>NC_134536.1:91720757-97560757 GCF_050624435.1 Tenrec ecaudatus
ACACTGGTGCATATGGGGGCTGGAGGCACAGGGAATCCAGCGTGGACGATACCTTCAAAACCAAGGGTGTGAGGGGCGATGCTGGGAGAGTGGAGGGTGAGTGGGTTGGAAAGGGGGAACTGATTAAAAGGATCCATATGTGACCTCCTCCCTGGGAGATGGACGGCAGAGAAGGGGGGGAAAGGAGACTCCGGATGGGGCAAGATATGACAAAATAACAATGTATAAATTACCAAGGGCACATGAGGTAGGGGGGAGCGGGGAGGGAGGGAGAAAAAAAAAGAGGACCTGATGCAAAGGGCTTAAGTGGAGAGCAAATGCTTTGAGAATGATTGGGGCAGGGAATGTATGGATGTGCTTTATACAATTAATGTATGCATATGTATGGATTGTGATAAGAGTTGTATGAGCCCCTAATAAAATGTAAAGAAAGAAAAAATGATTAGGGCAAAGAATGTACAGGTGTGCTTTATACAATTGATGTATGTATATGCATGGATTGTGATAAGAGTTGTATGAGCCCCTAATAAAATGTTTTTAAAAAATAAATAAATAAAAGGCTCAGTATCTCCAACAACAACAAAAAAATATCAAATTTCTAATGTGTTTTAAATGTAACCAAATTGTCACATTCGTCCATGGATTTATAATAAAAGAAAAAAAATACACCATCATTTCTATATTATTTTTCATCTTATTTTATTATTAAATAAAAAACAAACTGAAAACTTATTTATAAAATATAATACAATATTTACTTGTTTATAATTTTAGTTAGTGTGAAATTGAACAAAACAATTATTTTCTTTTGTGATACAAAGATGAGCTTTGCCTTTGCTGCAGAAAAATACTGGTGCACCCTTACAATTTACATTTTTGCATCTTCCTCTGTTTGTGATCTCAGGGTAATGGTGAAGACAATCCAACTGGGTATCCGTTCCAGGGATACTTTTGGTGACAGGACCTCTTCTCTTTTTGTTAGCAAATTCAACATCAGTAAAGCTAGTAGGTCTGCCTCTTTCTGTTGGTCTGTTACTTTTTCCTTCAAGAAGAAGAGCTTCGGTAATGCTCATTTTGAACTCTTGCAGACTTTGGATTTTTTTTTTTTTTTGTAACTGAAGGCTCTCCCAGTCTCTACAATAAAGTAGCCAAGAGTTCACAACAGTCACATCTATAAAATGAAAATATAATTTGTGATAATATTTTTCCATCTGATATAAATTCTGTACAGTGCAATTAACGAGGCTTTCAAATCAAGCAGTGTACCCAAAAATTGCTCAAGCTCCTGGCTACTCAGTGCAAGAGGTTTATTGGGATTTTGCTGGATTGCATAAAGATTTGCTTGGTCAACAACATAAGTAAAGATATATCCTTCGAGGAAAAATGTCTAAAACATTCAACAGGATGTTTTACTACCCCAGAAGAATCTATTTGCCCTAATGATTCAGGCATAGGTTTAGCTTGACCGTCTCCAGAAATGTGCCGCCAAAGAGGAATTCTTCAATTTCTTGATGTAGATGGCTTTGAACTTGTAGTTATTGGAATTGATTCTTCAACTTCAATAACTGAAGTTTCTAATTCATCTTCAGTATTATTATTATTACTAACTACGAGGTCTTCTAATTCATCCAAATCAGAATAATTGGGCATATATTCACTTCCTATCATGGGAAAAAAATAATATTATTATCAAAATAGTTTGAATAGTAATATAATTAAAATTACCACAATTCAAAAGACAAACATAACAAATTCATTACATTTTGAAAAAGAGGAAATATATAATAAATATAATTTTTGTGAATATTACACTTTTGACATAAAACTAGTTTTATGAACATATACAAAAAATATCAACACTCAAACTTCACTAGATTGAAAATTATCGCAACATGCACTGAACGCCAATGACCACTTAACCTCAAGTGCACACTCAAAACATGTGCCACCAGTCAAGTGTTTTGCCGCTAAAATGCGTGACTGGTGGTAGCATTTGTGCTAGTAAAGTGCGACGATTTCATCGACATTGTTGTTGGCTCCAAAAGCGTCATAATTTCTGTACCAGACACGTTTTAATTAAATGTTATGAAAACATCATGACGGCGTTATAGGGCTAATTATTGTACCACATTTTGCTGTGATATATGCTCTTGAAGTTATTTACATATGCTGTAGCTATGTGAAGGAAATACTAGATAAGCTTGCCATGCTAAATAAAGTTATTGTGTAGTTGGAAACAGCCATGGTACAGATATTTACACCACAGAAATCATGTTTTGAATCAGGTTGTTTTGTTTTGTTTCCCAAGAGAGACAGTTGCTAAGCATCTATCACCATCACACATTCCTAATTTTGAAATAGGAAAAGCACTATACACATATAGGTAATTTTTGAAGTTCTTTCTAGGCCTAACATTCTAATATTTCTAAACTTGCAAGCTGAAAGTACTGTAAACTAAGAGGAACAAATGTTAGTAACGATCATAGAAATGAGCAGTTAATGAATGGCGCACTGTTGCTTGGGAGAAGATAGTCCTGAAAACGCAATGAAAATCTTTGTTCAAATAGATCTTAAACATTTGGCAAGCATGTATTTCAGGAAGTAAACTGGACAAGTGGCCTTAAATATCATTTAGCCTCTGATACATTCTAATTATAATCAGGGATTCAGGGGATCCACATTTAGAACAAACATGCCAGTGCTTGTATGCTGCTTCTTGACTGCTCATGATGCGCATATGAATGGTGCCTGGAGATAAAGAAGACAACATGCTTTGTAAAGGATACTTTCTGAACAGCTATAATGTTAAAAATCTAGTGCTATAAAATGAAGTCAAATATAAAATAGAAATATTTTTTAATAATTTGATATCATAATTTCCACCCAAAATAGGCTACTTTTCCCAAAAGTTCTAAGAAAGACCTGAATATAAGCTACAAACACATATGGCTGGCGATTTACTACTTTATTTTGTCAATTATTATTAAAGTATTTTTTATTGTTGCTAAAAAGCTCTAAAATTCCATAAACCTTTACTTTTAAGCAGCTGTTCACAGCTAATTCCCTTTTTCTTTTTAAAGTAACAACAGTGTGAGTCTTTTCAAGAAGTAACTTCTCATGCCAATTTGACAGCATAAAATAAGATAAGGTATAATGTTTGCACAATAAATTACAAATTAGTCGTTTTAAAAAGGGAACCCGAGAAACATAAGGAATAAGTTAAGATTTGATTAATACTTGCAATAATGATTTTTTTATTTCTCCTACATTAAAATTCATTTTGCTTATCCAAAAGACTAGTTTCTGTTACACATCATTCAACTTGATTTTGTAATTTAAGAAGAAATTATAAGAAAATTTTATTTTATACATTTATTTTATTCCTGGAATTTTGCTTATTAAATTATGAAATAATTTTATACCCATATTTTGTATTAGTTTATAGTTATTTTTAACATAATTATAAGACTCACTGTGTTCTCTAATTTATTGCTTACTGATCTTAAATGAATTAATACAATTCTTCTGATTAATTTTTTGCACTCAAAGAATAGATAAAACAAAACCTAAAAAACAGCTCTAAAAATGTTTTTATCAAGCAAAACTTGATAAAAATGTTATTATTGAAGATGACATAGCATTTCTCTTCACATGAAGGTACGCTGTATTTTGTGGGATACAAAAAGACTTCCCCAGCTCGACTCCCCAAATATATATGTTAGACTTAGGACACTGCTTGCAACTAATTGTAAATGATTGTCAAGTTATCTCCCTGAAGACTCCATCCATCCAGAGCAAGCAGACACCACTGTTTCTCCCACAATAGGTAGGGCTCACTCCCTGCTGTTAGGGACAGTGGATTTCTTCGCCTCAGAGCTTAGGCTAGATAAAGTCTCTAGCTCTAGGGCAATCACGGTTATGCTACCATCATGAATGTAGGATCTGCCCATCTTGTCACATGTGTACCCTTAATCCCTCCTCTTCCTATTGCGCGTTTACCCTGAGATTGCCCCCTTCCCATTACTGTATTACCCACAGTACAACCCTTTCCTGTGATGTATGTCTTTACCTGTAATGGGAGGGAGGGGCTTGCACATCCCCAAAAGATATAAAAGCCTTGGTTAGAAATACATTTCTCTCTCTCTCTCCATTATTTCAAGCTTTCTTATTTCTATAATCTCTACTTATTATTACCGTATAATTGCGCCTGTCGGACCCGTGATGATGTGTTAGAGGCTGGCTCCCCTAATAGTAGTTCATTCCTGTGCGAATATCATGTAAGGATTCAAGATGTAATCTGAGGAATAGCTCCTCTGTAGCCAAACTTCCTACTAAGACATAGAACATTGAGCAAAATTAACAGCTAAATGAACACTGAAAGCTAAGATTGAACATATAACCTCCATTACCAATTAAAAGGCACATCATGTTGGACTGAGGTTAACATAAGAGGCTTCAACACACAAATGGATGAACAGCAGCTGGTACAAGATATTTAAATTGTCAGCTCCGCTGAATTTGTTGCTGGTTGCAAAGATTGAGACCATCTACTCTCCATGTACTCTAATGCTTTGCATGCATACACACGCTGCCTTCTAATGCCCACCTCTTGTGCTTTGGAGAGACATTTAGAGATTCATTTGACAGTTTTTTAAAGGTCCCCAATAAACAGAGTTGCAATTGCTCACAATTCTAATAATCTCAACAACACAACTTTCTTTTAAGTCATTTTATTGTGGGCTTGTACAATTCTTATCACAATCCATACATCCATCCTTTGTGTCAAGCACATTTGTACATTTGTTGCCCTCATCATTCTCAAGACATTTGCTTTCTACTTGAGCCCTTGGTATCAGCTCATTTCTCCCCTCCCTCCCCACTCCCCACTCCCTCGTGAACCCTTGATAATTTATTATTATTTAGTAATATTTACACTGTCTGACATCTTCCTTCACCCACTTTTCTGTTGTCCGTCCTCCAGGGAGAAGGTTATATGCAGATCCTTGTAATTGATTCACCCTTTCTATCCCACCTTCCCCGTATCGCCACTCTCACCACTGATCCTGAAGGGATCATCTGTCCTGGATTCCCTGTGTTTCCAGTTCCTATCTGTACCAGTGTACATCCTCTGTTCCAGCCGGATTTGTAAGATAGAATTGGGATAATGATAGTGGGGGAGGGAGCATTTAAGAACTAGAGGAAAGTTGTATTTTTCATTGTTGCTTCACTGCATCCTAACTGGCTTGTCTCTTCCTTGGGACCCTTCTGTAAGGGGATGTCCAGTTGCCTACAGATGGGCTTTGGGTCCCCACTCCACACTTCCCCTCATTCACAATGATATGATTTTTTGTTCTTTGATGCCTGATACCTGATCCCTTCGATACCTTGTGATCACATAGGCTGGTGTGCTTCTTTCATGTGGGCTTTGTTGCTAACAAAGCAACTTTTACTAGCTTTTGTTTCTTTCTGTGCCTCACATCCTCTCATTCCAAGTTTCTAGGACTACTTTGCAAATTAACTACTTGCGCCTGAGTTTTTCTCCTATGGACTGCTGGCAGGGAATTTCAAGCAGAAACTAAATTCTTACTTCCCCCTTCTTGTTTCTTGGTACACTCACCCCTCATTAATGGCCATGGTTAGGTTCCCAAGACCAAAACATTATGCCAAAACCAGTATTATGTGAAAATGGAAAATGATCACATTAGATCACAAAATGGGGAATGGTTATATCATTACATAACTTCCCAATTTGACCATTCGATAATTGTCAAAAAAGAATCATGGCCAAGCCAAATTGACATGCAACCTTAGCCATCACGGCCAGCATTTTCTTGGCTCACACCTCTGTTCATTACAGCCAGGCATATCAATAATGCATAAAATAGTTATTTACCATATTTTTACTCCTGCCATAAAGAAGACATATCAGATGAGATAGCGGATAAATGAATAGGTAGTGTTTTGCTTAACCTTTGATACTTAAATGCCGCCTTCTCAGAACAGTCTTAGCTATGGCCCCACCCTAATTTAATGTTTCTTTTAATTATAATATTATGCTTGTTGAGTAACACTGAAGTCTCTTCACATTACATTCTAGTCTCCCAGAATATAAAGACACATTCTTATTATCTTTGCACTCCACTTACTGGTATGTGGTAGGCCCTCAATAAATACTTTTAAAATACGTTATTGAAATGAAGAAAAGGTATAAAAGCGGGGAAAGAAAAAATAGACTTCCCTTGCTAACAATGTTGATTATGCTCAAAATTTGGTTCCCCATAAACAAACTTATTTTTTGTTTGGGACTTATATATGCCTGCCATAAAAATAATCCTGAATCTGCCCCCATGCATAGTGGGGTGAAGCACAAAGAGAGTTCAAGAGGGCAGCAAGGGGAGCAAAGTAACCAAGTCCCCGAGGAATCCTGAAAACTTCCGACTCAGGGGACAGGGCTTGGCAACTCATCAGACTCGATCAGCAGACAGACCTGGTACTATCTATTGGTTTGTTTGAACTATCTATTAGTTTGATTGCTTCGTGGTTTATTTCATTTTGTTTGCTGTTTTGTTTTTCTTTTGCCCTATGCCTATCTATATAAGATAGCCAGGAAAAATCCCGAGGAGAAAGCAATGGGACTGCTGGTTCTGGGGGTACATGGGAGAGGAGCGGGTGGGGAAGGGGAGTAGGAAGCCAACAAAGTTAGGGATTAGGGAACAACAAGATATCTGAAATTGATGGCAAGGAGGGTGTGTAATGCCTAGGGGAATTAATGAAGTGCAAGGTATGCAAGAGGAATTACTGAGTGCTGAATGGAGGGTGAGCATGATAGTGTGAGAGAAAGTAGGTGAAAGGAAAGAAATAGGAGGCAAATGGTATTTATAGAGGTATCACTTTAAGCATGTATATATGTAAATATATTAATTTATAATAAAAGGGATAGAGACCAATGTACATATATTTATATCTTAAGTATTAAGACAGCAGATGAACTTTGGACCTCTACTCAAGGCCTCCCTTAACACAAGAACACTTTGTTCTAATAACCTGGCACTCTTTAATACTCACCTTACTGGCACGATCACCAAAGACAAAATGGGTACATAAGAAAATGTGGTGAAGAAACTAGATGGTGCCTGGCTATCAGAGACAGCGTCTGGGGTCTTAAAGGTTTGAAGTTAAACAAGCAACCATCTAGCAGGGAAGCAAGTAAGCCCACATGGAAGAAGCACACCAGATTGTGATAAGAGTTGTATGAGCCCCTAATAAAATGTAAAAGAAGAAAAGAAAAAAAATAAAGAAGCACACCAGCCTGTGTGATCATGAAGTGTCGACGGGATCAGGCATCAAGTATCAAAATATTCAAAACAAACAACTATATTTATGTGAACAAGGGAGTTTGGAGTGGAGTCCCAAAGCCATCTGTAGAAAATTGGATACCCCCCCACAGAAGGGTTATAAGGAAGGGACAATTCAACCAAGGTGCAGCATAGCACCAATGAAACACACATCAACCCTCTAGTTCCTGAATGCTTCCTTCTCCCTCACTACCAAGATCCAGTTCTACCTTACAAATCTGGCTAGACCAGAGAACACACATTGGTACAGATAAGAGTTCTTGACACATGAAATTCAGGACAGATAACTCCCCCAGTAACAGTAGTGGGAGTAGAGATATCATGAAGGTAGGGGAATAGTCAGGGAGGTGGAAGGGGGAGAAAGGGGGAATTTATCACAAGGTTGGATATAAAGCCCCCATCCCAAAAAAGGGTATGAATATCAGAAAGGTGGGTGAAGGGAGACAACGAACAGTGTAAGATGTGAAATAATAATAACAATATATAATTGATCAAGGATTCAACGGATGGGAGGGTGGGGAAGAGAGGGGAAAAAGAGGAGCTTATACCAAGGACTCAAGTAGAAAATGTTTTGGAAATGATGATGGCAACATATATTTTTTAACATTTTATTAGGGACTCGTGCAACTCTTATTACAATCCATACATACATCAGTTGTATAAAGCACATCTATACATTCTTTGCCCTCCATCATTTTCAAAGCATTTGCTCTCCACTTAAGGCCTTTGCATCAAGTCCTCTTTTTCCCCCTCCCTCCCCGCTCCCCCCTCCCCCGCTCATGAGCCCTTGATAATTTATAAATTATTACTTTGTCATATCTTGCCCTGTCCAGTGTCTCCCTTCACCCCCTTTTCTGTTGTCCATCCCCAGGGAGGAGGTCACATGTAGATCCTTGTAATTGGTTCCCTTTTTCCAACCCACTCACCCTCTACCCTCCCAGTGTCGCCCCTCACACTCCTGGTCCTGAAGATATCATCTGCCCTGGATTCCCTGTGCCTCCAGCTCCTATCTGCACCAGTGTACATCCTCTGCTCTATCCAGACTTGCAAGGTAGAATTTGGATCATGATAGTGGTGGGGGTGGTGGAGGAAGCATTTAGGAACTGGAGGAAAGCTGTATTCTTCATCAGTGCTACATTGCACCCTGACTGACTCATCTCCTCCTCTAGACCCCTCCGTAAGGGGATCTCCAGTGGCCGACAAATGGGCTTTGGGTCTCCACTCTGCACTTCCCCCTTCATTCACTATGGTAAGATTTTTTTGTTCTGATGATGCCTTATACCTGATCCCTTCGACACCTCTTGATCGCACAGGCTGGTGTGCTTCTTCCATGTGGGCTTTGTTGCTTCTGAGCTAGATGGCTGGTTGTTCACTTTCAAGATGGCAACATATTTACAACTATGCTTGACACAATTGATGTATAAAATGTTACAAGAGCTGTAAGAACCCCAATAAAATGATTTTTAAAATAAAACAAAATAATCCTGAAAAATAGCAACCATATATTCATTCCTGAGTTAAATGTAAAGGATTTGGTAAAATGAAGGTATCTGAGGTCTTTTCAACAACATAAAAAAAACTAAAGCTTTCATCTTAACAAAATCTTAATAAGAAGTCATTTCAAAATTACCTGACAGACAAAGTTCTCCTGATAGAGAACAGAAAAGGAAATTACAAACTTACACTTAGAAGGCTACTGATGCCTGTTACAAGAATGGTCACCAAAAGCCATCTTGACCCAGAAATGGTAGAGTAAATCCTATGAAAAATGCTGAGTGAATTTTCTACCATGGCAGATAGGAGATGCACAGAGAAATCAGGGGCTTGGATCCTGGCCCATGGAGTTGAAGATAAAGGTCTCTCAGCAGGGAAAGATGAGCCTGTCTACTCCCATAATGAGCTACAATCTTGGAAAACCACAGGAGCAGTTCTGCTTTGTCCTGTAGCGTCTCTGTGTGCTATAACCGACTGATGGCAATAAGTTTGGTTTTGGGGTCAATGAACTTTAAAAACTCACTGCATTCAAGTCAATTCCAATGTATAGAGATCCTATAGGACAGGGTGGAATTGCCCCTGTTGATATCTGACACCAACTCATTGTCGAAATAGAAAGAACCCAAGGCAGTGAATTTGCTTGTTGTGGAAATGGAATCCTACGGCTGCCATGGCTAAGTCTGGTGACCAAAGGAACAAACTCACTGCCATCGAGTCGCTGCCAACTCACAGGGACCCTATAGAACAGGACAGAACTGCCCCCTTTGAATTTCTGAGACTACAGTACAAAGTTCTGTGTAGTAGGAAATATGGAAGTCTTTGATTACATGATCCTTTATCTCTTTACTAAGGGCTAAAGAGGACGTGCAGGTAAAGGAGGAAGCCAAGTCCTGCCCAGAATAAGCCAGTGAATAACCCGGTGTGCAATTGAATGTGACATTGAGATGGGAATTCATGAGTGAAGAAAAAGAAAGGACTCCAGCACAACTATAAGCCTTTTAAATCAATATTTAATAAACTACAGGTTGTGACACATTAGTGAGGCATGAAATCAATTTATGAATCTTAACCGGTATTTGTTTATTTTTATTGTCTTAAATATACATGTAACAAAAAATTGCTTTTAAAAAATAAAATTGATTGACTACAGTACAATTTTGTGAGCACACCTGTGTGAATTGTGGGCCATAATATAAAATGTTTTAATATTAATATTATTGCATTATCTCAGGCAACACATGCTACTTTGCTGCTAAGTTCAATAAATCATTGCAATAGCCACACAGAACTCACAAATGATATGTACAATTATGGGATTTATTAAAGAAGTTATCTAATTACAATTAATGCGAAAAATGCTCAGGATAGAGTTGTTCAGTCAAGATAGTTGATTCTCTGTCCTACCTACAGGCAGGTCTCTCTTTGGTCCTCAGCCTCTTGGCCTAGCTTCTACCCTGCTCTGTCAATGTTGCAAACTACTTCAGAGTTGCCAATAAATGCTCAAAGGGAATGCCAGTCCACCCTACACCTCAGCCCAAGGCACTCAGCTCCAGGTCTCTGGATCAGCAAATCCTTCTCCTTATTACAAGTACTCACAACTGAGTTCTATCAGTATCTTACCACAAGTTCTCTTACTTAGACCTACCATAAAAATCATTTGGTGGGAATTGTTATGGATAGAAGAGCCAGTAAATAATACACTGCACTGAAGTTGGTATTAGTCAGCTCTACCTCACGGCAACCCCGTGTGTGGTAGATTCTACACGCACTGCCCCGTCATTGGCCATGCTCATAATTGTTGCTGTCTTTGAGCCTATTGCATCCACTCGGCGAATCTTTCTCTTTGAGGGTCTTCCTCTTTTTTACTTATCCTCTACTTTACCAAGATAAATGATTTTATGTCACCTTGAAAATGTATGAATGTGCAAGGGTGGAATTCAACCTGTCAATCAGGTCCCAGCCTGATGGTGCCTGCTTAGGGGAGGCGGGGGCAGCCTTCTTATAAGTGGGAGAAACTGGAAATCTCCCTCTCTCTCCTTCTCTCTCTCTGTCTGCCTCTTGATCTTCCTGCTTGCTGAGATTCTGCTGCCAACCCTCATCGCTATGGGGATCCTGCTGTTTCTACTGAATTTGGATCCCCATGACTCTGCACCCACCACCCTGTGGTCTTTCTGCTTCATGGTTCACCGTTCTGCATCACCTGCATAAGGCTCCGTGAGTCTGAAGAGGGACTTTTGGATCATCATCAGACTTACAGATTTGCGCGGGATGGGACTGGGATGTCTTCTTGATATGAAGCTCTTACAGATAGAAGAATATCACTGGAGTTGTTTTTCTAGACAACCCAGCCTAACATCATGACCGATTCGAGGAGGTGGTCTCTTTTTATAACATGTCCAATGTATATAAAATGGAGTTTCCTCATTTTCATTTCTTTTTTTTTTTGTGGGGGGTTTTCCAGGAAGACCAGAAAACCTGCTATACAAATTCTAAAAGAGCTGTAGCACTTCTCATTTTCATTTCTAAGGAGCATTTTCACTATATTTCTAAGTCAGATTTGTTTCTTCTTCTGATAGTCCATGCCAAATTCTTCCCCAACACTTGGGGGTGGGCTGCTATATATCTAACCTTGTGATGGGGTGCCCCCCTTTTCCCCTTTCCTGCCCCGCTGCCCCCACCATCCCCCTACCCTCATATCACTACTCCCACTACTGCTCCTGACGGTTTTATCTGTCCTGAATTTCATGTGCTGAGAACTCCTATCTGTACCAATGTGTGTACGCCAGTCTAGACATATTTGTATGGCAGGTCATGGTAATGGGGAGGAAGGAAGCATTAAGGAACTAGAGGAATGAGTTTCATCGGTGCTATACTGCACCCTGGTTGAATCAGCCCTTCCTTGTAACCCCTCTGTGGGGGGATGTCCAATTGTCTACAGATGGGCTTTGGGTCTCCAGTCCAACCCCTCATTTACATTGATATAATTGTTTGGTTTGAATCTTTTGATACCTGATCCCGTTGACACCTCATGATCACACAGGCTGGTGTGGTTCTTCCAAGTGGGTTTATTTGCTTCCTTGCTAGATGACTGCTTATTTGTTTGTTTAAATCATTTTGTTGGTGGCTCGTACAACTCCTATCACAATCCATTTGTGTCAAGCACATTTGTATATTTGTTGCCATGATCATTCTCAAGACATTTTCTTTCTATTTGAGCCCTTGGTATCAGCTCCTCATTTTTTCCCCTCCCTCTTCCTCCCTCCTTCCCTCTCTCATCCTTGATAATTTATAATTTTTTTTCATGTCTTATACTGTCTGATGTCTCCCTTTGCCCACTTTTTGTTTTCTATCCCCCAGGGAGGGGGTTATATGTAGATCATTGTGACCGGTTCTCCCTTTATCCCCCACCTTCCCCATACCTATCGTCAAGTGAAAGTCTCCAAAGCTTTCCTCCATCTATGTCATTAAAGTCAACTTGTTCATTGACTGGAGACAATGCCTCTCCAGTCATATTTTGAATGGTTTCCAACTTGAAGGGCTCATCTGCTGGCATCATATCTGACTATACCCCGCTGCTATTCATAAGATTTTCTTCCTAATCTGTTAAAACATGGAAGCTCCTCCCAAACCTGTTCACTATGAATGACCCTGCTGGTATTCAGAATAGTAGTGGCAAAGCTTCCAGAATCACAACAAGCCACCACGGTATGACAAACTAGCAGGCAACTGGTCGTTTCAATGCTGTTATGGTAAAAAAAAAAAAAAAAAAAAAATTAAGTTTTAAAGTTCCTGCCCTAGGTGAGTACTTGTATGATCCAGAGCCACCCACATCAAAATCATAGTTCAGATAAAACTGCCACTTCCAGGCCCAGGCTCAGATCTTCTGATTGAATAGGTCTAGAGCAGGGCCTGGTACCTACACTTCAGAGGCACTACGAATGATTCTGATTTATACCAATGACAACACCTCTCCAATTGCAATGAATAAAGGCTTCTTTGCCACTTCAATTTCCAACCCTGAAGAGGCTCTTCTATGATTAGCATTGCTGGGATGGGATTAATTCCTGATAAGAAGCAGTGTACCTTAGTGGCTAAGAGGGTTTCTGTAGAATGCTAACACACTCTAATCCCAGCTTTCCACTTGGTAACTTTGAGAATTTTGGGATCTCATTTTCTACTGCAAGGAGTTACCAGGATTAAAAGAGATAACTAATGCATAGTAATATAGAAAATATTAGCTATTTGTGCCCCAGAAGTTTCAAACGATAGTCTCCTCCCAGTCTCCTTAGAGTTATGAGCTTCAACTCAACAACTACCTCTTGCAGCCTTTAAAATTTAGGAAAATGTTCACCTCTAAGAGACATCAGACCCCCAGCATTTGTGTGTGCATCCTACTCTAAGCTAATTTCTATTAAATAACTCCCTTTCCCAGTCATTATGTAGGCAGCTTGCTCCTGGGTAATTAAATTTCTGACCAAACTTGCACTGTTTGGGAACTTGCAAAACTACACAATAATGATCTTGTTTCTGATGTGAGTCACATGCAGTCCACATGAATTGGTATACTCTTTAGAAGTTCCTAAAATTACAACATTGCCCCGCGTGAAAACCAATAACTTTGGGAAGAATGTAAGATGAGTATAAGATAGTGTATGTGAACAGAATCAGGTGATTTGCATTTTAACTCAATCTCAGCATACACAATGCAGTCTTGGACAACTGGTTTCACTTGTCTGAGTCTCAATTTTCTTCCATCTGCAAACTAAAGGTTTAATAATATTTGGTACTCTTAAAAGTTTGTGAGGGCTGGTATTGCTAAAGAGATTTGAGAACACTGGCTAATGGCGTGCTAGAGTGTAGGTCATTATTTATCATCTGGACCTGAATGTGAAGCATTAAAGATTGGAATCCCATGAACTTGTCATAAACACTTTAAGCTTTGAAAAAATGGACTTAGATTTTTAAAGTAAATTGAAACTACCAGTTAAAATTATCTGCCTCATTTTTTATCTTTATTTACCTTTGTTGGGTTCTCCCTTTAGTCTTGGAGTACTCTATGTAATTGAGGGGCAATGGCTTAATTCATCCACAATGTTTTCCCCCAGCTATCCTTTGGATTTGGAATAGATACTGTATGGAACCAATATCACCATTTGCTGGTCATTCATTTCTTTCCTTCCTTGCTGACTCTTTACTCCCTGTTCTCCTTCACTCTCTTGTCTTTCCCTTCACTTTTCCTTTACTCTTATTTGCTGGAATACATGGACAGTAAACATGTTAGCTTAATATGGTCCAAGGATGTGGTTATAAAATGGATCAGTCTGAGACATACAGGTACTTAATGCGATTTTCTTCTAAGTAGGAGCTACCCTAGATTTCCGTGATCCAGGAATGCACGTTGATAAGGTCATTGTAATTCACTACCCTTTTTCTGCTTGCAAGTTATCCTCAGGTTCTTGCGCCCACCTTGTTATGGTGTAGTCTATACCAAAATGCACAAACTTCTTAGCATAACTATGTCTCTTTAATCATACAGCACAAGTAAGGGTGTGGGTACTAGAGTTCATCTTGGTTGAGAGGAGCCTTTTCCCAAAACTTCATTTTAAGTACACATATTCTGTAGTTGATTCTTGCTTTAGTTATATTAAAATATCAACCTACCTGTGGATCCTTTCAGAGCTCTATCTACCTCGCTGTTGTGAAGACCAAATATAAAATCTATGTCCTCAATGTCCCAGATCTTATTATTCTTTACTATCATGTTATATCGATATACATGTAGAACACTGCTGATTTGAGAAATATTTTTCATTTTCAATAGAATACCAGACCTATTAAGTGCTTTCTTTTACTTAAAAGTATTTTGTTGAGAAAAGGGGTTGTGAAGTGCTTATCAAGCCTAAGGTTTTATTTGCCTTTTGTGTGTGCATGGACTTGAAAGAGAAAATGCTTGCTTTTATATTTGCTGAGATTAGCCACAAATCATTGTGGTTAGCTTTGCTGAAATTCCCCATCCTAATGATGCAAACAGAAATCTCAAGGAACCGAGCTTTGGGTTTCAGAGGTGACTCACAAAGTCTAGCAATCCATCTTGGAAGTCTTAGCAAGCCTATTTGGGGGCCATTCTCAACACATGGCAAGGCTAAAGAATCCCAGGTGTTCTTGCTGAGATCAGAGCGAGAGCATGATGTTGCCCCGAGAAGCTAGAACATGCTCATTAAAGTAGATGTCTAGTGGGAGATGAATCCAACTGACGGTCTGTTTCTTTTTATGATGACCCCTTTCCTTATTAGAGAGGGGGCCTGATGCCCCAGGGTATCTGGGTTTTATGAGCCATAGTTCACTGGAGACCATCAGAGGACAAAGAAGTGCCTGTGTATGACCCAAGAACAGTACATTGTTTAATTCTTGGATACTACATTGTTTAAATAATATAAAACCTGTTAGTTTACTATCCTTTTGCTATACCTCAGAAGTTTTATACGACATACGTGGACATGAGAAATACAGACTTATGACATACAGAAACTAATCAAGGTGGTTGAATGAATTCTCTTATGATACAATCCCTAAATTATTTAAAAGTATTTAATAAGATCATCAGCCATTCATTTCTCTATCTCAAATGGG
The DNA here is from genome assembly GCF_050624435.1 of Tenrec ecaudatus. Classification (NCBI taxonomy): domain Eukaryota; kingdom Metazoa; phylum Chordata; class Mammalia; order Afrosoricida; family Tenrecidae; genus Tenrec; species Tenrec ecaudatus. The sequence continues at coordinate 91,736,237 of NC_134536.1, forward strand.
GGTAAAATAAAACTCTCTAATTTGTCTATAGTTCTAGGATTCAAGGGAAAAGATCTTTGAATAACAGATGAGGATTTAGACCACCATAAAATATAAAACCAAACCAAACTCACTGCCATTGAATCAATTCTGATTCATGTCAGCCCCGTAGGACAGGGTAGAACTCCCTCTGTGGGTTTCTGAGACTGGAAGTCTTCATGGGAGTAGAAAGTCTCATCTTTCCCGCACAGATTAGCTGATGATCTCCAATTGTTAACCCTGTGGTTAACTGCCCAGAGCTTCACCACTACACCACTAGGGCTCCTTAGACCACTATAGTGACTGCTGTATGGGTGTCAGATATGTATTAGTTGTAGGAATCATTTTAGGAAGGTTTGGGTCTGGAAAACAAATGAATGCTCTTCAAAGGTCAAGTATTTGCCATCCATTTCATGAAAGAGAGGAGGTAAGGTGGGCAGCACAGAGAGAATTGCCAGTTATCTTGTAATAGTCATTGTTTTGTGTCAACGTGGGTCAGAATTCTCAGTGGTTTGGCAGCTAAGACCAAGTAATCCCCCAGGATGAGGTCTCCTTGGGTGTGTGTCCTGCTATGGAAAAACTTGCTTGTCTGTTCCTGTGGATATTGCTCCTGGCTTGTCAACCTCCAGTTCTTAGAACATGAGCCAGTAGTCCACTGTGTTGCCTTCCAATCATAGGAGCCATCAGCAACCTGTTTACTTATCTGCTAGCCTTGTGTTCATTTGCTTTTGAAGCCAGAAGCCTGACCTGTGAACTTTGGATTCATTTGCCTCTACAACCAGAACTCTGTCATCTGACCTGTCAGTCTTGGATTCATCTGCCCTCCAGGAGAAGCCACCAGTCTGACATCTTACAAATCGAATTCATCCACCTCTACAAACATGTGCGCCATTGAGAATTTAGTCTAAATGGATGCTGTGAAAAAGTCTGCTTGCTCCCCCGAAAAGAATTTGTTTCAAAGGATGACATTGATTCTGCAGCTCCAGGAGATGGACATATCTGATCAGAGCACACGGGAGCAGATGAAGGGGCAGGAGGAGACAGTGGAACACAGCCTGGCCAACCAGGCCATGAGGAGGATGTTCCTGATTAGAGAAGCCAGTCCACAGAGAGAACATCATGACTGGCCCTACTATGAGACATGATGCCCCTCAGAAACTAAGGACAATACAGGGGACAGCACCAGAGACACAGTGTGGGAATTGCACCTGACCTGATCCAACTACACCGAGTCAAAGCACTGGGGGAGTGCAGTGGAACAGCAAGGGAATGGAGTGGCAAGGTCCCCAGGGAATGCTGAAAGTGGACTTTGGGGCCAGGGCGTGGTGCCCCAACAGACTGGACTGGAAAATGCTCCTAAGGGCCAGCAAACGATCCTTGAATGAACTACAAAAAAAAAAAAGAAAGAAAGAAAGAAAGAAAAAGTCTACTTGCTTTTTGCTGGGTCTGGGTCTTGCCTCTGGCTCATTCACCTCTGGGTGCCCTTTATCATCATTTCTTTTTAATATTATTCTGGAAGTTTTATTCAGAGCCCTTGGGCATGAAACAAAAATTAAAGGCATCAAAATTGACAAAAAAGAAAAACTATCTCCATTTGCAGGTGACATGATCCCATTGTTAGAAAATAGCAAAGACTCAACAAGTAAATTACTGAAACTAATTGAAATATTCAGCAAAGTGGCAAGGTACAAGACTAACATACAAAAATCAATCAGATTCCTTTGTTGAGGAAATCAGGAAAACAATAAGTACTATGTACAATAGACACAATAGTGACACAAGAGATCAAATGCTAAAGAACACACCTAACCACAGTAACAAAAGAGCTGTACAAACAACCAAAAACTACAAGAAATCTATCTAAATGGAAGAACATACCATGCTCAGGGGTAACTCACGAACATCACATCAATTCAGACTCACAGTGACCCTATAGGACAGAGTAGAACTGCTCCTGTAGGTTTCTGAGACTATAAATTTTTACAGGAGTAGAAATCCTCATCTTTCTCCCATGGAGAAGCTGGTGGTTTCAAACCTCTGATCTTGCAGTTAGCAGGCTAATGGGTCACTGACTACACCATCAGGGCCCCTCCATGTTTATGGATAGGAAGGCTTATTATGAAAATGTCAATATTACATGAAGCAAACTACAAATATAATGCAATCGCAATCCAGATTCCAACATCATTCTTCAAAGAGATGGAAAAACTACTGTATATACTCATGTATAAGCTGTGTTTTTCAGCACAAAAAAATATGCTGAAAAACTGCGGTTTGGCTTATACATAGGTCAGTGGTACCCCAGCGAGGTGTAACATTTTGCTGACCCCCCCTCCCCGAGGTAACGGACAAGTGCCCATTATCTCGCAGGTGATTGCCATTTCTCCACTGTTCACTTAAAGCCCTGCTGACACTGCAGGACTTTGAATGTTTGTTTACTCAAATCTAACCAATAGAGCCGTCCCATGACATGGATGACTCCAAGTCACAGAAGCACCCGTAGTGATTCACTTACACTGGCAGGTGAACTGGTAAGGATGTGTCTGTGGCTGCGCTCCTTCTCTCCCCTCTGGTTTCTGTTAATTCACGTCCTGCATCCCCTGCCCACACAGACTTCGCCGCTTCTCCTGGCTAACATATTAACATGTGCGGGGGTGGTGGGGGGGGGACGCGGGGGAGGCATTACCATGAAAGTTCTTTTTCAAAGTCCTGTTTTTTTATCCTATTAGAAATGGATACTCTTGAACCAAAACAAAAACGCCGGTCATATGAGGCTGGTTTCAAAATGAAGGTTGTGTCAGAGCAGAAGAGAGCAATAACAGTATTGCAAGTAGGGAATTCTGTGTTGACGAAAAGCAAGTGCAGGAGTGGTGGAAAATGAAGGCTGACTTGGAACAGATTCCAAAACCTAATAAAAGCTCATCATGGTTTAACATCTTTTTATGGGGCTCTAGAGAGTGAATTGCATAAATGGGTTATGGAGTGTCATCAAAATGGTTACTGTGTAACACACATGGGAATCCGCATATGTGCTCTACAAATGGCTAGGGGTGACAAATATAAATCACCAGGCAATGAAAAATTTGCTGCATCAGCAGGATGGCGTACCCACTTCATGAATAGGTTTGACCTATGTTTCAGACAAAGAACAAAGATTTCCCAGAAATTGCCACAAGTTCTTGAAGAAAACATTATGTTATTCTAGTCATTTATTATAAACCAAAGAAAGATTTATAATTATGACCTAGCAGATATTGGGAATATGGATGAAATGACCATGACTTTTGATCTTCTAAGCAACAGAACTGTGGCAAGTTTAGGAGAAAAACCATTTTTCTCAAAACCAAAGGAAATGAAAAAAAAAAAACACTTTACAGTTGTTCTATCATGTTTGACTAATGGAACTAAGCTGCGTCCTGTCATGATTTTTAAAAGAAAGACCTTGCCTAAAACACCAATTTCCCACCAAAAATTACTGTGTGTGCACATGTTAAAGGCTGGATGGATGAAGACGGCACAAAAAAATGACTGGAAGAAATTTAGAATCGACGACCAGGAGCAGCCTTAAAGGAAAAGCCATTGTTAACTTGTTTGGGATATGTTCAGAGCCCACCTATCAGATGACATAAAAAAAAAAAAAGGCAAAATCTAGTAAAGTTACTTGAGCTGTTATTTCAAGTGGGCTTACATCTGTACTGCAGTCTCTGGATGTATCTTTGAATAAGCCTTTTAAAGACCGTGTGTGAAGGATGTGGCATGAATGGATGTCATCTGATCAAATCTAGCTAACTAAAGGAGGAAATCTCATGAAGCTTGACATAGAGTTAATAGCAAAGTGGGTTCGAGATGCATGGGAAGACATTCCAGAAGACATGGTGCAACGTGCTTTCCAGAAATGTAGTATTAGTAATGCTATGGATGGCAGTGAAGACTGAGCTTTGTATGAAAATGACAGCAGTGATGGTGATGATGGCGATCTCAGTGAGGACAGTGTCTATGATGACCTCACACCAGCTGAAGCTCTGCATTGGGATACGGATGATGATGAGGAATCCCGTTTTGAAGGATTTTAACTCTTTCCATTTTAGCTTGGTTGCTGACTGAGCTCAGGGAATAGTACTCTTAAGGTTTCATTTTTGATACCTTATTGTTTTTGTTGAACCTATTTTCCACTTACTGTGCTGGTTTACTAATGTTAAATGACTTGTCCTTTTATTTATGTTTTTTATTTAAAATAAATATTTAAATATATTACCCCACTGATGTCTCAATTTTTAGTAATTTTATTTTCATTTGTTCTGATTATTGAAACTCACCAATAGCTTCTGCATTTTCCACCCTAGGCTTATACTCAAGTCAATCAGTTTTTCTGGTTTCCCAGGTAATAATTAGGTACCTTGGCTTATACTCGAGTAGGCTTATATTCGAGTACATACGGTAATCACCCACAGTACATGGGAAGAAAAGACACCCTGGATAAGCAAAGCACTACAACAGAAGTAGAAGAAAGTAGGCAGTCTCTCACTTCCCAATCTCAAAGACTATTACAGAGCTACAGTAGTCAAAATATGGGGTACCGGTGCGACAATAAACACATAGACCAGTGGAACAGAATTGAGAACCTAGAGGTATGGACCACTGATCTTTGACAAAGTGTGGAAGCACATTAAATGGGTAAGAGATAGTCTCTTTAACAAATAGTGCTGGCAAAACTGGATTTCCATTTGCAGAAAAAATGAAATAGGACTTATATCTCACAGCTCACATTATATTAAAAAATACAAACTCTGATTGGACATAGGCTTAAATCTAAAACTATAAAAATCATAAATACAAAAATTGGGTCAAACTTAGGGATCCTAATATGTAGCACAATCTGCTATCAAACATAACTATCATATACCTAAACAGCTGAAGACAAATTAGATGACTTGGGCTTCCAAACAATTGAGACACTTACGTGAATCAAAATATTTCACCAAAAGAATAAAAATAGAGCCAACAGCCTGGGGGGTGATGGGTGAGGGATCTGGCAATGACATCAGAAACAAGAACTCTAAAATGTATAGAAAATTCAATATTTCAACAGCCAAAAGATAAATAATCCAATTCAAAAATCGACAGAGGGCATGACAGATATATCATGAAGAAGATATTTAGGCAGCCAAGAAACATATGAGGAAATGCTATTAGCATTTAATATAAGATGTAATATATTATATATTTAATAATATAAATCATTAGCTATCAGATAGATGTAAATGAAAACAACAAGATATCATCTCACCCAGCAAAGATAGTTAAAAAATATATAGAGAAAATATCAATCACTGCTGAGAGTGTAGAGAGACTAGAACCCTTTAGTGGGACTGCAAAATGGTGCATCCACTGTGGAAAATAGTATGGCACTTTCTTAAAAGTGGGAAATGTCAATGCCATACGACCCAGGGATCTCAATACTTGGTATGTAACGTAGAGAAAGAAGAACCAGAACACAAGCCGATAGATGCACATCTGTGATCACAGTAGCATAATTCATAATAGCAAAATAATGGAGCCATCTAAATGTTTATCAATGGAATAATGGACAAACGTACATAAACACTGTAGAATACTATGGAATGTTAAAGAATAATACTGAATCTGGCAAATGCCTTGCAATACAAATGATCTTAGAGGACATTATGCTGAGAGAAATTAGTCAAAGACAAAAGGATAAATAGTGTATGAGATCAGTGTTACAAAAATTCAAGAAAAGGTTTTCACACTGAAAGAAACATTCTTAGGTGGTTGCGGGGGGAGGGGGGAACAAAAGAGTAAAACACCCACTGGAAGGTAGGTAGATTTTAACTTGAATGAAGCGGGGAGTAATATGTATGAAGGAAGTCAGCAAAAAATGATGGAGGGAGAGGCAGAGGCAGACACTGGGAAGAGTATAAGGGTTAAATACAAGGAAAGTAAATACTGTTGTATACCGTTAATAAAGTGGTCTACAAGTGGACACCTGGATAGATACAAGGGCTGAACAGAAGTGGGTGGTCAAGTGGGATAATATCTTGATTGTATATAGATCTGACATATGTATTTATATTTGCTGCAATTATAGCCATGAATTTGACAGAGCACACAGAGAGCAAAATTATGAAAATTTCTTAGCTACAGTCAAATACCTTGAAGGAATAAATCATGGACTTGGGGCCTCAAGACCATGGTTTCTGAGGACACCAAGGTCAGTTAGCATAGCATAGTCCACAAAGGAAATATTCTCCATCTACTTTGGTGAGTAGCAACTGGTGTCTTAAAAAGCTTGGGAACACTCATCTGAAGTGTAACTGTTGATCCCTCCCTGGCCAGGGGAAAGAAAAACAATGAAAATCAAAGATATACAAAAACAATCCAGTGGCGTGAACATCAACCTCCACAATCCTAAGACCAAAAGAACTAGATGTTGGCTGGCTACCACAACCAACTGCACAAAAAGAGATCACTTTAAAAGAGGGGCGACTAACGTGAAACAAAACTCAAAATCATAAAAAAGACAAGACTAAAAGGTCAGAAACTAGTAGAACACTTGAGATTATGACCCTCACTGACCTATCAGGTCTAGAACTGAACTCACTCACATTTTCAGCCAAACAATAGGCAGGTTTATATGGAGAACAATAACAATAAAGAATCATCAATCATTTGTGATCGAAAGGGCAAAATTTACCAAAGAACAAAGTTCAAAAGGATTAAGAAAGGAGAAATGGAAACAGAAAAAACAGATAGAAAGTGGGCTAAGTGATATTGCCTTGTGGAGATTACAATCAATGTCATGAAACAAAACATGCACGAATTGTTAAATAGAAAACCAATTTGTTCACCAAATTCATGATGAAAATTAAAATAATATATAAAGATGATTCTGGCTATGAAAAGAAAGTAAATGATATCTTAAATGCATAAAGATTATGAATTACCTGTGAAGGAAAAAAACAAGTAAACCTGCCATTGAATCAATGCCAAGGCCAACTCATAGCTGCCCCTGTGAGTTTCTTAGACTGTAACTCTGTATGGGAGTAGAAAGCACCGTCTTTCTCCTGAGGAGTGGCTGGTAGTTTTGAACTGAGGACCTTGCAGTTAGCAGCCCTACGTATACCCATCTGTGAGAAGGAGGTAAAATAAGAAAACTACTCACTGACCTCATAAGTACTTCTTACATTTCTATTGCTCTAGGTACTTTAATTTTGACAATTTTCTGTAACTGTCATTTTTAAAGGAAATATAAAATTACATATAAGTGGTATAAATTTCTATAATTCTCAAGATAAAATAATATTTTCAGAAATATATCTCTGTTTAACCAATAATATTTAAAGATATCAGCATCCTAGAACAGAGTATCTTATTTTTTTCCCCTAAAATACATATAATTTTCTAAATGGAAGATAGTGTAAGCAGTAAATGTCAGTGTGGGTTCACCTTACTTTTGAATGTCATAGGAGAATACAAAATAGAGAGCTATTTAAACACCAGGGAAGAAATAAAATTATTCAGAAACAACCACCTTATGAAAAAAAACTTCATCCAAATGAGGATTTTTGTGTAATGCAAATGAGCAACTTTTACTAAAAGCAGACATTTACCATTGTTATTAACACTGTATCCACAGGAGGCACACTTTTCCCAATGCTAAGTACTATCTCAAAAATGCACCGCAATTGTTCTTCCTAGAAAAAAACTGCTGTGTTCAATTAGTATTTATTCCATTATTTTACAAAACACTGGGACATATTTAAAAGTTTCTATAACCCTAAAGTTTCATTCTACATAAAACTAGGCTTCAGAAAGGAGCATTTTCCAGGGCACCAGATGTTTTCCACCTTTTATTACAAGTTAACAGTGGTGATCTATCAAGGATATAGAGGAACTTACAAATGTATTACAGTCTCCTGCTGCCTTGTCTGCAAGCATCTTATTCATTTGCAAGAGGAAAAAAAATAAAGTTTGTATTTGGGATCTTCTAATTGAAAACTTTTATTGTTAATTAAATGAAAAAGTCAAGGAGTCCTGGTGCCACGATCAGGTAAGCCCTGGATTGTTAACCACAAGGTCGGTGGTTCAAACCCACCAATTGCTCTGAGGAAGAAAGATGAGGCTATCTGTCCCTGTAAAGATTTACTGCCTATGTAGTGTCCCCAGGAGTTGGAACTTACTCAAGGCAGGAGGTTAATTGATTTTAAAAGATGCCGCTTGCTCTCCATTACTCTTGTTCTGTTTATTTATTTTTGCTTCCACCTGTAACTCAGCCAAAGAAAATCAAGATTCACTTTTATTTGCTTCCAGGAGAAAATGTCACTTTAAATACAGTTGTCAATGTTGAATTAGTTCTATACCTTTCCAGATCTTTTAAAACGACTCCAGAAAGAATTGCCCAAGTCGAAACATCGACAGTCTGATAGTGCAACTCAGAAATAGGAGAGTTAAAGATAAGAGTGTGCACACCCATGCTGGCATGCACACGCATGTTAACATGCCCAGGTGCACCTGTACACACACATATTCATAAATCAAGCAAACTCCCTTAGTGCTATTTGGAGTTTCTTTAGCAGACACCATGCCATATCAAAGTGAAGCTAAATCTAATGTGTTCAGAATAGAAACAGAATGAAAAGTGTATATTTCCTGGGAAAGTCCAGCATCTGACGCCTGTCACAGTTGTATGAGATTAATAAATTGCTTTTTCGGACAGTCTCTTTCCCCGAAGTGCATGGCCCTTAAGTGCGTTACTTCTCAGAATAGAGCTCGTAATTATGCCAAGCCAAACCTCGACTTCGCTTCGCCACAGCATCTATTAGACGGTAAAAGCTGAGTTGATTCAGATTCACAGTGACCTGTGTGACGGGGCAAAACTGTGCTCCAGCGAGTTTGCAGTGGCTGACATTTCTGGAAGTTGAGGTGCCTCTAAGTCAGCGGTTAATAACCTGGGACTCTCGACCGCTTTGGGGGTCGAGCAACCCTTTCACAGGGGTCGCCTAAGACCGTATTTCCGATGGTTTTAGGAACCAAGACAGCGCTCCTTTATCCATCTGCAGGCTGGTCCGCCCACTTGCAGATACACCCATATGTGGGGTTACCACAACACGAGGAAGGCTGAGAACCACTGCTCTAGGCGGACTCTGTGGAGAAGGACACAACTTTCTACTCTCACAGAGTCTTGGGAACCACGGGCTAGATCTATCCTGCCCTAGAGGGCTGCCGTGAATCCGAACAGACTCGAAGGCAGTGAGGGAGACTGGACTCAAACTTCCTACTTCTGTTAGAAGCCGATGCCATTAACCATGTAAACCGGCGACGGGCTCCAGGCTCTGTGATTAGAGAAAATACGTGCTCAGAGAATCAGTGGGGAGGACCTGATGCAAAGGGCTTAAGTGGAGAGCAAATGCTTTGAAAATGATGAGGGCAAAGAAAGTACAGCTGTGCTTTACACAATTGATGTATGTATGGATTATGATAAGACTTGTATGAGCCCCTAATAAAATGTTCCAAAAAAAAAACTCAAAAAGAGAATCAGTGGGCAGAGAAGTGATCAGTCCCGTACCCAATACAACCTTGATCCTTAATCAACCGTAAATATTGAAAGATCAATCAGTGCTAAATTAAATCTAACGCAAACCCCCTTGTTTTTAATAGAAGAAATTAAACTCTGACACCTGAAACAGCCTCACCACTTTAATATCCCTAATTGTTTTCCTTTTATTCTGGCTCACTCTGGGAGGTTTTGATGCTGTTTTAATTATCACTGCTGTTTCATGCATTCGAATTAATGTTTTAAGTTGCATATTTTTATCCTGGGGAATTTTGTAAGAAAACATGTTTTTAATAAATAAAAAAGGTTACCCTAGCAATTCTTCATCTCAGCCAGCTATCCAGCATTTGGCACAATTCCATTTACCCTCTGAGCATTCCCAGAATACCTGTTAAAACAGCACAATCAGGCCCTCCATCTTAATAGGTATAGATGATGAAGTCCTCAGGCTGAAGGCCATCCCTTGATGTCTGTATAGCTCTGGCCACCGAAGCCCGCGCATGCTTTCCTATGGTGCAAAGCCAGGGAGTAAAGGAGTAAGTCTGGGGAAGGCTCTCTTCTAGACCAGCCGCCAGAATTGAAAGTCAGCTTTATTCAGGTGCTGTTCGTGTCCAGCCCACCACACATTCATTAAGTGCTTGTTCAACTTGGGTTAAATCAGTTAGATGTGGGGGGTGGGCGGGAAGGAGGAACGGAGGTGGAGAGCTGAGGCAGAAAACGACAACGTTGTAAATGTTCTGTTATTATTTATTGCAAACTCAATTGTCTGATATCACATAACCTATATCCTCTCAGTTTAAGTTGTGTGTTTTATTGTTTAACGGCACTTCTGCACTTTCTTGGAGTTTATTTTTAACCTTTCTTTCTTTCATAATTAGGAAAGTTTCCTTGCCATAGAACCCGAAATCTCTGAGATCCACATGCTATTGAGGACACACTGAAAATCTGAGCATTTCAAACGAATAACCTCTTTAGGATAGAGTCTGGTATTCCTGGTAGCTTATGATAATCTTTCCATTAAGATATGTGGTTCTCACTGCAGACCTCAGATTTGATCTTTGAAGATTTCCAAATATGTCAAATGAACTTGGACAGAAATATATCTAATGACTAGCTTGCTGACATCTGGATGAGCCCAGAGAAAACTGTCAGTTCTCAGGGGGGAAAAATATCGAACATGCATCTAGCTCTCCCCCTCAGAGGCTGCCTAGAAGGTTCATTTCCCCAAGCTGTGTTGGTGACGGAGCCCTGAGGCCTGAGCCCTGCACTGAGCCTGGGAACGCTGTGCCATCAATCTGGAGCCAACACTCTAGGCCAGACTGCTTCTAACTCATTACAATGCTCTGTTTGCAACGAGAGAGATAAATATTTACTTCCCTTAACCTTTGCTTGCATAAGATGATTTCACTCCGAGGGTAGGGAGGGGGAATCTGCTTTGCAGAAATTTCCTGAAGGTATCTGTTCAGTGCCCAGCTTTCAAAATCTGAAAAGGGGAAAAATCCTTTGTGTCATGACTACATCCTCTGCTATTCATAACAGGTTCCGTTCTGCTTAAATTTCCCCCTATGCGGACATCATGCTCCTAAGCATTTTACAAAAGACCAGCATTTAGCTTGAAAGTTTGAAAAATGCTATCACCCCCAGGTCCAGTGTCTGCAAGAACTAGGCTCATGTAAAACTCCAAATAGAGCATTAATTACTTGCTCAGAATAATTAATGAAAATAGCTGCATTTAAATACCTTCAAAGACTTGGAAGATACCTGTTCCAAGTTTCCTTAGAAACACAAATCAAAATATGAAGACTGGTATTTGATGGCCCTAACCCAGATCTAGTTTAAACTGGTTGTGTGAGAATGATAGGCCTATGGAGTTATTGGGTGCGCACATACAAGGAAAATATTTTAGAAAATATAACCGAGTCAAAGTCCTGTACATGTTTGCAGTTGTGAATAGCTAGGATTGAATGATGACCTTTCCTGACCACAGTATTTCACAGCCGAATTATGAGTTGATTTGATTAACCTGATTTATCATCAGGTAGCTCTTGGAATATATGTATATGTGTTTATACATTGCTTGGTAAGAGGAGTGATTCTTTGTTCTATTTCTTTAAAACCTTGATATTCAAAATATAATCCAAGATCAGCTGCAAGTCATTGAGGTTGTTAGAAATGCAGACTTTCGGGTTCAGGCCTGGGCCTTTTGAATCAAGGCTGCATTTTAACAACGACTGCAGCTGTTTCACATGTGAGCCACACGGTCCCCAAACACAGCTCCTTCTCAGATCACAGAGAGACTAGCTTTAACAATTCCAACTAAAATGAGATGCCCTGGTGGCATCAGGGTTCAGCATTTATCACGACTTGAGGGCTAGTGGTTCAAGCCTAGCAGTCTGTGCTGGGAAAGGCTGTGCAGTCAGCTTCCTTAAACACGTGCAAACTCAGAAACCCTGTGCGATGGTTCCGCTCTGCCCTGCAAGTCAGAATTCACCTCAAGGCAATGGGCATAAATGTAAGGCTAAACAACCCCCGAAGTTTTTTTTAAATTCTAAATGTAAAACTTTCAATAATTGAATCCAATCCACAAAGCGAATATAGCATACTTCTAATCACACATCAAATTAAAATGCTTCTAGAAAATCCTCCCCCAGATGACGCTGGGGTTCACTTTGATAGCCAATGACAGCATGCGCTGAGCAAAGCATACATTACAGAATAAAAGAATAATTCTTGATGGCAAAAATAACAGTAGCATCTGGTTCTGTCTGATAATATATATATTTTTTAGTGGACCAAGTTCTTTAGTTTGCACCTGTTCGTCAAATTCTTTGTATCTTGTATGCAGTAGTTTCAGAATTTCTGTCTCGAGATTATGCTGTAACCCCTCTGGCCATATTGTACAAAACGTTTGTTCAGAGCAAGAGTAGCCTCTACTGGATTGTGACTGTCTTTCTGGAAAAACAAAACCGTCTAGATGTCTTGGACGACAGTTTGCTCAGGTTTCAGAGAGCAGCAATCACTTCCTGTTTACACTAAATAATCTGCCTTCATTTTCTGAAAGGAACCAAAAGTCTTAGTGAATAATATTCGTGTGTACTGAAGAATATATTACTTAATGACTAAATTATTAATTTAGTTACTATATGTTTATTGCTAAATTATGAAGCTAAATCTTTTTGTTTGATTTATAAATGCCAACTATATACAAATATTGTCTACTTAAGTTAAATATTTTAATATATCATCTTCGATCATTTAAAGAGAAAGTCGTTTCATGAACACAAAAGACTAAAGGAGGACTAGATCAGTCAGGGAGTTGACCAGGTTGAATTGCTTCTTCATCTTTGTTGTTGTTGTATGCCATCAAGTCAATTCCAACTGATACTCCAATCACAGGACAGAGTAGAACTGCGACATAGTCTGTATGGGAACAGATCACCAAGTCTTTCCCGTCCATTGAGCAGCTAATGGATTAGTACACAAGCTATTGTGTTAGTCCAGGTAGACTAAAGAAACAAATCCATAGAAACTCATATGTGTATAAGAGAGAGTTTTATATGCAAGAGCAGTTGAATATTGAGAAAACATCCCAGTCCAGGTCAGATCAAGCCCATAAGTCCCATATTAACCCCTATGTCCGATACCAATCTATGAAGTCCTCTTCAGACTCACGAAAAACATGCAATGACACTGAATGCAGGAAGATTACAGGCCAGTGGGTACAAAGTCAGTGGCAGTAGAAGCATCTTAGCGCTGGCAGGGGTCTCCATGTGGCTCCTCCAGTTCCCAGGGCTACATCAGGGAAGATTCATGTGGCTTCTTCTCAGGGATGTCTCACAGAAAGTGAGCAGAGAGAGGGAGAGAGTCTCTCTGCCTCCAAGTAGGAAATCCAGATTTCCCAGAATGCTCAGGAGAAAGCCATGCCTACACAGAGGCCTCATTGGCTATGATCTGATTGACAGACTAGACTCACCCCCTTCACACTTAATCCTATTAAGTCCCAAATTGACACCAGTTTATGTAGCTATGACACCAGATTATATAACTACCACAGCTATCAACCAACTCAACCCCTTGCTGATAATTTGCATTTCCACCTCTGATATAATGATAAAAATTGTACATAATTAACAAGATCTTTAGTGATGCATATATATCCCAGGGGATTCTTAAGCCTAAAGATCTTGTTAAAATAATGATTCTGATTCAGTATATCTGGGGTGGAAATGCAAATTCTCAGCAGGGATTTGAACTGATTGGAACCCTGAATTCAACCACTTTTTGGTTAACACCTGTTTAACTACTGGGCCATCATCTTGATTTATTTAATAATTTATTATTCTGTATTTTTTTTAAAAATAGCATTTTCAAAACAGCTTCAACTCTTGGTGAGACTAGAACAAGCAACTCTGATAAGAATGATTTCTATTCTGCAAATTGCCCACCTATAATATCAAATATTTTCTTTTTTTAAAAATCATTTTATTAGGGGCTCATACAACTCATCACAATCCATACATACATTAATTGTGTAAAGCACATTTGTATAATCAGTGCCCTCATCATTCTCAAAACATTTGCTCTCCACTTAAGCCCCTGGTATCAGCTCCTCATTTTTACCCCCTCCTTCCCCCTCCCTCATGAACCCTTGATAATTTATAAATGTTTATTTTGTCATATCTTTCCCTGTCTGATGTCTGCCTTCACCCACTTTTCTGTTGTCCGTCCCCCAGGGAGGAGGTTATATATAGATCCTTGTAATCGGTTCCCCCTTTCCAACCCACCCTCCCTCTACCTTCCCAGTATCGCGACTCACACCACTGGTCCTAAAGGGATCATCTGCCCTGTAGTCCCTGTGTTTCCAGTTCCTATCTGCACCAGTGTGCATCCTCTGGTCTAGCCAGACTTGCATGGTAGAATTGGTAACTTGAGGAAAGTTGTATTTTTCATCGTTGCTACATTGTACCCTGACTGGTTTGTTTCCTCTCCGAGACCCTTCACTAAGAGGATATCCAGTAGCCTACGGATGGGCTTTGGGTCTCCACTCCACACACCGCCCCCCCATTCACTATGGTAAGATTTTTTGTTCTGATGATGCCTTATACCTGATCCTTTTGACACCTTGTGATTGCACAGGCTGGTGTGCTTCTTCCATGCAGACTTTGTTGCTTCTGAGTTAGATGGCTGCTTGTTTACCTTCAAGCCTTTAAAACCCCAGACACTACATCTTTTGATTGCCGGGCACCATCAGCTTTCTTCACCACATTTACTTATGCATCCATTTGTCTTCAGCGATTGTGTCATAGAGGTGAGCACACAGTGATTTTTTTGTTGCTTATTTACCTGCTTTGTTGTCAGCAGTTGAGTCAGGAAGGTGAGCATCATAGAATGCCAATTTAATAGAAGAAAGTATTCTTGCATTGAGGGAGTACTTGAGTGGAGACCCAATATCCCACTGCTACCTTAATACTAAACCTATAAATATATTCACATAGATATATTTCCCCATCATCATATATAAATATATTTGCATATGTACATGTCTTTATCTAGACCTCTATAAATGCTCTTTGCCTCCCAGCTCTTTCCTCTATTTCCCTTGACTTTCCTCTTGTCCCACTATCATGCTCAGTTCCCACCAGGGTTTCAGGAATTCCTTTTGGTTACATTACCCTTGATCATGCCCTACCAGGCCTCCCACACTCTCCTCACCACCAATTTGGATCACTTGTTGTTCCCTTGTCCCTGAGTTTGTTAACACCACTACCTTTACCCCCACCTCCACCTCTCCCATGTTCCCCTGGAACTGTCCCAATGTTTTCTCCTCCAGATTGCTCGTCCAACCTATCTTATTTAGACAGACCTGTGGAGATAATAACATACACAAAAACAAGACAGAGCAAAACCAAGCAACAATATACAACAAAACAACAACAACATACCAATGACAAAAATCAAAACACAACAAGAAAGAAAAGCTTGTAGTTAGTTCAAGGATTTCCCGTTGACCTTTAGGAGTGTTTTCAAGTCCAGTCTATTGGGGCACCATGTCCTGGCCCCAAAGTACACCTTCAGCATTCCCTGGGGAGCTTGCCACCCCATTCCCTTGCTGTTCTATTGCACCCCCTTAGTGTTTTGCCTTGGTGTGGCGGGATCAGATCAGGTGCAATTCCCACTATGTCTCTGGTGTTGTCACTTGTAGGGGTATGGGTCAGTGAGGGGCGTCATGTCTCATAGTGGGGCCGGCCATGTGGTCCTTTCTGTGGACTGGCTGCTCTAATCGGGAACATCGTCCTCAAGGCCTGGTGGGCCAGGATGTGCTCCACTCTCTCCTCCTCCCCCTTCATCTGCTCCCGTGTGATCTGATCAGATATGTCCCTCTCCTGGAGCTGCAGATTTAATGCCATCCTTTGAAATAAATTCTTCTGGGGGGAGGGGCAGGTATCCACGTAGTAGTTGGGATTGGGGCCAGCCCCCCAGACTTCTCCACTGGTATCAAATCTTTTCATTCTCAAAAAAAACCTTGCTATCAAATGGATTCCAATTCACAACAACCTTATAAGATCTCTACAGTAGAACTGCTCTAAGACTGTAAATCTTTATATTTCTCCTACGGAGTAGCTGGTGATTTTGAACTGGTGACCTTGCAATAGCAGCCTTACGTGTAATGTACTACACCTCAACCTACTATATCACCAATGAGTATCAGTTAACCAAAAGAAAACTGCCTTATTTGGTTAAAATCATTAAGCAGTTACATAAATTTAACCAGCAGTGATATGAAATGCATAATTCTGCCCTTCTTTTTTGAATCAGTAAATGCACTGCTCTTGTTGACAGTGGAAGAAAATCCCAAAGGAGAAACTGTAATCACTACCCACTACAAAGCACACACACACACACACACACACACACATACATTCACGAAGATAATTATCTGAAAATAAAAGTATAATTTTGATCATGGGTCTGTCTACTAAAGCACGTTCAACTGCTTACCACGGCCTACTGAATACATTCTAAACTCTTGAGCATGTCTGAAAACGTCTGCGATGATTTGTCCCAAATAATCGTCATACTACCTCCCCCTACGTGCCATCCTCTAGTCCCTTAGCTCCGGTCAAAGGAAACTTCACTGTTCTCCTAATGCTATTGTTGCTCGTTGTTGTCAAGCTGATTGCAACTCATAGCAGGGCCACGCATTCAGAGAACTGTTGCATGAGACTTTCAAAGGTGCGCTCTTTCTGACGCAGATGACCACGCCTATCTTCCCAGCCACCACTGGGCTGTTCTGGACAAGAGGCCGTTCAGTAAGTAGTCCAGTGCTTAACTCTTTGCACCATCCAGGGATTCCTATCCCTAATATATCCCATTCCATAGCTTTGTTTCTGATCAAGTTAGGATGCCGATAACTTCCTGTAATCAAATACTCAGCTAATGGTGATTTAAACAAGCAACTTTTATTGTGTTACATGGCAAGAAGGCTCAGAAGAACTAAGTCGCTTTCCATCTTTCTATGTGGCTATATTCAGGCTTGTTCTCTTCTAGTCACAGAGATCCACTAATGCTCTGGGAGTCACATTCTGATGCATGTGTGCCGAAAGGGAGGGAGGGGCACTTCCTCTACGGTTGCCCCCACACCCAGCAAGGGAAAGAAAACCTTCTCCAGCATGCCCTTAGAAGACCTCTGCTGAAGTGCCTATTGAAACTCCTCATCCACGGCTGTTCTCCAACTTCAAGGAAGTTTACAAAAACATGCATACAGTGTATGCATCTAATATTTTCATGTTTTAAAATAAAAGGTAGGTTCTATTATCCATGAAGAGGATGGAGAAACTCGGGAATGGGAAAGGGTATCTAGGAAATTATTAGGGTCTGGCATCATCTCCAATCTTCCAAAGTCCAGACCCAATGCACTTGCTTCAACAAACCTTCACTAAGTCAACCACATACATGCCATTTGTATTTTAATGTAGAGTTTGCTTACATTATAGTTTTCTGCATACTCACCTAGTTTCCACTAGGAGAAGGTAAGGACTTTTTCATGTTTTCTTTGTGTTCCACACATCTGCTGACATAGACCTTGGCCCTTAGAAAGTCAGGAATACCATATATTCTCGTGTATAAGTTGAAAATTAGGTGCCGCGGCTGATATTTGGGTAGGCTTATACTCGGGTATATAGGGGAAATATTTCCTGAATTAAAAACCTCACTAAACTGAATCACAGTTAAGTGACTCACTTTAACTACAGAAGGGAGAAAGAACAGCCCAATAGGAAATTTTAACACTAAAAATGAATACAAAGTATTCTCTCAATAAGCAAACTGCATGCTTAAGTCAGAAACAAAATGGAAAATATTGACATTTAAACCCCTCAGGACCAATAATGAAAATAGTGATACCACAGGGTAGGGGGAAAGTAAGGGGAGAAGGGGAACCCATAGCAATGGTCGACACACAACCTCTCTTGCCCCCAACCAGGAAGACGAACAACAGAAACATGGGTGAAGGGAGACAGCGGATGGTATAAAATATGAAAATAATAATAATTTATAAATTACCAAGGGGTCATAAACCCTAGGGAGCATCACATAATCCAGTAACATATTAAACATGATGCTTTTGGTTGTTGATTAACTGGTTTTGTCAATAGTAAAGATAAATTTAGCATTTCAATATTTTCTTTTTCTTATTTTTTTAATAAATCATTTTATTGGGGCTCTTGCAGCTCTTATAACAATCCACACCTCATTATATCAAGCACATTTGTCCATAGGTTGCCATCATCATTTCCAAAACATTTTCTTTCTACTTGAGCCCTTGGTATCAGCTCCTCTTTTTACCCTCCCCCCTCTCCCCTTCCTAATTAAGGCATCTCAATCCCAAACCTGCTTCTACCAAAAATATTAAGGACACACCTTAGAGATTTTAAAGCAGTAAACTGAAAAGCAGTAAACTCAGCACCCTGAGTTCCTGAGGATTTCATAGAACAAAGCTGCCGAACCTATAAGACATGAACAGGCAATTTACTAAAATTGACATCCAGGCGGCCAACATCATATGAAGAAACATTCGCATTCATTAGCAATAAAGGAAATACTAATTAAAACAATAACGAGACACCTTGCACAGACACTCTTAGCAAAACTAACAATAACAAAAAACAACAAAACAGAAAATAAGACATGCTGGAAAGGCTGTGGCGAGATTGACATGCTCATCCATTGTTGGAGGGATTGTAGAATTAGGACAACCACTCTGGGAAATAGCATGGCACCTCCTTAAACAATTTCATATACGAATGCCTTACGATCCTATCATCTCTCTGCTTGGTGCATAGTCGTGAGAACAGACATATGCACACCTGTGCTTATGAGAACAATGTTTATAGTAGCAAAAAGATAGAACAAATCAAAGACTCCAGCTATAGAGGAACAGGTAACGAACTCCGGTACCGTCTTCATACACTGGAATGCTACGCCTCCTTGAAAAACAACGACAGTCTGACAAACACTGAAAGCTAGGGACAAAATCGTGCTTAGCAAACTTGGTCAATCTCATGAACGTACATATTTTAGGACAACATTACTATAAAGAAAAGGACAACTGTTTTCCACACCCAAGGATCAGACTTTACTGACTATGCCAAGGCCCGGGTGGGAAGGGACGGGAAACGAGCGCGGAGACGGAGTTCATGGGACGCTACTGGCTGGACTGGATGAGAGGGACTGTGTACTGGCCTAGAGCATGCCTTTCGTTGTGAGTATTACAGTCCACGAACACAAGGGAAAACATAAATATATACAAGTAAATAAAAACAAAGAATAAATAAAGTGAAAACCAAAAGCGCGAGTGAGAGAGAGGGAGAGGGTCACAGTAATGAAACATAAAAACTCTAAAAGAAAACAAACAAACCCCAAAGACTGCCACACAATGTCTGTATGCAAACCCCTGAACGCTCACAAGCCAAAAGAAGGAAGTTTACCTGGATGCTGTCTCACCGCTGAACCTCATCCCAGCTGAAGGCGCAGTCTCCCTAGACAGGGTCTAGGGCACGGCCAGCGCCCTCCTGGCCGTTTATGTTACTAGCCGTCACTGTAACCGGTTTACAACAGGATTCAACTCAGAGAACGGTCTAAACTAGTTCCATCCATTCCAGTCCAGTTGCTTCTCTGTAATCACCACCGAGGGCAAAGTGCTGGCTGCATACTGAGCTTCTCAAGCAAAACAAAGGAGGAAAATCGCTAAATATTCTAAATGTAAACAATTTTTTGTCAACATTTTTTATTGTTTAGTAAAACATTATTTTTTTCCTTTTTTCCTCGCCTACCACAGAATAGTAGAATTGAGTCACTTTTTCCCAATATCAAAGCAAAGTTTCCAACCAAGAAGCGAGCATCTCACTCAATAGGCCTTTGCTTACCATTGTTGCTGTTACATCTTTTAACATAGTGTCTATTCACAGACTACACTAAAGTAGCCTGCACAAGCAAAAGAGTCGAGTGTAGAGAAAGAAAAGCCAAGTCATTCTAAAAATGCCTTTCATACTTTATTCTAAAGGTCAAAGTGAATTGAAAAAGTTGTTTCTTTGTTGTTGTTGTTGACTGAGCAGCTATTTTGCAGATATGACCAATGAAGTCAGTTAAAATAATAAGAATGTGATTTGTACATGATTATTTTTACAACATTTATTGCTGTACGCGTCATGGACAGTTTACACAGGCAACAGGACAATCGCTAAAGCTGGGACATTGAGATTAACAACCTGCATACACACAAGGGCCGCGGTGCTTGTTCTCCGCTTCTTTACCCAGAGGGCAACTGGCCAGTGCAGATTAGCTGAAAAGACATGACAAATTATTCCAAACTCTAGGAGGCAAGGTTTCACAACCATCTGATTCGTATGATAGATGCAGAACTCCGATCATATAATTAGGATGAGAGCATTCAAGGGAAAAGCTAAATTCTTGATTTATCTGCATTCGGCTGACACCAGTCATGCTCAAAACTAAGATTTATGCTTTCTCAAATATGCATTCAGCCAATAGCATCATATTGATCGTGCAAAGTTACAAAGGAAGTCTCTGAACCTCTTCAGATTATGAGAGTAAAATAGTGACTCTACTTTTTTAAGGAACGTGTTTCTTTAGTCAAGGCAGTTTTTCTCTTTCATTTTTCCACAGATTTGCAAAGGGTATTCTCACGGTGTGCTTTTCCATTCTTGATATCTTATTAAAGACTTCATATTAATCTATTACCATTCCTCATACAGATTCAATAGTATTGTAATAAACGGAATTCGCATTTATAGCTTAATATCAAAACTGAAAAAGTAAAGATTTGAAAAAAATTTTCTTTAAGACCTTTGAAATTTAATAACTTGGACCAATTTCCATTTACTCCATAGTTCTAAAAGAGAAACTTGGTATGTATATTTTTCATTTCTCTAATTAGGTATATAGACTTGTCATTATAATAGCGCAAGTGGGAAGCATATTCACAGTGGTTAAGATCATGGACCTTTTTTTCGAATTATGAATCTCGGAAGAAAATTCTGGGGCGCAGTCCCACCATGCATGTATGGAGTGACCTCGAGTTAAAATTGGCTCGGTGGCAACTAACAATAATAGATAACATTATTGCAATTACTGACTTCATTGGAATCAGCAACTGAAAATGATGCAACTACTATCAATAATAGTGTATATTAATATCAATAACCAGAGCAAATAATCAGAGAAGCTGGATTATTTAAAGAGGAATGCAGTATCAGGACTGCATAAAGATTTATTTATTTATTTTCTTAAACAATTTCTTTAATTATTGTGTATTAACAACCTTCAAAACACAGATGACACAACCTTGCTTGTTGAAAGTAAGGAGGACTTGAAGCACTTGTTAATGAAGCACTTGTTAATGAAGCACTTGTTAATGATTGCAGTCTTTGGCATGGATTACAAATTAATGTAAAGAAGACCTTAATACTCACAACTGGGCCAGTAGTTAACATCATGCCTAATGGCAAAAAGATTGAAGTTGTCAAGGGTTTCATCTTACTTGGATCCACAATCAATGCTCATGGAAGCAGCAGTCAAGAAATCAAATGCTGCATTGTTTTGGGTAACTCTTCTGCACAAGACATCTTTAAAGTGTTGAAAAACAAGGAGGTTATTTTGAGGACTAAGATGCATCTGATCCAAGCCAAGGTATTTTCAAGAGTCTCACAGGCATGTGAAAGTTGGACATTGAATAAGGAAGACCAAAGAAGGATTGATGTGTTTGCTTTATGGCGCTGGTGAAGAATATTTAAACATGGACTGCCAAAAGAACCATCAAATTTGTCTGGAAAGAAGTGTAGTCACATATGTACAAAATTGCTTGATAAAATTGATGTGTGGGTTGTTAGAAGAGCTGTAAGAGCCCCCAATAAAATTATCTTAAAAAAGAAGAAGTTCAAGTGCAGCCAGAATGCTTTGTGAAGGCAAGGATGGCAAGACTTCAGCTCATGTACTTTGGACATGTTGTCAGGAGCGACCAGCCCCTGGAGAAGGACTCGTACTTGGTAAAGTGGAGGAGCAGCAGAAAAGAGGGAGACCTTTGACAAGAAGTTTGACATGGGGGCTGTATTAATCGAGTCAAACATAGGAACAAGTGTGATGGCACTGGACCAGGCAATGTTTCATTCTGCTGTACATACGATCGCCCAGTCAGAACCCACTCAATAGCACGTAACAACAACATGTGGCTGGGTGTTATAAAATCCCTGTCCACAGCTTCTCAGCTGCAGTTTGCTTCCACTTTAGGAAGCACACAGTGCCTTTATCTGGGTGCCTATGAGGTAGCTCAACAGCCCTGCAGTTTTTGCAGTCAAAAAGTTAACAATATCTAATGTTCTCCAGGAACATAGGTATGACAATGAATGAATCATGTCCTGCTTGAGATTAATTAGATACATGCTGCTATAGTTTATTGTGCCAGCCTGGCCGATAAACACAAGTAGGATTAACTGAAGGGCAGAGGGATAAATGGCTCGGTGCGCCTCACCTTGGTTGTTCTGTGCCTCAGTTTAAAGGGGTACACTACCTGTGGATGCCTAGCCTATGGACTGTGTCGCTGTAAGTTGAGGTCCCTTTAAGCCCACACGATTGGAATGTTCATCTCTGGAGCTGGGGACCTGCCTTGCTGTTTGCTGCCTGGATATATATAGCCCAGCTCTCTCTACAGAAGGGGACTGGCAACTGGCAGCTCTCAAGCCTTAAAGGACTGCTAGTGTCTCACTGCTTTATAATTTAACTGTTAATTTCTTGTATTATCTATCTGTATATAATTTAATGGTTCATTTCTTGAATTATATATCTATCTTTATAAATATATTTATTTATAATTACTAGCAATCTGGTTTGTCCAACACATATGCATTTAGACATAAAGATAATTCTAAAGGAGCTTACAAAAATGGATAAGCCATTGCCCCACTCAAATTAGAATGGGCTTCCACTAGTAGTCTGGCATCTTAGGACCACAAATAGCAACAATTCTATATCTGAAGTGTCCATGTTTGTGGTAACAGCCTCTGCGAATTTCCAGGTTAACAAATACCCTACATATAAGTTAAGGTCACACATGTCTCTTATCAAATGACTAAAGATAAAATCAAAGGCTGTATCAAGATGCTTCTTACCATATTCGAAGTTCCAGACGTTACGGTGACACTAGACATGCATTTCATTTCTCAAAACGTGAACCCTGCACGCTAGGACAAGCTACTCAATGAGACGTTCCCCTTCCATCCAGGCCCCAGGCTGCACACCTCTTGTCGTGCCATAATGTTTACTTAACCAAATCCAAAACAATTAAATGAGACGCAGCACATTTCAGTCATCAATCACTCATCCGTGGTGAATTGTAATAAAGTCTGACCCCATTTCTGATATTTGACTGCTGACAACTTTCAAGCCCCAGAGCCATTAAAAAAGGCCACGAGCTCCCTCCCTGGGCCCCTGTGAGGAAGTTCCAACTACACAAACCCCAGCCAGCATGCCCAGGCCTATTTCCTAATCACAGTACAAAAAAAATCGCCCCTTTGCTCAAGCGATTTCAGATTGCTTGCCTAGCACTGGCCGGCAAGCCTTAGTGTAGGACGAATGTATCTTTCCACGCCCTGTAGGTGCATGTTTGTGTCAACAGAGGTGACAACCAAAACAGTTTGGGGTGATAGGCTGCCCTTCCCTTCTGGGAGGCAGCGCGGCTTCTGGCCTCCACTGCCTCTGAGTTAAACACAAACTATCAGAGCGACTATCTCGTGTGCTTTGGACATGTTCCCAGGAGAGACCAGTCCCTAAAAATGGACATCATGTTCGGCAAAGTAGAGATCCAGCAAAAAAGATTGTCACTGAGATGGAACGGCACAGGAAGAGCAACCGCGAACTCAAGCACAAGATTGGCTGTAAGGAAGAGGCAGGAAAGGGCAGTGTGTCCTTCTGTTGTCCCTGGGCTTGTTATGCACTGGAACCAACTCAATGACACCTCGATATCAAGCTCCACATTTATCTTTCCACTCTTGGTCTCCACTATACTCCTTTATAAATAATGCTTCACCCATTAATGTTCCCAGAACATGGTCCGCAACTGCTTCCTTTCTTTGCTCATACTGTTGTTCCCTCTGCTCAATCTGCTCGCCCACCACCCTCTCCATTTGCCTTTTCAAGGTTGTCTGGAATGCGAAATCCTCTATGAACATGTGCCTGCTACTCTAAACCAGGAAAACTCCTTCCCTGCTTAGAACTTCATATAAACACTGAATCTCCGGTGATGTTTATTATATTCCACCCTATAACCAAGACATTCGCAGCTCATTGCTCCTAAAATTCAAGATGTTGAGAGCAAGGGCTCTGGAATCCGATTGTTTAAACACTATAACAGTTCAAATCCCACATCTGATTCTTGCTATCCAATTATTTATGCCCTGGAAGCCTCGATTTCTTTTTCAAATGAGAAGCAATACTTGTGCATGTAAAGCACAATACTTGTGCTAGTGTCTAGCTTATATTACGCACTCAATCGAATTTTAGCTATTGGTTCAGTGGCTAAAGCACTTGGCTGATACCTGGAAGGTCGGCAGTGCAAACTCACCAGCTGCTCTGGGGGAGGAAAGGGTGGCTGTCCACTTCTGTAAGGTCTCATCGCCTGTGAAGCTCTACTGGGCAGTTGTACGCTTTCCTGTAGGGACGCGATGAATTAGAATTGACCCTACTGCAAAGGTTTTACTTTTAGTTTTCTGTTATAGTTACTCATTCTATCTGGAAAATCAGAGGAAATTTTATGTCAAAGTTCATTTTTCATCTGCTACAACAGTGCTATATATACAGATACATAGCATTTGATAAATACCTATTGAAGAAAGAAAATAAAGATTCATAGGAAATGACTGCCTTTTCAAAGAAAATTAACACAATCAAACCACCTGCTTTGGGATATAAATTAATCCTAAGTATACACAAATAAGTGGTAAAAATAAAAGTAGAATTCAGACCAAGACACATGCTTCTGAAAACTCCTTCTCCTAACTTATAACTAGTTAATTTCCCAGCTGTTCCTCCACACCCCATATCACAGCCCACCTCCACCACACACACACACACACACACACACACACACACACACACTCACACACACACACCACACATACCACACACACACACACAACTAGTTATTTTAATGACTAGGCATGTATAGATTAAAATGGTGAAAAACTAATTTGCAATTGGATCAGTTTCTTTCCATTCACAACTCCGTCCCTTGTCATTAAGCATTCTGCAAAATTGAAACATACAGTGAAACATTTTGATCTGAATGTAATTTTCTTAATTTAAACAGACACCAAGCAGAATTTTAGGGGTAGAACAAAGAGTTTATACGTTTGATGCAATAATTAACCTTCCATGATCTACCTCAAGAAAAAATGGTGAGGTACAGAAACGTAGGCAGACATAAAGATGTTCATGAGAACATTTACAAAATTACAAGTGTTCTATCTGTATAAAATGTGATTGTCTACATTAAAGTCATCTGTCTACAAGTAGTTATTAAAATGGGTTTTAATGATAGTAGGTAATGCTCAGAACATTGTAAGTGAAAAAGAAAGATATAATGTGATATAAACAAAAGACAATTCCCTCATTATTAGGGGTTCCTCCCCTTAATTATCAGGTTATTTAGGATGAATTTTTACTTACATTTTAAAATATTCTACCAAGAAACACCAGGGGATTTTAAAATATTTTTAAACATTTCATAGTCATGTTTGCCAGGGTCTATAAGAATAACTACAGACTAAGTGAAAAATAAGAGCTTTTTTTAAATGACTGACTGCACTGAAAAATGGAAAGAATTTACAGAACTCGGAGTCATGTATATTTGTAAATTGACTCACCAAATGTGTCAGTCTGTCCAATTCTCCTGTGTGTAAGCACAGTCAGCTTGAAATGCTATGTAACTTGGCTTTCTTTGGATGAAGACAACAAAAAAGGCCTTAAAGAGCCAGGAAGCAGCAGGAGAGTTTTCAATTTTTCATTAAAAATAAGCCATCAAAAACTCACTGGTCTTGATAATGTGCTTTTCACACACACACACACATACACACACACACACACACACACACCTACACACACAGAAAATATGGTCATATTTTAAGCTGTTACTCTCTTAAAAACAAATATTCCATTACATTCAGAAGCAGCTCTATAGAAAATAGTATCTATGGGTAACTACTGAAATTGAGCTCCTGTGCAAACATCTGATCCTTTTACCATCACACCTTTGTACTTGACACATGATGGCACTATCCGAAAACTACAACTGCACCTTCCTTTTTTTCACGGGGGACATTGAACATTGGCCTGGCATATGCTCAGTCATTGATTTTTGCTTGAGTTTCTTCTCTTCTACAGCCTGCAGAACAAGAATGTGCACACTATTTTGGCCTATGGAGGCTCTCAAATATGAAATTACAGGGAGGCCCAGGTTAGGAACACCTGGATTGCAGACAATAGAAAACGTGCATTTGTCCTTTAATGTTATGTAAAAATTTCCCTTACTTTGAAACAATTGAACCAAATCCTAAAACATACTGCCGTCCTATCTGTTCCAACTCACAGTGAACCTGCAGGACTGAGTAGAACTCCGTGGCAGGGTTTCTGAGGCTGTCAGCCTCTATGGGAACAGATTGCCCTACCTTTCTTCCTTGGAGCATCTAGTGCAGCGGTTCTCAACCTTTGGGGGTCAAATGACCCTTTCATAAGGTCGACTGATTCATAACAGTAGCAAAATTACAGTTATGAAGTAGCAACGAAAATAATTTTATGGTTGGGGGTCATCACAACATGAGGAATGGTATGAAAGGATCGCGGCACTGGGAAGGTTGAGAACCACTGATCTAGTGGATTTGAGCTGCTGATCTTGTCGCTAGTGGTCCAACAATGAACTCTCTATGCCACCAGGACTTTTCCCAGGGTTCTTTGAATCAAGCCCTGCTCACAACAAAGTCTTCACACTTGCTGTTGCATGTGCAACTTTTAAATCATTGGAAAGACTTCCAGCTTTTTCTTTTTTATTTCCGAAGAACATTCATTTCACATATTTATTTAATTTGTAGGTCTTATTTTCTCTCTTGAAGGAGTCAAAGGAAGGTAGAGTTTTAGATGAACCACCATTTCATTCATTTGAACCATAACTTGTATCTGTAACTTCAAAGGTTGACAAAGTTCATTCATGAATGAATGGTTAATCTATATACCTTTTGACATGACTAGAAATCTTGTTTTCTGACTTTTCAGATCACAACCGAAGTAATTCCACACAACCGAAGTAA
Source organism: Tenrec ecaudatus (assembly GCF_050624435.1). Taxonomy (NCBI): domain Eukaryota; kingdom Metazoa; phylum Chordata; class Mammalia; order Afrosoricida; family Tenrecidae; genus Tenrec; species Tenrec ecaudatus. The sequence goes on from NC_134536.1 coordinate 91,763,696, forward strand.
TTCCACATTTGAATTGAGTTTTAAAATTAGAAACCTGAAGATTCCTAAATTGCTTCTGAAACTAGCCAAATTGATCGACTACATTGCTATTAGCATTTACTATGATGAGGCCAGATATTTCGTTACCCTCAACACAATTGCTTATTTCTGATGCCTCTTTTCCTAAAAGCCTAATAAAGGATTCCCAAGACTTGCTGAACCTCAAAGGTTTCAGTATTTATGATTTTCACGACCTCTAGTAAAGTTTGCCATGACCTCCAATGCCACACCAATGCAATCCTGAAAATGCTCCCGATACAAACACGCCAGAAAGCTTTAGGGTGATTTGGTGTGTTTTTGTTCTCTGTTTTTTTTAATTGTATAATTAATTTATACAGAGAAATCATTTGGAGTGATCTATTTACAATCTTTTCCAATTTTCATTTTCACTGGCCAAATATATTTCACATAATAGTCAACATTTACTCGAACTGATCGGCATTATAAACCTGCCATGACACAGGGTTTGGGGTCCACCCTGTTTACCCCTTTTTAAAGACTATGTTTCTCCCTCCTTTTTTAATACAAAGTATTATCAGTCAGATAGCATTCTGCAGTGAAGAGGTTCACCAGCCTTTTTCACTATCCTGTGAATAAGTCCCCACAACTGATCTACTCTGTAAAGATTTCAAAACACCTCATTGCTTCTTTTCACATGCAGTATTTGCTTACTTCCAGCTTGTTCTTGTACTAAATTCACTCACTGTTTCGCAGTCAATTCTAACTCCTAGTGAGCATGCAAGGCAGAGTGGAACTGCTTCCTAAGATTTCTGAGGCAAGATTAAATTGTTACAGGAACAGAAAGTCGAGTCTTCCTCCTGAGGAGCAACTAGTGGATTTTGACCTTCCAACCTTGTGATTAAGAGTCTTAAGCTTAACCCACTATGCCTCCAGGGCTCCTTCCTTAGCTCTCATGGCCATTGAATTGAGTGCACACACAGTGGCCCTACAGGATAGAGTAGAACTGTACTGATCCATTTCTGACAGTCACTTGTTAGGGGAGTAGAAAGCCCCATCTTTCTTTACCCTGGACAGCAGCTGATGGTTTCAAACTATTGACTTTGTGGTTACAGGCCCAACCATAGCCTACTCTACCACCATGGCTCCTCCTTTCTTAGTGCAAGGTAAATTAGAACCGTATTTATCTGTTCCAATTGACTTACATATTCTTAAAGACACAACTAGAAATGGATTGGATTGATTGTATTGATTTTAACTTGCTGAGTGATTTCTCACACCTGGTGATACAAATTGCTACGATTAATAGAAAGAGTAGTGATAACATAGTGGACTTATATATTGGGCAGCTGACCTCAAGATCAGTGCTTTGAATTTGATAGCCATTCAGATAGTGAAAGATGAGGCTTTCTACTCCTGGAAAGACAGACAGTCTCAGAAACCCTATGGGAGGAGTTCTACTCTTCTGTAGGTCAGTATGAGTTGGAATTGACTCAATGGCAGTGAGTTTGTTTTTTTAGGTAGAGTAAATAGAAACTGCTCAGTAGCACCCCAGCCCCATCCCCTTCAAGTAGTGCATTTGCCTTTACGTGACTACATGGTTGCAGCCATACAGGCTGTTTAACTAGCTTACATTAATTTAAGTAAGCGAGTTGGTTTACATTAAGCGCATTAAGCAATGAACTGCAATCTGTTATTAATCCATAAAAGGCAGCTAATGATAAGCTGTATTAATAAACATTTATATTTGTGATATCCTAATCCTGATCCTTACTCTTAAGCTACATTTGCACTTAAAGCAATAAAAGAAAACCAAAGAAAGAAAACGGAATCCACTGTCTTCGAGGAGATTCTACCTCACAGCAACCCTGTAGAGGCTTTAACATGTTCCCAGGAGCAGACAGTCTTCTCTGTGGCCCTCAGAGCAGCTATGGGTTCAACTACTGACCTTGAGGTTAGGAAGCCGACAGGGATCCTACCCTTCTAACCGCACTCAAGCTCACTGTCAAGTCGATTCAGATTCAGTGACCGCGCAGGACAGAGTAGAACTGCTCCTGCAGGTCTCCAAGGCCGTAAAGGTTTACAAGTTTCACTTTTCCCCAGCAGAATGGCTGGTGGGTTTGAATCACCCACCTTGTGGTGAGCAGCCCAGTGCTTCCCTGAGCTAGTGCCACTAGGGCTCCTTTGAAATGAAAGCAAATTCATTTCCCATGTGGTCCATGAAAATGTGTCCTTGATAGATTTTTCTTGAAACTCATATGAATACTAAGCCTTACAAATATTTGTAGCATATGTACTATGACTTAAGGAAATTTGGATTGTCTGTGCCGCCCCTACATGAAAATGGTAAGCTGGCACAACAGCGGGGCTGCAGAGTTTGGTCTGTCTGTGCTCTGGTTTTAAAGGATGATTATAGATTTGCATTCATTTGCTTCCCTGTTTGGTCCAGGCTCTTGGAGGACGGTAGCATGCACCTGGAGTGGTGGCGACAGCAGAGGAGCGTTTGCAAAACGGTCTGACTGGTGACTGTCTGACGCGGTGGCCCCACACGTGGTCTCATTTGTTCAGAGTTCTAGCAGCTGAGCTAACGCGTCTTAAAAACAGCAGTAGACAAACTAGCAATGATTTGCAGTTTTTGTTTTTCCTTTCAAAAGAAATATCTCCATTAAATTTCCAAAATTATTCCTATCGTGCCATAGGCTCAGATGAGCTTTATAGTACCGAGTTTTATTTAAAACAATAAAATTACTTAAGCATAGTAAAGAGTCTGAAAATAGTAATTTTTAACACACTGAAAACAGAATCTAGAGTAAATGGAAACATCCACTGAAAGCAAAGACAGAACACATACGCACTCACAAAAGCCGCTGCCTTTCTAAAGTGACACGTGGGAATCTCAAAGGTCTCACGTTAAATGCTGAACTTGAATCTGGTCGGGGTTCTAATCATGTAATGGTACGTCACAGTCAGTACTTTTTTAATCAGTAGAATGGAAGGCACGGCTTGAAATGTCTAAGAGCCTTTTCAGTTTTGAAAGACAAATAATTCTTATTGTCAAAAATATTCTTTGATATCCAGGTGTTTTGTTTGTTTTCACCAAGACAAAAGACAAAGCTAATGTAATGTTCCGTGGCCAACATTTTTGAAAGATAAAATAGGTGTTTGCTTTTTAAATAAAAAAGTGACTGAGGTTTAGAACGGAACAATATTACTGTACTAGACATCCCCAAGGAGTTGTTTTCCCATTTTAAAAAACTCATGGTCACCAGGACATTATGGAATATATTTTCTTCAACTTTCAGAGTGCAGCATTGTTAAAAGATTTTTTTTAGGTTTCATCAGGTGCTTTTCATCTATAATCTAGATAAACAACTTTCTGTTTTCTCTCTCTTGAATGTCAACAAACCCTTGCACAAGTATAAAATGGAAACCCGAATCTCTGTAAATGTCCTCATCAGTTCATGGTTGAACTATGAAGACTGAGTGAATGGATTTTAGGGTAAGAGGAAAGCTTGTAGTAAATTTCTTTTTACCTCAAAAATCCTCATGCTCTCTATTTTAGTACAATCTTTGGAGAAAATATTAAAATATAAGAATAAATTATATGGAAAACTTCCAAACTACAGTTGCATAGCCTTTAACATCCTCAACAAGATATGATTCATACTGGAATATGAGGCTGAAAGTGGCTTATTTAACAGAGTCTGAGAGAATTCCTAAGGAAAAAAAAAGAAAATCACAGTTCCTTTTAATTAGAAAGACAAGGAACAAAGATATGCTATTCCTAATTAAATATTCAGATTAACACAATCCACATTTGATGCCAATCAAGCTATTTGAAAGGATTTCTGTTTTGTCATTTGCTCATTTATTTCAAGCAAGCCTGATTTTCACCTAAGTATGCAGTTCCTTGCCCTTAAAATATTCTATCAAATGTGCTTCAAAGTCTCCTTAGTGCAGTGTGTGAGAAAAATCTATCTGCTTCTTTACAAACCTGCCTTACAGGTCACTGACAAAGTACACTCTTGGTAGTAAAACTATCTTACATATATTAATGCTGCAAACTGAATGGTGATAAGAAAGGGGGAGTTACTTGTCAGGGTTAAATAGCTGCATTATTCTAAAATTTATGCCCTTTTAAATAGAAATCTGTTGGACATTTTGATAGCTTCTTAAATTGAGAAATGTATCAAGGGCTTTATTATTTAAGTGTGTTAATAACTTTCTTCAAATGAAGCTTGCAAAAGATAAATGAAGGCTGCTTCGCTTCAGACCTTTGTTAAGCTCAGTTATGACTAAAGAGTATTACCAACCAAAGTGAAAATTTAAAACAAGTACATTTAAACGTGACAACACTTGTACTTTTATTTCAGCTTTCTATTTTCTCTTATGCTTATTGGGTTATATGGCATCTATTGTCCCAAGAACTTCGAGGGTCATAGAGATTTACAAATTTATGGTATGTGACCACTGAGCAGTAGCAATTAGTTTTCAAATATAATACATATTTTATACCTTAGGAGGTTTCTGTTTTCAAAAAATATATTGGAAAATAGCAAGGAGTCATGTAAAAGAAAAGAAAGCAGGGGTAGCTTAAGAAGTGTAAATCAAATAAAAAAGAAGAAGAAACCCCCAAGGTTGGATAAAAAGGAGCAAGCAATCATAAATTTAAAAAAATCTAACAAATAGGCAAAAATTCAGCTTCATTTTACCACAGATTCCTACAGGGAGTTGATAGGAACAGCTTGACTCAGGAACCTCCTGCTACTGCTTTCCTGAATCTTGACAAAAGTAGAATAGTGAACTGTTAGAATATCACATGACACAGAAGTAAAAATTCTGCCTAAAAGAGACTACATAAATATTTTAAGTTGTAGTCTACAATGTCTGCAGACTTTAGCAACTAAGGTTCAGTTATTCCTAAGGCAGAGTGCTATTGCTCATTAGATGTTTTCAGTACTTTGGGCAGTTTGTATTTTCATCTTTCTTTATGAAATAATGGCAGTCAGCCAAGTTATGGATTCCTGGGGAACATTTAAAGTGCTTAATGGAATATTAAGTATCATATAGTTAGCCTTTTCTTGAGTAATTATAGAACTGAACCCATAAGTAATGAATACCATAGCATTTCATAAAATGTACCTTACAAAACAATGGAGATCAAATTTCATATTCCTAACATTATAATCTAATCTAAACAAGGAGTTTGTATACTCTTACCCCTAGTTTGAAAACTTCATTTAATTCAAAGAAGGAAACAGCAAAGTTTTCTATAACCCAGAGTAGTATCTGATATAATTTTATTATGAAAACATGGAAAGGTAAAATTTATTTAAAGCATAAAGATTGTAGCCAATTTCCAAGGGAAGAGGACCACTGGGCCAACTGATGGTAAATTGGCTAAATTAAGTTTAAGCCACATTAGATAACAGTTTGAAGGTTAACTAATGGAATTTACTTTTAAACTTACATAAGTGGCAGATAATAAATTCTAAAAAAGTAATCCTGTTACTGATAACATCAATTTATTAACTTAACACTTTTATTTACACCCGTATGAGTTATTCCTCTTGATAGTTAACTTATCATTAGCCAAGTTAAAAATACCCTCAAATTCTTAAATACTAAACTGAATTTAAGAACTTATAATTAGCTATGGTATTTGATTATGGACACAACATACAACACTCATTATTTCTTCAAGTTCATATTCTATCAGAATTTTTTGTTAACACACTACCTAGTTCTTTGATAAACTATCTAACACATATGTCTGGTTAAAAAAAATTCTCAAGAAAGCCTGAGTGTCCAATGTATGTTACAATCTTGGGGGATCTTTGTAATTTAAGTTTTTTGTTTTCTTTCAGAGTGTTCTAAGACACTTCTCTTCATTGCATGTTTGTTTCACACCCTGCTCTAAATCATCCATAAAACACTTTCAAATGGACAGTCTTATGAAGTAAATATTGCTTTGTCTTAACAATAATTTCTATTAATTGAGAAAACCCTCTCAACTCTGACCTGTTTGTATCACATATAACTTGTCACCCTTACCAACTTTATAATGTTGCCTACAAATTTCTTTCATGAATAGCCTTTCTTTTTGGGCCCAAAAGAGTCTACTTTGCATGGATATCCAAAACTATTTACATCCTGACAGGATCCACCATTTCTAAAACTATCTCCAAGTCTACTTATACAAGACTCTGCTCTAACACAATTCATAACTCTGATCCCAGCTTAATTATTCAATCCCAAACTATTCAATCTCATTCCACCCAGCCATTTTTTTTCAAAGAGCAAACTTAGACACAACTATTAATTCTTTAAGAACCTTTATTGATTTTTTAAACAAGTCAGTCTGTTGGATCTCAATGCAGTTTATAAAAGAAAAAACCACCCCAAACTTCTATATAGTTGCATATAAACTGCGATCAAAAAGGTAGTTATCTTTAGTTGCAAGTTACTTTTTTGTAATATGCAGGACAATCAAATGAAGCATGCTCTTGGATGCATGGGCTCCCATGTACTAAGGAGTTATTTGAAGAGCTTGCTAAGGTCTGCAGGCAGTTTATAGAATGCAATGGTTTTCTCCACAATTTAGGTACATGAGAATAAAACTGGTATTTATGAATAAAGTATTTTTCTCAAAAAAAAAAAAGTAGAGGCAGCTTTTGTTGAGCACTATGTGAATGGGCATACTGCCTAAATGTTGAACTCTACTAAGAAACAGACAGCCAGGAGTCCATGTTCATGCGGAAACTTGAAAAATCCCTCCACATGTGTTGACGGGTTCCAAGGAAAAGGAGGAGGGTAATACAGTATGCACAGTTGTTCATGTTTTACATCAACAGAACACACGGAGAAACTTTACATAACAAGGAAGTGAATTCCCCCCCACTGCTTTCAGTCAAGGTCAGTGGTGTCTATATTGGAGGACGAGAGTGGTGCAAGCCTAGCTGCGGAATAAAAAGCAAACGTCTACGTCTCATGCAAGGTGGTCCTTGTTCTGTCCGCTTTTTAACTGTTTCTCAGACATCGGAATTAGAGCTGAGGTTTGTTAGCCTGGGATCCGCGTTGATTTCATATCTGTAATGATAGCCTTCCATGTGATCCCTGCAGGCGTCCCTGATGTTATGCATCCACTTTTTGATCCCCTTGCGGTTCAAATACAACACCAGGAGGAAAATAGCTCCTATCAGGGCTAAAACAATCCCCAGGAAGACATACGACGTCTGCAAGGATGGGGGGAGAATTGGGTCGCAGTCCAGGTCGGAGCTGTTGAGTTGCAAAAGGACCCGATCCCTCATTTTTTCCGGGAAGGCACAGGTGAGCCGGGCTTTACCCTGCACCGCCTCGGTCTCCTTCAGCCAGGCCACCATGTCGGTCATGTGGCAGTCACACACCCAGGGATTGTTGTCCAGGAAGACCCTGGCATGAGGCAGGGCCTGCAACTCTGCGAGGGTGCCATTGTGAAGGACCTTGAGGGCGTTGTCCTCCAGGTGGAGGCTTTCTAAGTGCGTCAGGTTGCGGAAGGACACGTAGGTCAAGCTCACCAGCGAATTGTTGCGCAGGTCCAGGTGCCTGAGGCCTGGCAGCTGGGTCAGCACGGCCCGGGGCAGGTAGAGGAAGTGGTTGCTGGCCAGCTCCAGGCGTTGGAGCCCGCGCAGCGCTTGGCCTGCCTGCAGGGCCGCCGCCACCATGCCCTCGAAGCTCCGGTTCTGGAGGTCCACCGGGGGCGCGATGTGGTTCAGGATGAGCTCCGTGAGCGGGCTGGCGGCGGAGACACTGGCGTTGCTGGCCGAGAACGCGAAGGGGCTGAGGTGGGACAGCGGGTTGTGGCTGAGGTCGAGCTGCCGCAGGCTGGGCAGATGTTCGAAGGCGCCCGCACGCACCTCCTCCAGGCGGCTGCCGCTGAGGTTGAGCGTGGCCAGTTCAGCCAGCGGCGGTCGGCGAGCGAAGGCGCCGGCGGGGAGGGTGGCCAGCTGGTTGCCGGTGAGGAAGAGGTTGCGCACGTACGGCGGCAGGTCCGCAGGCACGTCGGTCAGGTTGCGGTTAACGCACTTGACCGTGCGCGCCGCCTCCGAGCACTCGCAGGGCGCGGGGCACTGGCCGGGCAACGAGGGCTGGGCGGACACCGCGGAGACCGGGGACGAGGCCGAGGAGGTGGAAGAGGACGTGGAAGAGGCCGACGACACCCAACCCAGGAGAACCAGCGCCAGCCTGGCGAGCCGCAGCCGCCCGTCCCCGGCGGCGGGGCCCCGCGAGCACGCCCCTGGCATCGCGGCGCTCGGCTCCTCGGAGCCGGGCTGGGCCGGGCCGGCGCCCGCTCCGGGGGCTCGGGAGGCTGGGCTCGGAGGGCGCCGGCGGGTCGCAAGCGGGTGGAGAAAACTTTCCTCTCCCGGGAGCCGAGGAGGGGCTTCGCAGCCGGAACTGGGCTCGCCCCTGGCAGCGGGCGCCCCCCTCCCGGGGCTGTGTCCCCCGCCCCTTCCCTCCTGCCAGTACGCACGGCCGGGCTCGGGGCGCTCGCCTCCGCTGGCTCCGCTTCCTGCCGCCGCCCGCGCCCGGCTGCCACTTCCTCGCCTCTGGGACTGGGATCTCCCGCTGGAGCTGCGGAGCGACCTGGGACAAGCGGGAGAGAAGCGCGTGGAGTGGCCCGCCTGGGTGCCGTCCCCCGGAGCCGAGCTGTCCCCGAACCTCCTCCGAAAGCCCGCCTGGGCCTGGCCGGGGTCCTCAGTGCATCCTTAGCAGGAGCGGGATGCCCGGGGACCCGAGACCTGAGCGCAAAGTCCTCCTTCTCCCTTAACCCTTACTGTGTGTGCGCGCGCGCGCGCGTGTGCGCACCCTCCCTCTTTTCCGGCCCCCCAGCCTCCTCCCCGCCCCCCCTCCCCGGGCTCCCAACTTCTCGCTTAATTCCCCGCGCCTTCCAACCAAACTTCTCACCCACCCAGCTCCCGTCCCCGCCGCCCCCAGGACAACCAGCCTTCCGGGGTCTCCCCCGCCCGGACCTCTCCAGGTTGGGATGAGGGGGAAGTTTCAGGTTACAGGAGTTTTTTGATCTCTTTTTTGTTCCTTCTGGGATGAAGAGGAAGTGGAGAGCCGCACAGCTGCCGTCCCTTTGCTGCACTCCCCCCCGTCCGTCCCCCCCTCTCCCCCCCGGCCCAGCCCGCGTTCCCGCCCGCGCTCCGGAGCCCAGAGGGGCTTCCAGTCTTCTCCAGAAGGGCGGGGAGGGGCGGCGAACAAAGCCGCGGTGGGACAGCGGCCGGCCGGCGGGGCCACCCCGACCCACGCTACCCTCCCGCCCGAGGATGGGGAGCGGCGGCGCCGCCTCGCAGTCTGCCTTCGCTGCGCCCCGCACGCCGCTTACCTACGCGCCCGCCTCCCGGGTGCCAACTCCGGGTCCCACGAGAGCGGCGGCGGCTTCCCGGCTCCGCGCTCCGGGCTCCGACGCTCCTCCGCGCACCCCTGCTCCGAGCTCGGCCGCCGCGGCTGGGAAGAACCAAGCCGGGGGGCGGGGAGGACCGCGTCGGCCGCAGGGGTGCCTCGCGCCTCGCGGCCGACCTCTGTCGCCTAGGTAGGGAGATTTAGGAAGAGAGAAGGTGGGGGCTCTGGCCCGCGCGCCTCCTCCTGGTGGAAATTAATGTGAGATTTGGAGAAGAGATCAGGGAATCCCTCTTTCTCCCCCTCCCGGGCATCTTTTGGTGGTTCCTCACTTTACATACTGTAGTTTACCTTCGACCGGAGCAAAATTGCTAATGATTCTCGTGGAATCCACCCAGATTTCGGGCACCTGGCAGTGACGCGATAGGCGTAGGCGTGACGGACCGCGGTGGGAATGTACCTTGGCAGTAGCAAAACGCCCGGCAGTTTGCAAGGAGCCTAGGGAAGACTCAGAGTCGAAGTGGTACCTTAGGTTGCCAACTTGAGATTTAGGTGTAATTAATGCGTTCCCACCTGTCTCACCCCCGCACTTCTCAGGTAGTTACTGAACTTGGGACTAGAGAAAGAAGCCAACTTAAAAAAAATAAATAAAGAGCCTGTGGAGAGAGTCATCTTTGATTCATTCGGTTTTCTGCTCCCAAAATTAAAAGCAGAGGAAAGGAAACCGCAGCCAAAGCGTCATAGAAACAAAAGACAAATAGCAACGACGTGAGTCACCCTGAAATCGGACCCAACCCCCCCCAACCAGATGTGGCACGGAGTGGGGGTGGGAGAGCTGCTAGGGAGTCACTTAAGCTGGGCGAGTTCACCACCAGGAGGGATGAAAAGGCCACCTAGGGAGAGAAGTTTGGTCCCAAGTCCATCGCCACAGGGAGCTCTGGGCTACTGGGCTGGGGGTGCAAGGGGAGCCTTGAAACTGATTGGTTACCAGGAGCATCTGTTACTATGGCGAAGAGGTTTGGGGTACGGAAATCTCTGCCCTTGCTTTTGCAAGGGGATCATGTCGTATTCTCTTTGTTCCATTTAACTAAGTTCTCAGGGAAAACAACAAAAGTATTCAGGTTCTTTCATTTCAGTGGGAAAATAAAATTTAAGAATTGCTGGTATAAAAAAGATGAAATTAGGGATGCTGACTTGCGTGCCTCTGGCGTGTGCCTTTCAAATGAAGAAAGCTGTGGACCCTCTATCTCAATCGATCCTGATTGCTTTTGTGGAAAGAAAGTCAATAGAGCTAACAACAAAAATGGCCCAGATAAGGGGCTGGGGATGGCAACCGCCAATTTCATTAATTTGAATCTTAACATTTATCTTAATGTCCTTTCCTTATTAAAAAGATGTAATGTGTTATACACTTTGGGGGAAAGTTTCTCAAAAATTGTAGTCTTGTTCTGCATCTACACTAGTATGTCAAATTCATAAACCAAGTCTCTGTTCCCTAGAATCAGTTTAAAATAAGATCAGTTACTCAGAGGGGAAAACTAGCAATGATGCAGCATACTGTCAGTTTTGATCTGCTCTGACTTCAAGTGCTTTTTGTTAGATGAGAGCAAAGTACTCTAGAGTTTATAAAGATAATGTATAGTCTCATCTATCCTCAAGACGACTCTGGCGAGACATAGATAGCATTGTGTCTTTGTCTTATTTTCTTAAGGTTGTTGTTATTTCTGTTTTGCAAAGGGAAAAAAAGTCTCAGAACTAATAATGATGGACAATAACTGAGTCTCTAATTGTCACGTCTTGAGGTAATTACTTTATAGGAATCGTCTCTTTATTAGTCATATCTGTACTCTAGTTAAGTCCTCTCAGTCTGATTTTACTGAAGAGGAAATTTAGACTCAATTTTGCAACTGAAAACAGTAGTGGAGTGGGAAGCACGGCCAGGATCGTCTGCCTCTAAAACTGATCTCACAATCTCACCACTTGCTGAGATTAAGGGTTTGGGCTAAGACCTGCTCTGTTCCATGTAGGCAGCACTGAGACCTAGACCTCTGATTATCTGCCTAGTTTTGACTGCCAATTCATACTCGGACACCCTATAGATAATGTTCCAAGGTTTTTTCTCATAAGGACTCTTTGAGTCCAGGCACTGCTAAAACCTGTTGTGACCCTGCTGGTATTTAATATACCCTCTCTTAACTTCTGTGGAGCCTTGGTTGCCTAATGGTCACACACTGGGCTGCTGACTGCAAGGTCAGCAACTCGAAGCCTCCGACTGCTCACAGGGAGAAAGGAGGGGCTTTCTACTCCTGTGCCGTTACAGCCTTAGAAACTCACAGGGCAGTGCTGCCCTCTCCTAGGGGATCACTAGGAGTCAGCAGTGACTTGATGGCAGTGCGTTTTTTGTTTTAGTGTGTGGCCCAAACAATATTTAGGCTCTTCTTACACTAAAAATTAGTTTTGTTGTGTATCTGTAAATCAAATTGAACTGGATGCCTTGTATTGTATGTGACGGCAAAGCAGTTCAAATCTAGTGGCGGAGAGAGATACGCATGGAAAGCGTCAATGTAGAACAGTGAGTGAAATTTGATATGTATATCTTTCCTTTTTGTTTCTATTTCTGCTATTTTTCTATGAGAGGGTTCATAGGATATGTATTGTCATGTTTTTTCCTTTAAAAAAATCCTGTATCACTTTTAAAAATGCCCTGTTGAAAGATGTTTAGATCAGTAAGTGCTTTTTAAAGAAATTTCCTTTCAGTGAGAAAAGCTTAGTGGGATCATTTCTATTTTGACTTCTTTTAGCAATTAATTACCCTAAATTATCATACTTGCTTTGCCTTTGACAGCTTAAATTGTGTGTGTGCATTCTGTTACTTCATGCTGTAAAGAAAGACACAGGATTCCAGGGCTCGTGTTTCCTCAATTATTCTACCATTCACACATAAAGCAAGGATCAGAATATCCTGTTGGAGAAGCACCAATTTAGCATATTTCAAAAGACCACTTCATAGCCTCCAGGAAAATTTCTCTGTGTAACATTTATTTAGCAGATTATTTCTATAGTGAACATTTTTCTTCGAATGACCAAAGAGAGAGTCATTAGCAGAGTCTTAAGATAGTATGGCTAAATCCTAGGTCTACAAGAATACCGTTACTCCACATGAAAAGGGTGGTGGTCACCTGGAAGGAATGGTGAGATGGCCACCTCATGCAGCAGTGCTTTGGGATGAAGGCCGCACAATAGGCTTCAGTACAGACCACCGTCCCAGAACACTCAGTGGAGCAGTTCTGCGCTGTAACACATTCCAATGTATTTTGTAAAACCGACTCCTGGGCATTGGGTTTGGTTTTGACAGGCTTTCCTATAGCTGAGACAAGTCATGTTGTTTAGCCTGGGGAAACACCAACATGTTTAAGGCTCATTTTAGTCTTTGCCCTAAATTAGCAAATTAGTTGGTAAAGATGAACAGTCTCAAATCTCAAAATCATGACTGCAAAACATCAAGCACTTATGTCATAAAACTGTGATCCCAAACTCCGAGTAATCAACTTCAGTTATCAATTTCAAAGGTCAATTTCAATTATCACCTAGTCCAAAAAAGAATTCATAGAAAAAAATATTAAAACACTCATGATTCAAAAGAAAGTTGTACCTCGAGCTGATTTAAAATCACTTTAGAGAGAATGGACTTATTTGGAGAGAAATATAAACTACATTAAGTAAAATATGAACTAGAGAATGGGTCAAAAGGTAATTACGTGTCTCAAGGCCAATAAAATGGGTGGAACTAGTAAGAGAAAAATATGTTTCAAAATACATTGGAGACTAAAATAAATTAAAAGGCTGTGACAGGCTTGAAATATTAAATTGGCTGGAAATAGATAATTCTTTAAGGATGATAAAATATTAAAAGGCAAATGAAAGCAATTATACCTGAGGGGCTCTAAATAGCCTTATCAGATTATTCAACTTTCAGTCAATAACGTTTTTTTAAAAACTTTACAATATACCATCCTCCTGTTTGATGCTTGTGAAATACGAGGTTCTACAAGGATTGAATCCATGCCCTCAGATAGCTTACATTTACAAAACAGTTATAGACTACTAACATACAAAACATATGATCATGCCATTGGCAGGGGCAGCAAGGGATATTTGTTCCCCCAAAAAAGCTTCATAGAAGGGTTAATGCCTGTGTTACACTCTGAAGGATGAGTAAAATTTGACAGACAAAAATTGTTCATTGGTAAGATACTCAGAGACCTTGCTCAGTTCTCATTACATGGTCAAGTGTATGCTGTATCGAAGGGAGTAATAAAATGTAAGGTTTGAAATAAAACAGAATCGCGTGCTTGTCAGCAGGGAAATGACATGGTCAGACATACATTTTAGAAAGATCACCCATAAGAATTGCACGAGCCCCCAATAAAATGATTAAAAAAAGAAAGAAAAATCAGCTTTACTCTCTGAAGGGTAAATCGAAGGCAGGGAAGTTTGAAGTCTGTTGCTATGGTTAAGTGCAAGATGATGAACCGCCAACAAAGCCGTGGTAAAAGATAGCGAGGAAAGGGACATTCTATAGACCAACGGTTCTTATCAGGGTTGCTCTATCCCAAGTGCCATTTTGGATATTTGTGAAGATATTTTCTAATTTTCACAATAATAGTTACTGATATTAAGTATAAGCTATAAGCCAGGGATATTAACTTAACATACATGTCTAAATAGGGCGATGTCCATATGAATAATCTTCCCACATGATGTTTAAATATTTACTCGTGCATTCTTATATATGAAAAAACCTGGATATGATAATGTCAGTCTAAAAACAACTCCATTTTACATTTGAACTCCAAATACTTGAAATATGATTGTAATATACAATGAATTTTCCAGAAATGGAGTTACCATATCCATTGGGGGAAGACTATGTTGTTTTGTTTGGAACTCAATCTTAATTTTATTGTAAGAGCCCCCAATAAAATCTCTGCCAACAGTATCACTTATGCAATTTGAATCATTTGTATCAACCCACTTATATCAGTTTGCATTGTTATAGGTTGATGTTGCATTCACAGCGATTCTTATTGCAAGCATAGTACAAATGATTAACTCTCTCAGATGCTAAGTAAAAGGACGGCAGTTTGATTTCATCTGTAAATGCCTCAGAAGATAGGCCTGGCAATATATTTCCCAAAATTAGTCAAGAAAAAACTTAAGGAACATCGTTATACTCTGACAGATTTGGAATGAGCATGGGCCAGAATTGATTTCATGGCATTGGATTTGGTTTTGGCTGTTTCTGTGTCCATGTTTTTTCTACAGTTTTTTTTCCTCATTTTCAAATTTAATTAATTTCTTTATTAAAGATCATTTATTGGGGACTTTTATAACTCATAAGAATTGATACATCCATGTGGATTGTGATAAGAGTTCTATAAGCCCCCAATAAAATGATTTTTAAAAATCCATATATCCATTATAGCAAGCATATTTGTTCATATGTTGCCATCATTATTTTTCAAACATTTGCTTTCTATTTGAGCCCTTGGTACCAGCTCCCCCTTTTCCCCTCCCTCCCTCTCCACCCTCATGACATCTTTTTAAATTATAAATTATTATTATTTACATATCTTACACCAACCAGTCTCTGCTCCCCCACGGTTTCTGTTATTTGTACCCCTGGGGTGGGGTGGGATATTGCTGCTCATTGTGATCGGTTCCCCCTTCCTGCCCCCCTGCCCCCTACCTTCTTCGTATCACTACTCCCATTTCTTAGTTTAGCTGACCTGGATTCCACGTGTCCTGAGCTCTTATCTGTACTTGTCTACATGCTCCAGTCTAGCCCGCAGTGAAAGGCCGAGTTGGGCCTACGGTTTCTTGGCATATAACTCACAGATCATACAGTTCAACAGTTCAATGGCATCAAGAAGAGATGTGCACTCATCACCGTAATCCGTTTTAGCACATTTTTTGCATCTTGTATTCATCATTGTTAGCTCCTCATTTCCCACTCCTCAACCTCCACTGTCATACCTCCCAGGAACCATTAGTGTCGTTTCTGTCCCTATAGATGTACCTATCCTGGATTCCATATACAGGAAGACATTGAAAACAAACAAATAAATAAGAATAACAAGTAAAATGTATTTAAAAAAACCAATAAGAAAGAAAGCAGAATACATTAAAAACTAGAGCAAATTTAAATAGATCATACGGGAGGACAAATGATAGGGTGCTAAATGTTAATCTAGTTGCGTCTCAACAATCCATTTTCCAGGGTATTCTGCTTGTTAGCTAGGCTGTTCACATCCCTGGTCCATGGTCAGAGGGATTCTCCAAGGACTCAATCCACATGTTTTTCCCCTCCACTTTTTTTTTTAACTGAAACAGCTTTAAAATAGGTCAGAAGGGAAATCAAATGATAGAGCACATTTTGTCTAACTACATTTGCCATAATCAACTTTGTTCTCTGTCTGAAAACAGAGCTATTTACGTCCCTCAACTCTGACTAAACGGACTTCACTGGACGCTTCATCCATCTGCAGACCCTCCTGAGACATATGGGTCTTCCACTGCCTTTCCTAGCCGCCTGCAAACCAGATGTTCCCAATCTAAGCTCTGTTGCCATTCCCTCCTTTAGATTTGGAGTATATGATTTATATTATATTATTTACAATCCTTGGCTCACACAGCTAGTGTGCTTCTTCCAGGTAGACTTAGTTGACACATCCCTTACATGGCTGCTTGTTTGAAAACAAGCCTTTAAGGCACCAGATGCTATTCTTTCTGATAGCTGGTCACCATCTAGTTTCTTCACAATGTTTTGTTATAGAACCCATATTTTAAGTGATCGTGACAGCGAGCATCAAACAGGGCCATGTCATAAGAACTAATTGCACATAGATTAGCGCTAGAATTAAGTGTAAGCCCCAAATCCATTCCTGCATCTATGGTTTATATATATGGTTCACCTTAGAGACCTCATTGTCATTTATGTTAGAGAACATTATCAACAAGCCCCCTGAGGCATCACTTCCTTTGCTATCAAGTCAATACTGACTCATAGCGACCTATAAGGCAGGTCAGAACTGTCACTGTGAATCTCCAAGCCTGCAAATCTTCATGGGTAAAAAGCCTCATCCTAGCCTGTGGAACTGGCTAGTGGTTTCAAACTTCTAAACTTGCAGTTAGCAGCCCAAGGCATAACCACTACACATTGATAGTGTCGTGAAGTTAGCCAATGTTGCTTTTGTTTATATACCCAGTATGTATTGTACTACATATGAGGGAGTAACCCAAAAAGCCCGGAATTTTTTGTCAAAGCTATGTATTTAAAATTTTTCTTACACAACAACTTTATCACCCTCAAAATACTCTCCATTACATGTAATACATTTGTCAAATCTGTTATTCCATTCTTGGAACCATTGTTCATCTATTGGAATGGCTGATAGCACGTCCTTCATTTTTTCTTCACCTCTTCTACGTCATTGCACAGAGTGAGGTCAGGTGAGTCAGGTGAATGGGGCAGGAGAGGCATGCTGTTTTTTTGCCAAAAACTGGTACACTGACGTGGCTACATGAGCACGTGCATTGTAGTAGTGTCAAAAACGAGGCCCCTGTCTGCCACAAATCAGACCCTTTTGGTCACACACTGTGACTTGATCTTTTCAGATAAATAGAAAGCTTGGTAACAGTCTGACCTGGTGGAACAAACTCCAAATGCACTATGAGTTAGCATTTTTGTCAGTTCGGGAAGTGATGGACATCACTTGTCATCAAGTACCATTTCACCTTTTTTGAAACGAGAAAACCACCTGCACACTTGTGTTTCCCATGGCGCTGTCCCAGGAAGCTGTGTTCAACACCACAACTGTTTCTGTGGCAGTTTCCTCCGTGCTGGAAACAAAAATTCACAGCCTCGCACTGTTCTCTTAAATTGGCCATCACCAAAAAACAAGGTTCGAGTGAAATTGCTTTTACAAAAAAAAAAAAATTCACTGTGACCAGAGAACCTACCCAGGTGACACTGCTGGGTGCACTAACTCAGAGCAAGTGGCTTGACACATGCCTAGTGGAAAAATGGGTACTTCAAAAGCTCTGCTCCACCCAGTGCAATTCCGCATTTCTTTTGGGTACCCCCTCTTGTATGTTCTATATTTAATTACTATCATTTCTCTGTTATAGTTTAGTTAAGATACTACATATTTTAATAATGATTGTGATGTTATTTCTTATGCACTAAAAGGAGCCTTATAAAAAGGAAACATTGGCTTAAAAACTTGAAAACCTTAAGGAGTGACTTATTCAGGATGGACTTAAGCATATTCACATTTGTAATTCTGAGCATTGCAAGGTTACAGGAAACTTGTATATTTTAAGTGATGACCCAGAGAAATTCTTAAAATTCTAGACTGAAAACTTAAGTTTGATTAAGTAAAGATAAAGAAAGGATATTATAGTGAACATATCTGTTTGAAGAACCTAATTTCTTTAGCGGAAATTATTTTCTTTTATAAGAGAATGTGGTAAATATTTAAATCTACATAACCTAAAACGCTTTTTCGTGTTTCATGTAAATCAGTTCAACTTTGAAGATAACATTAATGATTTTCTGTTTTTCTATTACTTGCCCAAGTTGGGTTCTAAACCAAAACTGGAATTCATTCGAGAAATGAGAACACTTGCAATCATAGCCACCATCCAAATTCATTTAATTTAAATTAAATGTAATACAGTTCAATTGATGTTTATTACTGTGCTTTTCTTGTGGTACTCACTTTGTCTTCCAAAATACCGACATCCAAAGGCAGTAATTTCTTTTAAGAAAAAATCAGAACCTGGCACATTGACAAGCAATCTATTGGATGCTTGTGACATAAATTCAGTAGATAAAACTGGCCCAAAGTGTGGGTGCTTGACTCAAAACCATCTTATAAGTCTTGCCCAGCAGACCTAGGTATATAGGTCAATTAGTTGCTTGTCAGCACTGCTTGGGATATCCAAAGTCAAATAATAATTGAATAAAGTAAATATGTCCAAAGTAAATAAATGACTATTTAGCTGATTTAGTTTAGATCTCCAGGTAAAAACAAAAATAAAAGATTAAAGACGATGTACATTTTATTATACAAATTTATATAACATTACCTTGACAATCAAAAAGGAAGTGCAGAAGTTTGATTAGGGAGACAAGGTCAAATCATGCCCAACCATATGGACTGAACAGTGTGGGTGGGGTGCATGGTGGATGCCCAAAGCACCTCCATTTCACTTGAATAAAAGCTTGCTGGAGGAGTATGTGACATCGCGAAAACTTTAACTCAAGAGAGATTGATGTGGTGATACATGAATAATTTCTTTTAGAAGGATTGTCATAAAGCTGGCTCCTCTGAAGCAGAAATGAAAGATATCCCCAAAGCCAACTTGTCCAAATTCTGTGCCATCTCATCACCTCTAGCATGAACTCCTCCTTCCTGCCCTCAGTACTTTCCCTCCTAGAGCTCTACAATTCCCTGCAACTCACAAACCATCAAGGAAAGGGCTCATGTAGTTGTGGAAGCTGGCAAATCTCAAAGGTTCAAAGGTTAGCCTGAAAGCTCTCCTGAGTCATGTGGACATAGGAACTGAGGAACTCACATGCGTAGGGCAGACAGTGGCTCACAAAGCTGCAGAAGCTTGGAATCAGACCACTGGCTCTAGGCCTCTGATTCAAGTCTCAAGAACCAGAGACCAGGTGAAGAGGAGTCAAATGCAGAATCCAGAACAAGAGAACAACTTCTACCAGAATGTTCCTATACTGGATGCAGTCTATACCCTCAAGGGAACTAAGGGTAGTGGTTGGAGTTGCATTCTGAAGTAAGGCATCAATTCAAGGAACAGTGCATCCTAATCCTGGCTTATTAGTACAATACACAATTCACTACAAAATGGAACCCACCACAGGCATAGAGAGATAGTACACCACAAAATGGAACACGATAGCTAGAAGAGGAGCCTTGGCAGCCTAATGGGTTACATGCTGGGCTGCTGAACAAATGGTCAGTCGTTCGAAGCAACATGCTGCTTGTAAGAGAAAGATGAGGCTTTCTTCTCTTGTAAAGAATTACAGTCTCAAACGGAGACCCCAAACCCACCCGTAAGATCATTAGACAGTCCCTCACAGAAGGGCAACTTGGAAGAATGATATATCCAGGGTGCAGTATAGCACTGATGAAGCAAATAAATATCCTTTAGTTCTTTAATATTCCCTCCCCTTAGAATTATGGTCTTAATTTCACCTAATTAATTTTGGGAAACCTGTGTATGGTCATTTGTATAACTTAAAAATCAAAGATAGATGAAGCCTTCAGTAATTGTAATGGGAGTAATGATTCCTGAGGTTAGGGGAAGAGTCGGAGGGCAGGATGGAAGGGAGAATCTATAGCTGTGATGACTGTATAAACCCACTCAAGGGGAATGAGTGGATACAATTGATTGTGTAAGATATGGAAAAATGCTGATCGCAATGATTGATGCATAATACTCCTCCCCCACACACACACACACGCAAGGGGGTTGAACAAAAGAAATGTGGGTTAAAGGAGACAGCAGTTGGTGTAAGATATGAAAACAATAATAATTTCTAATTAATTATCAAGAGGTCATGAGGTTGGGACTGGGGGGTGGGAGGGAAAAAAAAGGAGCCGATACCAAGGGCTTAAATACAATGTAAATGTTTAGAAAATGATGGTGGCAACATATGTACAAATATGCTTGATACAGTGGATGGTGAGATAATGCATGTATGGAATGTTGTAAGAGCCCCCAATAAAATGATTTTTTTAAGATATGGCAAAATAAATAAATAATAATAAGTGCACCTGGAGGGTAGGGTGGGGAAGGGAGTGGATAAAGGTGAGCTCATTTCAAAGAGTTGAAGAAGAACAAAACTTTTGAAAATGATTGCGGCAGCAATTGTACAATTATGCTTGATATACTTGAATTCTGGATTGTTATATCTGTAAGAGCTCCCAATAAAATGAATTTTTAAAAGTACAGTCTCAGGAACCATTCCACCCTCTATAATAGGGTTAGAATCACCCTCGTGGCAGTGAAAGCTGAACCTAATAGCTGGAGGAGCCATATTAATTCTTTCACTGCACCACATGTAATATTTACAGAGGGATGATATTCAAAGCAGTCTACAACAGGATTAAAAGTCTCTGTAACTCCCACCCAGTGACTGGGTGGAACGATGCAAAGAAGGCATGCACAACAATAAAAGAGCGATCGGTTAGTGTTTGTTACCATGGCCCTGGCTTGAAGTCCCAGCAGAGAAAGCCCTAAGGACGTTGGGAGCACATTCCAGATCTCTGTCTGAAGTGGCCGAAGCCATAGAGACCAGATGCATTGGCGACATTGGCCTGAAGACTCAGAGGAACAGCAACAGGTCTATGAAGTATCTTCCTCATTGGGCCTGAGCCTATGAACTATGGAAAGAGAGACAGGCTGACGGGCTTCCTGTCCCGTGGAATCAATAGCCAAGGGACCAAGTGCTGAGAGACTGGGGATCGGAAAGAGACTTGGCTACCACGCAACTGAAAGAGAGGGAGACTTGGCGGTTTGCTAAGAAGACCAATGATGGTTTCTTTACTGCTTCCTAATCCTCACTTGTGTTAACCTATTGACTTTCCTAATAACCCCCCATAATTGTGAGTACTGTCTGCGAGTTCTCTGGGGTCATTGCAATGAATTACGGAACCCATCATGGATATAGAGTCGCGTGTGAGTAACATTTGGTGTCAGAATAGCCAACTAGGGCGTACCTGACTCTTGTCTGTGGCACTAGGGAAGCCAAAGGAAGTCAGTGTGTCTACCTCCATTGCCATTTATTGCATAGTTGCCCATCAGTGCTTAATAATCACACAGAACACTACCTGTAAATAGCCAGCACTATTTATTAAATCAATCAACTGAAGAAATGCTGTAATGTTTTTTTCTAAAATTAAATGAAGGCTTTACAAATCCTAGCATTTGGCTTATTTTTCTATTTCTTTGGCATATATCTAAAGTGTATAATTTAGTAAATTTTGACTTTAGATATTGGTCTTTCCACATCTAGAGGAAAGAAGAGTAGTGAAAATCGAAAGACACCTGGAAACAGCTCGTCCCATGGACCCGTGGCTCATACGAACATCAGTCACAACAATGCCCGTAAGGCCAGAAGTAGATTGTGCCTGGCTGCTATCACCAATGGCTCAGTAAAATGTCACATTAGCAAGTCTTGGCTAGAGAGAGAGGAAAATAGGGAACAGAACTCAAAACCATAACCATGACTAGTTTATTGATCAGCTAGAAACTCATGGGACCCCAAAGACTGTGGCCCTTAGTTACCCTTGAAGTCTGGACCAGACTCACTCATGTATTATCATGTCAACTATTTAAGATTTAAAAAGCAGCATTTATCCAAGGACAGAGAACTGGGAAAGCAGAATGATTGAAAACTGAAAACAACTGAGAGGAGGTGTGATTAATAATGGTACATTGAGGGCATTTAAATGGATACGTTGAAAAAAATTGGAATTCATTGTTAAATGTAAAACTGATTATCTACTCTATAAGCGTTCACCTAAATCAAAATAAAGTTTTGAAAAAAGAAAGAAGCCCTAGGAGTGGAGCACATTAGAGATCCCTGCGTGGAGGCTCTGGGTTGAGACCAAGAGCCAGGCAGAGCAGAGGGCCTGTTCCCAACTCAAGCCGTGAGTAAAGCCAAGTGCTCTGGGCAGGACGCTGGCTTATAGAGTGAGATGCCCTAAGGGCATTTATAGTGTTAAAGGAGAATTGTAATTCTTGCCTGAGCAGGGCAGAAGCCAAAAGGGCTGAGGCAGAGAGGCTTAGGACCAGAAAGATAAATCTGCCAGCTTGGCTGAGAAGAGGGACCATGGATAAACAAACTGCATGCTTAACATTTTTTTAACCAGTTAGCTTCTGGAATAAGCACCATAGGGGCAGAAATTTTAGATGAAACTATCAGGTAAGAAGTTTCATACCGTGTCAACACAGCATTTTCCAATGAGTATTTGTGTGTCTTGTTATCAATCTGACCTATTTCCTTTTTGGTCATTCACCTTTTAAAAGAGACCCCCCCCCCTCCCTTTAATTAGTTATCTCCTAAAGTTTCATGGAATGTAAGAGAGCAGACTTTTGTTCCAGCTATTTAGAATTTTCCTTAGGATCCAGGATTTTATATGTGAGTCATTTTAACCTTCATGATTTCTCAGCCAAAGGTAAAGGCCAGGTGGGGGTTTTTTTTGTAATGTTAAATGACTGCTTCTTGCTAAGAGGGCTGGTTGTTGAGAGATCTGATTTAACCTTGATTCTTCTGATTCTTCCAGTTGCACAGAAGCTTCTACCAGTAACCCATATGCCGCATTCCTAAATATACTTATAGAAGTATAGTTTCTGAGATTTACATCTGTAGTATCTTTTCCTTCTTTCTCTTTTCTTTCATGCTCACTCTTCAGTAATTTTAAGAGCCCTTGTGCCTATTGTGTTACTTGGGGAGTTAGTCTGGTCCCATGGAGAAGTAAATTTGCATTTTGTTTGTTTCTTCTTTTACTTATTCTTTTGGATGACTTGGGGGTTTGGGGCAGAAAAAGAGGGAAAGCTGCCTTAATGCCATTTCTTCAAATATAAATTTTCTCTGGAGTTTTAAGAAATTATTTAAAATGTCATGGAGATGTGTGACTACATATTTTTCTTTGGGATGGAAGTTTACTAGACATCATAAGGTGTGCATCATCTAAATTATTGAAGAAAAATAAAAACACAACAAAGCAAAAGGTTGGGGAAAAATGAAAGGAAGGAAAAAGAAAGAATAACAAGGAAGAATGCAAAACAAAAGTGTCCCCGACAGGAAGTGGAACAAATATATTAGCTATGACATTAAATGGAATAGTTTAACCTCAAACTAACAATCAATACTTTAAACTAATTTAAAAAGACAAATATAAACTGTGTATAAGAATGTTTGACATATTAAAAAATTAAAGATTTGGTAAAAGTACATAATGAAAACAAAAAAAATTGTTTTGGAGATAAATCCAACTTAAGAAAGGGTGGGGACAGAGAAGATATTTTATTAATAAAAAGTATAATTCCAAATGGAGGTGAAATATTCATAAAGTTTTATTTAATGAATAACTTGAAAATGTATGAAGAAAAGAACAAATTATGTTGATTGAAAAAGAGTTGCAATGTAATAATTTTAGATGCCTCTTTGAGAGATTATGTAGCTAAATTATAAATAAGATTACAAAGAATAATATGATTAATGTTACAAATATTTATACATTGATCTGTAATATCCTCATATTTTAATCTCATTGAGTAAATTCATAATGTATCTTAAAATATTATGATATTTAATGAAATCAAATAAGATATGTTTTTTAACCACAAAGTAATAAATTGGAAATTAATGAAGTTGCCATTTAGACACTTAAAATGATTTTTAAAACAGGAGATTTTAAAACTATATACTAGTTAGAAACTATAAGACAATTATCTTTCAAGATCTATGGGACTTGGCCAAGGCCATAAAATATAATATTTAAGAGCAAGTTTAGACCCAAACCAATTTGGTTTATACCACTTTACAGCAGGTATTTTAATTTCTCTGAATTCCTAAAATATTGATCATAATGGTATTGTGGTGAAGTGAATTTTTAAAACTGTTTTATTGTGAATTAAGTGGGAATTTACATTCCAGATAATCTATTTTTATTGCCTGGTTTCTTCCCCTACCCCTTATTTTCTCTTGTACAATATTATCTTCCACTTTACCTTAGTAACAGATATAGATCAATATCATTGATATCACATGCAAGTAAAATTCTCCTGAAGACTGTTCAATAATGTTTGCAGCCGTACATTGATATTGAGTTTCCAGGAATTCAGGCTGGATTCAGAAAAGTACATGGAACAAGGGATATTATTACCGATGTCAGTTGGATCTTGGTTCAAAGCAGAGACTACCAGAAAGCTGCTTAATTGTGTTGAATTAAGTATGCACAGGTATTTGACTGTGTGGATAATAACCAACTATGGATAGTTTGAGAAGAATGGGAATTTCATAATGCTTCATTGTGCTCATGCAGAACCTGTACATAGATCAAGAGGCAGGTGTGCAAGTAGAACAAAGAAATACTGCATGGCTTAAAATCACAAAAGGTGTGCATCGAGGTTTCATCCTCTATAATTCTTCAATCTATATGCTGAGCAAATAATTGCATAGGGTGGAGTATGTGAAGAAGAATGTGACATCAGGATTGACAGAGGTTTTTTATCAGCCTATGATAGGCAGACGATACAACCATGCTTGCTGAGAGGGAGGAGTACCTGAAGCCTTTGCTGATGAAAATCAAGAATTACAGCGTTCGATATGGTTCACAACTTAATGTAAATAAAACCAAAATCCACAACTTTACCCATGGATAATACCATGATAAGCAGAGAAAACATTGACATTGTCAAAGATTTCATCTTGCTTGGATCTACAATTAATGTTCATGGAAGCTGCAGTCAAGAGATCAAACAATGCATTGCATTGGGTAAATCTGCTGCACAGACCACTTTAAGTGTTGAGACGCAAGACTTACTTTGAGGACTTAAATGTGCTTGATTCAATCATCATGAGAAAGTTGGACACTGTAAAAATTGCATGTGAGAGTTGGACATTGAACAAGGAAGATCAAAGAAAAATTTATACCTATGAATTATAGTGCTGGAAAATAATATTGAAAGTAACATGGACTGCCAAAAGAACAAACAAAACTCTCTTGGAAGAAGTACAATCAGAATACTCCTTAGAAGAAAGGATGGCGAGACTTTGTCTTACCTACTTTGGACAGGTTATCAGGAGTAACCAATCACTGGGAAAAGACCTCATGCTTGGTAAATTAGAGGCAGCAAAAAAGAGGAACATTTTCCGTAAGCTGCATTGACATGGTGCCTGAAACAATAAGTTCAAATATAACAATTATGGAGTTTCTGTAGGCTTTTCGTTCTGTTGTACAAAGAGAGAGACAGCGTGAGTGGAAAGCAATGCAATGACACCTGACAACAAGTGTCTCCTCTCTGGTCTCCCGAGTCCCCTTCTACCTCTTCCCCTCCCACCCTTGCTAACCATCAACATCTGTTTCTTCTAGTATTAAAAGCTTTCATTTTGTTTTTTTTTATTTTATGTTTTATAACCGTGGTGTCATACCTTTTGTGACTGACTAACTTCATTCAGTATAATATCCTCAAACCCCATCCTTGTCAAGATGTGTTTCACAGTTTCATCATAATTATTTAGTGATGCATAGTATTCCATTACGTGTATGTACCAAAGCTTATTTATACACCCTTCTACTGATGGAAATTTAGGCGGTTTCCATCTT
This sequence comes from Tenrec ecaudatus, assembly GCF_050624435.1. Taxonomy (NCBI): domain Eukaryota; kingdom Metazoa; phylum Chordata; class Mammalia; order Afrosoricida; family Tenrecidae; genus Tenrec; species Tenrec ecaudatus. The sequence continues at coordinate 91,789,501 of NC_134536.1, forward strand.
CTTGTTATTGTGACCAGTTCTTCAATGAATATGTGTGTGCATATATCTATTGGTGCTACGACTCTTGGTTCTTTAGAGTGCATACTGAATAAAAGGGGTTTCTGGGCCATGTTATTCCTACTCTCAGTTATTTAATGAAGTGTCACAATGCTTTCCACATTAGTGCTATAGTCTGACAGTCCCGTTAGCAGTGCATGAGGGTTCCAATTTCTCCACACCCTCTCCACTATTTGTTATTTTTGCTTTTTTAAAAACTTTGTCAGCATGAGATAGTATTTTGTTTTGATTTGCACATTTCAGATGGCTGGTGAGCAAGAACAATTCTTTATATATGTGTTGATCTCTATTCATCTCCTCGGCCAATTTTTAATTGGATTACTCATCTTTTTCTTGTTGAGGCTTACAGTTTTCTTAGATTTTAGAGATTAGTCCCCTTTCCGAATATCATTGCCAAAAATTTCCCCCTTTTGTGGGTTCACTTTTATGTAAGTCACTTATTTTTAGAAGGCACCAGTCCTCTTTTGTGTTATGCTTTGTGCATTCTTACATATGTTTGATAATGTGTTTATAATGTGTGTTACAGCACCTCAATGTATCCCTATTTTCCACAGATTATCTTTATAATTTTAGGGTTTACATATTTTTCATTCATCTCAAGTTTGTTTTTGTATAGGGAGTGAGATATGGGTCCTGTTTCATTTTTCTGCAAATGCATATCTAATCCTGAGTTAGTTTATTGTGCCAACCTCGCCGATAAAAACATGTGGGGTTAATTGAAGGGGTGGAGCGATAAATGGCTTGGTGAGCCTCGCCTTTCGAGTTCTAGGGTCTCTTGCTTTGTGATTTTCGGACCAGGGTGCAGCTGCCTTAGTAATTCCTTGCTTCAGCTTGCAAGGCTGACTTCATGCAAGACATCCCTGAAGAGAAGCCACATGGACCTACCCCGATGCAGCCCTGGGTGCTGGAGCACCCATGTGGAGACCTCTGCCAGTGCTTAGATGCTTACACATTCACTGACTCGGTTTCCTCCTGCAGTTGGCATCACTGCTCTGTTTTGTGAGATGTAGAAGGACTTTGTGGATTGGTGTTGGACATATGGGTTAATGTTGGATTTGTGGCCTTGGGCAGCACTGGGTTGGGATGTTTTCTGGATGTGCACTTAACCTTTATATAAAACTCTTACACATGAATTTCTGTGGATTTGTTTCTCTAATGTACCCAGACTAACACACAGCCCATTGTCAAAAATCAGTTTTCCATGGGTGTGTGCGTTTATATCTGGGCTCTCTATTCCATTGGTCTATGTATCTACTGTTGTACAAGTGCCACGCTGTTTTGAGTGTTATGGTTGTGTAGTAGATTTTGAAATCAGGGAGTGAGAGGCTTCCTGCTTTTTAGTCTTCTTTAGTAGTGATTTCCTTACCCTTTCTCTTTCCCTTCCAAAAGTTTGTGATTCATTTCTCCATTTCATTAAAGAATGATGCTGGGTTCTAGATCCAAATTGCATATGTTTAAAGATTGTTTGAATATTTTTCACATTTTCACAATGCCAAGTCTTCCTATCCATTAACATGGGACATTCTTCCATTAATGTAGGCTATTGTTTTATTGTAATCATGTTCATGATTTTCTTGGTCAAATTGTTTGTTCTTATAGTTAGGTTTAGTCCTAAGTTTTTACCTTGAATGGGGCTATTTTAAATGGTATTGCTTTCTTGTTCTTTTAAGCCAAGTTTTTTTAGCATATTTTATGCCGTTTTTGTGGTAAAATTAGGTGCCTCAGCTGATATACAGATTGGTTTATACTCTAGTATATATGGTAATTTGAATACAGAAATCCAACTGATGTTTATCTTGGCATGTTGCCAAAGCCTCAAGTGTTTCTAACATTTTTTGGGTCAAGTCTAGGATTTTCTATATAGAGAATCTTATCATAAACAAATAGAGTTTTACTTTTTGTTTGTCAATTTGGACACCTTTGATTTCTATTTGTTATTTAATAGCTATAGTTAAGACTTTGACCACAGTATAGAATGAGTGGTAATAAAGGACATCCTTGTCTGGTCCCTATTCTCAAGGAGAATACTTTCCGTTTCTCCCCATAAATGAATGTGACCTGTATGATGTTGAGGATTTTACCTTCAATTCCTTTTTTAATGAGAGTTTTTAATAAGGAGTGGTTATTGGATTTTGTCAAATGCTTTTCCTGCTTCCATTGATAAGGTCATGGAGTTCTTTTACTGTGTTTTAGTCATACAGGAGGTTATGTTGACTGTTTTTCTAATGTTTAACTATTTTTCCTTTTCTAATGCTTAACTATTTTCCTACTTTTCCTTTGTTAAATTTAACAAAATAATCTTGTTAAGACTTTTAAAACACTACCTTTTTGTCTTGTTGGTGTTTCCATTGTTTTTGTGTTTTATGATTCTTTTTTTCTGTTCTGATCTTTGTGATTCCTTTTCTTCTGGTGACTGAGGCTTATTTTACTACTCGTGTTCTACTTGTTGAAGACATTGAGTTAAGCTGTTGATTGTATTTCTTTTTAATTCTTTTATGTGTACATTTATTGCTAAAATTATCCTGTGACTATTGTATCTCAAAGGTTTTGGTATGTTGGATTTTGATTCTGTGTCTCAAATGTTTTGGTACGTTGTATGTTCATTCTCGTTTGTTACAAGGAATTTTAGGAAGTCATTACTTATATTTTCAATTACCCAGTAGTTTTTAAGCAAAGTGTTTTCCATTTACTAGCATTTTTACCCTATGTTAATTTTTACTTTTGTAGCGCTCTGATCTAAGAAAATGGTTTTTAACTATCTCTATATTTTAAAGCTAGTTAAGCTTTATTTTGTACCATAACATGTGTAATATTCTAGAGAATATTCCATGTGAACTGGAAAAGAATGATGCTGGGTTCATTCAACAACTGTTGTTGGATGGAATGTTTCATGAATGTCTAAGAGTTCAAGTTGATTGTGTTATTTACTTCTGTTTCTCAACTGAGTTTCTTTACAAGTGTTTTGTCTTTCCCTGAAAAAGTGGCATATTGAAGTCTTCTACTATTATTGTGAAATTATCTATTCCTCTCTTCAACTCTGTAAGCGTTTAATGTATTTTCAGGGGTTTTCATTGAATACATAGGTATTTATTATGGTTGTCTTCTTGTCCAATTTTTCTCTTCTAGCAGTATGTAGTGACTTTATTTGTCTCTCCTGAGGGATTTTGCCTGTTTTGTCAGAGATTAAGACAGGCACTTCTGTTCTTTTTGATTGCCATTAACTTGTCATAATTTCTCCTATCCTTTGATTTTTTAGTCTATATTTTTCTTTATGTTTAAGATGTGCCCTTGCAAGCAGTAGATTGATGCACCTTGTTTTCTTATCCATCCTGTTCCTCTCTTCATCTTGAATAGTGCATTTATTTCATTTACAGCATTGTTGATAGATATGAATTTATTGCTGTTATTTGGCTGTGTTTTTTGTGGTGGTAATGGTTTATTTGTTCCTTCTAAATTTCCATGTTGAGTTCATTTTGTTTCTGTGTTTTCTGATAATTCTTTTTGTGTGTGTGTGGTTATTTTATTGTTTGGTAGGTCTTTGTACTTATCTTTTAAAATGTTTCATGTGGTTTCTCTAATTTCCTCAGGCTTACTTAATTATTATTTTAATCCTAAATTTATGACAGTCTATTCTCTTGCAAACTATTTAACTTTCTCTCCCTTCAGATGTTTGTATCTATATGAGTCCCTCTATCATTTTATAATTTTCTTTGTTGTGGAATTATACCATTAGGATCCTATTTTCAATCTTATAATTTTATTTTACTTTGAGTACTACCTGAAGTCATTCAGTTTTGCTGTGGTGATATCTTGTATGCTGACCTCAGCTTTTTTACTGCTAGAGTTGGCAATTCTGTCTTCAAACAACTCCCCTTAGTAATTTTTGAAAGTTTAGTCTTGTTTTTCCAAATTCCTTAATTTTTTCCTTATCTGGAAATTCACTTCTTTATCACTCATATTTGAAGGATAAGTTTTCTACTATATATGAATCTTGGTTGGCAGTTTGGGATCTTTCAGATTTTTATTTGTCATTCCATTGCCTTCTTGTCTGCATGGTTTCTGCTGAAAAATCTGAGCTTTTCCTATTGGTTCCCATTTATAGGTAACTTTTCTTTTTTTTCTGTGCTTCTCTGAGGATTGTTTCCTTTTCCTTGACATTGGAAAGTTTGACTATGGTTATGTTATGGTTATTTTCTTTTGCAGACTATACTGTTGGAGATTATTTCAGTGTCTTGAGGTGTTATTTCTCCCTCTTTTATGATGCGAGGGAAGCTTCTTCTTTTTAAAATCATTTAACTGGGGGCTTTTCGGGAAGTTTCTTTCAGCAGTTCTTGGACTATTTTCTCTGTGGATTTTTTGTTTGCCCTTTGCTGTCCTGGATACCTAATAATGCACAAGTTATTCCTCTTGGTAATATTTCACATAATCCTTGCACTTTCTTTGTAGTTTTGATTGTTTTTCTCATGTATTACTATAAAGAGATACATCTTTAAATTCATAAGTTCAACTGAAAAGGGGGTGAAGGGAGATGCTGGACAGGGCAAGATATGACAAAATAATAATTTATAAATTATCAAGGGTTCATGAAGGGTGGGGGATCAGGGAGGAAGGGGGAAAAAAGGAGGACCTGATGCAAAGGGCTTAAGTGGAGACCAAATGCTTTGAAAATGATGAGGGCAATGAATATACAGATGTGCTTATAACATTGATATATATATGGATTGTCATAAGAGTTGTATGAGCCCCTAATAAAACGTTTTAAAAAATTCATAAGTTCAGTCCTCCTACTGGTTGACTTCTACTGCTTTGCTATTTAAGAATGGTGTCTAATTCTTGTATCTTATTAATCATATAAATTGCTATTTGGAATTTTGTATGATTTCTAATTTTTTAAATGTATTTCATCAGATTGCTCTAGTAGTGTTTTACTAAATTCTTCTAAAACTTTTCCTGTTTGCTTGTTTTTTTCCCCACAGCTGTCTCATTTTTTTTCTCCCATCATTGAAAATACTTTATCATTCTTCTAAATTAGTTTTCTTGTCATTATACTGTCTTTATATCCTGAAGATGATCTTTTGGCTGTGTATCTTGCCCACTAATTTGTGTCAACCTTCCTCCTTCACTAGAACAGATATTTACTGTTGTCTTTGATATATTGTGTTGTCTATTATTTTTATTCTTCATTGTTGCTCTGGTGGTAATGGAGTGGGTAATGGCCATTGCCTACTATTTATAGTTATTGAAGGTATTGGAATTGCTGGATAGTGTTGGGGCAGTTTCTGCTTAGTCAGGCAGAGTAGGAAGAGAATAATAGAAACCAAAACAAAACATAGAGACATACACTAGTAACAAGAAGGAGCAACCAATCTCACTTACCATCCTAACACACACACACACACACACACACACACACACACACACACTATCCAAACCAAAATATGCTTTCGCTTTGCAGTCACCAGTGGGTGCTTGTCATAGGGCTGCCCCAGTAGGAGTGCACCCTTGGGTGCATCAGGTTAAGAGTGGTAAAAAGAATTCTAAAAATATTTAAATTAAGAAACCTGACATCAAAAGAAGCAGAAAACTATGGGATAACACAGAGAAGCTTATAATAGCAAATGGTGTTAAACACCTGTAATTTTATCTGACTTCCATCATATTTCAAATAATAGCTTCCTAACTCCTCTATCTTTTAAAGTAGTTCATAGCACTTAAAAAAGAAAAAGCTTTCTGATTCACTATATAAGGTTAAGTAGACACTGAGAAGAAATTAATATGAATGACCTTGGAGAGGTATTTCTTTCTCCATTTAGCTGGCTTAGCAAAGAACTAGCCCCATGGCACGTCTTAGTCAGATGAAGGGGTGAACAGACCAATACGTAGGAAACCATCACCTCCTGTCTTTCTAACAGGGAAGGAAACCTCCTGTTCCCATAACTTTACAATTGTAAATCTCTTCTCCATTGCAATAATAGCCACATAACAAGACTTCTGCCCTAAAATATGGGTAATGATAAATTAGAAGATTTTATACATTCTAGTTTTCTACTTGCAAGTTCCCCACCTTCACCCCTGTGTACACTATTTCACATTGCACCCCGGCATCAGTAGTATATTCTCATTTCTTTTCATAGCACGCTAATAACAAAATTTGACATTGTTGGAACAAAATTTTATATATATATATGTGTGTGTAATCTCAACACAACCACATTTTGCCACTGCCTGTCTTGGGACATGGAGTAAACCCTTGCAGCTCCATGGGCAGGGATGGGGTTCAGCTTCATTGTTACTTTTGTTTCCCTCTCTTCTCTATATCCCCCTATAGTCACAGAGGGGCGGGCTACTCAGGGGCTTTTTCTCAACACAGCCACCACCTCGGGGCAGGGACTGTCCTGTCCCACGGGTCATCAGCACGTGGATACCTGAAAGAGGGACTGGGAATGAAGATGGGCAAGGGACGCGGAGAGATGGAGGCAAGACAGGAATCTGATCAAGCCTCATTTATTGAGCTGAGAACAGAGGCTTAAATAGCCAGCGAAGGGTGGGCACCATTACGTCACATGGAAATAAGGTACAGCTGAGGTAGCCAATAGTCATGCATCTCCCAAATAAGGAAGAAATGGCCGGCAACTGTGATCAAACAGGTAAGTATGCTAATGAAGCATACCAGGCACCTGCGGGGAAATGCCACCAGTCATGTATTGACCAATGAACATAGCAGCTGTGAGTGAAAGAGCACCAATCCTAGCAAGGGTCAAAACAGCCACCATCTGGCAGGTGAAACAAAGGCAGTAAAACTACCAGGCAGTTTGTATGGCAGGAAACAGAGTAAATTCATAAAGGTCGTACATGGCTCAAATCCAGGGTAGGGGGACACACAGATCCCTACAAGGGACTAAACCCTTCAAGCTCCACGGGAAGGTATCTGGACTCAGCTACATTGTTACATTTGTATCCCTCTCTTCTCTACATCCCCCCTCCCCCACAGTCTCAGTGGGATTTTTTTCCCTCCTCTTTGTCTCTTTCCTATTCTCTCTCACTCCACTGCTGACCTCCAGACCATTCCCCTTAGCCTAGGGCATTTATGCCTTCGCCACACCCAGCTAGGTGAGATCCACCCTGTGCAGATACCCTGCGGCTGGGGAAATCCCTGCTGACCTCTACCAGGGGATACTCTGCACAACTTATTACCAGGAAATTTCTGCCTGTGTGCCTGGGGGCATAAGGCAGCTTGGCTAACACTTATTAACATTCCAAGCTACTGCAGGAACCTCAGCCCAACCTCCACAGCACCAACTCAGGCAAACCACCAGCCTTCTGGGGCACTCCCCTGAGAGGGAAGCCACAGGAGGATAAAATGGTAAATTAATTCCATAGTGAATTTTGCTGTAGGCAGTTTGAAGAAGCATTCCTACAAGTCTCCCAGACAGAGTCAGTCCTCTTCGACTCCCTGGAAAATGGCACCTGGCTCCTCTAAAACAACACAACACAAACAGTCATCAGCCCCAACGACCTCAATGAAAAAACAGGAGACAAAAGGCAATGGCAGAAGATGTCCCAAACATAATGACATGCATAGCAGAAGCAGACATTGAACTGCCACAAAAAGAAAATTTTCAGAATTCTGTTTGGAGTCATACAGAATATGATGGAAACAATGCCGAAAAAGGAGGAAATGATAGAGGACATAAAGGCCATGCACCAAAGGGAAATACAGGAGCTTAGGGAAGAGATAACAAAAACCAGCAGCAGAAACATGGACCACGAGAATTGACTGGAGGAAGGAAAGATACACACTTGGAGGGCAGCCAAGCAGACTTTAACAAACACAAACAAAACTCTACTAAGATCATCAGAGAAGCTGAAGAAAGCCTAAACTATGACTGATGCTATGAAGCAGAACAACATTAGAATTATTGCCTTAACGGAGGAAGACACAACCAATAATTCATCTGCAACAATATTGAGAGAATTCTTGGAGGAAAACTTCCCCAGCCTAATGAATTAAAACCAGGCAACCATTCAGGAGGCTGAAAGAAAACCAGCTAGACGGAATCCCAAGCAGAAGTCACCAAGGCACATAATAGTTAAACTATCCAACTTTGAGGAAAAGGAGAAAATCATGAGAGCAGCTAGGGAAAAACAAGCAATCACATATAAAGGTTCCCAAATAAGAATATGCTCAGACTAATCAGCAGAAACTATGAAGAAAAGGATTGAGTGAAGTAACATATTCCAAAAACGGAAGGAAAACAACGCAAACCGAAGAAAACGCTAGGCAGCCAAATTATTGATCAAGATATATGGAGAATTAAGAGTCTTCCCAGACAAGGAAAAACTCAAAGAATATGTTACAAAGAAATCCAACTCTACAAAAGGTCCTTGCCGACACAGTATGAGCAGAAGAACAAAACTCACCAAGCATAAATAAGAGACCACCACATAGGACAATGTCACCCAGAGGGAAACAAAAAGAAAACAGACCCCAAGATAGCAATAGCTTAAAGATGAGAAGAACTCAAGAATGATACACACACACACACACACAACACAGAAATGAGAAAGGAAAGTAGGCAAACCCCAACACTACAGGCATAAGATGACATCAGAGTCAGCAGATGGAGATAATAACCCTGAATATCAATGGCCTGAACTCAGGCATGAAAAGACTGAGACTAGCAGACTGGCTTAGAAAACAGAACCCATCAAGCTGCTTCCTACAGGAGACACATCTCAAGGCTATGGACAAAAATAGGCTGAGAATCAAAGGCTGGAGAAAGGCATGCCAAGCAAAGAGGATTTTAAAAAATGCAGGCGTTGCAATCCTATCTCGGATAAAATTGACCTTGAAGTGAAAACCATAAAAGAGATAAAGAGGGACACTATTTAATGCTCAAGGGAGTCATAGACAAAGAACCATTAAGTATTGTAAACATATATTCCCAAAATGAGAGACCTGCTAAATATATCAACCAAACACTCCAAAAGATGAAAAGAGAAATCACAGCCTCAACAAGTATAGTGGGTGACTTCAATACACCACTCTCTGAGAAAGATAGATCACAAGAAAAGAAACTTAACAAGAAGGCTAAAGATCTAAACACTACAATTAGACCTGATATTTACAGAGCTTTTCATTCAAATACAAAAAATTTACATTCTTCTCAAGCCTATGTGGCACATATTCGAAGAGAGACCACATGCTAGGGCATAAGGCGAATCTACATAAATTTAAGCACATTGATATCATACAGACCTCTCTCTCTGACCACTGTGCCATTAGGTTGGAAATGAACAAAAGAAAGACCAAGAAAAAGGAGCAAACAATTGGAGGAGGAATAACTCTATTTCAAAAGGAGTGCGTACTGGCACAGATCAGAGATGAAATTAGGAAATTTCTAGAAACCCATGAGAATGAGCACCCAAAATACCAAAACTTATGGGACACAGCAAAGGAAGTTAGCAGAGGAAGTTTCACAGCAATACATGCACACCTGAGAAAGGAAGAGCGACTCATGATTGATATGCTGGCACAATATTTACAACAACTAGAGTAGTCATCAGGACAATCCTACTAATAGCAAAAGAAAAGAAATAATAAAAATCAGGGCTGACATTCAGGAGAGGGAAAATAAGAAAACCATGGGAAAAAATAATGCTGCTAAAAGTTGGTTCTTTGACAGGATAAACAGAATCAACAGACCACTGGCAAAATTAACCAAAGAAAGGAAGGAACAAATATCAATAGAAAGAATAAGGGATGAAAGAGGGACATTACAACAGACCTTAATGAAATCAAAAGGATAATTACCCAGTACTATGAAGGATTGTACGCCAATGAATTCAAAAATTTGGAAGACATGGAAAAATTCTTGGAAAAGCAATCCCTCCTTAGACTATCCTCGATGGACGTCAAAAATCTCAACAGACCCATAGCAATAGAAGAAATAGACAAGGTTATCAAGGGATTAACAACACACACAAAAAAGTCCCCTGGACCAGAAAGCTTCACTGGAGAATTATGTCAAGCATTTAGGGAAGAACTAACACCAATCCTACACAAACTGTTCCAGAACATAGAAAAAGACGGCAAACTCCTGAACTCCTTCTATGAAGCTAGTATAACTGTGATACACTAACCGGGCAAGGAACCAAAAAGAATAGAGAACTACTGACCAATATCTCTAATGAACATTGATGCAAAAATCCTTAACAAAATACTAGCCAACAGAATACAAAACTATATAAAACAAATAATTCACCATGACTAAGTGGGATTCATACCAAGGATGCAGGGATGGTTGAACATACAAAAGACCAATAGTATTATTGATCACGTTAACATGAAAAACAATAAGAAACACATGATAATATCAATAGATGCAGAAAAAGCATTTGACAACATCCAAAACCAATTCCTGTTTAACACACTTGAGAAGATAGGAATGGAAGGAAAATTCCTCAAGACAATACAAGCTATATATGACAAACCAACAGCCAATGTGGTAGTCAATGGAGAAAGGCTAACACAATCCCACTGAAAAGGCAAACCAGACAAGGATGCTCCTTGTTCCCACTCTTATTTAATATCGTGCTGGAGGTTTTAGCTAACAGCATAAGTTAAAGAAAAGACATCATAGATATGCATCTGAGGAAGGAAAGGAAGAGGTCAAACTATTATTATTTGCAGATGATGTGATTTTATATATGGAAAATCCTAAAAGCTCCACAAGGGGACTACTGGAAGCAATAGAGGAGTTTGGCAGAATGGCAGGATACAAGCTCAACAAATAGAAATCCATTGGACTGTTATACACATCGGATAAGACCACAGAAGCAGAGCTCAAAAAGGTGGTACCCTTCACAATAGCCAAACACAAATTGAAATATCTAGTGATATACCTGACTTAAAGAACAAAAGATTTATATGGGGAAGACTACAAACAGTATTACAGGAAGCCCAGAGCGACCTCAACAAACGGAAGAATATCCCATGCTTGTGGGTTGGAAGAATCAACATAGTCAAGATGTCAGTTCTACTAAAGACACTATATAAATTTAATGCAATCCCAATACAATTACACTCATCTTTCTTGAAAGAAATAGAAAATCTGATTACCAACTTCATATGGAGAGGGAAGAAGCCCAGAATTAGCAGAGAACTCCTCAAGAAGAAGGACATAGTGGGAGGGCTTGCTTTACCTGACTTTGGCACATACCTTAAAGCCACAGTTGTCAAAACCGCATCGTATTGGTACAATGACAGAAAAGAACCGAAAACCTAGAAGTAAAATCATCAGCATACAGACAGCTAATCTTTGATAAGGGCCCCCAAAATATCCAATGGGAACCAGATGCTCTCTTTAACAAGTGGTGCTGGAAAAAATGGATATTTACCTTCAGAAAAATGAAGCAAGACCATTATCTTACTCCATGCACAAGAATAAACTCAAAGCAGATCACAGGCCTTTAAGTTAAACCCCAAACTATTAAGGTCATCAATGAGGGAATTGGGACCAACGTGAGAACTTTGGCACAGGGAATACATAGGCTATCAGAAACAGGGAAGGACACAAACACAGAGGAGGCACAAATTGACAAATGGGATATACTGAAGATAAAACACTTGTGTACATCAAAAGAATTCACCAAGAGAGTAATAAGAGAGTCCATGGACTAGGAAAAAACATCTTTAGCCCATCAGACAAAGGTCTTATTACTAAAATCTACAATACTCTGCTAGCTTCCAAAAGAATAAAAACTAATTGCCTACTAAGGAGGTAGGCAAAGGACCAAAACAGAAGTTTCACAGAGAAAATGTTCCCGACCTTTGCCATAAGAGAAATGCAAATTAAAAGAACAATGAGGTAGCACCTGACACCCTCAACGGTAGCCCAATTCAATAAATTCAGAAAGCAACAAGTGTTGAAGGGGCTGTGGGAGACTGAAACTCTTATCCACTGTTGGTGGAGCAGTAAGTTTATGTACAGCCACTCTGGAAATCGATCTGGCGATATCTAAAACAGATGGAAATCAAGACCAAACGACCTTAGCAATCCCCCTACTGGGCATATACCCAGAAGAGGCAAGAAACAAACCAAGGCCAGACATCTGTGCTCCAATGTTCATTGCAGCACGTTCACAATTTCAAGGAGTTGGAAACAACCCAAATTTCTATCAACTGACGAGTGGATTGAAAAACTGTGGTATATACATACAGTGGCGTACAACACATCGCTAAAAAGCAGTGATGGACGTATGAAGCACATTGCTGCATGGGAAGAACTGGAATTAATCATGCTAAGCAAAGTAAGCCAAGCACAAAAAGACAAGCACAACATGTGTCCGCTGAGGTAAGCTTTAAAAAAAATGCAAAAGGGGCATAGGGAAAAAGTTACTGTATACAAACATTCCTGGGGTGAGGACCAGGTAACATGGCAGGGACCAGATTAAATAGAGGGATACATATGGTAGACAACTAAAAAGGAGGTAGGGAAAGGAAAAATAATAATAAAAACGAAATGGTTAGCCAGGGCACAGGGCACTAACCCACCCAAGGGAAGGGTGTTGTTTATATATCCACAGGGAAAGAGGGACGAGACCTAAAAAAAAGAAAAGAAAGGAAAAGAAAATTCATTGGGAAACATGAGACATTTCTCCTAGTTTACAGAAATGAAAGAGTTACAAAAGAATACAGTAAGTAACTGTGTGCGAATAAATTATACAGTGAAACCTGGAACCTTTGAAAAGCAGGTCCCTCTCAGAGAAAGAAAAGAGAACATTTTCTAGTAAAATGAGAGATTTAAAAAAAGTGGTAAGGCTGAATCCTGTCAAAAGTATAAACTTGAAAGAACTTGAAATACAAAGCAATTCTATTGAATTCATACTCTCATAGGATTCACTGTGTAACATAGACTAAATGTACACATTCTAGAAAGAAACAAATTACTGAAACTGATTCAAGAACAAATGAAAACCTGAGTAAATTTAATTAGAAATTTAAAAAAAGAAAAACTTCTCACTACATAAATTTCAAGCACTTATGGATTCACTACTGAATTCTATAAGCTTTAAAGAATTAATTTTAATTCTTCACAAACTCTTCTAAAAATTATAAGAGGAGGGAAAACTTCCAAATTGGTTCCATGATCCCAGTATCACTCTTCGGAGGGAACTTAACAAAAGTAGTCTTTGGCATCACAGAGGATTCTGCCCAAGATACAGGTCAGAATCTCCTCCACACACACCCTCCTCACACCCCCGGATTGAGGAGAGGATCTGGAACAGGAGCTATCGTTGCTAATGTCAGATGGTTTGGGGTTGAAAATAGAGAATACTGGAAAAATGTTTACTTGCAATTTATTGACTACACCAAGGCATTTGGGTGGATCATAAAGAAATATGTGCATCATAAAAAACTATAGATAACCTTGAGAAATATGGGAATTCCAGAACAATTCATTGTGCTCCTGTGGGATATGGATCAAGAGGCAATTGTGGGAACCAAACTGAGAATACTGCATGGTTTAAAGTCAGGCAAGGTGTGCAACAGCATTGAATCCTCACCACACCTATCCAATCTGCATGCTGAGCAAATCATCAGAGAAGCTGGCGTATATGAAGAAGAATATGGCATCAGGATTGGAAGAAGACTTATTAACAACCTTCGATATGCAGACGACACAAACTTGCTTGAAGACTTGAAGCACTTGCTGATGAAGATTAAGGATTGTAAACTTTAGGATGGATTACAATTCATATTTTAAAATGACCAAAATCCTCACAACTGGACCAATAGGTAACATCATGATAAATGGAGAAAAGGTTGAAGTTGTTGAGGAAGCAGTCAAAAGATCAAAGACAAGTTGCATTAGGTAAATCTGCACAACAGTTCTTTAGAGTAGGCAAATGCAAGGATGTTACTTTGAGAACTAAAATGCCACCTCTCCCAAGCCATGGTATTTTCAGTTGCCTCATATGCATGTGAAAATTGAACACTGAATAAATTCAACTGAAGAAGAATCGATGCATTTGAATTGTGGTGCTTGAGAAAAATATTGAAAGAACCATGGACTGCTAAAAGGACACTGATTTGTCTTGGAAGGCATCTGGCCAGAGTGTTCCTTAGAGATAAGGATGGAGAGACTTTGTCTTACATATTTTGGACATGTTGTCAGGAGAGAACAGGCCCTGGAGGACGTAATGTTTGGTGAAATAGAGGGGCAGCAAAGGAGAGGAAAGCCTTCAAGGAGATGGGCTGACACTGTGGCTTCAACAATGGGATCAAGCATAGAAACAATTGTGAGAGTGGCTGAGGACTGGGCAGTGTTTTGTTCTGTTGTGCGTAAGGTTTCTGTGGGTTAGAACTGACTTAATGGTACAGATAACAATAACACATTTTATTTCTTTGTTCTTGCAATGAATAATCTGAAAATGAAAATTTAAAAACATCTAAGGTAACATAAAATTTTAAAATAGGAATAAGCTCAGAAAAAGAAGTATACAATTTATAAGCTCTGAGAGGACTGTAGAGATAGCCCACCATGAGACCTGACATCCCCTCACTGACCCACAGAGCTGCAGCGGGCAGCCCTGGAGAACAGTGTGGGAATGGTGCCCAGTCTGACCTCCCCACTCTGGGGCAAAACACAAAAGGAGAGCAACATAGCAGCAAGGGGAGCAAAGTAAAGAAGTCCCCGACGAATCCCCAAAATAGATTTCAGACTCGGAGGGCAGGGTGTGGCACCTCACCACACTTGATCAGAAGACATACATAAGGGTCAGAAGACAAACCTGGGACTACTAATAGACTCTTTTTTCCTCTTCTTTTTTTTTTTTCATGTCTATATAAGATAGGCAAGATAAACAATCCCAAAGAGAAAATAACAGGACCAATGGTTCTGGGGGACAGGGGAGATGGGGAGGTGGGAGAGAGGGAAGGGGTAGCAAGTAAACCCAGGGATAAGGGACAACAAGAGATCTAAAATCAATGGTGAGGAGCGTGTAGAATGCCTGGTGGGGTTTGATCAACTGCAATGTAGCCGAGAGGAATCACTGAGTGCAGAGTGAAGGTTGAACATGATAATGGGACAGGAGGAAAGTAAAAGGAAATAGAGGAAAGAACTAGGAGGCAAAGGACATTTATAGAGGCATAAATATAGGCATGTATATATGTACATATATTAATATCTAATGATAGGATTGTAGGTCTATATTTATATGTTAAGTATCAAGGTATCAGATGGACATTGAGACTCTATTCAAGTTCTCCCTCAATGCAAGAACTCTTTGTTCTAATAACCTGGCATTCTGTGATGCTCACTTTCCCGACATGATTGCTAAAGTAAAAAATGGGTGCATACATCACTGAAACTATCTATAGGCCTTTTCTCCCTTTTTTTCTCTTTTTCTCATGTCTAGCCATATAGTTGAAAGAAAATGTTTTCAAAATAGTGATGACGACATATGTACACATGTGTTTGACACAATGAATGAATGTAAGGATGGCTTAAAGAGCTGTAAGAGCCCCCAGTAAAATAATTGTTTAAATTTTATTGGAATATACCTACATATAATACAGTTCAATAGTTCAATCATATTAATAAAAGCTATTCAATCATCTCTACAGTCAACATTGACTTCCTTCTTGTACCCATTGTCATCAGTTCCCATCCTCTCCCACGCTTCCCCTTCATATCCCTCAAGAAACCATTAATGCAATGTCTCTTTATAGCTCTAATCATCTTGGATTTCATATTCAGAAAAACAGAGAAAATACAACACAGAAAAGCAAACAAAACAAAAACACTGCACTCTGAATGATAGAAAAGTGATTCACATCCTTAGTCTGTGGTCAGGGAGGATTCACTGGCGGCTTAATCCATGTGTAGACTCTGCAAATGGATTTTTAAGCTCCCACTGTCATCCATAGCCTTCTGAACACCGGATGTTCACAATTTTAGCTCTGAAACGTTTCTCTCCATCAAGTTTGGACTTTATCATTCACAATCCTTGGATTACCCTGGGTGCTGTACTTCTTCCATGTGGTCCCAGTTGATGCCTCACTCAGAAGACTGCTTGTTCAAAGCAAGCCTTTAAGAATGTTGGGTTTGACAAGGATCTTCTTAGATATGACACTGAAAGAGCTGAGGGCAAAAGAAAAAATATATATGGCTGGATTTCATGCTTAAAGGACACCATAAAAAATGAAAAGACCACATACAGGAAGGTGGAAAATATTTACAAATTATAATTTGATAAGGTACTTGTATCTAGACTATCTAAAATATTCTTACAATGCAGTAACAAAAAGATAACCCAATTAAAAAATCATTTTATTGGGAGCTCTTACAGCTCTTATCACAATACATATATGCATCCATTGTGTCAAGCACATTTGTTGCCATCATTTTCAAAACATTTTCTATCTACTTGAGCCCTTGGTATCAGCTCCTCATTTCCCCCCCTCCTTCCCCCACTCTTCCTCCATCATAAACCCTTGATAATTTAGAAATTATTGTTTTTCATGTCTTACACTGACTTATGTCTCCCTTTTTAAATGTTGGAAAATTATCTGAATAAAAATTTCTCAAAAGGAGATATACAAATAACCAACGAGCCTAGGAAAATATTATCAACATGGTGAGGTATTCACAAAATTCAAATAAAAGCTGCAATGAAATAATATTTTGACACATTTGTGTGCTGGAAGTTAGTTTTAACTCAGAGAATCCTCCAGAGAAAGTAGAACTGCTCTATGGGGCTCCCAAGGCTGGGATGGGGTGGGTTACACCTGGGGCTGCTAGCCTCAGGATAGGGGTTGGGGAGCCACCAGTCATTTTATGGAAGGGGCTTTCTGCTCCTGTGAAGAATTACAGTCTCAGCGACCCTAAGGAATAATTATATTGTGTCTCATAAGGTCCTTACGAATTGGCCTGATAGCAGTCATTTTCTGTTTTTAACCATTGCAAGAGATGTCCAGTTGGCCTTTTCTCCCACAAAACAGCTGGTGGGTTTAAATCACCTACAGCTTGGCTTGTAGGTGAATCCCTAACCATTGGGCCACAGAAATGAATGCACATTCTGACAGCTATAATACAAGCAATAAATAATAACGCAGGTTGGTCGGGATACGGAGAAATTGAAATCCCTATCTACTGCTGGTAAGACTGTTAAATGATGCAGCTTCTTTTTAAAAAATGTTAAAACCAGAAATTCCATTCCAGGCATGTACTCAAGAGGAATAAAAACATACTTCTAGACAAAACTGGTCAATTACTTTCATAGCAGCATTATTCATAATAGTCAAAGGGTAGGGAACAACTCAAACATCCATCAACTGATAACTGGTCTAAGAAAATGTAGCATAGCTATACAGTGGTGACTTATTTGGTAATGGAATACATACTGACTCAAGATGAATCAAAGATGGTGGGGCAGGGGGAAGGTAAAAGGAAACAGAGGAATGATCTAGGAAGCAAAGCTATGGATAGAGGTATAAGCATTGGTGTATACATATGTAAATACATTAATCCATAGAAATAGAGGTATTGACCTATGGACATATATTTCTATGGCAATACACTGAGGTAGTGGATGGACTTCGGGCCTCTGCTCATATCTTCCCTCAAGACAAGAACACTTTATTCTAACAAACTGGCATTCTGTGATGGTCACCCTCCTGGTGCAATGGCTAAAAACAAAGTGAGTACATAAGCAAATGTGGTGAAGAAAGCAGGTGGTGCCCAGCTATTACAAGATATGGCATCTGGGATCTTAAAGGTTTGAAGTTAAACAAGCAGCCATCTAGCAGAGAAGCAAAATGCCCACATGGAAGAAGCAGACCAGCTGGTGCAATCATGAGATGTCATCAGATGAGTAACAGGCATCAGAAGACCCATAACAAACAAACAAACAAACAAACAAACAAACAAACAAAAACATCATTGAGAACAAGGTGGGTCAGAGCAGAGACCCAAAGCCCATCTGAAGACAATGGGACATTCCCCCACAGAGGGGTCACAGGGAAAAGATGAGTCAACCAGGGTGCAATAAAGCACCCATGAAACACACAATATTCCTCTGGTTCCTTGAGGCTTCCTCATCCCCCACTATCAGGACCCCAGTTATGGTCATGTACACAGGTACAGATAAGAGATCAGAGGTCATGATACATGGAATCCAGTAACAGGAATGGGAATAGTGATACCAGAAGGGTAGGGGGAAAGGGGCGAGAGGATTGCAATGATCTACACATAACCATACACCCCCCTTCAGGGGGAAGAACAACAGAAACCATGGGGAAGGGAGACAGCAGTCGGTGTGAGATATGAAAATAATAATTTATAATCTACCAAGGGTTCAAGAGGTGGGGGGTGGAGGGAAGGAAAAAAGAGGAGCTGATACAAGGGCTAAATAGAAAGTAAAGGTCTACAGGTCTGTCTAAATAAGATAGGCTGAATGAACAATCTGGAGGAGAAAACAATGGGACTGACAGTTCTGGGGGGACATGGGAGAAGGGGAGGTGGGGGAAAGGAAGTGGTGTTAACAAACCCAGGTACAAGGAAACAACAAGTGACCCAAACTGGTGGTGAGGAGGGTGTGGAAGGCCTGGTAGGGCATGATCAAGGGTAATGTAACCAAGAGGAATTGCTAAAACCCTTGTGGGGACTGAGCATGATAGTGGGACAGGAGGAAAGTCAAAGTAAATAGAGGAAAGAACTAGGAGGCAAAGGGCATTTATAAAGATCTAGATAAAGACATGTAAATATATTTATATGTTAGGATGGAGAAATAGATCTATGTGCATATATTTACTGGTTTAGTATTAAGGTAGCAGAAGGACATTGGGCCTCCACTCAAGTACTTCTTCAATGCAAGAATACTTTCTTCTATTCAATTGGCATTCTATGACGCTCACCTTCCTGACATAGCTGCTGAAGACAAAGCGGGTGAATAAGCAAATGTGGTGAAGAAAGCTGATGGTGTCCGGCTATCAAAAGATATAGCATCTTGGGTCTTAAAGGCTTGAAGGTAAACAAGTGTCCATCTAGCTCAGAAGCAACAGAGCCCACATGTAAGAAGCACTCCAGCCTGTGCGATCACAAGGTGTCGAAGGGATTAGGTATCAGTCATCAACAGAACAAAAAAATCTTATAGTGAATGAGTGGGGAATGCGGAGTGGAGACCCAAAGCCCATTTGTAGGCCAGTGGATATCCTCTTACAGAAGGGTCTCAGGGAGCAGACGAACCAGTCAGAGTGCAACGTAGCAACCATGAAAAACACAACTTTCCTCTAGTTCCTAAATGCTTCCTACCCACACACACCCCCACCCCATTTCATGATCCCAATTCTGCCTTGCAAGTCTGGCTAGACCAGAGAGGATGTACACTGGTACAGATAGGAACTGGAAACAAAAGGAGTCCAGGGCGGATGATCACTTCAGGACCAGTGGTGTGAGGGGCGATACTGGGAGAGTAGAGGGTGAGTGGGTTGGAAAGGAGGAACCGATTACAAGGATCTACATGTGACCTCCTCCCTGGGGGACGGACAACAGAAAAGTGGGTGAAGGGAGACATCGGACAGGGCAGGATATGACAAAATAATAATTTATAAATTATCAAAGGTTCATGAGGGAGAGGGGAGCGGTGAAGGAGGGGAAAAAATGAGGATCTTATGCCATGGGCTTAAGTGGAGAGCAAATGTTTTGAGAATGATGAGGGCAATGAATGTACAAATGTGCTTTACACAATTGATGTGTGTATGGATTGTGATAAGAGTTGTGTGATCCCCTAATAAAATTATTAAAAACAAACAAAAGAAAGTAAAGATCTAGAAAAGAATGATGGCAACGTACGTACAAATATACCTGATCCAATTGATGTAGGGATGGTGATAAGAGTTGTCAGAGCTCCCAATAAAATGATATTTTCATTTAAAAAAAGATGAATCCAAGACGTAAATGGATATATAGATTAATGGACTAGAAATGAAAATACAGCAACAAACCCCCACATTGTGATAAAGCTTGCCCTTGATGGTTTCCTCCTGGAGACTGGTTTTCAGAAACACACATCCTTCCATAGCAACCTGACACTTATCCAGCCAGCTCTCATCTAGTACACCTGAACTGTTTTCAGTCCTTCAGGTTATGTGACAGCATTTCGAGGAGAGAGAACTGCTGTGCTTTTCCTCCTGTGGCTTGAAAGCACAACGGGTGTACATAGATTAAGTGTCAGGATTAGCAGCTGGAATGCTTGGACTTAAAGTGAGTATTTGGCATTATGAAACTTAATCAAAACCTTACCATGAGTAGAAGGTTGTCGATTGAAGACAAGTTTGTCATCTACTAGAATTCATTGCTGTGTGGTTGTCTTTGGGGTGGCTGTGAAGGTTTCATGTTTTCTTTGCACATCGTTAGTCATCTTAGCTCTTGACGTGTAACTTGAATGCTATAGGAATATGGTCACACTGCATGTATCCACTATTCCACTGGAATTATTCATTCCGTTCATATTAATTAATGTCAAAATGTAATTGATGGAGGCAGTTCTGGATATTTAGGTCTACATTCTATTCTCAGGCTGCATATTGTGTTTTCATAATTTGTCAGTGCAGACTGCCATCTTGTCCTGCAGTCTGAAACAGCCTTCCACACACACCTAATCCTGTAACCATGGAGCAGAGAGCCAGTCTTTCTCCCCTGTAGTAGCTGGTGTTTTCAACTACTGACCTTGCAGTTAACAGCCCAATGAGTAGCCACTACTCTACCAGGGCTCCCGCAATACATAATACTTCGCTTCAAAAGGATTTAACTGGGATAGGGATTGGTGCAAAATCACCAGCAGTAGTAATGATGATGAATGAGGAAATTCATAAATTTAGAAAGAAAAAATAATAGAATGTTTTAACTGATTTAGAGTGGGAGTGAAGGAGAATGACCATAAAAGCTTTCTTTCCAGAAGCCCACCAGCCTGTGTGATCATGAGGTGTCCATGGGATCAGGTAACAGGTATCAAAAGATCCCAAACAAACAATCATATCAATGTGAAAAAGGCGGGGGTTGGAGTGGAGATCCAATGCCCATCTGTAGGCAGTTGTACATCTTGTAAGGGTTACAAGGAAGGGACAATTCAACCAGGGTGCAGTATAGCACCGATGAAAGCATCGTTCCTCTAGTTCCTGAATGCTTCTCTCTCCCGGCCTCCCCCCCCCCACACACACACTCCCATGATCCAGTTCTACCTTACAAATCCATCTAGACAGGACTATACACATTCGTTCAGATAAGAGCTTTCAGCACATGGAACTCAGGACAGCGAAAACCCTCAGGAACAGTAGTGGGAGTAACAATATCATGAGGGTGGGGAATGATGGGGGTATAGGGTGGGGGTAGGGGGAGAAAAGGGGAACCCATCACAAGGCTGTATATATAGCCCACCCCCCAAGGGGAAAAATGACATAAATGTGATTGAAGGGTGACAACGGACAGTGTAAGACGTGAAATAACAATAATACTATGTAATTGATCCAGGATTCACGATGGTCGGAGGGAAGGGGAAGGAAGAGAATAAAGAGGGGCTGACGCCAAGGGCTCAAGTGGAAAGAACATGTTTTGGAAAGGCTGATGGCAACATACGTACAAGTGCTTAATACAATTGAATGATGGACTGGTATAAGATTTTTAAGAGCTCCCCCCAATAAAATGTAATAAAAAAGGTTTCATTTCCCCTTATTTAACTTGTTTGTCCAGATGAAATATATTACAGAGTGAGATAAAAAATTCATAAGGATGAAGACACTTTGGCTGAATCTACTGCAGATTTAGATATTTCTAAATTTTGGTGTGTTTAAGTAGTGACTCTTCCTATTTAAATAGACTGTGTTGATGGTTGTAGATATCTATGAATATCCTAAAATTCATTGAATTATACACTTTTAACAGATGCGTTTTATGTGAGCTTTATCTCAATAAATCTGTTTTTAAAATTAGACTACTATTGATAACTACCTTATTGGATTCTTTGGAAAATCAAATGAAATATTCTGTATCAATTGCACAGTACCTTAAACATAATTCGCTAAATCATGTGAGATGTGTATTACTAATATTGCTTTCAGTCGAGGAGAACATTGGAGGGTAGGACTTTGTGGCTTTTCAAGAAAGACGACAGGCAAAGAAACAGGAGATGCAGCGCATTGACTCAAATAGGAAATGCCATGCAAGAAAGGGATGTATGTTTGATTCAAGAACGCAGAAAGACTTGAACAGGTTTTTATGTAGAGCAGAAAAGCCCAGTAATTAAATAGAAACAATACTATTATATAACATTTCTCATTCTACATTTCTTATCAACAAAAGTTCTGTATTTCCTGAAGTAAAATTAAATCTGAGGATTAATTTCAGAAAATGGTTTCTATGAACCATTTCCTCCCCCTTTCTAGCCTTTCCCCACTTTATCTTGAGGATATTTTCTCATAAAGGATAAATTTCACAGATAGATAATGTGACAAGTCCAATAAATCAAGCACAGAGTAATATTTGGATTTTGATATTTATAGGTAATTTGAAGCCACCTACAATTTGTTAGCTGTTCTTCAGGAAAGTGAGTATTCCTTCAATGGGAAATACTGAATTTGCAGTTCTTTACTGCTTCTAAAATAAATACACATTATTAAAAGATTTGGTTTGAGTCCATGCTGGTTTACTTAGATAGGACATCATGTCTTCCTAAGTGTTTATTCAATTAATTTGAGAATGGGAAAGATCACACACACACACACACACACACACAGCACACACACACACAGAGACAGAGAGAGAGACAGAGAGAGAGAGAGACAAAGTGAGGATTCATGAATGCCCCTTAATCTAAAACTAGGTAATTAATCCCCCAAGCAGATTTCAGACTGGGAAGGCTCCTTGCCAATTACAGAGCCCTGGAAGCACATGTTGGGCTGCTAACCTCAAGGTCAGCAGTTTGGAACCACCAGCCATTCTGTGGGTTAAAACCCACACGGGCAGGTCTATTCTGGCCGATAGTATAAGGTCACTAGGAGTCAGGATCTACTTGGTGACAGTGAGTTCGGTGTTTTCTGGTTTGGGTTTTTTGTTAGTCATAAAATCTTCAGCATAGAAGTTAAATAGCCTCTTCCAAAATGCATGAGGATTTTGCTTTGACAATTTTTTAACAGAAATAAGCGTAAAGAGAAAAGCTGGATAATACACAGGATGATCTTTTAGTAAAAGTGCCTTCATTAAAAAAACAGGTACTTTCCTACTTTATAAAAACGGCTTGATGTGATTGAACTGTGGAGCAATATGAAATCTGTATTAGCTCCCAATAAAATGGTTTTGGAGGGGGGAAATGAGAAAAAATATGTCTTTAAAAATAGTTTTATTGGCACATAGTTCACATAACATAGCATATCAACATTATGCTTTAAAGATGCCTGATGAACACCTTTACCTGCCAATGACCACTTTGAACTTTGCCTTAATCACCCTACACTTGGCATTGAACATTCAGATATCATCGCTACTACCTGTTCATGCTTTTGTCAAAGGTTGGTCCTTCAAACAAATGAAAAAAAAAAGTCCTTTTAGCTCAGTTCTCTAGATATTGCTAATCCTGGTACTTTCTCCTGCCGAAGGACCGCTGGTCTCCTAGTCAGAGGGAAAATGAGGCGAGTGGACTTCACGAGACTGCTTTTACACAGGTTGCTCCTGCCTATGCGTCTGAGTTGAATCCCATTTTGTTCTTGTTCATACATTGTTAGCAGGAAAACAATCTAATAGAAAAATTCGAGCGATGTTGCTGATGACTGATAATGATTTATTAGGCTATCCCTTCAGGTTACTTACATTTTATTATACTTAATAAGATTTTATTAATCCCAACAATTATTCTAATCTGAGAAAATAAACAAGGGAAGAAATCAGTTCATAAAATTTATGCTTTTTAAAATTAGATTATTTTCAGGAGCTAAATAATTTTTCTTGAGAAATTCAGTACATACAACCACTGAAAAGTTATTTATTAGTTACAAAGTAACATTTGGAGAAAGGACAATATACTAACTGTTGTGGGCAATAAGAAACTACTAAATATATAAAAAGATATATGTGAGAAACAGATAAGCCAGTGAAACCAGTGTGTGTGTGTGTGTGTGTGTGTGTGTATTAGTGAGAATAAAATGTGAATGAAGGTCATTATAATAATTGATGCAAACTGAGGCTAGAACCTAATATTGCTTTAATGCAAAGATAATAGGAATTGTCTTTGTGTAGAGGAATTGCTTTTCTAAACATTTTCTTTTTCATTTGATACTTTCATCCATCCTACCAAACCCCAAACCCACTGTCATCAGGTTGATTCCAACTCATAATGACCTAGAAGAAGCTAAGTATTTTAATACTAAAAACTCAGGTGTATCAGAATTCCAGAGCGAATAGTCTTATCTAAAGTTCACACTGCAGGTAGACAGTAGAGGGGAGAAATGAGAGAGGACTCGGGGCAAAGATTTAGCACCACTGTTGCCTTGAATATGAAGCTGTCTGTTTCCATACAGTTTTACAGTCTCAGAAACCCAATGGAGTAGGTCTAGTCTGACTTCAAGAGATGCTATGAGTCAAAATTGATTCAATGGCAGTGATCTTTTATTGACTTGAATATAGCTTTATTAGACCTTGTCTTTGTAAAAAAAATTAAGGTCATACAAATCACAGTGACTCACCTGTTTATGTGGAAAAAGTCTCATTCCAATTGAAGTATTCCCTATCGTTATACGCCATTGAGTCAGTTCCAATTCATAGTGGCCCTGTGTACAACAGAGAAATATTGCTGGTGACTCTGCCATTCTCTGAGTTGTTCCTAAGTTTGAACACGTTCTTGCTGCCACAGCATCAGTTCCCTTCACTGAGGGTCTTACTCTTTTTCACTGACCCTCTACTTTACCAAGCACACCGTCCTTCTCCAGGGTCTGATCTCTTCTAATGACGTGACCAAAGAATATGAGATGAAATCTTATCCTAAGGCTCTACTTTTTTGAAGATTGAGTTGTTGGCTCTTTGGGCCAAAACCAAATCTCCTAACTCGTTGCTGACTCGTAGTGACTCTGTAGGATAGGGTAGAACTGCCTCCTGTGGGTTTCCAAGACTGTAACTCTTTACAGACTCTTCTAGAAGCCTATGGCATATTCATTATTCTTCACTAATACCATGATTCAAATGCATCAATTCTTCAGTGGCCTTTCTTATTCATTATTGTGCTTTCACATGCCATAACTTGAAGTGGTGCACTGTAATCCTCAAAGCGAACTCTTAGCTCAAACCTGATGCAGTAGATTTGCTCCATGCATTGCTACCTTGGGTTGATCTCTTGATTGCTGCATCTGTGCATATTGGTTGTGAGTCCAAGTAAAATGAAATCCCTGAGTTTAATCTTTGCTTATTATGATGTTGTCTATGGGTGCATTTGTGAGTGTTCTTGTTTTGTTTTATGTTGAGATATAATCCATTATGTCCTCCATCAGTAAATGCTTCAAGTCCCTTTTTCTGTCAGCAAGCAAGGTCATCTGCATATAGACTGTTGATGAGCCTTTCATCGATCCTGAAGCTGTCTTCTTCATTTAGTTCAGGTTTTTGCATTATTTGCTCAATATACAGCCTGAATAAGTGTGATGTAAGGATACAATCTTTACACACACCTTTTCCTGATTTTAAACCATCCTCTTGTTCTGCTGGAATAATTTTCTCTTTGTCTATGTACCAGTTTTAAGGAGTACAATTAAGTAGTCTGGAATTCCAATTCTTCAATATTATCCATTGTCTGTTATGATCCACACAGTTGGATCATAAAATTCACCTTTGCATAGTGAATGTGTAAGGTTGGGTTCTCTAGAGAAGCACAGTCCAGTGATGCTTGCATTTGTTTATATAGAGCAATATTTATATCAAGAAATGGTTACAGATGTAGAGATAGTTAAGTCCAATTCAAGTCAGGCTTCTCCTGACTCATGAAAACTGACAAATGGGAAGCAGGATGATGAAGCAGAGACATTCGGGGCGGGGAGGGGGGTGTAGGGGGTTGCACACAGGCTGTTGGACAAAGAGGTTCAAAGTCAGCTGAATGAATCCACCACCAGTAGTGAACTGAAGGTGCCTGGTATTGGCAGGTGATGCAACAGGAGATGGAGAAACCAGATGCAAGATCCAAGTCCAGCAGAAAGCATAGGACCAACGAGTCAACTCTGCTCAGTCTACCTCTCTTATACAAAGTGGCTTATGACACCAAGGAGGTGTCATCAGGCTGTGACCCAAACAATAGGTTGAGCTCTGCCATAATCTCTAACTTTCACAGTAAACAAAACACAAATTAACAACTTTCTTGTATTTTAGTCAGGATCCACCTGACATCAGCAGTAATATCCCCCATTCACCTCCCCTTCTTAATCCAGATTAAAATTTTTGCCATTTCTCTGTTGATGTACTGCTGCAATTAATTTTAAATTACCTTCAGCAGAATTTTGCTCATGTATGATATTAATTATAATGTAAAAAAATCTGCATTCTATTGGATCTCTTTTCTTTAGAATGGACACAAATATGGAACTTCTCCCTTGTATTTAGGCTAGGATAATCTCTCTACTGATATGGAAAGATCCTAAGAAAATTTTGTTTTTTTTTAAAGCCAGGCAAAGTATAGAACAGTGTGTATAGCATAATACCATTGTGTAAAAGTAAAAAGAAGAAAATATGCACACACATTACATAAATATTCATAAATTCACAGTCTAATTCAGAAAACATTGGTACCCTCCAGTAAAAACAGGGCTGAAGAGGACTTAGATTATTGCTTTTAAAATCCCAGTAAGAAATCAGGTTTCTAACTTTATACAAACTTTCTAACATCATAATAAGTTGCCTCCAATAAAAGTAGTGGTTTTTTTTCTAAATCCTTGAGTGACCCTTATACAGTGTAAGATTTCGTGTTCCTGAAGATGTGTTGGGTGCTGTCCTCCCAATGACACCCAACCCTTTCAATAACACGAGTCAGCAACCTAGCCCCACCTCTCTTTAACCTTCCAAGGCCATGCCTTCAAAGTCAAAGAGTCCCTACACTGTTATGCATTAGAATGTTGAGGAAGCGCTATCCATACCAATATTTAATAAAAGAAGATGAGCATCTTAGGGAGGAAACACACACACACACACACACACACACACACACACACACGTCCTGTAGTTTTCCTGAACGCTCCAGTGAGAACAGCTGACCTTGCTGCTGTCTGCGACGTTGGGCAGCAAACATTAGTTGAAATGCTGTTCCCTTTCACATCTATTCGTCAGGCGACTTGAACCTTTCCAGTTCCATTTAGCACCCAATGCCCTCATATATTCGAAAGCATTCCGCTCTTTCCTTCTGAGCTATTCTGATAAGATTAATTAGAGCAACTAAGCCCACATGGAAGAAACACACCAGGCTGTGTGATTATGAGGTGTCGACAGGAGCAGGTATCAAAAGATCCAAAACAAACAATTATATCAATGCAAATGAGAGGGCTTGGAATGGAGACCCAAAGCCCATTTGTGGACATCTGGACATCTCCCCACAGAAGGACACCAGGAAGGAATGAGCCAGGCAGGGTACAGTATAGCACTGATGAAACACACAACATTCCTCTAGCTCCTCTCCCCCACTACCATGACCCAGTTCTACCTTACAAATCCGGCTAAACTGGAGAACACACATTGGTACAGATGAGAGCTCTCGACACATGGAATCCAGGACAGATAAACCCCTCAGGAGCAGTAGTGGAGAGGGGGAGGGGAAGGGGGAGAAAGGGGGAAGCGATCCCAAGGTTGGATATAACACGCACACACAAATAACAGAAATGTGGGTGAAGGGAGACAACAGACAGTGTAGGAATGAAATAACAACAATAATATATAATTAAGGATTTGCAAGGGCGGGAGAGGAAAAACAAAGACCTGATAGCAAGGGCTCAAGGAGAAAGAAAATGTTTTGGAAATGTTGATTTCCAAGTGCAAGTATTAAGTACAAGTGTGCTTAATACATTGAATAATAGATTGTTATAATATTTGCAAAATCCCTCAGTAACATGATTAACAATAATAATAAAATTAATTGGAGAAGAATTTCACTCAGTTTAATGTCAATCCAAACTATTACGTAGAGAGAGATCAGAAGGAGAATGAGAAGTTGGCCTCTGAGACAGCACGGTCAGAATATGAAGAGAAGCGGTGATATGGGACAGGAAGTGAGCTCTGATTCTCCAAAGGGATTTCCAGGGATGTGAGAATAAACTGCTTCTTGACTAAAGATAAAATTCTGGAGTTCACAGTTAGCGGTCACAGGTCAAACACTCCAGTTGTGACTCAGAGCACAGTATTTCCTAAATCTGCCAATCATCACAAAGGTTCCTAGAACTACCCTCTAGTGACTCTGGTTCAGTCATAAAATATATTTACATTATTAATATTGTTCATTTGCTTGATTAATAGAGGGAAAGTTTGGAAAACACTAAAGAGAAGAGATGACACAAAGAGAGGAGAGAGCACCTACTGTCTGTCCTTTGCATTTTGTCTTTCTCCACTTGGCTTTGCCCTAAAGTTAACCCTTCAGATTCAGGTTCTAAGGTATAAGCAAGATATGTAGCACTACTTGGATGGCTTATCTTTTTAACTTATAATTTTATCATGATTTCACTTAAATGATATATTTCACCCTTTCCCAGGTTATACTTTACTTATTTCTTAGTTTCCCCAGTAAGTCTAAAATAAAATTTTCTCTGACATAAGTCCCCCTACTCCTTCCCTTTATATTATTTAGATCTTGTAGAAAGCCTGATATGCCAGGGGGTTCAAAAGAGAATTTTCCCAAAAGACCAAGATCTAGAGTGGAACTGGCAATGGAAGAAATCAAACCACTCTTCAGAATGAAAATTAGATTTTTCACAGGAACATTGTTAGGATGCATCCTGTTGATAAAAATGATAGAAAATTATACACTGAATTCAGATGTAATTTGTTCTGTGAGGGGTCCATCACATGCTGTCTGAACAGGATTTAGTGGCAACACAATCTTAGGGACTATTCTTAACAGTTCCTTTATTAAAGATTCTTAGTGCATGTTATCCTAGTTTAAGACTTAGGGGAGTCCTACTGTGCAGGATTTTATTTAATATTTTAAACTTGAGGCTTAAAAGACTTACTTAACTACAAGTCCTAAGCTTACCTACTCCTTATTAAAGTATTCTTGCAGACCTAGAGACCCAAGGACTACAGTTTGGGAGACATTTTCCATCTCATTTGTTAAGAATCAGAGAGTCGTTTGGGAAAAGAGCTATTTTCAGAGAAATGGAGTCAGCAGAGTGAATGAGACAGGACTATTTCTGGGCACATTTACTTATTTAACTAACATTTACTGAACACCATCTGGAAGAATAAACTAGTCAAAATCTTATTTCCATAAAACAGGGAATTTATTTTGCAAATTGCTTTTTAAAAAATTTAACGCATTGTAACTTTGTGAAAGAAATGTGAAAGAAACTGCAGACAGTTTCTCTTACATTCTCCACAAAATATTCCCAATAAGTTTATAGGGTTGCTGGGTTAACAAATATTAGTTATTGGCCTAAAACTATCCAAATATGACAACATTACAGTATTTACTTTTCAAATATGTAGCACAACAAATGCTTAATTTTATAATGAATCCGTTTAAATGATAAAATATTTAAGCTAGTGACAACAATAACTAAAGATAGAATAAAGCTCTATATTAAACATGAAAATTGAACGGTCTATTCTGCTCTCTCCCAAAATCACACATAAATGACAGCAATGGAATCAAAAAGACAAAAGCCCACTACATAAGAAAGCAAAATGGGTAATAACGCAGCTAAGAGATATGAAACATGGAAAGTAGATGGATGAGTTGTAAACGACTAACTGCTGAAAATGAGGGACAGGCATCCCAATCAAAGTACATCAATTGAACTGTAGAAATGAAAAAGAGTTTTCTGACTTAAAGACACTGGTAATGCCCAAAGGGCCAGAATATGTGAACTGGCTGTGGAGAAGAGAATTAATCAAAATACTTTTAAGTACAACTCCATTTCAGCCAGCAATGTGAAACACTGACCTCTAGCATCCTGGAAGGAGCAGCCTCAGAGTCAAATACAACAGGGTGGAAGCTGTCTTGCAGGTCTTGACAGCTCCCACACAAGACTGGCGGAAGAGGCAGAGGTTTCTGGAGGGAATGATGAAAGAGCGGGAAAAGGGGGAGATGAAACAAGGGTTAGTTATTGTGTTTGACCTTATTGAGAGAAGTTTTATAGTTTTTGTCAAAATGTTTAGCAATATATTCATTGTGAACACAGAAAATCAAACAAATGTAAACCCGGGCAACTGCAGACTGTGAAAAAATAGTATTTCAATAAATAAGATATAATTATAATACAATTTATGGCTTAGCGTTGAGTGATATTTGTCTAGCCATACTTAGATCACCAGAAATACTAGTGTATCTATTGGGTGGATGGATGGAGGGGAAGTATATTCTTTTAAATTATCCTTCTTTAATTTCTTCATAAAATGATTCACTTTTTGTAATTGTATTATTCAATAATTTGACTATGTGCTTATTTTCACCTTTTTATACTGTAATCTTAATTCATAACAATGGGACTGTGTTTTATCTAACGATGTGTTAGTCTGGGCTGCCTAGAGAAACAATTTAGACAGTTTTAAGAGAGTTTATATCCAAGAGTAATTGTATATTAAGAAAACATCTTAGTCCCATCCATATCAAATCCATAAGTCCAATACTAGTCCATAAATTCCACTTTAAACTCATGCAGCACGTGCAGTGATGCCAAATCCAGGAAGATCACAGGCCTGTGGGTGGAAAGACTTGTGGATCCAGTGGTGGTGGAAGTATCTCTAGGGATCTGGCTGTCAACAGCATAGTTCCATGTGGCTTGTCATCAGGATTGTGAAGCAGGGAGAGAGTGTCCCACCTCCAGGGAGGAAGACAGAAGTTCCCAGAAACCTCAGGAGAAGGTCCTGCCCACACAGAGGCATCATTGGTTATTACCTGACTGACAGGCTAGACTTTAACTCTTGGATCAAGTTGACAGGAGATCATTTAGCTGCCACAAATGGTCTAGTCTAAATGTCTACCAGAGTTATTTGGGGAAAGACAAGGGCAGAGCGTAGATTTTACATGTGTATTTCTTTGTCTTGGTTTTTTTACTGCTATTAAGTTGATTTTGACTCACAGCTGTAGGATTTGCAAGACAGTAAATCTTTAGGAAAACACATTGTCTTGTCTGTCTTTCCCTGGGCAGTAGCTTCTGGGCTCAAACTGCCAACTGTTCAGCTAACAACCAAATGCCTAACCTGCTGTGTCACCATGAATCTCAGGAAGTGTGGAAGTGAGTTACATGTTCATGCTTCAGTATTGGAAGTCAATAGGTAATGTCCAATATTGAGAAAATTTAGAAGTAGCAGTACAATTTTATTATTTCTAATAATGCCAATGAAGAGTCAGCATGAAATTATCATGTTATCTGATACTTTAAACTCATGACAATAATAAAAAAATCTACCATGTAGCTATATTGCATATAATGACTTAATCGGGCAATAAAGAAAGCTGAGGTGTAACATAAAATAACTCTGTTTGTGTTGGTTAAAACCAAACTCAGTCTCACTGTTATCAAGTCAATGACAACTCATGGAGACTCATAGGACAGGGTAGAGCTGCCTCTCTGGATTTCCCAGACTGTATTTATAGGAGTAGAAGTTTAAGGTTATGTGTAAATATGGTTAGGCCATGATTCTCAGTGGTTAGGCAGTTAGTGATTTGGCAGTTATGTAATTATTTCAGTGTGGGAAACAGAAATATTTCTCCCAAGTAGTCTCCCCCAAATATATCCCAAACCTTGCTGCTTGCTACACTTGGAGGTCAACAGAAGTAGGCCAGGGGTTATTCTCTCTAAGAGTTATCAGCCATACAGAGCAAGCAGACACCACTGTTTATCCCACAATAAGTAGGGTCCACTTCCTTCTGATAAGGATAGTAGTAAATTGTTTCTCTGAAGGAGAGCCCAAGGAGGTCAAGCCCACTCAAGGGTGACCAAATTTAGGCTGCCATATTGAGTCTAGGTCTGCCTTTGTCACATGTATACTCTTAGTCCCTCCCCTTCCTATCAGGTGTACACCCCTAGCTCATCCCCTTCCTGTTATGCCTATGCCCATTGTATATCCCCCTCCTATTGCTTGTATTGCCTATTGTACAGCCCCTTCCTGTGACGTATGGGGTTACCTGTAATCCCGCCCCCTAAAAAGATAGATAAATCTTGGTTAGCAAAAAAGGTCTCTTGTCTGCTGGCTCTCTCCTGTGGTCTCCTGCCATCAGCCCACACTGTGCGCAGACCTGGCTGGTAAGATCATGTCCATCCAGGAGGTGAGCATGCTACTATGAAATGTGTCTGACTTCTTTATCTAACTCTCTTCTATCTCTCTCATTCTCTATGACTGTATTATAATCTCTCTCTATATT
The DNA here is from genome assembly GCF_050624435.1 of Tenrec ecaudatus. NCBI lineage: Eukaryota > Metazoa > Chordata > Mammalia > Afrosoricida > Tenrecidae > Tenrec > Tenrec ecaudatus. The sequence goes on from NC_134536.1 coordinate 91,822,153, forward strand.
TTAACTGTACAATTGCGCCTTTTGAACCTGTGATTAGTTGTAGGGCTGGCCTTTCCCCCACAATTTAGTCTTCCTCAATTTTGTAATCAGATGTGGGCATCCTTCATTTTTCAGTAATGCCAATTTTCACATGACATTTTGATCTGTGAAACCTAAGCACATCACTAAGTGAGCAGAAAGTATCGTATTTCAGAATGACAAATTTTACAGCAATATAGTAAATGAATTGATGAGGCAAGAGGACTGTTATATTCAGGATATTTCAACTAATGAAATGATGCAAAGTGTGTATAAATTGTTAAGTGGCAAATTAATTTGTTCTTTCATCTTTTACCTACCACAATTTAAAAAGACAGTTTAATTCTTATGCACACACAAAGTAAATAAATACACACAAATTAATTAATGGAATGATTGATTAGGTGCACCTTTATTTATTGGAATATTTCTTTCAAGGCACATTTGTAGTTTTAGTATCCATAATGAATAATGTTTTTACCATGCTTTAGCATGCACGGTAACATTCTAACATGAGCAGAAATTATGGTATCTTATTAGCATATCGAAGGAGTCCTGGTGGTATAGTGGTAAAGCGCTGGGCTACAAACCACAAGATCAACAGTTCAAAACCACCAACAGCTCTGCAGTGAAGAATTGGGGGTGGTGGTGTGCAAAACGGGACTTTCTACTTGCATGAAGAGTTTCAGACTCAGAACCCCACAGGGGCAGTTCTACCTGTCTTGTAGGGTCACTGGGAGTTGGTATTGACTTGATGGCAGGGTACTAGTATGCTGTTATGATGTACATAAGTACAACCTGTAGTTCTTTGGTTTCAGAACTAACTGGCTTTCAAACATCCTCTGGTTCTGAGAAACCACCTGCCATATGCATATTTATATATGGATAAATAACTTTGAAATACTGTTTTCCTGTCCTGTCATATTTGACTTATTCTGTCATGTATAAGTTTGAATTTCTTTCATCCCTCCTAGGTACTGATGAGGCCATTTAGACTATGATTTGTGTAATATACAGGTAGTTACTCAATGAAGATTTGTTGACTTGAACTGAGTACTCACATCTGTACATGTTTATATACATGTAATTATTTACTTTTCCCAAGAACTCAGTTTCCTCACTTGAATAAACAATTGAACTAGATCAATTGTTCTCAAATCTGGCTGTATATTAGAATCATCTGGGAGAACATTAAAAATATTCTAATGTTCAATCCAATATAAAAATATCTGGGAATAGAGCTCAGGTTAAAAAAAAAATTAAGTTTCCCTGTTGCTGCTTCTAATGTACACCAGAGACTGAGAGCAACGAATCCAATGATCCAAAGATTTAATTCTCAACGTTGATTGGGTAGCTGAGTCATCAATGAAGCTTCCTAAAAATACCTTTGTTCCGGCCACCAGCTCTATGATTCTAAGTGACAATTAGGCAAGTGCTGATACTAAATAACTCTATCAGATGTATTTATCCTTTCACAATTAGAGACTGATAGAACCTTATGGCAATTCTGTCATTTATGTTTGGATATCACCTTCATTTTGCACATGAGCAAACTGAAGTTAAAACTTATCCAAACATATGGTATCCAACTAAAAAGTACAGGGGAAAAGGGAAAAAAAACAAAACAAAAACTAACCCACCCAAGGGAAGGGTATTGTTTATATCTCCACAGGGAAAGAGGGACCAAAATTCAACCCAGTGCTCCAAGATGCGAATGCAACATGCTAGCATGGAGTAGGGAACCAGTGGACAGGTCTGAGGGGCCGGCCTCAATCCCAACTATGTGGACACCTGCCCCTCCCGCCAGAAGAATTTATTTCAGAGGTCAGCACTGAAGGTGCAGCTCCGGGAGAGGGGCATGTCTGATCAGAGCACACTGGAGCAAATGAAGGGGGAGGAAGAGAGAGTGGAGCAAATCCTGGCCCACCAAGCCTTGAGGACAACATTCCCGCTCAGAAATGCCAATACACAGAGAGGACCATATGGCCTGCCCCACTATGAGACATGAAATCTCTCACTTACCCATAGCCCTACAGGGTACAACACTGGAGACACAGTGTGGGAATTGTGCCCTATCTGATCCCACCACACCGAGGCAAAACACTAAGAGCATGCAACAGAACAGTAAAGGGAACAGAGCAATGAAATCCCAAGGGAATACCGAAAATAGACTTTGGGACCAGGGCTTGGGACCCCATCAGACTCGACCAGAAAACACTCTTAAAGGCCAACAAAGAGTCCTTGAACTAACTACAAGCTTTTCTTTTTGGTGCTGTTTTTTTTTTTTTTTTTGGTCATTAGCTTGTTGTTGTTTTTTTTTGTGGCTTATTTTCTCTCTGTCTTGTTTTTGTGTATGCAATTATCTCCACGGGTTTGTCTAAATAAGATAGGCTGGATGAACAATATGGAGGAGAAATCAATGGGACCAAAAGTTCTGAGGGAACATGGGAGAGGAGGAGGTGGGGGGAAAGGAAGTGGTGTTAACAAACTCAGGACAAGGGAACAACAAGTGATCTAAAATCGATGGCTAGGAGGGTGTAGAAGGCCTGGTAGGGACTGATGAAGGGCAATGTAGCTGAGAGGAATTACTGAAACCCAAATGAATGCTGAACATGATAGTGGGACAAGAGGAAAGTTAAAGGAAATAGAAGAAAGAGCTAGGAGGCAAAGGTCTAAATAAAGGCATCTACATATGTAAATATATCTATATATGAAGATGGGGAAATAGATCTATGTGCATATATGTATAGGTTTAATATTAAGGTAGCATATGGATATAGGGCCTCCACTCAAGTACTCCCTCAATGCAAGAATACTTTGTTCTATTAAACCGGCATTCCATGATGTTCACCTTCCCAACACAATTGCTGAAGACACAGCAGGTGCATAAGCAAATGTGGTGAAAAAAGCTGATGGTGCCTGGCTATCAAAGAAATAGCAACTGGGGTCTTAAAGGGTTGAAGGTAAACAGCAGCCATGTAGCTCAGAAGCAACAAAGCCCACATTGAAGAAGCATACCAGTCTGTGTGATCACAAGGTGTCAAAGGGATCAGGTATCATAAAAAATCATATCATTGTGAATAAGAGGGAGTGCAGAGTGGGCCCCCCAGCCCATCTGTAGGTAACTGGACATACCCTTATGGAAGGTTCATGGGGAGTAGACGAGTCAGTTAGGGTGCAGTGTAGCAACGATGAAACATACAACTTTCCTCTAGTTCCCCTCCCTACCCCCACTATCATGATCCCAATTCTACCTTACAAACCTGGCTAGACCAGTGGATGTACACTGGTAAAGATAGGAACTGGAAACACAGAGAATCCAGGACAGATGATCCCTTTAGGACCAGTGGTGAGAGTGGCCATACAAGGAGGGTGGAGGGAGGGTGGGGTGGAAAGGGGGAGCCGATTACAGGGATCTACATATAACCCCCTCCCTGGGGGATGGACAACAGAAAAGTGGGTGAAGGGAGACATCAAACAATGTAAGACATGACAAAATAATAATTTATCAATTATCAATGGTTCATGAGGGATTGGGGAACAGGGAGGGAGGAGGAAATTAAAAAAACAAAAAGTATCCGAAGAAGCTCAGATAGGCCTTCTCTCGTCTGGTTCCAATAGCACTCTTTTTTCTCCTCTGGCATGTGCACCATCTCTTTTGTGGAGAGATGGAAACATTTTCATTTTTTAAGAATGCCAGATTTCAAGCTCTGAATATGCCAATTTACTTTCTGATGAATGCTTCCATTTGAAAAGAGACTGTCTGGGATTGTGGAGATTCCAAGTAATCAGGCCTGTGCAATCTGTACAATAATTTTACATGTATTCTTGTTTGTCTTTTTACCCATGGAAATAGAAAAACATTAAAAAAAATTTATAAGTCTTCTGCAAATCTGCTAACTGTGCAGCTTTCAATTAGGTTTTTATCCCACAGACGTGGAAAAGAGTTTGAAAAGCAAGTAAGTATCCACAGATTATTTTTCACATTGGTATATTTTTCAGGATATGTACACACATATGTACATATATATATGTATATACCATACTGCCATGGAGTCAGTTTTGTCTTATAGCAACCCTATATAGGGGTTCGGAGACTACAAACCTTTCTGGAAGCAAACATTCATCTTTTCCCATAAAGCTGCTAGTGTATTTGAACTGCTGATCTTGTGACTAGCAGACTTATGCCTAACACATAATGCCATTATGGCTCTGTACAGTAAACATTTACTATCTGATTTTTAAAATAAAAATAGTAAGCAGTGTCCACATTCATGACACATGGACCTTGCAGTTAATGTATATATCAACAAGACACCATTTGACCTTGCCATTGGGGGGTGGAGGAAGAAAATATGGAAAAGCCAAAAGGAGACTGGAGTAATTGTAGAGAGCAGCCTAATTACAGGTATTTGAAACGTGAAATCATTGTTTAGAATCTCAACACAGGAAAGCTTGTTCTCTCCCAGCTGTATTTTTCCTTGCTCTTTTCTGCTTTTATGGAAATCAACTCCTTTAACCATTCCAAAATAGTTAAATAGAATAGAACTACATTTTGAGAGACAAGTAGAAACTTCAGAAAGGACCTTTAAATAATTTAGAAACACACAAAAAGGGTTTTTCTGAGTAATTAAATTTTCTCTCATTGTAGGCTGTAAAGTGGGAAAAAGACTGGAGAGGGTTGCGATTTGATTTTGAGGACTGACTCTCCTATGCACTTGCTGTATAGTCAAACTTCTCACGGCTTTTATTTCCTCACCTGTGAAATGACAGCATTTGAACATCTTTACTACTAGTGTGAACATTTCATAACACGACATTTCTACAGTACATCCTCACTTGAGAAATCTTTTTGCTGCTATAAATACTATTTTAAATTGTAGTCCTCGGACTTTTTATTAAAGAATCACCTGGAATGTTTGCTTAAAATATGGATTCTTGAGCACCAAGCTTGCTCAAGCAAAATCTTTAGGGATGCGAGGGCGGGTGCAGAAGAATGCACGAGAACTTGTCTAATGTATTCCTAAGTACCAGTGTTCCTTCCTTCTCAAGTTTGAAAATGACTGAGGACGCAAGAAAAACTTTTAGAACAGGGGATGGTGCTTGTGGAATAGTGATACTTTCTGTCTAGTTTATATGGAGGAGAGGTGGCAGACGTGGTTTGTGGTCTCATTCTTGCCTTCCTTGCAGGAGATCCAAGTTCAATTCCCAATCAATATGCCTCAAGTGCAGCCTCAACTTTTCCATCAATAAATTTTTTTGTGTGTTGCTATGCCCCTGACAGGTGTCAGTAGAGCTTCCAGACTAAAAAGAGTAATAAAGACCTGGTGATATGCTTCCAAAAGTCAGCCGTGAATCCTGGTTTAACTCAATGGCAGCTTCCAAGGACAACCATTTCAGAGGAGGGAGAAAAGACATGAACTTAAAGAAGAATCTCTTTGTCAACATTTCTCACTTTGAGCTTCTTGTCTGAACAAAACAAAATCAAGCATTGACTGAGAATTGGTTGTGTAAAAATGTCCTATGTTATAACATCAAATTATCTGATTAATATTAACATAGTGAATGAGCTCTTCATCTTGATCATTATTTGTACAACTTTGATTCTCTATTTGTTTAGAGACAAAGGGAATATATTCTGGGAAATTTTTGAAGAATTTAAAGACCTACGGGTATGCTAAATGTAAGTAACTAAATATGTACTTGTATGCTAACTTAAGTCTCATCCCTCACCCACTGACATAGAGTCCATTCATAGTCACCCCATAATCCAGAGTAGAACTGCATCTTTGACTTCCTAAGATTGTGCATCTTTATAGGAGTACAAACCTAGTCTCATACTAGATGTTATGATGGAAAAATAGTACTGATAACAAAGATTAAAGAAAAGCAGTGAGATGAAAGCTTAGGAGTCCAACTAATACTGGCAAGTCTGGTCATTACTGTTGCACATTGCTGTTGCGATTTATCCCAACACTTTGTAGTGACAGATAGCAAGCAGGTAGTACTCATTCGGAGTATCACAGCCAGTTTCAACCAGATATAGGGTGGCAGGCATCTAAAGGCTTGGTTGTGTTGAATGCTTAAGTGGATCACATATGTGGCTAATAGTGGATGCTGGGTTATTGACCTGAGTTCTTACATCTGTAGCAAGTCCTTACATGTGAGTCTCCAGTGTAGCAAGGTTAGATTTCTTAAGTGATTATTGACTTCTACAATAATAAGCATAACAAAAGAACCAACACACCCAATCTTTATTTTTGAAAACATTTTATTAGGGGCTCATACAACTCTTATCACAATCCATACATATACATACATCAATTGTATAAAGCACATCCGTACATTCTTTGCCCCAATCACTCTCAAAGCAGTTGCTCTCCACTTAAGCCCTCTGCATCAGATCCTCTTTTTTTCCCCCTCCCTCCCCGCTCCCCCTCCCTCATGAGCCCTTGATAATCCACAGATTGTTATTTTGTCATATCTTGCCCTATCTGGAGTCTCCCCTCCCCCCCACACCCAATCTGTTTTTACTGCCTTCGGATGTCATACACTGCATTGTCACTTTTGCTGTATTCAATTGGTTACATGGGTCAATGGAAGGAGACAGAGACTTTCAATGGTATAAACATGATAGAATCTGTGAACATATTTTAAATTCACCACTTTGATTCTAAAAGCTAGTGTTTCAATGTCAATGTTTTCCGGAAGAGAATTAATTATTTTATTAATGATACTATCAATAAAATGGAATCTTTATAAAGATTTAATAGAGGACACATTTCTTAGCTAAGAGTAAGCTAAGAAAATAATTGGGGAAAACATTTAAAACCAGAAAAATCATATCCACTAATCACATTACCCTGAACTTTGGGGAAATACTGCTTTTTGCTTGTACTTATCTGTAAAAACTGCTGAGGGACAATAATGTTCATGACTAGTATAGCTTTAAAATCATTAAAAAATCATTCAAATTTCCAATCAACTGGCTCAGAGGTGAACGTTTGGAACCCAGCCCATTTGTGTAGAAATGCAAAATGGTCTCCAAATGTGTATCTATTTAATATGCTAATAAGATTAAACCTTGCTATTATGTGAAAAGGAGAAAAGAAAAAAGTTTATAAGAAAAAATTCTGCAACTAATTGGATGAAATTATTTATATTAGGCTACAAAATATCAGATGAGAAATTGATCATCATCAATTAACACAAAAATTAAGACAGTGGTGAGAGTGGTGATGCCAGGAGGGTGGAGGAAGGTAAGGGAGAAAGGGGGAACCGATTACAAGGATCTACATATAACCTCCTCCCTGGGGGACAATCAAAAAGTGGGTGAAGGGAGATGTCATACAGTGTAATATATGACAAAATAATAATTTATAAATTATCAAGGGTTCATGGGGGGGGAGGGGAAACAGGGAGGGAGAGGCAAAAATGAGGAGCTGATGCCAGGTGCTTAAGTGGAGAGTAAATGTTTTGAGAATGACGAGGGCAATAAATGTACAAATGTGCTTTACACAATTGATGTATGTATGGATTGTGATAAGCGTTTTATGAGCCCCTAATAAAATGATTTTTTAAAAAGAATTGTACGAGCCCCCCATAAAATGATTAAATAAAACTAAAGCTTTGAAGATGATCAAATCATGTGCTGAAATATCACTTTGATTTAATAGAATACAATTAGTAGGAAAAGGGAAATCACTAATGGGGATGGAAATAAACATTCTTCTAATCAAATTTTCATAAATTCTCTGTGGGTAATTTATTTCCTATAGTACTATCCAGCATTGTAATTTTCCTCCTTACTCTCCTCACCTTGCTAACACTCAGCAATATTAAAAATCAGTACCAGAACTCCTGCCACAGAATTCTATGAAAAGGTCTAATTAATGTAAATTTCTACATAGCATATCTACTAAATACAAAGAGATTACTCTCTGTATGTGAGGTCATGGTATGTCAGTGGGAGATTCTCACCTTCCATGTTCAATTCCCAGCCAGTGATCCCTAGGTGCAGTCTCCACCCATCAGCTAGTGGAGGCGTGTTTGTTGCTATAATCCTGAATAGGTTTCAGTGGATCTTCCAGATTAAGACTGACTAGGAACAAAGTTTGATGATCTACTTCTGCAAATTAGTCAATGAAAACTTTAAAGATCACAATGAGATGCAATCTGCAAACAATTGTAGGGTAGCCCTAAACTGGACAGGCTTTCGTTCTGTTATGTGTTGTTAGGTACCATTGAGTCCATTTGACACGAAGGACCCTAGGTAAAATTGAACAACACACCGCCCAGTCCTGTGCCAAACTCACAATTGTCCCTCCGCTTGAGTCCATTGTTGCAGCCATTGTGTCAAACCATCTTGTCCTCTTTTGCACCGCCCCTCTGCTTTACCAAGCATGCTGTCCTTCTCCAGGGACTGTTCTCTCCTGACAACATGTCCCAAGTGTGGAAGATGAAGTCTTACCATCCTTACCTCTAAGGATCACTCTAGCTACACTTCTTCCAAGACTGGATTTTTTGGTCCTTTTTGCAGTCATTGATCTTTACCAGCACCAAAATTTAAATGCATCATTTTCTTTTCAGTGGCTACTTCCTCTGAAGTGGACAGTCGATTTTCTCTTCATAGTCTGTGCTTAGTCTGAAAGCTCCACTGATACTTGTTCACTTGGAATGAAAAACCAGTAACCTAGCTTCCAGCATCACAGCAACACACAGACTACCACAGTATGACAAACTGAGAGACTAATGGTGGCCATTCTGTTACACAAAATGAGACAAATTCATTTGATGGTAGCTGTGATAGGTAGGTTTATTGTGCCACCCTGGCCAATAGGAACATGTGGGATTAATAAGGTTGCAGTTTGATTGGAGGGCCAAAAGATAAATGACTCAACAAGGTCTGCCCCCCTCTTTCTTGCTCTCTTGTTATCAGACCAGCGTGTGGCTGCTTTAGCTAGTTCTCTGCCTCAACTTGTGAAATACACTACCTGTGGGACAGCCACCCCATGGTTCATGTCACTAGAGCTTGAGGATCCTTCGAGACCTTCTTTGCCACATTTCTGGTGTATACATCACTTGAACTTGAGGTTGGTGGATCCTGTCGTCTTCCATTGTGTGAGTTCAATATCTCTTCTAAGCCTGCTTTGTGGCTAGACTGCCTGCATTGCTTGAGGGAAGACTCAGCTGTCTGCTTCCTTAATTTTGGACCCAACAGCCCTCCTGAGTTGAAGGACCTCCAGTATATTAACTTGAGCCCTCTGTACTGCTATGTGGACTATCTGTTATATTCCTTTGTGCTACAGATATCTATCCTCATATGTGTTTGTGCACATGTGTGTGTAATCATAAGTGTCTTGGTTTTGTTTCTCTAGAGCACCCTGTCTAACACAGTAGCTAACAACATTCTCCAAAGGAACCCAGGGATTCCTAAGAAACCTCTATCTGAAGTGTTCATTTATCTCAGTCATGATCTTTGGTACTTTCACATCTTGATATGATGTGGCTTGCAATCACTTTTATATCCATCGTTCAAAACTTTCTGGCACTCTTCATCATGTAATCAATCTTTACAGTAACTAATAAAACTCTCTGTTAGGTCTTGGCCTGTGGAATAATATTTTCGAATCTCTAAAAGCCCTAGTTACACCTATCCACGCATCACCTTTTGGGAATACACTGAACAACAGACATAGTTACTTGAGGAAACTACAGAGCCATAGAATGCTCTCTTCTGTTGCTAAGGGGAAGGGAACTAGAGTCTCTGCTAGTGATTACCATCTTATTTCCCTCGTAGTTATTTTTTTCCTCTTGGGTACAGTAATGCCTATCCTCCCTGAACCTTCCAATAGTCTTGTCACCCCACTCATTCTTCCACTGCTGCTCTACAATTTATCCTTACATGACAGCTTCATTATGGGAAATGTGCTGAGGAATGCACAAATGGGAGGGGGACATCTCGCTTCAATAACAGTAACCTGACAACAGTGAAGAACCAAAGTCAATTAGTCCATCCTATGTGGACTATCAAAGAAGCACAAATGACTTCCCCAAACATCAAACTCTGGTCTCAGCAATTCTGGAGCAGTACCGTCTGTGCTGTTTTCCTACATCCCGGTGTTTGTTGGCCTCCCTGTCAGGCACACTGCTTTGCTGCACTGGCCTAGTATTCCTCATTGGTGACTGAGAAGCCACTAAATGATGCAAGAGGCAAACGTTTTCTTACTTCCTGTCCTCTTTTGTAATAAGACATTTGCTTCATTAGTGCATTTTCTTCATTTGTTTTATTATTGATGTCGCTTTATGAAGCTGGAAAGAAAAATAGGTAGATATCTAAATTAAATAATTGGGTAGCATACAATACTCTAGAGCTGGTGGACACTAGTGGTTTTATGATAGGTTTTACAACAAGACTACCTATAATTTTAAACATTAGGAACTATTGTACTAATTTAAAATATTGTAAAAGAATATCAGATCATGAATAGATTTCAGAAATCATAGAATAAAAGCATTAACTAGCACTATAGCGGTTTGAATTATATCTTCTCAAAATCTGTCAACCTGACCAGGACACGGGTCTTATGTTATTCCATTTCATCCATTCTGCAATTAAATATAATTATCTTATGTATTGGAAATCCTAACCTCCATGATGTTAAAGTGGCAGGATACAACATACAGGATTAAGTTGGGTCTCGAGTAAATTTCCTCTGAGATAAAAAGAAATGTACAAGTGAGGAGAGAGATTGTCAAGAAAGCAGTGAAGCGGGTCACTTTGGTCCCTCTATGAGAACTCTTGGAGCCAGGGAAAGACTGACAGCAAGACACAGGAAGACCTCCAAGGAACACTGGCCCAAGACCTTGAAAGGAGGCAAGAACCTTCCTCCTGAGACGACAGACAGAGAAAGCCTTTCCCTAGAGCAGCCATTCTGAATTTGGTCTTCGAAGACCCCAGACTATTAGAGAATACATCTTCTTAAAGACATTTACATGTGTCATTTATTTTATGCAAATCAAATGCTATGAAACCAATTTCTACTCATAGCAACCTTATCGAGGGTTTCTCAGGTTGTAAACCTTTCTGATGCTATAAATCTTTGTGCAGAGTGACAGGTGACTTTGAACCATCAACCTTGTGGTTAGTGGTCCAAGACTTATCCAAAGCCACCACCAAGGTCCTTTGTCTGTTATGAGAGCACTAAATACTTAAGGCACTGTTCAGATAGCCAGTTTTTTTTTTTTGATGAGTTTGAGTTATAGTTGGGTGTCTCTTTATGTTGGTCTATGGGAGTGAGAGTACTGGACCATTTACTAGCTCTGTAACATTAGACGATTTACTCTTCGCTATTTCACTTTGCTTAGCTGCAAGGTGGGAATAGTGATAGTACCTCCTTCAGAATGGAATGTTGAGGACTAAATAAAATAAAACTTGTTAGAAAGTGAATGATATCTAGAAATATTCACTATTATTTCCTACATTTCGATCATTCAGAATTTTATTAGGGCACAATTTTATTCTACCCAACCTTAACTTCCAATGAAACTTCTGATCAGAGCAATTTCTCAACTATAGATTCTAACACTATTTCTTTTTTTAAAATTATTAATAATTTTATTAGTAGTTCTTTTTTAAATTTTTCTCTTTTTTTATTAGGAGTTCTTACAGCTATTATAACAGCACATAAATTCAATTAGATTAAGCATAATTGTACAACTGCTGCCACCATTAGTTTGTAAATATTTTCATTTTCCTCTTGAACTCTTTGATATCAGTTCCCCTTTATCCCCTCTATCCCCCACCCTACTTCCCAGAAACCCTTATTTTTATATCATATATTATTTTATTTTTGCCATGTCTTATACCATCCAATGTATCCATTCACCTACAATTCTATTATTTCTCCCCTTGAGTGGGGTAATACTACCATCAAAACACTATTGATTTCTACCTTGAATTCTCCATTGCTGTTCTAACACATGAGGACTTATTTTTCATTTAATCTTAACCTCTTTGCATCACTTTCCTTAATAAGGGGAACATTATAAAAAACTTCTTAGCCATAGTTAAATACCTTGACGGAATGAATTGCTGGGCATGGAGGCTCAGGACAATAATAACATAATACACCAAGGTCAAATGGAATAACATAAACCCAAAGTTAATTATCTACATTCTACTTTGATGACTAGCAACTGGAGTCTTAAAAGTTTGCAAATACCCACTGTTAGTCATTCCTTATCTGAACCAAAGAGGAATAAAGAAAATCAAAATCACATGAAAACAGTCCAAAGGATTAATGTACCATGGGACTCTCAACCTCCATGATCCTAAGACCAGAAGAATTAGTCTCTCAGTGGTGCTCAGCTACCACTGCTGACTACTCTGAAAGGAATCACATTAGAAAGTCCTAGATAAAGTGGAAGAAAATATGGGACAAAACTCCAAACTTACTCTCATAAATAGATCACTGAAGATATGGATGCTATAGAAAAGTATAGTGAAGGAACCAGATGGTGTCTGGCTACCAGAAAGAATAGTGTCTGGGTTCCTATAGGTTTGCCTTAAAACAAGCAGTCATCTAAATGAGGTGTCAACTAAGTCTGCATGGGAAAACACACTAGCCTGTGTGTTTCAAGAATTGTAAATAATAAAATCCTAATCTGAAGGAGGGAATGATATCAGAGCTTAAATTCTGACCACCTGGTTACCAGAAGGCTAGAAATGACGGTGGAAGCTCAAAATCCACTTGCAAGATCCCTCATGGATTCAGACTCCGGTGGATCCCATCTGATCGTAGTCTAGGGAGGCAAATAGCTTTTCTGTCAGACAGAGAACACTGCACTGTTAAGTGTGGCAGATGTAGTTGGGTCAAAAAGTAATACTTTATATTTGAGCCCTTTTGACCCATTTTAAAGTCTCAGTTTTTAATAATGCCTCCTTTCGTTTCTACTGAAGTTTCTCTCTGTTTTGTAAAGTCATTGTTGCTGGTTTTTACTTGTTTGCTTCATGATCTTGTTTTATATGATTTTCTGTATATGAAATTCAGGATAGGTAAAACTATAGAGATAGTGACTGCATTAGTAATTACCTAAGGGAGTGGCAGGAGAGGTTTGTGGCAGGGAGCAAAGGGGAGCTAACAAAAATGAGTAGGAGAAAAAAAGTTCTGAAATTGATTGTGGTGATGATTGTGTAACTCTTTTATATTAGTGATTATGATATATTAAGTGTATGCCAATAAATCTATTTTTAAAACGCTCACAATCTTTTTTTAAAAGACCAGACATACTGGTTTGATATCGACTGGTAGAACCCCACTATTGTTGTCTAGTCACCCTTGAAGCTGAACTGAACTCATTCCTATAGCCCAACTTTCATTAAACATTAGACATTCCAAAAGATGAACAACAGGGAGGTATGCCCCCCTTTCAATAACCAGCCATACAGGATCGAAGGGGCAGCATTTGACCAGGGGTGGAGCTCAGAAATCAGGAAGGGACATAAAATGACAAATCAAGATGATAACCACAAATATAAAGTGGGAAGTCGGATGGTAGGTACATTGTGAAGATTGCAATCAATGTCACAAAACAATGTGCATGAATTGTTGAATGAAAAACCAATTTTCTCTTTAAACTGTTGCTCTAATCACAATAAAAAGTTTAAAAAACAAAAGCACTGATTGCTGCCTTCTACCCAACCCACACTTTATCTATATATTAGAAGTGAAGAAACATCAATATTTAGAAAAACATAAACGACCTCTGCAATTTTTTCAAAGCTGATGTTCAGCGAGTATTGATCCATGAAACTAAAATAGATTTGCAAAGGATCAGACACTTCCCCTTCTTTTCTGTGGTCTCTTGAAAAATGACTGAGGCCAGTAGAGAATGTGAGGGGATAGAGAAAAACTGAAGCTCTTTGGTACAGCTTGGGCAGCTATCAAAACATCTGGTTGTTAGAAAACTTATCTGATGGATACCGTTGCTTGAGTAAGGCTAGAACAAAATAAATAAAATGAGGGTATTCATCAAGAAGCTGCATAAAAGATCAGAGCAAGCATGTGAGCTATAGGGTGGGTATCAGTCAGAATCTACTGATGGCACCTAGAAACAACAGTCGGCTAGCAGTGCCCCAGGCACTGTGACTCGGGGTGGCTGGTGTTAGGCTGGCTCTCTACTTTTAGTCCTTTCCAATCCCCATTTAAAAAATCTTCTTTTGATGTTTTTTTTCCTGTTTTATACTCAAAGCTTTCCAGAGAACTATAACTTTTCTTACCCCCAATATTAATAAAAAATTAACCAACTCTGCTTGAAATATCAATGCTCAACTATCTCAGTCTGAAAAACTCAGTCAGACTGAAGGTTTAATTAGATGGACAGCTATCATCAGTTGTTAAATTTATTTATCCAGAAAAGAAAAAAATGTCAAAGTACATATAAAACATTAATGCTTTTTATTAATATACTTAATATGATATAAACGAGAATGTCGTTATCCTACATGAAAAATTAATAATTTTTAAATTCTTAAAACGTCATGATTGTCTTGTCAGAAAAAAAAAGCTTTTGTGGAAATGTTTAAAATCAAAGGCCATAAACTGAATCGAAGACCAGTATAAATGTTATTTTTCGACTAGAAATCTTTCAAAATTCTTTTAAAGGATAGCAAGATTAGATGCTTTCTCCAACTTTCAAAAGTTTCTTTTATCAATAAAGAGCACACATTCAATGATGTTGAATCAAAATCTATTTAAAGTCTTTGCTTCCATCTCTAATGCATACTTGGAACAATTTCAATGTTCCTAACCTCTAGGTTTTGTGTCAACTTGGTGATGTCAGGACTCTTAGTGGTTTAGTAGTTAAAATTTAGTAAACAACCATGATTTGCTCTATAACAATGTAATCAAACTCCATAAAGGGATTCTGTGAACAGCCAGCAGTTGTAAAAATATTAAAGTGGACCGTAACCCTTTTTTATTCAGGCATAACCCTGATGCAATTGAAAGGAATTATATATAATTCCTATATAAATAGCTGGGTTTTTTTTGGATATGTACCCTGCATCTGGTTAATCATTCTCTAGTTCTTTGGACTTGAGCCAATGGCCTGCCATCTTGCCTGCTAATACCAGGAGCCAATAGCAGCCTGCCATCTGACCTGTTAACCTTGGATTTCTTCACCTCTCCTGTCATAAACCTGGCCTTCTAGCCTTGAATTCATTTGCCTCAGCAGTGTGTGGCATTCTTTTAGATCCTGTGTTCATCAGCCCCTACAGCTCTGATATTTAAGAGAAGCCTCCAGCTGACATCTGACGCATGAACTTGAAACTATACTGCAGTTATCAGTTCCTGAGCTATTTTCAACTGGATTTATCAACTGTGTGGGGTATTATCTTGATGTAAATTTCTTTCCTTGTGTGTGTGTTTGTGTGTCTCATTAGCTTTGCTTCTGTAGAGCACAAACACAGCTTAATACACTGTCCAAATCAAAACTTCAATTCTTGGCTGTGTATAAGATCAATATACAAGAATCAATCAAATTTCTTTCCTCTAAGAAAGATAATTCTGCAAAGGAAATCAGTAACATAATACCATATACAATAGCCAACAAGGATGAAATACTTATAAATAAATATAATTTATATAAATGAAAGAATATACCATGCTTGTGAAAAGGAACACTTACTATTGTGAAAGTATAAATACTATTCCAAACCATCTACAGAAATTATGCATTATCAGTCCCCTGTAATAATGACACTCTACTTTGATGAAGTGAATTACCTGGTATGGCTCTTCTCTCCATAGTCCTTGTAACTCCCAACAAAGAACTTGCTGGAAGCAGGCAGATAAGATATAGAGAGGATTATAAGGAGGGAGTTTGTCAGTTTTGCCATTCTACTGAGTGTAAAGTAAATCATTTCAGAAGCAGGAAGAGAGAATCCCCTGACCCAAAGAAGGAAGAACCATAGCTGTCTAGGATGCAGCAGCAACAACAGTGACAGAGATAATGAAATAGTCACAGTAGCAACAGAGACCACGATGCAGAGGTTAGGGTTCCCTGCTCGGGGAATGGGTAAAGTTGAGTGCCTTCAGATGAGAGGCTGGGTTGCAAAGTGTGGTGCTCTTTGGGCATTTGCCAACACTAACGAAGCTCTGTAACACTTGTCCAAGGAGGAAGCATTCAAGGGACTGCATGGCTGAGTGTCTGTGAGGTCAAGGACCAGAGAGGTGTGCCAGCTAGGATGACTGATAATATGTGCTGTGGACAAAAGAACTATGTCCTTAATGTTTTCTGATTCTGACTTGTGATAACCTGTCAGCTTCCCTAGTGAATACTCATAATCATCAGCCTTGTCGGTGAGTCCTGTGTGGCCATTGCAATGGGTGATTGCACTCAGGAAAGGAGTGCAGTGCTGTGGAAGCTAAGGGGTATCAGAATAGAATAAATAATGATAGAGAGGGGAAGCTTATCTGAGCTCTGCCTTAGGACAATTAGCCGTGGGTTGGTGGAGAGTTCCCCCTTGTGTAGCCAGAGGAGGACATGTGTGGCTTCTTCCAATAGTGGATGCAAGGACAGACATGCAGGCTAAATGGGTGTGGTAGTATATGCACAATATAAAAATAGGATCGACAAAGGAAAGTTATGCATGGGTATTTTACCTTTGCTGCAATACATCCATGAAAATGGTTGAGCATACACGAGACAATATTTTGAAAATGTTTTTAATATAAGCAAACACCATGAGGGATGAGTCAATGAGCCTAAAGCTTGTGGGACGCTAAGGTCAATTGGCATAACGTAGTCCAGGAAGACAATATTCTATACCCTACTTTAGTGGGTAGTGACTGGGTCATGTAAACTCATGATCTGCTATCTAAGGTACATAAGTAATGAATATTGGACATACGTGGAAATAGTTTAATGGGCCATGCAGACTTCAATATCCAAGATCTTGAGACGAGAACTAAATGGTGCCCAGCTACCACCACCAACTGCTCCAAAAGTGATCACAATAGGAGGTCCCATCTAGAGTACAGGAAAATATAAAACATATTCAAAATCATAAAAGAGAACTCCAATCTTTGTGGAACCTGAAAGAACATGATCGCAATCACCCTTCAGATCTGAAACAGAACTCACCTTCTGTGATAGGTAGGTTTATTGTGCCAACCTGGCCAATAAGAACATGTGGGATTAATAAGGTCGCAGTTTGATTGGAGGGTAAAGATATAAATGGCTCGACAAAACCCACCTCTCTCTTTTGCTCTCTGGTGATCACACTAGTGTGAGGCTACCTTAGCTAGTTCTCTGCCTCAACCCTCGAGCTACATTATCTGTGGGACACCCAACCCGTGGACCGTGTCACTAGAGCTTGAGGTTCCTTCAAGACCTGCTTTGCCACACTTCTGGTGTATACATTGCTTGAGTTTGAAGCTGGTGGATCCTGTCATCTGACTGACTGTTGGTGATCCGCCCAGCTGTTTGTTGTCTGTGGCAGGACTGCCTGCATTGCTCCACGGAAGGCTCAGATGTCTGCTTCCTTGATCTTGGACTTAGCAGCCCTTGTGAGTTGAAGGATGAGATAGTTTATTGTGCCAGCCTGGTCGATAAACACAAGTTGGATTAATTGAAGGACTGAGAGATAAATGGCTCGGTGAGCCTCGCCTTTCTTGCCTCTCGCTCTTCGATCATCAAACCAGTGTGCGGCTGCCTAGCGTGTTCTGTGCCTCAATTTACAGGCTACTCTACTGGAGTATACATGGCATAAGCTGGGGACTGTCGGAGCTTATCTAGCTGATTGTTGGTGATTTGCCTTGCTGTTTATTGCCTGTCCCCAGATAGCCTGAATTGCTCTACAGAGGACTACCCGGCGGCCCTTAAGACTTGAAGGACTGCCAGTGTATTAGCTGTCTTATGGAAATGAATTGCATGAGCCATTCATACTGCTTTATAGATTAATTAACTGTGTATGTATATATGTGTATGTATGTATATATATATAAATCATTAGTATCCTGGTTTTGTTTCTCTAGAGAACCCTGTCTAGCATAATGAGTAAGTGGGCAGAGGACATGAAAAGACAGTTCACCCAAGGAGACATCCAGGAGGCCATCAAAGATATGAAGAAATGCTAATGATCACTAGTCATATAAGAGATGCAAATTAAATCAAAGAGTTGGCAGAAAAGTGCTACCTTGACCAGTCATCAGTTTATGAGAATTGACTTCACAGCAGTGGATCTGGTATTTATTTGGTGATTCTTGTTTAGCATGGAAAATTCACATCCTGTGAAACACCCTAGCAGTGGACACAGGGCACCTTCCCCGAAGATAGCCTGAGGAATAGAGTGTGAGTATAGTCACGTTAGAACTGCTGTCTGCGTCAGCTCAGTGAAATAGTAGGTGGTGCGGCTGGGAACATAATGCGGGTATAACTTTAGTGCTTGAGAACTAGCTTGTGTTGGCTGGTTAGGAAAATCTCAGCAATGTGGTATGTTTTCGTAGAGTTCTCTGGAGGTCCAATATTTACATATTTTTGAGCATCTGTTACCTGAATAGATAATTTTAATAAAGCCACTGCCTGCAAGGAACTTAGAGTCCCAGAGAGGATCATGCTACATACACACAAGTTTTTGTAAAGTAAGCTAAAGATCTGGAGAGCTAGCCTGAAAGTACCACGAGATTCACCACCCTCCGATCTGGCTGGGCGAGTGTCTTGAGGACCGAGGGAACAACTTCCTGATAAAATATGGGGGAAACAAATCACGGAGAATTGCAACGAGAATGGGAGGGAAGGAACACACATCAGGAAACATGAATAGCCTTTCTACGAAGCTGAGAAAAAGGTGCAGTTGACAATTTGGCGGAACAGTTGACTTGGTGGAATAGAATCATTCATTCCACACACCCATCAAATCTTTTTCTCCCTCAAATATTCCCGTGGAATATTTTCTGGAGGCCAGTGGTGGCACTGGTGGGGAGCAGGAGGTATAGACTGCACTGGGGTCTGAGGGGAGAACGCCAAGATAATTGTCTATAAAGCTTTTGTGTGTTCTCAGCGCACAATTCTGTATTCAAAAATCCCTCCCATCTTGTGTGATCCAGTGATGACAATAACAAAATCCAAATATGACAAAGAGAAAAATATCAGAGCTAAAATTATGAGCACCCAATTGGTAGAAAGCTATGGAGGACAGTGGGAGTCCCAAACCCATCTGCAGAGGAACTAGTCAGACCAAGCTGCTGGCAGGTCTCCACTGGCCACCAAAGGCAAGGGTCTCCAACAACCTTTCTATAAGAGAGTGATTATTATCATCTTGATTATGCTGCAATGAACTTGACACTTGGTCGGCTGACCTCCTTATGCACCCACCCTGAATTTGTTCTAAGTGCAAGGATCTCTTGTGGGTTCCATGACAAACATTTCTTCCCTGGTTTTTTTAAGTATTGAAGATAGGCTTTTTTTTAATCATTATTGTATTTTTATCTTTGTAGTATTATTTTATTCTTACCGCTTTATTTTTATTTTATTTTTTTATTGTTGATTTTGAGTTTCCCAGTTTATGAAGCACAGGAGTGGATGCATAGAGATAATCACTGAAGCAAGGGTTCATAGAGGATGTCGGAGTCGGGAGTGGGAGGGAGGGAGGGTGAGGGGGTGCAGGAGTAAACAATGAAGGCAGGAGGGGATAGGGAACACTCGAACTGATCTCGAATACACAACTCATTTTAAAGGTTTTTATCCATGGGGGTGTGTGGAAGGATGTTCTAAAAGGATTGTGGTAATAATTGTATGATTCTTCTTAATACTATAATTAAATGATTGAACTATTGCATTGTGTGATATGTGGATTAGGTGCCAATAAAAATGTTAAAACAAAAAGAAATTGTGATCTTGGAATTGCTTATTGGAGCTTAAGAACTAAAACATTAATAAGGAGATAAGTAGATAAGTAATAAGATATCACTTTCAAAAAATAAATGAGAATCCCTGCAGTTAGTTATAAAAACAAAACATCTTTCATCACCCTAGTGTACATGTATTGATATAACATCAAAGCTAAAACGATGCTAATATTCTTTTTGAACTTTCTAATATGCTCCATTTATTATTACCCTATGACAGCGACACTTCAAGTGGTGTGGTTTCATCTCCTTATGCTGCACCGGCTGTGTCTGTTGCTGCCAATGTTTCATAGTCATTGATTTTGGGCAAAATCACTGGTGGTTTAGCCACAACATTGAGGTAAGTAGTATTTGTAAAACTACATTAGTAATTTTTTTAGAAGGAAGTATCCATTAAAGGAGAAGAGAAAAAACAAGATTTTAAGGCTTTTCCATTCAGTGACTAATATGTTGTAACTAATCATGTTGTAATTCAGTGCAGAAAGATTTTTACAAAACAATTTAGTTCTTGGACAATGATCGTATATTCTTTTCAAGCAATTTAGAGCTATACTTAGCACAAACGATTCGATGAATGAATTGAACAATAGACATTATTCAGGATGCTGTATGGTCTGGTATGGGAAGAGGGCATTGAGAAGCGGATGGCATCATGAGTTACCTTACTGAGTGACACCCCTCCCTAAGGAGGCCACTGCTAGGGACTCTGAAGATAGGCTCATTGGAAGTTACTTTGATTGTTGTTACACGTTTTTGTAATTTGTCAATACATGGCCAACTTCTCTCCTGAAAGCCTTCCTCAGAGCATTAGCCAGTTGAGTGGGCTGCTGGCTCATTAGTAAATGTTGTCAGAGTGTCTATGAATCCAAGAGCTTATTTTTCAAGGTGAATCTCCATGATAATTGATAGCAAAATCCAAGTTTCAAGATGTCTTTTTCTGAGTAACCAGTGCCTCCCGCTCACTCTGAATGGCTATAAATTCAACGAGACCGTTGCTTTACTCTGCCCCCCTCCTCCAGCTCTCATCACCGTAAAACAGTGTTCACATCTCATTGCTCATCAAAATTATGAGAAGTGTTGACTGAATTCACGTTAATAACACTTTAGCTAACAACAGTTTGAAGAGTCTACAGGCCATTTACCAAGAAAACAAAATTATTTAAAATATTTGCATCAAAACAAATGAGCCACAGCTTTTGGATGTGGTTGCCAGCCATTTCATTATGGATGTAAACACAACTCACTAATCTCCAAAATTTAGCAATCTTTCTTCATTAGTGAGAGTGAAATCAGGTTCCCATATAGATTTGTGCACAACTTTTATAGTGGAATAGGGGATTTCTTTAGGAAAGTAATTCAAACAAATATGAAACTGTTTTCTAACATGACAGTGTCTTTGGAATACTGGGACATTATTACAAACAGTCATCAGAATTTATCAAGGTTAGGAAACAAAAGGAGATGCTGTGTGTTATCATTGTTTTAAATTCCAGAGGTTAAATGTCTCCTTTTTTCCCCTTATCAATCAGTGAGCTGTTTTAGTCTTAAAAATCCTCCCTACTTTGTTCTCTTTGGTTCCCAAGCTTTCCCAGTTGCTAGAGTTACCGGCTGCCTGAAAAATGGGTGACCTTTTCAGCAAGGAGCCACTTTTTGTCAGCTAAAATACAGAGGGAGCAGAAGGAAAAAAAGTTGACTGAATAACTGCATGGCTAGGAAAAGCAAGTTCAAACAGGTCCCCCTGACCTCACTGGCATAGCGCAACTGTCAGTGAATGGGATGTGGCAGGACACATGGGCTCTTTGATGTCTTTGAAAGTCCCCCTCTGTGTCTGCTTGTCACTTGGAGGGAGGAAGCAGCATATGGCACATAGGCTCTGTGAACAAAGCT
Source organism: Tenrec ecaudatus (assembly GCF_050624435.1). Classification (NCBI taxonomy): domain Eukaryota; kingdom Metazoa; phylum Chordata; class Mammalia; order Afrosoricida; family Tenrecidae; genus Tenrec; species Tenrec ecaudatus. The sequence goes on from NC_134536.1 coordinate 91,843,971, forward strand.
GACTGCTCCTGCCTCCAGGAAGGGGAGTCGGGAAGCAGGCAGGCTGCCTTAGGAAGGCAGGTGACCTGGGTTACTTCTACCTAGAACAAGGGAGACAGATTACAGTTTGTCTGGCTATGACCAGATGTCCTGGATTCCCCAGGCTTGAATACACTTAACCTTGCTTCTTCAAACTGCTTTGCATTCTTTCCCCATCCCCTTGTACCCCCAACTCCATTCCTAGCTTAAAAAAAAAAATCATCCCAAATACTGCAGCTATCATCCATCTCCTGACTTTTCATCAGACCTATGAATACCCCTTTCAAATATTCTCTCCTTTTCTCCCTCTTCTTTTAACCTCACAAATTTGCTTCCTGGCAGCCAACCAAAGATTTGTCTGTGCGACTTAAAGGAAACATTATAAGACAAACGCTCTCCTGGTACAAGGGCCACAGAATTGTTTGCATATATAATCTTTTCCTCTGCCTCCTGCTAGCATAGGCCTTTCTGTTCCAATCCTTATGGGATAACAAAAGAATAAATTACAATACTACTGATAGGACATGAAACTGGCAGTCTTTTGAGTCCCCAGCAGAGTTTTAATGGAAACCAAAGCAAATCCAAGATGATACATTTCCTTGGAAATATATTTCTTTTTCGTGTCTGCTCTCTCATATATTATCAATTTCCTTGCCTTCTTATTATTCCGTTTTCTACTGGCCAAATAACAAACATAAAGCGGACTTTGAGACAATCTCATCAATGGGACTGTACTTGGTGATAGGAGATTAAGGCAGTGTCAACTCTGTTACAAAGAACTCAGCATATGATTTAAACATCTAGTTAAGTTGAAAAACGGTAGCAATTTAAAAAACGCTAAACACTTAACCTTTTGCCTTCCTGGAAACATTTTGGGGCGGAAGACTGGAAAACAGAACATAAATGTTTTTATATATTGCCATCTGGTGGCAAATACTTAAAAACTTTTGTCTCATTTCATAAAACTCCTTTTGCTACAGTCAATGCAGATCCATAATGGCCCCACCGTATCAGAAGAGCACCATAATTCAAAGGGTTTTCAATGGCTGTGATCTCAGGGAGGTAGATTGCCAGGCCTTTTCTTCGACATCACCGCAGGGTGGATTCAAACTGCCAATCTTTCTATTAGGAACTGAGCACTCTAGTTTGGGACCCCAGTTTTTATTTGCCCGTTAAGGATAACCCAATACTGAGGGCTCTTTTGGGTGCCACTGAGAGTTTTAAGTTGTATTTTGTTTTGTAGGGACCCCAAAAAAGAGGAGAACTCTATACTCTGAGGAATTACAGCTTTGAAATTTTTAATTAATTTTTTTTGTTTTCAACCTACTCACTTCTTTCTCAAGAGAATACTGACTCTGCTGACCAGAGGGAAATGTTCATTATCTCAGGAATAATTGTGCTGGTGTCTGACTAGCAGATAAAATAGTGTCTGGGGTCATAAAGACTTGTTTCAAAAAAAGCAACTATCTAAGTGAAATGTCAACTAAGGCCAAACGGAAGAAGCACACCAACATTAGTAACCAGAAGATGATAAATCAATCATATCATCCAAAGTCAAAGGAGGGGTTAGTATCAGAGCTGATGGATGAAGGCTTATGGATGACAGTGGAAACACAAGATAACAGTTGTGGGATCTGCATAGGAAATACGCCTCTGGTGATTTCCCTCGATCCATAATTGAGGGATGGGAGGAATGTGGTTACCAAATAAGATGCATTGGAGAAATGACTACAGAAGATCAAAATGATAAACCAGACTTGAACAGTTAAAACCTTGTCAATCGAGCCCCACCCCCTCTGATGCATGTTAGGCCTGATCTGGTTTGAAACATTTTCTGTATTTTTTTGTTTCTTGTTTGTTCATATTGGGGTTTATCTCAGATGTGTTATATCATTGGGGGACCACCCTCTTGAATTTTTGCTATAAAATTTTCTGTTTTTCCACGTATGAAAGCTAGCATTGATGAACTTGTAGGGACAGCAAGCCGAATAAGGGTTTCTGGGGGGTGCTGTGATGGTGGCAGCGTGGGTATAAAGGGAGCTGATGTCAAGGAGCTGAGGAAGAAACAGGATGTTTAGACACCGATTGTGGTAGCAATTGTGTGATAGTACTTGATGTGATTGAACTACGAAGTGATATGATCTCTGTATTAACTTCAAATAAACTGGTTTTGAGAAAAAATACTTGAATAAAAGTAGGGCAACTTTTAATATGCAAAATTCGTAAATAATCTAACTTTGTTCCCCTCTTCTAACCCTTCTCACTTAATATATCAGTCTCATTTTAAATATATGAATTGTTTCTCATTTCTTCAGTTAGACTTATTAAAGACATCTACAACTATGCAGCCAGCAACATGCAGAGGACATAACCGTGTTTGCTGGACGTGAGAAGGCTATGGAGCACTTTCTGAAGAAGATCAAAGATCACAGTCTTCAATATGAATAGCAATGTGATGTACAGAAAACCCAAATCCTCATAACTGGACCAATAGGTAACAGAATGAGAGAAAGACAGAGGTTGCTAAGGATGCCATCTTGCTTGTTTCCCAATCAATCCTTATGGAACAGTAGTCAGAGAATCAAGGAGCATATTGCATTGGACAAATCTGCTGCATAAGACCTCTGTGAAGTGCTGAAGACCAATGATGTCACCCTCAGGACTAAGGTGCGCCTGACTCAAGCCATAACATTTTCAATTGCCTCGTATGCATGGGAACGTTGGACATTGAATAAGGAAGACCAAAGAAGAATCTATGCATTCGAATTGTGAAGAAAATGAAAAGCATCGTAGACCGTCAAAGGAACACACGATTCTGGGTTGGAAGAAGTAAAGCGACAGTGTTCGTTGGAATTGATGATGGCTCACCTTTGTCTCACGTACTTTGGACATCAAGAGAGAGCAGGAGAGAGTAGTTTCTGGGAAAGGACATCATGCTTATTAAAGGACACTGGCAATGAAATCAAGGAAGACTCTCAAGGAGCTGGATTGACACAGTGGCTGTAACAGTGGCCACAAACAAACTATTGTGAAGATGGTGCAGGACCAGGCAGCGTTTCATTCTGTTTTGCACAGCGTTGCTTTGAGTCAGTACTGACTTGATGGTACCTAACAGCAGCATAGCTATGAGAACAAGAACCAGAGTTCTAGAAGCTGGACCACTGCTGTTGTTGCTAGGTGCCAGTTGAGTGGGTTACAAATCATAGCAACTCTATGCCCCACGGAAGGAACAGTGCTATTGTTGCAGTCACTCTGTCCATGCCTCTCATCAAGGGTCTTCCTCTTTTTCGCTAATCCTCTTCTTTACCAAGCATGATGATTAAAATTGACTCTATTTTGAGGTTTTGGGGTGCCTTCCAACTTAAGAGGTTTAACTGCTGGCACTGTTGTTGTTGGATGCCATGGGGGTGGCTCCTGTCCATAGCTACCCCGTGCACAGCAGAACGAACACTGCCTGGTCCTGCTCTGTCCACACAACTGTCCCTATGCTTAAGCTCCTTGTTGGAGCCACAGTGTCAGTCCATCTCATTGAGGGCCACCTGCCCTTTCACTGTCCCTCTACTTTACCAAACATTATGTCCTTCTCTAGGGACTGGTCTCTCCTGGCGTCATGTCCAAAGTCTGTAAGATGAAGCCAGGCCATCCTTGCCTCTAAAGAGCACTCTGGCCATACCTCTTCCAAGACAGAGCCATTTGTCCCCTTAGCAGTCCAAGGTACTGTCAATATTCTCTAGCACTACAATTCAAATACTTAGATTCTTCTTGGGTAGTTTTTATTCACTGTTCTACTTTCACAAGGCTAAGAGGCAATTGAAAAGATCATGACTTGGGTCAGGTGGACCTTATCCCTCAAAGTAACATCCTTGCTTTTCAACACTCCAAAGAGCACAGCAGATTTATCTACTGCAACTCATCTTTTGGTCTCTTTACTGCTGCTCAAGTTCATTGATTGTGGATCCAAGCAAGACAAAAAACTTAGAACATCAACCTTTTCTTCATTCATCATGATTTACCTATTGGTCCAACTGTGAGGATTTCGGTCTTCCTTACATTGAGTTGTAATCCATACTTAAGCTTGAAATCCTTGATCTTCATCAGCAAGTGTTTCATGTCCTTGTTTTCATCGAGCAAGATTGGGTTATATGCATATTGCACATTGTTAATAAACCTTCCTATAGTCCTGATGCCATATTCTTTATATATGCCAGATTTTCATTTTATTTGTTCAGCATACAAATTGAATCAGTGAGGTGAGAGGATACAATCTTGTTGCACACCTTTTCTGATTTTAAACAATGTGTTATTCCCTTGTTCTTTTCACACAACTCCCTCTTGGTCTATGTATAAGCTCCATAGGAGCACAATGCAGTGTTCTGGAATTCCCATTCTTCTCAAGGTTACCCAAAATTTCTTATGACCCACACAATCAAATGTCTTGGCATAGTCAATAGAAAAAGTAAACATCTTTCTGGTATTCTCTGCTTTGAGTCAAGATTCATCTAGCATCAAACAGTGATATCCCATGGTCCACATCCTCTTCTGAATTCAGCCTGTACCTCTGGCAGCTCCTTGTCAATGTATGGTGCAAAATGTTGGGTGATCTTCAGCCAAATTTTACTGGCATGTGATACCAGTGACATTGTCCTGTAGTTTGAGCCTTGTGTTGGCTCACTTTTCTTTGGAATGGGTACACATATGGATTTCTGCCAATCAGTTGGTCAAGTAGCTGACTTCCAAATTTCTGAGCACAGATGAGTGGGGGCTTCCAGTGATTCATCAGCTTTTTGAAACATTGCAACTGATGTTCCTTCAATTCCTGGAATATTGTTTTAATGCTAATACTTGAACTTCTTCCTTCAGCACCAGTGCTTCTTGCTCACATACTACCTCCTAAAATGGTGAAATATCAACTACTTCTTTTGGGTACAGTGACTCTATGTATTCTTTCCATCTTCCCTTGATAATTCCTCCATCATTTAATATTTTGCCCATAGAATATTTCATTATTGCAACTCTGAAGCTTGCATTTTTTCTTGAGTTCTTTAAGTTTAAGATATGTTGAGCATTCTTCCTCCCCACCTCCAATTCTAGGTATTTGCATATTTCATTATACTACAAGGTATTTGGCTTAGTCTTATTGAATTGTCCTTTGGAATTTTCTACTCAGCGCTTAAATTTCATCATTCCTTCACTTGCTTTAGCTACTCTATGGTTTAGAGCAAGGCTCTTCTGACACACACTTGAATCATTTCCTGTCTTTTTAATAGCTTTATGGTTTCTTCATGAATGATGTTCCTTATGTCCTCCTACAGCTCATCATGTCTTCTGTCATGAGTGTTAAGTGCACCAATCTGCTCTTGAGATGCTCTCAAAATTCAGGTGGGTTAGACTTAAGGTTATATTTTGGTTTTTGTGGATTTGTTTTAATTTTCTTCAACTCTATCCTGAACTTACCTACGAGCAATTTATGGTCTGTTCTATAGTCAACCCCTTGCCTGGATTTAGCTGTTAACATTAAGCTTCTCCGTTGTCTCTTCCCACAGATGTAGTCAATTTTTGTGTATTCCATCTAGAGAAGTCCATGTACATGGTCACCTTTTGTGTTGTCGGAAGAAAAAGGCATTTACTATAAAGAAGTCATTGATTTTGCAAAATTCTATCATGCAATCTCCAGCTTCATTTCTATCACCAAGTTCGTCTTTTCCAACTACTATTTGTTCTTCTTTTCCAATTTTGGCATTCTAATTACCAATAATTATTAATGCATCTTGATTACATGTTTGATGAATGTCTGATTGAAATTGGTAGAATTAGTCAATTTCTTCATTCCTAGTCTTTGTGATTGGTGTATAAATTTGAATAACAGTTGTATTGATTGGATTTCCTTTAGGGTGGATAGATATAATCCTATCCCAGACAGCATTGTACTTCATGATTGATTTTGAACTGGATTTTTTGATGATAAATGTAACACTATTCCTCTTGATTGTGTTATTTTCAGCATAGTAAACCATAGGATTCTATGATCAAGATGGCCAATACCAGTCCATTTCAGCTCACCAGACCTAGGATATCGAATTTTATTTGTCCATTTCATTTTTGACCACTTCCAATTTTCCGACTGTCCTAATTTACACACTCCAAGTGAAGATCACAAACAGATTTTTGCAGCTCTTTCTCTTACCTTTGAGTCATGATCCATCAGCTAAAGAAGATCCAAAAGGTTCTATTCTCACAGGTTTCACCCGACTCACATCACCATGGTCCAAGGAGTCAGCTCCTTCTAAGTCACATTTTGAGTGCCCTCAGACTCAGGGCCTCATCCTGCGACACATCTACAACAATGCTCTGCTTCCACTCATTAGGTCTTCAGTATCGGACAATATTTTGTAACTGTGCATAAGCTTCTCAGTGTTTCCCTTCTTTCAAGTGATGAGCCAATTCCTTCCTCATTTTTTGTTCTTAGTCTGGAAGCTCCCCTGACACCTGTTGACTTTGGGGGACCCTGCTGGCACTTGAAATACCAGTGACATCACAGCACCACAGCGACACACAAGAGACCACAGTCCAACAAACTATCAGGCAAGTGGTAGCTGACACTGTTAGTAAAATGCAAAATGAATGAAAACTCTTCTGTGCATCTGGAAAGGAAACAGCAATTTTAAACCCAAAAGAGAAAAAGAGTGATAACGAAATCTGAAATTCCTGTCTCATTTAAATTATATTTGTTTCCCAGCATTAGGGAAACTGAGATCAGGGAAGAGATTTTCTGCAGACAAACTCTCAACCCTCACATAAGGAGTCTGGGAGGCCTGGGGCTCCTACGGAGGGAGATGTTTGTAAACTGGAGATGCATTCCAGTCGCATTCTTCTAAGTACAAGTTATTTCCCACAATGTCCCCCCCAAACAATGCGAATTTTAAGGTGCTCTTTGCAAGCACATTGCCACTTACTGCACTCTTAAAGGTCAACTACTTGAAGGCTAATTGCCTGAAGATTGTCTGCCATCAAAAGCAGTCAGACCATCTAAACCTAAGTATGTTCCACTCCCTTCAGATAAGGATCATAGAGTATTCCCCTAAAGAAGAGTTCAAAGACACATAAGGTCAAGCCAACTCAGAGACGACCAAGGTTAGATTGCCATCTTGACACTAGAACCCGCCCATCTTGTTACATATGAACCTTCCTGTCACATGTATGCTTCTAGCACCCCCCTTTCCTATTGCATGTCTACCCATAGCTTTCCCCCCTTCTATTACATGTATACCTCTAATACAACCCTTTCCTGATATATATTTACTTGCATGCCCAAGATTACATGACTCCCTCTTCCTGGTTCCGGTCTTCATTGAAAGAGGTGAGCCTTTGCATGCCTTGTTTCATGTCTCTTTAATTTACTCCCCAATTACACAACCACCCCCTTAAGAACACATCCGGATATGGGGCTGCATCCCATACTTTCTGAGTATGATATTTAACTTATCACTGTAGTTAGCTTTGCTTTGAAGGTGAGATCTTTCCAGGATCACGTTTCATCCTGACACCTACCGACTGCTCTGTTTCCAAAACACTTCCACCTATCCAAGCAGGGTGCTCTTTCTAGACTTGAATTGAGAGGCTGATCAAATCTGCATGTGTCAATCGCCCACCACAGCTTCTCCACCAAAACCAAAACCAAACTCACTGCCATTGAGTAGAAGCAGGCTCATAGTGACTCTGTAGGACAGGGTAGAGCTGCTCCCATGAGTTTCAGAGACTAACTCTTTATGGGAGTAGAAAGTCCCATCTTTCCCCCATTGAATGGCTAGTAGTTTCAAACTGCTGGCCACCAGGCTCCTTGTAACTGCAGCAGGGGTAGATTTTTGTCACATTTTCCTCAATGGTCTCCAGTTCCTCTTATTACTCTGTCTCTTGTGATTTTATTTTGTCATGTTGCTTTTACTATGTCATGGTCTTGTGTATAAAATGATAGACCGCAAAACAAGTTAGAAATGTAAAGAATGTTGGAAAGTCTAAAATGCTTTGAAAGAACTAAAACCAAACCCACTGCCATCCACTTGAACTGTTTTATTAGGTTTTAGAGGCTATAGATCTTTATAGAAACAGACTGCCTCAGTTTTCTCCCATGGACTGGCTGGGTTTGAACCAATGGCCTTTTGGTTCGTGGTCTAATGCTTAACCATATAACCACTGCCTTGAATCAGTTCTGACTCCTAAGAACCCTTTATAGGATTTCTGAGGCTGTAAATCTTTCTAGGAGCAGCTCGCTCCAACTTTCTCCCAAGGAGAGGTTGATGGTTTTTGAACTTCAGACCTTGCAGTTAGCAGCTCAACACTTACCTGACAGGACCACCGGGGCTACTTCCTCCTTCCATAGCCACATAGAAGGTAGTTAAATGGATGACTGTCAGACCCCGTGCCTCTGCTGAGATCTAATGATATCTTGGTAGGTCACAAGGCTAAATTGCTGATTTCCCAATGCAACCAACCATCCAAAAATATCTCCTTAAATAAATTGGATCTTCCTCTCATATTTCCCGAACATTTATCAAAGAGCTTCTGTGGTTCTCATCTTTTCTTTACAAAGGTCCACACAGCCACGGACATGAGTTTGATTTTTCAGGATGATAAGCTTCAGGAAGGCTCCCTGGTGGCATAGTGGGTCGCATTGTCCTGTTAACCAGTATGGCCAGCAGTTCCAACCTCATTGCTCCCTGGGAGAAACCTTTCGTTTCAGGAACCAAAAGGGGCAATTCAACTCTGTCTTACATGAGTACCTGAGTAAGAATTGACTCAATGGTAGTGGGTTTGGGGAGGGAGGGTTATACTTCTTCCAGGTGGTGCAATGGTTAAAGTGCTCAGTTGATAACTAAAAAGTTGACCACTGGAATCCACTAGCTGCACCAAGAGATGGATATGTGGTAGTCTGCTTCTACTTTGCAAAGATTTTTGTTTTGTTTTGGTAACGATTTACAGCATTGGAAACCCTGTGGAGGCTGCTCTACTCTGTTCTATAGGATTATTATGAGCTGGAATGGACTCTTCTTCAACAATAGAGTTGGTTTGTTTGGGATAGTCTTGTGATGTTCCTTAGAATGAGAGTAACCGCAGGAGGCACACGTCCCTAACAGTTTCACTGTAAAACAACTCACAGCCTCAGGTCTTAATTTCAGCTCAACTACTATTGAATTGTCCTTTTGTAAATCTGAAAGTGATCTCTTGATGCCTATGGTTTCAGTATCCTGCCAAAAAATACTTCAAAGAATCCTGTTTTATTGATGGTATTAGCAGTGATTTCATAATTGCTAGTTAGATTTGACATGCAGTGAAGTTTAAGTGGTTGTTGTGATTGTTTTCATTAAAGATTTTTAAACTAAATACCAGTTTAGCATCTGGTATTGCTTGAAAGGGCCAATCTCCCACAGCGGGAATGTTCGTGGAAGAACGCCAAGCAGTGCTCACTTTACGTCTCACTTGCAAGCCTCTCTAAAAATGCCAAGTTTATTATGGGCTAGAATTGAACAGGTTCAAGCAGCCCAATTCTAATATGTAATCATTTCATTTTCATGTAATTTAATTATTTAATGGCTACATAACCAGAATCTGATAGGTTATAAGGTCATGATGAAGTTACTATTTTGCAACCTGAAGGATGGAAAGAAAAGCAAACAAACAAACGTAATCAAATCATACAGAAATTCAATGAAAGTAATACATAATCAGTGTTGGCACCTCTCTGTTTTTCTCCTTTACAGGTGAATAATTACCATAGACATTTCCTGGGAGAAGCAAGAAAAGCCTTCTTCTTGTATTTTCCTGATTTCTCATTGACTCTTGAACTTTCTAGTATGATGTAAAGCCCTATTTTGTGTTAATCTTAAAAGGTGAATACAGAGACACAATGGGAAAATAGCATCACCTATGAGAGGACCTTCCTCTTAGGCTCTGCTCGGCTGTGACATGCACTCTCGTCAACAGTGTACAGATAGAGTGGCCGTGGGTACTGGGGTAGGCACCAGGCCCTCTCCTTAGTTCAAAACAATAAGAAAAGGCATGTCTATGAAGCTCAACATTTATTTCTATGACATTTTGATGTCTTTTTAAATTTCTATGAGTTTTATGAATGCAAATGAAATACAAAAGGATATGAATCAACCTCATATGAAACGCCCTCAGCTTCTAACACTGAGATATCAATGAACCCATGTACTACAGTTCCTCTTATTTTCTGAAGGATTGATTAGCTTTCTATACTTTAGATACTACAGAGAAGGGATGGACTAATCTAAGTTCATAGAAGCTGTATACTTGTATATACAAATCTATATGCTGTAAAAAAATAAAAGATGATACTTCTCATCTTGAGGAAGGATTTTTGTTGTTTTATTTTATTTTATTTTATTTAAATGTAGGCCACAGAATAGTGGTGAACTATACTAAGTGGTGTAGCCCACTGTGGAGTGTGGTCTTTGCTTTGTTGTTTTCTTCTAAAGTACATCCATCCACAGGAACAGCAAGGGTAGAGAGGGGTTCCATCTTAGAATTGACACTCAGTGAAGTTTTGATTAAAGATTAAAGATTTTCATTAAAGATCTTGGCCTACTTGGACACCATGTTTCTGAGAGGGCAGACTTTGATAGAGGAAGCAGACAGAGTGTAGTGGAGCTGAGGCTATGGAGCTACATGAAGAGTCTTGGTGAACATAGGTAGAGGGGAGGGACTGGACTGGATTGGACAACAGTTCCACTCGCTGAGACAGGATCGAGGTAAAGCTTTCGTAGGCTTTAGAAAAGAATATTCTGTTAACTAGTGAGGCATTGATGGTAGACGAGCAGAGGACTAGCACTAACACATCATTTTAAGGAGTGAGAGCCAAAGTCACAGCCATAGACTAGAAACAAAGACCTTCTCCACTTAGTCTGCACAGACCCTGAGATAGGGAGAGAAATCCCTAAAATGACACACAGGCATGAACACGCAAAAGCTCAATGCTATCCAATGAACTCAAATTCATAGTGACCCTACAGGACAGAGCAGAGCTGCTCTCTGGGTTTCTGAGATTAAATCTTCATGGGAGTAGAAAGCCTCATCTTTCTCTCTTGGAGCAGCTAGAGGTTTTGAACCTACTATTCTTCCAGGCGTCTTATGTGCAAGTGGGTAGAGGAACATCAGAAAGTTCATGAAGAAATGGAATTAAAACTTAACAGAATTTTCCATCAACTTTTTAGACCCCCTTCATTTATATTATCTATATATTTTATGAATTTCTATTTTCAATTAAAGTCTTCATTTTCATTTTAAAGCTGAAGAGCAGTCCCAGAATCCAAAACTTTTGTTTCAGTGAACCTTGGTTTGACTATTAGGTAGTGTATTAGAACTTTAATTCTAAATAATTGGTTTGCTAAAGGGTGCAGTTCACAAGAAAGCCTTTTAACTCCATTTTCAGTCTTGACACCAATTCTGCTTCCATCTAAGTTCTTTCTGACCACTAACTGACAATGTATTAAGCTTTGCCTTTCGGCAGGCTGTGTGTGAAAGTAGACTCCAAGCCCCCTCAGCAGTCTGGGAATGGGCAGTGGTGGCTGTTAGGGGACTTACCTGGGGGTGCCCTTAATGGAAGTGGGGATGATGCCAGAGCTGCATGGTTATACTCCTCACTCTCAAGTAGCCAGGTAGCCTAGAACCAATACATACCCTTTTCTCATCTACAATTGTTTATGTATCCCGATCTGGGTCCTTGTTCTGCGTGTTAGTCTTGCCTGACACGGTGATGACTTGATCTGCTGTCAATTCTATAATCAGCCACAAGACCACGGATGTCTCAGACATCATGATAGCCCATCCTAAAAGTCCCTCTCATTCAGATGAGCTGCACTTGTCTTGTCCTCCTCCTGGGAGTGATCACTCGGACTTCCTCGAGCTGCACAAGAGAGAAGCAGAGTTCAACTGCGCGTCTGCCTAAGGATGATTCTTGTGTGGTGGAGAGCAGCTATTCCCCCACTCCTCAGTCTTCTCTATTCTTTTCTGACACTAACTGTCCTTCCCATGGCCCTCAACTTCTCGGCTGCGTTCAATGATCTGTTGCAACGGCCCCACAGAACTCACAGACAATATTCATGGTTGCGGAGGTTTGACAGGCAAGCTAAGGGCTTGTCACATGGTAATGATACAGTCCCTTTGTCCAGAGAGCCTCTTCTCCACCATTCTGGTAAGTTTCCCTCTCTCTGGTCCTCGGCCTCTCAGCCACATGCTCCCTGGGCCTTTGCCTGCTTTAAACCACATTCTCTCAGTGTTGTGACCTCGGTTGCCTCAGTTGCGGCTGCAACTTCAGGCAGGGATCTTGCATGAATCCACTGGTGGCATTTTTTTCTTGTTAGTCTTGGAATTCCCTGTCTCTTCTGAGATAGCTCACTTTATTCCCCCGTGGAATGGCAAAACTGATCCCTCACTGATTTAGAATTTTCTGTACTTCTACATTTGCATGCTCCTATCCAGTTAGTTTGGTGGCAGTCACTATGGATAGAAGAGCCATACCAAATAATTTCATTTCACTGTACCCTGTATAAAGCGTACAAAAGGGGTTTCTATCATGTCTATTTGAAATTCAGGTCCTGAGGTGGTAAGTGAGAATGATTCTGGGACAGCCAGAAACTTTAGAAGAAAATTTCTGAATTTCATTCTTTAGTTTCAGTTTTAAAGTAATTATATACAGTACACAATTTGAGGGGTAAATGAAAATATTCAAAGAAAATGGGAAATATATGAATAAGTTTCTTGAGAATTATATGTAGATGAAGTATTTGTTGGTGTTAAAGATAATTTTTAAAGGAAGCTACAATTATGACTCTCATACAATAATAAAATGAACAAATATCAATGATATTATTTACCTTACTCATTAATTAGGAAACCAGTGAGCTATTACAACTGGCTGTAAAGAGAGGTTAAAGTGACATGTGAATCCTATTGTGTAAGGAATCCCTGCATTTCTAAATGGTTCTTAAGGACCAGGGCTCAAATCCACCAGCCAAAGACCTAGTGATCTATTTCCAAAAGATCAATCATTGAAAATGAAAGAGAAGAGTTCTCCGCCAAAATTCAGGGATTTCCATGAAATTGAAATAAACTTAGATTGTACAATTCTTCTGGACATGATTAAACAATTGAATTGTATGACATAGATTATGTGCCAATAAAACTGGAGGGAAAAAAGGAAATCAACTCAATGACAACCACTTTTTAAGCTGAAGAAAATAAACTTGCTTGCTCTAGAGTGGAGGAAAGGAAATAAGTTGAATTTCCAAGGGACAAGATTCACTTACATGCTATCAGTCATCTACAATTGATAGAGTGGTAAAATAACTGAAAAACCAAAAAGGGGGACTCATTGGCCCAAGAGAATCTCTAACTGACTTGTCTAGGTTCCCTTTGAAGTCACTTCGTAATCTTTTTTATTCTTTTCAAAGTGTTTCACAATTTCCTCTGTATTGGCAAACCGCGGGAAGAACGGATGGCTTTCAAATGCTCTGCACTACCCTCCATTCCTTCACAAAGATGTCCATTTAGGAGCTTGTTCGGATCTCTTCCACTGACGGTGACCCCTCCTTGTGCAGCCCCCAGTTCTAGTTTCTCTTTGAAGGCAGCGTTTCCATTTCCTTTGAGTCATCTTTTTGTGTCATATGAATATGTGTATACTTAAAAGATAGGTTTCACAGAATTTAATGTCATTCTTATGTCTTTCAACTAATCTTGGATGATGTTGCTTGTATAGAGAGATGCCAGCTTCCTGTAAGCAATCATCTTCATAAGGAATCTCCTTCAAAACATCACCATCAATTGAAGAGCTCCAGGTACTGTTCCCTTTAAATCCAGTCTACGACCAAATCGCGTTCTTTTTACCTATTGGGACACCTGAAAACATGCTCACTGCCTCCGCGCTAGTGAACTTAGTGAGCAAGGCACTACTCTAAAGGATGGCTATTTCAGGGACCGGTGGCCGCATTAGCGGGTCAGTAGGGAATTGCAAAGAGAACAGAGTCTGAAATGAGCGACGAGGAACGAGGAATCTTGGAGCGGAGGCTGGGCTGTGCCTGCATTTGTTGACAATTAAACAGATCCTCTGCGGTCATCCTTTTGAAAAGATTTTACTGCCGTTTTCCCACGAATGGACTGGAATGCTTAGACAATCATTTACGTGCTGACTATAAATAGATAAATCGAAATGCTTGGCTGTCCGAGACCACCGCTGGAGGTAGCCATCTTACGCAGAGCTAGTCCTTTTCAGGTGAAGAAAGCAACAAAGCCGCAGAGATGTTCCTCAAGACACCGGCTCGAGGAGACTAGTGACTAGAAGGCACTCAGAAGATGTGCAAACAGTGGACGATGTGAAGATGAACAAGGAGAGCATTAGACTGGGTCCTCTAGAAAGAGCAAAACCAGTGAGCCTTGTGTATTTCTGCCTCTGTTCATAGAGAGAGATTTATCTCGAGATATGGTTCACACAGTTGTAGAAGTAAGTCCAGTCTGGGTCAAGTCTGTGGGTCAGATGTATGTTGGAGGTTCTCGGAACCCCTATAACTACAAGGCCTAATAGACAGAGAGCAGGGGGATGAAACAGCAAGGTCACAGGCTGTTGGATGCTGAGCTGAATGAATTTGAGGTTGGTCCCAGACATCCAAGGTCAGCAGTCCGTGGATGGCTACTGCGATCAGCATTGGCAGGTGATATAAGAGGAGGGCAACAACCCAGATGTGGGATCCAGCTCAAGCAGTAAAAGGGAGCTAACTTCCTCACAGTGTTAATCCACACAAACACGAGACCTCATCCTGAATGAAAACTCAATTGTATCAAGATGGTGACCAGATTAAGAAGGTATCTACCCTATTCTTCCCACAACTGCTTGATTGCGTCACAGAAGATCCCATCATGGCGTTGCCTACCACATGTTACATCAGATCATAGGAGAATCCTGGCCCAGCCCAATATGTACAACCTAATTATCCCAAGGAGCATAAAGAAGAGGATGAGGAGGTAGAGCAAATGGGTAGGGTAGAATTGTCAGGAATTATTGATTTACCCTTAAATAAAATGTAAAACTAATCAACATCTGGGGACTAGATACTGAGGGTCTCTTTCTGCAAATGTACAGTTGTGTCTTTGCTGAGGCCTCTGAAGACAGGGGACGTGTATCATATTTGAATAAAATGTGTGACATGTGGAGGCAGACAATTAAACCAGTGCTAAAAGACAAATGCCAAACAATAAAGATGCTTAGCATCAAAAGAACTCTCCTAACCCGAAAAAGGAACGGAAGAAAATTTATTTTCTTTCAGTTGGATGTTCCGATTTAACACGACATCAAAGTTCTATTTGGAAGGCATAGAGTGGTATTATGTATTGTATTATAAAATTTGAGTACCATATGATTTCTTCTATAGATACTTATTAGAGCTTAAATTCTAAGTACTTGGCTTATGAAAGGTTACCATTTGTAGTGAGAGTCCTAATTCCATTTTGAATCTTGACATAAATTTCAGCTTCCTTTGAGTTCATTCTGACCATTCACTGATGAGGTGGTTATGTACTTTCATGTCAACCTGAAATATATAAAAGTGTAGGGTTGGAGTCTAGCCTGTCAATCAGGTCACAGCCTCATGATGCCTCCTTGTGGGCGTGGCCTTCTCATAAGAAGGGTCCTGGAAACTCCCCCCCCCACTCTCTGCCTTCATCTTCCTACTGGCTGACCCTGATTGCTGCCAGAGCCCTATTATCACCACCACTGGATCCACATGACTTTGCATCCACCAACCTGTGATATTCCTGCAATCTGCATTATTGCTTGTGACTATGTGAGTCTGAGAAGGGACTTATGGACTTGAGTTGGACAGAGCTGGGATGTTTTCTTGATATCTAATTACATATAGATAGAAAGCTCTCTCTTACACATATGAATGTCACTGGATTTCTTTCTCCAGTCAACCTGATCTCACACACTTGGCAATGTAAAAAAGTTTGCCCTCAGGCAGAGTCTATTTGAAAATAGATTATTACTTGCCTTGGGCATATTGTCCGAAGAGACCAGTCCCTAGAAAAGGCCATAGACATGATGCTTAGTGAAGTAGAGGGTCAGTGGAAAAGAGGAACACCCTCAATGAAAAGGTGTGTTAGACTGGCCTCTCTGGAGAAGCAAAACTAGTGATACATGAATACATATGTGTGTGTGTTAGTCCAGGTAGACTACAGAAACAAATCCAGAGACACTTATATGTGTATAAGAGAGAGCTTTATATGAAGAAGCAATTATGCATCAATAAAACATCCCAATCCAGTCCTGATCCTGTAAGTTTTATTAGCTGTAAGTCTGATATTCACCCACAAATTCCTCTTGAGACTCACGCAACACATGCAATGATGCTGAATGCAGGAAATCACAGGCCCATGAGTGAACAGTCTTGTGGACTCATGGGAGTGGAAGCATCTCAATGCTGGCAGGTGTCTCCACGTGGTTCCTCCAGCTCCAGGACTCTAGCTCCATGTGTCTTGTCAGCAGGAATGTCTCGCAGGGCATGAGTGAGTGTCCCACCTCCCGCCTCCAGCAAGTTATTTGTCTCCTGATTAGCATCTCCAAATGAGGTTATTAAGTTGCAACTTGGTTGACAGGCTAAACTCCACCCCTTCACTCTTGAGTCTCAAGTTGACAGCAGATTATGTAACTACCACAGTGTGTATAGGTGGGAGCTTTTACTGACTGGCATAGCTGACAAAACAGATGAATCAAGAATCAGGAAGATGAATTAAGAAACAGGAAAACCACAGACTGATAGAAGTGGATCTATGGTCAGCAACTCATGCTTTTCCTAACTCTTATAGCTGTGTGGCTGACAAACCAGGAAACTGTAAAACAACGCAAGATGCAGGAAGACTACAGTCTGGTGGAGGCAGAGACAGAGGCAGATGAACCCAACGTCAGCAGTCAGAATCATAGCTGCAGAGTAAAATAAATCCAAGGTCAGCAGGCAATATGATGAGTCATAGAGCCAGATGTGGAATCTAAGACAAGTCTTCCCACTGAGTCTACTTAACTAGGAGTGGGCCACACCCTCAAGGAGGCTTCCTTTCCATGGCAGCAGGGTTGTGGCCTGAGAAAGGAGGCTGTGTCTCTCCCCAGTCCTCTTACAGAGTCCATCACGGAGTTATTTACATTATGTTAGCTCATACTGGGGAGGCCTCAACTGCCCAAACATTTGAAAATGCTTACCCAGCCAAGTTGACACAAAACCTAACCATCACAGATGGATTGATACAATGAAGCCAAGCTTATCAATTGTGAAAATGATTCAAGACTCGACAGTGTTTCATTTCATTGTTCATAGGAACAGATTTGACAGTTCCTAACAAGAATAACAAGCCAAACTAGGAAAGAAAGTGTTGTTCTCAGGTCTTTGTCATCAGTTAAAATCTACCAGCTGTCCTTCAAGAAAAAGATGGGCTTTCTACTCCCATACAGAGTTACAGTCTTGGGAACTCATGGGGGCACTGTCCTATAGGGTTGCTAGGAGTCAGCATTGACTCGTTGGTAGTGAGTTTGGCTTTTTGATGGTGTTCTTAATGGAAGGTGGTCAGGGGACCCCAGAACAAATCTTGTAAATGTTTCTAATCTGCAATAATGTTTGTATTTCAACACGGTTCCTTTTCTGCTTCCCTAGACTACTTATGGCAATAATGAATTGTCTTGCTTCCAATCATGTAATAAACTTGATAAATTTGAATTTGTGATAAATTTCCTTTGTTTTCTGTGTTCTATAATTAGCACCATGGATAGAACATTTGGACTTTATCATGGCCTCATGCGGACATTCTCCTTCATCTGAATAATTTGTCTTTTTTTCCCCTTGCCTTTGTCAGTTTAAGACTTTAAGTAAAGCCTTCAAGTTTTTCTTCAACTTTATAATATTATTGGTAGCTTCCTACATGAAGATGAAAATGTTAAAAAAAAAGAAAATAAAATGTTATAGCTCTGGCACCAAATAAATCTTTTGGAAAATCAGGAGATGCAGATAAAAGACGATTCAAACAGCACGCGGTTGTGTTTGGATGCCTGTCCGTGTGGATCAACCGGGAGCCAAGGGGCGCTCTAGGCAGAGGAGCAGTTCCCCCAGTCAGGGCTGGTCAGAAATACCAGGGGATCGGGAGCGGCCTGTAGTCAAGGGATTAAAGCACCTGAGGCTCACAACGTGAACATATGGAGCTTTCACCACAATATTGAGGATCATTCAGTTGATCTTCCTAGAAAAAGGAACTCTAGTTTTACTAATAAGAACTTGAAGGAAGTGAAGAACTCTTCCAGTTTGCTACTTACATAAATAGAATGATTGGACAAGCTATAAAGAACCCAGAGAAACTATGTAAGGTGATCTATTATCGGAAGAAAGTACATTGTATTTTTCTAAATTCTAATCACAGAAAGAAATGGTCCTGGTGACACTAATGGCTGCAAGAAGGTAAGAAAATGATCCAGTGTTGACTGTGGGGATGATTGCATAGCCTTTCTTGATATGACTGAGCCACTGAATTGCATATGTTAATTATAAGTCGATAAAATTATGAAAGTAGAAACAAAGAATTATTGCACACCCCTTGAAGTGGGAGCTGTGTCATGGTATGTAAAGAAAATGAACTGAATTGTGCAGGCCACCTACCTGAAAAATGATACCCTGAGAGTAGAACTCATGATTACCTCCCATGGTTCTGCACAGACAGAAGGCCCATCATCAAAATAGAGTGGCTTTAAGAAAAAAAATTTTTTTAAGGTTTTTCAGGATCATATAACAATGGCATAAGTTTTGTTCTGCAGAATTTTGAACCTGAATGTAGCTTTAACCTTCTGGAGGAAGGAAAGTACAAGTGAACTTGTAGCCTACTTGATGAGGAAGAAGACGGTGGAGTTGTGGGGCATCGCTTCCTGTGCTCATGGCAGTTTGCAGGAAGAAAGATAACACATCCGCATGGCTGCCATAGGGACTTGTGGACTCTAAGAAAAATCAAAACAACTCACCACCATCCAGTCGATGCTGACTCCTAGCGACCCTGGGGACAGGGTAGAACACTCCTGTTAGTTTCCAGGATGGTAACTCTTTACGGGAGTAGAAAGCCCTGCCTTTCTCCCAAGAAAACTGGTGGTTTGGAAACAGAGTTCAAGAAATCAAGTAACATAATATTGGGCACATCTGCTGAGCAAAACCTCTTTGAAGTGTTGAAGAACAAAGATGTCATTTTGAGGACTAAGCTGTGTGTGATAGTTAGGCTTATTGTGCCAACCTGGCCAATAGGAACATGTGGATGGAGATTAGTCCATTTGATTGGAGTGCAACAAGATAAATGGCTCTGCAAGGCCTGCCCCCGTCTCTCTTGCGCTCTGGTGATCGGATCTGGCGTTGCTGCTTTAGCTAGTTTTCTGCCTCAACATGTGTGCTATGCTACCTGTGGGCCAATGGATCATACAGTTAGAGCTTACGGCTCCTTTGAAACCTGCTTTGCCATTCTGTTGGTGCATACATTGATAGGGCTTGCAGTTGGTGGATCTGTCGCCTTACATTGCTTGAGTTCAATATCCCATCCGGGCCTGCTTTGCTAAGCTCTGGTGCTACAGATTGTTGCTGGCCCATCTGCTGTCTGCTGCCCTTGGGCAGACTTGGCCTGTTTTGCCTGAGGGAAGACTCACTACCTGTTTCCTTGACCTTGCACTGAAGCCCCTCCATGAGTTGAAGGACTTTCAGTATATTAACTGTTCCACCAAAGAGTTGACTGAGCCCGCTGTACTGCTGGGTTGAATGATTAGCTGTTATATTCTTTCCTGCTGTATAAATCTCTCCTCTATCTATCTTTCTATAAAATATAAGTGTCCTGGTTTTGTTTCTCTAGAGAACTCCGTCTAACACACTGTTCTTGACCAAAGCCATGGTATTTTCAAACATCTCCTATACATGTGAAAGTTGGACATTGAATAGGGAGACGGAAGAAGAATCGGTTTGAGTTGCGGTGCTGACAAAAAATACTGAATGTTCTATGGACTTCCAGAAGAAGTACACACAAACCACGATGTGCACAGTTGCCAAGCATGGCCAGTGCAGCTCGCCAGGAAAGTGCGTTGCATGGTGTTACCCAGGTGCTGCTCGTGCCCAAGCCAGGCCTGCATGGTGTCCGGCTGGGGACTGGTATCCAACAACGAGTCTGGTACCACAGTGAGCCCCAACTCACAAGTGAATCTTCGAGATCCGTTGAATTATGCCAGCCTCAGCATTATCTCGGACGTATCTTGTAACAAAGACTACTCAGAATAGGTGATGAGCACAGTGGTGTCTGCAGGTGTAGCGGATGGAGGGACTGACTCCGGTGAGGGTGACTATTGTAAGACAAGAAAGAAAAAAAATGAATTACTCTAAGGTAGGCTACACCTCATAAGGCAGACCTAAGTTTCATTTCTCTAACAGCCTTATGTTTTGTTTCTCTAGCAAAGTCACCCTCTTCCCCGAAATGACGCTGACCACACATGGAAAAGTCCTGAGTGACCGCACCTGGAGAGTCCCAAGTGACCACACCTGGAGAGTTCCATGTCACTGCACCTGGAAAGTCCCAAGTCCCAAGAATGGAGCCAGCTAACCAAAGACCTACGTGACCAATTGTCTCCAGATGAAGTCAGTGAACAAAGGGAGGGTGGGGGGGGATGCTTTTTCCCAGTTTATGTAACCTGTAAAGAGTATAAAAGCTTGACTTGTGCCCAGGCCGGGGTCCTTGTCTTTGGTGGACACTGCGTTGGTACCCTGGGACTTGGGCCCTAGCTCAAGCTGGCAAGTAAACTCCTTTGTTGTTTGCAGCCTCGGTGACTCTGCCTCTCTGTTCCTGGGGCCAAGGGATAGCCGCAGTAACACTATAGGGGACCATTGGTCAGGGGGGTGGGGGGAATGCATTGTGTATCGTGCAGTGTATTGTGTCCTGGATTGAAGTCCTCTGTGACACTTTCAGCAAGCCCAGAGTACATGCCAATGTCTGTCATTGTCTGTCTAGAGTGAATCAGAGAGACCACGACAAAGAACTGAATGCTAAGCCCTATAGATGGATTAGAATCCCCAGTGGCTGGCTTGCACACCCATGCTGACCTGGGGCAGAACCAGGCTATCCCCCAAGACCCTGTCCAAGGCTCAGACTTACCTAAGTACTAGTCCCTTCTGAGGCCAGAGGTGCTACCGAAAGTCACCATTACGCTCTAAAATAATAGAGAATGTTCATCAAAAAAGGACAACCAGAATGCTTCTTGAAACTGAGGGTAGCCACTGTCTCACTCACTGTCTCACTCACTGTCTAATTCACTCACTGTCTCACTCACTCTCACTCACTCACTTTCTCACTCACTAAAAAAAAAAAGAAGAAGAAAAAAAGAAGAAACTGAGGGTAGCAAGACTTCTTCTCGTAGACGTTGGCCATGTTATCAAGAGCGACCAGTCTCTGGAGAAGGACAGCATGCTTGGCAAGGTGGAGGTCCGTGAAAGAGAGGAAGACCCTGAACAAGATGAATGGACCCAGTGGATGTACTAATATGCTGAGATAAAGCCAGTTGTTGTGGGCGCAGGACTCGCCGACGTTTCATCCTATTTTATCCAGGGTCCCTGTGACTCCCCCAAACAACGACCAACACGCCCAGATGCACCCAGCACCCTCTAGTAAGAAGTCTTCCTGACAGACTGACTCTGCGTGCAAGAATTGCTGAGCACACAGCCTGTGTGATGAAGGTCTCTGCCTATCGATGTGAATGAACAGGAAGCTATTTCCCCATCTGAACCCCCTTTAAGCCCTCTGGTTTCTTTGCTCAGAGAGGTGGGAGGTACTGTTGCATAGGCCTCCTGGTCTCCCCAACAGCACCAACAACCTTTCTTTTTTTCTTTTGAATAAACTTTTGCTTGCGTGGAAAACTTTTTTCTCTCCTGATTATTCTTAGCCAGCTGCAGACAGGAGCCCTCCTAATTTACAGTGGTGGTTGGGGAACAGTTCTGGACCAAATTAACGCTGTAGCTTTGGATTGCGCAAGGCATCTGAGTTGTGATGCTGGAGAATATTCAAGGTACCACAGATTGCTGAAAGGACAAGCGGATCCATCTTGGAAGAAGTATAGCCAGAGTGCTCCTTCGTGGCAGACTTTGGATGTGTTGTCAGGAGAGAGCAGTCCCTGGAGAGGGACTTCAGTTTGGAAAAGTAGAGGGCGGGTGACAAAGAGGAAGGCCCCGGGAAGATGGACTGCCGCCGTGGCTGCAGCAATCCAGTCAGGCACAGGAGCGGTAATGAGGCTGGCGCAGGCCTGGGCAGTGTTGCACTCTGCTGTGCCGAAGGCTGGCATCAGTCAGAACCTGCTCCCCGGCTAACGACAACAGCACACACGTTTCTAATGACAACACAGCTTACGACAGCAGAAAACGATTTAAAAACCATTTTTAAGTATGCTTTTCATCTTTTGAGTGGGTGAAACTTGAAATACAATTTACATAATGATTATCACCTAATATTTCTAATATTTTTAAATATGTGTGTCATGTGGGAGTGTAAGTAAATTGAGGGAGTGTAGAACACCATCTTCTAAAGCAGAAATTATTATTTTTATTTATTTATTTTTCAAAGTAGAAATGATTCTATCAGGACCCAGAAACAGTTGGCCTCATCCTAGGGGAAAATCATGTCAAGATTGTAATAACGGAGAGAAAACCAAATTTTACTTGGCTTGTGCGTCAAAGAGAAGAGAGAGATGAGAAACAGACCAACACAGCCACAAGGCCAAGTGTGATGAACTCTGAACAGCTGCACACTATTTGCTCTTTGTATACGGAGTTGTGGTAGCGTGGGTCTCACAACAGATGAGATGAACATAAACAGTAACTTCTATACAACCTTGGTCAAATGCTTCATGATAGAGACAGGAGGGATATCTTGTTGATCCATAAGGCCAGAAGTGGGGAGTACAAAGAGATAGCTCTCTCCTATTTGCATTCCTTGGTCTTGAGGGGGAACTTTCTTCTGCCTCCCCTTCTCCACCACTCTCATTGCCACTGAGCCAATGCTGATTCACAGTGACCCTATGGGACAAAGTAGAAGTGCCCTGTAGGTTTCCAAGACTCTCATAGTTTATGGGGATAGACAGCCCCATCTTTCCTCCATACTACCCTTATCCTTTGAGTATAAGTATACACTCCTTCAACTATCGATTTGTCTATGTCCTATACAGTGTGTATGCTCTTCCTTGGCCTTTCTCTCCTATAAGTAACCAGCTCCTCTCTGCCTTCCTGGATTACCAAGCAAATCGCTCAGGACTACTGTCTTTTCCTGACTTCTTGAACTTCACTTTGGCAGCTTGCCAGGCAAAAAAATGAATATGGGGCACTTAAGATGGCTTTCGGACTAATTGTAAGGCTTAGGATTAACCAGGGCTCAATGAGGGGTGCCTTCTTTTAGGCACTAAATCAGCATCCTTGTGTAAATGATATTTAGAACCAATTTTTTATGTACTAAATAGAATTCCAGGTTAAATTGTCCACAGTTTTCATTCAATTAGCTTTTGATTCAGTGCCTACTTTTTAATGACAAAGTTATTACAGGAAAAATTGAGCACTGGAAAAGTTTTACTTAGCTAAGATTCCCCGAAGGGAGGATGTGAGTCACACAGTGCATATATTAGCAAATAAAATCACAATGCATGTCTACTCCCTGTGTGTTTTAATTTGCAGCAGCAATAAAGTGCAAGTAAGGGGCCATAGGTGAAACAGTTGGATATGAAGTTTAAACCCAAAGTAGGTTTGTCATGAAAAGGATGAAGTAAGTCATAAGCCAAGTTACCTGAGCAGCCTTAAATGGCTTCCTGCTCACATCTCTGTAGCCTGCCCCCATTCCCCACCTTAGCTATGTTCATGTGCATCTTTTCACTTAGTTCTTTCAATTCAGCTCACCCTCGATGCTTAGACTCCATTATCCTTTTAGAAATACCAGCCACTACCCATGTATCAGATCCTATACTCAGAGTATAAGGTCTCTAGGTGGTTATGATTTACAGTAAGAATCCTAAATCCATTTTGAATATCCATAGAAATTCAGTTTCCATTGAGTTCTTTCTGATCATTGACAGACAGTGTAAAAGGGTTTCCTCTCTGACCAGGAGTAGGTAAGAGAGCGTCCCAGACCAGAGCACACATCCTGCCTTTATTCTAGCCCATCCCCTGGCTCGGGGAAGGGGTGGTTGATAGTATTGGTTAACCCCATTGGCTGAGTTAGGTTCACTTGGGTTATGTCATGAGTCTGGGCCTAGTGTGGCCCGCCCAGGTGTACCTCCCACCTGGATCGAGGGCTTGAGTATTGGCATGCTCAGCTTGGGGGCCTTCATAGGTGTCTAATGACTGCCTGATTTCTTTCCAACCTCCTCTATGGGGGCCTTTGCAGGCATCGGAGGGCCAACCCCCTGTCCCTAAGCTAGCTACCTAACACAGACCCACATTGAAATACTGTGTATCCCTTAAAAACAGCTATGAAACCATGCAACAAACACTTCATGGCATGGATGGACCTGGAAACCACTATGCTTTCGTGAAGTGAATCAATCACGAAAGGACAGATACTGCATGAGTCCACTACTCTAAGGACAAACACCGAGCTAAGGCAAGCTTCTGCTCTTAGGTCATGTTGTCAGGAAAATCCTAAAAGGGATTAACCTTTGGAAAAGAAACCCAAGGCACTGGTCACCCCATGGACTTCTTCATCCCTGGAATGCCCCAACCCCCACCCCTTTCCTCCCTTACTGAGGATCCCCTCTGTGTCTGCACTAGAAGTCCCTACCTGTTTGGCTCCTGTGATCTTGCTCATGCAGATAAAGTATGAAAGCTACGAAAACCTGACATTCGGGCCCAGATCTTCCGGAATGCTGGTTCCTCTGGGTCGCCTGCTAATAAATTTTCTTCCTTAAAGTTCCCCAAGAGTGCCGCCTGGTCGTTCCCGAGTCACGACTTTTCTGTTACAACATCATCTTCAAATCTCGTCTCCCAAGCAATGAAGTAGAGGGCCTGCCTAGTACCCGTGAACCCTATCATCCCTTGACATGTAGGTCTTAGAATCCCCTCAACAGAGGAGACCTCACCTCTGCTGGGGTCACTTTCTCAAGATGGGGGCTGAGGGAGAAGACCATTCAGTTACTGCCATACAGCGTTGTGCTAAGGCCCCCAAATCAGTGATCAGGAAACTTTACTGAAAATTCAAGTCAAGGGGGATGGGAGGGACCCAAGTATGTCTCTGAGAAGGCAATTGTGCTTATGTTGGTGGATAAAGTGGGTGGAGCAACCTCCTATAAGGAAAAAACACTTAACAATACTTACATAGGGGAGAATATGCCTGGAGCCATGTTCCTAATTGAACACGTTTGACCTAGTTCCTACGTAGCCCTTGGTGACCTAGGCTCTGTGCATATATGTAATGGAATATAGAGTATTGGGGTGTAAGTCTCTGCCCTTTCGAGATGCACAACCTCCTTTATAGGTCACACAGAAGGACCTGCTCTGGAAACCCACTAAATGGTCTGGCTTTATCTCAAGCTCCACTGTAATGGATTTAAGGAACTGACTTCCCCTTGAATTTAAGACTGAAATGCTCTAGTGTGAGAAGCAGATGACTGCTATTCTAAGGTTATGAAATTGGTGGTGACTTGATTTTGGTTCAGATATCTTGCTTTGAGGGTGCCCAAAGAATGGTGGCTCAAGTCTACCATATATTTACCATTTTAATGCTCTCCTTGTTTTCATATGATATTGTGTTCAGCCAGATTGACTGGAGAAACAAATCCAGTCACACACACACACACACACACACACACACACACACGTGTAAGAGAGAGCTTTGTATCAAGAAGTAATTATATATCAAGCAAACATTCCAGTCCAGATCAAGCCCATAAGTCTGATATTAGCCCATAATTCCTTCTTCAGACTCATGTAACCTATATTAATCTGGGTACTTTAGAGAAATCCACAGAAACTCGTGTATAAGAGAGAATTTTATATAAAGGTTAAGTGCACATCAAGGAAACATCCCAACCCAGTGCTGCCCAAGCCCACGAGTCCAACATTAACCCACATATCCAACACTAATCCACAAAGTCCTCCTCACACACAAACACAAATCACACACAAAATGATGCCGACTTCAGGAGGAAAGCCAAGTCAGTGAACGTGTAAGCATCTCAGCACTGGCAGGGGTCTCCACATGGCTGCTCCAGCACCCAGGGCTGCATCAGGGTAGGTCTATGTGGCTTCGCTTCAGGGATGTCTTGCAGGAAGTGAGCCTTGCCAGCTGAAACAGGGAACTGGCTTAGGCAGCTACACCCTGGTCCGACCATCATAAAGCAAGAGATCCGAGAACTAGAAAGGTGAGGCTCACTGAGCCATTTATCCCTCTGCCCTTCAATTAACCCCACATGTGTTTATCGGCCAGGTTGGCACAATAAACTATCTCAAAGCCGCATGCAATGATGCAAAACACAGGAAGGTCACTGGTCAGTAGATCCAATGGCGGTGGATGCATCTCCAAGGCTCTGGCAAGTCGCAGCCACATGGCTTGCCAACAGGAAGGTGAAGCAGAGAGAGGTTCCCAGGATGAGCTTCCCAGGGTGGGTGAGTTCCCAGGGTGCTCCCTAGGCAGTCATGCCCACAAGGAGGTACCATCATGCTGTGATGTGATTGACAGACTAGATTCCAGCCCTATAATTTTCATATCTTCAAGTTGACACAAAATTATATAGCTATCACAGACATGTATTAGTCTGATAGTCATGGTTCTGTCTTTGTGAACAAGGTTTTTTTTATTTTTGACAGTTTTGCCCTATTACCAATCCCCACTGTTTTATAAATAGTGTCTACGGTAAACTTAAGAGTTTAATCTGTCCAAGTCAACATTTCATGTATTATACTCTGGAAAGCTGTCCTACACTTGTGTCATTTCACTTTCTCAATGGTGTTTTCAAATCTATGACTAACTCACTCACTGCCATCAAGTCCATGCCAGCCCCTTGCAACCCTGCAGGCAGAGCAGGACTGCCCCTTTAGGTGTCTAAGACAGTAACTCTTCTTTAGAGTGGAAAGTCCTGTCTCTCTCTTGACGAGCTACTGATGGTTTCAAACTGCTGACCTTCACAAGACATTAATTATCCCAGGAGCCGACTTAGAAAGTAATCTGTGTTCCTGTACAATTTAATATTCTTACATTTCCATTACATTTCTTCTCCCATTTTAAATATGGGAGAAGAACCCTAGGTAATATCCACCGGCAGAAGATGCAAAGATGAATAAGACAAGATCCTAGACCTCCAGATTTTGGCAACTTAGTACAATACAACCAAGTGTGACAGGTGCTATTCTGGAAAGAAACATGAAGTGGCGACTCCAGGGATATTCAAGAACGCTTTTCAGAGGACAAAAATGCTTGAGCTAAATATTTTAGAACCAGTAAGAAGTAGGAATGAGGATGTGAGGCATAGGAGAAGATCCAAGGGCATGCTTGGGACAGAAAAATGCTCTGAAGAACTATAAGTGCAGTCACTAAGCTTGGAACACAAAACTTGAGTTTGGGAGATCGTTGCTAATAAAGACAGGAGGTGTGGCTGGGAATTGATCGTGGAAGGTTTCTTGAGACAGATGGGTATATTTGAACTTTATTCTTAGGGCAAGAGGACCAGAGAAGTGATATGATTTTCTGAGTTATAGCAAGATTACTGTGCAAGGTTTCTAGGAAGTTGATTTGGGGAATTAAGACAAAAGACTGGGGAAACTGCTTTGAGAATGCAGAGCAATCAGAAGAGACCTGCATGGTATTCTAGGTGAAGGCCATCAGCAACACATGTGCAGTCAAACAAGTTGGTTTTGCTGCTTATTGGAGAAAGAGCACTCACCACTGGAACAGTAGACATCTCCATAAAAAGATGTTATCCACTTACTGTCACATAGCAGATTCTGACTAATAGCAACCCTATTGGACAGAGTAGAACTCCCCCTGTGGGTTTCTGAGACATTAACTCTTCATGGGGCTAGAAAGTCTTAACTTTCTTTCACAGAGCAGATGGTGGTTTCAAACTGCTGATCTTGTGGTTAGAAGCCCAACTTGTAACACCACCGGGGCTCCCATAACGTTTTAGAAGGAAGCTATATGACTTGAGCTTTGATCGGGTAATTTGGGGGAGAGTCTAAGGAAACAAGAACTATTTGCTATGAAAAAGAAAGGGTATCAACAGTGTTTTAAATTTCATACCATTGGCTAAATTAATGATAATATCAATAGGGTTCCTATATGTCTCTTGGGGATAATTTATAATGATCTCCAATAAAATAACAACGATGTCTCTAAGTGAACCAGGGGCACATATAAACCATAGATATATGAATGGGTTTGGGGCTTTAATTTAAGCAAAGCCCTAATCTAAGAACAATTAGTTCTTTTAGGTTTCTCAAGTGAGAAATACGTCTGTCCTTGACTTTGCGAGAGAAAGAATTCACTCCAAAGCCTGGTTTGTGATCCAAGTGAGTTTTATGAAGGACAAAAGTTTCAGGTTTTACAGGTACTGGTTGATCCCATTGGCTGAATTAAGCTCGACTGGCCCAGATTAGGACCCACCCAGGTATACCGCGCACTTAAATGTACCACCCCTTCCTGGCTCAGAGCCTGAATTCTTGAGCATTGGACACGCTGGCCCCTGTTCTTACTACCTAACGGTTCTTATGACAGGGCCCTGCTCCATATGTGCCCCCATGAAGACATGGATGCTATAGCAAAGTGTGGTGAAGAAAGCAAATGGTACCTGACTATCAAAAAGAATAGAATCTGAGGTCTTAAAGTCATTTTTAAAAACAAGCAGTCATCTAAATGAGACATCAGCTAGACATCAGAGAAGCACATCAGCCCTTATGATCCAAAGACTGTGAATAGTAAAATCCAAATCTGTTAGGGAAAGATATTGAAGTTTGCATTCTGAACCCCCAGTTTTGCAGAAGGTGTGGATGATAGTGAAAGCGCACACTCTGTCTTCAGGGTCGCTAGGTGGAGTAAGTCTCCAGACACTTCCATCTGACAATGCGCTAGGGATGGGAAAGAACTTGCTTTCAGACCGAGTGCATTGGAGGGTAGATGAATGCAGATGTTGTTAGGTTAAAATATGCTACCTCATCATTCGATCTTCTTTTGGATCCATTTTAATTTTATTCCCGTTTTGATATTTTATGCGTTCATTTGAGTTGTTTGCTGTTTTATTCCATCATTGTTGCTGGATTGCTTCTTTTGTTTGGGTTTCTTATGTTTATGAATACGAACATCCTGTAGATGAAATCCAGGATAGGAGAATCTATAGAGACAGTAACTGGACTAATAGTTTCCTAGGGCCATGACAGGGGAGTTTGTGGGGAAATGGGCACTAATAACAGTGACTACAAAGAAGATGTGTTGTAAAGTATTCAACTCATTTGAATGTGATTGACCTACCTCAATGTGTGTGAATGTTTGCCATGTATGCTGCTGAAATATATTCCAATAAAATGGTGTTGTTTGCTTTTTTAAAACAAGGGCAATTCTTTAGTTGTGTATCTCAGCAAATCTTTCTACATGATGGGCAGATAAATGTAAATTAACTTGGTGCTTATAACCTTGTTTCTAACCTAACCAATGTAATGACTGAAAGCTGACTTTTTAGGATTATGTGTAAGGTGGGCATTTTCAACCAGAAGGACATGGGAATTAAATGCCTGGACAGAAAAGGAGGTTAAGATGGTGGTGATGAAGCATGAATTCAACAATCAAGAAATTTACTGGCTTACTTCCACCAAAACTTTCCTTTTCTCTAAACATCTTAGGACCAGCCTGTATTTTCCATCCTGGTTGTTAAATAATCTCATTAATGTCAAATAAAAATATTTATTTAGAATATGTTATTATATCAAATATTGTGAATCTACAAAAGACTAGATTCCTTTTTCCAGTTGTCATACTAAGTAATTAGGGACTAGAAGTATGCACTCAAAGCATCCACCTATTCACTTATTAAACATTTAAAACAAGATGTGACAAAATATGAGACAGAGCTCAAGTACTTTACAGATGGCAAGTGTGACGGGATTTGAGAGGAGGGAGAAGACAATCTGCTTTTGGCTAATGTGGGGTGGTTAGAGGAGATTCCTCAGGGCTGTCTTATCTGTCTTGGTTAATTTGTGAGCGTTAGAGAGGGCAGCAGCCTTACTTCTGCTTCTACTGAGCGAGAAGAAAGATCATTTTACTAAGTCTGTGACTGTGAGCAAATCAGCAAACCTCACTTGAGCATCACCTTCATTTAAAATTTTTGAAACTTAATTTAAATTTCTGCTTCTTTCTCAGGGTTCTTGGATACAATAAAACTAATGGGAACCAGAGAATATTAAAATACTGCCTAACAAAAAAGGATTAGAGAAAAGAAATGGTACTTAATGATGGGACTAGACAAATCCAGACCACTTTTAAAAAACAGTTTTATTGGTGTGTCGTTCTCTTATCAAGCATTTCAATAGTTCAGTTAAATTCAAAAGAGTGTGTGGTCGGTCATTAATACAATCCATTTTAGAACTTTCTTCTTCCTTGTATATGTTGTTGTTGACCTCCAGTCGCCCTTGATTTCCCCCTAAACGCAAAGCTCACTGCCATCAAGCTGATGCCAACGCACAGTTGCCCTAATATAGGCTAGATGGTCCCCTGTGAACTTCAGAGACTGTAACTCTGTCCACGAGTACAAAGTCCCATCTTTCTCCTTTGGAGAGATGGTGGCTTTGAACTGCAGACATTGTGGATCACAGAGCAATATGTAACTATTACGCCACCAGAAAGTTATTAATCCAGTTCTGTCTCTTTAGATTTAACTATCTTGAATTTCATATATAGAAAACCATACAAAACACAAAAAGGAAACAAAAAAACAACAAAAGTTACTAGACAAAACATCGAAAAACCTCAATAGAAAAACACAAACACCAAATCACTACTTAGAGTTGACTCCGATTCATGGTGACCCTACAGGACAGGTTTCCAAGACTAGACTGGACGCCTCATCTTCTCCAGCAGAGCTGCGGGGAGTTTCCCGTTGCTGACCTTGCCGATCACAGCCCAGCCCACCACCTCAGCAGTACTCCTGATGCCATCCAAAAGAAAGCAGAAAGTGTTAAAACCGGAGCCAGTAGACATTGTATCAAAATGTCACATTTGAACCAAACTACAACTCCAGCAATCCACCCTACTCTGTGCTCTGGTAGCAACGCCCTTCCCCCCCGTCCTGGTCCCCAGGGAAAGGGCATTTACTGGAGGCTTCCTCCCCTGGAGGGGCTCCTGGCAGGGGGCTTGGGCTTTTACTGCCATCTGTTGCTTTCTGCAAAGCGGTTGTTCAGAAGTTACACTCTAATACCGTTTTCTCATCTGGACTTAACTATTTGTACTTATGGTTGTTGGGTCACATCGGTTGCTGTGCTGCTTCTGTGTGGCCGGAGCTGCCATCAGATGGCTGATGCTTTTAAACTAACCTTTAAAGCCCAAGGCGTTTTTCTTTCTGGTAACTGGGCACTCTGGTTTCTTCACTCTACTTTGCTACCTGTATCGTCAGTGATCTTTTCATGAGGGCAAGTATTGTTTTCATGAGGACCAGGGCTATGTCTTAAGAACTAATTTTTCTGAGATTAGGACTGTAGTTAAGTAGAAGATCAAAATCATTTCTGTATCTATGGATGCTCCATGGCCCTAGTTTACATCAGTATTGTTTTATTGGGGAGCATATACATAATCTCCATGGGGCCTACGGTGGTTCTATGATATTGCCATTAATTTAGCCAGTGGTATAGAATTTAAAACACTGTTGAGAAAAGGAAAGTATGCATGGATAGGGGACTTTTTAATTTCCAAGTACATGGATTGATGATTTGTAAAGGTTAACAATTTAGGTGACTGAAGATGATTTTCACAAACAATGAGGGTGGGCGATAGGGTAAAATTTTCAAGAATGCTCACTGAACAAGGCAGAACTGCCCCTGCTGGACAAGGGAAGGTCACACAAAGGCGAAGAGAGTATAAAAATAACAAATAGCTTTCAGAGATCCTCTGCAGCAAGAGGAAGGGGCTGGGTTGTCCTTCCCTCTCAGATAAGGGTATCTCAGAGAAGCAGGTCTAACTAGGAATGGAGAAGACTTTCAAACCACAAAAATCAAGCCCCAGTGGCACAACTGTGAATGTGCCTGATGGCTCAACAGTGGCCCGATGTTATTCACATGGGTGGCCGAATGGGAAGGAGGACACCGGAGGTCCAGTGTCCAGCAGGTTGCCCCTCAGCGCATTCCCCGAGCTGCTTTGTTGGTGCTGAGAGCCAGGGAGAGGACGCTGCTGTCAGCAATTGCATCGGGAAGTGGGTCCCAGGCGTACCCCTCTGCCCCACAGCAGAAGGGGCAGCAGCAAAGGGGGTAAGAAGGGGACGTAGGAGACAATAGCAGGGCCTGGGGAGTCCCACGGGGAGTCCCGGGTCTATAAGTCTACCCAAATCATGACCTGTTAGGTAGCTAGAAACAGGGACAGGAGCTTGTCTCTCCCAATGCCTGCGAAGGCCTCCTACAGAAGGTGGAGAAGGAAATCAGGCCAGCGTTAAACAACTATGAGGACCCCTTACCTGGGCATGCTCCAATTCCAGCCCTGAGCCAGGTGGGTGGTGCACCTGGGTGGCTCAAAGTAGGCCCAGGCTCCGGATCCCACCCAGGTGGGCTTAATACAGCCAATGTGGGTCAACCACGCCTCCCTAAGCAGAAGTTTGAAATACCTTGGTGGCGGGAAGGCCATTCCCTCTCGTACCAAGCTCCTGGTCAGAGGCAGGTGGAGGGGTAGGGTTTTCCCCCACATGCGGGCACACATGTGCCCGCTCTGGGCCTCCAGCCTCGTGGACCATATGCTTTCAGCCTCTAGGGTTCTAGTGTTCTTGGGCTTTGGGCCTGCCGGACACCCCTCCATCCCACCCAAGATCACCATGGTTGGGTGCGAAGTCGCAAGAGCTTGCTCGAGTCCAGTTGTGAACCCCCGCGTGAATTCCGCTTGGCTTGGCATGCTTCCCTGAAATAACGCATACCCTCTTGAAACTGTAAAACCTGAAACTTCTCCCGTCCTTCATAAAAACCCACTTGGATTACCTAAACAAACAAACAAACAAACAAACAAACAATAAATGAGAATCTTGAGTTGTCACTTATTGGGTTTCCCTCAAAACAAGGACTTCGAAGTACCGTTTCCCCTCCTTGTTTGTTGTTGTTCAATAATCAAAATATGTAATTATGAAAAACTATATAATTATGGGGATTTTGGAAGATATCGGACAAACAACAACAATGCTACCAAGGAGAAACGGTTAAGCATTCTCATTGTATGAAATAGTTTTCTCAGGTTCATGGAGCTGGGATACCCCACTCAAGCCAATGCCTTTTGGTGGCCTTTGAACATTTCCTTGAAGAAAAATGATTTCTGAAAGTCATTTTTCATCAAGCAAGGAGGTAGATAAACTGGTAAATATATTTTGCCTTGAGCATTATGTTCTTTTGAAGAATTCAGTATTTTCATGAAAGAGATTCCAAAGATCAGGAGGATTTTGGCTTTGGTTTTGTTACAGGCCTTTTCCATGGCAATGTCGATAAACTAATGTCAGTTGGTTGCTCTTGAAATGATAAACAGGGGCACTAAGGGGAGGATCCAAGTGCATAATATAGCTCAGAAGTCTTAGTGCCACGACAAGCTTCTTATGATGCTGTATGGTATGAATGGTTCATCACATTCGAATTCTGTGTTGTTATTATTGATCTCAAGGCAATTCTTACTATTATTTGTGAGTAGTTAATCAGTTCTTTGACTTTCTTCACCCAAGTTAATAGGCGTTTATGTTCTAGTCAGTGACTTACTCCTTCCCTCCTACTCTTAAGCAATGTTTCTCTTAATGTGAAAGCTTTTCTTTGATTTTTAAAAATAATATGATTTTGTTATTTGACCTTTTGTGAATAACTTATTTCACTCAGCATAATATCCTCCAACTGCATCATTTTCCCAACTATTTTAAAGAATTATTTTTATTTTTTAAAGTTATACAGTATTCCATTGTGTGTATGCTGTATCTGGTCTACCCACTCTCCCATTGAGAGGCATCTGATCCTATCTTCTTGCTGTTGTTAAGAGTGCTACAGTGATATGGGTCTCAATGGCTCTTACGTCCCAGAGTATATACCAAGTATTGGGATGGCTGGATCATATAGTATTTTTATTTCCAACTTTCCACCATTTGTCTGTCAGTTTAATGTGATGGCCTGTCTGTGGCTGTGACACTGATAGCTATTTCAAATACTAGCAGGGTCACCCAAGTGAACAGGTATCAGCAAAGCTTCCAGACCAAGAACAGACTATGAAGAAGGAAATGGCTCTTCATTCCTGAGGAATTAGCCACTGAAAATCTTATGAATAGGAGAGTAACACTATCAGATACAGAACTCCTCATGCCAGAAGGCACTCAAAGTATGACTGAGCACAAGCTGTCTTCTCAAAATAGGATTATTGACCATAATGATGTAGAAGGAATAAAGCCTTTGGGACCTTCATTTGATGATGGAGCACCACTCAACATGAGAAAGAAAAAAAACCAACTGCAAACATCTATTAATAATTCAAACTTGCAATGTATGGAATATGAATAAAAAAACATTGGAATTGTCAAAAATAAAATGGGATGCATAAAGTTCCATATCCTGGGCATTAGACAACTACAATGGATTGTTATTGGCCATTTTGATTCAGACACTCATGCAGGTTCCAATCCCAGAATGGCAGATTCAAGAGGAAGGATGTCCAATTATCATCAAAAAGGACATTTCAAGATCTTGAATTATAATGTTCTCTGTGGTGGGGCAATATTTACCCACATTCAAGGAACTCCAGTCAATACAACTATTACATCATTCAAATTTCTGCACCAACCACTAAATTTAGTGATGAAGAAATTGAAGATTTTACCAACCCTTCAGTTGGAAATTGATCAAACATGCAATAAAGATACATTCATAAATACTGGTGATTGGATTTTAAGTGTTGGTCGTGAAGAGAAAGGAAACAAACACACTCTAAACTCACTGCCAGAGTTGATTCCGACTCATAGCAACCCTATAGGACAGGGTAGAATTGCCCCTGTGTGTTTGGGAGACTGTCACTCTTTCCGGAGTTAGAAAACCTCCTCTTTCTCCTGAGGAGGGGCCACCCTTAGAGTTAGCAGCCCACTATTAACCACTACTCCCCCAGGACTAACACCAGGACTAATGATGAAGAAAGAGTAGTTGGAAAATATGGCTTTGGTGGTAGAAACAACGTTAGAAATCACATGATAGAATTTTACAAGACCAAGGACTTGTTCATTGAAATGCCTTTCTTCCCCTCCAACAACCTAATATGTACACAGATGGAAGAAATGATAAATTGAAAAGCTGAACAGAAAAATTTAAAGGTCCCCCGCCCATCCCCCCCTAATATCATGATCCAAATTCTACCTTAAAAATCTGGCTAGACCAGAGGATGTACACTGGTACAGATAGGAACTGGAAATACAGGGAATCCAGGACAGATGATCCCTTTAGGATCAGTGGTGAGAGTGGCAATACGGGGAGGTTGGAGGAAGGTGGGGTGGAAAGGGAGAACCAATGACAAGGATCTACATAGAACTTCCTCCCTGGAGAATGGGCAACAGAAAAAAATGTGTGAAGGGAGACGTTGGACAGTGTAAGATATGACAAAATAATAATTTATAAATTATCAGGGGTTCATGAGGGAGGCGAGTAGGAGGGAGGGAGGGAGGGGAAAAATAAGGAGCTGATACCAAGGGCTCAAGCAGAAAGCAAATGTTTTGAGAATGATGATGGCAACAAATATACAAATGT
Source organism: Tenrec ecaudatus (assembly GCF_050624435.1). Lineage (NCBI taxonomy): Eukaryota > Metazoa > Chordata > Mammalia > Afrosoricida > Tenrecidae > Tenrec > Tenrec ecaudatus. The sequence continues at coordinate 91,879,997 of NC_134536.1, forward strand.
GCTTGACACAATGGATGTATTTATGGATTGTGATAAGAGTTGTACGAGCTACCAATAAAATAATTTAAATAAAAGAAAGAAAAATTTACAGCCAGTTCAAGAAGACAAAGTAAAGTCTTATAATGAAATGTGCAAAAACCTGAAGTTAGAAAACAAAAAAGGAAGAGCACATTCAGCATATCTTAAACTGAATGGAAACTGAAACAAAATTTCAAGCCTCTAGTTGTAATATTGAAAGATTTTATGGAAAAGATATTGAATGATGCAGGAATCATCAAAAGAAGATGGAAATACTACACAGTCACTGTACCAAAAAGAAAACCAGTCGACATTCAACCACTTAAGAGGAAGCCTGTGAGCAAGAACTAATGGTAATGAAGGAATTAGTGCAAGCTGAACTGAAGGCATTAGGCAAGAACAAGGCTCCACCAAATTGAAGAAATACAGATTGAAATGTAACAACAAGCTGATAAAGTATTGGAGGCACCCACTTGTGTATGCCAAGAAATTTAAAAACAGCTACCTGGCCAACTGACTAGAAGAGATCCATATTTGTACACTGTCCAAAGAAAGGTGACCCAGCACAAGACACAAACTATAGAACAATATCATTGTTATCACATGGAAGAAAAATTCCACTGATGCCTATTCAACAATAGTTGCAGCCGTACATTGCTAAGAGCTTCCAGAAATTCCAGCTGGATTCAGAAGAGGACTTAGAACAAGGGATACAATTGCTGACATCAGATGGACCTTGACTGAAAGCAGAGAATACCAGAAAGATGTTTGTGTTTTATTGACTGCCTCAATGCATTTGACTGTGTGGATCATAACAAACTATAGACAGATTTGAGAATAGCAATTCCTGAACACTTAATGTTGCTCATGAGAAATTTGTACATGGATCAAGAGGCAGTTGTGTCAACCGGGAACATTGTGAACAGAACAAATGGAAACCGGCATGATTTAAAATTAGGAAAGATGTATGTAATGTTATATTCTCTCAACATACTTATTCAACCTGCATGCTGGAAAAACTAATCAGAGAAGTTGGACTATTTGAAGAAGAATATGGCATTAGGATTGGAGGAAAGTTTATTAACAACCTGCAATATGCAGATGACACAGCCTCGCTTGCTGAAGGTGGGGAGGACTTGACTTATTGATGAAGATCAAGGATTACAGCCTTCTATGATCACAACATGATGTAATGAGAACCCAAATCCTCACAACAGGACCAATAGGTAGCATTGCGATTAGTGGAGAAAAGACTGAAGCTGTCAAGGATGACATCTTGCTTGCATCCACAATCAATGCTCATGGAAGGAACACTCCAGAGATCAAACAATGCATTGCATTGGGCAAATCTTCCGCACAATACCTCTTCGAAATGTTGAAAAGCAAGGATGCTACTTGAGGACTAAGGTGAGCCTGTCACAGTCCAGGTATTTTCAATGGCCTCATCTGCATGTGAAAGTTGGACTAGGAAGAAGGAAGACTGAAGAAGGATCGATGTGTTTGAATTCTGGTGAAGAATATTACAGGACCATGGATTACCAGAAGAGCAGACAAATTTATCTGGGAAGAAATACAGCCCTAATGTATCTTAGAAGTAAGGAAGTCAAGACTTGTTCTCAGGTATTTTGGACATGTTCTCAGGAGTGACCAGTCTCTGGAAAAGGACATCAAGCTTACTAAAATAGAGGGACAGTGAAAAAAAGGAAGACCCTTGACGAGATGGATTGATACAGTGACTGCAAGTGTGGTACTTGAACAGAACAATTGTGAGGATGGCACAGGACAGGGTAGTGTTTTATTCTGTTGTGAATAGAGTTGTATTATCCAGAAGTGACTAAGGTACCCACACACAACAACAGTACATTTGTTTGGTGCAAGTAACAAAGACTATAGTTAAGAGTTGTGTTAGGTAATTCATTATGCCACACACTAATGATTAAACTTTAGCTCAATCCACAATAAAAAGATTAAGAAATGGTGGCAAAATGTCTATAAAGGCGTGCCTATTGCATATTCCCTCTGGGGTGATATTAGAACTGTTGCTACTACATGAATACCTGTCTTTCCTCAGCAGTATGGGGAAGAGGTGGGTTATGTTGCTGAACTGGAGGAGCTAGGAGCTAGTCTTCAGGGTAGAGAGATGTGTTAGTCTTGGTTGACTTGAGAAACTGTCAGGGGAAGCCAGCCCCTAACACATCATTATGGGTCCGGTAGGCGCAATTGTACAGCGATAATAAGTAACTATCATAGTAAAGTTATAGAAAACATGAGAGATAGAAGTGAAGTTTTGAAATAAATGGAGTCAGACACAATTCACGGTAGCATGCTTACCTCCGCCCCGCTGATGGTCCACGTGGAGGGAGAGAGAGAGAGAGCTCTAATGCTAGCCCAGGCCTTTTATATTCTTTGGGGACGTGCAAGCCCCCTAATTACAGGTGAGGACATACGTCACTGGAAGGGGCTGTCCTATGGGTAATACAGTAATGAGAGGGGGACATACACGCAATAGGAAGGGGAGGAATTGGGGTTATACATGTGACAAGATGGGCAGATCCTAGGTTTAGGATGGCGGCTTAACTTTGACCTATTCCCTAGATCTCCATAAGAACCATTGCCAGTAGGGTGTAAACCCCACCTACTGGAACCAAATAGATGTGTGCAGGCGTCCATTGTCTTTTACAGCAGGGAGTGGGGCCCACTGCAGTCTGGCAACTGGGAGGATGGCTGTGAGCCTCCCCCCACAAGAAACAAATTCATAGACACTCATATGTATATAAGAAAGAACTTTATATACAAGAGCAATTGAATATTGAGAAAACATCTCAGCACATTCCAGATCAAGTCCATAAGTCCAATTTTAGCCCATATGTCCAATATCAGTCTATAAATTCCTCTTTAGATTCATTCACACAGCATGCAATGATGCTAAATGCAGGAGGATCACAGGCCAGTGGGTAGAAAGTCTTGTGGATCCAGTGATGGTGGAAGCATCTCAGAGCTGGCGTGGGTCTCCACATGGCTCCTCCAGCTCCAGGGCTCTGGTTGCCATCAACGTGGTTCCATGTAGCTTGTTAACAGCAATGTGTCACAGGGAATGAGTGTGTGTCCCATCTCCAGGGAGCTATTTATCTCCTTAGTGCCTCTAAATGAAGTCATCAACCTGTGACCCGATTGGCAGGCAGGCTAAACTCCACCCCTTCACGCTTAAGTCTCAAATTGACAACAGATTATATAACGACCACAAGAGATTTCTAGATTGCTACATTTTTCCAGCCACATGGGCATAATATAACTATTAAGCCTAAGGTCCTATGTTCTGTCATGGGTCCCTGCTGCTATTGTGGAATGGGAGGCTGAGGATCTGGCTCAGCTGCTCCTGTTGATATTCCAATGAATTGCTTCGTAGTTTAACTCTGGACTCCATCCTGCTTCTCTAGAAGCAGATCACTCGCTGCTCCTACTACCATCCATAGCAACCTGCCGTTGGTGGTTGGGGTTACCATTCCCTTTCTTCTTCTCCAGTTTCTAATCTATTTTTCAATGAATAGTTGTAATTCTGGGCCATTAGTGGCTAACCTATTTTTCCAGTGTACTTATTAATTTAATGATTATAAATGCCTTTTCTTCCAATTTTAAGCTGTGCAGCATGCAAGGAGTCTGGAGTGTGTGCCCGGGCAGACATCTTATTATTATTATCTTTCAAGCCCTTCTCTATCTATTATGATGTTATCTATTGTTCCAGTTGTGAGGATATTTGCTTCGTTTACAGCAAGTTGCATATCTCAGGATGTTAGTGGGAAAGAAACTTTAGTAATTGGTAATTAAAGACCTCATCAATATCTATGTTTTCACTACTTTTATCTTAACATCTCCATTTCTGACAACTTGACAAAGAAAGCAAGTGATTTCCTTATGCGGGAGAACACACTTTTAAGATGGCTTCAGAAAATAAAATTTCATTTTTCTTTGTATTTCCTCAGATGTCTCTTTTCAATTTTGTCTGAAATACATCGTAAGCTAACATTTGTAATAGAAGTATAAGGCTGCAGTGCATCTGAATTCTAGCTGTCATAGGTAATAGGTGGTTAAAACATTAGTCATGTGATAAGTGGCGTGAATTTTTAGACTGGATTCTAAAGAAATTCTTATTTATATTAACATTTACTATCTTGAAGAAATAAATTGATGTTGAACTTACAAAATAAAACAACGAACAAAAAATTCTGAAGGCTGCCATTTTGAAACAAACCACTTTTATTGAGTAGTGTAATAATAATAGTCAAATGTAATTATTTATTTAGGTGCAGAAGAAACACAAGCAACTCAGATTAAGATGGCTAAGAAATATGATCACCTTTCAGTCATAATGTGGAGAGCGTTGGTGGTCAGAATGTTCTGATGGTAAGAGAATGCTAAGTTTGTTACATCTGAAAGTTTGATTTTCCAGTAAGTACTTGTTTCATGAAGGGCTATAGCTCTCCAGAATTTGCCTTGCATTTCTTAGAATGGTGAGCTGGTTCTAAGTTTACAGAGCTGCATTCAAACACTGCCACCGTGTGGACCATTCCGCATTTCTGCCCATCCCATTACTTGAGTAGTTCTAAGAAAATATATCTGGGAAGGCTGTCCAGGTTCTAGCAAATTCTAATAAATGTTAAGCATTGTATTTACTGTTCTATCTATACCTATGGTTGGAAGGGGTGCCAGCCCCCCACCACTAACCACGGGTTCAGTAAGCACAATTGTATGATTGAGATATACAAATATATTAAAGTTATTGAGAGCATAAGAGAACAGGGATTGAAATAATGGAGTCAGACAGTTGATAGTAGCATGCTCACCTCCTGGATGGCCATGATCTTACCAGCCAGGTCGGCGTACAGCGTGGGCCGAGGCGAGGTGGGGCAGGGACCCGGCAGGATGCTCGAGGACCCCATTTATTGCTAACTAAGGATTATATTTAATTCGGAGGGCGTGATTGCAGGTAACCACATGCCACAGGAAGGGGCAGTATAATAGGCATACACATGATAGGAAGGGGATGTACAATGGGCACAGGCGTAACAGGAAGGGGATGAACCAGGGCTGTCCATGATAGGGGAGGAACTAGAGGTATACATGTGACAAAAAGGGCGGATCCTAGATTCATTCATGATGGCAGCCTAACCTTGGTCACCCCTGGGTGGGCTTGACCTCTTTGGGTATCCTACAAGGAAACAGACAACTACTATCCTTATCAGAAGGGAGTGGGTTCTACTTGTTGTGGGATAAACAGTGGTGAGGGCTTGCTCTGGATGGCTGATAACCCTTAGGCTTAGGGAGAATAACCCCTGACCTACTTCTGATGGCCTCCAAGTCATTCACAAGCAGCTAATTTGGCATATATTTGGGGGAGACACCTTGGGAGAAATCCTTGTGTTTCCCACATAGTCCAGCACATGTATATGCAACATTGCAACAGTGGTTACAAGCAAAGCAGAGATGTGTGCTTTAGAGCTGTAACCATCCTTCTAAGTGTTCATGTGGAAGACAGTGTGGTGTACAAGAGCATATGGACAACCAGGAAGGCTCCAGTCATTTCTCAGACACTTGCTTTGCTAACAACCTGCTAGTAACAACTCTTTCAGAAGTTAATCCAGTTTAGGTTTCTATCCAGTGCAACCACACAAGGTCTCATATCCTCGACCCAGTCATTGGTATTCCTTACCCCTATGTATCTTGAGAAGGAACTCTGATGGTGGCATAGCAGGCTGCTCACCACAAGGCTGCCAATTCAAACCCACCAGCTGCCAACAGGAGAGAGAGGACAATTTCAGCGTTGGTAAAGATGTAGAGCCTCAGAACCCTAGAGAGGCAGTTCTACTCTACCCTGTATGGTGCCTATGAGCTAGAGTTGACTCAATGACAGTGAGTTTGTTTTTTATGGTTGATCTAATTGAGAAAAAGGAAAGTGTATATGAGTTAGCATTTATTCTTATGAAGGCTATTGTTGACAGTATTATAATTCAAATGCATCAATTATTTTTTGGACCTCTCTACTTACTGTCCAGCTTTCTCATGCATATGAGATGACTGAAAATGTGATAGCTCAGGTTAGGAGTGCCTTTAGTCTTCCAAGAGCTATACTGTGTTACGTAGCTTTGTCCAATGTAGTATCTTGACTGCTGCCCCCTTGAATGCTGATTATGGATTCAAGAAACTGAAACCCTTGACAACTTTAATCTTGTCTAAAATTATCACGATATTGTCTATTGGGCATTTGGTTTTCTTTAGATTGACATGCAATCTATACTGAAGTCTGCATTATTTTTCATCGAAGCACAATGACACACATCTTTCTTGATTTTAAGTCATGAATGATAGTAATATTGATTTATCTTTTAAAAATGGCACTTTGGGGATGTTACAAATGTCGTGTAGCTTCAAACCAGTTCTGTATTTTTCCAGTCTGGCCTCATTTCAAATTCCATTCCTTATGTCTAGAGTATAAAGCAGCCATCTCTAACTTAATTTCTTCCTTAAGTTTACTTTAGAAATTCTAGCCAATGGTTTTTCCAATCCATGATTTAAAATTTTCAAAAATTACTCAAGTAATACTTAGGTATTGAAAAATAAATTATGAAATTAAAAAGGAAAAAATAAACTAAGACTCACCCATTAATTCTACTCACCACAAAGAGATAATCACTGCCATTGGTGTATTTTTATACAAACCAGGAAAATAAGAATATTTCAAAAATAGCTAATTTTGATCCCCCCCCCTCTTCTAACCATAACTACATCTTTTTCATCTCTCTCTCTCTCTTTTTTCTCTCCCGTTTCTGGTGCTTCCAAAGTGTTTCAGCTTTCTTTTCTTCAAGTAATTGCTATCTTTGGAAGCACTTAAAGCGTTTTATAGTTAAAAGGGAGGTTCCACAACCCTGTGTCGGGAAAGCACTTTCCTCCATGCTACTTCATCTATTTAATTTGTATTATTCTTCAGATTTTAGTTCAACTGTCACTTCTTTGGGAAGTCAGACTAAATCTAGCATAATACTCTTCTCTGCAATACTTGCGAAAGGCAATTTTATAGTGATGTTGGGGGTTATCTGGGACTATGTCTCTTTTTGTTCATTATTGGATCTCCAGCGCTTACGATCACTACTAATTGCCTAGTACTTGACAATTAATATAGCGTATTAAAAGAATGAATGATTGCTGGAATAATTTTGCAACAGCAAAACTGTGACTCGGAAATGACTCTTGGAGAACTTGAAAGAGGAAATATTTATTAGTTGACTCAAAGGAACTAGCATTCCTAAAGATCTGGGCCCTGAATGTCCAGTGGGTGAGGTCAGGGAATCTGAATAGGCAGGGACTTCTAGGGCAGATGGGGAGCAAGGGGGTCCCGATGGGTGCACTCCAGGAACATAGGGTGAAGCAGTGTGCTGGGTTTCTTTTCCAAAGGTTAACATTCTCTATTAGGGCTTTCCTTACAATTTAGCTAAATAAATACTTATTTAAAAAAAATAAAGTTTATCATTTACTGTTACTATAAACTAGGCATTCTGCTTGATGGTATTTCTCTATCAACATCATTACATTTTCACAATTCGAAATTAATGTATCACTGCCCCTATTTCCAAAATAAAGACATTGAAGCTTCAGAAAGGTCAACGAACTTGCCCAGAAACAAGACAAACATAAAATTTGAGTTTAAATCAATGCATTTACTTGATTAGCTTCGCCAGCTGTTACTTAGTGGCAGATATAAAAACTTATTGCAGATAGCGTATAAAAATATATATTTTTTATGATTTCCAGAAAACAAGCACGCCTTTGTTACATGTTAAAATAGAAAGTAGGCCTCCTAGAAAAACGGACAGAGAGCAATATACTGGGAAAGGGAAGCCAGAGACTTTACCTTTCCTTCACCAACAGTATGTGGCTTTGAGCTAGTAACTATCTTCACATATAAGGGTCACCAACAGTAATAATCTCTAAGGAGGCTTCTTGTCGAACGCCTTCGTTTTATAGACCAGAGACTAAGTGACGTGTCCAACTAACAACGTGGGAGCACTGTAAAACCAACTTCTGGCCTCTACTGTTTGTTTCCAGAGTCACAATACCAGTATTTGAACAAATGGTGTCAGGCAGAGTGGCCTGAAAGCGCAGCAGCCCGTCCAGTGGTGGCGATCTGAGCAGGCAATGATGCCTTCTGGTCAAGGACGTGACTCCCGGATAATCGGTGTGTAATGCAGTGAGCCCCGGAGAGGCAAGGGCGCGGCTCCGAGAAGATGCGTATCACTGACCACAATGCATGGGCTAAGGGGATGGGGGTGGGGGGGCGATACTTAATCATGGAAGAGGCCTACTTCAGGCTCCTGCTGCATTGGTGATTATGCACCCGACGGTAACCGAGCCGATCCCCACCTAGGCCTTCTACATTCTAGGCTTAGCCTTTCCGGGTCACCTGCTGCGACTGTAGACACACCCAAAAAGCAACCCTCGCTGTAGGCGTGCAGACATCACCCGCAGCCTTCCCGGCCCGCGCCGGCTACCTCCCTGGAAGGCTGGCAGGGTCCAGCGCCTTTGGAGAGCTTGGCAAAGGCCAAGGTTCAGGTGTTGCCACGCGATGCCTTCTGGTGAGGCCCCAGCCAATCCCTCCGAGGCATACAGGAGCCGCAGCCAATCAGCGCCCGCCTTGTTCCCGCAGGCCGCCCGCTCCGGCCCGCGTCGCCCCGCCCCCTTGCTCGGTGCCCGTAGTCGCGGCGGTAGCGGCAGCCGCCTCCGGAGCTGAGTGGCTGGGGGACAGCCCCGCTGGCGCTCTCCGGGGTCTTGTGCTTCTGTCACTGAGGATGGGTCGCTGCGCAGCCGGCTGCCGAGCCCGCGGGGACCAGAGGCGCAGTTTCATCTAGCAACTGGTGAGGGGGGGCTCGTGGGCCCTAGCGGTGAAGGGCGGGCTGGCGCGGCGGCATCTTTATCGCCCGGGGGGCGCTGCGGGAGCTGTCACCCCTGGGGCTGCGGGTGGCCGTGGAGGACAGTGGGCCGCGGGGCAGAGCCCCAGCCCCGCCGGACGCCCGGTCCTCGCGGAGGCGGCCTGGGACTGGCGGAGCGGTCCGTGCCGCTGCAGCGCCTCCCTGGGCTATGAATGGCCGGCTCCGTGGACGCGTGACGTCGCGGTCGTGCCGGACACGCCCCCCCCCCCCGCCCTCCCCGGTTGTGGCCCGGCTCGTTTCAGATTTGAAGCCTTTTCCTGGTCGCCCGTCCAGAATCCTTCCCCCCAGCAGAGTTTTAATCCACTCCAGGGATACCGATTCTGATTAACGGGGAAGCTGGTTGTGAACTTTGAAATGTGTATTATTGTTGGGTGTAAAGGAACTTTTGGGGAGTCGATGGAGATGATGGAGAGTCAGAATAGAGACCCTTTGTTCTAGCAGGTGGAACTGTCAAGTTCAAAAAGAGGGACGTTTGCTTTTCAGAATTGAATACTTGAAACTTCAAGTGTGCTGACGGGGTAATTTTTCAGGAAGCAGAGATTGACGTGCCACCCGTCCCCCTCCCGCCCTTTTTTCTTCTTTGCTTATGCTTTGGCGAAAGGCATTGGAAACTAAATGTATCAGTGATACTGAAAGGATGTAATTTTTGATTGATAATTTTCAGTGCCAAAAATGTGCAAAATCTGTATGCTTGCATAACCTTTTCTTTATGATTATCTTTTTTCAATTTTTAATTATTTCATTTGTTTTGAAATTAACATAATTTACATAAAGAGCGTTTAAAAATGTATTACAAATATTTGGAGAAACCTGATTTCTTCAGGAAATTAATTTTTAAAACCCTATTCCATTATTAAAACTAAAAAGAAAAAAAACCAAAAAACTTTGTAATAAGGACATCCAGTATGCTAAATTCTATTTTAGGTATTTATTATATTTTAAACTCATTGTATTTCTGGATCATAAAGTTAGTAAAGTGTAAATGAATATTTACCTAGTATGTAAAGCTCAGTATTGTGCTAATTATTATGAATAATATTGAAATTTGCATATTAAAATAGTACTAAAATGAACATAGTTTCCTGTCATAAACAGGGCGTTAATTATTTGCCATACCCAGAAGTGTGTCTGCTCTCTATAATTTAGGCATTTTCTCTGTCGTAAAACTGGATGTTGCACTAACAATGCATTGAACTGTTTCCCTCGTTTCTATTTTAAAGTGTTAAAATAAAATACAATGTTAAAGCTAAATTATGAAATTCCTAAAGTAGTAAATGTTTATGTTCTAATATATAGTTATAGTTATGTAAACTTTTCTTAAGGTGTGCTAAGGTCTTTTTATTCTTTGATTATGAGTCATTTGTAGATTTTAACAATTATTTTTAGTGCATATGCAAGCTTATAGGGAAGGGATTGTGGATTTGAGGAGTTCTTTATAAGCAGAAACAAAGCTATGTATTAAATACATACTTTGTTTTGTGAGAAATATTGGCTATGGCATTCCTCCTTTTCTGTCTTCTTAAGGAAACTAAAATCTTTATGTGTAGAAAAGGAATATGCTTAAAAACAGGGTTCTGTGGTCACTGTAGACAAATTTAGCATAAATAATTTAAGGGACTTGCCTAACGTTTTAGGTAGTAAGATTCTAACTCTTATGACCACAGTTAAGGGAAAAATTTTCTCCTGTGCTGTTTGACTTCTCATTGAACATTTCCCAAGTGCATGTTGAGAACCGTTTGGGGTATAGTCAAAAAGGTAGAATCTAAAGTACTCTTTTCTATCTGTGATAATTAAAGGTGTGCTGTTTCTGCTGTGCAGGTGGCCCCAGATTCATGGTGATCTAGTTAACAGAAGGAAATACTGCCCCATTCCGTACCATACCGACGATAAATTGGGAATCAGACTGTTGTGCATCTGTAGGGTTTTTATTTTCTTCTAAATTTTATTCGTTGCTGAAAATATACATAGAACATATACAAGTTCAACAGTTTTCTACATGGCTAACTTAGTGACTTGTTCACATTTTTGAGCTGTAATTATTAATTCCAACCTTCTTTTCTGAGTTATTCCTCTCTCTAATGTAAAATCATTGCCCCTTAAATGTACTACCTATAGTTTTGAGTTGCTGGTGTCAATTTGACCCCCTTAGATTGTTTCTTAAAGCATGGTGCTCAAGGCAGACCCGTTTTATGATTTATGCTAAACTGTTGTTTGATTTTTAAGATGGCTTCAGGAGAGGATATTGGTCTAAAGTTTAAGGATCAGCTCAGGGTAATAGCTTCAGGGATTCACCCACCCTCTGGCTCCAGAAGTCGAGGCAGTTGTTCATGGCGGCAATGAGCAGTACAGTTCATATTTTTCTCCTCTTTGTGACTCTACTTTCTCTGTTGCTTCAGCTGAATAGACACTCTTACCGTGAATGGCCACTTGCAAGCTTTTAACACGCCAAGTATTCAATGCACTGGGAGCACCAAACATATTGCTAGACCAGTTAATTGAGATGCCCCCCCAAAACAGTGGCTCTGAACCAAGGAACCAAATCCTGTGAGGTGTTTAGTTGTAAATAGCAGCTTCAGCATCTGCTCTTATTTTTTTTTAGTCATTGTTCTAAGTATATCTAGCACACAGTTTTTGCCAATTCAACTTGTTAGAAGTGCACAACTTATTGACAGTGAGTACAATAATTGGCTGTAATGTAATTTTGCTATCTCTTCTGACCCTAGTAACCACTAATAAAGTTTAGTTTCGAGTCATTTGCCTTTTTTGGTCATTTTATATGTGAGATCATATAATCCTTAACCTTTTATGATTGGCTTATTTCTCTCAGTAAAATGTTTTCATGCTCCATATATATTGTAGTATGTATCAAGACTTCATTACTCCTACTGGCTGATTATTCCTTTGCATATATATATATATATATATATATATATATATATATATATATATATATATATATATATAATTTATCTGATGGCTATTTAAGTTCTACCCTTTGGCTCTTGTGACTAGAGTCTTATTGAACACTGGTGTACAAGTCTCCTTTTGAGTCTCAGGTAATACTCTTTTTAGATTTTTGAAGTACCACCATGCTGCTTTACCCAGTGCGGTACCATTTTGCATCCCCACTCGCAGTGGACAAGGGTTTCCAATTGCCCTCATCCTTACTAACTGTCTGTTATTTTCTGTTTTTTTTTTTCTCAACCATCCTAGTGAAAGTGAAATGGTTTCTCATTGTAGTTTTCTGTATCTCTGATGAGTTGAATAATGACCCTAAGCATTTTTCCGTGTGTTTGGTGTGTTCTTATGGACTGGTTTTTGGAAATAGATCACCAGGGTTTTTCTTTCTCGTTTGCCTTAAACTTGAAGGTGAAGATTAACTGAAACCTGTTTAGCTTCAGCCTCACATAGCCATCCACAGATGGCTCATTGCTGCACATCAGGGGCATTAGCCAATAATCAAACTTTGGTCAGTCACAAAGAAGGCCAGATTTTTACCAGTGAAGCACCATTGCCTTCATATTTAATTGGCTGCCTAAACTTTCGTATCCTCATGGTAAAATAAGATTAACCAGCGTCATATGGGCAGATGGAAAAGAGAATTAAATCAATTAATCAATATAATGTGGTGCTTATCCAGCTACAGGTTCAAAAGGTGATACGTATTATGCTTTAAGTTGGGAGGGGGGGAGTGACAGCCATGTAAAGATTTGGATGAGAATCATTCCAAACAAAGGATTCTACTGTAGTTATTGTTCTCTGACCTGCATGGCAAATAGTGTGTGTGGTAGTCACCTAATCTGGTGTCAATGTAAGGATTAAGAGTGTATGGGTGGAGTCTAGGCTGTCAATCTAGAGATAGCCTGTGAGGCCTCTGTGGACATGGCCTTCTCCTGAGAATTCTGGGAAATCTTGTGCTTCCTCCTTGGAGGTGGAAGACACCTCTCTCTCTGCTACTTCCTGGGAGACTTTGCAGAAGACAAGCCACATGGACACAACCAGTCATCAGAAGCCAGAAAAGCCACAGAGACCCCTGCCAGCACTGAGATGCTTACAATGTTACTGGACCCAAAGACGTTCTACCCAGCGGCTTGTGATCGTCCTGCATTTGGCTTCATTGCATGTGTTTCTTGAGTCTGAAGAGGACTTTATAGATTGGTATCAGACATATGGGCTAATATCAGATTTATGGCCTTGGACTGGACTGGGTTGGGATGTTTTCTCAATGTACAATTACCCTTTACATAAAACTCTCTTATATACATATGCGTATTTATGAATTTGTTTCTCTAGTCTACCCAGACTAACACAGTGTGTTTCTGAGGAAGAAAGAAGAGGCTTTCTTCTACTTCTGTAAAAGTTAAGGGCTCGGAAACCCACAGTAGTTCCACTATGCTCTGTGGGGTCACTCTCTGAGTTGGTTTTGATGTGATGGCAGTGCGTTTTCTTTTTCCTTAATATTTTTTGAATTTTTACTGTATGAATGGCCTCATTTAATTTTCAGAAAGAAAATCTCAGGAGATAAACAATTGTTGTTCTTCCCCTACCCCTTTTTAAAGTTTAAATACTACAATTGAAATTGAGAGAAATAAATCATGTGTCCAAGGTTACTTAACTGGTTACTGGCGTAGCTTACTAGCTCAGGTATTCTGAATTCAGAGCCTGGACTTTTTATGTGACATGTATCTAATCCTAACTGAGGTCAGAAGGCTATTCTTAGTACATGAGACATAGGTATTAGTTCATTTTAGTTTTGTGGGTGTCAAAGAATAGCATGATCAGACCTGTCTTAGTTCAGAGAACTGAACTCTTAAACAAGGATAAATAGAAGGATTATGGACCTTTGTGAGAATTCAACTTAAATCGGCTAAGATCTTTGTGGTCCATTAGTTTTCAAAGTTGAAACAGTTGGTTCTAGCTAACTATATTCCTCCAACTCAATTTCCTATCAATGCTTCATATTTATCAAGCATAATCAGACATTTAAACTTTTATTTCTTTGTTTTGTTTCTCTGATTTCTAAAGTATTGGTCCTTTATTCTTCTTCTTAGTTGCCCTGCCAACCAAGCCAGAAATCTAGGAATTCTCACCAAGTCTTTTCAGTTCAAGATCCTAAATATGCCTCTGACTTCCTACTTTCTCCCTCAGAAAGGATCATGTTTTGCTCCATTCTTGTCTGCAGTTTAGACCTCATTCCTGTCTTTATTCTGAATTACTGGACTTTTCATAATGGACCAAGACGACTACATTGTTTCTATATTTACTGTCCCCTTACCTTGAAGGCTCCCCCCCCCACCCCCCGGATTTACAGGCAAAATGGTATTTTATACAAGGGGACTTCAAAAAATTGTGGAAAAAATGGAATTAAAAGATAATACTATTGGCTCACCAACTTTTTGAAGGCCCCCCGCTTGTTCTCCTCTAGGAAGTCTTCCTTAAACTGCTCTTGTCCACTTCCCATTACTCTGTGTCACTTGATTTACCTTGACTCAAACCAAAACACCTGCCTACTGTCATCAAGTTGGTTCTGACTCATAGCTTCCCTATAGGGTGGCGTAGAGCTGCTCCTTAGGGTTTCCTGTGCTGCGAACCCTTACAGCAACGGGCTGCCACAGCTCTCTCCTGAGAAGTGGCTGGTGGCCTTTGGTTAGCAGCCAACATTTTAACCACTGGTACACCAGAACTCTTGTTTTACCTTGACCGTTGATTTATAATTATGATAAATAATCATTACTCACTTATATCAAATAGATCTTTTCTGCCACACTGACTTTTTGAAGGCAGGAACTATATAATAAGTTGTGCTAAGTCAAAATAGTTGTTAAATTATGCATTCAATTAAGTTATATGAACCTATAATTTAGCATTTTATTTAAAATATTTGAGTATTAATCTTTTTGTATTCCTAGTCCTGTGACTCACGGTAGGTACACTGGAGAGGCAAGGCAGTGTAGCAGAAATAAGAGACTGAAAGTTAGATCCATGTTTTAATTCTAATTCCCTCTTTTTATGGTGGCATGATTTACATGGTTTGCTTTATCTCCTGTCATGTAAACTGTCCAGCATGCACTGACTACGTAATACATCTTTATTTACTTTGTATTCTTCCCCTTCAATAAGCGTAAGTTGAGTACATAAATAAGATTAGAAATGGACAAAAAAAAGAAATGGACATTGGAATTATAGATCTGGAGTTTGGGGGCGATATGCAGGCAGGAGGAGATTTCAGAATTTTTTATTAGAATAAAAGAGTGACAGAGACTGAAATTATCCAGGAAGAAAATGAAGTAGACAGGAAAAGAGCCTAACATTTGAAGGTAAGATGAAAGGATAGGCTCCTAAGAAAAAGTGGTATAAGCTAGAATCCAGGTTTAATGCTTCCATGACTCCCTGGTCCTTGCAGGATCCATTTCTAGACTCCTTAGAAGATTGCAGTATTAATGACCTCAAAGCTGGGGCGTTAGTTAAGTAAAGACTATACCAGGTAACTGTGACATTGAACAAACATGACTTCGGGGTTTAAAATGTGTTACATTTCTGTTACTGAAAAAATAATTCTAATGAAAGAAAATTGTTGGATGCATATTTGGTGCCTTGCACTGTACTAAGCAGTTTACTTATATATTTTTGGTTATGTGCTGCGTGTTCCTGTACTGTCCCCATGACTGGTTGCTTATCTGTCTGTTGTGATTCATATGGTTTTCTGAACTAGTCCCCCAGGCCATTCCTCCTAGTTTGTCTAGGTCCAGAAGCTCTGTTGAGGTTTGTTCGGCATAATTTCCTAGCCTCCACTGACAGATGAGAGATGCTTCTGGTTGATTTTATTTTTATTGACATATAGTTCATGTATCACACAATTGAATAGCTCGGTCATAGATAGAAGAGTTGTTCAATCATCATCACAGTTTTAGAGTATTTTCTTCTTGTGGTTATTATTGTTAGTCCTCCGTCTCCCCCGAACCTTCCTTTGCCATGTCCTTAGGTAATTATTAATTCAGTTACTGTCTATAAATTTACCTATCCTGAGCTTCATATACAGAAAAAAGCAAAACAAATCATTAAACATCAACAACAAAGACAAAAGAAAACCTCAATCCAAAAGAAAACAAAATGTTAAAATCTGAAACTTTAAAATGAATCAAATGGAAGATCAAATGATAAAGTGTTACAGTTTAACCTAATTGCATCTGCCATAATCATTTATTTTATTTTTGCTATAATCAATTTTATGATGCTTTCTGCCAGGTAGCAGAAGTTTTTATCTATGGATTATGGTTAGAGGCTTAATCATCATGGGGATTTTGGGTTTCCACTGTCATTTAAAGCCTTTTGTAGACCAGGTGTTCACAGTCGAATCTCTGATACAGTTCCCTCTTCCAGATTTGGATTTTATTATTTATAATAATAGTTATTATGACACTTTTATTGCTATTATTAAAACTAAAGCACAGGCGGATGTAATTCTTCAGTGTGGACTTAGTTGACGCTTGGCTAGATGGCTGTTTGTTTTGAGACAAACATTTAAGACTCCAGGTGCTGTTCTTTGTGATTGCCAGCACCATCAGATTTCTTCCTCACACTGAATATATATAGTACCCATATATTCAGTGATCTCTCTTTAAGCATGAGTATTAAGTTGGGCTATATCATAAGGACTAATTTTTCTTAGATTAAGGCTATGATTAAGTAAGTCCAAAGTCCATTAATGTATCTTATGTTTTATGTACATCCCCGGTTCATTTTAGAGACAGCTGGCTCAGGAGAGTTGTTGCTGTGGACCAATAACTTTATCTTTACTGTTTGCACATCCTGACTTATAGTAACCTATTAGCTTCCCTAGGAGGTCTATTGATTGTGAGTATGGGTTGTGAATTTGGAGTGGCAGAGAAGTAGAGTGCCCTTGCAAACTGGGTGGTGTCAGGATAGAATGAGAGGGATGATGAGTGAAGGCATGTGTGACCCCTGCCTCCTGGCGATAGGTGACCAGAGGAGGGCAGACAGGCCATCCCCACGCTGTTCACTGCCCTCTTTAATCAGCATATTAGCATTTTTTTACTTTAAAGAAATTTGGTTTGGGTATAGTATTCAAAGGGTATATAGGAAAAAAAGTTTTAACTTCTATCCCTATCTATGTTGGGCTGAGTTTGCTAGAGAAACACAACTAATGACACATATATGTATGAGAAAGAACTTTATATCAAGAAAGAATTTTATATCAGAAAAGTGACCCAGCCCAGTCAACTCATGTCCAAGGGTCAGATGCTTACTGGAGAAGCTGGGAAAACACAGGCTAGTGGATGTAGAGTTACCTGAATCCAAGGTCCACAGGAATGTGGTAGAGCACAAATGCTCCCAGGGGTCATGTGGACCACATGTGCTGCTGGCCCCAGATGTGCAACATGGTAGTCAAACAGAATAGAGGTGGACAAGAGAGAAGTTCTCCATAGTATCTCTCATCAAAAGGCTACACCCCTGAAGAGGTGTTATTAGGCTGTGTCCTCACTGAGAGGTTGGACCCCACCACTATCTTCACATAGTTGACATAAACTGTAACCATCCCACCAGCACTAACCATTGGGTACCCTTCTTCAGAGCAATAACTGTTAGCTATTTTGTTGTATATTCTTTTGGACATCTATGGTGCATAAAAAAGCATAACTATATATATATATACACATCTCACATGGTATTTTTATCTCATTAAAATGATAATACATAATGTAGATTATATCTTATCTGAACGTATATAACGATTTCATCCTTGATAACTGAATAATGTTTCTTTGCATGGATA
Source organism: Tenrec ecaudatus (assembly GCF_050624435.1). Lineage (NCBI taxonomy): Eukaryota > Metazoa > Chordata > Mammalia > Afrosoricida > Tenrecidae > Tenrec > Tenrec ecaudatus. Next base: position 91,897,787 of record NC_134536.1, read on the forward strand.
TATCATAATTTCTTCAGCATGCTGGATTACTTCCAGGCAATGCACAAGGATGTTCTTGTACATATGCCCCAGTTCACACATAAACTCTATGGATTGTGACCCATCTAGTTTTCATTATTTTTCAGAACTAGATTACAAAGCCTTTCTTTTAGTTAATCTTCCTTTGAAAGTTCTGATGGAACTGGTTGAGCATCACAAGAACTTGCAGACCTACACAGACAGAGGGATGAAGTGCATTGGCCAGGAGCTGAATCTGGATGTCCTGCTTGGATAGTTGCAGGATGGATTGCTATTAGTAAAACTGTTGTGCACTTTGATGAGCATTATTGAATTGCTCCCCATAAAGTTTGTACCAATTTATACTCTCACTAGCAGTGGATGGAAGTTTCTATCTCCCCTTAATATCCATCCTTTGATCGTTATCATTTTAATAGATCAAGACTATGTATCACATTATAGATTTAATTTGCACTTCTTTTAAGTAAAGTGAAATTTCCTTCTTAAAAGTCTTTAAATTTTTCTTTTGGTTAAGTGTGGTTATATTTGATTTTTTCTTCTATTGGCCTCATTGATATTTAGAAGCTAGAAATTAGATTTTCCCTCTGTCAGTTATTTTATATAGTTTAAGAACTACATTGAATTTATTATTGATTTATTTAACATACGTTTCAGACTTTGTTTAGAAAGGCAGTTATTAAAAAAAACTGTTTTCATCTAGTGCTTTTATGGCTTCATTTTTGTCTGTCTCTGAGTTATCTGGAGTTTATGTTGATGTAAGAAATAAAGTAAATATCTCAAGTTATCTTTTCCTAGGTAGCCACTTAGTAGTTTTAGCATCCTTTGTATCATCTCCTATGGGCAAGGACCTTCCATGTAGATGGAACTGTGTTAACAGCCTGCCTGGCACTTAGTGAAGACTACATACCTGAGGAGTGTGTTGGTGTTCTTATGGCAGCAGATATGGTGGTTATGATGTAGTTTTAGGAGATTAGAAATTTAGGATGGGATTTTTATATAAAGATTGAAGTTTACGTTTGGTTATAATTTGTTGGGACATAGTTAAAAGACTGAAAATACAGGTATGTTAGTCTGGGTAAACTTAGGGAAACAAACCCACAGAAACTCATGTATAAGAGAGAGTTTTATATGAAGGGTAAGTGTACATTAAGAAAGCATCCCAACCCAGTGCTGTCCAAGTCCATAAGTCCAACATTAATCCATATGGCCGGCACCAATCTACAAAGTCCTCCTCCATCTCACAAAACACACCATGACACCGACTGCAGGAGGAAAGCCGAGTCAGTGAACGTGTAAGCATCTCAGCGCTGGCAGGGGTCTCCACATGGTTGCTCCAGCACACAGGGCTGCATCGGGGCAGGTCCATACAGCTTCCCCTCAGGGATGTCTCACAGGAAGTGAGCCTTGCCAGCTGAAGCAGGGAACTGGCTAAGGCAGCTGCACCCTGGTCCGACCATCACAAAGCAAGAGACCGGAGAACTAGAAAGGCGAGACTCACTGAGCCATTTATCCCTCCACCCTTCAGTTAATCCCACATGTGATTATTGGCCAGGTTGGCACAATAAACTTTAACTATCTCAAAAGGAAAAGGAAAGAAATTTAATCCAGAATACCGACATAGAGATTAACTTCAAAATAAGACTAGAGGTAAGGATGTCTGAGGTAGAGACAGTGCTGAAGGAGAAATTCTCAGTTTGCTAAGAGTCAAATGAAAAGAAGTCTTATTGAGGAATAAAACAGCAACTGCTGGATAGCACTTGATAAAAATAAATATCCAACTAGATCAGAGGTGACAATGAGTTGTATACAGAAAGTGTAGTATGAGTACAAATTTTCCATTATCAGTTGCTCACATAATTCTTTTTATTTGTTTTTTATTTATTTTTTGCTCACTAATTCTTGAAGACAGATGGTATAAAATTTTTCCAACAATATCATCAAATGCTCCCTTCTTATTTTATTTAAAAAATTATTCTTATTATTAAAAAAAACCCCAAGTGCATAGTTTAACCTCCTTCCTTGTTGACCCAAGAGTCCTCTGAGTTACTGTATATACTCGAATATAAGCCAACCTGAATATCAGCTGAGGCACCTAATTTTACCACAAAAACTGCATTAAAAATGTGCTGGAAAACTTGGCTTATACATGAGTGTATACGGTAATCGTTTATTGCAAGCATAGCCAAATACCTCTAAGTTGAAGTTGTCCTAGCAAAATAGATACCATGGATATGAAGGTGAAACATTGATGGATTTTTTTTTTTAGAGAGGAATTAGGACATGTAAATATGGAGGTGATTATAAAAAATTGAGGAGCGTATAAGATAGTATTTGTATTCTTTTTAAAAAATAAATTTGTGTTAGAGACTTGTTACTCAAGATTTGATTTATCTAGCATTTTGTAGGATTGGGTAGTTGTTAGCAATCTCAGAAAAAAGTAAATATTAAAATAAAGTTATGTTAGACACAACTGCTAGATTTTCTTGTTTGTGAGAAGGATACCCACCATACTTTTTGTCTTTTTCTTCCCTTATAGGTCACCCTTGCAATTATGGATATTTAAAAGGATCTGAGAGTGTGGAGGGGGAGTTCCCCTCTCCACTCCCCCTTGGTGCTTGACTTTAGGAATCATTTATAAACTGTGGGAAATTTTAGAAATTTTTTTATATAAACTTTATAATAGAGTTATTTATAATTTTTGTTTTCATTTTAGTGCCAAAAGAAATTATATTAATAAACACAGTTTTATACTGTTGTCCTGAGGATTTAAATTACAATCCTTAACAGGCCATATATACTCTGTAACTCATCTTGAGTAGTAGCATCTTTGTGTCCTGGCATTTTCAGTTTAAAAAGCAGTATTAACTGACTGTTCTGAAGAAGTAAGCAGCTTAGAAATATTAGGATGAGTTCTCTTACCCCTGACTGCACATCGAAGTGTCGATCGCTGAAGCATGCTCTGGACATCCTTTCAGTGATAACAAAGGGGAATGAAGGGCAGATTAAGGCTTTTCTCTCTAGTCATTGTTACAATGCTACAACTATAAGGGATGCCTATGGCCGGAATGCCCTTCATCTGATTTCCTCCTGTGGAAAGAAAGGAGTGTTAGATTGGCTTATTGAGAAAGGAGCAGATCTCTTGGTGAAAGACAAGGAATCAGGATGGACCGCTCTACATAGAAGCATTTTCTATGGACATATTGACTGCGTCTGGTCTCTATTGAAGGTAAGTTCATCTGTTTAATTAAAACTGTGTCTGGCCATGCATGTTTTTCTTAATCATTTTCATTTGCCCACTGACTTTCCAAAAAGGATTTAGTTAGATTTGCTGTTGCTACTTGTTTGATATATTTTACTATTGTAATTCATCTTTGGAATTAAAATTGGTCTTAGACAGGGTTCTCTAGAGAAACAAAACCAGAACGCTAATAATTATATATATATTTATACAGATAGTGTATTAGTCTGGGTACTTTAGAGAAACAAATCCACAGAAATTCATGTATAAGAGAGTTTCATATAAAGGTTAAGTGCACATCAGGGAAACATCCCAACCTAGTGCTGCCGAAGCCCACAAGTCCAACATTAACCCATATGTCCGACACCAATCCACAAAGTCCTCCTCCATCTCATGAAACACACACTATGACACCGACTGCAGGAGGAAAGCCAAGTCAGTGAACATGTAAGCATCTCAGCGCTGGCAGGAGTCTCCACACGGCTGCTCTGGCACCGAGTGCTGCATCGGGGCAGGTCCATGCGGCTTCTCTTTGGAGATATCTTGCAAGAAATGTGCTTTGGCAGCTGAAGCAGGAAACTGGCTAAGGCAGCTACATTCTGGTCCAACCATCACAAAGCAAGAGACCTGAGAACTAGAAAGGCGAGGCTCACCGAGCCATTTATCCTTCTGCCCTTTAATTAACCCCACATGTATTAATCATCCAGGTTGGCCCAATAAACTATATCAGATAGATGGATATCTAACTTAAGAAGTAAATAGTTAATTAAATTATAAAGCAATACAGATGGCTGAGTGCAACTCACTCCCGTGAGATAGTTGTGAGACTCTGGCAGCTGCTAGGTAGTCCACTGTAGAGCAATCCAGGCTATCCGGGCACAGGCAGCAAACAGCAAGGCAGGTCACCAACAGTCAGCCAGATGACAGGGTCCGACAGTCCCCACCTCAAGAGCTGTACATTCCAATAGTGTGGCGAAGCAGGTCTCGAAGGAACCTCAACTTACAGTGATACAGTCCACGGGGTTAGGTGACCCACAGGTAGTGTAGCTTGCATTGAGGCACAGAACAAGCAAGGCAGCCACACACTGGTCCAATCAAAGAGCAGGAGACAAGAAAGGTGAGGTTCGCTGAGCCATTTATCTCTCGCCCCTCAATTAATCCCATATGTGTTTATCGGCCAGTTTGGCACAATAAACTACCTCAAAATCCTAGGTATTTTATTTAAATGTTTTATGATATGTGATTTTAAACATACATAAAAGTTGACAATACATACTTTACTATTGGTCAATTTTGTATTATATGTACCCTCACATGATTTGTATTCCTATAGTCTTTTGATGCAAATCCCAGCTGTTTGATTTAATCAGTGCTGTGTATCTTAAATATTTTAAATAAAATCTCATTTACCATTTGATAACTATATTAGTAACTACTTTAAAAGGGTACTAACTATTGAACACCATCTAAAGATTGTGATTTGATTAATGTGTCAATTCTCAGTTGGCAAGGATTTTATAATTCTTAACATAAAAAAAGATAATTAGAATCAAATTAAGTCTTACATTGAAAAGCCAGATAATGAAGTATTTTGAGATAAATCCAATGTCATTTCTCTAATAAATGACTACACAAAATAAAGTTGTTACAGCTGAGATTTAACAACCCTAAGTTGTATGGTCATCTTAAATTGTTTGTGTAGACTTAAGGAAGAACAAAAAATAAGAGTGGCTTATAAAATTGGTGAGCTTTGAGATTCAATGTCTTCATCTCTTTTTGACTTTTAACACAGTACCGAAGAAGTACTTTTTAGATGGTGATATTTACTAATTAAAATGATTTTATACATTAATAGTAGAATAATATTTTATTGGTACGAATCTACCTAGGTTTTCTTTTTACTGGGTCTTCTTGGATTAGTGACGTACGTAATCTTAAATCTTGATTTTCATCTGTAAGGCGAAGTTAATATTATTACCTTTCTCTCCCTCCAGGCAGGGCCAATGAAGAAAAAGGATATCCAGAGTTTATTATTACTAGTAGTATTGAATAATCTTATATCTAAAACTCCTGAGATATACTTCAATCCTGATTAATTTCCTCTTTTGTGAGGAAAACTAGACTTACAGCATCTATCAGTTTTCCTCCTTTTCACCTCTAAAGCCTTGAAATTTTCATGTTTCTTGTGAAAATTGACTGATTTCCAAGCCTACATAGTTTGGGAAAGTCCTTAGGCCGCTGATTTATAAGTTGCCATTTAAGTGTCAGGATTTGAAGCTTCATTTTGAAACAGTTGTGGATGATCTGAACTTTGGACCTTCCCATCATCCTTTAGTGTTTCATTCCCCTTTAGAGCTCTGTAATGGTCAAACCACAACACTTAAGAGGATGGGCAGTATCTGACTGTGTTTAATTCTTGTCTACACAGGGTCCTTATGAGTCAGAATTGACTCAAGTCACCTAACAACAATAATCCTCTCTCTTGTCTAAGAGAAGTCAGAAAATCACACCATGGACCTTTGGCTTGATTGGCATGTAGAAACCTCTTTTGACCATTCAGTGTCTTGTAAGCCATCTGCATGTGCTCTGTACATTAATCTTTCCTTTCACCTTCCACCCAAACCACTGTCATTGAGTATTGAGACTCACAGTAAACGTGTGTAGGTGTTTTTGAGACCGTAAGCTTTTTCTTTTAATCCTTTTATTAGGGGCTCATATAACTCTTATCACAATCCATACATACATCAGTTATGTAAAGCACATTTGTACATTCATTGCCCTCATCATTCTCAAAACATTTGCTCTCCACTTAAGCCCCTGGCATCAGCTCCTCATTTTTCCCCTCCCTCGCGGCTCCCCTCTCCCTCATGAACCATTGATAATTTATAAATTATTATTTTGTCATATCTTTCCCTGTCCGACGTCTCTCTTCACCCCCCTTTTCTGTTGTCCATCCCCCAGGGAGGAGGTCACATGTAGATCCTTGTAATCGGTTCCCCCTTTCCAACCCACTGTCCCTCTACCCTCCCAGTATTGCCACTCAAACCACTGGTCCTGAAGGGATCATCTGCCCTGGATTCCCTGTTTCCAGTTCCTATCTGTACCAGTGTACATCCTCTGGTCTAGCCAGACTTGCAAGGTAGAATTGGGATCATGATAGTGGGGGGTGGGAGTGGGGAAGCATTTAGGAACTAGAGGAAAGTTGTATTTTTCATCGTTGCTACATCACACCCTGTCTGGCTCGTCTACTCCCCCGACCCCTCAGCAAGGGGATCTCCAATGGCCTACAAATGGGCTTTGGGTCTCCACTCCACACTGCCCCCTTCATTCACTATGGTAAGACTTTTTTGTTCTGATGATGCCTGATACCTGATCCCTTCAATACCTCGTGATCGCACAGGCTGGTGTGCTTCTTCCATGTGGGCTTTGTTGTTTCTGAGCTAGATGCCGCTTGTTTACCTTCAAGCCTTTAAGACTCCAGGCGCTACATCTTTTGCTAGCTGGGCACCATCAGCTTTCTTTGCCACATTTGCTTATGCACCCATTTGTGTTCAGTGATCATATCATGGAGATGAGCACACAATGATAAGATTTTTTGTTTTTTGATGCCTGGTAACTGATCCCTTCGGCACCTCGTGATCACACAGGCCTGGTGTACTTCTTCCATGTGGGCTTTGTAGCTTCTGAGGTAGATGGCCGCTTGTTTACCTTCAAGCCTTTAAGGCCCCAGACGCTATATCTTTTGATAGTTGGGCATCATCAGCTTTCTTCACCACGTTTGCTTATTCACCCACTTTGTCTTTGGAGGTTGTGTCGGGAAGGTGCGCATCATAGAATGCCAGTTTAATAGAAGAAAGTATTCTTGCATTGTTGGAGTACTTTGATGGAGGCCCAATGTCCTTCTGCTACCTTATTACTAAACCTATAAATATATGCACATAGATCTATTCACATATATTTGCATATATACATGTCTTTATCTAGACCTCTATAAATGCCCTTTGACTCCCAGCTCTTTATTTCCCTTGACTTTCCTCCTATCCCACTATCATGCTCTGTCCCTACCAGGCTTTCAGCAAATCCTCTTTGTTACATTACCATTGTTCTTGCCCTACCAGGCCTCCATACCCTCCTCACCACCAATTTGGATCACTTGTTGTTCCCTTGTCCCTGGGTTTGTTAACACCACTGCCTTTCCTCCCACCTCCCCCTCTCCCATGTCCCCCTGGAACTGTCAGTCCTGTTGTTTTCTCTTCCAGATTGTTCATCCAGCCTATCTTATTTAGACAGACCTGTGGAGATAATAACATGCACAAAAACAAGACAGAGCACAACCAAGCAACAATATACAACAAAACAACAAATCAATGGCATTAAAACAAAGCAAAACACAACAAGAAAGAAAAGCTTGTAGTTAGCTCAAGGATCATTTGTTGGCATTAGGAGTGTTATCCAGTCCAGTCTGTTGGAGCACCACGCCCTGGCCTCAAAGTTCACCATCAGCATTCCCTGGGGACCTCGCCACTCCATTCCCTTGCTGTTCGGTTGCACCCCCTTAGTATTGTGCCTCGGTGTGGCAGGATCAGATCGAGTGCAATTCCCACATTGTGTCTCCGGTGTTGTCCTCTGTAGAACTATGGGTCAGTGAGGGGCATGTTGTCTCATAGTGGGGCTGGCCATGTGAGACCGTCAGTCTTTATGGGAGCAGACATTCTTTCTCCCTCTGAGCATCTGGTAGGATTGAACTGCTGACCTTATGGTCAGCAGCCCAACACAACCTAGAGTTCCAGCAGGCCTCCTTTCAACACTTCTTTAATTAGTGACCGCAGGCAGTCTTTATGTCAACCGTATGTCTGAAGCCTACCACAGCGCTCAGATAGTTTAGACCGGCAGGAAGACATAATATGCACGTGTGTATTTAAATTGATTTTCATTTGATAAAAACGGGATGAAAATTTTAACCAAGTATTAAAATCAATTGTATATTAGTATGCACACATACACACTTGCCCAGTTTAAGTTCCTAATTGCCAAGAATATAAAACCTTAGCAAATATTTGGCTTCTGTAAAAAGCTGGAGTAGAGGTAGTATTTCTTGTGTAGATTCCCTGTGGTTCCTTGGTTCTAGGACAGGATGTGTGCTTGGCAGGAACTAGGTGTACTTGTAAGTTTTGTTTTATCTTGTTGCTATACCATTATTCTGGAAGAATTGATTATTTTACTTTTTCCGAGTTATAAGTGGAAGAATTTATGGAATCATAAGATTGTGTTGATTCCATTATATGCTAACTATAAAGCTGTGTACCTGGTAATAATCTAAGTACATTGCATAGACAAGATGGACAAGGTCCCCTCAATGAGTTTTTCCTTCTAGTAAGTGTAAATAGACCAAAACCAGATAATTAAACAAAAAAATGAAAAGAGAGAAAACCTTTCTTGATTTATTGCCCTGGATTCTCGCTACAGTCCTTTCTACATGCAGATTTTGAACTCTGTTTCTGTTTTTGAGAAGATAATCAAAACAAGCCAAACACTTTCCCTGTATTTCCTAACAGACTCCCAAAGTACTGCCCGTGCTCGTAGTGCCCCAGAGCGTGGCTGCTGGCAGTGCACCTTCGTTGCAAGGTGATGCTGTGCACAACAGAACGCAGTCTTGTACCGTCCTGTGCCTTCATCATAAAGCCAGCATGTTGGAATTCATCATTGTCTGTCGTGCCAGTCCATCTTACCAAGCACCTCCCTTGCCCTCACTGTTCGCTCCTTCATAAAACACCCGTTTTAAGATATTGATCCTTCCTAATGACATGTTTCAGGAGTCCTGGTGGTGGTACATGCTGGGCTGCTAATCACAAAGTCATCAGTTCAAATCCACCAGTCTTTCCACAAGAGAAAAATGAGGCTTTCTGTTCCCATAGAGGTATACAGTAGCGTTTCCCAAAGTGGGTGTTATTGTCCCCTGGGGGCACTGGAACTATTCCGGGGCTGCTGCAAAAACAGATACCTACACTTTATCCTGGGTTTCAGGCTGTAGAAGTTTCTAATTGCCAGAGGGTGCTGAGTTTTTTTGTTTGTTTGTTTGTTTTCCTGAAAAGGAAGACAGCAGGCCTAATAATTTTGGAAGCCTGTGATTTACAGGCTCAGAAGCCTACAGGGACAGTTTTGTCCTATAAGTTCACCATAGTCAAAATTGACTTGATGGAAGCGAGTTTGGATTTTTCTTTTTTTGTAATGACTTGTTCAAAGTAATTGAGTTAAATAGTGTTCTTTTGTGATCCATAAAATTTTCATAGCAATTTACAAATCACCACAGTATGACACACTGACAGATGGTGATAGTTGTAGAATAACTGTCTAAAGTTCATTCATTTCTTAGGTAGACATGAGATATCCAGGTTTATAAGCCTCACATTTTATGTGCTATTTAGTTAGCTAATAAGTGTACCTGTTATTTTGGACATGTGAAGATTGGTTTTAAATAAATGAACTAATATCATTTAGAGATTAAGATAAGCATGTTAGAAAATGTCAGCGCCTAGCATAAGTAGAGGGCTCTGCTGGTAAAAATTGTCTCAAATCTTTTATGCAATTAGGGCTGCTTAGGATGATGCAAATATGTCTAGTCGTACCTGAATCCAGTTTGTTTTTATAAAACTTGGAGCAAAACAATAAAAATGCCAAAATAAAGTTTGTAGGGATCTATGAATAGCTTGGAACACTCATCCCTGAAATCTACCATTGTTACTCTTACAAAGCCTAATGCTAGGTCCTACCTGAATTTCTTATCTTTGAAAGTACAATTTTAAATTTAATATGATCTTCGATCATCACTTCTGATTTTTGTTAGCTCTCTAATTTGAGCATGTTCTCTTGATTGACATTTTGGGGAAACCAGGCGTTTTAACCATCTGGAAGAGTAAGAATTGATCATAGTTTATTAGAAAGCAGTTGTTGAAAGTGAAGAGGAGATTCTTAAGTAACTTAATATAGAGTATTTTGACATATAGCTTGTAAAATTTTAAAATATTATGGTTCATCTTGTCCTTAACTAGCCAGGTAAATTATGTGTGTGGACAGGCAATGATGACTCACTTTAGTTTAAATAAAGGTAAGGTTAAGCAGTTATGGAAAGTCTTATAATGTTTGACAGCAAACATTAAAATGTGTTTTTGAGAAGCAGTACATTTTATATTTTAAAAACTAATAGTAGAATGATGTGAAATGTACTGTCTTCCTACTTTTCTGTTAGATTTAAAAAAAAGAATATATAGTAATAGGGATAGGTGTTCTAACTACTTTAAATAAGAAGCACAGAAAAAGGTTCCAATTTGTTTGCATTTGGATTGTACACATAAAACTCTATGGGTTACGTTAAATTGCTGCTTAGAAACACAGTATATATGTCAAAGAAGTTTTTTTAAATAACATCTAATTATATATGTTTCTCAAGAGGCCACAAACTGCTGTAAAAATGAGCTACAGTGGTAGGATAAGAAAATAATATATATCATAAAAATAGAATTAAAAGAGTACAATTGTCCTAATAATAAACATAGAATTCAAGACAAAAAGAAATACGGCATAAGACCACATCATATTTATAAAGAATAAATCCTAAAGAAAAATTTGAAAAAGTCCTAATGTAAGTTTTGCTCTGTTATTGCCTTGCCATCTTTCCAGCCTTTACCTTTAAAGACATAAATAATATATACATTTAATTGAATTACAAAAAGTCATATACACAGACCTAGGATCTTCTAGGTAACAGCACCTTACCATGGGAAGCTTTCATATGTAATTCATATTGATTTTAGAGATTGCTTATTTGATTCATGCTTTCTGATTCTTCCTTATCCTACCAAGGTTGGATAGTTATTTTTTCTTAGTTGTAAGCATCAGATTATTCTAATTATTTTGTTTACTTTTCCTTTTCCCTTGTATTTCTGGACTTGAACACCTGATTTGTTAATAGGTATGAATAAGAAATTGATTAAAAATGTTTTACTTTTATTTTTTAGCATGGTGTTAGTCTATATATTCAAGATAAAGAAGGCTTATCAGCTTTGGATCTTGTTATGAAAGATAGACCCACTCATGTAATATTCAAGGATACCGGTAAGAAAATTACAGAAATAAAATTTATTTATTTATAAGTACAGCTTAGAAAATTTTAGTCAATATTTATTTTAAAACAAAACTAGGAGATTTGTGTGTGACCATGTGTGAGGAGTTTTTACTTTGGTGTGTTGATTGAAATTTTTGGTTTCATGTTCACAAGACTTGTTTTGTCCATTTTTTCTAGAATTTTGTCTGTAAGTATAAAAATATAGAGTGGGAAGGCAGTTAGAACTGTAACTATTGTAAAGTAATGTGCATACCGATCGCAGTATCAACATTTAGATAGAGGAAAAAAGAAATGGTGAATGGAAATAATTCTTCTACCACACATTCTAATTTCACTTATCCCTCCAGTTTGTCCATTGAGCTTTGGAATTGGGAAGTGGGGGAAAAGAAGAGGTTAAAATGGGCCCTATATAGTTTATATTTAACTAGTGAGCTAGCTAAATAAGGACACACCACATTGCAGGTAACAGTAATAATTCCATTCTAGAACTTTTATCAGCATTCCAAAATAAAGTGAACATTTCTGTCTTAGACTTAATTATGATGAGGCTTCATTCCCAGTTTAATGTCGATTTCACCTTGATCACTAGTGTATTTTTACATCTATCAAGAGAAAAGCATTGCAAATTAATGTTCCTGTGGAGGTAGTAAGTGATGTCACATTGGCTTCATTCAAACAGTTTTGTATACGCCTTGAAGTTAAAATAACTACCTATAATATTCATTGAAATTAAGTACTCCTGACCTGATGCCGGGGGCATAAGTGGAGAGCAAATGTTTTGAGAATGATGAGGGCAATGAATGTACAGATGTGCTTTACACAATTGATGTATGTATGGATTATGATGGGAGTTGTATGAGCACCTAATGAAATGATTAAAAAAAAAGAAATTAAGTACTTCTTTGACTGCTTAAAACAAAGAGCAGTTGTTAAGAGCATTCATACTGAGATATGCTTATGTTAGGAATTTGGTCTTCTGGTATCCTTATATATTAATGGATTCAAAATTTAAATGAAAAGAATCTTGGAATCATCTTTCCAATCATGGTTAAATCAATTCCTATAAAGGGTTATGTTTTAGCTAAACTTATTAACAGAGTACTTCTATAATTAAAATAAATTTATATTTGTATTAAAATACTAACAGTATATTAAAACTAATTTTCACTTTAGATCCTACAGATGTCTATACTTGGGGAGATAATACAAATTTTACCCTGGGCCATGGAAGCCAGAATAGCAAACATCATCCAGAGTTGGTGGATATGTTCCCCAGAAGTGGAGTTTATATCAAGCAGGTACAACTGAATACTTTTAGATAATAAATGAACTTTTCTTACTTGATAACTCAGCTTTTCCTTTGGATTCTATTAACTTGGTTGATATACAATAACATTTTATTCACTAAATCAGTCAAAAGAAATTTGCTAATTTTTTAGATACGTTTGTCCTAATCATATATAGAGACTGTGTAAATACCCTAAAATATTAAATGTGCCTACACAGTGTTAATAAATTGGACAGTACTATACAAATAGTCACTCTGTGGTGGAAAGAGTTAAGCTGGCTGGCTAAGGGAAAATTTGGCAGTTCAAACCCACCTAGAGGCTCCGTGGAAGAAAACCCTGTTAGAGTGTTTCCGTAAAGATTGCAACACAGAAAGCCCCATATATAGAGCAGTGCTGCTCGAACAGGGGAGGGAGCAATGAGTTGGAATCAACCTGATGGTGTTTTTCATCTGTGGACTTGTTAAGTGTCTGTGTGGGTGCAGTGTGGTGGGTGTTGCAAAGGAAGTGGATAGAAAGAGAGGAGAAGTGGAAGAGAGAGATTTGAAAAGAAGAAATTTGAAAATACATATAAAATTTCTTAAAAGTTGTATAATATTCTTAGAGATGTCAAATACTAGAAAAAGAAATGAAATATATGAAGGACATGCACACTGTCTCCTAGCTTCAGGTATAGGCACAAATCATGCTCACTCTTTTATAATGCATATCGCTATTTGAAAATCTTTGTACCTCATTGCACCTCATAAAATTTTTATTGTTTGGGATTTTATGAAAATGGAAATTATCTGGCTACTACTTTTCATAGTTGAAGACATAATTTGCATGTTCCTTGTTTAGGTTCTTTGTGAGTCATATACAAGGGGACCCAAAAAACACTGGAAAAAGCTCTGCTGGGGGGAGCTTTCATAGTATGCATTTTCCCACTAGGGAAGCATCAGGCAACTCGCTTTAAGTTAGTGCACCCAGTGGCATCATCTGGGAAAGTTCTCTCTGGTCATAGTGAATTTTTCATGAAAGAAGTTTTCTCAATCCTCGTTTTTTTTTTTTTTTTTGTGATGGCCAATTTAAGAGAACAGCATGTGGCTGTGAAATTTCTTGTTCTGCTCGGGAAAAATGCCACAGAAACTGTTGAGATGTTGAACACAGCTTATAAGGACAGCGTTATGGGAAAAACTCAAGTGTATGAGTGGTTTTCTTGTTTCAAAAAATGTGAAATGTTGATTTGATGACAAACTTCAGTCCGTCAACTTCCCAAATGGAGGAAAATGTCAACTTGTTGTTCATTCCACCAGGTCAGACTGTTAATCAAGCTTTCTATTTAGAGGTTCTGAAAAGATTGCATAACAGTGTATGACAAAAAGGGCCTGATTTGTGGGGAAGTTTTGCCACTATGACAATGCATCTGCTCACAACAGCCATTTCAGTGTGCCAGTTTTTTGGCAAAACATCATGACTCTCTCGCCCCATGCAGCTCTCCCAACCTTGCTCTGTGAGACTTTTTTCATTTTCACGAATAAAGAGGGACATGAAAGGACTGCTTTGACGACGTAGATCAGGCGAAGAAAAAAACGAGGGAGATGCTGTCAGCCATCCAAACAGATGAGTTTGAAAAATGTTTCCAAGAATGGAATTCCAGATTTGACAAATGTATTAAATGTAATGGAGAATACTTTTTAGGTGATAAGGTTGTTTTGTAGAAAAAATTAAATACATAGCTTTGGGGGGGGAAATGCCACTTTTTGGGGCACCCCTCAAACACACAATTTCTCCTTTGTTCTTTTCCCATGTGTCTCTATTTTTAACCATAATTTTATGGTGAAATGAGTATTTGATTTTTTTATTATAGAAGCTTATAACTATATAAAAAGTAAAGTATAATGAATACCCATGTAACCACTATTTAGTGTAAGTAATTAGCAATATTCTGCTGCAAAAGTGAAATAAGCAAACATTGCAGTCCATTGTTCAGTTCATCCATATACAGATTTAGCAAAACATATTTAATTACACATGTCTCTGCAAATAGTGGAAGGCTGCAGACAATTTCTCTCAGTAATATAATTATCTTAGTCTTGTTAGGGTAACTTAAAAAAAAACTCCAGTGTTCACCTTCTCAAGTCATTGAAGCTTTGCATTAAGTTTATGGCAATAGTGCCACCCATCACAATTGTTTTTAGATACTTCAAGCACTTTAAGGAAGATTGAGTAGGTCTCCAAGATGCGCCCACAGAGAGAAGACTGTCAGCGTTGATGAAGGAAGAAACTGGCTAACATGCAAACAATGGTGGAAGAAGAATGTGGAATTAACATTGACGTGGGTTGCTGCTGAAGCTGGGATCTCATCTGTTTGGGCATTTTCAGTTTAAGTAACTCCTTGGCCTCAATGCAATGGGTACCAAAGGTGTTGCAAGAAGATTAACTAACTCAAAGAGCCTTTTAAATAAGATTGAAGCTAATGAAAGCTATTTATAGAATGAATCATAGCGAGGGATGAATCATGGACTTACCAATATGTTTCATGGAACAAAGTCCAATCAAACAGTGGCTTTGAAGACATCTGGCAAAGTTACGGTCAGGGCAGAGAAGTCCACTGAGAACTTTATGGTAATGGTTGTGGAGATTTAAAAAAAGAAATCTTTCGTTTGTCTTTTTACTGTGAATTGGGTGACTCTTTACAGAACAGATCATTTGTTACACACTCACAAATTCATACACATTTTATATCATTACTTACCTCCTGTGTTTTCTGTTTCCATTCCTTTTGAACCATTTTGAATTTTGTCCTTCGGCAAATGCTGCCTTTTTAATAACTCAACTGGTTTATTGTCCAAGATGTGCATACCTCCCAGTTTTATTGTTCTCTTATAGACCTGTCTGTTATTTGGTTGAAAATTGAGCTATAGGGGCAAACTCAGGTCCAAACCTGAAGGATTACTAAAGGTTTGGGGATTCCACTAGTCTCTGTTCAGTCAGCAAGCTTGGTCTCTTTCGTGATTTTGAGTTGTGGATCTACATTTTCTCCAATTCTAACTAGGACTTTCTAATGTGATTCTTTTCAGAGAAAGTGGTAGAATGGTAGCCGAATGCCATCTAATTCTGCTCTCAGGGTTATGGAAACTGATGTTCGTGTGGTGATTAAGCCACTGGACTAATGGTTTCCATGTGTCTTCCATTTTTCAAGGAAGGAGTAATTTGATAGAGTTTCTTTTGAAGGATCAGTACATCACAGGGTTTTCTAGGAAGTTTATGAAAACTGAACATGGTGTTGGTGAGAAAAAGGCAAGGAGGGTGGAGCCAAAGAGGTTTCCCTTGTCTTGACAATGCACCTGCCCCTCCTTCGGGTAGAAGGACTGCCCTTTGAGCAAGTCTTTGGGAAACTTTGCCCTATTCACCCTCCAGCCCTGATCTTACCCCTTCAGATTTCTTTTTGTTCTCCAAATTCAAAGAACATTTCAAAGGAACAGGGTTTGAGTCCCCTAGAGGATGGTCAAACAGCCATTTTGACGTGGCGTTAATTGAAATGCATGTATTTCTTCAGGGAAGAGCGAGAAAGATGGAAACACTGCCTTCAGAAATGTTTATAGACCGAGGTGCAGAATTTGTCCCAAACTACCGTCTCACATTGATATTTTTGCTTAATAAATATATCTATGATTTTCTAGCTAGCAAGACCTTTAATGTAGCATTTTGTGTGTGTGTGTGTGTGTGTGTGTGTGTGTGTGTTTGACATAATGTAGTTTTATTTAGTAGAGAAGGTTAATATTTTCTTTTCCCTTTAGGTGGTACTTTGTAAATTTCACTCCGTGTTTCTGTCCCAGAAGGGACAGGTTTATACCTGTGGTCATGGTCCTGGAGGACGTTTGGGACATGGTGACGAGCAGACATGCTTGGTAATTAAAATGTCATTACACCATTTAAGTAGCTTTAGTTGAAATTTTGGTTAGCTTAAAGCATAAATAATTCTTATTTTGACCAATTATAAGGAAACATTAAGTTTATTTTGAAAACTTTCTGGATATGTTAATATTAAGGATTTAGATAACATGCAATATTTTAAAACATTAAAATTATGCTATGATTATATAAATATTGAATTAGTATATAAGCTTTAAAGTGTTTACAGACTTTAATTAAAGAATGTAGAAGGCAGATTAGTTGTAAAGTTTTTCTTGAAGAAGTACACTTTGTGTTTGCTTTTAGCATCTGCTATGGCCTATTAATTGAGATAATATTTTTATTATACAATCACCAAACCAATTCTTATATAGTTACAGACTTACTGCTAATTGAAAGAAACCATTGTATTCTAGAAAAGTGACTCCTTAGGTTATTCTTAAAGATAAGCTTTATTGCAGTTTTGTAATTGTATTCATCTTACATATGATGACAGCTGTCACAATGGCAGTCTTTCAGTGATTGCCTGCTCTTTGCCACGTACTATGGTAAATTACCTAATCCTGGACTCCCAACATCAGCCGGATGAAGTCTATTATACTCTACGTGGAACTATTTGCCTTGCACATTCAGAAGGTTAAGAAATTTGATTGAGCTCAAATAGCTAGTAAGTGACAGAACTAATGTTTGAACCCACAACAGGCAACTCAGAGGACCCTATGCTCCATTCATTATTCAGTGAAAAGATACAAGGAGTTTTTGTTTTGTTTTCTCCCCCCACCATGCCAATGGATTGTTTGAAACCAGAGTTACTTTTATTTATAATAAACAAATCTGTGCTTGGTATATGGTAAGGGCTCAAAAATCAGCTGTTGAGTTGAAATATTTTCTTCAAATGAGTTAATTGAGGGTTTGGGGCATAAACCAACATCCATATGCTTTTAAGCTCCATCTGGCCCTTGCTGAAGTGTAGTTTATAATAGACAGCTGTATTTACCAGTCATTTAATGTTAGATGTGGTGTCATCAGATTCTATTTGTATTCCCATGTGAATGGTTCATATTTTATGTTAAAGTTTATTTTATTTTATAGGTCCCGAGGCTTGTGGAAGGACTGAGTGGTCATATTTGTTCCCAAGTTGCAGCTGCTAAGGATCATACAGTTGTATTAACTGAAGATGGATGTGTTTATACATTTGGTCTAAATGCTTTTCATCAGTTAGGACTTATTCCCCCACCTCCCAGTTGTAATGTACCCAGACAGGTAAACAACTCCTTTTTAAACTAGAGGGTGACCATATACTATGAAA
This sequence comes from Tenrec ecaudatus, assembly GCF_050624435.1. Lineage (NCBI taxonomy): Eukaryota > Metazoa > Chordata > Mammalia > Afrosoricida > Tenrecidae > Tenrec > Tenrec ecaudatus. The sequence goes on from NC_134536.1 coordinate 91,915,657, forward strand.
CTGGAACAGAAAGACATTAAATTATTGGCAAAGTAATGCATTTTACTTAGGTGATTTAGATTCATTTTAAGAAATATGTGTATTTTTTCCACAAAATAAAAAATTTAAATATAATGTAGATTAATATGAAGGGGCTTCAAAAAGTTTGTAGAAGAATTTCATGACTTTTTGAAAGCTCTTGTACGATAAGAATAAGTAAATGAATTATTGAGAACTAGAAAGCTCAGTGCCATCAAATCAATTCAGACTTACAATGATCTCTAGGGCAGGGTAGAATTGCCCCTGTCGGCTTCTGAGACTGTTCTTCTTCTTCTTTTTTTTTCAGTCATTTAATTGGGGGCTCTTATAGCTCTACTACATACATCCAGTATGTCGAGAACATTTGTATATTTGTTGCCATCATCATTTTCAAAATATTTTATTTCTACTTGAGACCTTGTTATCAGCTCATTTCCCCTCTCGCCTATACTCCCTCCCTCATGAACCCTTGATTATTTATAAAAAAAATTTTTTTCATGCCTTACACTGACTTATTTCTCCCTTCACCCACTTTACTGTTGTTCTTTCCCCTGGGAAGGGGTTATATTTGATCATTGTAATTGGTTCCTCTTACTCCCCCCACCTTCCTTCTAGTTTCCTGGTATCCTTACTCTCATTATTGGTCCTCAGGGGATTATCTGTCCTGGATTCCGTATGTCGAGAGCTCTTATCTGCACCAGTGTACGTGCTCTGGTCTAGCCAGATTTGTAAGGTAGAATTGGAATTATGATAGTGGGGGTGAGGAAGCATTAAAGACCTAGAGGGAAGTTGTATGTTTCCTCAGTGCTATACTGCACTCTGACTGGCTCATCTCTTCCATGTGTTGCTTCTGTAAGGGGTGTCAAATTTCCTACAGTTGGGCTTTGGGTCTCCACCCTCCTCTCCCCCCCCCCCCGCCCCCATTCATATCTATATGATTTTTTTGTTCTGGGTCTTTGATGCCTGATACCTGATCCCATTGACACCTCATGATCACATGGGCTGGTGTGCTTCCTCTATGGGGACTTTGTTCCTTCTCAGCTAGATGGCCGCTGAGAATGTTATTCTTTTTTTTTACATTTTATTAGGGGCTCATACAACTCTTATCACAATCCACACATATACATACATCAATTGTATAAAGCACATCCATACATTCTTTGCCCTAATCACTCTCAAAGCATTTGCTCTCCACTTAAACCCTCTGCATCAGGTGAGAATGTTATTCTTAATGGTAGTAGAATGCCTTATGTTTTTCCTAAGGAGCTGCTAGTGGTTTCCAAATTTTTTATAAGTGGAGGAGGAGTAAATGTGAAATGTACACTATTTTGAGATACCTTATTGAGGAAAATTATGCCAAATTCTGAATAAAAAAGTCTTATGCGAATGAAGCACTGAGAAGCCTGAGCTTTATTTCTGCCTTTGCACAGAAGTCATGCCTGGGGATCTAAAAATTGTTCCACTTTTTCTTATTCGTTTGCATTAACCACCACCGGGTGGCAGCCTTTCCCCAATTTTAGTAGTTGAATGGAGACCCGTAAGCTAATATTTCAGAACATAAACATTTGCATTTCAAAAGTTAAGATTCTAATTTTTTTCTTTTAAAAAAATCATTTTATTAGGGGCTCATACAACTCTTATCACAATCCATACAGACATCAAATGTGTAAAGTACATTTGTATATTCATTGCCTTCATCATTCTCAAAACATTTGCTCTCCACCTAAGCCCCTGGCATCAGCTCCTCATTTTTTCCCTTCCCTCCCTGCTCTCCCCTCCCTCATGAACCCTTCATAATTTATAAATTATTAACTTATAGATTTAAAATTAATATTAGATATACAGTTTTACTAATAATTTAAATTTACTTTGCTATTCTGTATGACGAGGGAATCAGTAAGTAGCTCTGTTGACACAGTGATAAGCCCTCTGCTACTAACCAGAAGATTAATGGTTCAAAGCCATCCAGTACTCCATGGGAAAAATTTGGGCAGTCTGCTTCTGTAAAAATTACAGCCTTGAAAACCATAAGGGGTACTTCTGAGTCCTATTAGGCTATTAGCTGTTGGAATTGAGTCAACATAAGATTTGAAATAATTTGTGTTCATCTTCAATTGTGGTGCTTCGTAGTAGATACATTTTTCCTAACGTAGGAATTTGTGAACATTTAACTGTTTTGTGGGCTTTTTCAGAAAGAATACTTTTATTCTGTTTTCATGGTGTGGCTACATTGGAGCTCTGGGTAGATTACAGACGTGTGTGGTTTTCCACTGGAGGCAGTTTGTACTCCTGGGGCATTCAGCAGTATCTAGAGACACATTGGTTGTCATAAATGGAGTGGCAGGTGCTGACTGGTAGTGGGCGGAGGCCAAGATGTTGCAGAATATCTTGAGATGCTCAGGGAAGCTTGTACAACAAAGAAGTATCTGTTCAATAGGGTCACTGTTGAGAGACCTAGTGATGCCAAAATGGAGGCGCTGTGGGTTAGATGTTGAACTGCTACTAGAAGGTTGGTGCTGTAAGACCATCAGCCACTCTGTTGGGCACAGATGAGGCTATTTGCTCCTGTCAGACTTACTGTCTCAGAAACCCTAAGTGGCAGGTCTGCTCTGTCCTTTCAGGTCGGTATGAGCCCGAGTCAACTCGGTGCCAGTGAGTGGTTTTTTTTGGTTTGATGTTTTCTTATAAGACTGAGAATGCCTGGTTTTCATGTTGCTTGTTAGATCAAAAAATAGCCCAGAGTGTAATGATTTGGTTTTTATACCATGTCAGTTTCCCACATGTTAAAACTGCTGAGTGAAAGTGGCCATGGTGAAATGTGTTTTGTCCTGAGAAGGCTCATGTCTTCGTGTGAGATCTGTTTGTGATAACTGCATCAGCACCTTAAGGGGCAGTGGGGGGAAGCATTCCATAAGCATGCTTGCTACCGCCATCTACTCCCTCTGCAAAATTTCACTCGATCACAGGTCATATTGTAAATGGCAGTCTTATGTTTCTCTCTTTGTGCAGATGCAGGCCAAGCATCTGAAAGGGAAGACAATTATTGGCGTAGCAGCAGGCAGGTTTCATACAGTGCTCTGGACTAGAGATGCTGTGTACACAATGGGATTGAATGGGGGACAGCTGGGTAAGTAATCTGCTGGCATCATCTGGGAAGTAGAGGTAACTCTTAAGTCGATGCATTTTTTGACTTGTTTATCGGTGTGATTCTTCAGGTTATTTACTGGATCCCAATGGAGAGAAGTGTGTGACGACGCCTCGTCAGGTGTCCGCTCTGCATCATAGAGACAGTGCTCTGTCCTTGGTTGCCGCCAGTGATGGGGCCACAGTCTGCGTTACCACGAGGGGAGATGTTTACTTACTTGCAGACTATCAGTGCAAGAAGATGGCCTCTAAGTATGTGCATTTCTGTGAAAGAAACCTGACTTTGGCATTGGTTCCGCTTCTTTCAGCAAATATTAACTTTATGTTGTGTCTTACAAATTGTCATATTGAAAATTATAAATGGAAATTTTTGCATATAACCTTTATACTCACTTTTCATGAGAGTATGAAATTTTCTAAAGTTCATAGCTGTAGATAATTAATCTTGAGACAACATCATCACTGGTTTGTGCAGACATTTTTATGTTATGTTTTATTTTTTATAAAGTAAGTAAATGCCATTAACCTGTTACCCAGTCCAAGTGCTTATATCTAATTGGTATAGTTTTATCTTTGGGTTTGTGTGGCTTATTGTTATCACTAAGCATGTTCAAGTACTGTTAAATAAACTAATAGTTGGTCGATCATAAAATCAATTAAAGCAGGGACTCATAAACATAAGATTTTGGTATGGTTAGGTCCTCCACCTTTTGTTCATAAACCATACTCGTAATTTATTGCCTGTGGTATCAGTATGAGTGATAAAAGAAACAAGTTTCTAGCAATGTAAGCTCTACACCTGTTCTGTAGGTTTACTCTCTGTCATTTGTCATCGGGTCATCGATACCTGGTTTCATTGCAACTAAAAACAATTTTTTAACTTTGTGAATGAGGTCAGGTTCTACAGAACAGTTTCCATTAAACAATTTCAATGTATCCCACGTATCCTACTTCCTCCCTGTATTCCCTGTTTTCATTCTTCCTCATTTCTTAACCCTCTGAACTTTGCCCATGTATTAATCATGCTATTTTATCTGCAATAGTTACTGTTCTAAAACAGAGTGAGTTTGGTTTCAGACCTGAAACTTGGCTAAGGAGCATAGTTTTTGAGCTTCTATCAGCTTGTCTGACCAGTAAGCCTGGTCTCCTGTGACTTTGAGTTTTGTTCCATATTTTTCTTCCACTCTGTTTAGGACATTCTAATGCGATCCTTCTCAAAACATTTCATAGTAGTAGCCAGGTTCCATTTAGTTCTTCTCATCTCAGGGTTGTGACAACTGGTGATTTCATGATAAGTCCATTAAACTAATCGTTTCCATATGCCTTTCCATTTTTATCGTCCTTCCTTCCTCCAGTGGGTAGAGAACAATAGTTGCCCCGTAGATGACTGACTGTTCACCAGCTGTTAAGACCTCAGTCCCTATTCACCAAAGTCTAGGTAGAATATTGTCTTTGTTAATTGTGCTCTGCCAGTTGACCTGATGACGACTTTTCTAATCTTATTTATTCTATCATTCCACAGTGTTCAACTATTAATAGGTAGTATTCATCTCCTTTCAATCAATTATTTCATTAGTTTAGATCATATTTAAATTATATAATTATAGTAATAAATGCAAGTAATGAAATAGATTTCTGAGCAAATACACCTGATTTCTGGGTGAGTATAACTGAACTGCAGGAAGCAGTAGTGTGCACGAAAGAATTCTAGAAAGCAGCCATCTAACACTAAACAATTAGAAATTTAAATTAAAAGTCAACAAATGTGCTTTTCTTAATGCAAATGAGATTGCATGTCATGATCAGATTCTATTCATGAAGTTATTTTATTAGCAGAAAATATCAGTTATCAATGTGTGGCAACTTCCCTGTACAGCAGTTGAGTTACTTTTGACATGAGTTATAGATCACATTTAGAAACCTGAAATAGGAAAATGTGTAGATACGTGTTTCTTAGAAGTAATTTTTTTTCCGAGTATGAAGTGGTTTAAGTTGTTTTATTTAATGCTTATAAAGTTTGCTTGTGATAACATTTTAATCCTGTTTTCATTAAGAAAATTCTTTTTGGTGCTGAATAAGTTCCAGCGTAGTAATTCAATAAATATATCTTTTTTAACTTTGGAAAATATTAAAGTTTTTCATAGAGGCATTATTATTGTTTCACATTCTTTCAAAAGAATCATGTAGCTAATGGATAAGTTTTTATTACACTAGAATAATAATGGTCTTCATAATATATATATATATATTTAAGGCTTGCTATATTTGAAATTAATTTCATTTTGAAGTTTTAAATTTTCCTGCTAAAATGCAAATACACTAGAGCCGTTGGCCATGCCAGCTATTTAAACCATCGAGCAAATGCGTGTATTTGGCAGCTGAGCTGTTAGGTATTTAATGTGTGTGTCTGTGTGGGAGGAGGCACTTGGGAGGGAAGGACTTGGGTTAGGCAGAAACTGCTTTTGTATAAGGGGAAAGAGAGATGGGACAATTTTTTGTACTTTATCTTTCATAATAATCAGCCTGAGATTGTTTGAATAACGATCTCTTTAAAGTTGAGTCTGTTTAATTTGGAAAACATAATAATTTAGCTTTCTTGTCCATTGTCACTTAGACAACTGAATTTGAAAAAGGTTCTTGTTTCTGGTGGACGCATGGACTACAAGGTAGATCCTGAACACTTGAAAGAAAATGGGGGTCAGAAAATTTGTATTCTTGCAATGGATGAAGCTGGAAGGGTGTGTATCTGTTTATGTAAAGGTGTAATCTCATTCTCAATTGATAGCTATAAGGGGAATTGATAATGTAAAAATGCTTTGTTATGTTAGTGAAGCTTCCTATTGCTTTCGTTTCCTTACTTGATTTTGACATTTAATACTAATTAGTGTAGAGTTGGTATATGAAAGAATGACATTTAATTGATATGCAGTATTTGTGAAGTTGAAATTAAAATTTTCATTTATTATGCTTAGAATGAAAATGAGAAAGTTTGGTGAAGTTTTTGCAATGCACACTGCCAGATCACTTATACTGAATCGTATGCACTAGTGATCCCACAATTATGCTTTATATTAGTAAAGGCCAAGTGAGTAATATTTCAAATTCAATTCATAGTTAGAAAATGTCCCCTAGATTTATTTTTATGCAAATGTACACATAGAAGAGATTTTACTTTTTGATATTATATGTAAAAAGAGTTTTTCTCTAGACCACTATTGTTTAAGGAATTATTTCTTTTAAATAAATAGGGCACAAATTTCCATTTCTTATATAGGCATATCAGTAAATTTCTCTAGTAAGGCATGTATTGCACATCAGTAACATTGAAAAAGTTATGCCCTATATCTGGGAAAACACAGGCACCTTTGTGTCTTTTACCTCTAAAATAAAAATAACAATAGGAATGTTTTCTATTAATCTTATCATTTTAGAAATTGAAGAATTAGTAATACAAGTCCACCTACTAAAGCACTGAAGGCATAAATCTGTCATGGGTCTTTAGAAAGTTCATGGAAAAGAGAGAATAAAAGATCATTGGAATTTTCCCACAAACTTTTTGAAGGGCCCATGTATTGTACTAGATCATTGTAAAACAACTAGGAACTAGGTTAAATAATGAGAGTTCTTATTTTTACCAATAGAAGAAAATGAAGGCATGGGATCACAAAAGAGTTGAGTATTTAAAAACAGACTGGCTTGTGATGTATTTTCACTTAGCCTTATTAATGTGGACATTGTCTGTACCATGGCTGACTGTTTATTCCCTTGCGGAATTAGAATCTCACTATGAAAATGACACTCTTGAGCAAGCCATATGGCTTTATTTATATACATTTTGAGTGACTATACCAGTCTATGATTTAGGTTTTTTTAAACTTGATTCTAGAGGGAATAAACGTTAAAAACACCCATAGTGTCAGTTTGTCAGATAATTTCTTACTTGGGGTACTAAAGTATAAAACAGATCATAGAGTTGCTGCTTTGGCAGAAGCTGGATGAGAAGCCCAGCATTCCATTTCTCATCCTTCTCTTTATTCATGAGCCACTTCTCAGAAACACGAGCGTTGGCAGGACCCTTAGGAGCCCATTGAGCTCGCTGACTCTTTTTTTCCAGCCCTTAAGAGACTTCGGTTTGAAATTGACATACACGGTTGGATCCCTGTGGGGTCATTTACATTCACCTGCTGAATAGATGGCACAAACCCGGAGCCTGAGATCTAAGTTTTCATTCCAGGATTTTGATTTTCTTTAGCATTGGAACATCTCTGTGTGTCCCAAACAAGTACGACTGAAAACAGCTTCTTCAGAGGGGTGTCTATGAAATACTTTTTAATGCTTCATGTTTAATTAGTTTACTTTCTGAAAAATATGCTGCTTTAAAATAACCTTTCCTATGGAAAAATGAGCATTAAAACATTTCATTTTATTTTAAAGATACTATCTGGGCTTCAGTTTTTGTTGTCAAATGCTACAATGTTGTATATTTCAGTATAATTTCATTTATTTTAGGTCTTTTGCTGGAGATCAGTTAGCAGTTCTCTAAAGCATTGTCGATGGGCTTATCCACGCCAGGTCTTCATTTCTGATATTGCTTTAAATAAAAATGAAGCTCTCTTTGTCACACGAGATGGGGAAGGATTTAGAGGAAAATGGCTTGAAGAAAAAAGAAAGAATCCTGAAAAGAAAGGTCAGTTACTACCTAGGGATGCTACATAGAAATACATGTCTTTTAAGTCCCGGTCCCATTTTCTCCTCTTCTGATTGTGCTTTGTATGCGTGCAAGTAAAAGTAGGGAACTCAGCTCCCTTAAATCTGAACGTTCCCCCATTTGTCGGTCTCAGTAGCCTGCGGATGCGGTCCATTCTCCTCAGGAATAATGGCTCACTAGGGCTATTCCCAGCTCTGTCTCTGCGGCCAGGACAATGTGTAGCTTAAAAACGGAAAACTCCTCAGATGGCATTTTTAGCTTCTTTTCTTTCTTTCTCCCCAAATTGATCATAGAGTGGCTTAGTCTCTTTGTTTTGCTTTTTTGTCTTTTTTTTTTTAAAAAAAGACTGTTCTATATGTAAAATTAACGTTTTGAGAGAAAAATCGACTTACTTACTAAAAAGCAGACAAACAGAGTTTTTATGGAATCAGATTATTAAAAAGTGGAAGTCATTTTATTAAATAATTACTGAATAGTACCACTCAAGCTTTATTTCATTCTTTGATGAGTATGTATTGAAAATAGAAGTTGTTTAATTTAGTTCATTTCTTAATTATCTGATTGTGGATATAAGTTTATGGATTATTTCTGACATATGGTCCTAACTTTTTCTTTCATCTATAATTAGTAATTGGTTGGTTTTTCTTCTAGAATGACTGAAATTCATTTACTCCTTTACATCTCTATTGGTCCCATCCTAGTTCAAAGTACATACAAAAAAGACTTGATTTTCACATGTGCCTTGTCCTCTGACTTACTCTCAGCCAGTTGCCAGAGTGAGCGTTTTACGGTCTGATTCGAAGGCTTTCATGACGAACACTTCTTCATTTCTTAAGCGTGACCAGGAGGCCCTACTCTGACCTGCGTCTGTGTCTCCTTCGCATCCACTAGTCTTGTAATACCTGACAGGAAGGACTATGACTTCCATTTTCTCCTCAGTGTTTCACATGTTTCCTAACACCTGCTCATCCCTGTATTTGTTGAGTAGATAAACAGTTACTGCAGGCTAAAAGTACGTGTGAGGATAAGTCAAGAAGTACTGCTGTAAGATAAAAAACGAGAGGAGATGAGTCAGTCAGGGTGCGATGGATGTAGCACCGATGAAGAATACAGCTTTCCTCCAGTTCCTAAATGCTTCCTCCCTGCCAACAACCATGATCCGAATTCTACCTTGCAAGTCTGGATATAGCAGAGGATGTACACTGGTGCATACAGGAGCTGGAGGCACAGGGAATCCAGGGTGGATGATACCTTCAGGACCAGGGGTGTGAGGGGCGATACTGGGAAGGTAGAGGGAGAGTGGATTGGAAAGAGGGAACAGATTACAAGGATCTACATGTGACCTCCTCCCTGGGAGACGGACAACAGAAAAGGGGGTGAAGGGAGACTTCAGACATGGCAAGATATGACAAAATAATAATTTATAAATTATCATGGGCTCATGAGGGAGGGGGAAGTGGGGAGGGAGGGGAAAAATGAGGACCTGATGCAAAGGGCTTATGTGGAGAGCAAATGCTTTGAAATTGATGAGGACAAAGAATGTACAGATGTGTTTTACACAATTGATGTATGTATGGATTGTGATCAGAGTTGTATGAGTCCCTAATGAAATGTTTAAAAAAAAGACACCTTTACTAAATGGAAATAACAAATGTGAAACTAGTAATCTTCAACTTATATCAAAGTGTGTACCCGTCTGAAGGTCCGTACTGTTGTCTTTCTAATCCTTCTTTCGAGAATTCTACATTCTTCAGTTTATACTACCTCCGGGGTCAGTATTGGCATCCTCCCATGACTCAGATCATGTCCTTTTAAGTATTCTCTGAGTTTGGGGAACAAAAAGAAGGCTCAGGGCCAGGATATGGACTGCAGGGTAGATGGGTAAGGTTTTCCAATAAAATTCATGTAAGACAGATTTTGCTACCTTTGAAGGAGGAGCAAGTGCATTATCCTGATGGGGGGGAAATTTTTCTTTGGTTCAAATTTCGTGGCCCTTTTCTAACCAATAAAGCTTTCAGTTTTCTTTAAACTATATCCAAACAAGCCTCCATTGGCATCCTTCAGGAAAATCTATGAAGATTTCTTTTCGGGGAAACCCCCAGAACAGTCATCATGACCTTCTAAACGGATTTCACTGTCTTGAATGTAACTGGCCCAGCAGATCCTCTCAAAAGCCATTGTTCTGATGGGACCTTGCTCTCTAGCTTGTACTGGTAAATTCAGCACTCATCCCAGTTACCATTGATTCTATAGAGTCATCTTTATTAGCTTCAGTCTTGCTTAAAAGCTATTGAAGAGCGTTTTTGAGCCTGCTCACCTTTGTGTAATGCTTTTGGCACCCAGTGAAGTGAAATTTTGCAGAGGCCAAGATATTTGCTTGAAATAGGAAGTGCAGAATGGTGTGAGATCCCAGCTCTAGAAGCTGTCTCAGCAATGATAATTCTAAGCCCTTCGTTAGTTAGGTTCTAAACCTTAGCCACACAGCGCTTACATTCATTCAAGGCTGAAGCTCTTCCTCTCTTGGCCTTGGAGATTTTTCTGACCTAGCTTAAAAAACACTAAACTATCTAAAAACCATTTTATGTGGGTCAGTATTCCCATAAACTATGAATAAAGCTTCTATGATTTGTGATGATATTCACTTGAATTTTGTTAAAAATTTGGTATTAACCTTGACCTCAAATTTTTAACCATGGCACAGAAAACAAAAGTATCTTTTTTTAAAGCTATCCTAATGAGCCTAAGACAACTATATTACTGAATTGGTCTGCAGTCATCCACTGATTGCAAGTATCTTCGAACATGTTTTGTTCAGAGTAAACCCACACATGGATGAACTACAATTTTAGCAGCAATACTGTTGGACTTACTCGGATAAAATTATAAATGCATCAAAAAATTATAAATGCATACTAGGAAAGAATAATGTTTAGTTGTTTGATTTTTGGTTACCTGTTTTGCTTATTGGCAGATTATTTTGTTTGTTTGTTTTGTGAAGATTTATTTGTGTTAGTTATGTTAAAATCTTATTCCATGGGTATCCAGCCATCCAGCTAGCTTTCAGCAGGAACTGGCATGGTTATGATCATTACAAATCCTTCATGTCTCCAAATATGAAGTCTTATATCCTATCCTTTTTTTGAGCGGATGAAAATGAGTTGGCAGATTATTTAAGTCCAAAAATACTTGCGGTAAATTTACTGTGTGCCAGATACAGGTCTAGATTATAATGATACAAAAATATGTGATTCCTGCTCCCAGACACTCACAAACTTGTAGGAGAAAGGGACATGAGTGTATACTTACAGCTCACAGAGACAGATGCTATGACAGCACAGAGGTTAGGATAACCAAGTCTTACAGGAAGATTAGTAACACCCTCTGAAGCTGAAATATAGTGAATTTGAGAGAGTAAACCATGCTGGGTGGGCTTGTAAATGTTAGACATCTGAAGTATTGTGTCTCAGCCACAGTGCTCTGAAACCCTAAATCTGCACGCAGAATTATCTGCTTTAAAGTGTTTTCTGTCTAAGAATTAACCGTTACTCCCTACATATGTCAATCACCAAACCTGTCTCTGCTGTCGCAAATATTTCTGAAGTCTTTTTTGTTTTTCCAGGTTTAGGTACAACTCTAGCTTCCTACAGTACCCTTTTCTCTATTTTTATTCATTTTAAACACACTTCAAAATGAAAATAATATCTTTACATGGAAATTTCATGTCTATATGAACCTTAGTATAGTATGTAATCATACTAGAGGGATTAAAAGCATTGTGGAAAAATTCCATGCTCATTTTTCCTTCACAAACTTTTTGAAGCCCCCTCATATAATCATTAGTTTAATGTCTGTTTTCCTCCCAGGTTTTTGGCTCTATAAGGGTAGGGCCATGCTCATCTGGGCCCCTGCTGGATTACTAGGGATCTACTTGCTGATGATTTTGCTATTTCGGTATCACAGCATGGTCTCTCAGAAATTTGCTGAATGTATAGAAGTGACGGCGGGGAGGAAGCAAAGAAAACAGATCATGAAAATAATTGGAGGAATTTAAAAGACCAGTATGATACTCTTTGCTTTTCAAAAATAACTTTGGCAGTATTAACGATGTGTTTGTTGAAAGGGCTGAAATGATGAGTAATTAGAAATTGGTCCACACAAAATGTCTTGTGCAGTACAGCCAGCACAAAGGATGCAAAATAAAATAATATAGTTGTTCAAAAGGATAATACCTATTACATGTGTTTCCATGTTGTCACATTTCTTTTCATTATTTTTAATCACTATTAAAGCATTGGTTGATGAATATTCTCTTTCTTTTTAGCGGAGATCTTATCCAACCTTCATAATTCCTCATCAGATGTATCTTGTGCCTCTGAAATAAATAGCAGTTACGAAAGAATTCGACTTGAGAAGCTTACATTTGCCCACAGAGCTGTCAGTGTCAGCACAGACCCAAGTGGATGCAACTTTGCAATCCTGCAGTCGGACCCCAAGACAAGGTATCTGTGTACATTTGTTAAGTTTTAGTTTCAACTTTAGAAGGATCAATCACGGTGTTTTCTTTTGTTTTCAGTAGTTACTGGCTAAGATATAATTGCTGAGCCATTGTCAAGCCCTGTAACAATGCGAGGCATATATAATCACGCTGCCAGGGAGCCCAGAGGTGGGAATTCGTTTCAGAGACTGATGAGTTTTCCCTTAGTTTGTATAATACATATTTTTTGTCTTTAGTGCTTTATGATATACTTTTATGTCCTCAGATTCTAACATTAAAAATAATTTGCAAAAATTTCTGACCCTTAAATATGATGACAGTTGACAAAAGAAGTGGTGGTATCGAGGCATCTGTAAGGCAATGTGAATTCTAATGCAAATACTGTAAGTCATAATAGTAGGGAGAAAGCAGATGCAAGTCGTTGCTGTGTGGTTCAAGAGAGATGTCCCAGAAGTAGGATGATCATTCTTCCTGGTTTGCCAGGACTATCCCAAGATATTCCTAGTTCCTGGCAAAACAGGAGGGTCGATCTTCCTGCCTAGAAAAGTCAGAGTAGCTCGAGAAGGTGTTCATCACATTTCACAATGATGGTGGGAAATCTTTGTATTTGCTTATCTTTATTTCTTTGAGTTTCTGACCTCCAGGATCCAGAACCTGTTGTGGATGCTAACTTCTCTGTATATCTGTGTAATTTTAACATTTTTCTACTAGAAATAGTTATGTAAAGGAGAAAACGAATGAGAGCCATACTCTACTCTTTCTAAGGCAATGCTTTTAGTTACACTTTTAATAATTTTTTAAAAGTTCTATAGAAGTTATTTGAATTTATATTCTAAATTAACATTGTATTTGTAATAATAGGTAACACTACTTTCAAAGAAAAGCTTATTTTTGTCATTGTATGAAGTATAAATATAAACATTAAAGGGAATCAGAAACATTAAAGGGTATCTTAACTTTGTGATTTATTTTTATAGTTTAGGAAATATCAAATTAAAAATCTTCTCAAGTCTAATAAATAAAAAGAAATTGCATTTACAAAGGAGAATCAATTGGGGGTGCTTGTCCTTTCATTTTCTTGAGTTAAAAAATCATTATTATTTTTCTAGCCTTTATGAAATTCCAGTTGTGTCCTCATCATCCCTTTTGGAAGAGTTTGGCAGACTGTTGAAGGAAACAGATGAAATGGACAGCATCCATGATGTGGCATTTCAAGTTGGCAATAGAATCTTCCCTGCACATAAATACATTTTGGCAGTGCGTTCCGACTTCTTTCAGAGGTTGTTTCTTTCAGATACTGCTACTGTGGACTTTGCAGACATTTACCGTAAAGATGAAGACTCTGCCGGATGCCATCTCTTTGTGATAGAGAAGGTTCACCCTGACTTGTTTGAACACCTTTTACAATTTATATATACAGACACTTGTGATTTTTTAACTCCTGGCTACAAACCAAGAACCCACTTGCTCAAGAAACCAGACGAATATCAGAACACTTCCAGTTCTCATTTGAAGGAAATGAATTGCCATGAAGATAATAATCAGAAGTCAGCATTGGAAGTTCATAAGAGTAATCAGTCTCAACCAATTAGTGAAAAGCAAAAACGAAAATCTAAATCTTCAAAAAAAGGAAAAAGTGTTGGGGAAGATGATCCCGTAAGAATGTTGCAAAATGTTGCAAAGAAATTTGGATTCAATAATTTGTGTAGTAGGTATGGCCTCATTATTTTTCCTTGTGCTTCATTCTTTAAATTTTTTTCTTTTTCATTTTTTCCCTCTTTTTTGGAGAGGAACAGGATGTGTTTTTCCGCCATTTTTGTTAGAACCAATTAACTCTTAAAATTTCTGGATTATATAACTTTCTTGTAAGGGTTTTAGTAAGTAAGATGGGCAGGCTATTAGTACATTTGGAATCTCTAATCTGTGTGGAACAGTAATCTAGGATAGTGTTGTGCCGGGAAGAGGACTGGATTTGGCTTTAACCGAGATGTGTATATGCTTCTTCACTCTCCCATGCCCGATGCCTTTCCTTTAACAGTTTCATTGACACATAGTTCACAGAGCATAATTCAGTAGTTCAGTCACATCAGGGAGACTTGTCCCATCATCACTACAGACCGTTTCAGAATATCATCTTCCTTCCTGCTCCCATTCCCCACCTTCATGGCACCATTCATCCAGGTACTGTCTCTGTAGATTTACCTGCCTTGGGTTTCCTATACAGGAAACTATTTAAAAAAAAACATAACAAAGTAATACAGATAAAACCTCTATTGAAGTAAAAGAAGATATTAAAATCTAGAATAAACTAATTGGATCATTAGGAGGGTCAGATGATATGGTGCTAAATTTTAACCTAACTGGATCTGCAACGATATACAGTCCAATGCATTCTGCGCCATACAAGGCTAGTCACCCCATTGCTTCATGGTCAGAGGGGACTCATCGGGGCTTAATCCACATGAATTTCCCCTTCACTTGTTGTTGTTATATAGTGTACTACTTAAGTTTTGGAGGAATTTGCACCATGATTTTCGTTCGTTTTTGTTTTTTTCCATAAAGATGTTAACTATATTTTGAATTCTAAGTAAAATTATAGGAAAGAACATCTCTTTTGTCTCTCCTGAGTGGCAGCTTGAGGAAATGCTTTCCTCGGGTATCTGAGAGTTCTAACTCCCTTGCGCAAAGGTTTGTGCGTGGCAACTAACCAAATGGTTGGTGGTTCACATTCACTCTGTGGTGAGACCAAACAGTCCCTGTGATGCCCTGTTATGAACTTGCTGCAGTTGAAAACCCCTGAAGGACAGTCTATTCTGACACACGGGGCTGCTGCGACTTAAATCGATTCTGAGGCATTTTTGTTTTTATATTGAGATATAAGGTAATTTGTTGATTTTTAATTTTCTTTTTGGTGGGGGTGCTTAGTTTTGTAAGAAGGAATAATGTATATCATTACCAATTTTCTCTGTTAATTTTTGTCCTTTGTAGGTTAGATGGAGTCAGATTTGAAAATGAAAAAATTAATGTTGTTGTCAAGAAAACTGGTAATAAACCAAAGCTTAGCCAGAAAAAATGGTAAGTTTCATCTTTCGAGTTTTTCTTATCCGCATATCAAGCAAATTGTGCAGATTTTTATCTTTTTACCTTTCCTACTTGTCTTCATTTATGGAGATGTTGGGTTAAAAGGACGAGATTAACTGCTCCATATGCCAAGCAAGGATTTGCCCTTTCTGCTTGTTTCTAAAATAGAGAAGGAACTTTCATTTTTATGTTACTTGTCTGAATTTTGTATCTGGTTGTAAGTAAACCTAACTAATTATGCACAAGCATTATCATTACTTTTTTTAGTATATAAATTTTAAATAGTAAATATACTTTTCTAAATATTTTTATTACTAAAACTTATTTTTTAAGAACATCTATACTTCCTTGGTAGATGAAAAGTTATTAAGAAATAAATAGAAAGTCTCTAGACTATGCCTGACACAGGATAGATTGTACAAATAAGTGGTATTAAATAACCTTGAAATATGATATCACTTATTATATTATTAGCACCTAGCTTAGCTTAAAATAGGAAAAATTATTTGAAGAAAGATTTATTTCAATATTTATCTGTAATCAGATCTGTACAAATATTGTCTTTAATGTTTATTGTCTCCCTGAAAAGGAAGTGATTCATTTGCATACATACTTACCTGTTGTTTATCCTTTCTTGACTTTAATTAAAGGAAATAAAAAATTTATCCAAATTCTGTAACAAAATTTTTTATATGCTCAATATATAAAGTGTAAAATATTGCACTTGTTTGAATTATACATTTTTCTCATAGTTCATTTTTGTATGATGTGACCATGAAATCATTGGATGGAAAGGAATTTTCTTGTCATAAATGTGTTCTTTGTGCCAGACTTGGTATGTATAGTTTCTTGTTGTTAATTATACTTCTTTTTTAAGGATATTTCATTCTTATTGAATTGAACTTTTTTTCCCCCCAGAATATTTTCATAGTATGCTGAGTAGCTCATGGATTGAGGTAAGATTTAAGTAGAAGTACATAGGCTGGCAACTACATGTTAAAATTTTGGGAACATTATATTCATATACTAAATGTACAAATAGAAACTAAATAATGAAATTTGGCAACAGTATTATATGTAAGTTTAGAATTTGTATTGAAATTAGCCTCTTAAAAAGCTTAATAAAATAAACACTGTATGTTTTAAATAGACACAAATATAAAATACATGATTTCGCATATTGCTGTGCTTTTTTATGTTATCTATGGTTATCTTGAGGTTTGACCAATAGCTTATTTATAGTACAATTGAAAAGGGTTTTTTAAAGGCTGTTAATATCTCTAGAATATTTAACTTTCAGTATTATTAGTAAATAAGACATTATCCAAATATTTCATTAATCTGATTTGTATGTAGATTTATAAACCAAAATATAAACATTAAAGTTAAAGTGGAAATTGTCTGTATTACTATCAAAAGATCACAGTCTGAGACTAATAGTTAATATACGTAAACATTGGAACATAGTCTTATTTGTCCATCAAAGATAAAGAATTAAAAGTTAAGGGACTGATTTTTCAAGATAAGTTTTACAATTTCTTTTAAAAAACTTAAAAATTCAATGCTTTATGAATTGGGTTGGGGCTCTGCCTAATAAATAAATATATTTGTACACACACACACACACACACATATATATATATATATAGATATAGATATACACCGTACATATATATCTCACTACCCTCTAGTCAGTGCTGACACATAGCGACCCCTTTGGGGTTTCCCAGACTGTAACTGTTTATGGGACTAGAATGCCCAGTCTTTGTCCTGTGGAACTGCTGGTGGTTTCAAACTTCAGACTGGATTACAGCCCACACGAAGCCACTACACCACCAGGACTCCACTTAAATAGTAAGTTGCAATGCATATGATAGTTCTATATCATATGAAAATATGTGGAAATATTTATGATGAGGGAACTGGAGTTTTTCTTAGCTGTATTTTGAGCCTGAGTTCTTATTATTGACTCAAAATGCTAAGCAAATGTTTCACAGCCCTGCTTATTTTTTCCGCTGATTTTCTTTTTCTCACCTTCTTGGAATTACTTGACTAAGGTCAGGTTTGTGCATTTAAAGCTCCTACTCCCCTCACTTTTTAGTCAAACAATATAGTTAATTTCACATGCAAGTGCTAATTTTAAAGTAGATTTGGGAAAGGACATGGAATGAAGGATATTGTCACAAATTTCACATGGATTTTGGCTCAAAGCAGGAAATAATAGGAAGGTGTTTGCCTGTGTTTTATTGATTCTGCACAGACATTTAACTGTGAGGATCATAACAAATTATGAATAACATTGTGAGGAACAGGAATACCAGAATACTTATTGTACTCATGCAGAACATACCCCAATACAAAGGCAGTTGTTGAAACAGGACAAGGAAATGCTGTATGATGGAAAATTAGGAAAGGCAGTCATCAACATACCTGCTCAGTCTGTAGGGTAGGGAAATAATCAAGATTGAAGGAAGACTCATTAGCAACCTGTAATATGCAGTTGAAACAAACTTGCTTCTGGCAGTGAGGAAGACTTGAAGGAATTCCTGATGAAGATCAAAGACTACAGCCCTCAATCTGGGTTACATTCAGTGATAAAGAAAAAATCCTCACAAGTGGAACAATATCAACATCATGATAAAGAAAATAGAGAAGCTTAAGGATTTCCTTTTACTTGGATTTACAACCAATACTCAGGGAAGGTGCCATTAAGTCAAGTGAAATATTGGACAAATCTGCAAAAAACGACTTTCAAGTGTTAAAAAGCAAAGATGTGACTTTGAGGACGAAGGTGTACCTAGCTTAAGCCATAGTAATTTTAGTTGCCTCATATGCACGTGATAGCTGTACAATTACTAAAGAAACTCGAAGACTATTGAATGTCCCACAGGCTATCAGAAGAATGAATATATCTGAGAAAAAGGAGAGCTGGAAGCTTAGCTGACAATACTTGGACATGGCGATGTTTGGCATAGCAAGAAGAACTCGTCATTTGAAAATGACATTGTGCTTGATAAGGGGTCAGGAATAAAGAGGATGACCCTCGGTGAGAGGCCCGACACAGTGGTAGCAACAGGGGGCTTAAACATGGCCGTGCTGCTGAGGGTGGCTCAGGAGGAGGCAGTAGTACTTCGTGCGGTCGTGCGTAGGCTCTCTGAGTCACAACCAATCTGATGACGCGTCACAAGAACACTTCTCTTCACCATTTCATTTCATTGAACTCTAATTGACTAGTCAATGGTGTTTTAAGTTTCCTGGAAATTTCAAATATATATATATGTGTATATATATATATAAATTAAGAATTTTAGTTTTATATTAGCATACATTTTATTATAAAATATTATTTCTTTATAAACTGTTAGCTTACACACTGATTGAATTTCATGTTCATAGTACTCACTTCATTGTTGCAATTGATTATTGAAGTAATGAATGTTTGCTCATATTTCAACTTGATAGAGAAACTAAGATTAGATTTATTAAACCTATTCCTGCAGTTTTCTTTACCCATTATAATAATGACTGATTATTGGCGAGTTTACAAGTACTTTTCTAGACATTATTCTAGCCTGTTTAAAATCCTCGGCTTGTGCCAGATTGAGTCACAAGAAAAGAAATTGGTTGTAAATAATTATCCTGTATTTTTTTCCCTGAAGAGTTTCTTGCCCCACTTTTTCCTTGTCAGTTTTAAAATGATGAAAAAGAATTTTAGATATTTTGAAATTATTAAATACCTAGAAACACTAGTAGCTCGCATATTATGTAGAGTCTTGTAAAATCCCTGTGTTCAATTGTATTTCTGTAACATTCTGAGCCTTAATATTCTATTAATCACCTTAAGGCCAAAGTTATACTTTTGTTTGGTAAAATACATGAGCCTTTATGGCCTAATTGATACTTCTATAAATTTTCTTTTTTATTTTTTCAAACCCATTTATTGGGAGCTAATACAGGTAACGTGTATAATTCCATAGTTCAATCACATCAAGCAGTATTGTACAATTGCTGTCACACAATGAGTTTCAAATCATTCTTCTCCTTTTTGGAATCCTTGACATCAGCTCCCTTTACCCCTTCACCCCGAACCCTCTTTACTCCCAAGAAACCTTTATTCTGCTTGCTGTCCTTATAGGTTCATCCATTTTGGGTTTCATACACTGAAAAACAGAACAACGTGTAACACAAATTCAAGAGGGTCACTCCCAGTGACAAAACACATTTTAGACGACCCCAATATGACCAAACCAAAAAAACATACACTTTAATGCTCTTGAAAAGTGGTTGTTGTTTTTTTTAAATTAGCATCTAAACAGTTACTTGTTTCAAATAGACCACAGTGTACTGAGTGCACTCAGCATTCCTCCCTGTAATGCAGGGTTTATATATGTCTTAGTTTTTAGGCTCATATTTTAGCTCATTTTTTTATTGCATTGAACTTTTATTTATTCATGTGTACCTAAGTCTACTACAAAATAGAAACAATGAAAAAATTAGAATTTTTTTTCTGAAAAGTTAGATGAATAAAAACTGTCCATTATTTTTACAAATATATTTGTAATACATTTGTGCTTTTCTCCTGAGATTTTTGTTTTATATTACATAGTGTTTTCAGATTTCAAACGGTCCGTTTAACATTGTGTTTTATAAATGGTATGTTATTTTACATTTGATAGAATTTTTTTTGATAAAATTTTTTATATAATGTTTTTAGTACCAATAATCTAAATGTAATAGATTTTGTTGTTAAAATATATTGTATTTTGTATAGGCATCCAGTTGTGCAGCTTTGGCAATGCCAATACATTCTGCCATATTGAAAGTTATTTTGGACTACCTCTATTCTGATGAAGCTGTGCTGATCAAAGGTATTGGTGTGAACTAGGACGTTTGAGGGGAATAATCATAAAAACACCTGGAATCCTAATTTATGTAATTCTGGAAATGAACAGGCTGTAAAATACAAGCTTCATTTAATGTAAAGACTAAGTCTGCTGTTAACTTTATAGGAAAGGTGCAGAAAAGAAAGTTTTCATTGCCCATATGAAATATAAGAGTTTCATATTAATGGTTGATATTCAGTAGATAAAGAAGTTTCATTTTTGGCTGTTACTGTGATTGAGATGATGAATTGACAATAAAGAATATACATTTGATAAGTACATGTTTTCCTTCTGTTTTTAACCCGTGTTGACAAAACTGGAGTGAAAGGAAGGAAACTGAACTGAGCGAGAATTGAGGAAGAGCGTGCATTTAGTTACTTTTCAGGCCATGCTGATTATCAGGTGTCTTTAGCCAGTGAAGTGGTGCTCGATGGTCTCTGTGTTAGCTTCTTCAACCAGTGTTTTCCTACCGCCATCTGTATGGCAACTGTGGGTGAGAGATGGTGTTTCTATTTCCACAAGGAGTTACATTTCTGCTGTGTCTTGTGGGGTTGCGATGAGGAGACACTGACTGGATGACAAGGAGTTTGGTTTAGGTTTTGAGCTGTTCAACATTCCCCATGTTGAGGAGATTAATAATGAAAAGGCTTACTCTTTAATTTCAAGGAATTTATAATCTAATGGGAAAGTCAAACATAGATGGAAACAAATATAATTCAATATTGGGAAAATACATTAGTAGAAACCAGAGCCTTGGTTTACTTGAGGAAATTTGGATAGTTTTACAAAGGAGGAGATAGTGTTTAAATGAGGACAAAATTTTTAAAGATTTGTGTATTTAGAGCAAGCTTCTGCACTTCTCTCATTCACTAAAATTGAGATATAATAATTACCATAAAATGTCCATTTTAAAGATACATAATTCAATGAGTTTTATATAATTCCTGAACATTTCTATCACCCTGAAAAGTAAGCCCACACTTACAGTCATTTCCAATTCTCCCTCCTGGTGCTCAACTCCGGCACTCACTATACTAACTTCTGCCTCCATGGATTTACGTTTTCTAGACGTTGTGTAGGAAAGGAATGCTATAATATGTGGCCTTTTGGGTCTAGTTTATTTAATTAACAAGGCTTCCTATTTTTTACTTATCCAATGATACTCATTTATGTGGATATATATATCACATTGTATTTATTAATTCAAACTAATGATGGACATTAGTTTCTTCCACTTTTGGCTACTGTAAATAAATCTACTATGAGCAAGATTTTGTGTAAGCTTCTATTTTCATTTCTCATAAGTTCCCTAAAAGTGGAAGTGCTGCAAATGTCTAGAAAAGAAAGAAGGCAACTTATGTACAAACATGCCTGATTGTGATGAGTTGTGCAAGCCCCCAGTAAAATGATAGTTTTTAAAGTGGAATTGATGGATCTTATCATAACTATGTTTAATATTTGAAGACATGCCAAGCCATTTTATAAAGTGGTTAGTGACACTGTCATATTGTCATATTCTCATCAATGTATATGAGGGTTCCGATTTCTCCACATCCATGTGCACATTTGTTACTGTCTTTAATTACCATTCCTTACTGCCACAGAGTCAATTCAGACTCATTGTGACCTTGTAGGACAAGGTACAACTACCCCTGTGAACTTATGAGACTCACTTAAAAAAATCACTTTATTAGGGGCTCATACAGCTCTTATCACAATCCATACATAACATCAATTGTGTAAAGCACATTTGTACATTCATTGCCCTCATCATTCTCAAAACATTTGTTCTCCACTTAAGCCCCTGGCATCAGCTCCTCATTTCCCCCCCTCCCTCGCTGCTCTTTCCTCCCTAATGAGCCCTTGATAATTTATAAATTATTATTTTCTCATATCTTGTACTGCCCGACGTCTCCCTTCACTCACTTTTCTGTTGTCCATCTCCCAGGGAGGAGGTTATATGTAGATCCTTATCATTGGTTCCCCCTTTCCACTTCAACCTCCCTCCACCCTCCTGGTATCACCACTCACACCACTGGTCTTGAAGGAATCATCTGTCCTACATTCCCTGTGTTTCCAGTTCCTATCTGTACCAGTGTACATCCTCTGGTCTAGCCAGATTTATAAGGTAGTGGGAGGGAGGAAGCATTTAGGAACTAGAGGAAAATAGTATGTTTTATCGTTGCTACACCCTAACTGGCTTGTCTCCTCCCTGTGACCCTTCCTTAAGGGGATGTCCAATTGCCTACAGATGGGATTTGGGTCTTCACTCCGCACTCCCCCTTATTTTCAATATGATTTTTTGTTCTGATGATGCCTGATACCTGATCCCTTCGACACCTCGTGATTGCACAGGCTGGTGTGCTTCTTCCATGTGGGCTTTGTTGCTTCTGTCCTAGGTGGCCGCTTGTTTGCCTTCAAGCCTTTAAGACCCCAGACGCTATCTCTTGATAGCCGGGCACCATCAGTTTTCTTCATCACATTTTCTTATGCACCTACTTTGTCTTCAGCAATGTTGTCGGGAAGGTGAGCATCATGGAATGCAGTTTAATAGAACAAAGTATTCTTGCATTGAGGGAGTACTTGAGTGGATGCCCAGTGTCCATCTGCTGTTACCTTAATACTAAATCTACACACGTATGCATGTAGATCTATTTCCACATCCTCACATATAAAGATATTTACATATGTACATGCCTGTATTTAGACCTCTATAAATGCCCTTTGCCTCCTAGCTCTTTCCTCTATTTCGTTTGACTTTCCTCTTGCCCCACTATCATGCTCAGTCCCCACCTGGGTTTCAGTAATTCCTCTCAGTTACATTACCCTTGGTCATGCCCTACCAGGCCTCTTACACCCTCCTCACTTCCGATTTGGATCACTTGTTCCCTTGCTCCTGAGTTTAACACCACTTCCTTTCCCCCCCACCTCCCCCTCTCCCCTGTCCCCCTGGAACTGTCGGTCCTGTTGTTTTCTCCTCCAGATTGTTCATCCATCCTATCTTATTTAGACAGACCTGCCGAGATAATAACATGTGCAAAAAACAGCAAAACCAAGCAACAAAATAAAACAAAACAACAACAACCCAATGACAAAAAACAAAGCAAAACCCAACAACAAGAAAGAAAAGCTTGTAGTTAGTTCAAGGACTGTTTGTTGTCCTTTAGGAGTGTTTCCAAGTCATGTCTATTGGGGTGCTAAGCCCTGGCCCCAAAGTCTATTTTTGATATTCCCTGGGGACTTTGTTGCTTTGTCCCTTTTGCTGTTCTGTTCCATGCCCTTAGTATTTTGCCTCGGTGTGGTGGGATCAGATTGGGTGGAATTCCCACACTGGGTGCGACTTAACTTTTTACAAGAGTAGAAAGCTGTATCTTTCTCTCGTGGAGCAGCTGGTCATTTCGAATTGTTGACCTTGCCGTTAGTTAGCAGCCCATTGTGTAGTCACTGTACCACATTGTGGCTTCGATTTGCATTTTCCTAATGATTAATGTTAGCCAAATTTTCATGTACTTACGGACCAGTTGTGTATATGCTTTAGAAAAATATGCAAACATATTTACTACTTGTATTTAGGTTATTTGTATTTTTATTGTTGTATGATGTCTTGGTATATTTTAGAATCTAAGTCAGTGAATAGTTAAAGATGTACTTAAATGTCTGGAACTGATAAATCTATAAGTCTTTGCCAAAGGGCTCGTGTGGGACATGACTTCACCACTCTGACAGGCCATTGTGCAGCTCTGCCTGCACTTTGTTTTCTACTTGTACAGTGCCTCACGATTAGCGAATGCACAGCCCTGCTCCTGCATGCTGGCTTCTTGATTCATTGTTGTATATTGGAACTCTTCAAAATCTCTTGTGGGTATTTCATGTCCTGTCTTTTATTTAGGTCAGCTCTTTGTTTTTAATAGATGCCACCAGGTAAAAGTCTGTTCACATGGGTTATATTCAAGTCACACAAAATGAAGACAAGCTTTACAAGTGAGGTTTTCCAGGAAACTGCCAGACAGTTTAAATAATGGGAATTCTCTGATGATGTTGCTTTTGTGGAACTACAGCTTGACTTTACCCCCTCGTGGTGTCTCCTGATCCATGGCCATTGTCACTTGCAAATCACAGACAAAATGGAACTACTCCTTTGGGTTTCCCCGGGAGCAGAATGTCTCGTCTTTCTTCTTCGGCTCTCCTGATGGGTTCAAACTGCTGACCTTGCCCACTACTTAACTCACTACCCTGTCTGTAGCTGCAAGCAAGGCTGCCCACTTTTACATGGTGGCTTTCAAGGATACAATAGAGCTACAGAGAGAGGACCCCACCCATATGGGTTCAATGGCAGACCTTGAGATTAGCAGCCCAGTACTTAGCCCACTTAAAATCAGGGAAGGTGTGTGTCGAGGTTGTCTCCTCTCATCATGTCTATTCAATCTGTAAGTTGAGCAAATCAGAGAAACTGAACTATATGAAAAAAATTGTGGCATTGGAATACGAGAGAGGCTCATTAAGCTGAGATATGCAGATGGATCAGCCTTGCTTGCTGAAAGTCAGGATTTACGCACGTGGAGGAAAGACCTTTCAAAGGTGTAGCCAAGAAAATTCCATGGGGAGTTGGACTTTGTCTCGTGGTGTTGCTGTGAGCCGTAAATCTGTGTAGTCCCCAATACAAACACAACATAGTGAGAAAAGGAAAGCACTCTTAGGTGAGAGATTTTGTTTTTAAAAGATCATGGGTCTTAATATCCATGCACAGACTCTTTTAAGTTTGGTGCTGAGATTTGATTTTTCAATCTATTATCTGACAGCATAGAAGATTGTAAACACATTGGGAATTCTAATAGCCAATCCTTTTTGTTCATTTTGTAGTCCTGGGTATGAGTCAGAATTTAAGAATATTTAGTATGTTTTTCACTTGTCTATCATGACTCTCATTTGTAGTGTTTTAATAAGTTTTGATGTTTCCCCAACATACAGTGTTTATGAAATAGTAGTGATACTTTTGTTATGTTTTGTTTTAGAATCTCAAGATGTGGATTTTATATGTAATGTTCTTGTGGTGGCTGATCAGTTTCTCATAACCCGATTGAAAGAGATTTGTGAAGTAGCATTAACTGAAAATCGTGAGTATCATTTAATTAAATATTAGTACCTTTCAAGTTCATCCAGGACTTTTTTTAAAAACAATTTTAAGGTTTTTTTCACCAACTTTACTTAGGTAAAACATTTCACTAATTGTATTGTCACTTATAAATACATTGTATTTCAGAAATATTATCATCCAAAAATACATGCATCTTAGAATTGAAATAACCTTATTCTTATTGAGATATCAGACAGCCTTAGAGATAAAGATGCTGTGCATTAGAGTTTCAGACTCTCCATACCCTTGCCAGTATTAATTTCTTGTGTTTGACTTTTGTTTTTTGAACAATCCATTTTAAAGCTGTTTCCTTTTCTTTGCTATTTGGTTCCCTAGGCCCAAAATAATTCACCTGTCAAAACCAATTTATTCTCAACTATGTTGATAGTCACATTTTCTCACACCTATGGATTCTCACTGTCACCAACCTACTTGGGGTCATTATCTTACTTTCCTGTGTCACCCTAGTCTGCACCCTGGTCATTTTCTTCCCGGTATTCCTCTCTACGAGGAGTCAATGGTTCAGACCCACCAGCAGGATCGCAGGAGAAAGATAGGCTTTCTGTTCAGAAACCCACAGGGGCAGTTCTGCACGGTCATATAGGCTTGTTCTGAGATGGAATAGACTCTGTTTGCATAAAGATTTATGCCTCTGGAACCCTACGAAGCAGTTCTGCTCTGTCTTATTGGGTCTCTGCGTCAAAATCCACTCGACAGCAGTGCATCTAAGTATTTGTCTTTAAGAAGCTGTGGTGGCACAGTGTTCAAACGTTCAGTGTCTAACCAGAAGGTCGGAAATGTGAACCCAGCGGCCTCTCTGGCAGGAAGTAGGGCGACTTGCATCTGTAGGGGTTTATAGCCTTGAAGCTCTGGGGAAGTTCAGTTCTGCCTTGTAGGATTGGAATAGACTCAACAGAGTGACTGGGAAATAATTATGTCTCTTCTCTATTTTAATTGTTCTAAATCTAGAATAATATGAGTTTTCTTAACCTTACAAGGACATCTCGTAGCTTCCCAATTATATCTTCATTCTGCTTTGTTGTCATTTCAGAAGTAGGGAGGTTCCTGTCAGATTTTTCTGTTTTGTACTTGCTAGTTTTAAGCCTTAATTCTAATGGGTTTTTTAATTCGTTTTTCTTAAGCTCTTTGGATTATATTCTCTTTAAATGTAAAAAAATAGTACTATCACTAATCTCCTTTTAAGAAAGAAAAGGAAATAAAGGACACAACATATTTTACACATATTTATATAATATAGGAATAAAGATGTACATGCATGTCTAATTTCAGTGTTTCTATTCCTTTATTTGTGTATGTGTTTTTATTCCTATTATATGCTGTGTGTGAATAAATATTTTCCTCTATATACGAGGGCGTGCCCCCAAAAACCCAGTTTTTTTCAAAGCTCTGTGTTTTAATTTTTTTAATAAAACAATCTTATCACTTTCAAACCACTCTCCGTTCCACTTAATACATTTGTCAAATCTGTGATTCCATTCTTGGAAACATTTTTCAAACTCTTCTGTTTGGATGGCTGATAGCACTTCCCTTGTTTTTTTCTTCACCCCTTCCGTGTTGTCAAATTGCTGTTCATTCATGTCCCTCTTCATTCACAGAAACAAAAAAGAGGTTGCAGGGAATGAGGTCAGGTGAATACGGAGCATGGGGCAAGAGAGGCGTGCTGTCTTTGCCCAAAACTGGTACACTGAGATGGGTACGTGAACAAGTGCACTGTTGTGGTAGAAAAACCAGTCCTCTGTCTGCCACAGATCAGGTCTTTTTTGTAGTACTCAATCTTTTTCAGAACCTCTAAGTAGAAAGCTTGATAACAGTCTGACCTGGTGGAACAAACTCCAAATGCACTATCCCCCTCACATCAAAAAAACAAATGAGTGTAGGTTTTTTAGGGGTACCCCTTATGTATATGAATAAAGACATGGGTATCATTATTTCTGTTGTATGCTATATTTATATGAAAAGAGACATATACTCCATTTTATGTATATATATATGTATCTTTGTCTCTATTCCTATTTTATACTATCCATATATCCCTTTTTTTGTTTTTTCCTTAAAATGAGATCTGGGTTGCTACTATTTTTGAAGACTACAGTGAATATATATATTGAATATTTTCAATTCAGGTGAAATTTTTCTTTCCCTTAGTTTTTTTTTTTATTGATTCTTGCACACAGTTACTTTTACTTATGAATTATTGGTCTCTAGAACCTAGCTAAACTACTGTGACAATATTTTCTATCATCCAGTTTAATCATCTCTGTGATATCTAAGACTTTGGCCTCATTCTCTGTGTAATACTTAGATTAGACAGGAATGAATCAAGCCCATTGATTGCAGTTGGCACCTTGGACAGAGTTACATGTACAAAGAAAAGGGAAGTAGGGGAGTCAGGTGTAGGAGACTGTTAGGTGGGATCTGAGTTAAGTAAGAAAATTGAGTTGAAAGCTAAGTAGACTTACATGATAGCTAAGTAGACTATTTAGGAGGATCTCTGGCAAAATAAGACAACTTATTAATGGAAGTTATAAATACTCATAAAATGTTATATGGAAGATTGTTAATTCTTGTTTGATCTAGATGACCTTGTAATATGGGCCTGCTGTATTGTTTTATTTTGCTTTAAATTTTGTTTGTTTGCACTTAAAAAAATTTATAACCAGTTAGTTAAAAATTCTGTAGCACATTGGGGTGGGAAATGAATTTTGTCTTTGCCGCAGTACATTTTGGGCATTGTATTACTTCTCTGATGGAACCCAACAGCTGCTCTGCAGGCAAAAGGTACAGCTGTTTACTTTCTAAACCTGCAAACCTGAGAGGCAACTGTATGTCATTGGCTGCAGTAATCTGGTTTTCTTTTGTTTTCTGCCAATCTTGTCTTCCTTTGTAGTTACCCTTAAAAATGCTGCGATGCTGCTGGAATTTGCTGCAATGTATAATGCTGAACAACTGAAACTGTCTTGTTTACAGTTCATAGGACTGAATATGGCAGCTTTACTTGAAGCAAGGTAGGTCAATACCATAAATACATATAACTTGTCAAAAGCAGACATTCATATGTAATAGTAGATATGTTAATAATATAAAAGTGAATAATATAAATTCCAGCTAGGTTTAAAAAATTGGAAAATAGGAGTTAAATCATTTCACAAATATTTGAGTTTCTACTATTTGCGAGATACTGTACCCATTGCTAGGGTGCACCAGTAGGGAAAAAAGCCCCAGAAACGTTGGTCTCAGAGGATCTACATGCTAGTTGAAGTGTTGTGGAACAGTATTATTACAAGTGTATTTTTGTGTACAAATGTGTATTTCATTTCTTATGTAGGCTTACCCATAACTATGCATTTATTACCATGGTTTCTGGAAAATGTGGTATACTGATTAAATTAGGGTCACTATGAATCAGATTTGACTAAATGGCAGGTTTTTTTTTAATAGTTATAGCCTTTTTTTTCAAAACCATCTTATTGGGAGTTAATACAGATATCATTCCGTAGTTCAATCAAATCAAAGCAGTATTGTACAATTGCTACCATAATCAGTTTCAAAGCATTCTTTTCCTTCAATAACTCCTTGATGTCAGCTCTCTTTTACCCCTACACCCACCACCACGACTCTACCCCGCCCTCTCAGAAACCCATGTTCTACTTGCAGTCCTTGTGTGTTCTTCAATCCTGGGTTTCATATACTCAGAAATAGAAAAACATTTAACACATTCAAGAGGGTGACCCCCAATGACATAACACATATGAAATACACCCCAATATGAACAAACAGAGAAATACAGAAAATGTTGACAACCACATCAGGCGTAACATGTATCAGAGACAGAATCAACTGTCATTGTTTTAACTGGTCAAATCAGGGTTTGATCTTTTGCAGTGGTTCTCAACCTTCCAAATGCCGCGGCCCTTTAAGACAGTTCCTCATGTTGTGGTGACCCCCCAACCATAAAATTAGTTTCATTGCTACTTCATAACTGTGATTTTGCTACTGTTATGAATCGGGAGAACCCTGTGAAAGAGTCGTTCCACCTCAAAGGGGTTGCGACCCACAGGTTGAGAACCGCTGTTCTCTTGTCCTCTCTCCAGTGTACTCTGTTTGGTAACCACTTTCCTCCCATCCCTCTATTATGGGCAGAAGGAAGTCACTGGAGGCTTATTTCCTATGGAGAGCCCACAAATACATCTTGAGCTCCACCGTCATCCATAGCCTTCTGCAAACCAGAGTCTCACAATTTAGGCTCTGATACTAATCCTTCCTTAGACTTGGGATTATATGATTTGCAATCCTTCAGTGGCTGATGTTGATGTGTTTCTTCCGTGCAGACTTAGTTGACATCTTACTTAGATGGCTGCTTATTTGGAAACAAGCCTTGAAGATTCCAGATGCTATTTTATCTAATAGCCGCATTTTGCTATTAGCACTATATCTTCTCTGTTCCCTTCCTGAGGGGAAGTATTGAGCAGGGCCATGATGTTTCTAGGAACTCATTGTTCTTAAATTACAGCTACGATTTAGTCAGGTCCAAAACCCATTCCTGGATTTTTTTTTTCTTTTTCAGATCTGTTTTGGCTCGCTTTTGAAAACTCCTTGTTAATTTGTGGTAGAAAGTTTTATCAATCATCTCCCTGGTATATAATGATCTTCTATTAATATTGTCTTTGATTAGCTCCCATTACTAATTTTTTTAAAGCCCTATTGAGAAATGGCCAATGTAGGCCAACTGGCAATGGATTTTTTTTAACTACTTTAGAAATCATAGACATTTTAGAACCCAGAGGGATCTTAGAAATTCAGTCTGATATTCAAATGTTTTTAATAGTTCATTTTTAATGAAATAAATGTTAAACATCTATTTTTAATACAAGGTCCAAATTTTACAACTTTTACTCACTATAAAGCTAATGGTGAGAAAGTGATCACACCGACCTAGACACTTAGGATTCTTAGTGTCACTTTTCAATTAATAACCCAGCATCCAGCTTTTTCTGTATTTTGTTTTAATAGTAATAATAGCTAATATTTAGTGTATGGTATGTTCCCGATAGTGCTCTGTTACATAGATTATTTCAATTAGTTGTCATGTAAACTTTGATTTAAATTTTAACTGTGCATTAAAATGCCTCTTTGGAATCTGAGACAATTTTGAAATCTAGCATGAATTCAAAGGGACTTCAAAGTACATGGAAAAGTGGATTTAAAGATAATGACATTGCTTTATTTTTCCAGTGAGCTTTTAGAAGTACCTTATTTAAACTAATCTACTCCAAGCCTCCTTTCACATGTGGGCACATTAAGGCTGATAGGTAAAGTGAGTTGCTCCCTGTGGTGCAGGTCATGGATCACAGTGTTAATCCTAGACAGGATTCTGGTATCCTCACGTTTAGTCTCTTGTTCCGATTGTGAGTGATTGTAACTTGTGAGAAAGGAAGATTAGAAAATGAATGCCTATTATGTTCCCTTCCAAAATTCTTTGTACACTTATTCCCTAGAGTTGCTTAATTTTTATGCAAGGTATTTGCTCTTAAAAATATATATCACTATACCTGTTTCCAAAATGAATTTATAGCAACTGGGATATGCAATACTTCAAAATAACTTAGTTACTCCTAGGTAATATGGACTGTTGCTGCGTAAATGCAAGTCACAACCTGAAGCTCCCTATTCTCTTTTATAGGTCTCTTGATGTTTTAAGTGATGATGTATTGAAGGATCTTTCTGTTTTTTACCGGAAAATGGTAAGGTTTATATTATTTGGTGGAGCCTACCTGTAATATAGTGTTAATAACAAAATCAGAATATTGGGTCAGATTAAATATAAAATATATGGGGCTTCAAAAAAGTTCTGGAAAAAAAAACCGAAATGAAACTATAATGAAAAAATGTTAATGAGCTTTTTGAAGCCTCTTCATACATTAAGGTCTTCTTAAAATGAGGACATAAGATTCGTTATAGATCTCACAAATAAGTACTGAAATTGAAGCTATCTAATGATAAAAGCAATAGTGATTTTAATCCCTTATAAATAAAATTAATTGAAAACTTCAGAGAAAATCTTTCATTGTTAACTAAATGTCAGCCCAGCGCAAAGGCCTGGAATCAAGATGATTCCTGAGAAATGCTTTAATCACTTATTTCACAAAGTGGACTTTGGTTACAAGTGTGTTGATTTTTTTGTTTTTGTATTTTTAACCTCTTTCTTAACAGATAAACTGTGTAATGAATCTAATCAGAATATTATTTTCAGGAATTCATTAGGCATTCTATTTTGTCTAGTTAATGTCAAAACATTGAAACAAATAGGATAGTTACCTATTTTAAAAAAAATCATGACAAATGTATTTAAAAAAGACATGTTTTCTTATATAGATCCCAGCAATGGATAGGAGGGTTATTACACCCTATCAAGATGGACCTGATATTAGCTATTTGGAAATAGGAGATACCTTTTCGAAAGAAGAAATACCTATGGAACAAAATTATTTGTAAGCCTTATTTTTTCCCCTTTCTATTTTTAGAAGAAGTATTTTATTATGGTTTAAATGCAAGCTTACAGAACAAATTAATTTCATATTCAGCAACTTCCTCACAAACTCCTCTGATACATTGGTTGCCCTCCTCACTGTGTGCCAGCAGCCTCCCCATTTCTATTTCTACGTAGGAATCCGCTTCCATGTGGTCAGTTTTCCTGCCCCTTCCTGCTTTCTGAACATTGCATTGGGGAAAATGCTGACCTTTTCAGCTGTTGTAGTTGATTGCTCTGAGAACATGTACATCCAAAGTATTGACGTTCACTTTGTAGACCTATCTTTTGTGGGACTGAAAAATGATCTGGAAGTAACTACCATATATACTTGAATGTAAGCCGACCCGAGTATAAGCCGAGGTACCTAATTGTTACCTGGGAAACCAGAAAAACCGATTGACCAGAGTATAAGCCTAGGGTGGGAAATGCAGGATGTGATTTAACACAGAGACCAGAGGGGAGAGATGAAGCGCAGCCACAGACACATCTTTACCAGTTCAGCTGCTGGGGTAAGTGACTCACTACGGGAGCTTCTGTGAGTTGGAGCCGTCCATGTCATAGGATGGCTCTGATTGGTTAGATGTGATTAACAAACATTCAAAACCCTGCAGTGTCAGCACATTTTTTTGTGCTGAAAAACTGCTTATACACAAGTATATACGGTAGTTTTTAAAAGGGTGTCTATGGGCCAGAGGCCTAGGGATTCTGTCAGTTTCTATCAGAGAGTAGGCTCTTCATTTTTATCATTTTAGATTTTGTTCTACCCTTTTTTCTACTCTACCCAGTCCCTTTGATTTGGTATCTTAAGCAGTCAGGGTTGTAGCAAGGAACTATCTAGTTCTTGTGTTCTCAGGTTTTTTGGGACTACAGTTCATGTGGGCAACAGTTTGAAACCACCAGTTGCTCCTTGGGAGAAATATGAGGCTTTTTGCTCCTTCAATGAGTTACTTACCGACTTGGAAACCCACAGAGGCAGTTCTGTTCTGTCAGACCACCTAATCAGCTCTTATCACAGCCATCAAGTAGCTGCCAACTCATAGCGACCCTATAAGACAGGATACAACTGCCCCCATGAGTTTCCAAGACTGTTTATTGGAGTAGAAGGCTCTTTCTCCCAAGGAGCAGGTGGTAGTTTTGAACTTAAGACTTTGCGGATCACAGACTGAATCATAACTATACACCACTAGGACTCCTATCAGGTATGGTTGCTATAAGTTGATTCCAACTCAGTGGAAGTGAGTTTGAAGAATTTTAGTATTATATTGAGTAGGAGTGTCATCAGCTCTTCTCTGAATGTTTGATAGAATGCTCTGGTGAAGCTCTTACCTCTAGGAAGCATTCTGGCTGTACTCCTTCCGAAGCAGATTTGTTTATCCTTTCGGCTGTCAGTGGTTCCTCCAATATTCTTCACCAGCACCACAAGTCAAATGCATCTATTCTTCAATCTGCCTTACTCGATATCCAACTTTTATAAGCATGTGAGGCAATTGAAATACTAAAGCTCACCCTTGTCCTCAGAGTAAAACCTTTACTTTTCAACATCCGAGAGAGGTCCTGTGCTGCTGGTTAACCCAGTGTAATGTATTGTTTGATCTCTTGATTTCTGCTTCCGTAAGTATTCATTGTGGCTCATGTTGCAGTAGAGCAAAGAGGACAGGAAAAGGGAAACAACAGGAAATGCAGTAAGTTTGGTAGTTGGAAAGTGATTACCAGGTGATAACTGATGAAGCTAAAGTAATTCTGTAAAGGCTTAAAAGTTAATGGTAACAGATTTTTGAAGACTAAAGTCAATGGTTGAACTTGCTAGAGGGCATTTTGCTAAAGCATTGAATTGGACCTCTGGTCCCGTCCTCGATCCCATGTAACCAATTGACTACCTCTCCTGTGTCTTGGCATGTTTATTCTCTGGAGCTGTTTAATCAGAAAGGCTTCAGAGAGTATGACACTAGCCCCAAACAAAGTGCTGTTTTGAAAACACCGTTCTTGAGAATCTTCCAGGTTAAGAGAAAGAATCTATAGTGGCTGCCATTTATGGGTCCTCCAGTAAAACTTCCCAGCTTCTCTGTAATCCTCCTACACTTGGCTGACCCTCTGCTGAGTACAGAACTTCCATCCATGTTTTCTGACTTATTTGCCAATTGCTTAAAGTTAATTTCCTTTGGCTTTCTCAATGAACTTTTTACATAGTATTATGTAAGATTTTTAGATGTTCAGGTAATTTGACATAAAATGAACTTACCGCTCCATCATGAGTTGCTTTTTCAATTTCAGAGATGTTCACTTTAAAATATTTTTCCTGGATTTGTTAGTATTTGAGATGTTTGAAATGTATAGTTTACTTATAAGTTTATAAGACACTTGTATGTTTACATGATTTATAAGTATGTGTCATACTATGAAGCGCATTTGATTACTCTACATATCGATGGCATAGCATGTGTGTGTCAGAGTAGAAATGTGTTCCACAGAGCTTTCTTTGATTTTTTTTGTTAGTAGATTGCCAAACCATTCTTCCAGGATTTCTTTGAATGAATATTAAATATGGACCACCAGTGCCTTTTGTTTAGCAGCCGATCATGTTAACTCTCCACCCTCCAGAGATGCCTATGTGTTACTATTGATATGCATATTCTGTGTTGTTTTCTACAAAATAATAATATTCACAGGTTACATATGTATAATGAGGTCTGCAATTTTTAGATAAAATAAGGTGGCTGTGGTTTCATGGATACTTTATTTTCTTTTTCATACTAATGGTACATTCTCTGAAATGCTTTAAAATGTATTATGAAATATTTTTAGTCAAGATAGTAATTTGATTTTTTGATAATACTATCACTGTGTACAATATTTCACTTTTCCAAAGTTTAAAAAATAAATTTGTTTTTAACTTTCAAAGAAATATTTGAGTTAGAACAAGTAATAGTTTCACACTGATGCCCAATAACATAAAATTTGTTCAGAAGCACTAGTTAATTTTGACTATATTCTATCTGTATTTTGGTTTCATTGTAACTAAAATTTTATATTATGATGAAATTCAGTTCTTCTGCTGTTTAATCCCTTACTTACTGTGTTTATAAAATGACTCTTACGTTTGCCTTTTTGTAGGGAAACTATGATCAAGAAGGCAAAAACGAAAGCAAGAAAGAAGCCACGCAAGCGTTCAGACAGCTGTGGAGGTTACCACCTTTCAGATATTATTCAGAGTCCCCCACCTACAGGTTAGTGAATAGGGTTCCAGCAAATGTGCACAGCTCTGATATCTTAGGTGTCTTTGCTGTGTTTTGATTTGCTTCTTACAGATTGAACCCTGTTCTGTGCTATCCCCTGGAGCTGGCCCTTTTCTTAGCGAGGCCACCGAAAATTACAGTATGACGGAGTAAGTGCCGATTGTGGTTTGCTGTAGGGGCACAATAAAAGACCATCAAACTACCTGAGATCAGGGAATACCTCTTAGAGGAAGGTGATGCTTGAGCTGGATCTTGCAAAATGAAGAGAAATTACCAGTAAAGGAGACAAGTAGGCTTACTAACATAAGGGGATAGTATGTCGCTAAACTTAGAAACAATAGAAAGAACTGCACAAAAGAAAGAAAGGAA
Source organism: Tenrec ecaudatus (assembly GCF_050624435.1). Taxonomy (NCBI): domain Eukaryota; kingdom Metazoa; phylum Chordata; class Mammalia; order Afrosoricida; family Tenrecidae; genus Tenrec; species Tenrec ecaudatus. The sequence goes on from NC_134536.1 coordinate 91,951,272, forward strand.
GGAAGAAAGAACTTCACGTTTTTTCTGATGTGGCTCACCCAGATAAGCTGTGTACAGATAGGAGATGGTTGGAGACAGTCAGATGGGTGGCTGTTGATTATTAAGATACATGTTTTCAGAAAGACCCTTCAGTGCACAAGCATAGACTATTCCAGATGGACAAAATAAGAAAGACACTTGTATTATCAAGTAGATTCATTTCAGTGCTTCACTGAGAGCCCCCCCCCAAAAAAAAATGACATTCATGCGCTTAAGGAGCTTATAATCTCTTAATACGACATAACATATTTTACACCTAGGCATTGAGTAAGCCTGTTAAAAAGTAGAGGTTGCATAATTTTGCTAAAAATTGGAAGAATACTTTGAATACCTATATATCTATCAGTCAGATTTATTATTAACAACCTACCACACTTGTTTTTCTTCCCAGAATATCTCATGTACTCCCCATCACCAAATGGCAAATATATACACACTCAAATATTTCTCCTTATATAAGAATGTTTGTGCTGATCCATTTGAAAACATGTTGTAGACACAGCACTGTACCTCAGTGAAATGTGCATTGCTGTATGTTTATCGTCTTCTAGACAACCAAATTATTATGGTCATACTTACATTAACGCATTAACAGCCCGTATCTGTTGTCTGATGCCATCGAGCTGGTTCTGCCTCAAAGCAACCGTATGAACAACAGAGTGGCACGGCCCACTCCTTTGCCTCGTCACTGTTGTTCCTAGGCTTGAGCCCATGGTTGGCAGCCACAGTATCAGTCCATCTTGTCCAGGGTCTTTCTCCTTTTTGCTGCCCCTCTGCTTTACCAAGCATGATGGCATGTGCAGAGACTGATCTCTTCTGACAGCCTGTCCAAAATGCATGAGACAAAGTCTCCCTTTCCTTGCTTCTAAGGAGCATTCTGACTGTATTTGTTCTAAGACAGATTTGTTTGTTCTTTTGGTAGTTCATGGTACTTTAAAAATTCTTTGCCAGCAATGTAATTGAAATGCATTGATTTTTCTTCAGTTTTTAGTCTGTGTTCAACTTTTTTTTTAAATGTGTTCAACTTTTACATGCATATGAAATGATTGGAAATACCATGGCTTGTTTCAGGCACACCTTAGTACTCAAAGTAACATCCTTGCTTTTCAATACCTTCAAGATATTTTGTGAAGCAGATTTACCCAATGCAATGTGTCATTTACTCTCTAATTCCATGAGATTTGATTGTGGACCTGAGTAAGACAATATCATTGACAACTTTAATATTTTCTCCATTGATTATGCTGTTGTTTATTGGTCGGGTTATGATGATTTTGGTCTTCTTTAGATTGAGTTTTGATCCATACTGCAGGCTACAATCCTTGATCTTGATCTTCATCAGCAAGTGCTTCAAGTCCTCCTTATTTTCAGCAAGTAAGGTTGTGTCAGGTTGTTAATAAGCCTTCCTCTAAATCCTGATGCCTCATTCTTCTTCATATAAACCAATTTCTCTGATTATTTGCTCAACATGCAGATTGAATAAGTATGGTGAGAGGATTCTGACACACTCCTTTCCTGCTTTTAAGCCCTGCAGTATTCCCTTGTTCTGTTCACAAAACAGTCTCTTGATCGATGTATTGGTTCCACATGAGCACAATGAAGAATTCCCATTCTTCTCAAGGCTGTCCATAGTTTGTTATGATCCACACAGTCACTGCCTTGGCACAGTCCATAAAATACAAGGAAACAGCCTTCTGGTATTCTCAGCTTCCAGCCAACCTCCCTCTGACACCAGCAATGATAGTCCTGTGTCACGTCCTCTCTTGAATCTGGCCTGCACTTCGGGCAGCTCCCTGTCAGTGGACTGCTGCTGCAGCAGTTGTTGGCTGATCTCCAAGGAAAGTTATTTGCAATATTAATGATATTGTTCTATAATGAGAGTATTCTGTTGGGTCACCCTTCTTTGGACCGAGTACAAATGGCAATCTCTTCCAGCCCCTTTACCAAGTGGTCATCTTCCAAAGTTCCTGACAGAGACGACTGAGTGCTTCCAGTGCTGCATCTGCTTGTTGAAACGAGCGTTTCAGTTGTTATTCCATCAATTCCCACGTCCTTGCTTTTGGCCAGTGCTTTCAGTGCCGCGTGAACGGCTTCCTTCAGTACCATTGGTCCTTGCATGTGGCGGAATGTTGACTCGTTCATTTCCCCGCAGGGACTCTTCATTCTGTTCATCCTCTCTTGGTGCTTCCTGCATCCTTTAATATTTGCCCATCCTTTAATATTTTCAGTACTGCAACTTGAGGTTTGAATTTTTTCTTGAATTCTTTCAGATTAATATATCCTTAGGCATTTTTTGTTGTTGTTTTCGAACTTGAAGTCTTTGCATATTTTATTGTAATATTTGCCTTTTTCTTCTGGAGCTACCCTTTGAAAATTCTGATTGATTGATTGATTTCAGCATTTCTTCCATTTGCCTTAGCTACTCTACAATTAAGAGTAAGTTTCAGAGTCTCCTCTGACATCCAGGCTGATCTTTTTCTTGGTTTCTTATTTTTTTGATGACCTTTGATACGCTTGATTGTATACCACAGCTCATCAAGTCTTCCGTCAGTAATGGTCAGTGCGTTAAATCTGTTTCTTGAGATGTTCTGGAAATTCAAGTGAGATACCACTTAAGGTCGTGCTTTTTAGATGTTAGATATTGAGCATCTCCATCCTCTCTTCCCACAGATAAAGTCAATTTGATTTCTGTGTATTCCATGTGGAGCAGTCCAATTGTATAGTGTTGTGTTAAACAACCCTTTGTGTTGTTTAACTAAGGTATTTGAAATGAAGAAGTCTTTGGTCTTTTATTTTGTGATGTCCTATTTCCTTCTGTCACTAAGCCCATATTTGCCAACGATTCTTTCCTCCTTGATTCCCACTTTTGCATTCCAATCACCAATCATTAGTCCTTCTTGATGACATGTTTGATCAATTTCAGAGTGAAGACATTGGTAAAACTTTTCAATTTCTTCACTAGCTTTAGTGGTTGGTGCATAAATTTGAATAATAGTTGTATTGACTGGATTATCTTGTATGCAGTTCAATGTTATCCTATCACAGGTAACATTGTACTTCAAGATAGATCTTGACATGTCCTTTTTGACAGTGAATTCAACCTTTTTCCTCTGGAATATGTCATTCCCATATGGTTTTCTGATTAAAATTACCAATGCCAGTCCATTTCACCTCATTAAGACCTAAAATGTCATCTTTTACAGGTTTCAACTTTCCAAAGTCATACTTGACACATTCCATTTTACAATTATCAATTAGTGTTAGCAGCTGTTTCTTCTTGTTTTGAGTCATGCCCCATCAGCAAATGAAAATACGGAGGGATATGACTCCACTTTGAGAAGGCAGCTCTAACTCAGTCATAATTTGAATGCCTTATGACCAGAGGCACTGACCTGGCATTATTTCTGACAGTGTTCTGCTTCTATTCAAGAAGCTCTCAGTATCTGACAATGATCGGATGCTGACTTTCCGTGACTAATTCCTCAAAAGGGGACAGCCTCTTCTGTCTTTGCCCTGTGGTTTGTCTGGAAGCTTGCAGAATTGTATTCACGGTGGGAGACCTTGCTGGCTTCAGAAGTACCCATGGCAGAGCTTCCAGCATCACAGCAACACACAAGCCACCACCACCTGACAACTGACAGACACGTGGAGGAGTCTTTATCCAGATTTTCCCTGTCAGTTCCAATCAAGAGTCATGACTTTTGATTATGGGGTCTCTTCACTGGGACAGCCTATCACGTGATTTAAAAAAAATAATGTTCAAGTTATTTTTCTGATTGTAGATTTGTCTGATTAGGTCCAGGTCAAATTGTTTAAATTTTTAAGTTTCTTTAAATGAAGCAGGAGACAAGCTTTTAAAAATAATGTGAATACAGTATGGCTTTTCTGCAATGGGAAATGTGTCTGTAGCAGTAAATACATAACATAGAGTGATTTCTTATCAGCAGGACTTTCATGCATACATGTCCTTGAAAACAAGTGCACACTGAATGTGTCTCTGAACATTTAGCCGTCATTTGGTGTAAACACAGAATTTCGTTCTATCATGGTTACACATTGGGCTTCCATCTGCAAGGTGAGCCGTTTGAAACCATCAGCCGCTCCTGTGGAGAAAGACGAGCCCTTCTACTCCTGGAAACAGTTACAGTCACGGAAAGTGGCAGTGGCAGTCCTGTGGGGTCACTATGCGTTAGCGTAGACTTGATGGCAGTGAGCGAGACGTGCGGTCCTAGGTTAGATAAAGCTAAGAAAAAAAGATGAAAAAGAACACTTGTTTTAGGTAGCACAGACGATATTTAAAAGATTAATGATATTCCTTAAGTTGATTTATGGAACACTAAAGATGGAAAATGCCTGTCTTCCAAACTTGCAAAATTTAAAATTTTGTTCTTTTACTTTCTTCGTGTTATGAGTCACCTCAGATTCTTAGAAGCAAGCATAATGATTGGATAGGCAGAAAGCCATGAAACTAGTGATTATTTATTGTCTAAAGGACCTATGGAAGAAGTAGATATTTTCTTTCTTTTAAATTATTTCCTTGTAGGGCTTGTGTTTAGGATTCAAGACTTCCAGAACTGAATGAGTCTTTATGCCCTTTACTTTCAGCATTAGGAAAAAAAAAAAAGCTCAGAACATATACTATTTGAGATTATAACAAAGAGAAATCGAATTTGTACATGTCTGATTTCAGTTATTTATTATTCTTATTAAACTTCTCTTTCTGTCACCAAAGCAGATAATGATTAAAGATTTTAATTTAATTGGGGGACTAGCAATTATTCGGGAAGAAAATTTTCATATAAGGTAAATTTCAACAAAGAGGCTTTTGAAGGGCTGACATTTGTGTTGACCCTTAAAGCTGGAGAAAAAATTACGTGCAATAATCCTTCGCAAAGCTAATTGTTGGCTTCTTTAATCATTTTCTCTATTCTCTAGATTTATTTTTAATTGGCTTTTGAGGCATTCTAATATTAAATACATCCTTCAGATATACATTTTCCACACTTAAAAGTATTCAAAATACTTGTGGAGAAAATTATTTGAATTTTATTTCCAAGATTTATTTTAGCAAAACTGTCAATAAAAGACGCACGTATCTCTGAACTTGAGTCACTTTATCATGAACATTTATTTGCATGCATGTGAGATCATGTGTTTAATTTATTTTAAAATAAGTTGTACTTTTACTTAGAACCCGTATGATGTGTATATTTTACGCTTCATTTAAAGTCTGGTAAATGTAGGAGAATGAACACATGAATCCTAGCAAAAGTTTACCTTTTTTGCTCTTTATTTTTGGAATGACTTGAATGCTCACGAACCTTAATATCAGTAGTGGTGTGTTGGTGATTATCCTGCTAATGAAGAGAAATACTATACATGTTTTATGAACATAGAAATATGCAAGAAAGTAAGATGGTTTTGAGAAATGCTATTGCATATATCATTTGGCAATGGTAAAAAAACCAAAAATATTTGTGGGATTATGTAGGTAGACATATCTGCATATATGTGTATAGGAAGGCATATAGAAGTACGTGGTTTTACAAATAGGTTTATCTGTACACATATGCATATATAGGTGTGTGCTACATATATATCCCTACATATACTAAATCACATAGGGGATACAGTCATGGTGACTTCCAGAATTGACTTACTGTATTAAAGAATCTTAGGATTAGAGCCTCAGGGAAATCCTAGTCAATTAGCATAACATAATTCATAAAGATAATGTTCCACACCTTAATTTGGAGAACAAGTAGTTGGGGTCTTCAAAGCTTATGAATAGTCATTTATGATGTAATTAATACTCTCTCATCTGAGACAAAAGAAGAGGTAAACCAAAGACTCTAGGAATATCGCCCCTCCCTAGCCCCCCATACACCATACCCACCACATACACCGTACCCACCACAGCCTGTTCTAATCTAAGACCAGTAGAATTACAGGGATACCATAGAAAGTCTTACATAGAATAGCTGAAAAATACAGAACAAAATGTAAAATCCTAAAGAAGTCCAAATACTGGACTAGTAGAGTCTAGGGGAACCACTGAAACTATGTCACTAAGATACCTTTGAACTTGGGAGTTAAAGCTACTCTGGGTAGCCACCTCTCACACACAAATAATAGATTGACTTATAAAGTAAACAGTAATGTGTTGCTTTAAATAATCAACATTGAGGCTAAACCAATAGAAACAGATTCAAAAAGTAGAAATGAGAATGTTGACTCTTGTGACCAAGGTAATGGAAAAATTACATAAAAATTATTAAATGCAAGCTGAATTTGCTTTGTAAACTTTAACCTAAAACATAATATAGTATTTTTAAGTTTATTGATATGGGAATTTACTAAAATATTAAATCTGCATCACTAGAAAGTTTTAGCTTGATAATGCATGTGTTTAAATATATTTTTAAATTTCACATTTTAGGATTCATAACTTCTGAAAAGACCTATTCTGTGGAATCTCTCCCAGAACTGTTGACATCCGATTCTGAAGGAAGCTATGCAGGAGTGGGTAGTCCTAGAGATTTACAGTCCCCTGATTTCACAGCAGGATTTCACTCAGATAAGACTGAGGTTTGTCTTTAATATACCCTTTCCTTCATTTTGCTCTAACCTTCAAACTCTCCCCTGACTGGTTTATGTTGCTGGTTTGTGTCCCATTGAGACATTTCAGACTCAGTGATGACCGTCTAGGATAGAAAAGTAGAACAGCCCATAATGCTTTGTAGACTGTCATCTTTGTAGGAGCTGGTGTGCCAGGTCTTTATTCCTGCCAAGCGGCTCGCAGGTTTAAGTCGATGCCCTCTCTGTTACATAATCAATGTGCCACCAGGGCTCCTGGGCTGGTTTTTAAGAAAGAATATTTTAAGGCACAATGTAAATAGTGCTAGTCTTCTCAATTGTGCACAGCATTTAAAAAAGATTTTAATGGCAGTTTTGAATCCTTTATGTCTTTCTGATCTTTTTGGTAATAAAATATTGTTGTAAAGTACTCTGTGAGACATGTTGAAAATATATACTTTTAGTGAAATTATTTAAATTTATTTTGTGAAATATCACTTAGCAGCTCCAAAATTTTTTGAAGTAAAATTATTTTGAAAATTAGCCTAATTTCAAAATTCGTGTACTCTTATTTCCTCCATCCTGTTAATGAGAAAACTAATGTGAAATAAGTGGGGTTTTATCCTAATCGTACCACAGTTGAAATCAAACTGCAGGGTTCCTGGCTTGGGGACACTATACCTTTAGGTATTTCTTAGTATTTATATTTCATAAGTGTTAATCTACAAGAAATTAATCTCTGTCCACTTTCCTGGAGAAGAGCCCTCACCTTGGGAAATACTCAACGTCTAGAAATTTGAGAGCTAGTGGGACGCTGACTCTCTTCCTAATGTCTCCTAAGTCTAAAGGTTTGGAGGGGGTTGTTTGTTTTTAATTTTCTTTTCATGGAACTTAAACATTTTAGGGGAATTTTTTGTCATATTAATGCTAAGATTCATGTAGAAGACAACAGTTTCATAAGGAGGCTTGGGAGTTTATTGTAACTGCTGTAGGTAAATGAAAGCACCTTTCCTAGCAGTGCAAATGCACTTTGAATAAGCCCTTGACATAGCAATAACCATAATTTCAGGGTCCCATTTGAGATATAAATATTATTTGAGAATTTGGGTACTTTAATTATACTCAGTGTGAATAATATTATAGCATTTACACTAGACTTTCATTTTGTTTCATACTAAAATCATAAACATTAGTTTGGGCTTATTGTTTCATTTCTTACTTGAACAGCTTTTACTATTAATGTTTATTAATTATTAATAGTACTCATGGATAGAAATTTAATATGCAAAGTTATTTCCCCTCAAGAATTCTCAAAACTCTTAATTTGGTTAGTCACTAATGTGTCTTTAGACATTAGTTAATCTAGTTAATGAACCAAACTTAAAAACATGAAATGAAAATGCTAGATTGGTATATAACTTTTAAATTAAACTGCAACCTTTGTTAAGTATTGTGTGTTGCCTCCTTTGCTATTGTTGACTTTTTAAAATATTTTTGTCCCTTCAGGGGAAAGTTATTAATGGCACACCTCCTACATGTTCTAAGGAAGATGTAAAGCCCAGCGAAAAGTCACCAGTGCTGAAGAAATCTGCTCCACAGCCTATTCCCAGTAACGCAGCTGATCATATGAGCTCGTCTTCCTGGGTGGTCAGCTCCTTCAGGTGCGCTTTGCTTTTTATCTGTACCTATTAGTCTGAGACATGAGATTCACTTTACTCAGATAAAAAGTTTTAATGAAGTACATTTTTAAATAGTAGACATAGGAAATGACCTAAATGTTTACAAAGTGTTAATCAGTTAAAATCACCTTTAGTTTTTTTGTTTTATTTTTTTCTAGACAGAATGTTGTGGATTTGTAATAAATCAATGTATGGTAGCAAGTTCTATATAAGATGTGTATATTGTGAGTTGATTCCAGCTATTTTTTTCTTGTATGGTTGTAGTATTATAATTCCCACTCAGGAAGACCATTTGTGGTCTTTAGCACACTGAGGGATATTTTGAGATCTTATAGAAACTATCATTATTCATAATTTTCACAGGTATTTATTTAGTTATTTTTGCTACCCTTTATAAATTTGTCTATGTTTTAAACATACCAATCTTTTCTTTAGAAAAGCCACCTTTTAAAACCAAAGGAGTAGATGCCTAGTGAGTCTGTGCTCCATCTTTATGTGTCCCCTAGGTTAAAACTTCCAAAGAGTTCATTAAGTGTATTGTAATCTCAGCCAATATATTTTTTATTCTTGCAATGAAATGAGACAAGAAATATGCAAGGAATGTTAGTGACTTTGAGTTTGCATTTCATAATGGTGGTGCATTGGGCTGCAAGCCAAAGTTAGCAGTCTAGAACCACCATAGGGGAAATGAGGCTTTCTACTCCTGTGAAGAGATACTACAATATTGGTTGCAAATCCGCAATGGCATTTCTGTACTGTCCTGTAGAGTAATTATGAGTTAGAATCAACTTGATTGCAGTGAGGTTTTTTTGTTTTTGTTTTCCTTTTGTTTTTTTAGTGATAATTTTTATTTATTTAGACTAAGATTTTCATATCTTCCAAAAAGTTGTTATTTCCCATATTCAGCTGAATTGTCTATACAGTTGGAACTAAGATGATCATGTTTATGTCCCAGGTCTTAATGTTTTGTGGTCTAAAATTATTTGGAAAGTAGTTTCAAATTTAAAAGTGATCTTTTAAGAAGGTCATGGTAGAATATCAATATAGATTGATTCTATAACACTTTAGTCTTATGCCTGTTTACAAATGTTAAACATAAACATTCCTGTGTTCACTTTGAGTGTTGGCTAATTAATAGGAATAAGAAATATAATTTATTTTTAATGAAAGAACTATTACCTTTTTATATGCAACGATATTAAAATAAGTTGAGCTATATCAGAAATTTCATTGACATCAGAAATCATCTGTTCTTAAAGTTGTAGAGTTTTATTTCTCATACAACTCCTCCTAGTGGGCTTCACATCATTGTTGAGCCTTCCCAAGTTTCTGTGCAGTATGTTTTATTAATGGTACAAATTTTGTTTATTAAATAGTAGAAAAACCATAATTTTTAAGTCCCATATATCTTAAAGGTTATGACTTATATTTGGCTATTAATTAGTTTCCCGCTCCTGCTGCAGCTAGAGGTTGCCAACAGTGCAGGATTCTTTGGGGAAGTTAGAAAGATGGAAACAATGTCTTTAGAAATATGTAGAGCTGGATGGAAGATATGGTGAAAGATAAAGCCTGACCCTTTTTTCCAATAATATAAATGTGATTTATTGTTTAAAAGGTTTCTGTCATCTTGTAGAGTACTTTTTTTACTTCATGTAATCAAGAGTTTTAATGATGCTTAGAAGGCTGGATTTTTTTTTAGTAATCAAATGCTTTATAAGATTCAAAGAAAAAAGGATAACTTTCATATATTTCAGTCCTGTCAGCCCTCCTGTCGTGGATCTCAGAGCCGTTATGGAAAGAGAAGAAAGTAGACAGAAATGTGGAGCTGCACCCAAGACGAATTTGGGGTTGGTGAAGAGATCATGAAACAGAAGTCTCTGTTTCTGTTCTAGAGAACTAGAAAAACCACTTGACCCTTTCTATTGTTTTTCTGTATTTGATGTTATAATTAATTATAAATAATTTTCTCAGGAATTAACTTCTATACCATTATTTATCAAATATGTGCTAAATATTGGAGTTGATAGTCCAGCTTCTGTTGAGTACATTATTATATATCAAAAACTTAATATGTAAAGTGACTTACATCTGAATAAAAGCCAACGATTGAAAGCTTGAAGTACAAGACTTTCCCACTACAAAAAGGATTATGTTTTAGTATGAAGGGTGATGTAGAGTTAATAAACTGATAGGAGTGCTATTAAAGTTTGCGACTATTTTGATACAATATTAGTAAAGTCACACCAAAGATACAGAATGCAATACTGTAACCTACAGTAAGCCAAAATTACCAATAATTGGTTTAATTTAATTTCTACTAAAAAATGACTCACAAATTAAACTCTCAGAAGCATGAAACTAATTTTTTAAATTTAATTTATAGCAAAATCGTTTCTCATGGAATAAAACTTTCTCAGAAGCAAAGAAAAATTATTGCAATGACTATCAAAGAAAGTAATTCAAGACTAAATAACGTGGAAACAGTTTTAACCACTCCTTCAAGAGCCCCCAAGCCAGCGAGTGTATGGTATGTTCATGTCGCTTTAAACAATCATACATCTGTACATTAGCTTTTAAGACAGTTCTTCACTCCTTCCCCTCCACCTCTTTGTTTCAAAGTTCTTTTTTAAAATATTCCATTTCCCTTTTTTATTTAATTTATAAATTGGGATTTGGGAACCAAAACCTGTACTTTTTGTTTTCTTGGATTCAGTTTTCATATTGACTACAATGGCATTTGTAAAGAGTCTTGTGTGGCATAGTGTTTAAAGAGCTTGGCTGCTAACTGAAACGTTAGCAAACCCACCAGATGTGTGGAGGAAGCAAGCTGTGGCACTGTGCTTCCCCGGAGATCACAGCTTTGGAAATACTCCTGGGACTCTCCTCTGTCCTGTAACGTTGCTCTGAGTCAAAATCGACTCTCAATGGATGGCCACAGGTGTTTGGACATGTTTTGTATTCTAATTAGCTTAAGTGTTAAAACAATTTAAAGGATCCAATCATGCATTTTCATTTATAAAAGGAATAAACTACATCAGAAATGTTACGAAAGTGTGGCAGCTTGAAGAAGGGGTGAAGGCAAGCTTGTCAATCAGGTCTCAGCTTGATGACCTCATTTAGAGGCACAATGGAGATCAGTAGCTCACCGGACGCCAGGCACACTCTTTCTACTATACATTCTTCTTAACAAGCCCCACAGAGCTACGCTGATGGAACCAGAGCCCTGGAGCTGGAGGGAGGGGCCATGTGGAGACCCCTGTGAGCACTGCGATGCTTCAGCCACCACTGGACCCACAAGACTTTCCACCCACTCACCTGTGATCTTCACGCATTCAGCATCATTCCATGTGTTGACCTGAGTCTGAAGAGGAATTGACAGATTGGTATCAGGCATATGGGCTAAGAACAGATTTATGGACTTGATCTGGACTGGACTGGGATGTTTTCTCAATATGCAATTGTTCTTTTATATAAAACTCTATCTTATGCACATCTGAGTGTCTCTTATGAATTTGTTTCTCTAGTCCACCCGGACTAACACAAAAAGCAAAACCATTTTGCTTTTTTTCCTTTTTCTCTGAATGTCTTTGTCCTCAGGCATTCAGTGTGAACATCTTCACATGGTTATAATCATTGGCACTTATCTAAGCAGTGCTGTCTGTTTACCGTTGTATTACATATCTGTTTCTCCATTACAGTTTACCCAGTGTGACAGCACAAATTGGCATGGTCTTGAAAGAGGTCAGATACCAAATTTGAGCTGTGCTTCTGTACTCACTAGTCTTCCTTTTCTTTGTAACTTGTCAATATGTAAATGGATTCCAGAGGAAATAATGGATTGTGTGGGGGCAAGAAAGAAATCAGTAGAAGTGCTTGTCTCACTGGGATTGGTGAGGATCTTGAAGACTATCAGTCTACCTATATAGTGTTATCTACCTAACCAACCTAACCTTTGGTCTACTCAGTATGTGGAAAAATCATTTCATTTTCTAATATCTTATTATTCTGTTTGTAAAGAGGGACTTTTCCACAGTACAAATATATATTATTCTGAGGAAAGTGGCAAATAACTTTATTCTGAGTGCTACCAGTGGTAGATCTACAAAGTGGTCAGAGAAAAATAAAAGCGAGAAGTAAGAAAATCTCAGGAGAGGAGAAGAGAGTAAAATGAGAGAATAGGTTTTCCAGAATTTTAAGATCCACTCATTTTTTACATGTAAGTTACGTGTGTGTGTGTGTGTGTGTGTGTGTGTGTGTGGCGGGGGTGCAGAATGCTCTTGAACCAGCTATTAGATAATATAAATTTACCCTGTGAGAATTAACTGTCACACGAGTATAATGTAATTTTGGCAAGGTCAGTCAACAGTCCGTTTAAAACCAAAAAGTTAATGATTAAAAGAAAGGAGAAAACTTAATGGTCACTCAAATTAAGTGATCCAACAAGGGACACAATGTGAAATTTCTTGGCTTAGGATCTACTTAAAGTTCTTTCTACCCCCAAGTAATTTTAAAAAATAAAATTAAAACAGGAGCATGTGTTAAAAAGTCAAATGTCATGGCAGTACTCCAAGGATTATAGCTAGTAAACGACAGCATTCCCTAGCCCAATCCTGTTAAGATTGGTTAATTAAGATTCACAGTAGTCACGTGGAGTTTTTACATTTCCTTTCCCTGTAATTACTGGTTCCCTTTAATCTCCCCTTGTTACCTATGTGCCATCACAAATTTTCTCCTTCAGACTCATCACACAGCCGTACAGCTCATTTCAATGTAGTAAAACACACCAGGTGACCTGTCAGTTTCCTTTGTTTTCTTGGAGTCCTGTGTTGGGTGGCCTGAACTGGCTCTTCTAGAGGCCTGATTCATTTCTGTCGCCCAGGGACCTTCTTACACCCACCTTCATTTGTGCATGGCTCCCTTGTTTGATCCCTAGTTACCAGGACACTTTGTTACTTTTCCTTTGGCTTATTCCTTGTTTTGATGTAGTCCAGTCATCACCAGTTTTTTTGATAACCCACTGCCTGCCAGAGGGTAACTCATAGGGACCCTATTGTTCAGAGTAGGGCTGCCCCCTTTGGCTTTCTGAGACTTTGAAGCCTCATCAGAGTAAACAGCCTCATCTTTGTCCCCTGACCCTGTGGCTAGCAACCTAGTGCATAAGCACTGTGCCACCAGGGCTCCAGTTTGGGCTGTAGGCTACGGGGAAAAATAGTTAAAACAAGCAGTGAAGAGAGCAAAACAAAGCTGCTACTTGTTATAGATATAATTATATGCTTACAAATCCAAATTTATTAAATTAAAATGTTAAGTTCTTGAAATGAATGAGTCTAGCAAGATTATAAGATATAACATCAGTACACAACTATTTCAGAAAAAATAGAAATTTAAATATAAAAAATTCACTTAGCACATTTCTATTCAGAAAATTGTAAAATATGTTTGAGAGAAGATTTTAAAGTCCTAAATAAGATGATATATACTATGCTCAAGTTTTAGAGGACTCCTGCTGAGAACTAAATTTTCATTTCAAAGGCACCAAGAAGATGACTTAGCATAAAATCCTTGGAACAGTAGAAAGAAACAAAAAAACAACAACATTGAAATAGAACTCACCAACTTTCAAAATATATTCATACAACTTTGATGTAGAAGTATATGAAACTGTTGAATAAAAACATGGTTTTTATTATAGTTTATTTTAAGTTGTAGTTTATTCTTATAGTGCAATACATTTATGGAAAAGACTGAATTAAAATTGCAATATGTGGATGAAGTCAATCAGAAGGAAAAATAACACCTCAAATCCCTGAAAGTCTATCCTTAGGATTTCTTTGATATAAAGTTAAAAATAGGCCTTGATATACATTTGTGTTTTATGTAGTCTTCACTAACTGTGGTGCATTGTATTTTTAGAAGTTGTGATAAGAACTTCTGTGCGTCTGTGTGGAAAAGGTTGCTGTTTTGGTGAGGATTGTCGGTGTCTGCGTACACACTTACTAACCTAGTCTTCGTGACTCCTAACTCCTGTTACAGTTAGGTGCGGCAATGAAAAGTATGAAAGATAATGGTTTCTCCCATTAGAAAGAACTTCTAACAAGTTGAATTTGAAATCTGACATGAAAATTCCAAGTATACGTGGGAGTTGACCACTTTTTACTATCTGATATTTTAGTTGGATAAATAATATATTCTCATCAGTCATCTTGAGTGGAGGAATGTACATTCTTTGTGGCCTGGCATGAAAGATAAATGTGAATTCTTTCTAATTCAGTTTAGGGCTAAGTATTTATCATTTAAAAAATGAAATTATTAATCTCTCTGTAATTTCAATTATTTACCTTTTTAGAGCAGGGCATTTTATTTATTAAAGCAAAAAGTTTCAGAGCTGCTTTAACTGATGGACAAAATCCTGGTTAACTCACATGTGGATTCAAATATATAAATGCTTTTCCATAAAGCTTTTCTGGCTGCTAAAGTGGAAAGTAAGAGCGGTGAGTTAGGAAAGTTAAAATCTTGGGAAAGTAGATATTTTTCAAAAGCACAGCATAAGCAACTGAAAGAAATATAGAATTAATTGGAAGAACTATATATAATGTAGATAACTGCTATACATAATCGATGAACACGTGAGTTTAAGAAGTTCTGTAAGCACTCTTCTACCTAGGTCTATGCAGATTCTTCTTTTTTCAAAGCCATTTTAGTGGGAGCCAATACAGATATGAGGGGTACTCCCCCCCAAAACAAACAAACAAAAAAACAGAAAACTCCACTGGGAAAAGCTTTTTCTAGTAGTTTTCCTGCTAATCGAGCATCTAGCAACCCACTCAGAGTTACTGCACCCAGTGGCATCACCTGGGAAGGTTCTCTCTGGTCACACTGAATTTATTTTATAAAAGCAGTTTCACTTGAACCTCATTTTTTGTGATGGTCCATTTAAGATAGTGTGCAGCTGTGAAATTTTGTTTCCTGCTCAGGAAAAATGCCACAGAAACTTTTGTGATGTTGAACACAGTTTACAAGGACGGCACTGTGGGAAAAACCTCAAGTCTACACATTATTTTCTTCTTTCAAAAAAGGTGAAGTGTAGATGGCAAACCTCATTCTACTTGTCAGTCAACTTCCCAGTAGGATGAAAATGTCAACAAAATTAGCACACTTGTGTTCAAAGTCTGACAACGAACCACTGAAGAGATGGGGAAGTTATCAGGACTGTCTTGGAGCTCAGTTTAGCATATTTTAACAGAAGATTTGGGAAAGAGAAGGGTTGTTGCGAAATTTGTGCCTCGGTTTCTGACTGGCCAGGATAAAGAGCATCGACTGGAAACATGCCATGCTTTGAAAGAATAGCTCCGAAGTGGCCCAGACTTTTTTTTCCAAGGTCATTATTGATGACTAGACATGGTGCTAATCTTATGACCCTGGAAGCAAACATCAATCAAAGCAGTGGAAGATGCTGTCATCACCTTGCCCAACACTCGTCAAATGGAATCAGAGATCAAGACAATGCTCATTTGTTTTGTTTTTTATGAGTGGGGGATAGTGCATTTGGAGTTCATTTCACCAGTGTTAACCAAGCTTTGTATTTAGAGGTTTTGAAAGGATTGTATAACAGTGTATGCACAGGCCTGATTTGTGGCAGACGGGGGAATGGGTCTGCCACCACAACAGTGCACCTGCTCACGTAGCCATCTCAGTGCACCATTTTTTGGCATGAAGACAGCATGCCTGTCTTGCTCCACCCACCTTACCTGCCCTTGCTTTGTGTGACTTTGTTTCTGTGAATTCAGAGGATCGTGAAAGGACAGCGATTTGAGGACCTAGGTGAAGATAAAAACTAGGGAGATGATGTCAGCCATCCAGACAGATTGGTTTGAAAAATGTTTCCAAGAATGGAACAGCACATTTGACATATAAAGTGTAACAGAGAATACTTTTAAGATAATAAGGTTGTTTTGTAAAATAACAAATACATAGCTTTGGGAGGGCGGGTTTCCGGGGTCTTTTTTTGGTACCCCCTCGTATATCGTTCCATAGGTCAATCACATCAAGCAGTCTTGCACAATTACTACCACAGTCAGTTTCCAAACATCCTGTTCCTTCTTGAATTCCTTGACATCGGTTCCCCTCTCCTTCCCCGCTTGTCCCGCTGCTGTACCCCAGGGAACCTTTATTCTCCTTGTTGCGTGTCTATAGGTTCTCAATTCCTGGGTTTCACATACCGATAAACAAAAATATTTTAAAGAAACTATTAGCTAAGTATTGAGTAACTTCAACTCTTCCAACTCATGGAGACTCCAGGTTTCTGAGGCGGTCCGACTGTACAGGAGTAGATAGCTTTGGCTTGCTCTCTTTGAACTGCCAATTTGGGGTTTGAGGTCAACACTTACCCAAAGGCATTCAGTATCATACTGAAAACCATAATTATATAATTTCATTGTGGGATTTTTGGCACTTACTTTCTCCCATTGTCTCCTTGTTATCTGTATCTATGACCTAGAAGAAATTTTAACTTGATACTTGCTTTATTTTGCAGGGCAACTTCTCCACATTCAGCTTCATCCAAATCATTCCAGGATTTTTTACCAGAGGGGAAAAAATCTGTTACTGGCCATACTTCAGGAGATCATGTTAAAAAAATCTGTTTTAAAGGAATTGAATGTTCCCAGGCTCCAAAAGATATAAGGTAATAAACATTTTTATTCACATTTTTACTGTAAAATATTCTATGTAGATTTTATGTTCTGTATTATTTTTATGAGACAGACTTGCAATCTTATCCATTCAAAATTGACCTATCCTTCAGCCTTTATTTTCCTGAAGCAGTTATTGAGTCATTATTGACATAGAATAAATGGTACTAATTTAAAATATATAGTTTGACGCTTCAGCATATAAACTGTCATCCCATTCAAAATAGTGAACACGTACTACAGTCTCAAAAGTTTCCTCATTCCCTTTTGTCATGCCTGCCTGCCTTCCCCGCGTACCCAACTCCACTTTCTCTGAATATAAATCTATTTTAGCAACCAAACCAAACTCACTGCCATTTAGTCGATTCTAATTCATAGCAACTATATAGGACAAGGTAAAACTATTCCTGTCAGTTTTCAAGGTTGACTCTTCATGGGAGTAGAGTCTCATCTTTCTCCATCATAGTAGCCCGTGGGTGCAAACTGCTAACTTTGTGGCTAGCAGCCCAACCCCTATGTAATGCACTACGTCACTAGGGTTTCTGTATACCAAACACAGAAAAGACATTTCTTCAAGAAAGGAGAGCAGCCTGAGAACATACTACTTTGACCTTTCCTGACCTACCATACAACAAGCTTCTAAGGAACTACGTCTCTGACAAGGTTTGGAACCTTCAGAGTTTAGACATTTTGATATAGTGTCATTGTGGAGATTGTGACTTGCTTCTGGATTACACAGAGCCTTTTTCTTATAGAATACCAGAAATCAGAATGAATCTGTGAAATAATATGATCTGTCTCCCTCACTTTTCAAATGGAAATGGAATGCTTTTAAAAATTAAAATCCTGCCTTGAACCCTACTTACTAGATGAAATGGATAAACCTTTTTTTGTTACATTTTGAAAGTTAAATTTTCAATGTTTGCTTATGATAAAGTAAGAATATTGTGATTTTTTGGTGGACTAATAATAGTTTGGCTTGGTGCATGTTATTCATAATCAAGATTGGCCAACAAATATTTATTACCTCCTTTGGGTCAGTCTGCTAATACGAGCATTACAGTGGTGAACCAAATTAACACAGTCACTGCACTTACTGAGAAGAAAAACATTAAACAAATAACTGTCCAAAGCATTTTCTGTGTCTTTATTGTCTGGTATTTTTAAAATTCTGTTTGAAATAAGTAGTTACAAATGATTTAGAAACTTTGTTTTTGAATTTATAGAAAAATTAAATTAACCAGGCAACACAGTGCACATAATTCTAGGCATTAAAAGAATTTGTGTATGTATTGCTACGTCTAAATTGTATTTCACACATGAAATAACAAACAAATGCTTGCCGAAAACTACTGGATCTAAACAATTTAAAACTAATGAGTATCGTGGAAAATGTTCTCTTAAAGATGTTTAGGGAAGGGTATTTTTATTCCTGTCCTAAGTGACAGATAATCCTTTGGCATTGTGAAATGCTAAAAATGATTTTTGTGATTCAAAACAAATAAGTAGTGATTATGTGTAGATGTGTCATTGGTATTTTCTGTCCCAGACAAAGTTCTCCTTTATTTGCTTACATTTGAAAGTACACTTTGTTGTTTATTTTCGAGTCAGTTCTTTCGCAGAGCTACCCTGTATGTGTCAGTACAAACCACTACCACACCTTGCGCCATCCTCACAATTGTTTTGATGTGTGAATTCATTGTACAGCCATGGTGTCAGTGTATCTTGTCAAGATCCTCTCTTTCATTGTCCTTTGTCAGGGACTAGTCGCTCTTGATTACCATGTCCAAAGTACACCCTTACTTCTAAGGAACAGCGGGGATCTATAGGCCTTCCCAGGCAGACTCGTTGATTCATTTGGCAGGCCATGGTACTTTACTTTCCGTATGCTTCACCAGCACCACCATTCCCCGTGATTCGCAGTCTTTTGTTTTCAGTGTCCGACTTTCATATGCATATGGGGTGATTGAAAATTCTATGGCTTTAGTCAGGCACAGCTTAGTCATCAAAGTAATTTCCTTGCTTTTTAACACATGCAGCAGATTGACCCAATTCAATGCATCCTTTGAACTTTGACTGCTACTTCTATGAATATTGATTGTGAATCCAAGTAAGACAGAATCCTGACAGCCTCCATGTTTTCTCCGTTCATCATATTACCTATTGGTCCAGTTGTGATAAATTTGATTTTCTTTAGATTGAGTTGCAATCCTTGATCTTCATGTATAAGTGCTTCATGTCCTCCTTACTTTCAGCAAGCAAGGTTGTGCCTGCTGTGTATCACAGGTTGTTAGTAAGCCTTCCTCCAGTCCGGATGCTGTATTCTTCATATAATCCAGCTTCTCTGAATCACTTGTTCAGCAGACAGATGGAAGAATTATGGTGAGAGGCTACAACCCTGATACACACCTTTCCTAATTGTAAACCATGCAATATTTCCTTGGTTTTTTTTGGGTACAATTTTCTCTGGATCCATTTATAGGTTCCACTTGAGCACAATCAATTTTTCTGGATTCCCGCTTCTTAAGGTTATTCATAGTTTGTTATGGTCCGTACAGTTGAATGCCTTTGCTTTGTCAGGAAAACACAAGTAAACATCTTTCTGGTATTTTCTTTGAGTCAAGATCCATCTGACAGCAGCAGGGATATTCCTGTTTCATGCAGACTTCTGAATCTGGCTGGAATTCCTGGCAGCTCCCTCTCAATACATAACTGCTCCCGCTCTCGGACGTTCTTCAGCAAAATTTTACTTCCATGTAATATTAATGATATTCTATAATGTGCACATTCAATTTTGGATCATCTTTTTTGGACTTGATACAAATTAGGATTTTTAGTCAGTTGGCCAGGTAGCTGCCTTCCAAATATCTTTTTGTAGACAAATGAGTGTTTCCAGTGCTTCATAAGTTTGTTGATCCATTTCAATTGGTATTCAGTCAATATTCTGCGTCCTTGTGATTTGCTAATGCCTTCAGTACATGTTGAATTTCTTCCTTGGTTCTTGCGCTTATGTTATCTCTTGAAATGATTGTCAACAGTTCTTTTTGGTACAGCAACTGTGTGCTCTTTCCATTTTCTTTTGATTCTATTTATATCATTCAATATTTTGTCCTTAGAATCTTTCAGTACCACAACTCAAGGTTTGCATGTTTTCTTTATTGTGTTTAAGATATGCTGAGTATATTCTTTCTTTTTGGTTTTCTAGCTTTATATCTTTGCATATTTTATTATAATGTTTTACTTTGTCTTCTCAAGCTGCCCCTTGAAGTTTTCTGCTTAACTTTTTAACTTCATCATTTCTTTTATTTGACTTAGCTACTCTATGATTAATAGCAAATTTCAATCTCTCTGACACCCATATTGATCTTCTCATCTGACTTTTTAATGCCCTTTGCTTTCTTCATGTCTGATGTTCTGGATGTCATTCCACAGCTCATCAGCTCTTCTCTCATTACTGCTCAGTGTTCTTGGGAAGTTCTCTGGAATTCAGGTTGGATAGACTGGCTTTTGTGGTCTTATCTTCATTCTCTTAAGCTTCAACCAGACCTCACATATCAGCAATCATCGCCTTTTGTATTGTTGAACAAAGATACTTACAGTGAAAAAGTCACTGGTCTTGCAAAATTCTATCATGCAACTTGCAGGTTCATTTCTATCACCAAGGTCATACTTTCCCACTACTGTTCCTCCCTCTGTTTCCCAGTTTTGCATTCTAATTGCTAATAATTATGAGTGTAGCTTGCTTGCATGTTTGATCAATTTCAAATGAAGACATTGGTAAAACTGTTAAATTTCTGCATCATCATCTGAATCATGGTTGTATCAACGGGATATCCTGTATGCGGATAGACATTAAGATCCTGCAATGTCCAAAGGGGGTAGGGGCAAGGAAAGGAGAAAACTGGGTAGACCTTGGTACCTGGTATGTGTCAGCACTCTCTTAGACAAGGAGAGGAGAGATTGAGAACCTCGTCTAGGATGAAGTTAGTTAGCTGGGGTCAGGGACCTGATCTGGAAGTAGTTCATGCAAGCTCAGAGGTACCTTGGGGCCAGGACAAGGACAGGAGATTTAGAAGGAACTCTTACCCATTCATAGTGGCTGGAGACAACTCCTTGTCTGGCTCTGGGCATTCCGTTGTTTCATGAAGCAGTGTTGGTGTACCTCTGGGCATGAAGGTAGTGTGCCAGGTGCCCAATTCACAACAGGTGCCTTTGACTGCAGGCAAGCAGTGGTTCTGCAGGGTGGACTGTAACTGACTGGTGGTTGTGTGAGGGTAGGGGCTGGCTATTCATGGTCACCAGGTGGTTATGAGGAAAAGGAAGGACCCCAGCTTTCTGGTCATATAGTCTTGAGCAAACATAGCTTCTTGTGGCTGAGCTTTTTGGCCTGCTGACAATTCACCTACCATACTTAAATATAAGCCAACTGAGTGTAAGCCGAGGTAACTAATTATTACCTGGGAAACCAGAAAAACTGATTAACTCGAGTATAAGCCTAGGGTGGAAAATGCAGAAGCTAAATGAAAATAAAATTACTATAAATTGAGATACCAGTGGGGTAATGTATTTAAATATTTATTTTAAATAAAAAACATAAATAAAAGGACAACAAGTCATTTAACATTAGTAAACCAGCACAGTCAGTGGAAAATAGGTTCAACAAAAACAATAAGGTATCAGGCTTCATGAGATCTCCTCCTTTTGTTAGTTGGGCTTGACCAGATGACATCCATTCATGCCACATCCTTCGCATACGGTCTTTAAAAGGCTTATTCAAAGATATACATCATAGGACAGCTCTGATTGGTTAGGTGTGAGTAAACAAACATTCAAAGCCCTCCAGGGTCAGCAGGGCTTTGAGTGAACAGCGGAGAAACGGCAATCACCCACCAGATAATGGTGCTCATCCCGTTACCTCAGGGGGCAGGGGGGCAGCGAGATGTTACACCTCGCTGGGGTACCACTGACCCATGCAGAAGCCGAACCCCAGTTTTTCAGCACATTTTTTGGTGCTGAAAAACTCGGCTTATACACGAGTATATATGGTATATCTGTCTCTTTTCTGGCTTCTTTTGTGCAGCTTGTTCTACTTTGTATTCAGTCCCCTTCTCTGCCATTTGAAGCTCAGGATTCCAGGATTATTTTAGGTGTCTGTTCGTGTGTTGTTGTTTTTTCATGGCTTTTGTCTTTGCTATCAAGGGTTTATGTAGTGCACCTCCCTAGTCTACCATTTTGCCAGAAGCCCCTTTCAGAAGTAGACTGCCAGATTTATTACTGTTCAAGGCACTTGTGGGAAATAATGAACTGTCAACATTTTGGTTAGTAGTTCAGCCCATCTCTAGATCCTTTGGTAGTTGACTGATTTGTCTTTCTCTATACAGTCATTCTGTGAAGAGCACTGAGTTTCTCTACTGAATCAGTTTTCTGTTAAATATTTTTATCTCAAAAACTCATTTCCATTGATTCCACTCCAAGACTATTTTACTGGAGTAGAGAGCCTCATTTTCCCCACAGGGCGACTGGTAGTTTTAAGCTACTGGCCTTGTGGTCAGCAGCTCTGTGCATACAACCACTGTGCCACCAGGGCTCCTGTATGCATTTTTATTCTGCTGTTTCATTGCACATATCCCATGTCTGTGGATTGAAAGTATTTTAGTATCTGTATTCTCAACTATACTTGCTATGAGATCAAAGACGTTAGCTTTATTTGCACACCATTGTATCGCTGATTTTCAGCATGGTTTCTAGAACGATGAATAGTTGGTAAATGACTGACTTAGGAATAAAAATTTGTAGCTCTATCTCAAATAACACTTCTTTGTTACAAATGGTATTGAATGCCTTAGATAGAAGAATTTTATCAAATGAAAATTCGGCATTTCTTTAGTATTTTAAGTTTTAAATAGTTCCGGTATACAAAGAAACTTTTTCTTTGAATGAATATCATTGCCATCTAACTTAAATTAATAGGAATCTGTGGTTTCTTGGTTGATCACTAGAGTGTGCTGTAACATCAAGGTTTTTAATTATACAGAGTTGTATGTGCTGTTGTACTGCTTTGGAAATAGAATGGAAAGAATATATGATACCTATTATACAAATATAGCTTGAGTGTTGAAAAGTGGGAGTCCATATTTTAATTCCTATTAAAATGTCTATCACTGATAGTGATTGTAAGAAGAAAATATACAACTTGATTTTTGGGGCTTTTTAAATCATTGAAAATATGTATTTACTGAGCTTTTTAAAATGAAATAACATAACTAACAAATTTTTTTTAAAGTCACCAAATTTTCGAGTATGTTACAGATGCACTACATTCTGATGAACAATGCTGAGTCTCTATTAAAGTGTAATTAACAACCCAAACTTAAATGTGTTTGAAATCTAATTGGTAAGCCATAATTTGCACACATGGAAGTTAAATGAAAGGAAAGAATTTAACAATACAAGGCAACCATATTGAATAGGTCAAAAAGAGCATATGAAGTCCCAGCCAGATCAGTGGTTCAGAGAAGCAAAAAGGACCACGAGCTAGAGCTATCAGGAATGATTTCGTTGAAGATTAAAGGCATAGGGCTGTGTTAGTTATCCAATACTCTTTTTATTCAATCCCAAATGCTTAATTATGATTGTAACTTGTGAATCATATTAGAAAAATAGATTTTAAATATAGATTCACTGTTATATGTTTTTTTAATATATGACCAAAAAAATTTCAAGAGCAAAGAAAAGACAATACCAGCGAGGATATCGTGGGAGTTAAGGCAAGAAGACAGGAATGCTTATGGTTCTTTGGGGAGTAGGGGTGTAAGAGGTGCGTGTGCTCATCTCAGGAGATTCTATACATTTTACTTTCTTATTTTAATATTAGACTGATTTTCCCGTAGGCTAGGGAAATCCAAGGATAGTTATATCGTTTGTTGATGCTAAGTATTAAAGAGGGTTGTGGGAGTGTTATCTGTGTATTATTAATGATGTGGTTTCTTTCCCTTTGTTTCATGCCACTTTATGTGATCCATGGACAGAAAACATCATCTTTTGTTGCTAACTAGTAAAAACTACTTGTGAGACTAGATCTTTATATATCAGCTATGTATGATCTTATAAAAAAATCTTTGGAGTTAAGTTAGTATAAAAATGTTTTAATTAAGAGAACAAACTTTGTGAACAAAAGCAATTTAGTTCTTTATAACTCAAAGTTTGACAATACTTGTTCAGCAGTTTGACCAGAAATCTCCTAAAGATTATTTTAACCATTCTATGTTTTATTTTCTGAAGGCTAGATTTTAAATAAGACTTTCCAGTGAAATGCTGCTTCATTGGTAGTTCTTAAAGCTTAGTAATGTTATATTACTGATTTGAAAGTTTAGATTGTTTGTGATATTTATTTAATCTTAGATGTATTTTAATCTATTATTTGAGATTTTCTACTGAATAATCTTTGGTGGAAAGAATCCTCCAATTAGAGTCTTAAGAAAATTATTTGAGTTACAGGCTTAACACTAACCATAGCTATTTCTGAACTTCAATTTTATTTGATATGAAATAAGAATAACATTTCACACAGTTTTTATGAGATGTACACAAGGTAATGTAAATAAAAGTACTACATAAATTAAAAATATTACATTAAATGAGCTGCTATTAAAAATCTCTGGTTGGTTGTGTGGTTTTAATAATGTTTGTGGGGTTTTAGTCCTGGTTCTAACTGATTTTAACCAATAACAGTATTTTCGTTGGCATATAAAGCTTGTAGCTGCTGTTTTTTCCTTAGCAATTAATAGTATTTTTATATGTAATTAAAAGTATCAAAATACTCTACCTTATTTCCAGTACGCCAGATGACCACTGCTTAAGCCATTATACGTGATGCTCTGAACCCATGTTATGTTTTAATTGCCTACATCAAACTTTTGAGAAGGAAGAGGCAATCGTGTCCTTTACAAAAATTTAAAACTTACTCAACAGCATAAGTGTATTTCACAAACAAATGAAATCACCATTATCTGATTTTTCAATTTCACTTCAGAGCCCTGTCTGTGTACGTACAGGACACTGCAACTGCTAACCCTTGTCCTAGAAGGTATCTAGTCTTGCCCTAACTTTAGCGCCATACAGAGAACTGGGAGGATTTGCTGTTCGTCTCTTTCTCTTTCTAAGGTAGTTATCTGTTCCAGTGGGATGTAGAAAACAATTTTTTTGATGATTATCCTAATCTGGACCCTTATAATCTATAATAAATTTATGCCAACAATTTTACAGTTCATTTCCTTAATTTCATTATTCTCCTAGTCTGAAGTCTTCTACTTAATTCTGGGGACTGACTCAGGCAAATATCTAGCAGGTTTTCAAGTCATGGATCTTTATTCAAACTAAAAACCTTATAGCTGGACTTTGTGTTCCAATAGCTGTACCTGGAAGAAAAATGCAAAGGCATAAGAAACTTTAAAAACAAAAGTCTTCTATTTTATTCCATACTAAAAAAAGTCCTTGTCTTCTGCTCTGTCATGTATTCTCTGAATGTTTGTTCATGAGCTATGTTCCAGGTGTTCCCCTTCAACCCAGGAGCTACAGAGATAAAGGGAGCTAGTTCCCGACATGGAGAGACTGCACTAGCTGCTACGGCAGATATGTGCACAGTAACACTAGGATTGTGGGAAACTGACAGATAGAAGCAGTGAGGAGGTGATATTTGAGCCATTTCTTAAAGAATGAGAAGATATGTGAAGTGGAATGCACGAGGTGGTATCCCCCCAAAACCGGAATTGCCCTGGGCAGAACAGAGCATTCTTGGTCCACATTTTCCCCACTAGGTTAGCATGGAGCAACTCGCTTGGAGTTAGTGCACCCAGTGACACTAACCTTGGAAGGGTCTCTTTGGTCACAGTAAATTTTTTCATGAAAGCAGTTTCTCTCGAACCTCGTTTTTGTGATGCCCAATTTTTGAGAATAGCATGCAGCTGTGAAATTTTGTTTCCTGCATGGGAACAATGCCGCAGAAACTGTTGAGATGTTGAACACAGCTTACAAGGACAGCGCTATGGGAAAAACAAAAGTGTACAAGTGGTTTCTCATTTCAAAAATGGTGACATGTTGATAAATGACAAACCTGGATGTCTGGAACAGATGGAAATAGTGACTCGTAGTGCATTTGGAGTCCATGCCACCAGGTCAGACTGTTCATCAAGCTCTCTGTTTAGAAGTTCTGAAAGTATTTCCTAACACTGGCAACAAAAAGGTCTGATTTGTGGCACATAGGGGCCTGGATGTGCCACATGACAATGCACCTTGCTCATGCAGCCTTCTCAGTGCACCAGTTTTTGGCAAAAAATATGACTCTCATCAGACTCCACTCCTTGCAACTTGTTTTTGTTTCTGTGAATGAAGGACAGGAAAGGACAGCGATATGACAACATACAAGAGGTGAAGAAAAAAACGAGGCAAGTGCTGTTAGCCATCCAAACAGATGAGTTTGAAAAATATATCTAAGAATGAAAATAGCATATTTGACAAAAGTATTGTGTAATGGAGAGTACCTTTAAAGTGATATGGTTGTTTTGTTTAAAAAATTTTGTTTAATATATGGCTTTGGATGGGGCTGGGGGTGGAATTCCAGTTTTTTGTTGTATTTTTTTAAAAAAATACCCCTTGTATTCTGGACAAAGAGGAATAATACAAATAAAGGCAGCTGTGTGATACTAGGAAACCCACAGTGGGGTGGGTATGAAGAGGAAGCAAAGCCTGTATTTAGTCTATCCATTCATTTTGTACCTGGGAAAATTGATTACTTTTGCGTCTTACTATGTACATTGATGGGTGGGGAGAAGCATGCTTTCTCTGCAGAGTATTTCTTGCCAGAGTCAAGTAAGGTGACGTGCATGAAAGCACTTAGGCACTCAGTAAACTAGTTTGCCTGCACAGCATGTGTAAGTAGTTTAGCTTTCAATGTATTTTGTACTCTGGCCCTTCTGTTTCTTTCCAATTCCTTTTAACTCCCTTTCTCACTCTCAGTCCAGTCATCCTGTGCTTATTGAAGAGACGCTCAGGAGTTCTTTCACCTACCATGTACCCTTAACTACCAAAACCAAAAACAATGTGTCTTGCTCATGCTTTAAAAATCTTTTACAGCTCCAAATATTGTCATAGCTAAAAACTTATCTCAGGACTGTTCTCCGCTGACTGTTATTTCTTCAGTGAAGCCATAACGCACACTCTCCTCCTGAGTATACTTGTTTCTTCTGTGAATCTTTGGTGCATGGTACTTTGTACCTATTACCAGAAATATCAATTACTACACTCATACCATCTTATTGTTGAGTATATCTTCTTACTCGTTTTTCTCCTGTACGTGAGGTTTTTTTTGAGGAGAGAGTACTGGTTTAAATCAGGCCGGTTTTCAGCATCTACCACAGTGCTGACACATAATACATGCCTGGTACATGTTTGTACGTAAATGAATTAGAACTTTGGTGGTTTAGGCTGTATTCACTTACTATCTGTTTCAGTTTCTGTTGTTAATCCTTTCTAGCCCTTGGTGTTCTAGGATCTTGATTAATTTAGATACTCTGAGATCAAAATCCCCCACTGAAGTAAGTCTCTCCAATTCTGAAATGATTTTACTCCCTCCATTCTGCACTTCTTTGCTTCTCCCCAAAGCCCTTACATCAATTGATAGTCATTAGCATGTAAATTGTTAGATACGATTTTAAACTTTTTGCTCTAATTTTTTTATGTAAAACATGTAAACCCACAGAGTTTGTCAGTTCTTGGAAAGTAGAGATTGCGCATATATTTCTGTCTGACCTGTAATCCCCACTGTCTGATTTTCTGATGAGCCTGGCGTGCAGTTATTCCTGTCTCTCTATAATAAATTGTTTTTACTGGTCGCACTAAAATTCTTTAGCTCTCGTTTTGGCATTTGTCTTGCAGATGTTCTACTCATGGTACTCCAGGACCAGAAGGCAACCCTATTTCAGATTTACCACTTCTAGACAGTCCCAAGTAAGCTTAATTCATTAGCTTTCAACCCTCCAACACTAAGCACTGCTTAACATCGAAAGAGAGTTTTAAGTATCATATTGAATAGATTGCAGGAAAGTCCTTCAAAAAGTTTGTGGAAATAGCAATTTTTCTACAAACTTTTTGAAGCCCCCTTGTGTTAGGCTGGGTTGACCAATCCAAGAGAAACAAATCCAAGGACACTCATATGTGAGGAGAGAACTATGTATCAAGAAAGGAATTATGCATCAATAACACATCCCAGCCCATACAGATCAACTTCTTAAGTCCGATAGTCCATACATCCCTCTGCAGACTCATGTAGCCACAAACAATGATACAGACTGCGGAAAGATCACAGGCTGGTGGGTGAAAAGTCGTGTGGATCAAATGGTGGTGGAAGCATCATAGGACTCTGGAAGGTTCCTGGCAGGAGGGTGAAGGCAGAGAGTTGGATGTGTGGGAGAGTTCCCAGGACCCTCCTTCTGAGGAGGTCACACCCACAAGGAAGTACCATCAGACTTTGACCTGATTGACAGGCCATACTCCATCCCTACACTTTGAGTAGACATGAAATTGTGTAACTACCGTACACCCTTTGTATTATCTAAATACCCTCTGCTGCATAAATAACTTTGTCTGTAGTTGTATTTGTGCCCCATCCCTACGCTTTGGTGTTTTTCCAAAGTTTGCCTACAGCACCGATCCAAACCAGATAATAGTTTGTTTTTGCTTTTTTTTTTCTATTTCTCACCTCATTAGCCTATCATCTCTGCAAAAGCTTCAAGGCCCCTAACATTGTATGCTGCTGGGGGGAATGTGATATTGCAAAAGAACATTTCAAGTGAAAATTTGGAAAGATGAATGAAAATTTTTTATTCTTCCAGTCCTTGGCGCTCTTCCTCATTGACTGCTCCTTCGGTGGCCCCAGTCACCTTTGCATCCATCGTAGAAGAAGAGCTACAACAAGAAGCGGCTCTGATCAGAACCCGAGAAAAACCGTTGGCTCTGATTCAGGTATAGGACCTGCCTTTAAGGATTTAACTTCGGGACGAACTAGTCTACATTTTATTCAAATTATATTCATTTGTTTTGCACAGGCTCATATGCCCATCAAATTAAAATGTAAATATCATGTAAAACTCAACTGAGGCACCCAGCAATAAAAATATCAAATGGAGACATTCAGCAAAACTAATTTAGAAACAATAAATTGTGATTGCTAGTATTTGCTGCTTGGGTGATGCTTTGGACTGATTGAGTTTTCTAAAGTACCCAACTGAGAATAATTTGGCAATATGTAGCTGTCCACTTGGCTTCTGTACCATTAAACATTCCTAGGTTGTAAGCAACAGCCACCAACTGGCTGAGTTAAGAAAGGGAGTTTGTTTGAAGGATATTAAGATTCCACAGACTGAGCTGGAAAACTGAAGAGCCAGACTTGGAACTAGACCCTGAAGATTTGGCAGGGAAAAGTTAGAGAATTTGTATAGTACCCGAAAATATGTGACAGGGTGAAGCTACTGGAAAGAATGGACTTCAACAATTTTCAGTTTCTTTTTCCTTCTGCTCAAGACTCAAATTTCTGGGAGGGATGAGTATCTGATTATCCTACCTCTGGTTTTAAGCCTTGTCCTTTGCTAGAGAATAACCGTATACTTGATTTAAATCCACTGCATTATACCCGTAGAGAATGCTCGTTCCTCATAAGGACACTGGCAAGCCAATGTGTAGGGTGTAATGAAAAGAACTGAAGCAAGTTGTTTTGTCCTTTGCCTCTCTTCCACTCCACCCCTTTCAGATTGAGGAGCATGCTATACAAGATTTACTGGTCTTCTATGAGGCACTTGGCAACCCTGATGAGTTTGTCATAGTTGAAAGGACACCACAGGGACCACTGGCGGTACCTATGTGGAATAAGCATGGATGCTAGACCACTGTGGAGTTGAAATGCATTTTTCATCATTGTGATTGGAAAAATCTTCAATTGACAAGCTATGGAAAGAAGTTCTTGCGTGTTTGATAACAGGTGATTATAGATAGAATAAAAAAGCTAATTTCTGTATTGTAGTTTAAGTATATGATGTTTGTATGATTAAAAAGAAATTCTTCAGAATTGTGATTTTAATTTTTATGTAAAACTTTGTGGAAGGAAAAATTTGTTACATTTAAGTAGAATTGCTGCTTCTGATTAATTTTATAAAGGAAAATATGAATTATTGAAGTGTAAAATGTGGGTGATGCATTAAAAAGAACTTTTCCATTTGTTAATTTGCTATAAATAATTTAGAAGATGTTTGCCAAATACCTGTTGTCACTCTTTTTGTCATATGCTGTCGATGAGCTTCAAGTAGGGGCACCTCTCATTGTGCCTGATCTTGATCTGGAAAGAGCCAGAGTTTTGTGTAGCTTTTAAGTCTCGACTGTTGTATCTTTTTAAAATAGCTATGAATGTTGTAGGTCTATATAAAGCTTAATTTGCTCAAATGCCATATTGCAGTTTGGACAGCACCTTCTCCATTTTGTATTAAGCTGTGGAATAGAATGGAAATTAATATAAATTCTATTCTATATAGCTTAGTCCAAACAGTAGTTTACGATTTGGTGTCCTTACATTTTTTATTTTGATTTTGGGAGGGATGATTCTTATTTTTGAGAAAATCAAATTCTCCAAAGTGCTAAAATTCTTCTATAATTGCTTATTTATCCACACAAGAATAGTTTGGAAGAAGATTGATTTATGAAGTTTGATTTATACGAAGTTATATAATCAGCAATTCTTTGATTCTGGGTTATCTGAATAGACAGATAATTGCTTGTTTTCTTTGCAGTGTGCTGTTTGGTTTGTTTTTGAGTGGCTAACTTTTAAAAAAAACAAATAATAAATATGTGCTCCATCATCTACACCAGTTGGCAAGATTAATGTTTTAGATTCTGGAAGATTAGCCTAGAGGAATAGACAGGGAATCAACAAAGCTGTAATCCAGTTCATGAAAATAAGGCTATATTTCAGGTTTAATGCTACTCACAAAGCAAACGTGTAAGCCAATGTGCAATAAAAAGGAACCTTGATCCATTTCATTACTGAAGTGTGTTTGAAAGTTTGTACTGTATTCATTTAGGAATTTCTAACCGTACATACTGAATAAAGAATATGTTTTTGATTTTTTTTCACTTAAATGCTTTTAAAAGGTCAATTTTCCAGTTATGCAACAGTAGAATTTTTATATTATATGCTTTGAGTTAATTAAAATAGGAATTGCATATGTTTTCAATAGATGATCTAGTAAAAGAGGCTTTTGAAATATTTTATTTCATTAGGGGCTTTGATTGTTCCATTCCTCATTAACATCTGAAGATATTAGAAGGTACTGATTTTCTTACTGTTCTCCATGTCCAAGGACGTTATAGAAGGAGGTGTGGAGGGGAAGGATAAAGGACTGATGGAGCTCATTGGGGCTTTATTCTTTCCTGAACTACGACATCTTAGGATTTTGTATGATAGTTCAGTTGGGAAAAAATGTTCTTTTGCAATAGAACCCAATAAAAAAGAAAAATACTACAATAGACTAATTCTTCAAAAGTGACTCCACAAAGAGAGCAACCTAATGCATGTCACCTAAAAGCCCAAGAATTTTTTTCATCTAACTATTAGTCAGTCTATGTATTCATTCTTCTCTGATGCCAGGACTTCAAGGAAGACATGATAAAATTGAAAAAAAAATCCAAAAAAAGACAATTTCAAGGTTCAGGAGTACAGCTTGGCTCAGCATAATGTTCGATTCTAGCTATGTCGGGAGTTATTTCTGACTCATTATTTAATGTAGAATAAAGAAGTGTTTGAGATTGACTAAAATCATCATAGAACTCTGGCTTGGAAAGGTTATGCAGGGGTGGGGATGATGAAAGTAAGGGTTTTCAGAGGCAAAAAGAATGCTTAAAATTTGATAAATCAAGACTGCTAATCAGATAAAGCCTTATTTAAGTTATTTGTGGATATTAAATTTTAAGATTTAATAAAAGAAGTTTTTAGACTTAGTTTACTTTGAATCCTAGTGTGATGGAGCAATATATAGAGACAAGAAAATTGCATATTCTTTTATTTCTAATCATTTTATTGGGGGCTTGTACAACTTATCACAATCCATAAATCCATCTGTTATGTCAAGCACATTTGTACATTTATTGCCATTATCATTTTCAAAACATTTTCTTTGTACTTGAGCCCTTGGTATCAGCTTCTTGAAAATTGCATATTCGAATGAATGACCAATCTTTGTTATATGAACGGGAGGGAATGCCCTGAAGGGGCATGTCTGACCTACGTGAGATAGTAGGAGTCTCTGACTGCACATCAGCCCAAGGATAATTCCTGAGGTGGAGGCCAAACATTCCTCCCCACCCTCCATTCCTTTTATCCTATTCTGATACCAGCCCATCCTCTCATGGTCCTCTACTTCTCCTCTGAGTTCAATAAGCAGAACTCAAAATTACAGAAGGCGTATTTGAGAAGTTGACAGACTCAAAAAGCATTATGGATACAGCCGTTCTGTCCTCAGTCCCTCTTCTTACCTTGTTAGGAGACACATCTCTTTGGTCCACAGACTCAACCTTGTGGCCTCTTGTCCTTTACTCACAATGAGCAAATATCACAAAGGTGTTAGCACTGGTAAATACCCAAAGGCACACAGCTTTACTCATTCTGTGGGCGGTCAAGTCCAGGGCTGTGTCTCATGCCCTTAGTGCTTGAGCCTCTGCACTCTCTTCTGCAACCATCACTTTACATAGGGATCGTGCTTGCACACCAGCGGTGGAGCTTCTCTTTCTTGATGGCCTGGAGTTCTGTGTTCCAGCAAAATTGGCCAACCCCTTATATTAGGATTTCACACAGTCTCTTTGCATGTGAATTTGGTCCCACCCAATTAT
The DNA here is from genome assembly GCF_050624435.1 of Tenrec ecaudatus. Taxonomy (NCBI): domain Eukaryota; kingdom Metazoa; phylum Chordata; class Mammalia; order Afrosoricida; family Tenrecidae; genus Tenrec; species Tenrec ecaudatus. The sequence continues at coordinate 91,984,183 of NC_134536.1, forward strand.
ATGGTGGAAATTATAAAGACTAGGGCTAGAGGAGTCGTACCTAGGAGTTTCAGGTCAGTACAAAAACTCTGTCTAATTGCTAAGTTTTTCTAAATGTATTCTCAAGTAAAGAAAGTCTGTCAGTTTGTTGACAAGTGCTAGGATTTAACCAACAGGTTTACTTTCAGACAAAATTTAATTTCAGAGGCTTTACACACTAGTAGAAATGTTAAACTGTAGGAATAATTTCAGCTTGAGGAAACTCAGCTTCACAAAACTGGAGCCACCTCTGATAGGTGATTGGAGCATTCTACTATGCAGAATCTAAATACTCCAAAGAGTGATGTTTGTGGGTGCTGTAGATTGAATTGTAGGTCCCCTACAAGATGTGCCAACTTTGATAAGCAATGATTTTCAGTATTCTGTAATTGCCCTCTGTTTTGTGATCTGATATGATTATCCTACATGTTGTATATCTTAACCTCTGTTGGCAATGAGGCAGGATTAGAGGTTACTGTAACAGTGGTTCTCAACCTTTCTAATGCCGCAACCCTTTAATGCAGTTTTTCATGTGGTGGGTGACCCCGAACCGTAAAATTATTTTCGTTGCTACTTTGTCACTGTAATTTTGTTACTGATACAAATTGGGTGACCCCTGTGAAAGGGTCATTCGACCCTCAAAGGGGTTGTAACCCACAGGCTGAGAAGTGCAGCATAGCAGGACGCAATCCACAGGGTTGTTATATATTGAGTCAATCTCTTGAGACATAAAGGAGATTAAACAAGTGAGCAAAGTTTTGGGGAGTGGGGTGGAGAGGGATCTCACTACCACCAAGAAAAAGAGCCAGGGCCCCTGCAAAGAGTACTTCTTAGACCCAGGAGGCAGAAAGTTGCACCAGAGATGGTGCAAGATGGTAACAAGTGGACGCAGGAAACTGGAAGGAGATGCATCACTGGGCGTGTTACCCCACTAAAATGAGAGAACTGAATGCCTTCAAGCAGGAAGTAACTAATAAGGTAGGGTGCTGCCGAGCATTTACTGTTGGTGCTTATGAGCAGGACAGTGTCTGGCCTGGGACGGTTAAAATGCTGAGGAGCTGAGGACAAAGAAAAACATGCCTGAGAAGCGTCGGTTAGCTGCCTTAACTGAAGAACTGTATCCTGGGTTATTTCTGATCCTGTTAATGGGAATCTACAAGGAATCCCAGACCAGAATATGCTGAAGGTGACAGCCCCCCCCCGCCCACCCCCCACCCCCCACACGCACACTGTTGGGTGGGAGGTGGGGCTTTTGCTAGACTTGGTGCCCTGGATACAGACTTCAATCTCCTAAATCGTGAATAAACTTAGGCTTCTTAAAGCTATCCACTTGTATTTCTGTTATAGTAACAGTAGATAATCAAGCCCGTTGGACCTTAATAGACACTGGCATTGGTTAACCCTTTGCAATGAAGTTCACCAACTGAGAAATGCTCTCTAATTCTCTCTCCCTCTCCAGAACATAGAGCATCTAGGGGCCCAGCTCAAAAGAATGGCCATCCAAGGTTTGCCAGATTTTTATGGAAAATGCTCAATGTGAAAAGAATGTCCTGCTAGCAAAAAGATAATCCCATTAGGATAAAATTTCAAGGGATGAATATCATTTAAAATATATATGGGAAGACAGTGTATCTATAAAACAAGAAGGGTGCAATATAAGAAAAGCAACAAAGAAGCCAGACTGAGTTTGGGCGGGAAATGACTGGAAAGTTAAACATTCAGTAAAGGAAAAAAAAATTAAGTCTAACATTGGAAGAAAAGAGAAAATATGAATAGTTTGATCAGAATAAGAAAATTAGATGATTAATCCAACAAGTACAGCATTCTGCTCTTCAAAGAAGAAAATAGTGAAGAAATTGTCAAATAATTAAGATAGTTTTAGGTCTATTATAAGGATGTGAGTTACAAGATTCAAAGCACTCAGTGAGTCCCCAGCCCAAAATTGAACAAAGACCCACACCAAGACCTAATGGGAGTTTTCAGAATACTACGATATTTCAAAACAAAACAAAAACCTAACTCGGGGGAGAAAAGCTCAATAAAAAATAAGATTCAGAATTACATCACACTATTTAGCAACAGTATTGCAAATTAGAAAATGCCATCATAATTTTGAGGAAGAATGGTTCTAATCTATAAGGTTATTTATAAGGAGCCCCTGGTAGTGTAGTTAGACATTGGGACCCAGCGCAGTCACATGGGCAGCAGTTGGGAACCACCAGCAGCTCCTCCGGAGAAAGACTACTTTCCACTCTCGTAAGCTGGTAACGTCTCAGAAACCCACGGGGTTGCTATGAGTCAGTATTGACAATGGCTTGGAGTTTGGAAGATTATAGATACTTAGCCAAACTCCCCGTTGAGTATAAGAGTAGAATATATATATATTCAGATAAGCAAGATTTCAGATAATAAGCCTCCTATATACCCTGTCTCAAGAAGTTACAGGAAATGTGCTACCATAAATGAAGAACTAAAAGGAATACGTGCTATCCAGGAAACAGAATTCAACATGCACGAGACAAAGGGAATTCTCCAGGTCATTGGTGAAGGGATGTAGGAGGATAGTAGCTTCATGGAAGGTAGCTTAGTGGGGAAAATTGAATTACCTGACAAGTTTAATCAAGTGAAGAAATGTTTATGAATAATTACAGAACTGTTGGAGGGTTGGCTAAATTTTTTTTTATCAGAAAAAAAACAACCCAGCAGTTTATTTCACTCACAGCTTCATTGATCCCTGCTGACCATGGCAACCATGGAGGACAGAGTAGAACTCCCCTGTGAGTGTCTGAGACTGCCCTTTCACAGACAGGAAGTCTCACCTTCCTCAGGTGGTTGAACTGCTAACCTTGCTGTTAGCAACCCAACTTGTACCTGCTGTACCACCAGGACTTATGCTAGGAAATACCAGAATAGACAGAAGAAAATGTTGAAACCACCTCTGAGCAGATACAGGGATCAATTACATTTGCATCAATATTTTAAGTGGTGTTTAATGTTTTTTTTATCCCTGAAAATGGATTATTATAATTAAAAGTATAAACTTTTTTTTAAAATGTAGTAACTAGACAATTTTAAGGAAAAGTGAACCAGACATTTTTCTTAAAGATCATTTTATTGGGGTTCTTAAATAGCTCTTTTAACAGTTGTATCAAGCCTATTTGTACATATGTTGCCATCATTATTATCTAAACATTTACTTTCTATTTCAGCCCTTTGTACCTTTTGTCCCTCCCTCCCTTATGCCCACCCTCATGCCCCATTACTAAATTATAAATTATTATTACTTTCACATCTTACATCAACCACTGTCTCCCTTCCCCCTTGGTTTCTGTTGTTACTCCCCTTGGGGGGGGTGGTGGTGCGTGTGTGGTTATGTGTCAATCATTGGGATCGGTTCCTCATTTCCTCCCTCCTCTCCCTAAGTTCCCCCTACCCTCCTGGTATCTCTACTCCCATTTCTGTTCCTGAGGGATTTATCTGACTGGGGTTCCCTGAGTCCTGAGCTCTTACCTGAACCTGTACACATGTTCCAGTCTAGCCCCAAGTGAAAGGCAGGACTGGGTTTAAGAGTAGTGTGTGTGTGTGTGTGTGTGTGTGTGTGTGTGTAAGCCTCAGGAGTCAGAGGAATATTGTGTGTTACATTGGAGCTATACTGTGCCCTGGTTGACTCATCCCTTTCTTGTGACCCGTCTGTGAGGGGAAGTCCCATTGTCTACAGATGGGTTTGGGGTCACTACTCCAATCCCCCTCATTCTCAACAAAATGTTTTTGTTTGTTAGTTTGAGTCTTCTGATGCCTGTGACCAGATCCCGTTGATGCCTCATGATCACACAATGATGTGCTTCTTCCATATGGGCTTGTTGCTTCTCTGCTAGATGGCCATTTGGTTATCTTCAAGTCTTTAGGACATTGGTTCTCAATCTTCCTAATGCCATGACCCTTTAATACAGTTCCTCATTTTGTGGTGACCCCCCCAATCACAAAATTATTTTCATGGTTATTTCATAACTATAATTTTGCTACTGTTATGAATCAGGTGACCCCTGTGAATGGGTCGTTCAACCTCCAAAGGTATAGAACACGACTCACTCTTCTATACCTACTGTGCTGATTATACTTACCTCGGTGTACTCATGTTGTACTTGTCCTTTTATGATTGGCTAACTTTGCTTACCATAATTTCCTCCAATTCTTCCCATGAGACTATGTGCTTCAGTGTGATTATCAGTGTTCTTTAGTGATGCATAGTACTCCACTATGTGTATGTGCCAGGGTTTTCTAATCTACTTGCCTATCGATGGCAAGTTAGGTTTTTCCAATTCTTTGCAATTGTTAATTGCACCACAATAAACATTGGAGCATAGACAACTGCTCATGGTCTATTTCTTACCTCTTCTTGTTCTATGCCCAGTGTAGGGATTACTGGGTCATAAGGTAACTCAATTTCCATTTGATTTAAATATTGCCAAATGGCTTTCCACAGTGGCCATACATATCTAAAAGACCACCAACAGTGAAGGAGAAATCCTATCTAGCCACATCCCTCCAATATTTATTGCTCTCTAATTTTCTGATTTGGGCTACCCTCAAGTGTGTTAGGTGGTATCTCAGTTGTTTTAATTTGTATTTCTTTGATGGCTAATAATTGAGAGCATTTTCTTATATGTTTATTGACCATTTGGGTCTCCTCCTTAGTGAAACTTCTGTTCAGGTATTTTTCCCACTTCCTCAGGGGATTAACTGTTTTCTTCTTTTTGCAGGATAGGTGGGTATTGTAGATTTTAGTACTAAACTCTTTTGTCTGCTTTACTTCTAGGTCAATGATCCACCTTGAATTTGTTCTTGTGCATGGGGTGAGGTAAGGGTCTTGCTCATGTTGGTCTGAGAAGGACATCTGAATGACCACTATGTGTTTGAATATACTAAGGCTTGAATTGTGCCCCAGCATGTGATCTATGCAGTGTATTAAAATCACCTACTATGATCATTGAGTCTGATTTCTTTTTTCATCTTTTGAATAGTTTGATGGATTTTGTGGGTCTTTCATTAAGGCAGTATATATTTACTATGCTTACTGGTTCCTTGTCTACTGATCCTTTGATCATTATATAGTGCCCATCCTTGCCTCGTGTTATTGTTTGCACCTTGAGGTCAATTTTGTCAGAGATTAGGATTGCAACCCCTGCTTTTTTAAAGTTGCTCTTTGCCTGGTATATTTTCTGACGGCCTTTTATTCTTAGTCTATTTTTGTCTTTCAGATATGTCTCTTTCAGCAACAGAGGATGGGTTATATTCTCTGAGCCATTCAGCTAACTTTGTCTTTTAATGGACAAGTTCAAGCCGTTGGCATTCAGAGTTATTACCACCATCTGTGGATTCATTGCTGTCATCTCGTAACTTTTCTGTTGGGTGTTTATGTGGGGGCCTTAATTATTTCCTTCTTTTCCCTCTGAGGCAATGTAACATTGGTAATTATATCGGTGAATTTCCTTCTGGATGATGTTGGTCTATATGGTGGTCTCCTGCTTGTGCATGGTGGATGTTGGGTGTCTTATGGCATATTCTTTGAGGTTTACTTTGTCTGGGAAGACTCCTACCTCACTGTTTATATTAAAAAAATTGTTTGACAGGGTAGAGGATTCTCGGATTGGCATTTTTTTCTTTCATCGTTTAGAGGATGTTACTCCATTCTCTCCTCCTCTTCATGGTATCTGCTGATAAGTATGAGCATATTCTTACCTGAGCACCATTGTATGTGACCGCCTTTTTTTCTCTTGCTGCTCTGAAATTCTTTTTCCTCAGAGTTGGATAATTTAAATATTATATGCCTTGGTGAGTTCTTCCTGGGGTTTAGTCTAACTTGCTCTCCTTTTGCTTCCTGTATGAATCGGATTTTCATTCATTAAGGTTGAAAAATTTGCTTCCAGGAATTCCCTCTTTAATTTAACTGTTGTCTTTCCTGTGTCTGGTTCTGGTAGACCAATTATTCAAATAAAGTTTCTCTACATAGCATCTGACATTATTCTCAGGTTTTCTTCTGCCTCTTTGATTATCTTGTTTGACTTTGTTTCCTGTTTGTTTAAATCTGCCTGATTGTCCTTTAGATCCGTGGCATGATTCTCTACCTCTTGTCTGATGTTGAGGTCTGTGAGCTTGTGTTTTGCTTCTGTTACCTCATCCATTAGTTTTACATTTCCCTTTGGTGCATGGATTTCATCCCCTCTATCTTGCACTTCAGCTCCTCTATAGTGGCTCTGTCATGGACTTAATCTCTCTCATTGCATCCTTACTCTGTGTTGATTCTCTCAACTCCTGTATTACTCCAAGCAGCATTCTGAAGATTTTTTTGTGTGTGTGGCAGATCAACATCTGATTCTTCTATGAGCTCCATTCGGTTTATGACTTCCTCTGCTGTTGCATTTAGTTTTTATTGTTTTCTTGTTGAGGTGCTGAGGTATGTTGCTGCTTGTGTGTCATTTTGGAAGAACTGAGAGCCAGGTCTCAGAGACTGAGGGACCCTGAACTCTTTCTCTGTGTGAATGGTTAGAGTGTTTTTGAGAACTCCCTGTGGCCTACTCTGGTGGTGAGTCAAATTTCTATGTAGGCAGAGTGCCATGGTGACTCAGTGGCTGGCACCAGTGGGGCAAGCAACTGTAGGTATGCCACTGAGCCAGGATAGGGCTGGACTGTAGTGCACATATGGACCTGGTAAAGACTGGTCACAATTTGTAGCCTTTTCCAGACTATCTGTATAGCCCCAAACTGGTAGAGCCAGTTTTTAGCTTGGGCTGTGGCTATCAGGACCTGTTGGCTTTTCCTGTTTTGTTATGTTAAAATTCTAGGCTGTGCTCTTGGGAGTAGAGTTCTGGCTGTCTTGTTATGTTAATGCTATGCTAATGGACAGCTTTCTGGCAGCTTACATTCAAAGTTACAAAAAGGAACACAGCCTGGAACCAAGAGGAATTATTGAAACCCAAATGAAGGCTAAACATGATAGTGGGACAAGAGGAAAATAAAAGGAAATAGAGGAAAGAACTAGGAGGCAAAGGGCATTTATAGAGGTCTAAATACAGGCATGCACATATGTAAATATATTTTTATATGACGACAAGGAAATAACTCTATATACATATGTTTATAGGTTTAGTAATAAGGTAGCAGTTTGATATTGGGCCTCCACTCAAGTACTCCCTCAATGCAAGAACGCTTTGTTCTAATAACTTGGCATGATGCTCACCTTCCCAACACAATCACTCAAGACAAAATGGTGAAGAAAGCTGATGGTGCTTGGCTATCAAAAAATATAGCATCTGGGGTCTCAGAGGCTTGAAGATGAACAAGCAGCCATCTAGCTTAGAAGCAACAAAGTCCACATAGTAGAAGCACACCAGCCTGTGTGATCACATGGTGTCAATAGGATCAGGTATCAGACATCAAAGACTCAGAACAAAAAAAATCATATCATTGTGAATGAGGGGGATGCGGATTGGAGACCCAAAGCCCATCTGTAGACAATTGTACATTGGGTTACAAAAGGGTTACAGGGAGGAGATGGAGCCAGTCAGGATGCAGTCTAGCACCATTGAAACATACAACTTTCCTCTAGTTTTTTAATGCTTCCTACCTCCACTATTGTGACCCCAATTCTACCTTACAAATCCAGGTAGATTATGCATGGACATGGGTACATATAGAAGCTGGAAACATAGGGAATCCAGGACAGATAAACACCTCAGGACCAATATTGAGAGTAGCAATACCAGGAGGGGAAGGGGAAGATGTGGGGAGAAAGGTGGAACTGACCACAATGATCTGCATATAACCTCCTCCCAGGGGACAGACAACAGAAAAGTGGGTGAAGGAAGACAACAGTCGGCATAAGACATGAAAAAATAATTTATAAATTATCAAGGGTTCATGAGGGAGGTATGGTGGGGGAGAGAGGGAAAAGAAAAGCTGATACCAAGGGCTCAAGTAGAAAATGTTTTGAAAATGATGGCCACAAATGTACAAATGTGCTTGACACAATGGATGGATAGATGTATGGATTGTGATAAGAGTTGTACAAGCCCCCAATAAAATGATTTTCAAAAATCTTCCCCCTTTTTATTATGGCCTTATAGGGTACCTTGGTATCAGGACTGTGCCATGTTTTCCCCCAGGTAAGGGGGCCAGCTTAGCAGAGTGGGTTTGGGCCTGACAGGATCTGAATTCTACCCCAGCTGGACTCCTGTGTCAATCTTGGCTCTGTCCTGCACAGCACTCCAAGACATACTCTGGGGAACTGCGTTCTGTCACAGGTAAATGGTCCAGCAGCTCTTCAACTGCTGAAAATTCGTGCTTACTTATCTAACTACGCAGTTACCCACGCTGGCTTGTGTGGAGCTTGGGAGAGGAGAAAAAGAGGTAGCACATATAGTCATTCCTTTCTGCCTGAGAGAGGAACTTCAAAGCCCTAGACTGCAGGATCAGGGTGGATAGCAGAGAGGGGCTCTCTAGTGTGAGACCTTGTAGCTAGTTCTCGGAGACTGTCCATGAACGTTGGATTATGACTACTTTTAGACAGCAGCCTAGGGAAATCACTGCTTGCTGCAGGACTCAGTTCTGGAGTGCAGTAGGTAGTGCTGAACGCCGCCATCCTGCTGGACCTGGTGAGGGGTTCGTGGAGCCTGCAGGCAGATTCAGTCAGCTTAGAGCATTTCACTGAGTGCCCAATTGCAGGGGGTGGTCTGAACCAGACCTGAATCTACACTGAATCTATTTTTAGCACCCATCATTCAGTAACCTATTGGCCTCCTTATTTCTCAAGTTTCTGCTCTAACAACAGGAGGACTGTGCTGGTAATTCCATCTGGATGCCACCTTGACTCTTCTTTTCAGATAGAAATAATTTTTAATGATTTAAAAAAATTTGGTGAAAGTTTATATAGCAAAATAATTTCCAATTTGATAACTTCCACACTAACTGTTCAGTCAAACCAAACTCACTGCCATCACACTGACTCTGACTCATAGTGACGCTATAAGACAGGGTAGAACTGCCCTTTTTCATTTCTGAGATTAAGTCCACAGGTGTAGAAAGCCTCATCTTTCTTCAGTGAGTAACAATTATATTTAATGCTATGTGTCAACTTTGTGTGTATGTTCTGTTTGTTTTCTTTCAAGCACTTTAAATTTGCTGGCCCCTCTTTGCTTCTCAGAAATTGTTGAGCTTTTGTTAAAAACTGTACTGATGATTTTTAAGAAGGGCATCAATCTTGTAGGTATTATCCTATACTCCCTATGCCAATCTATTTCATCCAATAATGATATCAGAAGATAGGTTTGATTCTAGGTTTAAAGAGTGTCTCGGGGCATCATCTCCTATTGTCTCCTGATCCTATGTCTTTTGTGTAAAAAAATTGAGTTATTGAATTTTGTCCCATTGTATCCAGAACTGGCTCTTGTGACCCTAATCAGAAGGGTCAGTAGTGGTAGCCGTGCATCATCTAGTTCTTCTAGTCTCAGAGTATGAGATTGTGGCTCTTTCACACGTTTCTTCTCTGCTTTTGGTTCCTTTGAACTGTTTGGGTCTTGACAAGAGTCAGCATTATGCACTCACAAGGTTTTAAGACCCTTGAGTTAGTTTATTGTGCCAACCTGGCAGATAAACACATGTGGGATTAATTGAAGGGCGCAGGGATAAATGGTTCAGTGAGCCTCGCCTTTCTAGTTCTCTAGTCTCTTGCTTTGTGATGGTCATACCTGGGTGCCGCTGCCTTAGCGGTTCCCCGAGGAGAAACCACATGGACCTACCCCAATGCAGTGCTGGGTGCTGAAGCACCCGTGTGGAGAGCCCTGCCAGTGCTGAGATGATTACACATTCACGGACTTGGCTTTCCTCCTGCAGTCGGCATCATTGAGTCTGCTTTGTGAGATGGAGGAGGACTTTGTGGATCGGTGTTGGACATATGGGTTAATGGGTCACTATTGAACTTGTCGGGTTGGGCAACACTGGGTTGGAATGTTTTCTTGATGCTCACTTAACCTGTATATAAAACTCTCTCTTATACATGAGTTTCTGTGGATGTGTTTCTCTAAAGCACCCAGACTGACACAACCCTAGATGCTAGAATGAAAAGATCATGGTTTTTGTGTACTATATCATGCCAGTGGATTGAGACAGCTCAAGTGTTCTAAGCCTTCAAGCTCAGAAAACCAGTGTTGGAGAGTATTTGATTATGCCAAACATAGTTCGTACTCAGTATAAATACTGATTTAGATGATGTTTTTAATCATTTAAAATTTGATCTTGTGTAAAGCAAATACCATAAACTTTGTTACTTGAAGCTTCAATTACTACACCAAATATTCCATAAAAAATAAACCCTAACTACAGAAAATTCTCAAAAATAAAGCATCTATTTTCACTCTACCTTTTAAAACAGACATTTTAAAACACTGTCTGTGGTGAGATACAATATGAGCACTTTAATTATTTGCAGATATTAAATGATGTTTCATAGATATGAGTAGTTTTTATACCTCGTAAGGCTAAATTATGATGGAATGAAGATGTGGAGAGATAAGAACATTGTGTATTCAAGTAAAGGACCAAAATATGCCATATAAATCTACTCATAATAAACATGTTAATTGTCAGGTCTTTTTAGATGAGCTCCGAGTGAGTAAAGGAAGTTAGTCCAAAGAGGAAGACAAAAGCAATGAACATTTATAAATGCTTATGCTAGATCTATAAAAGTTAAACCAAATCCACTGAAATAGAGTTGATTTCTACACATAATGACCCCGGAGGACTGAGTACAATGGTTTTTTTGGTTTCTGAGGTTGAAAAATCTTTAGGGGAATATAGTGCCTCATCTTTCTCTCTCAGCGTGACTGGTGGATTTGAACTGCTGACTACTATTAAAGGTAAGTAGTTTTAATTTTGCTGCAACTGGGCCTCATGTTCTTTGTTGTTGTTTTACTCGATGCTATCCAGTTAGATCTGAGGCATAATGAGCCTACTTACATCAGAACCCAAGCTGCAGTGTCCTATGCCATCCTCACAATAGTGGTTATTTTTTAAACCCACTGTTGCAGCCACTGTGTCAATCGATCTCATTAAGGGCCCTCTTCCTTTTGGCTTCCCTTTTATTTTGCCCAGCGTGATGTGTTTCTCTAGGGGCTGGTCTCTCCTGATAACATGTCCAAAATATGTGAGATAAAGTCTTGCCATCCTAGCTACTCAGGAGCATTCTGGCTGTACTACTTCAAAATTTGTTTGTTCTTCTGGGGTCCATGGTACTTTCAATATTCTTTAGCTGCACCATAATTCAAATACATTTATTCTTCTTCGGGCTTCCCTATTGACTGTCCAATTTTCACATGCATATGAAATGACTGAAAATGCTATATAGCCTGGGGTCAGGTATGTACCTTAGTCTTCAAAGTGACATTCTTACTCTTCAACACTTTAAAGAGATCTTGTAGAGAAGATTTACCTAATGCAGTGCACTGTTGCTTTCTTAACTGCTGCTTCCATGAACATTGATAGTGGATTCAAGCAATATTAAATCCTTGATAACTTCAATTTTTTTATCTGTTTATCATGATGTTACCTATTGGTCCAGTTGTGAGGAGTTTGGTTTTTTTACATGGACTTGTAATCAATATTGAAAGTTAACTTCCTTGATCTTCATCAGAAAGTATTTCAAGTCCTCCTCACTTTCAGCAAGCACGTTTATGGTATCTTGCAAATCAAAGGTGGTTTGTTAATAAGCCTGGCTCGTTCTTTTATTTATTTATTTTTAAGACATTTTATTGGGGGCTCGTACAACTCTTATCACAATCCATACGTACATCCATTGTGTCGAGCACATTTGTACATTCTTTTTCATATAGTCCAGCTTCTCTGATAATTTGCTCAGCGTACAGATTGAATAAGTATGGTGAGAGGATGCAGCTTTCCTGATTGTAAACCATGTGGTATTTTCTTATTCCATTGGAATAGCTGCCTCATGATCCATGTATAGGTGAGACATGATCATGATGAAGTGTTCTAGCATTCCCGTTCTTCATATTATCCACTGTTGTCATGATCCATAGAGTCAAAAATCCTTTGCATTGTCAAAAAAACAAAAGTAAGCATATTTCTGTTATTCTCTCCTTTGGGCCAAGATCCAAATGACATCAACAATCATATCCCTTGTTCCTTGTCTTCTTCTTAATCCTGCTTGAATTTCTGGCAGCTCCCTATCGAGGTACTGCTATTAACAGTGTTGAATGATCTTCAGCAGAAGTTTACTTGATAATTGTTTGATAACGATGGTGATCAACTTGCTTTAAAATGCGCACAAATATGGATCTCTTCCAGTCAGTTGGCCAGGTAGCTCTCTTCTAAATTTCTTGGTATAGTACTTCATCAACTTGTTGAAACATTGCAGTTGGTATTCAGTCAACTCGTGGAGCCTTGTTTTTTTACAATTTGATTAATTTCAGAGTGAATAAGTTGGTAGAACTCTTCAATTTATTTATCATTCGCCTTAGTGATTGGTGCATAAATTTGAATGTTGACTGTATTAACTCAATTTCCTCATATATGTGTAGATGTTATCCTTTCACAGACTTCAGATTAATAATGACAGCATATTGACTTATAATTTTAGGTTGTGAATTATATCATATTTTAAGTGGAAGAGCTAAACAATAAAAGGTGATTTTTTTGCAAAAAATAAAGGGTTTTTTTGCATTCTGTATGGAAATATATAAAGTGAATGAATGTTTATACAGAATTTTACAAAGTCTACTTATCAATCTTTTAAATTGTGACTCAAATAAACTTAAAAGGGAAGGGCCAAATAAGAAGGGCCAAATAAAGCTTTGTTTCATTTTTTTTTTAAACAATTTATTGGGGCTCATACAATTCTTATCACAGTCCATACATATACATACATCAATTGTATAAAGCACATCTGTACAGTCTTTGCCCTAATAATTTTTTTCTCCTCTTTTCTTTTTTTACATTTTATTAGGGAATCATACAACTCTTATCACCATCCATACATATACATACATCAATTGTATAAAGCACATCCATACATTCCCTGCCCCAATCATTCTCAAGGCATTTGCTCTCCACTTAAGCCCCTTGCATCAGGTCCTCTTTTTTTTTCCCCACTCCCTCCCCTTTCCCCCCTCCCTCATGTGCCCTTGGTAATTTATACATCGTTATTTTGTCATATCTTGCCCTATCCAGAGTCTCCCTTCCCCCCTTCTCTGCTGTCCCTCTCCCAGGGAAGAGGTCACATGTGGATCCTTGTAATCAGTTCCCCCTTTCCAACCCACTCACCCTCCACTCTCCCAGCATCGTCCCTCACACCCTTGGTCCTGAAGGTATCATCCACCCTGGATTCCCTGTACCTCCAGCCCTCATATGTACCAGTGTACAGCCTCTGTCCTATCCAGGCCTGCAAGGTAGAATTCGGATCATGGTAGTTGGAGGGAGGAAGCATCCAGGATCTGGGGGAAAGCTGTGTTCTTCATCGGTACTACCTCGCACCCTAATTAACCCATCTCCTCTCCTAAACCCCTCTATGAGGGGATCTCCATTGGCCGACACTTGGGCTTTGGGTCTCCACTCTGCACTTCCCCCTTCATTTAATATGGTATATATATACATATACACATATATACATATACATACACACATTTATATCGTTTTTTTTGCATGATGCCTTATACCTGGTCCCTTGGCACCTCGTGATCGCACTGGTCGGTGTGCTTCTTCCATGTGGGCTTTTTTGCTTCTGAGCTAGATGGCCGCTTGTTCACCTTCAAGCCTTTAAGACCCCAGACACTATCTCTTTTGATAGCCGGGTACCATCAGCTTTCTTCACCACATTTGCTTATGCACCCATTTGTCTTCAGCGATCCTATCATGGAGGTGTGCAGTCAATGATATGATTTTTTGTTCTTTGATGCCTGGTAACTGATCCCTTTGGGACCACTCGATCACACAGGCTGGTGTGTTCTTCCACGTGGACTTTGTTGCTTCTGAGCTAGATGGCTGCTTGTTTATCTTCAAGTCTTTAAGACCCCAGTCACTATCTCTTTTGATAGCCGGGCACCATCAGCTTTCTTCACCACATTTACTTGTACACCCACTTTGGCTCCAGCCGTTGTGTCGGGAGAGTGAGCATCATAGAGTTCCAATATAATAAAAGAAGGTATTCATGCATTGAGGGAGTGTTTGAGTAGAGGCCCAAGGTCCTTCCGCCACCTTAATACTTGACCTATAAATATAGACACATAGATCTATTTCCCCATCCTCCTATATATATTTGCATGTACATGTCTTTGTCTAGACCTCCATGAATGCCCTTTGACTCCTAGCTCTTTCCTCCATCTCCCTTGACTTTCCTCCTGCCCTACTACCATGCTTCATCGCCACCTGGGCTAGAGTATACCTCTTCTCTAAGCAACCTTACCCTTGATCATTTCCCACCAAGCCTGCCACTCCCCCCTTCTCTACCATTTGGGGTCCCATGTTTTTCCCTTGTCCCTGGGTTTGTTAACACCACTTCCTTACCCCCCCTACCCCTCCCCAACCCAAGTCCCCCCGGAACTGTCGGTCCCGTTGTTTTTCCTCCAGATAGTTCATCCAGCCTGTCCTATTCAGACAGACCTGTGGAGGCACTAACATGCACGAAAACAAGACAGAGGAAAACAAAGCAACAGTATACAACCAGACAACAAAACAACAAAAACAAACCACTGACAAAGAACAGAACAAAACAGTTCACAAGAGAAAAGCTTGTAGTTAGTTCAGGGATCGTTTGCTGGCCCTTAGGAGCGTTTTCCAGTCCAGTCTGTTGGGGCACCACGCCCTGGCCCCAAAGTCCACTTTCAGCATTCCCTGGGGACATTGCCACTCCATTCCCTTGCTGTTCCGCTGCACTCCCCAGTGATTTGCCTCGGTGTGGTGGGATCAGGTCAGGTGCAATTCCCACACTCTGTCTCCGGTGCTGTCCCCTGTATCGCCCTTAGTCACTGATTGGCATCATTTCTCATAGTGGGGCCAGCCATGTTGTTCTCTCTGTGGACTGGCTGCTCTACTCAGGAACATCATCATCACGGCCTGGTGGGCCAGGCTGTGCTCCACTCTCTCCTCCTGCCCCTTCATCTTCTCCCGTGTGCTCTGATCAGATATGTTCATCTCCCGGAGCTGCAGAGTCAATGTCGTCCTTTGGAACAAATTCTTTTCGGGGGAGGGGCAGGAATCCACTTAATTTATGGTGCTGGGGCCAGCCTCCCAGACCTCTCCACTGGTTCCCTCCTCCACGCCGGGATATTGTATTCACACCTTACGACACTGGGTTGAAGTCTGGTCCCACTTTCCCTGTGGAGATATAAACAATACCCTCCCCTTGGGTGGATTAATGCCCCATGACCCCACTACCCTTTTCTTCCTTGTATTCATCCTTTTGTTTTCCTTTCCCCGCCTCCTCCACCATTGTCTACCATGTACATCCCTGGTTTTGGTCTGGTCTCTTCCATACTACACAGTCTTCACCCCGCTTTGTTTCATTTTTTAAACCAATCCTTAAGTGCAAATTAAGCTAACCTTGTTCTAGTTAAGTGAGTGACTTACTCTAATGACTCAGATATACAGTTCTGTGAAGCTATATGTTGAGTATTATAAAAGTATAAAAGTATTTTTCTGTTCTTTGATTTAGGACAAAAAGAAAGTAATAGTCATTCTCCCTGGAGAATTTTTAAAATAATAAAATAGCAAATTAAAAGATAGCAATTCAGTTCAACTCCTAAGTTGAATGCCTTAATTTAAACTGCCTTAAAAATATTCTGTAAGCAAATGTTATAGTTTTATTAAAAAATCAAAATATAAGTTATTGTAAATATCTCAAGCCTAATTTTTGCATAACTGGAGAAAATAAAGCACCAGTTTATCTTTTTAATTGAAAATGAGTTAAATAGTTTTATGTCTAAAGTCCCTTTGTTATAAGTTGTTGATTCATAGTCACCCTGTAGGATAGTGTCGACATTTCCTAGGCTGAATTCTCCAGGAACAGACTGCCCGCTCTGTTCTCACGCAGAGCTAGCTGCTGGTGGGACATGTCACTAGGGTTTTGAACTACTCTGGGGTGAATTACTAGTCATCCTTATCAAAAGAAAAAAGCACTCACGATAACCATAATGTACCTTTTATTTATATTTATTTATAACTGTAATATGCTAGGATTTATTTATTTATAAACTTTATGTATGTATTATAACTGCAATGCATTATTTATTTATCACTGTAATGTGAATTTTATTTCTAGACCAGCAAAACAGGAATGCTAGTAAGCTGGAATGAAAGGGCAATATTTTCTCCTAAGAATAACAACACTGACCAGCCTAGGTTTGCTCAATACTTAAATGCCATTGCTATAAAATAAAATACTGTGTGCGACTCATTTAACTGCCATATTAGCAAAGGGAACATTTTAGAAAAGGAAGTCTTTTTTGTTTTTGTTTGTTTGTTTGTTTTTTGGTTCCCCACCCCTTCATGACAATGCAGCTGCTCCACTGAGGATAGTAAGTTTTTTTTGTTTTGTTTTTAAATAAGAATTTAATTGGAAAACCTTACTTTATTCACCCTACAGCCCTGGGCATACTCCTTCATAGTTCTTTATGTTCCTAAAACTAACAAAAATTAAAGAGACACAATTTAATTTCCTCAAAGATGCCGTAACTGCTGCTTTGACATTGCGTACATGGAAGGGCAGTCTTCTTCAGGGAAGGGTCAGAGCGATGGAGACACAGCCTTCAGAAGTGTGTACAGCCCTAGATAGAGGTTACTATCAAGAGAGAGGGCTTCACATTTTGATCTGTCAGCGGTTTCAATGGTTTTGTAGTAAAACAGCTAAAACAAAAAGATTGTCCCTGGGAATCTGCCTTGAACTTGTATGTGTGTGTATACTTATATAATTTTATCCAAGTATAGAAGCCTATTATGATTACAATTAAAGAGCAGAACTCTTCCATCACCATATACATGCAAAAATGCTCTTACGATGTCTTTTTCTTCCCAACCATTCTTACCTTCCTAGTCTTTCTGTTCCCTGGTAATCATTATTCTGTACTTTATATTGATACATTAAACTTAAGATTTATCTAGGTTGTTGCATCAATAGTTCATTTTTTCTTATTGCTAAATAGTATTTACTAAACATGACATCCTTTTCCATGAACTAGTCTATCCTGATAATATGTCCAAAGTACGTGAGATTAAGTCTCTCCATCCTTGTCTCAAAGCAACATTCTGGTTCCTTTCAAGACAGATTTGTTTGTTCTTTTGGTAGGCCATGGTACTTCTAATAGGTTGGGGGTTGTGTGTTTGTTTGTTTTTTTTACAAGGACAGTAATTCAAATTTATCTATTCTTCAGCCTTCCTTATTCAACTTCCAACTTTCAAAGGTATGTAAAATGATTGAAAATAGCATGGCTTGAGTGAGGTACACCTTAATCTTCAAACACGCATTCTTACTTTTCAACACTTTGAAGAGATCTTGCACAACAGATCCACCCAATGAAATTTGTTTGATCTCAACTATTGATTCCATGAGAACTGATCGCAGCACCAAGTAAGGCAAAATACTTGACAACTTCAATTTTTCTCTGTTTATCAAAACGCTACCTATTGGTCCAGTTGTGAGGATTTTGGTCTTCTTTAGATTGTCATGGTCCACACTGAAGGCTGCAATCTGATCTTCATCAGCACATGATTCAAGTCCTCCCTACTCTCAGCAAGCAAGGTGGTGTCATCTACATATCTCAGGTTATTAATAAGCCTTCCTCCAATCTTGAAACCCCATTCTTCTTCATATAAGCCAGCTTCTCTGATTATTTACTCAACATACACATTGAAAAAGTATGGTGAGAGGACACAAGACTGATGCCACCTTCCCTGATTTGTATTATTCCCTTATTCTGTTCATACAAATACCTCTTAATCCAGGTACAAGTTCCACATGAACGCAGTGAAATGTTCTGGAATTCTCATTCTTCTCAAAAGTTTCCATAGTTTGTTATGGTGCACACAGTCTAAAGCCTTTGCATAGTCAATAAAGCACAAGTAAACATCTTTCTGAAATTCTATACTTTCAAACAAGGTCCAGCTGACATTAGTGATGATATCCCTAGTTGCCCATCCACTTCTGAACCCAGCCGGAATTTCTGTCAGTTCCCTGTCATTGTACTGCTGAAAACATTGTTGGATGAGCTTCAGCAAAATTTTACTTGAATGGGATATCAGTGATACTGTTCTGTAGCTTGAGCATTCTGTTAGGTCCCTTTTCTTTGGATTGGGTACAGTCAGTTGGCCAGAGAGCTGTCTTCCAGTATGAATGAGTAAATGCTTCTAGTGCTTCAGCAGCTTACTGAAACATTTCAAGTGGTATTCCATTAATTCCTGTAGTCTTGTTGTTGGCAAATGCTTTTAGTGTTGCTTGAACTATCTGACACACTATTGGTTCTTGCATATACGCTCCAAAAATCGGATTTTTTTAACAAAACAACCATATCATCTTCAAAGTACACTCCATTATGCTTAATACATTTATTAAACCTGCTATTCCGTTCTTGGAAGCATTTTTTCTTTTCTGTTTTAATCATTTTATTGGGGGCTCTTGCAACTCTTATCACAATCCACATATCCATCCATTGTGTTAAGCACATTTGTACCTATGTTGCCATCATCATTCTCAAAACATTTGCTTTCTACTTAAGCCTTTGGTATCAGCTCCTCATTTTTTCCCTCCTCCTCTTCCCTCCTCCCCCATGAAGCCTTGATAATTTATAAATTATTATTATTTTGTCATATAATACACTGTCCAATATATCCCTTCACCTACTTTTCTGTTGTCCATCCCCTAGGGAGGAGGTCATATGTAGATCCTTGTAATCTGTTCCCCCTCCCTAACCCACCTTCCCTCCACCCTCCTGGTGTTGCCACTCTCTGCACTGGTCCTGAGGCTTCATCCGCCCTGGATTCCCTGTGTTTCCAGTTCCTATCTGTACCAGTGTCCATCTTCTGGTCCAACCAGATTTGTAAGGTAGAACTGGGATCATGATGGTGGGCGGGGGCGGGGGCAGGGCAAAGCATTCAAGAACTAGAGGACAGTTAGGGGAAACATTTCTCAAACTCATCTGTTTGGATGACTCACCGCACTTCCCCCTTTTTTTCTTCACCTCTTTGATGTTGTTAAATCGCTGTCCTTTCATGTCCCTCTGCATTAGCAGAAACAAAAAGACGTCTCACAGAGTGAGGTCAGGTGAGTCAGGTGTGTGGGGCAAGAGAGGTGTGCTGTTTTTTGCCAAAAACTGGCACCGTGAGATGGCTGCATGAGCGGGTGCATTGTTGTGATGGCAAAACCAGTCCCCCTTGCCACAAACCAGGCCTTTTTGTCACATGCCATTATACAATCTTTTCAGAACCTCTAATTAGAAAGCTTGACTAACAGTTTGACCTGGTGGAACTAACTCCAAATGCAGTATGAGTTGACATTTTCATGTGTCCTTTCAGATGTTGAAGGTGACACCATTCCTCTTGAATCTTCCATTCCCAGCATAATAAAATGACCCATGCCAGTCCACGATAGCACACTAATGCCTAGGATATCCATCTTTATATATTCCAATTAGTTGTTTGTGACTTCCAGTTTTTCCAGATGAATGCATCACATACGTTCCTGTTATTAATTGATGCTTGCAGCTGTTTCTCCTCATTATGGGAGGTGGCACACCAGCCAATGAAGGCCCAAAGCCTTCGTGCTCTCAGACATTTTATTCCATTGACTTTATGGTCAAGTGTACTTTGAGAAAGCAGCTCTTCCTTACTCATCTTGTGTGCCTTCCTGTCTGAGGATACTGCCTCTGCCAATGTCCTGCTTCTACTTACGAGGTGTTCAGTAGCTGACAATATTTCAATGCAATACATAAGGTTCCCTGTGGCTAATTCCTCAGACCTGGACAGCCTATTCCTTCTTCATAGTCTGTTCTTAGTCCGGAACCTCTGATGAAAACCTGTTCCTATTGGGTAACCCTGCTGATTTTGAAAATACCAGTAATACTTTCCTCTACTTCTTTAATTCTTCCCCCCCCCCCCCCCACTGTTATGACCCCAATTCTACCTTACAAATCTGGCTAGACCAGAGCATGTGCACAGGTACAGCTAAGGACTGGAAATACAGGGAATCGAGGACAGAAAAACCCCTCAGGACCAATAATGAGAGTAGCAATACCAGGAGGATAAGGGGAAGGTGGAAGGAGAAAGGGGGAACCAATCACAATGATCCACATATAACTCCCTCTCAGGAGGCAGACAACAGAAAATCTGGTGCAAGGAGTCATTGGTCAGTGTAAGACATGAAAAAAATAATAATTATATATTATCAAGGGTTCATGAGAGGGGGAGGGAAAGGGAGTAAGGGGAAAATGAGCTGCTACTAAATGGCTCAAGTAGAAAAATATTTTGAAAATGATGATGGCAATACATGTACAAATGTGCTTGACGCAATGGATGTATGTATGGATTGTGATAAGAGCTGTATGAGTCCCGTTGGGCAGTGTAAGATATGATAAAATAATAATTTATAAATTATCAAGGATTCATGAGTGAGGGGGGGTGTGGGGAGGGAGGCGGAAAAATGAGCTGATTCCAAGAGCCCAAGCGGAAAGCAAATGTTTTGAGAATGAGGGCAATGAATGTATAAGTGCTTCACACAATTGACGTATGTATGGATTGTGATGAGTTGTAAGAGCCCCAATAAAATGATTTTAAAAGAAAGAAAAAGAATGCCAGTAACATACAACCCACCACAGCATGACAAACAGTTGATAATGTGACTTTTACCAAGTCCTCCAGTGTGGAGTTTAGAGGCAGGTAAAATTAATAGATTCAGAGGGTTTTTGGAATTGGGGAACCCCTGAGGCCACAGTAGATTTCATGGTGGATGTAGAAAGTGGAATTCAAGCAAGATGCAAAACCTATAGAGAAAATAGGCATGGTCCTTTCCCCCAAGAATTCCTAAATTTTATTTCTTTTCCTTTTACTCTCTCTTACACATGTTTTCAATTAAGAAATTACTTCAAAGTACTAGACTTATTTTTATAGAACTCAGATACTGATTTACAAAAAAAAAGTTATACTTAGAATCAAACCACACATGGTAACTGAAGTGATTCTGTTTCTCTTTTTTTGGGGGGGGGGGGATAATACTGTGCTTTAGGGACACTGTCCTTACATATTCTTTGAACCATTTAAGATTTAAAAAATAATTTCAATATAATCTCCAATAAGACTATGTCAAAACATGTAAGTATTTCAGCATAAAACTTTTCTTGAAAGATAGCCCAAGATTGTGACTTAGACACATTGAGTCATCTCTGTACAACAAAGAACTTAGAAACCAAGTGAAACAAAAACAGATAACAACTGTGAAAACTTGGTCAACAAATGGAAGGAAAAATAATTAGATTAAACACTTTTAGGGAAAAAAATGAATGAAAACAAATGGTAAGAGGTACAGGGTGTAAGTGTCCTCCCAGTCAGTCCAACACAGTTTGACCATCTTAAGACAAAGCTAGTAGTGATTTTGGGTGAGGAACATAGAAAGGCAACTTTATGGTATTTCCAAGGGAGACAAACTGTGTTTATATACTCAAAGTGAAGCAAGGTGAACAGGATATTAGTTGGATTTAAGGAGAAAAGTACTAGAAGGAGGGCCAGTGTTCCAGGGATCGTGGTATCTACAGAGCAGCAGGGAAAGCAGGATCCAGAGACAGGACAACTCACCCAAAGCAGTCCCTGATCAGTAGAAAGGTGATGCACATCGAGTAATATATGGATATACAGTGTCAGTTGGACTTCCCTAGTTTGAATAGACTCTAGGCAACCCCATGGCCCACTTCACTGTTGGTCAAGGTCAGATCCCAGTTGCTGGCTGCAGTGAACAAGAAGTGCTTAGTCAGCCAGACCTGGTGACCAATGGAGACTGCTTCTTTTATTCCCTCTTCCTGGTATGTAGTGGCATGGGATCTCCCTTGCCAGCCTCCTTAACTGAGGGTCATGAAAGATTCTCTTTCCCACTTCCCCAACCCTACCACTCTTCCCCCTTACTGTTGTTCTCACCCAATATGATCAGTAGATTAACATGTACTTCTGGGGCATAATGTGGTGGAGGCATTAGACACTTTACCTTTTCAGTGATGTTTTATAGAACTACTTTTTGATGTGAGGCACTCAGGGCCCAGAACTTGGAACTCTCTTTAAAGTGGACCCCATTCCTCTTTCTCTCTCAGATGTTTCTTTAAGCTCTCCATGCCTTTGCATGGGTTCATCAGACATTTAGTTTCTTCCACACCTTTGCTAAGGAGTGGGAGCAGTCCTGGCTGATACTTTCAAGCCCTCTGCGGTGGCTGACAAAGATGCTGTTGTTAACCCACCGCTGTTTAACCTTTTGGGGTGATCAAGACCTTGTCCCCACTTGGATTGAAGAGATATTTTCAGAGTTGTTGCTTTTTGCCCTGTTATGTGGGGTATCTTTGCCTCTCATACTTCCTTAATAAAGTCCTCAACCTTCAAAAAAAAAAAGCATTTAAGGAAGATTAGGCACTAATTCTACCGAAATGATTCCAGGATTGGGAAAAGAAAGGAATACTTCCTAATCAATTTGAGGAAGCTTATACTTTAGATCCCGAAACTAAAGGCAGGCAAAGATACTTGTGGTAATCTGGGTAGACTGCAGAAATAAATTTATAGACACTAGTGTATGAGAGAGTTTTATATAAAAGAACAATTGTATATTGAAAAAGCATCCCAGTCCAATCCAGATCATGTCCATAAGTGATATTATACCATATGTCACTACAAGTCCATAGATTCCAGATCAAGTCCATAAGTCCAATACCAATCTATAAATTCCTCTTCAGACTCATGAAACACATGCCATGAAGCTGAATGCAGGAAGATCACAGGCCAGTGGGTGGGAAGTCTTGTGGATCCAGGTGGTGATAGAGGCATCTCAGTGCTGGCAGGGGTCTCCACGTGGCTCCTTCAGCTCCAAGGGCTCTGGCTGCATCAGTGTAGCTCCATTAGGCTTGTCCTCAGTAATGTCTCTCAGGGAGTGAGTGTGTGTCCTGCCCCCAAAAAGCTGTTTATCTCCTTAGTGCCTCCAAATGAGGTCATCAAGTTGTGCCCTGATTACAGGCTAACCTCCACCCCTTCACCCGTCTCAAATTGACAACAGATTATGTGACTACCACAATACTCCACTCAAAAAAGAAAATTACCCAAAAAAAAGTGCCACTCAAAAAATTTCAAGAAGTACCATGCATGAATCTTAACAAATATCATTTGTTGTCATCAAGTTGACTCCAACTCATAATGACCCAATAAGAAGATAAAATTGCCCCTGTGGATTTCTAAAGCTATACATCAGAAAGCCTCATCTTTCTCTGGTGGAGCAGCCAGTGGTTTAAACTACCAAAAATGCTGTTAGCCATACAATGTAAAATGCACTCCCAGAACTCTATCCCTCAGGAATACAGATTCCAACCAAACTCACTGCCATGGAGTCAGTGTGAACTCATAGTGATCCCCTTTGGTTTCTGAGACCATAACTGTTTATGGAACTAAAAAGCCCAGCCTTTCTCCAACGGAGCTGCTGATGGTTTCCAACTGCTGACTGTGCAGACTGGACTGCAGCCTATTGTGAACTACCACCCCTCCAGGGCTCCAGCTACAGATGCAAACGTTTAACAAAACTCAAGCCAACAGAATACAACAGCATATAAAATAAAAGAAAACATTGTCAAGTGGTATTTATAGCAATGATGCAAGGGTGATATTTAATTTTAATTTGCATTAAAAAATAATTACATGATCATTTCAATGGATTCAGACAAGGCATTTGGTAGTACTGAATACACTTTCTTAGTGAAAACTTTTAGCAAAATAAGAACAGGTAAATTTCTTAAAATGATTAAGGGCATACATACCAAACCAAAGGAGCCCTGGTACACCACCAGGGGGTTACTGTTGAGTTGCAAACATCAATTTAATCCATTTGGACCCACCAATCACTATTGGGGAACACATAAGGCTTTCTGCTCTTGTAAAGATTTTTAGCCTCAGGAACTCCAAAAGGCATTTCTACTCTGTCCTATAACATAGCTATGAGTCAAAAGCTACTCAATGGTTGTGAGTTTCATTTTTGGTTATATGAAACCAATAGCCAACATTAAACTCAAGGGAAAGAGATTAAAAGTATTCCTTTTGGACTAGGTATCAGGCATCAATGAACAAAAATATCATGATTGTGTGCTCACCTTCCCTAGGGTGCATAAGTAAATGTGGTGAAGAGAGCTGATGGTGCCTGGCTATCATGAGGGCAAAGAATATACAGATGTGCTTTATACAATTGATGTATGTATATGTATGGATTGTGATAAGCGTTGTATGAGTCCATAATAAAATGTTTATATATATATATAGCATCTGGAGTCTTAAAGGCTTGAAAGTAAATAAGCGGCCATCTAGCTCAGAAGCAACAAAGCTCACATGGAAGAAGAACACCAGCCTATGTGATCATGAGGTGTCAAAGGGATCAGGTATCAGGCATCAAAGAACAAAAAATCATATCATTGTGAATGAGAGGGAGTGCGGAGTGGAGACCCAAAGCCCCTCTGTAGACAACTGGACATCCCCTTACAGAAGGGTCGCAGGGAGGAGATGAGCCAGTCAGGGTGCAATGTAGCAACGGTGAAACGTACAACTTTCCTATAGTTCCTAAATGCTTCCTCCCCCTCCACTATCATGATCCCAATTCTGTCTTACAAATCTGGCTAGACCAGAGGATGTACAATGGTACAGATAAGAACTGGAAACACAGGGAATCCAGGACAGATGATCCCTTCAGGACCAGTGGTGAGAGTGGTGATACAGGGAGGGTGGAGGGAAGGTCAGGGTAGAAAGGGGAAACCGATTACAAGGATCTACATATAACCTCCTCTGGGGGGGGTGGACAACAGAAAAGTGGGTGAAGGAAGACGTCAGACAGTGAAAGATATGACAAAATATCAAGGGTTCATGAGGGAGGGGGAAACGGAGGGAGGGGAAAAATGGGGAGCTGATACCAAGGGCTCAAGTAGAAAGCAAATGTTTTGAGAATGATGAGGGCAACAAATCTACAAATGTGCTTGACACACAATGGATGGATGGATGGATGGATGGATTGTGATAAGAGGTTGTATGAGCCCCCAATAAGATGATTTTTATATATAATATTATATATTAAATATGTAATCTATTATGTATTATATAATTATATAATAATGTATAACACATATTATTAAATTATATATAAATATAGATATATAAATTATGTATTATATATAAAGTATTCCTTTTGAAAATAGGAATGGGACAAGGATGTATATTATTGTGGAAATCCTAGCCAGAGCAATAAAGCTAGAAGGAAAAAAGGGCATTCAAATTGGAATCAGGAGTCAAGAAATCAAATTACACATTGCATTAAGCAAATCTGCTACATAAGACCTCTTTAAAGTGATGAGAAGAAAGGATGTCTCTCAAAAGGTGTACCTGACTGAAGCCATGGTATTATCAATAGCCTCATTTGAAAGTAAAATTTGGACAATGAATATGGAAGGCTGCAGAAGAATTGATGCATTTGAAGTATGTTGTTGATGAAGAAGATTGAATATACACTGGTTTGCCACAAAGAACCCACAGCTCTGTTTTGGAAGAAGTACAACTAGAGTACTCCTTGGAAGGCAATGGTGAAACTTCATCTCCAAAACTTTGAAGATGTTATCAGAAAAGGCCAATCCCTGGAAATGAACCTCATTCTTGGTGGGGCAAGCAAAAATGCAGAAGACTGTCACGGAGCTGGATTGACGGAGCTTTAGCAATGAGCTTAAACATGACAATGATTGTGAGGATGGCATAAGACTGGGCAGTGTCTGTTATGCACACAGTATGAGTCGGAGCTGACTTGATGGCAACTAACAACAACAATAAACTAGTAATGAAAAAGTGAAACTATCCCTATTCTACAGATTGCCAAAATCTATACAATGAAAACTCCAGAAATCCCACAGTAAAGTTAGTGAAGCTAATAGAAGGGTTTAGCCAGGTGACAGGGTACAAGATCAGCACGTGAAAATTAGCTGGATTCCTCAACACTAAGAGAACCCCAAAAGGAAATCAAGACAACAGTGTCATTTGCAATAGCCCTAAAAGGACAAAATTCCTAGTAATAAATCTAGTCAGAGACATAAAAGACATTTACAAGGAAAACTCTAACACAGTATTGCAAGAAACCCAAAGAGATCTACATAAATAGAAAAACATACCATGTTCACGTATTGGAAGACTTAACATTGCAAAAATGTCAATATGTTTCAAAGCAATCTATGGGTATAATCCTAATTCAAATTCCAATAATATTCTTTAACAAAGTGGAAAAGCTAATCTCTATATGGAAAAGAAATTTTCCTCGAATAGCTAAATCATTAGCAAAGAAGAAGGATAAAGTAGAGGGCTCATACTTTTCAATCTAGAGCATACTATACATGCACAGTAGTCAAAATAGCCTGGTTTTTGGATAATGACAGAAACATAGAGGGAGTAGTATTGAGAACCCAGAGCAAATTCATCTATTTATAGACAGCTGATCAACAATTGTTTCAGTCTGTTAAATGGGGGAAAGATAATCTTAATAAATGACACTGACAAAACGAGATAACCATTTGCAAAAAAAAAATTGAACAAGATCCATATCTCACACCATGCACAAAAACTAATGCAAAATGGATCAAAGATTTAAGTTCAAGTTCTTAGAAGGTGACATAGGGATAAGTCAAGGGAATGCACTATCAAACATAGTACACAAATGAATGCACAAACAACAGAAGACAAACTAGATAACTGGAACTTTCTATAACCTAAATTTATATGCTCATCAAAAGATTTTACCAAGAGAATAAAAAGATAATCTATACCCTGTAAAAACATTTTTGGCAACAATATATCCACAAGGGTATAATTTTTAATATAATATATATAAAATTTCACACTTCAATAGCAAAATGACCAACAATCCAATAAAAATATACAAAGATCATGAATAAAGAAGACATTCTGGCAGCTGCCAAACACATAAAGAGGTGCTTATGGTCATTAATTAACCTTTAGAGTGGGGCAAATCAATACCATTTCAGTCCTGCAAAGATGGTACTGATCAAGAAATAGAACAAAATTTAAAAACCAAAAAACAAAAGTAGAAAACAAATTCTGGTGAAGTTGTGGGGAGATTTGCATTCTCATACCTTTACAGAAGGATTACAAAGTAGTCGGTGCCTCCTCAAAAAGCTAGAAATAGAAATGCCAGGTAATCCAGCAATCCCACTACTTCCATACATTCTAGAGGAATTAGATAAGGGACACAGATAGGTATATGAACATCCATATTCTTTGCCACATTATGTTGTTGGTGTTGATGAGTACTGTCAAGTACATTCTGACCTATAGCACTTCTATGTGTAACCAAACACAACACTGCCCAATCTTTCTCCAGCCTCACACTTGTTATGCTGGAACCCATTGTTGCAGCCACTGACTCAATTCATCATCTTGATGGTGTGATGATTAGATTTTTTATGTCAACTTGTTGCATAAAAGGAGGTGTGGAATCCAAGCTATCAGTCGGGTCACAGCCTGATGACATCTCCTTGGGGGTGTGGCCTATTTATGAGAGATGCTATAGATAACCTCTCTTTCTTGTCCCTCTTCTCCTCCCCCTTGCTAAGAATCTGTATCTGACTGTGGGGCAAATTCCATGTGGGCTGCTAACCCTATAAACTATCAGCATAGTGACATATTCCTGCTGACCTTGGATCCATGCCACTCTGTACCTACCAACCATGCTTCCTACTTTGCCTTCCTGCTACATTGGCTGGTAGCTTTGAGATCTGAAGGGGAATCCATTTAGCATCGACTTCTGGACTTCAAGTAAACTGGGCTGTACTGTTTCCTTGATATGCGTTTTTTCTTGATACAAATGTCATACATGTATATTATATATATCCTGGTTTTGTTTCTCTAGAACAAAAACTCAGCCAAACACAAAAGTCTTCCTCTTTTGCACCAGTCTTCTATGTTACCATGCATGGTGTCCTTTTACAGGGGCAGATTGTTCCTGACAACATGTCCAAAGTAGGTGAGACAAAACCTTTGCCCTCCTCACTTCTAAGGAACATTCTAGTTGTACTTCTTCCAAGACAGATTTGTTGGTTCTTCTAATTATACATGGTATATTCAATATCCTTTGCTAACACAATAATTCAAATACACAACTTCTTCTCTGGTCTACCTATTTATTGACCAGTTTTGTCATGCATATAAGGTGGTTGAAAAGAACATGACTTGAGTTAGGCATACCTTACCACAGTTGTCCCTTATTCTTGTGTGGCTCTCATTGTCTTCACTTACCTTGGTAAGACTGTGCTAACTCAATCCCACATTTTTATTGCCTTTCCTGCCACCAAAACAAACGCTCACTGTGAGTCAGAACCAAATGGCACCTACATTAACAACATGGTAAATGCTGTCACACATACAATTCTGCAGCAACAGTAATAACAATAGCAAAATTGTGAGTACTTCATATAGAGTCACCATGAGTCAGAACTGACGTGATGGCAGTGAGTTTGGGTAACTTTTATATATGGTTGGAATGGTCTATGGGGGCGTTAATGCACATGAATATTTAGGTGTAGTTGTGTACCTCTGTTATACACATTTGCATGTGCTGCCTGTACATACTGGGCAGAGTTACAGAAACTTCTTAGATGTATTCAAACATCTCATGGGACTGGGTTAATGGGATTGAAGGCTAAGGACCTAGTCTCAGAGGACATTTAGATCAATTGGCATAATGTACTTCATAAATGTAGTGTTTTACATACTAGTTTGGTGAATCTTGGACCTTAAAAGATTGTATATAGTCATAAAAGATAAAACAATTGGTATCTTCCTGCTGAAGCAAAATAAAGTGAAAGAAACTGAATGGAAACAATTATTCAATTAATCTACAGAATTCTTGGCTTACACAAACCACAAGCCCTCTAGACTTAGATCAGAAGAAACTGATGGTGTCAGGCTATACTACCAACAGCTCTGACCAAGGACACAGCAGGATGTCCTCTTTAGAATGGGAGAAAGCTGTAGAACAAAATTCAGATTCATTTAAAAAGACCAGACTTACTGGACTGGTAGAGATTGAGAAAATGGTAAGACTATTGCCCTAAGACATCTTTTAAAATCAGAATTGAAACTACTCTCAGAGGTCACCTTTGAGCCAAATAATAGATTGGCCTATAAAACAAACAATAATGCATATAAGGAATGTGTTCCTCAGAAGACAATGCAAGACCAAGCTGGCAACATTTGGCCAAAATTAGAGACGAGAAGGTAAGGATGGTCAGGAAAATGGGAAGAATTAAAATAGGGAAGACATGGTAGAAACAGAGAGGGTGCTGTCACATTGTGGAGATAGCCATCACTTTTATGAAACAATTTGCATATGAATTGTTGAACTGGGAACTAATTTAATGTATAAATTATTACCTCAAAACAACAAGATAGGAGTCCTAGCAAGATGGTGACCAGGTAGGTAGCTTGCATCTGGAGCTCTGTGGCGATCAGGGAAACAGTGAATGGGAGGCCGAGTGGGCGATTTGGTTAAGTAATTTTAATTCCCACAGTAATCCAGAACACTTCCTTGGCCCTAGAAGTGGTCTTCACCTCCCCCCCACCCCCTCCCCAATCTAGCCATGCATGGGAGCCAGGGGATCTGAGGCTTGGTCCCAGGGATACTCTGGTTTATGCTGCTTGCACCTCTGCAGTACCATCACAGCTCTCACCTGCCAGTCATCCCCATGTGACTCTATTAAAACACCTGGAGCCTGCTGGCTGCCCTACCAAAGCCCCTGCAGCTGCGGCCAGATTCTCATGCCACAAGCTGTCCTCTTCTCCCCACCTAGTGGCAGCATAAGTGGCCAGGCCCAATATTGTCCCAGAGTCCACTTGGGGTCCTAGCAGCTGTGGCCAGGCCCTCCAAATAGTTTGTCTGGGGCGCTCACTGCGGCAACCAATCCCTTCCATGTCACCAAACCAGGTACTCTTCCTGTACTTTCCTGTGGCCCCAGCAGCCACAGCTAGTCCACCTGTACCAAGTCCCATTATGAGCAGCCTCCCTGGGATCTCCTGCCCCTGGCCTTGCTCGCTGTGGCTTGACCCCTCCCCACCCCACCAGCCCCAC
This sequence comes from Tenrec ecaudatus, assembly GCF_050624435.1. Lineage (NCBI taxonomy): Eukaryota > Metazoa > Chordata > Mammalia > Afrosoricida > Tenrecidae > Tenrec > Tenrec ecaudatus. Next base: position 92,014,586 of record NC_134536.1, read on the forward strand.
ATGGCTCTAGCACCCATGACCAGTCTGCACTGACCTTCAGACCTTGACCTGGGTCGCCTTGGTTTGGGATCACCAGCCATACAAGCAGGGTTCCTGCAGGCACAAATGGATAATGCCTATACTTAGACAGAATCTGTGTGCAACCCTTAGACCCACAGCTGGATTCCTCTACAGTGGCTGGAATCCTCCATAGTTCCTGACCACAGGGACTATCTGCAGGGCTGCTCCCAACCCCCAGGGCCCCTTTGTGGGCCACTACCAACCAACAGGGATTTTCCACAGAGCTGCTCCAGACCTTGGGACCCACACGAGGAACAACTGCACCTCTGTTGCTTCTCTGCTGAGCCACTTCTGATCCTGGGGATTGCTTACCTGCAGAGCCACTGTGGCACTACAATTTCTCTACCAGGCCATCCCAACGCATGAAATGCCTACTGTCACTGGGCCCATATCCTTGGCTCCTCTGTAGGGTGTCTGATCTAGCAGCTTCCTGGTCAGTCAAGATCAGTCCCGTGCTCACATTGCCACCCAACCTGACCTAGTGGCCTACCTACAGTCACCAGCCTCAATCCACCCTCCAAGGCCCCTCAGCACTACCAGTTACCCAGTCACCGTAGCACCTCGCCTACCCAGTTGTCCAACCCACCACCAGACTCAGCCACAGGCAGTCCCCTAAACCATTTTTACCATCTCACAGAGAGAGAGAGCTCAGGGCCCCCTCTGTCTCCCAGTAATATGGTGCTGATTTCTTCCCCAAAAGACACTTAGACAGCAACCTACCTGAACACCTTCAATAAGAAAACAAGAAAAACAAAACAGAATAGGGGAAAAAGTCCCGAACCTAATGTTGCTCATTGAAGAAGCAGTTGTTGATCTGCCACAAAAATACATCTTCAGAATGCTGCTTGGAGTCATACAAGATATGAAGGAATAAACAAAGAATAAGGATGCAAGAATAGAGAAGATGAAACTCACAATAGAGGGAATGGAGTCCATACACCAAAGGGCAATACAAGAATTAAGGGATGAGGTAACTGAAGCAAAAAACAAGATAACAGACCTCAGCAACAGACTAGAGGAGGCAGAGACTTGTACCATTGATCTCAAGGGCAACCAGGCCGACTTCAACAAATGGAAAAACAAAAAAGATAATCAAAGAGGCAGAAGAAAACCCGAGAACAATGGCAGATGGTGTGAAGAGGAACAATATTAGACTAATTAGGATACCAGAACAACAGACCACAAAGAAGACAACAGCTAAAGTAGTGAGGGAATTCCTGGAAGAAAACTTCCCCACCTTAATGAATGAGAATAAGGCATTCATACAGAAAGCAGAGGGGACACCAATTAGATTAACACCAAGAAGAATTCACAAGGTACGTAATAGTTAAATTATCTAACTTCAACAAAAATGAAAAAATAAGAGCAGCAAGTGGAAAAAGAGAAGTCACATACAATGGTACTCAGGTAATAATATGCTCAGATCTATCAGCAGATATCACGAAGGAAAGAGTATGGAATCACATCTTCCAAAAGGTAAAAGAAAACAAGCCAATTAAGAATCCTTTACCCTGCCAAACAATATATTAAGATAGATTCTGAGGTATGAGTATTCCTGAACAAGGAAAATCTCTGACAATCCACTCACTGTGGACAAAAGACCAACATCCACCAAGCACAATCAGGAGACAATCATATAGCATAACTCAAACCAGAAGTCAATGTACCAAAAACAACTACCAAGATAACAATGCCTCAGAAGGGAAAAGAAGGTAAAAATGAAGCCCCCACATATACACAGCACACTTACATGAAGGGAGATAGGACAACACCTAACACAAAAGGTATGAGATAACAGCAATGAATCCACAGGTGGTAATAACTCTGAATGTCAGTGGCCTGAATTCACCCATTAAAAGATAAAGGTTAGCAGTCTGGTTCAGAAAGCATAATCCATCAATTTGTTGCCCACAAGAGATGCATCTTAAATTCACAGATAAAAATAGACTAAGTATAAAAGGCTGATGGAAAATATACCAGGCAAATGGAAACTTTAAAAAAGCAGGAGTTGCAGTCCTAATCTTTCACAAAATTGACCTCAAGGTGCAAACCATAACAAGGGACAAGGAAGGGTACTACATATTGCTCACAGGATCATTAAAATAGGTCAGAGTGGATGCCCAAAATCCATCCGTAGATAATTGGACATCCTCTCAGAAAGGTCACAAGGAAGGGATGAGTCAGTCAAGGTGCAGTGTAGCACCGATGAAACACACACTATTCCTCTCGTTCCTCACCCCCAATATCATGACCACAGCTCTACCTTACAAATCCAGTTAGACTGGAGCATGTTTACTGGTATAGACAAGAGCTTTCAATGCACAGAATCTAGGACAGATAAACCCCTCAGGTATAGAAATAGGAGTAGCAATATCAAGAGGGTAGGGAGGAAATGGGGGGAGAATGGGGAGAAAAGAGGAAACCAATCTCAATGATTGACATATACACCCCACCCCCAGAGAGATGAACAACATAAATGTGGGTGAGAGGAGACAGGGGATGATGTAAGATATGAAAATAATAACAATTTATAATTTATCAAGGATTCATGAGGGTGGGAGGATGAGGGATAAAGAGAGGAGCTATTACCAAGGGCTCAAACAAGGAAAAAATGTTTAGAAAAGTATGATGGCAACCTATGTACAAATGTGCTTGATACAATTGATTAATGGATTGTTATAAGAGCTAAGAGACCCCCATACAATGATTAAAGCAACAACAAGGTCTTAAAAAGAAATGAAAAATGCCAACAACTTTTTTTGGGAGTTATTTTATTTACTTAATTTTTTAAATTGTGCATTTGGTGAAAGATTACAGAGCAGATTAGCTTTCCATTCAACAGTTTGTGTGCTTTTTATGTCATGGATTGCAAACTCCACCATATATTTCTTATCCCACTCCATTCCTGTTTTTTATTTCCATTCCTCCCTCTTTCCTAACCATTTTGAACTTTGGCTTTGGGTGAATGCTGCACTCTGATCTCAAATGGCTGGTTATCACAAGATTTGGGTACTTCCTCTAGTTTCCCCCCTTATAGACCTGTCTATTGTTTGACTTAAAATCGAGCCTAGGGGAAGTTTATTTCCAGACCTGTTAGAATGACTAATGAGCATAGTCTTAGAAGCTCTACCAGTCTCTATCTAAGCAGTAAGCCTGGCCTTAAGATTTTGAGTTTTATTCCACATTAATCTCACTCTCTAGCCAGGACTTTCTAATGTGATTCCATTCAAAGCAGTTGGTAGTGTTAGTTGAGCACCATCTAGTTCTTCTGGTAGGAGGGTTATGGAAGCTGATATTTTTGTGGTCCATTAGTTCATTGTATTAATTATTTCTTCACATATTCCATTTTCTTCACTCTTGTTTCCTCCAAACAAAGAGAGACCAATAGTTGTATCTTAGATAGCCACCCATTAGCTTTTAAGACTCCAATTACTACTCACCAACATATGATGTAGAATGTTGTCTTTGAAGACTGTATTATGCCAGTTGATGTTGGTATTTCCCCTAATACCATATTCCTGAGACCCAGGTTCAGTGACTCCTTAAGTTTTTACAGCTTGCCCCCCTGTATGCTCTACCATATTCATGACTATATTTGCAGCAAAGGTAAGTACATCTGTACAAATATCATTAGCCAAATATATATATTTTAATTCTCCCACAATACTTGTGAGGCTGCAGGTGTTTTTCATTGAGATAATTTAGACCAGGAACATTGATTGATATTGAGATATAAGAAGGGAGTATTCTGACATTGAAGTAATATATGATGACTTTGAAACTGTTCAAAAAGAACTAGTTCCATCCTAAGGGGCTTTATTCCATTTCTCTTTGAATATCCAGTATAAGCCTCTAGTCACATAAACTGTTTGAACACTTTGATCTCAATAATGGGTGGTGTTCATGTAGAAAACCCTGGAAGTCTAAGAGATGAAAGAACACATAATCTGTACTTTCATAGGGAGTCTATTTGCTATCTTGGTCATAAAATAGCCAAAGACTTTTCCAAGCTCTCACTGAGCTTTCATTGAGGAGAGATGTTGGCCGTCTTCCTGTCTACTTGCCTGAAATGTGGGCCATGGAAATGTGCACATAGTCAGATGTAGGCTCTTGACCACGTTGTGGAAGGAGAAAGCTAAGTGAGACAAACAAAGCCAGTCAACCCTGATTTTACACTTACATTATGAGTGTTATTACAAATTCAGTAAAAACCAGAGACTTCTTTCCTGGTGCTCTTGGAGAAACTTCCAGGTCTTTGACTAACTAATTACAGGCAAGGGTAAGGACTGTGAAAAGTGGTAGCATCACTACCATCCAGATCCAAGACATATGGGAAAATTTAAAGATGTGGCATTCTTGGGACTGTAGGTTATAATCATCTATGATGTGAGCTAGGATTCTATTTACCAGTAGCAATGAGTATATGTGTTTGGGCTTCACGTTGTAACTCTTCCTGCTTAGCCTTGGTTTTTAACCTTTTGAAAACGTTATACTAGTGATAATTGATATGAAAGATGTTAACATAAAAGATAATCATTGTGCTCCTAAGTTGCATCAAGAAATACTGGAAGGTTGTATAGATTCATGTCTAACCACAGAGTAGGATAGATCTAATCAAACTGTGCAAACATTCGCATCTGAATTTAATCATTCATTTCATGTGTGTGGGGGGTGGTGGTGGTGGTGGTGTGTGTTGTGGGTGGGGGGTGGAATATTTTTCTGTTAGGCTCTGTATGCACACCAATCCATTTGCACTCTGGCATGAAAAGCAGCAGGGTCAAGCCTGTGGTTCCCTTGGATTCAGCAAAGCCATGATTCTGTGGGAACATTTATATCACATTTTCTGTCTCTTTTCTAAAGGGCGACTGAGGGAACTAGATCCCTCTGGGACTTTTGCGTGAGTCAGTCCATCCTGCTGCTTGTGAGCTGCTGGCAATGACCCACTCCTTCTTTGTCTCTGTCCTGGGAAACACGTCCGTTATCACTTCCATGCACTCCTTTTTCGGCTTCTTTTCCTTTTTGGTGGGAGGGGGGTGGGGGTGGAGGAGGGAAAGAGAGAAAAGGCAGGATGAAAAACTAGTGATTTATATGTTTCAAATTCCCATTTTGCAGGACAGTCGCATGCTATTTCTAAGACAGAGACACTCTATGAGAAACAGATTTCATTAGAGAGTTTGAAATGACAGGAATGGTTTAAATTTAGCACCAGGGAGAGAACACTGCCTCTAGGTAATGTACATCTAGAATGATTCCAAATGTTTTATTTGATGCCAAGTCCACAGCCTTCTGGATAAATGATTTCACATCACACATTTCTAAGTGTTCAAGGCAGACACAGCCCTCTTTCACAAAGGTCCTTAACCTAAAACAAGCAGCCACTATTGCAGCGTTACCACGTCGAAAGAGCTGCTCCTCATCCATTCATGACAATATGTCTAGCACCATCATCTCATCCTATCAGCTCAGTGCAGGGGCTGCAGACCAGTAAACTCTGCCTGTAGGCTCTGTGTTTCCTTGGGTACCTGGCCATTCATTCCTATTTATTTCCTCCAGACTTGATGAATCACCTTTTGAGTGTTGAGTGACTCATTTTGAGCTATTTTCTGCCCAGCCTAGCCTGGTGGCTGTGTTGTGGAGAGGGACTTTGTTCCATCACTAAATGTCATGAGTCACAACATTACACTTCATAGGGGCCCCAAATTCACTTCACAACAGATTGGCATTGTTTAAACAATCAGAAGATCGGAAATGCATTGTGTGGGAAACTACTCAGGCCTCGAAACCTATTTTAAGATCATACTTTATTACTTTTCCAAGATGACAATGTTGGCTTTTTGAAATTTTGTTCTTTCTGCTTTTTTTTCAGGAGGCACCTGTGCATCAAATGTAGATTGTAAGGTCAAATCTGCTTAAAGATGTTTACAGGACAAATGGGGCTGCCGGTTGCTCCCATTTCCTAATGATTTCCCTTCCATTTCCTTTTTCTTCATATATATTTTGGGGTAAATTAAATCAATGTTTTCTTTCCATGCACTTTTTGATTTATAGTGACATATTTTTTTCCTGGAAAGCATTACTAGTAAAATCAGAAAAATAGATTTTATCTGGTATATCTATATTTGATAAGCTTCACATTTTCTGGACTCGGGAACACTTAGTATCTCTCCTAGTTATTAAAGAAGATAATAATAAACACTACTTCTATTGAATGGTCAAGAAGATTAAAAAAAATTTTTTTTTTAAGTTTGGTGTCTAATTCAGTGCAGGTTTGGCTGCCTTCAGACTTTGGCTATCATTCCTGGTGGGTAGGATTGACTGTGACCCTGGGGTAAATGTTGGACCTTCTCATAAAAACAAGGAAGCATTTTTTTGCAATTGTTTTACTTAACTACATTCATTTTTTCAAGGTAAATTTTAGGTTTGTACAATGATAAGATTCAATTTTTCCTGGATTAGGAAATGAATTATAAAATATTTTGCTGGGTCAGGACATGAAATATCTCAGTTTGGGATAAATTCAAGATCTTGCTCAAGACTCAAATACTTTTAAAGTTTAGGTTCTGAAGAGAGCATAACAGGAAACAGTTGAATCTCTGTGCTAGACAGTTAGCTAATGAGCAAAAGAAGTCACAGCATGCAATCTATGCGACAATCCTGATGAATGGAGACCATTACTTTGCTTTTAATCAAGTGTCCCTGACAGAGCCATGGCTGGCTTAGAGCCTTTCAGCGACGCCCTCAGCTGCAGCCCAGAACGTAGGGCATGCCTTGCTGTGTGTTTTAAATTAGCTTAGTCAAGTTTTAAATATTTTTGGTAATTTCTAAAAAATGAAATGTTTCTAAGTCAGAAGACTGAATTGTGCAATACAAATTAACTTCTTATGGAGGTGGGGTCTGGAGAACAGAAAAGAAGTATGTTTCTGACCCTGGCTGGTCCAATATGGTTTCATCTAATTGGTCAAATTTGCTCTGAGGATTTCTCAGTTACCTCGGCATAAAATTTAAATTCCTTTGTGGATTCTAATGACCTGCACTGAATGCCAACTACAGTCTTGTGTAAGTGTCTCCATCTCTTGATGCACGCGATCCCCTGAAATGCTTAAAATCTGACTGGTTTTGCCTCAACTCAAGTACTTTTCTGTAGTGAGGGGGAAAACTTTTTTCCTTTCTGCCATACCATTTATCTCCTTTTTGCTTGTCAATATCAATCGGCACTGCCTTTGCTCAAGAATCTTCCCCAAATAAATAAGTGGAAGCACTTTCTAATCATTCATGCATATTCCTTCCCTCTTTCTTCCGTGACACTGATCATACATGAGGGAAGGGGCACTGCACAGGGAAGGGATTGTTGGGCCATATAGAGCGTCTACTCTCAGTGTTTGGAGGTAGTGCTATAATGCTTTCCACAGTGATTGTACATATTTTTCAGTCATACCAGCAGGATATGAGGGTTCTAATCTATCTATACCCTCTCTAGCATTAAAAACAAAGAAAAACACTTTGCTGTCAATGCTCATGTAAGCTGGTACCTCATCATTGCATCTCTCAGATGGCTAGTGACTGGGAGCATTTCTTCAGAAGTATTTTGACTATCTGAACATTTTCATCGTTGAACTGTCTGCTCATGTCCTTTGCACATTCTTTCAATTGGATTATTCTTATTTTCTTGTTGAGGTGTTGCAGTTTTCTATAGATTTAGAAATTAGTCCCCTGTCCAATGTGTCATTGCCAATTTTTCCTAGTCCGTGAGTTCTTTTTTCACTCTTTTAATGAAGTCTTAAGTTACACATCTTATTTTTATCAGGTCTCAGTCATCTACTTTTTCTTCTGCTGTGTCATTATGCTTAGCAGTGTTTTTATGCTCTGTATCAGGGTCCTTAAGTTTGTCCTCATTTTCTCATTGATAAGCTTTATATTTCTAGGCATATTTACATTATGTCTTTGATTCATCTTGTGTTCATTTTTTTATATGGGGTATACATTTTGTATATTATTCTTTTACTGATGGAGATCTTATTTGCCAGCACCCTTTGTTGAAAACACTATCTCTTTCTCATTTAATTTATTTTAGCTCTTTGTTGCAGTTGTCTGTTAATGAAGGTGGAGTAGTAGCAGGGTTAACTGAAATCACAATGGGGACCCAGAAGATGGATGATATGTAAGAATCTCTTTGGTGGGTGTGTTAGTCTGGGTTGACTAGAGAAACAAATTCGTAGACACTCACATGTGTATAAGAAAGAACTTTATATAAAACAGTGAGTTGTATATTAAGAAAACATCCTAGCTCAGTCCAGATCACGCCCATAAGTCCGATACCAATCTATAAAGACCTCTTTAGACTCACACAACATATGCAATGTCACTGAATGCAGGAAGATCACAGGCCAGTGGGTGGAAAGTCTTATGGATCCAGTGGTGGCAGAAGCATCTCAACACTGGTGTGGGTCTCCACACGGCTCCTCCAGGTTTCTGGCTCTATCAGCATAGCTCCCTGTGGCTTGTCAATAGGAATCTCTCTCAGAGACAGTATATGTGTCCCATCTCCAGCAAACTATTTATCTCCTTAGCGCCTCCAGATGAGGTTATGGAGCCGTGACCTGATTGACAGGCTAAACTACACCCCTTCACTCTTAATAGCCTCAAGTTGCCAACGGATTATGTAACTACCACAGTTGGGCTCCTTTGTGTTTTTGCTAGAAATAGACATTTCCTCGTGGGAGGTAGATCTTCCTTTTCATCATAAGAGCTTTCAATGGTGAGGTCAGTAACGCCCACTTTCTTCTTGCGCATGTCATTGGCTACAGTCATCGAACATGGTTTACTAGGAACATTTGAACTTTCTATTTTTGTACATGGTGGGCTGGATATTTTCATAACTTTTTCCTTTGGTCATATTGGACACCAGGAACCATCTTCTTGCAATTTGATTTCATCCACATCTGAACAGTTGCTGAAAATTTCTATTAAAACCTATCTAATAAGAGGTTTTCATAGGCAGTCTTTTTGTCACGCCAGGACAAATCTGGGTGGGTTTCATCTCATCCGGTTGCAGATAAAAATAGCATCAAAACATTGTAGATGTGTACAAGTCACTGCATAGAGTAGGAAGGTCAGCCTCATTTTCCCTAAAGGATACATCAAGTATACTCAAAGGCTGGCCATAGCAATTTCACTATCAGGATCTGCAGTACGATTTTTCTGTAATTAGTGCTTTGGACTGATCATGGTCTGAGAGTTGTCATACAATATATATAAATGTGGAGTAATTTTTTCCTAATAAGTTAAAATCTGGTTTTGCACAGCTGAAGATAGCCCAACAAGAGATGCAAATGTTCAAGGGACATCCAGGGCATTTCTATTAAATGCCATTTTTAGGTAGTGGCACTTCTGGGTCCTTATTGAGTTTCTCTCCTGATGCTCTGTCTTCCTCACAAGTGATATGTGGAACACATCCCTCCTCAAACAGCAATGAAACTGTGAGATGCCTCAAGTTGTGGAGAGATCTGGAAGACATTATGCTGAGTGGAGTCAATCAATCACAAAAGGACAAATACTGTAGGAGACCACTGCTATAGGAATAATCAGCTGGTTGGGGGTCTAGACAGCCTGGTAGAGAGCCTGATCAGTGCCAATGAACATCTGCTCTAGCTAAATATCTCAAAGGCCACTTTTCCAAAGGGTGTGTCATGTCACATGGCGTCAAATGGTCAAGGGAGGGGAAGGAGATGTTGTCTACTGAGTGGCTGCCATGCAAATCTATGATGAATTTCCTCTGTACAGGTAGAGAACCCTATCAAAAAGATGAGGAATACTGATGGGGAAAACAAGTCAGGAGAGGGGAAAGGGAGCAAACACATCTAGGAGAACACAAATGCATGTCTGTTGGGGTAGGAGCAGAAGGACCAACCTCCAGTTGGTGGGGAAGAATGACAGAAAATACTTTTGGGGAGCCTAGGAGAGGAGTATCTTTGGTAGTATGCACCAAATGGGCCACACTGACCTGGGTTTCTGGGTGCATCCTGGGGACCCAAGCCGGGTGCATGGATCACTGGGACACTGGAACCTGGATCTTCAAGGTACACAGCACACTCTAGAGCAGTAGTTCTCAACCTTCCTGTTGCTGTGACCCTTTAATACAGTTCCTCATGTTATGGTGACCCCGGACTATAAAATTATTTTCATTGCTACTTAATTTTGCTACTGTTATGAATCATAAATATATGGTATGCAGGATGTATTTTCTTTTTTTTGTTTGTTTCTGCAGGATGTATTTTCATTGTTACAAATTGAACATAATTAAAGCATAGTGATTAATTAGAAAGACAATATGTAATTATATGTTGTGCAATATTTATTTCTAATTACAAATAAATGAAATTTTGTCTTGAAGCATGGTGTAGCATGGGTAACATTCTTAATATAACAACGGTAAACTACATTACTACATTTTGTGACAGTATGCATAAAAAGCCAATGTCAGTGCGAAGGTTAAGATAGCTTCTTTCTCCCCAGATCAGAAATTCTCAGGGCAGTCTTTGCAAGGGCACAATGAAGATCATCTTCCACAACAAGTCTACTTCTGTATTAAGACTTGATCACCAAGAAGCTAGAAAACCCTGTTTCACAAAGATATGTTGTTGGAAATGGAAAGAGAAGGTGCAACACAATCTCCGACAGAACAGGATATGACTGAAAACACTTGATCCAGAATTTTGCAACTGGTGTTGTAGAGAAATCAGTTCTTGCTGCATTGCTGTTAATAAGTTCAATGAACTCTTGTGCTCTCCCAGGAACATCTTCAACTCTGACTGTGAATGGGCTTCTGGCAAGTGCAAATAGGGTGTCAGGTAGATTTGGAAAGTACGATGAAATTTCATCTGCAAGCATGTGCAAGTGTTCTTTCACAGAAATTATCATTGTATTCTTTTGTCTGGTTCAGTGTCATGTTCCTCAAAGAAAGCAGATAAGGTAGGCAACATGTAAATTTCATTTTCATCCATTTTCTTTTGCCAAAGCTGAAGTTTTATTTGGAATGATTGGATATTCTCAGACAAATCCAGGCATGTTGCATTTGGTCCTTGCAGTGATAAATTTAACTCATTCAAGGTGGCAAAGATGACAATCAAGTAAGCTGTGTTCTGCAGTTCACTTTTATCACTGAAAAGTGCTTTGTGTTCTTGCTTTCTGATTAAAAAACATTTGTGTTCATCATGAAGCTCAAAAACATGTTTTAAAACGTTTCCTCTCGACAACCATCTCACTTCAGTGTGAAATAGCAGAGCATTATTCAGTGCATCCAACTCGTTGCACAGTTGCAAAAACAGTCGACTGTTTACAGTGCTCGTCTTTACAAAATTGACAGAACTTATGATGCTTTTTTTGACTTCTTGTAATTCTTGTGGCAGTGTCTTCATTGCTAATATTTGCCTATGAATCATATAGTGAGTTCCAATGACTTTTGGTAACTCATTCAGCACCAAATGTTTAAATCCAGATTGACATCCTAGCATAGCTGGAGTACCATCTGTGCTAACACCACAAACCTTTTCGCAAGAGATTTTATGCTCTTTCAGAAATGAACTAACGGTGTCAAATACATCACATGCAGTAGTTGTTGTTTCAAGTTTGAAAAAAGAAACTCATCTTTAAAGTCACCATCATTAATATACCTCACGTAAACCAGTAACTTTGAACAGTTTGAAACATCTGTAGATTCATCAAGCTGGATGCTAAATATTGGAAGTGGAGCAGATTTAATGTCCTGGATTACCTGATCAAGAATATCAGCAGACATGTCTTCTATTCTTTTGCGGACAGTCATTAGATAGGGAAATTGCACTCAATTTCGTCTCTGATCATAACTCGAACAATTTCTTTGGCTGCTGGCAAGAGTAAATCCTCAGCAATGGTGTGAGGTTTCATAGCTCTGGTGATTCTGAGTGACACCAAATATGAAGCTTTAATGGCTGCTATGTTTTGTTTGTGGTACTTGGCACCAGTGTCAAACCTGGCTTTCTTGAGTCCATCAGCTTTGCGTCTAAAATAGTTGGTATTCTTGCCATCAAAGCTTGGATGCTTGCTATCTAAATTACATTTTAGTTTGTTTGGCTTCATAGATTCAGCTGATAGAACTTCACAGCAAATAACACATTGTGGTTTCTCAATTCCTGCTGTAATTATTAAGGTAAACCATACTGTAAAAAATCCTCACTATATTTTCTTTTCTCTTTTTTTTGGTGTTTGAGTTCTTTATTTTACTAAAATAAAAGAGCAACAATTCAATATCTCAGTTTGGCAGCCTTAAGAGCAGGAGGCTCTGCTCTGGTTTCTACCAGACTCAAATAAAAAGATCAGCAAGATTCTATTTCTTAATGGGAATATGAGGGAAGTAATATCGAGTCTCATGTTAGTTGTCTGAAGAATGCAGGTCAATGCTGTGTAGAAATAAGCTCCATTTTCTTGCTGTCTGCTCACTGTGGAGTGTTCTTATGTCACAGTGGCCGCTTCATCCCCTGTCTCCATCTTCAAAGGCGGCGATAGCAAATGCATTCCCTCAACCACCTCAACTCTATCTGAAGATAAATATCTCCACTTGACATATCTTCTTTGCCAACTTTTTTTGTTTTGTTTTTAAACATTTTATTAGGGGCTCATACAACTCTTATCACAATCCACACATATACATACATCAATTGTATAAAGCACATCTGTACATTCTTTGCCCTAATCATTTTCTTTTTTTACATTTTATTAGGGGCTCATACCACTCTTATCACAATCCATGCATATACATACATCAATTGTATAAAGCACATCTGCACATTCCCTGCCCCAATCATTCTCAAAGCATTTGCTCTCCACTTAAGCCCTTTGCATCAGGTCCTCTTTTGTTTTTTTCCCCTCCCTCCACGCTCCCCCCTCCCTCATGTGCCCTTGGTAATTTATACATTGTTATTTTGTCATATCTTGCCCTATCCGGAGTCTCCCTCCCCTCACCCCACTTCTCTGCCGTCCATCTCCCAGGGAGGAGGTCACATGTGGGTCCTTGTAATCAGTTCCCCCTTTCCAACCCACTCACCCTCCACTCTCTCAGCATCGCCCCTCAAACCTTTGGTCCTGAAGGTATCATCCACCCTGGATTCCCTGTGCCTCCAGCCCCAATATGCACCAGTGTACAACCTCTGCCCTATCCAGTCCGATGAAGAATTTTCTTTTCTTAACGTTCTTCTCTACACAATCCATTGTCATGGGATGGTTTGCTAATGAAAATAATATATAACAGCAGCATTACTAATGCAAAATATGATACATGGCATAGCTCAGTCAATGCAGTTCATTAAAATTTCCTATGATTTACCATTCTCTGTTGGTTTTTTTTTTACATACCTGTTATAAAGGGGCAGTATTCACATCAACCACAGCCAAATATAAAAAAGACCCATCAGCATCTGGATTAAGTTCCCATGGTACAGATATATATATTTGTAGTAGTTGATGATTTTACAGTACATGATTTTATATTCACCCAGTAATTATAATTCATGAAGTGTCATTTTACTTTCAACACAGTAACTGCTTTCAACAGAGCAGCCGCTTTCTACACAGGAGCTGTTCTCTACACATGTGTAACTGGTCCACATAAGTACATTATAGTGCTAACCCTGTCACATACACCTGTATTTGTATGGAGTTTATGTGATGGGGTTGGCGTGATGATGTCATGCCAGGTACTCATATGTGGATGTATCTGCATGTGGGCAGATTCACTTGGAGACAGATTGAGGAGCGGTGTCTCAGTTCCTAAAACCATCAGAAATATGTGTTTTCCGATGGTCTTAGGTGACCCTTGTGAAAGCGTTGTTTGACCCCAAAAGGGGTCATAACCCACAGGTTGAGAACCGCTGCTCTAGAGCCTGCATCAGTGAAATCTGATGCAGAATCTCCATTGGATGAACTGGACTCTACCTCAGGCATATTTGTAACCTGAAGACTTAAGTCAGAAAATACATAGTGTCTGAGGAAGCAGAAGACAGCTGTACCAAGATTGTTGAACTGTTGGTAGGTGGACAAACATGTTCTTGCTACATCAATGCCCTAGATGCTGTATTGAGATAGCATCACAGCAAACCTGTGACAGACATTCTCAGTGATTATTACTGTAAATTTCCCTAGCAATTAATCCCCATTGTTTGTGTAAATAATGTCCAACCATGAAAGGACTGATTTTGTACAAGTGAATAATTTAGGTACTGCAATACGGAGTTAACCCACATTGGCCCAATATTGCTTTCTCAACAGGGCTTTAAAAAATAGTACCAGGGCTAATCAAAGATAATATTAGCAGATTATTATGCCCCAGAGGGATGAGCCATAAGATTCTCTACCATAAACTAGCACGGAGGTGTTGAAAGGGAGTCAAAGGCAGACAAACCAACAAACATAAAACCATGGATCCAGGAATCGCTTTTGATCTCTCACTAAATCCTATCTCCAACTTAAGAACAATTAGTTCTTACATCATGGCCCTTCTCAATACATACCCTCAGGAAGGGAACACAAAACATGGGCAGTATAGCAAAATGTGGCGAACAAATTAGTGTCCAGCTATCAGATAAAGTAGCACATGGGGTCCTAAAGACTTTTCTCCAAACAAGCAGCCATTTAAGCGAGATGTCAACTAAGTCCACATCTTAATGGTAGAAGCACAACATTATCAGTCACTGAAGGATTATAAGTAATGTCATCTGAAGTCTAAGCTGGGATTAGTATCGGAGCCTAACTAATTGTGAGAATCTGGTTTGAAGAAGGCTATGGATGACCGTGGGAGCATAAGATATATTTGTGGGAACTACACAGTAAATAAGCCTCCTGTGATCTCCCTCTATCCATAATTGCAGGACGGGAGGTAAGTGGTTACTAAACCAAGTGCAGTGGAGAAGGAAGTATAGGAGAAAAATGGGATAAACCTGACTTAACAGTTAAAACTTTGTAAGTTGATCCCTCCTCTGATACATGCCGAACCTGATCTGATTTTAACATTTTCTGTATTTTTTTGTTTGTTCATATTAAGGTTTATCTCAGAGGTGTTACATCATCAGGGATTATCCTCTTCAGGTTGTTTTATATGTGTTTCAGTATATGAAACCCAGGATTGATGAACCTATGGGGACAGGAAGTAGAATAAGGGTTTGGAGGGGAGGGAGGGGTGGTGGAGTGGGGGTTGGGGTGGGGGTGGGATGCAAAAGGGAGCTGATGTCAAGGAGCCTGGGAAGGGAAAGAATGTTTGGAAACTGATGGTGGTTGCAATTATACAATATTTCTCGACATGATTGATCTATGGAGTTATATGGTATATAAATTAACTCAATTAACAATACATTTTAAGTGGTATATTGAAATCTTTACTATTTTATTATTTTCTATTCTCTCTTCAACTCTTTAAGAGTTTAATTAATGTATCTTGAGAATCTTTTATTGGGTGCATAGATGTTTATTATAATTATGCCTTCTTTTCCAATTGTTCCTTTCACCATTATGCAATGCTCTTATTTGTCTCTCATGTTAGGTTTTGCCTCGAAATATATGCTATCAGATATTAATGATGCACTCTTACTGTTGTGTGATTTCTATTAGTTTAATATAACTTCTTTCCATCATTTCACTCTCAATCTTTTTTTGTCTTCATGTTTATTTATATATATTTAAAAATCATTGGGGGCTCGTACAATTCTTATCACAATCCATACACCCATTGTATCAAGCAGATTTGTACATTTACTGCCATCATCATTCTCAAAGCATTTTCTTTCTACTTGAGCCCTTGGTACGAACTCCTCATTTTTTTCCTTCCCTCCCTCACCCTCTCATGAACTCTTGACAGTTTGTCTTAATGTTTAAAATGTGTTTCTTATAGACAACAAATTGATGGATCCTGATATTCTGTCTATTCTCCTACTCCCTGCCTATTGACAGTGCATTTAATCCATTTATGTTGAGCATCATTATTGATATGTATAGATATTGCTGTCATTTTTCTATGAGTGTGTGTATGTGCATATGTTTTACTGCCTTGTTTTTCATACATTTCTGTGCTGAGTTCCTTTAATTTAATAACGTCTTTGTCCTTTTTCCTTTGTTATTTACTTCTTAATTGATTGTTTTGATTATCTTCTTTTTTTTACTTGGATGAGGGTTTTCCATTTTCTTTGTGGTTATCTTGTTAATTAATATTTTCTCCCAAAATTTAAGAATGTATGTTCTTGTTTGCAAAGTACTTGTCTTCTTCACCATAGAATTCATCCTAAAGTCTTAATTGAAGCTCTGCTTAACCAGCCTACTGCGAAAGCCCTGGAAGCTACTCTCTCGCGCGCTCTCTCTATTTGGTCAAAGAAAACAAAATATAAGGTAGATGGCACCTTGTAATTATAATTGTGTTCAGAAAATAACGATGATAAAAGGGAGTGTACAGAGTACTCATAA
The DNA here is from genome assembly GCF_050624435.1 of Tenrec ecaudatus. Classification (NCBI taxonomy): domain Eukaryota; kingdom Metazoa; phylum Chordata; class Mammalia; order Afrosoricida; family Tenrecidae; genus Tenrec; species Tenrec ecaudatus. The sequence continues at coordinate 92,031,125 of NC_134536.1, forward strand.
AGAAAAGACTAAAAGGAATTTTATAAAATGCTATTATAATCTGAACCCCCTAATTATTATCATGTTATGTTAGTCTGGGTTGACTAGAGAAACAAATCCACAGAGACACTCATATGTGTATAAGAAAGAGCTTTATATACAGGAGCAATTGAATTTTGAGAAAACATTCCAGCTCAGTCCAGATCAAGACCATAAGTCTGATGTCAGCCAATATGTCCAATACCAATCTGTAAAGTCTTCTTTGGACTTACAAAATATATGCAATGACACCAAATGCAAGAATATCACAGACCACTGGGTGCAAAGTCTTGTGGATCCAGTGGTGGAGGCATCTCAGTGCTGGCAGGGGTCTCCACATAGTTCCTTCTGCTCCCAGGCTCTGGCTGCCATCAGCCTGTTTCCATGTGACTTCTCAATAGAGAGTGTGCTTCTGTTCCGCCTCCAGTTAGCTATTTATGTCCTTAGCGCCTCCAGATGAGGTAATCAAGCTGCAATTTGATCGACAAACTAAACTCCACCCCTTTACTCTTAAGCCTCAAATTGACAACAGATTATGGAACTACCACACATATGTTGCTTGTGTCTTGTGTTATGGTGGGCACTACCCAGCAGCAGTTACATAGTCATACCCTATGGTCTAATGATCAGGAGGAATACAAAAGAATAGAAACTAGATTGAAAAGATGAAAGATGAGGTTGGCATATGGGAGTAAACTAAGAGGGAAAGAGAGAGAGAGAGAGAGAACCACATCCTGGCCCACTACACTCCTAAGATGACACTCCTGCTTGGAGAAGCCAATGAACAGGGAGGATCATAGAGCCAGCCCCACCATGAGAAATGATGTCCCCTCACTTACCCACAGCCCTGCAGGGGACAGCACTGCAGACACAGTGTGGGCATCATGCCTGGTCTGACACCACTTCCCCACTCCTGCCTCCAATTAACCAACCAGGAGGAAACACAGGGTGAAACAGGACGGCAAGGGGAGAAAAGCAACAAAGTCCCCGAGGAATCCCAAAAATAGACTTTGGACTCGGAGGGCAGGGCTTAGTGTCTCCTCAGACTCAATTGGAAAACAAGCATAAGGGTCAGCAGGCACATCTGGAACTATTTATAACCTGCAACCTCCTCTTCCCCCTTTCTCCTTCTTCCTTTTCTCATGTCTCTATGTAAGAGAGGCAACACAAACAATCCCGAGGAGAAAACAATGGGGCCGAGGGCTCCAGGGGGACAGGGGAGAGGAGCGAAAGGAAGGCAGGGAAAGGAAAGGAGGAACCAACAAGCCCATGGAGAGGGAACAGGAAGAGATCCGAAATCAATGGTGAGGAAGGTGTAGGGTTGGATCAAGTGTAAGGTAACAGAGTAATTACTGGGAGCTGAATGAAGGTCAACCATGATAGTGGGACAGGAAGTAAAAGGAAATAGAGAAAAGAACTAGGAGACAAAAGACATTTATAGAGGTATAAACATAGGCATGTATATATGTAAATATATTCATAGATAATGGTGAGTCTATAGGTCTATGTACATACATTTATATGTTAAGTATCAAGGTAGCAGATGGACATTGGGCCTTGTGTTAGTCCAGATTGACTAGTGAAACAAATCCAGAGATACTCATATGTGTGTAAGAGAGAACTTTATATCAAATAATAATTGCACATTAAGAAAACATCCCAGCCCAGGCCAGATCAAGTCCATATGTCTGATATTACTCCAAATGTCAATACTAGTGCATAAATTCCTCTTTAGACTCACACAGCCATGCAATGATGCTGAATGCAGGATTCACAGGCCAGTGGGTGGTAAGTCTTGTGGATCCAGTGCTGCTGGAAGCAGTTCAGCTCTGGCATGGGTCTTCACGTTGTTTCTCCACTTCCATGGATCTGTCTGCATCAGTGTATCTTCATGTGAGTTGTCAGCAGGAAGACGAAGCAGAGAGAGTATCTCCCACCTCCAGGGAGGAATACAGAAGTTCCCAGAATCCTCAGGAGAAGGCCATGCCCACAGAGAGGCCTCATTGGCTATGGATGCAGTATAGCACCATATGGATGCAGTATAGCACCGATGAAACACACAGCAGTCCTCTGGTTCTTTAATGCTTCTACCCACTCGTTCCCCCCAACCCCACTATCATGATCCCGGTTCTATCTTACAAATCTGGCTAGACTGGATCATGTACCCTAGTACAGATAAGAGCTCTTGACACATGGAATCCAGAACAGGTAAAACCCTTAGGAACAGAAATGGGAGTAGCAATACTGTGAGGGTAGGGGGTAGGTGAAGGGGGAAGGGGGAAAAGGAGGAAGCCATCACAATAATCAATGTATAACCTGCCCCCTCACCACCACCCAGGGGGATGAACAACAGAAACATGGGGGAAGGGAGACAGTGGATGGTGTAAGGTATGAAAATAATACTGTTATACTTTCTCAAGGGGTCATGGGGGGGAGGAGGGAAAAAGAGGAGCTGATACCAAGGTCTAAAAAGAAAAAAAAATGTTTTGAAAATGATGATGACAACATATGCACAAATGTGCTTGATACAATTGATGTGTGGATTGTTATAAGAGCTGTAAGAACCCCCAGTAAAATGATTTATTACAGAAAAAGAAAAGATGAGGTTGGATATGTTTATATATGAGTACATGGAGTAGTGAAATCTGGATCAAAAGAACTGATTGAAGATGAGTGGCTGCCAGGGAAGGACTATTCTAGGATCATGTCCTGCTTTTCTCCTTCGGAGAAGACATGGTGACGACAGTGTCACTCCCTGAGTTAATAAACACGCCAGCCTAACGGCACTTCTATCAATCAGGTCTACATTTGCGTGAAAGCTCATGACAGAAGGCCAATTGTGTCCTTTAAGAATCTACGAGCAGTGCTGACGGTTTTTTACCATGTGCCTGATCAGGGGAGAAGCCAAGGGACCTGGTGGCTGAGAGAATGCGGACCAGAGAGAAAGGTGCTGCTTTTGATAGGACACAGTGTGTCCTAAATACTTCTGGTCCTGACTTGTAACCTGTTAACATCCCAACAGATCCCATAGTTGTGAGTTGTTCATCGGATCTGTGTGGCCATTGCAACAAATGATCACATTTGGCAGAGAAGGAGAAAGTGCTGGGGGAGGGATGGTTTGTCAGCATCGGGACAGCAGGAAAGAGGTGGAGGCATATAACCTTTGCCTCAGAGGACAGCCTTGAGCTTATAGCAATGCTTCTCTCTCCATGTGAGGCCAGAGAAGGCCAGACACTGCACCCCATGCCATTTTTACACATGGCCAGGTCATAATGTTAATTTCCATTCCTCACCCTCAAACCTTTTCTTGGCCATTTTCTCTATTTCTCTCAGTGGTATTCACTCTCCACACAATGGCTTGAAGAGAAAACCTCAGGTTAATTCTGGATTTAAAAATGTTTTTCTCTGTTACCCCCCCTGAAACAAGCTATAGCCATGGACTTCTAAAATACATCCCCCAAATATTTCTTTCTCCACTAATACTACTTGTACGCTCAAAATAGAATGTCAATTCAATAAATGTTCTAGCAGTCATCTTAATTTTCACTTATCCTTTAAAAAGATGAGCAGGAACCCCACCCCAAAGTGTGTGACTCAGAAGCCTCATGGATCCAGGTACATCAAATTGTTGAGTTGTTGTTGTTGTTGTTCTTCTTCTTCTTCTTCTTCATATTCTAAACATGCAGTCACCAGTTAGCAGTACTACTCATTGTGAGCTTGTGAGCTCTCCTCTTGTTGCTGTTGTTAAGGGCAGACCAGTGGGTCCCAACTCATATAGAGTATGAACAGCAGAATGAAATAGTGCGTGTATGTGCGTGAAGAATATTGAAAGTAAGATGGACTGCTAGAAGAAGTTTGGGCAGTGTGCATCCCCACCCCCCACCGTTGATAGTGATAGGGCTTATGGGTTTATATCCATACAATTGTGAAATTCTAGAGCAGCGGTTCTCAACCTGTGGGTCTCAACCCCTTTGGGGGTCGAATAACCCTTTCACAGGGGGCACCCAATTCATAACCATAGCAAAATTACAGTTATGAAGTAGCAATGAACATAATTTTATGTAGGGTCACCACAAGATGAGGACCTGTATTAAAGTGTCATGGCATTAGGAAGATTGAGAACCACTGCTCTAGAGGATACCCGCCTTTCTTCTTTCATTGCCTTTGCCCCTCTCCTCTCAGGCTTCCCATGAACTCCTCCTCAAACTTGAACAAGGGTAATCTTAGAGCACGTGTCCTGTGACAACTCTATCTGCCACATCTAGAGATAGTCCAGTCAGAAATAGAAATAAATGATTAATCCTTATAAATCTGAAGGGAATTCAAGGTAAGGTCAAAATGACATATCAATGCTGTTATTAGTTTCTATACTCTGGACCATAGTAAAATTTTGGAGTCTTGTAATTTGAAAAAAAACCTTTTGAATGGAACTCAAAACATCTTTCACATTTGTAATTTTAATTTCAACTATAAGGAACATGGAGACAATTTTACCAATATCAGGTGAGGTAAGCCAAATTGTAATGAGTCATAAATTAAATTTTCATGAAATAGATTAACAAGTAAGAATTTAAAAATAACATGAATGCTAAATCACTCTATTTGTACAGAATTAAAAACACATCAGAGAATTCCAATGGATGTTTTACAGAAAAAAATATCAAATATGTGAATTATTTAAAAATAATGATTCAGAGTTACAAAATTCAACTCTTTTTAAAGAGAATCATTTTAATAGGGCTCGTACAGCTCTTATCACAATCCATACATCCATCCATTATGTCAAGTACATTCATATATATGTTGCCATCATCATTCTCAAAACATTTTCTTTCTACTTGAGCCCTTGGTATCACCATCCTCCTTTCCCCCCCCCTACCCTAACCCTCCCTCCCTCATGAATGCTTGATAATTTATAGATTATTATTTTTCTATGTCTTACACTGACTGATGTCTCCCTTGACCCACTTTTCTGTTGTCCACCCCCTGGGAGGGGGTTAGATACAGATCATTGTGATTGATTCCCTCTTTCTCCCTCCCACCTTTCCCTCCTGGTATCACTACTCTCATTGATCCTGAGGGGTTTATCAGTTTTGGATTCCCGTGTTTTCAGCTCTTATATGTAACAAGGTACATCTGGTCTAGCCAGGTTTATAAGATAGAATTGGGATCATGATAGTGGGAGGCAGGAAGCATTAAAGAATTAGAGGAAAGTTGTATGTTTCATCGGTGCTATACTTCACCTTGATTGGCTTGTCTCTTCTTTGTGACCTTTCTGTAAGAGGATTTCCAATTGTCTATAGATGGGCTTTGGGTATCCACTCCGTACTCCCCCTCAATCACATTGATATGATTTTTTTATTCTAGGTCTTTGATGCCTGATACCCGATACCATCAAAACCTCATGATCAAGCTGGTGTGTTTCTTACATGTCGACTTTGTTGTGTCTCAGCTAGGTGGCCACTTGTTTATCTTCAAATCTGTAAGACCCCAGACACTGTATCTTTTGATAGCTGGACACCATCAGCTTCTTTGCCACATTTGCTTATGCACCCATTTTGTCTTGGGAAGCTGAGCATCACAGAATGCTGGGTTATTAGAACAAAGTGTTCTTTCATTGGGGGAGTACTTGAGTAGGGGCCCAATTTCTGTCTGCTACCTTAATACCTAACATAAATATACATATATCTATTTCCTTATTGTTTTATATATATAAATATGTTTACATATGTACATGCCTATATTTAGACCTCTACAAATGTCCTTTACCTCTTAGTTCTTTCCTCTATTTCCTTTTACCTTCCTCTTGTCCCGCTATCATATTTGGCCTTCATTTGGGTTTCAGCAATTCCTCTTGGTAAAATTCAACTCTTATATCCTTTATTCCGCCACCAGTATAACCATCCTCTCATTCTTTCTGAGTTCAAAGTAATTTGAAGGCACCATCACTCTATTTAATTAAGGCTAGATTCAGTAGCTTAATAATTTTTAATGTGCAGATTTTGAGAAAAATTATAGAAGACTTCTACTCATAACTTCAGAGTCAATAATATTTTAAAGTTACTGTTAATGTTTATACACAAAAAGATTCTGATTAAGTAAATTTACTCAACTTGAAATTCTTTTCAGGACACAAGGAAAGAAAGAAAGGTATTTATGACAGAAGCATTAACTTACCCACACCCAATCATTCATAACATATTCAGTAATATTGTGCACTATAAATAGCAATAGAAATAGACATTAAAGGTCTAGATCTATGTTCAACTGCATCTGGAACTATCTCTCTTATATCCCAAGCAAACAGAATTGATCTTTTTTTTCCAAATCTGTTGATTGGAAATCTACTGATTTCTTTCCAAATCAGATGGGTACAATCTTACACAAATCAAGACACAATAATAGAGACTTTATTTGTCCCTACAGATCAAGGTAATAAAACCTAGGATAAAAATTTTTTAGAGGTATATAAATGATCATATATAATAAAGGCACATTTTTAAAGGCACATTTTAATGTAATTGACCTAAATTTAACCTAGACAAAAGCTTAGTCTATAGAGTATAGACTTGTTAACTTTTGTATAACTGATTGTATTCTCAAAATATATATTTTGTGTGCTCTCCTTTGTACATGTTAATATGCCATCATCTATAAACTATACCCTTTAATTTTTAAGTAGTAGACAAATTTACATTTATCTTAAATTGCCATTTGCAGAAAATTAAAGGCTAACTGGAAATTTTATTTTTATGGGTTTGGCATTCTTGATTTGAGGCCCATTGTCCAAAGGTTCTCTTATAAACCCCCCTTTGTTCTCATAGAAGAGTACCAATATTCAAGATGGATAAATTTGTTTATTTTTATTCAACAAGGATTTATTTTATATATACTGTGTGCCAGATACTGCGATGAAATTATTACTGCCCTCAAGGAGGTTATGAGCTAGGGGAGACATACATTGATTACCAATAATTACACTAAAATGAGACATTTTCCCTATAAATATATGTCTTCAATGCATTCACAATATAGATGAAACTTCTGATTTTCTTTGGGATTTAGAGAAGGCTTCCCAGTGGCAATCATGCCTACATGGTGACTAGGAATAGGCTTCTGTTGCAGATGGCGATGGATGACAGTGGGAGCCCGAGATACACTCATGAGCTCTACACAGGAAATTAGCCTCCAGTGATTTCCCTCTGTACATTATGGAGGGATGGGAATGAACTAGTTAAAAAACAGAATACATTGGAGAGATGAGTATAGGTGATCAGAATGATAAACCTGTCTTGATCGACTAAAGCCTTGTCAGTGCTCCCCCACACACGGGGCCCGATCTGGTTTTCTGCATTTTCTTAGTTTTTATTGTTGTTTGTTTGGTTTTATCTTATTGGGGTTTAGCTCTGATGTATTTTGTCATTGTGGGTAGCTCTTTTGAATTTTTGTTATATGTTTTACTGTTTTTCAGATGTAAAACCCAGGATTGATGAACATACAGAGACAGCAAGTAAAATAGGGGTTACTGGGGGAGAATAAGGAGGGAGGGTAGGGATAAAGAGGAGCTGATATTAAAGAGCTCAAGAAGAAAGAGAATGTTTTAAAATAGATTGCGGTAGCAATGGTACAATGCTGCTTGATGTGATTGAACTATGGAATGATGTGATATCTGTATTAGTTTCCAATAAAATGGTTTTGGGAAAAAAATAGAATGACAAAGTAGAATTTAAAATATAGGTTGCTGGGTACATTGATGAAGAAACGGTATTTTAAAGAGAAAGGGTAGAATGTAAAAAGAAAGGGAAGCATGAAAAGTGTGACCTATTTTGTGCAAATGGCAACAGAGAATTGAGAGTGGCGAGCAAGTGAAGGACAGGCAGGTGATAAGAAGGGAGAGATTGCTAGAATTGAAATCTTGAGGGGCCATAATAAATCTGTTGGGTGTCCTCACATCAATTTTCAACTCATAGTGACCCCGTGTGACCGAGTAGAACTGCCCCATACCATTTTCTAAGATATAAGCTTCAATGGAGGAGATCTGCCCATCTTCCAGTTAATAGCCAAGCACCAAACACTGTACATCACTAGGACTTCTTGCATAATTTCACAACTAAGCAAAACTAAATCTATACCTGATTCCAGCTAGTAGCAGCCAGATGGGACCGAGCAGAACGGTCCCATAGGGTTGCTACAGCTGTAGATCTTCACTAAAGCAGACTGCTACATCTTTCTCCACAGAGCCCCCAGAGGGGTTGAAGCGCTAATTTATAGCTAATACCAGTTGCTTTAACTTCTGGACAATCAGGGTTCCAAACAAAACCTACTGCCATTATGTCAATTCTGACTCAGAATGATCTACTTGAACAGTAAAACTGCACATTAGGGTTTATGAGATTGTAAATATCCCTGAAAGCAGAAAGTCCATCTTTAAGAGTGGCTGGTGGATCTGAACTCTTAGCAGTCCAATTCTGACCCACTCTGACACCAGGAATCCTTTTGTTTAAGTTGTGTGTGTGTGTTAAATTTCATTCTGTAGACAATTTAGCTTCAGTGATAAATTTTGAGCCAACATTGAATACAAATGCCATTCTAATATTATTGGAGGCAACAGACTAAAGGCGGGAAGAAGGATGTGGAAACATAGAATATCCAGAGTTACTTTGTTGTTACCTTCCATCAAGTCGGTTGTGACCCAGAGATCTTATGCATAACATAACAGAACACCCCCTAGTCCTGTGCCACGACCACAATTGTTCCTATGCTTGAGCCCACTGCAACAGCCACTGTGTCAATTCATCCCCTTGAGAGCCTTCCTCTTTTCTCTGTCTCTCTGTTTTAACAAGTATGATGTTCTTCTCCAGGGATTCACTTCACCCGACAACATGTCCAAAGTATGTAAACAACGTCTTGTCATCCTTGCCTCTAAGGAGCACTCTGGCTGTACTTCTTCCAAGACAGATGGTTTATCCTTTTAGCTGTCCATGGTACGTTCAATATTCTTCTCCAGCACCACCATTCAAATGCATTGATTCTTCTTCAGCCTTCCTTGTTCAATGTCCAATTTATTCATGCATACAAGTTCATTGAAAATACCTTGGGTTGGGTCAGGCCCACCTTAAGTCCTCAAAGGAGCATCCTTGCTTTCCAACACTATTAAGAGGTTTTGGGCAGCAGATTTACCTAATGCAATGCATCTTTGATCACTTGTCTGCTGCTTCCATGAACATCGAATGTGGATCCACGAAATCTCTGATAATGTCAACGCTTTCTACATTTATCATAATATCTATTGGTCTAGTTGTGAGTATTTTGCCCTTCTTTACATTGACTCATAGTCCACACTGAAGGCTGCAATCTGTGATCTTCACCAGCACGTGCTTCAAGTCATTCTCAGTTTCAGCAAGCAAGGTGGTGTCAACTGCATATCTCAGGTTGTTAATAAGCCTTCCTCCAATCTTGATGTTACCTTCTTCATATAAGCCACCTTCTCTGATTATTTGTTCAGCATACAGATTGAGCAAGTATGGTGAGAGAATACAAGCCTGATGAGCACCTCACCTGTTTTTAAACCATGCAGTATACTCTTGTTCTGTTCATACAACTTCCTCTTGATCTATGTACAAGTTACGAATGAGCACAATAAACTTCTCAGTCTGGAATTCCCATTGTACATGGTTGAATGCCTTCACATAGTCAATAAAGCACAAGTAAACATCTTTCAGGTATTCTCTACTTTCAGTCAAGATCTATCTGACATCAATAATATCCCTTGTTCTATATCCTCTTTTGAATCTAGCCTGAACTTTTGCAGTTCCCTTTCAATGTATTGCTGCAATTTTGTTGAATGATCTTCAGCAAAATTTCATGTGGGTGTAATATCAGTGATATTGTTCTGTAGTTTGAGCATTCTGTTGGGTCACCTTTCTTTGGAATGGGCACAAATATGGATCTTCCAGTCAGTTGTCCAAGTAGCTGTCTTCTAAATTTCCTGGCGTAGAACAACAAGCGCTTCCAGTGCTTCATTAGTTTGCTGAAACATTTCAATCGGTATTTCACCAGTTCCTGAAGCCTGATTTCAGTGCAGTTTGAACTTCTTCCATCAGCACCATTGGTTCTTGCTCATATGCTCCCTCCTGAAATGGCGGACTGTCAACTAATTCTTTTTGGTGCAGTGATTATGTGTATTGTTTCCATCTTCTATTAATGTTCCCTGCATCGTTCAATATTTTGTATATGGGATCTTTCAAGATTGCAACTCGAGGCTTGAATTTTTGCTTGAGTTCTTTCAGTTTCAGATATGCTAAGTGTGTGATTCCCTAATTTCAATGAGGTCTTTTCATTCTAATGTAGGCCTTTTCATATTTCATTGTAATATTTTGCTTTGTCTTCTCAAGCTTCCATTTCAATATTTCTAGTCAGCTCTTTAATCATCATTTCTTCTGTTTGCTTTAGCGACTCTATGATTAAGAGCAAGTTCAGAGTCCACTTTGATCTTTTATTTGTTTCTCGTCCTTTAAATGGCCTTTTGCTTTCTTCATGAATGATGGTCTTGATGTGCTTCCACAGTTCATCAGGTCTTCTGTCATTAGTGTTCAATGCATCAAACCTGTTCTCAAAATTCAGCTGGGGTAGACTCAAGACCATATTTTGGCTCTCATGGATTTGTTTTTAAATTTCTTCAGCTGTAACTTACACATGAGCAATAGATGATTTGTTCCACAGTCAGCCCCTGGTCTGGCTTTAACTGCTGATATTAAACTTCTCCATAACATCTTCCCACAGATGGAGTGAATTTAATTTCTGTGCATTTCATTTGGGCAAGTCCAACACAACCTTTTGTGTTGTTGAAAAGGTTTTTGCTATGAACAAGTTGTTGATATTGCAAAAGTCTATCGTGCGATCTCCAGCTTCATTTCTATTACCAAGACCATATTTTTTAACTACTGTTCCTTCTTCTTTCCTTCCAAGTTTTGCATTATAATTACCAATAATTCATTGATGCATCTTGATTTCCCGTTTTATTAATTTCTGACTGAATATGCTGGTAGAATTCTTAAATTACTTCATCACTAGCTTTTGTGGTTGGTGCATAAGTTTGAATGATTGTTGTGTTGACTGAATTTCCTTGAAGGTGATAGATACAATCCTATTACAGAGTGTATTGTACCTTATTATGCATTTTGCCAAGTCCTTTTTGACGAGGCATGCCATGCCATTCTTCCTGATTATGTATTTTCTGGCATAGTAAACCATATGATTTTCTGATTCAAGATGCCAATACCAGTCCATTTCAGCTCATTAATGTCTAAGGTATCAATCTTTATACATTCCCTTTAATTTTTGATGACTTCCAATTTTCCTAGATTCATATACTTCACGTTCCAAGTTCCAATAATTAGCATGTTTTGAAGCTGTTTTTTCATACCTTTAGTCATGGACCAGCAAAAGAAGGTCCCAAAGGTTCCACTTCCCAAAGGAGTCACCATAGTTGACTCCACTCCAAGAAATCAGCTCCTCGTAAGTCACAATTTGAGTGCCCTAGGACTTGAGGGTCCCATCCTCTGGCACCATGTCTGATAATGTTTTGCTTCCATTCTTTAGGCCTTCGGAATCTGGCAATGTTGATAATGTTCTGCTTCCATTCTTCAGGCCTTCGGAATCTGGCAATGTTTCGAAGCCATGCATATGATTTTCAGTAGTTCCTTCCTTTGATTGAGGGGCCATTTTCTGGGTGACCCTGCTAGCATTTTAAATACCATTAACAAGGGTAGGTAAAAGTTTTTAATATAACGGAATGGACAAGTAATGGAATTTTCCCATGATCTTTTTGAAACCCCTTTGTATTTCTGAAAGCAAAGGAACATAAACAGGTCTTGGGTGGAAGTTATAATTTTTACCCTGAAGACCTGATTGTTAAGCATAACAGTGAAAAATGCACACAGCATCTGATCCAATACTGACCACCGGATTCTGGGTAAAGTCTGCACAATTGAAAAGAGGTACATGAAGAGATCCATTACTAACCTTATGTGTTTGGAGCAAGCTGAATGAGGAAGTGATGATGAGGATGGTACAGTGAAAAGATGGAAAGAGCTTGGTCTTTGCTGACACTAGTAACTACAGCAGCAACTGCAACCTGAATTTCAGTATTCTTTCATTGTCAGGTTCACTGTGTCCTTGTGCTTTAAGTTTTGTGGTTTAAGCCACATTCATTTTAGTATTTTAGTACAAATAAAATAAGATAAAAATAATCCAAGCTAAAATCATCTTTTTTTCTGTGCTTTAAGAATCTAGATAATAAGAGAAGAGGTACTGCAGATTGATGACAAAACTAAAGAGGACGAAAAGAATGCTATCTAGGGACATGTAAGAAGATTAGCTAGAGATTATGTGCAGCTGGTGGAACCAACTGGCATGGTTGTATAATATTATCTATTTTGTCTGTGCTAGATAGTAATCAAGTGGGTGTGGAGGGCTGACATATTTTTGGAACTAGTGAGAGTGAAAGGCCTGGAGGACATTATCAGAGGAATTGAAATAATAAAATGTGGGGACTATGAGAAAAAGATGTTATGATAAAAATGGACCATTGAAGTCCAATATTTCAACCTTCCAAATAAATCTGCCCTCAGGACCCCTGAAGGTACAGTTGTCAAAGCATTTATATGCTAACCAAAAAGTTCGAAGTTTCAACCCCCTGCCACTTTGTGGCAGAAAAGTCCTGAAAACCTGCTCTCATACAGATTAAAATACCAAAACCAAACCAAGTGCTGTCAAGTCGACCCTGATTCATAGGGATCCTGTCAGTAGAGTAGAACTTCCCCATAAGGTTTCCAAGACTTTAAACCCTTATGGGAACTGACTGTTTCATCTTTCTCCCGCAGAGTTTGGGTTAACAGTCAAATACTTCACCACTGGGTTGCCAGAGGTCTCTTCACAAAGATTAAACTGCTGTCCAGTTGATTCTGACTTGTGGTGACCTGCTACCACAGAGTCAAATTGTCCCATAGAGTTACCAAGTCTGTGACTCTTTATGGAAGCAGAGTGCTGCATGTTTATCTTATAGTGATTGGTGCGTTTGAACCACCGACCTTTAAGTTAGCAGCTGAGCCCTGTAAACATTGAGGCATTGTGCAAGGCCAGGTTGACTAGAGAAACAAATCCAGGTTCACTCATATATGTGTAAGAAAGAGCTTTATGTCAAAGAGTAATTGTATATTAAGAAAGCATCCCAATCCAGTCCAAATCAAATCCACAAGTCTGATATTAGCCCATATATCAGATACTAGTCCATAAATTCCTCTTCAAACTCACACAGCCCATGTAATGATGTTTGAGTTAGACTGGGTGGATTAGAAAAACAAATTCACAGACACTCAGATGTGTATAAGAAAGTGCTTTATATAAAAAAGTAATTGTATATTAAGAAAACTTCCCAGCCTAGTCCAACCCAAGTCTATGAGTCCAATATTAGCCCATGTGCCCAACACACGTCTATCAAAACCTCTTTAGCCTCACACAATACATGCAATGATACCAAATGCATGAAGATCACAGGCCTGTGGCTGGAAAGTCTTGTGGATTCACTGGCAGTGGAAGTATCTCAGTGCTGCCAGGGGTCTCCACATGGCTCCTCCAGCTCCAGAGCTCTAGCTCCATCAGCACAGCTCCATATGTCTTGTCAACAGGAATGTCTCACACGGAGTGAGTGCGGGTCTGGCCTCCAGGGAGCTACTTATCTCCTTAGTGTCTCCAAATGAGGCCATCAGGCTGTGACCTGACTGACAGGCTAAACTCCACCTCTTCACTCTTAACTGTCTCAAGTTGACTCCAGATTATTTAACTACCACAATGCTGAATGCAGGAAGATCACAGGCCATTTGGTGAAAAGTTGCGTGGATCCAGTGGCAGTGGAAGCATCTCAGCACTGGGGAGCATCAATACGTGCCTCCTCAACAGGAAGGTGAAGCATGGTTTGTCAACAGGAAGACAAAGGCAGAGAGGGAGAGAGAGGAAATCCCCTGAATCCTCATGAAAAGGCCGTGCGCACAGGGAGGCACCATCAGGCTGTGACCTGATTAATAGACTAGACTACACCCCTAAACTTATCTAGCAAGTTGACATGTAATTGTGTAACTACCGAAGGCACTAAGGCTATTTTGTAAAGATTACAGCCTTAGAAACCCTATGGGAAGTTCCACTCTGTCGTATAGGGTCCCTATGATTTCAAATAAAAAAGATACAGCAACAGCCATGTCTAGGATATGAAAAAAAAAAAAGCCAGTCAGCCTGTAATTAATGTAGAGATGAAATTGGAAAGGGGGGTTATAGTCCCAATGTTGTAGGGCATCCATATAAATCATTTAGGTTTCAATGAGTTGAGAAGCCATTGGAGGTATTTAAGTTGATTAATAACATGATGTATTTTTTAAATCACACTCTGTAGGTTGTGTAGAGAATGAATCTTAGAAGAGCCAGAGAGAAATCAAGGCTACAGTTAATTGGATGTTACGATGGTTTAGGGAGTAAGTAATGATGGTTTGGGCTAAGGTGATGCCATACAAGGAGAAATTACTATCTTTAGCATATGAAAAAGAAAGCAGAACCAGTTGGATTTTTTGATGGATTAGATTATGGAGTAAGGAAAAGGAAATAATGAAAGTTAAATTAAGTTTTGGTCTTTAGCAAAATGACAATGTCATTACTTACTGATAAGAGACTATTGGAGGAGAAATCGGTTTTAATGGGTCAAATGGTACTATGGTGTTCTAGAGTTATAGTTTGCGTCACCTGGAAATGTCCACAGGTAGTTTGTGGTAAGCTGGGGGACTGGATGAGAATGTAATACAGTTTAGTCATCCATGCTCATCATTACAGAACTATAAAGCCAACTCCAGTAGGGGAAGACTCTCATGGTTATGAGATATAAATACATCTTACTATACATTCTCATGGCTGGACACAGTACCTCCAATAACCCCATGCCCCCTAAAGTAACTGTCATAAAGGAGCTATATAGATGGATTATTTCTGTGTCTGGCTACTTCACTGTGCCTGAGGTTACCTGTAGATAAGAGCAATCAGGTTCTGTAGTCAAACCACTGTAAAATGTAGCTACGCTTGGGGAGGGCTCAGGGGGGTTCGAGGTCAACTAGCACTAGGTCAAGACAATGACTCACTTTACTGCTGGTTTATTCTGTTACCTGCTTATATTACCTATTGACTGAAAAGCTAGCTGTATGATGAGAATGCCTTATGAAAGATCTGTAAGCCCCATTATATATACCCATTGGAAAATGCATTCTCTCAGTCCTGTCATGGAATGGAGAGCCCTGTACCCTGCTGTCTGTGTTTAATATTTTCCACAATTGCAAAATCGCTCCTGAGGACCCATTGGAGTGTTGGGGACCCCCTCACACCAACAGTAATTGGGTGTTTAATTCAGAGAAGGATAATCCAACTGTTGGATTTAGGGATAGTGTTTGCTCCCCCATTATATTTACTTTCCCACCACCCATCGTTTTGGAGGGGATTGATTACTTTTCTGACGTCTCAAATGGACCTTGATCTTTTAACTCAATTGGAATAGTCTATCCTGTCTCTAGTCATCATTGTTAATTTAGACAATTTAGATTTAAGCCACAGTTAAACATATGATATTACTCTGTTTAAAGGTGTTGGATCAGGGATATGTCTGAAAAATATGGGCAAATAGGACATGCGCTGTCTGGTTTCCTGGATTCATGTTGCTTTATGCTCTTTTGAAAGCACTGAGAAAGTTTCCATAAATTAATTTTTTCTCTCATTTTGGATTGCATGGTTTATGGCTATGAAGTCTGGCACTGCTCTTGACATACCATGAAGAACAGACACTTATGGGAGAAGCTAATAATAAAATGTACACAGCAGACGTGGAAGAACTGAGCCATCCGATGAAACCACTGAGGTCCAGGGACTCCCGTGTTTCTGAACTTTTGGACGTGAGCTGGTGACCCAGTTCTATTGCTTAAGGCAGTTGGCATTTGATTTTTGGTTGTTTGCAGTATGAGAATCCTAGCTAATGTCTCCTCACACATTAGCATACAAGCAACAGTTAAAGCCCTGAGGCTGAGTGGGATAACACTAGGAAAATACATAGAGATGGAGACTATATCCTGAGGCATAACCTTAGAGATAGGCCAAGAAAGAGAGGATAAACTGGCAGGGAGTGAGGAGTGACATGAGAAAAGTGTGGCATCATCAACTCCCAACGGTTGAAAATGCTCCCGAGACTGGTCATCTCTGTAGAATTTCTGGGAGTTTTAGTAGCGGAGGGGAGAGAAAGGATCCTTGGAAATAGCAGTATAGACTTGCTAGTAACTTTACTAAGAGCCGTCAGCGTGGACGGGATGGAAGACCGACTGGAGTAATCGGAAAGGGACGAGTGTGAGGAAGTGGAGGCGGTGAGTGCCAAGAAGGGTGGCTGTGACGAGGAGGAGGAGAGAAGTCGGGAATGGAGGTTGTATTAATTAGGAGCCTCAACAGCAAAAAAACCATCTACAGTGCCCCCAAAACATCAGATTTTTTTCATAGCTATGTAATTTTTTTTGTTACAAAACAACCTTATCACCTTCAAAGTACTCTCCATTACACTTAATACATTTGTCAAATCTGCAAATCTATTCTATTCTTGGAAACGTTTTTCAAGCTCATCTGTTGGCTGACAGCACCTCCCTCGTTTGTCCATGTTGTCAAATCGCTGTCCTTTCATGTCCCTTTGCACTCACGGAAACAAAGAAAAGTCTCACCGAAAGTGGTCGGTGAGTCAGGTGGGTGAGGCAGTAGAGAAAGAGAGGCATACTGTTTTTTGCCAAAGACTGGAGCATTGAGATGGCTTTGTGAGCAGATGCACTGTCATGGGGACAAAACCAGTCTCCTGTCAGCCACAAATCAGGCCTTTTTTGTTGCACACTGTTAAATTATCTTTTTGGAGCCTCTACATAGTGAGCTTGATTAACAGTCTGACCTGGTGGAATGAATTCCAAATGCACTACTAGTCGACTTTTTCGTTCATTTTGAAAGTTGATGTCTGTTTGGGAAGTCCAGAAAGAGGTTTGTCATCGATTGACATTTCATTGTTTTTGAAATGAGAAAACCACTCCCACACTTGAGTTTTTCCCATAGTGCTGTCCTTGTAAGTTGTGTTTCACATCACAAGTTTCTGCGGCATTTTTTACCAAGAAGATACAAAATTTCACATCTGCATTCTGTGTTCTCTTCAATTGGGCACCACAAAAAACAAGGTTCAAGTAAACCGGCTTTTATGAAAAAAATTCACTGTGACCAGAGAGAACCTTCTCAGGTGAGACCACTGGGTGCACTGACTCAGAGTGAGTTGGTTAATGCTCCTCTAGTGAGAAAAACGTGTATTACCAAAGCTCCATTCTGCCCAGCCCAATTCCGGGGTTTCTTTTTTTTGGGGGGGGTGGGGTTGGAGGGTTCCCCCTTCTGTGTGGTGTGTGTGTGTGTGTAATTTGATTTCTTGGCTATAAATTTCATGGGTGTTGATTACCACCATTTTTTCTCTCATTATTGTGAGTTTTTTGGGGGTTTTGTTTATCAGTCCAGCTGTGAGAAATGTTGTTTCCTTTGAGTTGAAGTCTTTTTGCACTTTCAACAAACAAGGTTACGTTATGGGCATGTTGTGGACTGTTGAGTTGTATTACTAAGAAACTAAGATAATAAAGTTTAATCGCTGCTGTTAATTTAGTTCACACCTGTGGTCGTCTTTGACATAGTCTTAGCCATTTTTTTTCCTTTTAAAAACTTCTTTTAGTTCTTTTGTAGTGAGAGTAGTTGGAAAAGTAATTTATAACACTTATCCAAAACTAAAACTAAAATATATATTCCTAATAGCCTAGATAGAGAATGAAATTTCACATTTCATTTCTCTGGGCATCTTTATAATAATATCAAATTGAAAAACTGCTTGATATTTCAAGATGATTAGCTCTCCCTTCTCGTTATAATCCAGTAGGAGGTTTTTTATTATATCTCAATTATAGGTTTTAGCTAACAAAATAATTCAAGTTAATTAGACCATCATAAAGCCCACGTGGAGTAGGAAACACTATCTTCGTTTTGTGAATACTCATGTTTGTTCCCATTTCAGGCTGTGCAAAATCACTTTATTTTACATTAAGTCATACCTTTTGTCAAATATTGTAAAATTAAGTTGACAATATTTGAAAACTTAATTTCAACTAATGGTAATCCACACGTTTTAGAGTAAATACACTCTATTAATGGCTTATATGTTTATTGTCTCTAGATGTACTGCATGGTAATTTCTTACATGGCACCTCTGGTGGACTAGGATCATTAATTTTCTAATTAGCAGCTGAGTGCTTACGCATTGTGCCCACAGGAGCTTGTTAAAGACCTATCTGGGAATTGCGGTACTCTTTCTTTTGCCTGCAGCCTCTCTAACTGCACAATTCTGAAGCTATAGTCCATCTACCACAATCTATTTGCAGAGTTGTCTTTCCTATTTTTGATTTCACATTCTAGAGACACAAGGCTGACAACAGGGACCAGTTTCATTCAGGCAAAGTCACATTGAGGTCAATCGCATTGTTCACAAACCCAAGCAATTTAGGGCAAAGATGATAATACAAGCTTTATTAGTTATGTCATCTAAAACACATGGCCCAAGAGAGTAAACCCATGCATTCATAAAACAGTTACTATGTCAGTCCTAAGCTTTTGAAAGAGCAACAGTACCTTAAAGATGTTTTGTTGAGTAGACAATTTTAATTTTTCTATTTTATATCTGAGTTTGAACTTAGATGCATAAGTATGTGTATTTTATATAGAAGTTAATGTGAGTGTGCAGCTATGCTTTTGCATACATAGGCTATCGATTTGTACTATCAAGTTGATTCCAAATCATAGTGACCCTCTAGGTCAGAGTAGAACTGACCCATAGAATTTCCTAGGCTATAATCTTTAATGAAGCAGCTCACCAGACCTTTTCTCTTGAAGAACAGATGGTGGATTTGAATCACCTACCATTTAGATAGCAGGCAAATACTTAACCATTGCATTAAGTACCACAGGCTTTCTTGTGTGTGTGTGTTCACGTATGTTATGTGTGTACATCTTCTTAATGAAAGGGCATACAATATTTTATTTCATGTTTGTTGTTGACAATATGCACGGCAAACAATGCAGCAATTCAGGTTTACCTGTACACATCATGACACTGATTGCGTGCTCTGAGATGCCCAACCATTCCCATCCCCCTTTTGAGAGTTATTCCTCTCCAATTGCATAAACTCATTGCCCTCGAAGGTTCCTTTGCAATTTCTCAAATTGCTGTTTACAATTTGATATTGTATAGGTCAGTGGTTCTCAACCGTCCTCATTCTGTGACTCTTTAATACAGTTCCTCATGTGGTGGTGACCCCCAACCATAAAATTATTTTCATTGCTGCTTCATAACTGTCATTTTGCTACTGTTATGAATCATAATGTTAATATCAGATATGCAGGATATATTTTTATTGTTACAAGTTAAACATAATTAAAGCATAGTGATTAATCACAAAAACAATATGCAACTATATATTGTGAAATATTTATTTCTAATTGAAAATACATGAAATGTTGTCTTGAAGCGTGGTGTAGCATGGGTAACAGTCTTACTATAACAACAGTAAACTACATTGCTACACTTTGCGACAGTATGCGTAAAAAAACCAACGTCAGT
This sequence comes from Tenrec ecaudatus, assembly GCF_050624435.1. Classification (NCBI taxonomy): domain Eukaryota; kingdom Metazoa; phylum Chordata; class Mammalia; order Afrosoricida; family Tenrecidae; genus Tenrec; species Tenrec ecaudatus. The sequence goes on from NC_134536.1 coordinate 92,050,893, forward strand.
GCGCAGGTTGAGATAGCTTCTCTCTCACCAGATCAGAATTCCTCAGGGCAGTCTTTGCAAGAGCACAACGAAGATCATCTTCCACAACAAGTCGACTTCTGTCTTCTGTATTTAGACTTGATCACCAACAAGCTGGAAAACCCTGTTTCTCAAAGATATGTTGTTGGAAATGAAGGAAGAAGGCACAACGCAGTCTTAGACAGAACAGAATATGACTGCAAACACTTGATCCAGAATTTCGTAACTGGCATTGTAGAGAAATCCGTTCTCGCTACATTGCTGTTAATAAGTTCAATGAACTCTTGTGCTGTCTCAGGAACATATTCAACTTTGACTGTGCATAGGCTTCTGTGAATGGGCAGTAGCTGCTTTTAACAGAGTAGCTGCTTTCAACATAGCAGCTGCTTTCCACACAGTAGCTGCTCTCTACATATGTGTGACTGGTCTGTATAAGTACATTATGGAGTCAACCCTGTCACATACACCTGTATTTGTACAGAGTGTATGTGATGGGGTTGGTGTGATGATGTCATCACATTGTGTACTCAAATGTGGGCATATCTGCATGTGGGCAGACCCCCCTGGAGGAGGATAGAGGAGCCGTGTCTCTGTTCCTAAGACCATCAGAAATATGTGTTTTTTCGATGGTCTTAGATGACCCCTGTGAAAGAGTCGTTTGACTCCCAAAGGGGTCACGACCCACAAGCCGAGAACTACTGGTATAGGTAGATCTTAAAAGAGCATGGTCGGTGATCAAGGCAGGCATTCTTCACTAGTAAAGCCAAACTCTTTCATCTTTAAGACTTCAGGGAGTATTTTTGATTTAAGACTAAAAGATTATTTTAAGGTAATAGTTGTGGTGTTCATCCAGTTACTGTAGCTCCAGAAATTTTAAGAATTTGAAATTCTTGTCTGTCTTTTCACCCCTTTGATCAGTATTCTCCCATAGGATCCTTGATCAAAATGTTCAGTAATGCACCAGTCAATTGTTCTATCTCATGGCAGAGGAGGTAGTGATTCATGGAGGCAATTAGCCTCATAATCCATTTTCTCCTTTCAGTCTTGTCTCCTCTTTCTTCTCTGTTGCTCAAGATGAACAGAGAACAATTGTTGTGCCTTGGATGGTTGGTGTTTATGAGCTTTTAAGGCCCTAGGCACTACATAACAAACTATCAGGAAGAACAAAGCGTTGTACACGATTAGGGCAATGTACTGGATGTTCCATGAAATCACGATCTTACGCCTCCAACACAAAGACTCAAATCCCATGAGGTGTTTGGTAGTACATAAGGATTGTATGCATGGTATGAACAATTTGTTTATCCATTCATCTGCTGCTGATGATTTTTTTTCATCTATTGGCTATTATAATAGTGCTTTAATGATCATTGGTGTATAGCTATCTATTTGAGTTTCAGCCTTTAAATATTTTGGGTATATAAATAGAAGTATATTTATTAGGTCATGGATGAGCTTTCTGCTCCCATAAAGATTTGTGGGTTTGGAGACCCCAAAGGGCAGTTTTACCCCTTCCTATAGGGTTGCTATGCACCAGAATCGTTTTGGGAACATTTAATTTGCTTGTTTTCCTTGTGATTGCATTAGTATTTTTTTTTTGAGAGACTGCTAGATTATTTTAGTGAAGGGACCTTTAAGAGTTTAATGGTAGGGTCAGTAGTAGGTGAAATAGATTTCAATAAACTGTCTAATTTCAGAGTTAATTTTGAAAACAGCTCTTCAATGGTGTTAATGAGTGGCATTGGGTCATGAATTATATTGTATTTCTTAAAGAAGTGGCGCTCACTGAGTGATCATTACTCCCAAAATGTTCAATATGGAATTATTGTTAGGGTTTTCAGTAAAAAAAAAAGTTGAAGTCTGTAAGTGAATTTTGGGATCAATATTTCATCAATCAGTTTAGTCAATCACTAGTTAGCATACCAACTGCTTTTATTTTTTTCTTAATTAAATAAACTTATCTTTGTCTCTTACCTCATTCCGACTTAAGAGAGGTAGGAAGGAAGTAAAATAAGAAAATATAGCCCTGTGATGATTAATTTCATGTCAATTTGCCTGGGATGTGGTCAGTGGTTTGGCAGACACTAAGCTAATGGCTCTCCTAATATGTAATATAATGTGATACCATCTACTGTGATGTGATGTAATCATCTTCTATGAGGTGATTTCATGTGATAAACCAATCGTTAAAAGGGGGGCTTACTTGGGAGTGTGATCTGCCTCAGTATATATATATATATGAATTTTTCTGGCAGAGTTGCTCTCTCTTCACTCTGACCTCCTCTGATCGCCCGATTTTAGGACTCTTGAGACGTAAGTGTGCAGATGTTTCTGTCCTGGAATTGATTTGCTGATTCATAGACTTTGGATTTGCCAGCCTCTCACAGTCTCTTGAGCCAACAGAGCTCTCCAACCTGCTACTTGGCTTCAGGTTTGGGGCTTGCCAATAGTTACCTGAGTCATTTTCTTGAGGTAATTTTTTTCCTTTCTCTATGTATATATATTATACATGATAATACACACACACACATTCCTCTAGAGAACTCAAAATAAGACAAACCTAATAGTTAACTTTTATTTTGTGTGTTTTTAAAAAATCTTATATATTTTTCCAATAAAAGAATAGCATGCCAGATAATATTTTGAGGCCTTTTTTATGGGTTAAGTTCAGCATCAAGTGGTTGTTTGAACAAGACTGTTTGCTTTTCATAATGTCACCCACACCTATCTTCAGTCCAAGTGGAGAAGCGTATGCAGCCCTGGCAGAAAGGATGAACTTAGTGTTGTGAGAAGGGTAAGCGAGTCAATGGCCTATCTTAACTGACAGCACGGAACTCAACCTTATTTCCTAGCTTAAAGTAGAAAGCTAGGCAAATGCTATTCCCTTCAAAGGAAAAGAAGGTTTCTATTTTCTGCTGAATATTGGCAGAATGACAACTTTTAGGTAGAAGACAATTGAAGTTTAATAGTTTTCTTCATTTAAAATATTTAGGCATATTAAGCTAAGGTAATGGAAGTATTGGACAATTATGCCACTGCCTTCCTTTGAATACTATCCTCCTTAAATGGAAAGAAGAAAGAAAGGACAGGTCTAACAGAATGAACGAAATGTAAGATTTGAATATGCTCTCTAATCGAGCACCGCCTCAGAGTTCTCTATTTTCTTCCATGGCATCGACTTGCTTGCAGTAAGGGTTTTGAGTACCCCTACCCGGATAGCTCAGAGAAATTTCAAATTCTATGTTCCTAATGTTGGGAATCTCAGAGTGCATTCCACACAGAACCAGCTTCACTGAATGCTCCCTGTGTGTGTGTGTGTGTGTGGGGGGGTGTTATACATCCTCACCTACTTAGACAACCTGTGGCGATGTGACTTACTTCAGTCAGTTACATGTGAGCACTTTCAGCCAAGGCCTTAAGCCATCACTTGTTCCACCATCTTCCTTTTCCTTTCTGCATGATACTGCCAGTGGCCCAGATGGGAGCTGCCCTTTCAACTTTGATCTAAGAGTAAAGAAAGTGGCCAAAGTCATAGTCAACCAGCAGATGTCATGTAAATAAGAAAGAAAATGTTGTTACAGCCACTGATAGTTTAAAAAAATGTTACTGCACTGATCCCCAGGCCATCCTGAAAGATACATTCTCAGGAAAAAAGGGGTCTTCTTGTCAAATAAATTTTGGAAATGCTGATCACTATATTTCATTCAGGATATAGTCATGTACACTGATGTTTGAAAGGATGTGAAAATTCCTGAAGGTGAGACACCTCGGTATCAATGTTACCCTACTGTTTTATATTGCTTAACAACTTTTCACAGAATACACATCTATGAGAGCTGGCCTAATCCATTTATTTTCTTTTCATACTGAAAGAAAGATTGAATCCAGAAACTAATTTCTTGTGTATAAATTTTTGCAAACTATTACACACTAGCTTCATTTCTTTGTTCTTTCATTTACTCATTCAATTTTTAGTTCAATAATAAAGTAATAAACCAGGTACTGTACCAGCTACTCCTCAGAAGAAAGATGAGGTTTTCTACCCCTGTAAAGAATTACAGTCTCTGAAACCCACGGGGGCCGTTCTACCTTTCTTATAGGGTTGCTATGAGTCAGAATGGACTCAGTGTCAGTGAATTGGTACTAGGTAAGAAGGAGCCCTGGTGGCTTTCTGGGGTAGGCACTGGGTTGCTATCTATAAGGTTGATGGTTCAAACCCACCAATCAGCATTTGGGAGAAGATGATGCGGCCATAAAGACTTATGATCCAGAAAATATAGGGTTGCTGTGAGTGGGAACTATTACTTGTTAGTCAGTTTGTCATGCTGTGGTGGCTTGCATGTTGCTCTAATGCTAGAAGTCATGTCACTGATATTTCAATTTCCAGCACCATCGCCCAAAGTAAACAGATTTCAGTGGAGCGTCCCGATTAGGAATGACTTTGAGGAAGGGATATGCTGTCCACTTCTGAAGGATTAGCTAATGAAGACCTGATGAATAGATTGTCAGACAAAGGACTGGAAGTGGAGCCACTGAGATTGGAAGGCATTCAGAATAAGATGGAGAAAGCGCTGCCTTCTGAAATTAGAGTTGATTATGTTGATGTGGACGGAATAAGCTTTTAAGGACCTTAATTTGCTGATGTGACACTACTCAAAATAAAAAGCAGCACCTGGAAATATACATTCACAATAAGAATATGGAATGTACAAAGTAAGAATCCAAGATAATTGGAAGCTATAAGAAATGAAATTGAATACATACTGTTATTGGCCATTTTGATGCAGATATGCACATAGATGACGATGCCAAAGAAAACATTTCAAGATCTACCTTCAAGTCCAATACTGTGATAGCACTGTACACACACACCCACACACATATATATCCTTCATATATATGTAGAAGTCCGTGTAATATAGCTGTTATTCAAATTTATGTACCAACCACTAAAGTTAGTAGAGAAGGAACTGAAAATTTCTACCAACTTTTCCCATTGGAAATTGATTGACTATGAAGTCCAGATGCGCAGATAATGACGAGCAATTGGAATGAGGGGCTTCTGACTCATAGTGACACTCTAAGTTGGAATAGAGTCTCCCACATGGGGTTCAGAGGCTGTAAACCTTTATAGGAGCAGAAAGCCTCATCTTTTGCTTCCAGAGAAACTGGTGGATTTAAACTGCTGACCTTATGGTTAGGCCCAACATATAACCAACTCAGCCACTAATGTGCTCTGTAGTTTACCTTTCTGGGTTCTAATATCCTATACAATGACTACACAGAACTCAGAGACAAAAGGGTCGATTAGGGAAGTTAACAAGTCGTAGTGTCAGTAAGAAATGCTTATCATTGAGTTGTTTATCAGGACATGTTACAAGGTTCTGTCAAGTCTGTTAAAAATTGCCCAAAGGGCATACCATTCTGCTATAAGCCTCAGCTCGAAGGAATTCGGTTTAAGTTCTGTGGGTCAGCAAACCAACTCCCTGAATCAAGTGCCCAGAGGCCCCGCCTTCCATAAGCCAGCCTCCTGCACAAAGGCACTCAGCTCTCCTTGCTCTGGGGGATGGAAGTCCATCAGTCTGTTACCTGCCGTGGCCCCCGGTTCTGCTGCTGCCCCTCTGATGGCCGAGCTGTCTTCTAGATCCAGGCGGTTCACTTCACAGGGATCTCAGGTTCAGAGGATGAACTCCACTCCTGGCTCTTCCTTCTGCTCACTTAATACATGACAGATTGGCCCTCCAGGGAATCCCCTGAGCAAAGACTCATAGGGGAATCCTATCAATATCTTCCCTTACCTTCTTACCAGACCCATGTGGGGAAAAGGTTGTTTGGGACTTTGGCAAAAAGTGTCATATTAAATAATTCTCTGCCTCTGCAATACCTATTACCCGACAGCACGAACAGTGACTACACATAGGGATCTCACCAGGTGGAATACACAGAAACCCAAGTGACCACATCTATGGGAAGAGACGTTAAAGAAATGCAGTATCAGTAGCCAAAAAGAATTCAGGGTCCAACTCAAACAATATCAGTCATATCACATGCAAGTAACATGTTGCTGAGGATAATTTAATAATGGTTGAAGCAAATGGGTCTTCTCTTACATGCAGATCCTTGCAATGTGGTTATCAGTAGGTTGGGGATTCCAGAGAATGACTCATAGGCTTCACGGTGAATTTGCTTAAGGTCGCTGACAACCCAAATGGAATGGGGACTTGCAAACGCGTTTATCTTGGTGAAGGGAACTCTGGTGGTATGGCGGTTAAGAGTTGGGTCACTAACTTCAAGGTCAGCACCCTTACTTTTCAACACTTTCCTGAGGTCTCGTGGAGCAGATTTATCCAATGAAATATGTCATTTGATCTCTTGACTGCTGTTTCCACAAGGATCTTTGACACCTTCAATTTCAATCTTTTCTCTATTGATTTTGATGTTACCTATTGGTCCAGTTGGGAGGATTTGGGTTTTCTTTCCATTGAGTTGTAATCCACACTGAAGGCTGCAATCCTTGATCTTTATCAGCAAGTGCCTCAAGTCATACTCTCTTTCAGCAAGCAAAACTGTCATTTGCATATCACAAGTTGTTAATGAGCCTTCTGCTAATCCTGACACCAATTCTTCTTCATATAATTCAGTTTCTCTGATTATTTGTTCAGCATTTGGATTGAATAAATATGATGAAATGATATACCATTGACAAGCAGCTTTCTTGATTTTAAACGATAATTTTAAACCTGATTTTAAACATCTGCCTCTTGTTTTGTGTACAGGCTCCACATGAGCATAATGAAATATTCTGGAATTCCCATTATTCTTAAGGTTATTCATAGTTTGTTATGATCCACATAGTCGAATGAATGTCTTTGCATAGTCATTAAAACACAAGTAAACATCTATATATATGTGAACATCTATCTCTATGTACTATATAATCAGAATCATATTACATTTGGACCGAGATCCATACAGTATCAGCAATAATACCACTATTCCATGTCCTCTTCTGAAACTGACTTGAACCTCTCACAGCTCCTTGTCAATGTACTGTCAATGCACATTGTTGGATGATCTTCAGTAAAATTTTACTTGTATGTGATATTAATGATATGATTCTATCATTTGAGCATTCTGTTGGGTTACTTTTCTTTGGATTGAGTAAGATTATGGATTACTTCCAGAGAGTTGGCCAACTAGGTGTCTTCCAAGTTTTTGGCATACACAAATGAGTGCTTCCAGTACTTCATCTGCTGATCAAACATTTTTATTGGTATTTCATAATTCCTGGAGCCTTGATTTTGTCTAATGCTTTCAGCACAGCTTGGATTTCTTCTTTCAGTACCATTAGTTCTCGCTCATAGGCTACTAATGAGGGTTCGGGTAAACAAAGACCACTACAATTTCCAAGTCAAATTATGGGAAGTCTTTATTATATCAGGGGATGTTAAAAGGAATGGTCCACCTTGCTGCAGTGCCTAATGTCTCTTTGACTGGGCCTCTTAAAGCATTCAGGAAGCAAGTGGGGGTACAGAAATCAGAAGAAGCTAGTTACAAAATTCATATATCATTAAGCTAGCGATATTGACAGAAGCCAAAATAAAGTGGATTTGGTAAAGTTCTCTGGCGCCCTGTTTTAGGACTAGTCCCTGGATCTTGTCTTTAGCTAAGCCTTCCTGGTAAAGGGAAGGTAAACACACCTGCCCTGTGAAGAATAACTAGCTGGTGCTCCTTGATAAGGAGAGAAGGAAGTTAAACACGATTTTGCCGTCAGGACAATTACTGTCTGGGCAGTCCATGCAAATGACGACTAAACACAGCTTGCCTTGGACAGGACAAAGGCCGGTCAGGGCAAGGTGTGCTGTCACGGCTTTTGAAGATGAGGGAAAAAAAGCTTCGGAGGCTTTCTTAGGTGCGGAAGGGGCTTCCTGGGAGTGAAATGATTTTAAGGCGTTTTTAACTTAGCTTTTAGGATACTTTAAAAAAAGGGGTGACACGAGCGAGTGTGCTTCACTGCCTCTTGAAGCGGTGGCGGAGACTGCTTCTTTTTAGTGCTGCGACTCCGCTCTCTCCGTCTTCTCTTGGTGCTTTGTGCATCGGCCACTGTTTGGCCCACAGAATTTTCCAATATTGTGGCTCAAGGCTTGAATTTTTCTTAAGGTCTTTCAGTTTAAGCTGTGCTGAGAGTACGCTTCCTGTTTATTCTCTAAGTCTACGTCTTTGCATATGTCATTATAATAGTTTACTTTGTTTTCGTGCATCGTCCCTTGAAATTCTCCGTGCAAATCTTTGACTCCGTCATGTCTGCCATTTGCCTTAGCGACTCTGTGATTAGGAGCAAGTGTCAGAGTCTCTTCCGAGAGCCACTTGGGTATTTCTTTCTGTCCTGACTTTTGTGAAATTTTCTTGTGTCATGTAAAATGCTCTTGATGTCCTCACATAGCCCATCAGGACTCTGCCATGGGAGTAACAGCCTCATCTTTCTCCTGCAGAATGGCTGTTGGCTTAGAACTGCTGGCCTCGTGGTTAGCTGCCCAACATATAAGCCACTATACCATCAAGGCTCCTGAAACCAAACATACCGCCATTGGATCAATTCTGCTCCATGAGACGGAGTAGAACTGCCCTTGTGTGTTTCTGAGACTAAATTTTATGGGACCACAAACTCTGAGGGTTCTCTTGCAGTGCAGCTGGTGGTTTCAAACTACCGACCTTGTAGTTAGCAGCCCAGTACATACTTTACTATGCCACCAGAACCCCCTTTTTTGTTATTTTTAAATCCTCTTAGGACACCTCAAAACGTGGCTATGGCCATTTGTACTCACTGTGGTTGCCTGCTGTATTTCTTGCTTACATGTGAATGGAAAGAATTACTCCTTTCTCTCGGTCTCATAGCATTTTATCTAATTCTTTCTCTATTATTTATCACATCATATTAAAATGTGCTGTCACGGAACAATTCACTTTCCAACACCATTAATATGAATTCTTGTTTTCCCACAACCAAAGTAAGCCAAGCACACATAGTAGACACAGTAAATGTGGGGAAATATAGGGGCTTTATTTGTACCTTTTACTGGTCATAGAGCCAAAAGAATTTGGCTCCTGGAATATGTTCTTACTATCAAATAGGCTGATAAAAGCTGCTTGAAAGCAGATTATCTGTAACCTCCCCCTCTGGAGCTTTAGCCAAAGGGTAAATGCTGACACTGTGCCTGATGTAGAATGTGCTGGTCCAGGGAGAGGAGGCCGAGTATGGCCATGAGCGCAGTGTCTGGGCCAGTACCTGGTATCCAATTTCAAGTTGTGGGTCACCACTGTAAGTGAGGAAAGTTCATTGAAAAGAACCCCTCCACCAGTGGGGGGTAGGAGGGGGGGCACACACAATAAAAACAATCCGGACTGATGTAGTTCTCCTTTATCTTTCAAATGAGTCTCTGAAACCACTGCTCAAAGAAGCAACTTCCTTTCAAATCTCTGTTCTGCTTCGTCCAGCTCTCTGCCTCTCTTCCCTTCACTGGTTACTTCTCCCATCCCTACATAAGCCGTCTTCCAGCCTCCATCAGACCCTGTGGGGCTGACTTGTGGTTTCTCACCTGGCTTTGGCTGCGACATTCTTTCCATTTGGACACAGTCATCCTTCTTTGCTGGAGGTTTTCCTTATTCAAGCCCAGCCTGGAGAGCTGCCTGCCTCCAAGAAGCCACTTTCCCCCTGCATCTCCCATTACCAGCTTTCTGTAGGCCTAGTTTGCTGCCTAGCAAGGAGGAGCCCTGTGGATCAGGAGGATTGGAAAGGGTAGGAGCTGGGAGAGGGGAGTGGTTGCCAGTGAACCTGGGAAAGGGGACCGTTTTATCTTGGCAACGCTATATGAGACTTGTGGTGTTTTCAGATACGATGCGGATGAAGTTCTACAATAGTATCTTTCTAGCAGGAGTTTGGCCATCTGTGGAGTCCCTGTGGGCACCGTGGGCTGGCTCAGCATGCATTTCTTTGTGAAACTGCTTTCTGTGTTCCCAAGGGCGCTTTCAAGGAAAGCTTTGATTGTACACACTACCTGTTTCTCAGATTTCTCCCGTGGAGCTTAATGTTTGTCTGTGTGAGGATTCTGAGCTCGTTCTGGTTTCGCATTCAGTTTAAAGCAAGGCCAAACTTTGGCTCCTGGGAAATGAGTAATTCCGAGAAAATAAATTATTTTTCTGTAAACACCTTACCAGAAAAGACCAGAAAAAACTGGGCACCTCCTTTTGAACAAAGCTCAGAATCATTTGATCTTGGATATGGTTCCTGGTTTGTAGACCCAGGAGAGGAGCTGGATATGGTTCCTGGTTTGTAGACCCAGGAGAGGAGCTGGATATGGTTCCTGGTTTGTAGACCCAGGAGAGGAGCAGAAGTGCGGCTCAACTCTGTTTGCTGCACATCCCCACACCTTCCTCTTCCTCTAGCACCTCCCTTTGCTTCACATGTTCTTTCCAAGGCATTCTAATTAGGACATGTGAGCAATATGATCCAAGACAAAGAGATTCTGAAAGCATCTCTTTGTGGAAGCCTTTGTCTTTACCTCTTCCAGGTTGGATTCAAGTGATAAATATGTTTTTTGAATGAAAAAATGCATTCGAGTTTCCTTTTATTCACTCAATGCTGCCAGGCTTGGTCTAAGATATTGGTTGAGTTGAAAGGCATAGTTAGATTCAGTTCACATTTCCTGACAGTCTCTCCCCACTCTTGTCCACATCAGCTCCTTAGATGTCTTAAATAAGCTCCAAAAAAAAATTCCTGACCTTCCTTCCAGACAGTATGGATTCCTCCTGTTTACTGACATTGCCATTGGCCCGAGCTGTTCCGCTGTTGGCAGCATGGTGAGGTCAATCCACTTACTTTTCCCTTCGGAGCTTAGGGGATCGGGATTTTTGAAATGCGAGAAAGCAGAAGGGGTGCTATAGTATTAGAAAGCACTGTTGTTTCCCTCATCGGGGTCCCTGTGCAAAACAGTGATCATACCAGGCTCTTCATAGAAATATTGGAAGTTTGAGTCTAACCAGAGGCCCAGACGAAGAAAGACGTAGCAATCTACCTTCCAGAACCCCATGGGCCACAGTTGTATTGTGACCATATGGGGTTGCCATGGGTTGGAGTCAATTTATCAGCTGTTGGGAGTGGGAAGTGTCTTCTTGGATACTCTCGGAATGCACACTTTTCATTATCTAAGAAAATTCAGCCTGTGGTTCCCTGCAGCCGCTGCTCCTGGAGCAGCACACAGCGGCCATGCTCTCAGCCTTTGTCAGCCAGGTCTCGTGGCGACGGAGGAGTGGACAGGATGGACAGTGATGGAGAAAAGGAGAGGAGCCGGCTGAGGTGTCACCATCAACCGTCACCACCACCACCATCATCATCATCACCATCGTCATCATCATCATCATCACCACCACTGCCATCATCATCATCATCATCATCATCATCATCATCATCGCCATCATCACCGGCCACGGCCGATTCCCGCTCCCCCCTCGGCCCTATCTCATATTCCTGTGCAATGCCAACTTTAACAGACACTTTCCCCTTCGTGGTTGTACTTTGAAAAAGCAACAGAGCGCCCCAAATCAGGCATCCGTGCATCTGCTGGGAGACCTGAGCAGCCGCTTAGCTCAGTCTTCCCACCAGGAAAGGGGGACATATTGGTGGGCAGTCCTCAGCGTCAGTGGACTGCTAGGTGGCTTTCCGGCTTTCCATTCCTGGAACTGGATGCACCATATATATCCTTTTTCTTGATAATTACAATGATGATGATAAAGTTGGATGATCCAGAGTTTGGGAACTTTTTCCCCCCTTGATTTTTGAGGGTCAAAGACCAAGTTTGCAATTGGAAGCGGAAGGAAAGGTAAACTTTGACTAAACATAGTACCCGGAATAGAGGCGAAACCCATACCTGGAACAACACTCCAAGAAGGCCAACGGTGGGGACTTTCATGGAGACAGGGGCAGGACCCTGTTAACCTAAGAAGTTGTCAAAGGCCGGGTGCAGGGCGGCATAGAACAAAGTGGGCTAAACGTTGGGCTGCAATCTATAAAGTAAGCAGTTCGAAGCCACCAGCAGCTCTGCGGAAGAAAGATGAGGCTATTGATACACATAGACATTCAGCTTCAAAAACCCACAGAGGCAGCTCTACCTGGAGGCTTTCTATAGGGCCTATGAACCAGAATCAATTCGATTGCAGTGAGTGAGCAAGGGACTGAATGAAAGAAGTTCTCATTACTGGGTTTTCCAGATTGACATTTTACATGGCCTAAGGGGCTGCTGACCAGTCAGAAAAATACACATAAAAAAATTTCCCGGGACTGTGGAAACTCAGTAGCAGAAGTCACTGGGGAACTTCTTAATCGAGAGAAGTCACTGGGGGAACTTTACGTAATAGAAGTAAAGCTCTGAATCGTCTGCTTTTTTGCTTACTGGTTCAAAAGTGAATCTTGAGCCTCTCTGCTTTTTGTCCCAGTCTAAGAAAGGCAGTTGTTTGGGGCTCCTGTTGAGTGGGCCTCCTTCTGCGTCATCCCCTGGATCATTTACGGGACCTTGTGCTCTCTGGAGAGAATGCCACTGGACAATCCTAACGATATTGACATTCTGGGAAAGCGTTCTCCTCCACAAGTCACAGCACCAGGGCACCTTCTGAATAGGGGCCGTAAGGTGCCCTGCTTCTCCTCATGGGGTGGCTTGCCTGGAAGTCCCCGTTCTACACTGAAAGAAAGAAAGGGACTGTCCTCACAATAATGTGACCGCAACTGAACACCAGTTGATGTTATTTTGCTTCAGCTCACTAAACCAAATGCACTGCCATTAAGTCAGGGCCGACTCATAGTGACTCTGTAGGACACTGCCTCTGTGGGTTTCTGAGATCTTTTGGGGAATAAAAATCCTGTCTTTCTCCCACAGAGTAACCAGTGGTTTTGAACCACTGACTGTGAAGATTGTAACCCAACAAGTAACCGTATACCACCAGAGAGCTCCTGGCATTATTTAGCTTCCAAACAGACCTCACTGCCATGGTATCAATGCTGACACATAACCACCGTGGGTTTCTGAGGCTGTAACTATTTATGGGAGTAGAAAGCTAAATCTTCCTTTAGAAGAGCTGTTGATGGTTTCGAATTGCTGACCATGTGGATTACAGTCTGTGGTAGTTACATAATCTGGTGTCAATTTGAGGATTCAGAATGAAGGGGTGGAGCCTAGCCTGCCAATCTGATCATAGCCATCGAGGCCTCTGTGTGGGCATGGCCTTCTCCTGACGATTCTGGGAACTCCAGTATTCCTCCTTGGAGGCAGGAGACACCCTCCTTCTCTGCTCACTCCCTGTGAGACATCGCTGTAGAGAAGACACATGGAGAGAGTCTGACGGAGTCAGACCTCTGTAGCTGGAGAAACCACATGGAGACCACTGCCAGCGCTGAGATGCTTACAGCACCACTGGATCCACAAGACTTCCCACCCCCTTGCCTATGGTCTTCCTGCATTCAGCATCATTGCATTTGTTTCATGAGTCTGAAGAGGACTTTATAGCTTGGTATCGGACATATGGGCTAATATCAGATTTATGGACAATCTGGACTGGGTTGGGATGTTTTCTCAATATCCAACTGCTCTTGTATACAAAGCTCTTTCTTAAACACAAATGAGTGTCTATGAATTTGTTTTCTAGTCAACCCAGAATAACACACAGCCCAATACAGAACCACTGCACACCAGGGCTCCTATGATTTAGCTTAAGATATCTCAAATGTCAAAATATATTTATACTCTGTGACATGGGATTTTAAACTAGTACAAAGGATTCGGTGGAGAGTGGCTTTGAATAGCTTCCTTGAATATTTCAGGACCTCAAATTTAAATAAGGCACCAAAACCCATGTTCAGAACAAAGGTTGCAAGGTGAATCTTTGGGAAATAATTAGTGCCATAAGGCATTTTTAGGGATTCCTGAATAGTGCAATTGTTAAGCGTTTAACTTCCCCCAAAAGGTTAGTGCCTTGAACCCACCTTGAGACGCCTCAGCCCCTGGGGCTCGGCTTCTGAAAACCCCTATGAAATCACCCCACCGCACAGTTAGGGATGCCATACGTTGGAATTTGCCGCATTGGCAGCTAGAAACAGTAAGGAGCGTGTCATGCTGTTGACTGTTATTGCATTCTACTATTATATTCATGTGAATGGCTTAAGGCCAGGTGAATTTTTAGTTGCTATTGAGTGGGTTCCGACTCCTATCGACTCTTTGGGCAACAGAATGGAACACTGCCCAGCCTGCGCCAGCGCATGGTTTCTTTTATGTTTGAGCCCAGTGTTGCAACCACTGTGTCAGTCCAGCTCCTCGAGGGACTTGCTCTTTTGCTGCCCCTCCACTTTGCCAAGCACTGTGTCCTTCTCCAGGGACTGGTCTCTCCTGACAACATGTCCGGAGTCTGTGAGATGAACTCTCACCATCCTTGCTGCTAAGGCGCATTCTGGATGTATGCACCTCTTCCAAGACAGCTCTGTTCTTTTGACAGTCATTATGAATTATACTATACTTTTATACTAATTTTGAGGTATAATTTATACACACTGAATGAAATTCTTTTAAGTGTTAAAAGAATTCATAGACAGAGAATGCCCTTCATTCTCAGTTTAATTTCCTGGTTCCTACCTAGATTGTATCTTGGACTAGGAAATCTAGAAGAGAGAAAAAGTAAGACACAAAGAAAAATCAAATAAAAAACCTACTTCTGAAATAAAGACTAAATAATTTAAAGGAAGCCAGCAAAGCTGACTTTTGGTTCTCTGTTAAACTCTGCTCCATACTTACCCACCTACTGGTAGGGAGGAGAGAACACTTCCCAGTGGAAACCAGAAGGCGAAGTTCCAGGATTCTATTGAAAGGCAGCCATGGCTTTGACATTTCTGTTTTCCTCTAGAGGCATCTCACAGAAACTTCATTGGTACAAATGACTCTGAATAAGATCCAATAATTAACACAATGAGTATTTAGAATTTATCATGTTACATTCTTAATAACCTTGAATAGCCATTAATCATGCAAGCTTATTAAAATTTCCAACAAATTTGTGAGGATCCATTTTTCTAGGCTGTTTTATATATCCACAGAGACCTATCAAATTTCAACAAATCATTCCTTGAAGTGAAAATAGTTTAAAAATGAATATAAATCAAAACAAATCTGGTGTCTGCTTCTGACTTAAATGGAATATTGATGCCAGTTATTTGATGCTATTTATTAAGTCTTGGGAAAAATAACTTTGAATTTTTAGTAATAACAATAATCAATTTTGTTCAGACCCTCATGATTATTAAAGGCTGGCAAAGCCTCTGGGGTCGTGTGGTGGGAGATGTTGAAATTAGAAGAACATAGCTTGTGGGTGTAAATTTTTCTTGAGCCACTTAGCTTCTATGACAGTGACTGAATTTAAAGAAAAGATGGAATAAATGCAAGTCCAAACATAAAGGGCTTATAGATAATACATCAGAAAGTTTGAACTCATGCTTTTTCTGATTTGTGTCATTCGATGGTAAGAATGCAAAGGCAAACTTTCGCTGTTCTCCTTCGGAGTGGCTGCTTGTCTCTCTCTTCTACACCTCCTCCAGGACTTTTCAGCTGAGGGAGCAGTCAGTGGCAGAAAATATTTTTCTTATTGAGAAGAATTCTTTTATTTATTTTTTCTTTTAAAAAAATTTTTATTAGGGGCTCAAACAACTCTTATCACAATCCATACATATACATACATCAATTGTATAAAGCACATCCGTACATTCTTTGCCCTAATCACTCTCAAAGCATTTGCTCTCCACTTAAGCCCTCCGCATCAGGTCCTCTTTTTTTTCCCCTTCCTCCCCACTCCCCCCTCCCTCATGAGGAGAATTCTTTTATGTCTTGAATTCCCAGGTTTTATCCAAACAATAGTTTTATAGCTTCTCTGTGGATGCTGAGTCTAGTTCTTCATGCATGACTACTTTTTGATTTAGTATTTAGGAGAGAAACATAGATTTCATTGTCTATAGGACTAAATTACCTTTGGGTGGTGGTGGACTTGACCTCCGAATGATAGTAACCCCACGGACATGGGATTGAGACATTGTGATCCAAGAAGTTTTCATGAACTGATTTCCCCTTTTTTTTCATGCTTTTTTCTCAATCTGTCCTGTCTGGAAGCTCCTCTGAAATTCTTCACGGTTGTTTTTGTTACATATCATCCAGTTGGAACCCACGTACAGTGACATTATTTACAGCAGAACAAGACGCAGCTGGGTTCCTTGCCACCTCACAATTGTTACCATGCTCGAGCCCCTGGTTGCAGTCACGGCTTCAATCCCTCTCATTGAAGGCCTGCCTCTTTCTTGCTGGATGTCTATTTTATCAAACAAGAACCTCCTCTCTAGCGACTGGTCTGTTCTGAAAAGTGTCCCAAGTAAGTGAGGTGAAGTGTTGTCGACCTTGCTGCTGCTGCTTCTTTTTTTTAATACTTTTTTTTGGGGGGGGGGCAGGGCTCTTACATCTCTTATCACAATGCATACATTTCTCCAATGTGCCAAGTACATTTGCACAAATGCTGCCATCATCATTTTCAAAACATTTTCTTCCCACTTGAGCCCCTGATATCAGCTCCTCATTTCTTCTCCTTCCTCCCCTGCCCTCCCTCCCTCATGTACTCTTGATAAATAATAGATTATTTTTTCCATATCTTACATCGTCCTCTGTTGCCTCTCACCCACTTTTCCGTTATTTGCCCCCCACCCCACAAGGGGGTTATAGGTTGATCTTTGTGATCGATACCCCTTTTCTCCCCCTCCCCTCCCCTAATCCTCCTGGTATCTCTATTCTCCTTGTTGACCCTGAGGGGTATATCTATCCTGGATTTCCCATGTTACAGGCTCTTATCTGAAGCAGTGTGCAGGCTCTGGTCTAATCCAACTTGTAAGGTCGAATTGAGGTCATGATAATGGGGTGAAGGAAGCACCAAAGAGCTAGAGGAAAGTTATGTTTCATTGGTGCTATACTGCACCCTGACTGGCTCACCTCTTCCCTGTGACTCCTCTGTGAGGGGATGTACAATTGTCTATAGATGGGCATTGGGTTTCCACTGCACTCCATGTCCCCCCACATTCATATTGGGTATGGTTTTATTCTGGACCTTAGATGTCTGATACCTGACCCCATCGACACCTCATGATCACTCAGGTTGGTGTGCTTCTTCCATGTTATCTTCAAGCCTTTAAGACCCCAGATGCTATATCTTTTGATAGCTGGGCACCGTACCTTGTTTCTAAAGAACACTTTCGTTATACTTCTCCCACGACAGATCTGCTAGTTCTTCTGGCATCCCCTCTACTACTTTTCAACTGAAGGAATGGTCTATGATGCACATATATTTTTTCTTATTGAGAAGAATTCTTTTGCATCTCAAATCACCAGTTTTTAATCAAACACCATAATTCAAAGGCATCAGGTCTTCTTTTGTCTTCTTCAGTCATTGTCTAGTTTTGACATGAAGATGAGGCGATGGGAAATCCTATGGTTTGGGTCGGACATATCTTAGTCCTCAAGGTGACACCTTTTATACAGATCGTTTGCAGCTGACTTGCCCAATGCAACATGTCATTTGATTTCTTGATTGATTCTTCCATCACCTTTGATGGTGGATCCAAGTAAAAATAAATTCTTAATAAGGTCAATATTTTCTCCACTTATCATGGTGTTGTTTATTACTCCACATGTGACGATTTTTGTTTTCTTCGTGTTGAGGTGTAATTCATACTAGAGGCTGTGGACTTTGATCTTTATCAGAAAGTGCTTAAAATTCTCTTCAATTTCAGCAGGGATAGTGGTATAATTTGCATATCACTGGTTGTGAGTCTTCCTCCAGGCCAAAGCCATGCTCTTCTTCATACACTTCAGTTTCTCTGACAGTTTGTCCATCCTACAGTCTGAAAACCCCTCTGGAAACCTATTCAGCATTACAGAAGCACTAAGGCCTCCATGGTTCGGTTGGTGGGGGTAAGCACGAGGTGCAGTAACTGGAATCAAGCCTGAGCCTCTACTCTAGCACATAAGATGGGAATTCCACCATTAAGTTACCAACATTTGATGGGTAGTCTGACCTAAAAAAGACATGAAAAATTCCTGATTATAAAAAGTACCTACTGAAATTCTTTATGATAATTTCTTTAAAAAATATTTAATTATACTAGTATATATAAGATTGCCTAATTAAATACAGGATTTCTAGTTAAGTCTGAATTTTAGATTAAAAATGAGTAACTCTTCAGTATGTCTTAAGTATTATGTGGGGTATACTTTTACTGAAAAATGTCCATTGTTGATCTGAATCTCAAATTTAACTCCTTGGCCTCTGAGGACAACTATCCTAAGTCAGTGTATGTGTGTTTGCTGGGAGTGGTGTGGAAAATAGGTCACTTAAGGCACTACTTTGATCAAATCTTGAAGGATCTGTAAAACAAAATAAAAAATCCAGGCCCACTACCATAGAGTCTATTCTGAGTCCTAGTTACCCCGTATGGGGCTTCTGAGGCTACACAGCTCCATAGGAGCAGATCGGTACTCTTTCTCCAGTGGAGCAGCTGGTGGTTAGCACCACTAACTTAGTGGCTAGCAGTCCAGTGCTTACTTGACAACACCACAAATGAAATAGGAATATTGGTCCAGCCACAGCACTGGGAATCCTTAGAGATGAGAGATGGTGGAATCCTAGAGCAGAGGAAGAAGTGGTAAGTGGGGAGAACAGGGGGGACAGTCACGAAGAGCTTAATAAGATTTACTAAAGGGGTGAGATTTCATGCTGCGAAGCACCATACATTGCTGAAGAATTTTAGGAGAATACCGTGATTGGACTTAAATTTTACAAAGGTATCCTATGCAAAATTATGGATAGGAATTAGAATAGGTATAGAACGTGGCAAGTTCACTCAGAAATAAAGGAGCAAAAATAGTACTATATGGCAGATCCAAATGATCATTTGTATCACTAAAATGTAGACGTGAACAGCAGTGTGGGGGTGGGAGTTGGGGGTGGGGTTGTTGCAGGAGGGTGAGGGAGAACAGCGCCCAGGGCTCTGATTTCTGATGGTAAGTGGATGGTGATTTCATTCAATAAGTAAGAGAACCCAGGAGGAAAGGCAGATTGTATGCTTTTGACATTCTGAGATTGGGGCTTATGGGATATTAAGATAAGGCCTTGAACTCAAAAGAAAGATTGGCTGGATTTACAGGTTTTGAAATCAGTATTTAAGTGTTATATTGGTCATAGGGCAGTCCTGGTGGTGAAGTAGTTATGCATTGGACTGCGATCCTCAAGGCCTGCTGTTAAAAACTACCAGCCACTCTGAGAGTGGTAAATAGTCACAGTCTCAGAAACCCTCAGAGCCGTTCCACTGCGCACTCTAGGATTGCTGAGTTGGCATCGACTTGCTGCCAATGAGTAATGAGTATTGGTCCTGAGACTGATCTGCAGTGTTTAGGTAGCAAACAGGCTTCAGCACATCATTTTAATATTATTTTATATAGTGATCTATAGATACTTATTTTAATGTGTATTTAAAGATATTTATTTGTACTATATAGTGGTCTTTACCATGATTATGGGAAAAGGACTGCAAATCTCATTTTTCTAGAGGAGAAACCGAGGCTGCGATTGAATGACTTTCCGGAGGTCATACAGCTAGTAAAGTTACACTGATGCTCTAACTTCGAATCCAGAGCTCTTTCCAGTAGACCATGGAGGGTCTAATGTTACAGGCAACGATTGCATAACTAACCACATCCTCCTTCCTGTAGCAGGCAAATGTGGATCCCTTAAGCGTTTTAAAGCCCAGAGGTACAATGCCCACACACAGAACATTGAAGCACTTTTGGCATGCAGAGCGCCACCCTGGAAGTTCCCATTTTGATGCTAAATGTGTTTGTACATACTTGTTGTCTGGAGGAAAGGATAAAGAAAGCCTGGTTACATACAGGGCTCTGATTATTGGTGCACTTGCTAATCTCTGTTTTGTTTTGGCTCCCCCCCCCCCACCCCCCGTGGGCCATGAAAAAGAGAATCCTTAGAGCCACCGCAATTTTGAGGTAAAATTATGTTTTCTTCAGGGTATTGCTAGCACCAGTTCTGGAGGCACAGTTGAGATGACTGGAAATGGATTATACAGAGGAAAGCATGATGTAAGTGCATTATTCCACTTCCTAAGTGAAGAAACTGTGATTGTTGAGACCAGCGCTGTGGTCCTAACTTCTTCTTCATCAATGGACAAGGCTCCAGACCCTCTATATAACTTGCCAGCTGCTCCCTTTGTAGTTTGCCTCCTACTCTCACTCTGAACGGAATTGGTCTGGCCTCCTTGGGACTCTGCTTCTCTGCAGGACTGCTTTGGGTGTTTTGGTTTGGATGCTGTGGTAGTTAAATAAACTGGTGTCAATTTGGGACTTAAAAGGATTAAGAGTGAAGGGGTGGAGTCTAGTCTGTCAATCAGGTCATAGCCAATGAGGCCTCTGTGTAGACATGACCTCTTGAGAATTCTGGGAACTCCTGGATTTCCTCCTTGGAGAATAGAGATACACTCTCTCTTTCTCTACGCTGACTCTCTGGAGAGACGCTCTACTGACAAGACACATGGCACTACGCTGATAGACCCCATTCCCTGGGAACTGGAGGAGCCACGTGGAGACCCCTGCCAGTGCTGAGATGCTTCTACTGCCAGTGTAGCCACAAGACTTTGCATCCATTGTCCTGTGATCTTCCTGCGTTCAGCATCATTGCATGTGCTTCATGAGTCCGAAGAGGACTTTATAGATTGGTATCGGATATTGGCTAATATTGGACTTATGGACTTGATCTGGACCGAGCTGGGATGTTTTCTTAATGTACAATTACTCTTTATATAAAGCTCTTTCTCTCACCCATCTGCGTGTTTATGAATTTGTTTCTCTAGTCTACCCGGACTGAAGCAGAGGCTTTCACTGGACCCACCTTTCAGAGCACTCTTGGCCACAGCAAATGAGTTTGTCCTCATACCCTTCGAGATCGCTGGAAGCCCCGGGTGGCTCAGCAACTTGTTTCAACAACAGCAGAGAGATGAAGCGTCTCATGAACCCAAGAAGGGAGTTGCCCTCAGATTCTGTGTCGGAAGTTTTGTTTTCCTAACTCCAGGCAGATGGTTGAATCGTTCGGTGATTATCCTCTTCTGTACCATCGATTGCTTGCCTATTTCCCTATCATTTAACAGGTTGTTTATGTATAGATTTCTACTTCTCAATAATCATGCAAATGTATTCACCCATAAAGTAAAATCTTTTATACCACTGAATTATCTTCTTAAGGGTATTAATTAAATCCCCCCTGCTGGCACAGAAATGAGGAGTCTTATGAATTCTTAAGAATTTCTATCTACTAAGATCCTACTTTCTTCTGCACTGTTTTCCTTAATAAGAATATATATAGGCCTATAGGTGTAAAAAATGTGTAGCAAACACCGTCTCTACGATCTCTGATTCAGTAAGCTAGGATTCTTCCAGTTGCACGCTCATCCTCACGATAAGGTCCTACTTTCTGATGCAACTCTATCAAAAATCTTTACTTGATCTCTCTTCCTCTTTCCTTCTCATTCCATGATTCTAATTCCCTTTCTCCTAATTTCTTCTCAACTGTTGTAATACTATCTGACATAGTTTCACTATCTCAAGTTGTACATCAAACAGGCTTCCTAACAAACCAATGTTGTCATCGGTAGGCGCCTTCCCGTCTGTTCCAACACCCAGCAGCACTGTGAACAACGGAACCAAGCACCACCTGGTGCCCTGCCAGCCACACAATTGCTATTATATTGGCAAATCCTGTCTGAAATCTTCCTCTTTGAGGCTGCCCCTCTATTATACCAGGCACCATGTCCTTCTTCAGGGACCAAACTTTCTCCTAAAAGAAACACCTACTATCCCCAAAGCCACACTGTCAAATGACCCGTCTTGCTAATAGAGAAGGACCACAAACTGTTCCATGAGGGCGTTTCAGAACAAAAGAGCACACTCTCAAACAAACACGGTTTCTGTGTGATTGGCTCTTTTTTCAGAGCAGCATAGGTGGAGAGGCTTTCTCAGAAAGCACCTTCCTGGACAGTTCCACGGGCTTTATTGTATGAACAGGTCAAGTAGTTGTGAATCTTTATTTTACATCTTTATCTTAAGCGTTATTGAACAGCTGAGCTCCTCGATAACTCTGACTAAAAGAACTTTTCTCCTGTCAGGGTGGAATTACCCTGAATGTCCCTTTGGTTCGGGTTTTTATAACTCTCGACATCTGTTTAGGGCTATAAGAATCTTCAAAAGCATTTGTAAAGTTGTCAATGTTGCTGATTCAGTTCCGACTTGTAGCAACACGAACAACCAGATGAAACGGTGGCAGGTCCTGCCCCATCCTCACAATCGTTGCAATGTTTGAGCCCATTCCTGCAGCCACTGTGTCACTCCTTCTCCTTGAGAGAGTTTCATCTTTTCTACTGACCTACTACTTCACCAAGCATCATGTCTCTTCCAGACTTGGGGTCTTATGGTAACATGACCAAAATAGATAAGATGAAGTCTTGCTGTCCTCACTTCTAAGGAACATTCTTGCTACCTCACTTCCAAGACAGATTTGTTTGTTGTTAGAGGCACCCCGCCCCCCACCATGGTTAACGTGCCTGTAAAATAAGTGAGGCACTCACAACCTATTCCATGCTCCCTCCTCCCTACCTTCATTATCATTTACTCCCCAAATCCTTTCCCTCCCAGTCACCCACCTCTGCCCCTGCATTCCCTCTATCCCCTTGTATCACTCAGTACCATTATGCATCCACTCTCCTGTGCATCACAGCTGGGAGACCCAACAGAAAACAATAAAAAACCAAAACCACACTAAGGTGGTAAGGATAAAAACAGCACCAGAGACACAGTGTGGGAATTGTGCCCAACCTGATCCCACCACACCGAGGCAAAGCACTGGGGGAGTGCAGCGGGCAGCAAGGGAATGGAGTGGCAAGGTCCCCAGGGAATGCTGAAAGTGGACTTTGGGGCCAGGGCGTGGTGCCCCAACAGACTGGACTGGAAAACGCTCCTAAAGGCCAATGAATGATCCTTGAACTAACTACAAAAAAAACCAAAAAAAAACAACAAACACCCAAAAAGCAAATAAAAAGCGTACAGTATAAAAACAAAAATACAAATAATGTGAAATATGAAAAAGACACCTGACAACATCCAAAAGCCAGGGAAGAAACTTCTGTCATGGAACCAGTAAGAAATACTTATATCCCAAACAAAATTAGGTTGCTTCTGTAGGGTAATCAACAGGCCAAGAATCGAGTTGGATCTAGCTTAATCAAGATTACAATGGTCTCTGCCCAATAGTAAGCCTGTTTGAGACTCTTGACTGTAGTCAGGGTGCATCTGCCTAGAGTCTGACTAGGCACCATATGTGAACTTCAATGAATTTGTTTCTGTAGTCAACCAGACTAACGCACAGGATATTGATGTACCAAGGCCTTGTATGTTTGTCAAACAAGAGTATGCTCTCTTGGTACAGCTGTCTTCTTCTACCTCAGACACCACGTGTTTTCCAGCTTAAGTCCCATGGTTCTTTTAATATTCGTAACCAACAGCCAAAATTGAAATACGTCAATTATTCTGCCGTCTTGCTCATTCATTGTCCAACTTTCATGAGACAATTGAAAGTACTATGGCTTGGGTCAATTGCTCCCTAGTCTTTAAAGTGACAGCCTTGCTTTGCAACACTTTAACGAAGTCCCTTGATTTCTTGACTGCTGCTTCGATGAGCACTGGTTGTGAATTTTCAAAGCAAAATTAAATCTTTCAATAATTCCAATATTTTCCCTGTTTATCATGATGTTGTCTATTGATCCAGTTGTGGGAATTTTTGTTTTCTTGACATTGAGTTGTAAAGATTGTGAAGGTGTGAAGGCTGATTATCAAGCCTCAAAAAGTTGTATAAGGAAACATTATTATGATTCTTCTGCTCTGCGAGAATCATAACATCAGCCATCAATGAAAGTCTGAGTAGAACATCATTTTTTCTGGGAATATAGTATAAAACCTCAAAAAACATTGCTTTCTATTCTGACTCATAGTGACCATATGGAGTAAAGTAGAATTGCTCATGAGGGTTTCTCAGGCTATAAATCTTATGAGAGCAGAAAGCTTTGTCTTTCTCCCAGGGAGCAAACTCTGCTGACCTTTCAATTAGCAACTCAATGTATACCCGTTAATTTTTAAAATTTTAATATACTTGCTGAGTCCCTTTCTGGTGGAGGGTTAGAATTGTTAGCTCCTGCCTTCTGAATCTCCAGGCTCAGACCATCCCTTTCATGATGTATGATTCAGAACTTTGGAAAACCAATAGCGTCATGGTGAAGCATTTGGAACTGTGATATAGTGAGCAGCCAAATCATATTCTGTGATTTTTACCCCCAAGTGCCAATCTTGTTTTCTATGAACCTACAATCTTGAGCCTATAGAACTCTCAAGTACAAAGTCCCTTCTTCGGAATCCTCCTAGTGATTTTAATTTTGAAAAATTTACTCTATATTTGGAAAAAAAACCCATATTCAACAGAGAATGTGATTCTAGATGTACATTCTGATGTAGAGTCTCAAACCTGCCAATTCTTTTCTGTTTTAGTCCATATTGAATCAAAGCACCCGAGAAGTCCATGCTGTCAGCCACTGTGCAGTCCGTTTAATTCATATCAGTGCTGGGTGCAACAGAATGAGCTACTTTTGGGTCTCGTGCTATTCTCACAATGGTTGCTGTGCTTCCATCCATTTTTGCAGTCCGTGTCCCACCGCATCTCAATCAAAGCCCTTCTCATTTTTGATGACACTCCACTCTACCAAGAATGATGCCTTTCTCCAGATCCTAGTCTCTCTTGTTAACATAGCTATAATATGTGGGACCAATATGTGCTCTACAATGGGGCTACGTTCAACGAGTGTGTTTAAGAACAGGGCTCCATTGTTACTCTTACACTTGGAAAGCTTGGCTGGAGTCGTAAAAAGAGTGGGAATAATGGCATCAAGTGGTCCTTGCTCTTTGGGTTCCTGGCTATGCAATCTACCCTTTAAAAATGTTTGTGCTGCACCTGGCTAGATTGAAGCATGTACACTGGTACAGCTAAGAGCTCTCGACACATGGAATCCAGGACAGATAAACCCCTCAGGAACAGTAATGGGAGTAACAATACTACGATATAGGGGAAAGGTGGGGGGTAGAAATGGGGAACTGATCATAATGATCGATGTATAACAACCCGCTTTCCTCCTGAGGTGATGAACAGTAGAAACGTGGGTGAAGGGAGACAGCGGACAGTGTAAGATATGAAAATAATAATAATTTATAGTTTATCAAGAGGTCATGAGGGTAGGACAGCCAGGGAGGGAGGGTTAAAAGGGGAGCTGATACCAAAGGCTCTAGTAGAAAGAGAATGATTTGAAAATCATGATGGCAACATATGTACAAATGTGCTTGATACAATTGTTGCATGGATTGTTAAACGATATATATGTATATATATATTCTCCTATGTGTAAAAGGGGAATATGAATAATATGTGTGCTTCAGGGTAGATGTTAGCATTTAGTAGCAAACATAAATAGATGCTGTTAGAACAGGTTCTCTAGAGCAGCAAAACCAGTGATGCTTGTATGTGTATTTATACAGAAAGAGGTTTACATCCAGAATCAGCTCACAGTTGTAGAAGTAGGTAAGTCCAGGAAGGTAACGCTGGGAGACCACAGACTGGTGAATTCAGTGTGAAACAGACCCCAGTCAGCAGTGTACTCATGGCCCCTGGGAGGGCAGGCCATGTGGGGGTTAGTGAACTGGACGCAGAATCCAGATCGGCCAGAAGTGAAACTTTCCCATGGAGTTGTCTTTAAAAAGGCATCGGCCCTAGATTCCTGAGAAGTCTTTTTTCAATTTATGAAAAGGCAGCAACCCAATCAAGGGAGTTGCATTCCATCACAGCTGCTAGCTGCTCACTGAGTTGATTGTGTTCTGGTAGATCCCATAATCAAGCTGATCAGACTGTGCCAATTCACATCAGAGACAATGACTGCCAAACCGCTGAGCACCCTTGCCCAGCCAAGTTGACACAAAACCAAACCATCACAAGTTCCGTTCTCAGTTTCTGTTGTCCATTTAGTATCTCAGTAGATCCTGGGACCATCTGCAATGAAAACAATTCTCAGGTTTGCTATCTGCACATAGATTTAAAAAAACACCTATTTATTGTAATAGATATTCAATAAATGCTTTCTAACTGAACTCCTGGGAAACGTTCTATTTCAATTAATGTAAAGTAAGCACAATGTAACACACCCTGTTTTTGTTTTTGCTGACACAGAGTTAAAAACTGAGTTTCTAACTTGATGGTAGGTTTACTTAGTTCAAGTCATCTGAAATTCATATCTCCTCTCAGCTTCATTACTCAGCATTGAAAGAAACATCTCAGGTTTGGGTTTTTTTTTGTTTGGTTTGCTTTTTTTGCAATTTTTTTTTATTGCATGCCACTTCAAAACTCATTTTGGAAATATTTAGTACATGAATACTTTAAAGAATTAACAGAGTGCTTTGCATGTTGCTAATCTGGAGCTGACTATATCCATGCTTTTGCTTCAGGGCTATTTGTTTGACTGGGTTCGCTTTTCCTTGAAGGCATCAGCTGTTGACGTTTCTGACATCTTGCGTCAGCCCACTTCAAATAGTCCCTTCTTTAGGAAGTTTGCCCTCAACTTGTTTTAATCTTCCAACGAGAAGTGGCAGAATATCTGTGAATTCATTTTTGGTTTGAGAAAGTTAACATTGTGAAGTAAATCATTTTTAGAAATTTCAACCAGAAATCCTGAACTCTAGGTTTTAACCAAGGAAACAGACAAAGAGCAGAGTCAGAAAATTAGAGGGGGATGTGCTCTAGAGAAAGAGACATGGATTTGAATCTGGGTTTGGCCACATACCAGCTGTGTGACTCTGGTCAGTTAAGTAGAACCTTGGGCTCTTAATCTATAAAGATAAGTGTATCAGTTAAAGATTCTGTTTAGCTCAGATTTTAAAAGCTATGGCTGGGACACACAAGGCTTCCTTTTTTCTTAGAAGAAAAAAAATCCAGAGGAAGCAGTCCAAGACGACGGGGATTCTATCTCTCCCTTGACACTCTTTCTTCAGATGTGTAAAGTGGCATCTCTGCCCCCAAACATGATGTCTTTTATTTCAGGTGGAAAGAAGAGAGGAGCAGGTCAGGTCAGTTGAGTATGCTCCTTTAAATAAGGTTTCCCAGAAACTTCACCTGTAAACAATCGCTTGCATCTCACTGGACAAAACTGTCATAAGAAAGCTTTAAGTTATAAGAGAAATGGATAAACAGGTGTTTGTTTGTTCCTCTGGACACATTGCTGTCCCCAAATAAAATCAACTATCCTACTAACAGTAAGAAAAAGGGACAAGTGAACGATGCATCACAATGTCTGCCATTGTCACACAGGCACTTTTTGGAGAAGGTTTAAGACATCAGTGACTTTTATTCTTTTTATTCTTCTGAGTTACCCTTACACTTAATTTTCTCCTCTATCGTGATATTTCTTTCATACCGTGACTTTATAAGTTGAATAACCAGGCAATGCTATTATGTCAGCGCATATCCCTTCCCAAAAAGGATGATTGTTCAACTTACATTCAAGCTTCCAGGAGTGAAGTGTGGATTACTCGCTGCCCTTGCGTCATTCCAAGTCAGGGTGACTCTGGAGGACAGGGGTCGGGGGCAACTGTCCCTCTGGGTTTCTAAGACTACACAGCTGTATGGGAGCACAAAGCCTCACCTTTCTCTCATAGAGTTGCTGCTGAGTTTGAACGGCTGACTTTGTGGTTAATACCATATCCCCAGGACTCCTTTCCAAGCATGGAGAGAGCAGTAATGAACATCCTGTAGCATTCCTATTTCACAAAAACCTGTGTTTTCTCTAGAATAGATTGGAAGTCATTGAATCCTAGCTCGGAGTTAGCGAAGGGAGACGACTCGGCCACATTACAAAGACTCTGAGACATAATTATTAAGAGAAAACCCACGTTTGATGCTGAACTCTTACTTCTCCTTCCTGCTTTCCTCTAAGAATGCCCCCTCTGTCTAGCCTGACCACCCAACTTTTAGCCTGAAATGTACCAGATGCCATGTAAAATACCCAGGGGAAAAATGTGAATCTGAGGGATTTTTATGGGGATGGGCAGTACAAACAAGAACAGAGGCCTATGTTCAGAATCTACGGATTGTAAAATTGGAGACGGTTTGTCAGAAACCATGATGGATGACTTTGTAGTGACCTCTGCCTGAAAACCTGCAATAAAGGACAAGCTCTTGTCTGAGCCACAGTGATCCACCTCCTTAAAATTGTATTGTTATTTTTAGTTTAACCATAGTCTTGGTGGAATGGTTTCCCAACGTTATTTCTAGCTTTAACTGATAGTATTTATGGTTAGAACAATCAGACCTTCTCTGTCCTCACTGATTTACCTTCAGTGTCATTATAAGATCAACAGGGACTTCCACTAAAAAGATTGCACCTAACGGAAGAAAGGGGAGGGGAGGGGGAGAGGAAACTATGAATCACATCACATTCCTAGTCGAAAAGTCTCCTCTGGGAAACTTTCATTCTAATTTAGAATGCAATAGTCTGACTTCTGTTTTACATGGGAAAAATGGCTATTGAATATGAAGTTAATTAGAATTTGAAACCTGAAAACAGAGGCTATTTCAAACAAGGTCTACTTTGATGAGCAATGAATGTCAACAAAGCTATTAAGAAAAATTTACAATGGAGCCTAAGCTGGAGGTAAACAGCATAACAATGATAGATTTCCACTTGAATATCTTTTCTAAGTCTCTGATTTCCTCAGAATCATTTATTTCACAAATATTCTTGAGGACTCATCCCCTCACGGTGAAAATCCCTATTATTGGCTCTCCTGCAATGCTGAGATAAAAGGCTTTCAGGGTGGTATGCCCATTTCCAGAGTGAAAGAGGCTGAAGCACAGGGAAAGGGCATGTCTGGTCACATGTCTCAAGAGCTACAGGAGAAGATACGAGGTCTTTCTTTTTTATTTGTGCGTTTTTATTTTGGAGGAAAGGCATAACAAAACACTCCAATTCAACAATTTCTACATGCATAATCCAGTGTTATTACTTACGTTCTTCAAATTGTTCCCCATTCTCACGGTCCTTTCAATTCTCTACCGCTGTTTATAAAGCCTTCCTGTTGCCTAAGCATCTCCCCTAACTTTGGAGTAGTTGATGCCGCTTGGATCTCTATGGAGATCATTATATATATATATATATATATATATTATATATATATATATATATATATATATATATATATATATATATATATAATAGAGCACAATAGTTAAGCTTTTCATGCTTTTTTCTAAGTTGTTGGTTGTGACTGCAGACATTCTATTCTAAACCAAACTTTTGTTTTTAGTTTAAGGAAGACTTCAGGGGATAGTTTTGGTTTAAGGTTTAAAGAGTTTTCTCTGGGCATAGATTCAGAAGGTTTTATGCAGGCCCACTGACTCCATAATGTGGGGATTCCATGGTAACGTAAAATTCAGTCCCACCAGACTGCGGGGTTTGCCTAAGTGGGGAGGGCAGTGTAGGGAGAAAATAGTCCTGGACTTGCTGATTGCTGGGTGCTGACTTGAAGGAAGTGGAAGTTAGTGATCCACTGGGGCAGAAGGGCAATCAAGGAGGTGGGGAGGGGTAAGCCGATTGGAGATTTGATTAGTAGTTTAGACTGAAATACAAAATTAGTTATCTGAAATGCAAATCCCACCTAAGTTACAATTTTAAAAATTCCATTCCAGGTTTATCCTTTTTGATCATGATTCTGCTAGCATCATTGATCAAAATGTTTAGTAATGGCAGCCAGGTGGTCTCGTGGCAAAATCGGCAGTTGTTCAGAGACCATTAGTTACACATTCTAGTTCCTCCTCCCATTTCCTCCCTCTCCTCTTCGCTGCTGCTCCAGGGAAGAAAGGCCAATTGTACTTTGAGCATCTAGGTTTCTGTGTGAGTGGGTTTTGTCAGTCGTTTTCACCTGGTGCCTTTCCACCAGTAAATTACAAATGAATACGACATTGTTTCTTCTCCTTGAAGAATGCTACTGGATTTCATGAAGGTCAAAGTAGTAAATTTTAGTAGGCCACTTCATTCACTGCAGTTCCAAACTTTACTGTCAAATTGGTAATACTATCTTTCTTTGCTAAGTGACTTTTTGTTTCATGGGCGTTTGGTCCTCCAACCAATAAAATAAGGTCAACCTTTGTTTTATTTCAAGCACATGGAATAACACAGAAAGTGGATGTTCTAGTTCAATGTGAATGCTTTTGCTTAATACTCTGAGTTGGTGGCATTTTTCATTTGCTCTCCAAATGGCTTCACTGTCCGCATTTTCAGCTTAAACAGTTTGCTTCTGAAATGGACATCCCAAACAACTCTCCCTAAGGCTCATTGTAGACCAAAGTCAGCACAGCCTTGCTTGACGGCCAAATCTCTCTGCCATTTTGAAAGGAGTTGTGAGGGCACCGTGTGTTTCTAGTTGGACTACTAACCATAGCTTCTTACATCTTACTCTTTTCTTTTTAAAAAGTAACAGAACAGTTGGCTTTTGAACAATACAAGGTTTGAACTGCACCAGTTCACTTATCCACATCATTCTTTAGCCTGCTGCAATTTCAGTGAGCTCATGTTGTGAAGTAGAAGCTTGTCTTTCCTGATACTGGGGATGAATAGTGTCAGGAGACATTTAAACTGGATACTTGAAACATCTGAGTTCACAACAATAGCAACAGGGAAAAAAATCTCTGTACAAGTGGGCCCACGCAATTCAAACTTATATTTTCTACATGAAAGGTGGTTATTTGTTATCAACCACTGTTGAGTGTTCAAAGAAAAGGCCAAGAAGCAGGACTGGGCAAAGAGAGAAGTTAAGTGCAAAGCAAACTCAGGGAAGACTCAGCTAACCCTTTTGGGGGATCAGGAGCTGCCATGGGCACATAGTTTTCCTGAGCCGAAGTGAGGCAGCCAGGTCTTTGTATTCTCACACTGATGTGTCTATGTGAGCTGCCCCTGTAAGTAAGGCAGCGTTCTTCAGTTAAAGCGATCAGTCCTTAAAGAGGGTAGACAATTGAAGATAATCTGTCATAATTTTCGGGAGCTGGGGGAGAAAGTGCTTCATTTGTGATAAGAGATCTGTTTAGCATCACCAGAGCACTCACCACTTTTGATGTGGTTTGTCTGACAGGCAAGTGCTCATCAATCATGTTAACAGCCTCTGGTAGGAAATCTCAATAGAGCTTTATCATGGGCTCCTCTATGTAAGTTAGACAATTGTAGGGGAACGTTTCCCAGAGAACTATTCACCACCTTACATCTTATATCTGATAATAGCTGTAGATCAGGAGTGAGTGAGAAAATTAGCAAGATAATGATATAACTTAAGACAAGTGGATCTGAAGTCCTTGGGCTTCAAGGCTGCTAGGCAACCTTGTTTGTACAGATGTGAAGGAGACAGAAGATAGAGGGTAATAGTCTTAACTTTTTATGTTGAAAGTTTTCATTTCTTCCGTGATTTCTCAGATGAGTCTTATGTCGTCAGAAGAATTTTCTCTCACAAGTTAGCAGGGATTGATATTTCAGATGAAAGTCTTTCAATCTCTTTGCCATTCATTGGAGATCTGTGCACTGGGTCAAGTCTTAATAATAAATACCCCTCTCTTTTTGTTCCCATCTCACAGCCAGGAAAGTTTGAATAGTTTTGCTTTCATGCACAGCACCTTGGAAAGTAGATGATGGCAGATGCCGTGAGGTTAAAATTAACACCTCATTATTTGATCTCCCCCTTGGCCCATTTAAAAATTTTTGGCTTTAATTTTGATTGGGATTTTTCTCTGTCTTACTTTGTTATTGTTTTTTTGGGTATATTTTTCTGTAGATGAAATCCAGGGTAGGTAAATATAGAGACAGGAACTGGATGAATGATTTCTTAAGAGTAGCATAGGGGAGGTTGGAGGGAAATAGGTAACTAATAATTATGAATACAAGGAAGAAGAAAATATCTTAAAATTGATTATGATGATGATTATATCACTCTTCTTTTTAAAAAACAGTTTTATTGGGTCAGGATTCACATATCATACAATTCACCAGTTCAATAATGTCAAGAAGAGTTGTACAATCCTCACCCCACTCAAATTTGAACACTTTCTTCTTCCTTGTACTCCTTGTTATTGCTCCCTATTTTCCCCAATCTCCCCTGCTGGACCCCCCCCCCCCCGAGAAAGAATTAATACAGTTACTATCTGTATAGACTCATGTGTCCTGGATTTCACATACTGAACAGCATACAGAAACAAAGAATCAAAAAACGGAGCAATAACAAAATAAAATAGAGGGAAATTTCCAGTTGAAAAGAGAAAATATTAAAAGCTAGAGCAACTTTAAAATATGCCAAAGGGAGATCAATGATAAAGTCTCAGATTGCAACCTAACAGATCTCTCATGATCCGCTTCCCAACGCAGCTGGCCAAGCCGTTCGCATTGCTGGTCTGTGTTCAGAGAGGAGTCCCTGGCAGCTTAATCCACATGCATTTCTCCTCCCCCCCCCTTCCCCTCCCATGTACTTTTTTAGGCCATTATAATTTTAAAGGACCAAGAGGGAGATCAAATAAGATATTGCATTTAACCTGACTATATCTCTGTGGAGCCCTGGTGGTACAGTGCTTACGAACTGGGCTGTGATCCGTAGTCAGCAGTTCAAACCCACCTCCAGCTCTGCAGGAGAAAGACTGGGCTTCCTACTCCATAAACGGGAACAGTCTTGGAAACCCGCAAGAGGTCACTGTGAGTCAGCATTGAATGATAGCAGTGAGTATCGGGTTTTTGTGATGTCTACTATAATCATCTCATATTACTGTTTTCCTGATAACAAGGCTATGCACATTCCCCACTGTGGTCCGAGGGCAATTACTGGAGGCTTAATCTGTGTGTGGCTCCTGCAAATGGATTTTGGGCTTCCATGGTCATCCATATCTTTCTGCAAATCAAGTACAGCTCTTCTTAATATCATTAAATGATTTAATTGTAAAAAAATAAAAAATACCCCACAGTAAGCTCTAATGTCACCATAATACGCAAATGTAACCCCCCCAAAAGTTTATTTAGATCTTCCTTGTTGTCACTTTATTTTTAGTAATTAGTAGGGTTTTTGTACATTAGAGTGTTTAAAAAACATTTTTTGTGTATAAGAAAGAGCTTTATATACAAGAGCAATTGAATATTGAAAAAAACATCCAAGTCCAGTCCAGATCAAGTCCGATAGTAGCCCATATGTTCGATACCAATCTATATATTCTTCTTCAGATTCATGAAACACATAGAATGACACAGGATGCATTTTCTATTATGAAGTAGGTGAAGGTTTACAGAGGAGACCATAGACTGACAGTCCACTCACCCACTGCAACCCTTCCAATGTACCATTGTCTAGTCCCTTCCTCGCGAGTGTTTTTGTTTCCAGTCTTCCTTTTTCCTTTCTGCGGTTTTTACATTTTGTAGTGACTGAGAGAAATTCAGAAGATAATATTTCATGCCACATGAGAACCATTGAGTGTCCTTACATCATTATGTTGGCGTAATGTCGTAACACATCATTTAAGAACCTTCCAGGGAAGCTTCCAGGGAAGCTTTCGTGCTACAGAGGCAGAGTTGAATAGCTGTAGCAGAGTCCATCGGATCAGGAAACCGGAAAGCATTCACAAGTCCATTTTGGAAAAAGAGTGCCAACTCCTGCAACTGTCCTGGAGATAGGACGCTGCCTTGTAGCTGGCCTCGAGTGTGGCATGATAGCTACAATTTTACTGGGATCATACAGAAGCTGCACAGGGAGCTCTCTTACAGAAAATAAACAGAGGAGCTGAAAGTACATCTTATAGGAATATCAGAAAATTTGTGTCCTGAATATTAGGGAAATATGAATAAATACAGAGCAAATGATGTTCCCAAGTCAATAACTGCTCTTAATTTGTTAGTGACTAAACCATTCTTGAAACAACCAGTTGTATTTTAGAGGTGGCACAGAATTTAGAGAGGAACTGATTGAGCCTTCACTTATATATGGGTTAACTATGTGTTCTTTAGCCATTAGACAGATGCAAATAAAAAACAACAGTAAGATATTATTTCACCCCAACATTAATAGCAAAATTCAAAAGCAAAAACAAATACAGAAAACCACAAATGTTGGAGAGGGTATGGGGAGACTAGAAACCTAATAAACTGTGCTGATGGGACTAAAATGGGGCAACCACTATAGGAAACAGTATGGAGCTTCCTGAAAAAGTTGGACGTACAAATACCATATGATCTAGCAATTCCTCTACTTGGTATATCTCACAGGTATTGAGTTGATTCTGACGCATTGTAAACCTCACGGTTACATGCGAGGATCTGATCTTCTTTACATTGAGTTGTGATCCATATTGATGGCTGTGATCCTTGAAGTCGTCCTCACTTTCAGCAAGCAAGGTTGTGCCAGCTGCGTAACGTGGCATCAAGATTGGGCAAGGCTTTGTTAACAGCATATGGTATGCAGAAAACTCCTGTAGCATAGGGCCTGTTTTGCTATGGTTTCTATTGTCTAGCTATACTTATTTTATGTACTATGTTTGTTTAAGATATGGCTTGCTGCATCATTTGGGTCATAGCTCTAAGTCATCATAAAATGAAAATGATGCATGAGACAGAGTTTATCTCTTCAGATAGTGTCAGTCACGATGAGCTAAGTCAGCCAGAAGATCTTGCCTCATGTAAGCAAATAGCCTCTTGCTATTCTACTCCGTCTACAGACTCTGCAAGTGCCCAACCTTGATCCACTGGAGAAAATGTCACAGCAGCAAGAAGCAGATGTGGACTTTTAAGGTGGACCGCCAGTTCCCATACTCTACACTAAATTTCTTTCATGCACTTTAGGACTTCCATCCCAAATCCCTTCTGGTAGAACAGGAACTTTTCTCATTTGTTGACAACTTTTGTCCCTCTTGCACAATGCATTTCAGAGTGCAACTTATTCAGTAGGTGGTCAAGATCAAAGTTATATTCTCACAAAATCTAGGCTGTCTGGCATCGTATCCCATAGCTCTGAAGTTTGTGGAGTTTGCAAAGGCAGAGGGGGAGAAAATTCTGAGGTGGCATCCTATCCCTCCTCCAGGGATTGTGCTTTGTATGTCATAAGTCATGAGTAAATATCAATCCAGCAAAACAAATATGGTTCACAGAACAGTGAGTGACTCACCTGCCATTGCAAGAGAGAAAGGTTTTTTTTAAAAAAGGAAGAAGGAAAGTGGAGAACATTTAGTGCTAAATATTCTTTAATAGTTCTGGTCATGACTTCATCCCTCATGATTACACTTTTTAATCACTCTTTTTTCCTAAACGTCGAAGGCATTTCCTTACTGGAACATATAGACATGTCAACATTTATTTTGTCTAGAAAACTTATGTTTCTATTTCTTTTTCAGTACTTAGAAATCTAATATTCTTACAGTAGTTTTTGATCAATCAAATAAGTCGTTGTGGGAGAAGTTATTGCTTCTTGATGTATCAGGTGATATAGAGAGTTGAATTGAAAGACATAAAAAAGAAAGGAAAAAAATCTTCATTAGCAAAAACAACCAGCACATTTAGTGGTTGGACTAGGATAAAGCTATTTGCAAAAATAGTTACATATAGTTACTAGAACAGGAGGAAAGTACATAGTGAAAATGGTATAACCACGATTTTCTGTCTAATTTGAAAAAATGCAAAATAAATCAGGGGTGAGGTTGAAGTTAACATCTCAAACTACACAACATGACATTTCTTTTCATACTTAAATTTTGTACAGTAATTATTCCTTTCGTAATTCATCATTCCCACAAAAGAAAAAGTTTCTTAAGGGCAAGGGCTCTGTAGCAGTTTTTATCATCGTCTTCTCTCTTACAGGAACAAACTCCAGTACCCAGTGTTCAATATTCAAAGGAAGGCATTTTATAACTCCATCTTTCCATCAGAATATACCAATCTCAGACCATAACTTTATTAAGGACAGCTCAGATAGATTCATGTGAACATAAAAAGGTCGGAAAAGTTAAGTTGAAAGAAAAATTTGCATATAGAGTTATAGGCTTGAGCAGTCAGTGACACTTATTTTAAATAATATTGCTCTATCCACTTGAATGCACACATTTTAATATCATTTTATTGGGGGTCATACAACTCTTATCACTATCCATACATATATCAATCGTATAAGCACATTTGTACATTCGTTACCTTCATCATTCTCAAATAATGTACACATTTTATCTTAATACCCCCTATGGGCCCTTGTGGTTTTGTTTTCTAGAAGAAGGAATGGGACGTTAGGGCTAGATACCATGCAGACTGTACAGGCAATAAGTACAAAGAATAGGCGTCAGATTCAACTCCAACTTCAAAGCTCATGATTTTCATTACTGTGAAATCTTCCATTCAAAAACTTGAATCTAATAAAAAAAAACTTGTCTATAAAGCCAATTCATACAATAGGTTTGTACTTTGCAGGAAACTTCTCCCAAATGATGGTTTCCTTCCGAAGTGTATGCTTACCGCCATGCCTCAACTTAAAACAATTCCCGCCCTTCCCTCTGTGGGGCATCAGCATTCCATGTGGCCATTCAAAGGCCATTAGGTTCTGGATCAAACCCAAGAGCTTTCCCTGCCAGAGTGAAGTCGGCTTTGAACGGCCTGTATTTCTCCATGAGACCCTTTCAAACTTGAAATATTATCTGCTTTGAATTTTTTGAAACTAAACTATATGTTTTCAGTAATGAAAGACATTTTGGATGAAATGAGAAAAAATGTCTTAAGGCAATATAGATTTTGATACAACTGGCTGTGTCCTGAGGAGGCTCTGGTGTTGTGGATGGTGAGATCAGTTTCCATTCTTATATTAACCCACAGTTATACAAGCCTCTGCCAGATGGCAGTACACACTAAACATGGGATAACAGATTCCCACGAAACCCCGGAGGCAGAAAATGTATGTGGGTACTGTGGTCCTTAGGGGTTATAAGAAAGTTAACTAATTTGACTATCAACAACATATTGGCAGTGCTTTGTTTGTGCTGCTGGTCTTACTTGCTGTTGAGAAATTCCAGCTAATAGTGACTCCATGTGTACAGAATGGAACTGCTCCCCAGAGTGGGTTTTCAAAGTGGTGACTTTTATGTCCAGACCACAGTGCCTGGCTTGTCTTCTGAGGCACCTCTGGGTGGCTTTGAGCCTCCAATCTTTTCAGTTAAATACTTTATTATTCATGCTATGCAAGGACTCCCAATACTATTCTATAAAGTCAATCAAAATAAAGATTTTGATAATATTAAAGGCAAGCAAACATGCCTAAATTAGAATAATCATTTTATAGAGGTTAGGGCCCAATGATATTACCACATGCTATCATAATTTGATATCAAACTAGGTCTAGGAAAAAAGGGGGCATTAACTTTTGGGGTGCTAAAAAATCAAATCAACTGGCAGTTGTGACTCACAATGATTCTATAGACAAAAGTAGACCTCCCTAATGGTATTACAACATTACAACATTAATCTTTATGGAAGCAAAGGGCCACATCTGTGGCCCACAGAATGGCTAGTGCGTTCAAACCCAACACTTACCCACTGCACCACAACTCCAAACTTGCGACCATAGTGCCATATCTGACTCATAGTGAGATAGTTAAAGTTTATTGTGCCGACTTGGCTGATAAACACATGTGTGGTCAATTGAAAGGCAGAGAGGTAAATGGCTCAGTGAGCCTCACCTTTCTAGTTATCAGGCCTCTTGCTTTCTGATGGTCAGACCAGGTGAAGCTGCTTTAGCCAGTTCCCTGCTTCAGCTGGCAAGGCTCACATCCTGCAAGACATTCCCGAGGAGAAACTGACATGGACCTACCCCTATGCAGACCTGGGTGCTGGAGCAGCCGTGTGGAGACCCCTGCCAGCGGTGAGATGCTTACACATTCACTGATTCAGCTTTCCTCCTGCACTCAGTGTTTTTTGTGAGTTGGAGGAGGACTTTGTGGATTGGTGTTGGACATAGGGGTTAATATTGGACTTGTGAGCTTGGGCAGCACTGGGCTGGGTTGTTTTCTTGATGTGCACTTACCTTTTATATAAAACATTTCCTTATACATACGAGTTTCTGTGGATTTGTTGCTCTAATGTACCTAGATTAACACACATGGTGACCCTATAGAACAGAGGAGAATTGCCCTTTTGGGTTTCCACGGCTGCCACTCTTTACTGGAATAGAAAGCCTCAGAGTTGGTGGTGGTTTCAAACTGGTGACTTTATGGCTAGCAGTCCAAAGTATAACCCACTCTACCATGGTAAGAGGTAAATTGGGTCATTAAACTGAAAAATATAAATGACATTTAAAAAGCATAATTGATTTGAAGCCTGGAGACCTGAATCCAGACATTAGCAGTACAAACCTACAGTTAACAATTACACAATTAACAAGTAAGCCTAATGGTTATTTTCTTTTATCATTTTTCTTCATTATGGAAGCAATAATATCTACTTCTTAGTGTAGCTAAAGTCTAGAACAAAATAATATATCTGAACTTGATTTCAATAATGAACTAAGTAAACATATTACCATTATAGGTAAAACTTGTCTTAGTTTATTATTATTGTTAGGTGCTGTTGAGTCAGTTCCACCCCATAGGAATCCTATGTGCAACAGACCGGAACACCCCTGGTCCTGTGCCATCCTCACAGTGGTCCCACGTTGGAGCCCACGGATGCAGCCACTGTCTCATTCTGTCTCATTCAGGACCTTCTTCTTTGCTGC
Source organism: Tenrec ecaudatus (assembly GCF_050624435.1). Taxonomy (NCBI): domain Eukaryota; kingdom Metazoa; phylum Chordata; class Mammalia; order Afrosoricida; family Tenrecidae; genus Tenrec; species Tenrec ecaudatus. The sequence continues at coordinate 92,089,928 of NC_134536.1, forward strand.
CCTCTATTGTACCAAGCATGATGTTTTCCCCAGGTGCTGATCTCTCCTGGTAACTTGTTCTAAGTACATGAGGTGAAGTCGCACCATTCTTACCTCCAAGGAATAGTCTGGCTAAACTTCCAAGACAAACTTGTTTGTTCTTTTGGTGATCCAAGGTATGTTCACTCTTCTTTGCCAACACTATGAGTCAAATGCATCAGTTCTTCAGTTTTCTTTATTCAATGTCTAACTTACACACGAAATGGGACAGCCTTACTTTTCAACACTCCCAAGAGTTCTTGTGCAGCAGATAGACCTAATGCAACGTGTTTTGATCTCTTGACTCATGATTTGATGAGCATTCATTGTGGATCCAAACAAGGCAAAATGCTTGACCACTTCAACCTTTTCTTCATTTATTATGAAGTTACCTATTGGTCCAGTTGTAAGGATTTTGGTCTTCTCTACATTGGGTTGTAATCCACACTGAAAACTCAATCCTTAATCTTCATCAGCAAATGCTTCAAGTCCTCCTTCTCAAGCAAACAAGGTCGTGTCATCTGCATTATTGAATGCTGCTAATAAGCCTTCCTCTGATCGCAATGCCACGTTTTCATACCATGCAGCTTCTACGCTCAACATACACATTGAATAAGTATAGCGAGAGAACACAGCCCTGACACACACCTTCCTTGATTTCAAACCATGCAGTAGTCCTTTGTTCTGTTCACATAACTGCCTTTTGATCCACGCACAGCTTCCACATAAGCACTGTTCAATTTTCTAGAACCGATATTTTTCTAAAGGCTACCCATAGTTTGTTATGATGCATACAGTTAACTGCTTTTGTACGGTCAATCACAAGTAAATGTCTTTCTGGACTCTGCTTTGAACCAAGATCTATCTGACATAGCAATGATATCCTTTGCTCCATGTTCTCTTCTGAGTCTGATCTGTCAACGTATGTCTGCAAACGTTGTTGGATAATCTTCAGCAAAATTTTCTTGGCATGTGATATGTTGGGCCACTTTTCTTTGAAATGGGCACAAATATATATCTTTTTCACTTAGTTGACCAAGTAGCTGTCTTCCAAATTTCTTGGCATACACAATTGAATGCTTCCAGTGCTTCATCAGCCTGTTGAACATTTCGGTTGGTAGTCCGTCAGTTTCTGGAGCCTTGTTTTTGGCGAATGCTCTCAGTGCAGCTTGGACTCCTTCCTTCCCTGGCATTGGTTCTTGAGCATATGCTGCCTCTTGAAATGGTGGAAGGTTGACTAGTTATTTTTGGTAGACTGTGTATCCTTTCCATCTTATTTGATGCTTCCTGCATCATTAAATATTTACCCATAGAATCTTTCAATAATGCAACTCGAGTCGTGAATTTTTCTTCAATTCTTTCAGTTCAAGATATACTCAGTGTGGTTTTCCTTTTTGGTTTCTAATTCCAGGTCTTTGAAATTTTCATTATAATATTTTACTTTGTTTTCTAGAGCAGCCCTTTGAAATTTTCTGGTCAATTTGACTTCATCTTTTCTTCCACTTTCCCAACTATGATTAAGAGCAAGTTTCATCACCACTGGCTTCTCAGGAGAAAGAAGGGGCTTACTACGCCCATAAAGATTTACAGTCTCAGAACCCCACAGTGGTAGCTCTACTTTGACCTGTATGGTTGCAATGGGAGGGAATTGATTCAATCACAGCGAGTTATCAAGTCTAAGGTGAAAGAATGCCCCAAGCAGTTTGGCAGAGCAATTGCATTGCCAGGCTTGACTATAGGGGTCCAAAGACCCTCAGATAAGGGAAGAAAGTGAATGTCCTTCCACCTCACCTAATGCACTGACCTTTTCCCAAAGCCGTCACACCCATCTGACCACTTGAACACAGCTGACTCCTACAGTTTATTTAAAGGAGACTTAAAGAGGGTAAAAGAAGGAGTTTGGCACAGGTGGAAATGGATGCTTACAGCAAATTCCTTTTCTCAAATCTAAATGTTTTACATAAAAAAGCCAGATTAAATTGATTTACAGTTAGTATGTTTCACATATTCCAAGAAAATAAGTATCAGGTTTCTAAATCTTTTAATTTTGTATATTTTTCTCACGTAAATGAGTATCTGCTTTTTAGAAATACATGTTCATTAAACATTAGGTTTTCTTTTTTAAAGAGCAAGTTTCAGTCTTTTAACTTTCACTTTGATCTTTTCTTTTCTCTCCTTTGCTTCATGTATGAAGATCATAATGTCATCCTGCAGCTCATCAGGGCTTCCATCTTTACTGCTCAATGAGTCAAGTCTTTTCTTAGAATGTACTCAGAATTCAGATGGCATATAGTCAATGTTGTATCTTGGCTCTTGTGGATTTGTTTACATTTTTTTCAATTTGAACCCGAACTTACACGTGATCAATTGATGGTCTGTTCCACGTTGATCCCTGGTCTCATGCTAGTTGCTGATATTGAGCTTCTCCAAATTGACTACAGCTGTAGTCAATTTGATTTGTGGGAAGTCCATCTGGAGAAGCCCATGTGTATATAGTTGGCCTTTGTCTTATTGTAAAAAGCTATTTGTGACGAGAAAAGTCTATGATGCGATCCCCAGCTTCATTTCTATCGTCAACTCCATGCTTTCCAGTTACTGTTCCTTCCTCTGTGTTTCCAACTCTCATATTCCAATAGCCAATAATCATCAATGTATGCTGATTCCATATTTGATCAATTACAGACCGAGGCATCGATAGAATTCTTCAATTTCTTCATCATTAGCTTCAGTGCCTGGTGCATATATTTGAATAATAGTTGTATTGACTGGCCCTCCTCATGATTACATGGATATTATTCTGTCTCAGAGAACATTATACTTCAAGATAGATCTTGAAATGTCCTTTTTAAAAATTAATGTACAGCCATTCTTCTTGAATCTGTCATTACCAGCAGAGTATACCATAGGATAGTGTGATTTGAAAGGACTAATAACAATCCATTTCAACCCCTTAATGCCTAGAATGTCGATCTTTTGAGTTCCGTTTCATTTTTGAAGACCTTTCCTAGTTTTTCCTTTATATATTTCAAGTTTCAATTGTTAATACATATTTTCAGCTGTCAGGACCTGTGATTTCTGGAAGGCTTTATTTCATCTGGCCAACTCTACTTTGAGAAGGCAACTCTTCTTCAATCATAGTTGAGTGACTTTCAAATTGAGGTGTCTATCTTCTGGCATTATATCTGATATAATTATGCTACTAGACATGGGGATTTTAGTATGTGACAATGTTCCATTGCTATCCATAAGTTTTTCAGGGGTTAATTCTTCAGAACTGGACAGTTTATTCTTTCTTCATAGTCTATTCTTAGTCTCGAAGCTCTGCTGAAACCTGTTCACTTTGGGTGACTCTGCTGGGCTTTGAAATACCAGTGACAACGCTTCCAGCCTCACAGTAACACACAAACCACCACAAATAACACGACAAACTGAGAGACAAGTGGTACCATAAAATGTACTCCAATATACTGAGCAGCTCTAAGAAAGTTTTAAAAGGATATTGTGAAGTCCTGAGAATTGTTTAACCTGGTTAACATCACGAGGTGTGTGGCACAGAACACTTGATTTTCCATAATTTCCACATTTGGAAAAGTTGCAAAGATTTATGGAAAACTGGAGGGGTCACATTGTATTAAAATAAAATGCATGAGAAATATGAAATAAATATAAAACATTTGTCAGGTTTCACTGTTCATATTGAGATTAAGATGTTCATCTATAAAAATGATAATATAGACTCAGATTAAGAAAGCATCTTTTATGTGTTGCCCTCAATCTTGATATGGTGGTAAAATATGCTTTCTAATAATTTACAATCATCAGTAGCATTTTAAACCATCTATTACAAAGAGAAGGACAAAGGGCATGGTTTATTGCGGGCACTTTTAGAGGTTCGCTACCATGAGATAGGGATACAGGTGAGGGAAGAAGGAGGTAATGTGTAAGTTAGATTTGAAATCAGAGGCTTACATTTGGGATTGAATCTTTAAGTAATTGGAAATGATGGTAAGTGATGGATTATGGATAAACTTTAATTTAGAATTGGAATTAGTGTTTGGTATTACAGGTTAGGCATTTACAAATGACCACCTCCACTGAAGAAGCTTTAGGCAATGACCCTTCTGGATTGTCCTGCCTTCTTGCAAGAGTTGAGTTCTACTGCAATAGCCATCACAGTATTTGACCAGCCCCAGAAGAGGGCCAGCCCGTCAATGGTGGGGTCCTCTTCAGCTAAAGCAATTCCTGAAGAAGGCTGATATCCAACTTCTCCCATAACTTGGAGGCTTTATCTTTCAGTTCTGAGGAAGCCTTCAGCATTTGTGCAAGCTACTCCTTTATTCTGCTTATTCCAATCTCACACGATTCCAGGCCAACTCTGGCCACACGACTTTGGCAGGCCTGCTCTCCTCACAATGGTTAGTGAGATCGACTACTGTCTTTACCACCGCAGTACACTTAAGTCACAAGCAATACATTATTCCCCTCCTCCGCTAACCACTCCAGGTTCCCTTCATTTTGGCTAGCATCTCTGCTAGTCTTACTTGGTGGGTGATCCAAGCTCATTCATGAATGATCCAAAGCCCTTTCTGAAATTGGCTGTTATGATTACAAATGGCCATATAATTAGTCAAGGAAATAGGAAGAGAAGGTCAGATGAATCACGTGGTTGTAAAACTTGTCCCTCTCTTTCCTCTTAGCTTCAGTCTTGTGTATTCCTCATATGCCATGGTGATTTCTCTTTTCACCTGCTGGCCCCTTGGTATGAATTTCCCAAAGTTGTTGGGCAGTAGGTGTATTTTAAATCCATTTGCATTCTTGCTAGATCTCCTAGTAGATGTGTTCCCATGTCGCGAACCAAAATTCTAAGCTCTCAAAGATCACGCTTCTGGGGATGGGACGAATGACCCCTTAAGTGTACCGTTTGTTATTTTAAGCAGCCATTGAACGGATTTAGACTCTGTGAGCCCAGTTGATAGAGTAGAACTGTGCTATAGGGTTTTCTGGGCGGTGATCTTTATAGGTCTTCCTCCTGTGGAAACTCTGGGTGAGTCCCGACCACTGACCTGTGTGTTAGCAATGGAGTGTTTAACTGCTTCACCATAAGCACTCTCTCAGCTTCAGCTAGTCCCAGCCTGGTCATCCCGTGTGCTTTTCTAACTCCAGGTTTTGCACATTTCATCGTAACTGTCTTCTCAAGAAGTCCTTTGAGATAGTTTGCTCAGCCTTTTTACTTCATCATTTGCTCCATTTGCTTCAGTTACTCTACATGGAGAGAAAGTTGCAAAGTACCTTCTGACGCCCACTCTGATCTTTCCTTCTTTCTGTCTCGTTAATCACTTTGCTTCCTTCTTGTATGGTATTCTTGATGTCCCCCCACTGCTCTCAGCTCTTCTCTTCTGAGCGTTAAATCCGTTCCTGAGATCGCTTTTAAGTTCACATGAGATATGCTCCGGGTTATATTTTGGGTCTCATGGATTTGTTTTCATTTTCTTTAGCTTCAATCTGAGTTGCATATGAGCAATTGACGGTACGTTATTCCACAGTCAGCTCCTGGCCCAGTTTTGGCGGATGATATTAAGCTTCTTCATCACCTCTGATATAGTTAATTTGATCCCATCTGGTGAAGTGTATATATATATATATATATATATATATATATATATATATAGTCACTATTTATGTTATTTGCAATGAAGAAGTGACAAAGTGACAGCTGAGTGACAGAGAAGGATTTTGGAGTAGAAAAGTGGCAACATTTGGACTCCAGCACATTGTCATTTGTTCTGCCACTGGGTTCCTTCCTGTTTGCTTAGGAAGACGATCTTATGTGGAACATGAAAAGCACCTGGCAGAATTAGGCGACCCTAGCATTTCCCACACCACCACCACAGCTCCTAGGAAATCTAGATGGACAAAATAAAAGATATTTTAGTATGCATGTGTATAACAAAACATAGACCTTAATTTTAGTATTTTAATTAACACGGGCTATAAATTTTTTTTTAATTTTAACAATTTATTGGGGCTGATACAATTCTTTTCACAGTTCATATATATACATACATCAATTGTATAAAGCACATCTGTACAGTCTTTGCCCTAATCATTTTTTCTCTTTTCTTCTTTTACATTTTATTAGGGACTCATACAACTCTTACCACAATCCATACATATACATACATCAATTGTATAAAGCACATCCATACATTCCCTGCCCCAATCATTCTCAAGGCATTTGCTCTCCACTTAAGCACGGGCTATAAATTTGTAGTTCTTTTTGACCTACTTTAACACACTGATCTGATATTTTTCTTCTAGTCTTACTAAGGAAAGAAATACATAGTTTGCACATTATTGTTTCAACATTTTTCCTCATGCCAAAAATGAGATTAACACTGAGCATGATATTAGTGATAATGAGCTCTTATTGAGGTTTGTACTAGGCAGTCTATATATGCTACCTACCCAAATGCAACAGTTCTATGAGAAAGAATATTTTTATTTGATAAGAACTGAGGACTTAGAGAGGCTAAGAGGAACGACTGCTACCAGAGAAGAGAGAAGCTCTCCTTTCTTTTGTATTCGTTAGCTACTTTTCATGAACACTTTGCCTAAGTTTTATTGTTTAGTGATTACAATTTCCAATAAAAACTAGGACATAAGTAAGGCTCAGCAATTTTGCTTGCCTGTGTGTGTGTGTCCTGTGAGGGAACATAAGGGAGTTTGGTGGCTGTGATCATATGTGATTCACCCAGATCATCACCATAAATGTAGTCATAACCTACACTCTTAGCTGATCCCTCCTCATAATCACGAAGAATTAGGCTAAGAATGAGGGTTGCTATCATCACACCTCAGCTCTACCACCTGTGTGACTAGTTTCCCAGCTGAAAAAGGATAGTTTAGCCAGTGAAGCATGACAATTAATGACAACTGTGTGTGTGTGTGTGTGTGTATACGTACTAGAGGCAGAGGGAAGGACCTGGATGGGGTGGTAGTGACTGGAAACAGAAACATGGGCTATTTGGATTGGTTCATTTAAATGGATAACTAAGGAAGGTTTGAATGGGTGGTTATAAGGTAAGTAATTTAGAAGCATTTCCTGACAGCTGCTGAGAAAGTTTATGATAAGAGTCTTATGTTAAGACCTTCACTTGAGAGTACTTTTCTATACTTTAGTTTAACGTCAGGCAAAGAGACAAAACAAAAATGATTTCCTTTGTGATGCACTTATTCCTGTCCCAGGGGCCAGCAGTGGCAGGGAAATCCTCTGATATGTACTTAGGTCAGTCTAAAATTTTGTTAGTTGTAAGAGCAATGATTTCTAATATGGAGTCAGGGCTCAAATCTGAGCCAAACCTTCTGTTATGAGTCAAACTCCTCAAAGTGGGGAGACTTGCACCGTAGCAAATAAAACACACCATGCCATTGTTTAGAGAGAAACCTCAGAAAAAAAGGAAATAAAATTTCCCCCCACCAAAGTTTTCATTGTTTACTTGACCCTGAAAATTATATAGCTGGTCCTGAAGTTCTTCTGTGTAGCTGTAGGGCTTTGAGACATCGTACAGAGTATGGAACTACTGCCAACATGCTCATCCTCATAAGGGGACCTTGAGCGCTTTTGCAGGGGAGGGTCCATAACGTCTGGAGGCGGGCTTAGACTCCCAAAGTTACGCTTAAGTGTAAGTTTATTAACTTTGAGATTTTTGATCTAGTCTAGTCTCCCCCTTCCCGCCCTTCACCCATCAAACCCATCATGAAAAGCTATTTTATGGGAAAGGTCGTTTCTGTTACCATTGTCCATGTTTACTACTAGTCGCTGTGAAGTCAGTACCGATTTATGGTGATCTGATGTGTGTAGAGTAAACTGCTCCATAGGGGTTTAAGGTTGTGACCTTCTGAAAACCGATCCCCAGGCCCATCTTTGGAGATGGCTTCAATCATCGGTCTTTCATTTAGTAGTCCAGTGCTTAACCATTCAGAAACTCTGCTCCTCATAGTAAATATGGCATAAATGCAAATTTGCCTTATAGAGGGTACCCGGAAAGTCTATTTCCAAGAGACTGCCCAATAAAACAAAGCTCACCGACACTGAGTTGAGTCCTACTCATAACGACCCTATAGGACAGGGTAGAAATGCCCTGTGGGTTTCTGAGACTGTAACTCCTTTGTGAGTAGAACGCCGTGGCTTTCTCCTATAGAGCAGCTGGTGGTTTCAAACTGTTGACCTTGTGGTGTGTAGCGCAATGTGTAACAACTACACCACCAGGGCTCAAACTCACGGTCATTGAGTCAATGCTGACTCATAGGGTCCCCCTGGGGGTTTCCAACTCTGTAACAGTTTATGGGACTAGAAAGCCCAGTCTTCCTTCTGTGGAACCGATGCTGGTTTGAACTGCTGAACATGTGGATTGTAGCCCAGCTACAATTGTAGCCCAGCCACACCACTAAGATTCATACTACTAGGGCGAGATGGTGAAAAATGCAGTCAATTTTTGACTGGATAGTTTCTACATATATTTTGATATCTTGTAGGGCATTTGTCACTATACCAAGCATAAGGTGGTAATAAATCAAACCATCTACTTGCCATTTCAGTTGCGCTTCTTCAGTGTGATCATTACTTCAGATTTATTCTTGCTCAGCACTTTGGCTTAGGCTGGTAATGTGTACACGGAAGCTCTCACAGGTGCCTTTTCAAGTACATCTCGGTAAATATTTGTGTTCAATGTGACGCAGGTTCTTCCAAAGGAAGTTTACTGGGTGGTTCCGTTTGCTTTAGTTTGGGGGAGTTATCATGAACTTCGGCTTGCTTTCCCTTCTTAGGAAAATAGTCACTTGGGACAGTCACAAGTGAATTTGCTTCTACTCATTGAAAATGAAAAGTCTCTCTGTGTTCAAATGAAGGAGCTTTTAATTTCACACAATCTCTGAAAGAAATGAAAGCAAACTGTTTTAGGTCTTAGCTTTACCAAACTGGTTCCTTTTAAAAATCATATTGCATAATGTCTACCAAACAGGCATGTGAAAAATTTCCAAACAAGGTCATACCATCAATGTGGAACTTTAGTACCTTGTATTTAGTTCAGAAAACTTGGGTTCTAACCCCTGCCCTGTTATTTATAACTTATGGGCAGAAAAATAGATGGCATATGAGGAGTAGAGTTTAGGATAAAATTGGGATTTAATTCATGCTTATTGCTAAGGGCATTAAAGTAACTTATTTTGTCAGCTTCAAAAATCTCACTGAAAATTTTATTATATGCCAGAATAAAAGAAGCCTATCTAATACTTTATCATTTGAGCAGCACCTTATTTAGGGTAATAAACTTGCAAAAATTATTTTAATTGCACGCCTTCTGGTTTTGTCCGTACAGATTTTACAGGCAGCAATAGTGTGGATTGAGCTTTCCCACTTGTAAGTTCAAGTCGTCTGTGCAGCTCAGAGTCCATGGATTCTTGGTGAACTCCAAGGGGACTCAGCAAGGACACTGACAGGCCTCCTTACCAGCTGAGACCCATCCTCTCGGCAGCAAGCAGCGATTGCATATAATCTTGAAGCACAAGTTGTGACTGGTCATCAAGAAAGTCACTAAATATCAAGGGAAGCAAAAGTTTCTTCCTTCAAGGAAACTGTTGGGAGTCCTAGGTTTCACTTGTTTAAAGCTATACAGGAATATGCTCAGAATAAGGAAAGCTCCCCATAACTCATCAATTACAATTATAATACAGCAAGAAGAGAAACACTGAATTAGAACTTTCTGTTAGTTTACAGTAGACTGAACTGTTTGGAGTCTCCTAAAGCCAATGGTTTTGACCTAGAAATTGTAAGTCATATGATTCCAATATTTATATATATTCACCACATAATAATTTCCATTATGGTTTCTATTTTGTAGTATAATTTTAGCATTAGTTATATCTTTGGATAGGAAATATGACCTATTAATTATTGTATTATACTATGAAACTGAGTATGTTTTGCCCAGAAGCAGCATTCAAGCCATATTAGTTACTAATTATGTGAAATAACTTATCATTTGAAATCTTATTATGGAACATGTGGTAATTCTCTATTATATGCACAGAATTCTGCCTATAATTTGACCAGAATCCCTTGTTGTCTGGCCTTGTCAAGGAAGGGGTGTTCACAGTACTGGAAAGTTATAACTCTTTAATGATTTGAGGTGTTCCTAAAATGATGATTACGCAGCCAAGGGCCATCTGATTTGAGGTTACACATAACAAGACTAGTTCCATTTGATTTTGCTACTGATTAAAGAGCCAGGAGGAATGACTCTCCTACAATAGAGCCAGGGTGCCATTAGCCAGAGACAGCAGCCACATTTTCAGCATGGTGGCAAGTAAAGGGCCTTTCTCTGGTGCCAGAGGCTTGGAACCTAGTCATCTTTGTGTTTTTCATATCTGACATTTCCTTTTAAAGACATTAAACTTTAATCTTCTCTTCCATGCCTGAATGGATGTCGTCAGTTATTTCAAATATTGGTTTGATGTTATCAGCACGCTCTAAAGACAGAGTTCGCGATGAGTTAGTGAAATCTCTGCCCTGCAGTAGTCATCTATCCGGTTGCATAAAGATGGACTGTGACGTGCCATCTGGGAACATGAGTGCAGTATTATTATTTGCATTGGAAGACCCATGATAAAAGCTTCATTATTTCACACAGGGAGTGAGGATCCCTACCTGCCAGCTCTAAAGAGACCAGGTTCTCTTTCATTCTGCTTTCTGTAGCCTGATTGCCACCAAATGCATACCCTTGGTTTCTTGTGCAGCTGAGAAAATGAGGAAGTTGACGGAGACTCACAGGGCTTATGAAAGGATTTTAAGAGTGGCAGAGAAAACACTAGACTCCATACCTTCATGTAGCTCTTGGCATACTTACTAGCAACCTCTCATCTTGGGGTGGAGAGAGATTATTTAACAAAAAAGGCATTCCAATCAATGTGCTTTTAACGGGGAGCAGAAAAGTGGCATGTGGACAGCCAGACACATATCCACACATGCCATGCACTTAAACAAATTAGTTTCTGTTATATTGAACTCTGTTATAGACACTCTACTAATATAATGTAGTGATCTGATCTCAGAAAATAACCTTGCTTTGCTTCAATGTCCTTATTTCTAAAATAGGGACAAAAGAGTACCCAGTTCATGGGTAATAGGCAACAGACTGATGCACAGAAGAAAGATTTAAGTGGTCAAAAATAGCAATCAGCACTCATGGAAGACAATCAGCACTCATGGAAGCAAAAGTTAAGAAATCAAATAACACAGTGCATTGGCCAAATCTGCTGCATAAGACTCTTTACAGTCAAAGAGTAAAGATGCTATTTTGACAACTAATGTATGCCTGACCCAAGCAATGGTATTTAGAGTCACCTTGTATAGATATGGAAAATGGACAATAATTAAGGAATACTGAAGAAGAACTGATGCATTTTAACTACAGTGTTGGCAAAGAGTATTGAAAGTAGTACCATGGAGTGTAAGAAGACCAAAGTTATCCTAGAAAAAGCACAGTTAGAATGCACCTAAGAAGAAAAGATGGCGAGTCTTGTTTCATGTACTTTGGACATGTTAATAGGAGAGAAGGACATCGTACTTTGTAAATTGTGGGGTCATTAAAAAAGAGGAAGACCTTCAAATAGATGACCTTCAAATAGGATTGACCTAGTGTCTGCAACAATGGGCTGAAACATAACACCAATTGGGAGGATGACATTCTGTTTACATAAAGCCACTGTAAGCTGGAACCAATTCAACAACAGCAACGGCAACTGGGTGGGTGATTGAGAGAATCAAATGCATTCTTATTGATGAAGTGCTTAGTACAGAAGTCTACAAACCAAATTCACCAGCTTTAAATGGTCCATAACTTAAGAATGTTTTTTTACATTTTTAAAATGATTACTCTATGACTCTTTAAGAAAAAAAGTTTGTTGGCTCTTGGCATAGAAGTAGATCTATCAAATAGTGAATGCTTAAGAATGTGATTATTATTGATAACATATCCATTAACTGACCTAAATTATGCCACATGAATTGTATTCTCATAGCCTCTGAATTAATTACTAAAGCTGAGGAAAAGGACTTAACTGTATGGGCAGTGTTCCTAGTTGCCATCAACTCAACTTACTGCTGATTTACATATCCATAGAATCTGGGACAGTAAAAAGAGGAATTCTCAAGAAACCACAAATTAACACTGAACTGTTGAATGATGCATATACACTGAGGTTTTCGAGTTGTAAGGGAAGCATGATGCACTCGTGGAAGATTTAAGGTAAGGCAGACGGACCAATTAGAAGTCAAACAGGCTGAGATGAGATTAAATAGCCTGGACTCTGATATTTAAAAAAATGAACTTTGATTATAGATATACTAAATATGACTAAAGTTCTGAATTAATATATACAGTAAATTAATTTATTTTACTTAATTTTTTAGTGAATGTTTCAGTACTAGAATTGCAGAGCATAGAAAATGGATCATTTTTTATGATTTTTGAATGCTAGAATTTTGAAGCTCTTCTCAAACATATACAGAGACTACGCTCTCTCTTGTCTTTCCCTAATAGCTCACACACCCTACTGAGTGAACTCTTTCTGCAAAATGGAGCTGAGCTGAATTTAACTTTTCAACTGCCCCAATCTCAGTGAATTCTCTCTCCCAATAACCTATGCATTCACTTGGCTGTGGTTTACTTATCTTTTAAAAATATTTCAAAATAAATGTGCATATTTTATTTTCTTTAATGGATGATAGGTTCATCAAAAGAAGTTATTAATTCACTGTTTTGTTTTTTAAGTTTTTCTCCAATTTCCAGTCAAGAGAAATATTGTGTATAGGATGATTTGATATTCATTTCAAATGTTGGACAACTCTTTCCTGCAGATGTTTGACAACTCAAAAGGACCATTCTTGTGAAACTATGATTTGGGCTGCAAAAATGGTCTATCAGTTAAGTGCATTCATGCAAAATTTAGAAGCAAATATATCCAGCCTCTCTTTTCTTCATGGTTGGAAGAACGATGAGGCTTTCTATTCTGATAAAGATTTACAGTCTCAGAAACCTGCAGGGGCAGCTCTCCTCTATGCTGCTGGGCGCTCTGAGTCAGACCCAGTTGTCTGGAGTTTTGGGGTTCTACTTCACATTTGTTGTACCGGTGTGATCATGGAGATCCGGAATACTTCTGCAGCATTTGAGAGTGGTCATTCACTGGCTTCCCTGGCACAGAAAAGGGTGGCCGCAGTGGCGGTCTCCTGCTCGCTGGACTGCAGCTTTGCTCATGAGGTCTTGGAGAAACCTGCTGCAGTGACTGTCCCTGAGCAGCAGAAGAGCCAACTGTCCTGCCAGGGCTGTTTGGAAGTGTAGCTCTGAGAGTCATTCCTGCTGGCCCAAGCTGCCAAATCCTCTATATGCACCCAATTTTCCCTGTTGCACAGTTTTCTTTTAGTTGGGCCAAATATATTTGAATTATGGTGCTAGCAAAGCACATGAAGGGTACCATAGACTGCCAAAGGAACACACAGATCTGTCTTGGAAGAAGTACAGCAAGAACAGTCCTTAGAGGATAGCGAGACTTCATCTCATGTACTTCGGGGAACCAGTCCCTGGAAAAGGACCTCATGCTTGCAAAGCAGAAGGGCAGCCCAAACAAGGAAGACCCTCTGTGAGATAGATTGACCGAGCGTCTGCAACAGTGGGCTCAGATTTCACAACGGTTGCGAAGTTGGTGCAGGCGCCAACACTGTTTTGTTTTGTTGTACACAGTGTGGCTATCAGTCAGAAGCAACTTGATGGCACCAAACAGCAACATAGTCAGCGTGGTTTGTATTTCCTACAACGTAACCCTGACGGGTGCAATGAAGCTAGTTCCCAGAACAATTAAATTTATTGACACAAATGAAAATAATTAGCAAAAGCATTTTAGGCATAGTAATTCTTGGGGAGACTTTGATTTTTCTTGAAGACAGGTCCCAGGCTTCATTTTTCCTTTATATGCTCATGGCTGAGAGCACAGTGCCCTTATTAGTTCTATTTTAAGTAATTTATTAATTATTGAATGAATTAATAAGCTATTGAAAAATTGACTTCTGGAAAGAGAAAACTGAACCACCGAGAAAGTAACTTACTAAAAAATATTTTTAGTGCAATAAGCATCTTGCTGCTATTAAATAATAAGTTATTTTCAGTGACTCATGTTATTTGTTTATAAAAAAAAACATTGTTTTGCTTTGTAATCCAATGATGGTTACTAAAGAAGAAGTTAGGTGAGTGGCTGTTAGCTATTTTCTCATCAACCACACTGTTGATGTTCGATGCCATGGGGTCCATTGCGTTCATAGTGACACCATGTGACAGAATCGAACTTCACCATCGCGTTTTGCTGACTGTCCTCTTTACAGAAGAAGATCCTGGGCTGTTTCTCCCATGGAATGACTGTGTGCAATTGAAATTGCAACATTTGGGTTGGCTGTTGTAGTGTGTCTTCACATTGATTAAGACCCTAACTTGATTAATGACACTGGGAGACAGAGTGGGACCGCCAGGGAGGCTTTGCAAGGCTGTCAGTCTTGATGCAAACAGATGGCCACATGGTTCTCTCCCAGAGCAGCTGGCGGGGTTGAACCTCCAGCCTCTCGGTTAGCAGCAAGTGCTTAACCAGGGCGCCGCCACGGCCTCTTCTTTTCGTTAGCTGAGGAGTGCTTAACCTCGTGTGTTACCAGGGCTCTATCAACCTCACAGCTGTATCTTAATAATAGCAAATCTTAGACACAAGTCTGCCATATATACAAACCATGAGGAGGTTTTATTAGGAAAGATACAGAAGAATATGCTTTATTCTAATGTCCCATACTTAGATGCTTCTAAAAGGGGGTTTGACTCCCAGGAGGTTTCTAGGAGTCAGCATACACTCAATGTCACTGAGTTTTTCTCTCTTTTTTTGACATCACAGTTCTGAGAGGGCTTCATTCAAGACTAACGCTTAGATTCCAGAGGTAGCACTGAGCTTTCCTTTAAGATGGTGGTGCAGGGGTTAAGCACTTGGCTGCTAAGTGAAACACTGGTGATTCATAGCTATGAACCACTCCAAGGAGAAAGGCGGAATATGTTCCCAGTTAGAGCGTTGGAATCCTACGGGCAGTTGTCAGCTGTCATGTTGGGTTGGCGTGAGTCCAGATTTGACTCAAATTTGGTTTTTCAAATAACCATATGCACTCGAGTATAAGCTGAGTTTTTCAGCACATTTTAAAAAACATTTTATTAGGGGCTCATACAACTCTTATCACAATCCATACATATACATACATCAATTGTATAAAGCACATCTGTACATTCTTTGCCCTAATCATTTTCAAAGCATCTGCTTTTTTTGTTGTAAAATTAGGTGCCTCAGCTGATAGTCTGGTCGGCTTATACTCGAGTCTATAAGGTATATAGGTTTTCTATTTTTTTCAAAATATGTTTCATTGTCTCTTCTTTTTTTTCTTTTTTTACATTTTTTTAGGGGCTCATATAACTCTTATCACAATCCATACATATACATACATCAATTGTATAAAGCACATCTGCACATTCCCTGCCCCAATCATTCTCAAAGCATTTGCTCTCCACTTAAGCCCTTTGCATCAGGTCCTCTTTTTTTTCCCCCCTCCCTCATGTGCCCTTGGTAATTTATACATTGTTATTTTGTCATATCTTGCCCTATCTGGCGTCTCCCTTCCCCCTCTTCTCTACTGTCCATCTCCCAGGGAGGAGGTCACATGTGGATCCTTGTAATCAGTTCCCCCTTTCCAACCCACTCACCCTCCACTCTCCCAGCATCGCCCCTCACACCCTTGGTCCTGAAGGTATCATCCACCCTCTTCTTAAGACAACAAAGTTCTAAGAAAACACAGCTCTTCAAATTTCTTGGCTGGACACAGCAGGGACTTTGGATTCACAAGCTTCATTCCTAAGGATAAAGGACACAGTTCTCCTTGGATTCTATTCCTTGATTCATTTAAGAATGGAAAATTCCTCTAAAATAATTTTTTAAAATTCATAATTTAAACGTCATCAGGTAGAGTCAATTTCTAACTTTCCTCAGGCTAGTTAACATCGTTAACTTGCTCATTCACTTGTGGAAACAACTTTCTGATATCCCGATTCAAATGATTAAAGTGTTGATTGTTGACCAAGATAGAACAGAATCTCTTATAGCACCAGGCTTTCTGACTAGGACGTCATTCTAGATTAGCACCTGGGGTAGGGTGTAGTCGAGGTAATTAAATAGTAGCTCGTTGCCCCAGAGTTGATTCTGACTCATGTTGACCCATGTGTGTGAAGTAAAGTCCCTCCATGGGTTTCAAGACTGACCATGTGGAAACAGATTGCCAGGTTTTCTGAGGTGCCTCTGGGTAGATTTGAACTTTAATCTTTTGGCTGGTGATAAAGGACTCAGAAGTTAAGCCACATCTTATAAATCATAGTGCACAGGTTGAAATATTTTAGAATAAGTTTTAGCTATTGACAGGCTGTCAGCTGCCATTGAATTGGCTCTTACCCATAGCGGCCCTGCTTACAACAGAATGAGTCTCTGCCTGTGCCTGGACCATCCTCGCGATCGTTGCCATGCTTACACCCATCCATGCAGCACTGTGTCAGTCCATCCGGTTGAAGGTCTTCCTCTTTTTAGCTCTCCCCCTACCTCATCATATGTTTGCCTTCTATCCTTTGCATCGAAGCTGACAAACTGGGATTTTCACTAATTTGTGGAGCCCTGGTGGTGTAGTGGGTACCAGACACAAGGCTTGCAGTTCAAAACCACTAACTCTACTGGGAGGAAGAAAGACTGAGTTTTCTACTGGTATAAACAGCTACAGTCCTGGAAACTCAAAGTGACAGTGCAACCCTTTCTTATAGGGTCCCTATGAGCCCGCATCCACTCGATGGTAGTGTTTTATTTTACTTTTATTTAATATGTATTATTTAAATATCAACCAAGAATTCCTTATCTACTGAAAATAATCCTTTGAAAATAACAACAAATTAATCACATTTTCATACACACAGAAGTTCATGTAATTATTCTGCTACAAAGTCATATACAATATTAAGGGAAATGGATGAAGTTGATGGAAAATAATCCCAGATGAAAGCACCGAACTACTGGGTGGAATGAAATATACTAGAGGGTAAATAAGGAACCCAGGTAGCATTGTGGTTACAAGTTGGACAGCTACATGCAAGGCCAGCAGTTCTAAACCACTAGCTGCTCTTCTCAGAGGTAGGAAGGTGGAGATTTCTACTCTAGTAAGAAGTTTCAGCCTCAGAAACTCCCAGGGCAGTTCTACCCTGTCCTATAGGGTTTCTATGAGTCAGTATCAACTCGATAGCAGTGAGCTTGGTTTGGCGTTTGAGAGAGTATATATGTGGATAAATGTAAGGTAACATTTACTACTTAACGCAGTGATATGTCTTATATAATTTAGGAAGGAGCCCTGGTGCTGTAGTGGTTATGCATTAGGCTTTGATCCTCGTGGCCAGCAGTTTGAAACCACCAGTAGCTATGGGAGAGGACTGGGCTTTCTACTCCTGTAAAGAGTCTTAAAAAACCCCAGGGGTTGTTTTGTATATAATTCATCACATATATGAGGAATTAAAAGGTTTATGGAAATTTTTTATTATTTAAATCCATTTTTTTATTTTAACAATTTATTGGGGCTGATACAATTCTTTTCACAGTTCATACATATACATACATCAATTGTATAAAGCACATCTGTACAGTCTTTGCACTAATCATTTTTTTCTCTTTTCTTCTTTTACATTTTATTAGGGACTCATACAACTCTTACCACAATCCATACATATACATACATCAATTGTATAAAGCACATCTGTACAGTCTTTGCACTAATCATTTTTTTCTCTTTTCTTCTTTTACATTTTATTAGGGACTCATACAACTCTTACCACAATCCATACATATACATACATCAATTGTATAAAGCACATCCATACATTCCCTGCCCCAATCATTCTCAAGGCATTTGCTCTCCACTTAAGGCCCTTGCATCAGGTCCTCTTTTTCCCCCCCCTCCCTCCCCATTCCCCCCTCCCTCATATGCCCTTGGTAATTTATACATCGTTATTTTGTCATATCTTCATTTTTATACATTGTTTGTAGCCCTCTCATAGAGAAGTAGAAATATTTGTCAATCAGAGAGTATAGGATCACTTCACTTTCCTCACTGCCACCGAAGACAGGGAAGAAGTGCCCCTGTGGGTTTCTGAGTAACTTTTTACAGTAGTAGAGAGACTTGTTTTAGGATAGGAGAAAGGTAAACAATATTGTTAAGTTCTTGACAATATCTAGGAAATGGTGAAGTTCTAACTTAAAATAGACTTACAGGTGCAAAGGATGCACAGTGAAATTTTTAGAATTACCACAAACAGATAAAACTAAAAATGTAATAGCAGAGATATAAGAAGAAAACTTCATTTATTCAAAGAAGACAGAGAAAGAGAACTAAAGGAACAATGGAAAATCCAGTTGACATGAATAGAAAACGAACAAGATTGTAAAGTCAAACTCATCTCTCTCTGTATGTCAATTTTGCAAATATAACTGAACTAAATAGTTCACATGAAAGATAAGGATTCGGATTAGATAAAATTATTAGTCATCTTTTTATATTTACAAGGACATTTTAACTATAAGAACATAAGTTGAAAGCAAACAGGTGACAAAAAAGTGACTCAAACACTAACCAAAAAACAAAGCACACAAAAAGCAAAACTAGTAAGGCTCAGCAGTGTGACACTTATTAATGGGCTAGACAAAGTACTTGTGATCTACTCATATAGTGAGAAAACAAAAAGAAATCTACTGACACTGCTGGGTAAATTGGACAGAAAAGATGATGACATCCCAAAAGATTTTAGTTTCTATTTATATAAAGTTTAATAAGAGACATGTTTAATTTGTGGTAATGGAAGGTTAGAGGTTAATGTTTGTAGAGCGTAAACTAAGAAAAAGGATAAAATATCTCTCTAGGGTAGCGGTCCTCAACCTGTGGGTTGTGACCCCTTTGGGGGTCAAATGACTCTTTCACAGGGGGTCACCCGATTCATAACAGTAGCAAAATGACAGTTATGAAGTAGCAAGGAAAATCATTTTATGGTTGGGGGTTATCACAACATGAGGAACAGTATTAAAGGGTCACAGCATTAGGAAGGCTGAAAACCACTGCTCTAGGATGTTGGAAATATTATATAACTAGTTTGAAATAGTGGCTACACTAGTGTGTACATATATGTATACATATATGTGTATATCCATTTATACACGTACAATATATTGTGTATATATAATTAATATTTGCATATATTGAGCATAAATTCTATACTTCAAACAAACTAAACATAATATATACTACATATTGATTTAGAATTATGGTTGAAAAACTGCTGAGAATAATATACAGAGAAATTATTATTATTGAAACATAAGATGAGTTGACTTAATAGGACTATATTAAAAATGAATTTACTTCAAAATGACATCTGGAAGGGATTCACATAGAGTAGGTACAAAGCCTTTCATTTTAAAGACAGGAGAAGGCAAATGGATGATGAGTAATACTCTGGGCAAGATCACACCTTGATTTGCTCTTCCTCAGATAGCATTGATATAAACCATTGACCAACTACAATGCAAGCAAAAGACACTCTGTAGTCTTATATAGTGTAGTTTAAGATTCTATGTAGAACATAGGTTGAGTTAGGAAGCAAAGGCTCAAATTTGGTATGTTTTGGCAAAGGGGGATGCCTGATGAGTTCCCATGTGTTTCTGAAGGGATTTGTTTTTATAAAGATTATCTTGCAGATAATATTTAGGCATCTTTATTGAACTTGAGGCTATTTTCCAACCTGGGCAAAAATCAACAGAAAAGGCCAAGAATCCGAGTTAATCAGATGGTTTCCTCAATTGGTAGATATGGTCAGGAATAGTCCTTTAGATAATTATCTTACTTTCTTTGACAATTGCTGGCAATTCTAGGTACTAAAGGACACATGTGGACGTCAGATAACCACAAGGAATTTAAGATGCATTTTTGTCATTACTTTTTAAGAATCATAAATACATAGTTTAAACTCTTTAATAGAAATACTTACATAATTTGTAGGGTTTACTGCAAGGTGAAAATTCTTTAAAAATTAAGACTTTCAATATGATGATGGGAGATCATGAAAGCAAGCAAGGCAGGTGCCCTGCTAAGTGTAGAACTCTGTGTGCCTGAACAGAAGACATCCTCCTGAAGTTGGCCCTCTGTTCTTAAACGACACATGCACATCCTCTCTGATCATTGTCTCGGAAAACTCTGCCACTTGATGACCCGTCATCTTTCCACATGCTATGGCCATAATACTTAGCTTGACATTCCCAGGACACTCCATTCTAGTTTATGCGTTTATGCCCAGGCTCATTTTTCTGTCCTTTCAGGATTTTTTTCCTTTCACCTGTCTTCCTAATGTATCCTGTCCATTTTGGTTTACTGTTTCCCATGAGAAAATCGCCCACCTTTGGAATTGACTCAATGGCAGTGAGTTTTTTTGACCCAATTCTGATCTTGATAAATTTCTTTTATTGTGTTTTGTGTGTTGTTGCCATTTTTGTGCACTTGCTTGCTTCGGGCTTATTTCAATGCTCTACTATTGCTATCCAGAAGTTTTTACTTTTTAAGAGAGCATACATTTTTTGGTAACCTATTATGTAACCAGTTCTATTAAAGAAGTTAAATAATATGCATTTTTTGGGGGGGAAAAGAACAGAACCACATGCTCCTTAGATAATTTGTGGTTGTTTGACTTTAACATGGGCCAATTGGTATATATAAAATGTAAGTTCAATTAAGTGAGATGGTTTTTATATCATTGCATACTGGATATTTCATAAATATTTTTCTTGGTAAAATGAGTGGAATTCTAAGGACGTAGGGAATGTTCAGCAGCTTTTAAAATGATGAATATTTTCAATATTTTCTATTGAAAGAATTTATCATCTAAATTCTTAGAAAGGAAATAAAGAAGAAGACTGGGCTCCAACTTTACAGTTCTTCTGAGTTCTTATTCGTATTAATCTTTAATAATTTTTGGACTCTTACAACTCTTGTCACAATCCATACATCATTTGCATCAGGTGAATTGGTACATATGTTGCCTTTATTCTTTTCTAAACACTTATTTTCTATAGAGCCCTTGGTATCAGCTCCTCTTTCCCCCACCTTCCCCCCACCCTCGTAACCCCTTGATAGATTGTATATAGTTATTATTTTCATCTCTCACACCGATCACTGTCTTCCTTCCCCCATGTTTTCTGTTGCTCTTCCCCCTGGAGAGGGAAGGATGGTTAAGTGTTGATCATTGCGATCATTTCCCCCTTTCTCCCTTCCTTTCTCCCTCTTCCCCTTACTCTTCTGGCATCACTATTCCCACTCCCGTTGCCAGAATCTGTGTGCTGTGAGCTTCCATGTATATCTATACCTGCATACGTACATGTTCTAGTCTAGTCTGAATTTAGAAACAGCACTGGGGTCATGGAAGTGGGGGGTGAGGAAGCCTCAAGGAACCAGAGGAATATAGTGTGTTTCATCAGTGCTTTACTACCCACTGGTTGACTCATCCCTTCCCTGTGGCCCCTCTGTGGAAATATTGTTCCATTGTCTATAGATGGGCTTTGAATCTCTGCTCCCCCCCTCTTCATTCTCAAACATATATTTTTGTTTGTTTGCTATGTGTCTACTGATGCCTATTATCCAGTCCCCAGGACTCCTCATGATCGCACTGGCAGTGTGCTTCATCCATGTGGACTTGTTGCTTCTCTGCTGAATGGCGGCTTATGTAACTTCAAGCCTTTAATACCCCAGATGCTATATACCTTTTAATAGCCAGGCATCATCCGCCTTCTTCACCACATTTGCTTATACACCTGTTTGTTCTTCAGCAATTGTGTCGGGAGGGTGAATATCTCAGACTGCCAATGTGTTAGAACAAAGTGTTCTTGTATTGAAGGAAGGTATGAGTAGAGGCCCAAAGTTCATCCGCTACCTCAGTTTATTGCCGTATAAATATATGTACATAGGCCAATACATCTATTTTTTGTGGATTAATGTATTTACATATGGACACCACTATGTTTATATCTCTACCCATTACTTGGCTTCCTAGGTCCTTTGTCTGTTTCATTTTACTGTCTGCCTGCCCCACCTTGACTTTCCCTTTATTTCTGCCTCTTGGTACCTCCTTTTAGCCAGGTGGCTGTTATTCTCTCTCTCTCTCTCTCTCTCTCTCTCTCTCACGCACACACACACACACACACACACACACACACACACACACACACACACACATCCCTATCTCCTCCTTGTTATTGACTCCAATACCCCAGTTGTTCCCCTGTCCATGGCACTGCCTGCTCACCTCCCTCTTCTCCCATCACCCTCACCCCACAGGTCTCTCCAGGAACGTTGATCCCGCTGCTCTCATTCCTTGGGCATGCCTCCCATGCCTATCTTAGCCCAAACTGATTGAAAAAAAGATTGAAAAGAGAAAAGGAGCGGAAACAAGAAGAAAAACAAAAGGGAGAAAAGAGAAGAAATATACAAAAATCCTAGGTCTGTTTGTTGGTCTTCATGACTGTCCAGGAGCTGCCTCTCCTGGCCTGGAGCACCCCTTAGGGACTCCTTGTTCCTGCTGCTGCTCTGGTATGCTCCCTTCTTGGTTCGCTCTGCTGTGGGGGGTTCAGACAGTACTACCTCTCACCATGTGACACCAGAAATGTCCTCTGTTGTAGTCTGCTCCAGAATGGGGACAATGTGACACAAGCTGTTGTCCACCACCCAGCCCCCTCTGTGTCCATTAGTTCCCTGCAGGGATGTCATCCTCCGGGCCGGGTATGCCAACGTGGGATCCAGTCTGGCGCTCTTTCTTTTCCTCTCTACCAGTCTACTTCCATGTGGGTGTGGCATACTGGCCCCTCTCCCCAACCTGTAGGTTCAGTTCTGCTCTCTGCCACACCCACTTCCAGGGAAGGGTCAGTTTGACTCTGGTTGGGGCCAGGCCTATAGCTCTCTCTTTTCATGCATTCCTCCATGCGGCCAGGTCGTCCTCATGGTTTGGTGCACCATGGTGGGGTCTGCATGCCCAGCCCCAATTCTGCAGAGACAAGACCAGGACTCTCCCCCTGGGTAGGTGAGTGCTCTGCTCCCTTCATCATCATTTCACTTTCACACCTGCCTCCTCTTCTCCCTCGCCCCTCCCTCCTTTCCCCATTTTTATATTGGACTAACATGTACCTCCTTGGGTTTGGTCCAACCTCCTCCCAGCTCTTTGTATCTCAACCCAAACATGGTGATATATGTGGCTTCTCTTCTATATTTCTGACTACACTTACCTCAGGGGACTCAAGTTGTACTTCTCCTTTTGTGATGGACTGACTTCGCTTAGCATAATTTTCTCCAATTCTTCCCATGAAAAGATGTTTCATGTGCTCATCAGTGCTTTTTAGTGATGCATAGTACTCCATTGTGTGTATGTGCCAGAATTTAATGATCCACTCATCTACTGATGGAGGTTGTTTCCAACTCTTTGCGATTGTGAATTATGCCACAATAAACATTGGAGCGAAGTGCATACAACTGGATGTGGTTTATTTCTTATCTCTTCTGGGTATATGCCCAGTAGAGGTATGGCTGGGTCATAAGGTAGATCAATTTCCATTTGTTTTTTTAAAGTCTTGCCAGATTGCTTTCCACAGTGGCTGTACATACCTACAAGACCACCAGCAATGTAGGAGAGTTTCTATCACACTACATCCCCTCCAACATTTGTTGCTCTCTGATTTTCTGATTTGGGCTATCCTCAAAGGTGTTAGATGGTATCTCATGGTTGTTTTGATTTGCATTTCTTTGTGACTAATGATCAGGAGCATTTTCCCATATGTTTATTGGCCATATGGGTCTCCTCCCTAGTGAAATTTCTTTTCAGTTATTTTTCCCATTTTAAAGGGTTAACTGTTTTCCTCTTTTTGCAGGCAAGGAGGGTATTTTAGATTTTCATAATAAGTCCTTTGTCTGTTGTGTCATTACTAAAAATCCTCTCCCAGTCTTTGGGTTGCCTTGTTACCCTTTTGGTAAAGCTTTTGATGCACACAGGTGTTTTATCCTTAGTAAATCCCACTTGTTGATTTCAGGTTCCCCTGTGTGTATACCCTGGCTTATTGCAATCAATCTTTGTATTCCCTTGGCCAAGGTTTTTAGGTTTGTTTCAATTCCTTCGCTAATGGTCCTGATGGTTTGGGGTTTTACTTATAGGTTTGTGATCTACCTTGAGTTTGTTCTTGTGCATGGAGTTTCATTTTTCTGCATGTGAATTTCCATTGTTTCCAGCAACACTTGTTAAATAGGGCATCGCCCTCCCACTTGATGCTTTTTGGGCCCTTGTTGAAGATCAATTGTCTATATGCAGATAGTTTTACTTCTGGGATTTCTGTTCTTTTCTATTGGTTGGTGTATCTGTCATTTTGCCAGTACCACACTGTTTTGACCACTGGCTGTGTAGTAGGTGTGAAAGTCAGGTAAAGTGAGCTCTCTGACTTTGTCCTTCTTGAGGAGTTCTCTGTTAATTCTGGGCTTCTTCCCTTCCATAAGAAATTGGTGGTCAGTTTTTCCAATTCTTTGAAGAAGGTTGTTGATATTTGAATTGGGATAGAGTTAAAGTTAAACAGTGCCTTGGGTAAGATTGACATCTTTACTATATTGAGTCTTCCAATCCATGAGCATGGGATATTCCTCCATTTGTGGAGGTCGCTTTAGGTTTCCAGTGGTAAGGTCTCGTAGTTTTCCTTGTATAGGTCTTTTATTTTTTGATTAAATAAATCCTTAGATATTTCAATTTGTTCTTGGTTATTGTGGAGAGTACGGCCTTCTTGATATCATCTTCCATGGTCTTGTCCAATGTACACAGCAAACCAATCGACTTCTGTTTGTTGACCTTGTATCCTGCCACTCTTCCATATTCTTCTATTGCTGTCAGTACTCCAGTAGTGGAGCTTTTTGGGATTTTAAATATACAGAATCATGTCATCTGCAAATAACAATAATTTCACCTCCTCCTCTCCCAGTTGAATACCTTTGATGTCCTTCCGTTGTCTAATGTTATTAGCTAGAACCTCCAGTATGATATTGAATAGAAGTAGGGACAAGTGTAAGGTGACCAGACGTCCTGCTTTTGGCGCGGGACAGTCCTGATTTTCAACAATTTGTCCTGCGACGTGCGGCATTTAAAAAAAGTCCTGATTTTTGGGAAGAATGCATGACAAGCTAGGGAATGGCGGGAGAATGGGAACGGAATATACAGTTTTTGGCTGCCATGTGGTTATATTACTAGGATATGAGTTTTATGTTATTTTTGTTAATTTTAT
Source organism: Tenrec ecaudatus (assembly GCF_050624435.1). Lineage (NCBI taxonomy): Eukaryota > Metazoa > Chordata > Mammalia > Afrosoricida > Tenrecidae > Tenrec > Tenrec ecaudatus. The sequence continues at coordinate 92,115,440 of NC_134536.1, forward strand.
TATGTTAAACTTTAATAATAACAAATAATGGTTGAGAACTGATTATCGAGAACTGCTTATCAAAAATATCATTGTTGATCAGTTGTTAGAATTTTTAATCAAGATTTTTAATGTTTTTTAAGGATTTTAATGTTTTTTAAAATGATTTTTAATCAAGAACACTCCACCCCAGCCCCACCCCACCCCACACCACCCCAGTCAATGGTGTCCACTTTACCAATGTTAAAATCTGGTCACCTTAGACAAGGGACATCCTTGTCTGGTCCCTCTTTTCAGTGGGATTGATTTTGTCTTTTCTCCACTCATGATGTAGTTAGCTGTTGCCTTTTCATAGATAGCCTGGATTGACTTGAGGAATTGAGCTTGCATTCCTATCCTCTTGAGTGTCGGAGTTAGGAATGGGTGTTGTCAAATGCTTTTTCTGCATCTATAGATATTGTCATGTGGTTCTTATACTTTTTTTATCAATGTGGTGTATAATAATAATGGAATTTTGGATGTTAAGCCATCCCTGCATCCCTGGGATGAGTCCTCCCTGATCCTGATGAATGATGCATTTTATATACTTTTGTATTTTATTGGCCAATATCTTGCTGAAGATTTTTGCACCTCTGTTCATTAGAGATATTGGTCTATAGTTATCTATTCCTGTAGGATCCTTGTCCTGCTTGGATATCAAAGTTATACTGGCTTTGTAAAATGAGTTTAGGAGTTTGTCATCCTTATCTACACCCTGGAATACTTTGTGGAGGATCGGTGTCAGTTCTTCCCTGAGCACTTTGCAGAATTCTCCCATGAAGCTGTCTGGTCTGGGAGCTTTTGCTTGGTTGGTAGTTTCTTGATAACCATATCTTTCTTATTTGCTATGGGCTTTTTCAGATTACTGACCTCTATCTGGGATAGTCTAGGGGTGGTGAGATTGTTTTTCCAGATATTTGTCCATGTCTTCCACGTTGTTGAGTTCATTAGAGTATAGACTTTCATGGTATGTTGTGATTATCCTTTTAATCTCATTAGGGTCTATTGTGATTCCCCTCTTTCATTCTTCATTCTGGCTATTGTTGTTTGCTCTTTCCTCTCTGTGGTTAGGTTTGCCAGCAATCTGTCGATTCTGTTGATCCTTTCACAAGAACCAGCTTTTTGCTGCATTAATCTTTTGCATTGTTCCTTTGTCTTCCTAGTGGTTCAACTAGGCCCTGATTTTTATTATTTCTTTTCTTTTTGTCATTGGAAGGATTGCTCTGTTGACTCTGTTCTAGTTCCTGGAGGTTTGGTGAGAGTGTATCCATTATAAGTCTCTCTTCCTTTTTCATATATGCCCTATTGCTTTCAAGCTACCCCTGATGACTTCTTTTGCAGTATCGCATAACTTTTGTTCTGTTGTATTCTCATCCTCATTAGCTTCTAGAAACTTTCTGATCTCCTCTCTAATCTGGGTCAGTACCAACTCATGTTGCAGAAGATCATTATTCATCCTTTAATTGTTTGCCCTTGTTTTCTTGGTTGTCCTTTGGTTGATCTTCAGCTTTATGGCATGGTGATTTGAGGACATCTGTGTATACTCTATATGTTTGAATTTACTTAGGCTTGACTTGTGTCCCAGCATGTGATCTATTTTCAAAAATGAGCTGTGTGTACTTGAGAAGAATGTGAATTTTTTAAAATGGAAAGCTCTAAATATGTATCAGATCTAGTTGTCTAATTGTAATGTTTAGCTCTATAGTCTCTTTGCTGAGCTTCCTTCCCAATGAGCTAGCTTTCTCTGAGAGCGGTGTATTAAAGTCATCTACTATAATTGTTGAATCTGTGATAACTTTTTTTCATGTTTTGACTAGTTTGTTTGACAAATTTTGCAGGTCTCTCCTTTGGTGCATATATATTTATTATGCTCACTGGTTCCTGGTAAAGTGATCCTTTGAGGATTATATAGTGCCCCTCCTCATCTCATTTTATGGTTTGAATCTTGAGATCAGTTTTGTCCGAGATTAGGATTGTGACCCTTGCTTTTTTTGAGTCTACGTTTGCCTGGTATATATTTCACTAGCCTTTTATTCTTAGTTTATTCTTGTCTGCGAGCTTAAGATTTGTTTCCTGCAGGCAACAGATCGATGAGTTATGTTTACCAAGCCAGTCTGCAAGCCTTTTAATTTTAGAGTAGGAATTAAGGCCATTGACATTTAGAGTTATTATCACAATCTGTGGATTCATTGCTAACCTTTTCACCTTGTGACTTTTGTGTTTTCCTATCCCCCTTCTTATCACTGTGCTGTGTCTTTTGGGGGGCTTCTTTATTGCCTTATTTTCCCTCTGAGGCCATGTTATCTTGCTAATTGTTATTGGCAGGTTGGCTTCTGGATGGAGTTGGGCTATATGGTGTTCTCCTGTTTGTGCTTGGTGGATGTTGGTCTTCTGGCCATAGTCAGCAAGGATATTCCACAGGGTTGGGTGTCTTGCAGCATATTCTTTTTAAGTTTTTCCTTGTCCTGGAAGACCCTTATCTCTCCTTCTATCTTAATAGATAATTTGGCATGGTAAAGTATTATAGGGGAGGCGTTTTTTTTCTTTCGTCTTTTGGAAGATGTTACTCCACTCTCTCCTCCTTGTCATGGTTTCTATTGATAGGTCTGAGCATATTCTTACCTGAGAGTCATTGTATGTGACTGTCTTCCTTTCTCTTTCTGCTCTTAGGATTTTCTCTTTTTCCTCAAAGTTGGATAGTTTAGCTGTTATATGTCTTGGTGAGCTCTTCATGGGGTTTAGTCTAATTGACATCCTCTCTGCTTTGTGCAAATGATTGATTCTCATTCATTAGGGTGGGGAAGTTTATTTCCAGAAATTTCCTTGTTAGTTTAGCTGTCGACTTCTTTGCTGTGTCTTGTTCTGGTAGGGCAATAAACCAGATGTTGTTCTTCTTCATAGCACCTGTCATTGATCTCAGGTTTTCTTCAGCCTCTTTTATTATCTTGTTTGATTGTCTTTCTCGTTTGCTGAGGTTTGCCTGATTGTCTTCGATATCACTGATATAGTTCTCAGCCTCCTCTAGTCTGTTGGTGAGATCTGTGATCTTTAAAGCAGCTTCTGCTACTTCATCCGTTAGTTCCTGTATTTCCCTTTGGTGCATGGACTTCATCCCCTCTATTGTGGACTTTATCTCCTCTAACATTTTATCCTTAGTCTGTGTAGCTTCCTGCATCTCCTGTATTACTCCAAGCAGCCTTCTGAAGATTTCTTTTTGTGGCTGATCCATGTCAGAATCTTCTATGATTGTTGTTAGCTCTGCTGTTGTGGTTTGTCATTTTTGTTTTCTTGTTGAGAGTGATGTGGTATGCTGTTGTTTACGTGATGATTTTGAAGAGCTGGGTGCCATATTTTTGGGAGACTAAGCGTCCCTATGCTCTTTCTCTACGTGACTGGCAATGGTATTTTCAAGGGCTGCCTGTGGCCTACTATGGAGGTGGGTCAGGCTGTCGTGTAGGCAGGTACCACAGCTATTCAGTGGTTAACAGCGATGAGAGGTTGCTAGCACCAGTGGGGGTAGTTGCGCGGAACTCAGGTTGACTGGTGGATATCTCCGGGTATAGTGATAAGGCTGTAGGGGGCTGCAGGTGGTGGCCCCACTGGGGTCTAAGGTAGTATGACTGGCATGAGGTGGAGAGCTCCCAGAACTGGATCACTTCTCCCCTGAGTTCTGGAGCTAGGCTGCATTTGAGGGAAGGATGCCCTCTGGACCAGGGATGTACTCTTCACTGTTCCACTTGCTGCGTGGACTTGGAGCGGTTGGGCCAGTGATGATCCCTGAGCTTGGACAGACCCAGGCAGCACCTATCCAAGGCCCGGGGGCTGGGCACTGCCGGCTGGGCCTGCAAGGACCCGGTCCGTGACCCTGACTCCTGTGACTCAGGCCGAGGTAGAGTGTGGTGCAGAGCTCAGGTTAGAAGGCGTTGGGGCTGACAGAAGCTGCAGTGCTGGGGAAATGGTGGGCGGGAAGTGTGGGCCCCACTCCATGCGGACAGGGAGAGGCTGGGGCTGCGATGAGATGAGGCACCTTGGAAGTTGCAGGGGCTGTTCCCTGTTGACACAGCAGAAGCGATTGTGCGGTGAGTAGAGAGGCAACCTTGGCACTGGTGCTGGGTGCCCCCAGCCGCAGGGGATCAAACTTGCTGTGAATTAGCCCTGGGACCCTGGGTGGCTGCTGGGAGGGACCTGAGCTTGCAGATGGAATCGCCACACGCCTTGTGGAGGGAGGGGAACTGTGGGAGATGGGCGCAGCTCCCCTGGGTGGGAGCCACGGGTGGAAGGCTGCTATGTGGTGGTCAGGCCCGGCCTTGGGGAGCTCTACACAATAGCCGTCCAGTTCCTGGGGTGGCAACCAGGCCAGGGGATGGGGGTGCGGGCACTGGCTGGTGGCAACTGAGTTGCACAGCCAGTGAGAATTCCTGGGTAGATGGACCCAGATCTCTGGGGCTTGGAACAAAGCAGATGCAGGACAGGGCCGGCAGGGAGGGCCCCTAGTGGGGCCCTGCACTCACCAGAGCACTTCCGCTTGACCTCCCTGACACCAGACTCACCAGAGTTCCCGTTTGGGCTGCTTACCTGGGCACCATCTTGAAACCTTCTCCGATCTTTAATAATTTTGATATTCAAATTGGTACTATACTTTCACCTCATTCTTATACTCTGATGAAATCTAGTGTATTCTACTTTCACATTTTCATCTTTCAATGCTATTATTAGTAAATTCACTTCACAAAAATAAGATTACAAAAGAGTTGTTAGGAGTGAGTAATGTTTTCAAATAAACGTTCCCAAAGAGATTATGCCCTGAATGAATAAATGAACCAATAATTGAACTCTACTAGTAGCTGGACTAATAATACTTTCTTTCCTTAACATTTTTTGGGGCACAGAATAGTTTTTATTGCTATTTCCATCTGGCGTGGCCAAATTCTTTCTTGTTCTTTCACAGTAATTTCCACTGCCTGTTGGAAAGTCAACAGGTAAGAGTTGAAATATAAAGGGCACTTCTCTCAAGTTTGTCCTTCCTTCTCACTCAGTGAGGTATTAATTTCCACCTCCAAGGGTCAAGATCATGAATCACTGCATTTCCTTTTTTTCTTCTTCAGAAAAAGTAATTCATCTGACAGGCTGACATACTATATAAAGCTCTGTTTCATAACAGGAAACACGATGGGAGGAGACACTTGTAGCAGAAGAGAGGGTAGACTGCAGTGCTTTCTGGCTCTGCCACTAGTCTGGAAGCAAACAGAAACATAAAATCCAATGAGAACTGAGTGTCATCTAGGCAGTGGTAATCTGAGAAGTGAGGTTTGTCACATGGAGGGCCTGAATCCTCACAACAAGCCTGTTCCAAATCATGTTCACTGGTCATCCACCAGGTGCAGAACACAAGGTCTCAGACTGTGGGAATCTCTGTCCTGAGAAAATAGCTGGGCAGAGTCCCTTTCCACATGTGCGAGGGTAAATTAAAAAGCATTGGTACAAAGGCTGAAAAACCCTGATTATATGAAAATATCAAAATGCGGAGCTCTTGTTTCTGGGCATAGCTTCCATGTAGGCTTATTCACTTCTTTCTAACCACTCCGTGCCTGATGAATTCCGCACTCTCCATGGAGACCATATCGAAAGGGCAGTCTTGCTACCCTCCAGAGACTCAAACCGTGGGCTTTTGAAATGCTCTTTGAGAAGTTGGGGGGACAAGAGGTGCGCTGTAGGATGGACAGGGTAGAATGTCCCAATGAAAATTCTCGTAGCGCACCTCTAGCTGCTCTCAGTGAATCAGCAGGTGCGCTGTCACGAAGGAACAATAACAAAAAATCTTGGTGCAACTTTCTTGGTCTTTCTCTCCACAGTGCAGTACTTCCTTTTCTTACAACTTCTTACTAAGTCTCCATGATTGTTCTTTGACTTCAATACAATTCTATCAATATTACCCCTTGGGCATACCCTAAAAAACAATTACCATAACTTTCTGAGCTGACCTTTCACCTTTGAATTTAACTGGCCCCGCAGATCCCTTTAGAAGCTACAGTTCTGTTTTTAAATGCACCCTAAGGAGATTGAGACAAGTATGATGTCAAAAGAGCTTGTTTATTGTTATGTCCATTTTATGTACTTAATTTGCTTCCAAATGGAAATGATATATATATATATATATATAAAAGTACTAGGGTAACTTAAATGATCATGCAGATACTCATGAGCTGGACATGTTAAGTTTAATTTGAAATTAAATATCTAAGTATATGTTTACCACAAAATATATAATTGTATGCATAGCTTAATTTTATATTGCCAGCCTCTAGATATTAGGAATTAGTAGAACTCTATTAAAGCGAAACTCAAAACAAATCCATTGTCATGGAGTTGACTCTGATTCAGAGTGATTCTAGGGGACAAAGAGGAACTGCTCCTTAGGGTATCCAAGTTTGTAATTCTTTATGGATTCCGACAGCCTCATCGGTCTTCTGTGGAGCGGCTTCGTGTTTGAACCACCAACTTTGCAATTAGAAAAGCATTGAAATCAAGGATTACCTCACTGTGCTTCTTAGTTATTAATGTAGCGAACATACCTGAGTGCTTACTCTGTGTAAGGTACTCGTCTAAGAACTCTATCAGAGAGCAGAGGTGCTCAGAACTAAATGGAGTCTGACTGGGCGGAGAACTCGTCTCTCAATTACCTTCTCTAGTGCTGGCGAAGTGACCTAGTGCTGAGACTTAATAGCTGCACAAATTATGGAAGGTGTGATGCCGCTTCCTATCACTTCACTACTGTTTCACATCTGTGGATGCACCTTGTGCAACAGCATATTAAACAATGGGAACAACCCCAGCATCTTACATGCTCCTCCGTGTTTCCACTCTTAGTCATTTTGGAATTTTACCATTTCCTTTTGTGGCTTTTGGACCATTGTTATTTTCAAACTCACAATTCAAATTCCCCCAGGAACCGTATTAGGAGGTTTTTCTTTTCCCTGGGACATAGCCAGACAGCTGACAGGAAATGCTAGAAGGAAACCAAAGAATTTGAAGAAATAATTTCCATAGTTACCTACCATTCCTTAGGCCCCTTTCCCCACCTACTTAATGATTCTTCTCTTTCCCTGTTTCCCTGTCCTTAAGGCAGGCAATAGAAAGTTCTCTCTCTTTTTTTAGTTATCCTTGATACCATCTTTCTAGTTTTTCATCCTGAATATCTTATTGCTATATTATTCTGAAGGGAACAAAAATTGCTCTTTGTGTGTAAATGTTGCGGCTTTGTTTCTCCATTTTTAAGCCATTGGCTGGCTTTGGGAGCCGGTGAATGAGCGATGGGGTGTGTGTGGTGCTAGGTTTGATAAGGGCAGCAGTACACAGGCTGCGATAATCCCAAAACCCACATTCTCAAGCTTCTCCAACAGGCACTGTGGACGGTGGTGCAAGCAGGGCTAGTGGGTGCCAGACAGAAGCTGACGGCTCTCTGCAAGCACACTCCCACAGGGCAGCCGGCTCTGCCAACCGTGCCTTTGTTCACCGTACCATACTAATTAGTTCAACTTTATTTCCCCGTCAGCTCCCTTTGATATTTTCATTTGCACAGGAGTGCCATCCAAAGCTGATCTCAACACATCTCTCCAGCTGCTAATTCCTCTGAAGGCTGGTGCTTGCCTCCAGGGAGGCAGATCTTGCACAACACACTCTCCCAAAGGGCTTTGATAAACCCGCTTTTGCCAGTGCAAGGTCAATGAAGAGCAGCTGTAGCAGGTTGGTGACTTGCTCAGAGAAAGCTCCACGGACGTGAGCTTTGTGCTTGGCTAGAAGCCACATGGATCGGTGGAGCGATCTCTGACTTCAGATCTTAAGAACTGCAGTCAGGTGTTAATCCTCTTGGAGGGGCGTGGGCCATAAGCCTTAGGATTTCCAAATTCTCCAAGTATTATTTTTGATGTTATCAAAGCATTCCATGTGGTTAGCTTTCCCAGTGAGTGGGTTTATTCCCAAGGTGCTATAAAAGGAGCAATGCTGTTTTTCACTTCTACTTGGGACTGCTTTGAGACCATTTTAGGTGTTTCTTTCCAATGTTTACAAAGATTTTGCTGCAGGCAGAGCTGCAACGTCTCTCTCTGTCTCTCTGTCTCTCTCTCTCTGTGTGTGTGTGGGTGTGTGTGTGTAATGAATTCTTCAGAAGACAGCTTGGATTTTCAGAGCCCTGGGCCTTGGCCGCAGGTTCTGCCGGGGTGCACTCCTTTCAAAGTAGTGCGCAAGGAGTCATTGCTGTGGAATGATCTCATTTATGATGTGGATGGGAAATGGAAATTCCAGTGCTGTTTTTACTTCAGAATATTACTGTTTTTCTTTTCTTCTTCTTTTTTGGTTCCCATGTAAATACCAAAGCATTTAAATTCAAAACAGAAACAGATTTCTTCTTTTTTAGCAACATACCTTATTCATACTGGTCATTTTACTGCTAAACCACCTTTACTTGGTAATAACATCTATGTGAAAAAGGCACTATCTAATGTAACGATCCTGGGCTTCTTTTACTTGCTGATCTTCTTAAACGGGTCAGATCAGTAGTTTGAAATTAAGCATCCAGAATTAAAGTTTGCTTATTTGACTCACATATAATCGGGGGTTTTGTTTTAAAAACGTTGGCCTTGTTGATATTGATTCTTGTCAATAAGCTCTCCCATAAGCATTATTTGCTTTTACCCTGGAGGGTTCTCAGTATGCGTTAAAGGCTGTATTTAGGAAGGGCTTCGTGCAACCTCTGGGGAATTGTGCAGCAGCTGGGTAAAAGAGCGCATAAGGAACTGCACTGAAAACCCAAACACTGATGGAGAAGGAGCCTGGTGGGCAGTCCCAAGCCAAGGGGAAGCAATGTGGGAGGTACTTATCCAATTTGGGATATTCCTTGGTTAAAAGAGTTACCGTGCTAATAAAACGATAATGAGGCATAGCTCTCTGGGGCTGTCGTTTATTTTTGCACATCTCTCCTAGGAGATATCTCCAGGTACAAGATGGTGCAGTGAGCTCCTGTTTGACCCTTGATGCTGACCTAATTAGAAGGTGGGTGTCTACTTCCTGAAGACCCCGGGATCCAATTCTGACAGGACGCTGGGAAACTGCGTGACATCCTAGAACTGCAAAAATAATCCTCCCACTGCGTTTGGAACTTGTGAAGTGCTTATGCTGTATTCAGGTTAAATCATTATATTTTCGTTTAAGAGAGATGAGGGGAGGGGGTTCCAGAGGAGACGAGAGTGAAACTAGCTGCAGAGTACAGCATGGGATTTGGAGAAGAGTGAAAGAACACGGTCACTTATTTTCATTTCACCTGAAGAAGCGCTATATTTTTGAGTCAAATAGGAATCAAACATTTCTCTCTGAAGGTAGAAACATTTGGTTATTGGATTGGGGAAAAAAAATCTAGCCTTCCTAAAACGGTAAGAAGCGTGAACAAATAGAGGAGCTTTAACGTGAGAGGTATATCAGTTTTCAGCCTCGGAGCGTTTCTGTCCTCTGAGGATTTTTGTTCTCTCTTCGGTTCTGGTTTTCAGTAGTTCTGACATTAAGACGGTCTCATTTTGCCTTCTTCGTTTCCAGCTCTTTCCCGAGGTTAATTCTAACAGTGTTTTGAAACCCTTACTCTCACTCCCAAATCTCACTCTGGGTTTTTATTGATTGATCCTGCTGTCCCTTCACTGTCTGTCTTTCATTCCCTGGGTGACTGCTCTCCTTTCCTTACCAGCCTGAACTTCAAGGGCACTCATAGGTCATTGCTTTGTGTATGCTCTGGGTTACCTTTTGTCTCCCTCATTTAATAAAACTATCAAAGCAAAACTATAAGCCCAATTAAATCTAACAGTCTTCTTGCTCTATATTTGCCTCTTTTTTGCGGGGAGTTTTTGAAGAAAGCACACACCTGTGCTGACTGGTATCTCTTTAAATTTATCACCATACATGTCACATGAGTCTTCAGTTCTTAAGGATGCAAACTTTATACATTTTCATACTTTTCTACCATACATGCTCCCATTTTCCTACATATTTACTTTATTCCTCGTCCTCTTTGCTCAAACCGTACGCATCCTCCCTCACACTTTCAGCGAATGACCTCAGTTCCAGGTTTAGGTTGGTGTCCTTAGGTTCCACCATGCTGGCTCAAACTCACCGCAACCACATACGACAGAACTAAACACTGCCTGGCCATGCGCCTTTCTCACAGTGGTTATGTTGGCGCTCGGTGTCGCAGCCACGGTGTGCATCCAGCCTGTCTTGGGTCATCCTTTTTTATGGCTCCTTTCCTTTACCATCTGCATGATGTCCTTTTCCAAGGACCAGTCTTTTGTGATAATATGTCCAAAAAATTTGAGACAAAGTCTCATCATATTTGGTTCGAAGGAGCATTTAGGTTATACTTCTTCCAACACAGATTAGTTTGCTATTTTGGTAATTTATGGTACTTTCAAGATGCTTTGCCAGGACCATAATTTAAATGTATCAATTCTTCTTCAGTCTTCCTTAGTCAATGTCCAACTTTTTTAAAAAACATTTTATTAGGGGCTCATACAACTCTTATCACAATCCATACATATACATACATCAATTGTATAAAGCACATCTGTACATTCTTTGTCCTAATCATTTTCAAAGCATTTGTTCTCCACTTAAGCCCTTTGCATCAGGTCCTCTTTTTTTCCCCTCCCTCCCCGCTCCTCCCTCCCTCATGAGCCCTTGATAATTTATAGATTATTATTTTGTCATCTCTTTCCCTATCCGGCGTCTCCCTTCACCCCCTTCTCTGTTGTCCGTCCCCCAGGGAGGAGGTCACATGTAGATCCTTGTAATCAGTTCCCCCTTTCCAAACCACTCACTCTCTACTCTCTCAGTATCTCCCCTCACCCCCTGGTTCTGAAGGTATCATCCACCCTGGATTCCCTGTGCCTCCAGCTCCTATTTGCACCAGTGTACAACCTGTGCTCTATCCAGACTTGAAAGGTAGAATTCGGATCATGGTAGTTGGGGTGGGGAGAAAGCATCCAGGATCTAGGGGAAAGCTGTATTCTTCATCGGTGCTATATCACACCCTGACTGACTCATCTCCTCCCCTAGACCCCTATGTGAGGGGGTCTCCAGTGGCTGACAAATGGTCTTTGGGTCTCCACTCTGCACTTCCCCCTTCATTTACTATGGTAAGATTTTTTTTTTTTGGATGATGCCTTATCCCTGATCCCTTTGGCACCTTGTGATCGCACAGGCTGGTGTGCTTCTTCCATGTGGGGTTTGTTGCTTCTGAGCAAGATGGCCGCTTGTTCACCTTCAAGCCTTTAAGATCCCAGACACTATCTCTTTTGATAGCCGGGCACCATCAGCTTTCTTCACCACATTTGCTTATGCACTTGCTTTGTCTTCAGCAGTTATGTCAGGAAGGTGAGCATCATAGAATGCCAATTTAATAGAAGAAAGTATTCATGCGTTGAAGGAGTGCTTGAGTAGAGGCCCAAGGTCCTTCTGCCACCTTAATACTAAACCTATAAATATAGACACATCGATCTATTTCCCCATCCTCATATAGATATTTGCATGTACATGTCTTTGTCTAGACCTCTGTAAATGCCCTTTGTCTCCTAGCTCTTTCCTCTATTTCCCTTGACTTTCCTCCTGCCCCACTATCATGCTCTGGCCCCACCTGGGTTACAGCTATACCTCTTCTTTATGTAACCTTACCCTTGATCATTCCCTACCAGGCCTGCCACTCCCCCCTCACCACCAATTTGGATCCCATGTTGTTCCCTTGTCCCTGGGTTTGTTAACACCACTTCCTTACCCTCCCTCTCCCTCCCCCTATCCCAAGTCACCCCAGAACTGTCGGTTCCGTTGTTTTTCCTCCAGAGAGTTCATCCAGCCTGTCTTATTTAGACAGACCTGTAGAGATAATAACATGCACAAAAATAAGACAGAGGAAAACAAAGCAACAGTATACAACCAGACAACAAAACAGCAACAACACACCACTGACAAAGAACAAAACAATGTCCAACTTTCACAGACCTATGAGGTCATTGAAAATACTGTGGCTTCGATGCCTGGTAACTGATCCCTTTGGGACCACTCGCTCACTCAGGCTGGTGTGTTCTTCCATGTGGACTTTGTTGCTTCTGAGCTAGATGGCCGCTTGTTTATCTTCAAGCCTTTAAGACCCCAGTCACTATCTCTTTTGATAGCCGGGCACCATCAGCTTTCTTCACCACATTTACTTGTTCACACACTTTGGCTCCAGCCGTTGTGTCGGGAGAGTGAGCATCATAGAGTTCCAATTTAATAAAAGAAGGTATTCATGCATTGAGGGAGTGTTTGAGTAGAGGCCCAAGTTCCTTCCGCCACCTTAATACTTGACCTATAAATATAGACACATAGATCTATTTCCCCATTCTCCTATATATATTTGCATGTACATGTCTTTGTCTAGACCTCCATGCATTGACTGCACACCTCCATGATAGGATCGCTGAAGACAAATGGGTGCATAAGCAAATGTGGTGAAGAAAGCTGATGGTGCCCGGCTATCAAAAGAGATAGTGTCTGGGGTCTTAAAGGCTTGAAGGTGAACAAGCGGCCATCTAGCTCAGAAGCAAATAAGCCCACATGGAAGAAGCACACCGGCCAGTGCGATCACGAGGTGCCCAAGGGACCAGGTATAAGGCATCATGAAAAAAAAAAAGATATAAATGTGTGTATGTATGTGTATATATGTGTATATGTATATATGTATGTATATATATGTATATATCATATTAAATGAAGGGGGAAGTGCAGAGTGGAGACCCAAGGCCCAAGTGTCGACCAATGGAGATCCCCTCATAGAGGGGTTTAGGAGAGGAGATGGGTTAATTAGGGTGTGAGGTAGTATCGATGAAGAACACAGCTTGCCCCCGGATCCTGGATGCTTCCTCCCCCCAACTACCATGATCCGAATTCTACCTTGCAGGGCTGGATAGGACAGAGGCTGTACACTGGTGCATATGAGGGTTGGAGGTACAGGGAATCCAGGGTGGATGATACCTTCAGGACCAAGGGTGTGAGGGACGATGCTGGGAGAGTGGAGGGTGAGTGGGTTGGAAAGGGGGAACTGATTACAAGGATCCACATGTGACCTCTTCCCTGGGAGAGGGACAGCAGAGAAGGGGGGAAGGGAGACTCCGGATAGGGCAAGATATGACAAAACAACGATGTATAAATTACCAAGGGCATATGAGGGAGGGGGGAAGGGGGAGGGAGGAGGGGAAAAAAAAGAGGACCTGATGCAAGGGGCTTAAGTGGAGAGCAAATGCCTTGAGAATGATTGGGGCAGGGAATGTATGGATGTGCTTTATACAATTGATGTATGTATATGTATGGATTGTGGTAAGAGTTGTATGAGTCCCTTATAAAATGTAAAAGAAGAAAAGAGAAAAAAATGATTAGGGCAAAGACTGTACAGATGTGCTTTATACAATTGATGTATGTATATATATGAACTGTGAAAAGAATTGTATGAGCCCCAATAAATTGTTAAAATTAAAAAAAAAAAAAAAGAAAATACTGTGGCTTGGATCAGACACACCCTCGTCCTGAAAGTAACAGCCTCGCTTTTTCAATACTCTAAAGAGTTCTTGTGCAGTAGATTTACCCAGTGATTTGTTTGATCTCTTCACTGCTCTTTCCATGACCTCTGATTGTGGAACAAAGCACAAGGAAATCCTTGCCCACTTCATTCAGTCTTTTCCCTGTTTATCATGATATTACCTACTGGTCCAGTTGTGAGGATTTTGGTTTTCTTTTGATTGGATTGCATTCCACACTGAAGACTCCAATCCTTGCTCTTCATCAGCAAGTGCTTCAAGTCCTCCTCACTTTCAGCAAACAGGGTCCTGTCATCTGCACATTTCAGGTTGTTAACAAGCCTGCTACCATGCTCTTCTTCAAATAGTCCAGCTTCACTGGTTATTTGCTCACAATAAAGTTTGGAAAAATATGGTGAGAGGATACAATGATGATGCACATCTTTTAAAAAGAAGTAATTTAATAGGGGGCTCTAATAGCTCGATAACAAAATAACAATAATTGTAAATTATTATTTAATATCTTTTATTTTTATTTTATTATTTTTTCTTTGGTGTGGTGGTGGTGGTGGTGGTGGTGGTGATTTAATATCTTTTAAAAAACATTTTATTAGGAGCTCATACAACTCTTATCACAATCCATACATATACATACATCAATTGTATAAAGCACATCTGTACATTGTTTGCCCTAATCATTTTCAAAGCATTTGCTCTCCACTTAAGCCCCTTGCATCAGGTCCTCGTTTTCTCCCTCTTTCCCCACTCCCCCTCCCTCATGAGCCCTTGATAATTTATAGATTATTATTTTGTCATATCTTTCCCTATCCGGCGTCTCCCTTCACCCCCTTCTCTGTTGTCCGTCCCCCAGGGAGGAGGTCACAAGTAGATCCTTGTAATCGGTTCCCCCTTTCTAACCCTCTACTCTCCCAGTATCGTCCCTCACACCCCTGGTCCTGAAGATATCATCCACGCTGGATTCCCTGTACCTCCAGCTCCTATATGCACCAGTGTACAACCTCTGCTCTACACCATTCACTGTCTTCTTTCACCTACGTTTCTGTTGCTCATCCCCCCAAGTGTGCTTATTTGTGTGTGTTTTGATCATTGCAATTTATTCACTCTTTCTCCTCCTTCTACCCTAACTTTACACCTTCCCTAATAGTATTGCTACTCCCATTACTGTTCCTCAAGTGTTTATCTGTCCTGGATTCTGTATGTCAAGAGCTCTTATTTGTACCAGTGTACATGCTCCAGTCTAGCCAGATGTGTAAGGTAGATACACAAGATAGTGGGGGCAGGGTGGGGTGGGGAGGAAGAATGAAAGAACTATAGGACTGTTGTGTGTTTCGTTGGTGCAATACTGCATCCTGGCTGGCTCATCCCTTCCTTGTCACCCTTCTGTGAGGGGATGTCCAATTGTCCACAGATGGGCTTTGGGCCCTCACTCCTACTCCCGTCATTCACATCGATATGATTTTTTGTTTTGGGTCTTCTGGATGCCTGATACCTGATCCCAAGGTCAATCGTGATCACACAGGATGGTGTGCTTTTCCCAGGTGGGATTTGTTGTTTCTCTGATAGATGGCCTCTTGTTTAACTTCAAGCCTTTAAGACCCCAGAGGCTATATCTTCTCATATCCAGGGGCACCATCAGCTTTTTTCACCTCATTTACTTATGCACCCATTTTGTCTTCAGCAATCGTGTCGGGAGCATCATGGAATGGCAAGTTATTATGACAGTGTTCTTGTATTGAGGGAGTCCTTGATTAGAGCCCCAATATCCACCTGCTACTTTAATATTTAACATATAAATATATGTACGCAGACCTATAGTCCTCTCTATAAATGTCTTTTGACTCCTAGTTCTTTCCTCTGTTTCCTTTCACTTTCCTCCTGTCTCGGTATCATGTTCAACCTTCATTTGGCTCTCAGTAATTTCTCTTGGCTACATTGCCCATGATCTACCCCCCACTAGTCATTCTGTGCCATCCTCACCATTGATTTTACATCTCTTTTTGTTCCCTTGGGCCTGGGTTTGTCGGCTATCACTCCCTTTACCCTACGTCCTCCTTTCCCATGTCCCCCTGGAACCATCAGGTCATTGCTTTCTTCTTGGGATTATAATCCATTCTGCCTATATTATATAGATAAACATGAGCAGGAAAAGTCTATAAATAGTTCCAGGTCTGTCTGCTGATCCTGAAGAATGTTTTCTGATTGTGTCTGATGAGGTGCCAAGCCTGCCCCCTGAGTCCAAAGTTTACTTTCGGGATTCCTCAGGGACTTCGTTGCTTTACTCCCCTTGCTGCTCTGTTGTGATCCCTTTGTGTTTCACCCCAGTGGATGCACACCTTTCTTGATTTTAAAACTTGCAGTATTTCCTTGTTCTGTTACAACAACTGCCTCTTGATCCAGGTGCAGGTTCCCCATTAGCAAAATGAAGTATTCAGGAACCCCAATTCTTCTCTCAAGGTTATCCATAGTTTTTATGATCCACACAGTTGGATGCCTTGGCATAGACAATAAAACACAAACAAGCATCTTGCTAGTATTCTCTTCTTTGAGCCGAGACCCATCTGACATTATCAGTGCTGTGCCTTGTTCCACGTCTTCCACTGAATCAGGTCTGAACCTCTGGCAACTGGCTGTCAGTGCACTGCTGCAACCATTGTTAGATGCTGCTCAGCAAAAGTTTACTTGTGTGTGGTATTAATTATATTGTTCTATGATCTTAGCATTCTGTTGGGTCACTTTTCTTTAGAATGGGTGCAAATATGGATCTCTTCCAGTCAGTTGGCCAGGTAGCTCTCTTCCAAATTCTTTGGCATAGATAAGTGTGTGCCTCCATTGCTTTATCAGTTTGTTGAACATTTTGGTTGGTCTTTAATCAGTTCTTTAAGAATGGCCTGTCCCTAATGCTTTTAGTGCAGCTTGGACTTCTTCCTTCAATTCCACTGCTTCTTGCTCATATGCTGCTTCTTGAAATGGTTGCATATTGACTAGTTCTTTTGGGTATAATGCCTCTGTGTATACTTTCCATTCTCTTTTGATGCTTCTTAAATTGCTCAATATTTTACCTATACTATCATTCACAATTGCACCTTGAGGTTAATTTCTTACTTCATTTCGTTAAGTTTAAGATATGTTGAGTGTATTTTTCCTTTTCTGTTTGCTAACTCTTGGTCTTTGCACATTTCATTATAATATTCTACGTAGTCCTCCCAAGCTACTGTGTGAAATTTTCTGTTCAGCTGTTTGACTTCATTATTTCTTCCATTTGCCTTAATTTCTCTATGATTAAGACCAAATTTCAGAATCTTTCCTGACTTTCCTGTATTTTTAGTGACATTTTGCTTTCTTCATAGCTCATCAGCTCGTTTTCTTAGTGTCCAATGCATCAAATCTCTTCTTGGGGCATCTTAGCAATTCAGATAGGATAAACTCAAGCTCATATGCTGGCTCTCATGTACTTGCTTTCATTTTCTCCAGGTTCTACCTGAGCTTAGAAATGAGCAATTGATGGTTTATTCCACAGTTGGTCCTGGTCTCACTTTAGCCCCTGCTATTCCGTTCACTGTGGTCTTTTCCCATAGATGTAATCATCGTGATTTCTGTGAGTTTCATCTGGATAAGTTCATGTGTGTAGCCACTATTTGTGTTGTTGAAAAAAGGCATTTGCTATGAACATGTTGCTGGTCTTGAAGAATTCTATCATGTGATTTCCAGCATTGGTTCTACTGTTACTTCCTAATTGTTTCCAACTACCAATAATTATCAATGCATCTTGATTGTATGCTTGGTTAATTTCTGACAGTAAGATATTGGTAAAATTATTCAGTTTCTTCATTACTAGCTTTAGTGATTATTGCGTAAACTTGAATGGTAGTTGTCAGGACTGGATTTCCTTGTATACAGATGGATAATGTCCTGTTACAGACAGCATCATACTTCAAGAATGCCATTCTTCTTGAATTTTCCATTAGGAGCCCTGGTGGGGTAGTGATTATGCAATGGGCTGCAATCAACAAGATCAGCTGTTTGAAGGCACCAGCCACTACACAGGATAAAGACAGGGCTTTCTACCCTCAGAAAGAGCTACAGTCTTGGACACTCAAAGGGGCAGTACTACTCAGGTGTATAGGGTTGCCATGGGTCAGAATTGACTCAGTGGAAGTGCGTGGCAGTAAGGCATACCATTCAATTCAATATGGTCAGTGTCAGTCTATTTCAGCTCACTGATAATGGATCTTGATATTTATGCATTTAATTTCAATTTTGATGACTGCCAATTTTTCTATATTCATACTTCAAACATTTCATATTCCAATCACTAATCAATGTTTTCAGTTTTCTTCTCATTTTGAGTTACGCCCCATCAGCAAATGAAGGTCCTGAAGCCTTTCCGCCACCCAAGTCATTATGGTTGGCTCTCCCTTGAGAGGACAGCTCTTTCTCAGTCGTAATTTTAGTGCCTTCTGCTCTGAGGGCTATCTTCTAGAATTATCTCTGACAATGTTCTACTGCCATTCACAACGTTTTCAGTGACTGACAATATTTCCATGAAGTCTATACGGGTTTCAGTAATTAATTCCTATGAAGTAGACAGCTTATTCCTTCTCAGTAGTCTGTTCTTAGTCTTGAAGTTGTGATGAATCTGTTCACTGTGAATAATCCTGCTGGTATCTGAAATCCTACTGCTGGAGCTTCCAGCATCATGGCAACAAAATGAGCCACTGCAGTGTGACCAACAGTAAGGGTCCTACTTTGCAGAGAATGTTACAGTAACCCCAGTAGAACTTTCACTTTTCTCAGGCTTTGCTTACCTGGCTATCATCACCCACATCCTCTGCCTTCTAACCTACACC
This sequence comes from Tenrec ecaudatus, assembly GCF_050624435.1. Classification (NCBI taxonomy): domain Eukaryota; kingdom Metazoa; phylum Chordata; class Mammalia; order Afrosoricida; family Tenrecidae; genus Tenrec; species Tenrec ecaudatus. The sequence continues at coordinate 92,133,909 of NC_134536.1, forward strand.
ATCGAGGAATGCTATGCACCAATGTTTTCAATCTTACATGAGATCTCATGCTATTTTCCCACCCAAACTTGTAACTGCAGATATTCTCTTAACTGCCATTTTAGACTTCTGTTCATTCTTCAACCTCATTTCCCTACAACTCTTTCCTTTATTATCTTGTTCCAACCTGTAAGAAAAATGTGGGAGCAGCATCTAACATCCTGTGTTTTCACAAGAGGGAAAGGGAATCAAGCTCAGCACTAGTCCGTCTAATTTCTATGAGGTACCAGTCAGGCACGTCTTTACCTTCTAACTCCCTTAAAAATTCTGATATCACCGGTTTCTCCCAAGGCTCTTCTTACTTCTCTACTGAATTTGATAATTATTAAAATAGACACGGAATTCACTGACCATATTAAAAATTATGGGTTTTGTTATGTAAGTTAACAGGTTTCAATTCAGTATTAGAAATTCTTAGGATAGAATTCCTCCAACCAGGAGCACTTCTTCTCAGCCATCCCCACCAGCATGCCTGTCTCTGCCTCTCAGACACACAACTCCTTGGCCCTTGTCCTGCTCAGGTAGTGTTACAGAGATCGTTTTAGCATTTCCAGCAAATGCCCAAAGGTGTTTTCTGTAATTCCATGTGTCACAAACCTAGCCTCCCAATTGAGTGTATCGAGGCACTTCACTCTGAAAGGAAATCTCCTGCCCAAAGTTACCGTCTGTTCCGTAGGTCAAAACTCTCCACACGGTCTCTACTCTTGCTCTTTGCGCTGCGCCGCTTCTCTTCTAGTGTCTTTGGGCTCTGTCTTCTGGATCAAGGAGCTTTGGCCTGCGGGGATCTTGGGATCTAGAGATGCACTATGCTCCTTGATCTTCTTTCTTGATGATGTGAGACCCCCCCGGGTGCTTCTTGAATGACTCACTCGAAATGCTGCAGATGGAAAAACTGGCCGACAAGTACACCAGCGTGTCAGCACACCTACTTGTATGCGCCCACTCAGTCATTCAGGTGGGAGTTACATAGGTTGTGGTCAGAAGAGTCATAGCCTGTGATTAATGCACCACACACCATAGCGGCTTCCTGATGGTTCTCAAACAAGCCTACGCACTTGAGAATCTTTACACTAGCCGTTTGCACTACAGGGGCACTCCTCCAGAATCCACATGAGTTATTATCTGTTATTACATCATCCCTTGGGCATTATATTCAAATGCCATTGCTCCATCCTTCCATCCATTGTATCAAGAACATTTGTACATTTGTTGCCATTGTCATGTATGGATTGTGATAAGAGTTGTACCCCAAAAAAATGATTTAAAGTAAAGTGGCATTACTCACCTTTTGTCTTACCTGAATCTTTTTTCCCATATTACTTATTACTTCCTATATTGCTAGATAATTTACATATTTAATATTATTTTTTCTCCTCTTCACTATGGCATAGATCTTTATCAATAGAGTTGTACACAAAATAAATATTTGTCAAGTAAATTTATTACATGAATTTATTCCTACCATAGCATATCAAAAAGAGTGAAATGATCATAATGGTCCTGATGACTTATTTATAAATCCAGAATTTATAGATTGGTTCTTAGGCGAGAGGCACTATTCTAAGCACTTTACATAACATTAACATTGTATGGGAGCACAGCCAGATGCTGAAGGGTATAGTTTTACTTAATCCTATAGATGCCCTCCAACCATGAGTGGTGTCAAAATTATGCATCGCAATATGAAAAATCATGCAACTAATTTAATGAAGATAGAAACAGAACAATTCTGGAAACAACTGCTTTGGTCCTTTGCTGTTATATCTAATGCTCCTTTCTGAATTTGAAGCCAGGTGACAGGCAGCATGGAACATGTAACTGGGTTAGAATTTGAAGAGACTTTAGTTCAAGCCATAGTTCTGACTTAGAGCTGAATTACTCTTTGATTACAGGAAATTGGACTATGGGATCAGAGGGTACATCTGTTTGATTCCTCTGCCCTGATAAGGAGGCTTTGTTGAAGCACTTCTACTGAGTGCATCAATAAATTGGCATCATTCATGGAAAGGACATTGCCATATGAGTTGTCTCATCAAGAGCGCGGAACTAGGGCTGTGGATAAGGAGCCTCTTGTCGTTCTTCAAGGCATGATGATAGTGAGTCCTTTGGGAAACTAAAATCATGCAAACCCTGAGACATGCACAGATCCATTTATTTAGCCCCCCTGCCCTTTATATATTGTGTTCTTCAGTTTCTAGTTCATTCTCTCAACTCTTCAGAGGGCAGTGTGCCTGCGGGTTTTTATGTTTCTTCTTCTACATATGCCCAAGATACTTGTTGAAATTCAGGGTGGGGTCCACTTAAATTATGTTCTTGCGTTTTCAGTTTTACTAATATAGTACATTTAGTTGCATTTTAGTTGAAAAATTAAAGTACCTCATTATGTAGCTCTGTTTTACCTCCATCCTCTATCACCTCTGTGGCAATCAAAGGAAGGCATTTGGTGACCAAGTACAGTTTCAATTACCTGGAACATAAAGGTGACCCAGCATGGCTTTCATTATGTGGAAGCAACACAGCTAAACCACACTGTGTAGACTCCTTCTTACTATGCTGAGGATATTTAGGTGACTATGGGGAGGCAATTGCAAGACTACAAAAGGGAAAAAGAGACAGAGAAGAAAAACAAAATCGACACCAAGCATCCTGTGTGAAGCAGTCCTTTAGTTTTTGTAAGAGGAGAAGGGCTCAAACTAGAAGGACAGATTGCTGTGTTTCATGAGGTTATTTTCTGAGCAGTAGTCTAGGGAAAGGAGCCCTGGTGGCGTAGTGGCTATGATTTAGGCTGCGATCCACGTGGCCGACAGTTGCAAACCGCCACCAGCAACTTTGTGTGAGAAAGACGGGGCTTTCTACTCCCATGAACAGTTACAGTCTTGGAAACCCGCAGGGGTCACTATGAGTCAGCATTGACTCGTTGGCAGAGAGAGGATAGGGATATACGGATCCCTGGTTTTGTAGTGGTTAGGCATTGGTCTGTGAGTCCAAAGGTAAGTAATTAGAAACCACCAGGCACTCCGCAGAGAAAGATGGGCTTTCTTCTCCTACAAAGAGTGACAGTCTCAGAAACCCACAGGTTAGTTCTACCTGGTCCTGTAGGGTCACTATGTGTGCATTGCATTGAATGAGTCTAGGGAATTAATACTTCATCAAGAAAGTTTAAATCCAGTCATGCAATTTACTCTTTTACTGATCATGAACACATGGAGCCTCCCTTAGCTTCATTCTCTTATTCATAAATTAGAAATAATTATAATAATTGCTTCGTTTAACATATGTGGTTCATAGGCTGAGAACTACTCTGCGTGAAAGGAGAAAGTATTGTACCCAACATCAAGCATCACAGACAATGACATATTACAATTACAATTAACACGAAAATCTCTGTAGCTTTCTTTACTTATTTTAAAAATCATTTTATTGGGGGTTCATACAACTCTTATCAAAATCCATACATACATCCAGTGTGTCAAGCACATTTGTACATTTGTGGCCATTATCATTCTTAAAACCTTTGCTTTCTACTTGAGCTCTTGGTATCAGCAACTCATCTCTCCCCTCCCTCCCCACTCCCCTCTCCCTCATGAACCGTTGATAATTTATTAATTATTATTATTTTGTCATAACTTACACTGTCTGGCATCTCCCTTTACCTACTTTTCTGTTGTCCATCCCCCAGGGATGAGGTTATATGTAGATCCTTGTAATCGGTCCCCCCTTTCCACCCCACCTTCCCTGCTCCCTCCTGGTATCACCACTCTCAGCACTGGCCCTGAATGGATCATCTGTCCTGGATTCCCTGTGTTTCTAATTCCTGTCTATACCAATGGACATCCTCTGGTCTAGCCAGGTCGAATTGGTATCATGATAATGAGTTGGGGGAGGGGAGCGTTTAGGAACTAGAGGGAAGTTATATGTGTCATCGTTGTTACATCGCACCCTGACTGGCTCATCTCTTCCCCACAAACCTTCTGTAAGAGGATGTCCAATTGTCTACAGATGGGCTTTGGGTCCACACTCCACAGCCCCCCTTATTCACAATGATATGCCTTTTTGTTCTTTGATTCCTGATACCTGATCCTTTTGATACCTCGTGATCACACAGGCTGGTTTGCTTCTACCATGTGGGTTTTGTTGCTTCTGAGCTAGATGGGTGCTTGTTTGTCTTTAAGTCTTTAGGACCCCAGATGCTATATCTTTTGATAGCTGAGCACTATCAGTTTTCTTCACCACATTTGCTTATGCACCCATTTGTCTTCAGTGATTGTATTGGGAAGGTGAGCACACAATGATATGATTTTTTTGTTCTTTAATGCTGGATAACTGATCCTTCTGGCACCTTGTGATCACATAGGCTGGTGTGCTTCTACCATGTGGGCTTTGTTGCTTCTCAGCTAGTCTCCATGTGGGTTCTGTTGCTTTTGAACTAGATGGCCACTGGTTAGCAAGTGATCCAAATCGGTGATGAGGAGGGTGTAGGAGGCCTGGTAGGGCAATGTAACTGAGAGGAATTACTGAAACCCAAATGAAGGCTGAGCATTATAGTGGGACAAGAGGAAAGTAAAAGGAAATAGAGGAAAGAACTAGGAGGCAAAGGGCATTAATAGAGGTAAAATAAAGGCATATACATGTGTAAATATATTTATACATGAGGATGGCGAAATATATCTATGTGCATATATTTATAGGTTTAGTATTAAGGTAGAAGATGGACATTGGGTGTCTACTCAAATACTCCCTCAATGCAAGAATACTTTGTGTTATTAAACTGGCATGCCATTATGCTCACCTTCTCGACACAATTGCTGAAGACAAAGCGGGTGCATAAGCAAATGTGGTGAAGAAAGTTGATGGAGCCCGGCTAACAAAAGATACAGCATCTAGGGTCTTAAAGACTTATAGCTTTTATTACTTATATGCTGTAAAACCAGAGAAATTTAGAACCAATGGAAGACAGAAATCTGTCAGAGGAGGGCAACTCAAATGTTTTCCATTAATAGAGAGCAAAAAAATCTGCAAAAGTATAATGCAAAGGCCCAAAACTCATGAGCTCCAGAAACACAAGACTTTCTATCCTCTCATGTGTGAGTTCTCATGGGGCTGGGTATAATCTTAGGGAGTATGTTGCACCCTTACAAAAGGAAAAAGCACTGTGAAAATGTTGAGTCCTTGTTTTTTGAGGAGCTCTGGTGACATAGGGAGTTTGTATTGAGCTTCTAACTTCAGAATCAGAAGTTCAAACCCACCAGTCTCTCTGGAAGGAAGATTAGGCTGCCCTCGTGATGATTTACAAGTCTCAGAAACCCCAGGGGGTCAATTCTACTTTTCCTGATAGGATCATTCTGAGTTGGACTCAACTCAGTGGCAGTGAGTTTGGTTTGTGGTTGCTTTTTTTGTGTGTGTGGTAGAAGAATCTGTAACAAAGAATATGTGTACTTCAAAAATATTTCATATAAATTTGGAGAAAATGTATAGCATGAATTAGGTTCTCGTTGAATAATTTCTACACGTTGCGCTACGAACCACAAGGTCAGCAGTTTAAAAGCCGGAGGGACTCTGTGGAGGGTGGTGCAGGAAGCTGAGACTTACTGTTCCAACCAAAAGTTCCTGTCTCAGAAACCCACATGGCAGTTCTGCACTGTCGTATCCGATTGCTATGTATTCTAATAGACTAGATGGCAGTGAGTGAGACATATTATCTAGTATTATTGGTTACACATTTACACGTTCCACAATGTGTCAGCCTTCTCGTTGCTTCTATTTGCAGTTTAGTTTAGTTTCACCTGAACTTTCTCATCTTTGATTTAGAGTAAAAGTTGACTGGTAAACCTCATTTAGATGCCAAGTCCTGCACCAGACTCACAATCAGGTCTGAGCCCCTTGCTGCAGCCTCTAGATCAATTCTTCTCTTGGACAGCCTTCCTCTTGTTCACTGGCCTCTACGTCACTGAGGGTGTTGTTCTCCTCAAGGATCTGGTCTCAGTCTATAAATGTTGAATTACCTTGTAAAGGAGAATGACAGAGCTCTCAGAAGTATGGAAAGATGAGATCACACTGGGACCCTCCATGGACCCAACTCTTAGCGAGTTTTCATGTTTCTGACCAGACAGTGGAAGCAAAGGAGGTGGCATGGATTGCATACTAAGCAGCTAGATCTATGCAGATGGAGAGCCCTGACTGTAATTCTTACTCAGTTACCCTGTTGAAAGTCTGGCTTGAAGTTTACCTTTCCATGCCTAATTTTTCTCAGAACTAAGCTGAGCATGAAAGGACTCTCATTTCTAGGGGCACAGGCCATGGAAAAAGCCCACATCTCTTTTCTTACTGTCTCTGTCAGGTCCTTTTTTTTTTTTAATACCCAATGCCTGATTTAAAACCATGTGCTGACATGTGTAACAACAGAGAGAATGAACATATTAACTTTTAAAAATTTTATTGCTTAGTAATATGTTTTTGAGCACCAAAATAATAATAAAGAATAATTGAAATTACAAATTGATTTTACCACTTTGTACTATCCTTAGTAAGGATTTTTTCAAGGGAAATATTAGGGCTAATCACTAAAACAAGCCTTTACATTTTCTATGTGTCACATGTTGTTATGCCATTAAATTAGGATAACAATCACATGCATAAATTTAAAAAATGAATAATTTACCTTATTTAATATTACTAACTCCACCCTTATGAGTAACAGCAGTCCTCTTTACTTGAGTATATTTTTCTTTTTGTGAAACTTACTGCCTCCAACTTTAATATACCCAAACTAAACGGAGCTATTGCCATTGAGTCGATTCTGATTCACTGTAATCTCTGGGCCAGAGTGGAACTGCCGTTTGGGGTCTCCAAGGGTATGCTCATCATGGGAGCTGACTGCCAGGCCATTCTCCAAGGGAACATTCAGTGGATTCAAACTGCCAACTTTTTAGTTAATAGCCAAATGATGTAACTATTGCTCCACAGGCCACCTTTTCTATAATCCAGAATTTTCTTTCTGTTTTGTTTTGTTTCATTCTCTATTACTTTGACTATTCCTTGAGATAGGGTTTTTTGGCTGGTTTTATCACTAATTTATTTTAGGGACTTGTAAAAGTGACTCACATATAGTAGAGTTCAACAGTACCTTTTGTGTGATGTAACAAGCATTTGCCTCCTCCTGCCTATGGGTAAGGCATTATGAGTTGTATTGCACTTACGAAAAAAGGAATGAGCAAGTTCATTCATTCAACATATACGTGTATATTAACAACCTCTTTAGGGCTCAGTTTTCATAAACAATGGGATAACATATTATATATAAATATGCATATTTAAGCAAATATAAATTGTTTTAAACAAAGGGTTGTGCCTAGCTTCCTTTAAAAATTATTGGGGGCTCATACAGCTCTAATCACAATCCATTTATATAGCCATTGTGTCAAGCACATTTGTACATATGTTCCCATCATCATTCTCAAAACATTTGCTTTCTACTTGAGCCCTTGGTATCAGGTCATTCCTACCCCTTTCCCTCCCTCATGAACCCTTGATAATTTATAAAAAAATTTTTTTTCATGTCTTACACCAACTGCTGCCTCCCTTCACTTAGTTGTCTGTTGTTCGTTCCCCTGGGATTGGGTTATATGTCGATTATTGTGATTGGTTCCCATTTTCTCCTCCCACCTTCCCCTAACCCTTTTGGTATCCCTACTCTCATAATTGGTCCTGAGGGGTTTATTGGTCCTGGATTCCTTGTATTTCAAGCTCTTATCTGTACCTTGTATATGCTGTGGTCTAGTCTGATTTGTAAGGTAGAATTGGGGTCATGATAGTGTGTGTGGGGGGGCGGGTATTACAGAACTAGAGGAAAGTTGTATTGGTACTATACTGCACCCTGACTGGCTTGTCTCTTTCTTGCTACCCTTCTATAAGGGGATGTTCAATTGTGTACAGATTGGCTTAGGGTCTGCACTCCACAATCCCCCCTCATTCAATATTGATATGATTTTTTTGTTATGGGTCTTTGATGCCTGATACCTGATCCCATCAACACCTCATGAACACACAGGCTGGTATGCTTCTTCCATGTGGTCTTTGTTGCTTCTCAGCTAGATGGCCGCTTGTTTATCTTCAAGTCTTTAAGACCTCAGGTGCTATATCTTTTGATAGCAGGGCACCATCAGCTTTCTTCATCACATTTGCTATGTACACATTTTGTCTTCAGCGATTGTGTTGGGAAGGTAAGCATCAAAGAATGCCAGGTTATTAGAACAAAGTGTTCTTGCATTGAGGGAGTACTGGAATAGAGGCCCAATGTCCACCTGCTACCTTAACACTTAACATATAAATAGATGTACATAAATCGATTCCCCTATCATTATATATAAATTTATTTACATATGTACATGCCTGTATGTAGACCTCTATAAATGTCCTTTGCCTCCTGGTGCTTTCCTCTATTTCTATCATGTTCAGCTTTCATTTGGGTCTCAGTAATTCCTCTCAGCTACATTGCCCTTGACCAAACCCCACTAGGCATCCTATGCTCTCCTCACAATCAGTTTTAGATCCCTTGTTGTTCTCTCCCCTAGGTTTGTTGACACCCTCTTTCCTTTACCCCACCTCCCCTTCTCCTGTGTCCCCCTGGAACTGTTGCTCCATTTTTTTCTCCTCTGGATTGCTTATCATGCTTATCTTATCTAGATAGACATGCAGAGACAATTATAAGCACAAAAAGCAAGACAGAGCAAAAGAAACAAAACAATAATAACAACAACCAAAACCAATGACATAAAAAGGAAAGACTACAAATAGTTCCAGGTTTATTTGTTAACCTTTAGGAGTATTCTGGTCAAGTCTGATGGGGTGTCATGCCCTGGTTCCAAAGTCTATTTTTGATATTCCCTGGGGACTTCATTGCATTGCTCCCCTTGCTGGTCTATTGCACGCCCTTAGTGTTTTGCCCCAATGTGGTGGGGTCAGATCAGATACAATTACTGCACTGTCTCCAGTGTCGTTCCATAGTGCTATGGGTCAGTGAGGGACATTGTGTCTCTTGGTGGGGCCAGCCCTAAGGTCCTCTCTTTGCATTGGCTGCTCTGAGCAGGACTATCATCCTTGGGCCTTGATGGACCAGGATATGTTCTACTCTCTCTCCTTCCCTCTTTGTTTGCTCCTGCATGCTCTGATCAGATGTGCCCCTCCCCTTGAGTTGTAGCTTCAGTGCTGTCCTTTGAAGTGCATTCTTCTGGGTGCCTGTCTTCCTTGAAGTGCGTCTTGACTTCCCTGCCTTCTCCCTTCCTTGTGGATGGTGCAGTCTCAGCTGCCCAGCTCACATCTGCTGTGCCTCTTCCCTGCTCACCGTATCCTCCTCTCATCTCCTTCTGCTTTAGAACACAGCTCAGAAGCAGAAATCTGAAGGTTGCATCTTACCTACACCTGTGCATTCCTGTACTATCTGGGCCTTTGAAAATCCAATTGGCCACATAAAAAAAATATGGAGAATTCTCATCAACATCGACTTCTCTTAAAAAGCATCAACACCTTTTTTTGACACTGGCCTTTCCTTCCCTAGAGTCTCAGGGGGCTGTCCCTGAGCAACAACTGCCTCGTCAAATGAGCAGATGAGGTGTGTGTCTTCTAGGCTACCAGTGTCCCTAGCAGGCTCTCCTCACTCACTCACCAACTGCCTGGTCCCTGGAGGGGCTGAGTTTGAAATCTCTGCTTTAATTTAAGATTGACCCCTCCAATCTACTTGATAGGAATTTGATATAATTGCTAGCTTAACTGGGGGGAAATGAGTAGATAATAATGCTAGTTATGCATTGAATTGTGTCCCTTAAAAGACATATTGCATGTCTAACCCCAAGCGCTTGTGCACATAATTTTGAAGATGTTATAAGTTCAGTCAACAGGAGGTCATTCTGGAGTGGAGGGGGTCCTAATCTTACACAAGGGGCTTCAAAAAGCTTGTGGAAACATTCCATTATCTTTCCATTTCATGTTCCCACACATTTTTTGAAGCTCCTTTATATGAGTGGTGCCCTTGCAAAAAGAGACAAAGCACTGATGGAGACACAAAAGAAGGAAATCACCTGAAGGCAGAGCTAGATATTAAGAAAATGCATCTAAAAGCCAAAGGATACCAAAGATTTCCAGCGACATGAATAGGTCATAACATCTTCTTCCCCAGAGCTTTCAGACAGAGCATGGCCCTGCTGACACAGTCACTTTAGCCTCCTAGCCTCCAGAACTATAAGACAATGATTTTTGTTTAGTACTTCATAATGGCAGCCGTATGAAACTAATACAGAAGTCAGGTCACACTGATAGGCAGCTACATACTGCTATTGCATCTAGAGTCAGAGGTGTGCGTTAAAACAAAAATGTGATAATTCAGAAACTGGGTACAGGTACATTTAATAAATATTTAATTGTGACTGACCAGTGGTTAAAATGAATTCTCATCAAATCACCATGTCTTTTGAATTTTCTTCGGCGAAGAGTGGAGGGTAAGTGAAGAAGAAGCTTCAATGAAACAGATTGACACAGAGGCTGCAACAATGGACACAAACAGCCAAAATCGTGAAGATGACCCAGAAATAGGGAGTATTTTGTTCCATTATTCATAAGATAGCTGTGAGGTGGAGCCAGCTTGACAACATTGAGTAACACAACCATGTACAGCAGAGACTCCAAATGACCTCTTTAGGCCTCAGTTCCTTTTCCCACTTGGGACCTAAGGCTCAATTCTGGTCTTTGAGAGAGGAGTTGTCTTTAGCTTCTTGCACAGCTTCTTTCAAATTGGGGAGATGACAGCTAGATATGAGACAGAATTTGCAAAGACCGATGGCTCTCCATACATGATATTCTTATTTGCAAAACTTTGACAAAAACAGACGGCTCTATGAGGGAAAACGTGACATTAGGGAAGAATGACTCAGCAGGCCACAAGCATCTTCTGATGGCTTTCCTTGCTCTGAAAGATAAGTCTGCCACTTGAGCTTGTCATAGTTTGTTTATTAGACAAGCATTTCTCTTAGCTTTCTAAAACAACCCCCACATATATCACTTTGGGAAAAACAGCACCATACACTTCCCCATGCTGTTTATCATAATGAGGGATAATTATCTGGTATTTTATAAACAAGACGTATCCCAGCTTGTTTTGACCTAAAGGCAAAACCATCAAAAGGAAGCAGACATCTTAAAGTAAGCAGATGAAAGGAGACCACTTATCTTACCCTTCACTCCCTGAAAGGCAAAAACACCATGGGAATAAATCTCTTTTGGATGTTTCTCCGTTTTGTTAACTTCCCTCCTGCTGGCCGTGGTGAGTAGAATTAAATGACTATAATGTGAGATCTAATTTGTAGCAGGTGGTTAGTACTGAGCCATCCATAGGAAAGCATGGCATAAATGTAAACTTTCATTGATAAGCAAGTAAATAATGTTGCCTCCTGGATTGGACTTTAAACACCAGGGGGCTTCAACAATAGAGAGTAATAAAACAGGTTGGCAAATCAATAGTTGATTGGATTTCAGCTGCCAAGAAAAGTTTTGGATTGGCTTCTGCCACTGCAAATCAGTTAATAATATGAGGGCTTCAAAGGTCATGGAAAAATGCCATCAACTTTTAATTCAGTTTCTCCACAACCGTTTGAAAGCCCCCTTAGATGTATTTAATAAATCTCGGCTTGGATGGAGCTGGACGATTGATAAGGAAGAATAAAGAGTGGATGTTTAGGAGAGGTTCATGAGTATACCTTGGACAGTCAGAAGAATGAACACATCTATCTGAAAGAAGCAGAACCAGTGTGTTTCTTAGAAGAGAGGATGTGGGAATTAATTTCTTTAGATTTGTGTCATCAGACAGGATCAATTCTTGAATAAGAATATCACATTTGATAAAGTAGAGGATTGGGAAAAAAGAGGAAGAGCTCTAACTTATCAATGAATATAAGAATCCTTCAGACATGTCTAATTATCTATCTATCTATCTATCTATCTATCTATATCTATCTATCTATCTATCTATCTACCTACCTACCTACCTACCTACCTACCTATCTATCATCTCTCTGCTCACACAGTAAATGCAGTAAGTGGTGTGGGACGCCATATTTGATGACCTTTGGCTTCCTTATTACCATGTGGCAGAGGTCAGACATCCTCTACTCTCCAACTTTCTTTACCTTTTCTGACACTAGAAATCTCCTTAGACTCGGGGATGGTGAGATTTCATCTCACATATTTTGTACATGTTATCAGGAGAGATTAGTCCTTCTAAAATAGAGGGTCATGGGAAAACCAGAAGACTGTCAATGAGACTAATTGACAGAGGAACCGCAGTAATCTATTTAAATGCAACCATTGCGAAGATGGCATTGCACAAGGCTGCTGAGTCATAAATGGTTCAAAGGCGCCTAACAACAACGACAGAATTTCATTAAACACACATGGTACATGCACATAAAGTAGCAACAAATATTAAGAGCAGAATTTGTTCTAAGTTTTGGAGTACATTTTGCATGATGTAGGAGACTTCAGGATCAAGGATGGTTATATGACCGGAGGTTACTACATAGAGAAGATAGAAAATTAATGGGATTGGAAGATGGAGAAGTGAAAACGGGAGGTAGACTACTCGAGAACAGAGCCTTTGCTGCCAGTGGCCTGAGCACTTTTGAATAGTTGTTCAAATGTGGCAAGGAAGGGCAAGGAGAGTCCATGAAGCAGAAAGGCAGGTTAGGTGACATGGCCACCTTACTGTTTGTCTGCACATTGGTTGGCTTTTGTGTTTCCTATTTCCAGGTCAAAATGTTCTCTTTACTTTTTTATACAGAGTACCTCTACTTTAACAAGGATGAAATCCTTCTCCATGGACTAGTCTTTCCTGATAACATGCCCAAAGTTCATGAAACAAAGTCCTCGCTTCTAAGAAGCATTCTGGGTGTACTTCTTCCTACACAGAATTGCTCATTCTTGTGGAAATCCATGGATGTATTCAGTGCTTTTCATCAACATTGTAATTCAAAGGCTTCAATTATTTTTTTAAATGTTTTATTAGGGGCTCATACAACTCTTATCACAGTCCATACATATACATACATCAATTGTGTAAAGCACATCTGTACATTCTTTGCCTTAATCATTTTCTTTTCTTTCTTTTTTTTCCCTTTTCTTTTTTTACATTTTATTAGGGACTCATACAACTCTTATCACAATCCATACATATACATACATCAATTGTATAAAGCACATCCATACATTCCCCGCCCCAATCATTCTCAAAGCATTTGCTCTCCACTTAAGCCCTTTGCATCAGGTCCTCTTTTTTTTTCCCCTCCCTCCCTGCTGCCCCCTCCCTCATGTGTCCTTTGTAATTTATACATCGTTATTTTGTCATATCTTGCTCTATCCGGAGTCTCCCTTCCCCCCCTTTTCTGGCATCCCTCTCCCAGGGAGGAGGTCACATGTGGATCCCTGTAATCAGTTCCCCCTTTCCAACCCACTCACCCTACACTCTCCCAGCATCGCCCCTCACACCCTTGGTCCTGAAGGTATCATCCACCCTGGATTCCCTGTGCCTCCAGCCCTCATATGTACCAGTGTACAACCTCTGCCCTATCCAGCCCTGCAAGGTAGAATTCAGATCATGGTAGTTGGGGGAGGAAGCATCCAGGTTCTGGGGGAGAGCTGTGCTCTTCGTCGGTACTACCTTGCACCCTGACTGACCCATCTCCTCTCCTAAACCCCTCTATGAGGGGATCTCCAGTGGCCGACACTTGGGCCTTGGGTCTCCACTCTGCACTTCCCCCTTCATTCAATGTGGTATATATATATACACACACACACACATATTCTTTTTTTTTTTTTGCATGATGCCTTATACCTGGTCCCTTTGGCACCTCGTGATCGCACTGGCTGGTGTGCTTCTTCCATGTGGGCTTTTTTGCTTCTGAGCTAGATGGCTGCTTGTTTATCTTCAAGCCTTTAAGATCCCAGACACTATCTCTTTTGATAGCCGGGCATCATCAGCTTTCTTCGCCACATTTGCTTATGTACCCATTTGTCTTCGGCGATCCTATCATGGAGGTGTGCAGCTAATGATATGATGATTTTTTGTTCTTTGATGCCTGATAACTGATCCCTTTGGGATCACTCGCTCACTCAGGCTGGTGTGTTTGTTAGGTTTCTCTCTCCGGCCTAAATCTCAGCCTCAGTCCTTAGCTCCACGCAAGAAAGATTTCACGCCGAAGCCGGGCTCGTGATCCAAGTGAATTTAATGAAAGTTCAAAGAAGCATCAGGTTTTACGCGGCACCCATAGGATACCTTTGACCATGCGGCCTGGCAGAGACTGCGCCAGGTCAAGCAAGGAGCTCTCTCCTCCCACGAAGACCACCAGACTGCCCAAGCAAGACAAGACCAAGAGCCCAAGAACCCCAAGAGCCCAAGAGCCCAAGAGCCCAAGAGACCCTCTCCCTTCCAGTCCCTTCCTTTTCAAGGGTTCCTGGGGGAGGTGTGGTGAATGACCCCAGGTCGATCCCATTGGCTGAATTGCAATCACCCAGCCCAGGTGGGCTGCTCCAGGTGTAACGCCCATCGAAGCCCACCGGCGGGAAAATCCAGCTTTTGTCTTTTGCTGGCTCTCCTGGGCACGCATAAATGGACTTCCCAATTCCCTAGGCTAAGCTACCTAACATGTTCTTCCATGTGGGCTTTGTTGCTTCTGAGCTAGATGGCCGCTTGTTTATCTTCAAGCCTTTAAGACCCCAGTCACTATCTCTTTTGATAGCCGGGCACCATCAGCTTTCTTCACCACATTTACTTGTTCACCCACTTTGGCTTCAGCAGTTGTGTCGGGAGAGTGAGCATCATAGAGTACCAATTTAATAAACGAAAGTATTCATGCATTGAGGGAGTGCTTGAGTAGAGGCCCAAGGTCCTTCCGCCACCTTAATATTAAACCTATAAATGTAGACAATTAGATCTATTTCCCCATCCTCATATATATGTTTGCATGTACACGTCTTTGTCTAGAACTCCATAAATGCCCCTTGACTCCCAGCTCCATCTCCCTTGACTTTCCTCCTGCCCCACCACCATGCTCCGTCCCCACCTGGGCTACAGCTATACCTCTTCTCTACGCAACCTTACCCTTGATCGTTCCCCATCAGGCCTGTCAGTCCCCCCTCACTACCATTTTGGGTCCCATGTTGTTCCCTTGTCCCTGTGTTTATTAACACCACTTCCTTACCCTCCTCCCCCTCCCCCACCCGGATCTGTCCCCCCCCCCCCCCCCGGAACTGTCTGTCCTATTTTTTTTCCTCCAGATAGTTCATCCAGCCTGTCCTGTTCAGCCAGACCTGTGGAGACACTAACATGCACTAAAACAAGACAGAGGAAAACAAAGCAACAGTATACAACCAGACAATAAAACAACAAAAACAAACCACTGACAAAGAACAAAACAAAACACTTCACAAAAGAAAAGCTTGTAGTTAGTTCAGGGATCATTTGCTGGCCCTTAGGAGCGTTTTCCAGTCCAGTCTGTTGGGGCACCACGCCCTGGCCCCAAAGTCCACTTTCAGCATTCCCTGGGGACCTTGCCACTCCATTCCCTTGCTGTTCTGCTGCACTCCCCCAGTGCTTTGCCTCGGTGTGGTGTGGTGGGATCAGGTCAGGTGCAATTCCCACACTGTGTCTCCGGTGCTGTCCCCTGTATTGCCCTTAGTCACTGAGGGGCATCATGTCTCATAGTAGGGCCAGCCATGTTGTTCTCTCTGTGGACTGGCTGCTCTACTCAGGAACATCATCCTCATGGCCTCGTGGGCCAGGCTGTGTTCCACTGTCTCCTCCTGCCCCTTCATCTGCTCCCGTGTGCTCTGATCAGACATGTCCATCTCCCGGAGCTGCAGAATCAATGTCATCCTTTGAAACATATTCTTTTCGGGGGAGGGGCAGGAATCCACTTAATTTTTGGTGCTGGGCCCTACTCCACGCCGGGATATTGCATTCACACCTTGCGGCACTGGGTTGAAGTCTGGTCCCGCTTTCCCTGTGGAGATATAAACAATACCCTCCCCTTGGGTGGGTTAGTGCCCCATGCCCCCACTTCCCTTTTCTTCCTTATATTCATCCTTTTATTTTCCTTTCCCCACCTCCTCCACTGTTGTCTACCATGTGCATCCCTGGTTTTGATCTGGTCTCTGCCATACTACACAGTCTTCACCCCAGAAATGTTTGTATACAGTAGCTTTTTCCCCTATGCCACTTTTGCATTAAAAAATTAAAAAAAATTTTTTTTAATTAAAAAAATTTTTGTTAATACTTACCTCAGCGGGCTCATGTTGTACTTGTCCTTTTGTGCCTGACTTACTTTGCTTAGCATGATTTCCTCCAGTTCTTCCCATGCCGCTATGTGCCTCATACGTTCATCACTGCTTTTTAGTGATGCGTAGTACTCCATTGTATGTATATACCACAGTTTTTTAATCCAATCATCAGTTGATGGAAATTTGGGTTGCTTCCAACTCCTTGCAATTGTGAACTGTGCCGCAATGAACATTGGAGCACAGATGTCTGGTCTTGGTTTGTTCCTTGCCTCTTCTGGGTATATGCCCAGTAGGGGAATTGCTGGGTCATATGGTAACTCTATTTCCATCTGTTTTAGGTATCGCCAGATTGATTTCCATAGTGGCTGTACATACTTACAGACCCACCAGCAGTGGATGAGAGTTCCTGTCTCCCCACAGCCCCTCCAACACTTGTTGCTTTCTGATTTTTTGAATTGGGCTACCTTTGAAGGTGTCAGTTGGTACCTCATTGTTGTTTTAATTTGCATTTCTCTTATGGCTAAAGATCGGGAACATTTTCTCATATGTTTGTTGGCCATTCGGATTTCTGTCCCTGTAAAATTTCTGTTCAAGTCCTTTGCCCACCTTTCAAGTGGGCTATTGTTTTTTTTTCTTTTTGGAAGCTAGCAGAGTACTGTAGATTTTAGTAATAAGACCTTTGTCTGATGTGTCATTGCTAAAGATGTTTTCCCAGTCTGTGTAATCTCTTATTACTCTCTTGGTGAATTCTTTAGATGTGCACATGTGTTTTATCTTCAGTATATCCCATTTGTCGATTTGTGCCTCCTCTGTGTTTGTGTCCTTCCCTATTTCTGATAGCCTGTGTATTCCCTGCGCCAAAGTTCTCAAGTTGGTCCCAATTCCCTCATTGATGGCCCCAATAGTTTGGGGTTTAACTTCAAGGTCTGTGATCCACCTTGAGTTTATTCTTGTGCATGGAGTGAGATAAGGGTCTTGCTTCATTTTTCTGCATGGGCTTCAATTCTTTCCTCATTTATTTTTCTAATTCATTGTCCAGCTTTTACACGTGCACAAAGCGGTTGAAAATACAATGGTTTCGTTCAGGTACACATTCGCTCTTAAAGTGGTATCTCCACTCTTTAACACTCAAAAGAGGTTTTTGCAGCAGATGTGTCCGATACAATATGCCATTTGATTTCTAGACTGGACTTCCCTGAGTGATGATTATAGATCAAAGTAAAATGCAATCCTTGGCACTTCAGTCTCTCTGTCTCTGGTGCTGTTTCTCATCATTCCAGTCACCAGCTCTTTTGTTTTATGTTGAAGTGTAACCCGTACTGACACCGCGGGCATCACTCTCATCTGTAACTGCTGCGAGTCCTCTTGACTTTCAGCAAGCACATCTTTGTTATCTGCACATTTCCGCTTGTTAATGAGTCTTCCTCTTCCTCCCATCTGATGCCAATGCCAATGGCTTCTGCATGTAGTTCAGATTCAAATGTAACTTGCTCAACATGCAGATTGGATAAGTATTATGAAAGATACAACCCTGATGCACATCTTTCCTGATTTTAAGCCAACTAGCTCTGTTCACAATTAACATACCTCCCTTTTCACTTCTCCGCCTTCAGCCATCCTTTAAGCCTATTTATTTTCTATCTTCTCCATGGAGAATCTTCAGGCCATTTAACTTCATTGATCCTGAAATCTCTGTGCCTCTTGAAAAATGCACCCCAAAATTTAGGATAAATGCTTCTTTTAATATCTGTTGCTTATTTTATGTGCATATTCCGAGGTTTGTTTTTTTTTAACAAAACTTTGTTATGGTGGTTAGGAGCCTTTGAATCAGGGCAGACTCAGCAAACCTGCATAACTACAAAGCGCTTTTCTGTCCCGCACCAGCCTCACAATGGTTGTTGCTTTTGTATACATTGTTGAAGTCACTGGATCAATTGATCTCAGCCCGTCTTCTGGTTTTCGAATGATTTTGCTAAGTCTGATGCCCTTCTCCAGGGCTGGTCTCTCCTGAGACCATGTCCAAACCATGTGAGATCAGGTCTCACCACCTTCATGTCTAAGGAGCATTCTGGGTAAACTTCTTCCAGGACCAATTTGTTTGTTCTTCTAGCAGTCGGCTTTCATTATTCTTCACAATATTATGCATCCAATGCATCCGCTGCTGTCCTGCTGTCCTGCGCTCATTCGTTATCCAGCTTCCTCCTGCATTCCAGGCGACTGCACATGCTGTGGCCTGGGCCAGGCACACTTCAATCCTCTTCAAGGCTCAAGAGGAGGTCTTGTGCAACAGATGTGCCCACGGACGATGGGGTTTGAGTTCCTGGCTACTGCTTCCATGAGTGTTGACTGTAGATTCAAGTAACATAAAATCCCTGATGACTTCAATCTTTTCTCTGTTTATCACCATGTTGCTTATTGGTCCATTTGTGAAGATTTTTGTTTTCTTTACAATGAGTTGTAATTCATACTGATGCAGTAGTCTTCGATCTTCATCCACAAGTGCTTCAAGTCCTGTTCACTTTCAGCAAGCAAGGTTTCATCATGTCGCTAACCTGTCTTCCTCCAAATCTGATGCTGCATATAGTTCAGCATCTCAGATTATTTTCTAAGCCTATTAAACTTTAGGCTTTGTTATACTTTAAGCTATTCATAGAAAGACAGGTCTACACTTCTGAATCTCCCCTAGCTTCTAGCATACCATTAAGCATAATCTAGGTACAGATTTTAGCTACTGACTAATTAATCTTGTTACATAATAGATTATTTGGTTTGGGTGTGCTGTTTCCTGTTGGAACCATGATTGACAAAAAAAAGGTATGTTTTAGGTGCACAAAGCAGTGCAATCATTTAAAAATGCTATACAATTTTTTACATAAAATTATTTTGTGAAGTGGATAGTAACCCTCTAAATTATTTATATAACATCTGTACCTTTTTCCTTTTTTGATGAGGAAATTTTTTCCATAGAACTAAGTGAGCTAAAGCAAACCCAGAGAAGATGAGGATGGTTTATAGATGGTAGTCTTTTGATCTAGACGGAATTCAAGTCTAGATGTGTCTGATTGGCTAAGGCAGTGCGGTCTACAGGTTGTTCGTTGCTGACTATTTCTCCTTTAAACTCAGTCCCAAGCTCCTCTCTAGTCTTTTGGGATTTTCATTCCCTCGCCCCAAGGTTGCAAGTTGGGCTCTCAGTGGAAGTGTGGATGTCCGACACTGCAGCCCCATCAATCTATTTCTAGCCTCGGACAGAAACAGCCTCAGATAATGAAAGTCATCCGTGGTTGTCTTGCCCTCTGTTTTATGGTCTTATGTCACCTAATTTTGCTTGATTTTTGAAGTGATTAAAATCATTTTCTGAAGTTCCTTCCCCAAGCCTTTGCTAATCAATACATTTAATACCTCAGAAAACATTCTGATTGGTCTACTGAGTAAACTCTTGTAAGACAGAGCTATTTTCTGCTTTGACTTTTTACTGAAACTGTATTTTCACTAATGATTTTTGAATAAAATGGGGGGGGGGTGGTGTTGATAGGGTTGGGAAATTGCCATTTATGTCCTGCAGAGCATTTCTGTTGCTGAGGTTGGTGGGAGGAGGGCTGTTTCTTCAGAATTGTACAGTTATCCACTTTCCACTAGATGGCACCATGCATTAAAAATGGGATAAGAGCTTCCCACCTAACCCTAGAGAGAAAAAACAGCTGCCACTATATACAGGTCTTGATAGGGTTAAATAACCCCTGAAATAATAGAAACACTAGTACTATATATGATTCAGCAATGTATGGAAAAATTAATTAACTAATTGTACTATGTGCACACATATTAAATGATTGGTATGGCTTGTTTGCAAAGTGTTAAGTGTTTGATCTGCCGCTGGATCTGACACTGAGTAGAGTTCATGGAGTATCATGTGTCAGTTTTAACATTGTTCATATTGTTTTCAGGTGGGCTGTGTATTGGTACCCAAAAGATATGTCCATGTGCTAATCTCAGAAATTTGAGAATGTTGCCTGTTCTGGAAAAAAAGCTTTTCAGCTATAATTAAATTGAAGCTGAGGAGCCCCTACTTGATGATCTGGGTGGACCATAAGCTCACAACAAAAGTGTTCTCATATGAGACACAAAGAGAAGAGTCATGTGAGATACATGGAGAAGGCTATGTGAAGCTAAAGGCAGAGATTAAAGTGACATGGCCACAAGCCAGGAAAGCCAGTCGCCACCAGAAGCTAGAATTTTAGCTCTACAACCATGAAAGCGAGTGAGTCTGCTGACACCTTGCTTTTTTGATTTCTGACTTCCTAAACTGCAAGAGATTAAGTTTCTGTTGTTTTAAAGCGCTATATTTTGTGATGATTTGTTACAGGCATAGGAAAGACATGCATTTACTTCTCAAGCTTTATTAATGTATAGGGCTTAATCCTCTTTGTATACTGAAGACATTTCTTATTAATCTACATAGTAGATCAAGGGTCAGAAATAAAACTTTCATCAAAGAGACCAAGGTTATATATAGAGAAAATGTTCTGCTATGGCAACTGAGGCAGACTGAGTTAAAAATCTGCCACGACTAGAACTTAACTTCAGTGTGGTTGAGGATGTGGGGATGAGAAAGAAGCAAGGGAGAGATTTCTTCATGAGACGTCCCATCTCCAACATTTCCGTTACAATATATTTCTAACACTGAGCTGGTCAAAGAGAGACTGTGGGTGTGTCTACTGTGAAGAGTGACTAAATGTGTGTTCTGTTCCTCTCATATGAGCTCTCAATAAAATGATTTAAAAATACTGTATCTAGTAAGCCATCGAGAATGCCTTTAGAGAGGCATTCCTGGGTCAGGACAGTCCAGCCCCTCTCCGGACTGCTCTAGCTATTGAGAAATGACCTTTTCTTTTCAGTGATATTCACGTGACACTGATTTTCCTTGCGAGTGTCTGCTCGAAACTTTTGCCTAGTTTATTTGAGAAACTTTGAGAACATTCTGGTCTGTATTTTGTGTAACTACATCTAAATTTAGCCAATGTAACCCCTAAGGTAATGGGATAATAAATTCTTAAGCAATATTTGACAGTGGGAGAGAATAGGATTATGTATTTTATTAATGGCTATAAGTAGTGTATTTTATGGTAAAACAAAATTTATTTACTTATTGTGCTTTATCAAAATTTACAAATGATTTAGAATAGTTTGTATCACAGATTGTTTAAAAATAAATGACAAAGTATAAATGGAAAACCAGGACCAAAGGAAAGGAAAATAGATTTCCCTCCGTACAGCGTAACACAGTTGTTGGGTGGGACTTCACTTTTGACCGTTGTTCAAAAGGTTAATAATTTATAAAATTTCAAGGGTTCAGGAGGGAGGGGGGAGTGGGGAGGGAGGGGAAAATGAGGAGCTGATGCCAGGGGCTTAAGTGGAGAGCAAATGGTTTGAGAATGATGAGGGCAATGAATGTACAGATGTGCTTTACATAATTGATATAGGTATGGATTGTGATAAGAGTTGTATGAGCCCCTAATGAAACGATTTTTTAAAAAGGGCAGAATAACTAGTTTGCAATTCTTTCCATTAAAGACCAGGAAGCAACGCCACCGTCAGTGGCAGCAAAGCTCTCTTTAACTTTGACATTAGAAGGCTTTCACTGGAGTGCTCTAGCAGTGGGTGTTTGGTCGGGTAATAAACACTGTCATTAATAATCTTTTTTATAATAAACATTACATGACCGTGTTGAGATTCTAGTCTGCCCTTCAAATCTACATTTTTCAGCCTTCCCGTTCTTAAACAACAAAACACAACAAAAACAAACCCAGACTGACAACCATGGACCTCTTTGGGGCTCATAGTCCCGCCCCCCACTATCTTCACCCCCCACCTCCCACCCCCAGTCCCAGGACCCAGCAGGACTGCCCTGTGGGCGTCTGAGGCTGGTCACTTGCATGGGAGCTGCGCAGAAAGGCTCATCTTTTTCGGAGACACAACTGGTGGTTTCAAATCCCAGATCTTGCCCTTCCTTGGCCGCCCAACTGGTACCGCGCTGTGCTTCCCGGTCTCATTTCTGAGATTGTGGAAATGTTGTTTTCTAGTTGTTCAGGTCACAAGCTTTCCCATCTACCATGATTTCTGCTAGTTTGCATCCGAAAGGTGCCTACTTTCGGCTACCGTTCTCTTTCGACTTCACATCACCCTCCTCTCGTCTACATATATTCCAACTCTGCTTCCCTAAGCCCACACCTGAGCCCATTAGTTTATATTCAAAACATTAACCACAATGATCTACCATGCGACTCCCTATGGTAGCTTCCATTATACTGAGTCCAAGTTCATGTTTACATTGTTACTGTAATCGACTATAGCAATTCAATGCACAGCAGAAGGGAAGCCCGCCCAGTCCTGGCCCTCCCCAGAACTGCTGCCAGGACAGAGCCTGTTGTCCCCGCCATTGTGTGAATCCTCCTCCTTGCGAGTGATCCTGGCTTTGCTGACTATTTTACAAAGCACCATATGGGCCTAATAGCCCCTCGGGGATGTTTCTTCCAGTTTTCTGTATTCCAGCTATACTGGCTGCCCTGATGATTCTAGAAAGCAGCTGGCATGCACTTACCTCAGGGCCTTTGCATATGTTCAAGTTAATGGCTGAAAAAAGTATTTATCTTGTTCTGAACAATGGATTTATGTTTTGGCTGTTTAGCATAGGTTTCACTTTTCTCTCAGAAAATCTGGGATAATGCTTTATTGTTCGTCAGCACCTTTCAAACTGCAAACCATTCGGAATATTTTAGATAATTTGTATTTCCAGTTTGGATCTTTAGATATTTGGTTAAATCCTTAATTAATTGATTTTCTTGATGATGTCTCTGTAACTTTAACATTTTCACTCCCCTCCTGTTAGCTCCTGTGGCGTCCTTCAAATTTGGAGATCTGCTTTTGTCCCTAGCTCAGATACATTTTCTTCTAGAATTTTAGAATATTTTTCTTTCCCTACAGAGTCTGTGCTATCTCTTTCTCAAACTCTTTGGATATGGATTGGACCAATTGCACTATCTTTCAAATATTTTACCTCTTTTTCCTTCATAATTTGCATTACGCTTTCTCTTAGCTTGGGAGATAGCCTTGATTAATTTTTCAGTTCCCCGGCTTCAGGCTTGTATATTCTATTTTGCAGCTCATTCATTGCCTATTTCAAATACCTATCAAATTATTTTTCCCCTCTTTCATCCCTATAGTAGTTTGCTATGATAAAAACAGAAGCAGCAACCAAATGTCTCTAAGGTTTTTTTAAACAATACCTTTGTTAATTCATTGCCTCCAGGATTAATTATTATACAATTTTATTTTAGTCCCTTTTATGGGTTAGTTTTCCTCTCTTTTTCAGATAGTCTTTTGTCTTCCATCCATTCAGGGTACCAGTAGTTGGCAGGCATTTCCTCTAAAACTCAGTGGATTAGACCTTTAAAACGTACTGATTTTATCTGGCTATCCATAAATAATCATTATATAAAATACATAAAAGATAAAAAATAATGGGAAAATATCAGGTAAAAGCCCTTTGTTTAAGGATAATCATTCTTAATAATTTTTTGTATATTTTCTTCTCATTTTTCTAGCACACACATGCAAAAACACATACTGAAAAAGAAAAAGTCTCCATGTTTGTGAAGGTATAGGCCAGTGGCAGGGAACCACAGAATGAAAATGTTAACATAGAGTAGGGCACAATTAGCAACGTCTGTCAAAACTGTGCTAAATGTGGACAGGCTAGTAGGATCTAACTAGATGAAGAGAGGGAAGAGATCATTTCAGATATAAAGAAGGCCTTTTGGCCCCAAAGGAAAAGTGCTTTGAGAAAGATACCTGAGTGCTGGTGTATGAGCATGAAGGGGATGATGGGGAAAGTTAGTTAGAAGTGACACGGTATAGAGCCTTTGGTATATTTAGTATTCACTTATTTATATTTTGGTTCTCTATCTTAAAAACAATGTCAGTGCTATACTGCGCAGTACAGCACCGATGAAACACACAATATTCCTCTGGTTCTTTGAGGCTTATTCACCCCTGTCATGACCCCAGTCCTGCCTTTCACTTCCAGCTAGACCAGAGCATGTACACAGGTACAGATAAGAGCTCACCCACATAGAATCCAGGTCAGATAAACCCCACAGGACCAGAAATGGGGGTGGGGAGAGGATGGGAGGAAGGGAGAACTGATCGCAATGATTGACACATAACACCCCCCACCCCTGCAGACATACAACAGAAACCATGGAGGAGGGGAAACTGCGGTCGATATAAGATATGAAAATAACAATAATTTATAATTTTTCAAAGGGTCAATGGTGGGTAGGGGGAGTGAAAAAAGAAGAACTGATACCAAGGCTCAAATAGAAAGTAAATGTTTAGAAAGCAACAATGGCAACATATGGACAGATATGCTTGATACAATTGATGTATGGATTATTATAAGAGCTGTAAGAGCCCCTGTGTTAGACTGGGTAGACAAAAGAAACAAATTCATAGACACTCATATGTGCATAACAAAGAGCTTTATATATAAAAGCAGTTGAATATTGAGAAAACATCCAAGCCCAGTCCAAGTCAAGTATATGAGTCCAATAATAGCCCATATGTCTGATACCAATCTGTAAAGTCCTCTTCCGACTCACGAAACACATGCAATGATGCTGAATTCAGGAAGATCACAGGCCAGTGAGTTGGAAGTCTTCAGGATCTAGTGGCGTTGTAAGCATCTCAGCACTGACAGGGTCTCTACGTGGCTTCTCTGGCCCAGAGGTCTGGTTGCATCAGGGTAAGGCCATGCAGTTTCTCCAGTTCCCAGGACACGGGTTCTATCAGCATAGTGCCATGTGTCTTGTCAGTAGAGTGTCTCCAAAGGAGTGAGACAGAGAGAGAAAGTCTATCCTGCCTCCAAGGAGGAAATCCAGCAATTCCCAGAACCTTCAGGGGAAAGCCAGGCCCACACAGAGGCCTCGTTGGCTATGACCTGATTGACACTCCTTCCCTCTTAATCCTCTCAAGTCCCAAATCGACACCACATTGTGTAACGACCACAGCTCCCAACAAAATTATCTTAAAAAAAATGTCAAGGAGTCCAGGAAGAAAAAGAATGTTTGGAAACTGATTGTGGTAGCAATTGTACAATTCTGCTTGATGTGATTGAACTATAAGATTATATGATATATGTATTAACTCACAATTATTAAGACATTTAAAAATAAGGCAAATAAGATGAAAAGAAAATATACAGTTAACTGAAAATAAAAAGATGACCGAAATGAAAACAAAACACAAGACAATGGCAGGGTGCATCCTTTCCTAGGGCTGTCATAACAAAGATCCACTAAAGCTAGGTGAAATAAAACAAAGTTTTTCTCAGTTTGGGAGGCGAAAAACCTGAAATCATAGTGTCAGCCAGTCAATGCTCTCTCAGAAGTCTCTGCGGGAAGATCATTCTTCAACTTTTCCTGATTCTAATGTTTCTGCTAATCCTTGACATTCCTTGTCTCACAGATTTCTAACATTTGTGCCTCTGTCCTTACAGGTGCATCCGCCGTCCCTGTCTCCGGCTATGTTTCCTCTTCTGTAAGGATACCAGTCGTACTGGAAGAAGGCCCAGCCTGCTCCTGTATGACCTTATGATGACAACACCTTCAAAGACCAAATACATTCACAGGTACCAGCAGATCTGTGGGGGCATCCCATTCCGTATATGACTTTAACAAGAGAGATTGACATTATTATGTTTAAATTTGAAAAAGGCTACTCTGATGGCAATAAGGATAGGCCATCTGAGAGGAACAGAGTGGGTGTTAGGGGACACGCGAGGGGGTCATGGTGGAGAAATGCCAATGGCTTAAACTGGTGCGAGGACAGAAGGGAGGGGAGTTCATTAGCCAGAGACACCAAGGGCGCCGGGGAGATTTTTGACTACTCTGGCTCAGTAAGTGGAGCGCTACAGACCAGGGTACCAGGCTGCAGCATCAACAGCCGTGTTTGTGAGCTTGATCTTGAGCATGTTGGCTTGCAGGTACCCTTGAGACAGGTTGAGGCGTCAAGCTGACAGTTGGTTATTCATATTTAAAACGAATGAGAAGTCTGAGCTGGTGGACAATGGTTTGGAGATGGGAGCTCAAGCGCAGAATAAGACAAGTGTGCTTCCTCTGTGGAACGTCCTCTAAACAGTTGACACCGTGCTGATCAGAACTGCCAATTTCGTGTATTTTTCCTTCTGAAGAGATATATTTAAAGTTCCACATGTAAACCCTTTAAATGTTTAGTCACTGGTATCCCAACATGTAGGTCCTGTAGCACACACACATGATACTACATCCCAGTTCCCTAAACCTCGTGAATTCTGTCTTCCTAGGTTCTTCAGCATGTCTGTCATTGAACCTACTAAGCATGGCAGGGATCAACTGCATCAGTTTTGGGATCACCTGTGTAGACTGTGGCACCTGTTTCTTATTTTTATATACATCCAGAAACTTCTTGCTTTCTAACCCGTTCCTCACATGACAGAGAAAACCGACGAAGTCTTATCACACTGTGACTGACGTATATCCCTGCTATTCTATTAATTTCTAGATATTCAGCTGTCTAAATAAGTCTTTCTAATCACAGAAACCAGTATCAGCATATATGTCAGGTGGGGGTGGGGTGAAGGTGCACCATTTTACAATCTCCTACACAAAAGCATGGCCTGTCTTACATATCAATGGACTGATATTTTGTGTTTCAAATTATGTTGCAGTGAAATACAGTTCTGTCTATGTTACTTTACGCAAGTATACGGGCAATTACAGGGTCAATTCCAAGAATAGAACTTGCTAGGTCAAAGGCCAATGTATTTTTAGTTTTAATATATATTGCCAAATTTCTGTTCCTTTTGCCAGCAATATGGGAGATTGCATGTTTCTCTGCTCTACATGAATTTTTAGCTTTTTGTCAATCTGATAGGGACCAACCTGTATATTTGAGTTTTTAAATTTAGCCTCTTTTCTGATGTGTAAAAGTAACGATTGATTTTTTAAAAATAAAGTTAGAGTTGAGCAAAATTCTTTTGATATCACTCTTGGGATATAGCATAGCTCCAGAATGCAGCCTTTTCTCTCAGCAGCCCCGGGTGAAACTGCACTGGTTTCCACACTCACCTTAGTTCTTAGAGCTTCTTGCAGCTCCAGGCAGTCCTTGTAGGCTTACAAGATTGACAATGCTTATCCGTCAGGACCGCCTTCCTCGGAGGTGCCCTCCATAAGCCTCACCCCCTAGATGGCCTGTACTATTAGGGTCCCAGTGAATTTTATATCGCTAACATGATCGTTCCCAGGATGTAGAACCACACTAAATATTTGCTGGGTTCCTCCAAAGCTGGCTATAATTACACTCCTTTTTAATGTATGTCTATGTATGTGAGCAGAGATCTAGTGAAAGGGCTTTAAAAGTTGACCAAAACTGTCTCTATCTTCTAATTCTATTTTTTTCATGAACTTTGTGAAATCTCTTCATATACGTAAACTAAAATGACGCTCACTGGCATTGAGTTGATTCTGACTCACAACAACCCAGATGTCCCAGGTTGCAAACCTTCCATGGGCAGGTGGGCTCACCCTTCTCCAGAGAGGCAGGGGGTTGAGTTAATTGCTGACCTGACAGTTAACAGTCTAATGCTCACCTACAGCGTCACAAGGCCTCCTAAGCATATACATGTGCATATAGTTCTGTATTTTCTGGTTTTTAAGCTGGATTTTAGCTGCCAAATGAAAATGTGTAGCAAATTTACTTATCCTTCATTCTATTGAGATCCGAGAAACTTCATATATTAAATTTCTTTTGTTTTTCCCTCTTTTCCCTCTGAATTAAAAAAAAAATCACAGAAATAAATGCCTATGGGAGTCTGCAATTTAGAGTCATTTTGCTCAGAGATATGATAGGTTAGGAAAGGTTGTTTTCTGATATGGTTGATAGTTTTAAAAAGACACAATCTTGGAGACATTATATACTTGAACATTTTTCTTAATGGGGATGGAAAAGTAGTTGGCTTTCTTCCTAGTAGGAACCACTAATGCTGATCCGCTAGACTTGGACATTAGGGCTGAGTGCCTGATTCTTGTTAGGATAGACTCCCTTTATTGTTTCAGTTTGCCTTCAAGGAAAACTTACATCTGCATCACGCATTAGGGAGTCTGCTTTCTTCAGGGCCAGCTCTGCTTGGTTTTGTGTTCCCAACAGGGTGATGGCCTTGGCCTCCCCCCACCCCCTCCATCCCCTTCTCTGACCTCACAGCAACAGTAGCACCACCTGACCCAGGACTTCAGCCCATGTGTGCCCTGGCCCCAGCATTTTCCAGTACAACTCAGGGGAGGGTCAGGGAGGAGCCCGGATGGAGCGCGTCCTGGTCAGCAGCCCCAGAGGTCACTGGGCCAGATAGGCAAGCATGTGGAGCTCAGGCTGCCTACCTGTTGACTGGACTGGTTCCAGGCTGGACACACCACGGGGGGTGGGGGTTGTGAGATGGCATGCAGAGTGGGCACTTTGTAACGTTGATTAAATATAAGACAGTTCATCCCAGAAAAAAAAAAGAGAAGGTTATAGTAGATCTGGTCTCTGGCCCCAACTCAGGCAACAGCTAACCTTAGTACCAGAAAATTGTTTCAGCAGTGAAGCAAAAGGGTCAGACAGGCTGGTTACCCAAGTTCTCATTATTTAGGACCATCTCTAATTCAAAATATAGTTTTATTAAACTATTTAACATCTTCTGGTATCTCTGGTGGCCTAGTGGCTATGAATTGGGCTGTGATCTACAAGGTAAGCAGTTCTAAAGCACCAGCCTCTCCTCGGGAGAAAGACGGGGCTTTTACTCCCATGAAGAGTCACAGTCTGGAAAATTCACAGGGGCTGCTCTACTCTGTCCTATAGGGCCATTATGAGTGATGTGTCAGTCTGGGTGGACTAGAGAAACAAATTCATAGACATTCATGTGTGTATAAGAAAGAGCTTTATAAAAAAGATTAATTATACATTAAAAAAACATCCCAGCCCAGTCCAGATCAAACCCATTAAGTCTGATATTAGCCCATATGTTCAATACCAGTCACTAAAGTCCCCTTCAGACTCATGAAACACATGCAATGATCCCAAATGCAGGAAGACCACAGACTAGTGAGTGGGAAGTCTTCAGGATCCAGTGGTGGTGTAAGCATCTCAGTGCTGGCAGGGGTTTCCACGTGGCTTCTCCAGCTCCGAGGTTCTGGCTTCTATCAACCTGTCTTCATTGTCAACAAGAGTGGCTCCCAGGGACTGAGCGTGTGTCCCGCCTCCAGCAAGCTAGTTATCTCCTTAGCACTTCCAAGTGAGGTCATCAAGCTCGATTGACAGGCCAAACTCCACCCCTTCACTTGTAAGTCTCAAATTGACAATAGTTTATGTAACTACTGCAGTTGGCATCGACTCAATGGAAGTGAGGTGTTTTTTTTGTATGTCACGTGTTAGATATTAAAATTCCATTTTCTAATAATTTAATTCTTAGTATATAGGACTCATTTATTTCCTAAATGGTTCTACACGGACTCATTTTCAGAATGAACTCATAATTTAAAGTAAGCAACGTCACATTCTACCTCCTGAGGCAGCCATGTTTTCATGGACTCACTCCATTCCCTCCCATTTATTTCTAAGAAACTCTGAGGCACCTTTTCTAGGTGTGTCTCATCCCTAGTCCCTGACGCCTTTCCAGGCATACAGAGAGCCTGAGAATCGCCAGCATTGTGATTCTTTCCTCTATCCAGCTAGGAATTATTTTCTTTTTTTTGCTTTGTTGTTGTTGCTTAAAAAAAATCATTTTCTTGGGGGCTCGTACAGCTCTTATCACAATCCATCCATCCATCCATTGTGTAAAGCACATTTGTACATTTGTTGCCATCATCATTTTCAAAACATTTCCTTTCTACTAGAGCCCTTGGTATCAGCTCCTCATTTCTCCCCTCTGTCCCACTCCCTCCCCCCCTCACGAACCCTTGATAATTTATAAATTATTATTTTTCATGTCTTACACTGTCCGATATCTCCCTTCAACTACTCTTTTGTTGTCTGTCCCCATGGGAGGTTGTTATATGTAGATCATTGTGATTGGTTTCCCCTTTCTCCCTCCAACCTTCCTCTTCCCCTCCTGGTATGGCTACTCTCATGATTGGTTCTGAGAGGTCTATCTGTCCTGGATTCCCTGTGTTTACAGCTCTTATCCGTACCTGTGTACATTCTCTTATTTAGCTTGATTTGTTGGGTATAATTGGGATCATGATAGTGAGGCAGAGGGAGAGGAAGCATTAAAGAACTAGAGGAGAGTTGTATGTTTCATCGGTGCTATACTGCACCCTGACTGGCTCGTCTCTTCCTTGAGACCCTTCTGTAAGGGGATGTCCTATTGTCCACAGATGGACTTTGGGTCTCCACTCCACACTCCCCTTCATTCACATTGACATGATTTCTTGTTCTGGGTCTCTGATGCCTGATACCTGGTCCCATCGACACCTCATGATCACACAGGCTGGTGTGCTTCTACCATGTGGTCTCTGTTGCTTCTCTGCTAGATGGCTACTTGTTTACCTTCAAGCCTTTAAGTGCTATATGTTTTGATTGCTGGCCACCATTAGCTTTCTTCATCAAATTTATTTATGCACCTATTTTGTCTTCAGCGATTGTGTTGGGAAGCTGAGCATCACAGAATGTAGATTACTAGACCAAAGTGTTCTTGTGTTCAGGGAGTACTTGAGTAGAGGCTCAATGTCCATCTGCTACCTTAATACTTAACATATAAATATATGTACATAGATTTGTTTCCCTATTGTTATATAAAATATATTTATATGTGTATCTGCCTGTATTTAGACCTCGATAAATGCCCATTTACCTCCTAGTTCTTTCCTCTATTTAGGAATTATTTCTATAAGCCCTTTTACCTCCCCGAAGCTGAAGCTGAAAAGCAAAGATACTGCTGTGTCCTCTGAGAGCCCAGTGGCCATTGTTTTTCTTCAGCCTCCAGTTCAGTTCCTAAATGATTGCAGGCACATATCGCCTCACTTCTCCTAAGGTTGAGGATGTAAGTCTGCTGTAAGTTAAAGAAGCCACACCATTTAGGGAACCAAGTGTTCTATTCAAACAAGTCCGACAATACTTATGTTAGGCCAGAATATGTTATGAACTGAGTTTACTTATTGAATGTCTACTATGTGTTCTATTTCTGGAAGTGAGGTAAACTAGGTTTGTAATCTCACGTTGGTAGGGGAACATAAACACACAAGTCAAGGAACAAAATAATTTCAGTTAGTGGTATGGATTTGAAAAAAAAAAGATGATAATATAATAAGGAATGCCAGGCAATGTACAAATGCTTTGAATTGCATGAGCGAATGCTTATCTGAGCCCTAAACGATTAGTAGGAACCAGCCAAGTCAAGGCTAAGGAACCAGCATTTCAGTTAGAAGGAAGAACGCATGCAAAGGCACTGAGGAAAGATTACTCTCAGCATGTTCAGGGGGGTCAAAGGCAGGGGACAGATAGGCAGGTGGAGTTTTATCAGGCACTGTGAAGAATTTAGATTTTATTGGAAGATTTTAACCGGTGGGTATAGTGAGAGGGAACTTTATGCCTCACAAGGGGAAAAGCAGGTGTGCTGCTGGAAGGGTGGGTTCAAGTAAGTAACAGGTTTGATCCAATCCTCTATTGCTGAAACCTCTGTGCTGGTCTCGTGCATAGATTCCCAACTAGCTCCCTAATATGTTGACTCGCCTCCCAATTCTTCCCACCCCACACTCTGCCAACTAGTCTGTATTCCAATTGTGGACATGCTTAGAGCGGGTCCCCTATGCCTTCAGGGAGATACCCAGTCCCTGTGTGGACCAGTGACTGCAAGGACAGGGATCACGGAGCTGGGGCTCCAAGTCTGAGGGCGCTTACTTAGCATCATTGAACTCCACGTTCAAGCAGCCAGAACCCATACTGGAAATTCATTCAATAAATGTTTTACAAATGTTAAAAAAGCAAAAACGATTTGCTTTTTTAATGTGTACTGTTTTAAGACCCAACAGGGTAAACTAGATTATATAGAATATAGCTACTGCTCTTAACAATTTATAGTCATATAAACTAGTATATGAATAATAATGATGAACGGTAGCATAGTAAATGTCCAAATGAAAAAAAATTAAATGACGTCTGCAAAGGAAAATACTCCTCCTAGAAACTGAATGCAGGGCGGGGTCAGAGGCCTCAGAGTGCACCTGGGAAGGGAAAGATTGGAAGAAACCGAGCCTGTGCTGACAGAGGTCAAAAGAGTCAGGTTCTGTCAATCAGCAAACATACATGAATAAAGACAGCACGTTCCAAAAGTGAGTCATGAAAGGGCACCCGGAACACTTCATTTTGACCAAAGCACAAGGCCTATGAAGAATGGGGGTGAGCGATTGAAAGGGCATGTTTGTGGCACATCAACAGTCATGATACTGATACCAATTTAGTAGTAAATGTGTGTTCAAGAATTGATAAAATAAAGAAAGTTAGACTTTATTCTGTCCAATCCATGATATTAGCAGCATCTTAATACCTTAAACTGCTTTGTTTTTTGCTAGGATATTCACCAATTCAGAACTTCTGAAAACTATGCGCTGCACATTGACCTTGATTTCTTAGTCTTTTTTATAAACTAGTGCATTTCCTTAAATTCACACATGTGGTATCGAGTACCCCCTTGGGATTCTAAAGGAGAGAGTGCTCTAAGTGGGTCGTGGCATCTTGACCCATGCTGCGGGCAGAGCCAGTTGAGGTAAGGCATAATTGTGGTGGTCTGGGAGACACGGGCTGTCTCTTGTGGAACGTCATGACTATCACTTAGGAGTGACATCTTGCCAGGGACAAAACTGTGTCACAACTCAAATTTGTACCTTCTTCCGAAGTCATTGGGAGTACAAAGAGTTCGTCCAACCTGTGCGACGAGGGGGCTGTTAGTAGTGGGTCATTTGCTCCTGTGGAGTTTCTGTCCTTTT
Source organism: Tenrec ecaudatus (assembly GCF_050624435.1). NCBI lineage: Eukaryota > Metazoa > Chordata > Mammalia > Afrosoricida > Tenrecidae > Tenrec > Tenrec ecaudatus. The sequence continues at coordinate 92,167,313 of NC_134536.1, forward strand.
TATGATGCAGTTTTCTGTGCTGTGGTTCTGCCAAGGTTCACCTCCATCGCTGCTGTAGCTGAAGGCCCTTTCTGTGCACCCCCGGCTCTATTCTAGCAGTTAACACCGAGTCTAAGTTAAAATGTATGGTTTTATATTATACAAGAATGTAATGCGATCCAATATTTCTTTTGAAGAGTTAAGAGATTAACATTTAGCAAAAAGGGAGAATAGCAATATGTGCGCCCACACACAGACACAGACAGACCCATACACCACGTTTTCTTATGAGAAATCAAACTCAAGAGGACAGAGTCTTTCTTTCCGCAATTGGAGCCTTGGCCTCCAATCAGAAAGGCTTTTTATTATGATTCTCAAAATGTAATATCAGAAACTTCTATATATTGATGGGAAAAAAAGACCAGACATCCAAGAATATTTTCCTGGCCCCCGAATCATCGGTGGGCAACAGGTTAAAAGCTTATCAGTCGAAAAAGGAAGAACTCAGTGTCCAAAAGACTGCCTTCATTGTCGACAGGAATTCTAAATCGCATCTGTGTTCGCTGTTGATATCAGTCCAAAGCTGCATGGAGAAGCTATTTCAGGAGGCTTCACTCCAAGAATGTGGTTTCTTTTTCATATGTGGTTTCTTCAAAATGTGCAATGTTTTACTGCCTAGGTTTGGTAAAATAAAAAAAAAAAGGGTCCTTATAATTAAAGTAAAGCCAGGGCCATCAGACACCATTTACAGAACAGTGAAGTGGTTTTACAGAAAAATCGGAAGAATCTCAGCCCCCCCAAAGAAAATTTTTCTTTTCTTTTTTTCCCATCTGTATAACTTAATGCCTGCTCTGGGGGAACTCTGGGCCTCGGAAGCAGCCTGGACTCTGAGGACTGAGGCTTCCTGTCTTGTTCTCATTCTTCAGTCCATCTCACTTGTCAGAGATCTCTTGATGGCCCCTTTCTGGTGTTTTGATAAAGGAAGCCAGTCTCCCTTGTGGTCACTGGGAGATTTAACCCAAACCCCAATAGCTCACTGGTTAGAAGCTATATTTAATAAGCTGACAAAACAAGTTTTCTATTATCTACCTCCCCTCCAACCTGGTCAGGCCTCTCTCAATTTAATTCTGGGCTGTTCATAAGATTCTCAAATAATTTGAAGACTGCAATAACCAATTACAACAACATACCGAAGACATGACTATGTTTTATCTCAACACCCGAGAATTAGCTTGCACCCCTCAAATGCTTGCATTCCACAGTCAGATCTAGCTCTCCTGGACACTCTGTCTATCATTACCCAGTTTATTTTTGCAGAAGACCACCCAAGCTTGTGTGGTACTTTTCAGTCATTTCTGAAAGTGTCTAGTTCATCTTTCTTTGCTAAGTTCCGATTCCCTATCTCACATTGGAAGGAACTTTTGTCCTACTTCTTCTCTCAAGAACAAACCATCACTTTTATCCAAGGATAAGTCCAGGAGGCACTGGCAGCACCGTTTTTGCCACAGAGGCTTTCCCGCTAGGTTCCTCACTCATTGGCCCCTCTCCAGGACAGAGCCCAGTTGGCAGCAATTGCTTAGGGAGGGATCAAACTCAGAAGGCAAGGAAGGACAGGGGCAGGAAAGGACGCATGGAAGTGGGATGCCAGGACGAAATGGGAAGAGTGCGGTGACACGGTGGGGACGGCAGTCAGTCTAATGACACAAAGGATGCGTGGATTGTTGAGTGGCAGACGGATTTCCTTTGTACACATCCCCCCAATCACAACAGAAAGGTTTTTGCTTTGATTTTTCAAGAATGCCTTCCCTTAAGCTTTGGGCATGACTCAGAAATGCGAGCATTGGAAAAACCTACACTCCCAGGAGGCCTGGCAGTGAACGTCTGCCTTCAAAGCAAGTTCTTCCTGGAAAATATTCTTTCTCAAGAATACCAAAAAAAAAAAAAGAAAAAGAATGCTAAATCTACTGATTATGCAAGAAAAACTTGGATTGGCTATTGCTACCCAGATGTGTCTTCATCTGATAGCTGGCCAACGTGTGACATTTGGAAAAATCCTTTGTATGGTCTGTTTGTTCCTTATGGTTTATTTTCTGTCATGCACTACCGCAACTCTGTGGCCTTTTCAAGTAAAAAGTGTCGATTATCAGCTGAACTTAGCATGATGTCTTGACCACATTCCTAGGAGTCTAGTCCTGTGTTGCTAAAGGGGAATGTAAACTTGGCCCATGTCCTCTGTCTTTTCACAGATACCGTCACCCACAGCCTCTTCCCTCCAAGCCAAGTGCAGACTGTGACTCCGAGTGGGAGGGTGGAGTCGGCACAAAGCAGAGCAAACCTGCTTTTACACAGGCAAGCACACTTTTAAAGAAGATAACTGAGAGCACGTCCAAAGTACCTCAAGCATCTTTGAGTCATAGAAGTTAACTAGCTGCAAGTACACCCTTTTGCATTCCCATTCTTTGATATTTATCGATCCAGAAAGGATGCATAGACTTACAACGGCTATGGACAAAGCATCAGGAGGGCCGCAAAAGCAGCGATCTGCTCTCCATCCTGTTTCTAGACTATACCAGGGGGTTACTGAGCGATGCCCTCTCCCCACCGATTAACAGAGAGTGCAACAAATATGTTGGGGTACCTGTGTACTAACTAGGCTTGAGGTTTAGTCTACTCAGAAGTGCCTCAGAAGAAAACCTGGTGATGGCTTTCTGAAATATGAACCATTGACTACGCCATGGGGCATAATTCTATGCTCGCACACATGAGGCTGCATGAGTAGGAATCAACTTGATGGCGAGTAGTTTGTTTCTGTCTGTCCACCCATCCATCATCTGTCTATTTTAGGAAGCTGTGTTGGTAGAGCATTACACTGTCATTGATTTTACTGTTGGAAGAACAAAAACAACATAGTTCTCTCATTTTTCTAAAGGAAATGTTTAGATTATAATAAGCACAGATAAAAATAAGCACACACAATAGGCTTTTATTCTCTAATAATGCATTTTTCAAATGTGCAAAGTTTAGAAAATAAAGAGATGATACAGAGTGGGGTTTGCATGCTTTCTGGGTGTCTCAAATCCAATAAGGGTCCAAATCGCACGCATCAAGTGTGGTTTTCCTTCTCTGGCGTCTTTTAATGCTACTTACTCTATTTCAGGTCTGAAATGTTTCATTGGTTGCCCAAATTCCATTAGTTCCTGTCCCCAAACCCCTGCTCTGACTCATCCCCTTGGCCATAGCTTGAATTCAGGTCCTTCTCTCTCCTGTCGGTCTCATCTCCGTAGGTCTCCAGATTTTATCTTTATCCCACCCCACAGCCAGGATCATCTTCCTGAACTGTTCACCTGAGTCTATCCACTAAGTACTCAAAATTCACCTAGGTTTTTTAAAATGCCCATAGGAAGAATCCTTTGCCCAGAAATCACTGTACGAGCTACTGGTCTCCTCTTCCACCTCTACACTTCTCTCCTAGCACTTTGTGTCTGAAATATTTGAGCATTTGTAATGTCACGCATTATTGCCTATTTAAATCTGTTTTGTGTGCAAAATATTCTTGTTTTTGCGAGATAAAATATCCTATTAGATATTTTATTCTATATTATGAATAAATATTCCTTCCTCATAATTGTTTTTCATACATCTAATATTTGTTTATGGTGGTGTAAACTAGTGATTATTTAATGTGTATTGAAACAAATATGGTAGAGAATTTTTATGAAATTACTATAGTGGCGATAGTGCCTGCCAACTTAATCTTATTATTGTTAATTAGGTGAAGCCTTACAGAGCAGAGCATTAATTTTACATTAAACAATTTATGCACATTTTCTATGAAGTCACTCAGTCCTCTCAATTCACCATTACTTATTCCAGTTCCTCCTTGTGTTTCCTGTTTCCTTTTCTGCTTTCTTAACCTTCTGAACTTCACCCCTGGGTAAATTCTGCCCCTTTGCTCTTTCATGGTCTATAATTCTACCCTAGGGGTGAGTTCAGTTCCACCACACCTACATGGTAAGAGTAACAATTGTGGCAGTAACTAAGCGTTGATTTGGGTTCAGAAGTCCCGCTAGTCATGTTTTCTGGATGGTGAGATTATTAGGCTTGTAAGTCAAATTTGTAGACTCTAGCCTACAAATATATTACATTTCAGGCTTTACCAAGCATTATGAATGAATTAACAAAAATATTTGTAATTAGCTGTTTTCAAGGTATGTATATTTTTCCTGGTAATATAAAGCTAACATTTCATGTAACAATTTGATAACTGCTTAATGACTTCAATTTCGTTTTCATGGAATACAGACAATCTTTGTATTTAATCATGTGGCTTTTTGGCACATCTCTATTAACAGTATGGTTATTGTTTTACACCACCGGTTATAATTTCATTTTGGTGCCCTTGGTCTTTTAAAACTAAACATTCCTATGCCTTTTTGGTATTAAAGTATTGCTCTACTCCATACTTGGTGGGTAGTGGTCAGTCTACACGAGCTTCTCCCCCGGCTGTCTCTGAGCCTGTGCCCTTTGTACAGTCCCCCATCTCCTCCCCCCGTAGAGGAGATGCTTCACCAAACTACCCCTTGTTTCCCCTATTATCCTATGTGTCCGAGGACTGACAAAGCAACGGAAAACGTATACTCACTCCTCGTCATCGACATAGTCTTTCATCTATAAAGACTTAAATGCTACTTTTATTTTTTAATATATAATTTTATTGGGGACTCTTACAGGTCTTATAATAATCCATATATCCACACTTGTGCATATGTTGCCATCATCCTTTTCAAAACATTTTCTTTCTACTTGAGCCCTTGGTATCAGCTATGATCTATTTTTTTTAATTCAAAAGATTCAAAACATTTGGCCAACTCTCTCTTTTAGAATCTTCTTTTCATTCAATTGAATAAAACTAAGCAATATAATTCAGAGATCGGAGCCACAAAAACAACTCTAGTTCTACTCTCAGACTAGCCGATAATGCATTCGAAAGTTAATTCCTCTTTGTACCTGTTCTTCCCCAGGCTAAACATTTTCTAGAAAAACGCTCCCATAATTTGGCTTTCAGCTCCCTCTCCCTTGGATATGCTTGTGAGAGGACTCCAATGAGTACTGCTCCCCAGGTGTACTCTGAAGTATTCCTTACTCCTGACCCAAATGATCCTGGTTCCCAGTGCAGGCACATTACTGTGATTCTCACGGAGTTGTTCTTTCATCCAAACCCGCTGGCTGTTAAGGCCATGTTGCATAATCATTCTTTCTCCCCTCTTGTAATAATAACCTGCTTCTTCCAGCCTGTGAAAGGCTCGTTATTTATTTATTTTATAAGCTTTATTTTTGTTTGCGTTGGCTTGCTATTTAAGCCTATTGAGATTTTTTAATATCTTATTTTCTCCATGTGGGCATTTTCTGTCTCTCCTTGTTTGGACACCCTCACTGCTGATCAGAATGCAAGCCATTAGTTAAAACTTTACATGAAAACGGATAGCTGCTCATAGGGCTCCCTTTAGGTTCATCCTTACCCTCCATCATAATTAGTTAACCATTTGTTGTTGTTAGCTACTGTAGTCAGTTACAACTCAAAGCAAACCCGAAAGTACAAGAGTGAAATGCAGTGTGGTGCTCCGCCATTCGCACCGTCTTGCTATCTCTGGACGTATTGCTGCAGACGCTGAGCCAGTCCATCACCCGGAGAGTCTTCTTTCTCACGGGCCCTTTACTTTACCAAGCCCAGTACTTTCTCCAGGGCCCGGTCCTCCTGGTGACCTTTCCAAAGTACACGAGATGAAGTCTCACTCTCCTTGCATGTTATGAGCACACTGGCTTTACTTCTAACTCTGTTGGATTTGTCTGTTCTTGTCATTCATGATATATTCAGGATTTTTCATGAAAACCATCATTCAAAGGCATTAATTCTTCCTTTGTGTTTCTTACGCCTTTTCTAAAGTTCACATGCATGTGAGGCAATTGAAAATGCCACGGCGTATGCAGGTGTAGCTTAGTCCTCCAGGCGACAGCTTTGCTTGGGAACACTTTCAAGATGTCGTTTGCGACAAGTGTGGCCAATGTAACTTGCCATTTGATTTCTTGGCTGTAGCTTACATGAGCTTTGATTGTGGATCCAAGTAAAATGAAATTCTGGAAAATTTCAGCCTTTTCTCTGTTGATTGAGATGTCGCTGATTGGTCTATTTGAAAGGACTTTTGGGGGTCTACTCTTTGTTGAGATATGCTTCCATCTGCTGCTATCGGCTTTGATTTTTATCAGCCAGTGTCTGAAGTCCTTTTCACTCTCAGCAAGCAGGGTTGCAAACCCAGCTAATCCCTCTGATCATTTATAACTCTCCATCTTGAACGGAAGGATATTATAAAAGATTGCCTGACAAAGGCAGGCTTTTGCTATCTGGTCATATAATCTAATCCAGGCTCCTAAGCAACAATGTAAGGTCCCTGGCTAGTGTCCATGAACTTCCTCTTTTGTGCATCTGAAAAACAATGGAGAGCGGCCTCGCCTCAGCTGAGGTCAGTTCCTCCTGATGGTGGGAGAGAGAGAAGACCACTTACTTCCTGCCATACAACATTGTTTTACTGTCACCCTGAATCAAGGCACTTCTACTGGAGGGATTAGTGGACTTTGCTGGAATTCAAATTGAGAGGAGGTGGGGGCAGTGGAGAGAGGGGGCAGGGAGCGCTTTCTCCAAGAAGACAATTGCTATTCTGTTGGCGGGTAAATCAGGCAGGGGATGAGGGGCAACATGCTACTAGGAAAAATACTTAACATGGCTTATCTTGACCCCAAGGAGAGGATATGCCCAGTATTATGTTCCTAATTGGACACTGTGTTTTTGTACAGTCACACTTCAGTTTATTGTCAATATTGTCATCTCTCACTGAGATACCCCCCCGCCCCCACTCCGAGAGGTCCTGTTCACCTGCCACAAGACTCCCCACACCCTGACCAGGTAGCATTTCAAGCTTTATTGTGGGTAGATTAGTCCTTCTTCACTTTCACAATCTGCAGCTGTGGCTGGACGTCTTCTCAGCACTGGCTTTCAACTGGGCCTTCAAGGCTGCCCCGAGAGCTCTCTCAAAGACCTGTGAGTGAGTAGTGGATGTAGTTGCGCCCGGCCTGTCACCTATACGCCACCCTGATGTCACTAGGAGGAGCGCAGAGGAGCAAATCACAAGGACGCCTTCCATGTCCAGTAAGCGACAATTTTGACCTAGTTCTTAGCTAGCCCTAGGCGACTTTTATCCAGGCCGAGTACTGTAGACAACTGGGACTTTAGACTGCCCTTTCAGGCCACACCCAAGGGTTTAATCTGGGAATGCCCCTAAGGGAACTGGGTTTTACCTTAAAATAACCTGAAGCAGAGTTACAGACTGGCTGCTCCCTTGGTCCTCTAGCTGAAATGCCCTATGTGACAAAAAGCAGACACCTGCCACCCCAAGGTTACGGAATTGCGGTCATTGGACTTTGGTGCCTACCGCTTGCTTTGAGGGTGCCCAATGAGCCGTGGCTCAGGACTGCCAAATACTTACTGTTTTTATGCTCTCCTTGCTAATTTTATGACATGTGTTCGTCTAACTGGCATGGTTCTGTTTTGGGGCAAGTTTTCCCCTCTCTCCAACCCTTGTTATTTGTGTAGTGTCCAGCTACTTGAATTTTTAATCTGTACTAGTTAACAATCCATGAATTGTGGTCTAAAATGTTGTCCTATACATAGATATTTTCTTTTTCTCTGCAGTGTTTTGAATTCTATTCCACTGGCTAAATTAATGACACCATCAATAGAATTGCCCTATGCTTCAGAGGGATGATATATAAAGTCCTTCCATGAAATGATAATGATATATCTAAAGTAAGCCAAAGACACACCTAAATCATAGGGAAATGCATGGATTTTGAGCTCACTCTTAATTATAGCTCTAATCCTATGATATGACCCCATTCAATTGTCCTTGTGAAATGTGCACTGAAGATATGAGTGATGTAGCAAAGTATGGTGGCAAAATCAGATGGTGCCTGGCTATCAGAAAGAACATATATGGTCTTAAAGGTTTGTCTTACAACAAGCAGCTATACAAGTGGGGCTTGAACTAAGTCCAAGTGGAAGAGACTCACCGGTCTGTGTGATTCATAATTGTAAATAAAATCCAAATTCGGGGAAGGGGATGGTAGTGGAGCTTAAATCCTGAACACCAGGTTTGCAGAAAGCTATGGATGACAACTGTTATGTGCCATCCCATTTGTTCCTACCTGTAGTGATCATGTGCACGGCAGAAGAAAACACTGACTGGTCCTACGCCATCCTTGCAATTGCTCCTGTGCTTGTGCCCAATATTGCAGCCCCTGTGCCAATGTGTCTTCTTCAGGCACTTCCTCTTTCTCCTCTCTTTTAATGGATGACAGACCCAAAATCTATTTGCAGGCTCCACACGTGAATTAAGCTTCTGGTGAATCTCCCTCACCACAGTCCAGTGATGTAGTAGCCCAGGAATCAGACAGAATGCATGGTCCAGTGGATTATTACAGATGTCAGGTTAAAATGTCATGTTTTATAACTCGATCTCCCTCTTGACCCATTTTAAATTACCTCTACTTTTTCTGCTTTAGTTTTGATTGAGGTTTTTCTTTATTTTATTTTGTCATTGTTTTGTTGTTATTTGTTTATGTTTTCCTGTATAGGAAACCCAGAACAGGCAAATGCACAGAGACAGTAACTGGATTAATAACTCCCTAGGGATGTGGAAGGGTGGATTGAGGGCTGGGGGAGCGGGAGGATGAGGAGCTAACAACAATGAATGTAAACAAGGAGAAAATGTTCTGAACTTGTTTGTGGTGATGACTGAAAAACACTTCTTGATATGACTGAACTATTGAGTTGTATGAAAAGTAAATCAAATGTCGATGACACTATTTTAAAGAGATCAACATCTTGCTTCAATCATGATATATAGTTATGTCATTTTCTTTCTTGCCAGTTTGGTAATTCTCCTGACAATTAGTTCAATCTGAGATTATTAATTCCTCATTGTCTCTGCTCTTTCGTTTTATGTATTATATGCCAAATTTAAATAATCATTCAAGAACCTTATCCCCAAATACATATGATATGCTGGTTTATGATTTTTAAATTGATCTTTTCTCTTTGAAAATGTGAACCACATTGTCCATCTTCTATTTTCTCTGAGTCTTTAAAAATTCAATTTGGAGAATTCATTTTCACCCCCCTGTCCTACAGAAACAAAACAAAACAAACAATACAGAAATAAAAGAAAACAAAAAAAACCCACTTAAATGTTTTTGACCAGACTTGGAAACTGGAATTCATTTACAGCCATTTTTATAATTTCTACACTTATGTGTCAGATCTCTTTTATTATTTATTTTGGCCTTTTGATAATGAAGATTGTTCTTGACAGAAAAGAGGAAGCAATGAGTTTAAACTTAAGTCCTAATCATATATAAAAATCGGATGAGAAAATTTTTATGCTGTGAAATAACAAGTATATCTCTGACCTATTATTCCATTTTGTAGATGGTCTGCTCTCGTGACATATAGTACTTTGCATAAGGTCAGGAAGAGAACATGCTGTTTGGGGATTCTTTTCTGAGCAATGTGCTATAATTCCCATGGCCCAGAAACAAAGGTTTATATGTCTGCTTAATAAAATTTCAGAATGTCTAAGAATGGCCTATATAATTTTGAAAATATCAAAATAGAAATTGTATGTATGTATTTTTGATACTTACAAGAAAGAGAAGGCTTTCTGCGCCCATAAATAGTTACGGCCTTGGAGTTCCACAAGAAGAGTCCCCCCGACCAAACGGATGAATTGGATGACAGGGAGTTTGGCTTGGGTTTTATTGATGATGGTGTACACCAAAGTGCCACGGAGTCCATGTGGCCTCATCATGACCACATGTCACAGAGTAGAACTGCCCCTGTAGGTTTCTGAGGCTGTAGTCTTTACTGGAGGTAAAGATCAACTCATGGATTTGAACTCCTGACTTTGTGTTTAGAAGCCCACTCTGCCGAGGACAAGTACATCACATGACAGTATATCTAGGGGTGAGCTGTTTGAGGAGTAGGTAGGAGACTGAATTCTAAATTGCCAATGGTTAGACGTTTTCTTACCCATAAGAGGCAACATTCTTAGGTATAGTGGCTTCATCATATTTTGGTAGTTATTAGGCAGACTTGCTTACAAGGTAGAGTAGGATATGGTACCTGTAGGGATTAAGGATGATTAACTGTAGGGATTGATACCTTCTACTCTGGATGACTTGTTTATTGGCACAGAGGCGGCACAGCAAGGGAAAACAGAGAGTTGGAATGAGAAGTAGTAGTCCTCAGATATTTTAGGCAAATTGTAGGCATTTGTGCCAGGATATTCAGAGATGGCCATACTTCAATTCAATTAATCAAATATATATAGGTAATACCAATCCAAGAAGGCCATACTTAATACTCACTGCCCTCGAGTCAATGTTGGCTTATGGTGACTGTATAGGACTGGGTAAAGTTGGGAACTAGGACTGGGTAAAGTTGGAAACTCTGTGGGTTTCCAAGACTGTAAGTCTTTCCCCCCACCCCCCAAACTATTTTATGTGGCTATCATATCAATCCATCGTTCAGTCACATTTAGCAGTATTGTACAATTGCTACCATATCAGTTTCAAAACATCCTTTTCCTTCTTGAATTCCTTGACCTCAGCTCTCTTTTACCCACCCAACTCCCCTGTACCTCCAGAAACTCTATTCTACTTGCTGTCCCTCTAGGTTTATCAATCCTGGGTTTTACATACTGAAAAACAGAAAAACATATAACAAAAATTCAAGAGGGTGCCCCCAATGACATAACACATCTGAGATAAACTCCAAGATGAACAAACAAACAACAAACAGAAAATGTTGAAAACCAGATCAGGCCTGAACTAACATACATCAGAAAGGGGTGCGGGGTGGGGGTCAACTGACAAGGTTTTAACCATTGAAGTCAAGTTTGTCATTTGGATTGTCATCTCTCCAGTGTACTCTGGTCACCACTTTCCACCCATCCTTCTGTTATGGATAGCGGGACGTTTATTTCCTATGTTGATCCCTCAAATGGGGGATCTTGAGTTCCCACTGTCACCCATAGCCTTCTGCAAGCCAAATCCTCACAATTTAGGCTCTGATACGAATCCTTCCTCCGACTTCAGATTATAGATTTGCAATCCTGCAGTGACTGATGATGGTGGGCTTCTTCCAGTGGACTTAGTTGACATCTCACTTAGATGGCTGGTGTTTGGAAACAAGCCTTGAAGACCCAGATGCTATTTTAACTCATAACTGGGCACCATCTGATTTCTTCACCACCCTTGCTACAGCACCCATAGCTTCTGTTTTCCTTTCTGACGACAAGTGTTGAGCAGGGCCGTGATCTAAGAAGTAATGGTTTTTAAATTGGAACTAGGATTTAGTGAAAGTCACAAACTCATCCCTAGATTAATTTTTTTTTGGGGGGTGGGCGTGCTGCCTTTTGCTCCCTTTCAAACTCTCCTTGTTAATTTGTAGTAAAAAGGCATAACAATCTTCCATTAATATATTTTTTATTACCCCTGGTAGTAATTTTTTAAAACCCTATTGAGAGACCAATGTAGGTTAACTCCATATCACAGTCTCTGAATTATTCACTTGTATAGAACCAATCCTTTCACGGGTGGAGGCTGTTTACACAAACTATGGATATAGAACGCCCCATCTTTCTCCTGCGAGAAGGTTATACAGAGTACAGAAAGCAGCTTTGTTTATGTGTGGCTAGCACTCTATGAGAACCAACAGGGACCAGGATCCCAAGCAAGGAAAAAGATATGATCAGAATGGTCACATGACGAGAACTTAGGTGGGAAGAGCAGTGTATGGAGAGCAGTGTCCCCAGAGTGAAGTCTTTTCTTGGCACGTGGAGATATGCTTAAGCACCATTTGGGCACTCAGGGTCTTTCCCCCCCTTTTTCTAGTGCCACACTGCAAATTAGACTATGAGCAGAGTGCGGCAGAGCGCACGCATTTTAAAAATGACCTGATTGGATGACTAGGTGATAGGGTGTGATGTGAATTTGAGGTACACCAAAGTTGGTTAACCTCAGCAGTTTGAACTCACTAGCTGCTTCCAGGAGAAAGATCTCTGCTCCCATAAGGACTTTGTTGTTGTTAGGCTCCATCGGGCTGTTCCAATGTCTAGCAACCGATGTACATCAGAACAAGACTCTGCCTCGTACTCACAATTGGTGTCACGTTGGCACCCACGCGCCGTCACTGTGTCAGTTCCTTTCATTGGGAACTGTCCTCATTTTCTCTGCTCCTCTGCTTTACCAAGCCTAATATCCGTTCCTCCTGATCACCTATCCACGTACCTGAGATGAAGCCTTTCAGGAGCATTCTGCCTGCGATTCTCCCAAGACAGCTTTCTTTGTTCTTCTGGCAGTCTGTGGCACTTTCAATATATATTGCCTGTACCATAATTCAAACGCCCAATTCAAATACTTCTTCAGTTTTCTTTATTCTATGTCAAATTTTCACATGCATTAAAGGCTATACCATGGCCTGGATCAGGCGCACCTCATTCCTCAAAAATGACAGCTTTATTCTTGAATAGTTTAAAGATTTTGAGTGCAACAAACAGATTTGCCCAACGCAGTATGCCACTGGATTTCTTGATGGTTGCCATAACGATTTACAACCTCAGAAAGCCACGGGACAGTTCTCTGTCCTATCGGGGTGCTGTGAGTTGGATCAACTTAATTACAATGAGGTTTTTTCTTGGTTGCATCCATACTACTAAATCTGGGTGATGGGCCAGAACTTAGCCTGTACTGGTTTGGACACATCACTGAAGATTTCGTTTGTAACGACTTTTTATCAGACTGTGGATTAGATGGCGTGAAGCTACTTAGTGGAGTAGCACTTGTCATAGGTCTCAGAAGATGTCAGCCCTGGGAACTGCAGGCACCATGTCTTTCCACTGTGTCCTTGAGCCTCTGGTTAATGTAACTACACCTGGACCTTTGCCTAATAGCCGTCATCACGTTGGCCTGGTCATGAGTTTGCATATCACTATGTTTTTGACTATTTAAAAATTCTCTTTAATTACCACAGATTTGTGGTATTATAAAAGGCATTATAAAAATTCAGAGAGAACTGTTCCTGTATGAATGGTGGTCTATTGTCTATGTATTACCTCATACTCCTCTGAGAAATTAGCTGAGAACATTTTTCTTAGACAAAAATACATTTTATCTTGGACTTGAGATTGCTCAAGTGGCTATCAAACATTTATCAGAAATCTGGTGAGATAGTTTTTTTAAATTTTAAAATGTCCTTGGTAAAAATAGCAAATTGTACCATTTTTCTTATCATTTTTACTATCAGACTTCTTGATTCATCTGATACTGCTGTCACAAATAGAGTTCACAGTCTTTTAAGGGTGAAAACTGTATGGACATTTTATCAAATGTCTCATATGATTTTTCTCTAGTTAATACAGAATTGACATGCTTTTAAATGCTCTTCTAATATGATAAATGTGCTAGTCTGGCTAGACTAGGGAAACAAATCCAGAGACACTCATATGCATATAAGAAAGAGCTTTATATACAAGAGCAAATGAATATTGAGAAAATATTCCAGCCTTGTCCAGATCAAGTCTATAAGTCTGATATTAGCCCATATGTCTAATACCAATCTATAAAGTCCTCTTCAGACTCATGCAACACATAGAAAGACACCGAATGCAGGAAGATCACATACCAGTGGGTGGAAAGTCCTGTGGATCCAGTGTCAGTGGAAGTATCTCAGTGCTGGCAGGGATCTCCACATGGCTTCTTCAGCTCCAGGGCTCTAGTTTAGCTCCATGTGTCTTCTCAACAGGACTGTCTTGCAGGGAGTGTGTAAATGTCCCGCCTCTAGCGAGCTATATATCTCCTTAGTGGCTCCAAATGAGGTCATCACGCTGTGACCTGATTGACAGACTAAACTCCACCTTTTCACACTTAAATCTCAAACTGACAACAGGTTATGTAACGACCACAATAAAGAAATTGGAAAACAGCCCACAGAATGCTATTTTGTACCTTAAATATGTAGCAGGTGCTTATCCTTTCATACAGATATACATTCTTTCAAATATCCCTAATGATAAATAAACATTGACTCTATCCAAAAGCTCTAAAAGTCCCATCACCCTGGCTTATTCTCTCACTTCCTTCAAAGATCACTTCCCTTTTCTCCATATCTTCTTCTCATGTTCCTTCCCTTTGTCCCTTCCGTGATTCAGCAGGTGTTTATTGATGCCCAATTATGTGGCTAAATTGGACACCGTACTCTACCTTATGAGGTTTACACTCTAGTGGGAGTGATAGTCACTAGACAACTAATATGACAATTACTTTATGAGAAGTGTTAGTTTTTGCTTACTGGTACCTGAGATTTTTTTCATAGGTCATCTGAAGTCCCTCACTTCATAATATTCACTTATTTCTATCTATCAAATCCCTAAGATATTGAATGGAGAAATCTACAAACCACACTGATTGAGTATCATATAATTGGGAGTACCATTGGCCATTATCCAGGTGCCTTTGTGGCTAATAATTCTGTTTTATATCTCTTAGATGTATTTCCAAGGCAGCTCTTCCTAGCCTTTTCCACTCTTCTTAATCACAGGTGCTTAACTCGGCATAATATATCATTCTCTTCTTTCCTGAGCGGTCAAGGCCAACTTAATTTTTAGCTAAGAATTTATCTGTATCCAGCTCAAGATTTATGTTAAGATATATTGAGTCTTACATCAGAGCATGTCTTTTTTGTTCTCTCTTTTACAATAATAAAATCATGTTTGCTTTCCAAGAACACTCTCTATCTAGTCCATGTTCTGTGTATTTCTCTGAGTATTTGTCCCATAAATCATGTTCACTATTCTCTCTCACCCCTGGATCTCTTCCTTTTATCCACCACCTTTTGCTCTTGGAATGTTTTTCTTAGACTGTACTTTCTCTATTAACTTATTGTTATTGTTGTTGTTCGGTGCTATTGAGTCTTTTCTGACCCATAGTGACCCAATATACAATGGAATGAACACTGCCTGATTCTGCTCCATCTCCACAATTGTTCCTATGCTTGAGCTTATTCATGGAGCACTGTGTCAACCCATGTCATTGAGTCCCATCTCATTGAGGGCCTTCCTCTTTTTTTTTTTTTTTGGCCCCTCTGCTTTACCAAACATTATATCCTTCTCTAGGGACTGGTGTAGACACATTCAAAGTATACAATACAAGTCTCTCCATCCTTGTCACTAAGGAACATTCTGGCTGTACTTCTTCCAAGACAGATTTGCCGGTTCTTTTGGCAATCTATGATACTTTTAATATTCTTTACCAGTACCATAATTCAAAAGCATTGATTCTGGTTTAGTGTTCCATGTTCAATATCCAACTTTCACATGCATATGAGACTATTGAACATACTATGGTTTGAATCAGGTGTACCCTAGGTCCTCAAATTAACATCCTTGCTTCCCAGTACTCTAAAGAGGCCTTGTGCAGTAGATTACCCACACCATATGTCCTTTGATCTCTTCACTACAGCCTCCATGAGTTGTGGATTCAAGCAAGATGAAATCCTTGACAACTTCAATATTTTCTCAACTCATCATTGCGCTATCATTTATCCTTGTGCTACCTATTGGTTAAGTTGTGAGGATTTTGGTTTTCTTTACACTGAAGAACACAATCCTTGATCCTCATGAGCAAGTGCTTCAAGTTCTCCTCACTTTCAGCAAGCAGGACTGTGGCATTTGCAGATCGTAGTTTGTTAATAAGTCTTTCTGCAATCCTGATGCAATGTTCTTCTTCATAGACTTCAGCGTCTTTGATGATTTGTTCAGCATACAGATTGAATATATATGGTGAGACGATACAACCCTGACACGCACCTTTCCTGATTTTAAACCATGCAGCCTTCCCTTGTTCTGTTTGCACAACTGTCTCTTGATGTATCTACATGTTCTGCACGAGCACAATGAAGTGTTCTGGCATTCTCAGTTTTCTCAAGGCTATCCGTAATTTATTATGATCCATGTAATCAAATACCTTGGTATAGTCAATGAGACACAAGTAAACATCTTTCTGGTCTTCTTTGCTCTCTGCCAAGATCCATCTGACAGCAGCAATGCAATGTTTTGTCAAACATCCTATTCTGAATCTGGCCTGAATCAGCTCTCTGAAAATGGACTGCTACAAACGTTCTTGCATGATCTGCAGCAAAACTTTACTTGCATGCGATATCAATGATACTGTTCTATAATTTGAGCATTCTGTTGCGTCACCTTTCTTTGTACACATATAAATATAGATCTCTTCCAGGGAGTTGGTCAAGAAGCTGTCGTCCAAATTCCCTGGTGTAGATGAGGGAGTGTTTACAGTGCTTCATCAGTTTGTTGAAACATTTCAATTGGTATTCAGTCAAGTCTTGGAGCTTTTCTTCCTTTTAACAAATCATTTTATTGGGGGCTCATACAACTCACCACAATCCATCCATCCATCCATCCATCCATCCATCCATCCATCCATCCATCCATCCATCCATCTATCCATCCATTGTATGTTAAACACATTTGTATATTAGTTGGCCTCATCATTCTCAAAACATTTGCTTTCTACTTCAGCTTTTGGTATTAGCTCTTCATTTTTCCCCTCCCTCCCTCATGAACCCTTGATAATTTATAAATTATTATTATTTTGTCAGGTCTTACACTGCCCAACATCTCCCTCCCTTCACCCATGTTTCTGTTGGCTATCCCCCAGGGCGGGGGTTGTATGTAGATCCTTTTCTACCCCACCTCCACTCTCTGGGATCACCACTCTCACCACTGGTCCTGAGGGAATCATCTGTCCTGGATTCCCTTTGCTTCTGGTTCCTATCTGTACCAGTGTGCATCCTCTGGTCTAGACGGATTTGTAAGGTAGAATTGGGATTATGATAGTGGGGGAGAGGAAGCATTTAAGAATTAGAGGAAAGTTGTGTGTTTCATCTTTGCTACACTACACCCTAACTGGCTTGTCTCCTCCCCATGACCCTTCTGTAAGGGGATGCCCCATTACATATAAATAGGCTTTGGGTCCCCAATCTGCACTGATCAATCATTTTCAATGCTATGGTTTTTGTTCTTTGATGCTTGATACCTGATCCCTTCGACAGCTCATGGTCACACAGGCTGGTGTTCTTCTTCCATGTGGGCTTTGTTGCTTCTCAGCTAGGTGGCCACTTGTTTACTGTCAAGCCTTTAAGATCACAGGTGCTATATCTTTTGATAGCCAGGCTCCATCATCTTTCTTTACATTTGCTTGTGCACCTTTGTCTTCAGCGATTGGTGTGCATCATGGAATAGAGATTTGTTTTTGTCTAATGATTTTAGTGCAGCTTAGATTTCTTCCTTCAGCACCATTGGTTCTTGCTCATATGCTACCTTCTGAAATGGTTGAATGCTGACTGATACTTTTTGGTGACTCTGTGTTTTCTTTCCATTTTCTTTTTATGCTTTCTGCATGATTCAAAATTTTGCCTGCTGTCATAGTGGTTATGATTGTGTTGCTAACTGCAAGGTCAGCAGTTCAAAACTGGTGAAAGGTGAGTCTTCCTACTCCCATGAAGAGTCATACTCTCATAAACTCACAGGTGTTGTTCTGCCTTGTCTTATAGGTCATGTGGGCCATGGTCTATACATGAATACGTAGCATTTCCTTCATGCTTAAAACAAGGACAAAAGCAAACAGTAGCCACATGAGCTCCCACTAAAACCAAACCAAACTCTCCCAACTCTTCACTATTGCTTTATCCCATTACCTCCTTTCAGAACTTTTATACTTGCATTCATAATTTCCAACTTCTTACCACTTTTTATTTCACCTCTTTCATCCCCTCACAATTTAACACTATTTTGTTTTGCAGATGACAGTGTGGGATTGTCTATTCATTCACCAATTTAATGCACAAATATTGGATTAGTCTTAAATGTCAGACATTATGGTAGTAGTCATGGAACAAGATCCCACTCCATGTCCTTGGGGGTATTTGAACTGTGGTATAACTGTCACAGGAGATGGGGTGTGTACAGGATGTAGGGATCCCTTCAAATCACAGCCTTTTTGATGTCTACAGAAACAAAATGGTTTCTAAACTCTGTTCTTCTTGAAATACCACCTTTAGTATCCATGACATTGCAGTATTTGATTGGTTCTTGTTTCTCAGAGCACTTCTTCAGCCCCTCTTTTACTGGCAGTGGGTCACCCCCCCCCCCCCACAGTTTTTGATTCTGTTCTTCTTTCTCTGACCTGTCTGATGAATTGTGAGTCCTAATTCTGTTAACTGCAGCAGAAGGACAAAGACTGGAAAGAATGGGGCCTTTGTATTCAATATTCATTCTAAGCTCCAGGCACAGGAGGACTAATGAAACAATAAAGCATGGGGAAAGTTCTAGTCAGGGAGACATAGCATAGTACAGAATGAAGACACACACCTAATCAATGCAAACTACCAATAGATATTACATATGTAGGACCTGAAGGCCTTAAGAATTCAGATTCTTATAAGTTCTCCTGAGTAATCTCAGCAGTCTCCTAAGCAGTTACTTCAACTTCCTGTACTATTATGTACGCCACTTCTATGTTTGCATTGGTAAAACATTGCTTTCATCATGTCACTGACTTTATAAGACACTTTCAACAACTCCTAATATTTAATCTCATGTTTTAAGCCCAATTTCTCCATTTCCCCCACTTGGCTATTGCATGCTTGAATCAAACTGGCTTACTCCTAGTTAATCCAAGTACTTAATTTCCCTGTCCAACCACTCTGCCTTTACATTTCCGGTCCCTCTTCTTCCTCTGTCCTCATCATCTTTGTCTGGAAAAGTTGTATCATGTTTGAATTAACAAAATGGTAATTTCCTAAACATGTCCCTAATCCTAAATCTATAAGGGATTGCATTCTTCTGAAACTTCACAATGCCAGTTTTCACATTTAATTCCATATTACATGGGGTCACTAGCAGTTGAAAGCAACTGGGTGGTAATGAGGTGGTGGTGGTAGTAGTAAGATAATAAAAAGGACAATAAGACATTTGTATGTTTATCTTCTTTATTATCCCATACATTTCTTCAAGGAAAGAAGTATAACATATAAACATCTTTGTATAATTTTTGGGTTCTAAGATAGTGTTTTGCACATTGAAGTTGATCAGTAAATATTTATGACATAATGTTCTAAGGCACGCTTCAAAGGAAAGTTGTGATTATTAGTTTGTTCTTTGATTCAAAGTGATTAGTGTTTCCTACCGGAACATGTTATCTAAAAGCATGGTTTATATTAAGAATATAGTCCAGTAAATGGCAGTCTTTTCTGGGAAACCCATAAACTGAGAGTACTATGCCTACATTTTCACTAAAAGTGAGTTTCCCTTGAAAAAGAAAGAGCATGCTTTTAAGAGCTTGAGTTGGATGGCACTTCTGAAACAATTCCAACTGCATAAATGTAGATCAAGTCAAGGAAATTCCCAGAGTTTAAAAAGTTTGCACTTGGGCATTTTCTTTCATTTTAAGCTCTTTTTCCTCTTTAGATTCGTTCCCTTTGAGACTGAAAGTACTTGCAATGGCCTCAGTAATTCTCCTGTTTTTAGCTCAGTGATGTGTTTGTGTCTATTTAGTGCCAATTAGAGAAAGACTCATCTAAGATGACTCACATTTAGAGAATTATTGACCGAGAGACATTTATCTCGAATTTCTACTACATCTCCAGTTTTTAAACTCGAACAGTCCAATAATCATAATTCAACCTTGGTGTCAGCTGGCTATCACTGACTGCATAAGGAAATATAATTTAAAATATTGCTGTTGATCTGTTCCTCCTCCTTCACCAGTTTTAACAAGTGATACTTATCCTGGCCCCTATTTTGGGGGTGGTGGTGGTGGCCTGCTACACTTTATTCAGATCCTAGGAAGACAAAGATGAGCAGCTTGGCCACAAAGAGCTGATGGCAGTGAGGAGGAGCAGGTTCTTTTTGAGTGGCCCCCATTATCGAGTTACTGCTTCTGCAGGATCATGGACGTCCCACTAGCTCTACACGCATCCTTATAGTCCTTGGACGATTGGAACGGGCCTGCTCTGACTGAACAGACACCTTTAAAATTGTTGAATTCTGACATGTCCTTCCCTTCCTGCAGTGTGTGTGTGCGTGCGTGTGTGTGTGCATGTGTGTGTATGTGTGTGTTGGGGGGGTATGTCCTCCTTTATGCGGTTCTCATCTGGCTTTCAGATCCTTTATTCCTTGTTGGTTTGTTGCACAGAAAACTTGAACTAGAGGAGCTCATCTTCTCTTTGAGAAGCCTACAAGTTATTACATCATTTGGCTACTCCCTTTACAAATTCACAACTTATTATTCCATCCTGCTCAGGCCCACTGCCTGTGTCACAAAAAGTCGGCTGTTCTGGAGTTCAGCTCTTCCTTCCCTCTGCACATGTCTTGAATGACGAACCAAGTATTGAATGCTTGGCCCAGGAAAGTTCGGTATCAGGCAATGAGGTATCCCCAATGAATAACATATGATTTTCTCCTAATGACTCACAGTCCAGGGAACCTCCTAATTCAGAAAAATCCAAAAGAAAATCTTCTGCAAGTTCATAACATTATTTATTATTTAGTTCTTATTTATTGACTTGCTAAACTTTACCAGATGCTTACTTTTCATTGTTATTACTTTATGTCCACCTTTCATTGATAGCCATTTGTAATGAACTGCTTCCTAACAGTTTCAGAAAGATCCCTGCTGGCATAGTGGTTTATACATTGGGCTACTAAGGTCAGCTGTTCAATTCTACCAGCTGTTCTATAAGGAAAAAGTGAGGCTCTCTGTTCCTGTAAAGATTTACAGCCCCAGAAAAAGATATAGACAATTCTACCTTGGCTTACAGGGTTGCTATGTCAAAATAAACAGTGAATTCAGTTTGGTTTTGGTTAGCAGTTTTAGAAAAATAGCTATATTTCTTATTCCAGAATATTAATTTTTATATTTTCACTCAAGTTCCATTCACTCAACTTGTATTCACACCACACACACACACACACACACACACACACACATTCCTACCTTTCTGATATCATCAGTCCTTACCATCAGTCCTTACCCAAAGACTTTAAATCTTTCCTGGAGAATATAACCTCATTTTACTTCCAGAGACTCGCTGATGGCTTCAAACTGTTGACCTTGTGGCTGCAGTAGCTCCATTCTTATCCCATAATATGTTTTATATCATCATGACGACTACAGTTTCTGAGCCCAGGTCCAGGATATGCTGTCTGACAAATGATTGGACATTTCTACATTAAAATTAAATTAAATCTAATATTACTAATCCTTCTTATGGATTTTATACTCAGTGGTTGAGGATATTTAAAGTTTAGCCAAGCTGGGAAACCTGATAATGCAATACATCACATTCATAGCTCTTTCTTCTTGCTCTGATTCACAATTTGATCCTTGGGCCCCTTCTGCCATATCATGCTCTGTCTAAGAAAATTTTCCTTTTGAGGTCAGAGGCCATGCATTATATTCCTTTAAAACATATTTTGGACAAGCAGATGCCAGGTACAGGGTAGGTCTTTGTTGACAGAGCATATAAAGGCAACAATGCCATCAAATCTTATTGTTTATATAAGTTAATAAGTGATTCTTTTCTCACATGTGTTATATTAACTTTAAACAACTTTGCTAGTTTTTGATCGCCCCTGTCACACGTTATCACCAACTTGATGACTTAACACAGCAAATCGTCCAGGGAAAATAGAAATGACTGCTTTCAAGGTTCCAATTCATACTTGCACAGGTGCATTCCAGACAAAACATGTGAAGCTTGTCTGTAATATGCTTGTCCTAGCAAAAGCAAGGCTCCAGAAACATTCGGAATACCAATGGAAATGTTTCAACAAGCTGAGAAAACACTTGTTTATGCCAGGAAATTTTGAAGACAGCTACGTGGCCAACTCACTGGATGACCCATTCCAAAGAAAAGTGACCCAACAGAATTATCAAATTATGGAACAATATCGATGTCACATGCAAGTAAATTTTTGCTGAAGATTATCTAATGGTGTGGCAGTACATTGATAAGGAGCTGCCACAGGGTGAGGCCTGATTCAGAAGAGGCTGTGAAACAAAGATATCATTGTGGATGTCAGATGGATTTTGGCGGAAAGCAGACAATTCCAGAAGTGTATTTACTTATGTTTTATATTCTATGCCAAGGCATTTGGCTGCATGGATAATAAACTATGGATTGCCTTGAGAGGAATGGGGATTCCAGGACCCTTCATTGTGCTCCTGTGCAATGTGAACATGGATAAAGAGGCAGTTGTGCAAAAGAGAAAGGGAATACAGAATAGTTTAAAATCAGGAAAGGTGTTTGTCAGGGTTGTATCCTCTCACCATACGTATTTCAACTGTATGCTGAAGAAATAATCAAAGAATCTGGATCAAATGAAGAAGTCACTGTCAGGTTTAGCAGAAGGCTTAACAACCTTGACAGGCAGATGACACAACCTTGCTTGCGGAAAGATAGCAAGACAGCACTTGCTGATGAAGATCAAGGATTGCATTCTTCAGCATGGACCACAACCCAATGTTAAAGAAGACCAAAATTGCCACAACTAGACCAATAGGTAACACGGTAATAAACGGAGAAAAGAGTGACGTTGTCAAGGATCTGTCTTGCTGGGGATCCACAATCAATGCGCATGACCTCCTGCACAAGACCTATTTAGAGTGCTGAAAAACAGGGATGTTCCTTTGAGGACTAAGGTGTGTTTGATCCAAGCCATGGTCTTTTCAACGGTGTCATATGCTTGCGGAAGTTGGGTATTGAATAAGCCAGACTGAAAAAGAATTTATGCACTTGAATTATGGTCCTGGTAAAGAATATTGAAATTACCATGGACTGTCAAAAGAAAAAAACAAATATGTCTTAAAAGAAGTACAGCCAGAGTGCTCCTTAGAGCAAGGACGGTGAGCCTTCATCTCATTTACATCGAACATGCTGTCAGGAGAGACCAGTACCTGGAGAAAGACATCATGCTTGGAAAAGAGAGGGTCCGCGAAAAGGGGGGAATCGCTCAAGGAGCTGGATTGACCCTGTGCTCAAGCATAGGAACCATTGTGAGGATGGTTCAAGGCCAAGCACACTGTTTCATTCTGGTGTGGAAAGGTTCTGATGGGTTGGCACTGACACTATCATAACTAGCAACAACAAAGTGTCTTGAAAGAAGTAATACTCATTAGAAGCAAGGAAAACTGAAACTTCATATCACATACTTTGAGCATGTTATGAAGAGAGATCAGTCACTGGAAGAAGACATCATGTTTGACAAAGTGGAGGTGGGGTGGAGGGGAGAGGAAAATCTTTGACCAGATGGGATGAGACAGTGTTTGTAACAATGGACTCAAGCATAAGAACAGTTGTAAGGATGGTGCAGAACTGTTGGATCTAGGATTGCTATGAGTCAGAAATGACTTGATGATCCTTAACAACAAAAGCAATAGTGCCACTCAACCGACTTGATGATCCCTAACAACAAAAGCAATACTGCCACTCAACCGACTTGATGATCCCTAACAACAAAAGCAATAGTGCCATTAATATGTCTTCAAAAAAGGTCCACTCAAAACCATGCCTTCCAAGGAGACCTGCTGATCTTGCTAAATTGAAGACTAATAAGTCTCCTCAGCAGGTTTTTGACACTTTTTTGGGGGAGGCGGGAGAGGACTACAATAGGATATTCTTATTACACTTTTCATTTTTCCAACTTTTGAGGCTAAACATCAAATCAAGGTCTCCGTGGTGTTGATTCCACTTGTGAGCCTCTCTTCTAGTTGCTCATCTTGCTGGCAGGCCTTAGCAGTATTTGACATCTTCCTGTGCATGCACGTATGTGTGTGTGTGTGTGTGCATTTTGAAACTCAAAGATGACTAGCTTTGTATCGATTACATTACATTAGATTGTAATAAGGAGAATAAGTAATCTGCTTCACCCAAGGCCAACTGATTATTGGAAGTAAGACCACTAGTGAGAAATAATGTCTGTGGATCTAAGGAGAATTTGAAATTTGGAACAGCTGTTGAGAAGGGCTGGAAATAAAGCTACCTAAGAAAAAAGTTAAAGGAATGCTGTTCATTATTTAGGGCAAATGTTTTATGTCATTACATGACTTTTCTCCATTTGTGCTCAGTAACCTGGAGGAGAAATAAAGAATGTAGATTAGCACTTTTTAAGGTAGAGATGGAAGATTAGGACCCATGCTTAGGGTTTAGAGCTTTTGTAGGGGCAGCGGAGCACATGGGGAAGGAGAGTGAAGCCCAGTTTTGGTGGGAGAATAATTCAGGTGAGCAAAGTCATGGCTAGAGAAACGAGCTGACTATGAGCATGTGCAGCACAACAGGTGATTCATTGGCAGTCTCCAGTGACTACACCGTGGACTTCTGCTTCTTCTCGTGAAACAGGTGCAATGGAAATATGACTGGCCTTGGAAACCCCAAACCTGGAGTGCTTAATTCAGTTCTGTCATGGAAAAGACAATAATATTATATATATTATATTGTTTGGTCAAGTTAGTTCATGCCATTGACCCCAGTTTTCTTCATTAGAAACTGAGATATGAGTAGGATATTGTTTGCAAGGACTTCTAGTTCTAACATCATGGCGCCACAGGCCAGGAGATTTGTCTTACTGGTAAACAAGCCTTTAAAAAATGACATTTCCTTTGCCCTTAGTTTTCCCTTGTGGCACATTACAACGAGGTAAAACTACCTATTCAACAGTGGTGTTGTGGGTCTCTATCTGTTGATGGAAATGAATAGCTTGGTTTGAGGTGGTTTATACTTCATGCAAAACACAAATTCTCACTGGAAAGTAACTCTGGATGATATTGAGCATAAAACTTAGTTTAAATCCCGAGACTTCTCATAGTAGTGAACTTAAAATTGAGGACTATAAGATTAAAACCACAATGCGCTGATATGATCTTCACTTATATGCCTACGGATTTATAATTTCCCTAAAATTCACCATTCTTTCATGTGTAAATTGGTAAGTGAATCTGCCTGCACAGCATCATTTGGAATATTATGGCAAAATAGAAGATAATTATGCACAGTTCCCACTTCTTTAGGATTGATGAGGGCAGAATACATACACATGAAAATGAGTATGAGAAGTGTTGGGGCCTTATTATGTCTCAGGTATCGCTTCAAGCCCAGAAACTCTAGTTGAGCTGTAGAAATAATGAAGAAAGCGAATCTGAGTCTTCACACTGATATATTCTGATCTGAATCACCTGCCTTTCAGATAATGCTCTTTGTTAAGGTCCAAGGATAAATCATACTCTCTCAGAGAATTTTACTGAACATCTAGATCACGTGGTCCAATACAGATGCTACTAACTGGTTATTAAGCTTCAGTAAAATAAAATAAAATGAAATAAAATACCTATTTACTTTTTTGCAGAAGTCATATTTCAAATGCTTAATAGATACATATAGCTAGTGACTGTCATATCGAACTGTGAGAATATAAAATATTTTATAGATATAAGAACCTCCATTGACAGCATTGGCTAGACTCTTGTTAGGTGCTGCCAACACAGTTCTGACTCACAGCAGAATGAAACACCACCTGTCCTGGTGTCATCCTTACAATTGTTCTTATGTTTGGCCCATTGTTACAGCCACTGTGTCAATCTGTTTTGCTGAGAGTCTTCCTTTCCCTCACTGCCCCTTTACTTTACAAAGCATCATGTCCTTTTCTAAGGACTGGTTTCTCCTGATAACATGTCTGTGATAGGTAGATTTACTGTGCCAACCTAACCAATAGGAAAATGTGGGATTAATCTGGTTGCAGTTTGATTGGAGAACAAAGAGATACATGGCTCAGCAAGGCCCGCCCTTCTCTCTCTTGCTCTCTAATGATCAGACCAGCTTGAAGCTGCTTTAGCTAGTTTACTGCTTCAACTTGTGAGCTACACAGCCTGTGGAATAGTCAACCCATGGATCATGTCACTGGAGCTTGAGGTTCCTTCGAGACCTGCTTCGCCATGCTGCTGGTATGTGCATTGCTTGAGCTTGAGGCTGGTGGATCTTGTCATTTTGCATTGCTTGAGCTCAATATTTCATCCAGGCCTGCTTCACTAAGCTCCTGAGCTGCCGACTGTTAGTGACCCACCCTGCTGTTTGCTGCCTCTGGGTTGACTCTGCCTGTATTGCCAGAGGGAAGACTCAGCTGTCTGCTTCCTTTACCTTGGACCCAGCAGACCTCGGGAGTTGAAGGACTTCCAGTATATTGAATGTTCCACAGAAGTGAGTTGAATGGAACCCTCTGTATTGCTGTGTGGACTAATTAGCTGTTATATTCCTTTGTGCTGTATATATCTAACTCTCTCTCTCTCTCTCTGTGTATATGTGTGTATATATATATATATATATATATATATATATATATATATATATATATATATATATATATATATATATATATAATGTGTCCAGGTTTTGTTTCTCTAGAGAACCCTGCATAACACGCTGTCTAAAATATGTGAGATGAAGTATCACCATCTTTGTTTCTAAGGAGCATTCGAAGAAATAATTTTACTTCTTCCAGCACAGATTCATTTGTTCCTTTGGCAGCACGTGTTACTTATGATATTCTTCACCAGCACCACAATTCAAGTGCATTGATTCTTCTTCGGTCTGCTTTATCCAGTGTCCAACTTTCACATGCATATGAGACGATTGAAAATACCATGGCTTGCGTCGGCGCATCTTAGTCCTCAAAGGAATATCCTTGATTATCTACACTTTAGAGGGGTCTTGTGCAGCCGATTTGCCCAATGCAGTGCATCATTTGATTTCTTTGACTGCTGCTTCCATGAGAACTGATTATAAATCCAAGCAAGATGAAGTCCTTGACAACTTCAGTGTTCTGGTTTAACCATGATGTTATCCCTTGGTGCAGTCAGGAGGATTTTGGTCTTCTTTATACTGAGTTTTAATCCATCCTGGAAGCTACAATCCTTGATCTTCAACAGCAAGTGTTTGAAGTCTTTCTTCCTCACTTCCCGCAAGCAAGGTTGCGTCATCTGTATATTGAAGGTTGTTTGTAAACCTTCCTCCAATCCTGGTATCACATTCTTCTTCATATATTTCAGCTTCTCTGATTATTTTCTCAGCATACAGATTGATTGTTAATGAGTATTTAAGCATGTTTTGATGTCATTCTAGAGTTTATCAGATCTGTCATTAGCATTCAATGCCTCAAATCTGCTCTTGCAATGTTCTCAAATTTTAGATGGGATTTACTCAAGTTGTATTTTGGCCCTCGTGGACTTGTTTTAATTTTCTTCAGTTTCTATCTGAGCTCACATATGAGCGGTTGTTGGCTAGTTTCACAGGTGGACCTTGTCCTGGTTTTGACTGCTAATATCGAGTATCTTCAAAGTCTTTCTACACAGCTATAGTCAATTTGATTTCTATATTTTCCACCTAGTGAAATCCTGGTGTACTGCCACCTTTTTGTTATTGTAAAAAGGTATCTGTGATGAAGAAATCATTGGTCTTGCAAAATTCCATCATGCAATCTCAAGCCTAGTTTCTGTCACTATGTCCATGTTCTCCAACTTCAAGTCCTTTCTCTTTCCCACTTTGCACTTCAGTCACAATAATTATCAGTGCATCTTCATTGCTTGTTTGATCAATTTTACAATGAAGACATTTTAAAGTTTTCATTGTTTGCACCACTAGTTTCAGTGGTTGGTGCATAAATTCGAATATTTGTATTGACTGCATGTCCTGGATACAGATAGATATACTACCATAGACAGCATTGCACTTCAAAATAAATCTTCAAATGTCATTTTGGATGATGAATGCAGCACCACTCTCCTTGACCCTGTCATTCTGAGCAAAGTAAATCAGATAATTTTCTGATTCAAAATGGTCAATGCCAGTCCATTTCAGCTCACGAATGTCTAGGATAGCCATCTGTATACATTCCATTTGCTTTTTGATGACTTCCACTTTCTTAGATTCATATTTCCTACACCCCAAGCTCCAATTACATATAGATCTTTGCAGCTGTTCCTTCTCATTTTGACTTGTGCCTCACCAGCAAATGAATGTCCCAAAAGCTTTTCTTCTGAAGGCTGTACTCCATCCATGTCATTATGGTTGGCTGTACTTTGAGAGGCAGTTCTCCTTAAGTCAATTTCGAGTGTCTTCTGACCTGAGAGCCTCATCTTCTATCACTATCTCCATGTTCAACTTCTATTCATAAAGTTTCCAGTATGTGATAATGTTCTCTGGTTATTGATAATGTTGTCAGTGGCTAATTCTTCTCAAACAGGCAAGTTATTTATTTTTAGTAATCTGACCTTAGTCTGTAAACTCTGCTAAAACCTGCTCACTGTGGGTGACCCTGTTGGCAGAGACATCGCTTTCATCCTCACAGCACCACCCAAGCCACCACAGTACAGCAAATTGACAGACAATTGGTGGGACTAGACTCTAGACTTATATAAAACATACTTTCTTTCATAATAGCCATTGTACTTAAATTATCTGTGCTGCCTTTGTCTTCAGTGCTGGATCTTACATTCCATAAAATAAGGATTTTTATCCTGTTAACTATGTCTGGTGTCTGATGCACACTATTTTGAACACTTATCAATGTATGAAAAGAAACTAGTTATCTTCTCTATGCATCAGAAAGTGTTTCTTGGGAAAAAGTAACATTTGGATGAACTTTCCAAGAATAACTAAGAGCTCACGCATGGAAAAGGAATCAAGATTCAGGGCAACCAAGCGGCATATTAAAAGTCACAGTTTCATCAAAAGTTGTTTCAGAAGAAAATCAAGTGACAAATTTATGGCGGTTAGATCAGAGATTGTGACAGGAGGGTGGTCTAGGAGCAGACTTCAGTAGAAAAGGCACAGGTAGACAAGTTAGGGAAGGGTAGTTAGGCAATGACCATCGCTTTTCTTCCCCTTAGGGCAACCAGAAAAGAGTATATGGCAGAAGAATATAAAATATTGTGCACTTCATTATTTATCTCGTGAGTCTAATGGGGAATGTGGAAGAAGACAACGAAGAAAAGAACCTGGGACCGGGGTACATCTCCCCTGCTTTGAGAGCTGGCGTGGCAGAGGAGGAGCTGCAATCGATGTGGAGGGAGAATTGACAGGACCTGCTGGCTTGTTGATGAAGGGGGATGTGGCATGATCAAGAGAGGTAAGAAGCATGTGAGAAGAAAATGGTTTGGGAATGCAATATTAATTTGATGTTACTAAAGGAGATAGAATAGATTAGGAAATTGGCTGGAAATAGAGATGACATAGAGTGACCTGGTTTTAGATATGGTGGAAGCCATAGGCACAGCATAAGCGAACTTTTAGTGTAAGAAAAGATTTTGGTAAGTCAGATGCCAGAGAAAACTAACATTTCAAAGTAAGCAAACAGGATAAAAAGACAATGAGGACAATTGAGAAGGAGCAACAATAGAGTCAAAGAAAGAAGTTCTGCAAAGTCGGAAGTGGTTAATAGAAGTCATGGGAGACTGAAGGTTGGTCGGTCTTAACTAGGGCGTGGCGTTAATAACACCTGCATTCTTTCCACTTGGTTTTGGACAGTCATCAGTGATGCTAAATTAAAGAAGTCTAGCCCCAAATAAACAGGCTATAAAAGGGCTGAACTTCCTTTCTATTTTTCCTTGGTTGACGTTGCTCTCCTGTTCTCTCCTATCGAAAAGAAAATACTATGAAATGCACTTGACTCATAGCAACATATCCATGTGCTTTTATCATGGAATTTTCATAATATGAAAATTATAGAACAATACCTTTAATATCATATAGAAGTAAACTGTTGCTTCAGATCACCCACTAATGGTTGCTGCAGAGATTCAGGTCAGACAGAGAAGAGGGGGCACACAAAGGGAGACCCTGGTGACCTCACGACTACAGACCCACAGTCCGCCTGCTCCTGCACCGCCCGCACGTTGCTGCTCTATTTGAGTTCATTGTTGCAGGCTCGATGTCAACCCATCTTATTATCTTCCTCTTTCGTTCTGACCCTCCAGCATTTCCTCCTCTAATGACGGGTTCCTCCCGACGACATGTCCAAAGTGGGCGAAGCAGTCTTCTGAAGAGCATTATGACTGCATTCTTGGTCTTCTGGGAGTTCGCAGAATTCTCAGTGTTCTTTGTCAACACCATGATTCAAATACATCTGTGTTCTCTGGTGTCCTTTCTCATGGTTAGCTTTGACATGTGTAAGAGGCCACGGAGAAGACCATGGCTTGGAGCAGGCAAAACTTAGTCCTCAGAGGGACATCGTTTTTCTGTAACACCTTGAAGAAGTCTTTAGCATCCGGTTTGCCCAGTACAATATTTTATTTGATTTCTTGACTGCTGCTTCCTTGGACATTGCTGTGGATCCAAGTACAATGAAACTCTTGACAATTTCCATCTTTTCTCATTTTATCATGATGTTGTACATTGATTCAGTTATGAGGAATTTTGTTGCCATATATACTCAAATATAAGCCGAGTTTTTTTTTTCAGTACATTCTTAATGCAGTGTTTGTGGTAAATTTAGGTGCCTCGGCAGATATCCGGGTTGGCTTGTACTCGAATATACACGGTACATTGAGTTGCAACCCATATTAAAGAAAGACGAGTCTTTGACTTCACCAGCAAGTGCTTCAAGTCTTTCTTGCTCGAAAGGAGCAAGGCTGTGTCCTCTTAAGCGTTTGTTAATAAGCTTCCTTTAGTCCTGGCGTCACGTACTTCTTCATCGAGTCCAGCTTCTTGGCGTACTTGCCCAGCATGCAGACTGAATACATATAATGGAATGATGCAGCCATGACCTAGACCTTTTCTAATTTTAAACCATCTATCAGTCCCATATTCTACTGATAGTCCTAAAGTTTTCAGTGGCAGCATGAGTGGGGCTGCTCACCAGAAGCTCAGCAATTCAAAACCACTAGCTGCTCCTCAGAAGAAAGACCGAGCTTTCTACTTCCATGAAGAGTTACAGTCCCGGAGACTCCTAGGGGTGATTCTACCCTGTCCTGTAGAGTTGCTATGATTTGTAATCAACTCAATGGCAGTGATTTTGAGTGAATCCTTCAAAAGTGTACATCCTGCTCTTTCTGCTTAGTCTAGACACTTTGCTGAAGGAAACCTGTTTACTGTGGGAAACCTGCCAACAGTCGAAGTACAGATGCCATAGCTCCCAGTATTGCAGCAACACACCAGCTGCCATAGTACCGCAAACTGCCTTAGTAGTGGCTTCTGTCCACAGAACCTGCCACTATTAGTTTTTTCTTCAATTCTTCTGGCTTGAGAAATACTGACACTGTTGTTCTCTTTAGGCTTGCTAACACTAGGGTTTTCCACACTTTGTTATAATACTTTCCCTGCTTCACTAGCCCTTTGAAGTTGGCTGCTCAGCTCTTTATTCCACCAAATCTTCTTTTCATTTATCTTTGGGCTGTACCAACTTCTTGGTTTTCTTTTGCGATGTATTAGTTTTCAAAAAAATTTTTCATTGTGAAGTAGGTAGGGGTTTCCATTTCTTATCATCATTTCTGAATTCAACAATTAAAAAAAAACTCCTCAGAGCTCCCTGAACTATCCTCCATGATTTATTTTCCTCTTCATCTTCTTGTAGAATATTATTTCCCCTTCACCTTAAGGTACACCGGTGTACACCAGGGCCCAGGGTGGCACGCTGTAGCTCAAGAGCCACATGCAGCTCTTTTGTTCCATACCCAAAACTGAAAAGTTTAAAGGATATTATTCAGATAGTGATGGTTTTGTTTGTTTGTGCAGATATATTTATGGTTCTCAAATAAGTTTTAAGTTGTGTGAGTGACAGGATAGGCTCTTCCATCTCAAAAGTTCGCTGACCCCTGCACTGGCCTACTCCCCTTCCCTCCCTTCCTCTCCCACCCCAGATGACTATCAAAGGCTGTTTCTTTTGGTTTGAAAAACCTTCATATTTAATTTTCGTTGTAATAGGAATCTTGTACACTATTTATGCTTTCATGATTGACTAGCTTTACCCATGCTGTCTTTCACATCTGTCGGGTCACCAGGTGTTTGACAGGTCCATGCTATGCTGTAATGATGCATACTGTCCCATTGTGTGTGTGTGTGTGTGTGTGTGTGCACAGAAGCTCACCCATCCACTTGTTTAGGCTGTTACAGCTTCTTGCTATTGTGAATGGTACGCCATGACCTGGGCTTGTCTACGTCTTCACCTGCCACAGCTCTCGCTTCTTTAGGGTATGTGCCCAGTAAAGGGATTGCTGAGTCATATGGTAGTTCTGGTCTCGGTTGTTTGAGGAAGCGACCTAGTTTTATAGACCCACCAGCAGTGGGACGGAGAGGGTTCCAGTCTTCTCTCTACACCGTCTCCAGTATTTACTCTGTCCTCATTTTGCACTTTGCTCTCAAACACCAGTGTGAGGTGAGAGCTCTTTGTTGTTTGGCTTTGGAGCGTTAGGATGGCAGTGATCTTGAATGTATCTTTATATGTTTGTTGGTTGCTTGGGTATCTTTGTTGAACTGTCTGTTCATGTCCTCTCGCCATTTTTATGCCGGGTTATTAGTCTTTTCCTGGTTGAGTTTCCTGGAGGCTGAGTGATTAGTCCCTTATCTGATGCAGCATTATTGTTTTTTTCCCCAGTCTGTGAGTTCCCTTTTTACTCTTTGGATGAAAATTTAAATCCATGTGTCTTATATTTAGGAGGTTACTGTCATTTAGTTTGTCTTCTGCTGTGTGTGTTTTTCATTATGTTTGGCAGCGAGTGTATCCTACATATTAAGACCAAACTGTGTGCTAATTTTGGATCCTAAATTTGTCCCTATTTTCTTTACAATGATCTTTATAATTCCTGGGTTTACATTTAGGCCTTTAACTCATCCACATGTGTCTTATTTTATTCTTCTGCAAATGGAAATTCAATTTGGTCAGCACTATTTGTTGAAGAGAATTGTGTTCTCATTTAATGTATTTCAGCCCTAAGTTGAAGATCAGTTGTCTGCAACTGGGCTTATTTGGGGGTCTCTGTTCTGTTCCTTTGGTTCTATGTATCTATTGGTATACCCGTGCCGGGCTGTTTTGACTACTGCAGCTCTGTAGTCGGTTTTGAAGTCAGGAGGTGGGAGACCGACACTGTTCTTCTTAGGCAGTACATTGCTTCTCCAGGGTCTCTCTCTTCTCCATTTAAAGTTGGTGAATCATCTTTTTCATTTCATTGAAAATTATGCTGAGATCTGGATGAGAATTTCATTCAATTTGTAGATTTCT
Organism: Tenrec ecaudatus; assembly: GCF_050624435.1. Classification (NCBI taxonomy): domain Eukaryota; kingdom Metazoa; phylum Chordata; class Mammalia; order Afrosoricida; family Tenrecidae; genus Tenrec; species Tenrec ecaudatus. Next base: position 92,200,741 of record NC_134536.1, read on the forward strand.
TTGGGTCGTGAAGACATTTTCACCATGGTAAGTCTTCCTATACACAGACATGCAATATTCTTTTAGTTATGAATAGAGATTGGCTTCTTGTAATATGTTTTTTTTTTGTTTTCTTTACACAGGCTTTTTGTTGCTCTGCTTAGGTTTATTATTAGGTATTTTATCTTTTGTGTGGCCATTGTGGAGAGCAAGGGGTTCACTCACTTGTCTCTCATGGTTGGGTGCTCCAGGCACTGTTTCAAGTGGCCCGAGAGAGAGAGAGACCGCCTGGCTTGTGGTTGGCGCAGTCAGAGAGCCGAGTGCACTGCTAGCCTTGATCTCATTATCTGAACTCCATCCTCCACTGTCCTGTTGGTACTTAGCTCACTTTTCATTCCTCAGAGACTCAGGTCTTCAGATGTTACTTCTACATCTGTTTTCTCTATGTCTTTGTTGAAGAAAATTATGGAATGCATCCGAGGTAGAAACTTTTACCAGAAACTTTACTTTTTAGCTATTCTAAATCCAGGAGCAAGTTTCCGAGGCAAAATGACATTAGTTTGGGATTTTTCTTTCTTTCCTGATTTTTTAGTCATCTCTTGGTTCTTTGTGTATGATGTCTTTGATGTTATCCCATAACTCTTCTAGTCTTTTGTCATTAATATTCAGTGCATCAGATCAACTTCTGAGTTGGTCTTTAATTCAGATGGCATAACTCAAAGTTATTTTTGGAGACCTACTGGCACTGTGTTGTGATAAGTATTGAACTGAAAAATTGGCTCATGGCAAACTCGCTGGTCAAACTGATCAGCCACTTACTCCTTTGGTGAGAGTCTGCCTGGATAAGTAATTACAGTCTGGCAAACCCTATCTTGTGTTGCTCTTTGCTGAAATCACTTGAATGCAGTGGGCTTGGTGTGGATTTGTAATTTTCTTCAGCTTCAACTTGAAATCCTATAGGAACAATGAATCATCTGTTGTGCAATAAGCCCCTTTCTCTGACAATATCGAGCATTCCCATGGTTTATTTCCACAGATGCAATTACCTTGATACCTGTGAATTCTATCTATTTACAGGAATAGAGAGTTACTACTTTAATATATATTTTGTAGGGGACAATTTAACCTATCACATCACTCAATGAGGTAAGTTTCATGAGTATTTGGCAAGTTATCAACATACAAAAGGCTACAATACCTTGCCATGCACACAAGGGTAAGTTTAGAAATGGAAAGTAACAGCTGAGAACTACCATGAAGTGGGGTTCCTGCTGGTTTGTACCCTTTCTGGCTGCCTGTGCAGAGGACTTGGAGAGCTGTTACCCAGAAAGGGCTTCATTCCTTTCGGAGTGATGTCTTATTTCACAGAGAGCAAGCATTGACCCTGCCTTCCAGCTTCCTGATGGACCCTTGCCCAGTATTGTGCTGTTTGTACCAAAGAGACAGATGTTCTCAGGGGCAAGCAGGACTTGTGAGGACTGCTTCCTGCAATCACTTCTCACTGGTGCTAGGCAGCTCCATTCTCTCCACTCATGCCTCTTGCCTCCTTTTCCTGGGACTACGCTTGTTCTAGGGGTGCCACTGAGTTGATTCCAAATCTTGATGATCCCATGTACATCATAGTAGAACTGCACTTGATCGTCTATTTATCCTTCTGGTAGTAGATAGCTAGGCATTTCTTGCAATGTCTCTCTAGATGAAGTCAAACCATCAACCTTTTGGTTAGTAGCCAAAATGCTTAATTACCTGCAACATCCAGGGACTCCTATAAACCTAGATGGTTAAATATCATTTGTACTTCACGTGGGCACCTTTGTTATTGGTTGTGTGTTTACCGTCATATCAGAAAGGCACTGTTGCACAAGATTCATAACTGGATTTTGGAATCAGATTTAAACGCCATCTCAGTGGTACTATTGGGTAAACACTGGACTGAAAACAGCAAGTCCAAGGTTCAAACCACTAACTACCCCACAAAAGAAAAATGAATCTATCTACATTGGCAGTGGATTTTGGGCTTTTGAACTTGTTTTAGCCTCAAATTCTCATCCATAAAGCAAGGAAGTAACATGTTCAAGAAAATTGGAAAGACAATATGTTTGCAGTAAGTATTTTACAGATTACACTTGGTGGCGCTAACGGTTAAGCAATTGACTACTAGCCAAAATGCCGCTTGTTCAAACCCACCCAGAGCTATCGAGCGATCTGTGTCCAAAAGATCACAGCCTTGGAAACCTTCTGGGCTGTTCAACTCCTCAGTCAAGGTCATTACGAGCCAGAATCTACTTGACAGCAACTGATCAAACAACAACAACTTATAAAATTATTCTTATTTACAGTGTTCTCTGCATCTGACTTTGGAACAACTCCCTCTGGATGCCGAGGGGCCCTGGTGGAAGTAGGACGGCTGGAAGTTATTGGCTCAGGTCCTTGATTCTCCCCAAATTTCTGTGCATGTTTGTTTGATAGGCAAAGTCTGGCTAAACTCTTGATTGAAGGACGCTATATCAGCATTTTTCATGCATCTATGGAGAAATTGGGTTTTACTAATCTGGTCTCTGCCTAATTTATTTCCGTTAATGTCATTGATGCATCTTGTTTGCTGTTGGGCTGGTAAGGAATACACTTGTCTAGAGGGATGGTGGTCTCCCTTGGGGGCTTGTCCATTTGAGTGACTTGGATAACTGGCTTTGTGTTGTTTTTTTTTTCTCATCCAGTAGGTTGTAGAGAAAGCTTGATAAAGCATAAAAGGTGTCTTGAAGCATAGGATCAGAAGTGGAATGGTGTCATTTCTGTGAAATTCTTTTGGCAAAAATAATGTACAAGACAGCCCACTTTCAAAAATGCAACATAGTCCTCCCCTAGCAAGGGGCAACTCTGCAAAATCATATTGCAGAGGACATGCATATAAGGAAGTGTGAATATTTGAGGTCATACCACAGTCTAGCTCACTGTCATCTTGAAATAATCTTCAGCACTAGCCTCTGCTTAACAGTGCTATGCCCTTGTTTCAGTAATTTATGCACAGACTTGATCTATTTAATCCACTACATTCCATCCAAGCACCCAAAATTATGGACGTTTCTTGTGTATTAGCAACTCGTTTCCTGACTGTCATCAGAAGGAACAAAGCAGAGTGCTCTGAAGAGGCCAGGGTGTCTGGTCTTTCCTTCTTTTCCGCTTCTCCCTTACTCCCACTCTTTTTTACACCGACTGAATGTTCTTTGAAACGAGCGATTTTTCATTCTTCCAAGAGCTTAAAGTGAGTGTAGAAGTTTGTTTGTGTGGCAAACATGTGAGTGTGAAACTCAAACTTTTCAACGTTCTTGTTATCCGTGTGTGCGCTAGGGATCACCCCGAGTTAAAGTAATGCACAGCTGTCACTTCATGCTCAGCTTTGAGAAAGAGCCCGTTTTCTCACTCTTGGTCTCCTCTATGGTGCCTATTGTCAATCATTCTTTTTCACCGCGGTGTGGGAGGTTGTAAAAACGTACCCACACCGAGTTTAGCACGTAGGTCTAGACCCAGCCACTGTCTCAGGGCTCACTTTGGAGAGGGACTTTGTGGTCTGCAGGTGTTATGTATGTGTTGGAAGGACAAAGCAGTAAGTAGAGAGGGAAATAAAAAGAAGGAAATGCTGTGGTCACCAAGTGTGAAGAGCACGGTGTACGGTGTACATGTACCAGGGAAACAATGCAAAAGCACACAAGGAGCTTCCTGGAGTGGCTAACCTCGTGAACAGCCATAAGGTTATGAAATGTCATGAAAAATTAGAAGCGTAATTCCTGCACTAAAGAGTTCTGCAGTTATTTTGTAAAGGCAGCCCGTTTAGAATAAGCACTAACTATACAATATAAAGAGATGACTAACGTTACAATTGGGCAGACTGCACAGACAAGAGCAGATTGATTCAGAAGCCCAGGGTGGCTAAGGAAGACTAACAACCATGGCTGTACGGTCTGCTTAATGCATTCTTGCTCAGAAATAGGCGGGATAAAACGTAGGCGACATGCTGGGCTGATCTAGAATGGTCAGGTCTTCAGCATATAGCTCTCAAGCCTAGGACAAAGGAGCCAAGGAGACTATATGTGCTTTATCATTTTATATATATTTACTGATTCATATACTGACTGAAGTTCAAAGTTTGAGACCATAGATAGCATCTAGAAAAGAAATATCCTTGCCATTTGTGTTAGGCTGGGTGGACTAGAGAAACAAAATCCAGTGACCTATATGTGTAAGAAAGAGCTTTATATGAAGTCATTTTATATGAGGAAAAACATCCCAACCCAGTCCAACTGAAGTCCCTGAGTCTGATCCTAGTCCATAAATCCCTCTTCAGACTCATGCAGCCACATGCAATGATGCAGAATTCAGGAAGATCACCGGCCAGTGGGTGCCAAGTCTTGTGGATCCACTGGCAGCAGAAGCATTCTCAGGCCTTTGGCAGGACTCAGAGTGGCTCACCAGCATGAAGATGAAGGCCTAAAGAGGGGTGTGTGTGTTTTCCAGGACCGTCCTTATGAGGAGGGTACTCCCACAAGGAGATATCATCAGGCTGTGATCTGATTGACAGGCTAGACTCCACACCTACACTTTTGTATATCAAGGTGAAATGAAATTATGTAACTACCACACCATTCAATATTTCAAAAACTTAAAAAACCTTCTTCTACCAACTTTCTATTTAACTATTTATAGATTGACAACACTCCAAAGCATATTGTATTGAATATTGACTGGTGATTTGTGTCCTTATTGATACACCCTGAGAGAAAAGGAAATTAAAGGTCCTTGAAAGAAGACAGTAATTTTTCTAGTTATCTTGGAAACATCATCTCAGCTATAAAGCTCTCATTTCACCTCTGAATCAAAATGAACATGGACCATAGCTCTTCCTTTCTTTACATCCTCTGTCAAAGTGAACAGTGGCTGGGACGGAACTCTAATTATGTGGAACCTACTGGGCGTGATTCCCACATTCAAGAAGATCGGTATAAGCACTGTCTTTGAAGCAAATAAGGTGATATTTTGGTTACTAAAGAGGTGGACTGGTTGGCTTACCAATAGCCCTGAAACTGAGTATTAGTCTGGCATTTCCTCCTTTGAAAGGCTGTGAACAAAATTTATTTCCTTGGGATTTCATTCAGTTGCGTAGTCTTGTTTTTGTAACTATGATTATCTTTAGCACTTACTTCTCAATTTAATAACACGAGGCTCAGAGAAACTAAATAACTTGAAATAAGTAGGTTAGTAGCCAAGATTTAGGATTTAGAGTTCATTTTCAACCTTTAGTTCAATGTTTTTTTACCGTAATGTGATGATTTTTTAATTAATAGTTAACTCATCTTTTTATTTGTTTGGTAACTTCCTTTGTGTAAAAAGCCCACGTTACCTTAAATAAATCAATGCCACCAATCTTTGTCCTGTTTATGAGAAATTGGAATAACTCTTAAGTTTTGAGCCTCATCTAAAAAGGTCTAATATAGTTTTATCACCCTCAGTACTCTGGGCTCTTTTAATCCACTATGATGCATTTATGAATTTTCAGATGTTTCAAATAAATCTATGGGAAGGGAAATAGTATTTTAAAATGTAAACAATTTTCTTATTTTCTACTCTTAAAAATATGGGTCTACTGCTGGTTACCATTCGCAACATCTCACTGTGTAGGGAGGTCAGGAGCACTATTCTGTCTGTCTTTCAAAAGGGCTGCAGAGAGGAAAGAATTGGCCAAGGCCATGATGACTCAGACTGGAGGAGAGCCAGGGCCCAAGCAGCCTGCATTTTTGACTTTCAGTGCAGACCAAGACCATGATCCAGATGGGTTACAGGACTATGGCCCTCCCCAAACCAGCACGTATTAGTCAGAAGTGGAAATAATAGTTCAAACTTGAACAGAAAGTGAACTCAAAGATATTGGCAAAGGGCAAGCCAAAGTTGCTCCAAGACATTTTTCTTCAACTTTTTATTTTTAAGTCACAGATAGCAAGTCTAAAAATGGGGGCAAAATCTCTTTCTTGTCTTTTCTCTGTGGCCTGACCTCACATAACACCCTAACCACTCCCCTGTGGGAAGAAGGATTACACTTTCCACTGTCCCCTAGGGTAGATTTTGTTCTTTAAAAGTAAACAAACACTTGAGAAAAAAATTTTTTTTCTCTAATATTAGCTTTGGTCTAGGACCAGAAATGATTTGGCATTAAGTAACTGAACAGGGTGAACAGCATTTGCAACGAACAAAAGAGGAGATGCTCTTTGGACAGAGCCTCTTAGAATCATTAAGTGTGAGGAACCCAAAATAGAACTAACTTTGATCTAGAGACGTATGGCCCACTCATCATTTCCCTTAACTGGGGTCACTCAGTGATGCCAAAGGGGCAGCAGCCTAAATTCCCAGAGGAGAATGACTGTAGGCCTTTTGTTGTGCAATTATGTGCATTAAAAAAAGTCACAAAGAAACAAAAACAACTCGAGGGAGGGCTGCCTTTTGAAATGTCCACAAAGGCACTGCATAGACTGGTGGAGATCCTGCCCCATCCATGATCATATGTCCGTTCCTGAGCGTGCAGCTCAAGTCTCTTTTCTCCTGTGATTCTGGAAAAATTGACACAAGAGCAAGTTAGTTCTTTGCTGAAATGATTCTTTGGTAATGACTCTTCTTACTGTTGGTTCATCTCTGTCAGTCTGTCTGCCTGTGTCAACAAAGCCTGGGTATGTAGGATAGATATTGAAGATTGGAATTCATGTGGTGACGGATCCCTCTTTTTCTAGTGCTCCCCGGAACATAGTTTTTGAAATATGAGCAGAAGATGGGAGTTTAGATGGTTCAGAAGACAGAAATCTCAGGATAAATCACCAAAGCATGAACAGATCTCATTCCAAAAGAATGGGTCAGAAATGTCCCCTCAAAATGTAACAAAGATAGCTTCTATCCAACTGTCCAAGGGACTTGAAAACATTTGTGGGGATAGTCCCATACGTTTTCATGGCATTTGTCAATCAGTGGCTTGAATTCCCCTCCCCATATTTCTATATGCAGTAAGGATTGAAAATAAAAAATTCATTGGTAAAGAAATTTTTTAGTTCTATAAATATATTTGTCTTTCTGAAAAATTATTAAAGACTCTGAAATATGTTTCCCATAGTCCATAGACCTGGCCTGGAAGAATAAATCTCAGAGGTCCTTGCAAAGTTCAGGAGTTTCTGAAAAATCCACAGAGAAGCCTCATGGAAGGAAGAGCTGGGGTCTGGTCAGCGGCCATAAGCAAGAATACCAGTGATTTCAAACCTCTCCCCTCTCTCCCTTTCTCTGTGCCCGGTTTCGTTCTTCACGAGGAGCCAGAGGCAGTCAGTGAGGGGACAGTAGATTAGAGGGCAGAGTGATGGGCTGCTATCCACAAGGCTAGCAGTTCAAACTTGCTAGCTTCTCCATATAGCTTCAGAAACCATACGGGACCGTTCTATTGCCCTGTTGGGTCACTGGGGGCAGGTCAATATAGCGGTGTGTTTCTGTTTGTTTTATTGTGGTTTGGCAGGGATGGGGTGGGTTAAACATTAGTTGATTGCATTCATCAATTTCATCTAGGCAATAGAGAATACAATAAAGGATATGTAAAATAAAAAAATTACACATAATAAATTTTCCTCTGAAGTTCACAAAAGGAAAAAACAAAATGATTGATTAAAAAAGCAAAAAGGGCCACAGCCTTAAGAAAAACCTAGATTCCGTATCTATCAGACCTTCGTCTGAGTGGTTGAAAAAGGAGGGAAAGTAGAAGTGAAACAGACTTAAATTCTTTTGTGACACACAAACTAGCTAAAGACAAATAGTAGGGCTTGGGAGGTGGTTTTTATGCAGCACTGCAGTACCAGATTTTCTAGGTTGCCTGTCCTTCCAACCCCCTATTTCTTAGTGGCAAGTTCCTGTCTGTGTCTCAGTTTCCTCTTCTATGAAATGACAACATGAGGCGTATCATTCATGAATTTCTGTGAGAATTAAGTCAATGAATGCATGCAAAGCACTCAGGACACATAGTTAAAACCATGTTTTAGTTACTAATTTATCTTTTATCACTGTGTTGATATTATTATAAATGTACTTAGCCCAAGAGACCACTTGGATCATTACCTGGTATTACAACATCATAGGGATGCTCCAAATGCATAGGGTTAAACAGTGCCCTGCTTGTATGTTTCAAGAGGAGAACGTCTGCACTATTTTAAGTTTTAATTTTCCTCTTGGGAAATATTATCAAAGCCCTTTTGTATGTGAATTGCTTTTTTCCAACATTTTTACTGGCATCTAATTCACATATTGTATAATTCAAGAGTTCAATCACATCAAGAATGATTGTACCCTCACCACCACAATCAGGATTAAAACATTTTCTTCACTCTTGTGCTCATTGCCATTCGCTCCTCCTTTCCCCCCACCCCTTCCTGCTACACTCCAAGGGACCATTAATCCTAGTGTCTCTATAGGTGTACCTATTCTGCATTTCATATACAGAAAAATATTGTAAAAGAAACAAACAACCACAAACCCGAACAAGAAGAACAAAGTATAATAGATAAAAACCTCAACCGAAAAGAAAGTAGAAAATATTAAACACTAAATGGATCATAAGGAAGATCAAATGATAGGGTGCTAAATTTTAACCTGCGCCTGCAATAATCCACTTTCCAATGCATCTTTCAAGTTAGCAAAGCTGTTCACACCCCTGGTCCATGGTTAGAGAGGATTCACCAGGGGCTTAATCCTCATGTGTTTCTTTTACTAAAAACAAAAAAGAAAAAAGGAAACAGCTTTTAAAATGGGTTTAGAGGGTGATAAAATGATAAAATATTACATTTTTTACCTAATACATCTTCCCATAAACAGCTTTACAATGCTCTCATCTGATAATAGGGCTATTTGCATTCCTCAGCTGTGATTGGAGGGGGCTTACTTGGGACTTAATCCATGTGTATACCCTGTCAATGGATTTTAGGCTTCCACTGTCATCCACAGCCTTCTGCAAACCTGGTACTCACAATTTAAGCTCTGATGCCATTTCATAACTTAGATGATATCATTTACAATCTTCAGATTACATAGGCTGGTTGGCTTTTTCCATGTGGACTTACCTGACACCTCACTTAAATGGCTACTTGTTTGAAAACAGCCTTTAAGATCTCAAACACTATTCTTTCTCATAGCCAAGAACCAGTTCATTTCTTTACCACACTGCTCTAGCATCTGAGATTGAGCATCAAGCAAGGCAATCTCATATAACCCAATTGTTTTAGAAATAAGTGCAAAACCCAAATCCATTCATGCATCTATGGCTTATATATGTCTCTTATTCACCTTAAAGACATCATTGTTGGAAGCAGAAGTGATGCCCCAGGGAGATGATTGATAATGTTCTCTAACAAAAGTCTATTTTTTTGATCCTACCAACTTAATAGACTTTGTACCTCCCCTTAAAAAATATCACCAATGGAAATAGGCCAAAAAAGTTGCAACAAGAATGAAAATCAATGGCAAGGGGAGCATAGGGTCACTGGTGGTGTGGGACCAACAGTAATCTAGCTCAGAGGAATTACTGATGGGAAAATGAAGGGTGAGTGGGGAAGGAAGAAGGTAAAAGGAAACAGAGGAAAGCTCTAGGAAGCAAAGCCATTGATAGAGGTAGAAACATATTTGCGTGCATATGTAAATATATTAACTCATAAAAATGGAGGTATTTATATGGTAATATATTGAGGAAGTAGATGGACTTTGGGTCTATAATCAAGCCCTCCCTCAAGGAAAGAACTCTTTATTCTAATAATCTGGTATTCTGTGATGCTCCCCCTCCAGACATGATCACTGAAGATAAAATGGGTGCACAAGCAAATATGGTAAAGAAAGTTAATGGTGCCTGGATATTAAAAGGCACAGCATCTGTGGTCTTAAAGGTTTGAAGTTAAGCAGGGAAGCAACAAAGCCCACATGGAAGAAGCACACCAGCCTGTGCGATCATGAGATGTCGACAGGATCTGGGAACAGGCATCAGAAGACTCCCAACAAATGATCATATTGTTGAGAATGAGGGAGGTCAGAGTGGGGACCCCAAATCCATCTGTAGACCATTGGACATCCTCTTACAGTGGGATCACAAGGAAGGTATGGGTCAGCTAGTGTGAAGCATAGGATCCAGGAACCTCACAATATTCCTTTGGTTCCTTGAGGCTTCCTGACCCCCAGTATCATGACACCAGCTCTACCCTACAAATCTGGTTAGACCAAAGCATGTATACTGGTACAGACAAGAGCTCTTGATACACAGAAGCCCAAACAGATAAAATCCTCAGGAACCAAAACAGGAGCAGCAATACTAAGAGGGTAGGGGAAGGTGGGGAGAGGGAGAGAAAAGGTCAACCGATCACAATGATCAGCATGTAACACCTCCTCACCCCCAAAGGAAAAGAACAACAGAAACATGAGTGAAGGGAGTCAGCAGTCCATGTAAGATATGAAAATAATAAATTTATAATTTATCAAGGGGTCGTGAGGGTGGGAGCATGAGAGAGGGAGGGAAAAAAGAGGAGCTAATATGAAGGGCTCAAACAGAAAGAAATGTTTGGAAACTGATAATGGCAGCATATGTACAAATGTACTCGATGCAACTGATGTATTGTTATAAGAGCTGTAAGAGCCACTAATAAAATTATTAAAAAATGAAGCACAACCCCCAATAAAATGATTTTTTAAAGCACATATTAAAAAATTACCTGCTTGTTCTTCATGCCTAGCAAAGCCTGTCCTACCAGAATTTTATACTTTACCTGTAGTACTGATCTTGCTCCCTTAGGCTTATTTCTGTTCCCTAAACTCAACTAATATAAAAATATAATCACCTGATTTGAATACCTAAGGAATATCAAAACTGCTGTTCTGAAGTGACATACATTGAAGAGCCCAGAATTCTGTAGAGGGTGGAGTGGGCAGATGGAGAAATTGCCTTCTGAAATATATAGACTCAGATGGAGGACATTTAAAGAACCAATAGCTTCACATTTTGACATTTTTGTTTCGTAAAAGTTTTCATGAAAAAATACTACTACCAACAATCACCTTTATTTCCTACTCATGGCAAGCCCATGCTTTAGAGTAGAATTGTGTTCTACATCGCTATCACTGGCTGCTTTTTAAAGTAGATTGCCAGACCTTTCTGCCCGGACATCTCTGAAATGATTAATCTCCACTTTCAGTTAGCAGTTGAACATGTTAACTGTTCACACCACCCAAGAACTCTGAAAACCAGTTGCCTTTAAGTTGACTCCGACTAATGACAACACCATGTGCACTTATTTTGTCAGGTAGAGGCTGTATCTTTCTCTACTTATTTTAACTTCTGAAATGTCTGGTCACTCAGCTGTGTAGCTTGTAATAACTCCACCTTGCTTCTCATGGTGATTCATAAAGGAGAAGCTAGTTTACATGGTTACATCCGGATCAACATTTCTTCATCCTGGATAGTTTTGATTTTACGAACAAAAACTAGGGTGATCTAACCTAAAGTGATGAATTATGATTAGGAAGAGTGGAACATGTTGCTGTTCCCATAGCCTCACACACCTCGCTTACCTGGTGACCCTTTGTCCTTGGTGCAAAAGTTGACCTTTGTTGCTCGCCCTCTGGCATCCCCTGTGGTGACTGTAGGGGCTACAGCATAGGGAGCCAAATTTATCATGGTCTTCTCCCTTCAAACCTCTGGACTGAAAGGTCTATATTGAAGATTTAGAGAGGAATTGAGAAGCACATTTTCTAAGCCACAGTTCTGGAGGAGTTCATTCCAGAAAGGGAAAATAAGGAGACACTAGGGCAATTATTGAATATATTGAGGCTTTTGACCTGGCACTCATCTGTATTTGATGTGTCTGGCCCGCGGTAGTTGTCAGTAACATCTCAGATTGAAAACTTGTTCAAACATGACTGGGGAATGCCTTTCATTCATTTGATTCTACTTTGTTACACCATCGTACATTTAATGTGCCAATATTTGGCATAATAGAGTCAGAACTATGAGTAAAAGTCTGCTGGGAAATTGGTAATGAAAACACTTTTGTGGGCGATGCAGCAATTTCAGCCACTCAAATCCCACTGCAAACTCCTTTTCCCAGAGACCAGATAAACCAAAGCTGTGCTGTTTGGCACGTACACAGTTCCCCTCGGTCATATTTGCTCTGCTGGCCAGCGCGTGGGTACTACAGCTCCGTGTTGTTTTTCCCTTTGAGAGTAGGTTTTCTTTAAAAGGGAGGGAAGTCAAGAACGATGTTGCTCCCTTTGCATAGACATGCCAGCATGGCTAAGGAAGAACACTTCAAATTTCTCCTGTTGCTGAGTTGTCTGTAGCTGTCCCATCACCGCACAGCTTAGCGGAACACAGCCGGGAGCAGTCGGATTAAATTACATGCATCAGGGTGAAACCTCCCTGCCTGTTGAGATACAGCACGGAAGGAATTTCCTGGCTGAATTGAATCTTGTCTGAAGAGGGAGGAGGGCTGAATGAACTCTTATTCATCATGCTATTAAAATCACAGATAAGTGATTGTTTTAGCGCTAGAAAAATGTGAGTCATCAGTTAAAAAAATAAAGAAGCTTAAAAATAATGTGTACAATTCCTTTAAGTGGGAAAACTTTAATATATCTTTAAGACTTATGAAGGTGCTAGAAGGCTAAATACTATTTGTTATGCATAAAAACTAGACCAGGTGATCAAGGATATCAGCATCCAGTATGGATCACAACTCAATGGAAAGAAAACCAAAATATTCACAACTGGACCAGTAGGTGATATTGTGATAAACAACTGGACCAGTAGGTGATATTGTGATAAACAACTGGACCAGTAGGTGATATTGTGATGAACAACTGGACCAGTAGGTGATATTGTGATGAACAACTGGACCAGTAGGTGATATTGTGATGAACAACTGGACCAGTAGGTGATATTGTGATGAACAGAGAAAAGATGGAAGTTTTCATGGATTGTGTCTTGCTTAGAGCTACAACCAATGCTCATGGAAACAGCAGTTAAGAAATCAAATGACACCCTACTCTACAAATTCTGCCCTAAAAATCTGGCTAGACCAGAGGATGTACACTGGTACAGATAGGAACTGGAAACACAGGGAATCCAGGGAGGATGACCCCTTCAGGAGCAGTGGTGAGAGTGGTGATACCTGGAGGGTGGAGGGAAGGTGGGCTAGAAATGTGGAGGGAAGGTGGGATAGAAATGTGGCGGGAAGGTGGGGTAGAAAGGGGGAACCAATTGCAAGGATCATTCATTCTTTTTGATTGTTGGCAAAGATTTACTTAGTGTCTTTTATGTGTGTGGGTTGAGTGAGAAAAAAAATTGCACCTAAGATATATATTAAAAAGAGAACTATTTCCATCAAATCGATTCTGACTGGTGGATCAGATGGTTAGCACTCAATTATGAACAGAAAGGTTGAGGATTCAAATCCACCAATTGGCACTGCAGAAGAAAGGTAGCTGGTGGATTTGGACCTCCTACATTTATTTTGGTTAGCAGCCAAGCAATTCGCCACTGAGTCACCAGCGCTCCTCTTTGTTAAACTGGAAGCTGCGGAGAGCAGTTTTACTCCCAAACACAGTACCGCCGGAATGCATGTGAGCTCACTACCACCGAGCTGATTCCCGCTCGTAGTGACGCTCCATGCTTCCTGACCTAAAGGGCAGAGTAGGTGAAAAGGTTTGCTGAGCAAAGTAACGGGGTCCTGTGTTTCTCTTAAGACCATCTCCTTCTGTGTCCTGCTAGACCACGTCCATACGTTCTTCACAACAAATCCTTCTAAGAGTTTGGTTTGTGGACAATAGTTGACTCCAGACAGATGTGATTTTTAAAACTAGATGTAAAAATCATATCCAAACTATTTAAGCTTTACATTGACATTAGGAAACAGAAGACAGGAAAACTGAAGGTCGAGACAAAGTGCTCCTGTGGCGTAACATGTCCTCTTCCTGCTCCTTTTAGATGACTGCTGCTCTCTCCTTCCATTTAATGTTTAGAGTCGTGTCTACTTTAAATTTAATTTTGTAAGTAACATGCTTTGGGAAGGACAAGAAATAAATTATATATAACTACTGTTGGATAATTTTTACAGTCTGTTGGGTCACCTTTGGTTGGACTAGGTGCAATTAAGGATCTCTTCTAGGCAGTTATCCACGTCATGGTCTCCAAATTTCTTGCTATAGGCTAGGGAGTGCTTCCAGTGTTTCCGGTGCTCTGTCTGCTGGCTGTCCAGTCCTGGAGCGTTGTTTCTGGCCAGTGCCTTCAGAACAGCTGGGACTTCCTTCTTTAACCTCGTTGGTTCTGGGTCACATGCTGCCTCTTGAAATGGTGGGACGTTGACTAGCCCTTCCACAACAGGCACTTTGTGTGCTCCTTCTATATTCTTTTGAAGCTTCCTGCATCGTTCAGTTTTTCTGTCCATCGAGTCTTTTAGCATTGCAACTCGTGACTTGGAATTCTCCTTCAATCACATCAGCTTGATTTATGTGAGTGTGTTCTTCCCTTTTGGTTTTCTACTTTCAGGTCTTTTCACATTTCATCCTTTGCCTTCTTGAGCTGACTTTTGAAAATTTCTGTTCAGTTCACGTACTTAATTATGTCTTCTGTTTGCTTTATCTGTTCTACAATCAAGAGCAAGTTTCAGAGTCTCTTCTGACATCCACTTTGATCTTCACTTTTCCTGTCTTTTTAATGACCTTGGGCTTTCTTCATGTATGTTCTTCATATCTTCCAGCTCTTCGGGTCTGCTATCATTAGTGCCCAATAGAGCAAATCTGTTATTGAGATGTTCTTAAAATTTATATAGGATATATTCATCTGTCTAGACATATGAAATAAATTTTCGTGTTATATATGTATACATATAGACAAGGATATATAAAGATCTATAATAATAGAAGTAAAAAACTACCACAGAATCACAGAAATCTTTAAAAATCAAATCTTTATCAAACAAATATATAACAACCTGAAAAGATTCTTTCTAGCCATGTTCTCCATCTAGGTTTTTACACTTCTGAGGGTGGTCTCTTCATTCTTCTAAAACTTCCCTAAAGAATATTGTAGCCTTTGATTCACACCAGGTCAAAATGGCAGTTTGGCATCTTGGAATGAGTCCAATCTTGTTCCCATAAGTGTTCGTTAGAGTTCAAAATCAAACAGGAATCCTTGAAGATCAGACTGAAAGGTGTACATGGCAAGGTTTCCCATTAAGACTCTCATGGGACAGCACTTGTTATTCTCAGAGAAGGCATTGCTCTTAGCAACAAGACACCTACGTCACAGTGCCACCGCAGAATAAATAAGTGATCCAAAAGAAGACAGCCATCACTTAACAATGTTACTAATATTACAAGCAAGTAGGACTTGAGGTGCCCTGGTGGTGAAGTGGTCATACATTGGACTGCGATCCACAAGGTGGCAGCTTGAAACCGGCACTGCTCTGCGGGACAAAGATGGGGCTTTCTACTCCCCACCAGAGTTCCAGTCTCAGAAACCCACAGCGGCAGCTCTGACTTGCCCTATAAGGTCACTATGAGTTGGCTTTGACTCGGAGGTGAGTGAGTCAAATAAAACTTGACTGAGAATAATTTTTTAAAAGATCATTGTTCAAGCTATATTCAGAACAAGAAATGAAAAAAAGCAATATAATTGCGGTCATCAGACGGATCTTGACTGAAAGGAGATAATATCAGAAAGATATTTACCTGTATTTTATTGGTTATTTACGATAATTTGACTGTGTGAATGACAAGATATTATCTATAACATTCAAAAGATTGAGAATTCTAGGACATTTAGTTGTCTTCATGTGAAACTTGGGCAAAGACCAAAAGGTAGCTGTTTGCACAGGACAAAGGTACACTTGGTGTTTAAAAGCAGGAAGATGTCCACCACGTCGAATCTTTCCTCATACTTATTCAATTTGTATGTTGAGCAAATAATCCAAGAAACTGGACTATATGTAAACGTGGCATCAGAACTGGAGGAAGACTCATTGTCAGTCTTTGATATGCCAATGATACCTCCTTGGTTGCTGGAGCAAAGAGGAATTTTTTCCCCAAAATCTTTTTATTGGGAGGTAATGCATATTTATCATTCTGTAGTTCAATCACATCAAGCAGTATTGTACAATTGCTACCACAATCAGTTTCAAAAGAGTCTCTTTCTTCTTAAACTCCTTGAAATCATCTCCCTTTTACCCACCAACTTACACCATTTGCTGTCTCTATAGGTTGATGAATCCTGGGTTTCATGTGCCAGAAAACAGAAAAACGTATTACAAAAACTCAAAATGGCTATCTCCAATGACAAAATACATCAAAGCTAAACCCCAACATGAAACAACAAACAACAACAAACCCCACAGAAAGTGTGGAAAGCCAGTTCAGGCTCAAAGAGTATTGGAGGGATCAACTGAGAAGGTTTTAACTGTTCAAGTCAGGTTTATCATTTTGATCTGTAGTCATCTCTCCAATATACTTTGTTTTGTAACCAGTTTGCTCCCATCGCTCCAATATATATATATATATATATATATAAATATATATATATATATTACCAATCCCATCGCATATATATATATATATATATATCTCCAGAGGGTTATTTCCTGTATAGATATCACAAATGTATCTTGGTATCCCCCTGTGATCCATATCCTTCTATAAATAAGAATCTCACAATTTGGGCTGTGATACTACTTCCTCTTTGGGAAAAATATCATATAAATGGTATATATGATTTACCATCCTGGGTGGATTTTGGAGTGCTTCCTCCATGTGAACTTGGTTGACATCTCAATTAGATGGCTGCTTGTTTGGAAACAAGCCTTTAAGACTCCAGATACTATTTATATGATAGCCGGGCACCATCTAATTTCTTTACCACACTTTGCTGTAGCACTCATATCTTATGTGTTCAAAGCCATGATATAAGAACTAATTATTCTTAAATTGGAACTAGGATTCAGTGCAAGCCAAATATCCCTCTTTCAACTGTGTTTTCAAAATTAGTACCAGGGACTAATCTATGACAACATTAATGGAAGATTTTTATGCTTCAGGGAATTGATCGATAGGACTCTCTACCATAAATTATAAAGGGACCCAAAGGAAGATAAAAAAAAAGAAAAGACAAGGTACAGGAATGGGAAAAGAGGAATTGAAGCATAATTGAGGAATATCTAAGGCTAGAGCTTCTGGTATGATTTACACCCTAACCGAGAATACAAAATTTCACTATTGGTCACTAATAAAAATATAAAACCAGCACGATAGGTGGAGAAAAGATTGAAGTTGGCAAGAGTTTCATTTTGTTTAGATCCACAACTAAAGTGCATGGAAGCAACAGACAAGGAATCAAATGAAGTACTACATTAGGTGGTACTTACAATAGGTAAATATTCTGAAAAAGACCACTTTTAAGTGTTTAAAAGCAAAGATGTCCTTTTTGAAGACTAAGGTGAGTCTGACCCAAGTTCTGGCACATTCACCCACCTCATATACATTTGAAAGTTGGACAGTGAATAAGGAACATTAAGAAAGATGGATGCATTATGTTGCAGTCAAAGAATATTTAATGCAGAAGAACAAACAAGTCAGTCTTGGAAGAAGTACAACCAGAATCTTCCATGAAAGAAAGTGTGACTAGACTTGCTCACATATGTTTTAGGCATGTCATCAGGAGGGACCAGTCCCTGGAGAAAGACAGCACGTTTAGTCTGAGAAGTTTTTGTGACTTTGTTCCCTATACGCATCAATACATTTATGTATATATTTACAGCAAAGGCAAATACCAATGTACAAATATTCTCTATCAAAAGGGATACTTTCACTTTTCATCCCAAACCTTTCAGCCTGCCTGTCCTGCCTGGTTGTGTGTCCCCCACAGCTATTTTTATGTTTGAGTCCATTGTTAAAGCCGTGGGGTGTCAATCTATTACCTTGAGTCTGTTCCTCTGTTTTTCATTTTTACTTTACCAAACATGATGTCCTTTTCCAGAGACTGTTTCCTCTCGATAAAATGTCCAAAATACACGAGACAAAGCCTTTCCAGCCTTGTTTCTGAAGAGAATTCTGGCTGTACTTCTTCCCAGACAGATTCTTGTTGTTGTTCTTTTTGCAGTCCATGCTACTTTAAATAGTCTTCATCAGCTCCCTCTTTCTACTACACCAGTTCGTCTCTAGTTTTCCTTGGTCAACGTGCACGTTAGGTAGTGAAGAATACTGTTTGTGCGCCTTCGGCTCAAAGGGACCTTCCTGCTCTTTAAACCGGAGATCATGTGCAGAAGTTTGTTCAGCACAATGCATCATTTGATTTCTTTTTTTCCAACAAAGCTGTTGGAAATAAACTATTGGTTCACAATCGACATATCATAGAATGGAACAGTATCATCATTCAAACACATCAAGGGGGAATCGAACAGTCGCTGCAGGATTGTGCATGTCCAGGGATTTGTTAGGATTGCAGGTGACCCTTGCACGTCTCCCAGTGTCTTGCCTTGGCTTCGATCATTTTTTTTTGACAACTGCCTGCGGTACATTATTTTCTCTTCCACTCATTATTTTGTCAGTAATTTATATTTCCTTCCCCTGCCTCCCTGGTTACCACTAAATAATGTTTCTTTTAATGTGAATTTAACAACAGTGATTATACATAACAGTTGCTCTTTTATGAATGACTAATTTCCTTCAGCATTTGTGTTTAGGTTTCCTCACGCTCTGAACCGAGCCAGGTACTTCCAGTGCCTCACAGGCATTTCCCAATGCTTCCATTCTGTCCAGAAGGCTTTCCATAGCTACTTCCTTAGAAGCGGACAACTTATTCTTTCTTCTTTGTCTGTTCTTAGTCTGGAAGCTCTGCTAAAATGTGTTCACTGTGGCAGCCCCTGCTGGCATTTGAAATACTGTTGATATGGTTTCCAGCAATGCATAAGCCACCACAGGGTGACAAACTGACAGACGGTCTTTGAACATTGCATAAGGAAGACAAGAAGCATCAATTAAAGTCATATTCTCCATGACTGTACTATAATTTTTCTATATTATTGCTGTACAATTGCGCCTGCTGGGCCTGTGACGATTTGTTAGGGGCTGGCTCCCCTGACAGGAGAGAGGCAGCAAAAAGAGGAAGACCTTTGATGAGATGGATATTGACACAGTGGCTGCAACAAAGGGCTCAAACATAAGAACAATTGTGCGGATGACACAATGGGGATGTTGCTGTACACAAGGTCTGGCTCAGCAGAACCTAACAATATATGCATGTGAAAGCTGCACAATGAACAAGGAGCATAGAAGAAAAATCAATGCATTTGAACTCTGGTGTTGGTAAAGAATATGGAAGGTACCATGGACTGCCAATAGAACAAAGAGTTGTCTTGGAAGAAGTGCAATTAGAATGCTCCTTAGAGGCAAAGACAGAGATATCATCACCTCATGTACTTTGGACATGTTTTCATAGAGACCAATCCCTAGAGCAAGACATGCCTCTTGGTAAAGTAGTGAGCAGCAATAAAGAAGACGGCCCTGAGAAGATGGATTGACACTGTGGCTGTAACAATGGACTCACAAACGAGAGCAGTTGTGAGGATGGCACGGGACCATGTGATGTTTATTTCTGTTGTACATGGGGTTACTGTGAGTTGGAACCTATTCAGTGGTTCTTAAAAACATCAACAACAACAGCAACAACAACAACAGGTGATATGTAGATTCACTGTTAGTCTTACTGTCTGCGTCTGCATCATAGTTTGTCTATCCATTCTTCTACTGACTGGTCTTTATATGTGTATTCTTAGTTTTATAACTATCCAGGCAAACGTGTTTAAAAAGATTCGGGAAAATGGAAAGATAATGGAATTTTCCACAAAATTTTGACTACTATCCCCTTGCCAATGAAATAATTATATATTATTCTGTTTTGCTTATTGTATTGACACATCTTCATGGTTTAAAGAAGTGATACATCTACTGTTCTGTCGTTGCTATTTTTTCTCAGTGCCAAAATAGTTAAAAAGTCAGTTAATCAATATTCCCTTCTCAAACATTGATTCTAGTACATTGTCTCCTCAAGCTTTTTATCCTGATGTAGATAACCCTAGATCTTCCTCTTATTTGTTAGTGAAATGGCTGAGCTATCAGATTATCGATGTTCTCCATATGCAAATCAGCTCCCTCCCTTACTGCCAGGCACTGATACTTTTCAGATACAGTTGGTTGTGTGTCAGTTTTAAATACTGTTTGTGAGAGCTTTATTTATTTTACAATCCAAGAGGAAAATGTACTTTAAAAATATGTAACAGATTTATTGACATATAATTCACATAATATGCAATTCAATGGTTTAAGTATATTAGAAAGAGTTGTGTGATCAGTTTGAGAACATTTTCTTCATTTTAAAAAAAATCACTTTATTGGGGTCTCGTACAACTCATCACACTCCATCCATCCATCCATCCAGCCAGCCAGCCAGCCAGCCAGCCAGCCAGCCAGCCAGCCATTGTATCAGGCACATTTTTACATTTATTGCCATCATCATTCTCAAAACATTTTCTTTCTACTTGAGCCCTTGGTATCAGCTCCTTATTTTTTCCTCTCTCTTCCCATCCCACTCTCTCATGAACCCTTGATAATTTATAAATTATCATTTTGTCATATCATACACTGTCCGACATCTCCTTTCACTCACTAGAAAAGGTACATTTTTTTACAATAAAAGAGCAAAATTTTTATTGTACTTATAAAAAAGCTACTTATTTAACACTCAGACTGGCAGTTTCTAGAAGGCCATGAGGTTCAATTACTAGTAGAGAGATGATTTGCAAACTCACAATCACCTCTATAAATAAAATACATTTCAAACTTAAAAGAAACCCACCAAGGTTATGTGGATTCCTTTAGGGAGTAAGGGCAGACATTTAGAAAAATTAAGGAGCTCATTAGGAGAGGGTAAAAAGGAGTATAATTAGAAGCTGAACTGACCTGAAAATGTGCTTTTATGCGCTAATATGAGCCCATTCCTGTCTACTTGATTCTGACCCAATGCTACTCTATAGCTCAGAGAAGTATTCCCCATAGACTTCCTAAGGCTGTAATCTTCACATACTTTCCTTTCTCTCTCTTTCTTCCTTAAGATTATACTCTTGGAAACCCCACAGAGCAGTTCTACCTTCACACAGGGTCACTTTGCTTAAGAATATATTCTATGGCATGCAGTTTTGAAGATTACACTCTGTGTACGTATCTTCATTATCTGACCAACCATGAACGAAAGATCGGGATGTCATGGGATCTCACCAGGAAATCTCTCATGACTTCAATGTTTGTAGCATCAACTCAGGTCTTAATGGGAAGTGAATCATCAATAGCCACTACACAAAATCCTATCATCTTCTCTGGAAATGTAAAAACTAAAGACTCAGTTTTTGCATTTTGTTTTTGTATTTGCTCCCTGCCTGAAAATTACAAAAAGTGCAAGAATTATTAGAGTATGCCTTATGCATTGTTATATCAAAGAGATCGTGTTTGGTAAATCAGTGGAAATGAGGAAGCCCTGTAATGACATGGATAGACACAGTGGCTCTGACAATGGACTCAATCATAGCAAGACTTTTGAAAATGGCACTGGGCCAGGCTGTGTCTCATTCTATTGTACATGTTGTGTCTAGGGCCACGATGAGTCAGAGCAGACTTGAGAGCTCCTAAAAATAACACCACAGTGTAACAGCGGAATCACAGTCACTGAGAAGGAGAGAAAGAAAAATAGAAAGAAAGGCAAGGAAAAAGAAAGAGGAGACTGCAGAGAGACAGACCGACTGGGGTTAAAGAAGAGAATGGCAGAGAGATAGACTGTGTTGGGCGAGGAAAGGGTTAATGTGTTCTCACATAATTGATTTAAACTCTAGTGAAACGAGGTGTGATTTTAAATGCCAACAGTGAGAAGGTGGATCTACAGTTAAGAAGCAAAAGGAGGATTAAGTGGAATTCCCGATGAAAGCAGTGTGCAGTCATATAATCTAGTGACATTTTTCTGTGAGATAGTAGCCTTCTCTTTTATGAACTTCTCTCCTGTTATTTCCAGTTCTGGATCATCTGATCAGACACTCCTGGAATCTGCAACTCTCAAGGCACTAATTTGAGCGGCTGAAACAGCACCCTCTCTCTAGTTCCTACCATAACCACTCCTGCTCTGCTGGGATGTGGACTTCTGCCATCTCAGACACTCTTGCCAAGGAAAGAGACGGTGGCACTTAAGTGGCACTTATGACTTTCCTAACCAACCCCAAAGGCTCTGAACCAGGCCATTCTAAATTAAGCTTTCTTGGGTAAATGAATAAGAATTCATGAAACCTCAGCATTAAAAAAAGCATATATGTACCGATGAACATTAATAATGGGAATGTAGAATGTAAAAAAATATGAAACTAGAAAAAAGAACATTTGTCAAAAATAAAATGGAACTAATCAAGAATATCCTAAGCATCAGCGAGCTGAAATGGATTGGTATTGGGCATTTTGAAGCAGATCTATTATGTCAGAATGACAAATTGAAGAGGAATGATATTGATTGTCAAAAGAACATTTGAAGTTGTATCCTGAAGCACAGCACTGTTAGCAGTAATATAGTATAATAGCCATGCAACTACAAAGAAGATCTGTTCAGTTAATGTGACTCATTTAAATTTATCTACCAGCCACTTAGACCAAATATAATGAAGATTTTAACAACATCTGCAGTCTGAGATTGATCTAGTCTGCAATGGAGGTGCATTGATAATTAAATAGTGACTATACACATGGACCTCCTTGGAAGAACTTATACAGGAATCCAATTGACCACATCTGTGTGAAGACTCAATGGAGAAGGTCAATATCATCTGTCTGGACAAGAACAGGGACTAACTGCAGAACAGACTATCAAATGCTCATATGTAAATGCAAAGCCAAGTTGAGGGAAATTATAACAAGTTCATGAGAACTAAAGCACAATGTTAGGCTATCCTACACAGATTTAGAATACATCTAAATACAGCTTTGGTTCATTGAAAGACTAGTGACTGAAGACTGAATGAATTGTGGGATGACACCAAGCACATCTTTATAAAGAAAGCAAAAAGTCACTACAAAGCCAAGGAAGAAAGAAAAGTCCAAAATGATTATCAGTGGAGAATCTGAAACTTGCTCTTGAACGTAACGGAGCTGAAGCAAATGGAAGAAAAAAAATTGATAGAGTAAGGAGATGAACAGAAGATTTAAAAGGGGAGCTCATTATAATGAAACATGCAAAGACCTAAAGTTATGGACCTGCAAAAGGAAAGAATGTGGTTAGCAGTCCTGATGTTGGAAGAACTGAAGCAAGAGCACGGCAAGTTTCCAGTCGACGCTCTTTATCCTGGTCACTCAGCATCTGAGGCACACATTTCTCAGCCACCCTTCCCATTCCAAATCTTCAGTTAAAATTCACTGAACTGAGCTCCAAGATGGCCCAGATAACCCTCCCATCTCCTCAGTGGTCCATTGTCAGTCTTTGAGCTCAAGTTCAAGAATTGTATTGACATTTTCTTCTGTTCAGTAAGTAGATGGACATACAGTATGAGGCTTGTCATCAATTGACATTTCACCTTTTTTGAAAGGAGAAAACTACTTGCTGTACACTTGAGTTTTTCCCATAGAGCTGTCCTTGTAAGCTGTGTTCAACACCAAGGCAGTTTCTGTGACATCCCCCTCCCCCTCCCAAAGCAGGAAACGAGAGAACCTTCCCAGGCAAGGGCACTAGGGGCACTAACTCAGAATGAGTTGTTTGATGTTCCCCTAGACCTAGAGGGGAAAAATGCATTTTATGAAAGTTCTGCCAGGCTCTGTTTTTTAGTGTGCCCTCCTCATAGAAGCTATAGATCTTTATATCTTTAACTACAAGTTAACATGATATATATAATCCTTATATCTAAACTAATGCCTCTCTCTAATGAAGCATTCTCGGTATGAGATGAAATATACTGCTTCCCAATCTATTTGTACAATGTAGTTTCTCAAAAATTTTATAATCTTACTGGATCAGAGTCTGTGGAGAGATAGGAATTTATATTATAGCAGATACATAAGTTGCTATCATTGAGGAGCACATCTCAATCCTTAGGTTAATTGAAAGCATGCCTTTCTGAGTTGGGGCAGTGGGTGGAACAGATCATTGTATGTGTCAAAGTTTCTTTCTGCCTACTTCCAAATAGGCAGATTTCTTCTCTGTAATAAGGTAAAACATGCGTAAGAGAGAACTTGTCTCTGGAACTAGTTCCATTGTCTCTGAGGTTAAAGAATCTTCATATATGATGACAATAAGTATTTTATGTATGTGTGTGCGCTTCTTATATGTTTTTATGTACAAGAAGACTTCAAAAAGTTCATGGAAAGTGGGGTTAAAGATCATTAATTTTTTTCATAATTAAAAAATCCTCATAATCTATGTGATGAAATTAAAATAATAATTTTGAATATTGAAAAGAAAGTTCACAGATTAATTCATTTAAGGTGTGAGAAACCAAATATTACCATTTTTTTCAGTAATGGGCAGAAAGTTATACTTATAATCTTTATTTAAATTAGTAGGTCAATACAGATAGAGGAGGCTTTCATGCTGGATAAATACTAAACAAATATATAGTAATAGATCTCTTGTGCACATTTTTATTTTATAAAGTTGATTATATGTTATCTGTCACAGTTTTTATGTTCAAAAAGTAGTTTTTCTTAATTCCTTAAATTAATTAATGGCATATTTCTCCCAATATCCTTGAGAATATCTGAAATAATGATTGAATTAACAAATATTTTTATTTTTATATTTTTATCAACAAAAAAGCTGTATTAGTTCATTACCTATCTGATATTGGCTGGACTTGTGGGGTTTTATTTGTTTGAGTTTTCTTGCTCTTTGTCATGGTTTTTAGTCTGATGCTCAGGCTATGGTATCCAAGACTTGTCTGATTTCTAATGGATGTTATGTTCTACCATTTAACACTTAAAAGTTTTACCATGAAGAACAATTTCACAAATATTTTTATTTATTATCATTTATTATTGAATCATCTGTTCAGACCTGTCTTTTAGAAACAGATCTGGACTTTGAGTCAATGAGAGATATACCAAAATGAATTTAATAACTTTTAGGAAAAATGCTTGCCTTTGTTATTTAGTGTGATTTTTTTTTTGGTAACAAAAATGCCACAAATGGTGGCTTTAATAAACAGAACTTATTTTCTCACAGTTTTGGAAGTTAGATGTCTGAATTCAGATTGATATCTGGGAGAGAGGCTGTCTCTCTCTTTTGGCTCTGGAGGAAGGTTTTATCTCTTTGAATTTAGGTTCCTGAGTGGGCTGCACGTGGCTTAGCATGTCCTCTATCCTATCTCTGCATTCTAGCATGATTATTTAGTCTTTTACATCTCATGTGAAATGGCTTACACTAATCTTATCTCACTAACATAATGATTAAAATCTCTAAATGGCAAAGAAGTTAGGATTTACAGTACATATATGCATATTTTTGGGGGGTGAGGGTGTCACAATTACATTCATAACAACCCACCCTTTACCTCCCAAATATAAAATATGTAAGCTTTTTATGTTTTTACCAAATGTAAAATAAGCTCACTCATCCCATTGTCCTAAAATTCTTAAATTGACTTCAAGCTCCAGGTCTTATCTTCCCAATCATCTAAATCAAATATGGGTGTGATTTTCAAAATGCTTTTCATCCATAGCCCTGTGAAATCTATAGAAGATAAGTTGTCTGTTTCCAATGTTCAATGGTGAAATAGGTAGATATTTCCATTAAAATAGGATGTTTTCATTTTTTAATATTATGAACTTGGTGGTTTACAGAGCAGATCATTAGTTTTATATTGAGCAATTTATACACATTTTGTATCAAGTCATCAACTGCAATTCCCTCAATGTACTATCAGGGGATAGTACGTGGAATTATGGTGTTGGTGATAGAAACCAAATTGGAGAGCACATTATAGAATTTTTCAAAACTAATGACTTCTTCCTTGCAAATACTATTTTCTACCAACATAAATAGTTGCTGTATACATGTACTTCACCAGATTGAATACACTGGAATCAAATTGACTACTTCTGTGGGAATAAAAAATGAAGACACTCACTATCAGCAGCCAAAATAAGGCTAGGGGCAGACTGTGGAATAGACCATAAATCCCCATATGCAAATTAAAGCCAAAAAAAAAAATCCAAGAGAACAAATACCACCTTCAGTATATCCCGCCTGAATTGTGAGACTATTTCAAGAATAGATTTGTTTTAGGTAACACTAGTGTCAGAAATACTGCGGGGTGCCATGAAGAACAGGATATACTAAGAAAACAAAGGTCGTTAAAAACACAATAAAGAAAGAAAAGATCAAAATGGGTGTCATAAACCTCAAACCAAATTCTCTTCAGTTAGTCAGTCCTGACAAATAGGGATCTGTAAGACAGGGTAGGACTGCTCTGGTGAGTTTCCAAGACTATAAATCTTTATGGACTAGAAAACCCCATCTTTCTCCTGTGATGTCAGAAAAGACTCCGAAACTTGTTTGTAATTGTTGCGCAGCTAAATAAAATGGAAGATCTATTGAAGTAAAAGAAGTGAATGGAAATTTTCAAAGGACAACCCAAGAAGGTACCGTATTATAAGGAAATATGCAAAGAGTTAGAGATAGAAAACCCAAAATGAGGAACACGGTCAGCTTATATCAAACTGAAATTCTAAAGAAAACGTTCAAGGTTCGCATTGCTATATTGAAGGATTCTAGGAGCAAAATATCGGACAGTGCAGGAAGCAGGAGGAGATGAAAGGAACACAGAGAGTCACTGTCCTAAGAAGACCTAGTTGATAGTAAACCATTTCAAGAGGTAGCATATGATCAAGGACTGATGGTACTAAAGGAAGAAGCTCAGGTGCTCTGAAATCCTTAGCCCCAAGCAAGGCTCCAGGACTTGACGGAGTACCATCTGAAATCGTTCAGCAATCCGGTGGAGCACTGAACTCACTCTCTAGCCTACCAAGAGGTTTGGAGGACAGCTCCTTTGCCAACCAACTAGAAAAGATCAATATTTGTACCCATTCCAACAAATAGTTCCCCAATTGAATTAATCAATTGTCAAACAATCGAATTAATATCACATGCAAAGAAAATTTTGCTATCAATCAACAACAGTTGCAGTAGTATACATCAACAATTCAAGTCAGCTTCCGAAGAGATTGTGATGCAAGGTATATCATTGCTGACTTAAGATGTATGTTTACTTTTGTTTTATGAACTTTGCAAAAGCGTTCAGCTTTGTGGATCATAACAAACCATGGCTAGGAGGCAGTTGTTCGAATCCAACAAGTGTCCGGCCCGCATATCTATGTAAGCATTTTTGGGTAGGCCACGACTCTTGTAATGAGTGTGCATAACAGTAAGCCTCTCTGTTGCCTTTTACTCTTGCAAATCTTCCAATGCCTTTCCTTTCATCCATCATGTTTCATTTGCCTCCCTCTTAGTGTATATTATCTCTCCCTTCACACAAGTTAACGTCTATCTACCCTCTAGTCTGGGATTTCTTCTTCCTCCTTCTCCCGTCTGCCCCTGGTACCCATCAAAGTATGTTTCTTTCCGTGTGAAAACCTTTCTTGACTTTTTGCCATCCACATCTAATATGATTGTCTTTGTGTGGTGATTAATGGTATTTGGCATGCTTTCCTCCATGTTCCTCCATGTGATGAAGTGCTTCACAGATTCATTGGTATTCTTGAACGTTGTCCAGTATTTCATTGTGCTTATGTACCAAAATGTGTTGATCCACTTCTCACTGCTCGGCATTTTGATTCATTCTATCTTTTCACTCTTGTGAACAGTGGCGTGATGAGCATGGGTGTGTAGACATCTATTTGTGCCATGGCTCTTTTTTTTTTAGGATAGAAACCAGGGATTGCTGTGCCCTATGGTGTTTCTATTCCCACATTTTTGAGGAAGTGCCATTTAGCTTTCCAGAGTGGCAGTACTTTACAGTCAGCAACATGTGAAACTTGATGGGAAGAAAGGGTAGCAAGTGTCAATCAAATCCCAAACTTACTAGAACAAATGGCCCTACTCCTTATTTATCAACGCTCTCATTATCTGGTAATTTGTATATAAAAATAGTGAAATCCCCCCCAAAACTGACAACTATTTGTACATTAATAGCATAGGTCTGACAGTAATGAGTGCCAAGGTTTGCAGTAGAGTAATGTAATAAACTATCATTAACTATGATAATTAATGTTAGGTATCAGTTGGACTTGGTCATGAGTCTCGGTGGTTTGGCAGATATGTAATCAAGGAATGGAAAGTTGTGGGATGATGTAATCTAACAATTATGTGATGATGCAGTTATCCTCCATTTTTCAATCTGATGTGGTCATTTTCTATTTTCACATATGTTAATTTTTCCATAACACACTGCTCTCTGAACCTAACCTTGTCAATAAGTTACAAGTGGGTTCTTGAGACTTAAAAATGATCCTCATTAATTCTAAGACTTAAAAATAGTTCGTTCTTCTTTAATATCACCTATGCAATAATCTTGACCTCCGAACTCTGGGTGTTGTCATCTTCTCTTCAGCTTTACTTTCCAGACCCCCTGGGGTGTCAATGCTGCTCTCTCATCTTTGGGTGTTTCCCTTCTCTTAGTCTAAGTACAGACCTGAAACCCCGAGCACTGGCAGGACCCACGTGGGCATGGGAGTCTTCCCCCTCAGCATTGGGCTCACCCTCTTAGCCAATCTGAATGGCAGCCCCTCACATCAGAACTGAGTTTCTGAAGATTTGACTCTGAAACCACGAGGTTGTTGCTCTACCCTTACACTCTAGAGGCCTGGCCCCACCTTTTGAAGCCAGGTGGCTAAGTTGTTCGGTCTTGGCTGCTAACTGAGCAGGGGGTGCTGTCAGCTCAGCAGCTACTCCATGGGAGAAAGATGTGGCAGTCCAATCCTGTAGAGATTTCACCCTTGGAAATCCTAAGATAGCAGTTCGACTTTGAGTTATAATGGATTGTTCTGTTGTAGAGAAAGTCTTAAAGAGAATACATACAAAGTGATCTAACATATTTATATTCCTTATAGATGGCATTGGCACAACTTATGTAATGGAACCTCAAAGAGTTTCTGGAAAAAGGGAATTGAAAAATAATTTAATTTCCCCACAAAAATTTAAAAACCCTTTGGCCTGGTGGCCTAGTATCTTACGAGTTGGGCTGGTTAATGCAAGGTCAGCTGTAAAAACTACCAGCCACTCTGTTGGAAAATGATGTTCTTCCTGCTTCCATGAAGAACAGGCTTGGCAATTCACAGGGGAAAGTCTACTTTGTCCTGTAGGGTCTCTATAAATTAGAATTGACACAATGGCAGTGAGTTTGTACTCTTTTGGTTTTTGCATATCAGCTTTGAGGTATTAATTAATGAATATTTAGGATGTATAATATTTAGTTATCTAGAAAATTGATTTTATATCCAAAGCAATTTTATTTTGTCCATAAATTTAGAAATTTATGCAAATTGAGACCGATCATATTGACTATGATAACTGGTCAGCCTTGAGGAGAATATGGTCTTGAATTAACAGTATTTCAAAAACAGTCTGTGACATTAGTTTAATTTTGATGTACATCAGATTGTTTTCATTCTATTTGCTTGGATTATAAAGAAATATCAGACCAAGGATAATTAGTTTTTAAGAGATCATTTATTGTGAGCTCTTATAGCTCTTATAACAATCCATACATCAATTGTATCAAGCATATTTGTACATGTGTTGCCATTATTATTCTCTAAACATTTACTTTTATTAAGTCCTTGGTATCAGCACCTCTCCCCACTCCCCTCGTGATCCCTTGATAAATGATAAATTATTATTATTTTTGTACCTTACACCAACCACTGTCTTCCTCCCCCCACAGTTTCTGTTGCTCCCATAATACTTTTTATGGTAACTTTGAGAGCTTAAAATATTTTTATATTCCATATGCTATGAAAAAAAGAGCAAGAAGGGAAATATTCATTTCTAATCAAAGAAACGTTAAGGCAGGGATTGGGAATATCCAGCCTATGGTCCATTGAAGGCTCATGAAATCATCAATTCCAGCTAACATCAGATGCCTCATCGAAGAGTAGCAGCTCCAGCCATCGTAGTAGAGGTGAATTAATACAATATTTGGCCAAATGCCTCTTGTCAGGAAAAGATTTCCCACTCCTCCTTACTTTAAGGCAAAAATCATTATAACAGACAAAGAAAGACATTATGTAATGATTAAAGCATCATCTCCACTAGAGAACATAACCATAAAAAAATATGTGTAGACCCAATAAAAGAGCTTCCAAGTACACAACTCAATGTTATGAGATTTTAAAAAAGAAACAGACAACTTTACAAAAACTATAAAACTCCAAAACCAAACCCACAACTCTCAAATAAAATCGGACACATAGTAACCCAATGTAGGCCTTCAGAGCTGTAAGTCTTTGGGGAAGTAGGTAGCTCCATCTTCCTTCTATAGAACTGGTGGGTTTGAATGATAAACTTTGCTGTTAGAAGTCCAAAAGTTATGAGACAATGCTACCAACATTCCAGACAAGAGCAGTAGGAATACTAATATACAGTTTCAATAAGGAAGGAGCAACTAGAAAGAAACTCAAAAAAGATAAAGATCTTGTAAAGAACACAATCAAGCAATTTGATGCCATAGATAAATACAAAGCACTCCACCAAACAATGGAACAACATGCATTCTCCTCTAGCACACAGGGAATATTCTCTAGAATAGGCCATATGTAGAACAATACAACAAGCCTTAATTTAAACAAATTCAAAGCTTTTAAACAGCTTCTAAGAGCACAACACTATAAAATTAGAAGTCGACAACAATGACAAATATCTGTAAACTGAATATCACCTTGCATCAAAGTTACTGGATAATAGAAGAAAGTCAAAATGAAGATCAAAACAAGAATGAAAACAGCCTACCAAGATCGTTGGCATATAGTGAAAAGAGAGATCAGAGGACACTTTATAGCAATAAACAAATATAGTAAAAAAGAATTAACCCAAAGAACATCTAAAATTAGTATCTCTAACAATCAGAAAAAGAACAGCAAAAAAGCATAGTCAGTAGGAGAAATGATATTTTAAAAATGAATGGAAATAAATAAACAGAAAAACCCGGTCCTTTGTAAAGAATAATAAAATTGACAAAACTGTGACAAATTGAAAAATGAAAAGAAGATTTAATAACACAAGAGAAATAAAGCCTGAAAAGCTATAGTAGAACCAAAATCAATAAAAAGGATCATGAAAGGATATTATAAAGAACTTCAGCACACTTGAAAACCAAGAAGAGCTGGATAGCTATCTAGAAACACACTACTTACCTAAACTAACAGAATCTGGGGTAGAAAATTTGAACGTATTCACCATAAAAGAAGAAATTGAACAGATCAAAGAGAAAGACAAAACAAAACAATTCCCAAATGGAAGAAAAATCCTGGCCTAAATGGCTTTACTAACAAATTTTACCAAGCATTCAGAGAAGAGAAAATACCAATTCTATTCAAACTATTCAAGAACAAAGAAAAGGATAGACTATTCTCAAATGTATTCTCTGATGCAAGGCATAACCCTGGCACCAAAGCTAGATAACAGCAAACCCAAACTCACTGCCACTGAGTTGGTTGCTATTTATAATATTCCTACAGGACAGGGCAGAACTGCCCCTGAAGATGTGATACTGTAACTCTTGACAGTAGAGAGAGCCCGTCTTTAGCCCATGAACCAGCTGGTGGTTTCAAACTGCTTACCTTATGGTTAGCAGCCCAATGTGTATTCACTACACTACTAGGTAACCCAAGCCAGGTAAAGACAGTACCATAAAAATAAAATTATCAACTAAGATCTCCAGACAATCTCGAGACCAAAATGATTGATTGAGAACATAGACATAAAATTATTCAACAAAATCCTAGTTAAGAGGATACTATAATAGACACACACACACACACACACACACACAAAACAAAACACATCATGACCAAATAGGATTGATATGTTTGTTTCAATATTAGATAAGCTGCATGATTCATCACAAAAATCAAAGCAAAGAAAAACCATATAATGGTATCAATAGATATAGAAAAGTTATTTTACAAAATTCAACAATCATTCTTGGTAAAAACACCCAGCAAAATAGGAATCCAAGAGAAATTTCTTAACATAACTAAAAGGACTTTCCTCTGCCATCAAATAGATGCTGACACATAGTGACCCTACAAGACAGGGTAGAACTGCTCAAACCTCTGTAACTGGTTACTTCAGTAGACCAACCCTATCTTTATTCCACAGAGCAGCCAGTGGTTTTGAACTGTTGATTTTTAGGATCAAAGCTCAATGCATATCCATGACTCCACTAGGCTCCTCAAGAGCATTGCAGGGGTAATGGATTATTCAATGTGTCTCTTTTAGCTAAAGTCTCTAACTCTCACCAAATGACCTTTCCCGGCATGGGTCTGGTAAGAAACTGGACAGCTGACTGCATCTTCAGGTAAGTGTTGAACTGCTAACCACAAGGTTAGAGATTCAAGTCTGTCAGCTGTTTGTTGCTCAGGAGAAAGATGAGACTCTATGGCCCCAAAAGGTTTCTAACCTCAAAAACCCTGTGGGAATGGATTTGATGACATTGTAATTTTTGCTTTTTAAATTTTTTTACAATTGATCTTTGATCCACACACATTAAATAGGGGGGAAAATACTCTCCTTAACAAATGGTGCCGAAAAAGTTGAATATCCATTTACCAAAAATTTACACAAGATTCATACTTCATCCTATATACAAAAGCAAACTCAGTTGGAACATATTCCTAAATAGTTAAGACTGATGGTTAAGCCTAAAATATAAATATTGAGGAAAAAATATTGTCAAACTTCAGGGCTCTAATACAAGGCACACACACACACACACACACACACACACACACTATCAAGCACAATTTGAAAAACAAACAAACAAAAAAACACTAACAGAGGAAGGCAAAGTAGATGACTTGGGCTTCCTAAACTTTAAATGTTTTAATGCAATGAAAGACTTAATTAAAAGACTAAAATGAGACATATAGACTGGGAACAAATTTACAACAAAAAGAGTTAATCTCTAAAATGTATTAAAAATTTCAACACCTCAATAACAAGAGACCTATACCCAATTGTTAAAAATGGGCATAGGGCATAAACAGACACAACACCAAAGAACACAGTCAGGTAGCCAAAAACACTTGAAGAAATTTTCAAGATCACTAGTTATTAAAAAATGAAAGATCATACCTGTTGCCATCGAGTTAATTCCAACTCATGTTGACCCAGAGGATGGAATAGAACTGCTCCTGTGTTTCTGAGGCTATTCATCTTTACGGAAGCAGACGGTCTCATATTTCTCTCACAGAGTGGATGGCAGTTTTAAGCCACCAACCATGGGCTTAGCAGCATAAAAGTAAACTCAGGAGTCAGGTAGAGTCAGGAGCACTACCATTAGCTATTATCTACAGCCATAGACTCTAATCCAATTAATCGTGACCTACATAGTGCTTCCAAGGCTATAAATATTTATAGGAGCAGATAGCCTCATCTTTACCCACTGAGACTGAAAGCTAGGTTTGAACAGCTGACCTACTGTTAGCAGACCAACACTTACCCAACAGTGTACCTAGGTCCATTAGAGGGATGTAAATCGAAACATCAATAGGATATTATCTCAGACTACATTTGTAGCAAAGATAAAACAACAATAGCAACATCAAAACAAATGTGAAATCCTCATACATTGCTGGTAGGACTGTGTTGAAAACAGTGTGGTACTTCCTTAAGTAGTTGGAAATAGGAATGGCAACATGATCCAGAAATTCCACTACCAGATGTATAGCCTATAGAAATACAAGCTGCGAGATGAATAGGTATATGTGCACACATAAATGCTTCATCCCATTCGTTGCAGAAATGTGCACAATAGAAATAAGATGAATGGATAAACTATGGTACATATATACAATGGAATACTAAATAATACTAAAAATAATGATGATTGCAGGAAACATAATCTAGATAAATTTGTAGAATATCATACTAGGTGAAATCAATCAATCACAATAGGTTAAATACTGTCTGAAGCCACTATTATAAAAAATAAAATGCCAGGCCGTGATGATGATGATGTTCCTGAGTAGAGCAGCCAGTCCACAGAGAGAACAACATGGCTGGCCCCACTATGAGACATGATGCCCCTCAGTGACTAAGGGCGATACAGGGGACAGCACCGGAGACACAGTGTGGGAATTGCACCTGACCTGATCCCACCACACCGAGGCAAATCACTGGGGGAGTGCAGCGGAACAGCAAGGGAATGGAGTGGCAAGGTCCCCAGGGAATGCTGAAAGTGGACTTTGGGACCAGGGCGTGGTGCCCCAACAGACTGGACTGGAAAACGCTCCTAAGGGCCAGCAAACAATCCCTGAACTAACTACAAGCTTTTCTCTTGTGAACTGTTTTATTCTGTTCTTTGTCAGTGGTTTGTTTTTGTTGTTTTGTTGTCTGGTTGTATACTGTTGCTTTGTTTTCCTCTGTCTAGTTTTCGTGCATGTTAGTGACTCCACAGGTCTGTCTGAATAGGACAGGCTGGATGAACTATCTGGAGGAAAAACAACGGGACCGACAGTTCCGGGGGGACTTGGGGTGGGGGGGTAGGGGGGGTAAGGAAGTGGTGTTAACAAACCCAGGGACAAGGGAAAAACATGGGACCCCAAATGGTAGAGAAGGGGGAGTGGCAGGCATGGTGGGAAATGATCAAGGGTAAGGTTGCTTAGAGAAGAGGTATACTCTAGCCCAGGGGGCGATGAAGCATGGTAGTAGGGCAGGAGGAAAGTCAAGGGAGATGGAGGAAAGAGCTAGGAGTCAAAGGGCATTCATGGAGGTCTAGACAAAGACATGTACATGCAAATATATATAGGAGGATAGGGAAATAGATCTATGTGTCTATATTTATAGGTCAAGTATTAAGGTGGTGGAAGGACCTTGGGCCTCTACTCAAACACTCCCTCAATGCATGAGTACCTTCTTTTATTAAATTGGAACTCTATGATGCTCACTCTCCCGACACAACGGCTGGAGCCAAAGTGGGTGAACAAGTAAATGTGGTGAAGAAAGCTGATGGTGCCCGGCTATCAAAAGAGATAGTGACTGGGGTCTTAAAGGCTTGAAGATAAACAAGCGGCCATCTAGCTCAGAAGCAACAAAGTCCACATGGAAGAACACACCAGCCTGTGTGATCGAGTGGTCCCAAAGGGATCAGTTACCAGGCATCAAAGAACAAAAAATCATATCATTGACTGCACACCTCCATGATAGGATCGCTGAAGACAAATGGGTGCATAAGCAAATGTGGTGAAGAAAGCTGATGGTGCCCGGCTATCAAAAGAGATAGTGTCTGGGGTCTTAAAGGCTTGAAGGTGAACAAGCGGCCATCTAGCTCAGAAGCAAATAAGCCCACATGGAAGAAGCACACCGGCCAGTGCGATCACGAGGTGCCCAAGGGACCAGGTATAAGGCATCATGCAAAAAAAAAAGATATAAGTGTGTGTATGTATGTGTATATATGTGTATATGTATATATGTATGTATATATATGTATATATATATCATATTAAATGAAGGGGGAAGTGCAGAGTGGAGACCCAAGGCCCAAGTGTCGGCCAATGGAGATCCCCTCATAGAGGGGTTTAGGAGAGGTGATGGGTTAATTAGGGTGTGAGGTAGTATCGATGAAGAACACAGCTTTCCCCCGATCCTGGATGCTTCCTCCCCTCAACTACCATGATCCGAATTCTACCTTGCAGGGCTGGATAGGACAGAGGCTGTACACTGGTGCATATGAGGGTTGGAGGTACAGGGAATCCAGGGTGGATGATACCTTCAGGACCAAGGGTGTGAGGGACGATGCTGGGAGAGTGGAGGGTGAGTGGGTTGGAAAGGGGGAACTGATTACAAGGATCCACATGTGACCTCTTCCCTGGGAGAGGGACAGCAGAGAAGGGGGGAAGGGAGACTTCGGATAGGGCAAGATATGACAAAACAACGATGTATAAATTACCAAGGGCATATGAGGGAGGGGGGAATGGGGAGGGAGGGGGGGAAAAAAAAGAGGACCTCATGCAAGGGGCTTAAGTGGAGAGCAAATGCCTTGAGAATGATTGGGGCAGGGAATGTATGGATGTGCTTTATACAATTGATGTATGTATATGTATGGATTGTGGTAAGAGTTGTATGAGTCCCTAATAAAATGTAAAAGAAGAAAAGAGAAAAAATGATTAGGGCAAAGACTGTACAGATGTGCTTTATATAATTGATGTATGTATATGTATGAACTGTGAAAAGAATTGTATGAGCCCCAATAAATTGTTAAAATAAAAAAAATTAAAAACAAAACAAAACAAAACAAAATAAAATAAAATGCCAGAAAGAAATATTGTTTGTTGTCAGGGGTGGCAGTGTAAAGGAGAATCAATCATTAACTAGAGGATGAAATACATATTCATTTGGGTGAAGGGAAAGACCATACACAATAAGAGCAAGATCAACAAAAAATAAGGCAGAGAAACACACTGGCAGGAGCCCAAGAGTTAATGGCAACAGAAGTAAATATTGTTACATACCCCATCCTGCAAGAACCGTAGTAACGATAATCTATGAGTAGAACATGATTCATGAAGAAAGCTAAAAGGTCACTAAGAAGACAGGAAAGAAATGATCCCAGTGGATGTCAGAAGAGGCTCTGGAATTTGCCCTTAATTGTACAGTGGTTATGGCAAATGGAAGAAACGACGAGGTCACACGTTGAATAGAAAGTTTCAAAAGGCAGCTTGAGAAGACAAAGCAAATTTAATGACATCTGTAAAGAACGAGAGTTAGAAACCAAAGAAGAAGAACACTCTCAATATACCTTGAACTAGCAGACCTCAAGAATCAATTAAGCCTCAAATGGCACTATTTAAAGATAATGTAGCAAAATAGTGAATGATGTGGGAAACGTCCAATGAAGAGAAAAGAATACAGTCACTGTACCAACAAGAACAGTAGACCTGCCACCATTCCGGAGGGAGCACCCGAACAAGAACTAATGGTGCTGAAGGAAGAAGCTCAAGCTGTGCTGAAAGCATTAGCCAAAAACAGAGCTCTAAGGAGCGGATGGGATATCGATCGAAATGTTTCAACAGGCTGATACAACACTGGAAGCACTTACTTACATATCTGTGCCAGGAATTTGGGAAGACAGTTATTTGGCCTACTGATGGAAGGAAATCCATATTTGTGCCTTAGGTAGTTAGTTTATTGTGCCAACCATACCAATAAACACATGGGTTAATTGAAGGATGGAGGGATAAATGGCTTGGTGAGCCTCGCCTTTCTAGTTGTCCGGTCTCTTGCTTTGTGATGGTCAGACTGGGGTGCAGCTGCCTTAGCCAGTTCCCTGCTTTAGCTGGCAAGGCTCACTTCCTGCAAGACATCCCTGATGAGAAGCCACATGGACCTACCCCGACGCAGCCCTGTGTGCTGGAGCAGCCATGTAGAGACCCCTGCCAGCACTGAGATGCTTACACATTCACTGATTCGGCTTTCCTCCTACCATCAGCATCATTGCATCTGTTTTCTGAGATGGAGGAGGACTTTGTGGATTGGTATTGGACACATGGGCTAATGTTGGACTTGTGGGCTTGGGCAGCACTGGGTTAGGATGTTTCCTTGATCTGCACTTACCCTTTATGTATAAAACTCTCTCATACATATGAGTTTCTGTGGATTTGTTTATTTTTTTTAACATTTTATTAGGGGCTCATACAACTCTTATCACAATCCAGACATATACATTCATCAATTGTATCCAGCACATCTGTACTCTGATTCTTTAAAGTACCCAGACTGACACAGTGCCGATTCCAAAGGAAGCTGACCCAATAGAATGCTGAGAGTATAGAACAATATCACTGTAACACTTGCAAGTGGAACTTCACTGAAGGTCATCGAGCAATGCTTGCAGGAGGACAGCTGCAGGGAGCTGCCAGTGGGTCAGGCAGGATTCAGAAGAGGACAGGGAACTCGGGAAAGCATGGTTAATGCCAGGTGGCTCTTGGATGAAAGCAGAGAACACCAGAAAGGTGTTGACTTGGGTGTCATTGACTATGCCAAGGCATTCTGCGTTGTGGGTCAGAACAAACGGAACAGGCCTGAGACTGGGAATTCCAGAACAATTGTACTGTATGAAGCCACTCTTACAAAAGTAAAATGCTTTCAAACAGAAAGAAATCTTTTTTTGAGAGTTATACAGATTTTGATAGGAATTCAGAACTTGTACATGGATCAAGAAGCAGGTGTGCGAACAGAACAGGGAATACTGCAGAGTTTGAAATCAGGAAAGGTGTTTTTCAGGGTTGTAGCCTCTCACCATACTTATTCAGTCTCAGCAACTAATCAGAGAAGCTGACGTATACGAGGGGGAATGTGGCACCCAGATTGCAGAAAGGCTTATTAACACCCTGTGATCTGCACAGGGCACAGCATTGCTTGCTGAAAGTAGGGAGGACTTGAAGCACTTGCTGATGAACATTGGGACTGCAGCCTTCAGTGTGGATTATAACTCAATGTAAAGAATACCAGACTCTTCACAACTAGACCAGCGTGTAACATCATGAGAAATGGAGAAGAGGCTGCAGTGGTCAAGGATTCCATTTTGCTTGGATCCACAATCATTGCTCATGGAAGCAGCAGGCAAGAGATCCAAAGACGAGCTACATTAGGTAAATCTGCTGCCCAAGACCGCGTTAGACTACTGCAAAGCAAGGACGTTACTTTGGGATGAAGGTGCCCCTAGTCTGACCGTGGTATTTTCACTTGTCTCGTATGCATGTGAAAGGTGAGCCTTGAATAAGAAAAACTGAAGAAGAATGGATGCCTTTTAATTGTGGTGCTGATGCAGAATATTGAAAATATCCTGGCTTGCTAAAAGTACAAACGGATCTGTTTTGGAAGAAGTACGGCCAGAGTGGCCCTTAAGGTAAGGATGGCAAGTCTTCATCTATGTTCTTTGGACATGTTGTCAACAGAAGCCAGTCCCTAAGAAAGACATCTGTGTGGTAAAGTAGAGGGACAGCGAAAATGAGGAAGTCCTAAACGAGAGGGAGTAACACTGTCTGCAGCATCGGCCTCAGGCACGGGAACAATTGTGAGGATGGTGCGGGACCCGGCAGTGTGTCCTTCTGTTGTGCCTAGGGTCGCTCTGAGTGGCAACCAACTCAATAAGACCTAACAACAACAACAACAACAACAACAACTGTTACGGTAGTAAAAAGCCTCATCTTTCTTCCTGGGAGCAGCTGGTGGTTACAAACCGCTGGTCTTGTGGTTAGCAGCTGATGCGTCCTTCTTTGTATACATTTACTGGGGCAGCTTGCTTCCATAAAAATGCATGGTTTTGAAATCCTATGGGACAATTCTACTTTGTCCTATTGGTTCACTATGAGTCAAAATCAATTAGATAACAGGATGTTTGTTTTGTTTGTTCTGTAGACTGGCAAGGAATAAATACAGATAAGATGTCAATTACTGTTAGTGTTTGAAATAAATATCGGTGCTATGGAAGCATGGGTAGGTACCCAGCACAGTCCAGGGGAACTGGAAAAGGTTGCAGAAGAAAGGAATGATGTCACGATGCAGCTGTGGTGATGGAGGAAGTGGACTGTCCAGGGCACAAAGTAAGTCAAGATAGACAAAGAAACATCTGGGAATTCAAAATAATTTAGTACAGCTGGGTTGTATATGAATGTTTGTTCCTGTTTTCTCTAATTCTGTGTAACAAACCACTCCATAACTCTGTGGCACAAATTTTTAAGCCTTAAAAAAAAACCCAGTATTTATTTTGCTTGTAAGTCTGTAGTCTGTTCATGGTTTGATAGAGAAAGTTTGTATCTGCTCTACTAACCATAGGCATTATGGAAGCCCTACGGAATTGGGATCATTTGAAGATTTATTTATTCACATGGCTGGTGCCAGAACTGAGGAGACTCACGTTGTTGGAGGTAGAAATTCTAGGGGTCCTTGGGTATCAGCATGGTTTCTCAACATGCTTTCTTCAGCATTGCCATTGCAGGGTAGCTGGATTTTTTTTACAAGGTTGCTCATGGTTCCTGAGAGAGAGACTCTGAGTGAGCATAAGGAGCAAGCTGTAGTGACTTCACTGTCATGTAGCATAACATCCATAGCATTCCATTTGGTATAGGTGGCTCACTTGAGCAGAATCCTATCCAACGGGGCGGCATTAAAGGTCACCCTTTAATTGAAAGGCTGCATACTTCTCGAGTTATTGCTGTGGCCGGTTTGGTACTTTACAAAGTGTCCCAGAGTCGCTGTTTCTGTGAGCTTTATGGATGGTGCAGATAGGTGAGGGTAGAGCTGGTGAGAGATGACCCCAGCAAGGTGAGGAGTACCTGACTCACACCTGGCCACAGACACCATACTAAGGTAGGTCAGCTCCATCATGACGTCCACATGGCACACTGAAAAGGAGCCGCATATGGAATTGGCTTTTTAACAAGATATGTGGACTGCAGTAGAGAATGGTGTGGAGAGAGGAACACTGGAAGCAGACATGATTGCTCTAAGGCTGTTGTACTAATACAGTCAAGAAATGACGCTGCCTTAAACTACGGAAAATGGAGACACTTATCGGTTGGAGATATAGTTATGAGTGGGATCAATAGTACTCAATGATTTCGGCTTACTTGACTGTGACAGGGCATGTTTGAGAGTTGATACAGCACCATTCACTAAGATGGGGATGCTAGGAGGAGAAGCAGGTATGAGATGGGGAGGAGGGTAAAATAAAATTTAGATTTACATGTTAGTTGTGTTTGGAGTAACTATAGTAAATCCTGTTGAAATATACTCTTTTTCATTAATATTTGGCATACAGTCCAGCAAGAAAATAATGATAGAGAGTCATCAGCATATAGTACTTAATTACAGAAATAGAAACATGTTTGGGCGAACACGATGACATCTCTGCTGGTAGGAAGAGAGGGGGGAATGACTTCCAGGTGTGCAGAAGAATGACTGAACATGCTTTCTGGGGATGCTGAGGTAGGAAGTACTCGGGGCATAAGCACTGGAAGGACCACATTGAGCCAGGCTTCTGATTGCGTCCTGGTGACCCAGGCGCGGTGTCACGGTGTGTAAGGACACTGAATCCCGGGTCTTCATGGGACATAGTATGCTCCAGAGCCTGCACCAATGAGACCCCACGTGGGAATTCCACTGGGTGAATTGGACTCTATCTCAGAACTTGAGGCCTGTCTAGAAATTGAGGAATTAAGCCAGAAAATACAAGGTGTCTGAGGAAGCAAAGGGCAGCTGTACCTATTTTGGAGAGCTGGTGGTAGGCGAACAAATAATGTCTTGTTACATCAATGCACTATATATTGTATTAAGATATGTGTCATTCTGGCAAACCTGTGATAATCATTCTAATGTATTTGGTTTTTGTTTGTCTTTACCCTCTTGAAGTTGTGAAAAAAAATCTGATTTTTGGTCATTGAAATCCAGGTTTGATGAACCTAAAGGGATAGGAAGTAGAACACGGGGGTTGGAAAGAGGTTAGGGGAGGGGAGGGGGTGGTAATAAAAGGGAGGTGATGTCAAGAAATAGGATGTTTGCGAACTGAAATTGCAGGTGACATGATGAAAATTGTGGTAGATATGATGAGGTGAAGAAAATAATGGGGATTAATTAGAAATGGAAAATACAGGACTACGGAGTAGGGTGAAAAGAGAAGAAATTGAAGATCAATTTTTTTAAAGTGTCGCTATATAAGAAGACAGCTAATTATTTTCACCCACCACAAAAGTAAATTTATTAAAGAAATTACATTTTATTGTACCAACAGAAGAGGGTGCTCTTGAACTAAGAAAACTAATAAACCACTAAATGCCTCACACCTGCTCATGTAGTCTTATCATTAATGCAATCACACAACAAAGCATTTGAAATGGAAAAGATGCTACAGCAATTATAGATGCTACTTCCCAGCGTACTTTCAGAGCAGAATGAAAAGTCTCCCTATTGGTAAAAATTCTTAGAAAACATAAAGCATATGAAAACGGCACTGCAGCGTAAATATGTAGGTGAAAAACTTCATCATGGTCAGAAATTAAAAAACTGAAAATGAAAGAAAAGGAAGAAGATGTATCAGACTTCAGCAAACATCATAAAGAAACAGAAGGGAAAAGACAAAATCACTCCGAAATGAAGACTAGATCACGAAGTGTTGAAGAGGAAACAGAGTTCATGGGCATTATAACAACCAGAATTGAAGGAGGAGTGAAAAGGTCAAAAGAGTGAGAACAAAAGAAGGAGAGATGAGAGTACCAGGGTGAAAGTGGGACCCTGTAAAGTCGGAAAAGATGATCTCACAGACTTATAATTGGAGGCCTCGAATAAGAAAGACAAAACATTGAAACAGAGCTCTTAGCTAAAATTATCATTCAAAATTATTTTCCAAACTGAAAAGAATGAGTCTGAATGTACAAATTGGTAATACATCTGATAAAAGGGTTTGAAATGATAAACTTAGAGACATTTCCTTCTAAAGCTCGTAGACATTAATGACAACAAAATATATTCTTTGGCGCTTGGGGCAAAACAGAACAAATACCTTGAAAAAGATGATATCAAACTGGACTCTCAGTTCTTTTCTTTAACAGCTCTATTGCTATATAATTTATGTAATGTATGTAACATACAATCAATGGTTTAATTCTATTAGAGTTGTGACATTTTAGACCAGTCCCTTCATTTTGTACTCATTATTATTAGCTCCCAATTTTCCCTCAACCTCTTCTGCCTTAACTCTAAGAAATTATGAATCTAATCACTCTCTCTATAGATTTATCTATCTTGGATTTTATAAAAACAAGATAATCCAAACAAATAAAAGCAAAATATCAAATAACTCAACAACCTAAAAGAATAAAATAGAAAAAAACTCAGCTCAAAAGAAAGCAGAACATACTAAAAACTAGAGTAACAACAACAAAAAGGTCAAAAAGGGAAGCACACGATAAGATAATAAATTTTACCCTGAGTGTATGCGCAGGAGAAGTCCTGGTGGCTGAGCGCTCCACGTGCTCCTTCAAAGGACGACAAGGCCACCCACTCCCACAAAGATTCACAGCTTCAGAAACCAAAGAGAAAGCTCAAGTTTACCCGACAGGGTTACTGCAGCATATGTACAGGGTTGCTTGACACAACTGATGTCTGATTGTTATAAGAGTTTTAAGAGCCCCCAATAAAATGATCCTTTAATAAAAATATATAAATTCTCAAAAGAGAAAAGGAAAGGGAAAAATGAGTGTCAGGCAGAAGGCAAACATTTTAATGCTCAGTGAGAAGGTTCCTCTCCCAAGGTCATAGTTTGCAGGTATTGTACTTTTGTTCAAACGCTTGCTTTTCAGGGTCCCCAATAACCTGCAACTCAGAACTGCCACATAGTTGCCATTTCACCCACACTTTGCTTTTTGTGGCGTGCCTTAGTCCCGAAGACATGGTTTTGCTTCAGTGAAGAAGCTCTATCTCCTGACAGCCAAATTTAAGCCGGACTTTTGGAAATAAATGTAAAATGCAAGAAATGAAGAAGTGGAGGGTTTTAGGAACGTCTGTTTAAGTACCAAGAATAAGTAAAGACATTTTTGAAATTGTAGGACTTCACGTAGTTCAATCTACGTGGATCCACAATTCACACCTATGGAAGCGGAACTCAAGAAATCAATTGATTTATTGCATTGGGGAAATCTGCTTCAAAAACTAAAGTGTGTTGAAGAGCAAAGATATCTTTGAGGACTTAATTACTCCTGTCCCAAGCCATGTGTGTGAAAGCTGAATAACGATCATGGATGACTGGAGAAGGATCGATACATTTGAATTATTGTAATGGAGAATAATATTGAATATACCATGGAATGCCAGAAGAGCAACATGTCTGTCTGAGGAAGTTCCATGGAATTGAGAAGCTCGTTGGAAGTTCCTTAGAAATGAGAAGGCTGGGATTTGTCTCACATGCTTTGGACAGGTGATCAGGAGGGACCAGGCCCTAGAGAAAAAAATCATGCTTCGAAAAGTAGAAGACCAGTGAAAAAGAGGAAAACATTGAAGAACGCAATTGAGACAGTGGCTTAAACAACGCATTAAC
The DNA here is from genome assembly GCF_050624435.1 of Tenrec ecaudatus. Lineage (NCBI taxonomy): Eukaryota > Metazoa > Chordata > Mammalia > Afrosoricida > Tenrecidae > Tenrec > Tenrec ecaudatus. The sequence goes on from NC_134536.1 coordinate 92,245,134, forward strand.
AATAGCAACAATTGTTAGCACGGCACAGGATTGGGCAATGTTTTGTTCTGTTGTACATAAATTGGCTATAAATTATACCTCACTCACCAACGAACATGCTAAACTTGTAAATAATTAGAGTGTAAGCTTTACCCAGGAACACTGCACAGATCAGACTGGGGAAATCTTGGCAAGTGGGGTTACCTCTTTATTTGTGTGTAAATTTTGCGCAAGTGCAATGAGATGTTTTGAAATTCCCATTCTCTGCAATGTTACCTATACTTTGTTATGACCTGCACAGTCCAATGTGTCTGTATAGTCAAAAACCACAGGTAAACATCTTTCTGGTATTCTCTCTTGCTAGCTAAGGATCATCTGACCTTAGTAATAATGTCCCTTATTTCACATCCTCTTCGGAATCTGGCTTGAATTTCTGGTAGTTGCTTGTCAATGCACTGTTGCAACTGTTTCTGAATTATCTTCAGCAAAATTCTACCTGTGTGTGATATTGTGGTATTTTGCTTGTATCCTGTGAGATCACTCTTTTTGAAATGGGCAAGTACATGGCTCGCTCCTTGTTTGTTGGCCAGTTAGCTGTCTTCCAAATTTCTTGGCAGAGATGACGGAGTACCTCTCGTGCTACCTTCATTTGTCGGAACCTTCCAACTGGCGTTCGGTCAACTCCTGGAGCCGTGGTTTCCACCTTGCCTTCTGGGCACCTGGGACGTCTTTCTTCAATTTTGTTAGTTCCTGATTATGCCCTATTTCTTGACAGGTTTGAGCATTAACCAACTATTTTGGTACAGTGACTGTATATTTTTTCCCTTTTTTTTGGTGGTAATTTTATTGGGGCTCTTACAACTCTTATTACAATCCAGGCATCAGTTATATCCAACATATTAGTATCTATATTGCTATCATTCTTTTTTAGACATTTAGTTTCTATTGGGATCAGTTCCTCTTTCCCCTTAATAGATTATAGATTATTATTATTTTCATATCTCACACAGACCGCTGTCTCACTTCTCTTCAGGTTTTCTGCTGTTCTTCCCCATGGATGGGGGTGTGTGTGGGTATGTGTCATTCATTGCAATTAGTACCCCCTTCCCCTCACCTCTTCCCCACTCCCCCCTACCCTGTTGGTATTGCTATTCCCATTCCTGTATGGTGCCCAACTAATAAAAGATACAGTGTATGGGGTCTTAAAGACTTGAAGTTAAACAAACGGTCATCCAACAATGAAACAACAAACCCACATGGAAGAAACACACCAGTCGGTGCGATCATAAAGTGTCATCAGGACCAGGCAATGGGCATCAGAATCTTTGCAACAAACAATAAACAAACAAACAAACAAAAATGAATTGGTGAGAACAAGGGGGGTAGTGTTGGAACAGATACCCAAAGCCCATCTGGGGACAATGGAACATGCCTCCACAGAGGGGTAGCAGGGAAGGGATGAGTCAATCAGGGTGCAGTAGAGCACCGATGGATCATGCAGAATTCCTCTGATCCCTTGAGGTCCCCTCACCCCCCACTGTCCTGACCCCAGTGCTGTGTCTCACACTGGACTAGACGGGAGCATGCACATAGATCTTGGCAAGAGATGAAACTCACAACACACAGAACCTTCCCTCTCCTTCTGCAGTTATTTAATCTTTTGCCCACAGAAACTTTCCAAATTTACATCTCATGCTTTAAATGTTTCTTCAGTTCGTTCAGCTTAACAAATATTGTGTTTGTTTTTCCTGTTCTCTTTAGGCACCCCTGGGAAATGTTCTGTTCAGCGCTCTGACTTCATCCTTTCTTCCTTTCCCTGTAATTTCTCTACATCCTAGAGCAAGTTTCAGAGTCTCTTGTGCCGCCCTTTTTAAAGAAACGATCCCTGGGCTTCCGCATGTTTGATGGCCTTGATGTCATCTCGCAACTTATCTGGTCTTCATTCCTTGTGTTCAACGCAGCAAAGCTATCCTTGAGATGGTCTCCAAAATCAGGTGGGATATAATCAAGGTCGTATTTTGGCTCCTGGGGACTCATTTTCATTTTCTTCAGCTTCACCTTGAAAAGCGATTTATGGTCTGTTCTGCCAGTGTTCCTGAGTTGTTTTGAAGCGACCGAAGGTGCGCTCAGACACTGCTCCGCGGCAGCTCTTAGATTGCTTCTGAGGAGGCTCAGGATAGGCCAGCTCACGGACTCTCACCACAAAGAACAACTTGAAGACGACACAGAAGCAGGCAGCGTAAAGTTTCCAAGATTTAATGTGCAGCAGCAGTGTTCAGTCACATCATATTGACCTGCCTCCTTTTATAAGTTGACTCTAAAATAAAATTTTACAATAAAAGCACACTTAAAGAAGCAAATAGTATAAAACCCAATTAAAACATTATGGTAGAATTTAATGTGAGATCTAAGCCAATAAAAGCTTCCAAGGTACCATCTACATCCACACAGAGGTTTAGTTTCAACACTATACAACCAGTGAAATTGCATAGATTCTGGGTCGAGAACATTGATTTCTCGATTGTGCGTCATCAAGCTGGAGCTCCACCTCAGAGTAACAAAAGGCACCAGAACTCCCAGCGACGCAGACAGCTAGAACGAGGAAACGCAGAAGGAAACGAGTCTCTTAGGAAATGTGCTGTAAAGGTAAAAAAAACACTCAGAAAAAGTAATGCAGCCACTAAAAGAGACCTTTTGGCAAAATAATCACTTACCTATTTTGCTATTTGGGAAGAAGAAAACCAAACTCAGTGATGATTATGTATATGCTCATGTATGCTTGCATGAAAGGACCTCAAACTTTGGGAAAAATTTAATTGAAGGATCATTGTCAACAAATGTTTTGAAGCCCCCTTTTATGTATATATAGTGCATCTATTCAGACATATGTCTTTACAAACCCAGTGCATATATACATTTACTAGATCACATAACAAGCATATGTATACTATTCAGCTTGTCTTAGGAAAGTCAAACTTTTATAGAAGCAAATGTAGCAGCTATTACAAGTGCTATTAGGTATTGAAAAGGCAAAATCTAGCCTATGAGAGGTTCTGCTTAAAAGCTCTTAGCATCTCTGTTACAAAAATAGAAGTTGAGATGCATTTTCACAATCCAAGTGTTTACAGAAGTGTAGAACAATGTAGAATGTTGAACTCCGTGGTTTTCTTAAAGAAAGACCTGCTACCATGCCTTAAGACTCTATGAATTTAATATGTACAGAAAAAGTAAATGGTTCTTTAATTTTGAAGATTTTTGGGGTGGAAATTCAAAGATTCTCTTACCAAATACATTGTCTTCCTTTTCTGTTTTTCTTACCATACTTCCCATATCTTCTTTTTTCTATGTTATTCATCTGACAAATATTTCCTGTCTGCCTCCACTGTACTAAAAGGAGCCTGGTAGCAAGGAGGTTTATGGGTTGGGCCATTAACAGCCAGGTGGATGGTTCAAAGTCACCAGCCACCTCTGGGCAACAGATGAAACGTTCTGCCCTGTAAGGTGGACCACTTCAGAAGCCCACAGGGACCATTATACTCTGTCCTCCAAAGGTCATTCTGAGTTGAAATCGACTTGATGGCAGAGTATGGTTTTGGTAGGAGTTTGTCCCAAACCTTGTTCTCCGTACCACGTGCCAATACTGTCTTGAAGGCAGTACAGACTCGTTGGGAGCTCCTATTTCATGGGTTCCACATGCACATGTCATCATAGACATACTGGCTTGGCAGTTTTCCAGGGTTCTCCGACTTACTCTACGTAAAGTGAGCTCAGTATCGTAAACCTAGACCTCGTTTTCCAGTAGGGAAATTTGATGTTTTCACTGTACTGATCTTTAATCTGTGAAAAAGCGTTTAAACATGTAAACTTAATGCAGTTTAAGTTGTATTGAGTGCTGAAACACTCCACTGCCCTCATGTCCAGCAGTATTTCCCCCAGATCTCTTGAAGGCCGTAACATAAGAGAACAGATACATATGCCTGGAGGAAAGGGGGCAGCGGCTGAAAAGACTGCTACGGACCTGTTTTTAAAGAAATCCCATGATCTACCTGCATAATTAATAAAATTTTGTATATAAATTCACAAAAAACCTGTTTCCCTCTGCTCTAAATAGTTCAAAATTTGTACCTTTAATATTTTTGCACAGATCTTCATGTATTACTTACCTACCAGGAACATGGGACAGATATATCCTGATGCACATGGAGTACCATACATCAGAGAGCCACAGGCCTGCAGCACAGCGTTCAGAATTTGTACAACAGTTGAGAAGAGTCATTATTTTCCAGTTTTTGAAACTGGAGGAGGAGCAGTTGGCCGCTAGACAAAAGGTTGTGGCTTGAACCACAAGCTGCTTGGTGGGAGTATGATTTACCCATCTCCTTCTGTAAGGATTTACATCTATGGAAAGCCCTGGGCAGTTCTTCCCTGCCTATAGGTGGCTATGAGTTGGAATCAAGTCCACAACAAGGGATTTGTGTTTTCATTTCTGTTTGAATGATTCAGGAAACCGGGCACTGGTACGTAACTGCTCCTTATGAACCTGTGCTCTGGAATTTCATTATTTGAATCCCTATTTTGTTGCTTTCCAGTTGAATGACCTGGCGTGAATTATATAACTCTTCTGATCTTGTAAACTAGGGACTATAATAGTACCCATTTTAAAATCAAGGAGCCCTGGCAACAAAGTGCTTTAGGCATTGGGCCGTTCCCTGCAAGGTCAGTGGTTCGCATCCACCAGCGTGCTCATGAGAGAAAGATGAGGCAGTCTGTCCCCATAAAGATGTACATTCTTGGAAACTCCCAGGGGCAGCTATCCTCTGTCCTCCGGGGTCACTATGAGTCAGCATGGACTTGAAGGCCATGATTACCTTAGCGTTATTATCAAGATTAGGAAATGATACAAGAAGAGAGCAGCGAGCCCACATGGGGCAGGGCTGAAACAGTCGACTGCAGGTTGAGCCTACCATTCACTCTGCAGGAGAAACATGTGACAAGGCTGCGCCAAAGATTCACAACCTCTTCAACTGTCTGGGGCAGTTCAACTCCGTCCTGAGGCCCAGCGGGGGGTGGTGGTGGTGGTGGTTGGCATCTATTCCATGGCAATGTCTTTTTTAAAAGGTTCAGCCAAACCACAGGGGCCAGTTCTACTCTGTCCTATAAGTCATTATGAGTCGGAATTGACTCAGTGACAGTGAGTTTCGTTTGTTTGTTTTAGTTAGCATTGTACTTTAGGCTACAACTTGACATGTTCTTTTTGTTGATGTATGTAATGCCAATCTTGAATTTATCGTTCCTGGTAGAGTAGACCATATATCTGTCTCATTCAAACTGGCCAATACTGGTTCATTTTGGCTCACTGATGCCTCAGATATCAATCTTTAAGTGTCCTATTTCATTTTGATGAATTCCAATTTTCCTGGATTCATACTTGGTACAGTTCCACCTTCTGATGATTCAGGGATGTTTGCAGCTGTTTCCTTTCATTTGGACTTGTGCCACATCAGCCAACTTTTGAACGCATTAAAGAAAACATCGCTTCTCAACAACAACAAAATAAATAAATACAAAGGTTCAGCCTTTCCCGTGGGCCGTGCATATTTAGTCATTGCCTCTTAGAACCCCAAGAGATTCTCTTCAAGTTGTAAATAAATGAAATTCTATACGACTATTGCTAAGCCTCGAGTCTAGAACATTATACCCGCACAATATTTTTTCGCCAAGGGACACCTGTCTCCCAAAGGGAAAGAAATTGAAAAAACCCAAACATAAAAAAGCCTTTCAGTATTCCGTGGGGCTTGTGTGTGCGTTAACTTTAGTGTCCGCGGAGTGGACGTTCAATGCAGAGGCCGGCTATAGAGGAGGACTGGCCCAGGGTTGAAGTTGTAATCTTCACGGAGCACATCGCTGGCCTTTCTCCTACCGAGCTGGTGAGGAGCAAAGGAGCACTCAACCAGCGACTCGAGAGGGCTCTTAGTCTGGTAAGTTATCACAGACATAAAATTCACCACAAGAACAGTGGAAAGTAACTTATTTATAAAAATGACACAGTGTAAAAGCCATCAATTCCTCATCAAAATCGAAAATCAAACGATGTGCATTCTCGTTCGGAAGAGGTTGGCCAGGGCCATCAGTGTTTGTTGATGGAACTGAGGGTGACAGCAGCTCCCGGGCCCACCCCGTCCGTCTCTCCGTGCTTTCCTCCCTCCTCCAGGCTTGGGATTTCTTCCCTTCCTCTTCCTACCTTTCCCCCTCTATCGGATATTTCCCCTTGCTCCGTCTCGCATTTGCAATGCAGCCAGGGGCGCACGCAGAAGTTCCTTCCCCACACCCTTCCCTGGAATTATAGGATAATGTTAAATGGAAATAAATCACCCAATTAGGACCTTGTAGCCTGAGGATTTGAAAATTTCTGTTCGCCAAGTTATACTGAGGTTTATATACTGTGAAGCCCAATGGTCCCGTTACACATTCCAATGATAGAACTCGCATTCCAAATGTCCACTACAGATATTGGGGACCCCTGGGGCTCTTTCTCTGTGTAGTCCCTCACTTACAAAAGGTCAAACGTGATGATTAATGTGTTCTACCTTTTCTTTTATCTCTCAACAAAACATAAAACACAATTCGACGCCTACCGCCGAACAACTATTCTCATTTTCTCCGCAACTCTGTTTTCCTTTTTCACGTGCTCCTACGTTCCAGAGTTGCTTACATACCAGACTGCAAAATTCCATCTTCAGCTCTAGCTCCCTGGAATGTTTCTTTGCATCTCACTACTTCACCCTTTCTTCTTTAAAAGTCCAATTTAACTTCTTTATCACCTCTTTGTTACCCTTTCCTCCTTTTTTCTCCCTACTTTTTCAACTTGGCATCTCAAATTTTAAGTAATTCCCCCCTTTTATTGTAATGAAGACAAATGCAACTAGAACAATTGTGCATTGAAGGATAAGAAATCTGATCCTTATCAAGCACATTTATTTATTCTGAACCATTATTATATATTATTAGTGAAAGTCCATAGTTAGAGTTTATAACTTTTGACATATAGTCCTATGAGTTTTAACAAAGGCTTCATGTCATGTATACACAATAACAGTATCATATAGAAACAATTTACTGTCTGAAAAGTTATCCGTGCTCCACCTATCCCTCACGCCTTGAGACCTGGACACCACTGATTTTTTCACTCTCCTGCTAACCACAGTATCAGTAGTTCAAAACCACCAGCTGCTCAGCAGGAAAAGGATAAGGCTTCCTTCTCCCAGAATAAGTTAGTCTCAGAAACCCTCAAGGGCAATTGTGCCCCGTCCTTAGGGTTGCCATGAATCGGAATTGACTCGATGGCAGCGAGTATGGTTTTCAGGCAAATTTATCTCATTGCTTGATCCCTTGTTGAATTAGGGATTCTTGAGAGGATGCCGTATTTGCCTTTGCAGCGGTGACACCCGGCCTACAGTTTGCACAGACTGACCATGGTTGTTAAGTTGATAATGAAAAATAATATTTTTCAAATAGACTTAATTGAAGAGAGACACATAAAATGATAAACTGGATTTAATCCATAGCACAACCAAGACTGTGAATAAACTTTTAAGAGGTTTGTTGAGGTTCTAAGCTTCCAAATCCACAGATTATTTGTTGTGGTACTAATTAGCCAGAGTAGTTTTACCAAATGGGGCTTAGTCGGAGAGTCTCATTCTCCAACTCTGCCTAAATAGTAGTGTCTAGCATAGGTCACCACAGGAAGACTTGAAAGAAGCGTCTTGGCCACCGACTTGCACAAACTTTGTAAAAAGTTTCACTCGAGTTAAGCGTTTAGCAGTTTTGGATTCTGAGTTGTGAACTCTGCACTTTCCTAGAGACATGGATGTAAAACTACATGGTCAGTTCATTCTGTACAATTCCCCTTGGGCTCCTCTTTCATTTTCAGGACTTCCTGGATAGGGGAGGGAGTGGTGATGGTGTTACAGTGTATTGACGACCAAGAGGAGGGGAAGATGAATGGTTAGCATGAAAAATGTTCTGAAAATTCCCATGTTCCATGCCCAAGTTCAACAGTAGCACTCATAAACTGAAAATCCCTGTCATAGATTTATCCGCCAGCCTTTTGATTGCACGTTGCTGCTCACAGAGGGAGACTAAAATTAGAAAGAAGCTGCTGGGTTTTGATATGAAGGAAGAATATAGCTTTCAGCAACATGCTTACGGGAAAGACTAAACCCCAAAGACAGACGCAGCCTCCATTCTCCCAAAGCACTGGGTGGAGGATGTTGAAATAAGCGAGGTTCTCACACCGATGGTAACGGTGTGGAGAGGAAAAAGAACAGAGTAGGGCAGAGGGAGCAGACTTCTGAAAGGAAGAACCATGATAGAACCTGACAAGCTGTTTGTCCAGAAGAAATGCCTTTACTTTCTACTTGAAAGGCCTGCCAATTTCCATCTCAGAAGAGATTTGACTTATATTTGGGGCTGGAAAAAAATACAAGGGAGGACATACTGTATCAAGCTATGCTTTCTATAAAATCCATTCCTTCCTTAGAAACCTCCGCTGTATGAGATCTTGTCCTGGTGAATTCAGTAGATGGAGACTTCTGACTGTCTGTGAGAGTCATGTGAACAATTGCTGATCCATTAAAATAGATTCAAGTGAATTTTCCCAGAACTTGCTACCCAATTGTTCTTGGTGTGGGAAATACTGTTTCATACTTTTATGGTATTGATATGAGTCATGCTGAATCATCCTGATAGATATTTAGATTTTACTTTTCTCCATTTTGGTGAACTTATGGTCAGAGTAGAAATAACAAATAAGAAGCTAAAAACCATATCAGTGGGTGCCCACCTCCCTGATGTGATCAATGAAGCCAAACATGTGCATAAACAAATGTGGTGAAGAAAGCTGATGGTGCCCAGCTATCAAAAGATATAGCATCTGGGGTCTTAAAGGCTTGAAGATAAACAAGTGGCCATATAGCTCAGAAGCAACAAAGCCCACATGGAAGAAACACACCAGCCTGTGTGACCATGAGCTTTCGAAGGGATCAGGTATCAAGCATCAAGGAACAAAAAATAATATCATTGAAAATGTGGGTGAGTGCAGAGTGGAGACTCAAAGCCCAATGGTAGCCAACCGGACACCCCTTGCTGAGGGGTTGTGGGGAGGAGATGAACCAGGCAGGGTGCAGGGTAGCAACGATGAAACATATAATTTTCCTCTAGTTCTTAAATACTTCCTCCTCACCAATATCATGATCCCAATTCTACCTTGAAAATCTGGCTAGACCAGAGGATGTACACTGGTACAGATAGCAACTGGAAACAGGGAACCTAGGACAGAGGACTCCTCCAGAACCAGTGATGAGAGTGGCGATGCCTGGAGGGTGGAGAGAATGTAGGGTAGAAAGGGGAAATGACTGCAAGAATCTACGTATAGCCTCTTCCCTGGGGGATGGGCAGCAGAGAAGAGGGCAGGGGGAGACATCAAACAGTATAATATATGAAAAAATAATAATAATGATATATGAATGATGAAGGGTTCATGAGGTGGGGAGTGGGGAGGGAGGGGAAAATGAGCAGCAGATATTAAGGGCTCAAGTAGAAGGGAAATGTTTTGAGAATGGTGATGGCAACAAATGTACATATGTTCTTGACACACTGGATGTATATATGGATTGTGATAAGAATTGCACAAGCCCCCAATAAAATGATGAAAAAATAGCAAATAAGATAGATTCATTTTGAAATTGTGTAATAGGCTTGTATGATTAATCATGCAAGATAAAGCATTAACCTAAAAATAATATTTAATTTCTCTTATTAAAAAAAACCCTCACTGTCATTGAGTTCATTCCAACCCATAGTGACCCTGTATGAACAGAGTAAACTGCCCTTTTGGGTTTCCAAGACTTTCAATCCTTACAGGGTGATACAGCCTCATATTTCTCCCAAGTTTCTTATACACTACAGAGGGAAAATTAGTTTAATAATTATAGAAAGCATCTTAAGTGCAGAAGTAAGATTTCTTCTTCTGTCCTAGTTCTGGAATACACCAGCATCAGCTCATCTTGCTTTAGCCTTGAACTAGGGGGTGGCTTATCTATCCTCTTTACATGTTGCTCTACTTCTTGGTCAAAATTATCATCTTCAGATTTACTGTTAAATTGAATAATCTGAAATTGGTGGGGTTGGAAAATGAATATTCCAGATAATAGGACAGTCTGATAAAGAACTAAACTCAGTATATGTTGACGGTCAATTTTTCAGTAAGTAGAAAATAACCGAACATTTCTTGGATTTGGGCTTCTTGGGCTCTTGTGTGTGGTGATTACAGCTAAGACTTATCTCTGTGACCAGCCTGCATGACACTGTTTTCCCTTAAGCATTCTTTAACCATCTCATCTCCCCCCCCCTTTTTACAAGTGCTTACTTTTGGCCAGAAAGACTTTAAAACTCTGTTTCTGTTCAGATACCCACTCTTTGGAAATCCTTAGTCCCTACTCCCGATTTTTTCCCAATCCAGTTACTTGCTTTTAACGGCCATAACATTTTTCATATGCATTCATAATAATGCATTTCCCTATCTGAGGGGATCGGGTTATAAACTGGTTCTTGCTGGGTGGAGTGGAGGGATGGATCCTGATTTGTAGCGTTTGGCAATTTTCCTCGTATAAATGCTTTCAGCAGGCCACCTTATGTTGACCAACACAGTGAGACTAGACATGGCTGTCGCGGGGGGGGAGGGGGGGTGTTATTCCTCGTGTTTGCACAGATACTTTCTACACCCTAGCTCACTCACTGTCACCGTGATGACGCTGACTCACAGTGGCTCGTAGGTACCAAAAACCAAGCCCACAGCCGTGGAATTGGCTGTCACTCACAGTGACCCTGTGTAGTCTCTCTGAACCTTGACAGTCTTTTTTTTGCAGGCTCAACTCATTTTACTATCTTTTATATAACATTGCCTATGTGGTAGCTACGGTTGGAGCCCGGGTACAGATCTTAACGGGAGCAGACAGCTTTATGTTTCTCCCACACAGTGGCAACCACAGACCAATGGCAGTCCCACCAGCACTCTGTAGTCAGTAGGCAGAGACATGCTGTTTGTCTCCTCTGCATTTCCAGCACCTGTCACATACCTGTCACATACCTGTCAGAGAGCCCTGGTGGCATGACAATACGTGTGGGGTTGCTAACCACAAGGTCTGCCCTGCAAAACCACCATCTACTGCACGGGCAACAGACAAGGCTTTCTATTCCCTTAAAAGGGCATCTCAGAAACCATCCAGGTACTTCGATTCTGCCCTGTAGGATCACTGCGAGTCGGAATTGACTCCGTGGCAGGAGGTTTGGTTTGAGGTTGGTTACATAATAAGTCTGCAAAAATAATGTGTTGAAACTTCATAGTACTTTCTATACAGCAGGTAATTGTTCTAGGTACTGGGCACACAATGATTAAACAATAGATAAACAAAAGTATGACCTCTGCCCTCATGCATATAAGAACCTCGAGATTAGACAAATAAAACATAAAATAAACCAGGAAGTACCTTAATAATTACCCATCATGATAACATGAAGAAAAGAAACGGGATGCAGTGATGGAAGGAAAGAAGGAATTGGAAAAAGAAAGCATGAGGCCACTCTACAGCGAACAAGAGAAGGAACTGCTTTTACAAGGGACTAGGAAGAGTCATCACGCCAGAGGGCACACGTGCCAAAAAGCTTTGCAGAAAATGACCCGCAAGAGCTGCTTAAAGGAAGCACATGCGGCTGGGACCCGGAGGGCAGGGACATCGGCCATATTGAAGTTGAAGTTGATGGAGCTACATCACATACTTTGAATGCATGGTTGGATAGTGTTATTTTATTCAAAATGCAATGACAAGTCATTTAAGATTTCAGAGCAGAATGCATAGCTCATTGGGTTTATGCCTTTGAAAATGGATTTGCCTAACTCTGTCGAGAGTGGATTGGTTGACTGTCATAACCGAAGCGTGGAGATCAGCAATAACCCTTTTGAAGTGCTCTAGGTGAGATGCGTACGTGGGGAGGGAAGCTAGGAAGAAGGCATATTTGAGACATCGTTTTGAAGGAAAACACAAGCAATTTGATAGTAATTCTGTACCAGGGGTTAGGGCACCATAGTGACCTTCATCGGTCAATACTTTGATGAAAGAGAGTTGGAAAACAAGTAGTTCATTCTTTTTAAGTAATACGTTTGTCCTGGTTTCTGAACTGGGAACTTTAAGTGATAGAATAGAGGTAGACAAGGCAATTTTTAACTGTAGAAATTCACATACTCCTGGAGCTAATAAGATTTTCAAATTGTAATAATCATAGTAGGCATAAACTAATACTCTATTTGAACTTGAGTGTATAAGTGTGAAAAAAATCTGGAATCAAAGACCTTAGTGGATTAGTTAAGGGGGTCAATTTCATGAGGATGGATTATCTGAAGTAAGCTCAATACTCAGATGGGTGGGCAGGAAGAGCCTTTGCGAATGTAGGCAACAGTAGAGAACCACCAACTCTGAGTGTGGTGCCTGAGGTGGCGAAAGACAGCTGGTACAAGTGCAGAGCTGCTGAACCAAAAGGGGGTTAATGAGATGGGGGAGTCCCTGGTGACACAAATGGATAGTGCTCAAATGCTATCAAGATCAATAACTCTAACAAGATCAATAGGGGTGAATGAGAACTGGGAGTCCCTGGTGGCTCCCATGAATAGTGCTCAACTACTAACAAAAAGCTTGGTGGTTTGATCCACCAAGACGTGCCTCGGAAGAAAGGGCTGGTGATCTGCTCTGAAAGGTCGAGTCAGACCCAATTCACCACAACCCTGTCGGGCCGACTAGACCTGTCGTGCGGTGTTTCCAAGGGTGCAGTCCCTATAGGGGCAGATCTCCAGATGGGTTGGAAGTACCGACCTTTTAGGGAGCTGCTGAGATTGTAACCATTGTCGCACCAGAGCTTACACACAATCCATTATTAAATGTACGTGGTCAGCTTGGACACTAGGGCTAAAGCACAGTTCTGACTACTCACGAATAATCTGACAAATTTAGAGATATTGCTCCTCTCTGAGTGACTTTGCTCCTGCAGACAGAATTTTAGGACTCCAGGACACCAAAAAGAACAGACCCCAATCCAGGGCTCTCCCGGCCTTCTCTTCTTTCTCTGACAATGCTATTATCTCTACAATAACTGCAATGAAGCCTCTGGGTGGCACAAATGCTACTAGCCAAATGGTTGGCAGTTCAAACAGATCCAGAGGCACCGTGGAAGAAAAGTCTGCGAATACGTAGGGGTATCCCCCGAAAAACCTTCAAAGTGCTCTCCATTACACTTAAAACATTTGTCAAATCTGCAATCCCGTTCTTGGAAACATTATTCACACCCCCCTTTGGATAAGCTTGGATCTGAGCATGGCTGACAGCACCGCCCTTGTCTCTCCACCTCTTCTACATCACCAATGCCTGCCTCTTCACATCCCTCTGCATTTGCGGAAGCCAAAAGAAGTCCCATGCAGTGAGTCAGGTGAGTCAGGTGTGTCAGGTGTGTGGGGCAAGAGAAGCATGCTGGGGTGATTTTTGGTAAAAAATTGGTGCACTGCGGTGGCTACATGAGCAGATGCATTGTCCTGGTGGCAAAACCAGTATCCAGTCTGCCACAAATCAGGCAATCTTTTCCAAACCTCTAAGTAGAAAGTTTGGGGGAGAACGGGAGAACGAATCACAATGATGAACGTGTAACCCCACCCCCAACCCCAGGGTGACAAACAACATAAACAGGGGTGAAGAGAGACAGCAGAAGATATAAAATATGAAAATAGTAATTATTTTTAATTTATCAAGGGTTCACGAGGGTGGGAGGGAGAGGGAGGGGGGGAAAACGAAGACCTGATACCAAGGGCTTAAGGAAATGTTCTAAAAAGGATGATGGCAACATATATACAAATGTGCTTGACTCAATGGATGTTTGGATTATTATAAGAGCTGTAAGAGCCCCCAATAAAATTATTTATTAAAATCATAAAAATAAAAGGAAAGAAAGCTTGATTAATGGTCTGACTTGATGGAACGAACTCCACATGCACTATCCCCCTCACATAACAAAACAAAACAAAACAAAACAAAAAAATTGAGCATCGTCTTGATCTTTGATTTCACTTGGCGAGCTTTTTTTTGGACAAGGTGATGATGGCTTCTTCCATTGGCTTGATTGATGTTTGCTTTTGGGTGGTAAGAATAACCTCATGTCTCCTCACCAGTAATGACCTTGTAAAAAACGTCTGGGTTGCTGCGGAGCTGTTCTTTCAAAGCACGGCATGTTTCCAGTCGAAGTTCTTTTTCCCGGTTGGTCAGGACCCGAGGCACTGATTTTGCAATGAACCTTCTCATTCCCAAACCTTCCATTAAAATTCGCTGAGCTCTGAGCTCCACAATAATCCCGATAATTTCCCCATCTTTTCAATGGTCCGTGGTTGTCCTTCAAGCACAAGTGCATGAATTTCGTGGACAGTTTTGTCTGTTCAAGAAATAGACAGATGTCCAGAATGAAGTTTGTCATCAATTGACCTTCCACCTTTTTTGAAATGAGAAAAATCCCTTGTACACATGTGTTTTTCCCACAGTGCTGTCCTTGTAAACTGTGTTCAACATTATAGCAGTCTGCGGCATTTTTCCCCAGCAGGAAACAAAATTTCACAGTCCGATGCTGTTTTCTTCATTTGGCCATCATAACAAACAACTTTTTGAGCGAAACTGCTAAAAAGAAAAAAAATTCCCTGTGATCAGAGAGAACCTTCCCAGGCAATGGCACTGGGTGCACTAACTCAGAGCGAGTTGCTCGCCTAGCAGGAAAAATGAGTACTATGAAACCTCCACGCAGGGGAGCATTTTTCTGCTTCTTTTTTTGGGGGTGTGGTAGTACCCCCTCATACGCTTCTGAAAGGTCTATGGGCTGCAGTTCTACTTTAGAACACATGGGGGTATCCATGAGTCATAATTGGTTTCAGTGCTGGTTCCCACTCTGGCTCCAGAATGTATGGAATCCATAAGAATTTGAAACGCGGTTCCACAGTTTTGCTCTTTGATAAGAATTCATCTACAGAATCTTTGTCCAAGATGTTCAATAAGGTTAAGTGGACACCACCTAGTTCTTCGGATCTCATAGGAAAGGAGGAAGTTATTGATTTAAAAAAATCATTTGATTGGGGGCTCATACAACTCATCACAATTCATACATCCATCCATTCTGTCGAGTACATTTGTACATTTGTTGCCCTCCTCATTCTCAAAACATTTGCTTTCTACTTGAGCCCTGGGTATCAGCTCTTTATATTTCCCCGCCCTCCCCACCACTCCTCCCTTATTTGAAAATGTATACATTATTATTTTGTCATGTCTTGCACTGTCCAACATCTCCCTTCACCCTCTTTTCTGGTGTTCATCCCCCAGGGAGGAGGTTATATTTAGATCCTTGTAACCAGTTCCCTCTTTCTAGCCCACCTTCCCTCCATCCTTCTGGTATCACCACTCTCACCATTGGTCCTTAGGGGTTCATCTGTCCTGGATTCCATGTGTTTCCAGTTCCTATCTGTACCAGTATACATCCTTTGGTCTAGCCGAATTTGTAAGGTAGAATTGGGATCATGATACTGGTGGTGGGTTGCGAGGGGAGGCGGAGAGGAAGCATGTACGAACTGGTGGAAAGTTGTATGTTTCATTGGTGTTATATTGCACCCTGACTGGCTCATTCTTCCCCATGACCCTTCTGTAAGGGGATGTCCAATTGTCTACAGATGGGTTTTGGGACCCTACTCCACACTCCCCATCATTCACAATGATATGATTTTTTGTTTTTTGTCGCCTGATACCTGATCCCATTGATACCTCATGATCACACAGGCTAGTGTGCTTCTTCCATGTGGGTTTTGTTGCTTCTGAGCTAGATGGATGCTTGTTTATCTTCAAGCCTTTAAGACCCCAGATGGTATATCTTTTGATAGCCTGGCACCATCAACTTTCTTCACCACATTTGCTTATGCACCCGCTTTGTCTTCAGCGATCGTGTTGGGAAACTCAGCTTCATGGAATGCCAGTTTATTAGAACAAAGTGTTCTTGAATTGAGGGAGTACTTAAGTGGAGGCCCAATGTCCATCTGCTGCCTTAATACTAAATCTATAAATATATGCACATAGATCTATTTCCCCATCATCATATATAAATATATTTATATAAGTACATGCCTGTATTTAGACCTCTATAAATGCCTTTTGCCTCCTAGTTCTTTCCTCTATTTCCTTTTACTTTCCTCTTGTCCAGCTATCTTGTTCAGCTTTCATTTGGGTTTAAGTAATTCCTCTCAGTTACATTACCCTTGATCAAGCCCTATCAGGCCTCTTACACCCTCCTCACCACTGATTTTGGATCACTAGCTGTTCCCTTGTCCCTGGGTTTGTTAACACTATTTTCTTTCCCCCACCTGCCTCTCTCATATTTTCCACTGAAACCGTCGATTCTGGAAGTTGTTTATGGAGACACTTAGCCACACTTACCATATCCTCCGCCTATCCCTACTCTTCCTCTTTCCTGTTATTCCGTGAGAAGAGAGATCAGTGTTAGTGCCTGACATGGCTGTTTAAAAGCATT
The DNA here is from genome assembly GCF_050624435.1 of Tenrec ecaudatus. Classification (NCBI taxonomy): domain Eukaryota; kingdom Metazoa; phylum Chordata; class Mammalia; order Afrosoricida; family Tenrecidae; genus Tenrec; species Tenrec ecaudatus. Next base: position 92,261,763 of record NC_134536.1, read on the forward strand.
TAAGATACTATTTAATTACACAACTAGTGTGTAGAGAAGAAGTACTGAACAGATTATTAGATCAATTAACTGAGATGTCTCATGAAGCATGATCCTAAGCTTTTAAACCAAGGAACCAAATCCTATAAGATATTAGGTTATATATATAAGAAACCTTCCCACTCTCTGCCCAGAAGAATTCATTTCAGAGGACAGCATTGAAGCTACTGCTTAAGGAAAAGAATGTGTCTGATCAGAGCACACAGGAGTAAATGAGTGGGGAGGGAAAAGGAGTGAAGCACATCCTGGCCAACATCCTGAGGACAATTGTGTTAGACAGGGTTATCTAGAGAAACAAAATCAGAATACTAATAATTGTATATATTTATACAGATAGATGTATAACATAAGAAATAAACAGTTAATTAAATTATAAAGCAGTAAAAATGGCTCAGTGCAACTCACTCCCATGAGACAGTTGTGAGACACTGGCAGTCCCTCAAGTCTTGAAGGCTGCCGGGTAGTCTTCTGTAGAGCAATTCAGGCTATCCGGGCACAGGCAGCAAACAGAAAGGCAGGTCCCCAACAGTCAGCCAAATGACAGGCTCTGACAGTCTCTAGCTCAAGAAATGTAAATTCCAATGGTGTGTCAAAGTAGGTCTTGAAGGAACCTAAAATTACAGCGACATAGCCCACGGGTTAGGTGTCCGACAGGTAGGGTAGCCTGCAAATTGAGGCAAAGAACAAGCAGGGCAGCTGCACACTGGTCCAATGATCAAAGAGCGAGAGACAAGAAAGGCGAGGCTCACCGAGCCATTTATCTCTCCGCCCCTCAATTAATCCCACATGTGTTTATTGGCCAGGTTGGCACAATAAACTAACTGCCTCAACAATATTTCTGTTCAGAGCAGCCAATGCACAGAGAGGACCATAGGACCAGCCCCACCATGAGACACAATGTTCTTCACTGACCCATAGCACCATGGGGGACAACACTGGAGAAACACAATTGGAACTGTGCCCACCCTGACCTCACCACACTGGGGTGAGATGCTGGGGGCATGCAACAGAGCAGCAAGGGAAGCAGAACAATGAAGTCCCGGAAACACCAAAAATAGAGTGTGGGGCCAGGGCATGGCACCCTATCTTATTCAAATGGAAAACACTCGTAAAGGACAACAAATAGCCCTTGAACTATTCATAGGCTTTTCTTTTGTCATTGACTTTGTTGTTGCTGTTGTAGCTGTTGTTTTATTTTCTATTGTTGCTTTTGTTGTGCTTGGTCTTGTGCTTGTGTATATTGTCTCTGCATAGCTATCTGGATAGGATAGGTGGGATAAACAAGCTAGAAGAGAGAACAGTGGGATGACAGTTCCAGGGGGACATGGGAGAGGGGGAAGTGGGAGAAAGGTAGGGGGTGTTAACAAACCCAGGGACAAGGGAACAAGTGACCAAAAAATGATGGCAAGGAGGGTGTAGGAGGTCTGGTAGGGCTTGATCAAGGGCAATGTAACCAACAGGAATCATGGAAATTGAAATGAAGGCTGAACATGATAGTGGGACAAGAAGAAAGTAAAAGGAAATAGAGGAAAGAAATAGGAGGCAAAGGGTATTTCTAGAAATCTAAATACAGGCATGTACATGTGTAAATATATTTATATATGACAATGGGGAAATAGAGCTATGTAAATATATTTATAGGTTTAGTATTCAGGAAGCAGATGAACATTGGACCTCTACTCAAGTACTCCCTCAACACAAGAACATATTGTTCTAATAATCTAGTACTCTGAGATACTCACATTCCCAACATGATTGCTGAAGAAAAAGCGGGTACATAAGCAAAGGTGATGAAGAAAGCTGATGTTGCCCGGCTATCAAATGATATAGCATCTGGGGTCTTAAAGACTTGAAGATAACTAAGTTACCATCTAGCTGAGAAACAACAAAGTCCACACAAGCACACAAGCCTGTGTGATCACCAGGTGTCCATGGGGTAAGGTATCAGGCATCAAAGACCCATAACAAAAAAATCATAATGTTAATGAGGGGGCAGGGAATGTGGAGTGGAGGCCCAAAACCAATCTGTAAGCAATTGGACATCCCCTTACAGAAGGGTCATGGGGAGAAGACAGGCCAGTCAGGGTGCAGTGTAGTACCGATGAAACATACAGCTTTCCTCTGGTTCTTTAATGCTTCTAACCCCCCACCCCCCAACCACTGTCATGACCCTAATTCTGCCTTACAGATGTGGGTAGACCAGAGCATGTAAATGGGTACAGATAAAAGCTGGAAACACAGGGAATACAGGACAGATAAATTCCTCAGGACCAATATTGAGCATAGCCCTACCAGGTGGTTAAAGGGAAGGTGAACAGGATGTGGAGGATCTGGGTGGTGATGTAAAGTGACTCTCGGAGGGGGGAGAGGTATGTCAGTGGGGAATGGACCTGCTGGGCCTGCACCTGGGCCACTTCCTTAGGTAGATGGCCTCAGACAGAGACCTTAGGGTTCACCAGTTTCTTCCGAAGTGGCAGTTTCTTCCTCTGGGCACTGGGAGTGAGGCTGCTTGCCGTACCTGGGTGGAGTTCTGGAGTGTTCCCCGAGGTGTTCAGCCTGGGTCTTTTCATCAACAGCTGAGCCCTTGTCTTCCTCCTCTCCCAATGCCACTGGTGAGCACCCGACCTGACCCAGCACTGTTTCAGCTTTGAGACTCACTTATTGGGAATTTTCTTCCTCTGTCTTGGGCTCTGATCCCCGATTCTGGGTGCCTGGCCCACTTGGCTGGGAAGAGATAATTTTGTCTTTTCCTTCAAGGTTTCTCTTCCATCCCCGAGCCCTTTCTTTGAAAGGGGTCATTTGGACAGGTGGTCGGTCAGCAGGTGGCATCATGGAGGAGTCTGGGGAACTGTGTCTTCAGTTTGCATTCCCACCTTGCTGGTGGGTTCTCGATCTTTGAAGTCCAGAGTCAAAGGAATCTAAGAAGAGTATGTTTTCCGATCTCTTCTGATAACATGTCTAAAGTATATCAGACAAAGTCTCGCTATCCTTGCTTCTAAATAGCATTTTGGTAGTATTCCTGGGGCACATTTGTTGGTTCTTCCGGGATTATATGGCAGAGTCAATATCCCATGCTGCACCAGAATTCAAGCCCATCCATTTTCCTTCAGTTTTGTCTATTCATTGTCCAGGTTTCTCATGCTTTCTTGATGTTGGATTGAAAAAGATGAAGATTTTTTTATTGAAATAGTAGACATTGAGTGGGAAAAAGTAGAGGGCTACATTTGAATCAAAAGAAATGCTTCAAGTGCTTCCATGCATATTTATTGCCTTGAATCCCTTCCTCGTCCAGGCAGGCTGATGTGTTGTCATTATTTATACTGGTTATACAAATTGTTCACACTCTTTACAGAGGTAATGATTTGCTTGTGCGTAAGTGAATGTCATTACATTGATTCTGACTCACGGTAGCTCTGTGTGTCAGAGTTAAACTGTGCTCCAAAGGGTTTGTAATGACTTAATTTTGAAATGTTTATCACCAGAGCTTTCCTCCAAGGCACCTCTGGTGCACTTGAAGCACCAGCCTTTTGGTTACGAGTCAAGGACATTAACTGTTTGAACCGCAAAAGTCCACTTGTAGATTAGTGGTATTTTAATGGGGAATTAAAAAAACCAACAGTATTTGGAGGAGACTGATCAGACACTGTGGTTGCAGACATCCTCTGTCTGTAAAGAGAAGCCCACTCCTCTCTAAACAGGGTACTGCACCAGACTAGCCATCAGACACGCTTCTAGCCTGGCGTTCTGGTTTGCCCGAAAGCTGTCTAGTTGAGAATGTGTCCCCACATCTCCATTGTTTTGTCTTTGAGGAAAATAGAAGTCTATTGCGTTTCTATTGTGGGGATTGGGAATCACATTTAGTTGGGAAATAACATATTTCAAGGGGACTAGGTACTACTGAACAAGCACATCTGTCTTGGGAGAAGTACAGCCAGAATACTTCTTAGAAGTCAGGACAGCAAGACTTCATCTCACGTGTTTTAGACGTATTATCCAGAGAGCCGCGCTTGGAAAGGCCATCATGCTTGGGAGAGCAGAGGGGCGGGGACGCTCTGAAGCCCCCAGTGGGAAGAATTGAAACAGTTCAGCAACAGTGACCTCAAAGCCACGACCCCTGGAAGGATGGCCCAGTCACAGGGTTTTTGTGAGTTGTCCCCAGTTGCTGGGACTTGGACTCAGCGCCATGGCACCTAACAAACAACCAGAGATGACTGCAACTCAGAGACGGACATCTGGGAGCACCACTCAGTCAGGTATGAAACCTTTATTCCTAGGAACACGTAAGAGGAAATCAGTTCTGCTTGGTAATAGGCCAAGTTCTTACTATTAATAGTAAAGCTTGCTATTATGGCAAACTATCAGTAGGGTTAATATCTGAAAATATTTAACTTCCTTGCTAGATATATTCATATTAGCCACTATATCAATAGCCATGTACTGTACCTTAAATATTACTCAGTATTCCAACTTTTTTAGGTGAATAAATATTTATTGGGCATTTGTCCTGTACATTAGTGCTGAGCATACAATGGTGGACAGAAGAAGTTGTCTTATCGCATACATTTCTCTGGAGCGGCATTAATAACTCCAGTACCTGTGGCCATTACTCTTTCTGGACTAGTGTACCTGGAGCTTAATTTATACATCCAGTAAGCAAATGATTATTGATACCTTCCTGTGGAGGCACTATGCCGAAGAGACAACATGAGCAAGTTCAGAAGAGTCCCTACACTGATGAAACTGAAGGCCCTTGTGTAGCTTGTCACGAGAAATGTGCACTTAATGTACATTGTTTTTAATGTCACACAGGGGAGGTACCTTTTAGTATAGAGCAAACTGAGGGCTTTGTAACCGTACCTGAAGAATCAGCAAAGGCTGCCCAGAAGAAAAGTTCTAGCCAGACCCCAAATCTATGTAGGAATTAGCCAGACTTTGGGTAGAGAACAGCTTGTAGAAATGACTAGAAGTGAGAGAATCGAAAGAAGTGAAATGTATGTGGTGGGGAGGGAGAGTGGTGGTGGGCTGGAGGAAACTCAGAGGCAGAGGAAATTGGCAGCCCCCTAAGGCCTTTGTATGCAACCGAGAAGCACTGGGTTTGATCCTGCCGTGTTACAGGGACCCATTGAAGTTGTTTCAGACATGGAAGAGACATGATTAGGAACAGACTTGTGTAAACAAGATACTTATATTACCACTCAGTCTCTGCGAGCTTCACAACAACCCCAAAGTATGGTTTATATGTATGTTTTAATTTGGCATGGGATTTAGGCTCAGATGTTTCAACTTATCTGAAGTCAAATGTCAATTTTAAATGACTGTTTACAGAGTACACTGCCTTTTTAGTTTGGATGTTTTCCCCTGCTGCTTTGCCCTAGCAAGCACCATAATCGTGGGTCTCAATTTAGATGTCCCATAGTGGATCCTCTCCTTATTTAGAATGTGAATGGGCACGTTCTAGTAACCCCCACAAGAGGCAGATCCTTGGAATGCTGGTTTCTGTCACAAAATATTTGTCAGATACAGTTTCTCTCCCAAAATAAAAATTTTATATTTTTTCTTGTGAAATGGGTGAATGGTTACTGAGACGATCAGTTTTCCATTCAACATTTAATACACATATTGTTCCAGGTCAGTGATTGCAATTCCTGCAGTGTGATATCACTTATCCCACTTCCTGTATGTGTTTCCGGATGTTCCTGTTTCTTTTTTTTTTGTAATGGCTAGGTGACACACCAGGATCTCTGGGGGCATATTGAGTTATGTGTTGGGCTGCTAACTGCAAAGTAAGCTGTTCGAAATCACCAGCAGCTCCGCAGGAGAAAGACGAGGTTTTCTACTCCCGTAACGATTTACGGTCTTGGAAACCCAGAGGGGGCACGTTACCCTATCCTGCAGGGTCACTCTGGGCCAGATCCACTCAATGGCAGTGAGTGAGGGTGAGACCTTCAGTGCAATACCATCATGTCTTTGCTGTGGTTAGCTGCCATAGACATGCCCCGGGACTCCTGTTGGCCCCATTAACGAGAAAGTAAAACACTGCCCAGACCTGCACCACCCTCATGAATATAATGAATCCAACAATTCTGAAACCCAAGGCTGATTTTGAGAAGGAGATTCCCAGGCCTTTCCTTTTAGTCTGACTTAGAACCGACAGCGCTTTAGCAGTACAGCAACATGCAAGCTTTACTAACATATGGGTGGTGGCTGTGCTTGAGATATATCTTCCAGTATTTACATCCTGGCATTCCCTCCTGACAGGCAAGAAATCCACTACTCACTCAGTTAAATCCTGTAGGTAGGTCCTACATCTAGGTTCTTTCAGCCACCTACTGTAGAGCCGGGGAGCATAAGGTAATTTAGACCCTGTGGGGAGTATAAGGGTCATTCAAGGACTGAAATCCTGAATTGGCAAAATTGGTACATTGTAAATAGGATGAAATCCAATATTAAAGTTTAGTGTAGCACACGGTGCACTGGGATTTAGAACTCAGTATCTGTTCCTTGAATACTGTAGATTCAATTCTCCTTTGGATTTCTTGGGTGAGGTGATTTACTGTAGTGTCTCTGTGGTAGGAGAAGTATTCTGGATGTTCTAAATTTGGAGATAGATTTTTATGTTCACATACAATAAAGCATTGTCCTTGAGAATTTTGGGTAGATCATTGAACTTTGAGCATGTGAATTTGGTGTGGAATAATTTTCAAAATCTTCAGTAGTGTTTTATATCCAACTTTATAAGAAATCTTTTTATGGTAAAGAAATATATTATGTGAAAACCAAGATTTTACTAATGTGGTTTTTATTTCTACTCACAATAACCTACAGAATGCTTCTCCTAGGTGCAGGGCAGGGATGCTCAGGGCTGATGCCAGAGCCTGAATGTGAACTGCTTAAAAATAAGCAACAATAAACTTGTGGTTTTAAATAACAAATTATATTTCCCTAGGTTTTAGTTGATAACTTAGTATAAGAATTGGGATCTTTCAAAAGTTGAAGCTTTTGTTGTCAAGAAGTAAAACATAAACTAATAGCTACTATAATTTCAATCAATAATTTCCAAAGATGATAATGCACATATATGTTGGTTATTGTTTATGAGTAAAGCATACTCTTTTTTCTTTTTCAATTTGTTTATATTCAATACCCTTTAATTTTAAAGCAACTTAAATAATAAGTGGGTACAACTTTTCCCTGAGTCCAGCGTAATCATTCATATAGATCTGATTGGCACTTGTTTTAATACAGTAAATTCCTCTGAGAAGTTCATTTTGGAAGTACAATTTATATGTATATAAACACTGTAGGAAATAACCACTAGAGCCATGTTTTCATAATGCAAATACATGAGCTCTCTGACAAATATCAAAATCATTTGAAAAACAAATTAATGCTGAAATGGTAACTATAGATTCTCTCCATCAATAAGGAGAAATTGTTATCTCTAAGCATACAAGAATATTCTCTGATTTGGATAGATACATATGGATTATCCAAGTTTACCCAGTGTTTCAAATGTATTTAAGCATAGATTTACTCTCTAGATAGCCTGAGTCTATCTTTGTGGACTATAACCAGTGGTGTGCTGGTAAATGTTTAACAACTATTTCTCAAGGGAAAAAAAGAAAATAAGAGGGGTTGGGGGAATCCACAATGTGTAGCATTCACCAATTTCTATGATATAAACCTTCCAAACATGGTCTATTCCAATCTGCCAACAAGATATCATTGAATACAGCTGGGAAAGGATTGTGCATTTGGACATCCCTTGTTTGATTGTTTTTATTTGTTTTGCCAATTAAAGTCTATGGCGCCTTGGGTTGAACGAATTTTTGGGGACAATTTTTCCAATAGCGTGTGCTGACTTCATGTCCTTGTGTCACAATTTGGTAGTTCTCACAATATTGCAAGCTTTTTCATGATGCCAATACACATTTACTAAACTACAGAATCATATAAATATAGCATATATATATATATATATATATATATATATATATATATATACACACACACACAGGGATACTTTGATTGGGATTGTTTCTCTGGAATCAAATCTGCACTGTCTCAAAAGTATGCCTGCAATTAGCTCATGTGAGAGAACATAATTTAGCTCCAGCATATCACTGACAAACAACTACGTGTGCTATCAATGCTGATGTATTGCTTAATGGATCGGGCTACCTGGTTTGTAAAAGGGAGGTCACTGACTATGCAAATGATGTGGATCAGAGAAAATTATGGATAGCATTGTGAAGAATAGGAATTCCATAAAATGTAATTGCACTCACACAAAGCCTATACACCCAGAGGCAGCTATTCAAACAAAGCAAGGGGATAGTGCATGGTTTAAAATCAGAGTTGTAGTCTTTCACAATACTTACTCAATCTGTATGTTGAGCAAATAATCTGATGAGCTGAACTACATGAAGAATAATGAGGCTCCAGGATTGGAGGAAGGTTTGTTAACAATAATACAACCTTGCTTGCTGAAAACAAGGAGAACTTAAAGCACTTGATGAAAATCAAAGACAGCAGTCTTGAGGATGGTTTGCAACTCATTGTAAACAAAACCATCACAGCTGGCCTGTTTTAGACTGGGTTGAGTAGAGAAACAAATCCAGAGACACTCATATGTGTGAAAGAGAGAGTTTTATGTTCAAGAATAATTGTATATTAAGAAAACACTCTGGGGGACGGACAACAGAAAAGTGGGTGAAGGGAGAGGTCAGATTGTGTAAGATATGACAAAAATAATAATTTATAAATTATCAAGGGTTCATGAGGGAAATAGGAGTGGGAAGGGAGGGAAAATGAGGAGCTGATATCAAGGGCTCAAGGAGAACGAAAATGTTTTGAGAATGATGATGGCAACAAATGTAAAAATGTGCATGGCACAATGGATAGATGTATGGATTGTGATGAGTTGTATGAGCCTCCAATAAAATGATTTAAAAAGAAAGAAAACATCCAAACCCAGTCTAGATCAAGTCCATAAGTTCGATAGTCTGATTTTAGCCCATATGTCTAATACTAGTCCATAAATTCATCTACAGACTCATGCAGCCCATTCAATGATGCCAAAGCAGGAAGATCATAGGCCAGTAGGTAAAAAAATCTTGCGGAAGCATCTCAGCATTGGTGTGGCTCTCCATGTGACTCTTCCAGCTCCACGGTTCTGGCTGCCATCAGGGTGACTCCATGTGGCTTATCAACAGGAATATGAAGCAGAGAGAGTATGTCCCAATTTCAGGGAGAAAGACAGGGAAACTCCCAGAATCCTCATGAGAAGGCCATGCCATCAAGTAGCATCAATTAGGTTGTGACCTGATCGACAGGCTAGACTCCACCCTTTTCACTTATTGAACAAGTTGCCATGAAATTATGTAATTACCATATGGCCCAACAGATAACATCATGATAAACAGAGGAAAGTCTGAAATTCTTAAAGACTTATTTTGCTTGGGTCCACAATCAACGCTCATCGAAGCAACAGTCAAGGAATCAAGCAACACATTGCATGGGGCAAATATGCCGCACTAAATCTTTTTTATAGCACTGAGCAGCAAGAAGGCCAATTTGAGTACTAAGGTTTGCCGTACCCAAGCCATGGTATTTTCAATTACTTCACTTGGAGGTGAACGTCGGACACCGAGAGAGGAAGATTGCAGAAGAATGTATGCATTTGAATTACGGTGTTGGCAAACAGTAGTGACTATACCCCGGACTTCTGGAATATCAAACAGATCTGTCTCAGGTGTGTTATCAGGAGAGATCAATCTCTGGAGGACAGGATCCACAAAAACGAGGAGTACTCTGAAAGAGACGGCTTGACACAGTGACTGCGGCCATTGGTGTAAACAACAGTGACGAAGCCTGGGCAATGTTTAGTTCTGTTGTCCACAGGTCCTATGCAATAGATGCGCCCAAGACAGTACCTCTTTTATTTTTTTGACTGTTGCTTCCATCAGCATTGATTGTGGATTCTAAAAGAAAATGAAATCCATGACAAATTCAAGATTCTCTCAAACTAGCATAATGTTGTTCATTGGTCTAGTGAGGATTTTTGTTTTCTCTACTTTGAGGTATAATCCACACTGAAGTTTTTGATCATCATCAGTAAGTGTTCTATGTTCTTTAGCGTTCCTCAATCAAGGCTGTGTAGTTGTACATCAACAAAGACCATTAATGTATCCGGTCACAATACTGCATTCTTCATGCAGTGCAGCTTCTTAGGTTATGTGCTCATCATACAAATTAAAGAACTATGAAGAAAGGATATGATCCTGATTTTACTTTTCTTTTTTTCCATTAGAAATTCGCAATTTATTAAGCTAAGAGTATATTGCTTTTAATCCCGATTTTCAAGTTTTATTGACATACAATTCAAATATTATACAGTTTAATAGCTCAATCATATTAAGAAGAGTTATACAATCATCACAATCAATTTCAGAACATGTACTTCTATCTTTTACTGATTCCTGTTAGCTCCTCATTTTTCCCATCCTCCACTGCCATGCTCCTACGTAATTATTAATCCAGTTACTGTCCCTGTAGATTTAACTATCCTGGATTTCTTTTTTTTAATCATTTTATTGGGGGCTCGTACAATTTGTATCACAATCCATACATACATCCATTGTGTCAAGAACATATGTACATTTGTTGCCATCATCATTCTCAAAACATTTGTCTTCCACTTGAGCCCTTAATATCTACTGCTCATTTTCCCCCTCCCTACCCACTCCCCACTACCTCATGAATCCTTCACCATTCATAAATTATTATTATTTTGTCATATATTACACTGTCTGATGTCTCCTCCCACCTTCCTCTCTGCTGTCCCTCCCACAGGGAGGAGGCTATACATAGATTCTTGAAATCAGTTCCCTTTCCTGGATTTCATATAAAAATTAATACAAAACACAAACAAGAACTATAACCCCAACAACAATGACAAAATACAATAGAGAAAAACCTCATTTGGAAAGAAAGCAGACAATATTAAAAAATTGAACCAACTTTAAAATGGGTCAAAGGGAGATCAAATATAATATTTTAACAAAACTATAACTCCAATAATCAATATTATTAATTACAACTTTTGGATCACACAGGCTGGTGTGCTTCTTCTATGGGAAGTTAATTGATGCCTCACTTAGATGGCTGCTTGTTTAAAGACAAACCTTCAAGACCTCAGACGCTTTTCTTTCGGATAGCCGGCCACCATTTGGTTTCTTCCCCACACTGTGCTATCTCATCCATATCTTCAGTGGTCTCTTCATGAGGGCTGCTCCCGAGTAGGGCCACCCTGATTTTATACCGTGCAGCAGCCCCTTGCTCTGTTTGAATGGCTATCTTGCCGTATTCATGGGGCTCATGTGAGTATGATTCAGTGGAGTGGAATTGCCATTCTTCACAATTTTGTCTGTAATTTTCTATGGTCCACACAATCCAAAAGTCAACAAAACACCGCCAAACAGCTCCTGGCATTCTTTGCTTTCATCCAAGATCCATTTTACATCAGAGGTGACATTTATTTTTCTATGTTCTCTATTCAATCTGACTTGAATTTCTGGTATGTCACTGTTGCTATATTTCTGTAACTGATTTTGAGTTATCTTTGGTCAAAATTAATTGGCATGTGTATTGGTGATATTTGGGGCTCATTTTTTGATGACATTATGTTGGGTCACCTTTCTTTAGTAGGGCACAAATGTGGGATTTTCTGGTCATTTGTCCACTTGGCTTCTTCCAAATATCTTGGCCTAGATGCATGATTTGTTTAAGCATTTCACTGGTACTGTATCACTTGTTAGGACCTTCTTTGCATGAATGCAACATGCAGGCCACTAGAGCTAGGCAAACGGCCAGATGAGTGATGACTAACAATAACTGATATTTATTTGATCTTTAATTTGGACCAGATACTGTGCACAGTTTTATATAGATTGACTCCTTTGCTCTTCACAGAAACCCTACGTACTAGCTTTTGGGTGTACTCAATGAAACAATATACCTTAACATAAATGGAAAAACTAAGTCGTAGAGACATCAATCAAGCAGTGAAGCTCACTGAGTTTGTAGTTTGGTGGGTCTGGGGTTTGCACCTAGGTTTGATTGGGAAGCAAAAGCAGACACATCATTCTCTCTCTTTTTTTTCTTTTTAACATTATTTTATCAGGGGTTTGCACAACTCATCACAATTCATGCATCCATCTGTTGTGTCAAGCACATTTGTACATTTGTTGCCATCATCATTCTCAAAACATTTTCTTTCTACTTGAGCTCTTGGTATCAGCTCCTTATTTTTGTCCCTCCCTCCCCTCACGGACCCTTGATAATTTATAAATTATTATTGTTTTGTCATGTCTTACACTGTCAAAAGTCCCCCTTCACATACTTTTCTCTTATTTGTCCCCCAGGGAGGGGTTTATATGTATCTTAATTCTTAAGATAAAGCTGTAAAATTTCTGAATGTCAAAATAAGAAGTCTGAATGTTGTCCTGTAGGGTAATGTTATACAGAACGACAATAACCAAACACTTGATAAAAGAGTGAAATTTTCTCAAACACCATTTTTTTCCCGGTGACATCTTTTCTTTTTTGTTTTAAAAATCCTTTTATGAGTGTGTGGGGCATACTAAATGCAAAGATGGAACCTTGAAGAAGTTTGAGATAATATCTTATGAATTAAGTTTGTAGTCAACTTTCAAAACTTGATACTTATCAGAATGTACATAAAGATAAGGCCTTTATCTTTAAAATTGTGAAGAATGGGAATCCCAAGACACTGAATTGTGCTAACTTGAAACCTGTGCATAGTGTATATCTTCTTCAAAAAAATGTTAATCAGAATCCTCCTTAGAAACAAGAAGGTTACATAAACACCCCCACCTCCACCCCACCTGAGGGAGAGGAACAACAGAAACCGAGGGGGAAGGGGGACAGCAGTTGGTGTAAGATATGAAAATAATAATGATTTATAATTTGTCAAGGGGTCAGGAGGGGAGGAGGAGAGGAGGGTAGAGAACAAAAGAGGAACCGATACCAAGGCTCAAATAGCAAGTAAATGTTTAGAAAATGATGATGGTAATGTGTGCACAAATATGCTTGCTACAACTGATGTATGGACTGTTACAAGAGCTGTAAGACCCCCAATAAAATGAACTTTTGAAAAAAAGATCCCTTCTCATATTCGCTGGACATGTTATCAGGAAGGACCAGTCCCTGGAGAAGAACATCCTATTTGGTAAAGTGGAGGGTCCGTGACAAGGAAGAAGAGCCTGAACAAAACACATCAGCTGCCCCAGTGGGCTCAAACATGTAAGAGTTGGTGGAATGGTGCAGTATGCATCTGTAGTTGGGGAGCTGGAACTGGCTCGATGGCACTGGACATCAACAAAAGCTAATCAAACAGATTGGAAGACAACTTGTCAAAGAACCAAGCTTTCCTTTCATCTGCACAGTGCATAAAGGTAAGAATCGAACATTTATTTATTTATCATTTTATTGGGGGTGCGTACAGCTCTTGTCACAACCCATACATCCATTGTGCCAAGCACACTTGTACATATGACCTTATCATCATTTTCAAAACATTTTTTTCCACTTGAGCCCTTGGTATCAGATGCTCATTTTTTCCCTCCCTCCCTTCCAAACCCTCCTTCCCCTATTAGTCCGTGATCATTTATAAATTATTTTTTTCATTTCTTACACTGACCGATGTCTCCCTTCACCCACTTTTCTGTTGTCCGTCCCCCTGGGAAGGGGTTAATATGTAGATCATTGTGAATGGTTCCACCTTTCTCCCACACCGTTCCCTACCCTCCTGGTATCACTACTCTCATCATTGGTCCTAAGGAGTTTATCTGTCCTGGATTCCCTGTGTTTCCAGCTCTTATCTGTATCATGTACATGTTCTGATACAGCAGGATTTGTAAGGTAGAATTGGAGTAATGATAGTGGGAAGGGGAAGCATTAAAGAACTAGAGAAAAGTTGTATGTTTCATCGGTGCTATACTGTACCCTGACTGGCTCGTCTTTTCCTTGTGACCCTTCTGTAAGGGGATGTCCAATTGTCTACAGATGGGCTTTGGGTCTCCAATCTGCACTCCCCCTCATTCACATTTATATGATTTTTTGTTCTGGGTTTTTGGTGCCTGATATCTGATCCCATAGACACCTCCCATGATCAACAGGCTGGTGTGTTTCTTCCATGTGGACTTTGTTGCTTCTCAGCTAAATGGCCATTGAACATTTATTTTAAATTGTGTTCATGTGTTCCTTGTCATTGTATAGAGAACTTTGCACTTCTGTCTATAAGTTTTGTAAACAACTTTCTCTTTGTCCCCCATAGTCAAGAAGCATTTGATGAATAGACATCTAGAGCATAAGCAAAATATATTCTTTTAGATAAAAATATCTTTGTGTTTGCTCATTTTCCCCCAGACAGCTGAGAAGATTATTTATTTAAGGAAAGAAAGTCTGTAGAGTTTAAAGATAACTATAAGTATTTAGTGTCTAGATCATTAAATACATTGCCAATAATCTTTCAAAAGATTCTGATAGTGTCTATAAATACCTTCTGGATGCAGGCCAAGAAAGATCTTCCCCCTCTCCTTTGTATGAAAGAGAATAACTGAAGTAAAACTGTTTATAATTTATGGGCCATAAAATGGGGCACTATGTGTGTATTTGTGTTTTGACTGTTTAATAAATCTTCTAAGACTCTATTTTCACTCTTACTGGTTTATCAGAGAGAGTTTTATTTATTCTATTAGGTACATCTTTCCTTTTTCTGCACGGCATGGGTGATGAAATAGGATTTTCAGTTTGAAATGGTGCATAGACCAAATATTACAAAAGTTTGAGATAATGCCTTACTAGTTGAGTAAGTGTAACAACTTTATATGAGAATGACCGTGGTGGGGGTGGGGGGAAGCAAAGCACTGAACAGACTTGAATTATGTAGCCCATATCTTCTAGGTCAGTGGCTTTAAACATTTCTTATATGTATCATGACCCCACTTGGGTTTCTTATGGAAGATAACTGCATGTCAATATGCAATTTTCCCTATTATTTTAAGGCATATGCTAACCCCCTGAACTCTATCTTTAGATTGTTGAGGGATCTAGTTAGAATATGTTTACTTAGGTATCTCTATGATTTTCTAAGGAACACAATTTGTATCTAACTGATTTCTAGTTTAAGAGTCTGTTGGTGATATTTTTGGTCAAGTCTGACCCAACTCCTGGGGCCCTCCAATGCAGCAGTGTGAAGTGCTGCCTGATCCAGCACCATCGCCCTGGTCTTTGAGGTCTGGGCCAACTGTTGAGGTGGTTTGGCCGATCCATCCACTTCATTGAAGGCTCTCCTAATTTTCAGTGACCCTCTGCTCCACCACACCTTGTCTAGCAATTGATCTTTCCTTACAGTAGATGC
The DNA here is from genome assembly GCF_050624435.1 of Tenrec ecaudatus. NCBI lineage: Eukaryota > Metazoa > Chordata > Mammalia > Afrosoricida > Tenrecidae > Tenrec > Tenrec ecaudatus. Next base: position 92,277,247 of record NC_134536.1, read on the forward strand.
AAATTCAGGAAGGCTACTTCTCACTAACCTTGCTTGTGAGGGGTATTCTGGCTCTATTTGCTATCTAATATTACATATATATATAATATAATATTTAGCATCTTATTGATAGAGAATCATTTGGTCAGGCTTTACATTATTGCTGCATGTACAAGTTTGGGTTTTTTTTTGTTGTTCTTTCGACTAATCTAAATTCTTGAAACATTTCATTACACATTGTTTAGTCATTTTTTTCCCCCTCCAGGACCAAAGGGTTTACAAAAGCACATTTCTTCATTGTTATTACTCCCATACTTCATGTTGTCTGAATCTGAGATTATTGAAGCTTAACTTTAAGCTTAAACTATATAAATATTTATGCTAGTCTCTAGTTCATAAGAAAAGGGGGGGGACGTATTTTTTTCTGGTCATACAGCTGACTGATCTTTCAAGTCAGCTTCATAATGTTTCCTGGGAAGAAAGTGAAGTCAATGTTTTACAAAGAATAAATGTTTTACAAAGGAGGCAAGAAAAATTTCAGAAGAGTATTAGGACATTAAGGTTTTAAAACATATAACAATTAACGGATTTTCTCAAAATCGATGTTTTAATCATAAAAGCCAACAGCCACACGCTCTAGGGCTTAAATCAAGCAAACAAAAAGCTGCTTTGACTATATTTGGCAGCCAGATTGGCTTCAGCCAAACAGTGTGCTCCAGTGAGGGCTCCTTTCACACTAAGTCTTCTGTGTGTGCTTTCTTGTGATTTTCAGAAGACGGTCTCTGTTGGGTGTTACCTAACTTCCACTACACAGACCATCTATAGTCCTGGCATGTGAACTACCTAGTCCACCATGGGTTCTTGCAACTAGTATATGGGCTTCTCCATTTATTAATCTATAAAGCAAACCAAACTCACTGCTATCAGTCGATGCCAATGCATAGCGATCCTTCCTATGGGACAGGGTCGAACAGTCCTGTAAGTTTCTGAGACTACCTTTCATGCTGTTGACATATCAGATCGCAGCCCACTTTGTAATCACTGTGCCTCCAGCATACCCGTGTTCATTCATCTATCGAGATGGATTCATAGATCTGTGGGCTGGGACTAGGAGACTACCAACTATGGGAGACCATCTTTGCCCCCCCGCCCCCCGCTACCCCCCCCTCCCCGCGCAAGCTCTTCTCTTACGTCTGTCTTTCCTCCTCCAACACAAACACGACTGATAAGTGAGTAATTGGCCAAAAATTTGAAGGCAGTGTTTAGGGCAGCCTTCGTCAAAAGAGTCTCTCCTTTCTGTCTCTCCAGCCTCGGTCAGGGTATGTCACAATTTGTCACCGTGTCACTGGCTTGCCACTTCCTTCATGCTCAAGACAGGGAGGCCTGTGAAAGCAAAGACCGTTTCTTGGGCAATTAGGTGGTTAGGTATTGCTAACCAGCTTTGTGTTTGGTGCTGCAGACTGTATGGGTGAGCTTATGAAAGCGGGTGAGTAACTGCCGGCCTCCCCAGTGTTTTAGCATCGCAGGCATCTAGTTTTATAGCTGCACCAGAGCGCTTCAGGCTGCCAGGAACTGTTCCATTTCAAAGTTATGCCTTCCAACATTGACCTAAATGTTGAATTGGTTCTTGCTCTGTCAATTTCTTTTTGTGTCTGACTGTTTTTAAGTAAGATCTTCACAGGTGTGATTGACATGAATGCTTTGATCGGAACCACAAGATTAGCTTGTTTTCTGATATTGATATCATCTGTTAATATTATGTAGTTTGTTTCATTGGTAGAAATTTTCACACAAAGCTTTCTGCAGGATGGTACGGTGTGTCAGTCCAACCTCTATGATTAATGTATAGGATGCTTTGGGCAAGCCCCTTAATAGTTCCAACTCTGTTGTCTTATCCGTGAAAAAAAATTTCTAAGACAAGAAATGGGAGGCCAGTTCCAGAATGTCTGTATTGCATGCTCAGAGGCGGTAGGACTGAACATCGACGCTGCTTCCAGGTCCCAGGAATGTTTGGTGAAATTATTACAAAACCTCAAATCTTTATTGTTTAAACCATTCGAAAGTATGTTCAGAATTTCCTAGGAAAATAAGATGATGGTTGCATCATTAGAGTACAGTCATGAAGATACTGGGCACATGATTTAACTTGTAAGTTACAGAGCTGAATTTACCTTACAAACAAACAAAAAACTCAGGTAAATCCTAAACCAACCAAACCAAACTCACTACCTTTAAGTTGATGTGGACTCATAGCAACCTTATAGGTTTGAGTAGACCTGCCCCTGTGAGTCTCTAAGAGTGTAACTGTTTATGGGGGTAGACAAAAGCAGGATATATATATATATATGTGTATATATATATATATATACACATATATATATATGGCAGCTAATTTATTCATTTTTTACTCCTAGAAGTGCATGTTTACCAGTGAGAAGATAATAGGTTACATATACAACCTTGTACAAATAAATGTGGAATATAGATGATAAATAGAAATCTTAACATATACAGTTTGGTATTGAGTCTCTTAAATTGAAGTTCAGATATTTTAATACTCAAGAAAATGAATCTGTTTTGTTTCTGGGTTTTTTTTGAGGTGCTGTATCTTTCCAATCAATTTCAAGTTCAGTGAGGAAAAGAGTGTGTGTTTGTGTGTATGTGTGTGCGTGTAGAATTTGAATTTACGAAGCAGGATTCTTTCAGATTAAGGATGCAGCGGCTATTTCTAGCCATCATGGCCCTTTATGGAAGGGTGTTTTCTTTTTGGGTGTCTGAAGTGTAAATTTGGGAGCTCTTTAACTATAGCTTTAGAGCTGATTTCTAAGGTAACCCTCATCCAAAACATAGACAGTTTTATAAGCAGAATTAACACCTTGAACTGTTTGGGGAAGCCAAATGGATGTCCTTGAATCTTCTGGAGCCCAGCTGATGTCACCCTATTACAGTTTCCTGGCAGCCCCTATTCTCAAGTTCTCACCAGTAAAAATTTCATCCTGGTAGCCTACACAGTTTTTGGGACGAGCTGAAATCCAGCTGAAAGAGTAGACTGCCAGAGGTCACAGTGGTCACGGTGAAGCCAATTTATTTTTCTAAAACTAGAGTTCCATACATGCTTCTAGCTTCTTTCAGAATGAGGTAGGAAAACTCACATGTATTTACCCCACCCCCACCCCACTCATCAAATTAACCCCAACCCAAGCCAGCTCAGCCAACTCTGATATGCCCATTGATTGGGTTTTAGGGTCAAGGTCAGAAACCTTAGGCGTGGGTGACAGAGGGAGGTGTGAGTTGTTTAATTTGGAATCCCTGAGGTTTCAGTCTGGGCAGTTTACAAGAGAAGAAAATCAGTACTAATGGGGTACCAGGTGGATATATGCTAGAGCCTGGGACAAAAGAAGTTTGAGAATTTAATGGCCTTTGCCTTGATAATTGGGCAGCGCGTGTGTGTGTGTGTGTGTGTGCACGTAAACATGTGAGCACCATATAAAATAGCAAAACTGGTTAGTAGCATTGCATCTGAAGAGAGATACTGAAGCAGAATAAACACAAACTAGAGGCGTCCCGTGGAAGCCAGCTGGGCGGAGCGACAGTACTATTTGAGTTGCTTGACATAATATCCTGCTTGAAGTTTAGTCTGCAGTAAGTTCGTTGGAAAACTTTCAAAATAATCAGATGATACAAAAGAAATGCTAAGTTATTTTCTTTTAGCCACAAATGTTGAAAGATGTGATAGGACAATAGAAAAAGGTCAACCCCCTTGTGGCGGTATTTCCCTATTTTATCTTGAATTCCAGATTTAAGAAACCATCTCTGCCCACCCCACCCCCACGCTTTGTGGGTCACTGCCCTTGCTCTCCCTTTCCAAGTGCAATCAGGGAGTCCATTAACCAAACCTCAAATACGTCATATTCACCATGTTCTTAAAGTTTAAAAAGTGAAAGGAGATAACAAGACTTACTGTAAAGCCTTTGTCATTTTCCTATGAAGTAGTGGGAGCCAACAAGGCATTTCTAAGAAGGGAAAATTACTTGAGAACTTAAACTCATTGGCAGTATTTAGACTTTTCCCTGAATTCCATCATTCGAGAATTCTGAAGCAAAGCGCATCCTCCATACACTTAGTGGTGCGTCCCAGGCATTTTTCAACTTCACTCAAAATGCTCCGTTTTTGTGAAGTAACCAAGTCTTTTGGGACAACCAGGCAGGAAGAAGGGTGATCATGAAGAAATTCAAGTTCACAAAATCTCTGAGATAATCTAACTTCTTCCGTGGCCAAACACACATAGACGAAGTCATTTGCTTTCTGCTTAGGACTTGTATTTCCCGCACCACTGATTCATTGCATGTAGCCAGAAAGAGTCTTTAGATCTCAATTTCCAACCCTGGAAAATAAGGGCAATAGCATCAGTCACCTTGGCAATGACGAAGTCATAGTCCTTTTACTGGCGGGAAGTGAAAGTCTACAAATCTGAGCACTTTGTCTTAGCAACACAGTGTTTTGCTACAGAAGAATACCAGGATGAACAAGTAACAATGTCAGAAAATTTTTCATGGTTTCTCAGGTAAGTATTTCATTTAAGGTTGGTGAAAAATGTGACTTTTAAAAAATGTAATAATTGATGCTTGGAGATATTGTTTTAGAAAATCCTCCCCCTTTTCACCTTGTTACAAAATAGATTCTTTTTACTTTTGTGATTCTGTCTTGTGTGTGTGTGTGTGTGTGTGTGTGTGTGAAAATTGAGATTTAAGTGACCCTAATGTCTAGAACACACATTCTAATACTGAAGCTCCCAGGGTAGCATTTTCAGCCCTCTCTGGTCTCCATTTTTCTTGCTTATACTTCTCGATAGGGTCATTATGAATTGGAATAGAATTGCTCTTGTGCATTTCTGAGGCTGCACATCTCAACTGGAGCAGAAAACCTGATCTTCCTCCTCCGGTGTGGTGGTGGGTTCAAATTGCTGTCTTGTGTGGTTAGCAGCCCAACACATACCCCATTCCATCGTTGTCTATTGTATCTTTCTCTTCTGGCATATACACCATCGTTCAGAGATCTTTGTGTTTGTTCAATGGCATAACCGCAGTACCTAAAAACACAGAATAGGGTTGCTCAACCAGGTATTGGTTAAAGGAGCGAACGCAGAGCTTCTTTGGTTCTCAGCTCCTATTTCATTTTGATAGCTGGGCTGACATTGTATGCAGGCGTTTAGGTAGCACTAAATACATCCACCGATCCAGCATGCTTCCTTCCTTCCTTCCTTCCCAACTTCCTTCCGTCTTTCTTCTTTCCGTTTCTAGGCTGTCTATACTTTGTTCTTCCCATGGTCACCTGAAGCTTGGTTTTGACTCACCTGAAGCTTGGTTTTGACACATTCTTTGAGTTCTGAATTGTGTGTCTTTTCTTAACTGCCACCATACCATGGTAAATCATTTATGTGAATGTAAATTATTGTGATACAATGAAGAGCCACAACATGACTGCCAACATTCCTAACAAGAAGCTTACGTGTGAATTTTGGAGCTGACACTCCCTGGGAAAATGTGTTACCCTGGTCCCCTCTGGTGTCTCACCATCTTTTAGCAAGAATAACACACACACACCAGTTGATATTACGTGGCCTCTCAATTCATTTCAGATGTGGCTTAAAGCAGCGTGTCATCCAGAGTTCATTCGGATGATTCATTCATTGATCTCTCAACCAAACAGATGGTGGATAAAGAAGAAGTCAAAAGAAACAGGAAGGACAGAGAGAAATGAGGGAGGAAATACTTTGGACACTCTGATGACTGGATTATGATTCCCCCCCCCCCACTCTTTAATACTACAGATGAGCTTCCTGGTTTCCCATGTGAAAACTCAAACGCAGAATAACAGAGTGGATAAATCTACGGCTGATCTAAAGCACCGGGCGTTTTGTTTGATTGGGGATGTTATTTTCATTTAGCTGAAGATGCTTCACATGAAGGGGGGGTAGTATTTGAATAATACGATGAAACTGATGACTACTCGGATGAACCATTGGAGTTTCAGGTAAGATGCATTCACATGGTGAATGATCCTTTGCCTGGTCCTCTTAAGAGAAAAACCATAAAATCTGCTACATATTGTATCAAAATTCAGAAATAGAGAGTGTTTTTCATGTTGGTGATTCATCTGAGAAACATGGCTGGGTAGTGAGTACATTTCAAGTACTATAATTGGTATGACAGTGGCAAAGAGTGGCAGATTGAAGGAAACTACCCGTTAGACAGTAAGATCAAACACACTCTCTTTGAGCTATGTACTGCTCTATTCACCCAACAAGTGCAAAATCTGAAGACCAAAAAGTTATATTTCTATAACCATACAGCCTCTATGAGACAGAACAAATTCAAGCCAGACAATGTTTCAATGGCACCAAACTGAGATTCGTTTGACTAAGGCTGTAATCACGGCCTAAAAGGGCCCACCTCTCCTTTGCTCTCCACCTTGCTTTCTCCCCTTCCCTTTCTCTCACCCACAGCTCCCTAGGAAGGAGATCGCATTCGCATTTGGTGACCTTGCATGACTCCCTAGAGAATCTGAGTTCCTCTGGGGCCAGAACGCTCACATTGCGTTCTATAGGCGGACAAGTAAGTACGTATTGAGAACTGCCGGCCGGCCAGTACACACCTTGTGCGCATGCTCAGTATTCATAGGCACACCTACGTCTGACTCTTATCTTCATAGAGCTGTTAATTTTATGGAAGAGATGGGCGTGCACAAGAGTATTGAGTAATTATTCCTTATTTTGCAAATGTTTCAGTTAGAAACTTAGTCTGGTACATGTAACAGAGAATGAAGGTAATTATTGGCTGAAATATAGTAAGTTTCTACAGAGAGGAATGTGTGGACTTCATTCTCTTTTCTTATTCTTTTCCTCCAAAACAGTTCTTTTAGGCTTTGTTTTTCTCATAAGTTTCCCATTTTGCATCCCTTAGGGGAAAAACATTTTTCAGAGCTTACAGATGGCAGATGGCAGTTGAGTGATAGGATTATGGAAAATCGTTATAACTAGGCAGCGTTCTGAGACCCTCACAGAGGAGTCCCTGCCTAGCTACACAAAGTGTGCATGAAGCCTGTACAACAACAAGCTGACTCTAGTTAGCAAAAGATTAGCTTGGAATTTCCAATTAGTTGAGGGGTGTTAAACATTTTGCCCAATACAAGGAACAACCCTGATTCCAGAGATGTTAAAATGTGGGCCAAAAGATTGTGTTCATTTCAGGATTGATCCCACAGAGTGACATTAGGCAGTGACGGGAGATTGTGCAATGGTAGAAAAGCTAGAGTTAGAAGTCATTCCTAACCGCAGAGTCTAGGAGATGGGGCAAATAGCACATGTCTCTCTCAGAGCTCCTGAGGGTGTTGAGGTTTATCATCTCTTATCTCTTCAGGACCTTCCCTCAGAGACCAACTCCCAAGATAGCCTACAACTCGGATGTGCTACTAGAGTGATAAATTTACAGTTCTTCCTAACTTCCTAACTTGATGGAGACAAGACAATCCCATACACCTCAGGTATATAAAATATAGTATTTTCCCTAACTTTATGTTCGATTTTTCTTAGATGAGGTTTATGTGCATGTACAAACTGAGGAAAAAGAGGAGGGAAAGAGAGAGAGAAATTATGGTCGCAAAGAAGCTCTGCTTAATAATTTCCCAAACCTGTCAGACCACACTCCACCTTTAGCTTACCCTCTTCCACCACACAGCATCTGTCACAACTCTCCTGGATCCATTGGATGTTACACCCTCTGTAGTTCTCTCCTAAGGTCTGTATTTGAGAAAATATTTCCCTGTTAAATATTACCTACACTCAGTATCTTTCCCTTCACCCTGTTGCGCAATTCTTGACCTGCTGACTCATTCTTGTTTTATCATAAGTATATACATTTTGGTTAAAATCATGGACTTTGGAGTCGTGGAACCCTGCTCCATGACTTCTGTGACATTGCCATCAGCTCTCTTATCAATACAATGTGGACAAGTATAGCCCTTAGATGATAAGTGAGTTGGAAAAAGTCAATTAAATAGCATAAGGAAGAGCCTTAGTATTGTGTACAGCATGGAAGGAGTGCTCAGAGGTTATGAGAAATAATCATTCTCATCTATCTGACATGGTGTGCCCAGGTTCTTGTGATGCCTGTCATTGGTAATGTCTGAAGAAGTTCAAAAACATGAATATAAGGCAGCTGGGTGCCTGCCTTTGACCAGGTACAAGGCTAATCAAAGTCATACTATGATAGGTTTTTGTTTGTTTGGTTGGTTTTTCTTCAACATTGAGCACGAGGGAGAGCACTGATTCTAGCTAGAACAGGAGAGAGATCAATGATCTACTTGGTAAGGGGGAGAAAGGCAAGGATTCACCACCCTGATGGAGTTCGAGCTCAATATGGCCGACAGCAAGTTTGTTTGGGTTAGCCAGTTCTCTTTGGCTCTGCTTTTGTTTTACATGAAGTAATATGCCACCAGGGAGGCAGTGGTGGTTCCATGGTAGGAATCTCACTTTCTGTGTGAGTGACCAAGACTCCCTGATGGCAGCATGGGTTAACATTGGACTGATAACCAGGAGGTCAGCCATTATCTGCTCTGCGGAAGAAAAATAAAGAGAAGTTTTCTGCTCCCATGAAGATTTGCAGAGACCTAAAGAAGCAGTTCTACTTGGTCACCACGAGATAAAAATGACTAATATCAGTGTTTTTATTTTTGTTTTGGTTGATGGGAATCCGAGTTTGATTCCTGGCCAATGCACTGTTATATAGAGACAACACTATCTGTCATAGCCTGTTAGCATGATTCTAGACAGGCTTCAGCAGAGCTTCCACACTAAGATGGACTATGAAGAAAGGCCTGGTAATCAAATGAAAATCTTACTGCTCACAACAATGAGATCTTATTGTGTGCGAGACTGACATGACTGACATGAGTGGGGGCTGATTCCATGGAGATAACCACAACATGCCTTGTAATCTGGCACGTGCTCTTTCTAGCCATCACAGCCAACAGTAATGCATATTTACATTATCCACTGTGCACTATAAGGCACTGGGAAATGTTCACAAGCAGTGACTAGTTGACTGTTCTTTACTCTTAAAAGCATATCAGACTATTAGAAACGTATCATACTATTAGAAACAAATAATATAGCAAAACCAATATAAACAAACAAATAAATATTTCTTAGCAAATGAGGTAGGAAGTGAAAAATCTTATCTAATCATCTGAAAGAAACATTCTCAAATTTCCGTGTTGTATATACTTTAAGGGGTCACGTGAAATCCATGATAAAAACAAGAAGAGCTTTTTATAGTAGGAAGGAGCGTAGAATCTCATCCCTACTAAAGGTTCTCTCTTAGATATTCTGGGGGAAAATATACTGGGATTATCTCACATATGTGCAAAAGCAACAAAAACAACAACAAAACCCCAACTCAGTGATCATGTAGGACACATTAGAACTGTCCTTTGAGGTTTGCAAGGCTGTTAATCTCTATGGAAGCAGATCACCATATCTTTTCCCTGTGGAGTGGCTGGTGCCAAACTTGTTGGTCAGCAACCTATTACTTAGACCAATGAATGTCCGGGGCTCCTCGCATATGTTCAAGTATGAAACAAACATAAAACCCCAGGCCATCAAGTCCCTCCCAACTCACAGCCACCCATGTGCTATTGAGGAAAACTTCTCACTCGGTTTACTTGGTTAGAGTCCTTACAGCAGAGGTTCTCAACCTTCCTCATGCCACGCCCTTTCAGACACTTCCTCATCTTGCAGTGACCCCCCCCAACCATAACATTATTTTCGTTGCTACTTCATAACTGTCATTTTGCTACTGTTACAAATCAGGCAATCCCTGTGAAAGAGTCATTCAACTCCCCAAAGGGTCGCAACCCACAGGTTGAGAGCCGCTGCCTTACAGAAACAGATCGCCAGGTCTTGCTTCTGCCTTTCTGGGTGGATTTGAGCATCCAAATTTGAGATTAGTAGGTGAGCACAAATCATGTGTGCCACCCAGAGACCTGTGATCAGACACAGATGCTATAAATTATACCATTTTAACCCTGACCATTTTCTACTTTGTTGACCCAGCCACTTAAGCAAAAGCCCTGGCCAGTAAAACTGCAAAACTGCCTCCTACTGACCTCTCCCGACACTACCTTCCTAGACAAGTCTCGGGGAATTCTATGTCTTGGTGAAAGCAAGAACCAGCATTTAAAGACTTACTTTAGTGTGCCTTGCTATTGGCAGTGATATTGTACTTCAGCAACAACAGAGTCAAATGAGGCCTGTTTCTCCTTGGGAGCAGCTGGCTCCATGGTGTGTGCGGTGAGGGCTTGAGTGAATGAGGCCCACATCACCCAGCCTAGCAGTATGGCAAACGTTGCCTCAATTACTCCCGGGAACAGAGAAAATAAGGTGCCACTCCGTGACTTGATAGATAACTGCATTTAATGTTCGTCTGATCACAAAGGAGTTAGAAATCTACGTAATTTTAATATTGCAGCAAATCCGCCCTTATTTTTAGTTGTGAATTAGTGGTGCCTGAAAAAGTCAGAATTGCATTTAAAAACCCGATAAAAGAACAAACAGAACTAAGGGTTCCTTTCATTGGACAGATTCCCCAAAGCCTTCCATATGTATGTATGTATGTATGCATGCATTTAAAACGAATGCCTATCCATCGACCTTGCTCAATTCTTGGGTTAATCTGAGATTCTAAATCTAAATACAACATAGTAGCTTCTCTAAAATAGTTCTGCTGGTGTTGTTTTGGGAATTTGGGGTCTGCTTAGTTCAACACTTAATGCCCCCTGAATACCAACCTTATTGCCCATCTTAATATGGTTACTGTGCATATGGGATCTAGGTATCTTGTCAAAATGCAGCTTCTGATTGAGCAGGCCCGGGAGAGGTCCCAGACTAGATTCCTAACTAGCTCATAGATGACACTGGCGCTTCTAGTCTGCGAACCACCATTTGGATACCGAGGGTCCAAACACATCCTCCCTTGTCTTTCGTTTGTGTGTCTTTCTTCCAATGGAATACACACTCTCTTGAGGGCCAGAAGCAAGTTTCATAGATGTGTATTTAGGGAAATGCTCAGACACAAAGAGAGAGAGAGAGAGAGAGAGAGAGAGAGAGAGAGAGAGAGAGAGAGAGAGAGAGAGAGAGAGAGAGATGATAGAGAGGTAAGTAGCTAGGTAAGTAGCTAGCTAGCTAGCTAGCTAGCTAGATGATAGAGACAGAGCGGTAGAGAGGTATGTACATAGGATCAGGTAGCTGCCATTGTGTTGACTAATTCAGGGCACCTTAGGTCAGCAGAACAAAATACTGCCTTGTCCTGTGGCCTCCTCATAACCCCGAGGCCATTGTTTGGCTGTTGTGCCAATCCATCTGTCCAAGGGTCTCCTTCTTCTGTGGTACCTTGGTTTCACCTAAAATATTTCACCAGGGTTTCCTTCTTCCTAGAATCTGTGTAGACTCATCCTCGAATAGGAGGATAGTGCTCTGCTCTGCTAATTTCACATTGGTGAGTTTTCAGAAGTAGGCCACTGGAATCTCTGATGAAACCTATCCACCTTGGAAGACTTGGCTGATAGTCGAACTACTAACGACTTAACTTCCAGCATCACAGTAACATGCTAGCTACCACATATAACAAATGGACAAATGGGTAGCTTCCCAAAAGAGACCTTTACTATTGGCAACTGTGATTTAGTTCAAATTATAAAAGGATACAGCTAATAATGAAATAACTAGGAAAGAGAATATTAGAAAACAAAGACGGAACATCTGTTGATAAGCTATGAAATCTAGAATGAATCAACTTTGTTGACATCAAAGAAATGTATTTTACTTCTGAGTGACCAGAGCAAAGAATATAACCCAGGAAATTATTTAAGGTTTGAGAAATATCCCCGGGTTGCTTTTATTCTGAGGTTTACAAATGATACATTGCAAAGGAATTCCATCTTTAAATTTTCTGAGAGACTTTAGCTCATTGCCCACATGAAAATGGAACCAGTTCTTGCCTAATGGTTAAGTTTATTTCTGAGGATTCCCCCACTCCACCATATATTTGAAATGACTTTTTTTTTTATCACTAAAGACTTTAAGTGCACCAACTGCATTTCAATTTTATTTTTCTTCCTTTTTTTTTTTTTTAGCTTCTCACACCAATATTTAGGTCCAAGGTTATAAAGAACCTGAAGGAACTTTTTATTTTATTTTTTTAAGGAAGCACACTGCATAAACTATCGGCCCATTTCAGTCAATGAAATCAACAATAATATCCCATTTAAGCCTCCATAAATGTGATTCTCTTCCCCCACGCTGCCCCCCTCTTCAATATTCTCTCTCTCCCCTAATCCCCTCTCTGTGTTTTCTTGCCCCAGTCCCTGGCCTCCCTGTGGTCATCAAACTCTTCTCCTTTGGTGTAAAACTGTATTTCTTTTTCTGAGGCTTTGTGAGTAGGCATATCACATAATAATTTTACTATCTGGTGTCAAGTTGAGAGGATTAAGAGTGAAGGGGTGAAGTCTGGCCTGTCATTCAAGATATAACCAATGAGGCCTCTGTGTGGGCATGGCTTTCTCCTGAGAATTCTGGGAACACCTGTATTTCCTCCTTGGAGGCAGGAGACACTTCTCTCTCTGCTCATTCCCTGAGACACTCTACTGACAGGACACATGGTGAGATACCCCGGGGGCTAGAGAAGCCACATGGACCTACCCTGATGCCCCCAGATCTCTGGAGCTGGAGCAGCCACATGGAGACCCCTGCCAGCACTGAGATGCTTATAATGCCACTGGATCCACAAGACTTCCAACCCACTGGTCTGTGATCCTCCTGTATTTGGAACCATTGCATGTATTTTTGTGAGTCTGAAGGAAATTTATAGATTGGTATCAGACATATGGGCTAATATTAGACTTATGGACTTGATCTGGACTGGGCTGGGATGTCTTCTCAATAGTCAACTGCTTTTATATATAAACCTCTTTCTTATACATATGTCAGTGTGCATGAATTTGTTTCTCTAGTCTACCCGGACAAGCACAGTATTCCTTTTCTTTAATTAGCTAAGTTTCTCAGTACTTACATTCATCTAAAAAATCCATAATTTAGATCCCTGCAAAAGAATCCCAACTTAGAGTGTAAGAAAGTAAGGTAATGCAATGCAAAATGATTATGATTTGGACCGATCCTTGTCAGGATGGAAAATAAATGTTGAGCTAAAGAGTAAAACGTATTCTAACAGTAAAGAAACAGACACTGAAGTCAGTGGTGGAGTTTACGTTTGGGAGAACAACTTGGTTTTTAAGTACAGAAACACACATTCCATCCTGTGTGGTCTTGCTGTGAAGTTGCTTCTCAGGTCCTCGTGTTTTGCATTTTTCAGGGGCAGAGACCACTTATTTCTCAACCTGTGCTCGACTGCCTTTGCAATCTTTCAATTATTCCCCTACACGGATCTCTTCCAATTTTATATAGATGGAAAATGAAGTCTAACAAACCTTACCTCTTTAAAATTTTAATGGGCATTTATTTTTGTCCTCTTCTTTTTAAAAACTGTGTCATTGGCATAGAATTCATGTATAATGCCACTCAACAGTTCAATCATGTCAAAAAGAGTTCTGATAGGGCTTTTTAATTATTCTAAATACCTAGTGATACAGATATGTCTACTGAACTTGGTAAAAACCGAAAAAACTTGCCTGTTGGACACAGCTCTTTCCCAGGGCACCATCCACAAGAGGCAGTAAAGTAGAAACCCGCATTCATTTCTCGGATCCCCTGTCGAGTCAGCTCTAGCTTATCCATTAAAGCCACCTGGATGAGCAGACGCCCCTTTTCTGACAGTCCGTTGCGCCGCAGTCTTTGTAAATTGGAGGCTATAAATCGGACAGTGGCACTACAGCCACCGAATGGAGTGTGTGATTTCATTTTATGTTCTACATTTAAGGAATGGTGATGAACTGAGTATGCACTGCTTTTCTACCAGGAGTTAGCATTTGGCTTAGTTGGAGAGTGATGTGATTTGAGCCTTTAATACATGCAAATTCTCAAACACCGGTTTCTGTAATCTACTAGTTCTCATCTGCCACCACCCCCAACAATTTTTATTAAAAGGGTTTGAAGTTTCTTGTTCCAAATTACATGAAACATTGATTAACCCCGTAGATTTATTTAAGTGCTTTTGTTATTAGATATTTTAGAGACTCACAGAGGCAGAAGGGCAGGATTTCTGTAATTAATCAGGATTGCCTGGGTCTGTTGCTACAGTGGCAGTGAATCGGTTCCCAGTTGGAGATTTAACAGAAAAACATTCACTTTCAAAATGGTCTGGGTGCATCCAAGGGATTAAGCTGTAATGCTTTTAATCCATGTAACTCAAACAAAGAGGAAACTTTCCTGAGCAATGAACTGAATAATGCATTTGTGGGCCAGCAAATGATAATTGTGGAACATCAGCTACACAGCCAACTGTGTCACCCAGGGATTGAATGGGAGGATTTAGCAGTTTAGGGGTTTAGTAAACGAAAAGGGATGCTCTTACAGTCCCAGTATCTGGAACTCCCAAGATCCTAGAAACCCCAAGGTAAATCTTTAGGATTTATAACTCCAAGTCAAAAATACGGGAGTCGATCATGACTCCCAGTGATTCTATAGGACAGAGCAGGGCTGTATCACAGAGTTTCCAAAGCTATACGTGCTGTTTCTCCAAGATATGGGTAGTGATGTGCTCTTGCAACTAACCCACTGCCCCACCAGACCACACCTGAGTTCCATCCTATTTGTCATCTCTATTGCTGCTCTTTGTTTTTTAAAACTCAATGAATTGATTTTTTAATAACCAAATATTTTTCTTCATAACCAAATGTCTCAGTTTCTAAACATCGGACAGAAGACGTCAAATGGCATTGAGGCAAAACTCAAAATCGATCTTAAAATTTATATATCCAGTTTATTTTCTGTTAGAGGCTTCTAGGTAGTTTCTTCCATTAAATTGTTTGTTATGAGAAATGTAGATTCAAATTTGATTGTAAGAAACAATATAAAGGAGAGTGTAGGCATCCATGACTAAGTGTTATGGATTGGTTTCTGTCCTCCCAAAAGATATGTTCAAATTCTGTTTTCTGGTACCTTCTAATAGCAAGTTGGCATAGCGTCTTTTTACATGTGACTCGTCAGGCTAGTATGAGGCCGTGCTAGCGCAGGGCGAGCCAGATCCAATCTGACTGGTGTCCTTGTAAGACGAGAAAGCACAGACTGTGATCTTTCCCTGTGATTATTTGAACCGTGCGTCCTTCAGCAAAATGGCTAGCCACGCCTTTTGCCCATTTTTTTCTCTAATTGACCTATCAGGAGGATTTTTTTGTGTGCCAAGGGTTTTCAGAGTTTCTTGCATGTGTTAGACACTAGTTCTCTGTTGGATATTTAATTTGCAAATACTCCTCTCACGTGGCAGCTTGTCTTTTCATCCTCTTAGCAGAGTGCTTTAGCGAGCAGATAGCTTTAATTCTGATAAAACCCAATTTTCTCACATCATTGAGTTGGTCTCTTGTCCAATTTGGAAGCTTTTTGGTTATTACTTAAGTTCTTTTCCAGCCCCATCTCGTTTCTCCTCTTCCTCCCGAATTTCAGTGGCACAAATGTCAGATAATTTTGTTATCCTTTCATGGATACCATGTATCTCTGCTCATTTTGTCCCAGTGTGTTTTCTTTTAGTTCTTCATAGCGAGTAATCTCTGTAATCTCTCCTTTCCTCTTTTCCAGGCCACCAACTCCTCTGTCTCTTCCATTCTGCTATTGAGTCCATCCACTGAGTTTTTAAATTTTAAAATTTCTTTTGGGTTTTATTTAATGTATTCTAGTTCTTACAGTGGCATTGTTCCTTTCCTGAGATTTTCTGATTGTGTTTCATGTGTTTCAAGCATATAACTGCTCGTTGGAGCACTTTCATCATAGCAACTGTAAGATCTTAATAAACTCTAATATTTCTGTTTTCTTCATGTTCACATCTATGATTTATCTAATTTTATTCACCTTGAGATCTTCTTGGTTATTGGTGTGATGAGCGATTTTATATTATGTTCTGTGACTGGATCTTATTTAAAACACCAGTTTTAGCTCTTGTCTTTTTTCTGACACCACTCTGGCAGGTGAATGCCACTTGGTAGCACTTGGATGGAGATAGATGCCCAGGTTTCCAACGCATCCTCTCCACACCTGGGCCATGTGGTCTCCTGATTCCTGCAGGTGGAAATAGGGTGGGGGTTCCCCGTGAGGTCTACTGACAAGGGTCCAGGGTGGGAGACTTTACCAGGAGGCAAAAGAAATGTTCTCAAGCCCTCCTTAGTCTCCTCTGACACAACTCTGGGGAGGTTTTTGGTGTGCCTCACTGAAGTGCTGAAAAAGTAGAAGTCTAGGATCCCCAACAAGCCTTTCCAAGTATGAATTGTGTTTAGAAGGTCCTATATGACCGTCTAGTGTTTGGCTGGATGGAAGTCGTCTTGGTCTGAATGTTTTCTTTCGTTCTAGGTTTCCTCTTCCCTAATCCTGTAGAGACTCGGCTAGAGAGCATACCTTTGGGTTATAGTTTCCCCCTTGAACCTAGTGATATCTCTACGCTTCTGAAATATTTCGCGTTCAATCTGGGCTATATGAACAAACAGAAACTCCAGAAAAAGCTACCACCTTGTGGTCCTGAAGTCCACAACGGAGCTGCCTTCTTCTCTTCATCTTTCAGGGTTTTACTTCCAGGATTTACTAGCAATGCAGTATTGCTGTAAAATCTGGACATTTTTATTAAATGCAACTATCAAAATAGAAAGTTACTGCTTCTTCACATAGCTTCAAGCTGGGCATGTACACTTTAGAGTATGGAGTGTCCATCTTTCTAACCCTATCCCCACCCCTAAAGAATTCTGGATTCTTCGATTGACACCACGTTGACACAACAGTTTTTGCATCCTCAAAACCCCAAACAAACCCACTGCAATGGAGCAGATTCTGACTCGGGGTTTCTGAGACTCTGAATGTTTAAGGAAGCTCCAGCTGCATATCTTGCCCCTGTGCAGCTGCTTGTGGGGTCAAACCGCTAATCTTGTTGTTAGCAGTGCACTGTGTAACCCACAGCACCACGAGGGCTGAAGGGACTCAAACCGTGCTCCTTTCTAATGTGCTTTGAGATTGGGGAACAAAAAAGAAGTCTGAAGAAGCAAGATAATAGTTGTATGGTAGATGAGGTAAGGTTTACCAATGAAACTCTCACAGGACAGACAGACAGCCTTTGTTAGTCGCCAGGCGAAAGCACTGTCAGATGGAAGGATAATTCTCCGTTAAAGCTTTACTAGCATTTTTCTTACCAGTTCCGTTTTCGGTGGCTGGCCTGTTCCCTTTGAGAAAAATCTATCAAGATTACTCCCTTGAAGTTCCCAAACAATAGCCTTGAATTTAACTAGCCTTACAGATCCCCATGTACGCTATTTATTTTTTCTTGTTTTTTGAAAATTGTTTTTATTTGAATAGTTTATTGTGATTTAGGTCAAAATATGCAGAGAACGTATGTTTCACACTCATTTTATTTCATGACATTGGCTGCAATCCCCTTGGTGTGGCAACGCCCTTCCCACTTCCTCTCTGGCTTCCTTGTTTCCATGTGTCCCTCTTTCCTGCTTCTCGAACTTTCCTTTTAGTCATGTCATTGTTAATGGGTCTGCTTTCCTCTAAAAAAACCAATTTTATTGGCTTATCATTCACATAGCATATAATTCAATAGTTCAAGCATATTAAGAAGAGATGTACAGTCATCACCACAGTCAGTTTCAGAACATTTTCTTCTTTCTTGCTCATTGTTATTAACTCCCCTTTCCTCCCAACCTCTCCTGTTATACCCCACAAAAACTGCTAAACCAGATACTGTCTCTACAAATTTACCGATCTTGGATTTCATATACAGAAAACCCTATAAAAATAAAACAATGAGAAAATTAATAACAATAGAGGAAAACCTCAATTGGAAAGCAAGCAGAAAATAATAAAAACTAGAACAAATCTAAACTGGGTCAAGAGAGAGATCAAATCATAAGGTGTTAAATTTTAACTTGACTGCATCTGCAATAACCCACTTTTCAATGAACTTTGCCTGATAGCAAGGTCATTTCCATCCCTGGTCTATAGTCAGAGGGACTTTGCTAGAGGCTCAATTCACTTGTATATCCCCTTCGCTTTTTTTTTTTTAACTGAAACAACTTTAAAATGGATTGACAGGGGTATCAAATGATATATTACATTTTAACCTACTTCTGCCATTTATGACTTGCATAAATTCTCTCTGAGAACAAGGCTGTCACATCCTGGGACTACAGTCAGGGGGAGAGAGGATTCACCAGATAGTTAGTTCATGTGTGGACCCGGCAAATGGATTTTGGGTTTCCGCTGTCATCCATAGCCTTCTGCAAATCAGGTGTTCACAATTTAAGCTCTGATATCATTCCTCCCTCCAATTTGGATTTTAATCTTCCACAGGCTGGTTTCCTTCTTCCATGTGGGCTGAGACGATGCTTCACTTAAACGGCTACTTGTTTGAAGATCCCAGACATTACTCTTTCTGAGAGTTGGGCACCATCTGGTTTCTTCACCACACTTTGTTAATCTGCTGTTTTGTTGGAGTTTTTATAAAAGATACCTTACGGAACCGATTACAAGGATCTACATGTGACCTCCTCCCTGGGGGATGGACAACAGAAAAGGGGGTGAAGGGAGACGTTGGACAGGGCAAGATATGACAAAATAATAATTTATAAATTATCAAAGGCTCATGAGTGAAGGGGTGTGGGGAGGGGGGGGGAAGAGGACCTGATGCTTAATTGGAGAGCAAATGCTTTGAAAATGATGAGGCAAAGAATGTACAGATGTGCTTTACACAATTGATGTATGTATGGATTGTGATAAGAGTTGTATTAGCCCCTAATAAAATGTTTTTAAAAAAGATACCTTACAAAGATTCTGTATTACTGAGATTACCATATTACTGAGAGAATTTTTCAGCAATCATGTAATTACAGGCACAGTTTATATATGTTTGTTTCAGATAAATCGGTGCATGTATGAATTGGAATCCTAGCAGCAATACTTCTGACTTACTCTGGTATATATTACAGACTCAAATTATTAACCATTCCAACTCTCACATGAACCCCCATTGAGTCGATGCTAACTCATGTTGACCCTACAGGCAGGGTGGAAGAGCCCTTGTGAGTTTCTGATGCTGTAACGCTTTACTCCGGTAGGATGACTGTCCTTCCCCAGAAGAGCAACGATAATTTCAAACTGCAGCCTAGCATGTAGTCACTGCTCCCCCAGAGCTCCTTAGCCAGTAGAAGTTCAACAATCTTTGAATTGGTACGATAATTTTCCCCCAACAGGCATGGGGTTTTTGCTCAAAGGATGGTGTTCCTGTGTTCCCTGTTAAGAACCCGTTTCTCTTAGGGATTGTAAAAGTTGACTCAAAATACAAGCATTCTTTATATTTTGGAGGACTTTAGAACTACCTGGATAATTCTATTGCTCTTTTCTGCCCTGACAGCATCATCACGTTTTAAGCTATTAAGAATGGGTGGAGTGGTGTCCAGGGAAGCATTTCAAACCATATTGGAAGATGGTAGTGCAAAACAACCAGTGGATGCCTGCGTCATAAGAACTTTCCTTCAGCTGATGATTTTGAAATCATGAACCAATTCATCAAAAGACTAGTCATGTTTAAATATTTGGAAATAAAATAAGTTTATTATTTTCTCATACCTTGTAATTACAGGAAAAGATGTGCATATCTTTAATGTCTCCATTTCCAAAACTTTGCTATCAGTTACGTTTAATCTTGGTCTCTGCAAACTCAATTAATCTGGGCCCCAAAGGCAGCAATGTTGCTATCTCATTTAATCTAGATTATGATAAGCTTGATAAAATATTCTGAGGATATCTCATCGCATCCTTCTTTATAAATGAGCTTGAAAATGAACCGCCAGCCCGCAGATTAGCAGCAATGTACTTAACAACCCCACGACCAGAGCACCTTGTATAGCACATAGACGACAATGAATATTGTTTAGTTGAGTTTCATGAAATTGACTTAATTGAAAGAGGAATCAGGTTTTAAAAGCTCTCTTTTATTCTTGAAGAAGCAAAAATGGGAAGGATAAGCATTGGTTGAAGACCTACCATAGTCCAAGTAAATCAAAGATCCATATCAGCTGAGGAAGATGTGAGGTCTTAATTAATACATGAGGTATTAATACTTTATCAAGCTTATCACAGTTGGCAGGATACTGTGTCATGTCCTAGAACAGGTGCATGAGGAGTTTGCTGTAAATACCACCTACAAGGCTGGGTTCGTTAGGTGACGATTAGTATGGTTCCGGCTGGGCGATTCTTGTACTGAATTAAAGAGAGAAAGAAGTTCGAGCAGATGAGATTGTGTGAGGAGGAAACTCAACCCCATGGTTGTCAGTTTACTCATTTCATTTCCTCAACCCCTCAAGTCAAACTCTAAGTGCAGTGATATTCTCTTAGCACCTTTGAGCCAAGAGCGTATCAATGTCTGGTCAAATAATATATTTTTTCAAAGAGCACTTACAATTTAACCGTGACCATTACGATTGCCATGTGCTAGAATCAAGTTAATGACTTTTTTTTTAAACATAGATGGCTTAGGAATCTATAAGGAGCTCTGTGGGTCTGGTAGGCAAACATTGGACTGCTATCCTCAAGGATGGTAGTTCAAAACCCACAGCTACGATGAGCGAGAAGGATGAGGTTGTCTGTTCCTGTAAAGATTTACAAAGCGGGGCGCATGCGCTGCAGGCGCTGGTGCGAGACTGCTGGCGCTCAGAGCTGCTGGAGATTGGGGGGTGGGGCGGGGGCAGAGTAGGGAGGAGTGAGCTAGGCTGCAGGGGTCGGGGAAGTCACTGAGACCCGGGACCTTTATTGTCCCTACATCAGGCTGGGGCACATGTTCCACCTCCTTGTGCGGATGCGCGCCCTCACCGTGCCCAAGGTCTTCGCCTGGTCCTGCGTTTCATGAGCTCCGTGACCATGACCTTTGTGATGGGACCCTGAGGATGGAAAACTACTAGGAGGAGGACGAGGACAACTCCTCCATCACCTCTGACGGTGACACTCGTGCCCAGGACAGTGCAGGCCCATCCTGCCTGGGCAGCGGCGTGGATCTTCCAACATCCTTGAAATCTCGGGCCAGGTGGAGATGGGACAGGCGGCCCCCACATTCTTCAATAAAGTGGGCATGCACCTGACCTATTTCTGCATCGTCGTGTACTAGACGGGAACCTGGCCATCAATGCCGCCGCCCCGATGCAGGTGACCTGCGCCTCAGGTGACGACCGACTCCCGCAGCCTGGAGACGACCGCAGACACAAAGACACGGCCCCGTGCTGGGGGCCCATCCGCCGCGTAGAGGCGACCGCCCCTGCTTGGCCACCTTAACCCTCCTCCTGGGACCTTCACCTTCTTTGACGTCCAGAAGACCGAGTACCTGCAGATACTGACTTCGTGGATGCGGGGGTCGCATTCGCCACCTTGATGGTGCTGCTGCACCTATTCCTTTACGTGCCCACACTCCCTGCCGTCCCTCCTCACCCTGTGTCCCCCCAGCGCCACCTGATACGGCTGGTCCTCCTGGGCTTTGTGCTCACCCTGGCCTTCTACAGCGTCCTCTCCTTCACCGCCATCTTCTGCTTCCGCGGCGACAGCCTGCTGGACATGTACCGTCCACTCCACTCCGTGCACTGCGACGTTGTGAGCCAGCGGCCCTGCCCTTCTTCCTGGGCCCCTTCCCAAGTTCACCATCAGCACCAACTTCCCCTTCCTCACCTGGATGCTGTGCAACTACTGGAAGACGCTCTTCCACGCGAGGGCTGAACCTACCCCTGGGTGGTGGCCGCCTGGCCTTCCCCACGATCACGCTGCTGCCCCCGATCACCCATGACCTGGAGTCCCAGGTGGCCATCACCGGTGCGTACGTCATCCCAGTCTTCCTGGTCTTCCACTGCCGCAAGGACATCCAGCTGGCCTTTGAAGCACGTGTCCCCCATCCGCCACGCCTTCTGGGTGGGCTTCCTGCTGCTCTGGGCCTTCTCCTGCCTTGGCCTCAGTGAGGCCAAGCTCTGACGGATGCCTAGATGGTGGCCGCCCCTGCTCGGGCTCAGCCTGCCTGGCCGCCTGCAGAGCCTCCTGACCCGCCTGGGGGCAGACAGGACGCACCGGGCACTGGGAGCCCACCGCCGGCTCGCCCTCCCCCACTCACACGGGCCACCACGCCAGCCAGGCCAAGCAGCTCGGTCCTAGGACTAGTCCTCGTTGGTGTCGCCTCTGCTGCAAGTCGGCGCCCACTCCACCCAGGGTGCTGGGTCACAGCGCTGGCGCTGCTGCTCCTGTATAAGGGACAGCCCCGCCCCGCATTCAGCGGGAGTCTCTGCCTTCCACCCCCAGCCTCACAGGAAGTGCCAGAGCCATGGGGACAGCAGGCTGTGTCAGGGGCTTCACAAGGGGCACCTCCAGCCTTGCCTGTGCTGATGGACGATGGACTGCACGCCAAGGGACCGAGGGTGCCAGGAGGGTCTCTTTCCCAGCGACCTCACCCTCGGTCACCCAGGCGCCGGACACAGCTGAAGCTGATGAAGTCTGCATTGCCATTGTGCCTTCTGCGTCAGGCCCCGGGCCTTTGGGACCCTGCTGGCCAGGGGCCCCTGAGCTGCCTCAGGTGGGGGGCCAGGACCCCACCTGTGTCTTTTGATGTTAGTGCCTTGCTCAGCCCTCTTCCTGGGGAAGTTTTGTCCCACCCCCACCTGGGTCTCAATCTTTGCAGCTAGGACGACAGCAGGCTGGCTGGGTGTCCCTGGAGCCAAGGTAAGGCTGTCTGTTTGCCTGAGAATGAAGTCGGCTGGAGGTCCATCCACAACAGATCCCCGAGCCCGTGGGGGTATGTAGGTCCTCCAGGCCGCTAACCTTTAGCTCCCCGACGCATGCCCTCCTGTCTTTTCCGTCTACACCCTTGGTCAGTATGCACCCCTTTCCCCCCCTTCCCTTGGCCGCCTTCCCAGGAGGTGCCGCCCGGGGCTTGTGGAACTGGAGGACGCTAAGGTGGTAGTGCCAGGGATGATAAAGAAGGAGCCAGCCCTCCCCAGCGCTGTCTGGCCAGCTGAAGCTGAGAATTCACGAAATCAGGAGTCCTTAGCCTTCTCCAATTGCATTCCCTCCAGCTCAAGGGCAAAGCCTTGGAAACCCCATGTAGGATTGCTAGGAGTCAGGATGGACTCAGTGACAGTGGAGTGGGTTTATTGCAATCGTTGGGTGATGACAACAGTTAATGTGCCGGACTGCTAACCCAAACGTTGATGGTTACGGTTAGACCTAGAGGTGCTTGGACGAAAGACCTCCTGATCTTCCAAAAGTCAGCTGTTGAAAACCCTGTGGAGCTCAGTTCTATTCTGATACACCTGCACTCATCATGACCTGTGATCTACTTGGCAGGAACTGGTTGCTAATTTTTACTATTTCATTGATGGTATAAAGGCCACTAAGCAACGTCTCTGCCTCTTTTTCTTTTGCTTCCCTTTCTTATTTTATCTGTCTATAGATTTATCTATCATCATTCTATGCATCTATGTATCTATCGAACTATCATCAGTCTAGCTATCTCTGTCTACCTTTCTATCATCTTACATAGACAGAAGGGGGAGGGACAAATAGCAAACAAAAACTCAGACTGTTGGCGTTCCCTTCATCTGCACACAATATCGATTTCACTCTCTTACCGCGATGGTAACATTTGACTGGAACAATGTTCTGTAATGAAAATAATTAGATTACATTATAGTGAAGACTCAAAACAATTGGAAGTTATATGTTCTTAATCTTCCCATCTCACGGACTTCAGAGGAACCAGTCCCTGGAAAAGGACATCATGCTTGGTAAAGGCTCGGTGGAAAAGAGGAAGATGCTCTGCAAGATGGATGGACACAGTGGCTGCAACAATGTGCTCAAACTTAGCACTAGTTGGAATGATGGCTCAAGAATGGGCAATGTTTCATTGTACACGAGGTTAATTGGGATCAGAAACAACTGGACAACACCTGACAACAATCACAACCACCTTCTCTTCTTCTGTCACGTTGCCTTTGTTTTTTCTTCTCTTGAAGTCCGTATTATGTTTAGTGGCATGCTCAGAGGACCCTCCTTATCTTCAGGTTTAAAAATAGAAGAGAACTTTGTTTGCCCTTTTGCATCCAGCTGTTGGGGGGGGGGCAGTTAACCACTTTGAGAAATCTGAACTATGAACATCTCGTGATGCTTACACTTATATCAGTATACATCATTTTAACTTTTTATAGGGCTGTTAAAGGTCTAAGTTGATTATTTAAATGTTGCTATTACTGGGGTTCAGAAGGAGAGCGCAATTTCAATTTTAGCCCTGTAAGCTTACGACTTTCCAAAAAACCGCCCCGGACCAGGGGAGCTCTGTCTCTTGTAGTTTGGGACCTTCCGGTGAGTAGTCTCCAGGATGAGAAGGGAGCGAATGTGGACTGATGTTGATTCTGCTGGCTCCTCGGGCATTTTCCCTATGTTCTTTTTCCTAGAATTACCTCCGAAATTAAGCCCAGGCAGTCAGGTGGGTCGCTCTCTGCTGCTTCCTTCCTATCACCCTTTTTACGTTGTATCATCACCGTCACAGATCAAAGGCCCTTGACTCCGCCAAGCTTGAACCAAACCCACCACCACTGAGTCCATTCTGGCTGATAGGAGGTTCGAGTTTCCAAGGCACTGGATCTTTCTGAAAGCAGATAGCCTCATCTTTCTGCCCCGGGGCAGCTAGTGGGTTTAAACTGCCCACCTTGTGGTTAGCAGTCCATGACAAGCGAACCGAATCTATTTTATTTTCCTTGATATCTCCAGCACACAAGCCTGCCGCATCGGCACAGTAAAATGAATGAATGAGAAAAGGAGTATCTCAAACCTTTGATAAACAACGTCATCTTTTCCAACCTCTGCTTAATGCCTCCAGGGATGGACTCTCCTTAGTGTCACAAGCTGAGGCTTCTGTTCTAGAATGACTATTCCGCTAGCCGCAAATGACTGAGCTTGCACTTTTGACTCATGGCAATCCTATGTACAAATAAGGAAACATTGCCTGGTCTTGCACCTTATTAATAATGGTCATATTTTAACCCATTGTGACTATTGTGTGGTATCATCCAATTTAGGCGCCTCGTAGTTCAGTACTATATTTGGCAGTGTTCTGTTGTGCTCCACAGGGTTTCATTGACTTAATTGTTGGAAAAAGATGAGCAGGTTTTTCTTCCTAGTCTGTCTTAGTCTGGAATTTCTGCTGAAGCCTGCAGCCCACAAGTGAGCTCACTGGTCTTTGAGATACTAGTGGCCTAACTGCCAGCATCAGAGCATCGTGGAAGCCCTCACAGAACAACAAACTGGCAGTAGAGAATTTGTAAAATGTTCTTTATCTGGATGCAAATTTGGCCATCTGTTTTCTTACCATTTTGATATAATAGAGGCATGGGAGCTTCTCATGCTTATAGACATGAAGTCTCTGATCAAGTCTAAACATCAGCCCATCCGCAAAGATTATAGTTTTCAGAACCATTGTCTCTCTGCTTCTTCTTCCAGAAGTTCTCTGACTTAACACATTGCTATGGAATTGAATTGGATCTTGCAAAAATAGATTTGTAAATTTTTATTCTTTTAGCTGTGGTTACAATCCCATTTGGGAAGGAGTTTCCATTGTTATGTTAAGAGACTATATGAGTGGGCTTTTTTTGTTTGTCTTCACAATTTCTCAGGTTTATTAGTGAAGTTAATAGGTTACTACAAGTCAGGATCAGCAAACAAAAAGGGTATAGTCATTGGTCCACAGCAACACCTCTCCTCACTCAGCAGCCAGTCTCCATTCCTCAGCCTCTTAGCCAAGTGGTCCTTTGGCTTCTGCCTCTGTGAGTCAGGAAGCCAGCCTACCTATCACTCTGTCTCACTATCCCATAGTGTTGAGCCAGATGGGGAGAGGGTACCCCAGAGTTTAGTGTTTCTCCTTTGAATCTCTCTCCGTGCCACCATTACTGGTGGCTCTGGTCTCAACCTCCATTACTTCAGGGAAAGATCTGGAATGTGCTCTTCCAAAGATTCTGGAATTTCTCTTTATCGAGGGTGTGCTTTATGTTGCTTTTGAGACAGAAAGAGAGCAACCTAGGACAGAAGAGTAAACAGAAAAGGGGGTAAATAGATGCCATGCCACATGAAGACCACCGAGGACAAAGAAATAGAAGACGAAGAGAGAAGGACCTTCAGCTAGAACTCACAGACAGCCAGTCACCAAGAGAGCCTATTCTGGGAATTCACAAGTACTGGGTAATGTGTTGGGCTACTAATTGCAAGGTCAACAGTTCAAATCTACAAGTAGCTCCTTGGGAGGAAGATGAGGTTTTCTGTTCCTGTAAAGATCAAAAAACAAAAAAAATCATATCACTGTAAATGAGGGTGAGTGCAGAGGGGAGACCCAAAGCCTATCTGTAGGCAACTGGACACCCCTTACAGAAGGGTCATGGGGAGGAGACGAGCCAGTCAGGGTGCAGGATATCCACGATGAAACATGCAACTTTCCTCTAGTTCCTAAATGCTTCCTCACCCCCCGCATCATGATCCCAATTCTACCTTACAAATCTGGCTAGACCAGAGGATGTACACTGAAACATACAACTTTCCTCTAGTTCCTAAATGTCCCCCCCCCCCATCATGATCCCAATTCTACCTTACAAATCTGGCTAGACCAGAGGATGTACGCTGAAACATACAACTTTCCTCTAGTTCTTAAATGCTCCCCCCGGCCCACTATCCCAATTCTATGTTACACATCTGGCTAGACTAGAGGATGTACACTGGGACAGATAGGAACTGGAAACACAGAGAATCCAGGATGGATGAACCCTCTCAGGACCAGTGGTGGGAGTGATGATACCGGGAGGTGGAGGGAAGTTGGGGTAGAAAGGGGGAACCGATTACAAGGATTTACATATAACCTCCTCCCTGGGGTACAGACAACAGGAAAGTGGGTGAAGGGAGACGTCGGACAGTGTAAGATATGACAAAATAATAATTTATAAATTGTCAAGGGTTCATGGGGGAGGGGAGAGTGGGAATGGAGGAGGAAAAATGAGGAGCTGATATGAATGGTTCAAGTAGAAAGAAACTGTTTTGAGAATGATGATGGCAACAAATGTATAAATGTGCTTGACACAATTGATGTATGTATGGATAGTGATAAGAATTATATGAGCTCCCAATGAAATGACTTAAAGAAAAGATTTACAGTCTTAGAAAGTCAATAAGGTAGTTGTACTCTGTCTGTCCTACAGAGTTGTTATGAAGTCAGAATCAATTTGATGGGAGCAGACTTTTTTAGCCCCCTAAACTATGAGACAATAAATTTGTTAAAAATCACTCATTCAGGTTATTTCAGTTATAGCAGCACTAGTCAAGTAAAACACAAATTGTATTTTACAAATGGAACACTCAACTCTGAGTATATTTTTTTAGACAGATTTGTCCAGTGATCTATCGGATCCTGGTGGTGTAGTGGTTATGTGTTGGGCTGTGATCCACATGGTCAGCAGTTCAAAATTGTGAGAAGTTCCAAAGGAAAAAAACTGGGATTTCTACTCCAGAAAATAGTAACATTCTCAGAAACTCACAGGGGCTTGCTATGAGTCAGCATTGACTTGAGGACAGTGAGTCCAGTAATCTGGGCGTTCTCATTGTTTCCATCAGCCTGTTATCCTGATACCTGCTTTGCTATCAAGGTACCTAGAAAATTCATCCCAAGTTTAGCCCAACCGAATATGTTTTCTTTTTTTCCTTTTCCCCTGAATTCTGTCCCATGTTTCCTACTATGATAAACTGGATGACACAATCATGAACCTATTTTCTCTCTGGAAGTCTTACAGATAGGTCTAAGAGGTTTCAACAAGTAGCCAGCTCCTCGTTGAAGCCTCACTTCTGAACTTTCACTCTACCTAGAAACATAAATGCTCCATAGAAAACAATTCCCCAGGTCCAAAAGCATATCTTTAGTAACGCCCAATTCCTGAGAGAAATGAAGAGATGAAGAAAGTATTGACACTTTCTTTATGTGTTTCCACAAGACGTCCATCATCCTTGTCCATCCACCACATCTTATACCATAGACCATGAAAGTAGGGTAGAAAAAAGCATTTAAGAGATTGCTTTACTCTTTTTCCCCAACTGTGTGTGTGTTACATAGCTCATTTACATAACCTACTGCCATGCCCTTGTGTGGTACAAATGCTTAACGGCTTGGCTGCTAACTGAAAGGTCAGTGGTATGAGTCCACACAATGGCACTTTGGGAGAAAGGCACAGAGATCTACTTCTGAAAATCAGCCTTTACAACCATCTAGAGCATAATCTACTCAAATTGAGATAGATACAATTGGAGATTCCCATTGAATGGAAGTTGTATCAAAGTGATACAAATGGAGATGCCCAGGAATGGGAGTTGACTTCATGGAATATAGTTAGAGATGCATTGGTTTATTGGTCCATTATTTGACCAACAGGTTATTATTGGGCTTGTGACCATGAAAGATCATGACACCACCTATATTTGTGCCACTGACATTTCAGACACAGATTTAGAACTGAAAGTGATCATTTTGTTTCACAATATGCACTCAGAATGGAAGCATCAAAATTCTTGATTTGACTCTGGTAACAAGTGGAGAAAAAAATTTAAATGGAGATCTAATTTTTTATTTGAAAGAGCTGATGAAATGTATCCAATTAAAAGTTTATAGTCCATTTATTCTATTTGCTTATATTTTGTTAGATTTTCTGTGTTATTTTTGTCATAAGATTATGTACAATTATGTTTGCTTTGTAAGTACAATACTGCTTTTAAATTAATTTTAAATGAGAGCTTGAAGAGTATTTTTTATTTTGGTCCACAGAGTTTTATGTACATAACATACTTACGAATAAGTTAATTCCGATCTTTTGCATCTTTGGTTTGCTCTTGCTATAATTATTACTCTTGTGTTTGTTTGCATATTTGACCTATCAAAGGCTCAGGGATAAGTTCAAGAAAATGGTATTTCTCTTGATTTTTTGAATTCCTAGTAGCTTTTGGTTTATGTTGGTCACCCTACTAGAAGCCTCAATCCTAATGCATTCAGCTCTAGTTCTGTGAGTCAGCAAACCTAGTTTCTCCAGTTAAGCCCATAGACACCCATTGCACAAGCCAGACTCCTGCTTGAAAGCTCTCAGCTTTACTTGCTCTGTGGGCTGGGAAATCCTCTACTTGGGCTGTGCTCTGGCTCCTGGTTCAGCTGCTGCTCCTCCTCTGAGATTCCTCTACTGTCAGATTGTCTCACGGATCAAGGAGGTTCAATCTGTAGATGCTCTGGGTTCCTCTCTACTCTTTCACTAGTAGTAAGAGCCCTTCCTTCCTTCTACATCTGAGATGGCTGATTTTATACTTCCCAGGATGGTAATGGCCATTAAGCTGGTTAATAATCATGCACGATGAATCATATAATACAATTATTATCTTTTGCCACCTTTTTACCCAGACCTATCAGTAAAAATAAGGCCATTTTGTGGACGTAACACATTAACACAGGCTATGTGTGGAAAACTCACATCCACTATATTGCAGTGGTCAAAGCCTGTTTTTTTCGTGGATAAATTATATTATCTTTATTCCATTTTCCCATGACCCTTTTGAAAGCCCCTTGTGCATTCATGGCATGTAGGATTGGCTACCAATGAGCTCCTTGTATCTCAATTAGATAATAGTTTGATAAATAGCAATTATTTTTTCTTACCACTTGATTCCATAGGGTGACTGTATGTGGTTTCAGAGTAAAATTATACTCTGTAAGATTTTCAATGACTAACTAGAGAAGTTGGTTGCCATATCTTACTTTTTAAAAATCATTTTATTAGGGGCTCATACAACTCTTATCGCAATGCACACATACATCAACTGTGTGAAGTACATTTGTACATTCATTGCCCTTGTCATTCTCAAAACATTTGCTCTTCACTTAAGCCACTGGTATCAGCTCCTCAATTTTTCCCCTCCCTCCCTGCTCCCCCCTCCCTCATGAAACCTTGATAATTTACAAATGATCATTTTGTCTTATTTTGCACTGTCTGACGTCTCCCTTCACCACCCCTCTGTTGTATGTCCCCCAGGAAGGAGGTTACATGTAGATCCTTGTAATCGGTTCCCCCCTTCTAACCTACCCTCTTCAACTCTCCCAGTATCGTGACTTGCACCACTGGTCCTGAAGGGATCATCCACCCTGGATTCCCTGTGTTTCCAGTTCCTATCTGTACCTGTGTACGTTCTCTGGTCTAGCCAGAGTTGTAAGGTAGAACTGGGATCATGATAGTTGGAGCCGGGACCGGGGAAGAGGAAGCATTTAGGAACTAGAGGAAAGTTGTATGTTTCATCGTTGCTACATTGCACCCTGACTGGCTCATCTCCTCCTTCTGTAAGGGGATGTCCAGTTGCCTACAGATTGGCTTTGGGTCCCCACTCTGCACTCCCCCTCATCCACAATGATATGATTTTTTTGTTCTGATGATGCCCGATAGCTGATCCCTTGGACACCTCATGATCGCATAGGCTGGTGTGCTTCTTGCATGTGGACTTTGTTGCTTCTGAGCTAGATGGCCACTTATTTACCTTCAAGCCTGTAAGACCCCAGATGCTATAATCTTTTGATAGCCGGGCACCATCAGCTTTCTTCACCACATTTGCAAAGCCATCTTTCAGAGACTAAGATGGAGCATAAAGTTTAGTTATAAAGAATTTACATTTTATTAGTTACCATAATAAATAATAACCTAGAAAATGATTTAAAATATGAGAGGATTTAGGTTATATGTAAATACAATGGCATTTTATGTAAGAGATGTAAGTATCTGAGGGGTTTCTAGAAGCAATCTCCTATGGACACCAAAAGAGGAATATACTCTTAGTGAGCTTGGACTGGTTCTAAGTATTCACAACTTTCTTTTGTAATAACAGTAACCACGCCTACATAATATACAGTGTTCTGCAACATAATAATAAGAGATGGAATTCAATAAACCTCTGCTTTGTGCTTTATATACATCAGATTATATAATGCTCACAACCATAATAAACATTAGTTACCATCACCACAATTTTAGCGTTGAGAAAATCAGGTTTCAGCATGCTGAGGGATTACATTCCTATGATTACACTGGGTTGTTAGTGTCGGAATTAAAACCCTTTTCCTGTGTCTCATTCTTGTATTATTTCCACCACATCCATTTCGCAGTATACAAGATTACCTGTTTTAAATTTTTATGTTTGAGACTTTTAGATAGAATTAAAATTTCTTGAGCAACTATAAAGGGAATTTCTTATGAAATGGGATTGTTGATGAGAACCTCTAGGGCTTTACTTGGGAGGGCATCTCAGACTTGCCCTACTGGCGCTGTCACACATAATCTGTAGTTACGTAACACGACATCACACAACATCACATCACATCACAACACAACATCACATCACAACACAACACAGCACAACACCACAACACCACATCACAACACAACACAACATAACATCACATCACATCACATCACAACACCACACCACACCTCACCACATCACATCACATCACAACACAACAGAACATCACATCACAACACAGCACAACACCACTTCACAACACAACACAACACAGCATAACATCACATAACAACATAACCTGTAGTCACTCTGTCTGCCACTGCTAAGGAAGGCAAGGAGAGCCTTAGTGTGATCTCTGCAGTATCCTTGGCAAAGCTTACTAACTGTGCCCCTTGTTGGTTCTGCTTCTCTACATTCAGACTTATAGTCACATGAAAAGAGAGTAGATAGTTCTAGTCCTTAGAGTAAATCTTTGCTATAGAGTAAATCAATAATGTCCCAGCTGCTTCCTGGACAATAATCATAGGGACCAAGTAATTCAAGAAAATCTGAAGTCTATCTCTCTTCCATGTCTACTCTTGGCAAATTGCCTAACTTCTTTAGGCCTGGTGTTTGTTTTTTACCCCTACAATAAGATTGGAACACTTTCTACCTCAAAGGATTTTTATGAAGATGAAACAAGCTGGTCTACCTCGAGTTGCTTGGTAATAGCATTCACTCCTCCTTCTTCCCGCTGTTCTCTGCCATCATTCGCCAGACCACCGTAAGCACTGGAATGCTGGCCTTGCCTGGAGATATGATATGATTATTGTTCCATATTTGATTTTATACAGATACTGCCTTCCCTATTGTCCCAGGGCAAAACTCTCTGTTTTAAAGTAAGGATGATGCGCTACAAAGTTATGGTATTTATTCTTGAACACCCACATGTATTCATTCACAAAAACAAAGCAATTGTATAGGATCTGAGGTCAAGCAATTAGTCATTTCTCTACAAAAGTACACATTCATTGTTTGATACATAGGAAGCACAGACCAGAGAACGGGATAAAGAAACACAAAGTCCAAGATTATGATTACTGATGAGAGGAAGTTCTAGTCATTCATAAGTTTGTTTGATAAATATTCAATGAAAACCCTCTTGGATCTAAAGATAATAGGGGAATGAGACAGTACCTATGGGCTTTAGAGATTCGCAAGGTATCAGAGATCATGGTAAGGAGGCATGCAGGTAATTACAATTCAAAATACCATACTAAGTAGATAGGCATGCGGGACTAGTTGGGAGAGGTGAAGCTATGCCCACAAATATGTATAAGTTTGATATCGTAATGATGCATGTGTACTTCCCTTTGCTGCCCATATTCCCATAAATGTGGTGGAACATACAGGGGACAATGTTAGGAAATTATCTTTCAAATAACCAAATGCCTTGAGAGAATGAAATGTGGTTGGTGTGGGGACTCAGACTTTAATCTCAGGAGGTTATAGCACAGCCCACAGAGTCAGTGCTCTGCATCCTACTTTGATGAATATTTCCCATCCTACAGGGGCCTTAAAAGCTCACGAATCTCTATCTCGGGTGCAACAATTGGTCTCTCGTTCTCTGGAGGAAAGAAGACTTAAGAAAATTGAAACACATATGAAAACAATTAGCGGATGAATAAGTGATATGCACCTCAAACTCCACAACCCCGAGACCTGAAGAAATAGATGGTGCACTACCAATTGCTCTGCAGAAATCACATACGAAGTCTCTGAATAGAGTGAGAGAAAAAGGTTGAACAAAACTTAAAGGCATAAAAAAGACAACACCCAAGCTTATATTCTAAGTCACCTGTTTGATCTGAGAATGAACTCACCCTTATGGCTCAATTTTCAGCCTCAACCCCCCAATTATGTCCTGTAGGAGGAACAATAGCACTAAGGAGCTAGGCATATCTTATAAAAACCAACCATTTGAGGCAAAAAGACCAGCATTTACCCAAGGTCAAAGTTCATAAGGGTTAGGAAAGAAGGAGAAATGGAATCAGGAAATAGAACAAGTGGTGCAAATAGGAGGACTACAATCAGTGGCAATCAGAAACAAATGGTGTATGAATGGTGGAGTGGAAAACTGATCTGCTTGGTAAACCTTCACCCAATTCATAAGAGCAGGTCCTATAAAAACAAAACAAAAGCACGCCGTGCTGAGCTGTAGAAGAAGGTAAGTCTGGAGAAGTCATTACATACACTTCAAGGCTTGGGCCAAATAGAGGTATCAGACATCTGCTTGGAGTCAGGGTGCCCCAGGGAAAGGAGGGCGGCAGCAGGCGGCAGTAGACGTGTGTCTGCCAACTTCACAATTTTGCCTCACTGATTTTATTACTCAAACATGAAAATCTGAGCCTCAGGGTATGAATGAAGCTCCCTCAGCAATTCTGCAGCATGCTAGCCCTGCTAACATAGCCATCAATATCCCAAGGAGGACCTGCAAAGAGACTGTGATCTTAACACACAGATATGGATCTCTGATGCTGAGGAAGGCTATGGAGCTCCGTTCACAGTGCACATGCAAACCAGGAGGCTCCACTGAGTACTTTCTATCACACCTTCCTCTCATATGTTCTTCCTATTTTGCATGGGGGGGGGGTCTTTTAAAATGTGTTGTGAGGATTAAATAAGATATTTTTGGAAAGCCTTCCTAGCTCGAGTTTAAAAACGAGTTACCGTTGAGTCACCTCTGACTCACGGAGCCCTGCTGCATGTCAGTGTAGAACCACGCTCCACATGTTTTCCACAATCGCTCATTTTCTTCTCTTCCAGGCACCCTCAGACCCCTTCCACCTTAATGTGGAAGAGCATTGGCCACTAGTCCTCAGGGTTGGCCGTGTGTACTTTCTCCTGTATTTCATACCTTTTCTAACTTTGAAAGCCCCCCTGGCTCTCTGTGATAGGGCAGCATCTTGCTATACACTATGTCGAGCTCACTCAACTGTAAAGTGACTTTTCTGTAATTCAAAAAGTTAAACGAGGATATCTTTGATAACAATTAAGA
Source organism: Tenrec ecaudatus (assembly GCF_050624435.1). Classification (NCBI taxonomy): domain Eukaryota; kingdom Metazoa; phylum Chordata; class Mammalia; order Afrosoricida; family Tenrecidae; genus Tenrec; species Tenrec ecaudatus. The sequence goes on from NC_134536.1 coordinate 92,311,842, forward strand.
CTTAATTTGCTTTAAATTGCTTTTCTTTCTGCTGAAATGTTTGTTTCTTTGATGCATTTTCTTTTTTCTGAAAATCTTCAAATTGGTTTACATGAACTTTCTTGCATGTTTTCTTGAGTGATAAAGTGTTTTAATAATGCAAAAGTAACTGTTTTAATCTTCAAAAGAAGCAAGTATATCTAGTTAGGCAAGAAAGAGTTAAGATAGTTGCATGTTGCCAAATCAAGAAATTCACACTCTTTGGGGTACACAGTGACTATTTCATATTCTTTCTTTGAAAAAGGAAAGCCAGTCTATCTGTGTTCTAAATTTGTAATACTATATATTTTTATACTGGATAGCTACAGTATGTCTATAGATTATCTGATTCATAGAATTTAAAAATTTACAGATCAGAGTTTTTTTACTACTTTTAAAATTATTTTTTCTTTCTCAATTTATGATGATGACTTTACTCTAAAATGTATTTTGTCCTTGGCAAAAATATTCTCAAATTTAATAGCAATCTAAGTTCATAGTAGACAATTTTAGTATTTTAGTCTTTAAGAACAAACTGTGTCATGGAACAAATAAATTGAGTGATGAGTGGATTGAGGACTTCATTGGTCACAGACCTGCTTAGCAAATAGCCATTCACTGGCATATCCTTATTTTGCTAGTCATGGAATTTGGAGAAATATATTAGGATTTTAATCCCTAGAAGGGCAAGATTGTTTACAGACCAGGAGTGCTGAATATTGCCTGCTTCCTCCTATTAAATAAAATGTTTGGTTCTACACTCTTTCACCAACTCTGCTGAGTGATAGGCTTGATAACATAGTTATAGCCTTGATAACTTAGGTTCCTGAGTTTTGTACATATTTGGCATGACAGGTGTTTTTGTATTTTTCACAGCATGGGCATTTTTACTGCTAATGAAAGGCAATGGTGACAACATGAATTTCCCCAAATCCTGTGAGACTGGTTCTGAACGTGTTTGCGACATTTGAGCACATCTTGGCTTTCATGGCACAGTGGTTAAGCAGTGGGTTGCCAACCACAAAAACAGGCAGTTTGAAACCACCAGCGGCTCCGAGGGAGAAAGATGAGGCTTTCTACGCTAGTAACTAAAAAGCCATCTTCGCAGAAACCCACAGGGGCAGTTCTGCCTGCCTTCTAGGGTCACTCTGAGTTGGATGGCAGGCTTGATGGCATTGAGTTTGGTTTAGGCATTTCCGTTTCCAGTCTCTTGATTTTACTGACACAGTCGTGGATTGTGAGGCGGGCTGGAACGACTCAGAAATTTGATGCTCCACAAACCTTTTTGTGTTTAGTGTTTGGGGTGCGTGGGGCATTTTAATGTAAGTTAAATATATTTCAACTACTGACATGTATTAGACATCACATGTCAACGGACAAGGTGGATAGGGTTGATGCTCTGGTAGAGCATCATTTCAGCAGCACCTTCACGGTAGACTAGAGACAGCACCTCCCGCATTTCACAGGCTTAGCAGTGGGAGGGTTGTGGGCGTGAGGGGGTGTGGTGTGCGTCTGGAAGAGGAAGAATAGAGGTAGAGGGAAGTGGAGGGAGACAAATAAAAAAGAAATGTGTGATTAATGGGTAGAGGTAGAAACTGAAAGGGAGGAACCAACAATTGTCTTTGGAGTGACCCAGACCATCTATCCCTAACACACAATTGCCCATTGTTACAACTTTCTACACCACTTGAGAGGTAAGATCCTGTCTCCGCCTACCAACCATGTCAGGGAGCTGATTATATCAGTCTTGGCTAGTTTACCCGGAGCCAGCCTCAGTGGAATTGCTGAGAAAAAGCAGGATTTCTGACTGCCAGTCTAGACTTTACTTTCCCCTTTTATGGTTCATTATAAAAATATTTGAACTGACCGGTAAGTTGATAAGTGCCAACTGAAGTCAACTCACTTGGGAAGAAAATTATTTATGAATACAATTTGGCTACAAAACCTCTTTAGTACCTCTTTTCCAAAATCAAGTATTGAAATTAGCTGAACCCAAAACTGCATTTTCTCACCTTCATGGAAAAGATATTTAATCATGTAATTTGATCAAAACAGACACCTGTTTTCAGTATAAATCCAAGTAGCTGTACACGTTTCTCTTAACCCTACATGGTTTTTGTTGCCTATCTCCTCTTCCCAGTAAACAAGCCTCTTGACAAATTCTCTTTTCTTCTCAAAGCCTCTTTCGGTGTGTCTGGCTTTGGTATTGACCTATTTATTTTGTGTGGGGGTGGTTTATGTGACTCCTCCTGGCTCAGACTTTTAATGGCCGAGTCTGAGCATAATGGAAATCTTTATCCAGATGCATGTGCACCTGTTCCACTTGCAAGATCCTCCCATTTTCACTTATTGGTGGTCATTTAGCTCAGGAGGTTGGATTGTGGTAATGAGGCTTATATTGGAGTTTGGTGCTCACAGACCAGACTGTACTCTGAACTCAGAGAGGAGCCCTGAGCATGAATTACCATTGTTCTGGAGAGGCAGACGTGAAAGGAAAGTGGACACAAATAAATATGTCATTTTATAAACCGCTCAGATGCAAGCTTCCGTGAGTGGCACATCAGTAGCACCTTCTTTGCATCTGGAAGCATATGTAAATAGGTGGTAGACGCATCTACAAGTTTTCAAAGTGAGAACTTGACAGGTTTGAGCTGGCCCCAGACAGCAGACTAAGCAAAATTACCATGGTGCCAGTACATCGGGTGGAGTTTCCATAAGAGCTGGGCCACTGCTGCTCAATTTCCTGCCTCTTCAGCCATGGAAAAAGCCAGAACCTGCAGTTTCTTCATAAACCATTGTATAAAGGATTTTCTGCATTTAGTAGTGGTCAGATGCAGAGAACTTTGCAGAAGGTTCTCCTGTGGTCTTGGAGAAAGTTATTGTGTAGCTAACATGATGAACTAAATCCACGCCTTGGGGCCAGTTAACTCAAGGATGAAAGGAAAGAAAAGGGAACTATCTTGCCCTTTGGAGAGGTGCAGGTGGGAGCGGGGAAGACATGGAAACAAGTGAAAAAGACACAAATAAGCCACCAAAGGAAACATGAAGAAATAGACTTATTTATAATTGGACACAAATCCCCAAATTGATTCCTCAAGAGGCAGCTGTTCACATGAAGTGATTTTTGAGAAGTTTTGAAAGTTGAATAACAGCTGCTCAATCCAGCATAATAAAGCAAACCTCTCTGCCGTCGAGTCAGTGCTGACTAAAGCGATGATGTAGGACAGGGAAGAACTAGCTAGCCCCGCCGCTTTTTCAGGCTACAGCTCTGACGGGAGCAGAAAGCGGACATTTCACCCGCGGTCTGTCAGTGCTGCCTTGGCAGTTCGCAGTCCAGTGCCTGACCGCTATGCCACCCAGGCTCCTAGAGGTCAACACGAAGGGCATTTAGAGAGGGAGGTAAAATAGGAATTGTGTTTACTGCATAAGTTGCTCAACTAGATCACCAAATGTGAATTATGGAGAGTAACAGAAGGTACATCTCACCCATGCAATTGTCTATCCTCACTTAAAAACCAACCCAACAAAAATAGCGCTCACTTTGTAGTTTGCTCCCTGCCTTTCTCAGGAGGACTGTCCATAAATACAATCCTTCTCCTGTTCCTGGGATGGCAATCTTGCACTTTTCTGTCCTGTGTGGCTAAGTATTTGGCCCAAGTCCCTCTCTGCTTCTCTCTGCTGGGTATAATAATTCAATGAGATGACCACATAGAACACATAGGATATACTCACCACGTTGGGTTTATTTAGGTCCTAAATTTTAGAAAGCTAACAGGTTACAATATTAGATCAGAAATGCTGAGGATACAGTTCTTCTAGTCAAGACAGCCCTTTGCTGGCTAGATTGACAGGCCCGCTTCCCTCTCTCTTGGGTTTGTGGCCTCCAACCATGAGGCTCCTGGCCTGCTGAAGCAAGTGCTACCAAGTGCATTTCTCCAAAACCAAACTCACTGTGACGAGTCGATTCTGATTCATAGCCACCCTGGAGGACAACGTGGAATTACCCATGTGGGCTTTTGAACTTGTAACTTTCTTTAGGGATAGAAGGCTTCTTTTTATCTTCCTCAGAGTAGCTGCTGGAATTGACCTGCTGACCTTGCATTTAGCAGCCCAACCTTGTAACCCTCTATACCGCCCGGACCCCTAAGCACTTTCAGCATTGCCAACAAATGCTCCAAGGGCATGGCTCCATGACAAGCCGCATGTCTACTGTCCTCAGCTGTAGTCTGTGGGCGAGCAACCGAGATCCTTGGGTAGTCTAGCTCGCCAGCTCTACCTTTGGTCTTTGGCCTATCAACTATGTGGTCCCTTGGCTTCTGCCCGGCTTAGGCAAGTGTTCCCGAGCTCTTTTAGCATTGTCAGTAAATGTTCAAAGGGCATGCCTTCCATCATAACCTTAGTCCAAAGGTGCCTGGACGTAGCTCCCTGGCAAGCAAACCCAGCCCACCCACGTTCACTGCTAAAGCATGCACCCTCCTCTGTAAACAAGCCTTTTGCGTAAAGGCATTCGTTTTCCTTGCTCTCTTGTGCTGCGAAGTTTGCGGTTCTGTCTCTTGCTCGAGCTCTGGGTTTCTCTGTGTGTCACTGTCACTGCTCCGATGCCTCTCTGGTGTCACAGCTCGAAGTCCTGGACCAAAGACTTTAGGTACAGTCACTCCTGGCTTCATTCATGACGTGAGATCTGCTCTTTTGGCTACCGAGATGGCTAGTTTTAGCTGTTTCGTTTTTAAAAACAACTTTTATTGTGAACTGAGTAAAGGAGTGCAGACCAGATGGTCAGTTTTACTTTCAATTCATACACATCTTGTTCTACTTCATTCCTTGCATTCATCTCACGATAACATCCCTTCTCCCACTTCCTCCCTGTGTGTCCTGTCCCCATACCACCTTCTTTTCTCAGTCTAAGCTTGTTTGGGGTAAATGCTACCCTTTTGATCTCAAACCATTGATAATTCTTAGGTGTGCATAATTCGTGTTCTAGCGATAAGTCTGTATATTGTATGGCTGATAATTGAGCCATGAGAGTGAATTCATTTCTAGACCTCAAAGGTGACTAATGCTCATAGTCTTGGGGTTTCCACCAGTCTTTGTGCTACCAGTAGGCTGTCTCTTACATGTTTTAATTTTGTTTCACATTTTTTCCCAACTTTATCCACACTTTTAAGTTAAACGCTTTCAGAGTAGTTAATGCTTCTCTTATTTGGGCTGTGAAGATGATGTTTGTGTGGTCCTTAGTCCGTTGCATGAATCCTTCCCATGGACCTTCATTTATCACAAACCTTCTTTCCTCTAAACAGGGAGAAACCAACAGTGGACACTTGGATGGCCACTCACTAGCTTTGAAGAACCCAGTCGCAACTCATCAAAGTAGGATGTAGAAAAATGTTTTCCAACGTGGGTGAGGCTGCTCCCTGATGGGCTCTGGAATGATCCAGGTGGGTTGCAAAAGCAAATACTTTATCTTAGATTGTAGGGTATAGAAAACATTTGTAATTGTAGGAGGATGGACATGCTGAATAAGTTGGTTTTAGTTTTATTTTTAAAAGGGATGATAGACCAAATAAGTTCGGGGACCTATGATGTAGAACATTGTCTTTGTGAACTATTGTAATGTCAATTGACCTAAGTGTCCCTTGAGATTATGATCCTCTAAAATTATGGAATGCCAATTGAAATGTTTCAACAAGCTGATGAAACACCAGAATAATTCGCTCGCCTAACTAGGAGATCTGGAAGACAGTTACATGGCCAGCTGACTGGAAGAGATCTATATCTATACTCATTTCAGAGAAAGGTGATCCAGCATAATGCTCAAACTGTAGAATAATATCACTAATAATTTAGACAAGTACAATTTTGCTCAAGATCAATCAACAGTAGTTGCAGCAGCACATTGACAGGGAACTGCCAGGAATTCAGGCTGGATTCAGAAGAGGATGTGGAACAAGGTTTATCATTGATGATGTCAGGTGGATCTTGGCTCAAAGCAGAGAATACCTGAAAGATGTTCACTGTGTTTCATGGACTATGCAAAGGCGTTTGACTTTGTGGCCCATAGTAAACTGTGAGCAACCTTGGGAGGAATGAGAATTCCAGACCACTTCATTGTGCTCATTCTGAATTTGTACGTGGATCAAGAAGTTGGAGTATATGAAGAATGTGTCATCAGGTTTGGAGGAAGGCATATTAACAACCTGCGATATGCAGATGGCATAATCTTTTTGCTGACAGGGAGGAAGACTTGAAGCACTTGATGATGAAGGTCAAGGATTTCCACCTTCAGTATGGTTTATGACTCAATGTAAAGAAGACCAAAATCCATACAACAGGTCCTATAGGTAACATCTTGAGAAATGGAGAAAAGATTGAAGTTGTCAAGGATTGTGTCTTACTTGGATCCACAATCAATGCTCATGGAAAAGCAGTCAAGAGATGAAAAGATGTGTGGCATTAGGTAAATTGGCTGCACAAGACCTCTTTCGAGTGTTGAAATCAAGGATGTTCCTTTAAGGACTAAGGTGCAACTGACCCACGTCATGATATTGGCCATTGCCTCATATGCATGTAAAAGTTGAGCATTGAATAAGGAAGACCAAAGAAGAATTTATACATTTGCATTGCAGTAAGGGAGAAGTCTACTAAACATGCCATGGACTACTGAAAAAGACAAACTGATCTGTCTTGAAAGAAGCCTGGCCAGAGTGTTCCCTAGAGGCAAGGCTGGCAAAACTTTGTCTTACATACTTTGGAGAGTATCAGAAAAAAACAGACTCTGGAGAAGAATGCCATGCTTTGTAAAGTGGAGGGCCACCAGGAATTTTTTTCTGGTAGGCCCTTGATGAGATGGATTGATACCATGGCTTTAACGATGAGCTCAGGCATAGAAAAAATTGTATGGATGGCTCAGGATGGGCAATGTTTTGTTCTATTTTGCATAGGGTCTCTATGGATTGGAACAGACTTAATGGCATCTAACAACAACCGCAGCAAGATTACAATCTATAGGCCCCAGGCCCATTGATTCATCACCTCTAGGTGTTTAAAAGCAACAGAGATCCATAAAATTACATGCACCATCCTACAGTAGTCTGTTGTCCATGGTCCTACCCAGTCATTTAGTGGACTTTACAAAGACTCTGGCTAGAAAAGTAATCGTGAACAATTCCTGCACCATACCTTGGGATTTGCTTTGGCCAGAGAAATAAGAATGAAGTACTGAGGAAGTTAGTTTATGGTGCCAACTTGTCTGATACACACATGTGGGATTAATTAAAGGGTGGAGGGATAAGTGGCTCAGTGAGCCTCGCCTTTCTAGTTCTCGGGTCTCTTGCTTTGTGATGGTTGGACCAGGGTGCAGATGCCTTACCCAGTTCCCTGCTCCAGCTGGCAAGACTCACTTCCTGCAAGACATCCTTGAGGAGAAGCCACATGGACCTACCCCAATGCAGCCCTGGGTGCTGGAGCACCCATGTGGAGACCCCTGCCAGCACTGAGCAGCTTACACATTCATTGACTCGGCTTTCCTCCTGCAGTTGGCATCATTGCATCTGTTTTGTGAGTTGGAGGAAGACTTTGTGGATTAGTGTTGGACATATGGGTTAATGATGGACTTGTGGGCTTGGGCAGCACTGGGTTGGGATGTTCTCTTGATGCGCACTTACCCTTTATATAAAACTCTCTCTTACATATGAGTTTCTGTGGATTTGTTTCTCTAAAGTACCCAGACTAATACAAGTACGTAATACATATTGTTTCCACGTGGAAACATTTCACTGCCTGTGTTAGGACGTCTCTATTTTCCTAGTCTAAGCACTTGTAAATGCATAGATTGAAATGGCGTTGGCTCCTGAGTGCCTCCAACAAAAATCACTCCCCTGACCTGCTCGTTCTTCATAGTCACAAACTCATGAACTCTGCATCCTATTTGATTTCTTCCTCTCCTTGGGCAACACCTCCAATCCAGTTTGTGACGAGATAATATCAGTTCTAGTTTTAAATCTCTTTTCCCCTCTCTTCTTTCTAAACTCTTGTCTCCATCATCCTGATCACAATCTACCAGTTTCTGTTGAAACTGTTGACTCATAGGAGAGACAAGCTCCCACGCGTTTTCAATGACTGAATTTTCTCTCTTTTTTTCTAGAAGTAGATCTCCATGTCTTCCTTCTGAAGTGCCTCCGGGTGAATGTGAGTCTCCAGTCTTTCAATTAGCAGCCTAATGTATTATCCTAATGTGTCCCTTTAAAAACATGGCAATGTCTTTCTCATTCTTTTTGATGGAGCTTTTAGCCATCTCTCTTATTCTATTAACTACTTTCAAGTGTTTTCTTAAACTTCAGCTTTTTTGTCCGCCGCCCCCCACCCCCTTCTCTTCTTCAGTGGAATGACGAGGCATCCTGGAAATCCTAGGGATGGCGATTAAGACGGGATGAGTCTTAATAGAATCAAATGAATGAGAGCGAGATCGGCTAGTGTTTCCCGGACGGTTGAATCCTGTGGCCTCTCCATTCTTCCAAGATTGGGAACTTGTTTATCTTTAGTGAATGCTGGTCAATATTTCAAATATCACATTGCTGATAAATCATTCCCCTGGTCACCAAGAAAGCAAGAAAGGAGGGGGCGGAGAAATGTCTGTCTTCTCATGTCTGGAAACTGGCGTTGTCAGCCACATGGAACTTGCCTCCCAGGCTCGGCCTGCCCTTGGCTTGCCGAAGGCACGGTTGCTGCGTAGCACAGGGAAATGCAAAAACAAACACAGGCACAAAATCAAACACTTGACCGTAAGACACTTTCTCTGAAAGTCATAAAAGTGAAATACTGCTTCCAGCTGTCACTTTGTGCAAGGATGCAGTTGAGCTCAAGGGGCTGTAAATAAGGAAATAAAGTATCCATTATAATACCTGTGCCAACTGCAGAAGATGCCTGGGTTTTCTACTGATGGATTACTTGTAATTTCTTTGTCTACTCAGCCACTTACTCACGCACTAACTCACATTCATCTTACATCTGAAATTGTGTTGTGCCTGCCGTGGGGCTGAATGACAAAACTTCATGTGAATTCCGGCCTATGGCGGAGGGTACTTGGTCCACTGGTCATCCCCCCCTCACTGCCCCCCCCCCCAAACTGGTCATTTTTTTGCTCCTTGCGGTTGCCTTTTCTTATTCTTGTGACCTCTACAAAAGTATTATCAACATGAATATGGTCATTTCATAATTAGTGTTAAAATACATCCGAGCTGTAGGTGTCTAAACAATAAACATTTATTGTCAAGTCTAATTCATGGTGACCCAGGGATATCAAAACAGAGCTGTGCTCCATGACCGATTGTGAGGCTTTTCTGCCAGAGTGCCTTTAGCTGGACTCAAAACTCTAAACTTGCAGTTCGCAGCCAAGTGCTTAACTTCTAGAACCATCAAGGCATTATAACCAGTAGCCATAAAAAACCCACTGTCATCAAGTTGACCCAACCTCATAAAGAACATGTAGGATAAAGGAGAACTGTACCACTGGACTTCTGAGATGGTAAATCTATCTATGAGCAGTCACCCTCATTTTTTTCCAGGTGGTGAGTTTGAACCACTGACCTTGCAGTTAGCAGTTCATTGTTTCCTCGAGGTTCTTTTAAGCATGTCTATAATCAAAACCCAGTGCCATCTAGTTGACTCAAATTTATATTGTGAAAAGTTTGTAAGGTTTCCAAGTCTGTAAATCTTTATAGGAGCAGACAGCCTGCCTCAATTTTCTTCCTCCTAGCCGGGGGATTTGAACCCCTGACCTTTCGCTGGCAGTCCAACACCTAGCCCACAGTGTCACTAGGGTGCCTTTAGTAGGTATATAAAAAACAACCCAACCCATTGTCATCAGTTGATTCTGACTCATAGTGACCCCAGGGCTTCCAGGGCTTTGTAACTCTTCATGGGAACAGATAGCCTCATCCTGATTTCTGTCTGCTGATCTTCCTGTTAGTAGGACAACACCAAACCCATTATACTACCAGGGCTTCAAACATGTATGTAGTAGGTAGTATAGGTAGGGTTGATAAAATTCTTGATTTTTTTCAAGTTTTATTGGCATATAACTCACTTATCATACAATTTAATAGTTCAACAACATCAAGAGGAATTGTACAGACATTACCACAATCACTTATAGAACATTTTCTTCAGTCTTGTGCTCATTGTTACTAGCCCTCCATTCCCCCTCCCCTCTCCAAGGAACCATCAGTCCAATTACTGTCTCTATAGATTGACCGATTCTGGATTTCATATATAGAAAAAACATTCTATGCTAGTCTGGATAGACTAGCGAAACAAATTCCTACAAACACTCATGCGTATAAGAAGAGCAATCGAATATTGCGAAAACATCCCAGCCCAGTCCAGATCTAGTCCATAAACCTGATATTAGCCTATATGTTTGATACCAATCTATAAAGTTCTCTTCAGAATCATGAGACACACACAATGATGCTGAATACAGGAAGATCACAGGCCAGTGGGTGGAAAGTCTTTTGGATCCAGTGGTGGTAGAGGTATCTCAGCACTGACAGGGATCTCCAAGGGGTTCCTACAGCTCAGGGAACTAGCTTGGTTCCACATGTCTTGTCAGCTGCAATGTCTCCCAGGGAGGAGTGCGAAAAGAGAGAGAGAGAGAGAGAGAGAGAGAGAGAGAGAGAGAGAGAGAGAGAGTCTCCCACTTCCCAGGAGGAATACAGGCGTTCCCAGAATCCTCAGAAGAAGGCCATGAACACACAGAAGCCTCATTGGCTATGACCCAATGACAGGTTAGACTCTACCCCTTCACTCGTAATCCTCTTAAATGATTAAATAACTGCAACACATTATAAAAAATTTAACAAGAATAACAACGTAAAACAGAATAAAACACTCAATAGAAAAGAAAGTAGCAAATATTAAGAACCAGAAAATATATAAATGGACTATAAGGGAGATAAACTGATAAGAATGTTAAAGTTTAGCCTGACTGCATCTGCAATCGTCCACTTTCCAATACCTTCTTCATGATGGCAAGGCTGTTCACAGCCCTGGGCTATGGTCAGAGGGGGTTCACCAAGGGCTTCATGCACATGTATTTCCCCTTCACCTTCAAAAAACAAAATCAAACCGAAACAGCCTTAAAATGGGTCAAAAGAAAGGTCAAGTGGCATTACATTTTGACCAATGTCTGCCATAATTGACTTCACAATCCTATCTTCCTGATACCATGTCTCTCAACTATGATCAGAGGGAATTCACTGTAGACCACGTCTATGCATGGCCCTGCAAGTGGGCCCTGCAAGTGGGTTTTGGGCTTCTACTTTCATCCATAACCTCTGCACACCAAGTGTTCACAATTTTAGCTCTGATACCATTCCTTCCCTTAGATCTGAATTATATTATTTACAAACCTTGGATCACTCAGGCTGGTTTGTTTCTTCCATGTGGACTTAGTTGACACCTCACTTAGAAGGCTGTTTGCTTGAAAACAAGTCTTTCCGACCCCAGAAGGTATTCTTTCTGATAGCTGGGCATCATCTGTTCGCTTCCCTGCACTTTGCTATAGCACCCGTATCTTCCATGATCTCTTCATAATTGCAAGCATCGAGCAGGACCATGTCGTAAGAGCTAATTCTGCTTAGATTGGGATCCACAATCCATTCCTGCATCCATGATTTATATATGTCTCTGGTTTACCATAGAGACATAATTGGCATTTTAGGTTCGAGAACATTATCCATCATCTCCCTGGGGCAATACTTCCACAGCCCTATCGGTCTCTGCCCTGCCCTGTGAGTCCCTGAGCCTGCAAATCTTCACAGGAGTAGAAATCCTCATCATTCCCCTGTGGACCTGACTGGTGCTTTTGAACTACTGGCCTTGAGGTTAGCAGTCCAACACGGAACTACTACACATTGGTAGTGTTAGTTTATCCAATGCTCCAGAATTTAAAAACCTTTTCAGAAAAGGAAATTATACATGTATAGGCCATTAGCTGTGTTTAGACAAATGTGTTTTTATCATCGATTATCCAGCCACTGACAGTGAGTATGCACAACTCTTCACTATTGTCACAGTATCTGTCAGCTGGTTTGATAAAACACCAGCATCCACTCTCATATGTGATCATTCTTAGGGCACATCGATGCAACCACCTAGTTCTCAGGAGTCTATTCAGTAGCCCCATTCATCCCATTCCAAGATCAATGGAAGCTGAGAAACATGTATGAACTCAAAACCAAATTCGCTGTGAGAGAGTCTATACTGACTCATGGAAACCCTACAGGGCAGGGTAGAAGTGCCCCTGTGCATTTCTAAGAGTGTACATCCTTATGGGAGTAGAAAGCCTCATCTTTCTTCTTTAGAGCAGCTGCTGGTTTCCAACTGTTAGCTTTGCAGGTAGCAGCCCAACATGTAACTCTCCCCTCCCCCCTCCTGCCATCTGGCTTCCCTGAAGCATACAGTGGAGAAATAGAGGAGATTTAGTCACATTTCCCCCTATATTCTTTGATCCCCGTCCACTTTTTTCTTTTCCGCTTTTGAAAAGCCTAAAACCCACTCAGATGGTTTGTTGGTTTTCAGGGGTGTAGGGTAGAGGGCATTTGTTTTTTGACCATTAGCTAGAAGAACTCAAGTCTTAGTCTCTATTACTTGGCAGAGGAAAGCATCCCATCTGAAACCCAGCATCTTTGTCACAGACTGCATTTATCAGTCTGATTATTCCTGACTGCAGAGGCTCTGAGAGCACCGGCTTCACTTATTACTGCTCTTGGGGAAACCTGCCCACATGTGAGTTTGGGGCCTTGCTCTGGGAGGAAAATGGGCTAATCTGGTCATAAACCATGGGGCCCTCCTAAAACTGTGTAAACACCGGCAGAGGTATTTCTCAAAATTCATGCCAGAGGGAGTTCAGCATTTCTGTGAAGTATTTGAACCTTCAATCACATTCAAAGCCTTAGGAATGCATCCTGAGCAGTATTTCTCATCCCGTGCCAGCCGACACCCAAAGTAATATCTGCAAAATTAAATATTTTTGCTAATAGTGCCATTCTTTAGCTATCCAAAAATATTTTCTAATAAAAGAAAATGTCAAAGCACGTCAAGAGTCATATTTTATATGATTCAGCCATCACGATCGTAAACTATACAATGAAACTCCCAAACTCACACCAGGCCTTCTCATTGTCCCAGTTTCATCCATCCTATTGCGCTGTCTGTCGTTGAGGGCTACCCTAGCCCTTGACTTACAGGTATCACATCACAGATGTTCCTTGTATAGGCTTTAGTCATTTCGTTTCAAATTTGACCTTGCCAGTATTGAGTTTATTTTCAAAAAATCTCTTAGGAAGAATCTGTCAAAAGTAGTTATAGAAGTATCACAGAAAATTATTATGTATACCTTGACATTTATGCTTCAGATATGTCCTTAAGTAAGGAGGTTGGTTTGAGGAAACAAGGCAAGACAGAATGAAAAAAGACAGATAGACAGACAGAAAGAAAAGAAACATCTGCAATGTTTATAAGGGAAGATAGCATTTTGGACAGTGAGAGAACCCTGGGCTAGTGGAGGATCACCATTACAGTGAGCGATATTTACTGTGCACCTATTTTTTTTTTGCCAAACACTGTACTAGGTGATCTTCTGTCTTGACATGTTCGCATTGCCAAATAACCCTGTGAAACAGATATTATTAGCATTTCCAAAACGGAGTTGCCAAAGCAGAGACATGGAGAAATCTAAGTAATTAAATTATGGGCAAAATGTGGGAACAAGAGAAGAGGGTCTGATTTTTATTTCAGAACAAAGCATTTCAGTATATTGACATTTTCATTGGCTTTGTTATAAAGCACATATGAAAAACATAATGATTGATGCTCATTTAAATATTTAAATACCCCCCTTTTAAACTTTGATTTGCAATTTTATTGGAACCTTTTTTTTTCAAACTGTGTTCTCTGCTGCTTGATGGACCCGAAACACTCACAGGGGTACCAATTTCAAAACTCTGTTCATACATATGGATCTATTATTGGCGGTTTTCTTTGTATTGATATTTGCATGGGTGAGGCAAATGGAATGGTGGGGAAAACTGCTGCTGGCTTTGCACAGACGTAGGCAGTGATGGGCTGAGACCAGAGCTACAGGTCGGCAGCTACTCCTACTGCTCGAGGTGGTCAGTGTCAGGAAAGCAGAACTTGAACAGAGTAGGAGCAGAAGAAGATCTGGAGCAGAATTTAAAACAAAACAAAAATACCAGCTTCACTGGTCTGATATTTATTGGTATAATTCCGCGACTATGGCCTGCAGACAACCTTCAGGCCTGGAAGGAAACGCACCACAGGGAGTTAACTTTCCCAGCCCTATCAAGTGAAAAATAACACCAGGCAGAAGGTACTCTTCAGGACAATCAACCAGGAGAAACCCCAAAGGTCAAATTTGTGGCTATTTGCCCCAAACAAAGCTCAGAACACAGAAAGGGGTAGGAAAGGATGAATGAAAGTGGGGAAGCAAGGGGGCAGGTGGAAAGCACCCTGTTATGTTGAGGAATGAAGGCCAACGCCTCCAGATAAAATGTGGGGTGGAAAACTGATCGGAACTGTCAACGGTTACTCCAAGTGCTGGGGGAGAAAGTTAAAAAAAACAAATCAAAGTAGGGTGTCCACGCTGTTAGTGGACATCATATTCTACACCAACACATCTTCACAGTATTTTTTTTCTTAAAAAACAAAGTAAATCACAAAAAGTGCTTCAATTAAAATGCCCATGTTGAAACAGTTCAAAAATTTAAATTTATTAAACCTTGACCCTTGAGGATAGAACTTTAAAAATAGTATGTGTAAAGTACATAAAAATCACATTGTTGCATACTAAAGTGTGGTGATTAAACTCAAGGAAAAATATTTGTGCAAGTATTAGGGTTATGAGCTGAAATAATCATTTAAAATTTTTTTCATGCAACACCAATTTCTTTTTTAAAATCATTTTACTGGGGGCTCATTCAGCTCTTATCACAATACATCCATCCATCCATTGTGTCAAGCACATTTGTACATTTTTGCCATCATCATTTTCAAAACATTTTCCTTCTACTTGTGCCCTTGATATTAACTCCTCATTTTCCCTCCCTTTCCCACTCTCTCCCTCCCTCCCCCTTGATAATTTATACACTGTTATTATTTTTTCATGTCTTACATTGACCGATGTCTCCCTTCACCCACTTTTCCGCTGTCCGTCCCCCAGGGAGGGGTTATATGTAGATCATTGTGATCGGTGATCACTTTCTCCCTATACCTTCCCTTTCCCCTCCTGGTATCACCACTCTCATGATTGGTCTTGATCTGTCCTGGAGTCCCTGGCAAGACCACTTTCATCAAACTACAGAATGCCACAGCTTAGCCGATGTAGGCTTGGACACAGTTTCTCAGAAATGAATAAAGTGAGCTCTCTCTCTCTGTCTCCACAGAAATAACTGACAATATTTGCTGCCACCAGTGATTAAATTCAAGTAATAAAAGTCAGAATTTTGGAAATGTGCATCGACCAGAATGAACTAAAAAGTTTCTTTATCCTTGAGTGGTTTTCGATGAGATTGGTGCTGATATTAGCACATGATTTTTTGGATATGGAAAGTGTAAATGGCCAATAGATGATCCTATAAAGTCACAGATGGGAGACATATCTTTCGAAATGCTAGCCAGATGGATGGAGGTTCATGCTATTGAGTAGTAAAAATTCTCCCACACGGTGTCAGATTCCGCATCGCCTCTATCCTTTAACAAGCCACTACTGCCAAACTTGGTGCCGTTTCAAGGATGATAGCTCATGGTATGTGAAAAGGATACTGGACGCTTTGCCTATTTCTATTTACCTATCTGTGTGATACAAAGGTTTTTTTTCATATTTCAATAGACTGGATATAGGTACACATATGAGAACCCAGCCAAGGTCTAGGAGCAGAGTGTGAGTGTAAAATGATGCTACTCTTCTAGTTAAATTTCTTTTGTTTAGAAATGGTTGTGTTTTTCCATGAAAAAAAATCTTTCTGTGACTATATATAATGACATTGTTATGATTTTAGATACATAATTTCTAGTACCTGGAAGATCAATAGTATTGTAACCCACTTAAGGCAAACGTGTGGAGGAACCAAGAGCCACCACAACAGCAGTTTATTTGCGCCCACAATATACTGAAGGAAGGAAGACGATCGGTGTGGGGGACGCCAGTGAAATGAAGGTAATAACATGGCACCACGGAGCGGATCAGAAGCAGCCAGCAAACTGGATTACATTGTCTATGTTTTCTTTGAGTTTAGTTTTTTTTTAAAAGAGCACTTTTCCTAAAGTGATTTTTTAAATCAATAGTATACTAGCTTGTTCTCTCTCTCTCAAGACATTTTTTTTTTTTTTATAAAATTACAGCCTGGAAAACACACTATGTGTTTAGTCTGAGTAGGTCGCCTGAGTCGTTTGTTAAATACTAGATCTTAGATTTGTGGCTATTCCACAAAAATAACTACAAGACACCAGCAATTAAATTTATGTATGATTTTGATTATTGATACTTTAGCTAATCAAAGGAGGTTAATAAGGGTCTGCAGCCCAGCACTTCCGTCAGCGTTTCATCAGCCAGCCCCGGAGGTTCTCTGGGTTACGGCACTGGACGCAACACATCATCTTCGCATTACAGTGTCTGGGAGGACCTGCCCCGCCCCCACCCCGCCCTCAGCGCCCTTCATCCCTGCGTCCATACCTGGGTGCCCACACGCCCTCCCTCGGGAGCAGGCAGCAGGCCTGTTTAGTCTCGGTCCTTGCAGTGACAGCGCCGTCTGTCCCCTGGTTCTTGTGCCTTGACGCTCAGAGCACCGCAGCCCTGGATGGACACAGATGGGAGGGACCTTCAGAACGTTTGCGGGGAAAATTTCCTTACCTTTGCACACCATTTGTCCCTGACCCGTCTGAAGCTGCCTCCCTCGCGTGCCTTTGTCCTGTCTAAGCTGGACAAGCACCGGATGACCATCCTCGGGGAAGTCCACGCGTTCTTTGTTGCATGCTGACGAGGATGCGTCTGCTTTGCTCGTTGCCCTGCTCGGACCGATCGCACCGTGCTGCATGTGTGCGCACGTGTGCCTTCCGTGACGTCTCCGTGAACAGTGCAGAGGGTACTAACTCCCCTCTAAGGTGTGTCTCCACATTGGGCAATCAGTGGCTCCTAAATTCACACTGCCTATAAAATGAAAAAATGTTCCTTGTGATCACATCAGTGTCAATTCTTAACGTGGCAGCTTCATGTCTTTTGAGACTAAGCTTCACAGAGCTTTCGGCTATAACTTTTCAGAAACAAAATGCCAAGCCTGTCTTCCCAGATGCTCCTGTGTGGATTAGAACTGCCAACTTTTGGGGTGGTAGTCTAGCGCTTAGCCACTGGCGCTACACAGAGACTTACATGAAAAAACAAAAACAAGTAATGCTGGAGAGGACCTTCTAAAACAGTCTAATGCAGTGGTTCTCCACCTGTGGGTCACGACCCCTTTGGGGGAGGTGTCCAATGACCCTTTCACAGGGTTGTTCGATTCATAACAGTAGCAACATTGCAGTTATGAAGTAACAATGAAAATAATGTTATGGTTTGGGGGGGTCACCACAACATGAGGAACTGTATTAAAGGGTCACAGTATCAGGAAGGTTGCGAACCACTGGTCTAAAGCAATAGGAGGTGCCTCTAATTTTCTCACCTGAAAGGTGAAAGTAGGGGAAGCCCACTTTCCCGACATGCATTGCAAGTCAATGACCTCATGGCAAAGAATGATGTGAAACCAGACAGCAGCTTGTTAGACCCCAAAGTGAAAAAATATGTCATATTTTAAAGCAGACACTATGGAAACATACTGAAAAACATCACAGAAATGTCCGGTAGGTATGCCTGGGACCTCAGAATGTGACCTTATCTGGAAATGGGGTCTTTCTAGATGTAATTAGTTCACATGGGGTTGATAAAGTGGGCCCTAATTTTTTTTTTAAAGACTGGTGTGTTAGTCTGGGTAGACTAGAGAAATTCATAAACACACATATGTGTATATGAAAGAGCTTTATATACAAGAGCAATTGAATGTTGAGAACACATCCCAGCCCAGTCTATATCTAATGTCAGCCCATATGTCCAATACAAATATATAAATTCCTCTTCAGACTCACGAAACACACGCAAAATGACACCAAGTACAGGAAGATCACAGGTCAGTGGGTGGCTCGTCATGTGGATCCAGTGACAGTAGAAGCATCTCAGTGCTGGCCGTGGGTCTCCATGGGGCTCCTCCAGCTCCAGGGCTCTGGCTGTACCAGCATGACTCCAGCAGGCTGGTGGTCAGTAACGTCTCGAAGGAAGTGAATATATCTGGCCTCCAGGGAGCTGTTTATCTCTGTGGTGCCTCTAAATGAGGTCATCAAGCTTGGACCCGATTGACAGGCTAGACTCCACCCCTTCACAAGTTGACACCAGATTACGTAACTACCACAACTGGTGTCCTTATAAGAAGAGAAGAGACACACAGATGTAAACATAGACTCAGACTTGAGTTATGCTTCCACAGACTCAGAAATATGTGAGAACACCAGAAATAAGCACAGGCAGGAAAAGGTCCTTCCTCAAGCAACCCCGGAGAAAGCATGGCCCTGACAATACCTTGATTTCAGACTTTTTGTTTCCTCAAACAAAAAGAAATATATTTTTCTTTTTTTAATAATTTTTAAGACCCTCTTTTGTGGTATTTGGCTATGGTTGCTCAGGGAAACTAATCCACAAGCCAAGAAATAATTTAGGTTTAGGAAAGTAGTAAAATTACAAACTTAAAAACTAAACAGTGGTTATTGTCTGTCTTTAAAACTCTATTCTTTAATAATAGTGAAAAATTGCTTCACCTATAGAAACAATATTTTTTATCCTGTTAACTATTCTTATCACCTAGGTGATCTGGCCGGTGCCTGTTCTGTTAAGAAGGGTTCTAAGGACGTGTTAGGATTAGAAAAAAAGGATTAAGAAGAACGACTAATAATTGCATTTAACTCTTGCTACAGCTTATGCTGAGTGCATATTTTATACACGAGTTAATAGTGCAAAGAGATTAAATGACCTGCCAAAAACACATGACCGAGTTAGAATTAAAATACTGAATCCCCCCGAGAGACTATTAGTCACGATAATGCTGTGAACAAGCCACCGTTTCTCATTTCCAATATCCTTTTGACCCCCTTGCTTTCTAAACTCATATCCAGAGCTTGACGTTCCTTCACCTCTGAACAGTCTCACACCTCACACCGCGGCAATGTTGCCCTCTTTTCAATTTCTTAAAGATTTATCATCCATTCTGCACTGTTGGTTACGCTTGATCCTGCTTCTCCAAAGGCATGGGAAATGCTTCGAAAGGAGGAATGCTTCTATGCCCGCCACAGTGGCCAGAATAGCACCACACACGTAGGTGCTTAACAAATATGACCTGAGTGGTAGATATGACCCAGGCTGTGTGACATTACAATGGGCAGTCAGATGCTGGTGTCTGAGTCAGCGGAACCCTGGGGTTTGTTGAGTTAGTGATCTAGAATGGAAAGGGCTCTCTGCCTCCAGGCCGTTGCTCTCTGCCCTTTTGACTGTTGTGAAAGCCTGTTTATCTTCTTTCCTTCATCAACAGCAGCTGCTTATTTAGCAGCTTGACTTAGACATTCCCTGTGTATACTCAATGAAGGCTTTCTTTCACTACTATTTTTCTGTGGAGGGTAAACGCTGTCTTGTTTTTCCACTTCTCCTCAGTGTGATGATTTAGATGTTCCTGCTGTTAACTGGCAGCGTTTCCATTTCCTTCGAGCATCACTGGGCCTCAGATTTCTCCAGAGAACCACTAATGAGTTTCTTGCCTTTCAGCCTCTTGGTTCATTAATAACCCAGAATTTCGACAATGCCTGAAGTTTGGACCTTATCTGTTCCTTCCATTAAATAGCAAACAAAGAAACAAAGAAAACCTGCTCTTTGCTGCAGGCACTGACTTAATCCTGTCTACTTTAAAATGCTAAAATGAAGAATTTATGCAAGAAACTCAGGGACAGTTAGTTTTCCAGGTGGGCTGCAAGCTTAAATATTTGACTTCAACTTCCAGAATGAGTGAGCCCTCTCAATTTCCTCCCCTTCTCTTTCTGTCAGTCACTTACAATTATACTCCACGTTTCTCAGTGTGCTACTTCCTTCTTCCAGATTCTTGTTGATTAAGGTCCCACATCTATAAGCACTGTGTGGATGGAACGCAGAAATGCAAACGTTCCTGCTCCATCCCTCTGCTTGACTTCTGGCTCTAAATGATGCCATTCATTCTGCCCGCCTGCTGGCCCCTTACACAACTTTCTCTCATTCAGAAGGTGCCAGGGGAACGTCAATGCCCTTTTGTCTGCTTTCTCTTACAGCCTTGCAAGTGCACGGAGCACAACCCAACTGGCAAATGCCATTCCTGCCCAAGCCCGCTCTCTCTTGGGTCTGCTCATCAACCGTCAGTCTCTGCAACAGGCTCTACCCAGACCAGCCGGGATTTCTGGCTCTTAAGGCCTAGAGTGCTCCTCCTGCTCACATTCAGCTCTGGTTCTCCCAGGAGTGACTGAGTCTGAGGACAGCAAAGAACACAGCTCACACAGGAGACCTCTGATTCTCACACCTCTTGCCTCAGGCAAGATGTGCCTGGCTTTGCATTCCTTTGATGTCTTTTTGTGTTTTTATATCAGCACTTAGAACTTTTTAGGGGTGGGAACCTGACTGGGGGGGGAGGGGGCTCTGTCCCTCTGGTGGCGCCCTTCATAGTTTGCTTTGTATTAGAACCCTTTGTAGGCAAGCTTTCCTGTTGAACTTGTTTCCCTCTTTTTCTTTTAAAAAAAATCATTTTATTGGGGGCTCATACAATTCTTATCACAATCCATACATACATCAATTGTGTAAAGCACATTTGTACAATCATTACCCTCATCATTCTCAAAACACCCCCTCTCCACTTAAGCCCCTGGCATCAGCTCCTCATCTTCCCCTCCATCCCCACTCCCCCTCCCCCATGAACCCTAGACAATTGATCAATTATTATTTTTTCATGTCTTGCACTGTCCGATGTCTCCCTTCACCCATCTTTATGCTGTCCATCCCCCAGGGGGAGGCTATATGTAGACCCTTGTAATTGGTTCCCACCCTCTCTCCACCCTCCCGGCATCGCCACTCTCACCACTGGTCCCTCTTTTAATGGACCATTGGTTACAAGACAGTATTTTCCCTCCCCCTTCTTCCCTTTCCCTCTCCTCTCAGCCTCCACATAGCCTTCAAAGTCTGTGTCTTTTGATATGAAAACCATCACTCTCTGTTTTTTCTGTTCTAATAGTACTTTCATACATGATTCGTCTTTATGCCGTTGACTAACTTTGCAGAGCATGATGTCTTCCAAATTTGTCCCTGTTATGTGGCATTTGACAGGCTCGCCGTTGTTTTTAAAGATGCCCAGTGCTCCAATGTACTCACCAGTGTGTCCATCGTTTCTCCTTAAAGAGGCATGTTGGCTGCTCCCATCTTTTTGTGACATGGGAATGCAGTGCTAAAGAGTTCTTCTGCCTTGAAAATGAGCATGTTGGTGTCCTCCGCAAACACGCACAGGGCACGCCTTGCATGTTCAGAGACACGAGTTGAGTTGGCCTCAGCGGTCCTCCCCAAATGGTGAGGTTTTGTGTTGCCTGCTGGCTGGGAAGAAGTCTAAGTTTCTTGTCAAACGATCCTAGGTTTTTCTTCACACTCAAGTCCCAAGTCGGCGAAGTCGCACAGATTAGAGGGATCTGTTCCCTCATGCTGAGGTCACAGGGAGCTACCCAGCCCCCTCAGACATCTCCTCACCTCATCCACTTGGGGACGTTAAAAGAAGTGGCGGCTCTTCATATTATTACATTCATTATGCAGGGTGGAAGCATTCGCAAGCTTTCTTTAAAAAGACAAAACTAGAGATTAAAATTCTTTTATGTATGTGAGGTACTCATCACTGTCCCACTTCACGGTTATAGCTTGTTTCCCTTCCAGGACTTTGGAAATTCGGTTTGAACGAGCCCAGGAGTCACTCGTGGGGAGTGTCTTTTATCTGAGACTTCAGACAGTGTGCGCTTTCCCCCTTTCTTTCTTATTAGTGAAGCATGATCATGATCGGGAATTGTTTGTTTATACTTATTTTTCTAAGCAAACAATTACCGAAAATTCTCTCAACCCCCCCCCCCCGCCCTTTTTTTTTTTTTTTTTTTTTGCTGAATAGAACTCACGCAAACCAAACTCACTGCGATTGAGTTGGTGGCGATTCGTAGCAAGCCTCTAGGACAGGGTCCAACTGCCCTGTGATGCACTGGCACTGTTTAAGGGAGGAGAAAGGCCCACTTTCAAAAACAGCCTTTTAGGCTCTCTTCTTTAGGCCGCATTTCTTGTTGAGTCCATTCCGACTCATGGCGACCCCATACGCACACGACACAAATGCTCCACAGCGTTACCCAGGGCTGTTTGTGAAGCAAATGGCCGGGCTCGGCTCCCAGTCCGTCTCAGGGTGAATTCCAAGGGCCACTTCTCCAGTTAGTAAGTGGAGCGCTCAATCGCCTGTCCCTGTGGTCTGCAGAAGCTAACGGCGCACTCGCTGCAGCTTAGTTACCCGACCCGGGCACCCCAACCCACTGCTGTCTAGTCGGCTCCTAACTCTCTAGGGGGCAGACAATCTCATCTTTCTCCTGTGGAGTGACTGGTACTTTTGAGCCACCTGGTGGTAACGCAGCCCTGCTTGCCCAACAGCCCACGAGGGGTCTCGAGCCCCCTCTTCGGGACCAGCAAGTACATTGCGAAGAAACAAATGGTTTTCTCCAGGGCTTTCTCTCCTTTCTGAACGTTGGGTGAATTTTGTGAAGAAACAGAATCTGTTGGGTAGCTAGAGACAGTGTTTGTTCCTCTAGATACTAAGCCCCCTATCCCCTCCCCAGGAATTTGGAAGCCAATAAATATAGGCACCAATTCAGGCTCCCAGCCAGGGAGGTGGAACACCAGGGTGGGCCCGAACTAGGCCAGGTGGGCTTAATTCAGCCAATGGGGTCAACCAGTATCATTGACCACGCCTCCCAGCCAAAGGCCCTGAAGGCCGCAACCTGGAGACCACCACTCTCTCCAGCTGCTCCTGGGCTTTGCCCTTGGCCGTGCTGCAGTCTCTGGCCTCAGGCTGCCACGTGACTGTCAAACCTGAAAGTTCTATCCTTAATAAAAACCCACTTGGATCCCAAACCAGACTTCGGAGTGAATTCTTTCGCTTGTGAAGCCAAGAACCGAGGTATTTCCCGCCTGAGAAACCTAACAAACCCTGGTATCTTCAACTTGGTTTCAGCTACTTTGCAGCTCATTCTTTCGTATCAGCTGACCACCTACTATGGGTCAGACTTAGGTTAGACACAAAAGTGTGAGTCATAAATGGTTTCTGCCCCGGTTGAGCTCCGGTTCTGAGGTAGTGTGAAATAAGAGGGAAGAAGACAAGGCAATGTGAAAAAAGTTTCCCACTCTGCTTTTCAGGGAGGTTTCACAGAGGCCGTTGGCTGTACCTGTGGCACTTCGGCACACTCGGAGAGGGGAAAGCATCTTGAACACGGTGGACCAGTGTGCATGCCGACTCGTGCTCACTGCGAACTGCCCCCGCTGGTTTGAAGAAGTAAAACATATAATATGGTTGGCGTCTAAGACATATCACCATGGAGTAGGAAATATTTGACTAGCTTTCCTTTTCCACTTAAATAACTCTTTGATTGTCCGGCTTTACTTATTGTACAGGTGCATTTTGAAGTTTGGTAGGAATGGCTGTATCTTCTGTCCTACTACTTGTCACTCCTTTTGCTTAGTGCTAACCCTCTCCAAATAGTTAAAATGTCAGTTAACCCATGTTCCCCTTCTCAAACATTGACGCTCGTTAATCTCCTCAAGCTCGTTATCCTGATGTAGATAGCCGAGATCTTCCCCTTATTTGTCAGTTAAGTGGCTGAGTAATCAGACCACCAGTGTTCCCCCAATTCCTATCACTTCCCTCCTTCGCTGTCAAGAATCACGAGCTGATACTTTCTAGAGTCAGTTGCTTTCATGGCCGTTGTAAATGCCAATCGAGAGACAAATTTATTTTACCTTAAAAAAAAACTACAAGAGGCTTCAGAAAGTTTGGAAAAATGAAATGAAAGGCAAATGGAATTTTCCCACAAACTTGTTGAACTCTGCTCATACTTTTAGCAGAAATGGTGGGTACTGACTAGTTGACTCATGTCTGCTAGTTGATTCTGACTCATAGTGATTCTATACACAGAGTACAACACTCCACAGAGTTTTCAAAATGACAGTTTCTACATATTATTATTTTTTTAATTCTATCTCAATAAAAATGACTGCTTTGCAAGCACCGGTGCAGTTCTGCTCTGTCCCCGCTCGGGTCACCGTGATGCAGAAGGGATTCCCTGGCACAGGACAGCCTGTGAAGGTGGCACGCATACAGAGCACCTGAACAGTCGCAGATGAGAGACTGTATGCGATCGGGCGTGGCAGGGAAGTCTCACGTGTTTTGTAAGGGATCTACCTGTTCTAAAATGATTATTATTACAGTAGTTCATGGAGCATCCACAGGGACTGAGCGGCATGCTATTAGCTCTCCGAGAAACCTAAAGATTCAGTTGGCATACTTCGCTGTGCCTGTATTCCTTGTCCAGCATGTTTCAAAAGGAAGGGGAGAATTATTAGAGCATGAGCTATCTTTAAAGATTTATAATCACAGAGAAAGGAAGATGACAAGGAACAAGAAAGGAAGAGGGAAGGGTGAGGGGGGCGACAGGGGACTATTGAAGAAAGACAGTTGAGTGGCGTGGGGATGGAATCAGTGTTGGTTTAGACACGGGTCCCACAGGTTGTAATACGATAGGTCAATCATCAGAAGAAGACAATCTGCAGGGAGAGTTAAGGGAGGAATGGAGAGGAAATTCTTTCTGCTGAAATCAGTGTGCAGTCCTGCACTCTGGTGCAATTTTCCCTCGGGATTGTAGGCTTCTCTTTCATGAACTTCTCACTCCTGTTATTTCCCGTTCTGAACCATCTGATCAGAGACTACTGGAATGTGCAGCTCTCGAGGCACTAATTTCAGGGCCTGAAACAGCACCCCCTCTGCAGTTCCTACCACAACCGTGGCTGCCCTGCTTGGCTGTGGGGCTCTGCCAGCCCAGGCACTCATGCCCAGGAAATAGAAGGTGGCATTTAAGTGTACTTAGGACTCTCCTAACCAATTCTAAAGCCTCTGAACTGGGCCAATTCTAAATTAAGCTTCCTTGGGGAAATGAATGAGAGCCCAAGAAACCTCAGAGTGGAAAAAGAAAAGATACGGTAGCTCATACTTCCAGACAAATTTCTCTAACCCTCAGTTTTGACAGGTATTACCCGGATCCAGTGTTCCTGTAACTTAGTCTGTGCCCCAGGTATGTCCAGTGTTCAATCCTTTAAACTAAATCTGAATCAAGTCTTAGGATTTAAATTGCCCAGATGATGACATCATAGACTTGAAAGAGACTTTTAAAAAATATGCAAGAAAGTGGAATCTCTGGAAGACCAAAAATTTTGACCGAAGTCTCATCGGTGACAAAAGTCAATTCTGAAAAGCCAGGCCTCAGTGAAACGCTCCTTTCTTTATAAAATCGCACCAGGTCAGTTTTGTGGGATATATAATAAAAGGATAAAAGGAATTTATTTTTGCTTCATGTTTCTAAAAAGTGTTTCATGTAAAGTAATGTTGGACCAGGTACTGGCAATTTTCCAAGGTGTTCCTTCTAAAAGGTGAATTGCTTGGTATCCGCCAATGGCCTTACCTAGAAGCCAGTGCTTTGAAAGAGCACTGGAGAAGCCGAGGCCTAAGAGGCTCTGTCTTGACCTCAGAGCAATTAGTTTCCCTGAACAAAATGCGCACTAAGGAGTGCCAGGGCCTACTGTTCTGGGAAAGGGCAGCATTTGCCTCAGGATTCATACCCAAATTTCCACAGTGCCATCTGAGAGTCGGCACTGGGTCACTGGGCTGAAACTCTGAGGCCAAGTGGGGTTGCTGCCACTAAACTGAAAGCTGGTGTACTAACGGGCAGAGTCATGTCCTTAAATGTGACTCAACTGTGGCTTTAGAGTTCTCGGTGGGGGGCGCTGGGAAGAATGCTGGTTTGAGTTTGGCACTGAATTCTAGTCCTAGCTCTCCTCTAATCAGTTCGTCTGGAACAAATTCTGTAACCTCCCTGAATACCTATTACTCATCTATAAGGCACCGCTGACTTGCCTAAATATAGAGTAGTTCCAACTATCAAATGATGTACCAGAAATGTTGAGTGCTATGTAAATGGAATGAATTAAAGAGATATAGATTTTTTTGAAAAGTTTCATTTCCCGTATTTAGATCGTATTGAAGTTCAGCCATCTGTTCAGTTGTACTTGTGTGTGGTAGCAGAGGGAGTTAGTTCGACTCATTCTATGACCTTCAGATAACATATATGCAAACCATGATTTGATTTAACAGATTAGGGAGGGTATGCTAATACATTTGGACTCTTGGAATGTATTTTAATACTTTGTTTACTGTTGTTTTAAATTTTTTTTTTTTGCTCAGGACCCAGGTTCTATGCTAAGTCTTCATTACTAGGTCATGTCCCTAAATCATCTTTCAGAATTAAAGTAAAAGTACATTTTCTTCTTCTTTTGGCATTGTTTTCCAGTAAATTAACCTCTTAGCATAGATATATTCTTTCTATTATTATTATTAAACCCATTCACTTGACTAATATTTTTTATTGTTCACACTTTCTTTACTTATTTTCAAACAATTTTATTAGGAGTTAATCCAGACATCACGCCTTCCCACAGTTCCATCACATCAAGCAGTATTTTACCATTGCTACCAAGATCAGTTCCAAAGCTTTGGCTTCCTTCTTGAACTCCTTGATCTCAGCTACTAGTTAGCCCACCACATCTCCTACCATCCCCTCAGAAGGCCTTATTGTAGTTGTTGTTTCTACAGGGTCATTTATCCTGGGTTTCATATACCAAAAATAACAGAAATACGCATAACAAAGATTCAAGAAGGCTACCCATGGTGACAAATTACAATATAGATAAACCCCAATGCGAAAAAAATCCCAGAAAATATTAAAAATCACATTAAGTCCAAAAATCACATCAAGTTCAAAGAGAGATCAGGTGGCAAGGTTTTAACTGCTTAAGTCCAATTGATCATTTTAATCTACTATAGTCATCTTTCCCATACTCTGTCTGACAATCAGGTTATTTCTGTCCCTTAATTATGGTTAGAGGGAACTCATGGCAGGCTTATTCCCAGTGTAGATCCGGAAAATGTGCTTTGGGATTCCACTGGCATCCATAGCCTTCTGCACACTCAACTAATGTTTTTGAGCCCCTTCTGTGAGGCATCACCGGTCTTGGGAGACATCAGTGAATATACCAGACAAAATTCTCTGCTATCATCGTCATCATTTGATGAAGCGACGGTCCAGAGTAATTATTTGTGAGGATCCATAACTTGTCCAAAGTAGGCGAGATGAAGTCTGATCATCTGCACTTCTAAGGTCCATTCTGGCTGTGCTTCTTCCAAGTCAGATGTGTTTGTTCTTCTGGAAGGCCCTGGTCCTTTCCCTGTTCTTTGCCAGCCTCAGGAGTACTCTAGTCGTCCTTGTCCATTGTTCAGCCTCAAGTGCATCTAAGACAATGGAAGATACCATGGCTCCACGTTGGTGTCTCTTAGACCTCAAAGTGCCACACATGCCCTTTAACATTTTAGATTTGATCAATGTAATATATTATTTAATTTCTTGACTTCTGCTTCCATGAAAATTGATTTTGGATCCAAATAAAATGAAATCCTTGACAATTTAAATTTTTCTCCATTTATCATATTTCCTATGGGTCCAGGTGTGAGAACTTTTTTAAGTGAATTGGAATGCAGTCTTTGATCTCCATCAGCAAGTGCTTCAAGTTCTCCTTACTTTCAGCAAACAAGGTTGTGCTATCTGCATATTGCAGTTGGTTGATATGCCTTCCTTTAATCCTAATGCTGTGTTCTTCTTCCTGCATTCCAGTTTCTCAGATTATTTGCTCAGCTTTCAGAATGAATAAGTAGGGTGGAAGTAAATCCTGACACACACCTTTCTTGATTTAAAACTCTGCAGTTTTTCCTTGTTATTCATCCATGTTCAGGTGTAACCTGCGCACAATGAAGAGGTTGGGTATTCCCACTCTTCCCAATGTTATTCAGAGTTCGGTTTGATCCATACAGGTAAGTGTGTTTGCTACTCAGTCACACACAGATAAACCTCTTTCTGGT
Organism: Tenrec ecaudatus; assembly: GCF_050624435.1. NCBI lineage: Eukaryota > Metazoa > Chordata > Mammalia > Afrosoricida > Tenrecidae > Tenrec > Tenrec ecaudatus. Next base: position 92,340,266 of record NC_134536.1, read on the forward strand.
AGGCACTGCTTCCCACCTGTCCATTTATCATCAGCAATATTATTCCTTGTGTGGCATTCACCTGATCTGGTGTCAATTGAAGAATTAAGAGTGTAGGCGTGGAGTCTAGGCTGTCAATCTGGAGATAGCCCATGAGACTTCTGTGTGGGCATGGCCTTTTCCTGAGAATTCTGGGAAATCTGGTACTTCCCCCTTGGAGGCGGAAGACACTGCTCTCTCTCTGCCACTTCCTGGGAGACATTGCAGAAAACAAGCCACATGGATGCAACCATACCTTGGGAGCCGGAGAAGCCAAAGAGAGACCCCTGCCAGCACTGAGATGTTTACAACGCCACTGGATCCAAAGACTTCCTACCCACTGGCTTGTGATTGTTCTGCCTTTGGCTTCATTGCGTGTGTTTTGTGAGTCTGAAGAGGACTTTATAGATTGGTGTCAGACATATGGGCTAATATCAGACTCACAGCCTTGGCTGGGATGTTTTCTCAATGCTCAATTTCTCTTGTATATAAATCTCTTTCTTATATACATATGTGTGTCCATGGATTTGCTTATCTAGTCTACCCAGACTAACACACCTTGCTTCAAGTCCTCTTCTGAATTTGACATGGCTTTCTGGGTTCCTTGATGATTGTAATAGTTTAATGTTTTCTTAGCAAAACTTTACTTGCATGTAATATTAGTGATATTGTCGGGCAATTTCCAGACTCCACTGGGCCACCTCTCTTGAAATGAGCACAAATATGGATTTCTTTCAGTCAGTTGGTCACGTTGATACCTTCCACATTTCTTGGTGCAGACTTCTGAATGTGTCCGTCCTGCTTCAGCCTGTTGAAACATTTTAACTGGAATTCCACCAATTCCTGGAGCCTTCTTTTCATTGCAGCTTGGAATTCTTCCTTCAATGCCATCAATTCTTTATTATAGCCTACTTAAAATTGTTGAACATTGAAATTTTTTTCAATGACTTGGTGCATTCCTTTTATCTTACTTTTTATGCTTCCTAATTCATTTAATATTTTGCACATAGAATGCTTCAATATTGCCAATTCATGTTGTAATTGCTTTATTTCTTTCAGATTGAGAAATTCTGAGCATGTTCATCCTATTTTGCTTTCTAATTCCAGATCTCTGTACATTTCATTACATCATTTTGGCTTCTTCAGCTTCCCTTTGAGATTTTCTGTTCAGCAATTTTATTAATCATTTCTTTCATTTTCTTTAGCTACTTTATTTTCAAGACTGTTTAAGAGTTTCCTCTAATATCCAATTTGGTCTTTTCTTTCTTCCCTATCTTATGCTTTCTTCGTTTATGATACTCTGGATGTCATCCCACAACTCCCGGGACTTCAATCATTAGTGTTCAATGCATCAAATCTGTTCTTGAGATGGCCTTTGTATTCTGTTGGGATATACTCACTCACTACCTTCAAGTTAATGCTGACTCATAGCGACCCCCTGTGGGTTTCTGAGATGGTACTGTTTACAGGATTAGACAGTCCAGCCTTTCTCCCGTGGAGCTGCTGGGGATTTCTAGCTGCCAATCATGCGGATCACAGTCCAATGGATAGCCATCAGAAGGGCGCACGGTTGTACTTTGGCTCTCACGGGCCTGCTTTCATTTTCTTCACCTTCACACTAAACTTGCATAAGAGCAAATGATGGTCTGCTTCATAGTTGACACCAAGCCTTGTTGTGACTGATGCCATTGAGGTCTTACAGTGTCTCTCCCACAGTGAGGGAAAGTTGATTATTGTACAATCCATCTGCTATAGTCAAGGGGGAAGTTGCTGCCTATGTTGTTAGAAGAATGAATTTGTAATGAAGGCATTCTTTGTCTTGAGAAGTTGTCGCCTATGATCTCCAGCATTTTGCTGTCACCGAGGCCATATTTTCCAGCTACCATTCTTTCCCCTTTATTTTGGACTTTTGCCTTCCAATCACTAGTAATTATCAATGCCTTTGGGTTGCATGTTGGATCGGTTGCAACGTGTAGAAGTTGATAGAATTCTTCAATTATTTCATCGCTAGCTTTAGTGACTGGTGTGTAAATTTGATTAATGTTTGCATTAGCTTCATTTCCATTTATTATCTATAATAGCAATATATTATATAGATTATATAAACAGACTTGTACTTGAAGAGAGAGCTTGAAATGTTCTTTTAATCAGGGAATGCAGTATCATTCCTCTTGAATTTGTTATTTCCAGCATAATAAATGATATAACTGTATGGCTCGAAATGGTTGATTGCAGTCCAAGATAGTTCACGAATCCCTAGTATATCACTCTTTAGCTGTTCCATTTTACTTTGGGTAACTTCCAGTATTCTTAGATGCATACTTCATGCATCCTACATTCTGATTACTAATGGGTGTTTTCAGGTATTTCTTTTTCTTTGGAGTCATGTCCCCTTAATAAATAAAGGTCCTGGAAGTTTTTATTCACGCATATCATTAAGATTGACTCCACATCAAGGCAGCAGCTGCTCCCTAGTCATCTTCTGAGAGCTTTAGGAATTGGACTGACCCAGTGCTGGGTGATTGCCAAGGTTGGCAATTTAAGGCCATCAGCTGCCTAGTGGGAGAAAGAGGAGGCTGTTTGCTTCAGTAAGATTTACAGAACCTCAGAAACCCTACTTAGGGTTAAATTGAGTTGGAGTCTGCTTTATATCTAGGAGTTTGTTTTCGAATCCAAGAACCTCATCTCCTGCCAGTATATCAGATAATATTCCCCTGCTATGGATCAGGCTCAGGGACTTCTTCCGCAGAAGTACCTTGCCCATTCCTTCTCCTTCGTCTGTGAGTGTTGTTGAAACCAACTCCCTGTGGATCACCCTGCTAGTGTCTGCACTACCAGGGGCAAAGCTTCCAGGATCACAGCAATAAGCAAGCCATCGCAACATGACAAACTGATAAGGGAGTGGGGAAAATGAATTATAGAAAGGTATATTTCACAAAGCAATAAAGAACATTTGTTAATTAGCATACATATCACATAATTAAAAATGGATGATAGTGTAAAATGTAACCTCTTTTGGAGGACAGGAAAAAAATAGAAAAAAATGCCCTTATCATGGAAGCTAGAGAACCATATACTCAGCATAGATTGTCACTGATATAATAAAACAAGTGGAGGCTACTGCCCTAATGTCTGTGAGTATTCCAGCACTCCGTGTTAGTTCCAAGAGGACTGTTAGATGACGTGACAGTACAAAGAACTACAGCTCAGGTTCCACACTGAAGACATCTGGACAAGGCAAGGAAAGAAAGAAGCGGAGGAAGAAAATGAAACTCTATGCCAGGGAGGGATTCTTTAATGTGACTCGTCGACCAACCAAAAGACTTTTCCCTGCATGGCTCTGGTCCGAAGGTGGTGAAGATACTGATGGGATTCACCGGTGAGTAATTGGGAATAGGATGGCCTATGGGGTCACCCTGTCTGTAGATCAATGAGCCCTCTCTGAATCAGGAGCAGGAGGAATCTCATTGCTGGCAAGCGTCAGGAATGGAGTGTGTCCTCTGGACCTGAGATCCTTGAACAAGCAACCTCCAGATGACAGTTACAGCCTCAGAGGAGCAGCAGACCCAGGAGCCAGAGCTGGAAGCAGGGATGACCTCCCAGCCCATGGAGCATGGTGGTGTGCCATTGGGTGTTTCTATGCAAGAGACTGGCTTGCAGAATGGGGTGGCCCTGGGTACTTCCTTTGGGACGTTGGACTTGTTGGCCCTTGGAAGTGGAGTTGAATGCCTTTGGGCTGAAGCTTACTGAAGTGGGTGCCTCCGGGAACTTAATTCAGAGAGCTGGTTTGCCGACCCCCTGAAATTGAGCTGACTATCTTCAGGTTGACGCTTGAGGTTTACAGCAGTGTGGAATGCCCCACTGTGGGCATTTAGTAGAAGAGCTGACAGAACTTAGTTCAACTCTGAGCCTTTCTCACCAGAATTACAGTGCATTAATGTCCTCAATAATCATGAGTTTGTGAGTCCTGTGTAGCCATTGCAATGATATTAGAATCTAGAAGTAACATAGAGAACAGTAATTAAGAAAATGCACTCTGTTCATACTACGTTTGGACTTTAAAAGATTAAAGAAAGAAGAGAATTGAAAAAATAGGGAAAAAAACAAAATTGGTAGATGAAAGAATTGAAAATAAAAGATGAACATTAAGACAAAGGAAGAAACAGGACAAGGACTCATACAAAATTAAAAGTTTGGGAAACGGGAAATAATGTGTTTAAAAACCACTTTATAGCCAAATTGCATGAAATCAGGCTAACTTCACTGGTGATAGTGTTTCCTTTTGTAATACGTTACAGTATGTGTCCATCTTCAATAATTTTTAAATGCTTTTTACTTTACTTGAGATAAAAAGCACCAGACAACCTTATAAACTTTAAAGTTAATAAATCCTTCTTTACTTATAATATTTCTTTTATTTTTAAATATTTTAACATTTTACTAGGGACTCATACAACTCTTATCACAATCCATACATAATACATCAATTGCATAAAGCACATCTGTACATTCTTTGCCCTAATCATTTTCAAAGCATTTGCTCTCCACTTAAGCCCTTTGCATCAGGTCCTCTTTTCTCCCCCCTCCCCGCTCCCTCCTCCATCATGAGCCCTTGATAATTTATAAATTATTATTTTGTCATATCTTGCCCTATCTGGCGTCTCCCTTCACCCCCTTTTCTGTTGTCCGTCCCCCAGGGAGGAGGTCACATGTAGATCCATGTAATCGATTCCCCCTTTCCAACCCACTCACCCTCTACCCTCCCAGCATCGCCCCTCACACCCCTGGTCCTGAAGGTATCATCCACCCTGGATTCCCTGTGCCTCCAGCTCCTATCTGCGCCACTGTACAACCTCTGCACTATCCAGGCTTGCAAGGTAGAATTCAGAACATGGTAGTGGGGTGGGGGGTTGTGGTGGGGGGGTGGAGGAAGCATTTAGGAACTGGAGGAAAGCTGTATTCTTCGTCGGTGCTACGTTGATCATCTACTTATAATATTTTATCTCTCCATTTCCTACCCTGATTGACTCATCTCCTCCTCTAGACCCCTCTGTGAGGGAATCTCCAGTGGCCGACATATAGGCTTTGGGTCTCCACTCTGCACTTCCCCCTTCATTCACTATGGTAAGATTTTTTTTTTTTGATGATGCCTTATACCTGATCCTTTTGACACCTCGTGATCACACAGGCTGGTGTGCTTCTTTCCTGTGGGCTTTGTTGCTTCTGAGCTAGATGGCCGCTTGTTCACCTTCAAGCCTTTAAGACCCCAGACACTATCTCTTTTGATAGCCGGGTACCATCAGCTTTCTTCTCCACATTTACTTGTTCACCCGCTTTGGCTTCAGCAGTTGTGTCAGGAGGGTGAGCATCATAGAATGCCAATTTAATAGAAGAAAATATTCATTCATTGAGGGAGTGCTTGAGTAGAGGCCCAAGGTCCTTCTGCCACCTTAATACTAAACCTATAAATGTAGGCACATAGATCTATTTCCCCATCCTCATATATATATTTGCATGTGCGTGTCTTTGTCTAGACCTCTATAAATGCTCTTTGCCTCCTAGCTCTTTCCTCTATTTCCCTTGACTTTCCTCCTGCCGCACCACCATGCTCCATCCCCACCTGGGTTACAGCTATACCTCTTCTTTACATTACCTTACCCTTGATCATCTACTTATAATATTTTATCTCTCCACTTCCTACCAGATGATTTAAATGTAAAACCATGTAACTCAATAGAATGGACAGTATTAATGAAATAGTGAAAATAAATTTATTTGAAACAATTAACAAATATATAATTATTGAACACTATGAGCTCTGTGTTTGATATGTAAAGGCTTTATGTGTATGACTATTTTAATGCATTCAAATTAAGAAATGAACACAAATTAATTCATTAAAAATGTTATACCCACACTCAAGATTTTGTAGAGCCTATGTTAGTTTGGCATCAAGAAAGTTTATCAAAAGACATACGAGAGAAGGTACCCTTACCACCATGAGCAAAACAAAGACATGTGGTCACACCGTAGTCGAATTCCAGATCTACGTCTCCCTCACTCAGGAGCTGCAGATACGGGTATGTCTAGTTATCACATCTATGCTTCAGAATGTCTACTTCACCGAAAATGGGAAGGGTATTGCTACTCACAACTATGCATGTAATGCTTCGCAACTCCCAGCTCTTTTAGAGTCAATTCTGAGTATGGGAGTAATGCTGCCCAGCGTGTTCGTAAAAGGTGAAGTGTGTCACCTCCAGTACAAAGAATCTGAGCGACTTGTTCAGTCATTAGCTGTCCCAGTTGTAAAGACCTAGAAACTGAGGATAACTACCCTGGAAATTTAATCGACCTGCTTTGGAATATATGCAGATCACAAATCAAGTTGTGTTGTTAACTACTGAGATTTATGGATTTGTCACAGGGGCAAAAGATTTGCTGACCAAGGCACCGGATTGTTTCGAGTATTATATGAAATGTTACATGAAAATTACTTCCAATAGTGTCTAATGCAGAGTAAGCATTGGAGAAATAAAAGTAGTCTTTCTCTATAGTTTTATTAAAACAAAATTAGTTACTGAAGCATTTTTGTTTGTTTTTGAGGGGTGTGGGGCTCCAGAACAAAATCAGTCTCCTAAAGAAAATGCTAAAGGCTGTTGTTTAAGTATTTCCAAAGCTATATCAATGTTTTCAGTTCCTTGGAGGCTTTTTCCCTGATTAAATAGCATTGATATTTTTCAGTAGGAGTGGGTACTCATTGAAAGCGTAATGTTTGTAAACATGGTGTATGTTTCTAGACAGAGGCCACTCTGGTTTTATTTACGGCTAATTCATTGCCCCAAACTGATAGAGAAAGCTCGGGTTCCTTCAAACATGGAAAGACCCTGTCAATTTCTTCCGGCCCTGCAGCAAACGTGGATGTTAATCTTTAAATTTTATTTTATGTCTAAACCTATATACACCTGAGTACAAGATCACATCAAGAAAATACACAGACCACATGTCAACAGCCTGTGGCTAGAGAATTCCTGGATCCTATGTAATGTCCAATTTTCAAAGAATGTAAAAAGTCTCTGCTGTTTTCTCTACCATATATTTTTCCACAAAAGTTCTACTCATTACTTCATTGTGAGTTAGCTGATGTATTTGGACAGAAGTCTCGACATGCTGTGATTCTAAAGAGCTATATCTTTCATGTCTACCCATTCTTTGGCCTCCCAAGGAGATTGCAACATCTCTGTGCCCTGAAAGAGAGCTTTGTCACACACAGAGATGAAACATCTCAATTGAAACGATGTGTGCGAAACAAAACAACAACAAAGATGTGTGGAAATCTGTCGAAAGGGAGATTTGAAAAGCTTTAAAAAAGAATTTGAATATAATTTGTATCCTAAACCGGGTAAAATTGTTGTTAATTGTTGTCACATTGGTTGAGACTCATCTGGTGCAAGGAAAACACCATGAAACACGGCTCGTCTGTCCTGACCTGTTCTCACAATTGTCATCCTGTTTGAGTCCATTGTTGCAGCCATTGTGTCAGTGCATCTTGCTGAGAGTTTCCTTTTTCAGTCTGGCCCTTTATCCTCAGGATGTCCTTCTTTATGGATGGAGCCATCCTGATACTTTGTCCAAATGCATGATACCATGAAATTTGGGGTAATAATTTGTTCTTTTCTTTTTTTTAAGTTCTAGGAGTTAGAGATGGAAGCTTTCTCAAATATCTAACTCTTCCAAGACACTACTTTGCTCCACTTCCCTCCACTCCTCATTTGAGTATATTCCCTCATGTTTCAGGGTGCTGTGGATTTCCCCAATGTCCCACGTAAGTCGTGAAACCTTGAGGAATTGTTTCATGTGGTGGTGGGAGCTGTTTAGTCCCAAATCAAAAGGCCATGCAGGGGTGAGCCAATGCAGGTGCAGGTTCAGAAGCCAAAAATGTCCCCAAATCACAGCCGATCCTCTTGCTTGCCCTAAAGCTCAGTAAGAAAATAGAAGTCTAGTTTTCTAAGAGAGGTGATGAATGTGTGGAATTATATGGCAAAACTATTCTGTATCCAAGGAAAATAAAGAATTTAGCCTGGTTCACACCCAATTCTAGTGTGGAATCTTCAAGATGTCATCAAGGAAATGAAGAGCACGGCTTGGCTTTATAGCACAATAGAAAAGATGGCCTCAAAGCAACAGAGAGTGGTCTGATTCACACCCTCTATGAAGGTCAGGTCTGACTCCCATCCTACTGCTGCTCATTAGGAGAGAATGCCTGTGAAATGGATTGGAGTGCAAGTGCTTAAAGTCGAGAATTACAATGTGTCGGGTAAGGAATTATGGTTAGAAGAACCAGATTACTTGGATATAACTCACAAATTAGATGCTCATAATAAGTATGAAGAGGAGGGCAAAAAAGTGGAGTTAATTTATTCAATAGCGCACCAATTTTATTTTTCAATATATAAAGTTCGTACTTGGATGTGTAAATAGTTACCATTTTTAAGGGGGAAAAAGCAAACAAACTTTTTTTGGGGGTATGAGTATATTTGATAAATCCAATGACGCCATAACATTCAAATTTAAGTTGTTACAGAAACACACCGGAGCTTCTTTAATTTAGTCAGTGTGTTTTTAAAAGTAAATCAGTAACCTCAGCTTTTTCTTCACACCCTTTCCCTCAATAGTTGCGATATGACTCAGCAGGATTGATTATACAGCTGACAAAGGTACTATGAGATGGCAGGATGAGGGCGGTGGTGCTGTTGTTGAACAATATTCACCAAAATATTGCAGAAACATCCCCATGTGTAACTCCTGTGTAAGAGCTATCTCATAATCATGATTCAGAGCTCACAGGTAGGCAACCCAGTAGCTACAGAAAAGATAGGATTAAGAGGCCATATGAGCTATTCCATTGAATGGGCAGGTCTCAGTTGAAGGTCAGAGGCTATGCACTGGACAGATACAGCCACTGTTAAATCCAACCTGAAAGTTGACTGAAGATGACAGAGTACTTACAGAAGGATGCAAGCACAAGGTTAGCAGGGGTGGCTAATGCATTGAATGACGGCATCATGAAACAAGCTGGGAGACTAGGGTAAGAGAAAGAAGAGGAGAAAGCAGGAAGGAAAGATAGAGAAGAGGAGAGGGGAGGAGAAGGAAAAAAAAACTGGATTGTAGATTATTCTTCAAAAATATCTTCAATCTACATAAGTTTCCAAAAGTCTAAGTCAGGAAGTAGTATATATAAAAGTTTCTGAAAACCTTACTTAAACATGAACTTTAAAAAATGGGTGTGTCTTCACAGTGCCATCAGGTTGGAAATCAACAGGAGAAAGAATGAAATACAAACAAACAAAGACAAACACTTGGAGATTCAACAATACACTATTTAAAATATAGGATAATAGACCAAATAATAGAGGAAAGTATGAAGTTACTAGAAACGAATGAGGATGATAACACAACATACCAAAACCTATAGGGTGCAGCAAACGCAGGTACCAGAGGTCATGTTATAGCAACTAGTGCCCACAGGAAGAGAGAGGAGAGAATCAGGTTCACTACCTTAACACAAACCTCCGAAAACTAGAACACAGTCAGTAGCATAAAGCTTCCAACAGAGAGAGAGAGAGAGAGAGAGAGAGAGAGAGAGAGAGAGAGAGAGAGAGAGAGAGAGAAGAAATTAAAGCAGAAATAAATGAACTGGAAAACAGTAAAACAATGGGGAAATAGCAGCAAAGCAAAAAGTTGGTTCTTTGAAAGGATCAACCAAATCAACAAACCACTAGCAAACTTAACAACGGAAAAGAAGGAGCAGACAATGATATCTAGAATTAGGGAGACTATCAGGAAGTCACAACAGACTCTAATGAAATAAAAAAGAAAAATAACGCAGTGCTACGAAAGACTGTATCCCCCAAAATTCAATAATTTGGAGCACATGGTCAAATGCTTAGAAAAGCACTCTCTCCCCAAATCAGCACAGGTGGACATTAAGAACTTGAACAGACACATAGCAAAATAAGGAATAGATAAAGTCAATAAGAAACTCCCAAGTAAGGAAAACCCTGGTCCAGATGGCGCCCAGGAGAATCCTACCAAGTATTCAAAGAAGAGCTGATACCAGTCCTCCACAAACTCTTCCAGAAGATAGAGAGGAACAGCAAACTCCCAAACTCATTCACTGAGGCTGGCATAACCCCAATACCAAAACCTAGCACAAGGATAGAAAACCACAGACTGACAGATTGCCCTCATAGATGCAAAAATTCTCAGCAAAATCTTGCCCAATAAAATCCAACATATACAAATGTAATACATCACGATCAAGTGGGATTCATACCAGGAATGCAGGGATGGTTCAACATTTGAAAACAACGTAATCCACCATATTAAAAAGAAAAGGATAAAATCCATATTATCACATCAATCGATGCAGAAAAACATATTTGACGATCTCCAACACCCATTCCTGATAAAAAACAACTCTTATGAAAGTAGGATAAGAAGAAAAATTCTCAACATAATAAAGGCCATATATGAAAAACCAATAGCTAATATTACACTCAGTGGAGAAAATCTGGAAACATTTCCACTGACTAAGAGAATCAGACAAAGATGTACCTTATCTCTACTTTTATTCAACACTGTGCTAGAAGTCCTAGTCAGTACCATAAGACACCAACAAGAAGTAAAGTGAGTGCAATTGGGCAAAAAAGTGAAACTTCAGTTATTTTCAGACAATATGATTTTATATATTGAGAATCCTAAGGTGTCCACAGTAGGATTGTTGGAAACAGTAGAGAAGTTTGGTAGAGTATCAAGATTAACAAGCAGAAATCAATTGGATTCTTATATACCAGTGATGAGAATACCGAAAAAAATATCAAGAAAACAATACCATTTACAATAGACACACTAAAGCTAAAATACCTAGGAATAAACCTAACCCCAAAAGCAAAAGACCTGTACAAAGAAAACTATAGAACATTACTACAAAAGACATCTACACAAATGGAAGGATACCCCGGGTTTGTGGATCAGAAGACTCGATAATGTGAACATGTCAACGCTACCTACAATAATCTATCTACAAATTCAATGTAATCTCAATACACAGGCCAATGGATCAGGACAGAAAGCCCGGAAATAAAACATCCACATACTGACAAATGATTTTTGACAAAGGCCCAATAAGTATTAAATGAGAAACAGACACCCTCTTCAATAAATAGTGCTGGAAAAACCATATATCCACCTTCAGGAGAATGAAACAAGATCCATATCTCACCCCAAGCACAAAAACAAACTCTAGGTGGATCAAAGACCTAAATGTAAAAACCTAACCTACCAGGATCATCAGTGAGAAAATTGGGACAAATCTATGTGTCCTGCTGCAGGGAACAGACATGCTATCAGAGATAGCAAAACAAACAGCCTCAATGGAAGACAAAAGAGATGAGTGGGATGTATAAAAAATGAAACACTTGTGTCTATCGAAAGACTTCATTGAAAGGATCCAAAGTGTGCCCATCGACTGAGAGAGGTATTTAGTAATGAAATAACGGACAAAGGACTACTTACTAAAATCGACAGTATATTACAAGCCTACACCAGGAAAAACTAACAACCTTCTGAGAAGGTAGGAAAAGGACCTGAACTGAGGATGCATAAAGGATGACATTCAAATGGCTAATACACACATTAGGAAATGCGCACGTTCACTAGCCAAATGCAAGTCCAAACAGCCGAGACGCCCCCTAACCCCCATAGCATTTCAGAAGAACCGAGGACAACAAATGCTGGAGAGGGTGTGGTAGGAACTCATCCCCTGCTAGTGGGCTTGTAAATACCTCCAGTTGCCATGGAAGGCCATATGGTGATACCTAAAACAGATGGCAAATCAACTACCATATGATTCACCAATACCATTACTGGGCATATACCCAAGCAAATAACAAACAACATAAACAGACATACACTTCTCCCATGTTCATTGCAGCACAGTTCACAAAAGCGAGAAGTTGGAAACAGCTTAAATTCCCATCAGTAGAAGATTGGATTAAAAAAATGAGTCTATACGCACAATGGAATGCTATCCATCCCTAAAAAACAGTGATGAAACCATGGAGACCTAAACTTGTGGAGGGATCTGGACGACATTCTGCTGAGTGGAATCGGTCAATCACAAAGACAACAAATACTATGAGTCCACTGCTGCAAGAACAAGTAGCAAAACAGGTACCGGCTCAAGCTTCTGGCCATCCATTGGCCGGCCAGTGAGGGCAAACAGCCTGATGGACAGCCTGACTGCTGTCACTGAACCACACACCAGCCTCTGTAGGTAAGTATTCTGAAGGTCATTTTGCTGGAGGGTGCCTCAGGTCAGCTGGGATCAAATGGTCAAGGAAAGGGAAGAGGATGTTGTCTATTGAGGGACTGCCATGTAAATCTATGATGAGGTACCCCCAGAAAGATAGCCTTATCAGAGGGAAGAGGTGTACTGATGGGAAAAACAAGTCAGGAGAGGGGGAAGGGAGCAAACACATCTGGGGAAACACAAGTGCGTGTCTGTCGTAGGGAAAGAGGGAGGATGACCTCCCCATATGACTTCCAGTTTTGGAGAAGAATGACTGAAAATACTTTAGGGGGCATTAGGGGTGAGTGTCTTGGGTGAGATGCACCAAGTGGGACACATTGACCCGGGCTTCTGGGTAGCCTGGGGACCCAGGCCCAGCTTTATGGAATGCTGGGACACTTAACCTGGATAATCAAGGGACACAGCATGCTCCAGAGGCTGCGTCAATGAGATCTGGTGCCAGAAATCCACAGGGTGAACTGCGTTAGATCTCAGACACACGTAACCTGAGGATTTACAAGTACTTACATGTATTAATGGGAAATACATGGTGTCTGAGAAAGCGCAAGACAGCTGTACCAAGATTGGTGAACTGTTGGTAGGCCGACAAACTTGGTTTTGCTACATCAGTGCCCTAGATGCTGTATTCAGATAGGTATTATTCTGGCAAACCTGTAATGATTATTATAAATTTTCCTGACAGTTAATCCCCATTGTTTGTGTAAATAGCATCCAGCCATGGAAGGATTGATTCTGTACAAGTGAATAATTAAGGTACTAGGATGTGAAGTTAGCCCATATTAGACCCACATCCCTCTCTCAACAGGGCTTTAAGCAATTAGTACCTGGGGCTTATCGAAGACAATATTAAAGGAAGATTGTGATGCCCCAGGGGGATGATAGACAAGATCCTCTATCTTAAATAAATTAAATTAACAAGGAGAGTTTGGAAGGGAGCTAAAAGCAGCTAAACAAAGAGGAGTGGGTTTGGGGCTCACACTCAATCCTAACTCCAATTTAAGAACAATTAGTTTTTTACATCACGGCCTTGCTTGATACTTGCCCTCAAGGAACACAGAAGATATGTGTGCAATACAAAATATGGTGAAGAAATTAGATGGTGCCCAGCTATCAGACAAAATAGCATCTGAGGTCTTAACAAGCAGCCATCTAAGTGAGATGTCAACTGAGTCCACGTGGAAGAAGCCCACCATCATCACTCACCAAAGGATTGTAAACTATATAATCTGAGATGGAAGGAGGGATTGCATGAGAGCCTACATTGCAGAAGGAAAACAATGGGACAGTAGGAGCCCAAGATACATTTGTGGGAACTACGTAGGAAATAAGCCTCCAGTTATTTTCCCTTATCCATAATTGATAAGGAAGAAAGTGGTGCCTAAACAGAGTGCATTGGAGAGATGAGTATAGATGAACAGAGGAATAAACCTGACTTGACAGTTAAAACTGTCAGCTGATCTCATCTCTGATGCAGGCTGGACCTCGTGTGCTTTTCAACATTTGATATTTTTTTGTTTTGTTGCTGGTGGTGTTCATACTAGGGTTTATTTCAAAGATGTTATGTCATTTGGGGGTCACCCTCTTGAAGTTTGTTATATGTTTTCCTGTTTTCATGATATGAAACCCAGGATTGATGAAACTATAGGGACAGCAAGTAGAATAAGGGTTTGGGGTGGGGTGCTATTAAAAGGGAGATGATGTTAAGGAGTCAAGGAAGGAAAAGGATGCTTGGAAACTAATTGTTGTAGCAATTGTACAATACTGCTTGATGTGGTTGACCTGTGGAAGAATATGATACATGTTTTAACTCCTAATAAATAATACATTTTAAAATTAAAATGGGTGGGTCTGAATAAGTTCAAATTAACAAAGAGAAACAAGTGCATTCTGAAGTGTATAATATGAAGCTGAACTTTACTGATGGTTAAAGAAATTCAAACTTAAATAGGATAATTATTTTTTTCCTTGTCAGATGAATAAAGGTAAATACAGTTTAATAGAAGAATACTGATAGAATGTGTAAAGGGATACTCCACTTCAGTCTCTATGGCCCAATCATTTCATAGAGAATGCTGGAAATTGTTACTAAAATTATAAGCTTGTTTGTTATTCAATTCCATGATTTCTAGCTATTCTTTCATACATGCTTAAAGATATATGCACAAATACATAAGTTTGATGACATATTTAATAAAACTTATTGAATACGATTTAATGAGGTATATTAAGCCCCTGGTGCATGCCCTCAGACCCAGAACTAGCGATGCGACTAGTCATGCTATCATGAAGAATGCACTGCAAAGCGGATCGCTGCAGATACAGTCACGGTAAAGCTTAGTACCCAATCATCTGATCCTCCTTATGCTCCACTTAATTTTGTGTTCGTTTTTAATGTTTTATGCTTTCTTTTCAATTGAGATTTTTAATCTCTTTCTGTTATTTTTGTTTGTTTTCTAATGATTGTATATGAAATCAGGATGAGTAAATCTATCGGGACAGTAACTGAATTAATGTTTCTTTATAGATATGGCATGGGAGATTGGGGAGATAATAACAGTTGAGCACACCAATGAAGAAAATGTTTTAAAAGTGATGGTGGTGAGGATTGTACAACTCTTCTTGATGTGATTGGATGATTTAATTGTAAAATATGTGAATTATACCTCAATAAAACTGTTAAAAATATTAAATAAGGAACTTGGAAAAGTTTGTAAAAACAATGGAATTGAAAGATAATGGGATGTTTTCCACACAATTTTTGAAGTATATTAAAAATTTAATTTTAAATAGAGGAAATATTGTAGTTGTCAAGAATTTTATTTTACTTGATTCAATAATCAATATCCATGGAAGGAGAGGTAAAAAAATCAAATGACATCCTATATTTGGCAAGTTTTCTGTAAAAGACTACTTTAAAGTATGGAACATCAAAGATGGAACTCTGAGGACCAAGAAGCACCTGCCCCAAGTACTTTCAATGGCCTCAGATACATGCGAAAGCTGGACTATGACTAAGGAACGAGTTGGTGTCTTTGAATTATGGTTTTGGCAAATAATATTAAGTGTAGCAATGGGCTACCAGAAGAATGAACTTGGAAGTAGTACAACTTGGAGGCTATTTAGAAACGAGACTGGTGAAATTTGGTCTCAAGTACATTGGATATGTCATCAGGAGGGACTGGTTTCTGGGAAAGGATAAATTGTCTAGTAAAGGAGCAGTCGATGGAAAAAACAGGAAGACCCTAAATATTGACAGGGTCCCTGCTGCGACGGGCTCAAACCAGCAATGATGGAGGGAATGGGGCAGGACAAGGACGAGCATTGATATTTGGTACTTGGTATGGTCAAGAGTCAGAGTAAACTCCATGGCACCTCACAGCACAGATAATGATTTGACCCAACTGAGTACTTTGTAATAGATTAAAAATATATCTATATAGGCTAAAAGTATAAAATAATCTCCCAAATATAGTTAAATGGGGGAAATCATTGATAATACTATGAATAGAGAATTCTCTAATACTAAAGGGAGGATTTTGAAAACCATGGTTTCAGGAGTTAATTAGAATGAAATGTTTGGAAAACAAAGGGTATGCTATGCAGCAGGACAATTTGTGTTATTAATGAAAGTGAGAATGAGTGAATGTAGATGTCAGGAAGTAGCAAAAAGTCCACTTATACATACCAAAGTAACTGGTTGCTAATTTTTTATTATCATTCTTGTGTATTCTGTCCAGAAAAAGAAAAAAAATGAACAAGTAATTTGTGATTACCTGGAATAACTAATAACATTATTAGGAATGATTCAAACACACTGGCAGTGCCTGATAGAGAACACCCTAGTTTTCCATAATAAAAACCATCTGCTCCTCCCCTGAGTAGAGATATGGATTCTTTCAGGTAGACTGTGAAATCAGTGTTCACCGTCTCCCATAGCAACAGGGAAATCAACACCAGCCTTCACCAGATACCCACACTGTACCTATACCAACTGGCAAAAAGGGCAAATATGTAACTATAGTGCTTGTAAATATTATCATTTCCGTTTCATTCTCTCTGTGAACTTGTGGTTTTATACTATGTAACTATACGTATCCTAATTCATACAACCAAGTTCTATAGAGGATTTGCTTGACTAAGATCTATTTTACAATCATATTTCAAAAACGCAAGTCTTGTGATTAAACTAGATATGATTACACAGTTGGCTCTGGATGTCATACCATTAGGCAGGGGAAAAATAGACAGCATTCCTCTTTAGTTTAGACAGAAAGAGTCCCATTTTAATGCTGCTTCTACCCTGATGACAGGACATTTTTTCCCCATACTTCCCTTGCTGAATGCATCTTCATGGAAGGCCCTGTAGACACCTGACACACTTTGGTCAAATCATTCCTAAGTAAATAAAATGTGCCCCAGTTAGATGTTTGAAGTACACAAAAGATGTCCCAACAGAAATATATATATAACTTTTCAATGATTCTTTAATTCATTCTTAAGATCTTCATGGATGTATTCATTGAAGGGAGTTTGAAGATATTTCCATTCTTGATCTTGAAGTTCTGTCTGACCTTGAATATTTGTCTGTCTAAATGATTAATTTGTCACATGGTTTGTAGTCTGACTTGGACCACAAATTTGAGGGTCTTTGGTATTATTGTTTGTGATCCTTTAAATACACTTTTTTTTGCAATCAACTCTTGGCCTTAGGATGTATTCTCTTTTTCAGCACAATCAGTGTAACATACACATATCAAGAGAGATTTTCTCTGATGTATTATTAGATTTCAAAATTTTATAATCTTGTGATTTGTGTTTCTATAGCTCAGCTGGTGACATTTCAGTGAATGGGAAGCTGCTCTCCAGAATCAGGCTCCCCAGCCTATTGGGCATCAGCAACCTGTTCACACTGTCTCACACGGGGATCTCTGTGATCTCAACGACAGTGCTATAAGGTGCAGCGTGAGACAGATGTCAGGCTATTTCCCTCCAGGGCTCATGACAATATGAGCTGTGCTAGAGAATAAGAAAGCTTCAAACGAGATGATAGTACTATCCTTGATGCACCTTTGCTAGTGAAAATTAATTTCTACCAACACAAATATGTTGTTTTAAAGGAGAAATGTTCCAAACATAAAAGGAACAAGATGAATGGCACTTCAAATAGCTCTGATTATCAATCATAAGCTTAGCAATGTCCTCGGGAGCAGGTAAGGGGATAACACCTGCTTTCAAGGGTAGCTACCTTCTCTAGAGCTTTCAAAGAATGGTTTGTCTACAGTTTGTCCTTTATTAGTAAATGTCTATTTCATCAATGAGCTGACCCACATTGAAATAAGCTTTTTCTTAAAAATAAGAATTGCAACATGCCCGAATATACATGAATTAAGTAGACTATGAACACACAGGCATAAGAAGTCCATAGTGGAAGATGACTCAACTCCTTAATGGATGTATATACAAATGCTTATGTGAGGGTCATGCACATCATTAGAAGAGTTGTTATTAATTTTTCTGGCCTTTATGCATTTTCTGTGCCCAAGGGGCGGGCGTGAGAATTGGTCCAGAGGTATCTTAAGATTTAAAGGAGGAGGGCTGCTACCAGGAAGCAGATGGAGCAGTTTTGCGCTGCCTTGACTGTGGGTGAGGATGAGCATACTACAGGCTGCTGAAAGTTGAAGTCAATTTAACATTTTGACTGAAAATGGTTAAGCGAGAAGAACGCGGGAAAGAAAGTTGTTTCAGTGGAGTCAGTATGTTCAACACTCAGCACTCCAAAAGCACAGTCTCACCCAACACTGGCATTTCCTCCGAATCTTGCTCAATAGAACATACTAATCAATTGGACTTGACCCAACAGACAAAACTTGTTTGCCATCTCTTACAATGATCTGTGACACTCCAAATGTCCAAGTGTGTCCATGAACCAGCAGAATCAATTTCACGGGGGTGTTGTTATGGTGCAAATTTTCAGGCCTAACCCTAAACTTATTGAACCAAAATTTCTGGAGTAGGGCCCAGAAATCAGTGTTTAATAAGCTCACTAGTTCATTTGATGCAGACAGAATCTGAAGCCTACTTTGATATTCTGTACAATGCCCAGGGGTTTCCCAGACTATGAATGGTGAAGTGCAAAGAATCTATAGCTGATGAAAGATCTATGATTTTCTGTGTGTCCTAAGTACTTCTCCTTATTCCTCCCAATCATCCTTTGGCATAGATAAAACTGTTATTGGTTGTTGTTAATGTTTGTTGTCATCTAGTGTTACTGATGTTGTTATTTGTCAAGTTAGTTCTGACTCATAGTGATCTGTGTATAACAGACAAAAACATTCCTGTCTGGTCCTGTGCCGTGGTCATTGGAATGCTTGAATCCGTTGTTATAGCTATTGGGTTAACCCATTTTACTGAGGATTTTCCTCACTGATGATGACTTTATCAAACTTGATGATAGCTTCCAAGTAAGCTAGTCCAAATCTCACCGTCATGCTTTCGGGAACATGATAGTGATTGATGGATGGAAAGACAAATAGTATAAATAGATGGATGTTAGAAATGAAACAAGATTTCAGAATTGTTATATCATTGTCACACAGCTTGTGAAAGGTAGAGAGAGAACTAAGGTCCTGGTCTAATTTCAAATTCTACCCTCCTTTTCCCCATTTGCTTCCCCATCCTGCCACACTCCACAACACAGATAAGAAACTAAGACACGTCTATGGTCTTTTAATCAATTGTTTGGGCTGGAAATGAATTCACTGTTCTCTCCATAGAATAGCATCATTTATTACAAAATCTGATGATCCAAAAAAATATCATCTCATTTCTTAAATGTTGGAACAATTTCATCCACAATGCAATCCAGAAAGGCAGTGAGGGAAAAAAAGAATAAATCAACGCCAAACTTGGTTCTTAGAATTAGATGAGAAAGTTATTGTCCGAATATGAGGATTGATAATAAAAATTCTGAGTAAGTTTTAAATTTTCTAGCAGATTATGTGTTATGTTTTCTAAAACGATATTGTTTCAGGAAGAGGTTTGAATAAAATGTTCTCGCAACTGTTTCTCTTTCTTCCATGTTTTCTTTTGGAATAACTCCGTTTTGGACCAGAAAATGTTCCTTGTATGCCTGACAAAATAAGCAAGATGCAAACTCGGCAAAGAATAATGTACTTAAAATATTACTGTATGAATTTATTTATCTTGGCTAATGAAAATACTACAAAAAAAAAACCAAGGCTCTATACCAGCTACTTTAATTGGAACCTCTATGTCTGATCAAGTAGATAGCTGAATGCATTTTTAGAAGGAAGAATATAAAGGTTATGTGACCTTCTCTGCACTGATTACTTGGCCATTTGTTGCTGACAGCATTGTCATTCATGTCGATGTCTATTAACTCTGATCATTGAACTGCTGTGGTCTGAAGGGCCAGTGTCTTGCCAAATATTGCAGCATAGCTCTTGCATTATTTGAGATGCCTGCAATTTTTCAGCATCCACAAAGCAAACTAACAAGTTAGCCATTATATCCAAAAGGACATATAGGTTATTACCTAGCTGATTATTATTCTATGTAGATATACCATTCATCTGAAGGATTCCTTTATCCGAATCATAGTGTCTGGAAGAACGTATCACAAACTCTATTTCAATGCAGTTTTTCAGAACATAATGATGGATTACCTTTTATCTGCGATGTATGGAACTACATCTGATATTCTGAGTAGAAGTTTTCTTCTCTGCTTCCGATACGCGGTTAAGTTGGTTTTGTGAGTTATTATTTTTTGTAGATTTTAAAGCTCCAATGTTCCATATTCTTCTCTGAAAGTTAGTCAAAATATGAAATACAGACACAATGTACTATACTTTGATAGCCAGATTCCTGAATTCTCAAATGTCTATGCTAATAGTTTCCATACAATTTTCTACATGAGTGACAGAATTCCTAATGAATAATATAGTCTTTTTTCAGTCACTTCACTGGTTAGCTTAGCACACCACAAATATTTTGAAACAGCTGATGTGTATTACTATGCCAGCCCAACGCCAAAGCAGTCATATTTACAACGGGAAGAGTAATCCCACCCTTTCCCTGCTCCCCCAGATGCTTGGAAGCCTCTAGCCTATTAAAGTTTCCAGAATGCTCCTCAGAGGCAAGCATGGCAAGACTTCACCTCATTTTCTTTGAACCATCCCTGGAGAAGGCCATTACGCTTGGCCGAGTGGAGGGACAGCCCCAAAGATGAAGGCCCTCAACAAGATGGATTGACACAGTGGCCTCAACGATGGGCTGGCGCAGAAGCACAATTGTAAGATTGGCACAGGTATTTCATTCTGTTGTACATCGGCTCTTTGAGTTGGACCTGACTCAATGGTACCTAACAACAACAACTGAAGCTTCCAAATAAGGTATTGGGCATCATATGGTTCAGAAGAAGCACACATTTTTCTCTGTACACACTTGTGTCCTTGGTGTTTGTGAAACAATTCACAATATTGTAGATGGCAAGCCCAATAGTTCAGATGGAGGGGAGATTCCTCGACCCATAACATAACATTAATTGCTAGTTTTCAGCTTCCCACCTGCTGGTCATGTAAAAGCTAAACCCCAACTCTGACTCAATAACAGTGACTCATCATGTGTACTTGGCTATCAAATAAGACATTTGATTAGAAATATGGCTGAATTAAGTGAATATTTACTTAGCACTATATTTGATAGTCTAGATCAATAAAATGGGATAGCTAGCCTTAGGTAGGTTCTGGAAGAATGAATTTTCGTGATGAAAAGATAAAGTTACAACTTGTTCATGTTGCGAATGAAAAGCTTTTTTCAGATGTCATAAAGATAACCATGATCATAGTAGCTAGGAATGAAAATCATATATTCTGAAATTACTGTGTACAAGAGATGATGCTCTGATTAAGATAAAAGACAACTTCCAGTATGGATTATTCCTTCATCATAAAGAAAACACAAATTCTCACAATTAGTTCGATGGGCAACATGATAAACAGTGAAAAAATTGAAGTTGTCAAGGATTTTAGTTTACTTGGGTCCATACGCAAGGCCCACGGAAGTAGCAGTAAGGAAAACAAATGATGTATTTTATTGGCAAATCTGCTGCAAAAGATCTCTTGAAGTGTGATCTCTTGAAGTGTGCCGGAGCAACGTTGTCGCTGTGTAGCCTAGGGCTTGATCTAAGCTATAGTATTTTCACTGACCTCATATGCATGCACAAACTGGATAATTAATAAGGACAACCTAAAAAGGAATGGGTGCTTTTGGATGATGGTGCTGGTGAAGAATATTAGATGTACGTTGCACTACCAGAAGGATAAACGAATCTGACTTGGAAGACGTACAGCCAGAATACTCTATGGAAGTGGGGATGTGAGATTTCATCTCATGCACTTTGGACTTGGCACCAGGAAGGAAAATTTATCTTAGTCACCTTTTAATTTTTCCTTCAAGGAGTTCAGCTTGGAAACCTCAAATGATGTATAAGGGGGATATTTTAATAAGCTTGGTAGAGAGAGGGTGATACAGTTGTGTGTAGGTAGGTACCGAAGCATTTAATACCCTACACGATGCAGAAAAAGTTCCTGAGAAGAAACAAGCAAATATGTTTTGAATCCTATGTAGGGATTAAGCAGATGAAAAACTTAAAAGAAGGAATATGCTCCAGGATTATTTAGAATATGCTCCAGTAAAAAATATGAGTCACTAGTAGTTCAGTGGTAGAATTCCTGCTTTCCATGTGAGAGTTCCAAGTCTCATGTAACCTACGTTTAGCCAACTTAAGCCAATGGGGGTTGGCATGTTGCTAAAATACTAAATAGGTTAAAGAAATGCTGTAAGACTAAGACTAGGACAAAATAAATCTCCCAAATTTCAGCCAATGAAAACCCTCTGGACTTTGGAGTCTTTGGTGACATACAAGTCCATGAAAAAAAAAAAAAGAAAGAAAGAAAAAGAAAATGCTCTACATCACAAGGGTAGATCAGAACTGGGCAACATTTCATTCCATCTTCATGGAGTCGCTGTGAGTAGAGGTAGCTAATGGCAATAGCAGATTAAATAGATAGGGACATGGGATCAGGAAGTGGTTTTCATAAAACAGAAAATTCTTGGCACGTGAATAAGGTTTGAAGAAAGATAAGATACTCTTAGAATTATAGGACAGATAAGTTTGCCTAGGCAACTATATACTTTCATGCAGATGTTAAAAAGAAAGTTCAATATAAAATCAATATATTACATAGCAGTGAAACCCTTATGCAAGCCGAAGGGTTCAATGAAGTGAACAGGAGCTAAGATTTTTAATCAGGGCCAGATAAATAATGAACTATGTAATTTGGGACATTTTTATCTTCATTGGCTAGGAGGCATACAAAGTTTATTTAACTCGGCTTGTGTTTCTCTCTGCATCTTGTTTTTTCACATGAATCGCCCCCAAATAACTAGGAAGGACAACTAGCACTTTACAATCACAATATTTAATGAATGAAAAATGACACATACACATTTATCAAACAATACCATTTTCTTTATAATTTCAAACTGATTTATAGTGTTTCCTATTTTTGTACCTAAAATTCTAATCTTGGAAAAAAATAATAATGATAGAAGTTCAAAGATTTCAGAGGAATATAGGTGTTGTTTATAAAGGAGCCCAATAGAGAAACCAAATCAAGATGCCTTTGAGTTTATTTCCAACACTGCAGGGTTGCAGATCACTCCAGTCTGAGGAAAAGCCTGAAATAACACCTTGTTGCCATCTGGTTCGGACTTGCTTTTGGAGATCCCAATCAGCAGTTTGCTTTTGTGAAGTGGAGTAGTTGTCTTGCTTTTGCTCAGTTTGCAACCAGGTAAGCATTCATCACGTTATATCTAGAGGTCATGATGCATCCTGCAATGTGAAAGGAAATTCTTTTCACTGCTCTTCCATGTATTAATTCATTTGTAAAGATTTAACAGTGGTTGGACATTGTTCATCCATGTCTGTTTGGTAGCCTAGTAAGCTTTTTGCTTAAAGTTGTAGAAATATGAAAGGGTACTGCCCAAAAAACAGATATATATTTTTCATACTGTGTATTTAAACTTTTTTTTTTACAAAACAACTATATCTCCTTCAAAATATTCTCCATTGCACTTACTAAATTTGTCAAATATGCGATTACATTCTTGGAAACATTTTTTCAAACTTATCTGTTTGGATGGCTGACAGCACCTGCCTCATTTTTTCTTCCCATCTTCTATGTAGACAAGTCACTGTCCTTTCATGTCTCTCTTCATTCATGGAAACAAAAAGAAGTTGCCCTGAGTGAGGCCAGGTGAGTAAGGTGCTTGGGGCAAGAGAGGCATACTGTTTATTTGCTTAAAACTGCCACACTGGGATGGCTGAGAAAGCAGGTGCATTGTTGTGGTGGCAACACCAGTACCCCATCTGCCACAAATCAGGCCCTTTTGCCCCACACTGTGACTCAATCTTTTCAGAACCTCTAAATAGAAAGCTTGGTGAAAAGTCTGACTCGGTGGTATGAATTCCAAATGCACTACAAGTCAACATTTTTGTCTGTCCAGGAAACTGAAGGAAATTCAGAATGAGATCTGTCATCAATTGATATTTCACCCTTTTTAAAGTGAGAAAACCACTCATACACTTCATTTTTCCCCATCTCGTTGTCCTTGTAAGCTGTATTCAACATTAAACAGTTTCTGCAGCATTTTTTCCCAAACAGGAAACAAAATTTCACAGTTCCATATTGTTTTCTTAAATTGGACATTCCCCCCTCCACCCAAAAAAAAGTTTGAGTAGTACTGATTTTATGAAAATATTCACGTGACCAGCGAGAACCTTCCCGGGCAATGCCACTGGATGCACCCTCAGTGCCTGTTACTCCAAGCTCACCTAGCGGGAAAAATGCATAAAGGGAGCTCTGCCCAGAGGAGCTTTTTCCTTTTTTTGGGGGGGGGGGTTATGTGGGTAGGGTTACCCCTTGTATAGCCCTTCCTCTATAGAACTCTGTTCTAATATGGAGCAAGAAGGATTTTTATAAATATTATCCTTGTTTACCTTGAAATACATTGGCAATTGATTATTGGTGGCCACTTTGGGCACTGTATTGGAAAATGTGGTGAGGTGAATTTTCAAACTTATGAGAAAGAATTTGGTACTGAAAATTTTATGGATATGGGGACATGGATATGGAAAAGGAGCATTACACCTGGTGTTTAACATTCTTGAATTGCCCAACATTTTGAGATGTAACATCTATCATTGGAAGTTTTAATTATCCTAATTATCACCAGTGATTTTCTGTTCCATTGGATGTTCTAAGAAATATTAAACAATCTGAAGTTTCTCTTTATATAAATTAATTGTTTCAATTTAATTGCTTTATTTTGTTTGTTGTCACTTTTCTATTTATTTTCTGTGGTGGGTGTTATATAGTTAACTGTCTTGTAAAACAATTACTTCTATTGATTGGACATAAAGAGAAAAGGGGAATTCATAAAAGCCACAGCCTCTATCTTTAGCAAATGTAAATCAATCTCTGCATTTGAAACAACTTCTATTATGAAATAAAATACTGTAATCTGCTCAAAACACATGAAATGAAATGCTTTGAATTCCCATATTTATATATTAATAATGTTTAATTATGGAAACTTTGGTACTTCAAGTCTTAATCTATCAAGTAGTGAAATAAGGGGTGAATTAAACAGAACTATTGGTACTGTTGTGAACAAAATGACCAGTTTATATTCAAATTAGCCGGATTGTCTGAGTTCATGGTCTTGATAAAATGTTGTTTACTTAATTTTTAGTTTCTAGGATCCAATTGAGGATTGCACATCTTGCATTTAGTTGTTATCTTTTTTGGTGTTCTTTATTCCAAAGCAGTTCTTTACCTACATTTTGCCTTTTATGAAATTGCCCTTTCTTCTAGTCCAGGTTTGTTATCTTGTAGAATGCCTATCTCTGTCCAATGTGCCTTTGTGACTTGCCTCAGGTTAAACACCTCTAGCAAGAGTGTTGGACAGGTGCAGCTGTGTTTACTGTGTTGCATCACACGAAGAGGAACAGTGTGCTTGTTTTTGCTCAATTTATTCACTTGGTTTACTAGGTCATCTCTGCCTTTTTTGTCTTAAAGGTAGCCTTCACTATAATTAATAAGTATTGCATAGATGGCATTTTGTGAATATGTGAATAACGTTCCTCAGTGTAATTCCAACCAGTTTTACTTTTTAAAATCCTTTTTATGGTGGAGTCAGTGAAGGTTACACAGCAGAGCATCATTTCACATTCAACAATTCATGCCCATTCTGTTTCAAGTTGCACACTTCAATCTCATCAATGTACCCTACTTATTGTACTTCTGCCATTTGGTTTCTGTGCCCATTCATTCTTCTTTCTTAGCCCTCCGAACTCTGTCCTTGGGTAAATGTTGTCTTGTAGGTTCCATTTCAAACCTGAGGGTGACTGAGGGCCATAGGCTTGGGGGTTCTACTAGTCTTTATCCAGTCAGTGAACCTGTATGACTTTGCATTCTGTTCCACCTTTTTCTCTTACTCTCCCCATGACCTGCTCATGTAATTCCATTCATAGTTGTTGTTAGTAGTAGCCAGGAGCCACCTAGATCTTCCGGATTCAGGATTGTAGAAACTGACATTTATATGGTCCCTTAGTCCATTTGACTGTTTCCATATATATTTCAATTTTGATCACCTTTTTTTTTTCCTCTGTGCAAGGAGAAACCAAAATTCCCTACCAAAGTAGGATATAGAATATTGTCTTTATGAACTATGTTATGCCGGTTGACCTTGGTGTCCCCTGAGACTCTGGTTTTAATCCCCTAGACCCAGCTACTTATCCCCTTAATGTAATGATGTCTAAGAAGTCTGCACAACTTTGCTCCCTAGAAAGCTCCAATCAGTTCATGGAAGCAGAGAGATCCTTTGTCAGATCTGTATTTATAGCAAGAAAGAAAAGTGTATCAACAAAGTGGCCCATACAGCTGCAGAGAGAACTAACCCAGTCCAACTCCAGTCTGTGGATCGGATACTAGCTGGAGGCCTTTTGTATTTCACACAGCTGCCAACAGATGCACCATGAAAATGAAGCAGGAGATGGGAAGCCTCTAATAGGCCAGTGGAGACAGAGTAGAATGTGTACAACACTGGGAAGAAAGCAGACTGCTGACAGCTCCCAAGGATTGGCAGGCCACATGGTGGCTGCTGACTCAAGTTCAAAGAAGCCCACTGCAGGACTTAGTCCAGCAGGAGAGGAAGAGAGAGGACGAGTGCTCTGAAAAACCTATTATACATATCACATAGTTCACACCCTCAAAGAGATGTCATCAGGTTATGACTTGCACCCTATGAGGGCGTGCTTATTGCCAAACTTAGGAAATTCCTTGCCAGACCCTGGTGACCCAAAACCTATCACATCATATTGTAGGGCTGTGTTAGTAGAGGAGTTTTTGGGTCATTTTGGGTCTATTTTCCATATTTTGAGGAAGCAGTTATTTAAACATTTCACAGTCCCATCAGCAGTGTATGTTAGTTTCTGTCATTCTGTACCTTTTTCCAGCAGTTTTTTTTTTTCATCGTGAATTAGGTAGAGGCTTGTATTTAGATCATCATTTTTGTATTAAACAACTTGTAAGATCTTTCATTTTTGTATTAAACAACTTAACAACTTGGAAGATCTCCCAATAACTTGCCCTGTTCCCCTTCTTTAAACTTTGCCATTATTGTTGTTTTTTGACTTGCCTCTCTCAAATGGCTAATGATCAGAAGCATTTCTTCATATTTTTCTTGGTTGCCTGAATTATGGTCTTTACCTCATTAAGGTAAAGGTTTTACCTCATTAATCTTGGTAGACCTGTGTATGTGCATTTGTAAAACTAAGATAATTCAATTCATGGAGGCCAAGATAGATAACCCTTCAGAAACAGTAACGGGAATAATGATTCTCTATGGGTATGGGAAGAGAGGGGAAGATGGGGGAAAAGGGAAACTGATAGCATTGGTGACTGTATAACCCCAAGCGAAGGGAACAAATAACAGAGTTGTAAGTGAATAGATGCATTGGATCCTGTAAGACATGTCAATATGTAATAATAATAAGTTACATACAGTAAGAGAAATTTGTTCAAAAGTTATTTGAGTAATTTTTTCTGTCTGGTTTGTTATTTTTGTAATATATGAGTTAAACTGTTGGTTGTAGATTCAGCCCCTGAATCATGTTGAGTCTATACATAGTGGAACACAATGCTGTACCATTGATCAGTTGTGCATCAAATGGTTGTCATATATTGGATTTCATTGACTGATATTTGGAATTAAGTCACTGTGTCTTTCTTCTTAGTACTTCTGAGTCTAGAAGTTCTGCTGAAACTTCTTCAACATCATAACAACATGCAAACCACTTCTAACAGATGGTGGTGATTTGGGTGGTAACTTCAAACTCACTGACCTCAAGTTGATTTTGACTTATAGTTATAACTTATAGTTATGACTCTATAGGACAGGATAGGAGTGCCCTGTGGGTCTCCTAATGCTCTCCTAACGCTGTAGAGGAGCAGAAAACCTCATCCCCCCCCCCCCCAAAGAGCGACTGGTGGCTTCAAACTGCTGACCTTGTGGTTAGCAGCCCAATGTGTATCCACTACATTACAACAGGGATCTTAGGAACAGGAAATTAAAGGAATGAGTAGGGGACAATATATAGTTTCTTCATTCAATTTAAAATTTTGTCCAGGTTTGATGATGTCCAATCAGATGGGATAAATGCCAACTGGTACCTGAGTGAAAAATATGTTCTATGTTTACTTTAATAAAGGCTGATTCTTTAGGTAAGACCCTTGAGGTATTATGTTTACATAAATGGCAGGAGGACTCACTCAGGGAGGAGGAGCATGGCTACAAAACTGGAGGAATGGAAGCACTGTTTTTTTCTGAATGGCACAAATAGAAATGGTTGCATTGGTGAGTGCTACAGAAATAACAGATTATTTTTAAATAGAAAGGGCTTTGCCTGTTTGGCATCTTTACTTATATTACTTATCTGAAAGTGCCTTATCCTGGCTGCTATTTAGGCATTAACTGGGATGCATTTTCAACATACAGGACATCCTAGGAGATTTCCTCAAGTTAATTCTCATCCAAACATGAATACTAAAACGAACTTACAGTGTCAAGTGCCATACTTTATAGGTTGTAAGATATCCTTTATTCTCCCACACCCAACATCTCTGAAATCAGTTTGAATTTTACAACCAACAATATATCATAGAATGGCAGTTTTATTTTTCTTCTTTTTATAAAGTACATAGATAACAGAGCATCTTATAAGTCATATTATCATAGTTTCAGTACACTATGGTATGGTAAGTTGTAATATTTTTGATATGGGATTTTAGAAATAAAAGGCCACTTAGTTGTGATGAATCACTGTAACATGCTAGGAAAATTATATATTGTTTTCTTGGTGATCTAGCCACGAGGAGTGCAGGCAGTCTGAATCCCTATTCTTTTGCCTCAGTGGTCTAGCCTTTAGTCGTCTCTTTGTAACTCTCAAGGTAGACTCTGTCAGTTGGTTCTCGGGCTTCTTGAACTCTTTCCTCTTGCACCAGTGTCAAGTTATGTAAAGGAAAGTGTTGATATTCACGTGTCAAAATATCTCTCTACTGGGCTCTCACACACTTTCTGGGTCACCTGTACTCCACGACCAACCACAGACTTCCTGCACGGTGGAGGGAGTGTACCCTCTTTTGAGAGATCAAGAGCTTTCCTAGCCATATGTCCCTAACCTGGTTCTCTATTGTGGCTTCCTGTTCCCCATACAGTGATCCTGATAGCCTCCCAGTAAGAACTCATCCCAGTCCAGTCCCCACCTGCTCTAAGGCTGTCAATGGTCTGTGGTTAGAATGCTGTCTCCTTGATGCGAGATAAAAGCACTTAAACAAGCAAGCTGTCCTTTACCATGGTTGAAAAGAAGAGAGTTTTTCTCACCGATTTAAACCAGAACTATTATCCCAAGCAAAACCAGATAGCTTAATGATTTCACTTTTAAATTCACTTGGAAATGTCTGACCTCACGGAACAAAGTAGTTCAACTAAAGACCCTCAGGAAATTAGAATTCTTTAACTCTCATCAATTACACAATCTTTAAATGGCAGGTTTTAAAGGTAGGTTTTTCAATAACTTCTTTTGTGGATACGATTTTGTAGCAACATTACAGCAGTGACTAAAATTATTTGGTATCTGATATAAAGTTTTGGAGAAAAGTAGTTGTGATAATATCAAGAAAAATAAACTTTTAATTTTGGTTTTAAATGTCAATTGAAAAAATTTTTTTGAGTTTTAAAAAAAAATTAATTGAATTTGTTTGTCCAGTCCACTTAGGACTCAAGAAGAACTTCAAATCAATATCAAACTTAAATATAAATCAGTACTTTTATTTGTTTATTTTCAATTTTCTCCATATATTTCATGATATTGAACTTAGCAATTTAGGAACGCTTTTCCTGAGCATGGAGATCATATTAAAACAGTTTGTTCTCTGCTGAATTTCTCTGATGGCCATTGGAAATAGCAGGAGGGAGTAAGACATCACTTCTATTATGATGAAATTCAGTCTACCAGGTGAGCCCATACATAAAGATATACTTGTGACAGAATTACAGGAACAGAATCAAAAAGAACACAGAAGGAAACAAATTGTTTTTCTCAAAGGGTGAGAGGGGAGATTTTCTTGGAGAAGATGCTAACTGAACAAAGCCATAAGCATTGGTACATGTTGGCCAGGTACAGCGGGGACCTTTCGTGACAGAGGCAGAGAGGGTCTGCTGGGCAGCGTGGAGAGATGCAGTAAAACCGGGCAGCATGAGAAGAGGCTGTGTAAGGACATAGACGAAAGGTAGGCTGCCAGGCATGAAAGACAAGGAAAGGAAATCCAGACAATTGGTTCGAAACCAGGGAAGAGACCAAAGACCACATCTCACATATTAAGTAGCATGAATATTATTCAATGAAGTAAGAAATAATTAATCTGTCTAACGAGTCTCTATTCGTGTTGGTTCTCCAGCGATCTTTCAGTGGTAGTATCGAAGCTGGATTTTTAGGTAAGCAAGATGACCTAGAGAGAGAATCGTAAACGAGCTGTTTCACGAATTCAAGGACATATTTCTCACTACAGAGAAGATTAAGGCTTCCACACATTAGTCTATTTGGGGGAGATAGTCCCGGGCTATGCATTGGGTTGCTATCCAAAAAGTCAGCAGTTCAAAACCACTGGCTACTCAGGGTCACAAAGATGATGCTTTTTACTCTTGTAAGGGTGACAGCGTCTGAACCCAAAGAGGCAGTTCTACTTTGTGCTATGAAGTTGCTGAGAGTCAGAATTGAGAGAGAGAGAGAGAGTGAGAGAAATTCTTGCTACTTCAGACTAACCAAATTCTTACAGCAATGTTTCTCAATAACCTATCAAATTACACCTCCACAATTGTATTCTTACAAGTTACAGACAAAGTCCAGGTGTCCCTCACATTATGACACTTTGCTTCATGTACACCGCTGACACGGCTTTCTTTCTATAAACAAACTGAAGGTTGGTGCTAACCTTGCCGTGTGCTTGTCTCTCGGCATTTTCTAAGAGCGCTTGCTCATTTTTGTGTCTCTGGGCCACATTTTGGTAATTCTTACAATATTTTTAACTTCAGAAAGGATTTAACTGCACAAAAGAGTTTCACAAAGGAAATATAGCCCAAGGGGTTTAAATATATTTTCGGGCATTCTCACCTCGAAGTGAACACCCAATAGAACAGATTGAAAATCAATGTAGTTTAAGCTGAAGGTCATTTGGGTTAAATAAAAGGGGTTTTTATGGTTGTTTGTTTGTTGGTTGGTTTTTGTAATTCACCCTTTCCCCATTTCTATGGTATACTGAAGACGCTGAAAATCCTAAGTTAGCCATGGCTGAAAGGGCGGGTAGGACTACAAGAAATGTCCATTTGCAAGCAACGGAAAACTCAACTCTGGCTAACTTATAAAGTAAGAGGCATTTATTAACTAATGTAATGGAAAAATATAGAAAGAGGGCAAACTTCAGGCATAATTTGACTCGGATAGTCATGATTTTATCTGAATTATGGATGTTTATCTCCATTATCTCCTTCTCACTTGCTTCCAGTTCTGCTCTGCTGGATGGGGAAGTCAAACGTGGAAATCAATTCAACAGCTCCTAACAACCTCAAACAGTACAGGCTTGCTTGGAAGCCAGCTGAGTTCATGATCGATGAACCACATGCCTCCCCATTCGCTTCTAGACAGGAAGAAAGACCTTTCTGAGCCATCATAAGTCAAACCCCGAGCTTCCATATAATCAGACCACTCTTGGACACATGCCTGCCCACAGCCCATTAACCCATTGTTATGACCAGAAGGTAACCCGAAGCCAATTGGTTTGGGCCTTGGTTCTACAGTCAGCACTGAACAAATGGCTCTGATAAGAATGATCTTACTCCAATTGGTTTAGAATAATTAGGATCCACTTTTGGTAAAGCATAATCTAGTCTTGTGCAAGTTGCTCAGCCATTGAAATGAACATGAACCCCAATCCCCATGCATTCCTAGTTGTGCACTCTTGCATTGGGCTGTATTTCCGGGAAGAATGTGAGTCTCTGTTATTTTCCCATAAGCACAGTTCCAGTGGGTCTGGGTCTACCCTCCCAAACCAAAATCCAACCCACTGCCATTGAGTTGATTCCAATTCATCAGAGCCCTGCAGGGCAGAGTGAAATTCCTCTATAGGGTTTCTAAGGCTATGAATCATTATACAAGCAGACTGCCAGACCTTTCCCCTGTGATGCAACTCATGGATTTGGGCCAACAATCTTTCAGTTAGCAGACGAATACGTTAAGCACTATGCCATAAAGAGGTCCTTGTGTCTAATCTAAGGGAACATTTCTTTTTCCTAATTAATACAGAGGTGCCTACAAGTTAGCAAAGGAGCCCTGGTAGCGCATTTGAGTAAGTATTAGACTGCTAACCACAAGGTTGGTGGTTCAAACCCAGAAGCTGCTCTTTGAGAGAAAGTAAACTGTCTTCTCCCATAAAGATTTAGTCTTAAAGACCTTACGTAGGGGTTACTAGGAGCTGAAACTGGCCCAATGGTAGTAGGTTTGATTTGGCTGGTCTAGCAAGGAGCCCTGGTGGTACAGTGGTTAAAATTATTGACTGCTTCCCCAAATACTGACAATTTGAACCTCCAAACTACTCTGAGGGAGAAAGATGTGGAAAACTGCTAATTATTTACAGCCTTGACACCTTACACAGCATTTCCCTATACCCTCTAGGCTTGCCATGGGTTGGAATAGATTCAATGGCAGTGGGTTTGGGATCAGTCTCAATTGTTTTTGTTGCTCTCCTAGTTTCATCTTTGGAGTCACCTGCCACCCTGCTGGTTTTCCAACAGGAATGCCCAGCATCATCCAAGTCCTTTACTCCCTGGAGACCAGTCATGGCCAGCTGCCTCTTTCCAGCGTAGGCGCATCTCTTGCCAAACATTCTCTCCAAATACTTCTTTCTGTCTCTGCTTTTGGTTTCTAGGCTCCAGAAACTGTTTCTTCCCCTTGCTCCTTCTGGCTCACCTTGACACTAAGATCTCCAACCCACAAGTCTCTAGGTGCTTGCAACCTTTTCACTTTGCCCTCCCTTTATTAATAGTCCCTCAATTAATCTGTCCACAAAGGATTGGATTTCAGTGTGCCTCATTTAGGACCCTGGTTGATGGGAAAACTAAAGTGTGTAGCTCTTTATCATGGGGGTGGGATATTATGAAGAATGCAGAAATAAAATCCCATAGTATTCTTAGTCACCTTCTGTTCCCTCTAAGAGTGATTTCAGTTGATTCAAGTATAAATGATATGGAAGAAAAACTCTCATTTTGGGGGGTAAGAATCTCTACTTCAAATAATTAAGATTTGAAATTTTGAGTAACCTAGAAAAAAGGATGATTCTACATCAGGATATTTTACTCTAAAAATGTGAAGATATATGCATTTTTTAGAGTGTGTCTCTTAGGATGCTGAAGTGTTTCAGATGACTTTTGGTAGAAGAGATAGTAGACAATATTTTATGAGGCCAAAATAAGAAATAGGGAGAGCATAGAGCTCAAGAATTCCCGGAGAGTCTATCCAACTCTGACTTAATTAAGATTAGAATGCATTTTTGGACAGCCCTGTTAATCAGGACCGAAGACACATAAGTGAGGGAAATTTGAGCTGAGGGAAAGAGCTGTCATAAATAACAAATAGAAGTCCACATGAGTTTGTCTTGACGGCTGTTCTGTGATGCACAACTTTTCTCAGCCAAACATTTAACCTTGTGAGCAATAAGTTCAGTGCTGCCCTTCACAGAGAACAATAAATTAAAGATAAGCAACGGTTCAGATTTTTCTGAGAAGTAATTTTGGAATCCGTTTTTGGTTAAGAAATTTGGATTATCTTTCTTTTTTCTATTTTGAAGTATTAAACTATAATCACAAGCCACGCATTTCCTCCAAATAAATGTCTCTAAACTAGATGTAACTAGGAACGATTCATCCTTGTCTTTAAGGGGAAAAAGAAAGAAAAACAAAACTTGATCAATATAAAATGACCAATTATAATTCTATGAATATACGAACTAATTTTGCAGATAGACCAGAAACATGCAAGAGATTCTCTCATGTTATTGTTCTCTCATGTGGGTAAAAAAAATAAATTAAAGGTCCTTTGGAAAAAAATTCACATATCCATCTGGTTGTTGTGGTTGGTGCCTTTGAGGAGATTTTCATTCATAGCAAACCTATGCCCAACAGAAGGAGGACCCTCAGATGTAGTTAAGGTGATCTCTTTTCTCCTTTTATATATATTAATAAATCATTGTGTTGGGGTCTGTTACAGCTCATATGATAATCCATACATCAATTGTATCAAACACATTTGTACATATGTTGCCACCATCATTTTCAAAACACATTCTTTCTGCTTGAGACCTTGGTATCTGCTCATCTTTTCCCCTCCCTCCCCACCCATCCACCGTTTAGAGCCCCTGATAAATTATAACTTATTCTTTTCATCTCTTACACAGACCGCTGTCTCCCTTCACCCATTTTTCTGTTGTCCATCCCCCTTGGGGGGGGAGGGGCATTGTATGTCGATCATTGTAGTCAGTTTTCTCTTTCTCCCCTTTGTTCCCCCACCTTCCCCCTATGCTCATGGTATCACTACTCCTATTACTGGTTTATCTGTCCTGGATTCCATGGGTCGAGAGCTCTTATCTGTACCAGTGCACATGCTCTGGTCTAGCCAGGTTTGTAAGGTAGAATTGGGGTCATGATAGTGGGGTGGGGACATTAAAGAACTAGAGAAATGTTGTGTGTTCCGTCAATGCTATGTTACACACTGGCTGACTTGTTCCCTCCTTGTGTACCTTCGGTAAGGCAATGTCCAATTATCTACAGATCAGCTTTGGGTCTCCCCTCTGACCCCCATAATTTCCTTCGATATATTTGCTTGTTTGGTGTCTTCTGATGCCTGATACCTGATCCTGTCAACACCTACCTATCACACAAGCCCATGTGGGCTTTACTGCTTCTCTGCTAGATAGCTACTTGTTTAATTTCAAGCCTTTAAGACTCCAGATGCTATAGCTTTTAATAGCAGGGCACCATCAACTTTCTTCACCACATTTGCTATGCACCCATTTAGTCCAGTTGATTTCTGTGTGCCTTCCATCTGGAGAAATCCACATGTATAGTCATCATTTGCACTGTTGAAATCAGTATTTGTGATGAAGTTGTTGGTCTTGTGAAATTTTATCATGCAATCTCCATATTTGTTTCTATTGTGTCAAGGCCATGGGTTTCAAATAATATTCCTTCCCCTTTGTCTTCCACTTTTACATTCCAATTACAATTATCATCAATATATCTTGGTCCCATGTTTTATCAATTTCAGATTGATGGCTTTGGTAAAAAATTTTAATTTCTTCACCACTGGCTTTACTGCTTGGTGCATCAATTTAAATAATAGTTGTTTTGATGAGATTCCCTTGTATGCTGATAGATATTATCCTATCACTGATAAGCACCCATTTCTAGAGAGATCTTGAAATGTCCTTTATGAAAGTAGATAAGATGCCCTTTCTCTTGAATTAATCATTCCCACCATAATAAACCATATGACTGCCCGAATCAAAATGGCTAATATCTGTCCATTTCAGCTCATTATGTCTAAGCTATCGATCTCTGTGTGCTCTATTTCATTTTTGACTATTTCCAATTTTCCTACATGCATCCCTTAGAATTCCAATTATTCTAGCTGTTTCTTTTCATTTTGAGAGGAGACCCACCAGCAAATGAAGGTCCTGAAGGCTTACCTCCATCCACATCATTATGGCTGTTTCCACTTTGAGAACACAGATCTTCCTCAAGCATATTTTGAGTGCCTCCAGCCCGACGGTCTCTTCTTCAGGCATTACTTCTGACAATACTCTGCCATCATGCACATCGTGACTGGTTCCTCTGAAGTGGACTGTTCGTTCCTTCTTTACAGTCGGTCCGAAGTCCTCTGTGTAGTCTCTCTGTAGTCTGCTCTGCTGAAACATGTTCAATTTCTGTTACCCTGCTGGTATTTGAAATATGGCTTCCAGCAAAGCAGCCCCAGGCAAGACACCCAGCACCACAAACTGATAGACAAGTGAGGGACATACCAAGCTCATTATAATGAAACAATATTAAATTTTTTTCATTTGATTAAAAACCCATTTTGCTATTTTTCTCTAATCTTTTTCTAATTGACTAAATAATACTGGTATTTTCTTAGTTGCAAATATACAAGGGACTGGGAAAGGGAGGGCAGAGATTTATTAATAATAGTTTTTAGAAGTCAGAAAGTTAGAATTAAAGGGTAAATGCATGCATAGTGGAGAGTGTCCTGCCTCCTCAGTGGATGAAGTTCATAAACAATGTCCCTAAGAAAAGGTTCCTATCTGAAAACAAGATAATACATTAGTTATTGTTGCTAGGTGTCATTGAACAGGATTTGACTTAGAGTGACTCTTCGTATAATCGACGGAAACACAGCTCATTCCTCTGCCATCATTACAGTCATTCCTACGTTTGAGTGATGCGTTGTTGCAACCATCTCCTGGAGGGCAGTCCTCTTTTTCACTGACATCTACTTAACCAAGACTGATGTTGGTCGGTCAGGACTAGTCCTTTCTGACAACACGCCGAAAATACAGGAGATAAAATGTCCCCAGCCTCACTTCTAAGGAGCATTCTGGTTGTACTTCAAAGGCAAATGCATGCGCTCTTTTGACAGCCCATAACATAATAAACATTCTTCTACCACACTATCATTCAAAGGAACTGATTTATTTTTTGTTTTCCTTATTCATTGTCAAACTTTCCTATGCATATGAGGCAATGGAAAATACCATGGCTCGTGTCAAGCTCTTTTTTGTTTACAAGGTAACATTTTTTTAAGACTTCAAAGGTATCTCTTACAGCAGATTTTCCCAATGTATTTTGTCTAGTTTCCTAATGATTCCTTCCATGGGCATTGATTGTGAAGTCAAATAATGTAAAGTGAAATCCTTGACAACTTCAATCTTTAATTCTTTTATCACAATGTTACTTAACACGAGTGTCAGGATTATTGATTTTTGTTGCCGTTTTGAGATACGATCCATATGGAAGGCCGCAACCTTTGTTCCTTACCAGTAAGTAATTCAAGTCCTCTTCTATTTTAATAAGCAAGATTAAGCCGTCTTCACATGGCAGTTTATTAACGAATGTGATTACAATCCTGAAGCTGAGTTCTTCTTCATACAGTCCAGTGTCTTTGGTTGCTTGCTCAACATACATTTTGAATAACGCCTATCCCGATTTTGAATCATGTAGACCCCCATGTTCTGTTGGGTTAGAAAACATCTCAAGTCTCGTCAAGTGTTATGATGCATTCATTCAGCAGTCATGGAGAACTACCAAGTGAAATGTGTTCATTTCAAATGGGGTGAAGTAGGATAATAAAAGGTACTTTCTCTCTTAAAGGAGTCCACAATATGATTGAAACTCAGACTGCTTAGAAAACAAAGAAAATATAATCTCACTTTATTTAATTTAATCAATGCTCCCCCTCCTGTCCACACTTCCCTCCTTTGGGTCTCACTCACTGCCACAGAGTAAATTCTGATCCATAGCCACCTGATAGGATGGGGAGAACTGCTTCTACGGATTGCCCAGGCTGTAAATCTCCGCAGGAGCAGAAAGCCTTGTACTTCTCTCATGGAGCAACTGGTGGGTTCAAAGGTGCACCTTGCAGCTCACAGCCAAGCTCAGGGGCCACTATGCAAACAGGGCTCCTCCGTTGGGCAAAAAAAAGAGAGAAAAAAAAGAATATTTCTAGTTACTAGCTTCTTTCTCTCTCTGAATGTAAACACTTAATTAAACAATTTTGATTTAAAATCCTCTCATATTCTAAATTTCATTTTGTGCCATGGTTGCCATCTTCTTCAAACAATGGTCTTTGCTTGTACTTGGACGTGAGCTCCTGTTTGCCGAGGGGAAGGAGGAGTCACCTGGTCATACTCTCGGCCTGGTGCCGGCTTCCCCCAAGCTAGCTAATCCTCGGCTACGCCACGATCAAGTGTCTAAGCATCAGGTTGAAACTTGCTGCACAAGTCTGCAATAAAATAATTCAATTAATTACTGATTATTCGCTGTTTTCTACTTGTTTCTTATGTGGAGGAAGAAAATCAATACAATCTTTTCTCACTTTAAACTTTCTGAGCCATACTACCTGGGTTCACGGGCATGGATATGAAATGAAATTGTTTGAAAGGAGTGCCTTCTTCAGCAGAAAGGAAGAGCAAATAAAGTCTTCTCAGAAGTAGTAGAACCCACAGGTAATGTTAGGGCTTCAAGCAGAAGGAAACCCTGCCTGGTGCTGCACCACCCTCAGAAGTATTACAATGCTGGATACCACGGTTGAAGCCCCTGTAGTAATCTATCTGATTGAGGGGCTTCCTCTTTGTCCCGGAGCCCCCACTTTATCAAGCCTGGTGCCCTCCTTTCAGGGATTAGTCTCTCCTGATAACATGTGAGGTGAATTCTTGCTATCCTTGTGTCTAACTCTTTTTCATCTAAGATAAGTTTTTCATTGTCTTGAGAGTCCATTGTTTTGATGCTCTTTTGCCAACACCACGAGTTAAGGTAGACCCTCTTCTGACTTCCAATTTCCTTGTCCCGTTTCCACAAACTGAGTACTCCACCTGAGTACGCAAAGGCATCGCCTTCCTTTTGAAAGAGAACTGTTGCAGCAAAGTTGTACAATGTGATGCAATATGTCATTTGATTTTTTGACAGCTGTTTCCATGGATGTTGACTGTCAGTGGAATACAATGAAACAATTGACAAGGTTAGTATTTTTTCAACCACAGGCCTACAAATCATCATTTGTTTTTGTTTTCCCTATTAAATAAAGGACTTTATTAATACAAAAAATACATACAAGCTATAAAGTACTAAGAAATTTAAAGCAAGGAGTCATAGCACGTCGAAGTCAAAGCATGGAGGTGGCAATTCAACGTCCAGGACTGGCAGACCGCTTTAAGGAGACTGCAAGAGATTGGACTCCCAACTCAGAGAGGGCATCTTCATCGGTGAGGGGGGCCCAGGTCGAGAAGCTTCCCCAGGTCCCGCTCCTCATCCAGCATCATGAGAGGCACTCCATTCAAGGGGAGGCTCGCAATCTGGTGCTCTCCAGCAGGTCAAAGCTCTCAAAGTCTAGAGGATTGAAGGGAAAGAATTGTTCTATTTCTGGACAGGCTTCATCCAAGGCAGGAACAGAGTTTGTTGCTTTGCCGGTCTTCTCAGTTATCTTCTTGGCAGAGAAGGGCGGCTGCTTCTGTTTGAGGGATCCACTGGTCTTTCAGGACTTTTCTGTAGCCCTGTTGACAGTCCCCAAAGCCTTTCTGGCCACTATGGGTAGGGCAGGTGGGGCATCAAAGACCTTACCAACATGCGGTGTTGAAATCTGAGATCTCCCTTCTAAGACTTTGCCTAAAGACCCAGACACGAGCTTCAGGCCATCCTTGGGGGTCCCACGGGGGCCAGGCTCACCTTTCTCTTTATCAACAAAGATCAGGGTGGCCATTCTGGATGCCTCTAGTCTGCTGACCGTGAACCCGGCTTCCCCACCATGCCAGCAACTTCCGACACCCAACAGCATCATTTGTTAAGACATAAGTTGCTTAATTAATTTTAGGATTTTACTTCAGATTTGTGTTTAAATTTTTAAATTTACCTTTTAAATATCAATATAGAACATAATGAAGTCTGCAAAGACACAGAGATAAAAATAAAAAAAGAGAACATGGTATCTACTCACGAAAAAAATTCAAGCCTTAAGTTGCAATATTGTAAAATTCTATGGGAAAATATTGAATGATGCAGAAAGCATCAAAAGAATGTGGAAAGAATACACAGTCACTATATTAAAAAGAGCTAGTCGACATTGCACCGTTTCAGGAGGTAAAATACGAACAAGAACCAATGGCCCTGAAGGAAGAAGTTCAAGCTGCACTGAAAGCATTAACTATTAACCATCAATCAAAAAGAAGGCTTCAGGAATTGATGGAATACCTACTGAAATACCAACAAGCTGATGAAACACAGAAAACTTTCACTTATCAATTCCAGGAAGTTTGGAAGACAGCTACTCGGTCAACTGACTGGAAGAGATCCATATTTGTGCCCATTCCAAAGAAAGGTGACCCAACAGAGTGTTCTATTCTGTCCTATAGGGTCACTAGGAATATGAACCTTTAACATTACACAATGGCAATTGGTATGACTATCATGCAATGTATCCCAGCTTGATTAGTTCCTTAGCATTTACGTTCCCAAGAAGAGCTCATTGGATGGTTTTGACTGCCAAAATGATTGTGTTACCCACAATGCCCGTGTTCTCATTGCAGCCCTAGTGGATACAGTTCACATGCCATGGGAAGTGCTTTCTTCTGGTCGACTGCTTCTTCAACCAGCAGTTTCCCTTTCAATTCTCAGTCAAATTTAAGATCTATCTCTTACACAGTTTGTATGGCTTATGCCATTTTAAAAACATCTTTTACTTCAAATACAATGTAAAGAGTTAGATTACTTTATGTAGAAAAAGTTGTATGTGTGTATGTGGGGTTGCATGTACTTCAGAAATCTTGTTAATGTATTCCTGGAAATAATACGAGGAGCCTCCGTGGCACCGTAGGTTATACGCTGGGTTGCCAGCCAATCTCAGCAGTTTGAAACCACCAGCAACTTCTTGGGAGATGGTTAAGGCTTTGCACTCCAGTAAAGATTTACGGTCTTGGGAACCCACAGGGGCAGTTCTACTCTGTCCTGTAGGTTTTTCTGTAAGTCAAAATTTAATAGATGCCAGTGAGGTTTTGGGGTTTGGAAGTAATAAGTAAAGCCTATTGAACATATATTCTGTTCTAAGTAACCAGTTACAAGTGAGTTGATTGTGTTTGGTCAACTTATGTTAGAGTAGAGTTGTGCTCCACATATGTTTTCATGGTTGATTTGTCAGAAGTAGACCTCTAATTGTTTCTTCTGAGAAACCTCTGAGTGGATGTGAACCTGTATTTTCACTTAGTCTTGCACACCCACACAATGTGTACATAATATGTATATCTATGTCTATAAGCTCCTTGAAACTTCACAACTCTATGCTATTCCCTATCTACAAATAAAAGCAGGGAGAAACAGAACAGTGGAAGATCTTGCCTCCTAACTTACATAAGTCGAATCAAGGAAGTTTGAGTCCAGATTCAGCACACTAAATCACTGTGCGGTTCTGGAAAGTAGAGCAGAAATTAATATCTAATAAGTGACAGTTCTACAGAAAAGTTGTTTGTTTTCCCTTAGAAGTTCAGATTTAAATCAGGCATTAAGTAGGGAAAGATTCTCTTTTAATAGGAGTTCCCCTCTCATCATTTTTCCTTTATAGAAAAGAGTTCCAAAAGTGCATTGGAAATTACATTCTTTTGCAATTCCATTTCGCATGAATGTTTTGAAGCCTCCTCCGATGCAGTGAATGATTTAATATGGTCTCTCCTAGACAAAGCCTTTGGTATATCCACAAAGCAAACTTTATTTCCTTAATGGGGCTGGGTAAGATGGTGGAAAGGAACACACACATTGGATTATGTAATTTAGCTACCAGTGATTAATAACAGGGTAAATTGTGGGTGCTATCTTGTTGGTTTTAAATGAGCTATCTGAGAAGCAGGAAGTAGCCATCTCACTATCATCAAAAGAAGAACCAGAAGTAGAACTCTTCCTTTGGACTCTGAGGTTCCTGCATATGAATCATCCTTGATCGAGCGCAGTTGTGGCAT
Organism: Tenrec ecaudatus; assembly: GCF_050624435.1. Taxonomy (NCBI): domain Eukaryota; kingdom Metazoa; phylum Chordata; class Mammalia; order Afrosoricida; family Tenrecidae; genus Tenrec; species Tenrec ecaudatus. The sequence goes on from NC_134536.1 coordinate 92,382,119, forward strand.
CAGAGAAATGGCAGAGAAGTAGCAGCAGTACAACTAGGAGCCAGATCATGAGACAGTGGTGGACTTCCTAATCTGCAGCATGAGCAAAGTGGATGCTTTGGGGCAGGAGGCTGGCATGTGGGATGCCTATGGGTACTTAAATGAGGGAGCTGGGCTTGTTAACTCACATGCTGCAGGCCATTGACTTCAGGCTGAGACTTGTAGTGCAATGGCATGTCTTTCGGGCATTTATTGGAAGCCCTAAATGAGCTTTGTAAATTGTTTGATGAGGGCAGAATCGAGGTCAACTGGCTAAGGACCAAAGAGGCCTGCCTGCAGGTGCACCAGAGAAGAAACTGTACCGACTGGAATACTGTATTCTGAGCATTTCTCACATGATTGTCACCGGTTACCTCTGTAATAAGCCTCACAATCGTGAACATCACGAGTTCTATGTGGCCATTGAAATGGACTCCTAAAGCCAGTCACAGAAGAAGAGTGCCATGGGAGAGGATGGTTGGTGAAAAGGATGAAGAGTGGAAAAGTATCTGACTTAGGCCTTGTGGCAATTTGCCTGGGGAGCCGGAGGAGGTCAGATGCTCACCTTCAATTATATATGTATAAATGTGTATACACACACATATGGATGCTTCTAATCTTTAAAAAAATTTATCCAATAATAATTATCAAATAAAATATGAAGGCCAAATAAAATATGAAAATTACCAAATAGGAAATCCTTCTATAAATAGTTTCCAAGCCAACATAAGCACATTCTTTAATAGATTCTAACATCAACATGACACATGGACAAATATACTTTGACATGCTGAATCTTTTCCCTGAAGTTTACAAATATTCAACCCAAAGATGTTGTAAATTACTTAGTTTTTGACATTACAAGTTTTGTTTATTGATTGATGTTCTCTTTGAGGTTATAACTTAGAATCTTATTGCTCAAGAAGAGTCATTTACTTTCATAATTATCAATTCTATTTTTATTTTTAGTATGACCAATATTCCTTTTTATTTAAAAGCATTAACCATTCTCAATCTTCAAAGTTATGTGCTAGGAGTCACATAAAGAAAATTATCATAAAAACAAATCAATAGCTTAAAAACAAATAACTCTAATAAAATTAGATTTCCCATTTGTAACTTGTAACATGCATTTTAAAATGCATTAAAATGCATTGATTGAATGATTGAATGATGTGATATATGAATAAAAAAATAAAAAGAAGCTAAACAAAGTTTCTCTTCTTTATATTAAAAAATAATAATAAATAAAAAGCATTTTCTTGTCTTTTTGTTATTTTCACCTCTATTCTAGGATATCTTTATTTTACAGATAAATAAACTGAGTCAGAAAGAATTCAGAATCATGAATCCAGCTGTTTTGCGCTTTTTTCACTAGCTGAATTCAATTTGAAGGATAAACTGATGCCTTATCTGTACTTGTTCAGGTATACTTCTCCCACCTGATAATTAACAACATAAGGTATATGAAAACATGTTTTAGGAAAATTCTAGGTCTAGTGAAGATATTCTGTTAAGCACTCGCTCTCTTGGCCTGCCTGAAGTTGCAATTTGGCAGCTGTAGCCAATTTGCTGAAGACTCATATCTCTGCCATCTCTCCTTATCCAGGTGGTAAAATGATAGCTTATTCCTGCAAATCTACTCATTTGGTTTCTTGCTATCTAATTAAAGAAGAAGCACACTATTCTTTCTCTCTCATCAGAGGTGAACTGACCAGCTCCTGGTTCCTTCAGCCAGGTGACCTCTCAATCCAGCTTAGTTGGTCTTTCTGGACCAAGTCAGCACAAGGGCAGCCACACTGACTTTAACTGGAGCGTCTCTGGAACCTGATGGCTTGTGAAGACGGCTTTAGGGTTGGTGCATGTAATTGTGCTGGGGTTCTAGCTATGTCTCGTTGGATCTATTGATGAACTATGTGTAATTGTTTGAATATATATATATATATACATTTAACGAAGTTAAATACATTTAATACATTTAACGAAGTTTCTATTATAACATTTAACGAAGTTAAATACATCTAATGAAGTTTCTATACATTTAATGAAGTTTCAATACATTTAACGAAGTTTCTATTATAACATTCTGGCAAAGAGAATTTTTCTTTGCACTTTATTTGGTACAGTAGAACATTATTTAACCAAGTATCATTTTTACCATGGCTTTATTCTATTTGTTAGAACTTGACACTGTGTTCAACATGGACTTGAGACTTTGATCTTGGCCCTGGCAGTTTGAAATGAAATGGAAGGATTTTGAAAGAGACAACTGATTTTCCAAAATGACACAGGTATATTATATGTAGATATTGCCCAGAATAAATTTCTAATTAAGATTATTCTTGTTGTTTAGTGTGCAACATAAGAGATATCCATAAATTGCAAGTTTTGGTTAGTTCTTTGTTGTTAACATATAGTTAAATATGCATATCGAGTTATGGTCTTGGCAAAGATTATTCAAAGTCTGGTGAACTGTAGAAGGACAAACAAATCTTTCCTCAAAGTACAGTCAGCAGGCTCCGTGGAAGTGAGGACGGTGAGACTTGGGTCTTGTGTCCTTTGGGAATGTTATCAGGTGAGGGCAAGATCATCGAGGGTCACTGAACACGAGGAAGGCCCTCAAGTGGATAAATTGACACAGTGGTTGGAACAATGGATTCATGTATAACAAAGATACATTTTTTTCTGGTCTAAAGAATTTAATTAAGCAAGGGTTTTTTCCCACTCCCCACTGGCATATGTATTTTCACACTAGATATGATTAGGCTGCATTTCCTTCCCCACTACATATCTTCATTGATCTTTAGCCAGTAAGGGATAGCTGATTTTTCACATGCATGGATTCTAGTCTGCGCCTGTAAAAGGGGCGAAAGTGGATCTTCCAGAATTAGTTGAGAATCATCTTTTGGGGGGATATGGTATATTGGTAATGCTCGCAATGCGAGTTTATCCTAGGAGTGAAGCTAAATATTGTTGTTATGGTTTCATTCTTGTAGAGCAGTGGTTCTCAACCATCCTCATGCCGCGACCCTTTCATACAGTTCCTCATGTTTTGGTGACCCCCCCCAACCTTAAAATTATTTTTGTTGCTACTTCATAACTGTAATTTTGCTACTGTTATGAATCAGGTGACCCCGTGAAAGGGTCATTCGACCCCCAAAGGGGTCTTGATTCACAGGTTGGGAACCACTGAGAGGCTATATTTGCATTTTAACAACATCCAGTGATATTTTATCTTCTATTTTTAATTCAACTTTCTAAAATGTTTCTGATGATAATTTGTTATAGATTTCTACTGAAATATTACCACTAAATAAAACCAACACAAAAACCCATTCTCTCTGATTTGCATTTAATTATTATAATCAAACCAAAAGAGACATTTTATTTAGTATGCTTTACCAACACCATAATTCAAAGGCATCAATTTTTCTTTGCATCTTCCATATTCATTATTCAGCTTTTGCATCGTTAGATTTTACAACACCTATTTTAGGGGGACATCATTCAATCCATATATGGAGAGGGAAATAGAAGAAAAATACAGGTTGAAGTCAGACAGACTCTCTTTGGAGCCACATTCCGCCACACTAAAACCAACCTCACTGCCTTCTAGCCAGTTCTGACTCACAGCAACTCCTCCGCGGATTGCTGAGACCGCAACTGTTTACTGGAGTAGAAAGCCCAGCTCTTCTCCCGCGGAGTCCGACGCTCAACGCAAGACCACACCACCTCCAAGGTGCCTTCTCCTGGCTCCAAAATTTGTCTCCTTATTAAACTTTTCTTCTACAGAGTAGAGATACTATTGTCTTAGCCTAGTTATGGAAATTAAGTGAGATTAGTGTCTAATGTTAAGTACTGTATGTTATTAATTAATAAGTCATAATTTCAGTACGATTTTTAATAAAAGTTAGTTATCGAAGTAGTACTAATTGTCCTGGCTGTTAGTATTACCAAGAGTTAGATTTATTTAAGATTTACTGGGGATATGGCTTATTTCTTTCAAGATCCTACTAGCAATTCATTCTCATACAGGTTTGATTTCCTTGCATCAAGTTCCTGCTTCAGCATTGAACTTTATTCAGTGTCGTGGGGAAGAGCTACATTCATTTGTGAAAGCTTGCTCAAAGGCTACCTTCTCTCTGAAGGCCCCACACACCCTCCTAGAAGTTTTAATACTTCCTCCTCTGTGGTTTCCTGTGCTTTGCTTATAAATGTAAGCACTATACCTACATTATTTTAAACATTTGATTTCAGATTCTAATTAGCATGTTTGGCATCTTGCCCATTGTTACCTGTTTTAATTCTTCTTCCCTTGCTCCCAAAGCACGAACCCTGGTGTACATTACTGGCTTAAAATGTACAATCGTTTCCTGACAACTTGTAGACTTGAAGGGATCTTCTCATTAATTGGAATTCATGTTTTGTTTTTGTTTTCAGTTCTATGGGACAGATCTGTGTGAGTCAGGCCTGCCTGAATCGGGATCATAGTCCATAGCGATTTTATTCTATTTATATCACTCAATATTCATGTTTTATGACAGTCTGTGAATGATTCTGCTTATATTTCTGGGAAGGGCAGGTTGTTGTTATTCCTTGCTTTTAATATATGGGGATTGGGAAACTGGAACAACTGAGAACCACATTATTTGTCCAATTTTTTCCCATCTTTGTCAAAAGGCGGTGCATATGAGGGTAAGCCACAAAAGTATTGCTGTACAATCATAGGAACCTTTATTAAACTAAATGTATAAATGGAAAGCTCCTGTTTCTTGACGTAGCCTCTGTTCTCACAGGCTTGCCCTTGCTACCCTGGAAGAATAAGCAGGTGCATGAGGTGATGATAAAAACAAACCTTGGCACACCTTTCCTGGTCTTTTATCTCATCGATGCAGATTTCCACTTTCTTCAAACTTCTTCCTAGTAAGTGCCAGCGGTGGGCTGTGTCCTTTGACAGACTGGGTGAGGGAGTACCACAAACAGTCACCACAGTCTTCTGAGCTGACCTGTCTGCCTTGCAGTTAATTGACTCCGAATATTCCCCCCTGAGAAGCTACTTTGATTGCACCTGGATTTTGAAAGCACCATAAGGAAATTAAAACAAGCACAATACTGAAAGAATTTACCTAAAACCACCCACTGAAGACAAGTCCATGTTCCAACATATTTTGTTTGAAATAAACTGAGAGCAGTACTTCATATGTTGAACAGGTCAGATGGTTAATGTTACAGATAGGCACATTTTATCTTGATAGGATGGTTGTCTTATCACTAAATGCCTGGAGCTAAATGCAAAGAAAATGAATTTTAATTAAAATTAACCAGACAAAACTTTCTGCTGTTGTCTTTCCCGATAATGTTGTCCTTGTCTCCACCTGTGTGTGTGTGTGTGTGTACGTGCACCCACACATGCATTCCACCTTTCTGGCCCGAATCTTTATAAGTTACAATTACAATCACCAGTCACACCAGGGTAGTGCCAGCCTTTGTTAAATAGAATTGCAAACACCAGAAGCCCAGGATAAGTAGGTTTATTGGCTAGTTACCTAGGAACACATTTCAAGCAATTGCACACCAGTTATCTTTTATTTGTCAAGCTTTCTGTGATGTCACACAGCTTGTCATACACCTTGTGAATCATTTTTCCGTACTGAAGGAGTGTACCTGCACCTGGAGACAAAGACGAGGCTATTGGCTGTTATAAAGATCTTCAGGCTCAGAGCCTCTCGGGTCACTATGAGGCAGCATAGATTTGGGGGTGGTGGACTTTTATTTGGAGGGAGGGAGGGAGAAATACCTGCATCTGTAACATTCAAAAAGATTCTGAAAAGGAAATCAGGTATATATGATCGAAAACCTTTTCAGAAGTCATGATCATAGCATTGAGAAGAATGAATAAAACAGTTTCTGCAACTCATTAGAGGTGAGTGATCTGTGAGGCTTGTCAGTTTAAAACGAGAACATATTTCTTCCTTTATGTATGTCACTATACGTCTCCTGGAGGTTTCGTGGTGTTTTATGACAGTATACCTTCTCAAATACATTGAGTTTAATATATCAGAAATTCCGATGAAAATAAAATCATTTTCAGCTACTCCAAATCCTATAAAATTATCTATGGGGATTATATTCATTCATTTCCTACCTAGAGGTGCATTTGGTTAAAGAGGAGCAAATCCATATTTATGCTTTATTTCCTCCAACAACACTTTAAAACATGCGCCAGGAACTCTAGTGTGCCACAGGAGAACAACAGAGGCGACAATAATCCAGATCTCAGGAAGATAAGGATCTAGAGAGAGAGGGAAACAGACAGCAGTCAGGGAACTAAGAGTGGGTGGTGGGAGTGGCCTAAGAACTGCTGCCCAGAGTAACAGTTGAATTAAAGGATGAGTTATTGATAGTGGGTTGGAAGAAGATGTTCTAGTGAAAGAAGTAACATGCGCAAAGCCACTGAAGAGAAAATCTTACTTTTTAAATATTTAAAAAATAATTTGAAAGTAGTGTAATGGTTACAGGGAGAGGTTATGACAGGATGAGGTGGGGAGGGTGACAGCCCACAGACCACAACAGTCAAGGCTTTCCCAGTAAGAGAAGATTATATGATACAGGAAGTCCTGAACTAGAACCAGAAATTTGCAAAAATCTACCTGATGGAAATATGTACTTGCTATACAAAGTTCCTACACACACACACACACAGTCCTTGTGGTGCAATGGTTAAGCACGTGACTGATTATCTAAAATGTTGATCATTCCACCCTCCCAAGCCCCCCTGCTGTCCCTTAGGGGAAAGGACTGGTGATCTTCTGGAAAGATTATAGCAGAGAAAACCCTACTGGGGCAGTTCCCCAGTGCCATATGGGGGGCCCGTGATCCAAAACTGACTTTTTATCTAACAATAAAGCTAGCAAAAAGCATACTAATAACATTCATTTTACCTGTATCAAGCTTGTTGCCCCTCAGGGGAATTCTGGACTTCTAAGAAAGTCCCTTTGCATAGCAAGAATTGGGGCTTGTCACAAAAGAGATCTCACCCCATAGTCTGCCACCAACTTCAGGGTAGACCATCAACCACTCTGTACTAAGTTTTGTCCGTGTGTCAGAGGCACAGTGAAAGAGGGTCATGCAGGACAGAACATGTAAACTGATAGAACAAGGGAGGAAATTGATCCGTGACTGATCATCTACAAACTGCCAGTCATTTCACATACTGTCATTTATTTGTTATTTCTAGAAGTTCCACCTGGTAGGTGATATTAAGCACATTAAAAAAGAAAGTAGCTGATACCAAAGTGAAGAGTGTGATCAAAGCTCTAATGTAGCTCTGAGGGACCCCAGACCATTCCCTGCTCCGTGTTGACACGGTATTTCCAGTCTTTGCGAAGCAGGCGTTTCCCCTTTACTTCGGAATCAGGAACTTTGCTGGACACAACTATCCTCCTGTCCCTGAAGCCCAACAATCTCCACTCATCAGAGTTGGGACCATTAGAGAAAGAAAGAGAAGCAGTGGATAAGAAGTGCGAGAGCGACAGCAAGTTGGACTACTTCCAAACCTTCTCTGAGCCAGATACTATCTTTGAAATGAAATATATTAGTCAGATAAGACTAAGAGCACAAGTAAATACTGCAATGACTGGCTTCATGTTATGTGCTACGAACACCAGCTCACTCAGGAAAGGATCCTGAAAAATAGCATGAGGTGGCAAAGCAGAGGGAGGAGGCAGGATAAGAACCCACCAAATCAGAGTAAGTGACATAGAGGTGACCTGTGATATTTCCTGTCAGTTGACAAATGTTGACAAACACAGACTAGAGGGAGGGACAGAGAGGACTGACCTCCTCTTCACGCTGCTCCTCTATAGATGCCTGCATCATTAGACTGCAGTGGGAGCAAGGAGGAGGAGCGAGAGGTGAATTTTGGAGTACTGGAGCTCATATAAATGGCTCGACGATGGAGTCAGAGAGCGACATATGTAGCCCTTTGGCCTGGAAAATTGGGCCAGAAAATGGGAAGGGGTTGTATTCATATAGATGTCTCTTGGAACAGTTGGAATATCTATATGCTTAGGAACAATTTTCTATGTAACCTGGCTAAAAACCTTGCTGGAATGTATTTAAATTTCTCCTCCTCCTCCTTCTTCTAAGATGTGCTGATCTTTTGAATACATTTGAAGGGATGAATCCACCTTTTTCAATGCAGAGCGGAAGACCATGCAATGCTCTGGCACAGATGTCAAGGTCAAGGGAATTACGAAGCACACCTGGGTGTTGGCCATGTGATAGATTTATTTCTTTACATTGTGCCTTCGTTAATTGGAGGGACACACACACAACTGCATCAACTTTGTGGTCCATGGAGCTCTTCCTTCCACTTCCCTGAGAAGGTGAAATTGCCCCAGTGACGCACGTTGTTTGTCTAGTTTCTATAAAAAGACTACGTGAAATTGGTGAGCCTAACAATCAGGGCCTGACCCTGTTGCCTCTTCTTTGACTTCCTGATGGGGTTGCATGGGGCTTTTCTTTTCTCCTCTTTTTCTAACCAAAGAACTTGGAGGCGTCTACGTTCATTATCACTGTGTTCGAAGGTTTATTGTTGTTTTCATTCCTTGATTCTGAATCACCTATCTGAAGGTTCCACTCCTCTCCAAGAACAATGTGTGAATCTTTTCCTCTATGAGGTATGACGTCAGAGAGGAATGTAGTTAGCCTAACACGGTTACCCATCTCGGCTACAAGGCCAGGTATCCTAAGGCCCAAGTCACCTCCAGGATGCTAAGCCTTGCTTCGCATTTTAAAATGTGCCCGGAACAGAAAGGACAGAATGAATGCCCCGGGTAAGGAAGTCCTTCAGCTGAGCTCCAACCAGACATTATTTTTTAATGTCTCTTAGGAAACTCTAGACCTTTGTAGAGCCTTTGCTCAATTCTTTGTACAAATATATCTTGAAAAGTAGATCCGATATTACTGGTTTAGAGGGGTTTTGATTTTTATGGCCATAAAACACAAGTAGTTTTGAAAATCACCACAGCCAAGTGAATCCTGTGATCTACTTCTTTCTTACGTACGGTATCCAGATAGAACTTGTTCAAGGTTCATTTTCATAGCACAAAAGTGTCTGTACTGTGATTCCCGGCAGAATAGTTGTCACCCAGGAAATTGATGGAAGGTCAGCAGCAGACAGTAAAAACACCATACTAAAGTTGATTCCTTGGCTCACAATTCAAATTCAGTTATTATAAACTATAAAAAGAAAACTGTAATAAATGCAGAGAAAGAAAGACCATTAGCAATATAAGGTCATTTGTTTTCAATGACCAAAGGTAGTTTTACCTCAAGAAGCAAAACCTGAAATTATCTTAGAACCACAAAGATGTTCACTGAAATATTATTTATAATAACAAATACCAAAATCTGCCTAACTGTTTATCAGTAATGGGTATTTAAATCAGTTATGGCACATTAATATGTTGACATATTATGTAGCAGCTTAAAATTATATTCTTTTTTTAACTTTTCTCCATTTATTATGATGTTATCTGTTGGGTCAGGTGTAAAAAATTTTGGTCTTTTTTTCCATTGAGTTGTAATCCCTATGGAAGGCTGCGATCCTGGATCTTCTTTAACAAATGCTTCAAGTCCTCACTTTAAAAAAAAATCGCTTTATTAGGGGCTCATGCAACTTTTATCAAAATCCAGACATGCATCAATTGTGTAAAGTACATCTGTACATTCATTGCTCTCATCATTCTCAAAACTTAAGCCCTTGGCATCAGGTCTTCATTTTCCCCCTCCCTCCCGCTCCCCCTTCCCTCATGAGCCCTTGTTAACTTATAAATTATTATTTTGTCATATCTTGCCCGTCCAACATCTCCCTTCACCCACTTTTCTGTTGTCCGGCCCCCAGGGAGGAGGTCACATGTAGATCCTTGTAATCAGTTCCCTCTTTTGAACCCACTCCCTTTACCCTCCCAGTATCGCCACTCTCACCACTGGTCCTGAAGGGATCATCCACCCTGGATTCCCTGTGTTTCCAATTCTTATCTGTACCAGTGTACATCCTCTGGTCTAGCCAGACTTGCAAGTTAGAATTCGGATCAAGACAGTGGGGGGAGAGGGAGAGGAAGCATTTAGGAACTAGAGGGAAGTTATAGTTTTCATCGTTGCTACATCGCACCTTGACTGGCTGTCCCCTCCCCTAGACCCCTCTGTGAGGGGATCACCAGTGGCAGACAAATGGACTTTGGGACTCAACTCTGCACTGCCCCCCTCATTCACTATGGTGAGATTTTTTTTTCTGATGATGCCTTATACCTGATCCCTTTAACACGTCGTGATCACACAGGCTGGTGTGCTTCTTCCACATGGGCTTTGTTGCTTCTGAGCTAGATGGCCGCTTGTTTACCTTCAAGCCTTTAAGAACTCAGATGCTATACCTTTTGATACGTGGACACTATCAGCTTTCTTCACCACATTTGCTTATGCACCCATTTGTCCTCAGTGATTGTATCATGGAGGTGTGCACCCAATGATATGATTTTTTTCTTCTTTGATGCCTGATAACTAGTCCCTTCGACACCTCATGATCACACAGGCTGGTGTGTTCTTCCATGTGGGCTTTGTTGCTTCTGAGCTAAATGACCGCTTGTTTACCCTCAAGCTTTTAAGACCCTAGACACTATATCTTTTGATAGCCGGGCACCATCAGCTTTCTTCACCACAATTGCTTATTCACCCACTTTGTCTTCAGCGGTTGTGTCGGGAGGGTGAGCATCATAGAATGCCAATTTAATAGAAGAAAGTATTCTTGCATTGAGGGAGTACTTGAGTGGAGGCCCCATGTCCTTCTGCTACCTTAATACTGAACCTATAAATATAGGCACATGGATCTATTTCCCCATCCTCATATATAAATATATTTGCATATGTGCATGTCTTTATCTCGACCTCTATAAATACCCTTAGCCTCCAAGCTCTTTCCTCTATTTCCCTTGACTTCCCTCCTGTTCCATGATCATGTTCCATCCCCACCTGGGTTTCAGCAATACCTCTTCATTACATTATCCTTGATCATGCCCTACCAGGCCTCCCACACCCACCTCACCACCAATTTGGATCACTTGCTGTTCCCTTGTCCCTGGGTTTGTTAAAACCACTACCTTTCCCCCCACCTCCTCCTATCCCATGTGCCCCCGAAACTGTCAGTCCTGTTGTTTTCTCCTCCAGATTGTTCATCTAGCCTATCTTATTTAGACAGAGCTGCGGGGATAATAACATGCACAAAAAGAAGACAGAGCAAAACCAAGCAACAATACACAACAAAACAACAACAAACAAATGACAAAGAACAAAACAAAAAACAAGACAGAGAAGCTTGTAGTTAGTTCAAGCATTGTTTGTTGGCCTTTAGGAGTGTTTTCCAGTCCAGTCTGTTGGGGCACCACACCCTGACCCCAAAGTCCACCTTCAGCATTCCCTGGGGACCTTGCCACTCTATTCCCTTGCTGTTCTGCTGCACTCCCCCAATTCTTTGCCTCAGTGTGGCAGGATTAGGTCGGGCACAATTCCCACACTGTGTCTCTGGTGCTGTCCCCCGCAGGACCATGGGTCAGTGAGGGGCGTCATGTTTCATAGTGGGGCTGGCCATGTGGTCCTCTCTGTGGACTGGCTGCTCTATTTGGGGTCATTGTCCTCAAGGCCTGGTGGGCCAGGATGTGATCCACTCTCTCCTACTCTCCCTTCATCTGCTCCCATGTGCTCCGATCAGATATGTCCCTCTCCCGTAGCTGCAGATTCAATGCCATCCTTTGAAATAAGTTCTTCTGGGGGGAGGGGCAGGTATCAACTTAGTATTTGGTACTGGGACCAGCCCCTCAGACCACTCCACTGGTTCCCTATTCCACACCAGAATGTTGCATTCACACCTTGGGGCATTGGGTTGAAGTCTGGTCCCTCTTTCCCTGTGGAGCTATAAACAATACCCTCCCCTTATGATATTGTTAATTATATTGAAGAAATGCTATGACCATATTGTTTCAGCAACAAAATAAATAGAAAATTATATGCAATTAAATACAACAAACTTCAGTTGTATTTTTCCCCATGCTTTCAGTTCTTTGGTATTTATTGCAATATTTTAAAAAGTCTTTGTATTAAAAATGGGATGTATTTTAAAAATAGCAAATGGTGTTTTTTCCCCTCTACTCTTTCCTCACCGGTCTGGAGCAAAATTCTTTATTAAAAACAGATTCCATTAATTATAGAAATTTTCCATTTGGACGCATTTTTTTTCTTGACTGCAAATAATAACAATTCTCTTCACACTTCCATGTACAGGTTTTGTATTTGTTAACTTCTCTGAAACATTCCTTGGAAGCAGTTGGCAAGGCTAAAGGTTTTCTTTAGTTTGCAATCAAAAGATAAAGATTAAGCTGTTAGTCAGACCAACTAGTTCTGTCTTCAGTAAATGCACTGGGAAGCTCACTTCCTGAGGCTGCAAATGCTTCCCTGTGCTGAGCGGACTTCAGGGTTCCAGGGACTGCACTCTGGTGGGGGGGGGGGGGGAGGTGACTCTGCCCACTCTGGTTGCAGGAGAACAGGGATTCAATCAAAGGTACATGAACGCTCTCAGAGGAGCGTGTTTATTGCTTCCAAAGGTTGCATGAATTAAGAGACTGGCTGAAGCTTTTAATATGGAAGATGGCGATATCATTTGAAAGGTCACATATTTTTTTTCCTAACTAGTTGCCGCACATAAAATGCACTTTTATTATAAACACTTGCAACCCAGAGACATTAGAATCAGGCTTGGGAGTAAAAAGAACCAGAATTTTCAAATAAGTGATATCCTTGAGTCACTGGGCGAGTCTGAGAAATGAAATCAAGAGTATCTCAATTACCTTTTCTAAAAAAAAGTTATTTATTAAGTTATACCTGATAATTAATTATTATAAAAATTAATTAATTATAAAGTGCTTCAACAGTGAAGTGTTATAGAAATGCTTATTAATGATATTATATATAATATTCTAATAAAGCAATATATTTTACTCTAAGTTATTAAATCACAATATATTGTATTTTATCTAAACAATCTTCTGAAATATTTTTCCAATAATATAAATAGAATTTATTTACATATTTATTTTATATTTATATCTATTTATATATTTTCATATATAGTCATAGTTTTGCCTCCAAAATCTTTTAAATCATTCAAGTGTCCAGGAAGGATAATAATACTTTTATATCTTAATTGCTAATTTTTTTCTGCTATCGTAAGAATGCTGGAGCCTTTTAGCACTTAGAAAAACATGATGCATTTTTCTAACCTGAGTAAAATATAAGCAACGAGGGAAACACCACATCCTTAAAGCCTACTGAACTTTCCTACTTAAATGGGGGGCATTTAGAATACACAGTGTACTCTAGTTAATGCGCGGTATCCAAGGTTTTTATCATTCCACACACAATATTTCTGTCCAATATTAACTTGGAAACCAGTCAGGGCCAGTGGTTAATCATCAGCCAGTATGCAGCCTTTGTTTGCAGCACTTGTCAATGCCATCCTATAGACAGGTGCTCAGAAACAGATACTTCTGAATGAAAAGAATATTGAGGGAGAAAGAAAAAATTGTGAAAAATATCACCTGGAACCTTATTCCTACAATATCTTCATACTTACTGAATCTCAACACTCAATTTTACTACCTTTGAATATCATTTCCAACTTAAAGACTTTGCCTCTAGAAAGTGTATTTTGGTGCTCTGCGATTTTGTACTTGACCAAAGAAGTGGTCACAGATCATCTTTTTCAAATAATAACTATTCCTAGAAATGTTGTTCTAAATTTAACCACAAAATAACTACTTAATGCCAAAGGGGGAGAAGATATACGTAAGAACCAAGCTTGACTTAATCAAAATATGTACATGCCTGGAAAAGAGATGGGAATGGAACATTTAAGAATATCATGGGCGTTTGCCTGCAGGCTATTGGACTATTGATGGCTTTAATTTGCCTTTTAAACTTTTCTTCTTAATTCACCCATCATAAAATATATCATTTTAAAGACCACAACTCAGTATATTTCATTATGTACAATGTCTGTTTATCACACCCATTAGGAGTTCTTGTTAGGTGCTGGCCAGGCAGCTCCAATTCAGAGCGACCCTATGTGCAGCAGAATGAAACACTGCCTGGTCTTGCTCTCCTTACAAAATGTTCTTATTTGAGTCCATCCTTACAGCCACTGGTGTCAGTTCGTCTGGTCCTAAGTCTTCATTTTCTTTGCTTTCCCTCTACCTTAGCGAGCATGATGCCTTTTTCTACGACTTGTCTCCCCTGTTAACATGTCCAAAGTGCATGAGACCAAGTCTCGTCATCTTTGCTTCTAGCATTCTGGCTATACGTCTTCCAAGATAACATTTGATCTTTTGGCAGTACTTTGAATATTTTTCACCAGCAACATAATTCAAATGTATTGATTCTTGTTGCCTCTTTCATATATAACTTCCAACTTGACTGAGGTGATTGAGAATACCATGGTTTGAGTCAGGTGTACCTTAGTTTTCCAAGAAACATCACTTCAACATTTCTAGTGCAGATTTACTCCCCGTTTTCCTGGGTTTCCACTCCTTGGAAATCACAAAGCTACATCCTGTCTCTATTGATTGGGTAATTATGGTTATTTCATATTCTGTGGTCACTTGTGTTTGCCTTCTTTCTATTAGCATAAGGTTTCCAAGGTTTCTTCAAGTTGTGGCATGGTCAGTATATCATTTCTCTTTATGGCTGAATAATGTTCTATTTTGTGTGCATATGTTGCATTCTTTTTATTCATTTATAAATTGACAGACCTTTGTTCTTTTGGAAGTACTTTGAATATTCTTCACCAGCAACGTAATTCAAAAGTATTGATTCTTTATAATCAACAAAATAAAAGTATAAATATTATATCTTTATAATCAACATAATCCTATGTCAATCAATTGATAAATGAATGCTTCCTCCTTTTGGCTATTAGGAATAATGTCCTGATAAGCATTTGTACAAAGTTTTGCATGGACATGTGCTTCAATTATTTTGGTTTTGAACCTGAGAATGTCAAGTCTGGGTCATTTGATAAATCTATATTTAGTTTTGGAGGAACTGTCACTGCTTGCTATAGTGGTTGAGCCCTTTTACATTTCCACCAAGATGTTTGAGCGTTATGATCTCTCCACAGCTTTGCCAACTTATTATTGCCAATCATCTTTGATCATTGTGTATCTGAAGCAACATCTGATTCTGTATTTGATATACATTTCTCTAGTGACTAATGATGCTAAATATGATTTCATGTGCCCATTGAACATTTCTACATCTTCTTTGGAGAAATGTCTATTTAGATCCTTTACCCATTTCTTAATTTGGTTATTTAATTATCATCATTGTGTTATACAAATTCCTTATATAGTCGAGGTACAAGTCTCTTTTTTTATTTGTAAATATTTTCTCCATTCTGTGAGTTTTGAAATTTATTGAAGTGAAATAGTCTTCATATTGGCAAATCCAAATTTACCTTTTCTTTTTTGTTGTTGTACGTGTTTGAGCTTTCGTCTTATACCTAAGAAAATATTGTCTACGCTAATGTCACAAAGATTGATTCTTGTGGCAGTTACATAATCTATTGTCAATTGGAGGGACGGGGGTAGAGTCTAGCCTGTCAATCAGGTATTAGCTAATGATGTTTCTGTGTGGACATGGTTTTCTCCTAAGGATTCTGGGAACTCCAGTCTTTTTCCCTGGAAGGGGACACACATACTCTCTACTTCACCTTCCTGATGACAAGCCACATGGAGCAACACTGATGGCAGCTAGACCCCTGCAGATGCTTCCACTGCCACAGGATTCATGAGACTTTCCACGACCCATAGGCCTGGGATCTTCCTGTATTCAACATTATTACATGTGTTGTGTAAGTTTGAAGAGGAATTTATAGACTAGCTTCAGACATATGGGTTAATATAGGATTTATGAACTTGATCCAAACTGGGCTATAATGTTTTCTTGATATTCAATTACACTTTGATATAAAGTTCTCCCTTATACACATAGTCATATGAGTGTTTCTGTATTTGTTTCGCTAGTGTACCCAGACTAACACATTTCTATAAGTTATAACATAGAGGTCATTTTGTTTTTGGTGAAACTTTGCATAACAGTTTAAGATTTCATTTAATAATTTTTATACAAGGTGTTCAGTGATCTTGATTACTTGCTTTATCATGAACAGTCTTTTTATTCATGCTGTTTCTATTTTAAAGCATTTGTTTACTGCTTAGTCACCTACACGTACTATTTTAAAGACTCTCATATTCATTTTATTTTTTAAAGTTTGTTAGCAATGTATTGAGAGGATTTTTACAGCTGTACTTATAAGGGGTATTGTTGTATTTATCCTGTATCATGATTTCTCTCTTTTGGTACCAAAGATAAATTGACCTCATCAAGGGAAATAATTCAATTAAATGTTAGCTAACTAATACACTCTTCATAGTGAACTATATTTGAAGCACAGCTAGTGAAGCCCTAATAAAACAATTAATTTCTGATTACTTTGCCTAGTAACAATACTCAGTATTAAACATTTCATTGGAATAACTGTTGTTATAACAAAGACATATAACATTACTGGTATTTGGGAATACAGAAGCCTAGGTTCTACATCTGTAGGTATATCCCTGATGTTAAATATTTATGATCTTGAGAACTTTCTTTAGTCTCCTTTTTTATTTGTAAAGTGTTGGAACATTATAAGCAAGTTGGCTCTCGGTGTATACTGCCATTATAGAGTAAAATAAGGAAGCATTCCTTATAGTTTTCAATTTATGAGCAATTATCCTACACCTACAAAAAGAGCCAGTAGTCTTATATGTGGAGTTGCTGTTTGTGAAATATTTACAGAATGATGCGTGAAGCAATTTCACCCTAGAATTTTATGAAGAGAAGTCCCTAAGCACTTAACTGGATGAGATGACATCTATGCCCTTTGTACATGGAAGAAATCTCTGCATGAAATATAAATTAAAGTTTTCTCACAAGTATGATCTAATTTGAGAATTTCAAACACAATATTTGATCTAGAAAATTCCTGCTCTTTTATCTTTCATGTTGGCTCTCCTTACCTACTGTATATAATCAAATATAAGCCGACCCGAGTATAAGCCGAGGTAACTAATTATTACCTGGGAAACCAGAAAAACTGATTGACTCGAGTACAAGCCTAGGGTGGAAAATGCAGAAGCTTTTGGTGAGTTTCAATAATCAAAACAAATGAAAATAAAATTACTAAAAATTGAGACATCAGTGGGGTAATGTATTTAAATATTTATTTTAAATAAAAAACATAACTAAAAGGACAACAAGTCATTGAACATTAGTAAACCAGCACAGTAAGTGGAAAATAGGTTCAACAAAAACAATAAGGTATCAACAATGATACTTTAAGAGTTCTATTCCCTGAGCTCAATCAGCAACCAAGCTAAAATGTAAAGAGTTAAAATCCTTCAAAACTGGATTCCTCATCATCATCGGTATCCCAATGCAGAGCTTCAGCTGGTATGAGGTCATCATAGACGCTGTCCTCACTGAGATCGCCATCATCACCATCACTGCTGTCATTTTCATACAAAGTGCAGTCTTCACTGCCATCCATAGCATTACTAATAATACATTTCTGGAAGGCACGTCACACCATGTCTTCTGGAATGTCTTCCCATGCATCTCGAACCCACTTTGCTATTTTGCTATTAACTCGATGTCAGACTTCATGAGATTTCCTCCTTTTGTTAGTCGGGCTTGACCAGATGATATTCATTCATGCCACATCCTTCGCACAGTCTTTAAACGGCTTATTCAAAGATACACGTCATAGGATGGCTCTGATTGGTTAGATGTGAGTAAACAAACATTCAGAGGCCTGGAGTGTCAGCAGGGCTTTGAATGGACAACAGAGAAATGGCAATCACCCGCGAGATAACCAGTGCTCATCCTGTTACCTTGGGCAGTGGGGGTGGTGGTGGTGGAGGGGCAGCGAGATGTTACACCTCGCTGGGGTACCACTGACCCGTGTATAAGCCCAACCCCAGTTTTTCAGGACATTTTTTTGTGCTGAAAAACTCGACTTATACACTATGGTATTTTCATTTTGAATTCACAGTGATGGCCTTATGGCATTTCTGGTTTGAAAGAGAATGTAAACAAGGCCATGCATCATCATTTGCATTTCAACAAATATGTTTACTTGGACTTTGGTACAATTCTCTTGGGAGAGAAATATTTAAGCAACTTAAATGAAGGGTGAAAAGGCACCCATGATTTCTCTGGGTTACAGAAACCAGGAAGGAAGGAAGGAAGGAAGGAAGGGAGGGAGGAAGGAAGGGAGGCAAAAGAGAAGCAGACGCTCTGAGTGATTATCCATGACTTCCACAGAAGCCTGTGTATTTAGTGTAATTCTAATAAATTTGTTGGAAAACCGAACAAATTGAACTGCAGACAGAGGTTTGCTATTTAAATAAATATTTTCTTGAATCCTATTGTAAATTGAGAAATCATACCTGTGGTTATTTTGTAGAAATTCAAATTTTTTCACTTAGTGAGTTTTATTTAAATAGGGTTACAGTTATCCTCCTTCCTAAAGGCAAATTTAGAAACCATAGTTTGCTGTTAAATAAAGTCCTGTGCAGACTGACAGGGTTGATAGAGATTGTTGATTATACGTTAACATAATTTTCAACCAGATGTAAAATGGTTCCAGACAATAACTACATTGTCCTGTATCACCATTATTTCTAAAGAAGTTGTCAACTTCTCACTGAAGTCCATTTACAGGGATCAATGACAGCTGTTCTTCTTGTAACAAGATGCTTCACAGCCTCCACAAGGTTGCTGACATATTCCTCTCATTCACCTCTTTCTTGCCATAGGGCTTATTCTCTCTCTTTCCCCGCCCCCATACTTTTCAGTGTGGGGAGAAGACAGGAGATTGACTGCAAGAACAGCTTTGGCCTGACTGTACTCTCTGGCATGGTCAATCACAATATCAAGCATTTACTACTTATTCAATACCAATCACTTGTCATGTACTCTGAAGCTTACAAGCCTATAGATAGGTCCCTGACAAATGAGAAAAGGTGAAAAATTTGCAGAAGTTGTATAGTTAAAGCTTCTTTCTCCAGAAATTAATGCAGCAAAGATTGAGACTCCGCTCCCTCTGGAATCACAGGCAGCCTCTTGCTGTTAGGTGCCACCCACTCGGGTCTGACTCATAGCAACTCTGTCCAACAGAGCAGAATACCTGCCTCAGGTGTCCTTATGTCTGAGCCCATATTCTTGTCACTGTTCCAATCAATGTGGTCACAGGTCTTCTTCTTTCAAGCTGCCTCTTCACTGCATCCTTTCACTCTTGATCAAAAAGTTCTGGTAGCACTGGTTAAAGGCTTTGTTACTAACCCATTCTCAGGGGCTCACACCCACCAGGCAGTGGGCAGAAGAAAGCTGTGGCCGTCTAATTCCATAAAGGCTGAAAGTGCTCTGGTGTTTCTCTACTCTTCCATGTAGGCTGCTATGATTTGGAATCCTCGAGACAGAACACAGCAGCACCTCCAATAATCTGTTAAAAATAGAGCAGCCTCAAGGAGGAAAGAAGACAAAATTCATGCAAACACTTGACTGTGGTTTAGCTTTTGGAACTAAGGAAACTGAGGCAGTGCTGATTGCAGCCCGATAGTACCTCTTCATTATGAAAATTGTTCTGAATCCATTCTTTAGTATCAAGTACTCTGTGGTGCTCTCTGGCTCAAGCATTAAATCGACGACGGGGAATCCTCCAGCATGCTCTTCTCTAGTAAAGTGATCAGCCATATTTGCAGTTCATGTTGAAATGGAAATAAGCAATGTCACAGAACAAAATGTAGGGGAATACCTGGACTTACAGTGCACTTTTGTTATATTAGCTCACTGTGATTTATGTTTGTTACTTAGAGCGGGATAAGTTTATCTACCCTGACTAATTTGTGCAGATGTTCATACCTGTGTAGAGAATTTGTGGATTGTACTGCATAAATGTTTCAGAGGAAAGCTCTATCATTCTGAAAAAGGGTAGGAGAATTGAGATCAATACCTGTTTTCCCTTTTGACCCATTTAGGATTTAGTCCAGTTTTTATTTCTTTCTTTTTAATTGAGATTTTTATCTTTTTGTTATTATTATCTTTTGCATGTTCTTCTTAATATAATAAACAATAATGAGCATAAGAAAGGAGAAAATGTATTAAAATTGGGTGATAATTGATAAACTCTTTTTAATATACTTAAACTATTGAATTGTATGATATGTGAACTATATGTCAATCAAAAATTTTAAAGATTTTAAAGAAAATAAAGACCTCACACACACAATTAGAGTCTTCATTGCCAACTTGAGACTAAACATACATCTGTGGCTAGCTCAAACAGAACTGGGATTTCCAGATCAATAAAACTCTTACTAGCTGACCTTTCTCATCTGTTTCAAAACATCTTTTTTGTGTCATATAATTTATTTATTTTTGATTTTCATTTCCTTTTTCCTTTGCCCAAATACTTCTGGTGGAGAAAGCCTGCCATATGGTTTATGAATTCGCCAATAAACTCATTTATCAGGGTGATTGTTTGTCTTCATAGTCAACTCTTAGGAACCCTTAGGGCGGGTCCCAGGGAATCACACACACGGATCTCAACAGTGCTGCCTTGCCAAACGTCCCTTTGTGTTGTAGCAGTTAAATGACAAAACATCTTTCAAAAAAGTTTTATCAGCAACTTCCATTGAAATGGCGGACGTTTCTTCCATCCATGACAAATTTATTGAGTTTTATTTTCCATAAAACGAAACCGAAACTCCTCTGCCAGTTGTTCCATGGATTATTTCCTGCTTCATTCGCACCAATTTTCTCTAGGAGGAAGTGGAAGAGGCCTTTACGTGGGTCACTGCACTTGAGCCACCAGATGGAAAAAAATATGCTTCAGGCACCAAATGAAAGAAAGACTTTAACATTGAAACCTACAGAAAGGGGCCCCAGACTGAAGAGGAGGAAGCGTGGTCAGAGACGCAGCTGTATAGGCAGTAATAGGGGCAGCCCTGGTGTTCCCTGCCTCTGAGGTGCTCTACCTAGGGAAGCACTTAGCGTCTTCGAATTCTTTCTGTTCATTGGACCAGGGGTAAAGGGGGAGCGGGGAGGGAGGGGGAGGGGAAAAAAAGGGAAACCTAGCTGATTCCAGGAACCCAAGAGGAAGGTGAATTTTGAGAATGAGGAGGGCAACGAATGTATAAGGGTGCTTTGCTCAATTGATGTATTACGGATTGTGATAAGAGTTGTATGAGCCCCAATAAAAAGATTTATTAATTTAAATAAATAAATAAATAAATAAAAAATAGAAAAAGACCTTACCAACAACAACAAAAAAAAATGCTAACAATTTTTAACTCATCAAAGAAAGTCTAATAAGAAAGGGAAGTATCCTTCTTTATTAAAAAAATTCTCCCTCTCAAGATTGCTTATTTCATATTTTTCCCCAGAAAACAATTTATTCAACAAGTCTTTCCTTTCATGTTTGTATTTCTTTACTCTGAGTATCAACGATGTACCAGGAACTCTTCTGGTTGAACACTGCATGAGACACAGCTTTGCTCTAGAAAATACTCAGCCTTCATTTGGTAAATCTTTATCCTCAATGTTCTGGTCAGATGAAAACAAAGTTGTAAAACATGTATTTATCAAACGATAACAGTTTGCACTGAGAAATGTGCTCGCAGGGCACTGAGCGGTGATGGGCGGCAGTAGCAGGGGAGGGACATGGTGCCCAGACCCACCGGGCTATGCTCGAAGAGATCTTGACCATTGATGGTCTCTTTGTTCCTCCTGAACACATGGGATCTGAGAGAACAGGGCTGGTTCAGACCGGCCTGCATTTCCCCCTGAGCAGTCAGAACGGTGATGATATTCGTACCCAAAGGTTTTAGAAATACAGAAGAGGGCCATGCACATGGATAAGATTGGGAGGCAGTACATGTTGAGGTGCCGAGTTGAAGGCCCCTGTGAGATATTGAGGAGATATGTGGTAGGCAGTAGATTTTTTTTAAATTTCGAATACTTAAAATTTTTTCACAAGTAACAGTTCCTATGAATACAGACAAAGCATGTAGGCTAACGTCATGTATGTTGTAGCTTCATAAAGTGCTCTCACATGTGCACTTTATCAATTGGGTAGCAGAAAGATAGCACGCTCAAATTGGGAAGAGTAAGTACAGGAACCATTTATAAAGGCATGGGCAAGGTCAAGGAAAAGCAGGAGAGTGCGCTAGCTCAGCACTAGTAACAGCTAGAAGTCTGCGGGAAGAGAGTGATAATCAGCCCCAGAGAGGGACTGGAGTGCCCTGTGGAGAACACCCTCTGTCAGAGCCAGGTCTTCCTTAGAACATAATACACCGAGCCTTCCCGGGGAAGGATCCATCTCCTGTGGCCCCTCCGCTGAACCAACCAGAAACCGGTGGAAAAAGGAGTCTGCCGTTAAGCCCGCCTTTTGGGGTACAGGGCTGAGCGCAGAGAGTTGGAGACTGAATATGGAGAATGGAACAGGTGTCCAGCACAAGGTACATTAGTTCACGGACCTGCGCAAGAGTCCCACAATGGTCCTAATCCCTTGAATTGTTTCCCGTGGACCAGGCAGTGTATCATGCTTTACTTCTCATCCCATGCTCGCCATCGCCCCAGGTAAAAGAGAGGAGAACTGCTCCACAGGGTGTCTGTCCGTGGCCGTGATATTTATAGAAGCTGATGGCCAGCCCTTTCCCAATTGTGGTTGAAGTCGCTTCAGTCTTTGCAGGCAGGGCAATCACACCTGCCATCAATATTCATGAGCTCTCCTGGCTAGGAAAGCATTGTT
The DNA here is from genome assembly GCF_050624435.1 of Tenrec ecaudatus. Classification (NCBI taxonomy): domain Eukaryota; kingdom Metazoa; phylum Chordata; class Mammalia; order Afrosoricida; family Tenrecidae; genus Tenrec; species Tenrec ecaudatus. The sequence continues at coordinate 92,405,100 of NC_134536.1, forward strand.
TCTAGTTGCTGGGGATATGGCAGTGAACCAGAGAGAACAACATGGCTGGCCCTACTATGAGACATGATGCCCCTCAGTGACTAAGGGCGATACAGGGGACAGCACCGGAGACACAGTGTGGGAATTGCACCTGACCTGATCCCACCACACCGAGGCAAATCACTGGGGGAGTGCAGCGGAACAGCAAGGGAATGGAGTGGCAAGGTCCCCAGGGAATGCTGAAAGTGGACTTTGGGGCCAGGGCGTGGTGCCCCAACAGACTGGACTGGAAAACGCTCCTAAGGGCCAGCAAACGATTCCTGAACTAACTACAAGCTTTTCTCTTGTGAACTGTTTTGTTCTGTTCTTTGACAGTGGTTTGTTTTTGTTTTGTTTTGTTGTCTGGTTGTATACTGTTGCTTTGTTTTCCTCTGTATTGTTTTTGTGCATGTTAGTGACTCCACAGATCTGTCTGAATAGGACAGGCTGGATGAACTATCTGGAGGAAAAACAATGGGACCGAGAGTTCCAGGGGGACTTGGGGTGGGAGGGTAGGGGGGTAAGGAAGTGGTGTTAACAAACCCAGGGACAAGGGAAAAACATGGGACCCCAAATGGTAGAGAAGGGGGAGTGGCAGGCATGGTGGGAAATGATCAAGGGTAAGGTTGCTTAGAGAAGAGATATACTCTAGCCCAGGTGGCGATGAAGCATGGTAGTAGGGCAGGAGGAAAGTCAAGGGAGATGGAGGAAAGAGCTAGGAGTCAAAGGGCATTCATGGAGGTCTAGACAAAGACATGTACATGCAAATATATATAGGAGGATGGGGAAATAGATCTATGTGTCTATATTTATAGGTCAAGTATTAAGGTGGCGGAAGGACCTTGGGCCTCTACTCAAACACTCCCTCAATGCATGAATACCTTCTTTTATTAAATTGGAACTCTATGATGCTCACTCTCCCGACACAACGGCTGGAGCCAAAGTGGGTGAACAAGTAAATGTGGTGAAGAAAGCTGATGGTGCCCGGCTATCAAAAGAGATAGTGACTGGGGTCTTAAAGGCTTGAAGATAAACAAGCGGCCATCTAGCTCAGAAGCAACAAAGTCCACATGGAAGAACACACCAGCCTGTGTGATCGAGTGGTCCCAAAGGGATCAGTTACCAGGCATCAAAGAACAAAAAATCATATCATTGACTGCACACCTCCATGATAGGATCGCTGAAGACAAATGGGTGCATAAGCAAATGTGGTGAAGAAAGCTGATGGTGTCTGGCTATCAAAAGAGATAGTGTCTGGGGTCTTAAAGGCTTGAAGGTGAACAAGCAGCCAGCTAGCTCAGAAGCAAAAAAGCCCACATGGAAGAAGCACACCAGCCAGTGCGATCACGAGGTGCCAAGGGACCAGGTATAAGGCATCATGCAAAAAAACAACAACGATATAAGTGTGTGTATATATGTGTATATGTATATATATACCATATTAAATGAAGGGGGAAGTACAGAGTGGAGACCCAAGGCCCAAGTGTCGGCCAATGGAGATCCCCTCATAGAGGCGTTTAGGAGAGGAGATGGGTTAATTAGGGTGCGAGGTAGTACCGATGAAGAACACAGCTTTCCCCCAGAACCTGGATGCTTCCTGCCCCCAACTACCATGATCCGAATTCTACCTTGCAGGGCTGGATAGGACAGAGGCTGTACACTGGTGCATATGAGGGTTGGAGGTACAGGGAATCCAGGGTGGATGATACCTTCAGGACCAAGGGTGTGAGGGACGATGCTGGGAGAGTAGAGGGTGAGTGGGTTGGAAAGGGGGAACTGATTACAGGGATCCACATGTGACCTCTTCCCTGGGAGAGGGACAGCAGAGAAGGGGGGAAGGGAGACTCTGGATAGGGCAAGATATGACAAAATAACGATGTATAAATTACCAAGGGCACATGAGGGAGGGGGGAAAGGGGAGGGAGGGAAAAAAAAAAGAGGACCTGATGCAAAGGGGCTTAAGTGGAGAGCAAATGCCTTGAGAATGATTGGGGCAGGGAATGTATGGATGTGCTTTATACAATTGATGTATGTATATGTATGGATGGTGATAAGAGTTGTATGAGTCCCTAATAAAATGTAAAAAAAGAAAAGAGGAGAAAAAATGATTAGGGCAAAGACTGTACAGATGTGCTTTATACAATTGATGTATGTATATGTATGGACTGTGATAAGAATTGTATGAGCCCCTAATAAATTGTTAAAATTAAAAAAAATACAATAAAATTTAAATTTCCTCTAAAAAAAAAAAAGATATGGCAGTGAACAAAACCGACACAAATCAATGAGCTCAAGAAGCTTAAATCCGAGTGGGTAGAGCACAAAGAAGTAAACTTTAAAGAACTTTAGCTGTCAGTAGCTAAAAAAGGACACTTTTGTCGGAGGCTATAATTCTCAGGAAAAGGGCCAGGGAATAATATTTGGGAAAGACTAGGGGCTTGGAGAAGAGGCCATCAGAATGAGCATCCAGTTAGGGAGCAGCTGATGCAAAGGACCGAGGCCTCTGCCTTTTGCTGCCAGTGAAGAGGGAAGTCATTGATGTTTGCCAGCAGAGAAAGTATATGGCCCAAATTAAGTTGTAAAAGGGATTACACTGGCTGCTGTGTGAACGGACCGCAGGTGGGCCAAGACAGCTGTCCAAGACCACATCAAGCTATCAAAATTCTGTGGGAGAGAGATTATGCAACGTTGTGGGATGTGATTAAAAGATTCTGAATTTATTTGGAAGTTGAGATGACCAGATTTTCTTATCAATAGGGTATGGGAGGGGGAAAGGGAGACTTCAAAGATGAGGCTAAAATCGTCTACAGAAAGCTGGAAGGCTGGAATAGCCATGTGCTGCGTTGGCGAGCCATTAGGGGGAGCAGGATTGGGACACACACCTCAAGAAAAGCGGCCCAGTTTGAACATGTTAGGCTTGGAATGCCTACTAAGCATCCGGGTAGAGATGTTGAGTAGGCAGCTAGAAATGTAGTCTGTTCCGGGGAGAAATCCAGACTGGAGAAACAAAAGTGGGAGAAATCAGTATGTAGATGATAGTTAGCACCCTGAGGCTTCTGGAGAGGGGTATTTAGAGAAGTGCTGACTCCGAAGCTGCTCTGATCTTTAGAAGTAAGTACTTAAATGAAGCAAGTGATGGGAAAGAGAAAGTGAGGAGTGATTTACAGTGGGAAATCAAACTTACAAACATTGCCCAAAGGCAGTGTGCCCTTCTCAAGCCAAACAAAATGCGCAGGTTGTACCAGTAGTTCTGGGACATCCCCAACACAGCCTGTCTTCTCATCACTAGGAATCCTGGTGGTATAGAGGCTACACATTGGGCTGCTAGCTGCAAGGTCAGCAGTTTGAAACCCACCAGCTGCTCTGAGGGAGACAGACCCGACTGTTTACTCCCATACATAGTTGATCTCTGAAACCCACAGGGGCAGTTCTACCCTGCCCTATAGGTTCGCTATGAATTGGTGAGTGTGCTGGTGACCCACCCACCCACCCTACAGGCAGGAAACTTGTATTTGTGATGTTATTCCATCAGCCTCATCCCTACTTACAAGCTCCGATTTTTACACAAAATTTATTATCCTGTGAGCCTGGCTTCTCCTTCAATATATGTATACACGGGCTTCACCTCTGCCCTGTGGCTCAGTGGAGTGTTAATGTTGGCTTGTGCTGTCTCTGTCCTGTGGGGGCCAATAGTGAAATTTTAGGAAGGCTTTCAGCCAGATTATAAACATAACCACTATTAAATTAAATTATATTCATTTATATTACAAAAGATACAATGTTTAAACATCCCGGTTATTGCTTATGGGACAGTTTCTCTTAAGGGTCATGAAAAAGATTTAGAAATAAGCATCTGTTGATTGAACAACATGATGAATATAAATATTGACACTGAATTGTACACACATAAAATGTTGAAATGGCAACTGTTTTGTTTTATATATATATCTTTAAACCATAATAAAAGTAAATGGACAAATGAAAAAAATAAATGGTTGTAAATACTCAAAAACTTTTACTTCCTAATCATTATACTACAAATTACTATCATGCATGCATTTCCAGTTATTTATGCCAACTGTATCTGTTTTCTGGAAACATAACGGTGGATTTTCATTAGCTCTGCTTTTGGTGAATCCAATCAAGGTGATGACTTGAAATCATTTACACCATGGTAACTGGCAAACAGTAAAAAGCAGGGCTATTTTGTCTGGAGAAGACCATTTCAAGCTGTTGCCAGTGCCACGGTCTGTCTGTACATGTCATCTTTGGAACTGTGTCAGAGCTGGCTAACAGAAACTTGAAATGACAACGGTCGCGCAGAAAGACACTTAAGTTCAGAAACAATCTCCTCTTATTCCTGACGAGGTCTATACTGGATGATTAATTCTTTAAGGAAATCTCAAAGATTGCTGGATGTGTCTTCCAAGACTGACTTTGAAGAAGCTGTATTTATAATTTGCATCTCTCACTTTTCTAGTAGTAATTACCAAGACTGATGGGACACATCACCAGAGGCCAACAGAATCAGGCCAAAGGAGTTCTCTGGAAAAGAGCTTGACATTTGGAGTGAGTGAGCTTTGACTTCCATCCAATAATAAACTCTCTGATAAAAGTGCCATAGAGAAGAGGACATTGTTTCTCCAGATTTCAAAAAAGTAGATCAAGAGAGACAAGATGTAAGTGAGACTGTGGGGGAAATGACTCTTTAGGGAGCAAATTTTTAAAAAAAAATCTGTGCCTTTATATTATATAATCCTTCTACCATTGAGTGTTCAAACTGGACCAAAAAGAGGTTTTATGTAGGAAAAACCAAAGGAGGCCCACTTTCTCCTTCCAAGTTTCCTGAAGCTACCTCTTTTCCTTCCTCCTCACATGCCCTCACCACAAATAGAGCTCACAGGAGTGTCTGTTACGATGACCCAGGCTTTACCATTCATGGCAAATCCCTCCAAATGACAGGCTCGTCCTCCTCGAGACCGTTTACAGGGGGGCATAATACAAGGCTGTGCTCCACCATGCCATTCTTTGAACTGGCTCTCCTATGTTATTACTACACTAAACTCGAGTGGCCAGTTTTTCTATAAATAAACACCCTCCTCACTGGGTAGATGAAAATCCTAAGGAGCAGTTCCTGCAGTATCGATTCTCTGGTTTCTAGCTCCTCAGCTAGCAACGACTTCTGACTTGTTTTGAAAAGAGAAGTCTTAAAAACCCTTGACTGTTGCTGGACTCAAGAAAAATCTGATTAGCAGGGAATCTGTAAGAGTATCACTCAGCTGGGTTCCCTCTAATTCTTCCATTCCTCAGCCAGGTGGGTGAATGGAGGTGAGGGGGGAGCTCTGTCGAAGGGATGGTGTGTTCTTCCTGGACTCCCTGTCCTTCAAGTTTGTGGTGTTGGAAGTGGAGCTAACACTGGCAGTTTGAAGATGATTGGCTTGCTCTCTGTGCGGGTGAACAAAGCAGCCTGTCTGCTGTGACAAAGAGCCTGACAGTCTCCTTCATTCACATGAAATGAAGCCATGCAATTCACACACACACACACACACACACACACACACACACACACACACACACACACACATCACCAGGCGTCAGTGGTTCTGTTGTTGTCTTTTGGTTTATTCTTTTCCTTTAAACCCTTTCCGAAGATTTATTGGAGGTATATAATGTATGTTTTTAAAAGTTTTATTCACCACCTGATTCCTTTCATGACCACCTTGTTGTTTCCCGCAGTGAAATCTTAATTAGGTTCTGGGAACAACCCACGGGCCAGGAGCCCCTGGTCCGGAGCCTGTGCTTCTAGACTCAAGTCAGCTGTGTGCATCACAGCTGGGTTCAAGCCTCTTGCCGCCCTTGTGATACTGAGTGGTGCCAGGTTTCTCTTGAACTGACTCTCAGGAACCCCTCAATTCTGTGAACTGTTCTTGACTCAGTTGTTCTGACCCTCAGGGCTTGGATGGGCTGCCCAAAGCCATGCTTCCTGTGCTGCAGTTCTTGCTAGCTCCTTGCTAGGGACTGCTTGCCTGAGTGCAGAACGTAGCCACCGAGTCTCCGAATTCCTTACATGTGCAAACGTGCTTAGCCTTTCACCAATTCAAGCCAGATTTTTGAGTCCTCGCCACATGTTTGTGACACAAAGGGTCTGTTAATAAATACTCACACTTGGGAGAACAGAGTCAGACGTATTTGGTTTCGTATTGAATGTTCATCTTTTTCAATGAAAAGTTCTTAAGAATAAAACAGGAACAGACCCATTTCTGCCAAGTTGACTCCGACTCATAGTGGCCCCAAGTGTTCTGCAGTAGACCAGCCCAGAGGGCATTGTTAGGTCCAACTTTACAGCTACAGGTCACCTAGCTTTTCTTCTGAGGGATGCTCTGTGGGTTCAAACTGCCAACCTTTAGATGAGTAGAAGACCATTTTCAGTACTCAGAGGAGTCTTTACCTGGGTTCCTTAGGAGTGCTGCTAGTGAGCGAGTCACTGGGCAGCTAACCGCAGAGTTGGTGTTTCAAACTCACTGGCTGCTTCGCAGGAGAAAGAAGAGGCTTTCTGCTCCTACAAAGATTTATAGCTTAAGAAAACCCTAGGGGAAGTTGTAACTGTCCTACAGGATCAAATTGGAATAAACACAATGGCAGTAATGAATTTCTGTGAAGCCCCTAAGTTATGCAATGCACTGCTAGCCTCAAAGTCATCAGTTCAAACTCACAAGATACTCTGAGATCAAAAGATGAAGCTATCTCCTCCTACAAAGATTTAAAGTCTCAGAATTCTCCAGGGGCAGTTCTACTCTGCCCTGTAGGGTCCTAAGAGTCAGAATTTATTTTAGGGCAGTGGAGTTTTTAATATTTTTTTTCGTTAATAAGTAGTCCTTGCTTAGCACAATTGATTTACCTGACTCAAAGATACCATGGAAGAAAGGGCTGGAGATCGATTCCATTTCCCCCAACCCTTACCAAAAAAATTAAACTAACCATGGGAAAGCATGATTGTACTTGCTATTCTGAAGGTTACTATGAGTTGGAATTGAGTTACAGTAACTGGGTTGGTTTTTATAATGATTTTAGTGTGCAACCAGGATTGAGACACACAGAACCAGGTGGTGCACATCTATGACTCTACTCCCGACCCCTAGCATTTCCACAGAGACTCTTGTGACTACAAAGACCCCCTAGGGAAGGGTAGAACCGCCCCACAGGACTTCAAAGCTTGTAAATCTTTACTGACACAAATGGCCACACCTTTCCCCCACAGAAGGGCTTGGGCCTTCATCCTTTTGGTTGGCAGCTCAGCACTTTAACCACTGTGCCACCAGAGGTCCATGACTGCTTTGTCTTGATTGAATGAGCTCTTACAATCTGGAAGTGATTTTAAAATTATTCTTCATTCTTGAGCTCTCTTCCCTTGTCAGGTTCCTAGTCCACTCCAGTTTTCAACCTTGCTGCATAGCCTAAGATCCAGTTCCTCTACCCACTAAAACACTCAGTCCCCTTTCAGTTCCTACTGTTGGTTCCTCAATCACCACCAAACAAAGTAACACACAAATAAAAATTGTTTTCAAAGTAGCCCCTGGCAGAAACGTTGTTCATCTCAACTCTAGTAATCACCTGTTCAAAGAGATTAGTTCTCTATGGGAAAGAATAGCTTTATGTTTTTTATTACAAGCATTCAGCTGCAGTAGATCACTTACCCAGTGTTAAGTCTCATGGCTTTGGTAATGCAAGGGTTTGTAAATTGTGTTAAATATCTTTAAATGACTTCATGATATGCCCTTCAACATTTAAAACCCAAAACAAAACAGCAAGAGGGCTTAGAGGACCAGATTAGCATTTGCAACAGATAATTGGAACTTCAATTCAATTAAATGAGAGAGCACCAGAGAGCCAAGAATGTGTTCATGGACAAACAGATGAAAAACATTTCAAGTAGAATTCAGGTTTGGTATGGCGAGTGAAAGAGAAGAACCCCTCAATTAGATGCATTGGCACAGAGGCTGTGGCGATTGGGTCAGGTGTAACAACTGCTGGAAGGACAGGAGCAGACGAGGTAGTTCATATGATCTGCATGTTTGGGAGCCTGTGATACCCAACAACAATAGAATTCACCTGACAATTTCACATGATAAAGTATCTCATTCCTCCACGTTGTTATCTTTGCTCATAAAAGGACGGGAGAGAAGGGGGGGAAGGGAGACTCCGGGTAGGGCAAGATATGACAAAATAACAATGTATAAATTACCAAGGGCACATGAGGGAGGGGGCAGTGGGGAGGGAGAGGGAAAAAAAAGAGGACCTGATGCAAAGGGCTTAAGTGGAGAGCAAATGCTTTGAGAATGATTGGGGCAGGGAATGTGCGGATGTGCTTTATACAATTGATGTATGTATATGTGTGGATTGTGATAAGAGTTGTATGAACCCCTAATAAAATGTTTTTTTTAAAAAAAGGATCCCATGTCACTTCACAAGAGGACTTCTAGATATTGAAATGTCTTATGAAATAAAAGCATTTTAATATCTTCTTGGATAGAATACTTTGTCACTCTAGTTGTGAATTATGAATGGAATAAGATTCTCCATTTTTCTTTTTCTGATCTTCTTGTCTCTGTGTAGCTGAACTGTACAGATGGTCATGCTGTTCTTTTGGTGATTGCTGGAAATGGTCACCAGAAAAAAAGCAGAAGTAGGCTAGTGGGGTAGATCAGAGGCCAAGACACCAGATTTTTCCAAGCCTACATTATGAAGATATGTGACTTGGAGAAGAAATAAATGAACTTTATTGAAAAATGAAAGGAAATTGGAGGAAAACTGTTGACAAAAAAAAAAGGCAGAGTAGTTCTTTATGGAAAGCCAGATGTTCACATCTTACTGGAAAACTGAGCTAGAAACTGCCTGTGAAAATTCCAGAACATCATGATAAAGACATAATCCCAAGGAGTCAGTGGCATGTGTAAGAGCAAGAGTATTTAAGTTCAAGTTCAATGTGAGGTTACACAAAATCCTAGAGGTTTTCAATGGTGTGTAGTTTAAGATCAGGCAAGATGTGTCTTCTGGCAGTTTAGTCAATCTGGATGCTGAGCAAATAATCAAAGAAGAGGCACTATGTGAAGAACGCAGCATCAGGAATGCGGGTAACAACCTGTGATAAGCAGATAGCACAGCTTTATTTGATTGACATAAAAGGTGCATGAAGCACTTATTGATGAAGATTAAAGACTACAGCCTTTCAATATGGATTTCACCTCAACATGAAGGTAGCAAAAATGCCTCACAACTGAGTCAATAAACAACATCACAATGAACAGAAAGATTATTGAAGTTGCCAGGGATTTCCTTTTACATACACCCACAGTCAATGCCCATACATGAAAATTCAAGAAATAAGATGATATATATTGCGATGAGCAAATCTGCTGTAAAAGTCTCTTTAAATTGTTCAAAATCGAAGATGTCACTTTGATGCCTAAACTGCACTTGACCCAAGCCATGGTATCTTCAGTTACCTCTTCTGCAAGGGATGACTGGACACTGAATATGGAAGATCAAAGAATAATTGATACCTTCGAACAATGATGTTGGTAAAGATTATTGAATATACAATGGATGGCCAAAAGAATGAACTGATCTATCTCAGAAGAACATCCTCCTGTGGAAGTTGCATAATCTCCTGTCAACTTGAAAGAAGGGGTGGAGTCCAGCCAGTCAATGAAGTCTCAGTGAGGACCTAATTTGGAGATAAATAGCTCACTGAAGAGTTGACCCAATCTCTTTGCCTTCCCTTTCCTGCTGTTGAGACACTGAGAGAGCTGGGGGAGACACGTGGAGACCCATGCCAGTGTTGAGATGCTTCTATTGCCACTGCATCCACAAAACCTTCTACCTACCAGCCTGTGATCTTCCTGCATTTGGCATCATTGCTTGTGTTGCATGAGACTGAAGAGGAATTAATGGACTGGTATCAAACATATGGGCTAATATTGGATTTATGGACTTGATCTGGATTGGACTGGGAAGATTTCTTAATCTACAATTGCTCACTGATATAAAGCTCTTTCCTACACAGGTATCAGTCTCCCTGGATTTGTTTCTCTAGTCAACCCAGACTAATACATCCTCCTTAAAAGAAAGAATGGAAAAATAAATTTAAAAAAAGCAAGAATGGTGAGATTGTAGCTCACATTCTTTGGACATATTATTAGGAGAACCAATCCTAGAGAAGGGCATCATGCTTTGTAAAGTAAACATCAGAGACTAAAATGAAGACTCTAAACAGGTAGATCATCACAGTGGCTGCAACATTGGACTCAAACAACAATTGTGGGGGCAGCAGGATAGTGTTTAATTCTCCTGTGCATAGGGCTCGCTGTGGGTTGGAGTCTCATAGATAACACCTAAAAACAACAACCACAATAACTTCATTTGGAGGTTACAACCCTTGGCTGGACACAAACGCATCTGTCAGAAATAAATCTCTACTGGTGAGCTGTGTGCATTTTATACCAACATTCATGATTTTGATCAAAATGATATATAGATACTTGAACTCAAAAATAAAACTGTCATCCAGTCAATACCAACACCTAGTGACCCTATACAAAGTGAGTGAAATTAAGCATCAATTTTTTTTCATAGGGGTATACTCAAAATTATGAGTACAAACAGCGAAATTTATGTTAATTTTTGTAGCATCACAAATGTATCCATAAAGAGAACAAATGATTGAAACTGTGAGAGTTGGACTCTAGATTCATTTTTAGTTCCATAAACCAATCTTAGCACGTGAAGAATTAACTGACATTCAATTCCAGAAATCAGTAAAATAAATAAATACTGTCTTTTAACAAAATCAAGCTCAAAATATTTCTGAAATCAGACTGTGATTGGATGTTACTTATAGTCCAAAGTTTGTAGATTATTTTTAAATACAGACTGAACAAATAAGTAGTCTTTCAAACCTCATTTTTGAATTGATTAAATTTTCCCAATCTTCTTCCTACCTATACTCTAATACAGTGTCTTATAGACAAGAAGTTTGCTATTTACCATGGGATTCCATACCGGCAGCCTTAGTCTTCTCTGAAAGCTTCTTAGAAATGCAGACTCTCAGCCCAGACTTATTGGATAATAATCTACATTTTATGAAAACCCTGGGGATTTTAATGTATATTCAAATTTAAGAGGCACTGAATAAGGAGCATCATGCTAGAAAAAGAATAGATTCTGGAAATGAGTAAGTCACATATAGGAACTAAAATGCCTTGAGTTTTCCTCAAAAGGAAAATATTACTATTACACTATTCCTCTGAGAGCCCTTTTCTCATCTCCATGTGCCCAATGATGCCTATTTCTGGGTGCTATTCCTTCCTACTTGTTTGTAGTATTTTTCTTTCATATATGTAAGTGTGCTTAAACCTTATTATTGCTATCATTTTGCAAAAGCTCAAACTTCCTCTAAAATTATTTCACTCTCAACTGTACATTACATTCGACTTACTTAGCCTCTATCTGTTTCCTTTTCTCTGAGATTACCACGCCCCTTGAAAGGAGACACAATATGAACTAGAAAAATGGTTTGGCATGTGAAAGTCTTGATTCTGGGAGTGCAGCCAATGGCCAAGGCCAACGAGAATCAGTTGAATGACACTGGGGCAAAGCAAGACTTTGAGCCTTCATTAGCTGAAGGGAGGCTTTACTTTAGTCATGAGACTGTAGAATTCTGCTGTAGCATAATTTATAAATGGTGAGAATATTCATTTTAAATGACTTTGAGGCCCAAAATATGGCAAATTCTTAACTGATCATGCTCTCCCCAAACACGAGTAGAAACAGATTCATAAAAAATTTTCCTACGACAGTTCCACAAATGAAGTATAAAGTTCTTCTCAGTGAAAAAAGAGTACAGAATATGAATCCATCTTGACTGAGGAAACAGGGTAAGATACAAGTGGTTCCTGATTTAGAATGTATTCAAGTTAACATTGAACCGTACTTAGAACTTTTCACCTCTGTATTTGTGCATCTTACCATTAGGAATATGTTTCAGCACATACTTTGCTGATGTTATTATCATTCTCATGCCAATTCCTCAAGAAAAATTAAGATCAGATCTATAAGGATACTACTAACAAAAACAATAATGATGAAAAATAAAAATGAAATAAAACAGAAGTATTTGACTTAAAGAAGAACAAATTTGGGACAGAGGCCTCAGAATAGACCCCTACCTTAATTCATGGGCCACCTGTGTAGTTAGAGGCTGGTAGTTTTCAGTTGCTATCCAGCAGATTCTGACTACTAGACAGTAATGTTCGAGTCTGAGAACTGATTCAGAAGCAGATCCCTAGGCAGGCCTTCTAAGATGACTATGGATGCCTTTGAATGGCTAATTTTTGCAATGCTTAACCTTATGTACAAACTACCTCCTTTTACTGGAAAGATAGACTGAACTCAAGCTTTAGAATCAACTGTTATTGTGTGCACTCAAGTAGATTGTGATTTATAGCAACCTTATAATACAAAATAAAACTATCACGTAGGATTTAACAGGTTGTAATCCATATGTGAATAGACCAACAGGTCTTTTCTCTTGAGAAGCGGTTGGTGGGTTGAAGCCAACAACCTTTCCATTAGCAGTCAAGTGCTTACCCATTTATCCAGCAAGTAGTCAGAGGCATTGTTGTTGTTCTTAGGAACCATGGAGTCAATTTCAACTCAGAGTGACCCTATGTTCAACAGAACAAAACCGTGACACAGGCTCTGTGCCATCTTGCCAATTGTAGCTGTATTTGAGCACATGGTTACATCTCACTGAGGGATTTCCTCTTTTCCTGCTGCTTCATAAACCATGCTGTCCTTCTCAGTGATGACTGGTTCCTTCTGATAACATGTCCAAAGTACTTGAGATGATGTTTCACTATCAGTATAAAGGAGCACTCTGGCTGTAGTTCTTCCAGGACAGATTTATGTATTCTTCTGGAACTCCATAGCATATTAACTATTTCTTACCAAGACCGTAATTCAAAGGCATCAGTTATTCTTTGGTCTTCCTTATTAATTTCCAGCTTTCACATGCAGATGAAGCAATTGAATATACAATGGCTTGTGTCAGGCATATTATAGGTCTTAAAGTGACATCTTTGTTTTTGAAAATCTTCAAGTGGTCTTTTGCAATAGAATTGCCCAGTGCAGAATGTTAGTTGACTTCTCGACTGCTGCTTTCATGGATGTTGATTGTAGAGGCAAGGAAAATGAAATAATTGGAAATATCAATCCTTTCATTGTTTATCATAATGCTACTTATTGGCTCACTTGTGAAGCTTTTTGATTTGTTCATGTTGAAGTGGGATCAGTCATGAGATATATATACAGTCATGGTACCAAAAATTGATTGATGTTCAACCACTTCAGGAGGTTACATATGAACAAGAACCCATGATACTCAAGGAAGGAGTCAAAACTTCACTTAAAGTATTGATATAAACCGGGCTCTAGGTCTGAATGGAATACTAGTTGAGATGCAGCTAGTCAACAAATGGTGCAACATTAAAGGAGTTCACTTATCTATGTCAAGAAGGTTGGAAGATAGCTACCTTCACAACTAACAGGAACTGATTCATATTTGACCAGTCCATAGAAAGGTGACTCAGTAGAATGTGAAAATTATTGAATGGTAACATTTAAATTATATTTAAATACAATTAAAAAAGAACTGTAAAAGGAGCGGTAATACTAAAAGAAAGCAAGTGGCTCTTGTTGTTGTTAGGTGCCCTGGGATGCACCCGACTTGAGGGCTCATAGAGACCCGTGGGCAATGGAAGGAAATACAGCCTGGTGTGCACCATCCTCAGTATCAGTGCTGTGCTTGATCCCATTATTGCAGCCACTGTCTTGGTCCATTCCTTCAAGGGTCTTCCTCTTCTACACTGCTCCTTCACTGTACCAAGCATGGTGTCCTTTTCCAGGGACTGGTCTCTCCAAATAACATAAGGCGTCCAAGGTACAAGATAAAGGTTCACCATCCTTGTGTCTAAAGGGTATTCTGGCTGTATTTCTTCCAAGATAGACCTGTTTGTTCTTTTGGCAACTTATAGTATTTTCAATTTTCTTCTGTTAAGGTTAATTTGTTCACACCATAATTCAAATGCATTGGTTCTTCACTTTTCTTTATTTATTTACTTCTATGAATAAGGAAGACTGGAGAAGTAAACGATTAGAAAAAGATAAATTGTGAGTCTTTAAGACAGCTATTCAGGAGCCCTGGTGGTACAGTGGTTATGTATTAGGCTGTAATGTGCAGGACAGCTATTCTTAATATATTTATTGAGTTGTCAGTTATATAATTTAATTGTTAAAGACAGATGCGTTAACAATTGGCTTTCTAATATTTTAAAATATATTAACAATTGGACAAGCTGGTTCTGGTACATTCTTATCTGGATGATGGTGAATCATTTGATGGTTGAAGCCATAACCATAGTAGTTCCCAGTCTTTTGTGCTGACTAGATTTCAGACACTGTTCTATGCACCTTAGTTTCACAATCTCATTTATTCCTTACAATAGTTCTGTGAGACAACTTATATTACTTTTATTCCCATTTCACAGATGAAAAACCAGTACAAAAGTTTAGTTTATTTAGATTTAATAAGCTAGTAACTACCTCTCCCAGAGATGGTATAATTTTAACACGTACTTATGTTGCATGGAAAGATGAAATTAATGCCCTGAGAAAGTGTGAAATCTGGCAAGAGGAACCATAACTTTATTGACTATGTAGATAAGAAAATAAGGCTGTCTAGGACAAGGAGGCAAAAATGGTGCCTCAGCAAGAAATATGAGTGCTTTGGAGATGTTTCTGCTGAGATTTGTCAGCAGATCACCAAGAACTCTTGAGACACTAGAAGCCTGGGGGAATTCTAAGAATAAACTTGATGATGCACATAGGAGTGGCTGACAGCACAAGACAGAAAGTTATGGCAAGAGAATGAAGTTTATGAGCTTCCAATTGAAGAAGAAAGAAAATTCCATGATGTTATATTGTGAATTTTATCAGAAGTATCAACAAGAGTCATTGAAGCTGAGGAGATCAGAAGGCTAGGTTGTTGGTTGGGTAATCATTTAGATTTTGTTGCATAAAACATAGAGTAGTAGAGAAAATTGTAAGCCGGGGATGCTGAGATTCCATGGCAAGGTGCTCGGGACATGACAGCATTTGTTGATACATACAGAAGGAATTCTTGAATAAAGATGGTGGAACAAAGATTGGGAAGAAAATGGGTGATTTCATAAAATTATTAATGATTAAGAACTGAATGTGTAGCAATATCTGTAACCTCTTCAATAGAGTTCACAACACATCAATGGCAACATGTTCATTTGGAGTTAGCTCCAAATTTCTACATAGGATATGTTCAGTTGTAAAATACGTCTGGAAGGGAAATTGAGGACTCAAGTGAACACTGACTTTTCATATGAAGCATTGTCTTTACTTCAGATCAATTTTTAAAAAGCGTCTGGGGTCTTAAAGGCTTGATGATAAACAAGTGGTCATCTAGCTGAGAAGCATCAAAGTCCACATGGAAGATGCACACAAGCCTGTCTGACCACGAGGTATAGTTATCAGGCATCAAAGAACTAAAAATCATATCAGTGGTTGCCCACCTTCCTGATAAGATCACTGAAGACAAATGTGTGCATAAGAAAATGTGGTCAAGAGCTAATGGTGCCCGGCTATCAAAAGTTATAGCACCTGGGGTCTTAAAGGGTTGAAGATAAACAAATGGCCATCTAGTTCAGAAGCAACAAAGCCCACATGTAAGAAACACACCAGCCTGTGTGACCACGAGCTGTCAAAGGGATCAGGTATCAAGCAAGCATCAAGGAACAAAAAATAATATCATTGTAAATGTGGGTGAGTGCAGAGTGGAGACTCAAAGCCCATTGGTAGCCTACTGGACATCCCTTTACTGAAGGGTTGTGGGGAGGAGATGAGCCAGTCAGGGTGCAGGGTAGCAACGATGAAATATATAACTTCCCTCTAGTTCTTAAATGCTTCCTTCCCACCACTATCATGATCCCAATTCTACCTTACAAATCTGGCTAGACCAGAGGATGTGCATTGATACAGATAGCAATTGGAAACACAGGGAATCCAGGACAGATAACTCATTCTGGACCAGTGGTGAGAGTGGCGATGCCTGCATGGTCGAGGGAATGTGGGGTAGAAAGGGGAACTGATTACAAGAATCTATGTATAGCCTCCTCCCTGGGGGATGGACAGCAGAGAAGAGGGTGGGGGAGACTTCTGACAGTGTAACATATGACAAAATACTAATAATAATTTATCAATTATGAAGGGTTCATGAGACAGGGAGGAGTGGAGAGGGAGGGGGAAATGAGCAGCTGACATTAAGGGCTCAAGTAGAGGCAAATGTTTTGAGAATGATGATGGCAACAAATGTACATATGTGCTTGACACAATGGATGTAGTATGGATTGTGATAAGAATTGTATGAGCCCCCAATAAAATGATTTAAAAAAATCAAGCCCACTGTACATAACATATTTAATAGACCCTTCCCAATAAAAATTTATTTGAAGAAAAAAATAGCAGGTTTCTGAAGAAGTTTATAATAATTTTACTAAAGTTTGAGAAAGCATCCACTATTCACAGTGGATATTATTGTTTTATTATCAAATTGCTGTAGTTATGAATTCACTGATCGCAATTCCCAGGAGTCGATCACTCATCACCATTATTATTGGGGAAGAACATATCAGTCGTTCTTTGCCTTTGCATTTCAGTATGTGAGAGAAGTGTGTGATGACATCTTAGTTAGCTCATCTCTCTTGGTATCATCTTAGTTTCCCAGGATTGCATCTTTCCGTTGCCTTCTGTGAGACTGAAGGGTGCTCCAGGCAGGGCAGTGAGCGGGACTGGAATCCCCAATCACTGCAATCAACTTGATTCCAACTCCAAGTCAATATATGGGACAGCGTAGAACTGTTCTATGGGGTGTCTGATGCTATACAGAAGCAGATATCTTCACCTTTCTCCTCAGCAGCAGCTGGTAGGTTTGAACTTCCAACCTTGTGATTAACAGCCCAAAGCTTAATCAACTGTGTCACTAGGGCTCCTTTTATCCTAAGTATCCTACTTAGAAAGAAAATCAAATCCTAGACCTTTTGGTTGTTTAGGATTCTAACTAAAAAGTTTATTTATACAAGCCCTGAGTATGATTTTTTTTTGGAAAGACAATTGTGAGGAGAAAAATGAATGAGATGAAAATAGCATGAAGTGAGGGAAGCCCCAAGAAGGTTTCAGATCTGGGTCAATTAAAACAGAATAACTTGGGATTCTGCCTGAGCATTGTTTACACCTGAAAACCCCATCTAGACTTAGTTTTGTTGGCATTTGAACTTGCTAGTTGTGCTGGAGTATAATATTCACCTTAGAGTGGAAACACAGAGAAGTATAAAAAGTGGAGGAAACGGGCATAGTGACATTTGATGATATGTCTTCTTTCAGATAGCCCTTGAGAGAGGACAGTGAAAATTGTAATAAATGTATAACAATAATGCGTGCATGTATACAATTTTAAGTGATAGAAAAATAAACATATTGGATTGGGAGGGAAAATGAAATAGATTCTAGTGTTCTGACAAAAAATGTCTATTGCTTATTGATAAATTTACAAAATTTAAAAATGTGGATGGTATACATCAATTTTTGTTATAATCTCCCTCTCTCTCTCACACACACACACATATACACAACACATACACACACACATTCCTTGCACAACTCACCCACTGCCATGGTATTGACTTCAACTCAGAGAAATGCTATATTGTTTTTGAGGCTATACTTTTTATAAGATTGATCAGCCCAAGTTTTCTGCTGCAGAGTGATTGATGGGTTTGAAACATCAATGATGGGGTTAGTAAACTAATACTTACCTGATAGTGCCAGCAGGGCTCTTTCTACAATATAAAACATACCCTCACTTTCAAACTACCACCATTGAGTTCATGCTGACTTAAAGTGACCCTACAAGACAGAGTAGAACTGCCTCTGGGAGTTTCAGAAACTCAAGACTTAGAAAGCCCTTCTTCCTTTTATGGAGTAGCTGGTGGTTTCAAACTTCTGCTCTTGCAAATTGCAGCCTGTGGTAGTTACATAATCTGATGTCAACTTGAGACTATTAAGGGGTAGAGTTTAGCCTGTCAATCGGGTTGCAGCTTGATGACCTCATTTGTAGGTGCTATGAAGATAAACAGCTCACTGGAGGCCAAATACACTCTCTGCGTTGTCTCCCTGCGAGATATTCCTGTTGACAAGCCACATGGATCTATGCTGATGGCAACCAGATCCTTGGAGCTGGAGGAGCCACATGGACACCCACACCAGTGCTCAACTGCTTCCACTGTTTCCACTGAATCCACAAGAATTTCCATCCACTGGTCTGTATCTCCCTACATTCAATATCATTGCATGGCTGTGTGAGACTAAAGAGAAATTTATGGACTACTTTTAAGATATGGAGTAATATTGGATTTAAGGACTTGATCTAGACTGGACTGGGACATTCTTAATATATAATTACTTTTTATATAAAGCTTTTTCTTTTTTTAATCGTATTTTTAGGGGCTCATACAACTCTTATCACAATCCATACATACATCAATTGTGTAAAGCACATTTATACATTCATTGCCATCACCATTCTCAAAACATTTGCTCTCCACCTAAGCCTCTGGCATCAGCTCCTCATTTTTCCCCTCCCTCCCTGCTCCCCCCTCATCATGAACCCTTGATAATTTATAAATTATTATTTTGTCATATCTTTCCCTGTCCGATGTTTCCCTTCTTTTCTGTTGTCCCGTCCCCCAGGGAGGAGGTCACATGTAGATCCTTGTCATCTGTTCCCCCTTTCCAACCCACCCTCCCACCATTCTCCCAGTATCGCCACTCACAGCACTGGTTCTGAAGGTATCATCCGCCATGGATTACTTGTGATTCCAGTTCCTATCTGTACTAGTGTACATCCTCAGGTCTAGCCAGATTTGTAAGGTAGAATTGGCATCATGATGGTGGGGGAGGAGGAAGCATTTAGGAACTAGAGGAAAGTTGTATGTTTCATTGTTGCTACATCGCATCCTGACTGGCTGGTCTCCTCCCCGAGACCCTTATGTAAGGGGATGTCCAGTGGCCTACAAATGGGCTTTGGGTTTCCACTCTGCACTCTCCACCCTCATTCACTATGATATGATTTTTTGTTCTGATGATGCCTTATACCTGATACCTTCAACACCTCGTGATCACGTAGGCTGGTGTGCTTCTTTCATGTGAGCTTTGTTGCTTCTGAGCAAGATGGCCGCTTGTTAACCTTCAAGCCTTTAAGACCCCAGATGCTATATCTTTTGATAGCCGGGCACCATCAGCTTTCTTCACAACATTTGCTTATGCACCCATTTGTCTTCAGTGATCCTATCAGGGAGGTGAGCACACAATTGTATGATTTTTTTTTTGTTCTTTGATGCCTGATAACTGGTCCCTTTGGCACCTCGTGATTACACAGGCTGGTGGCCTTCTTCTATGTGGGCTTTGTTGCTTCTGAGCTAGATGACTGCTTGTTTACCTTTAAACCTTTAAGACCCTAGATGCTATATCTTTTGATAGCCATGCACCATCAGCTTTCTTCACCACATTTGCTTATTCACCTGCTTTGTCTTCAGTGGTTGTGTCGGGAAGGTGAGCACCATGGAATGCCAATTTAATAAAAGAAAGCATTCTTGCATTGAGGAAGTAACTTGAGTGGAGGTCCAATGTCCTTCTGCTACCTTAATAGTAAACCTATAAATATGCACATAGATCTATTTCCCATCCTTATTTATAAATATATTTGCATATGTACATGGCTTTATTTAGACCTCTATAAATGCCCTTTGCCTCTTAGCTCTTTGCTCTATTTCCTTTGACTTTACTCTTGGTCCCACTATCATGCTCAGTCTTCATTTAGGTTTCAGTAATTCCTCTTGGTTACATTACCCTTGATTATGCCCTACCAGGCCTCCCACACCCTCCTCACCACTGATTTGGATCACTTGTTCCCTTGTCCCTGGGTTTGTTAACACCACTACCTTACCCCCCCCCCCCTTCACCCATGTACCCCTGGAACTGTCGATCCCATTGTTTTCTCCTCCAGATTGTTCATCCAGCCTATCTTATTTAGACAGACCTGAGGAGGTAATAACATGCACAAAAACAAGGCAGAGCAAAACCAAGCAACAATATACAACAAAACAATGACAAAAATAAATCAAAACAAAATACAAGAAAGAAAAGCTTGTAGTTCGTTCAAGGACTATTTGTTGGCCTTTAGAAATGTTTTCTAGTCTAGTCTGTTGGGGCACCACGCCCTGGCCCCAAAGTCTACCTTCAGCATTCCCTGTTGAGCTCACTGCTCCATTCCCTTGCTGTTCTGTTGCACCCCCCTTAGTGTTTTGCTTTGGTGTGGTGGGATTAGATCAGGCACAATTCCCACACTGAGTCTCCTGTGTTGTCCCCAGCTCTTTCTTATACACATATGAGTGTCTATGAATTTGTTTCTGTAGTCAACTCAGACTAAAACACGCCCAATATATAAACACTAATAAACAATATATACTTCATTAAGAGTATCCACACCAAAGGATTGCAATTAGTATGAGGGAATGTTGGAAAATTACAATTTTTTACTTAACTGTAATTTAAAAAATAATGGCAACTTCTAAAAATAAAATTTAAGTTTTTGAACCAAAGATAGAGCAAAAAAGTGACCCAGAGAAGCTGCCAGTATTTCTACTCTATTTTCTTTATCCACTGCCTGCATAGTGTGTTGTAATCCATTGTACCTCACATTAAATGTCCTTTGAAACAAACCTCTAGTTTTAAAACTAAACTAAAATAAAACTTGGGAAAATCTGCTCTGCTCACTGGCATTGAGGTCTTCTTTCCTTCAACAGTTAAAAACATGCCAGGACCTGGCATACATCTTAGCTGATTATATTCTAACCACCTCTTCCTTTATCGTTTGCGCTCACTTTCTGTTTGCATTCTGATTGCTACTTCTTCCTGGGTAGTTCTTTGATAAATAATTCTTTATATGTGTAACAATGAATGAAATATTCCCTTTCCTGAAATGGGTTCAACTATGGAGCAACTGGAACTTTGCTTTCCAGTGCTCCACTCTACATACAAAAGGCTTCTCTGAACAATATTCAGTTAGCCAAAGACTGATTTTATTTTGTTTTTTTAAATTTATTTATTTACATTTTATTAGGGGCTCATACAACTCTTATCACAATCCATACATATACATACATCAATTGTATAAAGCACATCCGTACATGCTTTGCCCTAATCATTTTCTTTCTTTTTAATCTTTTTATTGGGGCTCATAAGGCTCTTATCACAATCTGTACATACATCACATGAGCAAAGCACCCTTATACATTCGTTGCACTCGTCACTCTCATAATTCACCTTCCACTTGGGTTCCTGGAATCAGCTCGGTTTCCCTTTTTTTCCCCCATCCCCCTCCCTCCCCGATCCCACCCCTGGTCCCTTGATAGTTTATAAATAATTATTATCTCTTATCTTACACTCCCCGGCGAAAGACTGATTTTATTAATTGTATTTTGTCAGTTCTGAAAACTGACATATGTGAGCAGATTTCAGGGGTTCAAATGACAACATCCTAGGATTCTTCATGGTTCTAAGATTTTCAGCAACCATTTGGGATGGAGAGTGGAGGTGGGGGACAAAGATTTTCTAGGTTGTTAGGAAAGATCATGCAAGGATTTAAAAATGAAAAGCACCATATGGAAATATAACTTTAAAAAATTTGGTGAGGGTATTTTTCTGTTTAAAGCTTTGGACTATTCCAACTTTATGGGATTCTATATGATCTCTTCTACAACACTGTTACATACTATAAATGATATTTTACATTCAGATTCTTTTGTTGACTTGGGGCTTAGAAACTATGTAGAATTATAAGACGATAAAAAATTTTGTTAGGTAAAATTTAAATAAAATTGTGTCTATTACTTACCTACAATGCATATGTTAAAAACAGATATATTCATGTAAATAAAATCTGATTGACATAGTTAAAGTTTATTGCGCCAACGTGGCCGATAAACATATGTGGGGTTAATTGAAGGGCAGAGTGACAAATGGTTCAATGAGCCTTGCATTTCGAGTTCTCTGGTCTCTTGCTTTATGATGATCAGACCAGGTTGTAGCTGCCTTAGCCGGTTCCCTGCTTCAGCTGGCAAGGCTCACTTCCTGTAAGACATCCCCAAGAAGAAGCTACATGGACCAACACCAATGCAGCCTGGGTGCTGGAGCAGCTGTGAGAAGACCCCTGCTAATCACTGATTAGGCTTTACTCCTGCAATTGGCACCATAGTATGTGTTTTGTGAGATGGAGGAGTACTTTGCGGATTGGTGTTGGACATATGTGTTAATTAATGTTGGACTTGGTTTGGGCAACACTGGGTTGGGATGTTTTCTTGATGTGCACTTAACCTTTATATAAACTCTTACACATGAGTTTCTGTGGATTTGTTTCTGTAAAGTACCCAGACTAATACACAGATTTTTAAATTAGGTGATGAATTAATATAATATCAAAACAAAGCACTTAGAAAATACAAAATACTATAAATAGAAAAGCATTTAAATACTTCTAAATAGTGTTGTTCTTATGTCCCATCGAGTTTGCTTCAACTGATAGTAAAGCTTATGTACAACAGAACAAATCTCTGTCCTGACCTGCACCACCCATACAATTGTTATTCTGTTTGAGCCCATTGCTGTAGCCACTGGGTCAGTCCATTTCCTTAAAGTTTCCTCTTTCTTGAAGTCTTTATACTTTACCAAGAATGAAGTCCTCTTCCAGGGAATGGTCTCTTGTACTACCATGTCCAAAGTACATATGATAAAATTCATCTTAGCGCTATCTTAGCTCGAAGAAGCTTTCTGGCTGTATTTCTTCCAAAACAGGATTGTTTGTTCTTCTGTAAATCTTTGGTTCTTTCAGAATTCTTCAGTTTTTCTTTTTCTGTGCCAACTTTCACATCCACATAAGGTAATTTAAAGTACCATGGCACACCTTAGTCCTCCAAGTGATATTCATGCTTTTAAATACTTTAAAGAGATCTTATGCAGCAGATTGACTAATACAATATGTTGTATGATATCTTCTTATTAAATCATTTTTGGAAGCTCTTATAGCATTCCATATTTCAACAATCACATCAAGCATTATTTTACAACTGCCACCACAGTCAGTTTCAAAACATCTTCTTTCTTTTTTTCCTACTTTATTGGGAGCTCATAAATATTAAAAATCCATAGTTCAATTAGATCAAACATGATTGTATAACTGCTGGAACTATCATTTTCAAAACATTTC
Source organism: Tenrec ecaudatus (assembly GCF_050624435.1). Taxonomy (NCBI): domain Eukaryota; kingdom Metazoa; phylum Chordata; class Mammalia; order Afrosoricida; family Tenrecidae; genus Tenrec; species Tenrec ecaudatus. The sequence continues at coordinate 92,428,582 of NC_134536.1, forward strand.
TTTCTTCTTGAACTCCTTGCTATCAGGTCCCCTTTATCTCCTCCCTCCCTCACCCTACCCTTAGAAACCCTATTATTATTATTATTATTGAACTTTTTGTCTCATCTTACACCACCCAATATATCCATTCTCATGCAATTCTGTTGTTTGCTCCCCTCGCCTGGGGTTGTACAGTCATCAATGTTTTCAGTTCCTTCTCTCCCTCCCTCCTTTCCTCCCTTCCCCTCTCTTCCCATAATCTCAACCTTCCTAATGCCGCAACCCTTTCATACAGTCCCTCATGTTGTGGTGAACCCCAACCATAAAAATTATTTTTGTTGCTACTTTATCACTGTAATTTTGCTACTGTTAGGTATAATAATGTAAATATCTGATACGCAGGATGTATTTCATTGTTACAAATTAAACATAATTAAAGCACAATGATTAATCACAAAAATAATATGTAATTATATATTGTGAGATATTTATTTCTAATGACAAATAAATGAAATTTTGTCTTGAAGCATGGTGTTGCATGGGTAACAGTCTTAATATAACAACACTATACTACATTTCTACATTTTGTGACAGTATGCATAAAAATTCAATGTCAGCATGAAGATTAAGATAGCTTCTTTCTCACCAGATCAGAAATTTCTGGGGTGGTCTTTGCAAGAACACAACGAAGATCATCTTCCACAATAAGTCTACTTCTGTATTTAAACTTGGTAACCAACAAGCTGGAAAACCCTGTTTCACAAAGATATGTTGCTGGAAATGGAAGAAGAAGGTGCAACACAGTCTCAGACAGAACAGGATATGACTGAAAACACCTGATCCAGAATTTTGTAACTGGCATTGTAGAGAAATCATTTCTTGCTGCATCACTGTTAATACGTTCAATGAACTCCTCTTGTGCTGTTTCAGGAACATCTTCAACTTTGACTGTGAATGGACAAGTGCAACTGGGGTGTCAGGTAGATTTGGAAAGTAAAATGAAATTTTGTCTGCAAGCCTGTGCAAGTGTTCATTCACAGAAATTATCATCATAATACTTTTGTCTGGTTCAATGTCATATTCCTCAAAGAAAGTAGATATGGTAGGCATCATGTAAATTTTATTTTCATCCATATTCTTTTCTTTCCAAAGCTGAAGTTTCATTTGGAATGATCAGGTCTTTTCAGACAAATAGAGGCATGTTGCATTTGGTCCCTGCAATGATAAATTTAACTCATTCAAGATGGTAAAAATGTCTACCAAGTAAGCTATTTTCTGCAGTTCACTTTTATCACCGAAAAATGCTTTGAACAACAGTTTTTCTTTCTGATTAAAAAAAGGTTGAGTTCATAATGAAGTTCAAAAACACGTTATAAAACATTCCCTCTCGACAACCATCTCACTTCAGTATGAAATAGCAGAGCATTATTTGGTGCATCCAATTCGTTGCACAGTTGTGAAAACAGTCGACTGTTTAAAGTGCTCGCCTTTACAAAATTGACAGGACTTATGATGCTTTTCATTACTCCCTGTAACTCTTTTGGCAGTGTCTTCTTTGCTAATATTTGCCAACTAATCATACAGTGAGTTCTCATGACTTTTGGTGACTCATTCAGTACCAAATGTGAAATCCAGATCGACATCCTAGCATAACTGGAGCACCATCTGTGCAAACACAACCCTTTTCTCGAGAGATCTTGTGCTCTTTCAGAAATGAACCAACTATGTCAATGTATCACATGCAGTAGTTGTCATTGCAAGAGGTTCGAAAAAAAGAAACTCATCTTTAAAGTCACCATCATTAATATATCTCATATAAACCAGTAATTGTGAACAGTGTGCAATGTCTGTAGATTCATCAAACTGGAGGCTAAATATTGGAAATTGAGCAGATTTAATTTCCTGTATTACCTGATCAAGAATATCAGCAGACATGCCATCTATTCTTCTGTGTACATTTTCGTTAGATAAGGAAATTGCACTCAATTTTGTAACAAATTTATCTCTGATCATAAACTCGAACAATATCTTTGGCTGTGAGCAACAGTAAATCTTCAGCAATGGTGTGAGGTTTCATAGCTCTTTTGATTCTGAGTACCACCAAATATGAAGCTCCAATGGCTGCTGCATTTATTTGTGGTACTTGCCACCAGTGTCAAGTCTGGCTTTCTTGAGTCCATCAGCTTTGCTTCTAAAATAGTTGGTATCCTTGCTGACAAAGCTCAGATGCTTGCTATCAAAATGGCATTTTAGTTTGTTTGGATTCCTAGATTTGGTTGATAGAACTTCACAGCAAATAACTCATTGCGGTTTCTCAATTCCTGCTGTAATTATTGAGGTAAAAAAAAACAAACTATAAAAATCCTCACTATATTTTCCTTTCTTAATGCTTTTCTCTATACAATTCATTGTAATGGGATGGTTTGCTAATGAAAATAATATATAACAACAGCTTTAATAATGCAAAAGATGATACATGTTAGTTCAGTCAATACACTTTATTAAAGTTTCCTATGATTTACCATTCTCTCTGTGTGTGTGTTGTTTTTACATACTTGTTACCATCACAAGGGGCCAGTATTCACATCAACTACTGCTGAATATAAAAGGACTGATCAGCATCCAGATTAAGTTTCCATGGTACAGATTTTTGCAGTAGTTGATCATTTTACAGTACATGATTTTATATTTACCCAGTAATTATAATTCATGAAGTATTGCTTCAATACTGCTACTATCAACACAGTAGCTACTTTCAACACAGCAGCCACTTTCTACACAGTAGGTACTCTCGCATAAGTATATTATGGTGCCAACCCTGTCACATACACCTGCATTTGTACGGAGTGTATGAGATGGGGTTGGTGTGATGATGTCCTCACACTGGGTACTCGTATGTGGTCCTGTAGACGGAAAGAGGAGCAGTGTCTCAGTTCCTACGACCACTGGAAATATGTGTTTTCCGATGGTCTTAGGTGACCCCTGTCAAAGGATTGTTTGACCCCCAAAGGGGTTGTGACCCACAGGTTGAGAACTGCTGCTCTAAGGGAACCATAACTCTTGTTACTGTTTCTGAAGGGTTATCTATCTTGGTTTTCATGTGTCAAACGATCTTAACTATATAAATAAACACCTGCAAGTCTAACATGATTAATGAGGCAAAATGAATAAAAACCATAATAGTAAGAGGAAAAAATACTAAAGATAGTCACGTGTTTTATCAGTGCTATACCATACCCTGGATTTTTCATCCCTTATGCGTGACCCTTCTGAGAGGGACTGTCCAATTATCTTACAGATTGGTTTTGGGTCTCCACTACATCCAAACTACTTTACAATGATTTAATTGCTTGTTTTTGAACTTCTGATACCTATTCTGGCTAACACCAGATCACTCAGTCTGGTGTGCTTCTTCCATTTGGGCTTTGTTGTTTCCCTTCGAGGTGGCCACTAGTTTAACTGTAAGCCTTTAAAACTCCAGATGCTCTATATCTTAATTGCCAGGAGCCATCAGCTTTCTTCCCCACATTTGCTAATGTATCCATTTTGACTTTGGTGATCATGTCAGGAAGGTGAGTATCATACAGTGCCACATTATTAGAACAAACTCTTCTTGAACTTAGGTAAGACTTAAACAGAAGCCCAAAGTCCATCTGCTTCCTTATTGTATTTACATAAATATGAATATATAAACAAATACACCTATATTTATACATTTCTTGATTGCTGCTTCTATGAGCATTGATTGTGGATCCAACGACACTAAATCCTTGATTTATTTTTTTCTTTATCATGATGTTATCTATTGGTTCAGTTTTGAGGTCTTTGGTTTTCTTAACATTTAGTTGCAATCCATATAGAAGAATGTGGTACTTGTTTTTCATCAGTAAGTATTTCAGCCACTTTGTTTTCATCAAGGAAGATGGTATCTACATATCAAAGGTAGTTAATATGCTTTCCTCAGACCCAGATTCTTCTTCAAATCATCCAGATTTCCTGATTTTTTTTGCTTAGCATACAGATTGAATAAGTATTGTGAAACAATATAACCCTGATGCATACCTTTCCTGATTTTAAGTCATATATTACTCCCTTGTCCTCTTCACAGAGTCACCTGTAGAGATTCATTTACAGGCTCCACATGAACTCAATGAAGTGTTTTGAAATTCCCATTCTTTGAAATGTTGTCCCTAGTTTGTTATGATCCACACAAGTGAATGGTTTTGCATAATACACAAAACACAACTAAATATATTTCCGTTATTCTCTGCTTCCAACCAAGATCCATCTGATATCAGCAATGACATTTCACATTCCATGCCCTCTTCTGGATTCTGTTTGAATTTTTTGAAGCTTCTTGTTGATGTACTACTGCAATTTTGTTGTATTATATTTAGCAAAACTTTACTGGGTGAGATTTTAAAGATATTTTTCAATAATTTTCAAATTATGTTGGGTCATTTTGGAAGGGGTACAAATATGTGACTCTTCTAATCAGTTGGACAGGCATCTGTCTTGAAGATTTATTGAAATAGACAAGTGAATGCTTCCATTGCTGCATCAGCTGACTATGAAAGCAACCATAATTTTCCCATATGTGAGTTCAGGTTGAAGTTTCAGAAAATTATAACAAGTCCACCAGAGCCAACATATGACCTTGAGTACATCCCACTTGAATTTCAAGAACAGATTTTACATTGAACACTAATGAGAGAAGACCTGAAAAGCTGTGGGATACCATCAAGAATACTATACATGAAGAATGCAAGCGGCCATTAAAAAGATAGAAAAGAAACAACAGATTAAAATGGATGTCAGAAGAGACTCTGAAACTTGCTCTAGGATCCTAGAGTAGGTAAAACAAATAGAAGAAGTGCAATGAAAGAGTTGAACAGGAAATTTCACTGTGAAGCTCAAGAAAATAAAGTTTTATAATAAAATGTGCAAAGACCTGGATTTAGAACCAAAATGGAAAAACACATTCAGCATATATCAAGGTGAAACAATAGGAGAAAATCTAAGCCTCAAATTGCAATGCTGAAAGATTTTATAGGCAAAATATTGGATGGTGCACAAAACATCAAAAGAAGATGGAAGAAATACACTGAGTTACTATATCTATATAATATATAATTTATATATAATATATTACAAATAAATTACAATTCAATGATTTCAAGGGGTGTCATATGATCAAGAACCAATGATACTGAAAGAAGTTCCTAGTTTATTGAAAGCATTAGTATAAAACTAGACTCCAGGAATTAACAGGATACCAATTTAAATGGTTCAACAAGTTGATGAAGCACTCACTTGCTGACAGCAAGAAAAATATTCTAAATACCATCAATTAGATAAGCCATTATTTTAAAGCTCATTATAATTCTTTTATTTTAAACAGTTTGGCTTATATATACAAACACCCTACATACTCTTCTTCTCAAAAGTGTCATATGAATTCATATTCTTTTATCTATTTAATGTCATGACATTACATTTTATTTATGAAAATGATATTTGTTGATTACATAATATTCCAACAAATGACTATTAAAATATCACCATTTTGGGGGGTAAATGAGGATTTATTATATAATAAAAGTTGTGATAAATCCTATTGCAACTAGAACTTGTTAACTCTACAGTGATGTTTGGTAGGATCTGCAATGAATGAACAATCCGCTAGCCCTGCCAATTGTGCTATAATGGAAAAGGATACTTTCTTTGAGCCTCCTATCAAGGATGAAAATCAATTGCCCTCATTTTTCTCCATGCCTGACATCAATAAGATCGATAGTTAAGAATATTTGATTTTTTATCTAGGTAGTCAGTTAAGATTGCCACACACCAATGGCATTTGATATAAGTTAGAAAAACTTTGGCAAAAATGTAGTTAACTGACTTTCAAGGCCATTGTTTCCAGAAATTTCTGTTTCTGCTGTCCAAAGGAAAACAGTTAGAAAACAAGTAAAGATCTCTGGGGTGAAATGTGGAAAAACTCAGATTTTGATGTCTATCCTTCATTCTGTTATTTTCATTGAAAGGAACTTAGCATGTGACCTGAATGGAAGATAGATTGTAGGAAGACTATTGAATTTTTAAAGCAATGTTCTTTGAAGTATGATTGAATTTGGCCCTGTCAATTACAATCATTTAAACACACACAGATTATAAGAAAGAACAAAATTTTGACTCTGCCATTCTTTTGGCATAAAGCGTTAAATATAATGGGAAGCAAATCCTGTGAAGTTGTTTCACACCCTGCTTATACACATGTGTATGAACTCCACTGGGACACTTTCTTAGGTTTTGGCCACAAATCTGTTTAGAAATCTAAAATTAATTCTTTGGTAAATACTTATGGCTTAAGAACTGCACTTGAGTGGGAAGTGTGCCCGATCTAACCCACCACACCGGAGCAAAACGCTAAGGGCAGGGCATGTAACAGACCAGTAAGGGGATCAAAACAATGAAGGCCCCAGGGAATATCCAAAATAGACTTTGGTGACAGGGCATGGCACCCCATCAGAGTTGACCAGAAAACACCCCTAAAGGTCAAAAAACAGACCTGGAACTATTTATAGGCTTTTCCTTTTTTTTTTGGTTGCTGTTTGTTTTCTTTTGTTGTTTGGTTTTGCTTCTGCGTTGTCTTTGTGCTTATTAGTGTCTCTGCTTGTCTACTTAGGTAAGATAGATGGGCTAAACAATCAAAAGGAGAAAATAAGGGGACTGACATAGGTGAAGAGGACACAAAGGAAAGAAAGTGGGTGTTAAAAAACCCAGGGATAAGGGAACAACAAGTGATCTAGAATCAATGGTGAGGAGGGCATAGGATGCCTGGTAGGACTTAAAGGCAATGTAACCAAGAGGAATTACTGACACCTGGATGAAGGCTGAATGTGATAGGGGGACAAGAGGAAAGTAAAAGGAAATAGAGGAAAGAACTTTGAGGAAAGGGCATTTATGGAGGTTTAAATACAAGCATGTACATATGCAAATATATTTTTATATAATGATAAGGAAATAGATCTATTTACATATATTTATAGGTTTAGTATTAAGGTAGCAAATGGACACTGGGCCTCTACTCCAGTATTCCTTCAATGTTAAGAACACTTTGTTCTAATAACCCGGCTTTCCATGATGCTCACCTTCCCAACAGGATTATCAAGGGCTCACGAGGGAGGGCAGGGAGGAAGGGAAAAAATGAGGAGCTGATACCAAGGGCTCAAGTACAAAGAAAATGTTTTGAGAATGATAATGGTAACAAATGTACAAATGCGCTTGACACAATCGATGGATGTATGGATTGTGATAAGAGCTGTATGAGCCCCCAATAAAATGATTGAAATAAAAAGAATTAAAAAACAAACAAAAGCACTGCACTTGGTCTTTTCTTTTCAGACTCTCAGTAATGGAGTATTGTCATATTTAATGGAATAATTTGATCTGATAAGCGATTTCTTATTTTCTAATGTTATGACTTTGCTCTTTGCTCTCCACTTAAGCCCTCTGCATCAGGTCCTCTTTTTTTCCCCCTCCCTCCCCGCTCCCCTCTCCCTCATGAGCCCTTGATAATCCACAGATTGTTATTTTGTCATATCTTGCCCTATCCGGAGTCTTCCCCCCCGCCCCCTTCTCACTTTTCTTTGGAATGGGTACAAATATCAACCTCTTCCAGTCAGTTGACCGAGTAACAACTATCTTCCAAATTTCCTGGCATACACAAGTGAGTATCTCCAGCGCTTCATCAGCTTGTTGAAATGTTTCATTTGGTACCCCATCAATCCATAGAGCCTTGTTTTTGGCTAATGCATTCAGAACAGCTTGAACTTCTTCCTTCAGCACCATTGGTTCACGCTCATACGCGACCTCCTAAAATGATTGCATGTTGACTGGTTCTCTTGAGTAAAGTGTATGCCTCTTGATTGTATCATTCCTGGCATCATCAGCCATATGGTTTTCTAGTTCAACATGGCCAATACCAGTGCATTTCAGGTTACTACTGCCTAGGTGTGTAGTTATATAATCATTTGTCAGTTTGAGGATTAAGAATGTAGGGGTGGAGTCAAGCCTGTCAATCAGAGGCCTTTGTGTGGGTATGGCCTTCTCCTGAGAATTCTGGGAAATCTGGTATTTCCTTCTTGGAGGCAGGAGAGACTGTCTCTGATTCTTCCTGGGAGACATTGCAGCTGACAAGACACATAGAACCACCTAGTGCCCTGAGCCGGACAAGCCACATGGATACAACCAGACCCCTGAAGCCGGAGAAGCCACAGAGAGACACCAGCCAGCACTGATATGCTTACAGCACCACTGGACCCAAAGACTTTCTACCCACTGGCTTGTGATTGTCCTGTATTTGGCTTCATTGCATGTCTTTCATGAGTCTGAAATGGACTTTATAGATTGGTATGAGACATATGTGCTAATATCTGACTTTGACTGGACTGAATTGGGATATTTCTTAATGTACAATTGCTCTTGTATACAAACTTCTCCTTGTGCACATATGTGTGACCATGGATTTGTTTCTCTTGTCTTCCCAGACCAACACACTAGGATATCAATCTTATGCATTCCATTTCATTTTTAATGATTTCAAATTTGCTTAGATTCCTACTTTGTATATTCCAAGCTCCAATTAGTAATAGGTTGGGCAGCTGTTTCTTTCTCCCTTGCATTGTTCCCCATCAGCAAATACAGATCTTGAAGTCTCTACTCCACAGGCTTTCCTCGGTCCATGTCACCATGGCCAAGAAAGCAACTCCTCAGCAGTCACATTTGGAATGTCATTGGACCCAAGAGCCCCATCCTCTGGCTCTATTTCTGACAATGTTCTGCCTCCATTCATTAGGCATTGACCATCTGATGCTTCCTTGCAATGTATAAGGTTTTCAGCAGCTAATTTCTCTGAACTGGACAGCTGATTCTTTTTTTTTTTTACTCAGCTCTTAGTTTGCAAGCTCCACTGAAACGTTTCTACTTTAAGTAACTCTGAAGCAGTCATTTGAAATACCGGTGACCTGGCTTTTGGTATTACAGCAATACACAAGCCACCACAGTGTGACAAAGTGGCTTGTGTGCTGCTGTTGAGAATATTGGACACTTTCTTGGGAAAACATAATCAAATGAGGGACTTCAGGAAACAGAATTTTGAAAGAAGCTATTTTACATGAGTTTTATGGAAGTCACTAAAAAATTATTGTTCCTTGTGAAAAAGTCTAAAAATCACATGAGTTTAATTCATTGCTTTTAATGTCCACAAAGGTTAATGAATGATTAAATGATGATCTGTGTCAGATGAATATTTAATAAAAACAAATATAAACATTAGTACATTTTACAGATAAATAATATAAAATACTTTAACATGTGCTTCTTTTCCAGAAACTATCCCTGTCTATCTTTTGAACCCTTCAAAATAATAAACTATGAAAGACAATTTCTTTATTAAGGTTATGAGAACAACAACCCTCAAAAGTACTGTGAGATTTTAAAATTTATCTCCTTATACTAATAAGCTTGAGAGACTTTAGAGAACTTTTGCTTCCCGGACTACCTCAAATGAAACTCTTAAATAGACATTATACAACAAAACTGTTTTCCACCTGGATCATTTTGTATTTTGTGCTAAAAAAGCAAACAAAGAACAATGAAATTATGGCACAGCAGTTAGAAATGTAGTGATGTAATTCTTTCTTTTTTGCTTTCTGGAACTGGTATACCAAAAAAAAACCCCATTATTATTCATCACAAAAACCAATGTACATAATAAACCTCTTCATCACATCAACAGTTAAGGATCCATAGAGACTTTGGGCCTCACACGGAAAGTCTTGTTTTGCTTTGTTTTTCTCATTTTTTTCCGTATTCCATATTAACTGTGGATCATAACAGCTTGGTTTTAGTTTACTACATTAAGCATTACTATTGAGCACTTTGCAGTGTGTATTTCAATTCTTTCTCATTTTTATTTTATATGATCAGTGTAATTATGAAAATTCACTAAACTCACACAACTTGGAAGTGGTGCAGCAAATGTTTTTACCCCTTTTACTTTCTACAAGGGCAAATTTTAGAGTTTTAATTAAGAGAGACTAATCAAACAAAAATTATTGAATATAAACTATGAGTGCTTTCACATTCAATCAATATAAGTTGTACATGGGCAAAGATACTATGATACAAGTATAATCTCTGTCTATAATCTCTGTCTTCATAAACCTTACAGTCTAGTAGAATAATTAGACAAAATACACTCATCAAAAACATGACTATGATGTGTTTGAAGAGACTGACCATCTTTTCAAAAGGGAAAGAGATAAGGGAGATATCCAATGGAAATCAGAAAATGGGCAAAAATAGGGAAAACTTCAAGTAAGTGAGCAATGGATAAGGATAAGGACAGGTTGGTAGCATTTTATTTTTTAATTTTAATTTTTAAATAATTTTAGATTCATCAGAAGTTGTAAAAAAAAAGTATGCCACATTCTCATGAGCCAGAAAGAAAACATTAATCATATTGCATTATTACTGCTTTCCTAAATCGTCACTGACACAATAGTATTGACTAAACTGCCTACTGTGGTAAGCTTGCACCCGTTTTGATTCTGTTTCCACCAGTTTTTAAATGTACTTGTGTGTGTGTGTGTGTGTGTAGCTCTATAAAGTTTTATTTTCAAGGTTTGTAGTTTGTTTTTTCATCTTTTGGTACACAGACTTTTCTAAGGAGTTCACAGTCCCACCGGACACTGATGCTGTGTGATCTTCCCCACGTGGAGACCATATAATGGTCCAACTCTGTTTTTATGCATGAACTTTGTGATTTCTGGTCCTCCTTGTTTGCCTCCTTTCTTCTATAACACAGATCTTTAGGCCATTTGAAATGTACTGCAGAAGAAGATAATAGGTATGGTAAAGAACTGATTTTATTGCTCTCCAAGGTAAGACAGGCACCAAAGCTCTCCGATGGAAAAAGCCAAAATACTGTATTACTGGTGCTCAACATCATTAATACAGTATTTTGGCTTTCTCCCGTGCTTTAAAATGCTACCCCTATCGAATCTCGGTATTTTATGTTTATTATGTTTGGTTCTGAATAGATTCTTCTGCTTAATTGTTCATTTTTTACAAGTTCTGTACAAACATGTTATCTGTCATACATTTTGTAATCTATAAGTAAACCTTCATTGCTTGACTGAATATTAACAAGTGGCATTGCAATATTGGGATTTTATTGCAACTAGCGAAATGTTTAGATTTGCATGAAGATGATTAACTCTTTTCATCATGAAACATTTCGATTCAGGCTTTTCATAGTGAAAGAATTAGATGCTGATTGCTGAATTCACTGTTATTTTGTTTTGATTTGGGGTATTTTGATTTCCCATTATGCTTTCTATTTGTTTAACATTAGAGCAATGGGAAATGAACTCAATTTGAAACAGCACCTAAAAGAATTCTCTTACTAAATCTTATTAATATGTTTTCAAAGAGTTTAATTTGAGTACTCTATGAAGAGAAAATATAATACTGTGTACATCTAGTTATCACTTATCACCATCTTTCTACTCATCTTCCCAATATTTACATTGTTGTGCGTCATTGAGTGGATTTCAATCCATAGTGACATTTTGTGACAGAATATAAATGCCACATAGGACTTCTTTTTTTTATTAACTAGGATTAATACCTATTTCAAATACTCCATAGTTCAATCATATCCAGCAGATTTGTATATTTACTACCACAATCAGTGTCCAAACATTCTTTTTTCATATGGACCCCTTCATGGTCATCACCCCTTCATCCCACCCCCCTGCACACCACCTCTGTTACCCCTTCCCCTCTAAAATTGTTTGTATTGGGGGATTGTATTGTTTTGTTTGATTTTTTTGATTTCACATATTAGGGGGTAACTCATGAATATTGGGTCATTAGGGGTCACCCTCTTGAAGTTTGCTGGAATTGTTTTTTCTTTTTTTGGTGTATGAAAACCAGGACTGATGAACTATAGACAGTGGTTACAATCTTAATATAAACTGGTCACCAGATATTGTCTCCGGAGGAGTGACTGGTGGCTTTGAACTGCCCACTCCAGCCTGCTGCTGACCACTTGTGACCAGTGACTGAGAGCATAACGATGACACGCCAAGGGGACTAATGCTCCTCTGAATGTATTGAAAATTGCTTCTAGAGTAATGTAAAATGAAACCCCTAATAGGATTTTAATGTGCTTAAAATTTCTATATCATCAAATGTCTACATTGTTTATATTACTAAGTGTTCTAATATCAAACCACCTTTGTATTACAGAATAAATCCATAGTGAGGTGTTATTATTTGATCTTACCATGCCAGACTAGTCTTTTATTATTCATGCATTTATATTGTGTGATTGATAATGTCACTATGTGTCGGAATTGATTCGACAGAGAGTAATGTGTGATTATTCTACTCTAATATAGGTTTTTACTAACTGCACATAAATAAAAGATAAAGCTTCCTTTACTTTCTATCCTCTAAAACTATTTCAGTGCCAGGAGAATTAGTTAACCAGAAAATATTTTTTGGGGAAAAGCATCTTCACATAGCTAATAAGGTTGAGTTTCTACGGTAAAAGGAGAGCATGTCTTTGATATCACTCTGCACTTTCTATATAGTTACATGTTTCTGAGAAATGACTTTCTTATAATTTTTTATTCTGGTCATGTACATATTCTTAGAAAATAATTTTTTTCTTAATATTGTCAAGTCTATTACCACAGAACTTATAAGAAGTCTACTACTCATGATTTAGTATTTTTATTGAATTCTTTCTGAATATAGTGCTACTCAGATAGCTTATTAAACTTTGTGAGATATTTCCTCTTTATTTCCCCATTTCCTTATTTTCTCCCAAGGAGGGAACATTTAATTCACACGTGTTTCCATATGATCTCTTTCACATCCTCTCTTTAACTTGATTTATGCACAGAACCCTTTCCCTCCTCTTATAAAAAACATAACAAAACATTATCTCTTAAAAAGAAATGAGAAAACCATATTTTAAAAATACTTCAATTACGAACTGCCTGATCAGAATCTTAATTCCTTTGAGGAAAGTGAGAACCCTACAATTTGTATAATTCACTGCCATCGAGTCAATTCTGACTTGGCAAATCTATAAGGGTAGTCCCCTAGGGTTTCCCAGGCTCTACTTCACTCTTTACAGGAATAAAGCCTCATCCTTCTCCCAAGTAGTGGCTGGTGGTTTCAAACTGCTGACCTCCAGGGTATCAATTCAACACTAACCACTATGCAGCCAGGACTCTATAATCCTGTAGACCGGCTCAATTAGGAGCTTTTGGAAAACTGAATATGGTTTACTTAACAGACTGAAGCTGAGAGGGAGTGAGATTAGTTATGAGGAATATCTATATGTGGATGCTATTCTGCCCCATCATATGAATGATATTTCTTTTCAGAAATATATACAGCACCCCGGTAATGAAGTGATTATACCTTGGGCTGCTATCCACAAGGTCAAGAGTTTGAAACCACTGGAAATTCTAGAGAATAAAGATGAGGTTTTCAATTCTTGTAAAGAGTTAGAAACATGGACAGAAACAAGTAACTTGGGACAAAAGACAAAAAATGCCACCCTGCTAATGACGAGAAGCTGCGTGACGAGCGCCTCATGGTTCAAGGACACTTCTTGGTCCCTCTTAAGCTCGGGCACCATCAATTTCGACACTATTAAATTTTGAGCTGAGGGCCATTAGAATACACAAGGAAAAAGTGAAGCCAGTACATTCAAGCAGAGTTTATTGACAGGTGAATATAATCCTGGCAATAGAAGTCGACTGGGGTCTGAAGTACTAGAAAGAATTTTAGTTTACATTTCTCTCATTTGCTCTCAGACATGTCACATCCTGAGTAAGCAACCCCTCGCCCACCCATATGATCCCCGTTCCCTTCCCCAAACAATTATGACCTGGTCCTTGATGGGGAGGCATTGGTACTCAAGTGAGATGACCTTGAAAATAAGAAATGGCCTCAAATTGCTGTCTGCATATTTGCATTCATGAGTTCATTAATAGCAACATGATCTAGGTTCCTAAGCTTATTTGGTCTACTACCCCCTTTTCAGAAAAACAAAACTATTCAGTTCTCCCTGGCATGATCCCTGAGGACAAACAGGTGCATAAGCAAATGTGGCGAAGAAAGCTGATGGTGCCCGGCTATCAAAAGTGATAGTGTCTGGGATCTTAAAGGCTTGAAGGTAAACAAGCGGCCATCTAGCTCAGAAGCAACAAAGCCCACATGGAAGAAGCCTGTGCGATCACGAGGTGTCGAAGGGATCAGGTATAAGGCATCATCAGAACAAAAAAAAATCTTACCATAGTGAATGAAGGGGGAAGTGCAGAGTGGAGACCCAAAGCCCATTTTTTGGCCATTGGAGATCCTCTTGCAGAGGAGTCTAGGGAAGGAGATGAGTCAGTCAGGGTGGGATGTAGCATCCATGAAGAATACAGCTTTCCTCTAGTTCCTAAATGCTTCTCCTCCCCTGCCCCCTCCCACTATCATGATCTGAATTCTACCTTGCAAGTCTGGCTAGACCAGAGGATGTACACTGGTGCAGATAGGAGCTGGAGGCACAGGGAATCCAGGGCAGATGATACCTTCAGGACCAGGGGGGTGAGTGGCAATACTGGGAGGGTAGAGAGAGAAGGGGTTCCAAAAGAGTGAACCAATTACAAGGATCTACATGTGACCTCCTCCCTGGGGGACAGACAACAGAAAAGGGGGGTAAAGGGAGAGGTCAGATAGGGCAAGATATGCCAAAATAATAATTCATAAATTATCAAGGGCTCACGAGGGAGGGAGAAGCGGGGAGGGAGGGGGAAAAAGAGGACCTGATGCAAAGGGCTTTAAGTGGAGAGCAAATGCTTTGAAAATGATGAGGGCAATGAATGTATAGATGTGCTTTACACAATTGATATTTGTTTGGATTGTGATAAGAGTTGTATGAGCCCCTAATAAAACGTTTAAAAAATAAAAACTTTTTTTACTGTAGCTCCCAATCCAATCCAGGATAAAGGGTAGGTGTCTGCTTTTGCAGTCCCTGGCCATTACTCTAGCCCCTGCTGGTGGGTTGAAATTCCCACTTTGAGAAACATTGACTGGTGTAAGTGGTTAGATTAACATGCTCAGCACTGGTTCAGAACACTTGAGGTTTGATTTTGAGTCCTTTCCCATGCATTTCAAAAGCAAAGGTTGGCCTCTCTTTCTCCCAAATGAGCCATCAAAAATGGCTCTGGAGCACAGTTCAATGGGTCACCATGAAGAGGCTGGACACCTGATGATGGAGCTGAGGTGAGCACAAACTAAGATGAGAAATGACAATAGGGAAAGCAAATGCATTAGACTTGTCAGAAACACAACTCTTAGTACTTCTGGAGAACTAGCCCTGGCACAGCTTTGAACACCTCTTGACGGAAGCATTCTAGGGTGTGCATTACTCTGCTCTAATTACAGTCGAGGGCACAGTGGCAGGTGACTGTGGTACAGTAACCGAAGCCCTGTGGTGCCTTTTTATTCCATTAAAAATGACCTTCAACTTGGATCACAGAGCTTTGCATTGATTTGTCTTTTTTTGTGGTTTCCTCCCCACAGGTCTGCTTCCTCATCCAGAGTGATGCATTGAATTGTGACACATGGGGGTCAGTGAGATTAGCTCCCTTTCCCGTGAGAAATAATTCATCATTCAGTTTGCTATTAACATGCCTCTCCTGCTGGGGCTGAAATGACATAAAGTGTATGGAAGCTGTGGAGTAGGTAGATATTACATAAATATCCTTTCATTTTTCTCAATGGAGACAATAATTTATCATCTGCTAAGGGGGGCAATTGGGCTGCAGAAAAGGGGTTGTAGCGAAGTTCATTTTCTATTAAAAAAGTGATTCTACTTGCTTTTATAGGAATGAATTTTAATTTTGCTTTCTGATTCAGTAGAATCTCTTAAAGACTAATCTTGCACCTATCGCTGTCTCTTACTAGGACACTCATGGAAGCAATAGTCAAGAAATCAAATGACAGTGTCCTGGGTAAATCTGTTGCAAAAACCTCATTAAAGTGTTAAAGAGTAAAGATGCCACTTTGAAAACAGAAGTGTACTTGATCTAAGCCATGGCATTCCCAGTCACCTCCTAGCATGGGAACGCAGACAATGAAGAAGGAAGACCAGAGGAGAATTGATGCACTTTAATTACAGTGTTGTGAAGAATATTGAAAGTATAATGAAAAACCAGAACAAAATAAATTTTGGTTTGGAGGAAGTACAACCAGGACAGTCCTTAGAAGCGAGGATGATGAAACATTGTCTCATGTATTTTGGATATATTATCAGGAGAGAGCAGTTCCTGAAGAAGGACCTCATGCATGGTAGAGTAAGGGGTCAACAAAGAAGAGGAAGATCCTCAATGAGATGGACGGACACAGTGGCTGTGACAATGAGCCCAAACATCACAATGGTGAGGCTGTCCAAGGGCGGGGCAGTGTTCTATTCTGCTGTGCATGGGAGGCCCTGAATTAGAACCTCCTTGAGGGCCCCTCACAGTAGTGGGATATTCAGAAGTACCTTTGCCAGCTCTTAGAATTGAGCTGGTGACCCTCTTCTAAGGATGAGCCCAATAGTTCATGACCTTAGCTGATAGTTGAAAGTTTGGTGGTTCAAAGCTACCCAGAGGTGCGTGGAAAGAAAGGACTGGTGATCTCCTTGTGGAAAATCAGCTACTGAAAGCGTATGGCTCACAATTCGACCCTCACACATGGGGGCTGGCCAATGAGTCAGAGTTGATTCCAAGGCAGCTGACTCTGTTCTCAGCACCAGCAGTGGGAATCTCAGTTCCCTTTGCCTTTGGCTGGACTTCAATTTGAGGAACAGGTGTTAGGAGGGGTGGGGTGAGCTGGGATACCCCAGCCTGTTTTTGTTTTTTCCTAAGGGCTGCTGTAAGTCAGACTTGTGGGTATAGAAAGTGGACGACAAACCCAGTAATGTTTTTCCTTATTCATCGTAGAAAGCATACTTGAACCCAAGGAGACATGTGCCAAAATATTCAAGGAGCCATTGTTTATAACAGAGCAGATTCAGCAGTGACCTACACGCCAGTCGATACGAGCTCGACAAAGCAAGCTCTAAGATATCCATACAATGGATAATCACGTTGAAAGATTTTTAAAAATGAGATGTCCCTGTGTGGAAAAGTCTACAAGACATGATGTTAGAGTCAAACCGTGTAAAGTAATGCATCTAAAATAATACTGTATATAAAGACATACAGCAAGTACATTCAGTACTAAGCATTTTCTCAAAAATCACCAGATGCCGAGAAAACTAGTAGGTAAGCATACTCTCAAAATGAAAACTTCCTTCTGACAATTTCAGAAAATTCTATTTACAGTCGTCGTTTGGTGATGTCTAGGAGCCATGCCTGAAGGCCCTACATCAAATAAATGACTAGTTACCTTTGGGGAGTAGAAATGGAAGTCAAGACCTAGGATTGAAGATGGTGATCAAAGGGAGGTCTAGTTATAATTAACAATGGTTTAATTTTTAAGGAGATTATTTTAATGGATTAAATGCACATAAACATTAATTTTAAAATGTGTAACTGATTTGTGCTTTCTAGATGCTAACAATCCAGAAGAGAAACAGACATAAACTTAGATGGTTCTGTTACCAAACAAAGCATGTTCAGTACTATCCAAAAGACTTTAAACCGGGGCAATAGAAATATGAAGGCCAGAGCGATCTCTCTTTCTAGAAAGGCATTTTAGAGGAAGAGAGATATAGTTAAAATGTCTTTAGAGAAAGAAGAATTTCTACTGTACAGCATTGTGAGCTACACGCTGGATCTGAGAGTCAATTATTATCATCACTCATCAACTCAAACACCTTCAAAGATATAATGGAGGGGCGAAGAGGGCAATATTGGAGGAAGAGTCAAAGGGAAGCTTCTATCCTCTAACACCCAGGAATGCCTTGTTTACCAGTAAGCAAAAGTAATGCTGGCTATCTAAATTCAAGAGGAATTAAAGGAAGGGGATCAGGGCTTCACACCATCCCACCCGGGCTGGCGGTGTAAACTGGAAAATATAGGCAGGTATCAAAGTACCTAGAGATAATAGGACTGATGGTGTCGGTAGAGAACACTAAGTATTTCATTCAGCAGAAACAGTCGGATGGTGAATAAAGTCTAGTCAGTTGTTGTCAGCTCTAACTCCTAACAACTGTGTATGTGTCACAGTGTGCTCCTGGGCGTTTTCAGTGACTGGTTGTTCTGCAGCATATCATCTAGCCCTTCTTCCAAGGCTCCTTTGGGTTGGCATGGGCCTCCAATCTTTCGGTTAAGAAAGGTATGTATAAAATTGTACCACCTCTGTACCCCACTCCCATTGAGTTGATTCTGATTCAGTGTCCCTGTATAGCAGTGGTTTTCAAACTGTGGGTCACGACTCCTTCGGGGGGGGGGGTCAAATGACCCTTTTACAGGGGTCACCCGATTCATAACAGTAGCAAAATTACAGTTAGGCAGTGGCAATGAAAATCATGTGATGGTTGGGGGTCCCCACTACATGGGGAACTGTATGAAAGGGTCGCGGCCTGAGGAAGATTGAGAACTGCTGCTGGAGAGGGTTGCCTAGGCTGTCAGGCTTTATGGGAGCAGAAAGCCTCATTTTCTCCCAAGGAGGAGTACCATCCAGCTAAGCAGTCCAACGAGCACCTCAGCACCACCAAAGCTGTACCACTCAGACACTCCAAGTCAAATTTAGTAGCTCTATAATCTTAATTTTTATTGGCATTTGACTGACAAAGAAATAGAAAAACACCCCTCCGCTCATACAGTGAAGGAAAAGTATCCCCGGGGAATCCCGCAGAATGGGTATGAAGCTGGTAAGTTGGATAACAGACCCAGAAAGGTCCTGGGTGCCTCAAATCTATCATAATACGCAGTGTTCTACGCACTTATGTGGGCATCATTCCACAAAATTCACAATATTTATGAATCTGGTAATATCATTAAGATTATTGGCCCCATTTTACAGACTTGTATCACAGAACTAGTTAGTGCAGTCAGGATACAAACATTGGAAATTTGCTTCTCAAGTCTATATTCTTAATGATCTACTATTGCAAATGGACACTATTGTCCATACTTGACCACCAGGGTGCATTCATATTTTTATCTCCATTGTCTATAGAAATATGAACATTTGAAAATGTTGAATATAAAATATATGATACATTATTCTGAAAGTTATTCCAACATCTATAATTTTGAATTATATGACTTGCTCAATATGTCTTGTCAGTTAAAAACCAAACTGTGACAAAGACCGAGAACTACTAAATGCATATGCAATCAATTCAGACCTCTGTTCAAGAGATTTTGTGAATGCCTGCTCAATGCAGGTTTCTAAAACCAATTCTAAAATAAATATATAGTCTGACACCCAAACTGACATCAGTCACCCCCCCCCACTTAATGCCTAATGGCTCCCATCATACTGAGAATAAAACCCCAACTTTCCACCAGAGATATGAGATTTACAGGAGTGCAGGCCGCCTCTTATTGTGTCTCTGGGTGGAGTAAATAGTACACAGCTACTAACTGAAAGGGCAGTGGTTCAAGACCCAGCAAGAGGTATTTAGGAATCAGGTCTGACGATCTGCTTCTCAAAGGTCACAACCTTAAAACCCTTCGGACTAGTTCTCCTTGGCACTCATGAGTCATCATGAATCAGAATGTACTCAACAACAACCCAATCTTCAGTACTCATCCCTGGCTATTTCCTGCCATGCTTTAGTTGTCCTATTATTCCTGAATACTCCAAGCCATTTCCTGCTCTTGAACTCTCCATCCCTTTGCTTGGAAAGCACTTCCATTCCATCTTCCTAATGCTGGCTGCGTCTTGTCTCAGGTCTCAAACAGCATCCCCTCAAAGAAACCTTTCTCAGCCACCAAATCTAAAGTACTCCTCACCCCCTATGCCTTCATCCTATGCAAATTTACTGAAAGCAATTATAAGGATCTCAGATTTTCTTCTTTTTTATTCCCATTAATTATTGATTGTTCGATTGTCTTCCTAGACTGTTAAGTCCAAGATGGTGGGGTTCTTGCTCAATGCCACATGTATTCAGCCATGTATCACAAGCGTTGGGCACATAAAGTTCAAGGAAGAAATTTAATGAAATGTATCACATGAATAGATTTCCCCTTTTCCTCTTTAAAAGTTCTAATAACAGTAGGATTATAAATCTGAATAGGTTTTTAGAAGACATCTTTAGTTTTATGGCTCTAAAACCTTGGACAGAATAGTGGAGTGCCCTCCCTACAGTTATAAGCATGTCACTAGTGAAGGTGACTAGGCTCTGCATCACTTGAGCTCTTTCAGTACAGTGTTATGCTCACACTCTGAGTGAGGTGCTGAAGCGCACTTTGGTTTATTACCTTTATGGCTATGACACATGAAAAGAGCATGGTTACATGAAAATGTTGCCTCTCTGAAGGTGAAGATACTGTCCACGGGATCACTCGGACTAGGTAAATGACAGAGCATTTGTACACTTTCTAAGTGCATTGAACTATTGTAAAGGTTTATTGTGCATTAGCATGTATAATCTTCATATGATGACAATTAAATAAATACTATCATCCCCTCCACTTATAGATGGGGTATTTGAAGATCACACACTTATAAATGGGGTATTTGAAGATCACACACCCAGTAAGTAAAACACTAAACCCTGATGGTCTGCTCCAAGACCTGTTTGTTACCACTGACGCTGCATTACTTCCTCTGGTCAAAAGGCACAATTTATCACCCAAAACATCTGATCAGATGATTTATAGAAAACTGGAGGAAAAATATATAAGAATACTGGGTATATTGTGAGGCAAACAGGAATCATTCTGGCCGTTTTCACTCATGCAGTATTGGCAAAACTATTTTCCCCTTTTAGGCTTTAATTATTTTTGAAATGAGAGAAACAGAACAAACACTATTGAGTCACCACCAGCTTCCGAGGTACTGAGCTCTGCTTTATTGATGGCAGGGGTATGGAGCTTCCTGGAACATGTTGTTTACGGATAAAGACATCTTTCTGGCATTAAGAGGGGAGGGCATGTGGATCCTGCTGGTTTGGGAGCATGACACACTAAATAATTGATTAAAGAGGAATGGCTTTTCTGCTCCTCCATGCTAGCCAGAGAGGTTCATTGAAGCTGTTCTCTGAAGCTAGAGATCACAGCTGGGCTATAGGAAAGCCATGGAGCTAGGGAGCATCTCGAGCACAGGAGAGCTGCAAGGTCTCTCCCACCTCATTGGGACCAAGCACTGGCCCCCCTCTACATCAAGTATTCTCTTGCTACTTAAGTGAAATGGGGCATGCTTTGTAAGATAAAACTCTTCCCACATTTTTTTCTCTCATCCAATAACTTGAAGTTATTGGCCTTTCACTCTAAATTACTGCCATTTTCTAAAATCAGCCAGAGAGACGAGACAAAATAGCAACCAGAACGCCGACACACATATCGGAGGACAAAAATAAAAACCAAGCCTGTTGCAAAGAATGGATTCTGCCGGGTAATGATGCCATTATAGGGCAGAGTTGAGATGCCCCAGACATTTCTAACACCTGACAACACTCTTTTTTCTCCTCTGAGTGTCTGATGGGTTTCAACCACTGTCCTTTTGGTTATCAGACAACCACTTCATGATTTTGCCACTTAGGGACTCCTTAACCCATAGAAAGAATCCAGAAAAATTCAGAATCTCATCTCTAAAAGGAAATAAAGTGTTTTTAGGAAGATTGGCATGGATATATAGTTCATTTGAGCACATGGGTCTATGAAGCAACTTTCTCAGCCCCGTTCTTTAAACCTTGTGTGCTTGGAAGCTATAGCACTTTCAAGCGTAGCATAAACCCAAACCAAACTCACTGCCATCAAGTCAATTCGGACTCACAGCAAACCGATAGGACAGAGCAGAGCTACACCTGTGGGTTTCCAAGATGGTCCATCTTAATGGGAGTAGAAGAGAGGTGGCACATAGCTCCATGTCGCCAGAACTCTTCGCACAGCATCATCTTCTTTAGCAATGCATTTTAACTGCAGAGGGTTCCCTTTGACTCCCAGCCCCACTGTGCACAACAGAACAACATAAAGGCCAGTCCTCTGCCATCTTTACAGCTGTTGCTGGCTTGAACCCATCCTTGTGGCCACGCCATCATTCTCTCTTGGTGAGAATCTTCTTTTCACAAACTTTGGTGGTATAACGGTTATGCATTTGGCTGCTAACCACAAAGTCAGTGGTTCAAGCCATCAGCTGCTCTGAGGGAGGAAGAAGAGGCTTTCTGCTCCTGTAAAGAGTGACAGTCTCCTGATAGGATCGCCATGACAGAGAATTGACTAGATGGCCATGGGTTGTGTTTTGGGGGTTTTTTTGCTCTACCAACCATAATGTCCTTCTCCAGAGGCTAGTCTCTCCTGACAATTCGTCCAAGAAAGCGAGTCTCCCTTTACTTGCTCCTAAGGAGCATTTTGGTTGTACTCCTTCTAAGACAGAGTTGTTTGTTCTCCCAGTCCATTACATAGTTCATTTTCCCCCTTTTTGCTAACATCAAAAACCAAAGGTATTGTTTCTCTTCTTTCTTCTTCACTTGTCTAACTTTCACATGCTCATCAGACGATGGGAAATACAATGACTTGTGCCAGGGGCACCTTCCTCCTGGCTTTCTATCGCTTTAAAGAGGTCCTTTGCAGTACACCTGCCTAATGAAGTTTGTATTGGATTTCTTGGTGGCTGCTTCCATTGATGTCAATTGTGAATTGAACAGAAATGGAGCCATTGACAACTTCAATCTTTTTCTCTGTTTATTATAATAATGCTTATTGGTTCAGTTGGAGGATTTATTTATTTTTATCCTAAGGTATAATCCAGTTTCAGACTGTAGGAACTGATGAAATGTTTAATTCCCTTGTCTTTTATATTATTGGTTGTGAATAAACTAGAATAATAGTTATTTGAGTTGCTCTTCCTTGTAGATATAATTCTACTACTACCAATATTACACTTCGGGATAGATCTTAGAATACTCTTTTGGACAACCCATACAAGTTTTTTCCTCTTCGGTTTTTCATTTTGTCTATGTGTCATTCAATTTTGTCCTGGTAAAAACAGCTTTCCAAAAATAGTAGCAAAAACATGAGTTTGAGATTGGGTTTTCTCTAATAGGCTCCTTGACCTTGGTGAGTGGTTTGGATCTTTGACCTTCACTCCTTACCTTCTAAAGTGGGATTGGTGATATTCTTTCTGCTTATCTCTTAAGGCTGCCAGTATCAAATGAAGCAGTATGCGTAAGTAAAGCAATATTTGTAAATGAAAATAAACTAAAAATGCAGGATACTGTTGATATGAAACAGACAAAACCTGTTTCTAAGTTTTGTCCTCAGAGTATCATATTTCCTTAAGTGGAACTATATGATTGCAATGTTAAATGCTAATGGCAAACGATCAATTTTGTCTTTCAATGTTTTCTTTTGCTTTGTTTAAAGATCATCTGGAGACTCTAGAAAATAAAAATTGATGGGCCTATTGAGTTTTCATTTTCAGATACGAACCTGAGAATCCCAATTTTCAGGCCAGAGTAAAGAAACCTGTCAAGAAGTGATGTCAATCCAAAAGGCCAGCGGCGGTAACATCGTCAGCAGCAAACTCTGTCTTGCAGTGCCAACAACACAATTTATATTTCTGATTTTAAAAGATGTACATAATCACCATTTTCTTTTCATGCTAAATGTTGCATACTCTCCTTTGGTTGCGTGCAGTAAAATAAAGACCTGCATGAAACCGGTTTCGTGGAGACTTGGTAACTGAGCAGGTCAGGTAAGTGCTAGGACATTTCTCACTCAAGAAAATCCAATATCTAACCACATATTCGAGCTTCCTTTTTAGAAGGCTATTTGCAACAGGCATTAGTGAATCCTGAAAGAGGCAAATTTACAGCAACTAGTAGGCAAGGTAAGAGTGTATCAGAAAGCCCACAAATGATCAAGGGTGTTTAAGTAAAGCCAGAAACATCTCCCATCAGGCAAGTTTGTAAAAGTAAGCACAAACTTGCCTTGGCACGGTAGTGGAATAAAGCGTCTAGCACACACATAAAACCGAAGCATTTTCCGCTTACTAAAAACAAAACTAAATTAAAGCACAAAATTAAAATTTGCTAGTGGGGATGACTAATATTTTAGTCCCTCTACTTCCGAAAGTATAAAAAGATTTATACACACACACACACACACACACACACAACAGAGGAATTTCTGAAGATTAAATGCAAAGAAAGATAAGATTTATTATTGTAGAAATGTCAATTAAAAAGTAAATCCTTACATTTTGTAGACTCAGCTTTCGGGAGTATGTAAAGGTCAAAGTCTCTGAAAGGTCAGAATACACCAATGCTTTAAGTGGCTATTTTAAATCACAGTGAGTGACATAAATTCCAAGTACACATAACACTTGTGATCATATGATCTGTTGTCCTGATGTTTAATCTTCCTCATGTGAACAGACAAACAGATTAAAAAGTGTCCTTCAGCAAAGAAGGCTCTGGTCTAATATTTAACTCTTTATAGCAGCTAGTGAATGTCTATCACAGCAACAGAAAGTCTTCCTCCCAGGAAGGCTGTGGCCCCCAGAAGACCTGCCCAAGGAGGCGGGGTCTTTCCTGACCCCTTGGGATGGTTCAAAGGGAAGGGAGCTGTCCGTGGGTGCAGAACCAGGATTGAATTCCAGCAGTAGCACCCGCAAGCTAAATGACCTCAGATCCGGCACCCAACTTCCTTTTGTCTACTTGTGAGTGGGGAGTAATAATAGCTTACTTTCCAGGTTTGATAAGAAAGTCAAATAAAACATTATCTGATAATGTACTTGGTAAGGCTAAAAATATTAAGAAATGCAGAGCAGGTAGAGTTCCTAGCAGGGCAATTTAACTAAATAAATTGGTTTTACACAGTGATTGTCTTAGTCTGAGTTCTCTAGGGGAGAGGGGAGAGGGTGAGTGGGTTGGAAAGGGGGAACCGATTACCAGGATCTACATGTGACCTCCTCCCTGGGGGACAGACAACAGAGAAGGGGGTGAAGGGAGAGCCGGATAGGGCAAGATATGACAAAATAATAATTTATAAATTATCAAGGGCTCATGAGGGAGGGGGGAGCGGGGAGGGAGGGGAAAAAAAGGACTTGATGCAAAGGGCTTAAGTGGAGAGCAAATGCTTTGAAAATGATTAGGGAAAAGAATGTACAGATGTGCTTTATACAATTGATGAATGTATATGTATGGATTGTGATAAGAGTTGTATGAGTCCCTAATAAAGTGTTAAAAAAGAAAGTACATGTCTAGAAAAGAATGAAGGCAACATATGTACAAATTCGCCTGATACAAGCAATGTATGGATTGTAACAAGAGTTGTTAGACTCCCTAATAAAATGATCTTTTAATTTTAAAAATCTATAAAAGTATTTAGATAATATATAAATATATATTATTTTATATAATTAAATATATTTTACACACATACACATATGAAATGGCTGAGACAGTTGTGGTGACGGGTAAGTCCAACATTTGAGGATAAGCCATCAAGCTAGAGCCTTCTGCAGTGCTGGGGAAACCCGAATCTGCAAGTCAGACTGCAGGCTTCAGGATGGAAAGTGCTTCAGGATGGAAAGGCAGATCATCTGAAGAGCGAGACCAGACGGAGAGCAAGAGCAATAGAGAGGAAGACCTTTGACAGAAGCTATATACTGGATGCAGGTCGCAAACTCTCCCCCAATGAAAATTCCCTATGTTGGAACACAAAATGGAAGATAATTGCATAATACTGAGAATAGTGGCCTATTTTACCCATTACACTAGTATAGGGTTAATTATCACAGTAATTTAGATGAAAAAATCAGTGATGTCAGTATTTCTGCTCCCTCATTTTGTACAAAGGGGCTCATGTTTGCTTAAAGTACACATCGAACATTAGAACCTACTCCCACAAATGCTATAGATATAAAATTCCTCCAAGTTATTTTCACCATGAAAGTAACCGTGCTGAGCAAAAGCAGAAGATTTAGAATGGCTCATCGTCCCACACTTAGACACTGTGAAGATATTGCACCCTTCCACACCCTTGTTGTTGTTAGATTCCACAAAGTCAATTCTAACTCAATAATCCTATGTACCACACAATGGAACACTGCCTGATTCTGTGCCTGGTTCTCAGAATTCTTATGTCCACATTCTATGCCCCCAATTTTCCATACATCTGAGTGATGAGAAAATGGTGAAACATTTGGCTTCTAATTCATTTGGCTTCTAATTGAAAAGTCAGCAATTTGAACACACCAGTCACTCTTTGGGAGAAAGATATGGCAAAGTTTACATTCTTGGGGAGAGAGAGAGAGAGAGAGAGAGAGAGAGAGAGATTAACAGAAATACATAACTGGTTTATCCAGCTCCTATTTATAAAGAAAATCTGCAGTGAGAGGTTGGTCCCAGTGCCAGTGTTCACACTCCAACTTAATATGCATACTACTTATGTTTGAGTGTGTGTGTATGTGTGAGAGAGGGGGTGGGGAAGAGAGGGGAGGGGAGAGAGAGAGGGAGAGAGAGAGGGAGAGAGAGAGAGAGAGAGAGAGAGAAAGAGAGAGAGAGAGAGAGAGAGAGAGAGAGAGAGAGAGAGAGAGAGAGAGAGAGAGAGAGAGAGAGAGAGAGAGACCTGCCCAGCTGCTTCATCCGTTTGACATAAAGGAAAGTAAGGAAAGTCGTTTAATAGGAAATTATTCTCTGTTCTGCTGCTAATTCGTTGCAAGTCTTATTCTCCTAAAACTCAATCCTCTCTTGCAAAATGAGTGTTTTCCAATCATGAGACCTCTAAACAAAGGAAAATTGGTAATATACTTATGAGGTCATATCTTAGAAATATCTTTCTATATCTTGATATCTGCCTTATCACTTCCAGTGAATTTAAAGTTGCTACAATTCATACAGGCTTTATTTTCTCAAGACAGGAAGAAATTAGGTAAAAGAAAAGAGAATGAAAAATATGCTTTTTGCTCAGCTTCATTCAGAGGAACAATGTGGACCAGCATGGTGAGTCCAAACTCATTTCTCTGTCTGCTGTCATTAGAGGTCCTCCCAAGAGTCCAGTGTGGAGCCCCATCTTGATTAAGTTCCTGACACTTACCTGACTATTACCTTGGTGGGTCCAGCACCCAGACTCTTAAGAACCACAACGTATGCAGTCAAGGCTCTTCTGTTTTGCCAGGTGTTTGACTTGCTCTGACTTTGCTGGAGTTGTTGTGGAGTGGGAAATTGTACAGGGGCCTCTTGTGCCAACCCTTCCGACTCCTGCTCTGCTCTGAGCAGCCTGACCAGTGGTCTGGATCAGCAGGTACAAGGGACAGCATCTTAGGTTTTGATTCAAAACATTCTGTCTGATGAAAGAGATTTGGACATCCTTCTTGAATAGTGATGGAGGGCTTGCTGTTGTTTGTAGTAGGTCTACCATTGGTCCTGGCATACAGCAATCATATGCACACCAGGATGAAACACTACCCAGGCCTGAGCATCCTGACAATTGTCCTTATCTCTGAACCCGTTTCTACAGCCACGGTGTCGATCCATCTTGTCTAGGTCTTCCTCTTTTTCGCTGCCATTCTACTAACCCAAGCATGATGTCCTTTCCTAGGACTGGTCCAAAGTCGGTCAGACGAAGTCTCCCCATCCTTGTCTTTAAGGGACCCTCTAGCCATACTTCTTCCAAGACAGCTTGCTTTGTCCCTTTAAGCAGTCCATGGTACCTTCCGTATTCTTTACCAGCACCACGATTCAAATGCATCTGTGGACGTATTCCATGTACAACTTTACACCCATATGTGGCCATGGAAATGGCCATGGCTTGAGTCAGGCTCCCTTAGTCCTCAAAATAACACCCTGGTTTTTTAATACTATTAAGAGATCTTGTGCAACAGATTGATCGAAGGCAACTTGTCTTTTGATTTCTTAACCGCGACTTCTAGGAGCATTGATTATGGATCCAAGCAAGACAAAATGCTTGATAACTTCAACATTTTCTCCATTTATCATAATGTCACCTATTGGTCCATTTGTGAGGATTTTGGTCTTCATCACATTGAGTTATAACCCCTACTGAAGGCTATAGTCCTTGATCTTCACCAGCAAGTGCGTCAAGTCCTCCTCACTTTCAGCAAGCAAGCTTGTGTCATCTGCACATACATGTTGTTAATAAGTCTGCTTCAAACTCTGATACCGTGTTTTTCTTCTTTGTGTTAGTCTGGGTTGACCAGAGAAACAAATCCAGGACACTCATGTGTATAAGAAAGAGCTTTACATCAAAGAGTAATTGTATATTAAGAAAGCATCCCAGTCCAGTCCAGATCAAGTCCATAAGTCTGATATTAGCCAATATGTCCAATACCAGTCTATCATTTCCTCTTCAGACTCATGCAACACATGCAATGATGTCAAATGCAGGAAGATCACAGGCCAGTGGGTGAAAAGTCTTGTGGATTCAGTGGTGGTGGAAGCATCTCCGCACTGGCTAATTGACGGACTAGACTCCACCCCTTTGCAAGTTGACAGGAGATTATCTAACTGCCACATTTATAAAAGCCGGTTTTTCTGATTATTTCCTCAGCTCACAGATTGAATAAGTATAGTGAAAGGACACGACTCTGTAGAACACATTTCCTGATTTTAAAGAATGTACTGTTCCATTGCTCTGTTAGCACAACTGCCGCTTGACCCATGTACAAGTTCTGCAGGAGTACAATGAAGTGTCCTGGAATTCCCATTCTTCTTAAGGCTATCCATCGTTTGCTATGATTGACAGAGTTGAATGCCTTTGCATGGTCAATAAAACAGTAAACATCTTTATGCTATTCTCTGCTTTCAACTAAAATGCATCTGAGATCAGCAATGATATCCCTTGCTCCAGTGAACCTGAATTTGGTCTGAACTTCTGACAGCTCCCTGTTAATGCACTGTTGTAACCTTTTTTGTGTGATCTTCAGCAAAATTTTACTTGCACTTGCTATAAATTATATTGTTCTATAATTTGAGAACTCTGCTGAGTCACTTTTCTTTGGAATGGGCACAAAAGTGGATCTCTTCCAGTCAGTTGGTCAAATAGATGTCTTCCTACACCAGTGAGTGCTTCCAGTGCTTCCCCAGCTTGTTGAAGCATTTCATTTGGCCTTTCATCAATTACTGGAGCCTTGTCTTGGGCCAAAGCTTTCAGCACAACTTGACATTCTTCCTTCGTTAGTTTAAGATTTGCTGAGCATAGTCTCCCCTTGTGGTTTCCAGGTCTTTGGGCACGTTTCATTATACTATTTGGCTTTGTCTTCTCAAGCTGCCCTTTGACATGTTCTATTGGGCTCTTTGACATCATCGTTTATTCCACTTGCTTTAGCTACAAGCTGCAGAGTCTCTTCTGACATCCACTTTTATCTTTTGTTTCTTTTTTCTCTTTTTGATAACCTTTCTTTTCTTTATGAATGATGTTCTTGATGTCCTCCCTTAGCTCACCAGGTCACCTGTCATTAGTGTTCAATGCATCAAATCTGTTCTTGAGATGTTCTCAAAATTCAGGCAGGATAGACTCAAGGTTGTAATTTGGCTTTCATGGACTTATTTTAATTTTCTTCAGCTTTATTTATCCTGAATTTATATATGTGCAATTAATATTCTGTTCCACAATCAGCCCTGGTCTGGTTTTAGCGGCTGTGTTTGAACTTCACCAGTGTCTCTTCCCACAGATGTTGTCAGTTTGATTTCTGTGTGTTTTATTTAGAGAAATTAATGTGTATAGTGGCCTTTTGGGTTGTTGACAAAAGGTATTTGCTGCCAATAAGTTGTCAGTTTTGCAGTTAACAGTACTTTCAATATTCATTGCCAGTGCCATAAATAAAATACGCTGATTCTCTTTCAGTCTTCCTTATTCGATGCTCAACTTTCACATGCATAAGAGATGATTAAAAATAACAAGGCTTGGGTCAGGCCCACCTCAGTCTTCAAAGTAACATTCTCTCTTTCACACTTTCAAGAGGTTTTGTGCAGCATATCTACCCAGTTCAATTTGTCATTTGATCTTAGAAAGTTTTAAATCCTGAAGAACTTTCTAAGGCATTAATGTAAATTGATAATATGTCTTACAAAATATAAATATTAAGGAACTGGTTTTTTTTAATACTCAGTCGGATTGAATAACCTTTTTAAAGAACATTGTCCATGAGCTATACCATGGAGGCCAAATTAGGAAAACAAAGGTTAATGCCATACACCTCAGATCTGATTATTGGGTTAACATTAACAATAAAAGTACATTGTTTATGCATCATTTATTTGATTGGATACTTACTTAAATGCCCCATTATCATGTCGTCTCATATTTAATGAATCAATAAATAGTGAATCAGGTAAAGGACTTCCCTTCAAATCACACAGACAGTGAATTGCTGATTAAAATTCAATATCTACTCTTCTGATTTTAAGATCCAGGCTCATCTTAATATGTTTTAGGTTGCTGTTTGCAGCTGAAAGGCTGTTTAAATGCAGGTGGAGGGAACCCTGTCTCAATTAAGACACTTGGGAAAATATCAGTCTTAAGTTAACTTCAGAAAAGATGTCCTCTAATATTAGACTAATTATTCCACTGAACTATGTATTGCCAGCCTATATTGTTTTGCCAAGCCAATTTATTAGGAGCTAATACAGACATCATGAAATTCTATAGTTCATTATCAAGCAGTATTGTATAATTGCTACCAAGATCTTTTCCTTCCTTCTTGAACTCCTTGGTAGCAGCTCCCCTTTCATTCCCCCAAAGAACCCTTATTCTAGTTGTTGTCTCTAAATATTCTCCTAACCTGGCTTTTGTATAGTGGAAAATATTTTGTCATATCTTATACCATCCGACATCTCCCTTCATCCACTTCTCCACTGTCTGTCCCCCAGGGAGGATGTTACATGTAGATCCTTATAATCGGTTCCCCTTTTCTCCCTCACCTTTCCTCTACCCTTTTGGTATCACCACTCTCACCACTGGTCCTGAGGGGTTCATCTGTCCTGGATTCACTGTGTTTCCAGTTCCTATCTGAACCAGTGTACACCCTCTGGTCCAGCCGGATTTATAAGGTAGAATTGGGATCATGATAGTGGGGGCTAGGAAGCATTCAAGACCCAGAGGAAAATTGTTTGTTTCATCATTGCTATACTGCACCCTGACTGGCTCGTCTCCTTCCCTTGACCCTTCTGCAAGGGGATTTCCAATTGCCCACAGATGGGCCCTGGGTCCCCATTCTGTACTCCCCCTCATTCACAAAGCTATGATTTTTTTGGTCTTTGCTGCCTGATACCTGATCTCTTCAACAACACATGATCACACAGGCTGGTATGCTTCTTCCATGTGGGCTTTGTCGCTTCTGTGTTACATGACCACTTGTTTATCTTCAAGCTTTTAAGACCCCAGACTCTATATCTTTTGATAGCCGGACACCATCAGCTTTCTTCACCACGTTTGCTTATGCACCCACTTTGTCCTCAGTGATGGTGTTGGGACAGGCTGGTGTGCTTCTTTCATGTGGGCACTCATATTTTCTGTATTTCCTTTATGAGGGCAAGTATTGAGCAGGGCTATGTCGTAAGAACTAAATTTTCATAGGTTGGAGGTAGGAGTGTCTCCAGCTCACCTTAGAGACATCTTTGTTGATTTATGGTAGAGAATCTTATGGATCATCTGCCAGGAACATAAGGACCTTCTGTTTATAGTGTCATTGATTAGCTTATGGTACTAAATATAAAGAGGGAATTGAAAAAGTGTAGTCTCACTACATATCTCAATATTTGGGTTATTCACTTGTATAGACGAAATCTTTACCTGACTGGATGCTATTTGCACAAACAATGAGGATTTTTGGTCAGGCAAAACTTAAAATAACATTCACTGACAATATCAGTTACATGTCTGCCAGAATAATGCATATCTTAATACAACATTTAAGGCATTGAGGTAGTAAGGAAATATTAGTCCACTTACTGACATTTAAATACTCTTGGCATAGCTGTCTGTGCTTCTTCATGCACCATGCACTTTCAGCCTTAATGCCTCAGATTACAGGTATGTTTGAGGTCAAGTCTAGTCCACCTAGTGGGATGTCCATATCATATCCTCTGGTATGGTCTTTGGAGTGTGTTGTGTGCCATGAAGATCCAGGGATTCAATGCCTCTTTGGTCTATAGCACATGGCCTGGGTCCACAAGGTGTGAACAGAAACTCAGGCCAATGTGTTTTGTTAGGTTCTGTGGTTGTTATATAATTGTTTGTCAATTTGAGGATTAAGAGTGTAGGGGAAGAGTCTAGGCTGTCAATCAGGTTATAGCCAATGAAGCCTGTCTGTGGGCATGGATTTCCCCTAAGGGTTTAGGGAATTCTGGTATTTCCTGCATTTAGGCAGGAGACAGGCACTCTCTCTATTCACTCCCTGGGAGACATTGCAGCTGACAAGACACATGGAACTACACTAGTGCCCTGAGCTGAAGAAGCCACATGGACCTACCATGATGCAACCAGGCCTCTAGAGCTTCAGAAACCATGTAGAGACCCCTGACAGCACTGACGTGCTTACACCGCCGTTAGATCCAAAGACTTTCTACCCACTGGCCTGTGATCATCCTGCATTTGACATCATTGCATGTGTTTTGTGAGACTGAAAAGGACTTGGCAGATTGGTATCAGACACATGGGCTAATATCAGATGTATGGGATTGGACCGGACTGGGTTGGGATGCTTTCTTAATGTACAATTACCATTCATATAAAACTCTCTTCTGCACATATGAGTTTATATGGATTTGATTCTCTAGTCTACCCAGACTAACACAGGTACATATTACTAGGCATATTCCCTGCCCAGATAGGGTCCTTAAAAGTCTTGTTAGTTATCCCTGCCCCCACCGCACCCCCAAACTAGGAAATTGGTCCTTTCCCTTTTTCTACCAAGAGACATACACTGTCTTCTCCCAGATTTGAATACTCCCGTTCCCACCTCTTGACTTGACTTTCCAATCAGCATTCCTCATCGCTCTGATCGGGGTGCCCGCCAGTCCAGGGGGCCCCATGGCACCACTACTCAGTCATCCTCCCTTGCCTCTCTCTTGAAACTCTGATCCCAGCTGATGTGAGGACCACTCGTCCAGGCTACATTTGAAATATTGATTATACTTTGAATATCATATTGTAAGATTTGAGACTTATGAAAGATCATAAAGTGAAGAAGTACTAGAAATCTGTCCAAGTAGCTGAAGTCCTAAAGGAAAACTGAAGGAACTCAACGTGTTCAAGCCTGGAAAAGGGAATATGGTGGGTGTAGGGGCTGATACGGAAGGAGAAGTACTTTCTCTAGGGACATGAAGGGCTAGTACTGTTACTTCAAAGGGATAAAACATGTAACTCCAAAGTCCACAAGTGAGGGAGCTTTGAAAAAATATTTTATAAATATTTATTTATAGTCTGGAGGTAAAGTGCACCCCAGGAAAAATGACTGCCTTGCTCCTAAGGCCTCCAACTAACTAGATGAGGCCCACCTACATTTGGAGAGAGAATCTGCTTTCCATTAATCATCACTATCTGCATGTGATCGCTTCATGTGGCTTGGCCTTTCTCCCAGTATGGTGGCCTTAAAATACTTGGGATTTTTATGCTGAATCTCAGGACTCAAAATGCAAACTTTTCAGTTAATAAAGCCGGAACTTTATTGCTTTTAAAACTTCACCTTCATAGTCACACAGTATGGCTCCTGCGGTGTTTTATTAGGGACTAGCACATCACAGTCTGCACAGACTCGAGAGGGGGGATAATATCAAATTCATCTGGTAAAATACAAATGTCTACAATCTCTTACATTATTGACCAACAGAATTATGTCACCTTCTGTATCAAATTTAAAAATTCATTTATGAAGATTGTCTTAAGCACTAAACTAGTTCTTCTATAGAAGTATTCAGATTTTAAAATTAAGAAAAGATGTTAAATTGGGAATTCTATTGATAATCACTCTTAAGTGGAAATATAATATAAAGTACATGCCATCTTTTAAGTACTTAAATAACTGCCCGTGTGCTAAGGAATCAAATAGGAATCTAGTCTTCGTGATACAGAATGGAACTACTTTATAGTGTATATGTCTAGTTTGTATCTTTTTTTTATTGATTAACTGGTTGACATGATGCTAATTTCTAAGAGGCACATGCCCCAAACTTACAATAATCTTTTCGCTTTCTAACTACACTTCAGTTTTCTTCATTCAAAGTTCAGCCCTCTGAGGTTCCACTACTTGTTCATACAATGTGGATGTGGCCATGTAAGCTAGGAGGTACAGGTTGTTTGTGATAGGCAAACGATTCTTTTATGAGATAATTTATTTAACATGATCCATTTATATTTGCTGTTTTCTGGAGAGCAGGGAGTACAGCTGTACGCAAAGCATAAAACAAGACTTTCTTCAAATAAATGTCATTGACCCGGAGGGTTCTTAGTCAAGCTGGAGTTGTGGAAATGAGTCTTTGTTGTGGTGGTGGTTGCTTTTTTAAGGGTTGTTTTAGTTTTTTCTTGAATGTTAAAAAGGAATTGTTAACCCACGGTTAGTTTCTATGGTTAGTTTGCATTGCTCCCTCTGTTTTCTTTGAGACTCCCAGGTGCTTCAAAGATTTGTACTTTATAATCGGCACTAATTATGATGATTTCCTTTATATTTTATTTAACTATTAATCCTCTATCGACCATCAAAGGCTTAATTAATTGCATGTAATCTTAAATGAACCTCAGTCCTGAGTTTCTCTGGGTGATAGGAGAAAGGACTCTCCTGCCATCTCTTTGTCCAGGCATCATGCCAAGATATGGCCTGGGGGCAGGTCCTGGAACTGAGCAGTGGGTGTGAGAGAATGGAATTGAAAAACACCAAAAACAGAGTCAATATTGGGACCAACAAGGTTATGCTATTTTCAAAAGTGAACAGGCATATCTACTGTCTCTTAATTCCAGCGAATATTGTACTCCTCTTCCTGCAGCAATGGAACCACACTGAAACACAGCCGTCTTTCTTCAGAAAGGCCACCAAGGTCATGTTCACAAAATACACATAAATAGGCTGCATGTTATGGCACACATAGAATGTTCCGGTCCACTCATTTCTAAGTGACTAATATTCTTGAATGGAATCAGGAAACTAAAAATAATCTCCAAAGTGTCGTTGAAAAGATCTCCACTTGGAAGAGCAGCTCCTTTGTTTATGAAACTTTTAACTTCATTCCCTATTCTTATGTCAATAAGAAAGACACACCCATTAGCAGAGAATAGGAGCATTCTCAATTTTGCCTTACAGAGAGATAGTCTACTCTGCAGGGAATTGAGGAGCGAGCTAGGGGAATAACTATAATCAAAACTGATCAAAAGTCCTGTGGATTTTATTAAATGGAGTAATAAATCTCGGACATAGGATAATATTAGATTATTAGGATAGGCTGTAGATCATCTAGATTAGCAGCATGTAAGTGTCCTTATCTATAAAATGGGCATAAAAAATACCTGCTGGGATTGTTAGGAAGACTAAATAAGAAAACATAAATCAATGGCCTAACACAGCCCCTAGTGAACATTCATAATTATTATGAAAATATAGCAGACTAGTGTCAAAATAAGTTCTAAACTAGAAGATAGGAGTGTATATTGCCATACTAGTTCTGCTGCTGGTTATCTATATAAATTTAGAACCTCTCTTAATTTTTCTATTAGCAAGATTAGGGCTTGGCAACCTGGTTCCTACCTTTTTGAATTTTAAAACCATAGGAGTAGCAGTAAATGAAGAGAATCACCAGCTTCCATTTTATACAACAAACGATGATCCTTAATCTAAGGTCAATTTAGTTACTAAAGGATGCCTTCTAAGTTTAATAAAATATACCTAGGCCAACGCTTACATTTGTTCATAGGCCTGGGCTTGCATCCAAATCCAATTATTTATTGTTTGTGACCCTGGGCAAGTCAGTTTTCTTCTTACTATGGAGACTATATACATCCCTGGTGGTGCTGTCTGGTAAGCATTGGACTGCTACTGCAAGGTTGGTGAAATGAGGCTATCTGCTCCCATAAAGACTGATGGCGCAGTACACCTTCTACAGGGTCACGAAGTGCTGGGACAGACTTGATGGCAATTCTCAATGCCATCATGTCAATTCAAATGAATTTCTACTCTTCTGATTCTGTAGGACAGAATGTCTGTAAATCTTAACAACAGCAGAAATCCCCCTCTTTCCTGTGGGGAGCAGTTGGAGGGTTCAGACTGTTGACATGTTAGTTATCAGCTCAACATGTAACCCACGATGCCGCCAGAGTTCCTTATATAAACCCTAGAGAGCTGTGAAATGAGGAGGTTCATAAGCCCTGCCTACAATGAGTAAGAGCTCAACAACTACCAGCTATTTCATTCATTTGCCTTAACCTTTCCCCTTTTGTCTGTCCCCCTTTGGGTAATTTATTATGTATTGATGTGATCATGTAAATCTTTAAAATAATATACTTTAAAACTGTACTACTATGGTATCCTATCGCTGGGTGTCATTGAGTTGTTTCCAACTCGTAGTACCATGCTAAGACAGACTAGAACTTTCCCATAGAGTGTCCGAGGCTATAATCTTTAGATTGGATCTTTTCTCCCCTAGGGGCCACTGAAGGATTCAAACTGCTGTCCATTTAGTTGGCAGCTGAGCACTTTATAATTGTGCCATGAAAGTACCTAATAATTTCTTGAAAATATAGATGACTACAGGAAGAAAGAGAATCTCAGCTTGATTGATTATTAATTTAGGTTGAATTAATCAAGTGTCTGGATTATCTTTTCATTGCCTTTCCAGAGTAACCTGAAAAATGTGTGGTATTCTTGCCTCTTGATTTGTCACCTTTTAAGTTAGAAATATTTAAAACTAGCTGTACTTTAGCTCCACTCTTGCAAAATCTGGAATAGACTCTGATAACAACTTGAATTTTCACCAGTTTTATCAGTAATTGAAAGTTTTTTCCCTCACAATTAAAGGGAGTTTCTAGCATCACTTGGAAAGGCATGGTAGAAATTGTTAAATGCTTATAATACATCAGGATATTACACTGAGTACTTTGCAAATACTCCCTCAAGTAATGCTCACAGCCTGTGAGGGGGAACATTATTTCTATTTTACAGGGGAAGAAAGTCATCACAAGCAAGAAATGGCAAAACTAGGAACTTAAACCAAAACAACACATCTTTTATTCTTTAAAGAACAACTAATGAGAGAGGTGAGCCTAGAGGGAAAGAGAAAGAAGGGGCTTGCATATTTCAGATACTGTGGGTTCTCTACTGACTTTGTATTCTACAGGCCTGAGCCAGGATCTACTATTCTTTCTCTACAGTCTTTTAGCCCAATCAGGAGAGGAGGAGGTTTCGTCTCAAAGTAAAGTGTAGAAGATGTTGCTACGAGTAAGCTGGTGGGTTTTTTATTTCATGAATTGGTACATACAGCACATTTTTAACAAAAATATCTGGGAATTCAGGAAGGCTATTGCCACTTCTGACCTTATAGGAATCCTATTTCAAATAATCTCCGGATTGCCTTATTTGAGGGGCATGGGGTTTGTTTTCTGAAAATGTAAAACAAAACTGAGAAGCAAGTACATTTCTTTTGGGAGAGCACTTAGTCAGGTCAAATGTCAAACAGCGGTTCAAACTAAGAGGATGATCATTCAGAATCGTGTGCAGATTGTGAAAAGAGTGGTAGAAGCCGTAATAAAATGATTAAAGCACACACACACACACACAGAGGATGAAGAGATTAGCCACAGACATGGAAAATATACTTGCATCTGCAAATAGCATCTCTGATAAAGAACTTGTATCCTGAATTTGTAACAAATGTTCTAAATTCAATTAAGAAATAAACAAGCTAGTTGGTTCAAAAAAAAGAATCATGTGCAACATGAAAGGTCAAACATGCAAAGCCGGTCTTGAGGTTAAAACTCTCCTTGTGACACAGGTAAGAATGATTGGCATCTATTGGCAGCAGCAGCATCCACCTTGCCTTTTTCCTCATGACGTTTTTGTGGCTGTGGATTTTTATCACCTTAGGCACCAACAGGAGGACCAGTGGATCTCTATTTTCCCAGATTTTAAACCAGCAGGCCCCAGAAGCCACTGGATCCACAAAGCGGATCCAGAAGCAGATCCCTAGGGAAACTGTGGAAGCTGAGTTCAGAACACATTTTCCATGATTTATGTAGTATGACCTCCTCTGTAAGGACTTCTTTGGACATAATCTACAGAACTTCGGGCAGATGGGCACACGCACGCTAGAGTCAACACCAAAACTCCTCCCTGACGTTTTCATTTACAGACACATTCATTGTCAGTGGTTGAGTCTGTCCTTCTACGATGCAAATTTGAACTTGCAGCCCAGAAAAATATTTGAAATTAGCCTTTTTTTATAGTGCTGCCATCTGGCACCAGTTTCTGTCTCATGGTGTGACAGAAATTGTTTTCTCTGAAGAACTTGATCTCTGACTTGACCAATGTCACTAGTCTGAACTTGGCACCTTTTCATCTTGGCCATCACTTGGCCTTGTATGCTTTCTACTATCCCCATGGGGGTGGGGTGTGGGTGGAGGTGGAGCACTGCATATAACTGCAGAGTTATAATCGAGGGTTCAGCAGCATCTCCCTTGGGGCAAAATGAATTGGGTTAGGACACCATTGCACAAAAGACCACTCATTTCTAATTTTCAAGAAATACAGGGAATCTTTCCCTGTACATCTGTCAGGTTCTGCATGCTGCGTTGTAAGACGGGTCCTTTCACTGAATGGGTATTCCCACCAAGGCGACCTGGCATCCTCTCCTCAGAGGAGAACTTGCTCAGAGGGGTGAAGCCAAAGTTGAACGCTGTCCTCTGGCTGATCTGCTCCTAAAATCAACGTGGCAGAGAGGAATGGCTGGAAGTCAGGCTGGTTGTCTATGTACCCAGACCTTTGACTTTTCAGCCAAGCCACCTTGGGGAAGATTTTAGGACTTTCTGTGCCTGCTCTTTTTCCTCTTCTAAGGGACCGGCGCTAGGGACACCTATCATACAAGGTTACCATAAAGGAAGAATCAGTTAATTCCTGTCGAATGAGTGGGACAATGCATGTGTATAAAAGTTAGCTGCTAATTTCATTTACAAATCTGAGGACTTCCGTAACTGTTTAGAATGCCATTTGCCTTCCTAGACTCAATCTCGACATGAAGGAATGAGCATAGAAAGAGGGGTAAGAGGGAATGAAAGAGGAATGGGGCTCTCAGCACTCCGGGTGGCCTTCCGATCCAGTTATGGCATGGCATCTCTCGGGAGTCCTAGGCTCTGACTTCTAAAAGTGCACACAGCAATGGCAGGGCTCCACCACACTTGCGTGGTCATTTTACTGTTGGTGGTGCAGGTGACTTTGCCTCTGACTCGTGGCAAGTCTACAGAGAGTAGAATGGAACACTGCCCAGTCCTGTGCCCGTCCCACCGTCATTCCTAGGCCAGAATCCACCTTGTTGAGGGTCTTACTCCTTTTTACTGACCCTCTACTTGAGCAAACATAGTGCCCTTCCCCAGGGAGTAAGTCTTCCTGATAGCATGCCCAAAGTACATGAGATGGCCTTTAGGGATTGGCAACTTTAAACGTTATATAGAGAAACGGGGTGAGACGACAGCT
This sequence comes from Tenrec ecaudatus, assembly GCF_050624435.1. NCBI lineage: Eukaryota > Metazoa > Chordata > Mammalia > Afrosoricida > Tenrecidae > Tenrec > Tenrec ecaudatus. The sequence continues at coordinate 92,468,434 of NC_134536.1, forward strand.
AACTAGATACACCTCTTTTAGGGCTGACCTTGTTGAACAGGACTAAGTAACCATGAGTTCCTGGGAAGCCGAAACTGTTGTCTTCGTGCTCACAGTGAGTTCTCAGCAGTCTTGTTAGGTGGATTAGTGGATGATGACTAACCAGCAAAAATTGATTTGCTCCATAAACTTGGCTTGGCTAGATCCGAAGACAAATGTTCCTGAGAGGTTCAGGGAAGGAACCATCCCTACAAACTCTTCTCTTCTTCCCTTTCTGATTGAAGGTCTCCTCCAGCCAATATATATACATATAGATAAATGTTTAAGATGGATCAATTCATAAGTGTGCTTTGACAGTTCCATTATGGATCCTCCACAATAGTCTTGTTTTCTTGGGGTGAGCAGGAGGAATTTCTTTTGTGTGTGAGTAGAGACTCATTCAAATTTTCTTTGTTTAGTTTTTTTCTTAAATGAGGTAGTAGTCAATTGGTTCTGTCCTCTGTCTTTATTTATATACACAAGAGGATTTCAAAGAACTCATGAAGAAACTCTATTATGATTTTATTCTATTTATCCACAAATTATATGAAACCCCTTCTTTACATACACACATGCACACACACACAATTACATCGTTATTGATTTAGCTAGGGTAATAGATGATTCTGAAATAAAAAGCCTCTCTAGATTGCATTTATTGTGGCATATTTATAGCATTGAATTATCTTTTCCACTACAGTGCATGTAAATTAGCATTTACCAAAAATAAGCTGTCAAAATACAGTGTTTTTATCCCAATTAATCCATTGACATAAGAGAAATTGAAAAAGCAAGATAATGTAAGCATTTTTGATGATGAAAAACACCACCACCACCAGAACCCAAAACAACCATACAAAAATAACCCCAAAACACAGTGGTGTATGCATCTTAAATTACATATAAAAGAAAATTAGAGTTGTAAACATTAAAATTACTGGCTTTTAAAAATAATTGCCATTTTTTCATTCATATCAAAGGATTGACCAGAGGCCAGTGAGTAAATATGTTCAGCTTAGAGACCAAATCAAATGTATTATGTAGGTACTTACAATAAAAGAGAACAAAAGAGAGAGAGAGAGACAGAGAGAGAGAGAGAGAGAGAGAGAGAGAGAGAGAGAGAGAGAAAGGTGCATTCTCACAATTTTTATTGGTGGAATCCAAAATACCAAAATCCGAATTGAATATATTTTTTATGATACAAATCTACTCATGAGAAAGAGCCCCTGGGCAGCACAGATGGTAAAACACTCAACTAGTTGGAAGGTTGGTAGTTTGGATCCACCTCAAAGTATCCAGACACCAGATTTAGTAATCTGCTTCCAGAAGGTTACAGGGTTGAAAACTCTGCAGAACTATTCTGTTCTGCCTAAAGGAGATGCCACATGTCACAACCCACTGGAAAGCAGCCTCCAAACAATGATTAGACTGCTTCAGACTAATTGTGTAACCTTTATTTAATTGAGATTCAATATTAGTATGGTGTAGTATTTACACGTGTTGGGCAAACTGCAAGGTCCAGAGTTAAAAACCAACAACCACTTCTGGGAAAAGAGGCTATCTACTCCCATGAAGAGCTAGCATCTCGGAAACCACAGGGCAGTTCTATACAGTCCTATAGGGTCGCTATGATTCGAAATCGACTCAATGGCAGTGAGTTTGGCTGTTGGTTTAGCAGCATGTTGGCTGCAAATGTTCATCTGTTAAAACCATCCATCCCTCCGGTGGGGTTCAAAACAGCCCATGGACTCTGTTTGGTATGTGGGCTGTAGTTTGCTGGTCCCTGGGTTGAATGGCTGAAAGGACAGAAAAGTCATTGCCAAACAAGAGTGAGGAATGGGTGATCGTTACTGCTTCTTGGTCATTGCTTCTTATAGTTTTTCCTGGGCCATGGTACTGGGACAGTGCACTAATTTTCATTTTGGAGGCTAAGAGGAAGTGACTCAATGCCAAAGAGCATAAATTATAACTGAGTAAGCAACGAGAACTGGGTACAGGAAGTAGTCATGACAGAGAACCAAGTCAAACACACAATTCCGCTAAGGATGAGTTGCAAAGCTAGGAAAATACCCTTGACTGGTGACAGGCAAAGAGATAGCCTGCACTTTGCAGAAAATACTGGACTGTGGCAAAACCGCTTGGAACCAAGTAATGGGGAGGTCTGAAAATAGCTTTGGAATCCTTGTGGCAGCAGAGTTTGAGAACAGTGGCAGCAACGACCCTCTTGTACAGAGAAGGGGCCCAGGACAAAGCAATGTCAGCTCAACACAAGCAATATGGGGCAAGGGGAAAGAGGGTCCGAGTAGAGGGGATTTCTTATTGTCACTGGTAATAGGCACTGCTTGTTCTGTACTGAATGGATCCTTGGTAGTGGTGCCCGCAGGTTAGGGGTTGGGCTGCTAACCACAAGGTCACGAGCTCAAAATGACCAGCTGCTCAGGGTGCAGCGGGCGGGAAGATGGGGACGGAGGGGATGAGGTTGCCTACTTCTAAACAGAATGGTAGCCTTGTGCAGCTCTGCTGTCTCCTATGGGTTTTCCAGGGTTGCTATGGGTCTGAATCAACATGGCAAAAGTGGGCTTGGGTTTCCTTAGCTAAGCAAATACAAAGATAAATAAAAACTCATCCATAATTTTATACATTTTGTGTTCTAATTAAGATTCTGTTTCCGGAGTCTGGGCAGCTTCGGTTTTTAACCTGAAGATCCCTTTTTTTCTTTATAACATGCTAGGTTAAGCAACATTCTAAATTGTTTTCCACTGGAGCCAAAATGTTCTCTTCAAAGTGAGTACATGCAATGAGCAGCGGGGATCCATCACCCTGATGTCCACTCCAAGTGCTAGGCCAACCTGGCTTAAATAGATCTGTTACATAAGAATTATGAATTCATCTAGATCTAGGTGTTATTGTATACCTAAATTTTAAGCACATTAAAAAATTAAGCAGGTTAAGCACTTTTTTGGGGGGTGGCTAATAATTTGATCTCTAAATCGTTTAATAGTTTATAGAAATCATTTTAAGTCTTTGCATATCTGTAGTGGCTGGAGGTAAGAACACTCTCTTCAAGGAAAGAACTCTAGCTATAAATTCAGATTTTGCAGTCGGGCTGCTGGGTTTTAATCTCAGTACTCAATCTTGGGTGGTTGTGATAGAGGTAACATATTTTCTCCGTATTAATTCCATCCGGCATGAAAGGAGAATAGTCACAGTTGCTACCTTCCTGGGAGGAGTCATAGGAGTCCAATGATTAAGAATGGCACAGAAGGTTGGAGATTCCAACTCACCCACAGGCTCCATGGGAAAACAAAACAAATAAACTTTGTGATCTGCTCCTATGAAATCCCCCTGTTCAGGAGTTCTAGCTGTCATGGGGTCACTACCTGAGCATACACAACCACTACCACTACCTTCATGGTTTGTGAGCACTGGGTTAAATCATGTATCATACTGCTTAGTGCCTATGATATTTTCAATAAATGTCAGCAATTTTATATGGTCATTATTATAATTAAATATACATAAATGGATCATAATGCTGAGATTAATCTGACAGCAAATATACACAGACTTTCCAAAACAAATTAATTCAGGAATATTTATCCATATAGTGTCAACATTGTCATAAACACTGGAGGTTTATAGATAATCTGGAGGGAAGAAGGATTGAGATACAAAATAAATGGGATGATCAGGAAGTCTACATAAACATGATGGTCTTTCCCCCCCCCAGCATTGGGAAGTCTGTGAGCTTGCCCTATTAACAAATAAAAACACAGGATGTCCAGCTAAATTCAACAGAGCATCCTGTATTGTCTCTGACAATTGTACCTCAGGCTGAAAAATGACAAGCAAGCTTTGGGTTTCCTTGTGGGACTGGCACAAAAGGAATAAAGGGCAAGTGGGTTGAATTAGAAATTCTGATGGGGCAGGGATGTCACAGCGTGTGAAAGAGAAAACACTCACAGAGCTCTGGAATTCTTGTCTCACGGCAGGCACCTGGACGCACCTATCTTACCCAGAAGGCACTGGGCTGAGGGGTTCTCCAGACTTGCCTGCAGATGAGTAGCGCTCAGAGGCTTCATCTTGACTCTGAACATTTATTATCTATGATCATAGGAAGACAGAGTGAAAATGATCTTAGATAGCAGGTAATGCAACCCTCAGGAAACAGCCCTATAATTGAAGAAAGTGCTTCTTATAACAAGGTATCGATTGGGTGTTTGAAAGGTCAGTGAGCTGTAAGGAAAAATAAATAATCCTCTATGATTTTCCTCCTTGACTTTTCCACTCTGTTATTTTGCACCCGCGGCTCAGCGCAACACGATTTCCCCGCGCAAATGAGTTCAGTACTTGACGCTGGTAGTTGCTATCATACAGCGTGAATCTCCGTCCACGGCTTTCCTTGCACCTCGTGAGTGGAGAGTTGACGTCTCCTTCATTCTGAGATTTGTAGCGGTAGTGTGGATTATCGTATGAAGATGGAATTCACACACTCAAACCTGAAAGTAGAGTGTTCTTTTTGATTCACATTTCAAATTCCAGTTTCTGCAAGAGTGTCTAGATGTAGTCAGCAAACAAAAACAAGCGAAAACACCACCTTACTGCCTCTGAGTCAATTCTGACTCAGCGATCAGAGCAGGCTAAAACTGTCCCTTTGGATGTCTGAGGCTGTACGTCTTTATGGGGCGGGAAAGCCTCATCTTTCTCTCATAGAGCAGCTGTTGGGTTCAAATGGTTGACCTTGCAGTTAGCAGCCCAATGCATAATACACTCTGCCTTCACAACACAAGCATAAGAAGAAGAACTCACTGCCATCAAGTCAATGCTGACTCATAGTGACCCGTGAGGCTTTCTGAGACTGTAACTATTTATGGGAGTAGAAAGCTTAGTTTGTCTCCCATGGAGCTGCTGGTGGTTTCAAACTGCTGACCAGGCAGATCGCAGCCCAGTGCGTAGCCACTGCACCACCGTGTTCTAAATTATCCAACTATTTGCAAATGTTATGAGATCTTCTTGAAGCCAAACCTGTGGGTGCTAAATCACTTTAAATTTTGCTTATTTTGAAACATACAGAACAACTAAAATGTTTTGTATTAGAGTCTCACAGATGCTGAAGTAAATCAATGTCACAAAGGTACAGAACATAGAACCAAAGTCTAATTTTGAGCCCATTCTCACATCACCATTTTCTAGCTGTACGTCTTTTCCATATTTTTGGACCTTTTTTCCTTTCTATGACCTAATGACAATGATGACTATATCAAACTAAGACCTTTGCTGTCAACAAATTACCGAGATCAGTTTCAACATTAAAGCACTTTCACAGGTACGTGGAACATAAAAATGCACATCCTTTGTGCTATATCGTCTTCAATGGTACAAAATACGGGTCTCTTCCAGTCAGTGGGGCAGGTGTCTTCCAAATTCTTTTGGAAGTGCTTCCAGCGCTTCATCAGCTTGTTGAAACATTTCAAAATCAATCCTGGGGCCGCGTTTTTGACTCATGCCTTTAGTGCAACTTGGCTTCACAGTTTAATACCATTCGCTCGTGGTCATATGCTATCTCTTGAAATAGTTGTATGTCAACTAGTTGCTTCGGGCAGAGTGACGGTATTTTTCTGATGTTTCCTGTATCATTCAATATTTGATCCATAGAAGCTTTCAACATGAGGCTGGGATTTTTTCTGGAGACCAAAGAAGAATCTATGTCTTTGGATTACAGTGCTGGCAAGGAATATTGAAAGTAGCATCGACTGTCAAAAGAACAAACATCTGTGTTGGAAGAAGTACAGCCAGAATGCTCCGTTAATGCAAGGATGGGGAGACTTTGTCTCACGCGCTTTGGACATGCTCTCAGGAGTGACCAGTCCCTAGAAAGGGGCATCATGCTTGGGAAAGTAGAGGGCAGCGAGAAGAGGAAGATTCCCAACAAAATGGATTGACACAGTGGCTGCAGCAATGGGCTCAAACCAAAGAATTGTGCGGATGGCTCAGGAGTGAGCAGGTTGTTATGAGTCAAAAATGACTCCGTGGCACCTAACAACAGCATTGTTCAGTGACTAAATTACCTTTATACTCAGATATCAGAAACAATTAGTTAAGGGATATATTTTAATATTTAGAGTCCTGTCAAAATACTCCCTAAAGTCTAAGATTATTAAATTATATCTACTAATGTAGTCCTTAGCAGCCCTGAGAAGAATTGTTATTTTTGTTAGGTGGCATTGAGTCAGTTCCGACTCACCGTGACCCTGTATGTCATGAGTAATGTATTCCCTAACAAGTGGGTGACATGCTTTGTCTTAGTGATCCAAAGGAAACAGGACTTAGAGGAAGCAGCAGTGGCTTGTGAAATTATTCTTGGGGATTATGACAGAAGTGGCTCCATTAAATTGTAACACCTTATCACTTCATTTGTTCCAGTTTTTAATATGTTCTGCTTTCTTTTCAATTGAAGTTTTTCTGTGTTGTTTTTTTCTTTCTTTCTTTCTTTTTTGTTGTTTGTTTGTTTCTGGGTGACGTTTTGAGGTTTTTCTGGGTATTAAATCCATAATATGTAAGTCTATAAAAACTGTAACTGTATTAACAGTTATAACATCTCGCTGGGGCCCTCCTGAGGTAATGGGAAGAGCGCCTGTTATCTTGTGGGTGATTGCCGTTTCTCCACTGTTCATTCAAAGCCCCGCTGACATTGCAGGGCTTTGAATGTTTGTTTACTCACATCTAACCAATCAGAGCCATCCTATGACGTGGACAGCTCCAGTTCACAGAAGCACCCATAGTGATTCACTTAAGCGGACAGTTGAACTGGTAAGGATGTGTCTGTGGCTGCGCTTAGTCTCTCCCCTCTGGTCTCTGTTAATTCACATCCTGCATCCTCCACCCACAGGGATGTCCCCCCTCTCCTCCAGTTTCTTTTTCAAAGTCTTGTTTTTTTTATCCTATTAGAAATGGATACTCTTGAACCAAAACAAAAATGCCGGTTACATGAGGCTGGTTTCAAAATGAAGGTTGTGTCAAGAACAGAAGAGAGCAATAACAGTAGTGCAAGTAGGGAATTCTGTGTTGAAGAAAAGCAAGTGAGGGAGTGGTGGAAAATGAAGGCTGACTTGGAACAGATTCCCAAAGCTCAAAAAGCTCATCGTGGTTTAGTGTCTTTTTATAGGGCTCTAGAGAGTGAATTGCATAAATGGGTTATGGAGTGTCATCAAAATGGTTACTGCATAACACGCATTGGAATCTGCACACGTGCTCTACAAATGGCTAAGGATGACAAATATAAAGCACCAGGCATTGAAAATTTTGCTGCATCAGCAGGATGGTGTATCTGCTTCATGAATAGGTTTGGCCTACTATGCTTGAGACAAAGAACAAAGATTTCCCAGAAATTGGCACAAGACTTTGAAGGAAAAAAATTATGTCATTCCAGTCATTTATTATAAAACAAAGAAGGATTTATAATTATGACCTAGTAGATATTGGGAATATGGATGAAACTGCCATGACTTTTAATCTTCAAAGCAACCAAACTGTAGCAAGTTTAGGAGAAAAAATATTTTTCTCAAAACCACAGGAAATGAAAAAAAAACACTTTACAATTGTTCTATCATGTTTGGTTAATGGACTGTGTCTTGTCATTATTTTTAAAATAAAGATATTGCCTAAAAGATCAATTTCCCACCAAAAATTACTGTGTATGCACTTGTTAAAAGCTAGATGGATGAAGACGGAACAAAAAAATGGCTGGAAGAAATTTGGAACCGACGACCAGGAGCTGCCTTAAAGAAAAAGCCATTGTTACTTGTTTGGGATATGTTCAGAGGCCACTTATCAGATGACATAAAAAAATTGGCAAAATCTAGTAAAGTTACTTTAGCCATTATTCCAGGTGGGCTTACATCTGTACTGCAGACTCTGGATGTATCTTTGAATAAGCCTTTTAAAGACCATGTGTGAAGGATGTGGCATGAATGGATGTCATCTGGTCAAGCCTGACTAACAAAAGGAGGAAATCTCATGAAGCCTGGCATAAAGCTAATAGCAAAGTGGGTTCGAGATGCATGGGAAGACATTTCAGAAGACATGGTGTGATGTGCCTTCCAGAAATGTAGTATTAGTAATGCTACGGATGGCAGTGAAGACTGCGCTTTGTATGAAAATGACAGCAGTGATGGTGATGACGGCGATCTCAGTGAGGACAGTGTCTATGATGACTTCACACCAGCTGAAGCTGTGCATTGGGATATGGATGATGATGATGAATCCAGTTTTGAAGGATTTTAATTCTACATTTTAGCTTGGTTGCTGATTGAGCTCAGGGAATAGTACTCTTAAGGTATCATTGTTGATACTTTATTGTTTTTGTTGAACCTATTTTCCACTTATGGTGCTGGTTTACTAATGTTAAATGACTTGTCCTTTTAGTTATGTTTTTTATTTAAAATAAATATTTAAATACATTACCCCACTGATGTCTCAATTTCTAGTAATTTTATTTTCATTTGTTTGATTATTGAAACTCACCAATAGCTTCTGCATTGTCTACCCTAGGCTTATACTGGAGTCAATCAGTTTTTCTGGTTTCCCAGGTAATAATTAGGTGCCTCGGCCTATACTCGAGTCGGCTTATATTCGAGTATATACGGTATATCACTGTAGTAAGTTCTTCCATTATCTACCACAAAGTGACTAATCTAATGGCCCTTGATGAGACTTTCCCATAATTTCCTGAAGAGTTTCTGGAGTGCTGTTCTTTGAATGTTTGTGAAACATTGTCCTTGAACGTCCATGAGCTCCCTCCTCCCCCTCCCCCTACCCTCGGGCTTGTCTTCGGGTTCTCTGGTGGTTTTGCTCATTTCCCTAGTAAATGTTAGGGTCACCAAGATCCTGCATTTGGTCTTATCTTCTTTTGATAAGTTTATTTTTTCTCATGTCTTATAGTTTCATACATTTAGCTATAGTAGTAGGCTGTATTATGGTCCCCAAAGACATCAGGCCCCAATTTATGGACTCTATCTTTGCAGTTTTTACAGGGTTTTTGTAAGTATGGTTAATTTAATTTTTTAAGTGGAGTAATTATCCTGCATTTTCACAATGAGATTAAATCTCATCACATATCTCCATGAAAGAAGGAAGTAGTGGAAGCCTTAACATAGAAGAGAAGATGGCAATATGACCACAGAGGCAGAGATTGGAGTGAGGCAGCAATAAATGAAGAAACGGCAGTCACAACCACGAACTGGAGGAGGCACAAAAATGGATTCTCCCGAGTCCCCGGAAAGTGCAACGGCTGTGAACACCTTGATTTCAGACCAGTGATACTCACGTCAGCTTTCTGGCTTCCACAATGCCAAAAGAACCCACTTTCATTGCCCTATGTAACAGGTCGGTGGCGATTTCCTACAGCAGCCATGGGAAACTAAAAAGCCAATACTTTGATTGAAAGCTTTTTCTGAGAACCAGATCCTTATCACCAAACACTTGTTGGACATCTCCACCCAGAATTCCCAAACGACAGTTTTAGTTAATATTACTGAGCACTTACAGTGTCCCAAAGTCATTTAGAACCATTATTTTATTGAATGCTCATTTTTAAAACTTTTTTGTGAGGTTGATGGAAGTTTGCAAAACAGATCATTGATTTTACATTATAAAAATTCACACATGTTGTTTCAGCTCATCCGTGGCAATCCCTCATTCTTCCACTGTCTGTTGAAGGTCCTTCCTTGGGAGTTTTCTGTCGCTCTTCTTTCCTAATCCTCCGAGCTTTGGCCTTGGGCACATGCTGCCCTTTGGTCTTAACTGTTTGCTTTTTCTCACACAGTGGGGTAGTTCAAGCCTAGATCTGAAGGATGCCTGAGGCTCAAAGTCTCTGAAGTCTTACCAATTTCTCTCCCACCAGTAAACCTGGTCTCTTAGGATTTTGAGATCCATTCCACCTTCTTCTCCAACTCTCCCCGGATCTGCAACTGTGGTTCTTTCAGAGCACTGGTAGCGGTAGCTAAGGGCCGTCCAGCGTTTCTCATCTCGGCGTTATGGGACGGATGTTTGTGCGTTATGGGTGGATGGCTTTCCCATGTCTTTCCCTTTCTTCACTTTCTTCTGTACAGGGAGATGCAAATAGTTGCACCTTTAGATAGTTTCTCCTGAACTTTTAAGACCCCAGTTGCTACTCACCTAAGTAGAATATCAACATTGTCTTCATGAACTGTGCTGTGCCAACTGGTTTCTGCTGAGCCGATGGTCCTGGTGCCCCAGACCTCCTGGTTCATTCCCTCTAGGTGTCTGCTCATATCTAAGAAGGTTCCACAGTTTTGCTCGTGTATGACCTCTCCACATTCATGAATACATTTATAGCAAAGATAAATATTCTTAAACTTTTCAATATTTTCATGGCTATGCTCTATCCTTGCTCCCATACCTATTCAGTCCATCTGTCTATCTCAGTATCTACTTAACGATAATCACTACTTTGTATAGACAATATTTGCCTCTGTTGCTGTTAACTTTGGCAGATCTCTTAGAGTACCTTTTCACATTTAACATGCATTATAATATTCATTCCAGCCCTATGAGGTAAATACTTTATTATTATCCTTACTTCAGAGGTGAGAAAATGGAGGCACAGAGAATTTATATAAGTTATCCAGATTTCTAAAGATGGTAGTGCTAAAACTGGAGTTTAGGCATAGAGCAATCTGATTTAAAAGCCAAACCCTGAAAACAATGTGAAAAAATTATAATCAAGGTTCTGAATCAGGAGATTTCCGCTCACCAGGAGACTCCAGATTTAAGAATAGCACGGCCCTGCCTGGGGCTTCAGTGATGTGACCTTTCAGAGCAGATGGGCAAGCTTTTCTTCTGGGGCATTTCTGAGTCGGTGCAAACTGCCAACAAGCATTTAACTATCTGCACTTAACCCGGGGCTCCAGAAATGACCGTGCCCTGCTGCTTCAAGTCACCTGATGTCTCAGGCTACTCAAAGCCTATACTTGCCTAAGTGGAGTGCCCAGCGCCTCCAAGGTCTGACCATGTTAGCTGAAGAGAGAATTAGAGAGCCCCCTGCTACTTGCTAGATGCTAGATACCAGCGAGCCTTGCAACCATTTCTGAGGCTAGAACATTTTCCAAAGCTCATGCAATTTTAGACTTCGAGTAGACACGCAGAGTAAAGCCAGAGTCAGGTATGGATTGTTTTGCCTCCTAACAGCCTCAGGTTCATTGACAAACTTTGTGAACAGAGAACTGCAGTTGTCATGTCGCCATGGTCACTGTCACTGGGTCACCGGAAAAGCTGACAGTGAAAGTAGCTGTGGCTGAGTCCCCAGAGCTTGGTTCTACATCTGACGTCCCTGGATATTTCCAATGGGAGGCCTTTCTTATTGTGACTATTTGCAACACGAAATCACAATGCCTACAAGATTGTAATCACTTCCTAAAGCACAGATAGTATGCATACACTCTCTTAGTTAATCCTCTCCACAGTTCTGCACCAGAAGCAATGAGATAACTCAGGCCTACCGAGACGCATTTACTGAAGTCCACAGAGCTACTTGCTAACAGAATAAGGGTTAGGAGTCAAATATGCACACTATTAGGATTATTGAACTCTATTCCAAAATTTCTTAATCATAATCTACATTCCTTCTTTAGAATGAGTGCCTTGGGAAAGATTGAGGGAAGGGGCAGGAGAGAATCAAGTTTTTCATAGTTCAAGAAGAAGCCAACTCTAGTTCCTTCTCTGTTCTGCAAGCCGCCAAATCTCCCAATATCATGATTCCTGCCATGGAGATGGCCTCATACATGGACACATAACCACACTACACATTTTTATCACGTAGCTTACCAAATGGTTCTACATACAAGAGCTCTTTCTTTAAGTGTAGGAAAGAAGGATGTTTTCTGTCATTAGAATTCTGAGTGCTCTAACTTAGTCTGTGTAGAGGTAGATTATCTGCAAAGCTAAGGAAGGTTGAATCTTGGAGGATTCTCATTTGTTTAGACATATACTTCTATAAATTTGAAGAGGTAAAACACACAAACACACAAAGCATGTAAAACACAATTAGTTAATTCTATAATATCTCATTCTGACTTACCCCATGTCCTTTCATACCTGGTAGTCTTTGGAGTAGCTGTGGGCGTTTTGAGATTTCAGCTCATAGGAAATTGCATTGACTACATTATTACATTCACATACTACTTTTAATGTGATCCTAATATATATATCTATCCTTCGTGTTTCTAAACCACGCGCTATCCACCATCGACACAAAAGCAATCTCAGAAGGAAAGAGAGACTAGACCTCATTCCGGCACACCGAGACAGGATGGCTCAGAGCACCTAATCCGTAGGGCCGACCCCAGCTCAAGACATGGTGATCCCTCACTGGATCACAGCACTAAAGAGGACAACACTGGAGACACACGGCAGGAAGTGAGTCTGGTCTGACTCTCCCACAGTGGGGTAAGTCAAGAAGGCAGCATAATAGATCAGCAGTCAGAGCAAAGTCACAAAGTTCCTGAGGATTCTCCAAAACAGATGTCTGACACAGGGAGCAGTGCTCTGCAACCCAGCAGACCTAGGTAGGGGATGAGATAGTTAAACTTTTTAGTGCCAACCTGGCTGATAAACACAGGTGTGGTTAATTGAAGAGCAGAGGGATAAATAGCTCTGTGAGCCTCGACTTTCTAGTTCTCAGGTCTCTTGCTTTCTGATAGTCGGACCAGGGTGCAGCTGCCTTAGCCAGTTCCCTGCTTTGGCTGGCAAGGCTCAATCCCTGCAAAACATCCCTGAGGAGAAGCTGCATGGACCTACCCTCATGCAGTCCTGGGTGCGGGAGCAGCCGTGTGGAGATCCCTGCCAGCACTGAGATGCTTGCACATTCACTGATTCGGCTTGTCTCCTGCAGTCTGCGTCATAGTGTGTGTTTTGTGAGATGGAGGAGGACTTTGTGGATTATTGTTGGACATATGGGTTAATGTTGGACTTGTGGATTTTGGCAGCACTGGGTTGGGATGTTTTCTTGATGTGCACTTTATCTTTATATAAAACTGTCTCTTATACATGAGTTTCTGTGGACTTGTTTCTCTAAAGTACCCAGAGTGACACGGGATATTCATAAAGGCCAGCAGATAGACCTGGAACTATGCATATGCTTTTATTCGTGTTGTTGTTGGTGTTTTTGTTATTATTTTGTTACACCTCTCTAGATAAGCTAGGTATGATAAGCAATCCCAAGAAGAAAGCAATGGGGATGATGGTTCCAGTGGTGGTGGGTGGGGTGGGGCATGGGAGAGGAAGTGGAGGGGGAAGGGAGAGAGCCATGAGCCAATAATGTCAAGGACAGAAAGAACAAGAGATCTAAAATCAATGGTGTGGGGGGTATAGAGTTCCTGGTGGGGTTTGATCAATCATAACCTGGCTGAGAGGAATTATTGAGAGGTGAATGAGAGGTGAGCATGAAAGTGGGGCAGAAGGAAGGTAAAAGGAAATAGAGGAGATAACTAGGAAGTGAAAACTATACATAGAGGTATAAATATAGGCATATATGTAGATACATTAATACCTAACGATAGGGGTATTGGCCTATCTACATATATTTATATGGTAACTTATTAGGTAGCAGATGGGCTTTGGGCTTCTACTTACGTCCTTCTTCAATAAAAGAACACTTTGTTGTAATAACGTGCACTGGGTGTAACACACCTTCCAGACACAATTGCTGAAGACAAATTGGGTGCATAAACAAAGTGGGTGGTGTCAGGCTATTAAAAGATATAGCATCTAGGGTCTTAACCCTACAATCCCTGAATTTTTAATTTCAGGAAAAAATTTTTGTTTTTATTCTTTACTTTCATAGTTATCAATATATATATATTAATATATACATTTAATTAAATGTTACAAAAACATCACACTCGGTGCTATAGGGTTAAGGGCATGAAGTCAAACAAATATGTACATTGTTACAGATAAGAGGTTTCAATACACAGAATCCAGGATAGACAAACCCCTTAGAGACAGTAAAGGAAGTAATGATTCCATAAAAGGGTAGGAAAGGGGGAGAGAAGGGGAAAGGGGAACTGACAGATATGATGGTGTTACAACCCCCCTTGAGAGGGACAAACATCTCCCTTGAGAATTGTAGGTGAAAGGATATATCAGATGGTGTAAGACTGTAAAAATAAAAATAATATATTATAGATTAAGGGTTCAAGTGGGTGGTTGGGGAGGAAGAGAATAAACAGAAGCTGATATTAAAGGGATCAAGAAGAAAGTGTTTTGAAATTGATTATGACAATATCTGTACAAGTTTGTTCGATATAATTGATTTATTGATTATAATATATGTAAGAATTCTCAATAAAATACTTTATTAATTAAATAAATAATAAAGTGATGAAAATACAAAAACAAACAAAAAGACTGCTTCTTGGACTGTGTACAGGTTCTGAATGAGCACAATTGGGTGTTCTGGAATATCCACTATTTTAAATGTCATCCATAATTCATCATGATCCACATGGGAGAATATCTTTGCATTGTCGATAAAGAAGAAGTACATATCTTTCTGGGATTCTTGCCTTCCACCAAGATTCATCTGACATCGGTGTTTCCTTTCTCTCCTGAATCTGGCTTGAATTTCTCACTGTGCCTATATATACAATGCTACAACTTTTTTTCTTTCAAAATTATCTTTAGCAAAGTTTTTTTTCATATATTAATGATAGTTTGCTAATTTTAGCCTTCTCTTGGGTCACCTTTCTTTGAAATGCACACAGATAGGGACTTCTTGGAGTCATTTGGCAGGTAGCTGTCTTCCAAATTTCTTGGCACTGTGGAGCGAGCACTTACAGTTTTGTATCTGTTTGTTCAAATATCACAATTCGGATTCCATCAATTTCAGGAGCCTTGTTTTTTTCAGTGCAATTTGAACTTGAGTGACTTCAAGTGCAATTTAATTTATTCCTTCAGTGTATCTGGTTCCTGATTATGCACTACTTCCTGAAAGGTTTGAATGTTAACCAGTTCTTTTGGGCTCAGTGACTGTATTCTGCCCATCTTTTTCTGAGATTTCCTAGGTCATTCCGTATTTGCCCATGAAATCATCCAATATTCCAACTGAAGACGTCCATTTTTTCCTTAGTTCTTTTAGATTGAGACCTGCCACACATGCTCTTCCCTAACTCTAGCTTGTGTATTGCATTAGAATATTTTATCTTCTCAAGCGATCTTTTAAAACCTTCACCTTTTTTACTTCAAGGAAAAGTATGGTGGCATAGTGGTTATGTATTGGCTGTGACTGAAAGGTAAGCAGTTCAAAACCATCAACCACTCCAAAGGAGAAACACTGAGCTTTCTACTCACTAAAACAGTTACAATCTCACAAGGGCAGTTCTACTGCCCTGTTGGGTCAATAGGAGTCTGCTTTGACTCGATGGCAGTGAGTTTTCTTTTTCACTCTAGCCACTCTGTGCTCAAAAGCAAGCTTCAGTGCCCCTTCTGGCATTCATTTGGTCTTCTTTCCTTTGTCTTTATATTGACCTTTTACTTTCTCCATATATGATGTCCTTGATTTCATCTTACAACTCGTCGGACCGTTATCTTTTAGTGTCCAGTGCATCAAGTATATTTTTGAGATGATCTCTAAATTCAAGTGGGATGTACTCAAGGTTGCATTGACCTTCAGGAAGCAGCTCTTCCCCAGTCATATACTGAGTGCCTTCTGACCTGAGGGCTCATTCTCCGTCGCACTCAGACAGGGTTCTGCTGTTATTCATAAAACGTTGCCCAGCCGTGTTTATTTTGTTAAGAAGTAGAACACTAGGTCCTTCTTCTTAGTCTTTCTGAGTCTGGAAGCTCTCTGACATCTGCCCACTATGAGTGATGCTGACATTAGACAGGCTAGTGGCATAGATTCCAGCACCATAGCAACACATAAGCCACCAAAATGTGACCAACTGGCAGACAAGTGGTGGGGTGCTAGAGGTGGAGGCAGTATAGGAGAACATTTCGTTTGAAATGTTCAGTCAGCCAAGTTTTAGAAAGTTCTTTAAATAATCATACGTGCAAAATTTTAAGCAAAAGGACTTAGTACCCATTATAGCCTAGTCACTCTAGGTTTCTGCTGTCAGGAAAGGCATGAAAAGGTCAAGAACACACATCCAAAAAGATGGGGGAAACCCTGTTGTCACTGTTTTCAGTTGCTGTCTGTAACATTTTGCATAGTATTTTAACAAAAGATTATTTTTATAAAACACTCCATAGTTATAACAATAAAACACATTTGATAGGTCAGCGTGTAAGTATCAGTATATCTTCAGTTTATAACATATGCTAATTCACTTTTTGAACCTTCTAATGTGCTCCAGTCTGAGCTCTCATTAATCCCTGTCTCTCACACCCACTCCCTACTTCTCAACTAGTCCTATAAATCATTGCGATGGTCAAACAGAATTCCCTGACAATTCTCATGACTATTGGGTTTATTAAGGAAACTAGCAGGTTAAAAGAGCTCAGATTCAATTATTCAGATAAGAACAAAAGCCTCTTCTGAACTATGCTCCCCAGCAGGCTTCCTTCTGGTCTCTGCCTTCTCAGCCGCATCCCTGCTGGTGTCTGTCTTGCTCCTGCAATATGGCGATGCTCTTTGAGAGTTGCCAATACATGCTCCAAAGGCATGCCACACCACCACAATTCTCACCCAGAAGACACTCAGCTCAAGCTCAGTGGTCAACAACCTCAGTGTCTGGAAGCATTGCACTCCACTCACCAAACTTGCCTGAAGGCACTGTGGCAGTCACACAATATGCTGTCAACTTGAGTGAAAGGGTGGAGTCTAGCCTGTCAATCAGGTCATAACCAATGATGCCTCTGTGTGGGCATGGCCTTCTCCTGAGGATTCTGGGAACTCCTGTCTTTCTTCCTGGAGGCTGGACACACAGTCTCTCTGCTTCACCTTCCAGTTGGAAGCCACATGGAGCCATGCTGATGGCAGCCAGAGCCCTGGAGCTGGAGGAGCCACATGGAGAGCCGTGCCAGGGCTGAGATGCTTCCACAAGATTTTTCACCCACTGGCCTGTGATCTTCCTGCTTTTGGCATCATGGCATGTGCTGCTTGAATCTGTAAGTGAATTTATGGGCTAATATCAAACATATGGACTTGATTACTCTTTGAGATAAAGCTTTCTCTTCCACATATGTGTAAGTGTCTATGGTTTGTTTCTTTAGTCAACCCAGCCCAACACAGACACTCAGGTTTACTTGCTCTATGGGCTGGGAAGCCCACCATTCTTTTAGTTTGTTTCTTTTTTAAAAATCACTTTATTTTGGGCTTGCACAACTCTCATCACAATCCATACTTCCATCCATTGTGTCAAGCACATGTGTACATATGTTGCCATCATCATTCTCAAAACATTTTCTTTCTACTTGAGCCCTTGGTATCAGCTTATCATTTTTGCCTCTCTCCCCCCTCCCTTCCTCATGAACCCTTGATAATTTAGAAAATATTATTTTTTTCATGTCTATGTTTAAATTATTATTATTTTACACTGACCAGTGTCTCTCTTCACCCACTTTTCTGTTGCCCATCCCCCTGGGAGAGGGTAATATGTAGATCATTGTGGTTGGTTCCCCCTTTCTCCCCCACCTCCCCCTTACCCTCCTGGTAATTTTATTCTCTATATTGGTCCTGAGGGGGTTGTCTGTCCTGGATTCCCTGTGTTTCCAGCTTTTATCTATACTCATTTACCTGTTCTGGTCTAGTCAGAATTGTAAGGTAGAATTAGGGTCATGATAGTACGGGGGTGGGAGGGGGTAAATCAACTAGAGGAAAGTTGTATGCTTCATCAGTGCTATACTGCACACTGACTGGCTTGTCTCTTCCTTGTGACCCTCTGTATGGGGATGTCCAACTGTCTACAGATGAGCTTTGTGTCTACACATTTTGCACTCCCCCTAATTTACATTAATTTTTTGGTTCTGTGTCTTTGATGCCTGATACTTGATCCCATGAACACCCCATTCTTACAAAGGCTGGTGTGCTTCTCCCACAGGGACTTTGTTGCTTCTCAGCCAGATGGCCACTTGTTTATCTTCATGTCTTTAAGACCCCAGATGCTATAACTTTTGATAGCCAGGCACCATCAACTTTCTTCACCACATTTCCTTATGTACCCATTTTGTCTTCAGTGATTGTGTCCAGAAGATGAGCATCACGTAATGCCAAGTTATTAGAACAAAGTGTTCTTGCGTTGAGGGAGTATTTGAGAAGAGGCCTAATGTTTGTCTTCTACCTTAATACTAAACCTATAAATATATGTACACAGATCTACTTCCCTATCATTATATGTATATTTAAATATGTACATGCCTATATTTAGACCTCTATAAATGCCCTTTGCCTCCTAGCTCTTTCTTCTATTGCCTTTTACTTTCTTCTTGTCCCACTATCATGTTCAGCCTTCATTTGGGTTTCAGTAATTCTGCTCAGGTACAATGCCCTTGTTCAAGTCCTACCAGGCATCCTATGCCCCCCTCACCGCCAGATTTAGATCACTTCTTGTTCCACTGTCCCTGGGTTTGTTAACACCCACTTCCTTTCCCCCACCTCCCCCTCTCCTATGTCCCCGCAGAACCATTGGTCCCGTTGTTTTCTCCTCAGGATTGTTTATTATTTATCCCTCCTATCTTATCTAAAGAGACATGCAGAGACAATAATAAGCACAAAAACAAGACAGAGCAAAACAACAACAAAACCAATGACAAAAAAAAAGCCTATAAATAGTTCAAGGTTTATATGTTGACTTCTAAGAGTATTTTCTGGTCGAGTCTGATGGGGTGCCACGCTCTGCCTCCAAATCTATTTTTGGTATACCCTGGGGACTTCATTGCTGTGCTTCCCTTGATGCTCTGTTGCACGCCCTTAGCATTTTGCCCTGGTGTGGTGGATTCAGATTGGGCACAATTCCCACACTATGACTCCAGTGCAGTCCCTTTAAGCCCTATGGGTCAGTGAGGGATGTCATGTCTTGTGGTGGGACTGGGCCAATGGAACTCTCTGTGTTGGCTTCTCTGAACAGGAATATCATCCTCAGGGGGCTGGGTGGCCCAGGGTGTGTTCCTTCCCTCCTCGTTTGCTGTCCTCTGAAGTGAATTCATCTGGGTGGAGGGAGGCTGTCCACGTAGTTGGGACAGACCTCTCTATTGGGAGAAGTCCACCATTCCTGCTCTGGCTCCTGGTTTTGCTGCTGCATCCTTGCTGTTCTTCAAGTGGGGAAGCTGATTTTGGGATCAAGGAGGTTCACTGAACAAGTATTTCAGGGCCCAAAGCACTCACTCCATTCCTGGCTCTTTCTTGCTGGCTGGGAAATACCCCTTCCTGTTTCTGAAATAGCTCGTTTTATACTTAGCCGAATCACAATTATAATTAACACTGTTAACAATCACTCACAGCTGAATCTTATAATCTTTCTCACCCACACCTATCAAGAAAAAGAAAGTCTTCAGTGGGACTAACACTGTCTATGGCTATATTAAGTAATTCACTGCATTGTAATACCCAATTAAAATGCTACTTTGAATCAGGTGCTCCCCCCACACAAGCCATATGTAAACACTACTAGCACATTGTTGTCTTTACTGCTGCAGGCATTTTTTGCTGCAGGTATTTTTATAATCAATCATTTTGTCAAATTTTCTGCTGTTTTAACTGCAATAGTGGTGGTGTAGTGGTTAGCCATTGGCTGCTGTTTTAGGCCAGGTTGACTAGAGAAACAAATCCAGAGGCACGCATATTGGTATAAGACAGAGCTTTATATCAAAGAGTAATTGTATCTTAAGAAGCCATCCAGGCTAGTCCAGATCAAGTTCATAGTCTGATACCAGTCAATAATTTCCTCTTCAGACTCACACAGCACATGCAACGATGCAAAATTCAGGAAGATCGCAGGCCAGTGGGTGCAATATTGAGGATCCAGTGGCCATGGAAGCATCTACAGGACTCTCAGTGTGGCTCTATGTGGTTTGTCAACAGGAATGGTGATGCAGAGAGTGTGTGTGGCCTGCCTCCAAGAAGAAAGAGAGGAAGTTCCCAGAATTCTCATGAGAAGGCCACGCCCACGAGGAGGCTAGACTCCACCCCGGCACTCATTTATCAAGTTAAGATGAAATTATCTAACTACCACAGCTGCTAAAGGCACGATCCCCAACTTGAAACCTCCCGAGCTTGTGGGTAAAAAGACAAGGCATCTACTCCTTTGTAGTGTTATAGTGAGCAACCTACAGGGGGTACAGTTCTACCCTGGCTGATAGGGTCGCTATGAGTCAGAAATCAACTTGATGGCAGTGAGTTTGATTTTTGTTTGTTTGTTTTTTTTGATCAATAACTTGTTTGGGGAAGGAAGTAAGGATTTGAAAATAAAGAAGTACAAATTTAAACCGACTTTTGTTCGGTTGCTAATAATATTATAACTAACAAAGTTTTAATTGAGTGTAGACTTTACAGAACTTTGCTATTTATATTCGTGCAATCTAAGAAATATTACATTTAAGAATGTACACATATTTGTTTATGTTTCAAATTCATAATAAACAATATTGAGGATTTTGGTAAAGGAGACCTGGAGGATGGCTGACACCAATGCCAGTTTCACCAGTGGATCAGATACACCTGAAATCATCCGAGTGACACATTTACTTATTAAAAATCTACAGAAGTCTTTTGCAGTAGACTTCCCCAACGCACCATGCCCTTTGACGGCTTGCCTGATGCTTCTACGGATGTAGCTGGTTGATCCAAATATAAGAAAATCTTAGGGGTATGCGAATTCTTCTCCACAGACCTATCAGCCTGATTGTGAGAATTTTCATTTTCTTCATGTTCCAGTGTAATTGGTATTGAAAATTGTAGCCTTCAACTTTTACTGGTAAGTACTTCAAATAACCATCAGTTTCAGCAACGATTGACTGTTGTTGGTGGGTCTTTGGCTTTGATCCCATTCTTCTTCATGTAGTCTAGCTTCTTAAATGAGGTGTTCAGCAAAGACACTTATAGGAGTAGCTAATTAACAGAGAGATTGTTTTTATGGATTTCTGTTTGCTTTGTGGTATTTGTCAATTTTTTTAGATTGATAATTTGTGGCGATCTATTTTCTTATTCTAATTAAATAGTTACACATATATCTATTATTTTTGGTATCAATTCTCTTATAAAGAGCCCCTTTGCACAAATTTCTAATCTCTGAAATTTCAGATCTGCACTGCTGCTATGGCATCTGAGAATGCACTAATTAACCAGACCATTCAGTGAATGCCAGGGGATAGGAGATGGCAGACCTACAGGCTTCAAGGGACTATCCGAGGAATGGATTGGGAACTGTGCGGGGACATGGACCCTCTAGCTCTGGTGTCAGTGAACAAGTTCTAGACACAGCCTCACCCATGCTGTCATTGTTTTCAACAAGCCCAGTATAATGAACAGGCAGCTGTCAATCCTCCAAAGGAGTGAAGCTTTCCACTAACCCCTCTGGTTCAGCTCTTCTCCACTTCCATGGCGTGTGTGGGCAGGGAGGGGGGTAAAGGGGCTGAAATAGTCTATCTGAGACACATTCTTTTGAACATTTTCAAGTCTCCAGAGGGAACATTGTAAGAGCAAATGTTCTTATAAATTTTTGCATCCTCATTCATTTTAAGTATCCTTTGATGCCTGAGACTTAGGAGGAGGAGGAAGATGACCATACAATTTTCATTTATAGCAATGCTCATTTGCTATCTATTAGGCAACAGGCTATGTGCATTATGCTTCCCAGTCCTCTGAAAGGAGGAAGGAACAGACACTTAGGAGGGTTCCAGAGCTCCAGTTAACCGGCTGACTGAGGGTTCAAATACTTGGGCACAACAAGAGTTAAATGACCTGCTGAAAGGCAAGGGCTTGGAAAAGATCAAGCATTTCACAATCATGCCGTGGGCCAGCCCTACCCTTTGCTGTTTTTCCTAACTCTAGTAAAACGCTGATTATTACTTCTTCTAATCACACAGAGCAGGGTGGAAGCCACTCTACCTAATGTAGGGTATAAAAAAGACAACCCCTGGGCAATGCACCTATTTTCACCTAACATGAGGAACATACTCAGGATTGAAAGCTAAGCAACACCTGGATTTCAGGAGAAAAAAAGAAAACCAAAACAAAAAACACCACCACGTAGGGAGGAAAGGCATTTTAACTGGGGCTTTGAACTGATTCAGTCCCCTCCCCCACTGCTGACAATTTGTATTTCAGTCCTGGATAAAGGGGGATCAGAATTTACACTTTAACAAGGTCTCTGGGTGATCCTTTCAGGTACCTAGATGATATAATTTATTAATATGTAGATTCTGATTAAGTATATCTGGATGGAAAGCAAATTCTTAGCAAAAGGGTCAAACCCAGAGTCAACCGGTTTGAATCCCTGTTTTCATGACAACTGGAGAGAGACAGTTAAACATTAAGCATGCAATGGTCTGAAGTGTTTAGGTTTTGCAACAGTGTGGTTTGGAAGCCTTCCAGCAGAAAAGCTATTTTTCTTTTAAGAGGAGTGTTCTCTGCAGTATTTTCTTTGCTGAAATAATGTGATCCTTAATGACGTCTTATATGACCCAAACTTTAAATAGACCTATTATTTTAGCTGACCTCATTCTTATTAGGTTTTTACAGGTCAGCAACGAACTATCAACAGCTTCCTGATAATTAATCCTTCTTGCCCAAAGGACTGTTAGCCTGTGAGGCTTATCTATGCTAAGAGGAAGCTTTTATATGTACCAGACTTCCTCAGTGAATAATAAAAACCGAACTGAAATTCTCCAGAATGCTTCCAACATAGTGAGGTTTGAGAATGTAGAAACAGATTGAAGATGTTGATGCCACCTGTCTTCAGCTCCTTGCTTGCTGAAATCCCGTGGGTCATCTACCCTAGGGTAACTTTGCATTAGAATCAGCCTCACAGTCAGCTGGGTCAGGAGTGGCGCTCTGGGTGGCTTCTTAAAAAGAGGCAGATACCTGTGTGGTCTCCTTTGGGAAGCCATGGGTAAGATACCCCAAGTACCCACCGGGGGAGTCCCCACTAGAGATCATTTTCTGATTAGAGAAACGCATTCCTTTAGCTCCAGAGGTTTTTCAAGAGCCTACTGTTAAACTACAACTTCAGTCTTTGGTCATCACCCACCCCAAAGCAAGACTGGTACCTAATCGGAGGAGTGGACAGGACCATGCTTTCAGAATGGATAAAAGGGACCCCAGGTCAAAGGAGAAAGATGATGAAATGGCAAACTAGCTTAGCTCAAATGATGAAGAGAGTAGAGAGCTGATGCTGGTCCCACCTAGTAATCTGCATGGGTTATTTAAACATATGGGTCTTGACATGTTCATAGACTGTGGGTGTGTGCATACGTATGTGTATAAAATGAAGAGGTCTTATTATTAGATCCAGCTTCTCGTCAGCAGAGTATAAAGCTCCTCAGGTAAGGGCATGCTTCATAATTAAAGGATTTCTGCATCTGCTAATTGCCTATGACGTGTACCCTTTCTCTCCAAGGCATGCTTATGATTTTTAGTGTTGATTTACTATAAATCCATTTTCTCATCTGGTTAGAGACTTGTGCCAAATACCAGTTCATAATATGGATACAGAGACACATTAGGGATCTGGGCAACAAGAGAGGGATCATCTCTAAAAGATGTCATTCTTTTCTATATTCTTGCATGGCTGTATTGTTGATTCTGACTCATAGTGACCATATAGGACAGGGTAGACCTGCTCCTGTGCGTTTCTGAGACTGCAACTCTAAGATGGAGTAGAAAGCCCCATCTTACTCCCATAGATTGACTGGTGGTTTTGAACTGGTGACGTTGAGGTTAGTAGCTCAATGCATGACTTATTAGAGCCACCGGGCTATTATTTAAATAAATAATCTTGGGTAAGAAAGTGGCTGCTGTTGGTTGCCAATGAGTTGAGTCTGACTCATAATGAACCCATGTGTGTTCATTATTGCTACTCTGTAAAGAAGTACTTGATCATGCCTTTCTTTTGAGAAAATGTTTGGGTGCGTTTGAACCACCAGCTTTATGGTTAGTTGTTGAAAGACCTTTCGTTTGTACCAACCAGGACTCTCTTTTTTAAGACTAAAGCCAAAACCAAACCCACTGAGTGGAGTCTAACCCATAGAAACCCCAAGGGCAGAAGGCCTCTGCTTTCTCTCATGGAATGAGTAGGGGCTTCAAACTGCTGACTTTAAGGTTGACAACACAGGGGTAGCAAGCACACTACCAGGGCTCTTTGTAAAAGAATTGTTGGGTCTACATATGAGTATATGAACATAATACTAAAAAAGCAATGAAATTTATCTCAGAAATCTGTCTCTGTTCTATGACTTTTCTTAGGCAATGTCTCCCGTGCCTGTGTACTTGAACACATCTGTATGTTGCTGAATTCCCCTCTTCTTTCAGTCGCCACCACCACCATGTTAGTCTATGCTGGTCTGACCATTTTGCAAAAACAGCAAATCCATTTCAAAGCACAATCCAAGACTTGTATGTATGTACATATGTATGTATGTGCATGCATTAAAAAAATGAAACAGAATGCCATGAAATAATGAGTGGTGTTGGTCTCTGATAGTTCTATTGTGTGCTATTTGCTTTCACTGGTGTAGCCAATTGACATCCCTGAGTGGGTTGTATGACCCTAAGGGAACTTGCCTCACAGTATGAACAAGAGGGGTCTAAGCCAGCAATTTCCATTCACTCAGGTATGTGCTTTGGTCTCCTAAGAGGGCCTTCTCCTTCTATTTCCCTTCTTTTAATTTATATCCTACAGTGCAGTATGAAGGATCTCAAATGTGGATCAAAGCATGTCACTCTCCTGATTAAAGTTTACAGTGGATCCGTGTACTTGTAACAAAATCCAGACTCCTCACCAAGATCTCCATCTTTCACTTTCTCAGCATGTCCACACTTCCCAGAACTCACTGCAGTTCCTCCAGGTCACCAGATGCTTTCCTTTCTGGACCTAAGTCATTCCCTCTTCCCGGAGCATCTTTCCCCCACTCCTAATGACCGCTCCCTGCTCACCTTTCATTCTCAGCTTAAGAGAAGCTTTTGTCAACCACCATATGTTAAGTCATTTTCTTTCTTCCTCCATTTTTTTTATTTACCATGTATGACTTTATTTTATTTTTAAAAACATTTTATTGGGGGCTCATACAACTCTTATCATAATCCATACATATATTCATTGTGCCTAGCCCGTTTGTACATTCATTGCCCTCATCATTCTCAAAACATTTGCTCTCCACTTGAGCCCTTGGTATCAGCTCCTCATTTTTTCTCCTTCCTCCCCACTCTCCCCTCCATCAGGAACCCTTGATAATTTATAAATTATTATTATTTTGTCATGCCTTGCCCTGTCTGATGTCTCCCTCCCTTTATCTAATTCTCTGTTGTCCATCCCCCAGGGAGGAGGTTTTATATAGATCCTTATAATTAGTCCCCCCTTTTCTACTCCACCTTCCCTCCTCCCTCCACTATTGCCACCCTCACCACTGGTCCTGAAGGGATCATCTGTCCTTGATTCCCTGTGTTTCCAGTTCCTATCTGTACCAACCAATGTATATCCACTGGTCTAACCGGATTTGTAAGGTAGAATTGGGATCATGATAGTGTGTGTGGTGGGGGAGGAAACATTTAAGAATTAGAGGAAAGTTATATGTTTCATTGTTACTACACTGTACCCTGACTGTCTCCTCTCCTCCCCAAGACCCTTCTGTAAGGGGATGTCCCATTACCTACAAATGGGCTTTGGGTCCCCAATCTACACTCCCCCTCATTTACAGTAATATAATATTTTGTTCTTTGATGCTTGAAATCTGATCCCTTTGACACCTTGTGGTCACACAGCCTGGTGTGATTCTTCCATGTGGGCTTTGTTTCTTCTTAGCTAGATGGCCACTTGTTTACCTTCAAGACTTTAAGACCCCAGATGCTATATCTTTTGATAGCTGGGCACCATCAGCTTTCTTCACCATATTTGCTTACACATACATTTGTCTTCAGCAATTATGTTGGGAAGGTGTGCATCATGGCATGCCAATTTAATAGAACAAAGTATTCTTGCATTGAGGAAGTACTTGAGTGGAGGCCCAATGTCCACCTGCTGCCCTAATACTAAACCTATAAATATATGCACATAGATATATTTCCCCATCATCATATATGAATATATTTACATATATATGCCTGTATTTAGACCTCTATAAATGCCCTAGTTCTTTCCTCTACTTCCTTTTGCTTTCCTTTTGTCCCACTATCATGCTCAGCCTTCATTTGGGTTTCAGTAGTTTCACTCACTTACATTGCCCTTGAACAATCCCTACTAGGCCTCTCACATCCTCAGTGCCACTAATTTTGGATCACTTGTTCCCTTGGCCCTGGGTTGGCCAATACCACCTCCTTTCCCCTACCTCCCCTTTCCCAAGTCCCCTTGGAACCATTGGTCCCATTGTTTTCTCCTCCAGATTTTTTATCCAGCCTATCCTATCTAGATAGACTTACAGAGATAATAGTATGCTAAAAAAAAAAAACAAACAAAAACAAGACACAGGGAGACAAAGCAACCAAAGAAAACACAAAAATGACAACAACAAAAAGCAATGACCCCTCCCCCCAAAAATTTTTAAAAAAAATCAAAAACCTGTAAATAGTTCAAGGTCTATTTGTTGACCTCTAGGAGTGTCCTCCAGTAGAGTCAGATGGGTGCCACGCTCTGGCCCCAAAGTCTATCCTTTGCATTCCCTCGGGAGCTCCCTGCTCTGCTCCCCCAGCTGCTCTGCTGCACGCCCTTAGTGTTTTGCCTTGGTGTGGTGTGATCAGACTGGGCCTATCCCAGCACTGAGTCTCCACTGTTGCCCCCCATAGACCCATGGGTCAGCGAGGGACATCGTGTCTCATAGTGTGACCAGTCATATGATCCACCCTGTGCATTGGCTGTTTTTTCCCCCCCATCTCATCCATTGTTTGAATACTGATCACACCGGAGGGATGAAGGAAAAAAAAATAGCACTTTAAAACTTTGACCAAAAAACAAGCTGGGAAAGATGGGGTCATGGGAGGGGATCTCACAGCAGAAAACAAAGCCATGAAACTGTACAGTACTTCAGGACTCGATGATTTTTTCATTAAAATCATTGACTGGACTTTGGAAATGTAACTTTGTGCTTTAACCGTAACTGTAACTCATGACTTTTCATTTTCCCATAATAAAATTAGTTTTGAAATCTTCCATGTCCCTACTCTGCGAGGACAAACCAAGTACAAGAGAGGCTTGGCTGTAAGGAGGTCAACAATGTGGAGAGAGCGCAGCACATCATTGGGTCACAGGATTCATGCGGAAGCACCGGAAGTCCTCAGAAGAAGCCGTGCCCCGTGGAAGAGCAATCTCTCCATGGGAGGAAGATGTAGCACTCTGCTTCTGGAAGCATGTAACGCCTCGGGAACCCCGTGCAGCAGGTCTACTCTGTCCTCTTAGGGACAGTGTGCATTGGAATCAACCAGACCATGATGGGTTTATTTGTCCAATAGGAGCTCATGGGCATGCACACTGCTAAGTGTGGGCTACTGACTTAAAGGTTCATAGTTCAAACTCGCCTGTTTACCTGCTTCCAGAATGTCACAGTCATAAAAGCCCTGTGGAACACAGTTCTACTTTGATATATTAGGAGTCATCAACAGTCAGAGCCCACTCCTTCGCAAATGGCTTAGTTTAGGTTTGCTCTTCCAAGACTGTTCAGTCTCCGATCTCAGCCTGATCTTCTAGGCCTGTCTTGCAAGTGTCCCTTCTCAGCTTAGCACAAGCAGATTTCCCCCTCCCCCCCCCACCCTTGAAGCTCCGGCAACAATATACAAGTACTGTTGGGTGTTCCTAACAACTCCCACCTACTCAGCCCCTATCATTCCTCAACAAAGATGATTGTTCACCACTGTACTCCCCACCCCCAGGCTCAACCTGGGAGGGAACCTACTATGGCCACAACAAAAGAAGTCTGGTCTGTTTTTAAGATTGTTACATCTTAAGCAGAATCTATTTCAAGGAGGAAGAATATCAATCTCCTGGTTCCTACAGCCAACCACCAATCTCATGATTTAATCATCTCATTTCAAAATTATTCACTCAGTTGTTTCCATGCCAACTATTGGCTTTTCCCAAATTCATTAAGAAGGTGTGGCTTTTTTGAGCCAGTCTCGTCATAGGTTGAAAGAAAATGGACAGCTGGACTCTGGCATGTCTAGACTTTTGGAACAAGCCAAGTTTTTTCCTACAGCCCGTCCCTTTGAATTACAATTTATTAAAACCAAAGTGGACTGGTTCTTCAGGATCTCAGGTTTGAGTTAATGCCTAACTCTTTATTAGTCTTGATTGGTGATGTTCTGTAATAACAGCTTTTCCTTCCTCCCTCCCACCCCCTCCCTTCTTTTTCTTTTTTGAGCAGTGTAACAGAGAAGAAATACAGGAAACCACTCAGAGTCCACTGACAATTGCAAAATCTTAAGGATGATCCACTGACACTGAAAACAATTCTGAAAACAAAAACAAACAGATAAGGAAGTGAAAACAGAGACCATAGCTGGCAAGAAACAGCGGATCCCTGCCCACAAGAGATGACCAAGTCAGAAAACGTCATTATTTCACCTGTTTGTGTAGTGTACTCTGACACAGATGCTGGACTTAGAGGTTACAAACAGATTATGTGAGACTTCACTTGAACTCACAATTCAATGAACTAGTATGATTAAATATAGTAACATTTATTGCGGACATTTAATAGTCAAAATAAAAGATACAATGCAAAATGACATCAGCCTCAAATGAAGGCAAATTGTACCTTGGCCATGGGAGAGGGGAGATATTTATCAAGAGACTTAAAACTGGGAGCCTATCCCTGCATTTGAGAATATCAGCATTAGCTCAGTGAAACTTGCATTTATTTTTCCATAGGTTTTGCAAGAAGAGTAACTTACATTTTAGTTTCCCCAAACCAATACTGCTGGTCAGTGTTTTCAGTTTTATGTGGAAAAGTCTTTGATCACTTAACTTTTAAGTTGACGAGCATGGCGATATCTCTATGGGTTCGTGAATATTGAATTAAATCATGCCTATTTCATTTCTGTTATAACTTAACAACGATCACCATTGATTTGACAAGTCATGTCTGACCGTGGTGATCATAGATGCAAGAGACCAAATTGTTGCCTGATGCTGTGCTATGCATGATTGCTGGTATGAACAAGTCCATTGTTGCTGCCACCGTGCTTCTGAATATCTTGCAGCCCAGGGTCCTCCTCCACCAGCTCTATATTGAAACACTTTGGTTGTGATCCATAGTGTTTCCATTGGCTAATTTTCAGAAGTAGATCACCAGGCCTTTCCCTCTAGTCTTTGTTAGTCTGGAAGTTCTAATGGAATTTTTCAACCTTGTTTAACTCTCCTGGTATTTGAAATGCCAGTGATATACCTATATGCTATATACCATAGCAAAATGCAAGCCAACACAGCCAAATACAGTGGCAGATGGTGAAGCTGTGATCACGCAATTATATGAATCATTACTGTCTGAGAGATTGCAGTGGGACTAAAATGAAGGAAGAAACAGAACCTACACAGTATATGGAAGACCACTAAGTGTATTAGATTCTAGGGAACCTAGATGGATTTGAAGGATGCCTGGGTGCATTGGCTAAGTTCCTAACTATTAACTGTCAGATTGGTGGTTCTGTGTGAAGCCAGCAGCTACTGGGCAGGAGAGAGACCGCCTGCAACCGGAACAATTTCACCCTGGGCTCCCTTATGGCACTGCTCTACTCGGCAGACCTACTATGAGTGGCCATCCGTTTGATGCCAATAGGTTTGGGTTGGGCTTACATGTAAATGTGCTAATTAAGGGGATTAAAAAATTCATAGAAAAATTCTAACATCTTCAGTTCCATTTTGCCACAAAATTTTTAAGCCCCCTGGTATAGAAAAACGTGTTAAAGTTTTCATCAGAATATACTACATATAACTATCGATTTTGAATAAACAGCAACACTGTCACATAATAAATGGCATATTTTAAAATTTTCATTTCATGTATGAGATATAAAATTGATTAGTGTCTAAGACATCACTTTATTAAAAAGCAGAATAGCAACATAAGCTTCTAATGTATTCCCAGAAACACTGAAAGATAAAGAGGGAAAGCAAAGTACGTAATAAAATTCCATTAATCATATGGAACTGGGCTTTAGAAAAAAATGAGTCATCAAATGGTAAAAATAATTGAAAACTTCACTTTAAAATAGCGTTGAGAATATTGCCTAAAATTCTAAAGTTGACCACATTCCAACTGAAAATGTTATTCCTCCTGAGTAAAGAGAATTTTCACTAGATGCACAAAGAATAGGTTTAGGCTATTTAATCCAGATTATTTGCCAGGAGATTGATTGGTTGATTGACTTTTTTAGGTAGCTATAATGATCAGGCTTACAGGATTTACAAAAGGTGGCTATTATAGTGGTTGGCAGCACTAGATTGATTCAACAGTCATATATATATCTGTAATAACAAACAGGAAAGGCGGAAGAGAATGTGTGATAGTTCATGGGAAAACATGAGGCGTGCTGTAAACACATTGTGTGCACACACACTGTCACTTCTCTCGGCTAACATGTTTGACACCCCAGCACCACAATTCACCTGCACAGGGCCCCAGGGAGCTGAGGGAAATTGGAGGCTGGTGCTTACTCGCATGTCTGCAATGGAGGTTTGTAAAGCCTCCAGTTAACTTGATCTGTGCAGGCCCTCAAAAATATATAATCCAAGTTCCAGTGTAAATGTTTTGCTCCAAATGGTCTTTAATAACTTTAGAAGACAACTGAAATGTCCATTTTATTTTATTAAAAACAAGACGTTCACCCAGACATCTGGCTGTTTAATATCATGTAGTTAAAACATCTGAATAATTAGTTTGTTTTCCAATTTTTTAATGTTTGCTATCTTTAGGCACAAAGTGGATTAAGAATTAGTCATGACAACTCAATTTCTTTGATTAATGAACAAACTGTGACTCCAAATAATGATCTAGCCAATATGCAAAGGGAATTTTCCTTCATGTCATAATTATATTTTAGTCATATCTACTACTTAGTCTAAAGTTATAAAATATAAAGCAAGATATATTACAAGGTGACTATAATTAAAGTAAATGAGCTGCTGCGATGTACTGAATTACTTAAACAGTCCTCTAGCCACAGCCCTCCCTTCGGTGCTTATGGTCCCTAGCCTCCGGCCTGTGCTTATGGTCACTTTTTGTGGTAAGATGTACATTGTTTCACTGAGGCAGAAATAGAGAGTGATCGATAGTAGACCGTGTGGCTCAAACCACTCTCCTTCGGTATGTTGTGTATCCAACATGCGTATAGAAGAATGCTCTGGATCCCACATTAGACTCCGGCAGTTCCTTCTCCTAGCAATCAGAGGAAATGCTGTCTGGTCCCACACCATCCTTACAATTGGTGCTGTGTTTGAACGTGGTCACAACCACTACATCAGTCCATCTCGTTCAAGGTATTTCTCTGGATCTCTGACCCTCTGCTTGCCACGCACGATGTCCTTCTCCAGGCGCTGGTCCCTCCTAATGACACGTCCAGAGTGTCAAGAGAAGAAGTCTCACCCTCTTGCTTAATAGAATTCCGGCTGCACTTCTTCCAAGATAGAGTTGCTTGTTCTTCAGACCATCCTTGGCCTTTCCTTAGCGTTCTTCACAAACAGCTTAACTGAAAGGCATCAGTTTTCCTTTGACCTTCTTCATTCCTTTCCAGCTTTCGTAGGCATGTGAAGCACGTTCCATGGCTGTAAAGTGCACCTCAGTCCTCAAAATGATGTCTTGACGTGTTCACATGAAAGAGACCAAGTTTGGGCAGTTTTGCCCAGGACACTGCTTGTCGGTCAGTTTTTCCTATTGTGTTGTCTTGTGTGTTGGATGCTGCAAACTTGTGCTCCAACAGATGGCTTGTTTTCTGCGCAACATCTTCTCAATTACTACATAAACTCACTGCCGTCGAGGCAATGCTCACTCAATGCAATCCCCTGGGTTTCCAAGACTGTCACCGTTTACCAGAGTAGAAAGTCCAGCCCTTTTTCTGCAGAGCTGCTAGTGGTTTCGAACTGCCAGTCATGGAGTTCGCAACCCAGCGAGTAACCATGAAGTCACTGCGACTCCTAAGTTACTAATATTTAAATACTTTCCTCTTGTTAGAAAGCTGGACTCGAATCCCTTGTATCCTATAGCATCACTAAAATAAAATCAGATATATTACTGTTACACAATGTAGAGAATGCACAGTTAGATTTCCTGCATTTAGTTTATAGAACCTAGGATTTTCAAAGTAGCTCAGATATATCTCCCAAGAGTTTTGTTTGTATAGTTCTTTTTTAAAAGAAATATTTTTAAAATGTTCATCATCAGAGTAGTTTCAAAAAACCTTTTGTTTCAATGTCCATTTTGTTTAATGTCCCCAAATTTCTAAACTAATGTTAATTCGATTGCTTAACTGTTCAGGAGACACTGCTATTGAATATGTTAACATTATATAGCATTAGCTATACTACTCTAAGTATCCTTTTGGATTATTAAAAATGTATATAAATAATATCAAGATCAACAAATGCAATGACTAGATAAAAAAATAGATTAAAAAATGTATCCAAATGAGCTGAGTGTGTCCAAGAAGATGAACTTATGTCTCACAAGATACATAGCTATGTGGAGCCAAATGCATTTGTTTGTTTTAAAAGAGGGCTAATTTATTATGTTCCACCCTTGTATCCTTCTCAAAATTCTACAAGCTTTACAAGCAAACACTCACATTTACCTCACAGAATTCAAATACTCTTCCAGCACAAACTTACAGAGGAAAAAAGTACAAATATTACTTTGGGGAAAAGCAGTTTACTTATTCATACTTGGTAGATTTTGAAAATATATGTGTACCTCTGTTTTACATTTGGCCAAATGAATGTAACTTCTGAATGCACCTTTTATTGGGAGTAATGAAAACACTCTGGTCCATGGGACTTGCAACATTGAAACGGCAGGCACTGCACGGAGATGTCAAAACAGGAAGACTTTCTGGCACAACCAGCACTGATAAGAGCACACACAGAAACTGGCTACTCTTTCTGATGAAGAACTCTGCTGAAAGACCATTGACACTGGATTGGATTTTAAGGCTGAATAAGTAGGCCGGTGCAACCATCATTGCAGCTTCCTTATCAATGCCCCAAGGTTCAAAGATCTGTACCTGCCATGTTCTTATTACGTAACCATGGATTTCAAGTAAATACCCTTAGAAAGACCACCTTGGGAAAGAACCTACATTTACAAGGCTGAGGCTGTGCGGTTCAGGGTATGTCGTCCAACTTTGCTGCCGCTGCTTACTGAAACGTGGCCTCAAAGGTGTAAGACGAAGTAGGATGATGAAGAGAAATAGCTGCTGTCCCATGATTGAGGACCAGCAAGTCTAAGATTAACTTTCCATATAAACTATATAAATGAGTAACTATATAAACTTGAAGTAGAGTCAACTAGCCTTTCTCCATTTCAATATAGAGCCCCACACTGGTCAGAGAAATTCTCAAGATAAAGATGAAATAGTATGGGGAGCTGGGGTACAGAGGTTAGTTATAAATTATAAACATCAAGGAATTGATTGCTAGTAACTCAACAAGCAATAAGATATTGAACTGTTAATCCCCAACTAACCTAGAAGCCATGTGGTTGCTTCTGGCCTTGGTAGGCCCTGAATAAACATGTGTTATTTACCCGAGGGAGCATGAGGGTTTCGCCTGCAGCATTCCCTACAGAACCAAATCATTTCTTTTCCCCAGCAAATTTTAATTTTTACACCAAGCACTCTGATGCTGCTGGCTAGCAGTTCTGTTAGCAGTTGCTGGTTAATAAACAGATGTCCAGGTTGCCCTGTAACACAAACACCGTAGAGTGCTTGCTTAGACAAAGGATCCTGCACCTTGGTCTGAGGAATCACTGGGGTTTGTTCTGCAGAGGGAGAGAGCAGGCCAGGGTGGGGGTGGGGAAGGTGCACATCCCTCACCTTCCCACTCTGCATGCCTTGTGCTTGTACAGCTCCAGATCCCTGTTTTTGGTGGAAAGGGTCAAAGAAGAGAAAAGGTAGGAGAGGACAACTCAATTGAGAGGAGAAAGTAGGTGGGCTAGGAAGACCAAGGCTCAGGGTCAGGTTTGGAGGAGACTGGGCAGAGCCCAGGGACATAAGTACTAGCTAACCTACAGTTTTCTGGGTTCTTCTGGCTCTCTTCCTAGATATACAAGTAAGTTTGGAGAAATAATTTTGTGTTTGCTTCCTGTCTTCTCAAACCATTTTTGAAAAGATAGAAAACAGACAGAGTAGATAGGGCAAACTAGCTCCACTGCTCAAAGAACTCCGAGCGACCTTCAGTCTCCGCATGTGTTTGTCTCGTGTGGTGTTTCTTGAAAACTCTTCGTAGCTCTCCACCGGCCCGCTGGCTGTTCGTGGCTAGGAACTCACCACCCAGCGTTCCAGTTGAGTCACCATGCAATCCGCCCTTCAACTGTTATTTCAGGACAAAGTACTTGGGTCCCCAACGTTTGACTTAGCTTAAACAACCATGACTTGGAAAGAAAGCATGATGGAAGCCCAGTTCCAGTCAGTTTTCTGTCAGAAGGTTGGGTGAGGTGTCAAATATGGAGGGCAGTAGGAGAGTGACCAAAGAAGCCAAAAAAAAAAAAAAAAGGTTTGAAGCTAGGTTCTACCACTTAAGTAACAAACATAACCATCCCATGTTTCATTTTCCCCATCTGGAAAATGGGTAGGTAATATGGAAAACTGTGGTTCTTGCATAAAGTTTAAATAAATAATATACACAAAATATTTAGCAGATTGTCTGACAGATCATTTCAAACTCAATCATGCTAACTATTCGTGAGTCACCAACATTGAATTTTCCACGTTAATAAATCTAACATCTCAAAAATATGTGTAAAGCCTCCTTTAAGGACATTAGGCAAAACCTAATTGTGCACTCAACAGGCAGTCAAGATTTAGACTTTCAAATTTCAAATTTGCAATGGTCTTAAATGAATTGTTTTCCCTCTAATGGTTTCCCACCCCAACCCCATTTAAATTACTTATCAACTAGGTCCAGAAGTTAAAGGCTGAAAAGCAATAGCAACTTTGCCTCTAAATTTAATACAAGAAAACTTCATGTAAAGATATCCTAGCTGTGGTCAATATAGAACTTCTCATGTGACAATTATTTTATAATCTGAAAAAAAAATGTTTGCAATTGAATAACTTGCAATTTCATCTAAGAATGAATCTGCCCCTGCCCGTATAAAACTGTAAATATTAGCTAAGCTTGAAGATGAGGAGTAATTGACATATGCTTGCATATATTAAAAAGGTCACTTGTAGCTGGCACATATTATTTCAGTTAAAGACGAAATTGTCCACAAAGGCACTTTAAAAGTGAGCCCTCCCAAATAGCCCAGTGTCAGAGGCACTAACATCTGAGCGCTCAAGATTTGGAAGGATGCTGTGAGGGGAGAATGAGGATGGGGATTGAAGTATCAGCAGTGAAATGGAGGCAGCTCTGAGGCAGGGGTCTGAACCATTGATTCTAAGAGTCAGGCTCTGTTGCTAAGTCTGACACCTAGCAGGGCCTCTCTGAAGACTTGCCCATCTTAGATGCTGCTTTAACCTCTAGGCACTGCCTTCCACTCTTAGGAATCCCGAAGAGCAGTTAGTTACAGGAAACCAGCCTCCACCTGCCTATATACATAATACTGCTACCCTGGTAGCCGTTCAGTGGATGTGTGGTTGGGTCCTTGCGTCAGGATCATCCATGCAGACTCCCTTGGGCTCCAGGGACCAAATCTGTGGTCCCCTCGGAAGCAGAGGTGCTCGCTAGCTCTGGGGAGCTTCGACCTCTTTTTCAAGATTTGTTTTCAAAAGAATAAAATGATAACTGCTGCTGATATTGCTATTAGCAGCCCGTGAGTCAGACTGAGTCATCCCATCCTTTGCAAAACTAAATGAAGAGCTGTCCAGTGCTGAGCCATCCCCACGATCAGTTGGAGATCGTTGTGACCTACAAGATCTTCAGTGTTCGTTTTTTGTCCTTTCTTGGTCTAGAAGCTCTACCCAAATCTATTCAACGGCACAGCATTACGCGCCCCCTCCTAGGGATGACTGCTACTCCTTGGGCATTCACCAGGAATACAATCAGAGTCGAGCAGAAGATGAGAATTCTCCCACTCCACCAGCATTCTCCCTAAATAATGGCAGTGGCCTATACCCTTCAATTTCCTTAGTGCATGGCACTAAGTGCATGGCACTGGTTCCTGATGGCACCATGGTTATGAATTGGACTGCGATGGGCAAGGGCCCCGGTTAGAAACCATCAGCGGCTCCAGGAGAAAGGCTGGGCTTTCTACTCTCATAAACAATTACAGTCTCAGAAATTCACTGGGCCCTCTGCCTAATATATAGGGTCGCTATGAGTCAACATTGACTTGCTGGCAGTGAGTTTGGTTTGGGGGTATCTAGGATCTATCCCTTTGGCTTCGTCCTAAGAAGTGGCAAAACTCATACTGGTCTTTAGAAGAAACGATTTGTTAGCCCTTTCCTTCTTCAACAAAACAAAACCTTTCTGCTATTTATACTTCCCTTCCAGCCATAAGCATCTTAATCATTGAGGGTTAAACATCATTCACAAATAGGTCTGGTTGAAGGTCTTGGCCCACCACCTACTCCCTGTGGGCCTTGGGAAAGTGTCTTCAGTCCCTGTTTCCAAATCCCTATGATAAGTAATACCTTCTTGAATTGAAGAGTGAATGAGGTATTATGAGTAAAGAACTAAGCCACATAAGCCTTAGAATTGCTCAATTAATTTCTAGAACCTCCACAAACGGGACGCCAGTGCAATGCCAACCTCATTTCTTACAGTGGTGGAGTTAGATATAGTTTCAATACCCATGCTCTACCCGTTGTCCATGAAGCCCTTCTCCCTCTGCCTCAACATTTGAAGACAAGCCCTTTCTTTCACAACCCAGCTCGGATGCCACCTTTCTGTTGGACTTTACCCCCAGTTCTCAGATCTCCTAGTTAGCTTACCCCTCCCGGTGCTGGAACATATTTCTTTGATGACATAACTCGAACGGAACGATAGTTGACTATACGCCTATCATGCTCACGAGACTGTGTGAACTTCGTCATGCTTCCATATATAGCATTCAGGTTGGTACTTGACCTAAGAGGCGATCAAAACATCTCTCTTTTAAAAAATAATTCTGGAGCGGTTGGCTAAGTAGCTGGCTGAGTGCATACGTTGTTGGATGGAAGCGAATACGTGGGCCATTGTAAAGGCCTAGGAGCATGGTTGTCCCAGGTTCCTTTGCCCAACCCCCATAGGCTGGGTCCCCTTGGTTTTCTCCTTTGGGGACTCAGGTTCATAGGCACCGGCAGGGGGCGGCGTTGTCCCACAGCTGGATGCTCCCTGGTGCCACCCCCAGCGCTCCGCTGGGCTCGTCCCAGGAGCAGCTCCTTTTACGTGGGGAGCCTGAGGCTCCCCGAATTCACACAAGAGCAGAAAGTGGTCCAGGCTGGGCTTGGCAGCTGAGGTGGCACAGCGCCTGGGAAGAAGCAGTCAACTTCCCTTCCACTCTCCTCCTAGCCCCCGCCCCGCCCCCTCCCCCGCCCAGCCTCCTGAAGCTTCTTCCTTGGAGACAGCTGTTCTGGGTCCTCCGGGTGGGCTCGCCACGGAGAGAGTTCGCCAGTAGGGACAGAACAGGGACTTTGCAGCCAAATAGGTGGTGTAAGGGCCCCAAGGGTGACCTTAGACACTGGGCAGGGGCAGGCGCGGTTATGGTCAGGACCTGGTTTTGATGGCCACTGGGGGTGAGCATCACACACACCTTTGCGTAGGCCTTAGGAAGCAAGCGACGGACGCTGGGGACCAGCAGCCCGAGCTGCGCTGCAAACGCGTGCTTTGATGCCTCGTGGGAAACCGAATGATTCCACGCTGATTTGCTCGGTGCAGGTGAAAGGTGAAAACTTGAGCGGCCCGCGACAAATGCACTTGCTTGCACGCGAGCGAACTTTCGGCTGCCCCGCGCGGGGTTCGGCCCGGCCCGGCCTCCGCGGCAGCGCGCTCTGGCGCCTCGGCGCGGCCCGCCCAGTCCTCGGGATTGGCTCTGGGCCGGCCGGGCCCCGGGGCGCGCGGCGTCCTCGGCGACGCGCTCCGCCCGCGCACCGCTCCGGCTGCGGGACCGCTCGCGCTGGGGCATGGGACGCGAAGCCTGGCACCGCCCCCGGGCCCTCTCGGGCTGGCCCCCGGCGCCTCCCCGCTTCCAGAGGCTTCGAGAATCGAAACCTAGGCATCCCGCCGCGCTTCCTCCTCCCTGCGCGGCGGCTGGCGCGCGTGGACTCCCGCGTGGACGCGGAAACCCAGGCTTAGCAATTGAGCGACCCATTGAGGAGGTCGGGCGGCCACTCGGGCGCGCTGCCGCCGGCATATAAGGACGTCTTCGCTGGCGACAATTGTATTTTTCCCAAGTTTGGGCACTTCTGCACTTTCAGTTATCACGCAGATTTGATGGTCACTTAGGATTTGGGGGGGCATAGCAAATGTGCGTCTGCGTTGGAGGGGAGAAGAGAGGCGGAGGAGATGGAGGGAGGGTCCAATTAAATATGAATTCAATCTATGTGCGCGCGCGCGCGCACACACACACACACACACACACACAGATGGACACTCAGGCTCTCACCGCCCGGCGGGGAGGGAGAAAGGGGGCGGCGCCCTATGCAGATGAGAGGGTGTGGCGAGCGCGCCGCGCCGGGGCCCGGAAGCGCGGAGAAACCCCATATAAAAAAAGTACTGTAGACGTTGCCCTGACACAACTGCTAAAGCTCCAGAGACGCGGGCGTGTGCGTGTGCGTGTGCAGCGGCGGCGTCCGTGGGAGCCGCCACTCCGGGACCACCGCTCCGGGGGCGGCAGCTGCGCAGCGGGGGCGCGGGGCGGGAGTGGCCAGAGCGGGCGGGGAAGCTCCGGGAAGGACCCAGCGGCTCCCCGCGGCCGGCGGAGAGAGCGCTCTTCGCTCCCGACGTGTTGCCACCGCGCAGTTCCTCCGCTCCGCTCTCCTAGAAGGCACGACCGCCTCCAGGTGACCCCGACGGGACTCCCGCTTGCGCTTTCCAGATGCATCAGAGATACTTTTGGTGCGGGGGTCTGCTCTGCGGGATGCGCGCGGCTGGGGGTGGCGGGGCCCCAGGAGGGAGGGTCTCCGAGGTGTGCCCAGGGGCAGGGGGCCGACCTGTGGAGGGGGCGCGCTCTTTGCTCGGCTGCCCCTGCCCCCACCCCCACCCCGCGTGGTGCAACGTACTTACAAGGCTCGGTCCCCATCTCTCTTTCCTTTTAGGATCGAGCCAGGCCAAGTGACGCTCGGCGGGCACTTCATGGCAGAGGGCGAAGGGTACTTTGCCATGGCGGAGGACGAGCTGGCGGCCAGTGGCCCCTACGTCCCCCTGGCTGGCGACTTTGGAGACGGGGCCGGCTTCGACGAGCCCTGCTTGGAGTATTGCGAAAGCCCCACGGCCCACTGCAACGTACTGAACTGGGAGCAAGTGCAGCGGCTGGACGGCATCCTGAGCGAGACCATCCCGATCCACGGGCGCGGCAACTTCCCCACGCTGGAGCTGCAGCCCAGCCTGATCGTGAAGGTGGTGCGGCGGCGCCTGGCTGAGCAGCGCATTGGGGTGCGGGACGTGCGCCTCAACGGCTCGGCCGCCAGCCACGTCCTGCACCAGGACAGCGGCCTGGGCTACAAGGACCTAGACCTCATCTTCTTCGCCGACCTGCGAGGGGAAGAGGAGTTTCAGACTGTGAAGGACGTGGTGCTGGACTGCCTCTTGGACTTCTTGCCCGAAGGGGTGAACAAAGAGAAGATCACACCACTCACGCTGAAGGTAAAGCTCCTGCGTGCCTGGGGTCCCGAGCGGGGCCAAACCGAACCGGACCCGGAGAACCGGACCCGGGGTAGCAGATGGGGAGGGCGGCGGGTGGAGAGTCCGGGGACACTGCCTTTTTATGCCTACACAAGGCGCCCGGATGAGCCTTTATTGGAAAAGGTCTTTCTACTTTCTAGGGGTAGAATAAGGTGCGTGGCCAGCGTTGGCGAGGGGCTTAGGCGTCGCAGCTCTCCTCCGGCTTCCTCCTCTGTGCCCTCCCTCCTCTCCCTCCCCAGTTGTTATTTATGTATGTAGTCACTCTCGGCTCTCCCGGCTGAGGTCTTGTCCAGAATGGTTTTAATACATGGAAGAACAAATTGATGTCCATAATTCTTTTGAGTCATTTTGTGATCTAATCTCTGGGAAAAACAGAAGCTTGAAGCAGAACCGAAGTCAATGAGTTGGTTACTGTATTGGAAAGCATGAATAGAGCCCATAGTGGTGGCGTTCTGCTGATGGCTCCTGGTGTCAAAGATATGCATAGTGATTTCCTTCCTGTTAATGTGTTAAGGTTATCTACCCCCTCTCCTCCGCCCTCATCCCGTTTTCCTAATGGCTTAAAATTATCCGCGGACGTCCTTCCAGAGTGCCATCGTTTAGTTGGTATTTGTAAGTGCAGATGGTGCCCCAGGAAGGACAGGCACCAGTGGCTGCCTGCGGGGGAGGGGGAAAGGGGTGAGAGGCCATCTCACTTTCCACCATGCCCTCCTGTGCCTTATGTGAGCAGTGTGCTCTTAAACCGCCGGCGAGAAATAACTTTTCAAAATCAGACATGGCAGCAGAACCGTTCAGCGCTGTGCTATGTCTGCCAAAAGTCTCAAACTAGTATTTCTTGTCTCTTTCCCAGACAGTAAAACTACTCGTTAAATTTTTTTCCCCCCTTTCTTTCTGTTTTCGGAAGACTATTTAGGCCAGTAGGTAGTGTTTTGCTGAAACTTGACAAAACAAAAGGGGAAACAGCAAAATAATTCTAAGCTGTGTGGCATTTATCTGTTTCCTATACTCGTGCTCATCATCTTTTGTCTCTTAAATTGCAGGAGGCTTATGTGCAGAAAATGGTTAAAGTGTGCAACGACTCTGACCGCTGGAGTCTCATCTCCCTGTCAAACAACAGTGGCAAAAACGTGGAGCTGAAATTTGTGGATTCTCTCCGGAGGCAGTTTGAATTCAGTGTAGATTCTTTTCAAATCAAATTAGACTCTCTTCTCCTCTTTTACGAATGTTCAGAGAACCCCATGAGTGAAACTTTCCACCCTACTATCATTGGTGAGAGCGTCTACGGGGATTTCCAAGAAGCCTTTGACCACCTTTGTAACAAGATCATTGCCACCAGAAACCCCGAGGAAATCAGAGGTGGGGGCCTGCTCAAGTACTGTAACCTCTTAGTGAGGGGCTTTCGGCCTGCCTCCGATGAGATCAAGACCCTTCAGAGGTATATGTGTTCCAGGTTTTTCATCGACTTCTCAGACATTGGAGAGCAGCGGCGGAAACTAGAGTCATATTTGCAGAACCATTTCGTGGGACTGGAGGATCGAAAGTACGACTATCTCATGACCCTTCATGAGGTTGTGAATGAGAGTACGGTGTGCCTGATGGGCCATGAGAGAAGACAGACTTTAAACCTTATCACGATGCTGGCTATCCGGGTGCTAGCGGAGCAAAACGTCATCCCTAATGTGGCCAACGTTACTTGCTATTACCAACCGGCCCCCTATGTGGCAGATGCCAACTTTAGTAATTATTATATTGCCCAAGTTCAGCCAGTATTTACCTGCCAGCAACAGACATATTCTACTTGGCTACCATGTAACTAAGGATCTTTTAAAGATGCCCATGGGGAAGCCATTTTAGACAAGATGGGGGGGGGGGGTAGGGGATAAAAGAGTGACCCAGCCTGATTGAGGGTGTATTTTGTGTAATGATGATCTGCTCCTGGTTTTAAGTTTGGCAAAGGTTGTGGATTTTTTAATAGCTATGGGAGCGTTTTCTAGAAATAACGACCCCTACCTCCCCCAAACCCTCCCACCTTATCCTCTTACCCATTTGGATTCTGTCTTGGAATACAAGAGACCTGTCATTAAAGTAACCAGGCTCTCCGAAAATAACAAGAGAAAAATGCTTGATGACAATATGGGTTTGCAGTCAGTACCTGCCCCATAGCTTGCCATAGGGAGAGGGACCCCCCACCCCCCGCAAAAAAAAAAAAAAAGAAGACCGATTCTCCTAGGATGCAATTCACAAGAGGGAAAACACAGAAACCAGGTCTCCCGCTAAGTAATTGACCAGTTCGGGAGTTAAGATAGTCACAATGGATGAAGAAGGGGTACTCAAACGGAGTACTTTCTAATCTGGGGCTTATTATAGCAAGTTCATTCTCTGGAATGATCTGTTTTCGCTTACGGAAACAGCTTGCTCCAAATGAACAGTAGTAGGTTGGTGCAGCGCTCATACCAAACCAAACAGCAGAATTTAGGATGACACAATCCATTATTTCCAGCTGCGTGCATAGCTCGCATTTTTAAAATGGGAAAATGCAAACAGAAACAGCTGTAGCAAAGAAAGTATGCTCAAGGACCAAAGATTTAACAGATAAAAATACCC
This sequence comes from Tenrec ecaudatus, assembly GCF_050624435.1. Classification (NCBI taxonomy): domain Eukaryota; kingdom Metazoa; phylum Chordata; class Mammalia; order Afrosoricida; family Tenrecidae; genus Tenrec; species Tenrec ecaudatus. Next base: position 92,511,186 of record NC_134536.1, read on the forward strand.
AAGTCAAAGAGATATAATAGCATTATAAAGAGTCACTATATTTGTTACACACCGATATACATCAAAGTGCCTGTTGCCTTCTGAAAAATTGAAATGGAAAATTATTTTTTGGTTTAATCATTATTTTATCAGGGACCCAAGAAGAAAAGAAAAACAAACATAAGCTTGTGAATGGTGGAGGAAATGCCCTATTTTTTTCTTGGCAAATACTTGTATAAAGTTAACATTGTTAGTGTGATACTATTAGAGGTACTTGTGTACGTGTTTGTGTGTGTATATTGTGTGTATGTACATACATGGTATATGTATATATATACACATGTACATTGACTATGGTTTAGAATTATGTAGCAAATAGATGTTTAAATACTGTGTGCTTTTATATTTTCAATAGGATGACATGAGACGTGGGCATATTGCAGTGATTAATTAAAACCCACATCTAAAAAATTAAAGAAGGGAAACAAGTAATATATTTGATAGAAAAAAACAGAGTATACATTTTTAATGAGGTTTCTCCACTCCCACCCACCCAACCTTTGTATGTGTGTTTGTGTGTGTCTGAGCATGCGCGTGTGCTTGCGTGTACCAGGGTTTTCCACAAATGGGAGAATATTTGTTTGGCAGAGCATTCTTTTTTTAAACTGAGCTATCATTTGACAGGTTTAAACCATTGTTTTTAAATGCTTACCTCCATGGTATATAATCCAGTGGATATTGGATCAGTGATAGGCTATTTAAATCCCTGACTGCTAAAAAAGTGTTTGTATTTTCTGGTGATCTGAACACTACTTACTACTATTTAATGAGTTTTTAAATGAATGCATTCTGCATTCCAGGACCACTAGAATTAAAATGTGAAATGACCCTTTTTAAAGAGTATTTGCACAATTGCTTAAAATTTATATATGAAATATATATTATATATAAAATTTTATAAATCCATGCCAAGATGAAATATCTTTGATCTGGTTGTCACACTGCATTTAAATATTTTGTACTGTACTTTAAATTAAATCACTTTGCATTAAAATAAAGAACGTTCTTTTCTTTCCCAAGAGACCAGTTAGGCCTTTGTGAAGTGAACCTGCATTACTATTTTAGTCCAATGACAGCTAACCCTAAAACCAGCCCATCTCCCAGCCTCTAGTCACTGGGGTCTGGGAAGATGCATTTATTCAAAACAAAACCAGCCTTCCCTTAGTATGGTGAAGCAACCACATGGGCCCCACCACCCCTAGTACATGCCCATTCGTTTACTCTGCAATTCCTCAGAAAACCCAACCATAGTATTTCTTCATAGTTAGGATGGCTCGGGGAAGAAAATATTGTTGTCCTATTGGCAGTATAATATTTTTGTTTCTTTGTTTTCTGGGCATCTTTCAGATGCACAGTGCGAGGTCAATCCATCTGGTCTACCTTTTGTGTTTCTGTCTTGGAAGCTTTAATGGAAAACTGATGGATTTGCCTTTGCCGCTTCCCTGTGAATTCTGCCTGCGTTGTCACAGCTACTGCACTGCCACTCACTGTTTCCTAGGGAATTCTTCCGACTCCCAGGTTGGCTTAGTCTCCCTCACTCCGGAGGCCTGGGCTTGAAGTTAATTGTGAATTCCCAGGAAACCTTATTTGCAGATTAAGCCTAACACTCACCTGTCGGCAACCAGACCTCTGTCAGCTTCGGTGTTGGGACGTTTCCTAGCAGACAGTGAAGGGAAGGCCCAGGAACATAGGTGCAGCTGGTGCTCTAGTTTTCCTTTTCATCCTAACTTAACAACTGAGCTGTCCATGACTTTGAAAAGAGTCTGGGGGTCTCTGACTCTGCCATTGCAACAACCTGTTGTTCACATATGACACAGATTGTTGCCTGGAAGAGCCTTATTTTAAAATATTCTTTCCATTTATTTTTCTCAATTTATGTTCCTGCTTGCTGCAACATTGGCAGCATAATGCTAAGTGCCAGCCCCTGGCACTCAGCCAGAACAGGCTGTACTCAAGACAACGTTCAGCGCTTACTTTAAGACCTATATAATTTATTTCTCTTGTGTATGTACTGTAGTCTTGTGCCGATGTAGTTGAGCAAACAGTGGCATAGATGTCTCTATCGCTGTGTGGCCTAAAACTTGGAATGTCTGGCGAGAGAGCGCAAAGTATATATAGGTCAGAGAAAGGAAGAGCTTGCAACGCTCTATTCGTGCCTGTGATTTGCTTGCTTGTGTGGTTTTCTGACCTCGTGTGACGTTACCAAGGAGCCCTAGTGGCGCACTTGTTAAAGTGCCTGGCTGCTAACTAAAATGTTTAAAGTGTTGATGGTTCGAACCCACTATCAACCCTTGGGGAGAAAGCTGTAGCAAGCAGTCTGCTTCTGTAAAGCTTTACAGCCTGGGAAGCCCAAGGGGGAGGCAGTTCTACTCTGTCCTCCTCAGTCACCATGAGTCAGAATCAACAGCAGTGGGTTCTCTTTGGTTTGGTGCTGTTACTTTAAAACAGGAAGAAGTCTTATCTTCTGGAAGCTCCTCTCCTTTCCGGTCCAGTCTGGCATGTCAGAGAACATTTAACACGAGACGATGCCCTTTTGGATACTTTACTTCCTTTCCAATAAGTCAGGCTGCCCCAAGAATTCTTCACCAAGGTGGACTTATCCCTTCTAGGAATGGGATGAAGAATCTGCTCAGTCTGGTACCAGATGGACTATTTCAATGTGGCGCCCAAACCCCAAAAGCAATGATGACAGAATATCTGCAATCCAAGCCAAGAAGGAAGTGAAACAAGAAGAGAATATACTGTTTTTACCAACCCTCTCTGTTTGCTTATCCTCGGTTGCTTTTCTGTGCATACAGTTTTCAGTGCATTGCTTGTTATATGAATATTGTGAACTCTAGTAAATGAAATGCATTATGTTGAAAGCTGTCAGCAGTTCAAAAATAAGCTTTGTTTTTTTGTTATCGTTGAAGATGAAGTGTGTTAAATTAAACCAAAATGCCAAAAAAAAATAATTTCATATATAGCACCTATTTGGATATAATCTTTCTTTAAGGTTTCTTTTAGCATAGCCTTTTTAGTGCTAAGAAAGAATCTCTCTATAATGTTGTAATGATGGCTTGCTAACAAAGTAAATGGTAAAAATCACAAAGTCTAAAGATGTCAAGGGAACTTGACACGACTTGCTGCAAAGCCTTGCAGAATGGAGGAAGCTCTGCCTGCTGGCTGTCCCCTCCCTCCAACCTCCCTCCAACTGATGCCTACCTTGAGGCATCCTATTGCAGCAAGAAGCACCTGGGTCACTCTGGGAATATTTTGACTATAAACTGTGTCACAGGCAGAAAAGGAGTTGATGGAAAAGAGACTCTTAAAAACTGACATGTTGAATCAATGCTAGAGGGAACAGATTGTGAATTTTGTTTACAGCATCCAATATTTGGATTTTTTTGTAAATAAAAAGAAGTTATTTTTTTCTACTGATTTGTGAGTACTGTCTTTAGTGTCTGCTCATATTGATGAAAGAGAGCTTCCTCAGAATCCTAATCTGTGCCCACGAGAAAAGGCAAGGTGGTACTTGAAGAAAACCAGTCTACGGCAAGTTGTCTGATAGAGCACAATAAATGACACCATCCAGCGCTTAGCTAGCCCGTCTATGATTGGATCAGTGAGTTCCAAAGGATCCAACTGATAGAGGCCAAGAAAATCTTGTGAGGGTATGGGCTTAGCAGTGTTAGGAGGACTAGAAGTAAGTTCCTTCCATTCTCAAGAGAGACTTGGTTCTGAACTTCAGTATTCTTTAGACCTGGGTGGACGTTGGTTTTCATGAGTAGCCTAAGGGATGTTTCTGAGTGTTCAGCCCTTCTGTCTATCTCTGAGGATCTTTGGCATTTCAGAGCATTTAAATTGGGGTTAAAGTATTAGGAGTCTGAGGGTTACATTGAAAGAAGAACAATTACAGGACCTAATATGATATTTGTTCTGCACGTAAAGTGGGTGCAAGGAAACTGCCCTTTTCAAGAGCATTGGGCACCATATCACCTATTTAATTTTCCATGGGGCATATATATCCATTAAAATTTTTTGGTATAATTTGGGAGATGTTATCAATGCTAGTTGCTTGGAATTTTGGTAAACCTGAGTTGGTATAGCCTGGAGCTATTGTTTTAAAACCATTTAAAGTCCAGATATTGGATGGAATACATGACTGACTATAAAAGAACCACTCCTAATTTTAAAAGAGATCTCTCTTTATTGATGCTTTTGTTATTCGGTGCCATTGAGTTGGCTTGGACTCTAGAGTCACGATGAACAACAGGACCAAACGCCACCGGGTCCTGCATGGTCCCCAAATTGTTTTGTTTGCACCCATTGTGGCAGCCACTGGGTCAATTCATCTTGCCAAGGTACTTCCCCTTTTTAGCTGTTCTTCCATTTGAACAACCATGAGCTCCTGTTCTGGGACCGGGACTCTCCTGATAACACGTCCAAAGCACATGAGACGAAGTGTCCGTATTCTTCCTTCAAAGGAGCTATATTTCTTCCAAGACAGATTTGTTTCTTCTTTTGGTAGTCCATGGTACTTTCAACATTCCCTGCCAACACCATAGTTGAAATGCATCAATTTTTCATCAGTCTTCCTTATTCCAGGTCCAATTTTCATGTGCTTATGAGGCAATGGAAAATACCATGGCTTGAGCCAGGCACATTTTAGTCTTCAAAGTAACATCCTTGCTTCTGAAAATTTTAAAGAGGTCTTGTGTGGCAGATTCACCCAGTGCAATGCATCCTCTGATTGCTGTTTCCATGACTACTGATTGCGGATCCAGGGAGGCTGAAACCCGTGACCATCTTTGCTCCGTTTATCACTGTGTTATCCATTGGTCCAGTTGTGAGGATTTGGGTTTTCTTTACATTGAGTTGTAGTACACACTGAAGACTGCAATCCTTGATCTTCATCAGAAAGTGCTTCAAGTCTTCCTGACTTTCAGTAAGAAAAGTTTATCATATGCATATCACAGGTTGTTAATAAGCCTTCTTCACATATGTAGATATATATATCATAAAAATACAAGGTGGCTATTTAGTTGGATAATGGTATCTGTGTGCCATTTTTCCTTTGTTGCAATCTTCTCATTTTTCCACAATCAGTCCTTCATGTATCTGTAGTGATTGCATAATTCTTTTGGCACTCCAGTTGAATAAAGACAGTGCATATTAAGCTCCTCCTAGACTTAGACACACCCTGCCATTTCTGGTTGAATTACCAGGTGGCTCACCAATAAGTCTAGAGAGAAGTAAGACACCCTTTCTTTCTTTAGGATCTTATTTTCTAAACACTCAATTCCTTTAAAAAAGAGAGAGAGAGAGAGAGAGAGAGAGAGAGAGAGAGAGAGAGAGAGAGAGAGAGAGAGACAAGATGGAAAAAACCCAACAGTCAGAGGGAAAAACAACTAAAATCATATTCTTTAATAGTTGCCATGCTATTTTATACTAAAAGACAATCAAATGGCAGTGTCTTCCACCAAACGAAATTTGAACTATAGATCCTTCATTGTGATAGCAAAGGCGTTCAGGTATGGGACAAGGAGGATCAATGTTTTTGTTTTGTTTTTTAATGACTGTGGCCTTCACCTAGACCTTGATTTTTATTGCCATTCAACAATAAACGGACCCAGGCCTCTGGAGAAATGGCTGAATCTAGGGCTGGGGCCGAGATTCACCATGATGAAATTGGTGTAGCTTGTAGTTCCAGACAGCAAGTAAGTGCTACAAACAAAGTAAAACAAAGATGGGAACGGGTCATGGGGACATAGGACCAACTGAAATAGGTCTCAATGGCACAAACTGAAGCAATAGGAAATCATACCGATACAAGTAAAGGATTACATAAATGTAGGGAATAGGTCAAATTTCTTGTGCAGAAGAATTTCGAAGGATATATGTAGCTCCTGACTTTCCCCTCGCGGAAGTGGAAGATAACTGTGTAACGTTTAAGAATAAGCTACCGATAGTGACTCTCTTACAAATGGTTCCATTTGGGAAAGGAAGAAAAAAGGAGCAACTTTACAAACGAGACAATTGTTAGCTAGCACCTCAGCCAGGTGAGGATCGAAATCAACATCAGATGTTGATGATGTAGTAGTCTGGTAGGCTTTGTTCTGCCTCTGTAAGCGAGTGCTATTGAACATGTCCTATCACTAACCCCCGTGGTCCATGTAAATAGTGTTCATTAACTTAAGAGTTCAATAAGTACAAGTCAACAATCCACGCATTGCGGTCTGAAACACTGGCCTGGATATGTTGACAACAGTGCTTTAAATTTCGTAGCTTTGGGCAAATTGATGGCATTAAAAACAGAACTAACTTATACTTCGGGGGAGGGGCTGTGATTTATAATGTTCTCCGTCATAAAATGACCTTGATGTCTCTGGATATATGAATGGATTTGGGGCTTTAGCTTAATTGTATCCCTAATCCAGGAACAATTAGCCTTATGACATGGCACTGCTTGGTCCTCGCCCTCATGAAGAGGTCACTGAAGATATGGGTGCAAAGTGTGAGGAAGAAGTCAGATGGTGCCCAGCTATTAGAAAGAATAGCATCTAGGGCAGGGCTGCTCACACTGTTTCAGCATGTGAGCTACGTATAAAATGGTCAAGTCCATTTTACAATAGAATGGACTTATAAAAATATAAGTCCATCTACTTATAAAATGATCTAACTACAAAAATGCAAAACATATATTTATTTTTATTTATTACATGCATTCATAAAGTCATTGAGAATTCTTAATATGTAAAATGTATGTTTATGTACCTTGCATAACCGCATGAGTCCATATTGCACAACACAACACAATGAACCATGTACATTTTTGTCATTACCTGAGTTTACTCTGATGACTTGCACTGAATGGAATGACTCAAGGATGCATAGTACGGACAGGAACTGCTGACAGGCAGCCTCAAGCACACTTCCAAATGATCATCAGTCATGGTGGAATGGTACTTGGACTTAATGATCTTTATGTGGGAAAATGCTGACTCACATAAATAAGTAGAGCCGAATAATGCAGTCAAGGAGGTAACACATTTTCCTATGTTTGGGTACTTTCCCTCTGCGAGTAAGTTCCAGAACGGTTCATGCGCTCTGGACTTCAGTGGAATGTCGGCTTGTAGGGTCAAAATCTCCCATTCCATGTGAAAGTGATATGTTTTTGTCATCTTACTGGGTCCAGCTCCCCCACTCATTTTACTGCCCTTTCTTATGTATAAGAGGAAAAATAAGCGAGGTCTGAAAATTGGCAATAACTTAGCTTACCAGTTTTGCTGCACTTAGGGCAGTTGTTTGAGCATGCGTTTGACACCTAACATTGCATCTGATTGACTGTACTGTTTATCAATTAAGTGACGGGATTGATGATAGGTTTAGGTCTATGTTTTTTAATACCGTGCAATCTACCCACACTACTTTGCGATTGACTAGCATATCGCAATGGGAGTATTGAGCACCCCTGATCGAGGATCTTAAAGGCTTGATTTCCAACAAGCAGTCATCTAAATGAGGTGTCATGTAACTCCACATGGAAGTCTGTGATGAGGCTATTACTTCATCTGTCCCATTGTTCTCCTAAAATTCCATAACTTCAGATTAATCACGAGAAAATGTGAGGAAAAAAACATTTGAGAAGCACCCTGTAAAAATGCTTGCCCAGTACTCCTCAAACCTCTGAAGGTCACCAATAATTAGGAAAGGCTGAGATACTCACAGCTAAGAGAAGCCGACAGAGGCATGACACTAAATGTAATGTGGTGTCGGGCGTGGGATCAGACCTAGAACACTAAGCAACCTTAAGTCCACTCTAAGGAAGTCTCGTCAAGGGTGAGCTGTTGTTAACAGTGATGCCTTTGGGAGTCATTGTTAGAGGCACCATCAATTCCATCCCCGCTCAATGTCACCATGTGTGCATGACACAATGAACCTTCAATAGTTTCTGTTTATTATGATGTCATCTTTGGTACAGTTTTGAAGATGTTTTCCTTTATGTTGAGGTCATGTCCATACTGAAAATTATGCTCTTTCTGTTCAACTGTAAGTTGTTCAGGTCCCCTAGCCTTTGAACAAGCAAGTTTATATCACCCGTGTAGCACAGGTTGTTAATGAATCCACCTCCCATTTTGATGCCTTGTTCTTCTTCACAAATTCCACTTTCTCCAATTAAATAAATCTAGTTATGTGATACAACCCTAACACCAATTTTTCCTGATTTTAACCACACAGAAAGCCCTTGTTCTGTTCAAATGATTGCCTCTTAATCAATATAGAGGTTCATCATGAGCACAATGAAGAGTTTTGGAATTCCCATCTTTCACATTGTTAGTCACACTTTGTAATGATCCACATACTTTAATGTCTTTGCTCAGGTATGGAAACAAAAGTAAACATCGTAGCAATACCTCTGCTTTAAATTAAGATCTATCTGTCATCATCAATGATTGCCTCATTGCAAGTCCTGTCCAGACTCTGGCTAATGGAACAAAAAAATCAAGTCATCAAGTCTATGCTGACTCATCACATCCCTATAGGAGAGGGTCGAACTGCGCCTGTGACTTTCTCAAACTTGACTCTTTGAGGGAAGAGAACTCCCCGTTTTCCCCCTCTGATATACCACAGTGACTGTTTTTAAAGGATCTTCAGCAAAATTTTACTTGATGTGATATTAATGATATTATTTGATAATTTCTTCATTCTGTTGGATCACCTTTCTTTGGAATGGGCACGCATATGGGTATTTCCAAGCAGTTGGCCAAATAGCTGTCTTCCAAATTGCTTGTCGTAGAGCGTGAGGGCTTTCAGCTTTGCACCCATCTACTGAAACACTCCATTGGGACTCTGTCAATTTCTTGCTTTCCACTCAGGTCTCCAGTGCAGCGTGGACTTCTTCCTTCCATGCTATCAGTTCTTGATCTGTACAGCCTCTCGGGATGGTTAAATGCTGATCAATTCATTTTGGAAGAATGACTTTGCACACCCCTTCCATCATCTTTTGATGCTTTGGTATCAATCAATATTTTTCCTGTAGAATTCCTCAGTATTATAAGTTTTCATCAGTTCTTTCAGCTTGAGAAATGTTGGGTATGTTCTTCTGTTTTGATTTTCTCACTCCAGATCCTAGCTAATTTCATGATAATATTTTACTTTGTCTTCTCAAGTCACCTTTTGAAACCATCTGTTTGGCTCGCCTACTTCATTGTTTCTTCCATGTGTCTTTACTGTACATCTAAGAACAAGTATCAGAGTCTCTTCCGACATCAATTTTAGTACGTATTCTTTTTACTTCTCTGTTGAATGGCCTTTGCTTTCTTCATATCTGATGTTGGTACAAATATATTATAAATCTGAGCCCTATAGGGAGCTGGATATAGGGCATAGAGGAGGTCTCTACATGGATTTTACATGTTTTATTGTCAAACTAAAAGTAGCCTCCAAAAGTTTAGTAAAACTGAATTTTTGATCGACTTTTCTGGCTATTTCTAGAGAAGTGATTTCATTTATAGAAATACATTGAGAACATTATATTTTTTCATTATCTTCTGTTCTGTTGGGGATTGGATGATCAGATGAAGAACTGAAGAGCAAATGATTTACAGGTGTTATTCTAAGGTTTGGGAGAAGCTTTTATCTACGCGTCTGAGGGAAAGAAACAGTGTTCAGGAGAGCTGTTTTCAATCAACAGTGTTTTCTTGTATAATAATACAGCAGTTAATATTGCCTTAGAGTTAAAGGGAAAGGGAAATTCTAAATGTAACCAGAAACCATTGTGTAGAAATTTATAAAATTGGAATGCTAGGATGAAAAAGAGGCTAAACTCTGTAATAAAAAAATGTACCAAACAACTCAAACAAAACAAAAGGAGAAAATCTGCACTATTTTAGTATGTGAATCAGTCAATGATATAATCTGAGTCTACTATTTAGTGTAGTATTACACTGGGTTATCATTAAGCGTGAATAGTGTAATATTAATAGCCATTCCTATAATTTTCATGAAGATCAATATGATACAAGAAGAACTCTGCCCCTCTATACGGTTTTCTAGATTTTGATCTTTAAAGGAACTCATTGCCAGAGCTTTCTCCCATGGGCCCCTGGGTGGGTTCAAACCACTAACCTACCAATAACAGCCAGGTGCTTGATTTCTGCACCATCAGGGATTCTGTGTGAGTCAAAATCAGCCCCACAGTACTTAGGAAACAATATAATTTAACTGCTTAGTAGGCTTATTTTTCTAACACATTTTTCTTAAAATAGAGGGAAATGTATTTACATTTACCTTTTCAACTCAATCAATGATATCTGATATAGGTAACAAACAATACCATTTAAATATATAGATAGATCAGTGCTTTTAAAAAGTAATAATTCAGGTTCACCCCTTCAAGCAATTAGAGAAAGATCCATACTTCCTTGCTCAGGGCCACAGAACACTGAATTGCAAGAATTTATGGGTGTGGGGCTACTTCTAACCTCAGTAATGGAAAGTTCCCTTCAGGACACCCTTCAGAAACTATCGATTTTCCAGCACAGTGCGTACTTATCAGCAAGGCCAAGATTTTGTGGCATCATCTGGCCATGTCATTAGAAAACGCCCGAAATCCTGCTCTTTCATTTATTTATTTTCTTCTTCTTTCAGCAAAACTCAATGTCACAAGCTACAGTAAGCACCACAGACAGTGCAATTGTAGGCATTACCCCTAAACTTCGTATGACCTGGAGCCTCTTCCTTTAAATCTCTTTAAAGAAAGATCACATTTTATATGGATCTTTGGTTAAAAACTAGGGGAAGAAACTTAATCACATTCAAGACCTACAGTTGGAAGGATGATAGCTGGATTGAGCAAATAAAAACACAAGGCTCTCAGTTCACTTGGAATTTTAAATAAGTTACTTTTCCTTTTTATGTTTAGTGCAATGTTTTGGATAGACTTACACCAAAAGAGATCTTTTGCATTTATCTGAAAATCCAATCGACCCATGTTCTGTAACCTGTTAATATCTGACTTTTGTTGTGAATGGATCATAGAGTCACTTCTGATCCTATAACCCTTTAGGGCAAAGTAGAACTACCCGATAGGGTTTTCAAGGTGCCATGGTTAGGGATTCTAGCAACTAGAAACTTCTAGGTAAGGGTAGAGAGGAAGCCAAATCTATCCATTTAATTGAAGCCTGATGACACCTCCTTTTAGGATATGGCTTTATGTATAAGAAAGGGGGATTGAGCAGAGCTGAATCCTCCATGGCCCTCTACCTTTTGCTGGAGTTGAGTTTTTGCATCTTGCTCCTCAATCCCCCGTTGTGTTTCCTGGCCATCCCAGAAGCCACCACTAGACTACCAACAGTGGATTCCTTCAGCTCACTTTGGATTTTATATTACCTCCACAACCGGCAGTCTGTGTCCTCCATTGTCTCCACTTCGTTGTCCGCTTCTTGTTCGTTAGTTTCCACTGGACTAGACTTAACCTGTTTCCATTAGTTTCCACCAGCTCCTTTTTGAGAGTAAGATGGGGCCATTTCTGGTACATAGTTATGGTCTCAGAACCCCTGTCGAGGGTTATTGGGAATCCGAATCTACTCAATAATAATGCCTAATCTTCCTGGGAACAGATTGCCACATCCTGAGATGCAGCTAGGGAGCTTTGAAATGCATACCTTTCTGATAGCACCTGAGCACTTTAAGCACAGCCCCATTAAGGCTTCTTAGGTCCCATGCAATACTACATTGATAAGCCTAGGCATAACAACAACCCTTTGAAACATGGGTTGCCCATCATTCTTTAAAAATGTGTAAAATGTTTGGTATGCATTTAGCTTTGTTCTAGGCTTTGATAGGTATCTAGAAGAAGTTAAAGACTTGGTTTATTGTCCTTTAGAAGGCTAGGTTCTACCTGCAAGTAGAAGTTACTTGCTGGAAATTAATTTTTCAGCTACCTTGGAGTTAATTACTCATGAGGCTTAGCTCTGCATGGGGCACCATAAAGAGGCATGTGGAATAATGCAGAGTCAGGAGAAGGTAATAGCCCTTGAAATGTGCCTTCTTGGTATCTTTTCAAGAGGCAAAATGCCCCACAGGTAGCCCTCCTATCAGCAGACACTGGCCAATTGCTTGTTTTACAGTAAAGGATAAGGGTAGATCTCTTGCAATCTTTGCTGAGGGAAGCAAAAATTGTCCCTGGGTGTCTGGATACATATATTTATTGTCTTTCCAAAACTATTGGGAAAGGAATCTTCAGTCATTAACTACAATACACCTTGAAACTTTATTGCCCTGTAATCCTGTTGCTGCAGCCCATTAAATTCCCTTTAGTGTTTGTTATGTAACCACTGTGGGTGAGCTGTCACCTTAAAGTTAATACAACTTAGTTTTTTGGGTGCCTTTTCCAGAGTTGTGAAAGTTCCTTTCTCAAATGCACCCAATGTGTCACACACCCCATATCGTGCCCGCCTCTCTCCCTGTTTGTGTGCAGTCTAATGTGCTGTCAGGGTGAATCTTTATTCAGGGTACAGATCTCATTTAAAGAGAATTTATAACTGTCGCTCTGTGCACTGATCTGTACTGCCTTGGGAAGAAGTTATGGTCTTCATCATTATCAAAACATTGCATAGATAATTTCCCATGTCATTGATCTAATATGAGGGGGCTTCAAGGAGTCAGTGAGAAATTGAATGAAAGGATAATGGGATTTCATACTATATGAAGATTTACAAAGTTATACAAAGCTTGCTCCTCTTCACTAGCATACTTAATGAAAAACTGACAAAAGGATGTGGAGAAATAAAGCACAAAGCAACAGTGACACTAGGAATGTTGCCGATAAATTAACGATACCATGACTAGAAGTACCCTATTCGCTAAAGGGACGATTTATAATGCTCCCCAAGAAAAAGATAAAGGATACCTCCAAAAGGAGCCAAAGCCTTATACAAACCACAGATTTAGGAATAGATTTTGAGCTCCCAGCAACATAAGAACAATTTGTTCTTATGCCACGGCTCTACTTGATACTTGCTCTCATGAAGAGACCACAGAAGAGATGGGTGTTATAGCAAAAGGTGGTAAAGAAAGAAGATGGTGCCTGGCAACTGGAAAAATAGCATCTGAGGTCCTAAAGGCTGGTCAAAATGAGCAGTCATCTACATGAGGTACCAGCTAAAGCCACATGGAAGAAGCACACCAGCCTATAGAATCCAATGTTTGTAAATAATAAAATGCAAAATCTGTGGAGGGAATGGTATTACAGTTTAAATTCTGAGCACCTAAAAACATATGGAGGACCCAAAAGCCCAAAATCCATTTGCTGGGTCCCCACTTGGCTTAAGCTTCTGGTAGATCCCCTTTGGCCCCGTGAGACACGGGGTGAAACCAGCCTTCCTTGCAGAGAGTGCATTAAAAGATGGATTTCTGCAGATGTCGGTAGGTTAAAATGGAACACCTGATTATTTTTTTCTCCCTTTGACTCATTTTAAATGTGTTCTGGTTTTAATATTTTCTGCTTCATTTTTAATTGGCGTGTTTCTTTGTTGTATTTGCTATTGTCGTTGGGAGGTTTTGCTTATCGCTCTCTATTTTAAAAATTGTTTTTATATATTTTTCCGTAGATGAAATCCAGGACAGGTCACTCTATAGAGACAGTTGCTGCATTCAGTTTCTTGGGGTTGTGGAGCGGAAGCTGGGGCAAACAGGGAGCTTATAATAGTGAGTGGCAGAAACAATTTCTCACGTTCTGAAGCTGCTTGCGATGATGATTGCTCAACTCTTTTTAACATGATTAAGTCATTGGATTGTATGTTATGTGCATTACATACCAATGAAACTGTTGGAAAATTCCCTTTACAGTGGAAAAACAAAATGAACATCGTCAACTCAATCTAAAAGTGGCCAAGTTCATTCCCATTATGGAGCAATTGCTGGCTCTTCCACGTCCTTGGAATCTCTTTCTCCAGATGTTTGTGTTGCTTGTACCTTCACTTCATTTCAGTTAAATAGTTAGCAGTAAAATAATAAAATACAAATAAAAAAATTTTGGTGCAAGATTATCACTGATCCTCCTGCTTAACATAGGGTCTTCCACCAATATTTAGAGCAACAAAATCTCTAAATTGCTTTTCTGATTTTTAAGAACATGCTACCATTAATCAGGTCAGTACCTGCCGTTAATTAATTAATTTGTTTGTTTTTGGTTTATTTGTCATGTTAGAATGAAATTCTAAAAAGTCAAGGGATTTTTTTTTGGTAGGGTGATCAACATGAAATTGTTCGTTCCAGGTTAGTAAATAAGCACAAGTAAGTCCATGCTTTCTAAGCTTACTGGGCAGTCCAGCCATGTCAGGAATTATAAATCTTCAAAGAAGCTTTGTAACTGTAGGAAGTGCCACGGTGTTGGGAGAGAGACAAATTCCATCTCCAACTTGAGGCAGAATCTTTGGTACGGTGAAAAATATGAAATGATAAGTAAGCCCGTGCTTACTTGGCTTGTGAGAGATTCTGAATTAAGCGGAGAGCACTGAAGTGCAAGTGCGAGGTGATGCCAGCAGTGATGTTGTCCGGCCAGAGGGAGGACCTTGAACCGAAGCACTGTTGCGCTGCGGGCTTCCAGAGCCTCAAGGGCGAGAAGGAGGGCAGGCCGGTGCCCACAGCCTTTGCTGCAGCAGGATGTTCAGGGGACGAAACAGAATGCACTTTGTAGTTTTCCCGAGACCCACGTGCCTGTCCATTCCCTCCCAACAAGGCCTGCCGCTGATCTGGGCGCTGACTGCAGGCCCTGCATGCCCCACTGGGTCTCTCAGAACTACATCCCTGAGAGTGGCCAGGACAAAGAGTACCAGACTGAGGCTGGCTGACATGTTCTGAGTCAGGGTAAGGGACTATCAGGCAGGAAACATACACTAAGGTTAGAGGGACATAAAAAAATAAGAAAGTCTGTCCAGTAGCCTTTTCTGGGGAGTCCATCAGTATTTTCATTGGTGTCCTTAATTGGTCAACCCTCACAGAACCCACACAGTCTTGCCCTGGAGCACAATACCTGTTATGATCATTTGTTGTTCTCAAGGAGTAACCCAATTTCAGAATTCTGCCCTGTTACCAACCTTGGGCCATAGATATAGTTACAATAAGGTTTCTGATTTTCTGTGCCATTTTAAAATGACTGAGTAAGTTAAAATGTCTAGTGCAATGGGGATCCAAGGAGAGTGAACAGGATCTATCAAAATAATTTTTAAACTATTTATAAATGTTTAGAATTGTAACCTACATATATTAAAGCCAATGGGACTTTTTAGTATATCTTTCTTTCTCTGGTGGGAAATCCAACCCATTTAACCCATGAGGATACCGTTAGAAGGAGGAGAGAGAGGCCAGGAAGGAGACTCCTGCAGACAAGGAAGAGAGCATGCGCTTTATAAGCCACCTACAGGAGGGGAAGTGACACTTGTTGAGATTTCACTCTGGTTCAGATAAATAACTCCTTAATCCACACACATGTCTCAATGATAGCTATTATTTTCCCGACCTTGCTGATTAGGAAATCAAATTTAACAGAAATCCTTTCTAGTCAATCCCTTTTAGACTAGAGTAGATTAAAGTGAAAGGTCTCCAGGCAAATTCTTCACCTTCATATTGTTGTATCTCTGTGTCTATATCTTTTGTACAATATGAGAGATGGAGGCCCAAATGTGCACTCAATGACTTTTGTAACTTGCTGTATTTCTTGCCCATCAGGCTTCTGCCACTCATCCTTGCCTATGGGTTATAAGCTCCATGGTTTCTCACAGTCCCCTACACGTCAGAGCAGGAGGAAACATAAGCAGTACCAGCCCACCAGAGGCAGGGGAACCAGAGAAACAGAGTGATTACAGGATGCCCGCAAGGGTCCTGGATTGCAGATATTTGAGTTAAGGTGCAAAATCATAAGTGTAGTATCTGTTCCTAGCCATGTTCAGACTTTGGTGAATATACACACACATATAAAACAAAATATGTTCGACATTTTTTACATGCGCAATCGAGTGACATGCATAATCAGACTGCACGTCACAATTTGGAAAAACAATTAAATTCTCCATGTAATGATCATAATAATCCTAAGAGCTTGCCACAGCAAATATGATTATTCAACATTTGAGGTAAGAAACATGAGACAGAAAAACTGCATTTGTATGTGTGACCCAAATAACTAACTAACTCCAATGCCTTTAGAACTGGTTCAGTGATTCCACAGAGGGGGAATGTACTTATGCCTAAAAAACACGGGAAAGAATGATTGCTAGGTCCATGAACAGCTCGCTCCTTCTAGCACTCCAGGAAGAAGGCAGGTGCAGCCTGCCAGCACAACAGGTAGAAAGTTCAGGAAGGGCATCATCGCTTTTCATATAGGAGGCGCTCGCGTAAATGGCCTATTGTGAGTGAATTACCTTCGGAAAAATAAGCATGATTTAAATTTTCACTTGGCAGTCAGAATTCAATAAAGAACTTCAGTGTTGTCAAGCTGCTTGCTGTAGGTAATATTACAGAGAATGGGACATTTAATCTTTAAAAAGTGATCCATTTGTGTGATGTCACTTTTTATTTTACCAACAATACATGATACCAGCTGGCTGCTTTTAAATTGGTTTTATTTTCTTTTGAAGAAAATGACTGAAAGGAAAGGTAAAGAGTTTAATGAGTCAAGCTAACCTCTTCCAAAATTCTGAATACATTTCTATAATTTCTAAAATGCTCATTAGTCTTCTTGTGCTGTAAGCCGATCACACCTGTTTTTAGCTCATTCCACTTAGACATGTTTTTGGCATTTAAAGTTTATGACTTCTGCTCAGTAATGTTAAAACCTCCCTCAATCATCAATTTCCACAAGATTTTCTGTCACATGGTAGATATCAAGGGTCATCAGGAACAAATCTATTGACCAGATTCTAGTTCTGCATTAAGGTTGTGTTATGCTGGGTTCTCCAGAGAAGCAAAACCAATGATGTTTCTATGTGTATATACATAGAAAAAATACTTCTATCAAGAACTGGCTTACGTAATTGTAGACGTGGGTAAATCCAATTTGGTGTATGTAGGCCAGATGGCAAGCGGAAGGGCTCTTCTGGCCCACAGAGGGGCAGGGACAGGAAGACAAAGCAGGAAGACCACAGGTTACTGGATGCAGAGCTGAATGAATTCAAAGTCACCAAAGCCTTTGGATTGGAGTCCAAACGGGATTTTGAAATCTGACTCCCCTTCTTCCCCTTCTTCCAACACTTCCACCATTTGGTGTGTACTTCACTTTCTTCATGCAAACATTTTGTGATTAAAAGACCCTTGGCAAGTGCATGGGTTTGGATTTATGGCCGGTCCAATCCCATGGGCCTCTCTCAGTGTCCCATGCCAAAGCAAACTGTCACCCCGAACCATTGCCTGGCTTTACTCCGTGGGCTTCAGGCACTGAAGCGGGTTGCACAGTGAAAAACAAAAAACCCTTGGCACATTTTCTCCTTTCTGTAACAAATCCGATTGCTAGGAGCTCCGAAAGTGAAGTACGACTTGGTGAATTCGGGCACTAGGCCGCACGCTCTGCTGCTCATCCCTGTGCTGGGAAGGGGAGGGGCAGCAAGAGTCAGGTGCTTGCCTGGTCAAAACAGCACGAAGCATGAAGTCAGATTGTTGGCATTTAGTCCCACTGTTGTTGCTTGTTGGTGTTAGGCGTCATGCATTTAGTTCCAACCCATAGCAACCCTGTGTGTAACAGAACCAAACACTGCCCGGTCCGTCACAGTTCTGACAAATGTCCCTATGCTGGAGCCCATTGCTCCAGTCACTGTGTTGATCCTCCTCTTGGAGCCCTTCCCTTTTTCTATTGTCCCTCTACTTTACCAAGCATAATGTGCTTCTCCAACGTTGATCTCTTCGGACAGCGTGCCCAAATTACATCCGCCCAAATCTTGCCATCCAAGTCTTGAGGGAGCACTCTGACCCTCCTTCTAAGAGAGACTTGTCCATCCTTCTGGCAAGCTTGGTCCTTTCAACATCCTTCGCCAGCACCACAACCCAAATGCACTGATCCTTCTTCAGTCTTTTGTATTCAATGTACAACTTTCATGTGCATTTGAGGTGACTGAAAATACCCTGGCTTGGGTCAGGCATACCTTAGTCCTCAAACTAACATTCTTGTTTTTCAATACGTTAAAGGGTCTTGCAAATTTACCCAATGAAGCATGTCTTTTGATCACTTCTTCTGCCTCCATGAACATTGACTGTGGACCCAAGCAAGATAGAACCCTTGACAGCTTCAATGTGTTCTCCATTTATCATGATGTTACCCGTTGGCCCAATTGTGAGGATTTGAGTCTGAAACATATGAAGAAACTGAGTTGTATGGAGAAGAATGCAGCATCAGGATTGGAGGAAGGCTTATTAACAACCTGGATATGCAGATGCCATAAGCTTGCTAGAGGAACAAAGATTACAGTCATCTGTCTGGACCACAACTCGATGTAAAGAAGACAAAAATTAGTCCCATTACTTGCTACTTATTTATTTTAGGACAACGTGGTTAATCTATTTGGACTTTTGTTTCCTCGGCCTCTAAAATGAAATTATTTGCTTTTAAAAATTTAAGACATTGCTGTCCAGAATTAATGAGATAGTGGTTATAAAAGTCATTTTAATGTACAATGGTACAGCTAGAAAATGGAAACACAGGAAATCCAGGACAGATGAACTCCTTGGGACCAGTGGTGAGAATGGCAATACAGGGAGGGTGGGGTAGAAAGGGGGAACTGTTTACAAGGATCTACATATAACCCCTTACCTGAGGGATAGACAACAGAAAAGTGGGTGAAGGGAGACATCTGACAGTGTAAGATATGACAAAAGAATAAAAATTTATAAATTATCAAGGGTTCATGAGGAGGGGGTCAGGGAAGGAGGGAGAAAATGAGGCGCTGATACCAAGAGCTCAACTAGAAAGCAAATGTTTTTAGAATGATGATGGCAACAAATGTGATTGACTTAATGGATGTGTATATGGATTGTGATAAGAGTTGTACGAGCCCCCAATAAAATGATTAAAAAAAGAAAAAAGTCCTTTTAGACACCGCAACATATTTTAAATGTACAGACCACAATAACAAAGTGCCCGTACTTCATGTGACGCATGTCATATGTGTGTTGCCAGTTGAGGCTAGTCTTCTCTTTTAGAGGGTTATGAAAAGCACAAGTCTATCCACATGACTAGAAGTTACTAGAACTCTCACTGGACAATGTGGCTAGGGAATAGACCACACAGTAGCTGGGCAGATTCCACTGGTCCTGCAGGATGTCTGAGAAAGAATTTTCAGGGGTGATTTGGAGACCAGTCCATTAAAAAAATCATTTTATTCGGGGCTCGTACAGCTCCCATCCATCCATCCATCCACCCATCCATCCATCCATCCATCCATGCATCCATCCATTGTGTCAAACACATTTGTACATTTGTTGCCATCATCATTTTCAAAACATTTTCTTTCTACTTGAGCCCCTGAGCTTTACATTTTTCCCCTCACTCCTTCACCCTCCCTCCCTCATGAGCCCCTGATAATTTATACATTTTTTTTCATGTCTTACTCTGACCAATGTCTCCCTTCACCCACTTTTCTGATGTCTGTCCCCCTGGGATGGGGTCACAGGTAGATCATTGTGATTGGCTTCCATTTTCTCCCCCCACTTTCCCCTTATCCTCCTAATGTGACTACTCTCATTATTGGTCCTGAGAGGTTTATCAGTCTTGTATTCCCTGTGTTTCCAGCTCTTTTCTGTTCCTGTGTGCATGCTCTGGTCTAGCCGGATTTGTAAGGTAGACTTGGGGTCAGAGAGTGAGGAACCATTAAATAGCTAGAGGAAAGTTGTATGTTTCCTAGATGCTATGTTGCACCCTGGACCAGCCCTTCTTATACCACAGTCTTATACCAAAGAACTTATAACAAGTTATTGCCAGATGAGCCTTTCAGCAAAGCCGCTCCTTTGGAGGATCTTATTCCTTGGTAAGGACCCCAGGTGGCTTCATGGTAATGCATTAGGGCACCACCACAGAGTCTACAGTGTGAAACTTCCAGGTGCTCCGCGGAAGAAAGACAAGCCTTTCTGCTCTTGTAAAGATTTACAGCCTGATAAACCCCAGACAGACCATTCTAATCTGTCCTATAGGGTTGCTATGAGTCAGCAGCCCCTAAGACACTTGGGCCCCTTCTATACAACATATCACCACCCCAAATTAATAACATAAAAGGATATCATTATTTTATTTTCTCTGATATCAGAAATATGGGTAGGTCTCATATGGGCAGGGCCACAACTTGACTCAGCCCTGTCATTAAAAATAGCTTGAAATAGTCTTCTGAAGGCCTTGTTTCTGGCTGTTGTCTGGAAAAACGGTATGGTTGAAACAAAAAGAGCTGGTGTTCCTGACCATCTCCTTTTTTCCATCTATGTGATTTCTCTACAATGTAGACTTTACAAGACCTTTCCACCCTGGAAACTCCAGAGTAGCTAGACTTATGTTCCTGCCGGCTCAGGGTGACTAAGACACATGACTCAAAAGAGAACCAGTGAAAACCCTGCTTAACCAACCCCCAACTGTGCATCTCCCCAGAAGAGGCAAGAAATAAGCCACAGCCAGTCATCTGTGCTCCAATGTTCATCACAGCACTGTTCACAATTGCAAGGGGTTGGAAACAACCAAAATTTCCCTTAACAGAGGAATGAATCAAAAAACTGTGGTACATACATATAATGGAGTACTACGCACCCCTAAAATGCAAGGATGAATGCATGAAGAACAATGCTGCATTGGAAGAACTGTAGGAAATCATGCTAAGTGAAGTAAGTCAAGCACTAAAGGACAAGTACAACATAAGCCCACTGAGGCAAGTTAAGAAAACAAAACAAGAAAAATTGGGGCATAGAGGAAAAGTTACTATATCCATACATCCCTAGGGTGAGGTCTAGCAACTATGGCAGGGGCCAAACCCAATCCAGGGATACCTGTGGCAGCCAACTAAATAAGAGGGGGAATGAAAGAGAGGAAAAGAGACATTGGGGGGGGGGGAGAAGGGCACTAATCCACCCAATGGGCAGGTATTGTTTATATCTCCACAGGAGAGGGAGAGAGAGAGACCAGGCTTCAACCCGATGTGCAAAGACGTGAATACAACATACCAGCAAGTACCAGGGAACCAATAGAGAGGTCTGCGGGGCGGCCCTAATCTCAACTATGTGGCCACCCCCACCCCTCAGAAGAATGCACTTCAGAGGACAGCACTGGGGCTATAGCTTGGGGAGAGGGGTGTGCTGGATTAGAGCACACTGAAGATATGCAAAGGGATGGAGGGGGACATCCTGGCCTACCAAGCCCCAAGGGTGATGCTCCTGTTTGGAGCAGACAATGCACAGAGAGGACAATAGGGCTGGCCGCATCATGGGACATGGCATTCCTCACTGAACCACGACGCTGTGGTGGACAGCTCTGGAGACATGGTGCAGGAGTAGTGCATGGTCTGGGCGCATAATGCTGGGGCGAGACCATGAGGACATGCTGCAGAGCAGCAGGAGAGCAGAGTGATGAAACACCTGGGGAACACCAAAAATAGATTTTGGAGACAGAGTGTGGCACCCCATCAGACTCAACTGCGAAAGACTGGTAAAGGCCAACAAACAGACCTTGAACATTTTATAGGCCTCTCCATTTTTGTCAATGGCTTTGTGATTGTTACTTTGTGTTTGGTTTTTGCTGTTTATGTTATTGTTTTGTTGGCTTTGACTTTTTTTGTTGCTTTAGTTGGCTTTGCCTGTTTTTTGCACTTATTAATGTATCTGCATGTCTATCTAGATAAAATAGGCAGGATAAACAATTCAGAGATGAAAAGAAAAGAACCAATGGTTTCAGGGAGATACGGGAGAAGGGGAAGTGGGAGTAAGGAAGGCAGGCGGGGGAGGGGGGACCAGCCAAGGGAAAAGGGAACAACAAGTGAATTAAAATCATTGGAAGGAAGGTTCTAGCATGCCTAGTGGGGCTCAATCAGGGCAATGTAGCATCGATGAATTACTAAATCAGAATAAAGGCTGAACATGATGGTGGGACAAGAGGAAAGTAAAAGGGAAATAAAGGAAAAAAACAGGAAGCAAAGGAAATTGTAGAAACATATATATAATGAGAGAGGAACTTATCTATATGTTAAGAATTAAGGTTGCACATCTGGGCCTCAACTTAAGTACTCCCTTAACACAAGAACACTTTATTCTGACAATCTGGCACTCTGTGATGCTTACCTTCCCAACACAATCACTGAAGACAAAATGGGTGCATAAGCAAATGTGGTGAAGAAAGCAGATGGGGCATGGCTATCAAAAGATATAGCATCTGGGGTCTTAAAGGCTTGAAGATAAACAAGCGATCATCTAGCTGAGAAGTAACAAAGCCCATGTGGAAGAAGCACACCAGCCTGCATGATCATGAGGTGTTGATGGGATCAGGTATCAGGCATCTAAGACCCAGAATAAAACCATATCAAAGGTGAAGGTGGGATGGGCATGGAGTGGAGACCCAATGCCCATCTGTAGACATATGGACATCCTCTCACAGAGGGGTCTCAGGGAAGAGATGAGCGAGTCAGGGTGCAGTATAATACTGATGAAGCACACAACTTCCCTCTTGCTCTTTGGTGTTTCCTTTCCCCCACTATCATGACCTCAATTCTACCTTACAAATTGGATTAGACCAGAGCATGCACGCTGCTACAGAGAAGAGCCCACACCACAGGGAATCCAGGATAGATAAACCCCTGAGGGCCAACAAGAAAAGTAGAGCTACCAGGAGGAATAGAGGAGGGTGGGTGGAGAAAGGGGAAATGGATCACGAGGATCAAACTCAAACCCCCTCCCAGGGGGATGAATAACCGAAAAGTAGGTGAGGGATGCCGGAGGATGATGCAAGATATGGAAAAAATAATCTATAACTTATCAAGCGTTCAAGAGGGAGGGTGCGCGGGAGGGAGAAGGTAAAAATGGGGAGCGGATAGCAGGGGCTCAAGTGGGAAGAGAATGCTTTGAAAATGATGATGGTGGCATAAGTGCTTGACACATTGGAGAAATATATGGATTGTGAAAGGAGAGGTAAGACCCCCCAATAAAAGTTATTTGGGTTTTTTTTAAACCTGCTTAAAAAATTCAGGCCCAGAAGTCCTACAGGATCTTTTCTGCCACATCATATTCTCTGGAAATAGAGTACTTTGGAACTAGACTGTACATTTCAATGTGATAAGCGTAAAAAAGCTTGTGAACATCCAGATGCATTAACACCTTTACATTTTTTTTAATCCAGTTGAAACAATGTCATGTTGGTTCCAACTCCTAACAACCTTATATATTAAAAACATAAAATGCTGCTCCATCCTGTGCCATCTCTGTGGTCATTGCTGTCTTTGAGTCTGTTGTAGTAATTGTTCCAACTCACTTCTTAATGCAGAGGAGAACCATTTAATAAAATGTGAACATTAAGTCACAGAGTAGTTATGAACCAGAGGGCTTAGCCCAGCTAGATGAGCATTTAGGTGGAGTAGACACCTATCTCCATTTGGGTTCTTTCTCCACTACAGCTCCTTAACAATCAGTGGGAATTTCATTTAGGTTTCTTGACTGGTTCTCAAGTATTTTATAGGCATTTGAAGACTATTCATTAGGAGTGGGCATGAAAAAGATACTTTAATATAGATAGTTAAATCCCTGCGGAACAGCTGGGAGAGTTGTATTCCTTTTACTACTCTGGTAGGCCTGAGAACAAGGGACAAGATCTTCTCACTAAAATATTACACATGACAAAGTATCATACATAATAGGCTTGCTTGCTAATATAAACAGCTCAGTTTCTATCAGAAGGTCATATAAATATTGAATATGCTAATAAAAATGTATACCCTTCTTTAAAAGGTCATATTGGTAATAGGTGTGTGCAATATATACATATACACATACATATACATATATATACTCTATCATAGTCAGGTCAATATCAATAATAAATATGTGTGATAAAAATATGTGCATCTCAGGTCATATCAGAAGAGCAAAGCTGGAAAGCTTATGCTTTCTGATTTCAAAGTGTACTCTAATGCTACAGTGATTAAAACAGTCACGTATGGGTGTAAAACTAGACTTGCAGACCAGTGGAATGAAACCGAGAGTTCAGAAATAAACCCATACACTATGGTCATTTAGACAAAGGTCCAAGTCCATGAAATAGGGAAAATACAATCTTTTCAATAAATGGTTCTAGGTTAGCTGAATCTCCATGTGCAAAAGGATAACTTTGGATCTAGATCTCACACCACATACTAAAATGAGTTCAAAAAGGATCCATGACCTAAATATAATTATTAAAACCATCAAACTCTTTGAAAACAATAGGCACAAAAGCATATTTTTTAAAGCACTGTATTTTTAGATATAGCCCAAGGTATGAGCTACTACATATATAAGTCATCAAATAATATTCAAAGAAAGATAAAAACTTTTTTATCCAAAGACTTCATCAACAAAATGAGGAGACAACTTAAAGAATGATGGAAACTACTTGAAAATCAAGTATCTAAAAGGGTTTTATACAGAGCTCTTATAACTCAACAAGAACAATACAAATAATTACTTAAAAACTGAGCAAAAGACATGAACACACAGCCTTCAAACATTCTATATATAAATGGCTATTAAGCAGATGGTGATTATTATTGTCCATATGTTTTCATTCACCAGGATCTAGTTGGGGTGAAGAATGTGTGCCGTTAACAAAGATTTTGGACCATTCTTTTTTATAAGATTAAGATTATTCTGCCTCCCCAACAGGCCGCTTGATCACTACAGATTGAAAATGACAAAAAAAATTGCTGATTTATGTAGTACTCACTACTATTCTCACCTCTAGCACACAGGAAGAAAGTCCTTGTCAGCTACATTACATGTGACAACAGGTAATAGATGTTTGTTCTTGTATTTAAATTTAATTTATATACCGATGGTAATCAATTAGTTATTTGGGTATATTTATATAACATATACATATATTATATGTATATTTGGGGGTATATTTATAACCTCCTCCTACTAAGTCTTAAAGTTATTATGCTGAGAGAAGCTCATTACAGAAGGACAAATATTGTATGATCCTCCTTAAGTGAAAAAGCAAATATATAGGTTTCAACATGTATTAATGATTACTAGATCAGGAGAGAGAAGAACATTAAGAAATTTTAGAAAGAATCGAGTATCTGTTAATGGTGATTAAAAATCTGGCAAAAGATAGAGATGATGGTGTGCCACATGATTGATGGAATGTAGCTACACAATTATCAACATAGTAAGGTAGATGTATATTTTATTTTATATAGGTAGATCTATATATAATATATTTATATTACAGATTATAAAATGTTATATTATAAACAGATACATAAAATGAAGACCAAAATACATTAAAATAATGATCAAAGACTAAATCAACTTGATGTACTGTTTCAGGTTTACAATTATTTGTATTCAGGAGCATATGAATTTTAGAAGCCTCATTGACAACTAATTTTATTGTAATAACAGATATATATAAAAATGACCCTGGGACTGATTGTTGGATTTTGATAGATCCTGGCGGGTAAAATGTTTATCAAAAAGAAACGACTTAAAGGTAGGGAGCTTTCTTGCTTGGGGATCAATTTGTGCAATCTAATGACTTGTGCGCTAATCTCCAGAGGAAGAAATCAATTTAAACTCATTGTGCTCTTTGTCTTCTAGGCATAAAAACTGTCTCGGGTAGCAATCATACAAACTAATGAGATGGATCTTGAAACGTTTTCCTAATAATAGCCACACTTATCCACTGTCAGTTCTACAAACTAAATACCAATTCTTTAACATGCTTAATCAAAAACCTCCCCCACCCCATCACACACACACACACACACACACACACACACACACAACCCATGATTAAGAGAAGGGATACTTTTTCTCTATACAACGCTTTTCTTACAAACTTCACTTCTTAGTCTCTTCAACAATGGGCCATAAAATGAGGTTCCTTCAGTTCTTATCTTGGGGCTACTCAATCCTTTGGCCTTGATTTTGAATTTGACAAGCTGCCTACCCAGACTGTCTCAATTCCCATTGGTAAAGTGAGAAAAGCATCACAAACTCGCCTGGTAACCGAGAAGAGTCACTAATAAAGAGCTTCAAGGTGTTTTCAACACTCATATTTGCATGGGTCCTAATTCATGCATAGCACTGATTTAAGTGCAAGGATTAGATTTCTAAAGTGCAACAGAGAAAGGGCAGAGGCAGGCTGAGAGCTCCTTCTTTGGAAAGGCCCCATATGGGTTGAAAATTCCCCAGGCTCAAATGCTTTAGCATAAGCTCTAGGAAGCCTTCTATGTTGCTAGATGAGGAGTCTGCAAACTGCAGCTCACCAGTCACATGCTGCACTTTTGTTCTGTACATGTGACTCTCACATAAAGTTGAAAATGAAAATAAAACCATTATAGTTTCGCTTAAAGTCTACTATTCAGATAATGGTGATTCAATTTGTAAAAATAGATTGATGGCTCTTTAATATTTAAATGGTCTTGAATAACAAGATTGGCACTTCTTTCTCAAGATTTTGCTAACCACAGTTCTAGATCAATGTTACTATTAGTTTCTGACATGTCAATTCTGACCCACAGCATTAGGAATCATAATATAAAAATATTCATGAAGATAATTCAAAATTATCAAAGAATTCCTTTAAAATCTGCATATAGTATCATAGCAACACACAAACACTTAGACCCACAAAGTGTAACAGGCAGGGGAACCAACCCAGGGACAAAGGAACAACAAGTGAACTAAAATCAATGGAAGGAAGGTCCTAGCATGCCTAGTGGGGCTCAATCAAGGGCAATGTAGCAGCAAGGAATTACTAAACCCGAATGAAGGCCAAACATAATGGTGGAACAAGAGGGAAGTAAAAACGAAATAAAGGAAAGAACCAGGAGGCAAAGGACATTTATAAAGGCCTAAATACAGGCATTTACATATATATATATATATACATATATATATACATATATAATGAGAGGGGAATAGATCTATGTACTCATATCCATATGTTAAGAATAAAGATTACAGATGGACCTTGGGCCTCAACTCAAGTACTCACTTAACACAAGAATACTTTGTTTTAACAATCCGACATTCTGTGATGCTCACCTTCCTGACATGATTGCTGAAGACAAATGGGTGCATAAGCAAATGTGGTGAAGAAAGCTGATGGTGCCTGGCTATCAAAAGATATAGCATCTGCGGTCTTAAAGACTTGAAGATAAACAACCAGCCATCTAGCTGAGAAGCAGCAAAGCCCACAAGGAAGAAGCACACCAGCCTGTAGCCTGTGTGATCATGAAGTGTCGATGGGATCGGGTATCAGGCATCAAATACACAGAATAAAACCATACCCAAAGTGATTGGCGGGGGCGGAATGGAGTGGAGTCCCAATGCCCGTCTGTATATGTTTGGACATCCTCTCACAGAGGGTTCACAGGGAAGAGATAAGTCAGTCAGGGTGCAGTATAGCACTGATGAAACACACAACTTTCCTCTAGCTCTTTGGACTAAGGGAAAAGAAGCATCATTTCCAGCAAACATTTGGTCCAGGGAATGAATGAAGCAGAGTTGAAAGTCCTGCACACACAAAAATAACAACTTAAAAAAAAAGTCCAGCGGGGGAGGGGATTAAGCACTATGTTTTCCATTTTTCCAGACTGTGCTGCCATGTCTTCTAGGTAACTAGAGCAAACCATGAATAGGTTGTTGTTGTTGTTGTTGTTGTTGTCGTTGTTAGGTGACATCAAGTCAGTACTAACTCAGCAACCCTATGCACAGCAGAAGGAAACACCCCCCAGTCCCGCACCATCCTCACCTCTGCTTGTGTGTTAACGCCCCCTGTTGCAGTCACTACATCCTCTACCCACTGCCTCTCTTTCCCAGCTCTCCCTTTCCCAGCATGATGTCCCGCTGCAGGGCTGGACCCTCCTGACCTGTCCGAAGTGCGTGGGAGGAAACCTCGCCATCCCTGCCAATTCTGCCAGGACCATTCCGGCTGTAAGAACATCGACAAGGGAGGCCAACCCTGAATGCTGATGTGTGCGCTAAGAAGCTACCCACCATGTGGGTGATACACAGTGGCACAGCAGCTGTGGACGTGACATCTCGCAGGCAGGCTTACATCTCTGGCGTCTCCTAACTTTTCATGCAAGTGATTTGTATCAGAGCAGAATACCTACTTTGCTCATCAACTGTCTCATAGAAATAAATGTAAAATGCAGGAAGTAACAGATCAGGAAAGCCAAATAATTGACTTAGGATTCTTCTCAAAAGTCTCGCTCTCTTGACTCTTATTTATCACGTGCTGGAAACTTCCCAATGTGAGTAATTAAATGGTAAGAGAATAAAAGGTAAAGAGTAAATTTTGTAAATAATCTTTTCTAGAATTCCTTGTAGAACTTTCTATTGCTATTGTGGGTTTTTTCTGATCTCCTCCAGCATAGAAACAATGACTGGTTTTGCCTATAAGTATTAATAAACAGTATTCCTTTGTGTTTTATTAAACCATATCATCTTATTAGTTTCTTTAGCTATGTCACAATTAGCTTCCGCTTTATCTCAATAAAAGTCCCAATTCCAGCCTACGTGTCCTTTTCAATACCTGGTGATAAGGGACAATTGTCTTACACATTTGCATGAGATAAAGGGTGACTCTCCTGCCAAACCAACGTTGTGGATTTCAATATGACACTCTTATCTCTCCATTATTAAACTTAGCTCTTGGGGATTCCAATGCCTTTTTCCAAGGATGTGAATGTCCTTTGGTAACTGCAACCCACATCTTCTTATATGACTTAGTTATTTTGGTTAATGTTTTCTGAGTATAAAAATTCATTACAGAGATCGTTGGTGTTCCTTCTCTCTAAGAGAACAGAAGTGAATTGGAGCTGAAATTTCTATTTTCCAACACAAAATAGTGCCCTTACTAAATATGGAAGCTTCCCATACAAATTGGGAAGCTTTTAATTAATTGGAATGTTAGGGAAAAAACAGGTCAATTTGGCTCATTCATAAGAAACAAAACAGCATTGTAAGCCTTTCTTTGAACATATGAAATAACAGTTATTTTGTTAGATTCTATCTTCCTGAGAGTTCGGTGTATTTCAGGTTATAAGAACCATAAACATTTTACTACAGAAAGAATAATGTCCTGGGGGGTTATAGGGTTACCATGAAAGATACAGTTATAAAACCAGCATTGTAAATAACCTTGGCTTGGATAGAAATTCTTTATTTTAACATTTTAAAAGAATTTATACTATTTTATTCATTATATGTCTTAAAGGGTGTATTTATTAGCATGTTCCTCTCTCTAGAACAGTGTGTGATAATGTCACATTGAGAATAATTCTCTCACCTATAAATGTGGAAATAGACTCGTGTAAACATTCACAGGGCAGCTATTTATTGGTTGGTGAAAAGTTGGAAGTACAAGCCTTTTTCATAGGGCAGGTGTTATACGCGCTATACAGTATCATCAATAATGGTACCAGCAACAGTCCTCTGGTACTTCTGACCCATGCTAAGTCACAGAACCGAATCAGTTGCCATGAAGTCGCTCTGACTCACAGTAACTCTACAGGAAAAAAGGGCAACTACCCTAGAAAGATGCCGTAGCTGTAAAGCTGCATGGACACCCAGGGCCACGTCTTCCTTCCAAGGATGGAAGGTGAGCTCACCCACTCTCCTTCCATGGAGTAGCCAAGAGCTTAACCACTGCACTACCAGGGCTCATGTTAAAACACTCTGGCCTCGTTTCAGATTCCTTTAGAAAAGCCACGGGACAAAGAAGGTTCAAATGACCTGATCAATCCCACATTCATGGAGACATAATGCCTAGAGTCTTCCAAATCACTGGTCTCAGCATGGGGACAAGAAATAATTGAGTAGGACTTCTTTCTTGAATATTTATGTGAAGGAACTATCCAACATCAACTATCATTGGATCATTAATCTAGAAGAACTTTCAGAGAATAAAATCTGATCTCTGTATTTTCCTAAATAGCAACCAAAAAACCCTGTTAAAAACCAAATCAGGTGATGTTCAAACTTCAAAACCAAACTTACTGCCATTGAGTCAATTCTGATGCATGGTAACCCTGTGAATTATCAGGACAGCGAATCCTTCTCTCTCACTGAGTGGCTCATAGTATAGAATTGCTGACCCTCCAGAGAGCAGCCTTGCAAGTATACATCATGCTACCAGAGCATGCTACCCTGTATGTATATGTACTCCTGTACATCACATATCTTCTATATGATGTCTTGAAAGCCAAAGTCCTTAAATAGCCTACAAAAAAGGCCCTTTGCTATCTATTACCCCCCCCCCCCACCGGCCTCTGGCTTTGTCTTCTGCCACTTTCCTGTCTTTCCTGCCCCGGCCACACTAGTCTTCTTGCTAAGACAAATGCCTGCCACCACACACTTGAACTTATTTTCCTTTTTATCTAGAACTTTTATTCCTCATTTCCACAGGGCTCATGTTCTTACCTCTTTTATGCCTTCCTTTCAAATTTACCTTCTCAGTGAGACCTTCCCTACATACCCTAAGTAAAATTAAAAACAAAACCAGCCTGCTACTCTCTATCCTCTTTTTATCTTATTTGTGTTCTTACCACCCATCAACTTCTAACACATCAAATAAAATATTTATTTTGTTTGATGCTTACTTCTAATCAGCATCCAACCTTCAGGAGATGTCTGAATCAGTCACAGCCCCAGCCAGAGCCTGCGGCACTGCTTGGCATATTGCATCACGCAACACACTTGTATTGAATGGATGCATGCACAAATGAAGGACTCATATTCAAAGGAACAGCAATTTGCACAGTCACACCATAGGACTCCACAGCAAAGCAGAAGTAGCTGTCAATTTTTCTAACATCACCTTTACACACAGTAACCTGTACGGTAAGAGCAATCACAAAGACTTACTGATTTAAGTGCCAGCATAAAATGCAAGCCCATTCACATTTTGTAGCGCTTTCAAGCTCAAACAGCAAGTTTAAATTACCGTTTAATTCTCCTGACCAGTTTGTTGGGCATGAATTCTTTTCTATGTTTTACAGATGATAACAAATAGGGTAGAATGATCTACTGGCTATCAATCACTAATTTTTCAAAATGATGCACTGCAGAATTTTATTCAATGATAGCTTCCCTGGTACCAGAGAAATTGTAATGCAATTCAGTGTCCCCATCGCTTTTCAGATACATAGTAGACAACAACAGCAAGTTGGTATTATAACAAGTGTTCCATTAGCACCAGTTTGTCTGAGTCGCATTCCTCAACATATCTGAAGTTTTTGTGAACATAACCTGCACGTCCAAGGTATAGCAGAAGTGTTCATTTTTTCTTTCTATGCATACCATGTAAGAGGATATTCAATTTGTTGATTTATATATGAGGCGTGAATACTACTTTTTTTTGTTTGTTTCATTTGAGAGTTTGAGAAAGGATCTGGCTGGGTTTGAACAAATCCAATCACTCAAGGAACTCTGTAGATTAAAATGAACCTGAACAAACAAACAAAAATCACAAGAAATGTGAAAGAGAGAGGGTAAAAAACAAGGAAGGGAATTTAGAAGAAAGATTGAGAGAAGGAAAGAGAGTTTTAAACAAGCTCCGCTGTGGAAAACAAAACTCTCCCTGTGGAATTCTAAACATTTTCCACAAAGTGCTTGTCTCCTATTGAAATGAATCTCTCAAGTAACCCGTGCCTCCTCCATTCTGCAGGCGCAAAGGAAACCTTACTAGAATCTAGTCGTAGAAGTCTGCTGTTAAAAAGGTCAGGGGTAGAATTTCATTGGGGTTTTTATATGGTTCCCAAAGGGAGCAGAGTCTGACATGAACTTCACGGAATCATAAGAATGTGCAGATAAAATAACCTTGCTAACTGAAAATGTGGAGGACTCCAAGCACTACTGATGAAGCTCAAGCATTGCAGCCTTCAGTCTGGATTACAATTCAATGTCAAGAAAACTAAAATCCTCTCAGCTGGACCAACAGGTCGCAATTAATGGTCACAAGATTGAAGCTGCCCAGGGTTGCATCTTGCTTGGGGTCCCAGTCAATGCTCTCAGAAGAGTCAATCAGGGATCAAATGATACACTGCACTGGGTCAATCTACGCACAAGGCTTCTTTAAAGTGTTGAAAAGCAAAGATGTTACTTTGAGGCCTGAGGTGAGCCTGATCCAAGCCGGGGTATTTTCAGTGGCCTCACAGGCATGTGAAAGTTGGACATGGAATATGGAAGACAGAAGAAGAATCCATGCATTTGACCCGTGGTGCTGGTGAAGAACACTGAAAGGACCCGGGCCTACTGAAAGGACAGACAAATCTCTCTTGGAAGAAGCACTGCCCATGCCCTCCTTAGAAGCAAGGGTTTCATCTCACTTTGGCTGTGTTATCAGGAGAGGCCAGGTGCTGGAGAAGGTGGTGGTGGGAAAGATGAAGGTCCTTACTATGATGGACATTGGGCTCTGACATAACAATTGAGGGGTGGGGGGCGGGCAGAGGACTAGCTGGTGTTTTGTTCTGTTGTACACAGATGTGCTGAGTCAGAAACAACTTGCTGGCACCTAACATGGTCAACCAAAGTGTGATGGTATTTCTCTTGCCAGTCAGTTTAGCATCCTCAAATCTTCACCTTCACATAGGTGAGGAATGGGGGAAAGAAGAAGGCCGCCCTATGGTTTGCACAGAGCACTGTTGAGTTAGCCTACCATTGATTCAAATGCCTCTGCTGGTTGTTTCACTTGACATCCACATTCTAATTTCTCTCATCCTTACTTTTCTATTGCTTTATATTGAGGCTCTCATTGGAACAACTTCTAAGTCTTCTTTAGTCTTCTGTGGCTTCTGAGTTTCATGATACTTGACCAATTATCAAAGGAGTCTGTTATTATTCTTCCAGAATAATTTCAAATATTGATATATACTTAGAAATTATGTCAAACATAAATCAGGGCATTTAGCTTTTCCATCTTCAATGTTTCTATACTTACAGGAAAGGGTTTTTATACAAATACCCATGATAAGTTTACTTACTTTATTGCAATGCTTGGGGAGGTCTAAAGAAGAAAGTGATTTTGAATTTTCATTGGATATACTCTTGTTTTAGTAACATAATTAACTAATGAATTAGAAAAGTCTTATACGAATAAGTACTTTTAATTAAAACATGCATCTATTGCTGATTTTTCATTTTATTTTTATTGTTTATAATATGTGTAACAAAACATATTCCATTTTAACTATGTTTATTTAATTTTAATATGGTAAGAAAATAAATTAAACATTTGCCATTGTCAATTATTCATTAATTGATTCACTATGATATGCAAACTCTACCATTATACATTTCCAAAAGATTTCCATTACCCTAAAAAACTCAGTACCTAAGTAATAACTTCCCTTTTGCCCTGTCCCTCAGCCTGCAGAAGGAATCCTAGTAGTGCTGTGGACTAAGTACTAGACTGCTAACCTCAAGGTCAGAAGTTCAAACCCACCAACCACTCCCTAAGAGAATGATGATGTTGCCGACTTCTATAAAATTTACAATCTCAGAAACATACGAGTAGTTCTAATATGCCTCATGTCGGGTGTGTAGGAGTCATAATTAACTCAATTGCCATAGGTTTGGTTTTGTGTTTTGTTAGTCCCTGTACTTCACAAATAAATGTTCATTTCTGGGTATTTGCCTATACTAGATAGGTCTTAAAGACGATTTCATACAATATTTGTTCTTTTGTGTCTGATTTATTTTACTTAGCTTAATAATTTCAAGGCTTATACACATTGAACTAAGTATCAGAACTTAGTTCCTTCTGATGGCTGAATATTATTCTTTCTTGTGGCTATGCCACATATTTTTATCCAGTGTCTCCACCATTTGGCTCTTGTGATTAATGCTATAATAAACACATCTGTATAGGTTTATGTATGAGTCTCTGGGTCAGATAGTAGCTTTAGTTTAACTTTTAGTATTGTCAAAATGTGTTGCACAACTTCTGGTCTATTTTATAGTCACACAAGCAATGGATAAGTGTTCCAATTATCTACGTCCTTGCTGACATTTGTTTTGTGGTTTTCTGACAAAATCTTTCTAGTGACTATGGAGTAGTGTTTCATTGTGGCTCTAATTTGCATTTCCCCAATGACTAGTATGACTTTGAGCACATTGCCACATCTCTGGTGTTTGGGGTGTGTCCAGTTTGTAGAGAAAATGAGTATGAAATGACATAGAGGATCTTCAAGGAAAAAGAAGATAAAGGAAAAGAACCTCTTAAAATGGGATAAAGGCTGAGGCATTCTAGATTAGAAGCAATGGAAAGTGTGTCCTTATAGTTCCCAGGAGGGACCGATGCATCCAATTCCCTTCAAATTCAGTCTCCAAATCTTTGATTTGCATTCCATCCCCTGGGTAGTGCGAACTGTTTGTACTTGACTACTAATCAAAAGTTTGGTGTTTTAAATCCGCTTGACAAAATGAACTTCCATAACTATTGAAGCCGAGAAAACCCTATGGAATAGTGAGACACTCTAACACATCTGGTCACCTTGACTTGGAATCAATTTGATGACATGGTATTTAGCCTTTATTTCCCTTACTTGAATGGGATTGGATTTTGGCTCAATTCCAGTGGCACTACACTATGATATCATTTTCATTTCACAATGCTTTCATTGAATATACTGATAGAGGAAGCATTATTACTTTGCACGAATAGGTCTATCAACTATACAAACATGTACAGTTCTCTGAACACAAAACTCATTTATTTATATCTTATTCAAGATGTATTTGTCTAGTACCTTCTATTAGTCAGGCATTGTCTTAAGCATAAATGATATATCCTTCTCATTCTTGTGTGGAGGGAGGAAATGAGCAGAGAATATGGAGCTATTCCCCTCCGCTCCCCCAAAACAAAAACAAACGGAATTGTGCTAAGAGGAATGGTGTTTTGTAGTACATGTTTTTCCTGCTAGGTGAGCATTTAGAAGCTCACTCTGAGTTTGTACACCCAGTGGAAGGGTCTCTCTAGTCACAGAGAAGTTATTCACAAAAGGAGTTCCACCCAAGCCTCGTTTTTTGTGTGATTGCCGATTTAAGCTAACAATGTGTGGTGTAGAACATTTGCTTCCTGCTTGGGAAAATGCCACTGAAGCTGTGGTGATGTTCAATACAACTTACATGGTCAGCACTGTGATAAAAACTCCAGTGTGTGAGTGCTTTTCTCATTTCAAAAGAGGTGAAATGTCAATTGATGACAAACCTCATTCTAGCCATCTATCCACTTCCTAAACAGATGAAAATGTCGACTCATAGTGCATTTGGAGTTCATTCCACCAGGTCAGACTGCTCATCAAGGTTTCTACTTAGAGGTTCTGAAAAGATTGCATCATAGCATGTGACAAAAAAGGCCTGATTTTTGGCACATGGGCACTGGTTTTACCACCACAGCAGACATCTTAGTGCACCAGTTTGGGGCAAAAAACTGCATGCCTCTCTTGCCCAAACACCTTACGCACCTGGGCTCACTCACTGCAACTTCTTTTCGTTTCTCAGGAAACAGAGGGACATGACAGGATTTGGCTATGCAGAAGAGGTGATGAAAAAAATGAGGAGATGCTATCAGCCATACAAACAGGAGTTTGAAAAATGTTTCCAAGAATGGACTTTCAGATTTGACAAATTTATTAAGTGTTGGGTGATAAGGTAGTTTTGTTAAACAAATTAAATATATAGCTTCGGAAAAAAAGTTGTAAAAAATAAAATGGAACATTTGAAGATTGCTATCTATTGCTTTAATGAACTGAAATGGACTGGTATTGGCCATTTTGAACCCAATCATTAGATGGTCTACTAAATTAATGGAAAATTGAAGAAAACCAGGGTTGCATTCATTGTCAAAAAGAACATTTCAAGATCTTCTTTGAAATATAATACTGGTGATTAATACACCGATTGCTCCCATACATGCGGCAATCCTTAATGCTAATGATGAAGAGTTGAAAATATTTATAAGCGATTACACCCTAAAATTCATCAAACATGCAATCAAGAGGTATTAATAGTTACTGGTAATTGAAATTTTAAAGTTGGAAACACAGACGAAGTGTTTAGAAAGAACCACACTGCCATTGGATTGATGTCGACCCGTATTGACCCTGTAGGACAAGATGGGAACTGCCCCAGTGAGTTTCCAAGACGGTAACTCTTTATGGGGTAGAAAGCCCTGTCTTTCTCTGTGGAAGCCGCTGGATGATTTGAACTTCTGACCTTGCATTTAGCAGCCCAATGTGTAATCAGTACACCACCAGAGCTCTTTAGAAGAAAGTGTAGTGGCTGGAAATGTGGCTTTGTTGATAAAATTACAATAGAGATTTCATGATAAGTTTTGTGAGATTAACTATGTATTTATTGAAAATATCTATTTCAACAATAAACATAATGATTATATATGGGGACCCTACTGGATTAAGTACAGAGGAATGAAAACAACTACATCTGTGGAAAGAGCTTATGAAAGAGTTAAAAAAAACATCAATCAGAATAAGATTGGGCCAATTTCTCACATGCATGTTCAAACTGAAGCTGTAGAAAATGCAAACAAGTAAATGAGAGTGAAGGAATTACCAAGAGCATAGCTCACCTGAGCTTAGAAATCAACTCAAGAATAGATTTGATATTTTTGGCCACTGATTTTTGAAGACCAGAGGAATTGTATGAAAACATCGAGAACGCCCTACATGAGGAGAGCAAAAGCTTCTTAAAAAGACAATTTAGAAAAAAGAGATAAAAATAGGTATCAGAAAAGAATATGAAACTTGCTCTTGAACCTATTGCCCAAAACAAACAAAAGAAAGATGTAGTAAAAGAACCAAACAGAATAGTTCAAAGGCAGCTCAAGAGCACAAAGTGTTCAACTGAAACGTGTCAAAACCCAGAGTTAGAAAACCAAAAGGGAAGGACAGGCTTGGCATTTCTAATGCTGAAAGAAGTTCAGAAGTCAATCCTTAAATTGCAATATTGAAGTATTTCATGGGCAAAATAGTAAAACATTAAGAGAAGGATGTGTTAGTCTGGGTACACTAGAGAAGCAAATTCATAGACACTCATATGTATATAGTTATATAAAGAGTAATTGTACATTAAGAAAACATGCCAGCCCAATCCAGATCAAGTCCGTAAATCTGATATTAGCCCTTATGTCCAACACTACTCCATACATTCTTCTTTAGACTCACGCAGCCATGCAATAATGCTGAATGCAGGAAGATCACAGGCCAGTGGATGGAAAATCTTGTGGATCCAGTGGCAGTGGGAGCAGGGGTCTCCACATGACTCCTTCAGCTCCAGGGCGCTAGCATTGTTCCATGTGTCTTCTCAACAAAAATGTCTTGCAGGGAGTGAGCATGTGTCATGCCTCCAGTGAGCTATCTTTCTCCTTGATGCCTCCAAATGAGGTTATCAAGCAGTGACCTGATTGACAGGCTAAATTCCACCCCTTCACTCTTCAGTCTGAAACTGACAACAGATTATGTAACTACCACAAAGGCAGAGGGACAGAAAATCACTACCCTAAGAAGTAGTTGACATGCAACCATTTCAGGAAAAAAATATGATCAAGAACATAACATTTAAGGAAAACATTCAAGCTGTAATGAAGAGCTGGGCTTAAACAAGGCTCCAGGAATAGAGGAAAGACCAAGAGAGAAGTTTCAACAAAAGGGTGCGGCAAAGGAAGCCCTGGCTTGCCTGTGCCAAGAAATTTGGAAGAAAACTTCCTGGATTATAACTCAATGTAGAAAAACCAAGAATCCGCACAAGAGCGCCAATAATCAAAATCATCTCAAATAGAGCAAAGATTGATGTTCTAAGGGACTTTATTTTACTCAAATCTATCAATGCTATGGGAACAACTGTCAAGAAATCAAACAACATATTACATCAGGTAAATATACAGCAAAAAAAAAATCTTGATGTATTAAAAAGCAAAGGGGTCACTTTGAAGACAAAGATGTACCTGCTGCTAGCCACACAATATTTTCAATTGCCTAGTATGTATGTGGAAGCTAAAAAATAATAATAAATGAATAGGGTAAATCAGGGAAGCGTGGATACATTTCAATTATGGCATTGTTGAAGAACATTGACTATAAAACCAAACTCACTGCCTATCAGTCCATTCCAATTCATATGGCCCCACATGACACAATAGAATGGCCCTTCGCGGTTTCTAAGGCTGTGAATCATTACAGGACGAGAAAGCCTCGCGTTTCTCCCTCTGAGAAACTGAAGGGTTCAAACTGCTAACCTTGCAGTTGGCTGCTTGGTGCATACCCCACTCTGCCTCCAGAGATCCTAGGACTGTTCATTATGCCGTGGATAGGTTTGCAGGAGTCACAGTCACGGAAGACCACAGGGGTCATTCTATCCTGTTCTATAGGGTCACTCTCAGCTGGAAGTGAGGTGGGGTTTTTTATGTACAGACTTGTCTTGGAAGATATACACCTAGCGTGCTCTTTGGAAGAAAGGAGTGAGATTTTTGTCTTAAGCACTTTGGACATGTTCCTTGGAGGGAACCGTGCTTCAAGGAGAACCTCATACTTGGCAAAGTGGAGCGCGACCCCAAACACGAAGGATGGCCCTCGTGGCGATGCCTCAGCTCAGTGTTTGTACTAAGAGGCTTCCATGTGGCCGTGGCTGTGATGTGCGCAGGGCCACGCAGTGCTTCGTTCTGGTGTGCGTGGGCTGCTATGAGTCAAGGTGCCTCGAAATTAGAACACGGCCATAGTTATGCCGAATCCTGTCCCACCACCGAGTCAACTCAGACACCCTTGCGAGAGCACACAGTGCCCTCTTGGAGAAGTTGGTATGTTCGAACTGCAACTTGCCTTTAGCAGTGTGCCGTGCCTAACGCACAGTGTCACCGGGGACTGACATATGTATGCTTACATGTCTGCACCATCACACAGTTTCTCCTGAACTCTTTTATTTAATTGTTGCAATAACTTTTCGAGATTGGTTTTAATTTCTTTTCAATCCATGGGAAAACTTAGTTTGAAGGATTTAAATAACCCTTTCAAAATCTCAGGCCCCTAAGAGATTGAGTTGATACAAATTCAGATTTATCAGACCGTAAAATAAAAATTGTCTAGATTTTTCTGACATAGAAAAATCCTGAAAAGCCCATGGTGTGACTCAGCATTGGAATCATAGATGTCGGCCCACTGTCAGTTAGCTCTATGAACCCACAGGGGCAGTTCTGCTCTGTCCTGCGAAGTTGGCATGGACTAAATGGCAGTGAGGGCGTTCTTTTGGTTTGGGTGGCATGGACTGGTAAACACTGGACTCCGAACTGCAAAGGTCAGCCGTTGGTATCCAGCAGCCCCTCCTCGGGAGAAGCCTGATGGCAGTGTCTTTTTGGTTGGGTCATCTTCAATTAAGACGCCTTGCTGGTGCTGTGAGTGAGGCATCAGGACGCTAAGTGAAAGGTCTCTGATTCAAACCCAATATCTGCTCCACGGGCGAAAGCCAGAGCTATCTGTGCCTGGGAAGATTGACAGCCTTGAAAATACTCTTTTAGAGGGTCACTTTGTGTCAAAGGGACTCAGTATGCAGAGGTTGGTTTGTTTTTTCAATTCTCCATGAAAGCACCACGATAGAACAGTGAATAAGTACGGAGCTGCTAACCCAAAGCTTGGAAATGTCTCCCACTCTGTGGGAGAAAGATGTGTCAGCTTGTTTTCCTAAATAGAACGGGTTTAGAAACCTCACTGGGTGTCAGTTCACGCTGCCCTAAAGGGTCGCTATGAATCAGAATTGACTTGGCGGCATGAATTTATCTTCATTTGTGTGATTATTACACACCTGCTGTCCTCTTTCACGCCAAACATTAGTTTTCTATATACAGCTTTTTAAAAAGTGAAACACATTTTTCAATCAAAATTGACCATCTCAATAACTCAGCAATAAAGATGTACTGTTGTGTAGAATGCTTTCTAAAGTTATTCTATATTTTCTCTATAACAGAAGCTCTTGTGCAATTTTACTTTTAAGATGAAGTTAGTAGAAGCGACCTTTTCTAAACTAACATTCTGAATATGCACGTGAGAACGCTCCGATAACAGCAGTAAACAAGGGACTTCTAATGGCAGCCCCTCCCCCTCCCCACACGATTTGACTTTTGTGCACTCAGATATTGTCGGAGACCATTCTTTCTCGGGTTTCTTGGCTGAATTGGTTCCTTTCCATTGAGATAGCGTATTTGCCACTGCCAATCTGCACTGCTAGAAAAGAGAACTCCTCTACTATTTTTGATGTCTTTACTAAGTGATTCTTCACATCTCATTCTCAGTGTCAGGGATGTTCTCTCTAACATGCTCACTCCCAACGTGGTGAGGTTTGACGTCATGGAGAAAAGGGGAAATAAGATCATATTTACACATTTTCCCCCCAAGTGGAAATGAGCTTAAAATATTTGGTGAAATTAAGCACAAGATTAAAAGTTATTAGGATTAATCCTAAGATTGGTGAAGAGGAGAGGGTGGTAGTACAATGAAGGATATTAAAATAATGTGCAAAAGTGAAATTAAGTAGCTTTATTTATAGGGCAGGAGTCTTGGTGGCACCATGGCTAACCTGCTGACTGATAATAAGAGAAAGGTTGGAAATTGGGAGTCACTCGTTACTCTGCAAGGGAAAGATGTGGAAATCAGCTTCCGTCCAGGGTTTCCCACTTGGAAACCCGAGTGGTCAGTTCTATTCTGTCTTATAAGTCACCACCAATAGAAATCAACCCAATGGCTAAAGATTTTTAAAAATCTATCTATCTATTGGGCATTTGTGTAGAATAAAAATAAATTGTTTTTATCTAAAGAACAAACACATACAGACACACAAAAACAAAATAATAAAAATACAATAACTTAAAATGGAAAGAAAATGGTCGGACACATTTTTTTTGTAAATTTTTAAAATTTCCTCCTCAAATTTTCATTTCAACATCTTTGAGATTTTAAAAAGAAGTCATCCAAGATATGTGGGATTTCCTCCCATTTACCCCTTATTTGGGGATGTTCATGACTACTTTTATTGGGCAATATTCACATACTCATAAGGTACTAATCATTGCTTTGTAGTGATGTAGTGTCTTTTTCCTCCAGAAAATGTGCATTTTTATGAAGGTTAAGACAATTTTTCCCTACACTCCATAGAGATGGAGTCCAGTTAATATTATTAAAGGAAGTAGTAATTTATTAAGCAAGTACATAATTAGTGACTTTTCATATAAGCTTTGATCCTATATTTAGCAAGTGGATATTCTCCACATTTAATAGACAATATTGACAAAATTATAGACAATTATGAATCTAATCACTTGATCTTAATATTAAAATACTTTCTGTTCAAAGAGACATTAACTTTCTTTTGATAATTGTTTTAAACTATGAATTCCTGTAACATGGTTGTACAGAATGGCTATCTATATTTAATGCCATCAATTTAGTAGGGATAAGAGTAGTTCCACACTAGCCAAATTAAACCTGAAACTCAGAAGTTTGTTCTGAATCCCAGCAAATAACTGCCCCTAAGTGTCCAAGGGTGTAGTCACTCTTTAGTGAAGCAGACTGTCACACCTTTCTACCTTGGAGCATCTGGTGGGTTCAATGCGCCTTTCTATTGGTCAGCAGTTGAATGCTTTAATACTGCACCACCAGCATTTCATTTTCATGCTGTATCATTTAAATTTTTATTCTTCCTCTGGACACTTAGTCTCTAATATTCTTCAAGCTAAAGAAAGGCTGCTCTTGTGCAGTAGTTTTTACCTGTTAAGTCACTATTTCCACATTAATAATAGGGTAAAGATATCAGGCTTCAGTTTAGATTATGAAAGTCCTAAATGTCTTTTCCACATTTGCTTCAAGCAAGGAGACATGAGAATATTATGAATTCCACTATGTATATTTTTCCAGCTGTTGTATTTTATTTGCAATTGGAAATTACCAGTTGCGATATCACTTTTCTCATGAAAAATTCCCTAATACCAAATCCTAGCAGCTAAAGCTGATTTCAGGTACTCAAAGAGTATGATATTTTAGGGATAAAGTTGAAATTTCAAAACAGTTGACCTCATTTGCTTCTATTTCAGTGAAACATTGGATAATATTTAAAAATACATGATATAAACACAGTTAAGATATCATATGTATATACATAGCTTCCATGTTTTCAAAAGAATAATTATCTTTTTATTATATGGTTTTAAGTAGGTGGTTAAGATAAACGAATCCTCTCAGATTCTTCTTTTTTATTTCAGGTGAGACTCCAACCTTGCAAATGGTTATATATTAAGAAATCACTGTGTTGGTGATGAGCCTAATATAACCATTATAGTGTGATATCTTTATTGTTCCTTGGGCTCAGGAAAATTATTTCCCTGTTTTAGCATTTATAGACCAGTGTAGGGAGACAGGCAGTATCGATGAACAGTTAGTTATAAGCTCTTATGAAACTTCAGGATAATTAAAAATGACTTTTTTGAACAGCACGTTTTTGTTGTTGTTGTTACGGAATATTCTGGTGCTTCTATGAGAAGGAGAGGTATATTCAGCCGGAAACATTATGAACTGTGAGTGAGAACACCAATTAGTTATGAGAGTCAGTCAATCTCTCTGGTCCAGATTCTTCATCTGTAAAAGACCATGAAGGTCCTTTCTAGGTCAGGATCAATATGAACTTTTCTTAAACTTCACCTTCCAGTTATTCTTTTATTTTTACTAATTTTGAGGCTGATCAAACCCTAGACGCAGGGTGCACTGAGCTTTTGTTGATAGTGATGGAATAATGTGGGAAGGATAGCAAAAAGAGCTGCATCACAAGAATGTAGCCGAAGGCACCGAATAGTACAAGTACAAATTGTCGAAACGGTACACCTTTTGCTGAGTATGTTTTTGCATACTCACACACAAAATAAACAAATCTTTTAGATCAGGCTACAAAAAAACAAGAAGGGGTAGAAAATCCACCACTTCAAGAGGCAGACTTTTAAGAACATTCCAGTTCTCTGATTCTTCTTCTTGAGAACTCAGTGAGTAGGTCTAAGATCAGCTATAAGATTATAAAGAAGATTGTAGGAGTTAATAATTTATGTTTTTCACCTATGTTGTTAATCTCGGGTGCCATTGAGTCAATTCTTACACACAGTACAACAGAAGGAAACAACGCGTTTATCAAGCATGATGTTGTTCTCCAGGGACTTGTCTCTCCTGACAACATGTCCAAAATATGTATGATGAAGTCTTGCCATCTTTGTCTCTATGGAGCATTTTGACTATACTTCTTCCAAGACAGATTTGTTTGTTATTTTGACCGTCCATGGTATTTGCAATATTCTCCGACAACACCGGGCTAAATTACATGGATTTTTATTTGGTCTTCCTTATTCAGGGTCCAACTTTCAAATGCATTTGTCATCAAACCCATAGCCTTGTTTTCAACCCTTTTGAGAGATCTTGTGCAGCAGATTTACACAATGCAATGTGTTGTTTGGTCACTGGACTTCTGCTTCCGTGACCATCGATTGTGGACTCAAGCAAAGAGATTGAATAAAGATGGTGAGAAGATACAACTCCAATGCATATTGTTCCTGATTTTAACCCATAATCTATGCCTTTGCTCTGTTTGTATAACTCTCCCTGGATCCATTTTCAGGTTCCTCTAGCCTAATGTAGTGTTTCAGAATTCCCATTATTCTTAAGTCTACGCATAGTGTGTTATGCTCTACATAGTCCAATGCCTTGGCATAGTCAGTGGAGCACACGTCCGCATCTTTCTGGTATTCTTTTCTTTGAGCC
Organism: Tenrec ecaudatus; assembly: GCF_050624435.1. Taxonomy (NCBI): domain Eukaryota; kingdom Metazoa; phylum Chordata; class Mammalia; order Afrosoricida; family Tenrecidae; genus Tenrec; species Tenrec ecaudatus. The sequence goes on from NC_134536.1 coordinate 92,555,228, forward strand.
GAGATTCATCTGTCATCAGTAATGAGATCCCTTGTTCCACATTCTTCTGAATCTGGTCTGAACCTCTGGCAGCACCCTTCCAATGTATTGGAGGATCTTCAGCAAAATTTTACTTGCATATTATATCAATGATATTGTGCTAAAGTCTATGAATTCTGTTACATCACCTTTCTTTGGAATGGGTCCAAATATGGATATCTTCCAGTCAGTGGGCCAAGTAGCTGTCTTCCAAATTTCTTACTATAAATAGGTGAGCACTTCCAGTGCTTCATTGGTTTGTTGAAACTTTTCAGTTGGCGCTCCATCAATTCCTGGAGCCTTGTTTGGGGCTAATGCTTTCAGTGCAGCCGGAGTTCCTTCCTTCGGAGCCATTGGTTCTTGCCCATATGCTACCTCTTGAAATGGTGCGGTAACGGCTTGTCCTTTTGGTGCACAGTGACTCTGTGTTCTTCCCATCTTCTTCAGATGGTTCCTGCATCATTTAATATTTTGCCCATAAAATCTTTTTATGTTTCAACTTGATTTTTTTCTTTTTAACTCCTTCAGGTTCTTTTCATCTTTAGAGAATGAAAACTTCCATGAATGTTTTTAACCAGTTACCATGGAGCCAATTTCAAGGCATGTACAGAACAGAATATCTTAGGTTTTCCAATGGCTGACCTTTTTGGGAAATAGACCTCTAGGCCTTCCTTCTTGCGGGTGTCTCTGATGGACTCTGCCTCTAATTAATCTGTTAGCAGTGGAGTGAGTTAACTGTCCAGGGTCCCTCCACAAATATAGAGCAGCAACAACTTAATTGTACCCTAAGAGAAGTATTTGATCTAAAACTGACTGAAAAGGCCATTTTACTGTTTCACCACTTTAACTGAAAATGCTATTTGAACATCCACTGGCACTGAAAAGCTTTGCCCTCAGGCAGATTGTGTTTCAAACCGTTTACTAGCCCTCTCCTAACCAACCCAGGAAAAAGCAGGCTCGCCCTAAAGTAAGTGGCTGAGGATCCCCTTTATTAAAATCTGAATACTAAGTGTTTTGGTTTTGGTTTTTATTTTTTTTAATATGCCAACTTAGCAAAAAGTTGTAAGAATATTTCAAAGAACTGGAGAGTATTTTCCACCTGATGTCAAAAATTGCTAAGATATTCCCACATTTGCTGCGATGTATTCATTTTCACAACCAGAATCCAGGTATCAAAATCAGGAAGTCACAATGATTTCCTACTAGTGTCCCCAGACCTTATCAATATTTCTCCAATTGTCCCAATGATAGACTTTACTACGACCATTCATTTTCATTTACTTTTCATTGAAGAACCAGTGACAATCACTTCGTTTTCACATTTGTTTTCTCTCCTTTGATCTGGAATGACAACTAGAAGTTGTTGGTTTGTGTTGCTGTGATGCTGAAAGCCACGCCACCACAGGGTGCATGTTTCTGTGGTGCTTCCAGAGTGACCTTGACAAGCGGAAAGGCCTGGAACCCACCGGTGAAAATTAACCCTGAAACTCGTGTGGAGCACCACAGACAGCTGCTGGTTAGAGCGCTGGAAGTTAGCCCCTAAGTTGGAAGCCACTCAAACACCCATGACTGTGAAGACTCCTCAAGGTCAAGCAGTGTTTCACGGTGTTGCTCATGAGTCATCATCAGTCGGAAGTAAATGACAACGGACAAGAAAGATCAACAATGTAACCTTGCAATTCATAGAAGATAGTTTTGGAATTGTTGCTCCCATAAACAACAACAACGAACCCCTAAACTAAACTAAGTCTATTGCTGCTCAGTTTTAATGGACATGTGTCATTTCCTGACTGCCGAGGTCAGAGGGCCCTGAAATAATCTCGCAAACGTTTCTAATCTGCAATCGTGTACTTATCTCTTTCCTGGCTCTTTTGCTACTTCTGTTGTCTTGTCTTCAACTGTAACGAATTGGCCTGCCCCAATCATGAACTTGTGACAATTTCAAAAACACAAACACACTGTGTAAGCTTTCAGGGTCATCGTAAAGACCGTAAAGGACAGAGTAGAACTGCTCCCCTGGGTTTCCCTGGCTGTAAAACTTGCTTACCAGCCCGGTGTGTGATCGCGACACCTCCCAAACGCCAGGATTGCATAGTTCACCCTTAAAATAATGTCATCAACGTGTTCTTTGGGAAGTTTTCAATCATGTCCCACATACTGTGCCGTTTGATTTATTGATGTTCATTAAAGGGAATAGTTAATAGTATTCCACGTAGAATGGACCATATTGACCATGCTTTTATTTAAGTAAAAGAAATGTAGGCTCAAATGCCTGTGCTAGACAGAGTAAGCAATGGTTCAGATGGAAGATACTTCTATTTATTTATTGGGGATATCTGTATATATTATATAGATATGAAATATATATGAAAAAGTATGGAAAAGTTCCATTATATTTTAATGTGCTATTTTTGTGAACGTTTTAAACCCCTCATGATGTGTGTATGTCAGAATCAATTTGATGGCAGTGCATTTGGTTTGTTGCTAGAGCTCGTCTTACAGACGGTTGGCATATTGTCAGAGCAGACCGGTTTCTAGAGAAGGACATCATGCTTCCTAAAGTGGAGAAGCAGCCAAAATACGAGGAAGACCCTCAATGAGACGGATGGACTCAATTGCTCCAACAATTAGCTACAAACAATGAGGATACAGGTAACTGTGAGGACGGTGCAGGACCAGGCCATGTTTCCTTTTGTTTTACACAGGGGCATACGGGATAGAAACCGGCTTCATGGCGCCTCACAACAACATGTGTGTGTGTGTGTGCATATATGTGCAGATATAGTTCTTTCCTTAGAGTAATTTCTAATTATGAAATATTAGAGATAAATAGAGTAAGTTACCTTAGCTTATATTACAGAATTTTGGAGAAAACCCCAACAAATTGCTTTCCCTTCCAACATTAATTAAAGCTGCTGTATTATATAAGGTGGTTGTTTTTGTCTTAATTTTTTTCTTCCCATGTCATATTAGGGGAAAACAGTAAACCCAAACACATTTTTAAAACTCAATTATGTTGCTGTTTAGTACTTATAGAGTTCAAACCTTTAATTTCCACCGAGCTTAGCTAGAAAGCTCCATATTGAAGCACTTGTGTCATTTCTACTTCAAATATTGTCAAGGACAAAAATTAGTGTACAATTGCAAGTGATGAGATTTATAACTTAGGAGAACAGTGGCATAATCTAAAGAGCAGTACATTTTGTGATTGTGAATGGGCTCCCATTGCTGTAAAGAATACATTCTTATGCTCCAAGGACATGCTGCTCGGAACATACTGTAGGCAGCTATTGATAATGGTAATTGAATTGATTGCCTCAATATCAGCTGACATCCTAAGACTAATTATTTTCACTTCGGAGGTTAAGCCATTAAAAAAAGAGGACCTGATGCAAAGGGCTTAAGTGGAGAGCAAATGCTTTGAGAATGATTAGAACAAAGAATGTACGGATGTACTTTATACAATTGATGTATGTATATGTATGGATTGTGATAAGAGTTGTATGAGCCCCTAATGAAATGCAAAATAAATAAATAAATAAATAAAGAGATTTATGCTGTGCAAAAAAAAAACCTAGAACTATACTTGCTACTATTCCATTTTCTTTCTGTTTATCGTCTCTAAAAGTGTTAGACGTAAGTAGCCTTAATATACAAAAGTTATTTTGAGAAATGGGGATTTATGCAAGATATTTGAATCATCGTTTTAGGTATTAATGGTTCTTTCCACAGACACAGTTGCTTTTATAAGACCCATTCAGAGGACTCATGATTCAACTTCCAAATTTAATGCCTGTTTTCTCAAGACATTTACCCACGAGGGGTTGAAACACTCTGTTCATCTCCATTCAGCTCATTCATTTTATACCTGAAAATATTTTGCATTCTAGAAAATCTACTAATCATGAACTGTCGCTCTGAGTTAGAACCAACTCACTGGCCACTGAGAACAGCAACAACATTAACTCTAAAGTAAGTCAGTTCACACGAGCTCCATTTCAAGGGCACACTATGAAACAGGGCATGGCGCCTAGTCAACCCGGAGGCAGCAGAGTAAAGGGTGCAGAAGTTGGAGTTTGAGAATAACGTAAACCTGTGTTTGAGTTTGATATCTGTCACTGTTCATTGCGTACTCTTGGCTAAGATATTTCACTTATCAAAATCCACTTCATACATCTATAAGGAGTGTCGATATTGCCTATTTTTTATTGTTATGATGAGACATCATCCAAAGACATGCATCCTAGTACCTGACATTCAAAGTGCTACGTTACTATTACTATACCATTGTCTCAAGTTAGGGAAAAAATTCAGATGCTATAAATTGTTAGACTTTGGGTTCTGATATAATGAAATAAATACCTGTCTGACATAAATGACTAGGAAACAGAATCAAATACTTGAAATAAGAATGAGAAATATTGGACCATCACAATGTTGTGATTCCCAAAGGAAGGGGAGCAAATGAAACGAGCCCTGAAGTTATCTGGACTTTCTGTCTAGAAGTATATTCTGGAAACTGGGATGGGAAAAAGACAATTTTGGTCTTGCTTGATAGTGGAAACTGGTATCAAAGTGCAGGGAAGCTGCCTTAGCTACAAGCTTCAAGGTGAAATTGAATTCTAACATGCTCATATATAGGATTAAATTCTATAAGGTCAGGCAAAGACCAGCCAGGAAGTTGTATGCTGAATAGAGAATCAGAGGTTAGATTCTGCTGAGCAGCCCGAATATGGATTCCTGGTTGATCACCAGCTGGGAAGCCCTAGGAGCATAGCGTTTATGTGATCTGAAAGGTCAGCAGTTCAAAGCTCCAGCATCTTCCTGGAGCTTTCTATTCCTGTAAACAATTGGTCTCAGAAACTCACAGGGGTAGCTTTACAATATTCTATAAGGTCACTATATGTCAGTATTGACTCAATGGCAGTGAGGTTTGCTTTTTTTTCTTTTTAATCACAAGAAGGAAAAAGTAGAGAACTCAATAACATCATGCTTTAGTAGTATCATATCATTCCATAGTTCCATAGTTCAATCACGTCAAGGAGAATTGTACAATTGCTACCACATTTTTGTCCCTCAAGAATTTAATAAAAATATGAACACAATAAGGATAGAAATGAAAGTAATATACAATACAATTGAACATTTTAAATGTGAAAAATACACTATCTGCAAAAACTTACTGAGTGACATTAGAAAATATAGATGAAATATTATGATATTCAAATTAGAATATCAAAAACATGCTTTATGATAATAAAGAAATACAATAATACTAAATAAAGATTACAAATAATATACTGTATATACTTGAGTATCAGCTGACCTGAATATAAGCCGAGGAGCCTAATTTTAATACAAAAAACTTGGGAACTTATTGACTCGAGGATAAGCCTAGGGTGGGAAATACAGCAGCTACTGGTAAATTTCAAAATAAAAAGATATCACTAAAACTACATTAATTGAGGCAGCATTGGGTTAAATAATTTTGAATATTTATTTCAAAGAAAACCAGTAAACTAGTTCTGTAAGTGGAAAAGAGGGTCGACAAAAATAATATGGTTTCAACAGATTTATACTTATTACGCAGCATATATAATTTGAGGCCTAACTCAGGCTGATGATATTCCAGAATGTGATGACATGACGGTCTGCATAGAGCAGCTCATAATACACATGCTGCGTTGTGTGTGCACTGTGTTACTGCATGCTCAGGGTTACCACATATGTATGGGAAGTGCTAGAGCAACCAGGATGTCCTTCTCCTGAGATGTCGAAAGGATGTAAAGACTGAGCTTCACCATCCTTGCCTCTAAGGAGCAATCTCTACAAGTGGTGCTCTCTTCCTCCCTACCCAAATGGACAAAAGCTCCTCTGTGCTGAACTTTCACAGTAGCACACATTTTCCCACTAGGCGAGCATTAAACAACTTGCTCTGAGGTAGTGCACCAGTGGCGTCACCTGGGAAGGTTTGCTCTGGTCACAGTGAATTTTTTTGTAGGAACAGTTTTGCTAGACCCTCTTTTTTTTTCTAGTGATGGCTGATTTAAGAGAACAGCATGTGGATGTGAAATATTGTTTCATGCTCTGGAAAAATGCCACCGAAAATGTTGTGATGCTGAACGCAGCTTACAAGGGCAGCCCTGTGGGGAAAACTCGCGTGGAAGATACCCTTCTCCCTTTACCCATAAAAAGCTTGTCAAGAGAAATCAAAGATCAAGATGATGCTCATTTGTTTGTTTGCTTTTTTGTTCTGATGGGGATAGTGCATTTGGAATTGATTGCACCAGGTCAGAATTTTAATCAAGCTTTCTATTTAGAGGTTCTGAAAAGATAGCGTAACGGTATGAGACAAAAACAAGGCCTGATTTGTGGCAGACACGGGACAGGTTTCACCACCACGACAGTGCACCTGCTCACGCAGTCATCTCAGTGCATAAGGTTTTGGCAAAAAAAAACAGCATGCTTCTCTTGTTCCATGCACTCTGCTCACTTGATCTCACTTCTTGTGACTGCTTTTTGTTCCCCCAAATAAAGAGAGACACGAAAAGCCAGTGATTTGATGACATAGAAGAGGTGATGAAAAAACAGGGGTGCTGGCAGCCATCCAAACAAATGAGTTTGAAAAATGTTTCCAAGAATGAAATCACAAATTTGACAAAACACAGATTTGGCAAAAAAAAAGTCTAATGGAGAGTACTTTGAAGGTGATAACGTTGTTTTATAAAAACAAATTAAATACATAGCTTTGGGGGAAAAAAGTTCCAGTTTTTATTGGGGGGGGGTACACCTCATACTTCTTCCAAGACAGATTTGTTGTCCTTTTAGCAGTCTTGGCACTTTCAGTATTCTTCTCCAGCACTATAATTCAAAAGAATCTATTCTTTTTCATTCAATATCCAACTTTCGCATGCATATGAGGCCATGGGAAATATGGTGGCTTGGATCAGGTGCACCTCAGTCCTCAACATAATATCCTTGTTTTCAATATTCTAAAGAGGAGGTCTTGGGCAGCAGATGTACCTAATGCAATTTGTTTTGGATCTCTGGACTGCTGCTTCAGGAACATTGATTGTAGGTCCAAGCAAGACAAAACTCTTGACATTTTCCACCTTTCCTCCATTTATTGAGATGTTACCTATTGGTCCAGTTGCAAGGACTTTGGTTTTCTTGACATTGAGTTGTAATCCGCACGGAAGGCTGCATGCAGTCTGTGATCTTCATCAGCAAGTGCTTCAGTTCCCCGCACCTTTCAGCAAACAAGGTTGTGTATTCTGTATATCGCAGGTTGTTAATAAGCCTTCTTCAGTCCTAATAGCATGTTCTTCTTCATGCAAGCCAGCTTCTCTGATGATTTGCTCAGCCTTCACATTGAAAAAATATTGTGAGAGGATACAACCAGAAAGCACCCGTTTCCGGATTGTCACCTTCAGGCATTCCCTTTTTCTGTCCCCACAACTACCTCTTGATTCATATGAAGTTCCTCATGAGCACAGCACAATGAAGTGTTCTAGAATTCCCATTCTTCTTAAGATCTCTTGCCAAAAGCAATAAAACACAAGTAAATATCTTCCTGCTATTATATGCTTTCACCCAAGATCCATTTAACATCAGCAATGATATCCTTTTTTTCCCTCTCACATATATTCTGAATCCAGCCTGAGCCGCTGGCAGCTCCCTGTGAATTTATCATTGCAACTGTTCTTAGAGCATCTCCAGCAGAATTTTACTTTCAAGTGATATCAATAATATTGTTTTATGAGAGCATTTTGTTTCATCATCACCTTTCTCTGGAATCGTTACAAACATGGATCTCTTCAAGTCGCTTGGCCAAGAGACTGCTTCCTGTTATCGACCAGTGAGACTTCCAGTGCTTCACTAGCTTGTTGACATGTTTCAATTGTCACTCCATCAATTCCTGGAGCTTTGTGTTTGGCCAATGCTTTCGGTGCTGCATTAACTTCTCCCTTGAGCACCACTGGGTCTTGCTCATACGCTGCCTCTAACACGATGGTGGAGTGTCAGCTAGTTAGTTTAGGCGCAGCGACTCTGCACGTTCTTTCCATCTTCCTTGGATGCTTCCTGCAGCATTCAATATTCTTCCCATCGAATTTTCTCTTTTTAATGTATTTTTAATTTTTCTATATTGCAACTTGAAATCGTGTATTTTTTCTTGAGTTCTTTCAGTTTAAGATATTCTCAACATGCTTTTCCCTTTTGTTTTCTAATTCTAGGTCTTTGCACATTTCACTATACTTTGGCTTTTTTAATTTTCTAGCTGCCCTTTGAAATTTTCTATGTAGCTCTTTGTATTCATACTTTCTTTCATTTGCTTTACTTAAAATCAAGTTTGATGGTCTCTTCTGACATCTTTCTTTTTGTTCATTTCATTTGTTTTTATTTATAAAGTTTTTCTTATTTTTTTCAACATTGACTAGTAATTTACCCGTTATATAATTCAACAGTTCATTCAGTCCATCATAACATGGAGAATTGTATAATCACCCCCACTTCAACTTTACAGGATTCCCCCTTCCTCATGGTAAAATAGGCCCCAAGATGATTTAAATAATTACAATCATTTTAGTGCTCTCTCCCGACTCCCGCCCTCACTAGACACTTCCTGTTTACACCCCACCTCACCCATATTCTCTATAGCCCCCTGTTTCCATAGTTATCATCGTGCATCCTTTGCACCTGTGCTTCACAGCTGGCAGACTGAGCAGACAACAATAGGAAAAATAAAACATGCTGAGGAGTTAAGGGGAGAAACGTAATTGTATACAGATGAAAATACTAATAATGTATAAGAAGAAAAGACCCCCAATGATAATCAAAAAGCCATAGGAGAAATTTGTGTCATGGAATAAGTAAGACATACTTGCACCTGGAAAAGTTCAGGTCGCATCTAAAGGGTGGTCAACTGGCCAAGTGTTGAATTCAATCCAGCATAATCAATATTACAATGGTCTCTGCTTGATAGTAAGGCTGACTGAGACTCTTGCCTGTGGCCAGAACGAATTTGCCAGTGATTCACTCTGCAGATGGGTTTAGAGCTCTCACTGTTCCCCATAGCCCTCACAAATTGGGTGTTTATAAGTTTTTACTCCGATGTCTTCCTTGTCATCATATTTGAGTTTTGTAATTGTCATCTTTAGCTCACACTTACTGGTGTGCTTCTTCCATATGGACCCAATTGAGTCCTTGCTTAGATGGCTTCTTATTTGAATACAATCCTTTAAGAATCAAGGCACTATTCAGATTGATAGCCAGACACCATCTGGTTTCTTCACCATGTTTGCTGTAGCGTCCTTTAGCTTTTTGGAGATCATTTCATGGAGGTGAGTATCAAGTGGGGCAATGTTATAAGAATGGATTATTCTTAAATTGGGACTAGGATTTAATGTGAGCCCTAAACCCATTTCTGGTTCCATGCTTTTATTTTATTTATTTTTGTTTAGTTAATTTGCTGTAATTTGGGAGACAATTCATGTTATGTTATTCCATGTTCAATCATGTCAACCCTAATAGAACACTTTCTTGCATACTCATGCATTTTTTAAAACATGCTTTTCCTTCCTGGACTTCTTGACATTATCTCCCTCTTGTCTCTTCCACCCCCCCAATAACACCCCATCTCCCAAACACTTTTTACGTTTTCTTTCCTATAGGCTCAACATCTCTAGGTTTGATTTTCTGAAAAAGAATAGAACAAATAACACAGCTTCCAGAGCGGGCGCTCCAATGGCCATGCATCTCTGCTATGCACTCCAATGTACATGAGCAGAAGCAGAGTAGGGCAGAATGGCCGTCACAGGGTTGCAGGTGTAATGTGTGCCTTAACACAACAAACGGGGTGTTGATGTGCCAAGACCTTGTTTGTTTGTCAACCAACAGTACACTGCTTTTGGTACAACTGGGTTTTTTTCTACTTCAGCCTCATGTGTTTTTCAGATTAAGTCCTCAGTTTACAAGGGTCTCCGGGATAGAGTCCAGTTCACACAGTGGAGTTTCCATTGGGGTCGCATTGAGGCAGCCTTTGGAGTATGACTTTTACCATGAAGTTCAGGATCCATTGTCCCAGTGTTCTGTGGCACCTGACTTGGGTTCCTGGGTGTTACCCCAGATCCTGTAGGTCAGTTCTACCCTCTGGCTGCACATCGCTAAAGACACCCCCCCCCCATATCTAATGATCCATAGAGCATCCTCAGTCTCTCTTCCTCCCACCTGAGCCCAGCCCTCCTTCCCTTCCCCCCAAAAGACATGCACCTCTTAACCCTTCCTCCTCCCATCTCCTGCATTGCCCCTCCCATCAGTAAGCCTGATTTCTGATAGGGCCCCTTTCCTCGCCGAGGTACTTGCCCCAAGGTCTGCATGGCTACCACTGAACAGACAGCATGCTGTCCCTTCTCCAGACTATTTGATCCCAGCTGTCATGAGTGCCCTCTGGCCAACTGACCTACACATACTTACTGGAGTGGATGATGCGTGGTTCATTGGCATTGGCCCAGCTCTTTACCAGGCTGTCTGGTCCTCAGCATAAAGATCGGATGTTCTGCAAGCTTGAGCTTGTGCCTATTCTGCTGCTTGTACCTACCACAGTGGACTCAGACAGTATTGGTCCTTGACTAACTTCACTCAGCAGTATGTCTTCCAGATCCCTCCACCTGTTGAGGAGCTTCATGCCCTCATCACTGTTTGTTAGGCATGCACAGTATTCCATTGTGTGTGTATGTACCAGGGTTTTATCCACTCTTCTATAGATGGGATTTTAGGCTGTTCCCTGCTTCTTGCTATTGTGAACTGTGGGAGAGCAAATGTCTGTTCATTATCCGTTTCTTTATTTTGGGGTGTATATGATCAATAATGGTATTGCTGGGTCATATTGTAAATTAATTTCCATCTGTTTTAGCTATCGCCAGATTCCTTCCATAGTGGCTGTACATATTTACAAGTCCATCCGCAGTGGATAAGAGTTCCTATCCCACCACACCCTTTCCAACATTTGCTGTTCTCAGTTTGTTTTAAATTGGGCTACAGTACTGGGCGTTAAGTAGTAGCTCATTGTTGCTTTGATTTGCATTTCCCGGATGGCTATAGCCTGGGAGCATTTCCTCATGTATTTATTAGTCATTCCAGTGTCCTCTTTCATGAATCATCGGTATAAGTTTTTTGCTCTCTGGCTCTTAGTCTCTTTTTGGTTGTAAGTTTGTAAAATTCTGTAGATCTTAGTAATTAATTCTTTGTCTGTTATGTCGTCACTAAATATCTTTTTCCAATCTGTGGGCTCTCTTTTCATTCTTTTAATAAACTCTCTCAATGTACACAAGGGCATTATTTTTAATAGGTCCCCTTCATATATTTTATCTTCTGTGGAATATTTTTTCCTTTGCTAACTCTGCTAGCCCATGTATTTCCTGCACTAGGGCTCCTAACTTTGTCCCAATTTTCTCACTGATGATCCTGATAGCTTTGGTGTTGTTTGGGATGATTCATCTTGAGATTGTTTTAGTGCATTGAGTGGGATATGCGTCTTGTTTCATTCTTCTGCACGTGGATATCCAGCCTTTTCAACACCATTTACTGAAGAGGGCATTTGCTTTCCACTCAATATTTTGTGGGTCTTCGTCAAAAATCAATCGTCTGTATGTGGGTGTTTTTATTTGGGGGTTTTCTGTCGTGATCCATTGGTCCAAGTTTCTATTATTATACCAGCACCAGACTGTTTTGGCCACTGTGGCTGTAGAGCAGGTTTGAGGTCAGGTAGTGCAAGTTCATCTACTTTGTTCTTCTCGAGGAGTTCTTTTTCAATCCTGGGCTTCTTCCCTTTCCAGATGAAGTTGGTAATCAGTTTTTCCATTTATTTGAAGAATGATGTTGGAATTTGCATCAGGATCACATTAAATTTGTAGATTGCTTAAGGTAGTATTGGCATTTTCACTCTATTGGGTCTTCTGATCCATGAACATAGAATATTCTTTCATGTGTGTAAATCTTTTTTGGTCTTTTGTAGTAATTTTCTGTAGTGTTGGCTTTTTGGTTAGGTTTATTCATAGGTATTCAGCTTTTGCATGACTATTCTAAATCATACTGATTCCTTGATAACTTTTTCTGTGTTCCCATCACTGATATAGAAGAATCCAATTGACTTCTGCTTGTTAATCTTTGTATCCTGCTACTCTACTAAAGTTCTCTATTGTTTCCAGCAATCCTATTGTGGACACCTTAGGATTCTCAATATATAAAATCAAAACGTCTGCAAATAATGAGTTTCACCTCTTTACCCAATCATACACCCTTGATATCTTGTCATTGTCTTAAGACTTATAGAAATAAGGATAAGGGACATCCTTGTAAGCTTTCCTTGTTCAGTGGAAATTTTTCAGCATTTCTTCATTAAGAGTAATACTGGCTATTGGATTTTCATATATGGCTTTTATTATATTGAGGATTTTCCCGTCTAAGTCTATCTTCCTGAAAGTCTTTAATAGGCGTGGGAGTTGGATGTTATTAAATACTTTTTCTGCATCAATTGATATGATCATATGGTTCTTGTCCTTTTTCTTGTTGATATGTTGGATTACATTAATTATTTTTTGAATGTTGAACCATCCCTGCATCCTTGGTATGAATCCCACATGATCATGAGATTTATATTTGATATGCTGTTGGATTCTATTGGCCAGGGTTTGTTGAGGATATTTGCAATTTTGTTCATGAGAGATATCAGTCTGTATTTTTCTGTCATTGCTCAGTTTTGGTGTCAGGGTTATGCTGACTTCATAGAATGCATTTGAGAGTTTGCTGTCTCTTTCTATGTTCTTTCTAAGTCATGTAGGATTGGTGTCAGCTCTTTACTGAAAGCTTGGTAGAAATTTCCTGTGAAGCCATGAGAACCAAGGTTATTTTTAGTTGGAGTTTCTTGATGACCTTGTCTCTTTCTTCTTTTTTTATGGGTCTGTTCAAGTTCTTAATGCCCATTTGTGTTAATTTGGGGAGAATGTGATTTTTCAGATAATTGTCCATGTCCTCCAAATAATTGAATTGTTAGAACAGTCTTTTTTACTACTGCATAATTAATCTTTTTATTTTGTTGGAGTCTATTGTGACTTCCCCTGTTTGTCCCTAATTCTAGATGCTGACGTCTGCTCCTTCTTTTCCTTTGCTAAGTTTGCTAGCGGTTTGTCAATTTTGTTGATCCTTTCAAAGAACCAACCTTTTGCTCTGTTGATTCTTTCCTTTGTTCTTCTGCTTTCCAGTTCATTTATCTGTGCTCTAATTTTTATAATTGATTTTCTTTTGCTGTTAGAAGGATTATGTTGTTGACTCTACTTCATTTATTGCAATAAAGTGACCTCTAATAACTGCCTTCACTGTATCCCTTAGGTTTTGGAAAGTTGTATTGTCATTCTCCTTGGTTTCTAGGAACTTATTGATTTCCTCTCTAATTTGGGTTAACATATGTTGGTTTTTAAGAAGTGGGTTATTAAGTTCGCAGGTGTTTGTGTTTTTCTGTTCTTTCTATTGTCAGTTTTCAACTTCATCGTGCTGTGGTCAGAGAAGGTGGTCTGGAGATCTCTATGTTTGAATTTTCTCAAGTTTGCTTTGTGTCCCAGCATGTGGTCTATTTGCAAGTGTGGACCATTTGCATTGGAGAAGAACGTGTATTTTTTGCTGTTGGTTAGAGAGCTCTCAAAATGTCTACTAGGTCAAGTTGGTTGATTGTGTTGTTCAAATCATTAGTTTCTTTCTTGAGTTCCTTACCTGTTGAACTATGATTCTTGAGGGCAGTGTATTAAAATCACCTAGTATAATTGTTGATCTGGTTGTTTCTCTTTCAATCTCTTTGAGAATTTGGTTGACAGAATTGAGGGTGAATATGTCTTTACTATGTTTATGGGTTCTTGGTCTAGTGATCCCTTATTTGCATGTAATGTCCATTATTGTCTCTTGTTATGTCATGTAACACAGTCTAATTTGTCCAAGATTAGTATTGCCGCCCTGCTTTTTTTTTTTATTTCCATTTGCTTGGTAGATTTTTCACCATCCTTTGACTCTGTCTATTTTAGTCTGTGAGTTTGAAATGTGTCTATTGAGGCAGCATATTGCTGGATTTGGTTGTCTAATTCAGTTTACTGCTCTTTGTCTTTTAAAACTTGTATTGAAACTGTTTAAAGTCAATTTTCCTTATTGATCCTGTGCATGATGTACAAAGAGTGTACTCTTTCCATTGTTGTGTTTATTAAGTGGGTTTCTGAACAGTTCAGAGGTATCTGTTCCATGTGCACGGTCCTAGGGTGTAAATGGATTATTTTAAAGGAATCCCCAGGGAGGAGGGGCTTCTATTCAGAGGAAAATCAGGGTAGAGTCCGGGCAACCGTTCCTAAGATACCTGGACTGTGGCTAGAAAGCTGCTGGGAAACCTGGAAATACCGGGCTCCCTTTCTACTGGCAGGGTGAGTAGTTCTGTGATTACTTTCCCAAAACAAAATAGAAACACCTCCACCGACCTCCTAGAACCCACTTGTGGCAAATTCCAAGGGCTGCTCTGTTTACCTGGTGCGTAGACACTCTAATTGCCTGGATCTATTGATCTGCAGGATGAAGCTGGGCCATGGCTAGGGTTCATTACCAATGGAAACTCTTTTCCCTCTGTGGACCACTGCAGTTTCCTGAGTCCTCAATCTCGGTGTCTGCATGGGCATTTGTGGGGTGCTCCTGAGGTACGAACAGCCCTGGAATTTTCCCCACACTAGCTAGCCACTGATCCTGGGGGTGGGGCAAAGAAAACAAAAGGAAAAAGAAGAGGCGAGAGTTGCCACTGCACCAGCAAGGGAAGCAAAGCACGGGTGGGTGTCATTGTGAACAGGGACCACACATATGAAGAGCACAGCTGTGCTCTCTGTGGGGGAACCAACAAAAGAGAAGCCTGGGATGCTGTGAGACCCAATCTCATGTCCCAGTCCCCCAACACAGCTACCTTACCCACAAATATGGCAATCCCGCAGCGAGCTGTTCACTTGGGCAAGACTACATTGACACTGCGTTCCAGATGTCTGAACATCTTTCCTGATCTTGCCTTTCCTTCCTGTCTTTTTAATGATCTTTTGCTTTCTTCATGAATGGTGGTCTTTATGTCCTTCCACAGATCATCAAATCTTCTGTCATTAGTGTGTAATGTGTTAAATCTTGAGATATTTATGATACTCAGGTGGGACAGGTTCAAAGCCATATTTTGGCTCTAATGGACTTGTTATAATTTCTTCAGATTTATCCTGAATTTACATATGAGTAATTGATGGTCTGTTTTACCACAGCCCTGAGACCGGTGTTGGCTGCTACTAATGGGCTTTTCCAGTATCTCTTTCCACAAATGTGGTCCATACAATTTCTGTGTATTCCATTTAGAGAAGTTCATGTGTATAGTCACCGCTGTGTTGTTGTTAAAAAGGTATTTTCTATGAAACAATTAAATGTTTTTGGAAAATTCTATTATGTGATCTCCAGCTTCATTTCTATCACCAAGTCCCTAGTTTCCAAATATTATCCTATTCCTCTTTGTTTCCAACTTTAGCCTTTCAATCACCACTAATCATCAATTACTCTTGATTGCATGTTTGATCAATTTCTGACTAAAGTCATTGGTAGAATTCTTGAATATCATCATAACTAACTTTTGTGGTTGGTGCATAAATTTGTATAATAGTTGTATTGATTGAATTTCCTTAAAATAGGATAAATATAATCTGCCTTTGTACTTTGAAGCATTGTACTTCATGTTTCATTTTGCAATGTCCTTTTAAATGCCACGCCATTCCTCTTGATTGCACTATACGCAGCACAGTAAATCATAATTTTCTGGTCCAAAATGGCCAATACCAAACTTTTACAGCTCACGAATGCCTGGGATATCAACTTTTGTGCATTTCATTACATTTTTGACCACTTCCAATTTTCTTAGAGTCATACTTTGCACATTTCAAGTTCTGATAATTAGCAGATTTTTTTCTTAAATTTTTTTAAATCGTTTTATTTCGGGCGCTTACAACTCTTAGCACAATCCATACATACATCAATTGTGTAAAGCACATCTGTATACTCATTGCCTCATCATTCTCAAAACATTTGCTCTCCACTTAAGCCCTTGACACCAGGTCCTCATTTTCCCCTCCCTCCCCTCTCCCCCTTCCTCATGAGCCCTTGATAATTTATAAATTATTATTTTGTCATATCTTGCCCTGTCCAACATATTCCTTCACCCCCTTTTCTGTTGTCCATCTCCCAGGGAGGAGGTCACATGTAGATCCTTGTAATCGGTTCCCTCTTTCCAACCCACTCTCCCTCTACCCTCCCAGTATTGCCACTCACACCACTGGTCCTGAAGGGATCATCTGCCCTGGATTCCCTGTGTTTCCAGTTCCTATCTGTACCAGTGTACATCCTCTGGTCTAGCCAGACTTGCAAGGTAGGATTTGGATCATGATAGTGGGGAGGAGAAGGGAGGAAGCATTTAGGAACTAGAAGAAAGTTATATTTTTCATTGTTGCTACATCACACCTTGACGGGCTCATCTCCTCCCCTAGACCCCTCTGCAAGGGGATCTCCAGTGGCCGACAAATGGGCTTTGGGTCCCCACTCTGCACTCCCCCGCTCATTCACTATGGTAAGATTTTTTTTGTTCTGATGATGCCTGATACCTGATCCCTTCGACAGCTCGTGGTCACACAGGCTGGTGTGCTTCTTCCATAAGGGCTTGGTTGCTTCTCAGCTAGATGACCGCTTGTTTACCCTCGAGCTTTTAAGACCCCAGACACTATCTCTTTTGATAGCCGGGCACCATCAGCTTCTTTCACCACGTTTGCTTATGCACCCATTTGTCTTCAGTGGTTGTTTCAGATTTTTCGCAGCTACTTCTCTTTACTGTGAGTCATGCTCCCTCATCAAATGAAGGCCCTGAAGGCTCCATTCCCCACAGTTTTTACCTCAATCATGTCACCCTGGTTGCCATGAGAAATCACCTCCTCTTTAGTTCCATTTATGTGTCCTCTAACCCAGGGGTCACATCTTCAGGAATATCTCCTACAATATTCTGCTTCCATTCCTTAAACCTCCAGTATCTGACACTGCTTTGAAGCTATGTATAAAATTTTCAGCAGCGCCTTCCTCCAAAGTGGGGATTCAAGTCCTTTTTCATTGCCTGTTCTTAATCTGGAAGCTCCATTGAAACGTGTTCCCTTTGGGTTATCCTGCTGGTATTTGAAGTACCAGTGGCATAGCTTCCAGTATCACACTAGCATACACGCTGCCACAGTCTGACAGACAGACAGACAGACAGACAGACAAGTTATCAATAAGACTGTTAGGAATGAGGTCTATACACTCACTGATAGTAACCACTCTATGGGTGCTATATTCATCTAGGATTGAGGAAGACATATGAAACACTTATACATTGTTGTCAAAGTTAAATATAATTATACTATAAGCAGCAAAAAATAACTACATATTCTCAAAGGGTAACTTGAGAATACCTGTCCTCACATTGACCATGACTATGCTTACACTGCTGAGCAGGCTGCCCACGCTTAAAAGTGTAGTGTTCATGCCCATGTTGTTTCTTGCTGCCACCAAGATGCCGAGGAGTTCGGAGCTGGAGTAGAAGTCTACATGTCTCCCATAACTTCTACTCAGATTCTTGGCCTGGTCTCACGGCTGAAAAACCCCTATAAAGGATCTTGTAAGCCTCAAATTCAGGGACTCCAAAGGTTACCCAGTCCCAAGTGGTTGTCACAGTACCAGTAGGGTCTCTCACACTACCACACTTTCCCAGGGGCTCACATAGATTGCCCAGGTCACCAAGCTGGTTTGAGTGCAAAGGTAGATATACTGGGCGTCTATCTTCCATGGCAAATGTTACAGTTTTTCAAACTCAAGAACATTTCCATGATATCAATTCCTGGCTCATAACAACCATACAAGGCAAGGTAGAATCATCACTGTAGTTTTCTGAGACTGTTTGTGGGAGTAGAAAGCCTGTTCTTTCTCCCATGGACCTTAGGTCTCTCTGTGGGCCGGCCCAGTGCTGCTGTCTCTCGTTGTGGTCTAACCAGCCAAGGTTTTAGTATCTTTAGTGTTACAGCTCTCTCTTCCAGGTCTAGTGATTCTCATGGCAGAGAGCCTGGGTTCAAAATATGTGCTCTGCTTTAGATAGTCCTCGATGGTTGTGAAGTTCTCCAATGCTTCTGTCGAGCTCTGTGCAATTGGATCTTATATAAATCTGCTAAAATGGCAAACTCAACCAATTCTCGGATTGGACCACAAACAGCTTCATCCTATTGGGTGGACTTTCAAGCTTCTATTTGCATAGCGTACTGACCAATCCCTTGCAACATATGACAAGTTAGTCACTTGGAGGGAGTGACAACACTATCACGAGAAAGGCTACATAATAATAATTCATTGAACAACTAGTTCAAACAGCTTTTATGTCCAGTAAACTGACCTCTGAAATTAGATATCCCTTTCGATTTTGGGGTAGCAGTTTCCCTACAACTTCTGATAGGTCCACAAAGGTTACTGATCTTTATTTCAGTGTGTGTGTGTGTCATTTAGAAAGGAACAATGACTTCTAAGTTCTTTATGCTGCATCTAAAAACTATCATCTTTCCACACTGAACCACAATGCAATCCTAAACCAAAGTTCCAATATTAGGTGTTGTTTTTTTTTTACAGAAATTGATCTCCTTATTCTAAAATTTACATGAACTGTAAATAACCTTAACTAATCCAAACTATTTTCATAAAACAGAAGGAAATTTAGACTTGAATTGACTGTCATATCTATTAGGAAGCATCATTATTTTGAGTATTACTAAAAATATAGAAATATAGACAAAGGAAACAGAATGGAGTCTTGACCTAAGTGTATAGGACTAACAGAATTTTGCCAAAGGTGCAAAGTAACATGCCAAAGGTGCATGTCAACAATTGGTGCAATAATAGTTGGCTATTCATATGAAAAGAGAGAACGTGATATGGATATAATATGTATTTAGTATATTCATAAACAAATTGAAATTAGTTTATACAGCTAAAAGCATGAAAAGTATTAGAAGGAAATAGGAAAAAATCCGTAAAATTGATATATGTATCAATTTTAATTGTAAATGATATGTAAAAATTTTCTGGATAAGACATTAAAGAAAAGTTAATAAATCATATTTCATAAAAAATACAAACCTCTGCATTCAAAAGACACTATTAAGAAATAAAAAACAGTCCAGTGATGAGATAACAATATTGATACTACATATCTTTGACGGAGAACTTTTACAAGAATGTATAAAGGATCAGTATAATTCTATGTTGTTGTTGTTGTTAGGTGCCATCAAGTGAACTTCTGGCTCATAGCCATCTCGGGCAACAAAATGCAACACTGCCCAGGCTGAGCCATGCTCACACTGCTGTTCTCTTCGAGCCCACGGTCAGAGCCACACCGTCAGTCCAGCTTGTGGAGGGTCTCCTTTGTCCCTTCTAGGGTTGGGCCCATGGAGAAGGGAAATGAAGGAGCTGGGTGTGTAACCGATGGGGAGCTGATTAATAAATTTGACTGCGGAATACAAAGGTAACAATCTGGAATATAAACCTCCACCAAAGTTACAATTAAAAAGAAAGAAAAACAAAGAAGTTTGTGAGACAAAGTATCATCATTCTTGCTTTAAGGCATTCTGTCTAGACTTCATCCAGGACAGCAACAGGAAAGCCATCCCAGAGCGACAAACTGGCAGACCCGTGCTGGGTACCATTCAGTACTGGAAGATAAACCCAGGGAAGAGGTGGTAAAATAATTTGAACAGAAACTTCAGAAAAGGACTATATGAGAATAGCCAGTAAACACAGGAAAACAATAGATAAATGCAAATAAAAATCATAATGAGATTATATATATATATATATATATATATATATATATATATATACTCATAAAAACATCCAGCCAAATCCACAGCTATGGAGTCTGTGCCAACTCACAGTATCCCCATAGGACAGGGTAGGACTGCCCCTGAGTGCCCAAGAGTGTAACCCATTACAGGAACAGAAAGCCCGTCTTTCTCCGGAGCAATGACTGGTGATTTAAAACTGCTGACCTTGAGCCCAACCTGTAACCACTCTATCACCAGGTCTCTGAGGGCACAGTGGGTCACTTATTGGACTGCTAACTACTAGGGTGGCATTCAAAGCACCAGCTGCTCTTCAGGAGAAAGACGACACTTTCTACACCAATAATGGTGTCAGAGGGGTGGTTCTACCCTGCCCAGTAGTATTAGTTATAGATCCACTAGGATAATAAAGAAATTAAAAATCCTGCTAAAAATGCTATCAATGTGTGCAACCATTGAAACACGCATTGCTTCTTGGGCTATAAAATGGAGCAATCACTTTGGAAAGTAGCTTGACAGATTCTTATAAAATGAAACATGCACTTAGCATACAACTCAGTCATTAAGGTTTTCAATCTTTTCTATTATGTTCAAGTCTATGAATTGGTTCAAGTTGGTTCAGTCATGGCTCACAAAAAGACAGCAAAACAGACTTGAATTTGTTAACTGTGTATTACCAGAAGAGTCCAAACTTATGTGTTGAAACCCTGGTATGGGAGTTCAAAGGAGATACAGGGAATCTTTTCAGGGGCCCAGTGTGGAAAGTTGGCTCTTGAAGGACTATGGACAGTCCACAGTTCGAACTAGCAGCCGCTCGGAGGGAGAAGACCGGGCTTTCTACTCCCGCAAACAGTGAGAGCCTTGAAACGCACAGGGTGTCGCTGTGAGCCAGCATCAGCGTGACGGCAGCAGGAGGACTGTGCAGAGCACCACTCGTTCCCAGGACAGCAGTGCAGCCTTCGCTGAGCCGGGCACCACTGCTTCCATGTCTGCTGCTCAAGAGAGTTGGCTGCTGCCATTTTTCTCTGCAACTGACATTAGGCTTCTAACAGTGCCTTGACCCTTAATAGCTCTCATTCCATTTCTCACTCTGGTACACCTCTATAATCCAAGTCCAGGTCTGCTGTGATGTTGCTCTTTCGTCCATGACTGAATCAGGAAGAGCCAGTTCTGCAGATTTCTATAACAACAAGTGGCAGTGTTCTGCCTTTTTCCTGTGAGAGAACACTGAGAACTGGTTAGTATAAACTAATGCTAAAAGCCGCTCACATTCTCCTTGCTAAAAAACACATGAAACTTGAGGACTAGAACTTGCTGCCTCTAAATTTGGATTAGCAGACCACGAGAGAAAGTCAAGGTAGAACACAACTGAGGTAGCACACCAATGGGGAATCCATAGCAGATGGCCTTTCAAGTCCGTTTTAAAAGTCAAGTGCTATGATATAAAACATTATTAGTTTATATGATGTCTAGAGCTTAATTTCATTAGAAGCCTCTGGGTGGGACATCAGTTAATACTTCCACATTGCAACCGAAAGATTGATAGCGCCACTCTACCAGACCTATTTATTTAAAAACTCAGCCCCTGAAAGCCCTGTGATTCCTGGATCTCCTCGGACCCCACTGATATCGCCATGAGTTACCATTGACTTGAGGACAAGTGACTCGATTACGTAGGACCCGTGTCACGTTCATACTGAAAGACATACTGAGAAGAAAAATTCTAGAGATGCCATTTTAATGTAAGAAAAAGCGAGAGTAAGCCTCTAATTTTTATTTAACTATTAACTTCATTGGTGGTTGATGGTCCTCCCCTCCTCTTTCTCTTTGTAATGAATTTTGATAAATAATGCGGCCAGAAGAAAATATATGGTCACAGCACAATGGTAAAATTCAAGCAATTGTTATAAACAGAATCTGTTCTTAATGCTCAGCAGGTTAGCATTGGTTGTCTCTCAGCTATTTATCCATTTGTTTGTCCATCTCTCTATTTATCCATATACCTACTTAATTTAAACCTTGCAGGTAGTTATCTTAATTTTATAAATGAGAACAATTGAGTCTAAGAGTAAATGTAGTGAAAAATTGAATCTAAGAGTAAATGCATTTACTACTTGTTTGTATTTTTTAATTTCTGGTAATACCTTACATTGATTATAGAGTAAAGAATTGGTATATTTATGTAGTTTTGTAATAAATTCATTTATTTCAATGTTCTAAATTTTTAAGGAATTTTATAGGAATCATTTCTAGATTAGGGGACAATTCAGAGCTCTTATTCAGAGTATATTTCACTTCATAAAACCCTAGTGCTGTGAAGTCAACTCTGACTAATCCTGACGCTATATGGCTCTCCTACAATGTTTCTGAGACTGTTTACCTCTACAAGAACACACAGTCCCATCTTTTTCCACTGGAGTTACTGGTGATTCAACTGCTGACCTTTCGGTTACATGTCCAATACCTAAGCCATAACCTCACCATGGCTCCTTCAAAGGAGGGAATCATTTCTATAAAGTGGATTTTGAAACAATTTTCTCTTAGTGAAATTCTACTTTTCTTGAAGTATTAATATTAAATTAGGATTTATTTATATTTTTGCTGAAATGTTTTGAGGCATAAAATATATAAAATTACTCCGAAGTTCCAGTTAACTTCTAAAATAATAAACTTTTAAAAAGGAAACCCCATCGAGCAGGGGTGTCAAATTGGTGGCCCACACGCTGCATGAGGCCCCGAGGTAATTTTTTGTGGCCTGTGATGCTCTGAAAGAAAATGAAAGCAGAAAAAGTTTTTATGAAGAAAATGATGCTTAGGGGAACTCAAGGCAATGCTATGCACACAGATCCCTCATCAGCCCTTTAACTACTGAGGATGAGCATACATGGGGCCCAGTGCTTTTCCCAGGGCCCTGTGGACGTGTGTAAATGCACATTTGGGAGTGATGTGTCTGCCACTCTCAGTGTCATGTAATGGAAACAGATCCCAAAAGTGAAAAGGGTAAAAAGAGCTCCCTGGGTTGAGCCTTTATGAATCATACCTGGAGGCAGCACTAGTTAACATTTTTAGAGGGAAGCCATTAAGATTGTTCCTCATGTTTATCAGCTGGCCAACATTTTGTGGTTTTTTAAATCATTTTATTAGGGACTCATACAACTCTTATCACAAGCCATACATACATCAATTGTGAAAAGCACATCTGTACATTCATTGCCCTCATCATTCTCAAAACATTTGCTCTCCACTTAAGCCCCTGGCATCAGGTCCTCATTTTTTCCCGGCCCTCCCAGCTCCTCCCTCACTCATGAGGCCTTGATAACTTATAAATTATTATTTTGTCATAGCTTGTCTTGTCCGATGTCTCCCTTCTCCCCCTTTTCTGTTGTCCGTCCCCCAGGGAGAAGGTCACATATAGATTCTTGTAATGGATTCCCTCTTTCCAACCCACCCTCCCTTGGTTACTTTGTTATATTGTCCGGTCATAAGATAGGAGGCAAGTGAAAACTAGTAGGAGGAAAGCACTGGCAAGTTTCAGGTAAAAAGGAATAATTTAGTTTTATAAATACATTAAATGAAATAAGTGGTGAAGTAAAAGCAATTATATAGTGTTTTAATGAGTTTATCCATATTCCCATATCCTAAATTCAAAATATAAATTTAACACAATTTGTCATTGTGATGTGGCTGCGTGAATATTGCCCGTTGCACCCAATGACCCATGTTTTAACTGAGTTTGACCCCCCTGCATAGAGGAACGTACTACTAGTAGATAAAAGAGCCTTTCAAATCACGGGAATCAGTCTTGGGAGTTATAAAGAAGTTAACTTTCTCATGTTCCCGATCTTTAGCCATAAGAGAAACGCAAATTAAAACAACAATGAGGCAGCACCTAACACCCTCAAAGGTAGCCCAATTCAAAAAATCAGAAAGCAACAAGGGTTGGAGGGGCTGTGGGGAGACAGGAACTCTCATCCACTGCTGTTGGATCTGTAGGTATGTACAGCCACTATGGAAATCTATTTAGAGATTTCTAAAACAGAAGGAAGTTGAGCTACCATACAACCCAGCAATCCCCCTACTGGTCATATATACCCAGAAGAAGCAAGAAACAAACCACGGCCAAACATCTGTGTTCCAATGTTCATTGCAGCACAGTTCACAATCGCAAGGAGTTAGAAACGACCCAAATTTCCATCAACAGATGAATGCATTAAAAACGGTGGTATGTACATGCAATAGAGTACTATGCATCATTAAAAAGAAGTGATGAATGCAAGAAGCATATCGCCGCATGGGAAGAACTGGAGGAAATTATGCTAAGTGATGTAAGCCAAGAACAGAATAAGAAAGAACAGAACAGTAAATGTACAGGGAAAAAGGTACTATATACAAACACTCCACGGGTGAGGTCCAGGTAGTGTGGCAGGGGCCAGACCAAATCCAGGGGTACATACTAAAACAGGGACAAGGAGGGAGGAAAAGGGAAAGTAAAAAAAAAAAAAAGATGTGTGATAGAGGAATAGGGCACTGACCCACCCAAGGGGAGGGTACTATTTGTGTCTCCACAGGGAAAGAGGGACCAGACTTAAAGCCAGTGCCAGATGAATGCAATGCCTTGCTGGTCCCGGGCCCTAAGGGGGACAACACTGGAGACAGGGTTGGGACTGGCCCAGACTGACCCTGTGACATGGAGGCAAACCACTAAATGTGTGCGGCAGAGCAACTGTGGGAGCAGAGCAGGGAGCCCACGAGAGAGTACAAAAGACAGACTCTGGGGCCAGAGCATGTTACCCCATTGGACCTGACTGAAGGACACGCCCTAGAGATCAAAAATCAGACCTTGATCTATTTACAGGTTTTTCTCTCTTTTTAAATTTTTTTCCTTTTAATTAATTTATTCTTCTATGGGTCATTGGTTTTCTTTTTTGTTGTCATCACTGTGTTCTCATTCACTGCCTATCTTGCGATGGCTTGATTTTTGGTGTATATTATTATCTTTACAGATCTATCTAGATAAGATAGGCTGGATGAATAGTCTGGAGGAGAAACCAACAGGACCAATGGTTCCAGGGGGCACGGGAGAGGGGGATGTGAGGGTAAGGAGGTGGTGCTGACCAACCCAGGGAGAGAGGAGCAACAAGTGATCCACAATCAGTGGCAAGGAGGGTGTGAGAGGCCTGGTAGGGATTCAGCAAGGGCAATGTAACCGAGAGAAACTACTGAAACCCAAATGAAGGCTGAGCATGATAGTGGGACAAGACGAGAGTAAAGGGAAATAGAGGAAAGAACTAAGTGACAAAGGGTATTTATAGAGCTTTAAATAGTGGCATGTATATATGTAAATCCATTTATATAAGAGGGTGAGGAAATAGATCTATGTGCATATGCTTACAGGTTCAGTATTAAGGCAGCAGGTGGACATTGCGCCTCCACTCAAGTACTTCCTCAATGCAAGAATACGTTGTTCTATTAAATTGGCATTCCATGATGCACACCTTGCCGGCATGATTGCTAAAGAAAAATGTGTGCATAAGCAAATGTGGTGAAGAAAGCTGATGGTGCCTGCTGTCAAAAGAGATAGCATCTGGGGTCTTAAAGGCTTGAAGATAAACAAGCGGCCATCTAGCTCAGAAGCAACAAAGCCCACATGGAAGAAGCACACCAGCCTGTGTGGCCACAAGGTGTCGAAGGGATCAGGTGTCAGGCATCAAAGAACAAAAGATCATATCATTGTAAATGAGGATGAGTACAGAGTAGAGACCCCAACCCATCTGAAGGCAACTGGACACCTTATAGAAGGGTCACGGGGAGACGAGCCAGTCAGGGTGCAGGGTAGAAACGATGAAACATATAACTTTCCTCTAGTTCTTAAATGTTTCCTCCATCCTCTATTATGATCCCAATTCTACCTTACAAATCTGGCTAGACCAGAGGATGTACATTGGTACGGATAGCAACTGGAAACACAGAGAATCCAGGACAGATGACTCCTTCATTACCAGTGGTGAGAGTGGCGATGCCTGGAGTGTGGAGGGAATGTGGGGTGGAAAGGGGAAATGATTACAGGAATGTACATATGGCCTCCTCCCTGGGGGATGGACAGCAGAGAGGAGGGCGGGGGGAAATGTCGGACAGTGTAACATATAACATAATAATAATTTATGAATTATGAAGGGTTCATGAGGGAGGGGGAAAATGAGGAGCCAATATTAAGGGCTCAAGTAGAAGGCAAATGTTTTGAGAATGATGATGGCAACAAATGTACATATGTGCTTGACACAATGGATGTATGTATGGATTGTGATAAGAATTGTACGAGGCCCCAATAAAATTATTTTTTTAAAGTAAACTTTCTCAAAGATACTTGGCAAATTACTAAGAGCAAAGCTTTCCTACTCTGACACATACTTCCAGGATACTAATAGAATCATCAATTTGTAAATAGGATTGCAATGTGCTTTATTATGTTTGTGTGTCCACAGTAGTATAAATGTTTAATCGTACAATCAACAATAGTCAGTGCATAAAATGGACGTTAATGTAAACATCTGGGCGACTCATTCAGCTTGGCTGAGTCTGTACTAGCCTTCAATAAACTGTGGTAAAACGGGCTGAAAACCTACTTAGCTCACTCTGCTCTAATCTCCTGAAAATGATGTGTTAGAAAAATAAACATGTTATGATGGTGTGAGATTTGAAAATAATTAACAATCTACAATGTATCAGGGGACATGAGGGTTGCATGGGGGAGAAGGGAGGGAGAAAAAATGAGCTGCTCCAAAGGGCTCAAAGGAAAGTAAATGTCTAGAAAATAACGATGAATATATGTACGAATATGTCAGATACAATTGATGCATGGTTTGTAACAAGAGTTGTAAGAGCCCCCAATAAAATGATTTAAAATAAATAAATAAACAAGTCAATTAGAAGAAAAGAGAAGAATCAAGCAAAGCAGCTCCAAAATTTCAAGTTGACAATCGAAGGACTCAGTAACGGGCAAAGTCTGAACTTAAATTAAGTCTGGACTGACTGGGTAGGAACAGGGAGCATAATTCCTGAAGTTTCCTCCTGAAATCCCTAAAGAATTGGAACTATTTATTTTTTAATGTATAGAGGTCCTTTCCATGGGAAATTCTATATTGTTAGCTCCTGTCTTATAGATATGTATTAAATTGATACATTTTAAATCTGAAACAAAGTGTGTAGGATTATTTATGATTTACTATTTTTAAATATTAAGAGATTATTCATTTGAGCAAAGCACAAAACAATAAAAATATTTCCTCCACTGAAAAAATATTTCAGATAACCATGAGCTTCAGAAATCACCTTCCCTGCTATCCCTAATTCAACCGCTTCATCTTTAGAAGCTTTTATGATTGCTGAACTGATTTGATGAAGATGTGAAGTCAGCTTAAAGAGTTTGCCAAACATCTGGCTCCATATCTCACTAGAGTGTGTTTCTCGTGCAATTACATAAGGCAATGAAGGCAGATGCGTGAGTTACAACATGGTTTTCATTTGCGTTTTCAACATGCTTTAAGGTTCAATAAATTTCAGGAAATATGACATGGACACATTCAATTACCTCTTTGCTGTAATTGACAATGACCAGAGCTAATATTAGTCTTTCTTCACAGATAAGGTAGGTTTTAGTCAACACTAAATTTACTAATAGTATGCAAATTTTAACATAGAATTTAGTCCCACGAGTTTGTGTGTTAAATGGAAATTATTTGGTATGAAGAAGAAATACCACTTCTCTGGGAAGTTCATGTCCAAAAGGAGCCTTAGACAGCAAGTCCCTTTACTTGAGCTTATAACTGTTTGAATGATTGCTCTGGTGCTCTCAGTATATAAAAGGACCAGAAGACTAGACTGCTTCAAATGTAGTACAATTCTCAGCTCAAACTTAACATATTCAGTCTTTCATTAGCCTCGTTCTCTTCTTATTCCTTCCCTCCCTTACTCTTTTTCCTTCCTTTACTCACAAAATACTTTGAAGAAGTGCAAGAAAAAGTATATCAATGACTTAAATGTAAAATAACTATATCAATAATTCCTTAGTTTATTGTGGAGGTTAGTAGAGTTAATAGGGCCTGTTAATCTAGGCAATGTGTTTACTGTGGTCCTGAACAATATCATGTGATAATGTGAGAGGCTGTAGGATCAAGAATTACACAGGATTCTTTGATCACCACAGATATTTACAGTATTAAGAATGTTTATATTTTTTGTTTTTTTGTAGTCATCCCCACCCCTTTGAAATGGTTTTGTTGGCTTATAATTCACATATCAGACAATTCAATGTTCAGTCACATCAAGAAGAGTGGTACAATCATCTCCACAGTCACTTTAGAACATTATCTCTATTCTTGTACTCATCAGTATGAGCTAAACCTGTGCCCAGGACCTCCCCTGCCATACCTCAACTATGAACCCAGTCACTATCCCTATCGATTTTCCTGATGTGGATTTCATGCACAGGAAAACAATATAAAATGAAAATCTAAAAAAGGCCTCAGTTGATAAAAAGCAGAAAATATTAAAAATTAGAACAAGTTTAAATGGACTATAATGGAGACCACAAGACAGGTGTTACATTTTAACTATCCGCATCTGCAATAATTTATATGCCAATGCATTCTGCATGAAGGCAAGGTTATTCACAGCCCTGGTCCAGAGGGGATTTTCCAGGGACTGTATTACTCTTTCATTTACAAAAAAAAAAAGTTTACACAGCTTCAGACTGGTCAAAAAGAAATCAAATGATATTACATTTTAACTTAACAATATCTGCAATAATCTACTGTACAATACTCTGATAACAGTCACATCCCTCGCCCATGATTGGAGAGGTTTCAGCAGAGGACGATTCCATGCGTGGAACCTGCAATGGATTTGGGGTTTCCCTTGTTATCCATAGCTTCTGAAAACCAAGTGCTCACAATTGAAGCTCTGATTTAAGCAATTCCCTCCTTTAGACTTGGATTTTGCTATTCACAATCCTTGGATCACAGAGGCTGGTATACTTTTTCCCTGTGAACTTAGTTGATGCCTCACTTAGAGGGTTGTTTGGGTGAAAAGAAGACTTTAAGATCACAGATACTGGTTTTCTGATAGCCTGGTTTTGTGTAGTTTCCTCAGTACACTTGGATAAGGCACCCTTACCATCAGCAAGCATTCATGAGGGGATTAGGCAGGGCGATGCCATAAGAACTAATTGTTTTTAGATTGGGGCTAAAATTAAGTGCAAGCCCAAGATCCCTTTATGCTTCTCTGGTTAATATACCTCTCTGGTACACCTTAAAGGCATTATTGTTATTTTTTATGTTAGAGAACATTATCAGTCATCCCCCTGTGGCATCAAGTCCATGGCCAATAAGTCAATGTTGACTCATAATGACCCTATAGGGCAGAGTAGAACTGCCCCTGGGAGCCTCCAAGCCTGAAAATGTTCAGAGAGTAGAAAGCCTTGTACTTCCCTGTGGATCTGCCTGGGGATTTTTAATGGAGTTTTGAAAATGATTTTAGTGCCATATAGTTCACAACCATGCAACTCAACAGTTCAATCACATCACGAAGCATTGCATAGCCATCACCACGTCCGTTTTAGAACATTTCACTCCTTCTTGCTGCACTCATTATTATTAGCTCCCATATCCCTGCACCTCCTCTGCCACAGACTCAAGGTACCAGTAATCAGTTACTGCCTCTATAGTTTGACCCATTCTGGATTTTATATACAGAAAAATATTTTTTTAAAATATCTAACCAGACTAACAAAATAAAACATGAAATTCTCAATTGAAAAGAGAGCAGAAATATTAAAAATAAAACATATTTTAAATTAATCAAAAGGGAGGTCTAATGATGCGGTGTGAAATGTTAACGTACTGCATGTGCAGTGATTCATTCTCCAGTGCTTTCTGCATGATCACAAGGCTTTTCCCAGCTCTGGGGACGAAGGGACTTCATCAAAGGCTTAATCCACGTGTATTGCCACTTCACTTTTACAAATATTTATCTGTTTATTTATAACTAAAAAACTTTAAAATTGGTCAAAAGGAAAACAAAATGATAAGATATTAAAATCTAACCTAACTAGATCTGCTAAAATCTAACCTAACTAGATCTGTACAATGCTGCCTGTCTGATAACAAGATGATTCACACCCTCAACTATCACAAGAGAAGACTCTTCCGATGTTTCAACCATGTGTGGGCCCAGCAAATGGATGTGGGGTTTCCACTGTCGTCATAACCTTCTGCAAACCAAGTGTTAAATTATAATATCTGGTACTACTCACCTCCTTTAAATTTGGTTTATACTAGTTCTAGTCCTTGGACCATACAGACTGGGAGGCCTCCTCCATATGCACTTAGCTGATTCCTCATTGAGATGGCTGCTTGTTTGAGGACCAGCCTCAGCCCCCAGACACATCAGCTGTCTTAAGCAGTCACACACATTAGAATGTCTTATTCTGAAATGATATCTCCTTTCTCTCTTGTCACTTTTTTTTACACTTTTGATGAATAATGTACCTCCTTTCCCTAAAACTGTACTGACTACACAGCTGTCATGACCCTGTTCAGAGACAGACCATGCAGCTTATGATCAAGAACCCATGGCGCTGATGTGCATTTCAATTGTACTTTCCTTGGTATTTTTGTCTTTTTAAGTCACAATGTTGTTCAATGCGAAATGAACCACAAAACTATCAACTCCCAAAATCAGATACCATATATATTTGAGCATAAGCCGACCTAAATATCAGCCAACGCACCTAATTTTACTACAAAAACTGCATTAAAAATGTGATGAAAAAACTGGGCTTATACACGAGTATATGGCAACTAAAATATATATATTTTTAAAAGATCATTTTGGTGGGGGGCGCTAACATCTCTTTTAACAATCCACATATCAATTTTATTAAGTATATTTGTACATATGTTGCCATCACTATTTTCTGAATATTTATTTTCTATTTGAGCCCTTAGTATCAGCTCCTCTTTTTTCTCTCCTTCCCACATCCCACCCATTTGGGACCCCTTGATAAATTATAAATTATTGTTTTCTTACACCGACCACTGTATCCCTTCCTCCACAGTTACCTCCCCCCCACCTCTCGCCAATTCCCCCTCCCTCCTTGTATTGCGACTCCCATTTCTGATCCTGAGGGGTTTATCTGACCTGGATTTCATGTGTCGTGAGCTCTTATGTGTACCCATGTACATGCCCCAGCCTAGCCCACACTGAAAAAGGCAGGATTTCGGTCATGATGTGTGTGTGTGTGTGTGTGTGTGTGTGTGTGTGTGCTTGTGTGTGTAAACCTCAAGGAACCAGGGGAATTTTGTTTTTCATCAGTGCTATACTGCACCCTGGTTGACTCATCCTTTTTGTACCCCTTTGTGACAGCATGTACCATTGTTCACAGATGTGTTTGGGGTCTCTGCTCTGACTCTCTCTCATTCTCAACAATATGTTTTGTTTGTCTGTTTCTTTGTTTTGCGTCTTCTGATGCCTGTCACCTGATCCCATCAAGACCTCATGATCACACAGGCTGGTGTGCATCTTCCATGTGGCCTGTTGCTTCTATCTAGATGGCTGCTTATTTAACTTCAAGCCTTTAAGACCCTAGATCCTGTATCTTTTGATAGCCAGACACCAATAGCTTTGTTCACCACATTTGCTTGTGCCCCCATTTTGTCTTTGGCGATCATGTCAGAAGGGTGAGCATCATAGAATGCCATGTTGTTAGAACAAGGTGTTCTTGTGTTGAGGGAGGGTGTGAGCAGAGACCCAAAGCCGATCCACTTCCTCAAGGTATTGCCTTAAAAATATATGTGCATTGGCCAATACCTCTATTCTTATGAATTAATATATTTACATGCATGCACACCTATGTTTATACCTTTGCTTCTTAAATATTTCCTCTGTTTCATCCTTTCCCACCATCATTCTCACACTTATTCTGCGTCTTAGTAATTGTTGTTGCTCCAACACCCCAGGATCTCTATCCTCCACATTGTTGATTTTCATAACCAAGTTGTTCCCCTGTCTGTGGTGCTGTTTGCTCACTGCTCCCTGCCCTCACCTCCTCCTCTGCAAGGCCCTCAGAACCCTCGCTTTCTACTTGGGCTTGGTTTCTGTGCTGGTCTTATATAGGTAGATAAACCACCAATAAGGTCAACAATACAAAAACATAACAAAAGATTGAATACAAAGATATATATATATTTATAATTATATATATATATAATTACTAGCAAAAAACCCCCAACAACAAAGCAGCATAAATAATTCCAGATCTGTCCCCTGACCTTTATGACTATCTCCTCACTGGTCCTGGGGGGTTCCAGAAACTGCCCCTCCTAGCCTGAAGTCCATTTTGGGGCACCTCAGTGGCCTTGTGGCTTTGCTTTGTTCCTATTGCTATTCTGTTATGTTCCCTTCTTGGTTTACCTTTCTTGGTGGAGGGGGGTTCAGACTGGACTCACTTCCTGTCCTGTGTCCCCAGTTTTGTCCTCTCGCAATAAGCTCCAGCGAGGAGACCTCATGTCTGGAGTTGCTGTCGGCCCCACAGTCCTCTCTGTGTCTTAGCAGCTCTGTGCAAGGACACTGTCTTTAAGACTTGGTGTGTGCAATATAGGGTCTAGAACACTGGTTCGCAACTTTCCTAATGTTGTGATGCTTTAATACAGTTCATCATGTTGTGGTGACTCCTGAGCCATAAAATTATTTTCGTTGCTACTTCATAACTGTAATTTTGCTATTGTTATGGATTGGGTGACCCCTGTGAAAGGGTCATTCAACACCAACAGGGTCGCGGCCCACAAGTTGAGAACCTTTGGTCTAGACCCTCACTCTCTGTTTCGTTCTTGGTTCGCCTCCATGTGGGCCTGGCAGCCTGGGTCCTCTTTCCAACCTGTAGGTTTAGGGTTGTCCTCCACAGCATATGCTTCTAGGGAGGGGTTCAGCTTGGCTCTGACTAGAGCCAGCATTCTCGCCCACTCTGTTCATGTTTCTATGGCTGTGGGTACTTTGCCCTCAGGGTTTGCTGCAGCACGGTTGGTTCTGTATGTGCAGGCGCAATTTTGTGACGACATAATCAATACTCTCGCCCTGGTGGGTTAGTGCCCTGCTCCCCCAGTGCCATTGTCTCCCCTCTCCCACTTTTTCTCCCTCGACCTTACCCCTTTTCCCCTTCTTTGTAGAATGGCATGTACATTCTTGTAATGACATGTACATTCTTGGACATGTACATTATTGGGATGACATGCACATTCTTGGGTTTCGCTTGTCCCCCACGCACCTGCCCTTACCTCAACCCTTATAGTATGATCCAAGTGGCTTTTCTTCTATACCGTCTGTGCTGATTATACTTACCTCTGTGAACATTTTATGAACACTTATTTTCTATTTGAGCCCTTGGTATCAGCTCCTCGTGTTTTACTTGTCCTTTTGTGATTGGCTAACTATGCTTAGCATAATTTTTTTCCCAACGCTTGCCATGAGGCAATATGCTGCATGCAACCATCAGTGCTTTCTAGTGATATGTACTCATTCATTGTGTGTATGTGCCAGAGTGTTCAAACCCACTACTCTATTGATGGAAATTTATGTTGTTTCAAATTCTTGCCATTGTGAATGGTACAGCAATAAGCATTGGTGCACAAATGACTGGTTGTGGTTTACTTCTTACCTCTTCTTGGTGTATGCCCAGTAGAGGGATAGCTGGGTCATAAGGTAGCTCAATTTCCATTTGCTTTAAATATCACCAGATCACTTTTCACAGAGGCTGTACATATTGACATGACCACTAGAAATGGAGGGGAGCTCCTATCTCACCACATCACCTCAAACATTTGTTGCTCTCTGATTTTCTGATTTGGGTGGTCCTCAAGGGTGCTAGGTGGTTTCTCATGGTTGTTTTAATTTGCATTTCTCTGATGCTTAATGATTGGGAGCATTTTCTCATATATTTACCGGTCATTCTGGTCACCTCCCTAGTAAAACTTCTTTTCAGGTCTTTTGCCC
Organism: Tenrec ecaudatus; assembly: GCF_050624435.1. Taxonomy (NCBI): domain Eukaryota; kingdom Metazoa; phylum Chordata; class Mammalia; order Afrosoricida; family Tenrecidae; genus Tenrec; species Tenrec ecaudatus. Next base: position 92,589,229 of record NC_134536.1, read on the forward strand.
GGAGTGTGGTAGTTAAATAATCTGGTGTCAATTTGAGGATTCACAGTGAAGGGATAGAGTCTAGGCTGCCAATTAGGTCATAGCCAATGAGTCTTCTGTATAGACATGGCCTTTCCTAAAGATTCTGGGAAGACACCCTCTCTCTATTCACTCTCTGTGAGACATCCCTGTAGAGAAGACACATGGAGAGAGGCTGATGAGCCAGACCTTTGGAGCCAGAAAAGCCATGTGGAGATCCCTGCCAGTGCTGATGTGCTTACAACAAAAGTCACTGGATCCACAAGACTTCCCACCCACTGCCCTGTGATCCTCCTGCATTCAATGTCATTGCATGTGTTTTATAAGTCTGAAGAAGACTTTATAGATGGGTATCAGAAATATTGGCTAATATTGGACTTATGGACTTGATCTGGACTGGGTTGGAATTTTTTTTTCAATATTAAACTGCTCTTGTATATAAAGGTCTTTCCTATGACAGACTCCCTGGATTTGTTTCTCTAGTCTACCCAGACTAACACAGGGGTTTTCCTTATGTAGGCTAGGAGGGCATTTTAGATTTTTTTAGGTAGGCTAGGAGGGTATTTTAGATTTTAGTAATAAGCCCATTGTTTTGCTGTGTCATTGCTGAAAATCCTCTCCCAGTCTGTGGGTTCTCTTGTTATTCACTTGGTGAAGTCTTTTTGTGCACAAATATATTTTATTCATAGTATATCCCACTTGTCGATTTCAGGTTCACCTGTGCATGTACCCTTACCTATTGTATTTAGCATATGTGTTCCCTGAGCCAAGGTTCTTAGGCTTGTCCTGATTCCTTCATTGATGGTCCTGATAATTTGGGGTTCTACTTCTAGGTCTGTGATCCACCTTGAGTTTGCTCTTGTGCATTGGGTGATGTAAAGATCTTGTTTCATTTTTCTACAGGTGAATATCCATTGTTTCCAGCACCACTTGTTAAAAAGGATATCTGCCTTTCACTTGATGCTTTCTGGGCCCTTGTCGAAGATTAGTTGTCTATATGCTGATGGTTTTATTTCTGGGTTTTCTGTTCTTTTCCATTTGTCTCAGTATCTGTCATTATTCCACTATGATGCTGTTTTGATTACTTTGGCTGTGTAGTAGGTGTTAAAATCAGGTAAATTGAGTCCTCCAACTTTGTCCTTCTCCTTAAGGAGTTCTCTGATAATTCGGAGCTTCTTCCCTCTCCATACAGAACTGGTAGTAAGTTTTTATAGTTCTTTGAAGAAGGCTGTTGGTATAGGAATCAGGATAGAGTTAAACTTATATTGTGCCTTGGGTAAAATTGACATCTTTACTATATTGAGTCTTCTGATCCATGAGCAAGGGATCTTCTTCCATTTGTGGAGGTCACTTTTGTTTTCCTATAGTAGGGTCCTGTAGTTTTCCTTGTCTAAGACTTCTGGGTTTTGTTAAATATATCCCTAGATATTTCACTTTGTGCTTGGCTATTAAGAAGAGTACTGCTTTCTTGGTCTTGGCTATTATGAAGGGTACTACTTTCTTGGTCTCCTCTTCCATAGTCTTGTCTGATGTATATAGCAAACCAATAGACTTTGGTGTGTTGATCTTGTATCCTACCATATTTCCATATTACTCTATCGCTGCCAGTATACCATATATACTTGAATAAGCTGACCTGAATATCAGCTGTGGCACCTAATTTTATCACAAAAAACTGCATTAAAAATGTGATGAGAAACTCAGCTTATACACAAGTATATACAGTACCTATTGTGAAGATCTTGTAATTTTCCATATATACAAACATGTTGTCTATAATTAGCGATAGTTTTACCTCCTCCTCTTCCATCCAGATACCTTTAATGTCCTTCTGGTGTCTTATGTTGTTAGCTAGTACCTCCAGTAAGATTTTTTTTAAATAGAAGTGAAGGCAAGGGGTATCCTTTTCTGGTGCCCTTTTCTCAATGGGATTGTTTATATCCTTTCTCCATTGACTATAATGGCTGTTGGCTGTTGGCTTTTCATGGAATGCTTGTATTAAATTGGGGAATTTTCCTTCTAATCCCATTTTCTTGAGTGTCTTAACTAGGAATAGTTGTTGGGTGTTGTCAAATATTTTTTCTGCATCTATTGATATTATGTGATTCTTAACCTTTTCCTTATCACTGTGGCTCATACTGTTTATGAATTTTCAAATGTTGAACCATCCTTGTATCCTTGGAATGAAAACTACCTGTTCATGATGGATGATATGTTTTATATACTTTTATATTCTAGTGACCAAGATTTTAAAAATGATTTTTGCATCTATGTTTATTAGAGATATTGGTCTGCAGTTCTCTCTTCCACTAGGATCCTTGCTCTGTTTGGGTATCAAAGTTATACAGGCTTCATAGAATGAGCTTGGGATTTTTCCATCTTTTTCTATGCTCCAGAGTAATTTGTGGAGTATTGTTGTCAGCTCTTCCCTGAATGCTTGGTAGAATTCTCTTGTGAAGCTTTCTCATCTGGGAACTTTCTTTTATTGGTAATTTCTTGATAACCATATCTATTTCTTCTTTTACTACATGTCTTTTGCAGTTCTAGACCTCTATCTGGCATAACCTAAGGAGGGATTATTTTTTCCAAACATGTGTACATGTCTTCCACGTTGTTGAAATTCATTAGAATACAGACTTCATAGTACTCTGTGATTATTCTTTTAATCTCATTGGGGTCCATTGTAATTTCACCAGTTTCATCCCATATCCTGGCTCTTGATGTTTGCTCCTTCCTTTCCTTGGTTAGGCTTGCCAGCAGCCTGTCAATTCTATTGATCATTTCAAAAAACCAGCTTTTTTCTGCATTGATTTTTTGCATCGTTCTATTGTCTTCCCAATCATTTAATTTGTACTGATTTTTATTATTTCTTTTCTTTTGCTATTGGAGGTATTGTTCTATTGACTCTGTTCTAGTTGCTGGAGGTTTTGTGATAGCATATCAGTCACAAGTCTCTCTTCATTTTTATATGCTTTAATTGCTATCAAACTTCCATAACTGCTTTTGCTGTATACCGTAGATTGGGGTATATTGTATTCTCCTTCTCATTAGTTTTCAGAAACTTTCTAATTTTCTTTCTAATCTGGACCAGTACCCATTTGTGCCACAAAAGATTGTTATTCAGCCTCCAAGTGTTTGCCCTTGCTTTTCTGGCCATCCTTTGGTTGATTTCCAGCTTTATGGCATATTTGTTTAAGACATATATCTGAGTAATCTCTGGGTTTGAATTTATTCAGCCTCGACTTGTGTCTCTGCATGTGATCTATCTTAAAAAACTAGCTATGTGTACATGAAAAGAATGTAATTTTGGTTTCTTTTTGCATTTGGATGGAAATCACTACAAATGTCTATCAGGCCTGGTCATGTAATTGTAGTGTTTAGCTCTGTAGCCTTCTTGTTGAGCTTCTTTCCTGGTGGTATTTCTCTTATAGTGGTATATTAAAGTCACCTACTATGATTGTTGAGGCTGAGGTTTTTTTCTTCATCTTTTTGATAATCTTTTTTGACAATATTTTCAGATCTCACATTAGGCACATATATATTTATTATGCTCACTGGTTCCTGTTCTACTGATCCTTTGAAAATTATATAGTGCCCATTCGTGTCTCTTGTTATGGTTTGTACCTTGATGTCAATTTTGTTGGAGATTAGGATGGCAAACCCTGCATTTTTTAAGTTGCCATTTGCCTGGTATATTTTCTTCCAGCCTTTTAGTCTTAGTCTATTTTTCTCTGTGAGTTCAAGATGTCTCTTGCAAGTAATAGAGTGATGGGTTATGTTTTCTGAGCCAGTCTACTAACCTATGTCTTTTAATGAGTGAGTTGAGGCAATTGACATTCAGAGTTATTATTACCATCTGTGGATTCATTACTGTCATTTCACACCTTTTGTTTTGGGTGTTTTCCTCTCTGCTTTCATATCAGAGTGCTGTGTTTGTGTGGGGAGTTTCATTGTTGCCTTCTTTTTCCTCTGAGGTTATGCTATCTTGGTAATTGTTTTCAGTTCATTGACTTCTTGGTAGAGTTATACTATATCGCAGTCTCCTGCTTGTGCTTGGTGGATGCTGGTCTTCTGGCCATAGTGAGTCAGCAAGGATTTTCCACAGGGTTGAGTGTCTTATGGCATATTCTTTGAGTTTTTCCCTGTCTTGGAAGACTCTTACCTTGCTGTCTTTCTTAAAAGTTTGGCAGGATAGAGGATTCTCAAGTGCATGGGGGACGGGGGCTGTGTGTTTTTTTTTCTTTCCTTTCAGCTTTTAGATGATGTAATGCCATGCTCTCCTCTTCTTCATGGTATCTGATGATAGGTCTGAGCACCATTACATGTGACTGCCTTTTTTTCTCTTGCTCTGAAAATTTTCTCATTTTCCTCAAAAGTTGGATGATTTAACTATTATGTGCTTTGGTGAGTTCTTCCTGGGGTTCAGCCTAATTGGTGTCCTCTCTGCTTTCTGAATGAGTGTCTGATTCTCATTTATTAAGGTCAGAAAGTTTGCTTCCAGTAATTCCTTTGCTAATTTAGTTGTTGCCCTCTTCATTTTGTCTTGTTCCGGTGGACCAATTATTCGAATTATGTTCCCCTTTATCGCATCTGTCATTGGCCTCAGTTTTTCTTCTGATTCTTTGATTATCTTGTTTGACTGTTTTTCCCATTTTTTGAAGTGCCTGAATGTTCTTGCAATAGGTCACTGCTGTATAATTCTCTGCCTCTTCTAGTCTGTTGGTAAAGTCTGTGATTTTGTGTTTTGCTTCTGTTAACTCATCCATTAGTTCTTGTATTTCCCTTTGGTGCATGTACTTCATCCTCTCTATCATGGAATTTATTGCCTCCAATGTGGACTTCCTTTCCTCTATCACTGCATCTTTATTCTGTTTTGCTTCCTTCATTTCCTGTATCACTCCAAGCAGCATTCTGAAGATTTGTTTTTGTGGCAGATCATTGTCTGAATCTTTTATGAGTGTTATTAGGTTTATGACTTCCTCTACTGTCGCATTTTGTTTTTCTTGTTTTCTTATTACGGGTGTTGAGCTATGTTGCTATTTGCATGTCATTTTGGAACTGAGCACCATGTTTCTTGGTGACCAAGGGGCCCTGTGGCCTACTATGGTGGGTCACTCTGATATGTAGGCAGGTTGCCATAGTGACTCAGTGGCCATAGTGACTCAGAGACTTAGTGTCTGGGTGGAGGCAGGTGATGGTAAATTTTCCACTGTCTGGTTTGGAGCAGGACTGCAGTGCAGTCACAGACCTGGTCTGGACTGTCTCTCTGGCCATAATTTGTTATCAACTTAAGGTACTACAAACATATTGGTGTACTGTGAAATTTCAAATAGCTATTTAAGTGTTTGTTTTATAATCATATTTTTAAAATAATTTAGGTTTCATTCCTGATGACTTGCATAAACATGGTATTTGACTTCTAGATTGTGGAATGTATGCTAGCAACCCAGCCAAGCATTTTACAAATTTAGCTGTAGGTTATATAGAGAGATTATATAGAGTGGGAACAATACTTTAGGGTGAGAAGTAATAGTGCCTGCTAATTTGCCTCTGATATTTTACATTCTGGACAAGAATATTCAAGTGTGTGTATATATGTCTGAATGCATTTGTAAATGTGATCCATAGCCCTTTAATTTTTTGATGGAAATAGTCGTTTAGTTACATCTTCTTTGGCAGATTAGTGTTGCCTTTCCTCTAGATCCATAGTTTCATTCTCACCATGTGGTTAATGCCTCAAAGGATCTACAGATTGACATTAGTTGTACCTGTGTGGTCTGTCCAATGGAAGAGTCACTAGGCATATACGGCTTCTTATATTTAAATGTTAAACAACCAAAATTAAATCAAATTAAATATTTGGTAGCCCAGTCACACTGGGCACATTTCAAGAACTACTGCTTTGGGCAATTTGGGTAAGAATTGTAGGATATTTTTGTTGCTGTAGCAAGCTCTATGGGATAGCATAATCTGTTCTAAACAGATTAAAAATATTACCACATCAATTATAATTATTCATTCCTTATATAATTAAAATGAATGAGCAACTCTAAAACTATGAAATTATATTTGTTTAATGTTTGTGTGTATGTTTATATTAAGATGAAGGCAATTTTATGTGAATTGGTAAAATAATCTTAATATAAACTTGATGCTAACAAAAAGGGTCTGGAAGCAATAATTTTGAAGTTATAGCTAACATCACATGACTCACAAGAACAGCATAATTTCAAGACATTTTCTAAAAGTTTTCACCAGTTTATTTTTCTGTCATCTTAAAATGTAAAGTTTTTTCACTTTTCCTTTTTCTACTTCATATACTTAAGATATTACAGGATTAGAAAGTGAAATCTAAGAGGTTGGTATGGATAATATTTTGCTTTTTAGCTAAATTTTATAATAATATATTAATTATCTCATAGCCTGTATTTATACATAAGATATATTTTCTTAGGGGCTTTACTGAGATTTCTCATTTTAAAATTGGGGGTATATGGTGAAAAGAAAAGAATATCAGACTTTACTTAATTCAGTTAAGAATAACAGGACATCTCATTTTAGAGGTAGACTTCTTTGTTTCTAAAATGAAGGTTTCATATTATAAAATAAGAAAACTAATAGATAATATATTGTGGGGTTAGGTAAAACACTTTATATTAAATATAAATGTTACTTTATGCAACCATATGATATCATTGTGCAATAATTTTCTTATCATCTCTAAGTGAAATTCCCTTTCTGTTCCAGTCTAGTGTCATGTACTTATTTAAAACAGTTGACTAACAAACAGTATATTAATAAAAAGTTTTGTAGGTTTAACACTCACAGGTAGTGAGCATGGGAATCGGAGAAAAATTAACTATCATTGGTCATCATCTCATGCCATGCATAAAAAAACAAATATAAATATGAAAGATAAAATAAAAACACGTTAGAGGATAAAATATAACATGATATCTGTAACTCCTTTGGTAGTCAAATATTTTTAAGTATAAAGGAAAACAAATGGTAAATTGATTTACCATTTATGTTAATAATACAGACTTATGTCATCAAGACACCATTAAGATATTCTCAAAACAGAATGGGAGAAGATATCTTTAATATATCTATGCAGATTCCTACCCTTTTGAAAACTATTGATACAGGAAATATGTCTTTTCTTATCTTTGTGCTGAGTTGTCCCATTGTTTCCTCTTCCTGCTTGCATGATCTGTCTACCTAGCAAAATCAACAATGCTTAAAAACACTGAAAACATCACTCCTTTACTTCTGGATTGGGTATAAATTTGATCATTTACCTTAGGGAATTATTTGTCACTGAAGCCATACACAAGCATAATCTTCAAACAGCAAATCTACTGTGAGGTGTATACACATTGAAGGTATACAAATGTTCAACAAAAGGCATACACAGAGATGTCTGCAGCAGCACTAGTCACAATGGCATACCTCTGGAGGAAATATGAGTGTTTCTTATGAGTCAGCTGGATAGAATCTACTCAAACAATAGAATATTACACAGTGTGAGACTGAATGAATTACAAAATAAAGAGTAACTTGGATGTGTTCCATCCATTACCACAATCTTAAGTGAAAGGAACTAAGAATATTAGAAAACACAATTTATGAGTCCATTTATATATAAATTTTATAATAAACTAACAAGAATAACCAAGCGGTAATTGGTCATATGGGCATGCTCCCATTGTGCACACTTATTTTGAGAACCTTGTGTCTGTGTTTTTTCAATAAAATATATATTTCATTTAAAAAAGAGCCTATCTCCACCACCATCCCCACCCACACTATCATGGTCCTAATTCTACCTTACAAATCAGGCTAGACCAGAGGATGTACACTGGTACAGATAGGAACTAGAAACACTGGGAATCCAGGACAGATAACCCCCTCAGAACCAGTGGCAGGAGTGGGAATACCGGGAAGGTAGAACGAAGGTGGGGTAGAAAGAGGGAACCAATTACAGGGATCTACATATTACCTCCTCTCTGGGGATGAACAACAGAATAGTGGGTGAAGGGACACATCAGGCAGTGTAAGACATGACAAAATAATCATAATTTATAAATTATCAAGGGTTCATGAGAGAGGGGGGATCCAGGGAGGGAAGGGGAAAATGAGGAGCTGATACCAAGAGCTCAAGTAGAAATCAAATGTTTTGAGGATGATGGTGGCAACAAATGTGCTAGATACTATGGATGTATGTATGTATTATGAGAAGCATTGTACGAGCTGCCAATAAAATGATTTTTTTTAAAGAGCAGAACATCATTTATGACTTTGCTGCTTAGAAGATATTTTACCAGTCAGAGAGTTTCAAAAAGGCTTCTAGTTATGAACTACATTTTAAAAAGTAGATGGCTAGAGAGAAACCACAATTATTAACATTTAATTTTTGTTTATGGTGTAGTGGGCTAAATGCAAGATCAGCAGTTGGAATCCATTACCCCTGTTAAGGAAGAAAGTTGAGGTTTTTCTATTCCCATTCCAGTAAATAGTTTGAGGTCCAGAACCCCACAGGGGGCAGTTCTACCCTGTCCTGTAGAGTTGCTATGAGTCAGAATTGACTCAATGCCAGTGAATTTCATTTCTGTTGGGAGAATATCACAGCAGTCAGTAAGAATATCCATATCAATCTGGGTGGGGTGCAGGCAGGGAACAAAAATGCCTTTGGGGACCTCAGAAAATATGAAGAGAAACCTAACCAGTTCTGCTGCAGACTTTTCAACTGGGCTTTTATTTTCAGAGTCCTACCAGAGGGTCAAAGAAAGTTTCCCCCTTTTCTCAGTGCCAGGACTAAGCACGGTGGTGTCACTGAAATAAACCGTATGAACAGGAGAAGAACGACGAGCCTGACTTATTTGAGAAATGGTTTCTGTTAACAAATATTGACCTCAGTGAGCTCTGAGGGCCTTCAGAGTTATGACTAGAGAAAGTCTGGGTTTATCTGCTTACTCATGATGACATCGGTGTCAGGTCAGGGAACTCAGAGCCGTGGTACAAAATGTCCTAGCATCGCAGAGTGCCTCTTTCCAGAGAAGTGTTGAGCTCCGTGTCCCTGAGCATTTGATGTTTACGTATATGCACACACATGCATCCATTCTCTGTGTTAGTGTATTTTATGGATGATTGATGAGGGTCTATATTGTGCAAGGCAATTGTAGAGAAAGCAAAATAGAACCTAATGCTGCTGTTGGAAATTATGTTTTGGATTCTCTTGGGGTAAAATGTCATGTTACCAATCTTCTTCTCTGATGCCAAAATTCTGCAAGTTAAAAAATTGGTTGCTAGATTGAATCCAGAAACCAGACAAGAGGTCCCAGACTGTATTCCTCACAGTTTGTGTACTCTATGCCAAGACAAGTTAAATTCATTACCTTCTAGGACATTTCTAAGTATCAATATACACAAAAACAAACACTGCTAAATATTTTTTGCAATTAGCCAAAGGCATCTACAATAGGATATCTTCCTCCTAAAAGAAATTAGAAGGAGAAAGAAAAACAAATGCCTTTCACAAAAGAATTTTATTTTGAGAAGGTAGGTTACAAAAGATTTAAGAAGAATCATTAAGATGCATGAATTTTGAAATAATTCCAAATATATGAACAGACTACTTTTTATTACACTGCCAAAATAAAGATGATTTTGTTGTTGGCTGAAGGGCTGGAGTCATTTAAAACTACGTATATAAGTGATACATGTGTTAGGTGAGAGATTTCCAAGGGAGAGGGAAACGTGAGAATTATTTTAATGCAGGGCTCCAAGAGGCAGGGGTCCATGAAAAAGAAAGTTCAGCCTGGGGGGACACATTTCTTCTATGAATATTATAAAGGCACCTTGGGAGCTCTACAACTGCTTACATGACTGAAAACACTTGTACCTTCTAAGCTCTGCTTATTCAGGCAACTGGATTAACGAAGGATATAAACTGCTGCTTTCAGCTCTGCTGCTCCCTTTTTTTTTTTTTTGCTGGTAAAGGTCACACTGACTCATACACCAAACCTTTTGTTTATATCTTAGAGGTAGCTGACCCCATTGCACCTGCTTTTGAATATCTGGCAGGAGACAAGATTGCAAATGAATATAGCTCTTTGAAGAAGTTGCTTATTTTTAAAAGGAATTAGCATTTCCATAGGTGCCAAACCACTGACCAAGAAGAATCGAGGCCTCTGTGTAGGCTGAAGACAGGTACACTGTGGAGCTGTGGCAGCAGCATCTGCATATTTCACCTTACCTTCTGAATGAGCCTTCTAAACACTGCTGAATGGACGAATGCAGGAATGAATGGATGGATGAACAACAAATGAACAAAGTCGTTTCTCTGGCCCTTTTTAATTTCAGTTGCCAACATTTTACTCTGTGTATATATATTTGCTTTATGGCCTTGTAGAGATGGAGGAGGAGGAGGCCTGGTGATACAGTGGTTAAGCACTCAACTGTTGACCAGACAGCAGATCAAACCCACCAGCTGCTTCTCCAGAGATGGTTGCTCTCTGCCTTCCTAGAGATTGCAACCACGGAAAGCCCGTGGAGCACCACGATGTACTCTGGCCCACAAGGTGCCTACGACTCAGAATTGACTCTCCAGGAATAGGTTTGGCTTGGGAGAGAAGAAGGAAAGGGCTTCTGGTGATACAGTAGTTAAAAGTGCTCAGCTGCTAGCCAAAAGGTGGGCAGTTCAAACCTACTTAGCTCTTCCATGGGAGAACGATCTGGTAATCTGCTTCTTAAAAGATTACAGCCAAGAAAACGCTATTTTCTACATGTCACTATGTCTAAATCAGCTTGAAGGCACCCTGCAACCACCTTAAGATAAGAAGGAAATATGACTTAAGCATGTATTTCCTTGTTTCACAATATTTGATGCCCCACCCTAATATCTGTTATGTATGAACTACAGCTTAACTGTCGCAGTGATGGACGTTCAATGGGAGGGTGAGCTTCAAGTTAACCAGGCTTGAAATCTTTCACATCGTTTGAGAACAACCGGAGAAGACATATCTGGGGCTCCTAAAGGATGACATGAAGATCGGGGCTAAGATTGCATAAATAACACAACAATATGTTCTGATCCAATGGAAAGCCAGTTGAGGTTTGAGGCACAGGAATAGACTGGACTGCTTGTGTTTCAGAAAACAAAACAAGTGTCATGGCGATCATGCATGAAGTAAATTACATGAGATTCTAGAGAAACGATGCTCTGTTTAGTGGCCATTTTAATATCAACCTCCTGCTATGGAATCAATTCCAACTCGGAGAGCCAATAGGATCGAGTAGAATTGCTCCTTTGAGTTTAGGAATCTAAATCTTTAAAGGAGTAGATCGTCTCATTTTTCTCCTGCATAGCAGCTGGTGGATTTGAACTATGGCCCTCGTGGTTAGCAGCTCAATGTGTAACCGTGTGCACCACCAGAGTTCCTTGCCATCCTAATATAGGCAAAAAGTAATGATGTTTGACACACTTAGTTTATGCTATTGAAAACAAACAAACAAACCAGGCTAGTTGGTTGTTTTTGTGGCTGTAGTGGTTGGGGAAGGGTACCTGAGGATTCAAAATTACTGCTGATCTTGTTCTTGATGGTGGATATTTGGTTATATTTATTTACAAAATTCATTGAAGTATATCATTTGTACAAGTTTCTGTATGTGAATACACACACACAAGCACAGCACTAACTTCTAAAAGTTCACAGCTAAGTGAAGTAAAAATATAGCAGAACTGAAGGGTTATTTTATATGTACTGTTAATTTTAGAAGCTGTTGAGGAACCCCATTTAGAACAGACTGAAACACCGTCTGGTTGTCCACCATCCTTACAGTCACACCCTATTTGAGCCCATTGTTGCAGCCACTGGGTCATTCCACCTCGCTGGGGGTCTTCTTTTTTGTACTTCACTCTCTGCTTCTCTAAGGACTAGCCTCTCCTGATAACATGCTCAAAGTACGTGAGACAAAGTCTCCCCATCTTTGCTTCTAAGGAGCATTCTGGAAATACTTCTAAGACAGATTCATTCATTTTTCTGGAAGTCCATGGTAAATTCAATATTCCTCACCAATGCTATCATTAAAATTTACCAATTAATTTTTGACCTTCCTTATTCATTTCCTAGCTTTCCCATGCATATAAGGTAAAGGAAAATAATATTGTTTGGGTCAAGTTAGGTATCCCACATTTCCATAGTCCTAAAAGTGATGTCCATTGCCGTTAACACTTTAGTGAAGGAATTTGTGGCGTATTTGACAAATGTATCCCCCCACCCCCTCCAACTATGACTTCTGTGGGTGTTAATTGAGGATCCATTTCAAATGAAATCGTTGACATCGCTTTTAGTCATCAGATAGCTTAATTGTGATGTCAGGTTTGGAGGAACACTGCTTTTTAAAAGATTATAGCCACGAAAATTCGGTGCTATGCGCCACTTGTAGCTGTGAGTCTCACTCAACGTGAAGTAGCCTAGACCAACCATAAGGTATGCTGAAAAAGCAGCCTTGCTTGCTGAAAGCAAAAAGGACCTGAAATACTTACAGATGAAGCTCAAAGACAGCAGCCTTTGGTATGGATTATGTCTCAGCCTAAAGACAACCATGCTCCTCACAAAAGGGCCCCTCCGGTGTGGCCCATGAACAAGGTTGTGCACCTCAAAAGAACAACCTAAAGTCTCAGTAGTCTATAGCCCACACCCTGGGTCACCAAGAGCTCGATAGAAGCTAGGTCAAAAGTGTCCATTTAGGAGCATAAAACCAGCTATATTCTCCTGTTGGTTTCTATATAAGTATTGGGAAGCTTTTTTTTTAACCCCCTGATGGAGGTTGCTTTTCCCCATTTTCCTACCAACAGAAATGCACCTGCCTTCTTCACTTACCACGCAGGTGGGAACATCTGCTGATTTGGAGTGACTGTAGCACAATTCTGCATGGCAGCTGAATGGTCATCTTCCTTTCCGCCCATCCTGAAAAACTGACCCCAGCTGAGGTCAGGTGTCCTCCATCAAAGTGTTTTTAAGATGTACCCATAGAGGGCATGAAATATGGTTTATGGATGTTTGGCAGGATTGCTGGGCAGACTATGTTAGAGATTACATGACCCGGAAGCAGAAGACTGCCTTCTCTGTGGTGTTTATCCTTATAGTCAGAAGACACAGTATTTTTCCTTTGTGATTGATTAACCACTCAGTACAATGATTCCATGTCATGAGGTGTTTCATGGTGTCATCACTGTTTTTTAGGGATGCATACCGTTGCTTTGGGTGTTCACACAGGAGAGGTTTTATTTATTCATTCATTTAAAAAATCATTATTCTACTGATGGGTATGCGGACTGTTTGCAGTTTCTGGATTTTGTGGACTGTCCTTCAATCAATATGGGACAGCATATGCCTATTAATGTTCTCTGTCTTATTTCTTTATGGTATATGCCCAGCAGCAGTATTGCTGGATTGTATGGCATTTCTACTGCCAGCTGTTTTAGGCACCACCACACCACTTTCCACCATAGTGGTACATATTTGCAAGCCCACAGCAGCACATGCAAGTTCCAATCTCTACACACACTCCTTAGCATTTATTGTTCTCTGTTTTTTGAATTGGACTACCTCACCATTGTGTCTCCCTGTTCGCTAGTGATTGTGAATGTTTCCTCATGTGTTTGTAAGTCATTAGAGTGTCATCCTTAGTAAATCATGTATTCATATATTTTACCCACCTTTTTATTGGGTTATCTGTTTTATTATTGAGGTATTGCAGAATTCTATAGATTTTAGTTATCATCCTTTGTCCATGAGGTCATTACTAAAGATAATTTTCAAATCGGTGGACTTTGATTTTTACTCTTTTGATGAAGTCTTTTTTTGTACTGAAGTCTGTTGTTTTTAATAAGTCCCAGCCATCTATTTTGTCTTCCTTTTTGTCTGTGTGCCTCTGTGATTACATCTGGGAGTCCATGTATACCTTGCAATGATAATCATGATAGTTCTGAGGTTGACATTTAGGTCTCTAATCCATCTTGGGTTCTTGTCTGTGTATGTGCTGAGGTATGGGTCCTGCTTCATTGTTGATGTTGTTTTGTATGGCTTTCTATTTAAGAAATCCAGGATAGGTATATAAAGAGAGATAAGAAATGGATTAATAATTACTTGGGGATATGACAGGAGAGTAGGGGGAATGACTATGAGAAGAAAATGTTCAGAAATCGATTATGGTGATAACTGCACAATTCTTCTTAATATGGTTCAATGATTAAATTGGACGATATATGAAGTACAAGATAAGAAACCATTTTAAAGTCATCCCAATGTTTCAAGTAAAATAAACTTTTTGACTATTTTAGAAATGTAAATTTTAATACATATATTTTTAACCTAGTGGAACAGAAAAATAGATCCTGTATACCAAGGATAATTCAACAGTTATTGTATTGTGGCTTATAACTGGCCTACGCTTGTATAATTTCCTTTTCACAACTGTGTTTTAAATGCTATATCATTGGCTAGATTAATGGTACTATCAATAGAATTATTTTATGCCTCAGTAGGATTATTTATAATATTCTTTATCAGAAAATGATAATGATGCTTCTAACAGAACCAGAGACATATATAACCCATATAAATGTGAATGGATTATGGTCTTAACCGTAATTCCAGCCCAATCTAAGAATAAATAGTTCTTATGACATGGTCCTATTCAATATTTGCTCTTATAAAGAGATTACTGAAGATACAAGTGCCATATCAAAGGGTGGTGAAGAAACCAGATGGTGCTCAGCTAACAGAGATCATAGTGTCTGTGTTCTTCAAGGCTTGTCTTCAAACAGGAGCCATTTGAATGAAATTGATTAGGTCTCATGGAAGAAGCACACTACCCTGTGTGATCCTAGCCTTGTAATAATAAAATCCCCGAATGAAAAAAAAAAAGTCATTGGTAACAGAATTTCAATTATAAACACTTGGTTTGCAGAAGACTTTGGATGAGAGTTGAAGCTCAAAATCCCAGGATTAAGCCTCTGGTGAATTCCCTCTGAATATGGTCCAGGATGGTGAATCTTGTTGGGTTGCTAACCACAGTCAGCAGCTTGAAACCCCCAGCCACTCAGAGGGACAATGCCAAAGGCACCTTCCACTCCCATAATGACGTACAGTCTCAGAAACGGCAGCAGCTCGATCTCGCTTTATAGGTTCTCTATGAGTCAACATTGACTCCATGGCTGAGAGTTTGGTTTGGGAACAGAGAGCATTGTGTTTGGTTATTACTGATGTAATCAGGTACAAATATAACAACTTATCATTTGATCTCTCTTTTGACTAATTTTCAAGTTATTTCTGTTTTCAATATTTTCTGTTTGAGGTTTTTTTTTTTAATGTTTTATCTGTTCATTGTTTTTTTTTTTCCTGTTAATTGTTTGCTTTCTGGTTGTGCTTTGTGTGATTTTCTGTATATGAAATCCAGGATAGGTAAATCTATAGAGATAGTAACTGAATTGATAATTACCTAGGGATATGGAAGGGGGAGGATGGGGGAAATTAGGAACTAATAACAATGAGTATGAGAAGAAGAAGATATTCTAAAATTTTAACATGATTGTATGATTAATGTGTATGTGAAGTATAAACCAATAAAATTATTTTAAAACAGTCCATGTGTTTCAAATAAACCAACTTTACATTGTTATAAAAGTGTACAATTTAAAACAAATATTTTAAACCTAGGAGAATAGAAAGATATATCCTGTATGCCAAGAAATATTCACTATCAAATATTATAACTAACTAAATATATGTTGGTGAGATAAAAAAAGAAGTACTTCCCTCTACATTAGGTAAATTATTTTGATTCTTAAGAAAAGGTGGGGTTGAAGTTCCTGGGAACTTAGTGGCTAAACTGAAAGAACAGCAATTTGAACTCAGAGGCAACTTTGCAAGAGAATTTGCTTCTGTAAAGATTTACAGCCTTGGACTCCCGATGGGGCGTCTACCTTTTCCTTTAAGATGGTGGCAAAGTGAGCAGCCTGTGCACTGAGCGGCATGCTAACCACAAGGTCAGACATTTTAACCTACCTACCAGCTACTCTGCGTGAGAAAGATGAGGCTGTCAACTCCATCAATGTTTAAAGGTTTGGAAACCCAAAGGGGAAGTTTTACCTATTCTGCAGGGTCTCTATGTGTTGGAATGGACTTCATGGTAGTGAATTTGTTTTCAGTTTGATGAGTAGGAAAAATTTGATCACAAGAGTAAAGGAATTATAGGAAATTATTGTAATAGGAATTCCTCACGTGATCAATATCGAGGATTTTTTTATCGCCTAGTCCTTTATTAAATGCATAAGTACATCACTGATGTGAAATGTTCTGTTCCAAATTTTCGCATGTGGAAAGAATACCCCGACTTGATTCCCCTACCCATCCACCCCTGCTCCTATTGCCCCTACAATTATTGGGTTTGCTTGTGGTTGTTTAATTTGATACAATGAACACATTTATTACCATTTCCCATTTGTTTCTGAGGCAATTAATGGACTCTTCTCCAAGCAATGATGATTCAAGATGTTGGCGGGATCAAGGCCAGTACACTAGTCTTGCCTTTCAAAATGTTCCAATCACATATTAATTCTTTTCCAAATAGATGCCAGACAAATGCATTTTGACCCAGAACCAGAACAATGAAGCCAAATCTAGAATCATCTATTCTGGCTAAAGTTGAGCCACTGGCAAATAAATTTTTGAAAATTTTGTTTTTTAAGGAATTAAATCCAATATCTTTCCACATGGGGAAAAGCCAATAGTGAAAGTTGATTATTGTAAAAGTGAGACCAAAGAGCCACAGGACATATTTATTTTGGAAAGAAAGTTAAAAAGACCAAGAAGTGAAGCCATAAAACATTTTAAACCGGGTTAGATTAAACTAACAGTTTAAAAGATAAATATATTTTGCATTTTTTACCAATGTCCATGGTAAAAATAATTACTGTGCTCAGAGAGAGGTTAAGGTTACTGTAATGAAAACACCTTTAAATGGTTCCTGAGTTATTAGCAAAATGGAAGAGGTGTTGTTTTGTAGTTGTTTTGTTTTTTTAGGAAGTTTTTCCAAAAGAAAATGAATTCTCACAGTAATAGAGGCTTTTTAACCTGGGAAACTGAAGAAGGGATGCACTTGAATTATGGTGCTGACAAAGAATATTGAACGTAACCTGGACTTCCCCAAACGACAAACAAATCTGTCTTGGATAAAGCACAACCAGAATGCTCCTTAGAAACAAGAATATTGACTTGGTTTCACACACTTGTGACATGTTATCTCCATAGATCTGTCCTTGATAATGGACGTCATGCTTGGTAAAGTAGAAGAGTGGCTAAAAAGAGGAATAGCCAGGATAAGAAGGTGGATTGACACAGTGGTTTCAAAAATGGTCTCTGCTTGTGAAAAAATCTTTAGCAATGACAGAAGGGACCAGGGATTAATCACTAAAACCTACAGAATTCTGTACTACTTCAAGAAGAAATCAAAACATAATCCAATTAAAGGGTTAGCAAAGAACCTCAACAGCATATTCACCAGAGATGACACCTGACTGGCTAACAAACGCAGGAGGAGATACTCATGATCACTTGAGGTCCAGGAGATGCAAATCCAAACAATGATTAGACATCACCTTCCATGCACAATGATAGCCAAACTAAAACAAACAAACATACAAAAACCAGAGAACAATAAATTCTGGAGAGGTTATGGAAAGTTTGGCAACGTTCAACCATTGAGAGAATTTGTATGATATTTCCTAATACCACTGGGAATAGAAATACCATATGACCCAGCAATGCCTCCCCTGGGCATAAACTCCAAAGAAATAATAGAACACATATGCTCTTCCATGTATACTGCAGCACTGTTGGCAAAAGCAAGATGCTGGAGACAGACGAAATTTCCATCATCAAAAGAAGCGATAAAGGAATTCTGGTGCATCTATATACTATGGTTCTCTAAAAACAGCAATGAAACCACAAAACACCCCATGACATGGATAGACCTGTATATCATTTTGCTGAGTGAAGTTAATCAATCACCCAAAACTAAACTCACTGCCATTGAGTTGATGTTGACGCTTAGAGACCCTGTAGGTGAGGGTAGAACTGAAAGTTTTCCCTGTAGCCAATCCACATGACTTGTATAATGTCCAGTCATGTAAGTTGTGAATCTGTACAAGTCAACAATTCTCTTGTTGCTTCTGAGAGAACCCAATCTACAACGGATGGAAAGGATGGCTTCATGTCTTGAAAGACTGTGCTCTGACAGACATGAAATAAAAAATATGGAACTTAATCACAATTCATAAATAATTTTTCATAGAGGTTAAAACAGCAGCAGCAATAACAAACAAGCAAAACAGAAAAACAAACAGGGAAAAAATAGCAAGTGCAAGAATAGGCCAAGCTTTCACCACGCTACTCACCTGTGAGTGGATCTACTATATGCCACTACAGCTACCTTAATCAGGCAAGATAAGGGAGGTGGGATGCCACCATTACAAAGAATCCAAACACACACCATTGCAACTGTAATGTCGGGATCAAGAAGCAACAAATGCTGCAACTGTCTGAACACTGTCTATGGATCCCAGACGTTGAGCTGCCAAACTCTCTGCAGGCACGTTGTGTGTGATTTGATGCTGGTGTCTCAGCGAGTCTTCCTCATGGTAGGAAACAGCCCAGAGCAGCATGAAGATGACTTCTACCTCCCTGTGCATTCTGAAGGCCTCACAATTGCTTCTAATTGGCAGATACGTTTTCCTACCAATCTTAGCTGCCAGAAAGCCTGAACATGCACTTTGTCGGTTTCTACTCATGGGAGTACTGGGTGACATGCTTGAAAGAAGTGGAGTAATTGTTGAAAACTAATCAGAACCACCTTGTGGTCCAATTCCAAGGACCATTGTTCATAATGCAGAGGTAGTATGGGGCAATTGACCATAGTGCTCACAGTAACTATGAAAGACCATTTAGAGTCAAATGCTCAGTTTCAAATATCACATTGTAAAATATACACTGGAAAAAACAAAAAACTAGTAAGTGTTGATGAATATTCATAAAATTCTATTAAAAGGAGAAAGGAAGATGTGGATAAAAAAATAAAGATTTGAGAAAAGCAGCTGTAACGTTGTTATGGGTGCAAGCAACAGAAGAAACCTAGACTATTCTACTGTCAAAAGAGACTTTGATTAAACAGAGAACAAATGATTTTGCCAAGCATGGTGTTGATTAATTCAGCCTGATGTAGCTTTGTGCTGTTAAGGAAGCATTCTTAAGGACTTTGGTAAAGATGGCTTTACCGTTCCAAGAGTGTCATAATCTGCTTTGGGCAACTGAATTCTAGAAAGGAAACACAAAAAAGTGGAGCAAGTAGGTGAAAATGATTAAGAGATTTGGAGAAAGACACAAAGGGATGAGAAAGAATTCATAAACGTAGACTAGAAAAGTTACATTTAATCAGGGAATGTAGGTAATTGTCATAATATATTTAAATCAGTTTCATGTAACTAACAAATCTATGGGAAATGATGATAGGACATATGTAAAAGATAACTTTAGTATGAAAATTTAGGGGGTGGGAAATTAGCAAAGAATATTCTCTATTTGAGTTTAAAGAGAAACAAATATTTATGCCAACTCATTAACTGATTAAACATCCCACATATTGTAATGTACATTATTTGATAAAGGAAGATAATAATAAAATAATATCTTAAGATATATGTACAATATAGAACAGAATGGGTATTGAAGAAGTACACGGGCAGAGATGAAATGTAAATACAGAAGTTCTAATTTGGGCTATATATACAATAAAACTAATTTTTTTCTTGGAAATGAAAGGTATTTTACTCTGTATATTTTATTGTACAAATGCTGTGATATGGCATCAGACTTAATATAATGTCAAAGAAAGAAAAGGTCAAGATCAGCCCCCTTACTGCCTAAAACTGGTTCCCACGAGGCATGCTTCCACTCTCACCCGTGACAGCAACTCTCACACCAAACGACCCCTCCGATGGCAGCTCTTCTCTGCTGTTTCATAATTAGTTGCAATGATACATAGAACTCGCAGATAGTATCCACAATTGTGGGGTTTATTATAACGCCCTCATGGCACTGTTGGGTAAGCATTGGACTGCTAACTGCAAGGTCAGGGTCTCAAGGCCACTGGCCAATCTTCAGGGGAAAAATGAGGCTATGGGCTCCTATAAATATATATAGCCTCAGTAACCTTATATACGGTTGCTATGAGTTGGGATTGAGCTAGTGGCAGTGAGTTAGATTTGGGGTTGGGTGTGTTTTTAGGGGAATAACAGATCAGAAACTACTCAAGGTAGTGCAATCAGGACAACATCTACTCAACTGTGCCCACAATCAGGGCTCTCTTTAGCCCTTAGCCCTTTGGTCTTACTTTTGCCTCCCTCAGTCAAGTGTTACAAAGCTCATCTAACTGTGCCAATGAAGTTTCCAGAGGCATCCCACTCCACCAGGAAACCCTGACTCAAAAGGTGCTCAGCTCTAGCAACCCTAGCTCTCCTGTCTAGTGCCTGGGGGTGTACCTCAGTACCCTAGCAAGTTTGAAACCAGCAAGCCTCTTGCTCAAATAAACACAAGAGCCCACTGCTCTTTCCTGTGCTGGTCTCTTCCTGTCCTGTTGCCTCTGCTGACACTGTCTGCCATTTCTTTTCATTTTTGTGGCTCTCTGTTTCTTGGATCAACGAGGTCAGTGCAAGAATCTCAGTTTCAAAAAACACACTCTGCTCCTAGTTATTATTATTATTATTACTATTGATGGCAGTGATATGGCACTTTCTAACTCTAGGGTACTTTATTTTAAGCCTATGAGGATGGCAAAACCGATCTATCTATATATTAGGTTTCCATTTGCCATATTTGTGTAGTCCCACGCAGACAAGGATGCCATGAACTTCTCTTCATCATTAGCAAGCTACCCAGTGTCCAGAGTGGGCCATGAGCACCTCATATTGCACAGTTTTATCCAGTCATATGGTGGGAGTTGCAAAAAATATGGCCAGAAGAGCATTCTATGTAACTCACAGCATGGCATTTAATTTTCTTTTATCTGTTGACAGCTCTCACCTACACAATACAGCATGCACAGATTTTCCTAAGGAGCAACAACTTTGTACACATCCGAAGATTACTTGCTGTAATTACTTTCCCTGAGAGATGGGACATTCCTGGGTGACAAAATGGGTTAAACAATGGGCTTCCAAGCTAGTTAGATTTTATATCAACTTGATTGGTCCAGGACTCTCAGTGGTTTGACAGTTTAAGTCATCCCCATGATGCGATATAATATCATGTCAATGGCCCCATAATAGAATCTTCTCTGAGCAACAAAGTGGGATTTAGGTAGACCGTCCCTCTTCCCTCTTTGCCCACCCTGCTTCATTTGAAAGGAAATATCTGAGGGGGTTATAGACTGCCATATTCCCTGCCACACTTGGGTTCATTGGACCTGTCAGCCATGAGCCTGACATGCTGATCTTGGATTTATTTATCTGCCTCTCCCTCTACCAGTGGGCAGTCTTAGCTCCCTAGTTCATCGTTCCACTTATCGGTTTTCCAGCCCTGGAAGCTACGTAATTCAGGAAATGCATAACAATTTGAAATAGCCTGGATTTAACCACTTCTACAACTGTGTGAGACACTTTATGGATATAAAGTTTTTTCTTTATATACATATAATATGTCACTGCTTTAGCTTGTCTAGAAAACTCAGGCTAATCTGTTAAGGTTAAGGATTTGAACTCTGTGGCAGTTACATAATCTGGCATCAATTTGGTACTTGAGAGGATTAAGAGTGAATGGGTGGAGTCTACTCTGTCAATCGGGTCATAGCCAATGAAGCCTCTGTGTGGGCATGGCCTTCTCCTGAGAATTCTGGGAAATCTGGTTTTACCTCCTTGGAGGCAGAAGACTTCTTTTTTCCCTCTCAATTCACTTCCTTGGAGACTAACTACTGACAAAATTGATTCCATGAGAGATATCCCTGAGGAGAAGCCACATGGACCTACCATGATGCAGCCCTGGGTGCTGGAGAAGCCACGTGGAGATGCCTGCCAGCACTGAGATGCTTACAATGCCACTGGATCCAAAGATTTCCTATCTGCTGGCCTGTGATCATCCTGCATTTGACATCATTGCATGTGTTTCATGAGTCTGAAGAGGACTTTATAGATTTGTATCAGACATATGGGCTAATATTGAACTTATGGGCTTGGGCTGGGCTGCACTGGGATGCTTCCTCTGCTATTGCACATAAGCCTCTTATACACATGTGAGTGTTTATAGGTTTGCTTCTCTAGTCTACCTGGATGAACACCAACTCACTTGACAGCATCTCAGAATTAAGGCCTAATAATTTGCTTCTGAAAAGAAAAGTCATAGCTAAGAAAATTCTAGGGAGTTTAATTTTAGTTTGAGCAGATGAATCTGCCATGAGTTGAAATCAGTGATATGGCAACTATTTTGATTTTGTTCCATAGTCTTAAGTCTATCCCAAAGCTTAAAACAAACAACCGAACCAAGACAAACAAACTAATTAACTAACAAAAACCTGGTTTAAAATGTTAATTACCATTTGAATCTTGCTTGGGGTCAATTTGATCCCTACAACTGTCTTGATCTTTGTGTAAGATTGATATAAAGTAGTCAGCTAGAAAATAGATGTCAAGATAATAATTTATAGAATTGTTTTTATTGACTCACTGTGTTTTATAGGTTTTGATGGACTGTCATATAACTTAAAAGCTACAGCCCACCATGTAATCTCTATTAACATTGCTAGAGGAAATTGGTGTAAATGTTGCCTGGGAAGTGAAGGAAACTGAGCACCCACTCAATATCCCCTGTTGCTGTTGGATGCTCCATTAACTTAGCTTCTTAAATGAAGAACCTTTCTCATTCTCTGTCCTACTTGGAGCACTTATTCACTAGTTATTTTCCCCAGGGCATGGACCCGATATAAGGAATACCACATTTGCTCAAATTAAAAAAGTTAAAAGGCACAGAAGAAGAATAAAATCTGGGACAGGTCTACGACTTACCAGACAGATTTTATCCGCTAACAGCAGAACATTTGTACAGGAGATATTTTTCCTGTATGGAAAGCATAGGGCATCTATGTGCCATGTGCTATATATCTATCATTGAATTTTCTCAGACTGAAGAGGTAGGTAATATTGTTTATATTGAACCCAGGCTACAGAGCACCTGGGGATAGGATTGCCAAGGCTGTAAGCAACTATGGAAACACCCCATTGAGCCGTATTCCATTGGTGCTTTCAAATTGTGGAACTTTCTAGCAGTCAAGTGCTTAGCCATTGCACCATCTCAACAGATTAGTAGATAACTTTTACTGTTATCGTGAATGACGAGTTAAAGGGCAGAAAACGTAAGCAACTTGCGTGAGATAAATGCAGGTACAAAACCAGGCTCCCCTGGGGATTAATGGAATTCCCTTGTAGAAGCTTTAGTCCCCCTTCAAACCTAGAAATGAACTCACATCTGTGGCTTCACTTTCAGCCAAACAGTAGACAGTCCTGAGGGGTGAACACTAGCATCAGGGAGGTGTAACCAGCCACATTCTATCAAAAGGGAAGCTTTAGCGTATGAAAGACAGAAAAGGGGAGGAAATAAAGATGAAGGGAGGTGGAAAATTCAGAGAAGAAAGGCTATTACATGGTGGCGATTGCAATCAATATCAAGAAACAAAATGTGAATGAATTGTTGGATGAAAAAATCAGTTTGTTTTTGTAAACTTACACCGAAATCACTATAAAAAGTTAAAACAAAACAAGAACACCAGAAAACCAGGCTCTTAACCACTGATCAAGGGATATTACCTCAATTACTGACCATAAGAAACAAAAATCAAGTTTCATTATCACTTTATTATTCTGATTATGAAAAAGTGCTTTCCATTTCCCACTAAAAATGGGAAAAGTAATTATTTTTATTGATTTATATCCCTAATGTTCATCTCATTGATCTATAGGCTTAGAGTAATTTTTTTTAAAAGCCCCTCAGGTGAGACTTAAGAATAGTTTACAGTCATTCTTCAGATAACAAATATTTGAGAGACTTCCCAAAAATATTATAAAAAGGAAAATTATTTCCCTGAATCTTTAATAAGACATCTGGCTAACTTTTAATAGTTTATTGGCTCTTTTTCTTCCTATAGGATACTTTTCTAATTAAAAACATCCACATTAATAGAATAAAAAGGACAAACCAGAATTGAAGTTCATTTGTATAAATAATTTAATTCTCTCTCTATAGCATAATTCAAATAAAGCAGAAGACATATCTATATACCCACCCCTTATCTGGCATTTGATCTCACTGTGGAGGATAGTTTGCTGCTCTGAATCTAGAAGCTATGCTGCTGGTGTTTCAAACACCAGGTGGACTGGTTTCAGACTGAGGTTGAATAGACAGTCCACTGCTGAGGGATAAGCCATTAGCCTTGTGATCAGCAGTGGCACATTAACTGACATACTGCTGAATGATGAGCCCCGTAGTTTGGAATGCGCTCAAAATACAACTGGGGAAGGATTATCTGGTAATTTCTTCACATGGCATATATCTATCTGTAATTCTCACCAAATGACTAGTGAGATCAAGCAAATTATATGTGTGGAGTACTAATAGAGGGAATTGGTCAGCGTTAGGTGTCACATTGCTGATTATAAAAATGAACCATCTCAGAAGCAGGAACAGAGAAGATTTCCAGAACCATCAGGGACGATGACTTACCAGCAGAGCAGACTGGAACTCCCTGTCTGAAATGGCAGAGGCAGATGTCGTGTCACAGCTGGACTAGAGGCTGAGGCAAGTGCGACATGATGGAGAGCAAAGGAATAGTGTGGGGACTCTGAGACGGCAGGCAGAGCAGCAGGCAGGCTTCCTGGCCCATGGAGGCAGATGCCAGAGGACTACGAGCCTGTGAGGCTGAGGACTAGAGACAGCGTTGACTCCTGGTTGGGAAGAGGCATTGTCGTGGGCTAAAGACAATATCCTTAATATTTTCTGATCCTAACTGTGGTAACCTGTTAATTTCCCTAATCAGCTCAATCATGAATATTACCTGGGAGTTCTGTGAGGCGATTGCAATGGATTATCAGGCACAGCGGAGAAGTAGCGTCTCATAGGAGGTGGGCTTGGTGTCAGAAGGAAGGGTAGAGAGTGGGAGTATATCTGACTTCTGCCTTTTTGCAATGGGCTTTGGGCTATTGGATTCTTCTTCTCCCTTGTCTAGCCAGAGGAATTCCAATATTACCTCTGTGTCATTTTTTCACAAGCTGTCTCTTCAAAGTAGTTGACCTTAGTAAAATGCATGGAGCAAAGTATATGGAACTTTTATTTACTAATAGGGTGAAACTCAAAATGAGCAGAAACTGTTACAAACCTACATTAATAATGTATAGGAACACAAAATGTCCTAATGCATGAATATAAAAATATAGAAATTTTCTAAAATTAAATGAAACACCTAAGCATTGATATCTTAGGCATTAGTGAGATGAAGTGGTCTAATATTGATCATTTTAAAATCAAACAATAATATATGGGAATCTTAAATTAAAGATTATATATATAGTGTTACATTCATTGTCACAAATAGTTCAAGATTTATCTTAAAGTACAATGTTGTATGTATAGGATGATATCTATATGCCTATAACAAAGACTAATTAATACAATCATTATTCAAATAATGAATCAACTACTAAAGTTAGTGAGGAAGACCTTGAAGAATTCTTAGTTCTTCAGCCTGAAATTAAGGATGCAACCAAGATGTCTTAATAGTTTTGGTGTTTGGGATACAAAATTTGTAAACAAAGGAGGATTGTTATTTGGAAACTGTGACCTTGTTAATAGAACAATGTTAGAGATTACATGCTAGAATTTAACAAGACTAATGACTCGTTCATGGTAAATAGCAACATCAACTGTGATGATATAGGTGGACCTCAGCAGATGGAAAACACAAGAGTAAATTTCACTGCATCTATGGGAAGAGTTGATGAAAGCGCACAATACACTCAAGCGAAGCAAGATTAGTTGCTGACTGTGGGGCAGCCCATCAACTGCCTGTATTGAAGCTCGGATTGAAGGTGAAGAAAGTTAAAAACAAATGTAGGAGAGCTAAAGAACAACCTTCCGTGTATCGCCCATGAATTTAGAGACTATCTCAATCCAGACTTGATGCATTTAACACTCATTACCAAAGACAAAAATAATTGTGGAATCACCAAAATATCATACATAGAGCGCCAAAGAAAGAAAAGAACGAAGTGGATGTTACATGAAATCGGCAACTTGCTCCTGAAAGTACAGTAGCTAAAGCAAATGTAGGAAAGTAGGAGGTAAAGTAGTGGGATGGAAACCGTCGTAGGGCAGCTTGAGAAGATAAAATAAAGCATTACAATGAAATGTGCAAAAAGTTGGAATTGGTAAATGAGGGCAATGGTAGGGGCCACATCTGACTTCCTTTGGCTACCCCAAAGAGAAGGAGAATCCGATCTCACATCTGCCCCAAGATGATTTCTACATGGCACACGTCAGATATGCCCCCTCAAGCTTCCTGTACCTTATTCTGTCACTAACTGTCCCTCTCAGGACACTCTACTTCTCGGCTGGGTTTGATAATCCATTGAAATAGCCAGACAGACCTAAAAGACAATGCTCACTATTATGGGGTTGATTAGGGAATAAAACAACTTAAAATATTCTTTTATATGAAACTGTGTCTCGCTTTGACCCTTTGCCTCCAAGTCACAAGTGATCCCTTGACCTCTGCCCTTCTCTGGCAATTGCTGCAAAGCTCCTTTGCTTGTAAATGCTCAGAAAGCACCCCACAATGCAGGCCAGCCTCCCACCCACAGCATTCGGATTTACTCCTATTGTGGGTGAGGAAGCCCATTAGTCTACCTCATGGTCTTGTAACAGCTCCTGTGCATAGTCTTCTTATCTCAGTGCTGTGGCTTCTGCTGCCTGTATCACTTCAGGCAGGAATCTTGCACATGTTTCACTGGTGGTTCTTCTGACTTATGGGCCCTGGAATTCTTCTGTTCCTACTTCTAAGATGACTCATGTGTAAACTTAGCTGACTGTCAAGCCCAAGCCCTGAGATAGAATCATCTCCACTCTATCTGCATGCTTCGTCACTGGTTGGGAGTTACAAAGCCTGTGGTGAGAAGAGCCCGAGCAAGTGAGTCCCTTCACTGCGGTGGCCCAAGGAAGAACATGCTCCATAGTCTGCAAGCTGAAGAACTGTAGGGAGAATTAGAACCTCGAGTTGCGTATTGAAAGACTCTGTGAAAAGTATTGTACAATGCAGATAGCTCTACAAGAAAATGAGAGATGTCAGAGGAGGTTGTATGTCAACATCATTGGGTCAGAATTCTAAGTGGTTTGGTTTTTCAGACCTACGAGTACCCCAGGGCCATATGTAACGCGATGTAATCATTTCTGCAATGGAATCGCTTTCAGCAACCAATAAGTTTTAAACTCGGAGGGAACTGCCTTAATCAAGTCACAGCACGATGCAATTGTAAGCACGTTTTTTCTTGGTAATGTTGCCTAATTCCTATACAAGTGGACACTGGGAAGTTTGCTTGATTCTTACTGGTCTGGACTCACCAGTTACTTGGACTTGAGCCAGTAGCGTACAACCTAAGACGGAGGCATCAGACATCTGACCTGCTGACCTTGGATCCATCCTCCATTGCATCTACTAACCTGTCATCTTCCTGGTTCATCTTCCTGCTCCCTGGTTCTTTTATCTCCTTCTTGGTTCATCAGTCCCTGATTTTAGGTGGTTAGGAAAAGTCTCCAGACTATACTTATCGATTTCTACAATTATGTGAGCCATTTCCTTGATATCAATTTCTTTCTTTATATGTACTTATAAGTATCATGAGTTATGCTTTTCTAGAGAACCCAGACTGACACAAGAGGATTATGTAGAAAAATTATACTAAAAATCATCAACATTCAACCATTTCAAGAGGTAACATCTGATCAATAACACATAGTATTGAAGGAAGTCGTTCAAGCTACACTGAATCCATTAGCAGAAAACAAGGCTTCAAATATTGATGGAATACCAATGAAATTGTTTCAAAAGACTGACGCAAAGCTGGAAGCACTCGATATTCTATGCCAATAAGTTTAGAAGGTAACTAAAAGTAAAACTGACGAGAAGAGATACATTTGTGCCTATTCCAAAGGAAGATACACCAACAGATTGTGGAGATTATTCAACAATAGTGCAAGTAATATTTTACTGAAAATATTTTAAAAACAGTTTTAACAGTGCACTGACAAGGAGCTGCCAGATATTCAAGCTGCATCCCCCAAACCTGCAGAATGAATGATTTCATTGATGACAGCAGATAGATTGTGGCTGGAGTAGAGGACACTGGAAAGATGTTCACTTTTGTTTTATTGACTATGTAAAGATATTTCTGAAGATTATAATTAGCTATGGACAGCTTTGGGAAGAATGGGAATGCCAGAATGCTTAATTATGCTCTTGTGGAACATGTACATAGACTGCGAGGTGGGACAAGGGGATACTTAACAGTTAAAGTCAGGAAATGTGTTTATCAGTGTTGTATCTTTTCACTTATTTAATCGATATGTTGTATAATCCTATAAACTGAACTATATGAAAAGAATGTGGCATCAAGTTTGGAGAAAGACTTACTCACAACCTGTGATATGTAGATGACACAACCATGTTTGCTGTAAGTGTAAAGGATTTAAAGCACTTACCGATGAAGATCAAAGAATACAGCCTTCAGTATGGAACACACATCAAAATAAAGAAAAACAGATCTTCACAGAGATCCAAAAGAAAACATCATGATAAATGAAGTAAAGATTGCACTTGTTATTTTACGTGCATCCACAACCAAAGATCACCAGAGCAGCAGTGGAGAAATCAAACGATGTAGTGAATTGTTAAATAGCAAAGATGTTACTTAAGGACTAATGTAAGCCTGATTCAGGGCTTGATATGTTCAATCACCTCATTTGCATGTGAGAGCTGAACAATGAATAAAGAAAATTGGATAAGAATTGATGTACTTGAATTGTGGCCTTGGTAAAGAGTATTTAAAGTACCATGGATTATCAGAAGAACAAACAAATATAAGAAGTACAGCCAGAATGTTCTCTAGACTTTATTTTACAAACTTTGTACATAATATTAAGAGAGATCAGTCATACGAAAGTACATCATAGTTGATAAACTAGAGCAGGAGTTCTCAACTTGTGGGTCGTGACCCCTTTAGGGGTCAAATGACCCTTTCACAGGGGTCACCTAAGACCATCAGAAAACACATATTTCCCATGGTCTTAGGAACTGAGACACCACTCCTCTATCCTTTTCCAGGTGGGTCCGCCCATATGCGGATACGCCCACATATGAGAACTCCACATGAAGACTCTTACCCATGCTACACCATGCTTCAAGTGGAGAGGTCTAAGGGGCAGACCCCAATCCCAACTATGTGGACACCTACCCATTCCCCCAAGAAGAATTTATTTCAGAGGACAGCACTGAAGTTGCAGCTCAGAGAGAGGCACATGTCTCATCAGAGCATATGGGAGCAAATGAAGGGGGAGGAAGAGAGAGTGCAGCACATCCTGGCCCACCAGGCTGTGAGGATGACGTTTCCAATTAGAGCAGCCAGTCGACAGAGAGGACCACATGGCCGGCCCCACTATGAGACATGATGCCCCTTACTGACCCATAGCCCTATAGGGGACAACACCAGAGACACAGTGTGGGAATTGCACCCGATCAGATCCTGCCACACAGAGGCAAACATTAATGGGGTGCAACAGAACAGCAAAGGAATAGAGTGGCGAGGTCCCCAGGGAATGCTGAAGGTGGACTTTGGGGCCAGAGAGTGGTGCCCCAAGACTGTACTGGAAAACACTCCTAAAGTCCAACAAACAGTCCTTGAACTAACTACAGGCCTTTTTTGTTGTTGTTGTTTTTATTGGCTTTTTGTTGTTGTTTTGTTTTGCTTTCTTTTATTGCTCTGTCTTGTTTTTGTGCATGTTATTATCTCCATAGGTCTGTCTAAATAAGATAGGCTGGATGAACTATCTGGAGGAGAAAACAACACGACTGATGGTTATGGGGGAACATGAAAGATGGGAAAGTGGGGGGAAAGGAGGTGGTGTTAACAAACACAGGGACAATGGAACAACAAGTGATCCAAATCGGTGGTGAGGAGAGTGTAGGAGACCTGGTAGGGCATGATCAAGGGTAATGTAACCGAGAGGAATTACTGAAACCCAAAGGAAGCCTGAGCATGATGGTGGGACAAGAGGAAAGTAAAAAGAAATAGAGGAAAGAACTAGGAGGTAAAGGGAATTTAGAGAGGTCTAAATAAAGCCATGTACATATGTAAATATATGTGTATATGAGGATGAGGAAATAGATCTATGTGCATGTATTTATAGGTTTAGTGTTAAGGTGGCAGATGAACATTGACCTCCACTCAAGTACTCCCTCAATGCAAGAACACATTGTTCTATTAAATTGGCATTCTGTGATGCTCATCTTCCCGATACCATCGCTGAAGACAAAAGAGGTGCATAAGCAAATGTGGTTAAGAAAGCTGATGGAGCCTGGCTATCAAAAGATATAGCATCTAGGGTTTTAAAGACTTGAAATTAAACAGCTGCCATCTAGCTCAGAAACAACAAAGCCCACATGGAAGAAGCACACCAGACAGTGTGATGACGAGGTGCCGAAGGGATCAGTTATAGGCATCAAAGAACCAAAAAAACCAAATCATTGTGTGCTTACCTTCCACAGAAAGGTGAATAAGCAAAAGTGGTGAAGAAGGTTGATGGTGCTCGGCTATCAAAAGATATAGTGTCTGAGGTCTTAAAGCCTTGAAAGTAAACAAGCAGCCATCTAGCTCAGAAGCAACAAAACCCACATGGAAGAAGAACACCAGCCTGTGTGATCATGAGGTGTCGAAGGGATCAGGTATCAGGTATCAAAGAACAAAAAATCAAATCATTGTCAATGAAGGCGGGTACAGTTAGGGGACCCAAACCCCATTAGTTGGCAACTGGACATCCCCTTACAGAAGGGATGCAGGGAGGAGATAAGCCAGTCAAAGTGCAGGGTAGCAATGATAAAACATACAACTCTCCTCTAGTTCTTAAATGCTTTCTCTCCCCACACCACCCTACTATCATAATCCCAATTCTACCTTACAAAACTGGCTAGACCAGAGGATGTACACTGGTACAGATAGGAACTGGAAAACAGGGAATCCAGGGCAGATGATCCCTTCAGGACCAGTGCTGAGAGTGCTGATACTGGGAGGGTGGAGGAAGGGTGGGGTGGAAAGGGGGAACCAAATTACAAGGATCTACATATAACCTCCTCCCTGGGGATGGACAACAGAAAAGTGGGTAAAGGGAGATGTCAGACAGTGTAAGATATGGCAAAATAATAATAATTTATAAATTATCAAGGGTTCATGAGAGAGGAGGAAGCAGAAGGAAAAATGAAGAGCTGATACCAAGGGCTCAAGCAGAAAGCAAATGTTTTGAGAATGATGATGGCAACAAATGAACAAATGTGCTTGATACAATGGATGCATGTATGAATTGTGATAAGAGTTGTACAAGCCCCCAATAAAATGATTAATAAAGAAATTTTCATTTATTTTAATTAGAAATAAATATGTCACAATATATAATTACATATTGTTTTAGTGATTAATCACTATGCTTTAATTATATTCAATTTTTAACAATGACAATATATCTACATATCAGATGTTTATAGTATTACGATTTATAAGTGGAAATATTATAGTTATGAAGTAGCAACGAGAAGAATGTTATAGTTGGGGTTCACCACACATGAGGAACTATGTTAAAGGGTCGTGGCATTAGGAAGGTGGAGAACCGTTGAACTAAAGGATCAGCAAAAGAAATTGCTCTTCAATGAGATGGATTGACATAGCTGCTGTCTCAATGGGCTCAAAAGTAACAGATGGGCAGGACAAGGCGGTGTTTGATTCTGTTATAAATAAAGTCACCATTAGGGGAGAACACATCTAATAAAACACATGCACATCATTTCTCAGGGGTTTCCCTGGGTGAACTAGGGAAACAAATCCACAGAAACTCATATGCATAAGAGAGTTTTATATAATGCTTAAGTGTATATTAAGAAAGCATCTCAACCCAGTGCTGTCCAAACCCTAAATCCAATATTAGCCCATATGTCCAATACCAAACTACAAAGTCCTCAATGTCAGAAAACACACACTATGATGCTGACTGCAGGAGGAAAACTGAATAAGTGAACGTGTAAGCATCTCAGCACTGGCAGGGGTCTCCACACGGCTGCTCCAGCACCCAGCTGAATCGGGGTAGGCCCATGCAACTTCTGCTTTGGGATGTCTTGCAGGAAGTCAGCCTTGCCAGCTGAAGCAAGAAACTGGTTGAGACAGCTATACCCTGGTCCAACCATCAGAAAGCAAGAGACCCGATAACTTGAAAGGTGAGGCTCACTGAGCTATTTATCTCCACGCTCTTCACTTAGCACTTTATGTGTTTATCGGCCAGGTTGGTACAATTAACCGTAACTATCTCACCCCTCAAATGTATATGTATGTGTGTTTATGTACGTATGAAAGCATTTATAATCTAATGTAAAAACTAGACGAGATAATTTGTGAAATTATCTGAGGAAGTGAGGTTTAATGGAGCAGACATGAATAATTTTATTAGAAAGATTGGCACAAGGCTAGTCTCTATGAAGTAGAGATTAAGTATGTCTCAAATGTCCAACTTTTCCAAACTATTGTACCTTTCCATCATCTCTGACCTCCCCTTAGTCTTATCCATCCTATCTTAAAAAAAAAAACCCCTCGCTGCCATCTAAGTGATTCTGTCTCTTAGCAACCAAACTCATTTTAGGGTTCACAAATCATTGCAAGATCTCACAGAACTCACGAACTGTCAAGGAAATGGCTCATGAGGTTATGGGAATGGGTAAATTCTAAATTTATGGGTTGTGCATCAGTCCTCAGTAATGTGATGGCAGGGGTTGAAGACTTGAAACCAGGAAGTTAGCCAACAGGCTGTTGGCTCACAGGCTCTGGGAATGGTGAATCAGGTCTGATAATAGGTTATTATTGTTGGGGAAGCAGTTCACACTTTGTGGAGATTGACAGTTCCAAATCCATGGTTACCGTTAGTCTGGAGACCTCACTGACCAATGCGACTGCAAAACTTGAAAAACACAAGTCAGTGACTCAGATAATAGGAGACTAGCTCACAACGTTTTAGAAACCAGCAAATCCTAGGAAAGTTGTCATTGCAAGATGACATAAAGCATATCAGATGAAGAATCCAGAGCAAGAGAGAGAGCTTTGCCACAGCATTCCTATCTTAGAAACAAACCAAATACTCAAGGAAACTAAAGGGGGTGAGTTTATTCAGACCCCCTAGAAAGGCAGTGATTCAAGATGCATCCAATAATAATCCTGCCTCAGCAGTACTACAAAAACTCACTCCAACATGGAATCAAACCACAGGTTTAGAGATGAGGATTTAGAAGCATCACTAAAGGAATATTAAGCCTAGAAGAACCATACTAAGTGGTTCTTCACCACAGAATATTATATTAATAAGTGCACCTTTCTACAACCAGGACAATCTAAGCAGAAAGCAAGGGCAAGGCAGCATCAGATTTCCAAGAACAATTTTAAAGTTAAGTGAGTCAAAATTCCTACCTCTCCAAGGATGAAGAATGGACTGGAAGAGGGGAAAAGGGAGCCACTCATGTGTGAGTTGCCCAGCACTTTGTCCCCACCACTCAGTTTCTGGTCAATCACACTCCTGGAGTCCCCTGTGGTTTCAGTGACCAGGCTTGAGGACAGACCTTCATGGCTCCAGTATATCGTCCTTTGCTCAGTCTCATCGCTTAGAGCCAGAGACCAGGCCTAGATCAAGCCCATACAGGGATAGCAAGGAGTCTCCAGGACAGCTCCTGGAAGCAGGATTCATAGGACCAACCCATGATCACCCCAGGCATACAAAGTACACCGAAACCTTTTGGCTTACCTAGTTCTCACTGACTACAGCAACAAAGCTACTGGACTGAGGAAAGAATCCATCCAAACCAACCATTTATTTTTTTCTTCCCCCCCCTCCATTTAATAGTTTTGTCTCCTTTCCCTCTTTCTTTCTCAAAGTCTCATTTCAATTTTTATATCTTTTTATTTCAAACTAAATTTTTTCTGTGTCTTCTGCTATCTTCACTTCTCTCTTTGCTCTTCTTCCTCCACTGCTACTCATTTCATTTGGATTTCTGTTGTTTCTTTCCAGCAACAGATTTCTGTTGTTTCTTTCAGAGTCAACTTCCCTTGCACAATTCAGCAACTCACCCGCCATCAACAGCTGCACCATGATTCCAGAGGTAGCAGTCAATAATAGTGCATGTGCATGCATGCGTACACACACATGCATGCACGCACATGGGGAACACAGGCACAAACAACTGAACAAACCCCAGGTACAAAGACATTTCTGAAGAAAATATTCTAGAACTAACAAAAACATAATTCAGAAAAACAACATTCAGGTCCCAACAGATGGAATAAATGTTTGAGGGAATAACAGAAAAAGATAGAAGAACAAGAAACCCTAAACTATTAGAATTCCAGAAGATAAATAAATAACAAAATTGGACAATGGTAAAATATTGGAGTAAGGGTAACCAAAAAAAAAGAAAAGTAAATTAGTGAGCTTGAACACAATTCCTTTAACTATACCAACAAGAGCAACAAGTACCCAAAACGGCAAGGGAATCTGAAGAAAGCTTAAGAATCATGTGGGAGACACTATCAATAGGAACAACCATCATCTCACTGGGATTCTGGAGCAGGGAGAAACAAACCAACAAAAAATAGTACAAGGAACCATGGAAGAACACATTTCCTAACATCATGAAACAGGAGAAAATGAGAGTTCAAGAAGCTGAAAACCAAAGAGGATAAACCATAAAAGGAAAACATTATAGCATATCA
The DNA here is from genome assembly GCF_050624435.1 of Tenrec ecaudatus. Classification (NCBI taxonomy): domain Eukaryota; kingdom Metazoa; phylum Chordata; class Mammalia; order Afrosoricida; family Tenrecidae; genus Tenrec; species Tenrec ecaudatus. The sequence continues at coordinate 92,624,411 of NC_134536.1, forward strand.
TGGTCAAATTCTCCAATTTCAAGGAAAACGGGAGACTCCTCCGAGCAACTATGGAAAAAGAACAGTGATGTACAAAGGAAACACAGTAATAGCAAGCGTAGATTTCTCTGTATAGTCTGTGTAGTCAAGAAGATAATGGAGTCACACATATTAAATACTAAAAGGAAAATATTGCAAACCAAGAATCTTCCACCCAGCAAAACTATCCATCAAATATTAAGGATATTTCCAGATAAGGATAAATGAAATGAATTTGTAAAAAATATGACTGGCATTACAAATAATACTAAATGGAACTCTGTGTAAACAACCAACAACAGCAGACAAACCTAAGAACAATATACAGGACAACACCACACAGTAATAAACACACTGGAAACAATACTCAAAATAACACAGAAACAAAGAAACCAATAAAAGCACAAAGACAAACTCATAAAACACATAGCAAAATGACAGCAACAAACCTGTATTTGTCAATCATTGTCCCATAGTCACCCAATACAACACACTGTTGTGCAGTGAACTTCAATGGAAATTCATTACCAGGGAAGGGCTAGGTGTGGGAGATATGCCCAATTTGGAAACCCCACTAAGTAAACTTGACTGTACCTTTAACATATCTGGTATAGATGAAAGGAACTGAAACACTCCTTTGAGTTTGAAGCGATAGCACCCTATAGTGAGAAGAAACAGATAACAACTCTACCACGGTTGTGGAATCTGAAGTCACAGGAGTGTGGTTTAAATCTCCTGCTCTCAAGGTTGCCCACGAAGTGGAAACTTAAAACATCAGATGTTTGCTATTTTTGTATTTTCTTTTCTTTTTGTAACATAGTTTAGTTCTGCAGACATAATTTTGCTTTAATGAATGAGTGTTAGTGAAAATTTTGCCTTGGGTCTAACCCTCTTTTTCTTAAGTAGTGTTCTGTCACTGAAGTTTCTAATCTGTATAAGTGAACATTCCATGTATTTTAGCTTAATAGACTCTCCAATATGCTTTCCTTCTATCACTATGTGGCAGTTACGTAATCTCCTGTCAACTTGCGAAGGAGTAAAATCTAGCCTGTCAATCAGGTCATAGCCAATGAGGTGTCTGTGTGGGCATGGCCTTCTCCTGAGGATTCTGGGAACTCCTATCTTTCCTATCTTCTTCCCTGGAGCTGGGATACATACACTCTCTGCCTCATCTTTCTGTTGACAAGACACATGGAGCTACGCTGATGTAGCCAGAGTGCTGGAGCTGGAGGAGTCACATGGATACCCACACCAGTGCTGAGATGCTTCCACTGCCCCTGGATCCACTAGACTTTCCACCCACTGGCCTCTGATCTTCCTTTATTTGGCATCATTGCATGGCTGCTTGAGTCTGAAGAAGAATTTATAGACTGGTATCGGGCATAGGGACTAATTTCAGACTTATAGACTTGATCTGGATTGGGTTGGGACTTTTCAACATACAATTGCTCTTTTATATAAAGTTATTTCTTACACACATAAGCATGTCTCTGGATTTGTTTCTCTAGTCAACCCAAACTAACATACATTAGTATTTTAAATTCTATACCATCAGCTAGATCAATGACTAATGATTAATATTACCTCAATACAAGTGTCAAAGAAAATGCTATGTGCTCATCAAATTCTGTTTCAATTTTTCCTCTGCCTGTGTCCTTCAGGAAAGACCACCAGGAACATACATATAGTTAGTAAGTCTTACACTCGAGGACACATACCACGGACAACCATAAGATCATTTAAGGTATTGGGTCAAATGATAGTCCTCAAAATGATTTATCCATGTTCTGATCCCCAACCCCTGTGAAATGTTACTTATTTGGGAAAAAAAGGTCTTTGTAGATGCAATTAACTTAAGATCTTGAAATGAGGAGATCATCCTGGATTGCCTCGATGGGCTTTAAATCCAATGACATGTTCTCATAAGAGACACACAGAGGAGAGGATGAGCATATACAGGAAGAATCCATGTGATTACAGAGGTAGGAACTATGGTGATAGAAGCACTAGACCACAAGTCATGGAATCCTGAAAGCTGGCAAATTTAGAAGAAGCGAGGAATGTATTCTTTCTTAGGATATCCAGAAGGTTCTGCAAATGGCTGGCCCCTAGAACTAGGAGAGAACCAAATTCGAGCATCTGGTTTGTGGTGATTTTTGACAGCAGCAATACGAAACTAACACAATCAGTAGGAATATGCTAAAGGCATTTATTTCATGCTTTGGATTTTGGTTGTGGGACTTGGGAAAAGGTGTAAGAATTTTTAATACAGATTGGATGCGTTCAGATATCAGGAGTAGCTTTATATTGAATATCTCAATAATTCTTTTTTACAGAAAGGGGAAAATACAATGAGGATAAAGCTGTAATTAATAAAGAAGTAGTAGTCATGAATTTTGCCCAACAAAAACGATTTTGGAATTTTTAAAGACAGCAGAAGGGCCTGAATCTTGTCTATGACTAGGAAAAATAAAATTAAAATGCTCTGGTGGTGTATTGGGTTATATGTGGAGCTGCTGACTACAAAGTCCATGATCCAAACCAACCAGCCATTTTGGGTTTGTTTGCCACTCATGGGAGAAAGATGAACTTTCTACTCGTGTCCATACTCAGAAGCCCACAGGAAGAGTCTCTCCTGTCTACAGGATCTCTTGGAGGTTAAAAGGAATTCAATGGCAGTGTGTCTGGTTTGGAGACAAAATTATAAAATGCTGTTGGTTTATTTCATTTTATCATAGTTTCAGAGTCACCTGCCCTGGTTGGTCTTCTTTGAAAATATTTTGTCCAATAACAGAATAAAAAAATGAATCTGTGGTTGTCAGGCCAGTTTCCAATTTCTGTTCTTCTCTGCTTTCTTGATTTCCAAAGTAGCATCGCACATTCCTGTGACGTCTTGCAGTTGGACAGGGCCCGCTGAAGGCTGAGAAGCAAGTTCACACACAGCTGGACCGTAGTGTTTCACTGAAGCCTTCTGGTGTTGACCTCCTTTCAGTTTTCTCTTTGAAGGGAAAGTGAGTCATCCTTTAGAAGACAATACTATTTTATCATTAAACTTGAAGTCCACTACGTTATTAAAGCCCTGTAGTATTAAATCTCTTTTGTGTTCATAGGAATAGGTCCCCCTTTGTGTTAGAGTTTCTCACTAGATTTATATTATTCTTTAATAAAATTGGTTGTTGCTTTTGGCATCTAACACCTGATGGTTGAATACTTTGTTTTTTATTTTATGTCTGATTTTCTTGAATATTGTTGGTTGATAAGAGTATATTCGTATTTGGCGTGGGTGGACCTGTAAATCTATTTTTAAGCTGGCCTCTGAGGTTGATAAGTTCACAATATTTTATACAGTATTCTTCAACAGACTTTACCCTAGGTTACTATTTCAAAACTTTTAAAACAATTCTTCTTCAGGCTTGTTTTTGAGTCCTTGAGATGTATTTTTGTTTGTCATACTTTCATCCACACAGAATAGAGAGGTTTTTACACCAAGTTCCGGTAATGGTAGCACTAGTTCTAATAGAGCTCTTCAAATCTAAAACTGTCTCTTTAGATCAAATATCTGATCCAGGCATGCTTTACAGCTATAATTCTAACTCTTGTGCACAACTTTCTAATTGGCATAATTTCACCAGAGACAATGCCACAATGCCGCACCAAATCCAGGAATTAAAATTGTTACTCTGATAATACTTTGTTATTGCTCATGCAGAGGTGACTTGGAAATGAAAAAGAAACAAAACTCTGACTTTTTAGTGTTCTTCTCACTTTACTTGAGAAAGATCAGATATTAAATAAAATTTATACTAAAACATTTTCTTCCTTAAAAGATCTTATAGCAAAAGCAAATGTAAAATGTGATCAAAGCCCATTTCCATCCTTCTCATCTATATTCTTTGCTTACTCCCCTCTTCCTTACTTTCAGAACCTTGTTCATAATTCTGAGCGATGATGAGAAATGTTATATCAGAGAACTTGAATATACGGATCCAGCTTCTCTGCGATCTTCTTACACTTGGATATTGAGGTCCTTAGCTGTCCCAGAGACACGGCTATGTGTTCACCAAATCCGATTTCATTTTCCCTTCCTAGACAAACAGGAAAGTTGCATATTCTAATTTCTTAGAAAATGTCTGAGTCATGTATGTTTGGGCCAATATGGTGTGAAGAAAATATGCCATTTCTAGGGATCAATATAAACCCCTCTCCTGTATAAATCATTCTACCTTCACTCTAACCTTCCTTGGCAAGCTTGAAAGTCACATGTTTAAGAATGTCACAGAATAAAACTTAGAACCAGGTATATCAGGAGGGTAGGCCAAAGTGGCTACATTCTGCCATAGTTTACTAGTATGCAGCAGGATTTGCTGATGGAAAGGATGTGATGTGTGTGGGGCGGGGCAGGGGGGCGGTACAAATAAAAAGGCGCACTTTTCACTAACCAAGAGCGAAAATCTTGGGAGATGACATCAAAACAGGTTTTCAGATTTGGTCATGATAAATTTAAGGTGCCTCTTAGACATTTTTGTATTACAGTGAACACCCACAATTTAACTTTAATGAAATATTATGCTGATCATTTTGTTGTTGCTTATTGTGTTATTGTTCTTTCAAATCAATTGTGATCTTATTGCAGAGTGATAATACTTTAGATTCATTCTTTATCCTACACATGGTTGAGCATAATTTTGAAGTGTACATTTGCTTGGTAAGTCTGTTTTATACCATAACTAATCAAATGAATGAAAGATTCTGCTTCATATCAACTATATACTAAAACTCGTGTAGTATTTTTTTGTATTCTATGTGTTAGCAGACTTGTGCACTTTATTAACCAGAAGAGTAGAAGAAGTGTGATAGATATTTGGCAGATAAAAGAGAAAATCTCTCTAGTGATTAAATTCTGCATAGAAAATGTTACCAGAAATCATTCGTAAACAATACCTTCATTTATAGGAAGAACCTCATTTGTACTTAGCCTGCATGTCAGTTCATTCACAATGAGAACTCATGACGGAGGAGCGATAGCCAGGAAATATGCTGGGGACACAGGGACGGAGGACAGTTAGGTGAGGCCCTTGCATGAGCAGGCATATAAGAGTAATTTTTTTCTGCATCTTATAAAGTTGATGATGGTGCTTTATTACTAAGCAAGGAGTTCCTAATCAAATTATAATGAAATAAACTAAAATGGATGATGATTTTTACAAGAGCTTCTTGTGTATTTTAGGAAGGAGTTTATTGGATTGTTCTTGTTATCTTTGATTAAAGAGTTCAGGAAGGTAACTTGATTCAGGCGTAACATAATCTATGACTTTGTTAACTTAACTATGAACACCGTCAGCGGATGTCAAGCTAAACTACATATTGCCTCACATCTGATACTGACAACCTTCTCCAATATAGATTTCTATATATGTCAATTATATTTATCAAATAAATATATCAATTATGAATTTCATGTAAAGAAAATATGGAGCAACGAATCTTCGATTTTCTTAAGCTTTCATGGGTCACAATAATTAAGAACACACCAAGGAACTGTTTTTAAAACAAATAAAAAGGAGAGGGTCTGCTTGTATAACGATTGGAGATGTATGTGATAATACCAAATCCCAAATATTACTACTTTATTTTTAAATATAGCATTTTATGATCAGCCTGCTAATTTAATTCCAGAGTTTAGGTCTCATGCTGAGACCACTTCTGCATCTAAGGATTTGATTTCCTCCTATATAGGCTACATGGGCTACAATATTCTTGATGTTGATATAATATTGCTCTTTGTATTAATATAATATATCAATGCTATATATTAATATAATAATGCTATGTATATTTATGTAATTAAAGATACACTAAAAGCTTAATTTCACCTCTCCTTCATTAATGACATGATGGAAACTTCTTATGCATTTGGGAAAGATAACAATTTCCCTTCTTCTACATAGTATTCCTTTAGCTGAACAGGTTGATTCAAAGTTTGGTGGCTTTGTCAGTTTAAAATTAATTATAAAATGGTAATTAAGAACTTTAGCTTTTTTGTTACTTTTTCTTTTCTATGATGGAAGGTTATTGTTCAGCAGAAATATTTGAAACTGTCATGAAGAACTCATTTAGAGTCCTGGACTTTCAGGGGAAGATAGTGGTGGACACAATTTTCTCTTACCTTCTACTGAATTTTGTTTCTTTCTGCTAATAAAAAAAGGTCAGGGAAACCAGTGTGCTGCTATGGCTCCTGGGAAAAGTGCACAAGATCTGCAAAAGCAATTATCATCACAATGAGTCATCATGCTAAAAGGTGAGCTTGCTTGCCTACATTTACAGTACACACGTCATTTCAATAATTCTGAACTAATTAGAGTTATCATCATGTTCTTTTGTTACCGTCACTAATCTATCAGACTTACGTCAAAGCATGTTTGTATTTCAAATTTTATATGTGAACTGAGAAGAAACCAGAGATTTTATACTTAAAAACCAAACCAAACCAAAATAAAAACTTTGCATTTAAAATATCATTCAATTTGATGAATTTTTAATATTCTTCTTTTGAAGAATTATGTGCACATATAATTCATGATTTCTGAATATGTAACATCTTATCTATTATCTCAGTTGAAGCCAGATGTGTTTGCTTTTAGTGGTTTACATTAGAGTATTGAGTCCATCTAAGTTTGCTCATAAATAACTTTTTTTTAAAATCAAGAAGCAAATACTCAAAATCTAATAAATTCTATACTTTTTTCATTTTAACTCAGCAGTAAACAGGCAGGGGATAAATAGCTTTTAATATAAATCCTCCACTAAAGCATTTATTATTTTGACTAATCACATTAGAAATTCAGCTATTGAACTCCAAATGAGAAAATCTGTATTAGAAATACCAAACATCTAAAATCCCTTTGCGTCCCGCCCACCTGCATTCCTACCCCAGCTGAAGGCTCTTTAAGTGCTTATTGGATATCAGTTCACATATTAGTAGTTTTTCACTGGAGAGTTAAAGGTTGCTTCCCTTCTGTTTAGAACTTTCATAAAATCTAGATGCAGATGAATTTGGGAAAGGAAAGCCCAGTGAATCCATTTCGTCATTCCTATCGGGAGATAGCTTTACACTTTGACTGCTTGCTCACCGGTTTTGTGTAATTGGACAATACAGGCCCCTATATACATATATATATATATATATATCTCAATTGCTCTGATAGTAATTACACTAGTCCAGTTACCTAATGGTCTACTTCCAAGAAATAATATAAAGAAACTCTGATTCCTGTGAAGGAATACTTGCTGGGATGATTGTTTTGAGATGTTTTCAGAGTGAGTGAAACCACACTACAGAGATGCTTCAGTAAAATTTAGTCTGTCTCCTTCCTAGGAATGTTAATGGAGCTCATTTTCTCTGCTACCTTCTCTCTATGTTGTTGCCATTGTTAAGTGTTATTATTTATTAGTAGTATTTATTCTTCATGGAGAAGAGTGGGCTAAAAGAGTTGAGAAGCAGAGCTGAATTGTTTGTTAAAATTGAGAACAGGACATGCACTGATTGAGTGCAATGACTATTAAAGCAACAGGATCATTGGAGAAGAGGGAAAGAGAGTTGTTTGCCAATGAGATGTGCTATATAAATCTATTTTAGTTCTCCTCTGACATCTTTAGCAAAATTTGCAATGCTTAATAATAGTGCTTGTAAGTGGACTTCTCTGGACTGAAGTTGAGTAAAAGAGGAGAAATGATATAAGGTCATGCCAGAGAGGAAAACCTTTTGGCAAAATTGAATGAGTAAAACAGACTGACCAGCAACTAAGAATCTTTTCTGTTTGCTAGGCAATTACAATGGAAAGTGCAGGCCAAGTTATATCACCTCTGGTGAATCAACAGGAATGACTCCCAACAGCGAACATAGAATGCCATTTTAGGACATACTTAGTCTGGCAAACTCACTGTCTCACCAGACACAAGTAGAATATGTTGCTCCATTTCCTAGTATGATGATTTTCCTGGGACTTATGAGGCACAGTGATGTCAGGAGACACACGGGCCTAGATTCCAACTCCAAAAGAGTAAATCTAGACATGCTGTTAGAAAAAGTACTGCTTGGGAACCCCATGTTTCAAAGGGTGGGCACAGAATTTAAGAGCAGTAAAACTTTGAGGTGAAACTAAGAACACTTCAAGCTAATTTGGGAGAAAGCATCTTAAACATTTCTACAATTTTCGTAAAAAATTTTTCTAGGATAGTTCTATAGAAACATTTTGTACTCGATCCACACCAAATATTTACATGTTTAAATCCAAAATTATACATGGAAAGTACTGCTCAACATGAAAATGATCATTATAGGAACAAATTCGAAGTCATCATAAAACATTAACACTACCGTTTCTCCAATGCTTTGTTCAGAATACACTTGTAAATTCAATGAAGTCTTACCCACTACGGGAATTTAACTTGTCTAGTTTGTCCAGTCTTGGCTCACAGTAGCACAGTAGATGAATCATTAGGGTGCTGCCTGAATTGTCAGCAGTTGGAGCCTCCAGCCCCTCAGCAGGAGAAAGATGGGCCAGTCGGCTTCAGGAAAGATTGACAGCCCTGGGAATCCTGGAAAGCAGTCTCCACTGTCCTATAGGTTCACTAGGAGTTGTAATTGACTTAATGGCAATGGCTTTTCATTTGTAGATACTATTAAAAATAGATTTGTTTTCTTAATCTTCTCAAATGTATCATTGTTGTTGTATAGAAACCCAGATTATTTTTGTGTGTTGACCTTTTATTTTGGAATTTTGTAAAATTTTCTATTACTTTGAGAAGATTTTTAGTAGAGGATTGTTTGAGGTCATCTATATACATATCGGATCATGTCATCTGTAGATAAAGATAGTTTTCTCTCTTCCTTTCAATTTTGGATACTTTTTATTTCTCTTTCTTGACTTATTGCTCTAACTAAGCCTTCTATTACAATATTAAATAGGAGTGGTGAGATTGAGTTTCTTGGTTTTATTCCTGTTTTCAAGGGAAATTTTCTTATTCTTTCTACATTGAGTATAAGGTTGACTCTGTTTTTCAGGAATGGCCGGCTTAATAATGTTGATGAATTTCTGTTTTATCCGTAACTTGTTAGGAATTTTTATCAAAAATGGGTACTGGATTTGAACACATTCCTTTTCTGTTTTGACTGAGATGACCATGTAGTTCTTTTCCATTACTCTGTGAAAGCAGTGTGTTACATTCTAGGATATCCTAAGGTTAAACCAAACTTGTGTTCCTAGAATAAAATCCCAGTTGCTTAATATGCTACTGATTTATATTTGGGTTTTTTGTTTGCTTGTTTCTTAAGGCCATTTGACACCTGTATTTGTAAAGATCATGAAACTGTAGCTTTCTTTTCTTATCTTTGTATAGCTTTGCTGCCAGGAAACGCTGGTCTCATAGAGTTAGTGGGTATGCTTTCTGCCTTTTCTCTATGGAAGAATCTGAACAGAATTTATTTCAGTATTCTCTTAATGTTCAATAAAATTCTCCAGGGAAGCTGTCTAATCCCAGGTTTTTCTTTGTACAGGACTTTTTATTACTTATTCAATCCTTTTGCTTGTTGTAGTTCTGTTGAGGTTTTCTATTTCCTTTTGAGTCAGTTCAAGTAGGTTAAATGACTCTAGAAATGTATTCATTTTATTATCCAATCACATAATACATGATTATGAATCTAAAAGGAATAAAACATAAGGAATACATAATATTGATCATATACTATTTTAATTTAATTATTAACATGTCAAACTCATATCATACAAACATTTATTGTATAGGGGATTGACATTAATGATATGTAGAAGAATTTAAATATATAATTTCTTTCTCTTTCATAACTGACATTTCCGTTGGTAAGATCTCTTTTGACAGTAACATATTTAATAAGGATGCACATATTCAACCTACATTATTAGGAACTAAGTTTTAGAGGGTTTTTTAGTGAGATAATTTATCAGTAATTCCTGGAAGTTCCAGAAAGGACTTTTAAGATATAAATTCAAATGCATTAAGCATGAATTGATTAAAGTGGTGGGTAAGCTAGAACACAATTTTGAATTAGATGAAGTCTTTATTTCAAGAAACACAACTATGTGATGAACTGATCTCATTAATAGACTGGGAATTAATAGACTGGGAAAGTGAGGAAGCCTTAGTTTCTATTGCTTCAACTCTTTGGAATAAAGAGAAGCATTACAACCTTAAAAAAATCTGATCACATTTTCTTTTGGGAGTTGGTTTAGAAAAACATATAAATCAGACACCTGAAGCATTCATACAAAATTTTTGAATCCATAAACAGGGATTTTCCTTACTTTGCTGGTAATAAAACAGAAAAGCAACCCACTTGACAGAAAGTGGGCGACCTGAAGGCATTGGCAGAGCCGAGCTCCGCTGTACACAGTGCTAGACATTCAGTGACCGGCCTATGTTGACGCACGGCAATAAACGGAGCGTCTGCTGTTACTGCTGCTGCCACTAGCAGCGAACGAGAGGCGGTCAGAGGTACATTTTCCATAGCTCAGAGTTTCTCAGCACGACTATTTCTTCCTCAGGGTTGTTCACTCTAGACAAGAGCAGACACATCCGGGGGCTCCTCGGTGGTCCAGAAGAGTCACTTAGCGGAGAAGAGTTAGGGAATCCGTAGAGAGGATGGGAAGAAATTTCAAGATAAGGAAAGTGAATTGATGCGAGGACTTTAGGAGACGCTTTAAAGTATATCTCATGTATATAAGATAATTTAGAGGATTCCAAACCAAAAAGTGAGTTAAATGATTGTTTACTTGGGGCGTGCATTCCCTGATTCTGGCACCATGCTGAGCGCAGTCTATGGATCACAGGAGTGACTGCTTTCTAGGTCTTCTATCCCAAGATGATTTTATTTGGTTCAATGTATCTCTTTCTGTTACATGCAGCTCATCTAACAGGGGTTTCCTTTCATTTCTGTGGTCTCCCTTGCGTGAGTCTCACAGAAACGCAGCCTAACCAGAGACTGAGGTTTGCTTCATTTATGGATACAGAGTTACTTGTGAAAAGCTGCAGTTGAGAGAGTAAGTCAGAGTCAGGAGGGATTAAAAAGTAAGCAAAGCTGGGGTCCGAGTAGATTTCAGCAAGATGGCAAGTATGCAGGCAGGTTACACAGACCTGCCACAACAAAGACATGAGAAGTCACATGAAACCAATGCAGATGCCAACCCTTACACTCTGAGATGCTAAGGAAAGGCTAGAAGAGTGGATGGAATACTGACTAGGAGAAGAAGTTGAATAAAAGTGACAAGAAAGGAGACAGTTGGATGCATTGGCAGCTGGCACTGCCACCTCGAATGTTTGGAAGTCGCAGTTGAGACAGGGCCTTGGCTTTCAGGAACACACACCAGTGGACGGCGACAAGAAAGGTGGGAACCTTCCTCGTGCATCGTACCCGCATGGGGACCAGAAGTGTAACCAACCTCTGCGCTCACCCAGCCCCACCAAGTAGCTGGTGATGCCCCATCCCTGCACAGCCCCCGCCTTGCCTGAGGTAGGAGCCCTATCTTTGCGGACTAGGTGCTGACTACAACAGCCTGCAGCTGACAGCATGTGAGCTCCACCTCATGAGACCAAAAGAACACTCAATGTTGGGGCCCTGGCCGCCCTAGAAAAGGGAAGAGCTCCTTCCACCACCAGATAGCCTGGACCCTGCTGCCTTTGGCCTGAAAGAAGTCTTTTAGGAACCACCTCATTGACCCCACACAGAGTCTGCGCAAGCATGAACTACTATTGCATGCCATGCAGCATACAGGTAGGCAGGAATTCCACCTGGGCCAAGGGGTTCCACCCTACCCTGTCCCACTAATTCCCAAAGGATTCTGATCCAGGACACGTTCCTTACCCATAACGTTTTCTTTCTCTCATTGTTTTTGTGTTGTTTCTTTCCCATCTCCTTTTAATTAATTTTTTTGCTTTCCTTTTCTCTTTACTATGATCTTTTCTCTTTTTCCCTTTTAGTGTATTGTACTTTTTTTTTCTTTTCAAAATTTTCTTCTTGTTTTACTTTCCTTTCTTTTTAATGAATAGTTTTATTTTACTATTGTTTGAAGTTGCTCTGGGTTTCATCTTGCTGAGGTCCACAATTAATATTTATTTAAGCAACAGTTAAGAAATCAAATGCTGCATGGCACTGGGTGAATTTGCAGCACAAGGTCTCTTGAAGAGTGAGGATGCCACTTTAAAGATGAAGGTGCATCTGATCTGAGGCATATTTTCAACCAACTCCAATGCCCATGGCAGTTGGACACTGAATATTGAAGACTGAAGAAGAATCGATGCATTTGCATTATGGTGGTGTTCAATAATATTACAAGTACCATGGACTGTTAAAAGAACAAACACATCTGTTGTGGAAGAAGTAAAGCCAGAATGTTCCTTAGAAGCAAGAGTGGTGAGACTTTGTCTCATGTACTTCATGTCGTTAGGAGAGACCAGCCCCTGGATAAGGTAGGAGGGCATTGACAGAGAGGAAGACCCTAGACGAGGTGAGTTGACACAGAGGCTTCAGCAATGGGTTCCAACATGAAAACAATGGTGAGAATGGTGCAGGACCAGCCAGTGTTTTGTTCTGATGTACATAGCATCCCCATGAGCTAGAATGGACTCAATCACTTCTAACAACTACAACTACTAGTAAGTCACTGGGCGATTAGATATTGAATTTAAACATACTCACACACAGAAATTTTAAAACTTTCTTCAAATCTTTGTGCTTCTTAGTAAATTGCCAGACATCTTAGAAAGGCTTTCAGGAGCTCAAGAAATATAAGAGTCTAAGAGATCAAACCCTGACATACTTTTAAACAGCATATTCTTGAAAATGGATATTTGAGCCTGTTCATTTTTTAATTTCTCCATTTCTATTTAATACACATAGAGACTGACAGCACTTCACATGTTCTCTTTGTGAGACATGCACCTTCTGTGATGACAATGTATCCCCAAGGCAACCAAGGCTTTGCTTAATGGCCTATGCTTCAATGAAACAAAATGTGTGCACTTTTTGACATCCTTATTTTTTTATTTTCCGTAGAGATGGGTTGAAATTTTACTCTGAATGAAAATGAAACTGGAATTATACTTCCTACAAAAACTCATCTTTCTGCATGCTTTCTAATCCTTCTCAAATATTTATATTCAGATCTGAGTGGTCCTTCTACTCCTCCATCTACCAATGTAGACTGAACTTCTGCAATGCTGTTTAAAAAACAACTAACTGTAAATAAATAAAGTACTCATATTAAGTTAAAAGTGACATTTAAAAAGAATTCAGCCTATAGAGACAATCTACTGGACAGGTTCCATGCTAACCAGTACTATGTTCCCACGGTTTTAGTTTCTCTGGGATTATCGAAATTAGAATAGATTATTTGGTTTCAGAATGGAAGATAGTGTCAGATATGTGGAACTGCTCAAATTCAAATACTAAACCACACTCACTGCTATCAAGTCCATTCCGAGTCACAGCGACACAAAAGGAAAGGATAGAACTGCCTTTGTGGGTTTCCAACACTAATTCTTTACAGGAGTAGAAAGCCTTGTCTTCCTCCCACACAAAAGCCAGCTGGTGGTCTCAAACTACTCAGCTTGAGGGTGACAGCCCAACGTGTATACCATCGGGGCTCCTTCAGCATTCCATATCCTGCTGTATTCGTTGTAAAGTATTTATTTTATTAATTATTATTGTTGTAAAATGCATATAGAACACAACTCAACATGTTTTACGTGTACAAATTAGTGATATCGATTGCATTAATCCTACCGTGCAATCACCACTAAAGATTGTTGCTACGTAGATCTTTCTTATATGGAATATCTAGATTAAATAAATGTATAGAGACATAAGTGCTGTTAGTGGGTACTGGGGTTGGTAGGGAGAGGAAAGGGGAAGCAGTGAATTCTGTTTACAGTGGTAGAAAAGGTGTTATACATTTTTACCTGTTAGGATAAACTGCCTCTATGTTCCTATGGAAAACAACTTTGATAGGAAGTTCTTTCCTTAAACTGTTTCAATGTCTTCAGTATGAGTGTAGAAAGGCAGATTGGGTTTCTTGTGATTCTACCACCAGCAATATATACATGTAACCTGTTTGATTTTTGCTGATAATTTCATTCACTCAAAATAATTTTTAAGTCTAGGAAGATGGGTGAGAAAGAGAAAGAGATTCAAAGCAGAGACCCAAACATGCAAGGAATAGTTCTACCTTCTTAAAAAGATATCAGGTATCAGGTGTCAAAAACCAAAAATAAATCATAGCATTATGAATGAGGGGAAGTGCTGATTGGGGACCCAGGGCCCATCTGTGGGCAATTATACATCCCCTTACAGAAGAACCGCAGGGAGGAGATGAGCCAGTCAGGGTGCAGAGTAGCAATGATGAAATGTACAATTTTCCTCTAGTTCTTGAATCCTTCCTCTCCCCCCACTATCATGATTCCAATTCTACCTTACAAATCTGGGTGGGCCAGAGGATGTACACTGGTACAGATAGGAACTGGAAATATAGGGAATCCAGGACAGATGAACCCCTCTGGACCAGTGGTGAGAGGGGCGGTACTGGGAGGCTGTAGGGAAGGGGAGGGAGAAAGGAGGAACAGATTACAAGGATCTACATATAACCTCCTTCTTAGGGGATGGACAGTGAAGTGGGGAAGGGAGATGTCGGATGGTGTAAGATATGACAAAAGAATATTAATTTATAAATTATCAAGGATTAATGGGGGAGGGGAGACATGGAAGGGAGGGGAAAATGAGGAGCTGATACCAAGGGCTCAAGTAGAAATCAAATGTTTTGAGAATGATGAGGGAAACAAATGTACAAAAGTGCTTGACACAATGTATGTATGTATGGATTGTGATAAGAGTTGTATGAGCCTCCAATACAATGAATTTAAAAAATGTCAGCAACGATATAAATCAGAAAGCATGACTATTAGACATTCATTATAAGTCATGCCATATTATTTCAAATTGATGGACATTAACAGTTCAAAGTACAAAGGATCTGTAAACCGGTCTAGAGGGAATATGAGAATTGGGGATGATTGGGAAGAAAATGGAAAGAGAGGAGACCGAATTCAACTCTTTAGTAATCAAAGACTTATGGAGAAGATCTTCAAAGCACCCAGTGAGTGATGGTAGAGTTAAAGGCTAAGGGCGGTCCACTGGGTCCCTGAAGGTTGTACTATGCAGAAGAGGATGGATATTGGGAATGCGTCCAGGGAGATGCCCGGGGAGGCTGACTCGGTGATGTGATATCCAGTTTTCCTGGTTTTCTTCTCCAGGCTGCTCCTGCTTGACTCAGAGATGTTTCTTTCTTGATAAATATTTCAGAAAGTCACACTGTCTCTTTCAACTCCAGGCTGCTGGGACCAGAGAAACTGACATTACCACCCTTGGTGTATAATGAGGGGGAGGGCATAGTGTTTAAAAGAAAATGTGACCCTTTTAAATTTGTTTGCTCCAACACCTATAGATATTGATTTGTTTTATTTTATGTCTGATGAGAAGATGATAGTATGTGGTAGTGCTCAAAGAAACCCAGATTTTTTAAAGCTATGCATTTAAATTTTTTTACAAAACAATCTTCTCATATTCAAAGTATTTTCCATTAAACGTTATACATTTGTCAAATTTGTGATTTTATTCTTGGCAATATTTTCAAACTAATCTGTTTGAATGGCTGACAATACCTCTCTCATTTTTTTCTTCACCTCTTTTACGTCATCAAATCACTGTCTTTTCATGTCACTCTTCATTCATGGAAACAAAAAGAAGTCACACAGAGTGAGGTTAGGTGCGAGAGGTGTGTAGGGAAAGAGAAGCTTGCTGCTTTTTTGCCAAAAATTGGCTCCCTAAGATGGCTGCCTGAGCAGGTACATTGTCGTGGTGGCTAGTTCTCTGTCTGCCACAAATCAGGCCTTTATGTTGCACACTGTTATGCTGTCTTTTCAGATGCTGTGAATAAAACGTTTGATTAACTGTCTGACCTGGTGCAATGAACTCCAAATGCACTACGAGTCAACAGTTTCATTCATTTGAGAAGTTGATGGACATCCAGAACAAGGTTTGTCATCAATCAACATTTAACCTTTTTTGATATGAGAAAATCACTTATACACTTGAGTTTTTCTCATCGTGCTGTCTTTGTAAGCTGTGTTCAACATCACAACAGTTTCTGCTGCATTTTTCCCCAGCAGGAAACTAAAGTTCACAGCTGCCCGCTGTTCTCTTAAATCAGCCATCACACACCAAAACAACAACAACAACAACAAATGAGGTTTGAGTGAAACTTCTTTTACAAAAAAATTCACTGTGACCAGAGAACCTTCCCAGGTGATGCCACTGGGTGCCCTAACTCTTAGTGAGTTGCTGGATTCTCCTTGCCTAGCAGAAAAAATATGTCCTAAAAAATCTCTGCCCAGTAGGCTTCTTTCCGGATTTTTTTTGGTACAGCCTCATATCTACACCCACGTAGATACCAGAATTGGAGGAAGGCTAATTAATAACATGCACTATTCAGATGACTATCTTACTCACTGACAACATGGAGGACTTGAAGCACTTGGTGCTGCAGATCGGGGATTGCAGCTTCCATTATGGACTACCATGGAATGAAAAGAAAACTAAATTCTCACAACTGGATCAATAGGTAATATCATTATAAATTGGGGGGAAAAAAGATTGAAGTTGTCAAGGATTTTACTTGGTTGGATCCAGAATCAATGTTCTTGGAAACAGCAGTCAAGACATCAAATGATGATGAATTGCATTGGGTAAATCAGCTGCATAAAACATCTGAAAATGGTTGTAAAGCAAGAATGCTACTTTGGAGACTGAGATACACCTGACCCAAGTGATGGTATTTTAAATTGACTCATAAGCATGAGAAAGTTGAACACTGTATAAGGAAAACTGAAGAAAAATCGATGTATTCAAACTGTACTATTGTCAAAGACTATCAGAAGAACCGTGAACTCCCAAAACGACAGAACAAATCCGTCTTAGAAGAAATAGAACCAGCATGCTCCTTAGAGGTAAGGATGGTGCGACTTTGTCTCACCTACTTTGGACTTGCTTATGGGAGAGACGGGTCCCCAGGGAAGGACATCATGCTATGTAAAGTGAAGGGCACAGAAAAAGAGGAAGACCCGCTACAAGACGGATTGACACAGAAGCTTCAACAATGGGTTCAAACATAAAAACAAGTGCGAGATTGGCACAGGACGGGCCAGTGCTTCATTCTGTTTAGTGGCTAAACGTCAGAACTAACTCAGCAGCACTTAACAACAACAATACAACACTCCCAAAGAAGAAATTCATATGTCAGTAAATCTAGTTTGCAAATTCATGAAAGGCATTTAGCATTTAGCACAGTATCTGGTCCTACAAGTGTTTTATTGGTTGTATTTTTCATTTGTATTTCTTTTCCCCTTAACTGGTTTGCAGTGCTTTGGCACAGCAAAGCTATGTCTTTAACCTTTTGCAGTTCTACTGCCTTAGGCTTAAGCCTGGTGCCTTAGACTGTGGCTATAGGTCCTCCACCTCACTATACGTCTTTTCATGGTTTCTTTGTCCTTGTCTAGAAAACAATGGAGAAACCTAGAGGAACCCTCCAATGGCACTCTGTGAGAAGGATGCGGCACTTTCCTTTCAAGAAAATGTCTGTCTTTGTATAGCCTACGGGGCAGTTTAACTCTTTTCCATAGATTCACTCCGACTGTGAGCACACTCGGCAGGGAGGCTTTGGAGAATAGCAGTAAATAAAGCGTAAGGAGCACTTGTTATCTCCGTGGCTGTCTAAATGATTTACTGCTAACTCAGGTAACTGCACAGCAACCCCGAGGGAGTGATCACTGCTGGTTTTCAATGAAGAAGCAGGGTCCCAGAGGGGAAACATCACCTGACCAAGTATTGCAGTTGGTATTTGATCCCAGGTATCCTGGCTCCGATACACACGGTCTACTAGGAGCCATATGGTATCTCGGATTATGTTAATGTTTCTCACTTAAAGAAAGGGAAACGCTTAAACCTGCATTAAGTTGGCAAGTGACCGTCACTGCATCTGCATCTGTAGTAATTTTTGTATGTGTTCCTTATTGCATTGCAGAACACGTTCGCACTCTTCCCAGCGAGTTCAAGATGTAATCCAAGAGTGTAAAGAACAACCTCAGGAGCAAGACATGTAGGTCCGTGGTGTGGCTTTGCCAGTTGCTCTTGCCTAGCTGGGCTCCTTTTTCTCCACGGAACAATTCTTCAGAGAAACTCGATTGCTCTATACGCTTCAACGAGAAGAACAGTCACAACTACGGTAGTAATGAAATCGTTTTAAAACGCAGTGCTTTCATATAACTGTCTCAGTTACCTCATGGTGCTGCAACAAACATGCCACAAGTAAGTGGTTTTAACACACAGAGATGCACTTTCTCAAAGTTTAGGGCTAGAAGTCCAAATTTGGGGCATAGGCTGTAAGAGAAAGTTTTCTTTCTCCTTTGGGAAAATCCTTCTCTTTCTGCTTTTCTTCTTCACTTTCTTGGTAATCTCCATGAAAGGTAAATCATTCCCACTTTGTGCCTACTTGCTCCTGTGCCTAATTTACTCTTTATAGGTCTCAAAAATAATTGATGTAAAACATCCTACATAGGTATGGCTTCATTAACATAATGAAGAAATAATATTCCCAAATAGTATTACATTCACAAAAAAATCCTTAGCACATTGCCTTTGAGTCGATTCTGACTTACAGTGATCGTATAGGGAAGTGATGTTCTTCTCCTTCGTGTTGTTGAGACTCTGCTTTTTATGAAAGCAACTTGCACTCCCACAGAGCAGCCAATCGGTTGGACCTTCCAGCCCAGCAATTAATCCACTGTCTCACCAGGGACCCTATCCACAGGTAGAGTGATTAGTGTTACAACACATAGTTTTTTTGGTGGGCGATGGGGGTGGGGAGTGGGTACAAGATTCAACCCCAAATGCTAACTGTTGAGTTTTGGAATGGTGAAGACATTACCATCATGTTCAAATGCACATTATAATTTTATACACTTTATTTGAAATGGTGATTATTACCCAGAAGATTCTAGATGGTCAGGAAGAGGCAGTATTGTGGAAGCATCATGGTCTCCCTGAAGTGACAGACAGAGCTGTGTTCATGTCCAAGTGATTTATGATGTATCTGTTGTGTGACTTTGGTCAGGTTACTTATCATCACTGAGCATGAAAGAATAATAATACCATAACAAATAAATGAAGATTTAGTTTTAAATCCAACTACTTTTTATGAGCAACATTTAGCTTCTTCAAATGGAACTTTGTTTGCCTTAATCATAAAACAGAGAACTACTCATTCGACTATATCATTGCTCAATTTATTCCTTTGACTTCACAAATCAGAATCTAGGTTCCTGACTTTAGCTCTAGGTGACTCTAATTAATTTGCACATATGCCATTTTGTGAATTATCATATTTTCTTAAATGTAGAAGTATATAAAATATGTTTGTATTTGTATTCAATAACTTAATAATAAGTTTTTAGGGTCTAAGATGAGTTTGAAATATGCTTTTTGTTAACATACATGCTGATGTACTCAGTAACTAGATGGATTAGTATATAGTCAATGAAGTTACAGAAATTCTTTGGTTCCACTAATGCTTTATCACATATAGCTGATATGACAACCCTCCAAAATTCCAGGACATAAAAGTTTCAGTGTAAAAACTAAGAGAGTGTACGACAAACCAACACAAATTGGCCATCATATATATTGTGGGGGAAGGGATCTATGTTTGAGTTATTTTTGTTTGTATTGTTTTGGGTGACTAATCAGAATTCAAATGCATCAATTTTTCTTCAATCTTCCTTATTTATTGTCTAGCTATTAATGCCTATAAGGTCACTTGTTGTTTCCTTGTCCCTGGGTTTGTTAACACCCACTTCCTTTCCGTCCCTCCTCCCTTCCTCTCTTGTCCCCCCCCCCAACCATCAATCCCATTGTTTTCTTCCCTGGATTGTTTATCCTGCCTAGCTTATCTAGACAGACATGCAAAGACAATAATAAGAATCAAAACAAGACAGGGTTCAGTATAGCACCGATAAAACATACAACTTTTCTTTAATTCTTTAATGCTCTCCCCCCTTAATACCATGACTCAAATTCTACCTTACAAATCCGGCTAGACTAGAGCATATACACGGGTACAGATAAGAGCTGGAAACACAGGGAATCCAGGATGGATAAACCCCTCAGGACCAAAAATGAGAGTAGCAATACCACGTGGGGAAGGGGAAGGTGAGAGGGAAAGGGGGACTGATCACGATGATCTACATATAACCCCCTCCCAGGGGGATGGACAACAGACATGTGGGAGAAGGGAGATACAGGCCAGTATAAGACATGAAAAAATAATGATTTATAAATTATCAAGGGTTCATTAAGGAAGGAGGGAAAAATGAGAAGCTAATAACAAGGGCTCAAATAGAAACAAAATGTTTTGAAAATGATGACGACAACAAATGTACAAATGTGCTTGACATAATGGATGTATGTATGGATTGTGATAAGAGCTGTATGAGCCCCCAGTAAAATGATTTTTCTTTAAATAAAGAGCCGAGAGATTATTATACCATGTCTTAGGTCAGGCTCACCTTGTCCTAAAAGTGACATATTTGCTCTTTAACACTTTAAAGAGATCTTACTTTCTGATTCTACGAAGAATTACAATATTGAAAAATCACAGGGGCGGTTCTACCCCATCCTGTAGGGTCACTATGAGTCAGCATCGATTTGAGGGCAGTGAATGTTTGCATCAGTTTTGTCCTAGGCCATGGGTCTGATTTCTTGATCACTGCTTCCATGCCCAGTGGTGTTAGGTAACTTGAGTATTGACTATGGACCCAAGTAAGAAGAAATCCTTAAAGACATTTTTTTTCATTTATCATGATATTATCTATTGGTCTAATTGTGAGGTTTGTCTTTCTTTGCATTTTTTTAAATAATCCACACTGAAGGCTGTAGTCATTGATTTTCATCAGTGTTTCATGTGATCACTGTTCTCAGTCAACAAGGTTGTGCTTTACATATATTGTAATCTCTAAGTATATGAAATACATTGCCTCAGGGAATTCCTAAAGCACAGACTAATTGCATGCTCTTTTCATTCTCCTAAATTCACGAAAAATGCAGAAACTGATGGCAGAGACAGTTTATATGTCTGTGATACAATAAAGACCGATGGCATCCAAGGTTTTGATGGAATCATAAGTGTAAAATAGGTCTTTCAGCTACACCCAGGATATGACTCAGGATCAATTTAAGAAAGTCATGTTGAAGCCTTTCATTTTACCTCAGCACAATTTAAAAATGAATATGAAACACTTCTGGCAATGGGCTGTAAATAGAAGCTACTCAGGGACCCCTGAGGTAGCTCTTCTTCCAGTTAAAGCCAATAAGAACAAGAAGCAATGCCTCTGCTTCATATGTGCAGCCATTTCTGATCTTTTCCCTGAACCGTCCAGGGAAATGGATGACTCAAATGCATTCTGGGTTCACTTTGATCAGGCCCAAATCACTCCCGGTCTACTGTGATCAACAGTCTTGTATAATCAAGTACCTAATATGGATTGAATTGTGTCCCTCACAAAGGTGGTGTGGAAATCCCAATCCCTGGACTTACCAATGTGGCATTGTTAAGACTTGTGGTCTTCTGAATCCTGTGGCAGTTATATAAACTTTTGTCAATTTGAGAGGATTAAAAGTGAAGTGATGGTGTCTAGCCTGACAATCAGGCCATAGTCAACGAGACCTCTGTGTGGGCATGGCCTTCTCCTGAGGATTCTGAGCACTCTGTATTTTTCCTTGGAGGCGGGAGACACACTCTGTTTACTCTCTGGAGACGCTTTCCTGACAAGGCTGACTTCCTGGGAGACATTGCCGCTGAGGAGACACATGGAATTGTGCTAGTGCCCTGAGCTGGAGCACCCACGTGGAGTCCCCTGCCAGCACTGAAATGCTTACAATGCCACTGGATCCGCAAGACTTCCCACCCACTGGTCTGTGATCTTCCTACATTTGGCATCATTGCATACGTTTTGTAAGTCTGAAGAGGCTTTTATAGATTGGTATCGGACATATAGGCTAATATCAGACTTATAGACTTGATCTTGACTGGGCTGGGATGTTTTCTCGATATTCAATTGCTCTTGTATATAAGGCTCTTTCTTATATACATATGAGTGTCTATGAATTTGTTTCTCTAGTCGACCCAGACTACCACAAATCCTTTCTGAATGGTGAGAGAAAACACACATGAGGAAGCCAGCTTCACGTGAACAAAAGTTCTACAATGCAATACCAAGAAATGCCCAGGGCTACCAGGAGCCAGTGAGACAAGGGGGGATGTTTCCTTAGAGCAGAGACTGAAAGGGAAAGTCCTGGATATGCCCTGCATTTTGACTTCTAGTCTTCACAACTGTGAGTAGATAATATTCAGTTCTTGAAAACCATCTGCTTTTGCGGTATTTTGTTAGATGATGGCCTAGGACATTAAGACAATACCTATACATTTTCATTTTTAATTGATTTTCCTTGTGCCCCTGACAAGAGTTTCATGTAGGAGGCTTACAAGAAAACACAGGAGTAGTAGAAAAAGATGGCAACCAGCCATCTTTTATAAGTGTTTTCACATGTTTTCACATAATCTTAGTAATTATGAGATTCTTAAGTTCAAATGCTAAATTAATTTGAATTTAAATAAGTTAAAATACAATTTAATAAGAATTCACAGGTCTCTATTTTATTTTTATTTATTTATTTTTGTGTGTCTCAGGTGTCTATTTGAGAGAGACTGCACCATTTCTGATTACAAAAGAAAACTACGATCATTTCTTATGCATAAATTTACAAGTCCTAGTTGAACTAAATGCTAGAAATCAGGGTTTTTTTTTTCCTTTTAAATATATGCTTCTTGGATATTTAAAAATTCTCCATAAGAAAGCATTTTTAGAATTTTACATTTCAGCAAATATGAAGAAATATAGATGAGGTGAAATTTTTAATAATTTCCTTTCTGTTGCCTTCTTCTCTTAAATGTGAAACATTTAAAAGCAAAGCCATAATTGGAATCTAGGGTAAAATGAGGATATTTTAAAAAGGAATGAGTACATGGAATGTTTTTCTGCTTCTTGTTTGCCTTCTAGGTTCTGGGTTGTCTTTGCAAAACATCAATAATCAACTGTTTACTACATGAATGATTGCAGTCACCTGTGAAATGTTAAGTGGATAATGTTTTGTAAACAGCATGGGATATCAAAGGTGAAGAAACGATATTTTAAGTAATAAGTGGTGAAAAGTTATTGAGAAAAAATTTTAAAGGAAGGTAAATTATACAAACCACTAAAAGCAGAACTGAAAGGAATTATGAAGCACAATGATAATCTTAAAGGACAATAGTATATTTCAACAAATTCATTATATTTCAAACAACAGCACAAATACATTTCTCACTGTATGAAAGGTCATGATAAATACTTCTAGGGAATATTTATGAAGAATTGCAGCATATGCTAAGTATCTTGAAGAGACTTATTATAGGCCATTACTGAATAGCAATATAATGAGGGAAGTAATTCAGTTTCTGAAATTTCAAGAAACATTTTATTTCTCCCCCTTTCTATTTTCAACCCACTTTATTAAGTAGTTTCCTGAGAAGAAATATTACAGTAACCATATGCATACTACATATGCATGCAGAATTTCAGGTAGTGGTGAGTGCAGGGAAGAAAGGAAGCAGTAAGAGGTAACGCTGTGAGTGGCTGCCGACTGTTTCTTTCCATAGGATGAGAGGTAGACTGTCCCTCTCTGAGAAGTAGGCAGCTCACCTTCTGGAGCCATTGCTGGACTGGAAAGAATGTGGAGGAAGCTCCTCTCAGGCAGAGGAAATTCCAAATGCAAAGACCCCTAGGTGAAACTGAGCCTGGCAGGCTCAATGAGTGGCCTTCTGCTTGGTGGCTAGAGTAGAGTAATATGGTCTGGCGAAATTCAAGAGGCACATGAGGCCAGATCTTTTATGTCTTCATTAATCTCACACACACACACACACACACACACACAGTTTGGAACTAATTCTAAGTGGGGTGGATAGGAAGCCACTGAACGTATTGACTAAATAATTCATTTATGCTTAGATTTTTTCCTTTGACTTTGGGGTGGAACAGACACGAGAGATGAGAGAGGTGGAATGATAGAAAGTCCAGCTGCGGGGTGTCTAGCTTAAAGGTGGCTCAGAGAGTATGAAGTAAGTGGGGAGGGGGGCGGAATCACAGAGGAGGGTTAGTAAGATTCCACACAGAGTGCACAGGAATTCTTGGATGCTTGTGGAATGAGACAGAGACAGCAAAAGAGAGATTCCTCAGTCTAAGTTGAGTCCCTGTGTGTGTGACAGTGAATTCACTCAGAAGAACACGAGGCAGTTTCAACTGGTCATGAAAGAAGAGGCGAGAAGTACCTGTCCTGTGGGTTGAGGACTCGGTGACTATTACAGTGATAGGCATTCGAATGTCAGTGAGCACGTAGGTGGGATTTAAAGACGTGGGACTTTATGATGCTACCCAGGGAGTGTGTTAGAGAGCACTTGAGACTTGGTAAAGGGAAGAAAGTGAAAGTAAGCAGGAAAGAGTTCCTGGAGATCATTGATAAAGGAAGAAGAAAGCTAGGAGAGAAAGATGCATTGACAGAGGGGAAGAAAGTGTTGCCAAGAGGAGAGAGTGACCCAGTGCCTGAATGTGGTTGCAAGGTTCAATAGGAGAGAGTCCACTCATTGACTATAGAATTTATTGAGATGCATGAAATTGGTACACTTAACTGAACCGCTTTCATGAAAGAAAAGTCTGGTTCAAGGAAGAATGGAAGTGGAAGTAGTCCAAGATAACTCCTTAGAAGGTTTGTGCTCGGAAAGGTTGCAGCAGAGTGAATTTCAGTCAAAGAGCCTTTGTAAAGCAACCTTGGGTCCTGATGGAAATGGCCCGGAAGTGAGACGGACACACAGATTGGTTGGAGAGAGTACACTTGCAGAAGCCAAGTCCTTAAGAGCAAAGGGAGAAATTGAATTTCAAATACAAGCAAAAGTGTTGGACTTTAACTAAAATAAAAGGTTATCTGTAAAATACCGAGAAAAGAGTGGTAACTTGGTGAAAGTCCTTGGCAGCCAAATAAAAGGTATGCAGTTCAAACCCACCAGCTTCTCTGTGGGAGAAAGATACGGCAATCCTCTTACATAAAGACAGATTTGGAAGTTCTTTAGGAAATTTCTCCTCAAGCCCATGGGATTACTGAGTCAGAATTGACTCGACAGCACTAGGTTTGGTTTGGTTCTTAGTATAAAATTTTCATTTAAGCAAAAATAATATCTATTTTAGACAGCACTGAAATGTAGTTTATTCTCTAAAACATTCTTTCTGCTACGGTTCATTCATTGATTCTATTATGATATGTGCATAGTCTGTGAATAAAAGCAGAAGAAAGTCATTGGCAAGTTTTCAAATCTATGGCTGACTCCTTTGAGTTACTAGCTATGACCTTATTTGCAAAAGTAAAAGCAAAACCAATCCAAAAATAAATAAATAACTGATTTTTCAATTAGGTCTCTTAAAGGCAATTTATTCCATCCTACTGAATCCCCAAGGTAACTATTATTCAGTATCCCTTTTCCCATACTCAGCAGACTTTGCCATTTTATAATTTCCCTCTTTCTGAAGGTGCTACTGAAGTGCAGTGGAAACCTGTTGTGAAACACAGCAGATTGGAGGCTTATGTGCAAAGCCCTGGACGCCCCGCCTCCCGGTGAACCAAGTGCAGGGAGTTCTGCCCTTGGGCACAGGCAGTGCTCTTTCAGAAGCAGGCGGTTATTGTCAGGCCTCTTTCCCTTTTCTTTTTTAATGAGTACATTCTGAAAAAGGAAAGTGACTGAACATTTGTATTTATTACTTCAGCTTGTAGTGAGCCTTGATGTCAGAGGATAAAATTTTTAAAAATAGAATGAACTTAATAATAGGGAAGTGTTTCTGTCTGTAAGATAAATTGACACGAAATACAGCACATGATTATTTGTTCTGGAATCAGATAATTGGGCCATTTAGAATAATTATCTTCAGAAATTTTATCAGCATTTTGTTGATTTGTTTGATGTGTCTCTTCTAAGCAACGAAGCATATTTTCCTAGTTATTTAAAAAAAAAAAGGTGAGTGAAAGTGATACTCGAATGCAGTTTCTTTTTCTCTGGGCCGCTCTGTCCTTGACGCTGACCAGTGTGTAATCACAGGTTTAGACCAAGTCTCCAGTGGCTGTCATGGGGATTAATGGCAAGTGTAAGAGGCGACATTTAGCAAATTTCGACCGCTTCTTTTTTGTATAAATGCCCAGAGTTGCTTCTGGATGTGATGACTGTTCCATGCCAAAAGGCGCTCAGTGAGGAATGCTTCTATTCTGCCATCCATTTCACAGGGGCCCAGAAGTGCTAAAGAGTTTTCCAGGGGTTTTCTGCTCCCAGCACAATTAGCCCATCATCAAAATGCTGAAAACAGAGTCAAAATACGAAGGGAAAATGAGGTGAGTGAAACTTTATGACAGGAAAATAAAAACACCCTATGATTCTTGGGACCACGAAGTGACTTGTAGCTTTTGTTTGTCACTATTTCCCCCGAATGCACCTCTGAAACCACACAGAAATCATTCTAGTAATCACCAATGCTGTAGTCTTGGTGGCTGTCACAGGGCTCACGAATGATATTGCCAAGTGCATATACTGAACAAATATTAGTTATGCAAGCGGCTGTGAGCCTGAATTCCAATATTAAAAGCTGCTATAGGCAGAATAGAACACTCTGCCCTCTAGTGCCACTGTGAGTCAGAATTGCCTTGATGGCAGGGCGTTTACATGCCATTGGCTATAGTCCCATGTGGAGAGCATTTTCTACTATAGTAATGGACAGACTTAGGGGAGAATTCAGAGCTGACCTTAGTGGAAAGTGTGGCCCAAACTGCATTTATTTCCTTGGGTGTGTTTTTAAGACTGGACCTTCGTGGGGGGAGAGGTGTCCTGCCTGGTGGCATAATGGATAACCATTGGGCTGTGAAGCGCAACCAGCAGCCGCTTCTCAGGAGGAACACAGGTGTTCTCCTGCTGCTAAGGACTGCCATCCAAGAAAGTGAGAGGGTAGTCCTACCCTGTCGCGTAATGTCGCTGTGAGTCACAATGGACTCCTGGACTCTGGAGCAATGATTTTGGTTTGTAGTTTTTCCACGTGGCGTGAACCAAGCCACACCTTTTATTTCCTTGGAGGCGTCTTTGAATCCACGTTCGTTGAAAGCGTGACTTCAGACACCATCTTTTGTTTTTCTCAGATGCAGTCTATATCTTGATATATATATATATATATATATATACACACACACACACACACACACACACATATATACAGTTTCAACACACATCAGCTAATCTGGAAAGCTCTACTCCTATTTCCCGTCTGAGCTTTGGAAGAAAGCAGGAGACCTGCTGTGACTTTGGGGCATTTGGGGCTTCTAGCTCAGGACCCTGCATTTGGCTCTCCTTCCGCCAGCTCAGGGACTGACCAGCACTCACCACCAAGGGAAATGCTGTCTCAGAGTTGTATGCGTGTGGTGGGAAGTGGTGGCGTATCACAGAGCCCAGGGAGGTGAGAGAATGTACTTAAGAAAGAAGTGGGGAGGGGAAGAGGGTGGAGCAGAAGACCATCTTGGAAGAGTTAGACATTTGAGACATGTTTAATCTCCAACTCCTTGGGCCTACTCTGGTATTAATTCTTCTAACAGAAATTACCGCCACAAGGGAATTAAGGTGAAGTCAATTGCATTAAGGTGTAGCCACTGGTTTCCCTTTCCACTCTGGGGACCGTTTGGATCCCGGTTTGGTGAGTTATTCGCGACGAGAGTCTGAGAAGTCTAGTTCTCATTTTCCTTTTTGAGCTGCCTGATGAGGACAGAGGGAAGCAATGTGGTCCTCTCCTGCCTGACTGTTTGAATCTCCTCTTGTTTGAATCTCACCTTAGTCGTCGCTTCTCAGGACAGGCTACTCCGGCCAGCCCTAGGCTTTCCTAAATGAGATTTTTTGAGTGAACATATTTTGTAGTATTTTTGAGGCACTCCCATCTCATGGCATTAACTTGCTATAATATAATTACCTACTTGCCCTTTTAATACAAATAATGTGCATTTTTGAAACTGCAAACCCCAGCATTATTGTCAGAAACAGGTTATAGCAATATTTTACATGGTATTTACATTATTTTTCCCTCTGTCAATGAATTTAATGTTGTCATATTTTGCCTCCCAGACACATGGAAATTTCTGGCCTTCTATAGCTCTAATTTTTACCGCACGTCATTTCTTTTCATGAATTAAAGAGCACAACTTTACACATTGGGCTACTAACCTTAAGGCAGAAGGTTCTAATCCACCAGGTACTATGCAGGAGAAAGAAGAGGCTTTTTGTGCTCTTATAGATTTATAGCCTTTGAAACCAACAAAGGCAGCTCTGATCTGTCCTTTAGGGTCACTGCGAATGAGAATTGACTTGCTGGCAATGAGTTTGCTTTGAGAGTTTAGGGGTGCTATTTGGTAAGCATTGGACTGCTACCTGCTAGCTCAGTGGTTCAAACTCATAAATCACTCTATAGAAAAAGGTTGTAGCTGTCTGCCCCTGTAAAGATTTACAGACTCAAAAGCACTGTCTTGGTGCACCACGA
Organism: Tenrec ecaudatus; assembly: GCF_050624435.1. Taxonomy (NCBI): domain Eukaryota; kingdom Metazoa; phylum Chordata; class Mammalia; order Afrosoricida; family Tenrecidae; genus Tenrec; species Tenrec ecaudatus. Next base: position 92,653,265 of record NC_134536.1, read on the forward strand.
GTCAGAAAGAGCTCAACAGTATGGGTTTCCTGAATGTAGGAATCCAGGTGACCTCGGAGATTCACTGCCATTTCCTGGAAACTCTATTTTGATCTGAGCAGAGTGTCGGTAGAGACAAGTTGGCTTTCATCTCTTTGAGGAATAATAGACTCGTTTGGGTTGTTCTCCAACTCTGGCCATTTTGTTTCAGAACCCCAAGTGTAAGTCTTGAGGATTGATTTTCTACGCTCCTTTTGTTCTTTCTTCATTTATGTATGCTACTCACCAAGCTGCTTTATTGATTGGTTTTCTAAATTCTCCATAACATTGACAGTGACGCAGACCACTACTGTTAGGTGTGGATGGGTTGATTCTGGCACATTGAGGCCCTGTGTCCAACATAATGAAAGACTGCCTGATCCTCCCTAAGCAAGCCTCACAATAGTAAGTCAGATGATTCAGCCCTAATCCCCAGGATATCAATTTTTATGTGTTCCATTTCACTTTTGATGGCTTCTAATTTTCCTAGATTCATACTTGTACATTCCATGTTTCAAATATTAATACAGATTTGTAGTTGTTTATTCTCATTTTGAGTCATGCTCCATAAGCAAATGAAGATATTGCTCATTTTATTCTGTTCACGTCATTACAGCAGACTCTACTCTGAGAGGGGAGTTCTTCCTTGGTTGTATTTTGAGTGTCTTCAGACCTGGGAGTTTCGTCTTCCAGAAGTGTACCTAACAATATTATACTGGTGTTCATAAGGTTTTCTGTGACGAATCCCTTAGACAAGGACCGCCAATTCCTTATTCTAAGTCTATGTTTAGTCAGGAGGCTCCCCTGCAGCCTATTCACCTTGAATGATCCTGCTGGCATTCAAAACACAGGCGAGCATCACAGCGGTCTCCCACTTTCCTAAGCATGATGGTCTTCTCCAAGGGCTCTTTCCTCATGATTCCTGGCCAAAGTCCATGAGCTAAAGCCTCACCATCCAACTTTAGCGATTGTATACCAGCTTTGCTTTCTACACTCCTTCCATTATAAAATAGAGTAAGAAAATGAGTGTGATAATTATGCCAATGGAGACTGAATCGAAATTTTCATTGATAACTACTCGAAGTCATGTAGGACCATGCAGGGCTTACTTTGCTTATCCTCCTGTTTTATAGCATATCACTTATGGACAGGCTTCAGTAGGTTCAAGAAGAAATTCATGACTCAAAAGAGATGAGAATATAATGATCAATTTAATTTAATAGAAATAAACATATAATTTCATTTGTCGGTTTTCTAATTGCCAACCTACCACCAAGGTTGAACCATGACTTCCTGACTATCGCTTATCTAAACATGATCAAAAATAAGATTTTTCAGATTTTTGAATAAGTGTGATAAGACTGAAACACACTTCTAGAAATGTCACAACATATCTGTGATATATGCACAAGTCATGCTATGTCAAAATAGTCTTGCATATTTCTTTATTTTGTTTGTATGCCTATTCTCTCTCTCTCTCTCTCTCTGTGTGTGTGTGTGTGTGTGTGTGTGTGTGTTGTATGCATGGACACATTATTTAAGAAAAAATAAAGGTGTGTTCCCTAACACACACACACACAAATTAAGAGCACAGGATGATGAGCAACTGGAATTGAGTTTTATAGTATATATTTAATTAGTTCAACATATCCTCTACTACATTTCCAAATGGCCATATCTATCTTGGTTCTATAATATTTTGGAGATAAGAGTGTGGTTTTGTTTTGATATGGTACTTGGTGAGACACAGCCTGTCAGTAATAGTTCAGTAAAAGACATGTAGCTAGCATGACACAAAAGCAGTGTGAGAGCGGAATGGCAGGGCTGCCAGCGGTGGGCAGGACTTTTTACGGAGGTGCTAAAATCTCTCCTCTCCTGCCCAGAGCTTTACACCTACTGGCACATTTACTCAACACCTCAGCATACAGACAGCTATATTTTTGATGAAGAAAATTAGAGAAATCCTGGAGAGTCAAAACAGACAGAAGACACAGCTCTTCTGTCCCGAATCAATGGGACTATTGGGACCATAGCTTTGCCTTCCTGAAAAAAAGGTCCAATCAGGAGCAAATCAATATTTGTTGATGCATGCTTTCATGGAGCAGGCTTGTGTTTTCTGTAGCAAGGTTGTCTTTTAATAAGATGACCAAGCACGACTTTATAAGACAAACAAATGAAATAAAACCTTCCAGATGACTACTACTGGAAAGGTTCTGTTTCTCTTTCCTTCCCCTCTGCCCCCACCCCCCACCCCCCACCAAGACTCTAATACAGACCTTTCAGTGCAAAGGTCTGACAGCTGTATGTGTTTCTTCCTGGTTTGTATGGCAATTCAGGGTGCAATGTGGGCTTGTTCTGCCTGTAATACGGCCCACTGAAGTCACTTTCTCAAAAGAAAGACAGACTTTAATAGTTTTTAAAAATCATTCTAAATTAGAATTTTGTAGCACTTTATTTTCTGTTCACCGGTAACATTTTTAATGTAGAGCTTCTAAATACATTAAATCACTGAATTTTAACTATTATTCTATCCAAAGCAAGGATTATCCTAGAACTATAGAAAGATATAAAGAGCCCTTCTGGCCTGGCCCTGCTAGGTAAAAGCTGGACTGTTAATCTTAAGGTCCGTGGATAAACTCATTAGCTGTTGTGTGGGAGAGAGATGAGTCTATCTGCTCCCAGAAAGATGTGCAGCCTTGGAAACACTATTTAGGATCCATAGGAAATACAATCAACCCAATAGCAGTAGATATGGCATATAAAGTTGTATTACAACATAATTGAACTGAAAGTGCACAGAGCATCAAGAAGAATTAGGGACATTTAAAAATAAGGTTTAAAATTATTTTTAATGCTCAGCTAAAGAGACAATAAAATAGGAATATTTTTAGAGTTTTGACAGAAGTCTCTATTTATGAGAAGAATCTGGGGGGGGGGGTGGTTACACAATCCATCTGATCGATACTTATTAAAAGGGAAGCTTTCCTTTTACTTTTGAGATTTATTTCTTTAATTTGGGAAAGAAGCATAGGATCCAGGCATAGTGTGCATCTAGGATAAGATGTAGGCACTAGACTAGCCATGATGTTGGATGAGGAGAAGTAGGTCACTTCAGTTTAAATATTCTCCCTGAGCTTGACGGATCTTCCTCCAAAATTAATGATGGTTCTCATACCCAGCAGTACACTGAAATGGTTCTAAGACTGCACAAACCTCCATGTTGCCACATCCAGTAGTCTGTTCTCTCCATCTTATTCTAGAATCTAATAGAATTTAGCAAAATAACCTCCTTCTTCTACTAGCACTTTCTTCATTTGGAACCTATGGGTCTATATATGCCCATGCTTTTATTATTTTTTTTTAATTTGGTGCTTTTCTTTAATGTTTTTTCCTTCCTATTAACTGACAACTTTTCACCTCCTTTATTATACCTCCACCATTAAATATTAGTTTTGGGTCACTTTCTATAACTGTTTATTAATGCAGTTATTTAATCATTATCCTTGAAGATCCTCTTTGTGTTGATTAGTCCCTGGGTGGTGTAAACAATGTTTGAAGATTTAAGTTTACCCAGAGGTAACTTGGGAGATATACCTGATAATCAATTTCTGAAGAATTAGTCAGAACTAGAAAGAGACATCATACCAATCCACTACAACGAAGACCTTAGAAACCAAGCAAACCAGATGAAAATGGTAATCCTGGACTCTGAGCTTCAAACAAATGTACAAAGAAGTAGATCAAACACCAACTGGAAGAAGAAACCAACTGTTTCTTAACAATGTGGCTATTTTAAACTATTGCTAGCAATGCTCAGTTTGGGGCAAGAACCAGACACTTGGCTCTACTCCTCACCCAGAACTTCACCCATGGCTACAATGATAACAGATGATCAGAGAGTACTACTTTCCAATTTACCACCCTATCCCCTCCTAAGGCCAGATTCTGGACTCCTATCCACCAATGTGGTGACTAATGACACCACCTCCTCCATCTATCCACACCGTCCCTACAGTGAGCTGTAGACACAAAGTGCCCCTGTAGATCAGGCACTGCAGACAGGTGACTACATGGTTAGCAGGGCACACCACAGCACATCAGGCTCTGTGCTCTTAGAGTAATTGTATTCCAAGTCACACACACACTTGCTTGCACCTCCTTATACCCATTGTCACATGCTTCCTCATTTGTTTCTTCTTATCTGTCACACTTTGGGGGGTCTCCAGCTATCAGGAGTCCTGGTTGCATAGGGGTTACCAGTTGGTATCTCAAAGGATAGCAGTTCAAATGATGGGGTTTTCTATTTCTATAGAGTTAGTCTCAGAAACACGACAAATTCTGCCCTGTCCTATAGGGTCGCCGTGGGTTGGTACTGACTTGACGGCAGTAAGTTTGGCTCTTTAGATCAAGAGACAATGATCCGTCCACACTACCTGGTCATATTACCCAAACTGATACCCTACCCACTGATAAGTGGTCACAACCCAACCTCCCAACCTACTTCTGTACCAATTGATTGATGACAGATGACAACCAACACCACTCAGCCTGCCTACAACTGTTCCACATAAACAGCAAAAAAAAATCACCGTCATACAACCAGGAAACAGGTGACGAGTACCTAAATCCTGACAAAATAATGACTTGTGTAGTATGCCAGGCCCACCACTCCAGATATAGCAATATAAATGAGGCATGAACCTTGCATGAAACAGGCTAACAGAAACATCAAATAAATACAATTATACCACAACTGCTCAGAGATAACAAGTTCAGTTCATACAAAGACACACTCAGGCACACACACAATAATCGAGTGTCCAAAATACAGTCAGAAAACATTTCTGAAGAAGAAATGCTTGTGAATTACCTGAGTTGAAATATTATAATTGGGACCATTCAATAGACTAAGAAAGAATCAAGGTGAGCATCGATATAAATGAGAAAAGTACAAAACTCATTGGAGAATTCAGGAAAACATTATAAGAACAGACTGACAAAATAAATTCTAAAAACTAGAAGCCATACAAATAAAGGAATTAGAAAATTTTGAACTTAATACTAAACTCTCAGAAATAGGTAACATATCAGAAGGAAAAAGAAGTAGAACAGAATCAATGAAGAACAGAAACAGTGAGCTTGAAGATACTAATAACTTATACTAATCTATCAGATAATAGAAGATACTATCTTAATACTTAATACTAATCTATTAGAATAATTGGAAAAAGAGAAAGATGGGGAGAAGAAGAAGTAGGAGGAGAAGGGGGGAGGGAGAAAGAGAGGAAAAGGAGAAGAAATAGGAAGAAGAAGGAGAGGAGGGGGAGGATTGGCAAAGAGGAAGATCTAAGAATCCTGTGGGACAGTATCAAGAGCAATAAGAGGTGTGATTGAAATTTCTGAACAGGATGAGACAGAATAAAATAAAATAAAATAAACATAGAAAATTGACAATGTAACAAAGGAATTGAAAAAATATATCTAATATGAAAAATGAGAATATACGTATTCAAGAAGCCAAAGTCAAAACCAAATCCATTGGCATCAACTCAATTTTGACCCATAACAAAACAATAGGACAGAGTAGAACTGTCTTTTTAAGTTTTTGAGGTTGTACATTATTAGGGTTACAGAAAACCTCATCTTTTTTCTTTGGGGTGACTGGTGGGATCAAACTCCTGACCTTGCTCATAGCAGGTCAAAGCATAAGCCAATATGTCACCAGATCTACCCCAAAGTACAATGAACACTTAATAGTAGACACCAAAAGCAGAAAAAGTCAAGAGATAATTAAACTTTCCAAAACTAATGAAAAAGATAAAATACTGACAGAAGAGTAAGCTGAGCAGCTAATCAGAGGAAGCGGACTGAAGGAAAACTGCAGCCCGAGAATTGAAGGAAGGCTTGTTAACAACTTGCAGCAATTAGGAGACACACCTTGCTTGCTGAAGGGAGGAGGACACGAAGCATTTCCCGAGGAAGACCCAGGGCTGCAGCCTTCACCATGGATTACAGCTCAGCATAAAGCAAACAGAAATGCCCACAACTGGAGCAATCGGTGACATCATAGAAACAGAGGAAAGCTTGAAGTCGCCAAAGATTCATCTTGCTTGGCTACACAACCAATGCTTATGGAAGCAGCAGTGGGGGAATCACATGACACAGGGCTGCGGGGCCCACGTTAGCGTGCTGCAGAGCACGGAAATATCACTTTGAGGACGAAGGACCGCCTGAGCCAAGCATGAAGGCTTGAATGGCCATATATGCTTGTGAAGGTTGGACATTGAATAAGGAAGACCGAAGATGAACGATGCATTTGAAATATGGCGACAAAGATTGAAAGTACCACAAACTGCAAGAAGCACAAACACATTTGTCTTGGAACCTAGTTGGATGGGAACATGGCCAGGGGTGTGATCAGTAGAGAGCACCCCTGGGAAAAGATCGTGTGTAGGTCAGCAGGATAAAGGGAGGCCCTTGATGACATCCGTTGACGCAGGACTACAAAGGCCTCCCACATATCAGCAGTTGGGACATTGGGCAGTTTTATTCTGCTGTATAGACTTGCTATGAGACAGATGAGGCCGGCTGATGGGGGCACAGCGCAGTAGCAGGGAGAGGGAGCGGTCACGTTTCGGGGCACATGGGTGTGTGTCTGAGGAGGAGAGGGGAAGGAGGACACATCTGCATGTGAGGGGAGGAGACACTGAGGATGTTTGGGGGAACATTAGGTGGGGAGTCTTTGGTGGAGTGCAGCGGGTAGGCAAAACTGAACCAGGGCATCTGGGGGTGTCCAGGGATCTCAGGCTGGGTGCCGGGCAGTACTGGGGCACTGAATCCCGGATCTCTGGGGCACAGCATGTTCCAGAGGCTGCCCTGGTGAGATCCCACGTGGGAACCCCACTGGGTGAACGGGACTCTAATTCAGGCATTCGTGTGACCGAAGACTTAAAGTTGAAAATACATGGCGTCTCAGGAAGAGTGGTGTCCTGTTGCAAGGCTGACAAACACAGTCTTGCTCCTCAGCGTCCCATAGGCCGTATTAAGATGCACATTGTTCCAATCAGTCTGTGACCGTCATTCTGCTACATGTTGTTTGTTCTTGTTCCTTTTAGGGTGTTATTTCAGAGGGCATTGCTATTGGGGGTCACCCTCTTGAGGCTGTTGTTTCTCTGTTTTTCTGTAAATGAAACTTGGGGGGCATTGAGCCTATAGGGAAAGCAATAATAAGGATTTCAGGGGGAGAGGAGATAAGGAGTGGGGGAGATAAGAGGGAGCTGATGTCAAGAAGTCCAGGAAGGAAAAGCATGTTTGCAGACTGATTATGGAAGCAATCGCACAATTCTGTTTGACATGATTGAAATATGGAATGATATGGTATATGCATTAACTCCCAAGTAACTGATAATTACCACAAAAAAAAAAAAAGCATAGATCCAGGAATGAGTTTGGTGAACACAGAAGATATGGGTGCTAAACAAAATATGGTGAAAAATTTAGATGGTTCCTGGCTATGATAAAATAGTTTCTGGGGTCTTAAAGGCTTGTCTCCGAATAAGCAGGCATCTAAGTGAGATGTCAACTAAGCCCACACAGAAGAAGCCCACCATCATCAGTCACCGAAGGATTGGCATCCATATAGGAATGTTATATTGAAGGAGGGTGTAGTATCAGAGCTTAGATTGTGAGAATCTGGTGTGCAGAAGGCGATGGATGACGGTCAAGTCCAAGGTTCATTTGGGGAAGCACATGGGAAATAAGCCTCCAGAGAACTCGCCCGATCTAACATTGAGGGGCGAGAGAAGAGCAGTCACTCAGCAGAGTGCTTCGGAGAGAGGAGTATAGAAGATAAGAGGCATGAATATGACCTGAACAGCTGACACTTTGTCAGTACATTCTGCCTATGATGTGGGTTGGAACTGATCGCATTTCCAAAATTATCTATATTTTTTATTTGTATTGCTTTGTTCAGTTTTTGTTTGTTCACATTATAGTGTATCTTAAAGGTGTTATGCAATGGAGGTTAGCCTCTTGAAGCTCTGTTGTATGCAATTCCAGTTTTGGGTATATGAAACCCAGGATTGATGAACCTATAGGGACAGCAAATAGAAAAAGGGGTTCTGGGGGTACAGGGGTTGGGGGTGTTGTAAAAGGGAGACGATGTAAAGGAATCCATGTAGAAAAATAATATTTGGAAATTGATTGTGGTAGTAATTGTACAATTCTACTTAAAGTGATTCAAACATGGAATAATATGATGCATGTATTAAATCCCAAGTTAAAAGATTTATAGTCTTGGAAGTCCTGGAGAGAAGTTATACTCTAGTCTAGGGAGTTAATATAAGTCAGAATTGATTTGATGTTGGTGTATTTGGTTTATCGAATGAAAAACTAATTGACTCTGTAAACTTTCACCCAAACACAATAAAAATTTTGCAAATAAAAAAAATAAAAACCAAAAGCCTATGGAGCGCACCATAACTTATTTGTAAGTTTGTTATACCATGCTAGCTTGTGTTTTGTTGTGGTGCTGGGAGCTATGTCACTGGTATTTTACATGTCAATTGGGTTACCCACAGTGAAAAGGTTTCAGAAGAGCTTCCAAACTACCAAGAGACAATGAAGAAGAAGAAGAAGAAGAAGAAGAAGAAGAAGAAGAAGAAGAAGAAGAAGAAGAAGAAGAAGAAGAAGAAGAAGAAGAAGAAGAAGAAGAAGACGGCCTACATCAGGGGAATAGTTTAGGCATAGTTTAAAAAAATTGTCAAATACTGAAGTCCTAATGAATGGAAGCAGAAAACTGCCAGAGAGATGCTGGAGGATGGGCCCCTCGTGCTTCAGGGAACCTGAAATGTGACTGAGGCAGATCTGATTCTTCAAAGAATAATGGATCATAGTGGCCTGAATGACATAAAACGCATGGGAGCAGAGCCTTCAGGATCTTCATGTGCTGCAGAGGCATGACTCAAGATCAGAAGAAACAGCTGCAAAAATCTGCTAATGATCAGAACATGGAATATGTGAAGTATGACTCTATGAAAGTTTTGAGTGGTCAACAATGAAATAGAATGCACGAAGATAGATATACTAGGCAGCAGTTAGCTGAAATGACTGGTATTGGCTATTTTGAATAAAAGAATCATATGATTTACTATTCTGGGAATAACATTATTAAGAAGAATGGCTTGGCATTCATTGTCAAAATCAGTTTTAGAGTAAAATGCTGTCTGAGATAGTATTATATTTACCCGTCTTCAAGGAAATCTGATCATTATAACTACTATCCAAATTTGTGCACCAATCACAAAAGCAATTAAAGGAATTGAAGGATTCTAGCAATATCTTCAGTTTAAAATTGGTCAAGAATGCATTGATAATTATTTTCAATTGGAATGCAAATATTGGAAACGAAGAAACATTAGTTGGAAAATATGGTGTTTATGATAGAAAGGAAGCTAGAGATCACATGGTAGAATTGTGCAAGAACAAATACTTGTTCATAACAAATACTTTTTTCAATAACATGAGTTGTGTCTGTACAGACGGGCTTCTTCAAATGGAGTATACAGAAATCTACAGCTGTTGGAAAGAGATGACAGAGAAACTCAATATTAGTAACTAAAACCAGGACAGACACTGACTGTGGAATAAACTATCAATTGCTCATATATTAAGTTCAGGTTAAAGCTGAAAAAAAATTAAACCAAGTCTATGAGAGCCAAATATGACCTTGGGTCTATTCCCCTTGAGTTTCAAGAACATCTCAAGAACAGATTTCATGCATTGAACACTAATGACAGGAGCTTTGATGAGCTGTGAGAAGACATTAAGAACAGCATTCATGAAGAAAGCAAAAGGTCATTAAAAAGACACAAAAGAAATAAAAGATCAAAGTGGATGTCAGAAGAAACTCTAACTCACAGAGTAGCCAAGGCAAATGGAAGAAATGATGGATTCAAGGAGCTGAGTCGAAAATTTCAGAGGGTAGTTCTAAAAGACGACGTCAAATACAATAAAAGCATGTGCAAAAATCTAGGAGTAGAAAACCAAAAAGAAGAACACGTTGGAAGAACTTAAGATAAAATTAAAGCCTCAGTTGCAATAATGAAAGGTTTTATGGGTAAAATATTGAATAATTTGAGAAGCATCAAAGGAAAATGGAAAGAATACACAGAGTAATTATTGCAAAAGAACTACATGACATTCCACTATTGCGGTGGAGGTAGCATATGAGCAAGAACCAGTGGTGCTGAAGGGATAAGTTCAAGTGGCACTGAATGTATCAGTCAAACACTAGCCTCCAGGAATTGATGGCACACCAATTGAAATGTTTCAACAAGCTGCTGAAGCACTGGACACAATTATTCATGTATCAGAAATTTTGGAAAAGAATTACCTTACCAACTGACTGGAAGAGATCATATTTATACCCATTCCAAAGTAAGGTGACCCAACATAATGATCATATATTAGAACAGTATCACTGATATCACACAGAAGTAAAATTTTGCTGAAGATCATCCAACAACAGTTGCAGCACCACACAGACAGTGAGTTGCCAGAGGTCCAGACTAGATTCAGAAGAGAACGTGAAACGAGGGATATCAATGCTGATGTCAGATGGATCTTGGCTCAAAGCGAAGAGTACCAGAACAATGTTTAGTTGTGTTTTATTGGCTATGCCAATGCACTCCACTCTGTGGATCATAAAAACCATGGAGAGCCTTGAGACGAATGGGATTTCCAGAACACTTAAGTGTGCTTACATGGAATTTGCACGTGGAACAAGAGGCAATTGTGGGAACAGGACTGCATAGTATAAAATAAGATACTGCATAGTATAAAATAAAAAGTGTGCGTCAGAGTTGTATTATCTCACCACACTCACACAATCTGTTTGGTAAGCAAATAAGAGAAGCTAGATGCTGTGAAGAAGAATGTGGCATCAGGTTTGAAGAAGGTTTCCGAACAGTCTATGATATGCAGATGACAAAAGCTTGCTCGCTGGAAGTGACGGCTTGAGCACTTGTTGATGAAGACCAGGGCTTGGAGCCTTCGATGTGGATGACAACTCAATGTAAAGGGACCAAAATCCTCACAACTGGACAATGGGTAACATCTTGATAAGTGGAGAAAAGACGGAACTTGTTAAGAATTTTGTCTTACTTCGATCTACAATCAATCCTCATGGAAGCAGCAGTCAAGAGATCAAAATATTTGTTGCATAAGGTAAATCAGCTGCATAAGACCTCTTCAGGTTATTGAATAGCAAGTACAATACTTTGTGGACTAAGGTGCACCTGACCCAATTCATGGTATTTTCAATGGTCTTCTATGCCTGTGAAAGTTGGACATTGAATAAGGAAGACTGTAGAAGAACGGATGTATTTGAATTGTGGTGCTGGAGAAGAATATTGAAAGTACCATGGGCTGCTAAAAGGACAAACCGATTTATCTCAGAAGAAATATGTCCAGAGCGCTCCCTCAAGGCAAGACTTCATCTTACATAATTTGGATACATTGTCAGGAGAGAAGAGAGCCTAGAGAAAGACATGCTTGATAAAGTGGAGGAGCAGTGAAGAAGAGGAAGACCGTCACTGAGATATTGATACAGTGGCTCCAACAATCGACTCGGTCACAGGAACAATGGTGAGGGTGGCACAGGACGGGCCAGTGTTGCCACTTCTGAGGTGTACAGGGTTGCCATGGATCAGAAGTAACGGGATGGCATCTGATATCAATGGAGCGCATTTCTACTCCGACAGCCTTGGGGTTTCCATGAATCAGAGTCAACTCGAGGGTAATTGGAAAGAGGTCAAAGGTGCACTGAGGACTGTTAGCGTCATCTCTAGCCCCGACCTTTACATTTTGCTGCAAACTGTTCTGCGTGCCATTTTCTTCATGTCTCCACTGTAGTTTTCAGGAAACATCTGAAACTTAACTTGCATCAGCAATATTTTTAACCAAAGCCCATTCCTCCCCAGCTTTGCCATCTTAATAAATACCACCTTCCATCCAATTGATATTTCAAAATATGGATATCACCTAAGCTTCCTCTTTTTCTTCACCATTTTATAGTTGAATCCCTGATCATTCTTTGCTCAGTGGTATATCAAATGGTCTTGCTAAACACTAGGGAGGCAGATTGTACCTACAAGCTTCTTAGTTGAGCTCTTTCCATACTATCAGGTGGTTTCAGATAAGAACCCAAGGTCAATCAAATGATGTATTTGTCTTCTCTGTCTTTGCTAAAGAACAAAGGCTCTGAGGTTCTCCTGTCACTGTGCATGCAAATGTCCTTGAGCTGTGACAATGGGAAGAACAGCAGAAGGAGGAGGAGAGCACTCAGTCACTCCCGGTCCATGCCTCATCGCTCCTCATGCCCTCTTTGTGCTATTGGCCTCTTTGAGAAAGGTGCCATTCTCCACAAATATTGGGGGATTCATTTGCTCATTCCTTTGATCAGTTTTGTATTTAACAGGCACTATAGAGTCACTAGGAGTTGAAACTGACTCAAGAGTGATGTGTGAGATAGTATATTTTGAAATTTTGAAATGTTTATTGACACTATGTCCTGTATTTGTTTACACATATAGACTGTTCATGCTTTATATGGGACTGTGTTAATAAAAAGTCATGCTTATGAAAACTTCATCTTTGCTTTTTTTGACCGTGTCACTTAAATTTGATCTGATCTAAGAGTTGTATGCATCACTGGGAACATGCTTGCCATTGGACATAAATTCAATCGTCATCTCATCTCTAACCACCCATTCCATCCACCACCCATGGGCCACAGCTCTGCCAGCATTCTGCACCTTGGTTTCTTGACCGCTTGGGAAGGGTTGAAGACAACCAATAATTCTGTAAAGGAAATCAATGCTAATTCTTTATGATTTAAATGCTAGCATCTTAAAACATGCTACCATAGATGATTCATTACTTTGTACACATGTATCTGCACTTAGTAGGGCTCCTCTGAGTTTCTGAAATACTGCTTTCTTTTCTTTTGTTTTCTTTCCCAGGCTGATCCTGTTATTTGTTCCTTGTTTGTTTTTTGGGTTTGTTTTTTTTTTGCTGGCTCCCTCCGTGACTCTCTCAAATTGAAGTGAGTCAGGATTTGGCATCAGGCTGTCATCTTTTCATCTCTAATATTTGTCTTCACAGTGGCTGTAAACTTTCTTATTCTGATGCATTCCTTAATCCCATTGAGTTTACATCCATCCCTCTGCTGTGCTTCTTAGTCTCACGTCCAAACATCTACCAAATAAGATCCATTGGATGTGTCTCAGGTTTTCCGACCTAACAGATCTTTTTCTTGATTCCCCTCCACGCATGCACATCTTCTCAAGCCCCAGATCCTTCTACTACAATCTAAGACCATTAGCCGTCCTTACACATAAACCAGACACCATATATATTAGCAGCTCTCACTGATTTTGCCTTAAATATATATTGGATAGTTCCATCTTCACTTCATGTTCACTGTCATCCTCCTAGCCCAGATCCTGTTGAACATAACAACCTCTTTATTTTCTATTTTCACTCTTGTCCCTTGCCCCCCCCCCCCACTGGCTGACTCATTGACAACTGTCCCCATCTTCCCCCAAATAGCAGCAATAGGGATCTTCTTCATGATAATTAAATAATGCTTACCCCTGCTTAAGTCATACAGTGGTTGCCCCTGAGAGTCACATAAAATCCAACCTCCTCTCGTGGCATGGCCTCTCCATTCTCACATCCTTATGTGTGCAGCCTTACCACTTTCACTTGTCCCTTAAATGCTATTAGGATAAAAGACGGCAGGCAGAACACATAGAGGAAGGAAGAGTGAGGAAAAAAGTAAGAATGCTTTATTGATGATGAAGACTTGAGGCCCGGGGTAGCAAAGTCAGTAAGTGGCAGAGATGAACACCCTTCAGCTCCAGAACCCGTCTCTTTCACTACTCCATCTGGGCTAACCCAAAACATTTGACGTCTGAGTATAAGCCAAGATATTATTTTGGGAATTAGTATGAGTTGATATAGTAAGATACATGTTGAATTTAAATAGGCCTAGGAGCCAAATGGCCTAGTGGGTTCCACGCTGGACTGTCCATAACAAGTGCAGCAGTTTGAAGTGACTAGCTGCTCCTTGGGAGAGAGGTTTCCATCCCCAGAAATCCAAAAAGACAATTTCACTCGACCTTCTGGGTCCCGGTGAGGGGAAATTGACTCCTTGGCAGTGAGTTTTTGTTTGTTTGAGCCATTGACTTGTGGTCCAACAGTTTGCATAATTAGCTATCTCACAGTTTAACCTCAGACCATTTGCCACCAGGTAGCTTCTAATTCATCGTGACCCTGTACAGGGTTTCCAAGATTTTAATTGTATGTGTGTGAGTTGGGGGGGTGGGGGCAGGGCAGAGAGCCTTATCTTTCTCTTCTGGAGCAACTGGTGGGTTTCAATGTCCGAGTTTACAGTTAGCAATCCAATGTTTCCTAAATAGTTACACCAAGGTTGCAATAATTAAATCATAATTAATTTGCATCGGGTCATGTAAAGTATTCCAAATTTGCTAGTTAATCCTTATATCCCCTCCTCTGTTGTCAGACAAATTCGGTAAACTTCAAACATGGATTGATCATACAACAATCTATGGTTTTACTTGACCTGTGATTTAAAAAAATGACAAATCTATTGCTATTTCCTGAACTACCACCTCTTACCTATTATACAGTTATAATATATAAGTATCAGTAGAAAATTGACGGTCTTATAAGTCTTCAGCAAAGCCTTATTAACTTACCTCTCATCTTTAAAACTTTTACTTCTGCTTTTTGGAATATGACTATAATTTATAGGGGATATTTATTAAGTCTTAAAAGAGACAAAGACAATGCAAGGGCACAGACACACCCCGATGAGGGAGGCCACCAACACAAGTTTGAAATGACCTCCATGAGTCCTCTGAGATACCAAGCTTTACAAAAGGTATGGATGGGCAAAAGAAACTGTGACTAAATCATGACTGTTGGCAGACAAATACAACACCGTTACAGGTATGGCTACAGAAGCAGGAATTGGGACATGTTCTTTGGACCGGGGCTTTCTGACAAAGGCAGTCACGGTGAAATTGATGGGCCATGACTCGTGACTATTCCACCCCTCTGCTATCCTCAGTATGGTGACTTCCATGGACACACCGATGCAACCTCCAAGGGAGATTGTCCTTCCCTGGGGTGGACAGAGACGGGTAGAGGCAATCCCCTTCCCAAGGAAGCCATTCACCGGACGCTTACTAAAACTACATGGGGCTCTGAAAATGGATTTCAGACTGTCACTGCCATTTGTACTCTTGCAAACCAGGGTGCTCAGAATTTAAACTCTAAGACAGCCTCCACCTCTGATAATAAATTAATGCTATTAACAATAATTTGTTGACGATGCAGCCTGATGTGTTTCTTCCATCTGGTCTTAGCCAACACAACACTTAGTTGGCTGCTTGGTTAAAGACAAGACTTTAAGACCCCAGACATTACCTTTTCTGATAGCCAGGCACCATCTGATTTCTTCACTACACTTTGCTGTGCACCCATACCGTCAGTGATCTCCTCACGAGGGTTAGAATTGAACAGGACCATATCACAAGAACAAATAGTTCTTAGGTTAGATCTCTGATTAAGTAAGAGCTCACAATGCATTAAGAAACCCTTACTTCCTTTAGGTATGATTTTCCAATGTTTATGCTTAGCAACTGCTTACTTTCTGCAGCCTAATGTTCATTGGAACACATTTTAATTTTAACGCAGCTTAAGACAGCCCTGAAAAACGACACGGACCATTTTACCGTTCCCTATAGGGTATGTAGGTGTCAGAATCAACTTGATGGCAGAGAGAGAGAGGATCCAATTTAAGTTTGGTAAACTGTGTGTTCAAATCAACATTATCTTATTTGCTTAGTTTATTTTTTATTTCCTCTTCGTTTACCACTACTGTGGGATGAAATGTGTCTATTGTAACTACTACTTCTACCTTCCCTCATCAAAGGGTATAAAAGGCAGCATTTCTACAGAGTGTAGAAAAATGAAAATCTGGCAAAGAGGGGAAGAAGAGAGGTAGGTGCATGTTAACCTGCAGCGAATATTGGTTGAAAATTTGGGAGACATATGAATGCTGACCTAAACTATTAAGTTAAACTTGATAGTTAGATTTGTTTGTTTATTTATTTATTTGCAAAAATTTTCCACTAGTGCATTGCATCATCTGCGAAAATAATCATGATAGGACTTATCCAAGATGGCAGACTAGGAAGAGACACTACCCAGAACCTCAATAACAAAGACCAAAGACCAAATGGCATGGCTCTGCAGATGGATGAAAATCTTGAAAGGAAGTCAAGATAAAAGGGTTATTTAGAAATTGGGTGGATAATAATAAATAACAGGCAAATCTTAAATAAATTAATAAACTCTTTCCTCTCCCCAAATTTAAATAGTCATAAAGATTCAGTAAACATTAAGATAATCTATAATGAAAGAAATTATAGGAAAATATATAGACAAAATTATTTCTGCACAAAATTCATACAAAACACACAAAGCATTAATGTTATCAGGAAAAAATAGCATAATTTCAGAAGTAAATTCATACCTTCTAAAAATTCCATTGGATGGATGAATACATTCTCTACTCAAGAGACAGAGTAGCAAAATGGATAAGAAAATATGACCCATCAATATGCTGTCTTCCAGAGATATATCTTAGGCAAAAAAAGACAAAAATAAGCTATAAATATTTATCAAGAACTGGCAACTAAAAGAAAAAAGTGGCGATATTAATTTCTGATAAAGAGACTTTAAGGAACAAACCAGCAAAGAAGATGAGTGACATTATAAAAGTATTAATGGGTAAATCTAACACTGCATAACTTTTACAAATATTGATGAATCTAATGAAAGAACATACACACACGCACAAGTAAATCAAACTTCAGCAGATCTGAAAAGAGAACTAGACAGCTCCCCCTACTAGTATGCAGTTTTCCATATGCTGCTCTTGGTGAAAGCAGGCGGAATGAGAAGAAAGCCAGCACAGAGACAGTCTCAAAGCAACACGGCACCACTTTGCTTCATAGATGACTTCACTGAAGCTCTTTGAAAAGTGCAGGGAGCTTGTTTTTAGGAAAAATGAGTCATGGATTTAAATAATTGCAACAAAACCCATACTGACTTTTAAAACATCTGAATAGCATCGAGCCTGAGGTAGTAAGACAGACAAGGCATCAGATTGAAAAGGGGCCATACCAGAGAAAAAGGAATTCTGCAAAAATTGAAACAAGAGTAAATATCAAATTTATGGTAAAGTTTGGGTGGAATAATGGTGAAATCATTGATGGTTTAGAAAACTTTTATAGAGAGACTGTGCAAAAGAAGTCAACAGTTTACAAATAAATAACATGTTTTCAGAAGGGAGCAGATGATATTGAGGACGCAGCCTTCAAACCAGACCACCCACATCAAGTTTTGAGGAAAAAATGAATCTTGTTCATGCCCTCATTGAAAGGTTCCCATTTCTCTTCAGTTATCGCACAATGAAAGTTGAGCTTATTTAGCGATAGACTAAATTGCTAGCATAATCACTTGCTAAAGTGCTTGATCTCACTGAAGCTCATGCTGAGAAAGAAAATAGAAGGGTGTCAAAGTTGTCAAATCCATATCAGTTTCACACAAAAGCAGAACTTTCCATGAAAAATTTAAGCAAACGGGGTTAAGATCCTGAAGTATTTCTTGGAAGAACTGTAACAAGAGATGAAACATGGCTTTACCAGTATGATTCTGAAGACAAAGAACAATGAAAGCAATGTCTACCAAGAGGTGGAAATGGTCCAGTCAAAGCAAAAGCAGACTGGTCAAGGGCAAAGGCCGTGGCAACAGTTTTTATGTTGCTAAAGGCATTTTGTTTATGACTTTCTGGTGGTCCCCAAAATAATAACATCTGCTTATTATTAGATTGTTTTGAAAAATTAGTCAGCGCTTTAGCAGAAAAATGCTGGGGAATGGGTGATCAGGAAGTCTTTCTCCGCCATGACGATGACTGTGCTCAATTCTCTCATCTAACAAGGGCAATTTTATGAGACCTCTGATTGGAAAGCATGATCTATCCACTTTATAATCCTGGTTCAGCTCTTTCTAATTTGTGTATTAATCTTAATAATTCTTCAAAGAGTTCCCATTTCTCTTTAGTTAACAATGTAAAAATGACTCTCCTGACCTGGATAGATTTCCAAGACCCACAATAATACTTCTTCTTAGTTATATTGAATCTGGTTGTTTATTTTTTAACAGTAGTAGCAGCATATAATTCACAAACCATAGAATTCAATAGTTCAATCATATTAGATGTAAAGACAACAAAAGTAAATAAAGCAATGCTGCATTCACAGTAATAGCAATAATGTTATCAGGGCATACCTCATCATCCAAGCTGAACAGGCATGAAAGGCAAATGGGACTGTATCCATGAATGGTTTTCCAGAGGATAGGTCTATGTATGTATTTATTTTAACATATGTATGGGGCAGTAACATAATCTCCTGTGCACTTGTGCGAAGGGGTAGGGTCCAGCTTGTCAATATATCTGCTATAGAGTAGATATTCAACAAATATTTAATGAATGAGTGAACTTCTCTGCCATAAAAGCAGGATTATAGATTCTAACATCAGAGTGAAACATAAATAAAAATAAATAAAGTTAATTCATAGCCAATAATGCCTTGTGTGGGCATGAACTTCTCCTGAGGATTCTGAGAATTCCAGTCTTCCTCCCTGGAAGCAGAATCCTCTCTCTGCTTCACATTCCTGTTGACAAGCCACATGAAGCTATGCTAATGGAAGCCAGAGCCCTGGAGCTGAGGAGCCACTTGGAGACCCACACCAGCACTGAGATGCTTCCACCACCATTGGATCAACACGACTTTCCACCCACTGGCCAGTGATCATCCTGAATTTGGCATCATTGCATGTCTTGTCAGACATATGGGCTTATGGGTTAATATCAAACTTGTGGACTTGATCTGGACTGGGCTGGGATATTTTCTTAATATATAATTACTATTGGATATGAAACTCTCCCTTACCCATGTATGAGTGTCTCTGGATTTGTTTCTCTAGTCAACCCTGAATAACACAATGCATATATGTATTTTTCTGGCTCTAATTATAAATACAAATATATATATAATAAAGTATACTAGGGGAAACATTATAAATATTTCTTAGCCATAACCAAACACCTTGAGATAATGTGTCGCAGGACCCAGGAGCCATACAAAATATTAATGTTAATAGGTGTGGCATAGTTTACAAAGATAATGTTCTATAATTCACTGTTTTCCAAAGTGAGTGATCAGGACCCCTGGCTGGAGGTGCTGGAATGATTCAGGGGGGTTACAAAAGCACATAGCTATACTTTATACTGGATTTGGGGCTATAGTTCTTTTAATTGCTTAGGAAATCTTGTTTTGTTGTTGTTGTTGTTTTGGTTTGTTTTTTCCTGAAAAGGAGGCAGGAGGGCAAATGAATTTGTGAACTACTATTCTACAGCCTGCTGTGGAGTGAATAGGGTCTTATACGTTTGTGAGCAGCATAGGGGAAATTATTACTCTCTCCATATTGAGAACAAAGAAGAGTGAAGAAGATTAAAGATGTAAGGAAATAAATAGTCTTAAGGAGTAGCACATGAATCCCTGCCTTAACGACCCTGAGACTTGAAGAACCATGTGGGGCCAGCTACCGCGCTCTTCGCCTCTCAAAGGGCTCGTGATAAAAAGTCCTAGATAGAGTGGCAGAAAAATATGGAAAGGCTTAAAAGATTTAAAATGGTCAGACATGCTGGTATGAGAGACACTGATGGAACTTGCAAGAGTATGACCTTAGACACCCTTCGAGTCTGGAACTAAATCCTGCCATGTGGTTCAAATTTCAACCAAACAATAGACAATTCCAACAACATGTCAACTTTCAGCCAAACAATAGACAGATAGGTACTAATCACCCATAGGGTATGAAATTTTCCAAATTGGCTCTAAGATAAAATGCAGAAGGTAGAAAGAAATAGGAAAGGAGAATAAATTAAAATAATAAACAGAGGGATGGAATGAAAAAAATGTTATCCAATGTGGGAATTGTAATCAATGTCACCAAACAAGATGTGTGTGAAATGTTGAATAGAAAACTAATTGATTCTGTAAACTTTCACCCAAACCACAATGAAAATAAATAAAAATGAAATTAAGTTAATTCTTAACAATATGGAAGAAAATAACAACGATTTATAGAGTATTGATATTTTATTCAAATCTATAATTTCTTAAATATTTTAGACTTTGTTTTTCATCCAATCATACCTTTAGGCAGGAATTGCTAGATTTAAAGGGGAATGAAAAAATAGTACAGAATTTTGTGAATTCCTTAGGACAGCAACCTTGTCCCCATTTTATTTAAATAAAGCAAAGTCATGACAATCTCTGGTAGATAGTTGATATTCAATAAATATTTAATTAATAATTGTACTTCTGTACCATAAAAGCCAGATGATAAATTCTAAAATCAGAGGGAAACATAAATCAGCTGTCTAAATTTGCTTAACAACTACTCTATTACCTCCAGATCTTTATCTCAGAAACAAAAGCTGGGCTATTTTTCTTTGAGATGCATGTGTTTCTATGAGAATGTGTGATGGTTGTTATTGTTAGGTGCCATCGCATCAGTTCTGCTCCACAGAGACTATGCAAAACAGAATGAGACACAGCCTGGTCCTGTGTCATGCTCACAATTAGTCCTATGAGAGGCATCTGTAATGGGTTTTGTGTCAACTTATCTAGGCCAGAAATCTCAGTGGTTTGGCCTAGTAGAAACCCATGATGTAACCTAACATAATGAAATCAACTCCTTCATGGGGTTTGCTATGAGCAGCCAAAAGGTCTAGGAGGATTAGGGTAGAGTGCAATCCCCTTAGTCAGGTTACTGCCCCGAGGAAGTCTCCATGGATGCAAAGTCTAATTCCTATATAAGCAGGCACTAGAAAGCTTCTTTACTTCTTGCTGGATTTAACTCCTGCATCTGGTTCATTGGTTCAGGTTCTCTGGACTTGAACTAATGGCCCACCATATAGCCTGGAGACTGTGGGAGTCATCAGCAGGTTGGCATCTGACTTCCTATCTTAGATTCATTGAATTCTGCATCCAGAAGTCTGACCCATTGACCTTGGGTTTTTCTTGTTTTCACATTGAACAGTTTGTAGTCTTCCTCGTTATTCTTCCTGCTTCCTAGTCGGGCTTTATTCCTTCTGGTTTGTTAGTCCCTGAAGCTATGCAAGGCAGGAGAAGCCTTCAACTTAATATTTGAACCACAGTCTTGAAAAATTTGGATTTATCTACAATTGTGTATGAGCCATTTTCTTGCACATATATAAATTATAACTATAAATGTGAATATGAATACATAAACTAAATATATATATGGATCTATATATCATGAATTTTTATTTTATAGAGAACCCAGCCTAATATATTATCTAAACTGCTATTCTCTTTTCTGTACTTAACAGAAGCTGACAATGAGAATGCTAAATCCAGAAGCAGTTGATATTATGATATTCAAAGATACAGTTAAATTCCTTAGGAAAAACTGTTCTTCATGATTGCTAATCATTGCATCATTTAGTAACTTCCTCAGCAGATGGTTATATTGAGTAGCAATTGTAAGAAGCCCAGTTGGGACAGTGGAAAAGTGCTTGCCTGGGAACTGCAATGTTGGCAGTTTGAATTAAGTGGCCATTCCATGGGAGAATGATGTGGCACTCTGCTTCCACAAAGATGTATAGCCTGGGAAATTCTATGATGGGCAGTTTGAATCTGTAATATAAAGTTACTATGAGTTTAGTTGGAAGTGACTCAATCGCACCAGGTTAACCAAGGCACAGACACTGAGGGCTCAAAGGTCAAAAAATCAAACTGTGTTCTCAGGAATGTCACTGTACGTTACCCCCGTCTTTCCATCTTCTTTTTTGGTAGGGTAAACACCATTTATTCCGTTTGTCCATCCTCATGTGTTACACTTCCAGTTCCCTTCCCATTCTTCTTCCTGAATGAGTTGAAATTTATTGACATTCTTCAACATACTGAGTCTAGAGGTAAATGCAACTTTAAGAGATTGCTTCACTTGAGAAAGGAAAACAAATTCACGTCTCATGTCCTTCACTCTCTGGTGCTATTACATAATCAAAGATGCTGATGTGTCAGTCTGTCACAGCACACAAGATGGAAACACTATTTTGTTTACCAAATGAAATCCAAAGTTATTATCCTGTCTTCACTTCCTTACACAGCCCATTTGTATTTATTTATTCGCCAACACTCAGCCTGTTAGGCTGTCACATTGTGGTGGTTTACATGTTGCAATGATGTTGACAACTATTCCACTAGAGTTTTAAATACTTTCAGAATCACTCAAGGTGTACAGGCGACACAAACCATCTCAAATAGGAAGAAATCCTGGAGAGTTATTTTGAAACATAGCCAATAAAAACCTTAGGAATCATATTTTGTACTACATAGTCCTGAAAGGTGAGGCTGGAAGGTACTGCACCATAGTCACACCAATTGACTCAAGCCTCTGAAGTTGGTGCAGGATTGGAACAACCTTCTTCTTTTATACAAGGGTCACCGTGAGTCAGAACCAACTCCACAGCTACTGGAAGCAACTCTCTAATATAAATTAATTCTCTATTGGCCTTCCTATTTAGTTTTGCTATTTTGTTTCATCTCCCTAGAATACCTTCATTGTGACTTGTGACTTATGCTGACACCTAATCTTTTGTGAAAGGTTCATCTTTGATCCTTTTTTATCAGTATGAATGATAAAATAAGATCCTCTGTTGTTGTCTCCTCTGTAATTCCTACATCTTGTACTGCTTTCGTTTTTTGTTTTTTTTTAAACGTTTTATTAGGGGCTCATACAACTCTTATCACAGTCCTTACATATACATACATCAATTGTATAAAGCACATCTGTCCATTCTTTGCCCTAATCATTTTCTTTTCTTTCTTACTTTTTTTTCCCTTTTCTTTTTTTACATTTTATTAGGGACTCATACAACTCTTATCACAATCCATACATATACATACATCAATTGTATAAAGCACATCCATACATTCCCCGCCCCAATCATTCTCAAAGCATTTGCTCTCCACTTAAGGCCTTTGCATCAGGTCCTCTTTTTTTTTTCCCCTCCCTCCCCGCTCCCCCCTCCCTCATGTACCCTTTGTAATTTATACATCGTTATTTTGTCATATCTTGCTCTATCCGAGTCTCCCTTCCCCCCCTTCTCTGTCGTCCCTCTCCCAGGGAGGAGGTCACATGTGGATCCCTGTAATCAGTTCCCCCTTTCCAACCCACTCACCCTACGCTCTCCCAGCATCGCCCCTCACACCCCTGGTCCTGAAGGTATCGTCCACCCTGGATTCCCTGTGCCTCCAGCCCTCATATGTACCAGTGTACAACCTCTGCCCTATCCAGCCCTGCAAGGTAGAATTCGGATCATGGTAGTTGGGGGGAGGAAGCATCCAGGATCTGGGGGAAAGCTGTGCTCTTCGTCGGTACTACCTTGCACCCTGACCGACCCATCTCCTCTCCTAAGCCCCTCTATGAGGGGATCTCCAGTGGCCGACACTTGGGCCTTGGGTCTCCACTCTGCACTTCCCCCTTCATTCAATGTGGTATATATATAAATATATACATACATACACATATATATACACACACACACATATTCTTTTTTTTTTTTTTTTGCATGATGCCTTATACCTGGTCCCTTTGACACCTTGTGATCGCACTTGCTGGTGTGCTTCTTCCATGTGGGCTTTTTTGCTTCTGAGCTAGATGGCCGCTTGTTTATCTTCAAGCCTTTAAGACCCCAGACACTATCTCTTTTGATAGCCGGGCACCATCAGCTTTCTTCGCCACATTTGCTTATGCACCCATTTGACTTCAGCGATCCTATCATGGAGGTGTGCAGTCAATGATATGATGATTTTTTGTTCTTTGATGCCTGATAACTGATCCCTTTGGGATCACTCGCTCACACAGGCTGGTGTGTTCTTCCATGTGGGCTTTGTTGCTTCTGAGCTAGATGGCTGCTTGTTTATCTTCAAGCCTTTAAGACCCCAGTCACTATCTCTTTTGATAGCCGGGCACCATCAGCTTTCTTCACCACATTTACTTGTTCACCTACTTTGGCTTCAGCAGTTGTGTCGTTTTATAGGTACTATTAAGCTATATCAAGGAGACCTGAGAGTACTTTCAGGTAAGGGCAAGATCAGTGGTTCAAATCCATGAGTCATTCTGTGGGAGAAAGATGAGGCTGCCTGCTCCTATAAGCGGCAGTGGGGGATATAATTAAAAAGTGCCCAACTTTGTGCACAGCTGTCTCTAGTGCTGCATGATCAAGTGTTCTGATATTTGACGTTGGGATCTTGCACAACATCTCCTATGACTATAAAACTTGTAAACCTTATATAGGGCCACTGTGGGCATGAAATGACGATGGAAGTGGCATTGGCTTTGATTTTTTTTTTTTTTTACCATGTATGCTGCTGGGATGGACGTTGCTATCTTACTCCCTGATCTGAGAATTCCTCCCAGGGAGGCAGCAGTATTGCTTATGGAAAATATCCTAATAGACGTTTTGAAGCTAAAATAACAAGGTTATGAAGATAAACTATAGTGGGAGTCAAAGACAAAAGTGATAAACTACTCAAAGATCTTAAGAAGAATTGGCAATTGCGAGGCAAGCAGAGAGGCCAGAGGGAAGGAGGGATGTGGAGTGGGGAATGTGATGAAAAGTGGTCCAAACGCCTTTGTGCACAGGCGTCGCTGGCATGGCGCGATCGAGTTGTTTGAGTTTGGGTTTCTGTGATCGTGCACAGCTTCTCGTGTTACCACAAATTGCCATCCATACGGACCGTCTGGGAATGTTTCCATTCAAAGCTATTCTCCCCCACCCCAAACCTCTGGACAGTGCATCTTAGAAGGGTGGTGGTGAGATACAGCATACTACAAGAGAAAGAAAGAAATCAGAGTGAGATATTATTTAACAAGATCGTAGGACACAAAAGCTTAATCTAAAACACAAGACTCTCAGGGATTTACCACCTTCCGTGGCACACTTCAGAGGACGGGGTCTACGCTGGCCAACATATGGCTTATATTTACCTTGCTGCCTCCAACTGGACCCGAGGCAACTGAGTGCAAAGACTGCTTTTGATTCTGGTGTTCCTCGGGCTTGGCCCTCAGATTTCTTTATTGTCGGCTTGATTTTCAATTTTGAGAGCATTCTCAGCAATTTTGAGGGGAGTGCTCATTTGTTACATGTCTAAATTTTAAGGTCTTTTTTTGGAGCCTATTGTTTACATAAACACAGTATGTTTTTCATTACTAACTGTGAAAAACACTCAAACATGCCATTTCCAATCAGTTCTGATTTGCTTGAAATTGTTTGTCACTTATGTTAATGTCAGTATTACTTCTCCTTATTTCAACCACAGAATTCAAACATATTTTGCATGAAAGCTGACCTAAAATGTCTTCCCACTGAGACCTTCTAACAAGTGATAGAAATTTAGGAAACTGGTAGAAATAACAATATGCTTCACAAGTCAAGTGTTTGTTTGGAAATGTATATCTTAGGGTCATAGCACATAATTTGTGCTTGGTGATTGATTTAGATTTCTGCTGAATTTATAACGTTCACGAGGAGAAGCAGAATACCTTCTACTTTCCATAAAATGTTTACTGTAGTGTGCTTACTGACAATTTAGAAGTAGAAGCAGCTCTTTGATCTATTATGATCAGAAAATTGTACTATGATGCTTATTTATTTATTTAATCTTTTTATTGGGGTTCTTACATCTCTCATCGCAATCAATGTGTCAAGCACTTTTGTACATATGTTGCCATCATCATTTTCAAAACATTTTCTTTCTACTTGTGCCCATATTTTCCCCCTGTCTCCCTACTCTAATGCTTTAATAAAAGAATAAAAGATAGTCCAGGCACTGAATTGTTAAAATTGTCTTGTGATAAACCAAATTTCTCATTGTGAAAGGATGACAGTTGCAAAGCATGCATTTGACCTATTGTCTACCCAGATGTAAGTTAGACACAGCGCTCCCTGCATCATCACTATACCCCTGTCCCATCGAGTAGAATACGAGGTGGTCCCTAGACAGATAGAAGAGAAAAGTATGAGTCACAAACACTTCGGTTCATGCCGTGACGCTGCCACCAAATCGCTGAGCGAAACGGACACCTCTCTAGATCTTACTTGTAAACGGAGAGGGGATTTTGTGGATTTTGTGGATGTCTTTCTCGGTGATAATGCTATTCAATAGCACTATAACTTATCGTGGGAATTCATATTACTCTCCAAAATTCTTGAAAAGGTATTCATTTCAAGAAAATGTTCTTTGTCATGCTGATCAAATGTGCAAGAAATAGCCAAAATGTGTTGCTCATTCTACAGGTGCTGTGAAATGCTGTCTCTGTCTCACGAAGACCCCATGCGCAACAGATGAAACCTACCCAGCCTTGGCCCGTCGTCACATCTTTTTTATGGATATTGTGCTTGGTCTCGTTGTTGTCGTCATGGTGAGTATCCAGATCACTGAGGGTATGTATATATTTTTGATAGGCCTCTATTTTACCAAGCATGATATCCTTCTCCAGGGACTGGTTTCCTGATAATATGTTCAAAATACATGTGGTAAGTCTCGCAGCCCTCATTTTTCAGGAGCATTCTGGTTTTAGTTCCTGCAAGAGAGATTTGTTTGTTCTTCTGGCAGCTGTGGGTTTTTTCTCAGTCTTCTTCATCAACCATGTGAAGGTAGACTTTGCTAATTTAAATGGCATAATATCTCCAAGAGAGCAACTATGTTAAGCTGAATTTTGAATGCCATGAATAATCAATCCAACATCTTCTAAGAAATGTATTTTTTTAAATTTTGCTCTCTTTTCATTTTACTTTTACAAGCAAGGCGGTGACTCCAAGGAGAGCCCTGGTGTGAATGAAGCAGAGAGCCTACGCAGAGAGGGTTTTTTCCAAGACGGATGGTGGAGACACAACTCTCCCTTCCATTCGGATGCCACCAATCCTTTCTTCGTGTGGGAAAATTCTTTTTCATGCCTTACGCCATTCTATTTCTGAATGTCATAGTCTCCATTTAAGGTTTAAGAAAAACTATCAAATTTCATCCTATCTGGCCAACTTGTGGGGAGGTTTTTCCTAAATAATTGCCTGAGCAGTTACTACGCTGCGGTGTGATTCCTTTGGGAAACTTTCTTACGAAGACTCCACTTGGAAGAAACCCATGTATCCAGAAAAAGTACTAAAAGGGCCAGTGAAGAGATCTCCCAGGAGGTTCGTGGGTTCCAAAAGCACAAAAAGATAAATTTTGAAGGTTAAGAAACGAGGTGGGAGGATAATGGGTTAGAAATGAAAGATGGGTTCTATCTTGAAAGACATAATCTAGGAGTGAATAAAAAGGTTGACATGCAAAACTCTGAAAAGGATATTGCGAAATGATGTGGCTTGGCTTTCATATTGTTTCCTTATTTTCTCTTCAAAAGTTATGGGAGTAATAGGATTGTAGAAAATACAAATGTTATTCTTAGTGTTTGGATCAAGGATGAGGGTAGATAAGACTAAGAGACATTTTGGTGTGTGCTGTTGAGTACATTATGACTCATAGTAGCCCCAGGTGACAGAGGGGAATGGTCCCACAGGAGTTCCTAGGTTGAAGGCTTCACGGGAATTTTTATCGCCCACAGAGTAGCTACGCGGGTTCAAGTTGTCCACTTTAGTAGTCCAACACTTAGCTGTTTACACCACTCAAAGACCAAACACACACACACCCGCGCACCCACCCCATAGAGTAGGATAATGTTTCCCTTTATGCTTTTATATTTCTGGACTTTAAAAAGTGCTCTTTTCTCCTTCATCCAAGGAAACAGATTACAGTAACACAAACTTTTGGCAAAATGTTATATGAAAATGTAACATTATGCAGATTTCTCAGCAGGATGTATGTAGGCAGGGGCTGTATATTGGGTATAGAGCAAATCATGTTCCATGCACTCAGACCAAGACTAGCCATAACTTACTATCCTAGTGAATTTAATTTCCATTGAACTAGTCTGACTCCTTCATATTGACATCAGATTTCTGAGCAGAAGTTAAATTTTGACTTCGCCTTTTGGGCAAAGTTTATGTGCCACTGAATTGAGAAATAGATTTTCAGTATTTCCAAGAGAATTACTTTAAATATATGGAATTTTCATTACGTTTAAAAATTTTAAACCATGATGGTTAATCATTTTTATGCTTTCTATAAGATTTAAAAGACCAGTCTAGTACTTTTCGCTTTAATTCTGTAAGTAATATGTTTAAAATTGGTAATAATTCCTGTAAAATTGTTATCAAGAATTTGAAACACTAAAATAAAGTTAGGAGAGACATTATGTTAAAGGTGTAAAGTAAGGCCTCTTTTATTTCTTTGGCTTTAAAGGTTATGGGATATGAGGTAGCTTAAATAGTTCTTGGGGAAAATGGAATCAAAAGACAATGAAATATTTGAAGTATCCTCATTGAACACAATTTGGTAAAATATAACTGACTGAGTATGACACACAGTAGCTTCCGCCTGCTATTGTTACTGTTGTTTATGTGCCACTGAGCCTGTCACAATCCACAATAACCCCCCTGTACAACAAAATGAAACACTGCCCTGTCTAGGGCCATGACGACTGTAACTGATTAAAGTACTATCATCAAGTGTTAGTCTACACAGGCTCCTCGATTTTAGTTAGCCTAACTCAGTCCGTTTGCCTTCGTCCTCCCTCCAACCTCGGCGGGATTCTTATCATCTTCCTAGAACATAAGTTACATAAGTTATATAAAATGTATAGGCTGATTACTCAAACACTGCTGCCTGGTGTGCAATCAGCTGGATCAGGATTTCCTACAGTGGGCGCTAGACAGTAAAAGTGCACTCCTGTCCTTTCTACTGGGTTATACACTACGGTGCAGAAGCTTTTCACTGCCAGCGGGCTGCTGAGTAACATATTTTCTGAAAATGGACCCGTGGGTCAACTAGTTGGGTAAACTATTCTCTTGACAACTCAGCCTGGAAGGTTATTAAGACACGAAAGGAGAGTGCTTGTGCATCATAAATGTTACTTTTATTGTTATAGCTGATGGTTAAGTCAACATTTATATCTTGTGTTTATCTTGTGACTTATTTTTACCCCAAATTTAGTCAATGAAATTTTTCGGATTTGATTCAGTGTCAGGGTTCTAGAAAGCTTAGAAAGAAGACTCTTTCATGGAGTTTTCTTTCATGCTTTTGTTCTTTCTTTTCTCTTACTTTTCTTGTTAAAAAATGATTCTGGTTATTGATGGTTCTCTTTTGCTGATTTTATGGTACCAGTTTTCTCCTTGGCAGTGTAGAAACACCCCTGGGCAGAAACCTGTGGGTTTGTTTGTCTTCTTGAATTGAAAAGCCAAGTGAAAGCTACAGAGTTTGGACTCATTTATCTTTATCACACTTGTCTATACTTGTGGAATAGAACTCATTTTCTCCAAATGGGTTGTCCTTAAACTACAGTGAATGTTCAGCTGGAACATAAGCTTTGTCCAGAGGATTTGACTTCAAGCAACACCCTACTCGGCCTAAGAAAGTAAGCCAATCTAAGAATGTCACACATGTGACCCATGTGGTTTGCAATGTCAATTGCTATAAGTTCATCTAGCCTGATGGATATGATTTTCTGAAAATAAATTATTTGACTCATGAAATTTCTTAATTCTTAAATGTAAACTGGGCTTTACTCCATGGCATATAAAGTTCACTAATTAAAGCATTGTCTGCCTAGCCATCCTTAATTCCACAGCATAGTTTTCTAAAACAGGTGTTTAGCTCATATTTTGAAACTGAACCAGAGATCTTACTTTTATTTTTTGGATTTATAGTTTATTCTCCTTTATTTCAACATTTCAGGTAAATGGTATGTAATTAAAGGCAAAAACATGATGCACAGCATGTTTTACCATATTGGAATGGGAAGGGGGTACTGTGCCAAGAAGACTGTTTTAGCACTGTATGTCATATTTTGCACATTTTAGTTCAAGTGAAGAACAACTTTGTTAATCTGTCTGAACATTTTGTTTCACATGAACCCCACTACAATCCCTGACAGATGAAGAAAGTCCAGCTGGCTGTCATGTCGCATTTGATTCTTGGTTCTTTATCAGCACTTTATGAGGCTCAGAGTACACTTTATGACGGATGGTTCTTGCCATTGCTGGATGATTTGCAATATTGTGTGTTGAGTTATCCAGATGTGGGTTAGCAGAATATTGTTTTATAGTTTACTTTTATCTCTAATAATATTAATGAGTTAATAACTAGAATAGTTATTCCGTTAGGTATCCTTTCCTTTTTATTAAGAAGCTAAAATCCTGACCGTTGTCTAGTCATATTCTCCCCTGGTAGAAAACTCCATGCCCCAGCCTCCCTTGGGTTTACATATGGCTGTAACTACTGCTTAACTAAAATGATATAACTAGAAAGTATTGCTATTGGTTTTCTGAAAGTCTCAATAAAAGGAATAATAATTTCTTCACACCCTTTTCCTCTGTTCACTTTACTGCCTGGAAAAAGATGATTAAAGGTCTAGTACATTGCTTGGACCATGAAAATAATATGCTGAAACTGAGCACTAGAAGGAGCTTGATTCTCTTAAATCTTTTGCCGCATATGAAATTAATAAACATCTATTTTACTTAAGTCAGTGTTTTTCTTTTTCCAACCCCCTTCTATCATGTGCATCCAAAAATTCTTAATTATATGGTAGAATTTGTTACCGACAATGGAAGGCTGCCATTGAAAACTGCTGAACTGTACCAATGGAATTGTGGGTACAGTTGGGTCGGGAGTGGTGCACACACTGTAGATGGCTAGGGACTAGGGAGCCACCGTTGTGTGGTCAAACATTTGGTCAAAATAGCCACTTGTGAAACATATTGCACTGAAACCAGAACATGAGAGGAAACGTAAAATGAATTCCAAATCTGAGAGTCTATGGACTACTACTGGACACTTTTAAGGAACTCTTACGATGAGACCCTTGGGATGGAGTCAGGTAAGCATCATGCAGCTATAGAAAAGCAGATGTTCTTTCTTTCCTCTTTGTTGGAAGATAAACTCTCTACTGAGAGTTCCAAACTGCCTTGTTCAAACATTCTGAATTTGACCCTTAGAGAGGGGGCATGGCTACCTGCCCCGTGTTCAACCCTAGTGACAAAACTGATGGGTGATTAAGGGAAAGACGGCCAATGTTAAGGGTTCTTGAGCCAGCAATGGGGTCAAAGCTTTGAGAAAAGTTAAATTTAAAATTGTGACCTTTAAAGTTATAATTCATTCAGCAATTAATTAACAAGATTCTATGATGTTATTGGCACTGTAGGTTAGGCGCTGAGCTGACGATGCAAGGTTGGCAGTTTACCCAGAAGCGTCTCCTTGGGGGAAGATGAGATTAAATTTTTCTCTTTTTAAAAAATAATTTATTGGGGGCTGGTACAACTCTCATCGCAATGCATATATACATCCATTGTGTCAAGCACATTTGTTGCCATCCTCATTCTCAAAACATTTGCTTTCTACTTGAGCCCTTGGCATCAGCTTCTCACTTTTCTCCTCTCTCCCTGTCCTCCCTCCCCCACATACCCTTGATAATTTATAAATTATTATCATCTTATGTCTTACACTGTCTGACGTCTCCCTTCACCCACTTTTCTGTTGTTCATACCTCAGGGAAGGAGTTATATGTAGATCTTTCTAATCAGTTCTCCACTTTCTATTCCACCTTCCCCCTACCCTCCTGGTATTACTACTCTCATTATTGGTCCTGAGGGCTTTATCTGCCCCAGATTTCCTATGTTTCTAGTTCCTATCTGTACCAGTGTGCATTCTCTTGTCTAGCCAGATTTGTAAGGCGGAATTGGGATCATGATAGTGTGTGTCGGGGTGGTGGGGAGGAAGCATTTAAAAACTAGAGGAAAGTTCCATGTTTCATCATTGCTACACTGCACCCTGACTGGCTCATCTCCTCCCTGCAACCCTTCTGTAAGGGGATGTCCAGTTGCCTGCAGAGGGCCTTGGGGTTTCCACTCCACACTCCTCCTCATTCACATTAATATGATTTTTGTTCTTTGATGCCTGATATCTGATCCCATTGATAGTTCGTGATCACACAGGCTGGTGTGCTTCCTCCATGTGGGCTTTGTTGCTTCTCAGCTAGATGGTCACTTGTTTATCTTAAAGACTTTAAGACCCCAGATGCTATATCTTTTGATAGCTGGGCACCATCAGCTTTCTTCACCACGTTTGCTTATGCACCAGCTTTGGCTTCAGCAATCATGTCAGGAAGGTGAACATCATGGAATGCCAGTTTAATAAAACAAATTGTTCTTGCATTGAGGGAATGCTTGAGTAGAGCCCAATATCCATCTGCTACCTTAATACTAAACCTATAAATATATGCACATAGATCTATTTCCCTATTGTCATATATCAATATATTTACATGTCTGTATTTAGACCTCTATAAATGCCCTTTGCCTCCAATTTCTTTCCTCTATTTACTTCTGCTTTCCTCTTGTCCCATTATCATGCTCAGTCTTCATTTGGGTTTCAGCAATTCCTCTTAGTCACATTGCCCTTGATCAAGCCCTACCAGGCCTCCTACAACCTCCTCGCCATCGATTTTGGATCACTTGTTGTTCCCTTGGCCCTGCATTTGTTAACGCCACTTCCTTTCCCCCACCTCCTCCTCTCCTGTTCCCCCGGAACCATCGGTACATTTTTTCCCCCTACATATTGTTTATCCCACCTATGTTATCTAGATTGACCTGCAGAGAAAATAACAAATACCCCACACAAGACAGAATAAAACAAATCAACAAAAGAAAATAAAACAAAACAACAAACCAATGACCTAAAAAAAGAAAAGCCTGTAAATATTTCAAGGTCTGTTTGTTGACCTTTAGGAGTATTTTCTAGTCAAGTCTGATGGAGTGCTATGTATTGGCCACAAAATCTATTTTTGGTATTCCCTCGGGACTTCCTTGCTCTGCTCCCTTCCTGTTCTGTTGCACGTCCTTAGTGTTTTACCTCGGTGTGGTGGGGTCAGATCAGGCACAATTCTCACACTGTGTCTCCAGTGTTGTCCCCCATAGGGCTATGGATCAGTGACGGATGTCGTGTCTCACCATGGGACCGGCGAGATTACCTTTTTGTGTTAGTCTGGGTAGACTAGAGAAAAAAATCCATAGAAACTCATGTGTTTAAGAAAGAGCTTTATACACAAGAGCAAATGAATATTGAGCAAACATCCCATCTCAGTCCAGATCAAATCCACAAGTCCTATATTAGCCCATACATTGGATACCAATCTACGAAGTCCTCTTCAGACTCACAAAACACATGCAATTATGCCGAATTCAGGGAGATCACAAGCCAGTGGGTAGGAAGCCTTGTGGATCCAGTGGCATTGTAAGCATCTTGGCACTGCCAGGGTCTCCATGTGGCTTGTCCAGCTCAGGGAACTAGTGTAGTTCCATGTGTCTTGTCAGCTGCAATGTCTTCCAAGGGAGGAGCTGAGAGTCTCACAGGGAGTGAGCCTAGCGAAAGTGTTTCTCCCACTTACAAGGAGGAAATACAGGAGTTCCCAGAATCCTCAGGAGAAGGTCATGCTCACACAGAGGCCTCATTGCCTATATCCTGATTGACAGACTAGACTCCATCCCTAAGTCTCAAATTGACAACAGATTATGTAACTACCACACTGCTTCTGAAAAGATTCACAATCTCAGAAACCCTATAGAGTCACTCTAAGAATTGACTTGACAGTGGGTTTGAGGTTTTTTAATATTGCTTTTATGGTGTTAAGTATGGAATAAACAAGGGAAATTGGATAAGAAACAGAAAGGAAGAGGGTGGCATTTTCAATAGGCAATGACACTGATATTTCATATGACGACTGCACAGTTGTGGGAGAAGCCCTGTGACTCGCTGGACAGACAGAATTTCAGGATGGAGGAGCAGGTGATTTGAAAGACCTTGAACATGTCAGCTGTGTCCACAGAAAGGCAGGGAGGACAGAGGAACTGGAGCTAATGAGTAACAGTGGAGATTTTCAGGGCCGAACAAACTGCACAACCTTGTGAGCCACACTGACAGGGCTGGTTTTGCTCTGGTTTAGAGCCTGTAACAACTTTAAGCGGAGGAGTAAATTAATCTGGTTCATGCTTTGAAAGTGTTTCATATCTCTTTTAGTATATTGAGTAGAGGGGGATGGGTAGGCATTGTAAAGGCTCCAGATTATGGGATATTAAAGTAATCCAACAGAGGTACGGTGATGATTGCCAGGCTGTACCAGCAAAGGGGTTTAGAAGTGCTGGACGCTGCATATCTTTTGAAGTTAAAGCAAACAGGATCTCTTAGAAATCATCTTCCCACTCAAGCTCACTTTTTTTCCCAGAAGACTTGAGGCAGTAGCTATTTAGGTGAGACAAATGAGGATAAATGGAACATAGAGGGCAGAAACTAAGATAGGGATCTTTCAGTTGAAAAATTCTGTCTGGATAATATTTTTTGGTTACACACAGAACTCAGGGGAAATAAATATTATATATATATATATATATATAATTAGTGCTGTCATCACAGAAGCATCACACGTGGGTGAAATTAAAGGGCAAGAATTCATTGTTCATAATTTGAGAAACTGGAAGTCTTAATTGGGTGTGGTTCTAGAAGGAGGTCCTTCTTTAATTTATAGTAGCTACGGGTAATCTTTGATGTTAGAAACGCATCTGTCTTTGAACCCTGTCTTCCTCTCCCCCAACTGTGTTTCTCTAGTCTATTCTCATCTTAGATAATCCCAAAGTGATTAGGTTTAGAATCTAACCTCGACTGGCATGACTTCATTAATATAACTAAAGAAAAACCTTTATTTTCAACAAAGACATATTTACAGGTACAGAAATTAGAAATTTCAACACCTGTTGGTGGAGGCATAATTCAGTCCTTAACAGATGTGTTTTGAAGGAACATATTTTTCGAATAACTCTTTTACCTATAGCAAGCTGTGGGTTAATTTTTTTCTTAGAAGATTCTTTATTTAATTAGGTTAAACATATTTAATTTACAAAATTTTATTTTACAACACTTTTCCAAGAATAAAATTCAACACAAATCCAGGAGTTCCAACATTACATGTTAGCAAATGGTTAAAACAAGATACTCAATTTGCATGTAACGCCATGTGTTTTATTTCAAAATAACTGAGCCCATCATATATTTTACCTCTCTCTCTCCCCCCTCACTTCTTTTCTGTGTATTATCTTCTGCCTCAGTAAAAGGGCACTACCAATTGTTCCCAACCAACATACTCCTGATGACATCCATCCTGATGTATTTTTTTCAAAGTGTAGCTTTATTTATTTTTACAAGCTAATTATAATTTTTAAAAAATCATTTTATTGGGGCCTTGTGCAATTTTTATCACAATCCATACCTACATCCATTGTGCCAAGCACAGTTGTACATTTGCTTTCTACTTGAGCCCTTAATATCAGCTCCTCATTTCCCCCTGCCTCCCCACTTCCTCCCCCTCATGAACCCTTCATAATTCATAAATTATTATATTGTCATATCTTACACTGTCCAATGTCTCCCTTCACCCACTTTTCTGTTGTCCATCCCCCAGGGAAGAGGTTAGATGTAGATTCTCGTAATCCATTCCCCCTTTCTACCCCACCTTCCCTCCACCCTCCAGGTATCACCACTCTCACCACTGGTCCTGAAGGGGTCCTCTGTCCTGGATTACCTGCTTTTTAAAACCTGCATCAGCAAGAATGTGCTGAAAACATCTGCTGGCTTCTAAGAAAGGGCCCCTAGAGTCGGTGTTTGTCTCAGCAATCGTCATGGGTCTACATGGCTATGATGACACACGTTACTGTGCGTTAGGATGCTTCAATGGCAGTTAATACCCACATCAAAGCGTTGCTGGCAATGTTGTAAATGCTTATAATTCCTTAAGTTTTTTTCTTTAGCAAGATTGGCATATTGATGGCATGTGCGAATACGCTATCATTCCAAGATCATGCAGGCATTTCTAATAATTCATGTCATTCTATCTTGGTAAACACTGGTATAGATTCAATATAATTCTAAACATAATACTTTATGCAACCAAAGTTCAACTTCGCATAAGAATTGAAATATGCTTCCCTGTCTCTAATTCACAAAATAAAACATGAAATATCAATTTTATACTCAAGACCTCAAACATCTTACTCCTTTGAAATAAATTTTCTTGTGATTCCCTCATTTACTAATCTTCCCATGCTGCTTCCTAAATTCTTCCCTTCTCTTCAATTCCCGCACTTTCCTTAGCCGTAATTTCCCCTCTTTAAACTCATATACACATTAGATTACTTCTTAATCATTGAATAACTCATTCTTTAAATAATCTTGGCCTTCTACATCTATCCCTTTGTGAAGACTGCATCCTCTAAAGTGTTGTCCTCTCATGCAAAAACCCACTCAAGTCCCCAAAAAAGCATGGATGTCTCTGAAGCATCCCAAGACTTGTGACAAAATCAATCACTTCATTACAAATACTGTCTAGGTATTTTCTACCATATTATGATTATACTGTGATTATGGAAACTTAAAATTATTGTATTATTATGCCCAACAGTGGAAGAACAGATAAAGAGCCTATGGTACGTACACACAATGGAATCCTATCTGTCCCTAAAAAGCAGTGATGAAGGCATGTAGCACTGCGTGACACGGAAGGACCTGGAAAGCATTATGGTGAGTGAAGTTAATCAATGACAAAGGACAAACATTGTATGAGTCTACTACTATAAGAAGAAACACCA
Source organism: Tenrec ecaudatus (assembly GCF_050624435.1). NCBI lineage: Eukaryota > Metazoa > Chordata > Mammalia > Afrosoricida > Tenrecidae > Tenrec > Tenrec ecaudatus. The sequence goes on from NC_134536.1 coordinate 92,690,328, forward strand.
GCTAAACAGACGTTTGAGGTCCATTCCCAAACAAAGTCTGCCTACCAGCCATTCACCATACATTTCCCCTTTTATATGCTCCTCATAAGTGTCACCTTGAAAGAGGAGACCTCACATTTACTGGGGTCACTCCTTCTGGGTGGGGGGGGCAAGGGAGAAGACCTTCCACTTGATGCCATACAGCATCGAGATAAGGGTGCGACATAGCAGTGGACACTCGGCAGGAATAAGAGGAGAACTTTACCGGAAAGTCAAGTTCAGGCCAGCGGAGGGAGCATCTGCCTCTCAGAGGAGGCACTGACATTTCTGTCGGTGGGGATGGTGGGGATTTGGGGAGGAGCAACCTCACATTGAGAAAGGATGCTAAGCAATCATTGCAGGGAACCTCAGGGGAGATTAAACACAGTTCTATGTTCTCTGAATAAGTTTCTACCCAACCCTCTGGGAACAGTATCACAGACTAAGCACTATGATGACCTTACATGCTGGCCTTACAGGGAACATTGCATCGTCCAAGGGCCACACCAGAAGGACTCAGATGTAGATGCCCGACTGAACAAAGTAGGTCCTACCTCAAATCCACCTGCACCTCTTGACCTTCGGGCTGATATTTCTTGATGGGAGAGAAAGCAAAAGAGGATCATCCGAGGAATGTTGAAGTGGCAGTCATTGGACCTTGTGTGGGAGCCTTGGTTTAAAGGGCATCCAATGAAAGGGGACCCAGAACCATCACATAGGTACTCTCTCAATGCTCCTCTTGCATTAATCAGACAGGTATTAATCTGACAGGCAAGAATCTGCCCTTGTAAGAAATGTTACTGGAACATTTCCTCTGGCAACAACCCCATGCTCAATGTAAACAGAGCTCAATCGATTTAGAAATCAATCTTTATAAAGGAACAACTCATGGGTGGCAGTTTGCAGTTGGACTATATTCCATAAACTCCTCATCCCAAAAGTGTCTTAAATTCTATGCTATCGGCATGGTAGTAGGGCAGGAGGAAAATCAAGGGAGATGGAGGAAAGAGCTAGGGGTCAAAGGGCATTCATGGAGGTCTAGACAAAGACATGTACATGCAAATATATATAGGAAGATGGGGAAATAGATCTATGTGTCTATATTTATAGGTCAAGTATTAATGTGGCGGAAGGACCTTGGGCCTCTACTCAAACACTCCCTCAATGCATAAATACCTTCTTTTATTAAATTGGAACTCTATGATGCTCACTCTCCCGACACAACGGCTGGAGCCAAAGTGGGTGAACAAGTAAATGTGGTGAAGAAAGCTGATGGTGCCCGGCTATCAAAAGAGATAGTGACTGGGGTCTTAAAGGCTTGAAGATAAACAAGCGGCCATCTAGCTCAGAAGCAACAAAGTCCACATGGAAGAACACACCAGCCTGTGTGATCGAGTGGTCCCGAAGGGATCAGTTACCAGGCATCAAAGAACAAAAAATCATATCATTGACTGCACACCTCCATGATAGGATCGCTGAAGACAAATGGGTGCACAAGCAAATGTGGTGAAGAAAGCTGATGGTGCCCGGCTATCAAAAGAGATAGTGTCTGGGGTCTTAAAGGCTTGAAAGTGAACAAGTGGCCATCTAGCTCAGAAGCAAAAAAGCCCACATGGAAGAAGCACACCGGCCAGTACGATCACGAGGTGCCAAGGTACCAGGTATAAGGGATCATGCAAAAAAAAAAGATATAAGTGTGTGTATGTATGTGTATATATGTGTATATGTATATATGTATATGTATACCATATTAAATCAAGGGGGAAGTACAGAGTGGAGACCCAAGGCCCAAGTGTCGGCCAATGGAGATCCCCTCATAGAGGGGTTTAGGAGAGGAGATGGGTTAATTAGGGTGCGAGGTAGTGCTGATGAAGAACACAGCTTTCCCCCAGATCCTGGATGCTTCCTCCCCCCAACTACCATGATCCGAATTCTACCTTGCAGGGCTGGATAGGACAGAGGCTGTACACTGGTACATATGAGGGCTGGAGGTACAGGGAATCCAGGGTGGATGATACCTTCAGGACCAAGGGTGTGAGGGACGATGCTGGGAGAGTGGAGGGTGAGTGGGTTGGAAAGGGGGAACTGATTACAAGGATCCACATGTGACCTCTTCCCTGGGAGAGGGACAGCAGAGAAGGGGGGAAGGGAGACTCCGGATAGGGCAAGATATGACAAAATAACTATGTATAAATTACCAAGGACACATGAGGGAGGGGGGAAAGGGGAGGGAGGGGAAAAAAAAGAGGACCTGGTGCAAGGGGCTTAAGTGGAGAGCAAATGCCTTGAGAATGATTGGGGCAGGGAATGTATGGATGTGCTTTATACAATTGATGTATGTATATATATGGATTGTGATAAGAGTTGTATGAGTCCCTAATAAAATGTAAAAAAAGAAAAGAGGAGAAAAAAAAAGAAAATGATTAGGGCAAAGACTGTACAGATGTGCTTTATACAACTGACGTATGTATATGTATGAACTGTGATAAGAATTGTATGAGCCCCAATAAATTGTTAAAAAAATTCTATGCTATCGGATAATTTATTGGAATTATCCATGCTATTGCCTTACATTCCTTGGGGATGATTGACACTGTGTCCTTGTTTGTTTGCTTTGTTTGTGGTGGGTTTTTGTTGTTCTATTTTTTGGCTGGGGGCAGGGGACAGTCTATGGCCACTAAAGTAAACCAGAGGCATTCATGATGCCTAGATAAACGGATGGATTCCTGTCTTTCACTCAGTCCTAGCCCTAACACAAGAACAGTCAGTTCATTTAACACGGCCCTGCTCAATACTTGCCTTCAGGAAGAGATCACTAAAGGTCAAGATGATACAGCAAAGTGTGGTGACAATAGCAGATGGTGCCAGGCTATCAATTGGAATAATGTTTGGGGTATTCAAACATGCAACCATCGAAGTGAGGCTTCAACTAAGTGCATATCAAAGAAGCAATGTGTGTGCTCCAAAGATGACAATAACAAAATCCAAACCTGATGAAGGGAAAAGTATCAGAGTTTAAATTGTGAACACACAATTTGTAAAAGGCTACAGAGGACAGTGGTAGCTCAAAATCCATCTGCAGGGGATCTAGCCGATTAAGTTTCTGGCTTAGAGATAGATCCCTTCTGGCCACAGGTGAGGGACTTGAACAGCTTTACTATTAGGTATTACTGTAAACTTGATTATGGTGGATTGAATCATGTATAATATATTTGGTCAATTGGCCTTTCCCTTAACCCAACCTGAATTAGCCTTAGACTCAAATATTTCTCACTGCTCCATGACAGAAATTTCTTCTGTGTTCTTTTTTTTAAATATTGTGGTGGTCTTTTCTTTCATACTTTAAAATTTGTTTTTATCCTTATATTATTTTCTCCTTTCTATTTTGTTTTGTTTTTGTTTTTCATTATGTCTCTTAGGGTTACCAGTTGATGAAGCACAGACGGAGTGGGTGCATAGAGACAATAGCGGATGCATTGGTTTATTGGGGAAGGGGTTGGGAATGAGGCTGTATGAGGAGATTGAGGGGACTTGGGGAGCAAATAATGAATGAAGGAGGAGGAAGGAGCACCAGGGATTGTGAACATACATATACAACTCTTTTTAAAAGGGGTTTGACTATGGAAATATACAATATGTGAATTTTATAACAATGAAGCTATTTTAAAATTTCATTTTATCACTATAGGTATTTGAGATGTATATTTGTATTTATGGCTTCTTAATTAGTCCATGGACATTACAAGAAAGGCATTATATAATTATAAAACTCATTACAATATTTTATAAGTAGTAGTTCAATAAGTATTTGTTCAATATTGATGAATATCTAGATTTTACAAGGTTTAGCACTTAGAATTTAATAAACTACATAAATATTAAAAATCATAAATGATTATTTGGAATAATTGATTGGAGAAAATGCCCCACCCCTACAAACACAGAGAGAAAAAAAACAAATTCTAGAGGTGCTCTGTCTACAGAAATTATGGCAGCTCCATAATGTTATTCGAAGCATCGCTCATACCCACTGTACTGTGGTCACCTGCCAGGGAAAGCACGGAATCAGAATGCGCGTCTCACCTTTGAAGGCATGTTGTTCAGAGTCACACAACACATTGACTCATAATTTACTGCCAGAGTTTATTTATATAAACGAACTAAATCTGAACTGTAGTTAGAAAATACAGCCCTTTCACTTTGAAAAAACGTGTAGAGCGGATGTTTCCCAGTGAACGGATTGAAATGGCCTATCGGAGCATGGCAGCATGGTGAACATTACAGACAGTGGGCAAATGCTGATAATGAGCGCCGACTTAAAGCATGCAAAGAGAAAACACCCTGCACAGAGAGGCCCCGCTGTACATGATTCTGTGAATATGAAATTCTCAGTACAGGGCAACTCGCAGAAATCATGTGGATTAGTGGGAAGGAGAAGCTGGGGAGACGCGGGAGTGACTAAAGTAGCTCAGGGTAGGGGCTTTTGGTTGATTAAGTGTTCTGGAAGCCGGCAACTCTGGTAGATGCACAATCCCGTGACTATGCAGTCAGATCTGGACTGCCCTGAGACTGACTTGTCTCTCTGCATCTCAAACACTTTTGTCTTTCTCGGGGTACAGTTTTAAACACTCTTCTATTGTTCATGTTTGTGGAAAATATTTTTAAATTCCTTCTAAAAAACACTGACTTGTCAGTGCTTCAAATGTGTGGATTAAATGCTGTATGAATTAAATCTCAGGTAAAGATACGAAAAACACAAAATGTCAGGAGGGTAGAATGTAGACCGGGCTTATCTGCTGGCGACGTCAATGGTTCCACGAGGGCCAGGGAGCGTGGATACCCCGGAGCGTGCCGCTGCTGAATTGCAGTGTTTGGACCTGTTTCTCACCTGCCAATGGTGCTCACAAAATCCCAACCGTCTTCACCACGTTGTTTAGTCATTGTGCACATTTTCAGCTCTCTGGGTCACATAGCACGTCAGAATAATTTAATTAGGCCCTCAGGAGCACTGTGGCCATCTTGACAAAGTTGCACAGTGTGCTCTTCAGCTCCACCTTCAGCCTTCACATCTCTTGCTGAGGAAGGTGGTGTTGCGTGAGGGCCACATTACAGGAGTGTCTGGTTGAAAGAGGCTTCTGACTCCAAGTCATCTTCCTCCATCCTTGATGTTTTTGTTCTAACAGACTAATGAATAGAGTTGGAACGATCACTGAATTCAGTGGCTAATTGAATTAGAATTGGAATCCCTTTACGCTCCATTTATAATCCCCTGTGCTTAAGAGAAGGAAAAATCATTGTAGCAAGGATTTAAAATAAGGCTCAAGGAGCAAAGTTGTCATTGTGTTTACTATAAGAACAATGTAAGCCTGTTGAACACTATGTTTATAAGACGTGTTCTACCACTTGATGTGTATATAACACATTTAATCCCTACTGTAACCTATTGAGGTAGATAGTATTATTCTTGTTTTACAGATCAAAACAACTGACACCAAAAGAGGTGCGTCCTTTATCCAAGGCCACGGAATAAGCAGCAGAGTCCGGGCATTCTGATAAGCTTCCACTGTTGACTTTGGGGTTCCACTCCCCCGTCCACCATCTATTGAACATATATGCTTCGTGTAGTGTCCACACATTTGTCTGCTAGGTATAGTAATACTAGTAGCTATTATTCCTTTTATGGAAAACATTAATTTTATTCTTACTTCGTGATAACCACCAGTGAGGTACTTTGCATAATTTTAAGGTAAATAAAAAATAGAAAATCTTGATTAGATAAGTTCTCTTTATTTGGCCATATAGCAAATTGTATTCCTAGCTTTCTTAACATTAGTTTGGCTCATCCAAATTCTAGAGACTTTTTTCTGGGTTCCAGGGCTAATTTTAAAAATCTATTACTGTTCTGATCTCTTTCCCCTCCCCAGGCAACTATTACAGTGATCATCGATGTAATCTCCATAGCCTTCTTTTTAAAATGGTATAATTGCTGTCTGCTTGGCACACAAATGAGTGCACAGAGGAGTCGCTTCACCTGTGTGAACCAGCAGGACTGATACTTAAGCAAGAAATATACCTTTTTTTTAAAGCAACTGAAATGTCAAAGAGTAGTTGTTATTGCAGAATTGCATCCTAGCGAATCCATTGCAGATTACCTAACCATTAAAACTGAGTGTATGAGTGAATCCATTGATGATAAGGGGGGACTGGAAGGGTTTAGGTAAGCATTTATTGTGCTCTTAGTGTTTTCTAGAATTCTATATTCTATTTCAAATCCACACAACCTTGAAGAGAATAATTGAAAAAGAAGCACATACATATAAATTCTTTCCACATTCCACAGCATCTCAAATGATGGCAATATATTTTTCTGTTTAAAATATGAGTAAGTAGAGGAGGAAATACACATACAACTGATATCTAGATACCTTATCTGTAAATAGTAAATTCATAAATTCCTATGGTTTTAATGGAGTCTAAGCAAAGATGTTGTAGCCAGTTTCAGGTCATTTGATTTTTTCCTTTTTTAATAAAAAAAATGAAAAATAGCCTATCTCTACCTTCAGATTTTAGCCATCTTCTAGAATAGTTTTAGAATATTTTAAGTCTATATTTCACAATTTCTTTGGACAGTGATCAAGTTTACTTTCTCTGTTAAATCAACAATAAAATTTCCCATTAAATAAAGTATAGCATAATATGTACATAATTTCATAAAACTGATAAGAGTAAGATATTTGTACCCAAAAGAAAAGATTTATCTAAATGTGAACTTTCCCAGGTATTCTTTACGTCCTATTTAGTGCCATATAAATAATTTATTAATGTGAGAATAAATATCATATGAACTTTTAGCTTATAGAGTTAAAATTAAAATGTGGATTACTTCTCTTTTAAGAGGCAGGGGAATTAATTTCTGTGCTTAGCATAGATATCTGTGTCATGGTGCAATGGAAAGTGTGATTAAGGAGAGGGATGATCTCAGAGCCTCAAAAGCGTGCTCAGGTGCCGACTAACGGATTTGAAAACTTCCATCTGAGCTACAAAGGAAAGCCTTCTCTCCTCTAGTAAACGAGCTGACATTGCTTAGAACCAGGTCCAGAGTCTCATTATACGAGTGGCTGAATTACAACAGCAGCTGAATTGCAGCTCTAGAGCAGTGTCTGAAACCAAAGTAAGGGCATTGATTGGGAAAAGTTGGGACTCTGAAACATGGGATAGGAACATATGGGCCGATGATACAGAAGAGGAGGATATTGAGCCCTTAGAAACACCTGAGCAGATTAGCCAAACTATTCAAGTTGATATGCCAGGTGGGGCTGCATCAGTAGCACTGCCTGAGGGAGATGCTTTACAAGATATTGCTGAGAGCACCCAGGAAACACCCTCACCACCCATTATTTCTGCTAGACCTGTCAATAAAATTAAGTCTCAGAAAGCTCCTACAGGTGAGATTGAGATGATTATCCAAGAAAGTAAAGGTAATTATATCTCATGTGAACGCCCACCAAAGGATTACCACTGAAGAGGAGGACTTTAATAATCAAGTGGATAAGATGACACACGCTGTGGGGACTGATCCTCCTCTTTCGTCTGCCACTTCTGCTATCGCCCAATGGGCACATGAACAAAGTGGACATGGCGGCAGGGATGGAGGTTATACATGGGCACAGCAACATGGACTTCTACTCACCAAGCTGACTTGACCACTGCCACTGCTGAGTGTCCCATTTGCCAGCAGCAGAAACCAACATTAAGTGCAAGATATAGGACCATTCCTCGGGGAGATCAACCGGCAACTTGGTGGCAGGTTGATTACATAGGACCACTTCCATCATGGAGGGGACAGCGTTTTGGTCTTACTGGAATAGATACCTACTCTGGATATGGATTTGCCTTCCCTGCACGTGATGCTTCTGCCAAAACTACTGTTCGTGGACTTACAGAATGCCTCATCCATCGGCATGGCATCCCACATAGCATTGCTTCAGATCAAGGAATTCACTTTACAGCAAATACAGTGTGGCAATGGGCCCATTCCCATGGAATCCACTGGTCGTATCATGTTCCTCATCTTCCTGAAGCTGCCGGCTTGATAGAACAATGGAATGGGCTCCTAAAGACACAATTATGGCACCAACTAGATGGCAACAGCTTGTGGGGCTGGGGCAATGTTCTCCAGGAAGCTATATACGCTCTAAACCAGCGGCCAATATATGGTGCTGTGTCTCCAATAGCCAGAATTCATGGGTCCAAGAACCAAGGGGTGGAAGCTGGAATGGCACCACTAACTATAACTGCTAGTGATGCCCTTGTAGCATTTTTGCTTCCTGTCCCAGAAACCCTGTGTTCCTCAGGCTTGGAGGTCCTGGTCCTGAAGGAACTCTCCCACCTGGAAACACAGCACGGATTCCACTGAACTGGCAGCTGACAATGCCTCCTGGGCACTTTGGACTTCTCATGCCTTTGGATCAACAGGTCAGGAAGAGTGTCACCATACTGAGTGGGGTGATCAATCCTGACTACCAAGGAGAAATTGGACTGGTTCTACATAATGGAGGTAAAGAAGACTATGTCTGGAATCCAGGAGATTCTGTAGGCCGACTCTTACTGCAACCATGCCCTGTTATTAAAGTAAATGGTAAGTTACAGCAACCCAATCCTGACAGGACTTATAATGACCCAGACCCCTCAGGAATGAAGGTCTGGGTCACCTTGTCAGGCAAAAAACCACAGTCAGCTGTGGTGCTTGCTGAGGACAAAGGTAATACAGAATGGGTAGTAATAGAAAGTAGTTCTATCTATCAATACGACCACGTGATCAATTGCAAAAGCGAGGTTTGTAATTGTCAAAGTATTTTCTTTTTATGTGATTATTGCATATCTTTCCTTTGTTCAGGTATGATATATCAGATACAATTTGACTCAGTGTGTTTTCATTTATATGTATGATAGATGATTGATGATGAGTATAAGTGTGATTTCATCAATGTCTGGAAATTATATAAGTATATATGACTAAAGAATTGTGTACAGGTGCCAGGTTGGCAAGGGGTGGATTGCAATAGTTTATTGTGCCAGCCTGTCCGATAAACACAAGTGGGAATAGTTGAAGGGCAGAGAGATAAATGACTCGGTGAGCCTCGCCTTTCTTGACTCTCACTCTTTAAGCATAGGACCAGCATGCGGCTGCCTTGCTTGTTCTGTGCCTCAATTTAAAGGGCACACTACCTGTGGGACGCCTAGCCTGTGGACTGTGTCGCTGTAAGTTGAGGAACCTTTAAGCCCACACAATTGGAATATACATCTCTGGAGCTGGGTACCAACAGTTGGTGACCTGCCTTGCTGTTTGCTGCCTGAGTATATATAGGCCAGCTCTCTCTATAGAGGAGTAACTGGTGGCCCTCAATCCTTAAAGGACTGCTAGTGTCTCACTGCTTTATACTTTATAATAACTGTTCATTTCTTGTATTATCTATCTGTGCATAATTTAACAGCTCATTTCTTGTGTTATATATCTCTCTTTATATATATATATGTATGTATATATGTATATAAATAATTACTAGCAATCTGGTTTTGTCTCTCTAGAGAACCCTGTCTAACATACATGGCATTATATGACAATAATTAATATGTCAGGATTTCCCTCTTAGCAGCTGGAATAAGGAGTAAACCCTGCCAAAGACACAGTAGATGAGGAATCTGTTCTTAATCTAAACTGAAATTTTGGGAGTATGGTGACAAAATCCAAGCTCGGTCCAAGTTGGACATCATTTGTAGGTGATTTTAGTTTGTCACCTGCAAACAGACTTTGTGCTTTGATTTCATGCTGACAACTACAAATGCTTTAAGCACCACTCGTGTTGAAATAGATGAAGGAGCTCTTCTCTGTCCCCTCCAGTGCATAGAGACGGCTATCGGGAACTCAGAGCCGAGGAGCAGCATTCTTCAGGACCTAGCTAAACTCGCTTAGCGAAACATGTGCATTCGCTTGCAACATGTACAAGTTGTCTCTGTGTTCAAAGCACGGGAGGGTTTTAAACAGCACCTGCATTCACGGTCCGAACTGTTATCCTCTTATGTTTTGCCTTGCATTCTGTGTACTTAAAGTCCTCATCCATAAGCCATTTTTATGAAATGAATAAGCATCTTATTCCTTGATGAAGTGAAAGCTGGCTGCACTTGCTCCATTATGGCTCAGAGCAGCACTATTGATAGAGTCCTGGGAAAAGGAAATGAATGTGGGCTTGTGCCTGAGCGGAAAACAACTCATTAAGGCAAAAGTCAAATTCAATTTGGAATGATGACAAAGAACAAAATTCAAGTTCAGTGAAGTTTCAGCCTATTGAAATTTTATTAATAATTATTGAAGAAGGCCATGAATGAATTTTAAATGGGAATTTAGACAATGGCTGATTATTGATAAACATGAACAAACCATTTAAATATTTAATAGTAATCATCAGAGCCAGAGGATATGACTGGTGGAAATAGAATTAGGGACACTAATTTTTACCAGATATTTAATGTAAGAAGTGTATTTTATTGCTATTAGCACACCATACTCATCAGTGCTTAGATACAGCCTCTCTGTTGTATATAATGAAAGTAAATAGATTACACATACAGAATTAAGTCAAATGTAGAGTTCATGTAAAGGGTAAAGTAGCTGACGCAATTCAAGTATCTCAATTTTGTGCATAAAAAGGTAGTTAAGTAATTTTATCCCTTTAATTACAGTAACACCAGACTTAAATAAATTATCTGAATGTGTTTGTCTTGAAGAACTCATTCTTTTTATGAGTCTTCAATAAATGTTTGGTGTCATATAGCCTAACCATCTGGATTCCTGACGGAAGAGTTGACTGAGATACTTACTATGACCTGTGTATTTCTGATACAGAGGCATGCTCCCTCATATTATGTTTTTAGTTTAAGTTATACTATGTCTTCAATTTGAAATAGGGTAAATAAAATTTTAAATAGAAGAGCTATGTAATTGTGCATTATTCAATAATTTAAATTAGATCTGTAAAATTGTTATATGATCCAAGAAAAGTATAAAATATTTGTAAGCTCTTTAAAAGTTTTGTGTGTAAATTTCTAAAGCAATATATTACAGAAACCTACAAGGAATGATTCCCTAAAGTTGAAAGGTTTGTCTATAAAATGTTGAACTATTTAGAATTTAAGATTTTAGCAGGGCAGGGCCACTGAATATAACCAATGAAAAACGCAATTTTTTCAGTAATGCACACTTTATGCTCCAATAAAGCTAACCTTATTGAAATTCCCATGATTGGTATAAAAATCATTCACAAAACTTCCTTTTGTCCATAAATGCTTCCTGTTGTACCTCCTAATTCCACCCTGGAGATTCATAACCTCATTCTATGCTTGTTGATTTTTCAGTTTCCATTTCTCTGGGCCTTCCAAGCAGACCCAGCTGTGGTGAGCAGGCTTTGCTTACAAAGCCTTTCCTTCCGCGATAAGGCTTGCCTTCAAATACCCTTAGGAGAGCCCTTCATTTTATCTCTCTTTTGAGTCCTGTAAAATGCAGCGTGTCCAGTCTGAAAAGTTTTGTAAGACTTTTCCTACCTACCCCAGTAACGGTCATTGTCATATAGTTTTTGTTTGTTTGCTTGTTTTTATTTTGCTTTCTTTTCCTTTTGTGCATCGGCTTTTGTGCTCATCACAGTGCCAATAAAAAAAAAACCTGAAACAACAACAAAAAGCTCAATGCGGTCAAATCAATTCCAAGTAATAGTGACCCTTTAGGATAAAGCAGAACTGCTTTGGTGAGTTTCTGAGACTGGAACTCTTGACGGGACCAAGAGGCCCTGGGAGCAGCAATGGGAGTGACTGGTGGTTTCCAATGGCTAACCTGTATCATCAAGGCTCCGTAAATCTCATATTAGCATCTATCGATAGTTCTATTATTAACTGGGAACTGTGGAGCGAAAACAAACGGTGGGGTGTATTCCCCAACACAGCAGTGGAGAAAGACAAACTGAAGTCTGCTTTTGAGGATGGGCTGCTGCTGTTAGCAGCAGTGTAGGCTAACTTTGAGAGTCTTGCTCCTCCTGGGCTATTTTTAACCCCTTCACATCCAAGTTATCTAAAGGCGGACTTTTCACAAGGCTTTTAGACTCACTTCTCTTTCTGCTGACCCAGGAAGAATTGAGTGTCTCTTTTGTTAATTCTAGGAAAGCATATTTACATATCTATACATAATAATTTCAGTTTTGAGGGCAATCATTTTTAAAGGAAACCAGTTCCTATGGGACACTGCTATTATTCTTCCCTTACCCCAAATCCCCCTGTTCCCCTATCTTTTGCTTCCTTTGCCCTGAACTTAGAATCCATCCACTAATTCTTCAGCATGAGAGACCTTTACATATTTTAAATTCATTTACATTCTTCCCCTGTTTGTATGTTCCAAATTCAAATTCTCCAGGCCTAGAAACCAATCCTTTTACAATCACAGCTTCTGGAAAATTCAGATAAACTTCATTTAGATCTTTGGCTTTGACAATATTCTTCTGAGGTGGTGGTACTTAAATATAATGTATTTTTTAGATGTGTAGTACAATGACAACATCTTGTTTCTAACCAAAACATCTCTCTCTTGAGCCTGTTAAATTTGGGTCAACTAAAGTGTTTAGACCTATGGCATTCGAAATCTTTTTCATCAATGCCCTGCATTGCATATAGTTGCTTGACCTGTATGTTACTAATGAATTGGAAGCAAAATATATGAAAGAGTTCCCTCCCACACTCACATTTATTTCTCTGCTCACTTCCCAATGTACGGTTGGGAAGATGATTTACTTAGAGTGGGTGAAGACACCCAAAAGTTTGATGCGAGTGGATGAAGAGTTATAAGAATCCCCATTATTCCAAAGCAAAATAAAAAACAAACCAACCATAGGTCACCAAGTCCATTCTGATTTATAGTGACCTATAGGACAGAATGCATGTGCTTCTGCGGCTGGTCCAGGCTGGACCTGCTTTATGGGAGGAAATAGACACATTTTTCTCTTGTGGAGCAGCTGGTGGGCTGAAACTGCTGACCTGGCAATTCAAAACCCAACTCTTCCCGCACCAGGACTATCAGGACGCCTGGTTATAAGCAAGAGGTAGACTAAAAATAACAAGAATCAGACCTTAATGCCAAGGAAACCAGACCTATGCACATCTTGACTTCTATGTCCACACATCTTTCTGAAAACATCTACATGGAACTGGTGCAACGGTTATTTAAAATCAGAGAACAAAATTCACTGGCATCCAGTCAACTACTGTTCATAGTGCTCCACAGGACAGGATAGAACAGCGCTGTGAGTTTCTGAGGCTGTGACTCTACAGGAAAGAAACCTTATTTTTCTCTGGCAACAGAACCTGGTGATTTCCATCTGCTGAACTTACCATTAGCAGCCCAACAGGTAAGTGCATATCTGCTAACCAAAGGTCAGTGACTTGAACTCCTTAGACCAGAGGTTCTCAACCTTTGGGCTGAGACCCCTTTGGGGGTCGAACGACCGGTAGGGGTAGTGTGATTCATAACAGTAGTAAAATGACAGTGATGAAGTAGCAACAAAAATAATTTTATGGTTGGGGGGTCACCAAAACATGAGGGGCTGTATTCAAGGCATTAGGAGGTTGAGAACCTCTGCCCTAGACATGCTATAGGAGCAAAGACCAGGTGACATTATCCCATAAAGATTTCAATGGAGGAAATAATTCCACGGAGGCAGATCTACTCTGCCACATGCGGGCACAATAAATCAGAACTGACACAGTAACAAATAAGCAATATCTCCAACAATTTACTGTTGTCATTTTCTTGGACAAGGTTATGTAGATTTGACATTCCTATACTATTGCTAAAATTATAAAAATATTGATTACAAATTATAATCATGGTTAAAGCCTTTAATTTGTCATCAGATTTTACATAAGAGGAGAATTATATATCAGGTTATGGAGTATTGCTCTCAAGGTTTTTTCTTTAGGGATGATGGGAGATACATGGCTGGGTAAGTGTTTGCTTAAGTCAAGTCTGAAAGGGATCCAAATGATAGCCAATATGACCTGCCACATCTTTTTTTTTTCCACTTGCAAATAGAGATCACCTTTTCCTTACAATCCCTCTGGGCTTCCTTTCCAGGTGATTGATAAAATATCTCTGATATAATCTGTTTTCTCTATACTGAGGTAGTATTTAAAAATATCCCTGCAATATCTTGTTTTATACGATAATATCCAGGAATGATATATTTACTATGGAGTTTGCAAAAATTAAAATGACAAAAAAAACCCAAGTTTCATGCAATTTCATATATTGGGAAACCACTTAGCATTTTAAAAGTGGTTATTTTGCTTTCATACTGTTGCGAGATGTCAAAGGTGTAGAATACTGAGTGGAAGCTCTTTATTTCACACAATTCTCAGTAGAGAAGGAATACATAGCATTCCGCTGAGTTATAATTCTACTTCTTGTTGCGTAACAAGAAACTTTCAGTTGTTTGACTCTATGGCTTTGGAATTAGGCTGGCAGATCATGAGGATTTGGGTGACATCAGTGAAAGCAGACTAACATGTTTTCAGTTTATGCCCCAAAGCTCACGAGCACATCCTTTGCCAGAAAGTCACACATGTGAAGCAGGTGAAAGTGTGATTGTATGGTTGCCTCTTTCTTTGCTCAAAATTTATTCCTTCCATGGTACATTTGCGCATCTGTTTTATGTTTAAAGGTTTTGAAATGAATTTATTAATATAAATGTTACTAAGTAGAACTAATCATTTAAATTATAAATATATTATGAAATGATATGGTTACACAAACAAACCCTTCTGACATCCTTCTAAAGAACCCAACATATTTGTTTGTTTTCAAAATAGTACTGATTGTAAGAGAAAAAAGTATATCTTAAGAAGAATATTTAACAAAGTAAGAATATAATTGTTCATTCTCAATAAAGGGGGAATTTCATACTTTATAATTACAGGCTTAGCTTAATAATTCTTTTCTAGCTAGTCATTATGAAATGTCTATCTCTTTCCCCAAATCCACACCCAGAAAGTTTATGCTATCTGGGCAATGCATTTCTCTCCAAAAAAGACAAATAAAGGACATGGAAGACATTTTTGTTGATCTCTGAGGCAGGCACACACACACACACACACGCGCGCACACACACACAGTGGGAAAAAGCTCCACTGGGCAAAGTGTTCATAATTTGAATTTTTGCACTAGGTGAGCATTAAGAAACTTCTTCTGAGTTAGTGTACCCAGTGGCATCACCTGGAAAGGTTCTCTATGGTCAGAGTAAATTTTTTCATAAAAGTAATTTCTCTCAAATCTTGTTTTTTTGTGATGGCCAATTTAAGAGAACAGCATACAGCTGTGAAATTTTGTTTCCTGCTCGGAAAGTGTTGTGATGTTGAACACAGCCTAGAGGGACACCGCTATGGGAAAATCTGAAGTGTCTGAGTGGTTTTCTCATCTCAAAAAAAATGGTGAAATTTCAATTGATGACAAACCTCATTCTGGACATCTGTCAACTTCCCGAATGGATGAAAATGTTGACTTGTAGTGACTTATTCCATCAGGTCAGACTGTTAATCAAACTTTCTATTGAGAGGTTCTGAAAAGATAGCATCACAGTGTGCAACAAAAAGGGCCTAATTTGTGGCAGACAGGGGCCTGGATTTGCTATCACACCACTGCACCTACTCACGCAGCCATCACAGTGTACCAGTTTGGGTCCAAAAAAAAGCATGGCTTTCTTGCTCCATGAACCTTAATCATCTGACTTTGCTCCATGCAACTTCTTTTTGTTTCCATAAATGAAAAGGGACAAGGACATGAAAGGACAGTGATTTTATGGCATAAAAGAGGTGAAGAAAAATGAGGGAGGTGTTGTCAGCCATCCAGAGAGCTGAGTTTGAAAAATCTTTCCAAAAATGAAATAGCAGATTTGACAAATGTATAAAGTGTAATGGAGAATATTTTGAAGATGATAAGGTTTTGTAAAAAAAAAAAAAGAAATACACAGCTTTGGGAAAAATACCATTTGGGGGTAACCCATCTTATGTGGATATTTACATCTTAAAAATATCACTAATGAACATAGGGAATAGTAACATTACAGGGACTATATTATACAGATTACTTAGTAATTTTATTTCCTCTAATATAAAAATAATGGAGATTCCTATTGAATTTCTTCCTTCATCTTAAAATTAGAGGAGTATGTCAGGTGTACAGAATTATATTCCATACTTCTTAAGACCAATGCTCTATTCTACTTAAGGGTGCTTTGCAGAAGTCTACAAATGACCATGTCATTTGAAAGCTTTTAAAATCAACAAATATTTATTACCTATATTTTGATTGGAGTACTCTGGTACTGTTTTTAGGTGCTATCTAGGTGATTCCAAAATATAACAAGACTATGTACAACAGAACCAAACATGACCCTTCCTGGGACATCTTCACAATTGTTCTATGTTTGAACCCACTGCTGCAGTCACTGTGTTAATCCATCTTACTGAAGGTCTTTTGCTTTTTCACCGCCCTGTTACTCTGCCAAGCATGTTGTCCTTTTTCAGGGACTAGTTGCTCCTGACAACATGTCCAAAGTACATGGGACCATGTCTCATCATTCTCGCCTCTAAGTTCCATTCTGGCTGTACTTCTCTTCAAAGACAGATTTGGTTTTGTGGTAGGCAGGGGTACTTTCCATGTTCTTCACCAGCATGATAATTTAAATACATTGATTCTTCTTCAGTTATCCTTATTCAATGTCCAGCTTTCACATGCATATGAGGTGAATAAAACTACCATGGCTTGGGTCAAGTGCACCTTTGTCCTCAAAATAACATCCTTGCTTTTCAACACTTTAACGAGGTCTCACGCAGAAGATTAAACCAATGCAATATGTCATTTGATCCATTCACTAGTGCTTCCATGAGCATTGACTATGGATCCAAGCAAGAAAATATGCTTGATAACTTCAACCTCTTCTCTGTTTATCATGATGTTATCTACTGGTACAAGTGTGAGGACTTTGCTTTTCTTTACATTGAGCTGTAATTCATTCTGAAGACTACAATCCTTCATATTCATAAACATGTGTTTCAAGTCCTCCTTACTTTCTTTGCATATCTTGGGTTGTTATTAAAACTTCCTCAAATCCTGATGTCACAATCTTCTTTATATAATTCAGCTTCTTTGATTATTTTCTCAGAATACAGATTGAATATGTATAGTGTGAAGATACAATCCTTGTGCTCACCCTTTCTGATTTTAAACCGTGTAGGAGGCATGGAGAGAAATTAAACTGTTTTTTTTACTAAAGCACCTATGAGGAAGGCAGGTGCCCAGAAATTGTGACCATTCCTTGGAGTCATGTGTGATTCCTGCCTGATGGGAAGCAACAGGGACCTCACCCCTAGTAGAATAAAGAGAATTTTGCAAGCAACCATGTGAACTTGGAAGAGGACCACCAACATACAGAATGGAATACAACCTGACTAATACCTTGAATTCCTGAGAATCGGACCCCATAGAACTCTACTCAGTGTTGATTCATAGAAAATATGAGATAATGATAATTGTTCTAAATTTGTGGTAATTTGGTATACCACAATAGGACATTAATTGGGGTATTTTGACCATTCTCTAAGCTATATATAAGGTATCACCATAGATATAATATAATATAAACAGAAATGTGACAAATAAAGAATAAAATAAGCCACCCATAAGAAATTAGGAACTAGATTACACACATACACACACATTTCACACAACCATATAACACTTAAACTATTAGTGCCTATCATTCTCTGTAAAGAAAAAATAAGGGTGAAAAATATCACCATGTGAATGCTTTCTGAAAAGTGATTTTATTTCTTGAAACCATTTTGTTCCATAAGAAACCTAAAGTGGTTGTTGGTTCAAGCTCATTTAATTAACAGCAGAGTTTCTGTTTCTGAAGTTATCTTCTTGCTTTTATTGTTGTGATCCTAGAAAATTACAGATTCTTTTTGACTTGAGCCAGTCGATATTTGAGATTCTAGTTGAATTCCTCAGTTGTTATGTGGTGTATCTTCTGGAAAGATAACTTACAATTCTTAAGAAGACTAGGCTTACCTATATGTTTTAGATATTGGACATTTTATGACCACACTGAATGCCAGACCAATTCAAGGAAACCATCACTTTTCTCTGAGGAAAATTTAGAAGATGAAAATTTGATTAGTTGGTTTTAATCTTTTTGAATTAATTAAAAGCATGATAATATTTAGGTGATCACAAATTCTGTCACAAAACTCAATGTCACCATTGAGAATAAGGTGATGGGCACCAATTACAAATTAGCTGCAGACAATGGGGACATCCTAGAATTCTCCTCAGATAATAATTTGGTGACCCTAGTCAATATGCACTTCCCAGATAACAGATACAATGAGTACTGTACAATGATGCTTCAAAAACTTCAGGTAAAAATTCTGTTATCTTTTAGTTCTATTTTTCCATGAACTTTTAGAACTCCTTTTATATTAAATTCATCTGACTTATTATTTATAAATGACTGATACCAAAAATGAAGCAATATGAAATAACCATTTGATATAAAAAGAATGTCACAGATTTTCCTAAATATATAAAATTTCTATAGAAGTCAGTGTGCCATAATATATTTTTAGGTGATTTATTAAAACCTATTTTTTAAAATGGATTCTGACTTCACCCCCTTTGTTGACCTAATACTCTAAAGATTTTAATTAACTCATTCTATGTAGTAGAGGTACCCATAATGATGTGAATAGAATAAAATCTCTGGGACTACAACCTTCAGGACCTTCATTTACTGTTGGGGTATGACTAAACTGAAAATAAACAACTGCATATGTCTATTAATAACTGGATTTTGGAATGTATGAAACTAAAAAATTTGGATGTCTTCAAAAAATTAAATGGAATTAATCAAGATGGATATCCTAGGCATTAGTGAGCTGATATGGACTGGTGTGGACTATTTGGATCAGAAAATCTTATGGAATGATTGTGGATTGATTATGGAAAATCAATAAAGAGGAATGACATTGCATTCATTGTCACAAAGGACATTTAAATATCTATTTTGATGTCCAATGCTGTCTGTGACAGAATTTTATCTATCGGTATTCAAAGAAGTCCTATTAATACAACTATTACTCAGATTTATACATCAACCACTAGAGCTAATGGCAAAGAACTTGGAGAATCCTACCAATGTCTTCTGTCTGAAATTGATCAGACCATCAATCCACCTAAATGAATGACTATTAGCAATTGGAATACCAAAGTTGGAAACAAAGAGGAAGGGTCTGTAGTAGAAAATATGGTCTTGGTGACAGAAAGAAGTGGGAGATTGCAAAATAGAATTTTGCAAGAACAACTTGTTCATAGCATATATCTTTTTCAACAACACAAATGGCAGCTATGCACATGTAATGCACAGAGCTCAAATTGACTAGAATTTGGAGAGTGGGTATCCATTGGGCTGTGAACAGTAAGGTCAGCAGTTCTAAATCACCCACCACTCCGCATAAGAAACACAATGCTTTCTACTCCTGTAAAGAGTTTCAGTACAGAAACCTACAGGTGAAGTTCATCTCTGTCTATAAGAATCATGAATCAGACTTCCGGGAAGATGGCAATGGAATAACACATACCAGAGGGACTCCACAGAATTCAGCCCAGGAGAGTTGCTTAGAGGAAATTCAACACTGCTGGAATGCAGAAGGAGCATCATAAAGGTAAGTAGGCACAGACCAACAAGGTTTTGAGGGACTGGGAACTTTTGGCTTTCCTCAGTGGAGGCCAGCTGGGACTTGAACTTGGACCCACCACTATCTCTGCCAGAGCCGGGACAATTTGGAGCCTGTAGGGTGGCTTGGTCTCAACACAGTTTGCCGCCACTTGCCCCGGGGAAGGGACTGGACCCTTGCGGGTCCATGGTCAGGGATCAGGGTTCAGCTGCATTGTTGCTCTTGTTTCCATCTTTCTGTCTCCCCCTCAGTCTTGGGGGGCTGCGAAGGGAACTTTTCTCACATAGCAATAGCTTTCCGCTGCCGCCTCAGAGCAGGGACTGAGCCCTTGCAGCTCCTCTGACAGGGATCGGGACTCAGCCAAATTACCCAGCCAAATTATCGATCAAGATATATGGAGAAGTAAGTCTTCCCAGACAAGGAAAAACTCAAAGAATATGTTAGAAGAAACCCAGCCCTACAAAAGATCCTTGCCGACCCGGTATGGGCAGAAGAACACTCACTAACCATAATTAAGAGACATAGAACAAACTCACCCAGAGGGCAAAAAAGAGAAAACAGACCCCAAGATAGCATTGACTTAAAGATGGAAAGACGTCAAAGGCTGTTGAGGTAAGCTTTTAAAAAATAAAGGCAAAAGGGGCATAGGGAAAAAGCTATGGTATACAAACATCCCTGGGGTGAGGACTAGGTAATATGACAGGGACCAGACCAAATACAGGAGTACATATGGTAGACAACAAAAAAGGAAAAATAACAATAATAAAAAAGAAAAGGGTAGCAGGGGCACAGGGCACTAACCCACCCAAGGGGAAGGTATTGTTTGTGTCTCCATAGGGAAAAAGGAACCAGACTTAAACCCGGTGCTCCAAGATGTGAATGCAACATGCTGGTGTGGAGTAGGGAACCAGTGGAGAGGTTTGGGGGGACGGCCCCCAACACCAAATACTAAGTGGACACCTGCCCCTCCCCTCAGAAGAATTTATTTCAAAGGATGGCACTGAATCTACAGCTCTGGAAGAGGGACATATCTGATCGGAACACACAGGAGCAGATGAAGGGGGAGGAGGAGAGAGTAGAGCACATCATGGCCCACCAGGCCAGGAGGTTGATGTTCCCAATTAGAGCAGCCAGTGCACAGAGAGGACCACATGGCTGGCCCCACTATGAGACAAGACGCCCCTCGATGACCTATAGCCCTATAGGGGACAACACCAGAGACACAGTGTAGGAATTGCACCCGATTGGATCCCGCCACACTGAGACAAAACATTAAGGGGGTGCAACAGAGCAGCAAGGGAATGGATTGGTGAGGTCCTAGGGAATGTTGAAGGTGGACTTGGGGCCAGGGCATGGTGCCCCAACAAACTAGACTGGAAAACACTCCTAAAGGTCAACAAACAATCCTTGAACTAACAACAAGCTTTTCTTTCTTGTTATTTTTTTTTGTCACTGGTTTGTTGTTGTTGTTCTTTTGTTGTATATTGTTGCTTGGTTTTGCTCTGTGTTCTTTTGTGCATATTATTATCTCCGCAGGTCTGTCAAAGTAAGATAGGCTGGATGAACAATTGGAGGAGAAAACAACGGGACTGACAGTTTCGAGGGGACATGGGGGAGGTGGGGGGAGGTAGTGGTGTTAATAAACCCAGGGATATGGGAACAAAAAGCGATCCAAATCGATGGTGAGGAGAGTGTGGGAGGCCTGTTTTGTCATGATCAAGAGTAATATAACCAAGAGGAATTGCTGAAACCCTGGTGGGGACTGAGCATGATAGTGGGACAGGA
Source organism: Tenrec ecaudatus (assembly GCF_050624435.1). NCBI lineage: Eukaryota > Metazoa > Chordata > Mammalia > Afrosoricida > Tenrecidae > Tenrec > Tenrec ecaudatus. The sequence continues at coordinate 92,711,958 of NC_134536.1, forward strand.
AGGAAGTCAAAGGAAATAGAGGAAAGAGCTGGGAGGCAAAGGGCATTTATAGAGGTCTAGGTAAGGACATGTACATATGCAAATATATTTATACATGAGGATGGGGAAATAGATCTCTGTGCATTTATATATAGATTTAGTATTAAGGTAGCAGAAGGACATTGGGCCTCCACTCAAGTACTCCCTCAATGCAAGAATACTTTATTCTATTAAATTGGCATTCTGTGATGCACACCTTCCTGACACAACCGCTGAAGAAAAAGAGGGTGAACAACCAAATATCATGAAGGAAGCTAAAGATGCCCGGCTATCAAAAGATATAGTCTCTGGGGTCTTAAAGGTTTGAAGGTAAAAAAGCGGCCATCTGGCTCAAAAGCAATAAAACCCAAAGGGAGAAGAAACACACCAGCCTGTGTGATCATGAGGAGACAAAGGGATGTTATCCAGCATCAAGAACAAAAAATGATATCATTGTGTGTTCACCTCCCTGATATGACCACTGAAGACAAATGGGTGCATAAGCATATGTGGTGAAGAAAGCTGATGATGCCTGGCTATCAAAAGATATAGCATATGGCATCTGAAAGGCTTGAAGGTAAACAAGTGGCCATCTAGCTCAGAAGCAATAAAGCCCACATGGAAGAAGCCCACCAGCCTGTGCATTCACGAGGTGTAAAGGGACCAGGTATCAGGCATTATCAGGACAAAAAATCTTACCATAGTGAATGAGGGGGTAAGTGTACAGTGGAGACCCAAAGCTCATTTGCAGGCCAGTGGAGATCCCCTTGCAGAGAGGCTTGGGGAAGAGACAAGCCAGACAGGTTGTGATGTAATAACGATGAAAACTACAATTTTCATCCAGTTCCTAAATGCTTCCTTGCCCCACCCCACTTTCATTATCCCAGTTCAACCTTGCCATTCTGGCTAGACCAGAGGATGTACACTGGTACAGATGGGAACTGGAAACACAGGGAATCCAGGGCAGATGATCCCCTCAGGACCAGTGGTGTGAGTGGCGATACTGGGAGGGTGAGGGAGGGTGGGTTGGAAAGGGGGAACCAATTTCAAGGATCTACATGTGACCTCCTCCCTGGGGGACTGACAATAGAAAATTGGTGAAGGGAGTCTTGGGACATAGCAAAATATGACAAAATAATAATTTATAAATTATCAAGTGTTCATGAGGGACGGGGGAGTGGTGAAGGAGAGAAATAATGAGGACCTAATGCCAGGGCCGTGGGTGGAAAGCAAACATTTTGAGAATGATGAGGGCAACAAATGTACAAATGTGCTTTACACAATGGATGTATGTATGGATTGTGATAGGAGTTGTATGAGCCCCTAATAAAATGATTTTTTAAAAAGGAATCATGAATGGACTTCATTACAGTGAATGAAGATGGACACAATATTGAATGATGCTGGAAGCATCAAAAGAATTCAGAATACACAGGAGGACTTCTGGGAAGATGGCGACTGAGTAACACATACTGGAGGATTTCCCAGAAATCAGCCCAGGAGAGTTACTAAGAAGGAAATTCAACACTGCTGAATTGCAGAAGGAATATCATAAAGATAAGTAGTCACAGATCCACAAGGTTTTGAAGGGGTGGAAGCTTTTGGCTTACCACAGTAGAGGCCGGCTATGGTTTGACCTTAGCCCTGCCACTGTATTGGCTGGAGCTGCAACCATTTGGAGCCAGTACAGGGGCTTAATCTCAACACAGTCATAGTTACTGCCACCACAGGACAGAGATTGAACCCTTGCAGCTCTACGGGTAGGTATTGGGGCACATCTATACTGTTACTTTTGTTTTCTCTACTTCTCTCTATGCCTCCACAGTCTCAGTACACTTACTTAAATTTTTTTTCCTCCTCTTTGTCTCTTCCCTGTTCTTTCACCCTCTACTAGTGACCCTCGGACAACTCCCCTTAGCCTAGGTTACTTATGCCTGCCTGTACCTTGTTAGGTGAGTTCCACTCTGTGGAGCATAGCGCATAGCCCAAGGCAGGGGGAAGCCTAGCTGACCTCCACAAGGGGATACTCCGGCAAACTTCTTACTGGGGAATTCCTGCCTGTGTAGCTGGGGGAGATCTTATTTTTCCTGTTGTCCCACATGACTGAGGGAACTTCCTCCTGCCTGCCATAGTGCCTCACACTGCCTATGGCAGCTCGGCCAACATGCGCCCACATCCCAAGCTGCTGCAGGAACCTCTTCCCAACCTCCACAATGATCTACCTGTCCAGGGAAATTCCACCCACCATTTGTTGAGTTCTACACCAAAGAAGGTGACCCACCAGCCTTCTGGTGCATTTCTCTGAGAGGGAAGCCACAGGAGGATAAAGTGATAGGCTAATTTCATAGTGAGATTAGCTGTAGGCAGTTCAAAGAAGCATTCCTACAAGTCTCCCAGAGAGAGCCAGTGTTCTTCGACTCCCTGGAAAATGGCACCTGGATCCTCTAAAACAACACAACACAGACAGCCCCAATGACCTCATGAAAAACCAGAGGAACAAAAGGCAATGGCAGAAGATTCCTGAACAAACCGACATGTATAGAAGAAGCAGACATTGAGCTGCTACAGAAAGAAATTGTCAGAATGCTGCTTGGAGCCATACAAGATATGAGAGAAACAATACAGAAAAAGGATGAAGCGATAAAGGTGATAAAGTCCCTAGACCAAAGGAAAATAAAAGAGCTTAGGGAGGAGATAATAAAAACCAGTAGAAGACTCATAGACCTCGAGAATCAACTGGAAGAAGCAGAGAACCGCACCAATGAGTTGGAGGACAACCAAGCAGACTTTAACAAACACAAACAAAAATCTAATAAGCCTATCAGAGAAACTGAAGTAAATCTAAGAGATATGTCTGATGCTATGAAGAGGAATAACATCAGAATAAATGGATTACCTGAGGAAGATGCAACAAAGAAGTCATCTACAACAATAATGAGAGAATTCTTGGAGAAAAACTTACCCAACTTCATGAATGAACTATTCAGGAGGTTGAATGAACTATTCAGGCAACTATTCAGGAGGCTGATAGAACACCAGCTAGACTGAATCTCAAGAAAAAGTCACCAAGGCACATGATAGTTACACTATCCCCCTTTGGGGAAAAGGAGAAAATTATGGGAACAGCTAGGTGAAAACAAGCAATTACATATAACGGTCCTCAAATAAGAATATGTTCAGACCTATCAGCAGAAACTATGAAGAAGAGGAGAGAGTGGAGTAACATATTACAAAAATTGAAGGAAAAAACACAAACTCAAGAATACTCTATCCAGCCAAATTATCAATCAGGATATATGGAGAAGTAAATATCTTCCAAGACAAGGAGAAACATAAAAAATACATTAGAAGAAACCCAGAGCTACAAAAGATCCTTGTTGACCCAGTATGGGAAGAAGAGTAGAATTCACAAAACACAAATAAGTGACCACCACATAGAACAACCTCCCCTAGGGGGGCAACAATGAGAAAACAGACCCCAAGACAGTATTGGCTTAAGGTGGAAAGAAGTCAACAATGATACACACACACACACACACACACACACACACACGCACGCAAAACACACTAATAAGAAAGGAAGGTACGAAAACATGCAACACTAAAGGTATAAGATGACATCACAGAGTCCACAGATGGAGATAATTATCCTGAACATCAATGGCCTCAATGCAGGAATTAAAAGACTGAGGCTAGCAGACTGGCTAAGAAAGCACAATCCATCAATCTGCTACCTACAGGTGACACATCTCAATGCTACAGACAATAATAGAATCAAAGGCTGGAGAAAGGTATACCAAGCAACAGCAATTCTTTAAAAACAGGTGTTACAATCCTAATCTCTGATAAAATTGACCTCAAAGTGCAAACCATAAAAAGAGATAAAGAGAGACACTATATAATGCTCAAGGGAATGGTAAACAAAGAACCACTAAGCATTGTAAACATATATTACCAGAATGAGAGATCTGCTGAATACGCCAACCAATCATTCCAGAATATGAAAAAAGAAATCACAGCCACAACAATTATACTGGGTGATTTCAATACACCGCTCTGTGAGGAAGAAACTCAACAAGAAGTCTAGAGATCCAAATACTACAATTAGAAAATTTGACATGGTAGATATTTACAGAGGTTTTCATCCAAATACAAGAAATTCACATTCTTTTTCAGCCCATGTGGCATATAATTGAATATAGACCACATGCTGTGGCATAAGGTGAATCTACACAAATTTATACACCTTGATATCATTCAGACCTCTTTTTGACCACTCTGCCATAAGGCTGGAAATCAACAAAATGAACATGAAGAAAACAAGAGAAAACAATTGGAGGATGAATAATTGTTGCAAAAGAAGTGCATACTGGCACAGATCAGAGATGAAATTAGGAAATGCCTAGAAACCAATGAAAATGAGAACACCATGGACCAAAACTTATGGACACAGTAAAGGCAGTTATCAGAGGAAGTTTCACAGCAATACATGCATACCAGAATAAGGAAGAGAGACTCATGATTGATATGCTGGCACAAAATTTACAACAACTAGAGCAGAGGCAGCACACAATCCCACTAATAGCAAAAGAAAATAATAAAAATCAGGGCAGAGATTCAAGAGAGAGAAAATAAGAAAACTATGGAAAATATTAATGCTGCTAAATTTGGTTCTTTAAAGTATAAACAGAATCGACAGATCACTGGCAAACATAACCCAAAAAAGGAGGGAACAAATTTCAATAGCAAGAATGAGGGAAGAAAGAGGGAACATTACAACAGACCCAAATGAGATCAAAAGGATGATTACACAGCACTATTAAGGATTGTACTCCAATGAATTCAACAACTTGGAAGACATGGACAAATTCTTGGAAAAACAATCCCTCCCTAGACTATCCCCAAAGGACATCAAGAATCTCAACATACCCATAGCAATAGAATAAATAGACACGGTTATTTAAGGGATTACCAACAAAAAAAATCCCCCAGACCACATGGCTTCACAGGAAAATTCTACCAAGCACTTAAGGAAGAACTAACATGAATCCTACACAAACTCTTCCAGAACATAGAAAAATACGGCAAACTCCCACAATCCTTCTATGAAGCTAGTATAACTCTGACACCCAAACTAGGCAAGGATCCCACAAGAATCGAGAACAACAGCCCAATATCCCTAATGAACATTGATGCAAAAATCTTTAACAAATTACAGGCCAATAAAATAAAAAAGTATATAAAACAAATAATTCACCATGATCATGTGGGATTCATACCAGGGATGCAGGGATGGTTCAACATACGAAAGACCATTAGTATCATTCACCACATTGACATGAAAAACTATAAGAACCACATGATAATATCAATAGATGCAGAAAAACATTTGATAACATCCAACACCTATTCCTGCTTAAGACACTTGAGAAAATAGGAATGGAAGGAAAATTCCTCAAGACAATAAAGGCTATGTATGAAAAACCAACAGTCAATGTGATAGTCAATGGAGAAAAGACTAACACAATCCCACTGAAAAAGGGGACCAGACAAGGATGCTTCTTGTCCCCACTCATTTAATATCATACTGGAAGTTTTAGCTAACAGCATAAGGCAAGAAAAAAAAAGTATCAAAGGTATTTATCTGGGAAGGAAGAGGTGAAACTATCGTTATTTACAGATGACATAATTTTATATATGGAAAATTCCAAAAGCTCCACAAGGGGAGCATTGGAAACAATAGAAGAGTTTGGCAGAGTGGCAGGACAAGATCAACAAACAGAAGTCCATCGAACTGTGACACACATCAGATAAGACCACAGAAGAGGAGATCAAAAAGTGGTACCCTTTACAATGGCCAAACACAAATTAAAATATCTAGGGATATACCTGACTAAAAGAACAAAAGATCTATATGGGGAAAACTACAGAACACTATTACACGAAACCAAGAGTTACCTCAACAAATGGAAGAATATCACATGCCCTGGATTGGAAGACTAAATATAGTAAAGATGTCAGTTCTGCCAAAGGCACTATATAAGTTTAATGCAATACCAATACAATTACCCTCATCTTTCTTCAAAGAAATGGAAACTCCTCAAGAAGTAGGACACAATAGGAGGGCTTGCTTTATCCGACTTTAGTACATACTATATAGCCATAATTGTCAAAACCACATGGCATTGGTATAATGATAGATACTCAGACCAATGGAAAAGAACTGAAAACCCAGAAATAAAATAATAAGCATATAGCCAACTGATCTTTGATAAGGGCCCAAAAAATATCCAAAGGTAAAGCATATGCCCTCTTTAGCAATTGGAGCTGGAAAAATGGATATCTACCTGCAAAAAAAAAATGAAGCAAGACCCTTATCTCACTCCATGCATAAGAATAAACACGGGGTTAATTAGGGTGCGAGGTAGTACTGATGAAGAACACAGCTTTCCCCCGATCCTGGATGCTTCCTCTCCCCAAATACCATGATACGAATTCTGCCTTGCAGGGCTGGATAGGGCAGAGGCTGTACACTGGTACATGTGAGGGCTGGAGGCACAGGGAATCCAGGGTGGATGATACCTTCAGGACCAGGGGTGTGAGGAGTGATACTGGGAGAGTGGAGGGTGAGTGGGTTGGAAAGGGGGAACTGATTGCAAGGATCCACATGTGACCTCTTCCCTGGGAGAGGCACAGCAGAGATGGTGGGGAAGGGAGACTCCAGATAGGGCAAGATATGACAAAATAAAGATGTTTAAATTACCGGGGGCACATAAGGGAGGGGGGAGAGGGGAGGGAGGGGGAAAAAAAGAGGACCTGATGCAAGGGGCTTGAGTGGAGAGCAAATGCTTTGAGAATGATTGGGGCAGGGAATGTATGGATGTGCTTTTTTACAATTGATGTATGTATATGTATGGATTGTGATAAGAGTTGTATGAGTCCCTAATAAAATGTAAAAAAAGAAAAGAGGAGAAAAAAATGATTAGGGCAAAGGATGTACAGATGTGCTTTATACAATTGATGTATGTATATGTATGGACTGTGATAAGAGTTGTATGAGCCCCTAATAAATTGTTAAAAAACAAGAATAAACACGGGGTGGATCACAGACCAAATTATTAGTTAAACCCCAAACTATTAGGGCCATCAATGAGGGAATTGGGACCAACTTGAGAATGTTGGCACACGGAATTCATAGACTATTAGAAATAGGGAAGGGCAGAAACACAGAGGAGGCACAATTGGAAAAATGGAATATACTGAAGATAAAACACCTGTGTACATTGAAAGAATTCACCAAGAGTGTAATAAGAGATGCCATGGACTGGGAAAACATCTTTAGCAATGACACATCAGATAAAGGCCTTATTATTAAAATCTCCAATACTCTGCTAGCTTCCCAAAAGAAAAAAATTAATAACCCCCTGAGGAGGTGGGCAAAGAACCTGAACAGAAGTTTCACAGGGACATAAACCTGAATGGCCAATAAACATATGAGGAAATATTCCTGATCTTGGAGCCATAAGAGAAATGAAAATTAAAACAACAATGAGCTAGCACCTAACACTCTCAAACATAGCCTAATTAAAAAAAAAAACCAGAAAGCACAAGTATTGGAGGGGCTGTGGGGACATAGGAACTCTCATCCACTGCTGGTGGACCTGTAAGTATGTACAGTCACTATAGAAATTGATCAGGTGATATCTAAAACAGATGAAAATTGGGTTACCACATGACCCAGCAATCCCACTACTGGGCATATACCCAGAAGAGGCAAGAAACAAACCACGGGCAGACATGTGTGCTCCAATGTTCATTGAGGCATAGGTCACAATTGCAACAAGTTGAAAACAAACCAAATTTCCATCAACTGACGAGTGGATTAAAAAACTGTGGTACATATATAATGGAGTCCTATGCATTGCTAAAATCTGTGTTGAACATATGAAGCACATCACTGCATGGGAAGAACTGGCGCAAATCATGCTAAGCGAAGTAAGCCATGCACAAAAGGACAAGTAAAACATGAGTCCACTGAGGTAAGCTTTAAAAAAAAATTGAAAAGGGGCATAGGGAAAAATCTACTGTATTCAAACACTCCTGGGGTGAGGACCAGGTAGTATGACAGGGGCCAGACCAAATCCAGGGATACATGTGGTAGCCAACTAAAAAGGAGGGGAGGAAAGGAAAAAAAATAAATAAAAGGGTAGCGGGGCATAGGGCACTAACCCACCGAAGGGGAGGGTATTTTTTATATCTCCACAGGGCAAGAGGGACTAGACTTCAACCCAGTGCTCTCAGATGTGAACACAACATGCCAGCATGGAGTAGCGAACCAGTGGAGAGCTCTGAGGGGTCAGCCCCATTCCCAACTACGTGGACACCTGTCCCTCCCTCAAGAAAAATTTATTTCAGAGGAAAGCACAGAAGCTGCAGCTCAGGGAGAGAGACATGTCTGATCAGAGCATATGGGAACAGATGAAGGGGGAGGAAGAGATAGTGGAGCACATCCTGGCCCACCAGGCCTGGAGGACGATGTTCCCGATTACAGCAGCCAGTCCACAGAGAAGACCGCATGGCTGGACCCACTATGAGACACGACATCCCTCACTGACCCATAGCCCTACAGGAGACAACACTGAAGACACAGTGTGGGAATTGCGCCTGATCTGATCCCACCACACCGAGGTAAAATATTAAGGGCGTGGAACAGAACAGCAAGGGGAACAGAACAATGAAGTCCCCAGGGAATACCAAAAATAGACTTTGGGGCCACGGCATGGCACTCCAACAGACTTTACTGGATATCACTCCTAAAGGCCAACAAACAGTCCTTGAACTAACGACAAGATTTTCTTTCTGGTTGTTGTATTTTGTTTTGTTTTTTTTCTCATTGGCTTGTTATTGTTTTGTTTTATTTTATTGTTTGGTTTTGCTTTGCCTTGTTTTTGTGCATGTTATTATGTCTGCAGGTCTATCTAAAAAAGATAGGCTGGAGGAACAATCTGGAGGAGAAAACAACGGGTGGTCATAGGACAGGGGGAGTTGGGGGGAAAGGTAGTGGTGTTAACAAACTCAGGGACAAGAGGGAAAAAATGATCCAAATCAGTTGTGAGGAGAGTGTAGGAGGCCTGGTAGGGCGTGATCAAGGATAATGTAACCAAGAGAAATTACTGAAAACCAAATGAAGACTGAGCATGATAGTAGGGCAAGAGGAGAGTCAAAGGAAATAGAGGAAAGAGCTAGGAGGCAAAGGGAATTTATAGAGGTCTAAATAAAGGCATGTACATATGCAAATATATTTATATATGAGGATGAGGAAAGAGGTCTATGTGCATATATGTATAGATTTAGTATTAAGGTAGCGGATGGACATTGGGCCGCCACTCAAGTACTCCCTCAATGCAAGAACACTTTGTTCTATTAAACTGGTATTCCATGATGCTCACCTTCCCGACACAATTGCTGAAGACAAAGCGGTGCATGGGCAAATATGATGAAGAAAGCTGATGGTGCCCGGCTATCAAAAGATATAGTGTCTGGGGTCTTAAAAGCTTGAAGGTAAACAAGCGGCCATCTACCTCAGAAGCAACGGAGCCCACATGGAGGAAGCACACCAGCCTGCATGATCACAAGGTGCTGAGGGGTTCAGTTATCAGGCATCAAGGAACAAAATAATCATATCCTTGTGTGCTCACCTCCCTGATATGATTGCTGAAGACAAATGGGTGCATAAGCAAGGGTGGTGAGGAAAGCTGATGGTTACCCGGCTACCAAAAGTTATAGCGTCTGGGATCTTAAAGGCTTGAAGGTAAACAAGCAGCCATCTAGCTCAGAAGCAGCAAAGCCCACATGGAAAAAGCACACCAGACCTATGCGATCACAAGATGTTGAAGGGATCAGGTATCAGACATCATCAGAACAAAAAATCATTTCATTGTGAATGAAGGGGAGTGTGGACTGGGGACCCAAGGCTCACCTGTAGGCAATTGGACATCCCTTTGTGGAGGGGTTGTGCGGGTGAGATGGGCCAGTCAGGGTGCAGTGTAGCAATGATGAAACATATAACTTTCCTCTAGTTTCTAAATGCCTCCCCCCCCTACAATATCATGATCCCAATTCTACCTTAAAAATCTAGCTAGACCAGAGGGTGTACACTGGTACAGATAGGACTAGGAAACACAGGGAATCCAGGGCAGATGATCCCTTCAGGACCAGTGGTGAGAAGTGGTGATACCGGGTGAATCGAAGGAGGGTGGTGTGGAAAGTGGGAACCCATTACTCCCTGGAGGATGGACAACAGGAAAGTGGGTAAAGGGAGACATTGGACAGTGCAAGATATGGCAAAATAATATTTTATAAATTATCTAGTGTTCATGAGGGAGAGCAGAGTGGGGAGGAAGGGGAAAATGAAAAGTTGATGCCGCCAGGAGCTTAAGTGGAGAACAAATGTTTTGAGAATGATGAGAGAAGTGAATGTACAAATGTGCTTTCCACAATTGATGTGTGTATGGATTGTGATAAGAGTTGCATGAGCCCCTAATAAAATGATTGGGGGGTGGTGGTAAAGAATACACAGAATAACTGTGTCACCATTTCAGAAGACTATATATGAGAAAGAACCATTTGTAATGGAGGAGAAAAGTTTAAGTTGAACTGAAAGCACTAGCCAAAAGCAAGTCTCCAGGAATCAATGAAATCCAATTAAAATATTTCAATAGCTTGTTGAAACATTGAAAGCACTCAATCTACACCAGGATATTTAGAAGAAAACTACTTGGACAATTGACCGAAGAGATTCATTTTTGCACCCATTCTAAAGAATGATTACCCAACAGAATGCACAAATTATAGATCAACATCATTAATATCACATGCAAGTAAAATTTTGCTGAAGATCATCAAACAATGGTTGCAGTAGTACATTGACTGGAAGCTGCCAGACATGAAGGTTGGATTCAGGAGAGGGTATGGAATAAGGGATTTTACAGTTGGCTGAAAGTGTAGCATGCCAGAGATAAGCTTACTGGTATTTTGTTAACTATGCTAAGACATTGGACTCTGTGGATCATAACAAACTATGGATAACCTTCAGAAGAATAGAAATTCTAGAATATTTCATTGTGATCATACAGAACTTGTACCTGTATCGAAAGGCAGTTGTGGAACTAGAACAAGGCAATATTCTATAGATTAAAACCCGGAATTATGTGTGCCAAAATGGTATTTTCTCACTATATTTATTCAATCTGTATGCTGAGAAAATACCAAGAGAAGCTGGGTTATATAAAGAAGAGTGTGGTATCAGGAATAGAAGGTTTATTAACAAACATGATATACCGATGACAGGGCATTGTTTGCTGAAATCGAGTAAGAGTTGAAGCACTTACTGTTGAAGGTAAAGGACTGCAGCCTTCAATATGGTTTACAATTTAATGTAAAGAAGAGCAAAATTCTTACAACTGGACCGATAGGTAACCTCATGATAAATAGAGAAAAGATTGACATTGTCAAGGATTTCATCTTGTTCGGATCCACAATCACATGAAGTAGCAGTCAAGAGACCAGTCACATTGCATAAAGTAAATCAACTACACAATATGTCTTTAAAGTGTTGAAAAGTAATGATGTTACTTTGAAGGCTAAGGTGCCCTAACCCAAGCCATGGTATTTTCAGTAGCCTCAAATACATGTGAAAGTTGGACACTGAATAAAGAAGACTGAAGAAAAAAATGATGCATTTGAAATAGGATGCTGGGGAAGAAGATTGAAAGCAACATGGCCTGTTAAAGGAACAAAAAAATCTTTGATTGTAGAAGTACAGCTAGAATTTCCCTTACAGGCAAGTGTGGAGGGATCTCATCTCATGTACTTTCGATCTATTTTCAGGAAAGACCATTCCCTAGAGAGGAGCAACATTCTTGGTAAAGTAGAGGGCCAGTGAAAAGAGGAAGGCACGGTGGTTGCAATAATAGGCACCCCAATTGTGACGGCAGCATAGAACAGTGACCTGTTTCACTTTTTTGTACATGGGGTCACTATGAGTCAGAGTCAACTGGTTGGAATCTATAAAAACAACATAGACCAATCCCTTTTCTTTCTCTTTGAGAAGTAGTGTGCTGTAGTAATGAAAAACACTCATTCTTGTATTATGGCTGCCTGGTTGTCATCATTCAAATCTTGATTATACCATCTGTCACCTTGGACAACTTAATTCATCTTTCTCTGTGTTAATTTTTCACTTTTACATAAGGAAAAATGTTGATTTGTAATATATGTACCACACAGATATCTGAGTATTGAGCATATCGACAAGCACTTATAAATATTAATTGTTTTCCTGTTAGTAACCTTCTCAATCACTCCAATTCCCTTGAGTTTTATAGTGTAACACATTATAAATAAAATTAACACTTGCTAAAAGTTACCTGGATAGCTAAAGAGAAAAACTTCTTGGATTTGATCATAATATTTCTCTTTGAGGTATTCTTAAGTTCAATAAAGAATGTGATAACATGCAATTAATTGTGGTGTCACTAAATAAACACTAATAATCATTACATAAAATAAATCAAATATTTAAATCTGAAATAACATTTTTCATTGAATAACTTCAGATTTAGCCTAATAGTTTCTCTTCTTCACCTCAAGAAACTATTTTATGGTTTTATCAGTATTTAATTTGAAACATTAGTTAAGATATAAATTAAAAGTCTCTAAGACATTAATCTGTTCCCAAGGAAATTATTTTAGAACAAAGGATCTTGGCAAAGAAGAAATGTCTGCATGTGGAGGCCAAAACATACTTTCATAGCTTTAGTTTTAGAAACAGATTCCAACAGGATTAACCAACTGAAGTTCTAAACATGCTTGATAATTCTGAATCAACTTCAAATGCTCACACTCATAATCAGAGCTTTAGAATTAGATATTATATAATCTGACATTAAAGTTCAATGGAGTAATCACTTTTCATTCGAACTGCACATTGTTCATAGTATAGGGTATGGCTTTTAGAATGTGGATGTGTTTACCATAGAAGACTTGGGTGACGTTATGGTAAAAATTGAATAAGCCTGGCCAGTGAATATTTGCTATGATTCATTTTGATAATTTTGTATTTGCTCAAATTTGCCATTGGACTAAGCAAAGATCCAGTTTACTCAATTACTGAAATATCCAGTTTTATGTGTTTAAAAAAAAACGCAAGGGGAAAATGAAGGTGATTCTTGAGATGTGAGTCAAATGATCTCTCGATTATTTTGGATTCGTGAGTCATCTCTTGGATATATTGTTTTTGGCCACATCATTTGCTTTGGAAAAAAAGCAATGATGACACAAACCAGAAACACAGGAAAATTATCTTCAAAGCGTTTAGTGAAACACTTTCTCTCTCTTCCTTCCTTCCTTCCTTCCTTCCTTCCTTCCTTCCTTCCTTCCTTCCCACTTGCCTTCTTTCCTTCTATCCATGGTTTCTTCTTTCTTTCACATTTATTTATAAAATTCAATAATCTCAAGTAAGAAGTAATTACAAATAACTAACCACGAAACAACATAGGTTAACAAATGACTCTAAGTCACAAGCTGCCTATCCACAGAACAGAGACCTAGAAAACTGAACAACTCTCCAAAAATCGATATAAAGCAAGCAGCTCGAGTAAATATTTCAGACTACAATTTCCCTTCTGTAGCTAGGTTAGGTGATGTTTCACTTTTTTCTTCACTTGAATACCATAATCTTAGACTTTATAAATGATACATAAATTGATTCTCAAAAATGGTTATTTATCGCCACAGTCTTGTGTGGGGCCCATGTTCTTATTTATTGGTTCTCTTTTGAGAGCTCCCCACAGGTTCTTTGGAATTTACATGTCAACCCAACCTTCTGTATTATCAACTATGACTGACAATGTTGCAGTCTATTCCATAGCTTTAGTTACATACTTTTTCACCTTCTAAAACAATCTAGGTGCTCTGGTGGCAAATGGGTTATACATTGATGTGCTAATTTCAAAGTCAGCAGCTCAAACCCAGCAGCCTATCCAAGGGAGACAGATGAGGCTGTCTACTCCCCTGAAGATCATGGCCTCAGAAACACAAAGGTGCTGTTTGACTCTATCCTATAGGGCCCCTATGAGATAGAATTGCTTGGATGGCAAAGAGTTTGGTTTGGTTTAGGTGCAGTGCTCATTAGCAAACTAAATTATGACAACTTCTACAGTAAAAGCAAACAAAGTGAAAAGAACAATTTAATTTTATCTTTTCTTTACTTTTCTGGTACATGTCTTTGTTTCATAAAGCAGCAATTAACACTTCACTTGAGTAAAAAATCAAATCCCTCATTGTTAGATTCTGGTTATCTGTGACATCATACATCTTACCCTTCACATGTATGCTTCCAACAACTTTGGGTTCTTTGCTGTTAACTGATTCTAATTCACTCCTGAGGTGACCCTGGGATAATAATCCCAAGAAAAGAGAAATTCAAAATCATTCAATATTGCAAATCATGCAAGACTGCCTTAGCAATCTCTAATCTCACTATGATCTTTGAATTTCTTTGAGAATTTGTTTATAACCCACAACTCTACTGATTTTACATATCACAATTATTCATTTCTCATGGTAAATGTCAATACTCTATCTTTATCATTATTTTGTGAATTCCATTTAATTTGTAAATGTCATTTTTGCTACATGAGTTAAACTAAATATTTGAAATGAGTAGTGAAATGCAATGCTGTTAAAGACTTTCTATAATTTAGTCTTTAATCAGCACAAGGTAGAGTTTCTAATGAATTTAAATTACCATAACATGGACAGTATCAATAGCAAAATGGTGTCAAACATCACATTCAAATCCAGATGACTACACAAAAATTCTGGGTCTGTCATTTACTCCTTCTGTGGTGAAGACATTTTTATATCAGGGGAGGTACGCTAGGTTAGTGGTTTTCAAACTTAAGCATACATAAAATCACCTGGAGAAGAGGTTAAAACCGATTATTGAGCTGAATTCCCCAAATCAGTAGATCAGGGGTTGGAATAAAGGATTTGCATTTCTAACAAATTTTCAAATGTTGATGGCTCAGGATCACCATGGAGAGTGCCAATGGGCTACAATAAACTGTGGTAACAAGTCCACCACTTGTCTGTCAGTTTGTTGTACTGTGGTGGCTTATATGCTGGTGGGATGCTAGAAGTTATATCATTGATGTTTTCAATGATAGCAGAGCAGTGCAAGTCGAGCAGGCTACAGTGGAGCTTCCAGACTAAGAAGGAGTAATGGGTTGCCCACTTAGGAATTCACCACTAAATATAATGAATAGCTGCAGAAAATTTTCAGAGAGAATGCTGGAAAAGAAGGCCTTCAGATCAGAAGGCATTCAAAATGCAAGTGAGCTGACCCTACTGTCTCTTCAAAGTAGAAGCAGCCACCATGGTGTGAATGGAAAAGAGCTCTCAGGACTTTTATTTGCTGATGGGCATTACTCAAAATAAGAAGAAACAGCTTGAACAATCTATTAAGATTTGAAATATTAAAGCTTTAAAGTGTAAATATAGAAAAGTTAGAAGTCATGAAAAATGAAATGGAACACATAAAGATCAATGTCTTAGGCATTAGTGAGATGAAATGCACTGGCATTGGCCTCCTGCATCCGAGAAAACATATGGTTTACTATGCTGGGAATGACAAATTTAAAAGCACTAGTATCAATCCCAAAAAGAACATATCGAGATCAATTTTGAAGTATAATGGTGTCTGATAGGGTAATAGCTATACACCTATGAAGAAGTCCAGTTAATACAACTATTATTCAAATTTATTCACCAACCACTAAATTTAGTTATGTAGAAATTAAAGAATCTCATCAATTTCTTCAGACTGAAATTGATCAAATATATGATCAGGTTCATTGATAATTATTGGCAATTGGAATGTGAATGTTAGAAACAAATTTAAGGAAAAGTAGTTGGAAAATAGAACAATGATGATAGAAATGAAACTGAAGATGGACTTAGGAAGCCAAAAGGGAAACCAGTGGCTTCTTCACTCACTGCAAATATCTTTTTTCAAAACATAAATAGAGATTATAATGTGACTTTTCCAGGTGGAATGCACAGGAACCAAAATGATTCCATCTGTGGGAAGGGGTGATGGAGATGAGAAATATAAGCGCAAAAGCAAGGTCTGAGGATGAATGTGGAACAGATCATCAATTGCTTATCTTTACGTTTTAATTGAAGAAAATTAAAACAAATTGATGAGAGACAAAATGCAATTTGAATATAACCCATCTAAAGTTTGAGAACAGCTCAAGGAGAGATTCGACACACTGAACACTAATGACAGAGCTATGAGATGACATCAAGAACATCATATATAAAAAAAATAAAAAGCCATTAAAAAGTCAAAAAGAAAACATGAAAGTGGATGCCGGAAGAAACTCTGAAACTTGCTTTTGAACATAGAATACTTAAATCAAATGAATGAAGCAAATGAAGCAAAGAGCTGAATAGAAAACTTCAAAGGGTAACTGGAGAAGAAAAAGTATTGTAATGAATGCCGTTTGCCTCCTAATTCTTACCTCTATTTCTTTTTACTTTCCTGTTGTCCCACTATCATGTTCAGCCTTCATCTGGGTTTCAGGAATTCCTCTTGGTTACATTGTCCTTGATCCAGACCTGCCAGACCTCCTACACCTTCCTCACCATCGATTTTCGGTCACTTGCTGTTCCCTGTGTTTGTTAACACCCACTTCCTTTCCCCGCCTCCACCTCTTCCAAGTCCCCCCAGAACTGTCATTCTATTGTTCTCATTTCAGACTTGTTTATCCCACCTATGCTATCCAGATATACACCCAGCGACAACAATATGCACAAACACATGTCTGAGCACAACGAAGCAGCAATAGAAAATAGGTCTATTTGTTGTCCTTTATGAGTGTTTTCCAGTTGAGTCTGATGTGGCGCTATGCCCTGGGCCCGCAGTCTATTTTTGGTACTCCCTGGGGACTTCATTGCTCTGCTCCCAGTGCTGCTCTGTTGCACACCCCAGCGTCTCCCCTCGGTGTGATGGGGTCAGGGCGGGCACCATTCCCACTGTGTGTCTCCAGTGTTGTCCCCGTGCTGCTATGGGTCAGTGAGGAACGTTGTATCTCGTGGACAACAGACAAAGGGGTGGAGGGTGACATCAGAGAATGCAAGACATGAAATAATAATAATAATTTGTAAATTATCAAGCGTTCATGAGGGAGGGAGGGAAGAAGGGAGGGTGGGGGGAATGAGGAGCTGATACTAAGGGCTCAAGTAAAAAGAAAATGCTTTGAAAATGATGATGGCAACAAATGTACAAATGTGCTTGAGACAATGGGTGTATGTATGAACTGTGACAAGATTTGTACGAATCCACAATTTTTAAAGAAAGTATTATAATGAAATGTGAAAAGATTTGGACTTAGGAAGCCAAAAGGAAGAATATGCTCAACATATCTGAAGCTGAAAGAACTGACAACAACAACAACAACAAAAAACAAGCCTCATCATGTAATATTGCAATATATAAGGGACAAAATTTTGAACAATGTAAGAAGCAACAAAAGATGGAATGAATACAGAGTCACTGAACCCAAAGAACTAACTGGCCAACATTCAACAATATCAGCGGCAGCTTATGATCAGAACAAATGGTGCTGAAGGCAGAAGTCCAAGCTGCCTTTAAGGAATTATCCAAGATCAAGGCTCTTGAAATTGAGGAAATAACAACCGAAATGTATCAATAAGACTTTGGATCACTGGAAGCTATAACTTGTCTCTGGCAAGAAATTTGAAAGATTTATACCTGGTCAACTGACTCTGTACCCACTACAAAGAAGGTAACCCTTGCTGAATATGGAAATCACTGAACAGTATTATTAATATCACAAACAGTAGAACTTTGCTGAAGATAATTCAATAATGATTGCATCAGTTCATTGACAAGGATCCACCAGAAATTTAAATTCCAGAAGAGGGTGGAACACAAGGGATATCATTGTTGCTGTCAAATGGATTTTGACTTAAAAACAAAGAATAACAGAAAGATGTTTACTTGTGTTTGTTGGCTAGATAAAGGTATTCAACTGTATAGACCATAACAAACTCTGGACAGCATTGAGAAAAGCAGAAATTCCAGAACACTTTCTTGTGTTCATGTAGAACCTGTACATGAGCCAAGAGGCAGCTGGGCAAACATAACAAGGGGATAACGCATGTTTACTAGAAAAGGTGTGCATCATAGTTGTATCCTTTGACCATAGTTATGCAATCTGTGTGCATGTCAAATAGTCAGAGAATCTGGACTGTCGAAAACAAAGGCACATGGCATCGGGATCGGAGGAAGGCTTGTTAACAACCGCTGATATGCTGATGACCCGTGTGCTTGGACTGGAAGGAAACTGGGAAACTTGGAGCATTTCCTGATGAAGATCAACAACTGCAGCCTTTGGTATGAATTTTAACTCAACTCACAAGTGAGCTAATAGACAACATTGTTATAAACTGAGAAAAGGTTGACATCGTCCAGGGTTTTATTTTTCTGAAATTCACCATTAATGGTTATGGAAGGAGCAATCATGAAATCAAACAAGAGACTGTATTGAACAAAATCTACTACAAAAATCTGCTTTGAGAATTAAGGGGCTCCTGATTCAAGTCATGGTATTTTCACTCCCCTCATATGCATGTGAAAATTGGACTCGGAGAGAGGAAGACCACAGGAGAATCAATGCATTTGAATTATGGTGTTCGCAACAATATGGCAAATACCAAGTAGTGCTAGAAGAACACATATCTGACTGGGAAGCAGTACGTCCAGGGTGCTCCTTAGAAGCCAGGATGAAGAGATTCTCTCTCAAGTTTTGGATATGCTAGCAGAAGAGACCAGTCTCTGAAAAATGAAATTATGCCTATACCGTGTAAGGTCAGTGAAAAAGTGGTAACTCATCCAGGAGATGGTTGACAAGGTGGCTATAAGTACGGGCTAGACACAACAACGATTGTAAGGATGAGGCAGTGTTCTATCCCTGCATGTACAGGGTCAATGTAAGTCAGACCCGACCCAGAGGCATCTAGCGGACCCCAACAACAAGCCCCCAAATATCACTGGCTTATAATAACAGAAGTGTATTTTTGATTTGAGCTACACAGTGTAATTTGCAGGAGGGTGGAAGGGGGAGTTTTCAATTCATCATTGCCCTTTAAGAGCTCAGACTGGCAACGCCTACTTGTTCATCACATAGGGGAAGAAAATATTGGAGATCATGAATTGGCTCTTAACAATTTTGTTACAATGTGTATCAATGATTTTAGTAAAAGTTTCTGAATTTTTCTTTCTCTTAATGCCCCTTACTAATGGGATAAGCTATATTCTGCTCCCGGCTCTGATACACATGCGGAAGTGAGTAGGCATCAAGCAGAAGGGAACGCTGCTCTCGTCTTCGCTATGACTTGGAGAAATAACATCCTTGAATTCATTTTATGGACTATATATCACCCTGAACTGACTTCAGTTGCTCCCAGCTCTTCATGCCATAAAAATCCTGCTTCTAGGAATTTTTCCAACCCCAGCTTCATGATTTCATTGCTTTGAATGCGCCTGCTCTGTCGTCAACAAAATAGCTAAGAATTACTGACCAGGGCACTGTTTTACATATACTCTTCTCTTTCACTACAAAATCCCCATTTTATAGACACGGTCCAGAGGCCATTTGACTTAAATCTAATAGTTGTCCTCCATAAAGTCCCTTAAACCAGTGACTTTCCATGGCTTTGAAGCCGTCTTCACTTGGTTTGTAGATACCATGTTGTATAGCTCAGAGTCAAACAAGGCGCTCCTCTATTGAGCCTGGCTCCTGCAAAGGGAGTGAGTGCAGAGGTGCATGATAAAAATACCTCCTTCAGCACCATTCACAGTAATAAAAAATCAGAAGTAACCTAATTGACCATCCAAAAATTAATGGCTGAACAAAATGTGGTATATACAAGCAATGGGATATTAGCTACAAAGAAATCATGGGTGGGTCTTGAAAACGTGCTATTGAGTGAAACAGATCAATTACAAAAGGAAAAAATATTACATATGACCACTTGTATTAAATATCTAAAATAGGCTGATGCATAGAGGCCACAGTTTGCACCAGTTATCAGAGGAGTAGGGAGAGGGGACATTCCTTAAGAAGCTCTACATTCCTGTCTATGGTGACGAGAAATTTGACAATAGATATTTGTGATGGCTGCACAACCTGGTTAATATTATCAATCTCACTAGATTGTACAAGTAGAACATTCTGAGTTGTCAATATGTTTATATGGGTATAT
Source organism: Tenrec ecaudatus (assembly GCF_050624435.1). Lineage (NCBI taxonomy): Eukaryota > Metazoa > Chordata > Mammalia > Afrosoricida > Tenrecidae > Tenrec > Tenrec ecaudatus. The sequence continues at coordinate 92,732,334 of NC_134536.1, forward strand.
ATCTTTACAGCCAAACAAGAATAAAAGGCTGTTTCTTATTTGCTTCTCAAATATGGAGGAGAGCTACAATTTGTTACAAACACTTTCATACAAACAAAAACACTTAAGCTCTTCCAAAATATACAGCAATTAAGGGATTGCTTTTTCCCATTTTGATTTCATGAAAACCCGACTTCTTTGCTAAAAAACCTTCGCTCCATAACTTGTTATCAATAGCATGAACACTACTGTCTCCGAGTCTTTCTCTCCTTCGCTGTAAATCTAATTTTATAAAGACTGCGAGGTCTTAGTGGAACAAGCACAGGTTTTGTAGACCAATAAACCTGGGTGAAATCACTGCTCCACCTAGATGTGAGGCTGTGAGAACATTATTTGATTTTCCTAGGTTTAATTCTTATTTCAAATTTACAACAATAAAAATTACCCCAACTAAACCCATGTTTAGGAAATAGCATCACTGTTCAGGACTCCAAGAGCCTGCTGGAAAGTCAAATAGGAGATGGCTGGACCCATAAGAGCTCAGGCAACTGTCGTTAATTACTGTGATATGTGGTCTGTTCTTTGCAAATTGTTCAGCTTATTCATGCTGCCAAAGGATGAGTTCTTGGCCCCTGGAGACTGGGATTAGTAGCATGAAGAATGTGAAGTGATCTCTCATGTTCTAGCACGACTGTTTGTTTTTCATCTCTGCTCAAATAGCCAAATTGATTTATTTCATAGTTTCAGATTTGCTTTCACATTTTCTGATCAATTGTGTTTCAGTTTACAAATATATACCCCGGATCATCTTTGCCTTAGCATTCTCTGTAATATTATGGATACGATAAAATTCAAAGGCATAATTTCCAATGCTAGTTGGATTATATGTCAATTGAGGTAAAGCCAACAGTCCAGGAACCATTCTAGAAAAATACAAGATGGTATACACATGCAGTATCAGAGTGTTGGCATTGTCACAGATCTATAGATCTATAATGCAGATCTGTGGCTTTTGTTACACTGTGTTTTGGGAGCAATTTATCACATGAGTATAAAGAGCATTATATTATCCGGTAGATTATATCTTCGAGTATATTTTTACAAGATACAGAAGGGATAGATTTCCATTATGTCACCCTTCAGACACATGCCAGGTGGGTCTTATCAGAAAACTGGATTAAGATAGGGTGGAGTATTTAGTTATCTGTTCCAGAAGCTAAACCCTCCAATATTTAAAGAAAATCTTTTAAATACATTGCCTTATCTAATTCGTTCTTCAGAACTCTGCTAGCAAAATCTTTTACAAATGCAAATCTGATTAAATCTTTCATCTGGTGAAAACTTGCCATGGTTCATTTTGTTTTTAGAAGATCTAAATTTTAAACATTGTTTTAAGACCCCTAAGGGCGAATTCACTCCTACTTCTATGTCTCACCTTTATTGTACTGAATTTAGCTGTGATTCACTAGACTGTGGGTGGAATAATTTGTTGTCCAAGCCCACCAGTCACTTCATGGGAGAAAGACACTGTGGCCTGTTCGGTAGCACCGAGAGCCTTGGAAACGCAATGGGCCGCTTGACTAGTAGCAGCGCTGGGCGAGTGTGCTGGACGCAGATCAGAACTGGTAGCACTGACAGCAGGGGTGTCATGTATCGATGGAGAATTGGTATTGCATTCATCGTCTAAAATGGCATTTCAAGATATATTCTGAATTATGATGCTCTCTGCGATAGGATAATTATGATAGCAAGTGGTGGGATTCACTTAATAACTGGTTCACTGCCCTCAGGACTATGTTAAGTATACAAAAATGATATACTGAAAAAGAGTTTATTATTTTGTAGAGTTAATAAATAACAACAGAGATACACAAACTAGATTATATTATAAGAAAAATTTAAAATATTAATGAAACAATATTAAATAATACCTGACAAAAACAATAAAACACTGATTTAAGATCTTTCCATGTCACTTGATTGGCGTCTTCACTTGGAAGAGTCTTTCCTTTCATCTGGGCATCATTGGCTATGCGACTTAGCCTTAACTGTCTTTTCACTGTAGGCCTAGGATCCCATTCCTTTAGAGGTAGGCTAGTTAGACAATAGTCATTGTGTTTGATATGTCAGGAACAGGTGACTTGTCTAAACATTTTATGTTCACCTTTGAACAACCCCTTTCTACTTCTGCTGAGCGTACAGCAATTATGCTGACAATATTTTAGCTCTCTGAGCATTTGCAATCACCTATATGTATGTGAAAGTCAGACGTTGATTGAGGAAGGCAGAAGTAGAGGGGATGTGTTTGAATGGTAGTGCTGGTGAAGAATATTGAAAGTGTCATATACTGGGAAACAATGAAGAAAGCTATCTTTCAAGAAGAATAGCCAGATGCTGTTTGGAGGCAAGGATGGTGTGACTTTGATATGCTTTGGATATGTATTGAAGAGACACCACTCCCTGGAGAGTACTGTCGGGCTCGCTAAAGTAGAGGGGAAGTGAAAAATAGAAAGGCTTTCTATAAGATGGATTGGCACTGTGGTTGAAAAATGGGCCTACGCATAGGAACAATTGTGAGCATGGCACAGGACTGGGCTGTTTTATTCTGTTGTGCACAGAGTTGCTATTGGTGGCAACTAACCTGATGGCACCTGCAACAAAAATGGTCTATTTGGGTCATCACTGTTGTCAAATCTGCCCTAGCCTATTCTTCCATGTGCAATATGCTAGCATATCATCAATGTCATCTATTACTACACTTGAAACCTGCACTCAGTTTTAGGTTTTTCTAATCACACTATGACAGAAAGTTGAAGAGTTTAAATAACCTTGAAGAAATGATGGAAAAGTATAATGTGATCCTTTACATGTGAAGGGAAACTGTGGCCAATTCTTCTCTGATATTGGTATGGAGACAAACAAAATTGTGAGATCAGTCACTGAAATCCGTGTCCTTTAGCTTGTTATATTTGTTCATTGTCAACGCCATGTCAGAGACAGCGGAAGCCATAGGTGGCACTATTTTATTTAGACTTTGATCACTTACAGTCAAATTCTATGAGTCATCTGTCTCTTTCACGGGTTTGTAGGACTTCTAAAGAGAATTTGTTGCTATGAACACTCCAACCTTTAGCATGTCTTTAAACAGAGTAGTGATCTCCTTTGGTCTACTGGTATTGGTATTATACACTGCTTTAAATGAATAATCTGAGTGGGTCTAGGCAATTCTAATTGTTCCCATTTGGCATATCCAGTCAACACTAGTCAAGAGAGAAACCGATATACCTTCAATTTTACAAGAATACTAAAATGAGGTGTTTCATTGAGTATTTGGAATCCTAGCAGCATAGAGGTTATGCGACGGCTTGCTAACCACAAGCTCAGCAGTTCAAAATTACCAGCTGCTTTGTGGGAGAAAGACAGGATATTCTGCTCCCATAAGGAGTTACCACCTTGGAAACTCACAGGGGTCATTCTACCCTGCCCTCTAGAGTCACTATGAGTTTACAGTGACACCGCAGTGAGAACGGAGTATCTACAGAGGAAGGAAACAGTTTCTTTCCTCAAGGTGAGCATGTATCACTGCATATTTGATCAAATCAAGAAATACGGCAGGCCATTGGATCAAATCCAAAGAAGCTAAGATTAATACCACAGATATAAGATCCAGATTAAGCAAACAACAATCAAGCCTTCCCATAGCATCCATTTATTTAGAAAGTAGGTCACACCCCCAAGAAATCTTTTTCAATTATATAAGACCTATGAACTGATTCAGAGGGTTGCACTCCACCCTGATATTCTTATAACTTCCTAACTTCCCATTATGGAATTGATTATATTTTGGTAGGTTCCATCATGGGGGATTAGATCTCAGCTGCCAAACCACTGAGGATCCTGGCCCAACCAAGTTGGCACAAAAATAAACTACCACAGAAATTAGGTAAGAAAGTGTTGCCATTATTATTTCATACACACACACAGATGCAAGTAGAAGTCTGCAGACAATCATTTCTAGTAATATACTTGTATGCGTCTTTGAGGCGCCTTCAAAAATTGTCCTATCAAAGATCTGGTTCAAGATGATTGAAAGAGCACACAGAGTGAATCCTCTCCAAAAATCCAGAGAAAAATATCAAGAAAGTGCAAGCAATCCTGGAGAACGACTCAATAGATCAGTAACTCAAAACTTCTGTGGTCCAGAGACAGTGGAAGTCAGTAGAGGGGGAGAAAATTCATACCCATCCAGTTGACTCTCACTCATGGGGACACTATAGAATGGGATAGAACTACCCTTGTGGGTTTCTGAAACAGTTACTCTTTATAGAGGGGAAAAAAGGAAAACCATGCCTAAGAGATACTTAGTCCTCCCCCCCACCGTCCCAACACACTGAACTCACAGCAGGTTTGTGTGCCACTTTGCTTTCCAATGGATTTCCCAATTTTCCCACACCCAACCTCCTTGCTCACAACCTCTAGACTGCCCACACCCCCTCCTCATCCTTTGGCTGGCATGAGTCATATGTCTCTGGCTTCCACAGCTTGTGCAATCACCTTTATTCCTGGCTGTCCCTTTGGGACTCTAGCTTGCCTTTGCAGACCCTGCCTTCTCCCAGCCTGTGCAGGAATGCCTCGTCTCCCAGCCAGCACCTCATGTAGACTGCTCTTGGCTGTCCTGAGTAACAGCTGTCCTCTTAGATGGTCTGTTCCTCTCCTCCTAGCCCTTGGGGCACCTTGAGAGCTAGCATCCCTGCCTAGATGGTGCACTGCTCTGCTCTCAATTCCTTGAGGCACTCTGGGAAACCTCTCAGCTTCCTTATCAGCATGAGTCTTGCCCACCCCACCCTGGACCATCCTGTTTGACCTCTTCTACTCCTGGAAACCCTGCACCCCATCCACTCAACCCCAGCCATCATAAAAGACCTCTTCACCTCCCCAAAAATAAAGTTAGACTCCCAAGTTCACTCCCCCACTCCACCCACACATGCATCACCACCACTAGACCCACTTAGCTCCAGGGTAGAATACTCCTAATCCTGGCCTGGCAAGCAATCAACTAGGTAGACACATTCAGCTTTTAGGTGATGCTCAGAACTGCTCAACTGGTCCTCCCCTTGTGTCCCTCCAAACCCACCTAGGTGTCCCATCCTTCTCACTGGCAGCTCACTTTTCTCCCATCCGTATCAGTTACAGGCAGAGCTTAGATCCCAATGAAACAGCAACAGTTCATTTTTCCTCCCTTTAAAAAAAATAAAATCTTGAAATAGTTTATAGTTCTTTAAGGGTAGAATGTACAACCCTTTCTTTTGTTCTATTTTAAAACATTTTTTTTACTATTTTCACATTTCTTTTTCTCTCATTCCTTTTTTCTTTCCAATTATTTTTATTTTCCTCTCCTCCCTTATTCTATCTCCTTTCTTCTGCTACTTGGTCTGAATTTTCTCTTAGTTAGTCCTCTCCTGCATGAATCCATGAAGTCAGCTATGCCCACAAAACCCAATATCGCTGCCACCCAACAATGCCACCAAGATGCCAGAGAAACAGCAGTAAATATTGATACATTATTGGTACCCACACAATGAGAACAGGCACACACGAATGAACAACACAAAGATTTATGGAAATGGCTGCAAAGGAAAGGCTATGGAATTATAAGAAAAAGAATTCAGAAGAATGATGATCAGGTATGCTTAAATGATGGAGAAAGAGCCTGAGAGAAAAAGGAAATAATAGAAAAACTAGGATTCTTATGAGCAAAACTATAAACAGAAACCTTAAAGATGAGTAGTAAGATAACACAATTACACAGAACTATTAAAGAACAGAAAAATAGAAATGAAAACATGGAAACACAAATTAGTGAGCTCAAAGACAAATCTTTTGATTCCAGTCAACAAAAAGAATAAGTAACCAAAATTCCAAAAGGCTCTGAAGAAAGTCTAAGTGTAGGACACTGGCAAGGGGAACAGACCACATCTAACTGAGATTCTGGAATGGAAGAGACACAAAGATTTGTGCAGAAAATAGTACAGGAATTCCCAGGAAGAAAATGTTCTTAGTTGTATAAAAGATGAGAAGATACATAACCAGAAAGTTGGGAGAATCCCAAGCAGCATAGACATTAAAAGAAACACAGGATGACATATTTTACTCAAAATCTCCAATATCAAGGACAAAGAAATAATTCCGATAGCAGTCAAGGAAAAAAAGAAAGAATAGTCACATAAAAGGAACACTGATTTGATTGAAGATCTTGACATCTATCTTCATTAGCTATATTGATCTCTAATTTTCGCTGGCTTAAACATCAGAGATATAGTAGCTTTCTAAAATGAGTTTGGTAGTGTGTCAGGTAGGGTTCTCTAGAGAAACAAAACCAGGACACTTATGATTAGATAGATAGATACATAGATAGATATAGTTTTTTTGGTTATATGGCAAGAAAGAATACAACAGCTAATTAGTCCACACAGCAGTTCAGAGACCTCAGTCCAACATACTTTCATGGGGCAGATAATATACTGAAGGTGCTTCTAACTCACGACAGATGCTGGTGCGAGACCGAGGAAGCAGACTGTGAAGTGACTGGAAGGAGTGGCTGAATCTGTCTGCAGGCAAGACAAGCAGAGTCAGCCAGTAGGCAGCAGAAGTGGCAAGTGGGGCAACAACAGCGGTAAGAGGAGATGTCGAGGGATAGCAGAGGCCAGTAGCGCAGCAGCGTGGTGAAGCAGGTCACGATGGAGGCTCAAGACATATCAATGCATGGCATAGCAACATGATTCACCATGGTCTATGGGTTGGTTCAGCCGACAGGTGGCACAGAGTAACTGATTCAGGCAGCAGTGAGCTGGTCTGATTAGAGAGAAAGAGGAAGAGGCTCGCTTCTAAGAGCCATTTACCTCAGTAGCCCTCCAATAAAGCTGCGGCCTGACTTGACTGACAGTTGAAACTCTGCTGACATGTTCCCAAAGATGCCGTGTTGGCACAAAAAATAAAACCTAACTGTTACAGACAATATATTGCCCATTTGTAATTGTGGAATAGTTTATTATATTTGATAGGATTCCCCAGTGAAAGAATACAGTCCCAGACTCTCTGTTTATTTATTTATTTTGATGACTGGGTTTATTTCTTTTTGTGTTGTAGGCTTGTTAAGATTTTCTGCATCCATCTGTGGTAATTTAGGTAAATGATTCATTTCTAGAAATCTATCCATTTCTTCTAGATTTTCAAAATCATTGGAATACGATTTTTCATAATACTGTCAGATTATTTTTTAAATCTCATTTGGTTCTATTGTAATAGCTTCATTTCATTTTTATTCATTGAATTTGCTTTTTCTCATTCTTTTCCTAAGTTAGGTTTGCCAGTGGTTTGCAAATTTTGTAAATCTTTTCAAGGAACCAACTTCTCATAATTGATTTTTTCTATAGTTTTTATTTTCTGATTCATTTATTTCTGCTCTAATCTTTCTTTTCTTATAACATCGGATGATATGTTTTGTTTCACCTTTTTCAGCTGTTGCAGTTGATGTGTTGAGGTGTTTATTTTAATTAGTTCTGCTTTATTGGTGTGTACAGTCATCGCTAGGAACTGCCCTCTGAGTACTTCTTTTGTTATGTCCCAAAGGTTTTCACATGTTGTATTTTGGTTGTCATTTGTTTCAAGGAATCTTTGATTGATTGTGTTGTTCAATTTCCATGTCTTTGATTTTTTGAAGTTGACTATTCTGTGGTTTATTTCTAATTTTACTTCATTGTAAATATGAAAAGATGGTTTGTTCTATCTCAATGCTTTTTAATGTATTGATGCTTGCTTTATGACCTAAATGTCATCTATTCTACAATATCACTAGAAAAAACAGTGAGGTGAATTTCGATTGTGTGAAGTGTTCATCATGTATATATGAAATCAAGTTGAGTGACTGTGTTATTTAATGTTTGTGTATGTTTATGATTTTCTTTCTAGTTGATTGGTTTTCGGTCAAAAATGATATATTGCAATCTCCTAGTTTTATGGAACTATTGTCTATTTGTCTCTTCATTTCAGTAAGCCTGAATAGCATATTTTGATGTTCTCTCATTTGATGCACATGTATCAATTTTGATATGCTTTCTTGGTCATTAAACTTTCATTATCATATAGTTACCTTCTCTGTCTCTCATTATGTTATTAAGTTTAACATTGATTTTGTCTGAGGTTAATAATGCTACCCTGGCTACCTTTAGATGGCCCTTAGCTTGATATATTTTTCCAACCATTAATTATGAATCTATGTTTATCTCTCTGGTGTATTTACTGTAGGCAGCATATTAAAGGTTCATATTTTCTTATCTATTCTTTTAGTCTTTGGGTGTTTACTAGTGAACTTAGTCCATTTATATTCAGTCTTGTTATTGATAACTATGATTTTGTTATACATTTAATGGTGTTATTAGTTCTACTTTTCATGTTCCCTGTTGTGTTCCTTTTATTGTTTGCCTTGCTTAAATGGTTTTCATCATGTTGCTTTATTGAGGTTTTAAAATTTTCTTTCCTTTAGTGTGACTCTCTGTGTGTGTTTTCCAAATTCAGTTGTGGAAGAGTCAATATCTTCTCCACTTAACTACTTTTTTCCATCTGGCCATGTTTTATGTATGTATTTATTTTTATCTTCAGTGAGGAATGTTGTCTGTAGTTCTGTGTTTTAAATCACTTAGTTCTTTTTCCACGTTGAATATTAACTTAATAGCATATTTTCTCTTTAATAATTTCTTTTCTGATATTTTGGTTTGTTGTTCATTGTTATATACTTTCTGTCCTTAGATCCTTTAAATATTTTATATAAAGGTGGTCATGGGTTTCTTAATCCCTTTATTTTTTTCTTATCTGTAAATGCTTTTATTTCTCCCTTACATTTAAGGTATAATTTTGCTGGGTATAGGATTTTTGTTGTCACTCTTTTTGTTCACTCAGAATTTTGGATATATCATTTCATTGTTTTCTTACCTAAATGATTTCAGTAGAAGACTCTGAACTTACTCGAATTGTTTTTTCTTTGTATGTAATTGTTCTTTCATGCTGTGTAGCTCTCAAGATCCCCCAACCCCTTTCTTTAATTTTGGAAAATTTGATTATTGTATGCTAAGAGTATTTACTCTTGGATATTTTTCACATCCTGAAGTTTATATTATGTTTTTTTCTTGATATTAGGTAAATGTCTGCTTAATATTTTATTGACTATTTTATCAGCCATTTTTATTTCTTTCTGTTCTGGGCCATTTATCAGGTGTATGTTGTTCTTTTTGATGGTGTCCTACAGTATCCATTGGCTTTCTTCACTGTCCATTGTTTCTATGCTATTTTTCATTCTTTCACAGTGATAGCCAGTTCCAATATTTTGGTATTTATTTTTTGTATTTCAATTTGAAGTTGCTATAATACTTCTAACTTTCCATTCATTCAGTCAGGATTGTCACTTATAGTATTGTTGAGTTCTTGAATTGTGGTTTGGGTTTATGCTCTATTTCTATATAATTTTTATTCTGATCTCCTTATGTAACTGGAGACCATCGTTATAATTTCCATCATGGGAGAATCTGTGCTCCTCCCCTCTTTCCAGAGCTCCTTTGCGTCCATATCTCTCTGTGTTGTGGTTAATTGTGTTATTCTCTATTACTTTAGCAAGTGTGCAGGATTTCATGCTGCTTGAAAGACACTGTCATTGTTTGTTAATTTGCTTTAAATTATTAACTCTGAATAAGGAATTATCACCACATATCTGTGCAGAACCCATATAGTCAAGGGGAGGGTGGGGCAGGAAATTTGGCACCAGTCTACCCTCAGTAGAAGCCAAAAGCAGCAAACAATTCAATATGGTTCCCACCAAAGTCTTTGTTTTGAGGGTTTATTCCCCCAAGACTTCAGATGACACCTGAAAATTCCTGAAGCAATGAATTAAAACAATATTCATGAAAACTATCTCCTGCAGAGCCTGTATGTACTGTTGGGACCAAATGCTATTTGAGCATGGACTTGTATACAGGCAGGTATTTGCTTTTGATAAAAACCAATAAAAAATCCAACAGAATAAGAATGGGTGGGAATTTCCCACCCACCATAATTAATGCTTTACATGCAAAACTATGGCCTGCAATTGGATTTTCTCACTACTTTTAAAATATATCCCTGGAAATTTTAACTAGAATTATAAGAAATCAAAATATATATTAAAGGTATCCACATATGCACAGAAGAAATAAAACTCTCTGTATTCACAGATGATATAATCATATATATAGAAAATCGCAAAGATTTGATTTAAAACTAGCTTGAAATGATTGAAAAATAAGGCAAAGTATCAGCCTATACAATCAATACACAGAAATATGAAAGTTTATTACATTAAAAGATATTAAGAGAACATTTATAATAACTACATGCACACTCACATACACACAATATTTAGGATTTATAAGAGAAACCAAAGACTTACACATGGTAAATTTCCAAAGAAATGAAAATTACAGAATAGAATAAGATACTCTGTTCCTGAATAGGAACCTAAACATCATGAAAATGTCAATATTGCCAAAAATTATTTACAAATTCAATGCAATTCTGATCTAAATACCATCACAATTCTTCACAGAAATGGAAAAAATATCTCCAATTTTATGTTGACATGATAGAACACAAGATAAATAAAACATTACTAAAAATACATTTAAGGTAGGAAGTCTTTCACTCTCAGTTTTTAAAACCTATTATATAATCATGCTAATCAAAACAGCTTGATACTGATCCAATGAATAGATATGAAGACCAGTGGATTATAATTGTGAACCCCCAAATAAAAGCAAATACCTACATACACCTATTTTGATCAAACACTTAAACGCATTAAGTGGTGATGAAATAGCCTTTTCAAAAAATGGCGCTGGAACAAATTGTATCTTCATTTACAAAAAAAAATGAAATGTTACTCATACTCTGCACCATTTTGCAAAAACAAACTCAAAATGGATAAAAATCTAAATAAAAACCGCATAATCATAAAGACTATCAATCAAAAATGAGGGACAAATGTATGAGGATACAAGGCACTAAACATAATAAAAATATCTATACTATATGAGACAAAATAAAAGCTGGAATCTGCTAAAAACACAACTTTTATGGACATCAAAAGACTTTATCAAAAGTTAAAAGAGAATCTATAGATTAGGAAAAATATGCAATAATAGTACATCAGATAAAGGACTAATAAAAATAAATAGTACATCAGATAATCTGCAAAACCTATTAAAACTACAATATATTAAAAATAAAAATTAACAAGAAAATGCAAATGACCTTATCAAGAACTGGGCACAAGGCATAAGTAGACAATTTGCCAAAGTTGACATCCAGGCAGATAATATGAAGAAATGTTCACATTCATTAGCAATCACAGAAGTAGAAATTGAAACAATAAGATACCTCCTAGTACTGACACTTTTAACAAAATTCTATAAACCAGAAATTAATAAACCCTGGAGAAAAAGCAGAGAGATCAGACTGCTTTTACTTTGCTGGAAGGACAGTAGAATTGTAAAATCACTATGGAAATCAGCATGACCTTTATTAAAAAATGTAAATATAAACACCTATGATCTATCAAGCTCAATGCTGGGCATACACCATAAACAAATAAAGAAAAGAATATGAACAGACATATGCACACCTATGCTTTTAGCAGCAAAAACATGGAAACAAATAAAAACTCCCATTATAGAGTAATGGATAAACAAACTCTGGTGCATTCATAAACTAGAATATTGTGCAATAATAAAAAAAAATCTGTGAAAACCTTCTTAAACACTGTAAAACATGGAGAAAACTAGAGGATATTATGCTAGCAAACAGTCAATTTTAAAAAGACATTTAATAACATCCTCAGTATATAGAAAAATAAAGGGAAAATGTTTATGGTATCAAAAGAGAAGACTTTGATGACTGCAGATGCCATGTGCTAGGGCATAAAAAATAGCTACACAAATTATTGAAATACTTAGGAATAAATATAGCTAGATAAGTAAAAGAACTTTAGAAAGAAGACTATACAGAACACTATTATGAGAAACCAAAGGAGCCCTATATAAATGGAAGACTACCCCTTGTTCTTGGATAGGAAGATTTAATATTATGAAAACATCATTATTACCCAACTCCAAAGATGACTTCCATTAAATTGATTCCTACTGAAAGAGACCCTGATACTACCCAAACCCAAAATATAATTCTGATACAAATCTCAAAGTCATTCGTTAATGAAATGGAGAAAAAAAATGTATTAACTTCTTTTTTTTTTGTATTAACTTCTTATGGAGAAAAAGAGACCCAGGTGTGGTAATTTGATAATTTTATATCCACAAGACATTCCTAGCAAGGGGTAAAGTAAAATCTGTCAATCAGCTGTTAGCTTGATGGGTATCCTTTTGTATAATATCAAGGGTCTCTTAGAATTGCTTCTATCTCTGTTGCTTCACATTCCTCCTCATTGGTACCACACTGGGATTCTTTATCTGCCCCTAGAGGTGACCCCATATAGGTCCCCTGACCCTAAAAATTATCAGTATCCTTCCATGTTCCCTTTGATCATAGATGGACACAATTTCGCATCCACTGACCTGGGTTTTCCTGCTTCCCAGTTCAGCTTTGTGTGCTATTTGCCTTGTGCTGCAAGTCTACATAGAACTTATGGACTAGCATTGGACTTGATGCTTGAGTTAGACTGGGCTGGGATGATTTCTTTAAATACAAATACTATTGATATAAAGATCTTTCTTATACATATGAGTGTCACTGGATTTATTTCTCTAGACAACCTGCCCTGTCACACCAGGATAAACAGATCAGAAGAACAAAGACATAGTTCTAGCACTCCCCTACCTCAAAACCTATTACACAGACACAGTAGTCAAAATAGTGTACTATACAGCTATATACACAGACCTATGGAACAGAAGAGAAAGCCCAGGAATAAATCCATCCACCTACCAGCAACTGGTATTTGACAAAAGGACAAACAAACAAATAAACAAAGCGTTAAATGGGAAAGAGACAGTCTCTTCAGTAAATGGTGTTGGAAAATTGGATCTCTGTCTACAGAAAATGAAACAGGATCCATGACTCACTCGATATACAAAAATGAACTCATAATCGATCAAAGACCTAAATGTACATCCAAGAACAACAAGAAAATAGGAACCAACTTAAGGATTCTACTACAGGGCATAGATGTACTATTGATCATAACAAAGGAAGAACACACAGCAGAAGACAAAAAAGTGTCTGACACCTATTAAAAATAACACATTTAAGTGCATCAAAAGAGTGAAAAGACATCCCACAGACTGGAAAAAAAAATTGTCAACAACATCACATACCAGACTGCCAGACCTCAAGAAGCAAAACAAAACAAATGATCCAGTCAAAAAGTGGGTAAGTGTTGTGACCCCGTGTTTGCCTATAGGGGCAGCCCCATGTGGGCCTCTGACCCTGGGAGCCTATCTGGGAGCTATTAGCACCTTGCCAAGATCTCCAGACCTTGGATCCATGTGATTCTTCACCCACTAGCCTATGATCTCCCTTCATCCCTATTCATCTTTCTGCTTCATTCTCCGGCAGCTGTATCAGTATGTAGAGGACTCTGGGCCAATGGATTTAAGTTGATGTGGACTGGGATTCCTTCTTGATATTCAACTAGCTCTTAAGATACAGTTCCTTCTTATACATATATAGTGTCACCGGTTTTATTTCTCCAGACAATCCAGCCAAACACAGCCCAATTGTAACAAAAATTAAAACAGCAAATGCTTGAGAGAGTGGAGAGATTGGAAACCTCAGACACTGCTAGTAGTTCTTAAAAATGTATAAACTTTGTGGAAATCATGATTTTGTTGTTGTAAGGCACCAATTAATGCACAACAGAGTAAAGCCCTGCCTGATCCTGCACCATCTTCACAATTGTTATTATGTTTGAGCCCATTGCGGTAACCGCTATGCCAATCCATCTTGACAAGGGCCTTCCACTTGTTCGCAGCCCCTCTACTTTTCTAAGCATGTTGTCCTTATCCAGGGACTAGTCTCTCCTCACAATAAAAACTCAAAAGATGGTCATCAGTAAGAATAAGGCTCTGGGACAACAGTGGAGCAGACCATCAATTGCTGGTATGAAAGTTCAAGTTGAAGGTGAAGAAAATTAAAACAAGTCTACAAAAGCCAATATGTTACCTGAATTTAAAGACAACCTTTTTAGATTTGATACAACAAACGCTAATAATTGGAGACCAGAGAAGTCGGGAGATGAAATCAAGGGCATCATATGTGAAGAAAAAAGTTGTAAAAGAGACAAGACAGAAAGAAAAGACCAAAGTGTATGTCAAAATCTTACAAATCTTGCTAGACCAGACATGTACACTGGGACAGATGAGAACTCACAACACAGGGAATTCGGAATGGATAAACAGATCAGGATCAATAAGGGGAGCAGCGATAATAGGAGAGAACGGGCTGGCGAGGAATAAGGGGAACCCGATAGTAAAGATCAACATGTGGCCCTCATCCCAGGAGGATGTACAGCAGAAAAGTGGATGAAATGAGACAGCAATGGGTGTAAGACATGAATAAAAGAGAGAATAATTTAGAAATTATCAAGAAGGCATGGAGGAGGAAGGGTAAGGGTGGGAAAGGGAGAGTAAAAATGAGGAACTTATGCCAGGGGCTCAAGTAGAAGGAAATTTTTTTTGGAAAAGATGATGACAACATATGTACAGATGTTTCTGACAAAATTGATATATGCCTGGATTTTGATAAGAGCCCCCAATAAAATTTTAAAAAGCGAGACTGAAACTTGTTTTTGAGCATGGTGTAGCTAAAGTAATCTTTAAATAATTTTATAGGTAAAATAATGAATGACACAGAAGTAGAAGAAAATGGAAGAAATACACAGAGACTCAAAGTATACTTTTGGAGAAAGGAACTAGTGGTCAACCATTTCAGGAGGTAGCATAAGAATGAAAAGGGGCATTAGATGTATCGAATGAATTAGCATAAACAAGGCTACAAGAGTTAAGGGAATATCAATTAAGATGCCCAACAAACAGGTGAAATGCTGCTCACTATCTGTGCCAAAAAGAATTGGCGGCTAACTACCTGGATAACAATTTGAAGATTGATATTCTTGTCACCATATAAAAAAAAGGATTTACTAGATACAGAAAGTATTGAACATGGTTGTTAAAACTACATGCAATAAAATTGTGCCAGAAATAGTTAAAGATACACTTAGAAGTCCACTGACAGTAAATTTCCAGAAATTCAAGTCAGATCCGGTATAAGAAGAGGAAAGGGACAGCATTGCTAATGTCAGATGGATTTGGGCTAAAAGAAAAGAATACGAAATAGATGCTTCCTTATGTTTCATTGAGTATAAAAACACAGCTGTGTGGGGTCTAACACATTATGGATAACTTCACAATGAACAGGAATTCCAGAACTGTGCTCATGAAGAATTTGTTCATAGATTTAAGCATATATTTAAGTGTAACAACTACACTGTGTGTGGTTTCCAATCAGGAACGGCGTGTGGTAGTGCTTTATCCTTTTGCAATACTTGTTTAACGTGTATGCTGAATCAATAATCTGAGAAAATGGGCTATAGGAGGAAGTAGATTGGCATCAGGAATGGAGCAAGAATGACTAATGACCTGTGATATGCAGATGGTACCACTTTGCTTATTGAAAGTAAACCGGATTTGAAATACTATGAAGATCAGGAGCAATAATCTTTAGGATGTATTATACCTCAAAAAAGTTGTCAAATAATTAATTTTACTTGGCTCCATAATTAATGCCCATTGATACAGTAGTTAAGAAGTAAAATGAGTAATTGCTTTGTGCAAAGTTACTGCAAAAGACCTTTTTTAAGACGACTGTTTGAGGGCTAAGACCCAAGTCATGGTATTTTCAATCAACTCATAGGAATGCTGAAAAGGGAAAGTGCTGAGGAACTGATACCTTTGAAATCTGGTGGTGTTGGCAAAGAATATAGAAAGTACCATGGACTGCCAGAATAATGAAAAATGTGTTGGAAGAAACATAAGCAGAATTTTTGTAAGTAGTAAGAATCTTGAGAATTCTTATGCATCTTGGAATTATTAGAGAGACCAATTGCTGGAAAAGGGCATTATGCTTGTTAAAATAGTGGGTCAGTTTACAAATGGCAGATCTTCAGTAAAATAAATTGACATAGTGGTAATAGCAATGAACTCAAACATAGGAATGCTTGTGAGTGTGGCTCAGGACCACACCGTGTTACATTTTGTTGTATGTATGAGTCAGAATCAACTCAGTGGTAACCCAAAGCATCATAACATGATGCTTTACAGTTTACGTAGAACTTCATATTTTTATCCTCTAAATAAATGATTCAGATAATATTCTGTCCCATTTTAAGAGACAAAAATAACTCAAACTGACAAATAAGTTGCCCCAAATTGCCCAAAAGTCGCACGTTTTGAAATCAGGGGTGTAACTAATCTGACTCATTATTCTTAGATCCTCATTTAATGCTCTCTTTTTCCCTAACAATCCTCTGCCCTGAACTATGTTGATGTGATTGATTATTTAGTACCGACTCGGGAAAGAAGTACTGAGAGTCATTTATTTCACTGAGGAGGAAGCTTAATTCAAGAAGGTGGATAATAGGGTCCGGATAAAAGATTTGGCTAGCAATTCATCTAACAAATGACAGTCAGAATTTAAATAGAGTTTATTATCCTAATTTAGGAAAGAATCACTCTATGTGGAAAAACCAGAATTTTTTTGTGGTGATATGGAAATATTTCCTGCTTGCATTAAGATGATGAGCTATGTTGCTAGGATAGCATTAGCTGGAAGATGATTAGTGGTAGACACAAAAAAGGCTTCATTTTGACATTCTTGAAGAAGATGCCCATGTAGAACTATTAAAGTCATCTTCATTGTAGATATTCTTCTTTGCCTCATGCATGCTATGTAAGGGTTGACTTGGAATTGGAGAGTAAATAAATTGTCAGGGCAATGTTGTAGTAGAGTCTTTAGTCAAGATAATCCCTCACTAAGAAATATTCCCAGGCCTTTCCTCGTGAGAGTAATGCACAGAAAAGACAGGAATAAGAAATTGCTTATGTATTTTTTCATACAAAGACAATTATTATGTCACCTTGCTTCTGAAATCTTCTTTTCAGACAATGATATTATGTTGTCCAAATATCTATCTATAAGTAATTGGTATTTAATGAAGAAACAATTTCAGCAAAATGGAATAGTGTCACACTCATGGTATCTTATTGCTGTGGTAAGAAGAAAAGCATTTTGCCTCTGCAGTTATCGAATCTAAAGATTGAGACTTTAAATACAATATCTTTCTCGCTAAATTCATCTAGTTCAGAGACGAGATGTCAGCTATAAGAACTGTCCAAAGTGATGTCATTGTCATTCTCTGTGGAGGTGTATTAGCTCTCTAGTATTGAGTATATTAGCTCTCTCTCATTATTAAAAGAAAGCATTTTTCTGTTCATGTGGTACTAAAGATTCTGTCATGTCTCCAAGATACAGAAAGGGATCAAAGTAAGTTGTAGAACACTATTCCACATTCACCGGTGTCTTCTCAGTGTCTAACACAGGGAACTAGATGGATAAGTACCAAACCGTTGTTAATTGTTACATCTGGGAAAAGAAGGGAAAAGTGTGAGGAGGGGCAGACAGGAGAAGGGGAGCATTCATATTTTATTTCTAAAATATTTTATGTAGTTTGACTTTTTTACAACAATAACATTCATCAATGACTTGTGTGGTTTTAAAGAGAATAAAATAAAAGATTCATTCAGTTGAAGAGAAACGGGGTTTTATACTAACAATGTTGGTTAAAGGTTAATTCTTGTGAATTTATTTAGGGGCCTTAGATTTTGAGACAAATGTTTGCATGCCTTGATAAGCCAATATTTTATTCCTCCAGATTTTAATTTGTTCACTGCTTACCTTTAAAATTGTTGAAAATATGTAGTGTTCAATGTTTAATATATCTGAAGTTTTAATATAAAACTGATTTTTTGGATCTGTCCAGAAAATTAGAATACAGAACAAAATATATAGAGGTAGAACCATACAACTTACCTTCAAATATAATTTCCACAGTGAAGATATCAAAAACTTCATTTTAAAAATATCATAACTCCTTATGAGCATATTTTTTCTATAGCCACTTACTGAACTCTATAAGTAACTTTAATTTGTCCCCTGAAGCAAGTTTTATATTTCTTTTCCTTTGTAGTTTAATCATAGTTATCATTAGAAGGATTACTCAAGTGTGCATTTGCTGAGTAACACAGAGGAAGGAGAGAGAAGAGCTCGGCATATTTTCACTTCTGCTCTCCTTGAGTTTGGTCTCTTCAGTTTACAGCAGCTCTAAATGTTAAAGACCCTAGGACCTTGATCTTATGCTCCTATAATCTTTCTGGGTGATCGTGCCCTTAACTGAGTCAGTTATTAATCTATATTTAGTATTGAAAAACTGTTCAAAGCATTGCTGTTAACTCCTGACCCCTACCTACATAATGAATATTCTAAAGAGATAGTACTGAGCCCCATCAAATGTAGAAGCTACAAGAGTGAACTCATCTGTATCACCACATCAATCCCACTCTACATCTTATTAACATAGTGATTTTCATCCTAAAGGAAAAAAAAGGAAGTTGTCTAGAAACGGTTTGAGTTGTCCCATCTGAGGAGAGGGTTACTATTAGCGTGTAATACGTGGATCCAGAGATGCTGCTAAAAGTGTCCTGCAATTTAGAGGATATTCTATCACATACCACAAACAAGCACAAACGATGCCACGGAGGCCATGCTGACCCACAGCAACCCCACAAAAGAGGTAGAATGGTCCCTCTGAGTTTCCAAGAGTGTAACTCTTTACAGGAGTAAAATGCCGGGTCCCAAGCAGTGCCTGGTGGTTTCAAAGTGCTGACCTTTCCATTAGTAGCCCAACACATCACCATGACGCCGCTGGGGCTCCTTCTTCATACAGAATACAAAAAATTATCTGGCCCAAAATGTCAATGACTTTACTTTGAACAATTAATTCCACCCCAGAGATCAAGGTCATCAACATCCATCCTTGAATTCATCCAGTATATTTCCCCTTTGCTCACTTCTCATCTCTAGAACGTCATCAGCATCATCAATTATAGACACAATTAATTCCCAGGTGCCCATTCCTCCAGATGTGACCTCAAGTCAGACTGTCGCCTGGATTACATTGCCCTTCTTTCAATCTCCCTCATTATTCTTCTTGCTTCTGCAAAGGGGATTTCTCTAAATCACACATCTGTATACATCTGTGAGTTGCAAATGCAAAGATAGAAGGTCTGCATCATACCACAACTTGAAATCAATGACAAGTTTAGAGAATTTACAAAACCACCCCCAGCGTTGATAATTCCTTAAGACTTAAATATTCTCAGGATTATTAAACACGCTATTATAATTTCTTTCAGGTAAACGAATCATTGAATTAAGAAATCTAACAGAGAAGTAGTGTGCGCTCTTGGGGACACTTGGTATTGGAATCAGATAACTGAGGCAGAGGATGGAGGCACATCTGACCTCTGCCTTGTGGCAATTCACATCGAGCGAGTGTGGAATTAAATTCTCTCTCTCTCTACTGAAGTTGGAGATCATATGTGACCCACATGCTATTTTCTCAGATACATTATTTTAAAATGATAAACTCAAATACAGGACCTTTCTAAGTGTGGGGTACTGTGTAACCCAGGATGCGTGCCTTGTTTTTAACCTTATTTAGTTGATCTGTCCACCTTCTTCACTGATGGATTTTAGAGCACCATTTCCCCCTTTGTGTCATTTGCGTGACAAGAAGGGCCATGCTTTATTGATTTTTATGTTCCATTAAAATGGGATGATGATCTGATTGGGACAAATGTCCCAGGGTGCATCATATGGGCAATGACACATTAAAAATTTCTACAACTAGGGCTTCAGTTCATGCACGGATTGGTTTATTCCAAACAAAACATGTTTAAACATGTTTCTGCAGTCAGTATATTGCTGCAGACAAGTTCACTCAGTAATACACTTATCTTGGTTTAATAAGGATTCCTTAAAGTAAATATATGATTCAAGCAGTGTCTTCGGAAGGTTTCTTCTGATCCAGATGAATTCAAAGCAGAAAGGAGAGCTCAAAGTATTCTGGTAGTTGTCTTTTAAAACTCCTGCTGGCATGGCTTCCTGGTCACAGGTGGGGCTGAAAACTGCTAGGTTAGCAGTTTGACACTACTAGCCACACTTGGGAGAAATACAAGGCTTTCTACTTGCACACGAAGTCTCCCAGGAACCCACAAGAGCTGTTTACCTGTTCTGTAGGGTTGATATGAGTCAGTATTGGCTCGATGACAGTGAGTATGTCTTTTAGTTTTTCTGAAGGAATAATTTTGGTTTATTTTCACTAAGTCAACTTGATGGCAGCATTTTTAAAGACAATATAGGAGGCCTGGTAGCATAGTGGTTGCCTTTTGATGGCTTACTGCAAGTCCTGCAGTTTGAAACCACAAGCCTCTCTGTGTGAGAAAGACTTTCCAGTGCTGGAGAGAGTTACCGTCTCAGAGATCCACAGAAGCAGTTCTTCCCTTGCCAGGGAGGGTCGGTGTGAGTCAGCATCAGCTCGATGGCAGTATGGTTCTTGGTTTTTTGGAAAGGACAATTGTGATACATTTTCTCAAAGGCACAGAACAATCATGGTGCTTAATATGAAGACATTCTAAGACATTTTAAAAATGCACTGGTGAGGAAAAGACCAAGCAAGTTGCACAAAGGCATTTTCTTTTTTAATATCACAATTCTCCGAGAATAGCAAGGGTTGTAGCAATGGTTATCCTACAAGAATTTCACTGGGAAATCTTATCCCAACAACCCGAGACATGGTGCTGCCCCTTCAGACTTTTTTGTTGTTCCCAGAACTCAAAGAACATTTCAAAGGAGCATGCTTTGAGTCCCGTGAAGTGACTAAAGCTGCCATTTTGACAAGGTGTGAATCCGAGTGCAGGATTTTTCATGAAAGGTTGGACAAATGGAAGTACCAGCTAAAGAAGCGTAGACCTAAATGCAGGCAATATTGAGAAGCAATAGCCTCCACCTACTGATACTTTTATTTAATAAAGCTTTCTATGATTTTGTAGAATTTTTTGACTCGCCCTCATATATTCCTGTAAAGCTACACTAGAATAGATTACTTTCATAAATAAATGAGTAGGAGCATGTACTTTGTTTTAAGAAAAATCCCCAAGCCCAAAGCTGAACCCATTTCCATCCAGTCAATGTTAGTGACGGTGACCCTCTGTAGGGTTTCGTCGATAGAACTTTACAGAAGTGGACAACCGCCTCTCTCTCCCACGGAGGGGATGACGAGTTTGCATCATTGACCTTGCAGCGAGTACCCTAATGGGTGAACACACTCCACCACCAGCAAAGAGATCCAAAGCAGTTTGTAACAGAGCCAAGCCTGATTGCAGAGAGTGAAATCAAACAATCCAAAATGGTGGTGTAGCAGATTTAGTAAAGGTAAAATGAAGAAATAAAGGCACTACATTGGAATGGAAATTTGCAATAGCAGAGAATTTGAAGGTGTGACAACTTGAAGCAAATATATTAGAGTGATCAGCTGAAAATATAGATGTGGGTTATTTGGATTGGTTAGTTTAAATACATGACTAAAGTGGGTCTTTTTATTATGTACTCAAGTCAGACTAAGGGTTTTCCAGTTAAAGGGGAAGTCCTTTATGAAATACTTATGTCTAAAATGGAGTTTGGTGGTTTCAAGAGAATCCTTTGTCATTTACCTAAGTTTGTCTAAGGATTGAACAGTGGTAAGGAACATATGCTCACACGAAGATGGAGCCAAGGCACAAGCTTGGTTTCATCATTCTGATGTGGAACTAAACACTTGATTTTGGAACTCAGATTCCTATATCAGTCTTCCTATCTAAATCGTCAGAAGATACGACTTTAGATCTGCGATAACACGAATAATTGATATGAAAATTTCATGTCTTAATGCCTTTCTCCATCTTTTGATAATCTTGTTTTAATAGTATAAAATATGTATTGAAAATATTGATATTGTATGTTTATTTATTATCAACTAAATTGGCATGGGGAACACTATTCCAAGTATCAGGTGTATTGAAGATACATTAAGTACATTCAAATGCAAACTGTCATTGAAGCACAGTCTTTTAAAATATCAACTTTTTTTTGCAAATCAATTTCCATGTGTCCTTTTTCTTTCCTACCAAATAGTAAAGGAGTATCATTTCTAACAACCCAAAATGACTTCATATGCTCATCCAGTTTCTGTTCCAACTTTACTAGCAGTACAATCCCCAGGAAAGAGTGGATCTTAAGAGTGAATGGACTCTCCCCATTCTCTTTTGAAAGATAAACAGGCACTCTATAAACTTCATAGGACTAAACAACAGAAACATCTGTTTAGACTCATGTGCAGCTTTTTGGCTGAGCTCAGCCACAGGGAGGCTTAGGAAGTGTGCTCATCAGCTGTTCTCTGCAGCACCCAAACATCACTGCTGGTAAAAATGATGTGCTGTAGAGATTACAAAGCATGGGAATAACTAAGTTGGATAGCTATCCATAAACAATCCCTGCTAATGCTATTACTCTGTCCTCCTATCTCATGATTTTGCTGTCCATGAGAAATCATTTAAGAGCATAAATAAGCATGAAAATTAAATGATTGCTCAACTAGAGAGGGCCTTTATCTAGATCAAGTAAATCAGGTGTGAGTCAGGTGTGGGGGACATCTCACCTGCAGTCCCGTGAAATCACCACTACCAGTGAACATCGCATGCATCACCAAAGAGAAGCAGTTCAAGTCATCACTTTTGGGGACAATTAATTAAATATTTTATCAAATATAGCAGACTAAGTTTCAAGCTGATAATTTTGTATGGTCCACAACTGTTGTTATAATTATCCATATGGCCCTTGTAAGCCTGATTAAAATGGATGTAAATATTAAACAAAGTCTCAAAGAGCTTTTCAAAGTTTATTTACTCATCAATGTGTATCATCAATCTCTCTGACCAGATTAAAAATTTTAAGAAGTTCTTCACCAGAAATATTATTCTTAGAACTCTGAGTTCAGTGAATCAATATTGAGAACAAAAATATTTACCTTGTACCATACTATGACAAGGATAAGCTAGGCTGTTGATTGTTGTTCATAATTGCCTAAAAGATAGAATCTGTTATCTATATTTTAAAAGAATGTGTTCCTGCTGTCCTTTTAGTTATAATTCTTTTAATAGGATTATACATTCATATAATATTAAACATGTATATATATATGCTAGATATTAAATTTCATAAGTCCATAGATAATCTCAATTTTGTTTATATTTCACATAAAAATGGTATTAGGCATTAGAAGACCCAAAGAAAACAATCATATCGATGCAAATGAGGGGGGCGGTATCAAGGGAAGACCCCAAACCCATATGTAGACAACTGAACTCCCCTCACAGAAGGGTCACAAGAAAGGGATGAACCAACGAGGGTACAGTATAGCACTGACGAAACACAACATTCCTATAGTCTTTTAATGCCCCTGCCACACACTATGGTGAACCCAGTTCTACCTTACAAATCTGACTGGACTGGAGCAGGAGCATGTACACTGATGCAGATAAGAGATGTTGACATGCAGAATCCTGGAAAGATAACCCCCTGCAGGAACAATAATGGGAATAGTAATACCATGAGGGTAGGGGGAAGGTGGAAGAAAGGGGGAACCAATTGCAAAGACCTATGTATAAGCACCACCTCCTGCCGGGGGAGAAACAACAGAAATGTGGGTGAAGAGAATCAGCAGACAGTGTAAGTTATGAAAATAATTGATAATTTATCAAGAGAAAGGGAGAGAAAAAAGAGGAGTTGATAACAAGGGCTCAACTAGAAAGAAAATGTTTTTAAAATGATGATGATAACATGTACTAATGTGCTGATACAATTTATGTATGGGCCATTATAAGAGCTGTAAGAGCTCCCAATAAAATGGTTTATAAAAATTTTTTACTACAAAAGCAAGCATTCAAAGATATGAACTCACTACTTTCCTACCTGAATTATGGTTGTAGTTGAGTGTATATAAATGTTTAAATTGAATTATCAGGTCATTTGACCTCATGCTAAATAAATAAATATGTAGACTGTTTATACAGTTTTATATTTTATTTTCCAGAAATGCTCCTCTTATATTAAATGCAGAAGGGTAACTTTAGAGAAACTTAGTATTAGCGGTCTATTCCCTAACTCAGCAAAATAAATTATGAAATGTAAGGTGAGTTCTTCTGCATTTTCTTTGAATCGTTGTTCTAATAAAAGTTCATTTTATACAACTACACAAAAGAACTTAAAGATATTGTAAATATTGTAAATCTCAGTGAATGCTAATTTAAAATTTTTGTAAATACAGAAAAGCACTCATTGCCCATAATATTAATATCCATAAACATTTCTTTTCCCAACAGTTTTATTGTCATATAATTCACATAGTATACAATAAAGTTAAAGCATATTAGGAAGAGTTGTACAATCTTCACCTCAATCAGTGTTATAACATGTCGTCAATCTTGTATTCATTATTATTTGCATCCTATTTCCTCTAAACTCTCCTGCCATAATCCCAGCAGACCATTAATTGAGACAATGTCTCTACAGATTCATGATCCTGGGTATCCTATACAGCAAAAGATTTTTAAAATAAACAAATAATAATTAAAAAAAAACCCTAACAAGGATACCAGTGAATTCCAGTGCTCAGTACTGTGGGGGGAACTGATGTCTGGCCATGGGTGTGATCTTGCTTTTAAAAGGAATCCCACACTGCATCTGTGGAACATTACATTAAATGAGTATACCACCCCACTACCTTGAGGATGAGTTGGACCTCTTCCAGCCTCACAGAGAGGTGATCAAGTCTCAGTTATCTCCTTACTTACCACTCTATTTCTCCTCCTTTATTCACTCATCCTTCTATCTTTCCCACCGGAGACCGTCTAAACGAGCTCAGGTTTGTGTTGGGTTTTTTTCCTCTCTCTTTCTTCTTTTTCCCTCTTTCTTCTCTTCTTTCCCACTCTCTCCTATCATACACCACTACTGGCTTCCAGGTCACTGCCCTCTGCCTAAGGAAAACCAACCCAAATTGCAGGGGGAACCCCAGCCTGCCCTCCGTGGGAGTGGTGGGAGTTCTGTACACCACACAAAGCAGCTGTGACAGCCATCTAAACCATGCTGTGCTGCTGAGGAACCTTTCATCAGACCTCTAAGGCAATCTTGTCAACTAGGGCAATTCTGCCCGGCACCAGTGGGTCCCTGCATTAAAAGGGCACAGCAATCTGGCTTTGTGGGGAAGGGTCTCAACCCCTCTGGCCCCACATTCAAGCAACCTTGAATCAGTTATCTCTTTATTTCCTCCTTCTCTCTCTCTTCCCTCTTTACCATCACAAACAATGTTAGTGAGCAGAGTTGAGTTTTTTCCCTTTCTTTCTCTTCTCTTTTCTTTATTTCCTCTTTCTTTGTTCTCTTTGCTTCTCTCTCTGCTTGCATGATTCTCTCTTCTCCATCTCTTTCCTTTCACATGCCACTGCTGGTTCCCAGACCCTACCCTCTGCCTAGGGCAATTCTGCCCACCAAGTGGGCAGCCTGCACCCTAAGACCGTGCTGCACAGCATGAGTCAGTGCTACACACAGCACAGCACGGGGTCAACTATTTCTTTATCTATTTTTAAATTCTCTCTCCTCTGCTCTTTCTTTCTTTGTCATCTTCTTTAACTTTTTCTTCTTTTATCCTCTTCTCCCAACTCTTCTCTCTTTCCTCAGCAGATTCAGTTCTCCTTTTTAATTTTCTTTTCATTCTTTCCTTTTTTGGAAAAAATGTTTTCACTTTTGTTCACTCTGCATCTTAGCTGTGTCTGTGTGAGTGGGTGTTAGTTTGCTTGGCATTGTTTCTCTAGTATTTATTTTATTCTTTTTCCTCTCCTTTCACTCTATTTCTTGTAACAAGCCACTAGCAGCCTCCAGGCCACTCCCCTCTGCCTGGGGCAACTCTGAAGACCCAACTGAGGGAGCTCCCACCCACACTTATTGTTTTTGCAAGCATCAGGGAAAATCATGCCAGTCCTCTTCCATATACCAAGCAGCAGGAATTCTCCCCCTGAAAACAGTGGGAGCATTTCCAGCCTATAACCTGAGGCCCTACAAGTGACTGGGAGAAAAGCTTGACCACCACTGGTGAGGCCCCATGCTACTGTAGGAACATCCACCTAATCTCCAAGGCGATTTCACTGTCTATGATAATCCCCCTGGCAGCTACAGAGCTCAACACAAATTAGGGTATACCCACACGCCCTCCTCAGCATTCTAGTTTCAGGGAAAAACACCACAGGACATCTGAGGTGCTCAAAGAATCATGAAACCTAGAGATCAGCCAGGGAAGCAATGCCCTCATGGGCCCACAACAAGCTGACTAGCATCACATCGGAGGAATATCCAACTCACATTCAAAATAATGGAATACTGGATAGCTAGGATAAGAGTGAAACCACAGGAAGATATAACGATAGCCTGACTCCTCAGTACAGCTACTGGCAGGTAGTTTGTAGAAGCACTCATACAAATCCCTCAAGAGAGAACCCAGGGCCCTTCAATTCAGAAGGCTCCAGGATCCTGTAAAACAACACATAAACAGAAACTAGTTCTAAGAACTTCAAAGAAAAAGCAGGAGTAACAGAAGACAATGCTGGAAGAAGTCATGAACCTAACGATGGGCATAGAAGAAGTAGATATTGACCTGCCACAAAATTTTTTTCAGAATGCTGCTTGGGGTCATAAAGGATATGAGGAAAGCAATGCAGAAAAAAGATGAAATGATAGAGGAGATAAAACCAACGTACCAAAGGGAAATACAAGAGTTAAGGGATGAAATAACAAAATCCAGTGACAAATTGACAGACATTGCCAACAGACTTGAGGAGGCAGAGAATCGTACCTGCGACCTAGAGAATAACCAAGAAGACCTCAGCAAATGGGAAAAGCAGTCATATAAGACAATCAAAGAAGCTGGAGAAAACTTGAGACCCATGTCTGATGCTATGAATAGAAACAATATTAGAATAATTGTACTACCAGAACCAGACACAACAAAGAAGTCAATAATAAAAATAGCGAGGGGATTCTTAAAGTTACACTTTCCCAGTTTAATAAATGAAAAGAAGGCAACCATTCATGAGGCTGAAAGAACACCAGCCAGACTAAATCCCAAGAAGAAGTCAACAAAACACATAATTGTAAAATTATCCAAATATGAGGAAAGGATAAATCATAAAAGCAGCTAGGGAATAGCAAACAGTGACATATAAAGGTTCCTCAATAAGAGTTTGTACAGACCTGTCAGCAGAAACGATGTAGAAGAGGAGGAAATGGAGTAACATATTCCAAAAACTGAAGGAAAATAATAAAAACCCTAGAATACTCTACCCAGCCAAATTATCTATTAAAATAGATGGAGAACTAAGACTCTTCCCAGACCTGACAATGACAACACCAAAATACACATAAAAAGAAACCCAGTCCTACAAAAAACTTGCCAATCCAGTATGGGCAGAAGATCAATACTCACAGAGGGCAAATAAGAGACCATCAAATAGAACAATTCCACCCACAGGGTGACAAAGAAAAATACCTCCCAGGATACCATCAGCTCAATAGCGGAAAGAAGGTAAACATAAACCACATACACAACACAAGCGGTTAAGATAGGTTGATAGGAAAATATCCAACACAAAAGGTATAAGATGACATCACAGAGTCCACAGATAGATATAATAACACTGAATATCAATGGCCTGAACTCAGACATTAAAAGGCAGAAGCTAACGGACTGGCTCAAAACACACAACCCCTCTATCTGCTGCCTCCAGGAGATCATCTCAAGCTTGCAGACAAAAACAGGTTGAAAATTAAAGGCTGAAGAAAAATATACCAAGCAAATGACAGTGCACAAAAAGCAAGGGTAGAAATCTTAATATCTGACCAAATTGACCTCAAGACCCAGGCCATAACAAGAGACAAGGAGGGGCACTATACAATGCTCAAGGGAACAATAGAACAAGAACCAGTGAGCATAATAAACATATATACACCTGAGAGACCTGCACACTTGTAAATCAAACACTCCAAAAGATGATAAAGGAGATCACAGGCTCACCAATTCTAGTTGGTGACTTTAATAAACGATTATCTGAAAAAGACAGATCATTGGGAAATAAACTGAACAAGGAAGCTACAAATCTAAATAGTACAATTGGACGACTTGACTTGATAGATATTTTCAGAGCTTTTCACCCAAATGGAAAAAATTCACACTCTTTTCAAACCCACATGGCACATATTAAAAAATAGACCACATACTGGGACACAAGAGTAAATTCAAGCACAGGGAGGTTATATAGACATCTCTCTCCGATTACTTTTGAAAAAAAACAAGGGCAAAGAATAGGCAGATGAACAATTTTCTATTGCAAAAGGAGTGGTTATTGACCCAGATATGAAATGAAATCACGAAGTTTCTAGAAACCAATGTGAACAAAAATACGATGTACCAAAACCTGTGGGATTCAGCAAAGGCATTTATCAGAGGAAGGTTGATAGCAATAAACGCACACATTAAAAAAGAAGATAGACTTGTGGATGATATACTGACACACAACTTACACCAATTAGAGCAGAGTCAACAGAACAACCCTACTAATAGCAAGAGGATAGATATAATAAAAATCAGAGATGAGATACAGGAGAGGGGAAATAAAACTATGGAAAAAATTAATGCCCATAAAAGTTGGTTCTTTGAAAGAATTAACAGAATTGATAAACCACTGGCAAACCTAACCAAAGATAGGAAGGAACAAATGACATTTGCAAAGATGAGGGATGAAACAGGGAACATTACAACAAGTCCTAATGAAATCAAAAGGATAATTACACAGTACTATGAAAGTCTATACTCTAATGAATTCAACAATTTGGAAGACCTGGACAAATATTTGGGAACATAATCCCTCCCTGGACAATCCCAGATGGATGTCAAGAAGCTCAACAGACCCATAGCAAAGGAAGAAATAGATAAGGTAATCAAGGGATTACAAAAAAAAAAAAAGTCCCCTGGGCCAGATGATTTCACAGAAGAATTCTACCAAGCCTTCAGAGAAAAACTGACACCAATCCTATATAAAACTCTTCCAGAACATAGAAAAAGACGGAACACTCCCAAATTCTTTCTATAAATCTAGTATAACTCTGATACCTAAAGTGGGAAAAGATACCACAAGAATCAGGAACTACAGACCAATATCCCTAATGAACATTGATGCAAAAATCCTTAACAAAATACTTGCCAATAGAATACAAAAACAATCTTAAAAAATAATTCACTGTGTCCAAGTGGGATACATACCAGGGATGCAGGGATGGTTCAACATATGAAAAACCACCATCAGCATTATTCGCCACATTGGCAGGGATTTTGATAAGAACCACACGATAATATCAATAGATGTGGAAAAAGTACTCGACAACCTCCAACACACATTCCTGTTTAAGACACTCTAGAAGACAGGAATAGAAGGGAAATTCCTCAATATTATACAAGTCATAAATGAAAAACCAATAGCTAATGTGATAGTTAACAGAGAAAAGACTAAAACAATTACTCTGAAAATTGGGCCAGACAAGGATGGCCCTTGTCCCCACCCCTATTTAACATCGTAATGGAGGTCCTAGCTAACAACATAAGACAAAGGAAACATATTAAAGGTATTCATCTGGGGAAGGAAGAGGTGAAATTATCATTGTTTGATTCCATATATCGAAGACCCCTTAAACTCCACAAGCATAGTGTTGGAAGCAATAGAGTAATATGGCAGAGAGGCAGGTTACAAAATCAACAAACAGAAGTCTATTGGAATGCACTACATATTAGACAAGATCACAGAAGAGACAATTAAAAAGGTATTCCCCTTTACAATAGCCAATCACAAATTGAAATACCTAGGGCTATACCTGACTAAAACAATGAAAGATTTGTATGAGGAAAATTATAAAACACTACTACAAGAAATGAAGAGTGACCTCAAAAAATGGAAAAATATCCCATGCTCTTGGATTAGCAGACTCAATATAGTAAAGATGTCAATTTCACCAAAGGCACTATATAAGCTCAATGCTATCCCAATATGAATATGAATATCCCAATGAATTGGAAAAACTGATTAGCAATTTCATATTGAGGGGTAGAAACCCAGAATTATCAGAGAACTCTTCAAGAAGAAGGACAAAGTGGGAGGGTTTGCTCTACCTGACTTTAGCACATACTATATGGCCACAGTAGTCAAAACAGTGTGGTACTGGTATAATGGTAGATATTGAACCAATGGAAAAGAGCTGAAGACCCAGAAATAAAAACATCAGCATAGAGTTAACTGATCTTTAATAAGGCCCCCAAAATAATAAATGGGAAGCAGATGCCAATAAATGGCGCTGGAAAAAATGGATATCTACTGGCAGAAAAATGAAGTAAGACCCCTACCTCACTCCATGAACAAGAATAAACTCTAGGTGGATCAAAGACCTTGAGATAAATCCCCATACAATAAGGGTCATTAATGAGGGAATTGGGACAAACGTGATAACCTTGGCATAGGGAATACATAGGCTATCCTAACTAGGTAAGGATACAAATACAGGAGTCAAAATACACAAGTGGGATATACTAAAGATGCCTGTGTACATGGAAAGAATTCACCAAGAGAGTAATAAGAGAGTCCACCGACTGGGAAAACATCTTTAGCAATGACACATCAGACAAAGGCCTTATTACTAAAATCTACAACACTTTGAAAGCTTACGACAAGAGAAAAACTAATTGCCCACTGAGGAGGTGGGCAAAGGACCTGAACAGAAGTTTCACAGAGTCTTAAATCTTAATGGCCAATAAACATATGAGAAAATGTTCCCATTCATTAGCCATAAGAGAAATGGAAATCAAAACAACTATCGGATACCACCTCACACCCTCAAAGATATCCCAATTAAAAAAATCAGAAAGCAACAGGTGTTGGAATGGCTGTGGTGAGATAGTAACTCTCATCCACTGCTGGTGGACCTGTAGGTATGTACAGCCACTATGGAAATCGATTTGGCGATTTCTAAAACAGATAGAAATTGAGCTACCATATGACCCAGCAATTCCCTTACTGGGCATATACCCAGAAGAGTCAAGAAAAAAGCCACGGCCAATCATCTGTGCTCCAATATTCATTGAGGCACAGTTCACAATCACAAGGAGTTAGAAACAACCCAAATTTCCATCAACAGACGAGTGGATTAAATAACTGTGGTACATACATACGAAGGAGTACTATGCATCGCCAAAAAGCAGTGATGAGCACATGAAGCATATCACCGCAGGGGAAGAACTGGAGGAAATTATGCTAAGTGAAGTAAGCCAAGCACAAAAGGACTAGTATAACATCAGTCCACTGAGGTAAGTTTATATATAGATATAGATGATATAGATGATATAGATGATATAGATGATATAGATGATATAGATGATATAGATGATATAGATGTAGATGTAGATGTAGATGTAGATGTAGATGTAGATGTAGATGTAGATATAGATATAGATATGGAAAGAACAGAAAAGCAAATGCAAAAGGGCACAGGGAAAAAGGTGCTGTATACAAACACTCCAGGGGTGAGGTCTAGGTAGTATGGCAGGGGCCAGACCAAATTCAGGGGTACATAAGGCAGCCAACTAAAACAGGGGGGGGGGTAAGGAAAAGGAGAAGAAAAAAATGTGTGGTGGGGGAATAGGGCACTGAGCCACCCAAGGGGAGGGTATTGTTTGTGTCTCCACAGGGAAAGAGGGACCAGACTTAAAGCCAGTGCCAGATGAATGCAATGCCGGCACGGAGTGGGGAGCCAGTGGAGGGGCCTGAGGGATGGCTCCCATACCCGCTACATGGACAGCTGTCCCTCCCCCCAGAAGAATTTACTTTAGAGGAAGGCACTGAAGCTGCAGATAGGGAAGAGGGGAATGACTGATCAGAGCACACGGGGGCAAATGAAGCGGAGGAAGAGAGAGTGGAGCACATCCTGCCCCACCAAGACTGGAGGACCATATCTCCGGTCTGAACAGCCAATACACAGAGTGGACCATATGGCTGATCCCACTACGAGACACGGCATCCATTGATGGCGTAGGATCCTAAGGGGGACAACACTGGATACTCAGTGTCAGGCCTGGCCTGGACTGACTCCGTGATACCGAGGAAAACCATTAAAGGCATGCAGCAGAGCAACCATGGGAACAGAGCAGGGAGAATCTGAGGGAGTACAAAGGACAGACTCTGGGGCCAGAGCATGGCACCCCATCGGATCTGACTGAAGGACACACCTAGAGATCAAAAATCAGACCTTGATCTACTTACAGATTTTTCTTTCTTTAAATTTTTTTTTCTTTTAATTAATTTATTCTTCTATGGGTCATTGGTTTTCTTCTTTGTTGTCTTTGAGGTGTTCTCACATGTCGCCTGTCTTGCTATGGCTTGATTTTTG
This sequence comes from Tenrec ecaudatus, assembly GCF_050624435.1. Lineage (NCBI taxonomy): Eukaryota > Metazoa > Chordata > Mammalia > Afrosoricida > Tenrecidae > Tenrec > Tenrec ecaudatus. The sequence continues at coordinate 92,765,088 of NC_134536.1, forward strand.
GTGCATATCATTATCTCTACAGATCTATCTAGATAAGATAGGCTGGGTGAATGATCTGGAGGAGAAAACAATGAGACCAATGGTTCCGGGGGACATGGGAGAGGGGGAGGCGGGGGTAAGGAGGTGGTGCTGACCAACCCAGGGACAGGGGAGCAACAAGTGATACAAAATTAGTGGCTAGGAGGGTGTGAGAGGCCTGGTGAGGATTCAACAAGGGCAAGGTAACCGAGAGAAATTACTGAAACCAAAATGAAGTCTGAGCATGATACTGGGACAAGAGGAAATTAAAAGGAAATAGAGGAAATAACTAGGTGACAAAGGGTATTTATAAAAGTCTAATACAGGCATGTACATATGTAAATATATTTATATAGGATGGTTGGGAAATAGATCTATGTGCATATATTTATAGGTTTAGTATTAAGGCAGCAGATGGACATTGGGCCTCCACTCAAGCATTTATTCAATGCAAAAACATGTTGTTCTATTAAATTGGCATTCCATGATGCAAACCTTCCCGACACAATCACTGATCACAAATCTGTGCATAAGCAAATGTGATGAAGAAAGCTGATAATGCCTGGCTATCAAAAGATATTGCATCTGGGGTCTTAATGGCTTGAAGATAAACAAGTGGTCATCTAGCTGAGAAATATTAAAGCCCACATGGACGAAGCGCACCAGCCTGTGTGACCACGAGCTATAGAAGGAGTCAGGTATCAAGCATCAAAGAAGAAAAAATCATATCATTATAAATGTGGGTGAGTGCAGAGTGGAAAGTCAAAGCCTATCAGTCAGACTGGACACCCCCTGACTGAAGGGTTGTGGGGAGGAGATGAGCCAGTCAAGGTAGCAACGATGAAACATATAGCTTTCATCTAGTTCTTAAATGCTTCCTCCCCCCACCTCCCACTATCACGATCCCAATTCTACCTTACAAATCTGGCTAGACCAGAGGATCTACAATTGTACAGATAGCAACTGGAAACACAGGAATCCAGGACAGATGACCCCTTCAGGTCCAGTGGTGAGAGTGGCGATAGGAGGGAATGTGGAGTGGAAAGTGGGAAGCGATTACAGGAATCTACGTATAACCTCCTCCCTGGGGGATGGACAGCAGAGAACAGGATTGGGGGAGACATCGGAACACAACACTAACATTGATGCTAACCCTAACCTAACAACTGTAGCCCTAACTTTACCCCTAACATAATTTATGAATTATGAAGCATTCATGAGGGAGGGGGAGGGGGAAAGGAGGGGGAAAATGAGGAGCTGATATTAAGGGCTCAAATTGAAGGCAAATTTTTTGAGAATGATAATGGTAACAAATGTACATATATGCTTGACACAATGGATGTATGTATGGATTGTGATAAGAATTGTATGAGCCCCCAATAAAATGATTTAAATAAAAATAAAATAACAGATAAACTAATAAAAAACCTAACAAGAATAACAAAGTAAAACTGCTAAAAACTTCAATCAAAATGAAAGCAAAAATATTTAAACGTTGAAAAAATTTAAATAGATCATAAGCAGAATCAAACGATAGGATACTAATTTTTAATCTAACTGCACTTGCAACAACCCACTTTCCAATGCATTCTGCATGATAACAAGACTATTCACATCACTGGTCAATGGTCAGACGGCATTCAGTAGGGGTTTAACCCACATGCATTTTCCCTTCTCTTAAACAAATAAACAAAGCAAAACATTGAAACAGTATTAAAACCATCTAAAAGAAGATCAAATGATAAGATACTAAATTTTGACCTATGTCTGCCATAATCAAGTTCTCCATGCTGTCTGATAACAGGGTTGTTCATATCAATTACCCAAGACTTGAGGAGATTCACGAAACTAATTCCATGTGTGGATCCTGCAAATGGAGTTTAGACTTCCACCGTCAATCATAACCTGCAAATGAGGTTTTCACAATTTAAACTCTGATGACAGTCCTTCCTTTAGATTTAGATTGTTATTTACAATCCTTGGGTAGCACAGGCTGCTGTGCTCCTCCTATGTGGACTTAGTTGATGCTTCACTTATCTGGATCTGTTCACACAACCACCTCGTGATTCATGTACAAGTTCCAAATCAGCACCATGAAGTATTCCATAATTTCCATTTTTCTCAATGTTGTCCACAGTCTACTGTGGTCCACACAGTCAAATGCCTTTGCACTATCAAGGAAACACACATAAACATCTTTCTGGTATTCTCTGCTTTCAGTCAAGATCCATGTGAGATCAGCAATGATATCTCTTGTTCTGTGTCCTCTTCTGAAACTAATCTGAACTTGGGGTAACTAGACCTCAGCTGCAAAATCAAGGAGAATCTCGGGTCATCCAAGTTGACATCAATTTGAACTATCACACATGGATGGAATGGCAAACATAAAGCTTCTGTCTTGGAAGCTTTATGGCCAGTATGATCCTTGGAAGAGGGTATGGAGAGAGTTTGTGTCACATTATTTGGACATGCTTTTGAAGAAAACAGACCCCAGAAAAGAACATCATACTCGGTAAAGTGGAGGGTCAACAATAAAATAGGAAGACATTTTCAAAGATAGCTTGACCCGGTGGCTGCCCCAGTGGGTTTAAAGATAATACGTGGGAGTATTGTGCAGCCCAGGCAATGCTTTGTTCTCTGGCACGTGGGGTAGCTGTGTGTCAGATCTGACTGCATAGGATCCCACAGCAACACCACCATGAGGTTTTGGTAGATTTTCCCAAAGGACAAAGAATAATCAGGGGAGCTTGTGAAGAAGAACTTTCATGGAGACTGAAAACTTTATTAGTGAGAAAAATAGCAGAAATGTCACACAGCAACTTCTTTTTAAATTCAATTACACCAATGCACACACTTATTTTATGATTATTTGGTTTGAAAATCTTACACCAGTTATTCTACAGCCCTGGATTTTTCATGGCAGAGTTCTTTTTGTTGCTAAGACTCAAGGAACATCTTAGAAGAGCATAATTGGAGCCCTTTAAGGATGCCCAAACTGCATTTGAATGTGTAGATCAAAGTGAAGAGGATTCTCAGGAAAAGGGTTGAAGACAAGAAAACACCAACTTCTGAGTGTTGTAGACCAAGATAGAGGGGCCAAGGGCTTCATATTTTGATATTTCTTTCTCATAAAAGTTCTATTATTTTGTAGCAATACTTTTGCTAGCCTTTGCATTTGGGAGTGCCTTTTTATCACTGTGCATGAAGCCCTTTGCCATTTGATGGATTCTTAGTCACAACAAACCCTGTAAGAGCGTATCCTATCACATAGGATAAGTCTTTAGAGGTGCAGACAGACACATATATCTCTGGTGGAGTATCTAGTAGGTTCAAACCAGTTAGCATCCAAAGCTTAAACACTAGGCCACCATGGCTCTATATAATCCCTTGAAATTCATTCAAATTGTACTATTTAAATATGAAAAGCTTAAATATACTATAGGATATAATAAGACAAGTATAATCATTATCTTAATCTAGTTTTAGAACCACTAAATATTTTTATTTCTGAACAGTCTAGTTTACTGCTTCTAAATCACCTGGAAAGCTTGTCCAATTGACACAGATTCGATTAAATAGGTTTGTGAGTTTCCCAGACTGTACCTCTTTACAGGAGTAAAGCCTCCTTTTTCTCTGGTGGAGCATTTAGAGCTTCAAACCGCTGATCTTGCTATTATCAGCCCAACAAGTAAGCACTGAGCTGCCATGCACCTGCTGAATAGCACCGTTTAACAATAAATAACAACTGCTATCATTATAATTTTAAAACTTTTCTAATAGAATTCACTCTCACCCTAGAAGTTATGTGACTAGTTTTTAATACTTCTTTCAGATTCTCCATTATGCTAGTAGTAAAACTCCCATTCTAATGCCTACAATAAAGAAAAAACCAGCATGTCATTGAAAACAGATTGTCTTATTGCCAAATATTTCTAAGTTTGGCCACATGTCCACGGGTGGGAGAGTGGAGAAACAGGGAGCTGAGGAAGCTGGTGGACACAACTACTTTAATGGGTAATATTTCAATTCTTGTTGACATTGGAATCACAAATATTTCTCTGCATATCTCTAGAAGGACCCAAGTGTACTTCCAAGGAGGCATGGGCGTGTTCAAAGGGACTAATGGTTGTTTTTTGATGAAAACAAACGAGAAGGAAAGTACTTAGATGCGCATTAAGAGACACGGTGAGCGGGTGAGCACTCAGCTACTAGCAGGTTGCTGAATCAGACTTAGCAATATTACTGCAGGACAAAGATGCAGCATTTGCTTAGATAGGTTTCTAGCCTGGACACCCCATGGGGGGAGTTCTACTCTGTCCTACAGTGCCCCTGTGAGTTGACATGGATGGCACTGAATTTTTGTATGTGAGTAAACACGCTCAGCATAAAATGCAAAATAAGTAAATAATAAGAAGCAGTTTTTTAAAAAAAATTAAATCCTCCCTCATGTTCTTAGGTGAAAAGGCTTCCTAAAAGTTGTTTAGAAAATTGTTTACCCCAGAAACATGTATACAGATAGAATGTAATTTATAACAGCATCCATTCGATATAAAGAATAAAACATAATTATTAAGCATTCCATTTGGGGCACTATTTTATGTAAACTTTATTCATTAACAAATTATCTTCTTTTTTCAACAGCTGTATAAGATGCTTACCTGTAATGGACATTGGACCTCCACTCAAGCACTTACTCAATGCAAGAACAAGTCATTTTACTAAATTGGCATTCCAGAATGCACACCTTCCCAGCACGACTGCTGAAGAAAAATGTGTGCATAAGAAAATGTGGTGAAGAAAGTTGATGGTGCCAGGCTACCAAAATATACAGTGCCTGGGGTCTTAAAGGCTTGAAGATAAACAAGTGGCCATCTAGCTCAGAAGTATCAAAGCCAACATGGAAGAAGCACACAAGTCTGTCTGACCACAAGGTGTACAGGGACCAGTTATCAGACATCAAAGAACTAAAAATCATATCAGTGGGAGCCCACCTTCCTGATAGGATCACTGAAGATAAACGTGTGCATAAGCAAATGTGGTGAAGAAAGCTGATGGTTCCCGGCTTTAAAAAGATATAGCATCTGGAGTCTTAAAGGTTTGAAGATAAACAAGTGGCCACCTAGTTCAGAAGCCACAAAGCCCACATGGGGGAAGCACACCGGCCTGTGTGCCCATAAGCTGTCTAAGGGATCAGGTATCAAGCATCAAAGAACAAAAAATCATTGTAAATGTGGGTGAGTGCAGAGTGGAGAACCAAAGCCCATTAGTAGCCAACTGGACAACCCCTTACTGAAGGACTGTGGGGAGGAGATGAACCAGTCAGGGTGCAGGGTAGCAACAATGAAACATATAACTTTCCTCTAGTTCTTAAATGCTTCCTCCTCCCCTCCCCCCACTATCATGGTCCCAATTCTACCTTACAATTCTGGCTAGACCAGAGGATGTACATTGGTACAGATAACAATTGGAAACACAGGGAATCCAGGACAGATGACTCCTTCAGGACCAGTGGTGAGAATGGCGATGACTGTAGGGTAGAGAGAATGTGGAGTGAAAAGGGGGAACTGATTACTAGAAACTACGTATCTCCCTGGGGAATGGACAGCAGAGAAGAAGGTGGGGGAGATGTCGGACACTGTGACATATGAAAAAATAATAATTTATGAATTATGAAGTGTTCATGAGGGAGGGGGAAAGGGGAGAGAGGGGGAAAATGAGCAGCCAATATCAATGGCTCAAGTTGAAGGCAACTGTTTTGAGAATGATGATGGAAAGAAATGTTCATATGTGATGACACAATGGATATATGTATGAATTGTGATAAGAATTGTATGAGTCCCCAATAAAATGATTTAAAAAAAGATGCTTACTTGTAACTGTAGGTAATATTAAACATTCACTACATATACTATATACTTTAAACTCACCAATGTCTCCATAAGAAAAGACCTGACATTTTTCTCCGGTAAAATGTATACCATAGGAAACACTATGGGATAGTTGTACGCTGAACTATCAAAATCATTTACTGCCATCAGGTCAATGCTGCCTCATAGCAACCCAATAGGACAGGGCAGATTTGCCCCTGTTGGTTTCTGAGATGGTAACTCTTCACAGAAGTAGAAAGATTCATATTTTTCTCAAAGAAAGGCTTGTGGTTTTAAATTTCTGCGCTTGCAATTAGCAGCTCAATGTGTAACTACTAACCTACCAGGATTCTGATCTACAAGGTCACACAAATCTAGTTATCATTCAAAGTAATATAATAGATAAATATTTATTGAATGATCTGTAATATATGTGCTACACAACTCTATGGGTTTGGTACTATTAATTACACCCATTTTACATGTGAGCAATTTGAAGGTCAGAGAAGTAGCACATATAGATAGTAGCTGATTTGGAATTTTAATATATAAAGGAGAATGGCTAGTGTGTGGAGTTTTGAGTTGGGCTGCAAACCCCAGCAGTTCTAAATGAACCACTACTCATCAGAAGATGAAGCTTTTTATTTTTGCAAACAGTTGTCTCAGATACCCACAGGGACACTGTACTCTGTCCTATAGGTTTGATGGGAGACCAAATCAATTAGATGGCTGTGAGGGAGGTTGGAAATGATTAATGCTCCATTACAAATCAAAAGTTTGGGAGAATATATCCAGAAGTACCTGGTGATCTGTTTGGAAATGTCATTGACTAGCCTGAAGTCTGAATTCTCTATTGCTATAGTTACTTATATTGTAGAAACAGAGAAATGATTATAAACCAGACTGGGGATTAAAGGGACCTAAAGTAAAGTTGAGAGTGATAGAAGCCAGGAGTTGAGCACCTTCTCTCTAGATAACAGGCATTAATGGGACTCTCCTTCCGTAAAGGAGTGCACAATAGGTGAAACTTTGGGCTGCTAATTACATAGATGCCCTAAGGAATGGCTCTACTCTCCCTTGTAGGACTGCTGAGTTAGGACTGATTCAATGACAGTAGGTGCTTCAAGAAGAGGGGGTTTATCTCTCCCATCAAAGATTGAATTCCCAGCAGAGAAAATATGTTTGACACACTTTGGAGAAAGGGTCTACCCTTGATATCAATAACTTCTGTCCAGACTGGCAAATATTTGAAATTTGGACAGCCATATAATTGCATTGACTAATATCTGAGTAGTCTTCCTTTATGTTGTTGAAACAAAGATGTTTCTAAAGAAGAGATCATTGGTCTTACCAATGTATCATGACATCTCCAACACTGTTAGTCACCCAGGACATAGTTCCCAACTCTCAATCCTTCTCCCATGTTTCCAACTTGCATGTAACCATTTTTCAAATGCAAGTTATTAAAGTGCTATGCACAACCTAGGTGTTCAGGAAGAATTTAAAAATGGTAGTTAGATGGATAGCTGTAATTCATCAAAACAACCATGAGATATCACCTAAGGCTAGCCCAAATCAACAAATCAGAGAGCAACAAGTTTTGGAGGGACTGTGGTGAAGTAGGAACCCTCTTCTACTGCTGGTGGTCGTGTAGATTTGTACAGCCACTGTGGAAAGCAATCTGGAGATACTTAAAGAAAATGGAATTGATCTACCTTATGACTCAGTCATCCCTTTACTGGGCATATAGCTGGTGGAAGCAGCAAATAAAACACAACCAGTCATATGTGCTCCAATGTTTATTGCAGCACAATTCACAATTACAAAGACTTGGAAACAGCCTAAGTTTCCATTGATAGATGAGTGGATTAGTAAACTTTGGCACATACACACAATGGAGTACTATGCAACACCGAAACGCATGGACAAGCACATGAAACATGTTGTTTCATGGGAAGAGCTGGAAGGAATTATGTTAAGCGAGGTAAGCCAAATGCAAAAGGACAGGTATAACTTGAGTCCCCTGAGGTAAGTACAATCAGCATGCCATGAATAGAAGAATAAACATCTATCTTGCAATAAATGGGTGGAAGCATAGATAGTTGGAGGGAGGGCAGGCCACACCTAGGGAGGTACATGAGAGCCCACCATAAAGAAGGGGAAGTGGGGCAGATGGAGGGAGAAGTGGGGTGAGGAGAAATCAAGTGGATGGCATGGGGGGAACAGGGCACTAACCCACCTGCGGGAGAGTATTGGTTGTGTCCCCACAGAACTGGAACACGCATACGAACCCCACCACGACACGCCAAACCAGGAGGGCAATGTAAAAAGCATGGAGGAATACAAAAAGAGACTGGACCATACTCCAGCCCCATCCAGAATTAGCCCAACCCCCATAATCGAATGGAGTACCACAGAAAATGAAAATAGATCATCTGGTGTGGGAAAGGAACTGACCTACCACATCACACCCAGAAGGAAGCTGAAGCAAAGGAAGGAGGAAGAACGGAGCAGAGCACACCTGGGCCCACCAAGCTCAGAGGACGATAGCCCAGCTCGAAGGGCCCATCATACAGAGAGGAGCATACAGCTGGCCCCTTGGCAAGATGCGGCATCCTGCACTGACCCATGGCCCTACACGGGACAGCACCTGAGACACACTGGGGTATGTGCAACTGAGCTGACCTCACCACACTGAGGCAAAACACTGGGGCATGCAATGGAGGTTCCAAGGGAATATAAAGGATGAACTTTGGGGTCAGGACATGGCACCCCCTCAGACTCGTCCAGAAAACACTCCTAAAGGTCAACAAACAGACCTCGAACTACTAACAGGTTTTGTTGTTGTTTTTCGTTGTCTTTATTTATTTATTTTCTGTTTTTTTTCTCTTCTTTTAAATTTTGTATGTCAGTGCCTTTTTTGTTTGTTAGCATGTCGGTGTTGCTGCTGTCAAGACCATGTTCTTATGTGCCACTTTGGTGCTGTCAAAGCCATCTGCATTTTTATGCACATATTACTAAAACTGCAGGTCCACCTAGATAAGATAGACTGGACAAACAATGAGAGAAGTAAATAGTGGGACCAATGGTCCCAGAGGGACATGTGACTGTGGGAGGTAGGGGAAAGGAGCAGGTGTTGGCCAACCCATGGACAAAGGAACAAAGAGTGGTTCAAAACCAGTGGAGGGATGGAATGGGAGGGGATGGGTCACTCACTGGTAGGGAGTGACCAAGGGCAAGGTAACTGATAGGAATTACTGAAACCAGAATGAAGGCTGAACATGGTAGTGGGACAGGAGGAAAGCGTAAGGAAATAGAAGAGAGGAGTAGGAGGCAAAGGGCATACATAGAAGCCTAAATACAGACATGTACATATGTAAATGTAATTATGATTATGGGGAAATAGACCTAGGTGCATATATTTATAGGTTCAGTAATCGGGTAGCAGGTGGACATTGGACCTCCTCGCGCACACTCCCTCAATACAATAGCACCTTGCTCAGCTAAACGGTCATTCCATGATACCCACCTTCCCGATGTGATCACTGAAGCAGACATGTGCGTAAGGAAACGTGGTGAAGCAAGCTGATGATGCCTGGCTATCAAAATGAAACAGTGTCTGGGGTCTTAAAGGCTTGAAGGCAAATAAGCAGCCATCTAGCTCAGAAGCAACAAAGCTCACATAGAAGAAGCCTACAAGCCTGAGTGAACACGAGGTGTTGAAAGGATCAGGTAGCAGACACCAAAGAACAAACACCATCATCGTGTGATCACTTTCCCCACAAAAACGCTGAAGGCTAATGTGTGCATAAGTAAGTGTGGTGAAGAAGGCTGATGGTGCCCAGCTATTGAGAGATATAGCCTGGGGACTTAAAGGCTTGAAAGTAAACAAATGCCCATCTAGCCCAGAAGCAACAAAGCCCACATGGAAGTAGCACACCTATGTGTGTGATCATGAAGAGCCGAGGGGACCAGGTTTCAAGCAGCAAAGGCGGGGAAAAAAGAAATCATATCATCGTGAATGAGGGGAGTGCATGATGGGGACCTGTAGAAAACTGGACATCCCTTGCAGAGGGATAGTGAGGAGGAGATGAGTCACTCAGGGTTCAGTGTAGCAATAATGAAACTCAAAACCTTCCTCTAGTTCTTAAACGGTTCCTCTCCTCCAACTATCATGATCCCAATTCTACCTTGCAAACCTGGTTAGACCAGAGGATGCACAGAGGTACAGTTGGGATCTGGAAACACAGGGAACCTAGGACAGATGAACCCCTCAGGACCAACGGTGAGAATGGCAATACTGGGAGGGAATGGGGTGTAGAAAGGGAGAACCAATCTCGGGGATCTACATATAACCTCCTCTCTGGGGGTGGGCAGCAGGAAAGTGGGTGAAGGAAAACACCGGGCAGTGTAAGATAAGATAAAATAATAATTTATAAATTATTAAGGGTTCATGAGGGAGGTTGGAGTGGAGAGGGAGGGGGAGGGAAAACAGGAAAATGAGCTGATTCCAGGAACCCAAGTAGAAGGCAAATTCTGAGAATGATGAGGGCAATGAATGTATAAAGGTGCTTTACACAATTGATGTATGTATGGATTGTGATAAGAGTTGTATGAGCCCCAATAAAATGATTTATTTAAAAAAAAGTGCTGAAATACTAGTTCCTGGTTAGGCAGACTAAATATTATGAAAATGTCAATATTATCAAAATTACTTTACAAATTTAACGAAATTCTGATTCAAATCTCACCAGTTTTTCAAAGAAATGGATAAACTAATTACCAACTTCATATGGAAAGGAAAGATGCCTAAGATAAAATACTACTAAGAAATAAATTAAATTAAGATCAAGTTTCAGAATCTCTTTTGATATATGCTTTAATATTTTGATTTCTTTATGAATGATGTTCTTGATGTCATTCCACAGCTCATCAGGTCTTCTCTTATTAGTATTAAATGTAGCAAATCTGTTCTTTAAATTCAGATGGGATGGACTGGAGGCCACAGTTTGGCTTTTGTGGACTTGTTTTACTTTTCTTTACCTTCAATATAAACTTACATATAAGCAATTAATGACCTGTTTCACTGTCAATCTCTGGCCTTGTTGCACCTGCTGATATGGAGCTTCTCCATTGTCCCTATCCACAGATGTAGTCAATTTGATTTCTGTGTATTATAGCTAGAGAAGTCTATGTATATAGTAACAATTTGTGTTCCCAAGAAAAAGGCATTTTTGATGATAAACTCTTTTGTCTTACAAAATCCTATCATGTGATCTCTAGCTTTGTTTCTATCGCTAAGACTATTATTTTCCAGTTACGGTTCTTTCCTTTTACATTTATGATTTTTAATTCCAAAGATCAATAATTATCAGTGCACCTCGATTGCATGCTTGGTAGATTTCAGATAGAAGATATTGGTAGAATTCTTCAATTTCTTCATCACTAGTTTTAGTGGTTGGTACACAAATTTGAATAACAGCTGTCTAGATTTCCTTAAAGGTAGATAGACATAATTCTCTCACAGATTGCATTGCACTTCAAGACAGACCTTGAGATCTTTATGGCATCTGTACATGCCACCATAATGGTGCACTTAATTGTCCTGGTCAAAGCTCTCAAGAATCTCATTCATTCCCAAAAGAAAGGCAAGCCCCATCTTCTAATCAAGTTGTACTCCAAAGTCATCATCCTGTTTCTATCGGTGATGCTGAAACATGGCTACATTGGTCAATTTGAAACCATTGATTATCACAGAATTGGGAATATTGTTGTGACCTTCACAGGCACAAAATGTGGAATGATCAGTCCTCAATTTGATAATCTGCACCCATCACACCAGTTTGGTTTCATTTTGCTGATGATCTTAACTGGCATCATAGACCTTGAGAAAGCAAAGCAAACACACAGGAGGAATAATCCCAAACTTCTTTTACTAGGGATATGATACATATAAAACTCACTGCCATAAATTCAATGCATAACCACTATACCACCGGGCCTCCACAGTGGAGTGGTTACTTGTTCAGCTCTGATTCTTGTGGTTGCCATTCCAAAACCACAAGCTGATCCATGGAGAAAGATTGGGTTATCTATGCCAGTAAACATTTACAGTCTCAGAAACCCACTGGGGTTCACTGTGGTAGTTACATAATTTCATGTGGACTGGAAGATATATAAATGTGTAGGGGTGGAATTGAGATTGTCCATCAGGCCATAGCCTGATGGTGACTCCTTGTGGGAATAGCCTTCTCATAAGGAGAGTCCTGGGAATCTCCCCCTTCTGTCTCTGCCTTTATCCTGCTGGAGGGCCACGTGGTACTTCCATTGCATTGGGTGCCCATGACTTTGTTCACCAACCGGTGCTCTTCCTGCATTCTGAGCCATTGCATGTAAAGAGGGACTTAATGGAGTAGTACACAAAGTATGGGCTGGGATATTTCCTTGATATACAATCACTTCTTGATATAAAGATCTTTCTTACACACAAAGAAAGAGTGTCACTGGATTTGTTTCCCTAGCCAACCAGGCCTAACACATTGTTACTATGAGTCAGAATTGACTCTATGACATGAGTTTTCTTCAGGACTTACTTCCTCACTGAATGGTTCTATTATTTGAAACTTTCTAAAGGACTTTTATGTAATGTGCAGTTTTAGAGAAATTATACTCTAGCAATTATTTAAGCAAAAAGAATATTTCATATGCTGGATATTTAAGACCAACTTTTATTTGTATGTCTATGCATTTTTTACTCCATTTTGGGAATCTTCCCATCCTTCAGAAAGAAAAAAGTTTCTAACATAGGCTTGCTTTCCTTTTAAAACTGAAGCTACAGCTAAAGGAGAGGGTCTTTTCTGATCAGAGCACACAGCAGCCAACAAGGGGGAAGGGAAGAAAAAAAGAGTGAAGCACATTCTGGTTCACCAAGCCCTGAGGACAATGTTTCTGCTCAGAGTAGCAATGCACAGAGACAACTACAGGGCTGGTCCCTCCACAGGACACAGCATTCCTCACTGACCCAAAGCACCATGGGGGACAACACTAGAGACACACAGTGGGAATTGTGCCTGCCCTGCCCTGAGCTAACTATGCTGAAGCCAGCTACTGAGAGCGTGCAGCAGCAGAGCAGCTGGGGGAGCAGAGCAATAGAGTCCCCAGGGATAGATGTGGGTTCAGGGACCACTGGAAAGCACTCATGAAGGACAACAAATAGATCTTAAACTACTTATGGGGTTTGTTGTTGTTGCAGCTATTGTTCTTTTTTTCTCTATTGCTGCTTCATTGTACTTCATCTTGTGATGGTGCATATTGTTGTTGCTGCATGTCTACCTGGAAGAAATAGGCAGGAGAAACAAGCCAGAAGAGAGAACGGGATGACTGTTCCAGGCAGACATGGGAGAGGGGGAGGTGGGGGAAGGAAAGTGGGTGTTAACAAACCCAGGGACAAGGGAACAACAGTGATCCAAAATCAGTGGCAAGGAGGGTGTAGGAGGTCTGGTAGGGCTGGATCAAGGACAATGTAACCAAGAAGAATTCCTGAACCCCAGATGAAGGCTGAACATGATAGTGGGACAAGAGGAAAGTACAAAGAAATAGAGGAAAGAACTAGGAGGCAAAGGGCATTTATAGAGATCTACATAAAGGCATATGCAGAAATAAATATATTTGTATATGACAAGGGGGAAATAGATCTATGTACATATATTTATAGGTTTAGTATTAAGGAAACAAATGCACAGTCAGCCCCTACTCAAGTACTCCCTCAACACTTTGTTCTAACCATTCAGTAGTGTGAGGTGATCACCTTCCTGACACAATTGCTGAAGACAAATGTGTGCACTAGCAAATGTGTTGAAGAAAGCTAATGGTGTCTGGCTATCAAAAGACATAGTGTCTGGGGTCATAAGGGTTTTAAGATAAACAGGCAGCCATCTAGCTGAGAAACAACCAAGCCCACATGGAAGAAGCATACCAGCTTGTGTGATCAGGAGGCATCAAGGGGATCAGATATCAAAGACCCAAAAAATCATAGCATTGTGAATGAGGGAGAGTGTGGAGTGAGGACCCAGGGTTCATCTGTGGGCAATTGGACATCCCTTTGCAGAAGGGCCATGGGGAGGAGAGGAGCCAGTCAGAGTACAGTGTAGAAATGATTAAACATACAATTTTCCTCTGGTTCTTGAATACTTCCACCCCTCCACTATCACGATCCCAATTCTACCTTACAAATCTGGTTGGACCAGAGAACGTACACTGGTACAGGTGGGAACTGGAAACACAGGGAATCCAAGACAGATGAACCCCTCAGGACCAGAGATGAGAGTGGCGATACTGGGAGGATGGAGGGAAAGTGAGGGAGAAAGGTAGAACAGATTACAATGATCTACATATAATCTCCACCCTGAGGGACGGACAGCAGAGAAGTGGGTGGAGGGAGATGCTGGATGGTGTAAGATATGACAATATAATAATAATTTATAAATTATCAAGGGTTCAGAGGGAGGGGGAACAGGGAGGGGGGGAAATGAATTGCTGATACCAAGGGCTCAAGTAGAAAGAAAATGTTTTGAGAATGATGACGTACACAATGTACAAAAGTGCTTGACACAATGGATGTATGTTTGGATTGTGATGAGTTGTACAAGCCCCCAATAAAATGATTTAATTATTTTTTAAAAAAACATAGGGAGAGAAGTAGTCTTTTATGGTTCCTATATTCTGTATAGGATCCTTGCTGGCATAGAATTTCAGAGCTGGTCTGCTGAGAGATCACATGTCGACCTTACTGCCTGATCCTCAGGTGAATGGCATGGCAATCTGCTTACTGACAGAAAAGTAATAATCTTAAAAACCCTATGTGACTGTTGCATGCATACGGAATAATGACTCAGAAGATACCCTGAACTGGATACATTTACTTAAATAACTTCTACAAACAGCTCAATGCAGGACTCCCAGAACCATACTTTACGGTGCCTCATACAGCAATAAGAAAAAGCTCACACACAAAGGTCAGTAATGATGCTGACAGCATGCAGGTTCCACTTGCTTTTGTTACAGATAACTCTGAGACTGTGGGGAGACGAAGCGTATTTCTCACTCACTGCCATCAAGCCGTTGGCAACTCATGGCCACCATACAGGACAGGGTAACACTGTCCCTGTGAGTTTCTAAGACTTTAACTCCTTGCTACAGTAGAAAGCCCTATCTTTCTCTGGAGGAGCTGCTGGTTGTCGCTCAGCACCCATCACTACTATCACCAGGGTTTTGGGTTGCACATCATTGAAAACGAAATAGTCATAACAACACCGCACTTCACTGTAGCTACCTATCGTCTATCTACATATCAGGTCTTCATTTTTCTAAAGGATGATTTTGACCCCTTAGGGGAAATTATAATACATTTCCATCTTCATCCTAAAATATTCAATCTAGAAACCTAAGGAAGAGCTGGCCCCTTCCACTCAAAGAATTGTGGGACTCAAAGTTGGTAGTTAATTAAAAGAGGATAGTCAAAGACCGTGTTGTGTTCAGATAATGGTGTCTACCTACTCTGTACTTATGTTGTCACATATAGATATAGTAAACTTTACAGTTTACTGTTCACACAATGATGCAATCTTTCTGTGTATCACTGCATCACACTGCTGTTCATCATTATCTGTCACCATTAACATTTTGCTCATATTTAGCTATGCTAGCCCTTAATATTTTTATTCGTTATACTTAGAAAGAGTTAAAATCCTGGTAGGTTGTTTATGTAAACCAACCAACAAACAAATAAAAAACAAACAAACTCTTGGGGACTGAGTCAACTCTGATTCATAGCAACCCTGTGGGAATGGGTAGGATGGGTCCGGTGAGTGTCTGAGACTGTAACTCTTTACAGGAGTAGAAAGCCTGCTGCTCATTCCCCACTGCTCCCCTTGCAGTTGGCATTGAACAGACACTGATCACCAGGGCCCTGGTAGATTTTCTGGGTGGTAGAAAAATCTGAATTAGTGTGAAGCATTTGATCCCGTGGGGGAAACAAGAATGCGTTTATAACTTCATTCTAAAATGTTCAAATGTTCAGTCACAAAACCTGAGTAAGACCTAATTCTTCCCTATTAAGGAATTGTGAAACTCAAGCTCATTAGTCAATTAATAGCTTCAAGCAAGGACAAAATGACCCTGTGATAGTCTCATGGTTACATTTCACTCTATCTCTGGCTCTATCTATCTATCTATCTATCTATCTATCTATCTATCTATCTATCTATCTATCTACCTATCTATCTATAATGGTTAAGTACTTGGTTGTTAGCGGAATGGTCCTGAATGGTCTTAGGTTGGAACTGTCCCACAGATAAAAGACAGTGACAGTGACCGTCTATTTCTGCTGAGATTCACGGCCTTGGAAACCTCATAGGCTGGTTCCTAGGGCCACTCTGAGCTGGAATAGGCTCTATGGCAACTGAGAGTGTGGAATTAAAAATGAAGTAGCTATTCTATGCCCGTTCACAATTTTCTATCCCATGTGAAGCAGCATGAATCATACTCTTCGCAGCCAGGGTTGTTTTCTGACTGAGTTTTCAGACTTTTCCCTTATCTGAGTCTGTATTTGAACTTCACCTCTATTTCTGTTACATTATCTAATTTGGAAGATAAGTAGGGTCAAAAACAAACAAAAACAGCTGCCAGAGAAATAATAAAAGGTTTTGTTTCTCTTTCCAACTGGAATAACCTTCCCTACTAACAGCAGTTTAATTTAGAATGCAATGACTCATCTTTCTTTATCGTGTGCTGAGTACCACACCTGTTGCCAACCTTTGCAGGAAAGGTCACTCACTGATAATTATGACTCATGCTGCCCTCCACTTTACGAGGACTTTCTAGCTATTCACGCTCATCAGTAGCATCTGTAAGATTAATTCCACTTGGCATTTTCCTGAGTCTAACCCATGATCACAAAGTGAATTCCAACCTGTACAACAAAGCAGAACTACTTCATAGGTGCGCAAGGCTTTAATCTTTAGAAAAGCAGACTGTCCCAGGAAGAAAATGGTAGATATGAACTATAGGCCTCATTCTGATCCACTGGCCCAACCGGGCTCCTACTTGAGTTTCTCTGAGAAACTAGGCATGTGGTGCTGACCCCAGTGCTCTACATGTCCTGAAATGCAGCATGTGTAGAACAATCTAATTTTGATTTGCTAGCAGGAGAATATATGACATAATTCAAGTCTGTTCGATCTACTCTTTGTCCAAGGAAAATTTGAATTTCTTCTGCTGCTTTTAATAATAATTGGATCTTTTGATGCAATTAAATTAGTATTTTAGTAATAAATGGATATTTTGAAGCAATTAAAATAGAATTTTTGTTTATTTGAATGCCACTAAACACAAGATGACATGAATAAAATAAAGCCTTCAGAATCTTCATTTGCTGATGGGGTATGACTTAAAATGAGAAGAAACAGTTACAAACATCTATTGATAATCAAAACTTGGAATGTACAAAGTCTAAATCTAGGAAAATTGGAAGTCATCACAAATGAAATGAAAAAAGAGCAATATCCTTGGCATTAGTGAGCTTAAATATGCTAGTATTGACCATATTTGAGCAGATAATCATACCATCTACTGTGTCAGGAATGACGAACTCAAGAGGAACGGTGTTGAATTCATTGTCAAAAAGGACATTTCACGATCTATCTTGAGGTATAATGATGTCTGTGGTTGGATAATATTTATCCAACACAAGGAAATCCAGTCATTGCACCTATTACTCAAATGCTTGAGCCAACCACTACTCTTGCTGCCCTTGTTCGGTTTCATTGAGTTGCTTCCAACCCATTGCCAACCTATGCAGAACAATGAGAAATACAACCCATCCCTGCACCATCCTCAATTATTCCTATGCTTGAGGCCGTGTTTCAGCAATGGTATCAATCTATCACCTTGAGAGCATTTCTCTTTTTCACCGCTCTTCTGCTTCACAAAGCACAATGTCCTTCTCCAGGTATTTGTCTCTTGTAACAGCATGTCCAAAGAATTGAAGACAAAATCTTGTCATCCTTGCCTTTAAGGAACACACTGGACATACTTTTTCCAAGAGATGGCATGTCTTTTGAGAAGTCCCTTGTACTTCTAATATTCTTCTCCAACACCACAATTCAAATTTATCAGTTCTTCATTCTTATTTATTCAATGTCCAAATTTCATATTCATATGAGGCAATTGAAAATACCATGACTTGAGTCAGGCAGATATTAATCCTCAAAGTAACATGCTTGTTTTTCAAAACTCTAATGAGATTGTGTGTAGATTTAAGTAATGCAACTTGTTTTATTCATTTCTTGACCCCTGCTTCCATGAAAATTGATTGTGGATCCAAGGAAGATGAAATCCTTGACAACTTCAAACTTTTCATCATTTATCATGATAGCACCTTGAAATAGTTAAAGTTTATTTTCCCAACCTGGCCGATAACACATGTGGAGTTAATTGAAGGGTTGCGAGATAAATGGCTCAGTGAGCCTCACCTTTCTAGTTCTCAGGTCTCTTTCTTTCTGATGGTCGGATCAGGGTGTGGCTGCCTTAGCCAGTTCGCTGCTTTAGCTGTCAAGACTCACTTCCTGCAAGACATCCCCAACAAGAAACCACATGGACCTACACTGATGCAGCCCTGGGTGCTGGAGCAGCTGTGGGGTCTCCCCTTACACGTTCACTAATTTGGCTTTCCTTCTGCAGTCGGCATCATTGTGTGTTTTGTGAGCTGGAGGGAGACTTTGTGGATTGGTGTCGGACATATGAGTTAATGTTGGACTTGTGGGCTTGGGCAGCACTGGGTTGGAATGTTTTCTTGATGTGCACTTACCCTTTATATAAAACTCTCTCTTATACATATGAGTTTCTGTGGATTTTTCCAATGTACCCAGACTAACACCTATTGGTTCAGTTGAAAGGATTTGAGTCTTCTTTATATGTGGTTGTAATCTATACTGAAGTTGTACTCCTTGATTTTCATTAGCAAGGACTTCAAATCCTCCTTGCTAAACTTACTTTTAGCAAGTAAGGTTGTGCTGTCTGCATATCATAGGTTGTTAATAAGCCTTCCTCCAATCCCAGTGCTTCATTCTTCTTCATATAAGCCAGTTTCTCTGATGATTCGCTCAGCATACACCTTGGACAAATGTGGGAGGATACAAACCTGCAGCACATCTTTCCTGATTTTGAACCATGCAGTATTGTTCTATTCGTACAACTTTCTCTTGATTCGTGTACAAGTTCTGAACGAGTACAATGAAGTGTTCTGAAATCTGAAATACTGTTTCTAGGTTATTCAGTTTTTTTAATAAATCATTTTACTGGGAGCTCTTACAGCTCTTATAGCACTCCATACATCAATTTTATCAAGCATATTTGTACATATGGTGCCATAATCTAAACATTTTCTTTCTATTTAAGTCCTTGGTATCAGTCCCTCCTTTTTCCCTCCATCCCATCCTCTCACCCTCATGACCCCTTGATAAATTAGAAATTATTATGTTTTCATATCTTACACCAACCACTGTCTCCCTTCACCCACATTTCCATTTTTCATCCCCTTAGGGGGATGGTGGTTATGCATCAATCATTGTGATTGGTTTCCTTCCCCCGCTCCACCCCTCCATCTTCTCTCTACCTTTCTGGTATCGCTACTGCCATTTCTGTTCTTGAGGGTTTTTATCTGACCTGGATGCTGTGTATTGTGAGCTCTTCTGTGGGCCAGTGTACATGTTCTGGTCTAGCTAGAACTGAAAACAGGACTGGAGTCATGATAGTGGGGATTGAGGAAGTCTCAAAGAACCAGAGGAATATTGTATGTTTCATAGGTGCTATTTTGAGCCCTGGTTGACTCATCCCTTCCTTGTGACCTGTCTGTGAGGGGATGCCCTATTATCTTCAGATAGGTTTTGGGTCTCTGCTCCAACCCCCCTTATTCTCAATATGTTTTTGTTTTGGGTCCTCTGGTGCCTGTTATTTGATTCCATCGACACCTCGTGAAAACACAGGCTGGTGTGCTTCTTCCATGTGAGCTCTTTTGCTTCTCTGCAAGAAGGCCATTTGTTTAACTTCAAGCCTTTAAGACCCCCGAAGCTATATCTTTGGATAGTCAGGCACAATCCGCTTTCTTCACCACATTAGCACCCATTTTGTCTTCAGTGATCATGTCAGATGGTGCATCACAGAATGGCAGGTTGTTAGAATAAAATGTTCTTGGGTTGAGGGAGGGTTTGATCAGAGGCCCACAGTCCTTCCACTTCCTCAGTGTATTGCCATATAAATGTATGTACGTAGGCCAATGTCTCATTTTTATTAATTAATATATTTACATGAGTGCACATATTTGTTTATACCTCTATCCATAGCTTTGCTTCATCTTTCTTCTGTTTCCTTTACCTTCCTCCTGCCCTTATTCTGCCTCTTAGTAACTACTTGCAGATAGATTGCTGCAGCTCCAACACCACTGGGATTTCTCATCTTCCTCATTGCTGCCTTTAGTTCCCTAGTTGTTCCCCTATTGGTGGCATGTTTGCACACTACTCCTCCCCTGCCCCCTTCCTATCTCCAGGTCCCTCTGGAACCTTTGGTCCCATTGCTTTCTCTTTGGGTTTGCTTCCCAGGCCCATCTTATATTGGTAGGCAAACCAACAATAACAGAGAAAAACAAAAATAAAACAAAAGATTGAACAAAAAAAGAAAAAACAATAACAAAAAAGTGAAAAAAACAAACTCTTAATTTTCTGACCTAACAACCGGAGCACCAGGCAGGTGATTCCATCTGGATACCACCTTGACTCCTCTCCAATCTATTCATAGTTTGTTATAATCTACAAGGTCAAATGCTTTTGCACAGTTGATGAAACACAAGTAAACATCTTTCTGAGAGTCTTGACTTTCCGTCAAGATCAATCTCACACCAGCAATTATAAACGTTGCTCCACATCCTCTGAATCCGGCTTGAACCTCTGGCCATTCTCTGTCAATGCGCTGCTGTAACCATTATTGGATGATCTTCAGCAAAAATTTAAATGTAGTTAAACCACAGTTGAAGAATTCTATGCACAGTGTTCACTTCTGACTCCTAGTGACACTGCTTCGACAGCATAAACGCTGGCTGGTCCTGTGTTGTCCTCACAATTATTTTATGTCCATCGAGTCATTGCTGCACTCACAGTGTCAATCCTCTCTTTCTCTGCCCTCCATTTTACTGAGCACGATGTCCTTCGCCATGTAGAAGTCACTCCTGATAATGTGCCTCAAGCACTAGAGATCAAGTTTTGACATCCTTGCTACTCTTCTTCCTGTACTTCCTCCAAGACGGAATTGGCAATATCCTTCACCAACATCATGATTCAAATGCATTCTGTCTTTCTTGGTCTCCCTTATTCAATGTCCAACTTTTTTCTTTCTTTTAAAAAAATCATTTTATTAGAGGCTCATATGATTCTTATCACATTCCATACATACATCAATTGTGTAAAGCACATTTGTATATTTGTTGCCAGCATCATTCTCAAAACATTTGCTGTCCACTTAAGCCCTTGGCATCAGCTCCTCATTTTCTCCCTCCCTCCCTGCTTCCCACTCCCTCATGAACCCTTGATCATTTATAAATTATTATTTTGTCATATCTTGACCTGTCCGATGTCTCCCTTCACCCACTTTTCTGTTGTCCATCCCCCAGGGAGGAGGTTATATGTAGATCCCTGCAAGCAATTCTACCTTTCCACCCAACCCTCCCTCGACCCTGCTGGTATCACCATTCTCACCACTGGTCCTGAAGGGACCATCTGCCCTGGATTCCCTGTTTTCAGTTTCTATCTGTACCAGTGTACATCCTCTGGTCTAGTCAGATTTTTAAGGTAGAAATGGGATCATAATTGTGGTGGTTGGGGTGGGTAGGGAGGAAGTACTTAGGAACTAGAGGAAAGTTGTATGCCTCAATGTTACTACACTGCACCCTAACTGGCTCGTCTCCTTCCCACGATCCCTCCATAAGGGGATGTCCAGTTGCCTACAGGTGGGCTTTGAGTCTCCACTCCACACTCCCCCTTATTCACAATGATATGGTTTTTTGTTCTTTGATGCTTGATACCTGATCCCTTCAACACATCGTGATCACACAGACTGATGTACTTCTTCAGTGTGGGTCAATGTCCAACTTTCATGTGCATATAAAGTTATCGAAAATATCATGTTTTGGTCAGGTGCACCTTAATCCTCAAAATAACATCCTTATTTTTCAAAACTTTAGGGAGGACTTGTAGAACAGATTTACCTAATGCAATGTGTTATTTGATGTCTTTACTGTTGTTTCTATCAAAATCAATTGTGGAACCAAACCAGATTAAATTCTTAACAACTTCATAATTTCTCCATTTATCAAAATGCTACCTAATGATCCAGGTATAAGGATTTTTGTTTTATTTACACTGAGTTGTAATCTATGCTAAAGGCTGTAATCCTTTATTTTCATTGATAAATGCGTCAATTCCTTCTTACTTTCAGCAACTAAGATTGTGTCATATGCATATTGCAAGTTGTTAATAAATCTCCAGTCCTTACACAACATTTTTCTTCATATAATCCAGCTTCTCTGATTGTTTGCTCAAGAAACAGGTTGAATAAGATGAAAAGATACAGCCCTGATGCACATCTTTCCTGTTTTTAAACCATGCAGTATTTCTCCCTTTTCTGTTTGCACAACTGTCTCTTGGTCCATGTACAAGTTTAATATATGAACAGTTAAGGGCTCTGAAATTGACATTCTTTTCAAGAGTATCCACATTTTGTTTTGATTCACCTAGTTGAATACCTTGGCATCTTCCTTGACACAAAAGTAAACATCTTTCTGGCATTCTCTGCTTTCAGCTCAAATCCATCTGATGTCAGCAATGATTGTTCTTGTTCCATGTCTTATCCTGAATCCATCTTGAAACTCTGGTTGCTCCCTATTAATGTACTGCTGCGACCATTTTTGGAGGACCTTCAACAAATTTTACTTGCATGAGCTATCAATTTTGTTCTATTATTTGAGCATTCCTTTGGATCACTTTTCTTTGGTATGGGTACAAATTTGGATCTCATCTAGTCAGTTGGCCAATTAGCTCTCTTACAAATTTCTTGGCATAGATGAGTGAGTGTTTCTAGTGCTTCGTTAGCTTATTGCGACATTTCAATTGTTACTCCATCAATACCTAAAGCCTTGCTTATGGCCAATGCTTTCAGTGCAGCTTGAACTTCTTCCTTCAGTACCATTGATTCTTGCTCATTTGCTACCTCCTGAAATAATTGATTGTCTGCTAGTTCTTTTTGGTACAGTGCTTGTATATTCTTTCCACCCTTGTTTGATTTTTTCCCCTTCATCATTCAATAGTATGCTTATAAAATCTTTTGATATTGAAACGGGAGGCTTGGATTTTTTTCTTGAGTTCTTTCAGTTTAAAATTTGGTGCACATGTTCTCTTTGGGTTTTCTAACTCTAAGTTTTTCATGATAATAATATTTCATAAGAATATTTTAAGTGGTCTTCTCTAGTTGCTCTTGGAAACTTCATGGCCAGCTCCTTGACTTCATCATTTCATTAAGTCCTCTTAGTGGCCAGGTGCCATTGTGTCACCTCAGACTCATAGTGGTCTATGCACACCAGAAGAAAACATGGCTCGGTCCTGCACCGTCCCCGTGATTGTTCTTATGGTTGAGCTGATTTTGCAGCCACTGGGTCCATCCATCTCATTGAGTACTTTTCTCTTTTTCTCTGCTCCTCTATTTTACCAAACATGGTGTGTTCTCCAGGGACTAATCTCTCCTAACAACATGTTCAAAATATGTAAGATAAAATCTAGCCATCCTTGTCTCTAAAGAGCCTGCCACCGCTACTCTCTAGTTAAAAGCACGTTTCAGAGCCTCTTCTATCATCTACTTGATCTTTTCTTTCTGTACTGTCTTTTAGTGGCCATTTGCTTTCTTCATGTGTGATATTCTTGATGTCATCAGACATTTTGTCATTAGTGTCTGCGTTTGTCCGAGCTGACTAGAGAAACAAATCCAGAGACCCTCAGAAAAGTGTAAAACAGAGTTCTTATCACTGAGCAATTGTATATTAAGAGAGCATCTATCTCAGCCCTGTCCAGATCAGTCCTTAAGTCCAACATTAGCCCATAAATCCAACACTAGTTCATAACTCCATCTTCAGACTCCTGCAGCACATGCAATGAAGACACAAGTAGGAAAATCACAGGCCAGTGGGTGGAGAGTCCTGTGAATCCAATGCCAGTGGAAGCATCTCAGCGCTGGCAGGAGTCTTCTCATGACTCTTTCAACTGCAGGGCTCTGACTGCCATCAGTGTGACTCCATGTGTCTTGTTAACAGGAATGTGTAGCCGAGAGATAGAGTTCCCAGAATCCTATGGGAAGGCCATGCCTTCAAGGGAACATCTTCAGACTGTGATCTGACTGACAGACTAGACTCCACCTTCACTCTTAATACCCTCACATTGACATGAAATTATATAACCACCACAGTGTTTAATACATTGCACCTGTTCTTGAGATATTCTCAAAATTCAGGTCAGTTATACTCAAGGGTATATTTTGGTTTAAGTGAACTTGTTTAATTCTCTTTCATGTTAATTTGATATGAACAATTAGTGTTATGTTCACAGCGAGCCCCTGGCCTGATTTCTGCTGCTAATATTGAGTTTCTTCGGTGTCTGGGGCTACAGATCGAGTCTATTTGATCTCTGTGCATCCCATGCAGACAGGGCCATGTGTAAAGTTGCCATTTGGATTGTTGAAAATAGTATGTTCTATGGAGAATTCACTGGTCTTTTAAAATTCTATCATGTGATCCCTATCTTCATTCTATCACCAAAGCCATCTTGTTCCTTCATTTTTGTTTCCAAAGTTGCATTTAAATGTCCAATAATTATCATTGCATGCTGATTGCCTGTTTGGTCAAGTTCAAACTGAAGATCTTGTTAGAATTCTTCTGTGTCTGCATTACTAATTTAAGTTATTGGTGCATAAATTTGAATAATAGTATTGATTGGATTCCCTTGTATAGGAATCGACATTATCCTATCACAGACAGCATTGTAATTCAAAGTAATTGTTGAAATGTCCTTATTATTACGAATGCAACACATTCCTCTTGATTGTGTTATTCCCAGCATCTTAAACTTTATGATTTTCTGGTTTACTATGTCAAAGATCAGTCCATTTCAGCTCATTAATATTGATCATTATGCACTCAATTTCAAGTTTTCCTAGGTTCATACTTTGTACAATAGGTCACAATTGTTCATTGATATTTACAGCTGTTTTTTCTTATTTTGAGTTACGTCCCATCAGCAACTGAAATCCCCGAAGTCCTTACTTCCATAGGCATTGCCCCATGTGTGCTGTTAACCTTGACTCCACTTTAAGGAGGCAGTTCTTCCTCACTAATATTTGGGATGTAGTCTGACCTGACTGTCACTCTCTCTGACACTGTTCTGCCTGTATTCATTAGATTGTCAGTAATTGACAATATTGCCACGTTATCCACAGCGTTTTCAGTGGCTAATTCCACTCAAGTGGACAGTCTTTTTTTTTTTTTTTTTTTTGCAGGCTTAGAAGTCCTGTTGAAACCTGTTCATTTTGGGGACCTTGCTGTTATTTGAAATCCCAGTGACATACCTCTCAGCGTCACAGCAACACACGACACCACAATACAGCAAACTGACAGGGAATGGGTGGCTTCAAGTCATCTTATAATAATTTTAAATCACTCGATATTAAACCATTATTTTAACTTAATTTTATAGTACTAATTTTCTAGCAAACATTTTATTAAAATTAAATATGGTAAAATCTAAAGTAACGTTTCTTCTACAATGAATCCTATTTTATGTTTAGAATTGTTTGTGGCACTGTGGAAATAAATAAACATGAGAAAATCCCAAGCCTCAAAGAAAATTTTAAACTCATTGAAGATTTATAAAAAGCAATGCAAAACTCAAGAATTTATGCAACGAAGCACAAAATTTAAGCCCCAAATCCTTTCCCTTAAAAGGTGCATAACCAAAGCATGAAAAATGGTATGTGTAGTTTGTTTTTCTTAATTTATTGGTTACTTACTAGAACTAGAGCCCCTGAAACACTAAACAAAAAGAAAGTATTCATGGGACATATTTTCAACATACAAATTATGCTTGCCAAGAAGCCAAACAACTCCCACATAGCCAATAAAGTGAAGACTCAGACTTCCTAGTCTACATGCCACCAGACTTACACTGTCCAGGCGAGAGCGGTTTGCTGCTGCAGGATCTCTAGTTAGAGAGCCT
This sequence comes from Tenrec ecaudatus, assembly GCF_050624435.1. Lineage (NCBI taxonomy): Eukaryota > Metazoa > Chordata > Mammalia > Afrosoricida > Tenrecidae > Tenrec > Tenrec ecaudatus. The sequence continues at coordinate 92,791,333 of NC_134536.1, forward strand.
TTTCTGCCGGCCTCCAAATTCTCTGGTGCAAATCATTACTTAGTGATTCACACCCAAACTTCTTAAATAATGAAGGGAAGGGGATGAAGAGAATTGTTTCTTTCTGATTTTGAAGGAAGAAATGCTTTGGCAAACAAACAGCTGTTTTGCTGCCCTTAAAGTTACATTCAGGGTTTATGCAGTCAACATAGAAAGATTAAAATCAAAGATCTTTCAGAGTTAGAATCCAAGTCAAAGTTCAAGCAATTTAGATGAAATGAATACAGTTCTAAGTTTTTTTAGCACTACTACCCAAACACAGACCAGTTTTGCAGTATGGCTTTGGAATATTTAGTGTAAATACCATTTGATAAAAATAAGAATGTTTTAAAAGTACTCTCTTACTATAAATCTGCATTGTGGGACACACATCAATTCTGAAATAAAGCAAACATTTACTTGTGCAAAAGTTGATTTATTGGTTTATATTTTGCTTTGGCTTGTTTGCTAATGTATATCTTTATCACAACCATCATTTACTGACTTAATGATAAATCATAAATGTGATTTAATACGATTTTGAGAAAGTGCTTATATTCCACTTGTCATTGAAATTCAACTCTGGGAGTTCTAGAAATCATTAAAAAGTCTTACTTCCCTTTAATGATTAAAATGGAACCCTAGATAGATGCCATAAGAGATTAGTATGGTGTAAAGAAGAATTTATTGCAAAATGAATATCTGAGAAAAGTGCTACTTAATTTTTGAAATAAAGACTATTAATATTTAAAATAACCATTCTTTGTATGTATATATAGACATGATATTAACAGTATAGACTTGGTAGAAAGCAAGGTCCTTCTCCCAAGGAGAGACTGGTGGGTTTGAGCTGGAGACCTTGCGGTTAGCAGGAACTCAATGCACAAGCACTTTGCCTCCAGGGTTACTGTTAGGCCGTCAACAGCTAACAATTCTTGATGCTATCCACAGTGTGTTCAGCGGGTAATTTCTCTCCAGTGGGCAGCCTCTTGTTTCTTCCCAGCCTGTCCTTAGTCTGGAAGCTCCGCTAAAACCTGTTCACTTTGCGTGACCCTGCGGATACTTGAAATATTTATCTTCCACTTGTCAGTGTGCCTATATATATATGAATATGTTTATATATATGTATATACAGACACATATGTACATGCATTGCAAATTAAGTTGCTAATTACAAGATCAGCAGTTCAAACCCACCAGTCACGAGATAGGAGATGGATGAGGCTGTTTGATTCCAGAAAGAATTACAGCCTTGGAAACCCAAAGGGGTGCCCTATTGGTCACAATGAGTGGAAACTGACTGGATGCTGGCGCATGGTTTTTCTTAAACCTTGTACCTAGAGCATGGGGCCTTAGGTGGACACTTGGGCCCCACTCTGACCCTTCTCAGTCAGGGCATTTGCACTCAGACCTACTCAGACTGCTGAATGAATAAGAAACAGATGGTTTCAGTTGCTGCAAAAATGGGCTCAAACAGGAACAACGGCAAGGATGGCACAGAATGGGGTCTTTTTTTCTTCTGCTATATAGAGGGTCAGTGTGAGTTTGAACCAGCGAAATGAAAGGTGGTTAACATGTCCCAAGACAGCATAGCAGCAAGAAAACAAAGTGCCTTGCTCAAGTAATTCTATACTAATTTTCTGATATCTCCAATGAAGTATAAGAGCCCAAATCCCTTTTAGTTACAAAACATTTACATATAAAGGCATTATGGATGGAATCCACATAATCCACAAGCTGACAGTAAATTCAGTATTTTTCACTTTATCTGTTCGGGCTCTGTGAGCAGAGTGTCAGATCAATCTTTGTATTGTTAGATTCCTTCCCCCACCGGGATAATCTACAGTCCCACTGAAACGTCTTCTTCTGTCTCAGATACCACCATAATACAGTGGTCTCTCCCACTTGAACTCTCTGTCTCTGGTTCAGCTCCCTCGGTGTCTCCCGCTGCTGACATGGCGTATCTTGTGGTTACAGCTGCATGTAATCATTCTTTCCTCTTATCTATTACACTTTACCTTTTTTTCTAGTTTTGGTTTATTTCCCAGTTTCTTTCATCCCAAATCCCTGAACCATAATTAAAATAATGGAATATATTTGAGAAGGATGGACATAAAGTTCTCTAATTCTCCATTGGACCATTAAAAATGGATAAATATGGAATTTTTATAGTTGCAGTCATGATTTCTTTAAGTAACTTATATTTTATTAAGAGCAATATTTTTCATGTTGCATAGAGTGATAGTTTCCCGCCAATATTTTAAAGATATGCACTTAAACAATAGGAGAGCTGGTGGTGTAATAATTAAGTGCTGGGCTGCTGACCAAAACTTACAGTGGTAACAACACTGCAGCTCCTCTATGGGTGAATAGACTTGTTCATCTGGTCCAATAGGATTCCAGTTTAAGATAAGCCATGGGCCAATTCTACTTTGTCCAATACAGATGGAATCAACTTGCTAGCACATAACATTGTAAACAATATACATGGTCTCCTTATGTTGTTTGTTATACAAAAGTCTTAATTAAAATTAAAATATTAATTTTAGTTAATAGAATATTAATTATATCAAAACATAGCTTTAGTCATGTATGCTACTTGTAAAAGTAGGAAACATGAATCTAACACTAAGAGCCATAGAGAAAGTCATTTAACAGTGAAACAGATGTGATATTGTTTTAATCTACAAACCCAGAGTGAATGGCTGGGCATTTATTATATTCCTTCTGAAGTTTCTATAATAAATATCTGTATACACTTTTTACATTTTTGTTAGTAAAAATCATTTCACCCATTACTAAAGCCAGTCAGTTTGAGGGTAAAAGACAGCAGCTGTTAGTGGCATGTGATTTTGCTGACTTCCTTTGTGGGGAAAAAGGATCAGTGAGAGGCATGTCTAGTGTGAAGTCACCAAACTCAAACTCACTGCCATCAAAGCAATTCTGATTCCACATGTCCATGGAGGACAGCGCAGAACTGCCGCTTTGGGTTTCCAAGGCTGTGCATCGTGAGGGGAGCAGAGAGGTTGAGTTCTCTTCTGTAAAGCAACTGATGGGATAAAGCACTGACCATCACCAGCGCCTTTTACTGTGAAGTAGGAAAGGTTTAATCACACTCAAAGCTTAGCCCTCACGAATGTGTGTATTGAGCCATTCTAAAGTAAAGATGATCTAAACTAAGTTATGCACGTTAACCATTTCCATCAAGTTTGAGACCCGAAAATTCAATGGAAGAGCAATAAATAATCCAAGTTAGAGTTAGTAGCCCCTAGGAAAGAAAGAGTTTTAATATAATTATTGAATGGCAGAAAAATCAAGTTACAGAAGATGTTTGATAACTTTCATCATATATTGTGAATTTGTGTGGGAGGGTGGAGGGATATCCAACCTTTTATTAAGGTCACGGTGTGATGATGCCTCCCGGCGGTGTGCCCTTCTTACAAGGGAGAAACCAGGGACTAACCCTTCTCTCTCTCTCTTTCTCTCATTCTCTCTCTCTCTCTCACACACACACACACTCACACGCACACACTCCACCTTTCTGCTTGCTGGGATGCCATGTCTGCCTCCAGAGGCAGCCCCATGGGCCACCTATCCCTGAGAGTCGTTGGCACCCTGCCATGTTTCCACCAACCTTTGTTGTACTCTGCACCCACTAGCCTATGATCGTTTTGCTCCCCCTTTGCCACTCTATGCCATTAGCCTGCAGCTACATCAGTCTGAAGCGGGCCCCAGCCAGCCAGCGTTGGGCTTAAGGATTTGAGTTAGACTGAGGTGGGATGCCTTTGGATATGGAATTGCTTCTTGATATGTTATTCCTTGTACATAGCTGGGTGTCACTGATTTTATTTTATTTTATAATCATTTTATTAGGGGATCATAAAGCTCATCACAATCCATAAACACATCAATTGTGTCAAGCACATTTGTACATATGTTGCCATCATCATTCTCAAAACACCTGCTTTCTACTTGAGGCCTTGGTATCAGCTCATTTTACCCTTCCCTCCACACTCCCCCCTCCCCACGCCCCCCTGAACCCTTGATATGATTTTATTTTTGTGGGAAACCCAGCCTAACACTTATATGTTCCTATAAATCTTGTATTCTAATATCTTTTTCTTCAAACTCTGGTCCCTGTACATCGTCAACTCTGTGTCTTCTTAGTTCTGGTAGTGCCCCATCTCTAGATGGGGATTCCCATTTCTAGAGCGTGCCACACTCTAGAAACTCACTTAAAAGTAAACCAGGTGAACAAGACTCACTTGGTTATTTCTCATTTCTCAGGGGCTGCTGCACTTTATAGATTGAGAATGTCTTGGAAACTCTTGTTCCAGATATTTGGTAGTTCTGGTAGAAGGGTAGAGCCAGTCCTTGTTATTCCATCTTAGTTGGAAGTAGAAGTCTGAATATTTTTTCTTAGATACTCAGAATCCCCTTATTCTTACCAATTCTAAGTTCGTTACTCTTCTTGTTAGGTGCCCACAAGTCAGTTCCAACTCTGGCCTTTTGTGTAACAGAGAAGAAACAGCGTCTGGTACTGTAGCATTTCCACAGTTACTGCCGTGCTTGCGCCCACTCCTGCGGCCCCTGTGTTAATCAGGCGCCTTGAGGCCCTTCTCGCTTTCATTGAGCCCCTCCTCTACCAAGTGTCTACTACGGGATTAGGGACTGCTCCCTGCTAATCACATGTCCAAAGTAAGGGAGAAAATCCCCCCATCTGGCCATACTTCGTCTAAGATAGATTTGTTTATTCTTCAGGCATGTATGGTATATTCCATTTTTTTATCCAGCACCATGCTTCAACAGTTTTCAGACCTTTCTCCTACACTGGCCAGGTTTTGCATACATATGGGGGACTTGAAAATAATATTGCTTGGTCAGTTACATTTTAGTTCTCCATGCAACATTGTTGTTTTTAACACTTAATAAAGGTCTTTTGCAGCAAGTTTTCCCACTGCGATAAGTCATTTGATATCTTGATTGCTGCTTCTAAGAGTCAAGAAATACATAACTCTTATTCACCTTGAGCAAGCAAAGCTGTGACGCTTGCATATCATAGTTGTTTAATGAACAACTTTCCTCCAATCCCCATACTGAGGTTTATTGAAAAACTTTGCAAAGAGTGATAATTTTACTTTGAATCTGTACATAGAACTATAGGCCGTCATTCTTTATGAGCAAGGAGCTACTGTGTGGTTTGCAAATGGAACAAGTGTACACCAAGGCTATATCTCTTCACCACATTCAGTCTACTGTAGAAATAATCTGAGAAAGTATAATTTGAAACATCGGCAGCTGTCATAGCCCATTTATATAATTTATTTTACCTTCCAGAGTATTAGAGTTGTTAGATACCACTTGTTAGAAAGACTTTTCCCACTGAATTTGCTTCACATCTTGGTTATAATGCTATTTCTAGGGTTGATGTTAACCAGTGATTCATTTTGTAATGCCTTTTCCCCTGCCCCATGAACTTCTTTTTGTACAAAATAGTAGTAATAGTTATTATCAATTTAAATGATAGAATACTATGTTGTAAATGTATTATAATGATTTTATTTTAATATTTCTTCATTCATATGAATATTAACAAAATTATATAATAAAATCTTGTTTGCATGAATTATAACATTAATTATAACATTACTAACTAAGCAGAAGCCTTTTTAAAAAAATTATTTTATTGGGGGCTCGTACAACTCTCATCACAATCCATCCATTCATTGTGTCAAGCACATTTGTAAATTTGTTGCCATCATTTTGAAAATATTTTCTTTCTACTTGAGCCCTTGATATCAACTCCTCATGTTTTCCCTTCCTCTTCCATCCTCCCTTCCTCATGAACCCTTGATAATTTATAAATTATTATTTTTTTATGTCTTTTCTGACTGCTGTCTCCCTTCATCCACTTTTTTGTTGTCTGTCCCCCTGGGAGGGGGTTATATGTGAATCATTGTGATCAGTTCCTGCTTTCTCCCCCACCTTCACCCCACCCTCCTGGCACTGCAACTCTCCTTGTTGGTCCTGAGGGGTTTATCTGTCCTGGATTCCCTGTGTTTCCAGCTCTTATCTGCACCCAGGTACGTGCTCTGGGATAGCCTGGTTAGTAAGGTAGAATTGGGGTCATGAGAGTGGGGAGGAGGAAACATTAAAGAAATAGAAGAAAGTTGTATGTTTCATTGAAGTTATAGCAGAAGCCTTTTTTCTTTTCCCCCCTTTAATTAGCACTTTATTTTCTGAAAATGTTATTTATACAAGGTCACCAATACTAATTATCACAGTAGTATAACTAAAACACCAGAAATTTGACAAAATCAAGGACTATAAAAATACAGGCTAAAAAAAACCAAAACCAAAACAAACAAACAAAAATACAGGCCACCACAAAAACAACAGTAATTGCTTATAAGGCATACAGATGATTTGTGATTTGAAATATTATTGTAATTGGGTAATAATGTCAGCTCTGAATGTGACACATTGGGATATTTTAAATAAATATAACAAATTTCTGCTGAAAGAATGCACAATAATTTTAAAGAAGGCATTTTGATGTCACCTCCTTTGAAAATGTTACTCGGTACAGTCCATAGCTTCTAACATACCCTTAGCAATGACCTTGTTAGGTTGGAAATGAAGTGATCATATTGTGTGAGTCTATTTCTGCGACCACAGTTTTGCTCCAGGAATCTGTTTATTAAGGTCTTCTTTAATGTTTCTTAGTAATGTTTGGTAGCCTTCAACGTAAGAGGCTTGCTTGCACGTTTAAAAAAATTTATTTATTTAACTTACTTTGTACTAAATGTATTTTGGTAGATTTCACAGGGTTTTTTCCATATGACAATATGTTTTGTACATGTTCATGTCATTAGTGAGTAACAGTATTACTTCTCTCTGTCTCATCTAAAAGAGAAAGAAAACAACAACAAAACAATTATCACTTAATCATTTATGGAGTTTATTTTGGTTGTCATGACAAGAGCAAAGAGTTTCTGTGAGTTTAATTTAAAACTGGAAGATAAAAACCCTAAAATATACACTTAGTTTTAAATACTATCACCAATAAGAATAGGATATACTTTAAGTAACCTCTTTGCTTTTCAAAACTAAAGAGATCCTATGCAGCAGATTTACCCAAAGCAATGATATATTTGAACTCTTGACTGCTGCTTCCATGGGCATTAATTGTGGATCCAAGCAAGGGGAAATCCTTGATAACTTCAACCTTGTCTCCATTTATCATGATGTTACCTTTTTGTCTAATTGTGAGGATTTGGGTCTTCAATGCACACGATTCCTGATTTTAAACCATGCAGTATACTCTTGTTCAGTTTACACAATTGTCTCTTGATCCACATACAAGTTCAGCATGAGCACATGTAATGTTCTAGACTTCCCATTCTTCTTATGGATATCCATAGTTGTACGGTCCACACAGTTGAATGCTTTTGCATAGTCCTTTTCTGAATCTGGCCTGACTCTGTGGCAGCTCCATGTCAATATACTGCTGAGACTGTTTTGGGAGGCTCTTCAGAAAGAGTTGACTTACATGTGATATTAGCGATGTTGTCTATAGTCTGCTGAGCCATCTTTCCTTGAATGTGTTTAAATGTGGATCTGTTCCAGTCAGTTGAACAAATAGCTGTCTTCCAAATTTCCATAATGAGTGTTCAAGTGATTCATCAACTTGTTGAATCATTTCACTTGATAGTCCATCAATTCTTTTTTTAAAATCATTTTATTAGGGGTTCATACAACTCTGAGCACAATCCATACAGACATCCATTGTGTAAAGCACACTTGTACATTCATTGCCCTCATCATTCTCAAAACATTTGCTCTCCACTTAAGCCTCTGGCATCAGGTCCTCATTTTTCCCCTCCATCCCCACTCCCCTTCTCTCATGAACCCTTGATAATTTATAAATTATTATTTTGTCATATCTTGCCTTGTCCAACTTCTCCTTTCACCCACTTTTCTGCTGTTCATCCCCCAGGGAGGAGGTCACATGTAGATGCTAGCAATCGGTTCCCTCTTTCCAACCTGCCCTCCCTCTACCCTCCCAGTATCGCCACTCACACCACTGGTCCTGAAGGGACCATCCGTCCTGGATTCCCTGTGTTTATGGTTCCTATCTGTACATCCCCTGGTCCAGCCAGACTCGCAAGGCAGAATTGGGGTCATCTAGTCCATCAGTTCTTGAAGCCTTGTTTGTAGCTGGTGACTTTAGGGCACCGTAGTCTTCTTTTAGTACCGTTAGTTTTTGATGTTATGCTTCCTCTTGAATAGTTGAATGTCAACTAATTCTTTTTGGTACAATAACTATGCACTCTTTCCATATTCTCTTGATGTTTACGGCAATGTTATATATTTTGCCCATAAAATTTTTCATTAATGAAACTAGTAGTTATCTATTCTACAATTAAGAGCAAATTTCAGTCTCTTCAGACATCCATGCAGATCTTTTCTTTCTTTTTCATCTTTTTTGTGATCTTTATTTTCTTCATATATGATGTTCTTGATGTCATTTGACAGTTCATAGCAGAAGACTACTCATGTTCAATGCATGTAATCTGGTAACTAGGCTCTTCTCCAAATTCTGGTGGAAAATACAGAAGGTCATATTTTCTCCTGCAGAGGGACAGTACAGAGGAGAAAATGCTTTTGAGGGGCAGTATGAGCCCCTAATAAAATGTTTAAAAATAAATAAATAATAGGCTTATAACTAAAAAAAAAAGAGTTGTATGAGCCCCAATAAAATTATTTATAAAAATAGTTCATAATATATAATTATATATTGTTTTGTGATTAATCATGATGCTTCAATTATGTTCAATTTGTAACAATAAAAATACATCCTGCATTTCAAATATTTACATTATGATTCAAAACAGTAGCAAAATTACAGTTATGAAGTAGCAACGAAAATAATTTTATGGATGTATGTGACACAATGGATGGATTGATGGATTGTGCTAAGAGTTGTATGAGCCCCCAGTAAAATGATTTTTTTAAAAGCACAAAACTCTTCTAGTTCTTTAATACTTCCTTCCCCCATTGTTATGATCCCAGTCCTACCTCGCAAATCCTGCTAGAATGGTGTGCATACAGCAGCACAGATGAGAGCTTTCAATGTATGGAATTCAGGAAAGAAACCCCCCCTAAGAATCAGTAATGGTAGTAACGAAGGGAAAGAGTAGGAGAGGGGAAGGGAAATGGATAGTAATGATGGCAGAATAACCCCCCTTAATGGGATTAATAAGAGGATAATAGGTGAAGGGATAGAATGGGTGGTATAGGATATGTATAAATAATAATAACAATATATATTAAGGGTTTGTGGGAGCGGTATGGTGTGCAAGGTAGGGGAAAAAAAGAGGAGCTGATATCAAAGGGCTCAAGAAGGAAGATAATGTTTAGAAATTGTTGGTGTCAACCATTGTACATGCCTGCTTGATATAATGGATGTATGGATTAATATATGTAAGAATCCCCCATATAATGATTTATTTAAAATAAAAAGAAACTAATGGATATATTGCATTGGGTAATTCTGCTGCACAAGATCTTTTTAAAATGTTGAATATCAAGGCCGTTACTCTGAGGATGACACTGAGATTGCCCCAAGCCATGACATTTTTTAATGGTCTAATATGCATGTAAAAGTTGGACAATGAATACAGAAGACTGAAGAAGCATTAATATATTTGAATTATAATGTTGGTAAAGGGCAATAAAATAGCCACGACTGCCAGAAGAATGAACAAATCTGTCTTCAAGGCAGTACAGTCAGGAGGCTCACTTTTTCTGGACATATTATCGGAAGAGGCCAGTCCATGGAAAAGGACACCTCACTCGGCAAATAGAGAGTCAGTGAAAAAGAGGAAGTCTCTTGATGAAAGGGACTGGCACTGTGGCTTCAACAATGGGCTCAGACATGACAAGTGTGAGGACGGGGTAGGACTGGGCAGTGTTCCCTTCTGTAGTGCACAGGATTGCTACAGTCACAATGGACTGCAAGTCACTCAACAACACTAATAAGAAAATCAGGAACCAAAGCAATATTCTGTTCAGTGTTTGTGTCTGGCAAACTTCTTTGCTTCCAACACAAGTCTGTTTTCCATTATTTCCTCATTGTCATGTCTGCTGCATTCCCTCCACTCTAAGTTAACTTCAAGGTTGTCATTCCCAGGCTACATAGTTTAAATATTCGTTGGAATACTTGAGTTGGGCAGATCTGTGACTGAAAGGTGGGAGGCTGTGTTAGTCTGGGGAAACTAGGGAAACAAATCCACAGAAACTCATAGATATATGAGATTTTTATATAAAGGGTAAGTATAAATTAAGAAAGCATCCCAACCCAGTGCTGTCCAAGCCCATAAGTCCAACATTAACTCATTTGCCTGACACCAATCTACAAAGTCCTCCTCAATCTCACAAAACACACACAATGATGCCAACTACAGGAGGAAAGCTAAATCAGTGAGCATGTAAGTATATCAGTGATGTCAGGGGGTCTCCACACAGCTGCTCCAGCACCCAGGGCTGTATTGGGGGAGGTCCATGTGGCTTCTCCTCAGGGATGTCTTTCAGGAAGTGAGCCTTGCCAGCTGAGGCAGGGAATTAGCTAAGGCAGCTGCACCCTGGTCCAACCATCAGAAAACAAGGGACCTGAGAACTAGAAAGCCGAGGCTCACTGAGCCATTTATTTCTCCATCCTGTGTTTATTGGCCAGGTTGGCACAATAAACCTTAACTATTTCACAGGTCCTAGGTTACCCAAGGTTGCCTTGAGAAAGGTCTCTGAAAAATCAGCTACCAATAATCCTAGCCAGCACAAAAGACATGATTTAAGCAAAGCATTGCCAAAAAAAGTGAGGTGAGTACTTAGATTGTGTAAGGATAAAGTCTATTAGAAGCCTGGGGAGAGTATAACTGCTGACCTTAGACATTCAGGAAAGCTTCCCAGGGGTTTCCATCTGAGCGGAGTCTTGAGGAACAACTAGGAGTTCATCTTTAATGTTCAAAATCAGAAACATGGATGCTTTGGAGAATAAATTGGTGACATTTCAAAACAAAAATCACCCTCACCCCCCCCCCTTACCCCCATTCAAATTCACTGTTATCAAGTCAATTCCAACTGAGTGCGACCCTATAGGATGGGGTAGAACTGTCCCTGTGGGTTTCTGAGGCTGCAACTCTTTCTGGGAGGAGGGAGCTTCCGTTTTCTCAGAGTGGCGCGTTGCTTCAAACTAGTGACCTTGTGGTAACTAACTTAATGTGCAACCTACGAGACCACCAGGGTTGTTTGGTGACATGTTCCTATTTGAGACTCTTTTCATTTTTATTTTCATAATATTAGAGACTGGAGTTGATATTTTAAAAGTACAGTTGCATTTTATGACACTGCTTGTTTCTATGTAAAGGGAGCTTCAAAAGTAGGGGGAGACATTCTGTGATCTTTTACAAGCTGGTCCCAACTCAGTCACCCCAGGGGTTTCAGTGTCAAAGAGCATTCTGTAGGAATTTCAGTGGCAGTGATTTGGGGAACTTTGCATCTCCAGGTCTCTCTCTGGGTGTCAAGCTCTCAGTTAGTAGCCAAGGGCTTAAGTGTTTGTGCTGTCTGGGGACTTCCTTCTTTCTCTCAGATACAGATGCAATTTTAGGTAAGTTAGAATATTGGGGGATCCTCTGCACCCAGTTACATTTGCTTTTATTAACATTGACTTTCTTAAAGTTAATTTCAGTGGTGACAATGGATATATGGCCATTGTCAGAAAAAAGGAACAAAAAGCTCATTTTTTGGGGGAAAAGGTGAGATAAAGCTTACTTTGTTCTGCATCTATTTTTTCATATTATCTACTCACATAAATAATGCACATGTATATATTACTTAACCATAAAAGGAGGTTTCTAAAAAAAAGTATAGCACGTGCATTATTTGCATGCCAATGTGGTAGTCTGGCCATCTGGAGGATTTAGTCTATGTCAGAGGATGTTTTCTGGCTTCTTAGCAAGAAAGCTTCTTAACGATGGCAATAAAAGATTTACATAAAGCATCAGATTCTTTCTCAGAATCGGAGAAAAGGAATTGCTTGCAGTTCCTAGAGGATATTTTGGAATCTGTCCTAGAACTTTAGTAGAGTAAATTCCATGTTGGCCTTCTAACCAGAAGATCAGCTGTTCAAAACCACCAACCACTCTATGAGAGAAAATGAGCCTTTCTCCTCTCACAAAGATTTCTAGCCTCAGAACCCCCTCCACCCAAAAGACACTATTAGATTGTCCTCAGAGTCCCTATGAGTCGGAATTGATGGCAAAGAGTTTGTTTTTGAATTTTCAGTTTCATCATTTATAAGGGAGCATTGTAACTATTTGAGCAAGTCTCATTGATAACTTAAGTTTTGGACAGAAAGCTCAATGTCTTCTTTTGCTGAGAGCTTTAGAAACTCTGAGCCTGCTACCAAAAGCCTTGCCAAGCCCATGGGAGCAGAAACTGCACTTACAGGTTTTCACTTATGAAATTGTGCTTGCAGCTTTCTCCACCTCGAGGGTCTCTAAGGTCACTTTCTTTTGTAGTCATCAATGGCACTCTCACTTCACTTATGGTTTCTTCCTATAAAGTCCATTTTAACTAATATTTAAAAATGAATGTACATTAAGTAGTCTACGTTTGCACACCTGTATGAATGTCAGTACACTTACTTGTGTCCCCAGTGTCTAATTTACTCCAGAAATTCTGAAGAATCAAGAATCTTGTCTTCCTTGCTTGATCCCAGAACCCAGTTTAATACAATGATTTCGTGTGTATATGAAAAAAGTGTGTGCATGTTCTGTGTATTTATTGATGTATAGATGATACAGTTTTTTATTTGAGAAAAACATGCAAAAGATATGAATGCAATTATGGAAGAGTGACTGAAAGGAGACAGAAATAATGACGAGACAGGGGATGCTTATTTTAAACCAAAATTTCCATTTTCTTAGACTTTACAGTGCCTTGATGTTTTAACCAAATATGCCAAGGTAAAGGAAGCAGAGGATAAATCTTCTTACTAGCATATTCTGGACTTGTGTTATTTGCTATTTTTCCAAAGACTGAAAATTTCCAAGGGCAAAGCCATTCGGGAGTGACTAGAGCGACAGAGGACTAAGGAAAGAGAAATGCTGCTATGTGGGCTTGCTCTCTGCCAGCTTCCAGAAAACAATTACACAGCAATCCAGGGTTTCTTAAATTGAGGCTCTATCCATTCATAAAACTATTAAAGCAACTGATGTAGAATTACAGTTTTCACCTCCAAATTATTTAGAGTTTATCATTGTGGTACTTCGATTAAATTAAGAAGCCCCTGAGTTAGCGCTGTCCTTTTTAAGAAGGACACTATGTGTGCTAGGCTAAAAATTATGTAAGAGCGAATCAAAAGGCCAAACCTAACTCGTTTTGGGGTGTGTATTTCCTGCTTCTCAACGACTTGGCTCTGCCAATGATCATCATCCTGCTTGCCAAGTTGCATTGTCCCTGGATTAATGCTGTCTTTGCCAGGTAAGGTCATAACCAGCCTATTTAACAGTTAACTCCTATGAACATTTTCCATTGTTATTGGCTGGTTCATTAGTGACTAGAGTGACAGACGGACTGAAAAAAGAGAAAGGCAGTTCGGTAGGTTTTCTCTGAGGTATTGCTCCACAGATCAGCTCCCAAGACAGATTTGAAATGTTTCATGCAATCTTCCCCTCATTTAGGCTCCTTCTCCATTCCAGGAAAATGTTTAGTCCATTTGAATTTATGTGTCACTGTTACCACCGATAATTTCTACCCATCTGGAAGCTTCTTAAGAGAACAACCGAGTTCATTCAGTGTTGTCTGCTCCTGGTTTCCATTCATAAGAAGGAATTCAATGAATGATTCATAAGTGAAATTGAGAGGAATGTATAAATTCTACATGTTACCATTATAATAATCTAGTTTGATATAACTCTTGTGCTAGGAAACCCTTAGATAGTATACCTTGGACATTATTATGTTCTGTTTTACTTTTTGTACTACTTTATTGGCTTCAGTCCCTATTTCGATAACATAGGCATTGATTCATAGAAAGAAGTTAATTTTCTTTTTTTTTGTTTGAAAATACTTAAGACTACCATTACAATAAGATGTGCTTAAAACTAAGAAATAGTAACATTCTACTTAAGATACCAGCATATCCCACCATTACATCGCAAATCTAATTTGGAATCTTACAACTGTATTTCCTTAAACAGATTTTTAATTGTGCTTGTTTGTGTATGTGTGTATATTTCCATCAGGACCTGTTTAGCACATTTGAGGCCTTTATAAACTGGTCTTCTGCAGTGTCCCCATCTCTGCTTTCTCACACATTCAAATTGGATAAGTGAGCGACATTATCAAAAAGTGTGTGTGCTGCCATAGCTACCCATGATGCAACTGCTCTTTAAGGTGACACACTATCCGGAAATGAATGCAAAAATAGTGTACACCATTTTAGGAATTTAAATAAAATGAATTATAGCATTTTAGTGATTTCAGTACTAACACTGTTACTATATACCACATTTTATACAAAACAATTTTGTCAGCTATTACAAAAAAAAGTCAGTGAATTTAGTTGATTTAAGAATCACTGTAAAATTCTATTGAATTCCACAACCAAAGGTCGACTATCACCAAATTCATTTTAAATAGCTTATGCTTTAATATTGATGCTTGTTTTGTAATAAGTGCTATAATTATAAATAAATGAACAGATGTCATAAAAGAAAATTTAATAACCTGAAAACAAATATTACAACAAATTACTATATCTTATTTTTAGGTAGATCTTTCATCTCTGTTATAGTTAAAAACACATGTTTCTCAATATACCTTCCAGCTAGGCCAATACACCTCTGATGGTATGCATACCTCTCTCAAATATTTCATCAAAGAATTCTGTACTAATAGATTTAGAGTTAGTTTATTGTGCCAGCCTGGCCAATAAACACATGTGGGGTTAATTGAAAGGCGAAGAGATAAATGGCTTGGTGAGCCTCGCTTTTCTAGTTCTCGTGTCTCTTGTTTTCTGATGGTCGCACCAGGGTGCAGCTGCCTGAGCAGTTCCCTGCTTCAGCTGGCAAGGCTCACTTCCTGAAAGACATCCCTGAGGAGAAGCCACATGGTCCTACCTGATGCATCCCTGGGTGCTGGAGCAGCGGTGTGGAGACCCCTGCCAACACTGAGATGCTTACACATTCACTGACTCTGCTTTCCTCCTGCTGTTGGCATTATTGCATGTGTTTTGTGAGATGGAGGAAGATTTGTGGATTGGTGTCAGGCATATGGATTAATGTTAGACTTGCGGGCTTGGGCATCACTGGGTTGGGATGTTTTCTTGATGTGTACGTAACCTTTATATAAAACTCTCTCTTACACATAAGTGTCTGTGGATTTGTTTCTCTAAAGTACCCAGACTAACACAGATTTATACCACAAGGGAGTAGCAGTTTTGTTATATTCAAGGGACTTAAATTGTGTTTCTCATCATGTTCTTTGAGTTGCAGGAATAAACAAATTTGAATGGGAATGATCAGGGCTGTATAGAGTGGATCAGTGGGGAGACATACCTTAAAATAATACATAGATGATATATATGAGAAAGATCAGAAGTGAAAGTTATAATCAAACTGAAAATGCCTGTTTCGTTTATACTTTAAGTATATTTGCTTACTGCGTACTTGATCACTGATTTCCATACTAGCATCTTAAATGTCTTGGCTAACACATTCAACTTCCTCCATCACTGAAGTATCTGCTCTGCTCAGCCTGAGGATCTGCTGTGGCCCCAGACTTGGTGCTACCTTATCACAGCTCTTTCCATCTTCCAGGCCAGGTCCTGATTTATGCTGTCACTTGTGTGCTTAACAGCTCATTTCCTTCTTGAAAAATATCTCTTGTCCCCCAGACACCTAGGACATTGGGTCCTGCTGGTGCAGTAGATTACATGTTTGGCTGCTAATCGCAAGGTTATAGGTTCAACTCTATCAGTCACCCTGTAGAAAATATGTAAGGCTTTTGAACTCCTTGAACATTTATAGCTTCAGGAACCCAAAGGGAACAGTACTGCGCTGCCCCCTTGGTGCTGCTATGCGTGGGAATCAACTCCTTGGTGGTGGGTCTGGATGGATTGCATCAACACCTATGTCAGATGCATTTGAGTTCTTCTCGAATGTGTTTCATAAGTGCTGTGATCTCTAGAAATACATTCATTCATGAAAATTCAACAGCTTTTATTGCTCTGAGGTGCCATCCTTCTTATTGTCTATTTTTGGGAGACATTTTGATAATTAGATGCTGACTCATAGTGACTCTGTAGGACAGAGTAGAATTGCCTCATAAGGTTTTCAAGGCTGTAATCTTTACCTTACAAGACAGTTAAATCTTTCGACTGCAGTTTAAGCCCTGGTGGACTTAAACCGCTGTACATTTCCATTAGCAGCCAAGTAGTTAAACCTTGTGCCACTAGAACGCCTTTCAATTTTGGTTTCTATCAGAAGTAAAGCATATGTTGTGTGTAATATATACATATATATGTAAATATCTTCATTACTAGGAAACCTTTTTGAGAGCATCTGAGAATGTTTTCAGGCAACAATGATTGCTTTATACAAAAAAGGTCAGCAATTGCCATGAGAACACTGACCACATGCTATAGGAACAGTTTAATTTTAATTAAACTGTTTAATTTTAAACTGCTAAAATTAAATTTAATTTTCAATTATTTTAATATATTGTCACACTAAGTATCTCACCTTAGAGGAAATGCACCGGTTTTCCCATAGATATGCTTACCATGTAATTATTGGTAATACTAAAGGTGAACCATTTGGAAAGGGTGAAGAAAGTGAGGTGCTATGGCATTTGTTCTCACTCATGTTGACCGATGGAAAACAAAATGAAACCCCATCAGGTCCCACGTCATCTTCACAATCATTGCTATTGTTGAGGCTATTTGTGCAACTATAGTGTCAATTCATCTCATTGAGTGTCTTCCTCTCTCTCTCTCTCTCTCTCTCTCTCTCTCTCTCTCTCTCTCTCTCTCTGTTGTTTCTTTTTTAACTCTACTTAGCTTGTGTCCTTCCCCAGAAACTTGTCTTTCTTCATACTTTGTCCAAAATACATAAGATGAAATTTCATTATCCTTCTTTCTACGTAGCAGTCTGGCTGCATTTCTTCCAGAATGATTTTGTTCATTATTTTGGCAGTATGTAGCATATTCAATATTAACATGATGGGCTTGGAAAAAATTAAGAGTAGAAATATTTCCCAGATTTCATTTCAAAGGTAGAGGGAAATATGAGCGGGACAATAATCATCATTAACAAATATATCATTGCCAGATTTCTCTAAGCTAGGCAAATACTGATTGGAAATAAAAAGAGTTTTGAAAGGCAAAATTAAGTAACGCCAATGTTTTAAGATATTCATGAGCTAAATTTTAATGCTAAGAACAGATAGTTGCATTTAATATTAATAACAGATATTCTCTGGTATGTAGGTTGGCGGGTTGTTGTTTTCCTTTTCAGAAAAATAATCAACTTAAGAAGAAAATATTCAGGTATTTTCAAGTTCTGATCTCTTAGTCAAATCAATTTCTTTTGGCAACAACTATACCACGAGCACTGACTGGGAAAAAAGCATCAGCCAGGTTTTTTGTGTAATGATAGAACTATGAATGCAAAATATGGCAAAGCATTCTGTAACTGATTGTCTGAATATATTCTGGTGTTGAAATGTCACAGTTACCTTGAGTTCCATTTTCAACAGTTAGCCCCTTATGGAATTGGTACACTTGATTTATTCCTCTATAATTCAACTAAGGTAAGGTTGGATATCAGATTTTAGGAAAACTACTGAAATAATTTATATTTATTATACTTTACAGCTTTCTTCCTTTTTTGCAGCTTTTAAATTAGTTTTATTGGGCTATAATTAACACATCATAAAATTTAATATTTCAATCATATTAAGAAGAGCTGTGCAATCAACACTAAAATCTATTTTGGAAAATTGTCTTGCTTCTTGTAACCCTTGCTGGTGATTTCCCATGTTCCCCACCCTTTTCTCTCATGCCCTCAGGTAATTATTAATTTCATTACTTCTTCATGACATGGCCCTGCCCAGCACTCTCCATCATGAGACCACTGAAGATATGGGTGTCATAGAAAAGTGTGGTAATGAAATAAGATGGTGCCCAGCTATCAGGAAAAATAGTGTCAGGACCCACCTTCAATCTACCCTACATTTTTGATATCATTTGCCTTTTCTTAGATTGAGATTTTTCACTGTTTTATGTGATCATTATTGGTGGGCTATTCCCCGTCCCTGTCTTTTTATTTATTTCATATGCTTTTCTGTATAAAGAAGTCAGGATTTCTGATGACAGTAAATGAAATAATAATTTCACACAAATTCTTATTGACCTTCATCATGGTCATTGCAACATATCAGAGTAAAAAAATAGGAACACACTGAAAATAATAGTAACAATTTAAAAAGTCACCCCAGAATTCAGTTTCTTTAGAAATATCTTATTTGGCTGTATGAACCTGGAGGTGGGTAAAGAAATATGATGTCACATTTGAACAATAGAGCTCCCGGAGAGTTGTTTCATTTGATGGCTACCCTCCTGCTTATTCTTTTACTTTCATGTAAGTAGTCAGTGGCTGCCACATCTTGGGGGAAGGGGGGCTGATAAAAGGGTGAAAATAGAGCTTAGATTGTTCCACATAGGAAGATTTACATTAAATAGTCAAGCAAAGAGATATTGTAAATGACTTATAAAATGTATAAGATCTGAGGTCAAACCCTTGTGAAAATATGTAAAACTTCATTCTATGCTAGAAGGAAGTTGTTTATCTACCTGAACATTCAATTCTGAGTGCCAAATTTATAGGAATGACCATCTTCTTGTTAGCTCTCCAGGGTTTGCCTACCATAAGTGAAAACTTCTATGAAATACTAGCAAAAATTCAATAAAAGTTAATCTTTTTACTTTGTTCTTGGATCATATGTACTAATACTCATTGAGAACCTCCAAGTGTTATTTCATGATAATATACATCCTAAATTTTCAGTGAGGAAGATATTTTTTCTAATTTTAAATATAAGATATGTAGGCACTTTTAAATCTGAGCTCAGAGGAGTAGTGTAGGCTAGGAATACATATGTAATTAATAAATATTATATTTGTAATATTTTGAACAAAATCAGATTATCTAAAGAAAGATTATAGAGGCAAATTTTGAGAATGATGAGGGCAATGAATATATAAGGGTGCTTTACTCAATTGATGTATGTATGGATTGTGATAAGAGTTATATGCGCCCCAATAAAAATATTTATTAGATTAAAAAAAGAAAAGAAAACCAATTATATTATAAATTGTTCACACATTTTTAAAGGATAGTTTGTGATAAAGTCATGCAGGTACTTCCTTTTTAAATCCTAAGAACAGAATCAGGATCTAGATCTAAACCCTATCACACCTTTCAAATAGTGAAGAATGCAGGATATTGGAGAGATTTCTAATAATAATAATAAAAATGAAATATCTGAGATATTTATTTATGTCAGTCTCAGGAGCTGCAAATCCTACTTTCATTTGTTGTATACATTGATAATGTAGAAGAACAGTGAGTTCATTTATGAATTAGTAAAAATAAAGTGTACATTTTGTCTTAAAAAATAAAAATTATAGAGTAAGAAAAAGATAGCTCAGGCTTGAGCACTGTGAAGCTTCACTTTAAGGCTGAGTTGGGAAGTTAAAATTACAAAAGAAGGTCTAGGAGTATCCAGAGAGACTGTTATTATTATTATCTGCCATTAAGTCATCTCTGACTCACGGTCATTCCATTAACCATGAAACAAAATGCTACCCAGTTCTGTGCCAGCCAGGTGCATGGACATACACTGTTCAGGAATAAAATGCGGGTCTCCTTTGTGAAAGGGGGCAAAATCTACCATGGCACCACCAGCATATGGGCCAAAGAGAGGCTGTTAAAAGAAGGAGACAATGGCTCATGATGTATAATGCTGTCCATTTCTATGAAAAGATGGCTCACTGGATGTAGAGATAAGAAGGCTTTAGTGATCCATCAGTAATGGCAGTTTCAGTGGACTGACTAGGACAGATGAAAGATTGTAGTGGAAGAATGAATGGGAAGCAAGAAACAAGAGCTGGAAAGTTGTATAGAGAATTGTTTCTGAGAATGGGTATAATCATTGAGAGGTTTTCGAGAACAAGTAGGGGCATTTTTTGTTGTGCTTCAAATATTAGAGATAAAGAGACTGTTTTATACTGCTAGAATGACATAGTACAAAAAGAGAAATTGATGATGTGACAGAGGGAATTAGAAAAAGACTTAAACTCTTGATAAAATGAGAGAAACGATGAGGATTTTGTGTAAATGTCTGACTGAGGGAAAATAATTTATTATTAATGTTTAATGCTTACTTTGTCATAGACAGCTTGCAGAGATTGAAACAGTCAAAACGTTGGTGGTTTGAGCTCATCCAGTGCTCTTTGGGAGAACAGGTTAGCACTTTGCTCCCCGGAAGAGCTATTCATTGGAGGAACATTGGTGGCAACTACAGTCTGGCCTGGAGGGTCACTGGGGGTCAGAACTCAGCAGGGAGGAGGATTCTCGTTTGTTTTTATGCTTTACCCTTGTCCTAAATAATATTTTCTTCTTCAGTACAGAATCTCTTTTGAGTGTATCCATGGAATTGTACATCATGTACCGTTCACCAAATGAGCCCTTAATGAATGTTTGTTCAATAATCAAATAGATTGTACACTTCATGTTTTTAAAATGTGCACACTGTATGTCAGGTTTCTTTGAAGCCTATCCATTCATCTGTCATCTTCTTGTCTTTTAATCAGCTCAAAATTTATGCTGGGATGTTATTTGCCTTTTTAATGCTATTAATCCTAATACTTAAGAAAACAAAAGCTGATTCATTAAATTAATTTAGAGAATTTTTACTTGCTTCTCAAAATAAATAGTAGGAAAAAATCAACTTATGAATAATTAACAAATATTCATTTGTTAATGAATTCATTAGTTAACCTTTGTAGGCACAAGGCTTTGTAATGAGTCAGGCAGGAAAACTCAAATAATTTACTTGTGAACACCAACCAGAAATTGTAAAGGGATGTACAGCATGTATTTTGCTTACTTATGCCACTCCTGAATTTATCTAATACTCTTTCTTTTATTATTCTAAATATTTTGTTTTCTATATAAACATTATTAAATATTATTTTGTTACACTCAAAGTAGCTCATCAAGCCATATTAAATCCTTTGTGTTATATATATAAATGAATGAGTGAATGAGTAAATAATTGTTTAAATCGAGAGTTAATAAATAAATTAATTAAAATATCTACCTAACCCAAAGAGTTGGTTTCATTTTGCTGTCAGGAAAAGAATGACAGTAATCATTATTATATAAGAAAAATTATAAGTATCCAAGAAATGTATTATTTTATTGACTTTCTAAGGAAAAAATTGTACTGAGCTCTTTAAGGAGTCTAATATGGGAAATTAGATTTCTCATTTTCTCCATTCCAGTTGTCATTGCAGTTATTCAAATTTTGAAAATTTTGGTCCTAGTCAATTTTGCTTTGTTGGTTATGACCGATGTATCAAGAACGTGGAGAAAATATTTTCATGTATGAAGAAGTGGAATTTTGAGAGTTAAGATAATTCACCTATAGTTAAACCAATCCCACAAAGTTCATTATATTACATACCTAATGTACATGTAACAGTTTATAATAATAAACAGGTATTATATTGCAACATGCCCCCAAACCTTATTATCATTAATAGACTAATTCCTCCCCTATGGACACGGTTAGGTTTCCAGACCAGGCTGTTATGTGAGTACTGGCATTGTGTGACCTGTCAGTGACTTGGAGACCCTCGGACTCCAGGAGTCATCATTTAGACGGCAGCCCTGGCCGCCCCATCCACAGCTCACTCCTCTCCATGCCATGGCTTTTGTACCTCCAACAGGCAGGTTGGCTTTCCCATGTTAAATTGCAAGGCCAGATGGCTGGGACACATTCTCAAACAATGGGATACTCCCTACCCCAAACTATGTCAAGCTACTGATTTCTACAAAAGTACTCAGTCACACTTCTCCTCAAAGATGCCAGTGTAGCCAAATATACAAACACCACATTTCAGGTTCTGCAGCAAAGCCATCTCCATGGATCCTGTATGAACACCCCTCCTACCTTCCTCCCGGCTCTCAGTGCAGAGCCACGTCCTTAATCTGAGAGCAGGACACCAGCAGCATGCAGGCTTGTCCACGACTCAGAAACGCTGTGGAGAAGCAAGCCTTTTGTCCTCCCCCCTTTTTAACATTATTTGAATCCAAGACTGAAAGAGGCATGGGGTGGAAAAGATTAATGACTTGGGACTCATGAAAAAGGCACTCTTTCACTCCAAATTCACAAATCCTTATCAGTCTTTATGGGGATTTAAGTAGATTTTTATACTTTAAAAATTAATTGGGTTTGCATTGTTTTCCTTCATTTATCAACCAAGATAGATGGAGAAGTAAGAGTCTTTCCAGACAAGGAAAAACTCAAAGAATATGTTAGAAGACACCCAGTCCTACAAAAGATCCTTGCCGACCCAGTATGGGCAGAAGAACAACACTCACCAAGCCTAAATAAGAGACCACCACATAGAACAACCTCACCCAGAGGGCAAAAAAGAGAAAACAGACCTGAAGAAAGCATTGACTTAAATACAGAAAGACTTGAAAGGCTGCTGAGGTAAGCTTTAAAAAAAAAAGGGAGGGGGCAAAAGGGGCATAGGGAAAAAGTTACGGTATACAAACATTCTTGGGGTGAGGACCAGGTAATATGGCAGGGACCATCAAATTACAGGAATACACTTGGTAGAAAACTAAGAAGGAGGTGAGGAAAGGGAAAACAACAATAAGAATAAAAAAGAAAAGGGTAGCAGGGGCACAGGGCACTAACCCATTCAAGGGGAGGGTATTGTTTGTGTCTCCACAGGGAACGAGGGACCAGACTTCAACCCGGTGCTCCCAGATGTGAATGCAACATGCCGGCGTGGAGTAGGGAACCAGTGGAGAGGTCTGGAGGGATGGCCCCCACTCTAACTACTAAGTGGACACCTGCCCCTACTCTCAGAAGAATTTATTTCAAAGGACGGCACTGAATCTACAGCTCTGGAAGAGGGACATATCTGATCAGAGCACATTGGAGCAGAGGAAGGGGGAGGAGGAGAGAGTGGAGCACATCATGGCCCACCAGGCCAGGAGGTCAATGTTCCCAATTAAGCAGCCAGTTGACAGAGAGGACCATATGGCCAACCCCAATATGAGACATGACGTCCTCACTGACCCATAGCCCTACAGGGGACAACACCGGAGACACAGTGTGAGAATTGCACCTGAATGGATCCCGCCACACCGAGGCAAAACATTAAGGGGGGTGCAACAGAATAGCAAGGGAATGGAGCGGTGAGATCCCCAGGGAATGCTGAAAGTGGACTTTGGGGCAAGGGAGTGGGTACCCTAACAGACTGAACTGGAAAACACTCCTAAAAGCCAACAAACAATCCTTGAACTAACTACAAGCTTTCCTTTCTTGTGTTTTGTTTTTGTCATTGGTTTGTTGTTGTTGTGTTGTATATTGTTGCTTGGTTGTGCTCTGTCTTGTTTTTCTGCATGTTATTATCTCCGCAGGTCTGTTTAAATAAAAGAGGCTGATGAACAATTGGAGGAGAAAACAATGGGACCGATAGTTCCCTGAGGACATGGGAGAGGGGGAGGTGGGATAAAAGGTAGTGGTGTTAATTAAATCCAGGGATAAGGGAACAACAAGCGATCCAAATCAGTGGTGAGGAGGGTGTGGGAGGCCTGGTTTGGCATGATCAAGGGTAATGTAACTAAGAGGAATTCCTGAAACCCTGATGGGGACTGAGCATGATAGTGGGACAGGAAGGAAGTCAAAGGAAATAGAGGAAAGAGCTGGGAGGCAAAGGGCATTTATAGAGGTCTAGATAAAGACATGTACATATGTAAATATATTTATACATGAGGATGAGGAAATAGATCTATGTGTATAGCTGACCTTGTAATTAGCAGCGAAGCATATAACCCACTACTCCACTTGGGCTCCTTATTTATGGTACAGGATATATAGTAATGGTCATAGAACTGGATAGCTTTGAAACATAACCAATAATCATATGTATAAAACAGAATATTTCTGCCCCCTTTTAAGACAACCAATTGGAATAGCCTGATATTTAATTCCTAATAAAGATAAAGTGATAAGTGGAGAAAATTCCAAGATCTTGTAATTTGCACTGTAAAATATATCTTTGGATCAAAAGACACCGTGTGAAATATAACTTGACCTAAATATTTAGTATACCACACAGTAAATAAAGCCAGCACGCACTTCCTCTATCTCAGGGTAGTTAACACTACTTTGATATATCCAGATTTTGTTTTTATGGGCAAGCAGAGTGAAGAGTTGCATATGGCATATGTTTAGTATCTCAAAAACTACAAAAATGGGGCCATTTTTAGAATCAGCAGGTCAAATATGCCCAGAAAGAAATCTAACATTTGAGGCATCAAAATGTGTTGCCAAGTATTTTATGTATCAGCTATTGATAGATGTGTGTGTGTGTATATATATATATATATATATATATATATATATATATATATATATATATATATATATAATTGTATTTTTGATGAAAATGCACACTGAAAAAGAGATTCTGACTAAAAAAATGCATGCACACTATTTGGTGATACTGATTCCATTTTCACGCTGTGTCATTATCCACATTATTTCTGTTCTACTTGTTTTAATTCTAATAACCTAGTCGATCTGCTCTTTGTCTTCTCATCTATGCTTTATAGTACTTGTTGATCATTTGGTGTCAAATAGATGATTGTTTAGAAGAACACAGTCCCTCAGGGTGATATTCAGTACTTTACGAGTAACCTGCTCTTCAAGTGACAGTTGACTTGAAGAAGTGGTTGCAGTTCACGGTTCAGAGTGTCCCAAGAGAAATAATCTCAATGGGCCCAATAGGTCAGGACCTTTCTGCAGATTTAGGGGTGTGTTCTCCAGTGTTCTTCCTCTCTATCCAGACTCATCTAGTATTACCCTCCTGAGAATGTTCCATAGTGGTAGGTAGGCATCACTTCATTCTAGGTCAGGGTAGTTTCAGGGTAGAGGTGGCGGTGACTCATGTAGACATTTAGTCCTAGATGTTGATTTCATTTTTGACTGTTAAGTCTTCTTTTTTTTACTCCTGATAAGCAGAGAACAATAGTTGTACCTTAGGTGACCAGATGCTGCACACCAAACTAATATGTTGGGTCCAAACACAATGGACAAAACCACGTCAGTTGATGCAATTTTCCAATATAACTATAATCCTATATCTTCAAATGAAGAAACTAATCATGTAAGGTGATTGGTGATGTCTTAGAATTATAAATGTATTTATAACTATATTTTAAATAATCATAAATGATTATATATGCATATAATATGTAAAATATGTATTTGATGGTGGTATCTGTTGAGGGAAAATAACATGTGACAAGGAAAACCTCCAAGTCATTACCATCAAGTCAATTCTGAGTCCTACTGACCCAACAGGACAAGCATAGAACTTCCCCTGTGCATTTCTGAGTTGTAATGCTCTGTGGGAGCAGACAGCTTCATCTTTCTACCAAGCAGTTGGCTGGTGGTTTCAAACTGTTGACTTGAATGTTAACAGCCCTTGATGCCACAGCATTTCTGGGCTGTATGTAGCATGCCATTGAGAAAACCATCCTTTGTGTGCATGTTTCTACAACTTAGTGCCTGGGGCAAGCTGTGCCTAGTTCACTCACGTTTGGTACTCATTTTCAAATCCCCATAAATAAAAAGTGGCTTCTAATTAGAAAATGAATGCCCCCCTCCTTTTCATCTATCCATCTACCACATAGTATATAAATAAATTAAACTTATAGAAATACTTAATTAAAACAGTAATAAAATCCTATAATGGACAAATTATAACATGGAAATGTCATACTGAATATAGTAACAATACCTATCATATTATAAAATTGTTAGAATTTTACCAAGGAAAGGGAGCTCTGGCATGGGGAAGCCATTTTTGAAGGCAAAATAAAAGATGAAACATGACCTAGTAACAGCAAGTAGTTTAATAATGACTTATCATGTGGTAGTTCAGACTGGAAATGAATATTTGATTTTTAGCAAGGAAGACCTGGAATGCCTGACTATACAACTCAAATATGTTTCTGTTGTGTCAAAATGGATCATTTCTATTTTACTTGGTTTTGAGGTTTAGACAGACTAATATGGTTGGTAGTGGAAATCAGGGAATTGGACTGTGGCATTAGGGGAGGAATTAAATGTAATGCCATGACCCACATTGAGCCAGTGACTAAATAGGGGAGAATGAACAGGAGGAGGAAATTGAAAAAAAAGAGGGAAAACCCAACAAGACATTAAACGTGAGAAGGAAAAGTAAGAATTACTCTGATATTTCAAAGCTGTGTGCCTTTATAATGGAGATATAAAGGCAGAAAAAACAAAACCCATGGCATGAATTTGACTTTGATTTACAACAACCTCATAGAGCAATCTTTGGAGCCATGGTGGTGTAGTGGTTAAGCAGTGGACTGTGATTTGAATGGTCAGCAGTTCAAAACCACCAGCAGCTCCATGGAATAAAGATTCGGATTTCTACTCCCTTAAACAGTTACAGTCTTGGAAATCTACAGGGAGTCACTATGAGTCATTGTTGACTCGATGGTAGAGAGAGATATAGGAAAGGCAAAAGGGGAACTCAGTTAATTGAAGTCAAAATAAGGTTCACTTTGAACCCATGGATTTTGTGGTGTTGATGGCTCATTAAGGTGTCAGGGTTTTGTACGTTGCTGTGGAGTCAATGACTGCACATGTTTATACTACACGTATTAGAGGAGAACTGCATAACATAGGGTTTTCAATTTTTGGCATGAGATGGCCAGGCCTTTCTTCTGAGGAAACTTCAGGAGGACCTGTAAGCAGCAGATAACATGGAGAAGGGTGAGAACTATAGATAAGTTTGGGAACCTTGCTATGGTGATAGATACATTCATAGAAGGATTAGCATTATAAGAAATGACCTAGCTGGGAGAGTAAAGATAAATTTTAATCAAAAGGCAATGTTTAATTGTATTTTCTTCCTATCTTTATGGTTCTCAAACTTGACATCATCCAGGGAAGTGATTATTTGACAGGAGGGACTGATAATACTAAAGGGTGGAGACTATGACAAAAAGCAGAGGTTTTGGCAAATAAATACTCATGTCAGAAGTATTGATTGCAAATGTGAACCCTGGAAACAAGCTGAGGGTGGAATACAGAAGATATTTGTTATAAACAATTATAATGTGAATAGATTTTTGAATAAGAAAATGTAGTATTTGAGGTTATAAAATAATCTAGTGTAAAATAATTTACATACTGATATACCAGTCGGGTTCTTCAAAGAACATAACCCCAAATATCTTCTAAAAATGGGAATAAGGATGTGCTGCACAGCTGGAAAGCAGATGGTGTGAGGGTGGAGTGAATTAAAAATGATTACTAAAGAGAAATGTTTAACCTTCCATGTCTTCTGTTTGATTTGATGACTTTGCATTAGGATCTCAGGCTTAGTTTTGACAGTTGAATGAACTTGGGGCTTGCTACAACATTTATAGGTACTATAGTGAGGCTACAAAGAGAATAACATGTGCCTGTTATCGTAAAGTTTCATTGTAAGAATGTCAATTACCAAATGTTCGCACCTTACAAATTTAATAAAGAATTCTACAGAATTTCAATTGTGCTCTTCCTTAGGGTCTTTGAAAGATTCTCTTCAGAGAGAGATTGTCTCTGTTCACCTGTTTAAAGTGGCCCTGCTTGCTTCACTGCACTCGATCTCTTTGATTTCTCCATACCGTGTATCTACCCTCTACTATTATATTACAAACTGTAAACCTGACTCCCGTGGCTTACTCCCATACATCTTAAGGTCACTGAAGCAGGCCCTTGGACTTGCTTGTTCACTCTCCTGTATCTCCAGTGTGGTTTTTGTTGCGTGCCACCAATTTAATTCCTATTGACTGATTCTAGAGCACTGAGGAAAACTGCCAACTAGGGTTTCCTCGACTACAATCTTTACAGGAGTGGAGTGAATACGATGCTTTTCTTCTGAGAGTCTGGTGGTAGGTTCTAACCCCTAATCTTTTATTATTATTATTGTGAATAATATTTGATGCAGTCATTTTTGTTTACAACTGAAACGTTGGGAATTCAAAATTAACATCCTTGCCTGTGAGCATCATAGAATCCCCAGAAAAGGTTTCAACCTTTTGTTCTACAATGTTCTGCTGGGCTTTGCCCAAAGGAACCTTTAATAGCCTGCTACTGGCCAGCTCTACATAGATTTTCTTGCCCACATTTCACTTGAAAAGGCCACATCTGCAAGGATTGCATCGGGCACAGATGTCAGAGTGCAGCTCCTGGGACACTCTGGCTTATTCTTTGTACGCCTTTTCAGAATTAGTGTAGGCAGCATTCTCCTCAGAGCAATAAAGACAATGTGTTTCCCAGTGATTTTATTCCTCCAGTTCACATACCAGCCAGATTTGGATTTTCTGGAAAGATTTCAATTGAGGAATGGGAACAAAGATTATAATAACTTTCTGACCACAAACAACTTCCATTTCTCTGGTTGCCATTATATTCAGCTCCCTTAACTATGCCTTTAGGCCTAAGTCCATCACTAGCTCAAGAGGAGCCTGAGACGTGCCAGACTCCTGCGTTTTGCCATCGATCTTCCTGTTTGAACTGAACATGGCCTTTTTCTTGCCGAGTGCGAGCCTAGGAAGAGAACAGCTAATCTTTTGGTTAGTAGTTGAGCCCTTAACTATTGTGACATCAGGCCTCCTTTGATCTATCGTGTTGTTTCTGTATGTTGTTCTATCAACCAAGGCTCACCGCGACTCTACAAGACAGAGAAGAAAGGCCCCACAGCATATCCTGTGCTGTGATCATCACAGAAGACGGTCAGATCTTTTCTCCATTGGAGTAGCTGGCGGCTCCAGCCATCAACCTTTTGATTAGCGGATGGATACTTAACCCTTGAGCCACCAGGTCTCCTTCTGACACAACACACAGTTCAACAAGTGTTTGGTGACTAACTGAACAGATGATGCAATGAAAGATGACTATATCTTAAACTCCAATAAGATGCCCCTTGAGAAGAAAAACTGGTTCTTACCAATCCTTTAGAACCAGCTTTCTTACTTCCTTTCCTCTCACCTTTCTTCTCTGTTTCCCTTTTCTCCCTTTCATTGACTCAAGTTTTTTAAAGCAGCATTCCCCAAATGATTGCCATCAAGTTGAACACACTCATAGTGATGCTGTTTACGTTTCTGAGGCTGTCCATCTTTACGGGAGTAGGATAACTTATTCTGTCTCTGAGTGATTCACTGTCGAGTTGGAACTACCACCTCATCGTTAGTAGCCCAAGATTTAATGAACAGCACTCTCAGTTGGGACTCAGTAGATAAGTATTGAATTGATTAATAATTAATTCATCCCTCATTTACCAAACGGTATATATGCAACTTCCATTTCAAACATTATTCTAGGTTCTGAGGGTGCAAAGAATACCTGAACTAAACAAAACAAAATCAGTTAGATGTCATAGAGTAGATGCTGGCTCATAGGGAGGCTACAGGGCAGAGTAGCACTGTTCCTTTCCGCTTCTGCGATTTTACTCTTGATGGAGCACCCCAGGTCATCTGTCTCCCACAAAGGGGCAGGGGGGTTTGAGCCATTGACCCGGAAGTTAGGAGCTCAGTGTATCACCTACTATGCACCAGAGCACTGAACTGCACTATTAGAGGGGTGGAAATGAAGTTTGGGAAACAGAGAAGTAGGGGACCCACTCAAATACTGGGAGGGCAAGCCATAGGGACAGAGATGAGAATCAATGAAGCATCCTTCAGCAGAGACTTTATTGAGAATCATAGACCATACAAATCCCTAATAAATACATATTAGATATAATTAAATTATAGAGGATTTCAGCATTGAGGACATTTCAAAACTGTGGACTTTTTTATATGGGTGATGCCAACTAAAGCAGTTATATTAAAAGAGATTGCCGAACCTTTAAAAAGTAGAGTTTCTCACATCTGTGATTCTGTTATCCAGATGGTAATGCATTTATGATAATTTAATACAGTGTTCCTTCACTATCTACTCTTGATAAGAGAACTTCACCCTAATAGAATGGATTTTTATACCTAAGGTGGTGATTTCATATCCTGGAAAGATCCTGAGAGTTAATATAAGCTACAGTTGTATATAATAAACTTTAACAAACATACATAAATTATTTTGTTGGGGACTCTTACAGCTCTTATAACAATCCATACATCCATTTTATCAAGCACATTTGTACATGTGTTGCTGTCATTGTTTTCAAAACATTTCCTTTCTACTTGAGCCCTTGGTATCAGATCATCATTTTTATCCTCAATCTCCCACCCTCATGAACCCTTGATAAATTATTATTATATTATGTGACAATAATCTTTAATATTTTACTTTAAGGAGATTATTTCTGTTGTAATTTTCTTATTTATTTATTGTCATTTTATTGGGGACGTGTACAGCTCTTATCACAATCCCGGCATACATCCATGTGTCAAGCACATTTGGACATTTGTTGCCATCACCCTTTTCAAACATGTTCTTTCTACTTGAGCCCTTGGTGTCAGCTCCTTGTTTTTTTTTTCTTTTCCATTCCCACCCTCTCTCTTTCATGAAACTTGATAATTTATAAATGATTATATTGTAATTTTTCTTGGTCTTCATTTAATAATTTCTCGTGTATGTGTGGAATCTAAAATGTTATTTAAACTTTATTCAATTTATATTTTGTATGATTCCATACAGTAAAATTGATGTAATAGGTATTTTCCAAGGATAAAGTATTAAGCATTTAATGAGAGAAAATGTATATATATTTCATCATTAATAATGACTCATTCTTTCCAACTTTTGAATGAGATCTAAAATGCAAAGTTTCCTTTTGGAATGATATTTGCAACGCATCTAAGTGAGCTATGGATGTATTGACAAACATATGTACATATACCTATGGTCTTTCACCAACTAGCAAACATGTTGTGTTGAAAAATCTCTCAGTTGATGATGTGTTTACAAATGGATGGGTTTTGTTTTTATTCAAGTTCCTTAGCACATGTTTATTGAACCTTAGAAAACGATCTGATTCTGGTGTTTATTCTTTTCTCCTAAGATTCATTTTTGCTGTCATTGTTCAAAGACCTTTTGATGCTCCAAGAATCCCTAATTGATGACACTTGAATGCATGTTGATCAGGAATAATGACTCATTCTGTCCAAATTATGATTAACAAGTGAAAAGCATCAAGGCACACATTTAATTTCCACATTGCACATCAGCATGTCCTTAGTGTTCCTAGTCACTAGGAGAGAAGAAAATCCCCTTACAATTTTAGCATAAAATATCTAAATATAACATTGTGGCGATGATACATTTAGAGATGAGAAATTTTATTCCCACTGTTTCTAGATAATTATTTACTTCATATTAAATTAGAAAAAGAATGTGTAAACACAGAATTTTCAAAACCACTGAACTTTATCTCAAATGGGTAAAACAATGTATATAACTAATAGTGATATGTATATGAAAAGTATTATTTTAAACATCCGAGCTGCAGCATGCTAAACCCTCTTTCTAAATTGATTATGAGTCCCTTCAACATTTCAGATGCATTTTGCAATCATTTAGATATCAAGAGTCTCATTTCAGTCTTTTTTATTTTAAAACTCTAAAAATCTAATTTCATTGAAAGAACTTCCGTTTATTTTTCTCTTCTCTCCCTACTTTACTTTCCCACAAGCCCCATCCATCACCCTCAATTGCCCTTCTGTTCCTTGAGAGTTCTTCATTCCAGGTGACTTGTAGGATCTGTACCTTTCTGTGTAGGAATGAGGGTGTGGTCTGGGTTGAGGTCAGTGAAGCAAGGGGAGATAATGTTATTGTGCTTTTACACTAGAATCCCTCCTCCATTGTTAGATGACAGGTGTGTTAGGGTTGAGTGACTGACCTAATCTATACCCATTTTAATGCAAATCCTCAATTTAGAAATGATTTATTTACACATTTAAAGCTATAAGAATCAAACTTCAAAATCCACCTGTTATCATTTTCATTCTGACACTTATTTTCAAACACTTCACTTCATATTATGGGATGTTCAATGACAAAGTGACATCTTTATCCCATAAGGAAGTCTACCTTGCTTTACGAACTATCTAATTTTGTACTTTCCTCAATTCTCTCTTTAGTTGGAGGAAGTCTTTTGAGAAATAATTTGTGTCTCATTGGCAGACTGTACCTATTGTACTGAGTATATTATGCAAGAAGCTATAGAAATTTTAATAACATGTCCGATTTGAGATTTCACTACAAGAATGGCATTTTCTTAGAAAAAAACTCAAATTGGTGTGTTCACTCCAAGGTATCCAAAACTTTGTGTCTGGAGAGACATTTAGAAAATGGTGTGGCCATTTCTCAGTGAATATTATGAGAAATAAGTGTCCTCCGAAAGGGCAATGCAACTTACCCTAGCCAGGAAATTGTCTGTTTGGGATGAGAGGCCACCTCTAATCTAATCACCATTAGATTAAAATCACAGGGATTTTGCATGGGCTAGGTGACCTTCTCCTTTAAAACATTCATATTATTCTCATTCTTGGGGTCATTATGTCCTGAGGCATATGCAAATTCATTCTCTATTAATTGTATAATTTGCTTTCGGAGCACTTTGGGTGCACAGATGAATTCATGAATGTTATGTTAGACTTTCCCAGAAAAACTAGCTAAGAGATGTTAAACTCTCTTGACCAGTGAGTATCTGCATTTGGCTTGCGGAAGAGCAGAACTCTTGGGACCTTGGGCAAGTTTCTTTAACCCTTGGTGGAATTAATGCTCTTGAGGAACACCCATAATCTGTACTATTAGAGCTTCTACTCTGGTAGAAGTAGTAGAGCTAAATAAGAAGGAGAGATTAGAATTGATGTGATTTGAATGGGAAAACAATGTTAATGAGGGTAAAAGACTCCTGAGTAGGGAATTCATTTTAAAAATGATGGGAGGCCAATTATAGCATTTGATGAAGACATTGCATGTGGTTAGTGTTTCTTTCATTGAAGGAAGAAACATGAATGGAGAGAAAGTAAACAGAGTTTAACTGAATGGGGGCCCAAAATCCAATATTCATAGAGGGTGGGAGGGCAGAGCTGGCAAGCTCCTGGCATGGATACAAAATGGAAACTCGGCTGAGTGATATAATCAAGTGTAGACTCCAGTGAAGCTAATGACAGGGAGATGGTGCCAGAAATAGAACACCGATCAAGCACAATCTAAAACGATTTTTAATCCATAGATTAAATTATATCCTTCTGTCTTTCTCATGTAGTAGTCATATGATCCAATTAGTATTTCAGAGAGATGGATGTTCACTCCAGTGTACAAATGAGGGGTCACAGGGAGGCTAGCGGCAGGAAGGCAGTTTACATGAAGGTGTTGATTTTTCTTTCTTAAAGCCTATAATTCCTAATGCCATATGAAGAAGTCTTATAAGTACACATGGAACATTTAGATAGAATTTCAGTTTGAGGTTATAGAAAACCTAATCAGGAATTTACTGTGTCAACTGCTTTGGAAGGTACAGTTTAGAAGAAGAGAAATCTGTTGTGCTAGTAAGTTTGTGTGTGTTTGTGTGTATGTATAATGCTTTTCTTTTTGAGTTAAAATTTTAAATGAAGTAAAATATTTATATATTTTATAGATAAATATATTTAAATATTTCATATATAATTTCCAAACTTAAAATCAGCAAAAAATTTATAGAAGTCTTCTTTTGCCCCTGTCACATCAGACCTATTTCTTTATTGCCTCATTGCTAAAATGTTAGTAGTTCTGTTTTATATTTACCTGGTGCTACTGTTGTTATTGTTAGGAGCCTTCTAGTCAGTTTGGAACCGCAGCATCCTCATGGACAATGGAATGGAACACAGCTGGGTGTGCTCTAAGCGCTCACTTCTTATGTTGGAGCCCATTGGTGCAGCTCCTGTGTCAATCACTCTGCTGAAGGGCTTCGTCCTTTTAGAGCCCCTCTACTCTGCCAAGCTTGATGTCCTCCTTCAGGGACTGATTGCTCCTGACGACATACCCAAAGTGTGTGAGGGAGGCAAAGTCTTGCCATCCTCTCCTACAAGGAGCATCCACACTGCACTTTTTCCAAGACAGATCTGTTGGTTCATCTGGAAGTGCATGGAATTTCCAGTATTCTTCACCAGCGCAATGAAACTTCAAATGCATCATTTAAACGGTGTGGTAAAGGGAAATTGCCTGCTTAGACTTCTTCTCCTCATAGTCTTTTTAACTCTTAATGTGATCGATGAGTTTTGTGTCAATTTAGCTGTACCATAAGAAGAGATGGGTAGAAGGGCAACCTCTCACTCAGGTCACAGATTTGGAATATCTCCTTGGGGACATGGCCTATTTGATATCCATAAAATGAGATGCAGAGAAGAATATTCCCTTTCTTCTTGCTAGTGTGGAACCTGCATCTGTTACACGTGTTCCAGCTTCCAGGCTTCCTGGCTTTCTAGCTTTTCAGCCCCGGTAGCCACTCTAGCCAGGAAAAGCCTCCATCTTACTATCTGACCCATGGACTTGAACCAACTGGATTTTTTAACCACTTCTACAATGGTGTGAGCCATTTTTCTTGATATAAATGTCTCTCTTTCTGTATATTTATAAGTATTACAGGTTCGGCCTCTCTAGAGAATCCCGCCTAGCATATCCACCAAGTGGCTTAGTGCTGCTGTTAGTTAGGTGCAGTCAAGTCAGTTCCCACCCATACTGGCCCCGCACACAGCAGAAAGTGATGCTACCCCATGCTGCATGATCCCCACAGTCATACCTATGCCTGAGTCCATTGTTGCAGCAACTGGACAAATCCATCTCCTTGACGGCCTCTCTTTTTGATGCCCCTCTGCTCTACCCAGCCTGATGTACTTCTCTGGAGACTGGTCTCTTCTGACATTATGTCCAAACTATTTAACATGAAGTCTTGCTATCCATGCCTGTGCTGCACACTGAGCGTTATTGTTCCAAGTCACCAGTTTGTCCTTTTGATATCCTTAGTCAGCCCCACAATCTAAAGACATGAACTCTTCTCGGGTCTTCCTTATTGAATATTCAACACTCACATACATATGAGGCAATCGAAAGCGCCACTATTGGGTCAGGTCTGCCTTAGTCCCCAAGGAAGTCTTGTGTAGCAGAGTTGCCTCATGCATCTTTTGACCTCTTGACTGCTGCTTAAATAAGCATTGATCATGGATCCAAGAATCGCGACATCCTTGACAACTTTCACCTGTCCTCCATTAATCACCATGCTACCTTTTGGCCCAGTGGTCAGGAGTTCTTACGTTGAGTCACAATCCATACTGAACCCTGTGA
Organism: Tenrec ecaudatus; assembly: GCF_050624435.1. NCBI lineage: Eukaryota > Metazoa > Chordata > Mammalia > Afrosoricida > Tenrecidae > Tenrec > Tenrec ecaudatus. The sequence goes on from NC_134536.1 coordinate 92,827,078, forward strand.
TCCTTAATCTTCATCAGCAAGTGCTTCAACTTATCCTCATTTTAAGCAGTCAAGGTTGTGTCACCTGCGTATTTCAGGTTTTTAATAAGCCTTCCTTCAAGCCAGGCACATTCTTCTTCATATAACCCAGCTTCTCAATTATTTGCTCAGCATACAGCTTGAATACATGTGGTGAAAGGCTGCAACCATGGCACACAAGTCTCCTAATTTCAAGTCATGGATGGGTGGGGGCCTGCAAGTGTAGGTGTAGGTAGAGGACCCTAACTCAGGGATCGATCTGTTAGCCACTTTTCTGGGCCCAAGACTGAGGCATCTCTGAAGCAGGAAAGGTAGATCTCTCAAATGTCATGAAAGAGGAGCTACTCGTAGGAACTAATCTGAGATCCCAGCCTGAACAGGTGGAGACACAAAGGCACTAGCAGCCACAGCAAAGAGATATGGAGCTAGAGCAGAGAAGTAGCACCAACACTGCGAGTCAAAGAGGTGAACGTCTGGGCACCTGGAAGGTGGAGTAGCTGATTGGCTTAGAACCTGGGGAAACATGGCTGCTGGCATGACTGAGAAGAGGTACTGCTCATTAATGTGTTCTGCTCCTGATCTGTAGAAATGTTAATTTCCCTATTAAACCTCCATAATTTTGAGTATTGTCTTTGAATTTTATGTGGCCCTAGACATGAATTATTGAACTCGACATAATGGTGGAGTGCTGTAGGAGGGATGGTGGGTGTCAGCATAGGACAAAGAAGGGCAGAGAATGGTGCCAAGTCAGACGTCTGTCACAGGGATCATCTTTGGACAGACATGAAATTGGATTTTCTTTTCTGTGGCCAGGTGAGGTCAAATGTGGTTCCATGCCCTTCCCTCACAGGTTTTCTGGTATTCAAATACAAGGGAATGTATGTACATATATTATGTATGCATATATATGTATGTATGTATATATATGTGTATGTGTGTGTATATATATTACAAAAAAGGAGTGCTGGTGGCATAATGGGTTATATGTTGTTCTGTCAAACGCAAGGGTAGCAGTTTGAAACCACCAGTGCTTTGTGAGAGAAGGATGAGGCCTTCTACTCCCTTAATGCATGTGGTTTCATTAAAAATATAAACAAAAATATCTTATTGTGTTTCACATAAATAAGTCAATATTGTTATCTATAAATCAAAGGAATTATAGCTCAAAGGAAGCGACTTTAAAAAAGACGACACCAATTCCTATTCCCTCATGCAGTGCACTTTAAGGAATCTTTGTGGTGCTGTCAGGTTAGGAATGGAGTGCTATCCTTAAGGTCAATGGTTCAAACCCACCGGCTACTTGTGGAGAAAGATGAGGCTCTCTACTCCTATAACAACTCACAGAGCCTCAGAAATTCAATATAGCATCACGATGAGTTGGATTTGATTCACTGGCAGTGGGTTTGGTAGTGATATTTTAGCAAGCATTAGGTGCAAGAATATTTATGTGACATACTACATAATATAGTACAAATTTATGTGACTTATGCATCAATAATATATTGAGGCTTTTATGTAATACTCCATGCATCAAAATTACATTCCCTTTGATAATGGAGAAGTTGAACATTGATACAGGGTAACATTGTTGACAAATAAATGAGGCAAAATAGGTCAAACTTATAAAGATCTCAATTAAAGTAAAATACAGAATCTATCTCCCATATCAACCCTTTCTATTACTGTGAATAATCTCTTTACTGCTGGAATGTTATTTTGACTATCCAGCATGCAGGTTGATACTGATTGCATTTCAGTAATTCATATTTCTGAGTAATTGTGTCTTCTTAAAACTATCTTAACTATGTGTTTCCAAATGTCTAATAGTCATTGTGATAATTAGGTTTTGTGTCATGTTGGCTGGTTCAGGAGTCTGAGAAGTTTGGCAGTAATCCCTTATGATGTAATAGAGGGGTATCAAGCTCAATTAAAATGTGGGCCATTTGGTGCAACAGGCAAGATTCACGTGGCCCAAATCACATTTAAAAATTCTGTTAAATTTATATTTTGAAGTGAGGATACAGGAATATGGGTATTCAATAAACTGTGAGCAGGCCAGCAGTTATAGTGGACAGCAGCCCCCTTTGATTAAGTCACAGCATTGATACAAGTGGAAGAAAAACTGCTCAGGGCTGTTGTCTGCACCTTTGTGAGCAGAATCCATGGGAAAGCTTAAAACTTCTGACAGATCTGGGTCCTACATCAGGTTTGTGAACTTCTTGCCATATTTCCTGTAAATCCCAGGAACCACCTTTGGGATTCATTCAACCCTGCATCCATCAATCTGTGATCTTCCTGCTTCCTGCATCTTCAGTTCTTCTAGCTACAAGAGTCGGGGAAGCCTCCTACTTACTGCTTACCCACAGACTTGAACTGGACTGGCCTGACCCACTTCTTCAACTGTGTGAATCCTTTCTTTTTATGAATCCTTTTCATGTACATACACATATAAGCACCACTAGTTTTGCTTTTCTAAAGAATCTAGCCTAACATAGTCATTATAAAAAGCGAATACAAGGTGTTGAATGAACCAGGTAGCAGATACCAAGGAACAAAAACACCTTCCTCACATAAACGCTGAAGACGAAGGTGTGCATAAGCAAGTGTGGTGAAGAAGACTGATGGTGCCCGGGTACTGAGAGATAGCGTCTGGGAACTTAAAGGCTTGAAAGCAAACAAGCGGCCATCTGGCCCAGAAGCAACAAAGCCCACACGGAAGCAGCACACCAACATGGGTGATCATGAAGTGCAGAGGAGACCAGGTCTCAAACAACAAAGGCAGGGTGGGGGGGAATCACATCACCGTGAGTGAGGGGCAGTGCATGATGAGGACCCAATGCCCATCTGTAGACAGCTGGACATCCCTTGCAGAGGGGTAGTGGGGAGGAGATGAGTCATTCAGGGTTCAGTGTAACAACAATGAAACTCAAAACCTTCCTCTAGTTCCTGAACGCTTCCTCCCCTCCCAATTATCATGACCCCAATTTTACCTTGCGGACCTGGTTATACCAGAGGATGTACAGCAGTGCAATAGGGATCTGGAAACACAGGGAATCTAGGACGGTTGAACCCCTCAACACCAGCGGTGGGAGTGGCGACACTGGGAGGGAAGGGGGTGCAGAGAGGGGGAACCAATCTTGGAGATCTATGTGTAACCCCCTCTCTGGGAGATGGGCAAAGGGAAGGTGGGTGAGGGGAGACGCCGGGCAGTGTAAGATAAAATAATTATTTATAAACTATTAAGGGAGCAGGGGGAAGGGGTGAGTGGGGAGGGAGGGGGAGGAAAAAAAAGGTAAACCGAGCTGATTCCAGGAACCCAAGTGGAAAGCGAATTTTGAGAATGACGAGTGCAACGAATGTTTAAGGGTTCTTTGCTCAATTGGTGTATTATGGATTGTGATAAGAGTTGTATGAGCCTCAATAAAAAGATTTATTAAAAAAGAGAGTAATTTTAAAAAGCCTACTAATAAAGTTTATAATAAAAGCTTTCTAAATAAGTTTACTGACATTGAAACAAAATGCTAAAAAGATCTCTCTTTGATTGATAAAATAGAAAAAATCTTTAATGTAGTTCTCATGATATCACGTCAATAATGGTAACAGAATAGGACATTAAATTGCAGACATGTTTGATATAGCAAAATTAGCTGCCTATAAATTTTAGATTTACTTTTGGAATGAAGACTTTGGGAGGTTTACTCTTGTTTATATAAGTTTTGGGTTTTCTACCCAATTTTCACTCTCTCGTGAACTGCTAACCCTTACCAAGTATGAGCTTCAAGTGTCTTTTGCCACATAAGTGTCAAAGTTTAAGTATTAATATTAATAAACCAAACAATGTTCTTATGATTACAAAAATAAAACCTTTATAAATGAAAATAACATTTGCATGTTAAATGCTAGTTAATTATTTTATTTCCTGTAAGAATAAATATGTTTTGATCAGTATTTATATTTATAAATATGATTTTTTTCTAAAAGTGAAAGTATAATCACTGTAATCAATGGCAAATATTTAAGATATCCCAAGTATGAATTTTTTAAATGTTCAGAAATTTAAGTCTTCTCTCAGCAACCTAACAGTCCTGAAACTCCCATGATTCTGGTGATGAGAAGTTAATTTAAATATGAGGATTCGCTCCATTCCAGTATGCTTACCCCTTTATTCTAGGGTCATTCTTAGGTAGATCCAGACTAATTAAACACTTAGTTTTCAAAGGCGTAATGAATTATGCTAAACAAAATTATGTCCCTCCTGCTTTGTTGTACTCCAATGACACGCTGCTAAAATTAAAAGATTGTTTCCTTGATCAATGTTTCCAAATAATCATCGATTTTCTCCACAATGTTTTGATATCTTGCCATATATTCATTTTCATAGTAAGAATTGTAGCATCTGAAATTATTTAAAAGAGATCACTTGATGTTTAAATCTTCCTATAAATAATTTCTGCCACAATGAATTCCAACACATGTGACCTTATGGGTCAGAGAAGAAATATTCTATATGTTTTCCAAGACAGTAATCTTTATGAAATCTTATCTGTCTTCCACGGAGCAATTCGCATGTCAAACCACCAATTGCCCAGTGCTTAATTACTTGTGCTGCACAGGCTCTTTACAGAATTAAATAGAAGAAATAAACAAAAAGTCATTCATTAATGTAGACTCTTGGGTATAAAGGTAAAGGTTATACCAATTGGTGAATGGTGTAGCAATTTGAATTGGGCTTTTATTAGACCTGATTGGGATGGTTTAAATGAAATAGATAGAGAATTATTTGAAATCCATTTCTAAACCATGAGACAATGTATTCATTTTTCTCAAAGTCTTCTTTGAACTGCATAATTCAAAGGGAAATCACTTAGGAATAAAATGCCTGAATCTGAACGTTGAAATAAATATTGATTTCTACTTTATAGACTATTTTCTGCAAAAATATCACCATAGCACATGATACAGTGACAGTCATAGTAAGGAGAAAAATGCTTGTGTAGGGGGAGACTGTCACCAAAACAGAAATAAATTTTACTCACTTAGATTTTAACATCTGTCTAAAAGAGAACCCTTGACTTTAGGGGCAAAAACAACAAAAAATAATCAAAATACTGTGTGCAGTATGTACATCATTGAAAGCTGTCATCCAAATAGATAAAACCATGTGTGGTTATTTGGACACAGAGAAATCAACTTGTATTTTGGAGATGGCCCCACTTTCTGGCTAACAAATACCGATTATAGTGATTTTATTTAACATTTATTTCAGCTATGTGGAAGTTACACTGCTCTTTCTTCCCTCTAGGGACAAGGCAAATACAAAACAAAACATAAAGGTAACTTCATTGAGGATAGAAAGAATTATTTAGTATTTAGTATTTAGTATTCCTTTATTCTGACCTTAGGCTATATAGAATTCACAATTATTTCTTATTTAAATTAAGGTTATAATCTTTCTCAGAATTTATATAGATGTAATTCAGGAGTTGAGAAGATCAATTATTAGGTTGTCAACATAATGGATTGGCTCCAACCTTTCATTTTTTGTAAAATTTTTAGCGTCATTTAACATACTTTTCGCTTCTCATTTCCATACTAAACCCAATAATAAAAGTTTATTCTTAAATATTTACCATAGTTGTTAAATCCTTGCTTTTTTTAAAAGCTCTACAATAAATTTCAATTTCACAGACAAGATTAATATTAGAATTATCTTAGCTCATATATTCCATCAGTTCAATTAGTAAATATCAGATTTTATTTTAATAGCCGCTTAAAATGTTTCAGTGGCATTGAAAGAATATATCTTTCTTTTAAATAATTTTATTGGGGGCTCATAAAGCTATTATCACAATCCATACATACATCCATGTGTCATGCACATTTGTACATTTATTGCCATCATAATTTAAAAACTTTTTCTTTTTATTTGAGCCCTTGTTATCAGCTCCTGAAAGAATATATCTTATCTTTTAAAATATCTTATCTCCAAGTGTGTTCGTCTGGGTAGACTAGAGAAACAAATTCATAAACACACATGTGTATATAAGGGAGAGGTTTATTATATACAAGAGGAATTGAACGTTAGGGAAACATTCCCACTGAGTCCAGTCCAAGCCCATAAGTCTGACATTAGCCCATATGTCCGATATCAATTTATAAAGTCCTCTTCAGACTCACAAAACACATGCAATGAATCCAAAGGCAGGACAATCACAAGCCGGTGGGTAGAAAGTCTTTGGGTCCAGTGGTTCTGTAAGCATCTCAGCGCTGACAGGGGTCTCTCTGTGGCTTTTCTGGCTTCTGAAGTCTGGTTGCGTCCATGTGGCTTGTCTTCTGCAATGTCTCTCAGGGAGTAGGAGAGAGAGAGGAGAGAGGAGAGAGGAGAGAGGAGAGAGGAGAGAGGAGAGAGGAGAGAGGAGAGAGGAGAGAGGAGAGAGGAGAGAGGAGAGAGGAGAGAGGAGAGAGGAGAGAGGAGAGAGGAGAGAGGAGAGAGGAGAGAGGAGAGAGGAGAGAGGAGAGAGGAGAGAGGAGAGAGGAGAGAGGAGAGAGGAGAGAGGAGAGAGGAGAGAGGAGAGAGGAGAGAGGAGAGAGGAGAGAGGAGAGAGGAGAGAGGAGAGAGGAGAGAGGAGAGAGGAGGAGAGAGGAGAGAGGAGAGAGGAGAGAGGAGAGAGGAGAGAGGAGAGAGGAGAGAGAGAGAGAGAGAGAGAGAGAGAGAGAGAGAGAGAGACGAGAGAGAGAGACGAGAGAGAGAGACGAGAGAGAGAGAGAGAGAGAGGGAGAGAGGGAGAGAGGGAGAGAGGGAGAGAGAGGAGAGAGGAGAGAGGAGAGAGGAGAGAGGAGAGAGGAGAGAGGAGAGAGGAGAGAGGAGAGAGGAGAGAGGAGAGAGGAGAGAGGAGAGAGGAGAGAGAGAGAGAGAGAGAGAGAGAGAGAGAGAGAGAGACGAGAGAGAGAGACGAGAGAGAGAGACGAGAGAGAGAGAGAGAGAGAGGGAGAGAGGGAGAGAGGGAGAGAGGGAGAGAGAGGAGAGAGGAGAGAGGAGAGAGGAGAGAGGAGAGAGGAGAGAGGAGAGAGGAGAGAGGAGAGAGAGAGAGAGAGAGAGAGAGAGAGAGAGAGAGAGAGAGAGAGAGAGAGAGAGAGACGAGAGAGAGAGAGAGAGAGAGAGAGAGAGAGAGAGAGAGAGAGAGAGAGAGAGAGAGAGAGAGAGAGAGAGGTCTTTTGTCTACAGAGAGGAAGTCCCAGATTTCCCAGAATTCTCAGGAGAAGGCCATGCCCACACAGAAGTCTCATTGGCTATCTCCAGACTGACGGCCTAGACTCCACCCCTACACTCTTAATCCTTAAATTGACACTAGATTAGGGGACTACCGCAGCAAGGAATAATACAGAGGTTATATACCTCTACTTAGTAGAAGGAAGGCATATTTCTCTATGGAATGAGAGAAGTACAGGAATAAGATAAGCAAGGGTGAAAGATGGGATGAGATTTCCCAGTGGGGAAGTAAAGAATGGGACTGTGAAAAAAGCCCATTAGCTGTGAAGGAATAACATGTTGGATGTGAAGTTACTCCTTTGCTTGTCCTCTAGCTCTTTCTTCCCTTGCTAACATTTGATAATTTTCCATTGACCAATATTTCTAAGTTTACTCTTTGTATTTTCTCTGCTTATTATTTTCTCTATACTAAAAATGACTGTGCAGGACAGAGTAGAGCAGCCCCATAGAGTTCCCAAGGCTGTTAAGTTTAAAGGGTACAGACTGTTAACGTCTTTGATGGAGTGGCTGCAGGGCTCAAACCCTCAACCTTACACTTAGCATGCAGGTTCCTAACCACTTCATCTCTAGGGCTCTGCATTAGAGTTGACCCAGTGGCTATAGGTTTTATATATCTCAGTTGTCTCTAAAATGACTGTGGAAGCATTCAAAGTCTGAGGGAAGTATATCATTTATGTCAGATGTTTTCAGAAAGAACACAATCTATTTAAGAATTCTGGATTGCGACCCCTACACAGAAAGAGGATGAAAAGTAGCCAAATCTCCACGTGAGATATCTAATTACTTCCCTGTCTCAACAACATATGATATTTATAAAGTAAGCAGCCTCTTCTGAGTTCAAAAATTGATTATAATATTGAATGTACTTTTCTAATAGTCTCATTATTAGTAAAAATAATTAAAATTTATTGTTTCAAACATATATCTTAAGTGTAAATTACTAATCAATTTGCAATATTTTATGTCTAGGTGTTTTCATAGCACAAAATTTAAAAAGGGAAAATCCACTGGCTTTAAATTGTAAATCTCAACCTCTTGGAACTCATAAAATAGAGCTGATAAAAATTTACTTCATGTAATTGCTTTGATTATACAGTAAAATGTATGAAATTAGTTTGGATCTTCTAAGATGTTGCATAGCTGTCAAGCATTACTATCTGAAATTATGCCATTTGGCTTCAGTAATTGTCTTCAGTTATGACCTATGTATTTTAGTCATCTATGCTCAAATTTCATCTTCAAATTATGTGTATATTTTCTAAAGATAGATTTTCATAGAGAAATAATATCTCTGCTTACTACATTGACTAACGTTACCTCCTGAACTCTGGGGTTAGATAGACCTTAGTTTTGACCTGAAACTAATCAATTTTTAAACTTGGAATAATACTAGAATCTCTAACAATATTAGAACTTACAGCATAAAATATTAGAATGAATAAACAGTGTTTTTGCAGTTCATGATGAAAAGAGTGTATGTTATAACCTGGTGAAATAACAAGTATGAAAACCTCCTTTACATCATTTCTTTTTTAGCTTCTAAAAATATCCTTTTCTTCTTGGAGATTGCTGCCTTCCAAAGGTACACTCTATTTCTGCTTTCATCTTCTTCATGATCGATGCTCCCTGGCCTCCTGTCACACATGGAAAAATGGCAGTTCTAGAAAAACCCAATGGGGTACCTTCCCCATGCATAGATCTTGGCTCATTAGAAATCACACAATATAGAAAATGAATAGTCTTAACTTCAGTAGGGTTTCAGTATCAGAGGGAATTTTTAAAAGATAGCCTAACCAGCTTCCTTTCTCATTTTCCACAATAGGAACTTAAGAATATTTCGTACATCTTCCAATTTTCTCCTTCACTAACCTCATACCCAGAAGAAGATTTTACAGGAGTACAGAAGCAATCTGATGAGAATTACTTCAATGTCCCCTCCTTAAAATCACTTGGCTTTTTCTTCCTTTTTTTCTCATGTGACTGATATGCCTTCCTTTCTCTCTAAAAGTAGGTTTTCTTCCTGTTTTATGGATCCAAATTCATCTTCCAACACAAGGACCTTCATCCATTTTCCTTTTCTTAAATAAATCCTTAACCTCTGTCTGCCTCCTTGTTCATTGTCAGCATTATCTATACAGATCGGAATCGTTATCGTCTTTAAAGTAAAATCTAAAACGCTCCTTAGGCTGCACACCCTCCTCTAGTTTCTGCTATTATCTTCCTTTTCTAGAGAAATGGATCGCAAGGGTGACCACACTCACCTATCGCACTACCTCACCTCTGCCTCACTTTGAAGTCTGTTGATGCCTGGATTCCACATAGGCAATCTATTGAAACTATTGTCATCAAGAATCCAGAGAACCACCTGGATAAATTAACCTGCAGGAATTTTTCTTGACCTCCTTAGTTGATTATCCACTCGGGGGGTGCATAATTCTTTTGACTTTTGATTTACATGCCACATAGGCCTTCTATATTTTTCTTCTATTTTTTTCTGGTTCTTTATTTTCTACATATGGCTCTGTTTCTTCATTCTATTTCTTTTATCATAGAGTTGATGTCCATTCCTTGTTTTTACCTCCCATCTTTCCACTCGCTGGGTTCCAACACAAAGAGTAGGTAACATCACATTTAAGTCTATCCTATATTTCTTTGTTCAGTGTCAGACCTAAAAGCCCACTTGTTTCTTGGGCATGCCTTTTTAACATATCACATTCAACATACTTCTGTCAACCACAGTAATGTCTACTTTTGAAAAGCAAAACAAAATTAAAAAAATATATACACCCCTCATTCTTCTCCCATATTTGAATTCCAATGAAAGTTTAAGCTGTTTGCCAAAGCTGCATATGTAATCAACATCCTGGCTTCTAAACCTTCTTCAACCACTCTTCCTTCATTATTTCATTCATTTCTACACTCCAGGGATTAAGTCTCCTGAATCTTGCATCCAACTAGCTGCACCTCCGCTTTCTAATTCAAGTCTCATATTTCTCTCTCTCTCTGAGTAGTGGAAAGTAATTTTCCTGGTCTCCTTTTTTATGCTTTTGCTTCCTCCATCTTTCTCTTGTTCATACAGAAATCAGAGAGGACAATTCCAAAATGGAGATCTGATAGTGCCTCTCTGCTTCTTAAAATTCTAATGGCCTCCAATTGTGTTTAGAAAAATACATATATATTAAAATGGTATACATGGCTCTTTAGCTTTGTGCTTCACTCATTTTTTCATTATATAACAAGTGTGTAATGAAGGTCACTAAATGCCAAGCACTGTTCTAGGGTTTGGAGATTAAAAGGTACCCTTCTTTGGCATTTGGAAATTCTGAGCTAATCAGTGTATCCTGGCTCCAAGATGCAGAATTATTACTAATTATCATAATAAATTATGCTGCCAGTACACGTGGGGAGGCCTTTGCAGGTGCTCTTATTTCAGTGAAAGACTGTCTACTTATCATCCTTCCATTTAATTGGCTATTGGTCATCATTTAAACTCAGTTTACTTTTTAATTCCTCTGGGAGTTTATAAGGCCATTATGGTAGCTATGAGACTGAAAGTCTAAGAAAAATATATATTTGAGTTATAAATCACTAGTAAAGAAAGATTTATTGGACATGGAAAGAAATACAAAGAGAAAGGGTTTAGGTTAACTCTAAGATTTCTGGGTTGGTTAAAATGATATTACATTTAATGAAAAGAGGAATTTGGTGTGTTAATGGTAATTTTTAGATGTGATAAGATCTCCAATAAGAGAAAGTTTATATGTAAGTCTTAAAATGAGTAAAATGGCAGAAGTTGAATATTATGTGTTGATGGCATACATGGGAATGGTTGAAATACTCAAAGAAGGTTGTGTTTAAATTTTCTCCAGGAAATGCGAATTTTTAATGAAAAAATATCTTGGTTTTTTTTTTTTTGGTCCCCAACTCATTTTAGAAAATAAAAATTATGTAGTTAAAAATCAGCTCATATGAGACGTTGAGTATGCAATAGTTTTATATTTATAGTTTTCTAGTCTATTCACTCCCTGGGCTCCCATGGATACAGTTTCAGTCGTTTTATTTTGTCCTTTTGAAGGAGCTGTTCTCTCCTGACTATTGGTATGTTTTCTCGTTGCTTTTTTGTCATGATTTGTTATCATTGTGGAAAAAAGGGTGTTTGAATATTATAATGTGTCAGCTCTGGAACTCAGGTTCTTCCTTTCCTCCAGGATTATTAGTATTATTTGTGGAATTCTGTAATAATCTGTCTTGTCATTAATCTCCCTATTTTTGCAATGATTGTCCCCTAAAAGTGTGCAGATACTAAAGACACTGATCCTCAGAATATGCCTCACTAGTGTTTTAAAATCTAGTTTTTTACCTTCCAAAGAAGGCATTCTTCACATCCTTGCCAATTTCCTCTGAGCTGTGAGCCTCCTTCAACACTTAGGCGTACTTTACACTTAGAAATCAGTCCTCATTGAAAATATAGCATCTGCTCAGGGGTTGCTGTGTATGTGTACTTTCCTGAATAAGGGTGTGGCTTTTTCAAATTTTCTTGTACATGCAATGCCTCTGAAAGTTCTGTTTTGTAAAGAACCTCTCAGTCCAAGTTCTCCTTCAGTCTTTATTCAGGCGTGAATGCTACCATCTCTTCCAACTATGCTGCTTAAGTCTAAGTGGCTAAAGATCACCACAGCCTTTGGATGTTGCCATCATCCCCTCTGCCTCATGTGAGTTCTAGCCTAGGTAAAACCAAGATGCTGTGTCCTTAGCTACCTATGGTTTGGTGCCAGCCCACAGGAACCTTACGTTCCACGGAGCAGAACACTCCCCAGGCCTGCGTCTTCCTCACACTTGTTCTGTTTCACCCTGTGTCGCAGTCACGTCAATCCGATCACCTGGAGGGTTTTTCTTTTCTTCTTCTTCTTTTGGGCCGACCTCTCCTTTAAAACCAAGATGGGATTGCTTCTTCAGGCAGAACAGACCATTGATCTCCAGGAATGTCTGCTCCCCTCACTGCAGAGGCTGCGCTCGGACTCCCCTCCCCTTTCTCAGAGCTCTTCTGCAACTGCCAGTGGGTCATACACGCGCTGACAAGGGCGACACGGCAGGCAGCAGGAAGGCAATGCCTTTCTCCCATCTACCAGCCGCTTCGGTCTGGACTTCGTACTCTTTTGATTGCCAAACTCCGTCGACTGGTTTTCTGAGTGTTTACAAAGTTGATTTCACCATTGTCTTACTGTTTTTCGTGGTGACTCTAGAGGGGTAATTGAAGTATAGAACTCTCTGCCAGGAAGTCACTATTGTTTATAGTTTTAAGCTGGTTTTGTTAGTTTGCTTCAATGTTTTGAAATTTATTTAAAAATTGTATTTCTAAATATATATGAACATATATTTAATAAATCCTGGTGGCAGAGTGGTTATAGCGATTGGCTAAAAGCGGAAAGGTAGTTGGCTTCTTCACAGATGAAAGATATAGTAGTCTGCTTTCTTGGAGACCTATCACACAGTTCTAATGTAACCGACAGCATTGATGTGAGTCCGAATCAATTTTATAGCAATGGGTATGGGGGATAGATAAAAAGATATAAATACAAATATGAACACAAATACAAATATGGATAAAATATAAATGGAAATATAAACATACAGGTACAGATGCAAAACTTACTTCACAGATAAATGAATAAAGCATTTTGTACTTATAAAACGGTTTTGTATTTGTAAAAGCTGCCCTTTTTTAGTAGAACTTGGCAAGCTTTCTAGATTTAAATGTATATATTTCTCTTAGTGGTGTGGAAAAGAACACTGTTATAGTTATAGAAATACCCACCTAAATACAACATTCATTATCTGTAACCTTTCCGAAAATGAATTCTCTCCAGTCTATTCCTGATGGTGATGTGGAAACAAAGCACAAGAATGATATATTTGACTAAATTTACAAAAAAATAAAATAAAAATAAATTTACAAAAAATATAATTTGTACATGTTCTTACTACCAAAGCTCTATATTACAAATACATTATCAAGAACAAAAGGATGTTAGCATTTATTTAACAGGTCTTCCAATTAGTTCCTGTTCAACCATTCTGGAATTCCAATGAGAAACTGCAGAAGTTGGTAATTCAATTTATAAGGTTTCAGCCATGATATTTTAATATCTAATTAAGTAAAATGTTGAATTTTAAAAATATGACATTGCATGGATCATACATTAACAATAAATTCATAGTAAATCAAAGTCATTACTATTTTATAGTGGAGAATAAATAACTATCTAACTTACATGACCTTGTCCAAAGATTTCTTAAGTATAACAATTTGTACTCTCAAAATGTATTTTTCAAACGACAATAAATAGAAAGTGCACTTGTAACTCATGAAGTGCCTTCCCCAACTGTCATTGAAGCTTCAACACTGCTTCAGAGTGTGTTTTAAAATTACCTTAGATATTCAACTTTTCATATTAAAACAAAAGTAGATTGTTTCTTCCCTGAATAGGATATGTCAGAGCATTTGTGTGTCATATAGTAAAAAAAAAGTGCCAACTTTTTAATAATATATGCTTTTTAACAGTTTTTTCCAAGTATGTAAATTTTTAAAATTATGAATTAAATAGAAAGCTGGGGATTGAAAAAACTGAGCTATTTTTAAGATTGTATAGTTCTTAGTATTTTAAAAAATAGGTACTGTAGATGTGTATGGCATAATGTTTTATAAATAGCTATCAAAAAGTTACTATTTACTCTGCCAGTGGGAAGAGTAAAATGAAATGATTTCGGCCTAGCGCGGGCTGCTGGGATTCCATCTGTAAACTGCGGGTATTTGGAAAAAGCCAATTAGAGACTGCAGTTAGCATGATGCTGACAGAGCTCTTCCCTCGTTGACTCCCTTGCCTTCTGCGTTCACAGGCTTGGCTGACTTGCCTGATGTTGAACTCTGTAGTGCCAATTAAATGCCAACTAGCTGAAAAAACCAAGAAGGGGGCTGTGTTAATGGGTCAAGGGCATTATATGCTTAGGTTTCCTCTTGTAGTTTTTTTAAATAGTGATGTTGTGTACACACATTAGACTGGCTCCTTTAATGATCCAAGCACTTCTTTGTTATCTATTAACTTGTTTCATTTCTATAGCATGCCAAGAAGGTAATGAAGGAGGAGATTGCTATCAATCTTACATCATGCGTGGGAAAGCTATTTTGTAACTGCAGTATCTTACACATGATACCTTTAAGACATTTTTTTATGAATGAAAACAATGAAGACAGTTAGTAAATGAATGGCTGCAAGTGGATATTGCTCGAATGATGGGAATGCAGACCAACTGATTTTTCCCTTCATTATTTATAACCTTTTGATGGCGATTACTCGTAGGTGAAGCTAGAGCAGTTAGGGCAGGGAAAAAGGGACAGGGCATTTTCTAGAGAACCAACATATATGGCTCAATAAAGCAGTCTAAGAGATTTACTGAGTGACACAGCCATTAAGAGAATACACATTACACTGTCACGTTTTTCTTGACAAATTTCTGAAAATTATGATGTACAAAGTGTTTCCAATGCTGTGGTTTAAATGATCATGAAGTGAAATATGATGATAATCTGACCCAGTGTGGATCAATAATCCTGCGGAAAGTGTTCTATATTTTATTAGTAAATTCAGACTCGCCTTCTATTCCGTAGTCTGGTTCCATACCACCTACGTATTGAAGGCTCATTAACCATGAACTCATTTTGTGGTTGCTTCAAAAGATAGCTTCCTATAACAGAGAAACTGAGTTCTCAGGCGAAAATTGGCATGGAATCATCTTTTCCTCCTGTCTAAGTCTTAAACCTTCCATTTTTGTATGTTTTCTTCTTTTAATGAGGCATTTGAGAAGGTAACTGAAGAGGAACTTTGGTTTTGTGTTGTTTCCTCTGTTTTTAACGCTTCTTGCACAGATGGGAGGGTCCTGTAGAGAAATACGATGAGGTTGTTGGACGCCTCCACACAGCTCCGGCCCTCGGTGAGCCTACCTACACACAGCGGCAGGAAATACTGCCCGGTTCTGCACCATGTTCCCATTGCTGTGTTTAAGTCCATCCTTTCAGCCCCTGTGTCCATCCATCTTTTGGGGGATCTTCCTCTTTGTAGCTGATCCTCCACTTTACCAAGCAGCATGTCTTTTTCCAGGGGCTGCCCTTTTCTGGTAAAATGTCCAAAGTACGTGATACATGATACCAAGTCTCACCATTCCGGCTTCCAAAGAAGCTTAGGGTTTTATACATCTAAAGATAGATCTGTTTGTTCTTCTGGGAGTTTGTGGTATCTTCAATATTCTTTGCCAAGACCACAACTCAAGTACATCAATTCTTCTGTAGATATTAATTATGAAAGGGCATACTATTTACTAAACATTTATACTTCATAACTACTCTGGTCCTACCAAGAGCTTGACATGTACTTTCTCACATGGAGACATTAAGAAACTAGACCTACATTAGCAGGAGTTAGTGCAGAACTGGAATCTCTATTTGTGTAGCTTCAAACCATTATGATTTTGCCTCTTTCCGCTCAATGTAAGCTAAGAAGCTCGGGAAGAATCTAGATAATGTAGGTTCCATCATATGGCTGGTAAAAGGAAACTGATTTAATTTAACAGGTATGATATGTTAAATTTTAATAACATACTAAAATAAAAATGCATACTACTATTGTGATTTAGTCTGTATTATTTGTCAATTCCAATGGGAATTTTTGCTCTATTAGCCATGGCAGCACCGTGCCTTAGGCACTGGGTGACTAGCCACAAGGTCAATAATGCAAGTCCATGAGCCATTCTGGTAGAGAAAGATGAAGTAATATTCATTCATAAAGATTTACTGTCTCAAAACCTAGGGCTATACAAGTCAGAATCAACTTGATGGCTACATGTTTCTCTCTTATTTTTAATTTTGATGTTTCAAATTTGTGAGGCAAAGAATCCTATCCTTTTGTGCATTTAAAATGTTGCTCATTTAAAGAAGAACTGAGTTGTTTTACCAAACTTTAAAAATATAAGGCAAGGAGCGAATACTTCAGTTTTATGTCCAATACTTATAGCTCAGCTATAGCATGTGGCAATGAAATCCTAGATCATTCTGATTATCTTTATGGGATTGTAAGACCCTTGTTATTATCTTTTATCTATCCTTTTAGGTCTTAAATATGACCTGCATATAGCTATTTTGCCAAAATCAACTCCCATAATGCTTTTTTCATATTATTTATAATATTGGGTTAATGTATACACCAATAAAAATTCTTACTGTTAGACTAATTCAAGACTGTATTTCTTATTGTTGCCAATACAACACAGGCAAGAACAGAATGTTTATCCATGAGCAGAATAAGCAAGTGCAAGAACATGGTGACTGAAAGAAGACAAATATAGTAAACTTGTCCCTTATCTTTCTGAGTTTAAGAGTTTAGGCTAACATTTTAAAATAGGATGCTACATTTGTAGCTTGGGCTAGATAAAGTTCTGCTTTTAAAAGCTTAGCATTTTATAAATCAAACCACTTTATTTTGTACTTTAATGCACAAGAAATTATGGAATATTGAGGAACACAGTGTATATCTGTAACAGATTGTATTAAGTATGTTAAACTATTGTAGATTTGGCAGTGGATATAAAATATCTTCTAAGTATCTAAGATGATTAATATCATTAGTATTATAATTACCAAGGAAAATAACTATATACATGAATATAGAGTTTATTTCTATACTAAGAGAGGAAGTAAAGTATACAGCATCATCAGTATCCACACAACAAGAAGAGCTGGATCATATTTGGGCACCTACTTCCTTTTTGAAGGAAATGGGCATAAAAATAGTCCCTAACTCATCCAAGTATTGGTTACTGTGAACATATAATGATATAAAACAGATAGGCCTTTTAGCACACAAAGGACTTGCAAAAGGTGATAGATAAATACAAATCCCAGAATATTACATATTGCATCAGAAGATAAAGAGTTAAATAAAAATAGAGTAAATGAAAATAGTCAAGGCTATTTTTAGTAGTTTTAAAACTTGGTAATTGTAAATTTCAAAGTTCAGGTAAAATATTTGTCACTGTTCCAGTTTTGATGTTTAAGATGTCCTATTTTGAAACTGCTTTAGGGCAAAGTACATGAACTGCAAACAGTTACATCCAGTGCCTAGATGGAATGAGCTGTGTCCCTAAGTCTTTCTTTAAGTAAATCTCGTACATAAAACAGAATAATTGGATACAGTTGGTATCTAATTCCAATTAACCAAATGTTTGCCTTAGTATACAGTGTACTATCTATGTACAAACAAATTAAAGAAGCAATCCCAAGAATATTTTTAACATAATGTGACACAAGTAAAAATGCATTGTGACTAGAAATGTAGTTCCTATGTACATGAGTTTTTCCCAAACAAAATGACTTTAACCATGTCTCGGCAATTAGTACATGGCTGCAGGCAAGTTTTCTCCTTACTGGACTTGTCTTAGTTTTACTAGAGTGTCTTCAAGAAAAAAAAAAAAATCCAGTCAAAGCAGTAGTTTCCGAGGGGATCTGGTAGACCAGTTAAATACAAGGCAGAGAAGTCAGCTCAGAGGGCAATGGAGAAGGTTTATAGGGATCCAAAAGGTGTAATCTTGATAGATATTCATGAAGGATACTTTGATATTTTTGTTTCTTGAAGGTTCTGTGATTTTCTAGGAATACATTTTGACTGACCCTCCTACTCCCTGATTATTGTCACGGTGAACTTCCAAATTCCAGGTTGATAAGCACGATTCATCATCATCCAAAAATGAAGGATAACCATATCTAGTATGATCTCTATCATATATGATTCCATATGTTATGACATTGACTATGGGGCATGGCTCGTGGTGAAAGGGTTAGTTACAAGAATCCCACCCTTTCAAAGTAAGCAACTGGCTTTACCGACAAAGTTCTTGTGCTCTGTACACTAGACTCGCCTCAAACTATTTTTCTGGCTGCACTGTCAGTGAGAAAACACATTTTGACACAGCAGAATGAAGATAAACACTTGCTTTAACTGTAGGATGCATGGTCTGTACCTGGTTGCCCAGAGGCTCCAAGGTTTTTAAGTCATAGTTTCCGCTTCATCTAAAACACTGGAAGTTGGGCAACAACTAATGGTTTTCAAATGTGCTTACATTTTCATTTCAAATAAAATCTTAAGGCAAAATCACTAAATAAATATTGATACTGTTTTTTGAAACAAGGTGTGTGTGTATGTGTGTGTGGCTGCACACAAGCATGCAAGCACCAACAGTGTTATCTTCTTATCTTACCTTTGTCACAGTATGACTTCCCTACCCAGAATGCCCCTCTTCATCCAGCCCTGAAGGTTTCTGAAAGGCACAGCTCAGCAATGCTCAGAGAACAGTTTGCAAGACACTGTGTCAGGTAACCTTCCTTGTTCTCCTGAGCATTATATATTGTTGACTTTCTGATGACTTTAGACAGCCAACTTATAAAAGAAAAACATGAAGAGCTATGAAGGTATTTAAAAAGCAACCTTTTAAAGAAAAGTATTTTTAAAGCATACCATATTAACAAATATAACAAAGAAAAATACTCCTCAGAGCTGAGATGGTTCTGGAAAAAACAAGGGCTCTTATTCACTGCTAGTGGAAGTCTAAAAGTTTAACATTTCTAGAGGGAAATTGTAAAATATATATTCTAAGTTTTTAAGACAAAAGAATGGGCCACAAAATTCCTTTTCCAGGAATTCAGCCAAAAGAAGTAGATTGGAGAAAAGAAACCCCACACAACTCTGCATTTCAATGAGTTATTTATAAGGAAGAAAAGTGGGAAGAATCTTAGTTATAACATTACGCTAAAACTTAAGTGCTCATTTAAACATACAGAATAAAGTCTGGGGAACTCAAAGGCATGAAGAGGTTGTACGAAAGTGGTAGTCTGCAGTCCCCTTCCCTGGTGCTATTTGGAAAAGACCAGGAAAGATAGAAGGTGATCAATCACTCATACCAGGGGTGTGAAGGTCAAAGGGTCTCCAGCAGCCTATAAAGATAGATGACAAACTGTCGCTCAGGCTCAAGGCCAAGATCAAATCCTAAGAGCTGCAAAGCTCCAGAGAATGGTAAGTAAATGTTAGCCCTGGCACAACTGCTATGGCAAGGCTCTTGATTGCAAATAGCTGTGTCCGAGATGTGGGACGAGGACATCCTGGTCAAAGTACTTGAAAACCTTGAATCTACAAATTCGTCTGAACTTGACCTACAGACAGAGCCCACTCTTTCCTATAAAAAACCAGCATTCCTTCCTTGCCTTAAGAAAATATAGAAGCTTCTTCCTTCTGTAAGACAATGCATATCCCTTCAGGATCTATACTTTATTGGCTTCCAGGAAAATAACTAAGGTCATGCCCAAAATAAGCAATAGGAGAATCTGAGGAAATGACCTACCAAACGGAGAAGTGATGCTATAATTAGCGGACACCAGCATTTCTGAGAAGCTTGGTGATGCTTCCTGTAGGGTAGAGAGTCCTGATAGCAATGGTGAGGTGTTATCCAGCGTCGTGTATACATACAAGTTCTATATTTGGCAGCTAGAAGTGAGTTGTATCTTGGGGTACCTGGCCTACAGAGAGTTATGACGACAGAGAATAGAATATAGGATTCCAGGGGGAAAATATTTGATCCTGTTTTTAGATCTTAAATTACTGGCTAAAGTAAAGGCTAGATTCTCATGTAGAAATATGTTACAGCATCATCTCAGGCACATGTGATAATATCCTTAAAGTGACATTTGGCTATTTATAGGAAAGAAGAACACACATATCTTTTAAAGAACTTAGAGTATAAGGCCAAAATTGGCATTTGGATCCAATAGATCATTAAGGTTCCCTATGTTTGATAGGGAGGTATATGAAGACTATGTAAAAAGAAAAAAAAAAGGCATGTGGTAATTGTTCCGCTGGTTCCTAAATGCATCCCTGGAATGAACCCTGTTGTTAGTTGGGAGAACACTCACATTTGTTCTCTGCCCTGAGGGGTCAAAAATTATAATGGGAAAGTGAAATCAATGCTCTGAAATTATTTCCTCTCACCAAGAAAATAAATGAGAACCATTATCACATCTCAAAATGAATCAAGATGTATCAGAGATGAATCAAATGAAACCACATAAATTGCTGTTGAACTGATTTCCACACATAGCACCCTCATGTGTTTTATTGCAGAACTGAGCATGATAGAACTTCCAATGGCTATAATGTACTGGAAGTATATTGCCAAGCATTGAAGGTGCCTCTGGGGAGATTCAAATTGATAATCAAATTGATAATTTCTTCCTTTTTAGTGTAGGGCTTAACTATTGGAACCATTCAGAGCTCTCCAGACCAATATAATCTTAGGCAAATTGGTCTGGTGAATGAATTATTTTCCTTACCGAACAATAAGGAGAGCTCTGGTGTCATAGTGGTTAGGCGTTGAACTGCAGTCCACAAGGTCTGCAGTTCGAAACTACCAGCCGAATCGCAAAAGAAAGATGGGGTTTTCTCTGCTGTCAAGCTTTCCTGTCTCAGAATCTCAGAGTGGCATACCTTCCCTATTCCACAGGGTCACTATGAGCTGCAATCAACGCAATGGCAGGGAGGAGGAGGAGGCGTAGTCATGGCGGCAGCAGCCTCAATGAGGAATTTTATAGACAATTTGCATTAATGTAGGTAGACAAAAGTAAGCATTTATGCATTTGTTCCACATCGCCGATAACTATATCCCATCATCCTTTAGACTGGGGGAAACTGAAACATCTGACACATGTGATAGAGATGATGGGAGACAAACTAAGAATCATACCCCGATCTCCAACCCCAACCCTTGCAGTATAACTAGTCATCTACTTTGTGTGGGAAGGGTAAACAGAGATCATAGACGTATTCACCATGGTAAGTCACCTGACCTTTTTCAAGGGCATGGAGGGATAAAGACTAGAAAATACAGAAACAGGAGGTAGGAAAAAAAGACAACTTGATGGGCCTAAAGAAGCATGAATTGTGAAGACCTTTGTTTCATATACTATTGTCTTCAAGAAAGTATTCTTCGAGGAAGAGGCATAAGGCAACCAGGTAGTTAGAGTGACTCACCTGATAGATGATTGTCAACTGGCAGCATTTAACCAAATTATTACCTAGTAAATGAACTTATGAACACATTAACCTTGGTTGATCAGGATGGAAGTTACGCATATGCTCATTTACAAAAACAGGTATGCTACTATGCAACTGGGAATCAATAATGTTAATAGTAGAAAATCATGGTAAGCTTCTGGTATGGTACCATCATCAGAAGTCTGATAACATTAAAATAAGAGAGAATTATCATTGCAAATGTTTAACAAAGGGACTATTTATTTTGCCTGAGTTCAGAGACTCATAGGAGGCTCAACTATTGTGGAAATGGCATTTAATCTTTCCATCTGTTCATTTTATGTCTCTTTGGAATTTGGTGGATCTCACTGGTAATCTTAGCTGCAGCCCAGTCTCTGTACTTCACTCATGACTCATATACAGTGGGACTGCACCATTGTAATTCCTAGGATTTTTCATTGGGTGATCTTAGGAATCAGGTATCCAATCTGTTCTTTCTAGTCTATCCTAGTCTAGAATTCCTAGTGAAACTTATTCAACCTGACAATAGTCCCAAAGCTTCTATTGACAGACATGTGCAACAATTTGCACTGGTTGGGTATTGAACTTGGCTGTTTTTTAAAGAAGGAGAGCAATTTACCAGTGAATCATCACTGAACCTGGATGAAATCACATTCTTTGGTTTATATTTTTGACCACATACAAATGCTAGTACCCCAAACAAACTCTATTTGGTCCAAGACAATGGTGAGCCACGATGTTCGATTATCGCTGGAGACAATCTATTTTTACTGAACATGAGAATTCACTGGGCAGCTGCTGGCTTGTTTTTCATTCCAATGCCCTTTCTCCAGCTACAAAGCACTAGAATTCTTTTAAAAGTTTACTGGATGTGTTTTGTTTCGTTTTTGCTTTAATTTGTATGTACCCCCAGTTGAACATTAGTTTGAAATATTTGCAGAAGTTAGTGTACCTGTGGGCAGCATAAAAAGGTGTTCAGTGGCATCAAAAGACTGAGTAGGATTGAACTGATGAGTGTCCCAGGCAAGCCCACACATGGAACCTGTGGCCTGAGGCCTTAGGTATTCATGGTCTCTGAGTGCCTCCTACCCAAGGAAGGCTATATCTTTCCTTAAACTGCACCTGGAAGCCCAGTCAGGTGAGCGTGAAGGTTCTGCTCTCGCCAATAAGACTACAGAGACACATTTTTCGATGAAAGAGCCTAGTGAATCTTCACTCACCCATGTAAATTTAATTTTAAGGACATTTTCTTGTTGTTTAAAGTCGGAGGATAAGTATAAAAGTATTGCTGCCACATATAGGAACGTTTATTAACCCAAAGTATCAAAATAATAAGCTATTGTCTCTTGACATATCATACAAGTCAATACACTTCTGAAGGTGGTGTGGGTTCACCCCACTAACCCATACCGGAAACCCATACCCATACTTGAACTCCGATTTATGTTATGTCAAAAGAGCGGTTGTGATTTTCTTGGGAGACTTAAAAACCCTCACTGCCGTCCAGTTGATTCCTCCTTTTTCACCCTCTTGAGTTTAAGAAACAAATGACCTCTAAAGGGGCAGGATTAGGGTTCCCGAACGAGTGGAGTAAGTTTTCCCCAATGAACTTCTGGGAGACCCCTTGCTACTCTCCAAGAATGAACAAATACACTGTCACAGTGAGAAAAAAAAATCTCAGTGTACCTTTCCTGGCTTTCCTGTTACATCTGTGGTTACAGAGGACCCCTGGTGGCATAGTGGTTCTGTGTTTAACTGCTACCGGCAAGGTCAGCAGTTCAAATTTACCAACTTCTCTAGGAAAGACAGGCTTAAATTCCAGTCAACAGTTACTGTCTGGGGAACACACAGGGGCAGTGCTAGCCTGTCCTACAGGTCACTAGAAGTTGGCATTGACTTGGTGGTGGGGAAGTTTATTTTTGCTTTTGTGTTTTTCTCAATATGTAGTTTTCAATTTTCTTCAAGCTTGTTCCTCAGAAGGCCACTATGATAACCCACAGTCTTCAAATAAACCTATCAAGGTTACCCCCTTGGTAATCCTTAAAAGAGTTTTCATAAAGTTCCCCATTTGAATTAAACTGATACAGCAAAACCCCACAGAAGCCACTTTTTCACATGGGCCTTTTCCTTAAAAAAAAAAAAAAAAAAAAAAAGGAAAGGATAATCCAAGGGAAATTAAGATTACAGAGCTATCTTTCAACTTGTTTGTTTGGAATACACTGGAATCCCAGTAGCAATAGTTTTTGACTCACCCCAATATGCATAGGAAAACAGACACCGATTCCATAGTTTCTACGTGTACTAGTCTGTGAGATTGATTATAGCTCTTGAGTTTGCCAACGATTCTCAGTCTCTTTTTCTAAGGAATTCCTTAGAAACAGGAACTCGTTGTCCCTAAAGTTCCGATCTGTTCTTTTGAATAGGTTTTGTCATGTTGAACTTATGTAACCAAAACAACAAGCCTGTGAAAATTGTCATGTGCTTATCACATAGTATCAGAAAAAGATGAGATTTTCTACTTCTGTAAAGATTTAGTCTCAGGAAACCCAGATACGTAGTTCTATTCTGTCCTGTAGGGTCCCTATAAGTAGAAGCTGACTGGACAGAAGTGAGGGATTTTTTTATGTTTGTTTGTTTTTAATTAATCATTTTTATATGCAGATAGTCTAAAAGTAAACATTAAAAATGTATTTAAAGCTTCAAGAATCAACTAATGGTTTCCAATTTTTGAATCTACTGCACAGGAAAGAGGTCATAACATATTTTGATTTCTGGATGTATTCCCTGCACTCATTCAGTTTCACATCACAACTCCCTCTAAACAAGTGCTGCTCAGGTCCGACTACCCTCAGCATTGCATGGAAAAGCTTCCAAGTATACTTTATACATTCATATTTGGGCCCCACAAGCCAAAACCAATTACTCCAAGTTGTACTCATGGTGACCCCATGATGTAAAGTAGAATGCTGTTCTAAAAGTTTTCCATGCCTGATATTTTGGATATACTTTACAAGGCCTTCAATCTAAAATATATATCCTATTCTAATCCATAGATAGATAGATAGATAGATAGATAGATAGATAGATAGATAGATAGATAGATAGATAGAGACAGATGATAGATAGATTTATACAAGCAGGGATATAACAACTAATTAATCTACACAGCAGTACAGAAGGCTCAGTTAACGCACTTGTGTTGAAGAGTTAATATACTGAAAGCCCTTCAACTCACACTGGCTGCCTATCCAAAGTCAAGGAAACAGACAACAGAATCTGCCCTCAGGCAAGACAGAAGTGTCTGGCCTGCAGGCAGCAGGCAGCAGGGTGCGGCTACAACAGTCATTAGGGAGAGAGCATATTGGAGCAGGGGTCTCCCGCTCAATAAATGTATGCATGGTGACACAATCCACCAGCAGCATGGCCAAGCAGGTCTCAAAAGAGCCTCAAGCTCAAGTGATGCACAGCAAGGAGATATGATCCACGAGTTGACTTGGCCCAGAGGTAGTGCAGCACACAGTTGAGGAAATAAGCTGCTATCTGAGTAAACTCGGCCCCCATGTTCCGTTGGGAGTCTAGTTGGCACAATAAACCTAACTATCACAACTGGGGCAGGTCTACGAAAGCAGTTTTTCTGAGGGGAAAGGAGTGAGTTTTTAAACTCTCCATGTGGTTCTAATGAGCAGTCAGGGCTGATGACAACCATTGCTGAGGATAAATAAAACAAGGACAAGAAATTAGGAGCCAAATGATAACTCAAAGATGATTGTCTCTCATTAATTTGCCCAACTGTCACAACCTGTCACCTTCCATGCCAGCAGTGCTGAATCTGAGAAGCCATGGAAAAAGGAAGTGAAGGCAGGAAATGAGGTTTATCTGACTGTTTGGAGAATTAAAGAATTGTTTTTAGTTGATTTCCAGTACAGGGTTTATATTCCAAAGGGTACAGCTCCAAGTGTGAAAGCCCAAGTAATCAAATGACTAAATGCACGTTGTTTTTTAAGTGAAAGGCAGTCAGGTGGAGGAGAATGTTGCCATTTCAGGCAAGTCTTCCAAGAACAAGTTGACGATAAGTAATTAAGATTTCTTTTTCCTGGAACAATTCCACATTTTATTTATAATGATTGGCATTTTAAGGACTTCCAATATTTATAAGATTATCTAGTAAACCAAAGTAATCTTGATAATTCTGATTTAATTACAAATTATGAAATCAAGGAACTCCATGCATCATAGTTTCTCAAGCCATGAAATTTTCAATGCCATTGCTTTTCTTTTGATGGGGTTTGGAAATTTGGATTTGGCTATCACTTCAGTTTATGTTGGCTTTTGCCTCTGTTCACACTAAGACTTTGTGAAATGTCTAAAAAGTTGTTATTGTTGTTTCTAATGAAAAAATCTATTTGCTTTTAGCAATACCAAGATTAAGAAGAATTTAACATGTCATTATGGACAGTAATAGCTATCAGTTAAATTCATTCAGCCCAATAATCTCTTCTTACTTTAAATGATCCCTTTCCTATTTCAAAACTGTAATGTTGGTGGTGCAGCAGCTAAAGCACTCGGCTGAGAACCAAATAGTTGGTAGGTCAAACCTGCATACCACTTTGTGGGACACATATTTGTCAGTCTGCTTCCACAACATTTATAGACTGAGAACCCCTATGGGGAAGTTCTGTCTGGTCTACAGAACACTCTAAATTGTAAATGAATTCACGCCAATGGCTTTTGTACTTCTGAGAAACATAGGGAATTATTTTTTAAAAAGAAGGAAAAAACAAGCACACAATACACACCAAATTATTTATATCTCATTATTTGATTATCCAAGTCAGGCTAAAATCCACAGATTTTTTTATTTCATCTTTGGCTATCCTTCTACTTGTCATTAAAAGCAAAACAAAAATGAACAACATGTGCACAAACACACACCCGTTGTTGCTGGGTTCCATTAAGTCTATTCTATCTCATCATGTCTTTGTAAGAAAAAATGCAGTCCGTTGCCCCAGACAGTTTCCTAGGCTCAGATACTTCTGGGAGCAGATAATTTTCCTCTGGTGGAGTGGCTGATGGTGTTAAATCATTGACTTGTGTGCAGAAGCTTTGTCTTTATTCTGCACCGTGATGTTTACATATAACCTAGATGACCAGATATCATTTTACATTTGCAGAACATGGAATCAGGAAGGGCTATTCCTTGAAGAAGGACATCATAGTTGGCAATTAAAAGGACAACAAAAACGAGAAAGACCCCCAATGGGATAAATTGACACAGTGACATTAACAACAATGGGTTCAAACTTAGCAGTACCTTTGAGAATGCCACAAAACTGAGCAGTATTTTATTCTATTGTCCCTGCAGTTGCAATGAATCAGAATTGACTTGACAAGACCCAATAGAAGACCCAGCTGCACTTTGGAAAGAGATGAAGCTACTTACTCCAATAATATTGGAAACCCAATGTAGGGCAATCATCAAGAATCACCTCAATGGAAGTGGATTTGGGTATCTGAATTTTTAGCACCAATATATATCTGTATAATTTTATGCACTATTATTATATTATATATGCAATATTACATTTATATATTTATTATATATTAAATGTGCACACGATAAAGATAAATTATTATGAATATATCAATTTATGCAAAATATATTATTTTTGAAATTTCCATAATTAAAATTTATGTGTTACTTTCATTTTCTTTTCTCTAATGTCAAGCATTTAAAATATCTTTATTAAACTGCCGCTGAGTTATGCATGTTTATTTCTTGGATTATTAAAAAATAATTTCTTATTCCTTTTTCTCATTTATTTCAAGCTCTGGACACCTTACTTTTAGTCTATATACAAGTAACTAATCTAAACATTTTTTAAATTCTAAGGAAATATAGAAATTGTTACTAATGCAGAAGTCTTTGTACAGACTGGATGAGTACTTTCCCTTCAAGAGTACTTTCCCTTAGAATTCACAAATAAGATTTTAATGTATAATATAAAATAATGTATATATACACACAATATATATATATATGTCTATGGTCAATTATAAAACACAAATGTTTTCCAGTAATTAAAATTTTTTTTATCATGTTTTCAAATAACACTATGTGGGGCCACTAATTGAACATTTTATATAAAACCTTAGAATCTGTTGCTGTTAGCTATTGTTCAATGGATTCTAATTCATGGAGACCGCATGTGTGCAAAGTAGAACTGCCCCTTTGTTTCTACCTCTGGGGAGGTTTCAGCACAGATTTTTAGATATAGTCCAGCATTTAACCACTGCACCACTGATGGACCTTCATACTTAAAATTAATTCTGGCTAAGTCAAACAAAAATCTTTTCTTTCACAATCTGGTAAATCCTCAATGATTATTTTAATTCACTTTTAAAATCAGTAGCAAGAGAGATTATCTACCTTGATATTGACTTTTTCCTTGCCTCTCATCTAAAAATTTTTTGGATCAGGCCCACAGTTGTGGTTGTTGTGTTTTTGTTTCTGCTTTTAAAGTTTTATTGGTAGGCAATCCATATATGATAATAGCCAATAGTTCAGTCATATCAAGAACAGATATACAATTACCACAATCAATTTTGGAATATGTTATCTTTTCTTATATTCCTTATTTGTAGTTCCCATTCTCCCCTCAGACTCCCCTTACATGGCTCCAATAAACAATTAACCCATTTACTTTCTCTATAGATTCATCCATCCTGCATTTCATATACTGAAAAACATGCAAAAACAAAGAATCAAAAAAGATGAGAACTATAACAACACAAAATTAAGATAAACCACAGTTGAAAAGAAAGTAGAAAATATTAAAAACTAGAATAACTTTAAAATGGGTCAAAAGGGAGATCAAATGATAAGTTTTTAGATTTTAACCTAACTGCATATTCAATAATTTACTTTCCAATGCACTCTGTATGATAGCAAGGTTATTTATGTCCTTGGTCTAATTTCAGAGGGGATTTAGAAGGTGCTTAATCCACATGTATTTTCCCTTCACTTTAAAAAAATGCTGTCAACTTTTAAATAAGTCAAAGGGTCAAGCATGATGTTATATTTTAACTTACCTACTATAATCATATTTGAATTACTCTCTGTTTGTTAACAAGGCCATTCACATTCTTTGGCTATGGACAGAGGGAATTCACCTGAGAAACAATGTCTGTGTGAATCCTGACAATGGATTTTGGGCTTCCATTATCATCCATGGCTGTTTGTAAAATTCCCAACCCAACTCAGAAGCTCACACAGCCCTCACAGATGCACCACCATGCTGGAGAAACAAGAGTAGTAACTACAAAAAAAAAATCAAGATAAAGAATAAATCTTATAAACCTAGACTCAATGGAATCACCCAATGAAAATCACTCAGACTTAATAGAATAATGAAAAATAAGCCCTGGAACAACCTGAAAGAGAATATAAAAAGAATGATCCTATAAGAGATCTGGGGATAAATCTGAAAACAAAGGAAGAAGTTTGGATACTAAAAACCTCACTCTGTAAAGAAACCAAGAAGCTAAACAATGAGATAACAAGAAAAAAAAACACCCCCAAAACCATGATATAATAACTGAGACATTGAATGGAAGAATAGTACAATTGTTGTGTGTGAATTCACAGACAACCACATAATCTACAGTCATGAGAGAAATAATCAACCAAAAAAGAAAATGAATTTGAAGAAAGCCTGAGAATGATGTGGGACATCATCAAGAGAAGCAACCTATGTCTCAGGTTGATCCCAGAAGAGGAAGAAATAAACACATCTAAGATAAAATAGTAAGAGAAATGGTGGAGGGGAAATTCCCTACTATAATGGAGGAGGAAATAACTACTTAGGAAGCAGCAGAGACAATTTCAAATAGGCTAGAGGCCAGAATAAAAACATCAAGACATTTCAGTAGTCAAATTATCCAACTTCAAGGAAAAGAAGAGAATCTTGAAGGCAGCTAAATTAAGAAAGAACAGTCACCCAGACAATGGGGCAGCATATACCACACCTTGAAAGAAAATGAACTGTCATCCAATAATACTATATCCAGCAAAGTTATTCACCAAATATGAAGGGTCAATAAAGATATTTCCAAACAAGGAAAGGCTTAAGCATTTTGTAAAAATAGAACTAGCATTACAAAAAATAGTAACTAGATCTCTATGGTCAGAAACTTAACAACGGGACCACATAGACATGAGACTACCACTATGTAGAATGTATACCCAGAAGCCAACACACTGAAAACATCATCCCAATAATGCAAAACCAGAGGGGGAACAAAGATAGGAATTAATCACCACCACCCCTTGCCCCTCCAAAAAAAAGAGTAAGTGCCAAATACAAATACTATGAAATGACAGAAATAAATTCACCTTTAAAAATAATAACAATGAGCATACATTGACTAAACACAGCAACTGAAAAACAAAGAATAACACAGACTGGATTAAGAAACAAGACCTATCACCGTGCTGCCTTAAGAGACACACTCCAACCTCCCAGACAAAAAACAGACTAAGAGCCAAAGGACAGTGAAATCTACCAACCCACTGGTAAACAAAAATAACTGGGAGTGGCAATTTTAATCTCTGATGAAAAACAAACTCTAAAATAAATGATTTAATAGGAAACAGTATGGACACTACATATCCATCACGGGGTCAATAGACCAAGAACACATAGCCATAAGAAACTTTTACATGCCCAGTGAAAGAACCCGGAAATACATGAACCAAATCCTTAAGGAGCTGAAAAGAGAAATCACAGGATCAATTTTAACAAACCTTGCTCAAGGAAAGACAGATCAACAGGAAATATATTCAATAAAGAAACTGAAGATAGGAACAACACAATCAAACAGCTGGACCTCTTAGATATAGACAGAGTACCCCAATCAACAACCAAAAAATGCATATTCTTCTCCAGTGCACAAGGTACATATTCTAAAATATATCATGTCCTAGGTCACCCAGTAAGTCTGAAAAAAATTCAAACACATGGAAGTCATACAAACCATCTTCTCAGAGCACAAAGCTATAAAACTGAAAATCAACAAAAGAAAGAACATAAAAGCAAACATATAGAGACAACAACATATTGCTTAAAAACGACTAGGTATTATCCCAAATTAGAGATGAAATGAAGAGGCTCCTTGAAACAAATGAGTGATAACACAATATATCAAGGGCTGCAGGATACATCATAAATAGTTGTCAGTGGACAATTTACTCTCATTAATGCACACATTAATTAAGAGGGAAAAAAAAAACATTATCAACACCTTAACCCAACACTCCCAAAATTTGAACGACGGGCACAGAAACCCTCTAAATAACAGGGGAAAAGAAACAATGAAAATTAGAGGAGAAATAAATGTTTTCTTAATCTACTGTTGAATGTTGAGAAGGCACATCCTCTTTTAGAAATATTATTGTAAGTTAAAAACCTATTTGCAGACATTTGGGGGAAAATATCCCTTTCAGCATCTTCCAGGGGTCTTTATCAATGTTCCCTTGGGCTTTCCAGATACTCCAGATAGACTTCAATTGAGAATTGTGTTGTCAGGTTTTATGACTTCAAGTGTATCATTTGACCTTCTACAGGACAAAATAGGTGCTAACTTGTCAACCTTATTCATTCCAATGTTCTAGGAAGATCTTTTAAAAGGCCAAAAAGATCCTCTGAATTATCAGATCACTTCTGTATATTTTCCAGAATTAAAACATATTGCTCTTTCCAAGACTAGAAAAATCTTTGGATTAAGTAATTGAAAAAAATATCTTGATCTTTATTTTTGTGGGCATTAACAAAATCTCCTAGATTGTGGGAAAATGACAAAATAAATTCTCTAAGTGAGATGCAAAAATGATTAGATAACGCCACTAAACCAAATATCCTAGACGAGCTAATGTGATCAAAATAACTTGAGCATGAACCAAGAAAATGGAGCCGTTTTAGAAGAATCTCATGGGTTTCTTAGACAATTTGGGGTCATAGCTCTACTTTAAATGAATAGCTTTATGGTTTAAAAACAAACAGCTGCACAAACTAAAGCTCAAGATCTGTATATTTCCATCTCTAAATACTTGACTCCTTTCTGTATTTCTTTATTTTAATGCTAGTTTTTAATCTACCGCATCCCTTTGTTTGTTATAACTTTAGCCTTGTGAGATCCATGGAATAAACATCACAATGTGTTTTTCATTTCCCCTAGCTACAACCTTCGTTGTTTTTTCCTTACATTTTAATATGACTTTTAGCACTCAGAAAAGAGCAATGATACCAGATGGCAAGAGTCTGATGCTGTTTTCTGCCTCTTTAGAGAAAGTCAGGTGGTTGGCAGTTTGTCATTCAAGGCAAACATGAATTGGAATTTCTTACTTGGGGTCGCCGCAGGCAACTGCATAGATTTTAAAGTGTTCTTTGATATGCTCCTACTTTCTATAAGACTCCCTTTTTCTCTTAGCCTCGTGTAGGCCCAATCCTGTGAACAATGCTGTTTACAGAGTTCGCTTTATTATTTGGGTTATGTGTCAATAGATATTTGTGATATTGGCTACTAATAAACTGTTTACTTGTAGTGGAGCCTGCTCAATCTCCATGGCCTGCAGACGACTGGATGGGAAGCTGAGTCCTATGCCTCACCCACTCAGTGGATCACTGGAGTCTGAGATAACTTGTGGACGTCACCTTATACCTTTTAATTAGGAAGCACAGTATCAGTGTCCCCAGGAGACCATGCCACTATAAAATAATATGAATGGCTTCAAAAGTTACATGGAAAATGTAATCATCTTTCAATTCAATTTTTCCATGAACTTTATATAGCTCCCTTTTATATGAATAGAAATGTCTTACCCTAAAGAGATGTATTCAGTATTTCAGTTTCTTAAGCTTAATGGATTTTTATCCCCATGGTAATTTAATAACCATTCAACCCTTTGATTTTATGCATAGAGAATGTAATGGAGATATTCTGTGAATAAAGCTATATTTAGTTACAGATTGGAAGCACTATAATATTTCTAATTTAGCTAGTCAATATAAATATAAACAGTAAATTATCTTACTTCATACTCTACCTACATTAATCCATTTTACCCTCATTACATCACACACTATAGCACGATGCATGGCAGTCACCATGAACCTAGTTCTTGTTATTGTAAGAAGGATTAGTATTAAAATTGGTAATTTTGAGCACCTCAATATAGATAAATCATTAAGAGTGAAACAGTAACAGTGTATGATGTTAGACTCTTCATCAGGCTAGTATGATGCCAATATCTAATTATTTCAGTGTGATTATTTTTTACGCAGCTCTATGTTAAAATAGATAAGCTTAGAGACAAATGAGTAGTGGATTTAATATGGCGGCACTACTGCAGTGGTTTCCCGATGGAAATTTTAAGATCTATTTCAAAACTAAATATAAAATCAAACACCGGTTCAATCTTGAAATGACGTCAGCAGCAGTTCTGAATTTCAGATAGAATGAACTAGCCTAAAATTCAAACATGAACTAGGTAGTGGGGCTGACTATACAAGAGGGCCTCACATTCAAGGGCAACTGGTACATCAAGTCTTTCTTGGTCTTGAATAGGTGTCTGCTTACAGAATCAGATGATAGGAAAGTCCCATGACTGTGATGAAGATTTTAAATTATTTAGGTAATTAAATCAATTAGTTACTTAGTTGTTAATTACTTAATTACTTAAGTTAAATTAATTACTTAACTTAATGACTGAATGGATTATAAATAACAATAATTAAAGCCATTCTCTTTTGGTCGTAATCTGTGGTCTATGGTGCACTAGGAAATAGGGGTTCAAATAAGAAGCATTATAATTTATATGTGACTACTACAAGAGAGTAGGTTATTTCTTAATTAAATTTTCAGCTAGATAGGGTCAGAGTACTTGTCTATTATAATAGTCAGTTTCCTCATCTGGGTAATGAGGTTGTTAATAGTATCAGCCTAACATAATTGTTTTGAGAATTAAGCAGCATAGGTGTGCATATTTAGCTCTCCGCCAGGTGGTTGCATGTATGCTAAACTATAATTAGAGAGAGGTTTCTGGAACTATCTTAGGCAAAAGGAATCACTAATAGTAAATAGAATTAAAAAAATTTACAATCAACTACTTACATTCTCCCTATACAATAATATATCCTTCATGGTAAAGGAAATTATGAACAGGTAAACAGTAAGTTGTATTGTTAAAGGACAGCTTTTGTTAAAGCACAAAGTTATGATGTCTGCATACATGGCTACCAATGGCAGCAATTAAAATGCTATTCTGAGGCAGGACTAACAATTGACAATTTTGAATCAACACATAAGACTCATCTGAGAGAGAAATCAGCACACATGGGCAGAATGTGAGTCTGTGACTAGGTAGGAAGGGTGTCTTTATAAAGCAAGGAGGCCATTTGGAACCATTCAACTTTAAGCCAAATTTTCCCTAAAAGTTAGGCAAATCTACATTCTTGCTCTTTTAAACTCCTCATTTCCATATTACAGATGATTTGATAAAGCCAAAGCAATGATTACAGGAAGCAAGTAGTAAAGCCCAGATGGTGTTCAGGTTACATATATCTCCTGTCCTTACTCCTAGCAGTTGACAGTAAAGACTCGGACTACTGCTGTGTCAGTGCTTCTGAGGCTGTATTTGTTTCATCATGGGGAAAAATAATATATTAGTGATATTTGTCAGGGAAAAATTTCCAAGTGCCTATGAGCATATTAGAGATATGGCAGCCTTGGTGTCAGATCCCTGAATTAAAGTTGTAGATTCCCCACGATTGTGGAGTACCGTGTTGCTTGTGAGGTGCCCTGGGGAAGGGGGAGGGGTTACCCTTCACACTGCAGGCACACTGCAGTGATGTGAACCCAACACGGCTCTGAGGGAGGAGGGGGAGGAGGCCTCTCCTCCAGTGAAGATTGGCAGCTTTGGAAACCTGAAGGAGGCAGTTTCCGTTCTAATTTGCCCTGTGGGATCTCTATGAGGTGGAATTGACTCTACGCCAGTGTTTGGTTTT
The DNA here is from genome assembly GCF_050624435.1 of Tenrec ecaudatus. NCBI lineage: Eukaryota > Metazoa > Chordata > Mammalia > Afrosoricida > Tenrecidae > Tenrec > Tenrec ecaudatus. The sequence goes on from NC_134536.1 coordinate 92,861,574, forward strand.
AGTTTTGATATTGCAAGTTACTTTGAATGAAAGGTTAAACACAAAAAGACTTCAAAACATCTATGGAAGTACTTCATTACCTTTTGTTTCTATTTTTCTTTGAAACTTTGAAGCCCCCTCATTTATCTTCCCTTAAGAAAATTCATCTGTAAAACTTGAATAATTAGTATACATTTTTTTTACTTTTACAATACAACACACATTAGTTCCTCTGCTAATGCTAAATCCCTTGAGTTCCTCAATGAGGCCTAGACATGCAGACACTTTGACCATAAGCAGCCATTGCTTTCCTGCAACTCATGATCTATGGAGGACTCAGCTCTGTCCCTGCAAGTTCAGGAGCCTGTGTGATCAGAGTGCTGAGGAGGTGCCCATAATTGTGTATCATGAGCCTAGCATTTAAAAATTCCACTGAATGCTTCATGTGTTTGCTAATATGTTTACGCTGTATCTCTCATCTTTCAAAGATTCTATTTAGAAAGCAAGATATGAGAAAGTATTAACACTGTGGGACCTAGATATCCCGTTATGTACATGGATGAAACACTTTGACTGGTCAAAGGAGTCCTTTAGTAGCAATGATGGATGAAGATGAAACCTGTAACCAGATGGAAGAACATATTTGCCAGTAGTCTTCTCAGTGTGAGTCCACTAGGAGTGGTTAAGGAATAGGGAGAGTAGGTCTCAGTCCCACATGATCAAATGAGACATGATCAACTGAAAGCAGATGGTCACTAACTGTCTCCAAAGAGAGGTAGGGAGGACAATTAAGTACAGGGCTCATTTTTTCTTTTTAGTTCAGTTTTGCCAGATGTTGGTATGTTACAATGGAAGAGCATGGTGTGGAAAAGCAGATCACAAGAAGAGTAGGCCTCATGAAAAAGGTAAAAACTAACATCTCTCAAGAGGCTTTTCGAAGGACACAAAACTACAAATGAATATCTCTCTGCCCTCGACTCCAAGAAACAAAGACAAAAGTATTATGCAAAGTAGCTGTCATGTCAACTCTCTGGTGTTTCTCAAAGATGCCTGGCTCCTATGTCTGGAGTGCTCTTCCTCCTTGTGGGAGTCTGGGTAAACAAGAGAAACAAATCCAAAGATACTCAGATGTATATAAGGAAGAGCTTTATATAAAGAGTAATTGTATATTAAGAATTCATCCCAGCCCAGTCCAGATTAAGCCCCTAAGTCCGATATTAGCCCATATGTCCGGTACCAATCTATAAAGTCCTCTTTAGACTCACGAAACACATGCAATGATGACAAATGCAGGAAGATCAAAGGCCGGGGGGTGGGAAGTCTTGTGGATCCAGTGGTGTTGTGAGCATCTCCGCTCTGACAGGGGTCTCCATGTGGGTCCTCCAGCTCTAGAGGTCTGGCTCCATCAGCCTCTCTCCTTGTGTCTTCTCCACAGAGATGTCTCACAGGGAGTGAGCTGGGAGAGTATGTCTCTCCTCTTCAAGGAGGGAAAAACAGGAGTTCCCATAATCCTTGTGAGAAGGCCATGCCCACACAGAGGCCTCATTGGCTATGATCTGATTGACAGGTTAGACTCTACCCCTTCACTCTTAATCCTCAAATTGACACCAGATTATGTAACGACCACATTTCTTTTCCCATTAAGGCTATATAGCCTTTTTGAGTCACATGTTGAAATCCCTGTAACTCATGCTGCTCTCTGGTCATGTAATATAAAATATCATATAATAAGATTTGAAAGCTTCTACAAATGAACTATGAAAACCTCATATCACTGGTCAAACTTATTTATTGTCATATATGATCTGTCTTCATTAGTGTCGTGCCTGACATAAATGCTTAATTCGATGTTCCATTATTGTAATAATGTGTTATACAACATTATTGAATTTGAGAGCTCATTTAATTCATTAGATTATTTTCTTCCACTAGGTTTCTCCTGATGGCTTTGATTTGGTCTCTTTTTTTCCCATCTTTTGGAGGAAGATGTGTTTGGAGGAGAGGAAGCCATTCCTCTCTTTGCTCTGTTCTGTACTTTCCCCTTCTTTTTACTCTCTTCCCGTTTTTATTTACGTACTTTCTCCTTCTGTGTTGCCTTCTACTATGTTTCCCTACCTCCTTTCTTGCCTTCTTCCAGTCTCTTTTCCTGCAATTTTTCAGTTTCTGCAAATGCTAGGCATTTTAGTCACCATTAAAAATAGAGGAATAAGAGATCTTTGGGCCTAGGAAGATAGTTTTTTAGTGAGAACAGGAAAAGTAAGCTAATTAATTAGATATGCATTAGAAGTAAAGTAGATGGCATAGTAAGTTATATGTTAGGCTGTTAACCACAAGGCCAGCAGTTTGAAATGACCAGGTATTCCACAGAAAAATGATTAGGCTCTTAACTCATCTATAGGTTTACAGTCTCATAAACCAAACGATAAGCTCTTCTTTGTCCTACATGATCACTGTGAATCAGAAAAGGCTGAAGAAGCGTGACTTGGCTTTGATTTTTTATTATTAGAAGGAAGCTAAAGTAAATTCGTCAGCACATGGCCAAGTCACACATAAAATCAAGGGAAGATTATCCTGGAAGGGATGGTAATTGAACTGTATCTTGAAGAAAGAATAAAAATTGCCAGATAACAAAAGTTATTAGAATGCAATAAAACATTATACGTTAAACACAAATATAATCAATGCTAACCAAGGTGGAGTTTTATGACAGAGTGGGTGTTGTTTAGGAAAGCGAAAAGCTCACCAGTGTGGTTGAGTTAAACATACTAGGTGCCAGCAGAGACAAAGGTGAGGATGAGAAGCACCTGACTGTCCCCTTTCACTGCCCTGTTGATCCGTTCTTCATCCAAAAGACTGTGGGAGCCACTGACAGATGGGAAGCTGTAAGAAGTTTAATGATATGTGGATTCTAGAAGGGACTGTGACTGCTGGGTGAGTACAAAATGGCAAGGTATGAAATTAGAATCAGGGAGACCTAGTAAGAGGCTGTTATCAGTAATTCAGGCAAGCAAACCAGGAGTTACTTAAATGTCTCTTCATTTATTTAGTTTCTTCTGCCATTCTCCCTTCCCTCATCTCTCTCTACCTCCTTACCTTTATTCCTCTGTTATTGTATTCTTCAAGTAATTTGTCAATTTATGTAATACACCAGTTGGGAGTAGTCAATGGAGCTATTAAAAGCATGAAAATAGTAAAACTGGGGGCATTCTACAAGGGAGTGAACAAAAATAGGAAAATGATTTAAGCAATAACCAAAAGTACAATGGTAAAAAGAAGAGGGTTATCAAGAGTATGAAATGCATTGAACACCCTAGAGAGATGGAAGACTTTACATAAGGTCTTGGTTGTTTAATTCTAGCCTCTCCAGCATCCTGGTAGCTGAGACTTTCTCTTCAAGTTTTAAGGATTATGATCTTCTGGTAATTCTAAGATTTTCTTATTCTCAGTCCCCTTTATCTTGATTTATATATTTCCAAAATATAGGATCAAAACTCAAAAACTCAAGCTCAGTGTCACCAAGTTGATGCTTACTGATAGCAACCCAATGGACAGGGTAGAACGAGGCCCGTGGATTTGCAAGACTTGTATTCACCAGAGTAGAATAGTCCGGATCTCAATGACTTCTTCTTAGACCCACTTCCCCTCCTCTAGTCTAAAGTTACTGTCAGATTTCTACCTAGTGCCTTGAACTAACTCTATGTGGTACTAGGTAGGGCGTACCCAAATCAAACAGAGCACACATCTTGATCCTTTATTGCGCTGTAAGTTGATTGCACCAGCTTCTGATCTGGTTTCACATATCTTCAGTCCTGTCCCTTTATTCAGTCCTCCACAAAGAGGGTGAGTCATCCCACTCAAGCCCTGTTTTGATCATCTCCCCCTTCGCCGAACTCTGCAGGATCTGAGTGTCTGCTTACGTCAAATCAAAGCTGATCATGAGTCACTCTTTATCTATCTGTCCTCCACTTTCATCATAGCCTGATTGTTCTCTCTGCTTAATTCAAGCTGACTGGCTCCTTGTTCCGAACACACACGCGGCTGCTTCCCTTCTCCAGGGCATTCACAGAGCCTTCCGCCCACCTGGCATGTTTCCGCTCCTCTTTGTTGTACAGGCCTCAGTGCTGCTGGCTTCAGAGCCCAGCACAGTCCTCAACTCTCGAAGGCTCTCCAGCTTTGTACGCGTTTAACTCAGTCACTCCCAGCTACCTGACTCCCTCCCTCCTTATATGCTACCATTGACCACTTTCATCCATGAACTTGCTTATCTATGTATTTGCTTACTTATTCAATAAAAGCAGAATCATCCAGACCAGCCCCCGGTTAGGGGAGCTGTAGTAAAACAGTAAGGACAGTGTGGCGAACAAAATGGCCCGGCCTTTTTCTAAAGGGCTTATCACTTAGGGATTCAAGACAGCTATTAAAACACTATCACAGTTCTATAAGAAATTGTAGGATTGCTTCCCAACAGCTTCACGCTGGTAAAAGCCAGGAACTGCTAACCCAGTCCCTTGGAGGATATCATGTCCCTTCATCCAGATGCAACTCACCAATCAGGGGTCATCTACACAGTAAATCATTCTGACTGGTAACCTGCCCCACCTGCAAAATAAAGCAAAAGTAGCCTACCCCCCCAAAAAAAACATTATCACAAGAGTAATGGCTATTACAAAGTAATTATTATGAAATTGAGATTTTAACAGTTGGGGAGATCCAGGAAAGCTTTTCTAAGGAAGTGAATTCTGAGAATGTATATGATTTAATCAATTGAAAATATAGGGTAGACAAAAGCTTCCAGAATGTCAAATGGAAGCTTTAAAGTGCCAAGATGAGACTGGTCTGGGAATAGCCTGTATGAGATGTCAAATTAGCTACAATTGAAAGGGTGAATCCGTGCAAACCTCTCATGATTGTGTAGGTCACATTCTAAGAGGTCTCATATCACAAATAATTTATAAGTCTGGCTAATGTCTCTAGTCCAGGCTTTGCACTACTTTATTCCAATTTAACCCTCTCCTGAGTATTTTCATTTCCACTCCAGACATGTTGAATCCAAATCTACATGTTAACAAGATATCTCTGGGGACATATGAAAAAACATGCAGGAATATCGTTGCACTATTGACTCTGATTTGGTATAGCTGGGGTAGAAAAGCAAATCCTTAGTAGAGAGTCAAATTAGAAAGAATCTCTTTGAAGATATTGACCAGTCTCCTGTGGTTTCCAAACTTGCCCACTTTAAAAATCACCTGGCACTTGCCGTCAATCTCTCTCCTTGGAAATTTTAATTATGTAGGTAGATCTATGGTAGGCCCTCATTTTTTTTAAGAGCTCCAGTTTTTGTTTTGTTTTTATCAGAGTTACTTGGATACATGGATTTATATGATGTTTGAATCATTCTAGAGCGATAGGAAGAACAAAAAATGAAAGCTTGGCGAGCTATCATAGACTGAAACTCTCATTTCTCTTCATTTTAATATTATCTTTAATGCAAACATTATCTAACTGCTATGCATACTAGCCTGTCTTTGGATGTTGATTAGATAGATACATCTTTGCCTACTTCCCAGTTTGACCAAAGAACAGTGGATCCCAACCCTGGATTGCCATCTGAATTCCTCCTTTCATGCCAAGAGTCCAGGGTCTAGGCCAGGCATCCAGGGACTAGGCCAGGCATCTGCTGCTTTCAAAACATCCAGCTGGTTCTGATCCACAGCCAGTGTGGTCTAGAACCACTGCTCTGGGGTGTTTGAGGGAAGCAGGCAGTCTGCTTTGTTTGCTTTGCCTCATCCGAGTGCTTCTGTTATCGGTTCATCTGATACTAGATTCAGATATTTTGCTCAGCTATGGATCCACCCTTTCTCTGTGATGTATAATCACATGTTATAAAACATGATTAATTATTGCCTATCTCTGGCCATCAAGGATGTCCCTCTCTGAAACACGCGTACTGACTTCTCTGAAATTGACAGGATCAATGGGCTGCTATCCAAGGGGACTTATCTGAATAAGATTATGAATATTTACTATGGAATTGTGGACATCTCAAGGTATTTCAACAACTTCTAAAAATGTAATTATTATTTTAGTTGCAACACCACTTATGAAAAGTGGTTAGCAGTTCCTTTTGCTGTCTTGAATTCTATCATATACCCCACTTGTCCATCACTGGATCATGCTGTGCTGGGTTGCATGGTTCTGTGATGCTGGAAGCTAAGCCTCTGATTTGTCAAATACCAGTAAGGTCCACTAAGGTGAACAGGTTTCACAGAAACTTCCAGACTAAGAGCAACTATGAAGAAGGGATGATCAGTGTACTTCTGAGGTATTAGCCACTAAAACCTTATAAATAGCAGCAGAATATTGCCTGATAGTAGTGACAGAAGATTAATTCCTTAGGTTGGACGACACTCAAAATAAAATATGCTTGGAAAAGGAGTTGCCTTTAATAAGTAGAATTGACTTTATTGTGTGGCTAGAGTAAAGCATTGTAGATCCTCATTTGTGGATGGGATAGGACTTCAAATGAGAAGAAATAGTTATAAATATTCCTCATATTTGGAATGTGGAATGCACAAATTATGCCACTAGGAAAGTTGGTAGTTGTTAAAATGAAATGAAATGCATAACTATAAAGTGCATAAAAGCATCGCTGTGTTAAAATGCACTCCGATTGGCCATTTTGAAACGGACCATCATACAGGTGACTGTGGTTTGTTCAATGACAAGTTAAAGAGGAATGGCTTCATATTCATCCTTAACAAAACATCTCATAATCTATCTTGAAGTACAGTCCTGTCCGTGATGAAAACATCAATCTGCCTACCCAAAATACCAGTTAATAAGATTATTATTCAAATTTATACACCAGTCACAAAGTCAGTGATAAAGGTATTTAAGAATTGTAAGGATTTGTGCAGTCTGAAATTGATTAAATCTACAGTCAAGATTCATTAACAATACCCAGTGATTAGAATCTATAAGTTGGAAGCAAAGGAAAAATCAGTGTTTGGTGATAGAAATCAATTTCGAGGTTCCATAAAAGTTTTGCAAGAAAAATCACCATGCCAAAAATAATTTTTCAACAACATAATTACCATCTATACATGTGAACTTTAAAGGATGAAATACAAAGGAATCAATTGAGTACATCGATGGGAAAAACAATGGAGGCGCTTAATATCATCAGTACAAACAAGTTAATTGTAAAATTAACCATCAATTGCTTATATGGATGATCAGGTTTAGATAAGGAAAACTGAAAGAAGTTCATAAGAACCAAAAATACAACTTTGAGTATGTTCCACCAGAATTTGGAGACCAGATTTGATGCACGGACCACTACTGACCAAAGACCAGATGAACTGTGGGATGACATAGAGAAAGTCATGCATGAGAAAAGTTCAAGATTAATAAAAATGGAAAATAAAAGACCAAAATGAATGCTAGAAGAGACTTAGAAATTTGATCTTGAATGTAGGGTAGCTAAAAGAAATGGAAGAAACGATGAAGTAGAAGAGCTGAACAGAAGAAATCAAAAGGCAGCTTGGGAAGACAAGTAGAACATGGTATGAAACGTGTATGCACTTTGAGTTAGAAATTAAGAAGGAAGAACATAATCGGCATATCTCAGGTCGAAAGAACTGAAAAAAATATCCTAGCCTTGAGCAGCAATATTGAAGACTCTGCGGGGAAAATGTTAAATGGCGCAGGATGCTTCGAAGAGGGAAGAAAGAGTCCCTGTATCAAAAGTAATTGGTCACCATTTACTCCTTCATGAGCTAGCATATGGTCAAGAACTAATGCTATTGAAAGAAAAAGTCCAAACTATAATGAAGGCATTTACAGAAAAGAAGGCTCCACCAGTTGAGGAAATAATCATTTAAACGTTTCAGATAACCGATGTGGCACTGGAATCATTCACTGGCATATGCCAGAAAATTTGGAAGCTATCTGTAGACCTACAGGTAGAGAGCCATTCTTTCTCAGAATTCCTAAGAAAGGTGACTCAATGGAATATGGCAACAGTTGAACAATGTCACTAAAATCACACGCAAGCTAAATTTTGATGAAGATAATTAAAAAATAGTTGCAGCCACCCATCAATAGGGGGGTGAGATAAATTCAATCTGGATCCAGAAGAGGATGTGTAATAAAATATATCATTTTTAATGTCAGGTGGATCTTAACTGAAAGCAGAGAATACCAGAAAGTTGTTTACTAGTGTTTTATTGATGATACAAAGGCTTTCAACTATCTGAATCATTAATTGTGTTCATGACATGAGAAACCTGCTCATGAGAATCTGTTGCTCAGACAGAACGAAGGGATGTTGCATGTTTTAACATCAGGAAAGGTGTGTATCAGGGTTGTATCCTTTCATTGTATCTATTCAATCTGTATGCTGAGCAAATAATCTGAGAAGCTGTAGTGTATAGAGAACTGGGCATACCAATTAGAGAAGGGCTCATTAACAACTTACTATGCCTAGGAATCCTGGTGCCACTGTCCCATAAGCATCATAGTCCCAGTCACAGGGTCAGCAGTTGAAGCCCACCAGCTGCTCCATGAGAAGAAAATGAGGCTATCTATACCCATAATGATATGTCACACATTACTTGATTATAGTGGGTTTTTAGAAGTTGTAATAAGCTTCGTTGCAGTGGGATTGCTTGTTTTTTGCATATGCAGATGACAAAAACTTACTAAAAGTCAAGAGGACTTAAAGCACTTATTGATGAAAATCATTGACTACAGTCTCCAATATGGATTAAAACTCAATGTAAAAAAATTACAAATCTCACATTTGAGCTAGTAAATAACATACTAATAAATGGAGAAAAACTTGAAAATTTCAAGGGTTTCATGTTACTTGATCCATATTTAACCCTAATGGAACCAGCAGTCGAGAAATCAAACAACATACGTGTTGACGAATCTACTGAAAAGACCTCTTTACGATGTTTAAGAGAAAATAGTCATGGTTTCATTTTGTGGCACATTGAATGTGGGTGTACACATAAATAAAAATATGCACTGGACATAAACCATATTTTCAATCCCCTAGTATGCATGTGAAAGCTGGACAATGACTATTAATTGATATTAATTGATACATTTGAATTCTGGTGTTGGAGAAGAATATTAAAAATGTTATGGACTGCCAGAGGAACAAACAAAATTGTTTTGGAGAAAGTGAAGCCAAATTGTTCCTTCGAAGGGTCTATTATGATACTTCACCTCATTTACTTTGAACAAGTTATTAGGAGAGAGCATTCCCTGGAAAAGAACACCATTCTTAGTAACGTAGAGGATCAGTGCAAAAATAGAAGGCCCTAGACCCTTGGTGGACTGACCCAGTAATTGCAACAATGGGTCTAAATAGAGCAGCTGTAGAATGGCTCTGAACTGGGGGGCCATTGGGGTCATGTCGTGCACAGCATCCCTATGAGTTGGAGCCAACTTTATGGCACCTATCAGTAACAATGTATTTTATGAAAACTAGCCTGTCAGGATTAAGCAGAAACAAATGTATTATTTTTCAGTTCACAAATGGGATTGACTTTATCGTTTGTTGCAGGTTAGTGAAGTAGGGTCCAGTACTATATTCAATTACTTGTGCCTTCCAGGAGGAACTGCTAAGCAACAGGAAGAACATGATACATCAGGGCAGACAAGAGTGAAATCACCAAGCAAGTGAGGGCAATTGGGGCAACAAATGGATAGAGAAAAAGTATGGGAAGTTCAGAGGCTAGTAGTATCTAAAAATTCTTATATACTGAAAGACACTTTGTACCAATATCATATGGTAAATTCTTACACATTGAGCTAGGTATTTTCATCCCCAAATGGTTTACAATATTAATCCAGTTATAATAGGTAGATACCCCATATACCCCCCACTCCCTCTGCCCAATGTCTCTGGCAAAGGAGCAAGACAGTTCGTAGTTACCATACCGAAATACAATTTGCTTGTATTACAAAAGGCAAGTGTTTATGCATTAACTGCAAACATATCTTGAAGAAAGTCATCGTGTTTTAGAAATGATTATCCCAAATTTCTCTTGGTCAGATTGAGGAGTGTATCTCAAGAGGGGTAGTGGGTCCCAAACATGTATTTATGGTTAAGTGACTTTATGATTGCAAAGAGATAGGATGAGCTATTAAATCTTGTTTGCTGTTTTGCAACTATATATAACACATTCAACTATGATTTGTTATTGTCTGATTCTCATAGATGTCCTACTTATTAATACAATATGAACCAAAACCTAAACCAAATCTGTTGCCATAGAGTTAATTCTAACTCATAGAGACCCTACAGAACATTGTAGATCTGCTCAAAAGGTTTCCCAAATCCATATTTCTTACTAGAGCAGACTGTGAAATAGCTAGTGGAGTCGAAATATGAAACTTGGGAGCTCAACGTTTAATCACTGTGCGACCAGATCTCCTTGCAATATAGCACCTGTTTCCAAGGACCATGACCTTCCTTTAGCACAGCTCAGAGGCCAATGGAGGGCCTCAATTCTTCTGGAAAAACAAGACAAAATATAGACTAACACCAACATTTGAAGAAATATAACTTTACCATAAGTATAAGTTAATAAGTGGAAAAATAACTAATTAATTCCAAATTCTTAGATATTTTGGAATACAGAGCTGCAGTAATAATTTATGGTTATTGTTAAGCACTGGACTGCTAAGGGAAAGTTCACCGGTTCAAACCACCCAGTCACAGGAGAAAGATGTAGCAACTTTCAGCCTCTGAAACCTTATGGCATAATTCTCCTCTCCCTTATAGGGTTGGGATAAATTCAAGGGAAAATGATATTATGGTGATGTATGAATATGGCTCTGATATCAATATTATGACCAATTAATATATTTTCTAAAATATCTCTTGACTCCTTACCAGAACTGTGATTGATATTAGTTGCCATTGAGTTTGCTCCAACTCAGTGACCTCATATACAGTAAAACTGGTGAAAGCTGGAATTTGCCTAACGTGGAACCTGTGAGCAAAGAAAAAGTCAAATAGTCTCCATGTAAACAAATAATATAAAAATGCCAAGACTGTACCCTGTCAAAGAGGAAAAGCGGTGAGAAATAGAAACAATGAGGCAGTCCCACTGTGTTCTAGCGCTCACAGGTTTCCAAGTATAACAGACTAAATCATGGCCCACTCCTGCACGCAGTGTTCAGTTTGAGCTTACTGGGCAACCACGCTGTCAGTATCTCTCATGGAGAGTTCTCTTTTTTGCTATTTTAATTGACCAACCATAAGTTACTCCTCCGGTAGTTCATCTCATCTGATTATGTATTTGTACCCCCCCATAATGCTCACGGCTCCCAGTTTATACAACAACGTGGGAAACTGGCCTTCCACCAGCACTTTCTCATACATGCATGAGGGGAGAAGAAGACATTACCTTAGAAGTGGAGAATGTGATTGTGGAAGAGTAAAGGAAAATCACAGTGTTTATGCTGTTTATGCATACACAAACAAAAATTCCTAATGGGAACCAGCTAAAGTTTAGACGTAGGGAAAAGAGCTGTAACCACATCATTTTGTATTAAGTGGTGGGAATGTATCCTTAAACAAAGTGAACTGAGCAGGTAAGAAATATAACACTTTTTCCCCCCTTGGGAAGGAGGATTGTCATTAAAGCTTACTGCTGTAAGAAGCTCTAAGACTTTGTAACATTGATTATACACAGAGAGTTTCTGACATTCCGGTTCCTTATCTATGAAAAGAGTTTAATCTCCTCTTTGGTTTTCATGGAGCCTTTGAGTAGAGAACAATAAGATCTGAGCTGATTTGCTAACTACTAAGTGGTACAAGGGTGCCAGCTTGTTTGCCCCTCTGTGTATGTTGAGGAGGACCCTTGAGAATTGATGCCAAAATATGTAAGTCTTGATAGTGGACAAAAGCTCTTAGATTTTCTCAAATTTCTCCTTCTAAAAATTTGTACCTAAGTAAGCACAGATACTCTCTGATAATTCTATTTCCTCTAAACCCTGGAATTATTCCAAGATACATGTTTTTAGCCAACATTTTACTCAAAAGGTATTTATTATAATTTATTCCATTAAAACGAACAGTTGTCAGTCTTCTGATCGACCATGCCTTATTATTTTTGGTTTGTGATATGTAAGTGAGAGAGAAGTTCATTAACCAAAAGGTAAAAGGGTTAACCTGTGATATTTGATATCAAATACAAAGGTACATTTCTTGATATTTCTTCTTCAATCAGCAATTTACAGCAATAATCATTAAAAAAGAAAGCGAGATCAGTAAAGACTGGTATAGGCAGTCTTAAAATGAGAACACTCTAACATTAGAAAATGAAATTCTAAAGTGACAGGAGTGAAGAAATAATTACAAGGCCCTATTTTAGAAGTTCAAAAGGCAAGATCTGGCCACTGTCTATCCTTTGGGAATCAATCTGACAATGTGTGAAGTTACTAAGAACACATCCTCCTTAGAAAGGACAAATCCAGTGAAAAGTTAGGTAATAATAGTGACTTGAGAATTCCTGAATTTGTTTTTCAAAATATGTTCCTACTATGTCTGGCACAGAAGGCAACTCCATTTTCAAGTCAAGAACAATACCCATTCTTTATGCCGACTTGTGTAGTATTCAGCATGAGATTCTCTCAACTGATGCCAAGTGGAATTCATCCGGTAAGAATAATTGGCTTACAGAATTTCAATGATTTTCTGTCTTATCTTTTTTCACCTGTCTTATTGAAGACAAGTTCCAAGCAGCTTCTCAGTCCTGCTTTCCTTACAAAAGACAAACCATTGGCTACCATTTTGAAGCGGAAAACAAGAACTCCTGGAATAATAGGCATATCATGATTTTGGAACTATGTCCTGGTGTATTGTAAGAGCTGATCTAGCTTATGAAAGGAACTTTCAAACTAAAACCACATTTTTTAATGATAATAAGAGTCAACTTTCAACACAAAATGTTACTAACACATAAATGATGCAAACTCTCTCACTGCCTTTGAGTCATAGCGACACCATGGGACAGAGTACCATGGCCCCTGTGGGTTTCAGAGATCGCAACTCTGCCCCTGAGTAAAAAGTTCTTTCTCCTGAGGAGTGGTTGGCCATCAAACTGCTGACATTGAGCTTCAAAGGGGCAACCGCACCAGTGACCTCTATGCCACCAGGCTCCTCATTCTGTCGGTAATTGTCTCCAACTATTTCCTAGTTGACTAATTCCTGGCAATCCCATACATGTCAGAGTAGCATGATTTTCCATAGGGATATATATGTGTGTGTGTGTATCTAAATGTATTTATATACATTCCTTCTTGTTAGGAATATACAAGAAAACACACACCAATCCCCAGTTTCTACAGGTACATTCAGTGACAAATGGTGTATTTTTCTAGTTGTGTAACCACTTTTACTCTCCTTATCAAAGTTGCTCCTTTGAGATAAAATCGCAGCTCCTGACGCTCCCTATCCCATCCCTGCAGTTGTGTCCATTTGATCCTGCATAAACAGACCTGGAAGGAACATAAGTCTAATAACAGGCGGTCTTTACTCCAGAGCCAGTGTCGTCCAGTGGATTCTGACTCAGAACGCCTCTCTAGGTCAGATCTGCACCTTTACACGCCTAGTAGCTTACAGCTTCACTGAGCCGACCAGCTCCTCTTTCTCACACAGGGCTCCTGAAAATAAACTGCTGTTCACAAGGGTTCAAATGACTGCTTTAGTTGGAAGTAGGCTTATCAGACCTTTCCCCATCCCACCCCCCTCTAGCACAAGTATCAGTTATTGTTATTAGTATTATTTTAAATGTATTACTAATTGGGAGATAATAAATGTCATATTGTTCCATAATTCAATCACATCAAGCAGAATTGTACAATTCCTACCACAATCAGTTTCCAAATATTCTTTTTTCTTTCTGGTCACCTTGACATTGGAGTCATCTCAGGATTGACTTGAACTTCCAATCTTTGGATTAGCTTGGATCCTCGCTATTTGCAAAACCCAGGGACTTCCTGTGGTAATTACTTTCTAATTTTTCTTGGTTGAATTCTTATATCCAAGCACCTAATTTAAAATGTTTAAGTATTTGTAGCTTGATTTAAAACATAATTCTATTTAAAGCAGAGCATAGAAAATATAATTGATCACTAGAGGAAATCTTAACAATATCAATGACACAGACTATCGACACACTGATTGATTTTATTGGTGAAAACATTTTTTACAGTGCACTATGCATTAGTTTAGCCTTTAAAATATGACTTTTTGGTAAGTGAGTAAAATTGCATGTCCCCCTTCCTGCTCCCCAAATTTTAGTGTTTACCCTGCTCTATAATAAGGACCCGGACTAACTGGATATCATTTTTCTCCATAACTATATCTCTAGCCTCCATATCATTGTAAATTTAAAAAGTCAAACAGTGTTGCCTGTGTTGCTCAGCTAACATAAGTGTGGCCATTTACTGTTCATCATCCAACAATCTGTGATTTATTTTCAAAATGACGCTATTGACTTTTCTGGGTGGTTTACCAAATCAATATTAAAACCACATTTTCTTGATCATCCACATGTATGTGTATTTAATTACACAGGAGATCACTGGGGGTGTCAGAGGAGTGATGTGAAGGAAAATGGACACCAAGCAGTTGTAGGACATGGTGTATGGAAAATAAAGGGGGGGGGGGAATTCTTGGTGGATAGTTACAATTTGTCCCAGATCTTCTAAGTCTTTAGCCTTGGACCATTTTGGCAGAATATAACAGAATCTTAGGGCTGGGAAAGTCCACTGTGTTCCTTTCCCTGCTATAATGTCAGGTTAGACCTTCATAAGATCTTTCAAACTTTAAATGACACCCAGGTCCATGGAACTATGACTTTGTTAATAGCTCCTTTTACTGGTAAAATGATTCCTGTATGAGGAAATTACTCCTAAAAAATGAAACTTAAATATCAAGGATGGAAAATAGAGGGGTCGGGGAGATTCCTTATATTTGATTAATTCTTTGCCACTCAGTCCTACCTCCTCTTATCTAATTTTTGGTGTAGTAAAAGATCAGCCAATCAATAATTTCCCTAAAGTAATTCTTCCTATTTTGAATCTTGTCGATAAAACACCAAATGAATATATCTTCCTCACAGAATCATAGTTCTTTTGTGTCTAATTATTAATCTATTCACCTTTTAATACTTTCTAATAGCTATATAGAATATCAAATTAAAAATTAATGAAACTATACTATTTTCACATCTAGTTCTTAGTGTTAACTGGTTTTTCTAGCATGCAATAAAACTTAATCATATTAAGTTTTTTTATAAAATGTTAATGTAACCAGTGTGACCCTTAAAATTTTATTTTATGCATGCAAAAGCGATTTCACTACCGAGGAGAGTAAACTAAAAATAGTAAGCAGGTTCATCTTATATTTGCCTCAGCTAAAATAATCATCATTTTATTTTGTGACAATTATATTTTTTTGCAATTATACAACATTAGGAAACAATTCTCTTGCTCCTTGGAGCCTATAATAGTTAGGTTTTATGTCAATTTGAATTGTCCAGGATTTTCCCTTGATATGGTCTCACACAGTGTGGTCATCTCCATGATGGAATCTTCTGTAAAAGAGTCAAGTAGTTTGGGGAAGATTAGGGTAAAGTAATACCTCCTTTATCTGGTTACATCCTTGATACAATTGAGGAACTTTTCATTTGGGGTGTGGTCTTCTCTTGTTTTTGATCGAATCTGTGTGCATCCAGCTCACTCTACTGCTGGATCTTGATGCTACTTCTAGTTCCTTGACCTCTGTCCTATCACCTGCCAATCCCAGGAGTCATCAATGGGGCTGACCTTGGATGTATTCTAACGACCTTGGGTTCATTCAACTCTGTATCTAACAGCCTATGGTCTTCTTGTTTCATCTTTTTGTGTCCTGTTTGTCATCCCTTGTAGCTACACAAGTTAGTGGAAAGTTCTCTAACTTACAATTGACTCATGCGCTTGAACCAGACCAAACCTACTGCCTTCCACAACTGTATGGTTCATTTTGTGGCATGTCTCTTTTTACATGCGTCAACATCCACACATCACTTGTTGTGCTTCTCTAGTGAATCCAACCTCTCATAGATCCCAAAAGGACAAGTACATAAACTGTACAGCTCTCTAAGAACTGTATTATTTGAGTCCTTGAGTATGTCCAAACTAATGATTTTTAAAAATCACTGGGGGCTTGTACAACTCTTATCACAATCCATCCATCCATCCATCCATTGTGTCAAGCACATTTTTACATTTGTTGCCATTATCATTCTCAAAACAATTGCTTTCCACTTGAGCTCTTGGTATCAGCTCTTCATTTTTCCCACTCCCACCCGCCCCTCCTCCCTCATGAACCCTTGGTAATTTATAAATTATTATTATTTGTCATATCTGACACTGTCTGACGTCTCCCTTCACCCACTTTTATGTTGTCCGTCCCCGAGGAAAGGGGTTATATGTATATCATTCCCCCTCTCTATTCCACCTTCCCTCCACCCTCCTGTTATCACCAAACTACTAATTTGATATATTGAAAAAAGAAGAGGACAGAATTATTCAGGAAAGGGTTACAGTGCCTTCAGAAATGCGTGTACTAGATGGAGAATAAGTCAAGAAATAAAACTTAACACTTAAAAATTTTTGTTACTAAAATATCTTAATATGACATTTAAATAAAATAGATCTATAATTTTGTAGCAATAAGTTGTATTGATCCTCATATTATATAGAAACTCTAGAAAAAAATCCAGAAATGGATAAATCTTTTTTAAAAAGCAATTAATGCTTTCAATATTTTTATGTGCATGGAGGCATTCATCCTTCCTTCCATCACTCATCAGATGTTTATTACTTGCCTCCTATGAGCCGACACTACCACTGGGTTGCTACTCTGATGAAAGAAACTAATTTTTCTTAATAGACTTTTTGTGTGGTTGGGAATATAGATAATTGAAAAGCAAACAATGTGTGAATCTTATTTGGGGGAATATTCTGAAGAGTGAAGCCACAGCAGAGCATGACAGATTTGGGCTGATGGGCTGTACTAGCTAAGGTGGTCAGGGCAAAGACAGCACAGAAGGGTGTTCAAGAGGAGAGCTGGAGGCCGAGAAGACACCGCAATGAGACGAGTGAGGGAAAGAGCATTTCAGGCACGGAAACAAGTTGTCACCTGGTCATAGAAAATTTGCCTTTCTGCTCTGGGATGCCCAGCAACAGGTTGTGATCTCCTAGAACTGAATCTGGAATTGATAACTTGCTAGCTGATGCTCTATGGCTAACATTGTTGAAGGCATCTAGATCACTTGATCTACTTTCAAGGTACTCTTGAGAAAAATATCTGTTGTGCGTGAATGAAAGCATGTAAACATGAATGGAATTCAGAAAACGGGGCATAAATGGTGGAATATCAAATCTTAGTGGAGAGTAGAAATGTCCGGAAGTCAAAACTCTTTCAATCAGTGATGTAGTAGATATAGGGAATGCACAAAGGCTGATCTTTTCAATAGATAAACTTTGGTGTGTAGTTTATGTGGAATCAAAGTGGAAAGAGCTTCTCATTCTTTAATTTGTAAATGAATATATGAATACTAGAATGTAACAAGATTTCTTGCTGAATAAAACCCACGTTATTGTTGAGGAAAAGGTCATGGTGACGTGTTAACTCCCCCTTTGCTTGCCGTTCATATATCGACAGAGATAGGGAAGCCCAATGTGAACCAGTGGTAACCAGTTGCCATGAAGTCTATTCAAACTCACCTTGACCCCAGTGTTTTCAAGGACTAACTTTCTGTAAGTAAATAGCTAGATCTTTCTTTTGAGGTACCCGTGAGCGGATTTGAACCTCTAAACTTCTGATTAACAACAAACCCTGTTAACCATTTACACCACCCATGAACTCCATCAGAATGCTACCTCCTTTTCAAAAATGAGATTATAAAAATAAGCAAATACTATATATTTTTTTATTTCAGAGAGATCTAAGTAGTACTTTGTTTTCATAGGAAATTTCACCTTAAAGAGATAGGACTAAATGTCTTAAGGTCCTTGAAGTTGTCAGACTTATGATGACAATTACTTCCAAATTCTAGATGCTTTACAAAGAGAAGAGGAATGGTATGTGAAGACTTACCCACTAAATTTTAAATTTATCCCGTGAGTTGTTTTATTCAGCAACCCCTACCCCACCCCTGCATCAAAGCCAGGGCTGTTTGGGCGCTTAAAATCAAACAACTCAGAACCATACAAAGGAAAACACAAATGTTTTCCAAAAGTGGTTGAATCAGGGAGAGTTGTGATTCTAGTTCTCATCTAGGAATTTCAAATTGTCTATTTTATCATTATTTCTGAAATTACCAATGACAACAGTCACCTTGGCCACCAAGACAGGAGGCCAGAAGGAGCTATTACCCAGACTTGTGAAGGTGAAAAAGTATTGAGTACATAGCTTAGGAACCTTCCAAGGCCTCTCGCTGCATTAACACACAGGTGCTTTGTCATCGACTGCTCCAGGGGGGCGGGGGGCATTATAAATAATAAAGAAATTGTTAATAATTCTTTGTAGAATTCATACTATATTTGCATATTAAAGAATCGTATACTTGTGCTAACCAAGATTTGGGGGAAAAGTAAAATATGTACCTAATTTAAAGTTGAGTAATTTTTTTAATATAGAGAAATCAGTTTCTCAAAAAGATTACTCTAGTGTAAAGGGTCCAAATTTATTGGTCAGATTTTAAGCAAATAGATGTACAAATGCCTAACAAATTATGTTTCTTCTACTGAGTGAAGAGTGTATTTTAGTCTTGTTTGGGGCTATTTCCTCTTTTCTGGAGCCTATTCTATACGAAGTTCACCCCCAAAAGGAGAATAACAACCTATCGTGCTGCTGAAAACTGGATAGTTTACCTGGCAGTGTGTGTGAAGCAGGTGCTAGCAATAATGGCATTGTTAACGCAGAGTGGTGTGCCTTCTAATAAAGATTTTATGGCCTGGAACAGCAGGGCCAATTCCCTAACTCCAAGTTAGAAAGAGAGAAGTTGATTAGAAGGTGACACACGCAGAGAGACCAACAGTGACACTCGCTGTTTGATGGCACCCAAAGTTTGTTCAAAATCCAAAGCGATTTTATACTTTCATCCCAGAATGCACATTGAAGGGATTTGGGTACTTTTCCAGATACTGTCCATTTGAGTCCAAGTCTCAACATAATCATAAGTTGTAAATGTCCACTGGTGCTATCAGATAAAACAATAAAAGTAACATTTATGATGAAATCTGTCCCTCATCACCTTAAGTTAATAAGATTCTTGCTTTCTATGGGGAGTGTCTTTGGGGAAAAGCGTCACAAGGTTACAAATCTTACCAGTTGTAGCACTATCTTAAGTGTAAACTCTCCTGCTTCTATAGACATGAAGATGTTTCCCAGTGTCTTAAATAGTTGCTTTAATTCTTTTAATTGTCTTAAAATTTTTCAGTTTTTGTAAATAATTATTGAACTTACAATGTGTCAGCATGTTAGTATGAGTGCACAGATGTAAAAAACTTGGCCTTTATCTCAAACAATTTCTATACTTGGGAGGGCGGGTCACATAAAATTGTTAGAGAAATATTTTTATTAGCATGTGAGTGGAGGAAAAAATGGTAATGCTTTTTAAGATGAGTAGAAATAAGGACCAAGTCCTATAAAGCTGAAACCTGTTGGTACAATAGTTAAAGCAGTTGCCGCTGACTAGAAGATTGACAGATGGAAACCAACCACTCCACAGGAACACACGTGGTAGCCCACTTTTAGAGAGAAAGATTATATTTTGCCCACACAATTTTTCAAAGAAATGGAAAAACTAATCATCAACTTTCTATGGAAAGGAAAGTAATATATGATAAATAAAACACTACTAAAAAATGAAAGCAAAGTAGGAAGTCTTTAACTCCCAGAACTTAAAACCTTTATAGCCACAGTAATCAAAATAGTTTGGTACCAGTACAACCACAGAGATAAAAATCCATTAATTTGAACTGAAAACCCAGAAACACAATCAAGTACCTATCAACACTTAATTTTTGTTTCAGAGCTTAAACATGTACAATGGGCTAGAGATAGTCTTTTCAACAAAGCCTGCTGGAAAAACTAAATCTTCCCCTGAGAATAAATAAAACAAAATCCATACCACACATCTTATACAAAAAAAAAAAAACAAATAAAAAACCTCAAGGTGGATCAAAGATACAAGTACAAATCACACCATTATCAAGACCATCAATGAAAAAAGTAGGACAAACTTAAGGACCCTAATACAAGGCATACACATATTACCAAACATAATGGAAATGATCCACACTATAGAAGACAAAGTAAATAACTAGGATCTACTAAAAATACAACATTTATGCTCATGAAAAGAGTTCATTGAGAGTCAGAAAAGAACCCACAGATTGGGAAAAATCTTCAGTAATAACATGTCAGCTAAAGGGAAAATTTCCAAAATCTATAGAACACTACAACATCTTAACAAGAAAAATAATTATAACTCATTCTTTAAAATGGGCACAAAATGAGAATAGATAATTTATCAAAGACAGGTAGCCAACAAATAGCTGCTGCATTTGCTCAGTGGCAGTGAGTTTGGATTTTTGGCTTATTATATATATGAGTTATTTAAGGTTTATTGTGCCAACCTGGGCAATAAACACATGTGGGATTAATTGAAGGGCTAAGAGATTAATGGCTCAGTGAGCCTCACCTTTCTTGTGTTCTTGTCTCTTGCTCTCTGGTCGGACCAGTGTGCGACTGCCTTAGCTAGTTCTCTGCCTCAGCTGGCAAGGCTCACTTCCTCTGAGACATCCCTGAGTAGAAGGCACATGGACTTACCCTGATGCAACCCTGAGTGCTGGAGAAGCCGGGTAGGGAAATCTGCTAGAGCTAATATGCTTACACAGCCACTGGATTCAAAGATTTTCTACCCACTGGCATGTGACCCTCCTGCATTCAGCATTATTGTGTGTGCTTTGTGAGTTTGAGGAGGATTTTGTAGATCAGTGTTGGACATAGGGGCTAATGTTGGACTTATGGGCTTGGACTGGATGGGGTTGGAGTGCTTTCTGAATGTACACTTACCCTTTATATAAAACTCTCTCTAATACATATATGAGTTCCCATGGATTTGTTTCTCTAGTCTATCCAGACTAACACAATATAAAATATTGTATATGTAATACAAGTGCATTGACACACAATAAAATAGTCAAAAGTTTGTGAGCAATTTTGTAAAATTAAACTATTAATCTTTCCCAGAGAAAAGAATAGTGAAAGTTATGGACATAGGGAAGCAATTAGTTTAATGCACTAAGGGGCCGCTTGGACACGAGGCCCCACACCCTTGAGACTAGAAGAGACAGATGCTACCAGGCGATCACTGCCAACTGCTCTGAAAACCCTAGCATTCAACTGTCTTCCATAAAGTGGGAGAACTATGTGAAACAAAATGCAAAATTATAACAGAGAACAGGACTAAGATAGAAGTAGTAGAATCCTCTTAACCCCACTTCAAGTATGAAAGGGGACTCACTCCCCTGGCTCTCTTTTCAGTCAAACGACAAGCTGGTCTACAACAAGGACCATACCACTAATGAGCTATGCTCACATTAAAAAAGTCAACCATTTGTGATCAAAAGGGTAGCATTTGCCTAAGGTTAAATGTCAGAAAAGTTAGGCAAGAAGGAGGAATGGAGACAGGAAACGCCGCAAGGAAGTAGAAATAGCGAGAAGAGAATTAATGAGACCAAGCAAAATGTGTTCCTTTTAAGAAAATTAACACCAAACTAGTCCCAAGCAGTTGGAGATTAAAGATGTCCCCAAATATCCAACATCTTCCTAGATGTTTTTTTGGCCCTATTTTTTTCTCCTGCTCGACCCTTGTATATATTCCCTCAGGTCCCTAAGATCTGCCCAACAGAAACTCATGAAACTTTAAGGAAATGTCTTACCTGGGGATGAGTGTTGTTGAGTCCTCATCTTCTGAAGGTCCGGCACAGGTGAGCCGAATGCAGGCTTCCAAAGTCAGAAGTAAAAATTGTCCCAAAGTCACAGCCTGGCTTCTTGCTTCTCCCAAGGCTCGGTCAGGAAAAGAGCTGTGTGACTTGCCAGGCGATGTGCTGTGTAGCAGGCCTGCACAATGGTACCAGCCTACATACCCTATTCAAATGAAACAAAGGATGGCTTCTTAAGTACAAGTTCTAGTAAAATAGTAAGGTCCCCGAGGTGTGTGCGTTTGGGGGTGGGGGTGGAGTGTTATCGTATTCATAAATTCAATGAAGACGGACCACCACTAGTCTGTCGGTTTGTTGGACTGTGGTGACTTGTGTGTTGCTGTGATGCTGAAGATTAAACACGGGTATTTCTATTGCTCACGGGGTCAATCAAAGTGAATAGGGCTCAGCAGAGGTTTCAGAACAAGAACAGACTACAGAGAAAGAGCAGACTGTCTACTTCTGAGGACTTATCCACTGAAAACCTTATGGATAGCATCAAAACATTGTCAGTTACTGAAAACCTACTCAATAGAAGCAGGATGCTTTAGAGAGAGTACCAGAAGATGAGCTCCTCAGAGTGGAGTGACTCAAATTTGATGGAGGGAGTTTGGTCTTCTCAAAGTGGCTGCAGTAAGGCATTCAGGAGTAAACACTTCCGGGCTTTCGTGTACTGATGGGGCATGGCTCAAAATGGTAAGGCATAACTACTAACATCAATTCACAATTAGAACTTGGAATGTTCAAGTATGAATCCAGGAAAATTGAAAGTCACTAAAAATGAAAAGGAATGAATAAAGATTGATATTTTGGACATTAGTGAGCTGAAATGGACTGGTATTGGCCATCAGTCATGTCCAGATGAATGGCTTTAAATTCATGGTCAAAAGGACATTTCAAGATGTATCCTGAAGCATAATGCTGTCTGTAAAAGGATAGCATCTATCCACACACAAGATAACTCTTTCAATACAACTATCATTCAAAATTTTGTACAAAGTATTAAAGCTAGTGATGCAGAAATTGAAGAATTCTACCTATGTCTTCAGTCAGAAATTGATTAAGCATCTAATAAAGATGCACTGATAATTACTGGTGATTAAAATGCAAAAGTTGAAAGGTAACAGTAGATAGAAAACATGGTCTTGGTGATAGAAAAGAAGCTGGAGATGGCAGGATAGAAATTTGCAAGGACAATGGATTCTTTATTATAAATACCTTTTCAACAACTGTAAAGGTGACTGTATACATGGACTTCTCCAGATGGAGAACACAGACATCAAAGTGACTATGTCTGTGGGAAGACATAACAGAGACACTCAATACAGCATCTAAAACCAGGCCAGGGTCTGACTGTGGAGCAGACCATCAATTGCTCATATGTAAGTTCAAGTAAAGATGAAGAAAATTAAAACAAGTCCACAAGAACCACAATACAACCTGGACTCTCCCCCACCTGAATATCAAGAGCATCCCAAGAAGATATTTGACCCATTGAACATTAATGACAGGATATCTGATGAGTTGTGGGAGGACGTCAATAGCATCATATATGAAAATAGGAAAATGCCATTAAAAGACAGGAAAGAAAGAACAGATCAAAGCTGATGTCAGAAAACATTGTGAAACCTGCTCTTAATCATAGAGTAGCTAAAGCAAATGGGGAAAATGATTAAGTATAAAAGCCGAATAGAAAATTTCAAAGGGCAGCTTGAGAAGACAATGCTAAATATTATCGTGAAATGTGTAAAGACCTCAAATTTTAAAACCTAAAGAAAGAACACACTCAGCATATCTGAAACTGAAAGAACTCAACAAAAAAATTCAGACCTCGAGTTTCTATCTTGAAAGATTTTGCGAGCAAACTATGGAATGATGCAGAAAGCACCAAGAGAAGATGGAAAGAATACATGGTCACTGTACCAGAAATAACTAGACAGCGCTGCACCATTTCAGGAGGTAACATATAAGCAAGAAAAAAATGACTCTGAAGGAAGAAATTCAAACTGCACTGAACACATTTGCCTAAAACAAGGTTCCAGGAGTTGATGTCATACACATCGAAATGTTTCAGCAAGCTGAAGAAGCACTAGCAGCACTCATTCATCTATGCCTGGAAATTTGGAAGACTGCTACGTGACCAATGTACTGGAAGAGATCCACATTTATACCCATTCAAAAGAATGGTGACCCAACAGAATGCTGAAATTATATCACAGTATCCCAGAAATCACATACAAGTAAAATTCTGCTGAAGATCACCCAACAGTGGTTGCAGTAGTACATTGACAAGAGTTCCCGGAGGTTTGGGCTGACTATGTTATGGCTCATGTCAGATGGAGCTTGGCTCATCGTAGAAAATACCACTAAAATGTTTAAAAGCTGTGTTTCATTGACTATGAAAAGACATTCAACTGTGTGGACCATAATAAACAGTGGATAATCCTAAGAAGAATGGGAATTCTAGAACACTATTGTGCTCGTGAGGGACTTGTACATGGATCAAGATAACATTGTGCGAATAGAACAAGGACATACTGAATAGTTTAGAATCAGGAAGGGTGTGCTTCAAGGTTGTGTACTGTCACCGTCCTTGTTCAGTCTGTACCCTCAGCAAATTATCATAGAATCTGAATTACACAAAGAAGAATGTGGCATCAGAATCAATGACTTATTAAAAACTTGCGATAGGCAGATACCCCAAATTTGAAATGAGGAGGATTTGAAGCACCTGCTGATGAAGATCAAGGATTATAGATTTCAGTATGGATCACAACTCAATGTAAGGAAGACCCAAATTCTCCCAACTAGACCAATAGGTAACATCATCATGATAGAGAAAATGTTGAAGTTGTCAAGGGGTTTCTCTTGCATGGATCCACAATCAATTCTCATGGAAGCAGCGATCAAGAAATTTAAAGGTTTGTTCCATTAGGTCCATCTGCTGCACCAAATATCATTAGTGTTGTGGAGCAAGGACGTTTCTTTGAGGACTGAGTTATACCTACCCCTTGCTATGGCATTTACCTCCATTGCATCATATGCATGTGAAAGTTGGACATTGATTAAAGTCGAATGAAGATCAATTATATATTGTTATTATTTTGTATCTTACACTGTCCATTATCTCCTTCACCCACATTTCTGTTATTCACCCCTTCGGGGGGTGGGGGGCTATATATCCAATCTTGTGATGGGTTCCTCCTTTCTCACCCTTTCCCCTCCCTGACCATCTCCCTACCCTCATGACATCACTGCTCCCATTACTGCTCCTGAGAGTTTTATCTTTCCTGAATTCCATGTGTCGAGAACTCTTATCTGTACCAATGTATGCCCTCTGGTCTAGACAGATTTGTAAAGTTAGAACAGGGTCATGGTAGTGGGAGGGCGGAAATACTTAGGAACTACAGGACTGATGTGTGATTTGTCAAGGATACATGAGGGTGGGAGGGTGGGGGAAGGAGGGGAAAAAAGAGGAGCTTATACTAAGGGCTGAAGAAGAAAATGTTTTAGAAATGATGATGGCAACATATGTATAAATGTGCTTGATACAATTGATATATGGAATGTTATAAGAGCTGAAAGAACCCCCAATAAAATGATTTAAAAATAAAGAATAGCAAATAAACATGAACAGTATTCAACCATTTTACTAATCAAAGAAATAAACTTAAAATTAAATACCATTTTTCACTCCAGAAAAGAAGATGACTGACGAATGAATGAATGAATTTGAATGGTGGTGCTGGAGAAGAATATTGAAAGTACTATGGACTGCTAAAAGGACCACCAGTCTGTGATGGAAGAAGTAAGGCAAGAGTGGTCCTTAGAAGCAAATGTGACAAGACTTTGCTTATTAGTTTAGATACACTATCAAGAGAGGCCAATACATGGGGAAGGCTATCATGCTTGGTAAAGTAGAGAGACAGCGAAGAACGGGTAGACCCTCCATGACATGGACTGATACAGTGACTGCATCAATGGGCTCAGGTCAGGTACAGGAACAATTGTGTGGATGACACAGAACTGAGCAGTGTTTCCTGCTATTGTGCATCAGGTTGTTATGGGTCGGAGCCAATTCAACGGCACCTAACAGCAGCAACAAGAAAAACTAAGGTAGAGTCTAAAATAACCCCAAGAAAAGGGAGTGACTTGTTTCATACCTTCTACTAAGGTCACTTCTTAATCCCACCCTGATTCAGCGCTTTAGTGTAGGAGAATCAGGGTGGGCTTCTCCGAAATGGCACAATACCACAGGCACAGAGTCTATAATTATAATATAGCACATAAGGGACTGTGGCTAGAAGAGCCATGTTAATTGACTACAACTAAAATTGTAGGGATCTTTGAGTGGAAAACTGATTATTCCCTTGGTAAAGGGTGTTGAGTTGATGAGAGAAACAAATCTGCTGACAGTCATATATGTATACAAAAAAACCTTTTTACCAAGAAGTAATTATATAGCAAGAAAGTACCCTAGCCCAGTCCAACTCAAGTCCATAACTGCTGTCAGTAGTAGTCAATGACCCTCCGCTCAGACTCACACAGACACATGCAGTGATGCAAAATGCAGGAGGCCACAGGCCAGTGGCTCCAAGATTGGTGGACACATGGCAGGGTATCAGCCACCCTTAGGGGCCACCAGAATCCAAGCAATCAGGAAGCTAGAGTGGCAGAGTGAGAATGAGTTTCCCTGGGACCTCCTCCTGGGACCCCACAGCCCCAAGTGGCCACCATCAGGCTTTGACTAAGTGATAGATTGGACTCCACCGTACACTTTCATACATTTAAGGTTGACATGAATAGCTAAGAAGGGCTTTTAATGAAAATTATTATCTCATTATTCTTCTGAGATATTCTTTCTTTTCTTTCAAAATCTCTGGAGGTTACTTGCATATCTCTAAATAATAACACATTCCTGTCTCTATTAACTTGAACCTTTGGTGGCACAAATGCTTAACAGCATGGTGACGAACTAGAAGCTCAGCCGCCTGAGAGCCCACTCCGGAAGACAGGGTTGGCAATCTGCTTCCGGAAAAGTCCCCACCATGAAACCCTGATAAACATGTGGTCTCCATGCGTCGGAATGCACTGCAAGGCCACTTGAAAACAAACGCAGGGATGAAATAGTATTCATTAAATAGCTCAGGACCTTCTCTTAGCCTCAGTTCCCAGCAGTCCCCTTGCAGGGTGGCGGTGCTCCTCGTTTTGCT
This sequence comes from Tenrec ecaudatus, assembly GCF_050624435.1. Classification (NCBI taxonomy): domain Eukaryota; kingdom Metazoa; phylum Chordata; class Mammalia; order Afrosoricida; family Tenrecidae; genus Tenrec; species Tenrec ecaudatus. The sequence continues at coordinate 92,888,837 of NC_134536.1, forward strand.
CCTGAGCGCACATGCATACTTAAACTAGGGACTAACATCTTTTTCTGGTTCCACCAAACACTGCCTGACTCTCCTGGGCCCCATCCTTAACCCAAGGATGTTAGCACATTCACCCACCCTGCATTCCGTCTCCAGTCTCTCCATATCCCAACCTCCATCACTTGCATTGTCTTCTCATTAATTTTATTTTTGTTCATGTTACACATGTACAAGCTTAGAGCCAACTAATTTCACAGTGAACTTTATGCAAATTCTCCATTCCCTGCTCTCTCCTTCCTGACTTGGGAGCTCCGCTCTTTACTTTCTTGGCTGATCCGTTTGTTAGTCACGTCAAAAATCTCTAAATAATGTACTTGCTTTGCTGGTTTCATGACCGTAGGGAAAAAAAATTGGACTTTTCAAATAGGATGAAGAAACCTGCTCTTCCTTCTAATAATATATCCCTTTCCTTTCCAATATCATTTGATTCATACTCATTTCCCCCTATTTTGCTATGCAAATGCATTTTCACACCAGAACCATGTAAAAAATTGAGATTATTCTTTCTTGAATAGTTTTTATTTCTCTGTACTTATTCATCATGGGGGTTTGTATTTACTTAAATTTCTATAGGGTAACTAATTTCTAAAAATATATATACACATATTCTAAATGCCTTTTCAATGAGATTCAGATATATAAAGTATTCCGTAAGTTTAAACTTCTTAAGAGAAATTCTTGCCTGAGATCTTTGCCCTCCTCTAATCTCTACTCCTTTCATGTAGGGATTTACTTTGCCTTCCTCTGAAGATATCGTTTCCATTTCCAGTGCCCCATGCTTAATTTTCCTCAGTGTCCCATCTTTCTAAGTTGTGGTGGGAGGCGCACAATAGTTCATCCCAAGAAATTTTCATGGGAGGCAAAATTTTAAATGTTTCAAATTTCCCTTGATAGAAAAGTCACATATAAGAATAACACAAAGGATATTGGTATACGCTCAGTCTTAATGTACCTTAATGTACATGAGTTTCTTTGCCTTATTATTTATCTTTATGCCCCCCTTGCTCTCTGTATACAATATGCCTATCTTTATCTCTATTTACTCATTATTTACCTATGTCATTTTAAGTATCTCAGAGTAAATTGTAAACATCATAAATCATAGACTATTTGCTTAAATACTTTAGGTTTTATGCTCTAAGAATGAAGAGACTCTCTTTCTTAACTATTGATATATTAATCTGCCAAACAATTTGTTAATTGTTAATAATATAGGACATGGAGTTTTCCTCATTCCATATACGAAAACTTGGCTTTTGAAATTGGTTTAGTTTTTATCTTTGTAAATTTCTTTTTAAAGTTTCATTTTCTGACACTGTCTTTCTCTCTTGTTTTCCTGACTTTCCTTAACCGTCTCTTGATAAAAATTATTCATCCATATTTTAGGAAAAATCATGGAGTGACTTGCTTGGAGCTTGGTTCTTCTGAAGGGTTGTCACGGGGCAGCCAGACAGCAGAGCAGGCAGCCAGGATTTGATGGCACGACCCTACTGCTGGGAGAGGGTTTGAAGCTATGACCCTCTGTGCTGCCTTTCCTTAGCTCCTCACACAGCTCATCCGCATGCATATTTTCTCTCATTCACTCAATTTTTCAAATAATCTTAATTTAATTCTTTATTACAAGCTCATTCTGTATAGATGATGAAGATGGATGAAAGGTGGGTAAGTAGAAAAATATTGTGCATATATTCTGAATTTTAACTATTCCCATTATAAGTCATCTCACTTCTACCTGCTGCCCTTGGATACCCCTGAAGACCATGTACTTCTGACATCATCCCAAAGGTTCGCTTCCTGCCTGCTTTACAACTACTTTGGGCCAGTTCTGTTAGGCTTTGCCTCACTGTTCAAAAAGCATCTATTTTTACCATCTTCCAGAAACATGTTAAAAGTTTTGCCTTCCTCTGGCCTTCTTATTTGGTATGTAATTTTAGATTTATACTTCTGCTACTCGTTACCATTTAAAATAAATTATGGATAGAGAACAATTTAATATGCATATTAAGGTGCCTATCTTGATAGGGAAATGAAACAATTATAGCCTGGAAATTGTTTCTTCTTGATATGAATTTTGTAGCAGCAATTGGCATAACAGTAAGGATTGGGGCTATTGATAGAGGCATTAATTGAAATTGGGAATGTGTATTAATTATTCCTTTCTTGAAATCATCTATGTCCATGCCATTATTTTGAGGAATTTATTAACAATAGCTTCAATTCCTTGATGTTTATATTTTAAATTTTCTGTATGTCAAATTGAGACACTTAAATGTTATCTAAAAGTTAATCAATTCCATTAATCTTTTCAGAGTCTAAGAAACCTAGCATTCTTTTAAACTTTGGGACTATTCTTGTGTACGTGGTTATACCATCTTTTTTATTTCTAATAACAAAAAGTTATCATATCTATTTCTGCTCCTAGTTTATTTTTCTAATAGCTAAGTATTTATTTTATTTACAAATTATGCCTTTTGCTTTTTCAAAATTAAATTTCTGCCTCCCCATTTCCTTTCGGTAAATGGTATTAATACTACCTACCTAATCAATTGATGTGAATGTTGAATAAAATTGTACATGTTAAGAACATAGAAGAGTAAAAACTCAAATAGCAGCCACTCTGTTTATCCTTCATTGATTTTCTTACTCTGTTTCTTATGTATCACGTTGGATATTTTAGAAAAGTATTCTCTCTCTTCCTGTTCAAACCTAAAACACCTAGAAGTATACTATTTCTTTTAGCAGTTTTGGCTGCATCTCAGTATTTTTACATGAATCATTTATTTGTATTATTGTTATCGTGTAAATATTTTCTGAGTATTGGTTTTAGCTCTTTCTGCCTTATGAAATAAGTTCCTCCGACTAAAAAGTCCATTGACTAAACTAGTCACTAGCAAGCCTTCCTTTCAGCCTTGCTGGATGTGCCTGCGTGCTTCCACACTCTGAAGATCATTTCGCAGCAGTGAAAAGAAGGTTTCTTTTCTCTTTCAGTGCTCCCAAAAATTGCTTCTCAAAAATGGGAAACATACGTGGACTTCCCCAGGGATATCTGCTATTTTCATGTGAGTTGAGTTCCTTTCCAAAGAAAGACAACTGTTAGGTGCCTCTAAATAGCTTCCTTATATCTGGTTTAAATGTGCATCATAAAACAAGATTTTCTTGACTTGCGTGTCATATGAATAGCAAAAGTGAATATATGAAGAACGGTATTTTCAGTTGCCTCATCTGCATGCAAAAGATAGCCAATGAATAAGGAAGACTAAAGAATTAATTTCTGAATTGTGGTGTTGGAAAAAGTATTGAATACATCATGGTTGGCCAGACAAAGAAAAAAAAATCTGTCTTAGAAAATGGACAGCCAGAATGACGCCTCGTCTAACCTCCTTTGGATATGGTATTAGGATCGACTATAATCCGGTTATGCTCCAGTAACTGGAGAGAGATATTATGTTTGGTAAAGCAGAAAACAGCAACACAAAAACTCACTGCCCTTGAGTCGATTCCTAGCAAACTTATAGGGTAGCGTAGAACTGCTTCTGCAGATTTCCAAGACTGCTCATCTTTATGGGAGTAGAACACACCTTGTCTGTATCCCTGGCAACACAGAGGGTCAGCAGCAAGAGGAAGACGTACACCACGATGGATTCACCTTGGGGCTGCAAGTCTGGACTCTAGCAGGGTAATGGCTGTGAGGATGACACCAGACGTGACAGTTCTGTTCGCTGTACACGGGGTCACTCTGAGTCAGAACTGATGTGACAGACAGATACAAGAGTCTTTGAGGCTATTTTTTTGGTAAAATTGGTTATTTTAGTTGTGGCAATACAGAGTTGGATATTTTTGTCTAATCTTTCATATTTTTCTAATGTCTACTAGAATTATAAAAGCCAACTACGTTTTTTTCTTATTGTATACATTTCCAAATTTATTTGTCAACGTGTGAGCACAAGTTAGTGTTTTTGTGAATGTAATTCTTAATGGGAAAGTGAATGTTTGTAGAGTCTTAGTTTATGTAAGAATTTAAGTTCTGTGTCTTGTTTTTCTGCACTAATTACATAAAACAGCATTAGTTTAAACGTTCAGTATATTTAAAATTTGTTTTGGGTAAATGCTAAAAATCCCTATATTGAAGTACATTCTTAGCTCCAATATTTAATCAGATTGATTAGCACAATTGAGAGATTTAGTCCCACCCCATGCTGCCCCCAAACACACTACAACAACTATTACAGCAACTATAGCTTTTTCAATTTGTTTGTCGATTTGTTAAATTACTGCTTCCTAATTTAGACTTACACAAATATGGCAGAGGAAGCACCGAGTTCTCTTATGCCCTACACTCGGCTTTCTCTAATTTTAATCGCACATCTAATCACGAACATTTGTCAAAACAAAGACACTGCCAGAAGACGCCAGTCCCTGGAGAAGGACATCACGCTTGCCAAGGTAGAGGAGAAACAGAGAAAAAGAGGAATGCCTTCGACAAGATGGATCCTCACAGTGGCGGCAACATTTTCACACACAGGCGTGAGCAGTTACAAGGATGACGCGATGCCAGGCAGCGTTTCCATTCGGTTGTGCACACAGTAATTGTGGATCAGAACCAACTCTATGGCAGCTAACAAGACATTAAAATTGGCAAAATAATGATTGATTAACTATAGCCTTTATTGGTTTTCATGCCCAAAGAGAAAAAGACTTTGATGGTTACCTGGGGTGAGAGGGGAAAGGGGGGCGGGAAGGAAGCAACATGGTAGGTGTTAACTTCATTAATTGACTTGGAAGATACTTTACCACAAGAGGAGGCTAGGGGTAAGGAAGGGGAGAAGGAAACAGAGCAAACTGTGTAAACTATTTTAGGAAAAATGATGATCTGAAATGTAAACTACTACCTAATTCACAATAAAATTGTGTGTGTGTGTATATAAATAAAAGGGGGCAAAAACCCAGTGATAGACTTTACTCAGATATAACATTTTCCCACTCTAGTTCTCTACTTAGTTCATAATTTAATCCAAATAGAGGACACTAGATTGCACTTTCTCTTTAGGCTCTTATATCTGGGAGCATTACCTCATCATTGTCTATCTATCTATTTATTTAATTTGCTTATTATGATCTTGACACTTTTGATTAGTCCTGCTGAGACAATCTCTATAATAACCCTCAATTTGATTTGCCTGATGACTTCATGATTATACTGGAATTATGGGTTTAGGGAAAGAATAACACAGAGATTAAGTTCACTTGATCACTGGGGGTATTAAACGTGATCTCTTAACTCAGATGGTGTCTGAATGGCTTCTTCACCGTAAAGTTGTTTGTTTTTAATTTCTGTTGTTTGGAAGAGTGTCCTGAAGTCCTGGCTGAATGTCTTTCTTTTGCATGAAAAGTAAAATCCGCTTCTTATGGAGGGATCACCTCCCTATATGAATGTGATTTTTTTGTAGGGAGTATTTGTCCCTTCACTTTTATTCCACCATTAATATTATAATGTATTCTGTCAAAATAGACCTATGGAGATTTATTCGATTCGTTGTATAACAATCAAGTACAATTGTTACACGTTTGGTCCTCAAACCATTTCTGTGTAGGCCTTCAGTAGCTTGTTCAAGGTGGCTTATTAGCAGTATTTTTAAACATTTTATTGTGTTTCAGGTGGATGCTTACACAGCATATCAGCTTCCCACTCGGTGATTTGCACTGCCTTTGCTCAGAGACATCATTGCTACCCCACGGAGTCGATACTTTCCCCATTTCCACCTTGACTTCCTCTTATCCATCCTTGCAGTTGTCTTGCCTTTCTTGCTTTCTCATTCTTTCTTTTCTGCAAATGTTTTCTGTCTACTCTCATGTAATAGATTGTTCAGAATGGCCAAGTCTTCATGGATATTACATTTATTTTATAGGAAAATTGTTACTAGGCTGGCAGGTGATTTCCAGGAGTGACTTTAGGTCTGGGTTAAAAGAGAGTGTTAATTCCATAGTTGGTGTCTCCTCCCAACCCTGTTGGGAGATCTTCTTTAATGATAAATTTGAGGTTTGTCCTATATTTTTTCTCCCATTTTAACCCGGACCTCTTGTATTGGTTACAGGGCAATATCTAGCCCTGCCCACAAGCTGGTTGAGGCTGTGGTTTATGTGGGTCATTAGTTTTATGGATTCTGTGTCCTCTTGATAGGCCCCATTTTAAATAAGTATTCCTTAATCTTTGTTATTTTAAGTTTCTCTAAACTCATCTAGTATTTTACCTACCTCAGCCCTAAAAGTCATTTCTCTAAAGTGCACTGGGTTCATTTATGGCTGAGTTGTACTTAGAAACTAAGATTTAGTTGCTGGGTGTGCTGTTGACTCCTTGGATTTCATGGTGTCTATGCCCCATGAAAACAGAATTGAGAGACCATATGCATGCTTGTCTCTGTAAGAAATATATGTATGTGTGTACACTACCTCTATTTCCAGATCTATATTAAATAGACTTAAACTCATACTGATCTTTGGCTCTAATTCATCCTAACCTTCTGTTCGTATTTGCCATTTTTTTCTTAAGAAAAACTATTCTTTTAAAATAATTTGCTTATTTCTAGAAAGCTGGTATATGTGAATAATATAGAATTGCTAATCTGTACCTCTGTGGTGACAAAATTACTAACACTCTTACGGTGTTCATGTTATTATTTTTGTATTTATTTTTACAGCATCTAACTATTACTCATGTTTAAAAGTGATTTGTATCAGTTGACTTGATAATTTAATGGAAAACTTACTGGAAATACAGAGATCCAGTGGCTGTTGAATTTATAGAAAGATAAGAAAAATAAATACTGTAAATACTGTATAAGCAAAGGTACCTAATTATCACCTAGGAAACCAGAAAAACTGATTGACTTAAGTATAAGCCTAGGGTGGGGGGGATGCAGGATGTGAATTAACACAGAGACCAGAGGGGAGAGGAGTGCAGCCACAGACACATCCTTACCAGTTCAGCTAGTAAGTGAATCACTAGGGGTGCTTCTGTGAATTGGAGCTGTCCACGTCATAGGACGGCTCTGATTGGTTAGATGTGAGTAAACAAACATTCAAAGCACTGCAGTGTCAGCGGGGCTTTGAATGAACAGCAGAGGTATGCAGTCATCTGCGAGATGTTACACCTCGCTGTGGGTACCACTGACCCATGTGTAAGCCAAACCCCAGTTTTTCAACTCGGCTTATACATGAGTATATGTGGTAATTGTAGAAAAACGTTAAACTATATTTGAAAAATCAAGTAGGTATATAGTGTTTCATATCAAAAACATTTTTCATGCTCAAATATTGTGTCTCTAAATGTAGAAACACATAATTTGGATAATTTTCAGTTATATAGCCCAATAGAGATCAGCTACAATAACTAATTTATTTTCTTGCTATACATCAACTTATCATAATTAAATTTTAATAATCTATACACTGATGTTGTTTTTGTAGAGGAAAGAGCTGATAGGTACTTAAAAGTTTTCATTTTTATTAGCTTACATCAAGTTTGGATATGTTAAGGTCTACAGACAAATCAAGTGATTTAAAATATCTCACAAAATATAACACATCAAGAGTAGTTATAACTACACTGATAATTTATGCTACCTGCAATTAAATAAAATCTCTTGAAAATGCATAATGGAATGGAAGATACATGGATTTCAAATTTTAGCAGTGAGCAGAATTGTGGCTAACCAGAATGCATTCATCAGGATTATATTTGACTGGATGAGGTCCACAAATGTATCCAATATATTGAGTCTTACTGCAATACTAGCTGACAAAGCTAAAGCCAAAGAAATAATAGGGAGCACAGGTTGGAAAAGAAATGATAGATGTAAGGTTGCCAATTCTTTCACTCTAAAAAAAAATCGTATTAGAACACATGATTAAACTGACTGACTAGCTTTTGGCCCTTAGATCATTTCTCTGAGAAAAACATGAGTGATGCTGCTCTGACTTCCTGAACAATATTTTAGTTCAGACATAGGTAACAGGGAGAAAATTAGAGCGAAGGGGGCAAAACCTGGGCATGTATCATCAATCACATGGGAGATACTAGACAAAAGGCTCTCTATAGTATTAACTTATTTTACACCTCCCAACACCAACTCAATGGCTCAGATATTTGACCTCATAAAATATAAAAGAAAATTAGGTTTAACTTGAAGATGGAGACATACAACTCACAAATACTGGAATTGTTGCCTTCATACAGAATCTGTCTATCTCAAAGATTACATTTTATCATGCCTGAGAAAATGCTTTTCAGTGTAAAAATATATATATATATAAACAGAAAATATGCCACCAACATATATCAAGTTATGCATGTTACAGTGAAAAGGGCTGCATTCTCTGGTATGGGTGTGTCCGAAATGATCAAATCCAGCCATTGGCTTATGATTTTTATCACAAAGAACATGATCAACTCTTTCTCAAGATGGAAATCTATGCATAAACCAACTTGTACAATTCTGTATTGAGTCCACCACAAACATCAATATGATTTAAATTCTGAGAATGTCATCAAATTAATTTATTATTTATGACAGAGTGAAATTAATTTGATGATGTGCAGATATTGATGTTATGTTCTTATGTCTACCAGTGATATACCTGGCTACATTTTTAGAAAATAAGTAACACGCTTACATCATATAATTATACTCTTTTATAATGGGGGAAATAGCAGGAGGTTATCCAGGAAATGGCCATTCCAGTCATAAGAAATACCGTAGCAAGCGCAAATGACCCAAGAGTGAAAAGTGGCTGGTGTGTTAAAGACACATCAAAGACCCCAACGTTGATGCTCCCGGGAGGTCACTCTCCCCAGGCTCCGTCCAAGTGGCACGGAGGAGCACAGGGCTCAGTGCCCGGTGATGCACAGCCCTTTTCCACAACGTCAGAGGTCAAGCCGGGCCTTAGCCTGCGCCGTCATATTGCTACGGCATCTCAGAGTCCTATGGACAATGACTGAGGAGACAAACAATGCAGGAAACAGCCCTCCCATATACCCCTCTGAGTCTAGGTTCTCCATGATGAGTTACTTAGACTTGTTCTCTACTTTTTTTACAGAATGCTTGGAACTTCAAAGACTATTGAGGGCAATCTCAAATCTCTGTCTATATTCACAGGAGAAGAAAGGACCTCAGTTGGGCCTTTGTTTTTTAATCCGTTTTTGATCTGGTGAGTTGGATACTTAACACAATAAAATTTCAATTTCCAAAAAAAATGATACATCAAAGAGATGATATGGTGGGAAAATGATGAGCAAGAAGGAATGTGATACAGAGATCAATTGACAAAGCCTTGTGGTTAGATAGAATTCTATAGTTCGGTATTACACCTTGATGGGAAACCATACCATGAAAGAGTTTATAGTAGTAACTTGATTGCTTGATAGATAGAAAAAATAGATGAAGTAGATACAGCATGAACCTGGGTGACAATGTGGTTTAGGTATTGGGCTTCTAACTACAAGGTTGGTAGTACAGACCCACCAGCTGTTCCAAAAGAGAAAGATGAGGCTATCTATAGTCAAATCTCATAAATTTTACAGTCTCAAATAAAAACTCTAGTAAGGGTTGTGATGAGTAGGAATCAACTCAATGGCGGTAGAATATAGACAAGATAGCTTAGGAAGTGTAGACACTTATGTATGTTCTTACTTTAGTTCCAGTGACTTCGAAGGTCTTTGGATCAGAATTGACACAATAGCAGTGAGCAAAGAGCCTTGGTGGTATAAATGCTAATACTATTGTTCCAGAAGATAAAGGTCTGTCAATCTGTTTCCAAAAAAATTGAAGTTAAAAACATTGCATGATGTAGGTTTACCTTTGACACAAAGGGCCATGATGAGTCAAGATGTATTGAAAAGAACCTAAAACAATGGATACACACACAGACACACACACGCACAATCATGCCTCTTGCTTATTAATGATTTCAAGGGCACATGAGGGCTTATCTGCTTAGAAATGTCAGAGGTACTTGCACTTAGAAAGCGTTGACTTAAAATGCTTAATCCCCCTGTGCTAGTCGGGGTACTTTAGAGAAACAAATCCACAGAAATTCATGTGTAAGAGAGAATTTTATATAAAGGTTAAGTGCACTTCAAGAATATCACAACCTGGTGCTGCCTAAGCCACAAGTCCAACATTAACTCATTAACTCATATGTCCAACACCAACCCACAATGTCCTCCATCTCATAAAACACACTCAGTGATGCCGACTGCAGGCGGAAAGTAGAATCAGTGAACATGTAAGCATCTCAGCACTGGCAGGGGTCTCCATATGGCTGCTCCAGCACCCAGGGCTGCCTCAGGGTAGGTCCATGTGGCTTCTCCTTAGGAATGTCTTGCAGGAAGTGAGCCTTGCAGGCTGAAGCAGGGAACCGCTAAGGCAGCTGCATCCTGGTCTGACCATCAGAAAACAAGAGACCCGAGAACTAGAAAGGTGAGGGTCATGGAGCTATTTATCCCTCCGTCCTTCAATTAATCCCACATGCGTTTATCGGCCAGGTTGGCACAATAAGCTAACTAACTCACCCCCAGAGAATCATCCAAGAGAAAGCTAGGTTGTACATTATTTTCTAATATCCTTCAACAAAAATAGGTTAGGCAAAGTAGTTGGTGAGGTAAGAAGAGAGACAAACAGAGAAATTGTTGAGTTTCTACCAAGCCCAGATTTATCTGGTCTGGTAGAAATTCCATGGCAATAAATGAAAACATGATTACTGAGCTAGCATGGCAATAAACAACAAATAAATACAGTATACAACTGTGGTATTTTGTATTTACGCAGTAAACAATGAGGAGAAACTTTAGTGTTCCATTCATGTCATATGGGACTTGACAGGAGCCTGAGGAAGTTTACTCCAATCCTGTAACTCCCTAGATAATCCCATCTCTGCGTTTGTTTTATCTCCCGCTCTCTCTGTGCCCTGGTCTGGGGTCATCCCCTCTGCGGGCTCTCTACCTGGCTGCCGGACAAAGACATGCAGCCCTCCCAAGGCTGACAACGTTGCTCTACTTTTCAACCTAGCTAATGTTCACCATCCACACCAACAAAAGTCTAAGCCCACCAATAATGTTTCAATCCTCATTCTTTCTTTTCCTTTTCACTTATCCTTCTAATTTCCCTGTGCCGCTGATATGAAATTTTATTTTTACAAACCCATAACCCTACTAATGTTAGATCTGCCAGCCATTTTGGTGGCTACCCATTTGACTTAATGCCTCTACAATACATACAGAGTAGTTTCTCTGGAATAAAATATAGTTGAATGGAATAAGAAAGAGATTGAAAATATTAAAAGAAAGAAAATGATTCATTTATGCTGCATGTAATTCCAATATTAAAATACTAACAGCAGAGCTCATAAGGCCATCTGATGTATGCAAAATGCGTCAACTCTGCAAAATAAATATTCATGTACTATTTTACCCCTTGGTAATCTTTTATACCTCATTTTTCTTATATTTAATGACTGATCAAAGTTAAATTTATAACTAAAAGAGGTTAACTCAGATTTTATGAGAAGTATTTGATTAGGCACTATGTGGCTTTGGGTCTAAAATAAGCCTCACTGTGAGGAAGTAAATTTTTGATTGAATATTCTTAAAATATGAATAAAGATTGTGTCTGAACTCTTCACACAAACTTCTGAATGAGAGGTTTGGATTGAAGGTCAGGAAGAAATATACAAAAGAGAGAAATAATGGGATACAATAAATTCCCCTGTTACCCACTCAAGTTCTTTACAAATTGACAAATTAGGCAAGATATCAGTTTTATACTGATAAAAGTAATACTGAAATGTGACTTAAGCTTTAGATAACCTTAGATTCCCAATATCAGTCTTTGACTCACCAAGCAGGCAGTTCAACTCCAACGCAGACCTCTACCCATGGACAGATTGGAGGCTGCGCAACTTGTAAGAACACATTTTTTCATTAACAGCCTACCTTCCAAAACACTGTGCAGAGAGGCTACCCTGATTTAATTTCCCCTTCTAAAGAGGTCAGGTTCAGATTAAGTCCCTCCTTTTTTTGCAGCTGTCCGGAGCTGTGGGTGGTGTAATGGGTTATGTGTTAGGCTGCTAACTACAACATCAGCAGTTCAAAATCAGCTGACACTCTGGGGGAAAGGCAAGCCTTCCTACTCCCATGAAGACTGACAGTCTCAGAAACCCACAGGGGAAGCTGCCCTACAAGGTCTCCCTACATTGGAATTATATGATGGCAGGGAGAGTGAGGCATTGGGAGGTGTAAACACTAGGCTGCTAACTGCAAGGCCAACTGTTCAAACCACCCACTGAGCCACAGGGGAAAGATGAGGCTGACTGTTCCCATAAAGATTCACAAAGCTTCAGATATCTTATATAGGATCACTAGGAGTCAGAATCAACTCGATGGAAGTGGGTTTGGTTTGGAATTCTCTACTAGAATGCACTTCCCATGAAATAAAATATTAGAAGCCTGCAAAAGAGAACAATAAGTCTCCACTTACTTTAAGTACTTTGCTGTAAGTAACTCTAACCTTATAAAGAAAGCTCCACCTTTTCAAGAAAAATTAGCTCAGCAAGATACCTTTCCTGGAAAATATCACATCTAGTAGCAGGAAACATGATTGAGAATGATGGTAGTTAAGGCAACAAGACTTACAGTGTTAACCTTGAATTCGGATGCATTTGTTCTTCTGTATTTCTAAGGATTAGCCTGATATGTGGCCATTATGAAATTATGATTCTAAAGGGAAAAAATGAATGTTGAAACAAAAATGAAGAAAAAATTTAACTTCTAATTACACTTTGATTATATTTCCTGAGATTTATTACACTGGAAAAGCTAGGCCAATACTATAGCATTAATCTTCTTCTTTGAGGTATTTTATAAATAAATGTGGTGAAATGTAATCAAAATATGAAGAGATGTTCTTACTGAGAATACTTGTGATGTGATGTGTCCTGATAACCATCTGTTGGGAAGAGATTCAGTTTTCTGAAAGGGTGGTCTACAGTGCCTAGAATTCTTTCGTGCATTATTCAAACACTTAAAAGTTGATAAATCTAGACATTTCAATATTTTGTTTAGAAAATGGATTGATTTCAATGCCATGTAAAATTATGTTAAACTCATATTAATAGACCTATTCTTCATACAACTTAATAGAAGAAACCAAGACTTTTTTTCTGTTCCTGTTTTAAATAAAAGGAAAGTTAAAAACAAATCCAGGATAAACAGAAGACGTTATACCTTATGACATTTCATAAAATTTGGAGAACACAGTCTTAATTGTGAAACCATATATAGAGCCAATGAAGCACAACAGCTCATATATTTTACATTTTCTTAATTGAAGCAACATTAATTTTTAAGAAGTTTGGTACCTTTACCCTAATATGACATTTCCAAGCTCTGGTTGTAAGTATAGAATTATATGTATGTGTGTGTGTGTATATATATATATGTGTATATATATATGTATATATATATAAAACTATACTATTCTACATGAATTGTGAATAGCAAAATATAGGAATCTATTATAAAATCAATAAAGATATTCAGTAGAAATTAAATTAAAATTTTCTAGGGTATGGCTAAGGATTATTTTTGAGGAGGAAAAAACTCATAGGAACTCATAGGTGATTCACGGATCTTTTGCATGACATATGGTTTATGGTAGATACATGTGTTGACCTGGCAAGAAATGACAGGTGAAAAGAGAAATGAACAGCATCTGAGGGACATGCTTATGATGTAGTCTGATATTTAACATACCATCCTGAAGAAGAACTTAAGAGATGTTATTAATGACTAATTATGGTTGAATTAATGATCCCTCTATGGAAAAGAAAAATCATACTTGCTAGGGCTCTACAACTTCTGATTTTGAAATAATAACAGTGTAGATTTTATTTCTGAACAAAAAAGTTCCTGGTGCTTATCACTCAAGTCACATGACCCTTCCCACCATCACATGCACGACCCTACACCTGATAGCACTAATATATTCTGAAAGGATACGGATTTATCTCATTTAATCTTTGAAAAAATTATAAATAAAATGTATATCAAAAAGTAGAAAAACAAGACTAGACTTTAAGGTTGCATATTTCCTACACCAAATAGAAACAAAATGTGGTAATTCAAGAAACTATCACTTGTCTGGAAGCTACATCATTGGCATTTCCAGTGCCAGCAAGGCACACAACGTGACCAGGTTCCGGTGGAGTTTACAGACTAAGAACTGACTCCCTACTTTGAAGGAACAACAACGGACTGACTCCCTACTTTGAAGGAAGAAGCCTCTGATAACCTTATTCAAAGTTAGAAACCCTGTCAGATACCGAAGTTCGAGTGGATGGGCACATCATTGGACACAGTGCCAGAGGATGAGCTCCCCCGACCGAGGGCCCTGGAAATGTGAGTGAGGAGAAGCGGCTTCTTAGAGTGGACTCAACCATGATGACCTGAACAGAGCACAGGCTGAGAGTGGAGCCTTTGGGATTTCCATGTGCTCATTGAGCAAGACTCAAGGTAAGAAGGAAAAAAAACTGAAAAATTTGCTAAGGATCAGAATTTGGAGTGTGCACGGTATGAATCTAAAACAATAAGATGTGGTCAAAAATGAAAAGAAACCACAAAGATCAATAGCCTAGGCATTAGTGAACAGAAATGAACTGGTATGAACTATTTGTACATCAGAAAATCACATGATTTTCTGCGCCAGGAACAACAATCAAGAGGATGCAAAGGCATTGCATTCATTGTCAAAAGTGCACCGCAAAATCAACCATGAAGCACCGTGATGTCTGGATAGGATGATAACTATCTGCCTCCAGGAAATCCAATCAATATAATTATTATTTAAATTTATGCAGAAACCACAAAAGCTAAAGATAGAGGAATTTTACCAACAACTTCAATGGGAAATTGATCAAACATGCAATCCAAATTTATTGATATTGATTGACAATTGGAACGCCAAAGCTCAAAATGAAAGAAACAGTAGTTGGAAAATATGAACCTGGTGATAGAAACGAAGCCAGAGATTGCATGGAAGAATTTTGTAAGATCAATGACTTGTTCATAGTAAATACCTTTTTTCAAAAACACAAATGGTGACTGATTATACATCTGAAATTCTCCAGATGGAATACACAGAAATCAAATTGACTACATCTTTGGAAAGAGATGATAGAGAAGCTCAATCTCAGCTTCTGACCAAGTAACACCAGGTCCCGGGCTGACTGTGGAACAGATCATGAATTGCTCACATGTACATTAAAGATGAAGTTGAAGAAAATTAAAAACAAGTTCAGAAGAGCCAAAATATAACCTTTAGACTATTCCACATGAATTTTGAGAAAATTTCAAAGAACAGATTTGACACATTGTATACTAGTAATAGAAGATCTGATGAGCTGTAGGAGAACATCAAGAATATCTTGCAAAAATAAAGCCAAAGTCATTTAAAAGACAAGAATGCAATAATAGATCAAAGTGTATACCAGAAAAGACTGAAACTTTCTCTTAATCATAGCAAATTGGAGAAATGAAAAAAATCAAAGATCAGAATAGAAAATGTCAAAGGGCAGCTTGAGAAGACCAAGCCAAATATTATAATGAAATGTGCAAAGTCGTAGAATTAGGTAACTAAAAGCGAAGCACACACTCAGCATATCTTAAACTGAAAGAACTCAAGAAAAACGTCATGCCTTGAGTTGCAATATTGAAAGATTCTGTAGGCAGGCTGTTGAATGATTTAGAAAGTACCAAAAGAGAGAGAAAGCATACACAGTGAGTGTGCCAAAAAGAATTAGTCAACATCCCACCATTTCAGCAGGTAGCATATGAGCAAGCAGCAGCAGTGCTGTAGTAGGAAGAATACGTTGAACTGACAGCACTGGCCAGACACAAGGCTTCAGGAATTGATGGAATACCATTGAAATGTGTCAACCGGCTGATGAACCCCTGCAAACACTCACTTCCTGCCAGGAGATTGAGAAAAGAGTTGGTTGGCCAGCTGACTGGAAGAGATCCACATTTGTACCCATTCATAGAAAGGTCACCCAAAAGAAAGCTCAAACTATGAAACAAGATCACTGATAATGCATACAAGTAAAATGTTGTTAAACATCATCCAACAATGGTTGTGGCAGTACATTGATTGGGAGCTATGAGAGGTTCAGACAGGATTCAGAAGAGGACATGGACCTCATGTCAAAGCGGAAAATATCAGAAAGATGTTTATTTGTGTTATACTGACTATGGTAAGGCATTCAGTGGTGAGAACGATGATAAACTCTGAAGAGCCTGGAGAATACTGGGAATCCAGAACACTCCATTGCGTTCATCAGAAACTGGTACACCTACCAAGAGGCAGTTGTGGGAACTGGACGAGGAATATTGCATGGTTTGAAATCAGGAAACGTCTGCATTAAGATTGTGTCCTTTAGCCATACTTATTCAATCTGTATCAGAAAAATCCTCAAGAAGCTGGCTTACATGAAGAACAGTGGGGCATCCGGAGTAGAGAAAGGCTCTTTAACAACCGGAGACATGCAGAGGAAATGAAATTGCTTGCTGAAAGTGAGAAGGACATGAAGCACTTACTGATGAAAATAAAGGATTTTAATCTTCAGTATGGATTACAACTCAATGTTAAGAAAACCCAAATCCTCACAACTGGACCAATAGGTTAACATCATGATAAACAGAAAAAAGATTACTCAAGATGAGCACACAGGTAGAAAACAGCCAAATGATGGTTTAAGATATGCTAGCAAAGTGCTTTGCTCACAGCATGGAATTCCTGGAAAATCTAATTGTAACTACAAATTCATAATTGTACAGCTCTTGTTCCAAAATGTGGTTATATATTTTAAATTTATATCATTTGAAAATAGATATGCATTTATAATGAACTAAAAATAGTTATGAGTTATGGGTTAGGTCTTAGGGATTGCACAGAAATTGAACACTCAAAACCCTACTTGAGATAAAACTATGATTTTGATCATTATATTTTCCATTTTTAAGGCCAAATACACTGTCTGTCTCAAAACTAGAGGAACGTGGTGTTTTAAAACTTACTCACATAGCCACAAAAATCTCTGCACAGATGCGCAGTTCCAAATAATCAGTACCGACTGTGAGACTAGCGGGGTTTATTTTGTCGGTAATGCGTATTGTCTGTGCGCTGGGTTATTAAAAAGGCATGCAGATCATTCTTTTTCTTAGGTTTTTTTTTTCTTTTTCTTAGGTTTTTTTTTCTTTTTCTTAGGTTTGTGAAATGCCATGTAAGTCATTCTTTTTGTCTGTATAGCCTGTCTCATCACCCTGACCATAGATTGCAATTGCATGTATAATTTCTTGTCCATACGGGGATGTTCTGTCACCACGATGAGAGAATTTAGAGGATTCAGATCAGGCCTCCTGTCTTTTTTACTCACAGTACATGCCCATCACCTGTGCCTGTCGATGTGCTGAATGCTAACTAAATATGCACTAAATACATTGGTGATAAGAACCATGTAAGTTTTTAATTTTGATGGGTTTAAATGGGATTACATAGTTCTTCCTAGACATAATGAAAGACAGAGCTAAATTGATGTCAATTAAATATAATTCAAAATTGTTTAATGTAATGGAGAAAAAATTAATTTTGCCAAAAATTTTATTTTACTTGTATCTCTAATCAATACTTACCAAAGCAGCAGTCAAGAAATGGCACACTGTATTGCACTGGACGAATCTGCTGCAAAGCCCTCTTTCAAGTGTTCAAGAGGGAAGATGCCACTGGGGAGACAAAGAGGTACCCGGCCCAAGCCAGGTTTGCATTCACCTAATTGGTATGTGAGCCTGGACAATAAAGCACTGGTACCTTTGAATTATGGTCTTGGTGAAGAACAGTGCATCTACCACAGACTCTCAGAAGGTAAACAAATGTGTCTGGAAAAATTACAACCAGAATGCTTGTGAGAAGTGAGGATGGATGGAGTTCATCTTGTATACTGTAGAAATGTTGTCAGCAACCCAGTCCTCAAGAAGGACATCATGCTTCGTAATCTAGAGGGTCAGGAGAAAGACCTGCAATGAGCTGCCTGGACTCAGTGGGGCAACCATGAAGTCAAACACAGGAACACTGTGGGGATGGTACAGGAGCCGGCAGTACTGCACACCTTCGTACAGAGCATCAGGATGAGGTGAAGTGGACAAAGGCTCCGACAGACAATATCAGTATATATATTAATATGGACATAAATAGAGAATGTAAATTATATCTTCATCTCTTTGTTTTTTCTAGTAACTATTGAAGGTAATTTAAAAATGTTTAAATACTTCAGAGAGTATTTCCATTAAAAATGGTACCTGCTAAATTCAAGGATAGTAAGTTACTGGGATAGGAAGCACACCCACTGGGAAAAGAATCAGCAATCATTCTTGCACTGAATTATTCAAGGCAACCAACATAAAACATAGTAAATGAGCTTAGTTCTATGAACAAAAAGGAAGCAGAAAATAATGTGAGACATTTGTGCTGTGGTGTGTGGCAAAGGGAAATACTTTAAAGCTTCTTCTGACTCCAAGGTCTATGTGAATCTTTTGTTATAATTGCAAAAAGAAAGAATTTCATGTTATATTATAAAAATAGTGTCCAGAACAAATTATTGTAAAAAACTAGCTGTCCCATCACACCTAGAGTATTCTATTCAGTTTACAGTAAGCTCTTCTAAGAGAGATAATGAAGAAATACACACTTCTCCAAAGACAAAAAACCAAAAACCATGAGGACCACTGGGAATCTGAAAGTGTCGCAGAGTGAAGGCCGCTTGCCGTCTCTGAGGATGTGAACATGTGGATTGTCTTCATTGGGATGAAGGGCTTATCGTGTAGCTGGGATACATCATTGAGCATCAGTAAGTAGATTCAGAACCAGATTTCGGAAATTACAAAGCAGAAGAACTTAACTCAATTTAAGGACAAAGTTTGCTAACAAAATAATCAAAGCATTGGAATAGGATGCCTTTTTAATCGTGAGCTTCATAGATTCCAAAATCTTCAAAGAGAGGATAGAAGTCAGAGAAGAAATTAATTTAATTACACACAAGTCTAAAATTGAATAAAAAACTAACACGATGAATCCTTTAAGCCATAAATGGTTTCTATTAAAAATCATAGCTTCCTCCCTTAACCTCTGTTTGTCCCATCTTATTAGGTGAGTACTTAAATCTTACTATTTAAGTAATTTACTCCCACTCCATAGAGCATGTGAATTTTTCTTTCCTTTTACTGGGTCTACCGAATCCCTGAATAATAATCTCAATGACCTGTAATTTTAAACAGAGTGAAAGCATGGCTTTTCGGGAGAAAGATAACACACTGCTATGGGAGATGCTCCTAACAGCCTGCTATGCTAACCAGGACTTCATAACCCATGCCCTTCTGCCTCCATTACAAAAGCATGCAAACAGTTATCTGATTCCCTGGACTGAGACAACTGAATGAATGACAATGGACTGCCAACACATGAAACGATGATTTACTTATGCTGCCTACACTTAGATTCATAATCAGCATACACGTCAACACGATCCATGGATGGCATTGGACAGATTTGCTGCCGAAAACCTCTTTACAGGTGTTAAAGAGCTAATGAATAATTTTTAAAAGTGAAAGTAAAAGAGGTATAATGATTTACTCTTCTTATTGCACTGTTTTATTTTTGAAAAGAATGATTTTTCGTGATGATATATTATAGCTTTGTTAATTTAAAAAAAGGCAAACATATCACTTCAAGATCTAAAGTGTGCCTTCATTTTTTTCAATCACCACATAGGCACATGGAAGCTACACAGAGAATAAGGGAGATTGGAGGAAATTGATATATTTGAATCATGGTAGTGTTGGAGGATATTAAGACATCCTGGACTGTCCAGAGCATGGACAACACTGTCTTGGAGTACAGTCAGACTGTCCCATGTCACCCCAAGTACATTTACTAAACAGATGGTGAGGCACACATGAGTCTATGCTCTCTTCCAGTGATTAGTAGATTGTTGAGGATTGCTTACCATTACTCTAGAACTGAAAGGCTGTCATTCACAAAGGCCCCAGGCCTCAGAATCAAACTAAGCATTCGTAAAATTGCACCCTTAAGAGGGAGGGACAAGTGGGGCAGCGAAGTAAGGGCCAGTGAAGTCATCGTACACAGGCAGGAGAAAAAAGTACTGCTTATCCACAGGGTAACTATGAGTCAAACTTGAGGGTTTGGTTTTAGGGTTTATGTTAAATTAAGGTTTTTTGGTAATACAATAGTTAAAGTGCTGCACAGTTAACCAAAAGACTCGTGATTTGAATCCACCAGTCACTCTTTGAGAAAGCAGTGCCAGTCTACTTCTGTAAATACGGCACTAGATGTTCTATGAGGCAATTCAGCTCTGTCCTAGGGGGTCTCTGTGAGTCAGATTGACTCCTTGGCAATGAGGTTGGTACTGGGGTATGTAATCTTGCCCTAGTGGCACTGTGGGTAAGCATGGAACTCTTAATTACAGGGTAGATGGTGAACCCCATCAGCTGCTCTGCTCTGTAGGAAAAATATGAGGTTGTCTGTCCTCATACAGATTTACAAAGCCTCAGAAATCCTACATGAGGTCACGGTGAGTCAGAATCAGCGAGATGACAGTGGGTTTGAATTTGGTAACCACAGGTAAGGAGCCTGTGGTACAAAGGTTAAGCAATCGAATGCTAACAGAAAGGCCTGGGGTTCTGAGCAACCACTGGCTGTACGTGCCTACAGAGATGAGAGAGTAGGAAACTCAGTGGGCACTTCCTGTCTGTGCCAGTCATCGAGGGTACACATCACACCTTGGTCTGTTTCATAAGTGGAGGTGAGGGAAGTCAGAACTGAAATTTTATGCTTATGCATCAATGAGTGTCTCCCAAAATGAGTTCATAGGAGAATGACCTAAAGGAATTGACTTATTAAAAATGGCAGATTTCTCAACAACACCTAGTGATCTTCATTCTGTGAGTCCAGAATAGGTACAGTGTTTTAAATAAAACACATTACTCAAGGTGATGCCAAGACTCACAGTTTACAGACCTCACATTAAAAGCAATACTTGTTGTGGGAAAAAACGACAACTTTGCTGTCCATGTTTTTCAGATGTATTCTTGGAACTGATATGTACTTACAAGGAGGAACGTGTGTGTGTGTGTGTGTGTGTGTGTGTGTGTGTGAGAGAGAGAGAGAGAGAGAGAGAGAGAGAGAGAGAGAGAGAGAGAGAGAGAGAGAGAAAGCGTTTGTCTGTATGGGATGGGTAAGCAGTAATAGCAGAGATGAAAGATGGATTACTATTGTTATTGTTACTGCTAGGTGCCCTTGAATCTGTGACTCACAGAAATCCTCTCTCTATCAGAGTGTAACACTCCTCTGTCCTTCACCATCCACACAATTATTGGGTGACATCAATCTAGCTCACAGAGGTTCTTCATCTTTTACTTTGTTTTTACCCTATACTTAGTCAAACGTGATGTCCTTTTCCATGACAGGTCCCTCCTGATCACCTGCCCAAAGAACTTGAGGTCGGTCTCACCACCTTCACTCCTAAGAGTCTGACCAGGCTGCAAAACAGTTTCATACATTCTCTAGGATGTCTGGGATATATTTAATATTCCTCACCAATACTATCAGTAAAATTTATTGTCTCCCAATCTCCCTTATTCTCTGTTTACCTCTCATGTGCTTATGTTGTGATTGGGGTCAGGGTAGGGGGGCAGGGGGACATTTCTTTTAGTCCTTTAAGTGATATTTGTTTGCTTAAAAATATTGACAAAGGTATAGTATATTTTCATGGAAAACAAATTTCTGCAAAAATAAACAATGTAATGAAAAGAGTGGATCATTTTACATTTCCTTACTTAAATTTTTTTTAAAATGTGAATTAGTTCCTTAATACTCTACAGGGATTTTTTGCAGCAAATTTGCCCAGTGCAATACACTGATGTTTTTACATGGGTGTTGATTATGAATCTACGCAAAATGTAAGTAAAGTAAATACATAATTTTTACTGATTTTCTGTTTGGTTTGTTTTTCACTCTAACCCTAATAATTTTTGTTGTTAGTTGTTGAAGTTATATTTACTCCTTAAAGAAAATCAAAATAATGCCCATTGTCATGAATAGCTTTTAACTCATAGCAAGCCTACAAGATAGATTAGAATTGATTCATGGAATTTCCAATGCTCATTTTTAGAGAAGTAGAAAGCAATCTATTTCTCTTGCGGAGCATGGCTGCTAATTTAGAATCACTGACCTCTCAGTTAGCAGGCCAATGTTCTAACCACTAAGCTCTCAGGTCTCCTTCTGACTCATCAGATAACGTGAAATAGCCCAGGGAAAGTAGAAAAATAACAAGAGTATGACATTGGCTTCCAAATGTCAATCAAATATAGCTGACCAGAGAATACCACAGAGGACAACACTGAAAAGCTGTCTGCCCAGACCACACGGACGCCAACTAAGAGGGACAGGGAGAGCAGGAGAGAAGGAGAGAGAACCGCATCCTGGCCTACCAAGCCCCAAGGACGACACTCCTGCTCAGAGCAGCCAAAGCACAGAGAAGACCATGGGGCCAGCCCCACCATGACACTCAGTGTCCCCTCACTGACCCACAGCACTGAAGGGGACAGCACTGAAGACAGTGTGGGAATTGTCCCCAGTCTGACCCCACCACACTGAGGCAAAGCATGAAGGGATAGCAACCGAGCAGCTAGGGGAGCAAAGCAACAAAGTCCCTGATGTATCCTGAAAATGGACTTCAGACTAAGAGGGCAGGGATTGTCACCTCATCAGACTTGATTAGAAAACATACTTGAAGGTCAGCAGACAGATCAGGAACTATATATAGGACTCCCCCCTTTTTTTTCATTTCTATCTATATAAGATAGGCAAGATAAACAATCTGAGGAGAAAACAAAGGTATCCATGGTCCCGGGGAAGTGTGGGAGAGAAGGAGGTGAGGGAAAGGGAGTGGTTAGCCAAAAAACTCAAAGACTGAAAATCACAAGAGTTCTAAAACCAATCCTGAGGAGGATGGAGAATGCCTGGTGGGGTTTGACCAAGGGCACTGTAGCCAACAGGAATGACTGACAGCTGAATGAAGGTTGAACATGGTAGTGAGACAGGAGGAAAATAAAAGGAAATAGAGGAAAGAACTAGGATGCAAAACACAGTTATAGAGGTATAAATACAGGCATGTACATATGTAAATATATTAATATATAATGCTAAGGATATAGGCCTATGTACATATATTTATATGTTAAATATTAAGGAAGTCTCTGCTCAAGTACTCTCTCAGCACAAGAATATTTTGTTCTAATAATCTGGCATTCTGTGTCACTCACCTTCTCAACATGATCGCTGAAGACAAAATAGGTGCATAAGCAAATGTGGTGAAGAAAACTGATGGTGCCCCACTATCAAAATATATAGTGTCTGGGGTCTTAAAGATTTAAAGTTAAACAAGCATGCATCTAGCAGGGAAGCATCAACTCCCACAGCAGCCAGTGTGATTATTAGGTGTCGACAGGATTAGCTATCAGTCATCCGAAAACCCAAAGCAATCATGCCAATGTGAACAAGTGGAGTCTGAGTGGCGACCCAAAGATCATCTGTAGACAACTGGACATCCCTTCACAGAAAGGTCACAAGGAAGAGACTATTCAGCCAGCGTGCAGTATAGCATCAATGAAACACACATTCCTCTAGTTCTTTAATGCTTCCTTCCCCCCATTACCCTGATCCCAGTTCTACCTTACAAAGCTGGCTAGACTGGAGCATGTACACTGGTACAGAGAAGAGCTCTTGACACACAGAGTCAAGGAAAGATGAACCACCAGAAACAATAATGGGAATAGTGATACCTTGAGTGTACGGGGAAAGTGCGGGGAGAAAGGGGAGAAAGAGGGAACTGATCACAAGGATCAATGTATAACAACCTCCCCGCCCCCACCAGGGCACGAACAACACAACTATGGGTGAAGGGAGACAACAGACTCTGTAAGATCTGAAATCAATAATAATTTATGATTCATCAAGGGTTCATGGAGGGAGTATGGAGGGAGAGAAGAGGAGCTAATACCAAGGGCTCAAGCAGAAAGAAAACATTTTGAAAATGATGATGGACACATATGTAGAAATGTGCTTGATACAACTGACGCATGATTGTTATAAGAGATATTAGAGGCCCCAATAAAACGATGTATCGAAAAAGAAAAAATACTATTAAAACAACAACAACTCAACAGTAGGACAGGGTTACAGAGCTTGCTGAGGGTTTGAGGTTGAAGCTTTTATGTAATAAATCAAAGCAGGATCAACTGCACAATTGCCTCAGGGCTAACAGCCTCTATAAACTGGAGCCGCAGACCTTCGCCCTGGCTAGTACAGTGTCGGTCTTACCAGGGGACGGGACCACTTGTTATTCAATTCAGACACTGGCCTCATGCTACCAGTCATGGGAAGCAGAGGCCTAAGGAAGAAAATGATAAAATATTGTTAGACTCAGTTCTTCAGTACTGGTTGTGTCTACATATTTTAATAAGGTGTTCGCTCACCTCCTCTCCACCTCACTAGACTAGCTACATTTAATAACGTAAGATTACAAAGGTGATTTGTATCCTTTTTTCCTCCACTTACATGTAAATGAGAAGACTTGATAGTATCACTGTCAACAAGCACTATTTTGTTCATGTTACTATGATTTGGCTTTCAACTCTGAGAAGAAAATCATCTGAGAACCCCAGCCTGAAACATGTCCCTGACGGGAATCTGGATACAAAGATAGAACAAAGCAAGTTATATAAAAGCAATTCAAATGGATGGAATTTATTCTATCCATATCGGCACTGTGAAGGAGCTAGGTTTGCGACGCCTGAGTGGAGCTTCATATTTACAGGGATGAAGTCAGAAATGATCCCTGGGCCCCAATCCCGGAGAAACCAGAAAAACAGCTTTTTAAAAAGGTAGCCAATATGAAGACATGCTTTGGATCAGAAATCCTAACAACTAACTAACTTTTAAAAACAATTTCATGAAACAACTCAAAATGAGTAATGGTCACTTTGAGTTGTGCTTACTATGGTCTCTGCACATCTATCTAGATAAGACAGGCATGATAAACAATCTGAGGAAGAAAACAATGGGGACTGATGGTTCCGGGGCCACCAGAAAGGGGGAGCAGGGGAAAGGAAGTGGATGTTAGACGCAGGGACAAAGAACAAATGAATAAAGATGGTAGATTTATAACTATATAACTATATAACCCCCTCCCAGGGGAATGGACAACAGAAAAGTGGGTGAAGGGAAACATTGGTCAGTGTAACACATGAAAAAATAATAAGGAAGGAAGGGGAATTTTATTATTATAATATTAATAACAATTTTTATGTTCATGAGTGTTCATGAGGCAGGGATAGAAAGTCAGGGAGGGGGTGGGGCAGAAAATGAGGAGCGGACACCAAGGGCTCCAGTGGAAAGCAAATATTTTGAGAATGATGATGGCAACAAATATACAAATGTGCTTGACACACTGAATGGTCGTATGGATTGTGATAAGAGCTGTATGAACCCCCAATAAAATGATTTTTAAAAAGAGCTGTAAGCCCCCACTAAAATGATAAAAAAGAATATTTTCTAAAGTAAAACACTAAGAAGTATGACTATATTACATTTTATTTCAGTCATTCATGCTTTCTTCTCTATTGTGTAGGATTCTGATGGCATAAATTCCACTACTGTCGCTCTGGATCTGTTCATGGGAGAGATGCGCATCCTGCAGGGCGGTCGCTCCGAGCAGGCTGCAGATGGAGGCAGGAACGTCATGGTTTGCATGACCTGTTTCCAAAGAGCACAGTCCGTTCATTGTGGCCGAGCTGCTGGATCACTCCTACTTATGCCCGCTTCTGTGTGTAGTGAGTTTTGAGTGGCTAATCAAAAGGTGGATAGTTTAAAGTCACTAGTCGTCCCATGGCGGGGAGGGGAGGGAGAGAAAATGGGGTTGTCTGCCCCATAAAGCTGGAGAGTCTCTGAACTCCTACGTGGGGTCTTAGGAGCTGGAATCAAGTTAAGGACCGTAAGCTGTTCTCTGTGTTGTTGGTACATATTGTTCTGTGTTTGTTTGTTTTATTTAGAAAATGTCATATTTATAGATTTTTTAATCCAATTTTTTTCTTCAGTCACTCAGATGATATTTTTTTCATTCATTCTTTCTGTCTCTCCTCTAATTCTTTTTTTGTAACTACAAAGCACTACTTTTAGCTGTTTTGTTATTTTAGTACTCACGTTATTACTGTCTGTCATCTTCTTTAAGAAAATAGTGTTTATTTCTGTTTAAGAAGTATATTTTGTCCGAAAATAGTAAGGTTATAAACAATGAAGAGATTTTAATACTAACATGGGGGCTTCAATGTCATTCACACTGTAGGTGTTAGGGGCTTTGGGGGAAATTCTGATTCATAGCTCAGGAAGCACACCAGAACAGCGTTGCCCACTCTTGAGAAATTCTGTTTGTCTTCCACAGCATGATGTCCTGCTCCAAGGACATGTCACTCCTGACGACATGTCCAAAGCACAGGCTGCAGTAGTCACCATGCTTGCCTCTGAGGAGCACGTTGGCTGTACTCCTTCTAACCCACATTTGTGGGTTCTTTTGACAGTCCATGGTGTGCTTGCTAGTCTTCTCCGGTTCCAGAACTCAAGTATGTCAATTCTTCATTGGTCTTCCATGTTCAATGTCTGAATTTCACAGGCATAGGAGGTGATTAAAAAATTGTTTGTGTTAGCCAAATCTTAGTGCTCACAGTAGCATTCTTGCTTTGCATCTTCTTAAATCAAACTTTTGCAGCAGATTTTCCCAGGGCAACGCAAGCATCATTTTATCTCTAGCGCCTTGCTTTCATGAACACTGGATGTGGATTCAGGAAAACGACTGTTTTTTTTTCCATTGACCATGATATTGCCCATTGGTCCAGTTATGAGGATTTTTTGTTTTTATATTTAATTGTCATCTATACTAATGTCTATAATCCTTAAGTTATATCAACAAGTGCTTCCCATCTCCCTCACTTTCAGCAAGCCACCATGCTGATTTTCAATGAGTAAAATGAAGCAGAGAGCATTCATTTCTACTCAGTGAGATAGCATTACAGGGAAACATTCACCACTTTTGGCTATTGTAACGAAAATGGTCCTGAAACCCAGGGAGGTACTTGTGACTCCAACAGAAAGAAGGGGAAAGAGGGAAGGAGGAAGAAGATTGGGGTTGGGGGAAACTGAGATGATGAGGTGGGGGGAACAGGGCACTAACCCACCCAGAGGGAGAATACTGGTCGTGTCCCCACAGAATTAGAACCTGCATACAGATCCCACCATAGCGCACCAAACCAGGAGGGCAACATAGCCACATGGAGGAGCACATGAAAAGACTGGACTACAGGGCCAGCCCCAACCAGAGCCAGTCTGACCCCTGCCCTGGAAGTGGGTGCCACAGAGAATGACACTTGACCTTCAGATGGAGGAAAGGAACAGACTTCCCATGCCCACAGGGAAGCAAACGAAGAAGGAAGAAGAGAAAGGGACAGTCAGCCCAGACCAGCGGTTCTTAACCTTCCTATTGCTGCCATCCTTTAACACAGTTCCTCATGTTGTGGTGACTCCCCCACCCCCGCTATAAAATTATTTTTGTTGCTACTTCATAACTAATCTTGCTAAACTGTTATGAATTAGAGAACCCCTGTGAACGGGTCATTCAAGCCCCAAAAGGGTCGCAACCCCAGGTTGAGAAGCACTGGCCTAGACTCTATATAAGCACGTCAAGCCCGGAGGCTGATGTCCCTGCACGGAGCTGCTCAGGTACAATGAGGACTGTGGGACTGCCAACAACTCAAGACATGTTGTCCCTAACTGGAGCGTATGGTGGCAGAGGACAAGAATGGGGACACACGGCGGGGAGACAGTGTGGACTGAATCCTCCGCAGTGGGACAAACAAGGAAGGGAACATAACAAAGCAGCAATTGAAGTAAAGCTGATCTACAGAGCCCCTGAGGAGCCCCAAGAATGGACTTCGGACTAGGAGGGACATCCCCAGGATCTCTTCCAAAATCAGGGGTGAAGGGAATCACGGGGCCAGCGAACACACCTGGGTCTATGTAGGGTTTTTTTTCTCTATTTTTCAACCATATGTTTTCTTATTGTTCAGACTAGGACATTGCTGGTTTACCTACTTGTTTGGGACAGACATGGGAGGGAAGCTGGGGGAGAAAGCAATGGGGCCAGAGGCCCCAGAAGGTCTAAGGGGAAGAAGGAGGCAGGGAGAAGGGTGTAGTGAGCAGACACAGCATGGACAGGGGAACAACTAGGGAATTGAAATCAACATTTAGGAGGGTGTCAAGATCCTGTGAGTATTAGAGTAGCACCAAGCTAGCTGAGAGGGAGCCCTAATAGGTGGAAGAAGGGGGAAAGTGATGGCGGGGCAGGAGGAGGCAAAAGGAAACAGAGGTAAGCTCTAGGAAGCAAAGGCATAAAGAGGGATATTGACAGAGGTGTGTACTTATGTAAATACATTAATCCATAACAATAGAAGTATTGACCGATGTACATATATTTATAAAGCAATACACTGAGGCTACAGATGGGCCTCGGGCCTTGGCTTATACCTTCTCTAATACAAGAACATTTTGTTCTAACAAATTTATATTCTGTGATCCTCACCCTGCTCACCCTCCACACACACACACACACACACACACACACACACACACGATTGCTCAAGACAAAATGGGTGCATAAGCAGATGTGGTAAAGACAGAGGATGGTGCCCGCTATTAAAAGATATAGTGCCTGGGGTCCTAAAGGCTTGAAGTTAAACAAGCGGCCATCCAACAGTGAAGCAACAAGCTTACATGGAAGAAGTACACCAGCTGGTACAATTGTGAGATGTCACTGAGACCAGGCAGTGGGCATCAGAAGATTCACAAGAAACAAACAAAAATGCATTGGTGAGAATGGGGATGATTAGAGCAGAGACCCAAAGCCCATCTGTGGATGATGGAATATCCCCCACAGAGGGGTCACAGGAAAGGGATGAGTCAATCAGGGTGCAGTAGAGCACCGATGGATCACGCAGAATTCCTCTGATCCCTTGAGGCCTCCTCACCCCCCACTGTCCTGACCCAGTGCTGTATCTCACACTGGACTAGAAGGGAGCATGCACATAGGTTTCGGCAAGAGATAAAATTCATGACACATGGAACCCAGAAACAGGAATGGGAATAGTGATACCAAAAGGATAGGGGAAAGGGAGGGAGAGGTGGGGAGAGAGGGGAACACCAACTGCAATGATTGGCACATAACTACACACACCTATGCAGGGGAAGAACAGCTGGGACCAGAGGGGAAAGGAGACAGGGTTGGTGTGAGATTTTAAAATAATAATCTATAATCTATCGAGGGGCCATGAGAGTTTGGCAGGAGGTGGAGGGGAGGGATAGGGAAACAGAACTGATTTGAAGGGTTCAATGAAAAGTAAATGCATAGAAAATAATGATAGTAAAATAATGATAGCAAATATGTCAGATACAATTGACATACGGATTGTACCATGAGTTGCAAGAGCCCCCAATAAAATGTAAAAAAGAAAATGGTCCTGCTACGATTCTTGGCAAGGCAGCATAATATTCCCTCAAACAAAAGCTGACACTGAAGCCTGGTCTTCTCTGGAGTGGGAAGAGGAGATTATACAGTGGTGAATGAACAACAACGGAAACATTATTAAGCAATGTAAAAGGTTATTTTATCAGTAAAGACCTGGAATTCCTTCCTGTCAGGATTTCCCCTCTATTAGAACAACATTTCTCCCAACTCCAAGCCTCCTTTGAAAAACTCAGCAGGCAGTCTTCTTTGATAGAGAATATACAACTTGCTTTTTCTCTGTCTAATTTAAAATATATATTAGTCCCCTGTCTCTCCTCTTGCTTAGAATTATGCAAAACTGGATGTAAAAAAGATTGACTAGCACAGCTTATTCATGATTTTCACATTAAAAATCTGCATATAATATTTCATGTGAAAATTAATATCTAAAATCAAAATGCTGTTATTAATTTCTCTTATAAGTTCAATATCTATAATAATTCTAAAGTCACTAAAAGGAAGGGTTTTTTGTTTTTTCCAAAAGAAAATTTTGATAAATAAAATATTTGAAAGTATGCTATTTTCTCTATATGGTCATTATAAAAGTATTTGTAGGAACATTTATTTGAAGCCAAATTTCTGAAAATTTCAAGATCCTTTAATTGAATTGAAATGGCCGGCTAGTGGTTTATTTTAGAATCAACAGAAAGCATGACACTTGGCAGCCCTAATTAATGAGTAAATGAAGTCTAGCATAATTGTAATTAGAGATAATACATATTGAGGTAATGTTTGCTACCTTATTTAGCTTTTCAATAATTGGATCTACTGCATAAATGAGAGTAAGCCAAAAGGTTTTGCATTACCTTTCAACAATTTTTCAATGACTCCTTCACTTTATTATTATTTTAGTAGAGATTAAATATTCAAGAAATGACTGAAGAGTAAAACATTGGTGTTAGAAAGATCTTTGTAGATCAATAATAATAGTCTTTTCCTGACATGAACTACCTGAAATCAAAACAAAAACTGTTCATAAGAGGAACTTAGAATTCCTAGCTCTCTGTCTAGCCTCTTTTCCCTCTTTGCTACACTAGAATCTTTTTTGAGAAATGGTTTTTTTTTTCTTTTTTTAAAAATCGTTTTATTAGGAGAAATGGTTTTTAAGGAAGAATATTTCTAACACCTAAAGTAACTCTATATACATCTTGTTATTCAGTATATAGTTCATTCAATTGAGAAGTCACATAGTCTTCGTACCTGTGGAAACTTTAAATCTAACAATGAGATGTCCTCATTGGATTCCCACCCCTGCTCAAAACAGTAACACTTTTTTCTTATAAGCATTATAAAGAAATATAACCATTGTATGAAGCTTGTTCTCCAAACTAGACTTAGATCCTTAATTCTTCAGAACAATTATCTATTGATCATTGGACAAGGTATCATTGTTGTATAGTTATAGATTGATCAGCATTATTTTCACTTACTTTTTAAATTCATAAACTGAGACATCTATCCTCAGAATGGGAGAAATACACACCATATGAAATAAATTTTCCATTGCACTTTATGATGTTGGCTTTGTGGCTCATCCAAGACTAGGACTTTCTTTCAATTTACCATGAAACCTCCACAAGCACCCAAGTAGCCGTCAGTACCCGGCGTTTGTGAAAGTAAATGCTGAGGTCTTCCTGGATTTCAGATACCAGAAGGAAAAGCCATGAAGTGAAAACCAAGTTCTAGTTTGACTTTTTAAATGAACACAATTGTTGCATGCTGAGTTTGGAGTTAAAATATTTTGTAATTTCTGAGATTTTTCAATGTTGAATAATAGGTGTGGCACATTCATATTCACATTCTTCTCTATTAATCGTCTTTCCATTTGAGAACGAGTGTGGCCGCAGTCATTTTGGCTCTTCTCCTTTGGGATGCTAGGATTTAAGGTTTCCTCCTATCTCACTGTCTGTGTGCTTTGTATTGCAATTTCAATACTGTCTTGACTTTTGAGAACAGATTTTACTAATAGTCTTTTCCATGTGTCGATTTAATTTGTAGAAAAAGATGTGTGGTGGAACAGAAGCATACAAAGGAAGGAAGAACTCTGATGTTTGGGGGCATTTACAAACTTTGAAAATTAAATGTACATTTTAAAATATGTGTAACAAAAGGCTGATAAGTTGAAGGCACTCCATTACATTTTGACCAGCCACATTGATTTCTTAGACATCTAAACTAAGTTCCATTTAGTCCTGGGATTCCATGAAACATCTTAAGTAGGCTTTTGGAAATCATGTTCAATAGAGAATTGATTTTAGGTTATCTATTTTGGAGGTCTATTGGCTTTCTGATGGATGATAACTGGTCAAGAGCTTCCACCATCTCACAGGATTGAGGCATCTGGACACAGAAATAGAAACCTGAACACAGTATCTTTGGGAAAGGCCCCAGTCTCAAAAGGAAGGGAAATGGCTTCCCTTTTCTTAATCTCTTTTCCTGTAGGTAAGTGGTAAGAGTGCATGTCCCAGTAAGAATAAAAGTGTACAATTTGTATTCCAGAAATGGCATTTCTAAATATAGACGATAATTTAAAATCCACCTATTGTTCTCATTTTACTGGTGTATTGTTATTTTAAAGTGCTAATTTGGTTTGTTATGTATGCTTAATTTTTTTCTGAAAGCTTACCCAACAAGCTATGCTTCTTGTTTCTTTATTACATAATTAAACAGTTCATCAGAAAATGCATTCATTTATTCAAAATTAGATATTTTCTACTGAGATTAAGTGAAACTATTAAAATATATTTGATTATGTTTCTATAGTAGATTCTAATAATACAATGGTACCTGTCATCCTGTGGTTGAATTTTATGATCATGCTGTACTTCGGTTGCTCATCCATGTGTTAAGCATGCCATGGTGTCATGAAAAAGTTGCTGTTGCTCTGAGAACTAGCAAAACCTGCCAGATAGACATGAAGTCAGAACATGCTGTGGGTAAAGAGCAACAGATTTGATCAAAGCAGACTTGGCACTTACCTTCAAATTATGAAAATGAAATATCTGTGAAGTACAATAAGGTGACACACACTATAATAATGTGCACCTGTGCTGCATTTTTGACCAGCTTGCTATTGACTTCAACATGACTTGTTCAGGGTCATTTTTGAGTAGCAATATTATGAGTGGTAAATAAAAAGCACCTGTCACTTAGCAAAGGTTAAAATAAGTGTCGTTTCAATTATTCTTTCCTCCCCCCAGAGGAAGTCTTCATCTTCCGGCCATGAGCTACTACACATTTGCCCACAAAAATTGGACTACTGGTCACCTGACGTTCACGAACAACAGCTCTCCTTCCTATGTCAATGCCCTCCCTTGAATTCTAAGACGTTTGACCATCGCTTCTCCCATCTTGAGCCTCTCCATTTACCTATTCAGCAAAGAAGCCAAAACCATCGCCATTGATGGAATTTCTTTTTTCATCCAACAACAGTGGTATTAGACTGGGAGACCAGGGAAATATCCCAAATGGGAAAATCAATTATTTCTCATGATTGAAGTCATCAGTCTTGTTTTTCAGACTTCTGTTCCATGTGACCGGGCTTAAAGCTGGTACGATGTTTACATTGAGGTTTTGGATGAAGAAACGAAGAAAGGGATGGAAACCAAATCAAGTTTTCTATCCCAATTATTTTTTGATGATTGTTTATTTATTTTGGAGTCCGTGGTAGTGTAAATGGTTAAGTTCAGGCTAGCTAAGCAAAGGCAAACTGGGCTGAAGTCTGCTTCCAACAGGTCGCCCCAATGAAAATGTCACGGAGCTCAGCTCAATTCAGTAGCACACAGAGTTTCTGTGAATTTTGTAATTGTTGTCATTTCGTTTTAATTTTAGTTTGGGCATCAACTTGATAAAATTAAAATTGCATTTTGTTCTGTTTAACACTTTATATTTTTATCTTCCTTGGGAAATTCACTTGGAAGGCATCTGGGGCAAGAGAAGATTTGGATATACTTGTGTATGATTTGGATATCTTGACCTTTCTAGCCTCGCATCACCCAGCCTAGCATTCTATTATCATATCCTATTCTCTTCTGACCATTTACGACACAACTGAGTATAAAGATGGTTGCCCCAGAGGGGTCTTGGCAGAAGAAATATAAATATCTTATAAAGATATTAACAGTCTAAAGGAAAATGCAAATATATGACCAATACCGATTCCAATTCACAGGAGCCTTATAAAGGGGGACCCAGGCGGTAAAGCAAGCGTTATGGTAACAGATTGCCTCCTCTGCCTCCCGAAGAGAGGCTGGTGAGTGCGAGCCACCACATTAGTGGTTTGCAGTTAAATGCTTCCACTCCACAGCCACCTGCAACCTAAATTCTACTTGGCACAGTAAACATAATAACAAATAAGTGACTGAGCATAATGAATATCTAAAACATAAATTTAACGGGAAATGTTGCCAAGCATCCTAATTGTTAGAAGTTTGTTTACTTCTAAGTGCTCTGACACAACACATTATATTTTTCAGAATGTTTTTTCTAAGAATATTTCCCATACAGTTGAATAATATAAGCTACTCACTTGACAGCAGCTTTTTACTCTAACTTATCATTTGAAGTGATGGGAAATCTGTAGCATCTGTAAGAGGAGTTGACTTCTCCTGAGGGTGTCTCTGCTTTCTAAAAAACGTTCCGTAGACTTGTCGTGATGGCAAAGATACATGGGAGACAGCCTCATGCTCCTTCTCCAGAACATCCCAGTGTCTAAGTCACAGAGCCACTGCTGTCGCCGGGTGCCACTGAGGCAGTTCCAGGGAAACAAGGAAATACTGCCTGGTCTTGAGCCAACCTCACATTTGTTCTTATGACAGAGCCACTTGCGTCCTTAGCTCTAGTGTAATAGCCAAGGTAAATTAAAATCATTTCAAGTTATTAGAGAGAAAAAACACGAAGGCAGCAAAGATACCGTAAAGGAGATGACTCAGGTTTACTGGGGGAATTAGAGTATGTGCCGTAGAGTGGTTCACAGCCACCATGTAGAAAATGGGCTTGGGGAGGCATGGTTGGCTCTGTGGGGTTCCAACTAAATTTACAAACTAGAAACACTTATGCTTAAGTTCTGAGGCCAATCTTTTGAAACACCCTGCATGGTTTTAATGAAATGAAAGAGAAATTTGGCTCCTTGTTCACCACAAGCACTAGGAAATATGAGGCAATTATGTTGGCTTAAATCGCTATTGTAGTACTTCTTTGATCAATAATAGAAAAAATAAATAAGTTGTATGAAACACTTCAAATGACAGATCTTAGTATTGGTAAAGTGAGTGCAAATTACTGTTTTGATTTGAAGACTTACAATGGTTACTATTGGCAGAGAAATCCTGAGGTAAAATCAGGTTTCATTTATTTACACGCTGTGCCTGTAGGTCCTCTAGCGCTTCACCACATCCGGTGGTTGCGGAGGTGCTGACATCTCCCAGGTTAGGAGAGCGTGCCTACCACACTACTCACAGCCTTCATAGGATACGTGAGCTTTGTTTCCCTTAAGTCAATGGCAAATTCACGATACGTTTTCTTTTCACACACGTATACTGATTTGTCTTTTAATTGTCAATCTTGCTTCCAGGATCCTTGAACAGGACATCCCACCAATGTTTTGGTTTTTTAATTTTCCCTACTGAAATATTATTCTTAGCTTCAGCCAGAAGCTATGAACTTGAAGCTAATGAGGTGGTTTCATAAAGTTCATGTACATGGAATTTATAGATAATGTATTTTGTTTCACTTTTTGAAGCATCCTTATACAGATGTTGAGTTTCTACATTCCATTAGAAACAATCTTTTACAAAAAATACAGGCGATAACATTACAAAAATTTTTGATTAAGACTCTCTTACTGGCACACACAAAGGTCTTTTGAAATTCCATCTGTGTTCTTGAATACCATTCCTTATTTCCCTTGGAAATATTACTTTAAGTTTTGTTTTCCCATAGACAAGAAATCTTTGCTTATGCTAATTGGAAGCTTGTGAAAGTGTGAAAGGCGTATTATTCTTTAAAGTTTTAAACAAGCAATCAAATAGAATTTAAGAATTGGTATTAAGTACTTTACAATTATTGACATTGTCCTATGATATTGCACTGCCCTGTTGCCTACTGCATGAGAAAATGGTTCTCTGTGACAGTGCATGAACACCAAAAGCAACCCCACTGTCACTGCCTCCACTGAACTCACAACAATGCTAGTAGTTTCTGAAACTGACGTCCCATCAGAGCAGAAAGCCTCCGCTCTCTCCTGGAGAGCACAGAAGGTTCTGTCTGAACCGCAGACTTCGCAGCTAGCAAGCCAAAGCTCAGCCTCCAGCACTAGGAGGACTCCTCATTACATGGCTAGCATGTTGGTGTTCTGACGAAGAAGTAGAAAAGCATTTCAAGATGTTTAAATAAATGTCACAATGTACTTAGGAGTTCCGGGGTTCTTGTCTTGCTTAGTGACCCAGACTTCTTAAATATATATATATGTATATATTTTATCTGTATCTCATTTATATTCTCTGCCACAGCACAGAAAAATAGTAAATATTTGCATCCAGGTTTCATCGATGGCCACAGCATATTACATCAAGTCTTGCCTGATTGTTAGGACATTTCTAGAAAAAATGTTGGTGGTGGACATAAATTTTGGTATTGGTCTCACAGGTGATGTAAGACAAGTTGATATATGAGGCAATACGTTAAATAGTATCATGATTTCATTAATTAAATAAATATTTGTTTAGAATTATGCACCAGCTACGTCCTGTCCTGGCCAAGGATCCCACATTTGAAACCAAACCACTTTGCTTTTGGCGTTTTCTTCCGATTTAAACCCCTGGCTCTCTCATCGTCTTCCTTGGGCATGCTGATGGCTTCACTTGTCCATGCTGCTCATTCCGGGCAGGAGGATGCATACATGCACTCAGTCCTGCTCTGGTCAATCAGGTTGGGACAAAGAAAAAGATCCAACACTCAGAAGCGATATTAGACAGCACCTGTTGCTCTTTTATGCCATAGCCAAAGAACATTCCAGAATTGTCAGCTAGGTTGTCTCCTCCAAATGGAAGTCAAAACCAACTCAGAAGTAGAATTTCCATACCCCGACTTCTGATTTATTGTTCTCTTCATTAAATTACATACGATTCTAGTCAAACGTTTCAGGCATTACTTCCAAATCCAATCCTCATAATGGATAGTGGCTAGAAGGACTTAGGGAAGACCATACGTGAGTTATTGAAACACTGTTGCCATTATTGATGGAACTGAACACAAAGAGAGCATGGTGACTGAAGTCAGAGTATCATCATCCTTCATCAGCCTTCTATCTTTTCAGAATATTAAAAATAGTTATGGATCTTTTACTTTAAACTGAGTTTATACAAATGATTGGGGACAAGATCATCACTCTAACAATTATTAGTTATGATATTGGGTTAAGTAACTTTTCTGAGTCTCAGTGTTCTTCAAAATATTACTGAAATGTAGAGTGCTCAGGACTAATGAAATAAGTGTCTGTATTAAACCTTATATTAGTGAACTTTGCTTTTTAATTGTGTAGTTTTTATCTCTGTACTTCTTTATGGTTCTTAGTATTAGGAAGAAAGAATTTCAGGCACAATTTATTTTAAAATGTAACATTTCTTACTAGGTAAATGTAGTAAGAGGGTTTCACAGATTTATATATACAAATTTAGTATATTAAGTGCATATAGCAATGTGGTTCTTTTGACAGGATACTCGTACTCAAATATGTAATTATTTGCTTTAAAATTATGTTTACAATATTAAATGTGACATTTGATATCCAACTTCATAAATCAGTGTGTTTTATGTTATGATAAATTATGTTAACACAAAATTCTATTACCTTATCCTATAGCCTTATACAGAATTCATGAAATCCTTTCACTAATTTTCATCAAAGATTTTTTAAATTAATAACTGCTTTGAGTATTTTTGTAATCCACAAGAAATATAAATATCTTTTTCTTATTAGGTTCAAACAGTAGGGAACTTTTGGTTAGAAATATCTTTAACTTATACTCAAATTTTCATGGAGTTTCTTTTACTGGGATTTATACATCACAGAAAGTTTTTAATTTATGTAGATTATCTAATTATAGAGCAGCTGTTAAATGGGCTAAACAGAATTCTATTTTATCTTAGTGAAAAACCACAGGCCAAGACTTTTGTTTCCATTTACTTTGCAGAGTTGTTATGCGGCAACCTTAAAATTGTAACAGCTTATTAGTTATCTCTGCTATTGGAATAGACAAATACACCTCTCTTTTTCCCAGGTCCATGCCTGAATTAATTTTCCATCATATTTCCTATACTTGTGTCATATTTTTCATGGTCACATTCAAATTAGTTTTATAAATCAGGAGTATCATTAAATATTTATCAAACAACAACTCAAAAATTGAGCTCCATTTTCACTCTCATTGCATTCTTGGCTCTGAGTCATCGACGTGTTGCTCAGTCTGGAACTTAGCACGGCAGTGGGGCTACAGGACAATGTTAGAAAGTTGCCGCCGAATATGTGAACAATATGTGATATAAGTTAAAGACATGGCCTTAAAGAGTTGAAACATGCAACATGGGAAGCAAATTGATGGTAGGTGCCATCAAGTACATTCTGAGTCACAGCAACTCCATGCCCAGCAGAAGGACACTCTCTCTAGTCTTGAGCCATGCTCTCAATTGTGGTTAGATTTAAGACCATACTTGCAGCCACTGTGTTAATCCATCTTCTTGATAGACTTTCTCTTTTTCTCTGACATTCCACTTTTCTAAGCAGGGTCTCCTTTTCCAGTAACTGGTCTCTCCTGATAAGGAGTCCAAAGAACATGAGATAAAACCACACCATGTTCATCCCTAAAGTGTATTCTTGCTGTGTTTTTCCCAAGACAGATTTGTTTGTTTGACTGGCAGTCCGTGGTATTTTAAATATTCTTCACCAACAGGGTGATTTAAATGCATAATTTTTTTGTAGTCTTTCTTATTCAAAGTCCAACTTTCATATACACATAAAGTGATCGAAAATCATATGGCTTTGATCATGCACACCTTAGTCCTCAGGATGTCTTTGCCCTTCAACGTTCTAAGGAGAACTTGTGCAGCAGATTTTTCCCTGGGCTCTGTGCCATTGGGTCTCTTGACCGCTGCTTCTATAAACAGAAGCACAGACAAAATGAGATCCTTGGTAACATCAGCCATTTCCAGTTTATCATGATATAGTCTATGATGCGGTTGTGATGATTTTGGAACGTTTTACATTGAGTTGAAACTCATTCTGAAGGCTACGATCCTTGACCTCCCTTGGCGAGGACCTCAAGTCCTCTCAATTTCAGCAAGCCAAGTTTTATTATCTGCATATCAAAGGCTGTTAATAAACCTTCCAATTCTGATACTCTGTTCATTTTCACCATAAACCAGATTTTTGAATTATTGACTCAGAATACAGACTGACTCAGTACGATGAAAGGATACAATTACTAACATACATCTTTCCCGATTTGAAATCATAGAGTATTCCTTGATTTTGTGAATATGACTGTCTCTTGGTCCATGTACAGGTTCCAC
Organism: Tenrec ecaudatus; assembly: GCF_050624435.1. NCBI lineage: Eukaryota > Metazoa > Chordata > Mammalia > Afrosoricida > Tenrecidae > Tenrec > Tenrec ecaudatus. Next base: position 92,928,230 of record NC_134536.1, read on the forward strand.
ATGAACACAATGGAGCATTCTGAAATTCCCATTCTTTTCAATGTTATCCAGAGTTTGTATGGTCCACACAATCAGCTACATCTGCATAGTCATGATAGTCTGGTTTTGTGTCCATTTGACTGGGCCAGGATTTTCAGTAGTTTGGTAGTGAAGGCCAAGTTATCCCCAGTGATGTGAAGCAATGTACCTAATGTAATCAACTCTATGATGATATTGCTGTAAGAGTCAAGTACTTGTGAAAACATTCGGGTGGAATGCAACCCTCTTATTGAGATCAGGGCCTTCACTCAACTGAAAGGAGGTTTCCTCCGGAGTGTGGCTTATTCCCTATATCGGTAGATGCTGTGGAAAGCTGGTTTGCTTCCTGCGGTGTCTGGGGCTTGCATATGGCTCATTGGCCCCGAGTTCTTCGTACTTGAGCTAGTAGCCTGCTATATTGCTTGCCTAGCTTAGTCAACAGTGCGTTGCTATCGGACTTGCCAATCTTGGATTCATTTTGCTTTGCAGCCATCAGCCTAGTGCTTTCCCACATATGTTGTGTTAATCAGCCCCAGAAGCTATGCAAAGCAAAAGAAATCTCCAGCCAAACGTCTACCTGTTTTTGAAGTATCCACAGAATCTAGAATATTTTGCTGTTTTTGTTTATAAACAACGCAAACCAAACTGACTACAACTAAGTTGACTCTGTCATTGTGTCTTAGTGATGCTGTAGGACATAGAACAGCTGATTCATATTGTTTTATAGGTTATATATCTTTATGAAAGCAGACTGCCTCAACATTTTCCCTCAGAGAAACTGGTGGGCTCAAACTGCTGATGTTTCCATTAGCTGTCTAATGCTTAACACACTGTGCCAAGTTCCCTTTGGTTAATAACCAACCAACCAAGCCCATTGCCATCAAATCAATTCTGACTCATAGCAACCCTGTATAGGGTTCCTGAAATCCTTATCAGAGAGGACAGCCTCATTTTTCCCTTGAACAGAAAGTGGTGGGTTTGAACTATCTGCCTTGTGTTGAGCAATCCATTTAGTCTATAGTAGGAATCAATTCTACAAGTTGGAGAAACAAAATGAAAGTAATAATGCAAATTACTTGAATTGAATAGTCACAATTGAGTTACTTCTGGAACTTTAGATGGGAATTATTCTTCTTATATAATCAACAACCTTAAAAAAGTTTATCTGATCAGAGCACACAGGAGCAGATGAAGGTGGAGGAGGAGTGAGTGGAGCACATCCTGGCCCACCAGGCCTTGAGGATTATGTTCCCTATTAGAGCAGCCAGTCCAGAGAGAGGACCACATGGTCAACCCCACTAGGAGACATGACATCCCTTACTGACCCATAACTCTACAGGGGACAACACCTGAGACATAGTGTGGGAATTACGCCTGATCCGCTCCTACCACACCGAGACAAAACACTAATGGGGTGCAACAGAACAGCAAGGGAACGAAGCGGTGAGGTTCCCAGGGAATTCTGAAGGTGGATTTTGGGGCCAGGGTGCGGTACCCCAACAGACTGGACTGGAAAACACTCCTAAAGGCCAAGTAACAGTCCTTGAACTAACTAAAGCTTTACTTTCTTGTTGCATTTGTTTTTTGTCATTGGTTTGTTGTTGTTGTTTTGTTGTATATTATTGCTTGGTTTTGCTCTGTCTGGTTATTGTGCATGTTATTATCTCCACAGGTTTGTTTAAATAAGATAGCCTGGATGAGCAATCTGGAGAAACAATGGGACCGACAGCTCTAGGGGGACATGGGATAGGGGGTAGTGGGGGGAAAGGTAGTAGAGTTAACAAATCCAGGGACAAGAGAACAAGTAATCCAAATCGGTGGTGAGGAGGGTGTAAGAAGTCTGGTAGGTCATGATCAAGGGTAAAGTAACTAAGAGGAATTACTGAAGCCCAAATGAAGACTGAGCATGATGGTGGGACAAGAGGAGAGTCAAAGGAAATAGAGGAAAGAGATAGGAGGCAAAGGGCATTTATAGAGGTCTAAATAAAGGCATGTACATATGCAAATACATTTATATATGAGGATGGGGAAATAGATCTATGTGCATATATTTATAGGTGTAGTATTAAGGTAGCAGAAGGACATTGGGCCTCTACTCAAGCACTCCATGAATGCAGGAATTCTTTGCTCCATTAAACTGGCATTCTATGATGCTCACCTTCCTGACACATTCAATGAAGACAAAGTGGGTGAATAAGCAAATGTGGTGAAGAAAGCTGACAGTGCCTGGCTATCAAAAGATATAGCATCTGGGGTCTTAAAGGCTTGAAGGTAAACAAGCAGTCATCTAGCTCAGAAGCAACAAAGTCTACATGGAAGAAGCACACTAGCCTGTGTGATCATGAGGTACTGAAGGGATCAGTTATTAGGTATCAAAGAACAAAACTCATATTATTGTGTGCTCACCTCCCTGATAGGATCACTGAAGACAAATGGGTGCATAAGCAAATATGGCTAAGAAAGCTGATGGTGCCAGCTATCAAAGGATAGCATCTTGGGTCTTAATGGCTTGAAGGTAAACAAGCGGACTTCTAGCTCAGAAGCAACAAAGTCCACATGGAAAAAGCATACCAGCCTGTGTGATCATGTGGTGTCAAAAGGATCAGGTAACAGGCATCATCAGAACAAAAAATCTTATCATAATGAATGAGGAGGGGTGAGTGTGTAGTGGAGACCCAAAGCCCATTTGTAGGCCACTTGACATCCCCTTACAGAAGGGTCTTGGGGAGGAGATGAGTCAGTCAGGATGAGATGTAGCAACGATGAAACATACAACTTTCCTCTAGTTCTTAAATGCTTCTTCCTCCCCCACTATCATGATCCCAATTCTACCTTACAAATCTAGCTAGACCAGACGATCTACACTGGTACAGATAGCAAGTGGAAATGCAGGGAATCTAGGATGGATGGTCCCTTCAGGACCAGTGCTATGAGTGGTCATACTGTGAGGGTAGAGAGAGGGTGGGCTGGAAAGGGGGAACCGATTACAAGGATCTACATGTTACCTTCTCCTTGGGGGACAGACAATAGAAAAGTAGGAGAAAGGAGACGTTGGACAAGGCAAGATATGACAAAATAATAATTTATAAATTATCAAGAGTTCATGAGGGAGTGGGGAGTGGGGAGGGAGGGGAAAATGAGGATCTGATGCTAGGGTTTAGGTGGAGAGCAAATGTTTTGAGAATGAGGGCAATGAATGTACAAATGTGCTTTACACAATCAATTTATATATGGATTGTGATAAGAGTTGTATGAGCCCCTAATAAAATGATTACAAAAACATTAAAAAGTTTTTGATGCACGAATACATGTATTTTAAAACTTTTGTACAACGTGGCATGCAGGTGGTTATTTATTGGATTCCAATTGCATAGATGTAGTTATTTAAATATGTCCTCAAACAAGTGGAAAATTGTCAACTGCTATTGGATAATGATGGAATACTTCCTCATGTATCTGAAAGAATATAAGTACTACGAGATTGTAGAAGTCATTTTGCTTGTTCTTAAAAAACAGTGCTGACTCTACTTTCAAACACGTGGACATTATATAAGGTCCTGATGCCAAGAATTAGGATTTCTGACATGAATAACCAATACTGGAAATCATGGTTTAGGAATTGTTATATATTTGAATAACTGGTGAGATCTTCTTACCAAGTACATATAATCTGTTTCTCTCCATGACTGGTAAAGTTGGCATAGTATTTTATACAATCTCAAAATAAATGGGGGGGGGGAAATCACCTAATTTTGCAATGGTTAGCATGGCAAAAATAAATCAACTGTTTTTTTTATGTTTTAAGTAGAAAATGTTATTGTTTTTTTCAATGTTAAATGAAATATTCCTCAAAAAAGTTAATTTTTTTGATTCTACATTTATGGGTAAAATTCCACCCTCTGACCCCAATTAGCTATTAAATGTTTTTATGGATAAAAGAGAAAAACCGACACCTCGGGTGAAGAATTCAATATTTTCATTTACAGAAGTAAATTTTATAGAAGGTTTGCTTTTATCTGTGAATCCAAGTCCCATCGGTTAATTGATCACAAACACTAGCGTCACTCTTAAAGAAAAGCTACGATTAACTTTCAACAATTTAATTTGCAATGTTGGTGCAACAAATAGAATTCAACATGAATAATTAAATTCCTACATCCTTTAGACAGAACGAGTTTTATACCGTCAAACATATTGTTATGCCTACATTTTGTAGTAGTTATGAGCTTTTGAAAAAGGGTGTTTTCTTTTTTATATTGTGTAATAGGGAGATGTAGAAGCGATTGGATTTATTTCCACCTCTATGCATTTTCACTGCCTACAATTGCAGTAGCATTTGGACCTTTGCTTTCTTGTTGAAAATGAGCTGCTCTCAATTGCCCAGCTGTGTGAAACGTATTGTTGCAGAAATGTGTGCACTTTTTCTGTAACTCAGTGAATGATGGCAACAGTGATATTAATATAGCGACACCTTAAGAATGAAAGTTCTATCACTATTCTTCTCACATCACTCAGGAAAACGATTTGTCCAGCCTCTAGAGGAATTCTAGTCCTACAGAATATCCTAACAAGGGTATACCAACATGGAAAAGGAAATTGAAATACTATACTGCTGTGTTCCCTTACAGGGAGAAGAGTGTGAAGTCTAGCATATCTAAGAAATTATCTGTGTTATTTAATGCACTCCTCTCTATTAATAATCTTGAGTTTATTTTTGGCTCTAACTTAGAGGCATTTTTAATGACTTCAAATGAACAGATGAATTTTTCTTCATTCTCTACCTGTCCAAAACTTCCATAAGATAAATAAATCCATATTTTAATTATGAATTCAACAAATTCTTGACAAATAAAAATATTTTCTCTTCCAAGATCTTAATTTTACCGGGACCCATTTCTACACACAAAGAAATAAGAGTGAATGAAAATATAAACACATATATAGTCATCAAAACTAGTTCAACCTCTCTCCCTCTCTCCCTTTCTCCCTCCCTCCCTCTCTCCCTCTCTCCCTCTCTCCCTCCCTCCCTCTCTCTCTCCCTCTCTCCCTTCTCTCCCTTTCCCTCCCTCTCCCTCTCTCCCTCCCCCTCTTCCTCTCCCTCTCTCCCTCCCCCTCTCCTTCCCCCTCCCTGTCTCTCTCCCTGTCCCTCTCCCTTCCTGCCCCTCCCTGCAAGAAAAAAAAAAACTAGTTCAAAACTAAATAAAATATTTTTGAGCAAATATCATGAAGTAGAGAATTATTTAAACTTTGTATTGACTCTCTCAGGTTAAAAACAATGATTTACAGAAGTTTTTAGAAAATATAAACAAAGCTTTCATTTCTTTAACTATTTGCTATACCTTTGTTACTATTATGTTATTTAAATAAAAATAATTTTATGTTTTATTTTCAAAAGAACAATATACTTGTTTGATTTACGAAGTGTTAAAAATCAGCAACTATTGAAGGGATTGTAACTAGTGTCATGAACAAACGCTATATAATTTTTAATGAAAAATTATTTACTCTGTAACAATTTACTAAAGGAATGTAACTTCAGAAATTATACTGCTTTGGTTCAAGTTCTTACATGCATCTGCTGATTCCAAATAAAACATGTTCTGTGATCAGTGTCGGCCTGCATCAAGTTCTCAGTCAGACACTAGTATCTTCAAAAACAAAGAAAGGTCAATAGTGATTTCTGAGGGAATCTGGTGGGCCAGCTCAATTTAAAGCAAAGAGTTTCTCTCATAAGTTTAAGGGGGCTATTTTTGGATATTACAAAGGGATAATCTAGATAGATTATCTCCAAGGACAGAGGATGATCACTAGAATATATAATGGACAAGTTTTAAGAAGCTTGAAAACTACATTGGTGAGGAAAAGGCCAAGACAGGTGATTCAAGGAATTGTTTGGCCATCACCACAATGGCCCTGCTCATTCTTGGAAGGCACCCTGTTCTACAAGACTGTCATTGTGAACGCTACCTTATTCAGAATCCCCGATTCTGTCCCTGTGGGCTTCTTCTATTTCTCTCACCACAACACAAGCTACATTTCAAAATAACACAATTTGAATTTCTTTAGGATGCCTAACCTACCATTTTGGTGTGACCTGAGTCGAAGAATGTGGAATTCTTTGTGGAAGAATTAGAGCAATGGAAACACCATCTATAGACCTGTACGGATGTATAAGGCACAACAGCTCCCCACTTTTAAATATTTTGTTTAATAAACATTTCTATGAATTGTAGCAAAGCTTTTTGTAAGTCTGCTACAAATAATAATACAAATTAAATTCTTATCCATTTTATCTATTTTTTCCTTTCCAATGAAAACACTGAGATTAAATGATGTCAGTATTTTATCTCAGCATTTCTCTATGGTTAATTTAATGAATAATACATGTTCTAAAAGCATGATATAACTCTGCTTTAGATTCATTTTTGCAGTAATCTAAAATTGTTTTTACAGGTAACGTGCCGGAAGTATCCAGTATAAGCACGATTTTCGATCAGCTAACATTGATCAAGGAAAATGCATACATGATAGATTCTAGGGAAGAACATCTTCAGAAAATTTTATTTATATGCACTTAAGTTACCAGGACAAAGAGGTGATTTTCAAATGTGCTTCTTCATCGAATTTAACTGAAGACATTCAACTTTTGTTTGTGTGAGTAGATGCTAATAAAAGAAAATAAATACCCCAGAGAGGAAGCCTATAGAGTTCAAGTTTGGAAGAAGCAGATAGAGTGTCTTCTGGTTTTGTGTTGAGATGTACAAATCAGATATATTATTTTAGTAAAAATGGTTCTCACCCATGTCAGCGGTTGGAGTTGCTCTGAAAACACTGAGTTGTCATGAAACCTGAAATAGAGGGTGCAGTCTCTGGCTGCAAAATACACCCTGGCAAGAGATGGTCATCCCAGCATCTGGTTAGGAAATTACCCAGCAAAAAATGTTCTGCTTTGTTGACAAATGGTCTAGCTACTTTCTCAGTGAGACTGGAGGATGAGAACCTTCTGGAAACAACGTTTGTATGCAGTCTCTCAATGTGGAAATAGGCTGAAAAGCCCTGAAATCCAGGAGCTGTCATAAACTAAATGTTCTTACAAGTAGAGTAAGGTTTTCTCTTCAGGGTTTTCTTTAAAAGCACATCTAAACTTGAGTTCCTAAACTTAAAAGAAGTTTTACTTACAGTTTATAATATCAAAATCAATGAAAAACTTGATGTATATGTCATTTTAATTAAAATAAATTTAAACATTTAGATTGGCATTCAATATTTAAGTGGGTTTAGGGCATATTTATCAAAAAGATGATCTAATACCAGAACAACTCTTTCTCAAGGTAATAGGTTGGAAAAATTACCAATGGCAATCCTTTTATCTGTACTATTTCAATAGTATAAATGAACTGAAGAACTGAAAAATCTGAACAGAATAGAAAAATCCACTTCATTGGAAAAAATTAGGCTATGAAAAAAAATTATATTTCTCTAGTCCAAATATTTCATAGTGTCAATTAGAATTTAATGATATGAAGTCAATATATGTTTAGAGATTTATCAAAGTTATATAAATTACTCAGATATCTGCTATTCTGTAGCCTCTAAATGGTAGAAATGGTTAAACCACACAGTTTTTAACTGTAATGCTAGAGGTTTAAGTTCACCAGAGGTGCTTTGACAGAAACTTCTTAAAATTTGCTCAAAAAACCCCCAAATCTGCCATTGAAAATTCTATGGAGCACAAATCTGCTCTGAAATGCATGCTTTAAAATTGGCTGCACTGTGCTAGTTGGGCCTGTTAGCCTACTCAGTTTCCAAAATATCAAGTTTTATTACCTTGTTTAGCAAACTGTAAGTGGGTTAATGTGATCTGATTATGAGAAGCATGTGGAATGTGAGATAACGATAAAATTTTGTAGCCCTTGCATGATATGCTAAGTAGTTGGGAATTTATTCAGCAGGTAAGAGGGAACCATTGGTAAAAGGATAGAAACTTCAGTGGACTATCATAGATTCCTGCCAGGGAAGATGCTTATTTATTTATAGTTATGTTTTGCATAGCCCCTAAGTGCCATGGCTATAAGAAGTTTGTATAAGGGATAATAGGAGAATCACTCTATCCAGAAATAAATAGCATAAGGCATTTGAAAATAGGGAAAAATGAAAAGATAGTATGCAATCATTTTCTAATTTTCCACTTAGTTCTCTTTATTAAAATAAAAGCCTCACTTCTTCAAGCCTGTATGCCTTAAACAATGTGCTTGGTTATGTATAATTTTGGAGCATGTGGTGAAAGAGGCAATAGAATAAGTATGGCCTTACATTATGATTTATCAAAATAAATATCCTTATTATCAAAGAAATAGAAGCTTAAACTCTTTACTTTTCTTAAGGCAGTGAATTAACATCATAGACGCCATGGCAGACCTCCTAGGACTACACAAATGAGAAGGAGAAGCCAACTCTTCAGCATTCGCAGCGTGTTGTAGTGAGGAAGAGGTCAGCTGTGCCCACCCTTCATCCTGCATTATTCTGACTCCAATCATTTCTCACACCAAACTCTACTTCTCTGCTGGGCTTCATAATTCATTGTAATGACCCCAACAGGGCTCATAGGCAACATTCATGATTCAGCTGTGTTATTAGTAAAGTTAGCAGGTTACCGCAGCCACAATCAGAAAACAGTGAGGACACAGTCATTGGTCCACAGCAACCTCTGTCTGGATCCTCAGCCTGTCTGGCACATGGACGCTTAACGTCTGCCGCCATGGGCCAAGAAGAGAGCCATGGCTTTGCCTGGGTGTCACAGGTTCTGCACTGATTTTCTATTCTATCTCATGGCCTCCTTACCTAGGTCTGTGGTCTGTTTGGCTTCTTGACTCTGTCCCATGTTCTCCAGGCTGCAGCCTTTGGTGTCCCTGGTCTCAGCCTCCACCACTTTTGACAGGGGTAGCAAACATGTTCCACTGGTGCCTCTCCTTCCTTGTGATCCTACTATTGCTCTCTCATAGGCAGGAGGTGGGCAACCCAAACTGACCAATCCTCTCTATTTTGTGTTTCATGTGTCCCATTTGCATAGTCCCTAGAGAATCACTGAATGGGATGCACAGAGGCAGGGACAGAAGGGAAAAGATTAAGATTTCTTATTCCACCGTGGTAGGATGCTGTCATCATTCTATGCTTAAACTTAAAGGAAATACATTAAGCTCTCAAAGGAAGTGATTGTATAATGAAGCATTTAATGCAGAACAATATTTTTGGAGATATTTCACATTCCAAAGCCTTAAATATATAGCTAGGAGATTATAAAAGATTATACAGAAATTCCACTTAGGGGATAAAAGTCACAGTAAAGCATTGCTTACCTCCTACAATTACAAAAACAACAACTGTGTAACTTTAAAAAAAATAACAGTTTTAAGAAAACCCTTCAGTGTTCAGGATGCAATGAAACCTAAATAAACACCTATCCGGAAAATGACTACCCCTTCCCAAGAAATACAAATTTCACATCTGTTCTGGAAGAAGGGGAACTTGCTATATAATGGGTCAGAGGAACCAGTTAAATTTTTAATGAACTTTAAGTGGGTATGCATGGATTGACATGAAAGATTAGATTTACCAGGAGAAGAAGCCACATAAGAAGTTTGAAGCCAGCCACACAGCAAATCTTCCCTACATATCTTCGACTCACTTGAGGTTCTTATGCCAAAAAGACTGGAGCAAGACATGAGCACTAAGAGAAATGCCTCCTTCGAGTGTCAGCCCACAGCCCACTGAGAGAAGAGACAGAGTCAGTGGAGCTGAGAAACATAGGAGAAAACCTTCTGAAACACCCAGTCTTTCATAGCCTGTAAAGCAGCTGTTTTCTGCTCGTGTCTGATGAAAAGTAGGAAGGATGAAACATCTTCAGACCTGAAACCAGAGGTAGCGCCGGAGGGTGAAAACGACTTTCCATTGGATAAAAGAAACAGAGCACACAGGCAGTTTATGGTCCAGAAAGGCGATGGCTCCATCAAAAAGCAGAGATAACTTCTGAATCTCACCGATGCTTTAGAGAAAGTTTACTAAAGAGTATGCCTTGGTCATTCCATCAAACAGGTTCAGCCAATAACAAATTCACCACCATTGAGGCGATTCTGCCTCATAGTGACCCTATCAGACAGGGCAGAACCGCCTCTGTGGGTTTCTGAGACTGTTTACAAGAGTAAAAAGCTTCCTGCAATGGCTGGTGGTTTTGAACGATAACCTTGTAGTTAACAGCCCAGTGTGAAGCCTTGGGCTGCTCAAGGTCAGCTGCTTGACCCACCCAGCCACTTCTCAGGAGAAGGTTACGTTGTCTCTTTCTGTGTAGATTTATAGCATCCCACACCTAGAGAGACAGCTGTCATGCTGTCCTACCCATGAGTTGGAATCTCCCCAATTGCAGTGAGTTCGTTGTTTTGTTTAGCCCTTCACTCCAGCATCCAAACAAAAGAAGGGACATTTTCCCCTGGACAGTAAACACACAGGAGTACATGGTCCATAAAGGAAAAAGTCAATAGATACAGAGGCGGCCCAGACCTGGGATTTAACAATATTTTAAAGAGATATTTTAAAATAACTACAGCAAAATTGCTGAAAGATACGCAGGAAAACTTTTGCTAAGAAAATATCATTAAGAATACATTACTCAAGGAGCTCTATTGGTGTAGTTGGTTAGGCACCGGGCTGCTCACCACAAAGTCAGCAGTTCAACACCACCAGCATCTCTGCAGAGCAAAGATGAAGCTTTCGACTCCTGTCCACACCTCAGAAATCTCAGGGACAGTCCTCTCCTGTCCTATAGGGTTGCTGTGAGTCAAAATTCACTCAGTGGAAGTGAGCTTGGAGTTGGTTTACTAGATCCTAACAGGTTAGATAGTATATGTCTTAAGTAAAACAATGTTATTTAAGGTTTCCAATAATATAGATATTTATAGGAGCAGACAACATAATTTTTCTCCTTAGGAGCAGCTGGTGGAATCAAAATGTTGACCTTGTGGCTAACCACCATACTCATAACTCACTATATCACCAGGACCCCTTGAAATAACTACACAGAGAACAGGATAATTGAGTTGGTAGAGAAACAATTCACATTCAAGTGATATTTTATTCAATTTAAGGTTTGAAGCAAGATGTGTCAATTCAATTGTATTTTTGTGTTATTTGTGCATAAAAGAAATGTGTTAAGGCATTCTGAAAATCTCAATCAGATAATACAGAAATAGCTTATGAAAAGATGCGGTATATCTGTGAAACCGTGATCTTGAATTACTGATGGGTATGTATGAATCTGATGGTGGGGTCAGGACTTTCTTCTTGTGTGTGCTACTTGGCCAGTGGTAATATCCTGTGGTTGGTTTAATCACTTATTCCTGCCAAGTTAAAATGATCAAATAAAGAACTTCCCATTTCCATTATACATTAGGCCCTATAAATTATGAAGTCAGTCCTAGATGAGCTTCAGGAGAAGATAGTGTGGCTATAAGGTGAAGGCCTTTCAAAATTCAGTTAAACAAATTTAAACCATTGCATACCACCCATTCCCAAGACATGCCTATTTTATACCATTGCCTCATTCAGTTACCAATGAATTCTCAAAAATGTTCCAAATTGAATACTACATTATATGATCACCTTATATTGTAACAAGGAGCCCGCAAATATTAAAAAATATTGATGTATCCTAAGTACATGTTTTCCAGGAAAACTTTATTTATTTCAGTGAAGAGTTTTACCAGGATGCATATAAGAAATGATGGTGATATAAATTAAAACAAGTAGAATTGATCAGATATGGATTTGAGCAACAGTGGGAAGGGAAGGATTAAAAATGACAGAGTGCAAGTTTCCAGTTTGAAAAATTGGTAGAGGATTATGCTTTTACTCAAGATTTGGGGAAAAAGCAATAGAAGTGAAAAAGGACCAATAATTATAAACTGATTGGTTTATTGCTCTATTCATTTTGAAAATGCCCTGAGACAGAACTTTTTTAACAAAGACATCCAATCAAATTAGGAATGGGATTTTTTAAATTCTCGACGGGATTCATCTTAACCATATTCATTGTTTGTTTTTTCTGGTGAGTTACCAGGCCTAACACTTGTCCTATGTGCAGGACTGTTAAACACAAACTCAGCAGTCCGATACTCCCAGCGGCTCATCGGGAGAGAGATAAAGCTTCCAGAAAGAATCTCAGAAACTCACAGAAGCAGTTCTACAGTGGCCTATAGGGTCATAATAGACGATAGCAGACAGCATTTTCTTTGGTGCTTTATTTGTTTGCTTTTTTATCTATTTGTTTATTGGAAGTACCCTTAGGCTTGAACTTTCCCACACTCTATTTCAAATGATGTCCGTTTCTTTGGGGAGAAAGTTCGTGGCTGCTTTCCTCTAGATACCATTTATTTCCCTTGATGATCCCTTTGAGCCATTCATTCCTGGGGCCTGAGCATGTTGACAGCATTTTGTCTCCTCCATCTGCTCCTCTGAGCTTTGAACTTCTGCCCTATGAGCAATCGTTGACACAGATAAGCGAGGCTTCAGTATTCTTACGCCAATCCTCCTAGAACAGATTCCATCCTGTAGGTAGGAGCTGATAGAGAGAGTCCCTGATCTCCCCACCAAACTAGCTGAGAATGTAGTCTCATCAACCTGGACTAAGAGGAGCTAATGCCTATGGGTTGCTTGCTTCTCCTGGTAATATAGGATAACCCTTTATTGGGAGTGGAATGGTCAGAAGTAGAAGGAAAATATCTAAGTTTCATTTCGTTCAGAAAATTATTTTGAGCTCATCACCAAAAACTATCCAGAATAAGATAATTTTTCCTCATTGGCGCCAGTACAACCACACTACCAATATATTTCACCTGGATGATGGTAGTAATCCAACGAGTTTCCTTGCCTGTTTTGAGTGTCTCAACAAAGTAATCATTGACTACCTGCAAAAATGTAAGTGAGAGCATGCTATTCTTCATACTGGGAAGTGTAAGACATATCATGCAACTCAAAATTATCTAATTGTTTTATATCATCCACAAAATAAAACAATGTATTTCCTATGATGAATGGAGAGATTAAGCTTTTTCTCTCTCTCTTTTAAACCATAAGGAGTTTTCAGGGAGAAAAATATATATGTTAATAGATTTTTTGCCTATTTTACAAGTTTTCTAAAAAAGAGACAGTAAAGTGTTGCTATAGTAGTCATTTCACATAGCTACCCTAATCTAAGTTTCAAAATATCTTCTTATAACATTTATAAGTATAATACCCAAAAAAGTAATAATCAAATTTGACTTTTGTCCAATTCCCTTTATCATCAGAAAACCATCACCTAATGTTTTACTACATGTCTTAGAGTCTGTGCATCTTGATTAACTTAAATACTTTTCTACCATGAAACATTTTAATGGATGAAAATAAATACATTTTCTTTTCAAATATATGCAAAATATAGAAATAATTCATCTGTATCTCAGTACTGAATAAATATACCACAGAAAATTTTAATGGTGCAGGGTTGTTTTTATTTTATATCAAAATTGCCTTGTGAGAGTTTCTTTGTTCAGGAACACTGATTTTTCAGACAATTAAAAAGGTTAGAATAGGCTAGTAGCATCATCTTTTAACATTATTAAAGTTTTCCTGATAATGTTTTATGTAGAATGAGAATGCAAAACTTTTGAATTTTTAGATTCCTGCTTAGAAATCTCACACACATAGAAATTTAGTTTTAATATCAATGAACACCATTGTTTTCTTAATTAATGCAAAAAGGAGGGAATGATTTAATATAGTTTTAGTTCATCTGTTATTCACAGCTGCATATGTGAACACATATATTTAGCTAGATTTAACTATGTTCATGCTATGTATATCATGTGTCCAGTGGAGCAAAACTCAGAAACTACAATAGTCTATTTTTAAAGGATGACAAATTTTTTTAGTTTAAAGGGAATCAAAGAATATAAAATCCAAACTCAATGGTGATCCTTGATTAAATAGGACCAGAAAAATAATTGTGATAAAAATAATTATTGTAAAAGACCACAGAATAGTTTGTGCATTTGAGTTATAGTGTTGGAGAAGAATATTGAAAGTATCATGTACTGCAGGAGAATCGACCAATCAGTCTCAGAAGGACAACACTGCCTACATGTGAGATTAGCCAGACTTCATCGTGTGTACTCTGAACATGCTATCAGAAATGACCAGTTTCTAGAAAGCCACATAATACTTGATAAAGTCAAGAAAATACATGTAAACATCTTTCTGGTATTCTCTGCCCTCCGCCTAGATCCATCTGACATCAGAAATGATATCCCTTGTCCCATGTCCTTCTCTGAATCTGGCCTCAACCTCTGGCACTTCCCAGCAAGTACACTGCTACAACCACTGTTGGATGATCCCCAGCAAACGTTTACATGTGATAGTGTTCTATAACTAGAGCATTGTGTTGGCCACCTTTCTGTGGGATGGGTAAAAATATGGATCTCTTCCAGTAAGTTGGGCAAGTAGCTGTCTTCCAAATACCCTGGCAGAAACAAGTGAATGATTCGAGAGCTTCATCAGCTTGTTCAAACAGTACATTGGTATTCCATCAATTACTTTTGTTTAAATCATTTTATTGGGGGCTCGTACTATTCTTATCACAATCCATACATGCATCCATTGTGTCAAGAACTTTTGTACATTTGTTTCCATCATTCTCAAAACATTTGTTTTCTACTTGAGCCCTTGATATCACCTCATTTCCAACCTCCCTCCCTGTTACCCCTCCCTCATAAACCCTTGATAATTTATAAGTTATCATTTTGTTATATCTTACACTGTCCGACATCTCCTTCACTCACTTTTCTGTTGTCATCCCCCAGGGGGGAGGTTATATGTAGATCCTTGTAATCAGTTCCCCTTTTCTACCCCACCTCCCCTCCACCCTCCGGATATCGCCACTCTCACCACTGGTCCTGAAGGGATCATCTGTCCTGGATTCCCTGTGTTTTCACGCCCATCAATTTCTTTAGCCTCGTTTTGGCTACTGTTTTCAGTTTAACTTGAACTACTTCCTTCAGTATGTTTGATTCTGGTTCATCTGCTGTCCTTAAAACAACGGAATGCCAACTAGTCCTTTGTGGAGCGGGACTCTGAATTCTTTTCATTTCATTTTGATGCTCCGTGTGTCATGCAACAGTTTCCCAGACAATATTTCAACTCAAAGTACAAAGGTTTTCTTGAGTTCTTTGAGTTTAAGATATTCTGCTTGTGTTGTTCCTTTTTGGAAGAATGGGAATACCAGAACACTACATTGTGTTTATGTGGAACTTGACATGGATTAAGGGGCATTTGCACAAACAGAACAGGAGCATAGAGCATTGTTAAAAATAAGAAATGGTGTGTGTCAGGGTTGTATCCTCTCACCATAGTTATTCAATCTGTGGATTGAGAAAATAATTAGAAAAATATAGATTATATGAAGAAGAATGAGGCACTAGGACCAGACGAAGGCTCATTAACAATCTAGGATATGAAGAAAACACAACTTGTTTGCTGAAAGTGAGGTGGGCTGGCAGCACACCTGCTGGTGAAGATCAAGGATGTGGCTTCAGTATGCATTACAAGTCAATTTAAAGAAACAAAATCCTCACAAATGCGCTATTAGGTGACATCTTGATACAGGGAGAAAGGTTGAGGTTGTCAAGAATTTCATCTTGCTTGGATCCACAATCAATATTCCTGGAAGCAGGTGTTGAGAGATTGAACGATGTATGGTAAATCTGCTGTACAAGGTCTCATCAAAGTGTTGAAAAGCAAGGATGTTACTTTGAGGACCAAGGTGCGCCTGACACAT
This sequence comes from Tenrec ecaudatus, assembly GCF_050624435.1. NCBI lineage: Eukaryota > Metazoa > Chordata > Mammalia > Afrosoricida > Tenrecidae > Tenrec > Tenrec ecaudatus. Next base: position 92,944,110 of record NC_134536.1, read on the forward strand.
TCGTGGTATTGTCAATGGCCTCATATGTGTGTGAACGTTGGTCATTGAATAAGGAAGACCGAAGAAGAATTGATCCATTTGAATTACGGTGTTGGGGAAGAGTGCTGAAAGTTCCATGGACTGTCAAAAGAACAAATAGATCTGTCTTGGATGCAGCACAACTAGAATGCAGAGGCAAGCATGATGGCACTTTGACCCATGTACTCTGGAAATGTCAGAAAGACCAGTTTGGGGAGTAGGACATTGTGTTTGGTAAAGCAGTGGGGTGATGAAAAAGAGGAACACCTTCAACAAGATGGATTGACATAGTGGCTGTAACAATGGGCTTAAACACAGGAACAAGTTTAAGGATTGTACAGGGTGGGGAGGTAGTTTGTTCTGTTGTGTATATATGGTCATTATAAGTTGGAGCTAACCTCAGCAGACCCAATAACATAACAGCACTTGGTAAAATAGAAAATCAGCCCCCAAAATAGCAAAACCTTCAAGGAGATGGATTGATCCAGTCAATGCCACTCTGTTCTTAAACATAACAATGCTTGGCCTGCATTCTACCTGGTTACAGTCTCTGTGCCCAAGCCTCATGTTACAGCCATCAAGTTAATTGACTTCACTGATCCTCAATTCCTTGAACTAATCCCGAATATATGTCCAAAATACAGGAGCTGAAGTGTTGCCATCCTCACTTCAAAGCCCCACCATGGCTCACCAAACCAGGAGAGCAACACAACCACGTGGAGGATGGCATGAAAAGATTGGGCTACAGAGCCGGCCCCAACCAGAGCCAGTCTGACCACTGCCCTAGAAGTATGTGCCACAGAGAACAACACTAAACCTTCAGATGAGGGACAGGAGCTGACTGACCACGCCCACACAGAAGCAAACCAAGAAGGAAAAAGAGAAAGGGGCGGTTGGCACACCATATTGGCACTTCATATTGGCACAGCAAGCCCTCCACAGAGCTGCTAAGGCACAGAGAGGACAGTAGGGCCACCAAGAACTCAAGACATGTTGTCCCTTTTCTGGAGCATCCTATGACAGAGGACAATAAAGAAGCCACCCTGTGGGGAGAGAATGTGGCCTGAATTGCCCACAGCAGGACAAACCAAGAAGGGGGCATACCAGATTATCAAGTAGGTCAAAGCCAATCCAAAAATCCCCCAAAACAGACTTCAGGCTAGGAGGGGCAGCCCCTAGAATTCCCCTAGGACTAGGAAGAGATTTATAAGAGTCAGCAGACAGATTTGAAACTATATATGGTTTTTATTTTGTTGTTGTTGTTTTTTTTCTCTCCTTTTCTTTTGTCAACCCTTTTCCCCCTTATTGTTTGGACTAGGACATTGCTGGTTTGTCTACTTATAGAAAACCGACATGGGAAGCAAGCTGGGGAGAAAGCAATGGGACCAATGGCTTTGGAGGGTCTTGCGTGAGAAGGTGGCAGAGAAAAGGGTATGGTGAGCAAACAATGTCACAGACAAGAGAACAAGCAGGAAATTGAAACCAACATCTAGAAGGTTGTAGAGATCCTGTGGGTATTAGAGCAACCTCAGTCTGCCTGAGGGGACACACTAAGAGGTGGAAGAAAGAGGAACTGATGGCAGGGCAGAAGGAGGCAAAAGGAATCAGAGGAAAGCTCTAGGAAGCAAAGCTATAGATAGAGGTATTGACAGAGGTGTGGACTTACGTAAATAAATGCATGAATCCATAAAAATCGAGGTATTGGCCTATGTGCATATATTTATAAGGCAATAGACAGAGGCGGAGGATGAGCCTTGGGCCTCAGCTCATATCCTCCCTCAATACAAGAACACTTTGTTCTAAGAAAATGGCATTCTGTGATCCTCACCCTCCAACCTACCCCACCCCGATGCGATCACTGAAGAAAAAATGGGTGCATAAGAAAATGTGGGGAAGGCTGGTGCATAAGATGTGGTGAAGATGTGGTGGTGCCTGGCGGCCACCCAACAGTGAGGTAACAGCCCACGTGGAAGAAGCACAGCAGGCAGTGTCATCATGAAGTGTCATTGGTACTGTATAATAGGCATCAAAAGATTCATAGCAAACAGACGCATGTTGGTGAGAATGAGGGGAGTCGGAGCAGAGACCCAAAGCCCATCTGTAGACAATGGGACATCCACCCACATGCCCTCCCTGCCCCCAAAGAAACCATCAGTGCCGTCATTGTGTCTATCTCTACCCAGTCTGGATTTCATATGCAGCAAATCATAAAAAAAAAGTCAGGGGCTATATACTCCATATGTGCCTTAGCTCTCATGAACTCGTTTTGATTTTCTTCAGCTTGAACTTGAGCTTGAATATGAGCAATCCAAGATCTGTCCAGTTGGCTTTGTTTTGCTTGATAATACAAGGATTGCCATCATCTCTCCACAGATTTAGTCAATTTCGAGCCCTGGGCATTTCATCTGGTGAGAGCTTTGTGCATGGTAATTGTTTATGTTGTTGAAAAAAAGTACTTGCAATAAAGACATTGTTGGTCTTACACAATTACATCATGTGATGTTTGGTGCCATCTTTGTTACAAAGTCCATGTTTTCCACCTGCTGACCCTTCTTAGGTTCCTACTTCCACATTTAAAACACCATGATTTGTCAACACATGTTGTTTGCATGTTTGAACAATTTCAGGCTATAGTAATTAGTAAATATCTTCAAATTTCTTTAAAAATTGGCATTATTGGATGGTGCATCAAGGTAAATAATAAAACTCACTCATTGCCCTTGAATCACTTCTGGCTCGTGGAAACCTTCCTGACAGAGTGGCTATGAGTTGACTGCTAACCCCAGTGTCAGCTGTTGGAAACCCCAAGAGGCTCCGAGGGAGCAAGAGAAGGCATTCTGCTTCTCTAAAGAGTTACACTCTCAGAAACCCAAAGTGGGCAGGTCTACCTCGTCCTGGTATAAAATAATATAACCATGAATATAAATAATAGTTATATTAATTGTGCTTCCATGGAAGTCTCTAGATATCATCTTATCGCCAATTGTGTTATACTTTAGGACAGATTTTGAAAGGTTCCTTTTTGTGATGAAGCAATGTAATTCTTCTTCAAGTTATCACTCCTATTATAGTAGATCACATGGCTCTCTGACTCAGATTAGCCAGTGCCAGTCCACTTCAGCTCAGTAAGGCCTACCATACAGATCTTCATTTTTTATTAGTCGTTTGATGACTTCAAGTGTCCTACATGACTTCTCATTTTGAATCACTCAGCATCAGCAAATGGGTTCTTAAGCTTCTTCCACTCGTATCATGAAGATCCATTCTTTTTTGCGGAGGTGTCATTTTCCAGTCACTCTTTCCTTGATGTCCACTCTATTGGACTTGTCTGCCAGCATTCTGCTAGACAACGCTGCCCTGCTACATGTAAGGTGTGCACCGACAGTTTCCTTTTCTTTTCAGTCTATCTGAATGTGGCACGTTACTGATTAGTGACACATGTCTGCAGAGCAGAGATTTGAAAAGCTGGTGACGCAACTTCTAGTATCACAGCAGCATACAAGCTATCAGTTATGACAAACTGACAAATGGGTGGTAACGTACATCCACACAGAAAAAGAAAACCAGAGTTCTAATAGCAAATAAGATGATCTATTAACCAAAGCACAGCAATTTATGTCGACCCAATGGAGACCCTAAAGCAGTGGTTCTCAACCTGTGGGTTGCACCCCCTTTGGGGGTCAAACAACCCTCTCACAGGGTAGCCCAATTTGTAACAGTAGCAAAATGACAGTTATGAAGCAGCGACAAAAATAATGTTATGGTTGGGGCATCAACACAGCATGAGGAACCGCATTAAAGGGTCGCAGCATGAGGAAGCTTGAGAACCACTGCTGTAAAGAAAACCCAGTGTCTACTTCTGAAAACACAACCCTGGAAAACACTAGAGGGCACAGGTCTACTTGGCCACACGTGGGGTTGCCATTGGTCCGAACCAACTTCAAGGTAACTGGCTCAGAGAGAGCAGCAAGAGCCTGATCTAGCCAATGTGGTAATGTGGAAGAGCAAACACAAACCCTCCGCTAACACTGACCTCGTCTCTTCTGACAATTTTCATTTCAGTTTTTAATTGTTTCAAAAGAGTTAATCCGCAATAAGGGGTTTGTTTTGGGTTTTTGCTTGTTCTTCAAGACAATCATAATCTGATTGAACTTTTAAATCCTATGACAAACATGAAAGCTCTCCAAATCCAACTGGTTAAAAACAATAATACATCATTTCACCAAATAAGTGATATTTAGCCTCTACTCTATGCTAGTTCCTGTGCCATGTTCTTGGTCTATGACGATGAAAACACATAGACCTTTTCTTCACATTTCAAACACGTATGAGAGAAACTTTTAAACAAAGATTCCTACACTGGAGAAGAAATACACTAACAGAAGTATCTAGAACAAGAGTTCAGACAAAGATTTAGTTCCATCTAGGGATGTTGGGAATCTTTAAGAAAGAGTGAAGCATACGTTGAACTTGGTGTGATATAATAGGCACGAGACCTCTCCTCTCCTACCACGTGGTATGTAACTGTCCAAAGGCCTCCACTGTTCTGTGAAATACAGCCCCCTTGTCAGAGCGAGGGACTTAATGTGGTGATGATTGAATACAGTAATGAAATTGGTTTGGTTAAAAGAATCCTAAAAGGCTGTACCAGAGCTTTCTTTGTTTTGGTATCTAGCATGCTTGCATCTAAATTTGTCTCCGCATATTTGACTCAATATTGCCTCATGATCCGATGCCTCCTACCTTTAACCAATCTTATCTATTTTCTTTCCCTTGGGTATGTTCTTTGCAATATCCTTGAAAATATAACACCATTCTAAAATATGCTTCTTGGAAAGGTTACACAAAGAAGGAATAGTTTATCAAGTAAATGCTTTGGAAAATGATACATTAGCTAGGCTGCAGAATATCTTATCAGTGATTGACTGCCCTGAGCAAATAGCAAAGATGCCTCCGGGTGGGATCTCCCCATCCTAGGGGTACATAGAAATTTCATGATTTAGAGCACTTGTTAAATCTAGATCACGCTTATTTTCTCTATAAGTGTGGACTCTTTTGTGTGTGTGTGTGTGTGGCAAAGGCATAGACTCAAAAAGGACTGATTCTCTCACTTCTTTGAGTCTATGTTTTGACAAAGAAAAAGAAAACTGTATATGCAGAAAATAAATCCTGGGTTTTCCATGGGACTACCACTGCCATAGAGTTTTGGCCAACTCTTTGTGACCTTAGAGGATGGGCAAGAACTGCCCCTGTGGGCTACAAGTGTAGAAGGCCCATCTTACTTCCAAGGAACTGCTGGTGGTTTTGTACAACTGACATTGCACTTAGCAGCCCAAGTCATAACCACTAGGCCACCGTGGCTCCTTATGGGAACAGAGGAAGAGAATTAAATGTGAATCCCTTGACGCTCCAAAAGTAGTAAGTACACAACAGAATAATAACCAGTTGACCTTAACTTAAATTAAAGGGTGACTTTGAGTGTGTCAGAGTAGAACTGAGCTCCAGAAGGTTCAGGACTGAGCCATAGGAGGCAATGGCTGTTTAGGGAAACGAATCAGGAAATGTCTAGGACACAGGTTTGGGAATTGTGTTTCTCTGAAACTTCAGACCCTTTACTTATCGTTGCCTGAGACGTCCGCTCTGACTTTTCTATTCCAAACACATATGGTTGTGGTTTATCTATTTCTTGGATGGAACATGAACCTGGATAAATCTTTTTCAATTCATTTGAAATACACAAGTTAATTTTGAACCAATATTCTCCAATTTTCTCCACACTGTATTTGATAAAAAGGTCAGCTTTATAGTATAGATTTGCAAATAAGGATCTCCCTCAATTTCATCTTGGGCTTACAGGTGTCTACTACTTAAAATAAATACTATTCTGGATCAAGAATATTGCAATCTCATAGTTGACAAGGACAATCAAATACAAATCTTTCCAAGATGCCTTTAAATATTATTTTGTGTTTGTGAGAAAGAGGATAAAGTAGAGTCATTAAACTTTAGGAGCACTGGGCAGTTTAACAGAGTTACCAATTACATTTTATTTTTTTATGTTTCTTTACCTGTAGCAAAAAAAATCATTTTGCCCTTAAAAAGTTATTTCAGAACTTAATTTAAAAGCACTTTATTGAAAGATAGTTATAAGTTTTATTTTTTTAATGACCAGTATGTAACAATATGAGGGAATCTCAAGAATGTAATAAGCAACACAAGCGGTGATAGCTACAGCTGTGTGTCAACGGGGCTGCACCATGGTTCTCAGCGGTTTGGAAGTTAGAAACTAGTCATCCCCCAGGAGGAGATCCCATATAATCATATGTGTGTTAGAGCTCGCATTCTTCCACCTATATAAATCACCTAAATATTTAGTAGGTTTCCCATGTATTTCATTCGTAGGGACACCGTGGCTAAGTAGCCAATGCTTTAAGTCCACATGAGACAGGTTGCTTTAATTACTACAGAAAACGGGCTATCCATTACGATAACCACGTCCACCCTGTCTCTGTTGATTCAGTGCTGACACCTGCCCTCTACCACCATGGGGCCCAATCAGCCCCATTGTAGGCAAATATCAGAGTTCTTTTAGGGCAGTTCCCACTGTTAACCGTGGTATACAAGAGTCTTCAGAGATGTTGGGGTCCACTCCAAAAACGTGTTCCTTATGGTTGTGGTGAAAGGTATGTCCCAGGACACTCCCTTTTTGGCTCTGTGAGGTTATTCGGATAGAGCCATTCCAACATACCAATGTCCCTAAGCTTTTGGATGTCTTTCAGTGTTCCAAGGTAGGCCAGGAACCTAAAATTGGTCTAATTTGGGCCCATGTTTCAGTGAACCAACCAAACAGGCAATTAGATCCTCTCTTAACCTCTCTTGCTGAGACATTGAAGGAAGAATCTGTTCTTAGAGGCCCTATATCAAGAAACTTGGGCTGTCTAACATTATAGTCTTACTCCAGTATCCCACACCCTTAGTGACCATTCCCAGGCATATTCCCCAGGCTTCTGCTTGTACATATTAGAAAATCTGAACAGATCTTCATAAGTATAGCACACTTCTTCCTGAGTCATCATCGGAACTTTACCTTTAGGAACTTTCTGACACTTAATTCTAGTTACAGGTCTAGAGGAAATAATGGGGGGGGGGGTGTTTCCTAGGTGCTCTCAGCAGTGTCTTGTAAGGCAACTCCCCAGGAAATGCTACATATGCAGCCCCACCTGGCATTTCAGTTTGAACAGTTCGGTTAATCTGCTCAGGTGTGGGTTGTTTTACTGATAGTGGATTAATTCCTTCAGGTGGGGGTGGGGGTGGGGGTGGATCTATTGACTAGGGTGGCTCAGTTGACTCTAGGGGCTCACTATCCTCCTCTTCTGGATCATCATCCATATGTTCCCAGGATCCCCATTCTTTCCAATTAATGCCCTTATTTTAATATAAGACATTGTTCTAACCTGCAATTCAGCGGATGCTATAATTCAGCTACTAGCATGATGAGACTGGATTTGGTTCTCAGCAATGTCAACTCTGTTACTAGAGGAGAGGAGACTCTCCTTTGGAGCCCATGCAAAAGCTTTTAGGTCTGCTATTTGGCACTTGAAATGTGGTTCTGAGATGACCCCTTTCCTTGATCACATTTTTTCTTGTTAAGAAGATAGCCAACCAGCTTCCCTATATTTCTCATCCTGTCAAAACTGCTGGAAAATATCACCCACACAATTACCACAGCCTCTCCTCTCACCAGCACTTCATTTATTGGTGTTGATACTATGGAGATTAGCTTTTCAATTTCATACCATGGTTTAACCCCACTCACTCTAGTAAAACTGACAGACTTATCCATACATTTAGGGGTGGACATAGTCTTATCAGTGCTGTTCAACCTAATCAGGCCAGAGAACCAATTTTAGAAGCCCATATTTATGATCTTGTTTCTCTAGAACCACTCCCCTTACCAATTGTGTTAGACAGGGTTCTCTAGAGAAAACAAAACAAAACAGGACACTTCTGATTATATATAGATAAACAGCTAATCAGCAGTACAGAGGGCTCAGTTCAACTCACTTCTGTGGAACAGTTAATATACTGGAAGTGCTCCAACTCACAAGTGCTGCTGGGTCCAAGGTCCAGGAAGCAGACTGCTGAGTCTTCTCGAGGTCAGTGCAGGCAGTCTGGCTACAAGCAGCAAACAGCAGGGCGGGTCACCAACAGTCAGCAGCTCAGGAGCTTTGCAAAGCAAGCCGGGATGGGATATCCAACTCAAGCAATGCAAGATGACAAGATCCAATAGCCTCAAGCTCCAGCGATGTATGATGAGCCTCAAGTTCAACCAGCAGCATGGTGAAGCAGGTCTCAAAGGAACCTCAAGCCCTAGCGACTTGATCCACGGGGTGGTTGTCCCACAGGTGGTGTAGCTCACAAGTTGAGGCAGAGAACTAGCTAAATTAACTGCAGGCAGCCTGATCACCAGAGAGCAAGAGAGAGAGAGGGGCAGGCCTTGCCGAGCCATTTATCTCTTTGCCCTCCAATCAAACTATGACCTTATTAGTCCCACATGTTCCTATTGGCCAGGTTGGCACAATAAGCCTACCTATCACAATATGAGATCTGCTATGAATAGCCAATCAATTGAAAGGGAGTCCCTCTTGGTTGTGACCTATTTCCAATATAGGTATGGGTTTTCTGGAACAGCTCTTTTGGCTGGGTCTGGATGGACCATCTGGCTCATCATCTGAATTCTTGTTCTTTGGGCTGAGCCAGTAACCTGCTATATTCCCTGCTGATCGTGGGTATCATTAGTTCTGGAGCCTGTGGCTCAGGTTGTCATCTTACTTCCTGATCTTGAATTCATCACTTCTGCAACTAAATAAGACAGGAGAAACCTCTACCCAGACATCTCATGTATGGGCTTGGAATTTATCAGCACCTACTGAGTCCTTTCTGTTTGATACATTTATCCATCAATTATCTATCTATCTATATATCTATATTTCCTCAATGCTTCACTGGTATTGTTTTCTAGAGAGCCCTACCTAAGATCCACACCTAAAATAAAAATATGAAAACAACTAGACTTAATCTATGCTCTTAGTCACGATAGCTATCCTCTCCTCTCTTCTCCCTCTTCTCCCCTGCCCCTTCTCCTCTCCTCCCCTCTCCTCTACCATGCTGCCATCGTATCAATTCTGACTCAAAGTGACCCCTGGGGTTTCCAAGAGGGTAACTCTTTGTGGGAGTAGAAAGCTCAGTCTTTCTCCCTTGAAGACGCTGTGGTTTCCATTTGGGTAGCAGCCCAACTCATAGCCCCTAAGTCCCAGTGCTCCCAGCAGTCAGGATAGTGGCTACTTCGAGGGAGACAGCAGTGGCCGAAAGGAATGAGGTGAAGAAACTACTAATGATTAATTATTAATAATTAACAAACTAATTGTTTATTGATCATGATTCTGATGATCTTAATGTATTTAACTCATAAAACTTTTACTGAATTAAAGACTTAAATGTATTTAGATTTAAGCATGTCACATTTCTATTAAATGTTAAAATAAGAAATTATCCATCCAAGAAACAGAAAAGCAACTTGAAAAAATTTAAGACATGTTGAATTTCATGACCCAGAAATTATCATTTCATGCTTTTGTCATTTTTAGTTAATTAAATAAAGTGTTTGTAAAATTACAAAACATGTGAAGTACATTTTAAATATTCAAATTAAAAATAAATTTAGTAAAATGTAAAACATCCATTTTTGCCATCCTACCCAATTTAATGAATGCTTCACTTTTTCCTAGATCCTGATTTAATCACCATTATCAAGAACACATGACATACATATTGCATTCAGCAAATCTGCTGCACAAAACATCTTAAAAGTGGTAAATATCATGAGTTTCACTTTGAGGACTCAGTCCCACCTGATCCAAACCATGGCTTTTCAATCACCTCACACGAATGTGTGAAAATTGTACGACAAGAAGGGAGACTGAAAAGGAATGTATGCTCTTGAATGATGGTGTCGGCAACGACGTTTGACAGCAACGCAGACTTCCAAAAGCACACGCAAATCTTCCGGACACACAAGAAGTGCAACCAAAGGGCTCTTTGGATGTGAAGATGGTGAGACTTTGTCTCACATACTTCAGGCATGTTACCCGCGGAGACCAGCCCTGGAAAAGGACGCCATGCTTGGTAAAGCAGAGAGTCTGTATGAAGGAGGAAAACCCTCGGTGGGTTGGCGTGGAACTGTGGCTACAGAAATGGGCTTAAATAAATCAGTCATGAGAACATACAGAACTGGGCAGTGTTTGGGTCTGCTGCACACAGGTTTGCTATGAGTTGGAACCCAACAACGCCTAACAACAACATTGTGATAGTTACATGATTTCATGTCAACTTGAAAATATATAATAGTGTAAGAGTGGTATTTGACCTCTAAATCAGGTCACAGCCTGATAGTGCCTCCGTATGGGCATGGCCCTCTCAAAGGAGGACCCTCTCTCTCTGCCTTTGCTTTTCCTGCTGACAGCCCTACTGGAACCCTCCAAAGCCCTGGAGATTCATCCATTGACATTGGATCCACAAGATTTTGCCCTCACTGGCCTGTGATCTTCCTGCATTCTCTATTATTGCATGTAGTTCCATGAGTCTGAAGAGGGATTTATGGACTGGTATCAAACTTATGGACTTGAGTTGAACTGGCTGGGATGTTATATGGATATATAATCACTTCTGGATATATATTTCCCAAACTTGTTTTTCTTCTCATAAATTGCATATTTATAGTTTAAAAATATAGAATATAATGTTTTAAAATAGGGTTCATTGTCTTGAGTTACCTGTTTCACCTTGTAGTTATCCCCATGTCAGTATATGGAGCCATACCTCATTATATTAAATAACTTCAGAGTAAAATATTGCACAAATAAATATATTAAAGTAGGTAAATTATTTTTACTTGCTTTCAATTTGTTTTTAGTATTCCACTATTAAAAGCAACCCACAAACCAGTGTTGTGATAGCATATATTTGTGTAACTTATAAGTTGGATATATGTGCACATATGTTGCTTTCGTTAGGTACCATCAGGTTGATTTTGACTCCTAGCACTTCCGTATGTGCAAAGCAGAGTTTTTAACTCCATATGCTTCAGTGGTAACTTATCACGACTGTATGTAGGGGTGCCTCTGGTTGCGCTTGAACCACTAACCTTTGGTTAGTAGTTGAGTGCCCTACTTACCCAGAGATGTTGTGTGTGTTTTAAATACACATACACAAAGCACTACTAAAGAAGGAGAATGAGGCAGGAGCCTGCCATAGTAAAAAAAAAAAAAATCCTGGTACTCTTACAATGACAGACACAGATATGGGGGAAAAATGTCATGGGGCATGGTCTGACCTCCTATGACTACACAAGAGGAATGAAGAATTAAACTCATCAGTCCAAGACCAATCCCAATGTAGTGAGCTCAGACATTTCTCTATCTCCAGTCTTCTTACCAGTCCTTAGCCTAGCCATCCTTCCCAGAGCACGCTCTACTCCTCAGCTGGCTTCAGTCCTTCATTATAGTACCCATGAAGAACTCAAAGACCCGATTCATGATTCTGTCTTAATTAAGGAAGTCATAGAGTTACAATTCAGGGTCAGAAATGCTCAAAATACAGCAATTCTTAGTTTAGGGGTTACACTTCCCAGCCCTGCCCATATGCATGCTCTTTTCTGGCCCGCTGTCTTTCAGTAATGTGTCCCCTTTGCTTCTGTCCTGCTCAGGACATGTTACGAGCTATCTTACCGTTGCTGATAAGTTCCCAATGAGCACTTCACTCCACCATAAGCCACAGTCCAAAGGTGTTCAGCTCTAGCTCTGAGGTCAGCAAAGTTAATTTCCTCAATTAAGTGCCTGGAGGTGCCCCCCTCAGGAAGAGAACCTCTGTCCTGATGTGTTCAACTGTAATTGCTATGGGACCTCACAGCTCTTCCACTCAGATTCTTGCACTCTTGGATTTGTTGCTGTCCCTCCTCTGCCACCTTTCTGCTGTCAGAGCTTTCTGTCTCTGGATTGAGGAGGTTCGGTTTCTAGGTATCTTGTGATCCAAAAAAAATGTGCTCCACTTCCGCCTCGTCTTTTATGATGGTAGTGAAATGTCTTTCTCTTGAGTCTGAGATGGCTCATTTTATGTCCAGGAGATGAGCAAAATTGACCATTCCCCAAGATAGAGCTCCTAGTTTTTAAAATCCTAATTAGCTCGGTTATCAAGCCCTCAGAACTGAATCATATAATCTGATTAGCATTTCCTCTATGTTCCTTTACATAGCTTTCTACCCCTGCAAAGAGTTACAGTCTCAGATATCCACAAGGGTATACTCTGTCTTCTAGGGTCACTGAAAGCCAGAGTCAATTTAATGGTAGTGAGTTTGTTTTGTTTTTACTTGTCCCCAGATCTATCAGGGAAAAGTTGTTTAGTGATAATTATAAAGAATATGACTTAAATCTATATCATGTATTCACTGCACCAATAGACCAAAGCTACAGAATTGAGAGTCCAGATGTAAATACATATTGCAATGTGTATCTATTTTGGAAGCAGTATAGCAAAGATGCCCCATTCGAAGGAGGGATCGCAAGACTCTGTCTCCTATACATTGCACACGTTAACCAGAAGACACCTTGAAAAAGAGCATCATGTGTGATAAAGTAGATTAAACAAAGAGGCTAGAGTTCCCGAAATGGGTGGAATGACCCAGTGGCTGCCACAATGGGCTGAAGCATAGCAAACGTAGTGAGCACGCTGGAGAGCAGGGCTCTCACCTTCCCAATGCCGTGACCCTTTCATACAGCTCCTCATGTGTGGAGATCCCCCCCCCCCCGTACCATAAAATTGGTTTTCTTTTTTTGCTACTTCATCACTGTAATTTTGCTACTGTTATGAAGTGGATGACCCCTGTGAATGGGTCATTTGACCCCCAAATGGGTCACGACTCACAGGTTGAGAACTGCTGGTGTTGAGCAGGAAGTCGTTTGTGATGAGGTGCATACAGTCACTAAATGAGAACCAACTTGAGGACACCTAAAAAGAGCAGAGCAGCTGATATTGGGAAAAGGGTCAGAACACCTGAAATGGGAAACTTTGATTTTTTTTTTTATAATAAAGGGTGCTGGACAACCTGGACATCTACTTTTAAAACATGAAATAGATAGGGTTCATATTTTATCCCACATAAAATGAAATTAAGATGAACAAAAAAACTAAGTGGAAAACTTAGAACTATAGAGAAAATCAATGAATAAAAAGAAATCTAAGCACTCTGATTACTGATATAAAGGCACTGTCAAACATAAATGAAAACATGCCAACACCCAAAGACAACCAGATGATGGCGACCTTGTACGAATACTTGTGTTCATCCGATTTTTCACTAAAGAGTAAAAATAAGTCAATGAAAACAGAGGGCACAACATATGAGGCATTCCAATGATCAATCCCAGTTACAAACATAGACAGAGGATTTAAATGGAAGGTTCTCCAAGGAGCACATCCAGGTGGCCAACCAACATATGCACAAATGTTTGTGATTGTTGGTCACTAGATGGATTTAGATCAAAACAGCAATGAAATACCATCTCATGGGTAGTGACTTTTAGAAAAAGAAAAACCTAGTTCTGGTCAAGGTGTGGTGCTAGTGGCACCCTCGCGGGGCTGTACAATGGTGCAACCAGTGTTGAAAATGGTCAAGAGTTTACTTAGAAAGGTGGAGACAGAGAGGTCATGCCACCCAACAATCACTTCACTTGGTGCGTATCTGAGAGAAGCGTGAGACAACAGATACACACCCACTTCATGGCAGCACTATTTTCCATAGCAAAAAGACGGAAACAACCCAAATGCCCACAAAGGGAGGAATCACTAAGGAAACCACTGTGAATACACACAGTGAAGCACTAGCCACAACTGAAGAACAACTGAGTCTGACGAACACATCATGACCTGGATGAACTTGCAGAGCATGATGCTGAGTAAAATTAGCCATGCCCCAAAGGAAAAATAATATATGAGACCACTGGTGGAAAAGTCAAGAGGAAACTTGAGCGCCAAAAGAAACCGTCTTGCACAGTTTCCCGGAGATGCTTACAACCCTTACATTGTGTCCACATGTCCTCTGGTTCTGTTCTACTCCTTGTGTCCCATTAACTCACTGGTCCAATACTTCGCAGTAACTGCTGTCAATCGGGTCTCAGGTAAACGCCTTTTCAGAAGAGGACAGGATTAAAAGGTGCTTCATCCTTTTCTTTCTTTACTCCTTGAGGCAGTCCTCATTTGATGAAAAGTGACTTCAGGGCAGTGGTTCTCAACCTTCTGAAGGCTGCGACCCCATGTGGTGGTGACCCCACCCATCAAAGGATTTTCGTTGCTACTTCATCACTGTCATTTTGCTACTGTGATGAATCGGGCGAGCCCTGTGAAAGGGTTGTTCAACTCCCAAAGAGGGGGTCATGTCACCTCAAAATTCAAGGAGGCAGTCTTGAGAATAGTTCACCATTCCCACACTGTATTAGAGTTGATACTGACTCAGGGGGGTCCTGGAAGACAGTATGGAGAATGGGCCCTGTGGTTTGCCAAGATTGGAACTCTTCACAGCAGTAGAAAGCCTGGTCTTTATCATGTGGGGCTGCTGGTGGCATTGAACTGCTGACCTTTAGGTAAGCTGCTCAACTCCTGACCACTAGGCTACCATCATAACACACACATACACACACACACAAAATATATTTGTATACATATATATATTTTTAAAGCTTCTCCTCTTGAAGATTTATTTCTTGCCATACTTCTGTTTCTTTAATCTAAATTCAGAGAAATAAATTAGCCACAAATAGAAATTTTTATTACTTTTTGTGACATTGACATAAATTTTACTACTTAAGTTATATAAATTTATACTTATGAACCCAAACATACCATGTGTATGCTGTCAATGCTCTTGGTACTTTTCATAATTGTTATCCATTTGTATTTCTTATTTACATAAGTTAATAAATATTTTATTTATGTTATTTAATCAGTCTTAAAATGCTGACCTGTATTTTTTGACTGATTATATTGTCATTATTTGCATTGTAATGTTACTCAAATAATAATAATATTGGAAAATACTCAGGACACCCTCAAGTATATTTTTGAAACTCCAATAATATTGGTTCACTGTTAGATATACATAAGAAGTCTTCCAAGGTCTTTATCAAATGTGTTACCTAGAAGACTGCCTGGAGTTTTCCTGAGAATGTTGAATGATTGCTGATCTGAGGCTTTTGTGTGTGGATCAAATGTCCCTTTGTTCAGGCCATATGAATCTTTAGGACATGTTCTTCTTGGGAAACCATTCTCCAATCCTGTTTTAGGACTGACTATAAATTCAGACTGTCTCCTTCTACAAGCACAGTTTTAATAGTCCATTCCTTCATTTGAGGAACCTGGGTGACACTGGGGATTAGGTTTTGGACTGTTAATCACAAAGTCAGTGGTTCAAACCCACCAGTCACTCTGTGGTGGAAAGATGGGCTGTGTTTCCCTGTAAACACTTTACAGAATCAAAAACTCAATAAGTATGAGTCAGAACTGACTCAATAGAAGTGGGCAGTGCAGTGGATCAGCTGTGGGCTATTTTAAGGTCAGTGGTTCAAATCTGTGAACAACTCCATAGGAGAAAAAATGGGGCTTTCTGTTCCCCTAATGATTTATAGTAATCTCCGGGGAAGCCCTACAGGGCAGTACTGTTCTGTCCTATAAGGTTGTTATGGGTCAGAAAGTACTTGATGGCAGTTTATTCATGAGTTTACTTCATCTTTTCAAGAACTCTTTCAGAAGCAAAACAATAATCATGGTTTTATAAAATGGAAAACAAGAAAAACAAAACACTCAACCATTTGTTAAAACTAAAATGTCAGAGGAGTTACTGGAGCTTAATTCCTATAACAAAATTCTACTGTATCTAACTTTGGAGAATTCTCATGCTCCAAGGAACTACCAGAGCACCATCTCAAACCTTCATAGTAATACTGCACTGTATTTCAGGTTCTTCTTTCTCATACATCACAAACACTAGCGGACCAAAGGCTGCGAAGCATTGGCTCCATTGGAAGCCAGAGAGCCTGAGGTATCTTCTTGTGAGAACTTGCTACACAAATCTGGTAAAATTTCAGATACATTTAAAAACCTAGACTGGAGCTAAACTTTTTCCCCTCAAAGATGTCGATTATTTTTGTTTATTTGCCATTACATAATCTTCTCAGTTTTTTTTAAGGCAGACACTAAGCAAGAGATTTTTATAAGTGATCAAATTGTACTCTTCCAAATCCACCTGGAGTCAAGGATAATTCTGAGAAAGATGTGTGTGTGTGTGCACATAGTTAACTCTCATGTTATGCCTTTCAATGGTTTAATGGATTTTAAGAACTCACATGAATCCCCAAAGGTCTATAGCACATTTTTCATCAAAAACAGATAATATTCAGTTCAACTCATAACTCTAAAATTTTTCCTGGACCTTCTAAAGGCCCTTTTACATATCTCATAAGGAGAAAATACTGGTTTCTCATTATTCTGATGATTGATATGTAAACTATCAATCCTTTCTTTGCAAGTCATCTCTAAATACAATTGGAAAGCCTATACTTGTTAATTCTGCTATCAGACAGTTGTGGGGGGTGGGGCTTTACTTATGAGTACATTCTTTCAACATTTAATGAATGTTTAACTGGTTTAGAGTTTCTGAATTGGGAAACAAACATAATTGAAGCAAAGACACTACCTAACACATGGATGATTGCATGGTTTTGTGTGCTTTTTGAGAGAAAATAAATTCGACAAACAGAGTACTGTGTACATTGCTTGATGACCTTTGTAGTCAAAGAATAACCTGCTAGGTCATACATTAAAGAGCAACAAAGCAGTGCTACCACAAAAGATCTCGGGACAATGTGACTGTTCCAGTGACCTGCTTTGAAAATTTGCTGTCTAGGCAGTTTGTATGCATTAGCTGTATACATGGTAATGAATGATCCATTAAATCATGGGCAAAATAAATGAATTCCAAACAATCCTTCCTAAAGGCTAGATCAGCGGTTCTCAACCTGTGGGTTGCGACCCCCTTGGGGGTCGAATGACCCTTCACAGGGGTCGCCCGATTCATAATAGTAGCAAAAATACAGTTATGAAATGGCAATGAAAATAAGTTTATGGTTGGGGGGGCTCACCACCACTTGAGAACTCTGTTAAAGGTACAGAACCACTGGACTAGATGGACTTGTTCAACTTTCATTGCTGCACGCAGATGGAAAATGCTAGACCATTCATTATCAAAAGAGGATGAATGGGGGTCATGATGATTGGGAGGGGAGGAAGCGTTCAGGAACTAGAGGAAGGTTTTGAGTTTCATTGTTGCTACACTGAAGCCTGAGTGACTCATCTCCTCCTCACTACCCCTCTGGAAGGGGTGTCCAGCTGTCTACAGGTGGGCATTGGGTCCCCATCATGCACTTCCCCTCTTTCACGGTGATGTGATTCTCACCACCACCCCACCTTTGTTGTTGGAGACCTGGTCTCCTCTGTCCTTCATGGTCACCTATGTTGGTGTGCTGCTTCCGTGTGGGCTCGGTTGCTTCTGGCCTAGATGGCCACTTGTTTGCTTTCAAGCCTGTAAGTCCCCAGACGCTATATCTCTCATGACCCCAATTCTACCTTGCCTTGCGGACCTGGTTATACCAGAGGATGTGCAGCGGTGCAGTGGGGATCTGGAGGCACAGGGAATCTAGAACCCCTCAACACCAGCGGTGGGAGTGGCGACACCGGGAGGGAAGGGCATGTAGAAAGGGAGAACCGATCTCGGAGATCTATGTGTAATCTCCTCTCTGGGAGATGGGCAATGGGGAGGCGGGTGAGGGGAGACGCCGGGGAGTGTAAGATAAGATATAATAATTATTTATAAACTATCAAGGGACCAGGGGTGGGATCGGGGAGGGAGAGGGATGGGGGAAAAAAAGGGAAACCGAGCTGATTCCAGGAACCCAAGTGGAAGGTGAATTATGAGAGTGACGAGTGCAACGAATGTATAAGGGTGCTTTGCTCAATTGATGTATGTACAGATTGTGATAAGAGCCTTATGAGCCCCAATAAAAAGATTAAAAAATTAAAAAAAATAAAATAAAAATTAAAAAACAAAAAAAAAACAAACACACAAAAAAAAGAGGATGAATGAAGACTTTCTTTAATTGCAGCTCAAGTTTCTCAGCTATCTTTTGTCAAAAAATATCAGAGGAAAGCATATTAACATTCAAACCTTCTAATCTAAAAAGTAAGAGAATTAGTTGGCATGATAAAAATCATTTAAGAAATTCCATTCTGGAATTAGGGTAATACAATATGGAAATGTAAAGCTGCCAGTCCTGACTCTGTAACTATCTCTCTGCCACTGCTGATGCCACGCCCTATCCTGACCGATTCAGCCAAACAAGTCAACAGCTCAACTTCCTTACTAAATAGAGATGAACAAAATGGGCACGGTGTACCTGCCCGATGAAAACACTTCACTGCCATCAAGACCATTCCAACTCAGAGCGACCCTATAGGACAGGGGAGAACTGCCCCTGTGGTGTCCAAGACTGTAACTCATTATGAGAGGAGAAAGCCTCATTTTTCTCCCAGGGAGCAGTTTTTGGTTTAGAACTGCTGACCTTGTGGTTAGCAGCTTAGCGTTAACAACTACACCATCGGGGAATCCTTCAGAAAGATAAAATAGAAGGGGTTTCAAAATGTTCATAGAAAAATGGAAAGACAGTGGAACTTTTTGGTGGACTTTTTGAAACTCTTTGTACAATGCCAGTAAAGCTCTTTCCTACTGTCTAGAATGTATAACAATTTAACTTGCAGCTCATGTATTTGTTTTCTCTTTATCCCCTCCTCTTTCCTGTGTCCTTTCTACTTTCTCTGATCTTTCCTATCTTCTTTCATTCTTCAAAGTAGACCTGGTAGTACATTATTTAAGAGCTTTTCTACGAATCAAAGATCTAGGTATTAGAACCCACTAGTCACCCCATAGGAAAAAGTTTTGGAAATTTATTTTCCAAAATATTAAAGTCTTAAAAAAACATATTATACAATTGTACTCTGTCTTTTAGGGTGAATATGTATCAGAATCCACTCAATGTCAATGGGTTTGAGTAATTATGAAAGGTGGCATGTTTTTGTAATTGTTTTAAAAATTGTGTGCCTGACACTGAAATGAAATCCTTTACACTTTTAGTTTCCTCTTTGTTTATCATGCGATTGTCTACTGGTGCAGCTGTGAGGATTTTGTTGCTCTCTTTATATCGAGTTGCAATCCATATTGAAAAATAGGGTGTAATTTATATTGAAGGACAGGTAAAATACTAAGTACACTGAAAATTCTGGAGAGGAAGAAATAAGTTCAGAATTCAGATTATAATGCTGTCTAGAACTATATATATATATTAGCATAACTTCTGTCATTCTTTACTCAACCCATTCAGTTAATTTCATTCGCTTCAGAGCTTTCTGTCCCAGGCACTAACTCTCCCCCAGAATTTATCTTCAAGCACTTCTGGAACCTAGTGTTCCTCGCTCCCGAATTCTAATCTTCTCAACCTCAGATCAAAATGTCTCACTTGGACAATAAATAAATTCTTGCTGATATAACCATGGGCAATATTTCATTAGTATTTTGGGGTGCGTGGGGTAACAACCTATAAATTTTGAGGGACATTGGGGGGACAATGTACCAAAAAATGGTGCAAACTTTTCTGACGACCCTGTAGAGTTCTTTATATTAGATTTCAACATGCAAGCCATCAGGTCAAGCCTGATGCAATAGTGACCCTATGAGTCGGCGTTGACTCCATGGCAGGCCTTGGGAGGACAGAGCAGAAGTGTCCCCTCGTGTTTCTAAGGTTGTGTCTTTAAGGGAGCAGTCTGTCGACACTCACTTTTCACCTCTGGAGCAGCTAGTGGATTTGAACTACAAAACTTGCCACTAGAAGCCCTTTACTTAAACCACTGTGCCAAGAGGCCTCCTTGGGGGCTGGCAGCAGAAAATATTTTGAGATATATTGGTAGGTGTTTTTAGGGTAATTCATACTACTATATCAGAGGGAGAAAGAAGAAGAAGAAGAAGAAGAAGAGATGGTGGAGGAAGACAAAGACAACTGACTGCAGAAAACTCTATTCTCAATAGAGTTTAGCTGTGATCACGGTCACAAAGAGCTGCTCAAAATTCCATTACCCATCCACAACACACACCAATGTGGGTGAGTTTGGTCACCAAACTTTAAATTAGTAGTTTACTTAGTTTCACTTTGACTCAGAATTGTCCAAAATTTGGTTTCTTTCCCCCTGCATATAAATTGTGTTCACATTGTTGTGTTTCATTGTTTTGCATTTCACACTGTTGTTGGAGACCCCTTGTGGTGCTTTCAATGTGAAGGTTTCCACCATCAGTCAAAGTCCTAATTAAAGGTTTACTCATGGAACAGCTGTTGTTAGATTCCTTTGAATGAGTTCTAAGTGACAGCAACCCCAGTGGGTGTCAGCAAAGTAGGGGCTCCAATGATCAGCCACAGGGAAAGGTGCTGTCTTTCTAAACTGATGAAAGCAGACACATTGGTGGCCAGGGCCCCACTCTTACGTCCACCAGTAGAGAAATCGCAGGCTGGGCCTGCTGCTGCTTATACCTTTACTGCAAAATAGAAGGAAACCGAATGGTCTAAATGAGAAAGTCTGAAAAAACTCCCCAAATAAGAAAACCGTAGTGTTAAGTCATCACCACAATCTCATCCTGTGTGCTCTGGGTTTCTTTCCCTGCTCGCTCCTCTCCTCCCACTAGCCAAAGGAACATTCCTTAAACAGAATAACTGCCTAGGCCATTAAAAACAGGAGTTGAGGCAGCTTTGGCCTGTGATCCTTTGGGCAGAATACACAGTCCTCACACATAAACTTTACAGTGACAGAATTTTGCTTTTCCCCCCTTTTCCTGCCATGGAATTGCCCCAAAGGAAAACTGAGAATGATCCCAGTTGGACAACTTCTGACTAAAGTATTTTGATTGCATGTGGCTCATTTCTCCTACTTTCTTTTGCTGCTTTTTTAAAAAATCATTTTTTGTCAGCCTACATATTTTGTCAATATTTGGGGGCTTATAAAACTTTATAAGAATGAGGTTACATAAGCTTAGAAATTCAACTATTTGACTGAAATTTTATCAGTGAATATTTGTCTAATGCATTCTACAAACACACATACATGCAAACAAAACATAGTGTGAGTTACAGAATAAGATTTGTTATTAAATCTTAATATATATGATTGAAATTTCTTAATCAAATTAAACTTTAAAATAAAGAAAAATGTAACTGCAATAATTTTAATGTTAAAATTCCTACATTAGTCTTAATATTAAGAAGATTTAAATTACAAAGTGAAATACATAATTTATGAGGATCTAGGATCATATGCAAATAAAATACAAACTTTTGTTTGCTTTTTGTGCTTGGTCTGAATTTAACATTACACGTTCCTAAGTGTAATTTATCAGTGGACCAAGAAAAGCTCTATAAAATCAAAATATTTAATATTCAGCAGTTCTGAAACATGCATTTTTTTTAACTAAGAAGAGAGGAAATCAAAAGAAGGGTTCGGCAGGGAGAAGAAAGAACGGGGATGAAGAGAAAGAACAGGAAGAAAAGGAGGAGGAGGACGAAGAGAAGGAAACACTTCCCCAGCTGTGCGCTTCAGGGCCTTTCGAATCTTTCATTCATCGGAGGACTTCTTAGTTAAACTTGGAGTCGTGTTTGGAAATATAACTTTAAAATACAACAAACTAAAATATTTCAGGCACTAATAATCATTCAATTTTGGCAGCAACAATCTCTTCAACTGTGTTAATACTTCTCTGTGTGTGCACATTATCAAACCATTCCGCGAGGCATGACATTGACAAACTCGCTCAATTTCAAAGCACTAAATGTCCCTCAGATATACGAGATATATGTACCTTGCCTTGGACCTGAATTTAACCCTGACAATGCCACCAGGTATCACATATAAAGTGGCTGCATTTTCCGTTTGTTAGGATGCTGTTAAAAGCATATTTAAGATGTTCGAGCTCCATAATAGTCATTATTGATCCCAAGAATAAAGCACTCTCTTCCCATCTGATTTATGATGTATGCGAACTAAACAGGAAAACAAAACTAAATCAAAAGGGCATCAAGCTGCCTTGTGAGGAAAGCTCTTTACTCTTTACTCTCTGAGCAGTTGTTGTGAATTCAGGTGCTGCCTGTGAGATCGGAGATGTAAATCCAGCTAAACATTCGTGCTTGAAATAATTAGTTTATCTGATACTTGTTTCCAGAGCCTTTGTCCCTTTCTCAAAGATCCAATGGGCAGTTTCAATGCAGCAAAACCCCTCATAACTGAAATTAAGCAAGAACTTCGGATGAATGAGGTGTCAATCACTTTATTCAAAACTACACTTTCGGAGAGTGGTACTGTGCTACAATTTGACCTTTCTGTTCAAAGCTGTCATTCTCCTACAACAATGAGAGATGTAAATTTTTGCAGTATCTGTTTTCCAAAATATGGTCCCAGAAGTGTTTACTCCTGGTCAAACACATAAGTTAGATGGGCATAAGTTAATCAAGGGTTTGAATTAAATGTACTTGTCTAGTTAGTAGATGCTTGGGTGGTGGGCAATAAGGCAAATTAAAACCCCGCTAACTAGCTTTGCTTCATGCCAATTCATTAAACATATATCTTTAAGAGTTCCACTGTGTGGTGATTTCGAATAAAAACTTAAAGTGTTATCACAAGATCTTTATGTAGACAGGAGTTCATTTGAATACTAATTATTTCACGTAATTACTCTATAATAACATATTTGTACTTGTTTTTATTAATGGATAAAGGTTATAAACAGTGGAAGAATTAACTCCTTAATTAAGCTAAGAATCATTAAATAAAATTTTAGGCACAGAAACATAGATATGTGGTATGAAGCAAGAATACTTCTCAGCATCTTAACATGGGAAGGGATGTCAGGGGCTGTTTAACCCAAATCCCTTCTCGGTTCAGATAGCTCTTCAAGGAAGATTGCTCTGACATTCTTTCATTTGCTGCCTGTTTGCTTCTGGGGATGGAGAGCTCCCTTTCCTTAAGGGAAGCAATTGAACTGAAATGCACTGAACTGTTCAAAGATGTCTTTCTGTATCTCTTACTCATTGGCCTTATCTTTTTCCTTCGGAGTAGTAGAGAAAACACATCCTTCCTGTGCTTGATGACTCCTGGCAACCAAATACCTCAGCTGTTGCTGTGGAGCCGATTCTGACTCATACAACTCCGTGAACGAGGATTACAGAGTCTTCTTGACTGTAACCTTTAGAAGCAGACCACAACGACTTGAGTTAGTAGACATGCATAAGCCATTTGTACCCACAAGGGATCTACTGCCACCTGACTGTCCTATGTTGAGCAACTCTACCAAATTCTCAGATAGTTTTTCGCTCTCTTATGTTTCAATTATTCATTTGTCACATGATTCCCAGCCCCCAATCGATCTGTGTTAAATTCTGAAGGTCTCTGCTTCATCCTAAACCATGACATCTACCAGTGGATTTGATATGCTAAATGTGGTCTAAATGTCTGATGCCGTAATGCAAGCTCACGCAATGCGCACACACTCTATTACGCCCACGGGAGCGGCGCTGTGCTGTGGGGAGGATCTAGTGATGGGAGGGCTGTTGTCCATGGCACCTTCATTAGTTCGGTGTCTGGACTTTGTGGCCCACTAAGGCACGAGGGTCATTTTTGCAGTCCACCACTGTCAAGGCTAACTTGCTCATCCTGCTTTTTTCCGTCTCTATTTGACTTTTGTCACTTTACATCTGGAAGGAGGAAGTGCTGGTCTTGTAAAAAGACAGACTTTGGGTGATTTCAAGATCGATTTAAGTTTTAATTCCATATATAGCATAGTGAATGAAGGCGGAAGTGCAGAGTGGAGACCCAAGGTCCATGTGTCGGCCACTGGAGATCCCCTCATAGACGGGTTTAGGAGAGGAGATAGGTCAGTCTGGGTGCGAGGTAGTACCGATGAAGAACACAGCTCTCCCCCAGATGCTGGATGCTTCCTCCCCCCAACTACCATGATCCGAACTCTACCTTGCAGGGCTGGATAGGGAAGAGGTTGTACACTGGTACATATGAGGGCTGGAGGCACAGGAAATCCAGGGTGGACGATACCTTCAGGACCAGGGGTGTGAGGGGCGATGCTGGGAGGGTAGGTGAGTGGGTTTGAAAGGGGGAACTGATTACAAGGATCCACATAAGACCTCCTCCCTGGGAGATGGATGGCAGAGAAGGGGGGGAAGGGAGACTCTGGATAGGGCAAGATATGACAAAATAACAATCTGTGGATTATCAAGGGCTCATGAGGGAGGGGGGAGGGGGGAAGGAGGGGAAAAAAAGAGGACCTGATGCAAAGGGCTTAAGTGGAGAGCAAATGCTTTGAAAATGATTAGGGCAAAGAATGTACGAATGTGCTTTATACAATTGATGTATGTATATGTATGGATTGTGATAAGAGTTGTATGAGCCCCTAATAAAATGTTTTTTAAAAATGAAAAAAAAAAAGGTTTAATTCCATTCTTTGTATGTAAGTCTTTCTTCCTCAGGCTTTGGGACTCTCTCTTTGGAAAAAACCTTCTCTATCATCACAAAATTTATGAATAAAACAAAATATGACAGCGTTGATAAGAGTTGTGGAAACATGTGTTTAGAAGGCTTGTGGCGTTCACTAGGACATAAATCCCTTTCTGGTTGTTATCGAGCTACTACTAAATATACTCTGTAAATGGCCATTCAAACCCAAGTGATTTCCCAGGAAACTCGCAGAAGTCACGGTGCAAAATGCAAGAGCAGAGCTCAAGGAGAAAAACTGGTGCACAACTAGCTGGGTGTCAAGATCAGCTCTGCCTCTTTCCTGTCGTGTGAGTTGCATTTATTAATTTATTTTTCTTGTTCAAGTCTGCCTATCTTTAAAGGCTAAGTGATCATATTGATGACGAAAGCCTGTATAATAAAGGTTGTTGTAATATATATATTCAATCATACTTTTTGTAACTATTTTGCATCCTTTTAGTTTGGGGGACCATTCATTAATCACTCATCAATTAATTTTTTTCCAGCGGTAATAGCCCATGAGATTCACTATTTATAATTAAAAGTTATCTAGAATAAAAAATCAAGCTTATTGCTAATAATTTCAGATTGTGTTTTTCTGTTGTTTAATGTTTTAAATTGTTATAGAATACATAAATATGATATAAAAATTATATTTGTTGGAAACTCTGGATGAACATAGCTTGGTGTGTTAGTCTGGGTAGACTAGAGAAGCAAATTTGTAGACACTCATATGTGTGTGATCCCAGCCCAGTTCAGATCAAGTCCATAAGTCCCATATTACCAAGACTCATGAGTCATGACACCAAATCCAGAAAGATCGATCACAGGCCAGTGGGTGGAAAGTCTTGGGGATCCAGTGGCAGTGGAAACATCTAAGTGCTGGCATGGGCCTCCACATGGCTCTTCCAAATCCAGGACTCTTGCCGCATTAGTGTAACTCCATCTGATTTGTCAACAGGAATGCCTCACAGAGAGTGTCTGTGTGTATCTGGCCTCCAGTGAGCTATTTATCTCCGTGGCACCTCCAAAGGAAGTCATCAACAGTGACCTGATTGACAGGCTAGACTCCACCCCTCCACAAGTTGACACCAGATTATGTAACTACCACAGACACTCCTTGTCGCTTGACACTTTTACTCGACTTTATAGCCATATATAATTTTCAAATAAACAATAATTAAATCATATCTATATCTAACAGGATAAAAGTAAAATGCATACAATTAAAAAATGTGCCACCCTAATGTAAACATAACATTCTATAAGTGAACAAACAAAAATATTCTATATTTATGTGAATACCTACACCATAATCTTATGAATATATTCCTCCACTTATGAAATTTTGTAAGCCAACCACTTCATGACTCTATCTCTCCCTTTGGGTATGCAATTTCTATACTGCCCAGTTACATCAACCCAGTGCTCTGAGGATACAATCCTAACCTTTGATGTGAAGAATATTCATTCCAGTTGGAACCTCGGGAAGTCTGCTTCTATAAACAGAGACAGATCCAGAACAGGCCAAAAAGTCAGCAGCAATATGCACCAATTCACAGGCTCAAAAATCTTCTCGTAAACTGGTTAAGTTCTGGCCAACTCAATGTGGGCTGCCTCTCTTGGCCTCACCAGGGTGCTCATTGGTCACCTCGCCTTTAGATCATGGCCCCATCACACATTCTCAACAACCCTAGCCCCTTGTGCTAGATCATGAACTTCAGACCAGTCAACCCACTCTTGTCTTCTTCTCTAGTCCCTGGGAGCCAGGTCCACGGGTGTCAGTGGCCAGGCTCAACCCATTTCTTTATTGCTGCAATTCTCTTACTTCCACTTAGCAAGTGGATCTAGGTGGTCACCTAGCAAGCACTTCAGCCTGCACGCAGGCTCCCTTTAATATTCAGTCCTAGAGAAAAGAGTTTCTTCATGGTTCCAGATTTTTCCAGCTTCAAGCACAAACCACTAGTTCAAAATTCCAAAGAGTTTCCTTTTTCCTTCAATCTGTCAACAGCCCCTTATGCAAGTCTCTATACCTCTGAATGTCCTGAGAACTCAAGACATTGGGTAGGGCTTTTCTTTTCAGAGCCTTCTTTGGAGGCATGCCCCAAACCCATTTAAAGATTCAAATTTTAATGGCTCAAGACAAGTGAGCTTACAAACTCTCTATTTCATACATCCTAATAATCATTTCTATCAATCATTATATCAACAACACTAAGCAGAAAAATCAGTATAAACAAAGGAGGATAAGATCCTGAACTCAATTCTTAAAGCAGTCAAATACAATCCTTATCAAATTTATCTTAATCCTTATTTAGCTACTCCAATGATACAAAATATTGCCTTAGGCATCTGAGTGAATCAAGCTAGGGCCAGGCTTTCTGACAGCCATTTTGACCTTCTGTCAGTCAGCGGTAGCTGAGATCAAATATACATTAATCACATTCATTTTTGCCATTCTAAAGAGGAATAATCAAAGACAAAACCAAACAAAATAATAAAAACTTGAACCTCCCATGTTCTTGCCAGAAAATAACCCAGTATACCATCTGGCCCTATCTGGTCCTGTGGGACTTTGGTTTGGTTTGCATGCATTCTTCTGAAAGTGCCCAATGGGTGGTGACCCAGGACAAACATGTATCTTCTGATTTCCCATTTCTCTGCTTCTTTGTGACATGTGTTACTATATCTGCCATGGTTCCACCATTGTAAAGGAGTGTTATTGAAATAGTACCTTAAATATTCTTTGCCTTTTTTTATTGAAGATTTTTCTGTTTCATTTGGTGGTTGAGTCCTGCTTAGCTATTTCTTTGTTTGTTCTTTTGTCTTTGTTTTGTACATTTTTCTGCATAGAGAAGTCAGAATGGGTGAATCTAAAAAGATAGCAACTGGATTAATAATTACCTGGGGGTGGGGTGGGGGGTGGGGGGTAGGTGGGAAGACCTGGGACAAAGAAAGGGAGGTTGGGAGGAAGTAGGGAGTCAACAGAAATAGATACAAGAAGAAAGAAAATGTACCAAAATTGATTGTTGTGATGATCGCACAAGCCTTCTTAATATGATTGAGCTATTTAATTGTAAATATTAATTATAGCTCAATAAAGTGATTTTTAAAACAATATATGTTCCATATATTCTTTTAAAGCCTTTAGAAAGATAAAAATTTAATACTGCATTACTTTTCCATGTACATTTAAAATAATATTGATGAAATATGATTCCAGATTTTAAAATATCATTAATTTTAATTCTACTACAATACAAAGAAAACTTTATTCTACTGAAATCATATGTTCACTATGAACACTGACACACAGCCAATAATCTTATCCCTTAGTTCAAAAACTGTGTTTTCTAATATATGGAGGATTTTAAGATCTTTTAAAACCTAAGAAGCAAAGAAATCCTTATGGATATTTGCCTGTAGAATTAAAAATAATGCCCTTACTATTAAAATTTATAAAAGGACTTCTTGACGCAGAAATGTACATTTTTCTCTGGCTTTGTTAAATGACTTAATTAAACCAAAGAATCTCTTGCCAATATTAACCAAGTTGGTTCAGCAGAGTTATATTTCTGTTTGCTTTAGATAAATCTACCTATCTCTGTCTATGGATTGGGACCCTGTATGTGGTGAGACTTAGGGGATGGAGTTTAAATTACTTGTTGGGAATACCTGCTTTCTCATATACACTCTCTCACACACAAACTCAATTCACACTCACAAATATAGCTTCTGAAATCTTGTGGTTGGAACCACTGATTCATCCAGAGATACAGAGGGATAGCATTAGATTTAATAAAAGTAGAGGAAGATGGCACGCATTTCAATCATTATTTATATTTTCTTATCAGGAGTTCTAGTTGCACACTTCTTAAAGAGCTTGGCTGCTATCCACCTGTCACTTGGGGAGAAAGATGGAGCAGTCTACTGTAAACACTCGTACCCTTGGAATAGATCAACATAAGGCAGTTAAACTTTGTCTAAAGGGTCACTTTGAGTTGGAAGCAACTCATCAGCAGCTAGTTTTTGGTTTTCTTATCTCATTAGATAGAATGATCAATCATATTTACCTAATTTAGGAATTTGGGAGTCCTGTTTTACTCCTTGTACAAATTGGACCACTAACCGAAAGGTCAGCAGTTCAAACACACCAGTTGCTCTGCAGGAGAAAAAACAGGTTTCTACTCCCATAAAGACTTACAGTGTTGGAACTCATATGGGCATAGTTCCCTGTCTTATAGGGCTGCTATGAATCAGAGAATGAGTTGGAATTAACTCAATGGAAGTTCATTTGGATTTTTGGAGTTTCTTACCCCAGTATTTTCAGTATCACCAATACCCAATATATTCTTATTATTATTGTTAATGGCCAGGGAGTCAAATCTGATGCATAGCAAGACCATGAGTGTGTCTACAGCTCGTGAGGTTTCATGGATGTGATTGTTGTACCTTTGGGTGGTTCGACCTGTTAACTTTTTAGTTGGTAGTCAGACAGGAAGACCTGTCAAGTTTACTTTTTAGAGATCCAGTACTACAAAACGCCACAACTTCTGGTGACAGGTGACTATGAAGCACTTGATAAATAAGTGGTATCATTGAGAAATTTAATTTGAATTTCATTTTAATTAATTAAATTGAAAATGAATATGCATATAATTATTTTTTAAATTATTGATATACATGAATTTGAAATCTACTTTTACAACTGTAAGTATA
Source organism: Tenrec ecaudatus (assembly GCF_050624435.1). Taxonomy (NCBI): domain Eukaryota; kingdom Metazoa; phylum Chordata; class Mammalia; order Afrosoricida; family Tenrecidae; genus Tenrec; species Tenrec ecaudatus. The sequence goes on from NC_134536.1 coordinate 92,973,582, forward strand.
ATTAAGTGGAAAGTTACATATTTCCAAAGAAAAGTTATCACCAGAATTGATATGGCCCTAAGTGTAATATATACACCAAATAATAGTCAAAATAAGATATCTAACTCAAAAATCTGCCATGTTAGCCATCTGTGTAAAGCTCTCAGGTGATTCTTCTGTTACTCAATCTTAAATTCACATTTAGTAACTTAAATGGTTCACCTGTTTACACTGTTGTGTGTAACTCTTGTTGAAAATTGGCATCCGAGCACTTCTGCACTCTGTCTTACTGAGGAGGCTTTGTACCAGTTCTTTTCCTTGTGGTCCGTTCCCTGTGGCCAGTTCTGTGGACCCTTCAGGGCTACGGACCCTTCGGCACCGGGTGAAGCAGTCCCATGAAGAAGGTCATTATTCAGGGTAGTTCACAGCATATGTGAAGGGGCCTTCAAAAAAATCCATGGAAAAATCCATGATCTTTTTCTGACATTTTCCCACAAACTTTTTCAAGTCCCCTCAGGTTCAATGCCTGTGTGCTTTCGCTTGAAACTGCTGCCTGAATGAACCTGATGGTAAACACTAGCATTCGAAAGCATCTGCCGAGAGATCTAAAATCGCTAAGTGAAAATCCGTAAGGTCCATGGACAGTTTCCTCAGCACGAGCGCCCTGTTCCTGTTTAAAGAGGCTGATTCACCGGAACTGACAGATTTCTTCGAGTTAAGGCCAGCAGTTGTATGTAGCCAGTCTAATTTAACAGACCGCTGAGGAGCTCCAGGGCTGTTGGACAGGGCTTTGTTTCCTCCTAGTGAGGCAATGGTCTCTCCCTTTTTCTATGCTTTCTTGAAACCCATCAGGAATTGGAAGAGAAAATCAAATGTGTGTTTGTTTTTCTCTGGGAACAACTACCTCTTTGCCATGAAATCACTACTAAACTTTCTGATCTGAGTTCTATAGGAGAATTCTGATCAAAAGAAGAGCAGGAGAAGACCAGAACTCCAAATTCCGAATGGATTCTATGCTTTCTACAGTCATGGAAGCTGGGTGAGTCCCCGAGACTATTGTCCTGAGATAACCATTAAACAGTATATCTTAAACTAGAGTCTAGCCTCTATTCTGAACGAATATATAGTCCATTTTAACTAATAATGTATATTCTTTGAGCACTATTCTTTTTAGAGGAATTACCATTGTGAGATCAAATTGACAATAGCCATTCAGGTGGTTGGATGAGAGGCTTCATGAGCAGTGAGTCCGAGATAACAAGGGAAAGACAGCAAGAGTGTAGCACAGGTTGAAGAATATAATCAAATGTCACTGAATTGCACGTGTGGAAATGATTGGAAGCATATCAATTTGGTTGTGCATATTTTTTACCAAGAAAAAAAGTTATTTTAGTAAAAGCACCAGATATTTTTTTTCCATTTCATCCACATTTCCAGTGAATTCAATACTCAAGAGGGCAATCCCCAAATTAGAAAATCCAAGGCTCCCATTACTTGTGTGAAATGAGTAGGGGAGTTTTGATCTGCTTTCTCTTGCTGACTTCTTTGTGTTATTAAATTATTTATCTAAAAAATCTGATATTAGCTTCCTTTAGTATGTTGATAGGGCAATGACAGAATAATAGTCAAATATGGTCTTCTTAATCTTCATTAGTCAAGAGGGGCTACCAAGCGCATTCATCTGTCATATTGCTACAATCTTCCAAATTCGGGTCAGGATCTGAGAAGGACATGACCTTAATGCGTCTTGATGGCAGCGGATTTGGTTTGGGTTTGTTATACCAGTTGTTCCTGCCAAAGCCACAAACACTAATGCCTAATTTTCCATTCCAAGCTACTCTGGAACAATAAAATGAAATCACCATCAATGCTATATTGTTGAGAGTGACTATTATTTCATCTTCTTTATTTCTATCATCTTGAACTCATTTTCCCTTAAATTTGTAATTGCAGTAAGTAAATTAAGGGCACCACCGGTATCCTGATGTTACCGGTAGGGGAGTAGGTGAACAGTCTGAGAAATGCTGTGGCTATTGAACCTTGAGCAGGTAAGTAATTTAAAGGATGATAAGAGAAATGATCCAAATGTGGTTTCCTCTTCAAAAAATTACCTATTTTTAAGTAACGCATTTTTGAAATCCATCCACTTGGAGTCTTTAACTAGCATATCTTGATCAAGCATAATGCACACATTCACATCAGAATGAAGAACAAATAGTACGTTTTCTTTTGTCAAAAGAAGCATAAAGAAATAGATACATTAAAATAAAATGACCATACAAGCTGCTTCATGTGCATTTCTAGCTCAGCCAATAGATAGGTGGGTAATTCTTCAGCTTTAAGGGTCTTAGGGTTCTCTCCTCTCTCTCTCTCTCTCTCTCTCTCTCTCTCTCTCTCTCTCTCTCTCTCTCTCTCTCTCTCTTTCTGGTTATCTGGATAGTCTCTACTCTTTGATCTTTGAAGAAGGTTAACTAAAAAAAGTATATATAAAATATCTAAACCATGAGATTCCTGTTATATTTTCTGTGTACGTTTTTTTTTCTACATTTCCCTGATATTTTTTGGTAATTCATGTCTCAGTTTGCAAATCTACATGAAACAAATGTTTCTGCTTTAAAGTTGATGCTGAATTGGATAATTTCAAGATGGAAATAATTTCTTAAAAATGATTATTAACACTGAGGAACAATTCCAAAGTTATATGTCAAGTTAAGGGCATTTACACAGAGTAGAAAAAGTATTATTTTCTTATTGGTATTGAAAAAAAGATTTTGCTTAAATGCACTGAAATGAGAAAATACCATAGTGAACTTGTTAATCAAAACTAATAGAATAAATCCACTTTTATTCTTTTTACCACAAGCAGTTGAAAATTTTCCATTTTAATATTTTGAACGGATCAAAAATTAACACATTAAGTACAATCATTTTAAATACAATAGGGTAAAAACAGAAGTGAACACAGATTCTCTATCATGGTTGCACTGTAACTTAATGCCAGAGTACAAATTGAATTTTATTTTTCATGTGGTGAATACCATACCAGCTACATGTCAGACACATCAATAGGTACTATTCAATTTCATCATTGCTCACTCACCCTTGTTAAGTCACCAGCATTTATACTTGGGACACATTTGCTGAGAAGTCATTGGATCTCTCTCATCAAGGGTCAGTGGACAATTACGAGGATGACGCAGGCTTCAATCGATACAATCCACCATGTCCTCTTTTGTAATTGCTCCGCTCTGGATTCTATGCCATTATGGCAATTGGCAGCCAAAAAGTTGCAGAATTATTTTACATTATATTAAAAATAATTTTATATTCATGAATGTATCAAAGACTCAGTAATGACTTTAACAGAGGCGTTTGCATATTGAGTGGTAGAGTTGTCTTTTTTAAAAAAAGAAAAATTATTTTCTATGGAAATAAAATGCTTACTTGGTCCTATCAAGGGATAAAATTAGTCAATTTGTTTCTTACAAACAACTTCTACAATGATTTCTTATGAAATTCAAATTAGTTTTAAAATTGCTCAGAGAATGAGGTTTATAAAAACATTTCATGGCATTTTGAAGATTATTTTGCAAGTTCTTGTTTTCTTTCGTGTAAATTCTTGTACATTTTTGGAGAGAAAATAATTCATCTCTAAGTCACATCATACTTATAATCTATAAGCTACACAGACCCCCACTACGGAGCACAGGCATATCAGCATCCATCCTAATTAAAGAGTTATCTTTCAAAAAATAATTTTTATATCAAGATTTTGGGAACACAAGTGTTCTTTTTATGAAAGCATCGCCAGTTAAAGGTTACTTAAAAAGATCTATTTAACGAATGTGATTGTGATAGCTAGAGATTGTCACCTAAATACGCCCAGGTAAAGGTAGGGGTGGAGCCCAATCTATCAATTGGGTCACAGTGTGATGACGCCTCCTTAGGTTCGGTTATCAATCTCTTTCTATAATAGGGAGACTGAGCAGAGTTGAATTCTCCTGAATCTTCTGCCAGAGCTGGATCTTGCGTCTGATTCCTTCCTCTCCTGCTGCATCACCTGCAGATCCCAGAAGCTGTCATGGGTCTGCAGTGGAGGAATTCAGCTCGCTGACTTTGAACCTTTGCATCTAATAGCCTGTAACCCTGTGATCTCTGCTTCCTCATCGTGATCCCTGTTAATCAGCTTCCACAATTCAGGAGAAGTCTGATACGAACCAGACTGGACTTACCTATTTCTGCTGCTATCTAAGCCATTTATAGATATGAATCTCCTTCTATGTACAACACAGACAAGCACCAATGGTTTTGCTTCTCTTGAGACACCAAGCTAACACAACAATATAAAACACAACATGAAAAAGCTACTAATGTAAAGATGGGCAGTTTGAATCCATTCAGAAAAACCATCCAGAGAAAGATCCGGTTATCTATTTGTATAAAATATTAAAGCACAGACTACAATGGAGTGGTTCAACACATGGGGTCACTGTGAATTGGAGTGGATTTGACAGTAACCAGTATGGGTACAGGGATAATATAAACAGATTTCCCAAGAGTGGAATTACAGGATAAGGGATTATAAGCAGATGGGTTTGGGTGAGGACACAAGTGGCAAAGGTGATGGACAAGAAGCCGGTGTAAGTAAAGAGCCACATAAAGCAGCGACAGAAAACTGTTACCAACTATTTACTCTCCCAGAACTGCTTATTGTGGATATAATTATTTTACATATATTAGTGTATTTTATCATTACAAAAGTCCTATGAAATCGATGTCATTATTGTATGTTTTATAGAGGAGAAAACTGAGAAGTAAACAAGTTAATTAACATATTCAAGATTACACAGTTTTAAAGTCATAAGGCTAGAATTCAAATGGGGATCTCCCAATGCCCAAATGCCTATTCTTAAACACTAAATTCTAATGTATGTTAACATTTCAACAAACTCTCTGATCATATTTACCTCGTTCACTCCTGTGTTCTTCTTGTTGTTGAAAGCCATTGAGTCAATTCTGACTCAGAGAAACCCCATGTTACAGACTGGAGCTCCCCAACAGATTTTCTACTTTTTGATTGTGGTGGAAACAAATTGTCAGATCTTTTCTTCTTTGGAGCCATTGAGTGGGCTGGAAATGCCAATGCTTCAGTTAGCAACCAAGTACTATAGGGTTTCATCCCTATAGGTTTACCAAAACTATGCCTGCTCATCTTGAACACCATTTGGGTTTCTCAGGCAGTATCAGCCCTGTACTGTTTTCTCAACTGGAGAATTTAAGATAGTTTCTCTTCACATAAATATAGGAAAATTCTCAGCACTAATTTCTGTGTAAGCCAACTGTTATTAGTATGGATAGATATTAATGTTTATCTATATGTAAGCTCTTAATAGGTAATATTATTTAGCACTTATTATATGTGAGAGATATTGCTTAAATATATAGCTCATTTATTTCTCTAAGTATGTCTAGCCAACTATTTGATAAATATTGTTAACTTGTACAGGGCAATTCTTTCAATTAACTTTAATCAAATGTTGCAGGTCAGTGGACACATTGACTGTAATGTGTTTTATACCTTAAGGACTCTCTCCGATAGTCTTAAGAAAAAACAAATATCTATTAGGCAAAAGGCAGTTAATTATGTAAGAAAATACTTACACAAAGTATTATAAGACCGTCATAAAACAGAGGCACCCTTTCCTTTTGGAACAAGGATTATACATGAGCATAAATACTATTGGAAAGAATCTGTGGACTTTGTATCAGTGTGGATCTTTAGTTTCAGTAGCTTGCTCTCATTTGAGGAGAAGAATTTTTGCAAGAATATTGAATTGTATATGCATCTCTTGGAGCGTTAGAAACCCAGACCCCAAGGCAGTGTGGGCAGGCACAAGACCCCAGGGCTGTGATGAGAATGTGTCACGCCTGTTAACAGTGCTGCCATGATAACCTGAGAATGGTTCCCTACCATGACCAGAGAAAATTATCCCTAATTACAAGCCCCCTTTTTCCCCATAGCTATCCTCAGACTTAAAAACAGAGCCTGTGCTGGAAACGCGTGTACGTGCTGCAAAAGAAGCAAGACAGCATGCATCTAACACAGCCCTTTCTGCAATGAGGGAGACGCTCATCCTCCCCCAAAGACTTGCAAGATGTCCGAGGCGAAGAACCCAAAGGATGACCAGAGATCTCTCAGAGGCGGAATGTGCAGTAAGGACATTCCTTGATGGGTCAAAGGCATGATGCGACACACCAAGCTATAGACACATGCAATATGACCAGAGAAAGAAACCCTGTACGGGGTGTGCTCACAATGGACTCACACCAGAGCCGGTAGAAAGACTGGGGAAGGTTGGTGTGGAGGTTGGGAGCAACAGGAAAACATCCACCTTCTAATGTGACCCTGAGACGCTCTGATGGTGTAGCGTTTTAAACGTTCACTGTTAACAGCAAGCTCAGCAGTTCAAATCCACCAGGCACTGCGCAGAAGATAAGGCTTCTAGTCCAAATTGACTCGGTGACAGTGAAACTGTGACCTGAGGTCAGATTATGCGACATGTGAAATATTAAACTAAGAAACTGGTTTCTGTTTGTTTTGTTTGTTTGTTTGTTTTGCTCATTGATGTTGTTTCCTGTCGAGGACTGAACTTCTGATCATGGAGAGTTTTCTTCTGACACTGACGGTGAGCCAGAGAATTGGATGACTGGACTCCGGTCCTGTCTGTGAACAACAGACCGAGCTGTGGCCTTTGATTCTCTCCGACGTACCGTCTCTGCTGTGCAACTTTGCTTTATGTGTTCTTCTCCATGAAATCGTAACACGATAATGTGATGATTTTATCTTCCTTTAATATGATATTATTTTATTTACACTGTACACAAGAAAGCACAATATAAAATGAACATTTCTCACATTGCACATCACATGCAACATTTTAAAATGTCCTCATGGTAAGTGAGATTTTAGAAGATTTGGCTTATTTGAATACTAACAAATGACTGAAAATAAAGTTTCCAAGACCATTTCACAATCACTATCAAACTGTACTACTTCCACATTTTTAACTAGTCTTAGAAAAGAGCTTTGGCAGTTTATGTTTTTCTTCTTTATTTCTTCCCTTTTCCTGAACTTCTTTTCTCATTAAATTGAATTTTAATGTGACCACTGTACATTCTTGCTAAACCTTAGTTTTTCAATTCTAAAAATGCTTTCCTTGTTTATTTATATCATTTTAACTCAAAAGTATATGTAATTTTCAATGAGAAACTACATTAAGCTGATAAGAAGAAATGGGAAGGTACGAATAGTGAAGAGAACAAAGCATGGTCGACCTAGACTGAGGCCGTGTCTATGTGTGAACTCATAAGTGACTTAACTTCCCTGAATTTAAGGCAAAAATGGCAATGAAATGAGATGTAATCATCCAAGTACAGCTCGACAGTCTTTTGAAGAGCCCATGTGGCAGTGTGGGATAGGTGTTGGGCTGCTGACCTCAAGGTCAGTGGTTTAAATCCACCAGCCTCTTCACTGGAGTAAAACAAAGCTCTCTGCTTCTATAAAGAATCACCCACAGCCTCACACACCCTCAGTGGGGGCCCTTTGAGACTGAACCAGCTTGATGTAAGTAGTAGGTGCAGTCTCTAAGAGACGCATTGCAGAGTACTAAAATCCAATACAGATGTTCGCTGTGTGCCTCCATATAGGTCTCATTGAATAATAGACAATCTCATCCACATTTTTCATAAGTGCAGAAGAAAACTCACAGGGCTAAATTATTGAAAAAAAGCATTTTCAACACTTTTGCTGTGGTATTTAGGGGGGGAAACTAACAACTTCTAGATATCAAAACATAAGATGAGTTGTGATCTGCTCAAACTGGCAGATACTGTCATTTACAAATACTGGCATTGAGAAAGCAAGAATGACAGGGAAAACATCCCGGAGAACACCCATTATTGGCAAGATTTTCATTTTGTCCATGCCTTCCACATTCTGTGCTTCTGATAACAGTCATGCCTCTGTACTGTGTGAACACGGACTATTTCTGAACAATGACCAAGCAGTGGTGCCAGGAATACTTAGGATAGACTTTTCCGCTGCTGGTCATGGCAGACGGAAAACAGTTTTTCATCTCAGACAAACAGAATGTTTTATACAGGCGCTCACACCTTTTCCTAGCTATTTCAAATATTCTCATCTAAATTATGATTCTTTGATTCTTAAATGTCTGACAGCAAATGTCTTACAGCAGACATTTGTTACATTGTTCTGTGCTTCTGTTATCGGTCATTTAATAAATATGTGGCTAGATTTTAATTTCTAACATATTATGAATGTTATCCATGGGAAACATTTTTCTTCCTCCTTGGTTCACCAGAACTAAATAATTGTTTAGTTCTGTACATTAGAAGCTTCTAAGTGTACTTTCCCGATATTACTAAGTGAGACTCTTTCCACGCTAATGTCCACCACCCCATTTGAGTTCACAAAGTGAAAAATGCATGGCTGCATTCAATCTAGTTTAAATTACTAGATGGTGCAGTTCCCCAATAAAGAGTGCTGTTAATGTTAACTGTGTTACGGTGTAAAGCAAACACAAATATGAACACCAAACCTGCAGTGTTTTCTGAAGAGGAATGGAATTTTAAAAGCTTAGATGAAGGCCACATGTAAAAATTATAGAATTATATTTAATTATAAAGAAATGTGCATATCTGACATATAAAAATCCAAAATAAAATTGTGTTAGCCAGGTGTCAGTCTTCTTTTGTTCCATTGCATGGCTCCTAAGGTTGCTTGCCTCACTAACTTCAGTTCACAGCAATTTCCTACTTGTAAGGCATTTTGTTAGCCAAAAAAAGAAAAAAAGGATGGCTGTTAAAATTTAGGGTTTTATTGTCTCAGAATGATGACCAAATAAATTAAACAGTATAGTGCTATTGCGAAAGAAATGAATTTCTGCTGAAATTCTTGATTTGCATATTTTAATTAAAAATTAACCTACAATAAATGAGTAAAAATCTAATGGCACATTTCATATTGAAGAAATATATACGTATATGTATGTATGTGTACACACACAAATGGAGGTGCTTCAAAGAGTTTATAAAGCAATGCCATTAAAAGATAATGGAATTTTGTCACACATTTTTTCAAGTCCCCTCATGTTCATTCAATCATGTGGAATATCACCCCACTATATTTGGTCTTAAAGTTGAAATAAAGACTAATATATTCAATTTACTGTCTCATAAAGTATGCATGACTACCTCATACACAATAGTGACTCAGTACTGGTGCACTTAGGATAGACAGAAGCCTTTCAGTGACACATTCTTCAAACGCATACTTCCGGTTACCCCGGGAAAGATAAGCAATGTGGTCACAAACCTCCAAGCTGATGTGTGCTGAGAATCGCCACAGACTGATGCTGAGGGTTATCAATATAATTGTTGTTCATGTTCGCTGGATTTATCCTAAATCTAAATTTTAATACAAACCGTTTGAGTCATTTGAACTTTTTTGCCTAAATATGTATATTTTTACCTATGAATGGATATGTGTGTATGGTGTATACATGCATGAACGTGACTGTATGCACTTATATTAGGTAGAGACAAAAGTTTTCGGAAGTTCATGAGAAACAACAGGCTCTCTTTGGAGGCACTGCCTCATTGGGAGATAATAGACAAGAAACAAAATATCGCAAATTCTCTTGCAGGAAAATTCCTACGGCTACCGTTACTCATGGAATGTTAGCTTGGAAAACCGATATGAAGAAGCGAGAATCTAAGGGCTTTCCACCCAGATTTCTGTTACTGACTGCTTTAGTTACCATGCACAGTAATTAAAACAACCAAACATCTTCCTGGTATTTGCTTTCTGCAAAGATCTATCTGACATCAGCAATGATATCCCTTGTTCCAAATCCTCTTCTGAATCCCTGGTTACTACTTGTCAATGTACTACTTCAACCATTGTATGATCTTAGAAGAAATTTACTTGCATGTAATAGCTATTATATTTTTAAATAATTTTCACATCCTGTTGGATCACCTTTCTGTGGAATGGGTATAGATATGAATCTCTTCCAGTTGAATGCCCAACTGGTTGTCTTCCAAATGTCTTGTCATAGACAAGACAGTGATTCCAGTGCTTTATCAGCTTGTTGAAACATCTCATTTGATATTCCATCGATTTCGGGGGCCTTATCTTTGGCTCTAACACTTTGATGCAGTTTGGACTTCTTCCTTCACTTCCATTAGTCTTTTCAAAATTAACATTCCAAATAAAAGCAACTCAATTTGCCTGGTTCCCAGAGTGAAAGTGATAGAAACAGAATTGAAATTGATGGCCCAAAATATGAAAGATAAGTGAAATTGAACCCCCAAAACATGAGAGATAAAAATAACCTTTGTTATTGTAAGGTGCTGAAACTTACAATAGTTTGTTTATTTTGAAGCATTTGAGCTTGTTTATTTTGAAACATTATTTTACCAGAGCTGGTTGTTAAAGGAGACATAGTTTCATATTCCTGTGAAGTCCAAATGTCACCCCCATGCTTACATGCTTGCTCTTCTGTATAGGCCTGAAGCAAACATTCCCTCCCTCAGAACATGTCTTGGAATTACTCAGGTAACATTAATAGGAAACATTGTCTATTTGTGTTGGTATATTTTCAACAATGAAAAATGGTGCCTATGTACATGGGTGTCTCAGGTTGAAGCTGCGTAAAACGTCTGCCCTCGCCTATATTTCAGTTCCCTCCGATTCCATTCACTCTTGGCACCACTGCATACATGGGGAAACTATCCCTTGATATTTGTGTATATGTGTATGTGTGTTGGGGGTAGGGGTGGGGAGAGCTTTTGTTTTCTTAAACATGAGCAAAAAGTCCAAGATTTAAGTGTGAGGTTGGATATGATCACCTCCTTTAAAAAATATTTAGGTCCCTTTTGTTAATGAAGTTCATTTGTATTCTGGCCCATAAGTCAGGGTAAAGTGAAGGCAGATATTTTGCTGCATCCCTGAATCATTCCAGTGCCTCAAAGGGCCAGTATCACCCACGTTAGGAAGCACTACAATAATCCATGTAGTTCCATTTGACTGCCTAATGAGCTAAATTAATAAAACTAATTATGTTAACTAACTTTGTTAGTTGTATGGACTAGAGCTTGATCTAGCTGGAAATAGACTGAGGCCAAGGATATTCTTAATATGTTCTAAATGCATATTTAATGGCTTTATAATTAATTGTTTACAGGTTTCCCCTCCATTGTAGATTATAATTAGCGTCAGGAGATTGAGCAGGATCTTTCCATCTTTGGGACCCAGTATTTAGTTCACTGTAAATTCTCTCTATTTCATCTTAATTTATCTAAAGAATAGAGTCATAATTGGATTTGGATAATAGTTACTAGATTCTAACTACTCAGAATTTCATTTTATTTGGGTCCACAATCAATGCTCAAAGATGTAACAGTCAAGCCATTAAACGAAATATTATATTGGGAAAATCTTCTACACGAGATCTTTAAAGTGTTAAAGAACAAAGATGTTACTTTGAGGACTAAGATGGGCTGATTTAAGCTACGGTGTTTCCAATTGCCTTACATGCCTGTGAAAGCTGAGCAACCACTACGGAGGAGTGTAGGACTCGTGCATTTGAATTATGATGTTCGACAGGATACTGAGCACAAGAAGAACAACCCTATGTTGCATCTGGGCATCACGAACAGTCCTTAGAAACCAAGGCAGTAGAACTATGGACGTGTTATTGGGAGAGACAAGTCCCTGGAGAAGGCCATTAGGCTTGATAAAGTAGAGGGTCGGCAACAAACAAACAAAGAAATAAATGCATAAATTAATAAATAAATAATCTCTATGACATGGGTCGACTCCAAATATGAACAACGGGCTCCATCATAAAGCGCCTGTTTTTGTAAGATGAGGCAGGATGGGGTAATGTTTTGTCAGCTATGTACAAGGTCACTGAATCAGAGATGACTGCATGGCATCTATAAACAACAGCAACTATTTTTAGTGACCAAATTGCAGCAGTCATTTGACATGTAGTTTAACAAAAACCCTTGTAAGTTATATATTATGATATTCATGTACAACCAAGCACGTATAACAGAAAGAAACACTGCCCACTCCTGTGCCAATTCTCACAGTTGTTCTGATGTTTGAGCCCTTTGTTGAAGCCTCTGGGTCAATCCATCTTGTCAAAGGTCTAATCTTTTTCTCCCCTCCTTTAATTTACCAAATATGAGGTCCTTCTCTAGGTTCTAGTCTCTCCTAATAACATGGCTAAATACATGAGATAAAGGATGGAGTCGCTCCATCCTTGCTTTTCAGGAGCAATCTGGTTGTATTCTTAAACAATTCTAAATCCAAATCAGTTTGCAGACACTTGACTGAGAGATTCACTCAGGTGCGAACAGTTCACCTCAATAAAAGGGAGCACAATTGTGTTGCCAGATGTGGGTCGGACATATTCCCCTTTGGTGGTGTTTCAGAATGGCAATTGTGCCCATTGTAGGAAGACGATGATCCAAGTGTCCTTTCATAAAGGCAAAGATGGAAGGTTGAAGAAATAGGTGGGACAAGAATATTAATGCTTACCTTCAGAAAAAAAAATTCTAGGCACAGAAGCTAAGGAACTTCATCGTAATTATAAAGTCATCAAATATAAACCAACACTACAGTAATAATAAATACCAATGGCATAACTTCAAGTTGATAGCAATATGCAAGCTCCACAAATGATAAACTGCTGGAAGAATAAGGGTCACTCATCGTGAGCACATTTAATCAGAGCTTCCAGACTAAGCTAACCTAGGAAGAAAGACGTACTTATCTACTTTTGAAAATTAGCCAATAAAATCTCAATGAAATGTTGTCCACTATAGTTCTAAAAGATAAACTCACTAATAGTCACAGCTATGGACTATACAATATTTATGGATTTATACAATATTTATGTATAGCAATGGACTATACATAATATACATTAATTATGAAGATGAAGCAAGACTGAGCAACATTTTACTCTGATTCAACAATAATGAACAACAACAGAAGCATAGCAAATAAGTACGCACGCCAACACCCCTCCCACCCCCCCCAAACACCCATCACTGTCAAATTAAGTTCATCTCCTGGTTTATACAATGTGTTACCGCATTGTGGGATGCAAAAGAGCTTTTCCCTAGGTTGTCTCCCCCAAATATATGCAAAACCTAAGATGCTTCTTGCTACACATGGTAAACGATTGTATACTTGGTGGTCAATGCAAGCCACTTGCAAGTTTTTCTCCCTGAGGGTTATCAGCCATCTAGAGCACTCAATCCCACACTAAGTAGGGCCCACTTCCTTTGATTAAGGGTGGTGGACTGTTTCCTTGAAGTAGAGCCTAGGGGCAAGGTTGAGCCCACTCAAGGATGACCAAGGTGAGGCTGCCATCTTGAGTTTATAGTCTAACCATCTTGTCACATGTGTACCCCTAATCCCTTCCCTTCCTATTGTGTGTGCACCCCCTAGCCCATCCCCTTCCTGTACGTGTATGCCTATTATACAGTCCCACCCTGTGAGGCAAGGGGCTACCTGAAAACAGGGAAATAAAGAGGAGACACTCTCTCCTGCCTCTCTCCTCCTCCCACTCTCTGTGCAGAACTGGCTGCTGCGATTATGGCTGTCGCTGAGGGGAGCATGCTACCATAAGATGTGTCTGACTCCTTTATTTCACTCGCTCTCTCTCTTCTCTCCTGTTCTCTATGACTTTATTATGATCTCTAGATATTATAACCATACAATTGTTTCTATGGACCCCATGGATGTTAGAGGCTGGTCTACTCTGCATAGATCTGCTTCCTAGGGAGTTCTAGGCCATAATCTGCGCAGTAGCAGAGAGCAAGTCTTTCTCGCATGTAGTTACTGGGTTGGTTCCAAGGATCAACCTTAGGTTAATAGCTGATCACAAAGCACTTGTATCATGCAATGACCTCTAACATAACCATAGAACAGTTTTAAAAAGCCTCATAAATGTACATTTATCCATTTGTTAGCCCTTTTTACCACTCCATAATGATCAGCTGTTAAATCTTTAACTTAAAAGAATCCAGTGTCTTTCTTTGCAGGACAAACGAAAGATGCCAAAAGATACTACAATATCTGTTATAATTTCAAAATGCTCACACTTAAAGGGAGATGTTTTGGAATAGTGGGATTTACACCAAGAGGGAGAGAAAAAGATAAGTAGAGAGGGCCTGCAGAGAAGAAATACGTGAAAGCAAACAAAAACCAGATGTCAGTGCGTCAATTCTGTCTCCTGGTAGCACTGCGTGTTTCAGAATAGGATTACCTTCTACACCACTTTCAAGGCTACAATCTTATGGAAGGGAATTACCTGGACTCTATCCTTTGTGCCTCCGGGTGGATTTGGACAGCCAGACTTTAATTGAGCGGACACGCTGTAATTTCAGTTGATAGCTGAAATTAAACTATTCAGAGTCCATTAAAGCAGTTGCCACTGAGTTGATTCCAACTCATGGTGGCACCATGTGGGAGATACCTCGAATAAGTAAGCTTCATGTGGTATAATTTTCAGCGTGTCTGGAAATTTTGCTATTTTTCATCCTACAGTTTCTTTGTTAAAAAAAGGGAATATCAAGCTCTATTCTATAGTGTTTCTTTGAAGATTCAATTAGAGAATATGTACATTATAGCTGGAGTTTTCAAATTATATAATAATTCAGAGTGGACCATGCTTGGGACATTCAATAAATGCCAGAGTCCTTTTCTCTATATAGATATAGTTGCCATTGTGTTGGTGATATTACTTCTTTTTCATAAAGTTTATATTTTGGTTAAATATCTTTAATAAAATCTTTAACTATTTTTACATGTGAAATTCAGTGTCATTAATTGCATTCATTACACTGTGAAACAATCACCAATAACCATTTCTAGATTTTTTTCACTATAACTTTACCAAAAGCAGCACCCCATAATAAATACCTTTTTCCTAGAAGATTTTTTTAATCTCTATGCAATTGTATATTTGGGAAATTTAAAATAAATGGGATCATAGAATATTTATCCTCTTGTGTGACTGAGTTCACTCAGTATATTGTTTTCATCAATGTTGTTGCATGTATAAAGACTAATTTATCTTTATGGCTTATGATTATTTCAGTCCATATACTGTATGTCTCTCCTAATACTCCATAAACTTGCATATGCACAAAATTAGGAAAGGTGTGCATCAGGATTGTATCATTTCACTGTACTTATTTAATATGTACAATTACCAAATAATCTCAGAAACTGGACCCCACAAAGAAGAGCAGAGCATCAAAATTGGAGGAGGGATAATTAACCATCTTCAATATGCAGATGACACAATGTGACTTACTGACAGCAAAGAAAACTTATGATGGAAATCAAAGGGTACAGTCTTCAACCTGGATTACACCTCAAGGTAAAGGAAACAAAATCCTCACAACTGGACTAATAAATAACATAACAGTAAACAGACAAAAGATGGAAGTTGTCAAAGATTTCATTTTACTGAGAATCAAAATAAACCCGCATGGAAGTAGCAAACAGAAAATAATTTGAATCTCTGTGGCAAAAGATCCAATGAAAGTGGTCAAAGTAAAGATGTTACTTTGAAGACCAAAGTGTGCCTAGTCGTTGAGTCGATTCTGATTTATAACACTCCTACATAGGAGAGCATAGAACTGCTTCCTTGAGTTTCTGAGAGTATAAAGGTCTTCATGTGAGTAGACAGCTTAATCTTTCAGCCAGAGGTGTTGCAGTGTTTGAACCATTGCTCTTGCATTTAGGCCAGTGTGTAGCTCACAGTGCCACGAGGACTCCTTGTGTGCGTGTGTGTATGCGTGTGTGTGTGATGTAAAACATAAGATTAATGTGAATTGTTTATTTTTTATTTTATGTTTTCAACCATTTTATCAGCAAGTAATTTACATATTATATAATTCAATAGTTCAGAGTCATATCATGGAGAATTGTACAATCATCCTCACATCAATTTTAAAGCTTTCTCCCTTCCCCCAAGTTAAATTGGCCCAGTGATTTGTTTATTATACAACTAACATGCTGTAAACCTTCTTATAATTAGTGAGCAAGTGTAGAGCAACAAAACAGAAAAAAATAAAAGGAGAGAAGAAAAGTAGGGGCTTCCCACACTTGGGAAATTATATATTTTTTATGCAACAGACAAAATTGATATTATCTGAGGGAAGTATTTGACAAGTTAAGTGAAGTATTCTTTCTCTTACTTGAGTGATATTTTTCAAGGTCTCTCTATGCTTTGAAGTGACATCTGTATATGTGAACATCAATGACAATTCACAAATGTTCCTCATTATAACAGTAACTACCCTAAATGGTGCTAGTTATAAAGAATAGATGTCTGAAATTACAGGCCATTCTGTACCAACACTAAGTCCCTAAGTATTATATACTGATTGATAGGGGAACACCATGGTGTCTTAGGGTTCTCCAGTGAAGCCTAACCATACATAAATATATTATGGAGACAGAGAGAGATCGATATTTTTTTAGAATTGGCTCACATGTTTTAGGGGAGATATCAAGTTCAAATTTGTAGGTCAGGAACAGGCTGGAAATTTCAGCTCTTTTGTGACCCAATACCATTGGTCAAGTAGACAAGGGGAGAGGGGAATTCTGGCAAGATGCCTATTTATCATCTGGAGATTGAACCATATTTTTAGCTGTGTAAGTCTTCAACTGATTGAGGACCATTCATATTATGAAACTACTTTAAGGCCAACTGATGGCACCGTGACTTAAACAATGAACTAATAATGACAGTATTGGTAGTTCAAACCCACCAACTTCTCTGTTGAAAATTCAGGGCCCTAGAAATGCTATATATGAAGTCCCTGTGAATTCAAATCAATTCCACGGCAGTGGTTTCTTTCTATATATATCACCTCTCTCTCTCTCTCTCTCTCTCTCTCTCTCTCTCTCTCTCTCTCTCTCTCTCTCTCTCTCGTCTACCTATCTACTTATCTATCTATTTTGGCTTTGGATTTTATCACATGTGTATAGTTGTTACACATTAGGCTGCTAACCATGAGTCAGCAGTTCTAAACCACCAGCGCCTCAGCAAAGAAAGAAGAAGTTTTCGACTCTGGTAGAGTTACAGACTCAGGAATGCACAGGGGCAGTTCTATCCTGTGCTATAGGGTCCCCATGGTCAGAATTATCTCAAGGGCAATGAGTTTGGTTTTAGCACTACTCCATAATGACATCTAGACTAGCGGGTGAACAAACAGCTGGCACTATAGCTTCATCGTTGACAGATTAAATGAACCATAATATTTGGGTACTTCAATAAATTCAATTCTGAGGTATTTGGGGAGTGGGGTGATACACGATCCTCCTCTCGTGTAGATTCCAGGGAAAAGGATCTCTGTGATGAGTATTATGATCTAATAAAATGTTCAGTTCGCTCATTGAAAATGAAGCGCTAGAGAAAATGCTTGCAGGTATAGATAGAGTGAGATCTCTTTCCTATTTATAACAAGTTCACATCACTATTTGAACTTAACTATTTTCATTTTTCAACAATTTGAAGTTTTTACCTATATTACTAATCTCAAAATAATTTGTCCACCTAAGATGAACCTCACTTTCCTCAAACCTTACCTTTCCTACTACAGCCTCCTTGACCCTCTTATCTAGAAACGATATGTACTACTTCAAGAACTCAGTATTTGCATAAATTCTGTAGAGGTTAGGATCTACCCTGAATAAAACATGATTATGACCATTTACTCAGTTTTGTTAGTACTGAATCAGAAACACTAGTTTCTTTGTTTTTCTGTCAGTAAGTTGAACATAAATATATGTTATTAATATAATATTTTCCACATAGAAATGACCAGATGCATTATCTCAATTTCAGTTCAACATAAAGCTAAGAAGGGAAGCCGTAAGAATACCAGCAATAATCAAGTAGGCATTTGAGAGTCTACATCTACAATCAATACCCTACGCAAAGAGATCACAGATTTAAAGTCTCTTTGTATTTCTAAGCAAAGTAAGGCAAGCACAAAAGGATGAAGACAACATGAGTCCACTGAGGTAAGCTTAAAAATGCAAAAGGGGCAAAGGGGAAAAGCTACTGTATACAAACATTCCTGGGGTGAAGTCCAGGTACTATGGCAGGGACCAGACCCAATCCAGGGAAACATATGGCAGTGAACTGAAAAGGAGGTGAAAACAAAGAGGAGAGAAAAAAAGACATGGGTAGGAGGGGAACAGGGCACTAACCCACCCAAGGAGAGGGTATTGTCTATAGCTCCACAGGAAATGGAGAGAGGGACCAGACTTCAACCCGGTGCTCCAAGGCATAAAGCTGTAGACAATTTGGAATGGATATCCATTCCAAATGCAGAAGGGTCACAAGGAAGAGATGAGCCAGTCAATTTGTAGTATAGCACTGACAAAACATACAGCTTTCCTCTAGTTCTTTAAGACTTCCTCCCTTCTCCACCCCTACTATCATGACCTCAATTCTGCCTTGCAGATCCGGCTAGACCAGAGCATGTTCACTGATACAAGAGCTGGAAGCACAGGGAATCCAGGAGAGATAAACCCCTCAGGACCAATATTGAAAGTAGTGATACCAGGAAGGGAATGGGAAATTTTGGTTTTTTTTGGGGGGGGGTGCGGGTGGGAAACCAATCACAATGATCTACATATAACCCCTTCCAAGGAGGACAAATAATAGAAAAGTGGGTGAAGGGAGACAGTGGTTGGTGTAAGACATGAAACAAAAAAATTATAAATTATCAAGGGTTCAGTGAATGAAGGGGGAAGTGCAGAGTGGAGACCCAAGGCCCATTTGTCGGCCACTGGAGATCCCCTCATAGAGGGGTTTAGGAGAGGAGATGGGTCAGTCAGGGTGCAATGTAGTACCGATGAAGAACATAGCTTTCCCCCAGATCCTGGATGCTTCCTCCCCCCAACTACCATGACCCGAATTCTACCTTGCAGGACTGGATAGGGCAGAGGTTGTACACTGGTGCATATGGGAGCTGGAGGCACGGAATCCAGGGTGGACGATACCTTCAGGACCAGGGGTCTGAGGGGAGATGCTATGAGAGTGGAGGGTGAGTGGGTTGGAAAGAGAGAACTGATTACATGTGACCTCCTCACTGGGAGATGGACGGCAGAGAAGGGGGGGGAAGGGAGACTCTGGATAGGGCAAGATATATGACAAAATATATAAATTATCAAGGGCTCATGAGGGAGAGGGGAGCGGGGAAGGAGGGGGGAAAAAAGAGGACCTGATGCAAAGGGCTTAAGTGCAGAGCAAATGCTTTGAAAATGATTAGGGCAAAGAATGTACGGATGTGCTTTATACAATTGATGTATGTATATGTATGGATTGTGATAAGAGTTGTATGAGCCCCTAATAAAATGTTTTTAAAAAATTATCAAGGGTTCATGAGGGAGGGAGGGGCAAGGGGAAAATGAAGAGCTGATATCAAGGGCTCAAG
Organism: Tenrec ecaudatus; assembly: GCF_050624435.1. NCBI lineage: Eukaryota > Metazoa > Chordata > Mammalia > Afrosoricida > Tenrecidae > Tenrec > Tenrec ecaudatus. The sequence continues at coordinate 92,993,127 of NC_134536.1, forward strand.
TAGAAGGAAAATGTTTTGAAAATGAAAGTATCAACATATATACAAATGTGTGTGACACATGGATGGATGTATAGATTATGATGAGAGCCCCTGATAAAATGATTTATTTAAAAAAAGAATTTACTGTTGTATGAAAAATGACTAACAATAGAGAAGGTTATAATAGAAATTACATTTCCAATTACCTTGAAGTTTAATATTTGGTTTTACGCTTTATCTGGCTATGTTTTAATGCTATATAAGTGCTCAATGCTTTTACTTATTGGAATAATTTTTCATAAACACTACTTTTCATGAGTAAAATTTAAAAGACACTAATTACACATTAATAATGAACAGATCTCAAGAAAAAAAACCCTTTTTCATGGCTTCTAATTTGGCAATAGTTTTAATATCATTATTGTTTTTATATACCTGTAGAAAAAATATAATTATCTTTTATTTTGTACATTCAGAAGGTGATCTGGTTTATAACTAGTATAAGTTTTAAACTGATTTATAACAAGCATTTACGTGTCAACATTGTGCAAAAATTTCATCAACTAGACAGTTTGATAAATTTTTATAGTTATGGATTTAAGTGTTAAGTATCACATGCTGATTTGGAAAATTTTCACTTCATCTAGACATCATATTTGTTTCTTTAAAATATAGATTAGCCTCATATACCTAACCTAATACTTACTTTTGTTACCAACACTAAGATTTTAATTCTCTCTTATTTCCTTAGCAAAATATATTAATCCATCCCAGATAAATGGGGATTTTATCAACCAAATTGAAGTGTGTTTCATTGTACAAATAAATTAGGTCATTTGGCTTATTCTCTTAAAGATAATTTGCTTTAGATATCATAAACTTGTATAACACTAATTGGAACACAAACAATATTCTGTGTGGTTTGTTTCAGTGACTCTGAATGCTCAGGGAAACTCAAGAACATTAGCTATTTAGCAGTGAGTAATGACACTAAATCACATCTAAAATGATGGAGAGTTTGTTTCTAGAATAAAGTGCACAATTCAAAAGAACTGTCCTGGAAGAGAAATGTCCCAGAAGAGCAAGGTGATACAAATAGTCAAATTTTTAAAAAGAAAAAGCAAATAGAGTATCAAAATAGTGAGACAACTCTTAGGAACATCAATATTCTTTTCTGAAATACTAGTAAAATCTCTGACAAATATGGCAATACTACTTATAACCAAACTAAATTCACTACCATCGAATTGGTTCTGACTCGTAGCAACCATCGAACTGGTTCTGACTCGTAGAACTGCTCCGGTGAGTTTCTGAAACTGCAAACCTGTGTAGTAGTAAAAAGCCTTATCTTTATCCCACAAAATAGTGTTGATTCCATCACTATACCACCTGTCTTATTAATATTCCAGAATTATAATGTTTTGATAAAAAGATAATCCTGAACTATTTTGCATATTCTAGCTTTATAATATATATTTGAAAACCAAGAAACACTGTTTCTGATATTCAACATTCTATAGACAAGCCAACAAAACCAAACCTGTGACATTCTTATATGTATAGGAAAGGACTTAATCCCACGAAGTAATTTTATATCAAGAGGTCATCCCAACGCAGTCCAACTCAAATCCATAAATCTGATTGGAGCCGGAACCCTCTTCAGATTCAAATAGCTACAGGCCAATGGCGCAGAAAGGTGCGACCACATGCAGGAACCACAGGCTGGTGAGTGCAGTCACTTGGATCCCAGGCTGTGGAAACGTGGCCAGGGCGCCAACAGCCCTCAGGGTTGGGTGACACACATGGCGCTGCCCTTGGAAGTAGGCAACGTCCCAGCAAGCAGGGAGAGAGAGAGAGAGAGAGAGAGAGAGAGAGAGAGAGAGAGAGAGAGAGAGAGAGAGAGAGAGAGAGAGAGAGAATTCCCTATCTCCTTCCTTATATAAAAGGCTATGCCTCATAGGAGGCATCATAAGACCATGGCCTCACTGACAGACACCACTCCAAAAACGCAAGTCTACATGAAGTTATCTACCTCCCGCAGGATGTCGGCCTGTCGGGCAAAGACTCAGGCAGGATGGAGACTATATGCATGCTCGTGAAAAAGGACAATTCCACTGAGTCATGTGTATCTTGGGGGTTTGCTTCTGACTTTTGTTTAGGGAAAAAATATCTCACCGTCAAAAGCTTTTTGAAACTACAAATATCTTTAAATTGCAAATTGATGTATATCTTTCTTCTTTAAATATATATATATACACACACAATGCTGATGTGTGATAGGATAAAATTCTGTTAAAACAAACCTTCCAAAGGCAAACAGTAAAGAATATTGAACGAAGTAAGCAAATCATTAGTTTTTTCTAAAGCTTTACCTTAAAATTGTGTTTACTGTCCGGGGGTAATATCTAAATAAATTAAGAAAGGTCTACAGATCTCTTGGATATTTTTGGTACACTTTAACAGAGAGGTAGCACTCCTGAATTTTACTGTAGAGAAACATGAATTTGTTGCTGCTGTCCAGCACAAGGGTTTGTGGTTTAAGAACAATAGCTGGTGCTTGGTACCTAAGGGGGAACATGTCCCCTACAGAAAGTGAAATAAGATATTTTATTTTCATTGCTCATACAGCTTTTGTATCTTTCTAATGAATTTATTCAATATGCATGCTGAGTCAATAAAGTGAGAAATTGGACTACACAAAAGAAAAACCCATCGGGACTGGAGGAAAACTCATAAACAACCTGTGATATGCAGATAGCACAACTGGCTTGCAGAGAGCCCAGAAGACCTGAAGCACTTATGAAAATCAGACTACAGCCTTTAATATGGATTATACTTCAGAGTCAATATACATATATATCCAAAACTAGAACAATAAGCAACACATGATAAATGGAGAATAAACTGAAGTTTCTAGGATTTTGTTTCTGTGAATCCACAATCTGTGTCCATGGAGTCATTAACCAAGAAATTAAATGGCATATTATATTGAGTAAACCTGCTACCAAAGGACTCTGGAAAAGCATAGATGTCATTTTGAGGACTGAGGTGCACCTGACGCAGCACTAGTGAGATTTACATTACCCTACCTGCTAACATGAATACTATCCGTTCTTTCTACAGCCCAGTTGACAGGTCTAGTTTTTAGGTGCCATATATCAGGTCCCTCCAAAGTACATGAGACAAAGTCTCATCATTCCAACTTCTAAGAGTATTTGAGCTGTGTTTCCACCAACATACATTTGTCCTTTTCGGACAGTCCGTGTCACGTTCAACATTTTCCCTTGACACCATATTCAAAATCGTCAATTATTCTGACAGCCTCCGGATTTATTGTCCATCTTTCCCATGCATGTGGGGCTGAATGAAAACACTCTAACTTGGACTTATCAGGATGTTGCTTATTGGTCGAGTTGTGAAGATTCTTGTTTTATTTTTGTTGAGGTATAATCTATTCCAAAGGTTATTGTTTCTATTTTCATCAGTAAGTTTTCCAAGTCCTCTTCACATTCAAGAAGAAAGGTTCTATTAGCTGCATATCACAGATTATTAATGGATCTTCATCCAATTCTTATAGTGTCATCAAATAGTTCAATTTGCTCCACATACAAATTGGATAGGTATGGTGACAGTGTACAATCTTAACACATTTTTTCATACTTTAAACCATGCAATACCCCCTTCATCTGTTCTAGAAATTGCTCCTTGGTTTATATAGGGTTCCACATAAGCACTTGAATGTTCTGGAATTTTCATGCTACAGAATGCTATCAGTATTTTGTTATGATCCATGGAGTCAAATGTCATTGTATAGTCAATGAAACACTGATAAATGTCTTTCTGATATTTGCTATTTTCAGCCAAGCTCCGCCTAACATTAGCAATGATGTCTGTCATTCCATGTCCTCTTTGGAATCCAGCTTGCATCTCTGGCAGGTTCCTATATAGGAACTTCTTGAACCGCTTTTGAAAATTTTAATAAAACTCTATTTGTATGTAATATTAATGACAGTATTCAGCACTTTTTTCCATTCTGCTGCATCACTCTCCTTTGGAATGGACACCAATATGAATCTCTTCCAGTTTGTTGACCAGATAGCTGCTTTCCTCATTTCTTTGCATAATCATGTGAGTACTCCAGCCACATCATTTGTTAAACATCACATTGGTATTCCATCACTTCCTTTCATTTTGCTTTTTGCCATTGCCTTCAATGCATTTATGACTTCTCTCTTCAGTATTGGTTCTTGATCATATGCTACCTTCAGACATAATTGAACTTGACCAATTCTTTTTGTAACATAAACGTAATTTATGTATTTTCATCTTCCCCTGATGATTCACATTTCATTCAATAGCATGTCCTCAGAACACTTTAATATTTCAATTCAAGTCTTGAATTTTTTCTTTTTGCATTTTATTATATTACTTACTTTTTTGTGTTGAGTTGCCCTTGGAAATCTGCTGTTTGTCAATTTTTTTCACTGCCTCACATCTGTTTGCACCAACTGCCTTAAGTTTACGAGCACAGAGTCTCAGCTAACTTCCACTTTTGTCTTTTTTTGCTTTCAGTTTAATGGCTTTTTTATTTCTTCTTGTATATCTTTGATGTCCTTGCTGTCCAATGTAAAAAATTTGTTCTTGAGATAGTTTATAAATTAAAGTAGAATATATTTCATGTTGTGCTTTGGCTCCAATGGACTTGCTTTAATTTTCTGCAGCTTCAACTTGAACATGCATATGAGCAACTGATGGTCTGTTCACCAGTTGGCTCCTGGCCTTATTTTTCACTTATGATATTATGGTTCTCCATAATCTCTGTCCAGAGATATGCTTGATTTGATTCTTGTCAAGATTCAACTTTATAGTTATTGTTTATGTTACTAAAATTTTAAAGTACGTAAGCTGTGTGTTCTATTAATCAATATTCTCTATTTTACCTCTCTGGGATCTAACATCTATTTAAATGGCTACACAGACACGACAGACAAACTCATGATTAAAGGGTTCATTAGGAGTGTTAACAAGTTGTAATGCCAGTGATAAATGTTCAGGGTAGAGATGTTTATCAAGACATGTTGCAAAGTTATTTAAAATGTGCTAAAAAGTGCCTGAAGGGGTATACCACTCCACTGGGAGTCTGAACCTAAAGGCTTTCAGCTCAAGCTCCATGAATCATCAAACCTGGCTCCCTGAATAAAGTGTTCAGAGGTTTTCCACTACAGCAGACCTCAGCCTGAAGGCACTTCTCTCCACTTCAGTGAGTCAGGAAACCAAACTTCCCCAATTATGTTCCCAGAGGCATCCCACTCTGCAAACCAGCTTTTGGCAACAAAAAAGAAGAAGAAGAAAATCCCACTCGGCTTTATTTGCTCTGTGGGTTGCGAAGGCCACCCCTCTGCTCCATGCTCTGCCTACTGGTTCTGCTGCAGCTCCTCTGATATTAGAGCTGTCTTCTGCATTCAGGAAGTTTATTGCACAGGGATCTCCAGGTGCAGAGAACTCCACTCCTGGATCTTGCTGGTACTGAGATCCTGCCTCTTGCTTGTCGGGGGCCTACTGTTACATGCAGTAGGAAGTCATTTTAGGGAATTCTGTTCACAGTTACTCACAGATGAATCCTATGAGAATCTTCCCCTATGAGAATCTTACCAGACCCATGAAAGTAAACGTCCTTTGGCTAAAGTTACATTAAGTACCAACAGTGCCATCGAATTAACACATAACCCTTTATCTCCTTAATGGTACTCAAATATAATAATCTATTCCCAGCACTGGACTCTTATTTTTGTCCACATGACCTGGGGCCTCTAGTAGGATGTTTCTAGGAGCCATTGGCCTCCTACTAATATTAATCATCCAGGTTATTTTCCCAGGCCATTCTAGGAGCTACTTATCTCCTCTCAGCTATAGCATATCATTCCTTATATTAATTACAAGAAACCAAACCAAACTCACTGCCTTGAGTAAATGCAGACTCGCAGTGAATCCCCTGTGAGTTTCTGAGACTGTAACTGTTTATGAGAGTCAAAAGCCTGGTCTTTTTCCTACAGAATGGCTAGTTTTAAAGGACCTACAATGTGGTTTACAGCTCACCTCATAACCACTCCATCACTTACAACTTGTAACTCACTGTACAAGTAATAGTAGCCAAGATAACCATAAACAAGCTGTATGGCCCAATGCACACCCTCAATTAAATTCAAATATCAATCTCATCCTATTTCTCAAAAATTGGAGTACAGTCAAAGGCATATAAAGTCCAGAATTACATCACATAAGGGATTATGCCTGGGAGGCCCATATTAACTGATAATAACTCAAGTTGTAAGTTTCCAAAATTCTATTACTCAAATAGAACTGCTCTGATGTACGTTCTATCACATTGGAAAAAAGCCCTTTTTCCCAATCCACCAAAATATGTTTTATAATATTGAAAATGCACAACTTAGTGCAGAAAAGTGTCCTTAATGAAATGTCTACAATCTAATTTGTTGTTTGTTTTTAATCTGGTTGGTGAATTTTTATAAAGATGTTTAAGAGAAAACCTGAACTATAGAGTTGTGATTATGAAAGGAAGATGTTAGAATATTCTGGGATAAGTAAAGGAAGCAGAATCTGATTTACTTCACTTTTTTCAGGTATAATAAACTAAATGGTTTATTAATCTTTTAATTTCTTGCAAAATGAAGTTAAGTGACAAAATCCAATGATTACACATTCACTAAATATAAAATTCCTCTGAATATTTTCAATAATCTATGCTTTCCTTGCATGGATATTAAAAATAGATTTTCTTCGTGTCTACTTTTTTTTGAGTGACAATTTATGACAAAATGTTAGATGATTGTGTATGCATTGAGGACTGTGTTTGTGCTCAAAATGTTTCTTCATTTTTCCCTAGATAATCAATTAAGCAAACTACTTTCATTTTTAGTGAATTCTGACTATTGTATTTGTTGAAATTAAATGTTGATATCTAAAAATATGTAAATAGAGAGAAACAGAAGAGAGGGCTTGATAGAAATAGAGAAATTGCAGTTTTCTAAATTGTTTCAATGAAATAAATTTAATTGTAATCATATTTTGCATGCATAAGACTCTGAGAACATCAAACTAATTTATCTTAGATTTGTTAAGAGATAAAACTAAGCAAAATTGTAGATTAACCAAAAGAGCATGCTTTTTTATCCAGAGAATTTATTTTTTAATAAAATAAATAAAATTCACTCAGATGAGAAATATTTCTGTTTCATAGGAAAAGAAAACCAAACCAAAAGTGACTCATTAATGCAGATTAGTCAACTAAAGGCTCCAGATGACAATACCATTAATGAATGATTTCAAAAAGTATTGATTGGTCTCCTTGCCTGAAAAATAATAGAAACAGAACTTCCTTCAAGATGGCGCTTGCAGGTGAGCAGCTCACTTTGGGAGCTCAGTGGCAATCAATGCGTCTGGGGATCAGGAAGCCAAGTGGGGGGTCCTGGTCAAATAGCAAACCCCTGCATCAATACAAAGCTTTTCCTCAACCTTTCCTGCCCACTTCTATTCTTGTTGCAGAACCCTGGAGATCTGTGTATTGGAGCCAGAGCTCCCATAGCCTGCACCACCCTACTGCTGAGGAGCCCAGAGGCAGCACCTGCTGGCTGAATGCCCCAACCCAGCTGCTGTGCCCAGAGCTCACCAGTTATGCAACTGCAGCTCTTACACTACAGCTAAACCCCACACCATTGCAGTCCAGAGGCAACTTTTTCTGTTGTACCTGGCATCCACATGCCATCCACCAGTGACTTTCTCCACTATACGTGGCACTCTCCTGCCATCTACCGCAGGTTTCCTGGCAGTGCCCAGTGCCCTCGGCTATCACCTTGTGGCTTTTATTGCTGTGCTCAACATCCATCCTGTCCGAAGCCCTCCTGTTGTCCACCCACTGAAGCTGGATGCCTCCTCTGCATGATGATGGCTCCTGTCAATGTCCCAGTACCCTCCCGCCATCCCCCCACAGCTCTGGCAACCCCAGCTAGGGCCTGCCTGCTGTCCACCTCCGGCGCTTCCCATTGTGGACAGACCCTTCCACACAACCCACCATCAGATTTACACAGCCTGTCAGGAACCCTCCCCACCACAATTCTGGTCTCATCGGGCACACCCAGAGCCTCACTTACCTTGCAACCAAGGCCCATACTGCTGTAGTCAGAGCCTACCAGGTGTCTTTGTGTAGCTTCCACAGTTATAAAGTGATAAATACAAGAACCAGTACATCACCTGCCTCTGACTCTTTAATGCCACGGAGGGATCCTTCCATAACGTCTAAGCATGGCTATTGATGCAGCAGCCAGAATATAATTACCTTCTACCATGGCTCTTCCTGACAGGCCACTCCCAGCCCACAGCTCCCCGACAAGTCCCCCACAGCTCTCCTGCTGGGTCAACCCCAGCATTCTGGCTCCCCTTTTAGGCTGCTCCAGACCCTGTGGCCACCTCACAGGTCTATCCTGGTTCACAGATACCCCACTCTGGGAGTATCCTGACAACGTGGCTCCTCCTTGAGACCATGAAGATCCCGCAACTCCCATCAGGCCACCACTGGTCCCAGATCCACTGCAAGATTTCCTGGGACCCCTGCCTCCACACATAGCCACCCCCAGGCCTGTGGACTGCTTCAGGCCCACCCTAGAGCCACAGCAGGCTGCCTCCCACCTCTACGCTCCCCTGCAGGACTCCTTCAGACATCTAGACCCCCATTGGCCCACCCAAGCCCCACAGCCCCACAGCATATCCCAGACCAACAGCTACATCAAGAGCCAGCCCCAGTCTGGCCAAGTAGCCTGTCTACTGCCAGCCTCAGTCCACTTTCTGAGGCCTCATGCCAATGCTGGTCACTAAGCCACCCTGGCTCCTAACCTGATTAGCCTGTATGGCACTGCCTGCAACCATCTGGCCTGCATTGCCTGAAGGACCAACCACTTTGCCCTCCAATGAAAGGAACTCCCAGGATAGAAGTGAAACCCAATTGAGAAAAAGCAGTACCCTGATCCCGAAATACAGTTGGATACAGGCAGTCTACAGAATCATTCTTACAAGCACCCCAGAGAGAAAATTCAGGGCTCTTTGATGACTGGAAAAGCTTCTTCAAGACAAGAGAAACACAATGTAATGTCTAAGGAAGTCCTGAATCTAACAAGTTTTGTACAAGAAGCAGACTTTGATCTGCCACAGAAAGAAATCTTCAGAAACCTGCTTAGAGTAATACAGGATATGGGGGAAGCAATATAGAAAAAGGTTGAAATGACAGAGAAGATAAAGTCCACACACCAAGGAAAATACAAGAGATAAGGGACAAGGTAACAGAAGCAAATAAGATGACTCCCACCAACAGACTAGAAGATGCAGAGAACCTTGACCAGCCATCTCTAGGATAACCAACCAGACTTCACCAAATGGAAAAATAAAACAAAAACCAATCAAACAAGATAACTGATGAAGCTGAAGAAAACTTAAGAACACTGACCAATTCTATGAAGAGAAACAATATTCAAATATTTAGAATATCAGAACCAGAGATAGGAGAGAATCATAAGAGCACCTAGAGAAAAAAAGCAGAGAGGACACCAAATAGAATGAACCCAGGAAAAATTCACCAAGGGTTATAATAGTTAAATTATCCAACTTTGAGGGAAAGGAGAGAATCATAAGAGCACCTAGAGAGAAAAAGGTTGTCACCTGTAAAGATGCTCAGATAAGAACATTCTCAGACCTATCAGCAGTTACAAAGATGAAGCAAGAGTGGAGTCACATCTTCTGAAAGATGAAGAAAATAATGTCAAGCCAAGCATCATATATCCTACCAACGTATCTATCAAGATAGAGAGGTATGACTCTTCCTAAACTAGGAAAATTTCTAATAAGTTAAAAGAAACCCAGCACTACAAAAAAAATTCTTGCTTAATCACTGTGGTCAGACAATCAACATTCAGCATGCACAAAGGAGACCACTGCATAGCACAACTCCACCCAGCAGTTAACAGACTGAAAACAATCCCCAAGATAACATTGGCTCAAGAGTGAAAGAAGGTAAGAATGAATCCTTCCACACATATACAACACCACGGATAGGAGGTAGGTAGGAAAATACCAACTACAATGATGAGAACAAAGACTGTGGATGGCTATAATATCTCAGAATGTCAATGGTCTGAATTCACCCATTACAAGACAAAGGCTAGCAACCTGGTTTAGAAAACATAAACAATCAACCTGTTGTGTGCAAAAGACACATCTTAAGCTAGCAGACAAAAATAGAATGAGAATTAAAGGTGGACGCAAAACATACCAAGCAAATGGCAATTAAAAAAAAATGCTTGCCATCCTAATCTGACAAAATTGATTTCAAGATGTAAGCCATAACAAAAGATAAGGATTGGCACTATATAATTCTCAAGGGATCAGTAGACTAAGAACTAGTGAGCATAATAGATACTGGTCCAATGTGGGAGGCATAAAATTTTTCACTCAAATTTTTCAAAAGAAATCACAGGTTTCACAATCACAGTAGGCAATTTTAATACACAGCTGTCCCAGAGAGACATATCACTGGAAAAGAAGCTCAACAAGGAGGCTACAGAACTAAACTGTACAATTAGGCAACTCTACCTGATAGACACATCCACTCAAATTTTAAAAAGTAATAACATTCTTTTCAAGTGTAGATGATAAATATTAGAAGGTAGACCAGATACTGGGACAAAAGTTGATCCTGAGTAAATTCAAAGACATAGAGGTCATGCAGATTCCCTGTGCCATAAAGCCAGATAGCAACAAATGAATGATCTAAAAACCAGTAGCAAACAATTTGCAAAATGAGTGGATATTGGCTCAGATCAGAGATGAAATTAGAAAATATCTATAAATCAATGAGAATACATTGTACCAAAACTTAAGGAACACAGCAAAATCAGTATTCAGAGGACATTTGATAATAATAAATGCACATATGAAAAAGGAAGAGAGCCTTATGACTGATATGCTATCAGAAAGCTCCAGCAATTAGAACAGAGTCAACAGACTAATAGCACTAATATCAAAAGAAAAGAAATAATAAAAATTAGGGCTGAGATAAACTAGTGGGAAAACAAAAAAAAAATATTGCAGAAAATCAACACAGTAAAACACTGGCTCTTTGAAAAGATCAACAAAATCAACTAGACCATTGGCAAAACTTATCAAAGAAAGAAAAGAGCAAATATCTATAGGCAGAATGAGGGATAAAGCGGGAAATTACAACTGACCCCAATGAAATTAAAAGGTTAATTACTCAGTACTACAAAGGTCTGTACTCCAATGAATTCAACAACTTAGAAGACATTAACAAATATTTGGGAAAAAATTCCTCCCTAGATTATTCCAGATAGTTGTCAAGAACCTCAACAGACCCATAGCAAAAGGAGAAATAGATAAGGAAATACAGGAACTACCAACTAAAAACTCCCAGTCCAGATGCATTCACAGGAGAATTCTACCAAGCATTTGGGGAAGAGCTGACCCAAATCTACAAAAGCTTCCACAGCTTGGAGAAGGATGGCACATAACACTGTTACCAAAAGTGGACAAGGATCCCACAAGAATCAAGAACTATAGGCTGATTTCTCTAATGAATACTGATGCAAAATCATTCACAAAATATTGGTCAATAGAATACAAAAGTATATAAAATGAATAATCCAACATGACCAAGTGGGATTCATTCCAGGGATGGAAGATTAGCTCAACATCCAAAAGTCCATCAACATTATCCATCACATTGACAAGGAAAAGGACAAGAACCACGTGATAATATCACTAGATGCAGAAAACGCATTTGACAACATCCAACGCCCATCCTAATCAAAACACTCAAGAAGACATGAATGAAAGGAAAATTCCTCAAGATAATACAGTGTATATGAAAAACCAACAGCCAGCATTAATCAGTCAATGGAGAAAAGACAAAAACACTCCCACTGAAAAGAGGACCAGACAAGGATACCCCTTGTCCCCACTTCTATTCAACATCTATATTAGTCTGGGTGGACTAGAGAAACAAATTCATGGACACTCATATGTGTATAGGAAAGAGCTTTATATAAAGAGTAATTGTATATTGAGAAAACATCCCAACCCAGTCTAGATCAAGTCCATAAGTCTGATATTAGCCTATATGTCCAGTACCAGTCTGTAAATTCCACTTCAGACTCATGCAACACATGTAGTGACACTGAGTGAAGGAAGATCATAGGCTAGTGGGTGGAAAGTCTTGTGAAACCAGTGGCAGTGGCAGCATCTCAGCACTGGCATGAGTCTCCACGTGGCTTCTCCTGCTCCCAGGCTCTGGCTACCATCAGCATATTTCCATGTGGCTTCTCAAGAGGAATGTCTCACAGGAAGTGTATATGTGTCCTGCCTCCAGCGAGCTATTTATCTCCTTAGTGCCGCCAAATGAGGGCATTAAGCTGTGACCTGATTGACAGGTTAGACTCCACTCCTCTACAAGTTGACATCAGATTATGTAACCACCACAACATCGTACCAGAGTTCCTAGGTACCAACATAAGGCAATGGAAGGACATTAAATAATCCATCTTGGGAAAGAAAAGTTGAAAGTATCCTTTTTTTGCAAATGACATGATTCTATATATACAAAACACAAAATGCTCCACAATAGGAGTTCTGGAAGATTCAGAAAATTCAAGAACATAAAGATGTCAATCCTACCCCAAACAATATATAAGTTCATGCTATCCTGATACAAATACTAGCATCTTTTTTCAAAGAATTGGGAAAACTACCAATTTCATATGAAAAGGGGAGAAGCCTAGTATTAGTAAAGAACTCCTCAAGAAAATGAATAAATTCAGAGGGCTTGCTTTACTTGACTTTAACACCTATTATATAGCTAGAGTAGTAAAAACAACATGGTACTGGTATAATGACAGATACTCAGACCAATGGAAAGGAACAGAAAATCCAGAAATAAAATCATCAACATATATACCAAGACCACTGATTTTCAATAAGGGCCCTCAAAATATCAAATGGGAGGTAGACACCCTCTTTAACAAGGGGCGCTGGATAAAATAGATATCTACCTACAGAAAAATGAAGCAAGACTCTTACCTCACTCCATGCACTTGAACAGACTCAAGGTGGATTACAGACCTCGAGGTAAACCCCAAACTATTAAGGTCATCAACGAGGTAATTGGGACAAACCTAAGAACTTTGGCACAGAAAATACATAGACTACCTAAAATAGGAAAGGAAGCTGAAATTGACAAGTGGGATACACTAAAGATAAAACACCTGTGTACAGTTCACCAAGAGAGTAATAAGAGAACTCACAGATTAGGAAAACATCTTTAGCAATGACACACCATAAAAAGGCCCCATGGACACAAAATCTACAATCTACAATACTCTACTAGTTTACAATAAGGAAAACAAAAAACACAAATAGCCCACCGAGGAGGTGGGCAAAAGACCTGAACAGAAGTTTCATGAGGGAGGAAATCTGAATGGCCAATATGAGAAAATGTTCCCAATCATTAGCCAGTGGAAATGCAACTTAAAACAACTACGAGACATCATCTAACACCCTCAAAGATAAGCCAATTCAAAAATCAGAATGCAACAAATGTTGGAAGGGGTGTGGTGAGATAGGAACTTTTATCCACTACTGGTGGTCTTACACGTACATTTAGCCACTGTGGAAAGCCATTTGGTGATACCTAAAGCAAATGGAAGTCGAGTTATCTTATGACCCAGGAATCCCCCAAAGGGGCATATACCCAGAAGAAGTGGAAAAAAACAACAACAAAAACACCACAACCAGACATCTGTGCTCCAATATTCATTGTGGCACAGTTCACAATGGCAAAGATTTGGAAATAATCTAAATTTCTATCAATAGATGAATGGATTAAAAAGCTCTGGTACATACAACAGTGAAGTATTATGCAACCTTAAAAAGCAGTGATGAACGCTTGGAGCATATCATCTCATGGGAAGAGTTGGAGGAAATTATACTAAGTGAAGTTAGTCAAGCATTTAAAGGACAAGTACAATATGAGTCTACTGAGGCAAGTTTACATGGCACAATGGGCATAGAGGAAATTCATTAATAATTCTTGGGTTAAGGTCTAGAACCTCTGGCAGGAGTCAGACCAAACCCAGGGATACATATGGCATCAAAATTTAAAAAGAAAAGATAAAATATTTTAGATAATATTTGACTGAAAGACATCTTTCCCACCATGCCCAGCCTTTAAGAACCACAGAGGGAAAAGGAAGAAAGGGAACAAAAGATGGCATTGGGGGAGCAGGGCACCTATCCACCCACAGGAATGTAAGAGAGAGCAGATCTCATTCCAGTTCACCAAGCTCTGGGGCAATATACCTGCACAGAGCTGCTCATTAACAGAGAGGATTGAGGGGCTGGACCCAATTCAAGTTATGCCAACTCCCTATCTAGAAGAATGTGCTGCAGAAGACAGCACTGAAGACATAGGCTGTGGAGAGTAGCTGGTCTATCCCATCCAAAGACAGAGACAGAGAGAGATGGAGAGAGAGAGAGACCTCATCCTAGCACACCAAACCTTGGGAGCAACATTCCTGCTAGGAGCAGCTAATGCACTGAGAGGATTGCCAGATTGGACCCAGCTCAAGACATTATGTCTTCTCACTGGATCACTGCACTACAGAGGCCAACAATGGAGATACAATGTGTGGCATGTGGGCGGTCTGACGCCACCCACACCCCCACACAGTGGAATGACTCAAGAAGAAGCATAACAGATCAACAATGGTATCAAAGTCACAGAGTCCATGAGGAATCCCCAAAATAGACTTCTGACTTAGCAGGCAGTACTTAACACTCCACCTGACCTGGTTGGGGGATATCCATAAAGGATAGCAGCTAGACCTGGACCTATGTATCATTTTTTGTTTAAATTAATTTATTTTATGTCTATCTATATAAGGTAGGCACGATAAGCAATCCTGAGGCGAATGTGATGGGATCGACAGTTCTGGGCAAGCATAGAAGAGGCAGGTGTAAGTGAGTGGTGAGCCTATAATAGTAGGGACTGGGGAACAACAAGGCATCCAAAAGCAATGCTGAGGAGGGCACAGAGTTCCTGGTGGTTTTTGATCAATTGTAATGTAGCTGAGAAGAAAATGAGGAGTGAACATAGAATAGCAGGGCGGGAAAAAAGTAAAAGGAAATAGAAGAATGAACTTGGAAGTATAAATTATATATAGAGGTATAAATATAGACATGTATACATGTAAATATATTAATATATAAAGATAGGGGGTTGGTCTATGGATATATTTATATGTTAATACCTTAAGGTAGCAGACAGACTTTGGGTCTCTACTCATCTTGCCTCAACACAAGAACACTTTTTTTTCCTAATAAACTGGCACTGTGTGATCCCTTCCCAACATGATCGCTGAAGACAAAATGGATGCATAAGCAAATGTGGTGAAAAAATTGATGGTGCCTGGCTATTAAAAGATATATTGTCTGGGGGTTTTATAGACTTAAAATCAAACAAGTAGACATCTAGCAGTGGAACAACCAAGCCAATATGGAAGAAACACCCCACACTATGTGATCATGAAGTGTCAAAGGGAACAGTTATCAGAAGTCCAAAAAAAAAAATATCTATGTGAAGAAGCGTCAGAGTGGAGACCCAAAACCCAACTGTTGATAATTGGACACCCCGTCACAGAAGGGCCACACAAAAGAGATGATACATCCAGGGTTGAATATACCACTAGTGAAATACACACCATTCCTCTGGTTCTTTAATACTTCCTACCTATCACCACTATTGTGGACTCAATTCTACCTAACAAATCTTGCTAGATTGGCATATGAACATTGGTAAAGAGAAGAGCTTTTGAAATACAGAATCCAGGATAGATAGACCCCTCAGAAGCAGTAAGGGGAATAATGATTCCATGAGGGTATGGGAAGGGATTGGGAAAAGGAAGAACTGATAGCAATGATGTCTGTACAAATCCTCTGAAGGGGACAAATAGCAGAATTGTAGGGATACATCGGACTGATTAAGATATGAGGTTAGTGGTGGTGGAATATATATATATATATATTCTATATGATATATATATGATATTAAGGATTCCTGAGGGTGGTAGGGTGGGGGAGGAAGGGAATAAAGTGGAGCTAATATTAAAGGGATCAAAAAGAAATACAATGTTTTGAAAATGATGATTGCAGCATCTGTATAAGTTCGCTTGATATAATTGATTCATGGAATGTTATAAAATCTGCAAGAGCCTCCAATAAAATGATTAAAATATATATTAGAAACATTTAGCTACTGGTTTAAATGCATGATACTTTAATGATATTTATTTCATAGATGTATGGTATTCAATATTATTTGGGGTAAATTAGAAAAAAGTTTTATGTTTGTGCAATAAGTTAGTAAATCATAACAAATAGAGATATAAATAAATGGACAATTCAAGAACCCAACACCGATATGCTTTCAATGTTTCACTATTTTATACATTAATCATTAATATCCAACCAAAGAAATTAGGTGTAGAAAATATTTTATTTTAAGTAAATAACTAGGCTTCGAGAAGTATTAAAATGCATTTATTTTGGATATATAAAATTGTATAGTAATACATAATTTGTATAGTTTTATATGCATATATATATATATATAATTCTCCAAAATGTAGAACATAGCCAGCGGTCTAGAATCCTTATGTCTTTTCCAGTTGATGCCCTACTACTATAGATTACCATTATCCATATTCTTGCACCGTATATTAATTTAATCCTTACTTGAACTTCTTATAAATGAATTATACTGTACATCATAAGACTTACATTGATATCTGGCTTCCTTCACTCATAATGCTGTGAGTCACTCATATTTTGCATATAGCTGTGATGGGGAAATAACAGCTGCTTTGATCCTATTCAATATACCATGGACTGCTAGAAGCATGAACAAATCTGTGTTGTAATATGTATTCTTGAAAGTGATATGATGAGACTTTTTCTCAAGTTCTTTTTACATTTTATTAGCAGGGGCCAGACCCTGGAGGACATTATGATTGGTAAAACAGAGGGTTAACAACAAGGTGGATTGTAGTTACACTGTCGTTACAACAATGTACTTCACAATGCTGTCTGTAGTTTGTTATAATCCACAGAAATAGATGCCTTTGCGTGGTTCATCAAACAATAGTTAACATCTTTCTGGTATTCTCTGCTTTCAGTCAAGAACAATTTGACATTAGCAATGATATATTGTATTCAATGTCCTCTTCTGCATGCAACTTGAATTTCTGGCAGGCATGTTACTATAGATGTATTGTTGCAACAGTTTTTGATTTTATTTTTTTTAGCAAAAATCTACTTGGATGGACCATTCAGGATTGTTCAATAATTTCTCCATTTTCTTGGATCACTTTCCTTTGGAACAGACAAAACATATGGCTCTCCTCAAGTTGCTTGTCCATGTACCTGTTTTCCTCATTTCTGCTGAGACCACTGTTGCAGCCATTGCCTCAATTCACCCTGTTGAGGGTGTTCGTCCTTTTTATTAGCTCTCAACTTTACCAAATATCATGTCCTTTTGGAAGCACCGGTCACTCCTGATAACATGTCCAAAGTAATTAAAATTAAGTCTTGCCATTGTTGCTTCTAAGGAACATTATGACTATTTTTTTTTCAGGACAGATTTGTTGACTCTTCTGGAAGTCCATGGCATTTAAAGCATTCTTTACCAATACCATAATCAGCTGCATCGATTTGTCCTTGATATTTTAATTTATTTATTGTTTACTTCCCATACACATATAAAACAATCAACAATACCATGGCTTGGGTCAGGCACACCTTATTCCACAAAACGATATTTTTATTTTTTAACACTTTAAAAGGATCTTCTGAAGAGGTGTCTGATGCACTACAAGAGAGCTTCAAAAATGTCATGAAGAATCCATTATCTTTTAATTCCATTTTCCCATGAATATTTTGAAACCAACTAATACATGGTTTGGTTTTTCAACTGTAGCTTCCATGAGCAATGATTATGAATTTAAGAAGAATGAAATCTTGACATCATCAGTGTCTTTAAAATGCATCGTGATATTCTTTATTAATTCATTTTAAAATTATTTTCATGCTCAAGTGTAACCTATATTCAAGGTAGTAGTCTTGATGTTCATAAATCTTTTATGCCTTCTTTACGTTTGTCAAAAAGTCGCTTTTTAATGACTCTTCATTCAATCCTGATGTCACATTCTTATTCTTACAATCCAGCTTCTCAGATATTTGCTCAACATACAGATTGAGTAAGCATGGTGAAATGATAGAACCCTGCAACACCTTTCCTGATTTTAAATTACAAAATATTTCTTTGTTTAAATCACAAATAAATGTCGCTTATTACCTCTAACCTTGACTTTTAGTTTCATCCTAGAAGTAGGGCTAATATAATTAAACCTTATGATTCTGAGAAGTGAATTAATGTATGTGAAAGACCTGGCATTTTACAGGGTCTCAGAATACATAGTTCTTATTTTTCGATATGTTATCAAAATATATATTTTGAGAAGAATTTTTTAAGCAAATGTTCAGCTTTTAGAAACAATGGTGGAGAGGCTGTCCAGCAGCACATATAGCTTCCTTTTTACATGTTTATATTTATCTTTATTTTTACAGAAATAATATAGATTTTGAGTAATTTAACAAGTCCATGAGGAAAGCTTCAAGTGTTAACATTTGTATAGTTGATGTTAGTTGCGAGTTTTGTCTTACAAACTGCTCTCATCTTGTATGAAAACTTTATGCAAGTCAGGACCTTTTTGACTCATTTTTAGTTGTGTCCACAAACTCTAGAATTAATGTTTAGCTCACAACTGACCCTTAATTTATATCTGTGAATAGTTGTGATCCAATTAAATTACTCAGTTCATCTAACCAGAAGTAAAAAGTATATGGGTGTTCACAGATATATATTCCATATATAATATGCATTGCAATAGATATCACTTTTCATTTTGCAGCCAATACATTTCCATATGACATATTTGATTTATAATGTATTTGATTCATAGTATACATGTGAAATCAATAACCATTTGAAGAGTGATATAGTTCTGCAAAGATACTATAAACAATGTGCATGGCACATTCATTATTTTTTAATTTTAGGTTAGTTGCAAACATTCTGGAAGGCAAGAAAAATATTGAAAGATTTAAGTAAAACTTACATATTATCACATATTTGTGTGAGTCCAGTTGTTTTAAATCTTGACATTGCTTTATAAGTATTTTTGTTAAGCATATAAGTTATAAAATAATATGGGTATATATATATATTCTAGGTCCCCAAAGGGTAAATGATGGACTTTTAAGAAATAGTTTTCATTCTAAACCCTGCTTGAATTTGCTTAGGTCTTTATTTTAATAGACCAAAAAAGTTTATTATTCTTGAAATTGTGCTTGTGTTGTCTGCCCCACACAAGTATATATTGTCTTTGGGGCAAGTGAGGAGAGAAAAATAAAATTAATGAAGCTATTTCCAAATAAGGAAAACTTATACTTTGCTTCTCTTTCATTTTAATCAAATTAAGAGCTGGCATTTAACTTTTCTATTAGGATTTTGAAAGTCACCCAGTGTTCATTTCCTGGAGAGAGTGTGGTGGGTGGAAACAAGAGCTCTGGAATCAAAACATCTTAATTTCAGGACAAATATTGCCACTTATTGACTGTGAGAGATTAGATATGCCATTTTTCATCTGTTACCTTGTTTTCTTATTGCCAATGGTGAGCTATAAGAAATCTAATATTCCTGTGAAAATGCTTCATGAAATAGTTTAACAAGACAAGACTGACAAAATAATTAACATTATTTGTGAAATTCTCAAATGTAAACATGCTGATGTCATGCAAGCATAAACAATACTAATTTGAATCTCACCATTCACTTCAGCAATCATACTCTTTTTGACTTCTAGTAGTCATTATAAAATTGAATATATTTAGGTGTGACTTTTTTAATGTGTATTTTTTTCTCAATGTTAAGTTTCCAGTGATATAAGTATTAAAAATGCAAAACTCATTGTTTGCTATTTATTTATAGAATCTACTCCAAGTATAAAAAAACACTGATTCTTCAGTCGCTAAGTGCTCACCTGCTAACCTAAAAGTCAATGATTTGAAATCAAAAGTTATATAGCAATTTTGTTACATAAAGATTACAGCCTTGGAAAACCTATGGAACTTTTCTACCTTAACCTGTATGTAACTATGAATCGTCATCAATTCCATTACATACAAAATAACATCCCATATTGTGAATCATTTTATTACCTTTTTATTCCAAGATTGATTTAGTTAGACTCATGGGGACTCCATGCATAGAACTGTTTTTCATAAAGTTTTCATGGCTGTTACTTTTTTCAAATAATTTAATTTTAAACAGCTCATATAACGTTCCACACATCAATTGTGTAGCGCATATTGATACTTACGTGTCATCATTTTCCCTAAATATTTACTTTCTATTGGAGCTCTTCTTTCCCTCTCTCCCCCTTCTCACCCTCGTGATCCCTTAATAAATTATAAATTATGATTGTTTTCATGTCTTACACCAACCACTCTCTCCCTTCACCTACGCTTCTGTTGTTCATCCCCCTGGGGGCGGGGGAGGGGAGTTACGCATTAATCATTATGATCAGTTCCACCTTTCTCCCCTCCCTCCCACCTTCCCCCTATTCTCCTGGTCTCGTTACTCCCATTTCTGTACCTGAGGGATTTATCTGACCTGGATTCTGTGTGTTGTGATCTCTTATCTGTACCACTGTACATGCTCCAGTCTAGCCAGAACTGACAGGAAGGATTGGGTCATGATAGTGGGGAGCGAGGAAGCCTCAAAGAACCAGAGGAACATTGTATGTTTCTTCGGTACTTGTGGTAGTCACCTAATCTGGTGTCAATTTGAGGATTAACGGTGAAGGGGTGGAGTCTAGCCTGTCAATCTGGAGATAGTCAATGCGACCTCTGTGTGGGCATGGCCTTCATCTGAGAATTCTGTGAAGTCTGGTACTTCCTCCTTGTGAGACATAGCAGCTGACAAGGCAAATGGACTCACCCTGATGCAGAGACCTCTGCCAGAGTTGAGATGTCTCCAATGACATTGGATCCAAAGATTTTCTACCCACTGGCCTATGATCTACATTAGATGTCATTGCATGTGTTTTTGTGAGTCTGAAGAGGCCTTTATAGATTGGTATCGGATATCTGGGCTAATATCAAACTTATGGACTAGATCTGGACTGGGCTGGGATGTTCAATTGCTCTGTGTATAAATCTCTTTATTATATACATATGTGTGTCCATGAATTGTTTTCTTCTCTAGTCTACCCAGACTAACATAGTGCTATACTGAACTCTGGTTGACCATCTCTTCCTTGTAACCCTTTTGTGAGGAGATGTTCTATTGTTTACAGATGGGTTTGAGGGCTCTGCTCTGACCCCCCTCATTCTCAATACTATGATTTCTTGTTTTGGGTCTTCTGGTGCCTGTTACTTGATCTTGTTGATACTTCATGATCACATAGCCTGATGTGTTTCTTCCATGTGGGCTTGTTGCTTCTCTGCTATGGCTGTTTGCTTAAATTCAAGCTTTTAAGACCCAAAACACTATGTATTTTGATAGCCAGGTACCATCAGCTTTCTTCACCACATTTGCTTTTGCACCCATTTTGTCTTCTGTGATCATGCCAGAAGCGTGAGCATTACAGAATGCCAAGTTTTTAGAACAAAGTGTTCTTGCATTGAGGGAGGGCTTGAGCAGAGGGTACAATGTCTGTCTACTTCCTTAATATATTGCCATATAAAATATATGTACATAGACCAATACCTCTATTTTTATGAATTAATATATTTATATAAGTGCGTACCTATGTTTATACATCTATGCATAGCTTTGCTTCTTAGATATTTCCTTTTACCTTCCTCCTGCCTCACCATCATGCTTGCCCTTCTTCTGCCTCTTAATCATTTCTTTTTTCCCCCTTTTGATTCAATCTTTCATTTTCTTCTTGTTTTGTCTCTGTTACTGTTGTTTTGCCTACCTATATAAGATAGGCATGGGAAGCAAGCCTGAGTAGAAAACAATAAAGGGCTAAGGGGGAAGAGGAGATGAGGGAAAGGGGCAGTGAGCAAACAGTACCACAGACAGGGGAACAACTAGGGAATTGAAAGCAACAATAAGGGGATGCCGTGATCAAGGTGGTGTTGGAGCAACAGCAATCTAGCTCAGAGGAATTACTAAGAGGCAGATGGCTGTGATCTTTTTGAGAAGATCCCCAGGACTTTTGTCCCTAGGTGACTCTGGTTGGGTTCACACCTCCAATACTTAGGTTAACAGCCGAACATTTAGCCATTTCTGCTCTCCTGGGGTATATTATCACCATTACTACCACACCCATCTACTCATCCCGAATGGGACTGAGGTTATTTCAAGTTTGAATATGGCAATCTCTGATGTTTTAGTACCAATTTTCTGCTAAGTGTTCCAGTATGTGGTCAGGTCCTAGACTTCCTGCTATAGCTGGAAATCTGACTTTCCTGGGTCCTGCAAAGTCAAGCGTTCTTCTGACAGCTGCTTCAGACACATTTTCAGCTTTGGTCTGACTACCTACCCTATGGCCACGGCAATTCACAGAGAGGCAAATATTATTTTAGGAAAAAGGTGTGTTTTATCCAGGCATCTACCGGAAAATGGTGAGCATGAAGAATTTCTTTCTTACAAGAAGACAACAAACACAGTCAAGAGTTGTGTACAGAAAGACAGTTCTTAAGATGCAGTTAACATTTATTTTGCTTTATAGATTACTTTCTTCACAGCTTCCTTTCTTCCCACCGAGCTCATCCAAATGAGTACACCCTTCACCTCACTCTGACGCACAGACGAACCGCCCTTTATAGGAGTCATGGTCTCCTACTACTGCCAAGTAAGGACTTCATAAAGTAACACCTTGAAACGAAAGCAGCAAAGTGGAATTTTCAACAAATTGTTTGACCTCATTTTTATGGGACTAGTGAAATCCTTCACAGACGTTGTTTGAGACATTACAATTTTGAAGAAAGACATCCCAAAACAATTAAGTTGTTGAATTGAGCCAAATTTCCAGAAATTTACCTTAGTACAGCAGGATAAATGAAAGGAAAACATTTCAGTCAGCACATAATTCAAGATTTATAAATCATTACCTCAATAAACATGATGGAAGCAGAGCAAGATTTTCTTCCTTTTTTCTTTTAAATGCAAAAAACATTCAGCTTGAGACTGGATTCTTCAAAAGTATAAGCAACAGTGAAACTGACCAGCATGATTTTATAATTCTCTGCTTTGAAACATGTGGCTAATTTGTTATACACTGGGTTACTGGCCATGGTGTCAACATTTAGAATCAAGAAGAGACTCTGAACGAGAAAAATGATGCTTTCTGTTTCTGTAAAGCTCCAGAAGCCCTAGGTAGATAAGACAGGAGCAACTACAAAAAATTAGTGAAACTCTTATCAGTGTGGTTGAGAGCTAAATAAATTTTTAACTTAACACTTTTTATTAAAACTTTAATCTAACCAAGATATATTTCCCAAGAGCTATATATTGAGAAAGAAAAAATAGGAGAATAAAGAGATTAGTTTGAGTAAAATTATATGGTTACATACAAAAGAGTAAATAAAATATATTATTACTTTATATAAGGAAATAAAAAGCAATGTGAAAATAAGTGAAGAAGATGTAGAAAGAAAGAGAACATTTTTTTGAGACTTTGATGATGAAAAACACAAATCTGAGGACAGTGAAGCCAAAAAAAAAAAAAAAAGGTAGAATCCAACAGCCAGCTATGGAAGTGGCACTGATCCGAAAGGGATGTCTGGAAAAATATTCCCCGTGGAAGCTGGTGAATGACTATGCGTGTAGTGAAAATGAAAGTAGGGAGCCACAGCCAGCCAAGGGCGGAGCATCAGAGGGAACATTCCACTGGCCAGGACACATGATGAAAGCTGAGGACACTTCCTGCATGCCAGGTCTGGGGCAGTCTGGACAGAGAGAGGGCCAACGTGGAGCCCCAGTGGGTAGGAAAACAACACCGAATTTCCAAGGTAGAAAAACAAAATCAGAAAGGTCATTTAGGTCCCCCTTACTACTTAGTTTACAGATATAATTCTAAAACATTCAAGGAATATTGAAGAAAATCCTATCTGTGATGATGTGACCGAAATGAAATTGGGAAAAGAAGATATTTTTAAGTTCTTTTAAGCACTCCATTAATTCAAAGGATATTCACTAGAACCTATTTTTTTGCTATTGTATCAAGCTAAGCTTAGAGAGAGGAAGATGACAAGGAATTAAAGGAAGAGAGAGTTTCAAGGAGAGAGGCCTGCCCAGATTACAAACTACAAAGAAATCAATTCTGAACTTAAAGTGTTCCTTGAATTTGGGAATTAGAAAGCGGCAGGTGATTCAACTTTATCAATTTTAATAATTGTTGTACAACAAACATCAGGCCCCACTGGGGGACATTTCTGTTTGGTTGTTTCTTTCTTTCTTCTGAGGCCTAACAATATTATCAAGGCAAGGAGTAAAGAAAACCACGCTGCCTGACTTGTCCAAAGGATTTTCCCCACATACTGTTTTACATGAGGGAATAAAATGTGCATTTATTGTTTAGAAGTCTCTTTTTATTCTTTTTCCTTTACTTATTTCTTTTTGCCTCTCATATTTAAGATATAATCTTAATGCTAGTCATTCTAAAAGATTATGTGATTAAAGCTATCGTCCAGATAAACTATGGTGGAAACACAACATAAGACTTTTTAATATAGACATGTAGTTAAGTCATATAATTAAAAGAAAAGAGCTTTCTGAAAGCATCTAATTGTTGGCTTCCACATTTTATTTTGCTCTTTGGATTTGACATCAATCTAAAAGGCTCTAATTAATGATAATTTGTTAAAAATATAAAACAAAAAGCTGAGTTTCAAAGCTATTTAAAATATTGCCTTATTCAGGAACTGGAAGCATTATAGCTGGATTTCCCCCATTCTTAGTGTTAATAAAAGAAGCTGTAAACTCTAGGAATGCCTCAATTCCTACAGTAAACAGTAGACATTTTTTAGTGTGGAAAGCTTTAGCACTAAAAGTATTTAGTGTTTAAACACACTGACATTATTCGAACCTAGAGAAAATACAGAAATTAGAAACCTGATGTGACCTTCTGCCCTAACTGAGCCAAAATACATAAATTATAGCACTACTGAATTGAGAGAAGGAAATTTCTATTAGATCATTTAATATTTCCCCTGCTAAATTTGAACACTTGCATATAGCATATTTCCTAGCATTGTAAGCCTGGTTTTAAAAGTTTCATATAATAACACTTTTTACCACATCCTTTGAAGACTTTTAATTTAGGATAGGTCCAAAGCAAGCCTGTAACAGTGTTGAAATACAAGCTGTATCTTCTTGACATGATCCCACCAGGTACCCGACTCTCCAGTCTTCTTGCATGTTTGAGTATGAGTATGCAATTTGTATGACAGAAAATTGCAAAAGTTATAGAAATTTCCCATCGGAAAACCCTCCCTAAGTTGAGAGATGGGCAATGAATGCTGAGATGGATCACATTCGTTTCTTCCCTTCATTGTAGCACCCCTTACTTAGCATGTGTAGGGGAACTTAAAATTGTATTTATCATACCTTGCATATGAGCCTTCTTTTATTGTTATTTCCCATGTAGAAAGCAGGGACTGCAATAGTTTAGTTTGTTTAAAATAAATATGTGTTAAGATGATAATTATTCATAGCTAGTTTCTCTCCTCTTACTTGAGAGAGAGAGAAAAAATAAGCTTTACCCTAACTGAAAACTTAAGTAGCTAAGACCTAGATTTATATGTTTAAAGTCCCCAACTGTGAGAAAATACATAATCTATGTGCTTTACAACCATTCCCTAGTGGTATATTTATGCTATTAGAAAACTAAGTTGATGTATATCTCATACTCCACCGACCTTTGTTCAAAAAGACAATTCATAAAAGGGAAGTTGCTACTCCTTTTTCATGTGCTACATACTATTTTAAGTTTCTACTTCTTAGGACTGCAAAATTTAAAGTTAAGCCTGCTAATAAATTCAAATTGTGTCTTCCCTGAGCAAACTTGTTTTGATGACTAAGCTGAACCTGAAGGTGATTTTGTGTGGGCTTTTCTGTTGATGGCCATTTTAAGCTGAATCAATTATAGAACAGTATGGTTTGATTATCAGAGCACAGAGCACACAGGATGTTTCACAAGATTAATCCAATTGATCAAAATCTCTAAGATGAATCATAGGACTCAGTAATGATGGGAAAGCAGGGCTTTCCTGATAGGCAGTTTTTCTATATTTTGACAGGCCTTGGATAATGGACAAAAGGATAGATGACTCAATGGAAATTCAAAGATAGCTCTTCAGTCATAAGACAGATCCAATTATGGAACCACAGAGCCAATAAAGTTCTATTTCTTTGCAATGTGAACGATGACACACACTCTCAAGGACATACAGAAGTATGTAATCATACACACTGAACAATTGCCTCTCTGTCATCATGCTTTAACTTGGATACTTCATCAATAGATTCAGAGTTAATACCAGATGAGAAGATAAAGTTTTCATGATAAATAGTATAATAATTCAAGTCATTGAAACAAAGCTTTGCTCAGCACCCAAGTTGTATAAGTTGTTATACTGTGTTCTGTAGGAAAAGACAAATAGATATTCTGCTCTTTAAGATATTATACATTTACATTTATCATGGGCACAGAGTACACTACCAAATATAGTACATAATACTATAAGTATTAGACAAAATAACTCCAGGAAAAGACAAACTATTATGGAATCAAAACAGTAAGAATAGTGGTGGCAGTGAGGGTAAACAGAATGGGGAAGAGGAGATTATTATTTTAGGTGAGTTTCTGTGCATATGCATTATTTCATTTAATCATATTAGTAAGTTTATGTTATAAACTCTATGAGACAAGGTGTAAAAATGGATTAAGCATCAGGCTACTCACTGAAGGTCAGCAGTTCAAACCTTCCAGCTACTTCTTGAGAGAAAGCTGAAGAAGAATGCTTCTACAAAAGAGTCACAGCCCTGGGATCATTGTAGAATGGTTCCATTATGGACTTTGGGTTGCTATGAGTCTGTATCAAGTTGATAGCACTGGATTTGATTTTGAGTGTATAATCCATATAGTTGTCTCTGGATGGCACAAATGGACTGCTAACCAAAACTAGTGTTTGGGCCCACTAAATGGTACGTTGGAAGACAGACCTGATGATTTACTTCGGAAAGATCACAGCCTTGACAAATCTATATAGTAGTCCTATTTTGCACACATGAAGTCCACATTAGTCAGAATCAAGTGACAGCAAATAATATCAACAAGTAAGTACTATGTTTACACAATTTTAAAGTAAAAAAACCGGATGAAGTAACATCCAATAGATATAATAAAAATCTCCTACAATTAAACAGCATACATTCACACTTTTATAATTTTAAGCTGCTCCTTAAACATATGCTTTACTTCATCCTATGCTCATGTAGATGCATACTGTAAATGAAGTGTGAAGGATTGTCACATTAACGAGTTATGAAGATAAGGATAAGGAACACTTGAGGATCAGGGCGTTCTCCAAATCATCAAGATGAGAGTGAGCATTGTTTCACCAGGAAGTGCTACCAGTGTAATAAACTCAAAGCAGCAGGTTAGTCGTGTTGGGCCACACATGTAACCGTAGATAAGATTTGAGTGTAGAGCTTCTTGTCCCACACTAGAAGCTTGAACTTGAGTTTATGTAGTTATCCTTGAGTGCTAAGCCTTTTAGACCTCCCAGAGACTCCTAGAAACCTGGAGAGTTAACTCAAACAACCTGTCTACTCACAGTGCAACATTCCTTCATAGAAGGGTCACAAGGAAGGGATAATAGAACCAGAGTGAAGTAAAGCACCGATAAAACACACAATATTTCTCTGGTTCCTTGAGGCTTCCCCACTCCCTAATATCATGACCTCAATCCTGTCTTTCACTGGAGGCTAGGCTGGAGCATGTACCCAGGGACAGATAATTGCTCAGAACACAAGGAATCCAGGCTAGATAAAACCCTCAGAAACAGAAAATGGTAGTAGCAATATCAGGAGGGTAGGAGGAAGGTGGGCAGAAGAGGGGGTGGGTGAGAATCAGCTGGGGAAGGTTGACAGCGGTTGGTGTAAGATATGAAAGTAATCATTTATTATTTATCAAATGGTCATTAGGGTGGGAGGTGGGGAGAGAGGGTAAAAAGAGATGCTGATACCAAGGACTCAAATAGAAATTAAATGATTAGAAAATAAGGATGGCATGGTATGTACAAATATGCTTGCCACAATCGATGTATGAATTTTTGTAAAGGCCCCAATAAAATGATTCTTTAAAAAAAACAACCACCACAAAACTTAAGGATGAATTGTTACCTGAGACTTTTTCTTAGTATCAGTAGAAGACATTTGTGGTTACTGTTAGTTGCTCCGGAGAGTCAATTTGAACCCATGGCAGCTGGGTTTTGGGTCTCTGCTCCACTCCCCCTTGCTCTCAACAATATGTTTTGCTGTTTGTTTTGGGTCTTCTGATGCCTGTTACCCAATCTTGCCGGCATGTCATGATCACACAGGTTGGTGTGCTTCTTCCATGTGGGTTTGTTGCTTCTCTGCTAGATGGCCGTTTGTTTAACTTCAAGCCTTTAAGACCCCAGACACTGTATCTTTTGATAGCCAGGCACCATCAGCTTTATTCACATTTGCTTGTGCACCCGTTTTGTCTTCAGCGATTGTCAGGAGAGTAAGCATCACAGAATGACAGGTTGTTAGAACAAAGTGTTCTTGGGTTGAGGGAGGACATGAGCAGAGGCCCAAAGTCCATCCACTTCCTCAATTTATTGCCATATAAATATATGTACATAGCCCATATGTTTTTATGAATTAATATATTTAGATAAGTACACACCTATATTTGTACCTCTATCCATAGCTTTGCTTCCAAGATCTTTCCTCTGTTTACTTTTAACTTCCTCCTTGCCCACCATCACACTCGTCCTTCTTCTGTCTTTTAGTAATTCCTCTCAGTTAGATAGCTGTTGCTCTAACACCCCCAGAATCTCTAAATCCTCCTCATTGTTGATTTTAATTCCCTAGTTGTTCCCCTGTTTATGGTGTTGTTGGCTCACCTATTCCTTCCCCTGTCTCCTCCTCTCAAGTCCCTCCAGAATCATTGGTCCCATTGCTTTCTCCTTGGGCTTGCTTCCCATGCCTATCTTATAAAGGTTGGCAAACCAATAACTTAGACAATACAAAATGTAAATGAAATTTTTTATAAAAAGAGAAATATATATATATAAAGAAAAAAATAATAACTAGCAAATAATCCTGAAAAAGCATAGATAATTCCAGTTCTGTCTGCTGACCTTTATGACTACCTCCCCAGTGGTCTAGGGAATCCTGGGAACTGCCCCTTCTAACCTGAAGTCTATTTTGGGGGCTCTTCAGGGGCTTTGTGGCTTGACTTTGCTCCTGTTGCTGATCTGTTATGTTCCCTTCTTGGTTCTCCCTGTTGTGGGGGATTTCAGACTAGACTAACTCCCTGCCATGTGTCCCCAGTGTTGTCCTCTGTCTCAGTATGCACCAGTAAGGGGTCATCATGTGCCCAGCTGTTGTCGGTCCTACAGTCCCTTCTGTGCTTTAGCAGCCCCGTGCAGGAGCGTTGTCCTTAGGGCTTGGTATGTTGATGTGGAAGTCTAGAAAACCTCACTCTCTAAACCTCCTAGGTTTAGGGTTGTCCTCGATAGCACATACTTCTAGGGAGGGTGTCAGTTTGGCTCTGACTGGGGCCAGCCCTGTGGTCTTCTCTGTTTATACATTGCTGCATGTGGTCACATTGCCCACAAGGTCTGGTATACCATGGTGGGGTCTGCATGCACACTCCTAATTCTATGGAGATATAACCAATACTCTCCCCCTGGATGGGCTAGCGCCCTTCTCCCCCAGTGCCACCTTCTCCCTTCTCCTTTTATCCCTCCCCATTCCCCCTCTTCCCCGTTTTATGTTGGAAAGACATGTACATCCTTGGGTTTGACCTGTCCCCCACCCAACTGCTTGAACCTCAGCCATATAGAATGAGATCAGTGGCTTTTCTTCTATACCTGCTGTGCTGATTATACTTACCTCAGTGGACTTACTTTATACTTGTCCTTTTGTGATTGGATAACTTTCCTTAGCATAATTTCCTCCAATTCTACCCATGAGGTGATGTGCTTCATGTGATCATCAGTACTTTTTAGTGCTGCATAGTACTCCATTGTGTGTTTGTGCCAGAGTTTTCTAATCCACTCATCAATCAATGAAAATTTAGGTTGTTTCCAATTCTTTGTAATTGTGAATTGTGTCGGAATAAGCATTAGGGCACAGATGACTGGTCGTGATTTATTTCTTATCTCTTCTGAGTATGTGCCAAAAAGAGGCATAACTGGGTCAGAAGGTAGCTCAATGTCCATTTGCTTTAAATATTTCCAGATTGCTTTCCACAAAGGCTGTATGTAGCTACTTGATCACCAGCAGTGGAAGAGAGTTCCTAGCTTGCTACATCCCCTCCCATATTTGTTGCTCTCTGATTTGGGCTATCCTCAAGGGTGTTAGGTGATATCTCATGGTTATTTTAATTTGCATTTCTCTGATGGTTAATATTGCAGCATTTTCTCTGCTATTCCTGGGCTTCTCCCCTCTCCATATGAAATTTGTGGTCAGTTTTTCCAATTCTTTGAAGAAAGTTGTTTATGTTTGAATCAGGGTACGTTAAACTTATATAGTACCTTGGGTAAACTTCTATAGTGCCTTGAATCAGGGTAAGTTAAACTTATATAGTGCCTTGGGTAAGATTGATATCCTTACTATATTGAGTCTTCCAAACCACAACCATGGGATATTCTTCCATTTCTGGAGGGCACTTTTGGTTTTCTGTAGTAGAGTCCTTTAGTTGTCCTTGTCTAAGTCTTTCTTTGTTGTTGTTAAATATAGCCCTAGATATTTCAGTGCAGATAGCAATAGTTTCACCTCCTCCACTCCCACCCAGATACATTTCATGTTCTTTCACTGCCTTATGTTGTTAGCTAGGACCTTCAGTATGATTTTGAATAGAAGTAGGGGTTGAGGGGCATCCTTTTCTGGTCCCCCTTTTCAGTGGGATTGTGTTCATCTTTTCTCTATAATGTTGGCTGCTGGCTTTTTGTAGATAGTCTTCATTAACTTGTGGAATTTTCCTTCCATTCCTATCTTCTTGAGTTTCTTACTTAGGAATGGATTTTCAAATACTTTTTCTATGTCTATCTATATTATGTGATTTTTATCCTTTTTCTTATCAATGTGGTGAATAATGATTATGGATTTTTGGATGTTGAGCCATCCATTCATCACTGGAATGAATCCCATCTGATCATGATGGATGATATGTTGCATATACTGTTGTAGCCTATTGGCCAATATTTTGTTAATGATTTTTGCATCTATGTTCATTGGAGATATTGAACTTTGGTTCGCTATTTCTGTTGCATCCTTGTCCTATTTGGAAATCAAGTTTATACTGGCTTCGTGGATGAGTTTGGAAGTTTGCTGTCTTTTTTCTATATGCTGGAATAATTTGTGGAGGGTAGATGTCAGTTCTTCTGTGAATGCTTGGTAGAATTCTCCTGTGAATTCTTCTGGTCCGGGAGCTTTTTTTATTGATAGTTTATTGATAACAATAGATATTTCTTCTTTTGCTATGGGTCCGTTGAGGTTCTTGACTTTATCTGGGATAATCTAGGGAAAGATTGACTTTCCAAGTATTTGTCTAGGTCTTCTATGTTGTTGAATTCATGAGAATACAGGCTTTTAAAGTACTTTGTGTTTATCCTTTTAATCTCACTACTGTCTGTTGTGATTTCCCTGGCTTCATCTCTCATCTTGGCTATCAATGACTCCTGCCTCTCCTTGTTTAAGCTTGCCAGTGGTCTGTTACTTCTGTTGACACTTTCAAAGAACCAATTTTTTTTTGCAGCATTGATTTTTTTTACATTATGCTCATGTCTTTGCACTCATATAACTCTGCCATGATTTTTATTATTTATTTTCTTTTGCTATTGGAGGGATTGTTCTATTGATTCTGTTCTAGTTGTTGGAGTCAGTTTTGTTTTGTTTGTGGTCTAATTGTTGGAGGTTCAGTGATAGTATATTTCTCTTCCTTTTTCATATGAACTAATTGCTATCAACCGTTCTCTGATTACAACTTTCCCAGTATCCCATAGGCTTTGGCATGTTGTAGTCTCATTCTCAGTTTATAGTAGTTCCTAATTGCCTCTTTATCTGGGTCAGTACCCATTCATGTCGCAAAACATTGTTATTCATCCTCCAATTGTTTGCCCTTGTATTTCTGGAAATACTTTTGTTGTTCTTCAGCTTTATGGTGTGGTCACATGAGTGGGGAACATGAGTAATCATTATGTGTTTGAATTTACTCAGGCTCGACTTGTGCCCCAACATGTGTTCTATTTTCAAAAATGAGCCATGTGCACTTGAAAAGAACGTGAAATTTTTACATGTTGATAGAAAGCCCTATTAATGCCCATCAGATCCAGTGGCCCAATTGTAGTGTTTAGCTCTGTAGCCTCCTAGCTCAGCTTCTTTTCCAGTGATCTATCTTTCCCTGATAGTGGTATATTAAAGTTGCCTACTTTGATTATTGATTCTGTGATTTCCGTTTTCATCTCTTGTATATTTTGACAAATTTTGCAGTTCTCTCATTAGGTGCATATGCATTCATTATGCTCACTCATTCCTGGTCTACTGATCCTTTGAGCATTATATAGTGGCCATCCTTGTCTCTTGTATGGTTTACATCTTGGGTTCAATTGTGTCAGAGATTTGGATTGCAACCCACACATTTTTAAATTTGCCATTTGCCTGGTAAAATTTCCACCAGCCTTTTATTCTTAATCTATTTATATCTGCGAGCTTTGGCTGTGTCTCTTGCAGGCAACAGATTGATGAGTTACTTTTCTGTGTCAGTCTGGTAGTCTTTGTCTCTTAATATATGAATTGAGGCCATTGATATTCAGAGTTATTATCACCATCTGTGGATTCATTGCTGTCATCGTGTACCTTTTGTGTTGGATGTTTACTATCTCCCGTCATATCAGTGTGCTGTGTTTGTGTGGGCCATCATTCTAGACCTTTCCCTCTGAGGCAATGTTATCTTGGTAATTGTTTTCAGCATGTTGACTTCTCAGCGGAGTTGCATTATTTGGCAGTCTCCTGCTTGTGGTTGGAGGATGTTGGCCTTCTGACCATAGTGAATCGGAAAGGATTTTCTGCAGAGTTGGGTGTCTTATGGCATATTCTTTGAGTTTTTCCTTATTTAGGAAGACTCTTACATTGCCATCCATAGATAATTTGGCATTGTAGAAAATTCTTGCGTTAGCATTTTTTTTCTTTCAGCTTTCAGAAGATATTAATCCACTCCTCTCTTCATGTTCTTTGCTGATAGGTCTAAGTATATTCTTACCTGAGCTCCGTTGTATGTGACCATCTTTTTTTTTTCTCTTGCTGCTCTTAAAACATTCTCTTTTTCCTTCAATGAAGATATTTAAGTATTATGTGCCTTGTTGAGTTCTTCCTGGGGTTTAGTCTAATTGGTGTCGTCTCTGCTTCCTGTATGAGTGTCTGATTCTCATTCATTAAGGTGGCGAAATTTGCTTCCAGAAATTCCCTTCCTAAGTTAGCTGTTGTTTTCTTCATTGTGTCTTGTTCTGTTTGACCAATTATTAGAATATTGCTCCTCTTTATATCATCTGTTATTGACCTCAGGTTTATTTCCGCCTCTTTGATTATCTTGTTTGACTGTTTTTTCCATTTGTTGAAGTTGTCCTTAATGTCTTTGAGGTTGCTGGTATGATTCTCTGCATTTGTCTATTGGTGAGGTCGCTGATCTTGTGTTTGCTTCTGTTAGTTCTTGTACTTCCCTTTGGTGCATGGATTTTATCCCTTCTATCATGGATTTCATCACTTCTACCATTGCATCCTTATAATGGGTTGATTCCTTCATATCCTGTATTACTCTGAGCAGCATTCTGAAGATTTCTTTTGGTATCAATGTCTGATACTTTCATGAGAGTTGTTAGGTTTATGATTTCCTCCAACTTTGTGTTTTGTCTTTCTTGTTGTTGTTTTTTTGTTGTTGAGGGTGTTGAAGTATGCTGCTGTTTGCATGTCATTTTGGAATTGGGAACAATGTTTCTAGACACCAAGTTACCCTGAGCTCTTTCTCTGTGTAACTGGAAAGAGTGTTTTTGAGGACTGCCTGTGACCTACTATGGTGGTGGGTTGGATTGCTATATAGCAGGCTGCAGCTGCAATTCAGTGGTCATCTGTGGTGGGGGGCCTCAGAATCTTCGCTGAGGCAGGCGACTGTAGGTTTGCCACTGGCTAGAAGGGGATGAGACTGCAGCATGGGCAAGGGCCTGTCTAGATGTTCTGGTCACAATTTGCAGCCTTTTAAAGACTCTCTGTGGAGACCGGAACGGGTTTTTGGCTTGGGCTGTTAGATATCAGAACCTGTTTGTTTTTCCCATTTGTTATGGTAGAGTCCTAGGCTCTGCTCTGGAGATTAGAGTTGTTATGTTAATGTTGTGCTGATAGAGAGGACAGAGTTATGGTTGCTTATATTCAAAGTTTCACAAAGGATGACATCCTGGAATTGAGAACATTTTTTATATTTGCTTGTTTTGTTTGTTTTTTAATTCTCCCCTTTTCATAGTGGGCTTTTGGGGTGCCATGCTGTCCCTCAGGAAGGGGATCAGCTTAACGAAGTGGGTTTGGGGCTGACAGGAACTGAATTCTTCCCTGGCTGCACTCCTGTGTTACTCCTGTCACTGTCCTACACAGTCTGCCAGTTTTGCTCCGGGAAACTGCATTCTGTCACAGGTAAATATTCCAGTGGCTCTCAGTGCTGCAAATGATTATCTAATTATCTATCGTGACCCACACTGGCAGGCATGGAGCTGAGGAGAGGGGGGAAAGGGGTGACTGATATAGACACTCTGTTCCTGGACTGCAGGAGCAGGGTTGAAGCAGAGACTGTAACTCTGGTGTGAGGTCTTGTGGTGAGTTCTCTGAGGCGCTCTGTGAGCCTGTGATTATGAACACTTTTAGACAGCAGCCTGTGGAAATTACTGCTCACAGAAGGTATCATATTTTGGGTGCAGGAAGGGATGGCAGATGCTGTTCTGCTGGACTTGGCAATGGGTTGGACTATAGTCTGGGGAGTTTAGAGAATTTCAGTGAGTTCTTCAGTTGCTTCATGGGAAAAATCAGAGGGAGAGGTATGAGCCAGACCCTAGTACATTGAATCTATTTTTAGCACCCAGCCTCCCAGTATTGGCCTCCTTACCTCTTAATTTTCTGGTCTGACAACAGGAGTGCCAGGCAGGTAATTCTATCTAGACGCCATCTTGACTCCCTCTCAAGTATTTTAATATGTATCTCTCACCCTTAAAATGTTCTTCTACATTAAGATAATAAAATTATTCTTAGGAAATAAAAATTGATACAAAACAATTAATTGATACTAAACTCCTCTATCAGTTTGTTGTAGTGTGGTGTCTTGCATATTGTGATGCTGGAAATAATGGATTCAATATTTCAAATAACATTAGGATAACTCATGATGAACAGGTCCACAAGAGCCTCCAGACTAAAACAAACTAGAAAAACAAAGAGGTGGTGCACTTCTGAAATATTAGTTATTGAAAACTTTATGAATAGCAATAGTCCATTGTCTGGTATTGGTTCTAGAAATTGAGCATCTCAAGCTAGAAACACTTTAAAAAGATGTTGTAGTCAACTTTAAGTGACATGGGTGGAAAGAGCTTCCAAGACCTTCATTTGTTAATGTGGTAAGATTCAAATGAGAAAAAGTAACTTCAAACAATCATTAACAATAAGACTAGAGAGGTTACAAAATATGATTCTAAGGAAATTGGAATTCAAGAAAAATGGAATTCATCAAGTTAGATAACATACACCGTAGTGAACTTTAATAAACTGATTTTGCCATTTTGACTAAAAAATCATATAGTTTACTATGCAGGAAATGATGTATCAAAGAGGATTTGTGTTGATTTCATCAACAGACAATATTTCAAGAAGTGTATCGGGATAAAAAAGCTTTTAATGATAATATAATATCCATAGGCTTATAAGACAAAGAGAATACACTTAGTATTCAAATTTACCCACCAGTCACTTATGTCAAAGATGAAGAAATCAAGGTTGCTACCAATTTCTAGAATCTGAAATTGACCAAGCATGCTACCAAAACACAATGATACTTACTGGTGATTGGCATGTGAAAGTTAAAAAATTTAAAAGGATTGGTAATTGCTAACTGTGGTCTTGGCTATTGAAGCTATTCTGGAGATCACATGATAGACTTTTACAAGCCAAACAATGTATCCCTTTCTAATACCTTTAGCAACGGCATAAATGAAAAATGCACACATGCACCTCACCAAATGGAATCGTCTGGAATCAAGCTAGGTCTGTAGAAAAAGACAACCAATCTCAACATCAATAGTCAACCCACGATTGGAGGCCAACTACAGGACTAATCTTCAACTCCTCCTATGCAAGTTCACCTTGAATCTCAAGAAACTAAAAGCGAGTCGAGCAGAATCTGAATTTAGAGACTATTGAAAAATAGATTAGACACATCGAACATTAAAGAATGAAGTCAAGGCCAATTGTGGATCTCATCCAAGACCTAATACACAAAGACAGTAAAAGGCTATTACAAATAAACAAAAGAAATAAAAGATCAACGTGGAAATCAGAAGACTCTAAAATGTGTTCTTTACCATAGAACAGCTAACGTGTAAGGAAGACATTGTGAAGTAAAAGAACTGTACTGAAAATTTCTAAGTACAACTCAAGAGGACAAAATATTATCATGAAATGTGTAAAAACGAAGTCAGATAAACAAAAGAACAATCACAACACATCTTGAGCTTAAAGGATGGAGGGGGAAAAGTCAAGCTTCAAGTTACAATATTGAATAATTTCATGGGGAAATATTGGATGTTTTATGAGGCATCAAAAGGAACTGGAAGCAATATAAAATCACTTTAAAATAATTTAAGAATATAAATTTTGAGGGGCATAATTCATTCATTAATAATGATAACTCCTTGTTGTATAGTTAAGTATTAATTTTTGTGTCATTAGCTGTTAAGAGTGTGTAGTAATCCAGATTGTCTATAAATTTAAACAGTCAGTCTGAAAAATTCTAATAATTAAGAATATTGGTTACTTATTTGAGTGTTTAGGCGGCCCTGGTGGTGTAGTTGTTATGATTTGGCCTGTAATCTTATGGTTTGTAGTTCAAAACCACCATGAGCTCAATGGGAGAAAGACTGGACTTTCTACTCCAGTAAACATTTACAGTTTCGGAAACCCACAGTGTGGTCACTATGAGTCAGCATTGACTTGATGATATTGTGCATTTTTCAATGTACCTCAAAACAAGTTTTGAATCTTTCAAATAAAGGTTCAATATATTTTGATGTTAGGGATTTATTGCTTATTGCCTTTTCCCCAGGACTTTATATATGGCTATACTTGAAATTGTCTTGCTATTATGGTAACAAACATATCCTCAAAGGTCTTTTTAAAGAAGAGTTTTAATTTCTACCAACATCACTAAGTGACTAATATCTCAATCATACTAAAGATATGACATACTATGCTTTCTAACTGACTAATGGTTTGTTTTTTTTATAAATTCAATACATAGAAAATAAAGTAAGCTGTGCTTCATTAATGTTATATTAAACAAGCAATTAATAATTTTATTTTAAACTATGTGACTCCAGTTAACATAGGCATTGAAAATACCAATCGTATTGTCTTCTTTTGATAGAGTACAATGACATGTACATTGACCTCTTTGTGAGTACTTGCTGTAGAGAATCTCTCATCAGCACAATATTTTGGTGTGGTCCAACTGAATTATGTTTACTTGAATCTGATAAAGTAGCTGTGATAAAAGATAATACTTTATGTTACTTACAACACCATTCCAAGATCGTGTTGCCCTAGTTAAGCCTTGTTTCTCAGTCTACAACACTGCATTTTGGAAGCTATTCATAAAAAAGAGGGCCATCTTTATGAGCTTTGGTACTTGTTTTGCATCACACTAATTCTTTTGCCAAGGTGATGCACTCCCATTTGAGCCAGACTTCTTTGTACTTTCCATGTGTCAGACTGGATCCCCTTTTCAACGCGGATTTCTTTATTCCTTTGTTATCATTGAGATATATGTTTGTTTGTTTCTTTTTTTTTACTGAAATTCAACAATATATCACATGTCATAAGAAATTAAATTTTCTTTCAGAGTGATTTTTATTCCCTTCAGTAAAGCTGAAAATCAAAGAGGACTTGTCAGTTATCTACTCATATAATAAACCTTGTGTATATGCTTTGACAGATAGAACCAAAATCATACCTAGCATTATTTTTTCTAATGGGTTGGTTGGTTATTTGTTTGTTGGTTGGCTTATGTTCATCATCCTACTTACTAATTTACCATGTTGTAAAAAGTGCCTATAGATTTATGATTGATCTACAGAACATATCAGATTTATGTTGACAAAAATAATATTTCCTTATATTTAAAAATGTACTGCTTGGTTTTATAGTTTTTGAAGGTTTCACACACTTTTATATCATTAAATTGGTTATGTATTAATTTTTCTTGCATTGAATTTTGTGGCTTGGTTTTAATGTGAGTAGAGTAAATCAGTAAAATGTATGTCTGTTAAAATGTTATTTTTGTTTAAATTCTTTTAAATGAGTATAAAAATAAAAGTTAATGGAAGGGAAAAATTAAGAAGCCTATAGGGGAAGTCAATTACTTGCACATTTCAGGTATTACAACAGAGCTATCAGAAATGTGAAGAGTCCTGGTGGAGTAAAGTCTTACAAATCAGGCTGCCATGCACAAGGTGAGCAGTTCAAACTCACAGTTTCCCTCGTAGGAAAGATGAGGCTTTCGCTTCTCTAAAGATTTTCAGTGTCCAAACTCCATAGGGGCTGGTCTATTCAGATCGATGGGGTCATTATGAGTTAGAATTGATTCAGTGGCAGTGAGGTTTTTGTTTGGTTGGTTAGTTATTAAAGATACTGTGCTGGGAGGGTTAGCTAAGGAAGAATCAGTAAGATATTTCTACTTTGTAAGCTTGTCAGGTTTTAATGAACTATTTCTAAAATGTTATGGTCTCTTCTGGTGTAACCCCAAAACACAATTTGAAACAGGCTTAGAATAATTGAATCAAAATTTGGAAGGGTCATTTATTCTGGTGATTTTTTAATCTGGGAGGTAATCAGAAACTTCTGAGAAACCCTTTTCAAAATACAGAATAATTTATCCCAGCTAAGACCTTCCAAATCACAATCTCTTGGAAACTGTGTTTAATTTGTAAACCTTTCACAGCTTTCGAAATTAATTAGGAATGACATAAGCTTTAGCTTGATGCTTCTCAACTTTTCTTCACATCATACCTTACACATAAAATTAACATATTAATATGGCACCCTTGGATAAATGGTTGAAGGGCTTCCAAGAACTCGTGATTCTGTCCAGTTTCACCCATACTGAAAGTATCAACACATTTAAAGTTGATCTTTGGATAACCAGTCTACTGTAGCCAACAGAAGAAAAACCTATAAGTAGCAGGTACTCCAGGGAAGACCTACTCACAGAGCAGCATGATCACTTAAATGTATAATTATTATTTTTTTATTTTATCACGATAAAGAATGATATGAAAGATTCAAAGAGAAACTTGACGGATCAGAAAAGCTAGGACCATATATCATTAGAATCCTTCCTATCAATAATAGAAATGCAGCTCACCCTTGTGAAGTGATCAGAAAGACTGTATTGCCCCATGTAATTGAGAAGCCTCGCTTTGTGCCTGACTCAGTAAGAAGCCCTATCACGATGACACCATGTCCTCTACCTTCGGCTTCTGCTTCCTATTGAAGGTGTTCATTTCCATTCTTCGCACTTCCCCAACTTGACCACTTACCGAGCTAAGCTTACTGTCTTCATATACTCCAAAATGCCAAACAAAGAGATTGTTCATTTCTAATAGTCTCCA
The DNA here is from genome assembly GCF_050624435.1 of Tenrec ecaudatus. Classification (NCBI taxonomy): domain Eukaryota; kingdom Metazoa; phylum Chordata; class Mammalia; order Afrosoricida; family Tenrecidae; genus Tenrec; species Tenrec ecaudatus. Next base: position 93,033,483 of record NC_134536.1, read on the forward strand.
CAAACATACTGAGAAACATTCCTATTGGTTAGGTTGGACTCACTAGTCCATCTCTTAATCAATCACTCTGTCCAAAGGTTAAAAATATTCCTATCTTCTGTGGGGAGTCAATTCAAGCTTGATCCAACACATAAAATTGGAAAATATTGCAATGGAATGGAAGTGGGGGATGCATGTGTTTAATTCATAGTGCAGTGATACAAACCACCATTTCCTCACTACCAGCGTATCTTTCTTATCATTAGATTCTGCTAGATTCCAGTGTAAGCAGAAGCATGAGGCTGAAAATAAAAGAGCAGAGATGTCTTTTGGGTTTTTGATATAAATGTGGTTTGTGACCTAAAACAGTGATTGCTTAACGACCTTTTCTCTCTTAGAAGAGTTAGAAGAGTTAGACTGTGCTAAATTTTTGCAAACTTCAGGATATTCAATGCAAGCTTTATATTTTTATTGATATATGTATCATTTATTTTAATGAGTGTTATCTAAAATGCATAAAAGCACAGAAAACCATGTTATACATTCTGTGAAAATCTGAATCATGGACCATTGCTTTATGAGAACAATTTTTACAAACAAATATAAGGTATAAAGTAACATTAAATATACTTTTTCTAATAGCATTTTCAGTGAACAAATAATTGAGTTGCTTTTGCACCTTACCATACCCAAAACACCCCACCAATACTATGCTCAGAATAACACAATCCTGAAGGTCAGAGGATTATACCAGTCTATATTTAAGGGGGTATTTCAAACAAAAAGGGAGATTATTAAATTAAGGAATCAGTATTGTCTGAGGTTGTTAGTTTTGCTAGGATACTCTGAGTATAAATTTACACAGCACATAACTTATATAAAATTATCACATAAAATACCCAAGATGACTCATAATGAATAGACAAATTATTCTTGCTAGGTAAAAATGTGATGTCTTATCATTTGATCTCTCCTCTGACCCATGTTTAAGTTGTTTCAATTCTTTAAAAATATACTGAAGGGGAAGTATATGTGGATGCAGCCTTTGGGGAATAGTCTCTGCCATCAAGCAGGGGTAAGAATAGCCTTACTGTCATGCAGCCTGCTTTAGAAAGTGGATTATTGCAGATGCAGTTAGGTTAAACGTTAGCGCCTTAGCAATTTCTCTCATTGTAATCCATTTCAAATTGGTCCTGTTTTTAAATATTTTCAGCTTTCTTTTTGATGTTTGTATCTGTTTTACCTTGTTATTGTTGGTAGTCTTTTTGTCTCTGTGTGTTTTAGTGTTTTACTGTAACTGAAATCCAGGCTAGGTAGATCGATAGAAACAGTGACTGGATGAATGGGTCTTTGGGGGAAGTGGGAGCTGATGACAATACAACCAAGAATGAAGGCACTGTCCTAAAACTGACTGTTGTGCTGACCGCACAGCTCTGTTGATGTGCGTGAACTCTCAAATTGTATGACATGTGAAATAGATGCCCATAAGCCCATTTTTAAAACAGAGGAACTTCAATTACCACATATTTGTGATGACATCAGTTACCTTAGGAATGGAAATTTTATATGTCCAAATGAAAGTTACCGTAAGTTATTTCTAGTTCCAATTGTGACCTTATGTGTTGGAGCAGCGGTTCTCAACCTTCCTACTGTCGCAACTCTAACACAGTTCCTCATGTGGTGGTGAGCCCCAACCATCAAATGTTTTTCGTTGCTACTTCATAACTAATTTTGCTACTGTTATGAATCATAATATAAATATCTGATATGCAGGGTGTATTTTCATTGTTATAAATTGAACATAATTAAAGCATAGTGATTAACCACAAAAAATATGTAATTATATATTGTGAAATAATTATTTCTAATTACAAATAAATGAAATCTTGTCTTGAAGCATGGTGTAGCATGGGTAACAGTCTTCACAATGGGGACTTGTATGTGGGTGTACCTGCTTGGAGACGGGTAGAGAAGCGGTGTCTCGGTTCCTAAGACCATAGGAAATATGTGTTTCTAATGGTCTTAGCATCCCTGTGAGAGGATCATTTGACCCCACAAAGGGGTCATGACCCAAAGATTGAGAACCTCTGTGCTAGAGCCATGAACTCTTCTCTGTAATCTTTATGGAAGCAGATTGCCAAAGCTTTCTTGTGTGGTGACATTGATTAGATACCTTTCCTGAAGTTCATCATCAAGTACAAACAGAAGAATTTTAGATTTATTTTAAAAGTTTCAATTATCTTCTACAAACATTTCCTATATATTTCTACCCAGTTTCCCCTTTTATAACACTTTACAGTAATATGCTACACTTACCATAATGAATAAACAAATTTTGAAACATTTTTAATCATTAATGTGCAAACTTATTTGGAAATTTTGTAAATATTGGTTCAATTATGGAATAGGTATGTGTGCAGTCTATTTTAAGATTGTAAATGTCGGAGCAACAGACAATGCTACCTTTGAAAAGTTAGCTGAGTAGTAGAAGTGAAAGTTGACATATTAGCGAACACACAATAATTGGTTGTAAAATATGAAAGAGTCCAATAAAAATGATGACGGGGAATACAGTAAGAGGCTGACTGGCACAAATAATAGAGGTTGTCAAGACATTGGGAGCTTTGCAAAGGTTAAGGACAAAAGAGGCAAACACTTTATGTATTCCATGCTGCAGTCGTGATGAGCGAAGAGGCGTGGTTAGATGCTCAAGCTGAACAAATGTCCAAGACAAGCGTATCTATGAACATACATAGATTTGGCATATGATGTTTGTACATATGCAATTACCTCTGCTGCCAAGATATCCCAGAACTTTGTGAAGACCATCGGGGGCAAATTTATAGAAACTTTTTAGACATAAGCAAGCACCTTGAGGCACCAGGACCAAAGCCTTAGGGGATATCAACGTATATTGTCATAATATAATTCACAAAACAATGCTCAAAATCATACTGTGGTGAGTGGCCATGGCAGTCTTTTCAGTTTGTGAGCAGCTATTCAACGTGCAACTACTTATTAGTCTCTCTTCATCTGGAAGAATGAAGACTCATTAAAATTAAAAACATAAAAAAACGTTTTGTTAAATGAACTAAGAAACCACTTAAACATCAGCCTCGGTGACCCTGAAAGAAAAAGAACTAAATGGTGCTTGACTAGTACTCTACTGATTTCTTTGAAAATCATTATGTTAAAGGTTCTGGCTCCTGTGGGATAAAAAATGGAACTAAACTCAAAATCATAAAAGAAATCAGACTCCCTGATCAAACAGAGAATGGTGAAACACTCAAGACTATAGCCCTTAGTGGCCCTTCAGGTCTAGAACTGAACTCACTACTATCGTAGAATAATCAGCCATTTAAGATGAACCAAGCATTTGCCCAAGGCCAAAGTGAAAAATGGAGGAAAGAAGAAGAGATGGAAAACGGGAACAGGTAGGAAGTAAGATAAATGATGATGCATTGAAGGTATTGCGATGGATGAATCTGTTTCTATCTATCTTCAGTTAATCCATAAAAAGTAATTTTTAAAAACCGAATGAAGATTTTTAACTGGACCAACTTATGGCATGCGCATGCCATTTATTGGGATGAAGAAGACAGGTGAAAAGTAAATTTGATGATACAAAGATTTAGAATTCAGTTGTGAAAATGTTGAGTTGGAGATTCCCATAGAGAGAATATTATAATTTACATTAACAATTATAAAATCCACTTTTTCAGTATGTGTTTTTAATCATCAGGAATAAAAAGTACTATGGAATGAACTTGATACCACCTATGTTAACAGCTTTCAAAATTTTCTGGAAATCTTAAAAAAAAAAACCTTTGTTACTACGCTGCACTGAGACTAAACATATTACAATCCCAAGAGTGGAACATATTTATATTCATTCATTCATTCATTCATTCATACTCTCCAGTGGTTTAAAACTATCAGTGAGTCTCTGGAGGAAAATAACTGCCAATCTGTTTTCATATATATAGCACACTGATTTTGTCATTTAGGGTTGCCGTGAGTCAAATTTAAGGACAGTACATAGCAATAATATCTATTTATTTATTTTCAGAAAAACTAAAGCTCTACATTAAAAGTAAAAAGCAATGCAATCCAAACAAACTTTTACAAAGTTAGTTTGAGTTGTCATTAGGTAATAGAGACAATGTCAACATCAAATAAACTCACTGCCATTGAGTTGATTCCAACTCCTAACAACTAGTAAGACATAGTGGAATGAACCCTGTGAGTTTCCAATGCTGTAGTCCCTCGATCAGGGGAGAAATTCTGGACAATCAGATGTAGAAACCACAAGAAAACATACACCTATTCTGAAAAATCTGCATTTAGTCAACTTTTCCCCGAGGGAATAAATGAATACTGACATTTTGATTTGCTACGTACAAACAAGAAAAAGGATACAGAATATTTAGCTCTAGCAGGATGAAGTTAAGCTCAAACCCCCAAATGAAGCATAGTCACCCTAAGCGGTTTGCTTTTAGTGAACAAATTTCAGTTCAGTAAGACCTGTACTGGATGGACATAGTCCTTGGATCTAAGAAAAAATTCCACCTTACCATTTCTACAAATACAGATTCATGCAGTTTTAATTTGAATTTGATTCTACCTTTTTGGTCTGAAATGAACATCAAATTAAAGTTCAATTTAAAGAACATAAAATGAGAAAATAGGAATAATAGTGAAAAGGTAATATTCAACAGTATATTAGCTGAGAAGTTTCAAAATTAATGGAATGAGTCAATCCTTGAATTAACAAACAAGACCCCTCTATTATCAGTGTTGTGGAAAAATAGGAACACTGGTACACAGCTAAGGAAAAGGTAACTTAATACATTTCTTTAAAACGTCTTTGGCATTACCTAAAATGTTGATCATGATTATTTCCTTTGATGGAGTACTTTCTCTCCAGTATACAAGTTTTTACTTAAGAGAAAACTTTGCTTGTGAGCATGATGGGAGCATGCAAAATGATATTTATGACCATAATATGGGTAGCATCTTCATTTTACATGCTATCATTATATTGAATGATGCAAGAAGGATCCAAAGAGGACAAAAAGAATCCACAGTCATTAAACAAAAACCAAACCAAAACAAAGAAACCCAATTTCCACAATTGAAAGAGGTGGCTTGTTATCAAGCAGTGGCGATGGAGAGAGAAGTTCAAGTGGCACTGGGCGCATTAGATCAAAGGTGCTCAGCCTTCCTAATGCTGCGACTCTTTAATAGAGCTCCTCATGTTGTGGTGACCCCAACCATTATTTTCATTTTACTTCATAACCACAATTGTGCTAGTGTTATGAATCGGATGACCCCCGTGAAAGAGTCATTTGACCCCCAAGGGGGTCGCAGCCCACAAGTTGAGAACCACTGCATTAGACAAAAACGAGGTTCCTGGAATTCCCATTGATATGTTTCAACAAGCTGATGAAGTACTGGAAGTACTTACTAGTCTGTGAGGAAATTTAGAAGACATTTACTTGGAAGAGATCCGTATTTGTACCTATTACAAAGAAAGGTGACCCACAGAATCTTCCCACTATAGAACAATATCAGATATCACATGAAGTTAAAATTTTGCTGAAAAGCCATCAAACAACAGTTGCAGTAGTAAATTGATAAGGAATTCCGAGGTTCAGAAGAAGACATGAAACAAGGGATATTGCTGCTGATATCAGATGAATCTTGGCTCAAAGCAGAGAATAGAAAAATTGTTTACTTGGGTTTTATTGACTATGCCAAGGAATTTGAATCTGGGGATCATAACAACTGTGGAAAACCATAAGAAGAACGGGAATTGCAGAGCACTTTATTAGGAATGTGTCCAGGGAACAAAGGGCAGTTGTACAAAAAGAGCAAGGGAATACTGCACAGTTTGAAATCAGGACAGGGGTGCGTCAGGCTTCTGTCCTTCTGCCATACTTGTTCGATCTGTATGCTGAGCAAATCATCAGAAAAGCCGCATTATATGAAGGAAAATGCAGCACTAGGATTGGAGGAAGGTTTATCAACAACCTGAGATAGGACGCAACCTTACTTGCTGAAAAGTGAGAAAGAACTGAAGCACTTGCTGATGAAGATTAAGAATTGCAACCTTCGGTGTGGACCACAGCTCAATGTAAAGAAGACCAAAAAGGTTGACATTGTCAAGGATTTTGTCTTGCTAGAATTCACAATCAATGCTCATGGAAGCAGCCCTCAAAAGATCAAAAGATACATTGCATTAGGTAAATCTATTGCACAAGACTTCTTTCAAGTACTGAAAGCAAGGATGTTACTTTGAGGACTAAGGGGGACCTGACTCAAGTTATGGTATTTCCAGTGCCTCATAAGCACATGAAAGATGTACATTGAATAAGGAAGACTGTAGACGAACTGGTGCAATCAAATTGGGTGCTGGCAAAGTATATCGAAAGGACCGTGGGCATCTCAAAGGACAAACAGATATGTCTTTGGAGGCAAGGATGGTGCCACGCGGCCGCATACACTTGGGTATGTTAGGAGAGCCCAGTTCCCAGAGCAAGGCATCCTGTTTGGTAAACGGAGCAGCAGCAGAGAAGTCCCTCGAGGGAATGGATTGCCACTGTGACTGCAACAAGGAGCTCAGGCAAAGGAACAGTTGTGAGAATGGTGCAGGATACTAGTGAGAGCCATCCATAGTAAAATCGATAAATCATCCTATCACTAATATTCTCATCCTGAGTGTTCTATCATCAAATACCCAAATATTGATAGCAGACAGCAGCAATAGCCATCCATAATAAAGATCAAAACAAACAAATGGCTTAGTGTGTATATGTGTGTGTGGATAACCATTTAGTACACTGTACAAGGGTTTACAAGGAGCCAAAATTACCAAGTTCTCTGATTCTCTTTATATATATTAAATTTATATACGTTAAATTTTTCTTAGTTCACAATATGTGGTTCCCTTAAGAAAAATTTAACGAAGCTTTCTCTTCATCATGATCAGGAACTCTCCCTTCTCTCTCCGCTATAATATTGTCTTCCGTGTGTATTATTTTTTAGCAGTTCAAGCCAAAGCCCTCATGTCTTTATTAGTTGTCAACCTCTTCATGTGAAACATAATAAACAAGACACTAGATATTTGCTAATGCAAGCTCAATTGAGCTTTGAGTCTGAAAGTGAATTAGTGAACCCAGTAAATGCTGCCTACGGTCACACTTGCACCTTCTTACCAACTCAGCTTGGTTTTTCTCCAGTGTTTTCTCGTAGAGTTGAGCTTACCACCAGTTTACATGAGAATCTTTTGGGGAATAAGGTGATTCTGTTTTATGTTTAGATCAGGAATCTCTTGATCCAGAAGCCTATGAGAAGACCTCATGAGGATGGAAGGCTCCTCAATCTCTGCACAAGAATTCCCCCTTAAGTTCTCAGTATCTAAGCAGCTTGAGATGAATGGTCTCCAATTTTGACAGGGCCCTTGGAAATGCTCAGTAGTACACCTCAATTTCCTCAAGGAAGTCTTTTTCATTTCTCCTAAGTGGCAATTTCAGATCTCTTTTGCTCCAACTTCTGACATCATCACTTCACTCACGGCAGATGATCTGGCCTCTGTTAGTAGAGGAATTTTAAGATATCAGGCTAGGCTTCTTTCAATTTCTTGTGTTTAGACCCCCAATATTAACTCTATCCACACACCTTTTCTTCTCTGGCCAGTGTACAACAGAGTAGTTTGATTTCTGTTGTTCGAATTTGAATTCCTTTGTACTCTGCTCCTGGATTCAGGAATTGAATTCAATCACTACTCCACCACTTCCACCACCACTCCTCTTTATTATGTCACCAAATTCTTTTCTGAACTTGTATTAACACTTTCCTTTGGGTGCTTAAACATAACCACTTTTCATGAGATTTAAAAATCTTATTTGTAAATCACACATCCCTCTCCAGCAAATAATATTTTTCTTCTCCATTGACAGTCACATGCTTTGACATGCCTGCATTATAAGATAGTTGTTCTTGAAGTCCAAATGATAGTCCAACCCCCCACCCCCTTTTTAACATTCATTTCCCCTGGCATCTAGGAAAACATATTCTTTTAATTTTTACCTAATTTTTCTTATTAATCTTTGGTCTTCTTTTCATACGATTTTTCTCTCTCCATACCCCAAATAGGTATTCCTCACAGAATTATTCTTCCTTTTTATCTTACATATACTTTCTTCATATTTCCTTTATCATGGTTTTAACAACCATCTAAATAGAGTTTGTTCTCAAAGCATCAACATTAATCAAACCTCTATGTTCCACTCCCATGTCCCCATTGCTATTGCTTATCTTCAAGCCTTTCAGACCCCAGCTAATGTCTCATAAAACTGATTTCCATACAGATTATTAAAACAACAACAACAGCTCACTGTCATCAAGTCTATGCTGTCTCATCGGGACCCTACAGGGCAGGGAAGAACGACATCTGAGAGTTTCTGAAACTGTGACTCTTTACAGAAGTGGAAAGCCCTGTCTTTCTCCCTCGGAGCAGCTGGTGGTTTCAAACTGGTGACCTTCACATAACCAATACACTCTCATGGCTTCTTAAAGGTTATTAACCAATGATTGCTGATAATATCCTTGGTTGTTGGGTTTATGCCTTTAATAGTGTTGTATTCAAGATATGTTTGCCAAAGTCAGAGCAATCCTTCCAGAGACTACTACATCCAACACCCTCATTTCTCCAATGCAAACCCTTGATTGTCTCCCATTAATCTTTGATAAAATCCCAACCTGTTTTCATAGTGTACATGGCTCTGAATAGTGTGATTCTGGAGTAGGTCACTTTTCTCTCTCATTACTTTCCCTTTATAATCTATACTGCATTTTTTCAGCCCCAAAGTGTTTATTCTCCCACTTCCAAAATTTTATAAATTATTTCTATCATTGTGGTATTTTGTTTGTTTTCTCTTTAGAATTTGTATGGTTTTCTGTACATGAAATCCAGGAAAGGTGAATCTAAAGAAACAGTAAATAGATGAATAATTACCTAGGGGCCTAGCAGGGGTGGTTAGGGGAAAATGGGAGCTCACAACAATGAGGATAAAAAGAAAATGCTCTGGAATTGTTATCATGGAACAACTCTAAAGAGGGGATGATTAAATCATATCATAGGTGAATTTTATACTAATAAAACTAATGAAAATTAATTAAATAATAATAAATGTTTGATGAATGTATACTTGTAATTTTAATGGTCAGATTTTTATTATAATAAGTTACTCTTTCAATTTTTGTTATTTGGTCACAATACTAGCCCTTTCCAGTATCAAATTTAACGCTTTCCTTACCCACCACAAGCTCTGATAAATGTCTCATAGCTTCCTAAGCTTTCCCTGTGACCGAAGATAAAAATACATTCTTTCTCATCTCAAGATTTTTTGTAATTACATGTATCTACCCACTTTCCTTTGTATTTTAAAATTAATATTGCAAACTGCTTAAGGGCAAAACCAATGTCTCTTATTCTTATAATTTCAAGACCCAACACTTGCCAGGCCTATGATACAAATCATAAATATTTGTTGATTTACAACCAACCTGATTTACTGACTAGATGTTTTCATAAAGCAAATATTTACAATCAAATTAATCAATTTTAATTAGACCAAGTTTGGGGGGGGGAAAGACTATGATTAAATGTTTGTGGGATAACACTATTTTGTTGGGAAAAGAAAATGATTATTTGAATTTCTTTTGATTGTGCATAGTTCATGTGGATTTTGTGATATTTGATAAGCAGTTGAACTTCCTTAAAAAGAGAAACAATTGAAAACTGGAATTTTCATGTGTAGAACACGTGAAGTACTAAAATACCATATAAATAGAACTCCATTTGGAGTTATTTTTCTCACAAAATAATAATCTAAGACTTCTGTTTATTAAATTGTTTAATTTATTTTAGAGAGAAAATAGTTTAGTAGTCTATTTCAGAAGTAGAGAGCTACAGCCATGGAAAGCACCTTCTTTTATTGGCAAGGAAACAAAATCACTAAGCTGCTGGTTTACAATTGGGAGCTCAAAGACATGGTACAGACATTCATATTCAGAGCAATCCCAAGGGTAACCATGGAAAAATTGAATATACAGACATCCACTGGGTTGCTAGGTGTTTTTTGGTGGAAAATGCATCTTCATGCTGTTTCTATGGTGATAATAAATAAATCCAACTACTCTGAAATCAACACAGCAGCTGCACATAACAAACAGATATGCTCAACAGAAGCTAGAGAGATTTAGTGTACATCAGTAGCTTAGTTCTAAGCATGCTTGTTTATAACAACAGAGTACGTTAAAAGTAACATTTGCTTCCTTTGAATGCGAGTTTGTCCACCATCACTAAGGATTTTAAAGGAAAATGTATAAGGTTAATTTCAAGTAGAAGGACTGTATCAATAGTATCTCCATTTACCAGTGGAAATAGAGACTAAAAAAAGTTGTTGTTTTGGAAAAATTGGTCATTGATATAGTACTCATTTTATTTCATTGCTGTTTTTGTTCTTTTTATTAATAATATTGTTATAATTATATCATATTTATATAAATGCATTATATCTGTTAGTTACTTAATAATCATAATAATCCTAAGTATTAGGTATCATTATTACTCAACTTCATATCAAAGAAGAGGTCTACAACAGGAAGTTCCTTGCAGTGTCTCTCAGTTTGTAAGAAGAGATGCTAAGACTTGAGCACACATACATTGTTCCAAATGGGACACAAAAACATCTCAAAAAAGAAAAGATTGCACATTTGTTTAACATATATCTAACAAAAGTTTGCCTGGCCAAAATCCAAGTGAAAAACAAAAAAAAGAAAATAATAGATTGGGAACAAATATTTTCAGCTCTCATTAAAATATGAATTACACTACTATATAAATCAAACCAGACCCACTGCCAATGAACAAAATGACCCATGGAAAATGAGCCAATCAGAAAATGCTTGCATAAGATTTCTGTTACAGTAAATCTTTACAGAATTAGATAGTCTCATCTTTCCGTTGCTGAGTGATGTGTGGGATAGAAATGCTTATCTTGCAGTTAGCAGCTCCGTGTCTAACACACAGCACCATTAGAGTTTCTTCTCGAACACGTACGGAAAATATATAAGAAGAAATCCCAGTGACCTTTACCCATATATGAAAAAACAAATTCATATCAAGTTGGTAGCTCACACAGGTGCAGAAGCAGTAAGTCCAGACTCTTCACGTCTGTGGCCAAATGTTAAGCTGGCGGCTTTTCTTGACTCAACCAGTTGCTGAAACTGACAACCCAGAAAGCAGGAAGGCCAGAGACGAGTGGACAGAGAGGCTGATGAATCTAAATTCAGCACCTCAGGTTTGTGGCTCGAGAGTCAAATTAATCAGTTAAAGTTGACAGGCAGCATGATGCGACTTTGGCTCAAGACCAAAGAACAAGAAGTTGCTGAGTCAGATGTAGAATCCAGCAGGAAGAGGAAGGGGCAGGTACTGGGAGGATTTCAAGGGTTAAAGGCAACAGAGGAAAATATTTTTATATATGAAATCCTGAAATCACAACCATTTACCAGTAAATACATGGATAGACACATAGGCTGAATGGGCATGAGAGAAGAATGGACACATAACCATGGGCAGATAGGTTCATTGATTATATATATACATACATAGTTTTGAAGAATGATTGTTTTGAAGAATGGAGGGGCCAAGTCTTGAAGACTTCTTTGAGGTAATCAAACATGAAGGAATGAGTGCCTGGGCCTGGAGGTGCAGAAACACACTTTGGGAAGACAGTAAGCTCAATTTGTATAACATGGACATGAGGGACACTAAAATTAATTGGGAGAATATAGTCCACAGAGCCAATGTTCTATATAGTACTTTGGAGGGAAGTCACTAGGGTCCGAGAAGCTCATGAGTGATCATCTGAAATGCAGCCATTCATCTGTCTTGTGCAGAGGAAAGGAGAATGATGGCAATCAAAGACACAGGAATTATCCATCCAGAGGACGAACGGTCCATGTGAACACTGGCCTCCACGACTCACGGACCAGAAGCACTAGATCTTTCCATCTACTGTTACCAACATTTAGGAAGGGAATCACGTTCGAATGTCATGTCCAACAAGAGCTAAAATCCTAAAGAAGCCAGGCTGACCTGTAGGATAGGGACTGGTGGAACTGCAGAGACTAAAGCCTTAGCTACCTTGAGGTCTGGAACTCCTGTGGCTCAAGTTTCAATCAAATAATAGATCTATAGCAGAAACAATAACATTAATGAGGAACTCACATCTTAAAATAATAAACGAAATGATACCAAGGCAACAACATTTGACCAAGGAAAAATTCTGAAGGATCAAGAGAGAAAGAGGTTTGGAGTATTCACAGGGTGCAGGTGACATAACAGGTATTGCGTTGAAGAGATTACAATGATATGAAAGAAAATATGCGTGAATTTTAAATGTAAATTTTATTTTCTGCTCCATAAACCTTCATGCAGTTCATAAGAGAAAGTTTTTGTTTTTAAATGTAGATTTAAGGTGACTGAAATAACTATCTGATGTAAACTGTAAAGGTGTAATGAATTTCTTGGGGCTTAAAGTTCACTTGGTTTTCGTTCGGAGCCTTGAAGTCTTTGGCTCAGAGCAACCCTATCTATGGACAGCTGACGGAGGTGACCCGGGTCCTGAGCCAGCCTCCCAATTGCTTCCATGTTTGCGCTCTTGTTGTGGCCACTGTGTCCATCCTTCTCTCTGAGAACCTCCTTCTTTTTGCTGCCAAGCATGGTGCCCTTCTCCAGGGTCTGGTCTCACCTAACGAGTCCAAAGTTCGCTAGCTGCTGCTGTCTATTAAACATCACTTGCTTACTTATTTTAGTCTTAGAGAACATCCACGTTGGAACAGAAGGAAACTCTTGTTTTGTATTCATTTTAAAGCATCATCCAGTATTTGTTGGTTTTGCTTCTCTGTTTCTTTTTATCTGATGACAATGATGAGAAATTGCTCAGTGAAACTACTTTATCAATTGTAGGAAATATAATTACTGAAGATGGATTTTAGTCAGGCCACCTGAATTATAAATAGTCTGAACCCTCATTCTCTGAAAAAGAGTGGAACAGGGCCGTTTCTAACAACAAATATTAATGACCTTTACTATCTTCCATCCTGAAAATACCGCAGGAAGAAGACATCCAAAATAGTGTGAGACATAAATCAAATGATCATGTGCATACCCTTCATGAAGACAAATGAATAATTTCCTTCACTTATACCATTAACTTGGTACTACTATTTAAATAAACTTATTATTCAATATTTCTGGGAAAGTACTACAAGATTTTGGATTTTTGTTAGATTATGAAAACTAAAAAGCCAAACCAGTTGTATCTGAATCTATTCTGACCCACAGTAGCGACATGTGTTGCAGAGTGGAGAATTCCATGGACTTTTGGTGACTGAATTCTTCTAGAAGCAGATCACCAGGCATTTCCCCCAAGGTGCTTCTGGATTCAAAGAGCATTGCTTTTGGCTAGAAGCCAAGCACTTAACCGTCTGTGCCACTCAGTGATTAAATTGTCTTACTCCAAGCCTTAAATCAATTATTCCTTCATTTTTGTCCTTTTTAGGGTTTTATACCAAAGAGTTAATTAACAAATCACACTTTTCAGTAACATATAGTTGCTAATGATACTTCAGTAGAAAAAACTGCATTCTCTCAAATTACACAATTCATTCAATGGTTTATTACAGCTTTGGTTATATTTCATATGGCCAAAGACAAAATATATATAAAACAAATAACCCCAAACAACTTTTTTTTTAACGTGACTTTGGTTGCAACTATAGAAACACAATCAAAACAACCTCAGTGTTTTAGGACATAATTCCTGATACACTTTTCTCAATCATTGCAAGAAGAGAAGAGAGAAGTTGTTGCTAGGTGCCGTTGAGTTGGCTGTGACCCCTAGCAACCTCGTGCTCAACAGAATGAGACACTGTCTGAGCCCTGGGCCATCCTCACAGCTGCACTTCGACTTGAGCCCACTGTTGCAGCCACTGTGTCACTCCATCTCCTTGAAACCCTGCCTCTTTGTAGCAAGCTCTCTAATTTCCAAAGCATGGTGTCCTTCTCCAGGGACTGGTTTCTCCTGACAACTTGTCCAAACTATATAAGATGAAGTTTCATCATCTTTGCCTCTAAGGAGCACTCTGCCTGTACTTATTCCAACACATGTATGTTTGTCCTCTTGGAAATCCATGGTACATTCAATGTTCTTCATCAGCACCACAAGTGAAACACACAGATTCTCCTTCAGTCTTTCTTATTCAATGTTCAACTTTCATATGCACAGGAGGCCATTGAAAATACCATGGCTGGGGTCAGCTTCATGAACACTGAAAGTAACATCTTTGATTTTTTTAATACCCTAAAGGGGTTTTTATGCAGATTTACTGAATGCAACTCATCTTTTGATCTCTTGATTGCTGCTCCCACGAACATTTATTGTGGACCCAAGCAAGATAAAATCCTTGACAACTTCATTTTTTTCTCCATTTACCATGATCTGCTTCTGAAAGGTCACAGACATGAAAATTCCTTGGAAAAATTTTACTTTCCATTTATATACACAAATATTCTTAAATAGCTATTATATATATATATATGTATATATATATATAAATCCCTGAGGCAGCTATTTTAGCATTCTAGTCATTACTTTTGGGTGTACTCCTTGGATATTTCGTCTAATTATGAGTTCAGGAATCAGCTATAATTTTGACAGGAGTTTTATCAATAAATTTTTTGATGTTCACTCTTACCTCCCTATTTTATTCTAATTTTTGCTCAAATTCTAGGTATCCTGGCAGACAGTACTGAACTCTGACCACCACTGTTTATCACACGTTTATCTAAATTAAACTGTTGATTTATGCTTGAGCTCCATCTCTATGGAGTATAGAATGATATGCTTTCATGTCAAACCTGATTCAATCTCATGCATTGTATCTCCCTTCTCTTGACTTAAAAAGTGATTTTCCATTGTCTGATTTTATTATAACCTGTTCCCATCAAGTAAATGTTATTTTTGTAGTCTGTGAATATCTTTTAGAAGAGGCATGATTTTCCAAAATCTTAAAATATTTTGGGTCATCGTTTACACTATATCTACTTTATTGAAATATTATACTTCAAGTACAAAGATATGAAAAATAAGAAAAATCTTGAAGGCATTAGAATAAATTTCCATGAAGAATTTCCTCATACAGACAAACATGAGTTTGGAACTGGAGTTGTAACTGATAGGAAATGAAAGGGTTAATTTGCTCAACAATTACCAGTATATATTCTACAGTGTTGGCCCATATCTAAACCAGAATCTCTCATTACTTTTTCTTCTGTTTGAATAACCTCAACTCCCATTTATTGAAACTTACAGAATCAAATCTAAAACCTTGGTTTTGCATTTCAGTTGTTCTCTTTGAGACAGGGCAGATACATGTCACTGAAAAGAGGGATTCTCAATGACATACCTAAATGGGGATTGGTTCATGTACAAAGGTAGTAATTACTAATTTAAATGATATGTTGGTGTTATTTGCTCTGGAGTTGGTTCTGACTCATGGTAATTCTGTGTATGCAGTGTGGAATTGCTCCAAAGTCTTTTCTGAAGCAGATCTCCAGGCCTTAGTTGTGAGGTGCAAGTGTATAGATTTGAAAACTTCAGTTAGTTGTCCAGCATTTAACCATTTGTACATCCAGGGGACATCTAAAGTATCACAGTGAACTTTTAAAACAGCCATGTGTTAGTTTGGGTTGATTAGAGAAACAAATCCAGAGACAGTCATGTATGTATGAGACAATTTTATATAAAAGAGAAATTGTGTATTGAGAAAATATCCCAGCCCAGTCCAGATCAAGTCCATAAGTCCAATATAACCCCAAGTGTCGATACTAGTCCAAAAATTCCTCTTTAGACTCACACAGGTATGCAATGATGCTGAATGCAGGAAGATCACAGCCCAGTGGATGGAGAGCCTTGTGGATCCAGTGGTGGTAGAAGAATCTCAGGTCTGGGAGAGGTCCCCATGTGGCTCCTCCAGCTCCCAACGCTCTGGCTGCATCGGCATAGCTCAATCAGGCTCATCATCATTAATGTCTCAAGGGAGTGGGTGTGTGTCCCATCTCCAGAGAGCTATTTATCTCCTTAGAGCCTGTAAATGAGGTCATTAAGCGGCAACCAGATTGACAGGCTAAACTCCACCCCTTCATTCTTAAGTCTCAAACTGACAACAAATTATGTAACTGCGACAGCCATTTTCTAAATATATTGTTCTGCATATTTTACATAAAGCGAAAGAAACTTCAGCTGCTCATATATGAAATGGATAAAGAACTAGTATCTAATATCATGTCTGTACTGCTCTTTGACTGTATCAATATAGCAAGAGTATAATTATCTACTGGCACAAGCTCAATATTTGCAGAAAGATAGAGAACAGAGGTATCTCTAAAACATTGTCATAATACAAATGAGTGATTACTAATGTATAATATGGAGGATTTGAATTTCACTTATGTTTTGTATGCTAACTGATAAGTCATTCACATGGCAAATTTAAGATCTCTGAGATTTAAGGTTTTTAATGTTTATTTTTATTAAAAAGGCAAATTATACTGGAAAGCCTCTACAATTATCTAATCCTTATACTTTATAAGTGAATAAAATTTTGAATAGAATGGGGGAATGGATGTGCTGAAAGTATCAGACACCTCTTGACTCTTAGGTTTATTTTTCAAATTGTGAGCCTTTAACCAAAGATGAAGCAAATAGAATAAGACACAATTTATTGTGTGACCCATTTTTATTTTAGAAGTGTGGGGGAAATTTGTTCCATTAAGTCAGTTTTCTTTCTTAATAGATATTAGAAATGTCTACTATATATATATATATATAGTTATGCTTAGTCTTTTTCCTTTTTATATTTTTGATATGCTTGGGACAATGCCTTAAATCTTACACATACTAAAAATTTCTAAAAGCAATGACTGGCTCAAGTAAGCACCCAGTAATTTGTTGACTATAATTAATGAATAGATAAGAAGTAGGTGGATAGAGAGATGATGGATAATAGATGGAAAAATTGAGTATTAAAACAATAAAGCCACACAATCATGGCTCTTTAATTGAAGCCATCTTTTAGGGACTCTGTAGGAGTGAACAAAAGTGCCCCATCCAGGTTCCAAGATTGCACATTTTTACAGAAGCAGACTGCCACATTTTCTCCCATAGTGGGGGGTTCAGACTGCTTCCCTTTCGGTTAACAGCCAAGTAATGAGCCACCACATCTCCCTAATTACTAAACAAGTATACTTCAATATTGCTAATGTCTAAACCAATTACTTTTCTAATGCTTTAAGAATCAAAGACAAAGACCTACATCTTTGGACCATCCGGTGTGAGGCCCATTTCCACTTGCTCTAATGGAGAAAGACAACAAAGGGCAAAAGCCTAGCATGAATCTCTTCACCTTATTGATGTCCTCAAAAGCCCTTTGTTTTCTGAGTTTTAGAAGGAATTTTCACTGGGGTGGCATGAAATCTAAGGGAGTGAACTCAAAATAGACCACTTATTCTAACTGGCACAGTGTCAGGTATGAAGTCTACTCACGTCATTGTCTTTAAGATATATTTTTAAAATATTAAATCCATTAAAAACAGAACGATATCTTACATTGCTCTTGGTAAAACATATTTGAGTTCATTTTTGTTCTTTTCTCTATAAAAGCATGTTATTGTTATTTGGATTTTAAACGAAAACCATGAGGCTCTTGATATTTGAAACTGCTAAAAATAATCAGGTTTCTTCTGCCAGCTGACAGAAAGGTCATGTTTGTGACGCAAACCTTAAAATTACATGCAGTTTGGACTTCATAAATGAAAGGGTCATGATAATAGGTGATAGGCTTTTACTTATTCAAAACTGTGGACTAGCAAGTCAAGCAGGCCTACCTAATTTGTTTTCTTAATTCAGAGGTGTTATATATGAGGGTGATTTTTAAAAAATCATGGAATAATATATTATCATCTTAATCCCACTTTTCCATGAACTTTTGAAGCCTCTTCATGTACACATAACTTCTTTGGATTTTTACAAAATGAACATTTCATGTTACTTATTAGAACATTGACTTATCTTCCAGAAAAGAAAAATGAGATTTGGTTTAAGTATGAAAAATTAAATATAATATATGCATGAAACCATTATTTTTTCAGAAAGATTCCTTTCTAAAAGTTACAATGCATTCAATTTTCAGCTTAGAGGTATATAACGGATTTAAAAAAAATACAACAAATGCTTACCCAGTTATACTGAATACATTCTATTTTTATATCGAATTCAAATATCTTAATTTATTCTGAATCTCATTGTAATGAGATGAAAGTCCTTGTGCTAGTCCGGTAGACTAGAGAAACAAATGCAGGAAGACCCGTATGTGTGTAAGGACATGCTTTAAACACAACAGCAACTGAATATTGAGAGAACACCCCAGCCCAGTCCAGATCAAGTCCAGAAATCCCATATTAGCTTTTATGTCTGCTAACAGTCTATAAATTCCTCTTCAGACTCATGAACCACATGCAATGATGTTGAATGCCGGAAGATCACAGGCCAGTGGGTGCAATGTCTCAGGCATCCAGTGCTGGCAGAAGCATATCAGCATTGGCAGGGGTCTCCATGTGGCTCCTCCAGCTCCAGACCTCTGGCTGCATCACTGTAGCTCTATCAGGCTCACTGTCAGTAATGTCTCACAGGGAATGAGCATGTGTCTTGTCTCTAGCAAGCTATTTATCTCCTTAGCACCTCCAAATAAGGTCATCAAGCTGTGACCGATTGACAGGCTTAACTCCGCCCCTTCACTCAAGTCTCAAGTTGGCAACATATTATGTAACTACCTTAGTCCTATATTTGGCATTAGCCCACATCAAACAAAATGCACTCCTGTTGAATTAATTCTGACTCAGTGAACCTATTTGACAGAGTAGAACTGCTGCTCAGGGTTTCCAAGACTATTAATATTTATGGCAGCTAATAGCCTCTTTTTTCTCCTATAGAGAAACTGATGAGTTTGAACCACCAAGCTTGTGGATAGCAGTCCAGTGTGTAACTCACTTCCCACTACACCACTAGTGGTCCGATATTTGGCACTACATCAATATCACTGTTTATTTCTGTTGTTTACATGAATATTTGGGCTTTATGTGGGTATATATTTTTGCATCCTACAGTGTTTTGATTCATGCATTTATTATTAACTGTTGTACAGAAAATATTTACCATTTTTAATAATTGAAAATATTTATCATGCAGTTATACCATAGGTTTTTTTAAGCCATTTAATTGTGTTCATATTTCTCAGCTGCATGAATTGTTTTCCTTTCTACCTTTTTACTTTCATTCAATTTTTCTCATTTTTGTTACTTTCTTCCTTTATCTTCATGTGTGTCTGTTTTTTTTTTGGTAGCATAGAGTTTCAGATAGAGAATTTCTTATTTTAATGAATTGATGTATTTCTTTAAATTTCCTCTAGACATTGATATTCTTTTGAATTCTTTTGAGTCAGAACCACTCTACAGAACCAAATAATAACCACATCTTTAATAGATTCCTCCTCTGCTGAATTATCCTGGTTATATTGGTAGGCTTTGTCTGGTGAAAGAATCTGGGGAATTTACTGCTATTTCTGTTATTACGGCTGCATCAAGGCATGCAGTTGCACTTCTATTATGGATTTCTGGTCCCAAAAGGAATGTAGGCTACCTGGAACTTTACTTGGATTTCTACAAGTAGAAGCATAGAAATGGTTATAAGAGCTGCAAGATCCCCCAATAAGATGATTTATTAAAACTGTGGGGCTTGACAAAGATTATTCTGTGGTCTCTGCACTATTCCTTGGTAATATGATCACTTGGGGAATTCAAGGGTGTAGATAACACCCATGTCACTGTCAGAGGTGGTGACACCAAAATAACCTCAGGGTCCACAACAAGGGTAGCCCCACAAAGGCAGCAGCAGCACTGTAATTTATGTTGCCCTTCATCTAATGTGGTAACTCAGCGTCACTACCAAGCTCCCTCCACACACCCCAATCGGAGTGTACCATTGAGCACAGAAGAGAATGTTGACCTTGGCCAAAAGGAAAAGGTGAGGAGCTTTGGGAGCTGGGAGTGGGGTTGAAGATGGGGATTTTGACACCATGAGTAACCACAATGCGTGAACCAACTCTAGGGACACTAATGTGTGATGAGCAGTAATTATTTTATTATGTTTATCTTCTTTTTGAGTAGATATTTTCACTCAGTTAATCACCAACTAGCTATAGAACCAAACCAAACTCACTGTCACTGAATCAATTCTGACTCATAATGACCCGAGGCAGCAGAGTAGAATAGCTCCTTTGGATTTGCAAGGCTGTAAAAATTTACAGGAGCAGAACACTTCATCTTTCTCCCACAGAACAAGTGGTGGAGTTGAACAACTGACCCTGCAGTCAGCAGGTCAATGCACAACCCACTGCAGCACGAGGATTCCTTAACTAACTACAAAGATCTGAAAAACAGCAATACAGAATTAATCATGCTAACTGAAAAAAAAACTCCATAAATTTATGTAAGTATTTAACCATATCCAAATAAAGTATGATGACTTGTAATAACATTCTTAACAGTTGCCACACTTGAAAGCATCCCTGTAGCAAACTCTGCTCTGTCCTGTTAGCCTCGACTCCAGGGTAATGTGATCGTGTCATCGCATCCTCAATTCATTTAAAAAAATAGAACTTTCTGTTAGAAAGTTCTCCAACTCTCTGTCTTGGGTTGAATTAGATTTTATAGAAAAGGTAATGGAAAACAGAAATTAAACTCCCAGAACTAGATGGATGTTTAATTCTAGAAGACATTACTGGAAACATAGTTATTTAAATAGGAATGAAAATCGCAAGTGAGATTTCAAACCTTCCAGGCTAGATTTTCCCACCTTTCCCTCTCATTTGTGGTTGTTTATTGCCAGTGACTCTAATAGGAAGCTCATGAAATAATGTTGTTGTATTTTTTATGAACATGTCAAAGAATGTAGGGGCACAAGTTTTTTTTAATTCAATACCACATAATTCAATAACTAAAAGAAATGCCTATTCAATAAAAGGTATTCTTATTTCATATTGCGGGCTGTCGCGGCAAACCCTACAACATGAGCATGAGAGTAAGTTACCTTTAGAAATGCAGTCTCCAAAAGACCTCCTATTGAACATCCAGATTATTGGAAAAGCAAACACAAACTTTGGGAAATTTTTGTTTCTCTTCAAAAATGCTTTGAAATTATCACTCAATTTAGTTTAGGAGATTACTATTAATTGTACTTCTGTCCAGTGGAAAACTTTCCAATTTATAACCCTCAAGATAAAGTAATTTAATAACATTCAAATTGTATATTCCTAAATATAAATCAAATTAAAGTATATTTTAAAGGATGATATATCCTTGAGACATGGTTAATAATTTTGCTCCACACATAAAAAGGGAAATTGAAACTCTGCTTCTTTAGGGTGAAAATATCAAGCCTCCATTGCATGGAAACCAAAATAAAATGTCACCCTCTGGTACAGATACAGTTAATTCAACTAAGAGAATTTTTAAAAAGATGTTTTAGATTATCTTATCATACATGTTAGACAAAAAGTTTGTTTTGTGGGAGTGCACACCACCTAGTCATTGGGAATTTCGTAGAACGGCAGCTCTTTTATCAATTCCAGGTCACTCATCCTGGAAAATGGACTCATTTTAATGCTGATGACATTTTATTTTAAAATGCTATCTTGAAAATGATGTTGTTCTTAAACTATGCTTTCAGATGATATTCTGTTTTCCTACTCTTGTGTTCATTAGGAGACTGGTGATATTTGAAGGTCACATTTTTAGGCCATAGAGCATATCCTGGGATAAATTTGTAATTGGACTGGTGACCCTGGCCAGGTGCTGACATGACAGCACTTTGATAAAACCATCTCCACAAGCCAAAAAAGATCAAGGAATAGAAGAGAAAATGTCAGATTGACATTTGCGTTTTAATTTTGAGCTTTAATTATCCTTGACTTCACAAAGCTTGTCATTCCACATTCCTCCTTGTTGTGGTTCAATACAAAAGGCATGGATCTGCTTCCACAATATCTACGTGTACGAATTTTCCTTCTGAAAACATTTTTTTTTGGCCAAACGGCTCTCGATAACTTCAGAAGCCTTCTTCAATATACTTAATGGCATGCTTTCTTTTTGATGAGCAATTTATCAGTTCTAACAGCAAGTTCTAATTTTAAATGTATTTAAGATGTGAAGATATCATTGCTTCATGACTCACTGCTGTGACATCAATTCCGACTCAGAGAGGGGTTATAGGACAGAATGGCCCGTGTATGTTTCTGAGGCTGTGCAGTCTGACGCAAGTGGAAAGCCTTGTCTTTCTCCCGCAAAGGGGCTGAGGGAAGGGAGCATTGGACTGCTGGCCTCCAGTTAGCAGTCCGATTCATAAGCCACTAGGCCGCTAGGGATCTTTGAATAAACTACTGAATAGCAAAAATTAAGATCTATGACTTTTTTATATATAAATAACTTTTAAAACTATACTTTCACATTGTGCTTTTCAAAAATATTTATAAAATCAATTAAAATAGTTTTCTCTAACTATCTAGTGGCAGAACCCTTTAACATTGTCTAAAAGATGATAATAAATCATGATAGTTTAAAATATTTGATAATACTTTGGATTATTAACTCATGTGATTAAATACTGATATTATACTCTTCACCTCATTTCGCTAGTGATTGATAGACTACAGAGGCAGAAAATCAGTAAGAACATAGATGATCTGACAGCACTATCAATCTACTTGATTTAATTGGTCAATCTGTCATCCAGAGAAAGCAGAAGGCACATCCCTTATAACTTCACATAATACAGGAACTCTGAAGGAACAGATTTGGGGTAATAACCTCAAATGTTTTTAAGTATTAGAAATCATGCAATGGTCTCAGTCCACAAGGGAATGAACTAAAACTTCATGACAGAAAGATAGGTTAGAAATCTGCAACTATTTGGAAATTAAACAATACTCTCTTAAGTAACACATGAGTTAAAGAAAAAATTGCAAGGTAAGATTTTCCCTGGAAATTACAATTTGGAATTTGCAACTTGACAAAATAGGCAGAATGCATTTAAATAAGTACTTAGAAGGAAATGCCAATAAATTGGAAACGAGAAAGAAAATAGGAAAGAACAGCAAACTAAGATTAAAGAAATAAAATATGCAGATAGAGCAGAAAAAAATATGCTAAAAACAAAAGTTCCCAGGCTTGATAAAAAGCAACTAAACTAAATAGTTATTGGGAATGAGTAACGCCCTCAACAAGATGAAGGGACACAGTAGCTGCAGCAATGGGTTCAAATAAAGCATCGTGGTAAGGATAACTCAGTACAAAGTAGCATTTTGGGCTGTTGTACATAAAGTAACTATGAATTTAAACCAACTCAATAGCACCAACAACATAAAATTTGATGTCCTCCTGTAAATTACACTTGGCCTTTGAATATTGCAGAGGTTAAGGTTATTGACCTTGCATTTTGTCAAAAATCTAGGTATGAATTAGACCTGACCCTTAAAAATATAGGTTTGTGCTTTGGAGGCCCACGTATACAAACCGTCCTTCTCCCATTGCTATGGCATTGAACTCAAGAGTTAGATGGAGTTAAACCACCATGTGACACGAAGTCACCTCCAAAGGAGAAGCTCCTCTCCAATAACTACTAGACTCTCCTCCCTTGACCTCCTTACATGGAGAAAGGCGCTGCACTTGTGAAGATTATTAGCATCACATGGCATGTTAAGTAGAAACTGGGAACATTTGAGCTCACCACAACAGCAACAGGGGAAAAAACCATCTCAGTACAAGGGGGTCCCTTCAGTCCCAATCCAAGCCGCTCGAGGGTCAACTGTACTTGTTTCTCTGCAGAGAGAATCTGGTTAACTGGAAATAGTTACCATGGAGCTGATTCCAAGTCATGGGACTGAGGTGTATCACGTAGAACTGAGCTCTGTGGGATTGTCAGTGTCTGATTTTTGGAAAGTGCATTGTCTGTTATTTCTTCCAGTCTGCCTCTGGATAACTGGGGCTTAGAACCAAAATTGTGTTTACCATTTGAACACATTAACTGTTTGTGCTACCTATCCACTCCCTAATAAAATTCTGATGATCCTACTATCTGAAATATACATGAGCCAGAATTGCATGCTTATCAGATATAGAACTTTTTTTTTCTGAATAGAAATCTCATTTGTTCAATTTTTTTTGCAATGACATTTAGAAATTGATTTAAAAGGCTACTGATCTGTTTTCTACCTTACATTTAAAACTTTAAGTAGTTTTATTTTGAGGTTTACTGGTTGTTGAATAATGTGAGAAATTACTGACTGAAATAATAAAATGGATGAACATCAGATTGGATCACTAAAATTATAAATTATTAAAGATAAGAAATCATGATTTCTTTGTAACATATTAAGTAATTTCAAGTATAACTGTGGGAAAGCATATATAAATAAATTGCTACTTTATACATATGTATTCTATTAAAATCTGTGGGAAAATATACTAATTCAAGACTTTCCCTCACCTATTTTGATATTTTCCCCCCAATATTCTCCTAGGAAAAAGCTCAAAAGAGAAAAAGTGTGTGGACAGTAAACCAATAAAACTCATTTTTGTAGTGTTAATACATACATGAAAATATTCATCTCATTATGGATTAATGGTTTGGATGGATACATAACTACTGGTTGAAAATAAATTTTACATAAACTGCTTGGTGTATTTGCCCAATTGTATCCTAGATTTTTTCTGCTTCTACTAAGAATTGTAATGCCATATTGATGGCTGATGTTTTGAATATGTTCTGTTTTCTTACTCATTTTTCTCAGTATTTCATAATTATAACTTATGATAATGGCATTTAAAAAAATTCTACTGATATATTTTTAATCTCACATATCACACTCTCCTCAGGAAACAATTGCCTTATATTTTAAGCCTATCCAGAATTAGTGTAGAGGGAGTTTCTATTAATTAATATCATCCTTAATATCACCTATGGTTCTGCTTCCTAATGTAGGTATGAATATCAGTTTTCCACCACCAAGAATTAGAGACTATTTTCCTCCTTCATCTTACTTTCTACTTTTTATTCTGTACAATTTTGACATTTCCCTATTAAAGTAGAATTTAATCAAAAATACATAAATATGTATATCCAATCTTCCACATTTGACTGCAAATATATTTAAAAATTTTTCTATTTGCATTTTTATGTGATGATCAAGTAAGTTATTTTCATTTCTAGAGTTGTTTTCCCCACTTGCCTGTCAGTTTATCATACTGTGGAAGCGGGTGTTTTGCGTGGAACTGGACGTTACGACACTGGTATTTCAAAGATCAGTATGACCACCAAAGGTGAGTACCTTCCAACAGAGCTTCCACGCAGAGCAGACTATGAATAAGAAACAAATTGTGCATTTCTTAGGTAGCAGCTACTGAAAATCTTATGAAGAGCAGCAGAACATCATCTGATTTAGTTCCAAAAGATGAGCCCCATAGGTTGGAAGGGATTCAGATTATTCCTGGGGAGTAGCTATCTCCTCAAAAGAGAGCCAATCTTATTACGTGGATGGAATCAAGCTTTTGAGAGCCTGTTTGCTGATGCAGCATGACTCAACTATGTACAGTGTAAGAAGTATGAATCTACAAAAATTGGAAGACATTAAAAATGAAATAGAATGCATAACAATCAATATCTTGGGCATCAGTGAGCCAAATTGGGCCGGTACAAGCAATTTTGAATATGACAGTACTATGGTTTACTATGCCTGAAATGAGAAATTCAAGAGGAATAACATTGAAATCAGCATCAAAAAGAACATTTCAAGATATTTCTTGAAGTATAATGCTACCTATAATAGAGCAATATCTATGTGCCTCCAAGGAAGATAGATACAGTTATTACTCACCAATGTTGAAGGAATTGATGAGTTGCATCTCATTTTTAATCTAAAATTTCTCAAGCATGCAGTCAAATGCATTGATACTTACTGATAATGGAATTTTGAAAGAACAATGTATTAGGCAGGGTTCTCTAGAGAACAAAACCAGGACACTTGTAATGAGATAGATAGATAGATAGATAGATAGATTTATACAGTACAAAAGAATATAACAGTTAATTAGGCCACAGAACAGTACAGAGGGATCAGTTCAACTCACCTCCTTGTAAGAGTTAATATAAAGGAAGTTGTTAAATCGTAATCTAATTTACTGTGCCCACTTTCCCCAATACCCAATAAAATACTTTCTTTTAAAAAAATACAGTTTATCATTTTCTGGTGGACACCTTCCAGAATACAGTGCTCATATATTTAAGACAAAAAGTGTTATTTTTAGTTGTCATTGGGTTATAGGAAGGGTACATTATTATGATGCCAACCAAAACCAAACCAAACTCACTGCAGTTGTGTCAATGCCAACTCATAGGCACCCTTTAGGACAGAGTAAAACGCTCCTGCATGCTCTTAGACTGGAGCTCTATGGAAACGGAAAGCCCCACCGTCTCCCCACCGTGGCTGGTGCTTTGGAACGGCTCACCTGGCACTGAGTGACCACTGTGCCACCAGGGCTCATTCAACATGCCACCAGGTCACAATGGAATTGACATTTCTTTTCTTTTATAGCGATAATGTAATTCTCAGTGATTTGGCTGCTTTATAAATCTCTTACACGCTAGTGTGGGCTAGAAATGTATCTTCCTTCATCTTTCTCTCTACTTTTTAGTTTACACAAATTTTGAATTTTCCCTATCTAAGTAGAAATTTAATTAGAAAGATGTAGATGTATATATTCAATCTTCCACATTTAACTGCAAGTATATATAACACTTTTAAATTTTCTATTAGCAAAATATATAACAATGAATTTTATTTTCTATCTATATAAAACAATTGCAGTCTATATTTCCGGTACTAAGTTTCCTGCATCAAACACAGTTTAAATAAAGCTGTGGAGTAGACAACAGAGATTTCATCAGAGATCTTTTCTCATTTCGTGTAGGTGCCAGATGAGTCTTGGTTGTTTTTTACCAGCGTTTACCTTCATTTCTGTGCCTCATCTGAAGATTCCAATTCTCCGTAAGTATATGTTAAATTACAGCTGCATTATCACAAGCAGTATTTTTCTAGTGAACCATCAAATTAATCATTGCCAATTAATTCACTATAAAGCAGTTATTTCAAAGCAGTCATTAAGGGTACAGCTCCGTGATAGAAAGATTCCCGTCTAACTGTATGCCATTGTTCCAGGCATTTCACCTTTCTAAGTATTGCTTTCCTTATTTCCTGAACAAGAAAAAGGAATAATTTTCCCCACGTGGTTTTAGCAAACATTAAATAAAATTATCCATGGCACAATGCCTTGCATGTGGCAAGTCTTCAATAAACATTAGCTGTTCTTTTATTATTATAATTCTGAGCCAAGAATTGATCTGGGTATTGGCAATAAACAAAGGCATCTCAGCCAATGTCCTTCCAGGGCTATTTCTTCATTCTCCATGTCATGATAGAGAATATTTCATTATAGCTAATAATATAAAATAATAATATAAAGCTACTTAATACTGAACTAGAAGATGGTGGTACATGCAGTGGGATTTTCAGGAATCCTGATTTGGATTTAAATTCTGGTTCTACTACCTTCTTTCTGGTTGTCATTTTTGGGAAGTCTGTTAACATCTCAAAGCTTTGGTTTCCTCCGTTATAAGATATTTAAATTAATAAGACCTTCATTTGGTTGGCATGATGAGTACATGTAAAAACTACCTATAAATTAAATAATGTAGGAAATAAAACAGTACTGCTATGTGGGTTTCCATTTCACATACACATTGATTTTGCTCAATAACATGGGTTTAAACTTATCTCTGCATCATTGGATGACTTCAGAGAATTTCCCTCAATAATACATGTGTCTGAAACTCTCTACAACTGTTTCACAATACAAAGTAGAAAATCTACTTTCTCTCACTGGGTAACTGGTAGTTTCAAACTTCTGACTTTGTGGTTGGTAGCCCCACACTTAACCACTATGTCACCGGGGACTCCTCTGAGTTTTCTTAGGGTGTCTTAAAAAATATGGCCCAAACAAACCAGTGGCTCCCAGAGATTAGCTCAAAATGTTATAGAGACTGTGTGGAGAATAGACTATTTTGAGAGACACAAGAGGACTACAGCGGTTATTATGAGTAAATTTTGAGAGCATTTAAAACTCAATTGCTGCGGGGAAATAACCAAGGAAAGTTGTAATGTGGAATCTCCATCATGCCAATGCACCTTATTCAAGGTTAATAAGAGTTGTACTATGAAAACATCATATGGAAACATTACCTTATCCACCCTATAGCCTTGATCTATTTTGTTTTAAAAACTCAAAAAACATCACAAAGAAACATAATTTGAGTCCTCAATGACACCAAAACTTCTGTTTTGATATGGTGTACGTTAATAGTGCAGAATTCTTCTGGGGCCTGTTAGAGAGACTGAAATACTGCTTTCAGAAGTAGATAGACCTAAATGGAAGATAAGTCAAGAAACAATTGCTTTACGTTTTAAAGAATTGTTTCTCTGATTCAGTAGCAATACTTTCTGACTTATTCCTATACAGTTAGTTTCACAAATAAGTGTACTGGGATTCCTGGTAGCATGGTGTTTTATGCACTGAGTTGCGACCACAAAGTCACCTTTTTTCTCCTGTAAGGATTTCAAGCTTCAGAGATTCAAAGGCACAGTTCTGTCCTTTTCTATAGAGCATTATGAGTTGGAATCAACCAGAATACAGTGAGGTTTTTAACCTACAAGTATAATAGAATTAATGTTTATTTCCCTCATCAGGCAGAATTTTAATTAGATAATATTGCATTTATAATCATGGTATGTCACTTGAGAAATAAATATATTATATATGGAGTCTTTGGTGCATTGTGGAATGAATTTTGAGCTGCTAACTGCAAGGCTGTCAGTTCAAAACCCAGCAGCTGCTCTTCTCTCTGCTCCTGCAAAGATTTACAGTTCCACCCTGTGTTACAAGGTTCCTATGAATCACAATTAACTTAATGGCAATGGGTAATATATCATATATCTGAGCAAAGACTAGCAAACGTGAATATGTAATGATTGAAGGTTCAACCAAAACTCCAAATGGAGGCTCCATATAAGTATAGATGTATGACCTAGAAATGGATATTTTAAAATACTTCTTGAGTCTGTTTGCTCACTAGTTAATTGAGGGTTCATTTCCATAACTAGTATATACATTGCATTAAGGACCAACTGAATTAATATACAATAAATCAATCTATGGACAACATTGATAAGACTGGGATTTATAAATTGTATTCCAGAGGAAACTACATGGATGAAAGTGGGTCTAATCTCAGCCATGGCACGTTCAGTAGCCTCATGTGCATGTGAGAGGCAATCCATGGAGAATGCATACAATTTAATGCGGGATTTCAAATGACATTGAAATGCCACGGACTGCTCAACATGAACCAATTTGTCTTGGAAGTACAACAAGCATACTCCTTTAAAATGAAAAGGGAGACCAGAAAACAGAAACCCAATCTACTGCCATTGAGTTGATTCCAACTCATGGGGACCATATCAGGTAGAGGAGACCTGGTCCTGGGGCTTTCTGAGACTGTGACTTTTTATGAGAGTAGGAAGTCTCATCTTTCTCACTTGGATCTGCTGGCAGTTTCAAACTGCTGACCTTGGGGTTAGTGGACAAACGTGTAACCACTACACCTGTAGGGCTCATTGTTGGAAAAGAACATCATATTTGGTTAAGTAGAGGGACAGCAAAAAAGGAGAGCTTCCTAAAGGTGGAATGCCAGAGTGGCTTCAATAATTAAAACAATAACTGTGAAGATAGGGCAGGGCTAGGCAGAGTTTTGTTCTACATAAAGCTATTATGAGTTGGTGCAGACTCAATGACAACAACAATCAAAACAACAACAATGACAAAAAATAAATGAAAACAAAACTGACTTCAATCAAGTTTACCTTAACTCACTGAAACCCTATTTATGGTTCCTGGGAGCAGATATTATTTGTCTCACACCAGCAGCTAGTGAGCGTGAACTTGTAAACCACCTTTTGATTGGCAATCTAATGCCTACCCCAAAAATACCACCATAGTTCATTAAACTTGCACATATAATATACATAGAATAAGTTGGTCCTTAAATATAGCTTTCCCTTGTCACAACAATGACAACAACTCTAGATATTGTTATTATCCTCAAGTAACTGATGAGAAAATAGAGTTTTTAAAAATTAAATATTTCCCAAGACACAGAGTTATACGTTGCTGGAGTATGTGTTTGAGCTTATGGTATCTGTTCCTACATGGGTAAACTTCGAAAACATCATGCCAAGTGAAGTAAAACAGGCACAACGAACACATGATTTATGATTTCACTTACATAAAATATATAGAATGAGCAAATTCATAGAGAAAAGTGTAGATTACTGATTGTGAGTCATTAAGGTAGAGTAGAAAAAGAAGTTATAAAACAAACACACAGACACAGCTATTGTATCCCAAAAGGCAAACTGACAGAGGGCAGTCAAGACAATTAATAGATCAACTTGTCATGGTACGGATAATAAGAATGGGATATATGGAAAAATAACAACTTTTATTTCCCTGTTTTAGTAGAGCAAGTTTCAGGACAACTGAAGACGAGAAAAATGGAAAATATTTTGTCATGAGGCAACGGACATTACTTAATTTGATTTGTGGGCTAGTGTATGGATTTTGAAACGTTAAATGCTCTGTCCTCATAGGCCGTGAAGATAAAGTGAACATGAGGGTGTCAGGGTGCCTTCATCCCATCAGCTTCCATTTCTTCGTGGAGTGTCGGGATTGTCGCTACAACTCCCTGTCTGAGCTACTGTCTGCACACACAGAACTTCAGAATGTGACTTCAAACTACTAGGCTTTCTTCTTTGGAACAACCTGTCTGCTAGGATAACTATATTTGAATGAAAATCTTAAATATCTTAATTGTATGTTTGCATTTTCACGCAAATGCAATTATCCTTTTCCTTGTCCCTGAAATTCAGAATGTTTGATTCTACAAAGATGTTATCTCCTAAAGCCATAAGCAATTTAAGCATTGCCATTTTAAAAATCGTATTCCTGTCTTTCCACCTTTTTCATGAAACTCTAATTCTATGGATCATATCAAGGTTATAATTTTCCTGTCAGTATGATTTCTTTTTGTTATATGACCATACCATTCTCTTTATAAAAATAGTCCAAAACAAGACTGAGAGGTGATTTTTATCTCATTATATTATCAACAATTCAATTTAAAAGATGTGCGTGCTCACCCCCCTTGTTATAGACAAGTTATCTCTCTTCTCTAGTTTATTGCTACTGCTTTATGCAGTAGCATGCATTAGTTTGATTGACATACCATAACATATTTCTATTCATATTTCCACATGCCATTAAAAAACAAGTATTTAAGAATATTTTATTTTTAAGAAGATAAATTAAGTAAAACAACATCAAATGTTAACTTTAAATTGAGTGTCAGAGGCCTGAAATTGCTCAGTAGTAAACCATGATATTATTGTTCTTTTATAGTAAAGATTTCCAATATCCCTAGAGTAAAGTTTATGGAACTGCTTTAGAAACCTCATTAACAAGGTTGCATGGTTCTACAATAACTAAACCTCTTTTGATGAAATTGCCAAAGAACCAAGTGGAGCTTCTTTTAAAATTAAAGTTTGTTGAAGAAAAACAACACAGGGCCAATTTATTACCACAAAGTTCTGCAGCCAAATGAAATTTTCACCGATATTAAATACCAAGAATTTTCAGATTGGCTGATATTTATAAAATCATGCTTTAGCAGATACCTTATACATTATAGCTCAGCATCAGGAGTAAACAGAAGGAAAAACAAAACAAGATGAGGTCTAGCTTGCATCTCTGATAGAAACCTCTCCTTAGGCCAAGTACCTAGTTCTTTTGAGTTCTTTCACAAAATCCAAGGGAAATTTTTCCTTCTGGAAACTCTTCATCCATAAGGCACAGTGCTACAATAATTTCCAGGTGTGTTATTAAAGCACAATACAATAACATAGTGATATGTATCATTTATACATTTGTTGTACTCGATTGTAAAAAGGCTCAAATATCCTGAAAATTAGTTGACTTTTGACAAAGTTGATCTGGTCTGAACCCTCACAGGGGGGTGAATCAAGAAGGGAACATAACAGATCAGCAATGAGAGCAAAGCCTAGTCACAAAGCCCCTGAGGAGCCCCCACAATAGACTTTGAGCTAGAAGGGGCAGCTCTTGGAATGCCCCGGGACTAGTGGGGAGATAGTCATAAATGTCAGCAGACAGACCTGGAATTTTGTATACTTTTAAATTTTTCCCATAGTTATTATTATAGTTTCCCCCCTTTTCTCTTCTTATTCAATCTTTTGTTCTCTTTTTTATTTTGTCTCTATTATTGTTAGTTTTGCCTACCTATATAAGGTAGGCATGGGAAGCAAACCCAAGTAGAAAGCAATGGAACAGATGGTTCTGAAGGGACTTAGGGGGAAGAGGAGGCAGAAGAAGGGAGCAGTGAGCAAACAATGCCTTAGGCAGGGGAACAACTAGGGAATTGTTAAAACCAACAATAAGGAGCACATAGAGGACAAAGAGATCCTGTGTTTGTTCAGAGTGGGGTTGGAGCAACAGCAATCTAGCTGAGAGGAATCGCTAAGAGGCAGAAGAAGGGAAAACATGATGGTGGGAAAGGAGGGAGGTAAAAAGAAACAGATGAAAGATTTAGGAAGCAAAGCTATGGATAGAGGTATAAACATAGGTGTGTACACATATAAATACATTAATTCATAAATAGGCATTGGTGTATGTACATATATGTACATGGGCAGGCTTTGTGCCTCTGCGCATGCCCTCCCTCAAAGCAAGAACATTTGGTTCCAACAACCTGGCATTCTGTGATGCTCACCTTCCCGGCATGATCATTGAAGACAAAATGGGTGGTGAAGAAAGCTGATAGTGACCAGTGTTTAAAAGATGTAGCATCTAGAGTCTTAAAGGGTTGAAGTTTAACAAGTCACTGTCTAGCAGAGAAGCAATAAGCCCACATGGAAGAAGCATACCAGCCTGTACGATCATGAGGTATCAATGGGATATGGTAAAAAGTATCAGAAGACCCAAAACAAACAAGCCCAAAAGCCATATTGTTGAGAATGGGGGGCGGGGACCTGCAGAAGAGACCCAAAACCCATCTGTAAACAAGGAACATCCCCTCACAGAAGAGTCACAAGGAAGAGATGAGTCAACCAGGGTGCAGTATAGCACTGATAAAACACACAATATTCTTCTGGTTTCTGGAGACTCCCTCACCCCCCCCCCTATCATTACCCCAGTCCTGCCTTTCACTGCAGGCTAGACTGAAGCATGTGCACAGGTACAGATAAGAGCTCATGCCACACATGGAATCTAGGTCAAATAAACGCCTAAGGAACAGAAATAGGAGTAGCAATACCAGGAGGGTAGGGAGACAGTGCAATGAAGAGGGGAGGAAGGGGGAACCTATCGCAATGATGGATACATACCACACTCACACCCCCAGGGGACAAACAACAAAAACTGCGGGGGAGGGGAGAGAAAGACATAAAAAATAATAATTTATAATTTATCAATGATTCATGAGGGTAGGAGGGGGGCAGGAAGGGAAAAAGAGGAGCTGATATCAAGTACTCAAATAGAGAGTAAATATTTAGAAAATAATGATGAAAATATATGTACAAACATGCTTGATACAATTAGGAATTGTTATAATAGCAATAAGAGCCCCCAATAAAATCATCTTAAAATAAATAAAAGTTAAAAAATAAAGTTTTAAAAAGAAGAATCAAGATTTTTTAAGTTCATTAATATTGAGAAAATAATGACTAGTTTTAAATTAACCAGACTTATTTGTTGGATAGAATAAACTCAATATGACCAAAGTGACATATTAGGGTTAATTTGAAGCAAAATGAATTTCAAATGAGTTTTAGAATTTATGATATGTTATATTGTTTCTGCCACATTAGGATTTACCTTGTCGGTATTTATTAGTTGGGAAACTGCTTGCATTCTTACCTCCACCAGGAAACAAAAGGACAATATTGTATCCTTTATGGAATTACACCGTTGTCTTGCTTCCCATGGAGTGAATGGTCCATTTAAACAGTCAATCTTTCAGTTAGCGAAGGATCTTTTAACTAGTGAGCCTTTAGAGCTCATTAATTAGAAGAGAAGTTTACATCAACTCTGAAATTAATCATAGACTTTAAGCAACATAATGTTTCTGAAATAATTTTAAAATAATGCAAATGGTGAGACATCCAATTGTTAAACCAGAATAAGGATATTACTATTATAAACATTTAAAATCTATTGATAATTTGGACATACAGGTGATATTTAAAACTTTTCTTCTAGTATGTATGTGGAATTATATTATAATAGAGGGAATTATTGAGATAATAAAAAACATTTTTCACTTCCATTCTCACTTGAAATTTCATCTATGATGTTTCTTTATCCCCTAATTCTGGTTGAAAAGTTGGTGAATTCCTGAACACTTTGTTTATTCATAGGTCAGAAAATGCCTTTCAATCATTTGGTCAAAGAAAGTGTTCATCCAGGAAATTAAGTTGCTCATTTACATCAGTTATCAAAACCATAGACCTGACTTAAGAATTCTTTTATTTTTATGTCAGTCCTGCACAAGGCACTATATAAGTTTAATGCCATGCTGATGTAAATATACACATCCTTCTTCAAAGAATTGGAAAAACTGACTACCAACTCTATATGGAGAGGGATAAAGCCCAGATTTAGTGGAGAACTCCTCAAGAAGAAGGACAAGTCAGAGAACTTGCTTTACCTGACTTTAGTACCTACTATACAGGCACAGTGGTCAAAACAGCATGGTACTGGTATGGCAGATACTCAGAACAATGGAGAAGAACTGAAAACCCAGAAATAAAATCATCAGCATACAGACTACTAACCTTTGACAAGGGACCCCAAATGAAGCAAGACCCTTACCTCACTCCATGCACAAGAATAAGCTCAAGGTGGATCATAGACCTCGAGGTAAAACCCCAAACTATTAGGGCCATCAATGAGGGAATTGGGACAAACCTAAGAACGTTTGCACAGGGATTGCATAGGCTATTGGAACTAGGAAAGGACAGAAACACAGAGGAAGCACATATTGACAAGTGGGAGATATTGAAGCTAAAACACCTGTGTACAATGCAAGACTTCACCAAGAGAGTAATAAGGGATCCAACAAACTGGGAAAATATCTTTAGTGATGACACATTTGATAAAGGCCTTATTACCAAAATCTAAAATACTTTGCTAGCCTACAATAAGAGAAAAGCAAATAGGTATCAAAGAGATGTATAAAAGACCTGAACATGTGTCACTAGGGTAAAAATCCAAATGGCCAACAAACATATGAGAAAATGTTCCTAATCACTGGCCATAAGGAAAGTGCCAAGGAAAACAACTGTGAGATGTCCCCTAACACCCTCAAAGTTAGCTCAATTAAAATCAGAAACCACACGTGTTGGAGGGGATGCAGCGAGACAGGGACTATCAGTTACTGCTGGTGGTTCTGTAGGTATGTGTAGCCATTACGGACATCAATTTGGCGATACCTAAAGCAAATGGACATTGAGCTATCATAGGACCCCACAAGCCTCCTAGTAGGAATATACCCAGAAGTAGGAAAGAGACCACAACCACACAGCTGTGCTCCAAAGTTTATTGTAGCACACTTCACAATTGCAAATAATTGGAAACTACCTAAATTTCCATCAACCAAGAAATGGATTTAAAAACTCTGGTATATACATACAATGGAGTATTACAGTGATGAATGCGTGAAGCACATTGTCACATGGTGCTAATTAAGTAAGCCAAGCACAAAAAGACAAATACAACAGGAGTCTACTGAGGGAATCTTAGAAAGCACAAGGGACAGAGGGGGAAAGTCTCAGGGTGAGGTCCAGGCACTCTGGCAGGAACCAGAACCAACCCAGCAATGCATGTGGTGGCCAAGTAAAAAGAAGGGGAAAAGGAGAAAAAAAAAACACGTGGATAGTGGGGGAACAGGACACCAATCCACACATGGGGAGAGCATTTTTCTTGTCTCCACAGGAAAGCAAGAAAGACACTAGACCTCTACCTGAGGCACCAAGCCTTGAAGACGACATACGGCATGAAGCAGCAAACTAACAGAGAGGTCTGCAGGGCCAGCCCAGGTCACAGCTAAGTTGCACCCCTCCCTGGAAGAATGCACTACAGAGGAAAGAACTGAAGATACAAGCCAGGGAGAGTGGTGGGTCTGCCAGACCACACAGAAGCAAACTAAAAGGGAGGGAGGGGGCAGATAGAGAGGGAGAGAGAACCACATCTTGCACAGAGAGGAACATAGGGCCAGTCCCACCATGAGACAAGATACACAGTGCTACAGGCAACAGCACTGGAGATAAGGTCTGAGCCCCACACACCAGAGTAAAACACAAAAGGAGTGCGACCGAGCAGCAAGGGGAGCAAAGCAATGAAGTCCACAAGGAATCCAGAAAACAGACTTCAGAATCAGTGGACAGGCCTTGGCAACTCACCAGACCCAATTGGAAACCCTTCATAAGGGTTAACAGACAGACCTGGAACTATTTATAGGCTTTTTTGTCTTTCTTTTCCTCATGTCTATCCATATAAAATAGACAGCATAAACAATACTGAGGAGAAAATGGGGTCGATGGATCCGAGGGGATATGGGAAGAGGATTAGGTGAGGTTAAAGGAGGGAGGAGCCAACAAACTCAAGGACAAGGGAACAATAGAGATCTAAAATTGATGGCGAGGAGGGCATAGAATGCCTGGTAGGGATTGATTAAGTGCAATGTAGCCGAGAGAAAGTACTGAGAGCCAAATGAAAGTCTAATGTGATAGTGGGACAGGAGGAAAGTAAAAAGAAATAGAGGAAATAACTAGGAGGCAAAAGACATTTACAGAGGTATAAATAAAGGCATGCACATATGTAAATATTTTAATACATAACAATAGGGATATAGGTGTACATACACATATTTAAATGTTAAGTATTAAGATAGCAGATGGGCATTGGTTCTACCCAAGTACTCCCTCAATGCAAGAGCACTTTGTTCCTGCCTTCTGTGATGCTCACCTTCCCTACACAATCGCTGAAGTCAAAATGGATGCATAAGCAAAAGTGGTGAACAAAGCTGATTGTGTCTGACTATCAAAAGATATAGCATCTGGGGTCTTACAGGCTTGAAGCTAAACAAGTGGCCATCTATCAAGGAAGCACCAAAGCCCATTTGGAAGAAGCACACCAGCCTGTGTGATCATGAGGTGTCCATGGGCTCAGGTATCAGGCATCAAAGACTCAAAACAAACAAATATATCAATGCAAATGAGGGGGGTCAGAATGGAGACCCAAAGCCCATCTGTGGACAATTGGACCTCATAGACGGGTCACAAGAAAGAACGAGTCAGCCAGGGTGCAGCACAGCACCGACGGAACACTCAACATGCCTCCAGGACTTTAATGCTTTCCCCACCACCACCACCCTCCACTCTCATGATCCCAGTTCAACCTTACAAGTCCAGCTAGACCAGAGCATGTACACTAGTGCAGCTAAGAGCTCTCGACACACGGAATCCAAGATAGATAAACCCCTCAGGAAACATAATAGGAGTATTGATACCATGAAGGTAGGTGGCGGGGGGAGAAGGGGGGGAAATGGGGAACTGACTACAATAATTGACGTATTAACATACACACATACCCAGGGGAAAGAACAACAGAGATGCTTGTGAAGGGAGACAGTGGATGGTGTAAGATATGAAAATAATAATAGTTTAGAATTTATTAATTGTTCATGAGGGTGGGAGGGTGAAGGTGGGAAGAGAAAACGAATAGCTGACACAAAGGACTCAAGCAGAAAGAAAATGTTTTGAAAATGATGATGGCAACACATGTACAAATGTGCTTGATACAATTGATGCATGAATGGTTATAAGAGCTGCAAGAGCCCCCAGGAAAATGATTTATTAGAGAGACATGGGGGTGGGGTGGGGAGGGCGGTGCGGAGAGAGAAAATGTTTTTTTTTTTTAATCTCTTTCTATAGTATAGATGTCTGACATGGAAAAGGTATGTTTGGCATGTTCTTGCTATTCCTTTTCATATTTGATCTGTCCTTCTCCACCTTTCAACCTATTTTGAATGTGTGGGACAGGAAGGGAGAAGCAATAAGGCCACGGAAAGCCTTATTTGACCAGCACTATTCAAAATAGAAAGGAGTACTGGTGGTGTAGTGTACTGTGACTTGGACTATCATTTGCAAGATAAGCCGTTTGAACTCACCAGCTATTCCATGAGAGAAAGATGAGATGTTTTATCCCCATGAACATTTGTAGTCTCACAAATTCAAAGAGTTCTACTCTATCTTAAAGAATCACGAGGAGTCAGAATTGTCTTACTGGAAGTGAATTTGGTTTATAGTTTATTCAGAAAATCATTAGCTCAACTACCATTGAAAGCTGTTTAAAACCGAGTTTCTTTATCCCTTCAGGGATGTTTCCATGAACTCTTAAAGGAAACCCATCTTGCTTTGGGTCTTTCATCTGCATATCCTTACTTTGATGTGGACTAGTGTGTCCTCCCACCATTTGTCTGTCAGTTTGTCAGACTATGGTCGTTTGCATGACATTGTGATGATGTCATCCACATGTAAATATCGGCAGAGTGACCCAAAATAAGAAGAAAATTCTACAAATATCAATTAACAATGAGAACTTGGAATGTACAAAAGCTAGGAATATTGTAAGCTGTCAGAAATGAAATGGAACGCACACACATCGATGTTCTGTGTTAGTAAGCTCAAATGGATGGATAATGGCCATTTTGAATGAGAAAATCCTATCAATGAAAATGAGAAAATTATCATCACTGAATGAAAAAAGTCATCACCAAAGAGGGCGTTTCAAGTTCTATGTTTAAGTTCAAGACCCTCTGAAGTAGGATACTACCTATCCCCATACAAAGAACCCCAATGAATACAAGTATTATACAAATTTATGTAATAAAGACAGCGATGCAGAAACTGAGTAATTCTACCAACATATTTAGTCTGAAATTAATCAAATATCTATTCAAGATAAATGGACAATGATCAGAGATAGAACAGGTAGAAACAAAGAGGAAACAGACTGCCCATTGTCCATGTGGACGTTCAGGTTGAAGCTAAAGAAAATTAAAACAAGTGCAAAAGAATCAAAATATGACCTTGAGTATGTACCATCCCTTGAGTATATACCATCTGAATTTCAAGAATATCTCAAAAAAAAAAGATTTGATGAGTTGCACACTAATGAAAAAAGACGTGATGAGCTGTGGAAGGAACCCAAGAACATAATGCGTAAAGAAAGCAGCCAATCCTCAGAGAAGACCACATGGCCGGCCCCTCTATGAGACATGACATCCCTCACTGACCCATAGCCCTACAGGGGACAACACTGGAGACACAGTGTGGGAATTCCATCTGATCTGATCGCACCACACCGAAGCAAAACACTAAGGGTGTGGAACAGAACAGCAAGGGGAATAGAGCAACGGTGTCCCCAGGGAATACTAAAAATAGACTTTGGGGCCAGGGCTTGGTGCCCCAAGAGACTCTATTGGAAACACTCCTAAAGGCCAACAAACAGTCCTTGAACTAACTACAAGCTTTTCTTTCTTGTCGTTGTGTTTTGTTTTGTTCTTTGTCATTGGCTTGCTGTTGTTTTGTTTTATTTTGTTGCTTGGTTTTACTCTGTCTTATTTTTGTGCATGTTATTATCTCCACAGGTCTGTCTAAATAAGATAGTCTGGATGAACAATCTGGAGGAGAAAACAATGGGACTGACAGTTCTGGAGGGATATGGGAGAGTAGGAGGTGGGGGAAAAGTAGTGGTGTTAACAAACCCAGGGACAAGGGAAAACAAGTGATCTAAATTGGTGGTGAGGAGGGTGTGGGAGGCCTGGTAGGGTGTGACCAAGGGTAAAGTAACCTAGAGAAATAACTGAAACCCTAATGAAGGCTGAGCAGGATAGTGGGACAAGAGGAAAGTAAAAGGAAATAGAGGAAAGAACTAGGAGGCAAAGGGTATTTATAGAGGTCTAAATAAAGGTATGTACATATCTAAATAAATGTATATATGAGGATGTGGAAACAGACCTATGTGCATATATGTATAGATTTAGTATTAAGGTAGCAGATGAACAACGGGCCTCCACTCAAGTACTCCCTCAATGCAAGAATACTTTGTCCTATTAAACTGGCATCCCATGATGCTCACCTCCCGACACAACCGCCGAAAACAAAGTGGGTGCATAAGCAACTGTGGTGAAGAAGGTTGATGGTGGCCGGCTGTCAAAAGTTATATCGTCTGGGGTCTTAAAAGCTTGGAGGTAAACAAGTGGCCATCTATTTCAGAAGCAACAAAACCCACATGGAAGAAGCACACCAGCCTGAGTGCTCATGAAGTACTGAAGGGATAAGTTATCAGGCACCAAAGAAGAAAAAAATCACATCATTGTGTGCTCACCTCCCTGATACAAACACTGATGATAAATGGGTACATAAGAAAATGTGGTGAAGAAAGCTGATGGTGCCCGGCTATCAAAAGTAAGCCAAAGGGGTGTGAGTATCAGGCATCAGAAAACAAAGAATCATATCATTGTGAATGAGGAGTGCAGAGTGGGGACCCAAAACCCATCTGTTGGCAACTGGACACCCCCTTACGAAAGATTCGCAAGGAGGAATTGAGCCAGTCAGGGTACAGTGTACCAACGATGAAACATTCAATTTTCCTCTAGTTCCTAAATGTTTCCTCCTCACCTACTATCATGATCTCAATTCTAACTTACAAATCTGGCTAGACCAGATGATGTACACTGATAAATACAGGGACTGGAAATACAGGGAATCCAGAACAGATGATCCCTTCAGGCCCAGTAGTGAGAGTGTGATACCAGGAGGGTAGAGGGAGGATGGGGTAGAGAGGGGGAAGTGATTATAAGGATCTACATATAACCTCCTCCCTGGGGGACGGACAACAGAGAAGTGGGTGAAGGGAGACATTGGGCAGTGTAAGATATGACAAAATAATAATTTATAAATTATCAAGGGTTCATGAGGGAGGGGTAGAGGGGAATGAGGAGCTGATTCCAGGGGTTCACTTGGAGAGAAATGTTTTCAGAATGATGAGGGTAACAAATGTACAAATGTGCTTTATACTATTGGTGTATGTATGGATTGTGATAAGAGTTGTATGATCCCCCAATAAAATGATAAAAAGTAGATAAAAAGAATGCTCTGAATCACTACCAAAAAGAACTAGCAGACATTCAACCATCTCAGAGAGGTAGCATAGGAGCAATGACCAATAATACTCAAGGTACAGTGGAAGCATTAGCAAACATCAAGGTCTCAGAAACTGATGGAATACTAACTGAAATGTTTCAACAAGCTGATGAAGCACTGGAAGCACTAAGTCTTTTATGCTAGGAAATTTAGAAGGTAGCTACTTGATCAACTTACGAGAAGAGATCCATATTTGTACCTAATTTAAATAAAGGTGACCCTTCAGAATGATCAAATTATAGAACAATGTCACTATTAGCACATACATGTAAACTTTTGCTGAAGATCCTTCAACAACAATTACAACAGTACACTGATGGGGAACGATGAGAGGGTTAGGCCAGATTCAGAAGAGGGCATGGAACAAGAGACATTATTGCTAATATCAAATGTATCTCCACTGAGAGCAAAGAATACCAAAAAGATCTTTATTTAAGATTGATTAAATACGCAAAGGTATTCAAAAGTGTGGATCCTATGCAATTATGGGTAGCATGGAGGAGGATGGAATTCCAGAACAGTGCAGAGTTCTCCTGTGACATCTGTACATGGATCAAGCGGCAGTTGTGGGAACAGAACGAGGAAATACTACATAGTTTATAATTAGAAAAGGTATGTGTCAAGGTTTGCTTTTTTCACCATAATCAGAGAAGTTGGACTCTCTAGAGAAGGACAGGGCATCAGGACTGGAGGAAAGCTTAGTAACCACTTGCAATATGAAGAGGACACAACCTTCCTTGCTGAAAGTGAGGTAGACTTGAAGTACTTGCGGAAGGAGATCAAGAATTGCAGCCTTTGGTATGGATTAAATTTCAATGTAAAGAAGACCAATCTTCTCCCATCTAGACCAAGAGGTAACTTTATGATAGGTGGAGCTAATGAAGTACAGAACTTCATCTTGCTTGGATCCATAACCAATGCTCATGAAAGCAGTAGTCAAAAACTCAAACAAAACGTTGCATCGGGTAAACTCCTGCAAAGGACTTCTCCAAAGTATTGAAGATCAAGGATGTCACTTCAAGGACTCAGGCATGTCTGACCTAAGCCAAGGTATTATCAACTGCTTCAAATGCATGTGAAAATTGGATATCAAATAAGGAAGATCAAAGAAGAATGGATGCATTTGAATTGCAGTGCTGGGGAAGAATATTGAAAATATTGAAGAATATGGACTACCAAAAGATAAAACAAACCTGTCTAGGAGTAATTATAGTCAGAATGCTCCATAGAAGCAGGGGTAGAGAGATTTCATCCCACATACTTTGGACAAGTTCTCAGGAGAGGCCAGTCCCTGGAAAAGGATATGCTGCCGGTAAAGCAGAGGCTTTTGAAAAACAGGAAGGCCCTCAAAGCGATGGATTATCACAGTGGCAGCATCAATGGGCTTGAACGTAACCATTTTTAGGATGGCACCGAACCAGGTACTGTTTGATTCTGCTGTGTACAGCGTCACGATGAATCCAAACCAATCTGAAGGCATCTAACAGGGAAAACAATGACATAGCTCTTCATGTGCCTATTTTCAGCTGATTTTTCAGTCTCTGGAACTTCAGGTATCTGTCCCCTGACATTCGATTTAGTGTTTTCCTCTGGATATTCTCTGGATAGCGTCTAAGAATAACCCATGCCAGGAAGCATATGTAATCCATGTACAGACAACGTAAGAATGATCTTGGTTCTAACAAATTCTGGCGGACCTCAAAGCCGGAACATTTGTGTTCACTGCAGAGCATCGACCAGTCAGTCCCGGCCTTTTCGATTCTCATGTGAGTCAGACTGTGCTCCGTGTGTGCACAAAATTGTGAGGTCATAGACTCACAGTCAGCTCTTGAGCAGGTGGCACTAAGGGTCATTGAAGTTCCTTTCCCTGGGCCTACTGAGGGGTGGGATGTTCCTTGTGGATCTCTTACGGTGGAGAAGGTAATGGTGGGACTGGATAACCACCAAGCCTTTCAAAATCTTCTTTCAATATCCTACTCGGTTTTGTTTGCTGCATGCCTAAAAGAGACTGAAGTGGGTGGTCAGCAAAGGGTCCTAATATCGATTGCCTTTCTTTTGCATGCTGGTATCCCTTGGAAATATAGTATTTTCATAGAACCTCAGTGGAAAATGCAGTCATAAGTCCATTTTCATAGCTGGTTACTTTGGCTAAACTGGGGTCATACAAATCAAA
Organism: Tenrec ecaudatus; assembly: GCF_050624435.1. NCBI lineage: Eukaryota > Metazoa > Chordata > Mammalia > Afrosoricida > Tenrecidae > Tenrec > Tenrec ecaudatus. The sequence continues at coordinate 93,077,326 of NC_134536.1, forward strand.
TGTTCCAACACAATTCCTGTTATAGCTGATATCTTTGTTTAATGTGCCAACAGGCCATAAATTTTGGATAATTTCAAAGTAACCTCAGACCTTTTCTCAGGACTGTTTTTCAGAACTGCATCAAATCTAGGCCAGTTGTGCTGGGTAAGGTTAGAGCTCTCAGAAGAGATAAAATATGAAACAAATGTTTTCTATAAAAGCTTAGTTTATATTAATTTGATAGTTCTAAGTCCTCCTTACCCAATTAAGTGAAGCCAGCCAAATATTTCCTTAAAAAGTCATAGTTAGCCAATGAAGTATTATTTCTCTTTTTTAAATCCCCTCCTTCTGAATTAAAGATTGTTCACATATACTTACTCGGGATTCCTTTGTCTCTCTCATTGCTTTGAAAACAGTGTTTTCATTTTCCCAAATGGTGATTTGTGCCAATTAGGTCTATAGACGCCTCTGCTAGCAAATAAATTACTCAACTAATCTCTTTAAAAAGAAACTTTCCTGTCTTTTTCTTGATTTAATAATCGATATAATGATATGGATGGTCTACTTTTTATTTGAAAATCATACATAACTTATAAAACAAATATGTAATATGTATTTAAACAAAATATTTTTTAAAACCACTGCCAATCTTATAGAACAGAGTAGAATTGCCCTGTAGGACTTATGACCTTTTCCCGCGATCTTTACAGGAACAGGCAGCCACATCGTTTCTCACAGAGCAGATGGGGGGTTCAAATAAACATTTCAGGTAACACCCAAGACTTTAAACCCTAAGCCACCAGGTCTTCCACTTGATATATCAGTATGTAGAAATAATATGTTAATATTCTGGTATATGTAATAATATAAATATAAACCTATTCTTTTGTAATATATAATTAGATATTGATTTATGGAAATAATATAATGTGAGTTTGAAGAAATATTAATGTGGAGTTTAAGCATTTCTCCGAAATCCATTCCAAATTGTGTAAATTGATTGTTTTTAGCTTGCTCATCCCCAAGAGGCTGCTAAGCTGTGTTATTTTGAATACAAGTGCAAGGTTGCCTTTCCTTCAGACTTTGTTCCCAGCTGACATAAATCGAATGATGAGGTAACCAGCGCCTGTCCATTCTTCTGCAGAGCGTATGTGACCCCCAGGTTTGCATCACCGGGACTGGTCGACCACATCACCTTGTCCAACTGTAGGGGAAAGCCTCCCATAGGGCGATAGTAGCTCAAACATTCTGAAAATTCATAAGGCTGCTGCCTTTACGATATCCCATAGAGCAGCAGCTAGATAAAAATCCCTGTAACAAGAGGGAAACATTAGTAAAATGAAATTTGTTTAGGCTTCAGGACTCCACAGGTACAGTTCAAATCTTCAGAACTTCAAAGGACTGTAAATCAACCAAGCCTGAAAAGTCCTTGTTAACCTTCCCTGGGGAAAATGCATTCTTCTGAAAAGAGAATGGAGAGGCCACAGGGTGAACCTTTTAGATCTTCCTGCCCACACCCTTCCCATGGCCGCTTCTCTTTCATTTTCATTATGCAGCACAGAATTTTTAAAAATCTTTTGTAAACCTCTTTTAATGAATTCCACCACAGTAATATTTTCTCTACACCTGGCCACAGACCATTGCTAAACTTGTATGGTGGGAAAAACCTACACAGATACCTACTTTTGAATCTTGGCCCTACCCCTCTTATGAAATCGATACACTTGGGTGGAAATCATAATCTGTTTTAGGCTCTGTTTTGTCATCTGTGGAATGAGATCATGATCATCTCCTTTGCTTATTGTGTTCATAACATACTTTAGGTAAAGTCCCAAGCACAATTTGAATATACATTAAAGATTCACCAAATATACATGATGTCTCTTTTGTCCTCTGCTACTTTTGTCTGCTCCTCCAGGCGGGAGCGAGTGCTTCCAGCAAAGGCATCAAAGGATAGTTCTTAGAGAAGCTAACACTAACCCGGATGCTTAGAGGAGAAGCATATGTTGAGCTTATTAGAAGGAAAGAAAAGAAATTCCCAAGAAAGAAGAAAAAGTGTGACCATTTGAGCAATTTGAACTATAGGCAGTCCCTGCGTTGCAAATAAGTTCAATTTTTACATCTTTGCCATGTGGAATTTGTAAATATGTCTTGGGTTCTGTTTATATTTAAAATTGGGCAAATGCATCTAATGTACCTTTCTAAGCATAATAATAAAAGTCATTAAGGAAGCATTTCCAGATGCGTGCAAACATCTATAGCATCCACTAATAACAATAGTCTTTTGATAGGTATCACAAAGAAGTGCCAGTTTGCTGTGGTTCTCGCTTGGAACTGTTCATACAGTAGACTTTGATGGGGTAGAGGTGGGGCATAGTTCCAGATGTGGACGGTAAGCAAATCAACCTTTCTAATCCAGGATGTGGTCCACTCTCTCTCCTTCCTTCTTCATTTGGAGCTCAAATTTCTCAGCACTCAGTTTGCAAAAGGTTAAGGTTCACCAAAGGAACCCTAAATCCATTTATGTGTCTCTACATAAATTTAGCCTCCTTCTTACCAGTAAGCAGCATTATAAATAGCTTTGCCCACAGGCCAGTTGTATGAGAGTGGATTACTGTCACTGCCCAGCTAGACCAGGGAGAAGTGGCATATTCCTTGGGGACTTGCCTGGTGTGTGCTTTTCATGGAAACTGGTGTGCTAGGGTTACTTGTCCTGACTGTTCTGGTGAGAGTGCCCTGAACCCATCCTATATGCTCTTCTCTCTAGCATTTGTGTCCCAATTACGGTCCCATTTCCCCTTCTGTGGTCCCATCTGTAACTGTGATGTATTGATCTGCCGTCAATTATGCTTTTGTGACAGTTTCCTTTGCCCTCCCACATCTTTGAATCTGCAAATACATGGATGCCGTTATGATCTCAGCCTGATGGTCTCCCTCACCCAGATGATGTATCTTTGCTTTTGTCTTCTCTTTTCCTATTTAAGATTTAATACATGTTGAGTTCTCTTATGTAACCTAAAACAAATCTCTTCACATTTTTATGAGCTCTTCATTTTGTTTGCATTCTCTATGGTATAATACACCCAAACTTGTTCTGGGCCAGATCTTTTCATAATTTTGCTCTCTATTTTTAATTCTTAGTCCTGAGATATCTACTTCTTGTTTTCTATAGTAATTGTAATAATGCCTCTTCTATTAGATCTATAGGATTTGCTCCATGAGAAGACTATTATATATATATATATACCTGTCATTGAGAAGGTTATCCATTAATTCATTGAGTCACTAGAAGGGGAAAGGCAATATTTTATAATTCCCTAAATAGACTAAAATAAATTAAAAGGAGGACATCATTCAAAATATAGAAACCAATGTATTTACATTTTATTTACAGTGTATTTAATTTCACAATGGAACTCAATGACTTTAAACAAATCAGTGTTTAGATTAATAAAAGAATAAATGTACATGATTTCATTATGAGAGAAGATAAGCTATACCAAGCAGTAACTTAACATGAGCTATGTAGAATGAAATGAAACAAAATAGGCTTGTAAAATGTATATCAGAGATAAAAATTAATTATTGAATTAGTAACAGCATAAAGACAAGATAAATATATCCCCAAACTACCTAAACTTGACCTCTCGTAAGTCTGTGTAAGCAGAGTGGAAGTAAGTAAACTAATAGGACTTGTAACGCCCTGATGGTGTAATGGCTAACCTCATGGTCAGCAATGTGAACCCACCAGCCACTCCCTGAGAGAAAAACTAGTCTTTCTGCTCCTGTATTTGCAGCCTTGGGGAAGTTCTCCTCCATTCTGTTCCATCAGGTGCAACTCACGGCAATGAGTGAGACAGGAAATGAGTACAAATAAAGATATTATTGTAACTACTCATAGTGCATAAGACAATAGTAAATGCCATTCTATAACATTTGTAAATCTTTGACAAATGTAAATTTTTTCACTAAGAAATATTAATTACTAAAATTCACCCAGATAGAGTGGAAATGAAGAGAATTAAAAACTGATCAAGACTCTAATTAAAAAGGATTAAAATTTTAAATAAAGATCATAGCTGAAATTCTCCAGCATCCAAAATATCAGTATTATTTAAAGAGTTCCAGGTTACCGAAAATCATACTAAATCCTTAGTATATCTAAATCTTTAGTATAAACTAAATCTTTATGATATGTCATTTCATAATATCTTTCATATTAAAATACAAGTAAGATTATGAAGGAAACAAAATGTTGCATATGAACATAAATTGGAAAGCTTTAGAATAACTTGTTGCAGTTACACACTAGCATTAGTTGCTAATCCCTTCTTCCTACTTTGATGCCATCTACTGGAAATTCTCACGATAAATAGGAGAAAATGAATATGCCTATGTTATGAATGGTTCCCTCCAGAGGTAGTGCACCACAAAAATAACCCAAACTTATGAGTTACAAGGTTACCTAATTGACGCCTATCCAAAACTCTAACCCTATCCAAAAAACTAAAATGCTGCAGGTAAACCTGATTCAAATTTAGGAATGTGCACAAATCCTAATCTGGATGACAAAACCAAATCTGTACTCCAAACCACCACCATCACACCCTGAAACCTTGAACAAGAATTAGATAATTTTATTAAATGAAGGCTTTTATGATAAAAAAGCACAATATAACACAAAATATTGCATCATAAAATAAATTGGAAAAGCTACTTATACCTCAATGAGACAAAAAGAGTGCTTACCTAGCGTATGTTAAAATTTGTCAGAAATTTAAAAGCATAAATAACAAACTCATAATAAATATAAGCAAAAATATTTCAATTTAATTCATGGAACACAATTTATAATCGACCAAATGAAATAATAGCAAGTGTTGTAAAAGTGAATACAAAACAAATAAAGTAACAAGAGAAATTGTTTCCCAATTTGCCAAATAATTATAAAATTAAAAGTTATATGCAGCCATCAAATCAACATTTAAAAAATATAGTAATAAGATAGTAATCATTTCATGGTGAGACAAACAACTTCTATAAAAGAGTAATGTAATATATTGTTGATGGAAATATAAATTATTACAGTCTTTTTTGGAGAGCAGTCTGACAATCCCTTACCTCTAAATTGAAATATAGAGAGCCTTTAATCTGCTAATCATATTCCTAGGAATTAATCACCAGGAATAAAAGCACCAATAAATGAAATATCTGAATTGTACTTTTGGCCTGAACACACAAAAAAACCAACTAGGAAATTTGAAAATGTCATTGTAGAAATGGCTAATAAAGTAAGGAACAGGTACTCCATTAAGCATTTTGCCTTTGATAAAAAGATTAAATTAGAATAGTGTGATTTCATGGGAAAGGATTTTCATAATGCATTGCTGAGGGAAGATAAGGAATAATAACTAATTTTATTTTATCAACAATGACAAAACATATATATGCTAATATGCATATAGAGGTTGGTACAGGAAAAAATATAATAGGTTGTAAGCATGAATTAGTTTCTTGTGATAGACTGGGGAGTCAAAACTGGGGAGGGAGGAAAAAATCAGGAGTTGATATCAAGGGCTCAAGTAAAAAGAAAATGTTTTGAAAAGGATGATGGCAACATGTGTACAAATGTGCTTGACACGATGGATGTATGGATTGTTATAAGAGCTGTAAGAGCCCCCAATAAAATGATTTATTAAAACGTAAAAAATAATTATAAATATAATGTACTAAATAATTAAAAGAGAATGAATATTGAATTGTTTAAGTGCTTTCAAAACATGTCCTGGAAAATTGACCAAAATTATCAAAGCTCTCTATCACATATAGTTTTGCAGTGTGAATTCACATCTGCTTGGTGTATGTCTATGGTTTGGCTAAATTAAAATAAACTAGCAGTTCAGGACTTGAAACATTTTAAATTAAAATCCTGGGGATTTATTTAAACATTGGAAACAAACTTTCTTAGTATTCTCTAAACTACACCAACTGACATTCCATTCCTCCAAAATCTTTCATTTGGTTTAGGAGTGTGTGTGTGTGTGAGTGAGTGTGTGTGTGTGTGTGTGTGTGTGTGTGTGTGTATAGACCAACTTAATTAAATATATTCTGTACATTTTGAGACATAAAGTAGTTTTTGTACTTGTATTTTGGGAACCATATTCTACTAAAAATGTTAAAATACAATATTGAATAAAGCATTGTATCTAAATAAAATACAGTATTAAAACAATTTTAAATGTTAAAGAGAACAAATGTCACTCTGAGGACCAAGGTGCACCTAACCCAAGTCGTAGCATTTTTAGTTATCTTATATGCATGTAAAAGCTGGACAATGAATAAAAAAGACCACAGAAGAATCAGTGCGTTTTGAAATCAGGTGCTGACAACGAATATTGCAATAGCATAGAGTGCCAAAAGAACAAACAGGTCTATCCTGAAAGAAGCCTAAGCAGAATGCTCCTTAAAGGGAAGATGGCAAGGTCTCATCTCACATATTTTGGACATGTCATTAGGAGACACCACTCCTAGGAAAAGGTCATCATGCTTGGTAAAGCAGAAGACCAGCAAATAACCAAAAAAATGGATGAATCTTCCTGAGATGGATGGACACACCGATTGCAACAATAGGCTCAAAGGTCACAATAATTATATGGCTTGCACAGAATCAGGAGGTGTTTCATTCTGTTGTACACAGGCTGGCTATGATTTGGAGTTAACTCATGACACCTAACAACATTCAAAATATAAACATCTGCTAAAGGCATTGCCCTAGTCAAATTATGTTCTTTATAAAAGATCTCTTGTATCACATCCGATCACATAAACAATTGGGTCTAGGCTCATATTATCCACTGATAATTTTTTTTAAATCCCAGTGCCTTCAGTAATGGACAAGGATTAGGCTATTGTGATATTGTAATATCTCAACTAGTTTTATAGTAACAGTGTTTGATAGAAATGCCTCTAGATTTGCATCCTAGAATGGAGTTACCCTAGGTCTACACATATCTCACTCAATAAGAAATTTGTTCTCTGGTAGGAATTCCTTGGCTGCTATTCAAGATCCGTGCTAAGCTGCGAAGACAGCCTATTGAGTGAAACTGGCATTTGCTGCTGGCCTTAGCTCATCAATAAATTACCAGAAGGAATATTTCCTTTCTGTCACTTGGGACCTGCATCTGAAATTGGCTTCTGCTTATTACTTGTTCATGGTCAGGCCTAGACCAATTGGGGCGCAGAGACGGCCAGGCACAATGACTCATTCAGTTCTGTGCACAAGGAAGGAAATGCAGGGATGGCCAAAAAGCTATGTGGAGTTCCATTCAGAGAGCCGCACATTTCCCTGAAACTTGCTTAGGAAAACATTCTAATGCCGTTTTTAGTGTGCTCTATTTGTCATTCTGAAACACAACACATTAGCTGCTTTGAACTCCCCAGTACCAAAAATATTTAAGTTACATAAGCAGATTGAGTGAAAGACTAAATGGAGCTTGTAACACACTCCAAAGCATCTCCCTACTGCCCGGGCGAATAGTGAAGCTCTTGTAAGAGACCGTGGAAAGCCCTCCAGACAGCCAGCCCAAGTCGGACAGTGCAAGGAAGCAGCAAAACCAAGATAAACAGGAGCGCATAGTTTCTACGGCTGGAATGAAAAATGATGTTCTGTAAAAATATAGACTATTTTCCTATTACTATTACAATTCTTGCATGACTTTCATTCCAATTGTTGGCTAACTCAGACTTTCAAAATGTTGAAGGCACAAGGACAACAGGGAGAAATATTTCTGTGCCCTATTTTATCCTGTACACATCTGAAAAACTGCAAATCCACAGAATAGCAAACTACCTAAATGTGCTCACTCCCCACCCCCAAAGAAACGCCTATGCATATTGCTTTCACCCACGCTGATCTTTGCTTTATTTTACATTTTTGGAACTTTGACTCATACTTTAAAATCTTTTAGAGTAGGGTTCTCTTTACATTGGGCATCCTCTGTGTGGGGCATACACTGCCTGTGTTTATGGTTGTATAGTTAGCAGTGAATATCGGATGCTTTAGATGGATTTTATGTGTATGTGTAAGACTTCCATAAGTATGGCATATGTGAACTACATTATAGAGAAGTAATGAGGCAGTCTTTATAGGGATCCTGCTACTAAGCAATCTTTATGTATATCATATATGTGAATAATATAAAGGAGCACAGAACAAATGAAATATTCATATGTGATAAATGGCATATACATATTCATATTTCCAGCATATTAAAAATAAATGCAACATACCTCCACAAGACATATGCACATTTATGCTTACACTTACTGCACCAATAAAAGAGACCAGTAAGCTGAAGGACTCCTTCTTTGAAATCCATACTGAAGTATTTGACTGAAAAAAGGATTGAGAGAGGCTGGTGGTGATATTACAAAACCAATAAGACACCTTTAAAAAAGCATATTTAAATTAAACTCTATTTCTTGATATTTTTATTTAAAATTTGGGGCCAGATGCACAAAAGAAAAAAATGTAATCTGTACTTGAAATTTGTTTCAAATATCACCTTTAAACTTACCGGTAAGTAGGGGAATTGTGTTATTTGGGTTCTATGTATAAAGTTGGCTTTATTACATATCAATTTCGATAAGTCAGGCCTCAAAACATTCTTACTCTTGGGGAAAAACTTAAGACTTATTAAGCAATCGATAACACAACTACCTTGTTGCCTTAATTATATGGTATTGATATAAGAAAACTACCACAAGAGGGTGACTGTAACAAACAAATTCATTTTCTCACATTTTCCATCAATCAAGGCAATGCTGACTCATAGTGACCCCCAGTGTGTTTCGGGGACCAGAACTGTTCGCAGGAGTAGAAAGCCTATTCTCTCTCCCACAGAGTTGTGGGTAGTGTTGAAATGCAGACCATGGGGTTTGCAGCCCAATGCATACCCACTACCTCACCAGGGCTTCTTCTCACAATTCTGGAGCCCAGAACTCCCTATTAGGAATGTCAGTGTAGGGCAAGGAGAGTCCTTATCTCTTCTCGCTTCTGATCCTGGGAGACCTTCAGGTGGTTTAGCACAACCTGCCCCTTTCCTTTGCTAGTGGGCTTGCTAAATTTCTTTCATGTATCACAAGAAGTCTATCACAAGACTTACCCTACACTAATTAACATAAGAAAGATCCCATTCCCAAATGAAGTGGTAAGCACAGGCATAGTGGTTAGGGTTTACTACATGGACTTTGGGGGTGCCTAATTCACTCCCTAACACTTGCACAGCAAGAACAATGAACACATTTCTTAGAGGAAAATATGTTCTAAGTCTCAATGTTGAATAATAGTAATAAATGCTATTAATTAGTGGCAAACACAGATCTGAAATAATATGAGGAGGGTCACAGGATGTAGAAAGCTATTTGAACTATTTTAGCACTTGAAAATGACAATTTACTAAGGATTTATTAACTTGGTTTGGAAGGTCATAGGCACTGGCTATAAAAACATCTAAGAAGCGCTGCTGTTGATACTGAATCAAGCAGCTGTGTGAACAGAGTATTTCTCAGGCTATTTTATCACACGGATAAGTGAAAGGAAAAATAACTTATAATTCTCTTAATTCTAATCCCATAATGAAGGCAATTAGTTAAGAAAGGAAGGAAAAAATTAAATTAGAAGCGGTTTCATTTAGTAAAAGTTCTCTCTATATTGCTAAACCTGAAATAAAGATCATAACCCACCCATTTAAACATTTTTTAGCATACCAGCTTTAATTTCAGGGAAGTTTTGAATTATAATCTTCAGAGTTTATTTTTAAGTAGGGCTACATGAAAGTGTCATCCTACTCTACAAAATTATTTTAAAAATAAAATAGATGAGTTATATGCAATTGCATTGAGGTATTAGGAAACTAGAGTGTGTGTGTGTGTGTGTGTGTTAATCACTAATGCATTTAAAATACTGAGCAATAAACAGGAATTATTCTTACTGAGCTACATAAAAAGGTATGTTTGCATTTATTTTCATCCAAATTTCATCGTGTATACAGGGTACATTAAAATTGTCATAGAAAGATTTCACTATTATTCCATTTCATTTTTCCAGAAGCCTTTGGAAGTCCTTCATACATCTATTCTTCCTAGAAAAAGACAGTTCTTACAAGTCTTTTGTCATGATTGAACCATTGAGTTGTGTGATATCAATTCAATGCCAATCAAAAAAAAAGAATTAATCAGTGGGGGAAAAAGTGTTCTTTAAATGTACTCATTACAACATCAGCCATATTGAAATGAACAACCTAAAGTGTAATAATAATTTCTCAATTCAAACCTACACTGTCCACCTTTGCCTTGCTATTATTAAGTTAGCTCAGCCAACCCACTAAAGTCAGTGTGAAGAAAGCATTTTTAAAAACCAAGCCAAGCTTTTCCTCAGAAAGAAATCCTATTTCCAACTAAATGTTTTAGACTTTCCAATTCCTCTACTACCACAACCAAGGGAAAGTCAGTTCACTTAATTGGCACAGGATGCAACACAAAGCAATGCCATTTCCTTCATAAAAGGCTGCTAGTGTTTCCATAATTCCTTTATAAAATCCATTAATGAATCTGTGGTCCTCTTTGAGGACAGTGATTTGTTTTTCCCTGTCCGACTGTGAGAGGGAACCTCCGAGACGGAAAGACAACTAACCTTTTAAAACAAAAATATGGTTTTAAGCATTTTCTCCCCACCCTTTGGGAGCTCTGGTGGCACTATTGGGAGAGTGGACCAACTGTAGTAGTAGGGTCAGTGGTGCAGACACAGTCACACAGAAGATGAGCCTATCTGTTCTGGTGATGATTTGTGGTGCAAACATAGGGTCACTAGAAATAAGGAGTAACTCAGGGGCAATGGGTTTGGGGTTTTGATTGATCCTGTTATTCTGCATTTATTAGTGTGATTTATTTGGTACCTTTGAGCTGAATGTTGATATTTGTCTGTATGTAGAAAGAAAAACACCTCATGCACTGAATCACAGCTCTGTAGATTCAAATTTCAGATTTTTCACAGAACATTAATAATTGTATACATGATATTCAACAGCAAGGATTGCTTAAAGGCGCACTCAAGAAAATTTCCAATATTTATTCTTTTCTTACAGACAGAGCAGATTATAAACAATGATGTTAATTATTCCTTTTAGCTAATAACCTCTTTTGTTATGAATTTAAGCTTTATGACAGCTCAAAGAGCCCCAATCTATGAAGTTTTTCTACTTTATGATTACTTTTTCTTTCACTTGAGGGTGGTTTGGAGAAAAAAGAATGACTGTAGTTGAGTAACTTTATCCAGGTCACTGGAACACGCTGCCTCCCTTCTTGCCTCTGCTCACTTTCCCCTCACCACCGCACTCTGGAATGTGGCCTCCCATCCTTTTTCCTGCTCGACAGACATCATAAAAGCCATTGGATAAGTGCACACAGTGGCCGACTGCTTTTCTTTCTCTTTCCTTCTGGTAAGCAGTGTGTGTGGTTCACAAGTCTTCAGCTCCACTTCCAAAGCTTCCAGTCAGTCACCCTTGCTGTGAACGGCTGCAGCCCGCCAGAGCCAGAGCACCACCGGCGAACAGCTACCTGCAGTGTGGTGTGCAGGCCAGTGCCTTTTGGTCCCGCTTCAGATGGAGTAGAGCTGTCCCCTGGGCCTTTCTGCGCTATTTGCTTTAGGGCAGCAGACACCCTGTGTTTGCTCCCACCCAAGGATGGTGATGGATTCTAACGTAGTTGCCTTTAGATTGCCGACTGAACGCTGTACCAACTGAACTGCCAGAGCTTCCCAAAGCCTTCAGATGAGAGAAGAAATGGAATAGATGTTCATCTACAAATTACCTTACAAATTCTATTTGACTTACTTTTACTTACCTACTTTTTTTTTTTGCACTCAGAGCAAAATTGGTAGTAAGGGAATATCATAGGTTCTATTAAATTGGGTGATAGTTTGATTTCTATTTTTTACCTCAAATGTAAGATGAAGTCAGTTGAAGATAACACAATTGGTGGATAGTACATACATCCCAGAATAATGAAATAATCTTATCTTTGCATCAATAAGACCTCCCTGAAAGCATGTACTTGCAGATTACAATGAGTTCTGGTCACAAAGGCCACACAGTGTTTTCTGCAGATAATGGGAATTAGTTATTCCCTAATAAAATGCAAAGAGTAAACAACAAATACCTATTCTCTGTAATAACGGACTTTAGAAACAATCAGAGTGGTTTAGGTGTAGTTTCAATTTAATGTTTAAGCTAGAAATCTTACCAATATGACAAACATAGGTCAGGCATTTCCAAAAGCACACCCTGAGTTAAAATTCTACACAAATTTTACTATGTAGTGCATATTCATGTGGACACTCTGAAATGAAAATGATAAAGGCAACCTAAATACTCTCTGTGCTGCAAATCCAACACTTGTCTGCCAGGTTGTCATATTGTGGGGGCTTGTGTGTGGCTGGGTGCTGAAAGCTGTGTCACTGATGTTTCAAACGCCAGCTGGGTCACTCAAAGGGAAAATGCTTCCACTGAGCTTCCAGACAAAGCACAGACTCTGAGAACGAGTTTTCTCTCCAACTTGAGAATTTAGCCATTGGAGGCCTAGAGATAACTGCCAAACCTTGTCAGATTTTGAAAACCTCATGAACAGCATGACATGGATCTCGTGAACCTCGTGACAGCAGGACAGTGTCAGATAGAGCCAGGAGATGAGCCCCTCAGGTAGGAAAGTTCTCTGAGGAAGAGCTGCCATCTCCAAACACAGGCTACCAGGAGGATAAAGGTGGAAGAGTCTTCGGGACCTTCATTTGCTGATAAGACATGGCTCACAATGAGAAGAAATTGCTGTAAATACCTATTAGTAATTGGGGGTTGGAAGGAAAATGTATGGATTTAGGCAATTTAGAAGTCATTAAAAAAAAGAAATGGAACACATAAGGAGCCAGCTGAACTGGGCTGGTATTGCCGTTTTGAATCAGGCATTTTGAATTATATGGTTTACTAGTCAAAAATGCTGGATTCAAAAAAAAAAAAGGCCATCCCATTATCATCAAAAAGAATATTTCAAGATCTATCTTGAAGTCCATATGGTAATATCTGTTTGCTGGCAAGGCATATCATGTCAATACAACTATTATTCAAATTATGTATCAACCACTAAAGTTAGTGATGCATAAATTAAAGAGTTCTATAAGGTTTTCCCTCTGAAATAAACAAACATGCAATCAAGATGCCGTGATGAAATCGGTGATGCAATGCAACGATTGGAAGCAAAGAGGAAGCAACAGTAGTTGGAAAGTAGAGCCTGGATGATAAAACAAAGGTGGAGATTGCCTGATAAAATTTTGCAAGACCAACAAGATCTTCATCACAAATTCCATTTTTCAACAACACAAAAAGTAACCAAATTGACTACATGGGAAGAAAAGATGAAGAAGCTCAATATTAGCAATTATCATGAAGTCAGGGGCCAACTGTGGAACAGAACATGTAAGTTCAGGTTGAAGCTGAAACAAAATTTTTTAAGTCCAAGGGAGCCCAAATATGACCTAGACTATATTCTATCTAAATTTCCAAAATATTTCAAGAACAGATGGGATATATTGACTACAAAAGACAAACGCCCGTTGAGCTGTGGGATGACATCAAGAACATCATACATGGAAAAATCAAGAAATAAATAAAATATAAGTATGGATGTCAGAAGACACCCTTAAACTTGCTCTTGATCATAAAGAAGCTAAGGAAAATGCAAGAAATAATAAAGTCAACGAGCTAAATAGAAAATTTCGAAGGGCAGCTCAAGAAGACAAAATGTTAAAATGAAATGTACAAAGACCTAGAGCTAGAAAACTGAAAAGGAAACACATGCTACACAGATCTTAAAACGAAAGAATTAAAGAAAAACTCACACCTGGAGTTACAGTCTTGGGCAACACATTGAATGTTAAGGAGCCATGGAAAGGAGATGAATCACAGTAACTGTACCACAAAGAACTAGTTGATGTTTAGTCATTTCAAAAGACAGTGCATGATCAATAACAATGGTACCAGAAGAAATTCAAGCTGCACAGGAGGCATTAATGAAAAACAAAGCCCCGGAAACAGATGAAATGCTCATTGAAAGGTTTCAATAAACTAAAGAAACACTGGAAGCACTCATTTTACTATCCCAAGAACTGTGGAGAACAGATACTTTGACCAACTGACTACGAGTTGTAGCTATTTGGATTTGTATCTATTCCAAAGAAAGGAGGCCCAACAGAGTGTTCAACTGATAGAACATGATTACTATCACATGCAAGTAAAACTTTGCTGAAGATTATTCAAACACGGTTGCAGCAGTACACTGACAGGGTCCTATCAGAAATTCAGGATGGATTCAGATGTGGACGTGGAACATGGATATCATTGCTGGTGTCAGAGGGATCTTGGCTTAAACAAAGCATACCACAGAGATGTTTACTTGTGTTGTATTGACAATGAAAAGCAGTTGTAGACCATAACAAACTATGGAAAACCCTGAGAAGAATGGGAACGCTGGGACATTTCATTGTGCTCTTGCAGAGCCTGTACATGGATCAAGAGGCAGCTCTGTGAAGGGAACGCTGCATAGTTTAAAATTAAGAGAGGACTCCTCCAAGGTTTTATCCTCTCACCATACTTATTAAAACAGAATGCTGACCAATTAATCCAAGAAGCTGGGTTATATGAAAAAGAATGCAGCATCAGGATCAGAGGAGGCTTATTAACAGCCTCCAACATGCAAATGACATACCCTGCTTGCTGACAGTGAGGAAATCTTGAAGCATTTGCTGATGAAGAGCTAGGATTGCAACCTTCAGGATGGATGACAACTCAAAGTGAACAAAACAAAATCTTCATAACTGGGCATATAGGTAACATCACGACAAACTGAGAAAGGAGTGATGTTATCAAGGAGTCTGTCATGCGTGGATCCACAATCAAAGCTCATGAAAGCAGCAGTCAATAGATGAAATGATGCATTACACTCAATAAATCGGCCATCTAATTGAAGAAGTAACAGAGCACACATGGAAAAAGCACACAAGCCTGTGTGATCATGAGGTGTCGATGGGATCAGGGATCAGGGATCAGGCATCAAAGAGTCAGAACAAAAAAATCATAGTCATGTGAATGAGGAGGAGCATGAAGTGGAGACCCAGAGCCCATCTGTAGACAAGTGGACATCTCCCTACAGAAGGGGCGCAAGGAATAGGTGAGCCAGTCAGGATGTAGTATAGCAATTATGAAACATACAACTTTCCTCTAGTTTTTTAATGCTTTCTCCCCTCTCCACTATCATGAACCCAATTCTACCTTACAAGACCAGAGCATGTGCACAGCTACAGATAAGAGCTGGAAACCCAGGGAATCCAGGAAAGATAAGCCCTTCAGGACCAATATTGAAAGTAGAGATACCAGGAGGGTAAGGGGAAGTTTGTGGGAGAAAGGAGGTAGTGATCACAAAATCTACATATAATCCCTTCCAAGGGTGATGGACAACAGAAAAGTGGGTGAAGGGAGACAGCAGCCGGTGCAAGACATGAAAATTTTTTTTATAAATTATCAAGGGTTCATGAGGGAGGAAAATAAACTGATACCAAAAGAAAATGTTTTGAAAATGATGATGGCAACATATGTACAAATGTGCTTGACATAATGGACTATGTATGGATTGTGATAAGAGTTGTAGGAGCGCCCAATAAAATGATTAAAATCCTCATAAAATAAAGTGCTGAAAAGCCAGGACATCACTGTAAGGACTCTACGGTGCACCCGGCTCTAACCATAGTGCTTTCAATTGCCACAGATGCATGTGAAAGTGGGACGTCGAATATGGAAGACTAAGACCCAATGCATTTGAATTATGGTGTGCACGAAGAACGATGAAAGTATCAGGGGCTACCTAAAGAACCAACACAACTGTCTTGGCAAAAATACAGTGTTCTTTAGAGGCGAGGATGGTGAGACTTGGTCTCAAGTCCTTTGGACATGTTATCAGGAGAGATCAGTCTTTGGAAATGAACATCATGCTCAGTGAGGCAGAGGGGGCAGCTGAAAACATGAAGACCCTCTACAAGATGGACTGAAACAGTGGGCTCAAAAATAGGAACAATTGTAAGGTGATTCAGGCCTGGGCAGTTTTTCATTATGTTTTACATCAGGTCGCTGTAGGTCAAAACTGACTGGAAGGCATCTCACAATGATAACCACATGCTACTAATAATGACCGTGACCATTGAACTTCGTTTGCCTGTGCTGCTGTAACAGAATTACAAGGGACTGTGAGCAGGCAAATTCGCTTTCTCATAGTTCAGAAGGCTTTGTTCTGTAGTTAGTAATCCAATCGATTCTGACACAGGGAGATCGCATCTGCACAGAGCACAAGCACAAGCATGGCGCAAGGTTTTCTTCAGCTGACTCCAAGGCTTTTCTGGATGGGTGGGCTGGAACCATTTGGCTTGTGGTCAAGCTGGAATGCAGGGCATTGGCTCTAGGGGAAGGTGTTTGCTCTATAATCTCTCTGCTTCTTCAGTCATATAGTCCATGTTTCCTTAAGGATGTCTATATGCCTTTTATCTTTCTTCCATGTGTGCTTCCTTGTCGCCGTGTTTTCTGCTCCTTACGTCACTCAGTGGTGATTAGATTTAGGACTCACCTTACAATATAATGTGGCTTCTTTAACTTAACAACAATCAAAAATTATCAATTTCCAAAGAGAGGAATGGCTTTGAAGTGGGGAGCTAAGGTGGAGACTTGGACCGGAAGCAAAGGAGGGAGTGGTTCTGCAGCAGTTTGAGAACTCAGGAGAAGGCTCTAGAACTTTTGATCTTGCATTTGGACCACATTCCTCAAGGCCCCTTGCACAATGATGTCGTCTAGTGGAAACAGAGAATGTTGGACAGAGCCACAGGAAAGCCTCTACAGGCTTGCAGAACACAGTCCGATGCAAGGAGGTATTATGTGTGACTCACTGGCTGGATGCTACTTCCTACTTGCATGAACTTCAAACAAAAAAATTTCAGTGTTGCCTCTATGTCTCTTATATTAGGGTTAAATCTTTCTCTTGGTAAGGAAAATAACCTAATTCCAGTCACATATATATTTGACAAGCAGAGCCAGGAAAAGGAGGGGAACCAAGGAAAAAAGTATCATTCTTCACCATTCTGACCTAAGAGCATCTTACTGGGGCAAGAAGGTATATCGCCACCAGAAACCACTTTAGGTTTCTGTTTCATCTGCCTCCTGAGAGAATCTGGCAAATCCCTAAAGTGAGAGAAACTTTGCTAGAGAAATTTTCTTCTCTTTCTCTCCTTTCCCTTTTGGTTGAATTTCAGTCTTCCTGTTGTCTTATATGATACGGATGTAACGCTCAGTGAGGGGCAGGGAGTCCCTATTCCATCTACAAGATCATGGAGAGGAGTTCCGCAGGCCCTCCGTTTTTCTGAGATTCAGGGTCTTGCCCTGGCAGATAGATAGATGATAGATAGCTAGATAATCTTTGACACTGTCTGTCTTCAGTATCTCTCGGCCTTGCCCTTGAAAACTAGATATCTCTTTCCTTGAAATTGTTCTGAAAGTTACCAGTCTTCCTGTTCTTGTGCTTTGGAAAATGTGGGTCTGAATCGGGGTGTTTTAAAAGCTTTCGCTCTCTGTCCTTCCATAGAGGGAAGAGCAGTCAGCAAACACGGTCTGTTGACCTCCGGAACATCTGGGCCTGCTCCTTCACCGAGATGGCATCCACCTGGATGGCACACACGTTCCACCTTCCCCCAGGACGGTGACCACCTACAAGCTCCATGTAGCCTGGCCCTCGCCCAGGGTGACAGCCACCAAATGCCACTTGTGCGTCCTCCATACTCTAAACCCACTGCCATCAAGTTGGTTCCAACTCAGAGGCCCAAGAAGAGCAGAGCAGAGCTGCCCCTGTGGGTTTCCAAGACTGATTCTTTACAGGAATGAAAAGCCTCGTCTGCCTTGTGTTAGAGCTTAAATTCTGAGCGTCCTCACTTGCAAAAGGGTATGAGTGGCAGAGACAGACCAAAACCCATTTGCCGAGTCCCCACCTAAATGACACCTCCACTGCATGCTTTCGAATCACGGCTGAAGTGTGTAGGTGACCCCTATTCTCAGGCAGAAAGCTTTGCGGAGTGGATAGCCGCCACCCCTTTCCGGTCAGCCCGGGAAGGGCAGTCTCTGCGGTGGTCACCTGTTGCATAGTCATGAGCCATGCCCTATCAGTTTGGCCCTGACTGCCTGGTTCTGAAAGTCCCAGCCCAATCTTGGAAGCCCTTCTAACAATGTACGTACTTCAGTCACGGTGGTTCCCTGATTCTGTACTCCCTCCTGTAACTGTGATGTATTGATTTGCTGCCTATCATGCTTTTGTCGCAGCTTCCTCTGCCCACCCATGCCCTTTTTAAAGCTTGGTATCTCACTGAACTCTGCGATGCCATTGCAACCCCATTTGGGGGCCTCCCTCATCCTGATGGTGTATGTGCTGCCTCGGTCTCTTTTAAGACTTAGTGTTCTCTTAAATTATATTCAAAATGGAGGCTCTTTTGTGCCCTGAACCATTTCTCTTGCAGTGGCTGGTGGTTTGCGAACTGCTGCCCCTACCGTTAGCAGCTACGGCATAATTACTCATTACAAGACTTTGGAAATATTTTATAGGGGTTTTGTTCTTTCTTTCTCTTAATAAATTGCCTTTCATGATTTTAATGAAACAGTCTTTCTATAACATAATTACTTAACTTAGAATAACAAGTTCTTCTAAAAACCAAATGTTGATACAAATACAACTTTTACAACTGGATGGAATTAATTAAATGGAATATATATGGATGTCTTTTTTCTTTAGGTCAACTTTTATTTTATAATGGTATGCCAATTAATCAAACTGTTATATATTATAAAAACAAATTAAGTTATATATAACAACTTTAGAATCAAAATCTCTAAGTTATTTGTTGATATTCAATTGATCTAAATGCTTTTTGTCATTGGAAATTCAAATACCTGTAACTTAAAGAAAAGTCATCTATTTTCAAGAGTGTGAAATGGTGCATTCGTTTTTATTTAAAGGTTTATGGTAAGAGCTATACAAATAAGAACAGTGTTAAAAAAAACTAATGATGTATTTTAGATAGTCAAAACTTTACTCACCCACCCAAGAGTTTAATTAGCTTAATTTTTGAAGGGAGTACTAATATTTTATATTATTAACTAAGAGTTGTATTTATTACCATCGAAATGAAGAAAATATTGATTACTAGTTTGGAAATATAATTATTTCATCTGGCATCCATGCAAAGGATGGATGTGATTAACTGAATCACATTGTCTCAAAAAAAGGCAGCATTTCTGAAATCATTCCTGACAAGTCAAAATTTTATGGGAATTCATGTAACCTGAACTCACTTCATTTTCGCATTTAGCCTAACACATGCCTTGTTTGATTTATTCCTTGCCTCAGGTTTCGTGGAATTTTAAAAGTAATTTTCCATGTTAGTCTAAGATTTTCATAGTTGTATTTAACACTCCTGCAGCTCAAAAATATTAATTCAGGGAAGGCAGAACAGGAAAGGCACACAATGAGACAATAGGCCACATAGCTACACACTATAAAACACTAACAGATAACAAATTTATTTGGGTGGTTGTCACTGGGAATGGGCCACTGAGCTGGGTCAACTTTACAAGGGCTAGTGATTATTTTAATCTGTAATCCACTCATAGAATTGTCTTTACTGTCTACCTCAGAGGACCTTAAACTAGGGGCTGAACATTGGCGCTGATAGACACTATGAAGTACGTAATGAAGGCATTGCTCACATATAAGGGGATGTCCCCCCAAATGGGAAAAGCTTCACTGGGAGGAGTTTTAGTTGTTCACACATTTTTCCTGCTAGGCGAGCACCAAGCAACTAGCTCTGAGTTCGTGCACACGCTGGTGTCGCCTGGGAGGGTTCTCTCTGGTCACAGTGATTTTTTTCTTAAAAGCAGTTTCACTCAAACCTCATTTTTTGTGATGGCCGATTAAAGAGAACAGCACGTGATGACGAAACTGTTTCCTGCCCCAGAATATGCCGGAGAAACTGTTGTCATGTCGAACACAGTTACAAGGGCAGCATTATGGGGAAAACTAGTGTATGAGTGGTTTTCTCATTTAAAAAAATGTGAAATGTCGATTAATGACAAACCTCATTCTGGATGTCCATCACCTTCCTGACAGATGAAAATGTCAACTTGCAGTATATTTGGTGTTTGTCCCACAAGGTCAGACTGTTAATCAAGCTTTCTAGTTAGAGGTTCTGAAGATAGTGTAATGGTGTGTGACCAAAAAGCCTGATTTGTGGCAGACAGGGGACTGGTTTTGCCACCACGACAATGCACCTGCTCACACAGCCATCTCAGTGAGCCTGTTTTTTGGCAAAAATCAGTAGGCCTCTCTTGCCCCGCATTCCTTAATCACCTGACCTTACTACTTGTAACTTCTTCTTGTCTGCAAATGAAGAAAGACATGAAAGGACAGCGATTTGAGAACACATAAGAGGTGAAATAAAAAACGAGGTCGGTGCTGTCAGCCAACCAAAGAGATGAGTTTGAAAAGTGTTCCAAGAATGGAATTGCAGATTTGACAAATGTATTAAATGTAATAGAGAGTACTATGAAGGTGACAAGGTTGTATTGTAAAAAAAATTTAAATACATAGCCTTGTAAAAACATTCCGGTGTTTTCTGGGTCCCCTCTCGTATAACACCTGGCAGAGACCAGATAGTATTTGATTGAAAACCAGCATCATGAGTTTGTAGAGCCTGCCATGGCTGCCACCTTTAAAGCCCAGCTAAGCTCAGGTTCATCACTACTGTGCCACCTTCAAGCTGTACTCAAGAGGGGAGAAGGCTTCAGGGCCAGAATCAGAAATGACTAGCTATGCAGAAATCTGCAGCCTGCAAACAGAGCCCGGTCTCCATCGTAAGGTTTGAAATAGTCCAAAAAGAGTTCAAGCGTCATCTCAAGTCACTGTGTACATATTTCTAACAATTAAATTACAAAGGTGACCAGGAAAAATCTGGAAAAGCAGGGAGAAACAGTCTGCTTACAGAAAGAGATAGAAGATATGCCAGTTAATTAGGGCAGGGACACAAACACCACAAATAAAAATTAAAAATAGTTCAGCATTAAAGTGTCCTCAGAACTAGAATAGAGTCATCTTTCTTTGTCCTTTCATTTCAGCTTCTTAGACTAGCCTACCACTTTCTGACTGTCGATACACTAAAACCTTCAGAGCCTTTTGAAAGTGAATTGAGGAGGGGACCTTCAGTGATATGTGCCATTAGTCTTGTTTGGGGGCAGATGGAACATAGATGGAAGGTCAGTCTGTTTCCCATATGTCTTGCCTTTTGTCTCATTAGGGCTGTGAGAGTCTCCCTGGGACGACCTTTTCTGCCACTGCTGTGGGGTTGTTTGAATCAACAGACCCAGGGAAGGCGAGGAAACCTGGATGGCAGTGCAGGAGACAGTGTAAGAAGACCCTGTTTCCTGCGCCAACTTCTATCCTCTGCCTGTGCGTGACTTCCTGTCTCAGGTCAAACTTACTTCTCTTGCCTGGAGGAGCGTGCTCCCTCAGTATAAAGTAGATTAGCGGAGAGTTCTACTCATACAGGCATAAAAGTAGCTACAGAAGGTGCAACCTCTGACTATGATCCCATAAAGCATTATATGAATAAATTATCTCAGAGAAAGAGACAGGGCAGAGAAGCCAATATGGAGACCTAGGCCAGAGGCTGAATCAGAGGGACCAGAACTCAAGAGAACTCTTGAGGGCAAGGATCGTGTCTGGGACTACATTTCCCAGAATCCCTTGCATATGACATCAACAAGTGGGAACAGAAGCCCAGGCTGAAGATGTAGAACACCTTAGAAGGCTGGCTGTATGCATATCAAGGTTTTCAGCTTGCATGCAGCCAGGATTTCAAATGATGCACTGCCTTGGGTAAACCTGTTGTGTAAGACCTATTTAAAGTGTCGGATGTTCCTTTGAGGACTAAGGTGTGTCTGACTAAGCCATGGTCTTTTCAGTTGCCTCCTATACATGTGAAAGGTGGACATTGAATAAAGAGAAACAGAGAAGAATCGGCGCGTTTGAATTATGGTGCTGAGGAAGAATATTGACAGTGCCATGGACTGCCAAAAGAACAAATAAATCTGTCTTGGGAGAATTACAACTAGAATGCTACTTAGAAGCAAGGATGGCTAGACGTCATCTTTTGCACTTTGGACATGTTATCAGGAGATAGTGGGCCCTACATAATGATAGATTGCTTAGTAAAGGAGCAGGGCAGTGAAAAAGAGGAAACCCTGACAGCAAGGAGTGCCGTGGCTGCAGCAGTCGCCTCAAACACAGTAACCGTGAGGACTGCGCAGACCCGAGGGGTGCTCTGTTCTCTAGTACATGGAGTTTCTACGAGTCGGAACCAACTTGAAGGCATCTAACAGCAACAAGGCAATGCATGTGCAGGCAGACAGTATCATGTTGGACATAAGGTTGGATGCTGCCTCCTTCCTCCTAAGATCCACTAATACATGTCTCCAGCATTGTCTCTATGCGTCCCAGAGAAAACTATCTCTATTGGTAAATATTTAACTCCAGGAACAGATGTATTCACAGGCATGGAGTCAGGATCTTAAGACATGAAAATATGTTTCAAAATATCTTTGGAAAAATGTATTATCTTGTAATTCCATCTTCCCATGAATTTTTGAAATCCCCTTATAATTTTGGAAACAAAATTCGATGCAACACATTACTAAACAATTATATTTACATATCCTTTTATAAATTTATTCAGCCAATATAACATGTCAAATAGTACTCTTTTAGAAATGAGGTACTGATACTCAGATGCTAAGGAAAGCTTGCATGTCATACTGACAATTACGATCACAGTCAGAAGTCAGAGGAGGCCTTGCTAACACCAAGCTTAAACTTGTTCTTTCATGAAATTCAGTCAACCAAAAAAAAAAAAACAGGGCTATTTTTGAGAAATTCTGAAATTTAATTATGTTGCACAACAGGATTATAAATATTAATCAGTTCAATAAATTGGGTTAGGAAAAATTTAAGTGCTCATATGCAGAAGTATATCTAGATTTACTTTTAACTTCCCATTTTATGTGCTTTAAAAACACATTCTTTTTCACTCTGCTGCCATCCATTCATAAACCATCTTCAAGAGAATAAGGGATAAAATATGAGCAGTTTCTGCAACCTGCAGGATTAAAAACTTGGTAGCAGCTTTCCTCCTCCTCTGTGCTTGAACCTGTCTGTGCCGACTGAGCCGGCTGACTGTTTAAAGTTCCTGTGGCTTGGGGGAAAGCCAGTATTTACAGACAGCGTTTCATAGAAAAGAGACTTTTTCCCCCATAACTGGCCAAGATATAAATCCTTCATTGGTTGAGTCTGATTAGGTAGCAAAACGGGAGGAGGCAGTCCAGGATTTGTTTGTCAAGGAGAAGCATGTTTTAACTTTTTAATAACAAAATCCTGGGGTATAAAAAGCATAAACGAGCAAATATTTTCCATTAATGTTTGATGCTAAAACATGGGAGCTTTAGAAGTCGCCGGACTTGTCTCTGGGCTCGCCACTGTCTGGACATTTAAAAAGATAGCAACAACCTCAATGTCAGTGCTGTTGTCCTTGGCTGCCTTGAGGAAGCTTTTCAATTTCACTCACTCAATCACTCCTGCAAGCCTTTCTTGTGCCGTGTGTGATGAGTGTCTGCAATAAGCAATGTCACTGTTCTAAAATTCTCACTTTATATTTTGGCCCTGTCATCCTATATTGTAATCATTTAGTTTCAATTTTTTCTTTTGAATTCAGGATGGCCTAAAATAGGAGTAAAAAGAAGGAGCATTATTTTAGTGTTAAATATGATCACTTTTCTCAGGAAAAACACGTTGAAAATCAGTTTCACATATTACTCAATGAATATAGTATACATTTTTCTACTCTTCAACTTTAATTAAATGACTTAGCTGTTCTTTCTACTTATATAAACCCTATATGTTATATAATACTCAGCCCCCATATTAATGCTTACAAGAAATCTGCTCTTATCCTTGTTAACTCCGAATGTAGAGACCTTGCCCTGGAGTTGTTAAGCACAATCAATAGCCACTCTGAGCCAAGCATAGGGTCAGGTCATCGAATGTATTAGAGAGACGAATCTGGGAAGACAATCTCACAGTAAACAAAATTGTATTTCAGCGGTTCCTTGATTGCAATTTTGAGAAGATTTTTATACCTGATTTTGCTTTTGCTATTACAAATGTTAACTACATATAATATAAGAGGTGGAAATGAGTGGGGGCTTCACATGTTCTTGTTGTTCATAGGTGCCATCTAGTTGGGTCCAGTCATAGGAACCCCGTGCACAACACAACAGAACTCCAGCCAGACCTGGGCCACCCCCACAACTGTTCTCTGGCTTGCGCCCACTGTTTCAGCCACAGAGTCCATTCATTTCCTGAAGGGCATGCCTCTCCTTCGTCCCTCCACTACTTTTTCAAACAGGGATTGGTTTTCCCTGAAAACTTGTCCAAAGTATGTAAGACAAAATTCTTGCATCTTTGCCTCTAGGGACCACTCCGGCCCCAGTTTTCCTGACATATGGTTTTGTCCCTTAAGCAGTCCACAGTACTTTTAATTCCCTTTGTGAGCACTTATGAATTGAAATACTTCAATTCTTCCTCAGTATTCAATCGTCAACTTTCACATGCATATGGGACTGTTGAAAATACCCTGGCGAGGCTGAGACACACCTTAGTCCTCAAAGTAACATCCTTGCTCTTCATTACTCAAAAGAGGTCTTGTGCAGATTTATCTAATGCAACTTGTCATTTGATCTCTTAACCACTGTTTCCATAAGCATTGATTGTGGATCGAAGCAGGACAAAATCGACAACTTCAACCTTTTCTCAAGAAATCATGATGTTACTGATTGGTGTAGTTGTGAGGATTTCGGTCTTTGAAAAATGGAGTTGTAATCCATACAAAAGGCAGCATTCCTTAATTCTCACCAGCAAGTGCTCCATGCTCCCAGTAAGCCTGCATACCACAGGTTGTTACTAAGTCTTCCTGATGCCACATGGCTCTCCATATAAGCCAGATGCCAGATAGGCCTGATTTAGAAGAAAATGTGGAGCAAGGGATATCAGTGCTTATCTTGGCTGAAAACAGAGAATACCAGAAAGATGTTTACTTGTGCTCCATTGACTGTACAGAACACTTTTAGGCCAGGCTTCCCGATTCATTTGTGTATTTTAATCCTATGACATATTGCCTATCTATCCCTTTCTGTAAGCATAGTATTTCTCCCTGCTTTTCTAGGATTTTCCCTGGTCACCTTTGAAGTTGAGTGGTTAGGAATATGTGTACAGGGTACTCAAGATGGCTTTTGGACGGTTTCAAACTTCGCCAGGAGTTATGTGTGAGCAAGGACATCATCAAGTGCCTCGTAGTGCTGATCAGAGCCTATGTTCATCATCCAAGCAATTCTCTTTTCTCTATTACATCTGAGGCAGCAGTGGAAGACAATACTATGAGGGAATTGAAAAGTATAATTATGACTATCCCTTATAAAACTTACTGGACACGCGTGCCTATTTGTGATGACAATCCAAAGCAAATCACTGCCGCCGAGTTGATGCCAACTCATACAGACCCAATAGGACAGGGTGGAACTGGCCCTGGGAGTGTCTGAGACTGAGACTCATTGTAGGAGTTGAAAGCACTGTTTTCTTCCACAGAGCAGCTGGCGGTTTCAAACTTCTCACTTCTGAGATAGCCCAACATGTAACCACTATGCTACTAGAACTAGCACCCCAATAAGTCTAGTATCGCTGGGTGTCAGAGTGTTTCGCTGTATGGCTTGTTCTCTAATTCCGTGTGTGTCCTTTTGTACCTACGTTGTACATTGTTCTGCCTTTGAGCAGAAGTTATTGACTACTTCACAGAACTTCACGTTGCTAGGGCAGAGAAAAGTCCACAGCCGATATTGTTAAGAGACATTTTGGCCAGAGTTTACGGATCCGATCCCCTCTGTTATTTCTTCTACTATTTGTCCCATGGTGATGGATAAATCTCTCAAAGGCTGTTCTAGTTCAATTCTACTGTAACTAGAGATTAAAGTTCTCAACAATGACCAACACCAACCTCCTTGTTGAACTAAAGCTTTCCTTGTGACTCTTATTTTACAATAAAAGATGTTTTAACATAAGTCTTCCAATAATTACTAGAAACTTAATATGAATGTTAAAAGCTAATTAAGAGTTCCCAGAGTACATTGTATGCACAGTCAACAAGAGATTGACCATGAAAATCTCCTATCAGTAGTAAGATATCATTTAAATTTCTCTACTTGGATGTAACTCAGAAACAATTTACTATAAGAGGTACACAAAATTCCTTCAGAGGGACAGAGAACAAGAACATTTTTTGAATGTGACTATCAAGTTTCCATTAGGGAATTTTCACAAATAGATAGTCACCACAACTACAATTCGACATTGGTGAGTTTATTCCAATACCCCTTATTATCAACATGAGGTGGGAATAAATGATCATGGACTTCGGTTTCAACTCATTTGTAATAACATTCTCCATATCAATCATTTAAGTCTGGAGGAAAGGCTTGGTTCAATGGTTCATACTAGGCAAGTGAACATAAATTTTTGATAACTTAGTGTCACATAAGTAACTAGACTCCTGGTGAAATTAAAACATGGTACTAGAGGCAGTTGGGTTATTGGTGGAAAAATATTACTTAACCTTAATTATGTGAGCTAAAAGTTTATAAAAATTTAAAATGGAAGGCTGAATTAAATGACAGTTTAAAAGGATGGGTTTTGTGGTAATTTCAACATTGCATTAGGTTGTCAGCACCTGCCATGGACTCTGACAATCTAATAAGCAATCTTGGTCCAAGCAACCATTCCGTTTAAAAGTAAAAGGTAACTAGATAGGCTGTGTACATAATGTCTGGTTATGCTCTATCAATAATGATTAACTGAAAATTATATCAAAGAGCACCTGTAGAGATAATCAAATATATCTGCAGGGCAGCCACTCGGTAAGTCCCGGAACCTGAACGTCACGTTGAGTCTGCAGTTGTTTGGGCTACTCAATCAAGAAGCTTGATCTTCTTTAGATACGAAAGATGTGCCAAGATTTTAGACCCTGTACTTTTGCAGCATGTAGTTCTTTTCGCACTCATTTCATAAGGCATATAGCAGCCTGAAGAACTAGGGTAGAAATAATCATCAAAGATTATAGCAACAGGTGGCACATGTATGCTAGACCTCAACTGCAAATTACTGGACATTCATGGAAGTAATAGAAATCCAAGTGAAGACTAATAACCATAGGATTTTGGAATATCTGTGATTTTGCCTGCAGTAGGAATTTCTGTTTTAAATTTTTAGAAGTGTTTCGGCTCCCTTCATCTGCAACGAGTGGATTTAATGTTAAACAGGCACAGGTCTACGAAATCCCTTCTTGCAGGCAGACCACTCCCCCTGCTTTCTCAAAATGTATTAGAAGGATCCATATGATTTCTGGACCTGTGCCCAACTCTGGCCATTTCTTGAGGATGTCTGAAGTAGATTGAGTTACAAAATTATCTCGACAGTATTTTCCCCATGGAATTCTTAGATCCAGGTTGTTATGTTTTATTAAAGCAGTTCTAATCATGCTGGCAGGTTCTCCTGAGAACCATGTTTAAGGGCAAGTGGTTTTTTATCATTTCAATTACCATTTTTAGGTGAAATTTCCCCACTCCCTAACTTATGACAAAGAATACCTGGGTTATGGGCTACACTGGGAGGACTTAACATAGAGGCCTGACTGAAAGGACTGCGCCCTTTCTTGAAGCTGCCCGCACCCTTGGACTGAGGATTGGGGTTCTCAGATGGTGGAGGAAGCAGAGTGGCCACTCTGGGGCTGTGAATATGGTAGTTAATGAACTTTGGTGGGGGGACTAAGAAATGGAGGCTGTCCACTAGATAGGGACCAAAAATCACCATATATTTAGTACCTAGATAACCCCCCTGTTGGTCAGGGATCTGCACTAGGAAGGATTGATTCAGGAAGTTTCCCCCTGGCACTAAGCCTCATGCATAGGTATACAGAGTTCAATTGAATGGGAGATTAAACTGTATCAGGCAGCAGCTCTTGGGGGGTGGCTCGCATGGAACTGTCCCCACGTAAACTCCTCATCGAGTGTCCGGAGTGTTGTGTCACTGGAAAACTTGATGAGACCATCAATGCAATCACCTTTTACCCCAGGGGGATGATTGACAAAGTTTTACTTGTTCCTATGGGTTCTTGTTTTCCTGACTTTTGTTTGTTTTGCTTTGTTTGCTGGTTGGTTTGTTGCTATTGTTGGTGCAGTTGGTCTTATCGGATTTTTATTTTCCCTTAATACTAACCCCAAAGTACACCTGAGTCATGCAAATTCAATGGACAAGCAGATGGATTCTGGGCTCCCAATTAACTCTAGCCCCAATCCAAGAACAGCTAGTTCTGATAACATAGCCCTGCTCCATGCTCACCTTCAGGAAATGACCACTGAAGATAAGGATACTACAGCAAAGAGTGGTGAAGAAAGCCCAGTGGTGCCTGGCTATCAATCAAAATAGTGTCTGGTGTCTTAAAGGTTTGTATCCAATAAAGCAGCCATCCAAGTAAGGAGTCAGCTAAGTCCACATGGAAGAAGCACACCAGCTGTGTGATATAAGATGACAATAACAAAATCCAAATATGACAGAGGAAAAAGCTTACATAGTGAACACCCAATTTGTAAAGGCTATGGAGCACAGTGGGAGCCCAAAACCCATTTGCAGAGTATCTGGTCAGATTAAGCCTTTGGCAGATCCCCGCTAGTCCCAGGCAAGGGTCTCAAACAGCTTTACTTCCAGATAGATATCAATGTGATCTTGATTATACTGGATAAAACTTGATACTTGGTCAGTTGACCTCCCTCTTGACCCAACCTGAATTTGTTCTAGGTGAAAGTATATCTTGCTTATTCCATGACGAAAATGCTTCCGTGGCTTTTAAAATGTTGATGGTGCTCTTTTCTTTCTTATTCATTATTGGTATTTTCATCTTTTTATTATTATTATTTAAAAAAATTTTATTGGGGGCTCATACAACTCTTATCACAATCCATACATCCATCCATTGTATGTCAAGCACATTTGTACATTCATAGCCCTCATCATTCTCAAAGCATTTGCTTTCTACTGAAGCCCTCGGTATCAGCTCCTCACTTTTTTATCCTTACCACTTTGTTTTGTTTTTGTTTGATCATTGTTTATGTTGGGCTGCCCAATTTGTGAAGCACAGAGGGAGTGGGGGTATAGAGACAATAACCAAAGCAAGGATTTATAGGGTTGTGGGGGTGTGGGACTGGAAATGGGAGGGGAAAGGGATTTGAGGAGCAAAATTGAATGTGGGGTGGGGAGGGACCACTGGAACTGATTGTGATTACACAACTCATTGTAAAAGCAATTTAACCATGGAAGTATATGATGTGTGACTACTATATCAAGCAAGCCATGGGTGGGGGTTGGAAGGAAACCAAACTTGACTATTGGTTACCATAGGTGAAGAAGAAAGGGTTATTGCATAGGGGACATTGAGCTTATGTCAATGGTAGTAGAATAATTTGGAAAAGAATATCAATAGATGGAACAGGTTGCATCTGCAACAGTACAGGTGAAGTCCCACCTCTCAATCAGTTGTCTAATGACAGTTCTTTTGAGGTATGGCCTTTTTGGTAATAGAGATAATGAGGTAAACTGTCTCTCTCTCTTACCCTTCTTCACAGTTCTGCTTATCTTCAATGAACATTTGGCTCTGAGATTGGTGGCCCATGCAGCCTGCCAACCCTGGGCACTGTGGCCCTGCCATATTCCTGCTGAACTTGGATCCACACAACTCTGCACTGGGACCCACACACCTGGCCTTTGATCTCCTAGCTTCCTGCTTTTAATTTTTTCTTCATCTATGGAAGCTGTGTGAGCCTGAGCGTCTCAAGCTAGCATATGACCCATGAAATTCAGTTGGACTGGGCTGGGCTGCTTTCTTAATATAAAATTCTTTCTCAATATAAAGTTATATCTTTTACATATATGATTGGCAGTGGTTGTGTTTCTCTCAAAAATTCAGTCTAACACAGCTCCTAAAGAAAGAAAACATACCCATATTGTTTCATGTCCTGCGTATACTCAAGTATAAGCCGAGTTTTTCAGCACTTTTATATAATTTTTGTGGTAAAATTAGGTGCGTTGGTAGATATTCAGGTTGGCTTATACTTGAGTATATACGGTACCACTGAATGATAAAATTATACATTTATCAAAAAAATTTTAGAAAGTCTTTTCATGCCATTTAAAATATATAATGCACTTTTTAGAAGGACTATCCCACTAAAATAAAAACAAAACAAAATTTTGTTAAAAGCGGAAGAAAGAAAAAAGCCCAAAGTACATGTTTCTCAAGTGAGAAGGTATCTCCCCAATGGAAGCTTCTTTACCCGACAGCAGGCCTGTATGTGACCTCCTGGTCACTCCCAACTTGGGTGAGGACAGGCCCACGCGTAGCTCCCAGGGAGCTGCCATCTTACGTGAGGGCAGGCTCAGTATGTTTCAGATACTTAACAGCTACACTCACTGCTTGCTTTTCCCTACACATTAGGATATAATCAGCTAAATACTGTTCAAACACTCAAATTCAATATTTTCTTCCATACCTTAGAACTCACAATATTCTCAACACAAGCAAAAGAACAATTATAATCGCAAAAGACCTGTATAATGCCGAACCAGTTACAGGAAACAGAAACCTAGTTTCTAAGAACAAGATAGTAAGACACTGAAGAAAGTCAACAGGTACAAAGTAATTTCATCCTTAATGGACCTTACAGATATCTGCCATGGAAGATTCCAAGTCCCAGAAAAACTAAAAGTCCCTCTGATCCCTTATCCAGCATCATTTAGATGAAAGAGGTACCTCTTACCCCAAACTTGGCCTTGTTGTTGCTGTTCTTAGTTCCTATTGAGTTGCCTATGCCCCATAGTGACCCTATGCACAACAGAATAAAACACTGCCTGATCCTGCACCTTCCTCACAAATGCGCCTGAATTTCAGCCCATTGCTGCGACCACTCTATCAGTCCATCTCATCGAGGGCTTGCCTCTTTTTCATTGCCTTCTACTTTACCAAACACGATGTCCCTCTTCAGGGACTGGTCTTTCCTGGCGACATGTCCGCAGAGGCTTTAAATTAGACAGTAGACAGACAGAAATCAAACCAAAAAATAAAGGAAAGAGAAGGATTCTGCAGAGAAGGTTCACTTCTCCAGTATCTTGCCACATACTCACCCGATGCTGATAAGATGCAGAATTATAAGTGATTCTGGAGGCTACTCTGCTTGCCTGGGTGAGTCTCTGGTCTGATGTCATCATGGGAAAGAATAATATTTTTTATCCAGCATCTCCTCTTTCTTCTGGTTTGGCTCACCAGGTCTATGTTACCAGAATTAGGTTACCTTTATCAAGGGAAATATTTGCTCTGATATACACAGAAGGCAACACTGGAGAATAATTTTAGATGCTCTTTGGAGGAAGGACACAGGGGCCATCCAGCATAGTCAACATAATACTTCCTTGCTTACATGTGTCCACTAAGGTTTTTAAAGATTCTCATGTTTCCCACAATCTCTTTCATTCAAGTATGCTCTTTTCCCACTAGATGATGTCAGGACACGTGACTCTGTAACTGTAGGTGGACAGGTGAGACGGAGTCATGGCACTGGTCTGGTCTCCAAGACAAGATCTGTGACTCTTGGAGGATCACCTGAGTTCTCACCTCATGAGGGAACCCCTCCTCCTCTGCCCTTTTCCCAGGTCTCTGCTTTGACTCCCTTGCCTATTCCCAAGAATAAAAGATAATCAAGAAAATTAACCATTTAGATTTCAAGAGTTGATTCTTTTAATCAAAATGTTTGTTATAGCTTCCATTTTCACTCTAGCAATAAAAACAACTTGAAATTTGTTACTCCCATCTTACTAGAAAATCATGGAACAAACTACTAACTCTTCTTGGATTCAAAACAGAATTAAGATCAGACCTCTGCATTCATCAGATCTCTGGGGATGGGTGACAGGACGATGAGCGAGAGACGATAAGTTAAAGCTTTCTGGAAGGCTAAATATGGTCTGTCTATAGTCTCCTAAGACTAAATATCCCTCCGAAGACTTTTACTCTCGTCAGTCCATGCTAAGTTTCCAACACTTTTACATTTACAGCTTAAATGTTCTTATTACTACTATCTTCAGTTGATGTTAGAGGTTAATGTAGCTAATGTGTGTATTCTATTCAAACTTAATCAAACTCTACAAGGGTACCTCAGACAGTTGGTATAGAAATGAACTTAGGAAATAATAGAATGTCTCCACAAACTCTATATATTTTTACTCTATGTTAATTGTATCTCAAAAGATACAAAATAGTACTCGGTGAAATAGAAAAAGTAAATTATTAATAATGGTTAAGAGTAACAAGGAAAATAAGACACAATTCCAAATGGCGGTTATCTCTAAAGAGATGAAGCAATGTGATTTGGAGTGAAGCAATGTGTAAACGCAAGACTTAATACATACTGGTAATGCTCTACTTTTCCAACTAAGTGTGGAATACATCAACGTTGTTTCTTGTATTTCTTAACTTGTAGAGAAAGATAGACAAATGGATTGACAGACAGAAGATGACAGATAGATAGATAGATAGATAGATAGATAGATAGATAGATAGATAGATAGATAGATAGGCGGGCAATAAGATGGACAGATATACGGAGTTCTTTGTAGCTGTAAATTGCTTCTTTATGGATTCAAGCCCCAAAGAGGGATAGACCATGTATAAATAGATGCCAAGAGTCTGAAAAACCAAGAACTAATCTGAGAGAAACACGTCATTATGCCTGAATGGATAGTGCTGCTTCTTCCGGTGGCAACTCCTGGACAGGAAGGGATCAACTGTGATGGATATTGTGGGAATTCTTTTTCTATTGGTTACAGTTTTGAGTGAGGTGGGTTATTGAAGCCATTAACCCATGGATGCTAACAAACTGGAAACTCAGTAATAGGTAGATAATATTCTGTGAACCAGAGTGTATCTTTTGGACAAGCAGGAAATGAAGAAGAATTCACAGTTCCTCTGGCTGTGCTGCACAACTGTCATTCCCTGAGGGTTGGCTTGGGGAGGCTGTCTTTCAAATGTGCCTGAGGACAAGGGGGAATGTCTACTTAGCTGAAAAGTGGTCATTTTGGAGCATTAACTAATGTCCCTACAGCTGCCAACTAAAAGATGGGTGATTTTAGCACACCCCAATACTCCTTGGAAGAAAGCGACAGCAATGTGTTTTTCAAAGGTCATCCACTGAAAATCTCATGAAACTCAATTCTTCTCTGACACATGGAGTTACCTCCAGTCAGAATCAACTCAATGGCAACTCACTCACTTACACAGGTAGCTATGTGTATGGGAAGCGGTAAAGGAACACATGCAGTAACACAGAGCATACACAGTACAGCGTGTGTATTATGAGCCCTAACACAGGCTGCTCTATGCAGACAGCCATGGCATCACATTCTGGAATACCATCAGCCTGTATCAGGCCTCAAACCAGACAAGCTTCCTTGTGTACCTGTGGTAAGACAGCATATGTAGTAATGCAGTAACACAGCGTGTATAGTTATTGCTGATACCACATTGTTTTTGTTGACCTTCTTTTCCACTTCAAGAGTTAATTCACTGTTTTTCTTTGAAATATATATTCAAAAGCATTTAACCTACTGTTGCACTCTCCCTATGTAATATGCAAGGTAGATAAATGACTCGGGTGAATTTAATATACCCCTCATTTACCCCAGCCAATTTCCTCAAGACCCTGCTTACTCCATGCTGTAACACACACTCTATTATAACACCAAAAAGTAGCATCTCATCTCTTATATCACACTTCTCCAAGTCATCAAAAATTATTATACTTAACACAAAGGCTTCCTATGATTAATACTTCCACTTATAACCGTAGACCCTCTGAATGCATCAGCCAAATCCTCAAAGATATGAAGAGTGAAATCACCAGTACAACAAACATAGGAGGGGATTTCACTACACTACTCTCAAAGAAAGATTGATGGGTAAGAAACTCAATAAAGATATGGAAGAGCTTAACAGCACAAGTGAACACTTTGGACTCCTAGATATTTAGAGAGCTCTCCAACCAGAAGCAAAAATAAATACACATTCTTCTCTAATTCACATGACTCATATTCTAAACCAGAACACACACTGGTCCTAAAGCAAGCTTCACAAAATTCAAACACATAGAGATCATTCAAGTCATCTTCTCTGACCATAGCGCCATAAAGTCCTAAATGAGCAATAGGAAGAACATAAAAAAAGAAAAAGGAGACAAACATTTGTAGACTCAATGGCACACTTCTAAAAGATTGGTAATAGCCCAAATTGGAGGAGAAATTTGGAAATTCCTAGAAACCTATGAGAATGACAACACAATATACCAAAACCTAGGGGACACAGGAAAGATAATCATCAAGGCTCACTTTATTTCAATAAATGCACACACGGGAAAAGAGCAGAGAATAATAGTCAGTACCTGTGTTTTTCTGGGTTGACTAGAGAGACAAATTCACAGACACTCATACGTGTGTAAGAGAGAACTTTATATCAAAGAGAATTTGTACATTAAGAAAACATCCTAGCCCAGTCCAGATCAAGTCCTTAAGTCTGATATCACCCAATACATCGATACTAGTCCATAAATTCCTCCTTAGACTCACACAGCCATGCAATGACAAAGAATGCAGGAAGATTACAGGCCAGTGGGTAGAAAGTCTTGTGGATCCAGTTGTGGGGGAAGCATCTCAGTGCTGGCATGGGTCTCCACGAGGCTCCTCCAGTTCAAGGGCTCTGGCTACATCTGTGCAGCTCTATGTGTCTTGTCAGCAGGAAGATGAAGCAGAGAGTCTGTGTGTACCTGGACTTCAGTGCACTATTTGTCTCCATGGCAATTCCAAATGAGGTTCTCAAACTGCAACCTTATTGACAAGCTAAACTTCACCCCTTTGCAAGTTTAGTGAAGACAAGAGGTTATGTAACTACCACAGACCACTCCTTGTCAACCTGACACTTTCATATATATATATATAATTTATATATATAATTTCATATATATAATTTAGCCACATATAATTTTCAAACAATAAAAAAATCACATCTGTACCTAACAAGAAAAACTAAAATACATACAATTCAAAATTTGCCACCTTCATTTCACCATAACATTCTATACGTGAAAAAACAAAAACATTCTATACTTCCGTGAACACCTACACCATAGTCCTATGAACATATTCTCCCACCTATGAAAGCTTGTAAGTCAGCCACTTCATGCTTTTATCCTACAAATGTTGGGTATCCAATTTCTATACTGTCCACTTACATCATCAACTCAGTGCTCTGAGGAAACCATCAAATTCTTGATGTGAAGAAATTTAATTCCAGTTGAAACCTTGTGAAGTCTGCATCCATAAGCACAGTCAAATCAAGACATGCCATCCACAAAGTCAGCAGCAATATGCACCAATTCCCAGCTTCAAAAATCTCTCCATCTGGTCAGGTTCTGGTCAACACAATGTGGGCTGCCTCACCGAGACTCACCAGGGTGCCCACTGGTTCCCCTTGCCTTTAGACAATGGGCACTGTCACCAATTCTCAACAAGCCTCGCCCCCTTCTGCAAGGTCATGAACTTCAGACTCATCTAAACCCACTCTCATCAACCCACTCTCAACTTTTCCTTTAGTTCAGTGGTTCTCAACCTTCCTAATGCCAGGACCCTTGAATAAAGTTCCTCATGTTGTGGTGACCCCCAACAATAAAATTATTTTCATTGTTACTTTAGAACTGTAATTTTGCTACTGTTATGAGTCAGGCGACCCCTGTGAAAGGGCTGTTCAACCCTCAAAGGGGTCGCGACCAACAGGTTGAGAACTGCTGCTCTAGTCCCTATGAAACAGGTCCGGGGGTGTCAATGGCTGCATTTTGACATATGGCTTCATTTTCCCACTTCCACTCAATAAGTGGATCCAAGTGATCACCTAGCAAACCTGCCCACAGACTCTATTTAACGTCCTAGAGAAGAGTTTCTTCAGGGTTCCAGATGTTTTTCAGCTTCTGGAACAGACCAGTGGTTCAAAATTCAAAAATCCAAAGAGTTCCTGTTTTTCTTCTACCTGGGAACAGCCCCCCTAGGCAAGTCTTTTCACCTTTCAATTTCCTGAACACTAAAGACATTGGGTGGGGCATATCTTCTCCGAGCCTTCTTTGCAAGCATGTCCTAAACCCATTTTATGATCCAATGTTAATGGCTAAAGACAAATAGGCTTACAGACTCTCTATTTTCATACTTCCCAATAATCATTTCTATCACCCATTATATCAATCATAATAAGCAGAAGAAATCAGTAGAATCAGATACTAAACTCAATTCCCAAAACAGTCAAGGTCAATCCTTATCTATCTTATCTTAATCCTTATCTAAACTATTCTATTGATATAAAACATGGGATTAGGTCTTTGGCTGCATTGCCTCAAGCCTGGGCCAGGCATTCTGTCAGTCATTTTGACCTTCTGTCACCCTTTTTCACTAAGCAGCACAGTCTCTGAGAAATTCAAATGGTGATTTTACCTCTGAGTTCAAAATTTCGTGAATCACATTCATTTTCTCCATGTTAAAGAGGAATAACCAAAAACAAAAACCAAACAAAATAATCAAAACTTTAACTTTCCATATTCTTTCCAGAAAACAACCCAGTAAACTGCATGGACATATCTGACCTCTGGCTAACAAAACAAGAAAAACTGCATCAAGGCAGAGGTCAGCCAAGCATTTGTTCTCCATCTTCATGATTCATTTTTCTAGTACCCCATTCCTGGTACCATAATGTGTTCTTCTGGGTTGACTAGAGAAACAAATTCATAGACACTCATGTTTGTCAAGAGAACTTTATATCCAAAAGAAATTGTACATTGAGATAACATCCTATCCCAGACCAGATCAAGTCCATAAGTCTGATATTACCTCATATGTTGATACTGGTCCATAAATTCTTCCTCTTTAAATTCACACAAACATGCAATGATGGTGAATGCAGGAAATCACAGGCCAGAGGGTGGAAAGTCTTGTGGATCCAGTGGTGGCAAAAGTATCTCAGTGGTGGCATGGTTTTCCACATGCCTCATCCACTTCCAGAGCTCTGGCTGCATCAATGCAGCTCCATGTGTCTTGTCAACAGGAAGACAAAGCAGATTCTGTGTATGTCTAGCCTCCAGTGAGCTATTTATCCCTGTAGCACCTCCAAATGAGGTCATCAAGCTGTGGCCTGATTGACAGGCTAGACTCCACCCCTTCATTTGCAAGTTGACACCAGATTATATACCTATCACAGCACCTTACCACAGCACCTCCAACAATTAGAACAGAGTCAACAGAACAATACTTCCAGCAGCAAAAGAAAGAAATCCTAAAAATTTGGGTGGAAATAAATGAAATGGAAAACAGAAGAACAATGGAAAAATTAACAAAGCAAAAAGTTCTTTGAAAGGATCAACAAAATTGACAAACTTATAGAAAACTTAACAAAGGAAAAGAAGGACCAGATATCAATACCTAGAATTAGGGATGAAACAGAGGAAGTCACAACAGACCCTAATCAAATATAAAAAGGAATCATGCAGTACTACAAAAGACTGTGTCCCAACAATTTCAGGAATTCAGAGTATATGGACAAATACCTAGAAAAGCACTCTCTCTCCAAATTAATGCAAATGGGCATTAAGAACTTGAACACACTTATAGCAAAAGAATAAATTGACAAGGCCATCCAGAAAAAGTCCCAGTCCAGATGGTTTCACAGAAGAATTCTATCACACATTCAGAGAAAAGCTGATACCAATCCTACACAAACTCTTCTAGAAGATAGAAAGGGACTGCAAATTCCCAAACTCATTATATGAAGCCAGCATGACCCTGATAACAAAACCAGATAAAGATCCACATGGCTAGAGAACTATAGACTTGTATCTCTCATGAACATGGATGCAAAAATCCGCAACAACATCCTGGTTAATAGAATCCAGCAACATATCAAAATAATAATAATACATCATGACCAAGTGGGATTCATACCAGGGATGCAAGGATGGGTCAACATTTTAAAAAAATTAATATAATCTAGCAAATTAACATGTAAATGGACAAGAAACATGATCATATCAATTGATATATAAAAAGCAATTGACAATATTGAAACCCATTCCTAATAAAAGCTCTCAAGAAGATAGGATTAAAAGGGAGAAACCTCAATACAATAAAGGCCAAATACAAAAAAACAATAGCCAATATTACACTCAATGGAGAAAAGCTCAAAACATTTTCATTGAAAAAGGCAAAAAGGATGTCTTTTATCCACAGTTTTATTCAACTTGTTCTGGAAGTCTGAGCCATTACCATAAGACAACATCAAGATATTAAGGCATATGATTTAGTAAATAAAACATGAAACGATGCTATTTTCAGATGATATGATTTTATACATTGAGAATTCTACAGAGTGTACAATAGAATTGCTGGAAATAATACAGAAGCTTAGTAGAGTAGAGGATACAAGATTAAAAAGCAGAATCAACTAGATGCCTATATACCAGTGATGGGAATACTGTAACAGATATCAAAGAAACAACACCCATACAAAAGCTGAAATACCTAGGAATAGAACTAACTGAAAAAATACCTGCACAAAGGAAACTACAGAACTTTATTACAAGAAACCAAAAGGGATCTACACAAATGGAAGAATATCCCATGATCATGAATTGGAAGACTCAATATTGTGAAAATGTCAATCCAACCAAAGCAATCTACACATTCAACAGAATCCCAATCCAAATTCCATCATCATTCTTTAAAGAAATGGAAGAACTGATTACCAATGGAAGACCCTTATATGGAGAGGGAAGAAACCCAGGATAGGCAAAGAACTTCTTGAGAAGATGAACAAAATAGGTGGTCTTTCATATTTGACTTCAAAACCTATATACTATTTACTATATAACCCAAGCTGTCAAAATAGTCTGGTGCTGGTATAATGACAGATACTTGGTCCAATGGATCAAGACAGAAAATCCAGAAATAAATGCATCCCCATACAAACAACTGATATTTGACAAAGGCCCAAAGAGCATTAAGTAGGAAGCAAATGCCTTCTTTAATAAATGTTGCTGAGAAAACGGGATATCCACCTTCAGAAGAATGAAAAAAACTCCTATCTAACCTAACCACATACACAAGAACAAACTCAAGGTGGATCAAAGAGACAATATAAAATCCAAAGCTATCAAGATGATCAATGGGAAAAATTGTGACAAATATAAGTGCCCCAGTGCAGGGAATACATGGGTTATCAGAGATAACAAAGGAAACCAACTCTGTGGAAAACAAAATAGATGAGTGGGAGCTATTAAAATTAAATACTCGTCTACATAAAAATACTTCATTAAAAGAGTGCAAAGAGATACCCCAGATTGGAAAGAGATTTAATAATGATATGATGCGAAAAAAGGACTAATTACTAAAACTATAGCGTTTTAGAAGCCTACAGCAAGAAAAAAAAACTAATAACCCTCTGAGAAAGAGAGCAAAGGGCTTGAACAGATGAATCTCAAAAGATGACAATCAAGTGGCAAATAAGCACACAAGGAAATCCTCCCGTCCACTAGCCATCAGGAAATTCAAGTGAAAGTAGACATGACATACTGTCTAACACCCATAGCTGTAGCCAAATTAAAAAAATACAGAACAATAAATTCTGGAGAGATGTGGTAAGATTGGAACACTTATCTACTGCAGGTGAGCTCATAAATACATACAGCCATTGTGAAGATGATATTGTGATACGTAAAACAGATGGCAACTGAAACACCATATGATTAACAAGGGTAGGATGGTGGAGCAGGGGCAAAGAGGAGCTTATACCAAGGCCTCAAGTAGAAATAAAATGTTTTGGAAATGAAATCCCGTATCATCCAGCAATACCATTACTGGCCATATACCCAAAAGAAGTAAGAAACAGATCATGAACAGACATTTGCTCCCCCATGTTCACTGCAGCACAGTTCACAATAGCAAGAAGCTGGAAACAGCCTAAATTCCCATCCATAGAAGACGGGATTAAAAAAAAATCTCTGGTATACGAGTATACACACAATAGAATCAATACTACACATCTTTTTAAAAATAGCACGAAAACTTGAAACACTTCAAGACGTGGAAGGATCGGGAAGACATCATGCTGAGTGAAGTTAGTCAATCACAAAAGACAAATAACATCTGAGTTCACTGCTGTAGGAACAAGGAGTAGAACTATAGAAGCTCATGCTTGTAGGGGATCCTATCTGCTGGTTGGGGAGTCAGACAGCCTGGTAGAGAGCCCGACTGATGCCAATGCACCATATACCAGCAATTCTTGGCAAGTATATTGAAGGTCACTTGGCTGGAGGGCGCATCATGTCAGTTGGGATCCAATGTTCAAGGGAGGGGAAGGGGAAGTTGTCTACTGAGTGGCTGCCATATAAGTCCATGATGTGGTCTCCACGCACAGGTAGACAGTTTGATTGGAGGGATGAGAATACCGATGGGACAATGCAAGAGAGGGAAAAGGGAGCAAGTGTGTCTTGGGGAGCAAAACTACAAGTCTGTTGGTAGGAAAGGAGAGACGACCAACTTCCAGTTGGTGGAAAGAATGACTGAAAATGCTTTTGGGGACACTAGGGTCAGAGTGTCTTTGGAGGCATGCACTGGACGGGCCACAATGACCCCGGTTTCTGGGTGCATCCAGGGCACCCAGGCTGGGTGTGGCAGGTTGGGACACTGAATCTTGTATCTTCCAGGTGCACAGCATGCTCCAGATGTTGCTTCAGTGATGTCTTATGTGGAGACTCCACTAGGTGAACTGGACTCAACCTCAGATACACTTGTCACCTGAGCACTTAAGTCGGAAAATACATGGTGTCTAAGGAAGGAGAAGACAGCTGTTCCCAAATTGTTGAACTGTTGGTAAGCAGA
Organism: Tenrec ecaudatus; assembly: GCF_050624435.1. Classification (NCBI taxonomy): domain Eukaryota; kingdom Metazoa; phylum Chordata; class Mammalia; order Afrosoricida; family Tenrecidae; genus Tenrec; species Tenrec ecaudatus. The sequence continues at coordinate 93,118,645 of NC_134536.1, forward strand.
CAAACATAGTCTTACTCTATCAATGCCGTTTATGCTGTATTAAGATATGTATTATTCTGGCAAACCTGTGATAGGCATTAATTTATTCTGTTTTTGTTTGTTCATATTAGGGTATATTTCAGAGGTGTTATGTCGCTGGGAGTCACCCTCATATGTTTCTATGTCTGTCAGTAAATGAAACCCACACTTGATGAACTGAGAGGGACAGCAAGTAGAATAAGGGTTTGGGGTGTGGGGCTTGGGGAGTGAGTACAAGGGTGGTGGAGGGGTAAAAGGGACATGATGTCACAGAGTCCAGGAAGAAATATTTATGTTTGGAAACTGATTGTGGAAGCAATTGTACAATTCTGCTGGACATGATTATACAATAGAATATGATATATGAATTAACTCTCAATTAATAATAAAGTAAAAAAACACATAGATCCAGGGATAGTTTTTGGGCTATCACTAAATCCTAACTCCAATTTAAGAACAAACAGTTCTGCTTGATACTTGCCCTCAGGTAGGGAACACAGAAGATACAGGTGTTATAGCAAAATGTGGTGTAAGAGAAATCGTGTCTGGCTATCAGATAAAATAGTTTCTGGGGCTGTAAAGGCTGTTTTCCAAAGAAGGAGTCATCTAAGTGAGCGGCACACCATCATCAGTCACCGAATTATTATCAAACATATACTCTGAAGTCAAAGGAGTGACTAGTATCAGAGCCTAAATTGTGAGACTCTGGTTTGCGGAAGGCTATGGATGACAGTTGGAGCCCAAGATACATTTGTGGGGTCTACACAGGCAACAAGCCTCTGGTGAACTCCCTCTATCCACAAGCACGGGATGGGAGGAAAGTAGGTACTACACAGAGTCCATTGGAGAGATGAATATAGACAATCAAAGGCATAAATCAGTCCACTGGAGTATAGACAATTAAAGGTATAAATCTGACTTGAGCAGTTAAAACTTTGTCATCTGATCACCCCTCTGATGCATGCTGCATCCAGTCAAGTTTTCCACATATTCTGTATTTTCATTTCAATTCTGTTTGTTCATCTCAGAGATTTGTGTCATTGGAGGTCACCCTCGTGAAGTTGTATTATATGTTTTTCTGTGTTTCGGGATATGAGAGCCAGGATGGATGAACCCACAGGGACAGCAAGTAGAATAAGGCTTTCAAGGTGGGGGTGTGGGGTTGCAGTGATGTTAGGAGTGGTGGCAAAAGGAAGACAAGGTCAATCACTCCAGAAAAAAAGTATGTTTGGAAACTGATTGCAGTAGCTATTGTATAACTCTGCTTGACGTGATTGAACTATGGAATGACATGCTATACGTATTAACTCCCAATTAATATTACCTTTTTTAAAGAAAAAAATTACTATTCTGATTCTCTGTCATAAGAAAATTCACATGGCTTATCCTACTGTAATATAATGACAGAAGACTGAAAAACAGGGAGATAAAACAATTTAATGAAGATCACATAGAGACCGTAATTCTGCATGAGTAGGATTAAAATTGTTTTCCTAATTATAGTCCCCTTTTTTTTCCTTTTAATCTCCAATCAAGTTAAGTTGTACTCTATATACTCGAGTATATGGGTACATTCATTTGATTTTCCATTTGTACTTTTAACATGAAATATACCACACTATGATGAAACTTAAACAAAAAATCATACATAAACAAAACTTTCTCATTTCTAATCTGCACTGCTCCCTTTTCGTACTTTATAAATTCAGTCAACATTCAGCAAGCATTTGGCTGGAAGTTTTCCAGTCCTCATATAGGACTGGAAAAGAAAAATAGTAACTATTGTCTATGTCCAGTACTCCTTTTGAAGACATGTGTACAACATTTCAATGGCAAAGTTGTATTTTTTCTACCCCATTCAAAAGTGGATGATTACTGTAGTTTGTTGACTTCATCACATGGATGAGTGCAAATGACTGCCTGATTTTGTCTTCTTTAAAACTAAAGCTATTTTTAAAAAACCTATTATTTTAGTTTACTTTTTTCTATTCACAGTATCTTTAAAGTAATCAGAAAAAAACTAACACCTTACCTATAATGGAAAATAATTTAAATATCTACAGATTTTAGTGGAAACTATAGAAGACAGAAAAAGTAGCATTGTATATTTAAAGTAGTGGGAGACAATAACTGTCAACTTAAGTACATAGGTGTGAAGGAAATACCTCTCAGAAATCATTCTCAAAATAAATGCCTTCTCAGACATAAAAAACAGTGAAAACATTTATTTATCATCACAGAAACATTGGGCAAAATATCTTTGGAATGTTAGGAAGGAAGAAAGAATAAAGCAAGCACAAGCATGAGGAACTGTGGCTTTTCTTCTCTTAAAAATTCTCAATTATGCAGAATGGTGGCATCAAGAATTATTATACTGCCTTATTATAAATCAGTGAAAATTATTCAAATTTTATTGGGTAAATCTTTGCAAAAGACTCCCAAGAGTTTATAAAATCAAATATTTCACTTGGATGACTAAGGGTGCCTGACACAAACCATGGTCCTTTCAATTGCTTCATCTGCGCGCAAGAGACGGACAATGGAACAGTGAAGCAAAAGAAGAACCAATGCATTGCAATTGTGGCATTTTTGAAAGATATTGAACTAACTGTGAACTATCAGAAGGATGAGCAAATCATTCTGAGAAAACATACCAACAGAATGCTTGTTAGAAGGAAGGTTATTAAGACTTTGACTTGCTTAGTTTGAACTTGCAATCAGGAAAGACCGTTGTTAGAGAAAGGCATCATTGTTGGCACCGAGGGTCAATTTATGGAAATAAATTGACACAGTGAATTACAGATGATTGAGTCTGTAGTCTCAAAAGTTTCACCATTCTCTGTTTGATTAATAAGCCTGGAATCTTAATGAATTTGAGTTTTCTTCCATAGCCAGCACCTTTGAATGTGATCCCTTTCAGAGCAGTTGGTGTTGGGTATCAGGCACTACCTCGTTCTTTTGGTCTCAGAGTGATTGAGAGTGATACATGACCCATTAGCTTGTTGCACTGATTATTTCCATGTGTCCTCAATTTTCTTCATGCTTCCTTCCTCTAGGTAAGGTGGGAGACCAATAACTACACTTCAGATGCCTATTCACACGCTTTTAATATCCCAACTGCTACTCATCAAAATAGAATGTAGAAGATAGTCTTTGTAGACTTTGTTATGCCGATTGTTCGGTGTCCTCTAATACTATGAACCTGGGCTTCCAGGCCCAGTGACTCCTTCCTTCAAGCTATTTGTTTATGTCTAAGGAGTTTTTATAACTTTCCCCCCCACTGTATAGTTCACCTATTCATGAAAATATTTGCAGTAAACTCAAATGCTTATGCATAAATATCTCCTGTCAAAAAATCTGTCCTTTACTGTCCTCCTACTCTCCTCCCACATCCACTCAGCCTGAGTGTATTCACTACACCACCACACTGCTTATTGCAAAAGGTGGAAATAGAAATAGCATATGAGCTAGGATTCCCAGTATTTGCATACATCTGAAAGAAATAAAAGTTGTGTACTAAAAATGAGTTTTATATAAAAAATACTTCATATCAAGAAAGTAGCCCAGCCCAGTTCAGCTAAAGTCCATGGGTCAGATGCTAGCTGGAGGTTCTCAGGATTATGTAACTGCTAGAAGATTAAGCAGGAAGGTGAAGCTGGAAGCTGGTAGATAGAGGGCCATGGGGGCAAAGTGACCTGAATCAAAGAGACATCACTCCCAGAGTTGGTAGGCCACAGGGCCGCCAACCTCAGAGCCAAGCGCTCAATCCAGGCAAGCAGTAAAGAGGGACAAGGGAAAGACAAAAGTTTTCCATGGTGTTTCTCACAAATAGGCCATCCCCACCCCCATGCCAAGAGATGTGATCAGGCTGACCTTATTGATAAGTTGGACTTGACATCTACCTTCTCAGATGTCACAAAGCCTAACCATCACATGATGTGACACAATGAGTCATGTGTACATCCATCTCCACTAGAGCAATATTCACAACAGAAAATACATGGAAACAACCTAAGTACTCAATAGAAGAGTGAATATACAAACTATGGTACACAAGCACACAAATGTGAGTACCACACAATGTTCAATCATAACATTGAATCTTAATACTAAGCCTATAAATATATGCACATTGGGCCTTCACTCAAATACTCCCTCAAGGCAAGAACACTTTGTTCAATTAAACTGTCATTCCATGATGCCCACCTTCCCGACACGATCACTGAAGACAAATCAAGTGCATAAGAAAATGTGGTGAAGAAAGCTGATGGTTCCTAGCTATCAAAAGATATAAAGTCTGGGTCTTAAAGGCTTAAAGGTAAACAAGCGGCCATCTAGCTAAGAAACAACAAAGCCCACATGGAAGAAGAACACTAGCCTGAGTGATCATGAGGTGTTGATGGGATCAGGTATCATGCATCAAAGAACAAAAAATCATATCCTTGTAAATGAAGGGGAGTTCAGAGTGGAATGAAGACGAAAAGCTCATCTGTAGGCAACTTGACATCCCCTTACAGTAGGGTCGGGGGAAGGAGATGAGCCAGTCAGGGTGCAATATAGCAATGATAAAACATACAAGTTTCCACTAGTCCTTAAAAGCTTCCCCCACCCCCTCCAACGATCATACTCCCAATTCTACCCTACACATCCAGCTAGACCAGAGGATGTTCACTGGCACAGATAGGAACTAGAAACACAGGGAATCCAGGATAGATGATCCCTTCAGGACTACTGGTGAGAGTGGTGATACCAGGAGGGTGGAGGGAAGGTAGGACACAAAGGAGTAGCCAATTATAAGGATCTACATATAGCTCCCTGGGGGGATGGACCACAGAAAAGTGGGTGAAGAAGATGTTGGACACTGTAACACATGACAAAATAATAATTTATAAATTATGAAGGGTTCATGAGGGAGGGGAGAACAGGGAAGGAGGGGGAAAATGAGGCTCTGATAGCAAGGGTTCAAGTAGAAAGCAAATGTTTTGAGAATGATGAGGGCAACAAATGTACACATACGCTTGACACAATGGATGGATGTGTGGATTGTGATGAGTTGTACAAGCCCCCAATAAAATTATTTTTTTAATATAGAATGCTTCACGAATTTGCGTGTCATCCTTGCGCAGGGGCCATGCTAATCTTCTCTGTATCATTCCAATTTTAGTATATGTGCTGCCGAAGCGAGCACATAAAATAATTTTTTTAAACAGAAATAATAATAATGAATCTGGCAAACACTTCATAACATGAATAACCTTAGAAAATATTGAGCTGAGTGAAAGAAGTCAATTAAAAAAGGACAAATATTATAAGAAGTAGCAATGTTAAAAGTTTTACCCTCAGACAGGGTGTGCTTGATAAACTACTATGTTTATTCTAACCAGTCCTTGAAGGCATTGTTAACCTTCAGGAATTTCTCTGGAGTGGCATTCTTGGAAACTGGAGGACAGAACCATATGGTTATGAGTCATACCTTAACCAATGAGGTCTAAGGAGCTCAGAAATCACCCTGTAAACTTGTCTAACGTGAAATAGTTTAGATATCCCAATCATGGTCTTTTCCCACTATTGTATTCCTATTTGCGACAACGGGACTACATCTATTAAGAGTCTCCTCATAGATTCAGCCTCCATTGAATTCATTCTGACCATTGACCAGCACTATGAAAAACTTGCACTCCATCAGAATGTGTTTGAAAGTGATTTACTGCCACACCCCTGACCAGGGCAGGGAGGGGCGGCTGAGTCCTGGGAGAATTGCCTACATCTGCCCATGGTAGAATTAGGGTACTAAGGTTCTAGGAGACAGAACGGTGTCCATGACAATGAGTTTGGTAGACATGAGCACCTTAGTGGGAGGGTCCTGAGCCGATCCTGCAAGCTTTTCTATCTACATTGGTGCATGTATCCCAGTTATGAACCCTTTCTCACTTACAACTGTGATGAATTGATCTGCCACCAGTACAGATTCTGTGATAAATTCCTTTGTCTTGCATATCCTATTTAGTGGCACACTTTCTGGAAATCCTCTGACACCTATGCCCTCCTGTTGCTGGGTGTGTTCGTCTGGGTACTTTAGAGAAACACATCGACAGAAACTCATGTGTCAGTGCACATCAAGAAAACATCCCAACCCAGTGCTGCCCAAGCCCACAAGTCCAACATTAACCCATATGCCCAATACCAATCCACCAAGTCCTCCTCCATCTCACAAAACACATGATGATGCCGACTTAGGAGGAAAGCCGAAGCAGTAAACATGTAAGCATCTCAGCGCTGGCAGGTGTCTCCAGCACATGGTTGCTCCAGCACTCAGGGCTGCATCGGGGTAGGTCCATGTGACTTCACTTCAGGGATATCTTGCAGGAAGTGAGCCTTGCCAGCTGAAGCAAGCCACTTGCTAAGGCAGCTGCACCCAGGCCCAACAACCAGAAAGCAAGAGACCGAGAACTAGAAAATGTAGGCTCATGGAGCCATGTGTCCCTCCACCCTTCAATTAACCTTATATGTGTTTATCGGCCAGGTTGGCAAATAAATTTGAACTATATCACTGGTCTTCCTTATCAGTGGTGTTCCTCAATAGATGATGTCTCTTTGCCTTATCTTGGTCCTGCTTGAGACTTAATAATTGAGACTATATTATTTTGAAAAATAAGAGTCAACAAAAGGTTTTGACAGTATAAGAAGCATTCTGAGATGGTTACCAGAGGTGGGATGGATGGTAAATCACTAAGTATAGGGTAGATTTAACTCAAGTGACTGCTACCAATCAATTCTGACTCATAGAGACCCTGTGGACAGAGTAGATGTGTTCCTGTGGGTTTATGATGCTTTAAGTCTTTTCAGAAGCAGAAAGCCTTATCTTTCCCCACTTGAGGGGGTGGTGAGTTTTATTAAAAGCCTAACACATAACCCACTACGCCACTTGGGAGTAGGTAATGATAAAATAAAAATTAGTAAATAAATGATATTGTAAAAATGAATAAATAAATGTACAGAAATTCATAGTGAATTATAAGCTATATGCCAAGATATTGGTTTCCTTTTTAAGTGGCGCTCTCCACTCAACACAGTTATTACTTGACCTCGCACATGCATACACACACATATAAGGCTTTGGTTTTTATGGTTATTTTTAGTAATCATTTAATTGGGAGTTCTTACAGATATTATATCAATCAATACTTCAATTAGATCAAGCATAATTGCACAATTGCTGCCACCATCCATTTCAAGACATTTTCTTTCTTCTTGAACTCTTTGATATCAGATCCCATTTATCCCCTCCCTTTCCCACCCTACCCCTCAGTAACCCCTATTTTATATATTATTATTGTCATTATTATTATTTTGCCATACAGTCACCATTGCTATCAGGTCCCCTTTCCCCACTCCCCACTCCTCCTCCACACCTCTTCCTAAACCTGCATGGAATTATTACTCCCATTACTGTTTCTAAAGGGTTATATATATCTTGGTTTTCAGGCATTGAACAAACTTAATTATACAAATGAACATGTGCAGGTCTAAGAAGATTAATGGGGTAAAACAAAGGCCATGATAGTAAGGGGAGGAACTACTAAAGAATTAGAGGATAGTTACTTGTTTCATCAGTGCTATATTGCACCATGGATATAGTATCCCCTCCATGGGGCCCTTCTGTGAGGGACTGTCCAATTATCTTACAGATGGGATTTGAGTCTTCACTTTGTCCACCCTCCTTCACATCAATTTGATTGTTTGTTTTTGAACTTCTGATACCTATTCTCGTCTTCACCTCATGATCACACAGGGTGTTGTGCTTCTTCCATGTGGGCTTTGTTGCTTCCCTGTTAGATGGTCGCTTGTTTAACTTCAAGCCTTTCAGGCCCCAGATGCAATATCTTTTAATAGCCAGGAACCATCAGCTTTCTTCACCACATTTGCTTATGCACCCATTCTGTCTTCAGTGATCGTATTAGGAAGGTGAGTATCATACAGTGTCACGTTATTAGAACAAACCGTTCTCGGACTGAGGTAAGATTTAATTAAAAGCCCAAAGTTCATCTGCTTCCTTGTTGTATGTGTATATCGACATAAACACACATAAACAAATACATGTATCTTTATATATGTATATATTAACATATAGACATGTCAATATTTATACCTATATATAATTTTTATTTTCTTCTTTCCTCTTTTTCTTTTACTATAATGCTTTCAAAGACTTATCCTTAAAAGAAATTTGATGTTTATCTGAAATTCAAATGTAACTTATTTTCTTATATTTCTATTTGGAAAATCTGATAATTGTATTCCAAAAATAGAGAGCTCATTTACAATTTTTGCAAACCTTCACCAACTTCAAGTATTTCAATTTTTAACTCTTTATCGGTATTATTTTTCCTAATCTTGTTTTCATTTAGATCTTTTTTCTCTTAGTAATATGGAATATTGGATAAAATCTATTGTATGTGAATTATATATCTCAATAAATCTGTAATTTAAAAATGATTAGGGGTAAAAACTAAACATGCAAAAATCACGCAATCCAAAACTTGCGCTCCTTGGTACTTATCCCAGAAAAATGAAGAATTATATCCACACAAAACTGTACAGAAATGTTTATACAAATTTTATCTGTAATTGAAAAATTTTAGAACAATCCAGACATTCTTGTGGGGTGAAATAAAAGTCAGTCATAAAAAAATATTGATACATGCAATACGTGGAAGAAGTTTTAGAGAACTATGCTGTGCCAAAACCAGTCACAAAATATCACACATTATATTGTTCCTTCTCTGTGACATCCTTGAGGTAAGAAAAATATTTTAAAAGGAAATGGAATCGTTGTTTGCCGAGGTTATATAGGGTATATAAATGGAAGGATTTGTTTATGGTATAGAAGGGCAACAAGAGGGATTCTTATGATCATAGATATGTCAAGTATCCTAGTACAGATAATGTAATATCAGTTTTTAAAGCTATTGCCAATAGGAAAGTCTGGGTAAAATACATACAGCATCGATCTGCAGTAATTCTTACAACCGCATGTGAATATACAATGACCCAAACTTTAAAAAGTTTAATTCAAATATAAATTTAAAATAATGATATCCTCTAGGTGGAGAATAGACAGTAGAGTGGGATGGGAAAGCAACACCAAGGAAAGAGCTCCATTAGAAGGCTGGTACAGTGATCTCGAGATGAGATTGGCAGCTGGAATGTGCGTAACACAGGCAGTCCAAGGGTTATAAACACATCTGTTCCAAAGAACACATATGTCTTTCACTTGATTTGCCAAAAGACTGAGAAATCAGTAGAGTTCAAATCTAACATCAGCTGGTAAAATGTTTTTCCTAGTAAGTTGTATATGGTGTCACTTTCTATGGGAGAAAGACCAGACTTCCTACTCCCCTGAAGAGCTACAGCCTTTGAAACCCACAGGAGAGTTCTACCCTGTCCAACAGGTTACTACGAGTACCTTTCTATACATCAGATATAGTAACGAAACAGTCCTAGATACACTAAAACATCTTTAACATGCAAACAGAGTATACCAATCGTGTGATGGGTGTCACAAAGAGTATCTTTTTGTTATGAGCCATGGAATGTACCTCAGATTTTTTTAATGTAATGTTTTCCATCACTGAGTTGGTGCTGACTAAAAGCAGCCATATACACAGCAGAACAAACACTGGCTGGGCATCTAGCTGAGAAACAACAAAACCGACATCGAAAAAGCATACCAGCCTGTCCCCAACTCAGTCACTGAGAACAAAGTGGGTTCATAAGCAAAATTGGTGAAGAAAGCTGATGGTGCCCAGCTATCAAATGATAGAGCATCTGGGGTCTTAAAGGCTTAAAGATAAACAGGTGGCCATCTAGCTAAGAAACAACAAAGCCCACATGGAAGAAGTATACCAGCCTACCCCGACACGAACACTGAAGACAAAGCTAGTGCATAGGCCAATGAGGTGAAGAAAGCTTACGGTGCCCGGCTGTCAAAAGATATACAGTCTGGGGTCCTATAGGCTGGAAGATAAACAAGGGGCCATCTAATTTAGAAATGACAAAGCCCACATGGAAGAAGCACACCAGCCTGTGAGATCACAAGGTATCTAAGGGATCAGGTATCAGGCATCAAAGACCCCACCCTCCAAAAAAATTCATAGCATTGTGAATGAAGGGGAGTACAGAGAGGGGACCCAGGGCTCATCTGTGGGAAATTGGACATTCCCTTATAGAAGGGCCATGGGGAGGAGACAAGCCAGTCAGGGTGCAGTGTAACAATGATGAAACATACTATTTTCCTCTAGTTCTTGAATGCTTCCTCCCCCCACTATCATAATCCCAATTATACCTTACATATCCGGCTGGACCGGAGGATGTACACTGGCACAGATAGGAACTGGAAATAGAGGGAATCCAGGATAGATGAGCCCCTCAGGACCAGTGGTGAGAGTGGCGATATTGGGAGGGAGGAGGGAAGGTGAGGGAGAAAGGGGCACAGATTACAAGGTCTACATAAAACCCCCTCCCTTGGGGACAGACAGCGGAGAAGTAGATGAAGGGAGACATCGGATGGTGTAAGATATGACAAAATAATAAATTTTAAATTATCAAGGGTTTAGTGGGGAGGGGGGAGGGAGAGGAAAAATGAGGAGTTGATACCAAGGGCTCAAGTAGAAAGGACGTGTTTTGAGAATGATGATGGCAACATGTGGACAGGTGTGCTTGACACAATTGATGTATGTATGGATTGTGGTAAGAGTTGGATGAGCTCCTAATAAAATGATACCCCCCAAGAAAACCCCACTGGCTGGGGCTGCACCATATTTGCAATTGTGTTTAAATACATAGTTGCAGCCAATGTGTCGCTTCATGTTGTTGAAGGCTTCCTTTCTTGCACTGACCCTCTTTGCTAGGGAGTAGTCTTTCTTGATAACATGTCCAAACTCAGGCAGCATGCAACTGCATGTGCAGGTTTCACAGGAGCACAATTAAGTGTCCTGACATGGTCACGCTCCTCGAGGCTATCCATTGTTTGTTATAATCCACACAGTTGAATGCCTTTGCAGAGCCAACAAAACACAAGCAAACATCTTTCTGGGATTCTCTTACCTATTCTATAATTAAGGACAAATTTCAGAATCTCTCTGACATGCACTTTGATCTTTTGCTTCTATCCTGTCTTTTGAAAGACTATTTGCTTTATGTACAATAATCTTGATGTCATCCCACAGCTAATCAGTCTTCTGTTAGTCCGGTTCAATGCCTCAAATCTGCTTTTGAAATGGTCTCAAAATTCAGGTGGGGTATACTCAAGGTCCTACCTTGGCTCTTGTGGACTAGTTTTAATGTTCTTCAGTTTCAACCTGAATTTATATATGAGCAGTTGATGATTTATTCCACAGTTAGTCGCTGGCCTGGCTTTAGCGACTGATATTGAGCTTCCTCATAGTCTCTCCTCCCATGTGTAGTCAGTTTGATTTCTGTATATTCTATCTGAAGAAGTACATATGGGTAGTCAATATTTTGTGCTGTTCTAAAACAGTTTCTACAGTGAAGAAGCCATTGGTCTTACCAAATCTAATTATGTAAAATTCAGCTTCATTTCTACTACCAAGGCCATGTTTTCTAACTACTATTCCTTTGTTTACAATATTGACTTGTTTTTACAATTTTGGCATTCCAATCATCAATAATTAATGATGCATTGTTAGTGTAGGTTTGATTAATTTTATACTGAAGAAGTTTCTTCATCATCAGCATTAGTGGTTGATGCATAAATATGAATTATAGTTGACTTGATTTCCATGTATTCAGATAGATATTATCCTCTCATAGACAGACAGAACTGTACTTTAAGAACCTTGAAATGTCCTTTTTTGAAAGACATTTTGAAATGTCTAGTTCTGCCCTGACAATTAATGAGATGACATCCCTTACATATAATAATTCCTTTAATATAATAGGTTATGTTCTAGTTATGATAAATATAGAATGTTTTGTTTAGATATGCTAAGTAGGTTGTTGTGTAATGGTGTAGGTAAGGGAGAAATCTGAATCAAAGGAGAGGAATTATATATAGTTTTTTTATAGTCATGGGAAATAGAAAAGAGATGGCTGATCAGATCTCATCTCACGCAAGATATCAAAACAAGAAAACAAAAATTAAATCGTCAAGGAGTAAAAGGAAAATAGGAGAAATATACATTTCTTGTAAAAATACGCCACAGGGATTCATTTTCTGCCCTATGCTGGAGAGTTTTTGCATAATAGACTTGCATGTTTTTTCACAATCAGGGTGCTCTTTGTTGGTATTTTATAATTACTTTGCTTGCCATGTTAGCGTGGTAGAAGAGCCAGCATGTTGTCATGGAAATAATGGGATGTTTTTATTTTGACTGAGGGAGTTCATATTCTTAGGGTAATATCTTCAGGGCATCCACAGTGAACTCTTTCTGTGAAAGATGTGAAACTGTCCTTGAGACCCAGCCAGAAACCACACTTGGCAGAGAGACACGGCAGGGTTCTGAATACCTCAAAAGACTTTTGGAAGTAGTCTGCGTATAAATCCTATAAACAAATTAATTGACCGAATAGTGGATATCTTGTGGTTTAACTGCTCTTATATCTTTTCCCTAGTTCTCTTTTTAATTCTGTCTCAAAAAGAAAGTAAGTTATATTACATTACCAGATCAAGATTATATGCCAATCAGGTCTCGATTGGAAATCTGAGTAATAAACAATTTAACATGGGGAAGAAAACCACTTCTGCCAGTATCTACTCAGGCGTTGATGGATTCAGTTTGTCACACAATAGTTGAGCCAGGGCTTATCTTAGAAAAAAACAAAACAGTTCCTTTGAGATAAGTTTCCAAAGGCTTTGTGCTTGGGAACCTGAAAACTTTGATTTAGGTCAGAATCTTTCATTCTTGGAGAGAAAAACAAGGCCAGATGTCTTAGTCTAAGTTCAAGTCAATGGTGTGAGCATGCAGTCTAGTACTTTAGTAATTTACTGCTGAGCAAGTTTTTTCCCTATAGCATTTCTTTTTTCTGGATAGCAAATTCAATAAAAGTCGTTCTACACCTAGCTATTCATAATTCATAAGTTTGCAAAGGAGTTATGGTGTAAAGGAAGATGATAGGTCACTGTCAAACATAAAGCCAATACCAAATATCAATAGTATGTGGGTAAAATGAAATTTAACATATAAATGAGAAATAATGCAGTTTCAGTAATATCAAAGCTCAGTGGGGCTTTATGTATAAGATGCTAGATGCAGACTGGGTCCTTCATTTATAATTGACAATATACATATTTCCATCTAAAATGATCATCCAACTACCATGCAGCTTTGTGTGTCCGGGTGCTTTAACTTTTGTCAGTGTTACATGTAATTAGTACATGTAATTTCCAATAAGTGCGATCAAAGCAGGGCCCAGCTAGTTCAGTGGTCGATCACTCAGCTGCTACCTGAAATGTTAGCAGTTCTTACACACCAACTGCTCCAAGGGAGAGAAAGTGTCACAATTTAGTGCAGTGACCCCTTATCAACTGGGCAGTTCTGTCCTGTCCAATAGGGTTGCTGTTTGTCAGAACTGACTCCATCATAATAGGTTTTGTTTCCCCTTCAATCCACCCCACCCCGACCCTCAATGGGCTGATTTTCTTTCATGCCTTCTTCTGTTGTTGAAATGTAAACTTATTGTGGCCGTTACATACTAGCCTGTCAATCAGGTCATAGCCAATGAGGCCTCTGTGCGGGCATGGCCTTCTCCTGAGGATTCTGGGAACTCCTGTCTTCCGCCCTGGAGGTGGGACCCAGACAGTCTCTGCCTTCCCTTTCCTACTGTTGAGACACTCAAAGAGCTGGAGGAGACACATGGAGACCTGTGCCAGCAATGAGATGCCTTCACTGTCACTGGATCCTGATCCATAAGACCTTCTACCCACTCACCTATGACCTTCCTGCCTTCAGAAGCATTGCATGGGCTGCATGGATCTAAAGAGGATTTATGGACTAGTATCAGACATATGGACTAACATTGGATTTATGGACTTGACCTGCACTGGGTTGGGATATTTTCTCAATATATAACTGCTTTTTAATATAAAGCTCTCTCTTATACACGAGTGTGTATGAATTTGTTTCTCTAGTCAACCCAGACTAACACACTTATATAGGGCCAGAGCAGCCATCCTGGACCACAGCTTAGGTCTTTGAGGGAAATCATGTGTAGTCGAACTTGTAAGATGGGTGGGTGGAGACTGAATGTTTTGAAACTGGAGAATGTAGTTTCAGACCTGTGCTACTTAAGCCCCAAATCATTAGCGAAATTGATACTCTTGTTCTTCACTTTCACTTACCCGTAACTGAAATTAATGCTAAAATGTACTCTAATAGGATGTTACATTCTTAGGGTTCCCTACCTTCTGAGTGTCCACTCAAGCTCAAAGAAAGTTTGGTATCTTTATCCTGCCAAATTTTGAAGATTGTTTCTAATGAAAACCTCTCAATCACTACCCAAACTAGCTCCAACTCGTCTTTTAGATTCTTCCAGGATACTCAATTATCAATCTTTTTGCATCTCAAATTCTAAATGTTAATATACCCCCTGAAGCACATAAACCGAGGAACTACGTACCTGTGATTGTGGTGGAAAGGTAGAGAAAATGCCGCCACATAATCTATCCTAATGAGAAGGCAACCAAATTAAATACTCCCTATTCTAAGGACTAGTCTCAGCTAAAGTAGTCTGCCTCATTATCATTGTCATTAATTTTCAGACATTTATTTGGGATAGAGCTTGGTGACAGATGTGTTTTTTCCCACCTCTTATAGAGTGTTGGATAATCCATCATCTGTCTTTGGAAGATTTAGGTTCTAACTGTCTTTTAATATAATCTCTTGGGGTTCAGCTTATACTTAAAGAACAGATTCACTGAGTAGTCTATTATATGAAAGGTCCTCCCCCTCGAAAAAAAGGGAAAAAGCTCTGCTGGGTAGAGCTTTCATGGCCCACATTTGTCCCACTAGGTGAGCATCCAACAACTCACTCTGAATTAGTGCACTCCGTGGCATCACCTGGAAAGGCTCTCTCCAGTCACAGTGAATTTTTTCATAAAAGCAGTTTCATTTAAACCTCATTTTTTGTGCTAGTCAATTTAAGAGAACAGCGTGTGGCTGTGAAATTTTGTTTCCTGATCAGGAAAAACGCCACAGAAACTGTTGTGATGTTGAACACAGCTTACAACGACAGTGCTATGGGCAAAACTCAAGTATATGAGTAGTTTTCTCATTTCAAAAAAAGTGAAAATCGATTGATGACAAAGTTCATTCTGGATATCCATCAACTTCCCAAACAGATGAAAATGCCAACTCATAGTGCAGTTGGAGTTCGTTCCAGCAGGTCAGATATAATCAAACTTTCTATTTAGAGGTTCTGAAGAACTAGGGTAACAGTGTGCGACAAAAAAAGAACTGATTGTGACAGAATCAGTTTGCTCAAGTAGCTATCTCAGTGCGCCGGTTTTTGCCAAAAACACAGCATGACTCTTTTGCCCCAGGCACCTTACTCACTTGACCTCGCTCCTTGTGACTTCTCTTTGTTTCTGTGAATGAATGAGGACACCGAAGGACAGCAATTTGAAAAACATTCCTATTTTTTGTCCTTAGGCACCCCTCCGTCTGTATAGAGTGCAAGCATAATGCTGGGGTTTGACAAACGGACAGCTTTCTCAGTGGAGACTCACTTTCAAAGGTTAGTGAGAGATCAACTTGAATTTTATAAGTGTGTAGGCTTTATTAACACATTTTACAAATACTACTTATTTGATCTTCACACCAACACAATGGGGTTTTAAAAATTGAAAAAACTCAAAGAGATTAGATAGGAAAACCTCATCCCAAATTTAGGTCTTTTATTGTTTGATGTAGACCATTTTCCACCATGTTTCTCATATCAGATGGCTGTCACTAAGAAAGCAATTGATAATAATACCTAGAGAGATTTGTCTATCTAAGCCAAGTAGTGGGAATGGAAAGCATGAAATACCGTCACTGGGACATCCAGCAGAAAGCCAAAGTTAAGCCTAAACAAAGCAAGTTTTCTAAATCTAATGACTTTATCTTCAGCAAAATTTTATCTGAATATGATAGCAAAGACATTGTTTTATAATTCCCATTCTGTTGGGTTGCCTTTCTTTGGAATGGGAACAAATATGGATCTCTTCCAGTCAGTTGGCTAGGTAGCTGTCTTCCCAATTCCCTGGCATAGATGAGTGAGTGCTTCCAGTGCTTCTTCAGCTTGTGGAGACATTGCTATTGGTCTCCCATCAATCTTCGAGCCTTGTTTTTGGCTAATGTTTTCAGTGCAGCTTGGACTTCTTTCTTACATATCATTGATTCTTTTTTTTCCCCCATTGATTCTTGCTTATGTGTCACCTCTTAAAATTGTGCAATGTCAGCTGGCTCTTTTTGGTACAGCGTCTCTAATCTTTCCATCTTCTCTTGATGTTTCTTGTATTGTTCAATATGTTGCCCATACAATCTTTCTATAACTCAAGGCTTGACATTTTTCTTGGGTTACTTTTGTTTATTATAGACTGAGCATATTCTTCCTTTATGGTTTTCTAACTCTAGGTTTTTGCACATTTCATTATAATAGTTTGCTTTGCCTTCTCAAGGTGCCCTTTGAAATTTTCTGCTTAACTCTTTGACTTCACCATTTATTCCACTTGCCATAGCTCTCCTGAGATCAAGTTCTGTATTACTTTACAAATACTCATGTAACAAAATGTTTTTCATGCTGTGATGGTATAGTGTCTCCAACTTTTTATCTATATCATAATTAATAACATTTTATATGGTCAAGGTCATTGAGTCCACACTACTTACAGTGACCTTACAGGACAGAGTAGACTGCCTTTTTGAGTTTCCAAGACCGTAACTCGTTCCAAGAGGAGAAAGCTCCATTTGTTCCCAAGGAGCAGGCTCATGAGTTTTAAATCTGACTTTATGCAAGCACCCCAAGTAATGACCGCTATACCACTAGGGTTCCTGACATTCAAAAATAGATATTTTAATATGCATAATTAATTAATAATAACATTGCATGTTTTGGGGGGAGAAATCAATTAAAAACCAATTCAGTCACCTTTTTAATCATTGAAACTTTGGGTTGGGCTATAATTGTACAGTATCATTTTTATTCCAATTTTATTTATTAAAAAGATTACATAAAAGTTTAGTATTCCTTCTCCATTTTTATCAAACACACTATGTAAATTTGAAAAAGAAAACAGAAATTGTTCTTCTCTTAGTTCATTTCTACCCTCATGTATTAGGGGCTATTTAAATAAATTATTGTGATTTTAATATAGAATTGATATGAATAATTTAAAAATACTCTCAATAATTTCTAATATATGTGGTTTCTGGCATAAAAGATCAAATGAAAAAAAATCAAATGAAAAGTGAGTGGATTTAAATGTATAACTACATAATAGGAAAAATATGCCATTTAGAAATATCAAGTTAATTTCAGTTCTCATTTTGAAGTCTATAAAGATAGCATTATGTGAAAGAAACAAGATCAATAATTAATGCAATTATTGCAAACAGATGCTATGAATGAATTAGATTCTATATGCTTACAGGATAAAAGGAGTGTTTATCAGTTTTAGTGAACTAGCATGCACAAGATGTTTTTTATTTTGTCTAAAGGCTTTGTACTTCTTTTTTTCTTTTTAAAGGTCTTTCAATAGAAGTTCTCTCGAGGCAACAGGTGATGATCTGAGCATTTATTGTTACTAAGGACACAGCTGAAAGTAACACTTTATTAAAACCCAATTTTATCCAATTACACATCGAGTCATTCTGAATTTATGAACAGCCATGTAGTGACCACCCAAATTTTTATTTACAATGATGATGCACCCAGTCTGCCTATTTGTTCCTACTTTGCTGGGTTCTTATCTCCAGGTCTCAGGTTTGGCATCATACTTCCTTTTAATATTTGGATTTTACCTCTAAGGGTTTGACTCTGCTGCTGCTGCTGCTGCTTGTCTTTTGTTAACACGCGCTATCAAATAGGAACCTCTATTTTAACTGTAACCACATTAAACCTAAACAAAGACTTTGGCCATTTGATGGTGTTTTGATAGGTCTACGTGATTCCAGCTCCATCTCCAGTCTGATAAGATACTGTAAGATAACTGACTCAGGATTTCCATTAGACTCTAGATAACCATTATTGGGGTTCAAGGATAACTTGAGTCCATCCCTCCACTCCCCGTATTTTCCTTTTCTTGAAGGTATTGCAGAAAGATGATTTTTCTTGAAATTCTTTTGAGTTTACATGGGGAAACTTTTGTAAAGTAATAGGAGTGGAAGGTGAGTTCAGGTGGAGGCTAAGAAGTAAGGGTTGAATGAGAAGCAAACGAAGGGAAAGTGAACCCATCACAGTAAGCAACACTGAGGACCTCCAGAGGGAGGTCAGGTTCGCGGAAATCCACCTAGGAGCATTTTTTTTGTCTGGTCACTGAACTGGGATGAGATAGATGCTGAAGAAGCACTCCATTGTGGAAGACATGAGAAAAACTCAAAATCTTTTCATGTGTTGCAAAAACTGGGACAGAGATTCTTCCTTGAGGGTCAGAATATTCAATTCGGCCAGGCGACCTGTGGGCTGAAGTTCAGAGTGGCCTTCCTGGGTTCTGAAGTGGACAAACAGCCCCGCCCCAAGGAAGAGCAGACCCAGGCCCAGCCCCAATGCCACTCAGCATCTCACTCTGTGCAGACTCTCCATTCCTCCGTGAGAGGGCTGATCGGGCTCGGGTGCTCCACTTGGCAGCTGTAAGCCTCCTTCAGTCCTGATGCACATGCCTCTTCATGTAATTCAGTTTCTCTGATAATTTATTCAACATATAGACTGACTTTTCACAGTGAAAAGATACAACCCTGATGTACATCTTTCCTGATTTTAAACCATAAAGTATTCCTTTCTTGTGTTCTCACAACTGCCTCTTGATCCGTGTACAGATTCTGAAGGAGCACACTGGAGGGCTCCAGGGTCCCCATTCCTCTCCAGGGGATCCACCCTTCAGTATGGTCTGCACCGTCCAAGCCTTCACACAGCCCTGTATTCTCTGCTCTCACTCAAGATCCATTTAATGTCAATGATATCTTTTGTTCTCTGCCCTCTTCTGAATCTGGCCTGGACTTCTGGCAGTCCCCTGTCAATGTACAGCTGCAAACTTTATTACAGCGTTACAGTCATCCTTTCATAAAATGTGCAGTGCTATTCTTGGTAGAAAATTTAGCAAGCTTAAATAATAGAAATAATATCATTAATTTTCTAATTCAGGTATTGGTAGAGTTAGACAATGGGGAAAAAGTTGACAGTGGAAGGAATTTCTAGTAAAAAAGAGGAGATGCACATATCCCTCTACCCACCTAGAACAAAGGAAAGTGAAGGGCAGACACGACATATTTCCTTATCTATGGAAGAGAGGAAGTAGTGAGGGGGAGTGGGCAGAAAAAGAGGAGATGTTCACACCACCCCCCACAATGGTAGAATGGACTCTTGGCTTCAAGGTCTGGAGAAGAGAACACAGCATGAACTCTGGGGTACATATACTGGAAAGATGAGGTACACCATGCAAAGCCTACCGACAGCCAGGGTCCCCATGGAAACCAGCCTATGGTAGAAGGTGCATTATTGGACAGGACTGTGGCCCTTTGTTTCACAGGACTCCCAGATTAGCTGTGGGCTCTTCAGTGTTACCCAGTGAAACGACTCCTTAATAAATGTTCCATTCAAAACTTTTCTGACTCACTTCTGAATGCTCTCCCTAGAATGAATGCTTTCTTGCAAGGAGGACAAGCACTAAGACAGGGGCAGCTTGAAACTGCATTTCCTCCCAGTAATGCTATTTTCTTTAATATAAACAGGAAACGATTCATATTTGACTTGGGCTTGGGGAGATAGAACAAATAACCCCAAACTCTCTTCCTAATGCTTGGGGTGCAACGCAGTATTTAGCGACAATATATTTAGATGCCATTTCTTTCATATAATTTACAAAGTATGTTGAAATGTAAAATCTCTGGTGGAGTAATGGTTACAAACAGGGCTGTTACCCACAGGTCAACAGTTTGAAGCCACCAACTGCTCCTTGGGAAAAAGATGAGGCTTTCTATCAGCATAAAGAGCTACGGTTTCAGAAACTCACAGGGGCAGTTCTACCCCCACGTATAGGGTCATTATGAGTATGAATTGACTCGATAGTGACACGTTAAAACTTAACTCACACTTTTATTGAGTAGGTTAAAGTAAATACATGTTCTAAAGCTATTTACTCTCCAAGGAAGAATAGGGCTATCACCATTAAAATGTACAATATAGACACAGAACCTCATGGCTAACTAAAAATAACAATTTAGTTGCTCAGATAGATTGTAAGGAAAATCCTTATTTTTTATTAAAAGATCATTTTATTGGGGGATATTACAACTCTTATTACAATCCATACATCAACTGCATCAGGCATATTTGCACAGACTTTGCCATCATTCTCTTCTAGACATTAATTTTGCATTGAGCTCTTGGTATCAGCTCCTCTTTTAAATAAAAAGAAAATTCTCATTTTAGTCATTGGAAAAGAAACCCAGACTAATGTCTGACCCCATGTACTTCCTCATTCCCATAACGCACCCTTGCCCTGATACCCATTCTCCTTTATTAAGATCGCATCTTTACTAGAAATCTCTGTCTATTCCACTTTCTTGACCTTGGTCATGCAGATAAAGTATAAAAGCTCCACCAACCCTACACTCAGGTACTAAATCTTCTCTAATGCTAGTTCTTCTGGGTCACTGGCTAATAAAATTTTCCTCTTTTAAATTCTTCAAGAGTGCTGTTTGGTCATTCCTGAGTCGTGGTTTTGTGGTTACAACATGATGTAGTGTAAATTATTGGATTCTGGTGGGTGTAGACAAGGAAAATCTTCATAAAAATATGGAATAAACTTAGAAGTGGCTAGACATGGTGAAAAAGGCAAAAGGCAAAATTTTAAAAGTAAAATGGAATGTAAATGACCAAGAAACAATAGGTAGCTAGTTAATTTTTTTTAAAGTAACTTAATCCAACTAAAAGCTATAAAAGGTATGAGTTAAGCATACTGGGATATTTTGAGGTTTATTCTGAAAAGGCATAAAATTTGTCTCCCAGAGTGACTTCATTTTCAATAGAAAGACATAAAATAAAAAAGTTACTACCTTTAAAAAAAAAGATATACATTGAGGGGAAAATAAATGACAGAAGGCTTTTCTGTTTGTTTCACTTATTGTGCAAACATGTGAAGGGGCCGGTACAGTGCATTTCTAGCACATGAGAACATAATAAATACGAGTCAAAAATTAATGACTCATGGCACTCACACACACAGAGATGTGCCACAGAAAGCTGAAGTTTCTTGAAAAAATGCAGGAAGATTGCTTTTATACATAATAGCTATATTTTATATTCTTTAAGAATAACATAGCAATCTGTACCCAACTTTATATAAAAATATGCATTTACCAATTTTTAAATGTATTCTACTTTGTATTAAAAGAAAGTACTGTATTCATTTTTACATTTGCTTCCTGGGCATGGGTTCAAGGTGGAATTTCAGTGGTGGAGAGGAAAAATAGCCTTAGGGCTATTATGGTAGTTTTCATTTTGCCAATCTTTATCAGTAATATAAATATTAACATAATATGAAAATAACATGAAGAAAGGTGTGCCATGCATCTCTTTGTTTTAAAACCAAGGCTGTCATTATGAAAATAAAAGTGTATTACATTTTTAATAATCAGATACCTGATTTGAATTTTAGAAATATGGGAAACACATATTGGAGCGGAATGGAAATCATTTCAGCAGGGAATAAATAGGAACTAGAACAACAGGCCTCTGTATCATCAATTCCTATGAGTAAGTTTGGGGTTGGCCCATCTCCGTGACAAAAACCATCCGTGTGTAAATCTAAGTTATAAGATTATTTTATCATAAAACGAATGTTCTAAGTATCATTATGGGCCTCTCAAAAATGTGTGTGATTGAAGAAAAGATACCTTACCATTTATTTATTACTTATTAAAGCCTGGGGATGCAACATTAACTGTGTATTTGCAATAGTCAATAAGTTAGCTAGGCTCTATTCCATCACTGACTATTAATAATAAAATCTAGGAATTCAAGATCATCACATAGGATTTTTTGCTGTAGGTTATGTGTTATGTGGAAAGTGCACGCACAGATACAGAAGAGCAAGGAAAAGGGACCGTCCAAGATGAAAAGCAGATCTGTTGGATCAAAAGCTTTAATGTACATGATGATGATTGGGATTCGAGAGAAACTCAGTAAATATCATGCTTAGTCTCTGAGTTCAAAGCCAATTGAAAGATAAGACAAACAAGCAAGCAGAAGAAAACCATAATATTAACCTTATTACTGATAATAGCTCATATCAGAGAATGTTGCTTACATCTACAATTTCATAAACTTTCCCACAGAAGAGAACTCGTTCTCTGATCCAAATAGAGTAGCCTAACCAGACCCTTCTGGCATGTGGGATTTTCAGGGCTGAAACTAGGATTCCGCTGCGCTCATATTTAATTTCACCTACATCATGCACTGCAGAAATGCCAAATGACAGACCTAGGCTTGAGGTTTGAAAGTACCTGGACACCTCCAGATGTCTGTAGAAAAATATCATTAAAAGATACAAATTAAAATATGAACTTTATTTTTCAACATCACTGCTATCAAAGTGAAGACACGTTTGCAAGCAGTGGGTGATACCAGCCACTTAGCCCAGCTCCGAAGAATTGAGATGCGAAGAATTTAGCCATGCCCATCACTCTTTTCTTTATCATTAACTGAAGAAAACTGGGTGCTCTTAAAAACTGGGAGTGGTTTTTTTGTTGTTGTTTGTATGTTTTAAGATTAAGAAATAAAAAAGTCAATAGAGACAAATCATTATCATAAAGGTAAATGTTTAATGATTTTGCGTCTAAACTATTGTAAAGGTGTCCCTTTTTGCTGAGAGAAATACTGTATATACTCAAATATAAGCTAAGTTTTTCAGCACATTTTTAACGCAGTTTCTGTGGTAAAATTAGGTGTCTGGGCTGATATTCAGGTCAGCTGACACTCGAGCATATAGGGTGAGTAAGAGCATTTTAGTGGTGGAGAATGATTGGTGGAATTTCATGGGTTTTTTTTCTGCTACTGCTTTGGGAAACTTTCTCAAAACACTTCCATAATAAGCTGATGTTATCATTCTTGCTACTCAAGCTAACAAGCAAAATACCTTGTGCATACAAAAAGGTAAAAATAACGCTGCCTTCACCTTTGTTCCTGGCTGGTCTGATTTTGCTTTGACTGACCCACATCTACCTCTAGGAAACCATTGCTTTGATTGTGCCTTGTCCCCAGGATCATACTGGTGAAGCCATATTTCATTCGCTGTTACAATTCTGCCAAGAAGTGGCTCAAGACTTTGATCTCACTTGTTTGAAATTTCCATCAACAGTTTTGCTGTTGTTTGCAGCTTAAATGGCCTCAGAAGCGTGTGAGCATGAATGCAGCAGAAAGTTCGCCTCAACTTTAATTGTTTAGTCAGCATTGTGTTTACAGAACCAGTTGAGATGTCTAGGGTATTGACTCGTGCTCGGCTGTTATTCATCAGCCTTCTTTAATTTGAGCACAGTAAGATTGTTCCTCGAAAATTGATGTGGAAGGACTGCAATTATGAGCTTTATCTTTTAAATTGCCCCATTGCTTCTTAAATCAGATTATATATTTTTAAACTACTGATTTCTTTGGGATGTTGTCCCCCAAAACTATTGATGAAGTATCAAAGATTTTATCATTATTCTATTCAAGCCTCCCCATAATTTTGATGTTTATTACTACTATAATTTTAATGGAATTTATGTTGCTAAAATAGGGACTCTTTTCTAACTGACACCTTATCGTTTTTATTGCCCCAAATGAGATCCTATTCATTCATATTCATACATGTTAGTTTGAGATAACTTTTGGCTTATTTTTTAAACCATGGATAGGTGTAGGGTAATGTACATTTCCCAAAATCTATTTGAAGACCACTCATAGAACTAGTGGTAAGAACATAAGTTCCTTTTGGACATAATCCCACATCAAAAAATCCAGTTCAAGGAGAAGGCTCAATCCCTGACCACCATTTCTTATTTGATTGCTCGTACAATATACACACTCTTGGTGCTGATGCTTTGTTTTCTTCATATGATATAAGCTGCCTTCAATTTGCAATCAAGTAGTTCCTCTTCTAAACCTGATTCTTATTTCTTTCCTCTCTCCACTTGAAGATCCCATACAGAGGTGACCCAGATTGGTGCCATTGAACAAGATGTGCCTGGCATGACTAATAATTAAATGCAGATGAATACATGAATGAAATCATATGCAAAATTAATTCACCCACTGAAGGCTTATAGATTGAAATGTAGACCTTCCTGACATTGACAGAAACATGTACCTCCATTTTATGGGTTGTAAATCCTAGTCCCTGTACCTGTGGACACACAATATCACTTGAGAATAGTTTTCTTTGTTATGATAATGAAGTAATATCAGTGTAAACGCTGCTTGAAATAAAAAAAGGAACAGAACTAAGCATATGTAAAGAGAGGTGCCATGTGGAGATGCCAAAGAAGTCTTAGAACAAACAGTAGAGCAGCCAAAATCAATCCTTTTTCCCTAGCAAACAGAGACAGCCTTTGCTTAGGTCTAAGGCCCTGAATGTTAACTTCTAATCTTCTAAGTTGTGAATCTATATCTATATATGAATCTATATGTGAATATATGCACTCAAACACCAGGAGTCCTGATGCTGTAGTGGGTTACATGTTGGGCTGATGATCTGAAGGTCAGCATCTAGAAGCCACCAGCAAGACACCTCCAAGGGAGAAAGATGGGACTTTCTACTCCATTTAAGGCATAGTCTCACACAGAGGCGTTTCTAGCTTGCCCTACATGGTCACCATGCATCAGGATTCACTTGATGGCATTGGGTCTGTTGTTTGTTGAAGCTAATTCTTGTGGTATTTTTTTGTTCAGCAGCACTAACAAACTGAGATACCTCCTTCAAGGCACTTTGAATAGGCCAGCAGTTCTGGGTCAGCTGGTGTGTTATGGTCCTTTCTCAGTCTTAAAAGTGTATTAGAAATGCTCTACTGTTCACTCTGCTCCTATTCTATTTAGGGAAATGGCCCATTATAATATTTGAGCTTATACTTCCTGAAATCTTCATAAACATCAGAATATTAGTAAACTACATTAACTTTAATGGGTCTTCAAGTTTTGATAGCTTCACTAAACTTTCTAAAATACATTTTTATCTATGGATTGATTAACACTAGATTTACTGTTACTTATTATCAGTCCCACTTCTTTTTATAACACTAGACATAAAAACGACGAAAGAAAAGTTCATCCCTATTGAACGATAGCTATTAGCCCAATTTGTCCTTAATGGGTGTAGATTTAGTGTCTTATGAAGGAAATACATTGCACGTGAAGTTATAGTCATTACGTCACATGTTGAAGGAAGTGAATGGGCTCGATAAAGAAACAACCAAAACCTTTAATAAGCAATCGATGATGGTAGTGTGAGATTCACAAAAGAAGACGGAACTAAAAGGTAAGGGCGACTCAATAAGAAGTAAATAAATTCCTTTTATAACGAGTTAGTGCTCCCTCTATATTATTAACATGTATATAGTTATTTTTTAATATGTTGTTCAAGTAAAGGATATAAATGAAAAATTTAAAAATTACCAGTGGGTTTCAGGTAACCCTCCGTTATTTGACATATATGTTAAACAAGCCAACTGAGAAAAATAACAAAAGATTCTCTACGCTGTCAATTTTGCTTTCCAAATAACATATTTAAGGTGGAATTCAACCTTTGTGTGCTCACTACTCAGAGAGAGGCTGAGCCTCCAACGGAAACTGTGGCTCCATGTCAGGACTGACTGTGCCACACGGTGTCGCGTGCACACGGCGAGACTGATTACGAACATGATGACGTTTGGGAGGAGAAAAGAGCAGATTTTCAAGCTGGTACCTAAGTGGGGAGAGAGCGACAACTGAATTGCGGTTTATAGCAGTTAGAGGGCGAGCTAGAACAGCTTCCCATCTGGACAGGCCTTGCAGGAGGTCAACTTCCAAGGAGATTTCCCAGAACAGAGCACCCCGTTTTCTTCTCGGCTTGCCCAGGTGTAGAGCAAGAGGCTAAGAGGAATAGTGACCTTCAAAGCTGTCACTAAAGGATCAAAAATGGCCTTAAAGTCTTCAGTACAAAGCTGCAGGCCAGAGACTTCTCTTCATCAATATAAACCCAACCACCTCCTGTATTATTATTTGTCAAGTCCTTATACAACCCGTTTGCTGTGAGTATTGGATTCCCAGGCCATTTACTTCTATATAATTACTTGTATCATGGTGTCTATTCAAGATATAGAAATGCAGGTACATCAATTAAGCTTCATGTCTATGTGTCCTCTCATGTATTTTGTTTTACACTTATGCTGCACAATTAAGGTTTAAATATGAAAAATTAACCCATAAATGCCCACAAATGGATTTAGTTCAGCTAAAAATTCAGCAACTATCACCCATGGTCAGGATTATGAAACATATTTGCTTGATAAGTTATGACTAATTTTGCTTTCAACAAAATTTATAGACTTTTCAGTTAAAACTGCAGCTAAGGTTACTAAATAAAATACCTTGCCTACATATATACACTAGACCACTGTTTATCCTGAAGCTTTTCCCCTGCGCGTGGCATACTCAGGGCCACATGTTCTCTTGGGAAGGCTAATCATAAACATCTGTCATTTTAGAAGTAATTTTTCACTATAATACATGGGGAGAGTATTGCATGGACTTCAATGGACTTAAAAATATGAATTTTTACATGCATTATTGGAATTCATGGTTTAGTAAAAGCTTAGTGAAGTGTGGAAAATATGTAAAATATGCTGATTTACTATCTCTCAGAGCATTTCTAAGAAAGCATTCATAAACTTGACTGCCTTTAAAACAAAATGAAATGGTTCTAGAGATCTGCAGTTTAATATACTCCCAAGTTAACATTTTCTTTCTTTCGTTTTTTTTAAGCCCACCTTGGCTGAATGCTTGTAGCCTGGGCATTCTGGCATTTTGTTGTAAGTTCTGAAGCCCTGTTGTATAAAAGTTTGAAAATTTGATTCTGATCCACAAAAATAGAACAATCCCCACTTAGAGACAGACCAATGAATTGCACAATATATGATCTGAATGTGACTCCACAAAGTACAGAGATTTTCAGAGGCACCAGTATCTCAGGAGAACACTATATTTTTCCTATATAGATTTACAAGTTAGGAGACACATGATTGTTTTTACTTTCCCCGCCTCCATTATTCAAGCTCACTGCCATCGAGTGGCTTTTAACTCACAGTAGCCCTTCACTACGAAGTAAAACTATCTCACAGTTTTCTGGGCTTTCCAAAACAGACTGGCACATCTTTCTCCCAATTTCCCTCCCCTCACAGTAATCCTAAAATTAGTTCTTATCACAGGTCGGTCATTTATTGCTTAACATTCACACAACTAACAGAATGCACTAACTATGAGCTTTATTACACAGATGCCAATATTTGTACATTAAAACTGATTTTCAGTTATGTTTTCAACATTTTCTCTCTCTCCTTCTTTCCTGCTTCTGTCTCCAATGCTTTTCTGAGCGTGCACCTCCCCTTCCCTCTGTGACAGAGGCAAACACACAATAACACTATCAAAGGAGCAGGAAACTCCCGCAATGGGTGGTTTTATTTTTACTTTCTTTTCTTGGGTTTTTATTTACATCTATTATAGAATGCTTTTATTTTTCTTTCAAGTTCTCTCCCACTTCCTAATTTTCTGTGAGCCCATGCCTTTGAGAGGGCCCATGTCTACAACGCAATAACAGGCAGGCCCCCAGATTTGGGCACAGGAACACAAATACGGAATTTTACAATCTCCTTCTGTGTGTACAGACCCAGCCACATTCACCCTCCATGGGAACAGAACTCCAGCACCCACAACCAAGACATGCCCCTGCCACTTATCTCTTTGCCTGTCACCTCTGCACAACCTCACTTTCCCCCTTACTTCTTTTATTTTCTCTCTTTCTCATTTTTCTAAATTGTTCTGTAAGTCTACTACTTCTTCTAAACATATACCTCTATAAATCCTTTATTTCACATCTGGATCTTTGCTTATCCATCTATCCTGCACCACCCACTATCTTTCTCTGTTCTCTCTCCTTTTCCTCATGAAATATCATTCCACAGAAGCTACTGATTTTGATAACATCACTTCAAATACATTTTCCCATTATATTTTGCAACTCTGCTGGCTTATTCAGATATCCACTTACTATTATCATTATTTTTACATTTCTTCTCCCCTCCCCCCCACAACCACTTTCTCCACTTTGCCATCTCTCTCACAATTTCTCCATTTTACTAAAAAAATATTTACTGGCTCTCATTAGTCCCCCTCCACACCCAAACACAGAGCCAACTGATGAGTTTACACATCACCAATAGCTGCACCACATTACTACAAAAACAGCAGCCAACCATAGTATACTCAAAAACTCAAGCAAAACAAACACAAAGAGGAGAAAATCACCCCAAACCAATAAGATACTTTGAAAAGGAGACCCTGGAACTCCAAAAAAGAAAACAGAATTAGAAAGAATGGTGTTTATATCCCTTCAAGATATGTGGAAAATATGCATGAGAACAATAAGTAAAATTGAAAAATGAAAACCCTTAAACCAAAAGAAGTTGCCCTAGATAAGCAATGATACAACACAATTAGGCAATCTAGTAAAAAAGAGAGAGAAATCAAATGGAAGAAATGGACATTCGAGTTAGCATGTTTGAAGACGATCATTCTGTCTACAACTGAGGAGAGAAATAATCAACAAGAAAGCAAAGGAATCCAAAGAAATTCCAAGAATGATGTAGGACATTATCAAGAAAAATAAATTCTCATATCATTGGGATCCAAAAGCAACAATAAGCAAACAAAAATTGAAGCAGAAAACAGTACAAGAAATTATGAAAGAAAAATTTCCCCAATATCACAAAGAGAAAATAACTATTCAAAAAGCTGAGAGAACTCCAAATAGTGTACACCCCAAAATTACAAGTAAAAGTAGTTGAAGTTCCCAATTTCAAGGACAAAAAGAGGATCCTGAAGGCACTTACGGCAAAAAAGAGGAGTCACCAACAAAGGAAAACCAACAAGATTACACTGTGACTTATTAGCCGAAACTATGCAGATAAGAAAGCAATGGATTGACATATAAAATTCTGAAAGAAAAAAAATCAACAACCAAGATTCTATGTCCAAATTTATCCCTCAAACACAAGAGAGAAGTAACAGTATTTCCAGAATAAGAACAACTAGAGGAATTAATAAAAACAAGACAAGCACTATAAAAAATACTCACAAGATCACCATACGCAAAAACTCAGCAGCACTAGACACACGCAAAAACATCACAGAAGACACCACCATACAGAAAACCAATACAATGAAAGTAGTATTCAAAATAACACTGAATTAGAGGAGGAAGAGAAACATCAAATAAATCACACACACACACACACACACACACACACACACCCCACAAAAAGAAAGAAGCCAAACACAAACAGAGCAAAATGACAACCACACTGAATATCAATGGTTTGAATGCACAAAACAAAATAGAGA
The DNA here is from genome assembly GCF_050624435.1 of Tenrec ecaudatus. Classification (NCBI taxonomy): domain Eukaryota; kingdom Metazoa; phylum Chordata; class Mammalia; order Afrosoricida; family Tenrecidae; genus Tenrec; species Tenrec ecaudatus. Next base: position 93,148,507 of record NC_134536.1, read on the forward strand.
GCAGCAAACAAGACCCATCTCTAAGAGACACATCTTAAACTCAAGAACAAAAATAGACTAAAAGTAAAAAGATGATGACAATTCTACCAAGCTAATGGCCAGTAGTGACATTAATCTCTTATAGACATAAAGGTGAAAGCAGAAGGAAAGACAAGATTGGACACACCTAATGATGAAAGGAACAATACGCCAGGAGCACGTAATAAGCATGTATGCACCCAATGAGTGACCTTCGAAATACAACAATCAAATTATCAGAGTTGAAGATAAAAATACACATCTCAACAATAATAGTATGGATTTTCCACAATGTTTATATAGATCCCCAAAAAGAGAAGACGTCAAGTATTATCTTTCTAATTGGATACTTTAGCCTTTAGTTACCCAAGCTTGTTCAGACAAATGAGACTTTAGACTGTCCTTTCAAAGTGATAACGTCCTTCATAGGCTAAACCAGAAGGATTCAATGCAGAAGCCCTGTTCTGTGAAAAGGGCTTTCCTTAACTCACTTATATCAATTAAGGAACTGACATTCTTCCTTGGACTATGTAGGTTGAAATACTGTAGTATGCGAAACAAGATAACTTCTATCACAAAGCTATGGAATTGGTGGTCATGGGATTCTGCATTTCTATCTTTTTGATTCCCAATGAATGATGACTGGGAATACCATACATTTACTATTTTAATGTTCTCTTTGTTCTTTTTTCATATGTATTAGTCCGGTAGGCATGCGTCTTCCTGACTTTGTGAATGAGTGTTATTGAACATTTTGTCTTATCCTGTAAATAGTGTCCAGACAATTAAGTTTTTAACCCGAGTCACCAATTCATGAGTTATGACCTGAAAATCCAGACTATGAATGGAAAAGTTTCTTCTCTCAAAAGCCTTTTAAATTTTATATCATTGACTAAATCAATGGTACTATCAATAGAATTACCTTATACCCCAGGAGGATTTGTAATGTTCTCTATTATTAAATGATAGTGACATTTCTAAACTGAACTAGAGTCCTATATAAATCATAGAATGGATCTTGGGCTTGCACTTAATTTTAGCCCTAACCTAAGAACAAATAGTTCTCATGATGTATCCCTACTCCATACTCACCTTCAATAAGAGATCACTGAAATGTGGTGAAAACAAAAAACAGGTGGTGCCTGGCTTTCAGAAATAATACCATCTAGGGTGTAAAGGCTTCTCATCAAATAAGCAGCCATTTAAGTGAGGCGTCAACTAAGTCCTCATGGAAGAAGCATATTAACTGTGTGATCCAAATAATATCCAATAATATACTAATCTGGAAGAAGGAATGATTGTGACCCTGAGGGTCCCTTTTGACCTAGTTTAGAGTTTTTTTCAGTTTACAATACTTTCTCCTTTCTTCTTGACTGAGGTTTTTCTTTATTTTGTGGGAAATCCAGGATATGTAAATCTATAAAGAATGCATCTTTACCAATAATTGCCTAGGAGGATGGAGGGGCAGTTTTGTTGAAAGTGGGAGCTAGCAACAAAGAGTAAGAGGACAATGAAAATGTTCTGAAATTGTGGGGATGATTGTCTAAGTCATCATAATAGGACTGAACTATTAAAATGCATGATATATAAATGATATGTCAGTAAAACTATAAAAATTCATATGGCTATTGTAACACACATTTAAGTGTAGATGATCTAGAAGTTACAGTAAATTATGTATTTTTTTCTAATTGTTAAATAAGAGAATTTATTTCAGCAGTTAGGAGAAACTAACTTTTATTTACTTTAAAATGTGACAGTTTGTGGAAATAACTAAAACAGAATTTGTTGGGTACACTAAATATATATTTTGCGAACCCTCTGACTGAAAATCACTGATGGCATCAGAATTTCCAAAGTAACATTTTTAGGATATTCTCTTTGCCACACACTGAAGTCCATGTCCATTTAGTTGATTCTAACTCATAGTGACCACAGGGGCAGGGCCAACACTGCTTCTGTGGGTTTTCTGCGATTCCTTAGGGGAGGAGACAGCCTTGTCTTTCTCCTGGAGAGTGGCTGGTGCTTTCGAACTAGTGTTCTTGTGGTTAGCAGCCCAAAGAGTAAGCACTACGCTACTAAAAACGAAATAAAGCACATTGCTGTGGCGTTGATGCGACCCTGTAGGACTGGGTAGAACTTCTCCTGTGATTTTCTGAGGCTGTAACTGCTGTAGGACTAGAAGAAAGTTACGTCTTTCTCCCTTGTAGAGGCTGGTGGTACGAAAAAGCTGACATGGCAGATTGTAGCCCAATGTGACTACATCACCAGGCATCTTCCTACACCAGAAAGGGATAATGAAAACAATATAAAATTAGCATTTTATAATATGAAATTGTATGTTTTGACAAACACCTAATTTGAAAAACATGTGAGGCAACTACTTCAATTGATGGTTTGTACACTACAGTCAATTACAAGTTTGACTAGGCAAGCAGCTCTCCAACTTTAATATGCATTTTAATCACCTGGAGGGCTTCTTAAAGCATATCACACTGGACTTCACCCTCACATTTCTGATTTATTAAATCAGAGGGGAGATCTGAAAATCTGTATTTATGGGAAAATCCTCAGTGATGCTGCTGATGTTAATCTTGAGGCTGCATTGAGAACTATTAGATTAGAACAATGGCTTTTTACTTTTCATGTGCAGCATAATCACCTGGAAAAAATTTATAACTTTGCTTTCTGAATAGTTTTATCCTTAATATAATTAAAAGTTTGTTGTTGTTTAAGTGCTCATAGAAATAACAAGATTGATAGTTCATTTTTATTCCTTGGTTACTAACAAATATCCAGCCAATGGATACTCTGGGGAAAAGGACCAGTCAGAATAATAATCCGATAATTACCAGCCTTGACTGCTCAAAATCACACCGGAAGTTCTTGAAACACTCAATATCCTGCCTGTATCCTGGAATGTCTAGAGAGATGGAGTCCAGGTATTCTTGTTTTCAGTAAGTTAGCGGCAGAAGTTAACTAATTTCTGTCTGACACGGTAGGCCCTAATCTGTGATTCATATTTTGCACATAGGTCATGGGGGAAACTGGATGTGTGTGTGTATGAAAAATAATAATTTGACTTGTCTTCCACTTCACATTCCAGTTTTATAAGGATATGGATCACTGAAATTGCTTTGAGGAAAAATCTGGATCGGTGTGTGTCTGATAAAATGGCAGTTTTCAAATCACAGCTACTCATCACTGAATATTTCAATTTTAGCACTGAGGAATTATTTAAGCATGGAAAAATATGGAAGAATAGATGTTATAATTTGACCATCTGGCCCATAGTATTGCTCCAATGGGATATATGATTTTGAATAATACTGCATTCTAATGGACAGGCCAAGAAGTAGTGAATCTCTAATAGCTATGAGCAAAGTCTAAGCTTTTCCCTAGGGTTAGCTTCTGCATTGGAAGAATATGCTTTTACTCAGAATATCTTCTTTCCCAACTCTTTCCTTGGTGACAGGAGAAAAATATTAACAAATGAAAAATGTACAACCTTAGTCCCTCTGCAAAACAAAAGTTTTCTTTATTATCACTCTGATTATTCATCTAATCCCTACATCTACATTACTGCAATGCAATTTTAACTACTTTTGCATTTAAAATATGTAAACCAGCATGTAAACCACCAGTGATTAAGTTTGACAGCTCATACCCATCCAAAAGTGTTGCCGAAAACCTCATAATCGACTTCTGAAAGATCAAAGCCTTGAGAGGCAGAGGTAGCAGTGGTATACTGCACACACAGGGTCACCATGAATCAGAATTAGCTAGAAGGAACTAACAAAGCTATCTAAATTTTCACTGGGAAGGCAGAAAAGAAACAGTGAGAGAAATAAAACAGCTAAAGGTAGATTGCTAGTATTAAGTGCTCCAATTCCACTCTCCTCTCCATGGCATTTAACTCTAATTTAACTCTGATCTTTATTTGTAATCTGATGGGTCAACAGATGTTAGTATATGCAATGAAAAGTTTGAAAATCATTTGTGGAATTGACTTGTAAATGTACCACCTGCCTTTGTCATGCAAAGGACATGCCTGGGTAAAACTGCTCAATGGTGATACCTGTAACAGGGTCAAGTGTGATTTAGGGGAAAAGGGACCCAAAATTCAAACATATTTTATAAAGACCCACTTATTAAATCTTAAGCAGGACAAATTCAAGGTAAAGATAAATCATCCTCCTGAGGGAAATCATCAGCTTGAGGCCCTAATAGTTTCCAAGGATTCACAGTCACTTGGCTCCTTAAGTAGAACATGGAACACAAGGGAAGTCTTCACAAACTCATGTTGAGGGCAGATCAATTCATCAGAGTTGTATCTGGGACTACAGATGCAGAAAAGGGACCATGATAAATGTATATTCTTATAAGCAAAGTACAGTACTGCACATAAGAGAAGTTTACAAAATAGTTCAGGGCCCTCTGACTACCATGGCATTATATAAGAGCTTAAATGCTCAGTACCGGGTTTGCAATAGGCTACTGATGGCAGGGATGGTGCAAAATCTATTTGCAGAGTCCCACGTAAATTAAGCATCCATTGAAGATTTTCTGATCATTCACAGACCAAAAAATCAAACTCACTGCTATGGAGTCATAACAACCTTATGGGGTAGGGTGAACTATACCTGTGAGTGTCCCAGACTGTAACTCTTTATGAATGCAGAAAGTTCCAACTTTCTCCCATGGGGTTGCTAGTGGTTTTGAACTACTGACCTTGTGTTTGCAGCACTATGTTAATCTGTCATCAGGGATCCTGATCATTAACTAAAGAGAATCTGGCCTTCATTCAGAGTGAATTAGAAAGTAGATTACCTACACTCATCTCCAGCCAGCCGTGGTGGGGACAGTCTCTTCTAGGGTCTGGACATGTCCTTGATGAAGGTCATTGTATTGAGGGCAGTGCAGGGAATTGCATAGTCATGAGTTTTTGTTTTTATTAATTTTTGGAGTTAAGAATTTTAATTTATTGGTGAACGCAGGTCAGTCAGGGCACAGGGCTACCAAGGCCTTCATGAAGGCAGGGCCTGACACCGTTCCAAGAGGGCCACAATTGGGGATCTAATTGAGTTCACAAACATCTAAGAGGAGGCATTCCTCAGCGACCATGTCTTCGTATTCATCACTATTAAACTTGATCTTCTGGCTTCCCGGGAACATGAACTTGGCCCTGCACAGGACCTCAGTAACTCATTGATATGTAGCTTGCCAGGGATGGTTATGATAACCTGGCCTAGGTGGACCCCAGGGACTGTGCCTTGGGGTTTTCCAGAGGCATCTAGTGTTCCAGTTGGGTGACTGTCAGCCTAAGTGCCCCACAGAGTCTTCTTGATGCAGATAATGTGGAAGGGGTGGAGCCGCACTTGCATGTGAATGCCATCATGGCCTCAGCTTCTCCTCATGTACTTGTTAGCATGAGCTCCCCCACCCACCCACCCCCGCCCCGGTGGCATAGTGGTAATGAGTTGGGCTACTAACCAGCTGCTCCTGGGGAGAGTCAGGCTTTCTACTCCTATAAAGAGTTACCGTCTTCTAAACGCACAGAGACAATTCTAACCTGCCCTTTCAGGTCGCGCTGAGTGGACAGCAACTCGATAGCCATGAGTAGTGAGTACTTTCAGCACAGAGGTGGGCAGTCTGCACGCCTATGGAGGAGAGCTGCCCATTATCATCAGACGCTATGTGGTTACACAGCCCAAGTTCATCCAGCTTTGACTTCTGATCCGGGTCAAAGAGGCAAATCATGGCATCAGGGTCATCTTGGCATCAGGGACACCCCAGCAGGACCTTGAGTGAGAGCTGTTCTTATAATACCGGTAACATGTGGGGAAGGTAGATGGGTGAGATGGTCCACAGGGACTCAGTATCTCTGTGGTCTAGGAGGGGCCCCTGCAGGTGGAGATGTCACGACCCCCCACAGCCTTTTTCAAGTTGAAATATGCAGAATGTAAGCTCCAGTACAATACAACTCATAACAACCTTGGGGTCCTGGTACACCAATTTCAGCCAAAGGACAAACCCAGGCCATTTTCTGAGGTCTAGATTGTCCCTTCCTGGGTTGGCCAGGGGACTCAGCAAAGACACTCTGCCTGTGATTAGAGCTTTTTGCCTGGCTAGTCAATGGCCAGAAAGATCTTAATAGGGGCTGAATCCATGTGGAGACTCAAAAGAGATTTAGAACGTTCACTAGAAACCATAGATTGCTGCGAGCCCAGTGTCAGTATTAAAGTTCCAATAAGCACAGCTCAGTCTGTTACATGTCAACATACCCAGCCAAGGCCATTTTAGATCAGCCAATAACCAGCTGCACCAGTATGTGAACAAGCCTGTCCGAGATCAGCAGAGTGCTTAGCTGGCGTGCAGCTGGCCCAGACTAAATCAAACAAAGCCTCCAGTTTTTGCTATATGTATAATGTCACTGAGTTTTTGTGATGCTGCTTTGAAACATTATCATAACAACAGATAACTAATAAACATTTTTTAAGATCGCTTAAGGGGAGCTAATACAAGTGACTGCAACATTGAGCTGAACCATAGCAAGTGTGACTGGCGCAAAACCAGATGATACTTTGTTCAGTTCAGCTGTAGAGAACTGGTTTGACAGTGCCTAACAAGAACCCAAATTGGGGATGCTGTCATCAGAAAGAACAGACTAAAGAAAGTGATTTTCAAGATTTGATGTGTGCTAGAATGGATGCCCGTTAGCATTACTTAAGGGACCATTACCCCTAACAAGGTTAGTTGGTAACCTGGAGTCCACCCACTGCCATGGAGTCAATTCCAACTCAGTCACTTGATATGGGGTTTCCAAGGCCAGGAATATTGGTGGGAATAAAAAGTTCCACCTTTCCCCCATCAAGTGGCTTTGAGCCCTCAAACTTGCAGTTAGCAGCCCAATGAATATTGACAAGACTCTAGAGTCTTGGAGCAACAGAGCCAAATTCACTAAGTCCAAGTTAGAAAGAAAAGAGGACATCTTATGAAAAGGTGACATCAGTAGGGAGTCAGACAAGCTGTCTTTTTTTGTTTTGAAGGTCTATTTTGATTTATTGTAATAATGTTATTACTCTAACACTATTATTTTTGGATAAGAATAATAGTGTTATTATTATATCCTTTTTTCTTTTTTTAAAATACTTTTTATTGGGGATGCTTACATCTCATCACAATCCATACATTCCTCCATGTGTCGAGAACATTTGCACATATGCCGCCATCATCATTTTCAAAGCATTCTGTTCCCACTTGAGCCCCTGATATCAGCTCCCCATTTCTTCCCCCTTCTCCCCCAGTATGCTCTCCCTCACGAACTCTTGATAAGTTATAGATTATTTTTTCCAATTCTCACATCATCCTCTGTCTCCCCTCACCCACTTTTCTGTTATTTGTCCTCCTGGGAGGAGGTTCTAGGTTGATCCTTGTGATCAATTCCCCCTTCCTCCCTCCACCCTCCCCGAATCCTCCTGGTATCTCTACTCTCCTTGTTGGCCCTGAGGGGTTTATCTATCCTGGTTTCCTGGTGCTGCGGGGCTCTTATCTGTAGCAGTATGCACATTCTGATCTAATCCAATTTGTAAGGTAGAATTGAGGTGACCTCAGACAAGCTGTCTAAATGGAGTCTCACTTTGATTCCAATAGACAGTTTCTTTACATTTACATTTGGAATGCCCTTTATGAGGCAGTCATGTATTTTTCCTGGTACCTTCCAGAGCTCAAGTCACAAGATGTAAATATAAAAATCATATAAACTACTAAGAGTCATACAATTGATGCACAAGCTCCTCCCTAATTTCATAGTCCTCCATGCAGTGCTCCCTAGGCCAACTCCTCCACCTCATCTCGCACCATAGATCTGACTCGGAGGAACGCAGAAGGTTGTAAAAGTTGCACAGAAAGGGAGTTAAGTGAGGAACAGAGCAAACATGCTGTGACAAGATGCCACGTAAATTTGAATTTTGGTTGTCAGAATTGAATTTCATTGACTATGACTTAAGCAAGTCAAACTTCAATGTGAAGGGAAAAGATGCAGGGTGGCATGAGTGATTATTAAGTGAAATTTCACAGAATAAGGGAAAGAGGAGTGGTATACCCAGGCTAAGGTGAAATTCAAGATACTCTGAAACACTGAGGAATTAGATGCGATGGTTATCATAATTTGGTATCAAAAGCTGGTATTGGTTACTTGAGAAAGAGAGCAAAGTACTGTAAAATTATATTTTAGAAAAATCCATTCATGCTTAGTAGGTTGAATTAATGAGATTCTGGCACATAGACTACAGGTCAATAAACAAGAATAAATCTGACAGCTTCCTAGGTTTGGGACCCAAATATTCTTGTTGGTGTTGGGAGCCAGAGTTGGCTAAGAATGTTCTCTAAGAACCTGGATAAGCTCTCATTTTAATAAAGAGTTTTATTTAGTATTTGGATAAAATTATGCAAAAGACCTCAATGATTTTGAACATATGGAAACATCTTCTCAAATACTAAAATTTAATAAATGGAGAAGCAATGGTTTGTTTAAACTATAGTTTTAAACAAAAGAAAGTTTCTTCTGAATGATGCGACATACTGGTTGAGGCAATTTGATATGACATCATTTGGAGGAAATTTGAACATATTAAAATGTAATAGACAATGATTAAATAAATCTGGAATATCTAAATTGTGTAGTATTATTTAGAATTTCAAATCCTGATTTAATGTAATTTAAATAGCTAAGCAAAATACTTATAATATAGAATAAGGTCATATATTAAAAGTACATATAATATTCTTCATATGATATATATAAGTGCCATATCAACTTTTATAGATAAATCAATTTAATCCTAATTTTCACTTTATTTCAGAGCTTACATTTTGATCACACAATTTCAGAAGGCTATGGAGGACAATCAACCCTGAATTCATCTACAGAGAAATCTGGTCAGATTAAGCCTCTGGCAGATCCCATCTGTCCACACATGCAAGACTTGACTAGCTTCACTATCAGACAGGGAAAATTGTAAATCTGATTATGTTTCATCAGAACATGCTATTATATGTTACTTGGTCAGTTTTCCTTCCTCTTGACCCAATCTGAATTTGCTCTGGGCTCAAATATTAGTCGCTTGTTCCATGACAGGAATTTCTTCTCTGGATTTTTCAATGGTGTTTGTTGTCATTTCTTTCCTACCCTGTATTTTTATCTTTTTATTACTGTTGTTGTTGCTGTTCATATTTTCTTTCAGTTTTGTCTTGTTTTTTATTGTTTCTGTTCCGTTTCTCAGGTGATGAAGCATGAAATAAGTGGGTGAATAGAGATAATAACTGATGCAATGGTTTGCTGGGGATGGCGAGGGGAACGGGGAACAAACAATGAATGTGGGAAGGGGGAGGGAACACTAGGACTGATTGTGATGATATATATATATATATATATATACAACTCTTTTAAAAAGTGATTTAAGTATTACAGTGTATGATTTGTGAATATGATATCAATATAACTACTTAAAAGAAAAGAAAGAAACCAAACTTGACCAATAGTTGCCAGGGTGAAGGAGGAAGAGTTTTTGCTTCGGGACCATTAAGCTTATGTTTCTGGGGGTGGAATAATTTGGGAAGGGACATCAATAGTGGTTGCACAACACAAGAGTATAATCAATGACACTGATTATACACGTACAAGTTGTTGAATTGGAGAGTGTTTGTTGTGTATATTTTTCCACAATTAGAAAATTAATTACATGAATAATAATACATATAAGAAAGAAGAAAATGTTCTAACTGAGATTGTGGTAACGAATGTACAGCTCTTTTTGAAATGGTTGAACTACTGAATTGTCTGAGATGTGAATGAAGTGCCAAGCAAACGGTTTGGAATATTCATACTTCATGTAGGTATAGTAATTGCTGTATCAGTCACTCTGCGTGGCTCCCTTCCCCTTACTTGTGTCACACTCCACCAGCTACAAAACATGCATGAAAATAGAGAGAGAATGAGCTCTTTCAAACAAATAAACAGGCGGGAGCATTAGCAGGCTTCTCCTGGTTTTGCTTTTTTGCTAAGCATTGACATTGTCAAGTGCTGTTTATATAACTCTCTTAGATGGCCTCCTAGATAACCTTCACTCGCCTGTTGATAGTTCAGCCATTGCAAACCCTACTTTTACCCTCAAGACTAGAATCGCAGGAGTTAATTTGGAAACACTACCAGGATCATCCTCTTCCCAGATCTTGCAATATTCACAAAGGCCAGGGCCGCACGAGCTGCACAATTCCAGGGGGATGCTCTCAGTCTGTGCTGAATGTAGATGAGACCCTTGGAGTGATGCAAGGAATAGCAACCCTGTCCGTGATATAGTCACCCTGGCTTCTCAACGGTTCCTTAGGCCACTGTGCTTTCATGAATGACAGGCATTTTTTGCATCCATTTCTAACTGACAAATCCAAAGCAGACATTTGCTGCTTCTTTTTTATTAAGGTGTGTGTGTATCAGGGGCGGGGGAGGCGAGAAGGGTGAGAGAAAAGCATTGAGCATTTGTTTTGCAGGGAGCCTGTAAATTGACAACTTGCATCTTCAACAGCTTAAGAGTGTGTCAAGTTTCTCTTCTCAGCACTTTGTCATTACACTGTCATAGATTTCCACTGTGATATTTCTGATAGAATTTTAGTGTTCTTTCAGATTTCATGTGTGTTTTGGTATGATTTTATAGATTATTTCTTCCATCTGGAAACACTCAAAATATTTCACATATAAATGAAGAATAATTACTTTTTCACTTTACTCCATTATGGTTTCAAAAGGTTTGATGGGAGTGAGTAGAATGAGATGAAGACAAACGTTTAAGTATTACTGAGTGAATTTGTTTCCACCAACCACTGTTCATATACAGATGTTCAAACACACTTTGTTTCTAATAACCCAATTGATGTTTATCAAAAGCACATCTATGTAATGAGAAAATGAATTTTTTTCAGTAAATGATATTGAAAAATTGTATAAATGCATGCAAAAAATATTGTAACCTTTACTTCATATCATTCACAAAATTTAATTTGATATCAATCATAGGCATAAGTAGAAAAGCTAAAATCATAACACTTCTGAGACATATCAGAAGAGAATATATGTGTGACATTGGAAGAGGCAAATCGTTTTTAGAAAAATGTACCAATTATAAGAGAATAGAATTAATGGTGGAGTAGACAGAGTAATGGCCCTAATTATATCCACACAATAACTTGATCTGTTAGCACAACCACATCTTGATCAAGCCACAAGTTCCAAATGAGCACAATGAACTGCCTCGAATTCTCGTTCATCCCATGGTTATCCACAGTTCGTGAGACCACACAGTTGAATGCCTTGGCCCAGGCAATGAAACACATGTATCTTTCTGGTAATCTCTACTTTCAGTCAAGATCCATTTGACATTAGTAAAGATAGCCATGGTTCCATGTCCTCTTTTAAAATTTACCAGAACTTCTGGCAGATCCCTTCCCCAGGTACTGCTGCACCATGGTTGGATAATCTTCAGCAGCATTTTACTTGTAGGTGATATCAATGAGATTTCTTTATACCTTTATCATTCTGCTGGGTCACACTTCTCTAGAATGGGTACAAATGATGAATCTCTTCCTATCAGATGGCCAAATACCTGTCATCCACATTGCAGTGCTTTACCAGCTTTCGGGAACATTTCGATCGGTATCCCTCCAGTTCCTTGAGCCTCCTTTGGGGCTTATGCTTTCAATGCAGTTTGAACTTCTTCCTTCAGTATCACTGGTTCCTGTTTATATGTTGCCTACTATAATGGTGAAAATATTTCTGTAGTGACTTTTATATTCTTTCCCTCTCCTTTACATACTTCCTGCATCTTTCCATATTTTGTCCATAGAATCTTTCAATGTTGCATCTCACAGACTGAAGTCTTCCTTGAGTTCTTTCCGTTTAAAATGTGCTAAACGTCTTCTTATTTTTGGTCTCCTAACTTTAGGTCTTTGCACATTTCATAATAATATTTTACTTTGTTTGCTCAAATTGCCCTTGAAAAAATTTCTATTCAGCTGTTTGAAAAGTGGTGGTCTGGTAGGGTAGTTACTGCTCACTGGGCTGCTGACCACAAGGTCAGCTATTCAAAAGTACCAGCTGCTCTGTGGGTAAAAGATGAGGCTTTCTGCTCCCACGATGAGCTGCAGGCTCAGAAACCCACCACAGGAGCAGTTCTCTCCAGCCCTATCGTGTCAACTCATTGGTATACGAGTTGGCATCAACTTGATGGCAGTGAATGAGAACCGACTAAAAATAAGACACTTATATGAATCAAGACTTCATCAAAATAGTAAAACAAGAATCCACAGAATTGGCAATGCTATATTGGACGAAGGACTAATCTCTAATATCTATAGAATACACCAGCACCTCCATAAGAAAAAAAATCTAATTTTAAAATAGGGAGAAGACATGAACAGCCAGTTTCTTAGAGAAGACATCCAGGTGGTGAGAAAAAATATTTAAGAAAATGCTCATGAGATCAGTAGCCTTTGAAGAGATATAAACCTAAACAATGATGATATACCATCTCACACACCCACATTGTTATAAATACATTAAAAAACAAGAACAACAACAACAAAAAGAATACCAAATGTGTAGAGAGTGTGGAAGGTTTGGAACATGTTGCTGGTGGCCCTGTAAAACCGTCGGATGGCGGTAGGATGTTCCCTCCGACAACTGGGAGTAGAACTACCTTGTGACCCAGAAATCCCTTTATTCATTCTATACCCTACAGAAATAAGGGACAAAGCTTAAGCAGACGCAGCATATCTATATTCCTGGTAGCATTATTCACACCAGAAAGAAAACAGAAACAACCTAAACCCATCAGTGAAAGACCAGAAAATTAAGCTTTGGTGCATACGTGCACATAATGGAATACTAGACATCATTAAAGAATACTGATGAAACCGTGACACATCTCATGATTAGAAAGACATTATGTTGAATGAAATTAGCTAATCACAAAAGGTCAAATATTGCATGAGAACAGTTTTTAAAAATATGACAGCGGTTATTAAAGAAGGGGAAGTAATAGGGTAGAGGTCAGACAGGTCTTAACTTGGTGAAGGGGAGATGGGGGGAAAAGGGGGGATGAAGGTCAAGATAAATGGAAGGCTGATAGTATGTTAAAGTTCTAGAACACAAAAAATGGTGATCTTATAGGCAAACTCCTACCTAATTCACAGTAAGACACTTAAAATTTAATCTAGCTGTTTTAAGAAATTGTATTTTACTAGAAAAATGTTAGTTTAAATAATGGTAATGGTAATCACATATACAATTTTATGGTGGGAGAAACAAACACACTGGATTATGAGCATGACCACATGTTTAGATTGTGCTTTAAGGGTAATAGGTCCTAAACTACAACAACATTATGACCATTGAGACCTAACTCTTCCTGCTCCAGTTTGACACTGCAGCCTCTATAAATATAAAGGGGGAATCACTCTTATTCTTAATGTATTATAAGCAACAAGAATATTTATTACATCCTCTAAAACTTTTAATAAATATATAATAAAAACCACTTTGATGCTATTAAAATATGTGTAGTGGGGACAGTAGATGCAGTCCTGGTGAAACTGTGAATCCATGGTCTGTGACTAACTGAACGGTCTACTGCCCCAGGCTGCGGGATGAAGATGGGTAGCCTGCTTTTGTAAAGAGCAGAATCAACCCTGTCACAGTGCGCCTGGGCGGGTTTTCTAGAAGGATACATGATTTCCACAGCATCTCAAAGGACGGAAAATACATATTTCTTACATTATACATATCCAGGCCCCTGTATGGAATTACATATTCCAATTTACTTTAAAGAATTCCAATTTAGGATGTTTTTGTTCCTTTTCATTATAAAATTAACATACATTAATTGTACAAAATTCAAAACTATTGAAATATATGAGGAAATAAAAACTTCATCTTACAATAATTCAGAAATAATCACTGTTAATATTGTTCAAGGATTTAGGTCTGCATAAATATGTACAAATTTATATAAAATCATAATATTTTACCATATATAGTTATGCTATTGTAACTTTTAACATAAGGTAAAATATTACATTAAAATGATAGACAATAGTGTTTTAAGCATTTATAAAGTGCTTATTATTTCAAAGGAATCCATTATAGCTAACTATAATTTTCTTAACCATGGATGATGTACATCAAATTGTAGTTTGCTGCTGTATTGCTATTATTTAGACCCCTAGAAAGCATAAAGCCTTGTAGACTTGTGTTTACGGACTGCAAATAATCAAGTAACAATGTTAATAAAAGTAACTGAAATATTTAGGAAAGTGACTTGATCTTAATTGTTGAACATCTTGAGAGAGAATTATGTGTGCATGCTGTGGCAGAATTGTAAGCTTTTACAAAATATTCCTTCTTTCCATAGTTATGAAATGAATATAATTAAAAATGAACACAAGAAATTTCTCTAAGAATACAATTTATTTTGACATGCAATGCCAGCATATTGTCTAAAGAACAAAATATTGACTAAGTTTTCTCAAAACATGAGTCTACAGAAGCCAAGAGCTTGCAAACACCCTGCATCTACCGTTCAGTGCTGGTTGGTAGAGTTGTCTCCTTTCCCATCACAGACAGCTCTTTTCAGTCACTTGTCCAGGTCAATATGTACTTGACGCCTTTTAAAGAAAAGACTTGATGGAGAAAACTGAGCTGGTTAAGAGAAGATATATAATATTGGCAACTATATCAGGAAAAATACTGAGGTGAAAGATTAGAAAAAAATAAGGGTTAATCCTGAAGTATTTTAATTCTTTAAAACATTAAAAAGAGTATAGCTAACTCTTTCTCTCTCTCAAATTGCTGGTTCTTAACTGTCCAGCAACAAGGTGTTGTGGCAGTACATCATTTAAAGGTCTATTTGAGACTCTCTGAAAAGTGGAACTAAAAATAATGGCATGACCTTCCAACACTGTGGAAACCCTTCTGTATTCCACAGGATTCCATTTTTCTAAAGGTCAACATAGTATTTGACATATTACTAATTGTATTTTTTCTTTATTTTTCAAATATATCATTCACATGTTTCTCTAGGAGTATAATTTTTAAAGTACCTTATTTTCATATTTCTTATGTTCACAAATTTCACATATTTTCATTTCTTACTGAGCTTACTCTAGCGATATTTTCTGATTCTCCATCTTACATAAAACCATGAACATTATAATTTCCATACTTATTCACAAGTAGGAAGCAATTCAAAACTGCACACATAAATACAATGAAGATAAATGATGAAATTACATTTTTAAAAATGTTCTAGCATAGCATGCTAATGCATGTATTTTGCATATCACGTTACCTCCAGAAGTTCATTTCAGTCTCATTCACCTTCATTCATTTGTCTAAGGATGTTATTTTTATTATATTTGTATAATAAAACTCTAGGTCATGGTCACATTGTCATGGATCTAATCGGTAACACTCCAGTAACTAGATAATAAACAAGGAAACTTTGCAGTTACGCTGGGGCCATTCACAGAGAAGGTCTGAGAGAAATGGAGTTTCTTGCAGCCAATCTGTGCCCAGGTAAATTGCACCTGAGTTGAGTAAAAGTTGAGCAAAGGGCTGCATATGGGACTTCCATAAGGTCTCCATAGGGTCTCGGTGTACCAGCTTCACAAGATGCTGAGCAACAGGATGATATGGGTATGAGCATGTACTGCCATATCTGCAGGATTTTCGGAGGCCAGTCAGATCTTTCTCATCCAAGCAAGGGGCATGTGATTCCTCACACCCTTCCCCCTCCCCCCAGTCCTTTGTCCACAGTTTTCCTACCAGCCTATTGTGACCATGCAGACAGGAGATTCTAACAGCCCAAGCACAGTGTCTAGCTAGTTGACTAGAAAGGTGCAATGCATGTGGTTTTGGCACCCCATCCCTGCCTTCTTTATTGGCCACACCAGCCTGGGGTGCACCAAACCAAAACCAAAACACTGCCATCAACTCAATGCTGACTCATAGTCACCTGTGGGTTTCCAGGACAGTACCTGTTTTTGGAAGTAGAAAGCCCAGGCTTTTCCCCTCAGAGCTTCTGGTGATTTCAAACTGCCGACCTGTAGATCGCAGTCAAACATGTCACCACCACACCACCAGGGCTCCTGCACCATTCACAGGCTAAAGTGGGCTGCTCTGGTCCAGGCTGGTACCAATGAGCAAAAAGTTCTTTCTTCCTGCCCTGGAGAAAGCGGTCTACAGGCCAGAAAAGGATCTTGCAGAGAGAGGGGCCACTGTGGAAACTTGTGGATAGTCTGGTTAGAGTCTGCTGCTGGAAACCAAGTCTCTGCACCAATGAGCACTATTACAACACATTAACCCAAATCCAACAGACAAAAATAATAATTGAGGTTGAAGTAAGTAACTTGTGAAAAATGGCATCTCACGCTTATGCAAATAATGCAGATTGTGAGATATGCAGAAACATGTAACTTGAATGTTCTTTTTCCAAATATATGGTAAATAAAATAAAATGCATTGCATTTCTGAAACTAGTCAAGCCTATTTCAACATTTAGCCGGGTTAGTTCTGAACTAAATTTTCTCAGGAATATGCTAAACCAATATGATCAAACCCATGTCTATTTGTTTATAGGACAATGCTTGTAATCATTTCATTCATTTATGGGCAGTTTTTCTCTAAACCACACAATACATTTTTGCTTATTATTGCTAGTTATCATCAAGTTGGTACGGACCCATAGTGAGCACATGCACAATAGAATGAAATACTGCACCGTCCTTAGTCATGCTTACAACGCTTCCCATTGTTATAGTCACAATGCCAATTCTTAAGGGCCGTCCTCTTATTAATGCCCCTCTGATTTACCCAGCAGGACGCCCTTCTCCAGGGACTGGTCTCTCCTGACAACATGTCCAAAGTGTGTAAGATGAAATCTCACCATCTTTGCCTCTAAGCAGGCCATTGTTTAATTTTATCATAGCACTGTTTGACTCACAGTCAATACTAAAATGGCCTTCCAGTATTATTGCAAATTTTCTGAAAATAAATTGTAGACATATATAATAAGTCTAAATTTGTCCAAGATACAATCAAAGGAAATAACTATCAAATGTGCTTACAAACATTAGCAGGAAACACACATTCAACAATTTTAAAGAAATAAGTAAATGTTTATACCAGACTAAATGCAGTTTAACAGCATAACTTTTTAATCATGATTACTACAAAAAATACTTCTTATTATTTGGACTATAATTCTCTCTTGGATTATTCTATGTCCTCGAAACAAGACGTCCAAACATAAACTATTTAAGGCTTGCCACTTAACATTTAGAATGCATACTACATTTTCAATTGTTTGAAACTAAGTTCACTTACAAGCCTCTTGAATTTATATTTTATAAGCAATTTCCCAAGTATTTGTTGTTCTATATTAGAACAAAAGGAATTGTCAATCAAAGTCAATGCAATAATTTCGAATTCTTTAATTTTAGTATTTTTAAATAGGTTCCGTGTTGAAGAATTTCCTAGAATAATGACTTGGGCCTCGATGTGAAATACAAGGCTCTCCTGCCAGGCAAGAAGTGCCTGTGGTGCAAAGGGACAGGGACTCAGCTACACAGGAAAGGATGGGGGTTTGAACATATGCTGGCTCTTTGGGAGCAAAACGCCGTGCTTTGCAACATAAACACGTCAGCCAAGAAAACGTTGTGGAGCGGTGCTTTAAACTTTGTACCGCTAACCTCAAAGTCTGTGGTTCAAGCCAAACAAATGCTACGTGGAAGAGAGAGGGGGCCATCTGGTAAAAATAAAGATTGACAGCCTTGGAAACCCTGTGTCGTGTTAACCGCAGACCTCGATGCTACTTCACTCCAGAAGGGGCGTAGACATGCGATGCGGGCAAGTTCCCAATCAATCTTTCTCAAATAACTGAGAATGGATTCATCCGTTCCTGACCACCAAGTTCGAACTTTAACCTGGCCTTTTTATACAAAACGTTACAGAGAAATTTCAAAGTAAATACTTTCAGAGTTAAATAACATAATTTAAATAAGAAACAAACACAACACTTAACAAGTTTTCAACAACTGCAACATGGCCCCTACCTTGAGACAGATGAGGGTCTGGATCTGCGGAGGAGGAGGCGGGGGCGGGGAGGGGAGAGGAGAGGAGAAGAGAGGAGGTGTGGAGAGTCAGTATCTGGAAGGGGATTCTCTTCCATCAAATCAACAGGTAGCTGCTGCTCAGGAGAGTTTTCCCTCTCTGCCTTTTTTCACTAGGACCTGGCTGGCTTTCTCTAAAAGAAAACAAAACAAAAACAGCTGTCGAATGCGGTCTGCTGCTGGCATTTCCTTAACTGTTTTCTAACAGGGTTTACTGAATTATCATCAACAATATCGATAACACGGTTAACCAGTGCCTTATCATGACGATTCTTTTCAAAAAACTCTTTCTGAGGACCTATGTTTTCTTAATCTAAAACAGTTTTTAAAAAGCCACCAAAACAAAGAAAATTATAGCAAAAGACTGCAAATACCGTCGCAAAAGGTTTAAATAATGTCTAGTAACACCACCAATCAACCCGTGACCAAAACGCCAGCTGCTTTTGTTTACAAAAATCACCTGTGTAGGGTCGGATTCCGATGTTTTGTTCGCGCTCTGATGCAAAATGTTCTCAACATTTCACGTCGAAATCTGGTTTGGTCAAGTGCTGATGCAGTCGAGTCCCGGGCTTCTACTGTAGTCCGAATCGACTCTATGGTGATCACTTGTTTTCAGTGGGCTGAGTGGGGATTTCTTTCACACGGTTACTGTGAATAGAAATCAGCTGGAAAGTATCTTTTAACCACCACAGCCTACACTGCCGATAAACCTGGCTGAGCTTGGTCTAAACCAGATATATTCATGCCATTTAACCCAGAAATTATACTCTCGTGTATAAACCTCACCAGATCCACAGTTATTGCATTGATTACAACTCATAGCGAACCTATACGGTAGAACAGAGCTGCCCCCAAGGGTTTTCAAGGCTGTAAATCTTCACCGAGGCAGACCACCCGGTCTTGCTCCTGCACTCCGGATAGTGGTTTCACCTGTGCATCTTTCAGGTAGCAGCCAAGGACTTATGCACTGCCCCACAGGTCGCGGGCCGCGGGTGGGTGGAGAGCTGTTAGGGGTGTGGTGTGGTGTGGTGTGGTGTGGGGTGGGGTGGTGTGGTGTGGGGTGGGGTGGGGTGGGGTGGGGTGGTGTGGGGTGTGGGTGTGGGGTGTGGGTGTGTGTGGTGGGGCAGGGGAGCGGGGAGGACTCTCAACCAAATCTCTAAGCTCATATTTTCACATCCTCATATTTAGTGTCAGAGACTCAGAGGAAAACAATGTATTCACTGCCAGAGGGCTATGGAAGATGTCATGAATGTGCAATGGAAAATTAATAAACAGAAGCAATAGAATAGATACAATTAGAACAATATGGGTGAATCTTTAAAATGTCATCCCAAGTGATTTTAAAAAAGTAGAATGGAATCTATAACAATATGCATTTGGTTATTTAAAAATATATACATATAAAGCAAATAACAATTTTTTGTATTAGAATGGCTGGCTATATCTCCACTGACATGTGTTCTCTTTCATATATGCTTGCATAATAACATGGAAGTATACATACATGTAATTTTTCAACGTGAGGAATTAGAATGAGGCAAAGACCAAAGTTTTCTACTTGAAATATCTGTATTTTTGTATGATGCACACAAATTATTTCACATTTTGGTAGCATACAAATAAACATCTGTCTTCTGTTCTCCGCTTTTAACAAACATCTATCTAACAATAACAATGTTATCTCTCATATTGCCGATTCCTTGGACAAGAGTTATCTAGAAGTAGATGCCAGAGAGCAACGCATTTGAAAATGTGAATCTCACATTTCATTTTTTCTCTCAGCAGTGAAAATATCGATTTTATTAATGAAATAACTTTAAGTCAAATATTTCCTTCCACTAAAATGGAATGTAAGAACAATTTTGTGAAGGTCAATTAACCCTATTGCAAATGTTTTATGAATACAGAAAGAGGAGTTGGCTCTGGATCACCTACCTCCAAAGACCTAACTGATTGGATGGCTATGTGCGCTGTCGTAGTTCGCATTCTCAAATGTCTCCTAGCATGGATCTTTATGTCCTTTCTACATCGGCCACCCTAAGATGTGCTAATTCTATTCAAAGAACTGCTTTACATCTCAATATGAGCTTGCAACTTCTCCGAGAAAAACAAGGCCATCTGCTATGAATATCTTATACAATTTTGAAATAGCATACAAAGGGAAAACCTGCCTGTCAGTCAAGACTCCGTCCTAGAGCTTCTCCTATGAAGACATTCTGATGTCGCAGTCAGGTGGGTTCCGACCCATAGCACTTCATGCACAACAGAAGCAAACACTGCCCGGTCCTGCGCTAGAGTCACGGTCTTTCCTGTGCTTGAGCCCACTGCGGCAGCCACAGTGTCACCTCAGCTCCTTGAGGGCCTTCCTCTCGCTTGCTTTCCCTGCAATTTACAAAAAAAATGATGTCCTTCTCCAGGGACTGGGCTCTCTTGCCAACATGTTTGCAAGGCATATTCTTGCCTTCCTTGCCTCTCGGGAGCACTCTGACCAGACTTCATCCAAGACAGATGGATTTGTCCTTTTGGCACTTTGAGTGTAATTCTCCAGGATCAAAATTCGCATGCATCGGTTCTTCTTTGGTCTTTAAAAATAAAATCTAACCATCTTATTGGGAGCTCTTACACATATCATAACATTCCATAGTTCAATCACATCAAGCATATTGTACAATTGCTACCATCATCAATTTTGAAACATTTTCTTTCTTTTTGAACTCCTTGATATCAGCTCCTCTTTTTCCCTACCCCAGGAACCCTTATTTTTCCCCTATAATAGACCCCCGATCTCTTACACAATCCGATATATTCATTCACATACAATCCTGTTGTTCAATCCCATTGATGGAGTTATACAGCTATCAATGCTGTCAGCTCCCTGCCCCCCTGCCCCTCCCTCGACTCTAAGGGAACCATCACTCCCGTTAATGTTTCTGAAGGATTATCTGTCTTGGCTTTTATGTACTGAAGGAACTTAAGATTCTGAAAACTTAACCACTGAAAACCTTATGAGTAGCAGCAGAACCTTGACTCTAGTCCTAGAAGACGGGCTCCTAACATTGAAAGACACTCAAAAGACCTCGGCTGATGGGACACAAATGAGGTGAATTAGCTAAAAACACCCATGAATAACAGGCATATGGGATGTACAAAGTAAGAATCTAGGAAAATTGGATGTTGTCAAAAATAAGATGGAATGCATCAAGATGGGTATCCAAGTGACCCAAATGGGAGTCTCATTGGCCATTTTGAATCTGATGACCTTATTGTGAAGGGAGTGAAAATTTCAAAAGAATGGCATCACACCCATCATTAAAAGTAACATTTCTTGTTATTTCTGAATGTCTACACGTATGCTGAAATGCAATGCTGCTTATCATAAAATAGGTTCAATACACCCCCAAGGAAGACCACTCACTAAAACCATGATTCAAATGTACACACCAACCACTAAAACCAGCTGTGAAGAATAGAAGAATTCTACCGACAAGACTTCTTCAAAGTATTGAGGATCTAGGATGCCACTTTGAGGACTAAGGTGCTCAACCCTGCTTCAATCACGGTATTTTCAATCACTTCATGCATGTGAAAGTCATTGAGTGACACAGGGAATCCAGGACAGATGATCCCTTCAGGATCAGTGGTGAGAGTGGCGATAAGGGGAGGGTGGAGAGGAAGGGTGAGGTGGAAAGGGGGAACCGATTTCAAGGATCTACATAAAACCTCCTCCCTGGGGGATGGACAACAGAAAAGTGGGTGTGAAGAGAGATGTCAGACAATGTAAGATATGAGAGCATAATAATAATTTATAAATTATCAAGGGTTCATGAGGGAGAGGAGAGTGGGGAGAGGGGGAAAATGAGGAGCTGATCCCAAGGGCTCAAGCAGAAAGCAAATGTTTAGAGAATGATGAGGGCAACAAATGTGCAAATGTGCTTTACACCATGGATGGATGGGTGGATGGATGGATGGGTTGATGGATGGGTGGATGGATGGATGGGTGGATGGATGGGTGGATGGATGGGTGGATGGTGATAAGAGTTCTATGAACCCCCAGTAAAATGATTTTTTTAAATAAATTCATTGAGCAAGGAAAATAGAAGCACCAAGAGGAATACTGAAAGTATTGTGGACCACCACAAGTCTTGAAGTCAGACATCCAGGATGTTTCTTCAAATTGAGGTTGGTGAGGACTTGTCATGTTGTCAGGAAAGACCAGTTCTAGGAAAAGGACATGCTGCTTAGTAAAGCAGCAGGGCAGTGAAATAAGAGGAAGACCCTTGATGAGATGGATTAACACAGTAGCTTCCACAATGCACTCAAACATAACACTTGTGAAAATAGTGCAGAGCCAGGCGATGTTGTGTTCTGCTTAGGATTCTACTTAGGGTTGTCAGAATCAACTTCACAGAATCTAACAATAACTATGCCAATTCAATTTCTTCAGTTTGAAATGGATCGAGTATTCAATGAAGATTCAATGGTTATTACTGGTGATTGGACTGTGAGAGTTGGAAACAAAGAGGGAATAATGATCGTTGGAACATTGGCAATAGAAATAAAGCTGGATGTTGCAGAATAGAACTTTGCAAGACCAATGACTTCTTCATTGCACATATTCCTTTCCCCAATACAAATGGCAACTGCATGCATGGAGCTCTCCAGTCTTCTATGGGGATGGCACAGGTTAGGCAGTGCATTGTCCTGGGTCACTATGATTTCAAGCCAACTTAATGGCACTGAACAACAATAACAGTATATTTTCGAATGTCATGCCCTTCCTGGTTGTGGTAGAAATATGTTACTATTATGGATTCCACATGTATTCAGATAGTTGAAGTCAATTACTTTAGATTACATGGAACAAAGACATTCACTACTATTTCTAATGGAGAGTTCAAATCCCCTTCTTGTATCTGTTTTTGATGACAGTGTACTAGATCCAACAAGGGATCAGACATCTAAAGATACTTGTGCAGCTCTAGCATCTATCATCCTTTAACCTTTAACACATTGATCCAAGTACTATCTAATTAATAATATTTGAAAGTTCAATGAGAAAATTATTGCCATTTTATGCTACTTGACATACAAAAGCATCTATTTATGTGGGTCAATAGAATAATACTCCTAGTTTTTTCTGTTTCATGATTTCTCCTTACTCATTATCATCTTACTACTTCTAGTATAGCATATTTCTCCTTGTTGATTTCTCCATGTGTCATGTGGTTTATAGGGCACATCATTACTTTCTATTGATGCTATTTGTAAAGAGCTTGTCTCTCTTTGTAATGAGATATCTTACCATAGGTAATCTACAGACCTGACCACTCATCACAGCAGACCATGCTCTTTGGGCAGCGTCCTTCTCTCAGGCCATTCCATGTGTTCTGTTGGGGGCTGGCAGCATCTTGATTAAATAATATAACATTTGATGACCTATAAGTTATAAAGGAGAGCATTAAAAGGGACTTGTCTTAAAGATACAATCAATATAGTTACCCCGTTTTATTTTAGTTCTCTTTTTAGTTAGAGGAAAACACTTACACTCAGTTCTCAAGCATGCAACCCTCATTTCCCCAGAGGCTGTCATATTACTTTGATCCCCCCCCCCCGGTTCTATAAATCAGTGGGGCAAATATTCAAATGACCCACTAAAAATCTCACGAAACAAAGGACCCATCACAACCTACTAGGCCACAAGCTCGTTTATGGTTCAGCTTTAACTTCCCAAGTGCAATATTTTTGCCTTTTTCATTTTTTATTTCCAAAAATTGGGTTTATTCATATCATTGATTCCATCATAAGTAGCCCTCATTATTTAAAATCAATAACATACATTTGAAATAAGCTTTGGATATTTTCTCCAGACTAAAGTAGTTTTAAATGCCCCTCAGCTCTGTTGTGCTTTAATACAAACAACAGGTCAAGCTGTCTCCCACTGAACCGTGTCTAAGTAAGTCTGGCTTTCTCCCTCATTTTTACTGCTTGGCAGGCTGAAGGCCTGTGTTTCCACAGAATGATAGAGTCTGAAGTCCAGTGTCTGTTTCGCTCCCTTCCAAACTTTTTCCCCCAAGTGGCCAGATGGACTTCTTTATATCCTGGTCACAAGACTAAGTTTGGATTCAATTTTCCAAGACAAATCAAAGTTTAACCTCTCAGTGATGCAGAGTCTTTCCAAGTGAATATTCCCCCAACCATTCTTGTGCATTTAAAATGTCTAAAAAAATTCTATTTTTTTAAAAAAAGCAACTGTTTCCTCTAAACATCCTGCTAGCTTTATATCTGTGTTTGGTGGCCATTGATATAGCACACACAGGGACTGTAATTGTGCATGCTTAGTTGAAAGGAAAGGAAACATCAATTACAAAAAAAAAATATGTTTGGAACACACAGGAGCTGTTGAGAAAAACAAAGCAAAACAAAATATAAACCTTAATATTTTCTTCATTCTTAGGACAGAATAAACATATTTCATCACCTTTTTCCATGTCAGACAGGCCAGCTGGGGGCACATGTGCGATGTAATTAATATGGAAAGGGGCTCCATAGCATCATCTCGTAGATTGAAAGGCAGTCGCTGAGAACAGTTGAACTGCAAACTGCAGGTTGACCCTTTTGTGTCAGTTTGCATAGTTGAATGCTGAACGAACATGACTTCTGCCGGGGAGGAACATGGACCGTTTATGGGACTCAGTGATCTGAGGATACAGGGAGGAGACGGAGCTAAGGTGAACAGGTTTCTGGCTTCCTCTGCAACGCTTTCTCCTTGAGAGTTTCTTGATGTGGACTTCGATGGCACCTCATAAACAGTGTTTTTTAGTGCTAGACATCAAAATTCTTGTCTATACCCAAGCAACCAGGTTTGAGAGATTCTTAGATTAAAAATGAGAAGAAACTTGTTTATTTAACATCCTGACACAACTAAATTTCGAGTGTTTTTCTCTTACCTTTTAAACCCAGAGCTAAAAGAAATTTGCGTCATTTGTTATTTTGTCTATTTCTCATGCTGAATATGTAACTTTAGTATGTTAATTGTTACCAAAATAGCTTTGTTTTATATTGTGTCTCTAGTGGTGAATTAATGACATTATTTCTTTTTTTTCAAAGTAATTTAATAAATCAGATATTAGATGGTAGAAGTTTTTAAGGACAGAAGGCCTTCCTGCCAAAATACTAAGCCTACTAGGAAGTATACTTTCCAGAATGATAGAAGCCTCTCATTTTTGCATTGACACACATTCATTAAAAATAAATTAGTGTTCCCATCTGATTGACTCATTTGATGGGAACAGGATGTTCCACTGAAAGTACAAAATAGACAAGGGGGAGAGGGTTGAAAAGGAGGGGAAGCAAAGGACTGGCCTTGTGCAATTTGTGAAGGTCTAGAAACCACAATATAATTTTAATATGTAATTAAAATGTCTGAGCAGAAAATACAGAATGCTGTCTATGTATAAGGATATTTATGGACTCTGGTTTACTCCACACAACAATGGAATCTTTCCTTTTTTACACAGCTCTCCTTCCATCAAACCTTAAACACCAGCTGCTGTTTCAGGAGCAGATATTGACTAGCAGAGGGATGGAAATAAAGGCATCTAAGAAATGAAGCCCTGGGACCACTGGGGGAGACGTGTTGGGCTGATGACTGTGAGAGGTCTGGATACATTGTGGTGCACTTTCACCAAACCCATGGTGGAATTAATAATAACTTCATAAAGATTGAACCCCTGTACCAGTGGCTTTGGGAACAAGTAGTCCGAAATTTCTTCTGATGTCTTCTCTGGGTAGTGGCATGTTATATTTTTTAGTCAGAGAAAGGAGATCAGAGGAAAAGAAAAACCTATACCTGTAAATCTCTCAGTCATAATAAAACCCAAATCCAAACCATGTTCTTCGAGTTTATTTCTACTCCTAACGGCCTTATCAGACTCAAATAATTGGAAATTTCGTTTTACCTACTAGTCGCCTTTTGCCAAAGAAATATACTATCTCAGTTTTCATAAATCAGGCATTCACAATGCTCATTCACTTCTCAAGTACTTACATTACTTCATAATCCCATCCTAGTCTCTCCACCCTTTAGAGCAGCGGTTCTCAACCTGTGTGTCGTGATCCCTTTGGGGGTCATATGACCCTTTTACAGGGATTGCCCGATTCATAACAGTAGCAAAATCAGAGTTATGAAATAGCAATGGAAATAATTTTATGTTTTGGGGTGGAGGGGAGTCACCACAACATGAGGAACTGTATTCAAGGGTCACGGCTTTAGGAAGGTTGAGAACCACTGCTCTATAGACTTGTAAAACATACTTGTCCTGGCAGAATTACTTTAATTTTCTGTTTTAAATGTCTAATCCTCTTTTAAATGTCTACTTTTGAATAACACATAAATATAATTGTTCTAAGTTTACACAAAAGTATAGTGTATTTAAATGTGTATACAATGCTATCTTGATAATTTATTGGAAGTCTTAAACTGGGATTTAAGTGAGGTTGCTATTGAGTAATTGTTTTTAATTCTCTGATCTCATAGTTCAAGAGAAAAGAGGTCATGAATTCTAAGTGTATATATTTATATGTCCAATTTTGACCATGTATTTTTTTCTTTCATAAATGAACTAGGAAAGGAATTGTTCACTTGTGTTATTTATTTTGTTGATAATATATTTTTCTAAGAAAGAGCATACAGGAAAACCACAAATATTTGTATAAAAGAAAATGTGCATGTGCTATCAAGATGGGATAATGGAATATAAAATAAATAAGGAAAATTTTAATTTCAAATGCAATTTTATCCAAATAATAGATTTTTAACTGCTCTGTATTTGAAAAAAAATCTTAATTAGTTTTTATTATCACCAATTCTTGAACAGTAGTTTGGAAAGTTCAAAATGTCCAGTAATATGTCACTCTGAGAACTGGGCATCTTATCACAAGAAATTTGAGTCATTATAATCTAAAAAGCAAATATTATTTAATTTTGGCTCCAGACTATCTATATTATAGAAATCCAAAATTCTTCTAGATTACTGAGGACTAGAATTTTATAACCTGACTCCATGTCTATAAGCACAAGTTTATGTTCACTAAGAATTACTGTTGCTCTCACATCGGGGTTCCTGAAGGGGACCAAAGGAAGGAATGGGCTTACAGATGTCTGGCAGGCTACTTCTTCAGCAGCCTCTAGGGGAAATCTTTTAACTGAGTATCACCAGCCAGAATTTTAGTCCACTATTTACACACTGAGAAGCTCAATATGTTATGGTCACTTTATTTGGGATAATCAGTCTCCCAGGACCTGCTTTATGGGAACTCCAATCACAAAAGGAATGAAACTCAGTTTCCCTCTTGGTGCTTGATGCACTCTGGATTTCCTCTTATTTCTCAGACACTCTGTGTCTCTGGATCTGTGCTTGGTTCGGGGCAACGACATGTCATTGCCTTGAGAAGTCCTTTCTGATTGCCTGCGAGCATCTGCTTGATCCTCTCTGATCTTTCGTGCTACTTTACTTTTTCATATAGCATTTAAAACTGCCGGAGTCTCTTATCTATTTGGCTCTTGTAAGTCAATAATCAGCCCTTTCAACCACAGTTACATAATCCCCACGAGGGCAGCGGACCTTCGTCTTGGCTCCCTGAGCACTAAGAGTGGTCCTGGGATGTAGCGTTTTCTTATCGGATTGTGATCCACAAGGTCAGCAGTTGGAAAACATGAGCCACTCTGTGGGAGAAAGATGGGGCTTTCTATTCTTGTAACCAGGTACAGTCTTGGAAACCTATAGAGACAGGTCTGCCCTGGCCTACAGGGTCACAATGAACCAGAATAGGTTCAATGGCAGTAAATCTGTTTGTTTTGTTTTAAGCACTGTGGATTAGTACTCAGTATATCCATACCAAAAAAACCCAAAACAAACCAATGAAATACTCAACGATGGTAGCATATGCTTTGAGTTTTCCTCACTCAATAATTGGAAACCACACAGCAAAATATAAATATTAAAACTTAGGCAACCTTATGTGTCAGTTATACACAGGAAGGTATGATATGGTTTCTGCTGAAATGAACTCAAGGGCACACACCAACAATTGTTGTACCACAATTCTACTAGTCTAACACTTGTTAAATTTTGCAGGCACAAGTGGTCATTGGCCCAAAATTCAATGTTTAATAAATCAACAGTATCTATTAAATAAAAGATCTTTGAGCCAAAGTAACAAAGTTATGTACTGAGTGGCTGATGAAAATATTGTGATCAGAGGTTCACAGGGACTTATGGCAATGACGTGATCTGACTTTTTATAATTCTCCTAACTTTGTAACTCCCACCAAATGATTGAGTAGAACCCTGCATGATACGTAGAGAAGATTGTTCCGTTTTGTATTCCACTGGGCAGAAAGCAGGCCATTTCAAAACCAGAAGCAGAGAAGATCGAGACCAGCAAGAAAGGTGATCCAAGAGTAAAGTTTATCTGAGATCCCATGCAAGGGAAAGAATAAAGGAGCAGCATCGGGACCAGGCGGCACAGCAGCAGATTGCTGGCTGAGAAGGAATCAAGCTGAGTGCCTTTGGGCAGAAGACTGGCTCACAGTGTTGGGTGCCCTTTGGGATTTATAAATGCTAAGTTAGCTCTCTAACACTTACCGAGCAGGATAGATGCCACAGGACCATACGACTGATACGCCAATGGCGAGAGAAAGACATGATCGCCAGCAAGGCTGAGGAAAGGTGCTGTGGACAAAAGAACTGTATCTTAACCTCTTGTAACCTGTTAGCTTTCCTAATACGGCCCTTCATCATGAGTCCTGTCTGTGAGTCCCGTGTGGCCATTGCAGCAGGGTACCAAACCCAGCAGAGAAGTGGATGCTGTGGGAGAGGAATGGTGTCAGAACAGGGTAAAGAATGGTGAAGCGTGGAGGCCTGTATAAATTCTCTATCATCAAATTCCGTTTCGGGCAGAGGTGGAGTTGGATTCTCATTCTCTATTCTGTACCAGAGGAGGTCAGACAGAGCCCCACACTGTTTCCTCGCTTAGCTAATCATGTCTTTCCTCTGGAACCAATGGTTAGTGTTTGTTTATTCAATGATCACATAAATATCGGAGTACTACTACTTAATAATAGGAATCAACTGTATATGAATTACGGTATATATTTTTACATGACTTGAAAAGAACAAATTTCTTGAATTATACCAAACACCAATGCAGACTCATAGGAGAACAATTATCCTACAAGGGTTGGAAAAAACTGAACTCGCCTAAAAATTCTACACAAAAATTAACTTTAAAATGTTGGAATTTTGCAAATGTTTAAGAAATATGTATTTCTAACTTTATAGAAGATCTTCCAGAAATTTATAAAGGAGGAATACTTCTGAACTTACTCAATGTGACCAGAAATACCTTGAACCCCAAACCAAAGTTATTGCAAAAAAAGAGAGAAAAAGCAATAGACCAACCTACTTCATCAATGAAGATAAAAATATTCTAAACAGCACTATAGTCAACCATGTTCAATAATACATAAACATTATCAGATATCATGCAAAAGTGAGTTTTATCTGAGAAAGGCAGGATTATATGGACATCTAAAGCCGAATCGGGGTCTCTTTCTGTGCCGGTTATTTCCATTGGCTTATTGGTTGATATCTATGCCAATATTATACTATTAGCCTTTCAACTAACTTTTCCTTTTCAAAAATTGCTTTAGCTATTCAAAATTCTTTGGATTTTTGTATGAATTATAGATTTTGTGTCAATTTCTACGACAGACAGTTGAATTTTTTCCTGTTAAGTAAAGGCAATTCAGTTGGGAAAGGATTCCCTTTTCAACAAATGAAGATGGAATAATTGGGTGTCCACATAGGAACAAAATGAATTTCAATTGACAACCCATGCACAATTTTAGTATATCCACAAATTTCACCGAAAATAGTTACTGTAAAAGCATCTAAAACTTCAATAAAAGTGGCAGCAGAAGGAAAGAGGATAACAGGAAGCCGAAGAGGAGAAAAGGAAGACAGAGAAGATTAAATCCTTACAATTTGGGGTTAGTAAATGTGTTAGTCCAGGTCGACAAATTCATAGACATGCATATCCATTTGAATATCCAATTGAATATTGAGAAAACCTACCAGTCTGGTTCAGATCAAATCCATAAGTTCAATATTAACCCACATGTCCCATACCAATCTATACATTCCTTTTCAGACTCACACAACATAGGCAATTATGCCGAATGCAGGAAGACCACAGGCCAGTGGGTGTAAAGTCTTGTGGATTCAGTGGCAGTGGAAGCATCTCAGTACTGGCAGGGGGTCTACACTTGGCTCCTTCAGCTCCGGGCTTTAGTGTAGCTCCATGTGTCTGTCTGTCAACAGGAACATCTTGCAAGGAGTGAGCCCATGTCCCGCCTCCAGCGAGTTATTTATCTCTAGTGTCTCCAAATGAGGTCATCAAGCTGCAACCTGATTGACAGGCTAACCTCCACCCATTCTCTCATAAAGTCTCAAATGACAACAGATGGTGTAGCTACCACAATATTTCTTAAATAAGACTTTTAGAATAATTCATAAACTAAAGAAGTGATAGATTCCATCACATTAGAGACGTTTCCTATCCAAAATACACTATTAAGAGATAGAAAACATAAGCCATGAGAGATGTGAAAGATTTTTTTGCAAAGCAGATGCCAGATAAAGGGCTTGCATCTACAATTCAAAAGTACTCTCAGACTATATAATAAGAAAAAAACAACTCAATAGAGAATGGGCGAAAGATTTGAATGGACACTTCCTCAACAAAAATCCAGGGATGGATGAAGGGCAACACCTACTGTATGATTGCTTTAACATTTATTTATGAAACAAAAATTCTACACAGCGATGTGTTTTTCTTTACATTTACATATGCTGAATAGGACAAGGCTTACGCACAAACTCACCAACAGATCAAAAATTCCTGTATGAGAGCTCACATTCTACAGCACTTAGTTTGTGGAAATCTGCAGTTTATAGCGAGAGTAATAATTTCATTTTGACTCCTGACATAAATTCACACTCAGTTTCTGACAATTAACCCAGCAATGTGTCTAAAGCTTAAGTCCAGAGCAGTCCCAGGAAGGGACAGTTTTGCTCTCAGGCTAGTATAGTGAACCAGCAAAACTACTTAGTTATTTACCTAAACTTTCTGCATTTTATCTAAAAGTCTCATCCTGGTGGCTATGACTCAAGGCCACGTATTCATGAATCATATCTCAACCACCACAGAGTCAGGTGGTAGAAGCCACAGAATCAATACTGTAAGTTTTGGTTGTTTTTTTTTTTTTTGTTAACAATTTGCAGTTGTGTTTATTAGCAGTCATTGTCCTTTCTCTGTTACTGTAGTTCTTTCTACCTGTGATGGTGATGAGTTAATTTTCCCAAAATATGGTCTAGAGTGTTTTCTTTTGTGCCATAACCATATACCAGAAAGTCAATAACGGTGAGTCAGTACACTGTCTTTCAGGCATGCTCTGAACTGGGTACATGCTGATGATTTTCTTCAGTCTGGGATGACTGCCTCTGTCCTCTCTAATAGAAGACTCTAGAGAATGTGTTTGAATTTGGATTATTTTTTACCTAGAACATTCCTCTTTGATGGCATTGATGGGGTGGTATTATTTGTCCTATATGTGTAAACAAGATAAATCCCTTGTGCCTTTCTTTGATCAGTTTATTCACGTAAAAAATGACAAAATGTGGTACATTTATTTAAGATTATAGTTCAATAGATCAGAGTTAATCCAATAAAATAACAATTATTACAGGATTAATTATAGTATTAATTACTATAATCACTATTAAAGTCTTTCTACTCTCAGTTATTAGCTAAGGCTTACAAAGGATTTTATTCCATTTTGAGATTTCCAATCTCTAGAACTACTAAATATATTTTAATGTTCTAATCAATGTATATTCAATTTATAAGAGCTGACAAACACCTATTTGAAATTAATGTTGTAAACCAGTGCTCTTGTGAATGAAAACAGAAAAAATTGCTCTTCGTAGGCAGATGTGCCACTGTGAAGACAGTTGTAGATGTCGATCCAATTTCCATTTGATATTATATTTGTTACATTGTCAAAGATGAATATATACATACAAGGAAAATAATATTATTGAATGAAAGTTAAAGGAAACCATTTATGTGGAGGTTTTGACATCAAAGGCTCAGATTGCGTGCCATGGCTTTGCCGTCGGTGTAGCATGATTTAGGTCAGTCGTTCCTATTCAAAGAGACAATAATGTGATGACACACCATAAATTACTCATAAATTGTAAAATTGTATACAAGGGATGGCTTTGGAGAACATAATTTTTATAGAAACAAAAAAGTAAAATGTCATATGTAATAATATGGGCACATGAATTACCAAAAACAGAAAAACACACACATATAATTGCCAAAAGGAGAGGGGACAAGGAAATTTTTGGGAAGGAGAGAACAAAGAGTGTGTATTATCTCTAATTAATCTTAAAGCTATAAAACTTGGATTTATTCTTTTGTTCCCCATAAATAAATATATTTTGCATGTCTTTTTTATAATGATGACAAAAGTAATTCAATGTTGCAAAATATTTTGAAGTATAGCAAAAACAATAGAGTGCTAAAAACAATTACTGTCTCATATTTGTAACATCTATCATTTTTGTGGAATGTAACAAGTACAAGTTGACAGAAACAAAGCATTTGAAAATTAGTGAAAAAGAAGTAGGATGGCATTTTTAGCAATGAATAAGATTTTAAAAAGGAAGAACTAGAATGCCAAGTTATCTACTCAATGGAATTAACCCCTTCCTTTCAAATAAGATGGGACAGCTAGATCTTTCAACATTAAATAGTCAAGGTGCATTCTCGAAGGCTCAATTTGGTAGTTGGATAAGGTGTAAATTCCCAAGATATTTTTTTCTAATAGAAAATATTTCAAATACTAATAAATTCACATTTAATTTACCTTGAAAATGACTCATTTTTCAAATATGACTGAAGAAACAAATATTAAATATAAAATGAAATATTTTTTGCTGAAAAATAGCTGGAAGCTCATTGAAAATAATGATGGAATAAGAACACTAAATTGTTTCTAGGAAATGTCAATGTTCCTATTATTTGGTTATCATTTTAAGTCTTAAGAGTCATTAGTCCCACCTGGACCTGATGTGGTTTTCAACATTTTCTCTCTGTGTGTGTGTGTGTGTGTGTGTGTGTGTGTGCGCACGCGCATGTGTGTGTGTTTTCATATTTCGGTTATCTCTGATGTATTTTGTCATGGGGTAGCACTCTTGAATTGTGTTCTATGTTTTCTATGTTTCGGTACATGAAACCCAGCACTGATGAACCTATAGAGACAGCAAGCAGAATAAGGGTTCCTGGGGGTCGAGTCGGGGAGAGGGGGTAGAGTGGAGCTGATATCAAGAGTTCAAGAAGGAAGATCTTTTTAAACTGACTGTGGTAGCAATTGTACCATACTGCTTGATGTGATCGAACTATGGAATTATATCTGTATTAACACCCAGTAAAATGGTTTTGAAAAATAAAAAACTAAATAGGTAGATAGATAATATTTTTTAAAAAAAACAACTAAAAAATGATTAGGGCAAAGAATGTACAGATGTGCTTTATACAATTGATGTGTGTATATGTATGGATTGTGATAAGAGTTGTATGAGCCCCTAATAAAATGTTAAAAAACAAACAAACAACTGATTGGCTTTTCACCAAAGCCGCTGTATAACATCAAACTCCTTTACTGGAGAAATTTCACCAAAATGTGTGAAATTACTCCTTGTTCAGAGCTCTTTAAGGGTTTTAAAAGCCTACTTGTTTCCTTGAGGCACGCCTTGCAACACAGATGAGTTTAATATTTCAGAGACAGACACTAGGGGAAGCGGTGAGCCTGCCAATTCAGTTACCAGACACCAGCATGTCCTCAAGTCTTACAAACACCACCTTTGTGGAGCGCATTCTTTTCCCATCAGGCTGTGCTGCCCTGACCTCTGGTGCGTTATTAGTTTCCAAAGATGGCCGATTCTCTCTAAAGGATCTACTGAAAACTGAGTGGTGAGGCACAAATTGAAAGCAAAAAGTGCCATTTAGCAAACAACATAATTATTTTATGACCTACTGCAAGTTAGGAAAGGCAGGTTTCAGGATTTTAAGACATGAAAGCCAGGTCATTCTATAACTTAATATTTTGTGTATTTTCTGGAAGCTTCTTTAAATACCTCTTTTCCTGAAGTGGTGGAAGCAGAGAGGAAGGAAGACAGGAATACTCTTTTGATGTGGAATAGCTTTTAAAGGATGAATAATAAAATCTCAATTAAACATGAACAAATATTGATTTCAATATCTACAATGACCAAATCTTTTCAAAAGGAACTAGCGGAACCTCAGGAAATAGTATAAACAAACACAGCTCTTAGATTCACTGTATATTACATTTAACTTAGACAAGTATACCATTGAAGTTCAATAAATAATATCAGGATAAATGGAGAAAAGATCAAAGTTGTCAAGTTGTTTATCTTCCTTGGATCCACAATCAATGCTCTTGGAAGGAGCAGTCAAGAGATCGAACAACATATTACATTAGGGAAATCTACTGTCCAAGGACTCTTTAAAGCGTGGAAAAGCAAAGGAGGGAACTTTGAGGACCAAGGGGCACCTGACCCAAGCCATGATATTATCAATTGCTTTATATGCATGTGCAAGTTACTCCTTGAATAAGGAAGACCGGAGAAGAATTAATGCATTTGAGTTATGCTGCTGGTGAAGAACATTGAAAGTACCGTGGACTGTCCAAAGAACAAACTAGTCTGTCTTGAAAGGAATACAGCCAGAAAGCTCCTGAGAGGTAGCAATGGTGAGATTTAGTTTGACATAATTTGGATATGTTCTTAGGAGAGATCAGTCCAGGGAAAAGTACGTCATTCTTGGTACAGAGTAGAGGCAGTGAAAAGGAGGAGGCTTTCGACAAGTGGCTTTCGACAGCATCTCCGACAATGGCAAACAAGCACTTGGGAAGACAGTGCATGACAGGCAGCACTTCATTCTGTTTTACCAGGGAGGCGGTGAGTCAAAACTGGCTTGCGGCACCTGTCAACACGACCTTAAAGCCAGCGCTTTAAATCGCTATACCTCAAGGCGTGCATACACTACACATTTTTCAATACCTCAAAGTTTAATCTTCTTCACATCATATAGTATGTGCTAAGTGACAATAAACTGTTCCTTATGATGGCATATTAAATAGCACAGTCTGGCTTCTGTTGACCTAAGGTGGGTCCTAGTAGAACTGTGTTCCCTATTGTTTCAATGGCTGAATTTTTGGAAGTAGCTTGCCGGCACTTTTCCTGAGGGATCTCTTGGTGACCGCAGATGAGCAGGCTTCTGGTTAGCAGCCAAGGGCTTCAGCAGACCTTAAGCCATTTCTTCCACTGAGAGACAGAAACACTATTTCTTAAGAATGCATAGTAACTAAATAATAATTGGGAGGGGGGGAGTGAGGAAATACAAAAGAATTACTTTTTTGGACCAGAAAATGTCCCTTGCAGTGAGGCTAACTTTCCTCCATTATATAGGTGGCAATTCAGAGAAGAGGTTTGCTTTATCTCATGACCATGAAACCTGGGGGCACAAATAAATTTTGTAGTTAAGCCCTGTTGTCATGTAATGGTGTGAAAATATAATCAGCTACTTCTCATTTTGTAGTGTATTTTTTAATTTAAATTTTTCAAAATATTACTGGGGAACTCTTTGATAGCCATGGAATTGCTTGTTTGGTCAGTGGCCTATGCAACAGCTTAATGAGAACACACAGAATCGGGAGGAGAGACCTGGGGATCTGATTCACTTAGTGACTGCAGAAGTGTCTGGGTCTAGAACTTCCTTGCTAGATGTTGCTTGAGTGAACCAAAGCTCTTGGAAAATTGTAATAGTCAAATAGCTTCGCTAGGTGTGAAGAATGGTATAAGGTAAATAATTTTGTGTTCAAAAGAGATGACGTTTGCAATATTTCTAATTTGTGCCTCAACTCCAACACTGCCTTACACCCAGCATTAGCCTTTTGCTTAGTGCTGTTTTTACTTTCCAGTCGGTGATGAGCGGGTAGGGGTCCCAAGGTTCTCCAGGAAGGCTATTGCATACAAAATTAAGAAACATCCACCATCTTCATTATGCCATGCAAATATCACCACTGTTATTTTTCAGATTCATGGCTTTGGTACAAAACGCTAAAATGGCAGGTGTTTTGCTATCAGATTCTGTGTATTGGTGGAAATAAATCTTTCTCGTGATCATTTATCTATCATTTATCTATGGGAATGAGAGAAAGGAGTGGGGTGGTAGTGGTGTGGTGACATGGAGCAAGAGCCCTGGTAACACGATGGCTAAGCACTTGACTGCTAGTGGAAAGGCTGGGGGTTTGAATACCCACTGACTCTGGAGGAATGACGTGGGATCTTCACAGATAAGTAAAGAACAAAAAGAAAACCTCACCGCCCTCAAGTGGACGCCAACTCGTAGTGACCCCAACTCGCAGTTTCCGAGAGGGAAACTCTTTGCCGGAGTAGAACACCCCATCGTTCTCCCATGGAGCAGCTGGTAATTTGAACTGCTTTCGGATCATATCCCAGTGTACCGTTTCATGACCAGGGCTCCTCAAAACACAATCAGAAAACTGATGTGGCAGTTCTATTCTGTCACGTGGAATTGTTCGGACTTGCAATTGACTCAAAAGCATAAGAAACACACGCACACAGAGATTTCAAAATTAATGGGGAAATTTCATTTTCTCTTAATTTCATTGCCACAAATCTTTTGAAGATTCCTTTGCTATATCTCATAATAAAAAATAGCAAGGTGAAGAAGGCTTATTGAAAAACCAATGACCAATATCCACAAACATAGGTCTTTGGTGATTTCCCACTATGTGCCTGTTACAAACCAAGTACTGTGCCTGGCAACATGAATATACAGTCGTGGTAGTTAAGTATTATGTCAATTAGACACTCCTGATAGATGGAGTCAAACCTATCAATGAAGTTAGATTCTGATGGCACCTCCTTGATGTCATAAGCTTTTTGTATCTGAACAAGATGGGCAGAGAGGATGTTTGTCATTTAGCCTTCTTCCTCACCGGGACTTGTGTGTGCCTCCAGAGGTGGTCCCATGTGGACCAACCACTCAAACCTTAGCTCTGTAGGTACTCTGTCAGGTTTCCACCAACCTTGTATCCAGATGAGTCTGCAATCACTGACCCCTGTCCTTCCTGCATTTCACGTCACCTTTCTGAGTCATCAGCTCACAGCTACGTGAGTCTGAAAAGGGCCCGGCTTGCAGTGGACTGTGGACTTGAGTTGGCCTATGTTGGGATGCCTTCTTTTGATCTAAGATTGCTTGTTGATATAAAGTTCTTTCTCATACACATATGAATGTTGCTTTTTTTCTTTAGACAACCCAGGGTAACACACTAATAAAGACAAATGATACTAATGATATTTGTGCTATTTGGCGAATCATTCACTGTTTATTATAACACGATGATATAATTTGAAGCTCAGTATTTAGTAATTTCTACAATGTGTTGATCATAAATTGTCACAATAATTTTGTAAATCTAGTATTGTGATCATTTTACTTTTGGATGAGAAAACCAAAGCCCAAGAGGAATTGTGAAAAATTGCATAGCTAATTCTTTTAATGCCAGTTTTGGAATGAGGTATCCAGATTCTAGAGACGTTGTCTTTAACTGATAAATTATGTAGATTAGACTTACTGTGTGTGGTAATGAGAAAACGTTGACATATTATAAGGTTAGTGTGAGGATCATATTTTAGACTGACATATAGTTTTATTCAGTGACTTTGCCAATAGTTTTACTGCAAAACAATCATTGGTATGTTAAACCACCTGAAAGCAATATATCCATTTGATAAAGTCTCTTTTTCTCTGAACGATCAGTTAAACATTATTCATTTAAAAGCCTTCAACCACCCATAGTGCTCATAAAAACACAGTAATTAGTTCTAATTTCCCTTTGTCAACCTAAAGTAAAAAGGGGGTAATTGATATCTTAATACTGAGACTTTCACTCTACTGAGAAGTAAGTTTAGCACTTGAAAGACTATTTGATAATTGTAAAGAAACTTAAAGTTCTAATGGGCCCCGTCTGAAAAGGTTGTTTTATGAATTGAATTTTCTGTTACATGTTTTAAAAATAAATCCTGCCTCTTAGATTTTGATGATGCTTAGTTCTGTTTGGTCTTAGTCTTCTGGCCCTTGAAAGATTTTGAGATTATGATTACAAAGAACTTCTCAGCTCTCTTTACACAAATGTAAAATGACATCTGCTTAAGTGGATTCAGTAGTTTAAGAAATGCCTCTCAGTCATAGACTTTCTTTTATTTCCTAACTTGAGCTTTGTTCTCTATAAAAATGCTTTATTGTTCTCCATCATTTTCCCCTCCTTTTCATACATATTATTTGAAATAGTTCGCTTTCCATTGTAAACATTTAAAGTGTGCTTTTAGCATCCATACTTTGGTTTATCAAACATGCATGAAGCGTTTCTGCTGCTGGTAATGTTTATGGGTTGAATCCCAGTATACTTTGCATGCTGTTGTCCTTGTTAGGTGCCGTCAGGTTAGTCCCCGCCCAGAGCGAGCCTAGGCACAAGAGAAGTAAACATTGTTGCAGCCACTGTAACTGTCCAACTCATTGAGGACCACGTTCGGTAGGTTTATTGTGTCAACTAGGCCAATAGGATCATGTGGGCATAGTTTAATCAGGTTGCAGCTTGATTGGAGGATGACTATGAAAACAGCAGGCATCCCCTCTCTCTCTTGCTCCCTGGTAATCGGACCTGAGTGATGTTGCTTTAGCTAGTTCTCTGTTTCAACCCTGTGCTACACTACCTATGAGCCAAGCCAACCCATGGATCATGTTCCTAGAGCATGGGGCTCCTTTGAGACCTGCTTTGCATGCTCCCGGTACATACATTGCTTGAGCTTGAGGCTGGTGAATACTGTCACCATGCTTGAGTTTGATATCACCTCAGGGCCTGTTTTGATAAGCTCCCCAGCTACTGACTGTTGCTGACTCACCCTGCTGTCTGATTCCTGCAGGCACACACTGCCTGCCATGCCTGAGGGTGCACTTCTATGTCTCCTTCCTTGACCTTGGACCCTGAAACCCATGTGAATTGAAGGACTTCCAGTATATTAACTGTTCCATGAAAGTGAGTGGAACTGAGCCCTCTGTACTGCTCTGTGAACTAATTACCGTATATACTCGTGTATTAGCTGAGTTTTTCAGCACATTTTTATGCAGTTTTTGTGGTAAAATTAGGTGCCTCAGCTGATATTCAGGTCGGCTTATACTTGAGTATATACAGTAGCTGTTATATTCCTTCTTGCTGTATAAACTTATCCTCTTATATATCTATGAAATCATAAGTGCTCTGGTTTTGTTTCTCTAGACAACCTAGCCTAACATAATTGGTACTAGGAGTGGTTCTAGAGAAACAAGATCATAAATATGGGTTTCCTGAATTGGTTCCCCAGCCTGATTATGCCTAACAACACTGAGTATGCTGACTCAAACCGTAAAAGTAAGAATAAGTCTGCCACGATTACTCAAGAGGGTGGTGTTAATCTACGGTGTGCAGTGGCAAAGTTAATATCCGCAATATCACCATCAACAGATGAAGCGCTGGTGAGAGGAGAGGCTCTGAGTGATTGTGTGTTTGATATTTTCCAGCAGTTTGTTGGGTTGAGAAGTATAGGGACGCTGGTTGGCTGGTCTTCCATACAATAGAAAATGTGATTAAGGAAAGGGATAATCAGAAAACGTCAAAAGCACATCTCAAGTGCCTAATAACAGACCTAAAAGCTTCTGCATGTGCTACAAAGGAGACCTAAATAAGACCCTTCTCTCTTCTACCAATAAACAGAGTAATAAATAGAGCTCTAGTAATAAATAAATCCAAAGTCTCATCATAAGAGTAGCTGAATTACGGCATCAGCTGAATTGCAGGGTTAGAGCGGTGTCTGATATTAAAGTAAGGGTATTCATCAGAAAGAAATGGGACCACCCTGAAACATCGGATGGAAACAGGTGGGCTGATGACCCAGAAAAGGAGGATATTGAGCATTTAGAGTCTTTTGAGGCACCCCCGTCAATAGATCCACCCCGCCCACTTGAGGGGATTAATCCTCTATCAGTAAAACAACTCACTCTTGAGCAGATTAACCAAGCTGTTCAAGATGAAATGCTAGCTGGGCCTACCTCTGTAACACTGCTTGGGGATATGCCTTTTAAGATATTGCTGAGAGCCTCCAGAAAACAATGCACCCCCCTCCCCACCCACCAACACACACACACACACACACACACACACACACACCTGTTATTTCCTCTAGACCTGTAACTAGAATTAAGTCTCAGAAAGTTCTTAATGTTCTTAATTTTAAGTTCATTAAGTGCTTTATAGTGAGGTTCAGATGACTCAGGAAGAAGTGCACTATACTCATAAAGATCTGCTCAAGTTTTATAATACATACATGCAGAAGCCTGGGTAATATCCCTGGGGATGGTTACTTAGGGTGTGGGATACCGGTGTCAAGAATGTAGCATTACACCAGTCTGAGTTCCTTGTTATGGACCCTCTAAACACTGATTCTTCTTTCAATGTCTCAGCAAGAGAGGTTGAGAGAGGATCTAAGAGCTTATTTGGTTGGTTCCGTGAAGCATGGGTGCCAGATGGCTTAGATTAGACAAAGTTGAGGTACCTGACCTACCTTGGTACACTGTAGAAGAAGTCATCCAAAAGTTTGGAGAAATTTGTATGTTGGATTGGATCTATCAGAATAATCCCATAAACCACAAAAAGGAGTACCCTGAAAATATACCTTGCACCAAAACCATAAGGAAGAAAAAAGTTTGTGAAGTGAGTCCCAGTATCTTTGAAGACCCCTGTGGTGGCTATTATATGTACACCTGGATTAATGGTGGGGACTACCTTAAGTGAACTTCGACATTGGCCTACAATGGAGTTGATTGGGCCCTGTGGTAGTAGGGGGCAGGTGTCAACACTGAATCAACAGAGATGGTGTGGGTGTGGTTATTGTAATGGACGTCAAGTTTTCTGTATTAATCAGACAACCATGGACCTGGTGGCGCACAGGGAATAGAGGAGAAGATGAGAGCAGGTTGACTGGTCTGAAGTTCATGATTTAGCACAAGGGGTTAGGGTTGTTGAGAATTTGTGACAGTGCCCATGGTCCAAAGGTGAGGTGACCCAATGGACACCCTGGTGATGCTAAGTGACATGGCCCACATTGAGCTGACCAGAACCCAGCCAGATGGTGATAAGAGTTTTGAGTCTGTGAACTGGTCCATATTGCTTCTCACTTTATGGATGGTCTGTCCTGATTTGACTTTGCTTGTGTATGTAGACTCACAAGGTTTCAACTGGAATGGAGATCCTTCACATCAAAGAATATGATTGTCTCCTCAGAGCACTGAGTTGAGGTAAGTGGCCAGTAGAAATTGGATACCCAAATGGGCAGGATAAAAGCATAAAGTAGCTGGCTTACAAATTTTCATAGGTGGGGGAATATGTTTATCAGAATACAGGATTAAGGTGTAGGTGTTCACTTAACTGTACTTGTTAGGCATAGAATGCTTTGGTTTTGTTCATGTATATAATATTATGTTTAAATGAGGCAGGCATATTTTGAGTTGCACATATTTTAGTTTTATCCTGTTGAGTATAAATATGATTTCAATATTGTTTTGTTTTAAAATTATGTATGGTTAAAGAGGTTTGTAGAAGTGTTAAATTGACAAGGGGCAATCGGTGGTAGTTACACAATTTCATGTCAACTAGATAAATTAGTTATGAGGGTGGAGTCTAGCCTGTAAATCAGGTCACAGCCTGATTGATGCCTCCTTGTGGGCATGGTTTTCTCATGAGGATTCTGGGAGTTTCCTCTCTTCCTCCCTGAAGGTAGAACACACACTGTTTCTCTGCCTGCCTGTTGTTGAAATACTCAGAGAGCTAGAGGAGACAAGTGGAGACCTGTATCAGCACTGAGATGCTTCCACCGCCACTGGATCTACAAGACTATCTACCCACCAGCCTGTGATCTTCCTGCATTTAACATCATTGCATATGCTACACAAGTCTGAAGAGGAATTTATGGACTAGTATTGAGCATATGGACTAATAACAGCATTATGGATTTGATCTAGACTAGGTTGAGATGGTTTCTCAAGAGACAATTGCTCTTTGATTTAAAGATCTTTCTTATACATATGAGTGTCTCTGGATTTTTTTCTGTAGTCAAAATGGACTAACTAAAGGACTTTTCTCTTTTTTACTGCCCTTCTACTTTACCAACCATTGTGTACTTCTCCAGGGACTCGTCTCTCCTACAGCATTTCCAAAATATGAGAGATAAAGTCTTTCCCTTTTTGCCTCTAAGAGGTACTCTGGCAGTACTTCTTCAGAGACAGATTTGTTTGTCCTTTCAATAGTCTGGATATACTTTCAGTATTATTTGCCAGCCCCATACTTTATATGCATAGATTCTTTTTCTGTCTTTTGTATTCATTGTTCAGCATGCATATGAAGCAATTGAAAATACGATGGCTTGGGTTAGTCACACCACAGTTCTCAAAGTAATATCTTTGCTTTTAAACACTTTAAAGAGGTCCTGGGAAGCACTTTTACCCAACACAATGTGTCCTTTGATCTCTTGACTGCTGCTTCCATGTACATTCATTGTGGAGCCAAGAAAGATAGAATCCTTGACAATTTCAGTCCTTTCTCCATTTATCATGATATTACCTATTGGTCCAGTTGTGAGGATTTGGGTCTTTTTATGTTGCATTGTAATCCATACTGAAGGCTGCAATCCTTGATGTTATGCATTAATTAATATCATTTAATTTATTCAAGGAAAATTTGTAGTATATATATATATATATATTTTTGCCCTAATCATTTTTTTCTCTTTTCTTCTTTTACATTTTATTAGGGACTCATACAACTCTTACCAAAATCCATACATATACATACATCAATTGTATAAAGCACATCCATACATTCCCTGCCCCAATCATTCTCAAGGCATTTGCTCTCCACTTAAGCCCCTTGCATCAGGTCCTCTTTTTTTTCCCCTCCTCCCTCCCCCTTCCCCCCTCCCTCATATGCCCTTGGTAATTTATACATCGTTGTTTTGTCATATCTTGCCCTATCCGGAGTCTCCCTTCCCCCCTTCTCTGCTGTCCCTCTCCCAGGGAAGAGGTCACATGTGGATCCTTATAATCAGTTCCCCCTTTCCAACCCATTCACCCTCCACTCTCCCAGCATCGTCCCTCACACCCTTGGTCCTGAAGGTATCATCCACTCTGGATTCCCTGTACCTCCAACCCTCATATGCACCAGTGTACAGCCTCTGTCCTATCCAGCCCTGCAAGGTAGAATTCGGATCATGGTAGTTGGGGGGAGGAAGCATCCAGGATCCGGGGGAAAGCTGTGTTCTTCATCGATACTACCTCACACCCTAATTAACCCATCTCCTCTCCTAAACCCCTCTATGAGGGGATCTCCATTGGTCGACACTTGGGCCTTGGGTCTCCACTCTGCACTTCCCCCTTCATTTAATATGATATATATACATATATATACATA
Organism: Tenrec ecaudatus; assembly: GCF_050624435.1. Lineage (NCBI taxonomy): Eukaryota > Metazoa > Chordata > Mammalia > Afrosoricida > Tenrecidae > Tenrec > Tenrec ecaudatus. The sequence goes on from NC_134536.1 coordinate 93,192,485, forward strand.
CATATATACATATACACATATATACACATACATATACACACTTATATCTTTTTTTTTTTTGCATGATGCCTTATACCTGGTCCCTTGGGCACCTCGTGATCGCACTGGCCGGTGTGCTTCTTCCATGTGGGCTTTTTTGCTTCTGAGCTAGATGGCCGCTTGTTCACCTTCAAGCTTTTAAGACCCCAGACACTATCTCTTTTGATAGCCGGGCACCATCAGCTTTCTTCACCACATTTGCTTATGCACCCATTTGTCTTCAGCGATCCTATCATGGAGGTGTGCAGTCAATGATATGATTTTTTGTTCTTTGATGCCTGGTAACTGATCCCTTTGGGACCACTCGCTCACTCAGGCTGGTGTGTTCTTCCATGTGGACTTTGTTGCTTCTGAGCTAGATGGCCGCTTGTTTATCTTCAAGCCTTTAAGACCCCAGTCACTATCTCTTTTGATAGCCGGGCACCATCAGCTTTCTTCACCACATTTACTTGTTCACACACTTTGGCTCCAGCCATTGTGTCGGGAGAGTGAGCATCATAGAGTTCCAATTTAATAAAAGAAGATATTCATGCATTGAGGGAGTGTTTGAGTAGAGGCCCAAAGTCCTTCCGCCACCTTAATAATTGACCTATAAATATAGACACATAGATCTATTTCCCCATCCTCCTATATATATTTGCATGTACATGTCTTTGTCTAGACCTCCATGAATGCCCTTTGACTCCTAGCTCTTTCCTCCATCTCCCTTGACTTTCCTCCTGCCCTACTACCATGCTTCATCGCCACCTGGGCTAGAGTATACTATAAAGTCTAAAACAAAGTTGTAAAACAATACCCACCAACTAAACTCAAGAACTAGATTATTATGAAATCCACTCAACCCATGTGCTCTTGTTCTGTCTTGCCTCCTCTGATGATATAATGATTATTCAAATTTGTACTTTTCATTTCTTTTATTTTCTTCTCCTCTACTTGTCATCTTTCATAAAATTCTACAATTGCTTTAGTCTAGGTGCATATATCTACTTTGAATTAGTGGTAATCATTTATTTTGAAAAATTAATACCAGGCTAATCCTAGAGAATTGGAGATTGAAGCTGTCCTAAAAGTTCAACTCTTCTAAAATGCTACTCTGTTTCATGTGGGGACCTCTACCCCTGTGAATATATTCTCTCATGTCCCTGGGTTATGCAATTCACTGCAATATCCCACAGGCACTCATGAAACATTGAGGCCATATCTCACATGGTGGTGAGTTCCATTCAGTCTATCTAAGGGCCAGGCAAAGGCAAGCCAAATAAAGGGTCAAGAGCCAGAAGCCTAAAATGTCTAAAAGTCACAACAGGTTTTCTTGCTTCTACCAAAGCTCAATCAAGAAATACAGATATGGCTTTCCAAGTGATGTGGTATGTGCCAGCATTAATTTCCTACAAAAGATGGTCATACCTTCTACTCAGGTAAAAATCAAAGATGTTCCCCAGTAAACAAAAGGTGTAGCTTTTGTTCACACCCTCTACTAGACTATGGTTTTAAAGATGACTTCAAGGATATAAAGGATGTGACTCAATCTGCACCCTCCATCAAAGTCAAGTTTTCATTACACCCCACTCCTGTTCACCAATATAGTAAAAAATGCCCTCCAAAATGGGACCCTAACCAAGTCCTATCATGTCCTAAACCATGATCTGTCCTAGAAGGAACCCTGGCTGGGAGGGTCATATTATTTGACCCTAACTCAAATCTATCTTTGCTGTTCAATAAAATCATTCTTATAATATACACACTTTTATTTATTCATTTTCATGGGAGGAAACTTTAAGTTAGTTTCAGATTTTACTAGAACAGTATTATAATGAATATCTTTGCATATGTCCTTTACTATATCTCCCAAATAATCTTGTATATAAGCTATAGAGGAATTACTATAGATTATGAGAAAGTTCTTATATTCATGATAAGACCAAATTGTTCCTACTTTGGTACCAAATTACACTTCCATTAGCAATTCATAAAAGTTTCTATGATCATGTATTTGAAATTATAATGATCAAACATCGTACATTTTTCAAAAGAAGTGATGAAGCCTAAGGTTTCAAGAAGAAGCAATTCATTGAAAGAAGGATAACCTAGAATAAGATCAATGGGAGCCAGAGTTAGTAAGATTGAAGACAAATCTCTGAAAACTAATTACAGAAAAATTGGTGGTTAAAAGCACAAAGAAAGCATAGGAACTATTTGGAACACCATAAAGAAGAATTTATATGTTTGGAATTTTAGAACAAGAGGAGACAAAACAAATAGAGAGAGAAAAATGTTGAAGACTTGCTGGAACCAAATATATCGGGTGGCCTGGGGGGTTACAGGTTGGGCTGCAGTTCAAAAGATCAAGCAGTTCAAAACCACCAGCAGCTTTTCAGGAAAAGAGTCGGCTTTCTCATTCTGCAAAAACTCATTGTCTTGGAAAACCCACAGGGGATATTCTACCCTGTCCTCAAGTGTCACTATGAATGGCAATTGACCCAATGGCAATGAGTTTAACATTATAAAGTATGAGAAGATATACATTCAAGAAGCCCAATGGCGCAGCAGAGCCTGAGCGGCAAAGTGGTTACACATTGGACTGCTAACTGCAAGAAGCCCAATGACTACAAATAGTATGGATGACAAACAAAGGTACCAAGATAGATCATTAATGTTCTAAAATCAAAGAAAAAGAAAGTAGACTGGAAGCAAGTCAAGGAAAATATTAAGTTATTTATAAAGGAGAACCAATAAGATTAAGCTTTGCTTTTTAAATTGAAACCATTAGGTAAGAAGCCAAAGGAATGACATATAGGAAATGCTGAAAGAAAAAAATGCAAACTAAAATTCATATGCCTAAAAATGTAATCTTTAAATTCAATGGAAAAATTAGGACTTTCCTCATAAACATAAATTACACAAATTTGTAAAAATACAGGCAAACTATGTTGCTATTGAGATAGAGAAGCATTAATAATAAACAATTAAATAAAAATAAGATACATAAAAATGTAATACAGAAGTCAACCTAGATTTAGAAGTATCCATGATAAAACAACTTACAAGATTGAAAGTAGGAAACCAGAGATATCAACTTGTAATTGAAGAGCACCCCAAAGTAAAAACAAAATATTTTGTAGCTACAGAATTTTAAATGAAGACAAATGTGAAATATTTTCAAGAGAAAATAGCTTATTTTAAATTAGGGAATAAATTACTAAATAAAAAGATAACTTCAAAGAAGATGAAGAAACCTAATTATCAAAATAAAACTAAATATTTTAGTTTTAGGAAATGCTAACAAACATAAAAAATTAGTAATTGAAGAAATACCAACTGAAATATTTCAGCAAGCTGATGGAACACTGGAAGCACTCCCTGGTCTATGCCAGGAAATTTGGAAGACAGCTACCTGGCCAACTGACTGGAAGATCTCCCCAAAAAAAGTTATCTAACATAATTCACAAATTATTGAACAATATCATCAATATCTCATGCAAGTAAAGTATTTCTAAAGACAGTTCAACAATTGTTGCAGCAGCACATCGACAAGGAACTGCCAGAAATTCAAGCTGGATTCAGAAGGGGATGTAGTATGAATTATATCATCACTGAAGCCAGATGGATCTTTATTGAAAGCAGAAAATACCAGAAAGATGTTTCCTAGTGTATTGACTATGCAAAGGCAGTTGACTGTGGAAATTATAACAAACTAAGGATAGTCTTGAAAAGAATGATAATTAGAGAACATTTCATTGTACTCATGAGAAAACCAGAATGTGAACCAAGAGGTAGATTTACAAAAAATACAATGAAATATTGCATGGCTTAAAATCAGGAAAAGTGTTTGTCAGGGTTATATTTTTTAAACTATATTTATTCATCTGTCTGTTCAGCAAATAATCCAAGAATCTGGATTCTATAAAGAGGAACACAGCAAGAGGATTGGGGAAAAGCTACTAACACCTGTGACATGTAGATGACACAACCTTCCTTGATGAAAGCAAGGAGGGGCTGAAGCACGTGCTGAGGGAGATCCAGGACGGCAGTCTTCAGTACAGATTATAACTCAATGTAAAGAAAAGTAAAATCTTCACAACTGGACCAGTAGACCAAAAAAATCCAAACTCACTGCTATAGAGTCAAGTCTGACACATAAAGACCCCTTTTGGGGAGAATATGGGTTTCTGTGTCTGTATTTTTCAAATAAGTAGAAAGCCCCATCTTTCTGCCACAGAGTGGGTGGTAGTTTGAACCTTGTGGTTAGCAGCCAATGCATAACTCACTACACCACCAGGGCTCCAGATCAATAGAAAACGTCATAATAAACAGATAAATGATTGAAGTAGTCAAGGATTCTGTTTGGTTTGGATCCACAGCCAATTCTCATGGGAGCAGCAATGAAGAAATCAAAAGACTTATTTTATTGGGCCAATCGGTTGCACAAGACTTCTTTAAAGTATTGAAGAGCATGAATGTCACTTTGAAGACTACAATGTGCCTAACCCAAGTTATGGTGTTTTCCATTGCCTCATATGCATGTCACAGTTGGACAGTGAATAAGGAAGGCTACAGAAAAGGTATGCACTTGAATTCTAGGGCTGATGAAGAATACTCTGCATACTACACACTGCCAGAAAAATAAAAAGATCTGTTTTGGAAGAAGTACAAGCAGAATGCTCCTTAGAAGTCACTTCATCTCAAGTACTTTGGACATGTTATCAAGCAATCAGCCCCTGGAAAAGAACATCGTGCTTGGTAAAGTGGTCAGTAAGTGAAAAAGAAGACTATTAAGTAGATGGATTCATATAGTGTCTGCCTAAAAATCTAGTAATTATGTTTTAAGCTAATTACAGGAGATCTATTTGTATTTGTAAAATAAACCTTCGACAAAGTCCTAGATAAATATTTTAAATCAAAATATTATATTGATGCTATATTTAAATATAATTCGGAATCAGTTTTAAGTTATTAGGATTTTTAACCATAGAGAATAAGTAAATGTAAACAGTTTCTCAAAAAACAGTTCTCAATTCTATTACACTCAAATAAATTTTATAAAACCATTAATGCATTTATCTATTGAATATATAGTCACTAAACATTGTTATATGATCATTATCTTATGCAAAGGTAATGCTATGTTAAGAGAAGCTTGAAAATGTCCCTAAGTAATATTATAATTTAATGAAAGGGGCATATTGTAAAATGAGCTCTAACTGGGATATATCGGAACTCACAAAATAATATCAAATGCTCCAAAACGATGGCATAACAGAGGCATATTTATGAGGTTAAGTAAAAAACAAAAGGTTCAACATTTTGTTTGTAAATTGCGACACTAAGGAAGTTGGAAGTGGGACAACTCAAATTGTGGGTTTTATAGTGAGTGACTGGTTGGAAACATGGGTGTGGGCTATTTGGACTGGTTAGGTTAAATATATAACTATCAGGGTTTAGATCATTAAAAGGTAATAATCTTTTAAAAAAATTTTTAAAAAGGTAATTATCTTAAAACATTTCCTGAGGCCTGCTGAGAGAATTTCTGATATGGGTCTTATATTAAGACCTTCTTTATGAAAATTCTTTCCAAGTCTTTAGTTTAACTACGCTCAAGAGCTTGGGATGTGTGTACTAAAGTCCAGGTAAGGGCTTCACAGTTTCAGGATAATTATTTATTATGTACTAAGTCTGCTTTAGGGTTTGAAAATCAAAAAGATGTTTTACTTTATCTTCTTTATCTGTAGTTTAAAATTTTCTGTTCCGCTCTTTGCTTCAATATTTCTTCAATTTGCTTTAACTACTCTATATTGAAGAACACACTTCAGTCTCTTCTAACATTCACTTGTTTTTTCCTTTCTTTTTTAAAATGATTTTTTGCTTTAGTAGACTCCTACTTAAAAAATCATGGCTCCAAGTGACATACTGACTGATATACTGACAACTGACAACTATGTATAGTACAGCATCCCATGTAGACTTGAGATGAGCTTCAGCTATACAAAACTATGCTTTTATTTTTATGCAATGGACTAAAAAGAGCAGGCACTTCCAAATGTGTGTGTTTCCATGAAATACCTCCTATGTGAAATCATTTATGGAATGGCCCAACAAGAATCTTTCTTTTTTTCCCCTTTCTTTTTGTTTTGTTTGTTTTTAATCATTCTATTGGGGTCTCACACAACTCTTATCACAACCCATACATACATCAATTGTGTAAAGCACATTTGTACATTGGTTGCCCTCATCATTCTGAAAACATTTGCTCTCCACTTAAGCTCTTGGCATCAGCTCCTCATTTTCCCCCTCCCTCCCTACTCCCCCCTCCCACATGAGTCCTTGATAATTTATAAATTATTATTTTGTTCATATCTTGACCTGTCCAATGTCTCCCTTCACCCACTTTTCTGTTGTCTGTCCCCCAGGGAGGAGGTAACATGTAGATCCCTGTAATCAGTTCATCCTTTTCACCCCACCCTTCCCCCACCAGGAATTTTTTTATTACCTTGAAAAAATGGTTTTAAACAACATAATATCCTCTGATTTCTTTTTTCCCAACAAGGAGGTGGTAATATGATAGAACACCTTACCTTTTGCACAATATCTATGAAGATATCAAGAAAAATCAGCAATGAACTATCTGGTTACAATAGAAGATATTGAATGAGAATCCTCTTAGTTTGTTATTCCTAACTGGATTCATATATTAGTTGTTTGGGTAATAATTATTTGAATAATTAAATGTTACATGAAATGTATAGTCAATATTATAATGCAGAAAGCCTTTAATATTTAATTTAATGCCTACAAAGAGAATTAGGTACAATATGAAACCCATTGCCCAAATGGACGGCAACTCACACCTTGAGCCACTCTTTTAACAGTCAAGTTGTTCTTCTTCAAATGCAGCCTCGTGCCACACAGACCCCCTATCTGGGATTACTAAAGCTTCAGGAAACCATATCTGGGAGAAGAGGTCATCTGGTGCCCAACTGCTAAACAACAGTGTCAGGGTTCTTAAATTTTTACCGCAGTAAACAACAATATGATAAACTACATACCATCACTACCAACTACTGCTGACGAAAGCATTTGATCACTGGAATAGTGATTCATAAAGTTCACGAAAGAGAATATATTAAACTTGGATGATTTGAGATGCTTGATTCTTATCAGAATGCCATGTCCAGGTTTAAGCCACAATTCTATCTCAGCTCTTTCTTTCTTCCCTGAAAGCCTTCAAACTATAGACAGTCTTAAAAAAATACACAGACTTTTCCCTTATTTCTCTTTCAACTATTAAACCCTTAGACAGACTTTATACCACAAAGCAAAATTTTCCCCATATGGTTAAACAAAAGATATGGAAAGAATGCTCCTATGGGAAGATTTTACATAAGACCCTTACTAGAAACTCCCTCAGTCACCCTGAGAAAAAGTTTTCAAGATAATTACCTTATGACCACCCTGCCAAACGGCCTGAGTGACACACTTAACATAACCACTCCAAGTATCTGACATTCAAGCTTCTAAGCAATCACTATAAGGCTCCTATTTTAAGTTGTCTTCCTTTCAATTTCCCTGAACTAGCAACTTCTAATCAGAATGCTGAATCCTTACTGTTAATTTTCACTTTGCCTCATAAATATGCCTCAATAACTCCTCTAATCTGCATCATGAGATCTCATTTTGTGAGATCATACATGTCATCATTTCAAACGTTTCAAGTCTTCAGTAAGTATCTTTGCTTTTATTTTAACAGAGTGTTTGCCCTTACTCATTGAGATTTGGAAAACATCCAAAAAGAATTTTCCACTAGAATAGGGGTAGCTTAAAACTCAAGAGAAAAGGCTGATCAGAAAATAGCAATTTTGGAGTCATTCATATATATTTGAAAATTGAAGTTGCATGGGAAGTTAAGAAATATCAGTGAGCAGAATGAAAAATGGCATGAATGCTGCCTAGGTAGCACTTAAAAAGGTTAAAAAAGGATAGCGCGATGTACACTTGTTGCTGTTGGGTGTCATTGACGCCAGTTCATAGTAGACCTATTGTGCATTTCGGTTAAACTTTGTAGACTGCAATTATTGGGATAACAGGTCACTGGGAGAGTTCCCATGACCATGGAGCCGCTAGGTTCTAAGGATCAATGTTTCAGATAGTTTCGTTTAGTTCGTATCCATTGTACCACAAGGTTCCTTAGCTATGTAAGATGATCCTCAATGCATAACAAAAGAAAACATTTCCAGAGGAATAATGAACTGTGTTAACATTAGCTATACAAATAAAAAGGTTCTTAATATTGCAAATGGATTTATACTCAACTACCAGCTTTAAAGGTGGTCATTTGAAAACTTCCAAGGCAATGTGGGGACGTTCTGGTGATTGGCTTCTATAAAGATTGGTGTTAGATTCTGACCAGTGCATTCCAACCCTGTGTCTAACAAACACTTACCACTCTTGTACCCTCCTCACAAATATGGCTACATTTGAGTCACTTTTTGAAACCATGCAGTCAGTCTATCTTGCTGAGGGTCTTTGTGTCCACTAACTCTCTGCTTTCCCAAGCATGATGTTCTTCTCCGAGGACTTTTCCCTCCTAATAATAGGTCCCAGAGAACCCTACGGAGAAGTTCTACTCTGTAAAATATGAGCTCATAATGAAGGAAAATTGGGTTTAGTTTGGCTCATTATACCTATATAAAAGGACAAGAATAATAAATGAGTATTTTTCTCCAATGTGTTTCAACATTGAAAAGCTCTGTATATGTTTAAAGGATTGTCCAAAGTGCTATATAAACTTGGCTCTCTTAAAAAATGAAAATAAAGTCTTTCATTTTAAGCAAAACAACAGATTTAAACAAATTTATATCATTTCAACATGATTATGTTTGCTAAACAAAGTACAGTTGTGAAATAAACAATATCTTATTAAAATAAGAGGTTGATCTTCTTGTGCTTAGATTGTTTATAATTTATAGTTGTTTCATAAGTAAACTAAATTATTAAATAACAACTATAATATATAAACAGAAGACTACTTCACAGATGCAAAAGTAAAATAAATCCTTATGTTTAAAACAAGAATAATTTAGACATATAGTTTTGAGACGGGAATTCAATAAGAGAAATGGCCAAGGGACACATACTTTAGCATTTGATCATATCTTAATCTGTTCTGTAAATCTGAGAGAAATAAAGATGCATGCCAATATACCAAAACTGGATTTATACAATGGCAAATGAGGAGATTCTCAAGCATTATAATAACTTAAAAAAACAGGTAATATAATTATTTGACTTGTCATTAAATACTTTAAGATAAAGAAAGGTTGGGGGTAGAGGTAAGATGGCATCCAGGTAGACTTACCCGCTCAGAGCTGCTGCTTCCAGAAAACTAAGAGGTAAGGAGAACAAGCCTGGGAGGCTGAGTACTAACATTAGAATCAGAGTTCTAGGGTCTGGTCCAGATGCGGGATTTCTTTGATTGTCACTCACACAGTGAACCAAGAACATACTGAGATGCTCTTGGTTCATTCTGCTGGGCTTGCAGTCCCCAATCCGAGCCCCTCCAGATGTCCTAATCCCGCAGTAAGCCGCAATTGCCACAAGCTGCTGTCTAAAGGTGGCCAGGATCCCAGACTCAAGGAGAACCTCTGGAAGCTGAACACTGGACCCTAAACCAGAGTTTCCATGCTGTTAGTTGCATTGCACTCATACTCTGGGGTTGCCATGGGTAACCATAGTTTTACAGCAACTGAAAAGAAATTTACCTTTGTCAGACCGCAGTTTGGCAGAGCACAACCGGTAGTGGGTAGCGTGGGCGGCAAATTCAGTTCCAGTTGGCCGAGAAGAAAGCAACCTCTCTGATAAGCTAGTTCTCCTTCCCTGGGGTCAGTGTAACAGCCCTGAAATTAGGGCACCCCACAGGCCCAAGATAAAAAGGAGAAAAAATATTCTCTTAGTAAAAACTTCAAATCCCAGGCGCATTGTTTAACACCAAGACACACCTGCTGAACTCATCTTCTCTTTCTTTCCCACCACAGTTAGTCCAGCAGGCTCAAATGTTTTCTTTCTTTATTTCCTCCTCCTCCTCCTCCTCCTCTTCCTCCTCCTTCTTCTTTTTCTGTCATTTCCTCCTTCTCTCCTTCTCCTTTCACATGCCACTGCTGGCTTCCAATCCACTACCTTCTGCCGAGGGAAACTCTACCCACCCAGTGAGGACAGTTCCAGCCTGCCCGCTGTGGTAGTGCTGCCCACAACATGCGGCAGAGCTCCCCATGGTGCAGCATGGGGCTCAGCTATCGCGTTATTTATTTTTATATTTTATTAGTTTGTTTTCTTCTTTCCCCTTTTAGTCTTTTACCTCCTTCTTCTATCTCTTCTTTCTTTCCTGCCACAGTTTCAGGAGGCTCGGTTTTTCTTCTTTGTTGATTTCTTTTTATTTTTGTCTCTTTTTTGTGTGTTAGTTTGTTTTTAGTTTTGTTCTTGTCTTTCTTTTCTCCTTTCATTTTTTCCTCTTCCCCTCCTCTTTCCTTTTATATGCCACTACCAGCCTCCAGGCCACGTCCCTCCACCTAGGACAACTGATGGCCCAGTTGGGAGAGCTCCCTTCTGTACTCATTGACTTTAAATGCAACTGAAGAGATCACTCCAGTCCTCAGCTGCACCCCAAATGGCTGGGGGAACAACTGATTACACCCTAAGATCCTACAAGTGACTGCAGGAACTCCTATCTACCATTTGTCGTGCTCTACCCTGCTGTGGGAACATCTTCCCAATGTCCACGGCGATCTCTCCAACTAAGGTAATTCCACCTGCCATGCACAGTTCTCCCCACCAATGAGGGTACACCACCTGCCCTCCAGGGCACTTCTGTTGCAGCGGGAACCACCACAAGCTATCTGAAGTGCTCCAAGCCCCAAGGCCACACCACCACGGCTGCCTGGGAGATCAGCCAGTGAAATTCTATCCTCATGGGCCACAACAACTGGACGAATGTCCCGTGGGAATTACTATCCAACTCACATTCCAAACAATGGAATACTGGTTGACTAGGGTAAGAGTGAAACTACAGGAAGATAAAGTGGTAGCCTGATACCCCAGTGCAGCTACCTAGTGCAGATAGTTCAAGAAGCACTCATACAAGGTTTCCAAAGAGAGAGCCCAGGGCTCTGCAATGCTCTAGAAGATGGTTCTGGGCTCCTCTAAAACAACACATAAACAGTAACCAGCCAAAATAACCTCAACAAAAAAGGAGAAACAGAAAACAATGACAGAAAAAGTCATGAACTTACTGACATGCATAGAAGAAGTAGACATTGACTTGCCACACAAAGAAATCTTCAGAATGCTGCTTGCTGTCATACAAGATATGAGTGAAGCAATACAGTAAAAAGGATGGAGAAGATAAAGGCCATGCACTAAAGTGAAATACAAGACCTAAGGGATGAAATAATAAAATCGAGTAGCAAATTAAAACTTTTCCAACAGACTTGAGGAGGCAGAGAATTGCACCATTAACTTAGAGTATAACCAGACAAACTTCAACTAATGGGAAAGGCAGTCCAATAAGACAACCAGAGAAGCTGAAGAAAACCTTAGAGCCATGTCTAATGTTATGAAGAGGAACAATATTAGAATAATTCGCCTACCAGACAAAGACGCAACAAATAAATCAATGCCAAAAAGAGTGAGGGAATTCTTAGAGCAAAATTTCTCCAGCTTAATTAAGATCAGGCAATCATCAGGTGCCTGGAAAAACAACAGTTAGCTGAATCCAAAGAAGAAGTCACCAAGGCACATAATAGTGAAATTATCCAACTGTGAGGAAAAGGAGAGAATCATAAGAGCAGCTAGGAAAAAACAAGTGTCAAATAAGAATATGTTCAGACCTATCAGCAGACACGATGAAGAAGAGGAGGGTGTAGAGTAACATATTCCAAAAACTGAAGTAAAATAATGCAAACCCAAGAATACTTTATCCAGTCAAATTAACTATTAAGATAAGATGGAGAAGTAAGAGTCTTCCTAGACACGGAAAATCTCAACAACAACAAAAATACGTTAAAAGAAACCCAGCCCAACAAAAGATCCTCCTGAACCAGTATGGGCAGAAGATCAATGACGTCACCCAGAGGATAACAAAGAAAAAACATCCCTCAATATAGCATTAGCTCAATAGTGGGAAGAAGGCAAGTATGAGCCACACACATATAACATAAGCTGAGAAGATAGTTAGGTAGGAAAACACCCAACACAAAAGGTAAAAGATGACATCACAGAGTCCATAAATGGATTTTATAACACTGTCTATCAATGGACTGAACTCAAGCATAAAAAGGCAGAGGCTAGCAGAATGGCTTAGAAAACAACCCATCAATCTGCTGCCTACAGAAAACACATCTCAAACTTATAGATAAAAACAGGCTGAGAATTAAAGATGGAGAAAAATATACCAAGCAAATGGCAATGCAAAAGAAAAGCAGCAGTAGCTTGACCTCAAGGTGCAAGCCATAACAAGAGACACGGAAAGTCACTATATAATACTCAAGCCCAAAGTAGACCAAGAACCAGTAAGCATAATAAACATATACTTGCCCAAGAGAGACCCATGAAATTCATAAATCAAACACTCCAAAAGATGAAAAAAGAAATCACAGGCTCAACAACTATAGTAGGTAACTTTAATACACCACTCTCAGAAAAAGACAGATCACAGGGAAAGAAACTTAACAAGGAGGCTACATATTTAAAGTGCGCAATTGGGCAACCAACTTGACCTGATAGATATTTTCAGAGCTTTGCACCAAAATGAAAAAAATCCACATTCTTTTCAAGCCGACAAGGCATATACTCAAAGATACTTGCTGGGACACAAGTTGAACTTGTGTAAATTCAAGCACAAAGAGATTATACAGACTTCTCTCTCTGGCCACAATGCCATAAGGCTGGTGATCAACAAAAGGATGATTAAGAAAACAATGGCAAACAATTCAAAGATGAATAACCCTCTATTGCAAAAGGAGGTCCAGATGAGAGATGAAATCAGGAAGTTTCTAGAAACCAATGAGAATGAAAATACTATGTACCAAAACCTTTGGGACACAGCAGGGGGATTTATCAGAGGAATTTTGATAAAAATACATGGGACAAATCTTGCAGCAATTAGAGCATAGTCAACAGGACAATCCTACTAATAGCAAAAGGAAATAAACAATAAAAATCAGATCTGAGATACAGGAGAGGGAAAACAAGAAAACTATGAAAATAATCAATGCAGCTAAAAGTTGGTTATTTAGAAGGATAAACAGAATGGACAGACGACTGCCAAACTAACCAAAAATGGAAGGAACTAATTTCAATAGCAAGGATGAGGGATAAAACAGGAGACACTAAAACAGACCCTAATGAAATTAAAAGCATAATTACACAGTACTACAAAGGCCTGTACTCTAATGAATTCAACAACTTGGAAAACATGGAAAAATACTTGGAAGCATAATCCCTCCCTAGACTAGCCTAGATGGACATCTAGAATTTCAACAGATCCATAGCAGTAGAAGAAATTGACAAGATTATCAAGGGATTACCAACAAAAAAATCTCCTGGCCAGATGGCTTCACAGGAGAAGTCTACCAAGTATTCAGGAAGAACTAACACCAACCCTACACAAACTCTTTCAGAACATAGAAAAAGACGGCAAACTCCCAAACTCTCTATGAAATAGTATAACTCTGATACCTAAAGCGGGAAAGGATCCCCAAAGAATTGAGACAGAGACCAATATCTCTAACGAATATTGATGCAAAATGTCCTTAACAAAATATTGGCCAAAAGAATACAAAAGTATATAAAACAAATACTTCACCATGACCAAGTGGGATTCATGCCAGAGATGCAGGGATGGTTCAACATACGAAAGACCATTAGTATCATTCGCCACATTGACATGAAAAATTATAAAAACCACGTGATAATATTGATAGATGTGGAAAAAGCATTTGACAACATCCAACACCATTTCTGTTTAACACACTCAAGAAGATAGTGATGGAAGGAAAATTCCTCAATATTACATAAAGTATATATGAAAAGACAGAAGCAATCCCACTGAAAAAGGAGACCAGACAAGTATGCCTCTTGACCCCACTCCTATGTAATATCGTACTGTAGAGCCTAGCTAACAATATAAGGCAAAGGAAAGACATTAAAGGTCCGAGGAAGTAAGAAGAAAAACTATCATTATTCACAGATGACATGACTTTGTATATTGAAAATCACCAAAACTCTACAAGTAGTGTTGGAAGCGATAGAGCAACATGACAGAGTAGCAGATGCAAGATAAAGAACCAGAAGTCTATTGGACTGCTATACACATTAGACAGGATTATGGAAGAGACGATTAAAAAGGTAGTACCCTTTACAACAGCCAAGCACAAATTGAAATATCTAGGGATAAACCTGACTAAAAGGAACCTACAGAACATTATTACAAGAAACCAAGATTGACCTCAACAAATGGAAGAATCTCCCATGCACGTGGATTGGAAGACTCAATATAGTAAAGATGTCAGTTCTGCCCAAAGCACTATATAAGTTCAATGCTATCACGATACAAATACCACCATCCTTTTTCAAAGAATTTGAAAAACTGATTACCTATTTCCTGTGCAGAGGGAAGAAACCCAGCATTAGCAAAGAACTCTTCACAAAGAAGGACAAAGTGAGAGGGCTTGCCCTACCTGACTTTAGCACCTATTATACAGCCACTGTGGTCAAAACAGTGTGGTACTGGTATATTGTCAGATATTCAGACCAATGGAAAAGAGCTGAAAACCCAGAAATAAAGACATCGGCATACAGACAACTGATTAATGACAAGGGTCCCCAAAATATCAAATGGGAAGCAGATGCTTGAAAAAGGTGCATGTCTAAATGCAGGGAAAAAATGAAGCAAGATCCTTACCTAACACCCTGTGCAAGAATAAACTCAAGGTGGATCAGACCTTGAGGTGAAACCCCAAACTATTAGGGCCATTAATGGGGAAAGTGGGAGAAACCTGGGAACCTTGGCACAGGGAATACCAAATACTTATGCTTATAGGGAAGCATGCAGTAAGGAGGAGTCACAAATTGACAAGTTGGATATATTGAAGGTGAAACACCTATGTACATTGGAAGAATTCACCAAGAGAGTAATAAGAGTGTACACAGATTGGGAAAAAAGCTTTAGAAATGACACATCAGACAAAGGCCTTATTACTAAAATCCATAATACTCTGCTAGCTTCCAAATAGAAAATAAAAATTAATTGCCCACTGAGGAGGTGGACAAAGGACCTAAACAGAAGGGCAGAAATCTGAATGGTCAATAAACATATGAGAAAATGTTCCCAATCATTAGCCATAAGAGAAATGCAAATTAAAATAACTATGAGATACCACCCAATATCCTCAAAGATAGCCCAATTCCAAAAATCAGAACATAACAGGTATTGGAAGGACTGTGGTGAGATAGGAACTCTTGACTACTGCTGTAGGTACATACGCATATGGCCATTATGGAAATTGATTTGGGGATATATAAAACAGATGGAAATCAAGCTACCATACAACCCAGCAATCCCCCTACTAGGCTGTGTTAGACAGGGTTCTCTAGAGAGACAAAACCAAATTGCTAATTTCACATATATATTTATAAAGATAGATAGATATAACCCAAGAAATGAACCGTTAAATTATATACAGATAGATATATAATACAAGAAATGAACTGTTAAATTTTAAAGCAGTACAAATGGCTCAGTGCAACTTACTCCCATGAGACAGTTATGAGACACTGGCAGTCCTTCAAGTCTTGAAGGCCGCCAGGTAGTCCTCTGTAGAGTGATCCAGGCTATTCTGGCATAGGTAGCAAACAGCAAAGCAGGTCACCAGCAGTCAGCCAGGTCACCAACAGTCAGTCCCCAGCTCAAGAGATGTAAATTCCAATTGTGTCGTCTTAAAGGGACCTCAAATTACAGCGACAGAGTCCGCAGGTTAGGTGTCCCACAGGTAGTGTAGCTTGCAAATTGAGGCACAGAACAAGCAAGGTAGCTGCACACTGGTCCAATGGTCAAAGAGCAAGAGACAAGAAAGGCGATGCTTGCCGAGCCCTTTATGTCTCTGCCCTTCAATTAACCCCACATGTGTTTATCGGCCAGGCTGGCACGATACACTATCTCATGGGCATATACCCAGAAGAGGCAAGAAACAACCCATGGCCAGACATCTGTGATCTTATGTTCATCGCAGCACAGTTCACAATTGCAAGAGTTGGAAACAACCCAAATTTCCATCAACAGACGAATGGGTTAAAAAATGGTTGTACATACATATAATAGAGTACTACAAAAGCATAAAAAGCAGCAATGAAAGCATGAAGCACATTGCCACATGGGAAGAACTTGAGGAAACTATGCCCAGCGAAGTAAGCCAAGAACAAAAGGACACGTACAACATGAGTCCACTGAGGTAAACTTTTAAAATGGGGAATAGGGGAAGAGCTACTATATAAATACATTCCTTGGGTGAGGTCCAGGTACTATGGCAGGGGCAAAACCAAATCCAGGGATACATATGGCAGCCAACTAAATAGAAGGGGAAAATAAAGGGAGAGAAAGAGAAATAAAAGACATGGGTAGGGGGACAGCAGGGCACTAACCCACCCAAAGGGAGGGTATTGTTTATTTCTCCCACAGGAGAGGGAGAGAGAGACCAGGCTTCAATTCGGTGTGCCAAGACATGTTTACAATATACCGGCATATACCAGGAAACCAATAGAGAGATCTTCAGAGCTAGCCGCAATCCCAACTATGTGCCCCCCCCCCTCCTTCAGAAGAATGCATTTCAGAGGACAGCACTGAAGCTACAACTTGGGGAGAGGGGCACATCTGATTAGGGCACACAGAGGAAACCAAGAGGGATGGTGTAGGAGAACACATCCTGGCGCACCAAGCTCTGAAGACAATATTCCTGCTCAGAGCTGACAATGTACACAGAGGACCATATGGCTAGCCCCATCATGAGAAAGGACATCTCTCACTGACCCATAACGCTACAATAGACAACACTGGGGACACAGTGCAAAAATTGTGCCCAATCTGACCCATCACACTGGGGCAAAAGACTAAGGGCATGAAATAGAGCAACAAGGGGAGCAAAGTGATGAAATCCCAGGGGATACCAAAAATAGAGTGTGGAACCCCATCAGACGTGACTGGAAAACACTCCAAAAGGTCCCCAAACAGACCTGAAACTATTTATAAGTTTTCCTTTTTTGTCATTGGTTTTCTTTTTGTTGTTATTTGCTTTTGGGTTTTTGTTGTTGTTGTTGTTTTGTTGGTTTTCTCTTCCTTTGTTGTTTTGTTTGTCTTTGCCTGGTTTTTGCACTTACTAATGTCTCTGCATGTCTATCTAGATAAGATAAGCAGGATAAACAATTTGGAGATGAAAACAATGGAACCAACAGTTCCAGGGGGATATGGGAGAAGGGGAGGTAGGAGAAATGAAAGGTGGTGAGAGGCAAGCAACCCAGAGACAAGGGAACAACAAGTGAACTGAAATCAATGGAGAGAAGGGTGTAGGATGCCTAGTGGGGCTTACTCAAGGGCAATGTAACAGCGAGGAATTACTAAAACCAAATGAAGGCCGTACATGATGGTGGGACAAGAGGAAAGTAAAAGGAAATAGAGGAAAGAACCAGGAATTAAAGGACATTTATAGACTTCTAAATACAGGCATGTGCATATATAAATATACTTATATATAACAATAGGAAAATAGATCTATGTACTCATATCTATATGCTAAGAACTAAGGTAACAGATGGACATTGGGCCTCGCTCAAGTACTCCCTCAAAACAAGAACACTTTGTTCTAATAATCCAGCAGTCTGTGTTGCTCTGCTTCCCAATAAGATTGCTGAAGACAAAATGGGTGTACAAGTAAATGTGGTGAAGAAAGCTGATGGTGCCTGGCTATCAAAAGATATAGCATCTGGGGTCTTAAAGGCTTGAAGATAAACAAGCAGCCATCTAGCTGAGAAGCAAAAGAGTCCACATGGAAGAAGCTCACCAGCCTGTGTGATCATGAGATGTCAATGAGATAAGCTTTCAGGCATCTAAGACCCAGAACAAAATCATACCAATGTGAATGGGAAGAGGGGATACGACAAAGAAAGGAGACCCAAAGCTCATCTGCAGACAATTAGAAATACCCTCACAGAGGCTCACAAGGAAGATATGCAGTATAGCTCCAATAAAACACACCACTTTCCTCTAGCTCTTTAATACTTTCTCCTCCCCATTATCATGACCACAATTATGTTTTACAAATTGGATTAGACCAGAACAAGCACACTGCTACAGATAAGAGTCTGCAACACATAGAATCCAGGATAGATATACCCCTCAGGGCCAACAATGAAGAATCCAGGATAGATATATTCCTCAGGGCTAACCATGAGAATAGATATCTCAGGAGGATAACGAGAAGGTAGGGGGCGGTCATCACAAGGCTCGACATGACCTATAACCCCCTTCCACGGGGACAAGCAACAGAAAAGTAGGTAAAAGATGACAGAGGACACTTTAAGATATGAAAATAATAATCTATCACTTATCAAGGGTCCATGATGGAGGGAAGGTTGGGGAAGGAGGAGGAAAAATGAGGAGCTTATACCAAGGGCTCAAGTAGAAAGAAAATGATGGTAACATATGTACAAATGTACTTGACACATGGATGAATGTATGAATTGTGAAGAGATGTTAGAGCACCAATAAAAGTATTTAATAAAAAATAAATAAAGAGCAATAAGAGGAAAAAATATAAAGGAAGATCATGTTTTCTTGTACAAATATAATTGTGTCATGTATTTTCCTTCATCAATTAGTTTTCTAGTCTATTTTTTAATAACCAATCTAGAATAAGTTAAAATTAACTCATGAGGAAAATAAAGAAAGCAGAATTCACTGATTCTCTTTTCAGGCATGTCCAGAAATTGTCAACTTTGGGTTGCAGTTACTCCACAAATTTAATAAATTTCTTCCTTTCATACCTCTTTCTGTTTAGTTATAAAAATATATAAGATTTAGAAGACTATAAATATGCTTCAAAGTTTAAATAATGTGCTTTTGATTCTTTGGATTTTGTTTATTTGTTTGCTTTTTTTTTAAGTGTTCTCTCAATGATAAAGTGAATGAAATAAGAGTACATTTCTGAGAAGACAAGAGGTGTTTAAAAGTGAAACCTGAAGGCAAAATGCCCCTGAATCCTTTCAATCCCAGAGAGTACTACTTTCAAACGCTCAGAGGCACAATTTATTTATAGTCTTAGTTGATCTCTTTTATGACTATCTAATAGCTGTCTACAACAAAGCTTTGAGATCTGCTCTACTACTTGGTAGGAATGTGATTTTTATGACAGAAGTTACTTCAGCAAGCTATGAAGGCAACAAAAAGATCAACTTAACTTCATTAGGGACACATGCCAACTCAACCAAAGATTTTTAAAAGAAACTAATCCTTATACTGAAGGACCCCTGGTGCCAAAGTTGAGTAAATGTTGGTTTATTAACCACAAGGTTATTGGCTCAAATCCACCAGCTGCTCTTAAGGAGAAAGATGGGGTTATCTGCTCCCCTAAAAATTGATAACGTTGGAAATCCCGCATAGGACGACATGCGTCAGGCATGACTTGATGCCTGTGGGCAATGGATGGAACCCCGATCCTCACTTTGTTGACTCAAGCCTTCACCCCTCTCTCACTTAAGACATCTGTACTGCTGGCTTAAATAAGGAGAGATGAAGGGGAAGGGACCATGGAGCCTAATAAATTCAAGGGTAAGGTGAACTTACCATGTATGTATTCTTCTGCCTACTCAGAAATGAATTTGCAAAAAGGTAGAATAAGTTGGATGCTCACTGAATATAAGTGAACGATGAATCTGAAGTCTAAGATATATTTTCTAAATGTAACAATATATGTATAATTTCTTGTTTTATTTTCAAGACACAGTACCTAATGTAATATCAGTATGTCAACAAACAATGAAAATATTCCTGCTGGTTACATGGAAAAACCACCCAAATGCAATGGGTATAAGTTAAAAGAAATGCTTTATAAAAATAGTTTGATCATATTGTATAACATCTTGGAGAAAGCATCACAATTTATAAGGTCCATATATTATATCATATATAACCTCAACTTCCACATTGAAGACTTATTTACTTTGGTTTTTTTTAACTTCAGAAAAGTTCAGAAATCTCTGTAATACCTAATTCCACCATATAAATTACCTAATATATATCAGGATTCTATTTTATACTATATTATAAAATATGGCAATTTCATATAAAAATATAATAAACACCAAAAAATTTCAATTGCCACCTGGTAGATTTTTAACATTGTATCAATAGGTTGTGCCCATTCTGTCCACCCATAAAATTTTTTCTATATGGATGTAATCAGTTCAGTATATGACACCTGAGGTTTATCATTCACTAGAGTCTTCAATAAATGCTACCATGGAGCATAATATTGAACCAAATTTTTCATCCATGTGATGTTCATTCAATTTCATTTCACTGTATAAATAGGATAGAATTTGTTTCAACGTGAGAAAGGCTTTATAACTACAGTTTGATAATAATATAGAACTTGGAGAAAGCACGTATATGCTTGGACAAAGCATTATAATTCATATCTTTGTTATATTATGTCATCCATTCCCCCAACTTCCATATCAAAGCCCTAAGTACTTTTTTTAATTATG
Organism: Tenrec ecaudatus; assembly: GCF_050624435.1. Classification (NCBI taxonomy): domain Eukaryota; kingdom Metazoa; phylum Chordata; class Mammalia; order Afrosoricida; family Tenrecidae; genus Tenrec; species Tenrec ecaudatus. The sequence goes on from NC_134536.1 coordinate 93,213,326, forward strand.
AAAAGGTCAGGACCCTTTCACCTCTAATTTTTCCTTTGATCTCTGCTTTCTTTAGAAAAAACAATGTTTTATGGGGGAATCAAATTGAGTGGTTTTTGCTTGAGACTTGACTCTTATGGAATTCATAAGGCTTTGAGAAGACAGTAATTATAAATACCCATATCTGAAATCTTTTCCAAAAACAACAGAATGTGAATATAAATACCTGCATTCAAACATATTTAGAGGTGAATATCTGTATAGTTTATTAAGCTTAAAATTACCTTAACCACCAATAAGACACTTTTAGGATTTTTCTAAATTACAAAATTAATAGATTTTAGGAGAAACTTTAAGGATGTGTTAAACATTTAATATTTGACTATACTTATTTCACTTCTATTCATATATTTTTAAACAAGTAATTGTTTTTAATTCAGTTATTCCTAATTTTATTTACATTATTCAAATATTTATGTTTTATTTCTTGAATATGATTAGTCTTTTCTGAGTTACTCTGGCTATTCCATGACTTATGTGTTAATGAATCCTAACTTTTTATCATATAAAACTAGCTAATTGGTGTGTTCATGAAGAACCTATACATAGACCAAGAGCCAGCTCTTTGGATAGCACAATGGGGAGATAACATAATTTAAAATGAAGGTAGGGGTGTGTTAGGGTTGTATCCTTTCACTAGATTTATTTTACCTGTATGCCAAGAAAGTGGACTATATGTAAATATCAACATAGCATGCATCAGAATTGGAGGATGGCTCATTAACAATCTGCAATATGCAAATGAAACAATCTTGCTTGCTAAAAGGGTCAAAGGTTCGTAGTATTTACTGAAGACTATCAAAGACCACATATTTCATTATGGATTGCACTTCATTGTAAAGAACATAAAAGTCTTCATAAAATATCATTTTAATGAAATGCACAATCGACCCCATGCAAGCAGTGGTTACAAAACCCAATGGTGTCGTGCCCTGGGGAACCTGCTGCTACGGATCTCATCTGAAGTTTAGACACAAAGATGACATTTGGAGGACAAAGGTGCACCAAGCCCAAGAGATGTGTTCAGGTCATTGAATTTGGCAAAAATCCTCAAATACAAGTGACTGTTTACTGAGAGATTCTGCGGTAAACATGGCAGAGGTAAACTTTCTCTCTGTATTCTTCTTCCACAGTATTGTGGTGTGTAAATGCTAAGCCTGAAAATAACCCCAGTTTCCCACCAGTGTGAGGTCAACACTGACACCAAGACTGAGAGTGACGAAAGACAAAGAGAAATTGCACTTTTATGGTCCATTCTGAGTCACAAAATCAAATCAACCAACTGTGAAATTGATATTGTTTAGTGCTAATTGCCATAGGGCTGGTTCTGACTTTGGGCCATGCCCTGTGTACAGGAAAGACCAGCTCTAGAGGGTTTTCTAGGCAACAACAGATCACCAGACTTGCCTTTCTAGACGCCTCTGGGTGACGTCAAGCCACCACTTTTCAGCTATTAATTACGTGTGTGACTGCAATTCCATGCACCCCACAAATGCCAATCAATCCCCTTCATGTTTTAAGCATTCTTGAAGTTTTCATTTATTTATTGCCATTGTGATGTATAGGGTTTGCTATGATTTTTCTAACATTAATAACTAATAAAAAGGAAAATCTACTCCAAAGTTTTGTTTTATATAATTTTATATAGGCATCATACATTATTTTGTATACCTGAAAATCGCTGTTTAAACCAAACATCCTTCATGCTGTGTGTTCCTTTTGATCCTCTGTCAGTCCCATCCTATTCTCTGCCTTGAAAGACAGGTTTACCTTGTTATGACTAAGGGATACATTTCAAGACATTTTATCAAATGAATCATAACAAAAGGGCTCACACGAACTTGGATTTCTAAAGGTCAGGAGGAGATGGAGGAACCAGAGAAGAATGCGATCAAGGTAGTTTTGCCTTTGAGTTCCCCAGGAGGCATGTGCACCGTGTACTAGATTTGTCCTCCCAGTAAAGGCCAGTGAGTATTCTGAGGCTGCTGAGTCCATATGGTCAACTTCTTCAAGGTCTCAAGTGCTCTATTGTTTTCTTGGGTTTGAACGTACTGTCGTGGGAGGCCAATCCCTGGAGGACGTTTGGTACAGTAGAGGGACAGCAAGGAAGGGAAGGCCCTCAGCAAGATGCGCTGACCCTGTGTCTCCAACAATGGGCGCGAGCACAGCAACAGTTGTGAGGATGCTTCAGGACCAGGCAGTGTTTCCTTCTGCTGCTTATAGGCCTCTATGAGTAGAAATGGACTTGATGGCACCGAAAAACAACAACAACAACAACAATCGGAAGATCTTAGTAGTTGTTACACATGGTTATTGCAATTCTCCTTGTACTTTATTCACTTCCCATATTTGTAAACAAATCCTTTTTGAGTTCTCTTCAAATTACTATATTTTGAATACCTCACCTATTGTGAATGCTTCACTGATATGATGTGTGATTAGAATCTAATAAAATAGTATTAACTGAAACTTTTGGTGTTCTAAGAGGCCTTGTTACCTAGAAGGATACCTTTTTCTGTTACAGAATTGATAAATGGTTCATAGCCTAGGATGGACTAGAATAGAAAATGGAATGTAGTCATTTCAGATTGAATTTTACTTGTTATTACTAAGGGATGTATTTCAAGCAATTTTATGTTAATAGGAAATGTGGTAACATACTTTGTAGAATAATAATCAAGTTCTCTTTCACTCAAAGAGGAACTATTATGATGTACAAAGAACTCCCATCAGATTAGGTTTACTTCGTCTTTTTATTAGGTTTGATAGTCCTACCCAACTGTCCTCATACCTAATTTTGAATCAAATTAGGTCATTTCAGCTATTCAGTAAGTGCTTAATAAGCATAAACTACACATTATGCGAACTACCATGTTATTTTCAGAAAGTGCTGGACACAAGCAGCCTATACCAAACTTCTAAAAGACGCAATAAAAGAGTTATCTCACGCTATGAGGATTTCAATAATGGCTTTAAATTATACCAGGTATGTCCAAACCCAGCCATAATGCAGTAAGATTGGATGACCTAAAATTACATTCTATCTTCTAAATAGAGCAGTTACTTCAGCCCCCCAAGATTCTTGGTATATGGGCTCTGTCTGATTTTGAATGCACATGATTTAGTGGACCATCCCAGAAATCCCATGAGTGCCTAATTTCACTCCGGTCTATTGGGGTGTGTATGGGCACAGAAGATTCATTTTCAATTCTTTTGCATTAGACTTAAAATGAGTATTAACCAACCACAACTAATGAGAACAAACAGTGACCTTTTGAATGCATACTACTTCTCTTGTTAATATAAGCCTCCTGGGTAAAAGATTGATTTTGCCTACCTTGTGAAGAACTATAAGATAAAAACAGAAGATTTACTTCTGATCTTGCAGTTGGATATGCTTACACACACAGACTTTATAGTACTAGAACAGTGATTATCTCTGGCCAGACTCTCCTAACTTCACATGATTAATCAAGCACTAGGGAAGTGGTTTTCATTTAGGTCTTAGTTCTGTGATACTTACCCAAATTATTCCTTCTTTGAATTTTACAGAAAGCAAAATAATGAAATGACTGTGAGAATATTATGGTAAAGAGTGGATGGATGGGAGGAAAAAGGAAAGGCAATTGGGAAAGCTTCCTATTTCTTCTAGTCTAAAATAATAGAGAAAATTTGAAGAGGAAAACAGTCCAGAAAGGAGTTGTTTGTAATTCTTAATACCTGAAATGCTTTCACGCACTATAACAACGTAATCAATTTTTTCCTCTCACACCTTCTCTATATTTCTTAGATTGTCCCAGGAAATGTAGACTGATTCAAGCTGATGTATGGGAAGTAACTTCCAAAGAGGGATGAAAAACAATGGTGAATGGTCTAAACATTTAAAGCAGAGTTAAGTTTTAATGAAGTTGAATTTTCCTAAAAATCTTAATTATAAAAGGGCTTGCTTATCAATATTATTTACCAATTATTTAATAAAGATATTAATAGTACACAACAGTTCAATAATATTATTCCCCTTATCTTCAACAATACTTTAACATTTTCTGGTTTATCTTTTATAAACCATAAAAAAATGAAACTGAGTTCTAATAAAATTTTTACTTAATATATTATTTAATGTGAGCTATGCTAATATTTAAAAATAATTAAACTTCATAGTATATAAATTATCCAGACCTTTAATCATTAAAAATGCAGTATGTATTTATAACATGCAACTTAATTATCATCTTTACATCCATCCCACACTCAAAACTTCCATGAGTAATATCAATATATAGATTCATATAGGTGCACAGTATAATAATTGAGTATATTTATAAAAACTCTCACAAAATCACTTATTTACTTTCATATGGTGGAAGCTAATAACACTTCAAGCTACAATCTGTTAGAGCTTATTATATTTTGTTTTTTTCTATTTATATGGAGAAAATATCAGTGATTGATATTACTCATGTTTTCAATTAAAACTAACTTTATTAAATACAAAAAATCCCCACACAATTAAAAGCAGATATTTGTCAAATGCAATTTTGCACACTTTTTAATTAAATCCCTTATCAGATCTCAGTGCCTATCAGATCTCAGTGCCTATCAGATCTCAGTGCCCACATCTGGAAGTCCAACAGTTACCAGCAATTATAGCCATTAGCATTTTGTTGAGTATGATCTCTTTGCTAGAATATTTGGGAAAGGATTATTATAGCTTTGTCATAATAATTTTTTAAAATTTTATATAGAAACAAAAATATATCAAAAAGATGAAGCAATGGACTAGAAGGTTGATGGGTATTGACTTGGGTGAAAGGGAGACTAGATATCCATAAGAGGGAGAAATCAGGGGAGGGAAGGTGGAATAGAACTGTTGAACACAGAATTGACATTCTGAAATGTAATCCCTGTCCCTATTTATGTCTCTCTCTCACACACACACAACTAAAAACGTATCAGTAATTACAAGGAAATATATGGAGATGTAATGCCTTGATTTAAACTATATGAATGTATGTTCAGTTGCCAGCTATTTTAGTGAAGCCTATAAAAAAGCCAAAAAGCAATAATAAAAAAATCCATCTTTACAGCTAAAAATGGAAGAGCAATAGAAGTAAATTTAAAAAACTGGGACCCTTTCTCGCTTCCACGGGGTGGGTACAGACTCACAACGACCCTATAGGACAGGGTAGAACTGTCCTGTGAATTTCTGAGACTACAACTCTTTATGGGAGTAGAAACCCCTGAATTTCTCCCACAGATCTGCTGGTGGTATCAATCTTGTGGTCCCAGCCAATACGAAACCACTACATCCCTAGGGACTACTATAAATTAAATGTTATGCTCGTCAAAAATTTTATCAAAAGGGCAAAAAGAACTTACTTGTTGATATAAAAACCTTTGAAAATGATTGACATAGTTAACGTTTATTTTGCCAACATGGCCAATGAACACATGTAGGATCAATTGAAGGGTGGAGAGATAAATGGCTCTGCTAGCCTCACCTTTCTTGTCTCTTGCTCTTTTGATCATTGGACCAATGTGCGGCTTCCTTGCTTGTTTTGTGCCTCAATTTGCAAGCTATACTACTTGTGGGACAACTAATCCGTGGACTGTGTCTCTGTAGTTTGAGGTTCCTTCAAGACCTGCTTCGCCACACTATTGGAATGTGCAGCTCTTGAGCTGGGGACTGTCGGACCCTGTCATCTGGCTGACTGTTGGGTCCCTGCCTTGCTGTTTGCTGCCTGTTCCCGGATAGCCTGAATTGCTCTGCAGAGGACTACCTGGTGGCCCTCAAGACTTGAAGGACTGCCAGTGTCTCACAGCTATCTCACGGGAGTGAGTTGCACTGAGCCATTTATACTGCTTTATAGATTAATTAACTGTTGATTTCTTATATTAACTACGTGGTCTCCCTTTTATCCCTTCACCACTGTACCCACCTCCCTCAAACCCTCATTCCACTTGCTGTCCCTATAGGTCTTTGATCCTGGGTTTCATCTGCCGAACAATGGAAGAGCTTATAACACAGCTTAACGAGGGCGACCTCCACTGACATAACACCTGTGACAGACGAATTGTGTTTGTTGAGTTGTTGAAGTTCTCTACATACCTTATAGTTCTGACCCTATCTGATATATCATTATGTTAGACAATTGCAAAGAGATGGAAACAACTTACGTGTCTACCAAGGAATGAAGGAATAAATAAAATATCGTATATATATATATATATATAATTGATGCTATAGACTATAAAGATAGTTTATCAGTTATGAAATATAATATGAATGAATGAGGACATTATCAGTCAACCACAAAATGGACAAATATCATCTGATCCCACTTTCATAAAAAAATAAATATAGGTCTACATATAGAAATCAATGTTCTTTCAGGGCTACCAAGGATTGGAGAGAGAAAGAGGGTCACTCTCTAGACAGTAGACATCTGCTAGTTTGGGTGATGGAAAAGGCAAAATTAAATATCAGCAAAATGAGTACATCTTGCCCAAAGTGAAGGACACTAAGAAATACATAAGAATAAGGACCAGAATTGTAAATGCTGTAATATATATAGTCGACAAGAACATGTCCATTTCGGAAAGTAAATCAGAATTATTGCTATGAAGACTACAGTTCAGACATGAACAGAAGTATTACAAACAAAACAAATTTAAGCATGTCTTTGCAATCAGTGGATTTCTCCAGACCAACTCTGCGAGTCTCACTGAGGACTTTCCAAAAAAAAGAAAGAAAGAAAAGACCCGGTTAAAGCATGCTGGGCCAGTTAAACTCGAGGAAGAGGTCCACTGAGAAGGTTCTGTTGACTGTTATTTTGGGGGATTCTAGAGGGACATTCGTGGTAGATTATCTCAAAAGGCATAGGATAATCACCGAGTCTTAATATGAAGAATCTTCAGAAAATTGAAGAGTGCCTGGGTGAGAAAAAGACCGGGGAAGTTGCAACAAGTAAGTGTTTTTCATCACTGTGGATGCTCCTCTGGGGGGCGGGGGGCAGCAAAAGCTGTCCGGAGAGAATTTAATTGGGGGACCATATCCCATCCACCTTACAGCCTTCATTTTGCCCCTTAGTCTTCTTCCCAGCCCCTCCCCCAATCCCAAGGTCCCTCCCCGCCAAAAACTTCAAAAACATTTAAAAGGAACACAGTTTTAGTTTTTATAGGATGCCGAAACTGCTGTTTTGATGCGATGTAACTCAAGGAGAGCAGAATTATTTGGGGGAAAGGTTAGAGAGATTGAATATATTGAGAAGCAATAGGTTCACATATTAATATTATTGTTTAATAAAGGTTTCTGATTTTTTAGCAATATGTATTTGTTTTACTTGTCCTTGGATGAGTGTCTATCGGAAAGTGTATGCATGTAATAAAGATGAAACTTTCGCTTCCTATAAAAGTTGTAGTCCTGGAAATCCACGGGGCAGTTAGACTTTGTCTTGCAGGATCATAATGAAATGAATCAGAATATTGATGCTATGGAAAATGTAAACAATATCACAAAAAATACGTGTAGAAATTATTAACAGGGAACCAAATTTGTGGTGTCCAGCACTTGTCTGTCAGTTTTTCATGCTGTGGTGGCTTGGGGGTGGCTGTGATGTTGGCAGCTGTGTTGCTGGTCTTTCTAATGGCACCCAAAGTGAACTGGTTTCAGCAGAGATTCAGATTAAGAATAGACCAGGAAGCCTACTTCCAAAGAAGTGGCTGCTGAAAGCTTGATGCGCAGCACGGAAATGATGGTCAGATACTGACGGCCTGGTGAGTTAAAGTGGACTGTTATCAGAAGTAGTGCCTGCGGATGGGCCCTTCAGTGGAAAGGCATTTTAACTGTGACTGAGGAGGAGCTACTTCCTTAGAATAGAATTGATCGTGGTGATGTGGATGGAGTAAAACTGGTGGCAGTGGAGGCTTCATGATCATCATTTGCTAACAAGGCCCAACTCAAGAGGAGAAGAAAGAGCTGCAGAAAATCCACTAACACTCAGAACTTGGAATGTATGAAGTATGAATCTAGGAAAAGTGGAAGTCATCAAGAATGAAATGAGATTAAAAAAAAAAGATATTCCAGACATTGGTGAGCTGAAGTGGACTAGTATTGGCTATTTGGAACCTGAAAATCATATGGTGTGCTATGTTGAAAAGGATACAATCAAGAGAAATAGTTTTGCATTCATTGTCAAAAGGGATATTCCAAGATCAATCTTGAAGTGCAATGCTGTCTCTAATAGGACTATACCTATTAGCCTTCAAGGAAATCCAATCAACATAACTACTTTTCAAATGTATGCATCAACTTCCAAAGGTAGTGATGGGACAATTGAAGAATTCTACCAATGTCTTCAATCTGAAATTGATCAAATATGCAATCATGACACGCTGATAATTATTGATGACTAGATAGCAAAAATCAAAAATAAAGAGGAAGGAAGAGCAGTTGAAAAATATGGTCTAGGTCATAGAAACAAAGATGGAGATTGCATGATATATTTTTGTAAAACTACCTGTTCATAGAAAATAACTTGTTTCAATGACATGTGGACTTCTCCAGATGGAATATAAAGAAATCCAATAGACTACATCTGTTGGAAGAGACAATGAGGAAGCTCGATGATAGCAGCTAAAACCAAGTCAGTAGCTGATTGTGGAACAGACCATCAATGGCTCAAAGGATATAATATGAAAATGGATATTACAGGGAAGTGAAATTTTGCTGAAGATCATCCATCATTGGTTGCAGTAGTACTTTGACAAGGAGCTGTCAGAAGTTCTGGCAGGATTCAAAACACAATGTGGAACAAGGGATAGCATTACCGATGTCACATGGATCTAGACTCAAAACAGAATATACTCAAAAGTTGTTTACTTGTGTTAAAGACTGTGCAAAGACATTCAACTCTGTGGATATTACAAACTACGGATCACCTTGAAAAGAAGGAGAATTCCAGAATACTTAATTGTACGCATGTAGAACTTGTGCATGCATCGGGAAGCATTTGTTAACAGTACGAGGGACTACTGCACGCTTTAAAACCAGGAAAGGTGTGCACTAAGGTTGGATCCTTCATCATACATATTCCGACTGTATGCTGAGCAAATCACCAAGGAAGCTGTACTATGTGGAGAATTAGGCGTGTGGATTGGAGGAAGGCTTATTAACAACCTGTCATATGCAGATGAAACAATTTCACATGTTGAAAGTGAGGAAGACTTAAAGCATTTGTTGAAGACCAAAGATTACAGGCCTCAGTATGGATTACAATTTACTCTAAAGAAGACTAAAATCTTCACAACTGGTTTAATGAGTCACATCATGATAAAAAGAGACACGATTGAAGTCGTCAAGGATTTCACCTTGCTTGGATGCATAATCAATGCTCATGGAAGCAGCAGTCAGGACACTCATCACATTCGGTGAATCTCCTGCACAAGGACCACTTTAGAGCACTGAAAAGCAAGGACGTTACTTTGAAGACTAGGGAGCACCTGACCCAAGCCATGGCATTTTCATTCACCTCATATGCATATGAAAGTTGGACGCTGAGTAAAGAAGATTGAGAAGAGCTGATGCATTTGCATGATGGTTCTGATAAAGAATATGGAAAGTACCATGGACTTCCCAAAAGACAAACCAATCTGTACTGGAAGAAGTGTTGCAAGAGTACAACTTAGAGGCAAGGATGGCAAGACTTTGGGCACTTCAGGAGAGACCAGACCTCTAAGAAGGACATCAGACTTCAAAGAAGAAGAGCCGTGAAGGAGAGGAAGGCCCTCATGGCGATTAATTGTCATAGTGACTCCAACAATAAGCTCAAGCACAGGAATAATTGTGAAGCTCATGCCGGCCTGGCCAGTGGTTGGTTCTATTGTGCATTAGAGTTGCTATGAATCAAACTCAGCTCGATAGCACCTAAAAACAACAATTTTCAGTGACAAATTTCTACAAAAACTCAAGTGAAAGAATTAAGGAGTAAAACCTATCTTTAGGAATCCCTGGGTAGTACAATGGTTAAGCACTCAGCTAATAAGGAAAGATAGGAAGTTCAAATCCTCCCCAAAGTACTTTGGGAGTTAGGCTTGGATATTGGCTTTTAAACAATAACATCCATGAGAATCCTTTGAAGCACAATTCTACTCTGAAATAAATGAGGCCTCCCTAATATGGAATCCATTCATGGGCAACTTATTTGATATTTTTATTTAGTTATTTAACTCATGGCCTTTGATAGCCCTGAGCTATTTTGACTTTCTGTATTTGTATGGGAAAGGCTTTGAAATATTTTACTTTCATTTTCTTCCTTGGATTTTGGTGTCATATGTTCAGTCCCAAATTGGTACACACATTTGAAGTCATGATATTCCAGTTAATATCTTACCTTAACCTTGCTTAAAATGCTACTGTGGAACTTGAAAGATGTGGTGGTGCTTGTGAAATTGAAAGTACATCATTTCACAGACAAATTCTGAGGTGGTTTTGTTTTCTTTTCCTTTTTCAGTTCTTTTATTTCAGACTGGCAACCAACATGCACTTTCTAGCTAGCCAGCAAAATTCCAGCTGAGTTTCTTCACTTTAAAAATGACAGCCTTCACCTGAAAGAAGGGCCCAGTTGATGTCAAGTTGTATGGAAAACACTGCATTTTCCTGAGCAGGATTTGTCAGTGTCACATCATCGCAGCCTAAGGATTTATTAACAGGTGAAATATGTCACAAATTTGCTGGGACATTCCACTGTTGCTCTTGGAAAATCCAACACTGCGTACTTCCAGCAAATATTTACAATCCCTACTGGGATCTGGAGACAATCCCTGTTTCATTTTGCCACTCATCAGCATCAGCACTGTATTTGGGAACATCATTCTTATACAGGGTATCATTTCATTTTCAGTTTAGTTTAACTCATCAGACTGAACTTTGCAAATAATCCCTGCCTTTGAACAGTGAGTAGAAGACCAGATGCCTGGAGGCCAATATGTCACCAGAATATTGGAATCAAGAGGCGTTTCATGCAACACATTTTTACTGCATGTTACTCTAAAGTCAATTGAGTTGTGAAGACAGCAACTTTAAGTCTGCTTTCACTTAGTCATATAGTAAGAAACAGATTTATCTAAAAATTAAAGGATATAATATGAAAATTAAAATTATGTGACACCATGACCACATGGTAGAAAAATCCTTAAAAAGCTCAATGTGTCTTATCAATTGGACTACACAAAAATCTTCTTTAATTTTCAACATCCACAAACATTTATTAATGCCAACTGGTTTTCACACTGTTGTGTGTGCCATACAAATGTCACATAATCATATTGTGATGTAAAAATATTATAGTATTCTAGAAAGAAGCCAAATTTGAAGGCTACTATTTATTTCCAGTTAGCTTAGGATTTCATGACACAACTCTAAATTATAATATTATAATCTTCTGACCTTATTAATGTTCCATCAACCATCCATTTTGTAGAAGAATCAACCAGCTATTTAAGACTGTTATGATAAAATAAAATTAGAAATAATAAACAGTGGGATAGACTGACATTATAATAAAAGAGAAATGCAATGGAGGTACATAGGCGTTCTATCTATAGTATATTTGCAAGTATACTTACTCAGAGCCAACACACTTGCTTATGTTCTACAGACCCTCAGACAGCACTAGAGTATATGCTGATACATAAAAGTTTGGATGTGTTCTAATGGCCTACATAATCAAATGGGACTACCCCCAATTAGATACATATTTACTCCAAATAAAAATACACAAGCGGCTTATAAATTCCATGTTTTTCCTTTTATCTTAAATGTTTTACAAATTTCAAAACCAATTTTTAAAAATCTTTGATTATTACTATCTTTCTTTCAATAATATTTAGCAAATTATTGCCATTGTTTGATAAAACATTCGTGGTGGAAGATATCATTTTAGAGTATGGTAATTGGTATCATTTTTTATCTTTTATTACATGACCCATATATCTCCCATCATGAAGAGAGACCAGAACTAGATTCCATAAGCAGCTTTGTCACCAGGAACATGTGTGCTTTTAGCTTTTGGACTCCAAATCTTTGCTTAAAAACCCTAAGATTTAAAATGACCAATCTATAAACATTCATGTGACTTTTACATTCTTTGGGGGAAATACATTTGAAATTAAGCTTATAGCCTTATATGTCACAGCCAGATTTTCTTTCAGATAAAAAGGGTAATGTTCATTATTAATACTATTTCAATGTCGATGTATGGAAATAAATTATGGAAATAAATTTATAGGCAAAAATAGGGAGAAATATTGAGAAAAATAAAATAATGTCCTAGTGAAATTGAGTAAAAAATAGCTAAATATCTTAGCTAAATTGAGTAAGAAATAAAATAATGTCTTAGCTAAATTCAAGCCTGTAGTTATAAATATCATGCTTATTTAAGATTAGAAGTCTTTGAATTTCAGTCTTTCTGTTTAGATATTGGCATTTAAATCCCATCAAAGAACAAAGTGATAGTACAAAAACTAAAGTTAAATTAATCAATTACAAACATAATTTCACTTAATCTTTCTCTCAGTACAATCTTCACTTTTAACTTGTAGTCATTTGAAATTCATATTTATACTAAAGATGAAACCAGATGAGTACTTAATAATATTAATAAAATTTCAGGGGATACTAGTGAGGATGCAAACCTTTGAAACTAATTGTGGTAGAAGTTGTAGGGAAATAACCTGGAAAACTACAAAAGTGTTTTTTTAATCTGGCCACTTCTTTCTATCTTGCCATTGAAGTGGGCTCACCAATTGTTGTTGAGCACATTGCTGTCCGTTTGGATAGTGCTCTTAAGGGCAACTTTGAAAACTTAAACTAATTTGGAGCAAGGGGTGGCTGATAATATACAGATATCATGGCCCGGCTTCAAAGTAATTTATTCTTAAGCCATTAAATTAATGCAGCAACGTGCACTTAATTTACACAAAATGATGATAGAACATCAAAGCAGTGGTTCCTAAACCTACTCTATTCTACATTGGAAATACCAGGAAATCTTCAAAAAGTATTGATACCTGGATCTCCTTCCACATATGGAGAAATACAGGGCGTTTTACTGTTTCAATCTCAGACACCCACAGGGGCAGTTCTACCTGTCCTATGGGGTTGCTATGAATCGGAATCTATTCAAAGGAAGTATGTTTTTCAATGAGAAAATTTGGAGCCTTTTTAATGCACATTTTATTATTTCATAATAATTACATGTTATAAATAAGAAAATAAATAATAGCTTCAATTATTTTAAAAAGTAAGCAAAAATAAATGACATTTAATATTCAATAATTATTGAATGTAATTATTAACCCAGACATGGTGACATAACATATAATTTTGTTCTAAATGGATTTTGTGCATATACATGGCATTGTTTTCCTTTTAACACCTAATTATATGCATCTAAATTATGAAGAAAATTTGAAATTGGGTAGCTGTCAATGTTAAAAACAGACTTACTGCCTAATTTCTAATGTCAATTCATCTAGATTATTATTTTTGCTTGGTTCAAAATTTAAATGGTAAATTCAGGCAAACTAATGCCAATGAATGTTCTTTTACACAAAATAATATTTTTTTTTCAAAATTCTAAATTGTTCAGTAATGGGTTAACAGACATTTTAAATATTACTCTAATTATCCTTTGCAATAGGTATGTAATACAAAGCCTAGCTGTTTATGTTTGTAATTTTTTTGGAAAGTTGTTTGTAATTTCAGTAGTTCTATTTTTCTTATCTTGATTTTGTGTTGTTGATATTTCAGAAGATCTATATTGAGCATGCAATAAATATTGTAGTTTGGTGAACTACATAAACTGTTGTTATGTAGTAAACATGCAATAAATATTGTAGTTGGATGAACTGCATGTAATTAGGTGAACTATGTAAACTGTTGTTGATGAAAATAGATCTCTATTTTTGATATTGTTGTTGTTATTAGGTGCCATTGAGTCCGTTTTGATTCATTGGGATCAAACATTTCCTATTCCCATGACATCCTCACAATTCTACTCGTCTTTGAAGCCATTTTTTTGTTTGTTTATTTATTTATTTTATTTTTCTGATGTCCACACTTTATTAACCATAGAAAAAACATGTTCAGTCGCAGCATTAGTTCCTGGTAAGGACAGCGCATATTCCACAATAATGCACTAAAAATCATTTTATTAGGAGCTCATACAATTCCTATCACAATCCATACATACATCAATTGTGTCCGGCACATTTGTACATTCATTACCCTCATCATTCTCAAAATATTTGTTCTCCACTTAAGCCCTTGGTATCAGTTCCTCATTCCCCCCCACCCCACTCTCCCCTCCCTTATGACCCCTTGATAAATTATAAATTATTCTTTTGTGCTATCTTACACTGTCCGATGTTTCCCTTTACCCACTTTTCTGTTCTCCATCCCCCAGGGAAAAGGTTATATGTAGATCCTTATAATTGGTTCCCCCTACTTTCCTTCCACCTTCCCAGCATTGCCACTTTCACCACTGGTCCTGAAGGGATCATCTGTCCTGGATTCCCTGTGTTTCCGGTTCCTATCTGAACCAGTGTACCTCCTCTGGTCTAGCCAGACTGTCAAGGTAGGATTGAGATCATGATAGTGGGGGAGGAAGCATTTAGGAACTGGAGGAAAGTTGTCTGTTTCATTGGGGCCACTGGGATTTCCTCTTTTTGATGCCCTTCTAGTTTACCAAGCAGGATGTCCTTTTCCAGGGACTGACCTCTCCTGATAACATGTCCTAAGTATGTGAGACAAAGTCTTGACATCCTGCTCTAGGTAGCATTCTGGCTGTACTTCTAAGACAGATTTGTTTGTCCTTTTGACAGTCAATAATACATTCAATATTCTTGACAGCATCATATTTCAAATATGTTGATTCTTCTTCAGTCATCCTAATTCAATATTCATGCATATGCAGTGATGGAAATAACCAACGCTTGTGTCAGGTATACCTTAGTCCTCAAAGTAACATGCTTAGTTTTCAATACTTTTAAGGGGTCTTGCACAGCAAATTTACCCAATGTAATGATGTATTGATTGTTGCTTCCATGAGAATTGATCAACTGAATCTAAGTAAGATTAAATTCTTGATGACATCAAACACTTCTCCATTTATTATGTTGTTACCTTTTGGTCCAATTGTAAGCCTTTGGTCTTTACACTGAGTTGTAATCGTACTGAAGGCTGTAATCCTTGATCTTCATCAGCAAGTGCCTCTAGTCCTCCTCACTTTCAGCAAAAAAAGTTGTATTATCTGAATACGGCAGGTTGTTAAACTTTTCTACAATCCTGATGCTGCATTCTTCTCTCAACATTAAAACTATGTTTTTTTATGTTTAAGTAGGGTAGATTAAATTGAGAAAACTGCAATAATGAGACAGTTTTTGAAGATTTTGCTTGTACAATTACTTGGACAAAGAGGGAATTTAGTGTCACTTAGCAGTTGTTGATTTTGACTCGTAGTGACCCAATATAGAGTTTCTCAGACTGGAACATTCTAAGACCGTTGTATTCAGTCCTACACCCGCCCTACGAGTTGGAATGGGAGTTGGCTACATGATTTTTATTTCTGGATTTTGTTATTGCTGTTGTTGTGAGAACCTAGAAAACCTCCAACACTAGAGAAAAAGTCCAACACTACAGCGGAATCTGAGGTAAAGTTTATGGATGCAGTAATTATAGCCATGCATATTTGAAACAGCAATGGAGTGTTACTTCTACAATTTTGTCAGCTCTTAATAGTAATGGGGGAACTAGAGGATAATTTATAGTACTAAAAATAGTTCCTCAGCACAATTTGCCAAACCTTTGGTCCTCTGAAGAAGAAACTTTCACCACGATTTCCATCATTACTCATTGCAAAAGGCAGTGATTCATGCACATTCATACACTGATATGAACATGAGGTAAAAATTTGTGTTATGTTTTATATAAGCTCTTCTTAGTTTATTATTGCTGATATGAAACATTTCATCACATAAATATGTGGAAATGTATATATCTGTTTTTTTGCACTCTGTGTTTGTTTGCAAGTTTTTACTATTCCAAGAATATTATTATTATTACTTGAGACAATTCTTGTTTCAATGGATTCTTGCTGTACTTTTTTTTGTGTGTGAGAGAGTGCGAACGCAGTCCCCACTACCACAAATTATGCAGTCGAGTTTCCCACATCTGGGGAAATCGCAGGGGTCAGCACACCCCAAGTGTAATGGGTGAGCCTCACCCTGGGAAAACCACCTTCATGATCATGGTGTCTCCCCTGCCAGGTAAGTATGCTGTACTTCTTTTAAGACACATTTCTTGGTTTCTTTGGCAGTCACAGTACCTTTAATATTATTTTCCTGCATCATAATTCAAATCCAAATGCTTCTATTCTTCAGTCTTCTTTATTCAGTAACCAACTATCACATGCATATGTGGTGATTGACAAAATTGAAGGCTGTAGCCCTTAATAATCATTAGCAAGAAACAAAGACCCTACAATTTGATCATTGGGTAGCATCAAAATAAACAAAGAAAATACTGAAGCTATAAAGGATTCATCTTGATATCTATGTAATATATGTGAGGAAAGTGTTTGAAAACCCACTCTAATAAAATTTAAAGGCCATCAGAAAATTCTCAAACTAGAAGATAATAGTAAAAATTGTGAGTATTCAGCCAGGACAAGATATGACAAAATAATAATTTATAAATTATAAAGGGCTCATGAGGGAGTGGGGAGCTGGGAGGGAGGGGGGGGGAAGAGGACCTGATGACAAGGGCTTAAGTGGAGAGCAAATGCTTTGAAAATGATGAGGACAATGTATGTACAGATGTGCTTTACACAATTGATGTATGAATATGTATGGATTGTGATAAGAGTTGTATGAGCCCCTAATAAAACATTAAAAAATTAAACCACTGCCACAAATAAAAAAATGATGAGTAATAAATATTAGGTCAATATGCTGTGTTGCATTAGGTAAGTCTGCTATACAAGACCTTTTTGGAATATTGAAAAGTCATGGAATATTCAATGGCTTCATATGGATGTCAAAGTTGGACATTCAATAAGGAAGACTGAAGAAGAATCGATGCACTTGAAAGTACCATGGGCTCTTGAAAGGGCAAACCAATCTGTCTTATGAGAAGTGTGGCCAGAGCGCTCTATAGAGGCAAGGGTGGAAAAGCTTTGTTTTATAAACTTTGGACATATTGTCAGGAGGTATTAGTCCTTGGAGAAGGACATCATACTGGTAAAATCGAGGGCTATCAAAAAAGAGGAAGGTCCTTAAGGAGATGGATTGACATATCCCATCAAATGACTGCAAGAATGGGCTTAAACCTATGAACAATATTGAGGATGACTCAGGCCAGGCAGTGTTTCATTTTGTTGTGAATATGATCACTATGGGTCAGGACCATATTGATGGCACCTAAGAACAACAACAATAAATATTATAATAGTAGGGATTTATCTATATAAATTCAATGGTGATAACACAACTGGGATTGATAAAATGAGGTATATTACACATACCCACATATACTAAGGTAAGAAATGATAGCTTAGAAGAGAAATTATAAAATTCTAGTATTTCAGCAAAAAACCCTGGTGGCACCGTGGGTTAAGCATTGGGCTGCTAATCTAAATGTCAGTAGCAATTCTAGCCTTCCAGCCGCTCCTTGGAGGAAAGATGAAGCTGCATGCTTCTCAAGAGGTTTACAGTCTTATAAACCCTGCACAGGGCAACTATGAATCGACTCCATGGCAGGGGGCTTCTGCAGAAGCGTCAATAGTTCCAACCCACCATCCATGAGAGGCAGTCAACTTTTGTTAAGATTTACAACCTTGGAAATCCTATGGGGCCACTCTTCTGTCCTTGATGATTGGAGTTGCTTTGATGGCAGAGGGTTTGGCTTTTTGTTTTAGGAACATTTAAACCATAACAATGGTTTCATTTCAATATTGGGGAGAAGGGAAAATAGGTAAATAAAACATAATATGGGTATATATTAATTCTTCAAATATAGTAGGAGTTAGGTTTACATCTTTAGTGAAAATAAAATGGCAGAAGACAAATGAAGGTGCTTGACAGAATTCACATATAATTGGAGATGAGTAAAATGTGAAATCATATATAAGTAAAATATTACGTTACTGAAAAAAACCCTCAGTGCCTTCGAGTTAATACCAACTCCTAGTGCCCCTGTAAGACAGGCTCCTTGTGCGTTCCTGAGGCTGTGACTCTGGAGTGAAAGGCTCCTCTCTCTCCTTCAGAGTGGCTGCAAGTGTTGAACTTCTGACCTTTCAGTTAGTAGCCCGACCAGTAACCCATGGCTTCATTATAATGAGTGTGAGGGAACTCATCTCCATAACAACGATTAAGGTATATAAAATAGTCCAAAGTTTGTTCAAAACAAAAGAACAATTAAGTTGTAGTCTTTGAGCTGAAACTCAATTGTGCCTTGATAAGACAGTTTTTATCGATTTAAAAATTATTATGCATAACAAAACTATTCTTGCTAGTCACTTTTGAATTTAAAAATGAATAGCTTGAATTCACTTTTATCTTTCCACTTACTTTCCTCTTCACATTAATAGCATTTTATGTCTATGATAATATTGCTGTATTGTGGTGAAAAGACATTTCTGTCTTGAGATTGTGACCTCTGAGGGATGGCACTGTACATTACAATAGCTCAGTAAAGTCTATTGAAAAGAAAGCTTATCTCTCTTCATTATAAACCTTTCATGTGATTGCTTTTGTGATATTTCCATCATTCATAAGACCTAGTATAATGCTCTGCTAAAAGTGTCCCCTAAGTGATAGTTGAATATAATTTACTTCCATATATAGAATAATTTTAATTATAGGAAATACTATTGAAAAATGAATGAGAAAATGAGACATAGGAGGGTGAAGGAAAATGGCAGACATATCAAGCACTACATCTCACTTGCTTTATTCAGGTGTAGTTCTTTTTTTTTAATTAGCATATAGTCATACAGTATTACATTTTGTTTGATCACATTTATAATAAGACTACCTGTTTGCACAGACAGCAGAATATTTAAAGTAGTATGTTATAAAAGTACTAATCTAAGGTCTATGTGAGAAAAAAGATAAACACATGAAGCTAATTTAATAAATGCAATCATAACATGTTTTACAGAAGTTAAAGGGCCCTTTCAGACACGTTCCTTGCAACACAAACAGCAAAACATTATTTATTAATGATAATCCTGCAAGAGTATATACTATATTCCACAGTTCATTAACTGAAAGCATTTAAAAAATATTTCTATGAAAACAGAATATGGGAAAAATGTATTATAATATCACAATACTGCATTTTGTGGCGATGCTCATTGTTGCTTTATTTGAGATCACGTGTTGCTCTGTTAGCTGTCCTCGGATGAAACAAATGTTTAAGTGCTCAGACACTAACTAATCATCTGGACAGTTGAGTCCACACAGGGCCTCCTCAGGAGAAAGGCTTGGAAATCTGCTTCCAACAAAAAACCCCACTACTGACATCCTGATGGAGCAGAGTTCTGCTCTCACATACATGACTCCACAAGTCAGAATCAACTTGATGGCTTATGGTAAAAGGACATTTTTAAAGTATGGAATAGCTGAAATATATTTCCCCTTATTCTTTTCACAACCCTGAAGAGCTCACAAAGTAAAGGAGTGCTTTGCGTTTTATAGGCAGACACAGAATACGTCTGCAAACAAAAATATCTATATAACATCCAATTTGGATATTCAGTTTGAAAAATAAAACTATCACATATTTTATAGTATATAGTATCCCTTCAAAATATACTTGCATGTTTGTTTTCTAATTTAATTTTTTTTTACTTAGTTTCTGCTATACTTAGGGATACTTAGATACACAATCATGGTTGACCAAAGTTTAAAAGTCAACTGAGCGCAACAACTCTTTCAGAGAATGTGCTTTGTAGTATTGTCTGGGCCATCTTTAATCCTTTCTGAAGAAACAGAGAAAAAGGAATGGAGTGGTGAATGTGGGTAAAGAATATACCCAGGTGAACAGAGATGTTTTGAAATGCTTGAATGCTATGGCTTTAATGTCTTCCAAGGTATTATTTTACCATCAAATGGTTTTCTGAAAACAAGTTCTTCTAATATCAGAAAGGGAGAGTCTGGCCAAGAACCTAAAGCTTAGAAAAGCACACGAGACACTTCAGAAGTCTGCTGGCAATGTACTTGAATCGCATTTACTGACACATCTATAGAGTGCATGGTGTTTGCATTCTGTCATTTCCTCGTTGCTCTCTGGTTCTGGTGGGGTTACCATGGTTTTAATGAAGTTATAACTTTTTTTTTTCAGGTTCTACTAAGAATGATCAAATTAAAGCACATGTGATAGCTTTAGGGTTGTGATAATTAGGTTTATTGCACCAACGAGGCCTCCATAGGAAAATGTGGGCAGAGTTTAATTAGACCACAGCATAATTGGAGGACGACCAAGATAAATGCTTTCTCTGCCTGGTGATCAGCCCAGCATGCTGCTGCTTGAGCTAGTTCTTTGCTTCTATCATGTACTGCACTACCTGTGAGTTGCGCCAACCTGTGGGTTGTGTTGTCTTGCCATATATCGCTAGAGAATCCTTTGGGTCCAGGTTCACTATGCTCCCATGCTGACTATTGCTATCCCACCCTGCTGTCTGCTGCCCACAGGCCCAATTCTGCCTGTCTTGACTGAGGGAAGACTATACAGTCTGCTTCCTTGACCTCGGATGGCATCTTATGTGAATTGAAAGACCTTCAGTATATTAACTGTTCCACAGAATTGAATTGAACTGAGCCCTCTGTACTGCTGTGTGAACTAATTAGACATTATAATCCTGCTCGCTGCATAAACCTGTCTGTCTATCTATCTATCTATCTATCTATCTATCTATCTATCTATCTATCTATAATCATAAGTATCCTGACTTTGTTTCTTTAGAGAACCCTGCCTAACACAGGGGTATACTAGATATTAGTAAAATTAGTTTAAACATTACTTTATTTTAAATAGCAATTGAAAAATGGTGAAACCACTGCACTGTCTTCTAGTTCATTCTAACTCATAAAATCCCTATAGAACAGGATAGGATTGCCCATTTGGATTTCTGTGACTGTGGCTCTTTATGAGAACAGAAAGCTCTTCTTTCTCTCAAAGATCTATCGGAGAAGTCAGACTGCCAATCTTAGGCTTAGCAGCCCAGTGAGTAACCCACTTGTGTAAGGCTGGGTTGACTAGAGAAACAAATCCAGAGATGCTCATGTATATGTAAGAAAGAACTTTATATCAAGAAGCAATTATGTATCAAGCAGACATTCCAGCTCAGTTCCAGATCAAGTTCATAAGTCTGATACTATACTTAAATACCTCTTCAGACTAGAGAAACAAATTCACAGATAATGATATGTGTATAAGAAAGAGCTGTACATACAAAAGAAATTGAATACTGAGAAAACATCCCAGCCCAGTCCAGATCAAGCCCATAAATCCAATATTAGCCCATATGTCCTACACCAATCTATAAATTCCTCTTCAGACCCACACAACACATGCAATGATGCATAATGCAGGAAGATAACAGACCAATGGGTGGAAAGTCTTATGGACCCAATGGCGGTGGCTGCTTCACAGAGTTCACAGTCTCAGCCTGGCTGCAGCAGCTCTCTGAGCGACTCAATAGCAGGAAGGTAAAGACAGAGAGAGGTGGGAAGGTTCCCAAGACCCTCCTTTTGAGAAGGCCATGCCCACAAAGGCAACATCAGGCGGATTAATAGGCTGGACTCCACCCCCTATAGGCTTATATCCTCAAGTTGACATGAAATTATGTAACTACCACACCACTAAACTAATAGAGGAAATCGTGAACGCTTAAGCTAGAACCTAAATTGTTATATTTAAAGTTTATCAAGACCCTAAAATGAACTATGAGTTTTCATCATTGCCATTTCAGATGGTATCACATAGCAATTAGAAAGCTATATATGTAAATTAATCCATTTGACTAAAAAATAAATGTCTGATATACTGGGTTGCTGTTGAGGTCACTATATATATTTCAGAATGATGAGTGAGGATTTACTGAGACCATTTTTTAACAGTTGCAAGAAAATGTTAGTACTAGACATGCTGCATTAAACATTATAAGAAGACTTGTGGCAGGTCATCTGGGTTTGTCAACAAACTGAGCATATGTAATTATGTTTCTTTGTAATCTGGTGTTGGTGGAGTATATTCCAAAATGTGGCATGCACTCAATATATATGGATATCTGGAACATGTATTTTTCTCTTGAGCCTGCAGAAGGCTCATAATCCACTTACCTCTAGTTCTTGGGATGTAAGCGAGAAAATGGCTTCTTGATGTGAAGATTTGGGGATTTACCAGCACTTGTAGCTATGGAAGTCAGCAGCCTTTGGGATTTATGAGCCCCTATGATCAGGTGCGTCAATAGAAGCCTCCAATGTGATGTTTGGCCTACAGATTTGGGATTTATCAACCTCTCCAACTGTATGACCCATTTCCTAGAAAACAATCCTGCTAATTCCAGAACACTTACCCTGCATACTCAAGTATAAGCTGATCAGAATATCAGCTGAGGCACCTAATTTTACCACAAAAATTGCATTAAAATGTGCTGAAAAACTCAGTTTATACCCAAGTACATACAGTACCAGTGTGCATGTGGAACTTGTACATAAGGCAAGAAAAAGTAATTTGAAGAGAACCTGACGACACTATATGACTTAAAATTAGAAAAGATATGCATCTGGCTTGTATAAGTCCACCATACCTCTTCAATCTATATAAGCAGGCAAGCAAAGAAGCTGTGGTATATGACGACAAAAAGTGGTTTCAGGAAGGAGGAAGACTCATTAATAATATGCGCTATGTGGATGACAACCTTGCTTGCTGACGGCAATGAGAGACTGGAGGACTTACTGTTGAAGACCAAAGTCTTCAAATTCCATTCAGTATGGGCTACATCTCATCACGAGATAAACGCAACCCCCCCAAACTAATCAAATAAGCAGCACCATGTCAGTTTCATGACCCAAGCCATGGGATTTTCAATGATCTTGAATGGATGTAAATGCTGGCCAGTGACTAAGGGAGAGTTAAAAGATTTGATGCCTTTGAATTATGGTGCTTGTGAAAAATATTGAATAGACCATGGACTTTTAAGAGAATGAACACATCATAACAACAACCAGAATGTTTCTTGGAAGCAAGGTCATATTTGGATGTGTTAACTCCAGAGAACATTATGTTTGCTAAAGAAGAGTGTCCGTGAAAAAGACGTAACTTGGCACAGCGGTCGCAACAATGGGATCAAACATAGAAAAGATCATAAAGATTGTAAGAGACCATGTCCGGTTTCTTCTGTGCACGTATGGTTGCTGTGGGTCATAACTGACCCCATGGCACCTAATAAAAGTAATACACATTTCTCCTATATTCTCCTCTGGTTCTGCTCCCCAGAGCACACTGTCTAAGACTTTTGGTTCTGAGAGTTGTTGTAGAGGAAGAAAAATTTAAGGATGATTTTTCTGAATTGGTTCTTACCACTGGCTAGACTTAACTATACTGATAACTTCAATTCCATGGTATGATATAAGATATCACTACTATTGGCGTTAGTCTTTGAGAGAGGCAAACTCAAGATGATTACACATTGGACAAGGAGGAGTGAAGGGTGGTGAGCTGGCTGTCCCCCCTTCTGACAAAGTGATGAAAGGAAGCGAGGATCTCCCAGCTTCAGTGTCACAACTTAAGCCCTGCATACAGTATCGGAAGTTGCAACATTTCTTGTAGTAACAGAGCTGACAGTGCTGAAAAAGAAACCTAGAGTCTCGATGATAGTGTATTCCTTTCATCGTCTTTTGATGCTTCCTGCACCATGTGATATTTTACCCTAGAAACTTTAAATACTGCCATTGGAACCTAGAGTTTTCTTCGATTCTGTAAGCTTGAAATATGGCAAGCATGTTACTCCTTTGTGGCTAGCTTGTTCCAGGTCTCTGCACGTTTCACTATCAGAGTCTCCTTTGTTTCTGGGCCTGGCTTTGAAGTTTTCGATTCAACTTTTCGTTATTTCTTCCATCTGCCTTAGCCACTCTACATTCAAGAGCAAGTTTCAAAGTTTATTCTGATACCTACTTTGATATTTTCTTTCTTTCCTGTGTTTCCAATAAGCTTTTTGCTTTCTTTATTCATCGTGTTCTGGATGTGACCACAAACTTGTTGGATCTTTGGTCATTAGTTTTCAATGTGCCACATTGGTTTTTGAGATGGCCCCTATACTCAGATGGGGTACACGTAAGGTTATATTTTGACTTTTATAAATGTCTTCTAATTTTTTTCAACTTTAACCTGAACTTGAATATGAACAATTGATTGTTATGCAGGTGGACCCCGGTCTTGATTTGCCTAAAGTTATTGATCTCCTTCATCGTCTTTTCCCACATCTGTAATCAATATGACTCTTGTATATTCCTTTTGGCAAAGATTATGTTTACAGTAGCTGTTTATGTGGGTGAAAAGTCTTTATGATGAAATTGTAATCATATTATCATGCAATCTCCAGTTTCATTTCCATCACAAATGACTGTAACTATAAATGCTATTGATTTCTTGCATGTTTGATCATATTTCAGATTGAAGAAGATGTTAGACATCTTCAAATTCTTCATCACTGGCATCGGTGGTTGGTTCATGAATTTGAATAACTGTTGCATTGATTGGTCTTCCATCTTATTGTATAGAATCTATTCCATCATAGACAGCATTGAGATTTTAGATAGAACTTGAAATATTCTTTCTTATGATGAATGCAATGCCATTTCTCTTGAATCTCTCATTCCTGTAACAGCAAATCATGTGATTATCAGACTCAAAATAGCCCATTCTGGTCTGCTTCAGCTCATGGATACCTAGAACATTGATCTCTATATGTTCCATTTTATTTTTAATAGCTTCAAGACAGAAAAGGAAGAAAAAATCAAAGTGGTGTCAGAAGAGACTCTAAAACTTGCTTTTCATCATAAAGTAGCTAAGACAAATTGGAGAAATGATGAGCTCAGAGCTCAGCAGAAAATTTCAAAGGGCAGCACAATAAGACAAAGTAAAATATCATAATGAAATGTACAGTGACCTAGAGTTAGAAAATAAAAAGCAAGAGCACACTCAGCAGAGCATAAACTATAATAACTCAAGAAAATATTCAAGTTGTGATATTAAAAGATCCTATGGTCAAAATATTGAATTATGCAGGAAGCATCAAAAGAAAATAGAAAGAATATACCGAATCTTTACACCAAAAATTAGTTGACATTTCATCATTTCAGGAGGTAACACGTGAGGAAGAACCATGGCACAGGGAATGAATCCAAGAGGCACTGAAGCATTAGAGAGAAAAAAAGGCCCCAGAAATTGAAATTGATAGAATACCGATTCAAATGTTTCAACAGGCTGATAAAGCATTGGAAGCACTTCCTCATCTACACCAGGAAGTTTGGAAGACAGCTACTAGGTCAACTGCCAGAAAGAGATCCATATTCATATCTATTGTAAGAAAAGTGACTCAAAAGTATGCTCAAGTTATAGAACACTATCACTGATGTCACATGAAAGTAAAACGTTACGGAAGATCATCCAATCATGGCTGCAGCAGTACATTGACAGGGAGCTTCCAGAGGTTCAGACTGGATTCAGAAGATTATGTGAAGTGAGCGACATCATAGCAGATGTCAGACGGGTCTTGGCTGAAAGTAGAGGATACCAGAAATATTTTTACTTGTGTTTTAAAAACTATTCAAAAATATTTGACTGTGTGGACAATAACACAATATGAATAACCTTGAGAAAAATTGTAATTCCAGAGCACTATGTTGTGCTTATGCAGAAACTGTACATGGACCAAGAAAGAGTTGTTTCAAACAGTATTAGGAGTTATTGCATGATTTGAATAAGGAAAGGTATGCATAATGGTTGTATCCTTCTTGTAATTCTGTAGTTTTCCTTGAACAAATATTTTGGGGTATTTTTAGTCAGGTGTATCACTAGATATTTCAATTTGTGCTCGATTATTGTGAAGGGTACTACCTTTTTGATCCCCTCTTCCGTGGTCTTGTCCAATGTGTATAGTAGTCTGATACACTTCTGTTTGTTGAACTTGTATTCTGCCACTCTACCATATTCCTCTATCACTTTTGGGGGGGAATTTTCCATATATAAAATTATATCATCTGCAAATAACAATAGTTTCACCTCTTCTTTCCCCATATGAACACTTTTGATGTATTTTCTTTGCCTTATGTTGTTAGCTAGGATCTCCAGTATGATGTTAAATAAGAGTGGAGGCTTGGGGAATCCTTGTCTGGTCCCCTTTTCATGTGGGACTCTTGTTTGCATCTTTTCTCCACTGACTACCACGTTGGCTGTTGGTTTCAGCTATAGCTTGTGTTCTATTGAGGAATTTTCCTTCCATTTCTTCTTCTTGAGTGTCTTAAACAGGAATGGGTATTGGATGTTGTCGAATGCTTTTTCTGCATCTATCAATATTATCATGTGCTTCTTATAGTTTTTCATGTCAATGTAGTGAATAATACTAATGGTCTTTCGTATGTTGAACCATCCCTGCCTCCCTGTTATGAATCACACTTTGTCATGGTGAATTATATGTTTTATATACTTTTGCATTCTATTGGGCAGTACTTTTTTTTAAGGGTTTTTGCATCAATGTTCATTAGGGATATGTGTCTGTAGTTCTCAATTCTGTGGGATCCTTGCCTACTTTAGGTATCAGAGTTATACTAGCTTAATCTAATTTGCCATCTTTTTCTATGTTCTGGAAGAGTATGTGTAGGATTGGTGTCAGTTCTTCCCTGAATGCTTGGTAGATTTCTCCTGTGAAGCCACCTGACCCTGGAGAATTTTTGTTGGTAATCCCTTGATAACCTTATCTATTTCTTCTATTGCTATGGGTCTGTTGAGATTCTTGGTATTGATCTGGAGAAAGGTTGCATTTCCAGGTATTGGCCCGTGTCTTCCAAGTTGTTGAATTCATTGGAGTAGAGGCCTTTGTAGTACTGAGTAATTATACTTTGATTTCATTTAGGATCCATTGTACTGTCCCCTGTTTCTTCCTCATCCTTGCTATTGAAATTTGGTCCTTCCTTTTTTTTATTAAGTTTGCCAGTGGTCTGTTGATTCTGTTCATCCTTTCAAAGAACCAACTTTTAACTGCATTAATTTTTCTCCCAGTTTTCTTGTTTTCCCTCTCTTGTATCTCAGCCCTGACTTTTATTTCTTTCCTTTTGCTATTAGTAGGAGTTTTCTGTTGACTCTGTCCTAATTGCTGTGAGTTTTGTGCCAGCATATAAATCATAAGTCTCTCTTCCCTTCTCGTGTGTGCATGTATTGCTATTAAACTTCCTCTGATAACTGCCTTTGCTGTGTTCCAAATTTTTTGGTGTGTTGTAGTCTCATTCTCGTTGGTTTCTAGAAACTTCCTAATTTCATCAGATCCAGGCCAGTACCCACTCCTTTTGCAATAAAGAGTTATTTATTCTCAAATTGTTTGCCCTTGGTTTCCTAATTGTCCTTTTGTTGAGTTCCAGCATTATAGCCCAGTGGTCAGAGACAGAAATCTGTATGATCTCTATGTACTTGAATTATACAGAATCGACATGTGTTGGGGCATTTGATCTATCTTTGAGTATGTGCCATCTGGAAGTGAGAAGAATATGAATTCTTTAACATTTGGGTGGAGAGTTCTGAAAATATCAGGTCAAGTCATCTAATTGTAATGTTTACATCTATAGTCTCCTTGTCAAGTTACTTTTTGTGTAATCTAGCTTTCTTGGAAAGAAATAGATGAGCCCCGACTGCCTGACCATGGGGCGAGGGGGGTTTAAGCCCTGCCCTAAGGCAGCGAGTGGCGCCTGTGGCTGTGTTGGAATAAAACCTTTGTGCCAGCCAAAGTAGCCTGCTGCTGGCTGCCGCTGTGGAAGAGCGAAGGCTAAGCCCCCGCTGGCCTCCACAGTGGTAAGCCCAAATCCCACAACTCTTCAAAACCCAGTGGATCAGAGTCTACTTGTCTTTATGATGCTCCTCGTGTGACCTGGAAGAGTCGAGTTTCCCTCTCGGTGGCTCAACTGCGCTGATTCCTGTGGAGTCCTTCTAGTGTGTATTACTTGGTCTCCATCTTGCCAGAACGCCCTACATTATTCTTCGTCAAGTAGAAGAGCAGCACAAAGAGGAAGACTGTAGGAGAGATGGCTTGACATGGTGGCTGCAACAGGTGGTTGAAGAATGGGAAAGATTATGAGGTTTCACAGGACTGGGCAGTGTTTGGTTCTGTGTGCGTACGGTAGTTATGGATCAGAACTGACTTGATTGCCACAATAATAATCATTTTTGCCTTTGAAAGTTAAGTAGTGACTTAGGCTAGTTTAATCCCTTCAGAGTATATGTAAAACAGAAAGAGATGATTCATTTCAGGGAGGTAATAGTAATTTCCAATTTTTTGATGAAATAAAAAATCCATTTGTATTGATTGCCTTCAGATATGTAACTCAAATACCATATGAAAAGTTAAGCTGATGGCATGTGTCTGTGTTTATACAGCAAAGAGGGAAATCAATCGAAAACATAACATTAAAGACAATTGATTTATATGAATCATTTAAAATAAACCATGTTGATTCATGAAAAAATCCACAAAATATTCATAAAAACTTAAAAATATAAGAATAAAACAAGGATTTTTATATAGCAATAGTATTGGAAATATTTTAATGCATTAGCTTTGAAATAAATAAAAAACAAAAAAAGTGACTGCCATTAAGTTGAATCAGACCCAAAATGGTCGCAGACAACAGGATAGAACTGCCCCTGGGCTTTTGAGACAGAGATAGTGAAGAAGGTAACTGAAGACTTGATGCATTTCAATTGTCACGCTGGAGATGAATAGTGAAAGTGCCATGGGTTGCTCAAAGGACAAGTACATCATTCTTGGACATGCATGGCCCGAATGCTCCTTAGAAGCAAGCATGGCAAGACTTCATCTTAAATATTTTGGAAAAGCTATCAGAAGAGACAAGTCCCTGACAAAGGACATCATACTTGGTAAAGTGGAGGGGCAGCTAAAATTAGGCTGCGACCACAGTCTCAAACATAGAAACAAATGTGATGATGACATGGGTCTTGCTGTGTTGTACACAGGGTCCGTAAGTGTCGGAACTGACTTTCCAGCACCTAACAATGACACCAGCTCTGGCAGATGTACCACGCTAATATAAAATGTTGAAAATAAGTGCATCTGCAGGCCGGGTATATGATAATTCTTTGTCCAATTTTCAGAACATTTTTTGTAAATCTAAAATGATCTTTAATTAGAGTGTCAATTAAATTTAATTATTCATTGCTACCTCTAACTCTTCCCATCTCGTCTTAAATAAAATAGATTACACTAAATGATGGAATAGTTTTTCTTTTAAAAACAACATTTCCAGGATCTGCCCCTTGTCAATAGTGTAGTAGAGCATATTTAAATTATGCTTGTTTTCAAGGCCTGAATGCCTACCTTCAAATCTGAACTCATCTAATCTTTTTATATGAAGCTAATAAATTTAATCGTTATATATCCAACATTCTTATCACCTGTATAAGCTTTCAACAAATTTAGTTTTATATTTCTTCTATTTTTCCTATTGACTAGTCATATTTCATGATCTTTTATGAGCAATTGATGCTCTGTTACTCAGCTTTTAAACACATTTTTATATTATCCTCCACAAAAGCTTGAAATTGAAAATATACTAAAAATTGCTTGTTTATCATCATTTTTTAAAAATGACCGGTAAGGTAGTAATATTTCTGCAATAGACGGTATGAACCCTCTCTTTGCTTTGCGTTTGGAAGGTGCCAACAATTGTGTGCCGACACCTAGCAACCCTAAGGACAACTGAAGGAGACATTGCCATCCCCAGTCCTGGCTTTGCATAGCCAATCACACCTAAGGAAACCGCTGCTTTTAGCCAAGAGCCATCTGACAGCAACAATGGTATCCCTTCATCCATGCCCTCTTCCCAACCAGGCCTGAATTTCCGGCAGCTCCCCGTCAACTGTTGCTGAGTGATCTTCAACCAATGTTGAATGAACTTTCTCTTAGACTAGTACTTTGCTTTCCACAAAATCATAATGACCCTGTAGAGGTCCTGATGAGAATGATTCAAATGGCCTCTGTATGTGAAATGGCTGCTTCACATTATTTATTTATTCT
The DNA here is from genome assembly GCF_050624435.1 of Tenrec ecaudatus. Taxonomy (NCBI): domain Eukaryota; kingdom Metazoa; phylum Chordata; class Mammalia; order Afrosoricida; family Tenrecidae; genus Tenrec; species Tenrec ecaudatus. Next base: position 93,243,733 of record NC_134536.1, read on the forward strand.
TCATCATTTTCATAAAAGGAACATAACCAACAGTCAAGTATGTCAACCACAGAAAATAATGTTATGTATCCTCAAGAAAATGAGAGCACCGAAGTGACATGGTAGATATCTTAGATAAGTAATTCTGGACATTATCCTTGACATTACTGCTAGCCTCTCACATATGGAATACCTGAATGATGCACACGGCTAAGCACTGGATTACTAACTAAAAAGCTGCCAGTTTGAACACATTTATCGGTTCCTTGAAGAAAAACAGGCAGACTTTTCCTGAAAGGGCACAGACTTGAAAATCCTATGGAACCCAACTCTCCTGTGCAAAGCACGCGGTCCACATGAGTCAGGCTCAACCCTAAGACAACTGATCTGTCTCTCAGACCTGGAGTGAACTCATGTTCCAGTTGGTCTAGGGACATTACTCAGTGTAGACCTGTTATCTGATCCGATCGTGGCCTACCATGTCTGGGTGATGACCTGTCCTAACCTCTTGTGTCCTATCCTTTTGTCTTTACAAATGTCCAGCTTGATTCATGAAATATATATCACCAGTCACCAAAATGTGACAATAGAGGCCAAATTGTTTTTGTTGTTTTTTTTTTCAAATTTTAATTCTTTATTTGAAACAAACAATTCCAGAGACAGAAGATTAGTCCTGACAATAGTTTTACACGAGAACACAACGGTAGACATGGCTCACTGAAGAGATAGGCATGTGTCTCAGAACAAGATATATAATTTAAGCAGTGGCTAACCTGATGACTATGATCAAAATACAAAAAGAAAAGTGGGGACCAGCCTAACTGACAGGGAAAGAACTAGGTACCCCCTCTACTGGACACTAATTATTTTCTAGGGCTTCACAGAAAAGATGGGAAAGAGGGAAGATGTAAGCAATGAAGGTAGAAGCTATGTCCATAGCTCCTCATCTATCCTTTGACCACAGATCCCAACTTTGCAGGACCCAGGGCTCCCCTTGGAGTCGCCTGGCTCTTATGATGGTAGAGAGTAAGAGAGAGCAAGAGCAGGAGGCCTACCTCAAACCGACGTCAGACAGGTTGTTGTTGTTGCTCTGCGTTGGGATCTCGGCTCATTGAATTAAAGGGAGGCCCTTATAAAAGGGGCTTTGCATATTGACATCATGGCTCATGCCAATCTAAGACAACAGGGAAAAGTAAACAAACATATCCAGGGACCAGGAGTCTGCTTCCTATAGTTAGAATCATTCTTTGCCTCTGAGGGGAGAAAATGCCATATGGTTGGTGTGGTGGATGGTGATAGGGGGTGGTGGAGCCAGTTAGTTTTGTTCTTTTACTTGGTGCTTGGGAGTGAGGTGAGGGCTAGGGGTGGGAGGCTGGGAGGGAGGTTAGTTGAGAAGTGGTGAGAGGGTTCCCTAACCACCTTATTTCATGGGAAGGGAAAAATATGTTTTAGAAGCCCCATGCTTTAGGTAAATGGTCCCTAGAGGACAATTTTTAATACTGACATTTTCTCTCATATTTATCACTTGAAACTAGATAGTCATCAGGAGCATTGAGTTGCATAGTCAATTAACATGACCCTTCGAGAAATAGTTCCTGTGTGAATGTATCATAATTATGGACTCTATGCCTGTGGCTAATAATCCCATTTTGGATGCTGTTCTCTCCTTTATTGATGGGCAAGGTTTCAAACTAAATTCAAATTCACTGTTATCTCGCCTATGCCAACTCATAGCAGCCCTGGCAGTGAGATCTGACATTAGTAAAGAATGAAAGTCAATTCACAACGTTGGCTTCTCTGGTGGGACCTTTAAGACTACTTAACTGAAGGCTTTGGTTTCTCATTGAGCTTCAATACACAAGGTCAGCAGTTTGATATCAACACCCGCTCCTTGGGAGAATGATGAGACTTTCTATTCCACAAAGATTATAGTCTTGGAAAGCCACACTGGAGCTCTACTCTGTTCTGTAGGGTCACTGTCCTCTTACATGAAGAAGAATGTGCATCAAGTTTGGAGGAAGGCTTATAAACAAGCTGAGATATGCAGATGACACAACTTTGCTTGCTATAAGTGAGGAGGATTTGAAGTACTTGCTGATGAAGATCAAGGATGACAGTCTTCAGTACGGATTACAACTCTCTATAAAGACCAAAACCTCACCAATAGGTAACATCAAGATAAATGGAGAGCAGTTTAAAATTGTCAAGGATTCTGTCTTGCTTGGATCCACAATCCCTGCTGCTCATGGAAGCAGCAGTCAGGAGATCCAAAGAATTGCATTAGGTAAATGTGCTGCACAAGGCCACTTTAGAGTATTGAAAAGCAAAGATGTTACTTTGAGGACTAAGGTATGCCTAACGCAAGCCTTGTTAATTTAAATTGCTCATATGTATATGAACGTTGGACATTGAATAAAGAAGACTGAAGAAGATATGAATGAATTTTGAATTGTGGTTCTGGAGAAGAATATTGAAAGGACTAGGGTGTGCTAGAAAGATAACCCCATCTGTCTTGGAAGAAGTACAGCGAGGGCCAGTCTTAGAGGACATGATAGCAAGAGTTCATCTTACATACTTTAGACATGTTGTGAGGAGACACCAGTCCCTGGAGAAAAATATCATAATTGGTAAGGTATAAGGGCATCAAAAGAGAATAAGGTCCTCAAGATGTACTGACACCATGCTGCAACAACGGAACAATTGTGAGGATGGCACAGGTCCTGTCAATGCTTCACTATGTGTGGGAAATGACTGGCTGGCACTTAACAACAGCACAAATTATAATGACCTATTAACTTCCCTAATAGAGCTCCTTAGTCAGGAGTACTGTGTGTGAGTTCTATGTGACCACTGCAATGAATTATCGAAGCCGTCACAGATGAGAATGTTGGGGGAATGGCTGGTGTCAGCTAGGTAAAGGGAGGTAAGCTGTGGAGTTATGTCTGAATGCTGCCTCCTGGAGATATGGAAGCCAGAAAGGTATATCAGGTAATGCCACTCCCACTGCCATTTACCGCAAGTGTCATTTCAAGTTATATGCAAATTTAAATACAATTACTATAACAATGCATCTGTAACATTAATGTATGCTAGTCTCATCAATACAGCTGTTAGTTATACACATCACACAAAATACACAGCAAAAAGGAAAGGAATGTGTATAGGAAATTAAAAGTGGGCAGAGGGGGAAAAATAAAAAGAGAAAATTAAAGGTAACAAACATCATTTTTATAGTAAAGATTTTATGGCTGTGTTGTTGTTTTCTTATCATATTAAACAAATAAAGGCTACTGGATTTTTATGTTACATAAAAGTATTCATTTAAATGATAAATAAAAGTCTTGGTGGTTAAAACGTTCACAGGGAAATAGCTACTGCTTTCTTAAAGCATTCTTAGATAAAGGTGATGTGTTTTTCAGTGTGTAATCTCCAGGGAAACATACTCCAAGAGGCAAAATTTGAGCAAAAATAATTCTTAATATGACACATGAATACTATCTTTGCTTGACTCAGTCTTCACAAAAATCCATCCACGCACCTGTATATTCGATGTTCTCCTGGAAAGTTCACACAGAGGGTTAAAGTTATACATCCATGTGGCTAGGACATGATTCTCTGTAGTTCTGCAGACCAAATACAATCATCCTTCAATTTTGCAATCTGATGTGATCAGTCAGTATGTTGAATGCCCTTGAAACTGTGGCCTGCATGCGAGATACTCACGTGGACATTTCCTGGCCATACTCTCTCTCCATCCTAGCCTGCTGATTTGGGGTTTGTCAGTTTCTTCCACCAAATAAGCCAGGAAAACCTTCCAGTCGGATCACGGGCCCATAGATTTGAGACTTGCCAACCTACTCGAGTGTGTGAACCATTTATATGAAACACATTTTTCTATCTACCTACAAATACATTTCACTGGTATTACTTTTCTAGAAATCCCAGCCCAAGACCCATTGCAAGAACAAATATTTAAAAATAATTTGTGTAACATTCTGGCAAATTCAAATGTGGAAAATGTCATTACAATTTGAAGATGAACAACATCCTTGAGAAAGTTGAGTAGAGTGACTCATTGAAACAATACCCCCCTAGAGTGCAGGAGTGTGCAGGTCACAGTGTGCCATTTTGGACGACGAAGAAGAGAAACTGTGAGGACCTCACTTGGCAGATGACAAATGTCATCTAGGGTTTTTTACACTAAAGCCTTACAAAAATGAGATTTCTACATAAAACTGTCAACTGATCTCTAACACTGTGTATCACTGCAAATTTCAAGAAAGAAGTCCAAAGAAATGAAACTAAAACATATGCACAACGATTAAAACCAGTTTTGAATGTCAAGGAGCAAGGGAGGACAGGGTTTCACCCAGCTTCACTGAGCTCAAGTGTTGTGAGGATTCAAAAGGGCAAATACGTATAATCGCATTAATATGGAAAATTGAGGCCATCTAGCTGAGAAGCAACAAAGCCCACATAGAAGAAGCACACCAGCCTGTGTGATCACCAGATGTCCATAGGATCAGGTATCAGGCATAAAAAACTCAGAGCAAAAAATCATACCATTATGAATGAGGGGGAGTGTGGAGTGGAGACCCAAAGCCTATCTGTAGACAACTGGACATCCCCTTATAGAAGGGTCAGGGTGCAGTATAGCATGAAGGAAACACACAACTTCTCTGTAATTCTTTAATGCTTCCCCTCACTCCCCCCTCCCACCCTCAACTATCATGACCCCAATTCTACCTCACAAATCTGGCTAGATCAGAGCATGGACACAGGTACAGCTAAGGGCTGGAAATACAGGGAATTCAGGACAGATAAAGCCCTTAGGACCAATATTGAGAGTAACCATACCAAGAGGGTAAGGGGAAGTTGGGGGAGAAAGTGGGAACTGTTCACAATGATCTATCTAGAACCACCTCCCAGGGGAATGGACAACAGAAAAGTGGGTGAAGGGAGACATCGGTCAGTGTAAGACATGAAAAAAAAGGTTTATAAGTTATCAATGGTTCATGAGAGAGTGGGGACATGAGGACAAAAAACTAGGAGCTGATACCAAGGGCTCAAACAGAAAGAAAATATTTTGAGAATGATGATGGCAACAAATGCACAAATGTGCTTGACACAGTGGATAGATGGATGGATTGTGATGAGTTGTATGAACCCGCAATAAATGATTTCAAAAAATAAATAAAAATGGAACATACCTAAAGAAAAAAAGAAAAATTGAGGCTAGTCAATTATATAATAGACCTAGTTTTATTTGTATTTACCAAGGATGGTGGGTCAGTGGGAGGAGATTCACTACTTCAGAGATACTTAGTATCTATGAATAATGATGTAAAATTTGGTGATGAATAATGATGATGGTGGAACAATATGAAAAACATAAATGATATCACTGCATTTTATTTGTGAAGAATGTTGGAAACACGATGAACTTATCATATATATTTAATATGATCATATGTTTTATTACTATTTTATAAATAATTTATTGGGTGCTCTTATAACATTCCAAACATCAATTATATCAAGCATATTTATACATATGTTGACATCATCATTTCCAAAACATTTTCTACTTGAGCCCTTTATATAAGCTCCTCTTTTTCCCCTCCCTTCCCCACCCTCCAGCCCTCCTGAATCCTTGATCAATTATATATGTTATTATTATTTTGTATCTTACACTGTCCATTGTCTCCCTTCACCGGCATTCTGCTATTCGTCCCCTTGGCTATACATCCAATCTTGTGATGGGTTCACCTTTCTCCCCCTCCCCCAACCCTGCCTATCCCCCCACCCTCCTGATATCGTTACTCCCATTACTGCTCTTGAGGAGTTTATCTTGAATTGCATGTGTTGAGAGCTCTTATCTATATCAATGTGTGTTCTCCAGCCTAGCCAGATTTGAAAGTTAGAACTGGGTCATGGTAGTGGGGGGAAGGAGGTGAGAAGCATTCAGGAACTAGAGGAATGATATGTGATTCCTCAGTGCTATACTGTACCTTGGTTGAATCATCCCTTCCTTTTACCACTTCTGTGGGGAGATGCCCAATTGTCTACAGATGGGCTTTGGGTCTCCACTCCAACGCCCCTCTTCCACATCAATATAGTTGTTTGTTTGGGATCTTTTGATACCTGATGTCTGATCCCATCAACACCTTATGCTCACACAGGCTAGTGTGCTTCTTCCATGTGGGTTTATTTGCTTCCCTGCTACATGCCTGCTTGTTTGACTTCAAGCCTTTAAGAGCCCAGACACTATAAATTTTGATAACTGGACACCATCTGCTCTCTTCACCATGCACCCATTGTGTCCTCAGCGTACTTCTACAAATAGCTTTTGCCTACTATTTCATTCCTCTAGTTCCTTTCACCTTCCTATCCCACTGTCATGCTCACCCTTGGTTCAGGCTCTCAGTAATTCCTCTTGGATACATTACACTTGATTAATCGCCCCAGGCATTATACACCCTTCTTGCCATCAATTTCAGATCTCTTGTTGTTCCCTTATCCTGGAGTTTGTTGGCTCCCCACTCCCCCTCCCTGCTCCCTCCTCTCTTATGTTCCCCCCAGAACCGACAGTCTCTGTTGTTTTCTCCATGGCATTGCTCATCTTGCCTATCTTATATAGATAGACATAGGGCAAAACAAAAACAAACAAACAAAACCAAAACATAATAAAACAAGCAAACAAAACAAAACAGGAGAAGGAAAAAAAATAAATCAATAGATAGTTCCAGGTTTGTCTGCTGATAGTTCCAGGTTTGTCTGTCTTGTGTATGTTTTCTAATCAAGTCTGATGAGGTTCCAAGCCCTGTTGCCCAAATCAGAAGTTTATTTTAAGCATTTCTTGGGGACTTGGTTACTTTGCAACCTTTGCTGCACAGTCATACTCCCTTGACTCTTCATACCTGTGTGCGTGGGAAAGCCTAGACACGCTTTCCAGACAACATCCCCACTGCTGTCTCTTGTAGTGCTATGGGTCAGTGAAGGAACATTGAGACCTTAGGCAGGTCCTAAGGTCCTCTATATGCACTGGCTGCTCCAAGCAGGGATGTCCTCCGTGGGGTTTGGTGGGCCATGATGAGTCTCTCTCTCTCTCTCTCTCTCTCTCTCTCTCTCTCTCTCTCTCTCTCTCTCTCTCTCTCTCTCTCTCTCTCTTAGTTCACTCCCATGTGGGCTGGACAAACCTATTTCCCTCTCCTGGCTATATCTTCACTAATGTCCTCCGCATTCCCTTCTTCTGGGGAGGGTGTCAACAGAACTTGGCTTGGGCCCAGCCCCATAGCTGCATGCTAGTGTATTGCCTTCAAGGCTGGGAATTCTGGGATGGGGTCTGGCCCCTCTCTCCCTTTCCTTAGGAGACATAAACAATACCCTCCCCATAGGTGTATTAGTGCTCTGTTCCCCACCACACTCATTTTCTTTCTTTCCCCTCTATTTTAGTTGACTGCTTTTTGAATCTCTGAGTTGGGTCAGACCCTGCCATATATATATATATATATATATATATATATATATATATATATATATATATATATATATATATATATATACACACACACACACACACACACACACACACACACACACATACATACATATACATATATATCCTATAAGGGAAAAAAATTATATTATGAACAAAGAGAATGAGAAATTTATGTAGACATGTCAATTACTTGACCTAAAATAGCATACCAAAATTCAGCTCTATTTACTCTTCTCATTTCATGTAAATTTAAAAGAGCAAAAAGGAAAAGACACTATAAACATAAAGAAAAGTCTTGACTGTTCACATGAAAACTATGATGCTTTGCTTAAGAAATAAAGCAGCTTAGATAAAATGTTCTATTTGTTTCCTGTGTGATCTCCAGTAAGTGGTAAAGTTAGAAGTCTGAGAAATGAGTTAGGCTCAGTCCTAGACTTGAATCCTAGCTCTTACACATATTCATATTTTATCTAAGTAAATCTAATTTTATTCTCCAAATGGAAAATGTCATTTAGGACGTTTTCCATATCAACACCTTCATTTATAAAATGGAGATGATAAAGCCTCAATTTTGGTTATAAAGTTTAATTAGGGAATGCAGTTAAAATAGTGTAATACCCGGCACATAAACACTAAAAATGCTTATTATTTAATTGTCCACTGAGGCATCATAAGGATAAATGCATTTTTAAAGATCACACACAAACATGAAAACATGCTCTGCTCCCAAGTCACAGAAAGGACTAGTCTCAGAGCCTAATCATGAGAATGTGGTTTGCAGAAAGCTCTGGATGGCCTTGGGAGCCCACATGGGAAATCCCCCTCCAGTAAGGGATGGGAAGACTGGTGACCAGAGTGCACTGGAGAGATAGCTATGGGATATCAAACGGTGAGCCTGACTGGAATGGCTAAAACCTTCTTACTTTGTTGTCCCCCTCTGATGCACGTTAGGTCTGATCTGGTTTTCCAGATTTTCTGTATTTTTCCACATTTTCTGTAACTTTGGGGTTTTTGGTTGTTGGATTTATCTCAGATGTGTTTTGTCATTGTGGGTGCCCCCCTTGAATTTCTGTGTTATGCGTGTCTTTTTTTCAGTATATGAAACCCAAGATTTTTGAACTTATACAGAGAGCAGTTAGAATAAGGTTTTCAGCGGGGAGGGGCAGTATAGTGTTGGGGGGAGGTGGTGTAAAATGGAGATAGTGTCAAGGAGTTTAAGAAGGGAAAGAATGCTTTGAAATTGATTGTGGCAGCAATTGTACAATATTGCTGATGTGGTTGAACTATTGAATGATTTAATATCTGTATTAACTCCTTATAAAATGGTTTTGGGAAAAAACCCACAAAATGTGGTCTGCTGATTTTAAGTGTTTAATTACTTTGACTATAGTCAGATTTTTGACACAATAAAATAGAAAGGAATTATATATATGTTAGTTATATATTTATTTTATTATATATCTCTGTATATTATGTACAATATATAAATTATATTATATATTTGTAATTTCTTAAATGTTTAGTTAGGTCTATTAATTTCAGATAATAAAAGCAAAGGGAATGCTAGACGGCTATATTCAATCTAGTATTATGCAGGAGATGAATGACCTATTTCAAATTTTAGCCTCTTAACAAAGACCTTAAACTGGCCAAATAACTATTCATTATTAGCATTATGCCTTGTTCTCTTCTCCTTCCCAGTTCTCTTCTTTTCCTTTTATAAAATATTAGGGCCTTGGATGAAGGAACAAAAGCAGAGTCTTATATCTACTCTATGCTCTCATTAAATTGGATTTTATCTAAATGAAGACGCAATTTGGTTTAAATATATTTATACAATTTTGTTAATCCAAATGTTTCTCCAATGCAGTAGCATCAGCAACCTTTCCCATTTTATTATTTCTCTCCTGAATTAAAGCTATAATCAATTCAAACAAATTTATTTAATTTTAATAAATAAAATAACATTTTAATTATTATTAAAATAAGTCTTCTAATTAAAATAAAATTTATTAGAGCAGATATTGTTGAATTTAGATACATTATTCTCCATGGAAGGAAGATCAGGCTGTCTGCTCTCACAAAGATTTAATATCTCAGAAACCCAAAGGTGCAGTTTTACTCTGTCAGAATTGACTTGATTGCAGTGAGTTTGAGGTTTATGTTTATGAAATAGTATTTACATAGATATATTGGAATGGAAAACAAGCTAAATGTTATTTTTAAATGAAAACAAATTTCGATTAAAAGTAGGGCTGGAAATGTTATTTCACTAAAAGTAATATAGAATAAATAACCTACCAACTTAATCAATAAGAGATATCTAATAGTTCCAGAAGTCAGAATTAATTAAGGAATTAAAATATGACTACTGAAGAAAAGTCAAAGGCAATAGTATTTTTCATTTTGAAGTACAGAAAATGAAAAGATAATATTAAAATTGTATATCCAAGATTTCTTTTAAAACCAAATAATGAGGAGCTGATCTTTGTATGTATAGAAATATAACATGAAATAAGTATAACTTTCTGAATAAGGAAATTAATGTTCAATATTAATGTTTTAATGCTTAGATGAGAAGTGAAAATCGCAGACAATTTTCCATAAATTAATATTCTCATCCTCAGAATAATAAAATTTCTCTTCTCTTTTAAATGACCTAAGTGGAATACTTTCTGAAATTTCAATTTGGGGATGGTTGTGGTAGAATTCTCACCAACCCTATGGGAGACCCAGGTTTGTTTTCTAACTAGTGACTTTCATACATAGCCATCATACTTCTGTCGAGGGAGATTTTCTTCTTGTTGTGCTGATGAACAAGTAGCACGAGGCTTGTAGCTTCTAAGCTAGGAAAAGGTCAATAAAAAAAATCAGTCATATGGAGCACCACAGTCATCTGATAATGAGGACGGTGTAGGACCAGACAGGCAGCACGCCTTCCGTTTTTGATGAATTGGGCAGACTTGAGAGCTAACAGGCACAACAGCTACTCTATAAATTGGAAAATGTTTAAGAATAAAGATTATATTTTTCACATTTAAACTCATTGGACTTTTTTAAAGTAAATTGAACTTAAATATTTTATAAACATAATTTCACAAATAAGACAGTTTTAATTTCTCTACTTGTTGCAAAAATATTACCCATCATAACACTAAACTTTAATATTCATTTGTTTTTAACTTTTTATTTTGAATTTGGTGAAGGTTTATATAGCATGTCAGTTGTTTTCCACTCAACAATTCATACATATTTTGTTTCATATGATTGATTGCATTCCTACAATATACCATCATTCATCTCACTTCTTCCAGTATTTCCTGTTTACATTCCTCACTTCCTTCCTCACTTCCTATATTCCCTGTTTACATTCCTCCTTCTTTTGTAATCTATATACATTTTGTCCTTGGGTGAATGCTGCCCTTTAGATCTCAAATCATCTATTATTCTAAGGTGTACCTCTCACTAGTGTTATTGCTCCTCTGTAGACCTAAATTTTGGCTACAAATTGAGCCACAGGGATGAGTTAATTTTAAGATCTGAAGGTAGAAAATGAATATCTTTCAGGGATACAAGCAGTATCTATTAGCTCAGTAAGCTTGATCTCTTGTGTACTTTTGAGTCTTGTTCTACATTTTCTCCCACTTTATCGAATTCCTTGTGATGTGATCACATCCAGAGCAGCTGACAGTCATAGTTGGGTATCATTTATTCATTTATTTTTATTCTTTGATATCAGGGTCATAGAGAGTGATAGTCTATGCTCCATTAGTCTACTGGACTGTTTCCATGTATCTTCACCTTTCATTTCTCTCCTTTCCTCTGGACAGGGAGACCAAGAGTTGCACCTTACATAGCCGATCACTTGCTTTTAAGGCCTCGATCACTATTCACCATAACAGAATGAACAACATTGGCTTTATGGATTCCAGTCGGCCAATTGGAATTGCTGTCTACTTAGACTGTGATTCAGAGTCCCCAGGTCCAATAACTCATTCCCTGGAGGCATTTGACTGTGTCTAAGGATTTTAATAACTTGGCCCTTGTCTGCTCTACCACATCCATGGATTTATCTGTAGCAAAGGCAGATAAATCCCCATGCGCACATCTCACCTGTCAAACCTATATCTCTATCTAAGTATGGCATCACAGACCTATTTCTCGTCTGAATGGCAAACTAATAGTGAGTAGGGGCAGGGAGCGTGGCAGGAACGAACAGAAAACCAATATTAGATTGCTGCCATCACTGCAATCATCCCTGGATGGTCTTCAAAAGTGAAGGCAACCACAAATGACTTGCATCATATGAATTACAATTCTAATAGAGTGCGGGATAGCTCCTTAAGTGAGAACTTTTCTAGAAGTCAAAGATTATTTTAAAATATTATTACACTGATTATAATGCTTAAAATATTTAGAATTACAAAAGACTTCATTAAAAGGCATGTTTGAAGCTATTGAATAGAAAAAGATTTGAAAACTATATAGTAGATTAAGTATTGGAATCAAGGACAGTCATGTGTTGCTTAACATCCATGTTATGCTCTGTGAAAGAGGACTTTATGTGGTTGTACATTGTGCGGTTACCATATCACAGTCTGGTGCTGCTTGTTCCTTGAGCATCACAAAAGGAAAAAAAGCCTGTGCTGTAGCAGTGACCATCGACACGCTGAGAGGGCTTCATGTTTGGGCTCGGTCCTCTAGCTGCATCATTAACAATTTCTCCCTATGTGATCCAAGTCCTTCTCATGCTTTTGTTGCCCTCGTAGCTCTCAGTGGAGCCGATCCTTTAACGCTGTGGATATGCTTCTCTTGTTTTCAGGACCACTGTGATCATCAAGCGTGACATGCCTGAATCACAAACAAAAGCATTGACGGATTTGTCTACATTCCTATTTTTTTTTACAAATACTTGTTTTACTTCCAAATTGATTCTTCTTCTTTGCCTCTAGTTTCTGCCATAACACTGGTTTTGCTGCAATTCAGTCATGATGCACTTTATAGTAATATTTATGAAAGAGAATGAAACAAAGCGCTAACACTGAAATGAAACATCCAAGAGAGGGGCAACACACATGACTAGATACCACTCCTATGAGGCAAAGCATATTCTTTTTTTAGATAGAAAGTACAATACAGTCAATACACAAAATAACATACTTATTTACTATACATGTAAAAAGATATGCATTATAGCTTAGATATATTTATACAGCACCATAATGTGGCTGACAGTGTAATCACTTGGTATATAAGAGACATGAAATACACATGTGTGGGAAGCCATTACATTATCTACAAGCTATCCACTGATCAGGATTTCTAAACTTTATTATAAACGTATGGGGCCATTCACATATATGTGGCCAGACATTGCCTGATAGGACATTGCGAGGCACTTGACTGTATATTGTAGAACAATTAAGTTTATAGGAAAAATAGAAACAGATTAATAGAGAAATATCAAGTGGCATAGATTTTCTATTATATTTTTTAAAATCATGATATCACAAGTAATATTAAATAAACCATGGACTGAGGAACACCAGGGTCGTCTTTGGAGAAGTGCAGCTACAATGATTTTTAGAAGTGAAGATGGAAAGACTTAATCTTAGGAATCAGGCCATGCCATTGGAAGAAACCACGCCCTGGAATAATACATGACTGGTAAAGTGGAGGGTAGGAAAAAAGAGGAAGACCCCTGACGAGATAGATTGACACAGTGGATGAAATAGTTGTCTCAAGCAAAACATTGATTGTGAACACATGGTACAGAAATGGGCAGGGCTTTGTCTTGTTCATGGAGCCGACTCACCAGTACCGAATACAAAATTATATCAGAAGTTAAATTAAGCAAAATGTTGCAAACAGTTTACACTTCTACCAACCAGAAATTAAATAATTTAATATGGTATGCCTTTGTTAATAAATTAACACATAATATATGTTACTATATATAAACTTTGAAAGCATAATACTGAAATAAAAGACAAAGTTACATGATATTACGTACAGTTAGGTTGCTTTTCATGGAATGCTTAAAAAATCATTAAGCACTATATCACTGATGGAAAATACGAATACAGTGAAGTGTAAGATGTATACAAGGAAGAGTCATAATAGTGGTTGTTAGGGGGTGGAGAACAGATGTGAAATAACATTTATTTAATTTGTAACTTTTTGTTTCATATTAAACAAGATCAAGACCCCCCCAAATATATTTTATCATTTCTGTCACTATCAGATGTAATGGTATTTATTACAAATGAGGGTCAGTCTAAAGTATTGTCACAAATGTTCTGGTGCATCCAAGCACAGATTTATAGCAAACAAAAGGTTTGCAACTTGTCTCTGATCACTGGGTGCCTGGAAATAAATTGTCTCAACAGTGCGCTTCTCTTAGTCTTACTGGGGTGCATTCAACACAGAGATCAATAAAACCAGTGGCCTTGAGAGGTTCTGTAGGTCCAGTTAAATTCAAGGCAGAGGGGTCCATTCAGAAGGTGTGACAGCATCTTGGGGAGATCAAAGTGGTAATCCCACTGTCACTAGAAGTCAGGTCACTGTTCTTTCAAATACCAACAGGGTCACCCTGAGTTAACTGGTTTCAACAGAGTTTCCAGACTTAGACTGGATTACGGAGAAGGAATAGGCTGCCCGCTTCGTAGAGATGAGCAACCAGCAACCTTCTGAGTAGCAGGGAGCCTGGCCAGCCATAGAGCTGGAAGAGGCGCTCCTCTGGTAGTAGGCGCTCAAAACAGGACTGACAGAGAGACCTCCTCAGAGTGTTCCTCACGATGATTACATGGGCAATTGGAGACTTTGGATGCCTTCGTTGCTGATGGGACATTACTCAAAATGAGAAAAAACTAATAATAATCAGAATGTAACCCATAATAATCAGATTGTGGAATGTATGGAGCATGAATCTAGGAAAAGTAGAAATTGTAAAAAGAAAAAAATACAAAAAAACTAAAAACCAACCAAACAACAACAAAAAATCACTCCAAATGCGGAATGTTTATCTATAAATATCCTAGGCATTAGTGAGCTAAATAGGCTTGTATTAGATACTTTGAAATCAGACAATTATATAGTTTGTTATACTGGAAATAATAAATCCAAGAAAAACTGTGTCACATTTCTCACCCAAACCAATGTTTTAAGATAATCGTCAAGTGTAAAGGCTGTGACAGGATAATATCTATACACATGTAAAGAAATCCAGTTAACATAAAACTTCTACATCAAACTCTAAAGCTAATGATAAAAAAATTGAAGAATTCTACCAACTTCTTCAATTTGAAATTGATCAAACATGCAACCAAGATTGATGGATAATTATTGGAATGCAAAAGTTAGAAACAAGGAGGAAGGAACAGTAGTTGGGAAATATGGTCTGGGTGATAGAAACAAACTGGACTCGCACCATGCTATTGGGAATCACCTCAAATACATGCGAAAGATGGACAATGAATATGGAGGACTAGAGAAGATATTGTGGATATGAATTATGATGCTGAGAAAGAATTAAAGGTACTGTGGACTGCAATAAGAATAAACAACTCCATCTTGGAAGAAATATATGCAGAACACTTTTTAGAAGTGAAGAAGGTAAAAGTTCATCCTACATACTTTGAACATGTTCTCTCCAGTCATGATCGCACATTTATGCCCCTGAAATAGGACATCATGCTTGGTAAAGTATAAGATCATCACAAAAGAGGATGTTGTGCCACAAGATGGACTGACCATGGCTGTCATAATGGGCTCAAAGATACCAATGGTGAGAATGACATAGGACAGGCCAGTGTTTGGTTCCATTGTGCTGCATAGGGTCCCTATAAGTCATCACTGCCAGCATTTAACAGCAACCAAGGTTATTCCTGATTGATATTCTCTGAGGACACAGGACAATCACAGGAGCTTATTGTGAAGTTTAAAAACAAACAAGCAAACAAACTGAAAACTACGTTAGGGAAAAAATGCCCGGAGATTTCACGGAGGAGTTTTATTCCAACCATAAGGATGTACTTGCTTATTGTTCAAGGGAAGCCAGGGTTTTGTATGAACATTTGGGGGACAATTTACTCCATCCTTCCCACAGACCTATTCTTGTTACTCAAGACTTTTTAAAATGTGTTTCTGGAGCTCAGAGGTCATTTAAAAGGCACCTGAGGTGAGTAGCTCAAGGATGTGGAGATAGCCTCCAAGAAAGAGCACACCCTTCTTAGAGGAAGGGCCACAGGCCCGGAAATGCTACCTTCAGAAATTAATTGGCCTACAAGGTGGATCTGTCATAAAACAATAGATTCACTCTTTAATATTTTGTTCAATAAACATTTCTATGATTTTATATCAATACTTTTGACATTCCCTAGTTTTCCTTTATGCTTTTGAATTCTAAGTTATCTTGTTTAAAAAATAAAAGAAATGAGAAATATTATAACCTGACCATTGAGAGACATTATATCATTTATATATATGAAATTGTCTGATTATATAATCCAAATACATGAAATTATCTGCACCACAGAGTCCAAAACAACTTATGTGCAATATAAGACCTTTTCATTCTTAGTTCTGACTTAAAACCTAAGATGATTAATATTATGTGTCAAATGGGCTAGATTATTGGGCTCAACTATTGGTGAAACACAATTGTCTTGATGCGACTATAAAGGTATTTATATGTGATTAACATTGAAACCATTTGACCTTAAGTAAAGCAAATGAATCTCTTTAATGTAAGTGGGCTTCACTCAATCAGCTGAAGGCAAAACACTTAAAGCAAAAGACTCAAATCAAGAGTGAAATAGAAATAGTAACGATTTTGCAGATATAAACCACATTATAAAAGAGTATCATGAACAACTGTAGGGCATAAACTAATTTACAATATGTGGATATTTTCTAGGACGACACAAGCCACTGAAAACTGTTCCATAAGCAGTAGAAAATCTGACTAGATTGAATCAATAATTTTTAAAGTACCCACAGGCAAGATTTGACTCCAGATGATGAATTCCTCCAAAATTCAAAGGCTTAATATGAATTTTTAAATAAACTCTTAAAACTATAAAAAAGCGAAGGACACTACTCATTAGTACAGCAAGTTTTCTACTAGTACTAAAAGCAGGAAAAGATATTACATGCAAACAATAGACCAGTATCTTTTCTGAGTCCTGAGGCAAAAATAAAACTTCCTAGTCAATTAAATTCAGCAATACGTAAAAATAAACAAATGTCATGACCAAGTGAGTAGCCAGAAGCTGTGGTGGAATGCAGTCTCCTGGATTAAGTCACAGCCTTCATGCAATGGGAAGAAGGCTCCTTGGCAGCAGTGTAGCCTGTCTTTTAAAGCAAACTCTGTGGGAATGCTTCGGTTCTGCTAGATCAGTATCTCACATCTGGTTTGTCAACCTCCTGCCATATTGTCTGCTAATTCCAGGAACAATCAGCAGAAAGCCAACCTTGAACTGACTTTATATCCACCAGCCCCGCCTCCACAACTACATAAATTAGGGGTAACCTACAGCTTATCAGCTGATCCACTGACTTAAATCAGACTGGCAGGAGTTCAAGTCTGATTCAGATAAGGTCTTCACAGAAGGGATAGTTTTACTTATGTCAGAAGGATCTTGGATGAAATCCAAGAATACCAGAAAGATATATTTGGTTTTATAAACTACTTAATAGTTTCTACTGTTTAGATTATAACAAACTATCAATAATATTGAGAAGAATGGGAATTCCAGACACTTCATGTGCTTATGTGTTCCGTACACAGAACAAGAGATGGTCATTTAAGCAGAACTAGGGAACACTGCATGGTTTAATATAAGGAAAGGTGTGTGTCAGGGTTGAATTCTTTCACCATACTTATTCAATATGTATACCGAACAAATATCCTAGAACCTGGACTGGAACAAAGTATTAGTATTGGAGGAAGGTTTATTAACAACCTTTGATATACAGATGGCACAGTCTTGCTGCTGAAAGTAAGGAAGACTTAAATCACTTATTGATGAAGATCATGTATTTCAACCTTCAATAGGGATGATCATTTAATGTAAAGAAAACCAACGTCCTCAGAACTGGGCCAATGGACAACATCATACTAAAGAAAGAAAAGATTGATGTCATTAAAGATTTCAATCTTCTGGTTCCCGAATCCATTCTCATATTTTGTCATCACCCCCTACACATGTGAAAGCTGGGCAATGATTAAAGAAGCCTGCAGAACACAGTAGGCCTTCGAACTATGGTGTTGGTGAACAGTATTGGAAGTGCTATGGAGCTCTGGAAGGACAAATCTATCTGTCGTGAAGGAAGTGCATCCAGAATGTTCCTTATAAGGGAATATGGCAAAAATTTGATTCATGTACTTTGGACACGTTATCAGGAACGATTAAGCCCCAGCAAAAGGCCATCATACTTGCTAAGCAAGGACATCATGCTTGGTAAAAAAGATTGGAGTCAAGGAGGAAGACTATTAATGACATGGATTTACACAGTGCCTGCAACAGGGAACGTCACCACTACGGTGATTGTGAGGATTGTGCAGGACCAGGCCACATTTCCTCCTGTTGTACATAGGTTCACTGTGATGTGGAACTGAGCCGTCGCCACCAAACAGCAGCAGCTGCAAAGTTGAATGTAATCGTTTACTGCACATCACATACCTGAGATAGAAAACGGGTGCATTTGTTTTAAAAATCATGCAGAGTAATGTTAATGGTTGCATTATTGTAGTGGTCAACAAGTAAATAAATCAACAAATGAATAGTATGCAGACAAAAACTGAACCTTTTCAACAGATTACAAACCATAAATGGTGGCACCATCATAAATTGGACTAGTATAATTCAGTGAAAAGAATAAACTAATACTACATGTTTCACCAATGAACAGTCTCAAAGTATTACAATAATAAAAAATACAAGTTATGAGACAATACATACAGTATAACATTACATGTGTCACATTTAAAAATATTCAAAATAATACATTGCCATACATACAAATACATACAAAATACAATATGTACATGGTAATTATACAACTGAATGTCTACAATAGTTGCCTTCAATACGTGTGATGTTCAACAGTGAGGTGGATTGTCTTAAGAAATGTTCAGGAGTATCTAAGGCAATATTTTAGATTTGTTCTTGTTCCACTAGGTTTTATTCACAGAAAAATTTCATTCCATTATTCTGTTGCTAAGAAACTGCATCTTACTAAGAGGTAGTTTAGTGCAATGGCAAAACCCAAATAGTCTCTAAAGAAAAAGGTGAATGCTAGTCTTAGATGACTAAATATAAGTAGTTCACTTAATTCTCTTATACTGCAGTTGTGTCGCATATTTATCACAGGTTTATCGTATGGATTAAATGAGACAAGATGCATGGTGTTTCATGTAGATCTGGGCACAAATGAAAGGTGGATGTGAGTGAGCCTTCACTATTCTTCTTTTCATCCTAGGGAATAAGGTTTTCCTTAACTTTTAATGAGCCTGGAGGTAGAGTTGGTAAACACTAAACTGCTAACTTGATGGTTAGAGGTCCAAGCCTGCCAGTCCCTCTACAGTAGAGAGATGGGGCCGTCTGCTTCCATAAGGCTAACGGTCTTCAGACTCTATGGGACCCTCTATAATATGGGGTCACTGTGGATCAAACTAATTTGATGGCAACGCGTTATTTTCCTTTGGAAAAAAAATTAAGACAAAATATTTTGTTCCTTTGTGTAAAATACCAACATCCAAACATTACTTTTATTCTTAGTGCTTTGAATTAAGCATTAATTAAAGACTATTGTTTAAAACTAACTTTCAACACTGAAGAAAAAGTAGCCTAATGCATACTATTCTATATCTTCTGCTTCTTCTGAGGGGAGAATCAAAATACATGTACAATTTCTGTTACTCTTGAAATTATATTCTACCATGCCTTGGACTTGGAATGCTTCACCTGGAAGATACAGGAAAAGTATATCTCTCTTCCAGCTGTGTATATGTTGGGAGAGTGAAGCAGGAGTTTCAACGACATGTCTATAACCAGTTTGCACTCCTATTTCCGGTGGCTGTCATAACAAATGGCCGTAAACTTGGTGACTTATAAAGGCATGCGTTCATTCTCCTACAGCTCTAGCAGGCTGACATTGCTTGTATGGAGCCAAACTCATGGTGGTGGCAGCCCCTGCTCCCTTAGCAGATGCTGTAGGAGAAATGTTGTCCTGACGTCTCTCTGTTCTTGCAGTGGTCAACATTTCTCAACAGGTAGTCACGTCTCTGCTATTGCGCCTCTGTGTTCACATTTCCTTCTACTCTTTTTACACATTTTACTTTGGCTTCTCTCTTTAGAGTACACTTGTGATAGCATTGATGGCTCACCGAGATACTCCAAAATAACATCTTCATCTCAACAATTTTCCCTAATCACATGCAACCACAAAGTCTCTCCCACAAGATAATTTCCGAGGCACCAGATCCCAGGAGTGTGGCATTATTTAATGAACCATAGGTGTATAATCCTTCCAGCCACACTGATTAAAAAAGAAAAAACCTGCCAGTCCTTCATATACAATCAGGTAAACAAAGATGTTATGTGTTAATGGTGTAATAGTCTATCAGGCTACTACCATAAATGCAGTAATCAGATCCATTCGCCTTTCCATTGGTGGTCGGATTCAAGAAAGATCAGTGGCTTCAAAAATCCTAAGAAGTAGATCCCCTTTACTTTATAAGGTTACAGCAAGTCAGAATTGACTCGATGGCAGTAAGAGGTATATGTGACAAGATAGCTTGCTCTCATGACTTTAATTATAGATTGTGGAATCTGAATTTGAGCATCTGGGGCTCAAACCTCTCTCCACTGTATCATAGGGATTGTTGTTGTGAGATGCCATTGAGTTGGTCCCAACCCATAATAATTTTATACACACACAAAAAAGACCCCTGTAAAGTCCTATGCCATCCTCACAATTGTTCTTATGCTTGAGTTCATTTCTGCAGCAGCCGTATCAATCCATCTTGTCCAAGTCTGCCTCTTCACCGCTGCCCTTCTACTTTATCTAGCATGATGTCCTTTCCAGGGACTGGTCTCTCCTGTTAGCATGTCCAAAGTATGTGAGATGAAGTCTTGCCATCCTTGCTTCTAAGGAGCATTTTGGCCATACTTATTTCAAGACTGATAAATTAGTCCTTTTAATAGTCCATGTTATTTTAAATTTCTGTGTCCAGAACTATATTCAAATACATCAATTCTTCAGTCTTCCTTATCTAATATCCAACTTTCACATGCTTGTGAGGCAATTGAAAATACCTTAACCCTCAAAGAAACAGGCGTGCTATGCAGTACAGTCAAGATGTCTTGTGCAGTGACTTTACCTAATGGAAAGCGGTTTGGGATCTCTTGACTGCTGCTTCTGTGAGCATTGATTGTGAATCCAGCAAGATGAAATCCTCAGAAATTTCAACCTTTTTTCCTTTTTACCTATTCGTCCATTTGTGGATATTTTGGTATATAACCTTGGAAAATTTAACTATATCTCTGTGCCATAACTTCCTCATTTACAAAGTAAACTAATTCATAAATTTGGTGAGGAGTTAATTGGTATCGCATGTCTAAAGTGCAATTGTACCTAGTACATCCATAGAGGATGGTGATGGTTGTTGTTGTTCAGTGGAGTTGCATTGGAGTCACGCGTTTTCAGTCAGTGAGACTCAGCATGCTTATTGCACATGGGTGACAATTGACAAAATATTTCATGATATTGCCAGATTGGTGCAAAAGAGGGAAAGATGCAAACACAGCAAAGCAGCAGTTTTCACTATTTTCCTTAAATCACCGACAGATGAAAAACAGACTTGGAATTTAGAATATTAACATTTTTAAAAGGAGTCAAATATTATTACAAGCTTAAAAAATGAATTCATGAAATATGTGAAAAATTGTAAATAGTCACATTTTAGAATATATTACTGTTAATGTGAATTTAATTTAATATTTTAAAATATCCACAGGGTATAGCCCCAATCCTTTGTATATGTACTGCAGGTTAATTTTATAACAAATTGTTCTCACTGATTCTTACATATATGTACTATTTTGATAAGTGAACTTTTTTGTCCTATGTCATTGTACTGTTGAGTACTGTTACCTGATTCCCATGTCAAGTATAAGGATATGGTTTCTTAAATTATGAGAGTTCAGAGTTCAATATAAAAATAATAGCAACAAAGAACAATAGTATGGTTTGCATTTTACTAAAGACATCTACTGGTGAAGATTATAAGCAATGATAATACGTTGCTCTATGAGTTACCAAATATACATATACTTTATCCTCAGAAATTTCAAATTACTAGCCCATGCATTTAGAGGTAGATCTTAAAAGACTCAAAAAAATCTACCTACTTTACTCTCTTGTCTGAAGCCTTTAAACTTTCTCTATCATGTTTTGTTGCCTCTCAGAGATTCAGTAGAAAAGTGCTAGAGAATTTCAAAGGAAGTGGTGCTCGTTTCCATCTCATAAGAGAAGAGAGTTCATTGATGTGATTGAATTTTACTCAACTTTATGCATAATCATAACATATTAATGTTACTAAGACTATTATTGGTCTAACAAACCAAAGTTTAAAGGGAAGATGTGCAAAATGAATCAGCAACTGTCACAACAATAAATACAATCCCTTTAGAGAAATAGTGAGAGATAAGGCTAATATCAAATGGCTTAAAGACTTTACAGAAAAATTACAGGGAAGATTTCGTTAGGCAGCAAGGAGTTAGAGTTTTTCAATAGAAGAATGATGATTACATAAATATTATATAATGCAGGTAAAGGCACGAATAGGAAGATGTAGTGGAAAATGTTTGCTATGGCTCCAGTGGGAGTGATATGGACTTTTACTGTTGAGTAACACAGATCTCTAGAGCAGAGGAGTAACAAAGAATGTAAAAAAAAGATAATTAATGTGTTCGTTTATTTGAAAAATAAATGTTTTTAGTTTTTCCTAATTATCATTTTTACATGTACTGAATTAAGTGTATTGTATATATTAATTTGCAAATAGCTTAATTATTTTACAAGGTATCATTAGTATTTTAACTAATTATTTGGTCAGTGTTCGTGCCCAATTAAAAGGATAAGAAATGCAAGCCTAGTAAAACAATAACTTAATCAAGTCCAGAACATAAATGCAGAACCAGGCACTAAAGAGTTGTATTGGCTCTTGACATAAAGAGCAAGGAAGAAAGAAAAATAAATGATGGCTTCATGTCCACATATGAAAGGCTTCGTCCGTGAGGGTTTCCCTCATCTTCATTGATCTACTTCATCAACCAAATCATTTTTTCTGGTGACTGGTCTTTCCTAATGATGTGCCCAAAGTAAACAGCATGGAAGTTGGACCATGCTCATTTGAAAGGATACTTCTGCTGTATTTCCTTTAATGCTGATTTGTACATTTTCTGGCAGTCCTCAATTTACTCAATATTCTTCATCAACAGTACAATTCTAATGGATCAATTCTTCTTCTGTTTTCCATCATCATTGTCTGACTTTTACATGCATATAAGATCATTGACGAGACCATGGCTATGTCAGGGACGCATTAGTCATCAAATTGACACCTTTGCATTCGACAACTTTGATAAGGGTTTTCGCTATTGATGTGCCCAGTGCAGCACATCTTTCAATTGTGCAATTCTGCTTCAAGTGACACAAAGTCATTGCCAACTTCAATTTCTTCTCTTTCAGGAAAATGCGTTGTGGTCCATTTGGGGGGATTTGGGTTTGCTTTGTGTTCAAGTGTAATTCATAAGGAAGGCTAAGATCTTCTTCAATGCATTTTTTCTGTACTTTTCTTCTTCAGTAAGCAAGGTATATCCTTTGTGGGTTATTAGGGATCCTTCCTTCAATATTTGTGCTATATTTTCTTCATGTAATACGGCTTCTGGAATTTTTTGGTTTACCACCCATCTGCCTGTCACACTGTAGTACTATGTGGCTTATTTGTTATTATTATACTGAAAGATTTTCCATTAGTATTTCAACTACTAGCAAAGCAACCCATAGTGTATATGCTTCTGCAGAGATTTCAGAAAAACACAGTCTAGGAAGAAAAGCTCGGTGTTTTATTAGCCATTGAAATTCTCCTAGATCACAGTAGAACAGGCACATCCCCACCAAGAAAGACACTGTATAAAACATTTCCAGGTTGATAATTCCTGTTGCTGTTGTTGCTAGGTATCATCAAGTGAGTTTCAACTCCTAACGCCCCTATATACAGCAGACCCTATGAACCAGCAAACGATGCATGGCCCCGCATCATCCTCGCAATGTTTATGTGAGACCCCATTGTTGCGGCCACTACCTCAGTCCGTCCTGCTGAGGGGCTTTTCATTGTCACTGCTGCTCCTCTCTACAAAACACGAAGCCACACCCTCATGACAACATGTCCAAAGTATGTGAGATGAAGTTTCACTACCGTTGTTTCCTAGGAACTTACTGGCTATACCTATTCCAATAAAGATTTGTTTGAGCTTTTGGCAGTACATATAGTACTCCAGATATTTTTTTTAAAGAATCCATAAGAAACGAGTCCCAAGGAGTTGGAGCATAAAGATCTCCCAAATATCCAACTCTCCCAAGATGCAATACAGCTTCTTCTACCCCATTCCTTCCTAGACTATATTCCCTATGTCCCTCAGAACTATGAGTCACTGAAGGTTCTATAGAGACTCACAAAACTTTAAAAACCTGTCTCACCTGGTGGTGGGTTCTGGTTTAGTACCAAATCAGAAGGTCAGGCTGAGGTAGGAAATATGTAAAGTCCAGAATCAGTAGGCAAAAAAATGTCCAAAAGCCAGCAGCGGGTCTTTCTTCTACCAAATCTCCATCAGGAAATGAAGGTATGGCTCTTCAGGTTATGTATGTAAGAACTGTACAATGGTACCAGCATATATATGCCATCTATGGAAATCAAAGAATGCTGTCTTAAGTCACACACTCGCTTATAAAGTATTCTTAAAAATGCCACCAAGGAAACAGAGTGTGACTTGGTTCACACTCTCTATTAAGGTAGACTCTAAAGATGGCCCCAAGGAAAGAGGTGTGACTTGATTAATCCCATCTACTAAAGTTAGATATTAATCCTACCCTAATCATGCCCATCAACAGTGATCATTCTCCAAAATCGGATAGGATTATAGTGACACAGTCTAGAAAAGGAATATTAAATGAGACCAATTTCTCAAACGGACCTGTTTTAGAAGAAATACCTCAGGAGTGATCCTTAGAGGCAAGAATGGCAACACCTCGCCCCACATACTTTGAACATATTGCCAGGAGAGACCAGTCCCTAAAGAAGGACATCATGCTTGGTAATGTAGAGGGGCAGTGAAAAAGCAGAAGGCTCTCAATGAGATGGATTGAAGCCATGGGTGTGACAATGGGCTCTCGCATAAGAATAATCATAAGGATGGCTCAGGACAGGGCACTGTTTTTCTCTTGTGAATGAGGTCTGCCACCTACAACAACAACCGCAAAAATGAAGAGCCCACTGAAGAAACAAAGGGTGTGACTTAGCTCATACCCTGTACTAAGATAGACTCTAACTCTCTAAATACCTGAAGGAGAAAAAGAAAAGTGTGATTTGGTTAATACTCTTTACTAAAAGCACAGCTCTAAACTTTGTAAGATACTGAAGGCCCAAAGCAGAACGTGGTTGGAGATGGTGCCAGTACATGGGCCTCAGGTCAGAGGACACTAGAATTATGACTGAGGAAGAGATGCTTTCTCAGAGTGCAGTTGACCCTGGTGATGTGAGTAGGAATAAACCCTGTAGAGCCTTCTGATCACAAAGTAAGAGGACTCGGGGTAAGGAGAAATAGGTACAAAAACCTGCTATCAGTCCAGTATTTGGAATGTTGAAAGTGTGACTCTAGGAACCTTGGAAGTGGCCTAAAATGAAGTGGAACACATAAAAAGATAGATATCCTAGGCATTAGAGAGCTGAGGTGGACAGTTATTGGCCCCTCTGAATCAGAAATTCAAAAGATTTACTATGACAGAATCAAAAGGGATGGTGTTACATTCACTGTCAAAAAAATGCCTTGAAATACAATGCTGTATGTGATAGTATTATATGTATCTGCCTTCAAGGAAATCCAAGTGAATACAATTATTATTCAAATTTGTACCTCAACCTAAAAATCTAGTAATGAAGAAATTGAAGAATTATACCACCAATTTCCGTTGAAAATTGATCAAACATGCAATCAAGTTGCATTGTTAATTATTGGTAAATGAAATGTAAAGATTGGAAACAAAGAGGAAGGAACAATAGTTGGAAAGCATGTCTTGGTGATAGAATCAAAGCTGACGATCCCATGATAGAATTATGCAAAACCAATGTCATGGTCATAGAAAGTTCTCTTGTCTGAATACTCAGAAATAAAATTTTTTACAACTGCGGGAAGTGACCATGGATAATCTCAAGATCAGCTGCTAAAAACCAGGCCAGGAGCAGATTGTATAATAGATCATCAATTGATCATATGTAGATTCAGGCTACAGCTGATGAAATTCAAAACAAGTCTGTGTTATGCAGGGTTCTCTAGAGAAACAAAACCAGGACACTTATAGTAGATAGATAGATAGATAGATAGATAGATAGATAGATAGATAGATAGATAGATGATAGATAGACCATGAAAGAATATATCAACTAATTAGCCGACACAGCAGTGCAGAGGGCTCAGTTCAACTCACATCTGTGAACAGTTAATATACTGAAAATCCTTCAGCTCACAGGGGCTACTGTGTCCAAGATCAAGGAAGTAGACAGCTGAGTCATCTATAGGGAAATGCAGGCAGTTCCAGCCACAGGCAGCAAACAGCATGGCGGTCACCAATAGACAGCAGCTAAGGAGCTTAGAGAAGCAGGCCAGATGGGACATTGGACTTACGCAATGCAAGATGACAGGATCCAACAGCCCCAAGCTCAAGCAATGTAAACACCAGCAGCGTGGCAAAGCAGGTCTCAAAGGAACCTCAAGCTCTAACAACATGATCCATGGGTTGGCTGTCCTACAGGTGGTATAGCTCACAAGTTGAGGCAGAGCACTAGCTAAAGTGGTCACGTGCTGGTTTGACCACCAGAGAGCAAGAGAGAGGAGTCATGCTTGTCGAACCATTTATCTCTTCACCCTCCGATCAAATTGTGACCTTATTAATCCCACATGTTCCTATTGGCCAGGTTGGCACAATAAACCTACCTATCACAAAGTCCTTGAGAGTCAAAATACACCCATGAGTCTACCCTACCTGAATTTGTAGAATATCTAAAGAAAAAAATTGATGCATTGAACATTAATGATAGAAGACCTGATGAGTTGTGGTAGGACATTAAAATACTGTATATACCCGAGTAGAAGCCAACTCAAATATCAGCCGAGGAACCTAATTTTACTACAAAAACTGCATAAAAATGGGCTGAAAAACTTGGCTTATACACGAGTATATACGGTATCATTCATGAAGTTAGGGTTCATTAAAAAGATAGGAGAGGAAAGATCAAAGTAGATATCAGAAGACACTCTGAAACTTGCTCTTAACTAAAGCAAATGGAAGAAATAATAAAATCAAAGAGCTGAATGGAAATTGTCAAATGTAAGTTCGAGAAGACTAAGTAAAACACTGCAATGAACTGTCTAAAGACCTGGAGTTAGAAAACCAAAAAAGGAACAACATGGTCAAAATATTTTAAACTGGAAGAAAAGAATCAAGCCTTGAATTGAAAAACTTAAGATTCTATGGGCAAAATAATGAATGATGCAGGAAGCAACAAAAGAAGATGGAAAGAACACACAGAGTCACTGTATCAAAAAGAAATAATCTCCAATCCATTTCAGGAGGTAGCACGTGAGCAAGAATCAATGGTGCTGAAGGAAACGGTTCAAGTTACACTGAAAGAATTAAGCAAAAACAAGTCTCTAGGAATTGATGAAATGCCAATTGAAATATTTCAGCAAGTTGATGTAGCACTCACTCGTCTATGTCAACAAATTTGGAAGACAGCTACTCAGTCAACTAACTGGAAGGGATACAGATTTGTACCCATTCCAAAGTACGGTGACCCAACAGAATGCTCAAATTATAGAATAATATTGTTGATATCACATTCTAGTAAAATTTGGGGGAAGATCATCCAACAACTATTACAGCAGGACATTGACAAGGAACTAGCAGACATTCAGGCAGAATTAAGAAGATGTAGAACAAGGGATGTCATTGCCACTGACGGATGGATCTTGGCTCAAAGCAGAAGATACTTACTCGTGTTTTATTGACTATCCCAAGGTATTCGACTGCGTGGATCATAATAAATCACGGATAACCTTGAGAAGAATGGGTATTTTGGACCACTTCTCTGTACTCCTACAGAACGTGTACTTGGGTCAGAGGACATTTTTGTGAACAGAACAAGAGAATATTGCATGGTTTAAAATCAATAAATGTGTGCATTAATCTCTATGCTGAGCAAATAATTAGATAAGATGGTTTATATGAAGAACAATGTATCATCAGGTTTGGAAGAAGTCTTCTTAGCAACTTGAGATGTGAGATGAGAAAACCTTGCTTGCTGAAATTGAGAAGAGCGTGCAGCATTTGCTCATGAAGATCAAGGATTTGTCTTTAGTATGGATCAAAACTCAATGTAAAAAAAGACCAAAATCCTTACAACTGAACCAATAGTTAACATCATGAGCACTGGAGAAATAATGAAATTGTCAATGGGTTTTGTTTTGTTTTGTTTTGGCTTGGACTCTCAATCAGTGCTCATGGAAGCAGCAGTCGGTAGATCGAAAGACAAGTTACATAAGGTCATTCTGCTGCACAAGACCTCTTTAGAGTATTGAAAAGCAAGCATGTCACTTTGAGGTAAACGTGTGCCTGACAAAAGTCATGGTATTTTCAATTGCCTCAAATGCATATGAAAATTGGACATTGAATAAGGAAGACCAAAGAAGAATTGATTCATTTGCATGGTGGTGCTGGAGAAGAATATTGAAAGTGTCATAGACTGCTAAAAGGACAAACCAGTCTGTCTTGGAAGAAGTACAGGCAGGGTATTCCTTAGAGGCAAGGATGGCAAGACATTGTCTTACATACTTTTGGCCTGTTGTCAAGAGAGATCCGTCCCTGGAGAAGGATGTTCGGTAAAGGAGAGGGGCAGGGAAAAAGATCTTCAAGGAGATTGATACACACTGTGGCGCAACTGGGTCCTCAAGCCAAGGAACCCTTGTGTGAATGGCAGGGTAGTGTTTCACACTGTTGTGCAAAGGGTAGCTGTGAGTCAGAACCTGCCTGATGGCAACTTAACAACAACAACATCAGATCTTAATCTCACCCTAACCCTGTCCTTTAGCATAATAAGGAACACTCTCCAAAATGAGAAGAGAGTCAAAGGTACAGTGTCCAAAATGTATAATACCTACCATAAGAAATTATAGCTAGTAGTGTATTACTGAACTACAACTGAATTTCCATCTCCCAAAATGATCTTTCATAATCTTTGCTCCTCAAACATTCACTGATCTGTTTTCCATGACTATAATTTAGTCTTTGAAAAATTTTAATATGAATGGAATCATACACCACAAAATTTTGGTACTTTTTTTTGTTTTTCATTAAAAACGTTTTTGAGATATACCCATATTGTTACATGCAGAATAGTTTGTTCCTTTTGGTTATTAACAGTATAAAATTGACTAGCATTAAAATGAATCAATATAACACAAATTTTTGATTGACTTATTGATCAACAGTACATTTATTGCCAGTCAGAGACCATTATAAAATATGTTGCATATGAACATTGACATATGAGTCTTTTGTAAACATATTTTTCCTTTTTAAAATTTTTGTACACATTTTTCCTCTTTAAAATTCTTAGGAGTGGAATTTCTGAGTTACATTTTATTAGAAACCTTTTCAGGAAGGACAGTCCCTGGCAAAGGGCATAAAGATTGATAAAGTTGAAGGGCAGTGTGAAATAGGAAGATATTCAAGGGGTTGAATGGATACACTGGCCACAACAATGAGTCCAAACAAGTCAGCAACTGTGAGGTTGATGCATGATTGGGTGGTGTTTTCTTCTGTTGGACATAGGGTCACTATGATTTAGAAATAACTCAACACAAGTCAGCAATTTAAAGTAATTAAAAGTAATTACACAAGAGACTGCTTAAATGTTTGGCAAAGCTGCATTCTCACAGGCAATATGAAAGATTTATGATGATTTCAAATTTGTGCTAATATTTGATATTGCAAATATTATTTATTTGAGCAATTCTATGTTGTCATGGCATCCCACCGTGGTTTTATTTTTCATTTCTTTGCTGACTACTTATGTTGCTTATTGGACATTTATATCTGCGTTAGGCCCAGTCACTAGAGAAACAAATCCAGAGAAACTCATATATGTATAAGAAAGAGCTTTATATCAAGAAGTAATCATGCCACTGGTCCTGAAGGGATCATCCGCCCTGGATTTCCTGTGTTTCCAGTTCCTACCTGTACCAGTGTACAACCTCTGGTCGAGCCAGACTTGAAAGGTAGAACTGGGATCATGGTCGTGGTGGGGGCGTGGAGAGAAGCATTTAGGAACTAGAGGAAAGTTGTATTTTTCATCATTGCTACATCGTACACTGACTGACTCGTCTCCTCCCCGAGACCCTTCTGCAAGGGGATATCAAGTGGCCTACAAATGAGTTTTGGGTCTCCACTCAGCACTACCCCCCTCATTCACTATGGTAAGATTTTTTTTGTTCTGATGATGCCTGGTATCTGATCTCTTTGACACCTCGTGCTCACACGGGCTGGTGTGCTTCTTCCATGTGGGTTTTGTTGCTTCTGAACTAGATGGTCGCTTGTTTACCTTCGAGCCTTTAAGACCCCAGACGCTGCATCTTGATAGCCGGCACCATCAGCTTTCTTCGCCACATTTGCTTATTCACCCGCTTTGTCATCAGCGGTTGTGTAGGGAAGGTGAGCATCATAGAATGCCAGTTAAATAGAAGGAAGTATTCTTTCATTGACAGAGAACTACAGTGGAGGCCCATTGTCCTTCTGCTACCTTAATACTAAACCTATTTATATATGAACATAGACTATTTCCCCATCCTCATATATAAGTATATTTGCATGTGTACATGTCTTCATGTAGACCTCTATAAATACTCTTTGCCTCCCAGCTCTTTCTTCTATTTCCCTTGACTTTCCTCCTGTCCCACTATCATGCTCAGTTCCCACCAGGGTTTCAACAATTCCTCTTGGTTTCATTACCCTTGATCATGCCCTACCAGGCCTCCTACACCCTTCTCAGCACCAATTTGGATCACTTGTTGTTCCCTTGTCCCTGGGTTTGTTAACACCACTACCTTTCTCCCACCTCCCCCTCTCCCATGTCCCCCCGGAACTGTCAGTCCCATTGTTTTCTTCTCCAGATTGTTCATCCAGCCTATCTTATTTAGACAGACCTGCAGAGATAATAACATGTGCAAAAACAAGACATAGCAAAACCAAGCAATAATATACAACAAAACAACAACAACAAAACAATGACAAAAAAAACACAACAAGAAAGAAAAGCTTGCACTTATTCAAGGATGGTTTGTTGGCCTTTAGAAGTGATTTCCAGTCCAGTCTGTTGGGGCACCATGCCCTAACCCCAAAGTCCACCTTCAGCATTCCCTGGAGACCTTGCTGCTCCATTCCCTTGCTGTTCTATTGCACCCCTTAGTGTTTTGCCACATCCCAGCCCAGTCCAACTCAAGTGTGTAAGTCTGATTCTGGTCAATAAGTCCCTCTTCAGACTCACGCAGTCATGTGCAATGATGCAGATTATAGGAAGTTCACAGGCCGCTGGGTGCAGAGTTGTTTGGGTCCAGTATTGCTGGCAGCATCAGAGGGCTCACACAGGTCTCAGCGTGGCTCCTCAAGAGGAGGTGAAGACAAAGAGAGAGAGGGAAGCCAGCCTCCAGGGAGCCCTTTATCTCAGTTTCACCTCCAAAGAAGGTCATCAAGCTGCAACTTGATTGAGAGGCTAAACTCCACCCTTTTCTTCTTACAGGTGCTATATGGGCACCAAACACCTAACTCCTACAAGATCTAAACTATATTCTCATTCAGCAAAATAATTAATTTAGTGACTGCTGATCAATAAAAAATGAGTCTTCAAAACCAGTGTATATAG
This sequence comes from Tenrec ecaudatus, assembly GCF_050624435.1. Taxonomy (NCBI): domain Eukaryota; kingdom Metazoa; phylum Chordata; class Mammalia; order Afrosoricida; family Tenrecidae; genus Tenrec; species Tenrec ecaudatus. The sequence goes on from NC_134536.1 coordinate 93,275,475, forward strand.
GATCAAATCATCCCTGATTCTGACTTTTTATAAGTAGAATAAACTTACATTGAACCAAAACAGATGAGATTCTGAAAAGTATTAGTAGAAGTCCAAAATGCTCAGAGGAAGTTTATTCTTTTAAGGCTCACTTCATGGTTCACTGAATAAAGTACATCTCCCTGTCCCATGATTTCAAAATAAGTCTTGGAGACATTCACAATGCCTTCCAGAATACTGACGGTTCATTTTAAAACAGGCCAGGAAGATTGGGGAAAAGAAACATGAAAACCCATTGCACTTAGATTTAATTTTCTCGGTTCCCGTTGGATGTTCCCAATATTTGATTGTCCTCAGATAAGACATGAACACGAATGGAAAGATCACTAACATCAAAATTTTAATTTCTCTTTTTACTTTATGCAGTGTGTTAGAATTTCAAAGAGGTTTGGTAATTATTCCACTCCTTACAGTATGTGACATGTTTACCATATAAAGGAGTGTAGAATATTACCAGTCTATAGTAAAAACCTTTATAAAGTTAGCACAAGAAAAGTAAGAGAGAGAGAGAGAGAGAGAGAGAGAGAGAGAGAGAGAGAGAGAGAGAGAGAATATGAAAGAGGGGCTCAGAACGTTTCTGGGAAAAACTTATTATCATTCATTTCCATCTTCCATTGACTTTTAGAAGTGTGTGTGTGTGTGTGTGTGTGTGTGTGTGTGTGTAATTATGCATGCCTTCTAAGTCACCCTGATCCCCCATTTCTTAATTCAAAGGGTATTTCTTCATTTTCCCCTCAATAACATTGTTCTTAATTCATCTTACTGATAGAGAAATAGGTAAAATTGTATTTATATTTACAAAGTAGTTCTCCATATTGTTTTCTCCTATTTGATTTCACCACTGAACTGAGAGCATCTTGAAATGAAAGCATTGTCTACTTACCCTTGGAGCCTTCAATGCCTACTACAAAATATAGCACGTCATAGCAATAACAGCATGTCATAAGTATGAAGATTGAATAACAATTGAATTTCATTTTCTAAATTCATATCCATTCTGAACCCCATTTTCAGTTAAAAGGCCCCTTTGTCACATCATTAATGGAAGTGAAAACAGGGCCACAGTTCACTGAGAAAATTGACAAAGGAAGCACAATGTAGTAAGTAAGCTACTATCAGCAGGTATAGGAAACATCATTATTTGTTTTTTGGGAATAATCAGATCCCTGGCTGTTGAAGCAAAACCATCCATGACGAGAAATACTCATGTGCTTAAAGCCTTGGTCACCTGCCCTGGTGGATTTTCCACAGGTCTGAGTATTATACAGAGGATACGTGCACTTTGGATTCGGTAGTGCAGGATTTGATGCTCTACGAAGAAGATTGGTACCACAGACCCCTTTCTCTCTACCAGAAATTTCTACGGTAATCTGCACCAGATGGTGCTGGCAAAGTCTTGAGTTTCAAATATTTTTCAGAGAACTCGTGATTAAAATTAGAGTTGAATTGAGAAATAAAATCATACTACTTCTGGGATTAAGTTGGATGAATCTATTTAAATTAAAAAATATTTTACTCTTTCGACGTAGTTTAAGATACTCCAACACAGTATAGTTCAAGGAGGTGTGAAATAAACAGAATCAAAGGGAAATATCCAATATTAAAATCTTGCAATTTTCATTGTGTTTTCATAATCTTGTTGGAAGATTTTTAAATGCATATCAGTATGTATGTGCATACTTGTATTTAAAAGTTAAATAGTGAGATTTTTTTCTCTGTATAAGAGTACCTTAAATAAGAATAAGTCACCCATTTCCCAGATTGTGACTCATATACTATTGAGGCACTGGGGCTTTGCTACTGTTGAGCATGCACAGGAAAGCCAGCAACACTGCATGTTGAGGCACACTAAGGCCGCCTATACACACAGCCAGGCCCTCCATGTGGATGTGGGAGGGGACAGAGGCCAAGGCACCACATTAAGCCTGCTTTCTTTAGTTCTGAACCCCTCTTCCTCCCCCTTTCCTCATCTCTCCACCCTTTCCAGAGATGGCGCTCTCCCACTCTCTCTGTTGGTTACGCTACCCCTCCTTTCCCATTCTCTCCACAAGTCTCTCTATTCTTAACTCTTTCCAGAGATGGCTCGTCCTTGTCTGTAAGGATGTACAATCCAAAGCTTTGCTTTCACTCATAAAAGTTTACTTTGACTTGCAACAGTGCTTCTGCCATGGAATGCTTTCTACAGAGAGAAGCAAGAACTGAGGACAGCCTTCCCAATACCCAACAAAAGGTTGGTAGTTCAAACCCTGAGAGTACAAGCTTAGTGGTCTGCTTCTGAAAAGTGAGTCCTAAAAGTCCTAGGTAAGCAGTTCTACGCTGTGCACATACATGAGGTCACAGTGAGTCCGAATCAACTAGATGGCAATCAAGTTGGTTCCCATTCGTAGTGACCCTATGTGTAACCAAATGAGAGAGTGCCCAGTCGTGTGCCATTCTCACAATTAGTGACATGGTTGAGCCCATTGATGCAGCCACCATGTCAAGCTCTCTTGTTCAAGGTCTTTCCCACTGTAGCATGTGGAGAATGAAAAGAAGAATCATTGCGCTCAAGGCTCCGGATAGAGTTAAAGCGTAGGGGCTGATCTTCATTTTCAGTGCTGCTATTTCAGACATACCACAATGAATGTTTTTAACAGACAAAAGTATTTTCCCCTAGCTAGGAATTTACATTCAAGGTGCCTACACTACAGACAGGCTTTCTTTCTCTATTTCCTCTGGGGGATGGTCCTGCTATCATTTCAAATTCTGCTCCAAGTTGAAGCTTCACATGACTTGATGTCTCTCTTCCTCCAGCTTTGCAATTTTATTGCTCATTTAATCTGCTTTTTTTTAAAGAAGATTGATTTAAGTACACTACTACTACCTCATTAGCGTAGCAAAATTCCATTCCCAAATGGAATGATGTCTCCAGGTATGTTGGTACTATTAGGCGTCATAAGTTGGCCCTGACTCATAGCAACCCTAACCCCACAGAACCAAAGACCGCCTGGTCTAGCACCGTCATCACAGTGGTTCCTAAGTTTGAGCCCATTGTTGCAGCTAATGCGTCAATCCAGCTTATTGAGAGCCTTCCTCCTCTGTGCTGCCCCTCTACTTTACAGAGCACGATGTCCTCCTCCAGGGACTAGTCTCTCCTGACCACATGCCCACAGTACATAAGATGAAGTTTCACCATCCTGGCCAATGAGGAGCATTGGAGTTGTACTTCTTCCAAGACAGATGTGTGTGTTCTTCTGGCAGTCCATGGTACTTTCACTATTCTTCACCAGCACCATCATTCAAATGCATCGATTCTCCACTTTTCCTCGTTCAATGACCAACCGGCCTATGAGGCATTGAAAAGACCACAGCTTGACTCAGGCGCACCTTAGTCCTCATAGCAGCATCTTTGCTTTATAGCATTTTAAAGTGGTCTTGTATACCAGATTTAACAAGTTTCATGTATTGATTTCTCCCTTGGCTGATGCTTCCATGAACATTAACTGCGTTTCCCAGCTCAATAACTTCAGTTTCCCCCTGTTTATTGCAATGGAACATATTAGACCAGTTGTGAGGATTTTTGTTTCTTTATGTTGAGTTGTAATCCATACTGACGGCTTGACCTTCATCACCAAATGCTTCCTCTCTTTCAGCATGCAAGGTTGTGTCATCTGCATATCACAGGTTGTTAATAAGCCCATCTCTGATTATGTACTTAACATGCAGATTCAATAAGTACGGTAAGACTGGGGGGAGTGTGGTCTACCTCAGGTGATACAGAAGTGGTGACAAAAAAATAACTTGGATAATTGTTTTGTGCAGTGTTTCAGTGAAATATACCATTTTCTAAGTACAGTTTTCATGCATCAAAATATTTAAAAGGATAAAAACTACGCTGATTTACTTTTCAAACCTTCTAATGCTGTGTGATCAGATTGTCATTATGAACCAATAATGAAGACACTTTGAATCACATGGTTTTGTCTGCATATACCACCATCAAAAGCTGTTGTTTCCATTATTACCAGTGTTTTTGTAGCCACTGGTTCAGTCTCATTTCTGTGTGTTTTAACTGCAATAGTATGGTAAACAGTACCTGTAATTCTTTCTTTTAGCAGCAACATTTTGAGATAAGTAAAGGAAAGGAAGGAGAAAAATTAAAGACTTTCACTTTGTCACTGATAGAGTTATAGCTAATAATGTTATAATCCAATGTAGTAAGGTTTACAAAACAATTGTGTTGTTATATTCATATAAAGTAAGCAATTAGGCAAGTTACAACCATATGTATTATATATTAATTTATGATTAACATGGATACAAATGATATTAATAACTGTATGGTCTGGTGCAGGAGGTAGTTCATGGGAGGGTGGGGATGTGACACTCTGAGTGACAGTACTGGGTGATACCAACATACTGGCACCATTGCTGAGGTCCCATGCGTGCATTTTCACAGTCAATAGAACACAAGTAAACATAGTTTATATATTATATTGCTAGCACTTACGGTTTTTTTCCTGGTACACATTTTCATTGTTTTCATAAGAAGAAAATTTTAATTGCAAAGAAGCAAAAATACATTGCCTTAGGAAAAAAATGAATCACCATTTGGGGAAATGCAGTTACTAGTGTTTTCAAACAAACACCATCTGATGTACTCCCATGGTCTCAACCCACATAAATTAGAATCTTGCGATTTTGAAAGCACAAAGCAAGAGACACGCTCATAAATCTTACAAAGCTGAGCTATTTAAAAATCACTGTATTTCATTTCTTTCTTTAAACTCAACAGAACTAGTGAAATGCATTATTTCCTTTCAAATCAACATTAAATAGAATAAAAGTGTAGTATATACACTTGGATGAGATTATATATTAACTCTATTGATTGGAAATAAAATCACGGTGTCATGTCACAAACAAACAAAAGTAGACAACTTGATATCTATGCCATGAAGTATGTAATATAAATGTTATTTTGAACATTTAAAAATCAGCTATAAAATAAAATAAATAGCGGTGAAATAGGTGGTCATTTCAGCAGCAAAGGGAAGCCCTCAAGTTCAGGCAATTATTCGGTATTTTAAAATTTATGAAAAGAGAAAAGATACTTCCTGTCAGAAATGTAATTCAATATAGCAGGCATTTCCTGAGGACTCATGCTTTACTGTGTATGATGTCAATTTTTAGGCTGTGGGTGACAGAATAAAAATATAATGGGGAATCCAGGAGAAGAATATAACATTTTGCTATCTAAAGCTGAATGTACTGAATATAATTAGAAAAGATCACTAGACTCCAAGGCTAGGTGAGAGTATATCTAGTTCAAAGTCAGTAGAGGCTTCTTTTTTTTAATTCCCCCAACATTTTAATTAGCACATTATTTACATAACATATAATTGAATAGTTCAATCTTATCAAGGGAATTGTACAATCACCACCTCATATATCTCAGAAAATTCCCTTCCCCCATGGTTAAATCCCTATTAAAATGAGTTGTACAATCATGATCAGTTCTAGTGCTCCCTCCCCACTCTGTCCTTCATTATTTACTTCCAAAATTCCCTTTCCTCCCTATAGCCCATACCTTACCCTTGCATTGTCTATAATACTTTGTATCTGTTATTATCATTTTACATCCACTCCTCATGTGCTTCACAGCTGGGAAACCCCACAGAAAACAATGGAAAACAAATCACACTAAATTGGTAAGAGTAAGATCCTATTAGTATAAAGACAAAAATACAAATACTGTGTCAATCAGTGGGAAAAGCCCTCCAGCAACATTCAAAAATCCCAGGAAGAAATTTCTGTTTCGGGACAACTAAGAGATGCTTGCACCCAGTACAAATTCTCGGTGTGTCTATGGGCCTGTCGACTGGCCCGGCATCGAGAATCAAGACGACAGTGGTCTCTGGCTGCAGGTGGGGCTGTTAGGGACTTTTGCCTTTGGCTGTAGGAGATCTGTCAGCATCTCAGTCTGACGACATACTGTGCAGATGGGTTTTGGGCTCCTACTGTCCTCCATAGTCTTCTACACATTGGGAGTTCTTAATTGTAGCTCTGATACTTTTAACCATATTTGGATTTTGTAATTGTTGTCTCTGGGTCACACAAGCTGCTGTACTTCTTCCGTGTGGACTTAGTTGACTCCTCACTTAGATGGCTGCTTGTTTGAAGACAAGCCTTTAAGACCCCTGACACTCTTTTGATTGATAGCTACACACCGTCTACTCTCTTCAACACACTTTGCTGTAGCAACCTTATCTTCAGGGATTATTTCATGAAGGTGAGCATGGAGCAGGGAAAAGTTGTAAGAACCAAATCTTCCTCAGTTAAAGCTAGTAGTTGGTGAGGGCCTAGAACTAATTCTGACTCTATGCTTTTTTGTTTTGTTTTAATTTGCTATAACTTGAGAATTAATACCTATGTCATGCCATTCTGTAACTGAGTCGTATGAAGCATCATTGTACAGTTGGTACCGTAATCAGTCTCCAAACAGACCTTCCCTTCCTGGACTCCTTGATATCATTCCCTTCTTATCTTCCCCCCCTTTTATGGTTTCTTGCCTTAGAGGCTCACAGTCCCCGGGCGTCACTTACTGAAAAACAGAAACAAATAACACAGAAGCAAGATGGTGACCCCAGTGGAGTCACACCTCTAAGATTCACCCCAATATACACAAGCAGTGCAAAATATAACCCAATGTCTGTCACAGGATTACAGGAATAGTGTGTCTCTTAAACCGCATACAGAGGATTGATGTAGCAAGATTTTGTTTGTCCAGCAACCAACAGGACACTACTCTTGGTACAGCTGTCTTCTGCTTCTTCAGACACCATGCGCTTTCTGCCTTAAGCCCTCAGTCTAGTGTGTCTGGGGTGAAGTTCAGTTCTCCCCGCAGGGTTCTCATATGGGGTCTCAGAGATGCAGCTTCTGGAACGTGCCATGTGCCCCAAAGATCAAGGATTCAGTGCCCTGAAGCACCCAGTCTGGGTCCCTGCGATACCTCCAGATGACCTAGGTCAGTTCTGCTCACCTTCTGCATGCCACTAAAGACCCCTCCACCTACTGTTCCCAAGAACATCTTTAGTCCTTCCTTCCCCTCTCCCCCTTCCCTTGGAGGTTAGCCCTCCCGCCCCTTCCCTCAACAGACTTGCACCTATGTTCTCCCCTAACTTGACCATTCCTCTCCCCAATTCCAGACTGCCTCTGCTATCAGTAAACCTCATCACTCTGACAGGGCCACCTCCCTCTCTGGGAGACCTCACCCAGATTCACATGGTTACCACTCCACAGACAGCATCTCCCCACCCCCTCCTGTCCATTTGATCTCAGTTGTGGTGAGGTGGCCTCCGACCAAGTGGCCTACACTATCCTTACCTGGAGCAGATGGTGTGTGGTTCGTTGTCCCTGGTCCTCCTTGTTACCAGGAAGTTCAGATGAATCCTGTCAGTGTCTTCCCCACCTTCTTGCCCAGATCCCGCAAGAAAAGGCAGTTTGGTGAGCATGATAGAGTCTGTGGTGGGAAGAATCACATTAAATAATCCACTGCCCACAGGAGTCCACCAAATGGATAATAATCATGGGAATTTAAAACATACTTTTATGAATCCCTTCTCCAAAGTTTCTAATACATTCCTTCCAACTTCTGTTTCCTACTTCCATCCTTCCCACTTAGAAGGATAATGTGATTTTTAAAAGGATCTTGATGGACTTTTTGGAAGAAAATTTATCAAGGTTTCAACTATTTATTGAGCAATTATTATTTATGCTATGCTGCAATTAGGCAACAGATATTTACTCAGTTTCACAAATACTCTATATACATATATAGTATATATAAATACATATAAACATATATAAAATAAATAAAGAGATATGAGAATGAGTATGGTATTGGATACTAACTGAAAGTGGTATTTTCAGATGAAGGTGTAATAAAGATCTTTATAATAAGGTGACATTTAAACTGATCTTCCAAAATGGAGATGATAAATATGTAGAGATTTGGTAGAAAATACCTATATGGAAAGTTGCAAGTAAATATCGCTGCTGTTGTTCGGTGCCAGCATGCTGGTTCTGACCCGTATCACGCTCCGCACAACAGAACGGGCCATCCTCACCCTTGTTCCTATGCTTGAGCTCATTGTTGTCACTGGGTCGGTCCTCTTGTGGAGGGCTTTCCTCTTTTTCACCGCCCCTCTGCTTTCCCAGGCACGGCATCTTTCTCCAGACACTGATCTCTGCTGACAGCATGTCCAAAATATATAAGATGAATACCTCACCCCCTTGCCTCTAAGAAGTACTCTGGCTGTACTTCTTCCTACAGGTCAGTATGGTTTTATGGCAATCTGTGGTACTTCACATATTCCCCACCAGTACTGCGATTCAATTTTTAGTAAGTCGACACATCACGATGTATTAGCAGGGAGCTTAATGAGATAGCTTTCTAGAATATCAACTGTATAAACAAGGGTGGTTGGATTTGTGGAAATAAGATTTGCATCAAATTCTAAGACACAATGGAATTTGACTTAACTTTGTTGCCAGTAGCAGTTTACTATTGATGGTTTTATTTGGCTTGATTTTGTTATAAGATAGAACGTGGCAAAAACAGAGCCTCCAGAATCTTCAGGAAGAAGATTATAAAATATATTTGAGGTTTGAAAGTCTGGACTGGAAAGGCCAGTTGGTGTTCTCCCCATAAACTCTTCCAGAGGAAAATGTCAAGGAGTTAGAACATTTCTTAGAAACAGATGTGAGACTTCAAATCAAGGCAAGGAAAAGGACAAAGCCCATGCGTACAGAGACTTGTGGGTGGGTAGAAAGCATGCATGGGACCTCTCTATGCTTCCTGCCCCTAATGGCCCAGTTCCACGTGGTCCCAATATGGAGAGTTTTCCCTCAAAACCCTGTCTTGGCCACCAAAGAAAGACCTAAAACCTTCCTAAACCTCTCCATTCCATTGAAAAAGCACTAGTTTTTCCTTGCTTTTCGTTAATAGAGCTAATTACTGCCAACGCTGTTAATCACCTGAGCCTTTGCATAAGAACGCTAAGTCTCAGAGAAAGCAACTCCTTCATGATCAAATTGTTAATTATTATCATGTCTCTAATGAAGTCCCAAGTCTATTGCTTTTATTAATGTATGCATTCCTTGGCTGTAACTTGCCTCATATCGTGCCTTGATTTAACAAGAAACGTGTGAAAAGGAAGGGTTTCAGGGGATCTAAAGCCAATGGAGAGAATTGCTTCTTGGCCTCTGGTCTAAGATCAAATGTATGAAGAAAGCACTTAGGCATACAGCATTCAACGCACATCTGATGTTTGTTTTAGTGATAAAACGTAGCCTCCACCCCTTGGAGGGAATGACTATCAAGATAATGGATACCTTTTAAATATGAGTTGATAGTTAATTTCTACCAGCTTCTAACTGAAAGGCTGGAGGACACAATCTATCCAGAGATGCCTTGGAAGATAAGACCTGGCAATCTAGTTACAGACAAGAGCCAGCCAGAGCCCTGCAAGTCTCAGTTCTGCTATGACAGACGAGGGCTCAGCGGGAACTCCACATTGTAGGCAAAGGCATTAGAGGTTGTATGTTTCATCAGTCCCTTGATTTCTCTCATAAAATCTTCTTTTTTAAGTAAAATAAAGGGACACAGTCACATGCTTCCAGCAAGATACAACACACAGGCATGCTCTCTGCAAACTATCCACAAGCTGACCAGCTGCAGCAACATGAATAGTAGGTAAGAACAGAAAACTATTATATATAAACGCAAGATCTTTCCAACAAATAATCTGTTTATCTCGATTCAAAATCATGGTTAGGTCTAATGTAAATATAGTGGGCTCCGCATTTTCCAGAATGATTTTTTTTAATTCTGCCAATTCAAGGTAAACATAGTATAATACTTGGTAATGTTCTCTCTACTTTGAACAGAGAGGCAGAAACGCTGCTAGGTTACCACATGTAAAAGGCCTAAAATTGAGGGGGAGGAATAATTTGGTCATCCGTGCCCGCAGACTTTCTGTGCTTGAGTGTGTGAACCAACTACATCACTGTACCGCTGAGTCAGTAATCCTTTGTGGTCATGGATTTCACAAAGGGAAAGTGCTCATCAAAATATGCATAAACCAAAAATCAGTTACTATGAGCCAATGAACGGTCCCCTTGGGCTCAAATTCTCATGTCCCAAGCTGAGCCACATTGTTTCCATGAATATAAGAGACCTAGTATGCTTCAAAGACGGAGTTTAAATGGAAGACTTGTCATTTTCCCTGTGATGCAGGGGAAACCAACCCCGTAGCAGACAAGCCATTCCCATGTAGGACAGAGTAGAGCTGCCCCACAGGCTTGCCAAGGCAAGGTGGTGATCTTTATGGAAGCCGACTGCCCTCTCTTCTTTATGGAAAGCGCTATTGTGTTTAAACTGCTAGTGGGTTTGAGTAGCTGACATCTTTGACTGCTGTGCCTCCCCAGGTCTTCAGGAAAAATTACTCCACTTCAGTTTCATCAACTGCAAAAAAGAACTGCAAGTCTCTTGAATATCCGCTGTAAAGATTAAATGTTAAATATGTAGCAAAGAGCCTAATACCCACAGTAGGAATTTGGCAAATTACAGTAAACTCTAGCTGCTGTTAACACTAACGTTTTTATAGCTGCTTAGACCCAACACTCCAAAATATTATTTGATCTTTCCCTAACAATTTTATATAATCAATTAGATTGAATCATAGATCTGGGATGCTAATAAAATATTACATTATTTGATTTCCATAGCTCAGAGAGGTGAACATTGTTAAATTATTAATACTAGATTTACATTCTCAGGTATGACAATTTACTGCTTTATAATTTGAAAGTCAGAGAATGAATCTAGATATTGATAAATGAAATCATATTAGGGCTGAAACACTATCTTCATTAAATTCCTGAATTTAATCTTTTTTCCAATTAAGAAAACTAGAATACAGACATTAATAGGATACAAAGAGCCTTTTAAAGGAGTCACAGTTGAGTGTAGAAAGAAGAAAGTTGCACAATGAAATAAACTCTGTGTGGGTGTGTGAAAATGAGAGCGCCCGGACGGCACTGCGATACATGCTAGCCGAATGGGTTGGAACATTGCATGAAAACACACATAATGGAGTCAATTCTTCAAACCTTCATTGTCAGTGTATCATTTTTTTAAATAAATCTTTTGTAGGAATATTAGTCTAGAAACTACCCCAATGTGTTCAGCTGTGTTTACCCAAGTCCAACTACTTCTCTTTCATGATATCTAACATAGTTCTCAGGTGAGCAAATCAGTGGATAATGAAATAACATAGTTGAGAAAAATCCAAAAATATTCTAAGAGAACTTTATACAGGTCTACCTCAATAACATAGGTAAATGGACATTTTATTAGCCCATGGCATATGCATTAAAAGAGGTGCTTGTTAGCTGTGTACTTAGTTTTGCTAATCGGGTTTGTGGAATTATATCCCTCTAAAGGCAATGCTATTACCTTCTACACCAATTCAAGCCTGCTAGGTGGTTTGCCCATGATCTCAGAATGTCATTAACTCCTCTTTCTGTCTGACTACAGAGATGATCCTGGATACAGTAACTGCAAGTCATAGGTGGCTGCAGGAACAGTCAATTATTTAATGTGGCTTTTCTGGCCAAAGTGTCCAACTCCCCCAAAAATGACCTTTTTCTGCATGAATCTGGTAAGAAGGTGGGGAAGATACTGGCAAGTTCCCCTCTGAATAATTGTGAACAGGATTCCCTGGAGTACTATCCTGCTGTGTAGACAAGGAGCCCTCTGAAGAGCAAGAGGAAGGGGTCTCACTACCAGCAAAAGCCAGGAGTGGAACACCTCCCCTGGACCCAAAATGCCTTTGCAGTGAGCCTCCTAGCTCCAGAAGACAGCTATCCAATCAGAGGAGGAGCAGCAGAACCAGGAGCCAAGCCAGGGAACACAGTGATGGATTTCTCAACTCTCGTAGTAAATACAGTGGAGTGCTTTTGTGCAGGAGCCTGGTTTGGGGAGTGGGGTGTCTCTGGGCACTTAATTCAGGGAGCTGGGTTTGCTGATCCACAGAGCTTGATCTGAATGCATCTGAGTTGAGGCTTCCAGTGGAGTGGTATGCCACTTGGATATTTTTAGCAGACCTTAAAGAACTTTATGACGTGTCCTGATTAACCACCCCGGGCATTTCTCACTGGCATTACAACAGAGGAGCTTCCTCGGTACACTGTTTATATAAATTTTGGCTGTGAGTTCTGTATAGGCACTGCAATGAATATTAGAATTTGGAGAAGTAAAATAGACACCACTGGCTCAGACAAGAAGTGGCCACACACGCACCACCTCAGCTCCAAGGCCCTTAGGGGTTTCTCTGGATCCATTCAGCCCTTAACATGGGTATTTGTCTAATGCTTGAGTCATGGAGTAATTATCCACGGAGAAGACAAAATAATCTTTAGAGAACTGTTTTCCAAAGTAGTCCAACTAGCGGTCAGTGATTCTTCCCAGCTTATCTTTTTTTTTTTAATTGAAAATCTTAAACCTGGTAGCCCTAAATTGGATTTTACAACTGTATGCTGATAGCTGGGACTTGAAGACACTCAAATTGCTTTTCCCCCCACAAAATACAGATTTAGAAATACAAAAATCTTTATCATCAACTCTCAGAAAAGCTATTTAAATGTCTTGTAGAAAAGAAACCAATTTATGAATTTAAACGTTAAGGTGATATTTTATTTTAGACATTAAATTATATATTTTTTCATCATTTTCCCCAAAACCCTTAAACACTTGGTAATCAAACCATTCTGTTTAGAATTATCTATCTTTTTTTTTTTTTTTTTTTTTTTTTTAGAGTTCAGTTTGGTTTATTGAACATGTTACAAAAGAGGGTTTAGTCAAAAAGACCAAAGCCCATGTCATCATCAGATTCTTCAGACTCTTCTTTCTTGGCTTCCACCTTCTTCTCCTCAGCTGGGGCAGCAGCGGTGGCAGGTGCAGGTCCTCCGGCTGGTGCGGCGCCAGCAGCTGGGGCAGGGCCACCAGCCCCTACATTACAGATGAGGCTCCCGATGTTGACGTTGGCCAGAGCCTTGGCGAACAGGCCGGGCCAGAAGGGCTCCACGTTGACGCCGGCGGCCTTAATGAGGGCGTTGATCTTGTCCTCCGTGACGGTCACCTCGTTGTCGTGCAGGATGAGGGCCGAGTAGATGCAGGCGAGCTCGGAGACGGAGGCCATGGTGCGGAGTCCTGGGCTGGCGGCTGCCGGGCGCGGTGCTAGTCGCCGGATGAAGTGAGGGGCTCACCCCAATGCGGCCTTAGCTTCCTCGGAAGGACCGAGCACCTTAACGGCAGCTGAGGAAAGAGCGAATTATCTATCTTTTAATCATATTTATTTTCATTATTTAATCATTAAGCAGGCTGAGTAAACAGATTCTGATTTTTAATGGATTTATCTATGATTTCATTAATTTCTTTGAAGCAATATTTTTCACTTAGTCCAGCTTCTTTGATGATTTCCTCAGAATACTGATTGAATAAATAAGGTGAGAGGTTACAGCCCCACCACACACCTTTCTTGATTTTAACCCAGGCAGTATTCCTTTACTCTGTTTGAAAGACTGCCTTTTGATCCATGTACAAGTGTGATCTAATTCCTCATGAGCACTATTAAATGTTCTGGTCCCCATTCATATCAAATTATCCATAATTTGTAATGATGTACACAATCCAATGCCTTGGCATAATCAATAAAACACAAGTAAAAATCTTGCAGGTATTCCCTGCTTTTGAGCCAAAATTAATCTAATATCAGCAATAATATCTGTTGTTATATGTCCTCTTCTGAATCAGGTCTAATGTACTGCTGCAATTGATGTTGGATGAACTTCAGCAAAATTTTTGTCTCTTGTCACAGTGTAATCAATTTGATTTAGGTGGATTCCATCTAGAGAAGTCCATGTATAGAGTCACCTTTTGTGCAGTTGAAAAAAGGTATTTGTGATGAAGTTTTTCGTATTGCACAATTCTACCATGCGATCTCCATTTTCAATTCAACCACAAACTCCACAGGAAATAGTTCTTCAAAAATCTTGGTTTTTAGATTTTTGACCTTCAGAACTGTGAGAGGATACATTTTTGTCACTTTTTTAGTAATTTACTATAGAAGCCATAAGAAATTAATACAATATTTAAATATCTATGAAGATCAATGGAACAATAAGTATGAAATCTCTTGAGAAAGTCAACATATGTGCATAGAAACAAAATAATAAGATGAGTCATATATGCTATTGATAGGAAATTAGTTGTAAAAGTCCCATGAATTATAAATATTTATGAGCCAGGAGATTCTAATTGTTTCACTTGTCCCCGTGCATAAAAACAAATGAAGATCGTCCAATTACAGGTGGCATCGATGGCCCAGCTATCTTGATCATATCATGACATTCATAGACTTATTCCTTCTTCTCACTTACATGCCATTATTCAAGGATATCTTCTTTGCCCGTATCTTTGTTCTATTTGCATCTTGTACTCTCATATCTTTTATCCTGTATCTTTCTTCTAGTTGCATCGTGTACTCTCTTACCTCTTACTTTATAAAAATGCCGGCTCCTGTATTTCATCTGGCGGAAAACACTAGACTAAAAGAACACGTGGTCCTAAATCTCAAGTCACTTTGTCGACTGAAAGAGCAGCTAGCTTCACGTGTGAAAATGAAGAGCAGAGTGACCATAAACGAGATACTTGGAGCACATCACAAATACATGACCCGAATGAAATGAATCTCTTATGCTGTTTTTGTTTCCTGATCATCTTTTCTTGGACTTCAAAGTAACTGGAATCAAATGTCAAAAATATAAATGTGACATGAAAGGTTCATAAGAGTAGAAATTAGAGCTTTAGATATAATCAGTGAATGTTGCTAACCTGGAATCTTCGGTAGAAAAAGCATTCAGTAGTGATCCCTTGGAATTTTATATTTAGACTACAATTAATTTGGCATCTTTCATTGTAATTTGGACATAATAGACAGAGTTTAATGATGATATTTATGTTGGTCTCTATCTCTTAATGACTTCTAATGACAATTTCTTAGAGAAGTTGCTGCTTATAACAGTGACTAGGGAATCTCAGCCTACAATGGTTAACATAAGTATCAGTTCATACTATCAAATATCACATATTTAATGCTATTCAAAGATAGTTTGATTAAGAACTAATGAACTAATATATACTCAAATATGTTATGGAAGTCAGTAGTTATTGGAACCATTCAAATGTATGGCCAATTTCCCTATATGCTTTAAATATTCAGACAGAATGCGAGGAAGGAAATAAAAATGTAATTATAAATCATATTGTTTTGAAACATTATTTTGTATGTACCATTAAAATGACGGGAACTTGATTAAGCAGTTATCTGAAATTTTTAGTTCATTATTCTGCTTTTGCCCAAAATAACTCAGACATATTCCAAATGTGTACAAGTATGTGTGTACATGTACATACAGACTTATCCATGGGAGAAAGATGGTGCGTTCTACTCCCTTTAAGAATTGGTTGGGATCATGGCACAGTTAACAATTGCAAGGAGTTGGGAACAACCCAAATTTCCATCAATGGACGAATGGATTAAAAAACTGTGGTACAATGGAGTACTACGCATCCCTAAAAATCAGTGATTAATGCATGAAGCACATCACCACATAGGAAGAACTGGAGGAAATTATGCTAAGCAAGGTAAATCAAGCACAAAAGAACAAGTACAACATGAGTCTGCTGAGGTAAGCTGAAAAATGCAAATGGGCTATAGGAAAAAAGCTACTGTATCCATACATTCCTGGGGTGAGGACCAGGTAATATGGTAGGGCCAGACCCAATGCAGGGGAACAAATGGAAGTCAACTAAAAAGGAAGGGAAAAGAAAGAAGAAAGGAAGGAAGGAAGGAAGGAAGGAAGGAAGGAAGGAAGGAAGAAAAAGAAAGAAAGAAAGAAAGAAAGAAAGAAAGAAAGAAAGAAAGAAAGAAAGAAAGAAAGAAAGAAAGAAAGAAAGAAAGAAAGACAGACACGGGTAGTGGGGGAAAAGAGTGTTGTTTATATTTCTACAGGAGAGGGACCAGACTTCAACCTGGTGTGCCAAGATGTGAATTCAGCATACCAGGATGAAGCAGGGAACCCATAGAGAGGTCTGTGGGGCCGGCCTCAATCCCAACTATGTGAAGACATGACTCTCTTCCCCGAGAAGAATTCACTTGAGAGGACAGCACTGAAGCTACAGCTCAGGGAGTGGGACACATCTGATCAGAACACACAGTTGCAAATGAAGAGGGAAGGGAAGGAAAGAGAGTGGAACACACCCTAACCCACCAAGCCCCAAGGACAATATTCCTGCTCAGAACAGCCAATGAACAGAGAGGACCATAGGGCCGGCCCCACCAGGAAATGCGATGTTGCTCACTGACCCATAGCACTACGAGGGACAACACTGGAGGCATAGCGCAGGAATTGTGCCTGATCTGACCTGCCACACGGGGGTGAAATGCTAAGGGCATATAACAGAGCAACAGGGGAATTAAGCAGTGAAGTCCCCAGGGAGTACCGAAAATAGACATTGGGACTAGGGCATGGCAACCCATCAGAATGGACTGGAACATACTCCTATGGGTCAACAAACAGATCTGGATTTTTTGGATTTCCTTTTTCTTTTCTTTTTTTCATTTTTTTGTTATTATGGTAGTTCTGGGGTGTTTTTTCTTTTGTTGTTTTCTTTTGCTCTGTCTTGATTTTGTGTTCACTGTTGTCTCTGCATGTCTATGTAGATAAGATAGGTGGGATAAACCATCCAGAGGAGAAAACAATGGGACTGATGTTTCCAGGGGGACACAGGAGAAAGGGAGGTAGGGAAAAGGAAGTGGGTTCCAACAAACCCAGGGACAAGGGAACAACATGTGATCTAAAATCAATGGCAAGGAGGGCATAGAATACCTGGCAGGGCTTGTTCAAGAGCAATATAACCAAGAGGAATTACTAAAACCTGAATGAAGGCCTAACATGATAGTGGGACAAGAGGAGAGTAAAAGAAAGTAGAGGAAAGAATTAGGAGGCAAAAGACATTTATAGAGGTCTAAATACAGGCATGTACATATGTAAATATAGGTATATATTATGATAGGGAAATATATCTATGTGCATATATTTATAGGCTTAGTATTAAGGTAGCAGATGGACATTGGGCCTCTACACAATTACTCCCTCAATGCAAGAACACTTTGTTCTAATAACCTGGCATTGTGTGATGCTCAGCTTCCTGACACAATCGCTGAAGACAAATGTGTGCATAAGCAATTGTGGTGAAGAAAGGTGATGGTGCCCAGCTATCAAAAGATATAGTGTCTGAGATCTTAATGACTTAAAGATAAACAAAGGACCATCTAGCTGAAAAGCAACCAAGTCCACATGGAAGAAGCACACCAGCCTGTGTGATCATAGGTGTCAATGGGATCAGGTTCAGGTATCAAAGACCCAGAAAAAAAATTCATATCAATATAAATGAGGGGGAATGCAGAGTGGAGTCCCAAAGCCCATCTGCAGACAATTGGACATCCCCTTACAGAAGGGTCACATGGAAGAGATAAGCCACTCAGGGTGCAGTATAGCACCATTGAAGCACACAACTTTCCTCTAGTTCTTTAATGTTTCCGCTCCCCCACTATCATGACTTCAATTCTACCTTACAAATCTGGCTAGACCAGAGCACGTACATGGGTACAGATAAGAGCTGGAAACACAGGGAATCCAGGACAGATAAACCCTTCAGGACCAATAATGAGAGCAGCCATACCAGGAGGGGAAGGGGAAGGTGGAGGAGAAGGAGGAACCAATCACAATGATTTACATATAACCCCCTCCCTCGTAGATGGACAACAGAAAAGTGGATGAAGAGAGACATTGGTCGGTATAAGACTTTAAAAAAATAATGATAATTTATAAATTATCAAGGGTTCATGAGGGAGGGTGAGTGGAGGGAGAAAATGAGGAGTAGATATCAAGGGCTCAAGTAGAAAGAAAATGTTTTGAAAATGATGATGGCAATAAATGTAAGAATGTACTTGACACAATGGATGAATTTATGTATTGTGATAAGAGCTGGAAGAGCCTCCAATAAAATGGTTTCAAAAAAAAAAAAGGATTGATCTGGAAACCCACAAGGGTAGTTCCACCCATTCCTGCAGAATCAACTCAATGCCAGCGAATATGCACACAAGCAAAAGGACGTTTAGATTGTGTTTTGTTTCTTGAGCACAGGTATTCATTTATTTATCCACTATTCCCTTTTAGCTCTTGTTCTGTATATAATAAAACGCCACCAATTGTTGGTTAAATTCGAGTTCTTTCATTCTGAGTGAGTTAGTTGCTCAATAGCATCCTTCTAGTCATCACCCCTTTCGTGATGCATTCTGCATCCCAGCCTGTCGGCCTGTAGACCAGTCTCATTTCACAGCGACTTATCTGTTATGCTAACGGACATGGGAAAAGTGGGATCTCTTTTGAATGTTCACTTCAGGAAAGGATGTGAATCAAGTCACCACGTTTTGTTTGCAGAAGGCAAAACGTACACCTCCATGAAAACGTTTCTGTTTGTTTGTTTGTGGTAATCTCCCCTTCCTGAGTGAGATTGTACATGCACAGAAGAAAGAGCTCCTTTGCCTCTTGGGCATTTTCACTTCTGACTCTGTCTCATGCATCCGGCTTGCCTCTGTCAAACCTCCATTCTTGGGACTTCTAATGTGAGCTATGTGTTGATTAATTTCAATAGCGTCTACAGCCTGGTACATGAACTTCTGAATTTCAGGTTTGAGACTGAACA
The DNA here is from genome assembly GCF_050624435.1 of Tenrec ecaudatus. Lineage (NCBI taxonomy): Eukaryota > Metazoa > Chordata > Mammalia > Afrosoricida > Tenrecidae > Tenrec > Tenrec ecaudatus. The sequence continues at coordinate 93,294,391 of NC_134536.1, forward strand.
GCACTCAGAACCATGTGCATTCTGTGAGACGTTGGAGCAAATTGCAGAACCTGGAGGTGAGAGGGGAGGTACTAAGGAAGAAGCGATGGGTCATATCAGGAATAATCCAGATCCAGTTGGATCACATTGTGGAAAAGTTGGACCTTTGAGACCCCTTAAATCTCCACCTCTTTAGAACTAGTCTTGCATTAATTTTTCTGAAATAATTGTTTTTGCATGAGTTGAGGAGCAAAACATAAATTGATCCAGGATTTAAACTATTTTCTGAGAAATCTCAGATTTTGGTAAATATCACTAATTATATTAGGAAAGGAAGGTAGCAATAACAAAAGAATTTTGTTCTATGATATCATCTTTCTGTCCACTCAACTGGGGAGTTTACATCCAACCTAAATAACAGCAACCCCAAAACTCAGGGGCTGCAAAACCTCGGAATGTCTCTAGACCATCTTCTATACAGAAGTCCTTTACCCGACACATATCAACTTAGCAGGGCACCACAATGATAGTCATAGATTGTCCCTTTTAAATAAGCAGCAATATATTTCTTACATGTAGCCGTTAATTGAGGCAATAAGAATTTAGAATTCACTAAGCTTTATTTTATAAACCTCACAGACGCATGAAGTTAAAAATATCTTGTTAGTTTCATATGATTTACTTTCCCTTCAATTATTATAAGAAGAAAAAGTAAATAATCTTTACAAAAATTACTACCACTTTTATGTTGCACTTCTGTTTCTCTCCTAGTTTTGACCTGAGCCAGGTCACCAGATCTGCATGTGCTCAAAGGAGCACCTCTGGTTTTCCCTGGGACATGCACGCCTGTGCTAGCCTGGCGGTGTTCTTTTTCCTGAAACAAGGAATGTTTTCTTGCTCTTCAGCTAGAGTTCGCTGCTGGCCATGTACATACTCTAATCCAATATCAAGTATAACTCCTTCCAGCATGGATTCAGAAAAGCAAAACTGACTTTTTTATTAAAATTCTGTTATTGTCTCAGTAAAATGAAAAAAGCAAATACTTACACGCATACAAAAATACATAAATACACATGATTTCCCCCTCCAACTTTTTAACTGCAGTTTATTTACCCCAAATGTGAAACTACCATACCAAAAGACTTCATTTCTAAGCATTGTTGTTTTTCTAGCTCACCTATTTTTTAAACTGTATGGACATAAGCAAAAGAATTTTCATGGAGAAATTCATGATGATGCAAATGCTTTTTATACAATCTCAGTAATAAGATAGAATAAGATGGCTTTATTCCAAAGTCAAAGCATTTTATTATTTTTTGAGAATTTTACACAGGAAAAGCTAATAAAGAAATGACAAAGCAGCAATAAGAAGAGTTCAGCCCTTTCCTGCCTTGATTCAATATAAAACACAAAGAAATTTCAAGTCAGAAATTCTTAGCATAATTATAGGGGAAATTTTATTAGAGTGTACTAAGAATGTGACATTAGTCTACTTAATATTTTTTCTATTACTTGATCATCAGAATACACACACGAGACAGCCACTATAGTTTCCCATTTTACTGATAAAGCAACAAACATACATAAGTGGTTAAGTACTTAGTCAAAGATATATAACTGGTAGATGTCAAGGCCAGTAATTAATCCTGATTTTCTGTACTCAGCACATCTCATGAAATTCAGCAATATTTGAGGATGTTAAAAGATGAAAATATAAGTATTTTATTAAAAACATTCTTTTACGATCAAGGGAAACAAAATGAAGTAACTGCCAGGCTTTCAGGTCATAGTAACCCATTCCTTAAACTACAAATAAGCAACACCACCTGGACAAGAGCTGGCCAAACTGTACGGGGATCCAAAGGCAGTCTTTCAAACATAGCAGAGGAATACCGCCTGGCTTAAAATCAAGAAAGGTGTGTGATGGGGCTGTATCCTCTCACCTTATTTATTCAACAATATTCACCAAAGAAGCTGGACTACATGAAGAATACCATATAAGGATTGGCAGAAGCCTTATTAACAACCTGTGATTTGCAGAGGACACACCTAGCTTGTTAAAATCTAGGCGGCCTGGAAACGTGTGTTGGTGAAGACAAAGGATCACAGCCTTCAGAAAAGATTACAATTCCATGTCGAGAAGTCCCAAATCCTCACAATTAGACCAATAGGTTGCATATGGTGAACAGAGAAATGTTTGAGGCTGTATTGATGCTGTCTTCCTTACACCCACAGTCAATGTTCATGGAAGCAGTGGTCTATCTCAGCAGGTGCACTGCAGTGGGTACGTGTGCTGCACAAACTCTCTTTAGAGTGTTGGAAAGCAAAGACTTTGAGGACTAAGGAGTGCCTAACCCACGCCATGGCATTTTCCTTTACCTCGTATGTCTGTGAAAGTTGGACGTTGAGTCAGGAAGACAAAGGAAGCATCTATGTATTTGAATTGTGGTGCTCATGAAGAATACTGAAAGTTTCATGGTCTGCCCACAGAACAAACAACTCTTTCTTGGAAGAAGTGCAGTCAGAGTGCTCTTTGAAGCAGGAAGAGAGAGACTTTTTTTTAAACACACTTTGGCCATGTTGTCAGGAGAAACCTGTCATTGGAGAAGAAAAAAGAAGACTTTTGACAAGATGGATTGACATGGTGGCTGGACCAACAGGCTCAAATATAAGAACAATTGTCAGTATGACACAGGACCAGGCAGGGCTTCACTGTGTTGTACAGATGGTCGCTATGATTCGGGGCCAACATGAAGACACCTGACAATATTTGTTGTTGGCCCTTGGCTCTCATTTCAATATTCCCTCAGTTAAATCACTATATCAACAAACACGGGCAACGTAAATTTGAGTTAGGTAAATTCTCTGGAAGTAGTCTCTATTTTAAAAACTCTAAATAATTATTACCTGTGATTTAATCATTTGTCTTTGATATTTGTATATTTATGGTGCTCTTGAGCCATTATTTTCCTGCCACTGAGAGACACTTAGTTTTATTACATGAAAATTGAAAAAAAAAAAAAAGGGGGGACAAAATCCAAAAGATAATAGTTCTCACAAAATTATGATGTGAATCAGTCCAAGAGGCATCTGGTAAGCAGATTTAATGGAGTTATTCCAACAAAAAAAAGAAAGAGGACTTGAATTTTAAAAGATATGGGTAACTTGAAAAATGTACTTAACTGAAAAAACAAAATGAGAGCTGGACTTTGATTAGGTTGATGTTTGCTTCCCCTCTTTATTCTAAAATTAGGTTTCAGCACCCAAAGTAAAATCTCATCAGCTTTTAGTTATAAAATTCTGAATACAGTAGATCTTCATGTTTAAAGTGGAAAAGATATTATCATTCATTCCACTTATATATTTATTATGCAATCTATGCTTTGAATCTTATAGTCTATGATGAAGCATAGAGTGAATGGTCATGCCCTTTGCACACATACACATATCAAAACAATTTTAAATAGCTACATAGAGGGTTAAAGATGTAATCTCAACATTAATTGCCTTGTCATATTTTTGAAAATTGAGACAAAAACATTACTTCAAATGAAGGTGATTCTCAGATTAAGAAATTGAGTTGATAGTTTAGTCCTTTTAGTATGTGCAAAGAAAGAGATGTCACTTTAAGAATTAAGGTACACCTGACTGAAGCCATGGTATTTTCAATCACCTCATATATACATGAAAGTTGGGCAATTCATAAGAAAGACTGCCGAAGAATTGATGCACTTGAATTGTGATGTTGACAAAAAGTATTGAAAATACCACGGAGTTCTACAAATTAAAACAAATCTGTCTTGGAAGAACAGCTACAACGCTCCTTAGAAGCCAGGATGGTGAAACTTCCTCCCAGGAGTGACTAGACCCTGGAAAAAGCAAGCATGCTTTGTAAAGGAGAAAGTCAGTGAAAAAGAACACTGACACAGGAGCTTCCATTCTGAGCACAAGGCTTGCTTGCAGAAGCCTACCAATAGTGATAAAAGCCCAAATCCATTTTCAAAATACCTAAGGGGATTCAGCCTCTATTGAATTCCTTCAGGTGTCCGTTAATGCTGGGTTGCCTACTTATATAAGATCGGCATGGGAAGCAAGCTTGAGATGAAAGCAATGGGATGGATACTCCCAGAGGGACTTGTGGGAGAAGGATGTAGGGGAAGGGAGCAGTGAGCAAACAATGCCTTAGACAGGGGAACAACTAGGGAATTAAAACCACCAACAAGGAGGACATAGAGGTCCTGGGAGTGTTAGAACAACAGCAATCTAGCTGAGAGGAATTACTAAGAGGGAGAAGAAGGGTGAGCGTGATGGTGGGGCAGGAGGAAAATAAAAGGAAACAGAGGAACCATCTAGGAAGCAAAGCTATGGCTAGAGATAGAAACATAGGTGTGTATATATGTAAATGCATTAACTCATAAAAATAGAGGTATTGGACTATGTACATATATTTATATGGCGATACACTGAGGTAGTGGATGGGCTTCGGGCCTCTGCTCATGCCTTCTTTCAATGCAAGAACACTTTGTTCTAACAACCTAGCACTCTGTGATGCTCACCTTCCTGGCACAATTGCAGAAGACAGAATGGGTGCACCAACAAGTAAGGTGAAGAAAGTGGATGGTGCCCAGCTATCAAAAGATATAGTATGTGGGGTCTTAAAGGTTTGAAGTTAAATAAGCGGCTATCTAGCAGAGAAACAACAAAGTCCACACGTAAGAAGCATACCAGCTCGTGAAATCATGAGATGTTGCCGGACCCGGTAATAGGCATCAGAAGACCCAAAACAAGCAAACAAAAAACTATATTGTTGAGAAAGAGGGGAGTCAGAAGTGAGTCCCAAAGCTCATCTGTCAACAATGGGACATCCCCTCACAGAGGGGTCGCAGGGAAGGGATGAGTCAGAGTGCTGTAAAGTACACAATCCTCCTCTGGTCCCTTGAGGCTTCCTTATCCCCCACTATCATGACCCCAGTCCTGCCTTTCACTGCAGGCTGCTAGACAGGAGCATGTGTATAGCTAAGAGATAAGAACCCAGGACACGTGGAATCCAAGAACAGGAATGGGAGTAGCTATACCAAAAGGGTAGGGAGACAGTGGGGAGAGGACGTGAGGTAGGGGGAACCGATCGAAATGATCAACAAATAACATACACACACACCCTTCTAGGGGACAAACAACAGAAACTGCTGGTCAAGGAAGACAGCAGTTTGTGTAAGACTTTAAAATAATAATCATTTATAATTTATCAAGGGGTCACAAGGGTGAGGGTGGGGAAGAAGGGAAAAAAGAGGAGCTAATACCAAGGACTCAATAGAAAGAAAAGTTTAGAGAATAATGATGGCAACCTATGTACAAATATGCTTGATACAATTGATGTATGGACTGTTATAAGAGCTGTAAGAGCCCCCAATGAAATTATCTTTAAAAAATTCCTTCTGACCATTAACCAGGAATGTGAACAGTCTTGCTCTCAGACAGAATTCTTTCAAAAGTAAATTACTTCCCTCTGCTATGCAGCCCAGGAGGGAGCAGTCTCCTTAGGGGCTCGCTGGGGTGTGTCTTTGATGGAGATGACTATCTGAGGTCACATGCTCATGAGTCCTCTCCTGACTGCTTCAGGCAAAGGGTCCTGCCTGACCAATCTTAACATCCTTCTAGCATAATGTATGTGCCCCAAACATGACCCCATTCCTGCTTCATCACACCTGTATCTATGATGTATTGACTGGCTACCAATCATGCTTTGGGGACAGTTTTCTTTGCCATCCCATGTCTGTTTTAAATATCTGAATCTCCAAAAATCCACAGACACCTTTGTGACCTCATGCAAATGGTCTCCCTGATCCAGATGATGGTTCCATGTCTGTTTTTCATCTTTGTCCTGAATAAATATTCTTGGGATCTTATGCCTCAACACAAAACAACTCTCTTAAACCCTGCAAGACATGAACAAAACTGGAGAACGTCTCACTTAGCAATCTCAGTGAATCTTACAAGGATAAATATTTAATAATATCATTATTTAAAAGAAAAACAAAGAAACAGATATATGAATTTTATACCAACCCCACTCCCCAAACTTTGATGACTCCGAGGAGGCAAGAGATGCAGGGAAGAACAGGGAGCAGTGGGGAGTGGTAGGGCACTGGGTATGAAGGGAGCAAGGATGGGCACAGGGCTGGATAAGGGAACCATCTGTGTGGAGGTTTTAATGGTAGATTGTTCTTGATTTCATTGCTTGAGATGGGCTGTGTAAATATATACATGTGCTTTTTTAAAACCCTAATTTAAAATAATAATAACTTACTCTAGGTTCCTTATCTCTTAAACCTAAATGTTGGTCTGTGTGACTAAAAAATTGATAAATAAAACAAGTGAAGGGCCAGGGTGGACGATACCTTCAGGACCAGGGGTGTGAGGGGCGAGGCTGGGAGAGTGGAGGGTGAGTGGGTTGGAAAGGGGGAACTGATTACAAGGATCCACATGTGACCTCCTCCCTGGAAGATGGACAGCAGAGAAGGGGGGGAAGGGAGATTCTGGATAGGGCAAGATATGACAAAATAACAATCTGTGGATTATCAAGGGCTCATGAGGGAGGGGGGAGTGGGGAGGGAGGGGAAAAAAAGAGGACCTGATGCAGAGGACTTAAGTAGAGAGCAAATGCTTTGAGATTGATTAGGGCAAAGAATGTGTGGATGTGCTTTATACAATTGATGTATGTATATGTGTGGATTGTGATAAGAGTTGTATGAGCCCCTAATAAAATGTTAAAAAAAATTAAATTAAAAACAAAACAAGTGAAGGGCTTGGAGTCTTGAATGACAAACAAGCTCATTTCCCCTCAAAATGTAAAAGACTTAATAATTGTTTTGGAGATTGGGATACTTTGTACCCTACAACACTTCCATGGAATGTGTCATCCAAATTAGTGAATTTCTTGAAAACATCAAACAATCCTTTATAATATTTTTTGAGACTGTGAATTTCACAAGAACATATAGCCCTAACTTTCTCCTACCGAGTTCTTGATGTCTTGACTACTTACCAGGCAGAAATTCCAGGGCTTCCTTATTTAACATCAAATCCTCATGATGCTATGAGTCAGCCTGGACTCTAGGGCAGTGAGTTTTGTGAATCTTCTATATTTCACAGACAATCTTATTTTACACTCCAATTAAGTCTGTTTATTTAATGAAAGACAAAACTGGCCCTGGTTTTCATGAGTAAAATATAAATTTTCAATGTGTTAGTCAATGAGAGGAGAAAGCTCAGCGGTAACTATATATATATATATCTATATCTATCTATGTATCTTCTATAAAGAGCTCTGGTGGTGCTGGCCCCTAGCCCCAAGGTAAATATTGAACAGCAAGGTTATCAGTTAACAGTTCAAAACCCTAAGTCTCCATGAGAGAAATTTGAGGCTATGTAGCCCATAAAGATCTCCAGCCTCTGAAAACCTGAATGTAATTGATATGAGCAAGAATCAATTCAATGGAGTGTTTTGTTTGTTTGTTTGTTTTTTATTTTTTTAATAGGGAGCAGCTAACCCTAAGGAGAAGCTTACATTATATAGCACTTAGAGACCCTCTGGCTCTATATTAGTCCTGCCATTAGCAAGCCACCTGCCACTCAGAAGTTTTCTAAGAAACATCACATAACTGTCCCTGCCCTGCTATATTTGACTTGGACCCCAAAGATCTCTTTATTAGTGAAAGTTATTCTCATTCTAAAACAGTCAATAAAACACAAGTAAAAATCTTGCAGGTATTCTCTGCTTTGAGCCAAGATTCATCTAATATCAGCAATAATATCTGTTGTTACATGTCCTCTCCTGAATCAGGCCTAAACCTCTGGAATATACTGCTGCAATTGATGTTGGATGAACTTCAGCAAAATTTTTGTTCTTGTCACAGTGTAACCAATTTGATTTAGGTGGATTCCATCTAGAGAAGTCCATGTATAGAGTCACCTTTTGTGCAGTTGAAAAGGGGTATTTGTGAAGAAGTTTTCCTATTGCACAATTCTACCGTGTGACCTCCAGTTTCATTTCAACCACAAAGACCATAGTTTACACTACTGTTCCTTCCTTTTCATTTCCAACGTTTCCATTCCAATCACCAAGAATGATAAATTCATGTCTGATCAATTTCAGACTGAAGGCATTGGTGGAAGTCTTCAGTTTCTTCATCTCTAGCTTTTGTGGTTAGTGCATAAATTTGACTAACAGCTGCATTGTTTGGATTTCCTTGACTATGGATAGATATTATCCTGTCACGGTCAGCATTGCACTTCAAGACAGAGCTTGGAATGTCCTTTTTGACCATGAAGGCAATGCTGTTCCTCTTGATTTTTCCATTCCCAGCAGCGTAAGCATATGCTTTTCTGATTCACAATGGCCAATGTCTGTTCATTTCATCTAAAGCCTACAATGTCCATTTTTATGCATCCCATTTAATTTTCACAAGTTCAAATTTTCCTAGATTTACACTTCATAGTTCCAATTATTATTTGATATTTCAGTTCTTTCAGTATTTACACTTCATAGTTCCAATTATTATTTGATATTTCAGTTCTTTCTGCTCCTTTAGTCATGCCTCATCAATAATGAAAGCCCCCTAAGGCTTACACCATCTGTCATTATGGTCGGCCCTACTCTGAGAAGACAGTTCTTTCTCAGCCATATTTCGAGCGCCTTCTGACCAGAGCAGCTCATTTTGGGCACCATTTCTGACAATGCTCTGCTCCTTTTCACCAGGTTTTCAGTATCTGACAATATTTTCATTCTCCATAAGGTTTTGAGTGGCGAACTCCTCTGAAATAGACAGCACTCTCCTTGTTCATAGTCTTAGTCTGCTGAAAACTGCTCACTTTGGGGGAGCCTGCTGCCATTTGGAAAACCAGCGGCTGAACCTCCAGGATTACAGCACCGTGTGAGCCGTCACCATACAACAAAGTGACAGACAAGTGGTCCATGTACATAACCATGATTTAGGTTGTTGAATAACCATATTAGCAATGAATGGGTTACCATTGCTTCTGCAAAATTCTATCACATGATCTCCAGTGTTGTCTCTATCATCAGGGTCATATATTTCTATCACTGGTCCTTCTTAGTGGTTCCTAACTTTTAGATTCCCATCACCAGCAGTTATCACAGAATCTTAGTAGCAGGTTTGATTACTTTCACCCTTCAGAAGTGGTCCAAGGGATATGTATCTTCATCCTTGCCTTTAGTGGTTGGTGCCTAAATTTGAAGAGTTGGCATATTAACTGTCTTCCATGTTGCCATGTAGATATTATGAAGAAAGTGTGGATCCATGAAGAAAGTAAGAGTTCATTTAAAAGACAAGAAAGAAACAACCCAAATGAATGTCAGAAGAGACTCTGAAACTTTCTCTTGGATGTTAAGTAAAGAGCCTTTAAGAAATTCTGAAGTGAAAATGTTGAACAGGACATTTCAACGGGTCTCATGAAGAGACACCAGGTGTTGGAATCAAATGAATGGACCTGGCAAGTATAACAAAGATAAAATGTGTCTTCAATCCAGTGTGGCTTTGAATTCAGTATTGTTATACTTGATGAAAATAAAAACACCCTTGGTCATCATTGAAATAAAATATTCTAAGAAAAAAAACCACACCCACTTTCTAGAGCTCACCTTTCAGTCAAAGAAGAGATAGGTTTATGACGTGAACAATAACACCTATGAGAAATGTACTATTTAAAACACTCAACCACATGGAAAGAAAAAGGCTGTATTTTCCCCAAAACAAATATCAGGGGGCTTGAAGAGGTTTAAAAGAAAAAAGAATGAAAATGGAGACCCCAAGGAGGATACGGGACGAGTGATGGTACACCGAGGAGATTGAAACTAATAGCAAAAAGCAAAATATGTAGAAATTAAACTAATTTGCTCTGTAACCTCTCATCCAAGCCACAGCAGAGAAAAGGGCAACACTACCAACAACAGTAAGCAAAAGAACCAATCATAATTCATGGATTATAGCTAATTGATTACAGAAAGCACTAATTTTCTCAAACAAATAATCCATAATATCCATTTTATTAGTTAAATTAAACAGAAAGGGACAAACTGGAATTTGGGGATGAGGTGCTATAATTTTGACCCTTGAAGCTCTCTGCTTAATCAGGATCCTCTGCAAACAGCTAGGTTCTTCTGGCTTTATTTAGCATGTCCCAATTAGATTTAACAGAATGGAGACCTGTTCCAGCACATCAGGCACAAAAAGTCTCTTTGATGCTTTTGCCACTTTTAACAAACATCTGCATTTTTGTAAAAGGTCCAGCAGGATGAGCCAAGAGTTTGAGAACAGACACAGCAACATAAAAGAAGCTAGAAGGCATGTTTGGAGCACCAACATGCCTAAGTTTCCCAAGGATTCACAAAAAGGACAGCTAATAGACATGGAGGACTTTTGGAGTGACAGACTTCAAAGGTGACCCATTCTGTCACACTATTACTAGAGGACAACATACAACCACTGGTAAACATGCACTGAATGGCAGAACTGATCTTAAGGTAATCTAATATTCATAACACACACACACACACACACAAAGGTTGATGCTTATGTGTTTTAAAGATAAAATTTAGAAATTATTTCTTTTAACTGCAAAAATCCCTCTGTTGTGTTTCATTCAGTCTGATAGGAGGAAACAAATATCTTGTATGAATATCCAGCATCTATGTATCACTAAGTTTGTGTGAAAATAATCAATGATTGCATCTTTGTTTTATAAAACTCTAGATCAGTGATTCTCAACCTTCCTAATGCTGTGACCCTTTAATACAGTTCCTCATGTGGTGGTGACCCCCCCAATCATAAAATTATTTTTCTTGCTACTTCATAACTGTAAATTTGCTACTGTTATGAATTGGGCAACCCCTGTTAAAGGGTCACTCAACCCCCAAGGGTGTCAACCCCACAGGTTGAGAACCACTACTCTAGATCCTCTAATTCCTAATGCACTCATAATATCTGTTTATTAACTATTTGGACTGAACTATACTTTTTATGTTGATAAATACAAGAGTGTAACGTGCAATAATCCTCCGTTTTCCATTAAAAAATATTACCCATAGCCAGACGAAAGTTCCAAAAGTTGTTCAGATACACCACATCAGAAGGAGAGAATGAGGCCCCTTTGCAGACCTGGGAAGGGCTAACCCAACCTTCATCTCTGTTGTTTCAACTGTGCTTCTCCAAGCAGGTGGAAATAGGCCATGGACTGAAGGGATACTCAACGTAGGAGAGGATAGACACAGACGCTTTCAATAAGCCACCTCCAGATTTCCAGCACATGTTCTTTGAAGGCCAAGGACATGAACTAAAAGGGAGGTTGAGCCAAAACTCATGCTTATTGAAAGCATCTCCAGGTCTTAGAAATACATCCCAATAGAAATTCCTATCATTTCTGGAAAAGCCAGACAAACCAATATGCTCCGAGAACCCAGTGGCCTTCCTTCTAACATGAAAGACAATCTTCTAAACTAAAATTAAATATATTAAACAAATATACCATAATTACTAGAGTACAAGCTGACCTGAATACCAGCCGAGACACCTAATTTCACGACAAAAACTGCATTGAAAATGTGCTGAAAAACTCAGCTTATATAAAAGTCTATACAGTATTTTTTATTGTTCTGATACACCTACATATATGCCCATTGCTGTAACTATATCTAAGGAAACTTGATGGCACTGTCCATTAAGTGTTGAACTGTTAACCACAAATGCAGCAGTTCAAAACTACCAGCTACCCACCCTCCCAACTACCATGATCCGAATTCTACCTTGCAAGCCTAGAGCAGAGTATGTACACTGGTGCAGATGGGAGCTGGAGGCACAGGGAATTCAGGGCAGATAATACCTTCAGGACCAGTGGTGTGAGGGGTGATACTGGGAGGGTAGAGGGAGAGTGGGTTGGAAAGAGGGAACCAATTACAGAGATCTGCATGTGACCTCCTCCCTGGGGGACCTACAACAGAAAAGGGGGAGAAGGGAGATGTCAGACAGGGCAAGATATGACAAAATCATAATTTATAAATTGTCAAGGGCTCATGAGGGAGGGACGAGCGGGGAGGGAGGGAAAAAAAGAGGACCTGATGCAAAGGGCTTAAGTGGAGAGCAAATGCTTTGAAAATGATGAGGGCAAGGAATGAACAGATGTGCTTTATACAATTAATGTATGTATGGATTGTAATAAGAGTTGTATGAGCCCCTAATAAAATCTTTTAAAAACAACCAAACTATCAGCTACTTTAAGGGGAAAAGATGAAGATGAGGCTGTCTGTTCCTGTAAAAGTTTACAGTCTACAAAACCCTATATAGGTTTGCTGTCAGTTGATAAAACTCAGTAAGTAAAGGTTTTGGATCTTTAACTATGCCTATACATATCCTTGTGTTTGCAATTAATACAACACGGGCTAGAAAACAAAAAAACCTAGATTCTTTTTTTGTTTGTTGGTTTTTGTGATTCAGCACTATGCTTTAATTATGTTCAATTTGTAACAATAAAAATACAGCCCACATATCGTATATTTATATTAAAATTCATAACAGTAGCAAAATGACAGTGATGAAGTAGCAACAAAAATAATTTTATGGTTGGGGGTCACCACCAAACGAGGGACTGTATTAAAGGTTCGTGGCATGAGGAAGGTTAAGAACCCCTGCTCTATGGGGTATGTCTGCAGGCTAAAATCACCTGGGGAATCTCTGGGACTCTTGTCCTACTCCTTCGCCAGGAATGGATCCTCCCTGATCACAATCCAATGTACATGAGGCAAGTTTTTAAAAAGTTTAATTAGCACTTTTTCCACAGGGCCCACAATTCAACAATGCAATCACTTCAAGAAGAGTTTTACAATGATCACCACATTTATTCTAGACCATTTTCTTCTTTCTTGTGCTCATTGTTATTCATGTATTTTTATTCTAATTGTGGCAAAATTATACACATTGTCTAATACCACAACTTCACCATGTATAATTCGGTGTCACTGATTATATTCTCCATGTTGTATAACCATTACTGTTTTTCTTTTCCAAATTATGCCACCACCATTGGCATAAACTCAATGCCCCCTAAGCAACAACTCTTCCTCTTTCACCCATGCAACCCATTGGTCAAGTTCAGCAACTCTTCCTCTTTCATCCATGCAAACCATTGGTCAAGTTCAGCAACTCTTCCTCTTTCACCCATGCAAAACATTGGTCAAGTTCAGCAACTCTTCCTCTTTCACCCATGGCTAACCATTGATCAAGTTCAGCAACTCTTCTTCTTCACCCATGGAAAACACTAGTCCAGTTTAGCTACCTTTTTTTTCCTCAGTAGTTTTCTTTCTTTTTAATCATTTTATTGTGGACTCACACAACTCTTATCATACTCCATACATACAGCAATTGTATAAAGCACCTTTGTACATTCGTTACACTCATCATTCTAAAACATTTGCTCTCTACAGAAGCCCCTGGCATCAGCTCCACATTTTCCCCCTGCCTCCCTGCTCCGCACTCCCTCATGAACACTTGATAATTTATAAATTATTATTTTGTCATATCTTACACTATCTGACATCTCCCTTCACCCACTTTTCTCTTGTTCATCCCCAGGGAGGAGGTTATATGTAGATCCCTGTAATAGGTTTCCCCTCTCTACCCCACCCTCCTGCCACCCTCCTAGTATCGTGACTCTCACCACTGGTCCTGAAGCAATCATCTGTCCTGAATTCCCTGTTTCCATTTCCTATCTGTACCAGTGTACATCCTCTGGTCTAGCCAGATTTGTAAGGTAGAATTGGGATCATGATAGTGGAGGGAGAGAAAGCTTTTAGAACTACAGGAAAGTTGTATGTTTCATCATTGCTACCCTGCACCCTGACTGGCTAGTTTCCTCCCCACAACCCTCGTGTAAGAGGATGTCCAGTTGCCTACAGATAGGTCCTGGGTCCCCACTCTGAACTTCCCCTCATTCACAATGATATGATTTTTTGTTCTTTGATGCTAGATTCTCAACTAGCTGTCCCTCCTGTTAAGGTGTGGAGAGTTATGCTATATATTTAATCTTTTTAACTCAAACTCTGTTTTTACAATTACAGAGAAGGTCAATTGTTATTTTGCTTTTTTATCCTTTTTAGTGAAGTATATACTGTTTCAATAAGTTGCATCCAGTTCAAGTTAGTTTACAATCCAATGAGTTTTGACATAAAGATGCCCATGAATACGGAAACCTTATCAAAAGCCAGAACATTTCCATCAACTCCAAAAGAATCCCGGTGCTTCTTTTAGTCAATCCCAACCTCCACCTCCAAATAAGCCAACCATGGTTTTGTTTTTTCTCAATATAAAGGCATATGCTTATGTAAATAGAATTTTACTATAAGCATCTTTTCATATCTACCTTTGTTCATTCCACATAATAATTTTTGTGTCCATCCACATGCTAATGTCTTAATTTTTTTCTTCATGTTATTGTTTTTAGCTAATGTACATGCTGATGTAAGCTTTGGATGTTTCCATTTTGTGCCTATTATGAATAAAGTTAATATTTTCATGCATGTACAAGTAATTGTGTGAACATATTTTCATATCTGTTGTACACAAACAAGAATAGGTTTGGGGAGTGACATTTCTTAAAATAGCTTTTCTAACCAGGTCTATTATTCTCACCCAATGATTGGATATGATCAAGTATTTGAAACATTAATAGAAGGAATTGGTCAGTTTTAGTCTCCACTTCACTGGCTGTAAGGAAGAGCCATTTTGGAAGCACAGGGAGAGAGAAATCCCAGGACCATAAAAGAAGAAGATCCACTAGTTGAAAATACTTGAAATCTCTCTCTACTGCGCTGCATGCTGAGAGGAAAAACACCAGAGGTGGCAGTACATGGTGCTGTGGGACAGAGCAAAGGAGCCGGGCCGCGACTCGACAAGGAGACCATAAGATCGAACCAGAGGACCTGTTCTGAAACTCTGAGACTGAGTCAGAGCAACAGGCTGACTTTCTGGTCCATGGAAGCAGAAGCCAAAGGACCCCATGTCTACGCAGTTAAGGCCCAGAAAAAGACTTGGGCACTGGTTGAGCAAAGGTGTTGCCAGGGACCAATGACTATATTCTTACTGACCCTGACCTGTTTGCTTCACTAAGGTTGTCTTTACTAGGTGCCATCACGCCAGTTTGACCGCCGGTGGCCCTACATACAGCAGAATGAGCCACTGGCTGGTCTAGTACCATCCTCACAATTGTCCTCATGTTCGAGTCCATCAGTGCAGCCACCGGGTCAGTCCACATTGTTGGAGGTCTTCCTCTCTTTCACTCCCTAGCTACTTTACCAAATATGCTGTCCCACTCCAGAAACTGGTTTCTCCTGACAACGTGTGTGCCGTGTGTGAGATGCAGTCTCACCATCCTTGCTTCTATGGAGAATTCTGGCTGTACTTCTTCCAAAACCGACTTGTTTGTTTGTTTGCTTAGTTGGTTGGCTTTTGTTTGGGCAGTTCACACGGTGCTTTCTACCTTCTCGGCTAGCATCACAATTCAAATGTGCTTATTCTTTTACTGTCTTTCTTATTCAATGTCAAAATAAGTTACATTGAACTTCCCTAATAAATCCCCTTAATTGCAAGCATTGTCCCTACACTCCGCGTAGCCATTTCAAGAGATTATGAAGGTAGATTTGCTGCCAGAATATGTAAAGACAGACAGAAGGTGAAGGCGAGCCTGACCTCTGCTTGGGCAGTCCGCCCAGGGCTGCTGAGGAATTGGACGCTCCTTTTTTTGTATAACCATAGGAAGACAGATATGGCCTCCATGCTGGTTTCATAGTGGATCCTATGTTTGTTGTAGATCGATGATATTTTAAAAAGTGACAACTTCTTTTACAAAGTGATTATATATTTCATATCCTACGCCTATCAACACTTGGAATTGCTAGTCTCTTCCATTTCATCCATTACAATATATCTCTATTTCACACACACATTCCCTGTAGACTAATGACGTTAAGCATCCTTTTAGATGCTCGTGGAACTTCTTTATCTTTATGAAGTGTCTGCAAAAATCTTGCCATTTTCACAGGGTCCTTTCTTTTATTACTGAGTTGTAAGATCTCTTTATGGATTCTAAACATAATTATTTTAGAAAAAATGTATTGTTCAACAATCTGCAATATGAAGATAATATGACCTTGCTTGCTGATAGTGAAAACAAATCTGAAACATTAGTTAATGACAATGGAAGACTGCAGCATTCAGTATGTATTATACCAGGGCTTAAACTTTTTCTACTCATGGCCCCTTTTCATCTGAGAAAATTTCAACACAGGCATGCATTATCAGAAACATCTTGGATTCATTACTTGTTTGATTCTGAGTTCCATTTTGGTCATTTCTCATTCAGAAAATTTTTACTGTTGCTAATTTATTTCAGAGCTCCCACAGTCCATTACAATTTAAGAAACTTTGCATTAGATCTCAAGATGTAAAGGAAAATAAAAAGTTTCCAGAACTGAGCCAATAAACAACATCGTGATAAACAGAAGAGAGTCGAGTTGTGAAGGGTTTCATTTTACTTAAATCCACAATCAACACTCACGGAAGCAGTAATGAATCAGCTGCATAAAACCACTCTAACATATTGAGGACACACGTGTGCCGACCGGAGCCAGGTATCTTTAATCACCTCATGTGCATGTCATTCCTGGACACCATATAAGGAAGATCAGAGAAAAGTTAACACATTTGAATAGTTTTTTTCTTTTATTATTCTAAAATAAAATATCAAAAATTAACCTGGGGCCATTGAGTCAATTCTGACCCTTGGCGACAGCATAATTTGGAAAGTAGAGTTTCCAAAAGTTTTCTTGACTATGACCATTAAGGAAGCCAACCAAAAGGCCTTTTGTCTGTGGCGGTGACTGGTGAATTTGAACACCCACACTTTAAGAGTCAAGCACAAGGAAGATGTTTACATCACTCAAGGAACTTTAACAAGTCTGCTAGGTGTTTATTGATTATGTTTATATTTTAACAAACATTTTGTTAACTCTCTGTTGTTCATTTTATATTTAATTGATTGCCAGTATTATTTCTCTCCCTTACTGACTTCTGATTTCTTTTTGCTGCTGTCTTCTTGAACTATTGAATTATATATGTAAATTACTTTCAAATAATACTGGAAAATATAAAATAAAATAAAAATACCATGTTCAGGTTAGAAGTACCTTACTTCTCAAAGTAGCATGCCTGCTCTTCAACACTTTAAGATATACCCAATGCAATGCTTTCTTGACAAGGAGTATTGAGTGAAGATTTAAATAAGATGAGATTTAAATAAGATGATATCCTTGACAACATCACGTTTCTCTCCCTTTGTTATGATGTTACTGTTGGTCCAGCTGTGAGGACTTTTGTTTTCTGTGCATTAACTTTTAATGTAGATTGAAGGCTACAGTCCTGGTCTTTGTCAACAAGCTCTTGATGTCCGCAGTTTTAGCAAGCAAGCAAGGTTGTGTCATCTGGATACTGAAGGTTGTCAATGATCCTTGTTATAAGTAACAAGTGTCCATCGTTCTGCATGTAATCCGCTCCCGTGATTACTAGCTCAGCACATGGGCTGACTCAGGACAGCGAGAGGACAGTATGCTGCAGCACACGTTCTTGATCCTGAGCTACGCAGTCTTCCGTGTACTGCTGGAAAGCCTGCCCCTTGCTCCGTCTACAGATCCCTCATGAGCACAATAAATTGTTCGGGAATTCTTATCCTTCTCTAAGCTGTTCTTAGTTTGTTATTATTTATCCAGTCAAATGCCTTGGAATAGTTAAGATACAAATAACTATCGATCTGGAAGTCACTGTTCTGAGCCAATTATCTATTAGACACCAGCAATGAGATCCACTGTTCTACAACTTCTTCTGAATCTGGCAGTTCCCTGTCAATGTACAACTGCAACTAATTTGGAATGTCTTTTAAACAAAATTCCGTTTGCATATTAATGATAGTGTTTGATAATGTCGACATTTTTATCACCTATTGGGGGGGGATAGGTCCAAATGTGTGTGTTGTTTTAATTAATATTGTGTACTTTACCTCTCTGGGGACTACAGTCCATTGCAATGGCTACACAAAAGTCAGAGACAAAATTCATGATTAAGGCATTTATTGAAGAATTTAACAAGTTATAATGCCAGTAAGAAATGCTCAGAGTAGAGTTGTCTATATGCAAATATTTTCCCAAAGTATGCCACTCTGCTTTAAGCCTCAGCCTGAAGGCATCCAGCTCAAACTGGCTGGGTTACCAAACTAGCTCCCCTAATTAAGTGCTTAGAGGCACCCCACTCCACAAAGCAGCCTGTGGCACAAAAGCACGCAGCCTTCCTTGCTCCATTGATTGGGAAGTCAATCACTTTGTTCCATGCTCTGTATCCTGGTTCTGCTGCTGCTACTCTAATGTTATAGCTGTCTTCTGCATCTAGGAGGCTCACTGCACAGGGATCTAGGTCCAGAGGACAAGCTACACTCTTGCCTCTTGTTGGTAATGAGACTCCCTCTTCTTGCTCCTCAGAGGGATTATTGTCCATACAACAAGATAGCACTCCAGGGAAACCTGCTCCCAATTATGCATAGGTGAATCCTATAAGTATCTTCCTCACCTTCTTATCAGATTCATGCAGAAAAAAATCATTTGGTGGGTGTTAGACACTTTGGCCAGAAAAGCCACATTAAATAATTCACTGCCCCTTCAGCCACCTATGTCTAGCAGTTATTGTATGCAGGATCATCTCTGCAGTCAGTCAGAAAGAAAAAGGAGCTAGTCCAAGTACTCCCTCAACACAAGAACCCTTTGTTCTAACAATCTGGTATTCTGTGATGCTCACCTTCCTGGCAGGATCTCTGAAGACAAAATGGGTTCATAAGCAAATGTGGTGAAGAAAGTTGATGGTGCCCGGCTATCAAAAGATATAGCATCTAGGATCATAAAGGCATGAAGATAAACAAGCAGCCATCTAACTGAGAAGAAACAAGGCCCACATGAAAGAAGCACACTAGCCTGTGTGATCATAGGTGTTGATGAGATCAGGTATCAGGCATCTAAGACCCAGAATCAAACCATACTCAAGTCGAATGGGTGGGGGTGGAGAGGAGGCATGGAGTGGGGACCCAATGCCCATCTGTAGACAACTGGACATCCCCTCACAGAGTCAGGGTGAAGTGTAGCACCGTGAAACTCCCAACATTCTTCTAGCTCTTTGGTGCTTCCTTACCCCCACTATTACGACCTCAATTCTATCTTACAAATCAGATTAGACCAGAGCATGCACACTGCTACAGATACGAACTCACAACACAGGGAATCAAAGATAGATCAACCCCTTAGGGCCAACAAGGAAAGTAGAGATACCAGGAAGATTATGGAGGGTTGGGGAAGATTGTGAAATCGATCACAAGGATCAATCTAGAACTCGCTCCCAGGGGGACGAATAACAGAAAAGTGGGTGTGGGGCAACGGAGGATGATGTAAGATAGAGAAAAAATTATAACTTATTAAGGGTTCGTGAGGGCGGGCAGGAGGAGAGGGGGGAAGAAATGGGGAGTTGATATTAGGGGCTCAAGTGAGAAGAAAATGCTTTGAAAATGATGATGGCGATGGCAGCATATGTGCAAATGTGCTCGACACATTGAAGGAATGTATGGATTGTGATAAACAATGCAAGAGCCCCCAATAAAAGCACTTAGAAAGAAAAAATAGAAAGAAAGAAAGAAGAAAGAAAGAAAGAAAGAAAGAAAGAAGAAAGAAAGAAAGAAAGAAGAAAGAAAGAAAGAAAGAAAGAAAGAAAGAAAGAAAGAAAGAAAGAAAGAAAGAAAGAAAGAAAGAAATGGAGTTAGTGAATCCTAAGATCATGGGCAAGCCACTTAGCAGGCTTGAATTGGAGAAGGTAATGACATTGGCTTTAGAGGAATATAATTACACAAAATCTATTAGCAAATATAAATACACAGCTAACAAGCATTTCTTTTAATGCATAAGCCATGGGTTAATAAAATGTGCATTTACCCATGTTATTTAGGTAAACCTGTATAGTTTTCCCAGAATATTTTTGGATTTTTCTCAACTATGTTCTTTCATTATTTACTCATTTTCTCACCTGAGAACAATTTTAGATATCATGAAAGAGAAGTAGTTGGATTTGGGTAAATGCAGCCACACACATTGGGGTGATTCCTAGACTCATATTCCTGCAAAAGATTTACATACAAAATGATACACTGACGATGTGGTTTGAAGAATTGACTCCATTGTGTGTGCTTTCATGAAATGTTCCAACCACTCAGTTACCATGTCTCCCAATGCCTTCCAGGCTCTCTCTCATTTTCTCTCTCTCTCTCACACACACATTCACTCACAGAGTTTATTTCTTTGTTCAGCTTTCTGCTTTCTCTACTAACTTGTGACTATTCTAAAAGGCTCTTTATATCCTATTAATGACTGCACTCTAGCTTTCTTAATTAGAAAAAACAAAGATTAAACTCAGGAATTTAATGAATAAAATGTTTCAGTCCCAACATTATTTCATTTTTCAGTACCTGGATTCATTCTCTGCCTTTCAAATTATAAAGCAATAAATTGTCAAACCTGAGAATGTAAATCTAGCACCAATAATTTAACAATGTTAACCTCTCAGAGATATGGAAATCAAATAATATGATATGTTATTATCATTTCCAGATTTATGATTCACTCTGATTATATAAAAATTATATTAAGGGAAGATCAAATAATATCTTGGAGTCTTAGGTCTAAGCTGCTATTAAATCTTTAGTGATAATAGCAGCTACAGTGTACTCTGAAAGGACATTTGGTTGAAACTAGAGATTTTGATTGGAATAACCTCATTAAATAATTCACTACCCTGGCAATATAACTTTCTTCCAATTAACTGGTCAGGTAGCTGTCTTCCAAATTTCTTGACATAGACAAGTGACTGTTTCCTGTGCTTCAGCAGCTGGTTGAAACATGTTGATTGGTATGCTGTCAATTCCTAGAACCTTGTATTTTCCCAATGCCTTTGATGTAGCTTGGACTTCTGTCACTACCATTAGCTTTTCTCTATTTGACCAGTTGAAATGGTGGAATGTTGACTATTTCTTTTTGGTACAGTGACTCTGTGTGTCCTTTCCATCTTCTTTTGATATTTCCTTCATCATTCAATATTTTTCCCACAGTTTTTTCAATATTGTACCTTGAAGTTTGAAATTTCTTTAGTTCTATCCGTTTAAAATATATTGAATTTGTTCTTCCTTTTTGGTGTTATAACTACAGGTCTTTACATATTTCATTGTAATACTCTTTATTCTGCTTGAGCTACTCTTTGACATTTTCTGATCAGTTCTTTATTTGATCATTGCTTCCATTTGCCTTAGCTACTGTATGACTAAGAACAAGTTCCAGAGTCGCCTCTGATATCCACATTGGCATTTTTTCTCTTCCTTTTCTTTTTAATGACCTTTTCTCCTTGAATAATGTCATTCCACAGCTCATTGACTCTTTTGTCATTAGTTTTTGATTCACAAAAATTGTTCTTTAATAATCTTGAAATTCAGGTGGGATACACTTAAGGGCATATTCTAGTGCTAGAAATTTGTTTTAGTTTTCTTCAGCTTAAAACTCAATTTACTTATGACATTCGATAGCCAGTTATACAATTGTGTTTTAATTGCTGATATTGAGCTTTCCTGTCATCTCTTCCCTCTGATACAGTCGATCTGATTTCTGTGTATTCTATCTGGGGAAGTCCACATGTATAGTCATCATACATGTTATCAACAAAAGTTATCTATGGTTAAGAAGTTATTTGGTCTTGTAAAATTCTTTCGTGTAATCTGAGTTTCATTTCTATCACCAAGTTCATTTTTAGAGTCTCTTCTGACATCTATTTTGATCTTTTCCTTTTTACCTGCCTTTTTAATGAGTTTTTGATTTCTTCATCTATGATGTTCTTAATATCCTCCCACAGTTCATCAGGTCTTCTGTCATTAGTGTTCAATGAGTCAGATGTGTCCTTGAGAGCTCTTGAAATTCAGATAAGATATCCTGAAGGTCACATTTTGGCTCTCCTGGTCTTATTTCCATTTTATCCAGCTTCAGTGTGAACTTGTATATATGTACAACTGGTGGTCTGTCTCATAGTTGGCCCTTGCCCTGGTTTTAGCTGCTGATATTGAACTTCTCCATGGTATCTTCCATTGACGTAGTCAATCTGATTTCTATGTATTTCATTTGAAAAGTCCGTGTGTCATTGAAAAAATAAAAAGTAGTTGTGATGAAGTAGTCGTTGGTCTTGAGAAATTGCATTGTAGATCCTTCAGCTTCGTTGCTAGCACCAAGACCAGATTTTTCTACTACTGCTCCTTCTTCTACCTTTCAAACTTTTACATCCAATGGCCAATAATTATCTCTGCATCTTAATTGCATGTTTTCCCAATTTAGAGTGGAGATGGTGGTTAAAAATCGTCAATGTTTTCATCACTAGCTTACAATTAGCCAATAGCAGTCCACTTCAGCTTGTTAGCACCTAGAAAACCAATCTTTATACATTTAATTTCATTTTGACAGCTTCCAATTCTCCTAAACTCAGTATTGATAGATTCCAAATCCCAGTCTTTAATTGATGTTTGTAGCCTTTTCTTCTCATTTTGATTCATTCCTCAGCAGCAAATGAAGGTCCTGAAGACTTTATTCCTGGAGACTTGACTCCATCCACATTGTTACAGTCAACTTTGCTCTGAGAAGGCAGCTCTTCCTCAATTGTATGTTGAGTACCTTCCAACCCAAAGAGCTCATCTTCGGGCACTGTCTTTCACAATGTTCTCCTTCTATTCGTTAGTAACTGACAATATTTCCATGCCATCTATAGGGTTTTCAATGTCAATTTCTTAGGACATGAACAGTCTACTCCTTCTTGTTAGCATGTTCTTAGTCTGCAAGTTCGGCTGAAACCTTTCCCCTTTGGGTGATCTCACTGGCATTTGAAATACTACTAAATAGCTTTCAGCCTCACAGCAACACACAAACTGCCACAGTATGATCAACTGACAAACTAAGTCACAGCTGTGTTTTCTATCTTGCGCCATTCCTGTGATATAAAGATCAATAAATTATTCTTTGGTTGTTGACCATACTACCTTGGGCTGAGGTTTCTGTTATTTTTAATTTAAATTGTCTGTTTTAATACATATGGCTATGTTCTATCCATATCCTGTTTTTCCACCACTGAATAATTAGTTCTTTTTGCTAACCCTGAAACAAAATGTCATCCATTTTCAAACTATTTCTACCTCATAGCCCCAGTAAAATCCTTGTTAGATGAATAAGACATGAACAGGATATAGATAGATGCCTTTGTAAACATGCTAGTTTTTTTCCCTAATAGTCATAACAATGTACATTATGTTTCCCTGCACTCATATAAACATAAACTATGAGTCAGGAATATAGAGTTAACTATGGCACAACTACATACTACTTTAAGTCATACTACCTTTGTAATTAAAATAAGTATTTGTGATTCATTTACACTGTGTGTTCATGTTTGCATGCACTTACTTTGAACTACTCTATTGGGTCAAAATAAGGGCACGGAAATTATTTGTGCACCAGTGCCCATCCACAGAGCTTAGTCAGATATGGCCATTTCATTCTTTCTCTCATAGGACATGGAATAGGGATCACTTACTGCTTCCCAGAATGATAGGAAAAGATGATGTCAGTAGCAAAATTTCCATCTGTTTGGCCATGTGAGGTCTGTTAGCTCACAAGATAACACCTCCCAAAAGAGTAATATTCATGTTCTAAAACATAAATCTTGGGGAAAATTAATATGTTAAATTCTTTAAAATTGATGAAAATTGTCATCAATTATTATGCAAGCTAGAATCAGTACATCAGTATATCTAAAAGATATTTATTTCTTAAAAATTTGTTATATTGATGAGACTCTAGTGGACAACTTCCTGGCATTCAAAACAATTTTCACATAAACACAATAGAAAACAAATCTTGAGTTTCTAAAATATTTTAGAAAATTTTAAAGATTTTAAAGACTAACACATGAAAGTCATAGTACCCACTTTGTATTTTCTGATATAATTCTATAACTCACATCAATAAGTTTTTGAGTTTTAAGTTGATTTCTTTGTAGAGGATTCCTAGGGCATAGACTACCCCTGGGAAAGTTATGAGCAAAGGGTCATGTTGTCAGGAACTGGAAATCAGGCGTACAAAGAACTTCATTAACAAGATTACCAATTATATAACAGCTTCACTTTTTACCATTACAAGTCATATCAAAAACCTTAAATAGTCATGCTTTGAAAATTCTCTTATAAATCCCTGATTCTGCAAGCTTTTGAAAACTAACCAAGTTCCTTTTTTCCCTTAGAATGATCATTCTTCCAAGAATATTTTTAATTTTTTTAAATAGTTTTCAAGAAGGAAGACACTGTGGTGAAATTGACTCTGATAGCAATTGCACAATACTGTTTGATGTGATTGAACAATGGAATGCTGTGATGGCTGCATGAGTTCCTAATAAAATGGTTTTGAAAAAGAAAAGTTTTCAGAAGCAATAGTTTGTGCTAAAACTAAAATGCTTTAAACTGAGATTACAAGAAATCATTCAGAGAATAAATACTCTAAGATGCTTCATAGTTGTGATAAAAATCTGCTACATCCCATAAAGGCTTTATTTTATGACCACACATTCCATTTCCTCATTACTAGCTTCCGCAATAAGCAACATTCTACATGCTGAATAAAACCACAGATGTGATATTTTGTTTGTTTTGAAACTGAATTACGAAAACGATGCTGTATGGTCAATTTTTATCATTAAAACTCTAATATAAGCATGATTATCTGAATGTGACATAAAATAGACATGATCCGTTGAAATGTTTTTTCACTAAAAAGTTATGACTTGGTTGTTGTCTACATGTTTCTTATGAGCACTGTGAACCCATATGGACAAGGAGTTAGACTCTGAAAATGCACTAAACCAAACACACGGCAAATCCCTTTCCAATGCCTGTGGCCAAGTCATTGTTGGCTTAAGTCAAAAGAGTGATTATGAGGATAAGCCTAGATATTTTTGTAAAGAACCAAATAATAAATTTTCATACTGACAATGAGGTCAACAACGTCTATGTTTGTCATATTAAAAGAGACCATCACATCATCAGTGGCTTAAGTCTCCATTACTTTGCTTCCAAGGGGGTAAAACAACAAATTGGTAATTCTAAAACTTTATTCCAAGAAATTCCAGGAATTCTACTTCTCCAAGATTTATTTTGCGTGTGATAGGAACAGTTCTGAGAAACTACCTAGAGGAAATAAAATTAGTAAACGGTCATAACTTTAATTTACTATTATATTGGGAGTTAGGAGAAAAACAGCAAGCTGACTGAATAGATATAGCATCTTGATATTTGATTAAGAGTACATGTAAATGATAAATCTATTTAATTGACAAATTTTAAGAAATAAAATATTATTTAAAAAATAACTACTCAAAAAAAGAGTTTTTACTACCATAAATGCAACAATGATACATCCATTCACACTTTCAAAAGACATCTAGTATTTCTTATGGCGATAAAATAGGTGTTTTACAGACACATATAGTCTATATTTTTGGTGCTGACAGGCACATGGAGAATGATATTCCTCTAAAAATAGAATTGTAACTCAATTATGTGTCTGAGTATTCATGTCTATATTTACACTTAATAAAAATATGAATTAGAAAATTTACCATTGCTTGGCATGACAAGGAATAGTCTTTGCAAAGATATTTCACAAAAACAGACCCATATATATAACTATTTCAATAAAATATTAACTCAGTTCTTGCTCTTGTAGAATATGGACACATGAGTTTGTCAGCCCCTTCATGTTACCTTTTAGAACCCAAATATAAAAGATTTGTCCAAAAAAAACTATCCATCTTTAATAAATGGCTCTGAGGTCACCTGAGGAGTCTTGGTGGCCAGTTGGCCAACTGTTGGGCTACTAACCTAAACATTTATAGTTCAAATCCACCAATCACTCTGTGGGAGAAAGGTGGGTTAATGTGCTTCTGTAAAGATTTACAACTTTAGTACCCCTCTGGGATAGTTCTACACTGTCCTGTAGATGTTAAAATGTATGGCCTTGAAAAATCTATGAGGCAGTTCTATAGGGTCACTGTGAGTCAGAACCAACTCAATGGCAATAGGATTGTATTTTTTGTAGTGAGGGTGTAAAATAAATGGTCTTTAGGGTATAATTATGAGGAACCAACTCTAAACCTTAGGCAGAAATCATTGCATCGATTGCCTACATTTCCGGAACACTGTGCTGTATGTAGTGGGCGTTGAAGAGCATCTTACTTGGAAAAGCACACAGCATAAGATTAGGCACCCAGAAAAGCCATCTATGGAAGAAATTACATTCAACAAGGCTTTCAATGTTGTAAACTTTCAGAAGCAGGTTTCAGAGCCTGTCTTCTTGCTTCTGGGTAGGTCGACACCAGCTTTTCAAGTATTATGCAAGTCTTTTATTTTAATCCATGTTAAGAAGGGAAAAAACATCATCATCTGCCCAGTAATTCAAGACCCTAATCTGATGAAGCCTCTGAAATCTTCAACATTTTGTTTTCAAGAAGATGGATGAGGATTTTAGTGACTTGGCTTCGTGGCACGTGACTCGTTGTATTTCCTGACTCAGAAATAGTTATAAAACTCCACTTAGGGCAGAAATATCAATAGCATTATGTGTTAATCTGGGTGGGCTAGAGAAACAAATCCATAAACACTCATATATATGTGAGAGAACTTGATATCAAAGAGTGATAGTATATTGAAAAAATATCCCAGCCAGTGTAGATCAAGTCTAAAGTCCTACATTAATCCATGTCTGATACCAATATATAAATCCCTCTTCAGACTCATGCAACACATGCAATGATGCTGAATGCAGGAAGGTCACAGGCTAGTGGGTGAAAAGTCTTGTGGATCCAGTGGCAGCGGAAGCATCTCAGTACTGGCATCGGTCTCTGTGTGGCTCCTCAAGCTTCAGGGCTCTGGTTCCATCAGCATAGCTCCATGTCTCTTATCAGCAGAGAGTCTATCTGGCCTCCAGTGAGCTATTTCTCTCCTTCACATCTCCAAAGGAGGTCATCAAGCTGTGGCCTGATTGACAGGTTGTAATCCACCCCTTCGCAAGTTGACAGGAGATTATGTAACTGCCGCACATTACTTTTGACAGCTTTATATTTGAGAAAAGGAACTCCGTTTCATTGGCGACAATTAGTGAAAGTTGCTACATGTTTTGACTTGAAAAAATGAAAAACAGAGAAGGCATTTGTTGGAGGTGAGGTGGGGCTGGCACCTAACGTCAGCTAGAAAAGTAGGAACAATGAAAAGTGATGCTAGAAAGGCAAACAACTTCTCAGACAGTCCTCCAGTTTTCTTACTTTCTTGACCTAATTCATTGCAATCGCTACACAACTCACAGGCAATGGGCATGGTTATGAGGTATATTATGGAAGTTAACATGATACAATTCAGGTGAGAAATGCTCAGTCTATAATTTTACAGGAAGGACATGTTCTTTTAGGACTGCTAATAAATGCTCAAACAGACCTCAACCCAAAGGCACTTAGCTTCAGCTCCATGGGTCAGGGATGCAGCTCCCTACATTAAGTGCAGTAGAACCCCGAACCTCAGTGTCAACCCGTTCTAGAAGGAGAATCAAGCTGCAATGCAGTTGAATTCTAAATCAATTGTTCCCATAAGAAATAACTGAAAATGGATTAATCCGTTCTTGACCACCAAGTTTTTACCCAAACTTGCATTTTTATACAAGCATTACACAGAAATGTCAAAGTAAATAAGTTCAGAGTTAAATAATATAATTGAAATAAAGAAACACAGCATTAAAAAAAGTTTTAACAATTACAGTATGGCCCATGCTTTGAGATTAATGAGAATCTGGATCTGTGAACATGGATGTGGAAAGGAGGGATGGAGAGCCATTGATGGGAGGGGTATTCCCTTCCATCAAATCAACTGATAACTGCTTTTCGCGATTTTTTATTTTCCCTTCTTTGCCTTTTTTGACTTACTAACCCATACAATCACAGCAAGTCATATATATATAATATATATATATGACTAATGTAGTCTACTGTTGGCATTTCCTTAACTGTTTTCCAAAAGACTTTACTAAATTATCATCAACAGTATAGGTAACACGGTTAACCAGTACCTTATCATGATGATGTTTTTCAAAAACTCTTTCTTAGAACCCATTTTTTAATCTAAAAACAGTACAAAAATCCACAAAAACTAAGAAAATTATAGCAAAATGCTCAGAACACAGCCGCAAAAGGTTTAAACAAAACGTACTAGCAACGCCAACTAATGCTGAGTGACCTAAACACGAACTGCTTTTGTTTACAAAAATCACCTGTGTCGGGTCGGATTCCGATGTTATATTCGAGATCTGATGCAAAATTTTCTTGACATTTCGCCGTTGAAATCCGATGATGTGGAAGACGGATGCGGTCGAGTACCAGGGTCCACTGCATTCCGAGGCACCCACTGCGGGAAGCCTCAATATGAAGGCCCTCAGCTCCAGGCCTGTGGGTCAGCAAACCAATGAATCAAGCCAGTCGCCTGCCCCGCAGCACCCAGCTTTACTTGCCAAGTGCTCAAAAGTCCACCTCTGCTTCATGCTCTGGTTCCTGCATATGCTGCTGCTTCTCGGGGTCTAAGTTGTTTTCCCCAATCAAAGGAATTCAATGCACAGAAATCTTGGGGTCCTGAGGGCATACTCCATTCCTGGCTCTGGCTCTTGCTGGTACTGAGATCCCCCTTCCTGCTTCCGACATGGCTCACTTGATACCACCCCCCACCCCCACTCCCACCCTCCGGTAACAAAACAAAACATCTCATTATCAGTGAGTCCATTCTGACTCATAGCAACCCTACAGGGCAGGGTAGAACTGTGGGTTTCTGAGTCTGTCACTCTTTATAGACTTAGAAAGTCTCATCTTTCCCCCTTGGAACAGCTAGGGGTTTCCAACTGCTGGTCTTGCGGTTGGTTAGCCAGCAGCCTAATGCAAAACCACTCTGCCACTACTCACAACTGAATCATACAATACAATCAGCACCTTCCCCCACCTGCTTACCCTTACCTGCCAGGAAAAGGTCATTTGGTGGGAGTCACAGATATTATGATTAGAAAAGTCACATTAAGAAATTCACTGCCTGTGGCAGGGAACAATTCAAGGACAAAGATAATAAATACAGTCATTTATAGTGCCATTTAAGTTAACATAATTTTAAAATATTTGAAAGATAATGTTGATGTTATAATTAGCTGTTTCTTGTTTGGAGACGAAGGATGTATGTAAAAGTGGAGGAAAAGATGATCATAGTACCGTCAGTAAGACTTCAGGGATGAAACAGGACAGTAGAGAAAGGCTCCACAAGTGGGTTTCATTAAGTCATTAATTAGGCCCCACATGGATCATTTAGATAGTCTTAACTCGGTAAAATGCACCAACTTTTATTTCCCTGATACCTAATTATATATAGATTTTAGCCACGTATTAGAATTCTCTAGAATAAACAAAACTACTATACACACACAAATACATATATATATGTGTGTGTGTGTGTGTGTGTGTGTGTGTGTGTACATAGAGAGAGAGAGAAGGGGGACACAGGTTTACTTCAAAACATTACTTGCTGTGATTGTAGGGGTTAGTAAGTCATGATCTGTACTTCCAGCAATAGGAAGACGGTAGAGTGAACAATCTAGTGACAGTTCTGCCAAAATAGTCTAGAGCATTGCTTCTCAATCTGTGGGTCGCAACCCCTTTGGGGGTAGAACACCCCTTTCACAGGGGTTGCCCGATTCATAACAGTAGCAAAATTACAGTTACGAAGTAGCAACAAAAATAGTGTTATGGTTGGGGGGGATCACCACAACAGAGGAACTGTGTGAAAGGGTCATGGCGTTAGGACAGTTGAGAACCACTGGTCTAGAGCATATATAATCATACCACCTAAATGAAAACTTCGAAGCCAGGAACCCATTTAAGCAAAAATACAATATTGCAAAAATACTCTTCTTTGAACAAAAACTTAATTTCTCTCTTCCTTAACATCTTTCCTTAAATGTGTACCCTGTCATTATTTTAGCATTTTATGATGAAAAGCTAGAAGTGTATTTTGATTAATTGAACCTTCCCAGGCAATGATGAGAAATTTCATGAGTAAGTTGAGAAATGAATATTTTCATGATCTGTAAGACTAAAGCTTTAAGCAAAAGAAAACTAAAACATGGATTAAAGTATAAACCTTCATGGTTAAAAGGAAACTGGGTGATAATGAGATATATCATAGAGATTTAAAGTTTTATCTTCTTGGTGCTTGTTTACATTTTAAGGGCTGTAAATCAGAACCACAACAAAGCATAGTCCAAAGAATTTAACCCATTAGGGAGCAAAATGGTTTGTCTCCCTTTCACAGGAAGCGAGCAGGGCATGTGTAAACCAAAAGTCAAATCCATCGCTTGGAGTCATTTCCAGCTCACAGCAACAATATGAAGGCCAGGTTCATAGTTGGCGCTCCCAATAACAATGAAAACAAAAAATACTTTGTAAATGCATGAAATATTCATCTGGCCAACCCTATATCATCCTCAAGGAGGAAGAACTGGTCCCTGCTGAAAGTAATAGCAGTCTGTCACGGATCCAGAGTCACCATGGCTGCTTTCAGGATAATGTATATAAATGTGGGTACTAAAACCCTCCTAGATGGACTGGAGGAAATAATTTGAAGGGCAATGTGCAAAGTAGGATGGAAAATTATTTAGTGATAGATAGCAATAAGCACATAGTTGGCATGTACCTTTAGAATAATGTCCATATAAATAAAGCTTAAAAATTTGAGATGTCTGAAAAACAAAAAATATAAATGATTTACAGATATTCCCTAAGCAAAATGAATATTTGAAAAACAGGCTATGCTTTTAAGACAGAGTGTAGTCTATGAATAAGAAAGATTACTTTTCTCTTTACTGAAACCAAATTCATTTACTGATTGACTAATGTAATAATAAATCAGATATAATGGAAAGTATTTTAGCAAGACATTTTGACATGTAGTTAAAATAGCTTTGCAGAGTTTTTATAAATAGGCTAGAATTATGATGTTATTGTGTGAAGATTTACCAGTTTCATAAACCATACTTCACAGTGTAAAGTTCACACTAATTAATATAGCTTAGGAATCAGGAGTGCGTTATTTATTGTTTTACCATAAAACTTAATCTTGCTTCATATATTTTAAGCAATTGTTGTTAGGTGGCATCAATTCACTTCTAACTCACGGCATCCCTGTGTACTACCCAAAACCAAACTCACTGCCACTGAGTCAGTGCTGACTCACAGTGACCCCCTGTGGGTTTCTGAGACTGTTTACAAAAGTAGAAAGCCCAGTCTTTCTCCCACGCAGCTGCTGGTGGTTTCAAACTGCTGACCATGAGTAACCACTCTGTAACCAGGAAACAGTGCCCAGTCCTGAACCAGCCTCATAATTGTTCTTCTGGTTGAGCTTGTTGGAGTCACTGCATCGATCTATCTTCCCAAGGGAATTCTTTTTCTCTGCCCCTCTGCTATACCAAACATGATGCCCTTTTTCAGAGGCTGGTTAACCTGATAACATGCCCAGAGCACATGAGATGAAATTTCACCAGCCTTCCTTCTAAGCATTTTGGCCATACTTCTTTCTAGACAGATGTGTTAGTTCTTTTTAATGACCTTTCTCTC
Organism: Tenrec ecaudatus; assembly: GCF_050624435.1. Taxonomy (NCBI): domain Eukaryota; kingdom Metazoa; phylum Chordata; class Mammalia; order Afrosoricida; family Tenrecidae; genus Tenrec; species Tenrec ecaudatus. The sequence goes on from NC_134536.1 coordinate 93,326,277, forward strand.
TCTTCATGATAATATTCTTAAGGTTGTCTTGTAGCTCATCAGGCCTTCTGTTATTAGTGTTCAATGCATTAAATCTGTTCAGGAGATGTTCTCAAAATTCATGTGGGATATACTGAAGTCTGTACCTTGACTCTCATGGTCTTATTTTCATTTCATTCAGCTTCAATATTACCTTAGATACGAACAATTGATGGTCTGTTTCGCAGTTGGCCCCTTGCTTGGTTTTAGGTGTTGATATTAGCTTCTCCATTTGATCATCTGTTCTCAAAGAAGTAGTCAATTTGATTTCTAAGTATTCCATCTGGAGAAGTCCACGTAGATATTTGGCATTTGTGTTGGTGAAAAAAAGGTATTTGCTATGAAGAAGTTATTGGTCTTGCAAAATTCTATCTTGTGATCCTCAACTTCATTTCTCTCACCAAGGCCATGTTTTCCTTTTTCTCTCAAATCGCCAATAATTATTCATGGAATTTGGTTGCATGTCTGACCAATTTCAGACTGGGCATTATGATGGACTTTACTTTGAGGAGGCAGCTCTCTTCCTCGGAGATATTTTGAGTGTCGTATGACCTGAGAGGCTCATCTGGCACTCTCTCTGACAATGTTCAATTGTTATTCATGATGTTCTCAGTATCTGACAACGTTTCATTGCTATATAAGGTTTCCAGTGGATAGCTCCTCTGAAGTAGGCAGCCCATTGGTAGTTTATTCTTGGTCTGGAAGATCGGGTGAAACTGTTTCACTTTGGGGGACACTACTGGCATTTGGGGGACACCCCTGGCATTTGAAAATACCAGTGACATAGCTTTGAGCATCACAGTGACACACAAGTCAGCAACGTGGGACAAAATGACACACAAGTCATGGTTTTACTAATCATTTACTGAAATTAATATAAATGTACACATACATACTTGTGAACTTTATAAATTATGTATAGATGAACTATCATTTTAAAATAACTCAGCTAGTAAGCTACAAGCTAGAGAGTTAAACATAATTGGAAAATTCTCTCTTGATTTCAGAAAGCTAAGTATCTTGAAGCAAAATAGTACTGTTGCTCTACTGCTGTTGGTTACTATGGAGACACTGGCCCATGGTGCTTCCCATTCCAAATCATCTGAAAGATCCTTCCTTGACTTGCCTGAATCCGCTGGTGTCATCTTTAGTACTGCATCAGATGATATCCTATTGCGATCCATTGGGATTCATTGTATAATAATTTTCAAAGTTTAATGCCAGGTTTTCTTCATAGACTGTCATATTATGAAAACCTGTCCATCATTGATGGTTCTATTGATATTTGAAATATTGTTGATACAGCTTCCAGTATGATAGCAACACGCACATCACTACAGTATAATAAATTGATGGATAGCTAGTAAAATATACAATAAAGAACCTTGGGATCAGTAACAATTCAGCTAAGCTCATGTTTAGGATTGGTGTCTAATATATTCCATAAGAACTGTACTCTTGGCAAACACCCTGTTCTTGGTATTTAATATTTTCCATAAAAGCTGTACTCTTAGCAAAAACCTTGGTCTCAGCAGTATAACTTTTATTTTTATCAAAATTATGTTTTATTTATTTATATTGAAGCTCAGGAGTTTACATTCCAGATCATTAACTTTTCCCTAGTCTACACTACCAAGATGCCCATCAGTTTATCCCGCCCCTATTCTTTAGGGTCCCTTCTCCCTCCTGTGCATTATTCACTTCCACTGCAACCAAGTCCACAGTCATCAATCATCCCCACCACAGATTGACTGACAGCAATCTAAAAATTATTCAAGAGCCATAAATATATTTTTACAAACAAAAGAAATTACCATTATCTGGGTAATATCCTTTCAATGAAACTATGATTAATTTATTTTTATTTTTAGTTTTCCTCCTGAGACATAAATATGTACTGAAAGACCTGTATATAACTTGCAAGATGCAGACCCCCGGTCTGCCACATCTCTTTGTCCTCCCTTGCCCTGACCCCTTTGGAAAACTCCCAGATCTGTTCATTTTACATGGAAGTGGTTAGCTTGTTTTTCATTTTTGTTTTTCACTTATAAGTGGTCTCATATAATTTTTGCCATTTGCAGATTTTGAGATTGGCTAATTCTACTTAAACTAATGCTCTCAGGTCATCTATGGCATGAGGTGCTACGTGGTTTTCTGATTTTGTGATAAACCACCATGACTACTTAATAGTTGAGAGATACAAAAAGGAGCTACAGATAGTCTCATAAGCCTATGACTTCATCATTCTACAATTTATGTATAGCATCAAATTCATAGAAATAATAATCTCTCTGTTATTTTTATCCCAGGTTTACAACATTGTGTCTGCTACTGAAGGCTCATTCTACCAGAGAAGCAGGTGAACAAGATCTTATCTTGAAAAAAGCATTGGAACGCAGCAGAATCCCAAAGCTATCTATTAGGATGCATTTGGAAATTGAAGGCTTTTACTTCAAAATATAGAATGCTAGGCAGGAAATATAATACGCATAAAGCAATAATACGCTGTCGTTAAAAGAATAAGAATGTGGAAAAATATAAGTAAAACATGCAAAATACAAATAATGTATATTATTTTGTATATTATTTGAATATTTAGAACATAGCATAAATGAGAAAATAATTCTACTAAAATATTCACAAAATTATTTTAGTTACACATTTGTTTGAATTAATTTTAAAAATTGTATTTTCTGGTGGATAGTACTGTCACCAAGACATAGTTGGAATTCTGATAGAAGTCCTTTCTTCATTCTGAAAAGAATTCCCTTAAATAAAAGCCAAAAGGAGAGTGCCTATTTGCTGGAAGTCCTCAAGCCTAGGGGGAGAACTATTTCAACTAGAGTTGGTATCTCTACAAGATAACTTCTAAGACCTTTCCAAAAGTAATTATTGTTCTATTAAATAATGCAAGCCTGCATGACACAAAGTACACAAGCAGCAATGCCCACACACTGTGAAAATCGCTAGTAAACTCTGCAGAAAACAACGTCAGCATAAAATCTGGAAACCATGTCTCCGGAAAGATTCTCAGGAATGCTAGAATCAATGGCTGCTAAGTGAATTTTATAAGAAAGTAATTGAACCTTGAAATATAAAAACTTTGTGAAGACAGCAAAATTCCAAGTTGAGTGCTTTTCCAGCATAACACTTTTTTATGGATCATCATTTTCAAATTACCAATATTTTAAAATGTGTGGCATTTTAATACATCTTGGTGATAAAAATAAAATTAAATAAAACAGATTTGATATGTTCACCACAACTTATAGGCCACTCAAATTACCATAAATATGTTCTTTTCTGAACACAGAAAGCTATTTAGGACTTAAACTTTAGGATCAATCAAAATCATTCGAATCATGAATTACAATCAGAGAAATTGTGCATCCCCCCCCACCTTGCCCACTTACACACACATTCTGTTTAGCATTCCAACTCAACTTAAACTCAATGCCATTGAAAAAATGCCAACTCATAGTGGCCCTTAGGACAGCACAGTGAGTTTCACAGGCCCTGTGAGTCTCTGCGATGGCAATCTTTTAGTGGAGTAGGAAGACTCTTCTTTCTTGCACAAAGAAGCAGTCAGCACCCCAACTACATCACATTTTTAATAATAATTCTATTTTTTAATGACAGTATTTCCTCATTCTCCTTCCATGTTTTGTCCTTTTACTTCACTGTTAATTTCTACTGGGGCAAGGTGAGCAGCTAGTGTTATTTCTATTGTTCTCAATTCATGCATTGAGCTCCTATTTTGAAATAGACATGTAAGAGGACAGGTGCTGGCAAACATAATGGTGAGCTACTGCTGATGTTCAACACAACTGGGTAAAGGCAGTAAATAGCATGATAAACAAGGTAAAAAAACTTCATCTTGCTTACTTACATCAGGGAAGACAAATTAAAACATGAAATAATGTCATATATTACAGAACCAATGAAAATGAGAGAAGCCCTCAGTGAGGTGACTTGACACATCTACAACAATAGACTAAAACACACCAATGATCATAACGATAGTGTGGGACAAGCGACCAGTTTGTTCTGTTACATATAAACAAAGTTCTCAGGAGTTGAAATGGACCCAAATGGAACAAACAACAAGAACTGAGAGAAGAATAGAATTGTGCATAGTGCTTAGAGATAAGGAGAGAGAGAGAGAGAGAGAGAGAGAGAGAGAGAGAGAGAGAGAGAGAGAGAGAGAGAGAGAGACAGAATATATACAGTTGAACGGGATCCTAGATTTTAAAGGTATCTCAAGGGATTTGATCTTTAACCTGAAACTAATAGGAAGATGTTGAAAATTTGTGTTATTTCAGTACCAGAAGTAAAGTTTTCGAAAGGGTATATTTGCTCTAGCGTGAAGAACTGATTTAAAGGTCTCCTGGATATAAGGAGACAATGTGAGAGGCTACTACAACTACCACATGGAAGATAATGTCTTCTATTAGCATGATGACACTGCCATGGAAGACAAGTACACAGGACTAAGATATATTTTAAAGCAGAATCCATAAAACTTTGTCACTGGTTGAATATGGAGAATAGGGAGGGGAGGAAAGGGAGCCATAGATGACTCATAGGTGATTAGACTATACAGACAATAAGATGCTTGGTAGTTAAACTGAAATATAAAATACCAAACAAATTAGTGTATTTGTGGACAGGTGATGAGATTGGTTCTTAGAAGACTGAGTTAGAGGCAGCAGCAAAATATTAAAGTGCCAATGTCAAATAGTAAATTGCATACACAAGTCTAAGGCGCAAGAGAGGTCTAGAGAAGAAATATGGGGCTAGCAATCAGCTCATAAGCAGACAATTACTGAAACAATGGGCATTGTGGTCGTTGGATGATTTTACGCCAACCAGACACTCTTGGCTAGTGGCGAGGTTAAACCTGTCAATCAAATGGGAGTTTGATGATACCTCCTAGGGTGTGTGGGCTTTCATATAAGAGTGAAGGACTTTGGGAACTGCTCTCTCTCTCTCTCTCTCTCTCTCTGCCCCTCCACCTTCCTGTCTGATGGAACTCTGCCTGCCATCTGGGCTGCCCACTCTGAGAGTTGCTGGTGCCCAGCCAGGTTTTCACCAACTTTGGATCCACATGACTCTTCCTCCACTGACCTATGACCTTTATGCTTCCCTGCTCGCCCCTTTCTGCATCACTGCCATGCAGTTATATGAGTCTGAAGAGGGTTTGTAGACTAGCTTTGGACTTATGGACTTGAGTTGAATTGGGCTGGGATGCCTTCTTGATATGTAATTACTTCTTGATATAAAGCTCTTTCTTGTACATAGATGAGTGTCGTTGGTTTGTTTCTCTAGACAACCCAACCTCACATAGACATAGAGGATATCAACCAGGACTATGTGTAGCTACAGAAGAGGAGAAGGCCTAAATCAGATCCCTGCCAAATCCCAGCATCATTTTAAGAGACTGATGTAAGAAATGCAGCTTGGGAAAGGACCAGGAATGAGCAGGTGTGATACTTGCCTTCATGAAGAGATCACTAAAGATAAGGCTGCTACAGTTACATGTGATGAAAAGTGCCTGGTGACCAATTGGAGTCGTTTCTGAGTTCTTAAAGGTTTGTGTTCAAACAAGCAGACATCTAATGGAAACATCAACTAAGTCCACATCAAAGATGCACACCAGCCGGTCTGACCCAAAGTTGGGAAAAAATCCAGATATGAAGAAGGTAAAAGTAACAGAGCTTAAATTGTGAACACTCAATTTAAGTGAGACAGTGAGAGCCCAACATTCATCTGCAGAGTATCCACTCATATTAAATCTCCGGCAGATCCCTTCTGGCCACACAGGCAAGGGATTCAAAGAGCTTTACTAAGAGACTGAGATTATTGTTAACTTGATTGTGGTGGATTGAACCACAGTATAACAGTGTAATATGATACTCGGTCAGGTGATCTCCCTCTTGACTCAACCTGAATTTTCTTTAGGATTCAATATTTCCCATTGCTCCACACCAGAAATTTTTTCTGTGGACTTTTTAATATTGTTGGTGATCTTTTCTTTCTTACTCTTTTTAAAATTTTACGTTTTTAAAATACTTTTACTAGGGGCGCTTACATCTCATCACAATCGATACACTTTATTTGTATTTTTATCTTTGTGTTATCATTGTTTCTGTTTCATTTTTTGTTTGTTTTTTATTGTTTCTGTTATGTTTCCCAGTTCATAATAGACAAAAGTAGTGGATACATAGTGGGAAATTACATAATCTGTTGTCAACTTGAGACTTAAGGGTGGAGGGAAGGAGTCTAGCCTGTCAATCAGGTCGTGGCTTGATGACTTCATTTGGAGGCGCTGTGGAGATAAATAGGTCTCCGTATTGAAGGCAGGCCACATACTCACTCCCTGCAAGATATTAGTGATCATGAGCCTTATAGAGGTACGCTGATGCAGCTGGAGCTCTGGAGGTGGAGGAGTCATGTGGAGACCCAAGCCAGCACTGAGAAGCTTCCACCGCCACTGGATCCACAAGACTTTCCACACACTGGCCTGTGATCTTCCTGCATTCAACATCATTGCATGGCTGCATGAGTATAAAGAGACATTTATGGACTAGTATTGACATATGGGGTAACATTGGACTTTGGACTTGGATCTGAACTGGGCTGGGATATTTTCTTAATGTACAATTACTCTTGGAAATGCAGCGCTTTCTTATACACATATGAGTGTCTATGTATTTGTTTCTCTACCCAGACTAACACACATAGAGACAATAACTGATGCAATGGTTTATCAGTGATGGGGTTAGGGGTTGGAGAGAGGAGAATTTGGGAGCAAACAATTGATTCAGGAGGGGAATGGAGCACTAGATATGATTTAAATGATGTATATACAACATTTTTTTAAAAAACGCTTCAACTATGGGAGTGTATGCTTTGTGGATTTTATATCAAGAACACAGTAACAACAATATAAAGAAACCAAAGTTGACCAATGGATGCCAGGTGTGAAGGAGGAAGAGTTTCTGTTTCGGGGGCACTGTGTTTGATAATAGTGGTGAACTAATTTGGAAAAGGATACCGGTAATGAGTGCACACAAAAAGTATCACTGATTACACATGTAGAAATTGTTGAATTGGAGAATGTGTTGTTGCATATATTTAAAAAGTAATTACACTCATAACATTGAGTACAAGGAAGAATAAAATATTCACAGATTGATTGTGACGATGATTGTACAATTCTTCTTTATATGATTGAACTATTGAATTTTATAGTGGGTAAATGAAGAGTTAATAAAAATTTTTAAAAGAATTAATAAGTAATAATTGTCAGAGAATATAGAAATAGAATGTTCTAGACAGTTATTGTAGTCAATAATTTTAAGTGATTTTCTTAAAGGACCCTAATGGAAAATGGTGATGAAAGTTTGGTTTTGACTTCTTGTATTATCTAGTCCAGTGATGATATCTTGCTTCTCTATATATTTGAATTATGATTTTATTATTATACTATAGCTTCATTTAGAAAAGTGAGCTGTCTGTGTACCATGTTATTATGTGAGTTTTGCATATCACAATACTATCCATAGCATCCTTTAAAGGATAAGTATAAAGCAAAGTGTATGTATATCCACTTAAAAATAAGCTATCATTTGTTAATTAATAATGACTCTTACTAGTTATATTTATTGTGTCGGATATCCCTTTTGTAAGCTGAAAATGGGCCTAAATTAGTGGTGTTTTGGGAATAGAGCCAAAGAGTTGAAGAGGTGAGAAGTCAAATGCGAAAAAAGAAAGTGAGGGAGGGAGGCATACGCATATACTTATATCAATTCTCTCTTGCTATCTTATTTTTCTTAGCTCTTCAGTTCACAGCAAAACAATGTGAGAAGCTATAGAAATAATTTAAATTGAAATACATGTTAGTCCAGGTAGACTATAGAAACAAATCCATAGAAACTCGTATGTGTATAAGTGAGAGTTATATAAAGAATAATTATACATTAAGAAAGCATACAACCCAGTCCAGCCCAAGCCCATAAATCCAATATTAGCCCATTGTCCAATACCAATCTATAAAGTCCTCTTCAGACTCACGGAACATATGCAATGATGCCAAGTGCAGGACAATCACAGGTCAGTGGGTAGAAAGTCTTTGGATCCAGTGGGGTTGTAAGCATCTCAGTGCTGGCAGGGGTTTCTACATGGCTTCTCCGGATCCAGAGGTCTGGTTGCATCAGGGTAGGTCCATGTGGCTTTTCTCCAGCTCCCAGGGCATAGCACCATGTGTCTTGTCAGTAGAGCATCCCCAAGGGAGTGAGCAGAGAGAGAGAAGTGTCTCCCACCTCCAAAGAGGAAAAACAGGTTTCTCAGAATTCTCAGGAGGAGGCCATGCCCACACAGAGGCCTCATTGGCTATGATCTGCCTGATAGGCTAGACTCCACCCCTACAATCTTAATCCTCAAATTGACAAACAATTATATACCACAAACTATGAAGGGTAAATTGCAGGGAGGGCGGACTGGTCCTGCTGAGGGTATTGCTACAGTTTTTAAAGACTCACAGCTGACAACCTGGTGACCTAGAACCTCAAATAAAATTAGCATCTGAGCAACTCCCTTCCTTCCCTTGAAGAAAGTGCCCTTCTTGACATCACAGTTTCTTCTTTCTCCATCCACATTCAACAATCGCTTTGGTAAGAAAGGGGATGCAAGAAACTGTGTTTATTGAGGGAGAAAAATGATAAAGTGGAGAAATATCACAGATACATCAGGTGATAATAATAGAAAGCAACATGTAAAACCTGGGTTAGGGAATACATTTATAATACAGTATTCGAATAATCATTTTCCTATTAAGAGACATGGCACTCTACTAGCCAGCCACAGGATAAATTCCTCCCTACTTTACATGCTGGACTCCAGGATATATATGTCATTGGTTTCTTTTCCTGAATTCTGTGGTTTGAAACTTGGATAGTAGAAAGGACATTAGATTTAGTTGGCCTAAAATAATACCCCATAAATCAATTTCAATTGTCAACCAAAAATTATGATCTTGGGATCTATAAAACCTGTTAGTCACTGAAATTAATTAATTGGAATCTTAAAATGTTACATTTCTTTGCAGCATTTAGGAACACATTTTATCTCAATGAAAACACAATTGTATTTTAAGAAAAAGCATTTTATGCCTGACATTGAATTTTAAGGTATTTTATATAATTAAGAATTAAGTGAGATTTACACACTTATTTTATATATTAATAATTAATACATTAATGAATGCAATCTTTCTGAAAGCCAAGAATACCATAAAGATGCTGTGGTAGTTACATAATTGGTGTCAATATGAGTGAAGGGTAGAGACTGGCCTGTCAATCAAGATATAACCAATGAGGCCTCTGTGTGGGCATGGCCTTCTCCTGAGAATTTTGGGAATTCCTCTTTTTCCTCTTTGGAGGTGGGAGACGCTTCTCTCTCTGCTCACGTCCTGTGAGACATCCCTGAGGAGAAGCCACGTGGACCTACCCTGATGCAGCCCTGAGTGCTAGAGAAGCTGCGTGGAAACCCCTGCCAGCACTGAGATGTGTCTGTCATGACTGACTTTCCACCCAGTGGCCTGTGATCTTCATGAATTCAGTTTCACTGCATGTGTTTCATGAGTCTGAAGAGGTCTTTATAGATTGGTATTAGACATATTGGCTAATATTTGACTTATGGGCTTGATCTGGACTAGGCTGGAAAGTTTTCTCAAAATTCAACTGCTTTTGTATATAAACCTTTTTGTTATACACATACGTGTCTCCCTGGATTTGTTTCTCTAGTCTACCTGGACTAACACAGATGCTTACTTGTGTTTTATTGACTATGCAAAAGCTTTCGGCACTGAAGATCATACCAATTGGTGGGTAAGAATGAGAAGAATGGAAATTTCAAAACACTTCATTGTGCTCATGAGGAGCCCGTTTAATGTCAGGCAAAGCAGGTATAAATGTTGCAGCCTATCACCATACTTTCCCAACCTGCATGTTCAGAAAATAATCTGAAAAGCTGCATATGAAGAAGGTAGAATCAGGATTGGAGAAATGACTTATTGATGATCTGTGACATGCAGGTGACAGGAAGATTTGAAGCACTTACCAATGAAGATTAAAGACTGTAGCCCCCCGCCCCCATATAGATTGCACATCACAATGAAGCAAAAGAAAGACACACACAACTGGACCAATAATCAACACCAGGATAAATGGAGAAATATTTTAGCTATCAATAATTGCATCATACGTGGATCTACAATAAATGCCTATGGAAGCAGTAGTCAAGAAATCAACTGATTTATTGCACTGGGAAAATCTGTTGCAAACAATCTTTTTAAAATGTTGTTTACAAAAGAGAGAGAGAAAGAATGATGTCCTTTGAGAAATAATGTGTGCCCAACTCAAGTTTCCAATTGCATCACACCCTTATGAAAGCTTATTTGCTCAGTCAATGCCATTGGGTCAAATCCAATTCATAGTGATCCTATAGAATACAATAGAACTGCCCTGTTGGTTTTTGAGATTGTAACTCTTTAAGGGAGTATAAAGCCTCATTTTTCTCCCATGAAGTGGCTTGCGGTTTTGAACTGCTGACTTTGCTGTTAAAAACCCAGCATATAACCCATTATGCAACCAGTGATCCTTCCATATGAAAGCTAGAGAATGAATAGAAAAGACTAAAGAGTAAATGATGCCTTTGAAACATGGTGTCTGTAAAGAATATTGAATATACCCTTGCGTTCCAGAAGGATGAACAAATCTGCCTGCAAGAAAAGTAGCTAGAATAGAACTGAGGATGGAAAGACATCCTCTCTCTCACTTTGGGCATGCTATCAGGAGGGACCAATCCCCGTGGAAGAATATCATGGTGGGTGAAATGCAAAACCAATGAGAAAGGGGAAGACCCTCCATAAAACGTACTGAGACAGAGGCTCCAATAATGCGGCCAAAGATAGCAAAGTTTCAGAAGGACCACACAATGCTTTATTTTGATATGTAGATCACTAAGAGTGATAGGAATCACTTAGAGTTGAACAGACTTACTGGCACCTAGCAATAGCACAATAAATTTAATATATTTATCAGTAATAATTCAATGTTCTTTATCTCCATCCAATCATGAGGTTTTAATTGTTTGATCACAGAGAAACATTTTTGAAGGAAAATTTTAAATCCCCTTTCTGGAGAATTCCTATGTGGTTTCTTCTATTTTAAAAAAGAATATATTCCAGCATATGTAAACATTTCTACTTTACTCAACAACTGACACTATCACATCTGCTTAAAATTATAGCTGAAGAGATATTTAAACAGAAGGAAACATATTTTATACATAAATAATTCATTGTGTCCTCAGATGTTCTTTTTACAGATTATCTCTTGTGTGTGTCTTTGAGCTTTTGTGTTGATCTCAAGAAACCTGTGCCTTTGATGTGTGAACCAGGGAAAGCTAATGGGAAACTGTGGGATGGCCGTGGCACATACCTTGGTATTCATGTAAAGAAATACATTCATGATACCCCAAGTCAACTGCTCTTATAGCTTTCAGGCTCCCGAATCAAAAGGGAGCAGATCATTCTTTCTACTTAATCAAAAGCATTGATAATAAGGTGCAGATTTACATTTAAGGTTCCGATATAAAAACAAAAATGTAAACACTGAGGGTAAGAAAGCCAATCTGCATTCTATGATGCTCACCCTCCCGACACAACTGCTGAAGCCAAAGCGGGTGAACAAGTAAATATGGTGAAGAAAGCTGATGGTGCCCAGCTATCAAAAGAGATAGCGTCTGGGGTCTTAAAAGCTTAAAGATAAACAAGCGGCCATCTAGGTCAGAAGCAACAAAGCCCACATGGAAGAACACACCAGCCTGTATGATCACGTGGTTCCGAAGGGATCCGTTATAAGGCATCAAAGAACAAAAAATCATATCATTAGCTGCACACCTCCATGATATGATCACGGAGGACCAAAGGGTGCATAAGCAAATGTGTTGAAGAAAGCTGATGGTGGCCGGCTATCAAAAGAGATAGTGTCTGGGGTCTTAAAGGCTTGAAGGTGAACAAGCAGCCATCTAGCTCAGAAGCAATAAAGCCCACATGGAAGAAGCACACCAGCTTATGTGGTCACAAGGTGTCAAAGGGATCAGGTATAAGGCATCATAAAAAACAAACAAACAACAACAACAACAAAAAAAAACCTTATCATAGTGAATGAAAGGGAAAGTGCAGAATGGAGACCCAAAGCCCATTTGTAGGCCACTGGAGATCCCCTCACAGAGGGGTCTAGGGTAGGAGATGAGTCAGTCAGGGTGCGACATAGCACCAATGAAGAATACAGCTTTCCTCCAGTTCCTAAATGCTCCTTCCCCGCCCCCACTACCATGATCCGAATTCTACCTTGCAAGTCTGGATAGAGCAGAGGTTGTACACTGGTGCAGATAGGAGCTGGAGGCACAGGGAATCCAGGGCAGATGATACCTTCAGGACCAGGGGTGTGAGGAGCGATAGTAGGAGAGTGGAGGGTGAGTGGATTGGGAAGGGGGAACCGATTACAAGGATCTACATGTGACCTCCTCCCTGGGGGACGGGCAACAGAAAAGAGGGTGAAGGGAGACACCGGATAGGGCAAGATATGACAAAATAACGATGTATAAATTACCAAGGGCATATGAGGGAGGGGGGAATGGGGAGGGAGGGGGGAAAAAAAAGAGGACCTGATGCAAAGGGCTTAAGTGGAGAGCAAATGCTTTGAAAATGATTAGGGCAAAGAATGTACAGATGTGCTTTATACAATTGATGTATGTATATGTATGGATTGTGAGCCCCTAATTTAAAAAAAAAGAAAAAAATGAAAAGCCAATCTGGACAACACGATATCAGAAAGTCAGAGCCTAGTATATTGGTTTCTTTGTATTATATTGTATGATAATCAACAGTAAAGTAGATTTCATAGTATATTTTTCATAGTGTATATTTCTACTTCAGAATATGTTCATGTGTGTATATATTATGTACATAAACTATGAGTTGAATTATGGAGAGATCACACACCCACCATACACACATAGAGATACATACACACACACACTTTTTCTTCAGCCTGACTTCTTGCTCTTAGGACACCTGTGGAACCTTTTGACATCCTCATTCCTGAGACTCACTCCCAGAGAGTCTGATCATATTCAATTAGAACAATCATGTTTGTAAACTCCATAAGGGTTTCTAATATGCAAGTATAATTAAGAATCAAGTCAGCCCTTTTTAATCCTATGACTAGTTTCTCTTTTTATTTACTTATATATTAAAATTATTTTGTTTTGGATGAAAGTTTACAAAACAAATAATCAGTTTTATATACAACAACTCACATACACTTTGTTTCAACTCATCCAGTGCAGTCTTCTCCATGTATTCTTAGACTTCTGTTACTTACAAACGTATGACAAGCAAAAATATATCCCTTTGTACTTGCACTTGCTTTCAGCACTCTGTGGTTTGGATGTGTTCGTCCATCTTCAATCAAGCTACTTACGAAGATATTCATTTTCTCTGGTGACGTCCAGCATTTTGAAACGAACTCTGGAAGGAAAACTATTTATAGAGTCTGCCATTGTATTGTGATGCTTTTTTAAAAAATCAACTGAAAGCTCAGTGGCGATAAGAGCTTCTCTATTACTCTCGCTCTCTTCCTGGAAAGTTTTACTTCTCATTTGTAGGTACTCGACAGTACTTGTAACGGAACAGCATGGCTATATGGCAAGATGCTTGCGAGCTAAGCCTGTTGCTACTCTTCTAAATCTTGCCCTCCTTTTACAATCCAAGTGGATATTTTCCAGTCTAAGGGTGTCTCAAAAGTTAAACTATTGCTGTATGCTACTTTCCTTCTTGTTTCAGGAGTGTGCATGTGTGTTTGTGCATACACACCTTCTCTCCTAAATCAAATTATATCTTTCTCAAAGAAAGAACCCAGTTTTCTGTTCTGTCTATCTTTTTTGCTACTTAACAGTAGTCTAGATATCTGCTGATAGATGATTAACGAATGTTTGTTGGTTGTTTTCATCTTCAGGCGCAAAGGTAAAACACAGTTTTCATTTTCCACTTCAATTTGTGCTGTAAGGGAACCTAAGAAATCCCCCTCCTTAGGGAAATTTGGTAGTGGATTAAATCCTCATCTGTGTAGGCCAGTCTGGGTGACGAGGACTGGATGGAGGAGAGGGCAGTATAGCCTAACCCAGGCCCTATCCAGTTCTGGGTCTCAGCAACTTCAGCAAGGGAGTAAACAGGGTCTAATGGATTCTGCAGATGAAACTAAAACGGGAAATGTTGGAATAATAAAATGGGCCCTAGCAAGGAAAATAAAATAAGGTTCAAGTTGGAAAAAAAGAACTAATATATCTAGGGGAAAATAATTGAAAGCCCAGATTCGGTCGGAGGGAGAGCCTTGGAGAGGAGCGCATGCAGCTGGCTCTCTGCGCACAGTACGAAGTCTGTGCTGACGTTTCACTGCACACATTCCTCTCGCCACCAGCCCGAGACAGTGACACTGTCCTAGGATTTGAACAACTGCCGAAGCTGAAACAGTCACATTCCAAAGCCACCTTTTCAAATTAAACAGGAAAATGACACTTGACAATTTTAAGTACAAAGGATAAAACTGACAAATACTTTCAGTATTCATTTAAAATTAGGGGTTCACAAAGCAGAACAAGAACTGATCACTGTAACAGAAACTCTAAAAGTATGAATTCGTGTTATCAATATGGGTACGGCCCAGGTTCGTTCTTCAGAGAGAGGTTCATTTAGTGCCCTCGTCAAAGGTTCAGAATGTGTTACCACTGTGATTTCTGATACGAGTTCAAGAGTATCTTATTTGGAGCATCATCATGGCTTTCTGCTCTCAAATATCAGGTGCACACTGAGCCTTTACTTATAAAACGTCAGAAGGAAAGAAACCATGCTTTTACAGCTTTGGGATGTGTTTTTGTTTTTAATAATAATTACAGATTCTGTTTTGAAGTTGGGTCTGGTAGTAAAGATAGCACCGGGCCATGCAATGTTTTGCATTGAAGGTTATTATGGGTTGGAACCAACTCGATGTCACCTAACTATAACAAGGATTCTGTAAAAGGGGGAAAATTTAACCCAACATCAGACATCAAATACCTAAAAATTATTTCAGTGGGTTCCCACCTCCATGACATAATCATTGAAGACAAACGTGCGCATAAACAAATGTGGTGAAGAAAGCTGATGGTGCCCGGCTATCAAAAGATATAGCATATGGGGTCTTTAAGGCTTTAAGATAAACAAGTAGCCATCTAGTTCAGAGCAACAACACCCACATGGAAGAAATGCACCAGCCTGTGTGACCACAAGCTGTCGTAGGGATCAGGTATCAAGCATCAAGGAACAAAAAAGCATACCATTGTAAATGTGGGTGAGTGCAAAGTGGAGACTCAAAGCTCATTGGTAGCCAACCAGACACCCCCTTACTGAAGGGTTGTGGAGAGGAGATGAGCCAGTCAGGGTGCAGGGTAGCAACATTGAAACATATAACTTTCCTCTAGTTCTTAAATGCTTCCTCCCTCCCCCCCCCCCCCACTATCATGATCCCAAGTCTACCTTACAAATCTGGCTAGAACAGAGGATGTACATAGGTACAGAGAGCAACTGGAAATGCAGAGAATCCAGGACAGATGACTCCTTCAGGACCAGTGCTGAGAGTAGCGATGCCTGGAGGGTGGAGAGAATGTGGGGTAGAAAGGGGGAACTGATTACAAGAATCTACTGTATAGCCTCCTCCCTGGGGGAGGGACAGCAGAGAAGAGGGTGTGGGAAGATGTCAGGAAGTGTAACATATGACAAAATAATAATAATTTATGAATGATAAAGGGTTCATGAGGTAGGGGGAGTGGGGAGGGAGGGGGGAAATGAGCAGCAGATATTAAGGGCTCAAGTAGAAGGCAAATGTTTTGAGAAGGATGATGGTAACAAATGTACATATGTTCTTGACACAATGGATGTATGTATGGATTGTGATAAGAATTGTAGGAGTTCCCAATAAAATGATTAAAAGATGTTAATACTCAGGGATACTTAAGACTTCAATAAAATAATATAAAGAAGGCACAGCAACAAAAAAAGGACTTCCAAATCTATTATGCATTCAAATAATCTATTTGATCCATTGCACTTTGTTTAGCTTGATTTGTCTTTACTAAACCCCCTACCAGACATCCAAAACTTATGAAAGGTTTAAAAATCAGATTATCCCCATTTTATCAAGGGTTAAAGACTCACTGACATCTAGTCAATGCCATTCACAGCGACCCAGTATACAGAGTAGAACTGACCCCGTGAGTTTCTTTTTGAAAGTAGAAAGCCTGGTGGCATGGTGGCTATACATTGGGGTGCTAACTGCAAGGTCAATGGTTCAAAATCACTAGTTGCCATGCAGGAGAAAGTCGTGGGTCTCTATTTCCATATAAGTATTGGAAACCCACAGGGCCAATTCGACCACGCCCTCTGGGGTTGCTATGAGTCAGAATCAGTAACTTGGCAATGAGTTCAGTTTTTGGCTTATCAAGGGTTAAATGACCAGGAAAATTTCATCTCTCTTCCACAAATGGATTTAGAATCTTTCAAACATTCATATTAGCATGAAAACCAGACAAAAAGAAAAGACAAAGTATATTAAGATTTTTATAAGTAGGTCTTTTGTCTGATTTTCATTTGCTCCACCCTGATTTCTTTTAGGCAAAGAGAATGAATTTTCAATTGTTCTCAAGAATTCTAAGTAAAAAAATCATGTTTGCTTTCATAAACAATTAAATAGCACCCTGCTATTTTCTTGATATTGATACATTTCAGACAGAATGATATTATACATATTCTAATTACTTGAAATATTCAGAATATAAGGTATATATCAATCATAAGGCTTTCATAGACTTCCACTTATGACTATAATGAAACAAAGAATATGAAATTTAATTAGATTTTTTCTAAAACAAAGAACAGAAAAATATTTTAAAAGTTTCATAAGACACTGCATATCAAGCAATAATGAACAATAATCAAAGAAGGAAAAAATTAGCAGTGAGGCATACAATCAACCCCCAGCTTATTGATGTGGAGACTTTTCAATTTTGGGTGCAAGAAGAAACCCAGCAAAAACCTGGCAAACCTCATAAAATGAGAGGGAAGAATTGAAAGTCTAGGCAGAATAAGGTGGATAGAATTCACAGGAAATGATAACAGATAAGCGATAGATACACAGAGAGAACTCTAGAGAGCTAGAGTTTCTCTTGTGTATTCAACTGAGTACTGATACACAAATCTGTGTGACCAAAGCTCTAAAGGTAAGACAAGATTTTCTAAAGTTATCGGAAAGGACAACATTTAGTACTCATGTGTGCCTGGAAATTACATCTGTTCCAACTTGTCATATCAGAAAGCTTAACCATTCATGGTATATCTATTAGGATACAGAAAAGGATATCGTCTGAATACTGTGGCATAATTAATTCTGGATTAATAACTGATATAGTCTTGCCTTAATAGAAAAACCAAAGTATCACTGTACTTTTTCATGTAACTTAACTTCACTCTAGAATAAAGTTCAAGAATAAATATTGGTATTGCAAAACAAAATATTCTGCATCTAGCAGGGAAAAATTAAGCATGTCCTGCAATAAAAATGATCAGATCAATAACAATGTAATAAAATGTAATCCTAATGAGAGACAATCAATTAGACACATAAAGTAAATGGATACATACAGTAAATAACGCCTAATGAAATTAAAAGCTATTATAGTGAAAATCCATATGTTTGAAAAATAAGTAGAGACCTGAAAAGAGAGTAGATAGAGAGATGGGTGGATAGATAAATTAAACTCTCAGAAATGAAAATTACAACATACACCACTCAAAAAGCACTTGATAGGATTAATCAGACAATCAAGCATTAAATTATACAGAAGATTAATGAACTTAAAAATGGATGTCTATAAAAACTATACAAAATGAAAGTTATAAGTCAAAAGGAAACTCAATAAAGGAAAACTTCTAATAGCATGTTTATGTGTAATTTGAGTTACTGTAGCTGAAAAGAACAGCAAGTAATATTTTTTAATAATGGACACAAAAGTTAAACACTTGACAATTCCATAAATTCACACATTCTGGAAGCTCAATGTACACCGAATAGATGTAACAGGGCATATCATAATTAAGTTGATCAAAATCAGTGGCAAGAGGAGAGTCATGAGAAAACAAGGAGTGTATGCATGCGGAGCAGTAGTGGGATTCAGACCGTTTACACCGACTCAACAGAGACAATACCAATTTCTTGTTGAGTTCAGGGAACTGCTTGCTAAAATGGTGCTTGTGCTCAGGATTGACTCTGAGGTGAGCAGCTGGGCAGATTCCCAAGGTGGAAATCACAAATGTACATTCCTGACTCATTTGTAATGTTCATATGCACAACAGCAAATTCGAAGAACCTAGAGAAATGTTCACTTCATCTATATACAAATTAGCCAAACCATGCTTGTAATATTTATTTGCTAATTTCATAAAACTCATTATATTTTAGATGAAATACCAGATATTTTTATTCCCTTGCGTTTGTTACTTTAGGAAACAAATATATAACACAAAGAGAAAAAGTGCCAAACAATCGGAGAAAAAATACTTATGAATGAATCGCACAGTGGATGACTCTCAGTTAAAAGTGACGATAAGGCAACTGAGGATGCCAATCAAGAAGCAATATGGGAATATCTTAAATAACAACTTTACTAGTGTTGTCAGGTGTTAGTTAATATTTTTATTTATATTTTAATGTGTTCATAACTAGTTTTATATACCTCTTTTGTTCTTCTTTATGATATATTTTTTATACTTAATATGGTCAGTGGGACAGTGAACGAGTTGTTAAATTATTTGAATACCACCTCTGATAGAGAGGAATAAAGTTAAGGAGGAAATGAAATCCTTGTATTTGATAGAAGTAAAAAAATTGTGTAACAGCAACCTGGAAGCAATAAAAAAACAAAAAGTGCTAACTCAGAATTATTTGCCCAGCAAAAATGATGTGATTGAATAATTGAACTGTATGATAAATGGCTTATGTGCCAACAAAACTGTTTGAAAAATAATAACAAAAAATACGTGACATAGTGTGAAAAAATTCCCCACATGAAAACTGAGAAAAATTTTTTTTGTGATTTATCAAACTCACTGGTTTTGATTCCAACTCATAGGGACCCAGTGGGACAGGACAGGATTGCGCCTAAAGGTTTCTGAGACTGAAACTGTGTATGGGAGTAAGAATCGTATCTTTCTCCAGAAGGGACTGGTGGTTTCGAACTGCCAACTTCTCGCTATATTATTTATTTTTTGTTATTATTTTAAACAGTTTTATTGACACCTAATCCACATATCATACAATTAATTCAATAGTTCAACCACATCATTTTTCCTGGGTATATAATCCTGAGTTGGCACCTTTTTGGTTTCCTTGCTTTCAGATTATGGTTAGCAGCCCAACGTGAAACCACTGAGACACCATCAATGTGTAAGAAATGTTACAGGAACTCTTTTATGCAGAATAAAAATGATGCCAACTAAGAATACTGAGCTATATAAAATCCTAAAGAGCTAGGTAGTCAGAAGACTTTATGTCAACTAGACAATCATGGCTAGGGGTGGAGTCAAAGTTGTCAATCAAGTCATGGCCTAATACTGTGTCCTTGTGAGGGGTGCCCTTCTCATGAGGAGATCCTGGGAGAGAGAAGGGCCCTTTCCTCTCTCTTTCTCTTAACCTTCCTGCTTGTTGGCTTACCTGGGAGCTGCTGTATCTCTGCTGTTTCCACCAATCTTGGATCCACGGGACCCTGTACCCACAGTCTTCCTCCTGCATTCTTCATCACTGTATATGACTATATGAGTCTGAAGAGGGATTTATGGGCTAGTATTAGACTTTATGGACATGAGTTGGACTTGGCTAGGATGTTCTTTTGACATATAATTACTGATTGACATAAAGCTCTTTCTTATACATATATGGATATATAAGATTTGTCTCTGGATTTGTTTCTCTAGTCAACTCAGTCTGATACAATGTATAAAATGTATTTCATATTATTAATAATTCTTTAAAAGACAATTGATCAATTATGTAAAAATTATAACAAAGTATCATAAAATTGATAGTATATATAAAAATAAAATTACTGAAACAACAGCCCAGAGATCAGGATGAAATATAAGTAGACAGCTGTTAAATTTTACACTATACATGAGGAACAAAGACCTAGGCATCTATCTCCAAAAGCAGCAAAAGAAAAGTCTATGTACCACAGTGAGATAATCTACAACTGAGTCTGTAAATTGTGCCATGCTTCATTTTATGCTAGCTAAGGAAAACATCATACTCTATATAAAGTGATCCATTACCAGCTGAGGGTAGACTGTGGTAAGTTATAGAGCTATACTATCAAATCTACTAAAGACATTAAAATGATAAAATGATGGGTTATTTCCAATAAAACAAGAGAAGAGAAAATTAAAATTTTAAAATGCAATTAATCGAAGATAAGACAGAAAAGGAGGATGTTGTCAACACATGCTCACATCCTGCAACAGGAGGGACATGTATGAAACAAGAAAGATGAGACTGTCGACTCCTTTAAAGGCTTGTAGTCTGGCAAACCCTATCTAGCGATGCTATGTGCAGAAATCAGCTTGATGGCAGTGGGTTGATTTTTTTGTGTAATCATCCCAATGAATATATTAGTTGTGATGCTTTAAATACTTTTATTAAAATGTCAAGATAGATCAGATAGCTCTGGATTTGTTAAAGGAAATATAATTAAAGATGTGATTAAATGAATATATAATTTATTTGTTTGCTTTTGCTAGTTACCATTACGTAGATTCCAACTCATGGCAATCACACATGTGTCAGAGGAGAACTGCTCCATGAAGTTTGTTAGGCTGCGACCTAGGAAACATCTTCAGGCCTGTTTTCTAAGGTACCTCTGAATGTGTTTGAACCACTAACCTTCTGGCAAATACTTAAGTGCTTAAACATGTGGGTCATTCCAGAACTCCTCAAAATATACTGAGGTAGCATTAATCAAAAGAAACTTGGAGTGATCAGATTATCAAACAAGGCAGATTTCAAAGCCAAAATGATTTCCATCAGTAAAGGTATTTGCTTTATGATCCAAGGAGTCATATTTTCATGAGGGATAGAAGAGCCGCATCTACCTTGCAAACATCAAAGCTGAAAGACCCTGATTTCAATAGCTATCTAAGTTAGTAGAATCTAGGAAATTTATTAACATTTGTATCAAATTATTCCGTGGACGAGACTAGAGAGATCAGAAAAAGATGTGCATCCTTTGTCTAACTTTGGTTCCGAGCTGAGTAAAGAAGGTTTGTGGAGCAAATTGGTGCTCCATTGAGCAAGACATTTTGCTTCATACATTTTGCTTCACGACATTGTTTGTAGTGCCCATCATGTAACAACGCGTGTTCTTCTTGCTTCCCATTTCCTTTCCACCTCGTTCCCTATCCATCTCTGCCTTCTGAGGTTTATCCCGGGGAAATGCTGTTCTTTGTATTTTGTTTGTTTTGTATTTTGTTTCTCTTTTTCTAAGGAGTTGGTACCTTCCTGGAGGTTCACTAATGGAAAAATGAATAGTGCTTATCTGTTAACTGAAAGACCAATAGTTTGAACCCACTAGCTGCTACCATAGAAATTACAGCTTGGGAACCACTACAGAACTCTATTTTTGAGGGCTATTAAGGTTTGGAAGCACTTGATGACAATATGCTTGATTTTCATTTTTGGTATGAAAATTATTTACGTAATTTTATTTTGGTAGTCTAAGTAACCAATGCATTGGATGTCAATGCAGTCCATGTCACAATTACCTTTAGATGGAATTTCATATATTTTAAATGTATGAAATTTAAGTGTTATCATCTTTATGAATATATCAGTCTTTTGCCAATATTTTGATCAAAAGTAAGTATTCTGCAAGGGCTCTTGCTACCTTTTCCTGAAAGTTCTAAAAATCTGAACACAATCTGAAGAATTTAAACATTCAGGTTAATTCTGTTTGTCTAATTTTATAAATCCTTAAAACCCCAAATTTCAATGAGTGGGTTGAGTGATTTTTCATTTAAATTAAGAAAATAAAAACTAAATTTAATCACTTCAGTAGACATATATTGTTTTTCTTCTAGGCTGCCAAGTAGGTTCTGACTCACAGGAACACTATGTACAACACAGGAAACACCGTCTGGTCCTGTGCCATCTTCACAATTGTTATATTTGCGCCCATTGTAGCGGCTGAAGCCACTGTGTCAATCATGGAGGGTCTTCCTGTTTTGCTGGCCTTCTACTTTGGCAAGTAGGATGTCTTTTCCAGGCACTGGTCTCTCCTGACAACTTGTCCAAGTTATGTGAGATAAAGTCTTGCCATCATGTTTCTAAGGAATATTCTGGCTGTATTTCTTCCAAGACAGATTTATTAGTCCTTCTAGCAGTCCATGACACTTACATTATTCTTCACCAAAACCAGAATTGAAACGTGTTGATTCTTTCTTGATATTCCTTATTCAATGTCCAACCTTCACATGCATATGAGGCAATTGAAAATATTATGGCTTGAGTCTGGTATACCTTAGTTCTCAAAGTAATCAATTTGATATTCAATACTCTAAAGCAGTCCAATGCAATATGTTGTTTAATTCCATGACTCTTGCTTCCATAGACATCGATTGTGTATCCAAGCAAGACAAAATTCTTAACTTCCATCTTTTCTCTGTTTATTATGATGTTACCCACTGGGCCAGTTTTGAGGATTTTTGTTTTCTTTACATTTGATTGTAATTCATAATGAAGAGAATAATTCTTGATTTTCATCATCAAGGGCTTCGAAGCCTTCTCACTTTCAGCAAGCAAGGTTGTGTCATCTGCTATCACAGCTTGTTAATTACCCTTCCTCCAATCCTGACGCCACATTCTTTTTCATAAAATTAAGCTTCTCTCCTTATTTGCTCATCAGACAGATTTTTAAAAATACAAACCAGAAATAAATCTTTTTTTTATTTAAACCATGCAGTATTCCCTTTTTCCTGTTCACACATCTGCCTCTCGATCGACGTGCTGATTCCACGTGAGCACAATCAAGTGTTCTGGGATTCCCATTCTTCTTAAGGTGATATATGGTTTTGTTATGATCCTCACCATAGTCAATAAAGCAGCTTGGTGGCATTCTTTGGTTTTTAGCCAAGATTCATTTGCCATCAGCAATGATATGCCTTGTTCCATGGCTTCTTCTGAAATCAGCCTGCATTTCTTGCAGGTCCCTGTCAATGAAGTGTTGCCACTGTTAGGTTAGCTGCAGCAAACTTTTACTTGCACGTCATATGAATGGTTGCTCTATAATTTGAGCAATCTGTTGGGTCTCTCCCTTTTTTTCATGGATACAAATATGGACACCTCTCAATCAGTTGGCCAGATAGCTGTCCTGAAAATATCTTGATATCGGTGAGTGAGTGCTTACAGTGCTTTATCAGTCTGTTGAAACTTTTCGACTAGTAGTTCACCAATTAATTCATAGAACTCTGTTTTTTGTCTAATGCCATCAATGCAGCTTGATTGGTTCAGTAACACTGATTATTGATTATATACTATCTCTTGAAATGTTCGAATGTCAACTAGTTTTTCTGCTGCCATGTATATTATTTCCAACTTTTTTGATGCTTCATCATTCAATATTTTGCCTATAGAATTTTTAAATATTGCAACCGAAGACTTGAATTTTATTCTTACGTACTTTCAGCTTAAGATATGCTGAATGTGTTCTTCCTTTTTAGTTTTCTAACTGCATATCTTTGCACAATGATTATAATAGTTCATTTAGTCTTCTCAAGATGCCCTTTGAAATTTTCTGTTCTGGTCTTTGATTTTATCATTTCTTTCATCTGCCTGAATTATTTCACTATTAAGATCACATTTCAAAGCCTCTTCTCACATCTACTATGTTTTCTCCTGTCTTTTTCATGACCTTTAGTGCTCTTCATGCATGCTAATGAGATCACCCCATGGTACGTACACCAGGTCTTCTGCCATTAGTGTTCAATAAATCAAATCTTTTCTGGAGATGTTTTCAAAATTCAGGGAGTACAGACTCCAGTTGTGTTTGGCTCTTGTGGACTTGTCTTTTAAGTTTCGTCAGCTTCAACCTGAGCTTACATATGAGCAATTGATGGTCCGCTCCACAGTTGGCTCCTGGCCTGGTATTAGCAGCTGATATTGAGCTTCTCCGTCTTCTTCTCCCATAGATGTAAACCATTTGATTTTTGTGTATTCTAATATGGAGAATGTGCCCATGTATAGAGTTTTTTGTGTTGTTGAAAAATATATTTGTGAGGAAGTCGTTATTGTAAAAGACTATTAGGTCACCTCCCTCCTCATTTCTGTCACCAAAGCCTTGTTTTCTAGCTACTCTTCCTTCTGCTGTGTTTCCGGCTTTTGTGATCCAATCACCAGTAATTATCCATGCGTCTCGAGTGCATGTCTGGCAAGATCCGGACTACAGATATTGGTAACATTCTTCAATTTCTTCATCACTTGCTTTAGTTGTTGGTGCATAAATTGGAATCATAATTGTATTGACTGGGTTTCCTTTTGTGGGAATAGAAATTATCCTTTCACCCACATCATTATATTTCAAGATCTTGAAATGTCTGTTTTGAGGATGAATATGTCATTTTTGAACCTGTCCTTCCAGTTGCAATAAGCAATATGAGTTTGTGCTTCAGAATGGCCAACATCAATAGACTGTATGTTCTGGTTCCTAGTAAAGATTTACAGTGTCAGAAACCCGATCTAGGATAATGATGTCAGAATCAACTCAATGGCTGTGAATTGGATTTGGATCAGTTAATAAGCACCTTTGATATCTACAACTTAAAAAAAATTAAAAATCAAGGTAAGAACTTAAAATAATCATAATTTCTTACTGTTTCCAGATGGAAATTATAGTTTATTCACCAAAAAATATAGGAAAGAATGAAGCAAGTTTTAAGACACTTAGTTCACAATTAACTAGAGAAAAATCAAGGAAACTATCACAGAAAAACATAATGCAACCCATCAATTTATTGTTAACACATACACTGGCGCTCACAGCAGGCTGAATGCTCTCAGCACCACATCTTCATGTATGTGTACAAAGATATTTCTTCCTATGGATATATGAAGGGCATATATTTTAATGCTACCTAAATATATTATTCATATTTTCAGGGTTCAGGACATATCTTTTTTTAAGATTTTGATAGCTGCTGCATTTAGAAGACATAATATGCAAAAGGAAAAGCATATGCCAATTTAATTGGATTGGATGATAATGAGAAATAATATGAGGTTACAAATGGAATTTAATACAGAATTTCAAGCGTCTTTATTAGAAAATGAAGGCATTTGGATTTTGCAAAATGACACTGGGAAAATATACCTCACAAAAGAATTTGCATGTCAAAAGCTTTTATGTGATATGCATTTCATTGGAGATGCTCAGTGTTAGAAATGCTAGCAATACGTCACTGGATTTCAAGTTAACAAGGAGATTGGAGGCAAGAATAATCTGGCTAGCTATTTTTAAGTCCAGGAGCTGAAATAATGATGACAGTGATAATGAAAAGTAAATGAAAAAAAAAAACTGTTGACAAATCAGTCAACTCTCATTAGTGGAAGATCAGAACTACAATGCAAGTTTTGGATGAAATTGCCTCGAGAATAGGTATACCCAAAATAGATAAAGGACAATATGAAACAAAAATTTTGAAGTTAAAATTTTGATCTGGATAATTTGACATTATTATAAAACAGCAAGAAAAAGTAACCCAGGAAGAGAATTCAAAATATGGAACTAGAGTGTCGGAGAAAGATTGTTACTGGTGTGAGGTGCTCTTGGGTCAGCATCAGCTGATAATGACCTTTGAGGCAACAGAGCAAAACCCTGCCAGGTACTAGGATGGCCCTAACATTGTTGTTTGAACCCATTTTTGTAGCCATGATGTCAGTCCTTCTCATCGATTGTCTTTCTCTTTTTCACTGACCCTCTACCAAGCATGATGTCTTTTTCCAGGAACTGGTCTCTCCTGGCAACATGGCAAAGTATGTCCCCATTTTTCCAAGGAGCATTCTGCCTGACCCTCTTGTAAGATATGTTGCGTTTACCAGTAATCTCTGTTTTACATCTCTACATGCTAACATCCATCACGATGGCTTCACAGAACTCACTGTGAAAACTCACGATTAAAGGATTTATTAAATGAGCTATCAAGTTGTAATGCCAGTGAGAAATGTTTAAGGTAGAGTTGTTTATCAGGACATGTTACAGCATTCTTTCAGGACTGCTAATAAATGCCCAAGGAGCATCCCACTCCACTGGAAGCTTCAACCTAAAGGCATTCAGCTTAAGCTCTGTGGGTCAGCAAATTCAATTTCCTGAATTAAGTGCCCAGAGACACCCACTCCACAAACCAGCCTCATGCACAAGAGCTCTCAGTGTTATTTGCTCCGTGGGCTGGAAAAGTCACTGCTCTGCTCCACACTCTGGCACTTGGTTCTGCTGATGCTCCTCTGATGTAATAACTTTTTTCTGGATCCAGGACAGTCATGCTCTATCCCTGGCTCTTTTCAGTAATGAGAGCACTCCTCCTGCTTTCAGAGGGCTCATTTTATACATAGCAAGATGACATTCTAGGAAATCCTGTTGGCAATTACTCACAGGTAAATTCCATCATTTCCCCCACCTTCTCAGAAGATTTTGGAAAATGTCTTTTGATGGGTGCCCAGAAGAGCCATATTAAATAATTCACTGCCCCTGCACATGGCTGATATATCTGTACTTCTGTAAGTCTGCAATATTTTCAATATTATTTTCCAACAACAAAATTCATGTGCATCAATTCTCTGTTTTTATTTTAATTCATTTTTAAACTTTCACATGTGTATAAGACAATTGAAAATACCAATGCTTGTGTCAGGTGCATGTTAGTCATCAGAGTGATATTTTTGCTCTTTAACATTTTCAAGAGGTTTTATATAACACATTTGTTCAAGGCAATACGTCATTTAATTCTTGACTGTGGCTTGCTTGGGTATTGATTGCGGATCCAAGTAAAATGAAGTCCTTAACAACTTCAATCGTTTTCAATTTATCATGATGCTGTTTATGAGGCCACTTGTGGTGATTCTGGTTTTCTTTACATTGACCTGAAATTCATGTGAAAGGTTGCAGCCTTTCGTTTTCATGAGCAGATAGTTCATGCTCCTTTTGCTTTCAGCAAACAAGGTTGTGCAATCTACACAGAAACCCAAACCCAAATGCCCACCTTGGAGTGGATTCCGAGTCACAGCAACAGGCTAGAGCTCCCCTGAAAGTGTCCGGTGCAGCCACTCCACGGGAGGCCTCGTCATTCACCTGGCAATGACAAGTGCTTTCAAAGTGCTGACCTTGTAGGTAGCAGCCTGACATATAACCATTGCACCACCAGGCTTCTCAAGCTACACATAGCAGGTTGTTCATAAGCCTTTCTCTGATGATACTGATTCCACGTTCTTTTTTATATAGTTCTTAGCTTATATGTTTAATACATGGATTGAATACATATGGTGAAAGCATACAAACATGACTAGCACTTTTCCTGATTCGAAACCAAGCAGTAAACCCTTCTTCTGTTCCAGTGGCTAACTCTTTGTATATGTGCAGGTTCTACATGAGCACAGTGAAGTCTTCTCTAGAACTGCCATCCTTCACCTTGTTATCCACAGTCAAATGCCTTTCCAAAACCGGTAAAACATAAACAAACATTAAGAGAGAGATTAAACTTTACTGCCATCAGGTCAATTCCAATTCAGCAACCCTACAAGACAAAGCAGAATTGCAATTTGTGTTTCCAAAGCTATAAATCTTTACAGGAGCAGAAAGTATCAGCTCTCTCTTATGAAGCAATTGGTGAGTTTGAACTACTGACCTTGCAACATATAGCCAACTCTGCCACCAGATGAAGAAAATAAAGAATGAGCATATGATACAGATGTGAAAAAATCAGAGAAGTAGTCTAAATGGACATAGAATATAATATTATACAATTGTAAGCAACTCCAATTAAAATGTGTGAAAAGAAATGATATGGTTGCCACATCTGAGTTTCTCTAATTTCACAAAGGGTCAGGAATTCACCATGATCAACTTCCACTTGCCAAGTTTCATTTCTGTGATGCTGAGCTTAGGCACGCCCAACACCTAACCATCATACAAAATCTGACAGCAATGGTCTCACTTATGTACTCTCTTTACTTCATTGTATGGGCCACATAGAACTCACTGTCTGTTAGGGAAGATTGACAGGTTTAAATTGAGATGGAGTGGGTTAAAGTTGTTCAGTGAGGACAGCCTCTTCTCTGCCACGCCCACTGGCAGGCTTTTCGGCACAGTTTAGTCTCTCAGCCGCACAGCCCTCTGACTTGTACAAGGCTTGGGTTCTGGTACAGAGTTCTTCTAGGACTGCCGATAAATGCTCAAGCGCAATACTCTGCCACAGCCTCAACATGTCACTCAGCTCTAGCACCTTGGGAGAGTGTGGTCATTACATAATTTCATGTCTCCTCGTGGGCAGGGCTTGCCCATAAGGAGGGCTCTGGAGACTTCTCCCTCTCTTTCTGCCTTCACCTTCCTGCTTGCTGACCCGAGTGGCTTCATGCATCTACTATCATCAGATCCACAGGACTTACACCCACCAACCTGTGATCTTCCTGCATTCTGCAACCTTGCATGTGGCTGTGGGCCTGAAGAGGGACTTATGGAATAATGTCAGACTTATGGACTTAAGTTGGACTGGGATGGGATATTCTCTCATACAAAATTACTTCTTGCTATAGAGCTCTTTCTATATGTATGAGTGACTCTGGGTTTGTTTCTCCAAACAACCCAGCTTAGCCCAGTTAGCAAACCTAGCTACCCTCACTAAGTGTCTGGAAATGTTCTAGAAACCAGCCTCCTGCCCAAAGACATTGAGCTTTCCTTGCTCCATCAGCCACAGAGTAAATTGCTCTGTCTCGTGTTCTGGGTTTGGGTTCTGCCTGCCGTTGCTGCTGCTCTGCCACTCCTGTGGTATCACAGCTGAGTCCTGGATCAAGGAAGATCAAAGTGCAGGGATTTCACACTGCCATGCTCTCCACTCCTGCTTTTCTCTCGCTAATAGTGAGACAAGTCCCCTTATTCAGAGAGTGCTCATTTTGAATTCTATTCGTTTCCCTCCACCATAGCTTACCTAATGTGCAGCTACATATCCCTTGTCAAGTTGAGCATACGGAAGGAAGGAGTGAAGCCTGTCAATCAGGTCACAGCTTGATGACTTCAATTGGAAGCACACTGGAGATAAATAGCTCTGGAGGTCAGACCCACTCTCTGTGTGGTAGTAACATAATCTGTTGTCAATTTGAGACTTAAAAATGAAGGGGTGGAGTTTAGTCTGGCAATCAGGTTGCCACTGGAAGACCTCATTTGAAGGGGCTAAGGAAATAAATAGCTCACCGGAGGCAGGACACATACTCACTCCCTGAGAGACATTACTGGTGATGAGCCTGATGGTGTAACGCTGATGCAGTCAGAGCCCTGGGAGCTGGAGGAGCCACATGGAGATACCTGCCAGTGCTAAGATGTTTCTACCACCACTGGATCTGCAAGACTTCCTACCTACTAGCCTGTGATCTTCCTGTACTCAGCATCATTGCATATGTTGTATAAATCTGAAGAGGAATTTATAGGTTGGTATTGGACATATGGGCTAATATTAGACTTAAGGACTTGGATTGGGCAGGGATGTTTTCTCAGTATTCAATTGCTCTTGTATATAAAGCTCTTTTTTTTTTTTTTTTGCTTTGGTACATGGGGGTGGAGAAAATAGGTTTATTTATTTTTAAAATCATTTTATTGGGGGCTCATACAATTCTTATCACAATCCATACATCCATCCATTGTGTCAAACACATTTGTATATTTTTGCCATCATCGTTCTCAAAATATTTGCTTTCTACTTGAGTCCTTGGTATCAGCTCCTCATTTTCCCCCTCCCTCCCTGCACCCCTCTCCCTCATGAACCCTTGATTATTTAT
Source organism: Tenrec ecaudatus (assembly GCF_050624435.1). NCBI lineage: Eukaryota > Metazoa > Chordata > Mammalia > Afrosoricida > Tenrecidae > Tenrec > Tenrec ecaudatus. Next base: position 93,356,534 of record NC_134536.1, read on the forward strand.
AAATTATTATTATTTTGTCACAACTTACACTGTCCAATATCTCCCTTCACCCACTTTTCTGTTATCCATCCCCCAGGGAGGAGGTTATATGTAACTCCTTATAATCAGTTCCCCCTTTCTACCCCACCCTCCCTCTACCCTCTAGGTATCACCACTCTCACCATTGGTCCTGAAGGGGTAATCTGTTCTGGATTCCTTGTGTTTCCAGTTCCTATCTGTACCAATGTACATCCTCTGGTCTAGCCAGATTTGTAAGGTAGAATTGGGATCATGACAGTGGGGGGGAGCATTTAAGAACTAGAGGAAAGTTGTATGTTTCATTGTTGCTACCCTGCAACCTGACTGGCTTGTCTCCTCCCCGTGACCCTTCAGTAAGCGGGTGTCCAGTTGCCTAGAGATGGGCTTTGGATCTTCACTCAGCACTCACCCTCATTTACAATGATATGTTTTTTTGTTCTTTGACACCTGATCCTTTTGACACCTTGTGGTCACACAGGCTGGTGTGCTTCTTCCATGTGGACTTTGTTGCTTCTGAGCTAGACGGCCACTTGTTTATTTCAAGCTGTTAAGACCCCAGACGCTATATCTTTTGATACCCGACCACCATCAGCTTTCTTTACATCTGCATATGCACCCATTTGTCTTCAGTAATCATATTGGGAAGGTGGGTACCCACTGGTATGAATTTTTGTTCTTTGATGTCTGAAACCTAGTCCCTTCTATACCTCATGATCACATAGTTTGGTGTACTTCTTCCATGTGGGTATAAAGCTCTTTCTTATGCAAATATAAATGTCTATGAATTTGCTTCTCTAGTCTACCCTGACTAACACATTCTGCCTTCCCTTTCCTGCTGTTAAGACAGGCAGAGAGCTGAGGGAGACACATTGAGAGTCACACCAATGTTGAGATATTTCCACTCCTTACTTGCTCCACATGACTTTCTACCCACTGGCCTGTCATCTTCCTGCATTCGGCATCATTGTGTGTGCTGCATGAGTCTAAAGAAGAATTTATGGACTAGTATCAGTCATATGGGTTAATATTGGACTTATGGACTCGATCTGAACTGGGCTGAGATGTTTTCTCAGTATACAATTGCTCTTTTATATAAAGTACTTTCTTATACATATATGAGTGCCTTGGATTTGTTTCTCTATTCTACCCAGATGAACACATTATGTTACCTTGGGACTGGGGTACTAGAGAAACAAATCATGAAGATGAAGAGTAGATGCTTGTTTGACCTCTGCCTCGTGGAAGATTTTCTTCTTTGGCTAGCCAGAAGTCAAATTTGACCATGCAGTTTACTGGGTTGTTTTCTGAAAAGAATATGAGAAGTTAAACTTTTGATTCCTTTCTTTGATTGTTGTCTTTGGTTATTCCTGGTGAAAATGAATGTGCTTAATGTCAATTTTGAGCCAGGGGGCAAAATGATCCCTCAGATTTCTTAGAGACCCAGCTGCTTAGTGAAAATGGCTCACAGAAGGTGAAACTGGCTGACAGAAAGTCAAAATGGGTGCTAGAAGGTCCTGGCTTGAGGCCCAAGACCACACTTTGTATCCATGGAAGAGTTTAGATAAGTATTAAGATAAGATAGATAAGGATTGAACTTGACTGTTCAGAATTGAGTTAGGATCTGGTTGCACTAGGTTTGTTCTGTTTTCTTCTGACTATTGCTATTATACGATGATTGATAGAAATGATTATTGGGCAATATGGAAATTGAGAGCTTATAAACCCATTTGCCTTCAGCCATTAATTTGAATATTTAAGTGGGTTAGGACATGCCTGCAAAGAAGGCAGTGAAAAGCTAAGCCGACCCAGTGTCTTGAGTGCTCAGGACATTTGAAGGTGAAGAGACTTGCCTAGGGCATTGTTGACAGACTGAAGCAAAGAAGAAATCCTTTGGTTTTCAAATTTTGAACTAGTAGTTTGTGAAAGAAGCTGAAAAATTTTGGATCCCTGTAAGGAATGCACTGCTCTGGAACTGAATGTTAAAGAGAGTCTATGGGCAGGCTGAAATGACCACCTGGATCCAGTTGTTTAGAGTAAGTGAGATAAATGCAGCAATAAAGAATTGGCTTGAGTCTGGACACTGACACCTGTGGACCTGGTTCATAGGGACTAGAGGAGAAGATGAGAGCAGGTTGACTGGTCTGAAATTCATGACCTAGCACAAGGGAGCTAGAGTTGTTGAGAATCTGTGATGGGGACTATTGTCTAAAGGCAAGGTAGCCAATGGTTACCCTGGTGAGGCTAAATGAGGCAGCCCACATTGAATTGACTAGAACCTGACAAGATGAAGAGAAGATATTTGTGCCTGTGAACTGGTGTATATTTCTGCTAACTTCATGGACAGTCTGTCCTGAGTTGACTTTGCTTACAGATGCAAACTCACAAGGTTCCAACTAGAATGAAGATTCTTCACATCGAAGAACATGCTTGTCTCCTCACAGCACTGGGCTGATCTAAGTGGGCAGCTTAGAACTTGGATACCCAAAATATGGAGAATAAAGGCATGAAATTGCTAGTTTACAAATGTTCATAGGTGGGGTAATATGCTCATGGGATTATAGGATTAGGGTGTAGGTAACTGTAATTGTTAGGCATAGAACATTACTTAACTATACTTGTTAGGCACACAACATTGTTGTTTTGATCACTTATAGAAAATTAAGTTTAAATGAAGTTTACAAATATTAAATTGTATGCATTTTAGTTTAATCCTGTTAGGTACAGATGTGATTTTGTTATTATTATTATTATTATTATTATTATTTAATCTATATATGGCTAAAGAGTTGGGTAAAGTGGCAAGTTGACAAAGAGTGGTCTATGACAGTTACATAATATCCTGTCATTTGAGCAAAGGGATGGAGTCTAGTCTGTCAATCAGCTCACCGCTTAATGACCTCATTTGGAGGTTCAAGGGAGATAAATAGCTCACTAGAGGCCAGACCCATTTTCTCTGGCTTCCCTCTCCTGCTGTTGAGACACTTAGAGAGTTGGAGGAGACACATGAAGGCCTGAGCCAGCACTGAGATGCTTCTATTGCCACTGCATCCACATGACCCTCTACCTACTGGCCTGTGATCTTCCTGCACTTGGCATCATTGCAGGTGCTGCATGGACCTAAAGAGGAAGTTATGAGCTAGTATCAGACATATGGGCTAATATCAAATTTATGGACTTCATCTGGACTGGGCTGGGATTTTTTTTCAATATATAATTACTCTTTTATATAAAACTATTTCTTATACGTATATGAGTGTCTCTGGATTTGTTTCTCTAGTCTACCCAAACTAACTCATCTAGAATCATCAGAAACAAGTAGTTTGAGGAGAGTGACGAAGACTATGACTAACTTACTTCCATGGAGTCAATTCTGACTCATATTTGCAGAGTAGAACTGCCCCTTTGGATTTTTGATGCTGTAAATCTTTATGAGATCAAAAAGCCTCATCTTTCTCTGGTGAAGTAGCTGGTTGTACTTGGAACTCACAGCCGAACATATAACCCAGTCTACCATGACTAGAAATTTAAAACCATGACTAGAAAAGCCATATTAAGTAAATTACTGAACTGCACATATATAAATATATAATACATGTAATGTATATATGTATATATAATATATAGGACATACACACACCTGGGAAAATATATGTATATATAATATATAAGTACGTACACACACACCTGGGAAAATAAACTTTCAAGATGAAGAGGTTGGTATAAATTATATAACTTATGTTCCTAAAATTAAGGATAATAACACTAAACCAAAGAGTGAAATATAATTATAAATAGAAAAAATTTAAATTAATGAAAGAAAGGGTGAAAAGAAATTAGGGAAGGAAAGGCTATTTACTAGGTTCTACTATATGCTAATCTATATTTTAGATTCCCCACTAATAAATTAGGTAGTAATAAAATACTTACTTCAAGAATAATTCTAGAGAATATTTGGTGTGTCAGTCAAAATAGTAACAGAACTATCCTGTGTCTCATATTTATTAGTGGGAAAATAAGCTCAAGTTAGAACAGCAAGTTTTGTGGTTACCACTGAATATATTCTAAAATTCAAAATTATAGTGAATATATGTGTTCAAAATTTCTACATACATCTAAAACTATGACTTTCAGAGAATTTTGAAGCAGAATCTATGTAATGACAATGTGCTGGTTAATAAGGCAGATTTATCACCTACACTATATGAATAGTTCTCTGAATTCCAGGCAATTCTTATGAAAAATAATGGAATCACAAAAAGATATAGCTATAACAGCTGTTAACTTACAATTATGCTATAGTGAAACCTAGAAATCCATCTTATCTTACAGCTTGAAAATAATGCACTAAAAGAAAATTATGTTTCTATAGATTTGGGTAGGCACCAAACCCAGATAAAGTCATTATCTTCATATATAAATGGATTACACAAGTGTTTGGACTAAAATCCATAGAAATCCAATGATATCAAGTATATATTTTAGAAGTAAGATTGTAAAAGTTCAAGCACACTCAAAATATTGATGAAAAGGCTCCTTCCTATATTGGTTGATGAGAAAAAAAAACCTAAATTCAACAAGGGATAGCTGACACCTAAAAGATCAAAATCAATACATAACTATTTACAACACCCTACTGGAGACATTTAACCAAGGGAAGCAGGGGCAGTAAATTACCAACTCTCTGACTGTCAGGGCATATAAATATCAACAAAATTTCATTTTACAACTGTGCACTTTATAAAAAGAAGACATAGCCTATCCATTGTATTCCATCTGAGGTTACAAAATTGGGAAAATGAACTCCCCACATAAAAAAGAAACCATTCAAACTTGTGGCTGAAAGACTAATGACGAGAGGCTTGCTCCTAAATTTAATCTCTCCTTTGTGTACTCTGGCTTCCCAAACATTACAGTAGCACCTCGTGGGTGAAATAAAGAAACTTGATTTACAGTCTGCTCATACTCCTCCCGGTCAGGCAAACATTCAATGGCTCCTAGGAGACAATTGTATCACAGAATGTTTCATTGCCACAATTTAAAGGGAAGAAAAATGGATGAGAGGAAGGAGGAGCAAATTTTTAAAATAAATTTTATTTGTATCAGGTTTTAAGCCTTACTATCTGAAGTTTTAGGTCTAAAAACTATCTATGATGACTTTATGAGCCGCATAGCTGAAATACTTAACGTACTACAGGGAGATACATTCCTGAAAGTGTCCTTAAGATTCTGTTAGGATTTCTATATCATTTAGTCATAAATGAGGAAGTGTCACTGAAATAGACCTCAATCTGTAGAGTTAAGATGAACTGAAAAGATTGACGTCTTGCAAAACAGGACAGTGTACATCTTGCAAAGGAGCCAAACATGTTGCCCTTGACTTTTGAGCACAGTCCCAAGTCATGCTTCCTTGTTCAAAGATGGGAGCTACCTGCTCAGAGATGATGGTGCCCATCTCAGACAAAGGAGTGTCGGACAAGACGTTGATGGCCAACTGCATCACCTTGTCCATGCATCATTCTCCTACACCCCAGCCAAAAATCCAGTTTCACACACCAAGCTCCAGAAAACACACACCACACCCCTTCCAAGTCTCCCATTTCAGGGCTTGGCCTGCCTGTAATTTTGCCAGGAAAATATGGTTCCTAGAGCCACATGGAATCTACCAAATTGTAAAACTTTGAGCTTCTAAACATTTTGTTTTGTCAGTCATCATAGAAAGAGTTGAAAGGACAAGTGGAGGAAGATTGCAGATTGGTGTTAGTAATCTGGGGACTGGCTGTCTATGGTTAATGATACATCAGTGCGGCAGTTACATACTCTCCTGTCAACTTGAGCAAAGGGGTGGAGTCTAGCCTGTCAATCAGATCACAGCTTGATGCCCTCATTTGGAGGCAGTATGGAGATAAACAGCTCCCTGGAGGCCAGACCCACTCTCTCTGTCTTCCCTTTCCTGCTGTTGAGGCCCTCAGGAAGCGGAAGGAGTCATGTGGAAAGCCACAACAACACATTAATCCCCAAACTGCTACAATTTGTATTTCTACTTCAAAGAAAATTGAAAACTACCCAAATTTCCATTACTTATTTGGATGGTAAATTAAATTATGTGATATACTGTATCAACAGAAGTAGAATATCTAAAGACTTTTTTTTGATGAAGAAAAGTTAGCAGCTGTAGGGCAGATTACTAGAACTACTAACCCATACCCCGTTATCATCTCATGTGTACGGCTTTCCTACTTGTATTATGTGGGACTGGTGATTAGCAATTTAAATCAAAACTCACTGCCCTTGAATCAATTCTGGCTCATAGAAACCCTTTAGCAGGGGTGCTCATGCTTTTTCAGCATGTGAGCTACTTATAAAATGATCAAGTCAAAATGATCTATCAATTACAAAAATGCAAAACATTTATTTTTATTTATTATATTTATTCATAAATTACATTTATTCATAAATGCATTGAGAATTCTTTATACGTACAATGTTTGTTTATGTGCCTTGCATAACCACATGAGTCCATATTGCACAACACAACACAATGAACTATGTACATTTTTGTCATTACTCGAGTTTACTCTGATGACTTGCACTGAATGGAATGAGCCAGGGATGCATAGTCCAGATAGTAGCTGCTGACAGCCAGCCTTAAGCACACTTCCAAATGATCATCAGTCCTGGTGGAATGGTATTTGGACTTCATGATCATTACATGGGAAAAGGCTGACTCACATAAATATGTAGAGCCGAATAATGCAGTCAAGGAGGTAGCACATTTTCCCATGTTTGGGTACTTTCCCTCTGCGAGTAAGTTCCAGAACGGTTCATGCGCTCTGGACTTCAGCTGAATGTCCGCTTGTGTCAAAATCTCCCATTCCATATGAAAGTGACACGTTTTTGTTTTCTTACTTGGTCCGGTTCCCCACTCATTTTAATACCCTTTCTTATGTTTAAGAGAAAAAACAACCAAGGTCTAAATATTGGCGATAACTTAGCTTGTCAGTTTTGCTGTATTTAGCCCAGTTGTTTGCACATGCGTTTGACACCTAAAATGGCATCTGATTTGCTGCACTGTTTATCAATTAAGTGATGGGATTGATGATAGGCTTATGTCTATTTTTTAGTGCCATGTGATCTACCCACACTACATTTGTGATCAACTAGTAAATCATGATCGATGTACTGAGCACCCCTGCCCTATAGGCTAGGGCAGATCTACCCCTCTGGGTTTATGAGGCTGTAAATCTTTGGGGTGTAGAAAGCATCTTTTTCTCATTGATCATCTGCTGGTTTTGCATTCCTTACCATGAGGTTCACGGCACAGGGCTTAATTCAAGGCCCCTCAGGGCTCCCTAGTTTAAATGAAAGACCACTCTTAGTCCTTCAGCTCTCATTTGTTCTAGAAGCTGGATACTCAGGCATTCTAGATCCCTGAGTTACTATTTGGAAGAAAGCTGCCTAAGGTTTATGTTTGCTGTGGACTTGCCTAAACAAGAAATACAATTTGATATGTCCAATCACCAAGTATCCAGGCCTTATTCATCACCACAGCATAGTCCAATGGCTCTAATAAGAAAATACCGTTTAAAAAACTTTTAATTAACGAGGTTGCTTTTATGTTTGTTTTTGATGAGCACTTTTGAGCTTTTTTAGTTTTGTCAAAAATATAACATTCTACCTCAGCAGTCACAGAAGTCCAATACACGGGTGACTTCTCCTTAGAGAAAGAAGATTGGCGAAAACAATAAAGGAAAGATGTACTTGGATTGTAAAAATCCATTCTTCTCAGTTGCTTTAAATGTATGGGACAGATGGAGAAACATTACCATAAAAATATGCCAGCTTTGACATTCCTGGGACAAAAGTACTTCCAAAAGGGCATAACTCCACATGTCTTCAAAATCTGGAGGATGAATTCACTTCATCGCTCTCATCAAATTGTTCAGAATAGTACAATGTTCACTGGGATAAAACTAATGGGTAAAACAGACTGCTTTGGTGCTTTAGTGCAAATTAGGTATTTCATTTTAACTTGAGGCTTTTCTACAAAACCACCAAAGATTTATTTTGAGTTTAAGAAACTCAAGTTAACTGATTTAGTTGCTCTAAAGCTAATGAGTACTGGTTATTTAATTGCCAACCGGGACCATAAGTTTTCTATATTATGCTTGGAAGGAACAGATTTATTATTGTGGTGGTGTGGTGGTAGTAGTGAGGGTGGGTAGGCGCTACGGAGTTGGTTAGAATTCTCAGTGACCTTATTCTTACGATCTTTGAGTCATTGAGCCATCTATTATATTGAGGGTCCTCCTCTTTTTGAATATTTTTGCTGATTCTCTACTTTATTAAGCATGTTGTTCTTCACTGAAGACTGGTCCCTATTGATAACATGGACAAAGTACATGAAATGCAGTCTCGTGATTCTTATATCGTGGGTGCATTCTGGTTCTATTTTGTCTCAGATAGAGTTGGGCATTCTTCTGAGAGTCTACGGTATTTTCAATACTGTTTGCCAATCGTACAGTTCAAAGTATTTATCCAAATGCTTTCCATTTTCATTGTCCAGCATCAGAAGCAAGTGAAAAACCATGATTTGCCTCAGGCACACCCTAGTCATCAAAATGTTAACTGCTTTTTAAAATGGTAAAGAGGCCTCTTGCAGATTTTCCCAGTGCAATACAAACTTTCATTCTTTTACTGTTATTTCCACGGATATTGATTGTTGATCCAAGTAGAATTAAATAATTAATAACTTCAATTGTTCTTCATTTATTTTAATAATGTTTATTGATGCGATATTGGGAAAATCTTTTTTTAATTAACCATTTTATTAGGGGGTTCTTAGAGATCTTATAACAATTGCATTAAGCACACTTGTACATATGTTGCCCTCATCATTTCCAAAACATTTTCTTTCTACTGGAGCCTTGGTATCAGCTCCTCTTTTTCCCTCCCTCCGCCCCCCTTGAGAATCCTTCATCAATTTTATATTAGTATTAGTATTTCATATTTTACACCATCCATTGTCTCCCTTAACCCACATTTCTATTCTTCGGCCCCCTCTGGGGGTGGGAAGTTTATAGATGTAACAATGTGATTAGTTCCCCCTTCCTCCGTCTTTACCACCCCGTGCCCTCCCCCTCCCTATGGTAGCATTACTTCTATCACTGTTCCTGAGGGGGGTTATCTGTCCCAGATTCCATGTTTCAAGAGCTCATATTTGTACCAATGTACCATGCTTCAGTCTAGCCAGATTTGTAAGTTAGAATTGGGGTCATGATAGTGGGGGGAAGGAAGCATTAAATAACTAGAGGAAAGCTTTATATTTCATCTGTGTTATACTGTACTCTGACTGGCTCCTCTCTTCCTTCTGACCCTTCTGTAAGGGATGTATAATTGTCTACAGATGGGCTTTGAGTCTCCATTCCACATGCCCCCTCATTCACATTTATATGTTTTTTTGTTCTGGGTCTATGATGCCTGATATCTGATCCCATTGATACCTCATGATCACACAGCCTGATGTACTTCTTCCGTGTGGACTTGGTTGATTCTCAGCCAGCTTGCAACTTGTTTATCTCCAAGCCTTTAAGACCCCAGATGCAATATCTTTTGATAGCTGGGTTTTCAAAAAAAGCATCCGCTTTCTTCACCACATTTGTTTATGCACCTGCTTTGTCTTCAGTGACTGTGTCAGGAGGTGAGCATCACAGAATGCCAGGTTATTAGAACAAAGTATTCTTTCATTGAGGGAGTACTTGAGGAGAGGCCCAGTGTCCATCTGCTACCTTAATATTCAGCCTATAAATATATGTACATATATCTATTTTCCTATTATTATATAGAAATATGTTTACATGTGTACATGTCTGTATTTAGATCTCTATAAATGCACTTTGCCTCCTAGTTCTTTCCTCTATTTCCTTTTACTTTCCTCTTGAAAATGACAATTTTTAAATTCAGAAGGTTGACAGTATGTTAGGATAAAAATACTGGAATAGCCTATGAGGCCCAGAGAGGACTCAAAACATTGATGGAACTCAAAGACTACAGCCTTCAATGTGTATTAAACTGTATCATTAAAACAAATAGACTAATAGACAACTAAATGGCTCTGCAGTAATGACCAGCAAAGCCTGTCAGGAAATCAAACAAAATATTGCATTGAACAAATCTGCCGCAAAAGATCTCTTTAAAGTATTCAAAAGCAAAGAAGTCACTTGGAAGAGTAAGGCGCGCCTGACTCAAGTCCCAGTATTTAAACTGCCTCATAAGCCTGTGAGTGCTGGGGAATGAATAATGAAGACACAGAACTGATGCCTTTAGCTATGATGTTGGTGAAGAGTGTTTAGTACCATGTGGATGGACAGAAGAACAAACGACTTTTTCATTTACCAGCACGTTGTCCTTTTTCAGGATCTCTACTAATTTCTTAAGATGAAGTCTTGTCATCCTGTTTCCTAAGGAATATTCCTCCCAGACAGATTTGTGTGTTCTTCTGGAAGAATGCACCCATGAATCAAAGAATTTGCCTCATGAACTTTTCACAAACACGTCCCTACTTGGTGAAAGACGCGATTAGTGAAAAAGAGGAAACCCCTCTATGAGCTGGATTGACACATGGACTGCAACCATTAGCTCAGATGTAAGAACTGTTGCTTCGAGGGTAGGTGTGGTAACCTGGGTTCTCTCGAGAAGCAGAACCAGATAAGTCTGTATGTTTTGTATGTATAAAGATATCTATTTAAGAAATAGTTTACACAGTTTTAGAAATAGCAAGTCCAGTGGTTTAAGTCAGGCTTCTCTTGACTAGGAGAAACTGACAAATATGAAGCAGAATGACAAAGCAGAGGCATCAGGGGGCACAGGATGGTGGATGCAGAGGTAATATGAATCCACTGTGCAGCTCCTGAGATGGGCAGGGAATGGAAGAACCAGAGAGGGGATTCAGCTCCAGTATAAGGAGCAGGGCCAAAGAAAGCTCTACTTGTACAAAAATCACACCCAAGGAAGCAATGGTATTTATAGGTTGAGTTATGCCCCTCCACTTACCCATGAGTGTCTAGTTGACATAATTCCAAACCATCACATTGGGTAATGTTTCATTCTATTGTGAACAGGGTACCACTACAAGTCATAACCAACTTGGCGACATCTAACAACAATAATAACAACATGAAAGGCTGGGTGTGGCTGAGACACCATGGCACAGCCAGAGTGTTGGCTATCAGTCATAATCCCTGTGAAGGCAGGTATCATAGCCACTGTGTTCTCAGTAGCAATGAGTTTCCAGTATTTAAGAGATACGCAATTAAAAGTTTCAAGTGACTCTCTGGTGCTATTAATAGAGTTAGTGAGAGAGATCCACAATGATTCTATGCAAGTGTTGTACTTCAATATGAAAATTACTTTGTTTTGTCATCTCTTCCAGAGAAGACTGTCAGGAACTCAGTCCAATTCTGCCCTCATTTTTTTTCTGACAGTTTTATTGGCAAATAATTTACTTATTGTATAGTTCAAGCATTCAACCATATCAAGGAAAATTGTACAATCACCGCACATCAATTTTTTTAGAACACCCCCTCCCAGGGTTAAATTGCCTCTAAGATGAGTTATGCAATCACCAGCCCTCCTAGTGCTCGTGCCCCTTGCCTGTCTTCACCATCCACGCATAAGATGCCCATCATCCACCCCCTTCTCTGCAATCCCTGTCTCTCTTTGTATGAGTTATTCTCATTATTCATCCACTATGCCTGTGCTTCACAGCTGGGAGACCCAGCAGAAAACAATAGAAAACAAGACTGTGCTAAGGTGGTAAGGGTAAAAACATAATGCTATACAAGCCAATATACAGATAATACATAAGAAGAAACAGAGCCCCAACAGCATTCAAACAGCCAGGGAAAATTTTTGTCAAGGAACAGGTAAGAGATACTTGCACCCAGAACATATTCAGGTCCCCGTCTATAGGGGGTTCAGCTAGCTACGTATCACAATTGATCCAGCATAATCAAAATTACAATGGTCTCTGCCTCTTAGGAAGGGTGTTCTGCCAGTGGTTAGAGCTGATCTGCCACCCAGACTGCAGATGGGGTTGGGGCTCCCACCATCCCCCAAACCCCTCCACAAATTGGGTGTTTATAAATGTTTGCTCTGATATTAGAACATTGTGATTGGCATTTCTGGATCACACAAGCTGGTGTGCTTCTTCCATGTGGATTTAGTTGACTCCTCACTTTGATGGCTGCTTGTTTGAATACAAGCCTTTAAGACTGCAGACACGATTCCGATTGATAGGCACCATCTGCTTTTGTCACCATACTTTGCTGTGGCACCCTTATCTCAGAGATTCCTTCAGGAAGGTGAGTATGCAGCAGGGCCACGATGTAAGAACTAATTTTTCTTAAGTTGGAACTAGGATTTATTCTGCCTGCTTGTTCATTCATCTGTTCCTGTTGATGTCACATTCTTTCTCTGAAATGTTTGACACCATTTCTTCCTGTTCTTTACCCTAAAACTGTTAAACCAGCAAAAGTTTCAGCAGGAATGGATACTTGAATTCTTCTTGGCAAGTCCATCTGCGCTGGTGAATGACAGCAGGGTTATTCATGGGGCTACTGTTGGAGCCCAGTGTCAGCACTCCCTCTGCTCATCTGCTTTTGCATTCCCTTCTTCCAGTGGATGTGGTGGAGGCACAAGGCAGCTATAGAAATGTATGTGGAGTTGAAATATGGAGAATACACATATCTGATTAAAGACATTTCTTCTCCTCTCCTTCCCCTCCCCCACTGCCCTGTTGTTGCATCTCCTTCCCCTTCTTCCTTTCTCTCTTGCTCAAGCACTCTCTCCCTCTCTACTTTGAAAATACTATTCTATCCTATGCACAGAGCCATGGTAGAGGCGAGGTTTTCATTAGACATCCCATGTCCCAGGGATAATCAGTCATACAACAGCAAGTGTAATATGTCTAAACAAGTACCCAGCATTCGGGCTCAGCAGTCATGGGATCTACTTAATTATTACATCGTTTCAACATATGCACTATTTAGAAAATTCGGTCAACATTTCCAAGCCTCCTTGAACTCCTAAGGTATACTATTTTCTGAAACAAAAATGTCTAAATATTTCACAGTTATGCTCTCAGTCTGTCTACCATTCTAGCTGTCTACTTAGCCAGAACCTTTTTTAAGATTATCATGCCTCATCAATGCTTCTTATTCGCTTATTTATTGGTGTGATTAAGAAGCCCTGGTAGTGCAATGCTTAAGTACTTGAATGGTAACTGAAAGATCTGTGATTCACACCTACTAGAAACTCTATAAGGATCTCAGGAGGATGGTAGCCTAGGAAGCTTCTGGGCATTATGCCCTGTTTGGTAAGGTTGCTATGAGCTGGAATTGACTCGAAGCTGCTCAGCAGCAGCAATCATGTAATTCTATATCATGGGCTTTACTGGGGGCTGGGGGTGGGGTGGGGGCTGACAGATTAAACTGAACTAAAGGAGAATAGTAAAGGGAAATTTTACTTTAAAGAAGATAGGATTGGCATCTATATGAGATAAAAATAGACTTTAAAAGAACATAAAACTTTATTAAAAATCTGTTTATAAAGATGATATTAAAGAATAAAGTTTTTAAGTTGGAACTTATGAATGGCTTGATTTCATGAAGGTTGATTTCATGAGGGTGTAATAAATACACAATTCCAATTGAATGAATCCACATAAGATAAGTGAAGACAGGGCATTCTAAGCATTGATTTATTGTTTGGTAAATGATGTATGAAAGTGGAAAGTGACAGGTATCTTAAGGAAAGAGCTACAACTATTAAAATGGTAAGAATGGGTAATTTTACAGAAAAGTGATTGCAGGACTATTTTTACAATCTAGCATCTTCGACTATCAAAAATCATCCATTGTTTCACCCCTTCTTCATTATAATATAGAGTGTTCTTCTTCTTCCTGCCCCAGTCACCGCGTGGCATGTGACCTCCTTCTACAAAACAGAATAAGAGAGAAAGGAGCGAAACAACTGCACCCAAGATGTCCAGTTCATTTTCAAAGTGCCCCAGAACAGAACTCCATCACGTCTTAGTCACAAGACCACCCAAATAACCTTGACAAAGGGTGTAGAAATTTTCTACAATTATTTTATTTTCCCTGGGCAAGGTGCTTGCTGACCATTAGGATTATTTGGGGGCAAGCAAGAATATATTGGATAGGGACTAGAACTACATACCATTATATTTTGTCCTTGTAGAGGAGCTATTGGACATAAAATCAGAAAACAATTAGACTATAGAATAAAAATATTATCTAGATGCCAATTGGAAGATATTTTATGTTTTAGTTCCTTGTTTATGTTTTAGTTTTTGGTTTGTTTGTTTGAGGATTTTGTTTGCTTTGTTTTGGTGTGCTTCATTCAGATGTTAGAAAACTTATTTTAACAGCAGTGTATAAACTGTAAAAGTAATGTAAAAACTCAGAACTGAGAGACTGATAGGTGGCACAGTGTTTACATATTAGGCTGTAACCCCAAGGTCAGCAGTTCAAAACTCCCACCCGCTCCCCCCCATGGGAAAAAGATAATGCTTTCTCTCCCCGCAATGAGTTACAGGCTAAGGAACCCACAGGGGCAGCCCTGTCCTCTCCTATAGATCACTCCAAGGTGAAATTGACCCCATGGCAGGGAGTACTCTAAGTCACAGGGCTGAATTTAAGCAATGGCAGTAGGAAAAGCAAATAGAGTTTTCTTAAGAAAATTGAATTATTAATTGGAAAACTTGGAAATTTTTTATACCGAGAAGTAAGTAGGAGGATTTTAAAAAGGCCACAAGAATCAAAATTTCATTTATTAGATACATGGAAAAAATGGGATGCCAAGAAGATTACTTAATGAATAATTTGATGAAAACAGTTGCTATCATATTGAAATTAGTTTGATTTTCCTTTAATCTTTAGCTAAGATTAATAATATGACACTCATTGCTAATAAATTGCTAACTCATAATGACCATAATCAGTTTCTGAAGTCTCTGAAACTGTAACTCTTTATGGGAATAGAAACTGTAACTCTTTACGTACCACTCCCGTAAAGAAACTGTAACTCTTTACGTACTACTCCCATAAAGAAACTGTAACTCTTTACATACTACTCCCATAAAGAAACTGTAACTCTACGTACTACTCCCGTAAAGAAACTGTAATTTTTTATGTACCACTCCCGTAAAGAAACTGTAACTCTTTACGCACTACTTCCATAAAGAGACTGTAACTCTTTACGTACTATTCCTGTAAAGAAACTGTAACTCTTTACATACTACTCCAGTAAAGAAATGGTAACATTACAGGAGTAGAAACTATAACTTTTTAGGGGAGTAGAAACTGTAACTCTTTAGGGGAGTAGAAACTGTAACTCTTTAGGGTAGTAGAAAGCTATATCCTCCCCTGGCAGAGATGGCAGGTGTTTTCAGATGGCTGACCTTGCTGTTAGTAGGCCAAAACCTAAGCACAACGCCATCAGAAGAATAAAACTAGATGACTGAAATATCATTGTAAACTAAGTAAATAATGTGACACAGGCAACAAA
This sequence comes from Tenrec ecaudatus, assembly GCF_050624435.1. Classification (NCBI taxonomy): domain Eukaryota; kingdom Metazoa; phylum Chordata; class Mammalia; order Afrosoricida; family Tenrecidae; genus Tenrec; species Tenrec ecaudatus. The sequence continues at coordinate 93,372,137 of NC_134536.1, forward strand.
TTCTATGATGAAAATAAAGAGCTATCTGATTTTTGTATTATATTTGTATAGTAGATCATAAATAAAATATATTAACACAAACAATTTTAAATAGCAAACATGCAGATTTGGTATGCTAGCTTACACTCTAAATTTGATGATAGTAGACTATAAATTGTGAGTCATCTTAAAAGAGAGAAATAGAAGGGAAAAATGAGCATAGCAGCCAAAGTTTGGGCTGCACATTTGGAAATGAATTTGAAAGTGTCCATTTTTAATATTGAATGGAGCCTTGATAGCATACTTAGTCACACGTTAGGTTGTTAACCGCAAGTTCAACGGTTCAAACCCAACAGATAAGGCATTCTTTCTGCTACCATAAATATTTACAACCTCAGAACCCACAGGCAGCTCAGTTCTTTACAACAGGGTTGCTATGGGGCTGTTTTACTCTAGCCTCCAGAGTCGATATGAGTCAGAACTGGCTTGATAATAATGATTAGTTTTGATTTTAGTATATTGGATTTATAAACAAAATTTAAAATCAACATCCAAAATATTAATTTTAGTCCACTTTAAAAATTATATTCCATTATGCTATGCGTTATATAGAAATTAAAATTAATGAATTCCAACAAATCATTATTTTCAAATAGAAAAACAGCTGGGATTCTGAAAGTGAACATAAAAGAGGGGGTATTAGTTATCTAGGATGGAAATAAAGTTCTATCAAGTCTAGACAAGTAATTTACACTTACTCTTTTGGAACATAAACCTATACTACGATAAGATATCCACACTTAGATAATTAAATAATTTATCAAGCTTTTAAAAGTATTACTTATGAACCTAATACTTATAAGCGTTCTAAACAAAAAGCCAAGCTCACTGACATCTCATCTGTGCCGACTTATAGCGACCCTATGATAGCACAGGGTGGAACTGCCTAAGAAGTGTCTGAGACTGTGGCTTTTTCAGAACTAGACAGCCCCCTCCCTCCCAAAGAGCATCTGGTGCTTTGGATCTCCTGACCTTTCAGGCCACTCCACCAGGACTCCTAGATGTAAAAAATAAGGATAATAGAGAAATATGTCTATATTTTTTCATTAAAATGTCAAAGTCTGCTAAAATACCATTGCATGGTTTAAAATTCATACACCTATAGATTATCTTACACAATCAAATAGAATATAAATGGAATGACTAATATTATTTTATAATTAGTCATATAGAATGACTAACTTTATAAATAAGAGTTAACTTTTTATTATGCTAACTATTTTACATTATCTATTAACAATCTCAAAGTACATTTTATTTTTATAAAGGTAAACTTAGAATGAGAGATATTATATAATCTTCCCAATATCAGACAGTATCTAATAGAATCATTCTATAATCAATTCTGCTTCTAAAACATTTTCAGTTTTTACTGCATGCATGTTGGATGTGTATAAATTTTCTAAATGCATTATGACCATACATTCTGCCGGATTGGAATCATATCTATGGCCTCTCCCTTAAAACATAATAACACACTATTCCTAGTATTCAGCTATTAACCTGCCAAGGGTTTGCTGGGCAAAGCTTCTGTGAGTGTGGTAAGCCATGGCAGGCCTCAAACAGAGAAATCCCCACAGAAGTCACACAGAAGGATTTTAAATCATGCCTGACCATGCAGATGCCAAAACCACCAAAAGTCGTGCCCTCATAATTCAGCTGCTATGGTGATTTCAGGCTTATTGTGTTCTTTGAATGCCAAGTTTAAACAGCTATGCTTTCATATAAATAAAGCATAAGCTTCTTGTCCAGATATTCTTATGATTAAGACGACATAATAAATACATACTTAATAAGCTAAATTTATTAAAATAAAAAAGTATTTGATCCCACATATTATGGGTGAACATTTGACTCTGATCTGATTTTCAATTATTTATTATGTTCTATTAATCATTTTGGGGGGATAAAGATGTGCCAGTCGGCTTCCATAAAGACCTACAGCCTTGCAAACCTTATGTGGCGTTTCTGTGTCCTTTAGTTACTCTATGAGTTGGAACAGACTTGATGGCAGTCAGTGTGTTAATCATTTTTATTACTTTAACATTGTACACCTCATTTGATAGAACTCTTTAAGGGTGTTTAACTGAATTGAACAATATAATCCATGAATAATATCTCCTAAACAGCACACTTAAACGAACCTCACTTTATCTTCGCATGAACATGAAAGAGTAGTCTGTAAGCTTATTGTTCTGCTTTTCAAAACAAACTATGAAAACTACATAAGACTTTATTACGTGATTCCATTACAAATCAGTGATGTACCTTGCTAAATAGAAGTACTATTGTCCAATGGAAACTATTCTCTCCCTTTCTCTTTTGTCCTGATATAGTACTTGTGCTAGTTACCTAATCTGTTGTCAATTTGAGGTTCAAGAGTAAAGGGGTGGAATCTAGCCTGTCAATCAGACCATAGCCAATGAGGGCTCGGTGCGGGCATGGCCTTCTCCTGAGAATTCTGGGAACTCCTGTATATTCTCCTTGGAGGTGGGAGACCCACTCTCTCTATGTTCACTCTCTGGGAGACATTGCAGCTGACAAGACACATGGAGTGTCCTGAACTGGTGGAGTCACATGGAGCCCCCTGCCAGTGCGGAGATGCTTACAACACCATTGGATCCACAAGAATTCCCACCCACTGACTTGTGATCTTACTGCATTCAACATCATTGCATATGTTTCATGAGTCTGAAGAGGACTTTATAGATTGGGATTGGACATAGGGTTAATGTCTGACTTATGGATTTGATCTGGACTGGGCTGTGGTTTTTTTCTTAATTGTATACTCTTTCCATAAAGCTCTTTCTCATGCACATATGAATGTCTCTAGATTTGTTTCTCTAGTCTACCCAGACTAACACAGTTACTTGTAAAAAATATGAAAGGTATATAAGGATTCCTTAAGCATACTAATAAGGTTTCTCTGTTGCATTCTAGAAATACAGTGAAGGAAGTCAAAAATAAAGGAATAGAATCATAATGCATATCATATTTTCTTTGACTTTCTACTTTACGACCACCACCCAAGAAATCTCATACAGCTGATCTTTACACATAAATGCTCTCTTTATTGTGTAAAAAAACAGCAGGAGCAAGTAGGATGTGTGTGTGTGTGTGTGTGTGTGTGTGTTTTGTTAAGGAACTGTGTTATTTCAGAAAATGTCTCCTCAAACCTTCTATCTCTAAAATGGAAGTAATTAAGACAATAAGAGACAATTTCAGATATCCTTTTATGTATTACAGTGTTTATTAAAATATTTTATTAACATCTGACATTTGGAATAGAGAGGTCATAACTAAAGCATAACAAGCATAAGTAGAAATGCCATTTTCTCAAGTATATATGGTTGACATTTAGGAGAGCCATTATATGTTATTTGCACCTGTTTAATTCTAACACCATTAATAAATACCGATGGGACTAACTAAAGGTCTCGCCGCCTCTGTGTATTCTAATTTTTCCCTCTGTGTTTGTGACTCTACCCTATGCTGTAATTTTATTGTTTCCCTTTTCAAACAAAAAACTCACATGACTTCTCTAAATAACTGGACAGTTGGTATATCTGAGCAGAGCTGGGAATGTATGATTTCTATCTCAGTTTATGAGACAAAATATTCTTCATGCCAATGATTTTAGGAAAGAACAAGCTAAACTGCTAGTTTCTAACACATATTCCGCCAGCCTTTTAGGAAGTCGGAGCCAGGCACAATCAGATATGAGGTCTCTGATTGTCATTGAAAGGTGAGTACTGATCAAAAGAGGAAGAAGAGGCACCGATTAGAAAACAAAGAATGGATACTTAATATTTGTCTATGGACGTAAAGAATCATAAATCTTCAGTCTCACGAAGTGGCATGTCATTTACTCCTGAAATGTATTTTTACTAGTCATCATCATTCAATGTTAAATTATTCAGGCATGAATTACCATGAAACAATAAATGTCTGTTAACTTGATTTGAGGACATATTGCTACATACCAGTTTAGGGAATGTCTAATTTGGTTCTTACTGCTAGACTCTATAACAAAAAAACCTGAAAATATAATTTAGGTAGGCTTATCATTGTAACACACAAATGATGTTTCCTTTGAATAGTGTAAGTAGACATGCCTGTAAAATAAGACTAAATTTTTAGGTGTGGTAAAATACTTTATCACATTTGGACACATGATGTCTGCATCACTGACCTCTCACTTGCCTGGATAAGGATATATAAGAATATAAAAATATTTAATTGTGACAAAATAGCTCCACTTTCTAAATTTTGCTCTAAATCTATTGCTTTCTGGAGGTTCTCAAAAAATATTTGTTTTAGCCATTGTAAGGTAAATGCAGGCATAAAATAAGTATATTCTGTAGATACATCAATAATTATATTGATTGTCTCCATTATTCTTATGGAAAGATATCTTTGATGTTAAATTTTAAGAAGTGTTTCATAAAATAAGATAACAGTCTCATAAGTATGAGCTATGCTGACAATTAAAGTAAGATTTAATAATGGCAACAATAATATTTTTGTTGATATGCTATGATGCAGATATTGATATAAGATGCAGTTTGTGGCTGATGTATTTTATGTCAACCTGAACCTGTATATGAGTGGTGCAATGGTGGACTTTAACAAATCAATCAGGTTACCACATAGTGATGCTCTCTTGGGGACATGGCCTCTTTATAAGAGACACTTGTAACTTTCCACTCTGGCCTTTTACCCTCCCTGCTTTGCCAGAGTTCTGGGTATTCCTCCAAGGGTGGTCAATGTGGGACACTGACACAGGAACCTGCCAGCACCCTGCCATGTTCCCACTGACCTTGGATCCACAAGAGTAAGTTCCCACCAGCCTGTGATGTTCCTGCTTCCAGTTTCATCTTTCTGAATCATCAACCTGTAGTTACATGAGTCTGAAAAGGGCTCTGACTAGTCAAACCCATGGACTTGAATCGGACTGCGCTCAGATGCCTTTCATAAATAAATTTACTATAAATTTAAGAATAAAATTGCTTTGTGATATAAAGTTCTTTCCTATATGTATGTGTGCCACTGGTTTTGTTTCTCTAGAAAATCCACCCTTAAAAGACCTATCCATTTTTGATGACTTCAAATTTTCATACTTAGCACCTTCCAAGTTGGAACACATAAAGATTGATTCTTGGTATTCATGAGCTCAAATGAACTGTTATTGGCCATCTTGAGTCAGAAAATCATATGATAAACTATTCCTGGAATGACACAGTCAAGAGGAATGTAATGGCATTCATTTTCAAAAAGTACATTTCAAAATAAATCATGAAGTACAAGCTGTCTGTGATAGGATTATATCTATCCATTTTCAAGGGAATCCAAACAACTCAACTATTAAGCAAATTTATGCACGGAAACACAAAAGCCAATGAAGAAATTAAAGAATTATACCAATGACTTCAGTCAGAAATTGAACAAACATACAGTCAAAATGCCTTGATAATGATTAGCTATTGACATGCAAAAACTGGAAACAAAGAAGGAAAATATGGACTTGGTGATAGTAATGAAGCTAGAGATGATATGCTAGAATTTTGAAAGATCAAAGACTTGTTCATAGCATTTCTTTTTTTTAACAACACATGACAATTACACATATGAACTTCTCCAGATGGAATACATTGAAATCAAATTGACTATATTTTTGAGATGAGGCAATGGAGAAGCTCAATATCAGCAGTTAAAACCAGGCTAGGGGATGACTGTTATCGGAGTTGAAGAAAATTAAAACAAACCCATGACAGCCAAAACGACCTTAAATCTATGCCATCTGAATATCTAGAACATTTCAAGAAAATATATGATGCAATGACAGAAGGCCTGATGACTGAGGGAGGGCTTCAGGAACTCTTTTACACACACACACACAGGCACACACACACAGGCACACACACACAGGCACGCACACACACACAGGCACACACACACACTAAAAAAACCCAGGAAAGATCAAAATGGATATCAAAAAAGACTCTGAAATTCGTTCTTGATCATAGAGTAGCTAAAGTAAATAGAAGAAATGAAATTAAAGAGCTGAATACAAAATTTCAAAGGGCAGCTTAAGAAGGCATATTTAAACCAAAACTAAAGAACATACTTTCAGTTTAAGACATTTAAACGGAAAGAACAAGGAAGAAAGGAAGAAAGGAAGAAAGAAAGAAAGAAAGAAAGAAAGAAAGAAAGAAAGAAAGAAAGAAAGAAAGTGCACGGGTGGCATTTCAGTCTTGAAAGATCCTATGTGCAAAGTATTGAATGAGGCAGGAAGCATCAAAGCAAGATGGAAAGATGCAGAGTCGCTGGACCAGAATAAGCTAGTCTTCAGCAAACCATTCAGGAGGTGGCACATGAGCAAGCATCAATGGTGCTGAAGGAAGGAGTTCAAGCTGCACTAAAAGCATTAGACAAAAGCATGTCTCCAGCCATGGATGGAATACCAATTGAAATGTTTCAACAAGCTGATGAAGCACTGGGATTTGAAAGACAGCTACTTGGCCAAGTGACTGGAAGAGATCTATATTTGTTACTATTCCAAAGAAAAAAGACCCAATAGAAGGTTTAAACTTTAGAACAATATCAAATCACAAACAAGGAAAACTTTTCTGAAGCTTATCCAACAATGGTTGCAGCAGTACAGTGACTGGGGATTGTCAGTGATACAGATTGAACTCAGAAGATGATGTGAAACCAGGGATAATGTTGCTGATGTCAGATGGATCTTGCTTGAAAGTATAGAATACCAGAAAGATGTTTTACCTTTTTCTATGCTAAGGCATTTGACTATGTGGATCATAACAAACTATGGATAACATTGAGAGAATGGCGATTTCAGAACACTTCATTGTGACCCCGCAGAACTTCTCCATGGATCAAGGGGCAGTTGTGCAAACAAAACAAGGGAATACTGTATGGTTTAATATCAGGAAAGGTGTGCTTCAATCTTGAATCCTCTCACCATACTCATAAGATCTGTATGCTAAGCAAATCATCAGAGAAGATGGCTGACATGGAACAGAATAAGGCATCAGGATGGAGGGGGACTTATTAACAACCTGTAGCATTCAGTTAACACAACCTTGCTATCTGAAAGTGAGGAGGGCTCAAAAGAACTTGCTAAAGAACATCAAAGATCTCAATTTTCACTATGGATTTTAACTCAATGTAAAAAGATCAAAACTTAACAACTGGACCAATAAGTAACCTGATAAATGTAGGAAAAATGGAATTTTTCATGGATATTATCTTGCTTGAAATCCACAATCAACATTCATAGAAGCAGCAATCAAGAGGTCAAAAAACGAATTGCATTAGGTAAATCTGCTGTGTGCATAATACCTCTCTAGCGTAATGAAATATAAGGATGTTACTCTGAGGACTGAGGTATATCTAAGCCAAGGATTTCCATTGCATCTTATGAACACAAAAGTTGGACATTGAATAAGGAAGATGTGGTACTCACATAATCTGTTATCAATTTGAGAGGATTCGGAGTGAAGGGGTGGAGTCTAGCCTGTCAATCAGGTTGCAGCTTGATGACCTCATTTGGAGGTGCTAAAGAGATAAATAGCTCACTGGAGACAGGACACAAGTGATTTCCTGGGCGACAATGCAGCTGACAAAACACATGGAGCTACACCAGTGCCCTGAGCTGGAGAAGCCATGTGGAGACCCCTGCCAGCGCTGAGATGCTAACAACGCCACTGTATCCACAAGACTTCCAACCCACTGGCCTGTGACCTTCCTGCATTCAGCATCATTTCTTGTGTTTCGTGAGTCTGAAGAGGACTTTATAGCTTGGTATTGGACATATGGGCTAATATTAGACTTATGGACTTGATCTGGACTGGGCTGGGATGTTTTCTTAATGTGCAATTACTCTTTAGATATAGCTCTTTCTTATACACATATGAGTGTCTATGAGTTTGTTTCTCTAGTCTACCATGACTAACACAGAAAACCAAAGGAGAATCAATGTATTTGAATTGTGGCGTGGCAGAAGAATATTGAAAGTACCAGGGACGACTGAAATGATAAACCAGTCTGTCTTGGTAAAAGGACAGGCAAAGAGTGAGAAACCTCATCTTACCTTCTTTTGGACATGTTGTCAGGAGAGATAAATCCCTGGATAAACAAATCATATTTGGTAAAACAGAGGGACATGAGAAAAGAGGCAGGCCCTCCATGAGATGGATTGACAAAGTGGCTGCAACATCGGGCTCAGGCACAGGGACAATTGTGAGGATGGAGCGGGACCAGACAGTGCTTCTTTCTGTTTTACATAAGGTCACTGTACATCAGAACCAACTAGAGGGCACCGAACAACAACAACAACACTCCTATCTAACTTTACAAGTTGCTATTGTCAATTTGATCTCATATAAGTAGTTCTTCAAAGAGTATAAAGCTTAAGACAGACCTCTGTTAGTAGGAAAGTTGAACTATTCAGTTGTAAGAAGAATTCTGTGGTTTTGTTTCATTTTGTTTGGGTTTGTTTCTTTTTAAGGTGTAGATGATTTCAGAATTATATAACTGCATTAATCCATTTTTTAATGCTCTCTGTCTGCTAGCAAGACTGCTCATATCCACTGTCCGTGGTCCGAGCGTATTCTCCTGAGGCTTACTCCACAAGGGTCATTGCAAATCGATTCGACGGTTCCACTGCCATCATAGTCTTCTGTAAACTGGTACTAAGATGTTAGGCTGGGACACAATTCACTCCTCTATTCGTGAATTTTATTATTCATAATCCTTGTATCACACAAGCTGGTGTGTTTCTTCCGTTCAGACAAATATGGCACCTTAATAAGATGGCTACTTATTTTAAGGTAAGCTTGTAAGACTCCAGACGCTATTCTTTATTATTTCTTCACCACACATTGCTATAGCACCCGTGACATCAATGATCTCTTCTTCAGGGAAAGTATTAATTAGGGCCATGACATAAGAACTAATTGTTCTTAAATTAGGACTATGATTAAGTGTGAGCTCAAAATCCATTCATATATCTATGGTTTATATATGCCCCTGGTTCACTTTAATGATATTATAACTGTATTGTGCAAAATTATAAATTATGCCATAAAAGTAAACCATAAAATTATACCATAGGGCATATAGTAATTCTATTGACAGTATCATTAATTTAGAATATGAAATAGTGTTGGAAAATGAAAGTATATATGTACAGAACACCTTTTAAAACTAAAATATATGTATTTTTGACTTGGACAGATTAAAAACACAAATAACTGGACAATGTCTACACAAAAAATGAGATTTGGAGATGAGGTAAACTTTTCAAAAATGCTTTACAAAGGCAGAACTATGCTTACTGGACTAAGAAATGTCATACAATAGCAGAGTATTAAAATAGCAAATATATGTTAGTCTTAAATTGCCATTTATCGGGCACCCTCAGTAAAAGATTTGGAATAGAGTCTAATGGTTTTCAGATCTATACCCTTGGGATGATAATCATCTATTTCTCACACTTGGGCAATTCAGCCCTAAGTCCAAGGGAGCTTTTCCACTCCTTTAATCAACTCCAGGTGAGTGTAAGGTCGAGTCTGCTTCACTTAGTGAGGCTCCCAGACCAGATCCTTTTGGTGTGGCCTCGGAAGGATGCTGTGCACAACAAAATGACAAAGCTAAAGCCCTGCTTGTCTTTAGCACATGGCCTGGATAGCTAGCACAAGACCTGGCTAAGACTCAGTCAAAGGTGACTAATTAGGAACACGATACTGGCAGCATTCTCCCCTTGGGGGTTCTATATAAGAAATATTGAGTATTTTTTCCAAATGGCAAGTTACCCCACCTGGTTTATCCACCAACAGAATTGAGATAATTTTATCTGAGACAGATATTTCCCTGCCACCCTGTGTGACGTGTGGACTTATGTATCCATTAAGGTTCACTGAGCAACTTTTAGGAGTGTCTATTGATTTGGGATGATCATGTAATATTGAAACATGACTAAGAATTGGTTGGTCTTCTATCTCTTACCCAAAATGAGAAACTGACCCCACGTGAGGTGAGGCCTCTTTTTAAGACATGGTTTTTAAAGTGTACAGTTAAATGACATATATAGATTAGGAGCATTAGCCAAGCATACCACCTCATTGCTTGGCTAACAGGTATAGAAGACTCCAGGACCTGAGAATTGATGCCTGCCTTTGTCCTTGGGTTTATCTTTATAGTGGTGGTATTGTGCAGTGTTTATGTACAAAAGTGAGATAGTTTATTGTGCCAGCCTGGCCGATAAACACATGTGGGATTAATTGAAGGGCGGAGAGATAAATAGCTTGGCAAGCATCTTCTTTCTTGTCTCTCACTTTTTTAATCATCAGACCAGTGTGCGGCTGCCTTGCTTGTTCTGTGCCTCAATTTTCAAGCTACACTATCCATGGGTCACCTAAACTATGGACTGTGTCCCTCTAATTTGAGGTCCCTTTAAGACTTGGCTCGCCAGAGAATTGGAATGTACATCTCTGGAACTGAGGACTGATTGTTGGTGACCTGGATGGCGTTGGTGACCTGCCTTGCTGTTTGCTGCCTGTTCTGGGATAGCCTAGCTCTCTCTACAGAGGACTACTTGGCAGCCCTCAAGACTTGAAGGACTGCCATTGTCTCAGAACTCTCTCACGGGAGTGAGTTGCACTGAGCCATTTATACTGCTTTATAATTTAACTGTTCACTTCTTGTGTTATATATCTATCTGTATATAATTTAACAGTTCATTTCTTGTGTTAAATATATATCTTTATAAATACATATATAAAATTATCAGCAATCTGGTTTTGTCTCTCTGAGAACCCTGTCTAACATGCAAAGTTCCTTTAGACATTCCTCTACTGATGAGCATTTGGGCTGTTTCCACTTTCTTGGTATTGTATGCTATGCTAACATTAACATGGGGGTCATCTGTCTGTTCATGTCCTGACTTTTATACTCAGCAAAGGTTATTACTGGATAATATGTTATTTCTTTTCCCAGTTGTTTTAAGTAGTGCCATATTGCTTTCTACAGTGGTTGTACATGTTTATAAGCCAACCTACAAAATATATGTAAGAGTGCCAATATATCTGCACCCTCTGCAGCATTTATTTTCTGATTTTTTGAATTGGGTTATATGTTAGTCAGGGTTGCCTGGAGAAACTAATCCAGCAGTACTCATATGTGTGTAAGAAAGAGTTTTATATCTAGGAGTAATTGCATATTAAGAAAGCATCCCAGCCCAATCCAGATCAAGTCCATAAGTCCAATATTAGACAATTAGCCTGATATTAGTCTATAAATTACTCTTCTGACTCACCACAGTCACATGTAATGATGCAAAATGTAGGAATAGCACAGGCTGGTGGGTACAAAGTCTTGTGGATCCAATGGCAGTAGAAGCATCTCCAAGGCTCTGGGTGCCATCAGCATGGCTCCACGTGTCTTTTCAAGAAGAATGTCAGGGAAGAGAGAGAGTGCATCCCACCTCCAGGGAGAAAGAGAAGTTTCTAGAATCTTCATGAGAAGGCCACATCTACAAGGAGGCATCATCAGGCTGTGACTCGATTGGCAGACTAGACTCTACCCCTTTACTCTTAATACCCCAAGCTGACACAAAATTATATAAATACCATTCATTATGGTTTAATGTGTTATCAAGAGATAAATGAGTAAATAAAATGTGGTACATACATACAATGGAATGATACTCAGCCCCGCCCCCCAAAAAATAAGAAGAAAAAGTGAAGTCCTAATAAAGACTACAATATCAATGAACCCTTAAAACACTATGTGAATGAAATATCAGTCAATGGGACAAATATGGTGCATTTATTTATATTAAATATCTAGGATTTCCAAGTGTATATAAATAAATGTTACAGAATAGTTAATGGGGAAAGATGTGAGGGAAGAGGAAACTCAGTGTTTAAGAGTGACTGAGCTTCTATTAGGGCTGAGAGGAAAATTTAGAAAGTGATAATGGCAATGGTTGAATAATGAGATGAACATCATTTCACTCAATTATTCATGTAAAGAATGTTGAGAAGGCAAACATTTTGCTGAAATAGCTCATATTTACCACAACAGAAATGAAGGCATGACTATAATAAAACAAACAAGCAATCACAAGGGTTGGCAAGATGAGAAAGTGGAACACTCATCCACTAGTACTGTGAAATCATGCAACCACATCGGAAAATAATTTGGACATTTTCAAAAAGGTACGTGCCACCCTTAGGTATAAGGCTATGAAAAGTTAAAACATATGGCCACATAAACATTGTATGTACTATTCACCATAGCCCCAAAGATGGAAAGTAAAAGTCCAAATATGCAATAATTAATAAATGGAAAAACAAAAATGGACTATCTGACCTTTGAAAACATGTTGCTAAGTGAACAAAACTCAGACATAAAAGGCATCATGTTGTACAATTCCATTTATAACAGGTGGGTAGAATAAGCAAACCTACATAAATGAAAGTATATTATTTCATCCAAAACTGAAGGAGGAATAATATCAGAGCTTAAATTGTGAGATTATGGTGTGCAAAAGTTTATGGATGACAGTGAAAGCAAAGGATACAGTTTTGAAATCTACACAGGTAATAAGCTTCCAGTGAGTTCCCTCTATCCATAATTGAGGGATGGGAATAAACTGCTTACCAAATGGAGAGTATTGGAGAGATTCCGATAGGAGATCAAAGTGATAAACCTGACTGTATGGGTTAAAACCTTGTCGCTTAATCCCCCTCTGATACACTTTGGGCTTGATCTAGTTTTCAATACTTTGTGTTATTGTTGTTATATTGGGGTTAATCTCTGATGTATTTTGCCACTGTGGTTAGCCCTCTTGAATTGGTGTTTAATGTCTTTCTGCTTTTCGGTATATGAAACCCAAGACTGATGAACCTACAGAGACAGCAAGTAGAAAAAGGGTTCCGGGGGATTCTGTTAGGTGGGGGGTGGAGGGGGAAAAGTGTAAAGGGAGCTGATACCGAGGATTTCAAGAAGGAAGTTAATGTTTTGAAACTGATTTTAGTAGCAGTTGTACAATATTGCTTGGTGCGATTGAACTATGGAATGGTATGGTGGATTTTAGGGGGGGGGTGAGAAAAAGAAAGTGAATGAGAGAGACTAGAAAAGGAGAAGAAATAGACTGCTAATTGAATGGGATTTTTTGAGTGTGTGGATTATGAAAATGTTCTGGAATTGGACAGTGGCATTGCATCACTTCCTGTCAGTTTGTCATGCTGTGGTGGCTTACCTGTTGTGGTGATACTGGAAGCCATGTCCCCGGGATTTCTAATACGAGCACAGTCACCCATGGCAAACAGGTTTGAAATGAACTCTCAGCCTTAGACAAATGAAGAATAAGGTAGCCGAATTCTGGGGGGGAAAGGTCAGTAAAAATCTTATAGATAATTGTGAAACATTATCTGTTAGAGGTCCAGAAAATAAGCCCCTCTGGTTGAGAGGAACTCAAAATATGCCTGGGGAGACACTGCCTCCTCCCAGGAAATTGGCCTTAAAAAAGTAAATGTCGCAAAGAACGCCCACCGTCTTCATCTGCTGATGTGGTACCACTCAAACTGAGAAGAACCCATTGCAAACCTCCATCAGTAATTGGAAGGTTGAGTGCACACAACATGAATCTAGAAAAACTGTAAGCCATCAAAAATAAAATGGTAAGTATACAGATCACCATACTAGACATTAGGGAGCTAAAGTGGACTGGTATTTGCTATTTTGAATCAGATAACCACATGGTCTACTAGACTAGGAATGAAAACACTGAAAATGAATGGCATTGTATCTATGGTCAACCTTTTCTCAAAATCTTTCCTGAAGTACAATTCTGTCAATGATAAGATGTCCATTTGGTTAGAGAGAAGACTCGTTAGTACAGCTATTATCCAAATAAATGTACCAACCACTAATGGCAAAGGCAGAGAAACTGAAGATGTATATTAATTCCTGCATTCTGAAATGGTCAAGATCCATAATAATTACTGGTGAATATAAAAGTCAAGAACAAACAGAAAATGGATGGTTGGTGTGGCAGTTACATAATCTCCTGTCAACTTGTGAAGGGGTGGGGTCTAGCCTGTCAATCAGGACGGAGCTTAATGACCTCATTTTGGAGGTTCGATGGAGATAAATAGCTCACTGGAGGGCAGACACAGTTTCCACTTTGTCTACCTGCTGACAAGCGAGATGTGCTATGTTGATGGGGCCAGAGTCCTGGGGCTGGAGGAAGTATGTGAAGACCCCTGCCAGTGCTGAGATGCTTCCACTGCCACTGGATCCACAACACTTTCCATCCACCAGCCTGTGATCCTTCTTTCTGCATTCAGCATCATTGCATGTGCCATGTGAGTCTGAAGAATTTATAGACGGCAACGGACATATGGGCTCAGATCAGATTTATGTTCTTGACCTGGACTGGGCTTGGATGTTTTCTTAATGTACAATTTTTCTTTGATATAAAGTTCTCTCCAGCACACATATGATTGTTTTTTAATTTGTTTCTCTAGTCAACCCAGACTTAACACAGTTGGAAAATATGGCCTAGTTGAACTGTACAAGAAATAATTGAGTAAAAAGATAAATAAGATATTTCAAAGGAAAGCTTGAGAAGGCAAAGTATTGTAATGAAATCTGTAAACATCTGAAGTTCAGTTGAAATATTTCAACAAACGGATGCATCATTTTATTGTAGGTGTTCATGCTTCCATGCCAAGAAATTTTGGATACAGCTACCTGGCTAGCCACTTGACCCGTACAAAAAAATGATTCATAAGGCTATGGAAATTATCAAAGCATGCCACTAATATCATATACAAGTGCATTTTTTATCAAAGATAATTCAAAAAATAGTTACAGGAGCACATTGACAGAGGGCTACAGGATATTAATGTCAGATTCATAAGAGAATGTGGAATGAGGGATATATCATTGTTGATGTCAGATGGATCTTGGCTTAACATAGAGAATATCAGAAAGATGTTTATTTATGTTTTATTGACTATGAAAAGGTATTCAATAGTGTGCATCCTAACAAATTATGGATAGCATCCAAAAATAGGAAATATTTAATTTTGCTCATGCAGAACCTTTCCATTCACCAAGAGGTAGTGATGTAAAGAGAACAAGGACATACTGCTCGCTTTTAAATCAGGAAATATGTCAGGCCTGAATCATCATACCATATTTATTCAATCTGTATGTTTATTGAAGTGTAAGAGTGTAAGAGTTCTTCCTCTGTCAAAGTAAAAGCAAAGCAATTTGTTCTAGATAATACAATTAGCAAATTGGGGAAAGAAAAGCAAACCGGAATCCATCAAATGCCCCAATGTAGAAGTGTGCTCTTTATAGTAAAGGTGTCAAAGGAGAATCATGATGGTCACATGGTCATAACTTGGGAACATCGCCAGTAACTCCACTCTCAACCATCTCCTCAAGAACCTCCTGAGGAAACTTGTTCACTTACAATCACATTCTTGACCCCAGCTCTCCCTCAGGAGTGGCTGCGCCAGAGTCCTCATCCCCACCTTATTTAATAACAGTGACTTGGGGCAAGATGCAGAATGGTTAAACATAATAATTGTTTGACACAGCCACGCAGCCAGGGGCCTGAGATCATATATACTTGAATGGGAATAAGTGAAGGTTACATTCTCTGGAATAAAGAAGTGGAAGCTTGTAAGAAAATTGATTTTTTGATTCAGACTTCATTTTCATTTCAAAATTATTTTCCTAGTAATATAGTAAGATATGACAAAATAATAATACTTTATAAATTATCAAGGATTTATGAGGGAGGGAAGAGCAAGGAAGGAGGGGAAAATGAGCAGCTGATACCAAGGGCTCAGTAGAAAGCAAAAGTTTTGAGAATGATGATGGCAACATATGTACAAATGTGCTTGACACAATGGATGGATGTATGGATTGTGATAAGAGTTGTATGAGCCCCCAATAAAATGATTTTTTAAATAAATGATTAGGAAGGGTGATGAGGAAGAAGAAACAACATACTTATTCATACTCTAGAGGATAATGTTTCCAAAATTAAAACCACCGAAAGGATATTTCTTAAAATAGGTGGAGACATATTGCAGAAAGCACTTTTTTTCCTGAAGTCAGTGAATAGCTCTTTGTTTCACTATGACCTCTCAGACCTGACTCCCTTATTAGAATGCAAAATAATCAACTTAACTGGCATTTCTCCTATCTCCACAGGCTCTGCACCCTAAGGACAGCTTCTCTCCTGCTTCCTTGATGCGCACATTCCTCTACAAGGTGCATTGCAGACGACTTCCTGTGAGGAAACGTTCACTTGACTCTAGATGTTGCTGATCCTGCAGTCAGGATGGTGCGGGGCTGAGATGTTAAAAGCAATAGTTCATGAAATGAAAGAGTAATAAGCCTCTCTACTGCTTGTGAACAGGAAAGATCCAGGGAGTTTAATTTGCATTTCCTGGAACTCTAGTGAGTTCACAGGAAGATTTTTTGCCTGTTTCTCATAACTTACATTCCCTGTACATTTTGTGGAAATATCTGTTCATCTTGCAATTGACTTTTCTTATTTTCTTATCTATTGACTGACTTGGTTTTGCTCAATAATATATTAATTCTTTTTGTGTGTGTATGTTTGATTTTTCACTTTGTTTAAGTTGCCTTTAGAAGCTCTATGCAATATTGTTCTTATGGTGTCTGAATTTTTCATTAGTCTTTCACACTTCAACTTGATGGAATTTATAAACATTTCTTAGAAACAGCCCCCTGATCAAATACTTGACAAATAATAAATATAATTCAGTCTGGAAAAGCACTGAGATTATTTGGTTGCTGCCCTGATTATCAAAGGGAAATTAGATTGATGTTAATAATGAAGTTAGAGAATAATATGTCTGGAATCCAGGAGGCTCCTTACATCATCTCATAGTACTACTAAGTCCTGTGATGAAAATCAGTGGGAAAGCACAACCCTCCAATTCAGACATGACCAATAATAACCCAGCCTCTTTAGGTATGAAGGCTCAGGTCACCTCACTGAGCAAATAACCATGACAGAAGTACTCACTGAGGGCAAAGGAAACACAGAGTGCAAGTAGAAGAAAGTAGTTCTACATTTCAGCTACCGCCGCACGGTCAGCTACAGAAACGAGGCCTGTAATTGCTAAGAGTAACCCCTAACTGTACGTATGCACTCCATCTTTTGTTGTTGTTCACTTCAAAATGGAAGATGAAAATGGAATTAGTGCACTTTCAGTTGTTCACATGTTAGTTGTATTATATTAGGTGCGAGTATAATTTTTTAAAACATTTTATTAGGCGCTCATACAACTCTTATCATAATCCATGCATATACATACATCAATTGTATAAAGCACATCTGTACATTCTTTGCCCTAATCATTTTCTTTTTTTTTTTCCTTTTCTTTTTTTACATTTTATTAGGGGCTCATACAACTCTTATCTCAATCCACACATATACATACATCAATTGTATAAAACACATCTGTACATTCTTTGCCCTAATCACTCTCAAAGCATTTGCTCTCCACTTAAGCCCTCTGCATCAGGTCCTCTTTTTTTTTTCGCCTCCCTCCCCACTCCTCCCTCCCTCATGAACCCTTGAAAATCCACAGATTGTTATTTTGTCATATCTTGCCCTATCCAGAGTCTCCCTTCCCACCCTTCTCTGCTGTCCATCTCCCAGGGAGGAGGTCACATGTGGATCCTTGTAATCAGTTCCCCCTTTCCAACCCACTCACCCTCCACTCTCCCAGCCTCGCCCCTCACACCCCTGGTCCTGAAGGTATCGTCCACCCTGGATTCCCTGTGCCTCCAGCTCCCATATGCACCAGTGTACAATCTCTGGACTGGATAGGGCAAGTATAATTTTTATTATTGTCTTCGGTAATTATGTATGATTAAAGAAATATGGAGCAGTGTCAAGCTGACAAAGGGATGTCTGTGATGGTTAGGGATATGTCAATTAGACACTCCTGGGTAAGGGGAGGGGCAAAGTTCAATATATCAATTGTGTTGCTGTCTGATGTCATCTCCTTAATATCATAAGCCTTTTGGTCTAAAAGAGAGAGAAAGAGAGAGACCAAGGAGAGTTGAATTCCCTTTGGCTGTTTGCCTTTGGCCAGAGCTGGATATTGTGTGTGGTTCCTTCACTTCCTGTTGCATTGCTTGCCAATCCCAGGTGCCATCCACGGACTACAGATGGTTGATCCATTCATCCAACTTTACACATCTGCATCCCAAAACCTGTGCCCCTGCTGTATTTCCTTCATCTTCCTGCTTCCTGTTTATCATCTGTCATGATTCAGAAGAAGTCTGACTTAAACTGGTCTAGACTTACCTATTTCTATCACTATGTAAACCATTTCTCGATATAAATCTCGTTCTATACACAGCACATATATGCGCGACTTGTTTGTTTCTTTAGAGGACCCAGTCTAACAGATGCTTTGTATATTGTGGTACTGGAAAAGATTTAAAAAAACATCTAAATAATCTTTCATCTCCAGCTACAGTCTATAGAGAAGTAAAATCAGTGAAGCTTTTTATTTATCTCAAGGTTGTGGGTCACACTTGTAGAGGCCGGCAAGACCCAAAGCCATGGGTCAGATGCCATGCTTGAGGCTTCTTCTGACAAACATAACTGACAAATGAAAGATTGGTAAAAAGCGTAAACTGAACTTTAACCAAAGAGAACATCCAAGCAGTCCTTTATACATATAAGATGCTCATGATCATTAGGCATCACCAGTCCACTGCTAACATGTGGATGACAAAGCTGTGACAACAAACTGGTACATCTGTCTCTTGCCCAGTAGATGGTGGGTCCAAACTGCTGATATTTTGGCTAACAGATGATCACTTTAACCCCGGTTGCATTAGCTCTTTATTATTAATCATTAGAAGGATGAGAGTCAAAATTACAATGACATGCTACCTTACCCCCTCTAAAATGGCACTAATTAAAAGAACAAACAAGCTGACCAAAAAATAGCAAGTATTGGGGAGGTTATAGTGACATTGGAATTGTATACATTGCACATGAGACTGTAAAATGGTGCAACCACAGAAAATAGTATGAAATTGATTTCATAAAAACCCCAGAAACATAAATAACTTTTAGGTGCTGTCAACTTGTTTCAGATGCGCAGGGAGCCTATGCATAACCCAGTGAACACTGCCAGGCGCTCCACTACCCTCACACTCATGACTACGTGCGAGCTCATGGCTGCAGCCACTGCATCCATTCATTTCCTTGACAGCATGCCTCTTCCCTACTGACCATCCACTTCACTGGACATGATGTTCTTTTCCTCAGACTCGTCTCGCCCGATAATATGGCCAAAGCACAAATAATAAAATAAAGTCGCATCATCCTTGCTGCTAAGGATCATTCTGGTTGTACTTCTTCCAAGACCTATTTGTTTGTTTTGACAACTCACACTAGTATCAGCATTTTTTTAAAACACCAGCATTAAAATAGATCAATTCTTCGGGCTTCCTAAAAAAGTGTCCACCGTTCACTGGTTTTTAGGTGATTAAAGATACCATGGCTTGGATTAGGTGGACCTCAGTCTTCAAAGTGATGTCGTCGCTCTTCAGGACTTTACAGAGTTCTTGTGCAGCAGCTTTTCCAAATGCGATGGGTCGTTTGGTTTCCCATCTGCTCCCATGAGCATTGACGGTAGATAAAGGCAAAGCGAACCCTGAGAATTTCAGTCTTATCTTGATGTTGTCTACTGGTCTAGTTTTGAGGACTCGGGTTCTCTTTACATTAATTTTTAATTCATACTGATGCGTCTAGTCCTCTTCACTTTCACCACGTTAGGCTGTGGCATCCGCATGTGGAAAGTTGCGAAGGAGCGTGCGTCCAATCCTTCTCAGATTATTTGCTCAACTTAAACACTGAACGACAGCCTTTTCAGTGCTTCGTTGGCTTGTTGAAACTTTTCCCTTGGTGTCTGTCACCTCCTGGGGCTGTGTTTTTCCTAATGACTTTGGTGCAGCTTGAACTTCTTTCTTCAGTACCATTGGTCCTTGATCATCCGCTACCTCTTGAAAAGGTTGAATGTTGACCAGTCCTTATTGTACAGTGACTGTGTATTGCTTTCACCATCTTTTGATATTATTCCCTGCCTCAGTCAATATTTTACCCTTAGAATCTATCAGTACAACAACTTGAAGCTGGATTTTTTTTCTTCAATTTTTTTCTAGGAAAAGAGAAACGCATGTTCTTACTTTATTGAAAAAAAAAAAAGTCAAAGCAGATTATACACATTCTTTGAACACCAATTACACATCTGAAGAGCTCTGGGATCACATCAAGAACTAGCTATGATCATATAATTCCACTTCTTTATATACCCATGAGACCTAAAAATAATGACACAGCTTCCATATGTATACCTATGTTTGTTGCTGACTTTTCATAATTGCGTAGGGTGGGGAGGAAACAAAGTGCCCATCAATAGATGTATGAATAAGCAAATATTACTACATATTTACAATGGAAAACTGCACAGCCAGTCCACAACATATCATGAATGAGCCTGGAAGACAAAATGCTAAGTGCAATAAGTTAAATATATAAGAACAAATATTGCATCTTTCTTTAATAAGAAAAGAAGAGATAAATTTAGAGAGACCAATGTCCATTGGTGGTTATCAGAAAGAATGGGTGGATGGGTGAGGAAAGTATGTTTTGTATGGTGGAGACTAGTTATTTTTGGTGGTGGAAAATGATAGGCACTAAATGTGGCTATTGTGAGCACAGAGAAACAACGTGAAAGCAGATTTTGAGCACCTATAAATGAATATAGGCAAATTGGTATACAAGTGGTTACAGATGTGTACATAGGTGAAAGCAAATAGAAGTACCAACACTATAGGCATGTGTAAATATAAATATGTGGGTGAAACTTATGTTCATTGGAGACAAATTCAGATATACCTCCGGCTTAGCCTAGTACATTCCAATGTTGATTTTCTTGATACAAAGGTTTAAAACAGACTCTTTTGGGACAACTCAGTCAACCAGCCTAAGATACTTTAAAAAATCATGATCTGCAGCTTAATTAAGGGAGTAAGGCCTGGGGTCTGAAAAGCTTGGGAGTTTAGTCTATTGTAGGTCATTGATATATAAAAAATGCATATGCAATGATAAAATATCATGCTATAGCTTAAATGTGAAACAATAGCACTGCTGTCACTGTCTTGTATTAATGCTTAAATTTGTTGTTAGTTGACAAATATCGAATCCAACTCATGGTGAGCCCATGTATACAGAATAAAACTACTGTAGAGCATTTACCTATTTGTACTACCTAGGGATTTCTGTTTAAGAGTTAGTAGATTTATATTAATATACTGTTTCAATAAGAATATTACCAAGGACATTGAATTATTATTTAACCTATAAAATGACAAGTACTATAATTCAATTAGATCTTTATTGGCACAGGGAACTGCTACCTTACAAAGCTATTTTAGTCAGCCCTACAGCGCCACAATGGGTCAGAATTAATTCAGTGGAAGTGGATTTTTTATAATATGATCAAAATTTCCAAAATACAGATTTTCCTTCAATGATTTCATTTACATGTGGAAATATGATATAGACAAAGAAAGAAAAGGCTACAGAAAAATTATATACAAAGGTCTGTCTGTGTGTGTGTGCATGTAGGTATATAGAAATGTCTACACAAGAGAGAAATATTCATTTCAAGCATATGAGGGAGTACCTCCTTCATCCCTCTCAAAAAACAGGAAAAGGCTTCATTGAGCAGAGCTTTTGTGGTTCTCATTTTTCCGCTAGGTGAGCATAGAACAACTTGCTATGAGTTAGTGCACCCAGTGGCATCACCTGGAGAGGTTCTCTCTGGTCACAGTAATTTTTTTTTGCTCAAACCTCATTTTTTGGTGATGGCCAATTTAAGAGAACAGCTTGTGGCTGTGAAATTTTTGTTTCCTGTGAGGGAGAAAAATGCCTCAGAAACTATTGTGACGTTGAACACAGCTTACAAGGAGCAGTGTTATGGCCAAAACTAAAGCAGATGAGTGTTTTTTTCTAGTTTCAGAAAGGGAAAATTTTGATTGATGACAAAACTCATTCTGGACATTTGTTAACCTCCAGGACAGAGGAAAATGTTGACACAATTCAGGCACTTCTCCTCAAAGATCAATGACAGGCCATTGAAGAGATGGGGAAATTATCTGGACTATCTTAGAGCTCAGTTCAGAGAATTTCAATGCAAGATTTTGGAATGAGAAGGGTCGCTGTGAAAATTGTGCCTCAGTTTCGAACTGAACAGGAAAGAGTGTCAAATGGAAATATGCTGTGCTTTGAGAGAACAGCTCTGAAGTGTCCCAGAGTTTTTCCCCAAGGCCATTACTGGTGACAAGACATAGTACTATTTTACAACCCTGAGAGCAAATATCAATCAAGCCAGTGGAAGAGGACATAGTCATT
This sequence comes from Tenrec ecaudatus, assembly GCF_050624435.1. Lineage (NCBI taxonomy): Eukaryota > Metazoa > Chordata > Mammalia > Afrosoricida > Tenrecidae > Tenrec > Tenrec ecaudatus. The sequence goes on from NC_134536.1 coordinate 93,394,704, forward strand.
CCCACCCCCCACCCCCCCAAAAAAGCTTGTCAAGTGAAATCAAAGATCAGAACAGTGCTCATTTGAATTTTTGATGTGAGGAAGATAGTGCATTCTACCAAGTCAGATGTTAACCAACCTTTCTATTTAGAAGTTCTGAAAAGATTGCATAAAACTGTGGGACAAGAAAGGCCATATTTGTGGCAGTTGGGTGACTGTTATTTCCACTACGATGATGCACCTGTTCAAGCAGCCATCTCAGTGTGCCAGTTTTGACAAAAACAGCATGCCTCTCTTGTCTCATGTACCTAACTCACTGATCTTGCTCCATGCAATCCCTTTTTGTTTCAGTGAATACAGAAGGGCATGAAAGGAAAGGGATTTGAATACATAGGAGAGGTGAAGAAAAAAAGGAGGGAGGTGTTGTCAGCCATCCAGATGAGTTTGAAAAATGTTTCCATGAATGGAATTTCATATTTGACAAAGGTACTACGTGTAATGGATAGTACATTGAGGATAATAAGCTTGTTTTGTAAAAAAAAATTTAAATACATAGTTTTGGAAAAAAATATTCTGGGTTTTCATGGTACTCCCCCATAGATATTTTTTTCTGCCTCTGGTAAGTAATAAAGTGTTTAATAAATTCTTTGCCAGGAGATTACTAATTTGTGTAGTTTACCATTCATAAAAGCTACATCTGACTTCACAGTTTTAAAATTAAGTAACATATTTTCCTAGTTATTACTAAAATAGTTCTGTGAGTCCTTTAACATTTTAAATATGTTTAAAAATGATGAACCTTGGGGAAACGGATTTTTCAAAATGTTGTTTTCTCTCCTCAAATGGAAATAATACCCAATTTCCTCTCTTCTATAGGTTCATGCATTCAACTACTTCTAACTTAGCTCTCTACTGAGAGACAAACCAAGAGGATTAAAATGAAAGGGGGCAACTTATAAAAGCAATAAAATAAAGACGTTTGTGGATCAAATTCCAGTACACACCTGCAGATTTGGAAGAATTCCCTTGAATCCTATAGAATACAATATTTAGACCACTGAAAATGTGTGGCCAGTCTCACAAGAATGGCAGTTTATTTTAAGCCACAAAACTTATGGTCAGAAAAAGCACTCATTGGTTTCTTTGTAAGGCTCCTCCCATTGCAAATTCAAACAATTATGCAACAGCCTATAGAGCATTCTTCTACTTTACTCAACTCACAACAAAAGAAAGGCACGTGACAAGTCAAAGAATAGAGCATGCTCAAAACATAAGTGAGTGTAAATCAAGGTCTTTTTAGTAGAATGTCATCCGGAATACTGAAGAAGTCTAGAATTCCCTGGTTTAATCTTTTTTCTGGTAATATTTTTTAATAGTTTTGTTAGGGCCTCATACATCTCTTACCACAATCTATACATACATCAATTGTGTAAAGCACATTTGTACATTCATTGTCCTCATCATTCTCAAAACATCTGCTCTCCACCCAAGCCCCTGGTATCAGCTCCTCATTTTCCCCTCCCTTCCCGCTCCCTACTCCTCATGTATCCTTAACAATTTATACATTATTTTATCATATCTTGCACTGTCCTACATCTCCCTTCACCCACTTTTCTGTTGGCCATCCCCCAGGGAGGAGGTTATATGTAGATCCTTATAATCAGCTCCCCCTTTCCAACCTACCCTACCTCTACCCAGTATTGCCACTCACATCATTGGTCCTGAAGGGATCATCTGCCATGGATTCCCTGTGTTTCCAGTTCATATCTGTACTAGTGCACATCCTCTGGTCTTGCCAGATTGGTAAGGGAGAAATGGGATCATGCTACTCGGGTGGGAGGAAGCATTTAGGAACTAGAGGAAAGTTGTATGTTTCATCGTTGCTACATTGCACCCTCACTGGTTCATCTCCTCCCTGAGACCCTTCTGTAAGGGAATTTCCAGTGGTCTACAAATGGGCTTTGGGTCTCCACTCCAGACTCCACTCCCCCTCATTAACAATTAAATGATTTTTTGTTCTGATGATGCCTGATACCTGATCCTTTGGACACCTTGTGATCACACAGGCTGGTGTGCTTTTTCCATGTGGGTTTTGTTGCTTCTGGGCTACATGGCCCCTTGTTTACCTACAAGCCTTTAAGACCCCAAAAGCTATATCTTTTGACAGACAGGCACCATCAGCTTTCTTCGCCACATTTGCTTATGCACCCATTTGTTTTCAGTGATCACATCAGGGAGGTGAGCACACAATGATAAGATATTTTGTTTTTTGATGACTGATAACTGATCCCTTCAGCACCTCATGATCACACAAGTTGGTGTGCTTTTTTCCATGTGATGGCTTTGTTTCTTCTGAGCTAGATGGCCACTTGCTTACCTTCAAGTCTTTAAGACCTCAGATGCTATATCTGTTGATAGCCAGGCACCATCAGTTTCTTCACATTTGCTCATGCACCCGCTTTGACTTCAGCGATTGTGTCGGGAAGGTGAGCATCATAGAATGCCAATTTAATAGAACAAAGTATTCTTTCATTGAGGGAGTACTTGAGTGGAAGCCCAATATCCATCTACTATCTTAATACTAAACCTATAAATATATGCACATACATCTATTTCCCCATCCTCATCTATTAATATATTTACATGTGTACATGCCTTTATTTAGACCTCTATAAGTGCCCTTTGCCTCCTAACTTTTTCCTCTATTTCCTTTGACTTTCCTCTTGTCCCACTATCATGCTCAGTCTTCATTTGGGTTTTCATTAATTCCTCTCAGTTACATTACCCTTGGTCATGCCGTACTAGAACTCCTACACCCTTCTCACCACCAATTTGGATCACATGTTCCCTTGTCCCTGGGTTTGTTAATATCACTACCCCCCCCCCCGCCACCTCTCTCTCTCCCATATTCCCCTGGAACTGTCGGTCTATTGTTTTCTCCTCCAGATTGTACATCCAGCCTATCTTATTTAGACAGACTTGCGGAGATAATAACATGCACAAAATCAAGGCAGAGCAAAATCAAGCAACAATGTACAACAAAACAATAGCAACAACAAACCAATGACATAAAAACAAGACAAAACACAATAAGAAGAAAAGCTTGTAGTTAGATCAAGGACTGTTTGTTGGCCTTTAGGAGTATTTTCCAGTCGAGTCTATTGGGGCATCAAGCCATGGCCCCAAAGTCCACCTTTGGCATTCCCTGGGGACCTCGCTGCTCCATTCCCTTGCTGTTCTGTTCCACCCCCTTAGTGCTTTACCTCAGTGTGGTGTGGCAGAATCAGATCAGAGGCAATTCCCACACTGTGTCTTCAGTGTTTTCCCCTGTAGGGCTCTGGGTCAGTGAGAAACATTGTGTCTTATAGTGGGTCTGGCCATGTGGTCTTCTCTGTGAACTGGCTGCTCTGAGTGGGAACATTGTGCTCAAGGCCTGGTGGGCTAGAATGTGATCTACTCTATCCCCCTCCTCTTTCATCTGCTCCCATCTGTGTGCTCCGATCAGATATGCCCCTCTCGCATACGAATTTGCTAATCAGTTTTTCTATTTCTTTGAAGAAAGATGAAGGTAATTGTATTGGGATTGCATTAAACTTATATAGTGCCTTAGGCAGAACTGACATCTTAACTATATTGAGTTCCAGTTCACAGCATGGGATATTCTTCCATTTGTTGAGGTCATTCTTGGTTTCTTGTAATAGTGTTCTGTAATTTTCCCCATATAGATCTTTTGTTCTTTTAGTCAGGTATATCCCTAGATATTTCTATTTGAGTTTGGCTATTGCTAAGGGTGCCACCTTTTTTATCTCCTCTTCTATGGTCTTATCCGATGTGTATAGCAGTCCGATGGACTCCTGTTTGTTGATCTTGTATCCTGCCACTCTGCCAAACTCCTCTATTGATTCCAGTACTCCCCTTGTGGAGTGTTGTGGATTTTCCACATATAAAATCATATCAACTGCAAATAACAATAGTTTCATCTCTTCCTTCCCGAGACAAATACATTTGATGTCTTTTCTTTTCCTTGCTGTTAGCTAAAAACCTCCAGCATGATATTAAATAAGAGTGGGGCTAAGGGGCATCCTTGTCTGGTCCCCTTTTTCAGTGGGATTGTGTTAGTCTTTTCTCCATTGACTACCATGTTGGCTGTTCATATACGTAGCTTGTATTGTCTTGAGAAATTGTTTTCCATTCCTATCTTCTCAAGTGTCTTAAACAGGAATTGGTGTTGGATGTTGTCGAATGCTTTTTCTGCATCTATCGATATTATCGTGTGGTTCCTATAGTTTTTCATGTGAATTTGACGAATGATACTATTGGTCTTTCATATGTTGAACCATCCCTGCATCCCTAGTATGAATCCCACTTGGTCATGGTGAATTATTTGTTTTATATACTTTTGTATTCTATTGGCCAATATTTTGTTAAGGATTTTTGCATCAATATTCACAAGGGATATTGGTCTGTAGTTCTCGATTCTTGTGGGATCCTTACCTGGTTTGGGTATCAGAGTTATACTAGCTTCATAGAAGGAGTTTGGGAGTTTGCCGTCTTTTTCTATGTTCTGGAAATTTTTGTGTAGGATTGGTGTTAGTTCTTCCCTAAATGCTTGGTAGAATTCTCCAGTGAAGCCATCTGGTCCAATGGATTGTTTTACTGGTAATCCCTTGATAACCTTGTCTGTTTCTTCTATAGCTATGGTCTGTTGAGATTCTTGACATCCTTTGGGGACAGTCTAGGGAGGAATTGTTTTACCAATAATTTGTCCATGGCTTCCAAGTTGTTGAATTCACTGGAGTACAATCCTTCGTAGTACTGGGTAATTATCCTTTTGATTCCATTAGGGTCTGTTGTAATGTCCCCTTTTTCATCCCTCATTCTTGCTATTGAAGTTTGTTCCCACCTTTCTTTGGTTAGGTTTGTCAATGGTCTATCGATCCTGTTTATCCTTTCAAAGAAACAACTTTTAACATAATTAATTTTTCCATAGTGTTCTTATTTTCCCTCTCCTGAATCTCAGTCTTGATTTTTATTATTTCTTTTCTTTTGCTATTAGTAGGATTGTCCTGCTAACTCTGCTCTAGTTGTAAATTTTGTGCCTGTGTATCAATCATGAATCTTTTCCTTTCTCAGGTGTGCATGTATTGCTATGAAACTTCCTCTGATAACTGCCTTTGCTGTGTCCCATAAGTTTTGGTATGTCATGTTCTCATTCTCATTGGTTTCTAGAAATTTTCTAATTTAATCTCTGATCTGTGCCACTACGCACTCTTTTTGCAATAGAAGGTTATTCATCCTCCATTTGTTTGCTCTTATTTTCTTCATCTTACTTTTGTTGATTTCCAGCCTTATAGTACAGTGGTCAGAGAGGTCTATATGATATCAATGTGCTTAAATTTATGTAGATTCACTTTATGCACCAGCATGTGGTCTATCTTTGAATATGCACCATGAGGACATGAAAAGAATGTGATTTTTTTTAAATGAAAAGCTCTGTAAATATCTATTTACAAGTCAAATTGTCTAACAGTAGTGTTTAGATCTCTAGCCTCCTTGCTGAGTTTCTTTCTCTGTGATCTATCTTTCTCAGAGAGCTGTGTATTGAAGTCGCCCACTATAATTGTTGAGGCTGTGATTTATTTTTTTCATCTTTCGGAGTGTTTGGTTGACATATTCAATGTGTCTTTCAATTGGGCAATATATGCTTACAATGCTAGTGGTTCTTTGTCTATCATTACCTCAAGCATTATATAGTGTCCCTCCTTATCTCTTTTTATGGCTTGCACTTTGAGGTCAATTTTATCCGAGTTTAGTATTTCAACCCCTGTTTTTTTTTTATTGCTGTTTGATTGGTATGCATTCTCTAGCCTTTGATTCTCAGCCTATATTTATCTGTAGCCTTGAGATGTGTCTACTGTAGCTAGCAGATTGAGGAGTTGTGTGTTCTAAGTCAATCTGCTAGCCTCAGTCTTTTAATGCCTGAGTTCAGGCCATTGATATTCAGGGTTATTATCTCAATCTGCAGGCTCTGTGATGTCATCTTTTACGTTGGGTGGTTTCCTACTGTCCTTTCTTATTAGTGTGCTCTGTGTGTGTGTATCATTCTTGACTTCTTTTCATCCTTAAGCCAATGCTATCTTGGGGTCTGTTTTCTCTTTATTGCCCTCTGGGTGAGGTTGTTCTATGTAGCGGTCTCTTATTTACACTTGGTGAGAGTTGTTCTTCTGCCCATACTGGGTCAACAAGGATCTTTTGTTGGGCTTGGTTTCTTCTAACAAATTCGTTGCGTGCTTCCTTATCTGTGAAGACACTTACTTCTCCATTTACCTTGATTGATAATTTGGCTGGGTAGAGTATTCTTGATTTTGCATTGTTTTCCTTCAATTTGTGGAATATGTTACTCCACCATCTCCTCTTCTCCATAGTTTCTGCTGATAGGTCTGTGCATATTCTTATTTGGGAACCTTTATATGTGATTACTTGTTTTTCCCTAGCTGGCTCATAATTTTCTCTCTTTCCTCAAAATTGGTTATTTTAACTATTATGTGCCTTGGTGACTTCTTATTGGGATTTAGTCTGGCTGATGTTCTCTCAGCCTCCTGAATGGTTGCCTGGTTTCCTTCATTAAGTTGGGGAAGTTTTCCTCCAAGAAATCTATTATTGTCGTTGCAAATTATTTCCTCTGGTAAGCCAATAATTCTAATGTTGTTTTTCTTCATAGCATCAGACATAGCTCTTAAGTTTTCTTTGGGTTCTGTGATGATCTTAATAGATTTTTGTTCCTGTTTGTTAAAGTCTGCGTGGATGTTCTCCAAGTCACTGATATGGTTCTCCGCTTCCTGCAGTCGATTCTCAAGGTCCGTGTGTCTGCTACTGGTTTTGTTATCTCCTCCCTATGCTCTTGTATTTCCATTTGGTGTATGGACTTTATCTTCTCTATCCCTTTTCTGTATTGTTTTCCTCATATCCTGTATGACTCCAAGAAGCAGTCTCAAAATTTCTCTCTGTGGCAGCTCAGTATCTGCTTCTTCTAGTAATGCTTCTTTGAACTGCCTACAGCTAATTTTACTATGGAATTAACCTACCACTTTATCCTCCTGTGGCTTCCCTCTCAGGGGTCATGTGAGAAAGCTGGTAGATTGCCTGCTTTGGGGTTACAGAGGTTGGGCAGAGGTTCCTATAAACACTTGGAATGTGGGCAAGTGTTGGCTGAGCTGCTTTAGGCCTTGTGAAGCACTAAGGTAGGTGGGAGGAAGATCCCTCAGTTACGTGGGACAACAGAGGAAAAATAGGAGCTCCCCAAGCCATACAAGCAGGAATTCCCCATAAGAAGTTGGGCAGAGTATCCCCTGGTGGAGGTTGGCAGGGTTTTCCCCAGGCTTGGGCTAGTTGCATAGGGTGGAGCTCACCTAGCTGGGTGTGTGGCAGGCGTAAATCCCCTAGGCTAAGGGGAGTGGTCTGGTGGTTGGTAGTGGAGTGTGAGAGAATAGGAAAATGACAAAGAGGAGGTGAAAATTTTTTAAAGTATGCCCACTGAGACTGTGGGGGATAGAGAGAAGAGAGGGAAACAAAAGTACCAATGTAGCTGAGTAGCTATCCCAGCCTGTGAGGCTGCAAGGGTTTAATCCCTGCCCGAGGCAAGCTGTTGCTGCATTGAGATTAAGCCCTCATGCAGGCTCCAAATGGTCCTGGCTCTGGCCAAGGCAGGGCTAAATTCAAGCACTAACCAGCCTCCACTGTGATAAGTCAAAAGCCCCCAGCCCCGCAAAACCTTCTGTATCTGTGCCTACTTATCTTTGCGATGCTCCTCCTGCAATCCAGTGGTGTTGAATTTCCATCTAAGTAACTCTCATGAGCTGATTTCTGCAGAGTCACTCATTCGCCAACTCCCCAGAAGGCCTGGTTTAATTTTAATGATAATCCGGTAGCATTTCTGACAGTGTGATGTTGGTTTCTATTATTTTGAGGGGCATCAACATCATTACACTAAATATCCAAACCAAAAACAAAATTCACTGTCATTGAATTGATTCTGATTCATAGCAATTCTACAGGACTAAGTGGAACTGCCCCTGTGGTTTCTGAGACAATAATTCTTGATGGGATTTGAAAGTTTCATCTTTCTCCAAATGAGAGGCTGGTGGTTTTGACTAATGACCTTTCAGTTAGCAGCCAAATTTTTAGCCACTGGGCCACCAAGGCTCTTTTAAACATGGTACATACTGAGATGAAATTCTGTTTTCAGCCAAGACTTTGCCTATATTTTTTAAGAGCTATACGTTATTTTTTTTCTCATGGTTTTTTCAGAACTCATTGCCAAAGCCCCTTGGTTAGTTAGCATTTGGCAGAAGTACCCTGAGAACTTGGTCAGGTTCATTTGTGTGAGTACTAGAGAAGGGAGATAATTCTAGATAGGCAGATCACATCACATGAACTTCTAGTTAAAGATCAAATCTGAACTTAAAAATAGATATATTTTCAAGTTAATTTTTGCCTGGAAAAACAAGTCCTCTTCTTAAAAGGGAAAAAACACAGAAACACAATTTAGTTGAGAAGATAGCTAGAGTGGTTAAAAATTTAAAAACCTCTTAGAGATAATATTTGATGGTAGGTTTGTAAATGAGTTAAAAGCACATAGATTTTTTAAAATCCTAAAAATATACTAAATTCGATTGGGGTTTCTCAGTCTTGCCTGGTTGCAAATTAATTTAAGATGATTGGAACATTGCAAATGTGGCCAGGTTCACTGTTTCCTCAGACATGGGCCACAAGGATGGCATTTAATTTCAAGGCAAAATTCTTGTGGTCTGAAAGAGCACCCACCCGTTTCTCTTTAAGGGTCCTCCTTGTAAATTCAAAAACTATGCAAGAATTATCACAGCCTAAGAAATGTTTGTTATGATTGAAACAGAAAAAAGCAAATCTACCTCTGGGTAATGTATGCCAAGCATATGACTCTTTTTATATGTTTTATTAAATCCAAAAAATCATTTCCATGGTTTCTAAAATCACTGGTTTACCGCATGCACATATTCTTTTCACATTTCTTTTATCGTCTCAAAACCCTTAAGTAACGTCTCTGCAATAGAAGCTGGTTATTGATGAAACAACCTTTAGACTCACTCAGGGTTACACATATTTAAATTTAAATCTTCCTTTCTTATATTTTTAATCTTCATTTCTTTTCCTAGCTATGAGCTATAGTTATAGAGCGTAGTGTCACTGGATGTATCTTTATATGTTCTCTTCCATTCAAATCATGTCAAATAATGGTGTATTACATTTATTCAATTTTCTTAGTTTAACTGCTTTTTAAAAATAGTTTTATTGGCATCACATATGATTCAATTTAATTATTCAATCATAGAAAATTTGCAAAATTATCACAATCAAATTTTCAGTACTTTCTTCTTGTATTCATTATTATTAGGTCCCAATTTCCTATCATACTTCCTTTCCATGCCCTGAGGTGATTGTTAATTCCATTGTGATCTCTATAGATTTATTGATCCTGTATATCAATCCTTCTTGATCCAGATACAGAAAATCAGACATAATTAAAATCTTTTACTCTATGCTCACCTGACCTTCCCTTTCATGTATCCATGAATCCTTTCCTGTCCCTTATAAAGACAACCTCATTGAATTTAGGGATCATTCTAATACCATATGATCTCATCTATATCCTGCAAGGACACTATTTCAAATAAGATGAAATTCTACAGTTCCAGGTGGACATACATTGAGAGGAACACTATTAGACCACTACATAGCATGTTCTATAACTCTAGATTACTGAATTAGTAGTTTTACAAACCATACCATTTAAAATTTTGGCATTCATTTGTACTTTTATATCAGCAATCAAAACCAAGGTTTTATGTTACATTTCATCTGGCGGTAAATTACATTTTCTTTCTTTCTCAGTAATAATACTCTCTCTTTAAGTAACTTTCCATTGTTAGGAAGCAAAACCATGTGTTTTATTTATTTATCTCTTTATTTTGTTCAGTTGTTGCCAACTCGAAGTAAACAGAATATTGGGAAAGATACATGTGATATTTCACCTGTGAACAAAAATTTTGGAAAGCATAATTTTTTCATTGAAAGTTTTACAAATTGAGCAGAGAAGGGTCAGCAATCCTTGCTCTGGAATTAAGTTCTTGAGTTTTATTTGTTGATGTTGTTGGTTGCTGCTGGGTCAGGTGTGGTTCCCAACAACTTTATGACTAACACCACTAGAAATATCCTGCCATTGCCTCAGCTGCATGACCACTGATATGTTTGATTCAGTTTTAGCCATGCATATTTTGAGTGCCTGGTCCCTAGGGAAATCATTCTAGCACTAAACTGGACTTTGGTGGATTCATAATGTTTCATGGGCTAATTTTAGGAAGTAGATATCCATGTCTTTCCTCCAAGTAATATCCCTTTCTTTTCAGAGTCAAGATATTTGACAGGATTATTTCCTGAAACTGTTGATCAAGTCCTGCAGGAAATGCACATTCGTTTCAAGATGGATTTTCTGGACTCGAAAAGAGAAAAGACACAACAGTCCCGAGAGATGCTTCTTCTAATTAAAACTTTTCAGGGAATTACCAATCATATGGATTAAATCTATTTCTATATGATCTGATTTTCTTTTCACCATTTACATTATCTAAAAATATATCTTCAAATATATATTCCTTTATTTTTAGTATTCGTTTCTTCTGTAGAATATAAGGAAATATTACTTATTTAAGTTAAATCCTCTGGGTCGAAGCAGCCTTCTTTGGCATAAAGTAATATGCCAGATTAATAAAACACTTCAGTCATCGCAATAAGCAAGTTAGTTATAGCTGGATATAGGCTTTTTGTTACCACATGAAGTTTTAAATAAATTTCTACAATTCTGAGCCAGCGCCGACTTTGCACTCACCTTTTACAATGGTTCCTTAATAGTTGTAACAACTCTGTGAGATACATATCATCTTTTACAAAAAGAAAAAAAAAAGGAATATACAGCTCAAAATTTAAGAACCATGCCTCATGTCTATCACACAGAAAATTGTGGGATGTTGGTGTAAGGACAGTCTGACTCCTAAGCTTTTTCCAAGTATGTCATTTTGCTTTTATGAGAAATTGAATTTAATGTGTAACTAGTAAGACTCTGAAATAGAAACTTCACTATCTGTGGCCTCAATTTCCCCCCATCTTTAAGAATGATTTGACTCCATTCTCCTTTATCTATGGGGTTAAAAATAAATATTGTGGAAAGTTTCAGTATAGTACTAATTGTAACAATAGTATTTAAGTAACCTTGTGATAATTCTTGCTGCTTTTTACCATATGAAATTCTGCATATCATCCTATTTTATTTCTCTCTCAGAACCCCAGATAGGGATTTATCTTCCTTATTCAGGTATTTTCATTTAAGGGAAAATACAAAGCCTGAGCCTTAGTGGGATAGATTTGTTGATTATAAAATTTCCCCAATCTTTTCTTTTTAGTGATGAAATACTATGCTATTTCAATAAAAATACATAAATGTCATTGACTTTTTAAAAGCAGAATTAAAAAGCCTACTCCCAATCATTTTCCAATTTCTCCAGCTGTGCTCCTTTGAATTAAGCCAGGGAACGGCTACATGGATTGTCACATCAAAGTAGCATCTCTGCACAAGAAAGATTCCTTCCTTCAGTGGCCCATAAAAAAGTCTGTGCGGGTGAGATCCTCCCAGCAGATACTGTTTCCCTTGTATTTTCCTTTATTTTCTTAACCTGCAAAGTGTCTGCCAGTGACTTGTCGATTTGGCAAGGCCTAATATAATGGAGACAAATTTAAACTAACAATACTATTGTCCAGTCTGGGAAAGAAAGAAAGAAAGAAAGAAAGAAAGAAAGAAAGAAAGAAAGAAAGAAAGAAAGAAGAAATTATAGTTGAGCATCCAGGATACCTTTGCTCAACAACCTCGAGTATTCACGATGATGAATTATCATGATATTTTTTTTACTTTGAGAGTCATAAAGTTTATAACTCTGAGAGTTTTACTTTCTTTCTATTCATAAAAAGTCCTGGTAGCACACTGACCTGCTAATCACATAGTCAGTGATTTAAACCCACCAGAAGCTCTGAGGAAGAAAGATGCGGCTGTCTGCTGGGGTAAAGATTTAAAGTGTCAGCAATCTAAAAGGGCAGTTGTACCCTGTCCTACACAGTTGCAATGAGTCCGAAGTGAGTCACAACAGCGAGCTTTTGTCGACATTAGGCTCAGCTATGACACTGAAAAGCCTATTGGATTGATTCTTTTTCATCCAAGTTAAAATACTGTTTGGAAGTGAAGACATGCCAAAATTCTCTGAAGAGGTCTTACACAAGGTCATGCATGCCCTCCTCCCTCACCTTCCTTAACAAGTAAGTCACTCCCTTTAAGAGCATCTTGAAAATGAGAACCGAGCGTGGGTTTGTTTCCTAAGGGGCTCCTCTCAGGTGTCCTCCATCTCTGTCTTTCCGCAAAGTGACTAGACAGTAAGTCTAAGAAAATAGTAACACACAGCCTGTTACGAATGAAGAAAATTGCCAGCCGTATTTCATTATTTAAACAAGCTACTAAATCATCTCATGTTATTTTGAAATTTATAAGAAACATTTTATAAAGTCCTAATGGAACTTAAATAGAATCTCGATGAAATATTGTATGGGATGAACCATATTATCTTTTATTTCTGGGCTTTTGTATATGCTATTTAATAGGAAATGCATTCTTCACCTGGCTACATTCTATTGGACCTTAACACTACAAAGTCAGACACCCCTTTCCAAGGAAGTTTTTTCTGATTCTTCAGAGACCAGGTTAGATGCATTCTCTTTGCTCCCATGAGCCGTTCCCTTAATACCTGTCACACTCTGTTTTCATTGCTAGTCTCCATCAGTCTCCTATAAGGGGTCATGAGCAGCTTAGCATGAATGTTGTTTCTCAACCATATAATTAACTTGCAATGCAGTGCCAAAGGCATTTTATAGCTTATAAAGTTTTGCTCCATGAATAATTAATGCATCAATTACTTAATCCCAATGAACTAGTCATTTCTGGTTTATTCCCCAACATCCATTTACCACCATCTGTCCCACTTCTACTTTCCCTGTAGCCATTCGAGAATTGACGCTTTGTCTATTTTCAATCATGTGAAATTTTGGAAATGGAGCACATGACCCCTTCTAGATTAGCCTTTAATAAATAATGTATATTCTTCTGTGAAAAATATCTGCTTTAGATATAGGCATGTGACCTAATAAAACCTAATAAGAGTTTGAGTATAAAGTGTTTATTTTCTTTTACATGACGTAGTGAAAGGGGTTTTCTTTATTCTCATGAATATGATCAACTAAGAATGAATTTAGCCTGAAGCATTGCTGGTGATGTCGGTGTCCCCCTTGTGATTTAAAGAGGAGAATATGGCTGAGGATGAAGCACCAGAGGAAGAAGAACTGAGAAACGCAAGGAATCAAGATACTGTTCACACTAGTTAAGCGGGGAGGAAAGAGGTTCTGAATTCTGAGTGGTTTTGTTATGAGAGTCAATATTATTTTTTAATAATTTGAAAGACATGTTCTTTACCCACAACCTAAGTAGTTCTAACTTTTACTGAAGCGCCTCGCCTTCTGTTCATCCTTATTGTAAAGTGGAGCGGAATCCTCCGTTTGACTGAATGCTCCATCATCCGCTTCCGTTCTTCCACAGCGGCAAGATAGCGGTGCAGTGGGAAAGGCATGGGCTTTAAAATCAGTCATTTAAATGTAAGTCCTACATGTCATTTATTCCAGGCACTGAACAAATCAGTTTTACCGTCTGGGCTTCACTTTCCTCAGCTGTATCTGTCACTTACCTAAAGTGGGTGGGCGGTGAGGCTGTTTCTCTAGTAGAGATAGCCTCGGGGACACTCAGGGGAGTCTCCAGGACCCAGAGGCCACTCAATGGCAATGAGGGATCCGTCACCTAGCTTAAAGAGGCCTGGGACGTTTGATGAGGTAACTTCATATCTAAGATGTGGAAGCTCAAAAGACAGCCTGATTCTTCATATTCTGAACGATCGTGCTATAAACTTAAATCATCATGAGCCAAAACCTCACATTCTGATATCTCAAATTTCTCAAATATTAACTCTCTTTATTTTACTTTCATTGGCTGGCACATTAGAACAACTATGCTTTTACGGTCACCTTAAATGCCAGGTAATCAATTTTTCCAAGACCGAGGCTATAATTCACATTCTTTTATCTGGATCATATGACTCTCTATGTTTCGTTCCACAACCACTTACAGAACACCTATTGTGGGAAGGCTCTAGAAACACAAAAGTAAATGTGAAATGCGTTTCAGTCTTTCACCAGAACTCACTGCCATAAAGGAAGTTCTGACTCCTAGCAAACCTGTAAGGACAGAGTTGAACTGCCCTTTGAGTTTCTGAGACGTTTAAATCTTTAGGGGAAGAGTGGTTTCAAACCAACGACGACCTCAATGACACAGCTCAATGTGCAGCGCTCTTAGAAGAAATAGCCTGCTTAAGAACACATTTTTGAGAGTCAAACAATGTCTTATTTGTCTTAATATCACAAGCCGAAATAAATGTTTGATCTTTTAACTAGAGTCATAAAACTCCCATTTTAAAACTTTTATACATTTCCCCCCTCACAATCTGTATGAGGGGCTTCACAATGCTCCCAGAAAAATGCTGTTGCTTTCTCATTTCGTTTTTCCACAAACATTTTGAACGACTCTCATTTGCCATAGACTGAACTAGATCTCATCGAATGTGTTGAAATGCCTGTGGATAGAGGTTCATTTGGGAATCAAGTTATCCGTGTAATGATAAGGAGGCCATGTGGGTGCACCGTTTGTGTAATAATGAGGCGCAGTAGGTGCACAATTACCTTTGAAAGATGAAGGAACGAGATAAGGCACAGAAGCACAGAGCAGAGGTTCGGAAAGACAGATGCCATGTCACATGCAGCTCACCAAATAATGTTAGGAATAGAACTAATTTTGGACTGCTCACTTCCCGGATGGAGGTCTGGTGGTGTAGTGGTTATATGTTGGGCTGTGACCCACATTGTCAGCAGTTTGAAACCACCAGCTGTTCAGTGGGAGAAAAACGGGGCTTTCTACTCCAGTACAGGTAGTTACAGCGCGGAAATGCATGAATCGGCATCAACTGGATGGTAGTGAGTGAGTGAACCTCCTAAACTGTAAAGAAATAAAATTTTCTTTATTAAGTCCATATACTTGTGGTATTTCTGTTAGAGCCACATTAGAAAAAAAGCTAGCTAAAATTCATTATTCTCTCTCTGCAGCAGAATTTTAAATCAATTTCATTGATGTGTTTGGTTGGGTTTTTTTTTTTAAGAACTGCTATGTGTTTGGTTTAAAAAAAATAGCCAAATTTACTAGGAAATATTTAGGAGGTTTATTAAATATTAATTAAAACTAAAAATATAAGCTAAGACTTTCTCTAAGCCTTGTGGGAGGGGGGAGACTTACTGAAAAACAAACTAATCTAAAGAATAAATCAAATAAAATTTGTTGGGAAGCTAAGGAACGTAATTCAACTCTACATCTGCATGTGATTTAGATTTGGAAGGATTTTGGGAAGCAGATAAACCAAATAGTATTATTGCACATGTAATGTTCTTATAAGCATGGATGTAGCAATCACATGTAAAATACAAGTTGTAAAAATGATAAATAGATATATTCAATCTATAAAATTAGACTTGTAAAATATTCATGAATGTTATCCTTAATAAATGTAAGAATTTAAAAAATATTAAAGATAATAAATTGGTTTAGAAATTAAATCAGTTTAACTCTAAAATAAGAACCTGGAAAAATATGTAGTATTCTCAAAACAATAAATAGAATGAATATTAGTGTTTTACAATTTATAAGCTATAATGATTTATCTTTTATTTTCTCTGCCAAAGAGCATTATCAGAGGAATAAAAGGAGAAAATTTTATTGAGGAGTTCATAAGAGAACAACTATAAATTTAAATTTCCTGATTTTATAAATTATCTTTCTGCTAATGCACAAATAAGTTAAGAAGAATTAACAGTACTCACAGACTGAAGAAAATAAAATTGTTTTGAATTTCAAAGTAGAGGGAAAAGCCAAGTGGTAACTAATAATAAGACAAATAGACAGTGAATTTTATATTATTTTCAGGAACTATTTTAAATAAATCACCAAAGATTATGAACAAAAATTTTAAAACCCACTAAAGGAATACTCATGATGTCATGACCTTTCATGGGGACAAATAAACCAAGACTAGTAACACTGGGGTTTTCTTTTTCTGATTGTATTGATAAGACATAGAAAAGGGAGCAAAATATAAAATGAAAGCAGGAGATTCATCTGGAATCATGAAGATTCTAAGATGAAAAATTTGGAGACATCTCCTCATGTGGTTTTGCTTGTCTTTAGGACTAATTACAAGTAGCCCTGGTACTCTAGTGTTTCAGATGCTCAGAGTTGCTTCTTCCTCAAGGACGATGAAGTTTTCTGTTCCAGTAAAGATTTATAGACTCAGAAACCCCAAAGGGCAGTTCTGTTCACAGATTTCCTATCAGTAAGAAGTGACTTGATTGCATTAAATTTGAGGGTTAAATATCTACTGATCAACAAATGCCATATAATTGTCTATGTTTTACAAAATGCAGAAATAATTGAAGCATGTAATGGTATTTATAAAATACCCATGCCAAAATAATTTAGGCTATATTTCAGATTGCAATTTACATTCATATTCTGAAACTTCTGAAAATTAGTTGACTTCAGACAGCTATCTGTAGTAAGAAATACAATGGAAACCTCTAAAAATCCTTTCTTATAGTATACTATTAACCTCATTCCAGATTTAACACCAAATTTAACCGTAATATACCTAAAGGTATACTTCTCTAAAGGTTACTGTCAGTCAAAAAAAGGAAATATTTGAACATTTTTCAACATTATTTTCATCAAAAGAATTAAATCATTAAATTGTAGTCTTCTTCCTGATACCAAGGAGCCCTAGTGGTGCCGTCGGGCAGGCATTGACCTGCTAACAGCAAGGTTGTTTGTTCAAACCCAACAGCTGCTCTGAGAGATAAAGATAAAACTAAAGATTTATAGCTGAAGGATACTCTCTTTTAGCTATTTGATATCCATACAGAACTTTTGTGCACCCAGCAAACCAAATGCTTTTTAAAGCCATGGTGTTT
Organism: Tenrec ecaudatus; assembly: GCF_050624435.1. Classification (NCBI taxonomy): domain Eukaryota; kingdom Metazoa; phylum Chordata; class Mammalia; order Afrosoricida; family Tenrecidae; genus Tenrec; species Tenrec ecaudatus. The sequence goes on from NC_134536.1 coordinate 93,411,927, forward strand.
GCTTAAAATTTAAAATGCAAAACTATGTGAGATCCCAACTTCCATGGAAATCTCATTAATAATAAATATCCAGTCTTCACTCACTATCTTCTCCACTGCAGCCACAGCCTCTTCATTAATGGAGGTTGACAGTCTTTCCTCCCTTAGCCCATCTTTGATGTCTTCATGACTTTCCTGAAACTGTTTGATCTACATTAATCTCTTGTTTTGTAGGACAACATTGCCACAAACATGTTTGCAAAGTGTCTATAATTTGCAAACTTGAATTTTGTTAAAAATTTGATGTTAGTTCCAACCTCACAATTGTTCTTTCTTATACATTCACCAAAAGTACACACACACACACACACACACAGAAGTGTCCCCCAAAAGAGGATTTTTTTCAAAGTTATATATTTTTCCCTACACCACAACCTAATCACCTCCACCTTCAAAGTACCCTCCATTCCACTTAACACATTTACCAAATATGAAATCTCATTAATGGAACCATTTTTCAAACTCATCAGTTTGGATGGCTGACAGCACCTCCCTCGATTTGCTTTTCTTTTTCATCTCTTCTACATCATTAAATTGCTGTCCTTTTATGTCCCTCTTCATTTGCAGAAACAAAAAGAAGTCACACAGAACGAGGTCAGGTGAGTAAGGTACATGAGGCAAGAGAGGAAAGCTGTTTTTGGCCAAACACTGGCACACTGAGATGGCTGCATGAGCAAGTGCATTGCTGTGGTGGCAAAACCAGTCCTCCATCTATTACAGGTCAGGCCTGTTATTTAATTGCACACTGTTAGCCAATCTTTTCAGAACCTCTAAATAGAAAGCTTGATAACAGTCTAACCTGGTGGAATGAACTCCGTATGTACTACCAGTAGACATTTTCTTTCATTCGGGAAGTTGATGGACATCCAGAACAAGATTTGTCACCAATCAACATTTGACCTTTTATAAAATGAGAAAGACACTCATGCACTTGAGTTTTCTCCCAATAGCACTGTCCTTGTAAGCTGTGTTCGACATCACAGCAATTTCTATGGCATTTTGTCCCCAAGCCGGAAACAGAGTTTCACATCTGCATGCTGTTCTTGAGTTGCTCAATGTTCACCTAACGGGAAAAATGGGTACAAGAAAGCTCCGCCCAGCAGAACTTTAAATAAATTTTTTGAGGGGTAACCCCTCATGTATTTAAAAACATCCAATCAGACTAAGCCAAGTGTATTAGTAAGAGAATTTGTTATGTCCATCATTGTTTAAACGCTTGCTGAAATATATCCATATATGCATAAACTAAAATTCTAGAAGCAATATTTTTGACCTACCCTTCTACTCCATAAAATTCATCATTAGTCCATAAAATTATTGCAGAATTTAAACGATTTCCACCCTAATCAATGAAAGAGGGTTTTTCCTGTTTTTTCTTCTGTTGCAAGTTATTATCTAAAATAAAACTCTTAGTATCTTCCACTCTGGAGCAAACAGGATTGTAGAAAATCAAAGGCTCAAGGAAATAATTGGTCCAAAGGACTAATGGCCCACATCAACCATAGCCTTCCCGATAGACCAAAAAAACTAGGCTGTGTCCAGTTGCTGACTGCGCTGAGCAACATCACACAGAAGGTTCAGAATAGAGAGGGAGATGAAGGCAGAACAAAGTTCAAAACCCTAAAAAAGACCAGATTTACTCATCTGAAAGACACTGATAGAACTTGAGACTGTGGCCTGTAGGACCCCTTCAATCTTGAAACTGAAGCGACACCTAGAGGTCAGCTTTTATCCAATCAGAAGACAGGCCTAGAAAGGAATACTAACACCAGTGTGGGAGGTACTCTTTAGAATAGGCAACCATACATGACCAAAGGGGAGCATTGGCCCAGAAACAACGCTGAGAAGGCAGGAAAAGAAAGAAGGATAAACAGAAACAGGAACCACTGGGAGAAAGTGGGAAAAGAGTGGTTACATTGGGAAGACTGAAATCAAATTGTTGGATGAAAAAAAATTTGCTCTAAAATCTTTCAACCAAACCATAATAAAATCTCCCAAATAAAGAAGCATGTGTGTATATAATTATTATCAAGAGGACTAGCTTGATCTAATAATCCTAGCACATTTCTTAATTTCCTTGGGATCTTAAAAACTATAAAAGCATCAGCATTTTAGTTTAAAACTTTATTCTTGGGTTGGGATATAGCATATCCTTCCTAATTTCTGTAGGCTTAGTATTTTGTCATGTCTTACACTACCCAACATCTCCCTCCCTTCACCCATGTTTCTGTTGGCTATCCCCCAGGGAGGGGGTTGTATGTAGATCCTTTTCTACCCCACCTCCACTCTCTGGGATCACCACTCTCACCACTGGTCCTGAAGGGGTCATCTGCACTGCACTCCCTGTGTTTTCAGTTCCTATCTGTATCAGTGTACATCCTCTGGTCTAGCCGAATTTGTAAGGTAGAATTGGGATCACGATAGTGGTGGAAAGGAAGCATTTAAGAACTAGAGGAAAGTTTATGTTTCATTGTTGCTACACTGCATACTGACTGGTTCTTCTCCTCCCCATGACCCTTCTTAGCAGGATTGTCCTGCGAGGACCTTAAAACCAATACCAACGAACAGCACAAACTTCATCACAGAGAAGCAGTTCCAGTTGTCACATTAGGGGTGAATTAATTAGATGTTTGACCAAGATGGCCCAGAAGATGGCCCTTGGCTAAACAAACAAAGAAAGAAACAAACAAACAAATAGAAGGTTCCCCGCTCCTATTTGTTCTTTATGGTTTTAGGCGCCATTGAGTCAGCTCTGGCCCATAGCAACCACAGGCACATCAGAAACATTGGCGGTCCTGTACCGTTCTCACAATTGTTCCTGTGCCTGAGCCCACTGATGCGATCACCCTGACAGCCCATCTCATTGAAGGCTCTCCTCTTTTACACTGCCCCCCATTTGACCAAATACATTGTCCTTCTCCAGGAACTGGTCTCTGCTGACAATATCTCCAAAACACGTCCAATGAAGGCTTGCCAATACAGATGTTTGTCCTTTCAGCAGTCCATGCTATTTTCAATATTCTCCTCCCTTGTTTGAGTGTAATAAAAACTGCATGAATTCAAGGCACGTGAAGGCAATATGTGATGAATAATGTGTTGTAAGGGTTTCTCCAACTGTTTCGAAGTGAGGGCACATTTGCATAACATTAAATTGCAAGTAGAAGTTTTCCTTTAATGGGACTTTCATAACCTAAGGACTATCTAGATAATGCAGTTTTTAATTTTGTTCCAAAATGGGTTGATTGCAAAAAAAAAAAAGTCTCATCTCTCCTTAGGTGAGTATATAAAACCCATCTTCCTCACGTACTTTTATATTCTTTCCTTTCCTTTTTTTTCTCTCTTAATAATCATTTTATTGGGGGCTCAGACAACTCTTACCACAATCCATACATCCATCCATTGTGTCAAGCACATTTGTACATTTCTTGCCATCATCATTCTCAAAACATTCAGCTCTTGGTATCAACTTGTGATGAGTGAAAGTTTACACACATACACCATTCATTTTGAGTAAATTTGGTTTCTTCTGATGATACACAGAATACTTAGGTTTTATATTTATTTATTGTTTTTTAAAATTATCTGAACAAGTATATAGTATTTCAAGGAGTCCTGGTGGTATAATGGTTAAGGCACTTGGCTGCTAACTGGTTGGTTGGCAATTTCAACTCACAAGTTACTCCACAGAAGAATGATGTGCCAATCTGTCCCCAGAAGGATTTCACCTTGGTTCACTATTATTCAAAATTAACTTAGCTGCAGTGTTTTGCTTTATTTTGTTTTTTTTTTGGGGGGGCATGAATATTTCACCTTATATGGAACAAGTTGAAGCCAATTTGCAGCATTCTACTTACAACAAGGATCCAGAATCCTGTTAGACTATTTATCTCTATGTTGTACACACTGTCGCTCTATAAACTAATCTATCAGAATCTATCGGAATCAGTTCTCAATTGATGTGATGCAAACAAGAACTAAAAGAACAATGTTATGTTGTATGTGGTCTTAAAATAAATCAGAACAAACTTAAGTTTATCCTCATAAAACCTGTTTCACTCAATAATTGCATTGCAAATTCATTCATTTTGGTGTTTTTTGAAGTGTATTTATAAATTCAGCACCACAAAAAGAATTAGCGATACTTACTGTTTTGTTATACACAGGTTTCAGGAATTAGTGGCATTACTTTTAGAAACATCTTTCTAAAACCATAAGATTGTGGTCGACACAACAGCACCTTACGTCCTGAGCATCAAAGCAGGGGGGGGGGGAGGGAGCAAAACAAAAATACGTGTGTAGTAAAAATAAATAAATAAAGCCACCAGAGTGTTCAGTCAGAAATAAGGAATAGGCTATGTAACTGAGGTTAGAATTTGGAGCTTAATGCCTAGAAAACGTTATGCAGAAAGCAAGCAAGAAATCACATGATTTTTGACATCAGAAATTGAGTCACAAATGGTTGAGGATCGGGAAAGGTTAAAAGTTACACTAAGATTTCTGAAAAATCAGAAATGGAGGAAGAAAGAAACTCCGTCAATTGGTAGCAGAATGTTCAGTACTCTTCTGTCCATGTCTGTTACATGTTATGTCTTCTCATCTACTTAAGCTAAACTTACAGTTTAAACTCTGGAAACCAGCCTACAACCTTCTTGTAGGGTGCTGACCTCAACAGATAGGTTCTTGAGTAGTTGTTGGAACATTAATAACCTAGCATTTGTAACTGCTATTCAACGTCCACATGGTCACAGTTATAAGACTCCTTTGAATAATCAAAGAAGAAAAAAACTCAAGTTATATTTTTAATTTGCCAAGAGCAACAATGCTTGAAGTTTTCATGATAATGAACAAAATTTTATGAGTATAATATATGCTTGCCAATACTAAAACAAGAATAAATCAATAATAAAGTCAGAAGTTAACCTTAAGTTATGGGGAACATGTTCTTTTGGCAGAACTGGCTTGTTAAATTTGAATAATATTTAATTAACAGGCCACAAACCAAAGTTTCCATTACAGAATTCAAATTATCTGTGTATCAAACTATCTCTAATGTGTTAATAGAAGAAAAAGAGGGAAGACGAAGAAGAGACAAGAATAGGGGAAACATGATCCGTAGTTTGAGAAATTAGATAATGTTGTATTCTGACATTCAATAGGGAAAAGTTCAGTCAATCCAATATGAATGACTTTAAAGATTGTTGACCTAATACATCTTGTGATAAACCAGCCTCATATTCAGCTTACAACTCATAGCAAGACTGTGGGCCAGAATAGAACTGCTTGTATGGGTTTCTGGGTCTGGACCTCATTGGGTCAACAGAAATGGATGGTGACTTCACACTGCTGACCTTGAGTTTAACACCCATTATGCTGCCAAGGTGACTTGATGACAGGAGTTTGTTTCTTTTGGTGTATTTAAGTTACTCACTTTAATATATGTGCTTCGCGTATTTGGATGAGAGTTAAATAGAAAGATGCACTTTGCATTGTTCTAATCTGCCCTAACACAAACATACACACACAATTTCAGACATTTTATAAGGAAATTAGGACAAAGTTTCTCATACTAAGGGTCAAGCGAAAAGAAGTAAAATCTGGACAAGAAATGATCAAGGCATGAACAAACGAATAGTTGGTCTGTAGGTTCGTTGAAGAAGTGACGGCATTCAGAGGGGTCTGCCACAACTTAGTTCAACCCATGAAGAATGTGGGACCAGTATTGGCATCCTCTTGTTTTCATCACAAAAAGCCTGAAATCTGGACTTCTCAGTGAAATATCCCAATTTTAAAATTTTGGCTCAATTTTATAAAAAACACCATGCAGGCCAATGAAAACACTATATGGGCCAAGTTGAATCCACAGAGCAGTAGTGTGTGACTTCTACTCTAAGTAATTGGCTATAGAGTCAAGCCATGTTATGTTTGTCTGCAGAAAGAAATAACAAAATAGTGCTATTTGGTATAAAATACAAAAAATGTTAAAATTAGATCAACATTATTTATTCATCTAATGGTTTTTAATCACAAAACACTAAAATGCGGGTTAGAATTTTCAAATTGCTTCCATCATCACATATACCCTAGACAGATGTTCTGTTCTTAATGAATAGAGCCTACTTATTCTGTTATATTTTCTTTTAATATTCTCTTACTGGGAATAATAAAAAGTCTAAAAGAAATAAACATGAGTGCCCACTACCAAGATTCATAAAATCCATATTTTTGTCACGTTTAACTCATTTTTAAGAAAATAAATAATTATAGATTTATCCTGAGGACCCTTCAGTTCCCATCTTCCTTCCAGCTTCCCCAGGAGTATTCCGTATTCTGAAGTACAAGTCGTTTCAGTCCCAGGCTACACATGGTATGGGTGTTCCTCAATTTAAACTGTACAGAATTTATTTTAATATATGCATCCTACAAAATGTTTTCTTCACTAAATAAAGATTATTTTGAAGTATGCCTCTATTGGAGTCTCTGAGTAGTCTGATGAATGTGCTCAGCTGCTAACCAAGAGGTTAGAGATTTGAGTTCATCCAAAGATACTTGGGAAGGAAGTCCGGGCAATGTGCTTCCCAAACTCAGCTATTGGAAATCCCATGGAGTGCAGTCCAGCTCTGATACACAGGAGATTGCCATGACTTTGAACTAAATCCACAGCAACTTACTTTACTTCTTTATTCTTCTATCCTTTATTTTAAACCATATATTTGGAGATAATGTCAGACTTCTAGAAAATCTGTAAAATAAGTTTTTTTGTATGCCTTTTATCTAACATTTATCTCCAATATTACAACTCATGTAATCATAGGGAAATGATCAAACCAAAATATCGAACATTGGTAAGGAAACTATTGACTAACTTATAGGCCTTATTTAAATTTACCAGTTTTCCCCACATTGTCCATTTTGTTTCTGAATCCAACCAGAGCTTCCCGTTGCAAGCAGTTGCTGGAGTTCCAAGCTTCCTTTGATCTGTGTGGCTGCTCCTCGGGTTTTACTTGTAATTCACAACTTTGACACTTTTGAAAAGTACTGGTCAGTTATTTGGAAAAGCAAGGATGTTGCCTTGAGGATTAATATGTTGCTAGGCGAAGCCATGGGATTTTTAACCACCTCATAGGCATGTGAAAGTTGGACACTGAATCAGGGAGCTAGAAGACTTGATGGATTTGAACCATGGCGCTGGCCAAGAACATTGAATGTGCTATGGACTGCCAAAAGAACAGACTGTGTCAGAAGTACAGCCAAAACGCTCCTCTGAAGCAAGGGTGACAAGACTTGTCTCACATACTTTGGCCAGGTCCTGGAAGGAGAACATCATGCTTGGGAAAGCTGAGGGACAGCAAGAAAGAGGAAGGCCTATTCGATGGCCTGACACAGCAACTGCCACAATTGCCTGCAACATAAGAATAATCGTGAGCATGGGGGGCACCGGGTGTTGTTTACGTCTGTTATCCATGGGGTTGCTATTAGTTGGAACCAACTGAATGGGCGCCTAACAACAACTTAGACGTAAAGTATTTTAAGTATCATTAAATGGTCCCTGAATAGTGTACAGCAATTTTGTATAATTCTGCTTTGTCTGTGACGTATGGCTAAATTTTCACCTTGCGGTTAATCAGTTCATCTATCCCTCCTCCCCCCCCCCTCACTGTTGTTCTATTATTCGTTCACAATTCAGGAATGCTCACTTATTACTATTTACATCATGTGTGGTTCTCTCCATAGCAGGATGATTTTTAATAATTTTCCAGTTGTTGTCAAGTAATTTTCAATTTATAGAGACACCGAATTTGTCAGAGTAGGTCTTTGCTACATAGGTTCGAAATTAGCTAGAGCCAATCCTTCCTTCTGAAGACCTTCTAGGGGAACCAGATTTGCCAGGCCTTTCAGTTAGCAACCATGCACTAAAGCACTTGTGGCATCTAGGGACTCCTCAACCCTACCTTTTCGGTAGCATTTTTTTAAGTGCCTCTTGTATATAGTTTGAAGTTTGTTTTTTTGTGATCCACATTGAAAATATCTTTTTTGGGGTCAATTAAGCCTGTTCACATTTCTAAAATGCTATTTTCTTTCCCTCTAATGCTTATATTTTTGAGATTTATTATCATTCTCATGATATTCACAAAGACTTGTGTTTTTGTTTAATGTTCTATCTATGTTTTTACGGTTATTCATTTTATTTTCTTACTTAGCTTTTAAAATCGGGCTCATCAGAATCTTGATAATTTCATTAATGCCTGCTTATTTATTATATAATATTGAGGATTTTTATTTCCTTCTATGTATATCTTATTCTCTAAAATTATTGCCATCATTTCATCTGTCTATCACTAATCGTCTGCGCTTCCTATTTAGACCTATATTGAACATCTTCATACTATCATATACTCTTAGCCTCTCTTCTAATCCTCAATCTCCAAAATAATGTATGCATCATTATAAATATGCCCCAAGTCCAACTTCAGCTGCCTAATCTTCTGTCTAGTTCATTCATTGGGTTTATGAGTCAATGTGCATGGGTTTTATTTGTAAGATCTTTTCTTTTCAGTTTGTGAAATCTGATGCCTATCTTAGTCACTTATTATATCTTTATCTTCAACATTTTCATTTTTAATAATTTTAAAACATTTTTACTTTTAAATATTATGTGTTTCCATATCATCTGAAGCTCTGAGTCATTTAACTTTACTGTTTTACATTTCTGACCTCACTCATGGAGAATTACTTCCTCATTGAATTTGCAAGTTTGGATTGTGGTTTCACTTATCGTAAAATAGGGTTTTAATGATAGGAAATGGTCCTCGTTGGTTTTTACAATGCTTTTACCATGCAGCACAAGATCATATTCCAATTTTTTCTGGCTCGTAAGTTTTCATTCAGACTCACATGATATACAAATCAGATTTAAAAATGATTAGGGATGACTTTCCTCCCTTACACAGACCCAAGATCAAGACAGACCTGTTTATGGTTTTCTCGTGATGCCCATGAGGGGGGTTGTTCTTTAATTAAGATACAACCATTGTTCATCTCAAACTGGTGTGCGACCCTTAAGTTCTCACTCTCCATCATACTCAAAAGTAAGCCTGAAGTCCTTTATGTAAGTACGCATTCAATTCTGAAGCCCTAATTTTCAACTGTGCCCAAATGAAGATACCCGAAAAATCCTCTCCACACACGCAAAAAAGTACAAAGTTGCTTTGAAAATATTTGAAATGGGGAACCGATTGCCAGGAACTACATACAACCTCCTCTTTAGGGGACGGACAGAGGAGAAGTTGGTGAGGGAGATGCTGGACTGTGTAAGATATGACAAAATAATAATAATTTATAAAACATCAAGGGTTCGGGAGGGACAAGGTAGTATGGAGAGAGAGAGAAAATGAGGAGCTGATACCAAGGGCTCAAGTAGAAAGCAAATGCTTTGGGAAAGATCATGGCAACAAATGTGCAAATGTGCTTGATACATGGATGTACATATGGATTGTGATAAGATTTGTACAAACTCCCAATTAAATGATTTTAAAAAAAATAATAATAAATAGTTGAAATGTTTAAATATTTTAAGAAATACATATACATATGTATAAAGACATATAAGAGCAATGTAAATATGCATGCATATGTGTGTACACATAAATATGTTCATGTACAGATTTCTTCCTCTTTTTCTCACTGCCATTGAATCCACCCTAACCCATAATGATACCCTGTAAGAAAAGGTAGAACTGCCCTTGAGTTTCAGAGATTGTAACTCTTTATGGGAATAGAAAGCCTCAGATTTCTCCTGAGGGGCTATAGATGGTTTCAAACTGCTGATCTTGTGGTTAGCAGCCCAACATGTAACGCTCTGCCCCGCTACACTACCAGGGTTCCATATATGTACATACCCATATATAATTTGATAAAATAGACAAGAACAATAATTTCAGCTCTAGACAGTGACAAATGACATATAACAACCTGAAAGATGTTTAATCTTAAAATATAACTGGATGTTCAATATGAAGAGTGTGTTTCTGTGGCAGTCTGTCCTAGGGTTTTCACCCATTTCTCTCTTTCACCTGAATCAAGTTTTAGGTTCTATACAGGTTAGGCTAGATCATCACTTCCAACCTCAAGCTTCTTCATGGTGAACAAAGGAGAAAAGCATGCGAGATGAGCTTGAATCAGAATCCAAAAGAAAGGAGAGTCAACACGTTGTGACAGCATCATCATTGCGTCTTACATGCCTAGTAAATCCTAACACATATTCCTGCTGGAGAGAGAATAATCCACTCACCACCGCTAATGCTGCAGATTTTTCAATAATTGGTCCTAAGAGGTCATTTTCCTCAATAATATTTGGTGCCATGTGAAGTCTTATCTCCCCTTAAATAAATCAGTATGAGCATGCTTAAATTCATCACAATTCATCATAAAATACAGGTTTCATAATTTTCTATTGAATTTAACGTAATTTTCTTTTTCCTAAAGCAATCTCTTTTAAGTTTCAATTGATTTCCAAAAGTTGAAAAGATGCTTACTGAATTTTTTTATTCTAGAAAAGAAAACTACAATATATTCTGGACATTTCTTTCTAACAATGATTCTACTGTACTTGTTTCTAGTTTCTCTAAACCTGAATACTTCTCTGAAAACTCATGCTTTCCTTTGAAATTCCATTGCTACCATAATGAAAGTGTTGTATAAGTATTCAATTTTTTTCCTGACACACTTCTACAACTGATGTGGAGTTGAAACTGATATCCATTTTCCTAAATTCGTGCCTTGGATTTGTCATGGTCAAGAAATCTTCCCATGTTTACAAAGCAGGAGACAAGATATTTAAAGAAATAATTGTCATGATTACATTAAAAAAATATATCTTATACCTGCTTGGGGACATGATTTTCATGACCACTGCAGGTGAATTCTAGTTAATGGGTTGGATGGGTAAAGTTTATCACCTGATAATGGGTGAAGCAGACCCCTTTTCTTTCAGCACCACCTCTTCAGCTAAGATGTATCAGCTCATATTGTCTACAAAGTTGGGGCATGGGAAAATCACAGACCACATGGCTGAGGAGAAGAGAGACTCTTGACCACAGGTAGGACTGGGAATAGAACCAAAGAGATTGCCCTGCCCAAAGAACTGTGTCCTGAGTATTGTGATTCTGAATTGTAAGCTAGTAATATCCCTAATCAATTTCATAATCATGAGTATCATCAGTAAATTGTGTGTGAGCATTTCAATGAGTTATTGACCTCAGAAGAGAAGTAGAGAGGGTCAAGAGAGGGGCAGGTGGTGTCAGGATTGGTAAATAATGCTTAATGATGGAGGAATGACTTAATTCCATCTCATATGAATCAATCTTGGACTGATGAGTTTGATTTTAATTTCCTTATGAAGTCAAAAGATGGCAGACCTTCATGCCATTCTTACATCAGTGATGGGCTAATTGGTAATGTTGGACAGATTGGGGATACTATGTCTAAGTAATTATCTGAGAAATTCAATACTGCTCTTTATTCTTGAGCCCCTATACAAACACAAAGATTTCCTATTGTAATCAAAGGACCATCCCTAAACAGATTGCTTAGCTGGATTTTAGTGGAATTGTATAATCACGATTAGTTCTCAGAATTTATGAATGTTTTAATAGTTCTCATTAGAATTGCCCAAAAAATAATTCTAGAGAGCCTTTTAAATTAAACCTCACAACAGGCAATGTTAAGACAAAACAAGGGTATACTGTGTGATTCAGAAACCAGGAAAGGTCTGAGCCAGGGTTGTAGCCTTTCACCATATGTTGTAGTTACATAATTTCATGTCAACTTGATAAGCAAGTGCAGGAATGAACTATAGCCTGTCAATCAGGTCACAGCTTGATGATGCCTCCTTGTCTTCTTGTTGACAAGCCATGTGGAGACTTACTGAGACCTGCTGTTTTCACCTTCCTGTTGATTCTACAAGACTTTTCACCCACTGGCCTATGCTTTTTGTATCCTTACATGGGCTGCATGAGTCTGAAGAGGGATTTATGTGCTGGTATCACACTTATGGGCTAGTATCAGATTTATGGACTTGGGCTGGGCTGGGACATTTTCTTAATACACAATTACTCTTGGATATAAAGCTCTTTCTTATACATATATAAGTGTCTCCGGATTTGTTTCTCTAGTTAACCCAGACTAACACACCATACTTATCCAAGCAGTATACAGAGCAAATAATATGAGAAACTTCAGTGTGTGAAAAAGAATGTGGCATTGGGATTAAAGGAAGTTTATTAATAATGTGATATGCAGATGACCCAACATTGCTTATAGAAAGTGAGGGTAACTTGAAGTATTTGTTGATGAAGATCAAAGACTATGGTCAGAAAGGTCGATTATAACTCAATGTAATGAAAACAACTCTTTAAAACTGAGCCAAGAAACAATGTCAGGATAAACAGGAAAAAAATGAGGTGTAAAGGATCTGTACTCCAAGTAAATTGCTGCTCATGGAAACAGCAGTCAAGAAATCAAACATATTACACTAGGAAAATCTACTGAATGACACCTCTTGGAATTGTTGGAAAGCCAGGCTATCATGTTGAAGACTAAGGTGCCCCTGACCCACGCTACAGCATTTAAATCACCTAGTGTGCCATGGAGGCTGGAAAACTAAGAAAACAGCAGATGAATTGATGCGTGTGAATCATGGTGCTGGTGAAAAATATTCAAAGTACCATGGACTGACAAAAGAACCAACATTTTTTTAAAACAGTAGGTACCATTTTTTCCCTAACAGTTTTATTGGTGTATAATTCACATATCATACAATTCAAGCATTCAATCACATGGAGAATTGCACAATAACCACAACAACCCATTTTAGAAAAAAAATCTGTCTTGGAAGAAGTACAGATAAGTTGCTCCCTAGAAATGAGGATGGCGAGACTTAGTCGCATGGACCTGGGACATGATATCAGGAGAGACCAGTCTGTGGGGAAAGACATCATGCTTTGTAAAGCACAGGGTCAGCATAAAACAGGAAGGCCCTCAACATGGTGGGCTGACATAGCGGCTCTAACCGTGGGCTCAAGGAGAGCAATTGTGAGGCTGGTGCAGGTCTGGGCAATGTTAGGTCTGTTGTACATGCCTTGGAACCAATGGACATCACTTAACAATAACTATCAGAAACACCCAAGGGTTGCTGTTTAGAATAGTGCTATCATTCTTGATTCCTAACTTAGTACAACCCTATGCTTCTCAACACTGGATACTACTTGTTACAGGTTAGTGTGCTTGTCCAACCTTAATCCCGAAGTGAAAATATGTATGTTTATTACCAGAGTTAAAGGGCCCCTGTTATCAGTAAGGTTTCCCTATATGAATGGATTTTCAGGTGGTTCCTACAACTGGGATGGCTCATCAATATCTGTTTGATTTTAAATAGAAAGTGATCTGTTTAAAAAATGTGTTCCATCCATCAACCTGGAGGTGAGATGAATAAAAATCAACATTCTATAAATAGTCGTAGATGTGTTTAGGGCTGAGTACTGCATCTGTTTCTGTGAGCTGCTGTTGAGTTCATTACCATTCCTAGTACCTCATGTGTGCAGAATAAGACGGTTCCAGAGGGCTTTCAGGCTGTGGCCTTTGGTTTCCAAAGTGCTGTGGGTAACTTTGAATTCGATTAGTAACAGAGCACTCGCTTATACTATCCAGACATGCTCCTCCTGTAGTCTTCATTACACACTCAATGAAGCCGAAAGGGTGAGCAGTTTGGACCCGCAGTTGTTCTGGGTGAGAAACTGTGGCAGTCTGCTTCTGAGAAGATTGCACGCCAGAATCCCCATGAAGAAATTTAACTGTGAGTCAGAATCAATCAGACAGCAATAGGCTTAATGTTACATTTATTTGGAAATAATTGAGCATTTTGCATGCTTGTTTAATGAGTAGGAAAAAAAGGTCAAATTTCATGTAAAGGTTTTGAAACTACAAACGTCTGCACACTCAGAGAAGACAAAGACAGAAAAAGAAAACTTTCCATTGATAGAAATTATGAACTGTGCTTACAAATATTATTCATATTTCCTTTGAAAGAAAAATAAATATTATTAATAGTTGACATTACCTGACAAGCCTCTGATTACAGTGTATTTCTGTTAGGAACCAGAATTTAGAAAGCTCCAAACACTCTAATCAAATACTTTCATAGTTCTCATATAAGTATGTCACTTCTTTGGAAAAAGAAAAATAATATTAAAGTCTGAAAAATGCACAATTCTCAGGGTTTGATGAATTCTTTTCAGAGATATGCAAGCTAATCATGCACCAATTATTTCTTTAATCAAAAAACCATATTATTCTGTCTTGAAAATGATCCCTTTAATGTACGGGGATATATGTTCGGGTAATTTGAATAGTAAGCATTTGTTCATTTCACAAAAAGGGTCAAAGGAGTTGTGGTCAGTGGTTTATGGGAATAATTTCCAAAATCATCATTGTATTAAATCTATTTGGTGCATATGTTAGGTAATTTAGAATGAATGGATGCCAGCTTTAATTTTGTCCTAAACTCTACAGGAAATGCCACCAGAGGAATTTTTTTGTCACAATTATTTTCCAAATCCATATAAAGGAAATAGCACTGAATGTTACAATTAATAGTTTGGGGTCAATTTGAGTGTAATATTAGATCTAAAACCTAGAAAAATTGCTATTTGAACTTTAGCCTATAAAAGGTAGAAACAGTAATAGTTATTTCATAGGTTTATTGTTAAGATTGCCATGTGTATAGTGTCTGTGGTCTTAAAGGCTTGAAGATAAACAAGTGTCCATCTAGCTGAGAAGCAACAAAGCCCACGTGGAAGAAGCACACCAGCCTGTGTGATCATGAGGTTCCGACGGAATCAAGTATCAGGCATCAGAAGACGCAGAATAAGCAATCACATTGATGTGATTGAGGGTGAGCGCGGCATGGAGACCCCGATGCTCATCTGTAGACAATTGGACATCCCTCACAGAAGGGTCACAAGGAAGGGATAAGCCAGCCAGAGTGCAGTACAGCACTGTTGAACTATACAACTTTTCTCTAGTTCTTTCATGTTTCCTCCCCCACTCCCTATCATGATCCTAATTCTACCTTACAACTCTGTCTAGATCAGAGCATGTACACAGATACAGATACAAGCTGGAATCACAGGGAATCCAGGACAGATAAACCCCTCAGGACCAATAATGAGAGTAGTGATACCAGGAGGGTAGCGGGAAGGTGGGAGAAAAGGGGAACTGATCACAATGATCAATATATTACACACACACACACACACAGGCAGATGAACAACAGAAACATGGGTGAAGGGACACATCAGTCCATGTAAGATATGAAAATAATAATAGTTTATATATTATCAAGGGTTTATGAGAGAGGAAGAAGAGGGGAGGGAAGACACAAAATGAAGAGCTGATACCAAGGGCTCAAGTAGAAAGACAATGTTTTGTAAAGGATGATGGCAACATATGTCCAAATGTGCTTGACACAATGGATGTAAGGATTGTTATCAGAGCTGTAAGAGCCCCCAATGAAATGATCTTTTAATAAAGAAATAAAATGTTAATATCAAATATGGTTTCATTTTTGTATGAAATATATTTCCTCCTTACAACATATAGACACTGGGATACGTAAGCCCTCACATTTTCAACTCCATTTCTAGTTAAGAATAAAAATGAAATACAGTCCTTCAACCATAAGCAGAAATCTACTGGAGGTAATAATTCCCTAGGGAAATTTTTATGTTTTGTAATAAATGGTAAGCACAACTGAGCTCAACATTTTGCTTTAACTTATGGTTTGACTGTATACAACTAGGAATTAGCATAGTCATTTTGCTATCATGAGGCAATAAACAAATAAATAAGTAAAATTTTTAAAAGAGAGTATGCTAAGAATAACCAAGAAAAAAAGACGAGTTCCGCTTTAACCACTGAGTTCTTTACCAGCCCTGACTTCTTATGTACAGAAAAAAATGTGACTGTAATTGGGACCCCTGGTGGCAGACTAGTTACATGTTGGGCTGTAGTCTACATGGTCCCCAGTGTGAAACCACCAGCAACTCCGCAAGGGAACATCTTGCTTTCTACTCCCATAAACGGTTACAGCCTTAGAAACCCCCAGGGGGTTTCTTTGAGTAAGCATGGGCTCCATGGCTATGAGATGTTTGTTTGTTTGTTTGTTTGATCTACATGCCTCACTGTCATCGAGCCCATTTTGACTCCTACTAAAAACTAAACCCATCACCATGGTGTCAATTCCAGCGCAGAGAGACCCCAGAGGGCAGAGAACATCCCTTTTGGGGTTCCGAGAATTTATATTTCTATGGGAGCAGACAACCTCGTCTTTTCCCTGCTCAGCTACTGGTTCCAACTGCTGAATTTGCAGTTGGTAGTAGCTCACTGCTGAGCCGCTGTGTACCTCACAATGGCTCCTTCCCAGCTCACCAAGGTTTCCTCAACTCTAATCATTTAAAGGAACAGCCTCAGCTTTCTCTCCAATCATTGTTAATTAAAACTTTATTAACCTACAGCGCAACCATTCTTAATTGTTAATGTAATCCATCCATGTCAAACAATGAGTATGCACACAGAAATAAATATGTAATGTGGGACACTACTAATTATGCATTGTATCTATGTAATATATTTTTCAGTAATTTTTAACTTTTCTGTACTTTGATATATTCCTTGATTTTTTTCATGCATACATAATAAATGTCTATTTTTCTGAAGATTTCAGTGTTTGGGGAGTTTGACAAAGTGATTAAACCAAAACAGAAACATCATTTCTTAACATTTTCTAGAAAAGGATTTCGTAGACAATATTTTTAAATCGCTGTTTTGTGCACATAATACCCTAACATGGATTCAGGCAGACAAAAAGCACTGTCCGTACTGAATCCATTTTAGTGCGCAAAGAGACCACTGTTCAGCTTTAAAAGAGATTTGGGTAGTACTACCTCTCCCTTACAAAATTACTTGTGTGATAAAATAAAATAGTATTTGTTATTTTTATATCTTATTTTAGACTTTCTTTATATTTTACTCATTGATTTGAACACTTTTGACAGGTATGGTAAAATCAATTTACAATATAACACATTTTATAATACTTTTAACCCTTTAAAATTATATATGATACTAGAATATGTTAAACATGCTCAGTTATTTTTTACAATCGGTTATGAATAACAACATCAGCAGGGCTTCCACTGACTAATTCATATTATGTATGATGGAAGTGTATCACTAAATGAACAATACATATTAACTCAGTTCATAGTAATAAAAATGAAATATATGATTCTCTTAGCTTATAATTCATTAAGACATTTCTAATTATGCTGTTAGTTATGGTTTATGACATATTCTATTATGCTCTGAGTACTTCTAGGATCATATAATTTAAGTACCCTTAACACTTGAAGATTCCACGCTGACTTTTGCTTTGGGTATTGTTTTTGCTCCATCATTTAATTCCCAAGTCTACTTAGCGTCAAAAGAAGAAGACAACAAAGACAGTTGAGATGTGGGGTGTATGGAGTTAGCTTGTTACTGTGGATTGTTGCTGTTAGCTTCCCCTGAGTCTGTTCCAACTCATGGGGACTCTGCACACAGCAGAACAAAGTACTGCACAAGCATCACCATTGTTCCTGGGAACAATTTTCCACCACTGCATCAATACTTCTCTGGGGTCTCCCTCTGCGCCACTGCCCCTCTACTTTACCAAACATGAGGTACTTTTCTTGATCATAAGTCCAAAGTGCATGAGACAAAGTCTCACAATACAGGCTTCTAAGGAGAAATCAGATTGTATTTCCAAGAAAATGTGTTTGTTCTTTTGGCAATCCATTGATTCCATCATAGTTCAAATGCATTGATTCACGATTTTCAACAGCGCCATAATTCAAATGCATTGATTCTTCCTCGCTATTCCTTATTCAATATGCAGGAACACTGGCGGTGTAGTGGTTACTCATTAGTCTGTGAACATTGTCAGTGGTTCCAAACCACCAGAGGCTTGGTGGGATAAAGACAGGCTTTCTACTCCTATAAAGAGTTACAGTCTCAGAAATTCACAAGGACAGTTCTACCCTGTCCCATACGTATCTATTGAATCAGCGTCAACCAGATGGTAGAGAGTTTGATTTGGGGTTTGGATGAGACAATTGAACACACCTTGGTTTGTGCCAGGAGCAGCGCAGTCTTTAAAGCAACACTATCACCTTTTAGTACTTTAAAGAGCTCTTGTGCAGCAGATTTACCCAATACAAGGTACTGCTTGAGTTTTACAACTGATGTTTCCATGAGCATTGATTGAGATACAATCAAGAAGAAATCCTTGATGACTTCAGTATATTTTCCAGGTATCACAATCTTACCTAGCAGTCTAGATATGAGGATCTTCGTTTTCTTACATTGAGTTGTCATCCATACTGAAGGCTGCAATCCTTCATCTTCATCCTCAAGTGCTTCAAATCCTACTCACTTTCAGCAAGCAAGGCTGTTCCATCTGTATATGACAGGTGGCTTATATGCTTCCAATCATGAGACTACATTCTTCTTCAAATAATCCAACTTTCTAATTATTTATAGTTATTATGAATAATTATATTACTCAGACTGTATTTAATCAAACAGATTGAGTCAGTATGCTGATAGGCTACCACTATAATGAACACCTTTCCAGATATACGTCATAACGTATTCCCTGTTGGCATGAGGTTTACATGAGCACAATGAAGTGTTCAGGAATTCCCATTATTCTCATGGCCATAATTTGTTATCACCCTCACAACAAATCACTTTGAATAGTCAATAAAACATAAGTAAACATTTTTTCTGGTATTCTCTGTTTTCACCCAAGCTTCGTCCGATGTTGGCAATGAGATCCTTTGTTCCATGTCCTCTTCTGAATTCCACCCAAATCTTCGGTAGTTTCCTGTAACTCTTATTGATCTTCAGCAAAATTTACTTGCATGTGCTGTCAATGATATTGTTCTATAATTTATGCATTCTTTGGGGTTACCTCTATTTGGAATAGGTACAAATATGAATCACTTCCAATCAGTTGGCTGAATAACTATGTTCCAAATTTCTCATGAGTGCTTTCAATGCTTCATCAACTTGTTGAAACATTTCAATTGGTATTCCATCAATACATGGAACCTTGTTTTGGGCTAATGTTTTTATTGCAGCTTGGACTTCTTCCTTCAGTGCCATTGGTCTTTGATCATATGCTCTCTTGCAATGGTTGAATGTGGTGCAAATGACTGTATCTTCCTTCTGTCTGCAGCTTATGCTTCCTGTATTGTTCACTATTTTGCTCATAGAATCTTTCAATATTGCAACTTGAAGCTTGATTTTTTTGAAGCTTGGAATTTTATGAGTTCTTTAAGTTTAACATATGTTGAATATATTTTTTCTTTTTAGTTCTCTAATTCTAGGTCTTTGATCATTTCATTATAAATGAAATATTTGGCTTTGTCTTCTCAAGCTACTCTTGAAAATTTTCTGTTGAACTCTTTGAATGAATCATTTCTTTCATTTGCCTTATCTACTCTACAATTAAAAGCAAGTTTCGGAGTATCTTCCGACATCCGTTTTGATCTTTTCTTTTTCTTGTCTTTTTCATGATCTTTGCTTTCTTCATGTATGCTGTTCTTGATGTCCTCCCACAGCTCATCAGGTCTTCTGTCATCAGTGTTCAATGCATCAAATCTATTCTTGAGAGGTTCTCAAGATTCAGATGGGATACACTCAATATCATATCTTGGCTTTTATAGCCCTGTTTTCATTTTCTTTAGCTTCAACCTGAACTTACACATGAGCAATTGACAATCTGTTCACAATCGTCCTCTGGCCTAGTTTTCTTTACTGATATTGTGCTTTTACATTCTTTCTTCCCACAGATGCAGTCAACTTGATTTCTTTGTATTCTTTCTGGAAATGTTCATGCACACTGCTGAAAAAGTTATGATTGAGAAGTCATTCGTACAAAAATTCCATCATGCGTGTACACTGGTACAGACAGAAACTAGAAACACAGGGAATCCAGGACAGACAATCCCTCAGGAACAGTGCTGAGAGTGGCAGTGGAAAGGGGGACCCGATTATAACCGATTGCATATAACATCCTCACTGGGGGATGGACAACAGAAAAGTGAGTGAAGGGAGATGCCAGTGTAAAATATGTCAAAATAATAATGATTTCTAAATTATCAAGGGTTCATAAGGGAGCGGGGAGCAGAGAGGGAGGGGAAAAATGAGAAGCTGATACCAAAGGCTCAAGTAGAAAGCAAATGTTTTGAGAATGTTGACAGCTACAAATGTATAAATGTGCTTGACACAATGGATGGATGTACAAATAGTGATAAGAGTTGTATGAGCCCCCAATAAAATGATTAAAATAAATAAATAAATAAAATTCCATCATGTGATCTCCAGCTTCCTTTCTATCATCAGGCCATATTTCCAACTACTGTTCCTTCTTTGCTTCCAATTTTTGGATTCTAAATCACCAATAATTAATAATGCATCTTGATTATAAGTTTCATCAATTTCATACTGAAGATTGTGGTAAAATTTGAATTTCTGCATCACTGGATTTCATAGTTGTACATAAATCTAAATAATCGTTCCATTGACTGGATTTCTTTCTATGTAGATGAATATCCCGTCACAGTCAGCACTGTACTTGAAGCTAGATCTTGCGATGTTCTTTTAGATGAGTAATGCCAAGCCATTCCTCTTGACTCTGTCTTTCTAGTAAAGTAAATCAAATGATTTTCTGATTCAAAATGGACAATACCAATCAAATTTAGATCACACATGTCTAGGATAATGATCTTTATTAATTTAATTTCATTTTTTATGTCTTCTGATTTTCCTAGATTCAAACTTTTCACTTTCCAAGTTCCAATTATTAATAGATGTTTGCTGCTGTCTCTTCTCATTTTGAGTCATCCTCCACTAGCAAATGAAGTTCCTGAAGGTCTTCCTCTTCTGTTAGTCTCCTCCATCCATATCATTATGATTAGTCTCCTTCTATCCCTATCATTCTGATTGTAGTCTCCTCCATCCATATCATTATGGCTACTCCTAGCTTCAGAAGGCAGCTCTTCCTCAATATTTCTGAGTGCTTCCTCACCTGAAGAGCTCTCTATTAGCACTCTGTCTGGCCAGAGTCTCCTAAGAGTCATGAAGTTTTCAGTATCTGGTAATATTTCATTGCTACATAAATGGTTTTAAGTGGCTAATTCCCCTGAAGTGGACAGCCTATTCCTTCTGCATAATCTGGCTTTAATCTGGAAGCTCTGCTGAAACCTGTTCTCTTTTGCTGACGCTGTGGGCATTTAAAAATACCATTGGCATAGCCTCTAACATCATAGTAACACGCAAGCCATCACTACAGTAAACTGCCAGGCAAGTGTTAGATTAGTGAAGTATAAATAGCACAGAAAGAAAAGCAAAGTATTTTTGGAATTAACTTATTGAGAGAAGGATTGGGTTTTAGACCTTCACCTTCTTCCCTAAATGAAATAAATGTCTATATTCTCTGAGAACTGGTGACCACATCTATAAATTATACAAATGATCTGTATTCCTTTACAAAGTTCAAATAAAGTAGAGGAAGTTGGTATTATTATTCTAAATCAATTGAAGCAAAACTCCTCACCCCACCCCAAATCATGAGATTTTGACTATTTAAAATATGTAGTGTTTTTGTTTTGTTTTATTTTTTTCCCCAAATGCCACCTCATGATATCCTTGGTCAACTTTTGCTGTTTATTTTTCCATTTCCAAGTTATTCATGGAAATCCTTTCCAAAATGTGATAAGGAACAGAAACAAAATTCTGCCACTAGCATGACAGATGAGGAGAAGTCCTCTGCTGGCTAACACGCATCTAACTTGGCAGGAACCTACAAAGCATCTCACATCTGCACATTGTTGTTAACGTGTTATATGTATCTAAAACACTCGCCCTGTCTCCGAGACTGGATAGAACACTTAACATTTTTATCGTGTGCACACAGGGGGGGGGAAATGACAACACTTCAGCCCTAGGGGGAAAAAGGGGAGCTGAGCCAGACTTATTCCCCTCATGACTCCTGCTCATGGGCAAATAAATAGAAGTCTTGTTTGTTTGTATTTTTCTAATAAGCAATCAGAAAGTCAGAAACAAGTGTTTAATTTTTTATAGTGTGGCCAGCTATTCTGTAAAGAAGAGTGAATTGTTTTAGAGCAGCTCTATGTCTAACCTATTTAGCCGAACTGCAGAGAATTGCACAATAACCGAATTATACCCCCATTTTGTGAAATTACTTTAAATTTATACTCTTCAATTTAGTTGGTAAAACTCCTGATTAAACTGTTCGAAATATGTTATTACAAGTCCACCAGCGCTCCCTGGGTCTTTAAATGTCTGTAAATTCCCTGATGACTTAGCCCACCTAGTGACGCTGAGGATAGGAGACCTGATGAGCTGCTCCGATAAGGAGGCATCATTGTCATGTATGTGCCTTCAAGTGTTTCTAACTAGTTGCTGCCTTTGATGAGAAGGCAGAGCTTCTCCATAGGGGTTTCTAAGGCTGCGCATTCTTACCGAAGCAGCCGACCACATCTTTCCCATGCAAAGCAACTGGTGGGTTTGAACTGCTGACCTTTCACTTCGCAGACTAGCAGTAACAAGTTCACCACTAGGACTCCTTGTAATGATTGCAGTTGAAAAAAAAATCCTGTGGGGGTAAAGAAGGTCAAATAGTGTCATTATGAATATAAATCAATTAATGGCACCTCACCAAAAACCAAAATCCTTCCAATATTGCTCTCTACTACTCAAAACTCACCCCCATCGAGTCGATTCCGACTCATGGTGACCCTACGAGACGGCATACTTACTGCCCCATAGGGGTTTCCAAGACAGTAACTCTTTGTGGAATAAACTTTATGGAAGTAGAAAGCCTCATCATTCTCCAGTTATTACCCTTCAGTGATAGCAAATAAATGCTGATAAAATCGTCTCTAAAGAAAACTTGATGACACCTGTTTATATTAGAAATTATCTGGAAGTGGGGAGTGGAAAGGAAAAAAGTCTAATCCCGCCATAAAATTGGGGTGTCCTGCGAATAAAAGACCCAATGGAGTGGAGTATTGGACTTGTTTTGAAGGAACTTCACCCTGGGAGCTATCCAAGGTACCAACCAGCCCCAGCCTCAGCTGCGTCCCATTCTGATGCTTATCGCTGAGATACGGAAAAGAAAGGGATGGAGACAGGAACAAATGTTCTTTTACCTACAACAGGTTGAAATCCTTACTCTGACTTTTATAAATTATGCAAAACTAGAGAGCTATTTATGTGTCAGTTTCTTCATCTAGAAATAGACATAACACTAGGCATCTCATAGTTTGTAGAAGAAAGTAAGCAGATTAGTAAAGTATCCAAAGTAGTGCCCAGAACAGAATATATTTTTAGAATGTTAAATCATTATAATTCACATGTTAAAATTTAACATTAAAAATCACCTATTTATCAACTCTTAGAACTACTAAAGATTATATTGTGTCATATCAGGTCCGTATTTAATGCCTAGCTTGTCTACAAGAATTTCACTCTCCACAGAGAAAAAACATTTCTGTTTATCCCTTCATACCCATTCCATGTTCAAAGTCGTTACTTCACGCACATGCTGAAAATGAATAAGGCAATAACAAATTTATAATGTCTGCATGCAGGAAAGCGAACACAGAAGATTGTCACTGCATAAAGAACAAGTTAAGCACAATATCCCAGTTTAGGAAAAATAGATGGAGGAACTTTATGCATAGAACTGTTCTTAATTTGTTTTTATCTACCACAAATTTTATCTAGACATTTCTAAAGTTTACATTATTTTAAGCATATGAATTAATTTTTGTATTAAAATGCTTTATGTAACAAGATATTTTTCACTGTTGTCAGGTTTAGCCTAAAGATGCTGCTGCTAGTTTCTCTAAAGTTGGCCTAAAACCAACTCTAGTACACCCAACTAATATTTATAGTCTTCATTTGAAGTCTCCAAATACATTTTGAGTTTCAATCCCACATATATTTATAAATTCTTGAGTATCCTAACCTAAATAATAATTTTCTCAATTTTGCTTCCTTAGACTTGGACCTAATTCCATCTTAGATTCCCATTTTTTACTCTCTGTTTGTGATGACTAACTCATTATATTTCTGATACTCTTTTTTGAGACACATAGGAAAACATGGCAAATAGTCTAGTCTTCCTAGGAAACACTTACAAAACATGACGGGCCTACATACAAGGTAGTTATCTGACTCCTGTTTCACATGAAATCAATGAGACTTTGAAAAGTGTGTTCCTGAGAAAAGCACAGCAAATAGTCTATCTTATAATATACCCATCTCACTAGACACTAAATCAACAAAGAAAGTTTGATGAGGATAAAATTAATAAAATCTGTTTTATGTCTTTCAAAAATGAACACGGAGTTTGTACAGCTATATTAATTTCACTGTATTAAAAATAAGAAAATAAAAATAAAATTTACACTAAAAAATAGTTTCTCACAATGACAAAGCTCCTTGTTTCATGAAATAAACTCCTAAATTAAGGAATTAGAGAATTCTATTCTTGCTAATAGTTGTCCAGTTAGCTCCACCTCTCCATGACCCTACATAGAACAGAATAAAACACTACCCAGCCCCGAGTCATCCTCAAAATTGTTGCTATGCTTGAATCGATTGTTTCAGCCAATCTGTCAGGCTATCTCATTAAGCATCTTCCTCCTTTTCACTAACCTTCTACTCAGGAATCATGATATCATTCTTCAGGGACTGGTCTCTCTCTATAGCATATTCGAAGTCTATGAGATAAAGTCTCATTACCTGCCCTTGTAAGAGGAGCATTCTGGTTATATATATTCTAAGAGAGATTTGTTCATTCTTCTCCTAATCCATACTGCATAGCCAAAACTTTCACCAACACCAACCACAATTCAAAAGCATTAGTTCCTCTTTGGTGGTCCTTTTTCATTGTCTAGCCTTGGCACGTATATAAGGCAACAGAAAATACGACAGCTTCACTCATTCACATCTTAGCCTTCTAAGTGACATCTTTGCTTCTTAGCATTTTTTGGGTAACATTTCATTTAATTATTATTTAGTAAACTGTACATTCCTTTTTTTAAATTCCATTGTCTTTTCATTCTTTTTTCCCAAAACTTTATGAAGGGCCTTCACAGATAAATGTTAACTATTTCAACATGTATATTAATAATAGCAGTAATTATAAACACATAAATATTTTGATAAAAGGAATGGAAAATAAGGAAGGTAGGAAATGTGTTTCTCTACATTGAGTATTATTTCATCTGAACACCAGACACAAAGGGAGGGAGTTTCTATATATTAACTCTTTTTAAAAATCATTTTATTGGGGGCTCATACAATTCTTATCACAATCCATACATACATACATACATTGTGTCAAGCACATATGTACATTTGTTGCCATCATCATTCTCAAAACATTTGCCTCCTACTTGAGCCCTTAATATCTGCTGTTCATTTTCACTCTCCCTCCCCACTGCCCCCTACCTCGTGAACCCTTCATCATTCATATATTATTATTATTTTGTCATATATTACACTGTTTGACGTCTCCCCCTGCCCTCTTCTCTGCTGTCCCTCCCCCAGGGATGAGGCTATGTATAGATTCCCCTAATCAATTCCCTCTTTCTACCCCACATTCTCTCCACCCTCCAGGCATCACCCCTCTCATCACTGGTTCTGGAGGAGTCGTCTGTCCTGGATTCCCTGTGTTTCAAGTTGCTATCTGTACCAATGTACATTCTCTGGTCTAGTCAGATTTTCAAGGTAGTATTGAGATCATGATAGTGGGGGGTGGAGGAAGTATTTAAGAACTGGAGGAAAGTTATATGATTCATCGTTGCTACCCTGCACCCTGATTGGTTCATCTCCTCCCTACAACCCCTCAGCAAGGGGTGTCCTGTTGGCTACCATTGGGCATTGAGTCTCCACTCTGCACTCACTCACCTTTTCAATGATCTGATTTTATATTCCTTGATGCTTAATACCTGATCCCTTCAACAGCCCGTGGTCACACAGACTGGTGTGTTTCTTCCATGTGGGCTTTGTTTCTGAGCTATATGGCCACTTGTTTATCTTCGAGCCTTTAAGACCCCAGATGCTATATCTTTAGATAGCTGGGCACCATCTGCTTTCTTCACTACATTTGCTTATGCACACGTTTGGTTTCATTGGGGTACCCACTGATATGGTTTTTAGCTCTTTGCTGTCTGATAACTGGTCCCTTCTGCACCTTGTGGTCAGACAGGCTCATTTGCTTCTTCCATGTGGGCTTTGATGCTTCTCAGCTAGTGGCCACTTGTTTATCTTCAAGCTTTTAAGACCCTAGATGCTATGTCTTTTGATAGCCAGGCACCAGTAGCTTTCTTCACCACATTTGCTTATGCACACATTTGTCTTCAGTGATTGTCAGGAAGGTGAGCACCCACTGATAATGGTTTTAGCTCTTTGATGTCTGATAACTGGTCTCTTATACACCTCATGGTCAGACAGGCTGGTGTGCTTCTTCCATGTGGGCTTTGATGCTTCTCAGCTAGATGGCCTGTTGTTTATCTTCAAGCTTTTAAGACTCCAGATGCTGTATCCTTTGGTAGCCGGGCACTGTCACCTTTCTATAGGTCGTTTGCAAAAGATTTGTCCAACTAAATATGCAATTTTATTTCTGGACTGCTGTTTCCATAGGCATTGATTGTGAGGTCAATTACAATGAAATATTTGACAGTTTCAATCTTTTCTCCATCGCTTGTTGGTCCAGTTGTAAGGATCTTTGTTCTTTATGCTGAGGAGTAGTCCATGCTTATAGTCTTTTATCTTCACCAGTAAGTGAGTCAAGTCCCCTTCACTTTTAGCAAGCAAGAGCAGATATCCTGCATTTTACAGGTTGTTAACAAGTCTTCCCCCAACCATGACCCTGGGTTCTCCTTCAAATAGCCCATACTCTTCGTATAGTGCAACTACCTGTATCATAACAAATTATGAATAGTATTACAAAGAACTTTAATTGTGCTCATGATGAACCTGCAAACAGACCCAGAAAAAATCAAAGACAATAACTTTCAGTTTGGATTAAACTTGAATGAAAATCAAACCTAAATCCTCACAATTGGACTAAAAGACAATATTATAATAAAGAAAATATTGAAATTGTCAAAGATTTTATTTTACTTGGACCCACAGTCAATACTGATAGAAGCAGCTGTCAAAAAGTCAAATACCTATTGAATAGGATAAATTGCCAGCAATGACAATTTAATTTTTAAAGAGCAAAAATTTTACTTTGAGTACTAAGGTATGCTGACCAAAACTATGGTATTTTCAATTACTTTTTATGAATATAAAAGCTGGACAATGAATGAGAAGACCAAAGAATAATAAAATCTTTAAATTACATTGTTGGTGAAGAATATTGAAACTTCCAAGGACTACCAGAAGAGCAAACAAATCTATCCTGATGGACTGATGGATGTACAATCAGAATATATTCCTTAGAAGTGAGGATGGTGATGTTTTATTTCACGTACTTTGGATCTGTTATCAGGAGAGACCACTCTCTGAAGAAGGACATCACTCTTGATAAAGTAGCCATTGAGTCCATGCTGACTCATAGTGATCCCCTTTTGGTTTCAGATATTGTAACTGCTTATGGGAGAAGAAAGTCCAGTCTTTCTCCCATGAAGCTATTGGTGGTTTCAAACTGCCAACTATGTGAAATGCAGCCCATCTCTAACCACTACATCACCAGGGATCCTTGTTAAAGTAGAGGATCAGTGAAATAGAAGAAGATCCTCAATGAGATGGATTGACACAATGCCCACAAAAATGGGCTCAAACATAACAATGGTGAGTATGACACAGAACCGGGGAAATGGTTAGTTCTGTCATACATAGGATCCCTTTGAGTTAGTACCAACGTGATGGCACTTAGCAACAGGAAGACTAGCAGCGAGACGGTGGATGATCTAGGTTTGGCTGCTTAATGTTTATGATTGCGTGACATTGTATCAATCGAATACAAATTTGCTTTTTTCCCCCTTTTAATTGTCACAAGTTATTCTTTCCTCTTTGCAGGGGATAAGCTTAAAGAGCTAATTGCTTGTTTATGATAATCAAATATAACTACTGTGCTTGTAAATAATTATGCACAGTTATAATTGGAGGTTGATTGATTCTGAAGTCTTGTAAAGACCATATACATATTTACTAATGACTGTGATAACTATGAAATTTGGAATCAAAGATTAAAGAGCTTTCTCTACACATGTCATAATTTCATACATGTATTGATTTGCATTTAACAGACTAGACATTTCTACTCTGAAAGAAATTAGAACATAAGTTTTGTTATTACAACAAAATTTTAAACATCCATTGAGTGGGTTTTTGAACCCAGATGGGAAATATGGATGCTATAATCTTTCATCAAAGGCTTTAAAAATTATTTTTAAAAGCTTCATTAGATTAATCTTTTAGATTATAAAGAACTGGGTTATTATATATCACATTGACATTCTATGAATTGTCTCTGCATCTTCATGGCTATTCAAAAAACAAAACAAACAATGGCAACGTAATATATTATTTCATAGATTTCGTGGGACAGTTTCCCTATTCATTGAATTCAAAGTAGTTTAAGAAATGAACCCTCTTAAAACCTCATATACAATACAGATACTCCATTCTTCTCAGTAATGACAGGAAATTGGCTCTAAGAGTTTTGGGATTAGAATATTAAAATTTCTGTAGAAAATAGGAGATGCACTAAATAACAATCACCTTAATGAGGCAGAATGGCTTCCAGATGTTCAGAAAATTTTCCATGTTACACTAAACAGCATTGGACTACATATAAGCATGTATACATTTTTCAATGTTTTGAAATCTGCATAAAAGAGAAAAGGATATATTCAGTGAAACAAAATTTCAATGTAACTTGGTTCACCTAGTATGAGATACCCAGTTACTTAAAAGCAATTTCTTGCTATTTCCAGCAGTTTCAATGAGATTGGTTTCTTAGTTTTCAATAATCTAATTTCATTAACCATCTAAATAGCAACTCAATAACTTTTCTTCCAATTTCCATATTGTTTTTATAGGTATAATAATAGACAAATACATTTTAAAATCATTTTATTGGGGGCTTGTACAATTCTTATCACAATCCGTACATACATCCCCATTGTGTCAAGCACATATGTACATTTTTGCCATCATCATTCTCAAAACATTTGCCTTCTACTTGAGCCCTTAATATTGGCTGCTCATTTCCCCCCTCCCTCCCCCCTTTCCCCGACCTCATGAATCCTTCATAATTCATAAATTATTATTATTTTGTCATATGTTACACTGTCCAGCATCTCTCCCCCCCCCCCCGCCGCCCTCTTCTCTGCTGTCCATCCCCCAGGGAGGAGGCTATACGTAGATTCTTGTAATCAGTTACCCCTTTCTATCCTACACCCTCCAGGCATCGCCACTCTCACCACTGTTCCTAAAGGAGTCATCTGTCCTGGATTCCGTGTGTTTCCAGTTGCTATCTGTACCAATGTACATCCTCTAGTCTAGCCAGATTTGTAAGGTAGAATTGGGATCATGATAGTGGATAGGGAGGAAGCATTTAGGAACTAAAGGAAAGTTATATGTTTCAATGTTGCTACCCTGCACCCTGACTGGCTCATCTCCTCCCCACAACCCTTCAGTAAGGGGGTGTCTGGTTGGCTACTGATGGGCTTTGAGTCTCCACTCTGCACTCACCCTTTTTTGCAATGATATGATTTTTTTTTGTTCTTTGATGCTTGATACCTAATCCCTTCAACAGCTCATGGTCACAAATGCTGGTGTGTTTCTTCCATGAGGGCTTTGCTGCTTCTGAACTAGATGGCCACTTGTTTATCTTCAAGTCTTTAAGACCCCAGACGCTATATCTTTTAATAGCGGGCACCATCAGCTTTCTTCACCACATTTGCTTATGCACATGCTTGTCTTCAATGATCATATCAGGAAGATGGGCACCCACTGATATGATTGTTAGTTCTTTGATGTCTGATAACTGTTCCCTTCTACTCCTCATGATCATACAGGCTGGTGTGCTTCTTCCATGTGGGCTTTGATGCTTCTCAGCTAGATGGCCACTTGTTTTTCTTCAAGCCTTTAAGACCTCAGATGCTATGTCTCTTGATAGCTAGCACCATCAGCTTTCTTCACCACATTTGTTTATGCACGTTTGTCCTCAGTGATCGTATCAGGAAGGTGGGCATCCACTGATATGGTTTTTAGTTCTTTGATGTCTGATAACTGGTCCCTTCTACACCTCATGGTCAGACAGAAAGTAACAAATATTTATAAAATATAGACACTGGCTTTTCAAAGTCATATCATAGTGAACTCTAAATCTTTGACTCTCAGAGTGTGTTTCATAAAACACTGAATCTAAGTTTACACAAACTTCTTTTTATTACTATGAGTGTTTGGAAAAGGATGAATGCCAGTTAACTAAAGAGAAACCATTCTTTAGCATAGTAAAATCCTGAGCACATTAGAAGAATTTTACTATAAGGAAAAATAATAATTTTGTTCAACTGACTTTTACTAAGGCATTTCAAACAGTCTCTAAAGAAAATTAGCTACTATTCCCCATGGAGCTAGTATTCCAAAGAAAACTTTTCAGTCTCACCTTTTTACAGTAAGTTCATTAGAATTCATTTCTTGATTACTTGATGCTAGGAAAATCACAAATATAGATCCCTGCTCTCTGCAGGTGTGACAATATCTAAAAGTAGGGTCACAGTATTCAAGTAACTTGTTTAAATTCACAATCGAAGTTAAAGGCAAGCTAAAATTAAAGTCTATTTCCTCTAACTATTAAATAAACTTTTTAAAACACCATGGGGTTCTCACATTTGTAGAGACAACCCTTCACTGGACTCATTCCAGACAGATGGTTATCCTTTACTGAAACCCCCCTGAGGGATATAATTTATAATCTATAATCGTCCTCAGTAGCCTGCCCTATTGCTTATCAAATTCAGACTGCAGTAAGGGTGGGATTCTATTCCAGAGGGAAAGCATTTTCTTTGACTGATTCAAAATGTTCTATTATAAAAATAATTAAGAATGGATTCACAAGTACAGTTTGCACTTGTGCCTTGGCCAATAGGGTGGTGGAGCTTGGAGCTGTGTCTTCAGCATGCACTCAGTCTTTGGCTCCAGGTTCAATGTTAATGATAGTCTGAGTCCTCACACTCACAGACTCCGCCCAGAGAGGCTGCCAAGCATTTGTCATAGTCATGCACATCAGTCAGTCACGGGAACGGAATGTGAAATGGTCAAGAGTGTGGCCAACGCCGAGGCCAAGGGATTTCCAGCTCCCAAATACTCAACACTTAGAATACAGTCTCTGTGCATTGTACAGAAATAATGAAACACATAACTCACTTAGTGAATCTTGTTTTCATTTCATCAGTCAAGTATTGATCTAACTTCATTTATAGAAACACTATTCCATAGGCAGACATTCCTCAATCGCTCCATGAGGTTATGTAATAAGCAGAATTTTAGAAAGCCCAGAGTAAAACATTATGCAAGAAAGATTATATACTTTGAATTCACTCAAATCCACTTGGGATTCAAAATCCAGCTAATCAATAGCTGTGTAACCTTCAAAACATGACTTCACTGAGTCCTGATAGTTTCAGGACTATGCCTCTGTGAAGTAATGATTTAAAGGAAGTGTATGCGTGGTTTGAACTGCTGAATGCAAAACTGGTGGCCTGAAATGAATATTCCCCACATAATTTACAATAATAATTATGTGTTAAAAAGGGAAACAATCTTATATGTTAATATGTGTTTTATGCAATTTGTAAAAAAAATCCCCTAAGGAATAGATTGGTGTGTGTTCTTAAAATCATAAATTGAATTCTATTATGGATCTCCTCATACATTTCAGTGCTTACACTTCAGGACTTATATTCTCAGATATATAAATCAATAATCCCATACCAAATTATACACAGAAATGTCAAACGCTGTGTACAAGCATATTCAGAGGGATGTTATAGATAATGGAACCAATATAGAAAATACTAAGCATCTGGAAGATAGTCATGTGAGCAGACCTAAGACCCCCCTCCTCCCACTAGGACACCACATTCACCCTGTAAGAAATTTGAAATGCTGGACAAAGACCAGCAGCAAAGAACTGAAATCAAAGGGAAGATAACCAAATGGTAGTAAAAAGCACTTGTTCCACTCTCTGCAATCCTGTTCTTTCCAGCATGACAAAGGGATGGCCCCAGAGGCCCAGCAGCCTAGATAACCGCATCCAGGTGCATCTCAATGTCCAACGATGGGGTCCGGATCTCTGGGAAAAGGGAAACCATGGATGTTCTGTGGATAGTTCCAGGTGATTCTATTACTCCCCTTCTTCCATAGAAGAGGAGCTCCCAGAAGCTTGCCCACACCACCAGCAAGCACCGAGATCTCTATTGCCTAGGAAGGGCTCCTAATATCTTTTTCTAAAATGTGCATAGATTTCCCAGATGGAATGTTTGTGGTACCCTTGCCTCTTCCTTCGAGAGCAGCCACAGGATACCTGGGAGCTGCCCAGAACACTGACAAATACAACAAACACAGCTCCGCCAGACACAAGATCCCCAATCTCTGACCCTTATACCAATTTCACAGATATCCAGCAAAATCGTTCAAGCTGTTGTCACCTCTCCTCCTTGTAGCTTGGCACTGTATCAGAGAAGGTAAGGAAAGTTCACTCAAAAAATAAAGACTTCACCACCAAAGGAACATTAATTGGAGTGTTTTGGATGCACTTAAAAACCTCTGAAAGAGGGAAACCTTTGTCTAGTTTGAGTTGAATACATGGCAGGGTCCAATAGCTTCCTGGGAAAAGTCTGTTATTGTTCCCTTTCAGTTTTCCATGAACTTTTTTGAAGCTCCTTCCATACTAGCGGGAGCAAGAGAGAGTGGCAATCAAAGTCTGAAATCAGTGACCTCTAAGAGTGGACGGAATAAACATTCCTTGCTGAAATCACCATACAATTGGAAACATTGAAAGACAATAGCAAAATTTGAATGTGCAGTTGTAACAAAAAAAATCAAAAGGCTCAAAAGAAACTCAAAATGGCACTCGTAAAAGGAAGCAAGATAAAGGAATAGAAAGCTTATTGACAGAAACAGGGGGTAAAAGGGAAGATAAAAAAAGAACTTAGAACAATATTAAACCTCTTTAAATAACTAGAGGAAAATACAAATAGAACAAAAGGAAATTAGCAAAGCATGCATGAAAATGAATACATTTAGAATGACAATATTAATAAAAATAGTAGATGTTAAAGACACAGTATTTGAAATAAAAATTAATGGAATGATTTAAAACCAAATTTGAGCTGGCAAATAATGAATCAGTAATCTAGGGGTTAAGATAATGAAACCTAGCTTATTGTAAATACCAATAATCTAAATGAAGCAACGCTTCAGTCAAAAGGCAGAGTTCTAGAATTGATTTAAAAAACAAAATTACAATGATATGTTGTCAACAGAGACATATCCTAGCAACAAGTATTTGTTGTGTTGAAAATGAAAGAATAGAAAAAAATATTCCATGCAAATCAATGACCAAAAGAGAGCTGGCATAGTGATTTTAACAGGAAACAAAATAGATTTTAAGTGAAAAATCGGTTAAGAGATAAAGTGATATTGTATAATGACAATGGGTCAATCTGTCAAGAAATTAAAATAATTATTAATGCACATGAAGAAAAGTAAATTGTAGAAATAGTAGAAATCTTTATCAAATAAAAATATTAGAATGTGAAGCTTTTTTTCCTTTACATATCTTGTAACTCTACATGTCTGAAGATTATGTTTCCATCTCTCCAACCAGTTCCCCCAGTGTTTCCACACTCTGCTTTACAGCAAGTAAAAAGGCAGATTTTGGCATTGCCAAAAAGGAGACTCAAATTGGGCCCACTTTCGATGGTCTTTGAGTTTGGGGAATAAAATTGATTCCAAAAGCTTAGATCAGATCTATAAAATGATTGGCTAAAGTTTCTGATGAACTTCTCATAGGACGGCTCTCGCTACTCGTGAAGAATGAACAGGTGCATTGTTGTTCTAGTAGAAAAAAAAATACATGGCCCAACATTCCTAGCTAGTTTCTCCCATATGCAGTTTTCAATTTTCTTGAAACTTCTTCCTAATTAGCAATCATGATAGTTCTATATTTTTAAAAATATATCAAGATTAGCCTTTTAGAAGAATCTGCTGAGCTGATGGATCTGCCTTAAATTTTACTGTTGCTGCAGATCCCCTCTGAAACAACTCATTTTATTGAACCTTGTTTTTGAAGGGCTCTTAACAAGAGCATCATAAATGTATCATTGAGAGAGCATGCCTGCGCCCAGCCGCTGAGTAACAAGACATGTTTAAACGGGTTTTGTTTGGAACAAACCCATGAATGAATGAACTTAAACCTTAAGAGCAATATTTTTTTATTTACCCACATGCACATCTAAGTAGCTCTATCTCTAATTACATCTATCCCTCTATACATCCTCTATCTCTATCGCTGTCATTATCTATATCTATAGATTCTTCTATAATGATTTACAGCCTTGAAAACCTTATGGAACAGTTCTAGTCCAGCCTGTATGAGTTGTAACAAAGTCAACCCCAGTGAGAGTGAGTATGTGCAAGCATATTTCATTTTATTGTGGTTCACAGACATTAACTGCATGTTTTACAAATTGGAATATCTGGCACTCGGCTTCAGGAAAATAAGTTGGTACCATGTTTACAGTAGCATGTGCCGACTTCATGTCCCATGCGTCACAGTTTGGGAATTCTCACAATACTTCATCCTTTTTCAATATGTATGTTACAGTAGAGTGTAAACATAACTTTTATATATCCTGGGAAACAAAAAAATCAAGATGACTCAATTTTTGGCAATATCAATTTATTTATGGTCGCCTGAAACTGAACCTGATATCTTGGTGTAGTAAACCTTATATAATATATATTATATTATATGATAATATCTATGTATGAAATATATTTATCTAGAGAGATAATTCTTTAAGATGATAAAATGCAAAGATGTCACTTTGAGGATTGCCCTAAACCGAAGTATTTTCAATCGTCTCATACTGAGAGCTGGAAATTGTCTAAGAAAGAAGAGAAATCCCAGCCTTTCGTCGCGGTATTAGGAAAGAATATTGAGTGTACCGTGGATGGCCAGAAGAAGACATGTAGCCAGAATGCAACTCAGAAGTGATGAAATTGAGACTTTGCCCCACCTATTTTGTATTTCTTTTGCTTTTGCTTCCAAAACTCTTTTTTATTGTGAATTACGTGAAAGTTTAGAGAGCACATAATCCAGTTTAGGTTTAACAATTCAGACACGTTTTTGTTTCACTTTATCCATCCTTTGTAATTTCCTCAAAGTACCATCACATCCCACTTTTCCCCTGTGATTTCCTGTTTCCATCCTTCTGTCTTTCCCAACACTTTGAATTTTGACATTGAGTAAATGCTGCCCCTTTGCTTCCTAGTGTCTTTGGATTCTCGTCACTACCCTCACCTCCACTGTCCGCCTCAGATCGGGAGAGACCAATGATTGCATCTTAGATGGTTGCTTGGCCTTTAAGGCCCCTCCACGATGCGTGTAAATAGGCAGCGGAACATTGTCTTCATGAATTAAATTATGTCAATAGATCGTGGTGTCCCTCAAGACTTTGGTCCTGATCCTCAAGGCGCAAGAACTCATTCCCTCAGGTGTTTGGTTAAGTCTAAGGAATATTCACAATTGTGTCCTTGGTATGATCCTCCAATTTAATGCCTATCATTTGCAAGATATAAATCCTCATACAAATATAATCTGTCAAAAATACATACATACCTTCTCTCAGCTGCAAACATAAATTCTCAGTCTCGTTTCTACACTCGTTCAGCCTGCATGTCCATCTAAGGATCTGCTCATTGAGCATCACTACCAGTTCCTCTTAATTCTTGCCAATCTCCAAATGTCGTGGCCTGCCCTCCTCATTTTTCACCAACCTGCCTCTTGCCTCTTGCTGTATTTTGCTTTCATGTTCATTCAAGTGAACTCCTATCCCCCCTCTAGCTTGTGACTTCCCTTTATTCTCTTCCCCACTCACCACTAATATTTATTAAAATATGGTTCTTTGCACTTAAAAATGTTTCCTTTAATTTTTATAATAAGGGTCCTTTTATGACTTGTCTCACCAATTTTGGAAATTTTATCGAAATAAACCAGTACATGAGAAGAAAATGATATCAGTAAAGAGTAATTAAAAAATAACTCTTAATTAAATGGATGAACACAGTGACTGCAACAATAGACTCAACACCAGCTTACTAAGTAGAAGGTAGTTGATTGAAACCTGCCTGCTAACCCATGGAATAAAGATGTAGCTGTCTGCATCTTGAAAACCTAGCAGAGTAGTAGTTCAACTCTTTCATAAAGTAACTTTATGAATTACTATATACGTGTCAAGTTGGAATCAATATATATGGGTATATGTCTATGTAATAATTGAGATTGGAATGAAAAAGCTGCAAGCAAGGAAGGATCAGTAGCAATAATATAGCCTTAGCAATAAAAATTATATCAGTGATCACATTATGGAATTTTGCAAACCCAGAGACTCATGGCAAATACCTTTTTCAAAAGGATAAATGGTAACTATACACATGGATCTTACCAGATGGAATCAAATTAACATCTGCTGGAAGAGATTAGTGCAAGACATGAAAAAATAATAATTTGTAAATTATCAAGGGTTCATGCAGGAGGGAGGGAGGGGAAAAAGAAGGGAGGGAGGGAGAAAAATGAGGAGTTGATACCAAGTAGAAAGAAAATGCTTTGAAAATGATGATGGCAAGATATGTACAAATGTATGGATTGTGAGAAGAGTTATACAAGCCCCAATACAATGATTAAAAAAGAAGAAAAACCTTGATATCATCAGTCAACACAAGGGCAGGAACCAAATGGGGAATATGCCATCAATTGCTCAAATTCAAGTTTATTTTGAAGTTGAGGAAAAGTAAGACAAGCCCATGAGAGACAAAATATAATCTTGAGTATATTCCACAGGAATTGTGAGACCATCTATCTCAGGGATAGATTTGGTACACTGAACTCTTTGACCAAAGGTCAAATAAATTGTGGACAATGTCAAAGATACCATACACGAACAAAGCAAAAGATCATTTAAAAGACAGGGAAAAAGAGAAAAAACAAAATGCATATCAGAAGTGATGTGAAACTTGCTCTTGAATGTAAGTAACTAAAATGGATGCAAGAAATTATGTAACAAAAAGCAGAGTGTTATAATGAAATATACCAAGAACGTGGGCTTAAAAATATGAAGAAGGAAGAACATGGTTGGCCTCTTCAAGCTAAAAGAGCTGAAGAAACATTCAAGCTTCTAGTGAAAATACTGAAGAATTCTGAGGGTAAAGCATTGAATAACGCAGAAACATCAAAACAAGATGAAAGGAATATACAAGGCAGTATACCAGAAAAGATTTGCTCAATGTTCAACCATGTCTGATAAAAAATTAATGATATTGAAGAAAAAGTCCAAACTGCATTGAAGTAACTGGCAAAAACAAGGTTCCAAGAAATGACAAAACACCAATCTCTATCTGATCAGTAAACTTGGTCACTTTTATGAAAAATCAATGTATTTGAATTATAATAGCAAAGAATATTGTCTGCCTGAGGGATTTTAAAACTCTATCTTGTAACTACATTCAGAATGCTCTTTGTTCAGATAGATGGTGGCACGTTGTCTCACACACATTGGGTATTTTGTCAGTAGGGACTAATTCCTGAAGAAGGGCAGCATACTTGATACAAGTAGAGTACGTGGGGGGAGGGGAGGAAACCCTCCATGAGATAGACTGACACACTGACCACAGCAATGCAATCAAGTCTAGCAATGACTTTAATGATGGTGCAGTACCAGACACGGTTTTGTTCAGTTGTGCGTAGGGCTGCAATGAGTGAGAACTGATTTGATAGCACCTAATAACATGGCTTCAAAAGTTTGTAGAATTAGAATATTGGGCCAAAATGGTATCAGGGTGAACACCACCTGGTGTTCCCTTTGTTGGATTGGAAAATTAAGAGGTAAGGAAGCCAATATCAGGAAACTGGTTGCTGGAAATAGAATCCCAGTGCCCTAGGGTCTGTGGTTCAAACCTCACCTCAAGACTTTGGCCCATGGAGTGATTCAAGAGCTCACTGTGACGCTCTATCTTCACCATGCGTGCCCACTCCCTTCCCACATCCCTTGCCAGGTCCAGTGGGACAGCGTCCGCTACCTCTTCCTGCATCCAAGATCTGAGACCTGCCAGCACGCTGCAGTTTCCCCAGACAGACTGCTAAGTGTGGGTCACAATCCCAGGCCTGTGGAGAGCCTGGGACAATCAGCCGTGAGAGCGCACACCAGCACTCCCCTGTGCATACATTCTTGGGCTTGGCAGCTCCTTTCCACACCCAGGACCAAAGGGACATCATCAGCCACCACTTTCCCCCCTCTCTCCAGTCCTTCATGTAGGTAATTAGACACAAGTTTACTACAGAGAACTGCAACATCATCTGCCTACTGCAAGTCCTTGGGTTATTTACCCCAGAGCACAGAAGAGGGCCAGCAGTGAGCTGGTAGGGCAGCTAAGAATGGGCGAGGTGGAGAACCCAGACCCAATGAACCCCAAACCACTTGACAGTGCAGCACAGGCCCCATACCCGGACACGTTGGAAACCCCTAAAACATCAAAATAAAAAACAAGGTCATTCCAAGGCTGTGTTCCTTTTCCTAACTTTGAACCTAAGCCACCACACACCTGGTTCATTATGTTTTTTAACATAACAAAGCAGGAAAAATGACCTGGGGCTTAAAGTCACATGCCTCAACTGAAAACAGGTTGGACTTGACAAAGTGACTGAGTGGACTCTGGAAGACTATTCTAAAATCAGACACAAATCAGCAAAACAAGCCTTATCATTAAACAAGTGGCCATCTAGCAGGGAAGCAACAAAGTCACATAGAAAAAGCACACCAGCCTGGGTGATCTTGAAATGTAGAAAGGGAAAAGTATCAGAAATTCAAAAATAAGCAACCAAATAGATGGGAAGGGGCAGGGATATAGTGGAGATCCAAACCCCACCTGTAAGATGATTGGACAGTCCCTCTGGGACGGGCCGCACAGAAGGGTGCAGTATAGCATTGGTGAAACACATAACTATCCTCTAGTTCTTTAATATTTCCTCCCCTTACTATTAAGGCTCATGTTTTACCTCATGAATATTGTCAGACCTGTGTATGTTAATTTGTATAATTAAGATCTTTCGATGCCTCAAGTAGAAAGAAAATGTTTTGAGAATGATGATGGCCACAAATATACAAATGTGCTTGACATAATGGATGGATGTATGGATTGTGATAAGAGTTGTACAATCCCCAAATTAAATGATTTTAAAAATTTAAAAAAATCTTTCCATGCAGGAATACCAGAATGGATGACCCTTAAAAACCTCAGTGGCAATTCCCTGTGGATACAGGAAAGGGGGCAGTGGGGAGTTGATAGAAATGATGGCTATATGTGGGATAGAAATGGGATTTTCCCCAAGTTGTTTCCCCCAAGTATATGCCAAACCTAAAATGCTGCTTGCTACACATGGTAAATGACCTTACACTTGGAAGTCAGTACAAGCTGCTTAGAGGTTATTCTCCCTGGGGCTTATCATCCATCTAGAGCAATCAGACTACATAGTCTGTCCCACTCTAAGTAGGGCCCACTCCCTCTGATAAGGGTAGTGGATTGTTTCCTTGAAGGAGAGCCCAGGGACCAGGTTGAGCCCACTCAAGGATGACCAAGGTCAGGCTGCCATCTCCAGTCTCACACCACTAAGTATATCGTGCCCTTGGTCAGAAATAAAAGGGAGATGCTCTCTCCTTCTTCCTCATCCTTCCACTCTCTGTGAGGACCTGGCTGCTGAGATCATGGCCAATCTGGAGGTGAACATGCTAACCCTAAATGTGTCTGACTCCTTTACCTTCTCTCCTATCTCTCCTATTTTCTATGACTTTACTATGATCTTTATATACTCCGTCTCCCATGGATGCTAGAGGGTGGTTTACTCTAACAACTGTATAACCTTACTTGAGGAGAGTGAATAACAGAATTGTTACACACACACACACACACACACACACACACACACACACACACGTAACCCCCTCAAAAAGAAACCCAGAATTTTTTCCCCAACCTCTGTATTTAATTTTTTTATTCAAAATGACCTTAGCACCTTCTAAGTACTCTCCATTACACTAAATATTTTTTGTCAAATCTGTAATTCTATCCTTGAAATTATTTTTCAAAATTATTTGTTTGGATGACTGACACCATCACCTTCATTTTCATCTTTTCTTCGTCTACATTGTCAAATTACTGTCCTTTCAGGTCCCTCTGCATTTGAGAAACAGAAAGAAGTGACATGGAGCAAGGTCAGGTGAGTAAGGTGTGTGGAGCAAGAGGGACATGGTGATGGTTTTTTACAAAAAACTGGCACACTGAGATGGCTGTGTGAGCAGCTTTATTGTCGTGGTGGCAAAACCAGTCCGCAATCTGCCAAATCTGGCCTTTTTGGTTGCACCCTGTTACACAATATTTTCAGAACCTCTAAATAGAAATCTTGATTAATAGTCTGACTTGGTAGAACAAACTCCAAATGTACTAGCCTCCTCAGATCAACAATCAAATGAGCATCATCTTGATCTTTGATTTCACTTGATCAGCTTATTTTGGGGACAGATGATGATGGCATCTTCCACTGGATTGTTTTCTTTCATTGTTGTACCATGTCTCAACAGATGTCATTATCTTGGGGAAAAAGTCTGGGTCGCTTCAGAACTGGTCTTTCAAAGCCTGGTGTTTCCACTTGACTCTTTTTCTTGGTCAGTCAGAAACGAGGCACACATTTTGCAGCAACCCTTTCATTCCCAAATCTTCCATTAATGTTTGATGAACCGAGCTCCCCATCCATTCTAGTCCATCGTCAGTCTTTGAGCCCAGGTGGATGAATTTGTCGGCAGACATCAACTGACGATGGACTATTGATAGAGGACCAGGGATATCGTTGTTGGTGTTATATGGATCGTGACTGAAAGACGAGAGTCTCAAAAAGCTGTTTACTTGTGATTTCTTGGCCATGCAAACTCCATGTAATATAGACTTTGTGGAACAAGAAACTAGGGCTATCCTTGAGAAGAATGGAAATTTCAGGCCACTTCTTTGAACTCGTGTGGAACTTCATTGTATGGATTACAATGCAAGAAGACCAAAATTCTCACCCTGGACCAATAGGTAGCATCACGATAAATGGAAAGAGTTGAGTTGTCAAAGATCTTGTCTTGCTTCAATCCACAATCAATGCTCATAGAAACAGCAGTCAGTAGATCAAAAGACATATTATATTAGGTAAATCTTCTGCACAAGACCTCTTTGGAGTATTGACATGCAAGGATGATACTTTAAGTAGTAAATTGAGTCTGACACAAGCCGTCTTATTTTCTCTTACTTCATATGCACGTGATGCTTTTGATGTATTTCAACTGCAGTTCTACCTAACAATATTGAAAGTACCAGGGACTGCTTAAAGAACAAGCCTGTCTGGGAAGAAGAAGGACCAGAGTGCTCGTTAGCAGAAAGGATGGCACGATTTTGTCTTGCATACTTTGGACATATTGTCAGGAGAGAGCAGTCTCTGGAGCAGGACCCTGGGCTTGGTAAATCTGAAGGGCAGGGAGAAAGGGGAAGGCCATCAACAATACGAATTGACAATGGCTGTAACAGAGTCAGGCATGGACACAATTGTGGGGATGGTGCAACACTGGACAGGGTTTCCTTCTCTTGTGTATATGATGGCACCTAACAGAAACAGCATGAACCAAAATATATCCTCACAACCGCAGTGTCCTGAAATCATAACAGAACTAAAGTTGGAAATATGCAAGTGCATTTAAATCAACAAAATGCTATTAAACAACCAATAGGTCAAAGAAGACATAAACAGGGAAATTGAAAAATACTTATGATTTAATAAAATTAAAACTTACTATTTATAATAGATGCAAAGGTGTTCAAAAGTAAATTCATAGCAAATGCCCACCAGAAAAGAGATCTAAAATCATTGAGACAGATCTGAAATTTATGGACCCTGCCCCACCACCCAAGAGGGGAAAAAGTTTTTTTAAAAGCTTGATGTTGACTCACAGTGACCTGTAGGGCAGAGTAGAACTGCCCCTGTGGGTTTCTGAGACAGT
Source organism: Tenrec ecaudatus (assembly GCF_050624435.1). NCBI lineage: Eukaryota > Metazoa > Chordata > Mammalia > Afrosoricida > Tenrecidae > Tenrec > Tenrec ecaudatus. The sequence continues at coordinate 93,454,493 of NC_134536.1, forward strand.
AACTCTTCAAGGGAGTAGAAAGCCTTGTCTTTCTTCCTGGCTGAGTAATGGGCTAAACATTGGGGCTGCAAACCACAAGGTTGGCATTTGGAACCCACCAGCTGGTTCACAGAGACTTTCTACTCCTCTAAAGATGTATAGTCTCAGAACCCAAAGGGGAAGCTCTACCCTGTCCTGGAACGTCTATATGAATTGGAATGGACTTGATCGCTGTGTGAGTTTGGTGGGGGGGTTGGGGCTGGGGTATTGCTTACACCTATCTTCCTTCTACAATTTAAGGAATTAGAAAAAGAAGAGTAAACCAAGCACTGAGCTGCCAGGAAAAAAGGAAAATAAACTATTATTCAAAGGAAAATAAAAGCAACTCGCTGCCGCGGAGTGAATGCCTCTTCATAGCGAGCCCGTGTGGGTTTCCAAGACTACCAGTTAAGAGAGTAGAAAGCCCAGTCTCTCTCCCGTGAAGCTTGTCTCCAGGGCCTGAGTTCAACGCAGGTCAGAATACACACGGGACCGGTATAAATTGGTATGATCTATTTTCTATCAAACACAGCAAGCTACAATACAGTAAGAAAATAAGCGCAAACACTGACCCAGAGCAGCAGTGTAAAATTTCAACCCTAAGAGACGCCGACTGCTCTGGTTGGTCTAGGTTATTTAAAGTTCCTAGTGGGGCTGGTTTAGTTCATATGTTTCTTTAGATTCCTCCCTGTCTCTGAGTCGGGTCCACGGTGGGGGCATATTTAGTCCATGTGTTTTCCATATAAGTTCATGCCCGTGGTGGTGGTGGTTATCTTAGTTTCATTTCTTGTGAGGCAATTCGGAGCAATGTGTCCAATGCTGAGCAGCGCTAAATCCATATTTTAAATGCAAAGGCTCTCCACAAGCTGTTGGTGCTTTTGAAATGACCACCATTCGGAATGCAGCCCAACACGCTACCACTACGCCCCGGGGCTACTTAAGATATTAGAGCAGAGATAAATTAGAGACAGAAAAATAACAGAATCGACTAAAGTAAAAGCTGTATTTTGTATCAAATTAATACAACGGACAAATCTCTAGCTATACTGACAAAGACTGAAAAGAGATGTGAGCATCTAAAATCAGACATGCAAACGGGACACTACCACTCACATCGAAGAGATAAACAGGATCATAAGAGAATTTTATGAAAATCAGTATACCAACAAATTCGATTTCTAGATCAAATGGATAAATTCATAGAAAGCACAAATTTAGTATGTCAGCTAAGACAAATAGAAGATCTCATGATGTGGCATGGCATTAATATGAGTGCTAAACAAATACACTGCAAGAAAAGAAAATGTAAGACTACAGCATCATAAACCATATGAACACAGAAGCAAAAATCCTTCACAAAAATATTTAGCTCAGAAATACAACTGTTATTCAAAATCACTTTAAAAAATCAATCAATGTAACATACTTTAATAGAACAAGACAAATGTTTATGATCATCTTAATCCATGCAGACAGGCATTTTATAAAATGTAAGACCCTTTCATGATAGCAATACTCAGCAAACAATAATCCAAGGACTAGTCCCCAGAATAATCAAAGGCATTTATGAAATACGCAGTGCTGACGTCATAGTTAGCGAAGAAAGATGTGACAATCTTCCTGTAAGATCAGCAACAAGGCAAGGATGTCCGCTGTCGTTACTGCTCCTACACATTGTACTGGAAATTCTTCTAATGCAACTGGGCAAGAAAAAGAAATTAAATGTATCCAAAATTTGAACAAGGAACTCATAATATCCCTTCTTATAGATGTCACGATCCTATATATATGAAACCCCTAAGAATCCACAAGAATATCTCTAGTAGGAGTGAATGAATGAATTCAGCAAAATATCAGGAAGAGAGATCAACACCCCAAATCAATTGGGTTTGTCTATAGCAGGAACAAGCAGTCAGAAAAATAAGTTGATGAAATAGTTTCATTTATAATTATATTTTAAATAACGCAAGTCCTATAAATAGATTTAACTTAGTAAGTGAAAACCAACACACTGAAAACTATAAAACTTCCTGAAATAATTTAAGGAAGACTTAAGCAAAGGGGCCACATACCTGGATCAAAAGATTTCATATGTCAATATCAACTAGAGCACAGAGTCAACACAATATCCGTCATCATTCCAACAGCCTTCTTTCCATACATAATTTTTAAAAGCCCATTCTCAAATGTACATGAAATGGAAAGGGGCATGAACAGTCAAGGTAATGCATAAAAATAACAAAATAAAAGGAAGCATGATTGATGGTCTCAACACATGTTACAAACTTAGAGTAATCATTGTACTAGTCTAATGATATATATATATATATATACTAATGGCCTAAGGAAGCATGTCCCAAAATAAACCCATATAACTAAGGTCAACTGATTCCCTGAGCCAAGCAGAAAAATCATCATCACATTAATAAATGATACTACAAGACCTAGATTTCCACAAACAAAATAATTGACCTGCAACTACACTGAGCACATCGTATGCAATTCATTACAGCTTAGGTTCTAAGCAGGCAGCATATGCATTTTGCAGGCACATCCCACGGTGCCAGCAAGAAGACGCACATAGGGTTCAGATTTGAGATTATTATTTCCTATGGATTGCAGTATTTTACTAGTCATTCCAAAATGTCTTCTCTTTACTGAAGGGAACTATTTCAATACGTTCCTACCATCGTTCCTCAGCACGTATCAAATTAGCACCTCTTTGTATAGCATTATGTTAAAAGATCTGATTTTTAAAATTGCTGTATCTCCTTTTTTTACCTCAACTTAAGTGTTTAACTGTGGCAAGTAAAGACAAAAAGGCCTTCTCTACTATGATCACGGTGTATGTGTAAAGATAAAATTTTAAATTAAGCACAAACAAATGTAATTTCATAAACTAAGCTAGTATTTATTTGAGAAATTAAGAGCAATATTTACTAACTTTAGGGCACAATTTTTGTTATGGATAAATGACTAAAACACAATGATGAGTCCCTGCTTTCAGGTTGTAGTAAAACTAAATTGACAAGAAAAAGAAAATATATTGGATAATTTTTGCAATGTGGATTTTCTTTTAATAATGATAATGGTATGAAAAATGTCTTTTCTTAATTTGTAATGAGGTTTTAGCTGCAGAGAGCATGAAAACAGCCTAAATACAATATCTTAATATAAAGCATGCAGCACACTGCAATAATCTAAATGAATGCATTCAATGACTTCTAATCATATGTTTTGAGAAATATGTTATTTCCAACAAAAAAGTATTTGCATCTTATGAAAACTAAAAATCCCTACACAATAGGAGATCTTGAATCATGTTACCTGCTACTATAAAAATGTCAGAAATTGTTTATAACATGGTAAAAACTTGGAAATGAAATTTACACTTATTTTATCAAGTGATACTCTTTCTGAAAGAATTTCTGAAAGGCGTAATGACTGATTCCAGCAGCTTATTACCAGGCTTAAAGGCAGCCCACAGTTCGCAATTCAGTTAAATGAAACACTCATAGTCTGAACATGGCACAGTTGTAACTTTATTGAAGATACATTTCTGAAGGAAGCATACATGAGGAATTATTGTTTTGTCATCCTTTGGATAAGTACACAACAGGGAGAGATATACAACTTGATGTCATTTAATCGTTCACAATTGAAGGCTTACAAGAGAAAATGCTTTAGAATTGGAACCGACGATGCTGGAGTGATGATGGGTGAAAATGTTAGATTTTAAATAAAAATTAAAGTAGTTGCAGTGAGCATATCAATTTTTCTCACTGCAAGAACTGTTGGGAAGCACTCAGAGCCCCACCAAAATTCACTAGAATTAGATAAAAAGCATTAACTTTATTAACAGTCAAGTCTTAACAGTCATTTGTTTTCAATCCCGTGCAAAGACATACACTCCAATTATAAAGCCTTTTTATGTGCATACAGAGGTCAGGTGTCTCTCAAAAGGGCAAAGTATAAACATATTAGTGAAATTGAAAGAAAAGGTTATTATATTTTTGACAGCAGAAATCTGACTTTGTTAGGTTTTGTCATAATGACTTTATGGTTTTCAAAATGGTGGGGTTTTTTGGATACTTTAAAAAAAACTCAATGATTTAAACAAATCAATTCAAGGGAAAAAATTAGCATTTATGTTAAAAGATAAAATTTTAAGTTTTACTAAAAAATAATACATGGAAGAATAGAGTAGGAAATGGTTCTTCAGAAGTGATTAGAGTCAAAGATGATTTTATAATTGAAGATAATCTTTCCAAATATTTAATTTAAAATTAAATTGATAATCTGAAATCCCTGGAGAAGTTTCAGCAATATTTCCTTTCAAATTTTTATTCTAAATACTAATTTGGGTTCATAAAACATACTCAATTGAAATAAAATATATCAATTATCTGCCATTATTGTTGAGGAATAATTTGCAGAGTTATTAAGCAACACAAGTTTAAAACTTGAGTTTCCTTTAAAAATCACTAAGTGAATTTTGGTTTGGGATTAGGACAGAATTTCCAACAAATTTTAAATGGTCCTAAATACAGTTATTCACAACCACAGGTCAAGACTCCAATACCCCCAGGCCAATGAGGGTCAAATTGAGAGCATGTCTCCCAGGTGAAAACCACACTCGCTGCCATGCAGTTGATTCCAACCCACAGTGACCCCATGGGACAGAGTAGAACTGCCCCTGTGGGTTTCTAAAATTGCCAACATTTATGGAAGTAGAAAGCCTCATCTTTGTCCCATGGAGAAGCTGGTGGATTTCAGCCTATGGTTAGTCGTCTGCTCTTCCACCAGGGATCCTTGGTGAAAAGTAGAATCTATAGTTAGATGACTGTCCCATACTTGGATCTCTAGAATTCAGCCTTTGTTTTGGTTTTCAACCATCTGTGTATGTTCTGTATATTGGAGTTGCCTTTATTTTCAGCTCCCTTGTGCCTGTGGTACATGCACCCTGAACTCCAGCCAGTTTAGCCAGGTTCCTGAAAATCTCTCTTGCTATTTTACGCTCCATTTTGAAAAGGGCTATGTCCAGATCCTTTAAGCTACTGGCTGAATTCTTATTTCAAACATCTTGAATTCCTCTTGAAATGAATACAATGCCACTTACCTAAGCCTCAGTATCTAATTTGCAGTACAGCACCTATCAGGCAGGCTAAGCTTTAGAACTGTAGATTAGTTCTAAGCTTTAGAACTGTAGGTTAGGTCTTCTAAATAGTGTGCCTTTGCTTTCTGACCCCCTTCTTTGAACATCAGCCTGAAACCAGGCCATTCCTCCAGATTGGTTTAGTTTCCTTCCTGATACGCCAGCCTCATGTTCCAAAAACCAGAGGCAAATCCCATGAAAAATATGATATTGTGAATTAAGTTCATATTCATTGCTTTTGGCTACATATTCCACCAAATAAAAATGTACCAGTTTATATTACTTTGAATCTTAGTAACCCAAAGGCATGGAAAATCTTCTAACTGAAAAGGCATTTGGGCCTGGTAAATGCTGAAAATGCAGACAATGACTGCTGTTCTACAGCGCAACTCACTTTCCATAAACATGCATACTCATTACAAGATTAAAACTGAAGTTCCCTGTGCCTCAAACTAAAGAAATCACTTGATATCAAATGTCAACAAAATCTTCAAGCTATTTTTATGTAGAGAAGGGAAAACATACTTTGACATTTATCATTACAATATATTTTCTGGATATGTTCAGATCAAAATTAAGTTATTCATATTAATAATTCAATCTACAATTTTATGAAAATAGTTATATGCTCAATTTGAAAAAAAGAAGAAATTTTTAAACAAAATTTCCAAATGTCTGCATTCCTCCACTATATATCTAAGAATGTACCTGTAACCACAATAGCTTACAAATAACCAGGCCACATTAAAGACTGATTTAAACAGTTGAACTTCAAATTTCAGTAGTACTTACCCAATGTCTTTGAAGAATTCCTAATGGTGTGGAACCCTTGGCTCCCATTGCTGAGGTCTTCATCGCAACAAGCCTTATCTGGTCTAACCATCACAAAACAGTATGGTATGGTACGGTACGGTACGGTACGGTACGGTATGGTATGGTATGGTATGGTACGGTATGGTATGGTATAGCATAGCAGTATATAGATCTTGAAAGATGATAAATGGCATTGTTATAGGTTCTTCAAGATGCTGTTTTAGCTTTTAGGTATGGTGGAGTCTGCTCTGCCTCAGTAGTGCTATGTACAACAGAACAGAAAGAAATACTGCCCAGGCCTGCACAATTGTCCCAATTGTTATTCTTGAGCCCAATGCTTCAACAACAATATCAATCCATTTCCTTGAGGTCATGTTCCTTTTCAGTGACTCTCTATTTTACCGAGCATAATGTTCTTTTTCAGGGACTCTGCAAACCACATATTTGAAGTCTTGTAATCCTCTTTTTAAAGAAAGATTATGGGTGTACTTCCACCCAGAGCGACGTGATTGCTCTTCTGGCAGTACATCGGTCTTTGACTATTCCTCATCAACGCTGAGCCAAATGCACCCATTCTTCTCCAGGTGTCCCAATTCACTGTCCAGTTTTCACACACATGTGAAGTAATTGAGGATACCATGACTTGAATCAGGAATACCTTAGTCCTGAAAGGGATATTTTGCTATTGAACATTTTAAAGAGGTTTTGTGCAGCATATTTTTCCAGTGCAATTATTGGCTTGATTTATTGACTACTGCTTTCATAGGCATTAATTATTGATCCAAGTAAAATGAAATCCTCGACAGCTGCAAATTTTTCTCCATTTATTATGATGTTGTCTACTGGTTATTACCCAAATTGAAGATTGCATTCTTTGATCTTCATTATTGTTTCAAGTCCTCTTAGCTTTTAATAAGCAAGGTCGCTTGATATGCATATGCTTAGATTGTGAATGAGTTTTCCTTCTAATTTGATGACACATTCTATTAGATATAGCCCAACTTCTCAGATTATTTGTTCAGCATACAAATTGTATAAGTCTGGCAAAACTATACAACTCTGACATGTAGTTGTCCTGATTGTAAACCTCTCCCCAAGCCCTACTTCTCTTCTCTGTCCAGATTCCAAAATAAGCAAAGTTACATGCGCTCCAATTCTCATTCTTTGCACTGTCGTCCACACACTGTTATACCTTTGCATAGTCAATGAAGCATAAATAAACATTTTTCTGAGATTGTCTAATTTTGGTCAAGATACATCGGATGTCAGGAATATATCGCTTGTGCCACATCCTTTTCTGAACCCACTTGAATTTCTGGCAGCTCCTTGTCAATGTACTTTTACAAATGTCATTGGGTTATCTTCAGCAAAATGTAGCCTGCATATGATAGTAATGATATAGTCTGATAAATCCTTGAAAACTTCCATTGTTCACATTTATCTTGATGTTGACTCTCGGTCCAGTTGTGATAATTTGGATTTTCTTTCCATTGAGGTTTAATTATTCTGGAGGCTGGAAGACCAGCAAGCATGTTGCTGACAAGACAAGTAAACATCTCTCTGGTGTTATCTGCTCTCAGCCAGCATCCATTGGATGTCAGCAATGACATCCTTCATGCCGCACCCTCTTCTGAACACAGCTGGAATTTCTTAAAGACCATTGTCAATGTATCACTGCAACCATAGGTGGATGATGTTCAGCAAAATTTTACTTTCATGTAATAGTAATAATATTATTCACTAACTTCCACATTCTGTGGGAATCCTTTCTTTGGACTGGGCACACATAAGGACCTCTTCCAGTCAGTGGGCAGGTAGCCACCTTCCAAATTTTTTAGCCTAGATTAACAAGTACTCGAGTACTTGCAGTGGTGCACTGTTTTTGTTTTGTTTTGGACACATTTCTATTGGTGTTGTGTCACTACCTTGTTTGTCAACAATTCTTTCAGTGTAGCTTTGACTTCTGCCTTTAATACCAAGGTTTTCTAAACATGTGCTCCCTCTTGAAATGGCTGAGTATCTCCCAATTATTTCTGGTGGAGTAACTCCATAGAGTCCATCTTCCTTCATGCTTCCTGCACCACTCAGCATCTGCTGCAGAATTCTTCAATATGCACCTGAGATAGGGATTCTTCTAGCTTGGGAGAGCAATGCTGAGTGTGCTCTTCCATGAGGATGCTTCCCTTTCCCTTTCTGAATTGCCTTGGAACATTGTCTGCCCAGCTTTTTCTTAATCATTTCTTCTATTCATTTTAGTTCTACCATATTTAACTGCAAGTTCCAGAGTCTCTTTGAACATCCATGTTGGTCCTTTCTTTTTTTCTTGCCTTTTTAATATTTTGTCTTCCTCATATATGATTTACTTGCTATCACCCCACAACTCAGTCATTGGTCAGTAGTGTTCAGTGTGTCAAATTTGCTGTTGAGATGGCCTCTAACTTCAGAAGGCTTATACTCAAGGTCATATTTTGGCTCTCCTGGATTTGTTTTTCAGCTTCATCTTAAATTTGAGTATGGGCCTGATGATTATGGACCCTCCCCTTAATTTCTTTTCAAACATGTAGTCAATTCGATTCCTGGGCATTCCATCAGGTAGGATCCATGTGTCTAGTCACCGTTTAAGGTTGTTGAAAAAGGATATTTGCAGCGAGGAAGTAATTTGTCTTGTAAAAGTGTTGTGCGTGATCTCTAGCTTTGTTTCTGTCACCAAAGATATATTTTCCAACTAGTGATCTTTCCTCTTTATTTCCATGCTTGATTAAAATTTAGATGTAAGTCATTGGCAGAATTCTTCAGTTTCTTCCCGGCTTTAATGGATAGTGCATAAATTTAAGTAACAGTTGTAGAGACTAGTTTTAATGTGGACACATAGGTATTATTCCACATAGGTATTATTCATCACAGACGTTATTTTTTTGTTTTTGTTTTTTTTATATTTTTTCTATCATCACAGACGTTATTGTACAAATAAATATTGAAATGATTTTGGGGTTTTTTGGATAAAGAGTATGATGTCATTCCTCTTGATTTTTTCATTCCCAGCATAATAAGCCATATGATTGTCTATCTCAAAATGGCCAAGATTATCCATTTCAGTTTACTAATGCTTAAGATATCGATCTTTATGTGTTTCATCCCATTTTTTAAATCTTCCAGCTTCCTGGAGTGACTACCATTAGTGAATATTTACAGTTCTTTCTTCTCATTTTGTCATAAAAATAAGTTTCTGAAAGCTTTGCTTTATACACATTATTAAGGTGGACTCTGTTTTTAGGAGGCAGCTTTTCCCAGGTCATATTTTGAATGCCTTCCAACCGGAAGGGCTCATCTTTGTCACTCTATCAGTTAATGTCCAGCAGTTACTCAAAATTAATGTCCAGCAGTTATTCAAATTAATGTCCAGCAGTTATTCAAAAATTTCCATTACTACTCCTTCCAAAGGAGGTTGCTAATTCCTTTATTCCAGTCTATTTTTAGTTTGGACGCCCCCTTCCGATTGTTGTCATGCTGGAGACAGTTGCTGCAACCACTGGGCCAACACTTGTTGGCTCTTCTAGCAGGTCACCCAGCTCTCGATGTCCTTCCCCAACTCCAGTATTCAGAGGCATCAGTCCTTCCCCGAGTTTCCTTAGTCATTGTCCAACTTTCACACGCATGTGAGGTCAGTAAGGGTAGGGCTTTTATTAGGTGCACAAAGTGACATCTTCGCTCTTCAAAATTAAATATGTCTTTGGAAGCATATTTTCCCAATGGGGGAGGGGTGACATCATTTGCTTTCTTGAATGTTCCTTCCATGACCATTTATTGTGGATCCAAACAAAATTAAATTCTTGGAAACTTCGATCTTTTTCGTTTATCATTATGCTAACGTTTGGTCCAGTTGTGAGGATACTGGTTTATCTTCACATTGTGCTGTGATCTCTGTTGAAAATTACAATCCTTAATCTTGATCAGCAAGTGCCTCAAGTCCGCCACACGTTCAGTAAGCTAGGTTGTATCATCTGCAGATTGCTACTAAACCTTACTCCAATATGTTGCCACATTCCCCTCTATAGATTCCACCCTATCAGATTATTTAATCAGCATATAGGTTGAATAAGTGTGACAAATGGATACAACTCAGACCCATACCTTTCCTATACAGTTTTTGGAATTTGGCTATTTAAAATCCCCTTTATTGCTTTTTATCTTTCTCAATTTTAATTCACTCAGTATTCCATTGTTCTGTTTATTCGAGTCCTTGACCCATGAGCACAAATGAAGCATTCTAGAATTCCCAGTTTGTTATAATCCACACAGTGGAATGCTTTTTCATATTCAATTAAACAAAATTAAGCATCTTTCTGGTATTCTCTGCTGTCGGCAAATACCACTGGATATCACCAATGATAGTCCTCATGCTATGTCCTCTGCTGAATCCATCTGGAATTTCTGGCAGCTCACTGTCAATGTACTATTAAAACAGTTGTTGAATGATCTTTAGTAAAACTTTACTTGAATGTAATGTTAATGATATTGCTGGATTATTTCTACATTCTGTTGGCTCATTGGGTCTCTTCCAATCAGTTGGTTGGGGAGCCACCTTCCACGTGCTTTGGTAGAGATTGTGAGTGCTTCCGGTGGTCCATCAGCTTGCTGAGACCTTTCAATTGGCATCCAATCCCTTTCGGGAGCTTTGTTTTTCGCTAATGTCCTTAGTGAAGCTTGAACTTCTTCTTTCAGTACCACTGGTTCCTGATCATGTGCTCGCTCTTACCATGGTTGCATGTCTGCGATTTTTGTTTGATACAGTGACTGTGCATTCTTTTCATCTTTTTGATGCTTCTGAATCATTCAATATTTCGCTCATAGAACCCTTCCAAAATGTGTTACCGTATTCTTCCTGTTTTACGTTCTAACTGTAAAAGTTTGCACTTTTCATCTAGCACTTTCTTTGGTCTACTTGAGCTACCCTTGGAGGCTCTCTGTTCAGGACTTTTCATCATTTATTCCATTTAACTCTAGCTTCTCTATGTGCAAGAGCAAGTGTCAATGTCTCTTCAGACATCGACGATTATCTTTACTCTCTGTTCTTTTTAATGACCTTGTGACTATTTCATGTATGATTTTTTCCTTTTTAAAATTAATTTATTCTTACAATGTTTATTAGCATATAATTCACACATCATACAATTCAATAGTTCATCACATCAAGAAGAGATTTATAATCATCACCATAATCAGTTTTAGAACATTTTTTCAATCTTGTACTTATTAGCTCCACATTCTCCCCCAACCTTCCTTGTCATATCCCCAAGGAACCATTAATCCAGTGGCTATCCCTAAATTTACCTATCCTAGATTCTATATACAGAAAAACATTTAAAAAGTAAAAGGGAAAAATGTAAAAAAAAAAAAAAAAAACCACAAAGGGGAAATACACATGGATTAAGCCCTTGGTGAATCACTTCTGACCATAGGCCTTGCTAGCAGGTAGGCAGCACTGGAAACTGAATTATTGCAGAAGCAGTTAGGTTAAAATTTAATGCCTTATCATTTAATTTCTTTTGATCCTTTTAAAATTGTTTTAGTTTTTAATATTTTCTGATTTTATGCATGATGTTCTTGTCATACCACAATTCGTCATAACTTCTGTTATTACTTTTCAGTGTGTCAAATTCTCAAAATTCAAGTGGGTGTATGTGAGATCATATTTTGATTTTCTTGAACTTGTTATAATTTTGTTAAACTTTAACCTGAATTTACATAAGAGTGATCAATGGTCTATTCCACAGTTGGCCCCTGGTTTCATTTGGGCTGCTAATATTGAGCTTCATCATTATTTTACTGAAGGTGTAGTCAATTTAATTCCTGTGTATTCCATTTGACAAGGACTATGTCTGAAAACAATTCACATTTTTCCAAAAAATAAAAAAGAAAAGGGCAGGAGGAGTGTATTTGCTATGAAGACGTCTCTGGTCTTTCAAAATTCTATCATGTGATTTTCAGTCTCATTTTTATCACCAAGGCCATAGTTTCCAACTACTATGGCTTCTTCTTTGGTCCAACTACTGTATTGGAATAATTATGAAAGCCTCTTGATTACAAGTTTCATCAATTTCAGGTTGAAGAAGTTAGTATAATTCTTCAGTTTTTGTCTCACTAGTTTTATTTATGGTTGCACACATTTGAATAAGTATATTAACTGGTATTTCTTTTAGGCATAGAAATATTATCCTATGACAGAAGTGTATTTCACAATAGATCTTGAAATGGGCTTTTTTTGACAATGAATTTGATACCAGTCTACTGGAATTTGTCATTCCAGGCAGAGTAAACCACCTGACTATCTGATTCAAAATGTCTAATATCAGTCCATTTCAACTCACTACACAATACACTGTAAATTCAAAGTGTTTCTAATTTAAGATTAATTAGCTATAATTTAATATGCTGCTTATCCTTTTATATTAAGTCAAATAATAAACTTTTAAACTTTTTGTATTGTGAATTTGGTGAATGTTTACAGAGAAAATAAGTTTTCTATCCAACAATGCTTATACCGTTTGCTTCATCTATTGATTGCAATTACACTATGTCATATCACTTTTATTTCTTTTTCTCTTTGTTTCCTGTTTCCATATCTCCCTGTTCCTAGCCTTTATGAAATTTGTCCTTTGGTAAATCCTGCCCATATGATTGCAAAGTATTTCTTATTCTAAGCTGTGAATTTCTTACGTGTTATTATTTTCCTTATATTCCTGTCTAATGTATGCCTGCAAATGAAGCCATGCAGGTGAGCTCAGTTCCAGGCTTGCAGAAAGGACAATAATCTCAGAGATTTCATGAATCCCCGTCTGAATGAGTAAATCTGGTCTTCTTAATTATTTGAGGGCTTACCCCTGACATTTTTCTCTGACTCTAGTCAGGATTTTTTAATATGAGCTTTTCAGAGCAGTGGTTGTGGTATCTGGGCACCATCTATTTCCTCTGGTGTAAGAATCATATACCACCAGGTGTCTGTCAATTTGTCTCACTATGGCGGCTTGTATGTTGCTTGTATCCTGGAAGCTATTTCACTGATATTTCAGATGGCAGCAGATTCACACAAAGTGAACATTTTTCAGCTGAGCTTTCTTACTAAGAACAGGCAATGGAGAATGACTCCACTCTCTACTTCGGAGGAAGGAGTCACGGAAAATCTTATGCATAGCTTGCAAACATTGCCAAACAATGAAGGTCTAATTAATGGAAGCAAAACATTGGCAGAGGTAGTACATGAAGATGGGGGCCTTGGATCCAAGGGCACTAAAAATGTGACTGAGGAGGATTTCTCAGAGTAGACTTGACCCTGGTGATGTGAGTTGAATAAAGCATGTGAAACTGGAAACTTCGGGGTCTGCACTTGCTAATGGAGTATGACTCAAAGTAAAGAGATACCACTGCAAAAATCTGCTGATGATCAGAACTTGGGAAATGCCAAGTATGAATCTAGAGGAAAATTGGAAGTAATCAAAAATGAAATATATACAAGTCCTAGGCATTAGTAGTAAGGTGAAATGAACTGATATTGGCCATTTTAATTCAGAAAAGCATATGCTTTACTATACCAGGAATATGATAATTAAGAGGATTGGTGTGGCATGCATTGTCAAAACCAAAAAAGAATTTGCAAACTCACTGTCATTGAGTCTATGCCAACCCATACTGACCCTACAGGACAGGGTAGAACTGCTCCTGTGGGTTTCAAGAGTGTAACTGTTTATGGGAGGAGAACATCTTGTCTTTCTCCAGTGGAGTGGTGGTTTTGACTTGCAGATGTCACCCGATGTGTAACCAATACATCACCAGGGCTCCTGCACTGAAAAAATTGACATTTGAAAGTCAATCATGAAGAATGATGATGTCTGTGATAGGATTATATCTGCTGACATTCAAAGAAATCCAAAGAACACAACTATTATGCAAATTTATGCTCCAATCCCAAAAACTAGTGAAGAATTCTACCAAGCCTTCAATTGGAAATTGATCAAACATTCAATCAAGATGCATTCATAATTATTGGCCATTGGGATGCAAAGAATTTAAACAAAGAGAAAGGAACACTAGGTGGAGATTGCATGATATTACTTTAAAAAACCTATGACTTATTCATAGCAAATACCTTTTCCAACACAATAAAAGGTAACTATGCACATGGATTTCTCTAGATGAAATAAACAGAAATGAAAGTGACTACATCTGTGGAAATTTGTTTTCACCCAAAATATTGGAAGGGGGTCAGAAAGAAAGGCAAATATTCCATTGCAGAAAAGCAGACAGCTTTCTTAACATTATTGCTGTTAGGTGCCATCAAGTCGGTTCTGACGTACAGGGGCCCTAGGCACAACAGAAGTAACACGCGCGCTCCCACACCAGACTCGCCATGGCTTTATGTTGGAGCGCATTGTTGCCGCCACTGTTTCACTCATCTTGTCAAGGGTCTTCCTCTTCTTTGCTACCTCTCCGCTTTATCAAGCATGATGTAGGGACTGGTCTTTCCTGACAACATGCTCAAACTACAGGAGCCTAAGTCTCCACATCCTTGCCTTTAAGGAGCATTCTGGTTGTCCTTCTTTCAAGATAAAGCCTTTCTTCTTTCAGCAGTCCATGGTATTTTCAATCATCTTCTCCAGTACCATAACTCAAATGCATCAATTCTTCTTCAAGCTGCTCTATTCAGGGTCCAACTTCACATGCATATGAGGCAACTGAACACACCATAGCTTGGGCCAGGCGTGCTTTAGTCTTCAAAGTAATGGCCTTGCTTTGCAGTACTTCAAGGAGGTCCCCTGCAGAAGAGTTAGCTGATGCAACGCATCCTGTGCTGCTTCCATAGCACTGATTGTGGATCCAAGCAAGATGAAAGTCTTCACAAGTTCAATCTTTTCTCTTTATCATGGTGTTGGTTCAGTGGTGAGGATTTTTCTCTTTTTTTACACTGAGCTATAATCCATACTGAGTGCTGCAATCCTTTATCTTCATCAGTAACATAAGTATTTATATATTTTTTAATTACCCTAATTTAAGATATCCTGCCAAGCTAATTAAATGCTAGCGTATCACAATCAATGAACTGAAGATGTTCATCTAATAAATATAAATCTATACTGATTGAATTTATTTGAACTAATTTTTCTCTACTTTATAAAAATGTTTCTCCTTTCAGTTATTTTTGTTTTAAATGAAAACAATTGTATGCTACTCCTTTGATTTCTATCCTTTTTGAATATACTTTAGGTTTTGTGGTATTTAAGAAACAATGCAATTTTAAAAATCTTTTCCAAGTTTTCCTGTTGATAATTTATATTTTGTGTGTAATTTCCAGGAAAAACTATTCAAGACATATCTGAAATCATTGTTAGTGTTAATGTTTCTGTTAAACTTTCCATAATGTTTTTACAGTGGGTTGGTTTGGGGTTTGATTTTTCCCCCAATAATTAGAGTTGAGAAAAACCCTAGATTCACTACAATGCACTGCAAATTTATGAATAGGTTTATGAGACAGCCAACTTTGTCATAACAGCTTCCAAATGTCAGCACAGCATTGGATGCATCCTATTATTGTTATGCTTTGAATTTGTTCCTGAAAATATGGGTTTAAATTCTGATCCTCTTGCCTGTAGTTATAATCCCATTTAGGAATGGTTATCGTTGTTATGCTGATGAGACAGGCTTAGTGAGGCTGTATCTCCAGTCTATCACTTACCAGATAGGAATGAGGCATATAAGGGAAGGAAGTCAGAGGAAGGAAAGCAGGCACCAAGTCACATAATGAAATGAGACAAGGAGCTCCTTCCAGACCCAACAGTAAGCCTTCCCCTAGAGGTGGAGGACTTCCGGCCTCCTTACCTAAGAGAGCATACATTTACCACAATTCAAATGCACCTATTCTTCAATCTTCCTTATTCAATGTTCAACTTTCACATGCATAGGGGACAATTGACAATACCACGGCTTGGGTCAAGTGTACCTTAGTCCACCAAGTAATATCCTTGCTGTCTAGTACTTTAATGAGGTCTTCTGTGTCAGGTTTACCCAATGATCTCCTGACCGCTGCTTCCATGAGCATTGATTGGGGACCGAAGCAAGACCAAATCCTTGACAATTTCAATGCTTTCTCTGTTTACCAAAATGTTACCCATTTGTCCACGATTTCTTTGTACATTAAATTGTAATCCATACTGAAGGTTGCAATCCGTCAGTGTCATCAGCATGCGCTTCAAGTCCTCCTTACTTTCAGCAACAAAGTTGTCCCATTGTATAGTTCAGATTCATAGTAAGCCTTCCTCCAACCCCGATACCACGTTCTTCTTCATATAATTCAGCTTCTCTGATTATTTGCTTAGAGTACAGATTAAGTATGATGCAAGGCTACAACCCTGACACACATCTCTCCTTATTTTAAATCATGCAGTTTCCCCCCTTGTTCTATTCACACAACTGAGTTCTCCAATTTTCACTCTTCATAGTTTGTCATTATCCACAGAGTTGAACACCTTTTTCATAGTCAATAATAAAACACAAACGAAAATCTTTCTGGTGTTTGCCGCTGGTTTTCTGCTCTGACGCCTGTGATGCTCAGCAAGGATGTCCTTTGCTCCACATGCTCTTCTGAATCCCGCCTGAATTTCTACAGGTTTTCTGTCAATGTACTGCTGCAACAGTTTTGGATGATCTTCAACAAAATTATGTTTACATAATTCTGCTGGGTTACCTTTCTTTGGAATAGGTAAAAATTCAGATCTCTTCCGGTCAGTTGGCCAAACAGCTCTCTTCCAAATGTTTTAGCATAGATGAATGAGTTCATCCTATATTTGACCAGCTTGTTGAAACACTTCAGTTGGTAATCAATTCCTTCCCAGCGCCTTGTTTTGGGCTAGTGCTTTCAGCGCAGCCTGAGCTTCTCCCTCCAGAACCATTGGTTCTTGCTCATATGCTACTTCTTGAAATGGTTGACTATTAAAGAGTTCTTTTCAGTACAGTTACTCCTTGTATTGTTTCCACCTTCCTTTGACGTTTCCTCCGTTGTTCAATATTTTGCCGACAGAATCTTTCAATATTGAAACTCAAAGCTTGAGTTGTTCTTGAATTCTTTCCATTTAAGATTTGCTGAATGTGTTGTTTTCGGTTTTCTATTTTTTATGGTTTTCTAACTGTAAGTCTTTGCACATTTCATTATGATATTTTACTTTGTCTTCTCGAGCTTCCTTTTGAAATGTTCTATTTAGCACCAATACTTCATCATCTTTTGCCATTTTTCTTAGGTACTCTGACTAAGAGCAAGTTTCAGAGGTTCTTCAGGCATCCTCTTTGATCTTTTCTTTCTTTCTTTTAAAAAGTGTCTTTTTAGTGACAATTTTCTTTCTGCATGTACACTGGTCTTAATATTCTCCCACAGCTCATCAAGTCTTCTCTCATTAGTGTGCAATGTGTCAAATCTATTCTTGAGAAGTTCTCAAACTTCCAGTGAAATATACTCAAGGTCATATTTTGTGTCTCGTGGACTTGTTTAAATTTTCCCCAGCTTTATTATGAACTTATATATGAATAATTAATTATCTGTTCCACAGTTAGCCCTGGCCTGATTTCAGCTGCTGATATTGAAATTCCCCCTTATCTTTTCCTCCAGATTCAGTCAATCGATTTCTGTAGATTCCATCTGGGGAAGTCCAGGTGCATAGGCATCTTTTGTTGTTGAAAAAAGGTATTTCTGATGAAGATGTTCCTGGTCTGGCAACATTCTATTGTGTAATCTATTGCTTTATTTCTATCACCAAGACCCTATTTTCAAAGTACTCTTCCTTCCTCTTTGTTTCCACTTTTGTATCCCTGTTGCTAATATATTCAATGCCCCTGGATTGCATATTTGATAAATTTCAGACATTGGTAAATTTCCTCAACTTCTGACACACTGGTTTTGGTGGTTGGAACCTCAATCTGAATAGCTGTATTGACAGGGTTTCCATGTATGGAGATAGTTAATATCCCATAACAGACAGCATTGTGCTTCAGGATAAATTTTACAATATGCTTTTTGAGAATGAATGCAGCTCCTTCTTTTTTGAATATGGCATCCCAGCATGGCAAACCGTATGATGTCCTGATTCAAAATGGCCAATTCAAAGTCCGTTTCATTTTTGATGACTTCCACTTTTCCTAGATTCATACTTCCTACATATATTTGAAATTCCAATTATTAATAAATGTTTGCAGTTATTTATTCTCATTTTGAATCATGCCCCATCAGCTCATTAGCATCTCAAAGCTCCAGAAAACTTTACTTCTTCCACATCATCTGATCAACTCTATTTTGAGAAAGCAGCTCTTTTTCAATCATATTTTTAGTGCCTTCTGATTTGAGCAGCCCATCTTGTGGTCCTAGCTCTCACACTATCCCAGTGCTACTCAGGAGGCTCTCAGCATCTGACAGCATTCTGTTGCTGTACTGAGGTTTTCAGTGGCTATTTTCTCATAAGTGGACTGCCTAGTCCTTCTTTGTAGTCTGTTTTTTTAAAAAAAAATAGATACGTTTATAGTAAATATGTATTATATTTTACATATCTTACGTAACAGTTTTGTAGTCTGTTTGGTCAAGAAGCTCCACTAAAACCTGTTCCATTTGGGTGACCGTGCTGGCGTTCAAACTACCAGTGACATGGATTCCCGCATCACAGCAATGCATCACTCAACACAGTACCACCAAGACCCGACAGACACTTCATAAAATACTCAAAGAAACTTTTATTTTATGAAGTATCAAAATATGAAGCTATCATTTCTTGACAAATCCCCATCAAGGTCAACCCTCTTCGGAAGCGGTGTTTTCATTTCTCTATTACTTCCCGAATGGATGCTGGTGGCACAGCAGGCTCAACATTGGGCTGCCAATCACAAGGTTGGAGCTTCAAGCTTAATAATTTCGGAAAGAAGAAAAAGGAGTATGTTTCCTTCTATAAAGTTTTTTTCCCTGGAAACTCTATGAGGCACTATGTTTTCTAGGGCCACTTTGCGTTGGAATCAGTAGACAGCAGAGGGCTTCCCCCAAAACTTCTTCACTTTTCTATTTATATCCCATCCAGGGTGTCCATCAAGGGGCTTAAGTCGTGTTCCTTTGAAGTGTTCTTTGAACTGCGGAACAAAAACAAGTAGAAAGGGGAGATATCATGTGTGTGAAATTCTCATTGGATTCCCTTTCTCCCCCTGGAGAAAGCCCTTGTTGTCCTTGGAGAATTGTCAGGTGCAATGTTGTTCAGGGAAAAATTATTCTTTGCCCAGCTGTCACGGCCCTTTTCTCACCAATGTAGTTTTGAATTTTCTTAAAGTTCCTTCTTAATTAGCCCTTGTAATTCTACTTTGAGAAAATTGATCAAAGCTGCTTCTGTGTAATCACAAAAACTGTCACCGTACCAAGTGTAGAAAAAAAATATTTTCATAGCTCTTAGTTGCATACAACTTAGAATTGTAAAATAATTCAAAGTTAAGGCTCAGTGGCCTCATGGAATCAGATAATACTAAAAGGTTCCAGCATTGAGAATAATCTGTAGTCTCTTTATCTTATTCTAAAATCAAATTAAACCTCAAAAAATATAGTGAGCTGGAAACACGGGGGGGCGGGGGGACTGTGATGATATGGGTGAGTGAACACTGCTACAAAGTATAGGAAGTGCTGTTTGGATTTGATTACATGAATATCATTGGTAATTTTAAAGAGCCAAGAAATAAAAATCCAAAAAGTGAATGAGTGGGTGAGAAGTGAAGTCTAACATGCAAACAACAAGAAGAAAATGATCTAAAATTGATTGTGGCAAAGATTGTACAACTCTTCTGGATATGGCTGAACTATTGAGTAGTAGGATATGTCTATGAAGTGCCAACTAAAGTGTTTAAAAATGTAAACAACTAGTGAATTTGGAGTGTTTGTGGGTGTGTTTTTAAAATTATTTGGAGTCTGGAGTTTTTATGATTTCAATTAAGAAATCATTGAAATGTTGAATTTGAAAGCACACTTGTAAATAAGGATTTTTTTTACAAAGATATTATAAACTTCCCTACTTGTCTGTCAATTTGCATACTCTGGTGGCTTGTGTGTTGCTGTGATGCGGGAAGCTTTGTCACTGGTATTTCAAATGCCAGGCGGGTCACCCAAAGGGAACGGGTTTGAATAAAGCTTCCAGGTAAAGAAGACACAACAAAGAAGTAATTGGCTCCCCAATTCAAAGAAAGTAGCTGCTGAAAACATTATACATAGTTTCAAAGCATTGTCAGATACCAAAGGCCTAATACCGAATATTGCCAGAGACAGTCCCAGAGGATGTCCCAGGGGAAAGGAGGCATTCCAGATGTGACTACGGAAGAGTTGCTTTCTCAATGCAAATCAGTCATGGTGTCATGAATGGAGTAGAGCTTGGGGGACGGGAGACTTTGGGATTTTCCTTTGCTGATGGAGTACAATTTAAGGTAAGAAGGAACAGATAATAATTGGGATTTGGAATGTGCAAAGTATGGATCTAGGAAAATTGGAAATTGGAAATTGTAAAAAAAAATGAAATGGAATGCAATCAGATGGCTACCCTAGGCTTTAGTGAGCTGAAATGGACTGGCACTGGCCATGTTGACTCAGAAACACATATGCGTTATTATGTGACACAAGCAGGAGAAATGGCATTGCACTCATTGCCAAAAGGGACACTTCAAAATCTGTTTTGAAGTGCAACGCTGCCTGTGATTGGACATTTATCCTTCTTTAATGGAATCCAATCAATCCAACTATTATTGAAATGTATGAAAAAACCACAAAAGCCAGAGGTGAAGAAATCAAAGAATTTTACCAATAACTTAAGTCTGAGATTAATCAAACATACAATCAATGTGCATTGATAATCATCGGCCACTGGAATACAAAAATTGGAAACAAAGAGGAAAGAATAGTAGTTGGAAAATATGATTTGGGTGATAGAAATGAAGCTGGAAATCCCTTGATAGAGTTTTGTAAGACCAATGACTTGTTCATAGCAAAGAACTTTTCTCAATAGCCCCAAAGGTGACTCTATACGTGGGGAATCTCAATATCAGCAGCGAAAACCAGGCCATGGATGACTGTGGAGCAGACCCATCAATTGCTCCTATGTAAGTTCAGGTTGAAGCTGCAGGAAATGAAAACAAATTCACGAGGGCCAAAGTAGTCCTTGAATCTGTCCCACGTGAGTCTCTAGAACATCTCAAGAATAGGTTTGCTGCATTGAACACTACTGTTAGAAGACCGGTGGAGCTTTGTGAGGACATCGAAAACATCATTCTTGAAGAAGAAAAGGCCAAATAAAAGACAGGAAAGGAACTGTCAAACTGGATGTCATAAGAGACTCTGAAACGTACTCCGAAGCATAGAACAGCTAAAGCACATCTAAGAAAAGATGAAGTCAAGGATCTGAATAGCAAATTTCAAAGGGCAGCTCAAGAAGACAATGCAAAATATTTTAAAGAAATGTGAAAAGATATAGAGTTAGAAAACCAAAAGGGAATAACACACTCAGTATATATTAAACTTAAAGAACTCAAGAAAAACATTCAAGCCTCAAAGTGTAATATTTAAAGACTATGGAAAAATATAGAATGTTACAGGAATCTTGGAAAAAAAATTAGAAGGAATACACAGAGTCCTTGTATGAAAGAAAACTAGTCAGCAGTCCATGTCAGGAGGTAGCGTATGAGCAAGAACCAGTGGTGCCAAAGGAAGAAGCTCAAGCTGCACTGAAAGCACTGGCCACAAGCAAGGCTTATTAAAAACATTAAAATGTTTCAATAAGCTGATGAAGGACAGGAAGCACTTACTCCTCTATGTCCAGAAATTTGGAAGAGAATCACTTGGCCAACTGATTTGTATCCATTCCAAAGAAAGGTGACCCCATAGAATCCTCAAATTGTAGAACAGTATCATTGATATGAAATCCAAGTAAAATTTTGCTGAAGATTACCCAACAACGGACATAGCAGTATACTGACATGGAAATGCCACAGGTTCAGTCTAGATTCAGTAGAGGAAGTGGAACAAGGGATGTTATTGCTGGTGTCAGGTTGATGTGACTCAAAGCAGAGAATATCAGAAAGATGTTCCCTTGTATTTTATTGACTATGACTATGTGTGGATCATAGCAAACGAGATGAATGGGAATTCAAGGACACTTCAGTATGCTTACGAGGAATTTGTATCTCAGTCAAGAGGCCATTGTGGGAACAGAACAGGGGAATGCAAGAACATGGTTTAAAATCAGGGAAGGTCTGTATCAGGGTTGCATTCACTCACTATACTTAATCTGTATGATGACCAATCTCTATGCTGAGCAGAGAAGTTGGATTAAAGGAAGAAGGATGTGACATCAGAATTAGAGGAGGGTTTATTAACAACATCAAATGTGCGGATGGCATTCAGCTTAAGCACCGTAATTCAGCAAGTCCAAATTTCCCAAACAAGTGCCCAGAGTCATCCCACTTCAAAAGCTAGCTCCTGCACAAAAGTACTCATTGTTACTTGCTCCATGGGTTGAGAAATCCATCACTGTTTCCTGCTCTGGCTCCTGATGGTAATGAGATTCCTCCTCTTGCTTTTCCGAGGACTCAGTTTGTAACAGAAGGATGGCTCTGCAGGAAATCCTGTGTTCCATTACTCACAGGAGATTCCTATCTGTAGCTTCCCCCACCTTTTTACCAGACCCGTGCAAGGAAAAGGTTATTTGGTGAGAGTTAGAGACTGACTAGAAAAGTCCCATTAAATAATTCACTGCCCCGGTAATGCTTAAAAGACGTTGTGGAGAAATGTAATTGAAAGATAATGGAAGTTAAAAAAAATACAACATACCCTACGGTTACCATAGTTGTGGAGTGCTCTATAGGGGTTAAACGGTGTGCTGTTACCACAGGATCAGCAGTTCAACTTTACTGATGGGACTTTCTGTTCTTGTAAATACATACAGCCTGGAAAACCCAAAGAGGTAGTTCCACTGTGTCCTAGCTGGAAGGTGGCCTCTAGGTCCGTGTCAATCACAGAACAAACCACTGCCACCTTCCAGCTTCTTGGAATTCTTGATGAAACTGGGTATGCCTGTCCATAAATTAGAAATGAAACCAATTGTAGTTCAAATGTATGTACTCATCAATATAAAACCTCCAGAAGGGTATTTATATATGTTAAAGCCCTCACGCCATTCGGTCTACTCTACAAACAAAAAGAGAACATTGGTTCAATGGGTGACTCAGTTCTGTGCAGGTCTTTCAAGGGAGCAGGAGAGCTTCTGCTGCATTGTATCCTTCCAAAGTGCTAGTATATCCTGTTCTCCACGGCAGCGACCGGCCAACGTTAGTATAATTCGTGTCATGGTTAATGTAAGGCTAGTAATATTATTCCCACAATAGGCTTACAAAAAGGAGCATTTATAGCCAGATATTAAGAATTACATAGAAGTAGTCTTGAATCACTTTTAATAACATCGCTAAAGCCACACACTAGCTCGGACATTGTTTTTTAATATACAAAATAATGGTATTAAGTCATCCTCTATTGAAACAAAGATGCTAAATAAAATATTATTAATGAACAGTACAAAAGCCAAAACACCAAACCCACTACCATCAAAATATTTTTTCTTCAAAACCATTTTATTGGGAGTTAGTACAGATATATCATTCCACCATTCAATCACATCAAGCAGTATTGTATAATTTCTCCCACAGTCACTTTCAAACTATTATCTTCCTTTCTGAACTCCTTGACATCAGCTCCCATTTTCCACTGCCACCACCACCACCACTGGACCCCCCAGAAACCCTTATTCCACTTGCTGTCCCTATAGATCCATCAATCCTGGGTTTCATAGACTGAAAAACATATAACAAAACTTAAAGATAACACATCTGAGATAAACAAATATGAACAAACAAACAAAACTACAGAACAGTTTGAAAACCAGATCAAGCCTAATATGCATTGGGAGGGATTCAGGGGTCCTCAAACTACAGCCTGTGGGCCACATGCGGCCCACCGAGGACATTTATCTGGCCTGCCGGGTGTTTTTGCCACTTTTGTTTTTTACTTCAAAATAAGATATGTGCAGTGTGCATAGGAAATTGTTCACAGTTTTTTGTTAAATTATAGTCCAGCCCTCCAATGGGTCTGAGGGACAGTGAGCTGGCCCCCTGTTTAAAAATTTTGAGGACCCCTGGAACCATTCAAGTCAGGTTGATCATTTTGATCTCGTGAAGTCATCTCTCTAATGCACTGTATTTGGTACCTGATTTCGTCCCATCCCTCTATTATGGATAGAGAGAAATAGCCCTGGGTTTGTTTCCTATGTAGTTCCCACAAATGTATCTTTGGCTCCCGCTGTCATTCATAGCCTTCTGCAAACTAAATTCTCACAATTTAGGCTCTGATACTATTCCTTCCTTCTACTTCAAATTGTATGATTTACAGTCCGTCAGTGACTGATGTTGGTGTGCTTCTTCCGTGTGGAATTAGTTGACATCTCACTTAGAAGGCTACTTATTTGGAGGCAAGTCTTTACAACCCCAGATGCTATTTTATCTGATAGCCAGGCACCATCTACTTTCATCACACTTTGCTATCGAACTCATATCTTCTCTGTTCCTTTTCTGGGGCAGGTATCGAGCAGAGCCATGTCCTAAGAATTGTTCTTAGATTTAAGCAAGGATTTAGTGCAAGCTCAAAACCCACTCCTGGACCTATGTTTGTTTTTTTATTGTATTGTTTATTTAGTTTTAAATTTGGTATCTATGCTGATTAACATTAGACATGCATGTCTCTTTAAACAGCTGTTAGTTTTTTACTTGCCTACATCTTTAGAACTAAATTAGGCACATCTTAGAAAAGTTTTGTATTCTGAATCATAGAATTTTGTTTTATTTTTAACCTGCCTTTCAAAAAGCTCCTTGTTAATTTATGATAGAGAGTTCTATCAATCATCTTCCTGGGGCATAACAATCTTCCATGATTATTGTCTTTGATTAGCCCCTGCTACTACTTTTTTAAAGGATAAAATAATAATAATATAAAGGTAAAAATACAAATAATGAATAAAGAGAAAAGACCACTAACACTATTTTAAAAGGCAGGAAAGACAATTTTGTCATGGAACAAGCAAGAAATACTTATACCTAGAACAAATTCAGGTTGGATCAAGAAGGAGGTCAACTGACCAAGTCTCAAGCTCAATGCAGCATAATCAAAAGTACAGTGATCTCTATCTGATAGTAAAGTTTTTTGACACCCTTTCCTGTGACCTGAGGGATTTGCCAACAGCCTGATCTGACTAGATACTCTGCAGATGGGCTTTGGGCTCCCACTGTCCTCTCCATAGCCGTCTGCAAATTGGGTGTTCACAATTTAAGCTCCGATATTCTTCCATTTGTCATATTTGGATATTGTTACTGTCATCTTTAGATCACACAGCTGGCATGCTTCTTTCATGTGGACTTAGTTAACTCCTCACTCAGATGGCTGCTGGTAGGAATACAAGCCTTGAAGACACAATTCCTATTGTTAGCTGGGCACCATCTTTGCTGGAGAACACTATCTTCAGTTGATCATTTCATGAAGGTGAGTATGGAGCAGGGCCATGTTATCAGGATTAACTCTTCTTGGATTGGGGCTAGAGTTAATTGGAAGCCCAGAATCCATCTGCTTGTCCATGGGACAGGCACAACTGAAGTTTACTTTGGCAGTTGTGTGATGGCAAAATCAAAACACTACAAGACCAACTGTCCCAACAACAGCAACAAAACAACCAGCATGCGAAAAAACAAACAAAAAAGCAAACTAAAGGCTGGAAACAAAACCTCATAGAAACACACACAAAAATGTAAATAAAACATTGTTAACATCCCCCTGGGGTATAAAGCAGTTGCACTGATAACACCATCAATTTTTACAAAGACACAGCACTCCGGACACTGTAGTTATGCAAGTCCAGGTCCCATGTGAGCCACAAACCATGAATTGTTGGCCTACGCAGTTCACGCTCCCACTCATTTGAGCTGTTTACTTTGAGTATGGAGATTGGTACGAGGGGAAACTTCCTGAATCAATTCTTCCATGTGCAGATCCCTGTCCAACAGAGCAACACCTGTTCTATCACTATGAGGGACATCAAGCTACTAAATACATGATGATTCTGGGTCCCTTTCTGCTGGACATCCACTAAGTACGGGGATTCCCCCTAAGGTCCCATGACTGCCACTTCCACAGCCGAGGACGACCACTATCTGATTCCTCTCTTCTCCAAGTAACTCAGTCCAAGGGTACAAGCAACTTCAAGGCAGGGCTCAGTTTATTCAGCCGGATCTCTGTTAAGTCCTCCCCTGGGTTATACCATGCTGCCTACAAGGAAAGTATCCAAGGTCATCTTGGTACTTAGGCCATGGCGTGGTTCACCAAGGGTTGGGCAGAAACATATTTTTAGTGTCTGCTCAGGGACCAAAAGGCTGGTCTATTGATCCCGTAGGTTCCCTACAATCATTGTTTAGCATTCCTTCCCGATGTGAGGTTACTTCTCCCCAATCACCCACCATGCTCACCAACAGAGCTATCAGTGTCTTCTCCAAAATGTAGATGCTCCCCTCCCCTGGTCTTGACTTGATATTCCACCAAAGTTCTCCTTCCATTCCTGCAAGGGGGTGGGGGTGAACTATTGATTTGACTCAGCTTTATCTCAATGCTGCATAGCCTCAAGTGGATGGTCTTCTCCCATTCCCCCGGCTTGAAGGAGTGATCCCAGAAATGTGAGGTCTTCTTGTGGCTCTTGTGAAGTGTGCATAAGGGAGATGATGTATGGCTCTCGGCTGATAAGTAGACTTCTTTCCTTTTGCTCAGGAATTGGTCCCTAATATTTATTTATTGATATTTCTCCTTATAATAATGGACTCATACAATACTTGTCTTTTGTGATTGACTCACTGCACTGAGCATAATGGTTTCCAGGTCCTTTCCATGTCACGTGGTATTTCATGCTTTCGTCACTGACCTATTGATTTATTTATGTGTAAGAAGAACTTTCTCTCAAGGAGTAATTGGATATCAAGAAAACATCCCAGTCCAAATCATGTCTACAAGTTTGATACTAGTCCATAAGTCTGACACCAGTCCATAAATTCCTCTTCCGTTCACGCAGTCACAGCAATGAAGCAAAATGCAGCAAGATCACAGGCCAGTGGGTGCAAAGTTTTGTGGATCCAGTGGCCGTGGATGCATCTGGAGGGTTCCTGCAGGGCTCCAGAAGTGTTTGATGTTCCTGCATGTGCTGTCTCTAGTCTGAATGCAATTTTCAAATGAGATAAAAATTGACTTCCTGATTAAGGGGAAGCTGTGACATATAAATAATTGATCATCCCTGCATGTGTATGATTTTAAGACAAGTTATCTTTCCATTTAACTTAAAATACACTGGATTTCCTTGCATTGTTAGTGCTTCAAAGAGTTAAATTGTATTTTCAATTAAAATAACTATTGAGCAATAGGTCCTTAAAAATCACATGGCGATTCAGTCTAACTGCAAGTTACATTGCTTACCACTTACTTGGCAATAATGTGGAAAGCAATAGAATTATTATTGCCCCCCACCCAGTGATTTCATATTAGGATCTGGTTTCATATTAGAACCCCGTTTTTTTCTATTTAATAAAATACAAAGACCTCATAATAGCAGCCTTTTAAATAATTTATTCCCTTTTTGTGTTTACAGTTGATAGCAGGAAATGCACAGATTCAACATCCACTTATATATTTCAGTCTCCCATAAGACAAACTCACTGACCTCTACATTGCCTATCTGATTTTTTGAGTTAAGGTTAATTTGATCCTAGATCCTAAAAGAGACCAATGCTCCAACAGGCATTCTTTAGTCGTTAAGCTGGGCTGTGGGTTGATTTGCGGAGCCCTGCTCTCGCTCACTGCCTCGGAGTCGAGGCTGACTCACCAGGGCCCCTCCTGTGGATTTCCGAGAATGGAACTGTTTTCAGAATAGAAAGCCTAGTCCTTCTCCTGAGGAGATGCTGGTGGTTTTGAACTGGCAACCATGTGATCCAGTACGACGTGCAACTACTACACCACGAGGGCTCCTAATGGGTTGTTAGCAGGGCTGCAAACAACAAGATCAGCAGCTGGAAATCACCAGGCACATCTCAGAAGAGGGGTGAGGCTTTCTGCTCCCAGGAAGATTTACAGCCTTGGAAACAAAAAGGGGCTATGAATCAGAATGTACTCAATGGCCATGGATCTGAACTTTACTGTTTGGTTTAATAAGACCTCAGAGGATATGTTTGGTTTAAGGTTTAAAGATTACCTTTGGAAACAGATACTCAGATACTTATACACACAAATATACACTGCAACACTATTCACAATAGCCACAATGGGAAAACGATCTAAATGAACATCAATAGACAAATGGATAGACAAACTATAGTACATACAGGCAATGGAAAAAGATGACCGATCTGTAGAGAAACAATGTCTTGCTTGATACATGCCACAATATGGATAGCACTTGATGGCATTATACTGAGTAAAATAAGTCAGTCCAAAAGAATAAATATTTATGACCGCAATTATATAAAACACATGTACCAGACAAGTGTATAGAGATGAGAGTTTATTAGTAATTAATGAAGGTTAGAGGGAAGAAAACAGGGAGCTGGTGCTTATGATTTTAGGTTTACAGCAATAGAAGGAGCACAATTAGCTTAGATGGTCAAGTTGATTAATGTCATTGCTGTCAATAAATTTATAAATTGTACAATAAGTTGTAAAAAGTTGAATTAGCAAAAGTATGTAATATATTTGTAACAACCACAAAAAAAGTAGTTGCCAAGACTTTTGTACAACCAAATAGCTCATGAGATGTGGCTCCATGGTTTGGAAGGTCAGGTCCCTGGTTTCGTGGGACATGCCAGTAAATTGGACTGTGTAGGGTTTCTGTTCTACCTTCTAGTTCACTGCTTCGTTTCTGTGATCTTGAAACCCTGCCAGGCAAGATAGAACAATTTGGCTTTACAGGAGGGAGAAAATGAAGGTGTGGTCAATTACCTCCACGAATAAATGCACCGTTTGCTTTGAGACTAGCATAAAGGGATGGTGCTTGGCAAGCCCTATAAACATTTTGATAGCTGGTTCTATCAAAAAATCTTCAGCAAGTAGAGAAAATGTAGAACAAAATTTTACATTCTCATGGATTCCAGACTTCCTGGAGGCAGGGAGTCTGGAAGAACACTTGCCACTATTGCCTGGAGATGAACTTTGAGCTCTTTTTGTTTTGTTTCTTTTTTCTTTTTTTTTTTTACATTCTTCCCCATAGCAATTAAATAAAAACTCACGGAAGGCAAAGGAGAAGGCTAAACATTTTGTTTGAAAAATAACATTAAAAAATGAAATTGAGTTGCTTCCAACACATAGGACAGAGAAATGTCACATAGTGTTAACGAAATTGTATGTCTTTATTGGAATCTTTCACCTGCTGAGAAGGGGGTTGCTCTGAATTGCGAACCTCATGGTTAGCGGATCAATACTTAGCAACACTACTAGGGCTCCTTAGGTCATTGTAACCTGCAGCCTGGGTGGCAACCATTAATTGGCAAAATAGTTTTCAAATGTAGAAAAGATTGGTAAGACTTCTGGCTGAATTTTAAGATACATTATTTATTTTACAACAATAGATACTTCAACTAACAATATCTAAATTAACTGATGAGAATCATCAATGTCACAGATGTGATAATTCATTGCTGCAATGATTGAAAATGAACCATTTTGTATGATATAAAAGGTAAGATTAAAACAAAAAAATCTAAAATTAATCTGTTGCCTTGATGGGTACGGCACTTGATGCTGACTTCCTGGTGGCCATGAGTCCGTGTCCACATGGTCTCTCCACTGCTTCAGCGTGTAATTTCCTGAGGACCACCTGCATCAGGTAGAGACTTGCCTGGAGGTCTGTATGTCAATCTTCTCCAAGAGTCAGCACTACCTTACCCAAGTCACTGAATTTACCATTCAAATACCCTTTTATCTGCCACTTAGATCAGAAGGAATGAGACATTCTGGATTTTCCTTCCAGGAAGTGAGAGCACTTGCTAGCTTCCTACCCACAGCCATCTCACTCGACTACTCTTGTGACCGCTGTTTTCTCTAATGCCTCATGATGTGGGACTCAGATTCTGGGTTGTGCTGCTTTGGAAGTCTGGGAAGACTAGAGAGGGGGACAGTTCCATGTCCTCCTTTTCCCCCAACAATAATTTGAAAGACACTCTAAATGCAACTTTAATTTGTCTTTGTGATCGTGAATTACATCCATGCTGATGTATTGCTAATTAGTATACGATCGAATGGATTTTCAAAGATAAATTGAGAGCAAACTGGAATGATGAATACTGTATCACATTGTCAACATTTTTAAAAATCTACCACTATAATTGTATCATACATTGTAATTCCAGTGTTCATTGTGCCAATTTTAAGTAAATTAAATAACTACCATTTTAATTTATACTTCATGTGGAACTTGAGAATTATTAGTAAAAAGAGGTCTTAATTTTTTATTACAAGTTAAGAACTTATCATTGCTTTTGCTACCTATGTCAAGGTCTTATTATAAAATAAATTGACCAAGAGTAATACTTCAAAATAAATGGCAAAGTATAATTTTAGGAATGGTGTTATTTGCTAATAGGCAAGGTTTGGCATTTTAGAAACCAAACACTAATACACGTGAGCCAAAGATATAAACTGAGTTACGTAAAAAATGCATCGAAACACAATGTGTACCAGTGATTTAGTAAATATGACATTTAAATCTTACTGGCTTGCAAAGGTTAAAATAACTAAACTTCCTTATCAGTGAATTTATCACTTTGTTGGGAAAGGTTCTGTGATAAAAAGACAGGGCCTTACTTTAATCATTTTTTGGGATAATATCCAAATGTTCAATACAGACAGAAAACTCCTACTTGTCTCCATTTACATTTGAATTTTTTATTAATGTGAAGTAGATAAAATTTTCCTTGAAAAATTCTAATTAGTTATTAAGAAAACAATGGTCAATTTTTCCTTAATAATTTGCTTTTAAACGAATAGACATTAAAGAGTTGATTTTTTATTGTTTTGTTTGTTTGTTTTGTGAAGTACTCACCAAAATCCAAGTTCAACAGATATTAAATAGTATCATTTCTCTTTGTCTTATTTATATTTTATACAAACTAAAAGAACCCAATTTATTTCACATGGACTTTATTGCCAGGTAGGCATGACATTTTTATGGAAGTGTGTTTATTAAAGTAGAAGGAAAATTCTTGGCACAATGAGGAAAACACTTACAGACTTTGTAGTTCCTAAAGTTCTGTTGTCAAATTTCTTAGGACTTCTTGGATCAGTACCTCCTTTGTCATTCTTTCTGCCATCAGCTGATTCTTTCTACCTCTCACCAAAATTATTTGAAAAACCTATTAAATAGTCTTAGTATATCTAATCGGTGCATTTGAACTGGGGTGTCAGTGAATAACAATGCACGTCCTCCCAAAAGCATGAACAAACCCATCTAAGAAAAAAGTACACCCAGAAAACTCCTTAGAGACAAGGATGGTGCCAATTCCGTTCCCTTACTTCATGCACATCATCAGGAAAGACAGATTGCTAGAAAGGGGTGAAATGGAGGATCGGTGAAGGTAAAGGGGATCCTTGGTGAGATCTATTAACACAATGACCGAAACAATGAACTCCAGCGGAGTAACAATTATGAAGATGGTGAAGCCAGCCCAGGCCATGGTTCCTTTTGTTGTATCTCAGGAGCCCTGGTGAGGCGAGCAGGGCAGCATTAGATTGCTAACTGTAAGGGTGGTGGTTCGAACCCACACCTGCCTCACAGAAGAAAGACAGTGCTGTTCCCACAAGATTTGCCAACCTCAGAAATCCTAGTGGTGTAGTGGTTATGCTTCAGGCTGTGATCCACACTATCAGAAGTTTGAAACCACCAGCAGTTCTGTGGAAGAAAGACCGGACTTTCTCCTTCTGCAAACAGTTAGTCTTGGAAACCCCCAGGGAGTCACTGTGAGTCTGCATCTACTCATTGGCAGTGACTTGGGTTTTTGAAAACCCTTTTTAGGATTGCTATGAGTCAGGATCAACTTGATGGCATTGGGTAAGGACACTGTGAGTCAGAGCCAACTTGGTGTCCTCTAATGACAGCAACGATATAACACAGTGATGTAACTCTTGGAACTTAGACGCTTTTTGAAATAAGGAACTACATTTTGATGGTAATTTATTTTCCAACAGTACCCAGTATGATCTAAGTCCACTAATGATGCCTAATAAAATATTTGCTTATTTGATTTATGTGTTTACCCATTCAGAAAATATGTTGCATCAGGATAATGCTACACCATGCGCCTCATTGCACCTCTGATAAAATCTGAATGTCTGTGCTTCAAATGATATCTACCAATTACATAAAGTCAGTATGAATTAAAACCTCCATTTATTTAAGTCCCCATGAAGTTTTTCTTCTCCCTATTGTCAATAAGGATCTAATTTTAGATCATTAAGGCTCATGATACAAAATTTACAAGTCAGATATTCTTAGTTACATCTTAGGATTTCTGCTTGTGTTACTTAAGCTTGTAAAAAGTCTCAGAAAATTCATAAGAATAATTAAAAACATGCTTTTGAATTACAGTTTAAACTAATTTGAAAAGTGATACCAAATGTAAGTATACTAAAATAATTGTAGAAGTAGATACCTCACAAATGTTAGGAGATTTTGTACAATTAAATTCATAACCTCAGAAAGAATTTTGTCCCTTGTTCCCATATGGTGTGCATGGAGAGATATTTGCTTCATTGAAAAACTAAGAATATACCCTTCCACTTTTCATAAAAGTTAAAATTTAGAAAATCTAAATTCTTGCATATCAACTCTCTCCAATTTATTAACAAATGTTTATATGGGGAGAGCACTGGGTTGGCTTTGTTAATCTAATTGCATACAATTTGCATACCACCAAATAACCCCAGGTGGGAATAGAATTTCATTTTGAGAAATCCATATATTTACCACTTAAATGTGGCAACTCTAAGTGCTTTGAAGAGGATCTCATGAGCAGGTCCTGGATAGAGTGGGAGAAAACGTGGGATGAAACTCAACAGCGCCCCAGAGACCACGCTTATTGGTTGGAGAGAGGCTGGTGGGACATAAGAGACTATGGCCTTTGGCCACCCAGTAGACAGAACTAAATTCACTGCCATGTTAGAAGAAGCAACCATTTCATATGAACAGATAGCATTTATGCAAGAACCACTTCAGAGGGCGAGAAAAGGAGAAGATGCGCACAGGAAACTTAGGGAGGAGGTAGGAAAAGTGAGGGGATTGTAATAGCTGAGTTGAAACCAAATTATTGAATGCAAAAGTGCATTCCAATACAAAGTTTTTTTAAAAAAAGAGGCAACTCTTCATTTTCTGCAATGTAGTATGTCAAAACACCAGCAAATCAAAATATTGACTACTAGTATCATCTGTGAATATAAAAGTCTCCTTAACTTTACTTCATTGCACATTGTAAATACTGAGAAAAGTTTATTAACATATTTAAAAGTGTTTCTCACACTTAGGAAACACCCCCATACAAGCAACAAGTAACTAAATCTTTTACAAAATGCTACCTGCTGCTATTTAAAATACCTGGCAGCAATGGGCATTCATTTTGGTTAACCGTTATAGCAATTCTTTGCATTTTTTTATCTTTTTCCAAAGGAGACAACTATGGCCCTATGTAAGCTTCATGTTAAGAAAATATGGAAGCTAGTCATCATTAAAGCAGCCACTCTTTGCCAAAGCTAAATTCTGCCTCAGGATGGTGACGGCAACGCCCTACATGGTCCCTTTGATGCCCCAGCAAATCCTTTCAACCATCTTCCAGCTATTTAAAGTGTGGGAAAAATACAGACAATTCTGGAATGCATTCATTACCTTGACAGTGCTTGACATGTTGGTCAGGCTGAAATGAATATGATTGTAGCCTTTGTGGCAGAAAACACTTTGCCTTCATTATAGTGGGAAGGCAGTTGATGCTGTAATCCCATTTTCATTTACAATTGCTCTCAAAATCCTCAACTGACAAACTTTCGTAGCACAGAAACACATTTAAACATATAGTTTATATTTTAAAAATGTAAACAATACCCATTGTCAATAAAATTGGTCTATAAAATAAGACCTAGTCATGTGGATTGCAGATTACAGAATATCATAATCATTTCAATAATCATAGACTGTCTACAGAGAATACAAGGAAATTAAATAAACACTGAATTAATAAATATTATCTTGGTTTTGTCACATGAACAAATCAGAGAATTCCTGATTTGTTTTTATTTCTCCCTCCTAATAATATTGAATACTATCTCAAGAATAAATTTAACTCATTGAACACTAATAATCAAATGCAAGGTGACTTGTGGGATCAATTCAAGATTATCATACATGAAAAAAGCTGTTAAAAAGAAAAGAAGAACCTAAATGGATGTCTTGCACCTACAGAAACTACAGTAGCAGTGATAACTGCAGATACAAAAGAGCTGGCCAGCGTTTCCAAAGGGCAAGTCCCGAAGTCCAAATAAGTGTAATAATATTAAGACCAAAATGTGGAGTTAGAAATCAAAAATAGAAGAGCATGATAAGCATGTCAAGAAATGCACGGACAGAAAAAATGAAATCAAACCTATTGGTGCAGAATGGAAAGATTCTTTGGGAAAAATATTGAGTGATGTAGTAATCACCAAAGGAAAATGGAAGGAGTCTACATAGCCATTGTTCAACCATTTTAATAAGAAGATTAAAATCAAGAATAGTTTGTTTTGCAGGATGAAATCCAAGCTGCACTGAAGGCACTGGTGAGAAATAAGGCTTTAGGAAGTGACAGAACGTCAAGGAAAACATTTCGAACAAGCAAACAAATGAAGAAGCTGCACTCCTGGTTGCAGGTGATCACTGCGCCTTTATTCCATCTTCTCTAATATTTCCTTCATGGTTCATTATTTTGCCCCTAGAATTCAATATTGTGACTTGAAGCTGAAAACTTTTCTTCAGTTCTTTCACCTTGAGAAATGTTGAGTATGTTGTTTCTGGTTATTTTTTTAGCTCCAGGAGTTTGCATGCTTCGTTATATTAGCTTTATATCAAGCCGCCCTTTGAAATTTCCACTCAGACATTTACTTCTATATTTCTTCCATTCTCATTACTCTCTGTTGAAAAGTAAGTGTGAGAATGTCTTCTGACATCCACTCTAATATCTTCTTTCTTTTTTGCCTTTTTGAGGACTTTCTGCTTTCTTCATGTATGTTGCTCTTAATGTCTTTCCATAACTCATTTTGTATTCTGTGTCTGGTGTGCAGCGTGTAAAATCTGTCCTGGAGATGATCTCTAAATTCAGGTGGAATATCCAAAGGTCATATTTTTGGTCTTATTAACTTGTTTTAATTTTCTTATGCTTCAGCCTGAATTGCCAGAAACACAATTCATGGTCTATTGCAAAAGTACCTTCTGGCCTGTTACTGAGGCCCAGGCCTTTGTCCCTTTTCACAATTGTAATTGACTCTTTTGTATTTTTATCTTGCAAGGTCCACATATACACTGCTGTTTATGCTATTAAAAAGCTATTTGCAATGAGCAGGTTCTTGATTTTGCAAACTTCTATCATGTTATCTCTTACATCATTTCTCTCACCAAGGCTATGTTTAACAATGACAATGACTTATCCTTCCTCTTTTCAACTTCCACGTTTCAATACTTATAATTATCAATGCAACTTGATTACATATTGTTACTCATAAAGTTTTCAGTGGCTATTTCCTCATAAGTGGGTTACTTACTCTTTTTTCCTAGTCTGTCTTAGTCTGGAAACTACTGAAACCTGTCCTCCATGAGTAACCTGCTGGGATCTGAAATATCAGTGGCAACACTTCCAACATCATAGCAAAATGCAAGCCACCAACCTTAGACACACTGGCAGAAAAGTGGTGTCATTACACTACCAAGCTCTTAAAAGCAAGGATTGTCATTTAAATATCTATAATCCAAAATCTAGGACAGTGCTTAGTTGAAAGGAAATCATTTATAAATGATTTTGGAATAAATGAAGCAGAGAATGTTATGAGATAAATTTTATTCTCCCCAAAATGACAGATTAAAGCTTTAACCCCTGATACCATTAAATGAGATCTTTTTGGATATGTAACATCGTTAGAGGTATTATTAGTTAACCCGCAGCCCAACTGGAATAGAGAAGTGACTAATGTCATATGGTGATGTCTTTATGAAAGAGAGAAAGAGACAAACAGGGAGAGGAGAGCAAAGGAGGAGTAACGGCAGCAATATGAAGATGGAGAGAGAGCATGAGAGGAACGTACAAGTCAAGAAATACAAACTCTGCTTATCAGAAGCAAGCAGAGATGTACAGATGCTCCCTTAAAGTGCCCAGATGGAATAAACACCAATTTCAGATTCCTACCCTCCCGAATGGCAGCACTAAAACAGAGAATATGTTTCATTTTGTGTTTTTAAATTTTTTGATTGGTATATTTATATAATGTCCCGGTATCCATGGTCTCTACATCTGCAGAGTCAACCAAACCCAATAGAAAATAATAAGGGTAGAGTGGGAGCTATAAGTGGTAAAAACAATTAGGCCAAGGTCAAGGGGGAACATCAACTGTTATCTACATTCTTTCAGGTATTATTGGGGAAGGAGTGGTTAGCATTGGTCTTCTAAACCACAAGGTCAGTGGTTCAAAACCACCAGACACTTTGAAGGAGAAATAGGACGTTTTTGACGCCTGTAAAAGGTTACAGTCTCCTTGCTTGAGGCTTGCCTTCATGATGAGATCACTGAAAATAGGGTGCTACAGTAAAATGTTGTAAAGAAATTACAGGAAATAATAGCTTCTGGGGGGAGGGGGTAAAGGTTTTTCTTCAATCAAGCAGCCCTCTGAGTGAGCTGCCAACTGGGCCCGCACAGAAGCAGACCATGCTGTGTGATCCAAGGACTGTCCATGATAAAATCGACATCCTACAGACGGAATGGCACCACCGCTTAAAGTGTGAACACTGTTTTAGGAAGGCTATCGGTGATGATGAGACCCCAAATCCATTTGTAGCATTCACACATGGATTGAGCCTTCAGCGAATTCATTATGACCATAGAGCAAAGATGGGGAGTCCTTGCCATCATGCAGGATACTGTGTAATTTTGGGTTGTTTTTCTGTGTCTGAAATCCAGGAGGGGTGGTGCCATGGATACAGTGAGCACACTGATGATTTCTTGAGGGCCGTGGTGGGGAAGGTTGAGAGGAGGTGGGTGCTGCTGACAATGTGTCTAGAGAATTAGTGTTCTGAGGTTGATTATGGAGATGATTGTACAGCACTTATGAATATACTCGAACTACTGACATGTATGATATGTGAAATATATCATAAGAAAGCTGTTTTATTGTTGTTGTTGTTTTAAGTTGTGGTCTAAGAAACCCGCAGGGAAGTTAGTTCTACCTTGCCCAACAGGGTCACTGTACTGACATCAACTTGGGGCAGTGAGGATTTTTGTTTATTTGTTTATGAGAGATTCTTTAAAGTATATGGAAGGATGGGTATGCACAAATACTACACCATTTTCTGTAAGAGACTTGAGCATTGTCCAAACTGGTCCTGGAACCAACCCTGCAAAGCTGAGGAGGTAGGACTGCAAATACAATGTATGATTCTAGATCAAGAAGGGGGTTTAGACAATAGAATCCACTTAATAAATATGTTTAATTAATGAATAAAAAAGTATGCACATAGATGATTTATCTCTCATGGTGAAGTTGTACTTTAAAACAGCTTCTGTTAATCGAGATTAAAAAGCTTAATACCTAAAGAACAAATACAAACATGTAAGGCCTTCACATTTTAAGAGTTTTGCTACTTGTTATAATTTTCCATGCAAAGGCCAATGTCTTTTAGGTGTTCATGCTTACTCTTCTTCCAAGCTATAACAAAATCAAAAACATCTGGAACGTGATACAAACATAGTCTACAATTTCAGAAAAATGCTACTCAAAACGTCTGGCCTTGGAAGCACTTTTCAAAGTAAAACAGACTAATTTGGTAAGCACTGTTCCTGACAGTACATGTTCTTTAATCATGAGAACCCCTTAAGTTGTCACTCAAAACAATGAAAAGTATCTCTTTGATGATAGGGAAATAAATCTACGTGCATACATTTATACGTTTAGTATTAAGGCAGCAGATGGATATTGGGTCTCCACTCAAGCATTTCCTCAATGTAAGAATATTTTGTTCTATCAAATTGGCATTCCATGATGCACACCTTCCCGACATGGTCGCTGAAGACAAAGCAGATGCATAAGTAAATGTGGTGAAGAAAGTTGATGGTGTCGGTTATCTAAAGATACAGCACTAGGGGTCTTAAAGGCTTGAAGGTAAACAAACAGCCATCTAGCTCAGAAGCCACAAAGCCCACATGGAAGAAGCACACCAGCCTGAGTGATCAAGTGGTCCCGAAGGGATCAGTTACCAGGCATCAAAGAACAAAAAATCATCATATCATTGGCTGCACACCTCCATGATAGGATCGCTGAAGACAAATGGGTGCATAAGCAAATGTGGCGAAGAAAGCTGATGGTGCCCGGCTATCAAAAGAGATAGTGTCTGGGATCTTAAAGGCTTGAAGGTGAACAAGCGGCAATCTAGCTCAGAAGCAACAAAGTCCACATGGAAGAAACACACCAGCCTGTGCAATCACAAGGTGTCAAAAGGGATCAGGTATCAGGCATCAAAGAACAAAATATCAAATCATTGTGAATGAGGGGAGTGTAGATTGGGGACCCAAGATGAGCCAGTCAGGGTGCAGTGTAGCAATGATGAAACATACAACTTTGCTCTGGTTCCTAAATGCTTCCTCCCCACACCACTGTCATGGCCCCTAATTCCACCTTACAAATGTGGCTAGACCAGAGGATGTATACTGGTACAGATAGGAACTGGAAACACAGAGAATCCAGGATGATCCCTTCAGGAAAAGTGGTGAGAGGGGAGATACCTAAGCATAGAGGGAGGGTGGGGTAAAGAGGCGGAACTGATTATAAGGATCTACATATCACTTCCTCCCTTGGGCGGGGATGGACAGCAGGGAAGTGGGTAAAGGGAGACATTGGATAGTGTAAAATATGACAAAATCATAATAATTAAAAAGTTTTCAAGGGTCGTGAGGGAAGGAGGAGTGGGGAGGGAGGGGAAAAATGAGGAACTGATACCAAGGGCTTAAGTAGAAAGCAAATGTTTTGAGAATGATGATGGCAACAAATGTACAAATGTGCTTGACATATAATGGATATATGTATGGATTATGATAAGAGTTGTATAAGCCCCCCCCAAAATAATTATTAAAATGGTGCTGGCAACATTTGTGCAAATGTGCTTGATACAACTGATGTATGGATTGTTATAAGAGTGATAAGAGCCCCGAATAAAATGATTTATAAAAAATACAAAGAATCTCTTTGAACCAAGTTGTGGCTAACAAACTCATAACCTAAAAATGAAGTTTAGGACTTGCTTAGGTATGAACGTAGGGGGAAAATCATTCTTTGTAAGTAGTTTATATAAAATAAAACAACAAAAATATAAAATGTGTTTGCATTGAAGGCAATCATCTTTCAATGTTAATATCTCGGGCTGGAATCTTATGGAGTAATCACAAGAATGTGATCGTAAGTGCTGGACTTCATAAAAGATCACCTTGTAATAAAGTGAAGAAATCAACTATAATTTAAAAATTAGCAGTTCTCACATGAGATTGGACTTTACCTGGCAAGCATACTTTTTCTGTGCTGGTTTCACACACACACACACACACACACACACATGGCATTTCTTTGCTTCTCTTTACTTTCTGTTTTCAAATAACTATATAGAATTTTTAAACTATGGAGTTGGACTTTTTGATAACCATTCAAATAACAGTGTATATAATATATACTTAAAATTTTTCCAAAAATTTTTAAATATAAAAATCCTCTTAATAGTGAAATTAAGTGAGAGCAGTTTTTCACAATGTTTAAAGAAACTCCAGAACCCCAGAACAGATTAAAGCACCTGTGCTGTGCACAGCCATGCGTTTCTGTTCTCTCTTTGTGTTGCTCATCCCAGGACAGCTGTTGCGTATTGTTCCCCACATTGTGTTAGCACTTGGCCTTGATCACTATCCTCAGCACAGTCGGTCAGTATAGGGATGCTGTGTCTCTTATCTGTCAATGGGAGAAGTGAGGCCGAGAGACATTTAGCCATTTTCCAGGCAGGACTTCAGCACATCACAATTTCCATGAACCCCTTCAAGCCACCTCACACGAACACGCTCCTTAGCACATCGTTTCCAGTTTTCAGACAGCAAGTGAGACTGAAGACCTCACTGATCGTGCCACACCGCAGTGCCTATCCCAAACCGGCTGAGTTACTTTCAACAAACCCTCAAGTGATTTTAAGGCATGCTAAAATTTGGACTATCCCAGTATGAAAATGCAATTTTAAGACAAATCCTTGGCTACATTTTGAGCCACCGCTATTTCTCTGAACGCTTCCTAAGTAAGAATTCTAGCGCTTCCACCCTCTTGTCTGCTCATCTGAAAGCTTTTTTTTCCGTGCACGCCTGCATGGCACATTCCTTGCCTTTAATCCTCCCCTAAATCACGTTGCGTTTGTGAGATTGTCCTCTTACTCTCCTCCTCGACCCGCCTTAAATGCTCGTCGCCACTTCCCTCCACCCTCCCCCTAGAACTTCTTCCTAGAGAGCTATGATAGAGAGTGTCTGTTCAGGAGATCCTGGGAGTTAATCTAGTCATCAAAGGCTCTGCTGTAGACCTAATCTGGGCATCTACAACTTGCGGATCCGCAGAACTATCTGGCTGAGGCTTCAAAAGCTTCCTATCACAGAGTATGACAAGATCAGGCTTATGTTGAATTAGGGTGCCCGAACATGGCATAAATACTAAAGACTATTCTGAAACATTGTTCTGGAATTTATCATGTGATAAGTAGTGAAGATTGGCTATAAGTAGGTACAATCTCTAGACCAAAAATTAAGAACCAAATTCATTTCCACTTAGTTAACACTAATTTAGGATGATCTCATGTGTCACAGAATAGAATTTTTTTTACCTGAGGTGTAATCTTTACAGAAGCAGAATGCCAAGTTTTTCCTGTACATGGCTGCTGGGTGAATTCAAACCGCCAACCTTTAGGTTAGCCTTCTACTGCAAACCCTGTGTACTGGTCAGAGATCAGATACTTTATACAGAGTTACTTAAATCACAGAGAAACTCAAATTTGTATCAGGTCACTCCATGGTAAACACCAATGGAAGTAAATGCACAGTTGAAATTTCATAAATCCAATATCAAAATACTCAAAGTAATAGAGCAATACATCAAATCACATATTAGGGCATTCATAGTAAAACAATAAATTGATTTATGATCGAACATTTAACTAATACTCCAATAAGTTATATAATTTTCTGGACATCACAATAGCTGTTGAAATACAATTGAAAAATAAACTGATTACGCAAGATTTCTAAATGATATCAACTACTACTGCTTCCTTCAGTCTTCTACCGTGTGTTTCCCAAACTGAACAACCAGACTCACCACCAAAGAATTAATTCTGATGTACAGTGACCCTATAGGATAGAGTAAAACTCCTCGTTGGGTTTATACACCTTTATAAAAGAGAAGAGAAAGCCTCATCTTTGGGGGATGGTGGTCTCAAACTTCTGATCTTGCAGCTAGTAGTCCAACAGATAATCCACTATGATATCAGCTCCATTTAAAGCGATAGCTCCCAAATCTATTTTTTCTAACTATCAAAGAAATGAAAAATCATAAAAGTCCTAAAAAGTGGTTCCTTGATGGTCTTCTTTTGTTCATAAGACTCATGAGCTCAAATATTCTTTGGGTTCCTTCTTGGACGCCTTGATATTAGCTCCTTGATATGTATCCAACATTCCAATTCTAGGGTCAGACATTTTCTTACATCGTAGGACTGAAAATGGTGACCTTCCTATTGGAAGGTAAAGCATTAATTGCAGAAGTCTAGATAAAGGCATCTTATTGACTGCATCACTAGTTAGTAGCCAAGCAGAGAATGTAAGTGAACATTCACCACCTTTCAGAAATGCAAGGGCTCAAGCACAAAGCAAATGTTTGAGAATGATGATGGCAACAAACATACAAATGGGCTTGATATAATGGATGCATGTATGGATTGTGATAAGAGTTGTAGGAGCCCCGCAAAAATGATTTAAAAAATAAATAAAGAAAGAAAACTAAGGAAATAAATCTACCACTTTATTATTTTCTTTGAATAAGCTATTTTAAAATACTTGGACTTTAGTTTAAGATGTGTTAGTTAAAAAGTTATATAACTAATTAGGGTACTAAACAACTGATCAATAATCAATCTGTTTATTATTTTACCATGAATTCCCAAACATGTGACATAATGAATAAAATAAAATTCATCTCTAACTTACTTTAAGTTAGGAGCAATCACACCCCACCACACCCTACTTTTGACATTCTTTTTGTTATTACTACGATAGAATATTTTTGAGGCACCAAAAGCACTACAAATATTCCACATGACAGCACTGTATACTGGATGCTAGGGTTAAGTCTAGATCATCAATCTATGAGCAAATTCTCATCAACAAAGTAATGTTTCTAGCAATTAGCACCAAGAACTATACTAAATCTAGACTTTAGGTATTTCTCCTAGAGAAAACAGAAATGAGCTATATAAAGCAGACTATAGCTAAAGCACAAC
Source organism: Tenrec ecaudatus (assembly GCF_050624435.1). Lineage (NCBI taxonomy): Eukaryota > Metazoa > Chordata > Mammalia > Afrosoricida > Tenrecidae > Tenrec > Tenrec ecaudatus. The sequence goes on from NC_134536.1 coordinate 93,497,426, forward strand.
AAAACAGAAAATGTTAAAAAAAATAAATTAAAAGGAGCTATCAAATTTTATTTCCAATATGAACCACAGAACTTGCTAAGGAAATTTTAAATTCTAACTTTTAAAAGAAAGTGGTTCCAGTTGTTATTTCAAAATATGTTCCACTGCTTAGTTCTTGGCAAGGATAGATGCAAATATGTCAGAATTTTAGTGGGAAAAAATAAATCTGTCCATAATATTTTGAAAACTGTTATCAATATTTTATCAGCTGAAAAAAATTAATAAAATATTAGAGAGGTTTTTTGACAGCAAAGAAATTATATATAATTAACCTTTACTTCTAGGCCATAATTATAATAACTGAATCAAGTAAATGTGACATGCAATATCTTTGCGATTCAAAGGATATAAAAGTCAAATATTGTACTGAAATTATTTAAATAATGACAAGAGCAATCAGGTACTGGATTAGTAATTCCATAAAACAATAAGGGCTTTTGTTTTGTTAGATCCTGTTATGTATTTAAGGAATTACTTGAAACTCTGTCCTTCAACTGATGAGCTAACCATAATGTTCTTATGGCACTCATGCAACCTACCTTAGACAGAACCCAGCTATTAGTGCTTATTTAAAGCAGCTCCCCAAAAGGTTGACTTCGGAGTATGTGAGACTTTAGCAAGTTATCAGATGGATAAGAACTATTCATGGGTATAGTTCACATATTCATCAGACCTTAGCTATTAATGCATGCTCCAGAAAAGATAAATTTCAACATATTTTATATAATTGGCAATCCTGAAAAGGGAATAAAGTTAACGGAATTTCAATTCCATCTGAGTAGAGATTATTGTCTGTTTTTCACTGCTAAATTCCACTAAAAATAGTTCCTGGTACAGAGTAGGTGCACCATAAATACTTGGTAAGTAAATTACATCAAGTAACCTAAAAATCCAAATTCTGGATTTACTAGCTCAAGGAAATAATACCTTTTGATTTTGGAAGTCATACTATTTGTTCACTTTAATATGTATGCACCCTGTTGTTATATAAATAGTGATATATTTTCAAAGTTTTACTTTTACTAAATGTAAGTTCATTATTTCATACAACTAATACTTAACAATAACAGTAAAAGACGTGAAGGAGCATAGACAAAGTGGAGACCCAAAACCCACTTGTAAGACAATTGGATAGCCTCTCACAGAAGGGTCACATTGAGTGGATAATATATCCAAACACATGGCTATACTCTAGTTCTTTAATATTTCCCACCCCTTGTTATTATGGTCATAGTTTTACCTCACTAATCTTGCTAAGCCTGTGTGTGTTCATTTGTGTCATTAAGTTCATTGGTTGGATGAAATTCAAAATAGATAAACCCTTCAGAAAGAGTAATGGGAGTAGGATTTTCTGAGGATTCAGGAAGAGTAGGCAGGGGAAAGGTGTGTTAGTCTGGGTACTTTAGTGAAACAAATCTACAGAACCTCATGTATATGAGAGTTTTACATAAAAGTTGTGTACATCAAGAAAACATCCCATCCCTGTGCTGCCCAAGTCCACAAGTCCAACATTAACCCATTAACCCATATGTCCAACACCAATCCTCAAAGTCCTCCTCCATCTCACAAAACAGACACAATGATGCTGGCTGCAGGAGGAAAGCCAAGTCAGTGAATGTGTAAACATAGCACTGGCAAGAGTCTCCACACAGCTGCTCCAACACCCAAGGCTGCATTGGGGTAGGTCCATGTGGCTTCTCCTCGGGGATGTCTTGCAGGAAGTCAGCCTTGCAAGCTAAAGCAGGGAACTGGCTAAGGAAGCTGCACCCTGGTACTACCATCAGAAAGCAAGAGACCTGAAAACTAGAAAGGTAAGGCTCACCGAGCCATTTATCCCTCCGCCCTTCAATTAACCCCACATGTGTTTATCGGCCAGGTTGGCACAATAAACTAACTACCTCAATGGAAGAAGTGATACCCATGATGAATGTATAGCCCCATTCAAGGTAAACAACGAACAGAGCTGTAGGCGAACAGATATATTGGATGGGATAAGATATGGGAAATATATATATAATAAGGATTCCTAGGGGGTAGGGTGGGGGAGGGAATGGTTAAAAGGGAGCTAATATCAAGGAGTTCAAGAAGAAGGAAATTGATTAGGAAAAAATGGAGGCAGCAGGTATACAATTATGCTTAATCTAATTGAAATATGGATACCTATAATATTTGTAAGAGCCACCAATGAAATAATTTAATTTTTAAAGTTTTCTTATATATTAAATATTTTTCAATTCTGTATCTACAAAGTTACTTTTCTGTTGAAAAGTAAGGAAAATATTGTTTTTTCAATAAATGAAACTTAGTTGTTAAGTAACAAAATACTTTGTCCTGAATCACTCAATTATTTAATGAAAAAGGTTGTTGTTTTTCTTAGGTGCCATCAAGTCCACTCTGACCCTCTGTGATCCTATGCACAACACAAAACGTCCTGCGCCATCCTGACCATTTTTCCTGTGCTTGAGACCATTGCTGCAGACCCCGCGTCAATCCATCTTGTTGAGTGCTTTCCTCTTTTTTGCTAGCATTCTACTTTTCCAGGGACTGGTCTCTCCTGACAGCCAGTCAGGGTGCTGTATAGCACTGATGAAACATGCAACATTTCTCTAGTTTTTTAATGCTTCCTCTTCCCCACTCTCATGACCCCAATTCTACTTTACAAATCTAGCTAGACCAGAGCATGTACACTGGTACATATCAGAGCTGGAAACAAAGGGAATCCAGGACAGATAAATCCCTCAGGACCAATAATGAGAGTAGTGATACCAGGAGCATAAGGGAAAGCTGGGGGGGGGAGGGGAACTGATCACAATAACCTACATATAACCCCCTCCCTGGGGGATGGGCAACAGAATAGTGAGTGACAGGAGATATTGGTCAGTGTAAGACATGAAAAAATAATAACTTGTGAATTATCAAGGGTTCATGAGGAAGGGAGTGGGGGATGAGGAGCTGATACCAAGGACTCAAGTAGAAAGCAAATGTTTTGAGAACGATGATGGCAACAAAATGTACAAATGTGCTTGACCCAATGGATGGATCGATGGATTGTGATAAAATTGTATGAGCCCCCAATAAAACAATTTTCTTTTACAAAAAGGAAATATAGTGATAGATTTTGGATGCTTTCCATCTTGGGGGAAAAAAAATCTCTATATATTGACAACCGAGAGAAATGAACTTGTCATTCGTTGTTGCTAAAAGAATCAACCACTGCATCAACGCCAGATTTTACATAGAAACTACACTGAATAAACAATGGAAACAGCAAGAGCTGTCCGTTTTTTAAGCAATTATGTACTGTCCATAAGCCATTGAGGGTACTGACATATTTTGTCTTTCTACATTTTATCATACATATGTGCCTTCATGTGTGGCCCTACCATATCTGCCATTCCCCGCCTTTCTTCTTTTCCTCGCTTATCACATTGCATATCTGTGTGTGGGAAATTCATTTGATCACATTGCATATTTGTGTGTGGGAAGCTCATTTTCTGCTACAACAACAAAAATGTACTTTAGCGCAAGAATAGCAGGCTACTTTGCTGCTATAGACCTAGAATATTGCAACCAGCTCACTTACAGGCTGCGGGTGCAAAGAAATCAAAACCATGTGTCCAAAGATCTCCAGGAACAGTTCAACATAAACCCTGCTATAAACAGGAGCACTAGCCCAGAAACACAGACTCGGCGTTCTTACATGCAAATACAAAGCAAGGCAATGCCAAAAGGTGAGCACACCACTATTGTGCTTAAGAGTAGTTACTTGAGCTCGCACACCCTCAGCAAACCCACTGTCATCCAGTTGATTTTGACACATAATGACTATAGGCCAGAATAGAACTGTCCATTTGAGTTTCTGAGGCTGTATATATATATATTTATCTTTATGTATATTTATACATTTACAGGAACAGAAAGTCTCATCTTTTTCCCATATTTAAGCAAGAAGTTACTTTAAATTAGTACTTAATAACAGACTTCAGGGACATGATATCATACTGACACTCACTAAAATTAAGAAAATAAATCCAAATAATCCTATTGGAGATTTTATTGTCCAGGGAACGCTGACCCACATGATATGTGACTGTATTATGAATTTGCCTTCAGAGAGCTTCTCGGTCCTCTGTCATTTCTTCAAGAACACAGGCCACACACAGTGTGCTCTGCCTCACACCGCCCCTGAAATACCCAACGGAGTAGCTTCATCTTTGTCACCGAGAATTGGACTCAACATACTTCCCGAAAATAGAAGCTATTCCTACTTGAGTAACAGTTTTTAGTTGGCTGTACAACTGTGGTCTCTGGTAGCCTCAAGAAACTTTTTATTTTAAGAATCCCTAAGGTTTCGTTTAAGAGCATTTTTATTTGATTTGGTTTATGGAGAATTTACTTGTGCTGTGTCCATCATGAAAAATGGTTCAATTTTGCATTAGACACCTTGATAAAATTACAGTGACTTTCATCTTGTTAGTTTTGCTTTTGCAGTTATTCTTCAATTGGTCAGAATATAACCTAGAAGTTATTTTGCAAATCATTTTTTACTTAAGTTTTAAATTTAAGTTTCTAGTCCCTTTACACGTGAGTCATGAAAATGTTACTTAAAGCACAATTTTTATGCCTGCAACTTTTTAGCATTTTAAAAACACTTTTAAAAATATTTTCTTGAAAACAGAAAATAACTGTTTGACGAGATCAAATAAAGCAAACATAAATCAGCTCTTCAAACACAAAAATTTTAGGCAAATCCTTAGTGCTGTGGAAATGAGCTATCTCTCACTCGTGTACTTTCAATTCAAGTCAATAATCTAATGCTCTGTACCATAGGTGATTCTATCACTGAAGCAAGCTTGAAGGTATCCAAAAATATTCTGTAATTTTAATTAATAGTTGTTTATTAGCAGCAAGATTTTTAATTTCAGTGTTAATATGTAATATTTATAGTAAAATGGAAAGCAAAAGAAGATGGAAGAATCTATAAGAATATAGAACTTATAAGTATTAACATTTTTCTATATTCTTCAGAACTTTACAATGCATTTTATACATGCATTATTTTAGTTTCAAAATACTATGGCTATATTTTATTTACAACTGGTTTCCTGAGTTAATGAAGCACTGTATACATTTTGCCAAGTCAATTTCTCTACAATGTGATATTAATGTCTATATAACATTCAATTACATAAATATATATAAAGTGCCTAAACTAATCTGGTATTAAAGTCTCCCATCAACTCCAAATATTAAACTTGTTATTTCTGGGTGCTGGGATCATGGCTGAATTATTTTTGGACGTTTTGGCATTTTTCAATCTTCCCATAAAGTCTTCAAAAGTAAATCTCTAAAAAAAAAAAAAAAAGCAGATCCCTAAAGGCACTCCAGGAGCGGCGGTGGTATAGTGGTTATGCGTTGGGCTGAAATTTGCATGGTTGGCTGTTTCAAAGCATTAACACTTCTGGAAAAAAGATTGGGATTTCTATTCCCTTAAACAGTTAGCAGTCAGAAAAACCAACGGGGAGTCACTGAGTCAGTATTGACTCAATGTCATCACTAAATCTCCACATGGAGTTGCATTCATCAGAATCATACTTCCCACACTCAACAATCTCCTTCCAGAGTCTCTCGTCTTCACCTGTATTCCAAAATTGCCTCAAACGTGACTGCATGGGGACTAATTAAAACATTTCAGATTCAAGCCTTAGATTACCAACTAAAAGTATTTTACACTTAAAAAAAGAAAGAATCCAAGGGTGTATTAAACTGGGATTCCATGATGCTCACCTTCCCGCCACGATTGCTGAAGACAAAGCGGGTGCATAAGCAAATATGGTGAAGAAAGCTGATGGAGCCCGGCTATCAAAAGATATAGTGTTTAGGGTCTAAAAGACTTTAAGGTGAACAAGTGACCATCTAGCTGAGAAGCAACAAAGCCCACAAGGAAGAAGCACACCAGCCTGTGGGATCACGAGGTATCAAAGGGATCAGGTGTCAGGCATCAAAGAACAAAAAAAGCATGTCATTGTGTGCTCACCTTCCAGAAACTATCCTAAAGACAAATGTGTGCATAAGCAAATGTGGTTAAGAAAGCTGATGGTGCTGGCTATCAGAAGATATAGCATCTGGAGTCTTAAGGGCTTGAAGGTAAACAAGCGGCCATCTAGCTCAAAAGCAACAAAGCCCACATGGAAGAAGCACCCCAGCCTGTGTGATCACGAGGTGTCGAACGGATGAGGTAGCAAGCATCAAAGAACAAAAAAGCATATCATTGTGAATGAGGGGGAGTGCGGAGTGGGGACCAAAAGCCTATTTGTAGGCAACTGGAGATCCCCTTATAGAAAGGTCCAGGGAGGAGATGTACTAGTCAGGGTGCAGGGTAGCAATGATGAAACATACAACTCTCTTCTAGTTCTTAAATGCTTCCTCCCCACCCACTATCATGATCCTAATTCTACCTTACAAGTCTGGCTAGATCAGAGGATGTACACTGGTACAGATAGGAAGTGGAAACACAGAGAATCCAGGACAGATGATCCCTTCAGGACCAGTAGTGATAGTCTCAATACCAGGAGGGTGGAGGGAGTGTGGGGTAGAGAGGGGGAACCAATTACAGGGATCTACATATAACCTCCTCCCTGGTGGACGGACAACAGAAAAGTGGGTTGAAGGGAGACGTTGGACCATGTAAGATATGACAAAATAATAATTCATAAGTGATCAAGGAGTCATAAGGGAGGGGTAGTGGGGAGGGAGGGGGAAAATGAGAAGCTGATGCCAGGGTCTTACATGGAGAGCAATTGTTTTGAGAATGATGAGGGTAACGAATGTACAAGTGTGCTTTATACAATTGGTGTATATATGGATTGTGATAAGAATTGTATGAGCCCCCAATACAATGATTTCTTTAATAAGACCAAAAAAATCCAAAGACAGTCTAGAATTCAAGAGTAGCTATGTAGTCAACTTGAGATTTTTTGAAGCCTAGAGGTTGGGTTATGGAGCCCTTGTGGTGTAGTAGGTTGTACTTCGGGCTGCTAATCCCAAAGTCCAAAATTGAATTGGATTCTCTGTGTTCCACAGTAGTAATATGAGGCCTTCAGCTTCTGCAAAGATTTACATCCTGAGAAAACCAATTAGGCAGCTCTACTTTGTCTTGTAAGGTCCCTACGAGTTGGAATCAACTCAATGACCGTAAATTTTTGTGTGAATTCAGTTGAAACTTCAGAATAATTATACTAATATCCAATTTTTAAAAGATCAATTCAAAACATTTTAATTAATTTTAGCAAAATTCATAACTCTTAGTATACTATTTATCCAATTGAATCTATTTTTCAAACATTTATAATAAACATAATTCAATGTATTCATTTTCATATTTGAAACACATATGTGATATATTTTGTTTCCTTTTGCACACACCCAAATTATTATAAAAGTCTTCTTATATACTTTAGTTATACTCATAAAACTATACTTATAATTATGAAGAGTTTGAGATATTTCTATATATTCCAATATTATTTTAATTGCTATAAGGTATCAACTAAAAGTTACAATGTTAAACAAATTATTCAGTTTTTTGCTCAGCTTACAATAATAAGATAAATCATCCCAGACTTAAAGTTTACAATGCTGAAATTTACACAAATTATCACCGAATGGTTGCTTCATATTAATAATTTTATATTTATTTCTAAGAGCTAGGATCTTCCCTATTCTCACAGAAAAAGACAGTTAACCCCTTAGAAGCAACTGCTCTCTTGGAGTTTCTCTTTGAGGATCAAAATTTTGTCCTCAGAGTGAATCTGAAATAGTACACATACCAAAACATTTATCTTAGCATATGTACGGTTTCAGACCATGACACAAAGATAAGCTTATTTGTATGCCTAGAATCTTGGGGTTTATTTATGTTTACAAATTTCTACCTCTTAGGGTTAAATCTGATCATTATTTATTTCTTCTACCTTATCTCAGAAAAATAAAGTTGATTCATACAAAAATCACTAATTCAGGGTTATTCAAAGTTGTACACACATTGTATGTGCACATCCAAGTATGTATACTATCTATAAATTAACTACCAAGGAGTTGATTCCATCTCATAGTGACCAAGAGGACACAGTCAAACTGACCCTGTGGATATCCCGGAATGTAACTCTTTACAAGTGTAGAAAGCCTAATTTTTCTCCCACAGCAGCTGGTGGTTTTGAACAGCTGACCTTTTGATTAGCAATCCAATACATAACCATTATTCCAGCAGGGCTATACACACACACACACACACACACATACACACACAAGCACACACACATTGTGTGCATGTCTTTTTACAGGAAGCCTCCAGGTTATGAATATCTGATATATTTATGTACAACATATTTTTATGAAACTGCCCTTGTAGAACTAGAGGGAAGAAGTAGGAGGGGGGGAAAGACCTTTGTATAGCTATAAATTCAAGCATGTCCATATGTAAATATACTTACATATAAAGCAATAGGGATATACATCTCTGTACATATGTTTATGTTAAGTATTAAAGTAGCAGATGGACATCGGGGATTTATTCAAGCCCTCCCTCAATGAAAAAACTCTTTGTTCTAATAGCCTGGTATTCTGCGATGCTCACCTGCCAAGCACAATCACTGAAGACAAAATGGGCGCATAAGCAAATGAGGTGAATAAAGCTAATAGTGACCAGCTATTAGAAGATACAGCATCTAGGGCCTTAGGCCTTGAAGTTAAACAAGCGGCTATCTAGCAGGGAAGCAACAAAGCCCACATGGAACATGCACACCATCCTGTGTGATCACGAGGTGTCGACGAGATCAGGTGTCAGGAATCAGAAGAGCCAAAACAAACAATCAAATTGATGTGAACGTGGTGGGTTAAGTGGAGATCCAAAGTCCATCTGTAGATAATTGGACATCCACTCACAGAAGGGTCACAAGAATGGGACGAGCCAGCCAGGGTGCAGTATAGCACTGATGAAACACAACAACATTCCTCTAGTTCTTTAATGCTTCCTCCACCTACTATCAAGACACAGTTCTACCTTATAAATCTGGCTACACTGGAGTATGTACATTGGTACAGAGAAGAGCCATCGACACATGGAATCCAATACAGATATAACCCCTCAGGAACAGTAATGGGAGTAGTGATACCATGAGGGAGGGGGAAGGTGGGGGAAGAGAGGGGAAGCTGAGAGCAATGATTGACATAACACACACACACACACACACACACACACACACAAGGAGGACAAAAAAAACAGAAAAGGGAGTGAAGGGAGGCAGTGGACAGTGTAAGATATAAAAATAATAATAATTTATAATTTATCAAAGGTTCACAATGGTGGGAGGGTGAGGAAGGGTGGGCAAAAAAAGAGAAACTGATACCAAGGGCTTAAGTAGAAAGAAAATGTTTTGAAAAGGATGATGGCACCATATGTGCAAATGTGCTTGATACAATGGATCTGGATTGTTATAAGAACTGTAAGAGCCCCCAGTAAAATGATTTAATAATAAAAAAGAGCCAACCCTTGTAAAGCTTATTATATTAAGTATTTGAAGTATATACCCAATGGTTCATAATAACAAATGGGAGTAAGTTTACAATGTGCATCAAACATTACTATTATTATTACTATATTAAGTTAATATGTTTAGTGTATATGGAAATATTTCTAAACTTTTCTATGCATACATAAATATATACTCATACTAAAACATTTGACTGGCTAATTTTAGACATAAAATATACCTAACTGTTGATAATTATATTCAAACTGAAAATAAAAATACACTTAGGAATGAAACATTCATAATCTGAGGATGGTCTGTATATTTTTGTATGTATGTACAGCACACAAAGTTAAATTCCTTAAATTCTTCAATAGTCTTATAGCTCTCCAGAGATTTTATACACCACCTATTCTTTACATATCATTTACAATAAAAAAGACTGATATGCTACATTTCTGATTCACATAGACCTCAATGTGAACTGGACCCCATGTAAATTGTGAACCTACACAATATCACTCTATAGATACTAAAACTATTTAATGAATTCTTCCCATTTTAAAAATTCTAACATTTTTATTGTAAATTGGATGTACATTTATATTTCAGGTCATCAACAGTCGAAACCACTAACCATTTACTATTTTTATCCCTTTGTCAAAAATCAGCTGTCAGTCGGACGATTAATTTATAAATGAATGAATCTGATTGATTTTTATATGCTAATTTAGTATCCTGTCATGTTGCTGAATTTCCCCTCTGCTTTCAACATTTATTGTTGTTGCTTAATTTATGGGATTTTCTACACATAAAATTATATTATCTACAAATACTGAGTTTTACTTCTTTGTCAATTTGAATTCTTTTGGTTGCTTTTTATTGTCTAATAGCTCTGGCTAAGACTTCCTGACCAATGTTGAATAAGACTGGTGATAAGAAGTATCCTTCACAAATTCACACACTATTTATATATATGGATATACACATATACAATAATATATAATGATCAAAATGGGATTCATACCTGACACAAGAATATTTCAACATTAGAAACACTGTGAGTATATATATTCAAATGAGTATATATAGAAACACTGTGAGTATATATATTCAAATGAGTATATAACGAAACACTGTGAGTATATATATTCAAATGAGTATATATAGAAACACTGTGAGTATATATATTCAAATTCTCTGGTTTGTCACCTGCAGATTGTGAATGCCCTACTGAAACTTGTTTTTCATGGGTGACCATACTGGCATTTTAAATACCATTGATATTGCTTCCAGCACTACAATGATACATACGTCACCACAGTATGACAAACTGACAGAATAATGGGAAAAATCTAGCTAGTTGGCTTTTCAAAAATTACATTGAACCAAATGTATTTTCTTTGGATTAATTAGATATATTTTAAAAGATATAAGATTGTCTTAGGATACCATGGAATAATAAGAAAATCTAAGATTAAGTGCAATAGGATAAAATGTTTTCACTGGTCAAAATTTGTAAAGAAGGAAATCTTTAATTATTTAAAAAAGAGTATTCTCATACATTTTTGGATTAATCAACACAATTCATTCCAGGATGGTTCATGCCGCAAAGATTTTTCTATGTCCTCCCATCCCTGATTTCCACTCTACCCTCTCGAACTGTGCCTACAGTTGAGACTTACTGATCTTAAATTAAACATAATATTGTAAGCAGTTTTCAAACCTAAATCAGAGTGTTTTCTACTGGAAATGGAATAAAATTACATGTTATTATTCATAATCACTTCATAACTTATGCTCTTTTAAAGTGATGCTATTTAATACTTTTAAAAATCCTTTGATGCATTCAATGGAGATGTTATTGTCTTTCTTTTTAGATGAGAAATTTCAAATTTTTTGAAGGTAATTTACTCAAGGGCACAGTGACAGACATAACCTGGTTTAAATCCAAAAATAAAATAAAATTGGTATTAGCCTTCTAATCCAAGACCTTTTGCTGCATTTATCTGACAATCAGAAAATAGAGGTGTTTCCTAATGAAAAGGAAGAGAAAACATACACTCTCCCCCTCTGCAAGCACAGGTGGAATCCACGGGGTGAATGCAGCACAGGGCAAAGCTGTCCAGGAAATTACTATGCTTTCCTGGCTCTAGAAGACAACTTGAATGAATTAATTTTCTCTTCCATCATTCAAATCTGTCTGGACAGGTTAATGATTACATAAATAATAAAAAGTAGTAGCTGTATTCTAGATGTGGGACAATAAAGGAAGTAGTAAAATTAATAATATAAAATAATACATATATGCATTCTTAAATATGCATATACATAATTTTATATGATGTACAAATATTGTAGAAATTAAAGATAAAGTCAGCTCTATAAATAGCTCTATTAAACTGTAAAAGTATTTCACTATAGTAATAGAGATCAGTCAAAACACAAATAGCTACAGTTGAGTTTTAGGGACTTTCAGTGTATAATTTGAGGGCATGGTTTGGCTCAGATCACTGGCTTGTCCTACCACAGGCATGACTGGACCAAGGGAACTGAGGAATACATTTATCAAAAGTGAAATTTTCAATAACTCCTTTTACTATGCACTGAATCACACTATGTACTGATCATGATTATGAGGTTATGGCTGAAAGTTCCGTTTCCTGATTTGAAATATAAATGAAGGTCTTCATTTATATCCCAGCTGACATTTTCCAGGGAACATGTGATATTTTCCCAAGGAAAGTAAGTTAAGACTATGTTAAACCTACGAAGATATAATATGATTAGTGATATCAAACTCCTAATTTTGCAGAGTCATTTTTATGGAAATTGGGGAGGACTTATCAAGTTGTTAAGTAAGAAAGATATGACTCATCACTAAATTATCCCTCACTGAAATTTACCATCGATGTTACTTTTATTTTCATGACCAAATCTTATATATTAAGGGAACTGATCCCTAAATGTTATTTAATGCTAGTTGAAATGAGTGAAGAAGTTGTTTTTGAGCGCTAGTGGAAACGATCACAGCTCTCTCTATGAGTCCCTGATATCATTTAGGTTGGGATTGCTATGATATTTTCATGTAATTCTGTGCTCCTCCTTTCATGAAATCATGAGGAAGACAAGGACTATGTGTGTGATTAGCTCATCGCTGCACTCTAGAACTCAGCAGAGGTCGTGGTACCAAATACGTGTTCAGCAAACATGTATGAAGTGGGTGGATAGTCAGAAAGAAAGAAAATGTGGCATAGCATAGGTCTCCAGGATAGTGAACTATCATGTCTCCAATGACCCACTTGCCCCCAGCAAAACTACTGAACAGAAACAAGCAAACAACAAAATACATGTAATGTCACAGCACTTTACCACTCCGGCCACAATTTCATATATTTCTTTGTTCTCCTTGAACCATTTTTGTTTAAATAATTTTCACTCATATGTAACGTCTAGGCTTGAAAGTCTCTAATTGTATGTGGGGAAAGGTGAGGTTGAAGATCCTGGAAACTACAGCAGTGCTGGTGGAAGGGTAATTTAGCACTTCGTAGGAATAACAAAAATGAATGGACCAACAGAGGTCTGTGGCTAGAGGAAGACCAGGGTGGAGTTTTGTGAAAGAACCGAAGCACTGTGCAGAGAACAAAATTAAGCCCTGTCTAAACCGAACTGAAATCAGAGAGAAAAGTCTTCTGGTCTTCACATTCTTTTATAAAATATGCAGCGCACTGGAACAAAAATTCTAGCTCCAATATACATCAGTCCCAGGACAACTGTAAGAGGGAATATTGCATTTTTATCAAAGGAGACAGTCTCTCATAATAACCTAGGTTGTTTCTTCAATTCTTTAAAAACCTCAGAGATATAGTGTCCTCCAGTTGTGGACAGATCTTCTGGTCTCAATTCACAAACAACAAATTTTACAATAGTGAATCCATGCACAAGCATTCACAAGGATACTTACCATGACTCTCCAACTCTGTATCTTTTTCTTCAGGGACTTTCCCTACTTAAAGGGAATCACTACCACCACCCCACACCAGCAAACATTGCCCCGGCTCACAGCATGCTCAGAGGCCTGGATTTAGGTCTATCTATGAAGACAGGCTTACACTGAGATTCAAACCTTGGTTACTTTGCTTTTATGTCCTGATTTTCCCCAATCCTTTGCATGTTCCTTTTTTCTTTCAATAATACATGTTGCTGTTTCCTGCTATCTAGTCAGATCTGATGTACAACAGTCCTCTGCACAGCAGAAGAAAATACAGGCTGCGATTGAATTATTGATAAAAACAAGTTATTATTTATGGGAAAATCTAGGTTAAAACAAAATAATAATGCTTAATTTGAACATACCTGATCAGGCTGAGGCTCAATTAGCTTAATAGCCTCTCCTTGCTAAGAATTCCACTACAGATGATCATTAGAAGTCCTTTGGCTCCTTAATACCATGATTAAATCTCACCCCCATCCTCTCCTTTTGTCTACCTTGACATTTATATATCCAATTAGAAACCGATTCTTTCCCCTTCGGTGCTTTTGTAGAACTGTTTTGGGTTAACTTTCTGCTTCTGAACTCCTAACCTATATTCCCAAGTTCTTCCTTATAAAGAATTCCTTGGGAGTTTTTTGGGGTGTGTGTGTGTGTGTGTGCGCGCGCGCGCACCCGCGCTTGCTTATATCTACAACCACGGTGAGTCGAATCCTACTCCAAATTCTAGGAATGTCCTGGGCCAAAGTCTGGGGCCTGCCTCTCTCCAGTGGGTTGTTCTTAACTAGACAGGGTCCTTCAGGTGCCTGATTCGAAGGATACTTCTGTGTATGTAAGACCTGAAAGTTGGAATCACCACACAATAGGATAACAAAGAAATTAAAATCAAGTTATTTTTAAGGTTAAAACTGAGAAAATCTGAGGACATACTCATAGTGTCTTTAAAACTACAAAATTTTGCCAAGATATTTTAAATTTTCAAATAGTGTATAAATAAAGTCCAAATAAAGGAATCTGAATCCCTGATAATTGTCAGCCCTTACTGTGCTTAAAAATTAGAAATGCAGTTTTAGCCTAATTAGCTTTGTAGATTTACATACTGCTCAGAACCATCAGAGGAGACCACCAAGGTATTAAATGCCATTCATACATTAGCCAAAAAGACAGAAGAGAGAGCCACCCAGGGATAAGAAATAAGAACGTTAAGTTTATTGGTAGAAGATAGAAAGTTGTGAATATGATATGAGAGTCTGGGCAAGATGGAGCTGTTTTCTAAACTGAAGAAAGAAGATAAAACAAAGAGAATATTATACCCATTTAAGACTGTTTCTGGTGAGAGCGTGAGAGACATGAACAATCAATTAAATTGCCAACCCTCTTTACTGCCGGGGAAATAAAACAGACTTGAAAGCCACATGGGAAAGTTGAGTAGGTAGAAGTCTAAAGATCTCAGTGCACCCTGCAGGGAGCTTGCACACAGAAGAAGAAGAAACTCGCAGATGCAGATGTAGATAGTTAATATGGTCCTTCTAGGCGTGATTGGTTGTGAGATGCCCTGTAATTCTGGCCTCTACACGGGTGGCTACGCTCCCATTTTGGAGGAGTCGGTTGTCAGATAAGGGACTAACCTAAGGCTAAGCTATGACCTCCACCACTTCGCTGTCCCTTCGTCTTACTCTGATGGCTTCCACATTGCTGTGATGCTGGGAGCTGCCACACCAGCCAGGATACCCAACAGGAACAGTTTCAGCACAGCTTCCAGACTAAGAATAGACTATGAAGAAGGAAAAGGCTGTCCATGTCTGAGGAATTCGTTACTGGAAATCTTTGGAAATTCATTACTGAAACCTAATGAAGATCAACAGACCATTGTCAGAGAAGTACCAGAAGATGAGCCCCTGAGGTCAAAAGGCACTCAATCTGTGACTCTATTCTCAAGATAGCGTCTACCACACTGACGTAAGGGATGGGGTAAAACCTTCAAGGCATTCAATTGATGACGGGACATAACTCAAAATTAGAAGAAATACCTGAAATCTTCTATTTATAATTGGAACTTGGAATGCGCAGAGTATACATATAGAAACATTGTAAGTTAACAAAAAAAAATGGTGGCAGAGAGATACATAAAGTGAAATATCCCAGGCCCGTGTGAGATGAAGTGAACTGGTATAGGTCATTTTGAACCAGGCAGTCTTTTCTATCAGGTATTGTTGGTGCTGACAAACTCAAGAGGTATGGCATTTCATTCATCTTCAAAACATTTCAAGACCTACCTTGAAGTACAGTGACAAATTGGTTGTCAAATTCATGATGAATGCTTAAAAGTTGGAGATCTGAGCATATTGTTCCCATTAGAAATAATGAGCAAACAAATACTTGGTCCGGCAGCTTCAAAATTACATTTACAAACTCAGTTTCCCAGGACTTTCAGTCTGTGGAGGCTGTAGCCCCCCCACATAGAGCTGTCTCAGCACTGTCATCGTTGAGTTGCTTCTGATTCATCCAAATTAAAGGTAACTTTATAACCTCTGAGATGGTCCGAGTCCTTTGTTTTATTTCAACCTATCAGTACATTAGCCACTTTATTGCATTTTTTCCAAAAATCTTGATAATGTCTGCCTAGCCATGTTGTATTCAGCTACCAAATCAGAAAAGTGGCAACCCGACTCATATTTCACAATGATTTCTCTTCTCAGTGCTATCGTGGTTCCCACGGCTTTCCTCTTAGCTTTACTGCAGGAATCGTGAGCTTTCTTTGGTGCCATGGTTACAAGATTTTATGCAAAGAAAGTACCCAGGAAAGCACAATGATGAATGTTTTACTGCACTACTGAAAGTACTATATGTTGTTTGAGCAACAGTGGCACTTAGACTGAAGTGTCACCCCTTTGTGCCCGAGAAGAGATGCGAAGCTTGTCTTACCTCAGTCTGTCCAAACACTTTAGTTGGACTTTTTGTTTGACTGTCAAGCAAAGTTATGATCACGAAGAAGATTTATTTTTCAAACTTTGCTCTTGAGGTATCACTTTATAATGCTATCTTTGACAGGATAATATCTATCAGCATAAAAGGAAATCAAATCAATACTATTCGTATTCAATTTTACACTCAAACCACTAAAGCTAGTGATGGGGAAGTTGAAGAAATTTGCTAATGTCTTCAGTATAAAGTTGATCAAACATGCAATCAAGATATACTAATATGTATTGGCCATTGGAATGCTAAAGTTGGGGGGAAAAAAGAGAAAGGAACAGTCGTTGGAAAACATGGTTTTGGTGATATAGCAAATACCCTTTTCAACAATGCAACCAGCAATTGCACACGTGGTCTTCTCCAGATAGACTGTACAAAAATCAAATCGACTACATCTATGTGAAGGGAGGATGGAGAAGTTCAATGTCAGTAGTTAAAAGATAGCCAGGAGCTGACCGTGGAATACACCATCCATTGCTCATATATAAGTTCAGTGGAAGCTGAAGAAAATTAAAGCAAGTCCACAAGAACCAACATACAACCTCAAGTATATGCCATGTGAATTTCAAGAACATGTCAAGAGCAGATTTGATGCATTGAATAGTAACAATAGAAAACCTGGTGAGCCAAAGAATGACATTAAGAACATCATACAGGAATAAAGAAAGCTGCCATTAAAATGATAGGAAATACCTAAATGGATATCAGAAGAAACTCCAAAACGTACTCTTCACCAGCGAGTAGCTAAAACAAAGGAAATAAATGATGAAGAAAAGAGTTGGACAGAAATTTCAGAGGGCAACTTGAGAAGGCAGAGAGTATTATAATGAAATGTGCAAAGACCTAGATTTAGAAAGCCATAAATGAAGAACATGCCTATCATATGCTAAACTGAAACAACTCAAGAAAAAAAACAAATCTCAAATTGCAATATAGAAAGATTCTATGGACAAAATATTGAACAATCCAGGAAGCACCCAGAAGATGGAAAGAACACACAGAGTCACTGAACCAAAAAGAACTATCAACATTTAAATGTTTCAAAAACTATTTTGCTGAAGGAAGATTTCAAAATGGACTGAAGGCTTTAGCCAAAAACAAGGGCCCGGGAATTGGCAGAATAGTGATTGAAATGTGTCAATCAGCTGATGAAGCACTCAAAACACTCAGTTGTCTATACCAAGAAATTTGGAAGATAGTTACGTGGCCAATTGAGTGGAATACATCTATATTTGTATCCATTTAAAAGAAAAGTGACCCCATAGACTTGTCAAATAACACACTTAAGTAAATTTGCTGAAGCTCATCCAACAGTGAGTAACAAGCAGCTACCAGAGGTTCCGGCCAGATATAGACTAGGATGTGGAACAAGGGATGTCATTGGTGACATCAAATGGATTTTGGCTGAAAGCAGAGAATACCAGGAAGATATTTCCTTGCATTGTATTAACTATGCCAAGACAGTAAACGTTGTGAATCATGACAAACTATGAATAGCGTGGAGAAGAATGGGAAATCCAGAAGGCAGTTGTGGGAACAGAAGAAACAGCTACTGCAGATGTTTAAATCAGGAAAGGTGTGCTGCAGGGTTGTATCCTCTCCCATAGGTATTCACTCTATATACTGAGAAAATCATCAGAGAAGCTGATCATGTGAAGAAGAAGGTGGAAAATTTTGCATTAGAGGAAGAATTATTGACAACTGTGATATGTGGATGACACAACCTTGCTTGCTGAAAGCAAGGACGTACGGGACTTGCTGATGAAGATCAAGGATGGCATCCTTCAATATGGATTACGACTCAATGTGAAGAAAACAGAGATCTTGACAACTGGACCAGGAAGTAACATCATGGTAAACAAATCAATGATTGAAGTTGTCAAAGAATTTATTCTGATTAGATCCATAATCAATGCTCACGGAAGCAGCAGTCAAGCACCAAAGAATGCATTTCATTGGGTGTGTTGCACAATTCCTCTTTAGCGTGTTGAAAGGCAAGGAGAATACTTTAAGGATTCCTTAAGCTTATGGATCAGTTTAGCCATGATATTTTCAATCACTTCATGTGCATATGAAAGTTGAACATTGAATAAGGAAGACAAAAGAAGAATCGTGTAATTGAATTATGGTGCTTATGAAGAATATTGAAAGCACCATGGATTTCCAAAAGCACAAACAAATCTGTCTTGAAAGAAGTACAAGAATGATCCTTAGAGGCAAGGATGATGAAACTCCATCACACGTATTTTGGACAAGTTATCAGGAGAGACCGTGCCCTGAAAAGGACATCATGCTTGGTAAAGTGGTGGGATAATGAGAAAGAGAAACAACCTTGACAAGATGAATGGACACAGAGGCTGCAACAATGAACTCAAACAAGAACAAATGCAAGGAGAGCGCAAGACCAGGCAGTGTTTGCTTCTGTTGTGCGTACGATTGCTATGGTTGGAACTGGCTAGACACCACCTAACAACAGCGATTGATGACCTTATTAAGGGTGATGACCTTATTAAGAGACTGTGACAGAAATGTACTGAGAAGGACTATGAGTCTGTGAGGCAAAGTGATAGGTGAGCTCAATTCCTGCCCCACACAGACAGAAACCAAGTGACCACCTACCAGGAAGCTGAGGACCCAAGACAGACTTGGTTGTTGGCTGAGGATAGATGAGGCTGTGGATCAATGACAGTCTCCTCACTGTTTGCTAATCCCTACTTTTGGTGATTTTGGTCATTTGTTTCCGTAAGAAACCTCCCTAACTATGAGTATTGTCTGTGAGGTCTGTGTGGCCATTGCCACGAATAATAGAGCCCAGCAGAGGAGTGGGGTGGCATAGGAGAAACAGTTGGTGTCAGAATAAGTAAAGAAGAATGGACTGTGTGGAGGCATTCCTGCCTCTTGGAAAGAGGGAAGCCAAAGGAGGTCAGCTATGCTGCCCTATGCTGTTGAGTGCAAGACCCACACTCCCTGCCATCAAGTCCATCCTGACGCCACACAGCGGTGCTGTAGGGCAGACTAGACCTGCTCGTGTGGGTTTCTGAGACTTTATGGGAGTGGAAGGCCTCCTCTTTCTCCAGCAGATGGTCTGGAATCTCCAAATGCTGAACTTGTTCGCAGCCATATCTGTAACCCACCACACCAACACCAAGAAGCTACGTGATACTTCTCAGACAAGACATGAAATCCTCTGATCCCCCACATTAGAATTCGTTCAAGTTCACCGTGGCCTGGCAAGGCGTCTGTACACTCAAAGCAAACGCTGATACGAGATGCCCTGAGTCTGTGGCAGGCTTCAGTAGACACGAAGAGGATAGAATCTTTCTCCATGTCGAATGTCAGTGTCCTCCTATGCAATTTAACAATGGAAACAATATAAAAAAGAACCTGCAAAATTTTGATAGCCATCTTATCTGACTAAAATTAGTTTTTATATTATTTTACCTTAACTCTCTTGAACATCACTGAAATTTTCTGAAATACAATATATTGGAATAACTTCAAATTATGTGGCTTGATCAACAAATTCATGCAAAATTTATATTAAAGAGCAAAAAAATTTTTTGTGAAATTGGACTATACTCTTAAGCCCTTTGGAAATTTAAATGAAAGTATGGGTCATGAACATACAATTTCATTGTTAAGGTTAACAATGAACTTTAAAAATAATATTTTATTAATGGAAAGTGAATAATTCATTACTTTATTTACTTACATATGTTCTGTTTTAGAAAAACAAAATAGGCATGTCACATTAGATTATTGCTAATAATTTTAAATAATAATAACATGAATAATTATGTGATTTATGTAAAAAAAGACATAAAAGAAAAGCATATTCTCCCCAAGAAAAGTTGCTAGACTATATGAAAACTTTTGCAGATGTTGACCTTAGAATTCTCAATTTAATTGATATTCCAGTATTTTAAGATCAGAGTTTGCATAAATGTGTATAGTGTTAATTACTTGAAGCTAATTCACAAAGCAAGCAGAAAAAAATAATGTTAGGCTGGGTCTCTAGAGAAGTAAGACCAGTCACTTAAGTGTATACATTCATACCAAGAAAGTGACTCACACAATTGTAGCCCATGTAATACCAGTCTGACTCACATCCATGGTTCAGATGTTAAACTAGAAGCTTTTCTGATTCATGTAGCTGCCAGACACGATGAACCAGGAAGCAGAAAGTATGGGCTGTTGAGTCAGAGGGAAATTAATCCAACTTTAGCAGATCAGGTTCATGGCTTCAGAGTTTAATGAATTCAAGTTCAGCAGGCAACATTCCAGGCCATAGATAGCTCCCAAGGTCAGCAGGCATTCTGGTGGGACATTGGCTCCATTTGAAGGGCAGAGGTTAATGAGATAAATGCAGGATCCAGGCCAGCAAGAGGAGATAAGCCTTCCCACAGAATTTGCTAAAATCAGAGTAAGTCACACTCTTGATAAGCTTCCTTCAAACTCCATTAGGGATGATTAAGGGGGCAATCATCCCACAAATGCTTGGCTGTTTACAACAGATCCCATTGTGGAGTTGATTACATTATGTTAGATTGCATAACAGGGGAAGAAACCTCAACTGCCAAACTACTGAGACTCCTGGCCCAGCCAACTTGACACAAAACCTAACAATCACAACTACCATGTGCCAGGTTCTTCAACACTGAACCAGAAACAGGATTTGAAATCAGTGGGCATACAGTGAGAATCCAAGAACATGCCAGAGAAGAGGAAAAAGAAAGAACACTAGTGATTCATGATGAGACACTCAACAAAAGTAACCACTGTCTCCCAGATTGCCACAATTATCACCACACTTTGTCCAGGCCTACCATAACTCAATGAGATACTCACTATTCAAAATTGAGATAACATTATACTATCATTTTATCTAATGCCATCCCCAAATCGCCTGAGACTCAAAATAGCACATATGTCTGATTTACTTATTCTACCCTCAATGTATTAGTAAAAAGGTACATTGACACATTTAAAATGTCATTTGGAAAATGTGTGCTGTTTCTATAACTATATACTCACCAGTGTTGACCCTTATTGGTCATTAAAATAGAGAACAGGGATTGATACAAGCTCTGGGTGGTAGGAAAGTGAAGCTGTACTTCTCACACAACAAGGAATGAAAAGGTTTTGTGTGTCAGTGTGTGTGTGGTTAATTCAAAGTGATTACTTGCAAATTTATTATTTAAACATAACTGCATTGCTCTTATAAAATACACAGCAGCACATTCCTATTCCAAAGCCTCTAGAGAGATTGTGCCTGTCAAGAACCTCATATTGAAAAAACATGTTAAGGATGTTTCATTATAGAATTCATATCTTTAAATCAGAAAAGTTTAAAATATTTCCATTTTATAGAATGTGTTAGGTTTAATTGGCAGGCTATCTGTTGTTATATTCTAATATGATGATTACAACTAAATGCAAGGACCTTACAACTGGATCAGTAAGTAACATCACAATAATTGGAAAAAAAGATTTATGTTGTCAAGGATTTCATCTTGATTGGATCAATGCTCATGGAGGTAACAGTCGAGAGATCAAATGGATTGCATTAGGCAAATCTACTGCATAAAACATTTAAAGTGTAGGGAAGCAAAGATGTTACTTTGAGGAATAAAGTGCACCTTGCCCAAGCCATGGCATTCCAATTACCTCCTATGCATGTGAAAGTTGGACACTGAATAAAGAAGACCGAAGAAGGATAGATGCTTTTAAATTATGGTGCAGGCAAAGAATATCAAAAGTACTATAAACCAGAAAAAGAACAAACAAATATATCTTCGAAAAAGTATAGTCAAATTGCTCCTAAGGGGGCAGGTATATGGAGACTTTGTCAGGATATGTTGTCAGGAGAAAAGAGTCCCTGAAGATGTACAACATGCTTGGTGAAGTAGTGGGGCAATGAGGAAAAGGAATAGCTTTGACAAGATGAATTGACAGAGAGGCTACATTGATGGGCTCAAAATTAAAAATAACTGTGAGAATGACGCCGGCCTGGGCAGTGTTTAGTTCTGTTGTGCACAAGGTCACTGTGAGTAAGAATGGACTCAATAGCATGTTCTGTGTGCCACAGCCTCTGGTGTCCCGGTCTGCCGCTGTCAGTTCAGACAGTGGTCTTAAATGAGTTCAACTGGTGGCTCTTTTTCATTAATGGTTCCACTATTTCTCTCTGTTGCTATTCTGAGATGCCGCATCTTCAAGGCCAATGGAGTGGCAACTAAAGCAGACCGATCCCTCTATTAGTATTTCAGATGCCATTTGCACAGTCCCAGGCAATCATTTAGTGGAAGCACCAGAGGCATGAATGCAAGAAATATATTAACCATTCAATTGTACGATGTGTGAATTATACCTCCATAAAACTAATTTAACTTTATTTGTACTTCACATTGTTAAATACATGTGTGTATGTACACACACATATGTATACATATAATATACATATAAAGGGAGAGTGCATGTATAAATCCTCGAGTGTTAAAATGGGTAAATTTTTAATTACTAATGGAAAAATTAGCAGTTTTAACCCACCTAGAGGTGCCTTTGAAGAAAGATTACCGGGGTATTGACTTCCCCAAATTCAACCATTGAAAACCTGTGAGGTTCTACTCTGCATACCCAGCGATGCTATGAATCAGAAGTGACTGAAAGATCATTGGTTTGTTAGGAGTCACTGAGTGGTCCAAACGACTGACCGAATGGTTGGTGGTTTGTACCCACAAGAGATGCATCCAAAGAAAGGCCTGGTAATCTGCTTCCAAAAGGTTCCAACCTTGAAACACCATGTAGCACTTTCTGCTCTGTGTTCATAGTCACCATGATTCAGGGACCAGTTCAAAAGTAGCAACAACTCCTCCCCCCCCCCCCAGTATTTATATTATCTATACCCATATCTAGCCATTCGCAAAAAGCTCAAATAATTTTTTTGTTTTAACAAACCATTTTATTTAAGGGCTCTTGCAGCTCTTATAATAATCCATACATCAATTGTATCAAGCACATTTGTACGTATGTTGACATCATCATTTCCAAAACAGTTTCTTTCTACTTGAGACCTTGGTATCAGTTCCTCTTCCTTCCCCTCCCTTCCCCTCGCTCTCTTCCTCGTGAACCCTTGATAATTTATAAATTATTTTAATTCTCATATTTGATACCATCCATTATCTTTCTTCAGCCATGTTTCTGTTTGTCGGGTTTACCTGTCCTGGATTCTGTGAGTCTGTGTCGACAGCACTTATCATGCTCTTGTCTAGCCAGATTTGAAAGGAAAGATAGAACTGGGGTCATGATAGTGGAGGTGGGGATGGTATTAAAGAACTAGAGGAATGCTGTATGTTTCACCTATGCTATACTGCACCCTGGGTGACTCATATCTTCCTTGTGAGGCGATGTCCAATTGTCTACTGATGGGCTTTGGGTCTCCATTCTGACCCCCCCCCTAGTTCACATCACAATGGTTATTCGTTTTTTGGGTCTTCTGATGCCTGATACCTGATACCATAGACAACTCATGATCACACAGGCTGGTGTGCTTCTTTTATGTGGACTTTGTTGCTTCCCTGCTAGATGTTTGCTTGTTTAACTTCAAGGCTTTAAGACCCCCAGACGTTATATCTTGTAATAGCTGGGCATCATCACCTCTCTTCATCACATTTACTCATGCACCCGTTTTGTCTTCAGTAATCATGTTGGGAAGGTGAATGTCACAGAATGCCAGGTTATTAGAACAAAGTGTCATTACATTGAGGGAGTACTTGAGTAAAGACCCAATGTCCATCTGCTACCTTATTATTTAACCTATAAATATATGTACTTAGACCTATAGCCCTATTATTATATATTAATATATTTACATATTTGCATGCCTGTTTATACCTCTATAAATGTCTTTTACCTCCTAGTTTTTTCCTCTATTTCCTTTTACCTTCTTCCTGTCCCACTGTCATATTTGACCTTCATTTTTCTCTCTGTGCTTTCTCTCACCAACTTTGCACTTGATTGAACCCCACCAGGCATTCTGCGCCTTCCTCACCATAAATTTTAGATCTCTTGTTGTTCCCTTGTCCTGGGCTTTTTGATGACCCCTCATTTCCTACTACCTTCTCCTCTTTCCTCCCCCCTTCCCCTGGAACTGTGATTCCACTGTTGTCTCCTCAGGATTATTTATCCTGCAGAGAGACATGTCAGTGCTGGCAGGGGTCTCCATGTGGCTCCTCCAGCTTCAGGGCTCTAGCTGCATCAACATAGCACCATATGTCTTGTTAGCAGGAAGATGAAGCAGAGTATAAGTGTGAGTCTGGACTCCAGTGAGCTAATTATCTCTTCCGCACCTCCAAATGAGGTCATCAAGCCAAGACCTGATTGACAGGCTAGACCCTATCCCTTCCCAAGTTGAGAGATTATGTAATTGCCACATCCCCTTTTTTCAGTAGGGTTGTTTCCATCATTTCTTCATTGACCATGATGTTAGCTATTGATAGATAGCTTGTGTTAACTTGAGGTTTTTCATAGATAGTTTTTGTTAACTTGAGGAATTTCCCTTCCACTCTGATCTTCTTGAGTGTCTTAATTAGGAATGAGTGTTGGGTGTTGTCAAATGCTTCTTCTCCATCTACTGATATGATCATGTAGTTCTTATCCATTTTCTTCTCAATGTGATGGATGATGTGGATGGACTTTTGGATGATGAACCATCCCTGTATCCCTGGAATGAATCCCACTGAGTCATAATAGATGATTTGTTTAATATAATTTTGTATTCTAATGGCCAATATTTTGTAAAGGATTTTTGCATCAACGTTCATTAGAGATATTGGTGTGTAATTCTCCATTCTTGTGGGATCCTCACCCAGTTTGTGTATCAGTATGATACTAGCTCTGTAGAATGAGTTTGAGAGTTCACTGTCTTTTTCTATGTTCTAAAATAGTTGGTATAGGATTAGTGTCATCTCTTCCGTGAATGCTTGGTAGAATTTTTCTGTGAATCCGTCTGACCAGTTTTTTTGTTTGGTAGTTTCTTGACAACCATATCTATTTCTTCTATTGCTATGGGCCTATTGAGGTTCTTGACTTCTATCTGGAATATTCTAGGGAGGGATTGTTTTTCCAAGTATTTGTCCTTGTCTTAGATGTTGATTCATTAGAATACAGATTTTTGTAGTAGTTTATAATTATCCTTTAAATCTCATTAGGGTCCATTGTGATTTCCCCTGTGTCACCCCTCATCTCGGCTCTTGATGCATGCTCCTTCCTTTCCTTGGTTAGGCTTGAGAGTGGTCTGTCAATTCTGTTCATCCTTTCAAAGAACCAGCTTTTGCTGCACAAATGTTTTACATTGTTTTCTTGTCTTCCCACTGGTTTAACTCTGTTCTGATTTTTATTATTTCTTTTCTTTTGGTATTGGAGGGATTGTTCTGTTGACTCTGTTCTAGTTGATGGAGGCTTTGTGATTGCAGATCAGTCATAAGTCTCTCTTTCTTTTTCATATATGCACTTATTATTATCAGGTTACCTCGCATAACTGCTTCTGCAGTATCCCATAGGTTGACATACATTGTATTCTCATTCTCATTAGTTTCTAGAAACTCCCTAAGTTCCCCTCTAATTTGGGCCAATACCCATTGAGGCTGCAGAAGATCGTTATTCATCTTCCAATTATTTGTCCTTGATTTTTTATCATGATTTTGTTTATCTCCAGTTTTATGGCATGGTTGTCTAAGAAGGGTGTCTGAGTGATTTATATGTGTTTGAATTTACTCAAGCTTGACTTGGCCCCAGCATGTGGTCTACTTTTGAAAAAGAGACATGTACACTCAAAAAGAATGAGATTTATTTATTTATTTATTTATTGCTATTGGATGGAGCACTCTATAAATGTCTATCAAATCAAGTTGCCTAATTGTGGTGTTCAGCTCTGTATCTTCCTTCTTTTCTGGTGACCTTTCCCTGATAGCAGTGTATTAAAGTCACCTTCTATGATTGTTGAGTCTGTGATTTCTCTTTTCATGTTTTTGAAGAATTTGACTAATTTCACAGGTTTCTCATTAGGCATATATATATATATATATATATATATATATATATATATATATATATATATATTTATTATGCTCAATGGTTCTTGATCTACTGATCCTTTTACCATTATATAGTGACCATCTTTATCATTTGTTATGATTTGCACCTTGAGACCAATTTTTTTCCGAGATTAGAACTGCATCCCCTGCTTTTTTTGGTTGTTGTTTGCTTGGTTTATTTTTCTCAAATCTTTTATTAGCCAATTTTTTTCTGTGAGCTGAAGATGTGTCTCTTGCAGGAAATACATTATTGAGTTATGTTTTCAGAATCAGTCTGCAAGTCTTTGTCTTTTAATGGGCGAATTTAGACCATTGATTTTCAGCATTGCTACCACCAGCTGTGGATTCATTCTTGTCATTGGGTATCTTTGTGTTGGGTGTTTTCTTATCACCGCACATAACATTTTGCTGAGTAAATGAAGGGGGAGGGAGGGTTCATTCTTGCCTTCTTTTCACCATTGAGGCAATGTTATCTTGACAATTGTTTTTCAGAACATTGATTTTCAGGTGGGGTTACACTATGTAGTAGTCTCCTATTTGTACTTGATGAATGTTTATCTTCTGGCGACAGTGAGTCTTCAAGGATTTTTCACAGGATTGGGTGTCTTATAACATATTTTTTGAGTTTTCCCTTTTCCGGGAAGACTTAATCTCACTGTCTATACTGATAAATAGTTTGGTATGATAGAAGATTCTTGGATTAGCATTTTTCCTTTTCAGCTTTCACAAGATGTTACTCCACTCTTTCTTCCTCTTCATGGTATCTGCTGATAGGTCTGAGCATATTCTTATCTGTGTACCATTGTATGTGACTCCCTTTTTTCTCTTAGTACTCTTATAACTTTTTCCTTTTCCTCAAAGTCGGAAAATTTAATTATCATATGCCTTGGTGATTTTTCCTGCCATTTAGTCTAGTTGGTGTCCTCTCTGGTTCCTGTATGATTGTCTGATTCTCATTCATTAAGTTAGAGGTTTTTTTCTCTAGGAACTACCTTGCTACTCTAGCTGTTGATGTGTTCATTGTATCTTGTTCCAATATTCCTACTCTTCAAATATTGTTCCTCTTCATAGAATCTTTCATTGATCTCAGGTTTTTTACCATCTCTCTGACTATCTTTTTTGACTGTCTTTCCAATTTGTTGAAGTCTTCCTGGTTGTCCTCAAGATCACTGGTACACTTCTCCGCCTCTTCTAATCTGGTGGTGTGGTCTGTTATCGTGTTCTTGCTTCTATTACCTTGCCCCTTAACTCGTGTATTTCCCTTTGGTGTGTGTACTTCATCCCACTGATCATGGAATTTATCTTCTCTATTGTTGTAAGCTTATTCTGTATTGCTTCCCTCATATCCTGTACAACTCCAAGAAGCGTTATGAGGATTTCTTTTTATGGCAGATCAATGGCTGCTTCTTCTATGAGAGTCATTAGGTTTAAGACTACCTCCAATATTACATGTTGTTTCTCTTGTGTTCTTGTCAAGGATGTTGATATAGGTTGTTTGTGTGTCATTTTCATGGTGCTTGGCATCATATTTCTAAGACACAAGGGTCCTGAGCTTTCTCTCTGTGGGGCTGGTAAGAATGATTGTGGAGCCTGCCTTTGGATTACTGTGTTTGGGTATTGGGCTACAGTGTAAGGGAGATACTGTGGCAGGTTGGTGGCTGGAAGTAGCAGGGGAGCTTCCAAGATGGCCAGAAGGCAGCAATTGTGATGATGATTCTGGAACAGGCCAGGGTGTGCCTGCAGTGTGTCCATGGGATTGGGCAGGGTTTGCTGGGACACTGATGGGCTAGGTTGCACTGCAAAAGTGTCACAAACCTTGGCCAGAAGCTGCAGACCACAGAGATGACATGAGTCCTCCCCAGGGTCGGTCACCACCTGGTGGAGAGCTGCAACAGTGCCCCCCAAAAGCTGTAGTGTCGGGGTTGGTCTGGCGGAGAAGCTGTGTGGGTTGCAGTATTGCCATGTGTAAGCCCCCAGGGTGCAAAATGACCCGGTAGAGAAACTGGCGCAGCAGCTGCTGCACAGGAAAATTTGGGGGTTGGAAATGGCCCAGCAGAGAAGCCACTAGTGCAGGACAGACTCACCAGAGGGCCACATTGTCTAGGTCAGCCCTGTGGACAATTTGCAGAGGATGGTGGATGGGATCTGATTGTGGCTTTAAGAGCCACTGTCACTCACCACAGAGAAATCTGGCCACAGGCTAAAGGTGGTGGCTGGACTTCATGAAGTTGTTTAAGTGTTCAGTTCGTAGCTGTTGGAGCCCGACATGGATGGTTGGTGGCCTCTGGCCTCAGTGGCAAGAGCCACAGCTGGCAGGTAAGTAAAACCTGAGCCAAGGCACCTGAACTACATATGGGTAACAGGAGTTGGGCTAGGTTCTAACCGCGGTGGAAATGGCCATGGGCTGGCGGTGTGTATGGGGTGGGGGTGGGGGAACTCTTCACTGCAGGGCTTACATCAGGAGGGCTTAACTGAAGTTCAATTCAGTCTCCTAATCAGTGAATTTACTAATCGCCAGAGAGCTCTCAATGCAAGCTGCTTACCTGGGTGCCATCTTTCAGGAAGTCCCCTAGCACAAATAATATCAAGTTCTCTGAAAACCCTCTAGAATTAACCATATAGTGCCCAGAGCTTGATTTCTCAAAGTTTCAGTAGCCCATTATCTAGTAAATAGATTCTGGTTTTAATGCTTCCAAATCCTTAACAAATTAGAAAAACAAAATCTACTTTGACATTAGTAAAATTAGTCTTTCAATATATGAGAAAGATGAGCATCTATGGAACCAATGAACTTCAAGGCTTCTGACTTACCTGATTTCTTTATTTGACCCAACATGAGGCATCTTCAACTCAATTATTTTTCTTTCTGTTTTTAAAAGTTACCATAAAATTAAAGATCACCATACCTGGCAGCAAAAACCTAGTCTCTGGAATTTTTGCAAAGTTGGATAGATAAAAGACCTGTAAGTGATGGGACAATGTCTAACTAAAGAATATTTTTGAAGTCCCGGTTATTAATAATTTGATGCTATTTCCTGCTCACATGCTGCAAGGGTGACTGTTAAGTTGGATGGTCACTGATTTCTTATTTACTCTCTGATATGTTTGGCTCTAAAAATATTACTTCATACTTGATAAAATATTTGGACATGGTCCTAAACTATGATGAGTAATATGACCTCAACGTACTTTTCAGATGTGTGAGGAAATTTATCAGACTTTGGGAGAGTGTTTGGGGGAGAAGTTCAAATACCAAACATTTCACTAATTATTTTCCTACATTTTTTAGCTCCCTTATAATTTAGGAGGGTTATAGAATGCATTTGGATAGTCTTGACATTGGTAAATTTCACTTTCATGCTGATACACTGAAAAATCCATGTGAGTGTCTAATCTCTGTTTTATTCTGCTGTGTGTCCCAGATTGAGCAACTGTAAGATGATAGCAGAATTGATGTCTGTGGATATGTGGACCAGAGCTGTCAGTGACCCAGGAGTGCATGTAACAATAAGCCTTTTTGACTTTAAGGCGCTGAACTTTCAAGGATCACTTTACTTTGAAATAGTGATATGATGTTACTTAGTAAGTCATTTATATCCAAGTCCAAACTAATTTAGAAATCTTGTTATCCCTTGTTTTCTCTTTTTCTCCTAACCAATATCACTTTATTTAATATTTAGACCTTCCCGATCACCCAAGTTAATATGCATCTGCACTTTTTTTGAAATGTACACTTTCCTAGTAATATGAGATTAAAATATTGTTAATGAAATAATTAGAATTTTCTATTAAAAACTGTCAGAATATGCCTCCTTAAAATTGAAATATGTTTACTATATAAGAAGCATTATATTAAATGATTTATAAGCATAATATGATTTCATTCTCATAGTAATTTAGGACAAGTAATATTTTTCAGATAACAAAAATCAGACTACTTATTCTCATAATCTTTGCAAAGTCACATAGGAAAATAGGCCTTAAGTCCTTCTCTTACTTCAGATTTTACTTCTGTGAGATGCTTTCTCAATCTCCCTCATTGAAATAGTCTTCTAAGGTACCCTCTTGTCCTCCCAGTACAATGAAATTATACTTCTCTGAGAAGTTGATCACTGGGTGATTTACCAAGTCAGGATCATATATATATATATATATATATATATATATATATATATATATATATATATATATATATATATATATATCCATAAATCCTAGCATGATGCTTGATGTGCAATCAGTTTTTTATATTTATTTTTGGAATAAATTAATAAGGTGCAAAGGTGAAACTTTAATGTAAATAATTATTTTTATAAATTTCATTGATTAATACAATGCATTATCATTTTAAATTTTAGAATGCTAATAAGCTAAGTGGTTATGTTATGATTATTTGCCTGTAGATTTATTAGATCAAAGAATTATTCCTAGAGTATCTCTCATACTTGCTGAGGTAAAACAGACTAAATTTCACCTTCTTGAGTCATAGTCAAATGGAAAATTTACAGCCCAATACCCCACAGTTTTACATAAATAAACTAATTATATTAAAGATAATCTGTGTCATCATTATCCTTGTCCTATTCGTATTTAAGATATCTGAATTGGTTTTCCCTAGGCATATTATTAAAACTGCATTGCAAAAGTATGTGGCTAAATATATAGTAAAAAAATCCAAGCTCATAATATAGACATTTAAAAATAAAGCATAGAAATTATTTTACAATTTGTTTTTTAAATATGTTTTTTGTAAATTTCTCCATGCAATATTCTGAATTTGGAATTTAGCTGACATAATAATCATTAATGCTATTCTATTTTGTTAGAATATTAATTTAATGAATATTTTAAGTCACTTTCAATAACCCTACTTCCATTGACATATATTTTTGTTTTTACAAAACAAAATAATTACAATCAATGTCAATAACCATATAGTCCAAAGTGTACCTATAATTCAAAGTTTTAAGAGATAATTATATATTTTCATATCCACTGCTTTGCATTGGAAAATGTTCTGTTCAAAGGTAATCATTTCATTCATAAAAGAAGCAAAATGCATTGGCTCACTGGCTAAACTTGCTGTGAGACTAGTGCTAAAGCAAGAAACCTATTTTCAGACACTTTCTTTGATTTTACTCAATAAATGAAGAATTATTTGTAAATGATAGTGTTACTGGTTTTCAGAATAAACACTGAATCTTACATAATTAAATATACCTGTTTTAGAACCCACAGTTATCAAATTGGAAAATAGCAAAATAAATTATGCAAATGTGTAAACATTCTTATATCTCCCATTTAAATTTATGTAATTAATTAATTAATTTATGTTTATAATGTCTGTTTTCCAGTGTTTTCCATTCCACCAACATAGCAAAATGATACCTATCCACAATTCAAGTCTATTTTCTTTAATGCCACTGAGAATATAAACAACAAAAATCTCTGGTAATTATACTCCCAATATAACTTATTGCCATTCAGTCAATTGCAACTCACAGTGACCCTGCAGTACAGAGTCAAACTGCCCCATAGCATTTCTGAGGCTGTAAATTTTCATGGAATCAGATTGACTCATCTTTCTTCCATGGAGGGCTAATGATTTTAAACTAACAATTTTTCCAGTTATCAACCCAATGTTTAACACATTGTGTCCCCAGGACTTCTAACAGTACATGCACCCAAATTTCATGTATTTTCTTGGAAGGATCTTTCCAGCATATACTCAGGATACATTTATTCTATGTTGAAAAATAGACTTCAATGGCAATACCTTGGTCATCATGTTCAAACAGATCAAAAGCATTTGAAGTAGCGTGCAGACGTACCATAACCATGCCGCCTAACAGTAGTAATGATAAAGAAATATCAGAAGGAAATGGAAACAACAAAATCAGAAGCAATTTTTCACCAAACAATAGCAACAGTAAAGGCAACACTGACAACAAAAGGAACCGCAGCAAAGCCAAGAAAGACCATTTTGTTCAAGTGAAGAAAGTGTTTTAATTAGCTTCAGTGAGTGTGGCACTAAAGTAAATAAATATCAATCATTATTGTTAAAAGAGGTTTAAGTAAATTTAAACATTATAAACTCACATTCTAACTTATATTTTCAAACTGAATGATCAATATTTGTGCAAAAAATTAGTTAACTCGAAATTCTGGAATTTTTAATCATCCAAAACCTACTTATAAGGACTTCCTCTGGAAAATGACTTTATTCTGATGCTAATCATTAAATCACTTTACTACGTCTAGTGATGTGCTAGTCACAGGGAACAGATCTAGGAGACATATTAGAGGAAAAGAACCACTATTTGTTAAGTGCCTGCTCTTGACTCAGTGCTGTAATAGATTTAAATATACAACTTTATGTAATAAAAATATCATCTTGCTTATTTGTCCAGGAAATTGGCAAAAGAAAGTAATAAAGTAAACTGTACACATGTCTTGAAATGTACTCTGAAAGGTTCTTGAATAGTCAGGTGTTCTAAGAGCTTTCATCAATGAGTAGGAAATGAGTTAATTAAGTGAAGTTGACCAAAAAGTCACATCTGAGCAGTCATGGCAAGCTCATGTTGGCTTGAGCCTGGAGGAATTTGCAGAGTAAAGACTTAGTGTGATGAAGCAGGAGTGAAAGAGACTGCATTGACATAGTTAAATTTCCAGGACTCTCAAGTCTGTAGTGATGGATTAAATGGCCGGTAACATTGTTTACAAAAATATCTTCACTGTGATGGAGATCTTATTGAGAATAAAGGTTGTATATTTTTAAATGTTTTGTCTTTTAATTTCATTTTTCCATAGACCTTTTCAAAACCTATTGTATAATGTAAGTAAATATACCAACCAGAACCCATCAGTCAATTTGTTTGACTGTGATGGCTTGCACATTACAACTTGCCATTGATATTTCAAATACCATCAGCGTCACCATCACGAGCAAGTTTCCACAAAGTTCCCTAAAGCAAACTAGGAAGAAAAGCCTAACGATTTATTTTTGAAAATTATCAATGAAACACTGAATGATAGAATAATATACTAGACTTCAGCTCACTTATTTTAGATATGCCATTAAAAGAACAGATTGCTGAAGGAGGACATCATGTTTTGTCAAGTGGAGGACCAGGAATGGAAAACAACAACAACAAACCCTCAATGAGATGAACTGAAACAATGGCCACAAAATTGACCACAACCGTAACAAGGATACTGTACGAGGGTAAGCCAAAATGTATTGCTACTGGGGTCTCTATTCACACCTGAACGGGCTTTTCCCAAATATAATGTTTAAAATGTGACTTGTGATTATGGGTGGCTGAAGAGAAATTCCCTCAGTAATGTACTTGGCTTAGTCTTCTAAGGTGCCTTCAAAAAACAATAGCAACTAAGGGGACCTCTGGGCTAGTTAGTTTCAAAACAGAGCGCTCCAAAGGTTATAGTGATTAATTTAGGTATATCAAAGGGAAAAAAATATTGATAGATTTCTCCAAGCGCACAGAAAATCATACAGGCTTAGAAGAGAGTTTTAAGAAAATTGAAAGATGTGTTGGTGTGGTAGTTAGATAATCGTTTCTCCAGTTGAGGCTTAAGAGTGTAGGTCAGGGGTGGAGTCTAGCCTGTCAATTAGATCACAGCCAATGAGCCCTCTGTGTGGGCATGGCCTTCTCCTACGGAAATCTTGCATTCCTTCCTTAGAGGTGGGAGGCACTTTCTCTCCCTAGCCACTTCCTTGGGGACTCTCTACTAACTAGGCGGACTCCCTGTGAGACGTCCCTGAGGAGAAGCTACATGGACCTACCCTGATACAACCCTGGAAGCTGGAGAATCCACATGGAGACCCCTGCCAGCACTGAGATGCTTACAATGCCACTGGATCCAAAGACTTTCTACCTTCTGGCCTGTGTTGTCCTGCATTGGGCATCATTGCATGTGTTTCGTGAGTCTGAAGAGGACTTTAGAGATTGATGTTGGCCGTATGAGCTAATACCGGATTTATGGGCTTAGATTGCAGTGGGTTGGGATGCTTTCTTTTTAAAATCATTTTATTGGGGTTCATACAACTCATCATAATCCATACATACATCCATTGTGTCAAGCACATTTGTACATTTGTTGCCATCATCATTCTCAAAACATTTGCTTTCTACTTGAGCCCTTGGTATCAGCTCCTCATTTTTCCCCTCCCTCCCTGTCTCCCCTCCTTCTTGAACCCATGATAATTTATAAACATTTTTTTTCATGTCTTACACTGTTCAATGTCTCCCTTCACCCACTTTTCTGTTGTCTGACTCCCAGGGAGGGGGTTATATGTAGATCTCTGTAATCGGTTCCCTCTTTTTACCCAACCCTCCCTCTACCCTCCTGGTATTACCACTCTCACCACTGGTCCTAAATGGTTCTTCTGTCCTGGATTCCCTGTTTCTAGGTCCTATCTGCACCAGTGTACATTTGGCGTAGCCCGAGGGATGCTTTCTTAATGTACAATTACCCTTTATATAAAATTCCTTCTTATTTATATACATATTTATGTGGTTATGAATTTGTTTCTCTAGTCTACCCAGACTAAAACATTAGACAAAAAGGCTAAAAAAGTTGCATCCAAGCGCAACTGATCATAACAATGCATCTGATCATTCCTCATGACTTTCACTGGGAAACTTTTCATCAACCATCCACCCTGATCCTTTAAATAAAAGAATATTTAAAAGGAAAGTTACAGAACAGTTGTTGTTGTTGTTAGGGGTTTCAAGTGGGCTCCAACTCCTAGTGATTCTATGTGTAACTGCCTGGTCCTGTGCCACTGTCTAGCTAGTTACTGTGCTTGAGCTCACTGGTGCAAACACTGGGTCAATCCATCTCACTGGGACTCTTTTACTTGTTCTCTGACCCTCTATTTTACCCAGAATGATATCCTTTTACAGAGACTGGTCTCTCCTAGCAATGTGTCAAAAAGATGTGAGATGAAGTCTCACCATACTTGATCTAAGGAATTTTCTGGTTGTACTTCATTCAAAACAGATTTGTTTTTTCTCTGGCAATCAAAAGTAATTTAAATATTCTTTCATAACAAAATGATCCAAATGCATCATATCTGCAATATCCTATATTCATTATACAGCTTTCAAATGCTTATGAGTTCATTGAAAATACTGTAGCTTGGATGTAGATTAGTCTTCAAAGTAATACATTTGCCTTTAAGCACTTCCAAAGGCCTTCGGCAGCAGATTTGCCCAAATGCAATGTGTCATCGGAGTTTTTGACTGCTCCTCCATTACTGGTAGTTGGAGATCCGAGTAAAATGAAATCCTCAAAAAATGCAATCTTTCTTCCATTTCTCACAAGTTTGTCTATGGATCCATCTGTGAGGATTTTTGTTTTGTTTTTATATGGAGTTGTAATTCATGCTGAACTCTGGTCGTTGGTCTTCATCTTCAGGTCCTCTTCATGTTCGGTGAGCAGGTTTGTGTTTCCTGCATATAAGTTAACTACCATCAAGTCAATTCTGATTGGATAATCAACCTTTCTCCAATCTTCTTAGCAAATTCTTCATATAGTACCGCTTCATGGACTCTTTGCTCAGCATTGGATAAGTATGGTGAAAGGATACAATCCTGACACACCCACAAACACCACATTAAATATGAATTTTAAAGAATTAGACAATTACTGAAATAATTCAATAGTGCTAAAAAATCATATCAATTTTAAAGCAGACAACAAAATATTCTCAAGCATATCCATATTAAGGCCCTTGCTATTGTGGTAAACACAAAACTATTTGGCAACAAGTAGATAATGCATATTCAAGATATAACCATGTCAATTATATTTGAGAGAGGAAATCTGAAGAGTAAAACGGTTTGATACGCTGAGTAGTCATGCAGAGAAAACCGCAGTCAATATGCTAAAGCATTCACTTAAGATGCTAATAATTGTGTACGATTAATAACTTTCAGAAAGCTAATCTTTTGAAATGAGCTTTTAAGGCTAGAATTCTACAAGAGAAATATGAGAATATTCAAATGAAAGCTCTCTCTTGCACTATTTGAGCACTGAAGCGTTCAAATGCTGTCTGCTGCAGTACTTGTTCCTGGGAGCCCCTAAACACAAATATCGGTGAATTTGAAACAAGCTTAGTTTCTTTTCCTAATGAATTTGGGCAGCATGTTATTCCATTGTGCCTGGGGTTCCCATGAAACTGAGTTAAAAAAAAAAAAAAAGAAAAACACCTTCTGGACATCAGCTAACAATAACAACCATCAACCAAACACATGTGTGCACGAATGTGTGCATCTCTGTGTGTATCTTTTTCTCTGTAGATATAGATGGAGATAGAGATATAATTTGATTATATAGAGGAGATGGATAGCTATGGATATAATTAGATTATATAGAAATATAGATACATAAACAAATTCATTGACATCAAATCAGTTCTAACTCATAGCAACCACATAAGATAGAGTAGAACTTCCTCATAGTTTCCAAGGCTGTTAATATTTCTGAAAGTGATACACTTCTTTCTCCCATGAAAGAGCTGGTGAGTTTGAACTACCGCTTAACCACTATAAAACTAGGCAACTGGAACTGTGCTTGTGTGTGTGTACACACACACATCCTGATGGCAGGGTGGTTTATGTGTATATATATATATATATATATATATATATACATACATACATACATAACATATAATATATAGACTTATATAAAAATTATTTCAAAAATTTCATGGAAAATGGAGTTAAAATATAATAGAATATTTCCATAAATTTTGCAGAACCATTGTGCTTATGTGTGTCTGTATGGGGGAACCTGTGTAAAGTGAAACCTGTCTGGTAAAATGTGCAATAGAAAAGTAACACAAATGGGCCCCATCAAAGGTGGAAAGCTCACAAGGCCTAGAAAACCTAAACAGTCTTTGTCAACTTCCTACTTTCACAGGTATTATGATCTCTCTCTCTCTCTCTCTATATATATATATATGTATGTATGTATATATATATATATATGTATATATATATGAAATCTCACTGATACTCAGAATATAAATCTTCCAATATGAACAAAAGAGAAAAATTTTCAGAAAAGAAGATATAATAATGTAAAAAAATGGAAGTGAAACAGTCAATGTGATTAATCATCAAAGAAATTAAAATAAAAATAGTGGTGATCTACCATAACATCTATGATATAAATGTATATACTATATACATATATACAATTACATAGATAATAATATACTGGCTAATAAGTCATTATTATGATTACAATATAGAGCCACAAGAACTCATACACCGTAAGCAAAATAAAAATTGCTATTACTACGCTATTCTTGCTATTGTCAGGTCAGTTCCAACTCATAGCAACCTGTGGCAGTTACGTAATCTCCTGTCAACTTGCAAAGGGATGAAGTCTAGCCTGTTGATCAGGCCATAGCCAATGAGGTCTCTGTTTAGGATTGGCCGTCTCCTGAGGAGTCTGCGAACTCCTGTCTTCCTCCCTTGAGGTGGGAGATACTCTGCTTGTCTTCCAGATGTCAAGTCACATGGAGACCCCTGATGGATCCAGAGCCCTGGAGCTGGAAGAGCCACATGGAGACCCACACCAGCGCTGAGATGCTCCCACAGCCAATGAATCCACAAGTCTTTCCACCCACTGGCCTATGAGCTTTCTTCTTGTGTTGAGCATCATTACACGTGCTGCATTAGTCTGAAGAAGAATTTATAGACTGGTAACAGACATATGGGCTAATATCGGATTTATGGACTTAACCTGAAATGGGCTGGGATGTTTTCTTAATGTACAATTGCTCTTTGATATAAAGTTCTTTCTTACACACATATGGTGCCTCTGGATTAGTTTCTCTAGTCAACCCAGCCTAACACTCAACCCTAGGCAAAACAGAAAGAAACCCTGTCTGGTTCTAAGTTATCCTCACAATTGTTCTTATGATTGCGCCTATTTTTTTTAATTAAAAGATTGTTTTATTGAGGAGTTTTAGAACTCTTCTTACAATTCATATATCACTTGCATCAGGTGAATTTCTACATATGTTGCCTTCATTATTTTCTAGACATTTACTTTTTTATTATTAAATCGTTTTATTGGGGGCTCATACGACTCTTATAACAATCCATACCTACATCCATTGTGTCAAACACTCCTGTACATTTGTTTCCCTCATTGTTCTCAAAACATTTGCTTTCTACTTGAAAGCAAATGGTATCTGCTCTGGTATCCGCTTCTCATTCCCCCCACTCCACACTCCCCCATGAAACCTTGGTAGTTTATCAATGATTATTATTCTATCATATCTTACATTGTACAACATCCCCCTTCATCCACATCTCTGCTGTCCACCTTGTCAGTCCATCTTGTCAAGGGCTCATTTCTTTGTTACTGCCCCTCACTTCACCAAGTATGATATATGTCTCCAGGGATTTGTCTTTCTTGACATGTCCAAGGTATGTGTGTTAGTTTGGGTGTACCAGAGAAACTAATTCATAGACACTTATATATGTGTAAGAGAGAACTTTATATCAAAGAGTAATTGTATATTGAGAAAACATCCCAGCCAAGTCCAGATCAAGTCCATAAGTCTGATATTAGTCCATATATCCCATACTAGTCCATAAATTCCTCTTCAGACTCACGCAACAAAGGCAATGATGTGGAATACAGGAAGATCACAGACCAGTGGGTGGAAAGTACAGTAGATCCATTGGTAGTGGGAGCACCTCAGCACTGGCATGAGTCTCCACGTGGCTCCTCCAGCTCCAGGGCTCTGGGTCCATTAGAGTTGCTCCATGTGGCTTGTCATCAGGAATGTGAAGCAGAGAGTGTGGATCTGGCCTCCAGTGAGCTGTTTATCTCTGGAATGCCTCCAACTGCAGTCATCAGCCTGCGACTTGATTGACAGGCTGAACTCTACCCCTTCATTCTTAATAGTCTCAAATTGACACCAGATTATGTAAACTACCACAGTATGTAAGAAGAAGTCTTGCCATCCTTATCTCTAAGGAACAGTCTGGATATCTTACTTGCGAGACAAATTTGTTTATGAACATTTTACATTACAATTCACTTATGATTCAAATCAGTTTAGCAATATGTAGCATTGCTAGGATGTGCTAAGGAGAACAGAAGACATCTGCTCACACGAACACTTGCACTAAGTGCTCAAGGCAACTTTACTGATGACAGCCTCACACCAGGAACACCCCAACTCCTTATCAAGAGGTAAATGAAAACCACACATTTTTATTAGATAAAATATGTGTCTAATTATGAACACTACATGGATGTAATGCAAGTAAAATTCTCACAGAAATATAGTGGATTCATTTAATGAACCTGAGGAAAAATAATTTCAACAATTAAGGTTGTCAGCAGTGGGAATGCAGTGTACATCTAGGGCAAATTACATCATTTAAAAATATATACATATAGGATCCTTGCACATTTCTAGTGTGTATGACCAATTATGAGAATTATCAGTGGAGGTAAAGATGCTGCTAGAAAGCATGATTAGTAGGTAATTACATAAGAGTGAAATATATAAAGTATTAATCTAGGGAAATTAAAAGTCATTAAAAAGTTAACTGAAATACGTACAGATGAATCTCCTCGTCTCAGTGGTCTGAAATGAATAGCTCTAGGAATTAGAGAACTATCTTGCCAACATAAATTCCACTGCAGCTTTTGCCTGACCAACCAAGTAAGAACTTATTTCATTTTCAGCATTTTTACATCTCTATAGCTTCCCCACTTGGTACCTGGGAGACTCCGGTAACACTTCAATGAAGTTCACTCACTTGCCTTGGATACTGCATCTGGCTTACCTCGGTCTCATGTCTTTTAATTTTATTTTTTGGACTTGAACATCTGGCCTATCACCTGACTTGATTTTCTAGGGTCTCTTACTGCGAGAACCATTCCTTTGATGGTTTATGAATTCTGTGTGACATTGCAATGCATTTCAGAATCCTAAAACATCAAGTAAGGAACCCTGCTGGAATAAAGGGGTGCACATTGGGCTGATAACTGCAAGGTCAGCAGTTTGAAACCACTAGATGCTCAATAAGAGAAAAATAAGGTTTTCTGCTCCTACAAAGATGTACAGCCATGGAAACCCAAAGGGAAAGTTCAACTCTGTCCTATAGAGTTGTTGTGAATTGTAATTGACTTGAAGACAGTGAGCTTGCTATTCTATTTTGGAAGACATACGTTAGAATATTAAGAGAAGGTACAGACGTGTTTGTTGCTAAAGATCAAGAATTGCAGCCTTCAGTGGGGATTCCAGCTCAACATAAAATAAGCCAAAATCTTCACAACTGGACAAATAGGTAACATCATGATAAAGAGAGAAAAGATTGAAGTTGTCAAGGATTTCATATTGTTTAGATCCACACTCAACGCTCATGGAGGCAGCAAGCAAGAAATCAAGTGATACATGAAATTGGGTAAATCTGCTGTACAAGACCACCTTAAAGTATTGACAAGCAAGGAGGTTACTTTGAGGACTAAGGTATGTCTGACCCAAGTCATGGTATTTTCAGTTGCCTCATATACATGTTACAATTGGACATTGAATAAGAAAGACCACAACAAGACCAACAGTTCCAGGGGGACATGGGAGAGGGGGAGGTGGGGGGAAAGGTAGTGTTGTTAACACAGCCAGGGTCAAGGGAACAACAAGTGATCCAAATCAGTGGTGAGGAGGGTGTAGGAGGTCTGATAGGGCGTGACCAAGGGTAATGTTACCAAGAGGAATTACTGAAACCCAAATGAAAACTGAGCATGATAGTGGGACATGAGGAAAGTCAAAGGAAATAGAAGAAAGAGCTAGGAGGCAAAGGTCATTTATAGAGGTCTAAATAAAGGCATGTACATATGTAAATATATTTATATATGAGGATGGGTAAATAGATCTATGTTCATATATGTGTAGGTTTAGTATTAAGGTAGCAGAAGGACATTGGGCCTCCACTAAAGTACTCCCTCGATGCAAGAATACTTTCTTCTATTAAATTGGTATTCTATGATGCTAACCTTTCTGGCACAATCACCAAAGACAAAGCGGATGAATAAGCAAATGTGGTGATGAAAGCTGATGGTGCCCGGCTATCAAAAGATATAGCATCTGAGGTCTTAAAGGTAAACAAGCAGCCATCTAGTTCAGAATCAACAAAGCTCACATGGAAGAAGCACACGAGCCTATGTGATCATGAGGTGTCGAAGGGATCAGGTATTAGGGCATCACCAGAACAAAATATCATATTGTGAATGAGGTGGGGAGTGTGGAGTGGAGATGCAAAGCCCACTTGTAGGCCACTGGACATCCCCTTACAGAAAGGTCTCAGGAAGGAGACAAGCCAGTCAGGGTGTGATGTAGCAATGATGAAACATACAACTTTCCTCTAGTTCCTAAATGCTTCCTCTCCCCCCAATTCCTCTCCTCCCAATTCTACCTTACAAATATGGATAGTCTAGAGGATGTACACTGGTACAGAAAGGAACTGGAAGCACAGGGAAACCAGGGCAGATGATCCCCTCAGGACCAGTGGTATGAGTGGCGATACTGGGAGGGCATAGGAAGGGTGGGTTGGAAAGGGGGAACCAATTTCAAGGACCTGCATG
Source organism: Tenrec ecaudatus (assembly GCF_050624435.1). Taxonomy (NCBI): domain Eukaryota; kingdom Metazoa; phylum Chordata; class Mammalia; order Afrosoricida; family Tenrecidae; genus Tenrec; species Tenrec ecaudatus. The sequence goes on from NC_134536.1 coordinate 93,539,701, forward strand.
TGACCTCCTCCCTGAGGCACGGACAACAGAAAAGTGGGTGAAGGGAGTCATCAGACAGGGAAAGATATGACAAAATAATAATTTCTAAATTATCAAGGGTTCATGAGGGAGGGGGAGTGGGGTGGGCGGGGAAAAATGAGGAGCTGATGCCAGGGAGTTAGGTGGAGAGCAAATGTTTTGAGAATGATGAGGGCAATAAATGTGCAAATGTGCCTTACACAATTGATGTATGTATGGATTGTTATAAGAGTTGTATGAGCCCCTAATAAAATGATTTTTAAAAAAGCATAAGAAAGACCAAAGAAGATTCGATGCACTTGAATTATGGTAATGGTGAGGAGTTGAAAGTAATTATGGGCTGCAACAAACCAAACAAATCTACCTTGAAAGAAGTACAACTAGACTATTCCTTAGAGGAAAGGAGAATAGACTTCACATCATGCATTTTGGACATGTTGCTAGGGGAGACCGGTCCCTGGAGAAGATGGCATGCCTGGTAAAGTAGTGGGGCAGCGACAAAGAGGAAGGCCTTGACAGGATGGATTGACATCATGGCTGCAACAGTTGGCTCACACCACGGTGAGCATGGTGTACGTCAAAGCAGCATTTCTCTCTGTTGTACACAGGGTCGTTATGGGCCAGAACCAACTGGACAACACCTAACAACAGCAACTTATTTTATAAATTGACATTTTGACAAAAAAAAAAAAGAGAGCAATTGCCAGGGAACTGCCATGCTCCCATAAATGGCAGGCAAAACCATGGGTAAATAAAAGATTCCAAGTCAATTGAATTTTACACATTTCTCTGAACTATACTCACACATACCCGTCATGACAAACCAGTTCAGCTAACTCCAACATATGAACCGATTCCTCCACTAAACGATTCTCTCCAGGCAGAGAGGGAAAAGCTGATTCAGAAGTCGCTGGGAGCATAAACACGGTTGGGCGGCACTTGCAGTCCCTTTGCCCTCCCAGCCTGGTGACTGATGAACGAGAGGACTAAGAATAACTGCGCAACAGATGGTAAGATGCTTACACAGTACTTCGTTTTCTAAACTGCTTATTGTAGATGTTAACTTATGTGGGGCATAATGGAGAAATGACATAAGTTTATAAAAGGCGTGTTCATAAAATCTGGATATTGAAGAATAACATAATAAACATGGATGACTACTAGCTACTGGCTAAGAGTCTAAATTCCAGAAGCTTAGGAAATTGAGCCACAGGATGCAGTCTTTCTGCAGTGTCTATGACAGCACTGTGCAGCTGCTCCAAACAGCACGCCGCACATGACTAATGTGTAGAATCCCATCTTGGCACCACAGCATCCTGTGAAGCGGCACTACTTTGACAGGGCAGCCAAGGGAAGCAAGAAGTCTAATGAAATGTATAAAAACAAACTTGTGCAAGCACAAGAGCAACTTTTGAAAAATTAGATTCTTATTTCATTACCTGTTCAAACCAAAAGATCCTGAAGCTGGTTCCACTATACCCACTTTTTAATGACAGTTCAACTAAATTTTTCATTATTTTCTCGTCTCCTGCATTTTTCTCTTACTTGACCAGAGATGTAGTCAGTGTGTTTTTACTTTTGGGGGGAAAATCTTAATATCATATTCCTTGATTAAATATCTTAAAAACTATATTCTTTTCATGATTAGAAAATAATCTTAATAATTAGCCAAAGAGACATAAATAAGTGTGTAGCCCGAGTGCCTCTGACTAGTGTCGGGTGTGATGGACAGCCCCGCTCAGCATGCTTGGCAGTTATGCTGCAGGAGCCCAAAGGGCCCGGGATGCCAAAATCTAGCAGTGACTTCCTCTAGAAGAAAGTACTGTCCTTTTTCTAATTGGTCTGTCCTTTGTGGCTTATTTACAAATTGTCTGTGGAGAAAGAATATTTTTTACTAATTCATACAAATGTGGAAATAAATGAAAGCAGAGGCCTTTCACATGAAAGAAAAAAACCCTAATTTTGACAGATAGAATTATGAATAGGGCAATGTAAAAGGGAACTGAACATGGTGAGCGGAGGTTTTAGAAAAGGTTCAGCAGTCATTGAAAAGGGGGCAGGTTCGGATCTGAAGGTAAACGTCACACACTTCAGCAACTTTGAGCAGGGAGTTGGCTTAGTACTTGAAGGCATGCTTGCCACACCGTCACATCCATGTACTTGGAGACCTCATATTGGAGCTCCTCCCCCAAGTTCTGATGCCCTCACTGCCTTCTGAACTGATGCTGTGCTAAATATCCCAACTAACCATCCGTGCCTTTCTTGCCTTCGAAACTAGAGCCAACCAGTTTGCATAATATCCAGGATGTCAGCCTGCCACGTCGTTCAGAGCAGACGCCATATATGCTCCGTGGAATTTTCTATCACTGATTTTTTAAAAAGTTAGACTGCCCGGTGTTTCTTCTGAAGTTTCTCTGGGTACATACAAACCTGCAACCTTTCAGTTTGTAACCTATCTCACAGTTCTGTTACCCTGGGATTCCTTCCAGTCAAATATATGTAAAATTGAGCTAAATGCTTCTAAGCCTGCTCAATCTCTTTTTCCAACCCACACATTGAAAAGGCTACGCTAAAGTGTAGCCAAACCGGAACCTACGCAAAGAAAAGACCGAACACGGAAAGAACGCTCTAAATGAAGTCCCTTGAGAGATGGATACATTTTGTCAGGGCTGTGAATATGTTGTTTTCTCTTTAGAACATCTTTCTAACAGGGCTTCCTGCTGCCAGATTGCTGCTCACTCCCTTGAACAATTCAGTGGTATTGCTTTTGTGAAGCTCTGCCTGGTTTCCTTACTTTCTGAGCTCCTACCACACTCCATTTAGCTAAACATCAAAATACAAGGTCATCCGTTCTTTGCGGAGTCAAAGCCAGATGGAAGCCTGTCCTCAGATCCCTGGCATCGATTCCTCTCCACCCCCCTTTGCTCTAGCGCGCCAGCACTTTGCACCAAGTACTGCCTCCACGTCTCCTCTGCGGCTGACTGACAACCTGGACCGGCCGGGGCTGCACGCAGCAGTGCTGGCCGCCATCCATAGCTGCATCCGCCGGGAGCCATATGCCCTTCACTTGCTCATGTCTTGATACTTGACTGAGACCATGTGACTTTGAAGAATTTTCCCAGATATTGTCTTTACTAGTCTTATGAGGAGAGGGATGTTAAGAAAACTGATGAAGACGCAAAACCAAGGAGGTGCCTGAATCATCTTGCAGGATATCAAGAACCAGAACACAAGGACAAAGAGAAAAGCTAGAGTGACATAGAATGTGTATAAAACTTTGAAAAAGAAATGTAAATCAGTAACAACTGAAACTGTATCTACCAGCAATTGACAAAAACAATGCCCATTTGGGCGACTGCATTGAGATTAAGTAAATGAATGGGTAAAACCCATCAAATGTCTAGGTGATTGTGTAGATGATGTGGAGCTCCGGAGCTGACCTGCCAGAATATTTCTTTGACAAGCACATCCGGGGAGATGGTGGTGACGGGAATTGAGTGTTAGCCTGGCTTCCTCATAGTCACAGGGTGAGTTCCACGGCCATCTTTTCTGTAAATGGTACCAAAAACATCGACTTAAGATCTTTCATCTATTCTACTCCTTCAAATAAACGAAAACAGTGACCCATCTCAACCAAATAAACAAACAAACAAATAGTATTATTTGGGGGAAGAGGATTGTTTTATACTCCACTCCCAATTATTGTGAAAAAATGTAATAGAAACAGACAAAAGAAAGGAGGGAGGGAAAGAAAAAGAATGGAAGAAGGAAAATTGGCTGGGGTGGGGGGAGAGGAATATTTAACTCTGAAAGACAGAAGACAGTCAAAGGCATAATAGTCTTATTAAAACATTTTGAAAACTGTTCTGTAACAAATACAGGAGCCGCTATCTACAGGGACACATGCAACAATGGAACAGAGGTGGTAAAAAGCCTCAGATGGGCAGTTTTTGACTATAAGATTGAACTTTATGGTCATTTTAGTTGTTTGAAATATCTCTATCTCTGTGAATATCTATGTGAAGTTTATAAAAATAACTTTCAAACAATACTAGTACAGGATTAATGCAGTCAAACATAGTTGGATCCCATCTAAAATACTTTCAAATTTGAATTCTATTACTTAATTGAATCTCAACATCTTCAAGAAAGACAACATACCCATGCTAAGATGCTGTTGGGTTTATTGGGTTGTTTTTATTTTTTAAATCAGTCCTGCACTTCCGTAGTATTTTCAAATATATATCTTTTATAAATCAGCATAAGTCTTCTGAGAAAACTAAAATCTTGAAAACCTTATGTTAAGTTATCACATTACACAGATTGAGATCTGAAAAGAGTTTTTGAAGGTGCAAGGCAACGAGATATACCACAAACAAATACTTTTTCATTCCTACTGTCCATAAGATTAAAACAAATTCAAAGTATATGTATCATGTTACCGAAAAGTGTTTGTGATGTGTAAACAAAGTTAGGAGTACACTACATGTAAATAATTATAATCTCTAAGTATAGTCATTACACTGTGTTACCATGTTTTTAGTTTGTTGCATGTGGGTGCATCTAGAATGTTTTATGTTGATCAAAAGTTATACAATTTTTTGCCAATATTTGGAATTTGGCAAAACTTAAAGTAAAATTTTCCATTAATTATTAAGCCCAGATGAATTTCAAGGATTTTTTTATGTGAATGGTTTGATTCATTTGGAAGTCTCCTGGTGATGAAATTGTTTTAAAAGACATGTGAATGTCTAGAAAATGCAATCGATTAAACAAATTTTTCAGATGAACTTTTCCATCAAAAGGAGCACTGGTTCTGAATTCATCCTGAGGACTTGGATTTTAATCCCTATTTGGCCTTGTTTCTCTAGTAGTCATTTCATAAGTACCCACTGCATGCCAAGGACTTTACATGTGTACCAAAGAAGTCCTAACTGAATCTGTTCCCTGAGAAATTTCTCTTTTGATTGAGAAAAGACTAACATGGAGTTGGACTATGCTTCATGTAGCCCCATGTGAACCAGACATTTGATTTCCTACAGATGGTCTTACTTAAGACTAAATAACCTAGATTTGGGGAAAACAATCTGATGTTCTACTCCTGCAGGAACTGGAAACTGGTTGATAGCATAGGGTGAAACTGGGAGACAGCAAAGGGAAGCAATAATGACACACTAACTTGTTCCTATAAATTTTAAAAACTATCATTTTCATCCTGAAAATGCCAAAGAGGTCAAAATAGAGCCTATTTATTAAAAACAACCTGAAGGCCTGAACCGCACAGCACTCAGCTGCTAACGCGAAGGCCGTAGTGGGATCCATCAGCCCCTCGGGAGAGAAAGAGGCGGCAGTTAGCTTCCATGTACATTCACAGCTTTTGTAACCCTGGGTAACACATCTACTCTGTCCGATGGGCGGGGCGGGCAGCTGTGAATTAGAATTGACTAGATGAAAGGGGTTTGTTTGCTTTCTAAATTTAATCCCAGAAAATTTTGTATGTAATTATATGAATAAAGGGCAATAAATATTATTCATGTAAGCAAAGATTGTTTTCAAGAAAATGTCATTAAATGAACGCTTACTTTTCAATCAATTCAATCTTTAAATAAAACATAAACGTGGAAACTAATAGGAGCATGTATTTTGGTCCAGAAGGCTTTGACCTCCTTGGTGCCAAAAATTAACCTTGAACATCTTGGTGGTCTATAGGATCCATGGCAACCCCTGCTGCTCTGACACTGACTATGATCTGTATCTGTGGCAGATGCTGGCTGGGCGATGGGAATAGAGCAATGGACATCAGTACCATGGTTTACCAAAAGGAGTCACTATGTAGAAGAGTAAATATGCAGCAAGCAGAAAATGTGGTAAACTGGGATGAAGAGCAAGAGTTTACAGGTTTAAAATATATATTTTATCTGCAATATTGAATCATGTTTGAAGGATGTTTTAGATGCTGTTAAAAACTTTTTATCTTCTCCATCTCCTTATCTTCCTCTCTCTCTAATACCCCTCTCCCCAATATCAATTGCTGCAGAATTCTTCTAGAGATGTAACCTTTATAATACTGGTAGCATTTTAGAAATGTATGAGAGTCTAAAATCACAATTACTTGGGATGTATACACAAGGCATCTTTAAAACAGAGTCTTAATGCTGCCTTAAAGTCTTGTAATGAGTCTAGAATCCATAGTTAATTTTTAAGTTACCTTTTCTAACATTAGTTTTGCTGAACTTTGTGCTGACCTAACACGCACCCTAAGGAAAATATGTTTTTCTCTGTGATCCGGCACATGCAGGATGTCACAATTTATTCCTAAGGGTCATTTCTCTATTGTCAAACACATGCAAGATGCCACATCCCATGCCCAAAGGGTCTTGATACATAGCTTTTCTAATAAATCTTTTCAGTGTACCTCAAGAAACAGATATGCTTGAGAAAGAAATTTTAACAGCAGGTTTCCAGCAAAACTTGCCCTGCCATGTCTTGTGACCACCCTGCATGAACTGAAAGACAAGTGCACTTATAATTATGTACCCCTAACCACTCATGTACTCCCACCTGTATGTTACCCACCAATCCCACTAAGCTCCTGTTCGTAGATACAGTGCCTTCAGCTCCCATGATGGTTTCTCAGCCAGTCACAGCTTGCTAGCTTCCATTCCTGTTTCGAGTGTAAAAGAACGTTTGCTTCTTCACAGTAGCATGGGTGATCCAAGAACTGTAAATAGTAAAAACCAAACCCAGAGGAGGGAATGGTATTAGAGCTTACATTCTGAACACCCAGTTTGCAGAAGCTGCAACGAATGCCCGTAGATGACAAAAAAAGTCCCCATTCACAGGGCCCCCCCATGCAGATCATGCCTCTGATGAACCCCCTCTGACTATGGACTAGAGATGGGAAAAACCTAGTTACTGGGCAGAGTAATTTGCAGTGGTAGTTGGTTCAAAATGTGACACCCTGTCATTGATCTTGACCTAATGTAAAATTGTTCCTGTTTTTAATATGTTCTGATTAAGGCTTTGCTTTGTTTCATGTGTCTTTGTTGTTGGGCCATTTATTTATCTTCTGTATTGCTTTTGTATGTTTTTCTGTGGATAAAAGCCAGATTAGATAAACCTATAGAGATCTGTAGAGATAAATGGATCAATAAATGAAAAGGGACACGGCAGGGGAAGATAGCAGAATAAGGGGAGCGAATAACAATGAGGAAGAAGAAATATCATGGAATTAACTGTGGGGATCGTTGCACAACTCTTATGAATGTGATTGGACTACTGAGATGTATGATGGTGATTTTTATGTCTGTGAAATTATTAAAGATAAACTAATTTTAATTTTGTTTTGCTTCTTTATTGTCCAGCAGAATAGTCCTCTTCATTCTCTGGATTTGGACATTGTCCCATTCTTAGTCAACTCTGGACTTTCAATAAAGCTCTCAATTTTAGTTTTATAGAGTGTACTTTTCACTGTAGGACAAAAAGAACATTAGATAAGTGAGAAATAGAGAGAAATGCACCTTAATTTCAAATTTCCCCTCCAAAGACTAAAAAAAATAATAATTTTTTGTTCTGTTCAGCAGATATGGCAGATACTGTAGTTGATAAGTAAAAATAATCCTCTTCTCCTGCATACATTTCCTATTTCACCCCCTAAAATAGTCTAAATTTGCTGACTACTCACTTCATTTGTCAACACAGGTGCCATGAGGATCTTTTTCTCATCTGAAATCCTTCCTTCACACTTTACCCTAGATTCTGTTCTAGGCCATATTGTAGTTAGTAGAAAATAGATAAAGAATAAGGTCAATAAATATGGCCAACACAAAGGCTCACATCTCATTTAGTGGTGGTAAATTGAATCAAATGGGAATCAGGTAGAATTTTCTTTTATCACCACTTTTGTTTAATGTAGAACTGGAAGTCTTAGGCAGAGCTATAAGACATCAAAAAGATATTAAAGGCACCCATATTTCCACAGAAGAAACCAAACTCTATGTGCAGATGTTAAAATTCTATGTATAGAAAAACCCCAAAGACTCCATTAAAAAATTCCTGAAAGTAGTTAAAAAAATTATAACATTGAATTCTATAAGATCAACATACAGGAATCTGTTAGAGTCTTATGTATTAAAGAAGGTGACATCAAAGGAAATAAAAGAACTTTGCCATTTGCAATAAGTATCCAAAATATAAGAAACAAATGGTTATTAATGTATAATTATAAAACACTCCTGCAAAAAATCCACTTACACAAATGGAGCAATGGGCATGTTCCTGGATATGAAGGCTAAAAGTAATGAAAACAACAATAGTACTAAACCACTTTTAAATTCAATAAAATTCTGATCCAAATCCTGGCACCATTCTTCAAAGAAATGGAAAAACTAACTTTAAGTAGATAAGAAACTTTTAAAAACCCAGGATGAACAAAATACTATTAAAAAAAACAAAATCAAAGCAGGAGGACTTTCAATCCCAGGCTTTAAATCTTATTATTTAGCCATAGTGATCAAAATTTGTACAATAATAGACATGAAGCCCAAACAATTAGAATTGAGACTCAGAAATACATCCAAGTACCTATGGACACCTAATCTTTAATGAAGGACGGAAACACATTAAATAGGGTGCGGGGAGGGGGGATAGCCTTTTCAATAAATAGTACTGGAAAAATTGGATCTTCACCTGAAAAAGAATGAAACAGGGTCCATACTTCCCACCAAATACAAAAATGAATTCAAGATGGATTAAAGGCATAAAATAAAACCCTAGAACCATCCTAAAGACTTAAAATCCAGCCTAATACCATCAAATTAAAAAATAGGGACAAACTTGAGCATAATGAGTATCATGAAAAATACCCACACAGGAAAGACAAAACAGAGGACTTGGACCTTCTAAAATGATGACATTTATGCACATCGAAATATTTCATCAAAAGAGAACCCACAGATTGTGAAAAATATCTAGTAATGAATGATAAATCAGATGAAGGGCTAATTTCAAATATTTATAGAAAACTATAATACTTTGAGAAGAAAAATACAAATAATTTGATCAAAAATGGGCACAAGACTTGAACAGACAATTTATTGTAGATACATCCAGGAGACCAATAAGCATATAAAGAAATGTTCGTGTTGATTAGCACTACAAGTAATACCAATTAAAATAACGAGAAACCCCCTCAAACCAAAACTCGGCAAAATTCAAACAAATAAACCTGAAAATCACAAGTGCTGGAGAGGATGTGGAGAAATTTGATGCTCATGTATTGCTGGTGGGATTGTAAAGTTGTCCACCATTATGGCAATCTGTATGGCACTTCCTTAAGCAAGTGCAAACATAAACATGTTATGATCATAGAATCTCTCTACTTGGTATATATGCTAAATAAATAGAGAAAACTACCATATATTTATTATGTTAATGCCCTCTTTGCTTTATTATGACAGGTATCATTGCAGGCTTGGCTCTGCCACTGTCAATGAATATTATTGAAATTTTGCCTTTTCACCAAGTCCCATTGTTAGTATAAATAGTGTCCTGTCATTTAAGAATTTAATCTTTACAAGTCAACAGTTCATGCATTGTGGATCTTAGCTGCTCTATACTTGCAGAATTTCCTTTTCTCGACTGTGTTAAATTCCATGCCATTGGCTAACTTAGATGACAGTATCAATAGAATTACCTTATGAAACAGGGAAATGGTTGATAATGTTTTCTAACATAAAATGACAATGATGTCTCTAAGGTGAACCAGAGACATACATAAACCATAGCTATATGAATGAATTTGGGGTTCAGCCCCCAAATATTAGCCCCAAGCTAAGGACAATTGTGTCTATGACATGGCCTTGCTTGATGCTGGCCCTCATGAAGAGACCACTGAAGAGATGAGTGCGATAGCCAAGTGTGGTGAAGAAACTAGATACTACCTGCCTATCAGGAAGAGTAATGTCTGGAGGTCTTGAAGCTTTGCCTTCAAGCAAGCAGTTATCTAAATGAGGTGTCGACTAAGCCCACATGGAAAATGCACACTTCCTTGTGTGATCCATGGATTGAAAATAGTATACCATATATACTCGAATATAAGCCTACCAGAATATCAGCCGAAGCACCTAATTTGCACACAATAACTGCATTAAAAATGTGCTGGAAAATCCAGCTTATACACAAGTATATACTGAAGGAGGAAATAGTGTTCGAACATAAATATTGTGAACACTTGGAAGACTGGATGGCCATGGATGACAGTGGAAGCCTTAAACCCATTTGCAGGGTCCACACATCGATAAAGACTGGCGAATTCCCGGCCCATAGTCGAGGGAGATGAATAGCCTTATTATCAGACAGAAAGCATTGTAAATGCGATTACGGTAGATACAGTTAGGTTTAAATATAGCTTATGATTTGATCTCTCTTTTGACCCATCTTAAAGTTTTTTCAATTTTTTTTAAGAGGAAATACACATGGATTAGGTTTCTGGCAAATCCTCACTGACCATAGGCAAGGAATGTGGATGGCCTTGCTATCATGCGAAGTGCAACGAAGTGTGGATTATTGAAGGTAGAGTGGTCTAAAATTTAACAACTTATTTGATCTCCTCCTGACCCTTTTACATTTGCTCTTGATTTTTATGTTTTCAACATTCTTTATGACTGAGGTTTTTCTCTGTCTTGTGTTTGCTATTGCTGCTTTTTTTGGGTGGGGTATGTTTTTCTGCTAAGGAAATCTAGGATAGGTAAATCTATAGAGACAGTAACTGGAGTAATGGTTTCTTGGAGGTATGGCAAGGGAAGTTGGGGGGTAATGGGGAACAAATAGCAATGAGTAAAAGAAAGAAGAGAGTGTTATACAATTGATTGTGGTTATGATTATGCAATTTCTTGATATGAGTGAAATATTCAGACGGATGATATGTCAATTATGTGCTATTAAAACTTTTATTTTTTTTAAAAAGAACAAAACATGAACAGACATATCCATACCTATGTTTTTTGCAGTAATTTGTATAATAGCAAAAAGGTGGAAATAACAAAAACTCAGACTATAGAGAAATGGATAAACTAGCTCTGGTACATTCATCCAATGGCATATTAGTCAACATAAAAAAATTGAGTCTCTTAAACACCTTTAGACTTGGACAACATTAGAGAGCATTATGCTTATCCAAGTAGGTCAGTCTCATAAAGATAAATATTTTATTACACCATTATTATAAAAGAGTATAAAGGAAAACAAGAGTGTTTTTCTTTTTTTTTGTTTGTTTTAAACGTTTTATTAGGGGCTCATACAACTCTTATCACAGTCCATACATATACATACATCAATTGTATAAAGCACATCTGTACATTCTTTGCCCTAATCATTTTCTTTTCTTTCTTTTTTTTTTCCTTTTCTTTTTAAAAATTTTATTAGGGACTCATACAACTCTTATCACAATCCATACATATACATACATCAATTGTATAAAGCACTTCCATAGATTCCCCACCCCAATCATTCTCAAAGCATTTGCTCTCCACTTAAGCCCTTTGCATCAGGTCCTCTTTTTTTTCCCCTCCCTCCCCGCTCCCCTCTCCCTCATGTGCCCTTTGTAATTTATACATCGTTATTTTGTCATATCTTGCTCTATCCAGAGTCTCCCTTCCCCTCCTTCTCTGCCATCCCTCTCCCAGTGAGGAGGTCACATGTGGATCCCTGTAATCAGTTCCCCCTTTCCAACCCACTCACCCTACACTCTCCCAGCATCACCCCTCACACCCTTGGTCCTGAAGGTATCATCCACCCTGGATTCCCTGTGCCTCCAGCCCTCATATGTACCAGTGTACAACCTCTGCCCTATCCAGCCCTGCAAGGTAGAATTCGGATCATGGTAGTTGGGGGGAGGAAGCATCCAGAATCTGGAGGAAAGCTGTGCTCTTCATCGGTACTACCTCGCACCCTGACTGACCCATCTCCTCTCCTAAACCCCTCTATGAGGGGATCTCCAGTGGCCGACACTTGGGCCTTGGGTCTCCACTCTGCACTTCCCCCTTCATTCAATATTCCTTTGTTTTTTGCATGATGCCTTATACCTGGTCCCTTTGGCACCTCGTGATCGCACTGGCTGGTGTGCTTCTTCCATGTGGGCTTTTTAGCTTCTGAGCTAGATGGCCGCTTGTTTATCTTCAAGCCTTTAAGACCCCAGACACTATCTCTTTTGATAGCCGGGCACCATCAGCTTTCTTTGCCACATTTGCTTATGCACCCATTTGTCTTCAGCGATCCTATCATGGAGGTGTGCAGCCAATGATATGATGATTTTTTTGTTCTTTGATGCCAGATAACTGATCCCTTTGGGATCACTTGCTCACACAGGCTGGTGCGTTCTTCCATGTGGGCTTTGTTGCTTCTGAGCTAGATGGCCGCTTGTTTATCTTCAAGCCTTTAAGACCCCAGTCACTATCTCTTTTGATAGCCGGGCACCATCAGCTTTCTTCACCACATTTACTTGTTCACCTACTTTGGCTTCAGCAGTTGTGTTGGGAGAGTGAGCATCATAGAGTACCAATTTAATAAACGAAAGTATTCATGCATTGAGGGAGTGCTTGAGTAGAGGCCCAAGGTCCTTCCGCCACCTTAATATTAAACCTATAAATGTAGACAATTAGATCTATTTCCCCATCGTCATATATATGTTTGCATGTACATGTCTTTGTCTAGACCTCCATAAATACCCCTTGACTCCCAGCTCCTTCCTCCATCTCCCTTGACTTTCCTCCTGCCCCACCACCATGCTCCGTCCCCACCTGGGCTACAGCTATACCGCTTCTCTACGCAACCTTACCCTTGATTGTTCCCCGTCAGGCCTGCCACTCCCCCCTTACTACCATTTTGGGTCCCATGTTGTTCCCTTGTCCCTGTGTTTATTAACACCACTTCCTTACCCTCCTCCCCCTCCCCCACCCGGAACTGTCTGTCCCCCCAGAACTGTCTGTCCTATTGTTTTTCCTCCAGATAGTTCATCCAGCCTGTCCAATTCAGACAGACCTGTGGAGACACTAACATGCACGAAAACAAGACAGAGGAAAACAAAGCAACAGTATACAACCAGACAATAAAACAACAAAAACAAACCACTGACAAAGAACAAAACAAAACATTTCACAAAAGAAAGGCTTGTAGTGTGTTCAAGGATCGTTTGCTGGCCCTTAGGAGCGTTTTCCAGTCCAGTCTGTTGGGGTACCACGCCCTGGGCCCAAAGTCCACTTTCAGCATTCCCTGGGGACCTTGCCACTCCATTCCCTTGCTTCCACTGCACTCCCCCAGAGCTTTGCCTCGGTGTGGTGGGATCAAGTCAGGTGCAATTCCCACACTGTGTCTCCGTTGCTGTCCCCTGTATCGCCCTTAGTCATTGAGGGGCATCATGTCTCATAGTAGGGCCAGCCATGTTGTTCTCTGAAGAGTGTTTTTCACACCAAAGGATTGCTGAGGAGCCCAGAGGTGGGAGTGGGGTTGGGGATCAGGAATGGACAGGAAATTATGGAGGGAGCAAAGGGCAGCGAGAACCACATATTAGGGAGAGAGCTTTAGAGAATATTGTCACTGATTTGAATCGATGATATGAACTGGACAACTCCGCAGAGTGCCATTTTACTTGTAACTACTATGTTCTACAAACAAAAGGAAAATGAATAAAACCGTAAATACATAAACCCAAACCAAACTCTGGCATTGACGCACACTGACCCAATAAGACAGGATGGAACTGCTCTGAGACGGTATGTAAGCCTGTATGGGAGCGGAAAGGCCCTGTCTTTCTCCGCTGGAGAAGCTGGTTGTTTCAAAGTGCTGACCTTGTGGATCACAGCCCAGTGCCTAACCTCTGTGCTGTCAGGGTGCCTCTTAGATCAGGAGAGTTTATTATATTTATATAAGTGTGTGTGTGATTATATACACACACACACATACACACATGAAGAATAAGGACAGAAATACCTAGGTCTCCACTGTTACACTTTTGAAATGAGACAATGCAAAAGCCCACTGTGTGACATTTATTGAAATGTTCTGTACTAAATGTTGTGCTCTGCTAAGCACTTTAAATGCATTGCCTCATTTTATTTTGAAAGAGATCCTATGAATGTCTGCAGCCCATTTCAAATGCTGATGGAATTTAGGCTAAGGGGTGCTAATTCTACCACAATGCCAAAATAAGTGTCTACCTCAGAGTTTAAAATCACAGTTATCTGAGACAAGAGACTATGTTAACACTGTTTCCTAATTCTCATCATTTCTCCATTTGAAAGGGGCAACTTAGTGAGATTCAGCTTTCATTTTAAAGAGATAGGTAGCAGTAGAATACTGGGGGGTGGCTTAGAGGAGACCTGAGAAACCAAGGTCTGTCAAGACAAAGAGCTTGTTGTGTCTTCACTTTCCAGTCTGGACAGGTAGTTTAGTGTCTCCTCACACTCTGGCCATGCATGCATGGCACTCACTCAGCAAGGACAGTTGCATAAGAGGCACTAAATAGAGACTCAGGATTCAATATTGATGATTGAAATACATGTGGGAGTGACCATGAAGATGAGGGCTTATTGATTTTCAGAATATCTACCGGTGGTTCACGTTGTGTGTCAAGTATTTCTGGAAGGACGGAAATCAAGCAGGTTAACAAGCAGAGATGGAGAGAGGCAGGGAAATCGATTTGAAAGGCTCAGAAGAAGAAAGCTAAGAGAAGCCACTGAGTAGTGTAACCACAGCTACCTATGGATGTTCGCACAGGTCTCGGCAACTCACACGCACACTGTCTCCTTGACTTTAGTGTTCTAGCTGTCACATACGCAAGGACATCTCTTTTGTACTTTCAACCTGCAGTATGTGTCCATTGTTTTTCTAATCTTGGATTCTGGACCTCCTGGATGCCATTTGGCTCTGTGTGAGTTTACCCAGATTATCATTATGTAGGCTTAAAACTGGCTAATTGTATTTACATTGACTATGGACCTTGGATTTCTATTGTGATTTCTCCATATAATACCTGTGCACTTCTTCTTTGTCTTCTTAGATTCTATGTTTCTTACAGTTGCATTCTAGATTCATGCTCTAACATGTTCCTAAAAATCTATACCAAATTCTCATATATTTGTTGCCCAAACCTTTAAAAAAAGAACATCAACAATGAAACTCAAAACCTTCCTCTAGTTCTTGAACACTTCCTCCCCTCCCAATTATCATGACCCCAATTCTATCTTGTGGACCTGGTTATACCAGAGGATGTACAGCAGTGCAGTAGGGATCTGGAGACACAGGGAATCTAGGACAGATGAACCCCTCAACACCAGCAGTGGCGACACCAGGAGGGAGGGGGTATGGAAAGGGAGAACTGATCTTGGAGGTCTATGTGTAGCCTCCTCTCTGGGAGATGGGCAGTGGGAAGGTGGGTGAGGCGAGACGCTGGACAGTGTAAGATAAGATAAAATAATTATTTATAAACTATTAAGGGACCAGGGGGAAGGGGGGAACGAGGAGAGAGGGGGAAGGGAAAAAAATGGGAAACCTAGCTGATTCCAGGAACCCAAGTGGAAGGCGAATTTTGAGAATGGTGAGTGCAACGAATGTATAAGGGTGCTTTGCTCAATTGATGTATGTATGGATTGTGATAAGAGTTGTATGAGTCCCAATCAAAAGATTTATTTAAAAATAAATAAAAATAAAAAATAAAGAACATCAGTGCAGTGGTTCTCAGTGTGACCCCCCAAAAACAAACAATATAATAGGCACCACCTGGAAACTACTTATGCTTATAAATTCTTCATCCCTATTACAAACCTGCAGAGCCCTGGTGATGTGTTGTTGCTGTTACTAGGTACCCTCCAGTTAATTGTCAATCTATCCATGCATCCATAGTGCCAAGCACATTTGTACATTCGTTGCCCTCATCATTCTCAAAACATCTGCTCTCCACTTAAGCCCTTGGTATCAGCTCCTCATTTTCCCCCTCCCTCCCCACTGCCCCCTCCTTGATAATTTATAAATTATTATTATTTTTCATGTCTTACACTGTTAAGGAGAATTCTAGCTGCACTTCTTAAAACACAGATTTGTTTCATCTGTAGTTCATGACAGTTTCAATATTCTCACTAGCACTATAATTCAAATGATTAGTTCTTCTGTCTTCCTTATACATTGTCCAGTTTTCACATGCATAGGAGGCAATTGACTAGGGTCACATGGCTTGGTCACATGCATTTTAGTCAACACAGTGACTAAAATCCTTGTCTTCAACACTTTAAAGAGGCCTTACACATCCATTCTTCTCTTGACTGCTGCTTGGATGAGCCTTGATGGTAGATCCAAGCAAAATGAAATCCTTGACAACTTTCATCTTTTCTCTATTTATCTATTGGTCCAGTTGTGAGGATATGGGTTTTATGTACATACATTGAGTTTCAATCTACACCAAAGGCTGCAGTCCTCGATCTTCATCAGCAAGTGCTTGAGATCCTCCTCGCTTTCTGTAAGCAAGATCACAAGTTGTTTGTAAACCTTCCTCCAACCTGTCTTCATATAGTCAAGCCTATCAGATAAATTGCTGAACATACATGAGTAGGCTGACAGGATAATATGCTGACACACACCTGTTCTGAATTTAAGTATTCCCCTATTCTGTGAGAATGACTGCCTCTTGATCCGTGTATGGTTCTACATGAACACAGTGAAATATTCTGGAATTTCTATTCTTCTCAATTTTATTCATAGTTTGATATGATCCATACAATTGAAAGCCTTTTAATAGTCAATAAAACACAGCTAAACATCTTTCTGGTATTCCCTGCTTTCAGCCAAGATCCATCTGATATCAGCAATGATTTCCGTAGTCCATGTCCTCCTTTGAATATAGCTTGAACTTCTGACAGTCAATATACTGCTGCAACCATTGTTGAAGTATCTTCAATAAAATTTTATTTACAGGTAATATTAATGATATTATTAGATAATTTTCTAACTCCATAGCTCAGTTCTCTTTGGAATAGACACAAATATGGACCACTTCTTGTCCGTTGGCCAGGTAGTTGTCTTCCAAATTTCTTAGCATAGGATAGTGAGTTCTTTAAGTGTGTCATCAGCCTGTTGAAACTTTTCAATACTTGGTAGTGTAATTGGCTATAAATTGGGTTGCAAACTACTTGGTTAGCAGTTCAAACTCACAAGCTTCTCTTAAAAGAAATACAACCAAAGGGCTTCTTTGAAGTGAATACAGCAAGACTGTACTATGTATGTAAAATGCAAGACTTTGGATTAGGTCCTATGACCATGTTATCAGGAGGTAGCAGTCCTTGGAGAAGGATATCTTGCTTGGAAAAGTAGAGAGTGCATTAGTCTGGGTTGACTAGAGAAACAAATCCATAGAAACTCATATGTATACAAGAAAGGATTTTAAATAAAAGAGCAATTGTTTATTGAGAAAACATCCCTGCCCAGTCCAGACCAAGTCTGTAAGTCTGTCCGATACCAATCTATGAACTCCTCTTCAGTCTCACACAACACATGCAGTGATGCCAAATGCAAGAAGATCACAAGGTGGTGTATGAAAAACCTTATGGATCCAGTGGCAGTGAGAACATCTCAACATAGGCAGGGGTCCCCATGTATCTCTCCCAGCTCAAGGGATCTACCATAACTCTATGTGTCTTGTAGGGGGAATGACAAGCAGGGAATGACAGTGTGGTCCTCCTCGAGCAAGCTATTTATCTCCTTTCTGCCTCCTAATGAGGTGATCAAGGTGTGACCTGATTTACAGGATAACCTCCACCCTTCACTCTTAATAGGCTCAAATTGACAACAGATTATGCAAATACCACAGAGAGAAAGCAAAAAGATAGATTGACACAGTGATTTCAACGAAGCCAAGCTTGTTCGGATTGTGCAGGACTTGGCATTAGCTCATTCTTTTATGACTTAATCAGATTCATAGGGTTATTCTGAATCAGAACTGATTCCACAGCACCTGACAACCACAACTACCACAATAACAACAAATAAATACTATTACCAGATATGTATTTTAAAAGAAACAAACTTTCCATTATGTTATAGATACAGAAAGTACCAGAAACACTTATTAAGTCACTGCAGCGGTCAGAATTATTTATTTGGTTTGGACTCTCTTGAAATCAAAGCTTGAGTTAAGGACAGGAATGCCCAAGCATTTGGGAATACCAGGAAGCAGAAGTAAGGGAGCATAAAGAAAGGAAAAAGGAGGAAATAAGTAAATCATTGGGGGTCACTGTCAACAGCAGATATTGAACGTCTTGGAATCCCACAGGAGCAGTACTGCACTCTCTTTAAGATTGCTGTGAGTCCAACTTGACTTGGTGGCAGTGAGTTTGGTTGTGTTTTCCATCTAGTGGACATCAGTTCATAGTGGTCCCGTATAGAATTTGTGAGACTGTAAATTTTTAGAGAACTCATAGCCTCATTTTTGTCCCTTGGGTAGATGGTGGGTTCAAACCACTCACCTTGCAGCAGACAGTTTATAGCTTACTCTGCAAGGCCACCAGGATTCTCTTGATGCCTTGTCCTCAATTTCTGAGCAAAATCAGTGCCAGAATCTGCTGATTGCTCTTTCTTCTCCCATCTTACATAGGATGATCAGAATGCTCTAAGTGTTGAACTGCTAACTGCTCAAGGGAGAATGATAAGACTGTCTACTTCCCAAAGGAAAAACAAAACCAAATACGATAACAAGAAAGAAAATCTTGTAGTTAGTTCAAGGACTTTTTGTTGGCCTTTAGGAGTGTTTCCCTGTCAATTCTGATGGGGCACAAAGGTCTGGCCCCAAAGTCTATTTTTGGTATTCCCTGGGGACTTCATTGCTCTGTTCCCCTTGATGTTCTGGTCCACGCTCTTAGTGTTTTGCTTCGGTGTGTTGGGATCAGATCCGGCTGAATTCCCACACTGTGTCTCTAGTGTTGTCCCCTGTAGGGTCAGTGAGGGATGCCATGTCTCATAGTGGGGCCAGCCATA
Source organism: Tenrec ecaudatus (assembly GCF_050624435.1). Lineage (NCBI taxonomy): Eukaryota > Metazoa > Chordata > Mammalia > Afrosoricida > Tenrecidae > Tenrec > Tenrec ecaudatus. Next base: position 93,558,736 of record NC_134536.1, read on the forward strand.
CGGTCTTCTCTGTAGATTGGCTGCTCTGAGCAGGTATATCATCCTCAAGGGTTGGTGGGCCAGGATGTGCTACACTCTCTCTTCCTTCACCTTCATTTGCTCCCATGTGCTCTGATCAGATATGTCCCTCTCCAAGAGCTTCAGATTCAGTGCTGCCACTGAAATAAATTCTTCTGGGGGGAGAGGCAGGTATCCACACAGTTGGGATTGGGACCAGCCCCTCAGACCTCTCCACTGGGTCCCTATTCCATGCTGGCATGTTGCATTCACATCTTAGAGCACTGGGTTGAAGTCTGATACTCAAGTACTCCCTCAATGTTCACCTTCCTGACACAATTGCTGAAGACAAAGCGGGTGCATAAGCAAATGTGGTGAAGAAAGCTGATGGTGCCTGGCTATCAAAAGATATAGCATCTGGGGTCTTATAGGCTTAAAGGTAAACAAGCGGATACATAGTTGAGAAGCAACAAAGCCCACGTGGAAGAAGCACATCAGCCTGTGTGATTACAATGTGCCAAAGGGATCAGTTTTCAGGCATCAAAGAACAAAAAAATCATATCATTGTGTGCTTATCTCCATGATAACGATCGCTGAAGACAAATGTGTGAATAAGCAAATGTGGTGAAGAAAACTGATGGCGCCCGGCTATCAAATGACATAGCATCTGGGGTCTTAAAGGCTTGAAGGTAAACAAGCGGCCATCCAGCTCAGAAGCAACAAAGCCCACGTGGAAGAAGCACACCAGTCTGTGCGATCATGAGGTATCAAAGGGATCAGGTATCAGGCATCATCAGAACAAAAAATCATATCATTTTGAATGAAGAGGAGTGCAGAGTGGGGACCCAAAGCCCATCTGTAGGCAACTGGACACTCCCTTATGGAAGGGTCTCAGGGAGGAGACAGGCCAGTCAGGTTGCAGTATAGCAACGATGAAACATACACCTTTCCTCTAGTTCCTAAATGCTTCCTCCTCCCCCCTATCATGATCCTAATTTTACCTTACAAATCCGGCTAGACCAGAGGATGTACACTGGTACAGATAGGAACTGGAAACACAGGGAATCCAGGGCAGATGATCCCTTCAGGACCAGTAGTAAAAGTAGCAACACCGGGAGGGTGGAAGGAGGGTGGAGTGGAAAGTGGGAACCAACTACAAGGATATACATATAACCTCCTCTCTGGATGGACAACAGAAAAATGGGTGAAGGGAGACATAAGACAGTGTAAGATATGACCAAATAATAATTTATAAATAATCAAGGGTTCATGAGGGAGTGGGGAACAGGAAAGGAGGGGGGAAATGAGGAGCTGATGCAGGAGCTTAAGTGGAGAGCAAATGTTTTGAGAATGATATATGTATGGATTGTGGTAAGAGTTGTATGAGCCCCTAATAAAATGATTTTTTTTTAATGTCTTGGAAACCCAAAAGAATTCTTCTAATCTGTCCTATAGCATTGCTATGAGTCAGAACTGACTCAATGGGAGTAAGTTTTAAATGAGTAGCCACAACTTCACAGTTCCAGAGCCTCTGCGGCTAGGTACTGGGTAGGGGACTACAAGGTTGATTGTTCAAATCGACTAGATGATGCACAGAAGAAATATAAAACTGCCTGTTCCAAAAAAGATGTATAATATATGAAATTCTGGATAAAGGCACGATGAATTTGAATATATTTGATGGCAGTGGGGTTCGCTTTGGAATCACAGCCTCTTTTATATTTAGGTGTGACCTAAATGTAACAAAATTCTGGCCAATGAAGAAGTACAATGCCACAGAGAGCTTTTGGCAACCTTTTCTTAAATCCAGCAGGATTCCTACTGCTTAGTGATACAAATGTAATGAATTAGCAATCCTTTGATCACTTAGCAGGAGTTCTAGACCTGTGGATCAGAACCCTTTGGGGGTCAAATGACCCTTTCACAGAGGTTTCCTGATTCATAACATTAGCCAAATTAAAGTTATGAAGTAACAAGGAAGATGATTTTATGGTTGGGGGGTCACCACAACATGAGGAACTGTATGAAAGGACCGTGGCATTGGGAAGGTTGAGAACCACATAGGTGATCTTGGGCAGAGGCCAGAAGCCATAGCCCCCGGAAGATCTGGGCTAGGTGCTTGCCTTTCTATAGGTGGCAAGCAAAGTATGGTTTTATATTGTTAAAAGCTGGAAGTTAATCAAAAGAAGAATATTTCCTGATATGTGAAAATTATATGAAATGCATATGTCTTTACTGAATAAACATTTTATTGGAACATAATCACATCCATTTATTTTTTTATTGTTTATGGTGCCCTTTTCACTATAGTGACAGTGTTGAGTAGTTGTAGCAGGCACCATCGAGGCAGAAAAGCTTAGCATGTTTACAACTGGCCCTTGCACTCCAAAGTTTTGCCTCCTAGTTTAGGGATTGATGCCACTTTAGCAAAATTATACCACAGAAAATTTGTGTCCTTCAGAACTTCATGAAGCAGTGCTTCCATATGCAAAAAAGTCAGGGAATAAACCTTTATCTTTTCATTCCTTTTTCCAAGAAACTTTCAAAGTCCCCTATGGATGTAAAGTTAGTTCTAAGGAGCAAAGATCCAAAATTCAGGTATGTTTTTGTTTCTCTATAGAGATCCTTTTACTAAGACAAAGACAAATCATCTGGATAAGAAGTCCGTAAGCATGAGGCCATCATAGTGTCTAAACAATTCATCATCACACGGCTAATTATAGAACATTAAGAACAAAAGAAATCAGCATGAAATCCCAGTTGGTGGCAGATCAATTCATCACTAGGGAAGCAGAAAAGATCATTATTGGGAAACACACTCTATTACAAATTAGAAAAGTTTACAGGGTTGGTTCTGGATATCTACAGCCACTTGACTTTGATATTCTGGGCTGTGACTCATGAGCACGTGACCCTGGTACCCCAACTTTGCTGAAGAGCCATGTGAGTGAGTGTTGACTGCTAACCACAAGATCAGTGTTCAAAATAAGTCGCTTGCACAGGAAGAAGACGATGCTGTCTGCTCTTGTGAAGATTAACAGCCTCGGAAACCCAAAAGGACGGCTGTAACGATTCTGTTCTACAGGGTTGCTGTGAGATATAAGACTCAATGGCAGTGGGGTTTACAATTGAGCCAAAGTTCCCGCTTTAAAGGCTATATAGGCTTTTGCAAACACAGTGTTGCATTTAAACTCTAATACTAATTCAGCCCTGCCACTAACCTTTGTGCAATTGCAGACATGCCTTATAACCTTGCTGAGCCTTAGCTCCTTCCTCTGAAATATAACACTCATTTTATCTATAGATCCGTGCTCTCGCAGAATTCACTAAAAATGAAGGCAAAGAACTTACGGCAATAGGCAATACAATTATTTTGAAAATACCACTTATTAAAGATTTCTCTTGTGTCGGTCACTGTGATCCAATCAATTTTATGACAAACATTCTTCTGTATTCTCAACATTGCATTTGAGGAACTCGAGACTTGGTGGGTTGAAGCATCTTGATTGCAGATGGTTATGAGTGGCAGAGTTAAGGCCACTGATCTGAACCTCTAGTAATGATTCTCTGTACCCTGTTTTATTTCTTATATTTCTTGTATTCTCCAGCCAAATTAAAATTTTATATTCAGGATAAAATCATTGTCTTGTATCTGGTAAGCTAAATGTACCAAACAAATGGTTAATACCTTACAAGTAAACTGTTGATTGTTCAATTTTAAAGAGCAAATTTATAGCACCCAGGCATTTTCTCAAATTAGTGGTATGCTAGTAAGTGTCTAGCAATTAGTTTATTCAAAACTCTCCAGACTTTGAACATGTTCAACAGTTGTAAATTCCCTTGATGTAAATAGCACCATAGCTAACCTCAAGCTACCAACAGAATTTCACTGATCACAGAATTGGTAAGAAATGGGCTGTCTGACTTCTTCAGACAGCCTGCTGGCAAAATGGCTGCTGGCAAAATTAGATCTCCATCTGCAGAAGAATTAAGCGGGACCCATATACCACCCCATTCCCCCGCAAAATGAGCCCAAGATGGGCCTAAGTGTAAATCATGGAATTCTGAGGATCATCGATGAGAAAATGGAGACAAACTTGGGCATAAATATAATAGCAAATATATTAAAGTAAGCACACACTTAGGAAGATCAAATACATGACTTGGACCTGTGAAAAATATGCCACTTGTGTACATCAAAAGACTTCATCAAAAGAGTGGAAAGAAAGCCATGGACTGGGAAAGAATCTTTAGCAATGACACAACAAGCAAACGTCAAAATACTAAAATCTATAAAATTCTGCAGCATCTCAATAAGGAAAAAGATAACTACTAGAAATAAAAAGTGGGTAAATGACATGAACAGACAATTCACCAAAAATTATACTCAAATGGCTAACAAACATCAAAAATGTTCATGATCACTAGCCATCCTGGAGATTCAAATTTAAACAATGATGTAATATCACCTTACACCCACAACAATAGTCTAATTCAAAGAAACAGAGCACAACAAATGCTAGAAGGGATGCAGAGTGATTGGCACTCTTACCCTGCTGGTGGGCTTGCAAACATGTACAACCAATGTGTAAAGCAATATGGCATTTCCTAAAACAGCTGGGAATAAAAATACCCTAAGACCAAATGATACCCTGCTCAGTATATGCTCCAAAGCGTAAGAGACACAACATGAACAGACAGACACTCTTCCATGTTTGTCACAGCATAGTTCACAATGACATGAACTTGCAAAAGGCCCAGTGCCCATGAGCAGAAGCTCTGGCACATATACACAATGGAATACTGTACATCCCTGAAAAATAGTGAGGAAACCACCAAACACCTAATGATATAGATGGATCTAAAACCATAGGCTAACTGAAGTCAGTCAATCTCAAAAGGACAAATATTATATGAGACCACTATTATTAGGCTAAACATTAAAACAAAGGCAGACATCTGTTCTCAGGTCGTGCGATCTGAGAATGGTCTCCCATACAATGAGGTTGTATAACAACTGCCTTTGTTCATGATCCATTTATCAGCCTCTATTTGTACGTCTAAACAGTCAGCTTGACCGAGGAAGCCTCAGCTCAACTGGTGTCAGTTTCTTATGCTTGGAGGAGAGGAAGAGGATCAATTGGTTCCTGCCATATAATATTGTCCTACCATCACCCAAAGCAATATGTATGTCTACAGGGTGCTCAGTAAACCTTAGTTGGACATTCAAGTCCAGAGATTGGGGTGAAGGGAGGCTGACAGATGTTTATGTCAACTTCAACCTGTGTGAATGTGTAGGGTGGGCTGGAGTCAATCAAGTCACAGCCTGATAATGCATTCTTGAAGGCGTGGCCTCTTTATAAGGAGGCACTCTTCCTATTCTCTGGGGTTCTGTGTCTGCATACAGGGTGACCCCAACCCAGAGTACTGTCCACCCCTGCTATAGTCCCACTCACCTTGTCTCCATTGCACTCCACACCCTGCATCCCCTGTCTGTGTCACCTGCCGTTGGCTACGCAATTCTGCAGAGGGCTCTGGCCAACATCGGACCATGGACTTCAGTTGGACTGTGCTGGGATGGCTACTTGCTATAATATTACTTCTTGACATAAAGTTCTTTCTTTTACAAATATGAGTGGCACTGGTTTTGCTTCTCTAGACAACCCAGTCTAACACAGGGGACATATTTGTCTTTGAGGAGGTGGTTACACCGCTATTGGTGGGTAAACCAGTTGAGACAATTTGCCCCTGATAAAATTGCTTACAATTACTTAAATATACCTCTAAGGGGAGAATATACACAGTATTATGTTCCTCATTGGGCACTTTTGACTTAGTTTCTATCTAGCTCTTGTTGATCCAGGCTGTGTGCTATAGACAAGGATTTTAGACTGTCCTTTCAAGGTGCAGAGCATCTTTCTTGAGCCACACCAGAAAGATCAATTTAGAAACCCCATTAAGTTAATTGGACTTTACCTTAAACTTACCTGTAGAAGATTTAAGGATCTTAAATACTCTCTTGTACGTACGACTGAAATGCCCCAGTGAGTAAAGAAGCAAATGATAATAGCTCTCTTAAGGTTATGGTTTTAGGTGTTATTGGACTTTGATTTGACTTCTTGCTTTTAGGATGACCAATGAATGGTGGCTCAGGATTACCGTATGTTTGCTGTTTTCAGGGTTTTTTGCTTTTTATGATATGTCTTAATCTAACAGGTATGATTCCGCCTTTGTGAAGGAGTATTATCGAAAGGTTTGCCTTATCTCAAAACCTCATTTTTTTGTGTAAATAGTATTCAGGACCTTGAATTGTCAATCTGTACAGGTCAGTAATCCATGTGTTTTAATCCAAAATGTTGTCCTATACAAGTATACTATCTTGTTCTAAACAGTATTTGAAGTTTGATAACATTGGCAAAAATAAATGATACTACCAAAAATATAATTGCCATATGACCCAAGGGGATGATTTATAATGCTCCCCAATAAAAAGACAGTGTTGTCTCAAAAGTGGACCAAGGACATATATAAATAATAAATACACAAATGAATTTTGAGATCACATTTAATCATACCCCTAATTTAATAACAATTAGTACTTATGACATGGCCCTACTTAGTACTTGCCCTCAGGAAGAGCTCACTGAAGATATAGGGGTGACAGCAAAGTATGGGGAAGAAATAAGATGGTGCCCAGATATTGGAAAAAGTAGTATCTAAGGTCTTAAAGGCTTGTTTAAAACAAGCAGCCATCTAAGTGAGGTGACGGATAAACACACACAGAATAAGCACAGCAGCCTTGTGATCCAAGGATTTTAAATAATAAAATGCAAGACTGGAGGCGGGAATGGTATTGAGAGCTTAACTTCTGAGAACCCTGTTTGCAGAAAGTGAGTAATTACAGTGAAAACACAAGTCCCCCGGCAGTATCCCATCCGTGGGTGTGAATAGCCTGGAAACAGAGAGAATGCGTTGGAAATCAGACGCATGCAGATGGATGCAGGTTAACATTTAACACTTTATCATTGGCTCTCTCTTTTGATACATTTAAAATTTCTTCCATTTTTAAAATTATTTTCTGTTATCTTCTCAACTGGATTTGCTGTTTTATTTTATAATTCCATTTTTGGGGGTCATATCTTACAGTGTCCGATGTCTCCCTTTACCCACTTTTCTGTTCTTGTTTTACTGCCTTTTGTTTTTGTATGTTTTTTTTATATGAAATCCAGGATAAGTGAGTCTATAGAAACAATAAGTGAATTAATAGTTTCTTAGATGAGGGCAGGGAAAGTTGTTGAGAATGAAGAGCTAATAATAATGAGTTCAATAAAAAAGAAAATGTCCTAAAATTGCACGTGATAGTGCTTGCAGAACTCTTTTTCTATATTGAAACTAATGAGCTACATGACATGCGTCACGCAGCCCCCCATGAGTCTCCACAGGCTGCAGCTCTTGACTAGAGTAGAAACGCTGTCTTTCTCGGGGAGTGGCTAGCGGGTTCGCACCTTAGAGTTATTAGCCCAACTACCCAACCAGTGCGCAAACAGGGCGCCTTTCTTCAGCCTGAGGGTTTGAAACTATGCAGGTTCTTTGGAACCCAGACAATGGATACAATGTAACCAGGAACAGATTTAAAACAGTGGGAATAGTGGAACAGAGAATGAACCACAAAGTAGGGACTTCGGCATAAAGGCATTCCAAGTCAGTTTTGTTTTTGCCTTTTTGCATGATCTTGTTTGTCAGTTTTAAAAACATATTCTGAACTTACACATTCATGCTCAAACTCACAAAATTAAACTATTCACCACAGTATTCTCTGTGACTCAGATACTGAGTAATTGGACACTGTACCTGAGGGTGGTGAGCAAAATAATTATTCAGTGATCTGCCAGATAAATTCTGCTAATGTAGCTTTTATCACATTCCTGTGAAAAGATATTAGCCTTTATGTAACAAAAACAAATGCTTAAGTGACAAAATTCTATTAATGTTTTCATTCCCACTTATCCTTAATTAACCCAATACAATAAGCCAAAATGTTTGATTTTATGTCTAGCAGCATTAATTTTTTTCTATAGTCCTACTGAACACAAAGGTGCCCCGCTTAAAAATGTTAATCTCCAAAGCAGTATTAGTTACTAAGCTACCAACTCTATTTCCATGGATTTGAAAAAAAAGAAAACCTCAGACAGATGTGGAATAAAGAACTCTAAAAATCTGGGATCAATTAAGAAATCACTCCCTAAAAATCTTGTTAGCTACATTAAGTGTTTCCAAATAAAAAAATGAGTTTTACTTTAGAACAATTCCAAATCCTCTGAATTAATTTTCCATTTTCCTTTTCACTGTTCCAGCACTGCTTTTTATATATGCCTCTGTTCTTTCCAGCCTGGTGGAGGCTTAAAAATGTTGATGAGTAAATTAAAGTTCTTAAATTAATTCAGAAGGATAGGATTATACCAATCTGTTCTGCCAATAAATTATCACTTTAAATTAAATCACCAAGCAACCAGTGTTCATATTCCTATAAAAATCAACAAAAATATACCAGAGACTTTTAGAGCCAGTTGTTATAGTGTATCCATGTGTGTCTGTGTGTGTGTATACACATGTATAGGTTATTTACCAAGGTTTACCCAACTAAAGGAAAGTGTTGTGCACGGTGTATTGTGGAGCCCCCCCCTTTCTCTAAATTAAGGACTTCAACATTGTATTCTAAAATTCTGTTACTAGGTTCTAATAACAAGGACAGGCCAATATACCAAGGCTTAGAACTTCTCACTCCTCCCCACATGATTCTAAGACAGACAGTTTTATGCACAGGTTAAACCAAAAATTTCATTTAAACTGAAAGGGAAGATCCTCAAAAATATAAAAACCAGTGCTATAATAATGCTGCATTATATACTTAAGTAAACAAAGAACATAGAAATATTTGTAATTACACCGTGTCATTCAGATTCTAGGACAGTAATGATCTTTATTATTATCAGGGACTCGCCCAAAACTATGTAACAAAGCCCTTTATGTAATTCTGTGTTTGAAAACTGTGTACGTAAGTGTTCTTACACGAAGTAACATTAGAAAATTTCCTTTTGGAGTTATGGGGCAAGGACAATTTTGCACTCTGATATTGCCCTATGATCTTACAGAAAATGTGTGTAGTTCTAGTTCCCCCTTTTACCTTCACTTTCTAAACTGTTAAAGCCTAATGCATTTCTCAGATATAGCCATTATATACAGTTTTATGGCTTCTGGGTCTACTTACTCTGCTTTTATTCCTGTTTTAATTTATATGCTCACCAGGCTAGATAATCTTTGTTGTATTATTTTATGTTTTATGAGTTAACATATAAACTTGGTTATATATTACAGAGATCCAGAGTGGGAAGAAATGCATTTTTCTCTTATGAACCTACTCTGCTCTGTGAGAATGACCCAAAGCTTAGGCTTCCTCTATTTTGCTGCTCCAGCAAATTAGAGCAGGGTCCTCACTTGATGGTCTGTTACGGCTTCCCCACTGTGTCCAGCTGCCGGGCAGGAAGGTAAAGGGAGGAGTCAGAGAATGACACAGATTTTCTCCACACATATCACATAACTCATCTCACGTCAAATAGATTATATTTGCTATTAGTATTGTGAATTTACACAGCAAAAGATATACCATTTCAATAATTTCTATATGCACAAACCATTCTGCGGTGACACTGATTACAAACATCAAGCTGTGCAAGCATTCTTGATACCCTCTCCAAATTATTCCACCACTGTTAACATAACCTCACACCCCCATGAAAAATTCCCCATCTCCCCTCTTTCCCATTCCTATTGTTATTGTTAGGTGCTATTGAATTGATTTCAACTCACAGCAATCTTATCTGACAACATAGAACTGTCCCAGCTGGTTCCATGAGCTGTCATCTTGCTGGTAGCACATCACCTGATCTTTTCTAATGCCCGTCTACTGTAAGTTCGAACCACCAATCTGTCACTTAGCCATTGCACCACCAGCCTGCTTTTCAAAGCTGATGGACCTCTAATCATGTTTGCTCTTCCTGTGTTCACTGACTTCATTCACATGAAATCATACAGCACTCTCTACTTTACAATTACTTATTTCAACCCACACATCGAGGTTCCCTTATGTTGCATTATGCATTCAGACTTCATTTCCCCTATGGCCGATCAACAAAATTGGACTTTGTCCCGTAATTTGTTTATTCCTCCTCGCTAATAGACATGGTGGTTGTTTTTGCATTGTGGGTGCAAAAAACATTGTGAAAGATACTGAAATATACATGGGTATCCAGGTTTCTGTTTGCATTTCTGTTTTCACTTTTTCTGGGTACAGTTTATGCCTAAGTCTTCTGGGAACAGCACAGGACGAGGGTTGGGTTTGGGGGCCAACCTTTTGAGGAGCCACCAAAATGTTTCCCACAGTGATGCTAGCATTTTACAATCTCCTGAGCAATGGATCCATCCTAGCCTTGCCCGTACCTGCTGCTTATGTTTATTTTTTTATCATTTAGATGTTATGGGCGAGACAGTGTTTCAGTGTGGTTTGGGTGTGTCTCTCATAATAGCAGCAGGAAGGAGCCCGGGTGGTGCAGTCAGGTGAGCACTGGACCACAAACTGAAAGGGAGGCATTTCAGAACTTTCCCCTCCGCCAAGAGAGAAAGATGAGGATATTCTTCTCCCAGAAAGATTTAGTCTCAGAAAACCTATCAAGTGTCACATGAGTTGGATTCAGTTTGACAGCACTGGGCTATTGCAAAAGGAAGAGTCCAGGTGAGATTCAGTCAATTAAATACGGCCCTCCTGGCCATAATTCCTTAGGTGATCTATTATCATTCTGGACAATACGCCTGTGGCTCTAACACCACACTACACTCATGGAGAGGATTAAGGTGAGGCTACGTCCTGACCTTAGTAGAATGTGAATCAAGTCATGCCCTTTGTTTCTCTGGGGAATGGGGAAATACCTTTATTAGAGGATATGATTTCAGATACCATCCTTCATTTTCCATGAGTATATGGTCTGCTGAAAGACCCAACCCACACATCTGTGGAAAAGAAGGAGCCATCTCCAGTGAGCACAATAGGGCCAGGATCTTTGGAAGAACATGTTCCAGATTTCTGTCTGGAGTGGCAGACAGTGGTTTATGGGCCCATGGAGGCAAAGGTCAAGAGACCATGTGATGGAGAGGCTGCAGACCAGAGAGAGAGAGAGAGAGAGAGAGAGAGAGAGAGAGAGAGAGAGATGAGGCTGCTTGCTGAGGAGACCTGTTGTTGTGCACCAATGACCATGCGCCGATCCTGACCTGTGGTAATCTCCTAACTTCTCTCATGAACCCCTGTGGGCAAGTCAGTGCTGCCTCGTGGCAATCCTGTAGGAGTGGAGAGAACTGCTCCTGTGTTTCTGAGATTACAGCTCTTTTCTTAATTTAATGATTTGAATAGCATATAATTCGCAAATCATACAATTGAACAGCACAAACATATTAAGAAGAATTCTAACATATTAAGAATTTGCACAATCAATTTTAGGACATTTTCTTCCTTCTTGTACTCATTGTTATTAGTTCCCCATTTTCTCCTATCCTCCCCTGCTATCCCCCAATGAAACTACTAATCCAGCTACTGCCTCTATAGATTCATCTTACCTGGATCTCATAGACAGAAACACACGAACAAAAAACTAACAATAATAACAAAGCAAAACAGAGAAAAACCTCAATTGCAAAGAAAGAAAATATAAAAACTAGAACAAATGTAAAACAGGTCAAAAGGGAGCTCAAATAATGTGTGAACTTGTAAACCCACTGCATCTGCAACAATATACTTTCCAATGAGCCCCATCTTTCTCCTGCAGAATGGCAGAAGGTTTGAAATTGCTGACCTTGGGCTGAGCCGCCCAATACGTAACCACTATGCCTCCGGGGCGCCTGATTTCCCGAGCAAACCCTTAATTGTGAACAGTGTCTGTGCATTGTCTGTGGCCATTTCAATGAATTACCAAACCCAGGGTAGAAGTGCTGTGGAGGCCTGGTTCCGGGCCAGAATACGGTCATGAAGGATAGAGCATGGAGGCATGTCTCCCTGTCTCTTGGCCATCTGGAAGGCAAAGGAGGTCAGATATGGCCACCCCAGGCTGCTTGGAACACCTGGTGTTGCAGTACTTAATCACTTTCCCAAAGCCAAGAAAGTGGGCAGTTTGAACCTTTGTTCAGGAGAGCCATGTGTGGTAGGCCGATACTGTAAAGGTTTATGCCTTTGGAAATCCTGCGGGACAGTTCTATTCCGTGCTATTGGGTCCCTGTGGATCAGAATTAGAAGCCCTTGCAGCCTAGTGGTTTAGTATTGGGCTGTGATCCACAGATCAGCACTTTGAAACCATAAGCCACTCCTTGGGAGAAAGACAGGCTTTCTACTCTTAAAGACGTACCATCTTGGACCTCCTGGGGGCAGTTCTACTCTGCCCGATGGAATCGGCATTGACTCGATGGCAGTGAGTTTGGAGAGTTTGAGATGAGTCAGAATGAATTCCTTTGCAGGTGGCTTTGGAATGACTACTATGGCTGTCCATCTGGCCATGTGCTCACTGGCCATTGGGACAGCCTCTTTGGTTAACCACAGGTGTAATTTATAGCTGTGCCTCCATCGGGGAGTCTGTTGATTTGTGAGAAAGGATATAATAGATTGGAGGAAGGAACTGATTGCTTTTGACACTAAAGCCTACCTCATTGGTTCTCAAACATTGTTAGCATGCACCACAAGCACCTAGAGGAGGCTTTTCCAACACACAGATTCCTGGGCTGTAATCAGACTCGAGTCTTCATTTGAAAATGAGCTATCTGGCATTGTGTAGGCAAAGGCTCATCTGTACACTTAAAATGTATTCACGCACTTTGGCCATGTGACTTGATCCATCTATGACGGTGAATCATCCAAACACCTGACATGTTTTCCATCACCTTGCTATGCCCTCAGAGAGCACATAAATCATTCCACCAAAGGTCAGAATTGTAGTTAGTCTTAGAGGTCCTTTGCTGCTCCTGGGCAACCAAGGGAAGTGTTGACTCAGGGATCCTTAGGCAACAAACTGTCAGGCAAAAGATCAAACCATTGGATTTAGGAAAGGCTAAAACTGGTACGCAGCTTCTGGGAATTAACCCTCGAGTCATATCCCATCGATTCCAGAGCTACTAGAGCCACGTCTTTTGCACTAAGACTACTCTTGATTTTTTCTGTCTTAGTTTCTGGGTTTTTTTCCGCTTTATGTCAAAAAGTGATACATTCTATGAATGCTATGTCATTCCTTATCCTAGGCCAAGATCTCACTGTTTTTCACTTCACTACTGCCATAGATTTCGAATCAGCCTCTTCCTACTCCATCATAGATCCAGTCTCGGCCGCCAAAGGAGACCCACATTCCCCAGGGTCTATAGAGGCAATGTCCTAAAGTATTTAAAGACATACTCAATTTTCTACTTACATGTATTTTGCTCTAAAATTTGATGAACAGAAGAAAAACATAAATCAATCCTTAACTCCTTCATATATAATAGGCAGACAATTATAGTACTTTTCTCATGTAGTTGTTATTAGAATTATTGTAGAAAAGTGCATAGAAAAACACAAATATAAGCTACAATTATTAATATGTAAATCAATACTAGCACCCTCTACTAGCAGTGTGCCTCTGCCAACAATGATCCTGAAGAAAGAGAGAGCAATTTACAATGATACCTAAAACTGTAATCTGTACTATATGATTCTGTTTTAATCAAAATAGTCTTCATAAAATGGTGATAAAAGGATTGTTGCCAAAACAAAAAGAGAACTTAAATAAAATAGTAAATTAAAAATATCATGAAAAGTCAAGCCCAGGGGAAAAGATAGCAGTACTGCTGCACAAGGGTAATTAAAAATATTCCTAGCATTAGAGTTCATGTATGCACAGGTTTATTCCAAACATGGCATGTATAAACATGTCTCCTCAATAAATGGTTGATTATAGATACTTTTTCTCAGTAATGTGTTTGCCTGAATCCATTTTTTTAAAGAATACTTTTTATGCCATGGGGGACAAAAACAACTTGTGATCAGGCTAATACCAAATTTTTAACAAGATTCGGTGAACAGCTTCCCAGACCACTAACGTTTTGAAGCAAGTTTCTGGGACTGCTGCTCCACGAAAAACAGCCATTTCTGGCAGGGAAAGGGTTTTAAGAAAGATCAGTTAGATCTCAAAAATGAGCCAAGAGAAGGAATACCATCAGCCTCCATGACTGAAGAAAGTATGGCTGAAATCTAGAAACTGTTGGAAAAACAGACAATTGCCATGGGTGCAATAGCTGCTGACGCTGGGATCTCATACGGTTTAGCATTTTCGATTGTAAGTGAACATCTTGACCTTGCCAAGCTCTCAGCTCTTGGGGAGGACAAAGCATGGCAGGATGATCAGGTGACCTTTCCTTCTCAGTCTTTTAAGTAAATCAGAGCAAATGAGGCAGTGAGGGTGATTTTATGGAACAAATCAGAACCAATAATTAATTTTTGATTCACCAACATAATCTGAAGAGCAAGGGTCTATCAAAACAATGGCTTCTAAGAGAATCTGCTGGGCCAATTCAATTCTAGCTAAAGAAGTCAACTCAGAAGGACATGAGGACTGTGTTTTCTTGATTCCAAACAGACAATCTCGACAGATTCCCTAGAGGGATGATCATAAAGACTCTTTTGGGAAAACTTAAGAAAATCTAAAACTGCGCTGATGAGATGAAAGTCAGGGGAAATGCACAGATATAGATAGATAGATAGATAGGTAGAGATACATGTTTTTTCCATCACAACAATATATCTGCTCATCCTTTGAGGGAAGCACGATTTCAGGAGGAAGCCTTATGGCCTTTTCCAGCTTCTTTTTGTTCCCCAAACTCAAAGAATGTTTTAAACACTTAAGTCCCTGATGATGCCCAAACTGCTGTGTAATGTGGTATAAATCAAAGTGTTCAGAATTCTTAGGGAAAGGGTTAGAAAAATGAAAACATCATATTCAGAAGTACAAGGAGAGTTCAAAAAGTTCATGGAAAAGCAGATAATGAACAATTTCCACAGATTTTTTGACGCTGCATATATGCATACCCAGATGGAGACCACATCAAGGAGCAGTAGCTTCGCATTTTGATAGTTTTGTTTCATAAAGAGTTCGCTGAGTTGGTAGAGCCTGGTGGCACCATGGGCGAAGTACTGGGCTGCGATCCACAGACCACAGTTGGAATCCTCCACTGCTCCCGGGAGAAAAATGACCTAGTTTGCTCCCTTAATAATTTACAGTTTTGTAAACTGTACTGTAGGGTCACTATGAGTTGCAGTCAACTGGATGGCAGTGGGTTTAATTTGGTTTTATGGGTTTTTAGAAATACTTTTTTACTTACCTTTATAAGTACAGTAGGCAAATTTAACTAGCCACATGCTGAAATCAAATCGAACCTGCTTATGTATTTCTCTCCAATGATGATATAAGAATATCTAGGATAATAATCCTCACCCACAAATTCAAAAACTCAGAAGTACATGGTGCTCACCTATTAAAAAATTTGCTCATAGTATCTTTGGGTTTACAATTTAAAATATAACCATTTCTAATTAGCTCGTGACAAAAACATTTTGATATCATGGAGATGAAAATTCCTTAGCCTAGGTTTAATACACATCTTTGTGTATTTTAAATACACAGGATTTAAAAGTAAACAAATGTCATAAAATTTAAATAAATATAAATAAAATATTTAATAAAATTATAATAAAAACAAAATTGAACATCACCACAAACTGAACATAGGACAGAACAGTAAGTATGTTTTCTATCAAAAGGGAGAAAGCACAGGGCTATTTCTTTTTAAAGAATGTATTCCATACACTGTTTTTAATAAAGTATATATATATATATATGTTATATACAGTTGTAAAGCTTTGGTACTATAAGTAGTAAAATATTAAAACTTTTTAGTGCTTAATATATGATATTAATAAATTAATCATAACATTCTATTTCTTTTTATGTCACTTTATAATTTAAACAGGTTTAGTAATATAGCACTAGTACTATGATTTATAAACATTAATTACACTCTGAGTTCATGAAAAATGGAGGAAATTGGAAACAGATATCCTTCTCCCATCTTTGATTCGCACAGCTGCCAGAGTCATTCTTTTACTACACTCTTGAATCATGCCTTATGCTTCTTTAAAAATCTGTTAATGGCTCCCCATAGTCTAATGAACAAAATGCAAACTCCTTAAATAAATATATGAGTGACCAGGTCAGACATTTCCAGCCTAGTACTTCTAAGGCCTTTCCCACTTTCTCAGAGTTGATTCATTCCCGTTTTCCATAGCAATTGACCTATAACTCCAATATAGCACAAAATTTACTCTGCCAGCATTATTAGGAGTTTCTATGCAATAGGGCCTATAACACTGGACAGAGTCAGGAGACGTTGGTTGTACCCAGTTCTATGCCTAACTGTGAGCAGTGACTAATCAATTTATCTATCTGGGCTTTGATTATTCATCTTTAAAAAGGGAATAATGGATGATGGTCAGTAATAATGTTTATAATATTTCTGGCTAAGTGTTTGCCATGGCAATTATTTAATAAATCTATAAATCAACGTGCCAGTGACTAAGTATCTCATTCTGAGAAATGGTTTGTATGTAAAAATTATACAGCTCTCTCAGGAATTCTAATGAAAAGATCCATATTAATAGAGGTGTTACTCAGGAAAGTAAGTGGATTCAAGAGGTGAAAATATAATAAATCCATAATAATTATTATTATTATAGTCTTTGATAATTTCAAGACAGCCACTTTTGCATCTAAAAGGAGTCTTGGTAGCACTAACCTTTAAACATCGAACTGCTAACCTCAAGGTGGCGGTTCAAACCCAGCAGCTGAGACAGATGATGCTGTCTGCCCCAGTAAATAATCACAACCCTAGAACCCCTCCAAAAGCCAAGCACACTGCCCTGAAATCCCTGCTGACAGGCAGTGCCCCTGCAGGACAGGTGGAGCTGTACCTGACTTCCTGAGATTATCACTCTTTAATGGAGCGCAAAGTCCTGAGGAGCAGCTGGTGGCTTCGAACTGCCGGCTTTCAGATGATAGCCCCACTCGTAACCACTAGAAACCCTATGTGTTGGTAGTGTTGTTGGGTGCCATCGAATCGGTTCAGGGTCAGAGTGAGCGTGTGTACCTGCAGGGACTTGCCCAATCCTCACCAATGTCTTTTGTTTGAGTCCATTGTTGCGTCCACTATGTCAAGCAAGACAAAAGAAGTGACACCTTCCGTCTTTTCCCTGTGTATCATGTTATCGATTGGTCAAATTGTGAGGTTTTTAATTTTCTTTACATTGAGTTGTAAACCATCATGAAGACTGTAATCCTTGATACCAAGTGCTTCACGCCTCCCTTACTTCCAACAAGTAAGGTTGTGTCATCTGCTTATCAGAAGGTGTTAATCCTGATGGCAAGTTCTTCTTCATATAGTCCAATTTATCTGTTTCCCGACCATCCAGATTAAATAAGTATGAGGTGGGGATACAGTCCTGACACGTGTTGTATTTTAAACCCTTTTTCTGTTCCTACAACTGCTTCGTAACCTTTGCAGAGGTCCCATGCGAGCACAATGAAATGTTCTGGAACTCCCATTCTCCTCCAGATTTAGGCCTAATGTCTTATCATCCACATAGCTGGATACCGCCGTGTAGTTGATAAGCCCAAGAAACCCTGTGTAGATAGCTCTAATTTACAATCCGCTCAATGGCAAAGGGTTTGGTTTTGGGGACTTTGTGTCTGACACACTTGATAGCAGGGTCGTTCGCACCCCTCAACGATAATTAGAGGGCATTTGCCAGAGGTTACATCCATGTGTGGACCCTACATTTTGGGCTTTCGCTGTCATCCATAGCATTCTGCACACCTGGTGTTCTCAGTTTAAAATCTGCTACCATTCACTCCTTTAGATTTTGATTATATTTTTTACAATCCTTGGCTCACACAGTTAACATCTCACTTAGATGGCCGCTTGCTTGAAAAGACCCCAGACTCTATTCTTCTTTATTGCCAGGCACCATCTAGTTTCCTCTTAATACTTTGCTATGGCAACCATATATTCAATAATCTCTCCACAAGAGCAAGCATCATGCAGGGACATGTCATATGACATAATTGTTCCCAGATTGGGGTTACAATTAAGTGTAAGCCCCAAATCCATTCATGTATCTATGGTTTACATGCGTGTCTACTACATGTTAGAACCGGTTATGGCAGTCATAATTAGGTCATAAAGTAATATCTTATTATTTGATCTCCATTTTGACCCATTTTAAAGCTGTTTCATTACAGTTAAAAAAAATGGTGAAGGGGAAATACACGTGGATTCAACGCGTGGTGAATCCCCTCTGACCAAGGACCAGAGTTCTGAACATTCTTGCTATTGTTCAGCCTGCATTGGAAAGTGGATTAATGAAGATACAATTAGGTTAAAATTTAGCAGTCTATCATTTGATCTCCCTTATGATCCATTTAAATTTGTTCTTGTTTTTATTATTTTCTGCTTTCTCTTCAATTGGAGTTTGGATCTGTTTTGTTATTGTTTTTTTTTTTTGCGTGTGTGCTTTAATGTTATATAAAATTCAGGATAGGTAAATCCATAGAGATAATAACTAGATTAATGTTTCTTTGGGGAATACAGGAGAGGTAGTGGTTGGGGATAGAATAGAGGGGGCTAATAACAATGAATACAAGAATGAAGACAAGGTTCTAAAACTGCTTGTGGTGATAAATGTACAATATTTCCTATGTGATTGAAGTCTTGAATTTTATGATGTATGAATTATATGCTAATGACACTTAAAAGTTAAAATACATCATTTTTTTACTTTTGTCTATATTTTATTTTTTTAAATATTAACTACTTCTGTTCCTTTACCCAAATCAAGGGGAGCTCGAGATTACATTTAGAAGCCCCATTCCAGAGTAACCAATCTCTCTAATGCTCTTCATCTGAGACCTCCCCAGAAATATAGCTAACTAAGCAATTCAGGCAAATAGAATTAAATGTATTTAAAATATAAAGCCATGTGTCCTAACATACACTAAGATTCTAGGGATTCATGCAGCTCTTTCACTGAGCCAGATTACATATATCCAATGAGCATGTCATGTTTATGAAATGTCTTGAAGGCATGCCTCAAGACATATATACATATACATACATGTTACATGCTTCCTGGCATGTCATAAACATGACTTTTAAATAAAGTAGACCTCAGTGAAGACAAGAATTGCAAATTTTATTTTTGCTTTTTTCACTCACATATTCTCACTGGATTTATATATGTATATACATGATTAACACTAGATATATACAGAATATTTACAGAATATATGCATGCATATGGCTCTCATATATGTTATATATATACTACATTTAAATATATATATAGTGTGTGTAGTACATTTAAATATATATATATAGTGTGTGTGTGTGAATTTGATAGATCATTTGTCTGTCAGTTGTCATGCTGTAAAGGCGTGTGTGTTGCTGTGATGCTGGCAGTTACGTCACTGGTATTTCAAAGGCTAGCAGGGCCACCCAAAGTGAATACATTTCAACAGAGCTTCCAGACTCAGAACAGACAACAAGGAAGGAACTGGGGCTCCAATTCAGAGGCAGGAGCTGCTGAAAATCTTATGCAAACCTTCGAAATTGTGTCAGATTCTGAAGGCCTGGTGGTTATGGCACATTCAAACCACCAGCAGCTCCAAAAGAGAAAGACGAGATCTTCTACTACCATAAACAGTTACAGACTAAGAAACCCACCAGGGATTGTCATGGGACAGCACTTTTTGCGGGGGGGGGGGGGGGGAAGGGGTTTACTCTGAGTCAGCATTGACTCAATGGCAGTGAGTTTGGTTTGGAATGAATGGATGCAGGACTTTGTTGAAGATGCTGGCAGTAGATGGGCCTCTCGGATCAGAGTGCCCGTGGATGTGAGTGAAAAGGAGCTGCTTTCTCAGAGTGGAGTCAACCACGGTGACATGAGTGGGAGTGGAGGTGTGGATCTCTTCACTTACTGGTTGGGCATGACTCAAGGTAAGGAGAAACAGTCGCAAACATTTTCTAATAATAAGAACTTGCAATGAATCTAAGAAAATTTGAATCCATCAAAAATTAAATGGAAAGCATAAAGTTTAATATCCTAGGCATTTGTGAGCTGAAATGAATGGGTGTTGACCAATTTGAATCAGAAAATCATATTTTACTATGTCAGGAATAGCACAATCAAGAGTAATGGCATGGCATCCATTGTTAAAAAGGACATTGCAAAACCCAATCATGTACAATGCTGTCTATGATAGCATTATATCTAGTTTCCTTCAAGGAAATCCAATAAACACAACTATTATTCAAATTTGCACACACAAAAGCCAGTGAGGAAGAAATGGAGGGATTCTAGTAACAGCTTCAGTCGGAAATTGATTAAATAAGATGTATTGATGATTATTGGCAATTGGAGTATAAACATTGGAAGCAAACAGGTAGGAACAGCAGTTAGAAAAGATGGATTTGAGAGATAGAAATAAGATGGAGATCACAGGATAGGGATTTTCAAGTCCAACAACTTATTCATAGAAAATAACTTTTTAAACAACCAAAAAGAGGTGACTATACACATGGACTTCTCTAGATGGAATACACAAAAATAAAATTGACTATGTCTGATGGAAGAGAGGATGAAGAAACTCATTATCAGCAGCTTACACCATGCCAGAGAATAACTGTGAAACAGACCATCAATTTCTCCTATGTAAGTTCAAGATAAAGCTGAAGAAATGTTTTTAAAATCCACGAGAGCCAAAATATTACCTTGAGCAAATCCCACCTAAATTTCAATATCATCTTGGTTACATTTTACTCATTGAACAATAAAGACAGAAGACTTGATGATCTGTGGGAGGAATCAAGAAAATCATTCATGAAGATAGCAAAAAGTCATTTTAAAGACAAGAAAGAAAACAAGAAACAAAGGATCAAAACCAATGTTATAAGAGACTGAAAATTGCTCTTAATCACAGAATAGCTAAAACAAATGGAAAAAACGGATGAAGCCATAGAGCTAAATAGAAAATATCAAAAGGCAGCTTCATAAGACAAACCCAAATATTGTCATGAAATGTGAAAAGACCTAGAACTAGAAAACCAAAAGGGAAGAACATACTCAGCATATTTTAAACAGAAAGAACTAAAGAACAATTCACACTTCTTATTGGGATATTGAGATTGTACAGGCAAAATATTGAATGATACAAGAAGCATCAAGAGCAAATGGAAAGAATACACCAAATGACTGTACCTAAAGAAGCTGTCGACGTTCCGCCATTTGAGGAGATAACACGTGAGCAAGAACCAACGGTGCTGAAAGAACGGGTTCAAAGTGCACTGAATGTATTAGCAAAAAAAATTTAAATGAAAAAGAATCCAGGAATTGGTGGACTATCAACTGGAATGTTTTGGCAAATTGATGAAGCATTGGAAGCATTCACACCACTATGGAGATTTGGAAGACAACTTCTTGGCCAACTGACTGAAAGATACGGAATTTTGTGCAATTCCAAAGAAGGTGACCCAACAGAATGATCAGACTATAGAGTATTTTCACTGATATCACAGGTAAGTAAAATTTTGCTGAAGATCATCCAACAATGGTTGCAGGAGTACATTGAAAAGGAGCTGCTAGAGGTTCGGGATAGATTCAGAAGAGGACATGGAACAAAGGCTACCGTTGCTAATGTCAGATGGATCGTGGCCAAAAGTAGAGAATAAGGGAACAATGTTTACTTGTGTTTTGTTGACTCTGAGAAGGCATTCACTTGTGTGGATCATAGCAAATTATAGTAACTTTTAGAATAATCAGGATTCCAGAATACTTCATTGTGTTCCTGCAAATTTGTACATGAATCAAGAGGCAGTTGTTCTAACACGGCAAGGAAATAGTGTATACTTAAAATCAAGAAAGGTGTGTGTCAGGGTTATAGCCTCTCACCATACTTATTCAATTTGTATGCTGAGCAAATCATCCAAGAGGCTGGCTCATATGAAGAAGAATGTGGCATCAGGATTGAAAAAAGGTGTATGAACAACTTCAGATTTACAGAGGATATAAGCTTGCCTGCTGAACATGAGGAGGACTTGAAGCATTTGCTGATGAAGATCTAGGACTACAGCTTTCAAGATAGATTACAACACAGTATAAAGAAGACCAAATTCCTCACAGCTGGACCAGTAGGTAATGTGGGATACAACAAGGTTTTTTCTCAGGTTGCTCCCATGTTTATTGTACACCCAGCCTAGGACACTGCTTGCAACACATGGTACATGACTGTAGCACACTTGGAAGTAAGCTGCTTAGCAGTTATCTCTCTGAGGGCATCAGTCAACCAGAGCCATCAGACACTATTGTTTGTCCCATCATAGGTGAAGCACACTCCCTGCTGATGAGGATAGTGGATTGTTTCCTTGAAGGAGAACCCAGAGACAAGGGACGGCCAAGGGTAGGCTGCCATCTTGAGTCTGGGTTCCACCCATCTAATCACATGTGTAGCCCCCATTCCCTCCCCCTTACTATTGCATGTACACCCCTAGATCATCTTCCTCCCATTGCTTGTATTGCCTATGGTACAACCCCTTCCTATGACGTGTGGTTGCCTGGACTCAGGAGCCAGCATATCCTCTAAGGCTATATAAGCCTTGGTTAGAAATATACTCTCTCCTCCTCCCTCTTTCGGTGAGGACCTGGATGCTGAGATTGTGGCCACCCCAGAGGTGAACATGCTAACCCTAAATGTGTCTGACTTCTTTATTTTATCTTCTCTCCTAGCTATCCCTCCTATTCTCTATGACTCTACTAGGCTCTTTATATATTATAGCTGTACAGTTGCACTTACAGCCCTCATGATCGCTACAGACTGGTGATAAATGGAGAAAAGATTAATGTCGTCAAAGATTTTATCTTGCTCAGATCCATAATCAACACTATGGAAGCAGCAATCAAGAGGTCAAAAGACGAGTTCAATAAGTAAATGTGCTGCACAAGATCTTTTTAGAGTATTGAAAAGAAAGGATATTGCTTTGAGGACTAAAGTCAGCCTGACCCAAGCCATAATATTTTCAATTGCTTCACATGCATGTGAAAGTTGGAAACTGAATAAAGAATATTAAAGAAAAATTTTGGAGCTGGAAGATATTGGAAGTACCATGGATTGCTAATGGGGCAAACCTTTCCGTCTTGGAAGAAGTAAGGCCAGAGTGCTCCTTAGAAGCAAGGATGGTAAGACTTTTTGTTCCATACTTTGGACACGTGGTCAGAAGAGAGCAGTCCCTGGAGAGAGCCATCATGTGTACGACAGTAGAAAGGGCAGTGAAGGAGAGGAAGGCTTCGAGGAAATGATGGGCACAATCACTGCTACAGTGGGCTCCAGCAGGAGAATCATTTACCGTGAAGATGGCACAGAACCAGGAGGTGGTTAGTTCTATTGCGCATAAGGTTGCAGATTGCTGTGGATCAGATCTGACTCCAGGATACCTTATATATATCCAAAATATATATACCTATATAAATAGTATATAGCATGATATACATTAAAATATATATTTAATCATTATTTTGGTGAAAATATACACAGAAAAAACACACTTCTCTTCAACAGCTTCACAATACTCAGTGGCATTGGGCGCATTCTTCAATGCATGTCAACATCCTCATTATGTCTGTTCCAGTTGTTCCAGTCCATTAATTTAGACTCATCGGCCCTCAAACATTGAAGCTGCTTTAGAGTGACTGTTTTCTATTTCATTTTACATACAAATTGTTTTACAAAGTACATTACTTATAGGGGAAATTCTAAAAAATATGTTTAGCTTAAGTAATTAGTTTAAAGATGATTTCAGGGGACAATTCTGCTTCAAGATAAAGAATATCTCAGGGAGTGTCTTAAGCATTCTTCCAGACTCAATGGAAACAGCAAGTTTGGACTCTAAGAAATTTAATTTCTATTCCATATTGTGCCTCTTTTCTAAAAGGATTCATCACATTTAGTAAAGTAGAGGGGACAGCGAAAGAGAAGAAGGCTTTCGAAAAGATGGACAGCCACCGTGAGTGCCACTAGGGTTCAGGCATAGTAACCCTTGCCAGGATGGTGCAAGACTGGGGAATATTTGATTCTGTTGTGCATAGGCTGCTAAGGAGCAGGACTGGCTCAATTGCACCTAGCCACCAACAACAACTACAAGCAGGGTCCATATTTATAACATACGTGTGGATTCCACAGTTCCTCCCTATGGAATGGATGCATTTCAGAGAATATTTTACATAGATTAATATGTAGGTGGGCTGAATTCAAATGGAAATATCATAACTGAGTAGTTACAGGATACTGGATAATTTTTATGACTCTTCCTGCATTCCATTCAGGAGTATTCTGAAACGCCCTAGCTAACCCTTTCAGGACCTATGGGACATTCAATACAAACAATGCTGACCTATTCTAGGTGCTAGAAGAAAACTGCCATTCGCTGTTAGTGAAAGCTTCCCTGTAATAGTGGCCTATACAACTGTGTGGATCTGAAAACCTGGGCTTCAAACCATCAATCCCAACATCAGAAACACCTTGGGACATATATGCCCCACAAATTACATCAATTGATACACTTAAATTGTTATGTTACCGAATAGACTCTGGATTGTCATAAGAATCTCTGTTGGGTGATGTAGATCCAGAATGCTATTTAGAACAAAAAATGGTGAGACTTACTTTCCAGATATCATCAGGAGAGACCAGTTCCTGGAAACCAACTTCAATTATGTAAAGCAGAGGGTTAGCAAAAAAGACAAAGACCCCCAGTGGATTTCCAAATACATTTTATTCTGCTGCTCTTTAAAACCAACTTTTGAAAAGGATAACTCCTATTTTAAAAAAATCTTTAAAACATATGTCCTGACCACTACTCCTTTCTACTAGGAAGTTCTCCCTCTGAATAATTAATTTAATAAACAGTTAACTCTCTCCTAAAATATATATGGCAGTAAATACTAAGGCCAATACATCATGAGATTCATTTACAAACATTTTAGCTCACTCTGTGTGTTTAATATTGAAAGCATTATGGACTGCGGAGGAATAAACAGATCTATCTTAACGGAAGTACAACCAGATGTTACTTAGAAGTGAATATGACAAGAATGCATCGCTCATATTGTGTACATGTTATCAAGAAGGAATGGTCCCTTGAGAATTTCATGCTGGGTGAAATGGAGGTGAGAAGAAGAAGAAGAAAAGGAACCCTAGAAGAGATGACCTGCCGACACAGTGGCCGCAATCGAAAGTCCACACATATCCAACAGCCCTGTGCGAATGGGGCAGGACTGGGCAGTGTTCGTTCTGTTGTAGACAGGTAGCCGTGAGTTGACGCCCGCTCAAGGCGCCTAGCGTCAAGAACAGCAGCAGAAGTTTGCCTCAAAGGACTCTGTCTTCTTTGATACAGGCTATATACAAATGGCAATTTCCGTGTCCTTGATACAAAGGCACAAATCATGCTCCTTTGCAATGTAATTTGCTTGAGAAACAAAAACAAGTATGAAGGGGCACCAAGAGGGCTAAAGGGTGGATCAGGTAATATTTATCAATGAATCTCTCAGAGGACAGCCCTAATTAGTCTTGATGAATGGGTAAATACCTCGCTGCGATGAAAACAATTTTCTCAGCTAAATTTTCCTGGTCATTTTATCACCCGTGATGGTCTCAAAATTCGTAAAAACACGTTAGAATAAGCCCACGTGATTGTGCCATGCCCTTTGAGACCGTCCAGAATACTTTATCATAAACAGAAAAGTCATTTTACCTCTGAGCTGATCTCTCCGCCTTGAGTTTACCTGAGCCAGCAGGTTCCCTGGGCTGCCACAGTTTGGTGCTTCCTGGATCATATTGGTTTTTCCAAGCTCCATCCCTGGTTACACTTAGCTCCATAAAACCAGCCTCACAAGCCTCAATCTTGCTTAAAAGACTGACAGAAAGATCAAGCTGACCTTTGAGCAAGCTGATATTCACAGGAAACTCTGGGCATTTATTAAGCTGTACGTTTATTGAGGCAAAGATGTGTATGTAAATTGAAATGGGGAGCCATGTGACATCTCGACTGCATGGAAATTCCACAATTTTCTTCCCCCCGCTTTTGGACATCAGCAATTTTCTTTTTATTTGCTGAGCTTGGTGGTCTTCCCTCGTTGGCCCATGTTTGAAGTCTCCTGGATCCAACAGAAAATGCTTGACGCACTTCAAACTATCGTTTTAGCGTCCCTGTAAGCCTGCTATGAGGCTTCCTTGATTTACAAAGATGTCTACTTGAGTTTTACGAAACATTTGCTAATATCCCGGATTTTGAGATAACTTTTCCCATGGCTCATAAAGTATCTTTTTTTCTAAACACACCCCAATGAGACTAAGATAAATGTATTACTGAGATTTCTCTGAAATCGGTTATAGCTTTTAAAAAAAAATGGACACATTAAAAATAATAATGTCTGCAAATATGAATTGACACTTTAGTAGGCATGCTTTTTTACTTACCTTCATATGTTAAAAACTATTTAAAATGAAATGATATATTGATTACACAACTCTTCTTGATGTAATTGAACTATTTAATTGTATTATTTATGCACCAATAAAATTGGTTACAAAAGAAATATGTTGTCTAGGATTATCTTTAAAATAATTCAGAGCTAGTGGTTAAATTCAAGATGCATATAGAAGAAATAAGATTAACTGTGAGTTAACAGATGTTGAAGTGAGTATCACATATATTTGGGTTTGTTTAGTGATTCCCATTTAATTTGAAATGTCAGTAATTTTAAATTTTTACATATATAATAAGTATATCATTATTTTTAAAGATGACTGAAATCAATGAAGTGAAGACTGGGTGTGAAAATGCATTGTAAATTCACATCAAGCTTTTATAGAGTTCTTACAAGAATGACGCTTTTGAGTTTAAAATGCTACGACTGAACATAAGGCACATGATTATAATACGTTCTTTATTCGTTGAAAAATGTAGAAATTGCAATACACTATTACACATGCATGTACGTATATGCATATCTATGCAACTCTATCATCTACCCACCCATCCATTTCCTACGAATATTCAGGTAGTGAAATAGAGATATAGGTAAATCTTTTATTAATTTCTTATTGAAACTATAAAAATTTCCATGTATTTGGTAGTTTAAAACAGTGTACATAATTTCTTTACAGTTATAGTGGTCGGAAATCTAATGTGTTTTACTGGATTAAAACTTAGGTTTGAGCTAAACTGTGTCCTTAAGGATCAGGAGAAATTCATTGTTTTGCCTTTTCTACCTTCTAAAAAGTCCAGGATTTGAAGATTCATGGTTCCTTCCTCCATCTTCCAAGCCAGCAGCACAACACCTGCAAACCTTTCCTTGACGCTGACCTACCGACCACTTTCTTATACGGACCTTCGTGATTATATGGGGTCCACCCACATAATACTGGATAATCTCCCTACCTCAAGATCCTTAATTTAATAACAACTGCAAACTCCCTCATGCCAAATTAGGGAACATGTTGACAGGTTGCAGGTATTAAAGTGTGAACATGTTTGGAAGGGTCTTGCTATGTCTCTCAAAGATACATAGAAATGTGTCCTCCTAGAGATATATAAACCTGCTCCTATTAGATTAATTGGTGATGGAGAATATGAGACTTTGGGTCTGAGAGAGAAAATAGATTTATTATTTACTGTATCATTTTAAACTTGGATTATTTTTCCCCTGGTATACTCATTGTTTTAAAACATTGTCTAAAAGTAACCAAAATGATCATTTAGACAGCATTTTTTACAGTATTGTTGAGTCAGACACAGAAAGTAAAGGGTAAAAAAATTACAAGTTTAAAAATGTTTAATGATCTTAAGAAAGAAAAGCCCTTGTAAGATTGGATATTCAGTCTCAGTTGTTTCTACTCATTGTAAGATGCTTCACATATGTATGTTTTAAGAATAAACAGGTACTTAGAGATCCAGCATGCATTTAAAAATAGTCCACATGAGGTTATGGGTGTACTTGTTCATTAGATTCTTTATTAATTTAATTCATGTAAATGAGCATATTATTTCTTGGGGATATAAAAAATGAAGAGTTGAGTAAAAGTAGAAAAGAATTGATCATAATTAGTCCCACTCATCCCCTCCACTCTTGGGTATTAACACGTTGTGGGTGCAGTGGCATAGGAAAGCCGAAATGTGCTCTTAGTTGTGGTCCAGAGGACAAAAGAGGCACTAGCAGCTTCTCTGTTTCATGAAGACGAATAGCATATGTGGAAGCAGGCAAAACAGCTGGCGAAAGCTTGTGAATGTCCCAGAATTTTCTAGAGAAAGGAGATAACCAGCCCGAATAGCAGAAGCTATAGTGATGGGCAGCCAGAAACCCTAATATATAACATAGACACAACCTGGTTTGCTAATTCCCAATAGAAAATGACCAGAAGCCAAAAACTGTATTTCCTTCTTATTAATATTTAGTCTTGCACCATGACTAAGGAATTGCAATGACTAAAATACTTTGCCATTTTTACTGCTATTTTCTTAGATATTAAATATTGAAATAGAAACATATGTTTTACAGGTTGGTCTATTTCTGTTTTGATCATTAAAATTCTGCAAAGCCTGCCTCAGTAAGCATGAAATGAGATGTTCACATTGTAGCACTTACGGATGAGCTAATGAGGGAGCCAGAAAAAAGTGGTAACCTAGATACCAGATTTATGAATGGACAATGTCACATCTCATCGCAGGATTTACCTCGTTTATAATTTAGTCTGCTCACTTTATTCTTAAGTTTTACTACAACGTTTTCCATCGTTCATAAAAGGATAAAAAATGGATGTTTGTCAGATGTGTATTTCTGGAAATTTTGTGTCCCATCCATAGAAATAAGTCACATTTGCCGAAAAAGTGTCACCAACATATGTGGAACTGTAAAACAAAGAATATGCATCGATCTTGAGGAGTTCTAAGTATTCAATTAAAATATTTTCATTAAAAATATGTTTCCCATTCTATAAAATAATGTATTCACAGATGGGCTGATTCTCCATGGCACATCATTATTTTTAATTACAACAGGTTTTCCATTCTCTTTTGTGAATTTTTCTTTTTCTTTCAAGAATGAAGTATGAGATAGCATTTACTGAGTCCTTAGAGTCAGTCCTGTGTGTTTCTATGTGTGTAACTTCATCTTCCGAGGGTGGCATTATCCTCAAGAGATGAACAAACTGCCACAGAGCTAGGAGGTCATTCAGATAAGAGTTTTTAGATTGAGGAAAAGTCCCAACCTAATGGATTCTGAAGGTACGCGTGCCATGCTGACTGACCAAAACATAACCAACCTCATAACACTTTATATTTGGAACTAGAAATATATTCAGTAGGGACTTTAACAAACAAAATCCTATGTGTTAGTGTTTATGAACTTTCTAGACTATTAAGATTTTAAAGAACCTCAGTCATCTCTAAATTTTTCACTAGCTTTTGCTAGTGAAGAGAGAAACAGTACTAATTATCGAGTACTGATGATAACCCTTTGACATATTATATTATAATAATAAGTTAAATACATATAAATTGAGAATTAGAGCACATAAAAATTCAAACATAGATTAAAATCCTATGGCAAGGACAGCAAAGTTGAAGTTCGGTGACATCATATATTCTCTAACTGAAGTTTTGGTTTAAGGAACAGAAATTGCCGTCTCCCACCAGGAGAAAACAGGAGATTGATTAAGTCTCTCTTATCTCTGCACAGATGATTTGGGCTTGCTCCTTTTCTCTGTGAAGGGCCCCCAGTCAACCAGAGAGTGAAAATATATAGGTATTCCCCTTAAAATGATTCACACCATACTGAAAATTTCTTTCAATTAACACTTCATTGCTACTTCTGTTTTGTTCCAAGTATTAGCTTTCACTGCTCCCTGTCCTACTGGTTTCTTATAGCCTTTGAGACAACTTGCCCTCAAAGCCTGCTGGGAGGAGCAGCCCGGGAAAACCGCAGGCATTTCCCACAACCACTGAGCCCAGAATGCAGCAACTTTTACAACCAAGACCTGGGCTATATGGCCTAATGCGTCTGCTGGCAAACAGCATTCAGTTCTACCCTTTCTCGTCCCTTCTCTCCTGGCTCCCAATACACTGTGGAATTTCAAAAGTATCTATAACACTATTCCATTCTAAATCAGTTTTCATAAATCTTTCCCCCAGCTCCATCTACTTTCATCAGCAACTGGTGATTGCCGCTTCAAAACCTTTTGACCAATTTCTTTCTCATCCCTCTCCTTGTACAGTAATTTTCACTGACAAGGAGATGAAAACGATTGGACCTCTGAATATCAAGTTCTTGTATCATATGGTTATCAACTCTTCACAGCAGCACACATTCTCTATAGACAGGCTAAAGAAACGAAAATTCCCAAGAGCTAGTTATCAGTTTTATGTGAAAGTGGTATACATGCCATTATTTAAACTTATTTTTATAAAAGAGACACTACCTGAACAAAATAGTGTGCTTTATATGTGGAAGAAGCAGTCAACAATTTATTCTATTAAGTAAAGGTAAGTAAATCATAATTATAACCTAGAAGAACCCACCTCCCAAATATGGCATCGTCGTGATTTGTGAGCCCCCGGGAGTCACAGTAGTGCAGTGGATAAATGCTTGCTGCTTACTGAAAGGCGAGCTAGATAAAACTACCAGTCATGGTTGGGGGCTAAAAAACAAAAAGAGAAAAAAACCCACCAGTCATTCTGTGGGACAAAGATGTGGAAGTCCGCTTGCCTAAAAAAGTGTAACCTTGAAACCCCCTGGGGAAAAATTCTCCTCGGTTCTACAGCTCACAGTCAGTCAGCATGACCTGGATGGCTGTGAGTCTAGCTTGGGCTGGTTAGCACAGCTCTCAGCGGTGAAAATAGTGGAAGGCTGCTAACTGACAAAACGGACGTTTCAGTGCACCCAGAGGTGACTCGGAACAAAGGACTGATAATCTACTTGGAAAAATCAATCCCTGACAAACCTCTCGAGTTCAGTTCTACTCTGACACACGTGGAGGCAACCTGTGTAGGAGTAGGCGTGAAAGCAGCTTCTTTCATTACTAGTATGGATTGTCATCACGAAGGAGTCTGATGTTATTCTTAAAAGGGGTCCTATCCTTCGAGGACAAGGAGATAAAGTGATAAGATCTTCCCCATCTGTCTTCCTATCAGATCAACTCCAGTGTGTGTTTGTCCCTAGCATCAGTGATAATCAAATTTACCCCATCACGAATGTCCTTACTTAGAGTGATGCTAAATGTCCTTACTTAGTGATGCTAAATAACTTAAAATGACCGAGAGTTCACTTTTGGTTTAAAATCTCCTTTGGAATGTGTCTGTTTTTTCCTCTTTACCCTTCTGTGATACCACCATCATTATCTTAGTTCATTAAAGTTTCATGATTTTTTAGTCTTTTAGGTAGGTATGAGGGTAACAACCAACTTCCATGTGAAAACATTTTCATATTTATTTGAGTCTCATAATGGTCCATTTGGAATTTTAATCATCTCCACTGAATAGATAATGAAGTGAAGTTCATTAAGGGTAGTTACATAAACAAAAAATACTTAACTATTAAGGCTTGAACTAATTCAGCCTAAGTTTTTATTACAAAGCTTCCTGCTGGTTCTAAGGTGTCATGCTATCTTACCTGGAGGGTATAAAATCAAAGAGATCTGTATGAACCATACTATAGACATAGAGCACAGAATGTAAATATGAACTTAAATTATACACAGCTCAATATTGTCAATATTGTCAGCATGATTTACTATATGCTATTGGCAGGGCTGGATTAAAGTAAGTGAAGGCTTTAAATACTGACCATCTGTGGTGTCCATTCTTCTGCTTGTTTGTGCATTCAAAGGAGAAATATATGTAACATACATGTTTGTGTGTGTTTATTAGCTCTCCATGATCAAAATTATAAAATTAGTGATTGGACATAATAGTAGTATATCTCATTTTAGGGGAATGAGCTGAACTAGATTATAAATTATTTAGTAGATGCAGGGTTCAAAGATTTTTACTATATACCACATTTTCTAACAAAAAGAATATCCCACATATTCTATAACAAAGAAAATGAGTCAATGGACTTCTTTCAATAATCAACGTGAAACTATATTGATGGTCCACAAAGATTTCTAACATTTTGCTTTAAATAACACATCTTTCCACTTAAAGTTTGCATCATAATAAATGGTATAGTTATAAATGAGCACATGAAAACATGCTATAAAAGAAAACTCAATGATCAGAAAAGAAATTGCGCTACTTAATTTTAGATACATCTTTCACCTCTAATGTGTTATAAGGATAAGTGAAAAGGGGATTACAGAAACCTCTATTTTTAAAAATATCAAAAATATGAAGCTATTACTTTGGGACATAACCTTCATCTAGGCTTAAACACTTCTGAAGGTGGTATTTCCACTTGATAGCCGATAAAAATGACAATTTTGGCATCCTTGATGGATACACATCACGTAGCCGTTCACTGTTCTTTTAATCTGGGAGCTGATAGCAAAAAGTCGTGAGGGTCCCTGACTGAAGCTGGAAGGGATGTAGGGTGGTTATAAGACTTTGCAATGAAATTCTCATAGGAAACACACATTGTCATCCTGAAGTAAGGCATTCCTTGAAATATTTCCTGACCAAATTAAAAAAAATCTTTCTTAGTGAACCTTTGTGAACATTCCATGTCCTTTGAGAAAATCTATCAAGATAATCCCTTTGGAATAAAAAAAATGCCATAAACTTCTGAGCTGACCTTTCTGTCTTGATTTAACTGGCTCAGCTTTTGATTCTACCTTCTTTTGATGGTACCCTCACAAGACTAAGGCAGTGTATTACTGACAGAACACGTCTGCAGACATCCACTGATTACGGAGATACGTTTAAACATATTCTTTTGGGAATACATTAGTAGCAGTACTCATTGATTTATACTCCCATGTTGTCATATTTAAATTTAAGACAGGATTTTGCCTTAACTCTTGCACAGTCAACAGGAATTAATAAAGAATGTCAAATTTTTATTCCTTTCAGCTTAAGGCTGAAGCATGCAAGTGTAAGAAGCAGGTAGGTTTCCATTATCCCAAGGTTATGGAATTGGTGGTCATTGGACTTTGGCTGGAGCCCTTGTTTGGAGGGTGTCCAATGGATGGTGTCCTAAGACACCATATATGTACTATTTGCATACTATCTTTGCTTGTTCATGACATATATTAGTCTAGCAGGCATGATTCTGCCTTTGTGAATGAGTATCCTATTTCCATCTTCCATTGTTTGTGTAACTAGTATACAGTCTTTTGAGTTTTTGATCTATGCAAATGAGCAATTTATGTGTTGTGGTCTAAAGAGTTGTCCTATATGTGTATAAGTTCCTCATCTCAACATTGTTTTAAATGTTATACCATTGGCTAAATGTATGATTCTACTATTAGAACCATCCTATGTTCCATGGGAATGATTTATATTGCTTTCCAATAAAACAATAATATCTCTAAAGTGAAGCAGAGACATATATAAGTCATAGATATATTAATGGATTTCTACCTGGGACTTGATTGTAACCCTAATTAGTTCTTATGACATGGCCCTACTCAATACTCACCCTCAGGAAGAGATCATGGAAGATATGCACGTTATAGCAAAATGTGGTGAAGAAAACAGATGGTGTCTGACTCTCAGAAAGAATAGTATGTTCCGTTTTAGAGGCTTAGTTTAAAACAAGTGAGACATCAGCTAAATCCACATGAAAGAAGCACACCAGTCTGATCCAAAGACTATAAATAATAAAATCCAAGTCAGAAGGAGTGAAAGGTATTAAAGCTTAAATTCTGAACACCTGATTTGCAAATGGTTATGGAGGATAACTCAAAAGCTACTTGCATGGTCTCCACAAGGATTAAGCCTCCAAGGATGTCCATAGCCTTGCTATCAGACAGAGCTTTGTAAGCTGAATTATGGCAGAGGAAGTTAGGATAAAAGTGACACCTTGTCATTTAATCTCCTTTTGACCTATTAAAAGTTATTTTGTGCTCTCTTTTCTGTTTTATTTTCTCACTGATGTTGGTTTTTTGTTAGTTTAGGTGATTTTTTTTCATTGAATTTGGATTATACAAAGAAGAATATGGCAAAAGGACTGGATGACGGCTTTTTAATAACCTGCAGTGTGCAGATAACGCAACCTTGCCTGTTGAACGTGAGGAAGTCTTGAAGGACTTGCTGATGAAGAGCAACAACTGAAGCCTTCAGTAGAGATTAGGACCTAATGTAAAGAAGACCCAGATCCTCACCACTAGATCAATAGGGAACATCATGATAAATAGAGAAAAGGTTGAAGTTGTCAAGGATTCATCTTGCTTACATACTCAATCAGTGCTCATGGAAGTGGCAGTCAAGAGGCCAAAGGAGGAGTTCAACTGGTAAATCTGCTGCACAAGGCCTTTTTCCTAGTATTGAAGAACAAGGCTGTTATGTTGAGGACATCCTATTTTCAGTTTCCTCATATGCATGTGAAAGTTGAACATTGAAGATTGAACAAGGAAGATCAAAGAAGAATTGATGCATTTGAATTGTGCTGCTGGAGAAGAATATTCAAAGTATCATGGACTGCTAAGAAAAACCCAAACCAATCTGTCTTAAAAGAAGTCAGGCCAGAGTGCTCCTTACAGGCAAGTCTTCGTCTTACATACTTAGGACATACTGTCAGGAGTGACCAATCCCTGGGGGAGAACACCATGCTTGGTAAAGTAGAGGGGCAGCAGAGAGGAGGATGCTCAAGGCGATGGATTGATACAGTGGCTGCACCAATGGACTCAGGTATAGGGACAATTGTGAAGACGGTACAGGACCGTGCAGTACTTTGTTCAGGTTTGGCAAAGGGACCGACACAATGGCACCACCACCAAGGAGCCTCGGTGGCATAATGGGCTATACATTGAGCTACCAACCAGAAGATCGGCAGGTTGACTCTACCAGTGGCTTACTCCCCCCAGGAGAGAGAGGGGGCTTTTTTTTTTGCTCCCACCAAGATTTATAGCCTCAGAAACACAGAGGGTCCCTTTCAGTCAGAATCAACTTAATGGCAGTGGTCTTAATTTTTGCTTTTTGTTTCTTTTGTTTTAGTGCAAGAAAAGGCTTCTATTTTTCTTTTGTTTTCATTCAAGAAAAGGCTCAAGCCCATTCTAATTATTGAAAACTGTGCTTTCAGCAAATGAAGGTGACTCTGGTGAAGAATTTGTCGCAACTAGTGGCTGATTCATTGAGCCTGTTGGCACAGTACTTGGCCACTGAGTAAAAAATGGATACTTCAAGCCCATCGACACTCCTGGCGAGGAAGTGTCGGCAGTCTGATTCCATAACAATTTACAATTTTGAAAGTTGTATGGACGATTCTGCTTTGTCCTTTGTGGTTGCTTTGAGTCAGAATCAACTTGACAACAGTAAGTAGGATTTGATTTTGATTAGGAGTTGGTTCAGATGTTTCAAAGTAAAGGCAAGTTTGCATCATGTTAAAAGGCAACCAGATGTCCATAGTGGGGCATTTGTAACCTGGCGTCTACCTCCATTCAAAAGATAGGTGACTTGCTTAGAATGCAGCTACTGTGGGCATTAAAATCAGGATTCCAGTTTCAAAGAGAGAACGCAGCATGCCTTAGTTGCTTATAGTCTGGGAAATTTTGACATCTGGGTCAACAATTACTATAACCAGAGATGAGAAGGTAGAAGGGCCAGGAAACCAGATTACAGGGCAAAAACAAACAGAATGGCAATAATGAGGATAATTATTTATTGTGGAGATTTAATCAATCATTGAACAATTTGTGCAAAAATTTTCAATGAGAAACTTCACTAAAGATGCAATAAAATATTATTTAAAATAAATTTCAATAAAATTCATTTACAAGGATCTACATATAACCTCTTCCCTGGGGGATGGACAATAGAAAAGTGGGTGCAGGGAGACATTGGACAGTGCATGATATGACAAAATAATAATTTATAAATTATCAAGGGTTCATGAGGGAGGCGGGAGGGGGAATGAGGAGCTGATGCCAGGGGCTTAAGTGGAGAGAAAATGTTTTGAGAATGATGAGGGCAATGAATGTACAGATGTGCTTTATACAATTGATGTATGTATGGATTGTGATAAGAGTTGTATGAGCCCCTAATAAAATGATCTTTTTAAGTCTTTTTAAATTTGAAAAATAACTACTTTTGACACCCAGTTGCTTATGTTTTTGCTGTTTTGTGTGTGCTCAAATTGCATGTCTGTGTGTGTTTGCGCGCGCGTGTGCCTGTGCATGTTGGAGAAGAGGCTCTTAGAGATTAATTAGTAGCAACTAGATTCAACACAGCACTGAATCAACACAGCACTGACTTCCAAAGAAGACTATTATATTGCACTCAGCTAAGTATGGTTGTGACCTCTTAAGTATAACTCCTACCCACTTTGCAATACTCTGGTAGCCCCAGTGTTGCTGTTATGCTGGAAGCAAGGTCATCAACATTGTAAATACCTGTCGGCTCAACCATGAAAGATGCTCCCACCGCGGTCATTTCAGATCCTCAAGGCTTTGTACTTTATTGTTTTATGTATGTCTGATGAATTTTAAAATGTAATTGTATTTATGTCTTCTTTGATTTGTATCCATAGGAGCATTGGCATAAACTACTACCTTGCACCTAACAATAAATATCCCCTTTACCTATTTTTAGCAAAGATTTCAAGGGGAAAAAATCTTTAAAATACCTAAGGTGAAATATATGAGTTCACACTAATAAATTGAAATATATTTAGATTAAAGTTTAAAATTCTGACTAATCAAAAAGTATTTTCTTTTCTACTCTAGAGCTTGGAAATAATTGAACTATAATAATTTTCCTCCTTTAAAATGCTATAAATATATGCTGACCTTCTATACAGTATTTTGATGGGTAGCAACGTGTTTTGCCTAGTTATAACATCTTAAATATAAAAATTTCACCTGTTTCTTTTATGATATCCAGACCTTTGGGCCAACTCATTTCTTCTTTTATTCACCTTATGCATCAACATAAATACAGCCTAATAAAAGTACTGCCGCAAATCAATATTCTTAAATTTTGTATACAATATTTATAAGTGGCTTCAAAAGCTCTTGGAAAAAATGGAATGAAGAAATAATGGAATTTTTCCATCAACTTTATGAAGCCTCCTTGTATATGGTAATTCTAGGAAGAAATAAATTGCTATTAATTAAAATTTTATATTTCTTTTCTGAATATAAATAATCCATAAATTCACTGAGCCTTGATATTCTTCTTTGATATCCTCTAAAACAATAGTATCATTGATACAAATCTATTAATTTTTTTAATTTATAAAGTAGATGGGAACAACCATTTACATTAAATAAGGATAAGTCTGAAAGTATTCGAACTCAAATTCTGGTTCATACATATACTAGTTTACTTCATGTAACATGTATTTAAATATGCTTCTGTGATCCATGGTTAGCTGAAGACAAATTCTCTCAGTAATACATTGAACAGTAATGCAGTAAAATGCCTTTTAAAAATGGTCCAATCAAACCCGTGTCTTCCAGAGGGATCTGGTAAGCCAGTTAAATTCAAGGCAGAGAAGTCAGCTCAGAAGGTCATGGCAAGTGTATTTGCCAAAGGGGTAATCATAGTAAATTAATCTCCAAGTACATAGAATGATTCCTGAGCTTATTATGAATAATTTTTAAGAAAATAGAAAACTGTATTACTGAGAGAAAGGCTAGATACTGAGGATGCTCTTCCCCTGTAACAATGCATCTGTGCGTTTTTGGAGGCTAGCAAGAACTGGCTTACAGATTTTCACTGGGGGCCCCAACCCTCCCTACGACCCTGACCTCACACTTACAGCCATCTTCTCATTTCCATCATGCAAAGAACAATTAAAAGGAACACAACTTGTGTTCCTCCAGGTTGCTCAAACTGCCACTTGGATGTGATAGACGTTAAAGAGCGCAGGACACTCCAGGGGAAGATTAGAGGACCAAACATGCCACCTTCCGAAATTTATAGACCTAGATGAAGGCTATGCCTAGAACAGTAGCTTCACATTTTAATGCTTTTGTTTCATAAAGGTTTTAATAATTTGTAGCAATACTTTTTTACTTACCCTCAGAGTATATTGTATTTTAGGAGAAACTTACTAAGAATACATATCTCTTGATCTCTCTCTTACATATTAAAATGTACATATAAAATCAAACCAAGCCCACTGACATCAAGCCAATTCCAATTCATAGAAACTATATAGGACAGATTAGAATTACCCCTGTGTGTTTCCAAGACTTCAGATCTGTACGGGAGCAGAGAGGCCCATCTTTCCCCTACAGACAAAAACATTGACTGTGTGGCTAGCAGCCAAATGTGTCATCCACTAAACTGCCAGAACTCCTCTAAAATACGCATATGTCTCTGCTCTCAAGTCAGA
Source organism: Tenrec ecaudatus (assembly GCF_050624435.1). Classification (NCBI taxonomy): domain Eukaryota; kingdom Metazoa; phylum Chordata; class Mammalia; order Afrosoricida; family Tenrecidae; genus Tenrec; species Tenrec ecaudatus. The sequence goes on from NC_134536.1 coordinate 93,597,446, forward strand.
TCCAACTCATAACAATCATCTATAGGGTTTCAGCAGCCAGCTTCATCTTTCTTCCATGGATCACGCTCTTGGGTTTGAACTGACAACCCTGAGGTTAACAAACACGGACTCAAAAGCGCCACCAGAAGTAAAGCACACAGCAAATAACATCATATTAAAATATTTATGATACAGAGAGGATTACTATAGCTTCTGCACAAGAATTCATTTCATATATTTGAAGTGTGCGAGGAGACAATTCTCCATGGACTGCTCACATTTCTTTAGATCCTGTAATGATGGCATGAACTTTCTTGTGGTCCAGACTAACTTTTCAAGGAAGTTTGTATAATGAGCAGCCTTAATGGTTATTTAGGAGGGATTATTTTTATCTCTAGTAGGGGACATTCAGCAATTCTTAGAGACAGTCTTAATTTTATTTTTAAGACTAAGTGTTTTCCTGGCATAGGCATTGGTTAAGGCCACAGAATCTGCCAAATATCCTACAATGCATAAGACAGGCACCCATTACAAAGAGTTACCCAACTCACAATGTTAATAATGTGAAAGTTGATAAATAATGCATTCGAACAGTATTTCCCAAAGTGGAAGGTACCATCTCCTGGGGATGCTGGAATGATCCAAACTCAAGCCAAATTCCATTCCACTTTAACCAACATGCCACTGGGGATCCTTCTATCACTAAAACAATTGCTGAACAATGGGTGGTGTTTCCAATTATGTAATAATGAGCAGCCAATAAAAAGTAGATGTACAAATATGCGATTGTTGCTAAACACAGAAATCTTTTTAGTAAGTAAAAAAAAGCAAATATGATGTATTCTATAAATACCCATTTCTTGAAATTAAAGAGAAATGCAAACAGGGGCAGAGAAAAGGAGGAAGCAAAGACTGATGGGAGGGATGGCCAAGAATTGTGTGGGAAAGTTGACTATTCACAAAATTCAGAATCAAAAGCATGTGGGCGTTCCCATGTGAGATAACAAGGGAAAAGGCAGGAAGATTGAAAGAAAACTAATTGAATTAAAATCTGGTCTGTGAATTATTACTTGAGGTGAATATGCCTAAAACTATCTTTCTGCACCCTCTGATCCTTCCTGCTTGGCTCAACTTTTGAATCAGAAGTGGTGGGAAACAGGGCTCAGAAATCAGTACATTCAATAAGCTTCTACAGTGCCCTTGACTTCACACTGTCTGAAAACCAACAGAGTAGTTCTCAGATTTATGAGTGTGTTGAAAACATCTATCCCAGAGTCTGTTATTATTTTTCTGCCTCCTAACTACATCATCCATGTTGTTCAAAATGCACTTAGTGTCTTCCAAATTTCCTACATACACGGGAGATGCCCCTACTCTTTGCCAAGGCATTCTTTGCCACCAACACTTCACTTGTTTGTGATCCACTTCCTCGTCCCACACCTTCAATCAAGACAAAGAACCACTATATATATATATATATATATATATATATATATATATATATATATATATATATTTACGGGCCAGAAAGTATGGCTGACTACATTTTCAGCTTATATTAAATTATGGGTTTAAGTGACAAGATAATTGTTTAATGCAAGATAAATTAAGGGACAATATATATTCATGTTTAAAGATCCTTAGTGCTCAGTGAAATTGAATGGGTTTCCGTCTACAATGGCCCTAATACAAAAGAGCAAAGGGGACATCCTGGAAGACATAAACTAACCTACGAAGGATGCTCCTCTCACGCTGAAGTATGAATTTAGGGAGACAGGGGAGTTTTCTGAGGAGAACTGTGGTCCAGCATTGGTTTGCTTTGGTTCTTCTGATTAACCACACTTATAAATGACAGGGTAGGTTGAATGATAAAAAAAATAAAAATAAATCTACCCATTTCTTTAGCATTTAATATTCTTTACTACAATGTAATCATTATAAAAGAAGATTCCTTTCTATTAAATTTGTTGTTGTTATTGTTGCTATCGTTGTCATTGTTTGGTGCCATCAAATAAGCTGACAATAATAGCAACTCAAAGTGCAACAGTATGAAATATTGGCTGGTCCTGGACAATTCTCACAGTGTTGCTATGAATGACTCCATTGTGAATCTAAGAGGGAATCATGTTGCAGCTCCCATATCTTCATTGACTTCTCACACTCTCTATTTCCCAAACACAATAATTGTTTCTAGGTACTAGCCCATCATGAAACGTGTTCAATGTGCATGTCCAAGATGCGCACGCCGTTCTCAGGAGCATGTGTGGAGGTACTTCTCCTAAGACAGATTTCCTTGTTCTCCTGGCAGTTCCAGGCCCTGGCGATACACCTCACCAACACCTTCATTCGAATACATCGATTTTTCTGGTCTTCCTCATTCACATTCTTATTAAGTTTACTAACCACTTAAAACACTTTTCATTTAGATTATTCCTACTTTCAGTTGCTAGGCATTTTGATAGTATATTTTGTCATAATCAGTACTAAAATTTAGTCTGATATATTTACTGTAATTCTATGATATTAATTAAAGGTAATTTTTGCCAGACACCAAAACTAAATATTCAGTGTTAACACTATTTGTAAACATTTATGGATCTTTTCAGGACAACTTTGCTCAATACTCAATGTAGAATATCCCTAACATTGCTTTTCTTGAACAATTTGCTCTTCTCCCCAAAGCTCCAAATTAAAATTTTATATTTCCCACTTTACCTGATTTTCAAAATGCTCAAAACCAATTCTATGGCTCCCTTCCAAATGCTCATTTCTATAAAGTCAATTTCGATTCATCTTCTCTCAAAAGCCAAGCCAAACTCACTGCCATGAAGTCATTTCTGACTCATAGCAACTCTATAGGGCAAGTTAGAACTGCCCCTGTGGGCTTCCAAGACTGTAACTCTTTATGAGAGTAAACTGTCTCCTCTTTCTCCCTCAGAGCTGCCAGTGGTTTCGATCTGGTGACCTTGTAGGTAAGCAGCCCACTCATACTCACTAAGCTACCAGGCTCCCTTTGCCATCTCTACTAGTACATGTAATATGACCCTCAGTCACTTTCACCTTCATTTTCCTTTGCAATTTCAATATTCTCACTCTGTTGTATTGTGTATTTTTATAGAGTAGCTTCAATACATATTTGAAACAAACAGAATATCCTTAAATATACAAAGTGGACTTAACCCTGGCAGGATTTCTACTGAACCATGCGGGCCCCCTACAGCGAGTTGACAAAAAATATTCACTGATAGCAGGGACATAGAAATGTGTATACCAATATCAAGTACAGCATTATTCATAATAACTGAAAGGTGAAATTAAACCAAGTGTCCATCAGAAGATGAATAGTAAATTAAAGTGGGATATCGGCATTCAATGGACTATTACTGAGCAATAAAAAAAAGAAGTTCTACTACATGGGTGAAACTTAAAAGATTTTATTAAATGAAATGGGCCAGACACACAAAAAAACATATATTTTAGACTACCACGTAACATGGGATATCTACTCCAGTCATCGAAAGAACAGCAAGGAGATTAGGGTTTACCAGAGGCTGGAGGGAAAGGGAAATGGGGGTTATTCCTTACCAGGTACTGAGTTTTTTGGGAGGTGATGAAAATAATAATTTTGGAAATGAATAATGGGGATGGTCCACTACATTGTGAATACAACTCATGACACTACATTGTACACTTAAACTTATTTAAATGGCACGTTTTATTTGACCACAATATTTTAAAATGATTCTTAATATAAGTCTCTACGTGAATGCTTACATACTCATCAAGGGATCAACGTCACTGGTTCAGTGACATTAACTTGAAATTACCATTTGTTCCCATTCGTATCCTGGATATTCAAAGTGTGTCACCTCCTTCCCAGAGGCTAATCAGCAAAGCTCTCTTCCATCTGCTGCTGTTTAAATATTCAATTTTGTAGAGCATTTAGAGGGCAACCCTTGGCGGCACAAACTCCTCCTTTCTACCATGTGTACCATCCATGATTAGAAAATCACAAAACAAAAAATGAACTGAAAATCTGAATCCTCCAGAGCCAGGTTCCTACAGGGCAGTGTCCGCTGTTTCCATTGTGTTGACTGCTCAGCACTCTCTGCCGTCACCTGCCTCAGGACCCATGCAGCCTCTCTCAGCCCTATTTGTTGGGCTTTCTGTTCTTGATCAAGTAATAGAGTTTGAAAGGACATGTATTCTTAGTTTAACATTATTCATTTAATAGGATTTTAACCTGGATACAAATCCCAAATATGAGATTAATGTGCGCACATGACTTTGTGAGTACAGATTATTACATCCTTTTAAGGGAGCTCCTTCATCAGCAGTTCTCCTGGCAACAATTGGAACTGGGACTTCTCCTGGGTAGCTAAGGGACAAGGCTCTGTACAATGACGCAGGAAGCTGAGCAGGAAGTGCCTGTTAAGTGTATTTGGTGACTCATATCCATTTGCTTTCAGCTCACTCTCTGTTTGCTCATTAGCATCAGTGCTGGGAGCTAATGGATACTCGGTAGGAAGTGATTTTTCTTTGTAAATGTCTGGTGAAAAAATTGAAAATGAAAAATCCAATGAGGGCTCTGTCTGTGACAGAGATTGCATGTGATTGCTTTATGATGGGTATCAGTTTACACAATTCCGTGGTGAATTTCCTGTTACTAATACTGATTTCCTTTCTCCTGAGATGGCCTTTTAATTAAGAAGAAAAAAAAGGTGTGAAATAAGTCAAGTCAATGCAAAGAGGTTGTATTTATCTATGTTATTTTATCTGTTAAGATACCATGTGTTCATTATGCATTCGACCACAAAGTGATGTGTGGTAAATGTATAACAACTGCCTCTTAGGAAAAGAAAAGGTCATGATTTTCATTTGTTACAATTTCCATGATGTAAATACTCCATGGCCAATTTCAATTACAATGTGAGTCACTGGATGCAGAATTGAGGTGGAGACGCAATGAATAACCACCTTGTATGTCAAAAGGTCAATGCCAGTTCTGCCACACCACCAGTGAGGGCCTGCTGATCTTTATATAAAGATGGAAAAGCATCATTTTTTTCACAGATAATTTTCCAGAATAAATATATAATTCTGTTGATGAACATTTTCATATTTTTGTTCATTTTCCATTCTTACACCTGTCACATTCCGCTCTCTTGTGTCCCTCTAGTTGCCACAGAAATAGTCATGCTTGAAAGCTTGGAAAAAGGGGAAAAAGGCCAATTCATTTCCAATAATATCTGTTTGCCTTCCTGATATTAGTTGGTGCTCATTAATATTTAGCAGATTGAAGACATTTCTTTGAACAAGACATATGCATGCCAACCATACTTATGGTCTACCATTGCAAGCTGTTTTATTTCTAGCTCTCATATTCAAGTTTTTAAAGTAAATGATCATAGTCGCTTTGATAATTAGTGGTGGCTGGAATGCAAAAGTTGGAAACAAAAAGGAAGGAGTAGTAGTTTGAAAATAACTTGACTAGAGGAACAAAGCTGCCCATTGCATGATAGGATTATACAAAACCAATAACTTGGTCATAGCTAATACTTTCTGTCAACAATACAAAATAAAACAATACACATGGTCTTCTTCCGATAAAACATATAGAAATCAAACTGGCCATATCTGCGGGACTAGATCTTCAGGAAACTCGCTATCAGCAGCTAAAAGCAGCTCAGGGGCTGACTATGGAGCAGACCACCAATTACTCAAGTTAAGTTCAGGACAAAGCTGAAGAAAATGAAAATAAGTCCACAAGAGTCAAAATACAACCTTGAGTCTACCTTGAGTGTACCCCACCTGAATTTTGAGAACGGCTCAAGGACAGAGTTGATGCACTGAACACTAACGACAAAAGACCAAATGAGCTGTGGGAGGACATCAAGAATATCATTCATGAAGAAAGCAAAAGGTCATTTAAAAGACAGGAAGAAAAGAGAAATGATCAAAGTGGATGTCAGAAAAGATTCTGAAACTTGCTCTTAATCATGGAGTAGCTAAAGCAAACGGAAGAAAGGATGAAGTCAAACAGCTGAATAGAAAACTACAAAGGGCAACAAAGAATACAAATATTATAATGAAACATGCGAAGACCTAGAACTAGAAAAACGAAAAGGAGGAACACACTCAACATTTCTTAATCTAAAAGAACGTAAAAAAAAAAAAAAAGGCAAGTCTCCTGTTGTCATCCTGAAAGAGTCTGGAAAAACTACTGAGTGATTCAGGAAGCATTGGGAGAGCACAGATTAGCAAGAACCAATGGTGCTGAAGGAAGAAGCTTCAAGCTGCACAGAAAGCATGAGCCCCAAACAACTCTTCATGAATTGATGGAATACCTATTAAAATATTTCATCAAGCTGATAAAGCACTCATTCATCTATACCAGGAAATTTTAAAGATCCGTTTGGAAGAGATGCGTATTTGTGCCATTCCAAAGAAAGGTCACCCAAAAGAATGATTAAATTATAGAATGATATCACTGATAACACATTCAAGGAAAAGTTTACTGAGTATCAACCGATAACACTTGCAGCGGTACATTAATAGGGAGCTGCCGAGGTTCAGGCCAAATTCAGAAGAGGACATGGGAAAGGGGTTAGCCTTGCTAATGTCAGATGTGTCTTAGCTCAAAGCAGAGAATACCAGAAAGATGCTTACTTGTGTTTTGTTGATTATGCAAAGACATTTGACTACGTGGGTCAAGGAACTATGGGGAAACTTGAGAAGAATGGGAATTCCAGAACACGTCGTTATGCTCATGTAAAGCTTGTATATGGATCAAGGGGCATCTGTGCAAACAGAACAAGATCGTACCACATGGTTTAACATCAGGAAGGTGTGCATCAGCGTTGTAGCTTCCAATCATACTTATTCAATGTATATGCTGAGCAAATCAACAACCTGGGCTACACAACCTTGCTTCCTGAAAGAGAGGAAGACTTTAAGCACTTGCTGATGAAAATCAAGAATTACAGACTTCCACATGTCTTATGGCTCAATGTAAAATATACCAAAACCCTCATAAGTGGACCAATAGATAACAGTATGATAAATGAGGAGAATGAAGTTGCAATGCTTCTGGTGCAGCAGTTAAGAGATCTAAAGACCAGTTGCTGGGAACATCTGCTGCACAACATTTCTTCTGAGTATTGAAAAGTAAGACGACCCATTTAGGACGGAGGTGTGGCTGATGGTATTTTCAGTGGTCTCATATTCACGTGAAAGTCAGACTTTGAGTAAGGGATGACCGAGAAAGAACAGATGCATTTGAGTTATGGTGCTGGAGAAGAATGTTGAAGGTATTATAGACTGCCACATGAACAAACAAAATCTGGGGGGCAAGAAATACATTCAGATTGCTCCTTCAAGGCATCAACTGTTCAAGCTGATTGAAGGCATTGGAGAAAACCAAAGTTTTCAACTGAGGAAGACCGATTGATATGTTTCAACAAGCTGATGAAGCACTACAAGCACTCCACCAACTATGTCAAGATGTTCGAAAGCTGTCGACTTGGCCCAACAATGGGGAGATATCTATATTTGTGCTGATTACGAGAGTTCATATTGGAATTGAAGAAAATTAAAACAAGTCCATGAAGGTCAAAATATGACCTTGAATCTATCCCACCTGAACGAAGAGAGCGTCTCAAGAACAGATTTGACACACCGAGCACTAATAACAAGAGACTTGACTAGCTTGTATTAACATCAAAAATATCATACACGAAGAAAGAAAAGGTCATTAAAAACACAAAGAAGGAATAAAAGCTCAAAAAGGATAGCTGAAGACTCTTAGAAATGTCTACCTGGCCACCTAACGGATAGAAATCCATGTTTGTGCTGATTACAAAAAGATGATCCCACAACTATGAAATTATCCATGAATATCACACGCAAATAAAATTTTACTGAAGGTCATTCCCCAATAGATGAAGCAACACATAGACAGGGAGGTTCTATAAATATAAGCTAGATTCAGAAGAAGACAAGGGATATCACTGCGGATATCAGGTGGATCTTGGATCAAAGCAAAGACTAATAGAAAAATATTTATTTGTGTTATGTTGACTATGCCAATGCATAGTGCAGATCATAATCAACTATGCACGGCATTAAGAAGAACAGGGATTCTAAAACAGTACGTTGAGCTCATGACGAGCCTGTACATGGATCAAGAGGCAGTCTGTGAACACAACCAGGGATGTCACTCTGAGGACAAAGGGGTACCTGACCCAATCCAGGGTATTTCCAATCATGTTGGATGCACTTAAGAGTTGGGCATTGAATAAGAAAGGGTGTTAGGCAGGTTTCTCAAGAGAAACGAAAACAGGACACTTATGATTGTATTTATTTATATATGGATAGGCTTATACAATGAACAGGAATATAATGGCTAATTAGTCCACACAGCAGTATAGAGGGCTCAGTTCAACTCACATTCGTGGAACAGTTAATATACTGAAGGTCATTCAACTCTCATGGGCTGCAGGTCCAAGGTTAAGGAAGCAGATAGCAGAGGGTGCCCTCAGGCAAGACAGTTCCTGCTTGGTAAAGCAGAAGGGAAGCAGAGGAGGAAGAGTGTTGACAATATGTATTGTCAACAGAGCTGCAAAAAATGGGTTCCATCTAAGCACTTGTGAGGATGGTGCAGAGTTGAGTAGTGTTTCTTGTTGCCTGGCTCTCAGATAAAATAGCGCCTGAGGTCTTAAAGGCTTGTCTCTAAACAAGCAGCCCTCTAAGTGAGATTATCAGCCAAGTCCACATGGAAGAAACACACCATCATCTTCAGTTACTGAAGGATGGAAATCATATAACACGATGTCGAAGGAGTGACTAATATCAGAACCTAAATTGTGAGAATCTGGTTTGCAGACGGCTGTGGATGGCAGTGGGAGCCCAAGGTCATTGGTGGGAACTACACAGGCGACAAGCCTCTGTTGGACTTCCTCTAGCCATAACTGAGGATGGTAGGAAAGTAGGTACTGAACAGAGTGCATTGGAGAGATGAGTATTGGAGATCAAAGGCATAAACCTGATTTGAAAAGTTAAAACTGTCAGTTGATCCCCCCTCTGATGAACGCTGGACCTGATCTGGTTTTCAACATTTTCTGTATTTTTGTTTTGTTTTTTCATATAGAGTTTATCTCAGAGGTGTTGTGTCATTGGATGGCACCCTCTTGAAGCCGTGTTATGTTTTTCTGGCTTTCGGTACACACCAGGATTGATGGACCTATGGGCACAGCAAGTAGAATACGGGTGTTAGTGGGGATGGGGGGTATACAGTGATGGGGAGGTGGTAAAGGGGAAATGATGTTAATGAGTCCAGGAAGAAAGAGACGTTTATAAACTAATTGTGGTAGCAGTGGCTGCTTGTTTCGAGACAAGCCTTTAAGACCCCAGGAACTAAGCTATCTGATAGCCAGGCAGCATCTCATTTCTTTGGGCCATGATGTTAAGAAATAATTGTTCTTAAGTTAGAGCTCACATTTAGTGCAATCTCCGAACCCATTCCTGGATCTATGCTTTTCGTTTGTTGTTGGTTGTTGTTTTATCTGCCTTTGGATGCCTTTCAAAGCCTCCTTATTAATTTATGGTAGAGCCTTGTCGATCATCCTCCTGAGGCATAATGATCTCCCATTAATATTGTCTTTTATTAGCCCATGGTGCTAATTTTTAAAGCCCTGTTGAGAGAGGGCTATTGGGCCAAGTATCTGAATTATTCACTTGTACAGAATCAATCCTTTGGTGGTTGGATGCTGTTTATTAGTGCCTTTCCTGAAAGGAAAGTTCAGGAATATGAACGTGTTTTGTTTTGGGTTAAGCACGTCAGTATTCTTAGGTATATCCATTGTATCTCACAGTCTTTGAATCATTCCTGATGTTCATCTTAGGCTATAAAAATATCAAAGTCAGTCCTCCAAATATGACAACTAAACACCATTCCAGGTGGCCCCAGCATTAATATTAATTAGTCTTGTTGCTGCAACATGCATGGGATATTAGGATTTTCTCACAGAACATTAATGGAATATTCCATTTCTTTATCCTCCATTAGGGTATAAAAACCATTTTAGACTCTCATTTGTTTCTATAAGGGACCATTTGCTGCAAGCGATTTCTCCTTTTATATAAAGTTGGCTCGTTGGTTGAAATCAATATGCACCAAGTCTAAATTAAACTAAAAAGATATTTGTGGGAGTTACTGAATAGTTCAAATGTTGATAGGAATCCTGATGAAATAGGTGTAGGAACCAATGGACACAAAGACGAGCCAAGAATCTAAAAGGAGGCTTCCTGGTTTTACCACAGCCCACACTACCAACAATTTCCCTTTGGATTTTGTTCCCCAGGGAAACATGACACGAGCTGAATTTGGAATTGGGAAATCCTGTTCCCCAGGGAACCGCACTAAAGGATTCTCAATTTAGCACTAGCTGAATTTAGAACCATGTGAAACTATCCTCACGTTAGCACTAGTCAATGCAAGATGTTTCAGACAGCATCCGGCTGAATCACTCACAGCAGTCAAAGTCTCTATTGAGGTGATCTGACTCAATAACTGTCGGGCTCCAGAAAGGAATGTCTGTCCCTTTGGTTTTCATAGTCAGAGGCAGGGTTTCGCCTCCCACATTGAGGTTCCCTTAAAAAGGAGTACATCTCTGTGACCCCAAATGACAATTCTCTATGACCGCATATTTTTATGTATCAACATTTTAACGAGTTTTTAAGGTTATGTTTTATGTCACTTTCTTTTTTAAAATGTCTGATCTATGAATCTCTAATGGTGTATGAGTTTCTGGTGTTTAATAAATATTTCTACTGATATTTGTTCATTTATTTTTACAAAGGTAGTAATTTTTAAAATGGTTTTTATGAAAAGACATAGCAATATTTTGACACAAAATGTATTTGGAGATATGCTATGAATACTTCGCCAACATTAGGTCAGAGATTCTTAGTTCAAATGCATTTTTCTAAAATAGTCAACCAGCTTCAAGGGTAATTTCTTTTCAAGGGTAATGCTTCAAGGGTAATTTCTTTGATGTATTCAATTAATTTTTATTTTAAGTGAGCTTTAGGGCCTTATTATATTTTAGCATGGTATTGATATGATCAAATATGATGTAGAGTTGTAATATAAGTCACTATCTTAGAATACTAAATAAAATAATAATGACTTGATTTTCCTTCAAGGGAACACCTTCCCTTCTGACACTTTTTTTCATTCCTTGACTGATGGTAAGCAAAAAAATATTGGTATCAAAATAATGGAAATTATTAATAAACAAAAATATCAAAATATGGAGCTCTTGCTTCCTGATGGAGCATTCATCCAGGCTTACATGCTCTGAAATTGGTGTTTCCGTCTCTCTATCCCTTCCTTCCATGAAGAAATCTGCCTCTTCCTGCATTTATACCACATGAGGATGCAGATTGTGTTCCTTTGAAATGGTGTTTGAATTTGAAGAGCAAAACAAAACAAAACAATCTGAAAGGGCACAACCAGAGTTGTAGGGCAGATGGAGTAAAGACTCCTTAAAATACTTGTGCTTGAGAGGTTTATCTGTCAGGACCAATAATGAGAGTAGCCACACCAGGAGGGGAAAGGAGAAGGTGGGAAGAGAGAGGGGGAACAGATCACAGTGATCTACATATAACTCCCTCCCAGGGGAACAGACAACAGAGAAGTGAGTGAAGTGAGACATTGGTCAATGTAAGACATGAAAAACATTTTATAAATTATCAAGGGTTCATGAGAGAGAGAGAGCATGGAGGAGGGAGAAGGGGGAAAAGTGAGGAGCCAATACCAAGGGCTCAAGTAGAAAGAAAATGTTTTTAAAATGGTGACGGTAACAAATGTACAAATGTTCTTAGACACAATGGATAGATGGATGGATTGTGATAAGAACTGTATGAGCCCCAATAAAGTTATCTTTTTTAAAAATAAGACTCCTAATAAAATCGACTACAATAGTTCTGACTACGACCCTGGAAGAATGAGTAGGTGCATTGTTGCAATGGGAAACCGTTCTTCATGCTCACTCTTCTGATCTTTTTCTCACCAATGCACAGTTTAAATTTCTGAAAGCATCTTTGTACTAAGCCATCGTGCTCATCCTGGGTCCTTTGAGAAAATCTACTAACATTACCACTGTGAAATGCAAACATAACACTTACTGTAATTGGAGTTGATTTCTCTGCCTTGAATCTAACTGGCTCAGCAGAACCCTTTGGAAGCCACAGTTTTCAATGGACTGGTCCCCCCGCCAAAGGCACACTAATGAGACTATAACAATATATTACTAGCAGATTAGTCTGTGTTGACTGATTGCAGATTTAAAATATACTTTTCTTTACATTTTATTTTAAGTATAGTGTATGCTTGATGTTGAGTATTTAGAAAACATCAAAAACCAATGAGAATAAATAAGAAATCAGCCATGATCCTACTTTGTTGAAATAAGCAGTATTGATAATTTAATGCACATGGGGGGGGCAGTAAACATTTTGTGTAAAGATTTCATTTTTGAGAACACTTCCCTGCCACCAGCTTTTCTTCCCATGAGGGAGTGGTGACATCAACATGTGAGCTGCTTGAGTAAAGTTACATGCCAGCATTTCGAAATAACGCATGACTTGGTGAAGCAATAGCTTCCAAATGATGTTACAAAAATGCAATATAATCAAGAGTCCCATTTATTTTACTGTAATAGCACAGAAAACATTTATTGATGAAACCATCATCTGTCAAGTTTGCGTTGTATATCAAAGAAGTTACACTCCATTGCCTGGAATGGAATTAACATCTTTTTCTCTTTAACCCCAAATAGCTCCTGCAGTCTTCTGAAAGGCAGCCCTCCTGCCTGAGCATTGTTATTTTAACATCAGTCTGTGTGGAATAAGATTGACCATACAAATTTGAAGCATTAGATTGTGACCTGATGGGGCAATGAACTTGTTAATGGGGGGGCTACCACTGGTTGTACAGCCCAAAGAAATTGGTATTGCTAAACTGTACGTGTAGAGACTCTAATATGCATACTCTCAACAACATAAAATTAGGAAAAAATCTCCTTTTAAGAAAACCAGTATCTTTTCATTCCATTGCCCCACCAACATTTTGAAGCCTTCTTCTGTTGCTTTTCATGTGTTGCTTGCAGCTGTGCCCGTTACCCTGCCACACACGAGGAGGTCAGATTCTGCAGTCTACATTAGCTAACTTCTTTTGTTCGTGGAACCTATACAGTGAAATGGTTAAGAAATCAGCAAGAGGTCTTGCATAATGAACATATTCAATATATCCATCGTAGAGGTAGACCTTTTTGAATAGTAGAAGCCAATTTTTGATTGCCTTTTGCTTGGTGTGAGAACATGCAAATGAAATATATCAGTGGACTTCCGGAAAGGATGCCCTGGGACCGTTCAGAGGTGATGGTCCTCATCTTCAACTTTTTGCTTCCTGGAGATTCTTTGCTCCTCTTCTGTGACACTAAAATATCTGGTTCTTGCTACAATGCACTTCACCACTGCCAATACAAGCTGAACTCCCCCTGCCCCTGTCTGCTATAGAATTCTCCCTCTCCCTCTTGCTCTTCTAAAAGAAATTTTATTTTGGCTTCAAAGCCATTTCCCATCAGCTTTATCCTAATGGTTTCGGAGTATACTCCATCATAAGAGCACTTACAGTGCTCTCTTTCATTTTTGATTACACTGTGGATGGATTATTTCGGTGTTCTGGGCATTGGTTTCATTATGATAGAAATGAGAATTCAGAAGGTATGTGCTTTCGTGTCTTTTCCAGGTTTAATTTGGAATTCAAGAATGCGTGTGAAAGCAGTTGGGAACAATGAAAACATCGTGCACTCTGGCATCAAAGAGACCTGAATGTAAACCTTGGATCTTGGTGGAGTGTGTTGTGTGACATTTCCAAACTTACATGAACTTATTCGTGAAAATGAGGTGCAGACAATATTAAGGAGCTTTAGTGGCATAAGGTTTCAGTATTCCGCTGCTAACCACAAAGTTGATGGTTCAAACCCACCACCCCGGGAAAGAAAAGACGTGATACTCTTCTCCTGTAATGACTACAGGTGAGGGAACGATGTATGACCGTTCTACTCTGTCCTAAGGGTCTCTAGGAAGCACACTCAACTCAGTGGCACATAGCAGCCACCAGAAAGCAGGAAAACATTATTACTCTGCTTGGCTACAAATGGCTTGAAAAAATAAGGGATTTATATTTTTATCTGTAAAAAATTTGATAAGCAGTCCAGAACGGATACTTCAGCTTGATCATGTTACCATTATCCCAGGCTGCTTCTACTTGGCAACTGTGGGGATGCTTCATTTTCTGATGCAATACCAAGCACAGTGTCCAGCCTCTGTGGAGGAAGTGAAGTGTGGTGTTTGAAAGGGGTCTGCGCCCCTTTTTATGAAGCTGACAAGGCATGCCAACCCTAAACAGGTCCACTTCCACCTCTTTGTTTACAGATGGAGCGCAAGGTTAGTCTTCAGCCCGTCCAGAAGATTGTGATGTTTTTGCTGATGGTGCTGGTATCATGATCAAAATGAGAGCTTCGCTGGTAAGGATGAAGGATGGGATGGTTAATAGGCAGAAAGCACCTGTGTGCATAACTGGAAGAATGCGACATTCTATCTTGCTTGGGAGGAGATGCAATGAGGGGACTTGTGTGTTGTACAGAACACATACTCATATTGCACACTCAAATGATTTCTTTACTCTGTTTTGTAATCAATACTCATTTCTCCAAATTACTGCTTGCAATATTCATGATAATTATTTTGTGATATAATTCATGTAGTCTTAATTAATGCTCTATATTTTACTTTTTGGGGTTCCAATATCCATTTCAATGGCTCTGCAGAAACTCATGGAAAAAATTCATGATTAAAGTGTATACTCGGGAAGTTACCAAGTGGGAATGCTAGGGAGAGAGGGTCAAGATTTACTAGGAAGATTACAAAGTTTCAAATCTGCCAAAAAATGCCCCCAAGGAGTCTGCTATAAGCCTCAACCCCCAGGCACTACTCTGCTCCCCTTCTGAGTGTGAGGAAGTCCAACTTTCCCTATTAAAGGCCTGGATGCACCCACTCCACAAGCCAGCCTCTTGCACCAACACTCAGCTTGCTCCGTGGGTGGGAAGCCCATCACTGCTCCATGCTCTGGCTACTGGCTCTGCTGCTGTTCCTCGGAGCATATGGCTGTCATCTGGATCCAGGAGGCTTACTGGGCAGGAATCTGGGGTACAGAAGATGCCCTCCACTCTTGGTTCTTTGGCTTCTCGGAGAGCTCATTTTATCCATGGCAGGTTGGTACACCAGGCAATCCTGTTAGCAACTTATTTACAAGTGAATCCAATCAGCATCTTCCCCCACCTTCTTACCAGATGCATACAGGGGAAAAGGTCATGTGGTGTTTGTTGAGCTTTAGAGACTTTGGCTAAAAGAGCCACATGAAATCACTCGCTGCTCCTGCATTCTATTACCTTTAAAATAATACACATGTCTAAACCATACCAGAAGTGCCTCCTCCCCAGCTATTCTGCACTCTATAAGTTCTACTCAGCCATCCAAGGTGGTTTACATTCAGAAATAAGGTATTTCAATTTCATTTTACCTGTTAGCTGTTAATATATGTAAAAGAAATTAATAACTTGTGAATATATGTTTACTACTTGTAAATGTAAAAAAATCTATATAGAAAGAACCAGATTAATGTGAGGAAATAGTCGATGCTTTGGGAGCCTTACTATAGGAGAATATGTACTACCAGGTAGGAGAAGTGTTCACTTAGTAGAGTGGCTCAAAAAGAAACTGGAAAATATGTTCTTTGAAAATAACCTCCTTTCCAAAAAGTTTCCCTTGAGTTCTTTTCTTGATCTGCCCGCGTGTCTAAAAAGTCCTCTTAGAATGATGGTGTAAGAGAGTGTATTTCCATGATGACCCATCACAATGAGTTGCCCGGAAAGGAAATCATGACCGAGGAAAGGCTGCTATTGTGAGGGGCTTTAGAGCCACTTCTGACACAGTGGAGCCACCGTGACCTGATGCATGACCCACGACAGGCGTCTGTCCTGCACTCTCCCCCCCCCCCCCCCAGTGAGGGCCTGAGCCCACTGCTGCAGCCCGTGTGCCACTTCACCTCGGTGAGGGCTTGTTTCTGCCTCCTGGCTCTACCGAGCACACTGTTCTTCTCCGGACACCAGTGCTTCCTAAAGTTATAGCCGAAGACGAAGTCCAATGTAGATGATGAGTAAATTCTTTTCCAACCCAGATTTTTTTTTGTTTGGGCCACCTATTGTTTATTCAATAGTTTTCATTAATACGATCAATCAAATGTATCAACTCCTTAATCTTTTTCAGAGGTGGATTTCTGGTGGCACATGGATTAAAGTGCTTGCATACTAACCCAAATGTTACCTATTTGAATCCACCAGACAATCCTTGGGAGAAAGGGGTGGCAATCTTCGGAAGATGTGAAGTTTTCAAACCCGATGGGGGTAGATCTGTTCTGTACTGTAGGGTAGCTAGGACTAGAGTTGACACAACAGCAATGGGATAGAGAAAATAGCCACTTTGACAAGATGATATTAGCTACAGTGGATGTGAAATCTTCAGATCGAGCTGCTGCGAAACTGAGAAAAGCCAAGGCCCATCTTGATGGTTGAGTTTGGGAAGATTTGAAGCTCAGGAGGAGGCCCGGAGAATGAGGTGTTTGAGAGGGACTGAAAGTGGGAGAAGCATGATAGAAGACACAGGCATGTCTCTCCTTTCAATCCAGGGATGCTTTACACTTGCATTGGAACATTCCATTATCATCATACTTGAACTTCCAATCTTGAGGTTAGACGAGACCTACCAGATAGTGCATGCCAGTTATTATCCTCGCCGAATGAACAGTAGAGCAGACACTGGTGTAGAGAGGATGAGCAGTGGCCTACGATCACACAGCTGAAAATGCCAGAGCTGGCATTCAAAGCAACCTGGCTCCAGAGCCCAACACCCAATCAATTGTTCCAAGGTCGGGAAGACCTAGCATCCAAGCTGCTTCACTATCTTTTTCGTAAGTGCCTTTGGTATTATAATAGAGAGAAAACTGGAGAATCAATAGATTTTTTTGGTTACATTCTACCTATAGCCACAGCAGTTTTCTGTACATTACCTCTACGGTGTATGTCATCACATTAGTCGGGTATTAGGTTTCATTAAGTTGAACAACTCTTTTTACTTCACATTTTTGTTATATTTAATTATATCCAAAAATAACCAACTAAATCAACACTTGACATGTGCTGAAGATTTTAAAGCGTGTAGTTGAATACAGTGGAAACATCTAACTATACTTTACCTATACTTTCAAGTCCTTTTTGCGCATTGTTACATTTTAATACATAAAGGCGGATATCTGTCTGTGATAGTATGTCCATGTTGTTATTGTTGTCAGTGCCATTGAGTCGGCTCAGACTTCTAGTGATCCCCAATATTACAAAATGAACCATCTAGTTTCTTTGCCACGTTTTGCTATAGCACCCATATCTTCTGTGTTCCCTTCTGCTATAGCACCCATATCTTCTGTGTTCCCTTCTGCTACAGCACCCATATCTTCTGTGTTCCCTTCCTGAGGGTGAGTTTTGAGCAGGGCCCGGAGGTTAAGAACTAACCTCCTTAATAATTTCGAGTAGGGAGGAGTCCTGGTGGTACAGTGGGTTACGTGTTAGGTTTCATCTGCCCCTCCCTTTCTATTGAAGATGCTGAAGCTCCTTCACCTAAAGAAGACACTTAGAAAGAGTCATTCAATTCCATTTCATCTTGCCCCCTCATTGCCCACTGTTCTCTAGAAACAACGTGGAACCCTCGGGAAGATAAAGCGAAACATCATAGAACCTCGTAATTAGAGAACTCTCTAACACATTCGGACACAGGCAAAAAGCGCATGCTTGAAAAGGCATCTTTGGTGGTGAATGTGCAGGGACTGAAGAAGGCGGTTTTAGATTATGGGAACGTTTACCACATGGCACCTGGAGCAACTGGAGCGATGCTGATTGTGTTCTTGGCTGAATAATCAAGATTTGAACTCAAGAATAAAATAGATTAAAAATATTTTGTTACAATTTAGAAGAAGAAATTTAGACTGGGAAATAGTGACATGTAGGTGTTACATGGTCAACTCATCCATAGTCACATTAGAACTGGCAGAAGCAAGAGTGCTGGCGACTTGTTAGGCTACACATTGGTCTGCTAACCTCAAGAATTGGCAGAAGCTACTGCATGCAAGTGCAAGAAAGCTGTGTCAGAATTATTTTGATGTTGACTAGGTATAGGAAGGAAGTAGTCATGATGAATAGCTCCCGTTTTGTGAGAACAACAAAGCGCACTATCTAGTGGGAACACTAAAACAATGGGAATCAAGGGCTCAGGGCCCAACGGGAAGCCAAAGAGAGTTCTTTCACATTTCTGACAGCCAATACATAGGCCGCCACACATCACAGGACTTTTATAAATCGTTAAAAGGAGTCAATAACCTCAACTTCTCCCACAGGGCAACTGCGGTGTTCAAACCACTATCCTTGATGTGAGCAGTCTAATGCTTCACCGGCAGCCCCGCCACACTCCCCTGCCCATAAACCAAGGCTCAATTTACACTCAGCCAAGTGGGTGCTTTACCTAGAACATGGAATATGGAGGCTAATTGAGTAAAAAAGAAAAACTCAGATATTATTCATTCTGAGATGGACAGAGTTAGAAATATACTCACAGGGCAGCAAGCAACAAGGAACCACAGGTTCCAAAGCTGAGCATCTGTTCTTCAATGAGCAGTGAAATATCTTGGAATTTCTTATGAAATAGTTGGCTTCCCCGACTGCCTTCCCATTTCCCCAACCTGGTGGGCTAAAGAACAATTGCCTTCAGGAGTATCCATTTCACTTTTTCTAAAACTCCATTTATTGTACAAAATTTTATGTACACTCCTGGTATTTTACTTTCAACCAAGTACTTTGATTGTGGAAAACCAAACACCAGAGAACCCCCAAATTATTAGCAATTTATATTAAGTTGTTGGATGTTACAGGCAGCATGCAATATACAGTTCTGTTTCAGTAGTCAGGAAGTTTAATATTGGAGGATCTTCTCTTATTTGGTTGGATGTCTGATTGTACATGAGATTTTTATTTTACTTTCTTAATTCATAATACCACTTGTCCCACCCTCAATCTATAAAATAAGGATTATACCATACCACTTACTTTGGCTTCAAAACTCAAACATAATTAAAGCAGGAAATCAACAGGAAGGTGCTATAAATTCAAACTGGATTCAAAAGAAGGCATGGAATGAGGGCTATCACTGATTATGTTATAAATCTTGGTTTAAGGCTGAGAATACAAGAAAGACGCTTACATGTGTTTCATTTACTAGGTGGAGATATTGGATTGTGTGGATCTTAACAAACTGTGCATAGTATTGAGAAGAATAGGCAGTCGAAACAACTTAGTTGTACTCTTGGAGAACATGGCATAAACCTATTGCTAAGTGCCACCAACTCAGTGCTAATGCACAGCGACTCTTCTGCACGACAGAACAAAACGCCGCCTGGACCGGCACCATGCTCACACTGTTCTTATGTTGAGCCCATTGTTGCAGCCGCTGTGTCCATCCATCTCCTTGAGGCCCTTCCACTTTATCAAGTATGATGTCCTTCTCCAGGGACTGGTCTCTTCGAGGAACCTGTCCAAAGTAGTTGAGGCAAAGTCTCACCATCCTTGTCTCTAAGAAGAATTCTGGCCGTGCTTCTTCCAAGACAATTCTTGGAAGAAGTTCTAACTGTCCTGCATCAATTCTACTTTGATCTTTCTTATTCAGTGTCCAATTTATGCATGCATATGAAGAAATCAAAATACCATAGCCTGGGTTCAGCACATCTTAGTTCTCAAAATACCCTTCCCTTCAACACTTTAAAGAGGTCATATGCAGATTTACCTAATGAATTGTGTGATCACTTAACTGTTGCTTTCATGAGCATTGATTGTGGTTCCAAGCAAGATTAAATCCTGGACAACTTAATCTTTACTCCATGTATCATGTTGTTACAAATAAGCCCAGTTTTGAGGATTTGGGGTTTCCATAGCAGTGGGTTGAGATCCTAACTGACAGCTGTAATCCTTGATCTTCATCAGCAAGATCTTTATGTTCTCAATTTCTTTCAGCAAGCAAGGTTGTAGCATCGGTATAATACAGATTGTTAATAAGCTTTCCTCCAATCCTGATGCCAAGTTCATTTTCATATAATCCAGAGTCTCCAATTATTTTTTGGCAGACAGACTGAATAAGTATGTGGGGGAGATACAACCCAGTCTAACACCTTTCTGGAATTTAAACCATGCACTTTCCCCCTTATTCTGTTTGTACAACTGCCTCTCGATTCATCAACAAGTTTTGAATGAACACAATGAAATATCTGGAATCCCCACTCATCTTAAGTCTATCCATAGTTTGTTATGATCCACACAGTCTAATGCCATTGCCTAATCAATAAAACACATGTAAACATATTTCTTGTATTTTCTGCTGTTAACAAAGCTCTGTTTGACATCAGCAATGCTATCATACATTCCATGTCCTCTCCTGAATCCAGTGTGAATTTCTAGCAGCTCCCTATTCATATGCTGCTCCAACTGTGTTGGAATCTTGAAGCCAAGGTAAGTGGTATAATCATAATTTTATAGATTGGAGTTGTACAGTGACACAGGGAATTTAAAAAACATCTTATGTAAGATCATAAATCTCGAGGCAGTCAGTTGGGGAGGATGAAGTGATACTATGTGGTTTCAAATCAGGACAGGTTTTATCTTTCCACCATACTCAATCCATCTCCCTGCTGAGCAGATAATCCAAGAAGCTGCACCTTTCGGAGAAGACCATGAGTCAGAACTGAAGACCCACAGACTGCAACCTGAGATGGCACGCCTTGCTGACTGCGGTCAAGGAGGATTTGAATCCATTATGAAGATCAGAGACACCTGCCTCCAGTGTGGGCTATAACTCAATGTAAAGAAAACATAATCAGCTTGGGTTGTTGTTGATGATGTTTTGTTTGCTTTTGTTGCTTGGTTTTGCTCTGTCTTGTTTTTGTGCATGTTATTATTTCCACAGGTCTGTCTAAATAAGATAGGCTGGATGAACAATCTAGAGGAGAAACCAACAGGACCGATGGTTCCGGGGATGGGGGGGCACCTAGGAGAGGGGAAGGTGGCAGGGAGGAAGTGCTGTTAAACCCAGGAACAGGGAACAACAAATGATACAAATCGGTGGCAAGGAGGGTATAGGAGGCCTGGTAGGGCGTGATCAAGGGCAATGTAACCGAGAGCAATTACTAAAACCCAAAAGAAGGCTGAGCATGATAATGGGACAAGAGGAACATAAAAGGAAATAGAGGAAATAACTAGGAAGCAAAGGGCATTTATAGCGGTCTAAATAACGGCATGTACATATGTAAATATATGTATATATGAGGTTGGGGAAATAGATCTATGTGCATATATTTATAGGTTTAGTATTAAGGGAGCAGATGGACATTGGGCCTCTACTCAAGTAGTCCCTCAATGCAAGAACTCCTTATTCTATTAAGCAGGCATTGCATAATGCTCACCTTCATGATAGGATCGCTGAAGACAAAATGGGTGGATAAGCAAATGTGGTGAAGAAAGCTGATAGAGCCCGGCTATCAAAAGATATAGCATCTAGGGTCTTAAAGACTTGAAGGTAAACTAGCAGCCATCTAACTCAGAAGCGACAACACCCACATGGAAGAAGCACACCAGCCTGTGTGATTACGAGGTGTAGAAAGGATGAGGTATCAGGCATCAAAGGAAAAAAAAATCAAATCATTGTGAATGAAGGGAGTTCAGATTGGGGACCCAAGATCCATCTGTAGGCAACTGGACATCCCCTTACAGAAGGGTCGCAGAGGGTGACTAGCCCAACAGGGTGCGGTATAGCAACGATGAAACATACAACTTTCCAAATGCTTCCTCCTCCACCCACTATCATGATCTCAATTCTACCTTACAAATCTGGCTAGACCAGAGGATGTATAGAATCTGGAAATACAGAGATTCCAGGAGAGATGATCCCTTCAGGACTGATGATGTGAGTGGCGATACTGGGAGGGTGGAGGGAAGGTGGGGTAGAAAGGGGAAACTGATTACAATGATCTACATATAACCTCTTCCCTGGGGAATGGACAACAAAAAAGTGGGTGAAAGGAGACGTTGGACAGTGTAAGATATGACAAGATAATTTATAAATCATCAAGGGTTCATGAGAGAGGAGGAAGGGGGGAGGGAGGGGAAAATAAACTGATACCAAGGCTTTAAGCACAAAGCAAATGTTTTAAGAATGATAATGGCAATGAATGTACAAATATGCTTGACACAATGGCTAGATGGATGATTTGTGATAAGACCTATATGAGACCCCAATAAAAAAAGCAAAGGAAACATAATCCTTACAACTGGGCCAATAGACAGCATCACAGTAGTGAAAGCGCAGAGGTGTACAGCCACTATGGACGTTATGGTTTTTACTTAAATCAAGGTGAATAGAAAGACCATATATCATGCTGTTGCATTAGGTGACATTGATTCAGTTCCAACTGACCCTGTGCACCACAGAATGCAACATTGCCCCGTCCTGTGCCATCTTCACAATTGTTGCTATGTGTGAGCCCCTTGTTGCAGCTACTATGTCAATCCATTGCCTTGAGGGCTTTCCCCTTTGACAGATCCCCCTACTTGACCAAGCATAAAGTCCTTCTCCAGGGACTTCTTTCTCTCGACAACATGTCCATAATCTTTCAGCTGAAGTCTCACCATCATTGCTCCACAGGAGCGTTCTGCTTCTGTTTCTTCCAAGACGGATTTCTCTGTTCTTTTGGTCATCTATGGTACTGTCAATATTTTTCTCCAGCTCCATAATTCATATGTATCCATTCTGATGACACAGAAATCTTTCTACTCTGTATGTATACAGTAAGAAGTAAAAAAAAAAACACAAACAACTATAGACATCCCCGTTTTTATCACAGGTCTACCCATAATAGCAAAAAAATTCCCAAAACAAAAATAATCAAAATGCCCATCTGTGGAAGAATGCATAAAATCTAGTATATGCGTACAATGGAATAGTTTTCAACACAACGTTGAAACTGTCCAATGGCATGACATGGATGAATCTGGAAGACAGTCTTCTCAGCCCAAGTAGCCAATCCTATAAAATGAATATGGGCATGAGACTACTATTATTAAAGGAAAAAAATAGAAATGGTTTTCACACAAAAAGGGAAAAAGTGACCAGAGATATGCATTCAACAAAATAAATATTTAAAGCTAATTGTTAAACAAAAAAGACAACTGCATGATAAAGGATTGAAGTTGTCAAAGATTTCATTTTCTGTCTGTCCACAATCAATGCTCGTGAAAACTGCAGTCAGGAAATTAAAGAATGTATTGCATTTGTGAAAGTTGCTGCACATGACCTCTTTAAAATAATGCAGAGCAAACAGGTCACTTTGAGACCAAGGTACACCTGACCTAAGCCTGGTACTTTGAGCTGCTTCGCATGCATGCGAACGCTGGACAATGAATGCGGAAGACCACATAAGAAGGGACATGTTTGGATTGTGATGCTGGTGAAAAATATGGAAAGGATCATGGGCCGCCAGAAGAACAAACACATGGTTCTGGGAGGACATGGGGCCCGAATTCTCCTCCAAAATGGAAATAGTGAGACTTCAACTCATAGTTTGTGGACATGGTCTCAGAAAAGCCCAGGCCTGGGAAAGGGCAGTCACACTTGGTAAAATAGAAGGTTAGTGGAAAAGAGGCAAGCTCTCACCGATGTGGACTTACATGGTGGCTGCAACAATGCATTAAAGCATAACAATTGTGAGGAGGGTCACTATGAGTCTCAGACAACTCAACGACACCTCCCCACGTCAAACTTTGATTTCCATTACAACGATGTGTCACGTAGCTAGTACGAGACCCTGGTATAAGATGATCCTCCTTGCTCCTCCCTCCTAATTCTATGGCCTTTATGTCTTCATTTTCTCCCTATTTTTGTTTTTGCTTTTATATATTATCCAACCAACAGGTGAACTTTCTTTTTCTGCCTAGTCCTTCTATCTGGATGCTCTTCCCCCCTCATTTTATACTAGTTCACTCTTTACTAGTTCTCTGGCTCAATGTTCCCTTCATCAAGAAATACTTCCCTGCCTTCTTCAGATCAGTTCAAATGCATTTATTGTGTTTTCTATTATAGACTATGTTATTCTTTTGCATAGCATTTGATTATCAAATTAATAAACATATAATACAACATTAAAAAACACCACTCTGGGATGTAGTGGTTAAAAAAGTTAAGGTCCCTGTTCTCAAGTATTCCCCATTCTAGGGAGTTACAGGTCATAAATAAGTAGACAAACTTCAGCCAGGGATAAATGATACAATGAAAACAGCATACTTAAAGGAAATTAAGAGTGAACAGACCGTTAGTAGGAACAGCCAGCAAATTGTTCTCATAAAAAAGTGGCATTGGAGTTCAGACCTGGATACCAGAGGAGGAGATGGGAATTTCTAGGGCAACAGTACTCCAGGAAAGGGAAATAAGAAATATATAAAGGCCCTAAGGCAGGAATAACAAGTTTAGTATGTTCAAAGTTCTCAAAAACCCGGTGGCTAGAATATATTGAACAAGGAGACTAGTTTGAAATAAAGTCAGACAGAGAGATGTAGAACAGCTCTGTCCAAAAGAAATAAAATGTGAGTCAAAAAATTCAGCTGAGTTTATGATTTTTAATGCCTTAATAGCCATATTTTTAAAAGTAAAGAGAATCAGATGGAATTACTACTAATACTAGATTTTATTTAACGCAGTGTATTCAAAATATTGTTTCAACAAGTAACCACTCTTTGAACAATTATTAATGAGGTATTTTATGTTCTTTCCTTCTCACTTAGCTTCAAAATCGATTGTATGTTTTATATATACCGTATTTCCAAGTGCTCAATAGGCACATGTGGCCAGTGGCTATCAATGTGGGCATCGCAGTTGTAGTTCAAGTTGCTCTTTAAAGTTACTCTAGGGTTTGGAATGGGCATTATTACTTATGAAATGGCATTTACTTACCAGATGATATTTTGATTTGATGTAATTTTATATTTTTGCCCTCTAACCAAAAAAAATCCGAATTTTATGCATTGCAATCCATTTTTGCTGGCTTCCAATTTTCCTGGATTCATACTTAATTTCAAGTTCTGATTATTAACATAACACAATAATCGTGAGGAAGGCACAGGACCAGGCAATATTTTGTTCTGTTGTGTATAGGATCACTATGAGTCAGAACTGACTCAACGGCACTTAACAAGAAAAACAAAAAATATATAATCAATAATACATTATTACATACTAGGATCTCTAGTTGCCTATAAATTTATTTTGTTGTTGTTTAATTTTCAATTTTATTTTTTTCCTCTCTCTCTCTTTCTCTCTCTCTCTCTCTCTCTCTCTCTCTCTCTCTCTCTCTCTCTCTCTTTAGGCCACTCAAACCTCTATTTAGGTTTGAGGGTTAAGAAATCTGGAGGGCTGTGTGTGTGTGTGTGTGTGTGCATGTGTGTGCGCGTGTGTGTATTACACAGCCCATACCAAGAAATGAAATCCACACAAATATCTTGTTCAACCGTACATATTGTTTGTCCCGTGCCCCACTCCCTCCCTCCCCACCGCCACCTGGCCTTCTCAGTCACCAACATCGTCTATTGGTGCACAAGCCTCCTTTCTTCTTTGTTTTTCATTCCAACAATGGTGCTATTAAATATTGATCCTAATAAGATTGACAGGGTTTGCTAAGCATAATATTCTCTAATTTTGTCCATGTCTTGTAGTATTTAAGAAAGCTAAAACTGTTGTTTTTGATGCATACAATTCTATAGTATAAATGTACCAGAGCTTGTTTATCCATTCCTCTATAGTTGGGGTTTTTGGTTGTCCCATGTTTTAGTTATTGTGGAAAATCCTGCAATAAATATAGGCACACATGTGTCTATCTGTTGAGTATTCTTAATTTCTTCTGTGTACATACCCAATAGGGAGATTTGTGGATCATCAGGGACTTGCATTTGAATTTATTTAAGGTTAGGCAGACTGATTTCCATAGTGTTTGTACATTTCTACAGTTCCACCAACAATGTAAAAGTGTTCCTGTCTTTCCACATCCTCTCTAGTATTTGTTATTTTCTATCTTATTGAATTTTTCCCGAAATGTCCAGGTAATATCTCATTATTGCTTTCATTTGTATGACCCTTATTTCTCAGGCTTGAGAACATGTCTTCACATGGTTGTGGGCTTCTTGTAGGTGGTCATTGATAAACTGTTTACTTATGACTTGTGCCCATTTTTTATTTGACTATTTGTATTTTTCTTGTTGGTATTTTCTATACATTTTGAAGATTAGCCCTTTATCTGATGTATTATTACTGAATATATTTTTCCCAATCTAGGGGTTTTCTTTTAATTCTTTTTGATGAAGACTTAGTGAAGTCTTTTGATGCAAAATGTCACACTTTCTAATAGACACCAGTTCATAATTTTGAATATTTCTCATTGTGTTCAGTAGTATGTTTATGCCTTGCCTTAGGGTCCTTAAGATTTGCCCCCCATTTTTTCATTGATAATCTTAAATATTGTGTGATTTATATTTCAGTCTTTGATCCAGCTTGAGGGTTTTTTTGTACATAGTATGAAGTATGGGTCTTGTTTCATTCTTTTGCTGATAAAGACCCAATTTTCCAGCACCATTTGTTGAAAAGGTTGCCTCTTGCCCATATGTACTTTAGTTCTTCATCAAGAATTAAGTGTTGTGGAGACCCAAGGCCCAAGTGTCGGCCAGTGGAGATCCCCTCATAGAGGGGTTTAGGAGAGGAGATGAGTTAATTAGGGTGCGAGGTAGTACCGATGAAGAACACAGCTTTCCCCCAGATCCTGGATGCTTCCTCCCCCCAACTACCATGATCCGAATTCTACCTTCCAGGGCTGGATAGGGCAGAGGTTGTACACTGGTACATAGGAGGGTTGGAGGCACAGGGAATCCAGGGTGGATGATACCTTCAGGACCAAGGGTGTGAGGGGCGATGCTAGGAGAGTGGAGGGTGAGTGGGTTGGAAAGGGGGAACTGATTACAAGGATCCACATGTGACCTCCTCCCTGGGAGAGGGACAGCAGAGAAGGGGGGGAAGGGAGACTCCGGATAGGGCAAGATATGACAAAATAACGATGTATAAATTACCAAGGGCACATGAGGGAAGGGGGAGCGGGGAAGGAGGGGAAAAAAAAAAGAGGACCTGATGCAAAGGGCTTAAGTGGAGAGCAAATGTTCTGAAAATGATTGGGGCAGGAAATGTATGGATATGCTTTATACAATTGATGTATGTATATGTATGGATTGTGATAAGAGTTGTATGAGTCCCTAATAAAATGTAAAAAAAGAAAAGGAAAAAAAAAGAAAAGAAAATGATTAGGGCAAAGAATGTACAGATGTGCTTTATACAAGTGATGTATGTATATGTAAGGATTGTGATAAGAGTTGTATGAGCCCCTAATAAAACATTAAAAAAAAGAATTAAGTGTCTTTAGATGCTTCTCAATTCTAATCCATTGGTTTTTATATCTATCATTGTCGTAGCAGACTGTTTTGATTACCGTGGCTATATGATAGTTTTTAAGATCTGGGAGTGAAGAGTCTCCTACTTTGTTTTTACTTTGTAATAGTGTTTTATGTATCCTAGGTGTCTTTCTTTTCCATATAAAGTTGGTAGTTTATCCATGAAAAAAAACCTCTGTGGTGAGTCTTGTTTCTCCCTTGACGAAGGGAAGAGGGCGTAGTGCCCACCACTGCAGTCCTAGCAACTGTTAACTCAACAGCAGCAACATCTGACCAGGATGAAAAAGAATCCATGGCTTCCCCCGCTCCTCTTTTTCAAAGTTTTGGCAATTGTTTGATTTTAGCATAAGGGGTTCTGGAACTCAGGCTGCTAAATCTTTCTGCCGCTCCAAAAGATTTTGTTGAGAGGCAGATTAAGAGAGACCTCAACTACTCAGCCATGGCATCTCCTAATCTACATATCAATTTGCTGTACTCCAATGCCTTGGGTTTTGCTATGAGGTCAGAAGCTACGTCACTCCTATAGTGCGCCCTATCACGGTAATGCATGGTGGATAGGCTTCATTGGAAGCTGTACATAGACCAAGAGGTAGCCATTCAAGTCAAACAAGGAGATATGGCATGGTTTGAAATAAGGAAATACTATGTTACTCTTCCTCATACCAATCCAATCTATATGCTGAGCAAATCATCCCCCCAAATTGGACTATCTGAGAAGAACAAAGCATCAGGATTGGAGAAAGTCACTTTGATTATTTGTGATATGCAGATTGCTGAAATTTAAAGGAATTAAATCCCTTACAGATGATGATTGAAGACAGCAGTCTTTTGTGCTACAAAACCCTCTCGACCAGACCCCAGACCCTCACAAATGTACATGCTGATCAATGGAGAAAACAAGGAAATCCTCAAGGACTTCATTTCAGCTGGATGCACAGCCAATATGCATGGAAGCGACAGTCAAGAACACAAGGAACATAACACATAAGGACATCTACTGTAACAGTTCTCTTTTAAATGTTAAAGAACATGCAACAATGTCACTTTGAACACGAGGGTTCTCCTAACTCCAAGCCATGGCATTTTCAATCATCTTATAGGCATGCAAAAGCTGGCCAATTAATAAAGAAGACCACAGAAGAACTGATGAATTTGAATTCTGATGTTGGTAAAGGACATTGGATGCATGAGCATCTCCCTTGGAGGAAGTACAGTGAGAATGCTCCTTGGAAGCAAGGAAGTTGAGAATTTTGTCTCACATACATCGGATATGTTATCTAGAGGGACAGCAGAGCAGCGGCAAACAAGAAGCCTCCCAGAGATTTTTGCCACCGTGGTTGAAACCTTGAGCTCAGACACAGACACCATAGGAAAGAAGACACGGGAATAGACCATGTTTTCTTCTCTTGTACTTAGGGTCCAAATGAGTCAGGAC
Organism: Tenrec ecaudatus; assembly: GCF_050624435.1. Lineage (NCBI taxonomy): Eukaryota > Metazoa > Chordata > Mammalia > Afrosoricida > Tenrecidae > Tenrec > Tenrec ecaudatus. The sequence continues at coordinate 93,626,612 of NC_134536.1, forward strand.
CAACTTAATGACACCTGATGACAACAGTCATTTCGTGGGGCCAAATAGAATGTACACAGGAGCCAACTAACACAGCACAACCACCACTGCCATCTCAAGTTCAATCCCCCACCTGCTCCTGTTCGAACTCCGTGTGCCTCCTACCACGCTCCTTGCTGCGTTCTTTCCCTGAGTAATCTATGCTTGTTACAACAATCAGGACGTGATTCAACTTTAAATCCCTCCTGAAGCCCTCAGAAGGCTCCATCTATGATGTTCTTCTGACCCCCTACTTTCCCTGGCCTCCTAGTGCATCCCTGACTGCCTCCAGTACAGTCGCTCCTTTGTTCACATCTCTGTCCTTCTGGGATTTCAGGGTATTCGGGGCCCACGTCAGGCACCCTAACATGGGAGTTTTCCTCTTTCGTTCTCTTTTTGCCAGTTAGACGCATGTCTGTCACCCTCATCTCACCTGTTAAACACGTGTCATTCACCTCACCTCAACAGTTACATACATGTCTTTCCCCTTCATCTCCTTCCATGTGTGCTCCAATGTGACATCGTCAGTGAGGCGTCAGCTGACCGCCTTATTTAAACTTGTACCCATTTATCCAACCTCTCCTCACATCCCTCTACCACTTCACTTTTCCAATCTCATAGCAATGACCAACATCTGAAATGTATATTTTTATCTTTTGTATTTTGTTTACTATTAAATCCAAGGAGGGGGGCCCGTGGTTATAGACCTTCTGTGTCCTCGGGGCCTATAGAACTGCCAGCACCTACAAGTACTCAATCAATTTTTGCTCAACAAATATTTAGCTGATTGAAGTCCAATCTCCCCATTGTAATGCCCTGATGGCATAGTGGTTAATCATTGGGCTGCCAACCCTGAGGTCAGCAGCCCAGAAACCACCAGTGGCCCTGCAGGAAAGAGAGAAGGCTTTCTAATGCTATGAAGAGTTATGGCCTTGGAAGTCCACAGTGACAGTTCTCCTCTGTTTCCAGGGTGGCTATGAGTTGGCATGGGCTTGATGGCAGTGACCTTCTGTCTGTTTGCCTGTGTTTTGTAGTTCCCAGGTTGTTCTGAACCTCTGTGCAGAAAGGTCTGTTTCTTCTCTTGGGCCGCAGTTATGTTCCCAGGGATTAGTGCTCAACACAGAGCCTGGTTGTGCGATGGTCAAGTGCTTTGTTGCTAACTAAAAAGAGTTTCAGCCTATCAGAAGCTCCAGGGCCAAAGAAAGTTCTGACGATCTGCTCCATTGAAGATTTCAACCCAGCAAACCCCATGGGGAATTTTTTTGTACTATAGGGTCATTATGAATCATAATCAACTCAATGACACACACTGCTCATCAAATATGCATTTATTTTATTAAAATGTAATAGATGTATATTGATAAATAAATGTACTCAAAGCTTATATTACAAATTACTACACAGGAAAGAATGATACTTTCATGCTAGTTGGACAAAGTATCGATAGCACCATCACACTTGCAAGCCCCAAAATGTTATGAACAGGAATCAGATTTTAACTTCTAGGACTTCAAAGATTATATTGATTGTTCATATTTCCTGGTTTATTTATTTGGTTAGGAAACAAAGAAAAAATCAGAAAAAACTATTTCGGGGATTTTCTTTTTTCGCCATCTCTATTTATGGAAACCATATTGCAACCTGAGCAAAGGAGCCCAGTATCTTACATTGCCTCAGCCATCTCGAATGGAAGCGTCATATGACGAAACAGAAATGCGTGAACATCTCACGTAAAAGTGCTTCCATAGCTATCAGCCATATGCCCCTAGGGGGAATGGATTTTTCTTATAAAATAGGGTGTACTCCCTTTCTAATATTTACATAAAGTTACTGTGTGCTTTATTGTTTATTTTTAATACAGATTAAGGAGGCTTCTAAAAGGGTTCAAATGTGTGTATGCTTTGTGGCCGTTTGTCGCATAATAAATTTTTCAGGAGTACTCAGAACAATGAAAGGCTTCATGATGTGGCCTTCGTTGATATGACATGTCTGCTGGGTAATTTTTTCCAAGTGTGGAGAGAAGTTTGCACCTTTCCACTGTGCACTGTTTCCAGCTAACAATATGCATTAGCATGAAGGCTGGCTGAGGTTAAGGGTGCAGGCGTGATTAAATAAATGGGCCCACACAGGAACTGAATCCAGGAATGTGACTTCATTTATACGATGTCTTAATCAACTGAATCAAGCAAACACAGTTAATTAAAGATCTAACCTGTATAACACTGACAGACTAGTATCCGACAAATCAATATCTTCATTGTTCCTCCTCATTATTGGAACGCTTTTGGTGTAGGGATAGGCTTAATTAACAGTCACCAACATAAAGCTGCTTTAGAATTAAAAGAATGAAGAAAACCTGCATCATCTCCTTTATCATTGCTGCTTTATTCAGAAGAATCAAAGATTGCTAAGAAAATTCTTGCCTTCCCAAATTAACACTTACATGAATGATAGAGACAGCAAAATTAGCACAAAGAGCATTTTAATCTGATTGGCTTGAGGAAGTAGGAAGGCAAACTGGGTGGCAGATGCATGAAGGTTCAACTCCTGGTCTGGCTGTCACTATGCATGACCTTAAGCACTGTAGCCTCCCTCTGCCACGATTCTCTTATGTAAGAAATGGAGTGCTGGTCGACATTAAATAGCAGCTACAAAGTAACCCATTTCTTATTAGAGACGTATCATTCTGGTAGCTGCTTAAAGGACAGGCTAGAAGATCAAAAATGGAGGAAAAGGGCTCATGGGAAGGATGTAATGATAACTCTGGCCTGTGAAGAGAAGAGCCACCATGAGAGGATGAGAGACTCGATGGGCAAAGTATCGAATGATCCAGGAAGCATCAAGGGAAGACAGGAAGAATTCACAGAGCCACTGTACCAAAAAGAAATAGTCTCTAGTCCACCGTATCAGAAGGTATCAGATGAGCAAGAACCAGTGGTGCTGAAGGAAGACAATAGAGTGGCGGTAAACGCATTAGCCAAAAACAAGACTCCAGGAATTGAGGGGATGCCAACTGGGCTGTTTGAACAAGCTCATGAAGCCCTGGAAGCACTCACTCATCTATACCAGCAACTTTGGAAGGCAGCTACTTGGCCAAGAGACTGGAAGAGATCCATATTTGTTACCATCCAAAGAAAGGTGGCCCAACAGAGCGCTCACTAGAGAACAATATTATTGATACTGCACATAAGTAAAAGGTTGTTTAAGACTGGGGTCTTAAAGGCTTGAAGATAAACAAGCAGCCATCTAGCTCAGAAGCAACAAAGTCCACATGGAAGAACACACCAGCCTATGTGATCGAGTGGTCCTGAAGGGATCAGTTATCAGGCATCAAAGAAAAATCATATCATTGACTGCACACCTCCATGATAGGATCGCTGAAGACAAATGGGTGCATAAGTAAATGTGGTGAAGAAAGCTGATGGTGCCCAGCTATCAAAAGAGATAGTGTCTGGGGTCTTAAAGGCTTGAAGGTGAACAAGCGGCCATCTAGCTCAGAAGCAAAAAAGCCCACATGGAAGAAGCACACCGGCCAGTGCGATCACGAGGTGCCAAAGGGACCAGGTATAAGGCATCATGCAAAATATATATATATATGTGTGTGTGTGTGTGTATATGTATATATATATATATATATATATATATATATATATACACCATAATGAAGGGGGAAGTGCAGAGTGGAGACCAAAGGCCCAAGTGTCGGCCAATGGAGATCCCCTCATAGAGGGGTTTAGGAGAGGAGATGAGTTAATTAGGGTGCGAGGTAGTACCGATGAAGAACACAGCTTTCCCCCAGATCCTGGATGCTTCCTCCCCCCAACTACCATGATCCGAATTCTACCATGCAGGGCTGGATAGGGCAGAGGTTGTACACTGGTACATATGAGGGCTGGAGGCACAGGGAATCCAGGGTGGATGATACCTTCAGGACCAAGGGTGTGAGGGGCGATGCTGGGAGAGTGGAGGGTGAGTGGGTTGGAAAGGGGGAACTGATTAGAAGGACCCACGTGACCTCCTCCCTGGGAGAGGGACAGAGGAGAAAGAGGGGAAGGGAGACTCCAGATAGGACAAGATATGACAAAATAACGATGTATAAATTACCAAGGGCATATGAGGGAGGGGTGAGCGGGGAGGGAGGGGGAAAAAAAGAGGACCTGATGCAAGGGGCTTAAGTGGAGAGCAAATGCTTTGAGAATGATTGGGGCAGGGAATGTATGGATGTGCTTTATACAATTGATGTATGTATATGTATGGATTGTGATAAGAGTTGTATGAGTCCCTAATAAAATGTAAAAAAAGAAAAGAGGAAAAAAAAAGAAAATGATTAGCGCAAAGAATGTATGGACTGTGATAAGAGTTGTATGAGCCCCTAATAAATTGCTTAAAAAACAAACAAACATAAAAACCATCTAACAATGGTTGTAGCAGTACATTGACAGGGACCTGCCAGAAGTCCAGACCAGATTCAGAAGAGGACATGGTACAAAGGATATCCTTGCTGATGTCAGATGGATCTTGGATGAAAGCAGAAAATACAAGATAGATGGTTTGAGGTAGTTTATTGCTCCAACCTGTCCGATAAACACATGTGAGGTTAATTGAAAGGCAGGGGGATAAATGGTTTGGTGAGCCTCGCCTTTCTAGTTCTCAGGTCCTTTGCCTTGTGATGGTCGGACCAGGGTGCAGCTGCCTGAGCAGTTCCCTGCTTCAGCTGGCAAGGCTCACTTCCTGCCAGACATCCCTGAGGAGAAGCTGCATTAAACTACCCTGATGCAGCCCTGGGTGCTGAAGCAGCCTTGTGGAGACCCCTGCCAGTGCTGAGATGCTTACACATTCACTGACTCGGCTTTCCTCCTGCAGTTGGCATCATTGCATCTGTTTTGTGAGATGGAGGAGGACTTTGTGGATTGGTGTTGGACATATGAGTTAATGGGTTAATGTTTGACTTGTGGGCTTGGGCAGCACTGGGTTGGGATGTTTTCTTGATGCGCACTTACCTTTTATATAAAACTATCTCTTATACATTAGTTTCTGTGGACTTGTTTCTCTAAAGCACCCAGACTAACACATAGTTACTTGAGCTTTATAGATTATGTCAAGGCACCTGACTGTGTGGACCATAATAAACTAGGAATAATAAACTAGGAACAGTTTTAAGGATGGTGCAGGACCATGCAGTGTTCCATTCTGTTGTGCATAGGGTTTGATATGAGTAGTTATCGACTCAACGGCACCTACCAGCAACAACAACTGTAGAAGATATGAGAGATAGTGAAGAGATAGGATTGCAAGTTGTCTGGCACGTTGTAGTAGTAATTATAGAGTAGTTAAATGTGCTTAAGGTGGTGAAACACTTATGTGCTGAACGTCAATAAATTGACCTTGAACTATTAAAGGCTTTTCTTGTTTTTTTTTGTCATTTTTTTGTTGCTGTTTCTTTGCTTCCTTTCCTTTTGCTGCTTTGGTTTGCTCTGTCTTATTTTTGTGCATATTATTATCTCTGCAGGTCTTTCTAGATAAGATAGGCTACATAAACAATCTAGAGGAGAAATCAATGGGACCCATGGTTCCATGGGACAAGGGAGAGGAGGAGGTCAGGGAAATGAAGTGGTGTTAGCAAACCTAGGGACACGGAAACAAGTGATGCAAAATCAGTGGTGAGGAGGGTGGAGGAGGCCTGGTAAGGCTTGATCAAGGGCAGTATAACCGAGAGGAATTACTGAAACCCAAATGAAGGCTGAGCATGATGGTGGGATAAGAGGAAAGTAAAAGAAAATAGAGGAAAGAACTAGAGGTCTGAAAACAAGCATGTACAAATGTACATATATTTCTATGTGACGATGGGGAAATAGATCTATGTGCATATATTTATAGACTTAGTATTAAGGTAGAAGATGGACATTGGGCTTCCACTCAAGTACTCCCTCAATTCAAGAACATTTTGTTCTATTACACTGGCATTCCATGATGCTCACCTTCCCTGGCACGATCGCTGAAGACAAAGTGGTGCATAAACAAATGTGGTGAAGAAAGCTGATGGTGCCCGGCTATCAGAAGATATAGTATCTGGAGCCTTAGAGTCTTGAAGATAAACAAGCTGCCATCTAGCTCAGAAGCAACAAAGCCCACAAGGAAGAAGCACACCAGTCTGTGATCATGAGGTGTCGATGGGATCAGGTATCAGGCATCAAAGAAAATAATATATTTGTGACTGAAGAGGAGTGTGGAGTGGGAACCCAAAGCCCATCTGCAGGCAATTGGACATCGCCTTACAAAAGGGTCGCGGGGAAGAGACAAGCCAGTCAGGGTACAGTGTAGCAATGATGAAAAATACAACTTTCCTAGAGTTTTTTAATGTTTCCTCCCCACCCACTGTCATGATCCTAATTCTACCTTACAAATCTGGCTAGACCAGAGGATATATACTGGTACAGAGAGGAACTGGAAACACAGGGAATCCAGGACAGGTGAACCCCTCAGGACCAGTGGTGAAAGTCGTGATACCAGGAGGGTGGAGGGAAGGTGGGGTAGAAAGGGGAACTGATCACAAGGATCTCCTTATAACCCTCTCCTTGGGGAATGGATAACAGAAAAGTGGGTGAAGGGAGACGTTGGACATTGTAAGACATGACAAAATAATAATAAGTTATAAACTATCAAGGGTTCATGGGGGTGGGTGTTGAGGGAGGAAACAATGAGGAGCTGATATTAAGGGCTCAAGCAGAAAGCAAATGTTTTGAGAATGATGATGGAAAAAATGTACAAATGTATAATGGATGTATGCACGGATTGTGATAAGAGTTGTACGAGCCCCAATGAAATGTTTTTTTTTTAAGAAAGAAACATATAGGAAGTACAGGCAAAGTAAATGAATACAAATGAAATAAATACTATTATCCTCATAAAAAGAGTCATGGTAGCATAATGGCTTAAGAGTCAGGGCTGCTAACCTCAAGGCCAACAGTTCAAAACCACCAGCTCCATGGGAGAAGAGGCTCTCTACTCCTAAATATTTCCTGCCTTGGAAACTCAAAGGAACCATTGTATCCCGTCCTTACAGGGTTGCCATCAATCAGAACGGACTCAATGGCAGTAAGAGAGACAGAGAGATTACCCTCATATATTTTACTATTGTTTTTCTAACTTGTGGTAATGCTTTCCTAATTAATAAAGTATAAATTCTTACACAGCCATTATGAAAACACATCTTGGTATTATTCCTATTTTTAATTTTAAAACATCTAGTAGATGAGTACAAATTTTATTCCTTTTTAGTTTCTTTACAAAGGAAACTGTGTTCTTTAAATAATGGTAGCCATTGTTTATCCAGCTCTTAGCAAGCAATTTCCAATTTCATTTTTTTTGATTACTTGACATTTAATAAGTACAACCCAGAAGGAGAGGAATTGAGGAAGAATCCCTTCATATACTCTGCTATTCCTAAACAATATCACATTTGTTTAGTGATTGTTCCTGCCACTGTTTTAGTTGCTGTGATTGTTTCCATAAATGTTTGTAAACCCCTGTACACCATTCTGAAGTGCATATTTCCCTGTTAAATAGTCTACTTATTCCAAAGGAGTTTGGAAAGATATTTGAGTGGAGATTCCTCCAGGTAATTACAGTACACTTTGTTATTTCCCTGTGAAGGGACTTAATTGATAGGGCAAAGAGGAAAGAATTTGAGGTGACCCTCAACCAACATTAATCTAGAAAGAGAAGTGAGATGGGCTGCAAGCACTGCCTGCCTGGCGTTCTGGCACACCTGGGCAATTAGTCGCTGGATCAGCATTTTCAGTTAGATTGCATGTAGCAAAGAGAAGCTAGTATTACCTACGTCAATAAGGATTTGGGGAAATAATTGCTACCAGATCATCTTTCACCACCAACCCATTTCCCAGTCTGTTTAATAGCTCTCTTAAAAAGGGAAATTGTATAATAAAAATATTCAGCAATTCCTGCATAGGAAGACGGTTCTGCTGTTTATTTTCTTTTGCAGAAATCCAAGACAAGTGTCTTATGGCCGATTTAAGTCAATGAGACAGTGCACTCCCTTTCCTTCCCCACCCTGTCACCACCATCAGCGCCATTCTCCGTACCCTTCCTCATGGAAACACACAGGTCTTTTCATTTGGAAATATTTTAGTGGAGTTTAATAGAAGAATGTTCTACCACAAGGTATGCATTGTCATCTCTACAGCTGTGCTTTCCAAAACCAAAGTCAATACTTGCAGACTTTTTTCTAGGTGGAAATAGCACAGCTGAATTTGAGACAAGGTCAGACACCACTAAAAGTCTAAAGGGGTCTTAAAGGCTTGAAGTTATACAAGCCACCACTCAGCAGTGAAGCGACAAGTTCACATGGAAGAAGCACAACACTGGTGCGATCATGAAGAGTCATAGTTACCAGATATTAGGCATCAGCGGACACATAACAAATAAACAAAAACAATTGTTGAGAATGAGGGGGCCTGGAGCAGAGATCCAAAGCCCATCTGTAGACAATGGAACAATCTCCCCACAGAGGGGGCCACAGGGAATGGATGAGTCACCAGGGTGCAGTAAAGCATCGATGAAACACACAATATTCCTCTGGTTCCTTGAGGCTTCCTCACCCCCCACCACTACCATGACCCCAGTGCTGCTTCTCAATTTGGACTAAACCAGAGCATTTACACAGGTACAGATAATAGATAAGAGCTCAGGACACACAGATTCCAGGACAGGAGTGGGAATACTGATGCCAAATGGGTAGGGGGAAGCAGGGGAGAGGTAGGAAGAAAGGGGAAACGGATCACAATGATCGACACATAACCATACACCCCTCTCCAGGGGGAAGAACAACAGAAAACATGGGGGAATGGAGACAGTGGTGGGTGTGAGAGATAGTAACAATGTACAATCTATCAGGGGTTATGAGGGTGAGGCAGAGAGGAAGGGAGGAAAGGGCTCAATAAAAAGTAAATGTCTAGAAAAGAATGAAGGCAACATATGTACAAACACGCATGATTCTACTGGTGTATGAATTGTGATGAGTTGGTACAAGCCCCTAATAAAATGACTTAAATTAAAAAGAAAAAAAGGGGGCTAGAGGACCAAGAGCCAGGAGTTCAGACTCAAATCCCAGTTCTGTCACAACTGCTATTGAATTTTAGTTGAGTTACACGGATAATCTGGGCTTGTGATCACTGGACTGAATGAGAATGCTATACTAGATGGTACCTAACGTAGTTTTCAAATGCTGAATTCATTGCTTCTCTGAGCTTTCCACCCAGGCATTGAGAGCCTCACATTTTTAGTACGTTCCCAGGCAATAGACAGGTAGAGTCAGCGCCACTGCTGTCCTGAGGCACATCTAGGTCTCCCATAGACATCATGTGTCTAGATCCTTCTGCATTTGCCTCAAGGCAAAACATAACCAAAAACTTGTTGTGGCATGTGCAAAGAACCTTTGTGAAAATATGAGTAAAATGAGGCTATCTGTACCTCACATCAAAACTTCTGACTAATTCAATCGAATTAGTAAAGCACTTGAAATATCCATTGGAGGATAAATGACCCATTCAGCCAAGAGTTAGGACTTTTCCATACAAACACACCCAACCCACTACCACTGAGCCAATTTGAACTCAGAGCGACCTTGGCAGATCAGAACTATGCGAGAGAGTTTACAAAACTGTAAATCTCTACCGAATCAGAATTCCACACCATTCTCCCCCAGAACAAACAGTGGCTTTGACTCACTCACCTTTTGGTTACCACCTGAACACTGAACCCCCACAAATGCCGACTTCCCAGGCGGTGAATGTGTTCCTACCTAGGAAAGGTGGGAGGGAGTGGTTGGTAGCCATTGAGATCAAAGGAGTCTGGGGAAAATTGGATTAAGCAAATTTAGTAGATTTATTTACTGAAACTCTCAGAAAACATGATGTGCAACTTTTCCCAGTCCACTGGCCCCGGAGTCCTTCTTTCCTGGAACATCCACCAGAGCCAGGATCAAGGAAAGGTACTCCTGAATATAATGTCACAGACCATTGAGAGCACAAATGTGTGGAAGAGACATGTCAGTCTGCTTCCCAATATCTCCAGTGGGTTGGTGGACAAGTCAAATTTGGGAGGCACACCCACATTTACTATCTACTTAAGATTTTATTCAGCCAGGAATAAAACCATTTGTTTCAAAATTACATTTGTCTAATGCCTAAATGTTTCTCAAAAAACCTGCTGTTATCTTCCAGTATAAATATGTATGTGTACCTTTTGAAATTGAACTTTGATATTTATGGCTTGAAGAGTTAAATAGAAATGGAAGAAATATAATTTTTTAAAGTGATCTGTGTGTCCTCCATGGAATTTTTTCCATCTTTTAAAAAGATGTTCCCTGGCCAGTTTTGGCATCTCTAAGGAAACTAGAAGCCAGGGTAAACCAGGAGCCTGCTATAACACTTCATTCTTATGCATCATTTAAAAGGCATGTACACTTTGTACAATTCCAACAATACAAAGCATACTGAGAAAGGGGGTTATGCTAGGACCCCATAAATAATAGTTGGTGAACAAAAGAGGAAAGAAGTTACCTTCTGGAATAAGGTGTCCTGCTTTGGTGAGACACTGGAGAAGACCTCAGCGCGCCTCTCTCTCTCTCTCTCTCTCTCTCTCTCTCTCTCTCTCTCTCTCTCTCTCTCACACACACACACACACACACACACACACACACACACACACACACACACGAAGTAGTAAAAGCTTATAAAAAAATACTGGTGCTTAAAAACTAGGGACTGACTTTTGGCCAAAGCAATGGTTGAGAAAAGCTGTCCGTGACCCACACACAGGTGAAGGGCCGCTCTGAAGAAGAAAAATCCTCCTGTGAGAGCTGAGCTGAAGTGAAAAGGGTGAAGTGTACAGGAGAAGCAGAAAAAGGGTGTGAAGTGTACAGGAGAAGGAGAGTTCACTTTCGCATTTACCGGGTAGTAAATCCCTGATGTCGCGTAAGCGTTGAACTTGCTAACTTGTAGTTTAAATATCCTTAAATGTACCAGCCACTTCACAGGAGAAAGATGTGCATTTTTGCTCTTATAAATCTTGATAGCCTCGGAAACCCTATATAAATGAAAAAATCAAGTAAGTCCAATGGGTGGAAGCACACCCACCTGTGTGATCAAGGATCATAAATAATATTATCCAAAGCCGACAAAGGAAGGATATCAGAGCACAAATTGTGAACATTTGGTTTGCAGAAGGCTGTGTGGATGACGGTTTGCATGGTGCCCACATAGATTGTCTCCAGTAAGTCACCTGTGACAGAGCCAAGGGAGGTGGCTAGCCTTGGTATCAGACAGAGAGCATTGTACAGTCCATAATGGTAGATATAGTTCAATCTCTCTTTTGATCTATTTACAAGTTGCTTCCGTTTTTAAAAACGTGGAGGTGAAACACACATGGGTTAACCTCCCGTGACGCTTCTCTGGACATAAACCAGGGATGTGAACGGTGCTGCGAGCAGGCACCGTGTACTGGAGAGTGGATTACAGCAGCTAGTGGGTAGTTAGCTGGAGATTTAACACCTTATCATTTGATCCCTCTTTTCACCCATTTTAAATTTGTTATCAATTAAATATTTTCAACTTTCTTTTTTATTAGGTTTTCTCTCTTTTGTTTTTGTTGTTAGCTCTGTATGTTTTTCTGAATATGAAATAGAAGATATGCAAACCTACAGAGACAGTAACTGGATTATGGCTCCTTGGTGGTTTGGTAAGAGAGGATGACAGGAAATGGGGAGCTAATAACAATAAGCACAACAAAGAAGAAAATGTTCTAAAGTTGACTAGAGTAATGACTGTACAGATACTTGATATGACTGAACTACTGGGTTAGATGATATATGGGTTATGTGCCAATAAAACTGTTTAACAAGAAGAGAATAAGGAAAAAAGAAGGGGAATCTAAGCATTTGGACCATGGTTCTGAGGAAGAATATTACGAGAATATGAAAAGAATAAACATCTATCTTGAGAGCAATAGAGTCAGAATGTTCCTGAGAAGCAATGATGGCAGGACTCTGTCTAATGTTTTGGACATCTTATCTGGATGAGTTCCTGGAATAGGATACCATGTTTGATAAAGTGGAGGATCGTCACAAAGGAAAATCATCAATGAGATAGACTGACACAGTAGCTACAACAATGGATTCAAACATAATAATTACGAGGATGGTGCAGGAATAGGTATTGTTTTGTTCTGTTTTGCATAGAACCGGATCACTATGAGTCAGACCCAACACAGGGGCACCTAACATCAACAACAAGGATTGGCGATCTACTTTTGTAAAACAAAAGGAAATCACTCAATAAAAACCCTATGGAACAAATTCTATACTGACACAAAGGGCTACCCCAAAATGGGGGAAAGCTCTGTCTGCTTGGGAAAAATGCCACAGAAACTGTTGTGGTGCTGAGCACAACTTACAAGGACAGTGCTGTGGGGAAAACTCAAGGGTATGAATGGTTTTCTCATGTAAAGAAAGGTGAACAATTGAATGATGACAAACCTCGTTCTGGACATCTGTCAGCTTCCCAATGTAGAAAACATCGACTGGCAGTGCATTTGGAGTTCGTTCCACCAGGTCAGACTGTTAATCAAACTTTCTATTTAGAGGCTCTGAAAAGATTGCATCACAGCGTGTGACAATAAAGGCCCGCTTTTTGGCAGATGGGGGATGGGTTTTGCCACGTGACAATGTAACTGCTCATGCAGCCATCTCAGCACCCCAGTATTGGGCAAAAAACCACATGCCTCTCTTGCTCTACGTGCCTTATTCACCTGACCTCGCTCCATGTGACCTCTCCTTGTTTCCTCGAATTAAGAAAGACAAGAAAGAACAGCGATTTGATGACATAGAAGAGGTGAAGTAAAAACGAGGGAAGTGCTGTTAACCATGCAAACAGAAGAATTTGAAAATTGTGTCCAAGAATGAAATCACAGATTTGACAAATGTATTAAGTGTAATGGAGAGTACTTTCAAGGGGATAAGGTTGTTTTGTTAAAAAATAAAAAGTAAATATCTAGCTTTGAAAAAATTTCCAGTTTTAGGGGGGTATCCCGTGTATATGGACTTTTCAGAAAGTCAAAGATAACAGCAACTTTGTAGTCAGTAAATAGGGTTAAGTGAAAACCCTATTTACTGTTCTGTAGCTCGTTTTTAAGATGTGCCTTCCAGAGGCATCCATGGACACTCCTCCTAGGTAAAAGCTATAAAATCAGAAGGAAATTGAGGGACCTGTGGTTGTGCCTAAGTACAATGTGCCAGAATAAAAGATGAGAAATAGCTGTAAGAACAGCATCATTCCATTCACTCGTGTTCCCCTTACCTCAGAGCCTGCCAATGCCGGCTACTTCCATAATATAGTTATTGTCCACAGTAGGAGAGGTCAGGCACACATGCTCTGACACATTTATCAACACCCTAACCATAAGCACTGGCAGACAGCACACAGACTTTGTGACGTGCAGAATCATCGTAACGGGGTAACACTGGTAACCAAACCAGTGCTTTGGATACGGCAGGAGATCTTCTCCTTGGAGGAGAACATAAAGAAAATAATCCCTATGACGTCACTAGATCGGTAAAAGGATGCTAAGATCTTTAACGTACTGTGGAGTGCTTGGTAGACGTTTAAGGCTTCGCTGTAGCTTTCTCACAACCCTAGTGAAGAGGAGAAGGAGAGCAAAATACTAATTTTCAACCATCATCATGTTCTTGGCTTCTCCCCACAGCGGTGTGGCCTGATGAGCAACAATTAATTAAGAAGATATTGCATAATATTGAAACTGTTTGGATTGGAATAGAATGCTGGCTGGCTATTGTAGTCTGTGTAAACAATGGAAAATCTCATATAATCAAATTGGCTAAAGTTTGGTCCATTGTAAGAGGCTATGAATTTGATAACCTATTAACGTCATCCCTCTCAGCACAAAGCCTGAATCAACAGTGTCTTTTGCTGAAGGCCCTTCTTCTTAGTCTTAGCTATATATTCTAAAGTACAACAAATAATACACCTAAACTAGCCACAATGGCCAAGTTCTTAAGTATCTTTAATATGAACAAATACATACCTATACATACATACATACATAATGGCATGCTAAGGTTCTCAAAATATCTTCATTTCACCATGTTATAGTGTAAAAATAGGTAAGATAATTGGCAGATGAGAAAACGAGTTCATGCATTGTTCAAAGCCAAACATTGACTAAGTGACAAAGTTGGGTCTAGAACTGATGTCTTCAGACTGTGGATCCAAGCCAATTTACTGAACCGTATCACACTGCTTCTGGCACCATCGCATGATTCTTTGAGGCGTGTCGACAAACTCAAATATTATTCATATTCAATGCACCAAAAATCTAAAACAATGCTCTTCTTTAAACGATATCACAAGAGCCAAGGGCAGTTAAATATTTTAAAGTGAAAGGTAGGTTTTTTAACTTTGTTTTCAAACTATTTTGTTGGTGTCTATAATGAAATGAAGCCAACATGCTCTATTTGTTTCTTTTCTGGATGTTCTTACAACATACTCAGGGACTTTTTCTCCAACTGTAAGCTGTTCTTTCCACGAATTACACAACCCAACTACCCAGCCAGAGGACAGACAAGGGATCCCCCATGAGCTCCAGTTGCCCTGAGATTTTATGCTTCAAGCACAAGGAATGACCACATGTTCATAAAAGTTGGTTCACTGTAGGGTAGCAACAGACACAGAGGGGAAGGCATTTTCACAATAATTAGAAACTTTGTCAGGGACAAAGATTAAAATATTTTCTATTGTGATCAGTCATGTACACTAAGACATGTACACACCCATAAACATATCACATCTACTTACTCATAAATGTAATCCCATTAGCCTCAGTCAAGAGAATCTACATATGTTCGGATTTTGAAGAGCAACTCACTAAATCCAGCAAAATTTTGCCTAAAGTCAGGAGCAAGTGTCATTAAGATACTCCCCCATCCCATCCCATATTGTTATCAGGAAAATTTCCAAGTTTGTGTCACATCACTGGGGCAAAGGTTTATACATACCTAATATGAAAGACACTACAAAGATCTCGTTATTTTTAATTATCTTCCCTTTTCTTATGAAATACACTATAATGCTTTACTTTTCTAGTACCTCTCAACAAATTAATGAAGGGATTCATATTCAACTCAATTTTATATTACCGCAGATCCCTTTTTGTTTGTTTCCTTCTATCTTTAATTCTCTTATGACTATGCTTTAAAATAATATTGTTAAATTTAGGGGAAATTTCGGTGAATATACACCTAAAGAACCTTCAGACAACGATGAAACATACGACTTCCCTCTAGCGCCTAAGTGCTCCCTACCCCACCCCATCATGATCCCAGTTCTCCCTTACACATCCGGCTAGACCAGAGGATGGACACTGGTACAGACAGGAACTGGAAACACAGGGAATCAGGACAGTTGGTCCCTTCTGGACCAATGCTGAGAGTGGCGATACCGGAAGGTGGAGGGATGGTGGGGTAGAAAGGGGGAACTGATCACAAGGATCTACATATAACCCCCTCCCTGGGGGATGGACAACAGAAAAGTTGGTGAAGGGAGACGTCAGACAGTATAAGATTGAAAAATTAATAATAATAAATCATCAAGGGTTCATGAAGGAGGGGAAAGCAGGGAGGGAAGGATAAATTGAGGAGCTGATATCAAGGGCCCAAGTAGAAAACAAATGTTTTGAGAGTGATAATGACAACAAATGTACAAATATGCTTGACACAATGGATATATATATATATGTATTGTGATAAGAGTTGCATGATTCCCTCAATAAAATGATTAAATAATAATAAAAATAACCCTCAGAGAGAATTCATGCAAACAATGCAAAACAGGGCACTGATACAGCTTTGAAATGGATGCAATGGATACTGTACCATCCACAAGCTTTCAGTCAACTTCCTGAATAGATTTTTCAGAATGATATGAATCAAAATGACAGGATAATGGGAAGCTTCTTTTCTTTACAGTAGTGTAACTTTAGAAGGTATTTTATAGGGCATATATGCAATGGGCATATATAATTATTTGTAGAGGAAACTTCTTTGTTTTTCCCGTTCATACAGAAAATATATTATCATTGCCAATAAAATAAGAGCTTCATTGTAGAGTGTATGTGAATATATTTTGAAATGATTTTTATATAACAAAGTGAATAGAAGAAATCCATATCATTTATACTAATAGCTAGTAAGTGAATTTTTGTTCTCATCTCAAAACAGCCTTTTTGCCTTATACCGTACGTTACCTAGGTCATTAGAAAGTATACTTTCGGCCTTGAAATGGGAGACTTCTATCCTATCCACTACTTCTGAGTAGTAACAATGCGATTACATTAAGTTTAGGTACATTCTAGCATAGAGTCTAACATATAGCTCTAGACTACAACCACGCTACAAAGACCACATGGAGGGACCGGAGCATTTAGATATCTCTTTTGCTCCCTCTGCTGGTTGACTTCATAGGATCGTTCTAAAGAACGGGTACTTTGCTTGCTCTCTCTGTAGCAGCCTCAGAGATGCTAAGGCACTTAATTTTCCCAAACATTTTCAATCTGTTTGTCAGGGCTTGTCTAGTTAGCTTATAATGATTGAGTTGTTGAGTTTTGGGTTGTCTGAATTAAGAGTGTTTTGTATTAGATAAAAGTAGTTGCCATGGAAACAGAAGCTCCAGAAGCTCAGCAGTCCAGAAGTTATTGAGCATGGCACAAGAGGAATATACGATACATTCCTCTTAAAGTCATATGATCTCAAGGGTGAGGAGTGGTGTATGTTCACGTACATAAAATAACTTTAGAACAAGGCAGGACATTCTGAAGGACAAATGGTATAGCACTGAATATATGTTGTAGGGTTCAGAGAGTTAAAACTTTTCTTAAACAAGAGAAAGGGTTTGTGCTGCACTTAACAATGGCTCCTGCAGAACACAAACTAGAAGTTGACAGTAGGGGTCTTGAGGAGCAGTATACAAGGTCACCGCTATTCCATTCTTTTGGCTTCACCTAAGACAACCTCCCTCCTGTAAATGTAATGGCAAACAATAGCAATAGACCTCATGGCCTGCTCACACTTGATGTATGGAAAATGTCTATATATCACAGGAAAACATGTCCACTCTATCCCAGAGTGAAGGGCCATGATCATCCAAGAGGTTGAGCCATCGCTCAAAGATGGTCGGACCTTCTCTATCTAGGTCAGTTACAAGTTATGATTAGCATTGCCTACCTATGGATTAAATAATAAATCAATAACCAATAATATGCTTTTATAGAATACTAGATAGAGATGCATTTTTATAAAATACTAGATAAAATACTATTTGAGACACTGCTAAACCTTTTTTCAGTGGCACAAAGGCCCAAAATTCTCCCTGCATTTTGGAAGATCTGAGTCTGGGGTCTGATTCGGGTGAAACAAATCTGAGAAGGACCATTTCTTTCTAATGTAACGGGACTGTAAGGTCACTGTCAAACAGAGAGAGGATTAAAAACAAACAAGACAGCAAACCAACTCACTGCCATTGACTCCATGCTGACTCATAGCAGCTTCATTTAATACAAGGTAGAAATACCCCCTTGAAAGCAGATTTTCAGAGATAGGAACCCTTTCTGGAGTAGAAAGCCCAACTTTCCACTGCAGAGGAGCTGGTGGTTTAGAACTGCGGCCTTGTGGTTAGCAGCTCAACACACAACCACTCACCACCAGGGCTCGTTAGAGTGGAGTCTCATTGGGTTATCATTCTAAATTCCCCATGGCCACTGGGTCACTTCCAAAGATCTCAGTATGTTGAACTTCTCGGATTGTCATTCTTACCCTAATACTTAATATGGGAACCACATACCTTGCTTGGCAATTAAGTATTGCTATTTTGTCTTAGTCGATATGGAATCCCCGGTCAACTGTGATCTCTCCGAATGTCACCCTCGCCTCTCAGAAAGCAAACACACTACCATC
The DNA here is from genome assembly GCF_050624435.1 of Tenrec ecaudatus. Classification (NCBI taxonomy): domain Eukaryota; kingdom Metazoa; phylum Chordata; class Mammalia; order Afrosoricida; family Tenrecidae; genus Tenrec; species Tenrec ecaudatus. The sequence goes on from NC_134536.1 coordinate 93,644,670, forward strand.
AAGTCGATGTTGACTCATCATGACCACCCCCCTGTGGGTTTCCAAGACTAACTGTTTATGGGAACAGAAAGCCCAGTCTTCTTCCCACAGGGCTGCCAGTAATTTCAAATGCTAGGCTATGCAGATTGCAGTCCAACAGGCAATCACTACACTACCAAGACCTCGTCATCCTCGCCCGTGGATGAGAATCCCTGCCTTCGTTCCCAAGGCTGCAGCACTCCCCTGCCCATGAAGTCCTTGATAGAGTCAGGTGTGTGACATTCAGAATCTTTGTAAAGCAAAACTCTGTCAGAAAAGGGAGTAGAAATATTTTCCATTAAAAGGATCATCGAAAACTGTGTAGGATGCACCCTGCCAGCACTCGGGGGAAGAAGAAAAACAAGGCAGTCCTGGTGAATTCTAGCTCTCACCGATTTCACTGCGTCAAAGGGAAGGAAATTTCTTCTATACTCTGTTGAGGAAGCAGGTTGGAGGAGAGTTACATTGATAGCATATGAGAAATCCAATTTAATACCCAATCTCCCTTTATGAGGGATTTAGCTTTCTACAAGATACCAATTTATTTCTGGCTTTTCAAATTAATTAGAAAATCCTACTGATGGATCTAGGTTTTAGAAAAATCAACCAATGAATTTGACCTCCTGACCTCTGCTGAAGTTAGCACATTGAATTGGTCTGTTATCTATCTATCTATCTATCTATCTATCTATCTATCTATTCATTCAACAAATATTTGCTTTTAACTGTCATGCAATCTTCTAGGTACTGCAAATATAGCAATAGAATCATCATTTTTAAAATGTTCTAATTTCCTAGAGTATATACTTGATTGGGGAAGATTGAGAAGATCATAAACATTCATTTTTAAATATATGCTATTTGAAGTTGATAAGTACATTAGAAAGAAATAGAGCAGATTATTGAGGGTGAAGTTTTCAGTAGGAAGATGGTTAAGTTCATATCTAAGAAGATGGCACCTTAGCATCCTTTTCAAAGTGAGGAATTAAGCACTGTGAATATCTGAGGCAAGAGGGCTCATGGCAAAGACCACAGCAAACATAAAGGCTTCCAGGCCTGCTAAGAGTGAGAGAGTAGATGTTAGTGTTCTACTTCCAGGTGAGATAACCGCTAAGATTTAGAAATAAAAATAAATTCACGTCGCATTGTCCTAACCCAGTTGCAGCTGTGTTCATAAACTGTCCTAAAATTTATCAACATGATATATTAGCAAGTGTGACATAGCAACTAGTGTTCCACCTGATGCACTGAAATAGTAAGAATTAAAATAAAATAACTCAACCAGTCTTTTCCATCATTGTCAACATATAACAAGCTCATCAACTGTCAGATAGGATTCTATGTAATCGCCACAGATGGTGGTGGAAATACCCACTGTGTGCTGGGAGTAGATTGCAAGTTAGGAATGGAAGGCTAACATTTCAGCAGTGACTAAGGATAATTAAAATTATTTTTCAAGTAAAATAATGCTCTTCAATGGGTTTGTGAGAAACCCTAGAACATCTTCTAACTTGCTAATAGATATATTTTCTATGTAGCTGGCTTTTCTATTTTTAACTGGCTTGCTTAAAGGAAACACCAAAGTCATACCTTTTAAATAAGAGAGATAAATTATTGATTTGCCTGTGGGCCCACAACACAGTTAAAGGTATATCCTGAGAGACTGGTTGATTTTAGAAACTGAATATAGAAATTCACTTCTTGGGCTTATACCAGTTTCCAAAACAGATTATTTTGGGTGGAAACCATAGATATAGTATGGAGTAATCATACACTCATATTCCGAAACACCAATGACCCCTTTTTTATAGAGAACTCGCACTGACAAAGTCATGCCTGCAACCTTATATGAATCTATAATGTGAGTAATTAACAACTTTATTCAGTAGAAAGGTTTAAGGTATGCTTACCTGATAATTTAGGACTGACTAATAATATACATGAAGGTAAGTTTAAAAAATATTGCTACTTGCTTCCCGGTTTATCCAAGTACAGAAAAAAAATCAAGATGGAAACAATTCAACTTCTTATTCCCAATTTAAATGAAAAGGTTTGTTTTTCAATTCATCAATTAAATTGAGTGTGTTTACTAAGTACTTGTCACTAATATTGTATCAGATGTTTAATAATCTGATGCCATCAACATAGCAAGCATGTTGGAGAGGTGCATTATCATCCCTATCTTAGAGATGAGATGGTGTCAATTCACAGAGACCCAATAGACTAGAGGAGAAGAGCCCTATATTGTTTCCAAGGCAGTAAGTACTTTACAGAAGCAGACTATCACTGCCACATCTTTCTCTTGTGGAGTGTGTGGTGGGTTCAAAGTGTCAGGCTCTTTGGTATCAGTTGAACACTTAGCACTTTGCTACCAAGACTCCTAGCGAGGAGAAAGCTGAGGCTTCAAGGTAGATCCACCTTCCTCAAATCATACAGAACGTAGGAGGCAGAACAAAGAAGGACATGTCCAAACCCTGGGATCTGTTTACTGCTCACCAAGCTGACCCAGGCTTTCGTTCTGCCAGTCTGGCATCAAACCCACGTTCATGCTTGTTCATTTTTCCTCAACACCCACAACCTTACCTACATTTATTTGGGGCTACTGAGTGGGAATTCACATTCATAACAGAAAAGAGGATTTAAATTATTTAATGAGGAAGATAAAAGATTACAGCTTGAGATTATCCCTCAATAATAATAACGGGCCCAATAAGCAAAGGGTCACACTAAATCTTAGCTACAATTTAAGAACAATTAGTCTTACGTCATGGCCCTGCTCAAACCAACATCAGGATTGTAAATCATATCATCTGAAGCTGAAAGAGGGAATAGCATCAGAGCCTATATTGTGAGAATCTGATTTGCAGAAGACTATGCATGACAGTGGGAGCCCAGATACATTTGTGGGATCTACACAGGCAACAAGCCTCTGGTGATTTTCCTCTATCCGTAATAGCAGGATAGGAGGGAAGGGGGCCCCAAATAGAGTTCATTGGAGGCATGACTGTAGAAGATCAATAAGGTAAACCTGCTTGAATGGTTAAAACCTTGATTCCCACTGTGATGCATGTAAGGTCCTCTTCTCCACTTTCCTACATATGTTGGAGTTTCCTATATATATTGGAGTTTATCTCAGATGTGTTTTGTCATTGGGTAACCCTCTTGAGTTTTTGTTACATGTTTTTGAACTTTTGAAAGTCAGCACTGATGAACTAATAGGGGCAGCAAGTAGAATAAGGGTCTCTGGGAGGTACTGTGGTGGGGGTAGGGAGAAAGAGAGCTAATGCAAGGAGTTCAAAAAGGAAAAGAATGTAATAAAAATGATTGTGGTAGCAATTAACACTATTACTTGATGTGATTGAACTATGGAGTATGATAGCTATATTAACTCCCATTAAAATAGTTGTTTAAAAAAAAAAGATCTCTGTGATCACACAGTCTGGTGTGTTCTTCCATGTGGGCTTTGTTGCTTCTGAGCTAGATGACTGCTTGTTTACCTTCCAGCCTTTAGACCCCAGACGCTATATCTTTTGATAGCCGGGCACCATCAGCTTTCTTCACCACATTTGCTGATTCACCCACTTTGTCTTCAGCAGTTGTGTCAGGAAGGTGGGCATCATAGAATGTCAATTTAATAGAAGAAAGTATTCTTGCATTGAGGGAGTACTTGAGTGGAGGCCCAATGTCCTTCTGCTACCTTAATACTAAACCTATAAATATAGGCACATAGATATATTTTCCCACCTTCATATATAAATATATTTGCATATGTACATGTCATTATCTAGACCTCTATAAATGTCCTTTGCCTCCAGCTCTTTCCTCTATGTTCCTTGACTTTCCTCGTGTCCCACTATCATGCTCCATCCCCATCAGGGTTTCAGCAATACCTCTTGGTTACATTACCCTTGATCGTGCCCTACCAGGCCTCCCACACCCACCTCACCACTGATTTGGATCACTTGTTGTTCCCTTGTCCCTGGGTTTGTTAACACCACTTCCTTTCCCCCCCACCTCTCCCTATCCCATGTCTCCCTGGAACTGTCGGTCTCATTGTTTTTTCCTCCAGATTGTTCATCCGAAGAGATCAGTTATCAGGCATCAAAGAACAAAAAGTCATATCATTGGGTGCACACCTCCATGATACGATTGCTGAGGACAAATGGGTGAATAAGCAAATGTGGTGAAGAAAGCTGATGGTGCCCAGCTATCAAAAGAGATAGCATCTGGGGTCTTAAAGGCTTAAGGTAAACAAGCAGCCATCTAGCTCAGAAGCAACAAAGCCTACATGGAAGAAGTACACCAGCCTGTGCGATCACGAGGTGTCAAAGGGAACAGAACAAAAAAATCATACCATACTGAACAGAACAAAAAAATCTTACCATAGTGAATGAGGGGGGGAGTGCAGAGTGGGGACCCAAAGCCCTTTTGTCTACTGGAGATCCCTTTGCAGAGGGGTCTAGGGGAGGAGACGAGCCAGTCAAAAGGCAATGTAGCACTGATGAAAAATACAACTTTCCTCTAGTTCCTAAATGCTTCCTCCCCACACACTATATTCATGATTCCAATTCTACCTTACATCTGGCTAGACCAGAGGATGGACAGTGGTACAGATAGGAACTGGTAACACAGGAAATCCAGGGCGGATGATCCCTTCAGGACTAGCAGTATGAGTGGCAATACTGGGAGGGTAGAGGGAGAGTGGGTTGGAAAGAGGGAAACAATTACAAGGATCTACATGTGACCTCCTCCCTGGGGGACGGACAACAGAAAAGTGGGTGAAGGAAGACATCTGACAGGGAAAGATATGAAAAAATAATAATTTATAAATCATCAAGGGCTCATGAGGGAGGGGGGAATGGGGAAGGAGTGGAAAATGAGAACCTGATGCCAGGGACTTAAGTGGAGAGCAAATGCGTGGCGGATGATGAGGGAAAGGAATATACAGATGTGCTTTACACAATTGATGTATGTATGGATTGCGATGAGTTGTATGAACCCCTAATAAAATGATTTTTTAAAAGATCTCTTTAAACTGTTTAAAAGTCAAAAATAAGACTTTCAGCACTAATGTAGACTTGGCCCAAGATAGGATATTTTTCAATCAACTCATAAGTATGCTAAAGCTAGACAGTGAACAAATAGACTGAAGAAAAATGAAGTATGATGTTGGTAAAGAGTGTTGACTGTACCATGCATGGTCAGAAGAATGAACAAGTATCTGGGAAACAGTACAACCAGAAAGCCCCCTAGCAGTGAGGGTGGTACTACTTCTCACAGACTTTGAACATGCTATCAGAAGGGACACGTCTCTAAAAAGGATGTTATATTTGGTAAATCAGCAACTCAGTGAAAAAGAGGCACACTCAATGAGTGGGAGTGACACAGGGACGAGAACAATGGGCTCAACCACAGGGAAGACTGGGAGGATTGACAAAGAGACCTGTGTGTCCTTCTGACACACACGGAGCTGCTGTAAGTCAGAACTGACTCAAAGCTCCCTAGCAACAGCAGGGATGTCCTCAACTGCATTACAACACATGTGCTCCATAAAACAGCTATCATTTACCAACCTCGAACATTACTATTATTAATACTTAGATTGTGCTGTACTATTTATGTTATTTTTGAAACTATTAAACACCTTTGAAATAATAGTCATGTTATGTTTAAAGCCCAACCTTAGTTAATAAACCCTTAATAAATATTGTGAAATCATCATATAATTTAAACTTTTCTAAATCTTAAAAGTGTAATTTCACATAGTCCTATATTCTGACATGACAAGGAAGCCCTGTCTAATTCCAGAGAAATTTTACCACTTAAGAAAAAAATATGCAAAAGACAAACCCCATAAAGAAAGTAGATGACCCTGCTATCAGAAAGAATAGTTTCTAGGGTCTTAAAGACTTGCCTCAAAACAAACCCCTGTCTAAATGAAGCATCAACTAAAGCCACATAGAAGAAACACACCAATCTGTGTGATCCAAGGACTGTAAACAATCAATTCCAAATCCAGAGGAAGATACAATATTAGAGCTTAAATTCTGGACACTGAGTTCTCCAGAAGCTGTGGAAAGCGGTCTTCAGTGTGGATTAAGCTGCCGGTGAATTCCCTAAGACCAGGCACGCCTTGTTGGCTGGGTAAGAGCAATTGTAATTGGGTTAAAATATGGCATCTTGCCATTTGATCTTTTTTGATCCAATGTATGTTTGTTTAAATTTTTAATATTTTCTGCTTCCTTTTGAATTAAGATTCTTCTCTATTTTATTGTATCATTGTTGTTAAGTTAGAATTTTGTTCTTGTTGTTGCTTTGTTTTATTTTTCATTTTGTATGTTTTCTGTAAAGGCAATCCAGGATAGGTACATCTATAGAGACCATAACAGGATGAATAGTGTCCAAGGGACTAGGAGTTGTCATCAACTGGATCACTGTGAGTGTGAGATTTGTTGTTGTTGTTTGGGGACACAGCAGGGGAGGTGGGTGGGAAATAAGGAGCAACCACAATGAGTACAAGAAAGAAAAATGTCCTGAAACTGATTGTCCTGATGATTACACAACTCCTTCGAATATGATTGAACTATAAAAATATATGACATATAAATTATGTATATATAAACATGTATAATGTATGATATTTATATAATATATTTGTATAATATAGATGTATAAATATAATATATGTATGAATATATAAATACATATAATATATACAAATAGAACTATTTTTGTAAAAGACAAATCACACAAAGTATTCTGTTATACATGAAGTGTCTGTCTGAAAACAAAATTGAAAGATTTTTTTCAGTTTTAAAAATAAAAATAAATTTTTAAATCGCTCAGATCAATCAAGAATCTAAATGTACCATAGTGAATGAGCAGGGGAATGCAGAGTGGAGACCCAAAGCCCATTTGTAGGCCACGGGATCGTTACAGAAGGGTCTTGGGGAGGAGACGAGACAGTCAGGGTGCGATGTAGCAACGATGAAAAATACAACTTTCCTCTAGTTCCTAAATGCTTCCCCCGCCTCCCCACCACCACCACCACCACCACTGTGATGATCTGAATCCTACCCTGCAAGGCTGGCTAGACCAGAGGATGTACACTGACTGGTACAGATGGGAACTGGAAATACAGGGAATCCAGGGCAGATAATCCATTCAGGACCAGTGGTGTGAGGGGCGATACTGGGAGGGGAGAGGGAGGTTGGGTTGGAAAGGGGGAACCGATTTCAAATATCTGCATGCGACCTCCTCCCTGGGGGACATACAACAGAAAAGTGGGTGAAGGAGATGTGGGACAGAGCAAGATATGACAAAATAATAATTTATAAATTATCAAGGGCTCATGAGGGAGGAGGGAGTGGGGAGGGAGGGGAAAAATGAGGACCTAATGCCAGGGGCTTAAGTGGAGAGCAAAAGTTTTGAGAATGATGAGGTCAACAAATGTACAAATATGCTTTACACAATTACTGTATGTATGGATTGTGATAGGAGTTGTATGAGTCCCTAATAAAATGATTATTTTTAAAGAATCTAAATGTTTACCTCTAGCATTTTTCATTATCTTTGTAAAGAATCTTAAACCATATTTCATAAAAGGACCTGTCTACTAGCTTAATAAACATTGGGAAAATCCTCAAATTACCCATTTGTTGTTTTTAGGTGCCTTTGAGTCCCTTCCAGCTCCCGGCAACCATGTGTATGACAGACGAAGACGCTGTCCGCTCCTGGGCCATCTGCATAATCACTGCTGTGTTTGAATGGATGCAAGAGACCTGAAATTAGAAGTTGAGCTCTGTGAGCTCACCGGTCTCCTTCAGCTATGTCTGTAAAGAACTTAAGATAAAAATAGATGAGACCGGTGATTACGACAAAAGCACTTGGGGGCCACCAGCTGAACATGAGCCAGGATTGCCTAGTTACTAAGCCGCAAGCTCACTACTGATTACAGCGCTTCACATCTATCCAGCATTGCACTTGTTGTATAATCTCTTTAAAATCTCAAACTTGTTGTCTGGTGCCATTGCATCAAGTCTGACTCAGAAAAATTATGTACAATAGAGTTTAAATATTTTCCTCCTCATTTCCTGAGGAAACAGGCTCAGATGATTCAAGAGGCTTCTTGATGCTGCTGGCAATCGCTAGTTGCTGTGCATTTAAATTTGGCTCCATATGTCTGGTAACTCAAGTCTATATTGTTATTTCCTAGTATGTCATGTCATCGAATGGATTGTCTTCTATGAAGGAATACATACCTTCAATAATCCTCAAAATGCTCAATAATCCTTTCTCTACTTTGGGTTACATGATTGTAATTAACAAAGGCATGGATCTGTAGATCAGACTCCCTTCCATCAAATTACAAATGGACTCCCACACAGAGCAACCTTCTACAGCACAGCAGAACTGCTCCAGTGGGTTCTGAGGCTCTCCGTTCAGGCACAGAACACCTCACCTTGAGGTTAGCGGTCTCACTCATAACCTAATTCTACCACCGGGACCCAGGCCAACAAGTAGTAGTGGTTACATTGGTTGAAGATTATACAACTACAATAAGAAAGGACAGGTGAAGTGGGGATTGCTAAAGATTTAAGAGAATTTTTAAAGTGCATAATCTAGACATAACTGTTGTAGCTTCAAAATAACTTGCTGTTTTTGTCATTATAAAATATTCCTCTTCATTTCTGATTTATCATTTTCTTCATCTCTTTGCCCTGAAGAATCCATTGAAAAAAATGTGTGTGTGGACACAATTTAGGGTTAGCCGAACTTCTTGAATCTGTAAGGTGATATTTTTTGAATTTGGAAAACTCATGGCCATTATTTCTCAAATATTTCTTTTGTCCCATTCACTCACTCCCCTCTTTCTATAACTCTAATTTCATATGTGACAGACAACAATTCCAATAAATCTGGTATTGTTAGTATCATAGTATTGTTAGTATCTTATTCTATACTTTTTTTGATACTTTTTATTGACATGTATTTTAGTTCATCAATTCTTCTTCTCTGTGTAATCTACTGTTAAATCAACCAGATTTTTTTTTTCAGGTATTGTCGCTCTTATTTCTAACATTCACATTGCTTCTTTTGTAAAATTTCTTTTTCCATAAATCCTTTATTCTGTTCACTTTAAAAACAATAATTTTACTGGGGGCTCATACAATTCTTATTACTATCCATACATCCATCCATTGTGTCAAGCGCATATGTACATTTGTTGCCAGCATTATTCTCAAAACATTTGCCTTCCACTTGAGCCCTTGGTATCGACTGCTGATTTCCCCCTCCCTCCCCACTCCCCCCTATTCTGTTCAGTTTTTTGTTCATTGTTTCCTCTAAAATTTCAACAGATTATAAAAGTTATTTTACATTATTTTTTTCAGAATATGTCTGATCTGTGAGTCATTCTCTATGTTTCTCTTTGTCAGAGACCATATTTTCTAGGTTCTTTGTATGTATTTTATGATAGATTGCACATTGTATATGAAAGAAGCTGAGAATGAAGTAGGTGATATTTCTCAATAAAAACAGGTCCTCCCAAGGGTGTGAGGGGCGATGCTGGGAGAGTGGAGGGTGAGTGGGTTGGAAAGGGGGAACTGATTACAGGGATCCACATGTGACCTCCTCCCTGGGAGATGGACAGCAGAGAAGGGGGGAAAGGGAGACTCCGGATAGGGCAAGATATGACAAAATAACAATCTATAAATTATCAAGGGCACATGAGGGAGGGGGGAAAGGGGAGGGAGGGGGGGGAAAAAGAGGACCTGATGTAAAGGGCTTAAGTGGAGAGCAAATGCTTTGAGAATGATTGGGGCAGGGAATGTATGGATGTGCTTTATACAATTGATGTATGTATATGTATGGATTGTGATAAGAGTTGTATGAGTCCCTAATAAAATGTAAAAAAAGAAAAGGGGAAAACAAAAAAAACAGGTCCTCTTGCTCCCAACCAACTTCTGGTGGCCCAGGCAGTATGCTATAGACAATTCAGACATTAGACTCTGCCCTTCTGTGGTTTACAGCACCTTTCATAGAACACACCAGAATGAAGAATTAAAGAATTGGTAGCTATTGGTCTTTGAGTGAGTTCAGACGTATTGCTCTAAAGGTGCCCGATCAATGGCGGCCTAGAACCAATATGTACTTGTTTTCACATCCTCGCTGCCTTCAGATGAGACCTGTTCGTCTACTCGGCATGGTTCCAATTTTGTAAGTGAGCATTATTGAAAGTATTGCCATATCTCTAGCCCTCCTGGCATGCGTAACTAGTGTCCAGTCATCCACATTTTGAAAATATTCCATATGACAATTCATATAGTGGTGGCTGATAATAAGTCCTACACGTGTATAAAATTCTTTGTTCAAAAGGCTTTACATTGACTAAAAGAATATTACTCTCAAAAGACTTGCCTTTCGCCGCATGGGGAAGATCAATGATGTCGTACAATAAAATGAAAATGATGTCTCCAAAAGGGAATCAGGAACTTATAGAAACAACAATGTTATGAATGGATTTTGAACCCTCACTTGGTGGAAGCCTAATATAAGAACAATTAGTTCTTATGATGTGGTACTGACCCTCATGAGACCACTGAAGACGTGGGTGCATACAGCAAAATGTGGTGAAGAAACTGTGCTGAAGAAATCAGGTGCTGCCTGACTATCATGAAAACTATCATCTGCGCTGAAGACAAATGGGTGCATAAGCAAATGTGGTGAAGAAAGCTGATGGTGCCCGGCTACCAAAAGATAGTGTCTGGAGTCTTAAAGGATTAAAGGTAAACAAGCGGCCATCTAGCTCAGAAGCAACAAAGCCCACATGGAAGAAGCACACCAACCTGTGTGATCATGAGGAATTGAAGGGATCAGGTATCAGACACCACCAGAACAAAATAAAATTTATCATAGTGAATGAGAGGGGCAGTGCGGAGCGGAGACCCATAGCCCATTTGTGTGTTATGCCTAATTAATTGTTAGATTTGCGTTTCTTCATTTGTATATTTATGATTGCTCTGTACATGGTAGTCAAGATAGCTGGCCCCTCAGAGACAGTGCCAGGAGTAATGGTTCCCCAAGGGAAGGAAAGGGAGGGGAGGGGCGAGGGGAGAGGGGGAAAGAGTAGTTGATAGCATTTGATGATCGTATAGCCCCACCCAATGAGATTGAACAACAAAACTGTATGTGAATGGAAATATTTGAATGAGCAAGATATGTCCACATGAACTATTATAAATATTTAAAAAGCAGATTCCAACTGAAGTCTGTTACATCTATTTATGATAATTGTATAACATTAGGTCATTTTTTGTAGTTTGTAATAAATATCCTGACAGTTACAGTTTATCTCATTGTTCCTTTATTTATGTCTACGTTTTTAAATAAAATGGTGTTTCAAATGATTCAGGACAATATGGAAAGAAAATCATAGATTATATAAAACTGACAAGCACATGAAGAAGAAATGGAAACACCATTTTACTATCAAAGGTCTTTGGTAATGGTAACTAGGAAAGTATTATTACTGGTAATAGGGTTCTAAGCTTGTATACTATGGAGAAAATGCCCCAAACATGCCAGCCTGCACTGTTAATAACAAATTTAGGTAATATCAGGGACGTCTGTGAAAATACCCTGTTGTTCTAGCCTTGCCTTTCATTTCATCCTCTGGTGCATGATCATTATTTTGCATCTCATTCTCTCTATCATTTCTTTTGCTTTCTCTTTATAGTAAGGATCATTTTTAGCCGATTGTCTCTCCTTTTTTACATCTGTTTTTCATTTCAAGTTAATTATTCTTGGCATGATTTTTCATTTCCAGAGCTTTCCTTAAGTCATCCTCACACTTTGCTTAGACTTTGATGGACTTTTTACACGTCCATCAATCACTAACCATGTCTGTCAACATGAAACTTTCCAATCAAATATCACTTTGTAATTACACACACTTTGAAATCTAAATTATGTATATGGAATCAAATCAAGTGAATTCAGAAAGAAACACTTGTGTAAAATTTTAAGAGTCTACATCGGCCCGAATGCCGCCTCCCTCTCTCTCACACACACACACACACACACACACACACACACACACACACACACACACACACAATCCACTTTCTATAGGGTTTTCCTGGCTGTAAATATTGATGGGAGCAGATAGCTTCATCTTTTCCCAGTTGATGTGCTTGAACCGTGGATCTCAGCAGTTGGCAAACTTGCACGTCCCTGACAGCGCCACCAATCTCCTTAAAACTCAAACTCCCACTGTGTAGCTTGTGACCCACCGTGACTCTGCAGAACATGGTAGAAGGACTTTGGGGTTTCTGAGGTGAGAAGTCTTTCTCCGGCAATGCAGCTGGTGTACCTTGAGCTTAGCAGCCCTTTCATAGCACACTATGCCAGCTGCACTCCCGGGTCTAGCTCTGAGGAAAACAAAATTGTCACACACCAGTCTGGCACTCTAAGCGGCTTCTAGCAAAAACCAGTGAACTATGCTCAAAGAGTTTTACTTTATTGTCTTTGGAGATGATATTGATTAAATGCTTTGGATGAGATTAATTTGAGCTACTCATAATTTTATGGGAATTTAATAAATAAGGAATCAATGAATCGACTCAGTTTCTACCATCACCAAAGTAAAAGCTGGCAAAGTCCTGTGTTCAGTGATGGGGCTAAGGAGAGTTTTCATCTGACTATCGTGTAAGATAAAACAAAATAACTATAATCAAAATATAATACTCAAATAAAATTATCTTAAGTCAGTTACTAGCATATGGACCCCACAATCTGACTGTGAAAATATTCTGACTGTCAATAATGAAGAGGCAATGAACCAATTTAAACAAGATACATAGTAGTTTTAACATAAAAAACTGGTGTATATCCTTGTAGAAAAAATGAAAGGTTTTTTCACCCTAATTTAATATAGTAGGGACAAGTGCAAAGACATAAACACATTACTTTAAACCCCCAAAGTAGCATTTATCACAACTCACGCATTTCTTTTTTGAGGGGTGGGGTTTAAAGGTGAGGATCACTCTTGTATTAGATCTCACAAGAACGCTATTAAATTACGGGTACAACCCCAGGGTTTACAACTGCTTCTGAAAGCAACAGTTAAGTTAATTTTCAACAAACATCTTCCAATATAGTTAAAATAAGAAGGGTCATGGAACTCAAAATAGACAAAAGTTCACCCGTATTGCAGTACATTAATGGGGACCCAATGCCCATCTGAAGACAACTGGACATCCCTTGCAGAGGGGTAGTGGGGAGGAAATGAGTCACTCAAAGTTCAGTGTAGCAAAAATGACACTCACAACCTTCCTCTAGTTCTTAAACACTTCCTACCCACCAACTATCATGATCCCAATTCTACCTTGCAAACCTGGTTAGACCAGAGGATGCACAGTGGTACAGGTGGGATCTGGAAACACAGGGAATCTAGGACCGATGAATCCCTCAGGACCAACGATGAAGGTGGTGATACCAGGAGGGAAGGGGGGTTAGAAAGGGGGAACCGATCTCGGGGATCTACATATAACTTCCTCTCTGAGGGATGGACAACAGGAAAGTGGGTGAAGGGAGATGCTGGGCAGTGTAAGTTAAAATAAAATTATAATTTATAAATTATTAAGGGTTCATGAAGGAGGGGGCAGTGGGAGGGAGGGAGGGAGAGGGAAAAGGAAAATGAGCTGATTTCAGGAACCCAAGCAGAAGGCGAATTTTAAGAATGATGAGGGCAATGAAGGTATAAGTGTGCTTTACACAATTGATGTATGTATGAATTGTGATAAGAGTTGTATGAGCCTCAATAAAATGATTTTTTTAAATGTTTCTCTGGGACATCAGATCAGTTTCACCTTGTCTGAAAGTTTATCAACCTAAACATTTGTGGTGTAAAATCTAAATTCACTGTTTTATGTAAGCAGCAAGTGTCTAAAATTCTCTTTATTGAGCAGTAATAATAATTTGTGGTGATTAAATATTAGCATGACATATCCAAATGTAAAGGAGCATAACATACTTCATCCCTTGAGGGGTGAACTATTTGGCAGCTATTTGCTATTATACTTTTTAACAGATTTTTTTAGATTATGCTACAGAGTATATATTTGAAATTAAATAGGTACATTCGGGGGGGGGGGGGAATTAAGCCAGGTGACAACTGCAACAAGTCAGGACCAAAAGAAAGATAAGTGAAAACAGAGCAAAATAAAACAAACCGTTCGAAGAACGCAGAGCATAAAGTTGGAGGGCACTTAGTCCCACAGGCAAACTAGATGCAGCCCTTCACCAAGCGGAGTCTTTGCTCCTGACACAGTTGTAAGTGGTTCCTGGAATTATATTTATAGTGACATGCTTGTGGTTGCTGTGATGTATTTTGTATGTCAAGTAAATCTGGAGTCATAGTAACCCATCTGACAAAGTAGAAGGCCGAAGATACTTTCTAGATGATGAGATTATTAACCTATAGACACCAGCAGTAAGATTATTTCAATCCGGGGACACTCGATGTCCAGGGAACTGATTAGAGAGAGAAGGAACAGAGCACCACGCAAGAGAAAAATGACTCACCCGGGACATGCAAGGTTCCTGAAGAGAATCAGCTATCAGTCCATTTTTATCTCTAGTGCACGTTTGCGGTAGGGTTTGGATAGCTCTGAAAACGGCAGCGGGTTGGCACGATGATTCTATGGCCCTAACTCAGATACGTTGCCCAAGTTTTCTGTGCAATTACCTTTGCTTTTAACTTTCTTTAGCATTTACACATTTTCTAAAGATCAATATATACTGCAAAACCAAAGCAAATGCAGTGTCATTGAGTCAATTCTAACGCATATCATTAAATATTAGGAAAATGAAAAACAAAACAATATCAAAGTAACATTTCATACCTAGTATGTTGGCTACAATTAAAACAAAACAAGATGGAAACTAAGAAGCGTTGGCGATAGAATCCTCATCGCTTGCTCGGAGGAGTAGAGCACAGTGCAGCCACTAAGGAAAACACTCCGACGGTCTCTTACACGAATTAAAGATAGACCCACCAGGTGACCCAGCAGTTAAACTCCGACGTATGTACTCGAGAGAACTGAAAGCAATGTACAAGCAAAAATTTTACATGAATGTTTACCGCAACATTGTTCATAATAGCCCAAACTGGAAACAATCCAGTATCTATCAGGTAACCGATTATGGTATTGGGGAGAAAATTTACTACACCAGGGACATGGGGTCTGTCTTGAAAGGACAGCACGTCCTTTGAAGGGATGATGGTGCGATTTCAACTCATGGGCTTTGGACATGTTTTCAGAAGGGGTCAGTTCCTGAAGAAAGCCAGTGTACCCAGTAGAAAATTAGAAGAAAAAAGAAGCCTCAGTGAGATGAGAGACGTAGTGACTATGACCTTAAAGCACAAGCAGACACTGCAAGCACAGCACAAGACTGGGAAGTACTTTGCTCTGTTACATATAAGGTTCCTATGAGGCAGAACTCAAGACACCTGGAAACAGCAAGAAAGAAAGAAAGAAAGAAAGAAAGAAAGAGAGAGAGAGAGAGAGAGAGAGGAAGGAAGGAAGGAAGAAAAGAAAGAAAATGCCATATTACCGTACAATGATATAGTAGCCAACCATACAAAAGAATAAAATACTGACACATGATACTAAATAAATAAATCTGAAAAATAAGATAAATGAAATAAGCCAGACACAAAAGGCAATATGTTATATGATCCCATTTATATGGTGCACCCAGATAAGGCAAGCCCAAGGAGACAGAATGCAGGATTGCGATCGTCTAGGGGTAGGGAGAGAAGAAACTGGGTTTAATTCAAGGGTGCATGAGGGAGGTAATAGATGTTAGAGGGTTACATAGTGATAATGTGCCAGGGGAAGCCAGCCCCTAACTCATCATTACGAGTCTGGTAGGCGCAATTGTACAGCGATAATAAGTAAAGATCATAGTAAAGTTATAGAGAGCATGAGAGATAGAAGTATTGAAATAAATGGGAGTCATATACAATTCATGGTAGCATGCTCACCTCAGCCCCACTCGATGGTCCACGTGGAGGGCGAGAGAGTCTTTCTTTAATGTTAGCCCACGCTTTTTACATTCTCTAGGGACGTGTAAGTCTCCTAATTACAGGTGAGTACATACGTCACAGGGAGGGATAGTACCATAGGTAATACAGTAATGAGAAGGGGTGGTCTAGGGACATACATGCAACAGTAAGAGGAGGGATTGGGGGTATACATGTGATAAGATGGGCGGATAACTTAACTTTGGATGTCACAGAGTCAGTTTGGCCTGTTCCCTGGCTCAACTGATAGAGATGGTTATTGGTAGGGTGAGAACGCTTGGTCACAAGCCTCAAGGAGGAATAGTTTATTGTCCCCAGTAACAGGGAGTGAGGCCTGCCATATAGTCTGGTTGGCTAACTGCCCTAGAAGCCTACCCTGTAGTCTGGTGACTAACTGCCCTGGGGAGGATGTCTGTGAGCGTCTGACCTCTCCCCACAGTAATGGTTGTACATTTGTGCATACAATAAATGTGACTGTGTTGCACACATTTAAATGATTAAAATGGTGCATTTATGTCTACTGAATTGTATACATATTTTAAAAGAAAATTAGTGTATGTACATTGTATTGCTATGCTAACATTGTCTAATCCACTGTGTTTCAAATGCCCTTCAGAGACAATTAGATGCATTTGTAAAAATGAATAAATGTCAGATTCTGACCAGCAGGGTTACTTCTGAATAATTCAGGTTTTGATTCTCAAAAGAACTCATTTTACTTTACTCAACTTTGTAAAATATTTAACAGAATGTAAGACTGTTATATAGAACATTTTACCCACATAAAAATAAACTATCTTATCCTTTAGGCTATTTTCTGGAGAGGAAATCTTTCTTTTAATCCATATTTTACCAGAAAATACAAAAGGAAAAGGTAAAACACAACCTGCTTTCATGTAGTCTTAATATAGGGTCTATATATATTGTCTCTTTTACAATAATATATTTTGAAAACTGCAACACAGAGTAGTTGAATATTTTCTAAGTAAGACATTTTAGTTAGCCTTATTCAGAAACATGCTTTCTTTTGTCTGTCTTCAGTTGTTTATTTGTTGTTGTTATTTTAAAACCTTAATCATGATGGATTCTCAAAATGTTATTGAAACAAGAATTAAATACTAGAACTAATGGATCTGGGATTTTTCTGAGTTTTACAATGGTGGTCACTTAACAATTCATCAACAGAGATCAAAACCCGAGTTTGTACTATTGAAAGCCACAGGTTGATAGCTGTTCATTTTGTCAAATAAATATAAATCCAGGCCATAATTTTATTTCTCTTCTAAGAGAGCATCCGCAGTTCCTTCAGGGTCATCAAGTTAAGTACTAAGCCAAGTTATTCCCATTGTTGGAGCATAGCTTGCATACATTACCCCCCACTGGTAAAATGGAAATACCTTATGCCCACCTCCCATCATCAATAATGTCTGAGCTTGATGCATCTATTAAAACCATATGCTCTTTGACATGAGTGAAAGCAAAGGGTCAGGAGCATCCTTACACTTGACCCTTCATCTGTTACTGTGAAGGGCCGGGCAGAGAGACAAAGCACTGCCTAAGACAGAGGTCTACTGAGACCGTGATAGCCCTGTGCTTTCAACTCCTAAAAGAGGTCATCTGTACTTGCTCAGAACACAAATGTTGACTGAATATAGTGACTTTGATGTAGATTTTTTTTTCACTTTTTTGGGGACTCTTACAACTCTTGTCACAATCCATGCATCGCTTGCATCAGGCGAATTTGTACATATGTTGCTTTCATTCTTTTTTAGACATTGACTTTCTATTGAGCCCTTGGCATCAGTGCCTCTTTTTTATGTATGTATATTAGAAAAGAAGCCAGACATTTCCCGGTATTGGAAGTGATGTAGGGCATTTCTATATTCAAAGAGCCTAAGCAGAACAGTTAGGAAAAATTTTTTAAACCTCTAAACTCACTGCCACTAAGCCAATTCCTGTAGACCAGGGTAGAACTATAAACCTCTCCAGGAAGAGAAATCCTCATCTTTCTCCCAGAGAAAGCTGGTTTCTCACTGCTGTCTCTGTGCGCAGCCGCCAATTCAACACCATGACACCACCCAGGCTCCTCAGTGAGGAGGACTAGGGTGTGAAAAGGAAGAGAAAGCAGGAAAAAAAAAAGAAGAAAGAAAACTGTTGGAACTCAGTGATCTTCAGAATCATTGCATAGCCCGGGGCTCCCCATGACTCCATCTAAATGACCCAAGCACAACTCTGGCAACCCTTCAGGGCAGAGAAGAGCTGCCCCATAGGCTGTACACCTTTGAGGAATTAGACGGGCACATCTTTCTCCTCCAGAACTGAGGATAGGTTGGATGGTGGACGCTTTGGTTGGAGGCCCAGCAGTTTCAATGCTATGCCATAAGGGCTGCGGTTTAAATGATCTGCCCACCACCTCCATCCCTAAAAACAAAACCTCACTGCCATCAAATCAATGCCCACTCATAGGGACGCTATAAGACAGTTTCTGAGACTGTAACCCTTCATTGTGAGTAAAGAATTCCATCTTTCTCCCATGAAGCAGCTAGGGGTTTGAACTGATGACCTTCCAGATTGCAGTCCAGCACACAACCACTGCTACGTAAGTGACAGGAGCCTGCAATTCTGGGTTTGATCCACCCAGCCTTGCCTTCTCTACTTTGTTAATATCTCAATATTAAAGGAATTAGTAAACAGCACTTCACCTAATTCTTTGTAAATTGACACTCCTTCATTCCATATGATTCCAGTGGGGCTTTCAGTCACAAATAACACTGGCAAAGTGAAAATTAAACATGCTATAAATCTCATCATCATGTATACATGCATTTAGGGGCAACTCAGAAATGGAGATGAGCTAGTTAAACATTCTCTTGAAATCTTAAATCCGAAGAGGATATCCATGTATATTCATGGGGGGGAGGGAGCAAAAACCTGTTATCTAGAAATTTGAGCATCAAGTTTTGGGTCTGAAATTGGTGAAGCTTCTCAAGTTTTGTTTCTTCTATAGCACATAATTCAGATTTTGAGCTCTACTAAGTACCTGTTATTCTCCAGTAAACACCCTTTCCTT
Source organism: Tenrec ecaudatus (assembly GCF_050624435.1). NCBI lineage: Eukaryota > Metazoa > Chordata > Mammalia > Afrosoricida > Tenrecidae > Tenrec > Tenrec ecaudatus. The sequence goes on from NC_134536.1 coordinate 93,663,848, forward strand.
GTATAAGTTACAGTCAATGTCTTTTGATTATAGTCAAAGAATTATAGCTGACTTGGTGTCTCAATGCAGGGTTCCTGCACAGACCATTTTAATATGAATATACAATGACCCTGGACATAGGGGTAAATAAAACCCGCTTCCCATTCTGAAGAGCCCCAAATAAAATGATCTAAAACAAAAACATTTCAATGTGAGTTTACTTAATTAATATGACCTTCTGGATTTCATACACTTGTGGCTATTGCCCCATTTTGGAGGGTGTTATCTGCTAAGGGTCAGGACTAGGATGAGATTAAGAGTGGACCTTCAAAAAGGGTATAAATAGGACCCTATTCTTTGTTTAATGATTATCTTGTTTACTGTTCCTTGTAATGGATGTAAGGAAGTATATGCTACAGCAAAGAGAAGAAAAGCTACTTATGGAGAGGCTTTGGAAAAACTTTGGCTGGCTAAAATTAGTAGGAAGTCAATGCTCACTTAAAACATCCAAGCAGAGGCCCCAAGTCATATTTGCATGAATACTATACAGTTTAGGGTGGAGAAGAGGTCATTATATTTGGGTGAAAGGTTAGATGTTCATTTGATTGCACCATGTAACTCCCACAAAAAGGCCTTTCTATGTGTGAGTCTGGTAAGAAGGTGGAGAAGGTATTTATAGGATTTGCCTGTCATTGTGGGGAAATTAAAAAGCCTGGAAATACCACCCTACTGAGCCCCATGAGAAGCCAGGGGTGTGATCTTATCACCAGCAAGAGACAATGGTGGAGCTCATCATCTGGGCCCAGTATCTGGCTTGTACCTGCATGACCTTCATATTTTGACAGTACACCTACCACCATATGAGACATTTCCTCAAACATTCCAGAGTTTCTGTAGGATACTGCAGCGATTTTGTAGAACCCAGAAATGTGAGGAAATACACTCAGTGAAGGGGTTGAGGGGAAATGGGGCAGACTAGCATCTTGCAAGTATTGAAAGTTGGAGATCTCTTCAACACACAACTCCTTGGAACTAGCTTAGTATTAATTCTTACAAAATAATTTACTACCACACAACATGCCATGTTTTATTGAACAAGCAGAGGACCTTCCTTGGCCCCATATTTCACAACTATACAGGAGAGGCTGTGCTTAAAGATGTTGCTGCTGCTTTACCCGGCTCAAAAGTTCTAAAGTTTTATGAATGAAAGAGAATTGAGTAGGAGGGAGGAGTGTGATGTTGCCATAGAACAGCTGTGCTAACACAACTGTAAGAGAAGTTGGGAGACTTTTTTGAAGGCACTGTGGGACACATTAACACTGAAGCCTCCACCACTGGGCTGTTTCAACTAACAAACACAATAAAAGTTGCTGCCACCCAGAGCGTTTGTCAACAGAATCTTGTTGTTAAATTCTAGGCCCACATTCCTGCTGGCTACAGTTTCTGTCAGGAGCTTAAATCAGGAAGTTGCTTTGGGATCCTGCCAAGAGTGTCAGCCTATGGAAACATTAAAGCTGAGACCTCAAAGACAGTGTCCTTGCAAGCTAGTTCACTGAGCTATTAATAAGTATATCACAAATAGATCTCCATACTCAAATAATTTAGGGAACCAAGAATATTTCCTTCACAGAGATGCTGAATATAAAGACTCAATATTAAAGACGTCGGGAATTTCTAAATTAAAGCCATCTATATACCTTTGTATGAACTGTTGTTTTTGTTCTTAGGTGCCATCAAATCGGTTCTGCCCCATAGCGATCTGTGCACAACAGAACCAAACACTGCCCAGCACTGCACCATCCTCACAATTGTTCCTAGGCCTGAGCCCATTGTTGCACCCGCCACAATAATCCATGTCATTGAGGGCCTTCCTGTGTTTTGCTGTCCCTCGACTTTACCAGGCATGCTGTCCTCCAGGGACTGGTCTCTGCTAGAAATGTGTCCAAAGAACATAAGACAAAGCCTTGCCATCCTTGTCTCTAAGGAGCCCTCTGGACTTACTTCTTGCAACACTGATCAGTTTGTCCTTTGAGCAGTCCATGGTACTGTTTCTCCAGCACCACAATGAAAATGCATCAATTCTTTGGTCTTAGGTGATGCCCAATGTTCACATCCATATGAGGGAATTGAAAGTACCATGGCTTAGGTTAGAGGCACTTTAGTCCTTGAAGTAACATCCTTGCTTTTCAACACTCAAAAGAGGTTGTATGTAGAAGAATTACCTTGTCTTTTGCTCGCTTGACTAGTCTTTCCTTGAGCATTGATTGTGGATCCAAACAAGAAAAAAATCCTTGGCAACTTCAGCCTTTGCTCCATTTATAGTCATGTTACCTAATGGTAGAAGCAGCTATCCTTTATCTTTACCAGCAACTTTTTAAAGTCCTCCTCATTTTCAGCAAGCAAGGTGTGTCGTCTGCATATTTCAGATTATTAATAAGTCTTCCTAAATCCTGACACCACATTCATCTTCATATAAGCCAGTTTCTCTGATAATTTGATCACCAGACACATTGAATACATCTGGTGAGAGGATACGAAACTGAAACACATCTTTATTGATTTTTAAACCATGCAATATGCCCTATTTCAGTTAGCACATCTTTCTCTTGATCCATGTACAAGTTCCAAATGAGGACAATGAAATATTCTGGAAATCCCACTTTTCTCAATGCTATCGATAGTTGGTTATGATCCATACAGGAAAATGCCTTGGCATAGTCAATAAAACATAAGCAAACATATTTGTGGTATGCTCTGCATTGAGCCAAGATCCAACTGGCATCAGCAATGATATCCCTTGTTCTATGTCCTAGTCTGAATCCAGCCTGAACTGCTGGAAGTTCCCTGTCAATGTACTGATACAACCATTGCTAGATGAACACCAGCACAACTGTACTTGCAAGTGATAGAAATGAGCATTTTCTTGAGTCATATTTCTTTGGAATGAGCACAAGCATAGATCCCTTCCAATCAGTTGGCCCGGGAGCTGTCTTCCAAATTTCCTGACAGACAAGTAAGTGCTTCCAGTGACTCATCAACATGTCCAAACACTTCCACTGGTATTCCATCAAATCCTGGAGTCTTGTTTTTGCCGAACGTTCTCAATGCAGCTTGAACTTCTTTCATCAGTGCCGTGGGTTCTACTTTATGAAATGATGGAATGTCAACTATTTTCTGTACAGGGACTCCATGTATTATTTCCATCTTCTTTGGATGCTTCCTGTATCATTCAATATTTTACCTATAGATCCATTCAATATTTCTACTTGATGCTTGGATATTTTTGTCTTGAGTTCTTTCAGTTTAATATGTACTGAGCATATTCTCCCATTTTGGTTTTCCAGTCTAGGTCTTTTAACATTTCATTAGAATATAGTTTACTTTGTCTTCTCGGCTGCCCTTTGAAATGTTCTCTTCAGCTTTTTTACCTCATCATTTCTTTCATTTACCTAAGCTATTCTACAATTAAGAGCACGTTTCAGAGTCTCTTCTGATATCCGTGCTGCTGTCCATTTCTTTTTTTCCCCTTCCTGTCTTTTTGTTTCAACCTTCTGCATATGGAAATCCAGTTTGTCAAAGATTAGATAGCTGTGAGCTGATGCATTTATGTCTGGGTTTTCCATTATGATCCATTGGTCTATGTATCTCTCATTGTCCAGTATCAGGTTGTTTTGACTACTGTGGCTATGTAGTATGTTTTTAGGTCAGGCAGTAGTAGGCCTCCTCCTCCTCGTTTCTTCTTTTTAAGAAGTTCTTTGTTTATCCTGGGTCTTTTGCTTGCCCATATGAAATTGGTAATTAGTCTTTCAATTTCTTTAAAGAATTTATTTTGGATTTGAATTGGTATTACATTGTATCTATAGACTGTTTTAGGTAGTATTGTCATTTTCACAATATTAAGTCTGCCTATCCATGATCATGGTAAATTCTTCCATTTTTATAGGTCCTTTTTTAGCTTGTTATCATGATATTCTGTAGTTTTCTCTGTATAGTTCATTTCTTTAGTTAAGTTTATGCCTAAGTATTTCATTTTTTGTGTGATTAGTGTAAATGGTATTGCTTTCTGAATGTCTTTCTCATAGTTGTCTTCACTGGTATATCAGAATCCAATTGATTTCTGGTTAACTTTGTATTCTGCTACCTTGACAAATTCCAAGATTGTTTCTCTTTCTGTCTTTTTAATGACCTTTTACTTTCTTCATGAATGATATTCTTGATGCCCTCCCACAGCTCATCGGGTCTTCTGTCATTAGTGTTCAATGCATCAAATCTGTTCTTGAGAAGTTCTCAAAATCCAGGTGATATAAACTCAAATTTGTGTTTTGTCTCTTATGGACTTATTTTTATTTTCTTCAGCTTGATCTTCCACTTCCATAGCAGTAATTGAAGACCTCATCCACAATCATTCCCTGGCCTGCTTTTAGCTTCAGATATGGAGCTTCATCATCTCTTCTAAAAGATGCAGTCAATTTGATTTCTGTGCATTCCATCTGAAGAAGTCTAGGTGTATAGTCACCTTTTGTGTTGCTGAAAAATAGTATGTGCTATGAACAAGTTATTGATTTTACAAAATTCTACCATGTGATCTCCAGTTTTATTTTTATCACCAAGTTCATGTTTTCCATCTCTCTGTGTCCAACTTTTACATTTCAATCCTGGATAGTTATAAATGTATCTTGATTGCATGGTTTAATCAATTTCAGACTGAAATTATTGGTAGAATTCTTCAATTTCTACATCACTTATGCTTGTAGCTGTCACAGATTTGAATAGTGTTATTGATTGAATGTCCTTGAAGGCAGATAGATATTATCCTATCTCAGATAGCATTGTATTTCAAGATTGATTGTACAATGTCCTTTTAGACAATTAATGCAATGTCATTCCTCTTGATTATTATTCCCAGCAGAGTAAATCATAATTTACTCTGATTCTAAATGGCTAATACCAGTCCATTTCTGTTCCCTAATACCTAAGATATCAATCTTTATGCCTTCCATTTCATTTTGACGACTTCCAATTTTCCTAGATTCATACTTCACACATTCCAAGTTCCACTTGTTAGTAGATTTTTGGAGCTGCGTTTCTTCTTACCTTGAGTTGTGCCCCACAAGCAAATGAAGATCCCAAAGGTCCATTTCCTTAGGCCTAAATTGGTGTTTTTAAAATTGATTTAATACGGAAACATATTTTTACATTAAAACATTAACTATGCAAAGATGTTCAACTGTGTGGACCATAATAAACTTGAAAATAATGGGAATTCCTGAACACTTCATTATGCTCATGAGGAACTTGTGCAGGGATCAACAGGCATTGTGTGAACAGAAGAAGGGAATGTTATGGTGGTTTAAAATCATGACAGATCTGTGTTATGGTTGTATCCTCCTACCATACTTTTTCAATCTGTATGCTGAGCAAATCATCAGAGAAGCTGGATTATATGAAGAAGAATGTGGCATCAGGATTGGAGGAAGGCTTACTAACAACCTGCAGCATGCAGATAACACAACCTTGCTTGCTGAAAGTGAGGAGGAATTGAATTGAATTGCTGATGAAGATCAAGGGCTGTAGCCTTCAGTATGGACTACAATTCAATGTCAAAAGACCAAAATCCTCACCACTGGGCCAGTTGGTAACATCGTGATAAATGGAGAAAAGGTTGGAATTGTCAAGGATTTTGTCTTATTTGGATCCATAATCAATGCTCATGGAAGCAGCAAACAAGATATCGCATGACACATTGCATTATGTCAATCTGCTGAACAAGACCTCTTCAAAGTATTGAAGAGCAAAGATGTTACTTTAAGGACTAAGGAGGGCCTAACTTGTCTCCATTACATCATATGATTATGAAAGTTGGACACTTAATAAAAAAATAGAAGAAGAATCAATGCTTTTGAACCAATATTGGAGAAGAATTGATTCTGAAGAACATTGAAAGTACCATGGATTGCCAAAAGGACAGACAGATTAGAAGTAAGGCAAAAGTGGTCCTTAGAGGCAAGGATGGCGAGATGTCTTCTTACATACTTTAAAGATATTGTCCAGACAGACCAGTCCCTGAAGAAGATCATGTCTGGTAAAGTGGAGAGGCAGGGGAAAAGTAAGGCCCTCAATGAGATGGGTCAATCCAGTCGCTCCATCAATGGGTTCAATGCCATCAGGATGGCACAGGTTCATGCAGTGTTCCATTCTGTTGTGCATGGGGCCACTAGGAGCTGAAGCCTACCCAATGGCATCCAACAACGACACACATTGAGAAAGATATCTCAGCTGTGCAGCTGCTACACATTTAGTCAGGATATGACTGATAACTTACCATCTATTTTAAGATGTTTTAATATAAGTATCTTTCTGATAGTCACTGATTTGAGACAAGTTTCATCTGAGATTAGCCATGATATCCCCTGTTCCACGTCCTCTTCTGACCTTGACCCTCACTTCTGGCAGTTTGCTGTGAATGTACTGCTGCAAACGTTGTTGGATGACTGTAAGCAAATTTCTACTTGGGTGCGATACCAATAACGTGTCATGTAATCTCCAGCTTCATTTCTATCACCAAGTCCATCTTTTCTAACTACTGTTTCTTCCTCTTTGTTTCCAACTTTTGCATCTCAAACACCAATAAATATCAATGCATCTTGATTGCATGTGTGATGAATTTCTGATCAAATCCACTGAAGTCGTTGGTAGAATTCCTCCTTTTCCTCATCACCAGCTTTTGTAGTTGATGCATAAATTTGAATAATAGTTGTATTGACGGTAAATCTAATCAATGCAACTATTACAATGTGGACATGATAGTATTTGCAAGAAAATACAAGTTTAAACTAAGCTTTAGTGAGTTTATTAAAGACAGAGACCTTTGAGAAACAAAGGTATGATTCTGTTTTAGTCACTCATTGACTCTTTGAAATTAGATAACTAATCTCAATAAACCTTAGTCTATATGACCGAGAAAGTGACTAAGTTAGTAAGATATGTGTAAATCACTTAATACCCTATCCAGATGCAGAAAATGCTAAAAATATAATGATTATGGTGATAGTGATACCTCCTATAATAAAATCAAAGTGTCACAAAGAACTAGATCCAGGAAAAAGACCTAGATTGAGTCAAGGAAGAATTTCCCTAGAAACTTAATTGCACCAGGGACCTAATGAAGGATTACTTAACAACAAAACCAAAATTCAGGCTTGCCTGTACGTCTCCTTATATGTTCACTTATTATATAGCACTACACCTAACAAACGTTTATGTTCTTCAAACAAGTCAAGTGTTCTCTCACCTTGAAATTTTCTCTTCCTTTTGTCTGTAACAGTGTTTCCCAAGTGTGAACATAGCTTATTTTCTCACTTCCTTTAAACCCTTATCTGTGAAACACTACACCTGTGACCCTTTTTGTGTTGCCTTTATATCAAAAGTACCAGCTCCTGCCCCAAAACAAAAATTCCCACTTATTATCATTATCTAACTTTACTTACTATTTGTTTATTTTCATTGTCCCTAGAGGCTGAAGTTGTAAAGGATTTCATCTTGCTTGGATCCAGAATCAATGCTTATGGAACCAGCAATCAAAAGATAAAACAATGCATTACATTAGGTACAAGACCTGCAGAAGACCTCTCTAAAGTGCTGGGAAGCAAAAATATGACTGTAAGGACTAAAGGAGGCCAGCGTCAAGCTGGCGGTATTTTCAATCACCTCCTATGTGTGTGACAGTTGGACAATGAATAAGGAAGACTGGAGAAAAATTGATACATTTGAACTCTTGTGCTGGTGAAGGCTATTGAAAACATCATGAACTGCTAAAAACAAACAGGTAAACAGATTCATCTTGGGAAAAGAAGAGCCAGAATACCCCTTAGGAGCAAGGCCCCTGAGACTTCTCTCCATACTCTGGACATGTTATCCGGAGAGACCCGTCTAGAAAAGGACAGGGAAAAAGCAGAAGGCTCGTGATGAGATGGCTGCATGGACTCGGTAGCTGCAGCAATGGGCTCAGACATAAGAACAATTGTGAGGATTATGCAGGAACAAGTGGTTTGTGCATCTGCTGAGCACACGGTTCCCGGGAATCAGAGCAGACTCAGCAGCACCTACTAAACCACGCAGAATAAAGGTGTCTCCAGCCAGGGGTCGTTGTCTGTGTTGTTCCTCTCAGCGTCTGCAGCACCCAGAACAGTGTCTGACACAGAGTAGATATTCAGAAACTTTAAAAACTCCTCTCCACTATTTTTATTCGTTTCAGGGACAAAAAATAAACATTAGATGTGACTTTTAAATAGATACTATTTTTATTCTTTCCCTGCATTTTTCTTAAAATGTGTGTTAGCCTGGGTAGAGAAACAAATCCATAGAAGTTCATATGTGTATAAGAGAGAGTTTTATATAAAGAGTAATTATACATTAAGAAAGTCTCCCAACCAAGTTCAGTCCAAGCCCATAAGTCTGACATTAGCCTATCTGTCCAGTACCGATCTAGACAGTCCTCTTCAGACACATGAAACAAATGCAATGACACTGAATGCAGGACGATCACAGGCCAGTGGGTAAAAAGTCTTTGGATCTCGTGACAGTGTAAGCATCTCAGCACTGGCAGGGTCTCCACGTGACTTCTCCAGCTAAGGGCACTAGCGCAGTTCCATGTGTCTTGTCAGCAGAGTGTCTTCCAGGGAATGAGTCGAGAGAGTGAAGTGTCTCCCACCTCCAAGGAGGAAAATACCGGAGTTTCCATAATTCTCAGAAGGCCACGCCTACAGTAAAGGCCATGCTCACACAGAGGCCTCATTAGTTATACCTTAATTGACAGGCTAGACTTCACCCCTTCACTCTTAATCCTCAGATTGGCAAACGATTACATAACTAACACAACTGTTCTTATTGACAAGATAAAATCTACATTTTTATCTTCAAACTACAGCCCACAAGTCTCATAAAAATATCAGTTCCTTAGAAGTTACAGAAAGATTCCTAGGTTTTTCCTCCACACATTCTACATAAGCACCTTCAAAACTGCTGTCCTAGGTTACATATACACACTTTAATAATTTCTCTAAATTCTTTTCATTTTAAGTAGCATAGTAATACGGGGCATTGCTTTTAAAATCAGTAAGCTCTTCATACCATGAGCATAACCTATTTATAAGGGTTAAGCAAGGAAATATTTATAAGACACTACCCATTAAACATGTTTTAATATAGTTTTCCTTTACTTATTCAACCGTTAGATGCTTACCAAAGTTCACATTTCATTCACCCTTCAAGCTTTCAAGCCTTCTCTTTGGCCATTTCTGTGCTGGGAGTTGCTGAGAACTTGAGAATTTTCTTTTTCTCCTGTCATGTTAGGCATTCCTTCAAGCCCACTAGACCCTGGTCCCCAACTCACTTCTCCCAAAATGTGGCGCAGCAGGAACTGAACTTATGAATAATCGATCATGGTTCCTTGAAAATAGGATGGGAACTGTTTCACAATATTAATTCTAGAATTCACAGGATCAAGATGATATCGGTTATCTATGATCTATGCTTACTCTGGCAGAGAAGATGGGTTCTACTTAGGACGTAAGTCAGGATTTTTTCTAAAAAACTGTGCTGTGCCACCTTGCGCACGCGTGCGCATGTGTGTACCAAGATAATTTTAAAAGTAACTTCAGCCTTCTTGATATTTATATACCCACTTATCTTCCAGTCTTGAGGATCATCATTTGTGGCCCATATAACCAGATGATATATGGATTTAACAGCTACTTTTATTAATAGAATGATTTTGTTTCCACCTAAATGAAATGTGGACTCTAATTTCTGCTTTAATTGAAGCCGGGAAGACTTATCTAGTTGTATTTAGAGAAATGTCAGTGTTGGACATGTTACTGCTCTTAATTTTGTTAATAAACATTCATTGAGCATGCATTATTTATTTGGGGGGGTCACAGCAAAATCTCTATTTCTGGTGCTTGAAAAAGCATGCATTCATCTCCATAACTCTATGAGTAAGTGGTGTGATTGTCATTTGTGACGAATTAGTACTTACACTGGAAAAAATGAATGAAGATGGTAAATGTAGCTCCCAGAATATGACAAGGGAATTTTTAAAAAATCTACCCCTCTGCCACTGCTGAAATATGGTTTCGTTACATGGAAAAGTCAAACACAATGATGCATAACTGATATAGATCCTTAGTTTTCCATTCGACCAGCAAGCCTTCCTCTCGACTTAAAGAGAGGAAATGTTAGAAACTTATTTTTCCATTGTCATTTACAGTAATTTCCTTTACTGTTAACTCTGAATGTTAGCAATTCAAACTCATCAGCTACTTGGGAGAACATGAGTCTGTTTGCTCCCATAAGCATTTACAATCTTGGCCATCCTATATGGGGCCTCTATGAGTTAGAATTTACACTCTCTAGCAGCGTTTATTGTTTTGTTTGTTTGTTTATGATATAAGATAACCATGAGGCAGAATATTAGAAAATACTATTCTAGAAATTCTGCTCTCATGCCCCATCAGCAAAATAAGACCCTGAAGGCTGTACTTAGACAGGCTTTAGTCCATATACATCATTATGGCTACGGCTGGTTGGAGAAGGCAGCTCTTCCTGGTTCATGTTTCGAGTACATTCAGATCAGAGACTGGAGTGGACAGCCTATTCCTTCTTCATAGTCTGTTCTTAGTCTGGAAACTGTGAGGAGACCTGCTCTCTTTGGGTGACTCTGATGGTATTTGAAATACCAGTCACATAGCTTCCAGCACAGGAGCAACACTCAAGCCACCACAGTAGGACAAACAGAAAGACAAGCGGTGCCAGACCCAGCCATGGTATTTTCCATTGCCTCATACATAAGTGAATGTCAGACATTGAATAAAGAAGGCTAAAGAAGAAGCTATGCACTTGAATTATAATGTTGATGAAGACTATTGAAACCATCAAGAACTGCCAAAAGAACAAATAAATATGCTTTGCAAAAATGCTCCTTAGAGGCAAGGAGACTTTGTCTCATATGCTGTCGACATATTATGTAAAGAAATCAGTCCCTGGAAAAGGACATTACGCTTGATAAAGTTTATGAGGCAGTAAAAAATGATCGGTCCACGACAAGCACAGTGGCTGTGACCACAGGCTCAAGAACCGTTGTGAGGATGATGGTGTTTCCAGCTGTTGAACACGGGGTCACTATGACTCTGATCTAACTTGATGGCTGCTAACAAAAATGATGAGAGCATTTTAGAAACTATGGAGTCCTTTCAGGAAATAATTTAACCTCAAACATAAGACAAACACATGGACTGAACCCATTTGTCTCCATTTCCCCTTTTTGCATTCTAGAAGCAGCCACCTTTTCATCCCAAAAGGATGAACCAAAAACTAAAAAAACATCCTATGCCAGGACCCAAAGCACCTCGGTTCTTCCTGGCATGACCAAGCCAATGAACAAAACCCCACCCCGCTCTTCTGTCTCTTCCTTTTCTACGCGACAGTCACATAATTGAAACATGGAAGTAGTTTAGGACATGCTAGGTGTTGTTACTTGTAAACAAAAACAGCTTTTCTGATTTATTGAACTTCTACTTCAATCAGACCTGAAACGGAAATCAAAGAGGATTTCCCATCACATAGAATATCGAGGCTGGGTGTATGTAGCTCTCTGGATATGACAAGAAATCTAACTGGGCAGGGTGGGGGGAGATTGTCCCTGCTGCTATTGTTGCAACATGGAAAAGTCAAATACAATGATGGTAATTGATACTTAACCCTTAGTGGTCCATTCATTTGCCAACTCTTCCTCTCAAGTAAAGAGCGAAAATATTTGGAACTCATTAGCCTATTTTACAATTTAGTGGGTGAGGTATTGGGCTGCTACCCTCAAAGTTGGTAGTTCAAACCCACCATGAATTTTAAACTCTTCCTTTGTTGTTGTTAGATGTAAGATGTTGTTAGAGCTACTTCCAACTCATAGCAACCAAACATACAGACAGCACAATGACACCTTTCCCATCGTGAGCCATCCCCACTATCGTCCTGTTGGTTTGATCTTACCAAGGTCTCCCTCTTCTCCCCCGCCTTCTACTTTACCAGCACGACCGCCTGCTCCGGGGACTCTGGCAAAGGCAGGCTCAGCCTCTACTGCCTTCCATGGAGTCACTTCCATAACACATCATGCCGCTCAAGGGCAGAGGGGAACTGCTTCCACAGGCTTCCAGGACTGTAAATCTTTACAGGAGGATAAAGCGGCGTTTTCCAAACTGCCGGCCTTGCAGGTAGCAGTCTAACACATAACCCACTACATCACGAACCATTATGAAATTTACCAGGTCAAGTGAATACAGAGAAATGATGTGTGAAGGTAATTAGGTGGCCTTTTTGCCCAGTTTGTATGAGTAAAACAAAGTGTCTAAGTAAGTCAGAGGCTAAACATGACACTGATCAAATTTACAATAAAAACAAGCAAAGGTCCTGAAGCTGCATAAGGACAACCTCAGGGATGATTTCCATGGAACGTTGAGGGAGGCACCCACAGAAATGGGACCACCCAACAGGAAACTGGGTGTGCACACACATCGGAATTGTCTCTTCACTGACCATTCTAGCTAAAGGTGATCTCTATTACCACGGAGTATTCATTAGAAAAAATAAGCTAGGTATTTTATGATATTCATATAGATATTATCCAATTTTCACATTTAGGTTAATTAAATAAATCCCTTCACTAATCCAAAATTCAAGAACTGCTGATTATTACTTCCCATTGGCATCTAGATGCATTGGGTTCTACCTAACAAAATCACCCAAATTCTTAAAAATAACAAGTACTCTGCTTTCCTTAAATTATGTGTTCAAATAAAGCTATTTTTGTTGCACATGGACACTCTGGTGCAAGATGGAGATGTATGTTTCATGATATCGGGTTGGGCACTTCTTTGTGAAAGATCTTTCAAAGGAGGCATGAGCTACTGTTCTCGGTCCACAATATTATAGTTACTGTCCTTGACCACAGATGGAGAAATGCAAACAAGACATGTTTTGCAAACAACTTTGTGATAGAGAACTGGTAATATGCCATGATCTGGCTTGTAGAATATCCAGCTTTTTGATGTATTGAATTACCTCAAATTAAGACTTCCTTGAGGTAGATTGTGGGGTCAGTGAAGTAAAACTAGCTAGGTGTGGAGGATCCCTGAGAGCATTCAGCAATTCACAACTGCCAGCCACTCCCCAGGAGAAAGACAAGGCTTTCTGCTCCAATAAGGAATTGCCGCTTTGAAAGTTCTCTGATGTCCTATAGGGTTGCTATGAACTGGAATCAGTTTAATAGCCATATTTTTGTTCGTGTGTGTGTGTATGTGATGTACGTGTACCTTTTGTCTCACAGTGTCCTAGTTTTCTCAGATTGCTATGATAAACAGGTCCCATGTAAATGACTGCAGGAGCAAAAATTAATTTCACCTGAGTTTAAGAGACTCAAGGTCGAAATCCGGGTCTTGGACATTATGTTTCCATCTGGGCATTTGGATGGAATATCGGTTCCATGCCTCTCCTAGTTTCTGGGGGCTGCTGGCAATCCTTTGTGTCCCTTTGCTGCTTCTAGATGTCATGGTCTCTGCCATGAGATGGCATGTGTCGTTCCCATGTATGTGTAACTATGTTTCCATGTTTATCCTTCTCTTTTATAAAATGTTACTCAAGCAATTTGATGATGACCACCACCCTACTTCGGCATAACTTCATTAACTGATAACATCTGCGAAGAAAAACCCTGTCTCCCAAATCCTCTCCCATTCACCCGTGCAGAGATTAGAATTTCAGTTTCTCATTTAGGGGGATCCAATTCAATTCATAACAGACAGTGTCTCCAAATACAGGAATCTCACTATTTTCCAGTGCATATTAAAGTTTGAATGTTCACATTCCAAATCATTGGGTGCAGGTGAAGCATACTGGAACGAGTCAAACAGCATTAGCGTCTTATTGTTCTGCATAGAGACTATTCAATATTCTTTCCTGGGCATAACAGGCTAATTTGAAATGCATACCAGCCTGAGAAGAAAATGTAACGACAAGATTTCTTTCTTTCAGAGATCAAAGGAGCGTTCTGTACTAAACAAAACATATCTTAAATTCAGGTCATTTTGCATTATTTTCCTATTTCTGTCTGCCCAATTTCAACATGTAATTTAAAAATCTGAAAATAATGCTAGGATCTTTTGTTTTGACTTTTGTGTTAGAAGCAATTCATACCATTCAAGGATTACTAGGTAGAATTTGATATCGATAAGGGCAGTTTAATTTTTCTATCTCTAGGATCTCCTGGACTATAATTAATATATGTACATTTATTTAACTTTTTCTCAATGCTGAGTTACAGATATGTGATTTTGAAATAGTTACATTTCATGATATATCGTTATACTAAGTCAAAATGGTTTGCTACTATGATTCCAGCTCAATCATGCACAACTCTATTCCAAGCACAAAGTGTTTTAACTACAGATACATTGTCTAAGAACTTCACTTGTTTTGGTCTCATTAGTTGCCTTCACAAAAAGGTTACAATCAAAAACAATGACGTCCAAGGAGATCTGGGTCAGTTCAAGGCAGAATGGTTAGTTCAGAAGGTTATGGTGACTGCTTTGGTATATTTCATAAAAGAAAATCTTGAGAGTTTTTCTCAATGGGCACAGAAAGATCGCAGGTTGTTACTAGGAAGGAGTGTTTTTATAATATGATAATGCGTCATCTACTCATTCTTCCAGGGTAGCTAGGGCTCGCATGCAAGCACTTTGTTGGGAAACTTTACACTATCAATCTTGTCCCTTCAGACTTCTTTTTGTTCCCCACACTCAAAGAACGCCTAAGAGCAACCCAATTTACGACCCTTGAGGACGCCAGGGTCACTATTTTGATTTGGGATCAAGCGAAGAGCACAGAATTCTTGGAAGAGGAGTAAAACCTAGATGAACAGTCTGCCGAGGACAATGGCTGTATGATATATTTGCTATATTATAAATATTTTCATGGTTTCTGCAATAAGACCTCTTGCCTTATGGGAATTTTACAGAACATCAACACAAATGGGATGTACTGCACACTGTTTCAAGCCTCATTTAGTAATTGCACATAAGATAAATTTATACTGATTCAAGACTCTTCTTTCCAGACATTTCTGATAATGTTTTCTACATTTCTGCTTCCACACGATAATGCAAAGGCAAGTATTATTCCTCTTTTTTTATGTATGGAAAACATGTGGTAAATTCGTGCTTCCATTTATGCAAACATTAAAATAACCATTTAATGTTGGTAGAAGTTGAATAGTTTTATAGTCTTCTAATTCTCTTGTCAAAAAATCCCTTTCTTGAAATAAAAATGCATGATTGTTTCCCAGCATTAAGAGTTCTGAAAGTGATTTTTCACACACATCCTGCTCTCTCAGTTGAGCCTCACAGTCAACCTACAACGTATGTACATTCTATGGACATACTTGTTTTGCAAATGGCCAAATAGCCCTTTGCCTAATCTTTCAAAATCAAGATTGCCTCCATTTTATAAGAGAGAGAGAAACAGATATAAGACATTAAAGTGACTTTGATAAATAATATCATCAACTTTGTGCCAACTCACAGTGACCCTAATGTGTCACAAAGAAGAACTCCCAGGAAATGCCTCTTTGGTCCTTCAATGGTACGGGACCCATGACACCACGGGTGAGTTCAAACCAGCAAGCTTCAGGCTGGACCAATGAAAACTGCTCACTCTACTGAGAATTACCCATTGCATCTATCTGGAAGAACAGAGAGGAGCCCTGGGGGCCTCGGACTTGTGTGTTGGGGTTCAAGGCCACCAGTCGCTCCCTGGGAGAAAGATGAGACTTTCTACATCCATAAAGAATTACTGTCTCAGAAACTCACAGGAGCAGTTCTACCCGGTCCTGAAGGGTCAGTATTGACTCGATGGCAGTGAGTTTGGTATTTGGGGGAAGAGAAAAGAATTAGGATAAGGGCAAGGTGCTCTCCTCTCTGGGACCATGGTGTTTCTCCTACAGAGTGCCACACACCTTGACTCCTCTCTATGACCGTCTTCAATTATATTGCTCCCATCTCTTAAACGTCAGCCGTGAATCGGTATTACATCTGAATATCCCTCTACTTCTTTCTAAGTTAAAATAGGAGACTGGATTTTTAACCAGTATGCCAAAACTCATTGTAAAATTATCTATTAAACTTTCAGTTTGAGAATATTTAGTCCCTTTACAAGCATATCCTCACTGATCAAAATATGCTTAAGATGTCTCAGGAATCTCTGAAAGGCAGGTTACAACCCTCAAAAGAACATCACCTTCTTTACTTCATAGTTACACCTCATTTAAAAATATATATTAATAATTTAATCATTCATCGTATTTACCAGATGAAGCTCTACTTTCTTGGCCTTCTCTCAAATATAATATTTTCACTCAAAGCATGAAAAATTGTCACTGTTAAATATAATTTTTAAAAGTTTGCCATGGTCTCTAGGGGGAAATCCACAAGTAAAGCTCTAACAAGTTAAAAGGACAACATGATATCTTTAATGGAAAGAATTCACCTTCTGTGTACAAGAATTGGGGTTTTATGTAAAAATAAGGTGTCACATTTTAAAATAGCATGTCATGTGCAGTGTGAGTTTCTATGCAAATAGTGCCTAGAGAAAATATACATGGGTGTCGCCTAAAGAACGGAACCTGTCCCACACAGCGGCCAGAATCGCGTCCTCTAATGGCAATGATTTTCTTCTCAGCTATCAGCCGTTCAATTGCCAAATGACTTCTGTTTCTTACAATTTAACAAGTTTCAAGTCAGCCTACCAATTTTCCCATTATGTCACTTGTAAGAGAAAAGATCATCTTAACCCCAGTAGAGCATTTCAATAAATTGCCTACTATAGAAATACCAAGGATGTGTTATAACACCTCTTTCCTTCCGCAGAAATAATACCTTTCTGACATTTTGACAAGTTAATGAAGCATCTCTTTCCCATGTGAAGCAGTCAGGTGGCATTCCTTCAACAAGAAGTGAGCCTCCAAATGTTTCTACAGTTGACCCTCAAAATACCTTTTAACACTTTTCTTATGAGTGATGCGAACTGGTATGCAGCCCGCTTAGTACATTCCCAGCACCTTTAAAAATAATTCCATCATACTGCCTAATCCTAGAGGGTCCCTCTAGACCTTAGTGCACTTGTAAAACTATTCATAAAAGGGGCCTTCTAGGTGTGGGGGGGAGCAAAAAATGGGGGCCTTCTATTTCTATCTCTACTTCCTTTAACACCCTGGTGATATTTTCCTTGGACCAGAAATCCCGGCAAATCTCAAAGCTTAGAATATTGGTCCATTTTTCAACTTCTAGAAGGAGCCTTTTTGTTCTAAACCCTGATCCTTTTTACTAATAAATTTGATTAAGGAAAATTCCCCATTATGAAACCATGTTTTTCTGCTATACTTCCCAATGCTTTCATTTGGCTTCAATCTCCATTCGTTAACCACTTGGATAGTTAAGTCTTCAGCCCTTTCTTCTCATCTATGTATATTGTCTTTAAAAGCTTTTTGACTGAAATGCTTAGTGTTGCTTGAAATTAATTTTCCACTTTTATTGTTCCAATGATTTGGTAGATTTTATGGCTTTATAATAATTCCCCAGAGTTCTTTGAACCTGTTCTGCTTTTTATGTTTATGCTTGAAGTGTTTCCTTAGTAACATTTTGGCCAATCTGTCTATTCTGTGAGATTTAGGGAGTGAGCATGTTCAAAATGTGAATGTGAAATGACTGTTGCACATTATATTTTAATGTTCCCAAAAATAATGCTAAAATTTTGTTTCCAATCAAAAGGTTTATATCTATGGCCCTACTTGATACTTGCAATAATAAACAGATCACCAAAAGACGTGGGTGCTCTAGCAAAGTGTGGTAAAGAAATCAGATCGATGGTGGTCGGCTCTCAGAAAGAATAGCATTATTTCCTTCTGAGATTTCAAAGTTTTGAGATGTTATTAGCATCAGGGATCTCAGTTTTGTCTCACTGCAAGCAGCCATTTAAGTGAGAAGTCAACTAAGTCTACATGGAAGAAGACTAGGTGATAGACTGTAAATAATAAAATCCAAGTATGGAATAGGGCGTAGTGTCAGAGCTTACATTCTGAACCCCCATTTCACAGAAGGTCTTGATGACAGTGAAAGACAAAACTCAATTTGCAGACTCCCCCATATCGCTTAAGCCTCAGGGGAACCCCACTAACTACAGGCCAGGAAAGAGAATACCTGTCTATCCGACAGAGCGCTGTAAATTATGACAGCGTTAGTTACACCCTGTCATTTCATCTCTTTTTTGGTTCAGTTGAATGTTGTTTTAGTCTTTAAAGTTTTCTGCTTATTTTCAACTGATGTTTTTCTCTGTTTTGCTTTGTCATTGTTGTTGGTTTTTTGTTTGTCTCTTGTTTTTCTTTTTTTGGTTTTCTGTATGTCAAATACATAATAAGCAAATCAATAAGGACAGTACCTCGGTTAATGATTACCTAAGTGAATGGCAGGGAAGGTGGAGGCTGGGAACCACTAGCAACAATGGGCTAGAGGAAGAAGACAATGCTCTGAAATTGATTGTGGTGATGATTGAACAACTCTTCTTAATGTGACTGAATCATTAACTTGTGTGGTATGTGAATTATATGACAATAAACCTATTAAATAGAAAAAAGAAAATCAATTTTCAAAAAGATAAGTTATTTAAATCTATCTAGAAATTCATGACACTAGATTTTTTCCTAAAAAATGGCAATACTTTATATATATAAATGCTTATGTATTCCTTAAGCAAAACAATTTTTGACTTCCTTAAAAATATATGTACTGCAAAACCAATTCTGATTTATTTATAGACATAATGCCCCGGTGACATTGGTTACAGTTTTCACCATGTCAATTTTCTAGTTGTTTCTGCTGCTGTTTTTACACTGAGATATATTTTTATTATAGAATATCACCAATTTTTTAAAAAAAGAGATAAAAAAATGAAAAGATGTATTACTAAGTCAACATTGTATGTGATTTTAACCAATATGCTTCCTGTATTTGTTTATTTCCAATTCCTTTACAAACCAAGTTTTTAAGATGTTATTATTTTAAAAGGTCACGACAATATTTCAAAAGGATTATTTAATCCATTTTAAAAAATCCCACTACTTTAGTGTGAAAGTTTAATAAGCTAGTTAATTAATTATGACAATGGCTTTTAATGGTACCAATGAACTGCAGAAATGCCATTCATTCAGCAAACAATATTTCGATGTTGTGTTTGGACTTGGAAATTGCAGATATGCATATTTGAAATTCTTGCATTATTTGTTAGGTGTCCTCAAAGTCTATTATTGATACCTGCGGCTCCTCTGGACTTGAGATCCCGATGCAAAACAAGCGGGCCATTGAAAATACTTTCCTAAAGATAAAGCAGCCGACCAGAAACGCTATTCTGCTTCTTGAAAACATTCTGTTGAATCAAAAGATAACGATCACATATTGATACCCAAAATAGAGCTTATTAAAAAAATAAATAAGCTTGTTTCAAATCTTCGCGTGTTTTCAAAAGAGACGCAGTGATATCACTGTGATACATGAATTCAGCAACAAATGTATCCGAGTTTAAGTCAAAATGTTACCCTTTACTGTGTGACCTTTTCCAGTCTCCAATCTTGTGAGTCCCAGTTTCCTTATTCAAAATACGGGCTATTGTGCTGCTTCAGTAGCATATGTAAGGAACTCTGGCATACGATTGGCGTCTTGTGAGTAACGATTTTTTATGTGGCTCCCTTACTCACTGTCCCGACATGGGAAAAGAAAGTTTTGTGGTCAGAAAGGGAGGAAATGGATTAATGATTTAAATTTCATACAGTAATTTCTACCCGTCCAGGAGATTTAGAGTTTTATAAATTCCAATAGTTAAAAAAAACTTTCTGTGGAGATGCTCAAAATTATGTATCAAAAATAATGTGCAGTTCTATCAGTTTTGCTTAATGTATTTGAAAGCGGAGTTGTTGGATGAATGTTTGTTACATACTCTTGGTGAACTGATCCCATGATCAATAGAGGCTATTTCTTTGTATTCTTGATAATCTTCCTTGTTCAGAAGGCTAAATTAATGACAGCTTACCCTGGTTCATTTTGATTGATGCTTGCATCAGACATCTTTCCCATTCTTTTACATTGAACAAATCAGTGACTTTATTTTTAAATTTGTGTTTGTAAACAGGAAATAGATGAGTCTTACTTTTATCTGGTCTGAAAATATTCTTTTTTATATGTGGCATTTTTATATATAGGTAAAGGTTAACATAAAATTATTAATATTTTAATTAAGATTTTACCATCTTTGCCATAACATTAGAAGTCCCATCTTTCATTGTTTCTTGTTCCACTTCCTAGCCAATTTTGGGTTAAGTATGATATATTCTTTTAATCTTCAGGAAAAGTTATTAGCTATATATATTTGTTTTAACTTTTTTGATGATTGCATAATGTTTGAAGCACTCACATTTAATCAACACACACTAATCTCATTACACAAACAGCAAAAACTTATTTTCACTTTCCTATCCTACTAAGAAAGGAAAAAAAACACTACAGCCTTCAGTACAGATGATAACTCGATGCAAAGAAAACAAAAGTTCTTACAATTAGACCAACAGATAGCATCATGATACATAAAGAAAGAAATGAAGCTGGGAAGGATTTCACTTTATGGAGATCCAAAATGACCACTAACGTAGGCAGCAGTGAAGAAATTAAACACCGGCGTGTACTGGCTGAATCTGACCTGCAGGTCTTTCATAAAGCATTAAAGGGAGAAAATGTCACTTGGAGAGCGGAGGTGCCCCTGACTCAAGTGATAATATTTTCAATCAACTCATATGTGTGCAAAACCCAGAGAAATATAAGCAAGACAAAAGAACGGACACATTTGAATTATGGTACCACGGACTGCCAAAGGAACACATAGATCTGTCTGGAAAGCCCTGTCATCAGTGGTCCTTAGACGCGACCATGGTGAAACTTCGTCTTGTGGATTTTGGGCCACAGTAGAACCCTGGACCTCAGCACTGACCCCTTCCGGGGGGAGCCTCGAGATGTGATGCAGGCGAGTTCCGAATCAATGTTTTTTCATAAGAAATAACTGAAAATGGATTAATCCGTTCTCAACCACCAAGTTTTTACCCTCATCTGGCCCTTGTATTTAAAACGTTACACAGTAATTTCAAAGTAAATGAGAGTTAAGGAGTACAATTTAAATAAGAAACACAACTTTTTAAAAGTTTGTAACAACGACAGTATGACCCTACCTTGAGACGGATGAGGATCTGGGTCTGTGGACAGGGATGTGGAGAGGAGGGATGGAGACAGAGGCATTGTTTGGAAGGGGATCCCCTTCCATCAAATCATCTGGTAGCGGCTACTCAGGAGTTTTTTCCCTCTTTGTCTTTTTTCACTAGGACCTGGCTGGCTTTCTCTAAAAGAAAACAAAACAAAACAAATCTGTCGAATGCAGTCAGCTGTTGGTGTTTCCTTAACTCTTTTCTAACAGGGTTTACTAAATTGTCATCAACAATATTGATAACACAGTTAACCAGTTCCTTATCACGATGATTCTTTTCAAAAAGTCTTTCTTAGGACCCATGTTTTTATCTAAAAACAGTACAAACGCCACACATACTAAGAAAGTTAAAGCAAGACGCTTGGAACACAGCTGCAAAGGCTTTAACCCACACGTACTGACAACGCCAATTGAACTGCTTTCTTTACAAGACTCAGGAGCTTGGGTCGGATTCCAATGTTTTGTTTGAGCTCCGAGGCAAAATGTTCTTGACATTTGGCGTCGAAATCCGAAATGGAGTCCCCGGTTCTACTGTGGCTATCAGCAAAGACTCCCTCTGGAAAAGGGCATCTCGCGCGTGAGGCATCAGTGAAAGGGACGGATCCTCAAAGAGACGGACCAACGGAGGGGCTGCCGCAGTGGGCTCACACCTGGACCAGTTGTCAGCAGGGCACAGTTGGCCTGCTGCGCCCAGCATCGCTGTGCGCTGAAACATGAAGGTATCTAATGGCAACAGCAGCATCCTTTGTGCCAGTATTGTCACCATTTACTTCTGCAGTATCCTAGCCCCACAACTGCTGTTACTCTTTGGCTTCACACAATGGATTTTGAAAGATGTTTCAAAGATGCCTTTAAATGAGGGCCGTGTTTCAAAGAGCAGTTCACCCTTTCCACAACTTTTCCTTCTTTAATGTAAGTCTACATTTCACCTGGTATCACCATTCCCCTGGACTTTGTTTGATGAATGCAGAATTTGTTCTCAGTATAAGTTCAGGAATCAAACTATTACTTAAGAATGACGACTCCTGAAGAAGCATGTTTTTACTTCCCACGAGAAAGGTATAGGAGGCAAACTCGTGACCTGCTCAGGGAGGTGATGTCATTATTCCTAGAACCTGTGTGCCTGTTAGCCAACAGCACAAAGGAGCATAGCCGGCGGGAAACGGAATTAAGGCTGATAAACACCCGACCTTGCTAAAGGAAGATTAACCTCTCTTCTCAGCGTGAATACAACATAATTGCAAGGACCTTTATAAGTGAAAGAGGAGGGCAGCAGAGAAAGAAGCAGAGAGGACAGTAGGAAAAGACCTTGGCTCAGAGTTGCTGGTTTTGAACAGAACAGACTGAGGAATGAGCGCAGAACAAGGCAGGCAGGAAGTTGCAGATGCCAAAGAAAAGGCAAGGAAACCGATTCTCTCCCAGAGCTCTAGAAAATAACCCATCCTTGCTGACATGCTAACACATGGATGAACATGATGCTAAATTAAATAAGTCAGGCACAAAAGGGCAGATGTTACATGAGCCTACTGATGTAAAATAGCTCATTAAATGCATGTCCCTGTTGCTGTTCTGACTCACAGCGACCCGATGTACAAGAAGATGAAACACTGCCTTGTCCTGGGCCATCCTCACAATTGTTATGTTTGAGCCCATAGCTACAACCAAAGGGTCGATCATCCTTGGAGAAATTATTAACGCCTGCCAGAGGCTGGGGAAATAGGAAATGGGGAGTTTCTGCATAAAACACACTGGGTTTCTTTTTAGCGGGAGGACAAGCTTGTGGAAACAGATATTGGTAAGGGTGATAAAAAGGACGGATATAATGTGTCTTGGAATTACACATTTAAGCATGGTTAAAATGTTGCATTTTACTATATGTGTTTACCGCAATGAAAAGTTTTAAGTACTTGTATTATTTTAAATGTCTACATTGAAATGTAATTCAAAATATATTCCCTAAGTATTAAGAAAGAAATGAAACAAGTATACCACATTTTTGCTATAGCATTGCATGTTTTCCATGTTATGTATCAATTTTAACAATTACAAATTCATTTATGTCTCATTCAATTAAATTATCTTTTATGTCTTGGAGGAAGAGTACATCAAGAAAAAATAGTTTAAAAGTGACCCTCCTTCTGCTCTTATTGAGTGTCAATATCGAGTTTATTTCCAGTCCTTAAAATCAAACAATTTGCCTACTTATAACTTAAAATCAATTAGGATCAGTGCCCCTCAGAAGGATAATCTCATATCAAATATGCTGTAGTGACAGAATTAACTAGAAAAAAATAACCCACTCCCATCCAGTCAATTATGACTCAAAGTGACCCTATAACAGCCTGGTGCTTAACCACCTTTGCTACCAGGAATCCTTAGTAGGAGAATCAGGTTAAATTTATTCTTCTTTTCTTTGATCACTGTTCAGCTAGACACCCTTGTCATTCCTATGATTTTGTTGATCCATCCTAAACTCAATACATAATCCACTTTTCTCAGTTCATTTGCTCACTTTCATGTATTATATGCACACCTCAGTCTCCAACTAGACTTTAAGTTTCTTTTAAGCATATGCTTTCTAAACACTTGATTCCTAGTTCTTTCACTCCAGCAATCAGCACAGAGCTCGATTTACATAGTAAATCCTCAATACATGCTGATAATGTGAATTCTAAATGCAAATCTGGAATTCTTATCATACCTCAATCAAACTATTATCAGTTAGATTGAATTAGATGAAGTATATGCACTCATTGCTTAAAGTTCCTTAAATTTTTGAATTAAAAAATACAAGAATTTTTTTGATGAACATTTTTAAGTCCCCTCATATTTTAATATATAGTATACAGAGAGAGCATATGACTTTGGTATTATTGCTGTAGGCTATTCTTAGGGAACATTATATAAATTTATAATTACTTTCTCTGTAATAGGACAACCCTAACTGATATCTCCAGTTATGCTATTAAATAAACAGGCACATCCAGTTGTGTTTCAACGAGCTGATGAATCCCTGGAAGCACTCACTGGTTTATGCCGGGAAATTTGAAAGACAGCTTCTTGGCAAACTGACTGGAAGAGATCCATATTTGTACCCATTCCAAAGAAAAATGCCCCACATGAAAGCTCAAACTATGTAGAGCAATATTATTGATATTGCACACAAGTAAAATTTTACCGAAGATCAGCAGCAGCAATTGCAGCAATCTATTGACAGACAACTGCAAGAGGTTCAGAAAGATTCAGGAAAATTCAGAAGACTATGTGGAACAAGGGATATCCTTGATGATGTCAGATGGATCTTGGCTGAAAGAGAAACCAGAGAGATATGTGCTTGTGTTCCGTTGACTATGCAAACGATTCGATTGTGTGGATCATAATAAACTATGGAAAACCTTCAGAAGAATGGGTTTTACAAAACACTAAATTGTGCTCATGAGGAATCTGTGCATGGATCAAGAGGAAGCAGTGCAAAGGGAACAAAGGAACGCTGGCTGGTTTAAAATCAGAAAGTATGTATGTAAAGCTGAATTCCTCTCCTCATGCCGGTTTAATCCATATGCTGAGTAAATCATTAGAGAAGCTGGGTTATATGAAGAAGAATATGACATCAGGATTGGAAGAAGATTTATTAACAACCTGAGATATGCAGCTGACACAACCTTGCTTGCTAAATATGAAGAGGACTTGACGCACTTGCTGATGAAGTAAAGGATTGTAGAATTCAGTATTGTCTACAGCCCAATGTCAAAAAGATCAAAATCCTCAAAACTGGACCATCTTGATTAATGGAGAAAAGATCAAAGTTGTCAAGGATTTTGTCTTGCTTGGATCCACAATCGGTGCTCATGGAAGCAGCAGTCAAGAGACCGAAAGATGTGTTTGCACTGGGTAAATCTGCTGCCCAGACTTTAGAGTATTGAAAAGCAAGAATGTTACTTTGAGGACTAAGGTGCACCTGACCTAAGCCATGATATTTTCACAATATTTCCTGATATTTTCAATTGCCTCGTATGCATGTGAAAGTTGAACATTGAACAAGGAAGACCGAGGAAAGATGAATGCATTTTAGTTGTGGTGCTGGAGAGGAATGTTGAAAGTATTGGTAGTTGCTTCATTTATCAGAAGAAAAAAAAAAGAAAGAATCATAGATTGCTAAAGGACACACCTGTCTTGGAAGAAGTGCAGCCAGAGTGCTCATGAGAGGCAAAGATTCCTCTTACATACTTAGGACACATTGTCAAGAACAACTAGTCCCTGGAAAAGGCCATCATGCTGGATGAAGTTGAGGGGCACAGGAGCAGAAGAAGGCCCTCAACGAGATGGATTGATGCAGTGCCTACGAGAATGGGCTCAGGCTTCGGGGCACTTGGAAGGATGGCACAGGTGTGCATTGCTGCCTTCTGCTGTGCATAGGGTCACTATGGGTTAGAAGCGACTTGATGGCTTCTAACAACAACAATATGCTCAGTTGATTCAAATGTAAAATGAAGTTAATAAAATCTTAAGATATCTAGATATTCAAATAAGATCTCTTAAAAAGGTATCTAGAATAATGCTTGGTGCAGATCAAACTCTCCTCAAATGTTATTTTAACTACAATAGAGAAAACATTCATTCACCGAGTTTTTATTATTACTAGCTTAAAATATGAGAGATATCCAATAATAAAAGTATAATGAAAATCCCACAATTTTTCTGGACATTGTTACCTTATCTAAATTCTTCTATATGAAAAATAACTATTACAGAACCAAGTAATACCTAGGTTTGGAGAAAAAGTAGAGTCCAAACTAAACCCACTGCCTTCAAATAAATCCTGAGCTAGAGTGACATTAAGAAGAAAGCAAACTTTCTATTTGTAGCTCACCACTGCACCCAATGTACCACCACGGATGCTTGTTTTTCAAGAAAAGGAAGTCATGAATATAGATAGCATGGAATTTATTCTCCAAGCGTCACTTGGGATTTATCCAAAATCTATACAGAACCTAGATTTGTAATTTTCTACAGTTAAAGGCTGGGAAGTAACCACTAATAAGTAAGAGGTTTCCTTCTGGAATCATAAAAATGTTGCTACAAACAAATCTAGTTTCCATTTCGATAGGTTTATCTATTCTAAGGTATTCCATATTAGTGAAATCATATAATATTTGGATATTTCTGCCTGATCTCTTTTGTCAACTTATTTTAAATATTATACTTTCTGGTGAATTGGATGATGTACAGAGCCGATGACCAGTTTTACCTTCAACAATTCATGCACATTTTGCTTCATCTCACTCCTTGCAGCTCCTCAATGTATCCTCACATGTCCCACTTCCTGCTTGTGTTTCCTGCTTCTACTCCTCTTTCCTTACTAGTCCTTTGGAACTTTGCCCTTGGGGAAATAGTGTCATTTTGATATCAAGTGGTTGATTTTTTAAGATATGTGTCCCTCACTAATGTATTTATATACTGATGCGGATGAAAATTGAAGCAGAAGGGCGAGTTCCTTTTACATGTGAAGAGTGGCGAGCGGCCATACCTACCCTGAGTTCTGCAGTCTTTCTCAGAGCAGGCAGCTCAATCTCTTTTACGGTCCTGAGTTTTCTCCCGCTCTATCTAATGTGATCCCCATTTCAGAGGATTCGTCTGATTTTCTTACCACCTAAACATTTTACATACAGGTGAAATTGATTACATTCCATGAATGTAGAGATAAAATTACAGCACTTTAGACATTTCTCCAAAGAAGACACATGTTGCCCATGTGCACCTGAAATGACTGATGCTCAACATCAGATGACTGGGAAATGGTTACCTCGCTTCTGTTCCTCTGTGTATTGTAAAACGAAAATAGATGCTTATGCCTTATAAAAATCAGAATGAAAATATCACAGTCAGAAAGAATGGAAATTAAGCCGATAAAGAGATCTTTTCTACAGGGAAGCCTAACAAAGCCAGAACTTAACAGGAATGCCTTGTTTTTCCAGCTATTCGAAAATTTTCTGTTTACTGCCTTTGACTGAATGAAGTCTTAGTCTTTCTCTAACATTCTCACCCGCTAAGCAATATTTGTGTTTCCCTCTCTGATAGTTTTCTATCTCACACAGGTTCTATCTTTTTCCAGTTTTATGGAATGCATTCCAAAAACCTTACTGTCATGGAGTCAATTCTGACTCACCGTGACCCTATCAGTCAGGGTAGAACTATCCCCATGTGTTTCTGAGACTAGAACTCTATAGTAGTAGACAGCCTCATCTTCCTCCCGTGAAGTAGTGGTGGATTCAAACTGCCAACCTTGTGGTAGCAGTGCAACATGTCACCCACACACGACCAGAGATCCTTGTTTCCATTAGAATGCTAATAATAAAAAGACAGATAAGTGCTAGCAAAGATGAGGGGAAGTGAGTTACCATAGGACCCAGCAATTTCACTCACAGGACTATAAAGGTAGTTCCACCAAGAACCTTAGACAGGAATGGCCATGGTAGCATTATTCACAATAGTCACAGCAGTCCATCAACTGATCAATAAATATGGTAGGACCATTCAATGAAAGGCAATACTAATATATGTTATAATATGGATGAATCTTGAAAGTACTAGATTAAATGAAAGAAGTCAGACCCAAAAGGCCAGATGTTTCATAACGCCATTTATATGAAATGTCCAGAAAAGATAAGGCTGTAGAGACAAATAAGTAAATCATTATTAGCCAAAGCCAAGGGGATTTGAGATTCTGTAGTTATGAGTGTGGAGTTGGGGAAAATAATAGAAGATCCTCCAGAATTAATTGTGCTAATAGATGCATTATAAACAGATCATTTTGAAATGCATTACTAAACCTAGAGTTACTGAGCCACTGGCTCATTTTACCTCTCGAAAGGCAAAAGTTTTACTGTCACTTTCCACTGTTCGTGATATTTCCCATAGATTCTCAACCGATAATCAGATAATTGCTTCCACTCCCCACCCCCTCCCAATCCACTAACTCATTAGAAGGATAAGAATGAATCTAATTACCTGTCCTAAATTTCTTTGAAATAAAATTCTGATCTGCCAAATGCATTGATACAATTGGTGGCTGTTGATAAAGTGATCAAAGATAATGTGTAATATAATAATATGCACTTTTTCCATTCGGGTCCACATATTATTTAAAACATTTTATGTCAAATTTAATTTGGTTTCCTTCTAAATCTTCCTGGATCTTGAAAACATTGGTAAACATTTTAGTAAATAATCAATAAAATCTTGAAGTTAATTATACTCAGATAAATTCTGAAAATGTTATGACAGAAAACATGTTGTGGGCCGGAGAATCATTGGGTAAGGGCAGAAACCAGGCAGGGTATTGTCAGTTTCCAGTCCCCTACAGACGTCAGTCCAGGTGGTGAGGCTCCTGCTTTTGTGTTAGCAGTTATTGACTCAGAGCCCACATTAGTCCGGTTGCTGTGAACGAAACATACAAAATGCTAGCAATTAAAGAAATTTTCATTCTAATTTTAATCAGACACAATCTTATACACTGGAACAAAACCGAGGTAACCGTGGGCCAGTCTGAAATTTCATTGGGTACACTCAGGAAGCTAACATCATGGAGGCAATAAATCACTTTACTCTGGTTCACACGGACACACTAAATCTATACAACATAGTAGCCACCTTTTTATCCAGCTCATAAGTTATAGGCCTGAGGGAAGTCTTCTTTCTACTCTCCGTGAGGGAAAACACTGGCAAAGTTGTTTTCAGTTCGGAAAGCTCCAGCGCCTGGATTGTTTTAAAGGCAATGGCAGGGTCCCCGTGTGTCTGCATATGCTGGAGAGTGGCTGTCCTTAGTGTTTGGTGCCGCAGAATGGAAGAGCCATGGACTAGAAACCAAAGCACTTGTCACATGTCAGAAAAATCTCAAACCTTTGGGCCTATCTGAACGCAGTCGTTTTAAAATAAAGGTGTGAACAATGTCGCTGTAGCTTCAATACCATATCCAAACCTAAGGCTACAAGTTCTGAGCATTACTCGCAGTGACCCAGAAGAACACAATGTTTTCAACTACCAGAGTAAGTAAACAGGAAGACGCATCACCTACCCACCTCTCTGTAATGCAGGTCCTTCTCCCAGCTGTGTCCTTTGAAAGTCTGATAGAAACGCAGGTGTGGAAAGAGAGTCCAAATCAGTGTGTGGCAGAGATGACGAGGCACGATGGGTGGTTCACAGGTAGTATCAGGTAGAACCTTAGAACATTTCTGAGACAAGGGAAAGAAAAGAATCAGGGTGATGAGATGTGACGTTATTTTTCAGGTGAATCGAATCAATAATATGAAATCAAAACATTTGTTCTCATCATGACCTCTCTACCTCATTCCTTTTTCATACATGAAATCCCAGGTTTCATAAAGACTTCCCAACAACTCCTTCTTGCCCTTTAATATGTAAATTCACCCCAAGTTTCAAATAATAGAGCCAATCTCTACTGTCAAAAGATTTTTCAGCATATCACCGTCAGCGCACTTCCTACACGTGTCACTTTTAAATCATTGAAAAGGTTTTGAGCCTTTTCCCACACTGAAACCAAACTCATTGCCGCCAAGTCAATTCTGACTCATAGCGACCGAGGAGGACAGATGAGAACTGTCCTTGTGAATGCCTGGGGCCGTAACTCTTTATGGGCATAGAACGACTCCTCTGTCACCCACAAAGCTGATTGGTGGTTTCAAACTGCAAACCTTGTGGTTAGCAGCCCAATGCACAACCACTACAGCACCAGAGCTCCCTCTCACACTCAGTAAGCTAAAAGAGAGCTATCTGCATCTCTTCTGAGTTACCAACAAATTCCATTTAAAGATACATTTAAGAACAGACCTCCTTAGCGTTCAGCCTCTTTTCACCACCATGTTGAAGACCCACAGCGCCCTCTGGAGAGTTACCGTGCACGCTCCTCCCATTTCCCAACTCGAAGAACTTCCTCCTTGCGCAACTTGCATCTTCCATCTGCAAAGAATTCATTCATACCAAGCCTCCGTTAATTAAAACTCGCAAGACGTTACTGCTCTATTTAAATGGTATTACCAGTTCTAATGAGGTTGGTTTTCACAGAGATGACCCTCAGCCCTCCAGCTGTTAGGACTGGAAACAATGTTAGAATTACAAAGAACGGAGAGCCTACGGCTGCAGCCAAGCAGCCGCACCTGCGCAGATTCCATGGCGTGAGTCTGCCTGTACTGCGTGCTCTCCAATGGAGTCCCGAGCACCAGGAGAGGGGTGTCAGGAGCTCTCTTGAAGCAAGAGAGTGTTTCCTGTAGTCCCCATAAACGGGTTATCTTCTTGGCTCAAACAAGAGGCTGCCCTGAAAGAACACCGAGTAACACCTTTAGTACACAATGCAAAAAGGTGTCTAGGAAACCAATCAAGTTCACTTTTACTATGAATATCTTTAAAAGTTTTTGGATACAAAGCTGTGGTTAAATAATCCATCCTTAACTTGTTGACAAGACTCAGTTTTTCACAACACTTCCCATTCGCCACATTTGTCTCTCACGATAAGCATGTGAAGTAGCTGGAGACATTGCTGAATTATAGCTGAGACGATTAGGCATGTGGTTTGAGAATGCCTAAAACGGTGCTTTAGAGCAGGGTACCAGGACTCGAGGGCCTGGGTTGAATCTCATCTCTACTTCTACTGATACCTGGATCAGAAAAGTGACCCTCACTATTCCTCAATCTGCGTGTCTCTAAAACTTGGGGTTGCAATAAATTTCCTAGGCTTCCTGAGGACAAGTTACTTAATGCAAGAATGGTGCTTAGAATAGTGCCTGCCACCTGGGAAACACTCAATAAATGCTAGGTCTTACTACCATCATCATTCCCACCTGAGATGGCTAACTATCCAGAGAAAATCAATCATCTAATTTAATGTGACTGCTCACTGCTGGAATTACCTCTTTGTCTTTGACAAATTCTTTCCTCTTCTCTTTTGTCACAATTAACCTCAAGAAAGGTGGTGAGTGGTTTCATGAAACGAGACGAATTTAATGGCTCCTCGCTGGCTCTTTCAGAAATAAAGGAGCACACTGCAGCCTGCTGAGTAGCTATGCGGAGACTTCCTCCTTAGCTGAAAGTGGCAATATTCAAATATTTCAGGACTGCAAATTAGTGCTAAAGGTCTTCCCGAGTTCCTGTAGAGCCTTTCATTCAGGCGTCTACTTTTAGCTCTAATGTCCTTCCCACTCTCCCTTCAGAGACTGTAATAGTCTTACATACTGTAACAAACAACATACTCACTTTAAGCCTGCCAGGACTTGGCTCCAGACAGTGGCAACACTGCTCTGCGCCTGCACTTTGGGCAGTGAGTGCATATCAATGATGTACCATCGTTCCGTAAGGATTACAGCACAAATAGAAACTGTCGTCAGTTAACAAAGGTAGGGCCTCATAAATAGAACTATCCAAAGCAACGTTTTACCTAAGAAGCTTTAAAAGAATTTTTGCATGTTTTGTTTGTTTGTGAATCCAGTTCCAAAAGTACAGGGACCGACATACATGATCTCTGTAACAGTCACATTAGTGCACATTTCATAGTGTGACAAAGGAAAGGGTCGTCACTCAACCAAATTAGGTAATAGCTCATCATTTAAACACCTACTATTTTTATCAAAGGTATGGTATTAGCTCCTTTTCCATTCTTACTAACCACCTTGAACATTTACGTCAGTGGTAATTATCTTATAACCAAATCTACTTTGCCAGCGTCTGGTACTATACTTTTGAAAATTGCTACCAAACCTGAGGTGGGCAAATGCGCATCTTTTGGGCTGAGATGAGATGACCGTGACTTTTCACGCCTGTGTTCCTCGATGACCTTTGTTTTCACAGGCTTGTATAAATACAAAGCCAGTGCTTTTGTCTATCAATGTCCTCGTGTCTACGCTCCAGGCACTTTTCAGGAAGCCTAATCCTGAACTTAACGTCTATCCAATACCAAGTTAAGGAAAATGACATCTATACAATGTTTCCTGAAAGATGCCAAGAACCAGGTGTATTACATACTCTTTCCAAGGATTACCGCAAGTTAGGCCAGAAGTACATTAGCTATTAATTTACCCAGAGTTTCCATTTTGCCTTTTAGTGCTATTGGCTTGTATTAAGGGGCATGGTAAGAAATGATCTTATTAGAAATATATTTTACTTTATTAGGAGGCTGATTAGATCGTTACTTATTATGACACAAAACTCTTACTGTGGAGTCTGTGGGAACAATTTGAGGCAAGCAACTCAATAAACTGCAAACGAGTACGTGAAAGATGCCATCACTTCTTGCTACAGACTCTCTATTCTAGAGGGAATCATGTCTTCAAAATCAACCCCTCTGATTTTTTTGACTGAAGAAAGCATTTCTAAGCCAAAGGTTTGTTGTCCGGGGTTAAAGACCTCTCAGATGGCAACAAACTCTTTTGGACTTAGCAGGCTTCCAGTGTGTGTCTTGGGTTCAGACCATCCTGAAGAATGATGCTGCACAAAGTTGGCTGCTTTTGTCAATTCTGCCCTGCTGCAGCCAGGTTCCATTGTTAGTTGGAGTGAGTTGCACCTTTAGAAGGAATTATGTTTCTTACCTGAGTATTTTAAGCCTATATAGGACCCAAACCCAGTGGATACAGCCCCAAAACAAACACCACATTCCCAGAAGTTGTGCTGCCCTGTGTCTTATGTTACAGATTTTCCAAGCCCATTGGCTTTTTCAGGTTCACCATATCCTATCGATTGCCTGGATGTTCCACCACCAAAATGTGTTGGTAAAAATAAAAGGATTTTTGCAAAGCCAAAGTCCCAATTAGTGTCTGACAGTCTAAAATGTAACAATAAATATCAAAATATGGTAAAAATGGCATGAGGAAATACAACCAGACACTTAGACTTGAAATGCAATTTGATTCTTATGACAGTGTAAAACTTGGTTTGCATAAGAAATAGGATTAAGATTTAAAGAATGGGACCCCTTTCAGGAAGATGACTCCAAAGGCGGAGAAGGAAGCTCCTGCCCCTCCCAAAATGGAAGCCAAAGCAAAGGCTTTAAAAGCCAAGAAAGCCATGCTGAAAGGCATCCACAGCCACAAAAAGAAGATCTGCACGTCTTCCACCTTCCGGCAGCCCAAGACCTTGAGACTAAGAAGGCTGCCCAAATACCCTTGCAAGAGCGCCCCCGGGAGAAATAAGCTGGACCATTATGCCATCATCAAGTCCCCCTTGACCACAGAGTCTGCCATGAAGAAGATAGAAGATATCGACACACTTGTGTTATTGCGGAAGTCAAAGCCAACAAACACCAGATCAAACAGGCTGTGAAGAAGCTCTATGACATTGACTTAGCCAAGGTCAACACCTTGATCCAGCCTGATGGTGAGAAGGAGGCATATGTTCCACTGGCTCCTGACTATGACGCTTTAGATGTTGCCAACAAAATTGGAATCATCTAAAGTGAGCCCAGCTGGCTAATGATAAATATAAACTATTTCAATATATAAAAGAAAACATAAAGGATATATGAGTAGCATTTCATGGAAATCCATCTTTACTATGTTTGTTATCTGTGGTCCCGCTCAAGCTATTTATTTCTTCTACAACCTGAAAAATAATTTATTTGTCACAAAAAGTGAATTTGTGTGTATATATGGGGGTATATATATATATATATATATATATATATATATATATATATATATATATACATACATACGTGTGTGTCTATGTATGAAGCCTTCATGGTGTAGTGGTTACATGTTGGACTATGATCCACCTGGTCAGTAGTTTGAAACCACCAGCAGCTCCATGGGAGGAAGAATGGGCTTTCCAATCCCATACAATTACAATCCTGCAAACCGAAGGGGTCACTGAGTCAGCATCGACTTGATTGCAGTGAGAATTGGGGATATACATATTGGAAGCCATATGAGAACTTGACTTTTAGAATATTCCCTGTATTATTAGTAAGGCTGCTTTGTCTACTTTGCGTACTGACTACTGATTTCCCAGCTTGCCTAGGCTGTTTGCAAGCAATGATCTATTGTGAACAATGGCAAATATCGGCTTTCCTTCTAGAACTTGACACTTTGCTACTTGTGACTGATGGTGCCAGCAGCAGATGCTCATGGGACCAACCCCAATTAAAACTCGAAACTTGGAGCTTCCTTCTGCCAAAATGCTGCGCATTGTTGCTTCTAGAGGAAGTAGTGCATTCTGTGTGATTCCCTATTGAGAAGGGAAATGTTGGAAGCCCTAACCACGACTTCTCCAGAGTGCTTGAATTGTCTTTTTTCTTTTGTTAATCACTTTAATACAATACAGCTGCTTCTCGATCCAATGAGTCTTATTGGTGAATCACCAAATGTGTGAGTGGCCTGGTGATCCCTGAATTATAATGATAATTATAGCAACTATATGTATGGATCGACTGGATGGCACCTAATAACCCAACAACAACAAAAACTAGGAAGCTACATTGTTGTTAGCCGCTGTGCCTCAGTCTCACTCAAAGTAACCCTATGCACAACAGAAGGACACACTGCTCAGGCCATCACCACCTTCACAATTATTTTATGTCTGAGCCCTTGACAATATTTTTAGAGCCCTACCTAAATGTCCATGGAAGCAATATTCAAGACCTCAAATGATGCATTGCACTGGGTAAATACACTGCACAAGACCTTTTTGAAGCATTGAAAACAGAGATGTTACTTTGAAAACTAAATATGCCTGACCCAAGCTATGGTATTTTCTATTGGCTCGTATATATGTGGAAGTTGGACAGTGAATGAGGAAGGCCTGCCCCCAATACGTGCCCCCCCCCCAAAAAAAATCGGCGCATTTGCATTATGGTGCCGGCAAAGAAAATTGAAAGTACCATGGATGGCTGGAAGGAAAAGCAAATCTGTCCTGGAAGAAGTACAGCCAGAGTGCTTGGAGGCACGAAGGGGAGAGGCTTCATCTGACATTTGGACACGTTGTCAGGAACAACAAATCCCTGGAGAAAAGCTTCCTGCTTAGTAAAATGGAAGGGTAGTGAAGAAGAGGAAGGCCTTCAAGGAGATGGATGGACACATTGGTTGCAACAATGGGTTCAACATAGGAATAATTGTGAGAATAAAACAGGACCAGAGTTTGGTTTTGTTGTGCATAGGGCTGTTATGGGTCGGAACAGACTAGATCTCATGGGACAACAACAAAAACCTTAAGTGACAATATATGGAGAACAAATAAGCACAAAAAAGTATTCTCAGCAAAACTACAGTGGCATACCACTACATGTCTATCAGAATAGCTAAAATTAAAAGATATCATGCTTATTATTAAAATAATTTTAAAATACCTTAAAGAATTTACTTATATTATCTCTCAAAAATGAATAATGCTACTGTGTTAGTCTGGGTAGGCTAGAGCAACAAATCCATGGACTCACGTGTGTATAAGAAAGAGATTTATAAACAAGAGCGATTGAACATTGAGAAAACATCCCAGCCCAGGCCAGATCAAGTCCATAAGTCTGATATTAGCCCAGATGTCCGATACCATTCTATAAAGTCCTCTTCAGACTCAGGAAACACATGCAATGACACTGAATGTAGAAGATCACAGGCCCGTGGGTAGAAAGCCCTTGGATCCTGTGACATTGGAAATATCTCAGCACTAACAGGGGTCTCTGCACCAGGATGGGACCATGTGTCTTGTCAGCTGCTATGTCTCCCAGGGTGTGAGCAGAGAGTCTCCCACCTCCAAAGAAGAAATACCAGATTTCCCAGAATTCTCAGAAGGCCATGCCCCCACAGAGGCCTTATTGGCTATGATCTGATTGACAGGCTAGACTCCACTCCTACACTTTTAATCCTCAAATTGACAAATGATTCAATAACTACCACAGCTACCACTAAATTAGAAGAGGGATATATGTAAACCTCAGACATATGAATGAATGGATTTTGACCTCACACTTAACCATAAGCCCCACCTTAAGAAAATCAGACCTTATGATGTGGCCTTACACAATACTTACCATCATAAAGAGCCACTAAAGAGAAGGACGATAGAAAGTGTAGTGAAGAAATCAGACGGTGCCTAGCTATGAGAAAGAATCGTGTCTGGGTTCTTAAAAACTTGTAATAAAGCCAGCAGCCACCTAAGTGAGGTGTCAGCTAAATTCACACAGAAAAAAGCACACCCGTCTGTATAATTCAAGGACAGTAAGTAACAAAATCCAGGACCAGAGGCAGGAACTGTATTAGAGATTACATTCTAAGCACCTGGTTTGCAAAAGGCTGTCTATCACAGCAGAGGCCCCACTCTATTTGCACTCTTCTCATGTGGGTTAAGCCTCCAGTGAACCACTTCTGACCCCTGGCCACGATGTGGACAGCCTCATCCTCAGGCAGAGTTTACTGTAAAGTGGATTAATCAACATGTAGTTAGATTAAATCATAATACCTTATGATTTGACCTTTTACATTTGTTTAGTCTTTATTATATTCTACTTCTTTGGGGAGTGAGGTCTTTCAGTGTTTTGTTGTTGCTTCTTGGTTTTTTTATTTTTGTTTTCTATTATTTCTTTATATGAAATCCAAGATAGGTAAATCTATAGAAGCTCTAAATAGATTCACAGGATCTTATGTTTATGAAAGAGGAGGCTTGAGAGGAAGTG
This sequence comes from Tenrec ecaudatus, assembly GCF_050624435.1. Lineage (NCBI taxonomy): Eukaryota > Metazoa > Chordata > Mammalia > Afrosoricida > Tenrecidae > Tenrec > Tenrec ecaudatus. Next base: position 93,700,890 of record NC_134536.1, read on the forward strand.
CGGAGCTAATATAATAAGCATGATTGTGGTAATGTTTGCATAATTCTTTAAATATATTTAACCATTGAATTGTATGTGAATTATATGTTAGGTAAACATCTATGACATGTGACATACAATATAAGTTGCAGTCAAGTCAATTCCAACTCATAGCTACACAATAGGGCAGAGTAGAACTGCTTCATGGGTTTTCAAAGTTGTAAATCTTCACCGAAGTAGATCCCCACATGTTTCTCCTGGGGAATGATTGGTAGGTTTAAGTAACAGACCTTCCAGTTGGTAGCCAACGGCCTAACCGCTATATCATCAGGGCTCTTTAAATTCATTATATTCCTAAGTGTCATCCTATGGGTTACAGTTCATAGATACCCTTGAACAAAGACAAAACGATTGGTTACAGAAATTTAAAACACATACTGATATCACAGGGTATAGAGCCTATCTAGGTATACCTCTAACAGCGATGATATGAATTACAGTTAATCATAGGCAATGTCAGAATTGGGTACAATTTCACTCAAGTCTAAACCATATTCAAAACGTTGATGTTTTAATGAGCTTTGGGAAATTATTAGTTATTTGGAAGTTATTAACTATCAAGTAGAAAGTGATTATTTAAATAAAAGCCATAATAATTATACATATATGATCATTTTGAGTATTTAAAGATTGAGTTTGATTACTGTAATAAGTAAGAAAATGAAACATGAGTTTTTAATAAGAGATGTAATTTTTAATTTCCTTTACTGGTCCTCTGCCTATGAAGAGGGTTATGTGGTGAAGAAAGCAGATGGTGCCCGGCTATCAAAAGATGTAGTGTGTGGGGTCTTAAAGGCTTGAAGTTACACAAGCAGCCATCTAGCAGAGAAGCACATAAGCCGACATAGAAGAAGCACACCAGCTTGTATGATCGTGAAGTATCAGTGGAATCAGGTATCAAATATCCAAAACAATTATATCAATGTGAAAAGAGGGGCTTGGAGTGGAGACTGAAAGCCCATCTGTAGACAATTGAACATCCTCCCACAGAAGGATTAAAAGAAAGGGATGATTCAAGCAGGGTCCAGTACAGCACTGATGAAACACACACCATTCCTCTAGTTCCTGAGTACTTCTAACTCACCACTACCATGACCCAGTTCTACCTTACAAATCCGGCTAGACCAGAATGCACACATTGGTACAGATAACAGCTCCTGACACATGGAATCCAGGATAGATAAAACCCGCAGGAACAGTAGTGGAAGTAGCGATATCATGAGGGTAGGGAGATGGTGGGGAAGGGGGGGAGGGGAATAATGGGGGAACCCATCACAAGGGACAACTCCCAACAGGACAAATAACAGAAAGGTGGGTAAAGGGAGACAATAGACAGTGTAAGACATGATATATATACATATAATTTATATTATATATAATATATAATTAAATATAATATATAATTGATCAAGGTTTCATGAGTATGGGAAGGTAAGGGAGGGAGGGGGAAAAAGAAGAGCTGATACTAAGGCCTCAAGTTGAAAGAAAATGTTTTGGAAGTATTCATGGTACAAGTGTGCTTAATACAATTGAATGATGAATTGTTATAAGATTTGTAAAAGCCCCCAATATAATGATTGAAAGAAAGAAAGAAAGAGATTAGGCTATCAGAATCAGCTCCCAACACTATCTGTACACCAAGCTAAAATATAATTTCCTTACTGAGCAGACCATCTTATCTTTTCAGAAATCGATAGGCAAAGACCTATAGATTTTTCTGGGTTTTGGCATTAATCTTCTGCTGTTGGTAATTTCTTACTCAAAAACATGAATCATTTTAAATATTTTCAATGAGCTGGTAGGTTATATGAACAATTTGGAGAATACCAACATCTAGTCATTAATTTTTTTTATTTAACCTTTATAATAACTCTATAACATAGTCTATATTCCAAGTAATAATGGTCCAAATAAATGTCACCAAACTTTCAAGCTCCACAGTGGAAATAAAGCATATTTATAGAGTTCATTGGTATTTTAGCAAGCATGGTATTTTTAGGTGACAAAATTCAGACATGTAAACTAATGTCACTCTCTACAATTGATATTAGCTTTCTGATGGCTGAAACTTAAGTTAAATCTCATTTTCTAGTTGTTCTTAGTCACACTAGGCATAAATTCAGTCTATTCAGAATGCAATTCAAGAACTTTCAAGTTTCACTCTCTTGCTCTTAAATTTCTTTCTCTAACTGGTATATCAGGTGTGGTTTATACCAAAAGTTATTTTCAATAGCTTCAACAGTTACAAACAACATAAACATAACATGAATTATTTATACTTTAATCAAAGTACATACAGAGCAAGCAACCATCTCACACATTTGCTGTCCATCTTTAAAACTACTTTACATTTTTCTAAAGGAAGTCATTGCCTCTCAATGCATGTCATCAAAGTTAATATTCCTAGATAAAATGTATACACTATCTATCTCTCTGAAGCATACAATGCCTTATATATGGTGGTCCTCAATAAACGACTCCTCGGAAACCAAATTCTAACCATTGGACCAATAGGCAACGTCAAGACCCAAGGAGAAACAAGTAAAACTGCCCAACGGCTTATTCTATGTGGATCCACAATCAACGTCCACGGGGACAGCAGCTGAAAATCAACATGCTGCATCGAATTGACCAGTATGCTACAAAAGATTTCATTAAAATATGAAAAAGCTAAGATATCACTTTGAGAACGAAGATGTACCTGTCCCAAGTCATGTATTTTCAATCACCCCATGTGCATCCAAAAGCTAGACAACAAATAAAGAAGAATAAAGCAGGAGGGATGGATTTGAATCATTGTACTATTGAAGAATATTGAAGAAAACATGGAATATCAGAAGAATGAACAAATATGCTTTATAAAAATTGAGAGATTAAGTAAACAAATATATACACACAAGGGTCTATTCCAAACAAAACACTTTTAAACCTGACTGCAATCAGTAGATGGCAAGAGACGATGTTTCTTAGCGTTCCTTTAAAAATAGGCCGACTCAGAATTGTGGCTTCTGAAGTGGTCTCTTGGACTAGTTAAATTCAAAAAGATCAGCTCAGAAGGCTAAGGGGACTATTTGGGAGCAGGGGTGGACCTCAAAGAATAATGATGGCATATTTTCTTAAAAACACAGGACAATTATGGGGGCTTATAAGGGGAAAAGGTATTTAGAAGGTTAAATACTACATTGGTAGTAAAAAGATCAGGAAAGTTATGTCAAGTAATTGTTCGCTAGTATGACTTTGCACTTATATATTCTTCCAAGGTAGCAGGCTGTCCTGTGAGAATTTCATCTGAGTACCTTATTTCACGAATCCTTCCCATTCATGTTTTGTTTTTTCTTTTTGAGCAAACAAAAACAAATACAGAAAATGTTGAAAAGCAGATCAAGTCCAGCATGCATCAGAGGGGGGATCAACTGACAAAGAATGAACTTTTTATTCCTAAACTGTTCTCAAAGAACTGTTAAAAGGAACATAATTTGTATCCTTGATGTACTAAAACTACCATTTTAGCATGGTGTAAATCAAAACGTATATAATTCATCAGGGAAGAGATAGAGAGATGGAAATATGCCTGCACAGGTGTGCATAGGTCCAGATGGAAGCTATGTTGAGAAACAATAGCTTCATATTTTGATATTCTTATTTAATAAAGGTTTCTATGATGGTGAGCTAGGTTACCTAGTGGATTAGGTGCATTGATCTGCTAACCAAAGGGTCAGCAGTTTGAAACCACCAGCCTCTCTGCTGAAGAAAGATGCGGGTTTGAGGCTCCAGTAAGATATACAGTCAGTCATGGAGTCAGAATCAACTTGATGGTTGCATTTTTTTGTTTTTATTTGTTTATATTTTATTCCTATGATTTTGATTTACCCCCATTCTGATAGAATGCTCTTTGTCAGCAAGGATGCCCGCCCTTGTCCGTGGTACTCTGAAGATGTTAGTAATAGGGCCAAATCTCTGAAGAGAGACCTCATCCTTCGGGAAGTAGGGGTGAGTGGAAAACAAGAAGACCTTCCCTGAGATGAGGTGCCACAGTGGCTGCAGCACTGTACAGGGCACACGACCAGGTATTGATTCATACATCGGGTCACTGTGATCGGAACAAATGGAATGGAATATATCCCCTTGAAGTAATTCTTTCCAAATAATCCCGTGTTCTATTCAAAACTTATGCATAAAAGTTATATTTATATTTTATAAAGCCAGCAAAACATCAAATTATCCTATTTATTGGGGGTGTGCATGTGATCCAAAATGGCTTTGTTCTCCAGGTAAGCAGGTGAATGAATGTCACTGACATTTAAATGACTATTGGTTTTGTTTAGACCTGGTATCAAAATTAAAGACTGCTTTGTAAAGTCTAGGAGTTTCCAAGAGAAAAAAATGGAGAAGGGAAAATTCTTCTCTGATCCTAAAATATCAGTCCTTTAGGAGCTGCTTTGCTCTATTGCAAACTATTTTGCTACACTACTCACCTAACCAGAAATTATAGGCATCATGAATTGGAGTCAGTTGGATGCCAAATTAGGTACTTATGCCCACTTTCCTATGCAGGGTGGCCTTAGAAACCGCCATCCTTTCATTAGCTGTTTAATTGTCCTGGGACCATCGCAAGTCAATATTTTTATTTCCTGTTTTCACCTGCCAGGGCTGAACATTTTTCTCCTTATTCTGAGTATCTGGCTAAATTTAACATGGAAGCTATGACAAAACAGACATGCAGGACGCTGCCCAGGCCAAATGAACTGGAAAACCCTAACAATTTAAAATATCCCTTTTTGTCTTGAAGGAAATCTTGGAAGTTATGTTTTTGATATGGTTCTACAAGCAGATTTGAAAAAAAGAAAATTACCAACTCCTACAGAGTTCAAAGCTAAAGCATTTCAGTTCTCTCTATAACAATAAAAGAAGATTTTTATCTTTATTTTGATAGACTAATTATAAAAACGTCTGTGGTAACAACCAACTTCTACTCTAACTTCCTGAAAGCAATACAAAGCAACATCTGCAAGCTAAACTTGAAATGAAATCCTTTTGAGTTTCACATTCCTAAAATGTATTTTCACTCAATGATTTTTAGAATTTTTTTTTTTTTACAATTCCTTTTAGGATCTTTTTAGTACCAAAAACCCAATTCAATTCAGGAAGGGATGCTAAGCCATTATCCCTAAATTACTTCTCAGGAAATTATTTTTATCAATTTTATCTGTTTCTTAACTCTTCAAAACCTGTGACTTTTTCATTCTGAAAGTGAAACCAAGAAACTAGCAAAAGCACGAAATATACTGTTTTTCTTCTTCTTTCCTTGTTCCAAGTGGACAGGTCTCATAAACCACATTTATAAAAGTAGGAAATTAGCTTCTCTTGTACATGCTATCAACCAAAAACTTTTGATTCAGCTGAAAATAGCGACTGCTCTGTACTGGTAATACAAATTGATTAGAATTGGGTATGGTGGTGGAGTGAACGGGCCTGTCTTTTTATGCACCATCGAATTTGCATGATGCCAAAGTGCTGGTTTCTCAGCAGAGCCATCAGGGGTGCTGAATGCACAGCTGGCCCAAGAAGAAATGGAAGCATTGGGAGGGACGAGATGGGGGCCTCCTGATGAAGACCAGCACTCTGGCAATGTAGAAGAAAAATGTACTGGATGTGTAACTTGCCAAGTGTAGAACAAGCAACTTGAAACCATTTTAGCACATGGGACTTCAGTTCCAATGGAGCATCTAGAGACGAGGATTTCTGGTACTTCTGAGTCATAATCGTTTGCTTCAATTGTCTGATTCCATTAAATGCCAGTGCCCACCTGCAGATGTCAGAAAGTGTGTGTGTGCATGTGTGTGTGATACTTCTGTAATCTTTATACCATTGGAAGGACAATACCATCAAATTCCTCCAGCTTTACAAGTGATTATGTATCTGAAATAGCCTCTCAATGCACTGGAAGACTGAGATATGACAGATAGTGTATCTCTATAAAGCCAAAACTTAACTGCCATCAAGTCAGTTCTGACTCAAACTACCCTATAGGACAGGGTAGAATTTCCCCTGTGAGTTTCCAAGACTGTAACTCTTTAGAGGAGTAGAAAGCCCTTTCTCCTGAGTTGTGGCTGACTGGTGGTTTCAAACTGCTGACCTTGCAATTAAGAGCCAAATGTGTAACCACATATACTGCATTATAAATGTACATACATACATGCTCATATGTATTTCCCTGTACTGAGGAAAGCATTTTCAAACTCAAAATAATATTAGAAATATAGGTGTCAGACATTGTTCTACGTACATTGCACATCATTGTATAGTCACCAAATACTGACAGCGTCCCTATCAATTGGTCTTAGTGTTATGTACACAGAGCATAGAAAGGCTATTGTGTCCAAGGTCAGCCACCAGTGGCAGAAGTGACATTCAACCCCAATCCTTCTGCCTCTGAAATGTATGTCTGCTCTCACCACAATAATGTACAACATCTTAATTCTCCTAATTGTACAGGCATTATGATTATATGAAAATTGAGACTTCCTGGGGTTACTTAAATAATTTTCTTCAGATAACATGGCATAGAGACCATGATGCAATATCTTTCTGATTCTAAAGGTCATACACATCACCACCTATAAATTAATAAAGCCAATACAGCCTGGTAAGTACAAAACCACTTTGGAAGAAATGTGAAAGTTATTGTGACCATCAAATACAACAGAGCCTTAAGAGTGAGCAAATTTTATGAGTTGTCTGATATGCACCATCGCACTGAGGTGGCCCATCCCAAGGTAGGAATAATATTGCCATAACACTCAATCAGGGGGCAAGGGTCCCAGAATTAACTGCTAATCTGGCCTAGAATTGCCACTGTGAAAATGCATGCGAGATGGCCTTTGCTTTTCTGAACTTTGCATATGCACATGACCAGCTCTTTTTGACAGGAAGGCCAGCCAGAAAGAAATTTAACCCAGAGACCCTAGCCTGGAATCATAATGGGAACTTCCCACCAGAGGAGTCTGGAATTGCATCCCCACAGAGCTCTTTGATCCTGGGAATGTAAACCCACTGGCAGAAGGGAAGAGAGCAGTAGATCACAGGAAAGAAGCCCTTTGTGGTAAAGGATCTTCTCCTTCTAGATGCACATTCGGGATTGCAGAATGGCTGGTTCCTGCTGAGCTCTAATGGGCTCATCTTCAGCTTCTGCACAAATGAGTAGAAACATTTTGAACTCAAACAAAAGCGCAGCAGCAGTCCACAGAGTGCACAACTCTCAGGATGCTGGGAGACCCAGCCAGAGCACACAGAACATGCGCTCTGCTTCTCCATCTGGCTTGTTGGATGCAGCCAAGTCAAACAGAGAAAGCAAATGGTAGTCTTTTGCCTTGGCCTTAGCCTTGGCCTTGAAGTACACACTGACTTCACCTTGCAGAGCTCTTCCTGTAAATCATGTTGGTTGTTAAGTAGTTCAATATAAAATACAAGCAGCTCAATGTAGTCAAAGCTGTCCAAGTGGAAAGAAACGTTCCAAAGCTATCTCTGATTAGCAGGGGGTATCAGTCCTTCCAATTTACCAATATTAGTCCTCAAAATTCAGGAAAACCCTGGAAACATAAGCCCATAGCAACACCATCACAAGTTACACGATAATGTAAAAACTTCTACATTGTGGAATTATTTTTTAGACAAATGGCAAAGATCACTTAATTTTTTAAAACTTTAAAATGGTAAATTTTAACAAAATAAAATCCACAATCACTGAAAGGTTATTGTTCTATATCTTAATTAAGTTGTACATGATTTCTACTTTGATTAACCTTAGATTATGTTCTGGAACCATCAAATACGTATTGCTGATAGTGCTGTTAAGCTTAATGTACATACTTTTTAATAAATAAAGCAGTCTTGGTCTATGTCCAGGTTCCCGGTATGGGAACTATTAAAATTTTCTAGCAAATAATTCTTTCTTCTGGGAGACTAACCCAACATTTTAAAGCTTTTAGGATTATCCCTGGCGTCTATGCACTAAATTCCAGTACAAGCCTCACCCGAATTGTAAACCCCAAATGTCTACAGTGTGAGATGTTAGTGAGAGGTAAATAGATCCATAGTTGAGAACTGTTCTCTTGTCAGGTGTGATGGAGTCCATTCTGACCCATAGCCACCCTATGCACAACAGAAGAAAACACTGACCGGTCCGGCCCAATCCTCACAACTGTTCCTCTCCATCACCTTGCTCTTTTTTGGCTGCGCTTCTATTTTACTAAGCATGATGCCTTTCTCCAAGAACTGGTCTGTCCTGACAACATATCCAAAATACGTGAGCCAAAGTCTCACCATCTTGCTTTCAAGGAGCATTCTGGATATACTTCTTCTAAGACATATCTGTTTGTCCTTGGTAATTTCAATATTCTTAACCAGCACCACAATTCAAATACATCAAATCTTCTTTGGTCTTCCAGATTCAATATCCAACTTTCACAGGCATTTGAGGCAATGGAAAATATCATGGGTTGCCTCAGATGCACCTCAATCCTCAAAGTAATACTCCTACTTTTTTATATTAACCAAGTCTTGTACAGCCACTTTATCCAATGCAATGTGTCTTTTGGTCTTGACCGCAGCTTCCATGAGAATTGATTGTGGATCCAAGCAAGACAAAAATCCTTGATAACATCAACCTTTTCTCCATTTAGCATGATATTATCTATTGGATGAGTTGTGAAGATATTGTTCTTCTTTACACTGAGTTGGAATCCATACCAAAGACTATAATCCTTGATCTTTATCAGCAAGTGCTTCAATTCCTCCTCACTTTCTGAAAGCAAGATTGTATCACCTGCATAGCTCAGGTTTTTAATAAGTGTGTTCATCTGGGTAGATTAGAAAAAATTTCATGGACACTCATATGTGTATAAGAAAGAGCTTTATATAAAAGAGAAATACTACATTGAGAAATATCTAAATCCAGTCCAGATCAAGTCCAAAAGTCCAATATTAGCTACTATGTCCGATACCAGTCTGTAGTTTCCTCTTCAGACTCATGCAACACTTGCAATGCTGCTGAATGCAGGAAGATCACAGACCAGTGAGTGGAAAGCCTTGTGGATCCTGTGGCAGTGTAAGCATCTCAGCTCTGGCATGGGTCTCCATATGGCTTCTCCAGCTCCAAAGCTGAAGAGCAGCTCCATGTGTCTTGTCATCAGGAATACCAAGCAAAGAGTGTCTGTGTCCTACCTCCAGCAAGCTGTTTATCTCCATAGTGCCTCTAAATGAGGTCATCAAGCAGTGACTTGATTGACAGGCTAACCTCCACCCCTTCACTCTTACAATCTCAAATTGGCAGCACATTATGTAACTACCACAATAAGCCTTCCTCCAATTCTGATGCCACATTCTTCTTCATATAAGCCACCTTTTCTGATGATTTGATCAGCATACAGATTAAATAAGTATGGCGAGAGGATGCAACCCCAAAGCACACCTTTTCTGATTTTAAAACAGGTAGTATTCCCTTGTCTGTCCACACAACTGGCTCTTGATCTATGGGCAAGTTCCATACGATCATGTTCAAGTGTTCTGGGATTCTCATTCTTCTCCAGGTTTTTCATAGTTTTTTATGATCCACACAGTCAAATGCTTTAACATAGTCAATAAAACACAAGTAAACATCTTGCTGGCATTCTCTGCTTTCTGCCAAGATCCGTCTAACATTGACAATGATATCCCTTGTTCCAATTTATCTTCTGAATTCAACGTGAGTCTGTGGTAGATCCCTGTCAATGTACTGCTATAACTGTTGTTGGATTTGTCTAAAGGATATTGAAAATCACTTCTAAATACTGATTGATACCTTCCTATTTACATGTAATTCCATATTATGTAACACAAATTAGAAAAGGCAATGATTAGACCCATTACTTTATTTCTTAAACCACAATATTATGTTGAGTTCATACACTTTAGAGTTTCTTTTCACATAACAGAAAACTCCAAAACATCAAATCCACTCCTGTTGAGGTGATTCTGACTAACAGCAACACTACATAAGATTTCTGAGGCTAAAAATCCATACAGAAGCAAATAGCCCATCTCTCTTCCACTGAGAAGCTAGGGACATAACTACAGACACTATAGTTACCAGCCCAAAGCTTATACAATACCATTACCAGAGTTGCTTCATCTCCTCCATCAGAGAAGTTGGTGGATTTGAACCATGAACTTTGCAGTTAGCAGCTCAATGCTTAGCCCTCTGCACCATTAGGAATCCTTATGAAAATTCTGTCATAATGGTTTTACCATTCTGACTATCAAGAAAATTCAATCAAACATATATGATTATATATTATATAACGGAATCAATATTAAAAATATCAAATAGGTAACTGCACCACTATGGAGGCTGTGTGTGGTGATTCTGGGAGCTACGCTACCTGTATCGCAAAGACACTACGGTCACCCATGGTAAGCAGATTTCAGTAGAGCTTCCAGTCTAAGAACACAATAGGAACAAGGAATAGGATACCCACTTCTGAGAAACTATCTACGGAAAATCTGATACAGGCAGAGAACATTGATACAGACCTGGAAGAGGAGCCCCTTACGCTGGAAGGCACACAAAATATTACTGTGGAAGTGCTGTCTCCTCAAAGTAGAGTTAGCCTTAATGACATGGAAGGAGCAAAGTCTTTAGACATTCACTGCGGATATAGCACAGCAGAAATTTAAAAGAAATATCTTAAACATCCATTAATAATCAGAATGCTAAGTATACAAATTATGAATATGGGAAATTGCAAAAATAGAAATGGCATACAAAGATCAATATCCTATGAATTAATGAGCACAAATGAATTGGTGTTGACTCTTTTTAATCCTGTGATTACATTTGTTTTATATGCTAGAAATGATAAGACCAAGAGGAAAGGTATTGTATTCGATGACAAAGCGAACATTTCATCATCTATTTTTTCCACAAAAAGTATTTTATTGGGCCCTAATACAGATATCCTATCGTTCCGTAGTACAATCACACCAAGCAGCATTGTACCATTGTTACAACAATCAGTTTCAAAACATTCTCTTCCTTTTGAACTCCATGACATGAGCTGCCTTCTACACAAACCCCCAGCTGTACCCCCAGGAACCCTTATTCTACTTGCTGTCTCTATAGGTTCGTCAGTCCTGAGTTTTGTATACTGAAAAACCTAAAAACACATAACACAAATTCAAAAGGATTGCCCCCAGTGACAAAACACATATGTGATAAACCCCAATGTGAAATAAATTCCATAAGTAATAGGATAACATTTATATGCCAAAGTGGAAGACTAGTTAATATAAACTTAATGTTACTCAAATTTATGCACCAACCACAAAATCGTGATGAAGGATGGAAGAATTCTATCAATGTCTCCTGCCTGAAATAGATTAAACATATAATATCAAGGTGCATTGATAATTACTAGTGATTGGAATGTGAAAGTCGGAAGCAATAAGGAAGGATCAGTGGTTAAAATACATGACCTTCATGACAGAAATTAAGCTGGAGATTGCAGGATTGAATTTTGTAAGACCAACAACTTCATCATTGTAAATATCTTCTTTCAAAAGCATAAATGGTGACTGTACAATAGCAGTCACCAGATGACATAAAGCTTGTCTACATCGATGGAAAGAGACCAATCACTTCAACCAAAATAAGGTCAGGTATTGACTGTGGAACAAACCATCCATTTCTCATATTTAAGCAAAGGTTGAAGGTGAAAAATATTAAAAGTCCATGAGAACCAACATACAACCTGGAGTACATCCCATCTGAATTTTGAGACCATCTCAAGAATGGATTTGACACATTCAACACTAATGATCAAAGACTAGAATAAGTTGTGGGATGAACAGGAATATTATACATGAAGATATTAAAGGATCATTAAAAAAAAGAAGAAATTTTTAAAGATCAAAGCTATGTCAGAAGACTCTTTTTTTAAACGTTTTATTAGGGGCTCATACAACTCTTATCACAATCCATACATACATCAATTGTTTAAAGCACATCTGTACATTCATTGCCCTCATCATTTTCAAAGCATTTGCTCTCCACTTAAGCCCTTTGCATCAGCTCCTCATTTTTCCCCTCCTTCTCCGTTCCCCCCTCCCTCATGAGCCCCTGATAATTTATAAATTATTATTTTGTCATTTATTGCCCTGTCCGACGTCTCCCTTCACCCCCTTTTCTGTTGTCCGTCCCCCAGGGAGAAGGTCACATTTAAGATTCTTGTAATCGATTCTCTCTTTCCAACCTACTCACCCTCTACTCTCCCAGTATCGCCCCTCACATCCCTGGTCCTGAAGGTATCATCCGCCCTGGATTCCCTGTGCCTCCAGCTCCTATCTGCACCAGTGTACATCCTCTGGTCTATCCAGACTTGCAAGGTAGAATTCGGATCATGGTAGTGGGGGGGTGGGGAGGGGCAGGAAGCATTTAGGAACTGGAGGAAAGCTGTATTCTTCATCCGTGCTACATCGCACCCTGACTGACTCATCTCCTCCTCTAGACCCCTCTGTGAGGGGATCTCCAGTGGCCGACAAATGGGCTTTGGGTCTCCACTCTGCACTGCCTCCCTCATTCACTATGGTAAGATTTTTTGTTCTGATGATGCCTTGTAGCTGATCCCTTTGGCACCTCATGATCACACAGGCTGGTGTGCTTCTTCCATGTGGGCTTTGTTGCTTCTGAGCTAGATGGCCGCTTGTTTACCTTCAAGCCTTTAAGCAGAAGAGACTTAAATGTACAGTAGCTAAAGTGAGTGGGGGGAAGGGGGAAGTGAAAGAGCTGAAAAGCTTGTGAAGGTGATCCCAGAGGACAGAGCAGCACATTCCAATTAGGTGTGAAGAGTGCTAGAGTCAGAAAACCAAAAAGGAAAAACACAATCAGCATTTCTCAAGCTGAAAGAACTGCAGGGGAGGGGGCTAAGGGGGGAGGGGTGGAACCATGTCTTGACTTGAACTATTGAAGTATTCCATGTTAAAATAGTGAGTAAAGCAGGAAGCAGCAAACAAAGTACACTGAAAAGTGAATTAATGCTAGTGTCATTGTTTTTAGGTGAGGTCAAGTCAGTTCTGACCCATAGCGACCCTATGTACAACAGTAGGAAACACTGCCTGGTCCTGGGCCATCCTCACAGCTGTTCCTATGTTGAGCCCATTGTTGCAGCCACTGTGGCAATCCATCTCCTTGAGGGCCTTCCTCTGTTTCACTTCTGCAAACATGATGCGTCCTTCTCCAGGGACTGATCTCTCCTGACAACATGTCCGAAGTACGTAAGATTAAGTCTTGCCCTCCTTGGCTAAGCACTCTGGTCATTCTGGCCGTACTTCTTCCAACTTCTTCCAAGACACATCTGTTTGTCCTATTCACACACACACACACACACACACATTCTCTCTCTCTCTCTCTCTCTCTCTCTCTCTCTCATGGCCATCGAGTCAGTGTCAACTCATGGTGGCCCTCTAAGGACAAAGTAGAATTGCCCCTGTGAATTTCCTAGACTGTAAATCATTTTTTTTCCAAGTGGGAATTTAATACATATATCATTTCATATTTCAATCACATTGGAATTGTACAATTCTACCACAATCACTTTCCAAGCATTCTGCTTCTAAATGGACTCCTTAGTCCATTTAGACATCATCTCCCTCTCCCCCCCCACACCCCACCACTGTCCTCTCTGGGAAGAAAAATCCCATCTTTCTCCCATGGAGGGCCTGAGGTCTTCAAACTGCTGACCTTCAGATCACAGCCCAACTGTAATCACTCAGGAGCCCTGGTGACAGAGGTTGAGCAGTGGGATGTGGGTCTGCAAGGTCAGCAGTTCAAAACCACTAGAAATGGGACTTTCTACTCCCATAAGCAATTACAATCTCAGAACCCCTGACCCCCCACCCCCCGAAGTAGTTCCACCCTGCCCTGCAGAGTTGTTCTGAGTGGGCATCAACTTGATGGCAGTCAGTGTAGAGTGTTTCTCCTTTGCTCAGCTTCCAACTTTCACATGCATCAGAGGTGCTTGGAGAGACCAGATACAGTTAGGTTAAAATTTCACAGCTTATGATTTATTTTTCCTTTTGTTCCATTTTTAATTTGCTCTAGTGTTTATTATTTCCTGCTATATTTTATATTGAGACTTTTGTGTTTTATTTTGTTGCTGCTGTTGGGGGTTTGGGGTGTGATTTTCATTATATGAAATCCAGAATATGTAAATTTGTCGAGACAGTGTCTACATTAAGAGGTTCTTAATTAATGAGGGGGAAAGGAGAGCTAATAAGAATGAGCACAGAGATGAATAAAGTTCTATAATTGACTGTAGTGATGTCTGCACAATTCTTTTTTTTTCATAATTCTATTTAATATATTCAAACCATTGAGCTGTCTAGTACATGGATTATATGTCATTAGGCTTTACAAAATAAATTAGTGAGCAATATCACTGATATGACATGCAAATAAAATTTGCTTATTCAAAAATTGTTGCTGCACCATATAGACAGGGAGCTCCCAGCAATTCCAGCAATATTCAGAGATGATATGGAAATAGAGAGATCATTGTTGACGTCAGAGAGATCTTAACTGAAAGATATTTTTGGCAATGATGCAATACACAAAGAACAAATCTCTAAAATCTATACAAAACGAACACCTCAGTAAGAAAAAGATCAATAGGCCAATTACAAGAGGGTAAGAGACATACACAGACATTTCATCAAAGGTGACATCCAAATAGTCAACAGAAATATGAAGATTATAAGATCATTAGCCTTCTGGAAAATGCCAATTAAAGCAGCAATGACATACCATCTCACACTGACAATGACAGCCAAATTGAAAAATCCAGAAAACAATACTGGGGAGAGTGGGGAGAGATTCAAGTCCTTATCTACTACTGATGGGTCTGTAAATATGTGAGAACACTTTGGAAAGTGATACGGCCCTACATCAAAACACGGGGATTAGAGTGGGGGGAGGGGTGAAGACATCAAGAGGTCCATATAGAAAAAGAATCTTTGGAAACTAATTGTGGTAGGAATTGTACAATTCTAACATGAATGAAATACGTAAATGTAAAATTCTGCTGGATATGATTGAACTATGAAATGATTTGATATATGTATTAATCACAATTAATAAAAAAAAACTGGGATTAGAAATCTCATAAGACCCAGCAATCCTTCGGTTTGGATACATATATACCCTAAGGAAGGAAGAGAAATAGTACAAACAGACATGCACACACCCATATTCTCTCAGTGCTGCTCACCTAGCAAGAAGATGAAAACAACCCAAACGTCCATCCACAATGGAATGAATGGAGAAACCAGTTCTATGCACAATGGAATACTATACATCTCTGAAAAAACACTGATTCCACCAGGAAACACCTCATGGCATGGATTGCTCTGGAGAATCTATGCTGAGTCAAGTTGCTGTTGTTGTTGCTGCTGCTACTGCGGTTGTTATTGTGAGGAGCCGGTTCCAACGCATAGTGGCTAACGGTGCAATAGAACCAAACACAGTCCGGTCCTGTGCCATCCTCACTATCGTTCTGACGTGTAAGCCCATTGTTGCAGCCACTGTGGCGATCTGTCTTGTTAAGGCCTTCCTTTTCCACTGCCCTCTACTTTACCAGGCATGATGTGAAATGAGTCCATCACAAAAGTCAAATATTGCATGAGGCCAAGTTTGAAAAGAAACAACCAAGCAAAGAGCTTCAAATCAAAGTGACTATATTTTGGAGGTTACCAAGAGGTGTGTCTGGAGGCAGTTGGAGACACGGAGGAGAGAGGATGCTGCAATTGGCTAGAGCAGGAGTAGAGGACATGTGACCTGCTGACTGTATAAGGCCCGAGAAATTACTTTGTCTGGCTCTGCCAAGGCAATCTCAGGCTGCACTCAATTTCAATAAATCTTGGATCTTTTTTCATAAAAACACAAAGTTACATTAAGTGACTCATAACTATAAACATTAATGGACAAGTGAGGAATGTCCATTACAGGATAACAGGACACATACAAGTACATGATGAGACAGAAAACGCATGCTTCTCATTGGCCTGTCTGCCTGTATTGCCGTGACTCAGAGACGAGTCAGTGCCAAGCAGGTGGGGAGCTGACCCCTTGCCAAAGGATAAGCACGCTGTCTAGAAACTATGGTGACTCGGTGAGGAGGAGACAAGACACGATGCTGATGACCTGCTTTCAATAATTCATGATCGTGTTCTCAACTTCCTGGTCAGCTTCTTGGTCTGCACAGATGAGGACTCCATAAGTCCGTGATCAGCAATCCTTGAAACACTGAATCTCACATGAAAACTAAGGAAATTATGGTACACAGAGAAGAGACCTCAGGAGTGAGACGAAAGTGGGATATGTTCCAAATCTAAGCTGCAGGTTTAGAGCAGCAACCAAAGCAACACCACCGTGCTGCTGGCAACACACACTGGGGAGCTGCTAACGCGTGAGTGGCATGACGGCTTACACATGTGACGACAAGGAACGACAAAAGGATGCGAAGTGTCAATCTTTCCAAGAGAAATGGACAACGGATTCTTTTTTTTTTTTTTTAAACTGGTCAAAGGCAAACCTGTGTGCCCAGTTTGCGGGAATGGGCTAGCCGCTGGAATTTATTTTAAAAAGTCCATCTGGAGTGTCTTCATAGCTCAAACTATGCTCAACTCAATGGGGTGGGTGGCCAAACGGGTCTGGATAGAAGGGAGGCTCTGCAGCAGAGTTCGGAGTGACAACAGGGTGCTTTCACTAGGCCTGGCTGTGACAGAGCCCACATGATTCAGACAAGTTATGTAGCAAGCCAGCTCATCACACAGAAGCTGAAGCCTCATGTAGCAGGGGCTGCCGCAGAGTTGTGAGATCCAAAGTAAAATTGTTTCAGGGTGTTACGGTTACTGATCTACCATACGATATGGCAAAAACACTGAAGTACTCTGCAGAAGATTTCCAACTTTCCCCGGCTTGTGAAGAGACAATAGACATAACAAATGGTGCCCAACGGGCCATTTTCATTCAAGGGGTGATCGCAGTGTGAGAGGGAGAGGAACTTCCGTCACTGGAAACCAGGCCTGGCATTACAAGAGGTGAGGACTTGTTCGGGAGACCTGTTTTATCCATGAAAACGTTTGAGCTAACACTTGAAAAGTTAAGAGGCCTTACTACAAATGGCGCTCCAGCCATGGCTGGCTCACAGAAAGCGTTCATTGTATTTGTCAAGAAAGAACTGAATCCTCTCAATCTCGATTCAAGTGATTTACTTATGTGCCCCTGCATCATACATCAAGAACGTTGCTAGGCAGTCTTTGCCAGTCAGCCATGTGATGTCAGTAGTGGTGCCATACGTACACTTTGTCCAAGCGGAGGGTTTACCGGGCACCATTCTAAAGGGCTACTGGCTGATCTTGACTCTGGTGACGGCAATCTTGTTTATCGCTGTGAAGTGGCTTGGCTGGGTCATGGGAACACGCTCGTGAGGTTTTAGCAACTATGGGATGAAATCCAGGCGTCCATCGAGATGAAGGGAAAACCTACCGGGACTTGATAACAGCAAGTGGCTGTGAGATTGAGCACGCGTGGTGGACATTACCAAAGACTCCTCTGAGCTGAATGTCACACTGTCCCGACCGCCTGCTCAGCGCCCGGCTTTCAAGAGCTGAGGACTTGTTTGAGAAACTTGTTTTATCAGTGAATGAAACAAGTTGTTCTGTTCTGAAATCACTTGAAGCTACACTAAGGCTTTGGAAAGTGCAAACGGAAAAGAATAGCTCCTTGCATTTTCCCACTCTCAAAAGAAAAAAGCCCTCTGGGACACTTGAATATGCTGATGAGTGTTCTAAGCTAATTGAGCCATTTAATGAACGATTCAAGATCATGCAAAGTAAACAATTGGAGCTGAACATCTTTGCTACACCATTCAATGTGGAGCCAGCTAATGTGTCCTTTAGTAATTCATCTACAATTTGTTTTACAACATTGATTTTAATAGCAACAATGTAACAGTGTTCTTTTCACTTCCTGCATCTTGTTTACAATGTCCATTCATCTCTCTCCTGTTCTTTGTGTGCCTTCTGGGCTTTCTTCCTGAGATAGTACTTTTGATCTCACATGGTGATGCTATTACTCACCTTGCAGTCTGGCTGTTCTTTGACTGAAGGTTGAGTCCTGGGGATAAGTTCCGGTCCCGTATGGAAGGGTGACTAAGGACCATAATGTAAGAGGGTTTCACCAGGCTCTTTCTGATCAGTAATCCTGCATTTTTTAATATCTAAGTCTTATTCTACAGTATTCTTTATTCCAGGTTTCATATTTTGATCCCTTTCAAAGGATTGGTCAATAGTGGTAGACTGGCACAATTTATTTCTTCTAAACTCAGGTTTGGAGACCAGAGTTTGTGTGGCCTTTCTTCTTTTTCAATGCGTACATCTGTTGACATAAATTCTGCTCTGAGCACTGTTTTTATTGTGTCCCAAAGATTTTGGTGTACTGTGTTTTTAGTCCCATTTGATTCTTGAATTTTTAAATTTTATTTTAAATGTCTTCTAATACTCTTTAAAATGATGTTCTCTTTCCATATAGTTGATCCCCACTCTCCTGTTCTTCCGATTTTTAATTTCTGCTTTTATAATGATATTATTGGAAAAGATGTTTTGTATTGTTTCTATGTTTTTTAATTTATTAAAGTTTTCTTTGCTTCCTACAATATGGTCTTTGATGAAGGATTATTCGTGTATGTTGCAAAAGTATGTGTATAGTGTTCCTTATGGGTGAAGTATTCTGTGAGCACTTCTACCTGTCTATGAGTACAAGTTGATTGATGGTGCTATTGAGACCTAGGTCTCCATTGAATTTCCTTCTGATTGTTCTGTTCTTCATCAAAAATGGTGTGTTAAACTCCTCTACTATCTTTGTGTAATTGTCTATTTGCCATTCCAATGTATTGGAGATTGCTTGATATATTTTCTAGCTCTTTTGGGTGTATATTCTTTATGGTTATGTCTTCTCAGTGAATTGATCCTCTATTAATTATATAATGTCCTTCTTTGTCTCTTGTGATGGGTTATTTTTACTTCAAGTGTGGTTGATATTGCCACGACTACTCTTTTTTGGGTACTTTTTTGCTTGATATATTTTTCTATCTTTTGATTTTTAATATATTTGCATCTTTGTGTAACAGGTGTATTTCTTACAGGCAACAGATTGTTGGGTGGTGGTTATTTGAACCATTTGTACTCAGTGTGATTATTAAAAAGCGTGCCATTTTGTTATCTTTTATGTTGTGTTGTTGATTTCTGGGTTCTGCATAATTTTCTTTACATCATTTTTTAACATAAAAATTCTTTTTGTTTATGGATTTTTATCATTTCCTTTGTTGTCATTAATTTTTGTTTGCTTAGTCATCATGGGATTTTTGTCGTTTTGTTTTGTTAAGTCATTGTTGTTGTTTTTAGATGGCATCAAGTAATCCCGATCCGTAGTGACCTCCTGCACAACAGAAGGAAGCCCTGCCCATCCAGCATCACCCTCCCAATCGTTCTTATGCCTCAGTCCATTTTAAGTAGGTTTATTGACTTTTCTTTGTGATTAATTTGAGGTTTAACTTGATCTTCCTAAGTTTAGAGCGGTCTGTTATTTCCTGATAGTACTTTTATACCGCTTCCTATGGAAGTTCCGGATCATTTAGAGCAGTCTGTTATTTCCTGAAAGTACTTTTATACCGCTTCCTATGGAAGTTCCAGATCGTTTAGAGCGGTCTGTTATTTCCTGAAAGTACTTTTATACCGCTTCCTATGGAAGTTCCAGATCGTTTAGAGCGGTCTGTTATATCCTGAAAGTACTTTTATACCGCTTCCTATGGAAGTTCCGGATCGTTTAGAGCGGTCTGTTATTTCCTGAAAGTACTTTTATACCGCTTCCTATGGAAGTTCCGGATCTTCACAATGTATTTCCATTATTTGTTTTAAAGTGGTCCTTCTTTAGAAACTGACAGATCTGGTTCCCTGTCTTCGGGTGTGTGGCTGTGATATCATCTTGAGATCTTTTTCTGTCTCATCTGCATTGCATGTGAGAGGTAGCAAAGCTACTAAATGAATCCCGCCAGGGGACAAGATCAACATACACATAAGATCAATACATCAGTAATGAACAAGCTGAACAGGAAGCTAAGAAAATAATTCTACTAACCCAACATCCTAAAGAATAAAATAACAAGTCTCAACAAAATTCTACAAATAAAACTATAAAATCTTACTAAAAGAAATGCAAAACATCAACATAAAAACAAATAAATGTTGTGCTTATGAACTAAAGTCTTAATATTGTTATTACTAATACAGAAAATCTATAGATTCAATCAGATCCCTATCAAACTCCAACATCATTTTTGAGAAATGGAATAACTAAATCTCAAATTTATATGGAATTTGCCAGAGCCCCCAGTAGCCAAAATAATTTTTGGAAACAAGACAAAATAGGAGTCCTATATCTCAATTTCAAAACATACAGTAAATATTCAGTAGTAGAGTGTGTTGCACTATGCAAGAATGGGTATATAAGCCAATTGATTCAAACTGAGACTTCAGAAATAAATTCATACATTGATAACCAACTGATTGCCAAATATACCCAGTGGAATAAAATAGTCTCTTCAGAGTCTTTTCACATGCAAAGGACTAAAGAAGAACATCTCAAGCCAAAATATAGGAATATTAAATCAAAATAGATCAATGGCTTCAACTGAAATGTAAGAACTGAAGCCATGAAACGCTTATATGGAAAGATAGGAGTAATGTTTCAGTAAGAATACTGAATAGTTGACACCACATAATAAAGAGCTTCTTTTTTTTAAAACAATTTATTAGGGGCTCATACAACTCTTATCACAGTCCATATATATACATACATCAATTGTATAAAGCACATCTGTACATTCTTTTTTTTTTCATTTTTTTCTCTTTTCTTCTTTTACATTTTATTAGGGACTCAAACAACTCTTACCACAATCCATACATATACATACATCAATTGTATAAAGCACATCCATACATTCCCTGCCCCAAACATTCTCAAGGCATTTGCTCTCCACTTAAGCCCCTTGCATCAGGTCCTCTTTTTTTTTCCCCCTCCCTCCCCATTCCCCCCTCCCTCATATGCCCTTGGTAATTTATACATCGTTATTTTGTCATATCTTGCCCTATCCGGAGTCTCCCTTCCCCCCTTCTCTGCTGTCCCTCTCCCAGGGAAGAGGTCACATGTGGATCCTTGTAATCAGTTCCCCCTTTCCAACCCACTCACCCTCCACTCTCCCAGCATCGTCCCTCACACCCTTGGTCCTGAAGGTATCATCCACCCTGGATTCCCTGTACCTCCAACCCTCATATGTACCAGTGTACAGCCTCTGTCCTATCAAGCCCTGCAAAGGAGAATTCGGATCATGGTAGTTGGAGGGGAGGAAGCATCCAGGATCTAGGGGAAAGCTGTGTTCTTCATCGATACTACCTCACACCCTAATTAACCCATCTCCTCTCCTAAACCCCTCTATGAGGGGATCTCCATTGGCCGACACTTGGGCCTTGGGTCTCCACTCTGCACTTCCCCCTTCATTTAATATGATATATATACATCTGTACATTCTTTGCCCTAATCGTTTTCCTTTTTTTCTCCTCTTTTCTTTTTTTACATTTTATTAGGGACTCATACAACTCTTATCACAATCCATACATATACATACATCAATTGTATAAAGCACATCCATACATTCCCTGCCCCAATCATTCTCAAAGCATTTGCTCTCCACTTAAGCCCTTTGCATCAGGTCCTCTTTTTTTTTTGCCCCTCCCTCCCCGCTCCCCCCTCCCCATGTGCCCTTGGTAATTTATACATCGTTATTTTGTCATATCTTGTCCTTTCCGGAGTCTCCCTCCCCCCCCCCCCACCTTCTCTGCCGTCCATCTTCCAGGGAGGAGGTCACATGTGGATCCTTGTAATCAGTTCCCCCTTTCCAACCCACTCACCCTCCACTCTCCCAGCATCGTCCCTCACACCCTTGGTCCTGAAGGTATCATCCACCCTGGATTCCCTGTGCCTCCAGCCCTCATATGTACCAGTGTACAACCTCTGCCCTATCCAGCCCTGCAAGGTAGAATTCGGATCATGGTAGTTGGGGAGAGGAAGCATCCAGGATCTGGGGGAAAGCTGTGTTCTTCATCGGTACTACTTTGCACCCTAATTAACCCATCTCCTCTCCTAAACCCCTCTATGAGGGGATCTCCATTGGCCGACACTTGGGCCTTGGGTCTCCACTCTGCACTTCCCCCTTCATTCAATATGGTATGTATATATATATATATATATATATATATACACACACACACATACATACATACATACATATATATACACACACACATACATACATACACACACACATATGTATACACATAAAGAGCTTCTTATGTCAAATTAGTGAGACCAAATTGGTTTGTGTAATCCATAGGAAGACATTGAGAAATGGGTGAAAATGAAGTCACAGTTAGGCATGAAGAAGATTTTTTGTTTATTTTTTTGTAGATGTCAAACTTTGCATCCCTCTTAAAACTACAGCTCAACCACGTGACCATCGTCATCTATAGGGGAAATTAGTCCATTGAGGAAGTATGCTCTTACTTTGAGACGTAGAATCACGTCACTTTGCTATTTTCCTATCTTTCAGTTTGTACGTATGTGCTAATAACGAGTTATCTTATTTTAAATACCAAAGTCACCTTATTCCCCAATACAGAATTTGTTCCCAGCTAATCTTTATTGAAAGCCCTTTTCAGTACTCGAGGGCTTGCAAGCCGGATGCTCTTTGCCAACACAGTCCTCATCCACCGTGGGAAGTAGAATCCAGCCTGCTATGACCAGGGATTACTAGGATAGGCATGATTCTCTCCAGCTCCCTGGTGACCATGCTCTTCCAGCTTCCTGGCCACCTGGGTTGCCCTGGATCAATACTTTTTGAAGCCTAAGGGGTGATCAAGATGTATTCCGTACTCTCCATTGCCCTGTTTTTAAACAGTTTTGTGAGATGTGTATGCACCTTCTTATACCACTCTAGTGGGCAGGAGTGTTCAGGCCCAGTGCCAAGTTGGTCCTGTCCTGCAGAGGTCAACCCTCCATACACAGCAGGGACATGCAATGACAAACAACCGGCAGTCTATTAGAATGAACGAGAAGGGAGGAAAACCAGCCAGAAGATAACTGAGGAAGCTGTGAGCACTGTTGACAGTGACTTGAACCATATTAATAAGAGAGCTAGAAAAATACACGTTAATGTAAAAGAAAACCATTTTTGTAATGGTTTTGTACAAAATGCTCTTTGTACAATTAAGTGTTATATGTAAAGTTCCCTTTTAATACAGTAAACTTACTATTTTAATGTAGGACCATTTTTAAGCAAACCTCTTAAAATATTGCTATACTTAAATCATCACAGTCTCTTTTTCTCCAGATGGTACATTTCCTTTAAATAACTGCAAAGATGTCAGATCAAATTAGCCCTTCTCTTCCTAAAGTGAAAAGTTCCAGTGAGCAAAGACAAATTTTTTATGGAAAATTGCTTAATAAAGTGCTCTCTCATGAGAACTGGACCTTAAAACTAGAAAAGTGACTCTTAATGTTCAACACATCCTTCAGCGATCTGAATACTTGGTGCAGTCACTAAAAATTATTTCTGGTTTAACCACATCTCAACACACTGTACACATTGGGATTGCTTCTTTTTTCCTCTACTTAATTAAAAACAAAAACAAACAAACAAAACCATGGGCTCTGCTAAGTAATATAACTTAATTTCACCATTATGTTCCATTATTTTTCTTCAATTTTAGTGATTATATTTCTTGCCACTTAACTAGACTACAGCTTCTTAGCTTTCAAAATGTTTCTCAGTCATGACTTTTTCAAAACATACTTATAAATTTATTTAAATAAAACCCTTAGAGTAGTACATGTAATTTATGATATATTGGGATAAAGGAAGCACTTTCTATAATTATTACTGATCCTTGGACCCCACTCCAGAGATAGTTGCACCATCAGTATCTTTGTGCTCCACTTAGCACTTTTCCAAAGTTCTATATGTGATTCCAATGATCAACCAGTGTGTCTAATGACCAGCCAGTGTTGAGACACACTGAACTTGAACCAAGTGCCATAGACAAAACTTTCATAACTTGAATCTCAGAAAAGCTGGCCATTCCAAATCTATGACCCCATGTTTCCACTGATTAACAAATCCTACCATGAGCCATAAGCTATCCATAAAATCAGACATATATCGATATATCTATTTCTCTATCTATGATAGTAAGACAATTTCTACCCTGAAGCAAATAGCAACTAATTAAATAAATACAGAACAATTCGTTAAGGGTAGGAATGATGATGTTAACAAAGAGCAAGTGTCAGATAAAGAAAACCAATTGTCAATTCTATTTGGATAAAGTAATGAAGGCTTACAAAACAAGATAGAAACTTGAACTGCTCATATGAGGACAAACAGCTCATTTGTTAGTTGGAAAAGCACGGGAATGACATACTAGGCATGGGGAAAGATATGTCCAAAAGCTACAGAGAAAATAATAGCATACATTATTTAAGAACTCATAGGGAATTCAAAAATTAAAGAAGACAAGAAGTGCTAAAGATGAATCTGAACAGATTGGCAAGGCCTATTAAGTCAGGAAAAAACATTGTGACTTTTTCTTATGGATGAGAAAGATCAAAGAAGACCGTTTAAGGAAGAAGGTAACATGATCATATCTCCAACTTACATCTCTTCTCACTTATACATCAAGGTAAGCCTTTAGGAGCCCATTCATCATCTGTCACCTGTCACACTGAGAAGTCCAGTTCAAATTAGCTTCTATTATGCCTTTAGCCGGTTCTTTTGCAGAATGAAGACAAGCCAGTTTTGGGGGTGCTAAGAGTTTGCTGTAGGCTAACAAGAAAGGCTGGCAGTTCAGACCCACTGAGTGGTGCTGGAGAAGAAGAGTCTAGGAATCTACTTTTGTATGAATCCAGCCAAGAAAAGACAACGGAGCTAACTTCTATTCTGCCACCTACAGAGTTGTCATGAGCAAGACTCAATTGGATGCCAACTGGGTTCTTTGCTTGTGTGTTTTGTTCTTTGTTCGTTTGGGAAGGGCAAAGCAATGACTAATTAGAGAGTGTTCTTGGGGCTTGTTGTTAGTGCTACCAAATCAGTTCCGGCTCTGCCCTCCCTCACCTTCCTCGGTACACAACCGAGCAAAGCACTGGCTGGGACTGGGCCATCCACACCACTGTTAATAAATGTAAGCACTGTGTTGAAGTCACCGTATCAATCCCTCTCACTGAGGACCTCCTTTTCCACTGACCTTCTACTTTCCTGAGCACGCTGTCCTTCTCCAGGGACTGGTTTCTCTTGACAACATGTCCAAAGTGTATGAGATGAAGCCGCACCATCCTCACTTCTGAAAACTAGAACATTCTAGTTTTGCTTCTTCTAAAAAAGACTTGTTTCTTCTTATGGTAGTTCATGACAATTGAAAGTCTTCATGAACATTAAAATTCAAATACATAAATTCTTCCTTGGTCTCCCTTATTAATTGTCCAACAAGAAGGTAGACACACATAACTTGGGCAAAATGGAAAATAATATATAATAAGAGGAAAGTGAAGAGAAAAGATTAACCACGAGCTAAATAAAACCAAGAAAGATGCTCTACATATCTCCTTTTCCCAGCTTCTTTCTATGAACACAAATAGTGCAAATAACTTTATATTTTAATATAGACTTTTACATTAGATCCATACAAGATTTTCTATAAAATGGAACTGCAAAAGAAATAACAGAACATGTGAGTCTCACAGATAAATGAAAAGGCCTCCCAAAGAAATTGCACTTGGGCCCACCAAGGCCTGAGGACAATATTCCTGCACAGGGAGGCCAAAGCACACAGAGGACCATAGGGCCGGCCCCATTGCAAGATAGGACGTCCCTCACTGACCCATAGTTCTATGGAAACAACAATGGAGACGCAGTGCAGGAATTGTGCTGATCTTACTTCACCACACTGAGGCGAAACACTAAGGGCATGCAACAGAGCAGTAAGGGGGACAGAACAACAAAGTCCCCAGGGAATACCAAAAATAGACTTTGGGGCCAGGACATGGCACCCCATCAGACTCCACTAGAAAACACTCGTAAAAGTCAACGAACAGATCTTGAACTATTTACAGGCTTTTCTTTTTCTTTTTTTTAACGTTGGTTTATTGTTGTTGTTTTGTTATCTTTCATTGCTTTGTTTTGCTCTGTCTTGTTTTTGTACATATTATTATCTCTGCAAGTCTGTCCAGATAACATAAGTAGGATAAACAATCTGGAGGAGAAAACAATGGGACCAATGGGGAGCCATGGGAGATGGAGGTGGGGCAAAAGAAGTGGGTGTTAACAAACCCAGGGACAAGGGAAAAACAAGTAATCCAAAATCAATGGTGAGGAGGGAGTAGGAGGCTTGCTAGGGCTTGATCAAGGGCAATGTAACTAAGAGGATTACTGAAACCCAAATGAAGACTGAACATGATAGTGGGACAATAGCAAAGTAAAAGGAAATAGAGGAAAAGGGCTTTTATAGAGGTTTAAATATAGGCATATACATATGTAAATATATTTATATATGATGATGGGGAAATATATCTATGTGCATATATTTATAGGTTTAGTATTAAGTTAGCAGATGAACATTAGGCCTCTACTCAAGTACTCCCTCAAGGCAAGAACATTTTGTTCAATTAAACTGGCATTCCATGATGCTCGCCTTCCCGATATCATTGCGGAAGACAAAGCGGGTGCATAAGGAAATGTGATGAAGAAAGCTTATGGTGCCCAGCCATCAAAACATATAGCATCTGGAGTCTTAAAGGCAAGAAGATAAACAAGTGACCATCTAACTGAGAAGCAACAAAGCCCACACGGAAGAAGCACACCAGCCTGTGTGATCATGAGGTGTCGATGAGTTCAGGTATCAGATATCAAAGAACAAAAAATCATATCATTGTAATGGAGACCCAAAGTCCATCTGTAGGCAACTGGACATCCCCTTACAGAAGGTTCGTGAGGTGGATATGAGCCAGTCAGGGTGCAGTATAGCACCAATGAAATATACAACTTTCCTCTAGTTCTTTAATGTTTCCTCCCTTGCCCCCCCCCCGCCCCAACTATCATGATCCCAATTCTACCTTACAAATCCAGCTATACCAGAGGATGTACACTGGTACAGATCAGAGCTGGAAACACGGGGAATTCAGGACAAATGGACCCCCTCAGGACCAATAATGAGAGTAGAGATACCAGGAGGGGAAGGGGAAGATGGAGAAAGGGGGAACCAATCACAATGATCTACATATAACCCCCTCCCTGGGCGATGGACAACAGAAAAGTGTGTGAAGGGAGACATTGGACAGCGTAAGACATGAAAAAATAATAATTTATGAATTATCAAGGATTCGTGAGGGAGGGAGGGTGAGAAGAGAGGGGGGAAATGTGGAGTTCATACTAAGAGCTCAAGTAGAAAGAAAATGTTCTGAGAATGATGATGACACCAAATGTACAAATGTGCTTGACATAATGGATGGATGAATGGATTGTGATAAGAGCTATAAGCGCCCCCAATAAAATGATTTTTTTCAAACAGAAATTGTACTTGGGAAAGTATATCTTGAAATTGTACACTTTGTAATAGAATCTTTAAAAGTGTCCATCCAAATAAGACTACACAGAAATTTTTGTTTTTTTAGGGGTGGGTGAAAATATTACACAAGTAAAAATAATACCAAAATATTTATTGAGGGTTGAGATAGTTAACGTTTATTGTGCCAATATGGCCAATGAACACATGTGGGATTAATTGAAGGACAGAAAGATAAATAGTTTGGCGAGCCTTTCTTGTCTCTCACTCTTTGATCATCAGAACAGTGTGTGGCTGCCTTGCTTGTTCTGTGCCTTAATTTGCAAGCTACACTACCTGTGGGTCACCCAACCCGTGGACTGTGTCACTGTAATTGGAGGTTTCTTCAACACACGATTGGAATATGCATCTCTTGAGCTGGAAACTGTCGGACCCTGTCATCTGTCTGACTGTTGGTGACCTCCCTGCCTTGCTGTTGCTGCCTGTTCCCGGATAGCCTGAATTGCTCTACAGAGGACTACCTGGTGGCCCTCAAGACTTGAAGGACTGCCAGTGTTTCACAGCTGTCTCATGGGAGTGAGTTGCACTGAGCCATTTGTACTGCTTTATAGATTAATTAACTGTTTATTTCTTATGTTATATATCTCTCTATATAAATATATATATAATTATTAGCATTGTGGTTTTGTTTCTCTAGAGAACCCTGTCTAACATAAGGGTTTAGTATGCTGTGATTATCCTTACAACAAATATACTAGCACTCTTTTTAATGCGTGTCTTAAAGATGAAGAAACTGAGGACTATTTATCCTACGTATAAGCTAGCCAGTCAGAATCCACTGTACGAGGATGTGGACCGAGGCATGGCGCTCCGGTTGCTCACAGCCACAGGAGTAACCAGATCACCACATTCTTTTCTAGTCCCTGAGCCCAAGTCACAAGAAAAATACTGAGTGCGCACTAACGCCTGCATATTTAAGAGGTGGTGCTAAGGGAATTTTATAATATGTTACAGACATTTTCATAGGTTGTAATAAGATTTCTTACAAAGGACAGTAAGCATGCCTGCCCATTGCACTGGCTGGAAGTACTGTCTCTAACTTTAAAGGTTGTTCACTATACAAATAAACTTGAGAACAATCGGAAGCAAAGTCAGTCACTGTGCCTGATTAAGCAACATGAAAATATGTGAGAGAATTGTGAAGAATAGTTTTCTCAAATTCACATAATTAGTAAGTGTCAGAATCAGAACTTGAACCTAACCCCTGCTCATTTGAGCTGCAAAGCTCTCTGTTAAAGTTATCAGGAAGCAAAGGGGGAAGAACATTGTGTGCCTTAAAAATCTAGATCTCTCTTTAATGCTCCTCCCTCCCACTGTCATGACCCCAGTCCTCCCTTACAAATCTGGCTAGATCAGAGCATGTACACTGGTACAGGTAAGAGCTCTCGACACAAGGAATCCAGGACAGATAAACCACCCAGGACCCATAATGAGAGTTGCGATACCATGATGGTAGGGTGAAGGTGGGGGTAGGAGCGGGAGAAAGGGGGAACTGATCACAATAATTAATGTATTACCCCCCCACACACCAAGGGGGATGAACACCAGAAACATGGGTGGAAACAGCATGTGCTGTAAAATATGAAAATAAAAATAATTTATATGTTGTGAAGACTTCAAGAAGAAGGGAGGGTGGGGGAGGGAGGAGCAAAAGGAGGAGCTGATCCCAAGGGCTCAAGTAGCAAGAAAACGTTTTGGAAATGATGATGGCAACATATGTGCAAATGTGCTTGATACAATGGATATATGGGTTGCTATAAGAGCCTACAATAAAATAATTTATTTTTTTAATCTAGATCTCTCAGTCATTTGAAAAGAGGATGAACCAAAAAAAGATTTCCAAAGAGCCTTCACTATGACACTTATTTGAAACCCTTGAAACACAACCTCTGGAGGATCATAGATCTCATTATGCCATGAGGAACATTTTAAAGACATAGCAGCTTTGGTATAAGAAAAATACATACATGTGCTATATGTGTGTGTCTATTTTGTCCAGAATACTCTTGGAGATTTTCTTTCAATGTTTCACTCTAATCTGACTTATACAGAAGATGAAGGGTAGTTAAATGCTATACCAATAATGTAGCTGATTATACCATTTCCAACCACAGCTATTTTGGACCATTGGGCATTGTATTCGAGAGATATCAATGTCTGGAAAACATAATCATAATTTGCATCTTCCTTCAGTCTAAGGAACCAGAGGAGTTCTTATTTTGCTAATCAGAGGTGAACAAAGCTATTGCTTTAAGGACAACAAAAGCGCACGTCTGCTCTTGCTCAAGCTCCGTCTGGCTGCACCAGTCTTTTCAAAGGATGGTTGTGGAGGCGCATGCAGGGCCGCACCCTCTCCTGGTCAGAACACATCTGGCATCCCTGTCTGTTTCGTCTTCAGTCTCATCCTGCTGTTAGAAGCTCATTACGGAGGAGACTGTGCTGTGCAATTTGGGGTCAAAGTCAACGAGACTACCAGCCCCATT
This sequence comes from Tenrec ecaudatus, assembly GCF_050624435.1. Lineage (NCBI taxonomy): Eukaryota > Metazoa > Chordata > Mammalia > Afrosoricida > Tenrecidae > Tenrec > Tenrec ecaudatus. Next base: position 93,731,228 of record NC_134536.1, read on the forward strand.
ATAAGAGTCTATGTCCATGGAACCCCAGAATGTTAGATGATGGTAAATGAGTCTTTACCTATTCCATACCTCTTACTTTTTTTTACCATCTTAATGTCCATTGCTAAAAATAAATGGTGTTTACTGACCTCCTAGAACAGTGGGGCTGACTTGGAAAAAGGAAATGCTTTTATCTGATCTTAACAAGTAAACACTCAGCGCATGCCCCAGCGGGAAGGCTAATGTTAGGAGTTTCAGACAAGGCTATGCAAATACCAAAGATCCATTTCTGCGCACTGGGAAGGCCTGTTTCCTCTTTCATGCTCTGCAAGCAGCAACCCTCAACAAAGAAGACCTGCTGGACGTCTCTTTCTGTTTCCGAGAAACAGTGTTAAGCCTCACATGGGTCAGTAAAATCATATTTTGTTTCACAGCATGCCCAAGAAGAAAGGAGGATTAAGTCTCTCTTCCAGGATTTGAAATCTGTCCTGCATTCTGGCCCATGCGGATGGGAGTATACTGCCTGGTATTTGGGGATTTCTTGCTGATGAATATAATATGTCCAGAGCCTTACTTGGCTGCAAAAAGAAACCAGAGAAAAATAAAGATGTGCTTTCGTTGGTACTTGTTGTGGAGCTGGGATGTTGTTCTAGTGATTCACTTGAAGAAAAAAAAAAAGCTGTGGTAGGAAAAGAAAATTCAACTCCATGCAAAGGTTTACAATCTTTCCAGCCAACTTACTGACCAAGATTCTTTTTATATAGGATGGGCCCACACGATCCAAACTATGCAGTACATTTGATTCTAAAATGTGGTGCAATAGCCTGGAAAATTGAGTTTTGAAATAGTAAGCCTAAACTAAATTGCTTGAAGCAGATACTGTATCTGGCATATGTATTAGGTGGTTATTTTATTATTTGATAGTGACCAAAAATTTTTGACTGCTTGATATTTTATATACACATTCATAGAGCTTCTAGAACCCTACTTTTATCTCTGCTTCTTTACCTTCTAAGTGAGACAATATAGTGCTCCATGAGAATAACCCTGGAGGCTTAGTGGGTAATGCCTGGGCTGTTGACAGCAAGGTCAACAGTTCAAAACCACTAGCTTACCCCCTGGAGAAAGATGAGACTTTTTCCTCCTGCCAAGAGTTACCGTCTTGGAAATGCACAGGCGCTACCCTGTTCTTACAGGGTCGACCTGAGCTAGAATTGACTTGATGGAAGTAAGTCTGGTTGGAGAATAGTGCCCATGCCAGGCACTACCCTGTTCTTCCAGGGTCGACCTGAGCTGGAATTGTCTTGATGGAAGTAAGTCTGGTTGGAGAATAGTGCCCGTGTCACTGGGGCGGAGGAAGATGTGTGGGCAGTGGGTAATGGTCTCAGTTCTAAGTGTTCTGTCTTTGAGGCATTCTTCCACGCACTGCATTTGCTTGTTTTTATTCTTTGAATTGATTCTTTGTAATAGAGTTATCTTTTCCTGCATGATAATGCATCTTCCTAAGCATGATTAACAACGTGCACATTTCCACACAGTCACGATTCCCTCTTCTGTTACTTTCACCAAAAGGAGTCTTCCTCTTTAGTTAGGCCTTCCAGGCGTTCCCCACACTCAAAGTTCTCTCCTTCCAATATTAGCCACTTCAAAGCTTTTCTTGTCGAAAACCAAATATGAATTCCCTGCAGTTCAATGCAGGGATGGCTTGAAACTAGGTTTTAGTCTTATTGCAGCACACTCTGCCTTTTGCTATAAGTCTCCGTGCCCCATGTATGTGTCATAACTGCACTGTGGGCTCCTAGGAAAATATACTTTGTTTTGTCTGCTGAAGCCATGTCTATTCAATTTCATACCATACAGTCCAATCTCAATTATTCTCCCATAGCCCAAGCCCTGCGCGATCAAATGGATCACCAAACAGAGGAGCCCTACAGGGCAAACTCAAACTGCACCTAGGGTTTCCAGGTCTGCCCTCCTGGCTGAAGCAGGTGGTCATGTCTCCCTCCTGTGGAATGCTTGGCAGACCGTAACCATCGACCTGTCCGGTAGGGGTTGACCTCTGTAACCACGAGCTTCCTGTGCTCCATAGCCCACAGTAGGTGAGTCCAAAGTATTTCTTGAACTTTGGTCCAAATAAATATACCAGATCATAAGATGGTTTCGGTGCAAGAGGTTGGGGTAGGTGAATGTGGTGGGCGAGGGAGATAATTCAAATTGGAAATCCAACGAAAATTAAATTTCATGATAATGACTTGTGAGCCCTGGGAGCACAGTGAATAAACACTCAACCGCTGAACAAAGTATCCATCCTTATTTGGGACTCACACTGAATCCTAGCTCCAACTTAGGAACAACTGCTATGTGCTCACCTTCATGAAATGACCACTGAAGACTAAGGGTGCTGCACCAAAGTGTGGTGAAGAAAGCAGACGGTGCCTGGCTATCAAATGAAAGCGTGTCTGAGCTCTTAAAGGCCTGTATTCAAACAAGCACCCATCTAAGTGAGGAGTCCACTGAGCAAACGTGGAAGAAGCACATCCATTTGTGTGTTCCCAAAATGGCGATTACAAATCTCCAATCTGGTGAGGAGGAAAGCATCAGAGCAAGAACTACAAACACCCAATTTGGGGAGGGCTATGGGGGTGGAGAGAGTCCAACATCCATCTGCAGTGTATCTGCTCAGACTGAGCCACTGGCAGATCCCCTCTAGTCACAGGCAAGGGTTGCAATCAGCCTTCATGTCAGGCAGAGGCAATTGGAATCTTGATTATGCTGCATCAAGCTCAACACTTGGCCATTTGACCACCATATATATATGACCTGAATTTGTTCTGTGTGCAAGTACCTCTTACTGGTTCTGTGACAGAAATTTATTCCCTATCTTTTTTAATTATAGGGGGACAGGGGGGTGCTTTCCTTTTTAGACATTATCAGTATTTTGTCTGTATACTATTATGTTTTTACCCTTGCTGCCTTAGCATGGTTTTGTTTTCTATTGGCTCTCCCAGCTGTGAAGCACAGGAGTGGAGGCATACTGAGAATAACGGATGCAATGGGATATATGTAATACAGGGGTGGGAGTGGGGGAGAGAGGGAGGGAAAGAGGACATTAGGAGTAACAAATGAATTTGACCATGAACAATATTGATTTTTCTCTGATTAACACATGGATATTGCTACTTAGCTGCCTTTTTAACAAATTGCTATAGGCCACACTGGTTCTGAAATAAAGTAAGACTTCCCTTCACAATGCCTATGACCAACAGCCCCACCGCTTGCTTTAAACACTAGTCTGATGCCTAAATATCCCTTTCTCTAAAGACAATGAAGGCAGAAGAAAGAACCAGTGAATGCTAACATACAATAATATCACCAGTTAAATCACAATGTACATGAACATGGAAGCCACTAGATGAGTGGGTTCCTACTGCCCCTTGAAAAGGAATTCAGTAACATGAGAGTTAGATATTTTTATAATAAATGTAAAGAACCAGGACTCTCATACACGTACTCTCATAAGGTGGGATTTGAAATGTATATTGTTTTCAATGAGCGCACTGACAGAATGTTCAAGATTCGTGCTTTGCCATCGTTAGTGATACCTGACACGGTTTCCTTCCAAATAATGTTGGAGGTTTGATGGCCCTGGTTTCTAATAGAGATTTCATATTGCCTAGCATTTTGATCTGATTTGACTCTTGAAACCAGCACTGGGGTTTCTAGACCACGCAACACACATTCTCTGCTCGTGTTACACTTGAGCTTTCTAGCACACAGTGGCTTTCTGGTGTTGTGATTGAGGTGGACTTCAAACAGTCTACATTTCGACTTTCTTCTTGTGATGTGGGAAAGGCAAGCCACTCCGTTCAGGCAGAATGAGGAGTGAAAAGTCAAAGGGGTAGGAACAAACTTAAATGCATGGTGGAAACACAGAAGCTGGAAAAAATGCACCAGCCATACCGCTGACTGCTGCCTTTCTGTTTGGAAATACTAAATTTTCCCAGGTTTCATTGCTGCTAACCCTCATCTTTCATCAGTCCTTTACAATTTCTAAAGAGTGTGCAAAATTACCACAAGGAAACCTACAGCACGTAAGCAATGGCTCATGTAAGGCTTTTCATTAATTTTCCAGGTGTTCTATGGAATGCCATTTTTTAATAATAAAAGACAATCAAATAGCATGTAACATATATCAACAGCAATTATATGCATGACATGATGGAAAATCAATTAATTGAAATGACATGGCAAAAAGGACTACAAATAAGTAAATAAAATAAAATCTCTAGATTTTAGGACAGTCCTGAAATGTTACTAGGAAAAGCAACACATGTAACTTTGTTTTAATTCTTAAAAAACAAAAACAAAGAAGAAGTTGAAGTTATACCGCGAGCTTGAAGATTTAAACATGTGCTTTAATGCACCTGTTTTTCATCAACGATAACAGCACTCTTCACATACTTCTGTTTACATCCTCTGGGTGTCAGTGAACATCGCCTCTTAAAGTGCTTCCCTCTGGAGAAGTGCTTCTCAAACAGCTTCCACGTGAACGTGGAAGGACTGCTAAAATGAAAGCCACACACACACACCTGATTTAGTCAGTCAGAGATGGTAGACGTTCAGTCCATTGTACAAGTTTTGTCTTCCATGTGGAAGATCAGGATTTGACTCCTAGTTAATGCACCTTCTGTACATCACCCTCTGTTGGTGGACTACATTTCTATGATGCTTAAAAGGTTTCCACAAGCATCTAGACCAGCGTTTCACAACTTGTGGGTTGCGACCCTTTTGAGGGTTGAAGAACACTTTCAAAGGGGTTGCCCGATTCATAACAGTAGCAAAATGACAGTGATGAAGTAGCAACAAAAATAATTTTATGGCTAGGGGGTCACCACAACATGAGGAACTGTATTAAAGGGTCATGACATTAGGAAGGTTGAGAACCAATGGTCTAGAGACTCAGGGGTCCTCAAACTTTTTAAACAGGAGGCCAGTTCACTGTCCCTCAGACCCATTGGAGGGCCAGACTATAGTGGAAAAAAAACACTATGAACAAATTCCTATGCACACTGCACATATCTTATTTTGAAGTAAAATCCAAATGGGGCAAAAATACCTGGTGAGCCGGATAAATGTCCTCAGTGGGTCGCATGTGGCCCACGGGCCATAGTTTGAGGACACCTCATACACTAGGACACTAGGACAAAAGATTTGACAATCTAATTCCAAAAATTAGCCAATGAATACCCTATGAATCACAACAATCTGATCCCGACGTGCATGAGTGAGGTCCCCATGTGCCAGGGCTGACTCAAGGGCTACTGATAACAATAGGTCTGAGACTGGCCCTGAGAATTTTCATTTCTAAGAAGTATGTAGCTGCTGATGATGCTACTAGCCTGGGCACCTCTCTTTGGACATCACGGCTTTTGGAGTTAATCAACTTGGAGGAGACTGGAGGAGAGCAACAAGGGGAGATTAAACAGAGGAGCTGTAGAGATTGAAGTATAAAGCAATTGAGCCTGTGAAGTCTTCGAAATCATAGGCTTTCCCTGATGGTGTCCAGGTTTCAAAAGATATAGCATCTGGGGCCTTAAAGGCTAGAAGATTGACAAGTGGCCATCTAGCTCAGAGCAACAAAGTCCACATGGAAGAAGCACACCAGCCTGTGCGATCATGAGGTGTCTAAGGGATCAGGTATCAGGCATCAACAAACAGAAAATCATATCATGGTCAATGAGGGAGAGGGTGGAGTGGGGACCCAAAATCCATCTGTAGGCAACTGGACCTACAGAAGGGTGGCGGGGTGGAGACAAGCCAGTCAGAGTGCAGTATAGCACCAATGAAACATTCAACTTTCCTCTAGTTCTTTAATGCTTCCTCCCCACACCCTACTCATGACCCCAATTCTCCCTTACAAGTCCAGCTAGACCAGAGGATGTACACTGGTACAGATCAGAGCTGGAAACACAGGGAATCCACAACAGATAAACTCCTCAGGACCAATAATGAGAGTAGAGATACCAGGAGGGGAAGGGGAAGGTGGGGGAAAGAGGGGGAACTGATCACGATGATCCACATATAACCCCCTCCCTGGGGGGTGGACAATAGAGAAAGTGGGTAAAGGGAGATGTCGGACAGTGTAAGACACGAAAAGATAATAATAATTTATAAATTATCAAGGAGGAGAGAGGGAGGAATTGTGGGGAAGGGGGAAATTGAGAAGCTGATACCAAGGGTTCAAGTAGAAAGGAAATGTTTTGAAAATGATGATGGCAACAAATGTACAAATGTGCTTGACATAATGGTTGGATGTATGGATTGTGATAAGAGTTGTATGAGCACCCAATAAAATTATTTTTTTAAAGAAATCATGGACTTCTCTAAGAGGTAATCTAGTAAGGTGACATGTTTTAAGAAATATTCCATATGGACAAAGCAAAACAGACAGGAAAATGAGGAACATAGTGTAATAATAAAGTAACTTCAAAAAAAACCACAGGGAACAGGGAAAGCAGAGACCAAGCATTCTTTAAAATGACAGCAACTAAGATAGGTTACAAGGAAAAATAGATTTATAAAATACAATTTTCGTCCAGTCTTCCCTTCTTCCATTCTGGCTGGATATGATAGAAATCGTTCCTATCAGCTACCATGGCAGGTGTGACTCGCAATCCACTTTACAACCAGGAAAGAACACTTTACTGACTGTCTAGGACATGGCTGTATTGCTAAATGCAGATGCTATTCCAGAGGAGAAAATGTTACCTCAGTAACTTGTCAGGTGTGTCCCCCTACCTTAATATGTTAGTCTGGGTACTTTAGAGAAACAAATCCACAGGAACTCATGTACAAGAGAGAATTTCATATAAAGGTTAAGTGCACATCAAGAAAACATCCCAACCCAGTGCTGTCCAAGCCCACAAGTCCAAAATTATCCCATATGTCCAACACCAATCCACAAAGTCCTCCTCCCTCTCGCAAAACACACACTATGATACCGACTGCAGGAGGAAAGACGAGTCAGAGAATGTGTAAGCACCTCAGCACTGGCAGGGATCTCCACACAGTTGCTCCAGTACCCAGAGGTGCATCGGGGTAAGTCCATGTTGCTTCTCCTTCGGGATGTCTCGCAGCAAATGAGCCTTGCCAGCTGAAGCAGGGAACTGGGTAAGGCAGCTGCACCCTGGTCTGACCATCAGAAAGCAAGAGACCCGAGCATTAGAAAGGCGAGGCTCATCGAGCCATTTATCCCTCCGCCCTTCAATTAACCCTACATGTGTTTATTGGCCAGGTTGGCACAATAAACTACCTACCTCACCTAGGGTTCTAATAAGGTTTTTATAAGCCAGGTTGACATATGGGGTGGGATGGGGGTGGGGGGTCCGTGCTTTGTGGTCTTCCATCTTTGATCATTAGTCCACACGGGTTATAATCATGGGTGTGGTTCTATACCTTTACCCACTCCCTTCTGATAATGTTAATACGGTAAGAATTTCTTTCAAAGATTCTATAATCCAGGCCAGTCAAAAACCCCACGGAGCAGGTCTCTCCAGGGTCCTTGCTGTTCCCAAGCCAGGAGCAAATCTCCACTTTTCAGGGACTCACAAAAAAAAAAAAAAAAAGACAAAGTGCTCTTTCCTTTCCCGCCCTCAAACTGGTTTGAGACTGAGATCTCTAAATTCCCCAGTCTCCATACCCAAACTTCCCTAGAGCCCAAGAACCTCCTCATCTCTCCGCTATTCTCCCCAACCGTCTGAGTGTCCAGGGTTCGGGCCCAGGTGTCTCAGATCCCAGTTCCTAAAGGAGCTGTGAGCATAGAGAAAATGAGCGAAACAGCCTAGATATGGGACAAGAAAGGAGCGATGTGGGATGTTGTACACTGGAAAGAGAGTGAACTTCAAAAGGCATTAATATTAACTGTAATTTTTTTTAAAGTGGTCCTTTCCAAACAACACACTTATTTGGGCCAATAAGTGAGTATGTCCAAAGTGTACGGAAAGCAAAGATGTGATATCTACTTCTTTCCTTTCAGCTATTTCTGAGGCACCAAGTGTAGGCTGGTTATGGTTTCTCTGAGGAAGGCATTTGGCCCATCCTGTTCACTTCTGTCTCCCAGCGAGCGTAACATTTGTTGAGTGACTGAATGAGGGAGTGAATCCAAAATAGAAAGAAGCCCATCTGAAGACATGCTCCAGGTTTGCGATCTTTGGTGTACTAGTCTCAGTGATGATTAAATACCACATTTTCCAGAAGAGCCGATGACACGGGAATCAAATGTGAAGGACTTTTAAGTCTGTGTGCGTCCCAGGGTCCCACGCCCATATGTTGTTCTTTGTACCACTCACCACACCACTGTCTGCAGAGAGTTTGAAGATGGTAAATTATCCATGAATGTTGACTGCATTGGATAGAACTAACAGGAAAATTGTAAGTTCATGTCTGAGTGTGGCCTCGGCAGCAGCTAGAATGAAACCAAAGCTTGGATAATACGGAATGTTTTTGTTTGTTTAAATCATTTTATTATGGGCTCATGTAACTCTTATTGCAATCCATACATACATCAGTTGTGTAAAGAATATTTGTGCATTCATCGCCCTTATCATTCTCAAAACATTTGCTCTCCACTTAAGCCCCTGACATGAGGTCCTCATTTTCCCCCTCCCTCCCCACTCCTCCCTTCCTTATGTGCCCTTGATAATTTATATATTATTATTTTGTCATATCTTGCCCTGTCCGGCATCTCACTTCACCCCCTTTTCTGTTGTCTGGCCCCCAGGGAGGAGGTCACATGTAGATCCTTGTAATCGGTTCCCCCTTTCAAACTCATTCTCCCTCCACCCTCCCAGTATTGCCACTCACACCACTGGTCCTCAAGGGATCATGCACCCTGGATTCCCTGTGTTTCCAGTTCCTATGTGTACCAGTGTCCATCCTCTGGTCTAGCCAGACTTGCAATGTAGGATTCGGATCATGACAGTTGGGGGGAAGGGGCAAAGGGGAAGGGAGCCTTAGATTCCAATGATTTAGGAAAATTATCATCATCTTGTTGCCACCTATTCAGCTTCCTGCTCCAGTCAGTCTCCAAAGTTCGTGGTTTTTTGCCTGCAGTTTTCTATTTTTTCTGAGGAGAGTCTACACAGCCCTGATCCACTGGAAAGGGAGTTAATCTCCCAACTGCCTGGCTGTTTCCAACCACCTGGATTGCTTCCCCGGGTGAAGCATTTAGCACCCAGGCAGAAGCACGCATGCTCTGATAAAACACTCGGCAGGAAGGGAGGTGTGCCGTTGGAGCTGTTCTCTGCGATGTTCTCTGCTGTTCTCTGCGATGCTTGTTCTATTAATATTACGCAGTTGGAGGAGAACTTTGGTAAGAGAAAAAAAGATGGGGCGTTGCAAGTACCTATAAACACAGATCCAAGAGACACTAGAATGTCTGCCTCATAGCAAGCGCACACTCCATTTGTGTGGCTGCACGATCGGCTCATGTACATGATAGGTTACCTTTGTGTCACTCAGTGCTCCGTGACTTGGCACCAGAGCTACTGCTTCCGGGCACAACATAGAAGAGCTACAACTTGCCTTAGAGTGTAATGGAAACCTCATGAGAGCCTTAGAATGGAGGAACTGTGGGTGGACTTGCACTTTTAGTACTTAACGTATGCGGACTTGGCTAAGTCGCTAACAAAACGCGTTCCTTACTGAAGATTTAAGACAAAGAGCTGCAACCTGGTTATCATGAACAGATGAAAGTCTCAGGGATATTGGTCAGAGGTGAAACGCAGTGAAAATATTCGTCCTTGCTGTTGACGGTCTTCATGGAAGAATGGAGTGGGAAGCCAGACAGCAGCAGATGTGAAGGGGAAGTTAACTGTGGTGATAGGACACGCATTCCGGGCGCGGGGATCAGTAGGAATGGTGAGGGAAAGAATGTAGCAACAACAAAGCAAGAGTGACTAATCAATGAACTGAACACCGGCTGGTGGAAGAAACGAAACAATGGCTTACAAAGTGGAGGGAGTGCGAAGAAGAGGTATGCCATCAGCAGCCCAGTGCCGTGAATCATCCTTCTCAGCGAGTGGGCACTACATGAAACCACGCAAAAGACCATAGGGAAGAAATGCAAGCAGGCAGAAGAAGAAACATTGAGGGTGGTTGTGCCGGCACTTCTTATAGCTTACGGTTGAGAAAAGAAAAAACACCTTTTCTCTCTGCGGCTGTCCTGTTAGACTCCGAAAGTGCTAGATTGTGACAGAGGCTGCCGAGACTCGGTCAAATAGCTGTCCTCTGCACTCTAATGTTTGTATGGGAGTGTAGCCACATAAAAGGTGATATTCCCAGCATTCCTTACACCTGGATGGGCAGATGGCCTTACCTTCTGACCATGGCAGGTAATGAATGAGTGTAACCAGTTGTTGATTGACTGAGAATGAAGGTGGCCACTCTGATCACAAGAGAGTGTGGCAACAAGTGAAGATGCCAACTTTCTTATCACGTGTCACTGGTGAGCACTTGTGCCTGTAAACTGATAAGTCAATGGAACCGGCTTGTAGAAGTTCCAGATGGTCACGTTGCCTCAAGCCGGCTGGTGAGTCACCCATCTGTCCCCTCTCACTGCTTTCATCCAGCTTCTCCGCAGGGTGGTCTTTCACGCTACTTCTCAGTCCTCTCCTCCAGAAGGCAGGGCTCCAGGTTTGCCGTGTATGTCTGTTTTATTTGTCCCCCCTTCATTTTGTAGAGGGTTTGTGTAGTGTGTCTCCCTAGTCCTCCATCTTGCTGGATCCCCATAGATAACCTTTAGAATGAGATCTCAACATCCTAATGTTTCCACAATCATCTTTCCTTTGCCTTTGAACAATGGCTTAGAAAATAGAATACGTTTTGGAAGGAACTATACACGAATAGAAAACAACTTCCTAAATTTTAATTGCTTAATTCTCTTACATGAAAAAGATTTTCCAATATTAAAAAATAAGATATACTAGTTTTTAAAGTATCTTTGCCCAGCTCTCTGTCTCTTTATATACATAGAGCCATTTGGAATGATGCTTACCTATTTTTAGCAATTATTGTTTTGTGTTGACATCATAAATAATTTTATCATATGAGGCATATACAATTTTTATGAAAAAATCAGTAATGTCATTTTTCTAAAATAATGTGTTGTTAGATGCCATTGAGTCAGTTCTGATTCAAAAATAATATGGTTTCACTCAACTATATAAACATAGTGAAACCTGTTTCTTACAACTTTAGTTCATATTTCTCTAAATGTACACATACAGTCACACACACATTCATGCATATAAAAATGTTCATAGACACACTCAAACATACAAACATTTTAAAAAGTCCATTTTGTACTTAATGCATGTTCATCAAATAATATAAGCATGAATAAATATAGGTTTATAATATATTTTCACTGTTTACTTAGTCTCTATTAGGCATATGAGCTTAAATTTATTTAACCAATATTTTAGACTTGGATATTTAGGCTACTTAAAAATCTTCGAATACATGTTTGCTGATGCATTAAACATTCTTGTAGAAGGATCAACCTATAACCCCCTCCCAGGGGGACGAACAATGGAAAAGTGGGTGAGGGGCAATGGAGGATGATGTAAGATATGGAAATAATACTCTATAACTCATCAAGGGTTCATGAGAGAGGGCAGGTGGGGGAGGGAGGAGGAAGAAATGGTGAGCTGATATCAGGGGCTCAAATGGGAAGAGAAAGCTTTGAAAATGATGATGGCAGCATATGTGAAAATGTGCTTGACACACTGGATGAATGTATGGCTTGTGATAAGAGATGTAAGAGTCCCCAATAAAAGTATTTTTTAAAAAAGAAAGAAAATGAAGATGACAACATATATACAAATGTACCTGACACCATGGACAGATTGTGATAAGAGCTGTAAAATCCCCCAATAAAATGATTTTTTTAAATTCTTGTAGCGACTTGTTTACCCACATCATTTTTAAAGCACATTCAAAATATTAACAGACTAAAACACCAAGACCAAAAAGAATGCACTCAGAAAGGCAAAGATGGCTTGATGTAAATATGATAGTTAGGCTTTTATGTCAACTTGGATAAGTCAGGTTTCTCTCATGACGTAATCCATGATTGTGTGATTCAACTCCAGGCTGGAATCTTCTGTGAAGCAGCCAAGCTGTTGTGAGATGGTGAGATGGACTACCTCTATCTGGTCACAGCCTCGATACCAATGAAGGGGGATTCCCTTCAGGTTTTGGTCCGTTCTTAGTAAAGACAGCCTACTTCTGCTGGACCTGGACCTGGACCCTGCATCTGCTTCATGGACTTCCTGTTTAGTTCATTGAAAACTCCAGAAATCATCAGCCACCTAACAAATGGATTGATTCAACTGACCTCAGACTCATGCAGTTCTCCATTCACCAGTCTATGGGCTTCCTGCATTATCTTGCTGATTCCTGCTCATCAGCTCCTGAAGGTAAATGAGCTAGGACTTGAACTAGACTGGATTCACCACTTCTACAGCTGTAGGAGCCATTTCTTGATAAAAAAGCTCTTTCTTTATACATATACACACAGCATCACTAGTTTTGCTCCTCAAGAGAACCAAACTAACACCATAAAGAATTATGGAAATGCAAGTTATCATATTAGGAATTATAAGAATAACTATATGTTTCTTTAATATTAAGCTAGAGACATGATGTCCCCTAACAACAGAGAACAATACTGGGGATGCATGGCAGGGAGTGAGTCCGGTCCGACCAGCCCCACAGTGGGGCAAACCAAAAAGGGACCATGACATATCAGCAACAGGATCAAAGCCAAGCCACAAAGCCCCAGAAGAGCCCCCCAAATAGACTCAGGGTTGGAGAGGCAGATCCCAGAATCCCTCAGGACCTGTGGGGAGATAGTCATAAAAGTCAGCAGATAGACCTGGAAATATATGGGCCTTTTCAGGGTTTTTTGCTAGTTTTTTTTTCCTTTTCTTCTTTTTTTTCTCTCTTTTTATTCAATCTTTTGTGTTCTTTTTGGTTTGTCTCCGTTATTATTGCTTTGCATACCTATATAAGATAGGCATGGGAAGCAACTCTGAGGCGAAAGCAATAGGAACAATGATTTCATAGGGCCTTGGGTGGAAGAGGAGGCAGGGGAAAGGAGCGGTGAGCGAACAATGCCATAGACAGGGGAACAGCTAGAGACTTAAAAGCAACAATGAGGAAGAAGTAGAGATCCAAGTGGTGCTGGAGCAACAGCAAACTAGTTGAGAGGAATTACTAAGAGGCAGAAGAAGGGTGAGCATGATAGTGGAGCAGAAGGAAGGTAAAAGGAAACGGAAAATATCTAGGAAGCAAAGCTATGGACAGAGGTCTAAACATAGGTGTGTACTCATGTAATATATTAATTCATAAAAATAGAGGTATTGGCCTATGTACATTTATTTATATGGCAATACATTGAGGAAGTAGACTGACTTTGGACCTCTGCTCAAGCCCTCCCTCAACACAAAAATGCTTTATTTCAACAACCTGGCATTCTGTGATGTTCACCCTCCCAACATGATCGCTGAAGACAAATGGGTGCATAAGCAAATAGGGTAAAGATAGCTGATGGTACCCGGCTATCAAAAAATATAGTGTCTGGGGTCTTAAAGACTTGAAGTTAAACAAGCGGCCCTCTAGCAGAGAAGCAACAAGCCCACATGGAAGAAGCACACAGCCTGCACAATTACAAGGTGTCGACGGAGTCAGGTAACAGGCACCAGAAGACCTAAAACAAACAAACACCTATTTTTGACAACAAGGGGTGTTGGAGCAGAGACCCCAAACCCATCTGCAGTCAATAGGACATCCCCTCACAGAAGGGTCACAAGTAAGGGATGAGTCAACCAAGGCACAATATAGCACCTATGAAACACACAATATTTCTCTGGTCCTTTGAAACTTCCTCACCCCACACTATCATGACCCCACTCCTGCCTTTCAGTTCTGGCTAGACCAGAGCATGTACACTGGTACAGATAAATGCTCATGACACACAGAATCCAGGTCAGATAACCCCTCAGGAACAGAAATGGTAGTAGTGATACAATGAGGGTAGGGAGAAGGTGGGCAGAGGAGGGGAAGCAGAGAGAACTGATCACAATGATAGATGCATAAACCCCTTCCAGGGGATGAACAACAGAATCATGGGTGAAGGAAAACAGTAGCTGGTGGAAGATATGAAAACAATAATAATTTATCATTTATCAAGGTGTCACGAGGATGGGAGTGAGGGAGGGAGGAGAAAAAAGAAGAGCTGATGCCAAGGGCTCAAAGAGAATTTAATTATGATAATGGTGACATATGTACAAATATGCTTGATACCATTGATGTAAGGAATGTTAAAAAGAGCCATAAAAGTCCCCAATAAGATGAATTTAAATAAAAAGAAAAAGGCCAAATAACATTGGCTTAAATGCAACATTTAAATACCATTAGTAAATAGTTTTTAAAAGAATATCTTTATTAAATAGACCTACTATCTATGTTAAATAACTAATAAGTATTTTTCCACATATAAGCTGAACTCTTAAATAATGTGCATAGTGGGTGCATGGGATGCACCACATAACCCACACATTATTTGTTTACAAAATATGGAATTCACAAAATTCAATAGCAGGTGTATACATGTATCAGTAACAAACCTAAAATAAGACAGATATTCTTTGTGATAAAAAATCTAAAAATAGTCAGAAAATATTAATAACAAAAATATAAAAGATATGAGTAATAGAGAAAACTATACGTTTTCCTGAGAGATAGAATCATTAAAAGATTATAGAACATGAACGCAAATGATGATGAACCTATACAATGGGATTGTTTGAGAACTCACATAATGACGTTCATTTTTCTTGAATGAAATAAAACACTCGTTCTCATATCTCTCTCATTGGAGTGTACACAGTGATAAGCTTTTTGGAAGGTAATTGTGACATTTCTATCAAAGGAACTTTTAAAGTATCTGTGCTTTTGCCCAGCAATGACAGAAGCATTTATCTACATATAGAAGTATTTATCTTTCAAACATAGATCATTGTACCCCTGATGAGACTGGATAAAACTTGATACTTCCTTAGGTGAAGTCTCCCTCCAGACCACCTGAATTTGTTCACAGTGTAAGAATCTCTTGCTTGATCCTGGCTTTTTTAATGCGGAGGTATTTTCTTTCCTGCTCATTGGGACATTTTGATCATCATCTTACTATTGTTTAACCTTTGCCACTTCGTTTCCTTTTCGTTCTTTTTTGTTTCTGTTGGCTGTAGCAGTTCAGGAGGCAAAGAAGGAGGGGACACATAGAGTTAATAACGGATGGAAGGGTTTGTGGGGGCGGAGCGTGGTGAGGGGGAGTTGAGGGAGTGAGGGGGGTTCAGGAGTCAACAGTGAAGATGGGCGGGGAAAAGAGAGCCAGAATGAATGTGATTGTACAGCTCATGGAGAGTGGTTGAGTCATAGGGGTGGAACATAAGAAGTTCTGAAACTGCATGTGATACCGATTGAACAATTCTTGACATCATTGAACAATTGAAGTGTATACGGTGGATTATGTACCAATAAAACTGGAGAAATCAAAATGTAGTGCTGATATGGCTCCAGTTCATACATGCACAAGTTTATTTCAAACAAGATGTGTTTAAACGTATCTCTGCAACCAGTGCATGCCTACAGGCGAGTTCTCTCAGTAATACAACGGTGACTTGGTGACTCCTAGGGTGACTTCCAAAGAAACAAAAAAATAATTTTGTGTGTGTGTGCTATTGGAGGAAAAAAGATTGTGAGACCAAGGTTAATATCAATTTTTTTTAACAAAACTCAAGTAGAAAACTTCCCAAATCAATGAAGCTTTGCAGCAAAGTCACAAAATGTGGCATCACATAAACTGCAGTTTTAGATGAATGCAGCCTTTGGAGGATGGTCTGGAAGACCTCAAAGTGGATGCAAGAGGAAACACCGGTCAACCTTGGCTGAGTCCAGAAACCGATGGGAAAGACCTCAGAAGTGTAGCTGGTGTGACAGCTACTCAAACATACTTTGGCATTTTCAATTTTCAGGGAACAGCTCCATCTCAGCCAGCTAGATCTTGAAATGCTCTTTTTGACTATATTAAAGTGATGCTCTCCCTCTTGAGTTTGTTATTCCCATGATAGTAGGCCATATGATGGTCTGACTCAAAATGGCCAATCACAGTCCATTTCAGTTCATTAATGCCTCACTCACTCATTGCCATCGGGTCGATGTAGACTCACAGTAACTCTATAGGACAGGGTAGAACTGCCCCTGTGAGTTTCCGAGACTGAAACTCTTTACAAGAGTACAAAACCTCATCTTTCTCCCAAGTTGCCCCTGGTGTTTCCTATGCTGACCTTGCATAACCACTTACGCTACCAGGGCATCTCGCTATTGCCCAAGATATCGATATTCATGTGTTCCATTTCAGCTTTGACTATTTCCAACTTCCCTAGATTCATACTTCACACAATCCACATTCTGATGATTAATGGGTGCTTGCAACTGTTTCTTCACATTTAAAGTCCTGCCCAATCAGCAAATGAAGGTCCAGAAAGCTTTACTCCATCCTTGTCATCAAGGGGGACTCAACTTTAAGGGGACTGCTCCTCCCCAGTCACATTTTGAGTGCCTTCCAACCTGAGGGGCTCATCTGCCGACACTATATCTGATGAGACTCCACTGCTATTCATAAAGTTTTCAGTGGCCAACCCCTCAGAAGTGGATAGCCTTTTCCTCCTGTGTAGATTGGTCTTTGTCTGTAATCCACAAAAACAGAGATATTGGCCCATGTACATATATTTATACGTCAATACACTGAGGTAGGGGATGGACTTTGGACCTCTGCTTATACCCTCCCTCAATACAAGAACACTGTGTTCTAACCAATCAGCAGCTTGAGATGTTCACCCTCCCAACACAATCACTGAAGCCAAAATGGGTGTATAAGCAAATGTGGTGAAGAAGGTGGATGGTGCCAGGATATTAAAAGATATAGCATCTGGGATCTTAATGGCTTAAAGTTATACAAGCCGCCATTCAGCACTGAAGCAAGTCCACATGGAAGAAGCACACTGCTGGTTCAATCATGAAGAGACATAGGGACTGGGTAATAGGCATCAGCAGACACATAACAAACAAAAATATATTGTTGAGAATGAGGGAGGCTAGAATAGAGATCCAAAGCCAATCTTTGTACAGTGGAACAGTCTCCCCACAGAGGGGCCACAGGGAAGGGATGAGTCACCAGGGTGCAGTAAAACATTGATGAAACACACTACATTCCTCTGGTTCCTTGAGGTTTCCTCACCCTCCAAAACCACAACCCCAGTGCTGCTTCTCAATTCAGACTAGACTGGAACATGTACACAGGTATAGATAAGAGATGGGAGCTCATGACACATAGAATCCAGGAACAGGAGTGGGAATGGTGATACCAGAAGGGTAGGGGGAAGAGGGGGAGAGGAAGGAAGAAAGGAGAAAATGATTGCAATGATCAACACATAACCATACACCCCTCTCCAGGGGGAAGAACAACAGAAAACATGGGGGAATGGAGACAGCGGCCAGTGTGAGAGATGAAAATAATAATGATGTACAATCTATCAAGGGGTTATTAGGGCGGGGGTGGGGGAGGGCAGGAAAAAAGAGAAACTGATACCAAGGACTCAATAGAAAGTAAAGATCTATTTAATTTCAACTTTTACTTTCTATTGAGCCATTGGCGTTCTGTGATGTTCACCTTCCCAACACAACTGCTGAAGACAAAGTGAGTGAATAAGCAAATGTGAAGAAAGTTGATAGTGCCTGGCTATCAAAAGATATAGCGTCTGGGGTCTTAAAAGCTTGAGGATAAACAAGTGGCCATCTAGCTCAGAAGCAACAAAGCCCACATGGAAGAATATACCAGCCTGTGTTATCATGAGGTGCCGAAGGGAATCAGTTATCAGGCATCAAAGAACAAAAAAAAATCACATCATTGGGTGCACACCTCCATGATATGATCGCTGAGGACAAACGGGTGCATAAGCAAATGTGGCAAAGAAAGTGGATGGTGCCTGGCTATCAAAAGGTATAGCATCTGGGGTCTTAAAGGCTTGAAGGTAAACAAGAGGCTATGTAGCTCAGAAGCAACCAAGCCCACATGGAAGAACCACACCAGCCTGTGCAATCATGAGGTGTCGAAGGGATCAGGAACAAGGCATCATCAGAACAACAAAAAAAAAACTTACCATAGTGAATGAGGGGGTAGTACAGGGTGGACACCGAAAGCCCATTTGTCAGCCACTGGAGATCCCCTTGGAGAGAGGTCTAGGGGAGGATATGAGCCAGTCAAGGTGTGATGTAGCACCAATGAAAAATACAACTTTCCTCTAGTTCCTAAATGCTTCCTTCCTCCCCCCACCCCCTACCCCACTATCATGATCTGAATTCTACCTTGCAAGTCTGGCTAGACCAGAGGATGTACACTGGTACAGATACGAACTGGAAACAGGGAATCCAGGGCGGATGGTACTTTCAGGACCAGTGGTGTGAGTGGCGATACTGGGAGGGTAGAGGGAGAGTTAGTTGGAAAGGGGGAACCGATTGCAAGGATCTACATTCCCTGGGGAATGGACAACACATAAGTGAGTGAAGGGAGACATCGGACAGGGAAAAATATGACAAAATAATAATTTATAAAATATCAAAGGCTCATGATGGAGAGAGGGAGGGAGGGGAGGGAGGGTAAAAAATGAGGAGCTGACGCCAGGGGCTTAAGTGGAGAACAAATGTTTTGAGAATGATGAGGATAATGAATGTACAGGTGTGCTTTACATAATTGATGTATGTATGGATTGTGATAAGAATTGTATGATTAAAAAAAATTTTTAAAGAAAGTAAATGTTTAGAAAATAATGATGGCAACATATGTACAATTGATAGATGGATTGTTATAAGAGTTGTATGAGCCTCAATAAATGATCTTTAAAAGAAAAAAGAAAGTAAAAGTCTAGAAAAGAATGAAGGCAACATATGTACAAACATGCCTGATTCAATTGATGTATAGATTATGATAAAAGTTGAACAAGCTGCCAATAAAATGATTTTTTTAATATTGTTTTTCTGAATTTTGTTCTTTTTATGGCGATTTTCTGTTTGTTTTTTAGTTTTTCTGAGTCAATGCTCCTCCTTTTATTATTTCAGTCACCTTTATACATAATTTTTATTTGCAGTTGTATACCCCTTTTCGTAAAGAGGATAAATATTAAATATAGGATTGAAAATTAAATAAAGAATCGGGACCACACAACCTGGATCTGCTTTTATTCAGGGGAAATTGTTGTAGAAAGAAAGGATTTTATGAACACAATGAACTACATTACTGAAGCAATTTCATTAAGTAATCAAAACCTCCAAATAACAGAGAAAATACTTACCAGGTAAGAACTTAAGTCAGGTAAGTTTCTTTGAGATCCACCTGTGCTGCAGGTGCTATTATCTGCATAACTTTGAGAGAGATTGCATCCTACATTTACTCTTTCCCACCAAAGCGTCCTTTCACTCTCCTGGCTTGCTCTCACTGTAAACCATCTACAAACTACCTTTTGATCCCTTTTCCTTCTTCCACTTCTTATTCTCCTTCTCCTCCACCTCCTCCTTCAGTGCAATTCAAAATTTCTCTTCATAGGACTGCAATATACAACACAGCAAAGTTTGTCCATTGAGTCCCGTGCATTATATAGAAAGATTTTTTCAATTTTAATCATTTTATTGGCAGCTATTACAGATATCATAACATTCCATAGTTCAATCACATCAAGTAGTATTGTGCAATTGATACCCTCAGGGAACCATTGCTCCTTTTACTGTTTCTGATGGGTTATCTATCTTGGCTTTTACATACTGAACAATCATAAATATACAAATGAACATATGCAAATCTAACATGATTACTGAGGTAAAACTAGCAAAAACCTTAATAGTAAAGAGAAAAAATATTAAAGACCTATAAGATAGTTATATGACTCATCAGGACTATACTGCACCCTGGATTTATCATCCCTTCCATGTGGTCCTTCTAAGGGGGATAGTCCAATTATCTTATAGGTGGGTTTTGGGTCTCTGCTACATTCAGGCCCCTTCACATAGTTGCTTATTTTTGAACTTCTGATGCCTCTTCCCATTGACATCTCATGAGGACACAGGCTGGTTTGCTTCCTTTATGTGGACTTTGCTGCTTCCCTGCTAGATAGCTGCATGTTTAACTACAAGCCTTTCATACTCCAAACACTATATGCCCTGTTCCTCATACCCCAAATATAGCACACCGGTAGCTTGTTGTTTTTGCCCCAAACACTACTCTCATGATTCCTTCTTTATTTTGACTCCTTCCCAATTGCAACTATTTGAGAAGAATCCCAAGCATTGGGCAGGATTTCTGTCACAGGAGCTGTGTGTGGAAGGAAATATGAGGTAGAGTGAGGAAAAAAGATCATAAATATTTGCCTATTCCCTATAATTGAAGCAAATGTGAATAAAGAACACTAGAGTCATTGAATTATCAGTGTTTCCAGAACTCTAGAGTCATTGAATTACCATAAGATAGGTACAAAAGCAGGTCTTAATCTAGTTCCTAATCTGAATCCAAGAAATTGAATTTATGATACTTATTTCCTAACTCTACTTCCTAAAATACCTATCACAGGATACATGATACAGAAAACTGTTTTGAATCATAAATACTGATTTCTATAAAGTAGTCTTTTGATCACATTATATTTTTGTACTATTTCTAACTTAATGCTTTAATTAGTCACTCAAGAATCTTACCCAGTACATTAATTAAAGATTGGAAGTTCAGAGAAATGCAGTTAAACCATAATACAATTGTGAAAAGTCTCCTACTTGTGATTTTATTTTTGCTTTTTGTTCTTTAAATAAAGGAGCAGACAGTTAAGGTAAGATGAGTGTGATTGTGATAGAGCATTCAACAAATTCAAGGATCTAACCTGGCACTGTCCTCAGTACATAGCAATATATATATATATATATATATATATATATATATATATATATATATATATATCCAAGGAAGTGTAGGATTTGAATTAATCATGAAAACTGTCAATGATAAATAAATGTATTGAATTGAATTCTAGGATTATTAAAATGTCGCTGCTTAAAAACAGCAGGAATTCATTTTATAGCTTTCTTATATAGATATTTGATAAATATGAACTAAATAACAAGCATGAGTATTCTGCTTCAAATTTTCGCTGGTATATTAAAGCTGGTTGTGATTACTTTAATGTTTCCCAGAACTTTAAAAAAATCACCATTAGTAAGGGAAAACCTTCTAATTTCTAAAATGTCAACACTTAATTTTCCATAATTCTTTAAGACATTTCTAGCAAAATAGCCTGAGTTAAGCAATTCTTGGATATAAATGGCTCAGTTAATCTTTAGTATGTTTAAACCTAGCTTCTATTATTCAATTAAAATCAAATAATCTTCTTAGGGGTTCAGATGAAGTTCTTCTATCCATTTATCTGCAACCTTGAGAAGCACATTTTTCACTAGTGAAGAAGCCATTCTTTACAGTTCCGGGATGCACAGCTCCAGGGGGAGCGTCTAGTCTTTCCACTAAGCCCCAACCGAAGTACCTCACACTGTCCAATGTGGAAGGCGATGAACAGCAGCGTTTTACCGACCGCCACAGCAGGTGAATGCAGTTAGTGTGTAAATTATCTTGTTCTTTCAAACAATGTGCACTTCATAGTAGCTGAGCCACTGTTAAATCACAAACAAGGATATAAGCTGGCGCTAAAGATATAGAGTTGGCATATAAATTTGAAGTTAGTTGAAAATGACAGAGCCCAGTTTGTTCATTATAAAGAACTGCTCTTATCTACTGGAAAGATCAATCTAAGGGAAATGATCCAAGCATTAGCAATATATACCTTCCTATGCGATCCTTGCAGGGTGCAGCTTATGCTTGACTAGCTTAAAGGTTGGTGGATCAAGTCCACCTGGTGGTGTTGCAGGCCTGGTGGTCTGCTTCTGAAAAGATTACAGCCCCCATCACCACCACACAAAAAAACCCTCCGATTAGTACTACTCTGTATCAACTGGGATCGCTGGGAGTCAGAATCAAGTGTGCAGCAACAAGTATAATTTTGTACGGTTTTATTTATTTAAAACTTTGCTCTTCTATGACACTAATAAAAATCAGACTCAGCATTATTTTAGGGTATTGCTTTACAGAGCCCCCAAGAATATTCCAGAACAACACATTGCATGAGACTCACAGTAAAATAGTCTTTAGAATTTGAGATGAGAAGTGACCACAGAAAAATGGTGAGAAAAGTAAAAAGTGGGGGATGAGGGTTTGGGGATGAGCCAAATATTTTCTTTTGTTCTCTCCATGCTGTGTCAGAGCATAGTATACTTCTGAAAATAGAAGATTATTTTTCATCGTAAAAATCTGGAAAAGAGACAGTGCAGCCACCCTTCAATGTGTATTCACAAACTGAGTTTTAAAGAAAATCTTTATGTGTGGAAATTATGTCAACTTTTTAAAGTGTGCTCAGATTTCTCCTTTGAGAAAAATAGTTATTAATATGTAAAAACCTGTTGAAAGCTCATGATTATTCACATATATTTCATATACTTTGTAGACCATCCACAGCATATTTTAAATTCAAGTTGGCTTTGCCCCAAAACCTTACCACAAATATGGCTAACCAACAACTGGTGTGCTCTCAAGAAACACATTCAACATGAATGCAAGGCAAAGAAGTTTTATGCAAGACCAAAGAGAAATTATTTGGGAATTATCCACCAATTTTATTATTATTTTTTTTATTTTAACAATTTATTGGGGCTGATAAAATTCTTTTCACAGTTCATACATATACATACATCAATTGTATAAAGCACATCTGTACAGTCTTTGCCCTAATCATTTTTTTCTCTTTTCTTCTTTTACATTTTATTAGGGACTCAAACAACTCTTACCACAATCCATACATATACATACATCAATTGTATAAAGCACATCCATACATTCCCTGCCCCAATCATTCTCAAGGCATTTGCTCTCCACTTAAGCCCCTTGCATCAGGTCCTCTTTTTTTCCCCCCTCCCTCCCCATTCCCCCCTCCCTCATATGCCCTTGGTAATTTATACATCGTTATTTTGTCATATCTTGCCCTATCCGGAGTCTCCCTTCCCCCCTTCACTGCTGTCCCTCTCCCAGGGAAGAGGTCACATGTGGATCCTTGTAATCAGTTCCCCCTTCCACCAATTTTATTTTATCGATGCCATTACTAGTGTTGAAGAGTTGGAGAATTAAGAGTTGTCACTAGTTGTCCAAGTTCTCTATAAACCTCCAGTGTATGTAACAATAGATGATTGAGAAAATTAGAACGTAGAGATGGTATATTGCTCTCAGAAAACCCTTAACCAGAGTTATTTTGCCTTTTTGAACCCCTATAAAAGTGTATCAAATGAAGGCATACAAACACTTTCTGGTACATAAGCTTGTGGAGAGGGTGTTCCCAAAACTTTTTTCAGACTCTCAAATTTCTATGACTAGAAAAATAGTTAAAAATGATCATCTCTTTTGGATATAGAGGTTTTCATTTTTCTGTTTTGGTACTTGATTGTCATAGGCAACTTAATGAAATCTTTTAACTTGATTTTCAGAATTGTCTTCCAACTCTATTGTATTTTTGAGGCTTTTTTGTTTGTGTGTTTGTTTTTTAGAAATGCACAAGCAAGAACAAAAATATCACTTAATTCAGAATTATGCAAAAAGTTCTGACGGAGGTGAACTGGAAATTGACAAATGAGATCTATAAGAATAAAGCACCTGTACACCTCAAAAGACTTCACCAAGAGGGTGACAAGGCAACTCACAGACTGGGAGAGGATTTTTAGTGATGGCACATCAGACAAAGGGCTCATTACTAAAATCTACAACACCATCGTGACCCGCAAAAAGAGGAAAACAGCTAACCCTCTAAGGAAGTGGGCAAAAGAACTGAAAAGAACTTTCACTAGAGAGGAGACCCATATGGCCAATAAGCATATGAGAAAGTGTTCCAGGTCCTTAGCCATAAGAGAAATGCAAATCAAAACAAGCATGAGATACCACCTAACACCCCTGAGGCTAGCCCAGATCAGCAAATCAGAGAGCAACAAGTGTTGGAGGGGCTGTGGTGAAGCAGGAACCCCCCTCCACTGCTGGTGGTCGTGTAGATTTGTACAGCCACTGTGGAAAGCAATCTGGCGATACCTAAAGAAAATGGAAATTGATCTACCTTATGACTCAGCCATCCCTCTCCTGGGCATATACCCGGTGGAAGCAGCAAATAAAACACGACCAGTCATATGCATTCCAATGTTTATTGCGGCACAATTTGCAATCGCAACAACTTGGAAACAGCCTAGGTTTCCATCGATAGATGAGCGGATTAGTAAACTTTGGCACATCTACACAGAGGAATACTATGCAGCTTTGAAAAGCACAGGTGAGCACATGAAACATGTTATTTCATGGGAAGAGCTGGAAGGAATTATGTTAAGCGAGGTAAGCCAGAATCAAAAGGACAGGTATAACATGAGTCCCCTGAGGTAAGTACAATCAGCATGCCAGGAATAGAAGAATAAACATCTATTTCGCAATAAACGGGTGGAAGCATACATAGTTGGAGGGAGGGCAGGCCACACTTAGGGAGGTACATGAGAGCCCAACATAAAGAAGGGGAAGTGGGGCAGGGGGAGGGAGAACCGGGATGGGGAGAATCCGAGTGGATGGAATGGGTGGGTGTGGGGGACAGGGTACTAACCCACCCGGGGGAGGGTATTGGTTGTGTCCCCACAGAACTGGAACATGCATACATACCCCACCATGACACGCCAAATCAGGAGGGAAATGTAAAGCACTGAGGACTACACAAAGCGGCTGGACCATACACCAGCCCCATCCAGAATTAGCCCGACCCCCACAATCGAAGTGAGTACCACAGAAAATGAAAATAGATCATCTGGTGTGGGAAAGGAACTGACCTACCACACCACACCCAGAAGGAAGCTGAAGCAAAGGAAGGAGGAAGAACAGAGCAGAGCACACCTGGGCTTACCAAGCTCAGAGGACGATAGCCCGACTCAAAGGGCCCGTTGTACAGAGAGGACCATGCAGCCGGCTACACGGTGAGATGCGACATCCTGCACCAACCCATGGCCCTACACAGGACAGCTCCTGAGACACAGTGGGGGATGTGTGACTAAGCTGACCCCACCACACTGAGGCAAACACTGGGGGTGTGCAATGGAGCGGCAGGGGAAACAGAGCAAGGAGGTCCCGAGGGAGCATAAAGGATAGATTTGGGGGCCAGGATGTGGCACCCCACCAGACTCATTCAGAAAACACTCCTAAAGGTCAACAAACAGACCTCGAACTATTAACAGATTTTTTTTTGCTGTCTTTTTGTTTAGTTTTTTCTTTTTTTTTATCTTGTAAATTTTGTATGTTAGTGTTTTGTGTTTTTTTTTTGTCTGTCAGCGTGTGGTGTTGCTGCTGTCGATACCATGTTCTTATGTGCCACTTGGGTGCTGTCAAAGCCATCTGCATTTGTATGCACATATTACTATACCTGCAGGTCCACCTAGATAAGATAGGCTGGACAAACGATGTGAGAAGAAAATAATGGGACCAACGGTCCCGGAGGGACATGAGAGCGTGGGAGGTAGGGGAAGGAAGGAGGTATTGGCCAACACAAGGACAAGGGAAAAGTGAGTGGTTCAAAACCAGTACCAGGGAGGGTAAGGGAGGACTGGTATGGATTGACCAAGGGTGAGGTAATTGAGAGGAATTACTGAAACTAGAATGAAGGCTGAACATGGTAGTGGGACCGGAGGAAAGCGTAAGGAAATAGAGGAAAGGAGTAGGAAGCAAAGGGCATACATAAAAGCCTTAATACAGACATGTACATATTTAAATATATTTATGATTATGGGGGAAATAGACCTATGTGCTTATATTTATAGGTTCAGTAGTAGGGTAGCAGGTGGACATTGAGCCTCCCCGCGCACACTCCCTCAATACAATAGCACCTTGCCCAGTCACTCCATGATACCCACTTTCCTGACATGATCACTGAAGACAGACATGTGCATAAGTAAATGTGGTAAAGAAAGCTGATGGTGCCCGGCTATCAAAAAGATATAGCATCTGGGGTCTTAGAGGATTGAAGGCAAACAAGTGGCCACAGAACAGAACAAAGCCCACAGAAAAGATGCAACAAAGCCCACAGAAGCAGCAAAGCCCACAGAAAAGAAGCACATAGCCTAAGTGAATACAAGGTGTTGAACTGACCAGGTAGCAGATACCAAGGAACAAAACCATCATTGTGTGATCACTTTAGTCATATAAACGCTAAAGACAAATGTGTGCATAAGTAAGTGTGGTGAAGAAGGCTGATGGTGCCCCGCTATTGAGAGATATACCGTCTGAGGACTTAAAGGCTTGAAAGTAAACAAGCAGCCATCTAGCCCAGAAGCAACTAAGCCCACATGGAAGCAGCATACCAACAAGTGTGACCATGAAGGGCTGAGGGGACCAGGCTTCAAACAACAAAAGTGGGTGGGGGGGGTATCACATCACCGTGAGTGAGGGGGAGTGCATGACGGGGAACCAATGCCCATCTGTAAACAGCTGGACATCCCTTGAATAGGGGTAATGGGGAGGAGATGAGTCACTCAGGGTTCAGTGCAGCAACAATGAAACTCAAAACCTTCCTCTAGTTTTTGAACGCTTCCTCCCCTCCCAATTATCATAATCCCAATTCTGCCTTGCGGACCTTGTTAGAACAGAGGATGCACAGCGGAGCAGTGGGGATCTGGAAGCACAGGGAAACTAGGACAGATGAACCCCTCAGGACCAGCGGTGAAAGTGGTGACACCAGGCAGCGGGGAAAGGGGTTGTAGAAAGGGAGAACTGATCTCAGGGATCTATGTGTGACTTCCTCTCTGGGGGATAGGCAATGGGAAGTGGGTGAGGGGAGATGCCGGGCAGTGTAAGATAAGATCAAATAATAATTTATAAACTATTAAGGGTTCATGGGGGAGAGGGAGGGAGAAGGGATGGGGAGGGGAAAAAGGAAAATGAGCTAATTCCAGGAACCCAAGTGGAAGGTGAATTTTGAGAATGATGAGGGCAATGAATGTATAAGGGTGCTTGGCTCAATTGATGTATGTATGGATTGTGATAAAAGTTGTATGAGCCCCAGTAAAATGATTTATTAATAAAATAAAATAAAATGCTTATTAAAATATAAAAAGTTCTGACTGCCATTAAGTGCTGCAAAGAAATTTTCTTACAAAGAGTATCACCCTTTAGATGTCATTTTCACTGAGGAACATGCAAATTTTAGTTCATACATTCTGCTCATAGCACCAAAAGTTCTCATACTTCTGTTTAAGGAGAAAAAGAATTAAGTGGAATATAGGAGCTCTTGGCATTGCTGGTGGGAATGTGGAATGGTAGGATAATGGGGTGGCTCAACCACCCTGGGATAAAATGCATTGGTAACTCAAAAAAAACCCTAAAAACAGAACTATCATAGGAACCAGCAATGACACTCCTAAGTAGATACCCAAAGGATCTGAGGACAATTGCACACAGCCAGGTACACAAATGTGTACACCAGCAGTGTCACTGATCACTATTTACAGTAGCCAAAGGGCAGCAACAACCTAAATGTCTCCCCACCAAGGAATGGGTACGCCAAGTGTGGTGTACAGATACAATGGAGAACTATACAATGTGGTACACAGATACAATGGAGACCTACCCAACCAGATGAAGAAATGAATTCCTGACATGTGATATAACACAGACGAACCTTGAAAACATTATGCCACCATGTGAAATAAGTCAAACACAAAAGATTAAGTATTATATTATCTCGTGTATCTAAAATGATAAGAAGAGGAAAATATAGAGAAATCAAAGTTTTGAGTGGTAGCCAGGAGGAGGACCAATTGAATACCTTGGTGTGACTCTTCTATCCGTTGTCTTTGTAGCTTCCACAAGGTGACTGTTCAGGAGCATGCAACGGGGTATATTGGACTAATATGAAGAGAATCATCAGTTGTGTCATAACACTGTATATAAAGTGAGTGGTCTCAGAAGCTATAACAAAAAGAACTCCATTAGCACCAAGAAAGAGCTGTGATCTGAATGTGTCTAAGAGCCCTGCAGAGAGAAATGGTGGAAGCATTGTGGAGGCTGTGAGAGAGAATGCTAGGCTTCCCAGCCTCGGGACAAGTAAAACTGAGTGTCTTCAGACAGGAGACTGGCTTGCAGAGTGGAGTACCCTTTGGGCATTCCTATGCACTAGAGGAGGGAGCTTGCCTGAGCAGGCCAGTGCAAGGAGTCATGTGGCTGAGAGGCTGAGGATTAGAGAGAGACAGCATGTCTAACAAGAGGAGTTATGGACAATAGAACTGCACTCTTAACATTTCTGATCCTGATTCATAACCTGTTAGCTTGTCTAATACATTCCCATAATGGTGTGTATTGTCTGTAAGGGTTGTGTGGCCCTTGCAGTGGATTATCGGTCTAGCCAAGAGGTGGCAAGCTGCAGGATAGCCAGTTGGTGTCAGAGCAGGGTGCAAAGGTTGGAGGGGGGAAGCACAGCTGACCTATGCTCTTAGGAATTGTCATTGGGCTGAGGTGGAACTGCCTTCTCCTCCGTCCTTGTATAGTTGTAGAAAGTCAGATGTGTTCCCCACACCATTTCCTCACAGAGGCAAGAAGGAGAAAAAGAAGGGGTGCTATTATCTGAGGTCAGTCAGTTGCTATTTAAGGGTGGGGGAAATGATAAAAATTCAGAGTAATGATTGCCCAATGATTATGCTTAATATTATTATATCAATTATCATAACTGATTAATCAATTATACATCAATTGGTGTATCAATTATTATAATTGATATTACTAATATGTATGCCTGAAAAAAATGTTGAATTAGTAAATACTGTGTTGTGTATAGTTTTTTAAAAAGAAAAGCACCTGTTAAAGTAGTTTATATACAACTAAAAGAAACTAAAGCTTACCTGTGTATTAGAACAGATTTACAATCACTGTAAATCATCTAGATTTCTAATGAAATCTGCTTGGAAAGCAAAACAATAGACCTGAATTGGTGCTAAAAATATATTTGCATTGCTGGCATTGCATTTCACTGTTTGAAGATGTTTCAGAACATATGGAATAAGGCATTACAATGTTCACCCTCAGTACTTGGAAGCCCAAAATTTAAAGGATCCTCTCCAGGATTGCATTGCTTGTTAGTTACAAACTCATGACTCTAACTCCATCTCCTTCATTCTAGCCCAGTACTTAGAATTTTTAAATGTTGACACTACCTTCAGTCAAATACTCACAATTCACTGCCATCGAGTAGATTTCGATTCATAGTGACCCTATAGGACAGAGTAGAACTGCCCCTTTGGGTTTGTGAAACTGCCACTCTACACAAGAGTAGAAAGCCTCATAGTTCTCATACAAAACAGCTGGAGACTTTGAACTAATGACCTTGTAGTTAGCTAAATGCATAATCAACTTTGCCTCTGGGTTCCTCTATATTCAAATATTGTATGTAAATATTAAAATCATATTAATGAAAAAGATTATAATGTTTAAACTTACCATAATCAAGTTCCCTGCTCTCTGAATTTATCCTCATAAGTACATAGTTGTCTCCAAACCACCCAACTTCTTAAAAAATGTAACATTTGAACATGTATTTTAACTTTTTCTAAACCAAGAAATTTAAACCTGCTAGCTACTGATTCTATTCTTGTGACTGACTGCATGGATTTTCTTTGGCAGCTCAATAAAAACCTCACATATTGAAATAATTTATTTCTGAACCTAATATCCCTCTGTAAATTCTTCCACTTGATTAAGTTTTTTTTCTCTTTATCATATAATAGACTTTCTAAGAGAATAGGAAAATTGCTCACTTCTCCAATTATAAAAATAAATTAAATGATGGAAATTTGAGAAAGGGAGAAGTGAAGAAATAGAAAAGAAGGATGAACTTTTATAAAGTTCTTGGACATTACACAAGTTTCAAGTCATTTAAAGATAGCTTCTTGGGGATGTTATGCGTAATCTAGTTATAACTATACTCTAGGATATATTCGCTCAAAAAAAGTTGTTTCTGAACCCATTTTCTTGAACTTTTAAAGTAGCCACTGTAGACATGGGGTTGGGGAGGGTGCAGTACATTCAGGTTGAATTTTTGCTGTACTTTGTAGTATTTTTATATTCATCAAGTTTGTAAGTTAAACATTGATAATCATGGAAAAAAGCATTTTCACTATTAGATGGGATATTTCCATTGAGATATTCTAGTGTATAAACAAAGAGGATGGAGAGTACTTGGATTAAAATTTGGGCTAAGTTTACTCTGAATTAATTGAGTCTGGATAATGGAAAGAATTAATGCACTGGGCTATCAAGCTAAAGGTGATCAGTTTGAGTCCACCCAAAGGCATTTTGGAAGAAAGGTCTGCAATGGGAAAGGTTAAGGTGCACATTTCTACTCTGACCCAAACAGGGTTGCCATGAACCAGTAACTGGTTTATCAAGGATGGATAAAATGGGTCTTTCCTGGCCGCCACCCTCAAAAAACCCTCTTCCACTGAGGAAAAGGCTAGCTCAGGGGTTACTGGTCCATGCCATCGTCATTGATACCACTTTGGAAAGAGAGAATAAAAGAAATCCCTTTTAAAATGGAGGAAAGAAGTAGGAAGTAAAAGCTGTTCATAGAGGTATAGCTATAGGCATGTATGTATATGTAAATATATTAATTTATAATGAAAGGGACAGAGGCCAATTTACATATATTTATGTAAGTATTAAGATAGCAGATGAACTATGAGCCGCTACTCAGGGCCTCCCTAAACACAAGAACACTTTGTTCTAATAACCTGGCACTCTTTGATACCTTCCCAACATGATCACTGAATACAAAATGTGTACATAAGCAAATGTGGTAAAGAAAGCAGATGGTGCCAGGCTATCAGAAGATATAGCATCTGGGGTCTTAAAGACTTGAACAAGCAGCCATCTAGCAGGGAAGCAAATAAGCCCCCTTGGAAGAAGCACACTAGCCTGTACGATCATAAGGTGTCCATGGGATCAGGTATCAGGTATCAAAAGATCCAAAACAAACAATCATTTTCAATATGAATGAGGGAGTTTGGAGTGGAGACCCAAAGCACATCTGTAGACAATTGAGCTTCCCCCACAAAAGGGTTACAAGGGGCATATCAACCAGGATAGCACCAATAAAACACCAATATAGCACCAATAAAACACACATTGTTCCTCTAGTTCCTAAATGCTCCTACACACACACACACACACATACACACACACTCTGCCATATCCCAGTTCTACCTTACAAATCCTGTTAGACCAGAGAACACACATTGGTGAGATAAGAGCCCTTGACACATGAAATTCAGGACAGATAACCCCTCAGAAACAGCAGCGGGTATAGCGATATTATGAGGGTAGGGGGATGGTGGGGGTGGTAGGGGGGACAGGGAGAGAGGGAGAAAGGGGGAACCCATTACAAGGTTGGATGTATATCGCCCACCCCCAGGAGGACGAATAACAAAAATGCAGGTGAAGGGAGACAGTGGACAGTGTAAGACATGAAATAACAACAATAATATATAATTGATGAATGATTCACATGGGTGAGAGGGAGGGGAGGGAGGGGGAGGGAGGGAGAAAAGAGGAAGGAGCTGATGCCAAGGGCTCAAGTTGAAAGAAAATGTTTTGGAAAGGTTGATGGCAAGATATGTACAAGTGTGCTTAATACAATTGAATGGCGGATTGCCATAAGATTTGTAAGAGGCTCCCATAAAATGATTAATTCTTTAAAAGGATTAATTTTTAAATTAATTAATTTTAAAAATTTAAGGAAAGAAAGGAATCCCTTGCAAGCGCATCCACCCCATCATTATTACTTGGGTGGAAATGTGCTAGAAAATGATGACAGAGACCAAAGTCCAAGCATTCTCTCTCTCTGGAGCACAGGAAAGAACTGGGGACTCAGCACCAAGTGACTAAACTGTGAACGGAGTGAATGGACAACTCAGCAAAGGGAAGAGATAGGTATAACTATTTGATGAAGTTAATGGAAAACTCACCAAAGAGAAGCAAACAGCATGAGATTATGCACCGCTGGGCACAGTGCACCTCCTGAGGCATGTCCCTGTTGGCTTTATCTTTCCGTACCTTAGATGCTAGGCATCGCGTAAGCTCTACATTTTTCTGATTCGAATTGGCAGCAAATCTCTTTCACTGTTGACATTCCTATCACTAATGTGTGGACAACACCATTTGGTCAGAAACAGAGACCACACATTTTGGGGAGCTGCAGAAAAAACCTGTTGGACCCTGGATAAATCTGGGGAGATTTTTTTCATTTCTGTTGACACTAAGGCACATACTCTATGCAAAACAGTACCTAAGCTACTATCACAAAACCTGATCAAACGGGAACAAATCGTGACAATTTACTCTCTTTTGTCCCACTCATGTTTTTTAACGTCCAAATGAAAAGCATGTTTAAAAAGCAGATCGCATGGAGCCTGACTCATTAGCCTAGTGACAGGGATTGTACCCTCCTGCTCAAATTTAAGGAGACTTTAAGATGTTCTAGTAGCAGAGTAAGTAAAAAAAGTATTATTGCAAAGTCATAGAAACCTATTTTTAAACCAAAAAAATGGCAAGTGTACAGCTATTGTTTCCAAACATATCTTTAATTGACGTACATACATATTGGAAGGTGGTGTTTTCATATCTCCAAACTTTCCCTGAAGAATATTGAGCTCTTCAATTTAATCCTATCAAATGACGGCTTCAGCATATCCCAAAGGATTTAAATTATGTTCCTTTTCAATGTCTTTCTTTTTTTCTTTCAGTTCAAGGGACAAAAAGATGTCTGAAAAGTAAGAGTGTGGCTATAGGAGAGATAGGGTAAGGTTTCCTAACAAATGTCTCCTAGGACAATCTTTGCTAGTCTTAAAGAATGTGCAGGTGCATTGTCATAGCGGGGCAGGGGGAGGGACGGAGAGACATTCTTCTGAGGAATTTGCTCATCAGTGATTGCAGATGTCAATATTCTTAAAACAACTTCATGATCTTTCTGAGTTCCCATAATCTTTCTGAGTCCCCATAATCTTTCTGAGTCCTTGAGGGGCGGGGAGGACCTATTAAGAATATCCCTTGGGAATCAAAAAACAGTTGCCATAAGCCTCTGATCTGACTTCTCTATCTTGAATTTAACTGGCCCAGAAAGTCCACTTGTAAGCCACTATTTGATTGGACTGTCCTTTTATTAGGAATGAGACAAAGGCAATTTGTATTACTTAGAGAACTGGTCTTCAGAAATTTATTAATCTCAAAGACATGTTTGAGCACCTTTTTATTTAGAATATTCCCATGCATATGTGAACTAGAGTATAAGTAGTAGTAGTGTTTTTACATTTATTCTCATATATTTTCTTATACAAGAATATTTTCACCTTCATTAAGTCCAAAATATTTGCATAACTTGCCTTCCAACTAACTGTATAAGATGCTTGGCATGGCATTTAGTGTTAGTGTCAAGGCTAAAAACATAGGCTATGATCCTACTTCTGAGTGTATATTCCAGGGTAGATAAAGCTGGGGAAATGATTTCTGGGAGGCTAGTTCAGATGTCCAGAGTCTTACTAATTGACAAGGCTCATAAGCTAGGAGGAGAAACCTGAATATCTCTGGAAGAAAAAAAAAACCAAAACTTAGGAAATAATTGAAAACAATGTTAATATAAAATGTGACCTAATAATACGAATTAATCAAACCAAAGTTACAAAAAATCTGGCCAGAGTAAGCAAATGAACATAACTTGAAATTCAGACAATCCTCTTTGACAGGGAAATACATAAAACAGATCCTAATTCAGGTCTATTCTCCCTGCCCAACTTCCACTTTTGATTGATGTTGATAGCTCTCCTAGTGGAAAAAATAAGAACTTTACAACAGTTGAAAGTGCAGCAAGAATACAGAAAGAAGAGGTCACTGAGGGCTCTTCTGGTCATCCACAGACAAGTTACAGTCCCCAATCCGCTGTCACTAAATCTACTCCGATTTGGTGGTGGTGGTGCCACAGAGTCGATCCTGACTCATGGGGACCCTGTGACAGTGGAATGAAATGTTGTCTCGTCCGGCGCCGTCCTCACACGTGGTCTTACATTTCAGTGCAGTGACGCAGTCACGGTGACAATCCATCGTGTCGAGGGTCTTCCTCTTTTTCACTGCCCCTCTACTTTATCAAGCATGGGGTTCATTTCTAGGGACTGATCTCTCCTGATCACATGTCCAAAGTACCTGAGACAAAGTGTCAACAGCCTTGCTACTAAGGATAGATATTTTTGTAGGCATCATAATCCAAAATGCTATAATTCTTCTTTGATCTTCCTGATTCATTGTCCAACTTTCACCTGTACACGAGGTGACTGATAGTTTCATGGTTTGAGTCAGGTCCAACTCAGAGTGACCCTATAGGTGAGCATCGAACTGTCCTCAACCTTTCCAGGACTGGAAGTCTCTATAAGCGCTGGCTGCCTCCTCTGTCTCTCACGGAGCAGAGGGCAGGTTTCAGCCACTGATCTTGCAGTCAGCAGTCCCACCCTTAACCCACATCACCACCAGGGATCGTTTTAGAGGCCACAAACCAAAACTCACACTCATTCCTCTCAAGTCAATTCCAACTCATTACTACCCTCTAGGTCAGGGAAGA
The DNA here is from genome assembly GCF_050624435.1 of Tenrec ecaudatus. NCBI lineage: Eukaryota > Metazoa > Chordata > Mammalia > Afrosoricida > Tenrecidae > Tenrec > Tenrec ecaudatus. Next base: position 93,766,123 of record NC_134536.1, read on the forward strand.
CCTGCCCCTGCGGGTTTCTGAGACGGTAACTCTTTAAGAAGGAGGAGAAATCCTCCTCTACCAGCTGGTGGTTTTGAACTGCTCACCTTGCGGTGAGCAGCCCAACAGAGACCCACTCTGCCACTGGAGAGTCGATAGAGAACCGAAAAGGTGCTCTGATCCAAACTCTGTCTCAGATTTCTCTTTGGTGCCTTAGTGACACTTCCAGCACAGTAAATCTGTTTGCACGGACGCATGAAAAACGGCTTCCACATTAAGACCGCATATGTTGTCCAGAAGTTCCTTAGTTTCCTGGCGTCGTTCTCCAATATTTACAATAACCTACAAATAACTTTCGATTACCACTGTTCTTAGTAGCACTGTGCTTTTTTTGTTACAATAACTGAGAAACCTGATTCACATCTCTAGTATCCAAATTATGTAAGGAAGACACATATCAACTTGTTGCAACGGGGTCATTTGCAACTCATAGAAACTACAGGAGCACAGAGCTGCACCCTAGCAGACGTCCTCAAACTACGGCCCGCCCTCGGGCCACATGCGGCCCACTGAGGACATTTATCCGGCCCCCCAGGTGTTTTTGCCCCATTTGGTTTTTACTTCAAAATAAGCTGTGTGCAGTGTGCATAGGAATGTGTTTATAGGTTTTTAGAAACTATAGTGCAGCCCTCCAACGGGTCTGAGGGACAAGAAAGGAGGCCTCCGGTTGAAAAAGTTTGGGGACCTCTGCGCTTAGGGTTTCCAAGCCTGTAAGTCTTTACAGAAGCAGACAGCCACATTTTTCTCGTGGGTTTGGACTGTACCCCTTTCCGTTCACAAGGGAATGGGTTTGCCACCTGCCACCAAAGTTCCTTAGCCATATTAGTTATTCTATATATACTTTACTCTACATCTCATTCTTGAATTAATTAATATCTGAAATTCATATTTCCATTCCTGCTTTAGAAAAGTAAGACAAAAACTGAGGCTCAGAAAGGTTAAGTAACTTAACCCAGGATATACAGAGTCAAAAGGCTAGCTAGCCACATTGCTACATAATTCCATAGCCTATGCCTTTCCCCAAACATTGATGACGTTAGCTATGGGGTAAGCTACACGGGGAAAAACTTTCAGCAGAATTCATGCTTTCTGATGGAGGGCACCATTTAAAAAACCAATATTCACTATCTATATTACCTATCAATCAATTCCAAATCAAGTTTGCTTTTTGTTTTTTAAGAAGAAAGTCTGTGTGTAAGGACTATACTCTCCTACCTCAGAAAAATGTCGGTGCATCTTTTCACATCTAGTCACTTAGCAAGTGCTGATCAAATGGCTCATATATGAGATGTAAGTTGAACTCAAAGAAACCAGCAGAATCTAAATTTAATCAAACTACATATGCCAAAACACCTGTGACTTATTCCTCCTGTCACTTATTCCTAGACGTGCCCCAATGGGGTATCGGTCTACTCTGTTCAGCATGTACATCGATCACTAGAATGAATACACAGAAGGCACCTCCTTTGCTGATGGTACACATTTTTCGAAGTCCAGATGACAGCGTTTAAAAATAACTGGTGCACCACAACGTCTGGAAGATGAGTGACAGCCCCTCAGAGAAGAGACCACCTGCGTGGCCATTCTCCACCAACCTTGCTGCCCTTCTCGCCCTCCCTCCTTCTTAACCCCACTTGGAAAATTGCCTCCTACAATGTGCTTGACTCATTCCGGATTGCTGGTGGGGTGATCTTTCTGTCCATTCACCCCTTCTAAATACCATGCCATTGGCCCAGATGCAGAAAATTACAACAGCTGAGGCAAAACAGAGTTCTAGGCTCCTACCTTCTCACAAGACCATTGAAGTGACGTTATCCCAGGGCCTTGGTAAATGTCATGCTGTTCCTGACCAGCCTCTGAACACGTGAATATGTGGTGTTTTGTTGACTTAAATGCCTCGAGCTGCAAGGTGCACAGAGGAATTCCTGGTTGTTCCCAGTCGGAAATGGACCGATGACTCATCAGGCTTTCCTTTTCCTGCAAACACTCCTGGGACAGAACACTTCAGCCATGTGAGTGTGCAGGCTTCTAACTTCCACATGTTCCTGACTGATGGGGGCGGTGGTTCACTGGGTTGAAATAAACGTGGGCCCTGGGGGCGCGGGGGCATTTCCCGAGGGCAGGTGTGTTCTCCTTGACCCGGACCCTAGGATGCGCTCTCTGCTGCCTCCTGCACCCTCCATCCCCCCTCTGGGCACCTGCCTTGGGCCTCGCAGGAGCTGCCCTGGAGTTGCAGGAGCATGTGAGAAAGAAGGGAATGAACCCCTGCGCTTGGCAAGCTCCGGAAATTCTCCCATTTCCCTAAGGGGCCATCAGAGTTTACAACTGCACTTTCACCTCGCCACATGTGCCCTGGGTGGCTGACCCGAATCCAGCGCCATTAGGGAAAACACAACAGCAAGATCCCAGGAGGTTGCAGAGAACTTTCTTAGAGTTGGTTTTGCTTCACTGGCTTTGGCATTTGCCTAGAATGACATGGGGAAGGGCAGGAAGCGCCAGCGTCTAAGCTACCCTCCTTGCACAGCAGCACCACTGATGAAGGCAGCCTCGCTAGTGCCCAGCAGTTCATTGGTCGCCCTGCCTCGGGCACGGGGTGCAAGGACGCTCCCCTGAAGGATGAAGAAAGGAGGACCCTGGAAACGGTTCCCCTCTGGCAGACATGCTGACGAAAAGCTGTGTGGTGCACTTCCAGGTTTCTGTCTGCTGCTGAATTTGTCATGCGTTTCTCTTGGATGAGCCCCCATATCGCTGCTTTTGATCGCGGCTGCATGTGTCGGGGTTACCCTTATTCTCAAACCATAGATTTTGTTTGAAAGGGACAGATATTGCACCTGGGGAAATTGGCTAGAAAAACAGTGATATTGTTTTACTAAACGCTCTAAATACAGTGCCCCCCTCCCTCCTTCCTTCCCTCCCTCCAGCTTTCTTGAGAAATAGTACTCAATTTAAAAAAAACAAAACGTGCACAATTATAGTTCACAGACCTGCCCTTACTTCACTGAATACCTTCATGCGGGAGAAAATAATACTGCTGTGTGTGCTGCAGATAGGAAAGGGGAGAGATGTGTTTTAGGGCGACCTAAATCATCCCCATAATTTTCGGTGCCAAAGAGAGAGTGAATGCACTCATGTAAAATTCAGAAGAAATGCTGGGGCAATATCTCCCATAGCAACAGCCGTTTTAGAAATTCCAGCATGATTAACAAGCATCTGCTTCATCTTTTCCTTTGTTTAAAATCAGACCCCGGCCTGCTAAATCAGCAGGTCAAAATAATACAGAGGATTTCATAAAAGAAAAATGTGGTTACTATGGATGTGTTTTAAGTTCTGATGAGTTAAATTATTTGCCACATTTCACATGTGCTTTTAATTAATCATGATTAAGTGAAACAGCAGATTGTCTTTAAAGATCTGAAAATATTATTAACATGAATTGCTGTGTCTTCATTAATATTTACATCAATTAGCCCATTAGAATAAATTTCAATACAGTAATTAATCCTAGTACTTAACTGTTACCATATAATGCCATCGCAACATTTTACTTCTGAGTTAAGAAGCGTGGTTCACAGCTTGGCTTTCATAGCAGGCCTTGAACTAGCTCATTCAGATATGTTGAATCAGAATCTACATTTACCCACGTGGAAGGTGAATTATGAGAATGACGAGTGCAACGAATGTATAAGGGTGCTTTGCTCAATTGATGTATGTACAGATTGTGATAAGAGCTTTATGAGCCCCAATAAAAAGATTTTTTAAAAAAAGAATCTACATTTTTACAAGTGCCCTGTGTATATATAAGACACACCTAGAGATTTATGCATATCACCCTAGACATCTTGTTTAACAAGATTCCCAGGAAGACATACCCTGATAAAACGCAGATCCTAATTCAGCAGAACGAGGGCGGGTGTAGCGCTGGGGTGGAGTGATTATTCACTGGGCTGCGATCTGCATAGCCAGCAGTTCAAAACCACCACAGCAGCTCCCAAGGAGAAAGACCAGACTGAGCTTTCTAATCTTGTAAACAGTACAGGCTCAGAAACCCACAGGGGGTCACTATGAGTCAGCACTGATGCCACAGCAGTGAGAGGGTGGAAATATACTCAGTAGCATTATGCGGTACAGCAAGGCTGGGCACAACCTTGGTGGCTACAAGTGAAGAGGATGTGAAGCACTTAGTGAGGAAGATCAGCATTTCAGCCTTCAACATGGATTGTAACTTAATGTAAAGAAGAGCAATATCCTAAATGGAGGTGTGGGGCGGGGGGAGGGTTTGAAATTGTCAAGAATTTCATCTTGCTTGGATCCACAATCAATACTCGTAGAAATAGCAGTCCAGAAAGCAAACGAAACACTGAATTGGGTGCATCTGCTGCACAAGATCGCTTTAAAATGTTGAGAAGCAAGGGTGTTACTTTAAGGACTCAGGTGCACCTGACCCGAACCATGGTATTTGCACTCACCTCTTATGCATGTGAAAGTTGGACATTACCTAAGAAAGGACAAAGGAGAATCGTTGCATTTGGATATGGTGCCGGCAAAGACTATTGACAGGACCACAGACTGCCAACGGAACAAAAGTCTGTCTTGGATGAAGGGCAGCCATGGTGCTCCTTAGAAGCAGGATGGTGTGGCTTGGTCTTGGGTACTTTGGACATGTTATCAGGAGAGGCCAATCCTGAAAAGTGGCATCGTGCTTGGTAAAGTAGAGGGACAGCACAAAGAGAAAGAGCCTCAACAAGATGGGTTGACACAGTGGTTACAACTGCAGACTGGAACGTGACAACAATATCCCAGGTGGCGCAGGGCCAGGCCACCTTTCCTTCTGCTTTGCGCGCACTCACTATGCACTGGGACCACCTCTCAGGCAACCTAACAATGAGGCAGAACCTCCTCTGAGGCACTGCGTGGACATGCAAATTCTCAGCATGAACTTGAACTGGCTTAACCAGTTTAAAGCCCTCTTTCCTACAAGACTCCTGGCTGATGAACTGTTTATGTGGGATCCACACCAAAGAGCAAGCTAGGGAGAGCAAGACTGAGCAGAAGGAGACGAGGAAGCATGGTGCCATCGTGAATGGCCTCACCTGAACTCACAGGCCCAGAGTTGGGATGAGAGGGCAAGGGCTGGGCCTTTATAGCCAGTTGATCAGTCACTGGATGGGGGCTCCCCTGGGAGAAGCATGCATAACAGAAACCACGAAGAGGAGTCATATTTTATGACCTCTCCCAGCACACGACTAACATAATTTCTGTCATCCCAAAGGTGGGTACTTTACACTGTGTACCACTGTACCTCATAAAATGGAACACTCCTTGTCTATTCAATAGGAGATCCAGAAATTAGGAACCGCAACACTCAAAATAATTCTAGTCAACATAAAAAATGAATACATTTTGTTTGGACTGGAAATAAAGCATGTACTCAAAAGTTGCAGTGTCTGTCGTTCTTAAGTGCCTGTGAGTCTGTTCTAGCCCATGTTTAATAGAAGGAAACATTGCCACACCATCCTCGTGATCCTTGTTTGTTGGAGTCTGTTGTTGAAGCTCATGGGCCAGCCATCCCACTGAGGGTTTCCCTCATTTCACTGAACCTCGGCTTTGCCATCCAGGATGCCTTTGTCTAGCAACTGGCCTTCCCTGTTGACATACCCAAAGTAAAGGAGCCCTAGTGGCCCCATTCTTGCTTGTAAGGAGAATTCTGGTTGTATTTTGAGTAGTATTTTCTAGCTTCTTAATATATCTGGAAAAGGAAGAAATTGTAACTTACTGAGTTCTCATGAAATGTAAATGAGATACCCATTCTAAGAAGAAAAACATATTATTATAAAATTACTCAGAACATAGGAAACTTAAAATATTTCCTCCGATCCATTTCCAAAGTAAATTCTTGCATAAAGGTTATTTTAATTGTCCAGGATCAACATATTCTATAAATATGTTTAACATGATAAAATGTACCTTCTATACATGACTTTTGTTAATATATTCCTAGCTATATTAATTATCATTTTAGTGTTAGTGTTTGAATAAGTTATGTTTACTTTTTAAACTATTTGACTATATAAACATTCCATTTCATTTATGAATATTTATGGACTGCATTTTTTGCACTTTTGTTTCCTAGCAATAAAATGTGAACTTTGAACAACAAAATTTGCACATATGAGTTTCAGTAAGACTTTTTTAAAAGACATATTTAATAAAGACTTACTTAGTATAATGCTTAGAATCACTATATATTGATTCAATCATTTATTTGGTTTAAGTAAGAACACATATTGAACTGGAATGTCATTTATATAGTTAAGGTATAAATGACATTGTAAGATAAAAAGAATGTGAAGAAAATGTGGGAGTCTCTTTAGTCAGCTCCTGGAAATCATGTCACAGTCCACATCTCTGGTTCACCGTTGTATCCGCAGTCCCCACCCAGCATCTGGCATATACCAAGTTCACAGTAAACACTTGTTGAAATTGGATAGGATTATAAAACTCAATTTCTAAATAAGTAAATCATTTAATTTCATTTTCCAATCATGAGGTAAACAGGTTCATAGTTGTTTTTAAGTTTAGATTAAAAGTTAAAATTGGACTTTCTTAATGGCAAATTTAAATATACATATCCAGAATGATGAAATTCCTCTTCCCCCATACTATTGCAGGTTGAAATAGCCAGACTTTTCACTTAAAAATTGTATTTCTTCTGTTGTGACATTAAAATTAAGTCCAGCTTTAATTCTAGTACTATATTATTATTATTTTAACTATAGCAGGTAGCAAGTGCTTTTAAGTATGTTAGGAAAGGGGGAATTAAAATATGCTAGTATATATATATATATATGTATGTATTCAGAAGTTTTATGCATTTTCTCTAGACTATTCACCCATATATTTTTTCAGAATAACTTAGAATCTAAGCGAATCTCTCCAAGGAAAAGAAAGAGAAAATGTAAAGGGAAAGTATAGGATGTGTATGTAAACAAAATTACCAAAGGCCAGCCATGTTATTATAGAACACAAAACTAAACGCAGAAGGTACATGACCCTACGTGGTTACAAATGAGTATGCTTTGCCAACTTGGGAATACCAAAACCCAGCCACCCCCATGCCTTAAGTACTATAGTTACTACACTCTCCTCTGGAAATAGCAACATAGCCACTCTGTATTTATGTTCTATTAGTGGCTGAGTTATGGAAGTTATGCCAAGAGGATTCCAGAAATGAAAAAAAAGGATTTTGGATGAATCATCTGTTATGATCCTGTATAAATCTACATCATTACCAAAATATGACCAAAATTGCTTTATAAATACCCAGGACTTGGAAGAGAGGAGGGAAACGGGGTATTCTGTCAGAATTCAATTAGTTCTAATATGGTAAGAAAGCCACATCCATCTGGGAGTCTATTAAAATTCTGGTGTTTCCCCCAATGCTATGCTGACTCGCGCATAAGGCGGCTGCAGAGTATGAAGCATAGCACGAGTGTGCACTCAGGATCATGACTGTAAACCAGTCTGCCTTTACTCACTCCACCACCCATCCCTGTCGCCCCTAACCCCTGCACAACAAGGCTCAATTTAAAGTTGTTGTCAGTAGTTTTAGAAAGTATGAAGGTGACGATGCAATCCATTTTAATCATACTCCTGAAAATAAGGTCTTTCAGCTCATTTTAAACATATGTATGTGAGCCTAATCTGCCCCCCATCCCCCGGGAATCTCTCACCCAAATTATGTGCACAGCATTCAAGTTTTGTGTGTGTTTTCTTAATTTCAATCATTTTTTAATCATTTTATTGGGGGCTCGTACAATTCTTATCACAATCCATACATACATCCATTGTGTCAAGCACATCTGTACATTTATTGCCATCATCATTCTCAAAACATTTGCCTTCTACTTGAGCCCTTATTATCTGTTGCTCATTTTCCCCCCTTCCTCCCCACTCCCCCTACCTCATGAACCCTTCATCATTCATAAATTATTATTACTTTGTCATGTTACACTGTCCGACATCTCCCCCCGCCTTCTTCCCTGCTGTCCCTCCCCTAGGGAGGAGGCTATATGTAGATTTTTGTAATCAGTTCCCCCTTTTTACCCCACATTTTCTCCACCCTCCAGGCATCACCACTCTGGTCCTGAAGGACCACTGGTCCTGAAGGAGTCCTCTGTCCTGGATTCCCTCTTGTTCCAGTTGCTATCTGTACCTATGAACATCCTCTGGTATAGCCAGATTTGTAAGGGAGAATGGGTATCATGATAGTGGGGTGAAAAAGAACTAGAGGAAAGTTATATATTTCATCATTGCTACCCTGCACCTTGAATGGCTCATCTCCTCCCCACAACCGTTCAGTAAGGGATGTCCGGTTGGCTACCAATGGCCTTTGAGTAGAAAGCCTCTTCTTTCTCCCTTGGAGCAGCTGGTGGTTTCAAACTGCCGACCTTGAAGGTAGCAGCCCAACTAGTAATCACTAAACCACCAGGATTCCTTCTCTTAGGTGCCAGGTACTATGGTAGAGGTGTGTGTGTGTGTGTGTGTGTGTGTGTGTGTGTGTGTGTGTGTGTGTGTTAGGAGTGAGAGCGAGAGAGAGAAAGCAGCATTAGAGTTTTAGTCAATTAATTAAGTCCTGGAAACAAATCTAATTGGAACGATACAGAACACTTACATTCTTATCTGTTTCCGTTATCAGTTGCTGCTGTAACACCAATACCACAAGTGGGTAGCTTTAACAAACAGAGATTTATTTTCTTATAAGTTTAGGAAGATAGAACTTCAAATTCAGGGTGCTAACTCTCAGGGAAGGCTCTCACCTCTCATTTCTGGAGGAAGGTTTTTGTCTCTTCAGCTATCTGTCCCCTTGTTCAGTGAAGATTTTCTTATGTCTTAGCATCTATCTTGTCTCACCTCTTTCCTGCTAGCTTGTTTAATCCCTTTTATATCTCAGAAGAGATTGACTTAAAACACACTACACTGAGTCTGCCTCATTAACCCATTCCTGAATGAGATTATAATCACAAGTATAGAGTTTATCACTTATAATACAAATTTGGGGGGTCACAATTCAAACCAAAATACTACTTAAATACATTGGACTATTTCTTTAAAAGGATTTTCAGTAAAGTTTTTGAAACAAATAAAATTACAGATAAAATACTAGAATAAGGTTTTTCCAAATGGTTTCTAGCTACACAGTTAAGGAAATTAATAATGTATCTGTAGATAAAACTTGAATTCTCAGAAGCAACAAAGCCCACATGGAAGAAACACACCAGCCTGTGTGACCACGAGTTGTCGAAGGGATCAGGTATCAAGCATCAAGGAACACTAATTACACAAGTCATGAGGGTTGGGTGTATGACAATACTTTAAGCTGCGTTCATTTATGAAGTCAAGGCCACACTTGGCAAACCCATACATGTCACTGAAAAGCACAGAGAGTGTTTAAACAGTGACCACATGTTTGCACCCTCAAAGCAATAGGATCAAACCCACTCATAGCCCAGTGAGCACCAGTTCCCTAATATTGCGATAGCAATCACTTTCTTCTTCTTCCAACAGGGGTTTCCAGCCTAAAAGTTAAGAGAATATTGCAGTTTCTTAGTTTTGCTAAAAGTGCATTCAAGACAGGGTCCAGTTCACCCAGTGAGATGTTCAATGTGGGTCCTTCTACTGTGGTCTGCGAAGGATGTTGTGCATCTCAAAGATACAAAGTTCAATGTCCCAGTAGTCCACAGGGGTTCATGGGAAATTAGGTCACAAGTGTCCGGTTGGGAACGCCATGTTGGGCTATCTCCCTCTGAGGTTTTTGTAGGAAACGTTAAGTGTGTTGCTGTTCTTTCCTCAATGGCGGGGTGCCCCACCCAGCTAACCCAGCATCAAAAATACATGTGTTTCTCCAGGACAGACACATTCCTCATTTCCATCAGCACTCTTGATCTGATTGCTAGTTACTCTGCTGGCATCGTCTGTTAGTTTGGGGTGACACAGAAGAAGATTCTATGGTGGGGATTAATTGGTCTTCTCCTCCCCACAACACGGGAAACTAATTCCATCTGGTTTTATTCTTATTGCAATGGGTTCATACAATATTGGTGCTTTTGTGATTGACTAATTTCTCTCAGCATAATGGTGTCCAGATCTATCTATGTCATAGATGATTCATGGCTTCCTCACTGTTTTTTAGGGATGCATAATATCCCATTGCTTGTACGCACCCTAGTTTCTTTATCCACTCTTCAACAGATGGGCAATCAGACTGTTTCCAACGTGTGGCTCTTATGGACTGTGCTGCAATGAACATGGGAGAGCACACGTCTGTCCTTGTTCTGTCTCTTCCTTCATGGGAGTATATGGTCAGCAGAGCTATTTCTGAGTCTTAAGGTACTTCTATTCTCAGTTGCTGAAACAATTTTCTGAGGAACAAATTGTGAAATGCAATTCACTAGCTCAGCTCTAAGATTGTAAATGTTAGTAAAAATGTGGTGGAGCCACGTGTAAAGAATGGATTGTTATAGAATATTTCATGTCTGAAAGGCCTGGTCCAAACCAAAATAACATACATGTTTAAATTCTACTGAAATTTCCATTTTATAGAAGAGAAAATCAAGACCCTGAAGAGTGAGATTAATTACCCATGGGTTCACTGTTTGTAAGTGGTAGACTCAATCCAAATTTAATTTGTTAAACTCCATGCCCGTCATTCAAATGCAGTGGACATGTAAAAGAAAAAACTAACACTCAAAGCACACACATACACACACACACGGAGTCAGTCGCTCCTTATTAAATGGTGTTTAGCTTGTTCTGGGATTTTAAAAGTAGCAAATGGTATGACTATTTGACTGGCACATGAAATGTAATTTTTTAGAAAGAAGATTATATAAATACATGGGAGACAGTTCAATAATATAAAGCATTGTGTGATTAATGAGCATGCTAAGGATTATAGACTAAGTACTATACAGCAGTCAGAAATCAGAGCAGAACATGGGCAGGAATAGTTAGAAAACACTTAAGGGACGTAGTGAACTTGAATTGGATCCTAAAACATGAATGAGAATTAGATGGTGATTTTGTAAAAGGCAGGATATTCCCATTAGGAAGAAAACAACGCAAGTAGCTTTCAGGAAGATGAATAAAATTACAGAGGATCTCTTTTAGTGGCAAAAAAAAACCTTAGAGTATCTAAAATACCATACTGAAGTAATCAAAACTAATTACAGTTAAGGTTATCTATTTTTAATAGCAGTAGTTGTGGGTTAAAAATGATATATTTGAATGCTGCATGGCTTCTAGTATTTGAATTTTAAGAAGAGGCAAATCATACACACTGGAAGATGGTTGGCTGGAAAAAGTTACAAGGAAATCTTCTGAGGAGCTGTAAAGTCTCCGATCTGGATTTTCCTTTATGTTTCTGTTTTTATTCATCTCTTGCCTTTTATTCCTACAATCATCAAATGAACTTTCATTAAAGACACTATCTTAAATATCCAGATCACATGCTTGTAGTAGGAGCTAAATTTTCCTTTTCTGGAAGTTCAAATGCAGTCAGGCCGTTATTCAGATACATTTTTTTAACCAAACAGCAACCGCTATGGGTCTTAAAGGAAATTCCTCCATATTATATCAAAGGACCTCTTCTGGAATACTGTCGCCTCTGTCACATGACTCTTTTCATCCATTTCCTCTTTGTTCTTTTGCTGGAGTGACAGACGGGATAATATTGATATCGATGTAGATGTCATTACTATAGGTAGATGTGTCCACACTAATTACCCCCTAAATATTTTCCTGAATAGTTGCTCATATTTACATCCCACATCCTATCACCATTAAATACCTTTCCACTCTTTTCAACTATTTCTGAGCCCTTGATAATGAAACTTGCCTGTGTAAACAATGCAAGTGCTTTGCCTTCACTAGCTTTTCCATCCCAGTAGTCCTCCGCTGAAAACAGCATGCTCTAAATCTCAGACGTGGAGCCCCAGTGGATTCCTGTGGGAAAGTCTTGACTTCTCCGAGATACTGAGAAGGGTTATTTGGGAAACTTCAGATAAGTCCACACGCCATAACACAACTGAGTGACTTGCAGACAAATCATCTTAAAATATTCATAAACAACTGTAATTTTACCGTAAGTAAAAATGTACCTGAGATAATTGGACAGAAAGTCTACACCCAAGTTCCTGATCTTTACAGGTTGTTCATTTGCCTGTAAGCAGGCACCTCACAATCGGATGAAAGTCATTCCAATCACCTTTAAAGAACTGCCAACGCCAGAACCCTGGTTCCACTGCAAGCTTCCTGAGATCCAATCTGGTTCATACTCTTCCATGTTAACCTAAGTATGACAATCCATCAGAAAGTAGATTCAAAGACCTCAATTGCACAGAAGCCTGGACTATAAGCTCCTGTGACAGGTTGTGTCCGATATCTTCTGCAGCCCTTCAGACCCACTTTTCACCCTGCTCCACCCTGATGTATGTCCCAAGAAGCAGACTCAAATGGAGCTCATCAAAGAGTTGCCTTGAATTCTGATTCCTGTTGGCTTCTCCAATGAGAGCATGAATAGGGTGTCTGAGGAAGAAAGACCAGTCTCTCCCCTAGTGCTCTCTAGGGGTTTGGAGGGCACCTCAGCTTTGTACGAAAGGCCTTTCCTACCCAGTTTCCCTCTCCATACCACCTGGTGTGACTCTAGTATCACACATAACTCCCTCCTCTTACCCTTTCAGGCAGAGGAATAATAAAAGGCTTCACCAGCTCTGGGTCCTGGACTGGGTTCACATGGTTTCCCAGCTGCCTGCCACATCATTGTAAATGACTCCCTTATTGCACCCTCTGAAAATTACTCAATTTGAGTGTGTCACTTGTCTTCTGCAGAGAATTTAATTGGCAAATGAGTTCCACTGAGCTAAGGAGCGTCACTTTGTAAGTGTCATTTGTTTTGAAAGGATGAAGGTGTGGTGTTCCCTCTCTCTCTCCTCTCCACATTGCAGGCAAGCGGAGCAGCTGAAGATGGAGGGCCAGGCTCTTGTGTGTACCAGATTATCATTCCGAGTCCTCCGCCCAAAGTTTCCTGATTATCATCGAATATAAACTCTAGTGTTTTATCTGTACTCAGTAAAGTGACTCTGACATATTGCAAGTTTGTCTGTAAACACATTTGGGGGGAAATTACGTTAAGCCATAAACTGATATAATGCATTATTCATTTAATCTTCTCTGTGTAGTGGATGTATGAGCTACCCCATGATGATTCATGAGTGAAAATGAGCCCTGTTGATAACAGAACTGTGCTGTACCTAACAGAATATCAACAACATTCCCAATGGGCCTTGGATAAGGTCAACAAAAAGCAATGTTTCTAATGGTACATTCCCGAAAATACAAAGTTGATAGCCTTCTATATGATCTACTGCCTTCTCCCCAATAATATTTCAGTCCTGCTTTATTCCTCTAGTCTCCTGAAAAATGATAACTTGCTTATTCACTTGCTAGATTGCCCCTGCTCTGTTCATGTCTGATGGAGAGCTGATCACCAATCAGTTCCCTAATCTCTCTGAGAATCTTTCAACACGACCCCAAACAAGATGGTCCCAGGGTCTCATACTGAGACCCTAACCATTCCAACTGAATCAGGCTAAATAACCTAGTCTTTAGGATGTGACAGTATTATAAACCCAAATTCACTGCCATTGAACCAACGCCCTATTGGACTGTAACTTTTAATGTGTGTAGAAAGCCTCATCTTTCTCCCATGGAGCGGCTGGTGGTTTTGAACTGCTAACTTTGTGGTTAGCAACCCGACATATGGCACCATCAAAAATAGAATCCAGGAGTAGATACTATCACCGCTCCATTCTTATCCATTTGAATCCCTTAACCATGTCTGTGCACACGTTCTTGGAGTGAGCATTTACTCATAACAGCCCATGAGTGCTAGACACAACATACTTAAAATAACTAAAAATTTACATTCTTTGGGGTAAAGGGTGGTGGGCTCTGTGTAGTGCAAATAGCTTAGTAGTTGACTACTAACAAGATTAGTAGATACTAATAACAAGATTACTAACAAGATTAGTAAATACTACTAACCAAGTCGTAGACAGAGTGTGCTTCTACTTCACACCCGTGGAATCACCCGCAGAGCACCTGGTGTTCTGTTTGTGTTAGAATGGGGGGTGGCAGGAAGAAACAATCCTTAACACAGGACTGAAAAATGCAGAAGTGTGATTATTCAAAAACTCATATGAATCAAGAGACGTCTGACCTACACTCTCTTCAGAGCTCCCCTTGGGAATGAGACAAAGTTACCCAGGGTAGGACATTTCTGTTTGCTTTTGTTCCTTTCCTGCTTCTGCTTGTCCATTCCCTGTTGTCTTTTTGTTTGTTTCTGGTTTTTTTATTGTTTCTTAATCTATCTCCTGTCACTCAAATCCTCCAGAGAGCATCTACTCTTGAAGAATCTGAAAAAAAATCTAAAAAAAGAAACCCAATCTAATTTCATCAATGAATTAAGTGAAGTCTTTTGGAAGAAGTGTTTATCTCACCTACAAATTAGAGAAGGTGGAGGAGTTAAGCAACAGAAAGATGAGGACAAGTACAAGAGGCCAAAGGGGGTACTTTAGAGAAAGGCCGCAGAACAAAGACAGCCTGTTGTGAAAAGTGCCCCCTGAATCTAGCAGCATTGCTAACAATCAAACACAGAAAGTGAAGGGCCAATCAATGCCAGATCATTTTAAGGATTTGACATGTACCCTGACTGGAACAAAACCGTCCAGATTTACATTCTGGATCCCTCACTCTGATTGTGCACTGTGTGAGAACGGATCTAGCTAGACCACTACAAAAAAAAATATCGAGGGGAAAAATTAGATAACACGCTGACATAAGGTAAAGTAAAAAATTATTTCTACTGGAGTTCTAGTTCACACATGCATGGGTTCATCCCAAAGAAACGTGTTTAACCACGTCCACTATCATGTGATCAGTGAATGGCTGCAGACAAATTATCTCCCTAATATACTTGTCTAAGTCTCAATCAAAACAGAAAGGTTTGAACAAAACAGTGTATATGCTGGGCCAAGTATATTCAGGGCTGAGGGGTTAGCTCAGAAGGGTATGATAATTGTTTTGGGGTATCCCAAGGGGGGTTCTTAATAGATTTTCTCCAAGGACATTGTTTATTATGAATAAGTGTTAAGAATCTTAAAAATACATTGGTGAGTAAAAGGCCAGCAAAATTGTGTCAAAGTATTTTTTTCCCATTGTGAAAATGTACCTTCTTATTTTTTCAGGGCAGCAAGAGTTTTCCTAGGAAATTGTCATTGGAAAGTCTTACCCCATGCATACTACAGTCCTGGGACTTGCACTTCAGATTTCTTTTGGTTCCCCAAACTCAAAGAACACTTAAAAGAAACAGGATGATAAAACTGGTTTTTTGATATGGTACAAATCAAATCATACAGAATTATTTGGGGAAAGGTTAGAGATGGAAGACTTGTCTACAGAAGTGAGTAGACTTAGATGGAGAATATGTTGGTGAAGAAACTGGCTGTTGGTACCATGAAGTTTTAAACTTTCATGTGCCCTGAGATTAGCATCTCAGAGAATGTAAATAACCAGCATTTGGAACTGGAATGATAAGTTCAGGGAAATTTTATGAAGATGAGATATACAAGGTGATCAAGAACCCAAATGTAGATGAGGTCGCTCTGGATTGTGCATCTTTAAAAGAGCAATGGTGTGGAGAAGGAATCCTGGAACCGCCAATGCTTAATGTGCAGGAAGAGGCAATGACCTTGGAAAAGACACCGAGCTGTAAGAATCAAAGAGGTTTGCAGAGAATCGGAAAAGCATTCACCTCCACCTGTCTAATCACCTTCCGGTTGGAGTCCAGCTCCGGAGGGGTGGGTGGTGGTGTTGACCTGGATACCTGAAGGAGGTGTGGAGTCTGCAAACACAGGCGGGACAGACAGGAGAGATGTTCTGGTGGAAGCAAACTCTGCTGAGCTCTTCCAAACAGCTTTATTTTTACCGTAAAAAGTTTTGCAGACCACTACATAAAAACAGTACATTATGATTGACTCCAAGGTCACCCTTATTGTTTCCACTAAAACCTGATAAAAAGACCCTTATAACGTCTGTATTTTTTCTCTATCAATTTCTGTCCTCTTCCTGGTTCGTTCTTTTTGCACTGCTTGTCTTATAAGTTACATGCTATTCTTGATTGAGGTGTTCAGAAAATTTGGTTAGACTCATATCCTACTCACTGCCCTATTTGCTGGCTCACAATGTTTCTTTCCTGGTTGACTAACTTAATACAATGAAACTACTTCAAAATCTACCTTATTCTAAAAATATCTACAAGCAGAATTAAATGCTTCTCAAATATTTTCCTTTATAAGCTCTCTTATGGTAACTGTTCCATAGTCAACCTATGTCTCTTTCATTTTTTGTACTTCTGAGGCACCATGAGGCCAAACCGTCTGATTCTTTGCCAAAGACGTAATGTTTCCCCTTTTACGCATTTTCTATTAATGTTAACTGTTCTCTCTCCTTCTATGTAAGTCCAAGGTAAAGGGGTGTCAGTTGGGGGAGGCAGTCTATAAAGTCCTCTGTATCAGAAGGGCCAACAGAGTCTACCACTACCTAATCGGAATGGAATCCAGGGTTTTTCAGTGGGTTTCATTTTCTCCTCTGACCTCAACTTTGGATTCCCACATATGCTTCTCGGAATTCCCAAAGATGTCTTGCTGTCTAAGCCTCTCCAATGCCCGAGTTAAGGAAAGCCCCGTCATATTGAAGCAAGTTTTAGATCTGGTTCCATTCGTACTTCTCAAGACTGCCCTCACATCTACTCCAGGTGCGGTAAACATGACAATGCACAAAATTCTCAAGAATGGATTTGACAACAGTAAATATTTGAGAGATGTTGGAAACTCTCCCTGGGAAGCACTGCTCTGCAGATGCTCCTTCCACCAGGCTGGAGCTTTGCTAGACACCATGGTTGGGATGGCTCCTAACACCTCCCTGCCTCTTTCCACATCCTCACCCAGAATAAAATATTGCCTCAGAAGAAAGCAAAGTTCCTTTGATATCTTTATACCCTGAAAATGTCTTACTATATACAAACTAGATATCTTCAAATTTGGGCAAAATAAAATCTATTCAAAATCTGGTTAAGTCAGTCATTTCTATATAAACAAATCCTAAACATTGAGAGAACAGTGTCATTTATATACTAAGGTACATAAAAATAATTCATCCCCTAATATTTTCATGCATGTTTGTCCTTAATAATACTTCAAAACAATCTAAATCAAACTGTCTAGTTGATACCAACTCATAGTGAATTCTCCCGAAGAGTTCTCAAGGCTGTAATCTTTATGGAAGCAGACTGCTACATCATTCTCTTGCCCTTAACACAAAATAGGGCCCATTCTGAGACAATCTCATTTTTCCTGTGATGGCTTAGAAATTGCCATCCTCCAGAACCATCAACACATTAGTTACTTGTCCAATTGTGTCATGGATGATGTACATCAGGAACATGGAGAAATATAGGAAAGATGAATAAGAATAGTTCTCCAAAGAGTTTAACAGCAGCCAATGCTAACAATGCAAATCAAACAATATAGCCCATGCAGAAGGTAACTCGTACAGAACAGAGACCTGCTCTTTATTGAGGACCTGCTCTTTGCCAGTCGCACTACCCGTAAGATTGTACTCATATTTTTGCCTTCAATAGTCAAAACAATAATATAAAACAGGAACTAACATGAACTCATGTAAGACAACAAAAAGTAGCTACTGAAGCTAGATAAGAATTTAAGACCTCACAGCTAGGGAAAAAACCAACTTGGATTTGAACTTATGATCTATCTGGCACTAAACCCATGCCCTTAACTGCTAAGATATACTGTTCTTTCTACTTCTCTCCCCGTGAGGGACCACAGTGCCACTGAAATTTTGGAGATTGGAAGGAAAAAATGAATTTTGGGGTCCCAACACTGGAGCAGTTAAGCTGGGCCTTTGTTTAATTCTTTTACAAGTTAGGGTCCTAATTACAAAGCACTGGAAGAGTCGCAGAGATGCCGCATGTCAAGTTCGACTCTTAATGTTGACAAACAGACACACTTCCACTTCTTAGGTTAATTAATTCGGTGGTAGAGCTTAGTAACATCTGGGAAAAGATTAAAAGCTGTTATTAAAGCTTTAAGACTATGTTGGGACTTCAAAAAATCAAGAAAAATGGAATTAAAAGATCATGGAGGTTTTCCACAAACATTTTGAATCTCCTCATGTATGAAATCAAACCAAGTAACTACTACATTAAGAAGATGATGTTAATTGATTTTAACATAAATGTAGATAAGGAAGTTCCAACTTTAAGAGGCAATGTGATTGAAGGATTAAATTTGCATTTAAAACTTTTTAATAATGTGAACTGTACACAAAGCAGCAACAGGTAGGCAGCCCTTAATGTCCATGTGGTAGTTATATAATCGTTTGTCAACTTGAGAGGATTAGGAGTGAATGGGGTAGCGTCTAGCCTGTCAATCAGGTCATAGTCAATGAGGCTTCTGTGTGGGCATGGCTTCCTCCTAAGAACTCTGAGAATTCCGGCATTCCTCCATGGAGATGGGAGACACTCTACTGACAAGACACATGGCACTATGATCATGGTACCCATGTCCTGGGTGCTGGAAAAGATGCATGGAGACCCCTGCCAGTGCTGAGATATCTACACCGCCACTGGATCCACAAGACTTTCCACCCTGTGGCCTGTGATCTTCCGGCATTTGGTGTCATTTCATGTATTTCATGAGTCTGAAGAGGACTTTATAGATTGGTGTCAGACATAAGGACTAATATCGGACTTATTGACTTGATCTGGACTGTCCTAGGATGTTTTCTCAAGATTCAATTGCTCTTGTACATAAAGCTCTTTCTTATACACATATTAGTGTCGGAATTTCTGTAGTCTACCCAGACTAACACAGTCCATAAAATGTTCTAAAACTAGGACATCATGTGATTTGGACATTATACAAACAACATATTATAGACAGGCAATCTGTACTTAAATACAGCTTTATTATATTAAACCTTTATACAAGCCTGCTGGGCCAGCAGAGAGCTGTAAGCTGTGTCCACTGTATATGAGAGATTGGCCTTGCCAGGTGTGTGACGGAGTCAGTCAGCCAAATGGTGTTTCTGCATGTCTTTGAGGAGGGGAGCACACAGGGGCACAGACAGGTGACTATGGGGACAGAATGTGCTGGTGGCTGCTGTTGTCCTGTCAGTGTGGTCACTTCATGATCATGTGTATCCACTTTGCCACCGAGCCTGGAGTCAACAAGCACCCCCACCCAGCTATGCCACTAGCACCCACTGGAGGAATAGAGGGGCCGCTGCAGGTGCTGCCCTTTGCTAAGAGGAATAGACTGGGTGGGTGACTGAACCGAGAAAGCAGGGGAAGACACAGCTGTGCAGAACTTGCATGTATATCTGTGCTAAACAGAGTCTTGATAGAATAATAAAGATAAAAATATAACTAAGATGTTAAAAAGATGATTGCATTTTCATAAATAATTAGTCATCAAATTGAATAAGAAATTGAAAAATTAAAAAACCAACATACACTCCACCCTACCAGACCAAACAGAGTCAGCTAAGCAAATTATCTGGAGTCTAAAATTCCAGTTTAATTGTGGGTCCTGTGCCTTCGGTGTCCATCCAATTCCTGGGTGGGGCAAATGACTAATGGGCAGCTATTGCTCAAAAGGCTGGCAGATTTTGAGTCTACCTAAAGGCCAGGTGACCTGCTTCAGAACAACCAGCGGTTGAAAACCCAATGTAGCAGTTTTCTTGTGACAGTTAGGAAGTCACCTGAAGCGGGCATTTATTCTATAGCAACCCATTGTTCTCGAGGCAAGCATGAGCCATGTAAAGGGAAATCACACATCTCTACTCAAGGAAGATCCAGCTTGGAAGAATGCATTCTACGTCCTCACCTCCTTCCCCCTACCCCCCAACACCACACATACACACACACACACCTAAAATCTGAGATCTTCAGCGAAGAGAGCCACTTTCAATGGAGCCCAGCATTGCTTTTTGTTAGCAATGACCCTCCATGGGTTCGGGATGACTATTTTCCGAGAACAGAATATTTATACTCAATGAGAAATACTCTTTTAAATTGTTTTATTGCTATGTTGGGTTTTCTTTGTAATTATGGTTGTTATTCAATAAAATTTGCTGCTACAATCATCTTACAATGGAAATATAGCCCAAACACTTTGCTATTCACTGGAGAAGATGGTAAAAAGGGCCACAGAATCTAACATTTCTTTTGCTAAAGACACTGGTCAAGTTTCCAGAAGCCTTTGGTTGTATTTTCCGTAGGAATTGGCCTAGGGGCATAGATGAATTTGAGGTACCTTAGAAATAGCATGAGAAAATGCCTTCCTAGCCTTGTTTCCATCTTAAATAATGAGCACAACTGTGTGCTGAAAGGGAACCGTTTGTGTTGGATTCAGGCAGCAAAGGAGGGAAAGAAGAAGAAGAAAAGAACAAACTAGGGGTGGGGGGAGTAGGCAGTGTGCCTGGAAATTAATAGGAATATATGAGTATATTTTAAAACTTTTAGAATTGTAGACATGAAGAAAATTGAACTCCAAAGTCTGAAAACAGAAGTCAACTGGCCTACTTAATTTGAATCCGAAAATATATTAGCATCTTAGAATCTTAAAATAATTTTTAATCTATGAGTTATAGAGCACTTCTTAGTTTTTCCCATTCTACTATACTTTCTCATTATATGAGAGTCTCCCTACTTCCCTTTGCCCTCTTCAGTAAAAGCAAGTGAGGAGATGGACTTAATAAAGGGTGCAACACAAGTAAGTTCTAAATAAGGCTTCACTCACTTCAACTCTTCAGATTTCTTCCCCGTCAACCTTGGAGATGCAAGTCCAGAGCTAGTAGTAGAGTACACACAATTATGTGACATCAGACTAAACACAATTATGCCCCCAAATAAGTAATAAAAATGTCATGTATTCTCTCTGAAAATTGGATTCTGTCTATAATTACTTAGAAAAGACTTTTATTCAATTAATAAACAATACCTCATTCATGAATGAAGGGATCATGAAAAATTACTGGATCAGGCATGAATATACCATATGTAATAAATAATGGAGAAAATAATATCTAGATATAAAATCCTCCTTTGAGAAGAAGGAACAAAATATGGTGTTAGGATAATATGAGATATCAAGAAAGGGATGTCAGACAAGTACAAGAAATCCAACAAGAGTCCCCTTTAGTTCTTTATTATCACATCATCATGGTGAGCTTAGGAAATTTATTTAACTCCTATGAGCCTTAGGGTCCACTTATATAAAATGAGAAGAGCAATAATTATTCATCAAAATTGGTCTGGAGAATAAATATCATTAGGAAAAGGCAGTCAGTTTGTGTAACACTAAAATAGATCAAACAAGTCCATCAGAGCCAAAACACAACCTTCAGTCAGCTACCCCGAAGACTGAAAACAGATTTGCAGTATTAAACAATAATGACAAGAAGTCCTAATGAACTGTGAAGAAAGCAAAAAGTCGTTAAAAAGACTGGAAAGAGAGAAAAGATCAAAGTAGCTATCAGAAGAGACTGAAGCTTGCTCTTTATCATAGAGTAGCTAAGGTAAGGTAAATGAAGAAATGATGAGGTTCAAGTTATTATTCCTGGTGGATGCTACTGAGTCTGTACTGACCCACAGTGTCCTACCCACAAGAGAAAGAAACACTTCCTGGATCTGTGAAATTCTCACAATGGTTCCTGTGCTTGAACCCATTGTCGTAGCCAGCGTGTCAATCCATCTTGTTGAAGGCTGTCCTCGCTGACCCTCCATTTAGCAAGCATAGCAAGGATGTCTTTCTCCAGGGACTGGTCTCTCCTGCCTAACATGTCCTAAATACATGAGATGAACTTTCCCCATCCTTGCCTGTAAGGAGCATTCTGGCTTCCAGGACTAATTTGTTTGCTCTTTTGGCAGTTCGTGGTGGTTTCAATATTCATCCCCAGCACCATAACCCAAATGCATCACTACTTCTGCAGTCTTTCTTATTCAGTGTCTAGCTTTCACATATATATGAGGCCATTGACAATAGCAGGTTTGGGTCAGGCTTGCCCTAGTCCTCAAAGTAACATCCTTGCTTTCCAACACCTTAAAAAGATACTGTGCAGCAAATTTACTTAGTCCAATGAGTTGTTTGATCTCTTGACTGCAGATTTGTTGAGCATTGCTTGCGGATCCACGCATGATACAATCCTCGACAACTTTTCTCTGTTTATCACGATGTTATCTATTTATTCAGTTGTGAGGATTTTGGTGTCCTTTGCATTGAGTTGTAATCCATACTGAAGATTGAAATCCTTGATTTTCACCAGCAAATGCTTCAAGTCCTCTTTTATTTTTGGCAGTCAAGATTGTATCATCTGAATATCATAGGTTGTTAATAAGCCTTCCTCCAATCCTGATGCTGAGTTCTTCTAATTCTCGGATGCTTTGCTCAGTATATAGATTAAATGTGTACAGTGAGCAAATACAACACTGTCACACAAGGATATCCCTTGTACACATTTCTTTCAAATGAAGACCCATCTAAAGTCAAAGAGCTGAGCAGTAAATGTCCAAGAACAGCTTGAGAAGGCAAAGCAAAATATTGCAAAAATGGGCAGAGACCTACAGTTACAAACCCAAAAAGGAAGAACGTGCTCAGCTTGTTAAACTGAAAACCCAAGAAGAAATTCAAGCTCAAGTTGTCATAGTAAAAGATTCTATGGCCAAATAGTGCATGAATAGTGTAGGGAGCAGCAAACGTAGATGGAAAGAATACACAGACTCACAATACCCAAAAGACCACATCACAGCTAACCATGTCCAGAGGTAACATATGAATGAACAAGTATGAATGGTAATGAAGGAAGAAGTCCAAGCGACACTGAAAACATTAGCCCAAAGCAAAGTCCCTGGGATTGAAGGAATGCCTGTTTGAATGGGTACATATTTATAACCATTCCAAAGAAAACTGTGACGCAACATAATGCTCAAACTATAGAACAATAGCAAATGTCAGTAAAATTCTTCTGAATATAAACCAACAATGGCTGCAGCCGTACATTGACAGGGAACTTCCAGACGTCCAGGCCAGATTCAGAACTGAAAAAAGCTTGAAGCACTTTGATGAACATCAAGGACTGTAAAACCCTCACAACTAGACCAGTAGGTCACCTCACGGTAAACAGAGAAACGATAGAAATTTTCAAAGATTTCAGCTTGCTTGGATCCAGGGATCACATGATACACTGCACTGAATGAATCTGCTGCACACTACTTCTTGAGAGTGTTGAAAAGCAAGTCTGAGCCCAGCCGTTGTATCTTTCAATTGCCCCGTAGGCAAATTAGACATTGAATGAGGAAGACTGAAGAAATATCGATCCATTTGAACTGTGGTGTGGGGAAGAATATTGAAAGTCTCATGGACTGCCAAAAGAACAAACAAATCTGTCTTGGGAGAAGTACAGCCAGAATGCTCCTTACAGGCAAGGATGTCATAACTTCATCTCAAGTATTTTGAACATGCTCTCAGGAGAGACAAGTCCCTGGAGAAAGGCTTCATGCTTAATCATGGGGAGGGGTAACAACCATGAGCTCAGCCCTAGCCACTGTGAGGATGGCGCAGGAGACGGCCATCCTGTTTTGCATCATTTCATTTCATTTTGTTTTGTTGTTCATTGGGTTGCTGTAGTCAGAACCAACTGGTCGACACTTAACAACAACAAAAATGCATCCGTTTTCCTCAATATGAGATCCTGACCAGCAGTTGAATAATACTTCATTTAAAATGCATACTCTCAGGTCACACCTCAGGTTTACTACATCAGAAATCTTTGGATGACATCCAACAAACTGGGTCTGAAAATGTCTGGCAGGTTTAATAATCACTGTTTTTAGCTAAATACAATCCTTACTACTTTCACCGAGGTGCATGCATGTGCATAGCATCTACCAATAATTTATAATAAAAATATTCAAGTATGTGTAAATTTATATAATTTTAGAACTATAAGGTGTCTTTGAGTCTATGGTATACCTCTCATGTGGAAAATAAGAACTCAAATATTCAAGCAATTTTCCCAGATCTATATCTTTTTAAATAAATTATACAATTATATATATGAATGCAGACAGCCTTATATAATTGTACATACATAATTTTCTCAATGATTTACTTTATAAATTAGAATACACAGACATATAAGAACAAAAATTCCAGTGTATTACAAACATATATACAGTATATATATATACACACATATATATGTATATATATGGTATTTTAAAACTTCCTGGCAAATGCATATTATGAAAGAATTAATCTTATTTGTACCTTAATTGAAAAGGATGAAAGATTAACAGCTGTAACAGAAACCAACACCATAGACATCTCAATTAGCTTAGCTTACACAACTCTAATAGGAAAATTAAAGTTAACCAAACTTTCTGCTCAATGGGAGTCCAAACTATTGCACTTAGATCAGCTGCAGACAAGAATATAGCTTCCAATGGAAATTTTATACAAGTGGGGTCAAAAACCTGAAGGTTATTTTTTTAAGAATTGTAACAAAAAATGAAGCATGGCTTTACCAGTAAGATCCTGTAGACAAAGTACAGTCAACACAATAGCTTTCGAGAAGTGGACCCTTGGCAACTATTAACCCAATTGATGTCTCCATAGCTTTACCTACCCTGGGTTTCCTACACAGAAACACATACAAAATCAAAACAAAACCCAGCAAATGGCCGGACAACAATGGCAGAATGAAACAGAGGAAAGCCTCAATCAAAAACAAAGAAGAAGATGTTAAAACTAGAACAAGTACACATTGAATCCAGAAGAACACCAGATGACAAAGTAGAACACTTTGACCAGACTACAACTACAGTCATCGGAAGCGCACTCAGTTGTCTTCAAAGAGCAATTTGAAAAGAAACGTTTATATATGGTCGAATTCCAAGGACTCTCCGTTCCTTAAGGACTGGCTAAGTAGCTGGAATCATCATTTACAAAAGTGTCAACTTTTATGAGGCTTATACTGAATCTTCTCATTTCATTTTTCCATAATTTGAAGTCCCTTCGTGTACAGGAAAACACATAGGGGTGCAAGCATTGATGCTTCTTACTCTTAACCCAACACTTCAAGGGGCAAGTTTACAGGGTCTGAATAGGACCACAGGCTTGTACAGATCAGCCAACGGTCATAATACTATCGACTGTCATAAAGCCAATGTTCTACATCCTGGTTTGGAGAGCACAACCTGGAGTCTTACATTTTTGTAAAGAGTCATCTGAGACACAGCTATGGGTGTTCTGGAGTGAAAGAGAAAGAAGAAAAACAAAGACAGAGAAGAAATTGATCTTCAGGACCAATTGAAACATAGCTACATCTCCCCTGAAATCAGAGCTATCTAGGCTAGGACTGGTCAACGTACCTGATACTGTTTCTTAGAATTCCTTACCAGGGAGGCCCAGTACCATTTCTTCCTCAGAAAGGTCTTCTATTTTTGTGTTTGTGGTTACTTGCCATAAAGCTTGTGATTAAATATATGAAAATCCTCCAAGAAGGGAAAGACAAGAATGCTCTAAAAAAAAAGAATGCTCTACAAGAATGTTCTATGGGTATGTAATTTACTTGTGTCAAAAGTTTGTGACATAAAATATATTAATTAACATGAAATGTTTAGTGTAGCCCTCAGCCCTCCTATATAAAAATCTCTCCTTTCAGATTCTGGAGCACTTATGTTACCCCAGCTCTAGCTGTTGCCCATCCATCAATAAATTGTGATTTCTTTTTGTCTTTTATCAAAACCATTTTATGAGGAGTAATATAGAGATCATATAATTCCATACTTCAATCACATCCAGCAGTATTCTACAAATGCTACCACAATCAGTTTCAAAATATTCTCTTCTTTCTAACTCCTAGACATCAGCTCCCCTCTCGCTCCCCTTCCCCACTGCACCCCTCAGGAACCTAGATTCTTGCTGTTGTCTCTATATGTTTATCAATCCTGGGTTTCATATACTGAAAACCAGAAAAATAAATTACAAAAATTCAAGAGGGCTACACACAAGGACAAAACACATCAGCGATAAAGTCCAATATGAAACACATCCACACAGAAAATGTTGAAAAGGTGATCAGACCCAAGCTGTGTCAGAGGAATGATCAAGGGACAAGGTGTTAACCATTCAATCCAGGTTCATTATTTTGGTCTCCTATACTCTCTTCTCTGTTTGGTAACCAGTTTATCCCATCCCTCAGTGATGTGTGGTTTCTAATCTTCACCTTAGTGGCACTTTCCTGGCTTCGGGCACACTGTGCAGTGGATCCAATGTTTAGTGGGTGACATACTGAAGGAAGAAGTCCAAGTGAAGACTGGTGAACACTCGAGTCCAGGAACGAACAGAAGAGCCATAAATCTGCTTGAACAGCTGGACGCAGTCCTGGAAGTACTCACTCCTCTTTGCGGAGGGAGTGAGCACACCTTCACCTGGTCAACTCACTGGGAGAGAGACATCTTTGTGTCCATTCCAAAAAAGGGAATTTAGCAGAAAGCAGACATTATTAAATAATATCTTTTTATTGAATAATTTAAATTTCTTTCTTAATCATTTTATTGGGAGTTCATACAACGCTTCTCACAATCCATACAGACATCCATTGTGTCTAGCACATTTGCATATTTGTTGCCCTCATCAAAAAAATATCTGTAATATCACATGAAATTAAAATTATATTGAAGCTATTTCAAAAGGTATTGTAGCATGGTTGCAGCAATACATAAATGGGGAATGACGGGTAATTTAAGCCAGGTTCAGAAGATGTTTCATGAGGGAGCTCATCTCTGATGTCACAGAGGTCTTGGCGAGGAGCTGAGAACAGCAGAAAGGAGCTTACATGTGTTTTGTTGACTATGCAAAGGCATGCCACTGTGTGGGCCAAGTGAGCTTCCAGAACACTTACTTTTCCTGGGGAGAAGCTGCACGCAGACCAAAGGCAGTGGTTCCGTCAAAACAAGGGATGCTACCTGGATTAAAATCAGGACAGGTGTGTGTCAGGGACATATCCTTTCAATATACTTCTTCCATCTTTCCGCTCAGCAAATAACCTGAGGGGGAGAAGAATGCAACACCGGATAGGAGAAAGACGCACCAGCCATGCAATATGGGGAATCCGCGACTTTACTTGAGACCAAGCCGATTTGAAACACTCGCCGATGGAATCAAGACTACAACCTTCAGTATCCAGTACAGCTCCACGTGTAAAAAGTATTCACCACTGTACTGAAAACGGCATGACCACTGGAGAAAATGCTGATGTTATGTGGTTCGTTTTGCTTGGGTCCACAATCAAGACCCAGGGCGGCAGCAGTAGACACTGCACAACAGAGAGTTGTTTGGGCAGCCCTTCGCAGTAGGCAGTGTTTTCTTCTGTGGTGCATGGGGTTACCACGAGTTGAAACTGACCCAGCAGCACCTATCAACAATTCTGTAAAAGTATACATGTGTAAAACGAAAAGATTACTCAGAAAATAAGTGTTGCTTGAGCATTGACTATGTGCTTCCAAATAATGCCCTTTCCATCTGCCTTTTCTCATGCTTCTGCAAGTGTACAAACTAACTTAAGGACCTTTTGACTCTAATTTAGCGACGATAGTACAGACTTAAATAATAATAAGCTGGCTTCTAAAAAGAAGTTCTGTGATGCAGGGAGCGACACACGGGGCTGTGAACCACAGGCCAGCCGTTTGAAATTACCAGCCACTGAGTGGAGGGAGGCGGGCCTGCCACTCCCGTGAAGACGTACAGTCTCAGAAACCCGCAGGGGCAGCTTCACTCCATCCTATCGGGTCGCTATGGGTTGGGATTGACTGAATGACAGGGCACTTAATTTTGTGTCTTAGGAACTGAAAGCTCCAAACTCAGGCAAGAAACAGAGTGAAGGGGAAAAAAATGTTAGAATTCTCATTTACTTCCTAAAATTAGGCCTTATCCTCTAGTATCATACTAAAAAGACCTTCTAAATTTCTATATACGCGAGTTGAAAAGGAGATGCGGAAAGAGAAGATAAATTCAGAGTTAATATATTAGGACAAAATAGTTCTTTGTTATTAGGGGCTGTCCTGTGCATTGTAGGAGACTGAGCATCATGCCTGGCCTCTGTCCTCTACATGCCAGCAGCGAACTCCTGCACCCTACCTTGTGACTACCCAAAATGTCACTAGACTTCATCATCCAAAAGCAAACAGTCCCGCTGTCCTTGAGTCATGCCCCCCTATAGGGCAGGGTAAACGGCCCTCTGTGAGTTTCTGAGCGTGTAGCTACGGCATGGTTGGACTAGACCGCTTCCTCTTTCTCCGGAGAAGCAGCTGCTGGTTTCCAACTGCTGACTTGGTGGCTCACAGTCCGATGCTGGACCACTGTACCACCTGGACACCATCATCTGTCCCCAAATGAAGCACGGGGGTTAGAACCTCTCTAGATGGCTGTAATAGAAACATTCTGTTATATTAAATGATTACTATTTCTTTTCCTAAAAGTATAAAGGTCAAAAAGTTATATTTAAAGAAAAAGCGAACACAGAAAGTATACCATGTGTTCTGGTCTTTAGTCTATATAAGGCAAATTATATGAAACACATAAGGAGTAATTAGTTGAATATAAATCTGTCATGTGGTTCAAGGGACTGGTGGCAGCCCAAGTGAATGAGAAATGTGGTTTTCGTGGTTTTTCTCTGATCCGTATCTCAGAAGCACAGCTGAAAAGCATAAATCACAAGAGGTTGTCAATCACCGGTTTGGGCAATCCGAAGTCTCAAGAGTGATCTAATCCACGAACAGAAATGGTACTTTAAAAAGACAGACCTGTTCCTTTCAGGTCTTTTCATTGGAGGTAATCTTAGTTTTCAGTTTTACCTTCCTTAATTGCAATTGCTAAATTTCAAGAGAACAATTCCAGCGTTGTTTCTGTGGAGGGAAACTTGGTAAGGTAGAGGAGAGAGGGTGGCTTGAGGGAAATGAACCTAACATGGAATCCAAAGCTTATATTGATGTGACATGGGGTATTCTTCTCTGTGCGGCCAGTGGGTTTGCTCCCCACTTTGTGAACGGAATATAACACTGAAAATATGGGCATCATCTATGATTATTTTAAAGAGTATATGAAATATTAAACATTCATAATCTTTGACAACCTACTAGGTACCAAACATTGTAATGCTCCTTGCAGCCCACAAGGACAGTGCCAGGGAGAAAAACAAATAAATGAGCCCATGAGAGGACTAACTAGAGGGTGTGCGCTTGTGGTTGCTAGATGTCACCCAGGCAGTTGTACCTCACAGCCACGCTCTACACAATAGAGTGAAGCACCCACGGCGCAGCACCATCCTCACCGTTGCTGTGTGGGAGTTCCTTCTCCCCCGGGTCTTCCACTTTGTCACCGACTCTGTTACCAAGCAGGTTACCCTTTTCCAGGGACTGGTCTCCTTGACAACATGGCCAAAGTGCATGCAACCAAATTCCAACATGTCACTGGTGAGGAGAAGTTTGTATCTCATCCAAGACAAGTGCGCTTATTCTCCTGGAAGTCCGTAATACTTTAATATTCTTCAGCAGCACCATTGCTTCATTCTTTTGGCGTCTTCCTTATTTATTGTCTACCTTCCACATGCAAATGAGGTGAATGGCAATACTGTGGCGGTGAAAAGAATCTGTTTCCGAAGATGGCATCCAGGTAGCACACCCATTGGTGGGCTATTGTTAGATCAGAAAATTAAGAGGCATGAGAAGCAAGCCTGAGGAAAAAGCAATAGGACCAAAGGTTCAGGGGGGATTTGGGGGGAGGGGGAGGCGAGGAAAGGAATGCCATAGACAGGGGAACAACTAGGCAATTAAAAGCAACAATGATGAGGATGTGGAGATCCCGGTGGTGTTAGAACAACAGTAATCTAGCTGTGGGAAATACTAAGAGGCAGAAGAATGGCGAGCATGGTGGTGAGGCAGAAGGAAGCTAAAAGGAAACAGGAAAATCTAGGAAGCTTTGGATAGAGGTATAAACATAGGTGTGTACTCATGTAAATATATTAAATCATAAAATAGGGGTATTGGCCTATATACATATATTTATATGGCAATACATTGAGGATGTAGATGGACTTTGGTCCCTCTACTCATGCCCTCCCTCAACACAAGAACACTTTGCTCTAATAACATTCTGTGATGCTCACCCTTCTGACACAATCACTGAAGACAAAATGGGTGTGTAAGCAAATGTGGTGAAGAAAGTTGATGGTGCCCAGCTATCCAAAGATATAGCATCTGGGGTCTTGAAGGCTTAAAATTAAAACAAGCAGCCATCTAGCAGAAAAGGAACAAGCCCACATGGAAGAAGCACATCAGCCTGAGGTGTGCATGGAATCAGGTAACATGCACCAAAAGACCAATAACAAAGGAAGAAAAAACATCTATTGTTGAGAACCTATTGTTGGAGCAGAGACCCAAAACCCTTCTGTAGACAATGGGACATCCCTCACAAAAGGATCATAGGAAGGGATGAGTCAACAGGGAAAAGTATAGTACCAATGAAACATACAAAATTCCTCTGGTTCTTTGAGGCTTCCTCACCCCCCACGATCATGAACCCAGTCCTGCCTTTCACTTTTGGCTAGACCAGAGAATGTGCACTGGTACAGGTAAGAGTTCACCACACAAATTTCAGGTCAGATAAACCCATCAGGAACAGAAATGGGAGTAGCAATACCAGGAGGGTAGGCAAGGTGGGGTGTGGACGGGAGGAAGGTGAAATTGATCATAATGACTGATATATAGCCTGCCCCCCCCCCACTAAGGGGACAAACTACAGAAACCTGGGTGAAGGGAGACAGAAGTCAGTGTAAGATAAGAAAATAATTTCTAATTTATCAAGGGGTCGTGCGTGAGGGAGGAAGGGGTTGGAGGGAGGGAAAAAGGAGGATCTAATACCAAGGGCTCACATAAAATAATAAATGTTTAGAAAATGACAATGGCAAAATATGTACAAATATATTTGATTGAATTGATGTACGGAATGTTATAAGAGTTGTAAGAGTCCCCATAAAATGACTTTTAAAAGAAAAAGAAAATATTGTAGTCTTCCAAGGAAACGCTTTGCTTTCTAATATTTTAAAATGATCTTGTGCTGAAGATTAAAAATTAGTACATCAGTACATTGCTAGCGAACTGCCAGCCATGGAAGCCAGATTCATAGAGCATGGAAGAATGATTTCACTGCTGAGGTCATAGGAATTTGGGTGGGATGCAGATAATATCAAAAAGATGTTTACTTGTGTTTTCTTGATTATGCAAAGGCATTCAACTGTGTGAATCATCACTATGGATAACACTGTAAATAATAAGAATCCAGACATTTAATTTTGCTTATGTGGAACCTGTACATAGATCAAGAGGCAGCTGATGAACCAGAATGAGGGATTGCTGAGTGGTTTAAAATCAGGAAAGGTGTGCATCAGGGTGGATTCACTAGACATATTATCCAATCACCTGACAAGGTGGACTACATGAAGAAGAAGGGCTACCCTGAAAGAAGTTGGGTCTGGAGGAAGGCTTGCAGTGTGTCCTTTCTTTCAACATAAAGATACGTATCTATGCTATCTGATTATGCTTGTCGGGCTAGTTGTATGGTTTTTGGTGTTCATCTATACTAGCACTCCACGCTGGGCAACCTTGTGGAGAAAGTGACTGGGCCGATGGTTCCTGGGGGGCATGGAAGGCGAAGTAGGGTGAACGGACGGGGTGGGGAACCAATAATGATGGGTACAAGAGAATAAAGAGTAAGTGTTCTAAAATTGGTGGCGAGTATTGTGCAGCTTTTCTCGACATATTTAAACAACTGAATGGTATCTGAGAGGAAATACTGAAATGTAAACATAATTACTGGGTAGAAAGAGAAAATAAATAAATAAATAAGTGTGTGTGTGTGTGTGTGTGTGTGTGTGTGTGTGTGTGAGAGAGAGAGAGAGAGAGAGAAGGAAGCAGATAGACTTTGAGCTTCTACTTAAATCCTGCCTCAGTACAACAATGGGTTGCTCTAATAGTGTGACATTGTACAATATTTACCATCTTGACAGGATTGCTGAAGACAAAGCAGGTGCACAAGCAAATGTGGTTAAGAAAGATGATGGTACCCGACTATCAAAAGATGTAGCATCTGGGGTCTTAGAGGTTTATAATTAAACAAGTGATTATCTAGCAAGGAATCAACAAAGCCTTCATGGAAAAAGCACACCAGCCTGGGTGATCAGGAAGTGTGCATGGGAAGAGGAATTAGAAATTCAAAAACATGCAACCAGCTCAATGAGGAGGGGCACAGATGCAATAGAGACCCAAAACCCACCAGAAGGTAATTGGGCAGTCCCTATCAGAAGAGTCCCATGGAAGGGATGATAAATCCAGGGTGAGGCATGGACCTGTGAACAACATAGTTATCTGCTAGTTCTTTAATATTTCCTCCCCTTACTATTAAGGCTGTTGTTCATTTTACCTCTTTAATCAGGTTAATTGTGTGTGTTCATTTGTATATTTACGATTGTTCAGTGTGTGAAAGTCAAGATAGATAACCCTGCAAAAACAGTTACAGGAGTAATGGTTCCCTGAGCATACAGGAAGAGAGAGGGCGGAAGTAGGGATGGGCAGTTGTTAGCATTGATGATTGTATGACTCAACTCAATGGGACTGAACAACAGTGTTGTATGTGAATGGATATATTGGAATATGTAAGATATGTCAATAAGACTACTAAATAATAATATAAAAAGAATGGAGGAAATCTCATTAACAATTGGGGATATGGTGATGACATGACCTTGCTTGCTGAAAAATATTTCACTTTAATCTTGATTGCTGAAAAAATATTGTACTTTATACTCTTTCAGACCCACCTGCATTCCCTTCCATTTCACACTTTTTCTTCTTCTCCCTTGCCAGACATTGCAAGTGAAATGGGATTTGTTCCAAAATAATTGTTATCTCATATCTTAACATTAAAAACCTTTAGTAACAAAATGCATTTATTTTTAATAAGCTTCCAACTAATGAGAACTAAAGTGTAATTCATTCAAAAAGAAAAAAAGAAAATAGCATAGACATTATCAGAATAAATTTTTAATGTAATGCTGATAGTATGTTCAGAAAACAGACACAAAATGATAAATAGCTGGGTCAAGTTTACACAATGAGAAGGTCATAGAGATAAGATTGTTTCAAACACAACTTGATTTCCAATTTCATAAATATAGCCCCTATGGTTTTCTACCTCAGAAAACAAATCACCTTTATATCAATTTCAGTATCATACCATTTGTAGGACTTGTCTAACTAGAAATAATATTAAAATAACATTGCTAATGAAAACCAAAGACTGGGGTCTTCAGGATGGCTCGTGATAGATAAATGGAGAAGACTGACATCAAGGGTCTCATCTTAATTGGATTCACAATCAATGCTCATGGAAACAGTAGCAGCAAATACAATTTTGTATTGAGCCAATCTGCTGCACAAGATCTTTTTTTAATGGTTAAAGGGTATATACAGGGGTGGGGTGTCTTCAAAATATTTGTGGAAAAATTCCTTTAGCTTCAAGGTCTATTTTTCCATGAACTTTTTGAAGCTCCTACCTGTAAGAAGGTAAAGTCCCAGCAAGGGAGAACCTGGTTATGAATTGAGATACTATGGCCAAGGACAGCGCTCTGAGGCCACTTGTCCAGAGCCCAGTTCCTTCACCTTTCTAAATGTCCATCTAGCTGAAATGTTAGATGCAAAGTTACTGCTGTGGGTAGGTGCCATTGAAAGTTTTTACATCATACAACTGCCTCATAGGGCTTCCTGAGCGATCATCCTTACAGGAGCGTATTGTCAGGTATTTCTCGCAGGGAAAACAGAGCATGTTCAAACTGACAACCTTTCTATAGATTTCATAAAGTGCCAATATGAAGAACTCCTCTTTAAAGTAAACCAGGCATTCTATTTGTAATTCTATCTTCAGCAAGACTAATTTCAGATAGTATGCTAAATATCATGGGGACATTGACTACAACTTGCTCTTATTCAATGAATGGCAGTCACTCACCTGGAGGACCTGAGATTCATTACTCATTTCCTGCTTTTAAAGGTTGGTTAAATTTACAAAAAAAGAACCACTGGCAGAGAATTATTCACTTTATCTTCTTTAAGACCCACCTGCATCCCAAATCTCTTTGTTTTTTCTTCTTCTTTCTTTCTCTTGCCAGACTTTTACAGGTGAAATACTTTTTATTCTAAAATAATGAAGTCATTTTCATACCTTAACTTAAAAAAAAAACTTTAGTAACAAAACACATAAATTGTGTACAAGTTTCCAGCTAAGAATAACTAAAGTGTAGAGCAATCAAAAAGGAAAAAATATCAAACTATACAAATTATTGGAATAGATCATTTTAATTAATTGAATGTTTCCTTTTTATTTGGATACTTGGGTTATGTTTGGTATTGTTCAGAAAACTGGTACAAAATGGTAAAAAAAAAAAAAACTGGCTCAGGTTTATACAACTAGAAATTGGTGGGAATAAGATTGATTCAAACCCAATTTGGCTTCAAATCCTTATGCTGTTCTACCTCATAAAAGAATGCAAGCTCATATCAAACCCAGTGTTATACGAGTTGCAGGGCTTCTATAGTTGGCAATATTATTGAAATTTTGGTCTGAAAAAAACTCCAAAAGCAACTTGGATAGATTTATTACTTTCACAGGCAATAAAGCAAGCATTTAAAAGTAAATGCTCTGGGCTTTCCAAAAGGCTTTCATATGTTGTATCAGTTTTCTTTTGCTTAGCATGGCATAAGTGTAAACAGATTACATGGCACCATAAATTAATTGTCCTGGAAAATTTTTAAGTTAGGCTTCTTAAAATTATCAAATCATTTTTGAGTGTTTCTGTTAACTGCTAGTGCATGGGATCAATAGGTTAGGGAGGAAGGCAAGGAAAGGTGAGGCCAAACGAAGACATTTAACAGCTATCAGTAAATACAAAAAGAACCCATGTCTTTGATTTTAGAAAAGAATAATGATAATTATTCATTGCAAATGTAGTAAAAGGAAAGATATCAAGAACATGAGCTTTTATTCAGAAATTAAAACGTTATTGAAAAATAGTTAGAAAAGGAAATATTGTTTACTTTTATGCCATAAATGTTATGTCTTAACCATATGTGTCAGCAAGGCACTAAAAGCAAAACAAAAGAATCCACTGTCGAATCAATCCCACTCATAGTAACTCAACGGAGCCTCAGCGAACTACTCCATAACGTTTTGTCCAGCTGTCTGTCCATGCTTACAGAGGTACCTGCCTCGCCTTCCTCAATCAGCACAGGCGGTGAGTTCCACTCACTGATCCTTCCATTAAGCGCTTAACCACTGCACTGCCTGGCTCCTTCCGGGCATCATTCAGTGTGTGAAGGACCAAGCCACGCTTGGTTTCCTCCGCTGCTCCCTTCCACCCTGTCATCACACTTCACGGGGCTCTGGGATATAAAATCAGATTGGAAAGACAGTGCATCATTTCAATCAACCATGCTCAGCCTTGTTGGGAAAGGAGATGCACTGGTAGGCATTCCTAAAGTGATACATTCTTTACATACGTATTTTAGGAAAAGGAATATAAGCCGGTTTATTTGGCCAACATTTCTGCATAAAACAGCACATTTTTTATTTTATGTAAATATCAGTGAAGAAAAATGTGCTGAAAGTGGAATAATTCATACGACTTTAGATAAAAGCAGTTTACCTTTGAAAAGTTACTATTTCGTTACCTATCTGGACTCTCACTATTATTGGAGATGTTAGTTGAGACCCCTTGCCATTCTATTTAAAGTTGAGGATTGATTTTTCCAATTCTGTAAAGGAGACTGTTGGCTGAAGTGATCAGAACACATGGTGCTGGTATAACAACAGACAGAGGAATAAATGGGCTCGAATCCAGGAAGGGATTTGCACAGCTAGAGTGAGCTGATTTCTGCAAGGGTGACAAGTTCAGGGCAAAGAGGGTCTCTTCATAAGTGGTATTGTATGAAATTTATTTCTATATGCGGAAAAATTAAAGACCAATAATAGTGAGGTGCATGGTATGTGGACGTTATATCAAGAAAACTACTTATAAAAAAAAAAAAGAAGAAACCAAAGTTGACCAATGGTTACCATGGGTGAAGGAAAAAGTTTAGATTTCAGAGGCACTATGTTTACGTTAATTGTGGAGGAATAGTTTGGAAAAGGATATCAGTAATGGTTGTACTCCAACAATTAAAGCAGCACATCAATAGGGAGCTGCCAGATATTCAGGCTAAATTTAGAAAAGGACGTGGAACAAGGGATATCATTGTTGATGTCAGATGGATCTTAGCTCAAAGCAAAGAATACCATGCAATACCATTGACCATGCAAAAGAATGCAAGTGTGTGGACCATAATAAACTGTGAAGCACCTTGAGAAGGGAATTCCAGAGCACTTCATTGCGCTCATTTGCAACTTGTACATGGATCAAGAGGTAGTTGCTCAAACAGAACAAGGGAATGTTGCACAGTTTAAAGTCAGGAAAGGTGTACATCAGGACTGCATCCTCTCACCATACATGTTCAGTCTGTATGCTGAGCATATCATCAGAGA
Source organism: Tenrec ecaudatus (assembly GCF_050624435.1). Taxonomy (NCBI): domain Eukaryota; kingdom Metazoa; phylum Chordata; class Mammalia; order Afrosoricida; family Tenrecidae; genus Tenrec; species Tenrec ecaudatus. Next base: position 93,802,992 of record NC_134536.1, read on the forward strand.
AGCTGGTTTATATGTAGAAGAGTATTGTGCTAGGATTTAAGGAAGCCGATGAAGCCTGCAGTATGCAGATGGCACACCCTTGCTTGCTGAAAGTGAGGAAGAATTGAAGCACTTGCTGATGAAGATCAAGGATTTAGCCTTCAGTATGGACTATAACTCAATGTAAGAAAACCTAAAATCCTCACAACTGGACCAAAAAGTAGCATCATGATAAATGGAGAAAAGGTTGAAGTTGTTGAGGATTTCGTCTTGCTTGGATCCACAATCAAAGCTCATGGAAGCAGCACCAAGAGATCAAAAGACATATTGTATTGTTCCAAGTAAATCTGCTACGCAAGACTTCTTTAGAGTATTGAAGAGCAAGGACGTTTCTTTGCAGATGAAGGTGCACCTAACCCAAGCCGTGGTACTCTTCATTGCATCACATCCATGTGAAAGTTGGACACTGAATAAGGAAAACTAAGAAAAAAAGTTACGCATTTGTATCGTGGTGATGGCGAAGACTATTAAACGTACCATGGACTGCCAAAAGGACAAACAGATGTGTATTGTAAGAAGTAAGACCAGAGTACTCCTTAGAAGGAAGGATGGCAAGACTTCATCTTACATAGGTTGGACCTATTGTCAGGAGTGACAAGTCCCTGTAAAAGGATACCATGCTTGGTAAAATGAAGGGGTGGTGAAAAAGAGGAAGGTGCTTGATGAGATGGATGGACACAGGGCTGCATCCATGGGCTCAGGCAGAGGGACAAATGGGAGGATGGCGCAGGACCATGCAGTGTTTCGTTCTGTGGTACGTAGGGTCACCTTGGGTCAGAACTGACTTGATGGCACTGAACAACAATTGTTGTACAACAAGAAGCGCATAATCAAAGGCACTGGATTATACATGGAAAAGTTGTTGATGTGGAGAATGTTTTGTGGTGTATATTTTTGCCACAAGTAAAAAGAATAATTACACTAATAATAATGAATACAAGGAAGAAGAAAAAGTACTGAAATTGATTGTGGTGATGATGGTCAAACTCTTCTTGATATGATTGAACTATTGAATTGCATGATAAGTGAAGTGTCAAGTGTTAAAAAAAAAGTCTGTAGCCCTCATTGAAAAGAGGATAACTGGAGTACCTCCCTACCAATTTTATTGTGATAATTAATTCCATAAGCTATAGATCATGCTTCATATAGTGCCTGGCGCATACTACCCGCTGTTGTTGAGCCAACTCCAACACATGGCATTGGCGCAGCAGAAAAGAACTATGCTCCATTGCATTTTCAATGACTGACTTTGGGGAAGTAGATCACCATACCTTCCTTCTAAGGCACTTCTAAGTGAATTCAAACCTCCAGCCTTTTGGTTAGCAGTTAAGTCCTTTAACTAATGATACCACCCGAGTATTCTGGCACAATAACCACATAAATATTAATTCCCATTATTGTTCATATTAATTAAATATTAAGTCAATATTACTTCCCATTATTGTTATCCTCACTGTCTTCATCTCATTGTATTGTCTTTACATCTTCATGTATTCTCTCTATATGTCTCCCAACCCTGTTTTTAAATTATTTTGTTCAAAAATGTACACAAAAACTTGGTAATTTTACAATGTTTTCATTCTTATTTTTGTTTAAAGTCTGTTCTAAAATTTTAAATGATCCAAAAGGAATTGAGATGAAGGCAAATACCATATATTCACAGGGTGTTAAAAATCAGAAATGTCCTTTTTGAAACCATTCAGTTTAATGTTTTTATTTTACAGAAGTAATTCTGAAGTAGCAGGTTAAAAAAAGGTTCTTAAAGTTGAATGGACAAGGCTACTACACAGTTGTTTCCAAGATTGCCAAATATGGCCTACACTTCTAACCAGACACAATTGTACACTTGATTTCTGAGTGTATACTTGGCCCAATACACCTAAAAGGCTTACAGCAAAGTCACTAGCTATGTCAATATCAACAAGTTCAAGAACAATTCTGAGAATTCGCTTCAGAATAAACTGAAATGTCATATAGTTTGCCTAGAGTTTTGGTGTCATCTCTACGTAACTATATAATTCTTAAAATCAGAAGATACACCAATAAGTTTCTCTAAACATTTTTGTTAACTAGAGTCAACCTAATTGCCAACCCCACCCCCAACAAACCCTGACACTTTCCCCAAAACTTCCCTTGAACATCTCCTCCCCTTCGTGATGCATTACCTCAGATAAACCCCGTCCGTGAGGCCTTCTTTTCCCATCCAGTTGAACACTTCTATCACCAACAAATATATTATATGACTTACTGATCCATCTATTTCCTGGCCCCCATGCCCGCACTGCAATGATAGGTCCATGAAGATAGGATTTTGAAGTCTGTATCCAGTAGAGACTATTGTGAGCATATGATAAATGTTTTTGAATAAGCACATGAATAAATGAAATTTCAAGGGTCTTATACATTTAAAAACAAAGAATGATTTATTCTATTATCCTTTGAAGACTTTGTAAAAGTTCTTTTTTCTTTTCTTTCTTTAAAGTGTGATGGAACAATTTCTCATCGCATGATCCAACCTAGACTCACAGCCATCGAGTTGATTCAGACTACATGGTCTAATATTAGGAGCTGTGGTGATGTCATGGGCTACGACCTGAACTCCTAAGCACAAGCAGTACTAAATTACTAGTTGTTCATAGAGGGAAATATGAGGCTTTCTACTTCCGTAGTGATTTGCAGTCTCAGAAACCCCCAGAAGCGGTTCTAATTTGTCCTATAGGGTTGCTAAGAGTAAGAATCAGCGTGATATCAGTTAGTTGGAGTTTTAAATCTTTATGGAAGCAGGTAGTGTCATCTTTCTCTTGTGGCGCAACTGGTGGATATGAACTGCTGACCTTGAGGTAAGCAGCCCAACTCTTACATAATAGGGTCTCCAGGGCTCCTTTAATTTCTTATAGAGCATTTTACTTAAAAAGCAACGTGTGAGTTTGAACTCCCAACCTTGCAATTAGTACATGAAGATACTATGTAAGCTTGTCATGGTAGAGTCCTTAAAGGAAAGAATTTCTTTCTAGATTCAGAATAATTAATTTAAAAGACAGTTTTCTAATTCTTTGCAATTTAATTTTAGTACAGAATTTAAAAAAAAAACAATTTTGGAAGTAAGATCCTATTTCCAACCCAAGAACTTAGTCTCTATTCACGTATTACACCTAGAATTCTCCTCAAACTACCTAAAGGTCACACTCAAATAAATGGGGACAGGTAGAGGAAGTTATGTCCCTTAACAACATACATTTTCTTCGTTGCTTTGCCCACTGAAGTCCACAATGAAACAACAGGAAGAAAAGGCCACTTCCTAAATATAACTTCAGTCCAACTGCCCATTCATTCATTTTATTCATGGTAGAATTCATTTCAAAAAGTACTTTGCTTTTCAATTCACAGGAACCTTAAAGTATTTGGAGTCAGAGATTAAATTTAACTTTTCTTGTAGTACTCCACCCTACTTGTCAAGATGTTGGCTCGAATGGTCAAGATGAATGCTGGTTAAGCTCCGGACATGAAGTGAGATTGGTGCCTTCGGGCTGGGCCTTAAGTGAACAGCACCGCAGAGCTAACCACTGGAGCCGGGATTTCTCCCCCTAACAAACAAGATTTGTTACTTGGTGAAAACGGAATGAGAGGCTATGTCTGGCCTCCCCGGCCTTCCCTATAGCCATGAGGCAGATGTCAGCCAAGACTCCAGCTAACATCATCCTTGACCTAGTTCACACCGCCCATTCCTCCCACCACACTTTACTGCAGCGCTGAGTTCGATCGTTTATTACAGTGGCTGTGAAGAACTCACAATTGCCAGAATTTATTAGATAAGTTATTAGGTTTCACAAGCCAGGAACAATAAGCAGTAAAGCTATAACATCACCTCTCCCCAGCCAGTAACCAAGTCTCTCTCCAGTCTTCAGCCTGTCAGCTATGCTCCTTGGCCTTTGACTCTGTGAGCCAGCCCACTGTTCTGCCTCCCAGTCTTACAGCCTCCGTGCTGCTCCTTGGTCGGTCTCCTGGTTGCTTTCTCAGGCCCTGCTGCCTCTGATCTTGGCCTCTGCACTTCAGCTAGGAATATCGAATATGCTGCACTGGTGGCTCTTCCTCCAATGGTCTGGGGATTTCTCTCTTCCTGCAGAGATGGTCCATCCTTATACCAGGAGAGTAGTAAGACAACTGACCTGTTCCCTCCGCTAGTATTATAAACACCCTATTTGCACTGTTCCACTCAATCATTTAGTAGGAGTTACAGAAAATGAATGAAAATAAATTAATTTGACTCACAGTGACCCTATAGCACAGGATAGAACTGCCTCTGTTGGTTTCTGAGACTATAGCTGTTTACTGGAAGAGAAAGCTACATCTTTCTCCCTTAAAGTGGCTGGTGGATTCAAACTGCTGACCTTGTGGTTAGCAGCCCAATGCAAAACGTACAATACCAGGAAAAGACAAGAATAAAAGAGCCATATGAAGAAATTCACCCCACTACATACTAGATTTTGAGTGATAAAAGTGAAATGTGCATTGCTGCTCTTGCCAGACACTGTCAGGTCTGGTCCGACTCTTAGCAACCCCATGTACAAGTATAGAACAAATCCTGACCCATCTTCACAATCACTTCCATGTTACAGCTTATTTTTACAATCACTCTTATCAGTACAAAAACCCTAAGGAGTTCTTCCTTCCCCCACCCCCACTGGCTCCCTACTTGACCAAGCACGATCTCTCTCCTCAGGGACTAGCCCCTCCTGATCTCCTGATGTGATGTCCAAGGATGTCTTGCCATCCTCATTTCTAAGAAACATTCTAGCTGTACTTCTTCCAAGACAGGTTTGTTCATTCTTGTGACAGTTCAAGGAACTTTGGTGGGGAGGGGTCATCTTAATGTTCTGTTTCATGATATCTGGTTTGAAACTAAGATATCAAATACATTCAGCCTAGAAAATTGTGGGAAAGTTTCAGTAGGTTTATAGCTAGGACTATTAAGAACGGTTAATGAAGTCAAAAGTAAGGACAATTAGAGTCAGATACATATAGATATATATGCTATCTAGATGTGTATATTATATATATGTTTATGAATTGTAAATAAAAAGATTCAGGACGAACATAGTAATGATTGTTTGAAAGTTCACATTTTAAAAAGTTACATGTATTGAGCCTTTATTCTGAACCCATCAAGGCAAAGCACTTCATATATATCATCTCATTGGTCCTCATATTATCTCCTTGAATATGTTGGTACTATTTTTTACAGAAGAAATTAATGAAGCCCACAAAGACTACAAGTAATTAAGTTGTCAATTCTACTCTCATAAGCAACTAATAATAAAAAAAGAAAATATAATTAAATTTTTAAGGAGAAAAAACTAACAGACAACAGAAATTTCAAAAGTCTACTGCCAGGGTGGAAAGTTTTGAATTATTTTAGTGTTTGCTAGATTAAGCAGACAAGATGTCATAAATATATAGGTTTACTGGACAATATCAATATTACAATATTAATGTGAATACAATATTATTCAGTCTATTATAGGCTACAGTATCAATCCACAAAGTCATTTTCGTTAGCTTCGATCTTGCTTTCAAAGACAGGTGGAGAGAGTCACTCACTGAGCTAGCTTGCTTTTCACAGTGCACAAGCAGAGAGTTCGGTGAGGTCACGGTTCTCACGTGGAAGGGGAACTACCAAAGCATGGGACTTCCCACCATCGGAAACGATCACATCGATACTAATTCTATCGTCTTCTTTGGCCATCTTCTGAACTTCAGCCACACTTTCCAGCAGACAGGTTCACAGGCTTCCCTCTCTTGGCCATTTTGGAGGTCTTCCTAATATTCTTTAAAACTTTTTTTCTTTGTAAAATAATTAGCGATTATTTGGGATTAATATCTATAGCATATTATTACACAGTTTAATCACATCAAGCAGAATTGTACAATTGTTACCACTATCTGTTTCCAAACATTATTTTTCTTCCTGGACTCCTTGAGATCGTCTCCCTTTTACCAACCCCCCCTCCCCCACTGCACCAATCCATCTCATTGAGGACCTTCCTCTCTCTTTCCACCCCTCGGCGTTACCAAGCATGCTGTTCTTCTCCAGGACTGTCTCTTCTGACAACATAGTCAAAGTATATAAAATGAAGTCTCTCCATCCTTGCCTCTAAGGAGCACTCTGACCGTACTTCTTCCAAAATAGATCTATTTGTCCTTTTGGGAGTCCATGGTACTCTCAATATTCTTCTCCAGCACCACGAGTCAAATGCATTGATTCTTCTTAGGTCTTTCTTACTCAAAGTCTAACTTTCACACGCATATGATGCAGTGGAGTATACCATGGCTTGGATTGGACGAATCTTAATCCTCAAAGTAACATCCTGGCTTTTCAATATTTTAAAGAGGTCTTGTGCAGCAGAATTACCAGAGGCAACTCATCTTTTGACCTCTTGACTACTGCTTCCATAAGCAATGATTGTGGCGTCTGGCAAAGTGAAGCACTAACAATTTCAATCCTTTCCCATTCTCCATCATGTCACCTATTGTTCCATTTGTGAGGATCTGGGTCATCTTTACATGGGGTTGTAATCCACACTGAAGGCTGCCATCCTGGATCTTCATCAGCAAGTGTCTCGCGTCCGCCTCATATTCAGCAAGCACGGTGTATCCTCTGAATATCGCAGGTTGTTAGTAAGCCTTCTTCCAATCCTGATCGCACATTCTTCTTCATATAATCCAGATCCTCAGATTATTTGTTCAGCATACAGATTAAATAAGTATGTTGAGCTGCTACAATCCTATCACACAACTTTCCTGATTTTAAACCATGAACTAGTCCCTCGTCCCATTTGCGCAACTGCCTCTTGACCCATGGACAAGTTCCACATGAAGACAATCAAGTGTCCTGGAATTCACATTTTCTCAAAACTATACATTGATTTATTATGACTCACACATTGGAATGTTTTCACCTAGTTGATAAAACACAGGTAAATATCTTTCTGGTATTCTCTGCTTTTACCCAAGAAAAGAGAAGTTAGCTGGTTAAAAAAATAAAAACACTGCCATTCATTGGATTCTAACTCTCAGCCACCCTATAGGGTAAAGTAGAGCTGCCTGTTTGAGTTTGCAAGGTGGAAAATCTTTGCTAGAACAGAAAGCCTCAGCTACCACATAAATTTCAAGGTGGTAGATAGATACATAGGTTTCATAGTTCTGCTATTTTAAATGTCTATATATATTTTAGAAATACACTCTCATAACTAATTCAATTGCTAGTGATATATATATATATATATATATATATATATATATATATATCTCCAAACCAATAACAAGCTGCATGACATTGATAATGATCAGCTCTTAAGAGGAGACTGAAATTTAGAATAACAAGTAAAATAATCCTATATTATATATTTTCTCACAATTTTTATTATTTATTATATTAGCTTTATATTTTAGATCTTGGGTTTTGTATTCAACAGTTAAGTCTACTTATCAAGGCCCCGTAGCTTACCTTATCCTCTTCCTTTGATAGCTCTTTTGTACTACTGTCTCCTCTTTCACTCAGATTTATACTGAGCACTCCTCTGGTCTATTTGTTATCCTGCTTTCCTTGCTCTGCCCCAGCCCCAGCCCCTGGGAAACCTCCAAAGTCTGTTCCCTTTGACACGAAGGTCTTCGTCTTGGTTTCTTTCCTTATAACAGTGGTCTCATACAATATTGGGTCTTGGTGGCTGCCTAATAAAATTCTCTAGGTCAATCCATATCATGAGTTCTGTCGTGGTTTCAGCACTGTTTTACAGCAATGCATAATATCCCATTGCAAGCATTTGCCAAAATTTCTTCACCCATTTTACTACTGACCGACATTTAAGTTGTTTCATCTTCTTGTTATTGTGGACAACAGTACTACAGTGAACATGGATGTGCATGTCTGTGCATGTTATTATTCTTACTTCTTTAGGGTTTGTACCCAATAAAGGGATTGCTGGGTCCATGGGATTTCTAGTCCAGGAGTTGAGGTAGCACCACTCTTTCCACAGTGGTTGTTCATATTTACAGTCCAACCAACCGTGGATGAGGGTTCCAGTCTCTCCGTATCCTCTCTAGCATTATGTTTCCTATTTTTAAACTTGGCTGACACCGTTGACACGAAAGAGTAGCTCCCGTTGCTTTGATTTGCTTCTCCTAGATGGCTAGTGAGCATGAGCATTTCTTCATTTATCTGCAGGCCACTAAAATGTTATCTTCGGGGAACTCTATTCATGTCCTCTGTCTACTTTTTCGTGGGTTATTGATTTTTTTTCTTATTGAGATATTGCCGTTTTCTATAGAATTTAAAGATTAGTTAGTTGTCCATTGTGTAATCCCCACAATTATTTTCCCATTCTGTGGATTCGCTTTTTAAGGAATTTTTATGCACATAAGCATTTTAATTTTAGTAGTTTCCAGAAATCTATTTTTGTCTTCTCTTGCCTTTCAATAGGGCCCTGAGGTCTGTCCCTATTTTCTCACTGACAGTATTTCTAGCTCTGTGATGTATATTTAGGAACTGACCCATATTGAGCTTGTATTTGGATATGGGATAAAGTATGGTTCTTGTTTGTTTCTGCTGCAGGGGAAATATATGCTAAAGAGACTATCTCTTTTCCTTCCCATTTAATTTCCTTTCTTTCTGTTCTTTTCTTTTCTTTTTTTTTTTTTTTTTTGCTCCTTGTCAAGATCAGTTGTTCTCTATTCTGTTCCACTGGTCTGTGCATGTATCATTATACAAGTATGAAGCTATTTTAACTATTGCGGCTGTGTAGTAAAGTTTGACATCAAAAAGTGAAAGACTATTTTCTTCAGAATTCTTTACTTATCCTGGGTCTCTTACCCATCATATAAATTTAGAAATAAGATTTTCCATTTATTTTAAATATATAGTTGGTATCTTAATTGTATTGTATGTATTGATTGCTTTGGGTAGTATTGAGATTTTCACAATTTTTTTCTAAGGGGATATATATTTATATATATAATCATTTTACAGATCTTATTTATTCACATAGGGAGTAAAAATGTTTATAGATCCTCCATAGACACTAAACAAAATTGCAAGGGAAACTGGGCATGTACACAAAACCAATGGATTATGTCATTCTTCCTGGACAGAGATCGAAAGCCATTCCTTTATGACTGGAGGCATACAAAAATTCCCTTTTCACCACTTCTATTCAATATCGTATTATAAGTTCTAGCCAGAGCAACAAGATAATAAAGGAAAATTAAAATCATACAAATTGATAAGAAAGAACTGAAACTATCTCCATTTCCAGATGTTTTAATCTTATACAGGAAAAAGAAATCCCTGTGATTAACAAGAAACCTACTAGAACTAACAGAATGATGCGGTGAAATTGCAGGTGGCAAGGTCAACATCAGTTAAGTTTCTTCACACTAACAAAGAGAACTCCAAAATGGAAATCAGGAAAACAATACCATTTGCAATAAAACCAAAATGGTGAAATAAACCAAAAGCCAAACTCTGTGTCCTCAAGTGCATTCTGACTCACTGGGACCCTTAATGACAAGGTACAGCTGCCCCTGTGGGTTTCTGAATCTATAACTCTTTTTTTTCCAATAATCATTTCATTGGGGGCTTGTACAACTCTTATCACAGTCCTTACATACATCCACTGTGTGTCAACCACATTTGTACATTTGTTGCCCTCCTCATTCTCAAAACATTTGCTTTCTGCTTGAGCCCGTGGTATCAGTTCCTCATTTTCCACCTTCCTCCCTGCTCCCTTCTCCCACCTGAACCCTTAATAATTTATAAATTAGTATTACTTTGTCATATCTTACACTGTCCAATGTCTCCCTTCACCCACTTTTCTGTTGTCCATCCACCCAGGGAGGAGGTTATATTTAGATTCTTATCATCGGCTCACTCTTTACAGGAGTAGAAAGCCTCATCCAAGTCAGAAGTCTTATACAAGTGAAACCACAAAACATTACCATAGAAAACCACAAAACATTACCGTAGGAAACCAAAAGAGACCTACATAAATGGAAGAACATGCAATACTCAAGGATAAGAAGACTTAACAATGTGATAATATCAATATTACAGTTGTGAGGCTGGTGTAGAACTGAGAAGTGTTTTGTTCTGCTATACATAAAATGATAATGAATCAGAACTGGCTTAATAACAATATTAACCTAAAGTGATCTATAAACATGAGATCCCAATCCAAATTTCATCAAAATAATTTAAAGAATTTTTTTAATTGACCATCAACTTTATAGGGAAAGGAAAAAGGCCCCAGATAGGCAAAAAACTAAAGAAGAAGAAAAAAAGTAGGAGAAATTTCACATTCCCTGGTCTCAAACACACTACACAATACACAGTTGTCAAAACAGCCCGGCACACATAAAATAGCAAACACATAGATCAATGTCATAGAATTGAAAACTCAGAGTAACCCCATTCTCCATTGGACAACTGATGTTTGCCAAAGAGCTGAAATCAATTAATTGGGGAAGAGAAAATATCTTTAATAAATGGTTCTGGAAAAACTATATATCCATTTATTGAAAAATGATACAAAACCCCACACTTCACAGAATATACAAAAACCAACTCAAGATGGATCCAGGACCTAAATGAAAAACCTAAAACTATAAAGGCCATTGGAGGAAACAGGAGCAAATTTAGGGGCCCTAGTTTATGGTATAAATAATCAAACAATTTAAAATATACAAACAGCAGAAGATAAAGTAGATAAAGCTTGGATAGCTTAAAAATTCAACAGTTATATACATCAGAGATATCTCCAAAAGAGTAAAAAGGGAGTAAATAGAAGGGGGGAAATTTGGGGGTAGTGACATGTCTAATAAGGAGCTAATCTCTAAAGTTTATTAAAAACTTCAATAATCAAACAACACACAAAATGTTCCAATTTTTTAAAAATGTGCAGAGGATTTTAGTAAGCAGTCACTTCACCAAAGGAACCTTTCAGGGGCCAAGCAACACATGAAGAGATGTTCATGGTCATTAGCCAGGAAGCCATGGTCATTAGCAAATCAAAACAATGAGAGAGCATTTCACCATAGCACTAAAGCACAGTTCTAAAACAGACAACAAATGTCGTTGAGAGTGTGTAGAGATTGAAGCTCTCTTACACTCCCACTGGGGCTATCATATATTACAACCAGTTCCTTAAAAAGTTGGAAACAGTGATACTATAAAATCTAGCAATTCTACTACTAGATACATATCTTTGAGAAATAAGAACCATAATGTTAATAGATATATACATGTACATGTGATTATCAGAGCCTTATTTACACTAACAACAAGATGGAAACAACTCATCTTGAGAGTGCTCATCGAGAAAGTAGACCACATCCACCAGGAGACATCACACCCCTCATTGACCCACAGCACTGCTGGGGACAGCACTGGAGACACAGTGTGGGAATTGTACCCAGTCTGACCAACACACCCCAGGGTGGAACACAAGGGAGCTCAACAGAGCAGCACGGGGAGCAAAGCAACAAATTTTCTGAGGAATCCTGAAAATAGACTTCTGATTCAGGGGACAGGGCTTGGCACCTCATTAGACTCAATCAGAAAACATACATATGGGTCAGCAGACAGGCCCTGAACAATTTATAGGTTTTTTTCTTTTTCTTCTCATTTTTTAATATGTCTCTCTATGTATCGATACACAATCCTGAGGAATACAATGGGACCAGTGGTTCTTGGAGAACATGGAAGAGGAAGAGGCAGGGAATGGGAGAGGGGAGCCAACAAGCAGAGGGACAAGGGAACAACAAGAGATTTAAAATCAATAACGAAGAGGGCATAGAATGCCTGATGGGGGTTGATTAAGTGTTGTATATCTGAGAGAAATTACAGAGAGACAAATGAAAGTCGAACATGATAGTGGTTCAGGAGGAAAGTAAAAGGGAAGAGATAAAAGAAGTGAGAGGCAAAAGACATTTATCGAGGTATAAATATAGGCATGCATATAAATACCTTAATAAAAATGATAGGAATTAGGTATATGCACATGTACTTATATGTTAAGTATTAAGGTAGCAGGCACACATTGGGCCTCTACTCAAGCCCTCCCTCAATGCAAGAACTCTTTGTTCTAATAACCTACCACGCTGTGCAGCTTACCTTCCTGACATGGATGAAGGCAAACTAGGTGCATAAGCAAATGTGGTGAAGACAGTTGATGGTGCCTGGCTATTAGAAGATAATGGCATCTGGGGTCGTAAAAGCTTGAAGCTAAACAAGCAACCATCTAGCAGGGTAGCAGCAAAACCCATATGGAAGCACACCAGCCCGTGGGTCCATGAGGTGTCCACAGGGTCAGGTAGCAGGCATCAGAAGACCCCAAAGAAACTTCCACATCGATGCAAATGAAGAAGTTTGAAGTGTAGCCCCAAAGGCCATCTGTAGACAGTTGGACATCCCTTCACAGAAGGGCCACAAGGAAGGAACGAGTCAGCCAGCGTGCAATATGGCACTGACAAAGCACACAACATAATTAATGCTTCCTCTCCCGCACTATCATGACCCAGTTCTACCTCACAAATCTGACTAGACCGGAGCGTGTACATTGGAATAGATAAAAGCCCTCAACACATGGAATCCGAGACAGATAAATCAGGGACAGTAATGAGAATAGTGATGCCATGAGGGTAGGGGAAGGGGGGTGGAGAAGGTGGTAAAAGGGGCAACTAATATCAATGATGGACGTAAAACTCCCCACACACTCACACCGAGGGGAATGACCAACAGAAACCTGGGTGAAGGGAGACAGCAGATGGTGTAAGATATAAAAATAGCAATAATTTATAATTTATCAAGGGTTCATGAGGGAGGGAGGGTGGGGGAATGAGGGGGAAAAGGGGAGCTGATACCAAGGGCTCAAGTAGAAAGAAAATGCTTTGAAAATTATGATGGCAACATATGCACAAATATGATTGATACAATTGATGTATGGATGCTTATAAGAGATGTAAGAGCTCCCAGTAAATTATAAAAATAAATAATAATAATAAAAGAATTTTAAAATTTGAGAACTCATTAATGGATAAATAGATAACCAACTATGGTACATAGGCACAGTGGAATACTATGTAATGTTCAGGAATCCACGAAACCTCTTTAACATGAACAAACCTGGAGAACATTACACTGAGTGAAATAAGTCATCACAAAAGGTCAAATATTATATGAGGCCACTAAAATAAAGTCAAGGAAAGATTTACAAAGAGAAAGAAGCATTATTTGGGGGTTAACAGGGGAGGGGAGGGGAGGAAGAGAAGGAAAATTACTATGCCGAGAACAGACACATACAAAGTTGGGTGAAGGGAAAAGTCATACACAGTTAGAGGAAGCACACACAGCACAAGACCAAGTAAAGAAGGCTCTAGAAGGTACACAAGAGTAAAAGGCTATAGATAAAACTATACACAAATAGTAACAACAAGCAATAGTTACACGTCAATACAAAGGTCAGCATTAAAACTGAACATGTTGAGGAACGAAGGAGCCTATTCCAGTTCTTGTATTTATAAGTCCTGCAAATATATCTGAGAATATTGTGTAGCATTGGAAGCAAAGTTCTGAACAATTCCTAGCCATAATCCAACACTTTGCACTCTTTAGGACAATCCATTCACAATCTCAGGAGACGGGTGAGTCAATTGGCATAATGTATTCCAGAGACCACATCCTACTTGCGTCAATAGCAATTGGGGTTCTAAAAATGTGTGAGTTAACAAAGATACAACTATTGATTTCTTCCTGTTTGGAAGAGTAAACAAAATCAATGACTCAAAGAAATAATTATTCCAAAGAACTACTAGGGGAACAAAAGAGGACAATGTAAGATATGAAAATAACAATCTATAACTTATCAGGGTTCATGAGGAAGGGCGGGAGGGAGGTGGGCAGGAGAGTGGGAGGGGAATGAGGAGCTGATATCATGAGATCAATAGAAAATAAATGTCTAGAAAAGAATGAAGGCAACATATGTACAAATGTGCTTCACACAATGGATGAATGTATGGGTTGTGATAAGAGATGTAAGAGCCCCCAATAAAATATTTAATAAAAACAATTTAAATATATATATATATATACACACACCTTAAAGTATAATGAAATTTATTACAATAAAAGTATTGAATAAAAAACTATATATATATATATATATATATATATATATATATATATACACACACACACCTTAAAGTGTAATGAAATTTATTAACTCTGGTCCTCCTTCCCCAATATTCATACATTAAATTAAATATGTTAAATCAGAAAAAGTAGGAGTAGAAGAAGAAAAAGTAGAAGAAGAACTACTACTACTACTGGGCCACAAGAAGTAAAGTTTCTGCGACCCTGAGCCTTGAAGAAGAGCTGGGTGCCCAACTCACACTACCAATCACTCTGAGCGGGATCACAAGAGAAGATCGTGTACAGAAAGAAAGAAAAGAAAAATGTAGTACAGAATTCAAAATCAAATTTGTTGTGCTGATAGGGATTAGTGAAACTCCTGGGCGGCGTGGCCCCTCCACATGCTGTGAGCTGGGAACTGAACTCACCCTTCAAGTCTCAGCTTCCAGCGAAACAATCGATACAGGACTGTACAGTGGAAATTAACCGCCGGGAAACGCACAACCAGTCATCTGAAGCCGAGAGGGCAGCATGTGGTCAGAAGCTCAGCTGAGCAAGCAGGAAGGGGCAGGAAAGGAAAGACCAATGGGAACACCAGGGTCCAAGGAGGACGGAAGAAGAGAGGAGAGGGCTGTCATGCTCAGGGGAGGCCACCCAATTGCAGCCATGAAATGTGTACAAACACTTAGACAGTAAAATAATTTGCTCTGTAGACTTTAACCCAAACTATAAAAAGATAATAATAATAAAAATCACCAGGCGATTATAGTTTAGCTCAGAGGCCATGGATAGGAGGGGAGTGGCTATCTATTCATTGCTATATTAGCGTCGTCTCAAACAGAAAAATTCATCTGGGTTCTCAGAGGAGACATAAGGGAAATCTTTGCTGGGTTTGGCAATTCCACTTGGCAGATTCTACCCCTAATTAGGTAACAAGAGAGAAAAAATTACATAAACTATTCCTTTTGTCCGAACCATGGGAAACATTTATTTTCTGAACATTGATACCCTAGAGACAAAGCTTCAGATCTATGCTATTTCTGGTTAATATCAGCCAATGTTCGTGTTCTCCCTACTTTTATAGGGCTATGTTACGTGATGGGGAAAACACACAGGGAAAGCATGCGGATGCAATTTCAATGTGGCTCAAAGTGTTGAACTTAAAGACACTTGAAGACCACTTTGAGGCTCAGTTGACTGAAATTGTTAGCTGTTGTAGAATTGGCTCAGACGCACGGTGACCTCATCTATAACACAACGAACCGGTGTCTGGCCCGGGGCCATCTTCAGAATTGTGGACATATTTGAGTCCATTGCTGCAGTTATTGCCTAAATCTATTGTATTGCCACGTTCCTTCCTGTGGGCTGAGCCTCTACCAACTAGGACTCATTTGTAAATAAAGCCAGGGAAATCAACAGAGTTGAAGGCAAACTGAAAACCCAAGCGCAAATGTCATCGTCAGCTCCTGGACGGGGCGGCAGCATTCTGTGTCACTGCAGACTGTCCCTCAGAACTTTCTGATATGGAGGATAGACGTGCTTCCTAAATAGAGTGTGAAGGCGCTGGTGATTCAGTGGTAGGATTCTCTCCTCGGAGGTCACCTCTCATGCGTCGGTGCAGGCTTGTCACGATGATGTTGAACGGCTTTAGAAGAACTTCCAGTGTAAGACGGCCTAGGAAGAAAAGCTGACAGGCTGCTTCTCAATCTCAGCCGGTGAGAAGCTTGTGCTTCCCAATGACCCAGTCCACAGCTGACCGTGCAGACTGCTCAGCCCTGGCCAGCATTTCTTGGTCTTGGACAGGGACTCACCAGGCGTCCGAGGCCAGCTCGATGGCATCTAACTAGGACAACTAATGTGACCTGTGAAGCGTGGCTTTCGCTTTATCCAGTTCTCTAGGGTAATCTTCTAGAATTTCCATCAGTACTCTAACTTAGAATATAAAGACCTAAGTATTCAAGTAAGGAGCCCATGCAAAGTTTGTTTAGGAAGCATGACTGAGTATGGCACATGCACAACAGCACCTGGAACTCACCTGGGGCGGGTCTCTCAGATTCTTTGAGCTACTCCGTGAAGGGCCTGTTGCTGCCCTTGGGAGGACTGGCTTTGGAGCACCACAGGACGGACTTGTTAGAGATGGAGGACACAGTTTCTCAGTGAACTTACATTTCCAATGCTGCCCATCCTTTAAGGTCAAAACAAAATGTTACCTCTTCCATTAAGCCTTTTCTAATTCTTATCCACATGCATGTAGTTGTATTCTGTAAATACCAACTATTCATATCTGTGTATCATTCCATCTATTATTTTATAGTAGACTTTATATTTAACATTACAAGGATTTTTGCCATGTAATGTAGAATCCACCTCAGTAGATAAGACACATTCAGAAAAAGGTAGTAAATGAGTGGACAAACTATGCATATGGTGTATTAACCTTGAAGGTAAATTTTGTGGCACATTTATCTTTGAAGAGCTCATGAACTTGACCCAACTGTTGAATAAGAGAACTGCCTGTGCTCCATTACACTCACTGTGATTCTGAAGTGTTAACTGTGTTTTCCCTGAAATCTCAACATCAGATATTACAGTAACCATTGTGCTCAGTTCAAACATCTGTAATTATCATATTTTTATTCCCCTACTCCCTCTAATTTGTCTAACAAAGCCTGCATAAGTAACCAGTTAAGCATCTTGCTACAAAAGGAAAAAATTAAGATATCAAGTTCACTTGATGACAGGTTCACTGGGCACATACATTCGATGAGGTAATGCTCACCCAAAGTACAATTTCCATGAAATTGTAGTGAAGCCTAACACCTTCTTGGTAGAGAAAATTAGATTTTAATGGAAGTGAATATGATAAATAGAAAAGCTATGGGAAAATAACTGGCCCTAAAATGCCCTGATATTTAAAATCTAAACAAAACAATTTTTTACATAGCCATATAAAAATGTGTGCATATGTATATATATATGAGTATGTATATGTATAATTTCTTGGCTCATTAATGGATAAGTCAATTTGAAGCACATAAGTAAGCACATTTCTGAATCCAACCCAAAATAGGAAATTAGAATTTCCACAACTACATTCAGTTCATCAGGGAGATTAAAGGGCCATTTGAAATTTTTCTGGCAAAATATCACTTCTGGAGTCTAATTTTCTTTTTCATTAAGGAGAGTTTCTCCCTAGAAAAGAAAGATAGCAATATAAATGAATAGCAACCTCCCATGCCGGACCCTTGGTAAGTTCATTTTGAGAGATAGTTCCTTTTTTATATGTTCAATTGACAACTTTTACTCATCTCTTTTGAAAATATGTGTATGTCTGCAGCTTTCAAACTCCTAATTCTGACATTCTTTTCCTCATCAAATTCCAAATGCCTTATTCCTTCCAGTAACCCTTCATTAACGAGATATGGGAAAAGGGGGACCCAAACATGAGCCTTGCAAAAAATTGTATTTGAATTCCTACTGTGGGGGGAAAGCAGACATTACTTGCTTAAGGAATGAAGACATCTTACAAAACCTCAACACAGAATTGGAGTTACAACTTAAGTACCCCAAGGTTTTTCTATCAAAAGCACATATCATGACAATTTCATACATTTAGTGGCCTTTTAAGTTTCTTCCGATCTCCTTGTGATTCATGTCCATATGTACCTGTAGCACTAACTACATGACAGTGGCAGGGAGCCTTAGCTCGGTCAAAGTAGGAAGAAATGACCACCTCAACACAGAAGGCTCCCAGCGCCAACGAAAGCTGCTCAGCAGTGGGAGTGGCTTCTTGTAGAACTTCGCTTAACATCTCTGGTTCTTTTCGTTGCCATTGCATTGTGGAGTGAGTCAGGCTGCTAACCGAAAGGTGAACAGTTTGAAACCATCCGCCTCTGCTGGAGAAGCAGAAGGTTTAGTTTCTTAGTGCTGCAAAAAAAAAAAAAAAATACCACAAATGAGTGGCTGTAACAAACAGAAATTCAGCTTCTCCTAGTTCCGGAGGCAGGAGTCTGGATTCGGGGCACTATCTGTAGGGAACGGCTTTCTTTGTGGGTCATTTCTGGGAATAGATTTCTGTCTCTTTTCAGCGTTTGTCCCCCGCTCCTGGGTAACCATCATACGGTGTGACACTTCTCTTCTCCACCTTGGAGCTTCCTTTCTTCTGTGCCTAATCGGATCGTTCTTCACCTCTAACCACGTTTGGCGTAAAGCACACCCTACGCTAACAGGGCCTTATTGACATAACCAATCAATTCCTAATCCCAAATGAGATGATATCCACGGGTATAAGAGTGAGAGTTTGTACACACAGTTGAGGGAGTGGGGGAAGTGCACAGTTCCATCCATAACACCTGGCTTATCTTTTCTTATTTCATTCACATCAACAACTTTAGCATTCCTTGCACAAGTGCAGCAGTAAACTGAAAAGCAAAAGCATCCATTCATCTTGTTCACACACTTACTGAATGTGAAATCTATGCCAGACAGTGTCCTCATTGCTGCTAAAGATCTACTGATCCATGCATATTATGAGCCTTCCATGTAAATGGAAAGAGGGGAAAATCGGAGGTGACTCTGAGATTTCAACTTGAATAACTGAGTATTTTCATGATGAGCAAGAACAATGGTATGTGAATGGGATATTAGACGAACACCGCTATGCTATGCCGTGCGTGCTGTGCTTGTGAGGCTTCCATATTGTCCAAGCAGGACCAGCTAGCAGACATTTGGACCAGCTGAGCCCTAGCTTGAGAAGACAGTGAGTTCATGGCTGGAAGTATTGCGAACAGAAGCCTGACTTGGTTGTGCAGTGTGGAAATACATCTGTATAAGCCTCATCCGCCTTACCTGTTGGAGAACATCAGCCACCTGCTGGATTACTACCAACAACACAGTAGAGGAAACCAATTGTTTCAATACTGAAATGCCTAGCTCCTCTCATCTCGATTTGGTGAAATATCTCATCAAACAGCAAGCATCTGGCTTCCAACAGGCTACAGAATTTGCTAGAGGGCGCCCCCTATAATTGCTGGGTGGTTGACTCTCCACAGGAGAAAGCTGGACAGATAAAAGCTCCGTCTCCCTTATTCATTGAAAGTGTGTTCTGTGACTGTGGTGAAGCGAAATTGTTTAAATGTGGCTCTTCCACACATTTCTCTACAAATTCCACCAATGATGAAGTAGGACCGTTCAAATGGGGTGTAGAGGACACCAGTTCTGTGGGTGATCAGTGTGTCCAGTCCTCTGGGCTTAAGAGAGCCACCTTGGAAGCAGGAACATAGAGAACCTCAGGACCACTAAGAAAGAATAACCACCCGCAAGATGTTGACAAGATCCTTCGCTAAGTGGCAGAGGCCACGGCCCAGAGACCGGGAGACAGAGCAGACTATGAGACAGTGAGCAGACTGGCAGACCAATGAGCTTCTTGGTCCACAGAGACAGAGGTCAATGGATTGGGAAAGTCAAAGACTGAGGACCAGAGACTCAGCTACTCACTGGAAACAGGCACTGTTGTGGACAAAAGGATTGCATCCTTAGTGTCTTCTGATCCTGGTTTGTGATAATCTCTTACCTTCCCTAAAAATCTCCACAATGATGAGTATTTTCTGTGACT
Source organism: Tenrec ecaudatus (assembly GCF_050624435.1). Lineage (NCBI taxonomy): Eukaryota > Metazoa > Chordata > Mammalia > Afrosoricida > Tenrecidae > Tenrec > Tenrec ecaudatus. The sequence goes on from NC_134536.1 coordinate 93,822,824, forward strand.
TCTGTGTGGCCCTTGCAATGGATTATGGAATTCAGCCAAGAGTAGAGCGCCTTGGAGGAAGTGCCACTGTTAAGACAAGAAAGAGAGAAGAATGGAAGGCGGAGACAAGTTTGACCTCTGCTTTGTGACAATGACCTTGAGCTGGGGTGGAGTTGAATTCTTCTCTCTTCAGTAGGCAAAGGAAGTGGCCATTGCATTTATTCAGTAACTGAGTGTGTGAATCTGCTAAGCAACGGGAAGCCTCCACTGGTGGCTCAGAGGGAAGAAGAGCCTGGAATGAAGACGCTTTACCTTTCTCTCTTCCCTCCCAGCTTCCCTGTGCTCGCACTCTCCTAATTCTCGGATGAATGTGTCACATAACATTTATTCTGACCTCAGGCTCTATTTTTCTCTCTCTGCAATATTAAACCCAGAAGTAATGCAAATGTGGAGAAGCAGGATGATGAATTGTGTGGCCTTTCTTCTGGGATGAAATTAGTGATTATGCTAAAGAATGACTACTGCAGCCTGAGGGATAGACAAATGCCCATCTCCACGAACTCCTAGTGAAAAGTCTCTGAGAAGGGCTAGCAAGAGGAATTTTTTAATGCATATGGAAGCTTACTTTAAGACAGTGATCGAATTATCATTCATAGAAATCTTTTTTTAATTAAAAGATCATTTTATTGGGGACTCTTACAACTCTTGTTACAACCCATACATTGCTTGCAACAGGCAAATTTGTACATATGTTGCCTTCTTTCTTTTCTAGACATTTACTTTCTATTGACCCCTTGGTATCAGCTCCTCCTTTCCCCCCCTTTTGCTCCCTACCACCCTCATAACCCCTTGATAGATTATAAATTGTTATTATTTTCATATCTCACACTGACCACTGTCTCCCTTCCCCCATGTTTTCTGTTGTTCTTCCCCCAAAGAAGAATGTATGTTTATGCCAATAATTGCAATCGGTGCCTCCTTTCTCCCTTTCACTTCTCCCCTTCCCCCAACCCTTCTGGTATTGCCATTCTCACTCCTGTTCCTGAATTATGTGTGTCATGAGCTCCCAGCTCTTTTCTATACGTGTGTACATGTTCCAGTCTAATCTAAACTGAGAAGCAGCACTGGGATCATGGTAGTGGGGGGTGAGGAAGCCTCAAGGAACCAGAGGAGCATTTATATAAATCTTAAGGAAGCTGCTAATTCATTCGCTTATTCTTTAGTTTTACATGCACTAATTGCTTATTTAGACTAGGTTACTCATTATGAGGGCCTGGTGGCATGGTTAAAGTACTCTGCTGCTAACTAAAACATTAGAAGTTCAAATCCACCAGCCCCTCCATGGGAGAATAATGAGTATATGCTTCCATAAAGATTTACAGACTTGAAAAACCTATAGGGAAGCTTTGCTCTGTCCTATAAGGTCTCTAGGAGTTGGAATTGACAAACTCCATGAATTTTGTGATGTGATTTGGATTAGGTGACTCGCTGAGGATAAAAAAGTTGACTTAGTTCCTATTGTGAATTGGAACTCATGGTCCATGTGTAGAGAATTATTCAAGAAAATATCAATTTAAAAAATATTAATTAAATCTATCAGAAATAGATCTATGTACATTTATTTATAGGTTTAGTACTAAGGTAGCAGACAGACATTGGGCCTCTACTCAAGTTCTCCCTCAATGCAAGAATACTTTGTTCCAAAAACCTGGCATTCTGTGATGCTCACCTTCCTGACATGATCACTGAAAACAAAATAGGGTTCATAAGCAAATGTGGTGTAGAAAGCTGATGGTGCCAGGCTATCAAAAGATATAGCATCTGGGGTATTTAAAAGGCTTGAAGAAAATAAGTGGTTATCTAGTTGAGAAGCAACAAAGCCCACATGGAAGAAGCACACCAGCCTGTATGATCATGACGTGTTGATGGGATCAGGTATCAGGCATCAAAGACCCAGAACAAAAAATTGTATCATTGTGAATGAGGGGAAATGCAGAGTAGAGACCCAAAGCCCATCTGTAGACAATTGGACATCCCTTTTCAGAAGGGTCACAAGGAAGGGATGAGCCAGTCAGAGTGCAGTCTAGCACCAATGAAACATAAAGCTTTCCTCTAGTTCCTTAGTGCTTCCTCCTCCCCCAACCCCAATGACCCCAATTCTACCTCACAAATCCAGCTAGACCAGAGCATGTACGTGGGTACAGATAAGAGCTGGAAACACAGGGAATCTGGGAAAGATAAACCCCTCAGGACCAGTACTGAGAACAGCGATACCAGGAGGGGAAAGAGAAGGGGGAGGTGGTGGGAGAAAGGGGAAACCGATCACAATTATCTACTTATAACTCCCTCCCACGTGGATGGACAACAGAAAAGTAGGTGAATGGAGACATGGAACAGTGTAAGAAATGAAAAAAATAATAATAATGTAAATTATCAAGGGTTCATTAGGCAGGGAAGGTGAGGGAGAAGTGGGGGGGGAGGAATGAGGAGCTGTTACCAAGGGCTCAACTAGAAATAAAATGTTTTGAGAATGAGGAGCGCAACAAATGTACAAATGTACTCAACACAATGGATGGGTGGGTGGATGGATGGATTGTGATAAGAGTTGTAAAAGCTCCCAATAAAATGATTTTTTGTTTTAAAGAGAGAGGTTCAATATTCTCATGCTTATGTTAAGGGTTTGATGGAGGCAGGTTTACTGTCCAGTGGAACTTTGGCGGGCACTTAATTGGTAGTTTATGGAGAATCAGAGAAAACTTCCTTAAAGAGCTGAACTTCTAAGGATATTTAGATAGAGTGGGAAAGGGAAGGTCTTTATAAGAAAGAGGCAAACCCAAACCAAACTCACAGGTGTCCAGTCAATGCTGACGTCAGTGCCGTCCCTGTGTGTTTCTGAGACTGTAACTGTCTACAGGACTAGAAATCCCAGCCTTTCTCCAGACGGCCAATCATGACATCGCAGACCAGTGCATCACCACTCCATGAAATCCTAGTGCAGACACTCCAGGCTTAAAGATCAGCCAACAGCAAGATCCTGCCCAGTAAGAGGTGGCTTTTTGTCCTTGGGAAAATGCCTCCACCTCTCTGAGTTTCACTTGATTCATCTTCAAAGTAAGGAAAATAACGACTTGTAGGGAAATTATAAAAATAAAATTAGACAGTATACATTAATTAGGAGAGCATATAATAACTGTTTGTGGAGGATAGTTATTTTCTGTTTAGTCCTTGAGCATGGCCCGATCACTTCTTGCCTACTGTTCATGTACAGAAACATGTAATAGACAACAAGAGCAGAAAAAAATATTCTTTCAGAATTTTGAGAAAAGTTGAAAATCAAAGTATAAAGAAAATATATGTCAAAGTTTTAGAGTAAAAGTTATTTCTCTCTCTTTTAAAATCCTTGTTTGCTTTCTTCATTTTTAGGCAAATTGTGTTTCTTTTCTATTGGTCTCTTCAACATCTACATCATATAGTCAATAGTATGTATAAGAGTATATTTCAGGTCTGCAAGATAGCACAATTTAAACAGTTTTTTTCGTTCCCAAAGAAAAATATATTGGTAAACCCAAACACAACTTGAACTCACATGGAGTGTCCTTTAAATTCTGAGCAATTTTCCAGTTTGGCAATAAAGGCTAGCATCCCCTGGAACCTTGAGAGAGACCAAAGAGTAAATGAAGAGGTAAATTTAGCAAGCAAGTCTCTTTTGATTCCCTATGTAAGGAAAAAGCAAAATGGTTATTTAATAGTAAAACCATAATTCACACCAGGTCATTCAAAATATAGTTGCACATATGTAAAACGTACAGAGAAATCTAACTTGGAAAATGTGTGATTTTCAGTTCCACGTATTCGTCCTGTTGTAATGGTGTATGTGAGTCATTCCAAACACTCTAAGTTGATCCTGTAGACTTCAGACAGTGGGGCTCCACCATCTGTTGACACAATCCATTTCTCACACCCTGGCAGCAAAATGGAGGTCTTAAAACATGTTCTTTTTGTCTTTTCTTTTTTAATTAATCATTTTACTGGGGACTCATACAAATCTTATGACAATCCGTCATTCAATTGTATCAAGCACTTGTACATATGTTGCCATCAACATTTCCAAAACATTTCCTTTCTACTTGAGCCCTTGGTATCAGCTCCTCTTTTTTCCCTCCCTCCCCACTCCCTCCCACCCTCATGAAACAATTATATATTCAGAACATTGTTGTTTTTAATCTTGTGTCTTACACTCTGCTGTCTCCCTTCACCCACATTTCTGTTATTCACCACCCCGCCCCCCCGGGTAAACTATATATCCAACTCTGCGATGGTTTCCCTTTTCTCACCCTCCCACCTCAACCCCCACCATCCCCCTCCCCTCATGATATTGCTACTCCCACTACTGTTCTTGAGGGCCTAATCTGTCCTGAATTCCATGGGTCAAGAGCTCTTATCTGTACCAATGTGTGTACTCCAGTCTAGCCAGATTTTTAAGGTAGAACTGGGTCATGATAGTGAGGGAGAGGAAACATTCAGGAACTTGAGGAATGATGTGTGTGATTTCTATGCTACACTGCACCCTTTCTCGTCACCCTCCTCTTGGGGGTGTCCAATTGTCTACAGACCCGCTTTGGGTCTCCAGTTCAACACACACACACCGCATTCACATCAATATAATTGTTTGTTAAAACACATTCTTGATGGTTTTGCTCTTGATGTACCACAGACTAAAGAAGCCTTTGACTGAGCTGTAGACAAATAATCACAAGGTTGAATTTGAAGGAAAAGCTTAATTGAAATACCAAGCCCTTTTGTCCATCTGCAGTCACTCAAAAGCTTGATTTGGTCCTCAGGGCAACCACCATTCTGGGTGAAGCATGAGTCACCAAATGCCATGAGAGTGGAGTTGACTTCTTGGCCTGCGGGACACAGAATGCCTTCAAAAACAGATTTCTTAAAGTTTCACTCTTGCTCACATCCAAGGGCACAGTAGATCGTGAAATTCTGGGCATAGAATTTTAGAGTTTACTTGGGGTCTATGGCAGCCTCAGTTCATTTTCCAATAATCTTTCTATCATACTCATGTCAGAGATATGAGTCAAGAGTGCATTAGCTATGAGTTTACCAGATGTTATGAATTAAATTACATCACACACACCTCCAAACTATATGCAATAAATTCTTATCCCCTGTGGTTAAAATCCCACGTGGGAATGAGTTTTCATGGTTATGTTAAGAAGTCATATGAAGGTAGCATATACATTAACCCAATCATCTTAGAAAGATCAGATTAGGATGGAGGAATAAGCAGGGATGGGAAAAGATGTAGGCTATGCTACATATGAACATCACCAATAAGCCAAAGAATAAATGCCACAAATTTAAAGGTGTCCCCCCAGAGCCAACAGAGGGAAAGAAAGCCCTTTTGATTAGACCTCCTGAACTGTGAGAAAATAAATTTAGTTTGTTGATACCACCTCATTGTGGCAATTCCATTATAGCAAATTTATGCAACTAAGACACCAATAGAGCCTCATCCGATGTTTAATGACTTCATCTTAAATAACCTTGAAATCTTTGAATTTCAATTCAATAATTGGTTTGTTCCCAAGCATGTGTCCATTAGGTACCTGCCATGTACTAAGGAAGAAATTAGGAATCCAATGTTGAAATTATATCGATCCTGCTCTAAAATAACTTTGTAAGGAGTCAGATAAGTAAATAACCACTGAAGTTTCGTGAAAGTAAATTCATCCAGAATTATGGAAATAATGAGGAACATCTAACTCAGACCTGGAATTGGAAAGAGGTTTCTCCTCTGAAAGGGTGGGTCAGAATAAGCCAGACAGATACTTAGAGATTGTTCCACAGGGAATAATATAGACCTAGAGGGGGGAAAAACCAGAAAATGGATCACACACCAACTGCAATTATTTCAATCTTGCATAGAGTACAAGAGGGCAAACAGCTAAAGTGAATCTCGAGAGGTTTAAAAAGGAAAAGAGAGAGAGAGAGAAAAATCAGAAATTAGAGGATCTTTTACTAATTTTTGCAAGTATGAACCTTATCATAAGAATGATGGAAAATCTTTAAGGGTCTTAATTAGAATAGAAATTGGGAGAGTTCTTTTTTCATACCCTGGAGCATGAAAGACAGCATCAGGGAAGATGTCAGGAGGCTGAAACAATGATTAGAAGACGTATGATAGGGACCGGAACTAAGACACAGGAAGCTATAGCTAGGAATGTGATATGTTTAGAATGCAGAACCATCAGGTCTTGGCAAGTATTGGAATGTAAAAACAACAGGTTTTGGTGACTTGTGTACAGAGAGTAATGGGAGAGAAGGAGTCAAGGTGACATCAGAGTTTCAGAATTGGGTAACAAGGTATCGAATAAGAAAAGCCAGGTAGAAAATAATCAGTTCAGATTGGATATGCCAAGTTTGGTGTATCTGAAGGGTATACAAGTGACAATAAAATAACAACTAAACATCTGTAAATATGCATTTAAATCTTCAGAGATGTTGAGTTTAGATTCCTGAGTGGTAAGTGATATCCTAGTTATATATGGCAACACCAAAGACTGTCTGATGTGAGATGTAACAAGAGAAAGATAAAAATTCAGAAAGACCACCTGCTCAAGACCAGATAAAAAAGAGGAGCTTTCAAAAGACAGAAAGGAACCAGGGGCTGGAATATCACAGAAGCCAAAGAACTTTCCTTCAGGCAGTTGGGTCAGGGGTCAATAATGTCAAATGTTGTGGAGCGGTCAAGTAAGATAAGGGCTGAAGGGTGTCCATTTGACTCTAGAAGTTCAAGCCAAGAAGACAAATCTTGATCCAAAAGTATTATCTCAGCAGATTTTTTATTCACTCCGTACTAGAGGTCACCAACTTTTTGTAACATTAATTAATGTTTGTATCTCTTCTTATTCACAACTTCTTATTCATACCATTAGGCCACAGAACCTCAAGTCCCTTGGATCTTAACACATCCAAGGACAAACATGAGAATTGAACTTCCTATAAGCAAAATGGGCTTGCCATACTCATTTTGTCTTATTCCACTATCAAGTGTGTTGACATACTCATTTTGGTTTATTCCTCTATCCAGTGTGAGTCTCTGCTTGGGCATTCTATACTCAGGGGTGTGATAAATTGATCTGTGCTTCAGGATGAAGCACTCCAGACCGCTTTTCTGCTGTGTACTCTTCAAGTGAAGGTGAAATAAAGTTCATTGGGAAATATAAATTAAGAAAGTGCTTCTGCATCGGAATTTGTTTGTTGGAGAAAATTCTTGTTTAGTGAATAAAATTCCTTCCAAGTTTGATTTTAAAACTTATTGGGTCCAATTTGATTATTAATTAAAATAGATGATTTTTAAACTTTTAAAAATATATGCTATTTTATTTGGTGCTGTACAAAACATAATCAGTGTGACTTTTGATATCTCGATTAGAAATAAGATATTGTTTTTCAAAAACATTCAGCGCTTCCAGCTCTGTCTCCCTGACGTTTAACCACAGTTCCATGCTTGACATATCCAAGGGCTGAACTGTCTCTCTCTCTCTCTCTCTCTCGGAGTTGCTCGGGGTAAGAGCAATTCTGTTTTACAGCTCAGTCTGGGACATCCCCCTCCAACGCTGGAAGCACGTGGAAAATGTACTTTTTGTCCCTTTTCCTCTTTTTGACTTACATCTGAATTCCATCGACAGTGGATGATTTTATCTACTTTGAATGGCTTGGAAAATGGCTTATGCATCCAAGTTGTCACAATAAATTGGAATCACTCAAATCACCAAGTAATTCCATGCAGTTACAAAAGCTGAGTCAGTAAGAGCACTGGTTACATATTTGGGATTAAAAATGATGGAACAATTCTGTCTTCCACAAAACCCTCACGTTGGCAGCATTCGCTGGGGTAACAGCATTAGTAATGGGGCAGTGAAAGGGCACCAACTACTTTTATTTCGTTTCTTTATTTAGTTTTCTTTTGTTTTTCATTTAATGATTTAAATCATTTAATGATTAACTAATTAAATCATTTAATGATTTTCCCTTTTCTCTCAGAGTAAACTACTTGGGAATTCAGATCAACCTAGGAGCAAGCCAACATAAGAATACTAGCCCTAATCACCTCATCCTTCATAGTCCACATGTAATCAAATGCCATTAATAACAGCAATCCCCTATTGATTGTTTATTTTTTTACTGTAGACCTCGATAAGCACTTGGCTTCAAAAATCACTTAATTCTAACCAAAATCTCATTAGAAAGGAGAAGGCTGATTTTTGTTGCAGGCATGAACAAATGGAGAGACTGAGGTGAATACTCTTGGACATGTTCATTCAGCTATTAAGTGTGGGAGGCGGGCTGCAAACTCTGACTCTGGACTCCAAGATCCTAACCAATGTAGACACTGCTTGTCTTGCCTTTGCAGAGTCCGTGGACTCTATTACCTCCTCCATCAGCTAAAGAATAACTGGAAAAATTTAGACAGCCATGCACAAACATAAATTCACATAAAATATTCATCCTTCTTTGTATGCCCAGATGCTCATAAACTCTTTTTCTTCAAAGCTTGATTCTAGCTACTTGCTTGACCCATGAGTTGAAATTAGGTTACTGAAGATTGACATGTTAGGTAGCTTTTCCTAGCCAAGAATCAGAGAAGCCTTCCTTTGATGGTTTAGAAAGTGTGTGGAAAAAATTAATATGAGTGGCAGAGCAGTCTTTCCTTCGACATACTTGACTTTTCCATGGAAGCTTGCCCCATTCATTCTTTCAGCAAGCCTTCCCGGGGCTGCATTGAACTCAACTCTATACTAGGATCTGGGAAGGCACAAGAGATATAGGAGACTACATCCCAGCTCTTAAAGATAATGACTTAGTTGGGAGGATATTAATGTACATGAAATCTCTGTTCATGTTCAAGTTCCAAATAACGCATTTCTAACTACAAGTGAGCAGTGTGGATTTCAGAGAAAGGAGAAAACTGCCCACATATGCAGATAGACAAGCCCTTCCTTTCTCATGTTAAGACACAGATGAAAGGGAAACATTTGCCTTTCATTTCCTGATATCGTGCCTTTGCCGTTGATGGGGTGTCTAAGCACTTGAAAGTGACAAATAGGATGAGGAATAGCCACAGGTCTGAAAACGTAGGATTCCAGGCCTCTCATCCTACTGGATGTGAAAGGTCTCCGCCTCAAGCTGTGGTAACGCAAGCTTTGTCTAGTCGGGCAAACCTTTCACAACTGCAGACTGGTGCGAGCGACTGCGTTAGCAGGCCCTGAGCGAGCCAGCGGCTACAGTTGGCAGTCAGGGAAGGGAAAATGTGCTCTGAACTCTGAGTGAGTCACCCGAGCAGACAGGAGGGAGTGTGTGCCAATGTAATCTGCACTCGGTGCCAGGATTTGCGGGGAGGTGAATTCTGCTGTGGTTTGGGAGACTCGGGGAGCAGCTATAGGTGACTGGGTGGGTGGGACTTTTCCCACTGGCAATCAGCATTAAATTCCTACAGTTCTGAAAACCTGATGGTTGCCTCCAGAGAAGGAACAGACTGATGTCCAGAAGCCACACTGGTCATTCAAGAACCCACCCACATGTCCCAAGCACACATCAGGTATGTCGTGTTCAATACTTTGGGTTGCCAGCCACATTCCAGGTGAGGCGACATCTCCTGGCTCATTTTCTCCTGTGGTTGAAAATGCAACCAAACGCATTCACATGCTTCACATTTACTCTCTAGCTGCCTCTTTGAAGGAAGAGTGTGTAGGACAATTTCGTAACTCTCGGTGACCCTATAGGACAGAGCAGAGCTGGGCTGTGGGTTCCTAAGGCTGTGTCTTTATGGAAGCAGACCACTGCCTCTCTTCCGTAGGTGGCTGGTGGTTTTGGATCCATCAACTGTTGGGTTAGTAGCCAATAAGTAACCACCGAGGCGCAAGGGCCTCTTACACTACTTATGAGGAATACGGCTAACTGAATGTCCTAAAATAAATAAATAAAACGTTATGGTGGCCAACCTGTAAACAAAATAGGAAAATGCACAACTGTCAGCACCGCATCATGAGACCGCCCTCCCCGCATGAGAAAGCAGACAGCTCGCGGCAGCACATGCACTTGTCCGAAGAAGAGAGCATCTCCCTCACGTCGTGCGAAAGGAATGTGTGTGCACTACGGTGTTTGCTCTTTTATGACTAAAAACTCCACGGGCTACCTATTAAGAATGCAATAAGAGTCATCGTGGCTTCGGACTCAGTAAGATTCTGCATTTTTTTTAAACAAGCCCCCATAGAGACTGGGATGCGGGACGACAGACCCCGGAGGAAAACGCTGTGAAGTAACGGGAGGCCACTTGGGAACAATGGTCAACGGTCAGGACCTTCAGCTACAGACATATCCATCCATTCGGTTCATCCCCGACTGCTGTAGTTTTGAGCTTCCAGGATTTTGTGCTTTCTACTGGATGATTGGAGAGAGGAAGAAGAGGTAAGCATACCGTAGATCCCTGTTAAGACAGACTGTTCCTAGGGACTGAACGACAAGCCCACCAGTGGCTGGGAGGAAGAGGAAGCTATGGTCTCCAGTGAACAGTTAGTCTCTAAACTTTGTGAAGCGTCACCGAAGCTCCGAGGAGCCCAGGTAGCACAGTGTATTCCGATGGGGCTGCTAACTTCAAGGTCAGTGGGTCAAACACCAGCGGCTCCACAGGAAAAAGGTGGGACTTTCTACTTCCTTGAAGTGTCTCACAAACTCCCAGGGCCATTATTCCCTGCTCTATAGGGTCATTGAGTCAGCTCCGGCACAGTGAGTGCGTGCGTGAGGTGCTAGCAGTTGGCTTTTGCGGGGAGGAGAGGGATTAAACGACAACCAACTAGCAATAGTTTGCATCTAGGAATGTAGGCATTGGGAAGCAAGCAGGGAAGATAGAGCAGAGGGAATTGAAGCTTTGTCCAAGCCACCACCTTCTATCTGAGGGAAAAAAAAGTGCCTTAAGTATTGTTGTCGCCCTGCTTTTTTCATTAAACAACAAAAAATAGCAGGGTGGCTTTGTGGAAAGCACTGTGCTCAGTGCTCCTGGAAGAGGCACACACACACACACAAACATATGATGCACATGCATCAGAAGGGAAAGATCATTTGGTATCTAACAGAGCGAGATTAACTGAATTTCTCCGAGGGAGCGAGCAGCATACATTCATCATTCCCAGCATTGGTGGTCTTCTTTTTAGATTGCCACATCAACCAGCTGCTTTGTTCTGAGTATAAAAGTTGAAGTAGTTAGTGTGTGGTTTAATGATAAGAAACCCAAAACCAAAGTGATTGCCATTGAACTAGTCTAATAAAAATAATCCACTAATAATAATAAAACCACTACCAGCAGGTTGGTACCAACTCACAACTGCCCTGAAGGACAGGATAGAGCTGTCACGGGGGGTTTCCAGAGCAATATATCTTTGTAGGAGCAGAAAGCCTCGTCTTTCTTCCCTGGGCATGATTGCGGGTTCAAACCACTAACCTTGTGGCTAGCAACCCTACATGTAACCCACTCACCACCAAGGATCCTTAGTGGTCAGGAAAACAACATCTAAATTAGATTAATAAGAAATTAATGAAAATCTGGAGTTGAGAATTTAGATGCTACTGAAAACTGGGATAAGCGGAGGATCAAGGAACATCCGCATCCTGCATAGAGCCGAGAGCTTGTGGGGAAGAAAATTTAGTGAGAACTTCTGAACTAGAAGGCTGCTGAAAGACTTAGCTAAAGAACAGCAATAGCAACTACGCAGGGGTTTTTTGTTGTTGTTGTGGTTTTGTTTTTTTGGTTTTTTTTTTTGGTGTGGTGAAAAAAAGAAAATTCCAGTATCTACTCTCACTCACTGCCACTGAGTCAATCCTGACTCCTGGGACTGCCCCTGTGAGTTTCTGAGACTCATTAAAGGAAAGAAAGCCCACGTTCCCCCTGAGGAGTCACTAGGAGTTTCAAGCTGCTGCCCTTAGGGTTAACAGCCCAACATGTAACTGCTGTGCCACCGAGCTTCCCTCCAGAAGCTACCAAGACTGCATTAAAGTCTGGTGCTGCAAATACCCGCTATGAAAGATATGATGAAAATCAAAATGAAAAGGGCTGGCTTCAAATCTAAGTTGGTCTAAGGTCAAAATCTTGAGGAGATAGGTGTGCAATTTAAAAGCAAATGGATATTGGAGTGAGAGCAGCTATGGGATGTAAACCTTGCCAAATTTTTAGAAACCGGGGGAAAGGGCCAGAACTTCTAGGAGGATGTGAGACACTGTTATTTATATTTCAGTAGGTGGGTTATCTCAGCTGACAAATAATTCAAGATGTTTTTGCATCTGTACACTTTGCCCCCCCTCCCACCACCATACAATCCTGGCCTTTAAAAATATTGCTCTTTGGAGTATGAGGTACAGTCTCAATATTAAGTGCAAGGCCAGTCCATATGGGTGAAATAAGCAGAGAGAAATGAATGGTCTGGGCTTTGTGCACAGCAAGAACTCAGAAGCAAGAACCCTTCCAGAAGGAGTGATGAGAGAGGATTCATACCCAAAGTAAAGTCTGTGCTCCATCTTAAAGAACTACTAGAATCAAAATTATCTACTGAAAGTGAGCAGTGAGCAAAGCCAGAAAGCCCAAACCACAAGGAGGAGAGGGTTGTGAAGGTGGAAGAGTTAGACACAGATTAAGAACAAGCCAGGCCCATGCTGAAAAGGAACTGTAAATGACTCCTTACAGCACGGAATGGCCTGAGTCAACCTTGGAGGACCTGGCCTGACAGGCCTGCAGAAGTGCAGGGTGGGCTGCTGATGCTGTGTGTGGTCTTGCAGACAATAACACATACACACACTCCAGAGACTGGTGGGGGCCTTCATCTCCTGGAGAGATACTTACAGTATCCAGAGCTTTGCAAATAAAACTCAGCTCGATCTAATTCTCTATGGAAGACCAGAGGTCATGAAGTCTTGACTTCCATTATTTAAGAAACTTATATTCAGTCCAAGAATGTTTCTTGCTTGAGATTTCCACAGCTTAGTGCTTTATTAATCAGAAAGTTAAGAGCCTGTCATGCAGGGTCACACACATCAACAGCAGTACCTCTAGCTCCGCAAGGTCACATGCCTCAATAATCCGCGGCCAATACTTCTGTCAGGCCACTGAAGAAAAAGCAAGTGTGATAATTGCACTTGGAAAGAACACTGACCCGGGAACAACCTTTGTGAGAGGACGGCACTGACTATGAGCGGTGTCCCCAGACTACTCTTTGTGCCACATTGCTAGGAAAGCCATGACTTTACGAACAACGTCGCTGCTTCCTGAGACCACACATGTGCTTCCCCAAGTGGGTTCACAGAATTGGGCACCCCTGCACCCAAATATCTGATTCCAAACCCGCCCATCTCAAAAGTAACGTGAAATCGGGGCAGGTCGATCGTAGGAAGTAGAGTCCTTTAGGAGTTCCCTGCTATCTAAAATTAGTGTTCACAACACGAGCCTGCATCCTCAGGTCGCATAGTTTAGTGTAAAAAAGAATAAGAAGATTAATTTTTTTAATTGTTTTATTAGGGGCACATACAACTCATCACAAACCATACATACATCCATTGTGTAAAGCACATTTGTACATTCATTGCCCTCATCGTTCTCAGAACATTTGCTCTCCACGTAAGCCCCTGGCATCACCTAACATGTCAATAAGCTATGTGCTATGATTTGCAGCAAACTTACATCTGTTTTATCTCCTTTTCTCAATTATGTTTTAAATGAATTGCCGTGCACTACATTAAGGACACAGTCAAAAGAATGATGTTTTTGCTCCAGGGAGATGATTGATAACTTTCTCTAATGTAAATAGACAAAGGGGTCTCTAAGGTGAACCCGACACATATACCACCATAGATACATGAAAGGATTGGGGCTTGAACTTAAGCCTAGTTTCCATCTAAAAAGAAGGAGAAGAAGAGATGCTAAGCATAGCCTAGCGCAGGCTTCAGTTTCTGAAAAAGCAAGACAGCGTTGGGGGCTGAGGGTGAGGGTGAAGCTGTCCCTGCTCGGGCAGGGAGAGAAGAACGGAGAAGATGGTGAGAGGGGGATAAAAGGGCCTCACAGAACACCTACTTCTCTCCGTAGACCAGGGCGAATAGGGAGCATTTAGACTCTATGAAAAATCGTTGTTCTTTAGGATCTGATTCCTGCCTTCGGACTGAGAATGTCCTTAGGTTTCCCTCATTGTACCGTGCTTTTCTACCCCCCTTTCTTTCTGCCAGACCCATGCAAGCTCCTCTGCATAGTGCCCCAGCTCCTGAAGGCCTGGATCCTTTCTCAGAGCCAGGTGGCTCTCCAATTCAGTTGTTCTCTCTTTCTAGATGCCGTGGAAAGGCTGCCGGTCCAACCCTCCAGCAGCTCCACGGGAGAGCACTGACGCTGTCTGTGGCCCTACAGATTCATGATCAGAAACCTTTCTAGAGCCATGATAAGATGGAACTGACTCAATGGCTCTGGGTTTGTGGGTAGACACATAGGACCATATTGTGGTGGTGATCAATACCTTTGAACTTGGTCAAGTGCTATGCTTTTGCTAATGGGATGTGAGTATGTAGATGGTTACAAAACAAATAAAAACTCACTGCAATTGGGTCAATACTGTCTCATAGTGACCCTATGGGACAGGGTAGAATTTTCCCTGTGAGTTTCTGAGACTGTAACTGTTTACCGGGGTAGAAAACCCTGCCTTTCTCCAGAGGACTTGCTGGTAGTTTCAAACTGCCCACCTTTTGGATCAGCCCCCCAGACGCATAACCATTAAGCCACCAGGGCTCCTGGAAGATATTAAAGACATAACTGTCCTCTGAGTCTTTCGCTATTTCCCCCTATACCACAAGACAGTTCCAAATAGTGGTGACTCCTTCATCCTGAATTCCAGAAGCAGCAGACATCTGGAGCAGAGCTGAGCAGATGTTCAATTGCCAGATCAGTCATTGCCAAAGATTCTAGTACAAGTAAGGAATAAATACTTGTTCTTGCAGGCGATTGAGATTTAAGGATTCTTTGTTATCACTTTAAAATTAACTCATATATATATTCTAAGCAAGACAATTTTGTTTTAGGGGGTGGGGGCAGTGTAATGTATTTTTACCTCGACATTTCACTTTAAGAAGAGCTGAAAATAATGGAATAAGAACAGATTTGGGTATCAAGTGGACTTGTCACTTTATCTACTTCTCCGTGGCAAATACAACGCACCATTCCAAAAGCATTCCCTCTCCTGTAGCTCCTTCAATTGGAGGCAGTTTTCCCCAAGATCCCACTTGGGATCCTTTTAACCTACTTGGCGGTCAAAATATTGTTTATTGAAATAGTATGAATATGCTGTGTGTTAGGCAGGGTTCTCTGGAGAAACAAAACCAGAACATTTATGATTAAATAGATAGATGATAGCTAGATAGACAGAGATAAATAGACATACATGAAGATGAGTTTATACAGTGAAAAGAAACTCACTTTCATGGAACAGTTAATATACTGGAAATCCTTCAACTCATGAGGGCTACCTGGTCCAAGGTCAAGGAAGCAGACAGTGGAGGCCTCCCTCGGGCAAGGCAGACAGTCTGCCCACAGGCAGCAAGCAGCAGGGTGGGTCAGCAACAGTCAGGGTAGCTCAGGAGTTTAGTGAAGCAGGCAGGATGGAATATTGAACTCAAACAATTCAAGGAGACAGGATCCACCAACCTCAAACTCAAGTCATGTATTCACCAGCGGTGTGGTGAAGTAGGTCTTGAAGGAGCCTCAAGCTCTAGCAACACAATCCATGGGTTATCTTGGCCCACAAGTGGTGTAGCACACAGGTTGAGGCAGAGAACTAGCGAAAGCAGCAGCATGCTGGTCTAATCACCAAAGAACAAGAGAGACAGGGAGTGGGCCTTGCAGAGGCATTTATCTCTTTGCCCTGCAACCTGATTAACCCCACATCTCCCTATTGACCAGGTTGGCACAATAAACCAAACTATCACATGCTGTTATATGGAAATCGTTGAGTTCATTATAATACTAAAAAAAGAAAGGCAAAAAATTTCATTCGCCATCGTTGAAATTTCTCTGATGCCAGTTGGTTATTTGAAACTAAGGGGAAATTTTAATACTTAATGTGTATGCATGGCCTTTTTTTCAGTATAAAAGATTGTTATAGTTAATGAGGAGAGTTCTTCATTGTAGAAAATTTCTATACAAAAATATTGCAGCAATTATGATAGCTTTATGAAATCATGGCTTTTGCAATTCAGATAAAATTATAGTTTCAGGAAATGATCACCAACAGACTCTAACACTATTTGGCAAAATAAAAGAGAAAATATAACTTTCCATCATCAAGATCAGGCTGTCCATAACCATGTTTCTAAAAGCAAGGTAGCCGTGCATGGGGAGCTTTTTGATGTGAAGCAATATGAAGTTCACACACCAACTAAGAAGTAGTTCTTGTCGGAAAAAGTTGAACGTGAGTCAAATCAAACATTTGACAAATACCTCTAGTACCTCTAATAGCTCAGGACGTCTAACTCTAAGTTTACTAAAAAATGTGACACTAGAGGACAAGTCAACCCCATTAGGAAGTGAGCATATAAACTCACAATATGGAGCACTCTACCGAAATATTGGGCCATGGGAGGAAAACAGTGGGAGGGTATTCTGTAGTACATTAAAAAACACAACTTGATGAAAAAGCAAATACAGATTTTTGCACCTAGGTTCAACTAAGCGAACTGTGTTTTCTGTGGGAAGTGGGAACATTTGAGTATGAGTAGTTGAGTTGACAGAAAGAGGTATTACCGATATTCTTAGGAAAAATAATTAGATTGAATTTAGAGAAGGAAATGTCTCTATATTTTTAGAGATGTGCATTTGGGGTCTCAAAAGAAAAACCTTCCAGAAAACTAGTCAGTGAAAACCTTACGAAGCACAATTGTACTCTAACACAAATGAAATCACCATAAGCTCACACAGTCAAATGCTTTTGTGCTGTCAAACACACACAGAGAGAGAGAGAGAAAGAGAGAGAGAGAGAGAGGTAAACCTCTTTCTGGTGTTCTCTGGCTCCAGTGAAGATCCATCTATTGTCAGAAATATATTCCTTCTTCCACATTCTTTGCTACATCAAGCTTGAATTTCTGACAACTTCCTATCCATGTACTACTGTAACCACTTTTAACATTTTTTAAGGAGAATATTATTTGCCTATGATATTACTGATATGATTCAATAAGGTCTGCATTCTTTGGGGTCATTTTTCTTTGGATTGGGTACAAATCTGGATCTCTTCCCTTCTGTTGGCCAGGCAGCTGTCTTCAAAACTTCTTAGCATAGATGAGTCTCCATCTCGTGCTGCATCAGTTTTGAAACATTTCAGTTGGTATCACATGAGTTTGTGGGGCCATTTTCCACCCATGCGTTCAAGGAAACGTAGATGTCTTCCTTCAGTGCCACCAGTTGTTGAAATAACTATCATCCCAAATCCTTTTGGTGCAGTTATTCTGTGTATTCCGCCTTGTTTTGGGGGGCTCCCTACATCATCTAATCCACCACTCGTCTATTATTGTGTCGCACTGTGATGGCTTGTGTGTTGCTGGACTCCGGAAGCTCTGCCACTGGTACTTCAAATGCCAGCAGGTTCACCCAAAGAGAACGGTTCTCAGCAGAGCTTCCGGACTAAGACCAGGTTATGAAGAAGGAAGGGATAGGCTGGCTACTTCTGAGGAATTAGCCACCCTGTCGTCCTGAGACCCTCACGGG
The DNA here is from genome assembly GCF_050624435.1 of Tenrec ecaudatus. Classification (NCBI taxonomy): domain Eukaryota; kingdom Metazoa; phylum Chordata; class Mammalia; order Afrosoricida; family Tenrecidae; genus Tenrec; species Tenrec ecaudatus. The sequence goes on from NC_134536.1 coordinate 93,840,597, forward strand.
AAGAAGAACAGTGTGAGGATGGCACAGGATCGGACAGCGGTGCACACTTCGTATATGGCGTCGCCACGAAGTGGAACTTGGAACCAACTAAACAACACCTAACAACACAACCACAACAATGCCTCATCGAGTATTTTGTTCCTAAAATGAGTCACTATTGCAAAGGGAGGGTGGAAAATTTTTTTCCGTTCTTTTGGCTTGAGGACTATGGAGCATGTTCTTCCTCTTTTGGTTTTCCGACGTGAGGTCTTTGCATATTTCTATAATATGTTACTTAGTCTTCTCAAGCTGCCCTTTGGCATTTTGTGTTCAGCTCTTTTACTTCATTATTTCTTTAGCTTCTCTACATTCAGGCACAAGTCCGAGTCTCTTCTGACATCTGCTTTGGGCTTTTCTCTCCTTCCTGTCTTCTTCATGGCCCTTTGCTTTCCTCATAAAAGATATTTGCAACCACACCACACAATCCAACTGACGAGAATATTCAATGCATCAGAGATGTCCTGAGATGGTTTCCAAATTCAGATATGATACACTCAAGGTCATATTTTGGCACTCATGGACTTGTTTTAATTTTCTTCCACTTCAACCTGAGCATGCATGCATATGAGTAATTGATGGTGTATTCCACAAAGCTCCTGGCCTTGCCCCAACTAAGGGCACTGAGTGTCTCCACCATCTCTTCCCTTAGATGTGGTAGATATGACACCTGTGTATTCCAACTTATTTACATAGACAGTTTATACAGCTGAAAACATGCATTTGCAATAAATAAGTCATGGGTTTTTTAAAGTTCTATAATGTGATCTTCATCATCATTTCTATTGCTGGGGAAATATTTTACAATTATGTATCCTTCCTTGCACTACCAATCACCAGTATCAGTGCATCTTGGTTGTGTGTTTTATCAATTTCAGACTGAAGAACTTAGCAGAACCTCCATAAGCATTATGATGTAGGGCAGGTCTTATTACTCCCATTCGTTAGATGAGAAGTAGAAGCACAGAGACACATAGCCAACTGGGAATTGGACTAAAAGATGATTCTCAACTGGGCCACATGGCTAATCATGCCTTAAAAAAATTTTTTAAAGTAAAAAAAACCACCTAGCTTCTATTCTTTAGCACTTAGACTGGGCCTTGTCCAAGTTCCCAAGCCTCATCACTCTGGTGCCTCCTTCCATTCAAGACCTGGTCATTCTTGGAGTGGTAAGTGCGTAGCCTGCTGACACAAAGGCAGACTGCTTCTCTTTGTAAAGTTGAAGTTCCATGTTCCAAGGAACCAGCTACTGACTTAGAAGCAGTTTGAAGTTCAATGTAGAACTTCAGTACAAAGTACTGAACAAAGTAGTAGAAGTTCAATGCAAAAGAAGAACAAGAAGTTCAATACATAACTGTCTGTGTCACCATGGTGCCTTGTAGTGGTGAAGCAATTGATGATTCCATCATATTGGTCAAAGCCCAAGGGCAAAATGATGAAGCTGAGTATGGTGTGAAATTTCAAAGCTGAGTGATTAACTGAACTACTCAGCAAATGATCCTTCCAAACTACCTTAATCTGCAGGGCACTCCTGTATTTTAGCTCATACAGGATTTGAATGGAAGGCCATCTGTGTTTATTTTGACAGATTCACTTTTCATGCCTCGAACTTCAAAGGTTACTTTCCCCCTTTCTGTCTCCTTGACCTCCTTGGCATCCATGGCAACTAAGCCTTGCAGCCACTGACGTTTTTTGGAAATCCCCTTTGCAGCGGAATCTCATTCTTCAGCTCACAGTGTCCTTACACGCTTGCCACAGTGTGCTGCTCCTCTTTCCAGAGCACTATTCCAAGGGTTTCCCTTTCCAAACCCCACTCCCCTGAACAAAGCTGCCCTGTAGAAGCTGCTCTTCCATTTCTGTGCCCTACCAAGCCTCAAAAAAGGTTTGCAGAAGGAGGTAATAAAATAAATGTGGTTAAAATTTTTAAAGAGCCTATTTTGTCTTAGGAAACATCAATGTTGACATGCTTCATTTTCTAAAATTCACCCTCAGGACAAAGCTGTAGAGGGTGGTATGAAGATGGGGTGGCATCTATTGGTCTCTGCCCATCAAGATGTTTCTGTTATGTCCAAGTAATCTCATGATACTCTGCAGTAGTCCTCTGATAACCCAGCGCACCAGGTTCTACAGAGTCTAGAAATGCCCTGAGGATATCCATATATGCACACGTAGTGCTTGCTCCCACCGCCCTTGGTGTCATAGTCCATGCCCCCATTTTTCTTTCCAATAAGTCACTCTCTAGTGTGAGAACCTACACTCACCAACAGTCTTAATGATTCTGTAAAGAAGTATTTTCCTGTAGAAAAGAAAAACAACCGTAACAACGCGCACACGTTGGCCCTGCATCCCCATGCTTCCTGCCCCATAGACAGAGGACGAACGTTGCAGTCATATGTTCATGTTCAAGGAAGGAAGAAAAAGGGCAGGGTGCCCAGTCATCGCCATCTCTCTTTAATCAGGATATCAAAGTATTCTACAGAGGGTCCTAGTAAGTTCCACTCACATCTCATAGATTGGTATGTGGATTAATATACCCTCCAACTTGTAAGTTATATATTATAAAAAGATTTTATCTGGCTGTGGCATCCTCCCCAGAGAAACAAGTGTGCAGTGGATGTTGGTGTCTTCACGGATGGCCTTCGTGGATGATTCAGGTGACGATTTTGGGTCTTATAAGGTTTTGGAGCCCAACAGCATTCTGAAGTCTGACTGTGGCCTCTGTCCAGTTGAAACAACCCAATGATGTTACAGAGAGCACCTTATTCCCACTATAAAAGCTGCACTTTTCTGAGCTAAAATTTCAACCACCTATGAGTCTGATTCACATCCTGCAAGAACCAAAAGTGTTCTAGAAAAGTAAATATGACAGACTTATTTTACCTGATGATATTATGCTGTCATGTTTATTTGTGAAGTTGCCACATCTCTCAATTGATATGAAGGTAGCCAATGAGCCTTCTTCAGAACAGGGCTAAAACTCCTGGTCCTTGGAGTTTGATATTTCCTCCAATATTTCTAAAGTTATCCTTACCCCAACCCATTCCCCTAGATCATCATTAAGTGTGTGTCTGAGGGAGTGCATTGTGAGAATTCAGATACCTTCCTTCCCCTACCTTCGTCTCTCTTCTCTTTGCTCCTACTTCCACTACCTACAGACTCTGGTTTTTTAAAAATTTTAAGACACATTTTTAATTTAGATCAAAAACTTCATTTTCCCAACTCCATTTTCATGGCTAACCTTAACTAATGATCACTTATCTCCTATATACAATAGGAGAAAAAGATACATGATTCAATATATCATATTAGATCCCAGCCCTTGATGTTAAGTGGGGGTGGAAAAAAGCTGTAGGTGCTAACGGCAAGTTCAACAGTTCAAAACCACCAGCGACTCAGAACGACTGGGCTTTCTACTCCCATAAAGAATTACAGTCGGGGAAACTCACTGGGGCAGTTCTACCCTGTCCTGTAGGGTCATGATGAGTCAGCATCAAGTCAATGCCAGTGAGTTTTATTCTCCCAAATCTACTTCTATAAGCAAATCCTATTCTGAATCTTCAAAATGTAATATTAACCCATTTTCATTCACTCTACAACAGTCCTGTTTTTCAAAAATATTGCCCTATTATAACAATGTTCTTACCTACCACTGTCTAGTTAAGACGATCTACATGCCTATTCTGAGGATCCCTAGTTCCTAGCAGTTTCATGTTTGGCTGCAAACTACAAGGTTAACAGTTAGAAACCACCCACTGCCCCAAAGAAGAGAAATGAGGCATTTTACTTCTGTAAATAGTTACAGTGTCAGAAATTCATGGGAGCAGTTCTGTTCTGCTTTATAAGGTCACTATTAGTAGAAAGTGACTCAACGCAATGAGTTTTTTTTTCATATGCAGGTTATTATTTTTACTTAATTTGCCCCTTTCCGATCATCCCAGGAATCCTTAAAGTTACATTTTAACTGTCATCTCCTCTGGGAAATGGCCGTCAATTCAAAGGATATTTTCCAGCCTTTACTTTGGTATCTGAGAGCATTTTGACGATACCATCTATAATGAATTTCACATTGCAAGGATTCAATTAATATTGCTCCTACCTTTCAGTGAGGCCTAAAGTTTATTTAGCTTTCTTTCTCTAAATCTAGCACACTGTAGGGATCCGTACATGTTCTAAACAAATACCTGATAAGATCATTGATTTTTCTAAGAAGATGTTCTCCTTTTACTTACTGGGACAATTCAAATTGCAGGCTGATTGTTACTATTCAATTTAATATGTGGGCAGAACAGTCCAATACCTAACTCATTCCAAGCACTAGGATTTCTCAGAGTATTGTGCACAATAGTCTTTGGATATGTTTGCTCTTAGCTTATGTAAATGATTTTAAACCCTAATATGATTACATTAGAATACAGCCTATTGTTATTATATATCCTGATACATTGGGATATGGCACATTAATATTTTTGAAGACAGATTTGAGGAATTATATCATTTATTAGTGAAGACCATTTAAAATAATATTTGATTGGGTATAATAGGGTTTTCATTCCTACTGTTTCAGAAGTTGAAACTTATCAAGTGTTCTCACAGTAAGCTGCCCTGGATACACTGTTGAAAACTACCACAGAGTCTACTATCGAAATCCATGAACAGGCAAAAACCAATAGCCAAATTGTTCTTTCTGGAAGAGAAGATTTTAAGCTATCCGTAACCCTAATGAATGTTCACTTTATCTACTCTTTGGAAACCTAACAAGTGAATTTTCGCCTATCGCTCTTTTGGCAAAGGGCCATAACTTTTAAAAATCATACTCACTGGGTAGCCTGCTTGTTAACCTGTCGTCTTCAACTCTCTTTGGAACAAAACCCGCACGGCTGCAGGAACCGCATCCGGCACAGCCAGGCTCAGCCCAGAGCCCACGAGACTCTCTGTTCTTCCCGAACGCACCAGCAGGCCCTCGGCAGCGTTCTCACAGAAAAGGCCAGAAGTGGCCTGAAGAGTTCCAGTAGAAGTCAGAGTTTCCATTTTTATTTTAATTTCTTTCTGACCTAGAGCCCTTCTCCCTGTAGATCAACACTGATTTATTTGAAGCCCGAGGTTTTGAGCTGATAAATCCCACAGCAGCACTAGATCTGACACTTTTTAAAAGCTCCTTTGGCATATGCTTTTTTTACCAAACACTTTAAATATTTTGTGGTTCTTAATGTTATTCTATATTTGAGTCAAGGCACATGGGACACATTTTAAAAGTCAAAGAACAAAGAATTATATAGAATTAAAAAGTAATAGTTCCCCTTCGCGTTCCAGTGTCTGCCGCAAATCCCCTTGACCCCGGGAGGTGTAACCTTGAGGTATCGCCCGCCTGTGTTGTGCAATTCATAAACCTGTTTATTCCTGGGATGCCGCTGCTCACCCTCTGGATGATCGACAGGATGGAGCTTGGTATATCTGGGTCAGCGTCTGGCTTCCATTATCTGTTGGACACTGCAGGGACCAGAATAGTGCAAAGGCAAATTGCACTCTCATCTCAGCTCCAGTTTCTTCCTCTGATGGCATCCATGCTGAGGCACACCCACAGCCACACAAGTCAGCATTTGTTTACTTCCGCTGTGTCACACTGTGCATCTCTTTTTAAACACTGTTTGCTTTTTATGATATCCTAGGCATTTTCCTATGTCAGAACATGAAGTCAGTCCTCATCTTTCTTGATGAGGATCCCAAAGCATATGTCTTTTCCGTACAGTGTGCAGCCATAGATAGAAATTTTTCACCAAGACAAAAAATACTTTTATAATTCATGTACTTTTGCAAATATATATATATATTAGTTCCTATGTACAAATATTTACATAAAACATATTTTAAAAAGTAGACCATATCACTTTCCAAAAGGGCATAACAATTAAAACTCACAGTACATTAAAGCCCAAGACTTCATACATCTTTATCAGCAATGAATAATAAATCTTTATATAAAATACACATAAATAAACTTAAGAAAAATATGCAAGAATACATGTATTTCAGTAGAAAAGAGACCTTTCCAACATTTGTTTTGTGAATATTAAAACCTGTACACATCATTTTCTGATAAAATGTGGTTGGTGTTCGGGGGCTCACTGGATGGACAGCGATTTGAAACCACAACTGCTTCACAGGAGGAAGGTGGGCAATTACGTCCATAAAGATTACAGCCGTGGAGACCCCATGGACCTGTTGTACTCTGGTCTGCAGTGTCGCTATGAGTAAGAATCAGCCAACAACACTTAGCAACAATTGTGTTCCGATCGAAACTGAGCTCCTCTGACAAAGAGCCTCGGCGATTTATTTCTTTCGCATGTGATAGAATTGAAGGGAGCAATTCAGACATATAAGTGAGAGGTTCTACCTGCAGTCCTTCAAAGACCCACGCTCCTGCGTCTCATCGCTCCCCCATTCTCTGGCGCACAATGGAAGAGGCATGCTCCTGGTTCTCAGTGAGCCAGTTTCCATTCACAGCAGGCTCCGAAGACAAGGTTGACCTGCTCTGTGGTTTTCAAAGGTTCACTCTTTAGAAGCAGATTGCCACACCTTTGTCTGTCAGAGCAGCTGGGAGGTTTGACCACCGAGTTTGGGATCAACAGCTGAGCACCTATCCGCTGCTTCACCAGGCCTCCTTCATGGAAAGCGAGTCTATCCCATCCAGAAAGAGTCTGCAGGCGTTTTGATTGAAGTTTTACTTTCCAGAAACAGACACATCACTTCTACTCACATCCCATTAACAACAACTTGGCAATCTAACAACTAAAAGAGAGGTTAGTAAATAAACCTCATTAAAGCTTTAACTTCAACCACCATTTCATTTTTGCAGGAGAGAGGAGGACAACTTGGGGTGAGGCAATCAGTCACACCCCACTTATTAAACCACCACATGTCCTAGTAAGGTGCTAAAATAATCATGATTCCAATCGCTGGATAAATTAAGAAAATAGTGTTCCCTAGAGTCAAATGTGAAGTCTCTGGATACTGGGGATGATGAATATGCTTGGCTGTTAACTGAAAGATTGGCGGTATGGGTTTACTCAAACGTGCCTTGAAAGAGAAACCTGCCACCGACAGCTGATAAGTCAACCATTATAATCCCGATGGGCACAGATCTACTCTAATAAACATGGAGTAACCATGAATCAGTCAAGTCCAAAAGATAGACATGTTCTATTCAAAAGGTATTATTTTTACATATGTGAACTTTTTAAAAAAATCATTTTACTGGGGACTCACAACTCATATCACAATCCATACATCCATCCATCCATCGTGTCAAACACATTTGTACATTTGTTGCCATCATCATTTTCAAAACATTTTCTTTCTACTTGAGCCCTTGGTATCAGCTTCTCATTTTTCCCCTCCCACCCTCATCTCCCTCTCTCATGAACCCTTGATTATTTATAAATTATATTTATTTTTTCATGTCTTACACTGAGCAATGTTCCCCTTCCTTCACTTTTCTGTTGTCCGTCCCCCTGGGAGGGGGCTATATGTAGATCATTGTGATTGGTTCCCCCTTTCTACCCCCACCTTCCCCTATATATGCAAACTTTTAAATAATGTATTTTCTTCCCATATTTAAAAAAAGTGTTCATGGCTGCTTGTTTCATCTGAGGCCATTTTAATATTCCTAACCATTCCTCCTCAGCTGCAGACATTCCTGCAGATGTTGCAACACACCTGGACAAAACTGCCGAACATCTCACTTTCACACTTGTTTGTTCCATTGATGGCAATTTCACGTCATGCCTCTTGGTCTCTAGGCTACTTAGTATTAACAGCCTAAAAGCAAAAGCAAAACCAATCAAATTTATAAGTATCCAATATTTTGAATGTATAAACAAATCAGTCTTAAGATGAGTCTGTCTCTGAAAATAAGATGCAGCCAATGTATGCTCTGAGGGAGACGTACATGCCTGAGCCGTGCCGGGAGAGAGGAGAGGAAGGTGTAACCCCCTGTAGTGAGACGTAAGCCTGCACTCGAAGACATACCTCACTCCTGTTCTGCTGGCACAGTGAACACATTCAACCAAGGCATACAAAAGGGCCTTTATTGTTTTCTGGAAGATGATAAGACCAATTGAATAGTTTAATGCCTTTTTTGGCGGTGAGCAATAGATCAGGAAACTCTGGCAACTCCAAAGGAACAATAAAATGGTCACGTGAAAGCGCCCTTTGGAAATCCAGCAAGGCCAACCACAGAAGATCTGTGAATGCCATCAAGATGGACTGCTGGTGACGTTGCTGTAGTTCCTGATGGACTGGCGCTCTCCTCGGAGCCTGGCAGCCTGCTGTTGGGGGAGGCTGGCGTCCACAGATGGGTAGCAATAGAGGTAATTTCAGGTCTGCATCTTGCAGTCCACTTCCTCCTGACTTCACCAATAAGGCATTCTGTGGAACGAACCCAAGGGCCACGGGCTGTATAAAAGGTTATCCAACGGCTAGATATGCAGCATAAAGCAGAGAGGAAGAGGTCGCTTACCATTGCCTTTACCAGATGGCTGCTTTCAGCATCGCCATAAATAATGAGCAAATTCTGTATCAAAGCCATCAAAGAAAGGGAATGAATGGGCAGCTTCATTTTACAAGATTTGTTGTTTCAAAGAAACTTTGTTCTTTATTTGGAAAACATCCTTACCTCATTTGTGTGCTTCTTTTAGACATTAATTGGCCTCCTCCACGCTCCCAAGCATCTGACACGCACAAGATACATGACGCTCCTGTTTTGAGCTATTGATGTTTTGCTTTCTGATAATGTCTGGGGCTTCCCTTCGCTGAGTGGTAAATGTTCTCCTCTCAGTTCCATATCACTCCCTGAGACTCTCTGGCTGCCAAGAGCCAGGCTTTAATTTCTTGATCGTTGCAACCCCAATCTGTCTTGAGGAAGCTGATGATGGGGCTCAGAATGGACTACTGGTGTGAAGAATTTCTAATACAGAGACAGTTTGGTGGGGGTGGAGGGGGGGCGTGAATTGAGATGACCAATTTCATGTGCACAGGTGACCCAAGCCAAATTACGGTGCAAGCGGCTGGTGGCGAAAGTGCCTTAAACTGCAGTGGCTCCTGTTCACCTGACGCGTTTTCCCCAAACTAGAAAGATCTGTCTCCGTTGAAAGATTTATGGTCCTGAATGAAAGGTCATCCAGCTTTTGTCTTTAACCTCACAGCATGATTAAAACTGACACTTAAAATAATGAAATCCCTTTCAATGGCAAAGGGCAAACATACAAAAGATGTGACCTTTGAGGGGTGAGAGGGGAAAAGGAACATGTGCATATAGAACCCAGAAAGTGAACTTGTCACTCGTTTTAAATGAAGCTTTCATTCAAATATCAAACTGGCAGTTTCCACGGAACGTTTGCAATCAGCCCCCAGCACCCCAAGGAGCATGTTGTCTCATTCGACTATGTACATGCCCTTCGGACTATCAAACCCTAGAGAACTCATGACCAGTCTGCTCACAATACCCCAATAAAGGCTATAATCATGAGAATCTACCATTTATAAAGGTCATATGTGTCCTGATTTTCAGAGGCATTTTGAAAGTCAAATTAAGTTAAATTATTCTGTATTTTCTACCTGACACCTGAAACGCTTTAAAAATTAAAAGAAAAACAATCAAACATAAAAGTAAATTTTAATTTTTAAATAAATCAATAACTTGTTCTCCTTTCTATTTTTCAGTGATTTTTTTCAATCTTTACTCATCTTAGGTTTTATGTGTAATACGATCAATCCACTGAAATTGCTGTCTATGTGATTGTTAATGATTTCTTTGTTATTAAATCCAACTGACATTTCTCTGTCCTTAACCTACTAGACCTTTTATTCATTCAATCAAAATCATTTACCAAATGTCTACTAAATGCTGGGCACTGCATTAGAATAAATGTAGGAATCGAATAATAGAATAGAATACATGTTGGGCACAATGAAATAGGGGAGGGAAGTGAAGCATCAACTCAGTCTACATGAAAGAAGCCCACCTGCCTGCGTGATCCAAGGATTGCAAGTAATAAAGCCCAATGCAAAGGAGGGTATGGTATCAGAGTTTAGTTCTGAATACTCCGTTGCAGAAGGCTGTGGATGAGTGTGGACGCCCCAAATCCATTTTCAGGGTCACCACAAGAATTAAGCCCCAGTGAATTCCCTGTGACCACAGCGGAGGGCTGTGACTGGCCTTGCTATCGGTCATGGAACACTGTCTACTCTCCCATGGCAGATGCAGTTAGGTGAAAATGTAACACCTTATTTATCACTTGATCTCCCTTTGGACCCATTTTGAAATTGTTTCCTTTCCACTCCTAATATTATCTGCTTTCTTTTCAGCGGATGCTTTTCTCTGTTTTGCTTTATCATTGGTGGTGGTTTGCTTGCTTCCTGTTTGTGTTTTGTATGCTTTGCTGTATATGAAACCCAGGAGAGGCAAATCTAGAGACAGGAATTCGATGAATAATTACTTAGCAGCATGGTAGGGGTAGGAGGGAATGAGAAGCCAGCAGCAATGAGCATGAGAAGAAAGGGTTCTGAAATTGGTTGCGGTGATGACTGCACAACTTTTCTTCATAAGATTGAATTATTCAAGTGCATTGTGTATGAATTATATGCCAATAAAACTAATTATTTTTAAACTGTTATGCTGTTTTAAGTTCCACCCAGACAGATCTGACTCACAGTCACCGCAACATACAACTGAACAAAGAGTTGGATCCCGCACCATCCATTATTGCAGCCACTTTGTCAGTTCATCTACTTAAATATCTTCCTCTTTTACACTGACCCCACTTTACCATGCATGATGTCTTTCAGGAATGGGTCCCTCCTGACAACATGCCCAAATGACACTCATGCTTCTAAGGAGCATTCTGGCTGTACTACTTCCAAGGTGGATGTGTTTGCTTCTCTGGCAGCACTTGGTAACATCAGAGTGGGTTAAGCACTGAGCTGCCAGCTGCAGTTTCAGTAGTGTGGAACCACATGTCACTCAGTAGGAGGAATATGAGACTGTCTTTTAAAATAGAGATTGAAAGTCTTGGAAACCTGACAGGACAATCTACCTGGTCCTCTAAGGCTGCTATAAATTGGAATCACGTCCATAGCAACAGACTTGGTTTGATTTATAGGGAGCCCGAGTGGCACTGAGGGTCAGGCACTGGGCTGCTAATTCTTGGATCAAACCCCTAATCCACTCTGGGGGAGGAAAGGAAGTGGTCTGCCGCTGTAAAGGTTTATACTCTCGGAAACCCTGTACAGTGTCACTGTACATCAGCAGAAACTCAATGGCAGTGGGTTTGGCTTGGGTGTTGCATATTATTTTTGAATCCCCATCACAATCCTATGCAAGGTGCCATTTAGCTCTGGCCGTGGGTTGGGCTGCTAACCACATGGTCGGCAGTTTGAAAGCCCCAGCTGCTCTCCTGGAGGAAGATGTGACTCTCTGCTCCTTAAAGTTTCCATCTCGGAAACACACAGGGGCAATGCTAACCTGTCCTTCAGGGTTGCTATGTATCCAAATTGACTCTGTGGCAGTGAGTTTAGTTTGGTTTGGTTTGGGTTGTCTAATCCCAAATTTAGTGACTTAAAACTACCAAAATCTCATCTTCCTCCCCCTGAATCAACCAGTGATTTCAAACTCCTGACCTTGTGGTTAAGTAGCCCAACACATAACCCAGTACACCAACTCTAACTCACTGCGATGAGTCAATGCTGACACCTCGCAAAACCCTGGGGGTTCCCAGACTGGAACTGTTCACGGGAGTGGAATGCCCATTCTGTCTCCCAAGGAGCTCCTGGGGGGCTTGAACTGCCAACCATGCAGATAGCAGCCCAACCTGCAACCACCCCACCACCAGGGCTTCTACTACACCAATAGGTCTTAATTGTCAGTTTTACTATGGAGAATTTAGGATGGACTTAAATAGGGTTTTTTTGTTTGTTTGTTTGTTTGTTTTAACACAGCAATTATCTGGGCTGGGTTTACTTGATCTCATCTGAGCGCACTCAGTGATAAACTAAGGCTAGACTACAGCACTCAAAGAGTAGAACTGATCCATAGGTTTTCCAAAGCGTTCAATCTTCGTGGAAGTGGGTTGTCTCATCTTTCTCCCCATCTTTCTTGCACAGAGATGTTAGTAGGTTAGAACTGCAAACATTTTGGTTAGCAATCAAATGCTTCACCCACTGGGATCCTAAGAAAATATCACAAGATCTGGTGTTTTCACTGTGGTTGGTGGGTTTTAATCGTTGTTGTTGTTAGTGCTGCTATCCAGTTGGTTCCCATTAATAGTGACTACGTATAGCAAAGCAAGCTGCCGCCCAGCTGTGCACCAGCCTCACAATTGTTCCTATGCTTAAGTTTCGGTTCCCGCCACTGGGCCAACCCATCTTGTCAAGGGTCGTCCTCTTTTTCAGTGCCCTTCTGCTTTGCCAAGCATGATGTGCTCTTCCGAGGACTGGTCTCTCCTGACAACACGGACATTGTCCATGGAATGGCATGTCATGATTCTTGTTCCTAAGGAACATTCTGGCTCTACTTCCTCCTAGAAAGATTTGTTTGTTCTCTTGGAAGTCCCAGGTATTTTCAATATTCCTCAGCTGCACCATCACTTCAATACATCAATCCTTTTTGGTCTTCCTTATTCAATCTCTTTCATGTGGGTAAGAGACATGTTAAAATACCGTGGCTTGGATCAAGCACACCTTAGTCCTTGATTTTCAACACTTTAAAGTGGTCATGTGCATCAGATTTAGCTAATGCAAGGTGTAATTTGATCTCTTGATTGCTGCTTCCATGAGCATTGATTGTGGATCCAAGCAAGATGAAATCTTTCACAACTTCAAGGTTTTCTCCATTTTTCATGATGTCACCTATTGGTCCAGGAGTGAGGATTTGGGTCTTCTTTACGCTGAGCCGTGATCCATACCAAAGGCTGCGACCCTTGATCTTCATCAGCAAGTGCTTCAAGCTCTCCCTGCTTTCAGCAAGCAAGGTCTGTCCTCTCCATATCACAGATTGTTAACATGTCTTCCTCCACTCCTGATGTCATACTCTTCATATCATACAACTTCTCTGATGATTTGCTTAGCCTTCAGATAGAAGAAGTATGGTAAGAGGATACAACCCTCACACACCTTTCTTCATTTCAAATCATGCAGTATTCCCTTTTTCTGTTCATAAAACTGCCTCTTGATCCATGTACAGGTTCCACATGAGCACAGTGGAGTGTGCTGGAACCCCATTCTTCTCAGAGTTACCCATAGGTTCTTATGGTCCTCACCACTGAATGGCTTAGCGTAGGCAATAAAACACAATTGAGCATCTTTCTGGTGTTCTCTGCTTTCAGCCTGACATCAGCCATGTTGTTCCTTATCCCACCTCCCCATCTGAATCTAGCCGGAATTCTGGCAGCTCCTTGTTCAGTATTGGATGATCTTCAGCACAATTTTATCTGCATGTGGTATTCATGATATTTTCTATAATAAGCACATTCTGTTGGGTCATCTTTCATTGAATGTGTATAAATGTGGATCTCTTCTAGTCAGTTGGCCAAGAAACTCTTTTCTAAGTTTCTTGGTGTAGGGAACTCAGTGCTTCCAGTGTTTCATCATCTTGTTGAAACATTGCCATTTATACTCCCTCAACTCCTGGAGCTTTGATTTTGGGTAATGCCGTCAACGTACCTTGGACTTCTTCCTTTAGAACCTCTGGTTCTTGATCATGTGCTACCTCTTGAAAAGGTTGTATGTTAACTTGTTATTTTTGGTAGAATATTCTTTTTTCCCCATTTTCTTTTGTTGCTTCCTGCACCATTCAGTATTCTTCCCATAGAATATTTCAATATTGCAACTCAAGGATTGAATTGATTCTTTAGGTCTTTCCGTTTAAGATATGCTTAATGTGTTCTTCCTTTCTGGTTTTCTCACTCTGTCTTTGCACATTTGGTCACAATGTTTTACTTTGTCTTCTGGAGCGGCTCTTTGAAATGATCTGTTCAGTTCTTTGACTTCATCATTTCTTCCATTTTCCTTAGACACTCTGCCCTAAAGAATAAGTTTGAATCTTTTCTAACATTTACATTGATCACTTCTTTATTTCTTGTCTCTATAATGACCTTCTGATTCTTTCATGTATGATGTTCTTGATGTCATTTCACGGCTCATCGAGTCTGTCAGCATTCAGCACATCAAATGTGTTTATGAAATGTTCTCAAAATTCTGGTGGTATTTACTTAAGGACGTATTTTTTACTCTCCTGAACTTGTTTTAATTTTCTTAAACTTTACCCAGACTTATACATGAGCAATTGATGGTCAGTTCCACAGTCGGACCCTGGCCTGGTTTTAGCTGCCGCTGTTGAGTTTCTCCATCCTCTCTTCCCACAGATAGTCAATTTGATTTCGGTGTGTTCTAACTGAGGAAATATACAAGTAAAGTCATGTTTATGTTCTTGAAAAAAAGATATATGCTATGAACCAGTCATTGGTCTTGTGCAACTCTTTCATGTGAACTTCTGCTTGATTTCCATAACCAAGACCATAGTTTCCAACTGCTATTTCTTGTTCCGACTTTTGAATTCCAATCACTAATGATTATTAGTGCATCTTAATGGAATGCTTGGCTAATTTCAGACATTGGCAAATATTTTAAATTTCTTCATCATTAGCACTAGTGCTTGGTACACAAATTTAAATAATAGTTGTAATCACTGGACTCCCTAGTAAATACATAGGTATTATCCTACCACAGACACCATTGTACTCCAAAATAGATCTTGAAATGTCCTCTTTGAGAATAAAGCAATGCCATTCCTTTTGCATCTGTCTTTCCAAGCATAGTAAAACATATGTCCTCTTGATTCAAAATGGCCAATACATGTCTATTTCAATTGACTAATGCCTAGGATAGCAATCTTTTATGCATCCCATTTTATTCTTTACTTCTAATTTCCATAGAATCATGTTTTGTACATTTAAATTTCCAACTGTTAATAGATGCTTGAAATGGTTTCTCTTCATTTTGAGGCAAGCCTCATCAAGAAATGAAAGTCCTTCTGAAGGCTTTATGCCGCCCAGGTCATTATGGACAACTCTACTTTGAGACGACGGCTCTTCCTCGGTCATATTTTGAGTGACTTCAGGCTTGTGGGGCTCCAGCTCTATCACTGTCTTTGGCAATTTATGTGCTGTTTATGTGGGTTTTAGTATCTGACAATATTCTGCTACTCTCCATCAGATTTTCAGTAGCTGATTCCACTGAAGTGTACAACCTACACCTTCTTTGTGGTCTATTCTTAGGAAACTCAGCTGAAATCTGTTCACTTGGGTAATGCTACAAGTATTTGAAATCCAGTGACACCACTTCTAGCATTACAGCACACACAAGCTACTACAACAGGACAACTGACAAATGGTAGTCTTTCCAGTTAGTCACTCATAGTTTGGGAAGCTAGCCCAGAACTACACATATAGAAGTCACAAGGTGTCCAGGGAGCAGAGGAAACCTGGGAAGTGTCTTAAAGCCCACCCTCAGAATTCACATAGCATTGCTTCCTCCAAACATATAGGTCAAAAATTGTACACAAGGCCTGCACCAGCTTAATGGCTGAAGGAATAGAGTTTTATTTTGATGAAAGAAGTTGTACCACAAGGAAAGATTGTGGAAAGGGATGGAAGTATTTATGACTGAATATTTTACAACCAGCTATCATGAGCTTGGTGCAGGTTTTAGGCTGTTAATCACAGTGCTGGCAGTTCAAGCCCACAAGATGCTCCGCTAGAGAAAGATGCACTTGTATAGTCCTATAAAGGTTCACATAGTCTCAGAAACACGATATTCGATTGCCAGCAGTTGGATTTGACTCAATGACTGTGGAACTGGTTCAGTATAATGTTGATGACAAACCAGAGCCAGAAAACAGCACAATGACTAATATATAATAAACATGGTCTAAATATTATAAAATAATTAAAGCATTGTAATACTAGGATTCTTTAGAGAAGCAAAAGCAGTCACACTTGCATGCGCACATATATGGAAAAAGACTTATATCCACAAAATGGCTTACACAGCTGTAGACACAGGAGAATCCATTTGGTCCAAGTCTATAGATCAGATATAAACTGGAGGCGTCTTCTGACTGCTGTACCTACACTGATGGACAGGAAGCAGGAAGACGGGGGCTGGTGAGCCCCAGACTGGTTGCTTCATGAATCTGAGGCTGGCTATTTGCTGATGGGTCCTAGGATTGGCAGATGACATCGCAGGAGATCAATGATCCAGATGTAGGATGCAGAGCCAGCATGAGACAAAGTGCTAAGAGCAAGCTGGTTCTGCTCAGGGTCATCAGGCTGGGACCTGACTAATTGGTTGATCTCCACCCCTATTTTAACCAAGTGCAAGATAAAACCTAACCATAACAGGCATAAAACTTATTAAATTAGTGCATATGCAGATTCAGATATGATTCATCCTGAACTTATTGTTCTCAAAGCTTGGTTTTCTCCATTACTCTATTATGTCTCCTAAATATAAGCTCAAATTACAAAAGATGAGAAATTTTAGTAGCATTGGATTGTGCCCAGCTAAAAGCTTCCATTGATGGCCATGATAAAGCAAGATGTGAAGCAATGGTTTTAAGATACTGATTCCCTGATATCAGGGGGATATGTAAGCTTGCAATTGCCCTACTTTATTTCTAACAGTGTATTCAGACTGCAATGCAAAGTATGGGAATCCGGGCAGTCTGCCTAAATTTGGAGATTCCAGTGCAGTAAGGCTAAGGCAGATAGAATTTGCAGGGCAGTATGCCAGAGAGGAGGAAGCTACATAGAAAGATAATTTCAGAGATCTCCTAAAAGTCACTCGGGAGTTCCTGGCCAAGTACAGATTTGTGAATGTATATGAAGGAACTACCCAAAGTTTGATTTTTTAAATCTCTAGAAAGCAGTAGGCTAATAGTTCACATTCGTATCAGCTGGAGTAGAGGGTTCATAGTACACAAACCTTTGATCGAGTGCCCAGAAAGGTATTGCCTTAATCGTGAGGCTACATTAGGATTTCTTTGAGCTTAGGAAAATTCCTAAGGAAGCTGGAGGAGAACCCCAAAGGATCAAACTAATTTTAAATAACTGAACATCAGAGCAAAAGCCAAAACTCTTTAAAGCGAGCAAAATATCTAGGATCCAACAATAAAAAAGTTTACAGTATTCAATGCCTAATGAAATCTTCCCCAAATGCATGCAAATCAGGTTATGATTTACCGAGGAAAAGGCTCATCAAACAGGGAAACATATCTAGATATGGCAAAAGGGATGTGATTGCCTGATAAGGATTTTGAAAATGTTAAGCATATTATAAAGGTGTTCTATATCCAATAAGGTAAATACAATATGAAAATGATTAAAAGAAAAAAAGAAGATTTATGAAAAAGACCTAGACTGAACTCGGGGGGAAAATCAATATTCTAAAAGCTCCCATTGATGGTCGTGATAAAGCAATATGTGAAGCAATGATTTTAAGATATTGATTCCCTGAGATCAGGGGGATATGCAAACTTTGCAATTGCCCTAGCTTAATTTCTACAAGTATATTCAGGCAAATAATAATAAAAGTTATTATTCCCATTGATGTGATTAACATATGAAAGAAAGTATCAATGTACCTAAAGCAAATATAAATTATCCCAAATGAAATGCAGAAAAATATAACAAAGCCATAGCATCAATGACTTGTCAGATAATGGGCCGCCACATGTATAAGAAGAAAAGAGAAGAGGATACTATTTAAAGAAAGAAACAAAGACTGAAAGTTTCCCACATCAGAAAAACCTGTAAACTCAGAGATTCAAGGAGATTAATTATCCAAAGCAATAAATAAAATCACACAAAGCATATAATACACAGATTACTGAAAATAAATGAGAAATAGGATAAAATCAGCATAAGGGCGAAAACACATTATGCAGAAAACTAAGACTGTTAGTAGTCAACTTATTGACAAAAAGTAAGCAAGCTAGAACATAATTGTATAACAACTTTCAAGAAATGGAGGAAAAACTGAGTCTGAAATGTTATAATTAGCAATAAATATGTTTTTCAATTAAGGTATAATAAAAACATTAAAAAGAAAGAAAGAAGAAAGCACAGAGAATTCATTGTCACCAATTTCAGGTATACACAAGAATATTAAAAGAAATGTTTCTAAAGGAAAATGATAAAACAGATATAAACCAAGATCTATAGAAGACAATAGAGTGGAAGAACTAGTAAATATATAGGCAAATATAAAATCCTTCTAAAGTATCTTTTTCATTTTGAAAACTTTTTTAAAGAATTATTTCAAACAAAATAAAACTAATCATGTATTGTGAAGTTTATAACATATAGAGGCCACTGTAAGACAGTATTACAAGAGGGAAGAAATAGAAGTAATAATGTAAGATGCTTATATGGACATGCAGTGCTATTAATGAAGGTATAATACGGTAAATTAAGATGTGTATTGTAACCCTAGAGTAATCATTAAGAAAAAGGAAAGAGATAAGTACATAAACCATAAAAGAGATAAAATGGAATTATTAAATCTCTAAATACAAAAAAATTTGGAAAAATCTGCAACTATTTATAAATTTAAGGAACAAGCTTCCAAATAACTTATGATCAAAGAAATCATATGGAAAATGAGCACCATTTTGAACTGAATAAAAATTTAAATATAATTTATATTAAAGTATATGTGAGACAGTACAAGGCAGTGTATGTTTAATGTGACTCTGCTAGCCATAGTATCTGTAACTTCCACCAAAGGACCTTTTCCCGGTGGGTCTGGGTAGAAGATGCGGGATGATACTCACAGGATTCAGTTGTGAGTGCTTGTTAATAAGATTCCTTGTGAGTGCCATCTGGCTGCTTATAAAATGAGCCTTCTCAGAAGCAAGATGGGGGGTTTCCCTACCAGCAAGAGTCAAGAGAGTGTATCCTGTGGACTCTCATATGCCTTCATTTCCTTCGTCCAGAAAAACAGCTGTGCCATCAGAGAAGCGGCAGAGAAGCAGCCTCAGCAAAACCAGCAGCCATAGCATGAGACGGGGGCAAACTTCCCAGCTCACAGAGCAGGTTAAGCTGAGTGTGTGGGGGCAGGAGGCTGACCTTTGAGTGGGGTGCCTTTGGGAACTCACTTGGAAAAGCTGGGTTTGCTGACCAAGAATTTGGGGCTGAGTCCTCTGGGTGAAGACTTCCAGAGGAGCTCGTTGGGCATTTCCCCCCTTGGGGGGGAAAAATGTTTTCATATGTCCCAAGAAAACCTCTGTATCCTAAGCATTTCTCACCTACAACGTATCCTGTTCATCTCCTCAATAAACTCTTAAATCATGAATATTATCTGTGAGTTCTGCGTGGCTGTTGCAATGAATTATCAAATTCAGTAATGCAAAAAGTAGAGTTTTGTGGCAGACAGGACAGATAGCTAAAGCAGTTCTTAGAGGAAAATTTATAGCATTAAATGCTTATATTAAAACAGAAGTTCTGAAATCAATAATCTATGCTTTCATTCAATAAATAAGAAGATACAGTAAGACAAATTGCACGGGTAGAAGTAAACAAGAAATATAAGAGTATATAGAAACAAAAATAAAATAGAGAACATAAATGAAGCTAAAACTGGTTCCTAGAAATTACTGTGCTCAACTTGAGGAAGCAAAATAAATTTAATAGCTTGTAAAGTACACTATCAAGTCATCTTCTTAACACGCATTACCCTCAATTATCAAGAAATACTAAATCCCTGGCAACATTTTCACTATTTCTTTTTTTAACCAGAGAATACTTTTGCCAAAATAACTGCATATGACATAGATAGAAATAGCGTGTCTCCACCTTGCCTCGTTGCAAGTCAGCAGAATATGGATGTGGGAATTATATATATAGTACTACTCTGCTAAATACGACGTGAAAAAAGGAGATGAGCCTGAGCCAGGCAGAAACAGGACTGCAGTAAATCGTCATCAAGAAAATCTGAAATGAGAACTAAGTTTTTGTTTTGTTTCTGCCTCAGATGAAGATTCAAAGAAAATAGCCTCCTAGGTCTCTGGTTGTGAAAAGAAAGCATCTGCTTGGAAAACAACTTGGATCTTACATTTGCCTCATTGGATTTTTCAAGCCAAGAAAAAGTTTTCACCTTACATTCTCATTTATAAGACAACATAAGGGAATTTTACTTTCACAGGAGCGCCCAAGTGCTCCGCTGTAAGCACACTCTTACAAACGATCGTGCTAAAGGGCTCAGCTTCTAAGGTTTCATTGTCATCTCACTGCTGTGGTGACGAAGTGCCCAAAGCTGCCAATGCTTCCTTGGGAACAAATTAACCTTGCACCGCACATGCTATTTTAAGTTCTTTTATTTAATACCGTTTGTGAAATGGCATTTATTTTCAGACACTCCAGATGTAATGTCTTCACTGACCACACAATGGTTTGCTCTGAGAACTGCTGTGAAGGGCACATTCTTTGACTCTGTATTTCTCCAGTTGACATGACCAAGCTATTACGATTTCTCAGTGACATGTGGCAATGGCATCTGTAAGCAGTCATAACCAAAGCAACTCTGGCAACTCAGTGGTTACACAATTTATAGTCAACCATTGTAAGAGTTAAGTGTTTGGGGTCTTAAATTCCACTGTGGCCCAAGGAATGTTAGCAGTCTCTTTTTCCAAAGCTGTGGTATACAACCTAGTTAGGTCCCTCACACAAGGCTTAGTCATTATACCCTGTGTATTTGGAAAACGTTTTGTGTGTGGCAAATTAGTGTAAACTCATCTTTGTTTGGCTTCTTCCAAGCTGTAATTCATTAAATTCTCTATCAGTGGGTTGTTCCACTTCTCCAGTCTGGGAAAAGTCATTTCCAGACAGTCATCTGTAATTTTGGCCATTCCTCTTCTTTGCATAAGTCCAATTATTCATGAAGTACCATGGAGCAGGACAACCAGGCCCACTCAGCAGCTTCAAACCCAGGAAGACCAAGATGAGCTTTTCTTGAGCTACTTTCTACTCTCTATTCCAGAGCCCATGACTCTCCAGGTTTGGGAATCAGCATGATATCATTAACTCCTGAAAAAAAGCCTTCCAATTAACCTGAGCAGTCTCCCCAAATACACCCTTTAATAAGAATCGCAATTGCTTCCAATAGTCCAAAACATTTTTTGGATGTACTTACTAGAAATGTTAGCCATAACATTTCCAGCAGATGATAATTCCCTACTTGAAAAGACTAGTAGAAACTGAGGTGTAGTGTCCATTTATCATCAAAAGACTCAACACTTGAAATGTGGTATTCTAGTGAAATAAACTTCAAATGAAGACTTACGGCATACAGTTATATCACAATTACTTACTCACTGGCCTTATGTAAATTCTCCTTCTTATGTAAAGGGAAAGGGCCTCCTAATCATAAGGTTTCAATAGTTCTATGATGCTAACAGATAAAAATTCAAGTGATAGGGTTTTGAAGATATTTACTTTTAAAATTATCTACTTTAGTGATCATATTCTTCCAAATCAGGGTCTCAGCTGCAGAATCACATAGGACGCTTTTTAACATTGGGAGCCCTCAACTTCAACCTAGAATACTAAGTTAGAATGTCTGTTGTGGGCCCTATAAATCTTTATTTTAAGAAAGTGCAGTGTTTTGTGAGATGATGTGTGACCAATCTTCAGGACACCCCCAATATATTTGTGCCCACATGAAGTTACAACTTAGACAGAAGGACAAGTCCCCACTCCTTGCAAAATATATTTGTGCAGAGGGTTTGGATGAATGTCGACTACTTCTACTATTAATCCTAGTGCCCCAATGAGAATTCTGAGTGAGAACAGAAATGGAACACCCCTGGAAGCAGTGTAGACTATGTTTTTTCTTTCTTTTCCTTCTTTTCTTTCTTTTTTAAGGTTATGCTATCCAACGTCTAAGTAAGAGGGAGAGGAGCATGTTACATCTCGATACCTCAAAGCGGCTCTGCTACATACGCGGAGAAGAAACTGAAAAGCTTCCAATAGGTAAAAATTTTGAAAGACAGCAGAACCAATGAAAGCCATGTTCGACAAACATTTTTACCTTTTAAAGGCTGACTAAAGAGACCAAACGGAACTCTTGGGAGCACACTGACCAATGTGTTCATCTGCTAACAAAAGGTTGGTGGTTCAAATCTTACCAGCAGCTCCACAGGAGAAAGATGTGGAAATCTGCTTCCATAGAGATTTGCAGCCTTCGGCACTCTATTGAGAAATTCTCCTCTGTCATACAGGATCACTATAGGTTAGATCAGGTCGACTGGATAGCAATGGATTTTAAAGAGGCCAAAATTAGCAGAGGACTTACAAAGATGACAGCCAAGGGCCTCATAGCTGTCTCTGTCTCCTAGGCCTGTCATCAAAATGTCACAAAGTGGGTAGCTGTGAAAAAACAACGGTTCTGAAGGTCAAATGTGCGATCTTCAGGAGGGCTGGTTTCACTGGTGGGAATTCTTTGTTTATTTCAGCTTCTGTAGGTACAGCATTTCTCAAGGGCAGGGCGATGATGGAAAACCTGGAGACTAGAAAAGTGAGAGCAGGGATCTGCTGTAATCATTGAAGGGGCTCCATAAACAGAAATCAGGAGGGAAAAAAGAACAGACATGAAACAACAGACATAACATTAGTGCTTAAAAATAACACTAATAGCCAATCTGCTTGAAATAGGAGCACTGCTATGGTATTTATATGCTATCCATTTTGGAAGAACTTTGGAAAGGATAAGGATAAGGAACAAACATAGGAATAGAAGCAAGGAAATGAAAAATAGATGATAAACAAAGCAACAAAAGTAAACTGGGAAATATTTTCTTCTGCAACGTCATATGCCGAGAGACCATGTTGCAAAGTCTTTTGATTCTAAAAGTGAACATTAAAATAAACATAAACTTCGATTTTAATGTGGTAAATGTCTATAAAATTGAATGTGCATGTCAAAAATAATTATTCAAAGAATATACAGAACTATATTTAAAATGGAGTTATACTAATTTGGATTCTGTTTCTAGAAACTAAGGAGTAATTATAGGAAAAAGAAGTAGATTTGGGAAAGAATAAAACTATATCATGTTATTTAAATTGCATCTTTCAGTTTTGACATTAATAATCAGAGAACTTACAGGGTTGTTGTTTACTTTAAAAAAATACCCTTTAACATTTAAAAACAAACCAAAGGTATAGTTTCAAATAGAATAAGACTTGTGACTCAAAAGGGAGTCTGGGTGACAGCCTCCAATCATCTTCTTAAAACTTCTCAGGAACTGCTGAAAAGGGAAATGAATGAAAACTCTCAGTTACATTGAAAACAAAGACTGAAAGATAGTCTGCATCTGGGAAGAATTAACACGAGCTAAACAACAGTTGGTAAAACTTCATTTTCTAACACACTCTACTTTTTGCTTCATGGAAGGAAATTCTCAGAACACCTAAGAAGTTGTTTCATGTTGCTGCCAGCATCTCTCTGCAAGCTTACATTCTGAAGGCCCGTATGAACCAGAACACTGTGCAAGTATCCATCTGTAGCCATTGGGCAATGTTATCTAGAGAAGAGTGTTGTTGTTTTTATTTTTTCTTCCTAACTCCAGGAACTGGAATTTTCTGGAAAACAGGCAGGCATGAAGTGGCCAAAAAATATTTTCTGGGGCAACGTATCTTTGGATGATTAGTCTCCGTACATGAAATGCTTAGATAGCAAAGAACCATCCAATCATTTCCAACACAGCCCTGCCCTACACCATCCTCACATGGTAGTCCTGTTTCAGTCCGTTATTGTAGCCACTTTGTCAATTATCTCTTTGATGGTTTTCCTCTTTTTCACTGCCCCTCCACCTTACTAAGCATGATGTGCTTTTCTAGGAACTGACTGTCCTGAATATGTCCAAAATATTAAATAAGTACAGTCTCACCATCCTCACTTCTAAGGGACATTCTGATTGGTCCTCTTGCCAGACAAATGCATTTGTTCATTTGGCAATCCATAGTACCTCCAATATTCTTCGCCTACATCATAATTCAAACACATCAGTCTTCTTCAGTCTTCCTTTTTTAATGTCCAACTTTCAGATGCATATTAGACAACTTAAAAGTACCATGGTCAGGTTCATATCAGTTCTCAAAATTATATCCGTACTTTTCAAGACTTTAACAGCAGTTGACAGGGGTCGCCCAATTCATAACAGTAGCAAAATTACAGTTATGAGGTAACAATGAAAATAATTTTCTGGTTGGGGGTCACCACCACATGAGGAATTGTATGAAAGGATCGTGGCTTTAGGAAAGTTGAGAACCACTGCTTGAAAGAGATTGACGCCATGCAACAGGTTGTTTGCTTCCATGGGTGCTGCTCCTGTGAGCAGCGGTGGATGTCCGCCAGAGAAAATCCTTGACAACTTCATTTTAGCTCTGTTTACCATAGCGATGCTTTATTGGTCCAATTGTGAGGATTTGGGTTTTCTTTTTATTGTTAGAGTTCATACTGAAGGCTCTAATCCTTGATCTCCATCAGCAAGTGCCTTAGGTAGAGAAGAGAAGTATTTGCATACTCCTATGAGAAAATTTTTGTTCAGCTGAACTAACTAGTCAGTGGGAGAAAAAAGAAATTTAGAAGAGAGCAGAGATAGAATTCATGAAGGTAATCAATATGAAAATGAGTTCAGAAGTGGTGAAGATTAATCTGACCTCCGCTGATAGATTTGAAAATTGAGGATGATTATATCAAACGACCGTCACAATGCGAAGTTGAGAAGAATTGGACAGCAAAGGGCCTATTTAAATGTCTGCAGAATTAAAAGGGATAAAAACTTATTTGGGATTTCAAAATAATTAAAAACATATTTACCTCTTTTTGGGGGGTGGTTCTTTTAACATCCCACTCAAGTAGCGTAAGGGATTTTAAACAGAAACACACGCACAAAAATCTATATAAACTCAAACATACAAGGGAATAAAAGAAGATGTAAGCACTGATGAGCATGATCAACACAATTTTGCAAGTGGAAAAGAAAGTAGAAGCTGATCCTTTAGCAGGGCTTTAACGCCACGAAATGGGGAAAGAGTAGCCTCTATAGCAAATGGGGCTGGCCAAACTGGACACTCACTTGCAGAAGAATGAAGCAGCATCCATATTTCATCCCATATACAAAACAAACTCAAGACAGATCAAAGACTTAAATGTAAAATCTTTTATTTTCACTTTTTATGGTGAATTAGGCTTACAGAATGTATTATTAACCAAAAATATGTTGCCTCCCAACCCAGGGCCCATTCTAATGAGGGCCTGCACAGCACAAGCCCAAAGGCAAGTGGATTCCACCATGCGCAGCCATCCATTCCACTAGGTAGTAACTGCCTTGTCAGTGGTTCCGCGGGGAACGTGGAAGATGGACATATAAACAAACTGACATCATAGAAACCCCAAAAGCCTTCTAAAAATAGAGCAAAGGATTGCTTAAAAGTACATTAAAATAACAGATTTCTCCCTAATGCTAGGAAGCCTAGTAAAGACCCACCTTGAGAAGAATCGAAGTAAAGTGAGAAACGGAACCCCAAAGACTATGGAGCCGAAGGAAGAGGGGGCACAGACAAGAGTGGGGCTACTGTTCAAAAATGGAGGACTAGCGCCATCGAATGAAGCGCTGCAGCATACACACCTGTGGGCAAGGTTCCCCTTGCTCCACTTGGCCAGGTAGCCAGCCACATGAATGTCTGATAGGCCAGGATTGGAGTGTCTTTTTGAGGAAATCCGTCTACCCAATGCTAAGACCTACAGGTAATGACAGTTGGGGATTCTTCCAGGAAAATGGTTGTGTTCTTGCCCATTAACCTCCAGTGGATATTATTTCTCAATAAATCCCTACTTCATGACATAAATCCCTACTTCATGACTCCATTACATTCATCTTTCAATGACTTAAAATTTGATGAACGATCCCCAAACACAGAACTACACATAGTAATAAGGTAATTCAAGTAGACACTGATGACACAGGAAGCAGAAGCAAGGGAAAAATTTAAAAGTCTAATAAAACTTGATATCCCAAAAAATAGATGAGAGATATATCACATTCATAAAATAAATACAAAATTATAGTTTAAAAGTTCAGTGAATACACAGAAGCACTTGAATATTAAAAAGGGTAGAGAAGATCAAGTTGAATAAAATGTAACTTGCTAAACTAAAGCACACGCTATTCCACACTACAGGTTCTAGTAGCACACAACTCAATGAACACTTTCTTAGCTACTGGCAAAGACATTCAAGGACATCAGATATATCAACAATAATATTTACATACTAGATAATACTAGCAATAATGTTAATATATTTCATTATTATACTACAATCATGCTTTAAAAAAGCATTTCTCAATGATAAACTCCAGGAAAAAATGGAGTAAGTCAAATTGTGAAATATATTTATAAACTACAATTCTATACTAAGGAAGGAAACAAGTGTGAGTGTATAACAAATTTTTATTTTATTATATTTTAAAGTCATTTTGGGGGGCTCTTACAGCTCTTTTAAATATGCTTCTATCAAGCATATTTGTACATAAGTAGCCATCATCATTCCAATTTTTTAAGCCCTTTGTATAAGCTCCACTTTTTTCTACTCCCTCCCCTCCCCTCCTAAATCCTTGATCTATTATATACTGTCATTATTATTTTGTATCTTATACTGTCCATTGTCTCCCTTCACCCACATTTCTGTTATTCATCCTTTTTGGGTGGGGAGGCATGCTATTTATCCAGTCTTGTGATGGGTTCCCATTTTATCACCCTCCACCCCTCCCCCCCGACCATTCCCCTACACTCAGGATATCACTACTCCCACTACTGTACCTAAGTGGTTTATCTTTCCTGAATTCCATGTGTCAATAACTCTTATGTGTACCAATGTATATTTCACTCTAGCCAGATTTGTATGGTGGAACTGGGACATGGTTGCGGTGGTGGTGGTGGGGAGTATTCAGGAACTAGAGAATTATGCATGATTTGTCACTGCTATACTACACTTTGGTTGAATCATCCCTTCATTATAACCCTTCTGTGGGGGGCTATCCAATTGTCTACAGATGGGCTTTGGGTCTCTACTCCATCCCTCCACCCACTTGTTCACATCTATAGAGTTGTTTGTTTGGGCTCTTTTGAGACCCGATACCTGATGCCATTAGCACCTCATGATCACACAGGCTGCTGTACTTCTTCCATGTGCTCTTATTTGCATCCCTGCTGAATGGCTGTTTGTTTGACTTCAAGCCTTTAAGATCCCAGATGCTGGGGTCTTAAAGGCTTGAAGATAAACAAGCAGCCATCTAGCTGAGAAGCAACAAAGCCCACATGGAAGAAGCAAACTAGCCTGTGTGATCATGAGGTATCAATGGGACCATATACCAGGCATCTAAGATCCGGAACAAAACCATACCCAAGGGGAATGGGGGGACGGGCATGGAGTGAGACCCAATGCCCATATGTAGACAATTGGACATCCCCCTACAGAGGGGTCACAGAGAAGAGATGAGCTAGTCAGGGTACGGTATTGCACCAATGAAACACATAACTTTCCTCTAGTTCTTTGGTTCTTCCTTCACCCCACTACCATGACCTCCATTTTACCTTACATATTAGACCAGAGTGAGTATGCACACTGCTACAGATAAGAGCCCGCAACACAGGGAATCCAGGATAGATAAACCCCTCAGGGCCAATAATGAAAGTAGAAATACCAGGAGGATTAGGGGAGGGGAAGGGGACAAAGGGGGAATTGATCACAAGGATCAACCTAGAACTCTCTGCCACGGGGACAAATAACAGAAAAGTGGGTGAGGGGGTGACAGAGGATGACACAAGCAATGGAAATAATAATCTATAACTTATCCAGGGTTCATGAAAGAGGGCGAGTCGGGGAGGGAGGGAGAAGAAATGGATAGCTGATATCAGGGGCTCAAGTGGGAAGAGAATGCTTTGAAAATGATGATGGCGGCGTATTCTCAAATGGGCTTGACACACTGGATGAATGTATGGATTGTGATAAAAGATGTAAGAGCCCCCAATAAAAGTATTTTTTAATTTTTTTAAAAAGAGCCCAGATACTCTATCTTGTAATCGTTGGGCACCATTCACTCTCTTCACCACATTGTAGAACCAAATTTTAAATGGTTGTTTTGGCAAATTCTTAAAATATTCCTTACATTCTATCTGAGGAAGCTCATGGAATACTTTTTTAAGTATATAAAAGAGGAAATAAATTCGTAAATGATCATAGTCTGTCCAGAAAATGATGTTCAACATATAAAATACAGAATGACGGCAAGGCTGAATCCAGTAGTATGTGGAACAAAATCATAAAATGGTAACTGTGCTGCCAGTAGAGAGGACAAACAATCCCAGTCAGAGAATAAAAGGCTCCAGAAAGCTTATGCCCAATAATAACAACACCAACAAATGGGATGCCTCACATATCTCAACAGGAGAGGGAGAGAGGGACCAGACTCAACCCAGTGCACCGAGACGTGAATGCAACATACCAGCATGAAGCAGGGAACCAAGAAAGAGGTCTGTGGGGCTAGACCCAATCCCAACGACATGGACAACCTGTTTCCCCCTCACCCAAATAATACACTTCAGAGGACAGCACTGAAGCTGCAGCTCAGAGAGAGGGGTGCTTCTGATCAGGAGCAAATAAAGAGGGAAGGAGAGAGAATGGAGCACTTCCTGTCCCACCAAGTCTCAAGGATGATATTCCACCTCGGAGCAGCCAATACACAGAGAGGACCATAGGGCGGGCCCCACCACAAGTCAACAGGACATCCCTCACTGACCCATAGAGCTATGGGGAACAACACTGGAGACACAGTGGGGGAATTGTGTCCGATCTGACCACACCACAATGGGACAAAGCATTAAGGTCATGCAACAGAGCATCAATGGGAGCAAAGAAACGAAGTCCCCAAGGAATACCAAAAATAGACTTTGAGGCTAGGGCATAGCACCCCATCAGACTTGACTGGAAAATACTCATAAAGGTCAACAGACAGGCCTGGAACTATTTATAGACTTTCCTTTGTTTGCTGTTGGTTTTCTTTGATGTTGTTATTGTTACTGTTTTATTTTTTAATTTTGTTGTTATGTTTTGCTTTGTCTTGTTTTTGTGCTCATTATTGTTGCTGCAGGTTTATCTAGATAAACAATCTGGAGGAGAAAACAATGGGACCAGTGGTTCCCGGGCGACACAGGAGATAGGGAGGTCATGGGGGGAAATGCAGAGGAAGGTGCCAACAAATATAGAGACAAGGGATCAAGGGATCTAAAATTTATGACAAGGAGGCAGAAGATGCCTGGTGGGGCTTGATCAAGGGCAAAGTAGTTGAGAGAAATTACCAAAATACAAATGAAGGCCGAACATGAGAGTGGGACAAGAGGAAAATAAAAGGAAACAGAAAAAACTAGGAGGCAAAGAACATTTATAGAGGTCTAAATACAGGCACGTACATATGTACATACATTTATAACTAATGGTAGGGAAATAGATCTATGTACACATATTTATTCGTTGAGTACAGTATATACTCGTGTATAAGCCGAGTTTTTCAGCACAAAAAAATGTGCTGAAAAACTGGAGTTCGGCTTATAAACGGGCCAGTGGCATGAATGGATGTCATCTGGTCAAACCTGACTAACAAAAGGAGGAAATCTCATGAAGCCTGACATAGAGTTCATAGCAAAGTGGGCTCAAGATGCATGGGAAGACATTCCAGAAGACATGGTGCGACATGCCTTCCAGAAATGTAGTATTAATAATGCTATGGATGGCAGTGAAGACTGTGCTTTGTATGAAAATGACAGCAGTGATGGCGATGATGGCGATCTCAGTGAGGACAGCGTCTATGATGACCTCACACCAGCTGAAGCTCTGCATTGGGATACGGATGATGATGATGAATCCAGTTTTGAAGGATTTCAACTCTTTACATTTTAGCTGGTTGCTGATTGAGCTCAGGGAATAGTCCTCTTAAAGTATCATTGTTGATACCTTATTGTTTTTGTTGAACCTATTTTCCACTTACTGTACTGGTTTACTAATGTTAAATGACTTGTTCTTTTATTTATGCTTTTATTTAAAATAAATATTTAAATACATTATCCCACTGATGTCTCAATTTTTAGTAATTTTATTTGTTTTGAGTATTGAAACTCACCAATTGCTTCTGCATTTTCTACCCTAGGATTATACCCGAGTCAATCAGTTTTTCTGGTTTCCTAGGTAATAATTAGATACCTCAGCTTATACTCGGGTTGGCTTATATTCGAGTATATATGGTAGTAAGGCAGCAGATAGACATTGGGCTTCTACTCAAGTACTCCCTCAATGCAAGGACACTTTGTTCTAATCAATCAGCATTGTTTGATGTTCCCTTTCCCTGACTCAATTGATGATGACAAAATGGATACATAAGCAAGTGTGGTGAAGAAAACTGATGGTGCCCAGCTATCAAAAGATATAGCACCTAGGGTCTTAAAAACTTGAAGACAAACAAGCTGTTATCCAGCTGAGAAGCAACAAAATCCACATGGAAGAAGCACACCAGCCTGTGTGATCATGAGGTGTTGAAGGGATCAGGTATCGGGCATCAAAAACCCAAAACAGAAAACCATATCGAGAGGAATGAGGGGGAGTGCAGAGTAGAGACCCAAATCCCATCTGTAGACAATTGGATACCCCCTTATAGAAGGACCACAAGGAAAAAATGAACCAGTCAGGGTACAGTATAGCACCGACAAAATATACAACTTTCCTCTACTTCTTTAATGCTTCCCCCCTTCCGCACTGTCATGACTCCAATTCTGCCTTACAAATCCGACTAGATCAGACCAAGTACAGACAAGAGCTAGCAACACAGGAAATCAAGTGCAGATAAACCCATCAGGGCCAATAATGAGAGTATCAAGAGCAGGAGGGGAAGGGAAGGTTAGGGGGAGAAAGAGGGAACCGATCACAATAATTGATATATAACACACAGACCCCAGGGGCACGAACAACAGAAAAATGGGTAAAGGGAAACAGGGATCAATATAAGACATCAGAAAAATAATAATTTATAAATTATAAAGGGATTATGGGGAGAAGGGGATGAACAGATACCAAGGGTTCAAGGAGAAAGAAAAATGATGATGGCAACATATGTACAAATGGGTTTGAAACAATGGATGCAATGTAAGAGCTCCCAATAAAATTATTTAATAATAAAAATCCCATGATTGAGATATGTATTTTCTATGGTAGAATTTCTAAATGAATTAATAATGTTGTTATTGCTCGGTTCCTTTAAGTCAACTTTGTCTCATTGAGCACAAAACCAGAAAGCACAGGGTTTTCTAGATTCCAAACTGCAAAAGTCAATTGCTAAGTCTTTCTCCCATAGAGCTGCTGGGTGGATTCAAACTGTCAACCTCTCTGTTAGCAATCCAGGATTTATGGTTCATTGTGTGACAGATAAAATAAAAATTGATCAACTCTAAAACAGGTAACTAGTGACTAGAAGGAAAGCAAAAAGCTGTATTTATGACACAAAAGAGAGATCTGATCATTTACTTTTGGAAAATCAGTGACTGAAAACCCAACAGAACAGAATTCTCTGCTGACACCAATGGAAGCTTCCAGGCGTGGGAGTTGAGCCCATGGCAACTGGTGGAGGTGGAGAAAAAAGTAAAAGGGAAAAAGTCAAACCTAATGCACTGCTTTTGGTCATTTCCAACTCATGGCTTTCATTAGCAAAGAATATTTTGTCATTTCATTGATTGCTAATTGTTCGGTGCCATCGAATTTGTTCCAACTCATAGCGACCCATTATACAACCAAGCCAAACATCCTGGCTCAACGTCATTGTCACAACTGTTTGTGGGCCTGAGCCCATTGTTGCTGCCACAGCGTCAGTCCATCCTGCTGAAGGCCTTCCTTCCTCTTTTTCACAGCCCCACTACTTTGATCAGCATATGTCCTTCTCCGGGGACTGACCCCTCCTGACAGCAGGTCCAAAGTACATGAGACGAAATGTCGCCATCCTTTCCTCTCAGGCGCATTCTGGCTGGACTTCTTCCAAAACAGATGTGTTTGGACTTTTGGCAGGCCCTGGCACTTTGAATATTTTTCACCAGCTCCACAACCAGAACATGTAGATTATTTTTCAGTCTTTCTTACTCAAAGTCCAACTTTCATATGCAGGTAAGGCCACTGCAAATCCCATAGCTTCAATCAGGTGCACCTTAGTCCTCAATGAAACATTCTTGCTTTAAAATACCCTAAAGAGGTCTTGTGTAGCAGATTTACCCAACGCAATGCACGCTTTGATCTCCTCATCGCTGGCTCCATGAGCATTGATTGTGCATCCACGCAAGACAAAACCTTTGACGGCGTCAACCTTTTCTCAGTTTGTCATGAAGCCAACTATTGGTTCAGTTGTGAAGAGTTTCATTTACTTTACATTGAGTTGTAATCCATAGTGAAGATCTTCATCTGCAAGTACTTCAAGTAATTAGTATATTGATTTTTTTAAAAACATTTTTAATTATTTTGTTGGGGCTTGTACAACTCTTATCACAATCCACACATCCATCCATTGTGTCAAGCACATTTGTACATGTGTTTCCCTTATCATTCTCAAAATATTTGCTTTCTCCTTCAGCCCCTGGTATTCGCTCCTCATTTTCTCCTCCCTCCCCGCTCCCCCCTCCCCCATGCATGTCAAATCAAAATGGACTGCTTTTTTATAGTTCTCAAAATAGGGAAGACTATCATGGAAATAGTGGGGAGGAGAGCACATTCGGAAGGGAGGGTCCGGTGAAAGCATGTTCGGGAAGCCTGCCAAGTGTCGATCAAAGCAGCAGTTGAGTTGATCTGGAGCTTTGATAAGAAGTTCGTAGCAAACTCAAGGCATAGCCGTCCCACCGGTGCCATGTGAAAATATTTTGTGTAGGAGTTTTCAGTAAACGCATGCATAAAGCAGATGGGCTAATACAAAGAAAATGTACTTCAATTTTAATGAGGATAACCCCTAGTTCCACAGAATTATATATAATTACAGGCTTTCTGAGCAGGAAGGGACTTCAAATGTCTTTTTAATATCCTAATGCTATTTATTTTTATCTCTCTCTCTTTTAAAAATCATTTTATTAGGGGCTCAAACAACTCTTATCACAATTACATACATTAATTGTGTAAAGCACATTTGTACATTCATTGCCCTCATCATTCTCAAAACATTTGCTCTCCACTTAAGCCATAGCATCAGCTCCTCATTTTTAGCCCCTCCCTCCCGCTTACCCCTCCCTCTTTAACGCTTGATAATTTGTCAATTATTATTTTGTCATATCTTACACTGTCCAACATATCCCTTCACCCACTTTTCTGTTGCCCATCCCCCAGAGAGGAAGTTTTATGTAGATACTTGTCATCGGTTCCCCCTTTCCAACCCACCCTCCCTCCATCCTCCTGGTATCACCACTCTCACCACTGGTCCTGAAGGGATCATCCATCCTAGATACCTTGTGATTCCAGTTTCTATCTGTACCAGTGCACATCCTCTGGTCTAGCTGGATTTGTAAGGTAGAATTGGGATCATGATCGTGGGGGTGGGGGTGGGGATGAAAGCATTTAGGAACTAGAGGACAGTTGTATGTTTCATCATTGCTACACTGCACCGACTGGCTCGTCTTCTCCTAGCGACCCTTCCG
Source organism: Tenrec ecaudatus (assembly GCF_050624435.1). NCBI lineage: Eukaryota > Metazoa > Chordata > Mammalia > Afrosoricida > Tenrecidae > Tenrec > Tenrec ecaudatus. The sequence continues at coordinate 93,874,454 of NC_134536.1, forward strand.
TAGGGGATGTCCAATTACCTACATATGGTCTTTGGGTCTCCACCTTGAACCCCTCTCATTCACAATGATATGATTTTTTTTTTCTGATGATGCCTGATACCTGATCCCTTCAAAACCTCGTGATCATACAGACTGGTGTGCTTCATCCATGTGAAATTTGTTGCTTCTGAGCCAGATGGCTGCTTGTTTACCTTCAAGCCTTTAAGACCCCAGACACCATATCTTTTGATAGCCAGGCACCATTAGCTTTCTTCACCACATTTGTTTATGCACCCACTTTGTCTTCAGCGATTATGTGGGGAAGGTGAGCATCATGGAATGCCAATTTAATAGAACAAAGTAGTCTTGCATTGAGGAAGTATTTGAGTGGAGGCTCAACGTCCACCTTCTACCTTAAACCTACACATATATGCACATAGATCTATTTCCACATCCTCATATATAAATATATTTACATATGTACATGCCTTTATTTAGACCTCTATAAATGCTCTTGCTTCCTAGCTCTTTCCTCTGTTTCCTTTTACTTTCCTCTTGTCCCACTATCATGTTCAGTCTTCATTTAGGTTTCAGTAATTCCTCTTGGTTGCATTACCCTTGGTCACCCTACCAGGCCTCCTACACCCTCCTCACCATGGATTTGGATCACTTGTTTTTCCCTTGTCCCTGGGTTTGTTCACACCACTTCCTTCCCCCCCCTCCTTCCTTTTCCTACCTCCCCATCTCCCATGTCCCCCCAGAACTGTCCATCCCGTTGCTTTCTCCTCCAGATTGTTCATCCAGCCTATCTTATTTAGACAGACCTGCAGAGATAATGACATGCACAAGAACAATACATAGAAAAATAAAACAAAACAACAATAAGCCAATGACAAAAAAAAACAAAATAAACAAAAGACAACTAAAAGAAAGAAAAGCTTGTAGTTAGTTGAAAGACTGTTTGTTGGCCTTTAGGAGTGTTTTCCAGTCGAGTCTGATGGGGCGCTAAGCCCTAGCCCCAAAGTCTATTTTTGGTATTCCCTAGGGACTCCTTTGATCTGTTCCCCTTGCTATTCTGTTCCACACCCTTAGTGTTTTGCCTTGGTGTGGTGGGATCAAATCAGGTGCAATTCCCACACTGTGTCTCCAGTGTTGTCCCCTGTAGGGCTGTGGGTCAGTGAGGGATGTCGTGTCGCATAGTGGGGCCGGCCATATGGTCCTCTCTATGGATTGGTTGCTCTGAGCGGGAATATCATCCTCAAGGCTTGGTGGGCCAGGATGTGCTCCACTCTCTCTTCCTCCCCCTTCATTTGTTCCTGTGAGCTCTGATCAGACCTGTCCCTCTCCCGGAGCTGCAGCTTCAGTGCTGTCCTCTGAAATAAATTCTTCGGGGGGCAGGGAGGGGCAGGTGTCCATGTAGTTGGGATTGGGGCCAGCCCTCAGACCTCTCCATCCTAATACTATTTCTATGACTTTGTTACACAACTTTGATTGTCAGAAATCTGCGTCTTAAAGTGAACCGTTGTCGACCTGCTGATGTCTTTAGAACTCTGAGTGTTATAAAGTAATAGTGCGTCTTCCAACTCTTATTAACTAGATTTGATGGTTGAAAGGCGTGAAGAAAGAGGTGATTTTTATTCTGGAGCCCATGGTTGCCACAAATGGCCAGCATTCGGCCTTGGGTTCTTCTTCCTGAAATATGGCATCTCTCTCATCAAAATAAACGGATTAACTTTTAAATCAAACCTTCACTGCATGGATTCCAGCTTTTCACAGTTAGATTGCATTTAGTAAAGCATAACAAATAGCATGTAGAGAACCTTCATATGACATGTTTTTCTTATTTAATCAGGTGCCGGGAATTTCTCCAAGCTTCATTGAATTTCACTGAATGTGCACAATGTGAGAGACCATTTCTAAGAACTGAGGCATTGTGTGTGTTTAAGGTTGATAATCAATAGATGCTATGGAATTTCAATGCCCACAATTTTGAATCTCTATGAAATAAAGAAGAAACCTTATTACGAGTGATCAGAAACGTCCTCAGCTGAAAAGTGCCACAAAATTTATGAACGATTTTAGTCATCAAAATCCACCGCAAAAAGCTTAATCTAATAAAATGTCTTTAGATCTAAAAGCTGCCCGTGGGTGCAGAGTAAAAAATGAAACATGGAACACATTTCAGTGAAGTAAAGAAAACCATCCCTGTCAGAAAATCTGTTGATCTTCCCAGATTGGTGTCCTATGAAATGGGAAGGATTTGAGGAAGAATGAATGACAAAGACTTTGTGCTAAATCAGTGGTGAAAAATATCCGCAGGTGTACACTTTCTCTGCTGGAGGTAAAAACGGGGGAAGCAAAATATGTTTCAGTCCAACACGAAGAAGGGGAAGCCTGTGGTAGGGTTCATGAGTAATATTCTCTTTCCATACCGGAACTGTGGCTCCAGTCCAAGGCAACCCACGGAGGTGTGCACGCTGCTGGGGTGCTGACTAGTGCCAATAGGGCTGTCTCTTGGAAGTGGAAGTCCTTATCCGGAGGTAGCAATAGAGCCATGAGTGGAGCTAAGAAAGTTTTGGAATATTTATCGAACATGTTACTGTTGGGGTGGGGTCCGGTCTAGGCAGCCCCCCATCTTCTCTCTGGCTCCTCAGGAGGATAGAACTTCAAGGTCCCCGTTTCTAGCCTCGTGGGAAGATAAATGACCTATGGAAGTCTGCATCTTCTGCCCCAACATTCCAAGGAACACATCTCTCCAGACCAAGGTTGTGCAGCCCCTGTCCCAGCACTCCAGGGAGTAGGTTGGCAAACAACAAAGGCACTTCCTACAGATCGCATCCTGACTCAAGGTGCTGCCGCTGCAAACAAATAATCTCCCTTCTTGTTGTCAACATCTCCCTTGCTAGCTCGAGCCCTATATGTCTCCCACCGCCTCCCCAAGCAGCTGCGACCTCCCTGCCTAACTCGTTGGGTTGCGGGGCTCGTGGGGGTTTTCCCTCGCCTTAATAAAGCCTCGCTATGCTTCTCATTCCTGATGGAGCTTTTGTCTCTTTCTGCACCTCCGTCTCCAACCTCTCAGTTACCTTAAGTGAGTCCGTAGTCCAATTTAATTACCTGCAGAGTAAGCAACTTTTCAAACAGATATTTTGGATTTTTTCTAATCATTAGCATACTTTGATACTCCTGAAGCAATGCTGTGTGCCAACAAGTGAATTCTGACTCATAGCAAGTCCGTGTTTCAGAGTCTAACAAAACCGCAGGATTTTCTAGACTGCGATCTTTTCCGGAGCGATCACCAAGTCTCTCGCACACAACAATGAGTCGGTTCCAACTGTCCATCTTTCCTTTGACAGCCAAGCATTTAGTTATTGCTCTTCCTGGTGTGATAGTTCAAAGACATCACTGCAGATAAGTAACACAGAGGGTCTAACCAGAGGCATGCCTTCCTCCCCCAGGAGGAGAAAGCGAGTAGGAGGTCACATGTAACAAACACTGGTCTAATACCTCGCAGGCTGCATCTCCTGCACTGAGGCTCTCCGACGGGTGTGTTTTCAGATCACCAGAGCCAAGGTTTCTTTCTTTCAAAGTATCTCAGAATCACATATTGCCCTCCTTGCCCCTTTCTACAACCATTTATTCAAAATCAAGAATCACCTCAATGATTGAGGGAGCAAGTTATAGTTCTAAAATCAGTGTAATCCTCTGCAAAATGTGTATCATAACAGTAGTCCACTCATAGGAATATGGCATGAACAAGAAATCACCAGCGGTGTCAGTGCTAACTCAGTGGTATCTGGTTTTATTACTATCTCTTCTAGCTAATTTTCCTCCACACTCTTTTGCCTTCTTCTTTCTGGCCTTCAGTGGCACCACAGCTTTTCCTAAAGTTACGTGTTTATCACCTCTCTAGCCCTCCCGTAAGACATGGTTTCTTATCCTATGAAGACAAATCATTCTTTCTAGTCTTCCTGTTCTTCCCTAACTGGGCCGCATCCCCGGTCTCCACTCATCCACGTACGCAGTCTCTGGAAATGCCACGCCTTAGGGCTAAAGAAACACACTGAGGCACGCAGCAGGTGCAGTGTCCCAAACCCTGTAGGAGTCTTCGTCTCCAGACGTCTTCTGAACAGGTATGTCTTCTCTGGTCCTCACCAACTTTTCAAAGAGAGAGTTAATTATGGCTTGCTTTTTCTCTCATCACAGGATTCCGGTTTCTTCTTTTTCTGACTTCTTTCTTTAACTGATCTACATACTAATGAACATTGTTCTCTAATTATTTCATGTATTTCTCTTGTAACCCCAAAAGCTTACTTGTTTGTTGAAGGCAAACATTATTCATTTTACTCCCTTTATATACTCTCACAGTGCTAGATGCTTAAAATATCCAGTGAAGGCGCATTGATTGATTGATAGGTCTACTTTATAGGCATTGATGTTGTATAATGAAATGTTACAAAACTGCCGATACTGCTCAAATAATAATACAAAGAAGAACATCTCCAAAGTAGAGGATTATTATAATGTAACACAAATAAAGTATATCTCAGAACAGTCTAGAAGCAAGTCTTTGTTAAAATATTACTTTCAAATCTCACAGTAACTATCACTTTAATTTCTGCCAGAGGGCTGTTCGGATGGAGATGTTGACACTGGTCTCGAAGTTGGCTTCCTATTTCCTGGTCTAAAGCTCTGAGCCCCTTTTAGAAGCCACATGGTATTTTGGTATTTCTTAGGATTTATTATACAAGCGGCGTATTATTTCCAGTAGCGGGGCCATCTGAAATAAGGAGAAATTCTACCTCGTGGTTGCAGATTGCTAGTGATTGGATGTACCCTGGAGAAGCAAAAGGCAGCTTTAGTCTTTCTACAGTGCCAAGCCTAAAGCACAGATGGCCAAGAACTGGTTTGGAGGGTCCCATAAAAATGGGAACTGGCTTGAACCTTACTTAACTATAAAGCCAATGTCATCGTAAGGGTTGAGATAATCCAAGCTTTCGTCTTCCTCATTAGTTAGGGCTTTTTGCTTTGTTCTGTTTTTTGCCTTTTGCTTCTGTTGTTTGTAACACACTCCAGCTTTTCTAGGTTCTCGTCTGAACTGGACATGCTGGAAAAACAACACAAATACTACCATTGTATTTATGGCCTAACCAGAAGTGGGAAGCACTGGGAAGATCAAGACACCATAATTAAAGTCCATCCAATTATAATTCTTGCAACAAAGAAGAACACAAATAACAAGACAGTAGCCAATGTGGCTTTGAGAGGGACTTGTCTTTGGCTCACTGACAGAATTTTTGAAGTATGTGTATATATAAAATTATGGAAGTAGAAAAGGGAAAACAAGATGTGAAACTACTTATGTAGGAAACATTGAAAAATATATTGGTGTGCATATACAAGTGAAATTTACTCTAACTTCCAATATCTAATTTAATCTTTAACATCAATACCTTCTTATTAAAAGTTTTTGGTCTGGGTTAAGTAGACATGGATGGGAAACTCTGCTTCCATTTCTTGACTGAATGACTTGAAAGATAAAAGAGAAATGCTTTCAATGGAGGAGAAAAATGAGGGTATAAGTTATCTATAGCCTGAACAGGAATCTCTGCATAATACAAAGAATTCATGCACTTGGCTACAAACCATAAGGTTGTAGGTTTGGTTCCACCCAGAGGCATCTCCTCAGAAAGGCTTGGTGGCCAACTTTCCCCAAACAGCCATTGAAAACCAGTCAATCACAGCTCCAGTCTGCTACACAAGGGGTCAGCACAAGTGATCACAACTGGTTTGCCAATTTTATACCCCGAACAAGGGGTTTCTAAATGATGGAGGCTGAATATTAAACCTGTGTAAGTAACTTTAGGCAGGTATTAATGCTAACCCTATACATGCCGAGAAGTTACGTGAGCAACACTGTGCTGTCTGTGAACTGAACCAGGGAAGAATGACTTTAGGAGGGGCATGATGGGTTTGATTTTGATAGGTTATGTTTTGAGATGCATTTGATAACTACTTGAAAATTCAGGGCCTAGGGGAAAGCTGGAAGCTAGAGACAGAGAGGTATTCATTGAATCTATACGGATCAATGGGATCTAAGAAGATAAAAGGATGGTGACAGAACGCGACTTGATGCCGATTTACAAGATGATACGTAAAAGAGAGGAGCAAGAGTTCACGGTCAGCCTAATGCAAGTCACACAGGTTCCATGCTCAGAAGGGTCCCGTGTTTAGTTAAGTGTTTTGTTGTTGCTGATTTGAAATCCTTAGTAATTTTATTTTTGAATTTGAATTTGTAAGCAACATCAAAAGAGACAGTGAAGCATATATGTGATGATAGGAAATAGGCACAATATGCAAATCCATCGTGCCTTGCTGCCTCACTCCACTTAGCATTCACCAGGTGCACTGCACACAGAATTCCAGTGGCGTACACCATGTGAGGGAGGTCTCAAAGCAAGCAGATGAGCACAAATGCAAACGAGCTTGTCTTTCGATGAGTAAGGGTTGAGATGATTGCTACTGAAATCAGAACTTGGCGGTTCTAAAGAAGGCAATGGCATTCTATGAAAACTCAAACGACCAATAGCAAACCAAATGCCGTCAAAGGCAGCCTGACTTACACCAAACCCACGGGACAGGCAAGCTTGTGTTTCATTTTTCCCTTTCAGTTCATTTTCACTCAAGCCAAAGGTGGAGGCTGTTTGTGGAATGCGTGCATATCAAGAAGTAAACATGTTGGCGTCTGTTTTGTGCAGATTTCTACTGGGCTGGTAATCACTACATACATACATTTGCTACAGAATACAAACAATGAATTTCTGGTATTTCTGGGTAGGAGCTAAATGCTCTTATATTTGGATTTTAAATTGATGTTTAAAAATCTAAGTAGAAAAACTTCTGCTGAGAATGATAACATTTACTTCTATTGCATGAAGTAGCCAGTGAAAAGATGCCATACAGAGACAGGCCTCAAAAGAACAGGGAAAGTATCTGAAGCTGACCCTCTGGACCAGCACAGAACCAGCACTCCTGGGAGACGGCCTACCTCTGACGTTCACCTTTCTTTTCGCCCCTTCCTGGGCTGGCCATCGAGAATAGACATTGGGCATGGGGATGGTAAGAAGCTCCTGGCAATTTTTGAGAAAACCCTTTGAACAGAAATGATTGGATTGTAAGCCAGATTTCAAAATGCAAAGGAGTGACAAAGAGAATATTAATATAAATTACACTCTCAAAAATCGATTGGTTGGAGAGATGGGTGGACACTACATCATCAGATGGAAGTTTTGTTTTGTTTTGTTTTTTAAATCATTTTATTGGGCTCATACAACTCATCACAATCTATAAGAGATGGAAGTTTTTTTATAAAAGACATTAAAACTGAATGCAAGACTGAAAATATTTTGTAAAGCATTCTCTGCAGAATAAAATATTATTTTTATGTTCACCATTATATTAGTTAAAATTCTACTTTCATAACTAACTTCCCCCACCCCAAGCCACTTTATCAGGTGCTAATCCAGACATCATACCATTCCATAGTTCAATCATATCAAACAGTGTTGTACAATCACTAATAAAGTCAGTTTCAAAACATGTCCATGAGCATGTTGATATCAGCTCTGCCTTACACACCCCCACTTCCCTTGCCAGATACCCCCAAGCCCCTTATTCTAGTTTTGCTTCTATAGATTCACCTATCCTAGGTTTTATATGCTGAAAAACATAGAAAAATACGTAACAGAGTCAAGAAGGTTACCAACAATGACAAAATACAACTGAGATAAACCCTAATATGGAAAAAATAAACAACCCCAAACAGATCAAGCACACAGTGTATCAAAGGGGAGGTCAAATTATGAGGTTTTAACCATTCAATTAAAGTGAGGTTATCACTTTAATCTACTACCATTGTCTCTCCAATACTGTGTCTGATAACTAGGTTCTTCCTATCCCTCAATTATGGCTAGAAGGAAATCACCTGAGGCATATTTCATGTGTGGATCCTGAAAATGCATTTTGGGCTTCTACCATCATCCATAGCCTTCTGCACACCAGAATCTCACAATTCAAGCTCAGATAATATTATTTCCTCCTTCAGATTTGGATGATATAATTTACAACATTTGAATGGTGGGTGTTGGTAGCTTCTTCCATGTAGCCTTAGGGGGCCTCTCAGTTAGATGGTTGCCTGTTTGCAAAGAAGCCTGTAAGACCCCAGCCACGATTCCCTCTGAGAGAGCGGGCACCATCTAATTTCTTCCCCACACTTTGCTATAGCACCCGTGGCATCTGTGTTTCCTTCATGAGAATAAATATCAAGCAGGGCCATGTCATGAAATTTTTTCTTAGATTGGAGCTAGGATTAAATGTGAGCCCCAAATCCACTTGTGAATCTGTTTGTTATCTCCCTTTAGTTCTCATAGGTAACTTTTTATCATTTTCTTTCTTTTTTTTTCAGGATTTTCCTCTCAGCACTACAGGGAAAGGTTATTGAATACAACGATGAATATGATTCTAGGGTTGTAGTAGCAGCAAACCATATTTGGAATTATTTTTCTAGTTATTGATATGGTCTATTTTACAACAGGTATTTGCACTCTTTCCTCCTGAGTGAATCATGTCTCCCGATAGACACCTGCCTGATGCTGCCTAGAGACAGGAATTAACGCTGTAGCTTTTAAAGATGTTTCTCTCACTGTGACGCCAACTGGCCCACACTGGGATTTGCCTGCAGAGCCTCTGCTTGCTTAGCAGCCTATCGACAGAGCTCAGTGACAAACAACTGGGAAACCCCGTCCTCCTTTTAGTACTCTGGGTTCAAGGCTATGGCATTAGAACAGAAGAGCCCTGCTCAGTCTGGAACATGAAGCTGGCCTGCAGAAAATTGAAGGACACCCTAGACTAATAAACCCCCGAGCTGTGTACACCATGGGACACCTTAGATGGATTATAACTGAGAAGGGAACTGAGGTAGCTGTTCTTGTCTTCGTCAGTTGGTCCTTTTCGCTCAGGCATGGAGTAATCAATCACATGTTTGAGGTCACAGGGGGAAATATATATATATGTCATTGGTGAACACTCTCTCCATCCAATTGCACAAGATTCACACACACATGAACTATAAAAAACAGAAAGAAGAATCAGAGAAGGTAGGGAAAGAAAGAAAGAGGTGTAGCTGGTCATCGGGACTGTCTTTGGTCATTCCTGATTTTATAAGGAAGTTGAAAGTTATTTGTGAATCATTTGTAACTTTCACCTCTTTGCTAAAAATGTCTGTGCCGATAACATAAGCCACAAAGATTCCGTCGTGTGCCCCCACCCCCCGCAGTGTTTTTGAGTTCAGGTGCTCGCCGTGAAGCTCTGTGGTCCTCAGCAGTATGGGCTTGACCCAATGCGAGTCACGGAGGTTCAGCCTACACATTTGATTTCGTCAAGTTCAACATAGCCCTGTACTCTTAATCCCTTCATATTTAATGTCAGCCTTTTCAGAGTTTGGGAGAATTAAATCATATGTTAAAAGAATGCTTTAAAATACTACTGCCGTCCTCCGCCTCAGGAAAATGTGGGCTTGCTCCTATATTTCTTTTATAATCCCCTGGGCCCAGGGCTTGGTGTTATGCTTCTAATAAAGTACGGTTAAGATAGTTGTTCATAGAATGAGGTCAGCTTTTCCAACTTCAAGGAACTTTGTATATGAATAATTTTCTACATAAAAAGCATAGAAAATACAAAATATTATTTTTCATATGTGATAGAAAGGGAATGAAGGGAGTCACACACAAGATTCACAGGACTCCACGCTCTGATGTTCTGCCTGGTTGCTTTATTTGAAGAGACAAGAAAATAAATGGCTTCTAAAGATAGACTCTTCAAAAAATAGTGTCTTGCAATAGAAAACATATCAGCCCTTGAAATTGCCTGAGCATCTCAGCCTTCCTAGGAGTGCTGTGTCAATGGGTTCGATCGAATCCTCACACGTAACAAGAAGAGCAAAGTGGAGAAGGTGCAGCCGCGTCAGAAATAACAGTGACATTTTGTAAATGACTTTTGTCTTCACTGTTTACATCCAGATTTTAAGAGTATTTACGATTCACTTAGCTAAAAATTTTCTCAGTGTCATCAAACTGAAAACTTGGGGCATCTTGTCTGGTTTTGGGTAGAGAGTAATTACCATCTGTACCCTACAAATGTGGTAAGCTAGCACTGAAATAAACCACCCAATTCCATGATGAACATGAAAATTGTAGACATTGGGAGCAAAGCAGAAAATTGTAGTATGACAAAATAGCTACATTAATTATGTAAAATTATATAGAATTTCAGTCTTCTTTAGCGGTGCTTTATTTAAACGTACATCTAAAGGCACGTCTTTGGTTAATGCAACTTTCATTTCAGTCAGGGAGTTGACAGGATGACATGTATTAAGTTAAAAACCCAGACAGGTTGCAATGCTTGGCTTTTGGGAAAGTTTTAGCATCTTTATTTAAAAGGACATGCTTAAAACTGTGAGAATCCTTGATCCCTTGTCCCCGCCCCATAGAATCGGGCAGGTGCCCACTCGCCTTTCGCTCTTCGATGGTGGTGACTTGTACAAAATACGCGTGCTTGAGAGGGCCCAGAGCCCATGAGAAATAAATACTCTCTTCTACGAAGCACTCCAGTATCGCGGGGTCCTGTGCGTCGTCTGACAGTTGTTGTTGTTAGTTACCCACGAGGTTACACCAACTCATAGCAACCTCACGTATAACAGAAGGGGGTGTTGCCTTGCCCCCCTGCATTGTTATCACGATCAATGCTCTGGGAACTCATTGCTGCGGTCCCTGCGGCAAGCCTTCTCCTATCACTGACCCTCTGCCAAGCATGATGGCCTTCCCCGTGTTTGGTCCCTCCTGACGACGTGTCCAAAGTAAACAAGACAAACTGTCTCCACTCCTACTTCTAAAGAGCCTTCTGGAAGCACTTCCTTCCATACCGCTTTGTTTGTTTTCCTGGCCGTCCACGGCGCACTCGGTGTTCTTTCCCAACCCCACCGGCAGAGGACCTCGATCCTGCAACCCTGCGTGTACACTGTCCAGTTTTCACCTGAACATGAGGCGACCGGAAGTCGATTGCATTAGATGCTAGTCATCTAGATTGTCCCTCTTTCCGTGCCTCCCCTGAAAACGAAAAAAGTGACCCAATACTGTGCTGGCTCCAAGAGTCACTGCAGAAAGTGCCCGGCTGGCTGAACAACAAACAAACAAAACATTATCTCAATTTGTGATTGCAATGAGCAACCCAAACACATCACCATGCCCAGAATCTACCTTGGCCCCCCTCCCCCCGTCCTCTTCTGAGGGAGCATAGCCGTCTATATATGTGCCCAACAAGTGCTGCCGTCCTGACTGCAGGGCATTGGCTGGACTTGGGGCTGGGGTCTCAGGAGCATCCTTCGGGTTGAAACTTCAGTCACCTTCCCCTGCTGCGGAGCACTGAAGGAGGGTGGGGGAGGAAATGCCCAAAGGGATGGAAGGCAGCTTGCTTGAGATAGAGAGAGAAAACCATTTCCCCCAGATGTTGCCTCAGAACAACTTTCAATGCCAGTCCTGCCTATCCATTCAAGAAACGCTCATGTCTCCTGTTTCCTTGACACGGGACGAAGTGACAGGCTTTCACAGTAGACACAACAGTTGTTACAATAAATGACGAGGGAAACGGGGCAGGTCTTGAGACTGTGCTTTCCCCATGAAAAGCGGAGACGCCAGCTTTCTGGTTTTCTCTCTGATTCTGCCTCCTCGCTTTGCTTTTCAATCCATGATGTGTGGCTTGCGGGTGGAAGTCGACATTGCGGAAATGCCCGAGATGGAACTGGGCCAATCCCTCTGTCCTTAGGCGGAGTCTTGGCATTCCCGAGCCTGTTTGATCGATTGCTTTGCTAGCTACCAAGTGGCCCGTTGGAGACTTTGGACCAAGTAGTGAAACAGTACTATGTCTTATCTGATCACGTTAAGTGCAGCGTCCGTCCGTCCGTCAGAGACACCGGAAGGACCACCCCTCAGCCCAAGGCATCTGTTGCAGAAAGTTCTCTAAAAGCACTTCCCTGTTCCCTTCCCGGAAACCTTGATCTTCTGAGTTCAGGACACTCAGGTGCTGTGAGTGCCCCCGACTTATGGATGGCAGATCCAGTCACTGTCCAGTCCTGTCCCATCGCCACAATAGGAGGCATATTTCAGCCCGTTGTTACAAACATTGTCCACAATCCACCCCGTTGGGAGTCTCCCTCGTTTTCACTGACCCGCCCCTTTACCAAGCAAGACATCTTTCTTCTGGTGTCATGCCCAACACACAACAAAATTTGTACGGGCCGGTGGATTTCTAAGGACTGCACAAATGGGTATGTTTCTGGCTGCTAAGCGGAAGGTTGGTGATTCGTAGCATCCCGGGAGAAAGAACTGATCATCTGCCTCCATTTAGCATTACAGCCGCCGAGAAAACGTGATGGGGCAGTTCTGTTCCATCGATGGCGTCACCGGGAGTTGAAATCAACTCGATGGCACCTAACAACAACCACCTTGGATTTCTAGAAGGAAGCCAGCGACAAACACAAAGTAGGAGCTCCCCAAAGGGATCAGTGAGCATAGAGCTTTAAGTTTAAGGCCTAACGTACATCGAATTCCGAGGCCGCTTTATATTGATCACCATATTCTGCTCCATTCAAATTACTCTTCCTGTTACACAGGGGCTAGCTATTGTACAATTATTCATTGAGCTACTTTTTGACAGGTGACAAATAAGTCAGGATCTCTTCCTACTGAAGAGGAGACTGTCAAGAGGGTCACAGGGTTAAACTAGTAATGAAGAAGGATGTGTGAAACCTGTAATGCAGGCTGAGGTCCAAGGGCTCAGGAGAAACCATTTAATTTTTACTTACTTCAAAGGGAGTTATGAGAATTGATACTCAGCAAAAACAATCACACAAGACAGGCAAACATCAGTCGAATTTCAGGAGTGAGTACCTGGAGCCTGGCGAGGTGAAGGGTGGCTGTCTGGCCACAAAGTCGGCATTGAATGAATGTTAGTTTTTCTACATCCCACCATCTCCCACCAGCACCATTTTAGCAGTTAAAAATCAAGCAAGAAGATTAGACAATTTGTCAAAGTACTTGAGAACACAACTTAATTCAGAGCTGTCGACTGAGCAGTATTCTTCTTACTGAGGTAAATTTCCCGAAGTGACAAGTTTTCAAACAAAAGGTCTGAGCGTCTAGCTCAGCAAGCCCATTCAGCAGGAAAGGGTTTATCTCCTTTCATTTCTGAGCTGACATTAAAATGAGGCCATAACATTTTGTCTAAAGTAGAAAGCCTCATGGAGACAAGCCTGGCGTCGACCAACAGACGAAGGGACCGACAAGTGTGGCGGATCCATGTAGTGGACTACTACTCAGCTGTCCAGCAAAAGGAAGTCACGATAGCACAGATGAACGTGCAGAACACTAATGTGCTGAGCTGAACACATCAGACACAAATGGACAACTACTGCAGGACTCCATTGACCAGAAGTATCTAGACTAGGCAAGTGCACCGGAACCGAGAGTAAATTAGCATTACCGTGGACTCGGGAGCAAGGGGAAGGGGACTGGCTGTCCTTGAACGGCTCTAGGATATCTGTTGTGGAAGCCTGGTGGCGGTGAGGAGGCCTCGGGTTGCTAAGAAAATCCAGAGAGAAAGATGAAGCTTTCTGCCTCAGAAAGATTTATAACCTCAACTTCAGAAACGCCAAGGGGCAGATTCATTCTGTGCTAGAGGATTGCTATGAATCAGAAGGTGATTTAAATGTTTGGGGAATACTGTAAGCTGTGATGGCTGCACACATTGTGACTGTGACCAACATCCTCAAATCTGACATTTAAATTGTAATTTTACATTGTGTCTATTTTACCAAAGTAATAAAGTCCAGATTTAACCGGGAAAACGATGGGGCCACTTTGAAGTATCAACATTCTTTAGCGGCATGTTTGTGTCATTCCAAAGAAGGGGGACCCAACAGAACATGGACATGATCGAGCACTGGTGATTCGATGTGGGTCAACTTGTCTGCACCCGTGAAAAGTGCCGCTTCTCACTCACACCACCCTTCGATGACTTCTCCCTGGGCGTGTAGCCTGTACCATGGCCACCAGGAGACGCTGCAGAGAAGGAACTCGGTCTGTGTCTCTTGCTTGGTGTGCATCCTGCATCTCCTGCATTCACTGGTCCACTGGACTGGGGTCACACACAGCCTGCCATTTCATGTCACCTGCTGAGCCAGGAGCTCTCAGGGTCTGCTGTCACATCACATCAGCCAGTCTGCCTCTGCACCCACCAGCTGTGACCTTCCTGCTTCCTGCTTTGTCAGCCGCAGCTGCACGAACCGTGAAGGCCCTCCCGTTCAGCATCCGACCTACAAGAGTTGGGCTGAGTTTGCCTGCCCTTGATACAAATTCCTTTCAAGAACGAAATTTCATACTTATATGTGTCACTGATTTAGCTGAGCACTTAATACAATGTAATTAATAACACCCATAAAATTGTACTTAATCTAATTTTAAAATGATTGCAATTGTACACGGACAGTGAACTGCCAGAAATTTAAGCTAGCTTCAGAAGAGAACTTAGAATGAGAGACATTAATGCTGATGTCAGATAGACTTTGGATTAACACAGAGAATAACAGAAAGAAGTTTTCCTGTGTTTTCCTGATTATGCAAAGGCATTTGACTGTGTGGATCATAACAAATGATGAACAGCTTCGCCAACAATGAGGTCCTGTACAGAGACCAGGAGGAAGTCAGTCGAGCAGAACAAGTAAATTCTGAGAAGCTTAAAATAGGGAAGCTGGCCCTTGTCAATAGTGGCCTTCATGAAGAGATCGCTGAAGAAAAGGGTGCTACAGTGATGTGTGCTGAAGAAAGCAGCTGGTGACTGCCACCAAATGAAACTGTGCCTGGGGCCTGAAAGGTTGATTCAAACAAGAAGCCATCTAAGTGAGGTGTCCACTACGCCCACATGTGACTTAGGACATGTGAAGAAGCACATCAGCCTGTATGGTCTAAAGATGACAAATAGCAAAGTCCAATTATGATGAAGGGAAAAAGTATCGGAGCTCAAGTTATGAATACCCAATTTGTAGGAGGCCATGGAGGACAGTGGGTGAGCAGAATGTCACTGCAGAGGACGTACCTACGTGGATCTAACCCCTGCCAGACCCCCTCTGGCCACGTTGAGGGACAGCCATGCTATCAGACAGAGGTCATTGTAAACTTGATTAACACCTAGTCAGCTGACCTCCCTCTTGACCCATTCGGAATCTGCTTTAGGTGCAAACACTTCTTGCTTGTTCCACAACAGAAATTTTCTCTCTGGCTTATTTTAATAATGTTGGTGGTCTTGTCTTCCTTTTTTGTTGTTGTTTTTATTGTTTCTTTTATGTTTCCTGGTTTATGAAACACAGAAGGAGTGGATGATACAGACAATGACTAATGTAATAGTGTATCGAGGATGAGGAGGGAGGTTGAGAACTGAGGAGCAAAATAATAAATAAAGGAAGGCAGAACCCTCTGTGATGATATATAGACACTCTTTTAATTTTATTTTATGATATAACTCTTTTTTAAAGTGACTTAACTATGGAAGTATATGATATATAAATTTTATACCAATAAAACTATTAGGGGAAAAGATGTATCAGGATTGTATCCTTTCACTATCCTTAGTCAACTTGAATGCGGAACAGGCTGAGAAACTGTAAGAATGCAGCACAGAATTTGGGACTCATTAACGACCTGCAGTATGCAGATGACATGATCTTGCTTGCTGAAGGCAAAGAGGACTTGAAGCATTTACTGATGAAGATGAAAGACGACAGTCTTCAGTGTGGATTGCATTTTACCCAAAGGAAACAGACAAACAAATTTCTAGACTGGGCCCATAAGCAACATCCCAATAAATGGAGAGAAGATTGAAATTATCAAGGAGTTCACTGTCCTCTTATCCACATTCACACTCATAAAGGCAGACGTCAGATGACCAAATTAAATATTGCACAGTGCAATTCTGCTCTTCTAAAAAAAGCAAAGATGTCATTTGGAAAACTAAGATGCACCATGACATTTTCAATCACTTCAAATACATGCCAAAACTTGGACAATGAACAAGGAAGACAGAAGCGTGCTTTGAAATATGGTGTTGATGAAAAATATTAAAGACAACACAAAATTGGAGAAGAATGACAAGTCTGTGTTGCAAGAAGTCTAATCAAAATGCTTTACTACTTTGTCTCGCGTACTTTAGGCGTGTCCTCAGGAGGGACCAGTCTCTGGAGGGACCAGTCTCTTGGCAATGTAGAAGGTCATCTAAAAGAGGAAGAATGATTGACACAGTCGCTCTAGTAATGGGCTTCAACATAGGGATGATTATGAAAATGGGGAGGAGCAGGTAGTATTGTGAGCAGAGTGGCCTTGAGTTGGAACCTGCTCAATGACAGCGTGGTCAGCTTGTAGTGAAGCACGGGTGGGTGCCTGGCTGTACACGGAGACACAGAATCGCTAGGGCTCTTCGTTCTGGATTGTCTCCTTTTGCACTCTATAATTGTTTGCTAAACTCTCACTTGCCCTCTGCCCCCCGAAGGCTGACTCCTACGTGTGGATTCATCAGGTTCCCTGGGTCTTGCTTTTATTTGGATTTGGCCACTGAAAAGGACTAGTGGGCAATGAGAGGGTAGGAGGAGAGGAAGCACTACCTCTGTCCCAGCAAACGCCCTTATTCTGTGTCTTTGCATCTCCTGTCAAGCAGCCCCTCGTTCGTGGCTATTGCTCTCACCAAGTACGAGAACCATTCCTTCCCTTTCTCCTTCACATCAGGACTGACGGCTCTCACAGTCATTTACTTTTAGGTGCCACATTTGGTTCCCTTATCCTGCCCACGACTTTGTTAATAGTCCCCCTTTTAGGTCCTATTCCATTAAATCCTTTGCTTATAATTTTTTCTTCTGTGACCCTAATAAAACTCATAATTATTAGTACCAAAAGGGCAAACCACTGCCATCGAGGACATTTTGACTCATTGAAATCTCTATGTTGGGTTTCTGAAGCACTGAAAATCCTTATGGAAATATACAATCCCCTGTTTCTCTCAGTGAATGACCAACGGGTTTGAACTACCGACTTTGTAGTTAGCAGTCCAAAGCTTAGCCTTCAGTACTAGCAGGCATCATTTGCATAGTACTGAAGAATGTGGATTTATTTTTTTTAATATTTTCGTGTCTTCCAAGTTCACGTTTTAAAAATCCATTCATTGTATGTTCGTATGTGTGTCAGAGAGAGAAAGAAAGGAAGAGAGAGAGCAAGAATGAGAACTGATAAGCTTCAGAGAAAGAGAAAAATAATGTTAGGTCAGGTTCTTGCAATAATCAAACAGCCAAAATGCTTCTTTAGTATTGCCTCTTATTGACTTTGCTTTAAAAAATAGGAATGCTATGCAATGCTTAATACTTGTTAGCGATTTACTGAAATAAATTCAGTACTATTACTTTGCATAATAAGCATGCTAAAAATAATTTTCATTTTTTTACAATTCATGATCCTTACCATAACATTCTGTGATATTCTCTAACTATTCCTTTGCAAGTATAACCAGAAGTAATAATAGTTGCAATCACAAATAATAGTTGTAATCATAATATACCTATAATTTTGCATTCTGATTTTTCCACTTAAAAGTATATAATGAGCATGTCTTCATGTCACTACATAATTTTCATAATCATCACTTGCAAAAATTCTACACTGTATCTAATCATATGGCTGTATCATAAATCACAAACCACTGTTTCATTTTTTCCCAAGGCAATTTTCCTATAATCCATATGAAAATTATTACTGTGCAGAAAATAACAGCAGATAAATCTGATAGATGTATTTTTCCCATTAAAAAGATAAGCCAAGTTGAGACCTAAATTCTAACATATGTTGAGTCTCCGATCTATACCAGCCTGCAGAAATGGTGAACAAGATGGCCAATGGTCTACGTGCACTGAGAAACAGAGCCGTGCTGCGAAAGAACACATTTGCAGAGAGGAGAGCGGAGGACTCAGATTTAGTCCAATAACAACGTTTGGACCCCATGAACGATAGCAGGTCAAAACCCAATCTGTCCGTGGTAAATCAGTGGTAGAATTCTCGCCTTCCATGTAAGATTCCTAGATTCAGTTTTTGACTAATGCTGTTCTGCCAGTGGAAGTTTGTATGTTGCTATGGTGGACACCTTTCAGTGGTACTTCCAGGCTAACGTAGGCTAGAAAGAAAAGCTTGTTAAGATGCTTCTGAAAATCAGTCAGACACCATTATGGCTCACAATGGCCTGGGGACACCTGCTCGTGGTGGCACGCAGACCTAAGCAACATGGGTGCGCGTTACTCTGTAAGTCCGGCATGAGGCAGGGCCAAGGCAGCAGCATCTAAAAAACTCTGTGGGATTCAAGCGGCCTACTCCTTTGGATACCTCGTCTCCTGGGAATCGAGGGATTCTCACCTCCTTGAGGGAGAACACAGCATTGCCACCACCCCAGGGACCCAGTAAAGAGCAGCACCGATGAGACCCACTCTGGGCTCCATTATATGTCTTCTGCTCAACGAGTATCAGCTGTAGATGGTACCGGTGACCCCGAGGTGCCTTTTGCAGCTGTGGGCAGTGGACATGACTTGAGGGGACTGGGGCCAAAAAAAGAATTGTTGACTCCATGTGGTTGTAATTCTCAAAAATAATTGGGAAGCCCGTAGAGGTTGCCTAGCCTCTAGAACAGAGTCAAAAGAAAAACAAGGAAAAGTACTTGTTACTGTTAATGGGTCCTTAATATGTCCTCTGGGCTGGGGTAGCCCAGGGACACATGACTTGTACTGTACGATCTTTTGCTATGTGGAACCTACACAGATGTTCATTTTATTCCTGCCTAACCCCTTTAAAATAATTTTAATAACAGCTGAAATAATGGAGAAAGTAAACATATGCTTCAGCCGAAGCACAGCAAATAGCAGGGACTTTACACCGAGTCTTATCAAAGAAAACATTGCTAATAGATTTAATATAGTCATATTAAACATCTTGAAAAAGGAAAACCTCCGAAGGCTGTTTTGGAGTTACATGGGTATGTTTAACATGGTCCTGAGGTCTAGGACTTCAGCAAAGAGCTCCAGACTAAGAGCCTTTGAAAAGTACGTTTTCTAGACGGTGCGGTGGGATTTCTCACTTTCCTGGCCTGTGGAAGGCTGCCAGCCTTCAGCTCTCAGGCTGACAGTCTGAATCCACTTATTTTGTGGCTAAGATACTTGACATTAACACAGCTATATCTGCAACTAATTTACATGTTACAGATAAGAAAAAAAATGAAGCACAATAAACAGGCCAGTCTCAAAGGTGCAGGGTTTCTCCCCAAGTATATTTGATTCAAAATACATGAACTTCCCTGTTTCACATATTATTTACTCCAAAGCATGAAAATGATTGAATTAGGATGCTTTTCTGCAAACAATAGAAATCCAACTTGTACTGGCATAAGCAAAAGAGATAGTGCTTTCATGGGTGTCTCTGGGGGAAATCTTCACAGACTAAAAGTGGAGACCGCACTTGGCAGGAGTGGGACTAGCGGAGCTGACCCCAGATGCTGAAACGTAGCCAGGATTGGGTCCATCATGCACGGTGCCTTCTGCTCTCCGTCCATTGGTTTCATTCTCTGTGCATTGGTTTTCAGGTCCCTACCGAGTAACATTTTCCCATAATTCTTTAAGTTTGGAAAATCTGAAGAAACACACTGATTGGCCCTCTTTCTGCAATCTATCATCTCTTGACTAGTCACGATGGCCCAGGAAAGGGTGTCCTATCGCTCGCCCTGTCTCGTCTGCAGGCTCTGCCCTCTGAAGGGGAAGGGTGGTCTGAGCCAGGCGGGCTGCCATTGCAGCTACACAAAAGACGCAGACAGTCAGAGTGGCGCACAGTCCTCTCGGCGTCACCCTCCACAGTTCTGAGCGTGCATCTTATTCTAGTTTCTCAGAATACACACGTTTTCCTGTACAGTCGAACGCCGGACCTCGACACGAACCCGTTCTAGAAGGAGCGGCAAGATGCCACGCAGGCGAGTTCCGAATCAGTTTCTCCCACAAGAAATCACGGAAAACGGATTAATCCGTTCTCGGCCACCACGTTTTTACCCTAACCTTGCCTTTTCATATAAAACGCTACACAGAAATTTCAAAGTCAGTAAGTTCAGAGTTAAAGAGTACAATTTAAAAAAGAAACACAACATTAAAACAGTTTTTAACAACTGCAGTACGGCCCCTACCTTTAGATGGATGAGGATTGGATCTGTGGACACGGATGCGGAGAGGAGGTGTGGAGAGAGCGTCCTTGTTTGGAAGGGGATCCCCTTCCATCAAATCAACTGGGAGCTGCTTCTCAGGAGTTGTTTTCCCCTCCTTTGCCTTGTGTCACTAGGACCTGGCTGGCTTTCTCTCAAAAAAAAAAAAAATGAAAACCTGTATATGGTGGTCTGCTGTTGGCGTTTCCTTAACTGTTTTCTAAAAGGGTTTACTGAATTATCACCAACAACATCGACAATGCGGTTAGCCAGTCCCTTCTCATGATGATTCTCTTCAAAAAACTCTCTTAGAACCCATGTTTCTTATCTAAAAACAGTATGAAAACCCACAAAAAATAAGAAAACTATAGCAAACCGCTTAGAACACAGCTGCAAAAGGTTTAAATCACACTTACTAACAACGCTAATTAAAGCCAAGTAACCGAAACACGAACTGCTTTTTTTTTAAACCAAAATCACCTGCGTCGGGTCGGATTCCGGTGTTTTGTTCGATCTCTGATGCAAAGTTTTCTCGACATTTTGTGTTGAAATCCAATTTTGTTGAGGACTGACACGGCCGAGTCCCGGGTTCTGCTGCACAGCGCTGTCACAGAGCAACTTGGACATCTGTCTGCAGTTTGTCTGAGGGAAGACTCACTGTCAGTGAGTCCATGCTGACTCTTGGAGCCCCTGTGAGTTTCTAAGACTGTAACTGCTCTGGGGAGTAGAAAGCTCAGTTTCTTCCCAGGAGCTAGTGGTGGTTTTGAACTGCTGACCCTGCATATCGCAGCCCAACGTATAACCACTACACTAAAGAGCCCCTCAAAATACAGAATCAATGTTCATCTCTTGGAAGCCCCTGGAGGTCCAAGCCCATATACAATTTTTGAAATTCCCTAAGAAACGAAATATAGCACAGAGATTGGCATTACGGGATATCAGCAAATGCCATGTTACATGTACACACTCCCAGAAGAGGGTGCTCAGTTCTTTTCAGGAGCAAGTCGTGGTTGACGTGGGCCTGCATATAGTTCATGATGTCACCACTCAGCAGCGTATGGAGACCCTTCTGGAGACCACACCTTCATATGATTCAGACAGTCCACAAAATGGTCCCAGAACTCTGCCTTGTGAAACCAGTAAATACATGGTGAATGGAGAAAAAATTCCCATGGCATATACATAGTAAGATGTGCAAATGGTAAATAAAATATTTTTAAAATAATTATTCTAATTTTTCAAAGCCACCAAATCATATGGAATTTATGGTACATAAGAAACTCTGTATGATAGCAAGGAAACCTCAACAACAAACCAAGATGTCATTCAGCAAAAAAAAAAAACAAACAAAAACCTAGATGCTGGTAATGAACTTAAAATGATGAGATCGAATGTTCTCATAATTAAGACATTTCCTTATAAAAATATGGGCCAACTGTTTTTAGCTATTATTGAGTCTCAAATCATAGTAATTCCATGCACAAGGGAATAAAAGCTAACCAGGTGAGGACTTGTTGTGAGTCAAGGATTTTCATTGGATGATTTGGGGCAGTAGATCAGTAGACCTTTTTTCCTAGCTTTAGTCTCCCAACGCCACTGTCATATGCTCGGCATCCTTGCAGCTTGCAAGATCCAACTGATGGACGGGTGGGCTGTGAACGAGGTAGAAAAAATTGAATTGGTATGGCCAACACGAAGGGGAAGAATTGGAGTACTCAGCTACCAAGCCCCTAGGGGTAAACTACTGTTGTTAACTGCGACAGCAACCATACGTGCAAAAGATTGGTTGAAACACTGCTGGGTCCCATGCCATCCTCATAATCTTTGCTGTTTGAGCCATGTTGCAGCCACTGTTTCCAATCCCTCGTTCTGAGGACCTTCCTCTTTTTGACGAACTATCCTTTACCAATTATTATGTCCTACATGGGCTTATCCTTCCAGTCCAAAGTGCATGAGATGAAATCTTACCCTCTCGCTTCAAAAGAATATTCTGGCTATACTTCTTCCAAGAGAGGCTGCTTTGTTCAGGCAGCCCATGGTGTACTTGACACTCTTTGCCCTCATTCAGACATCAGTTCTTCTTCAGTCATTCCTATTCAACGTCCAGGTTTTGCATGCATACAAGAATTAAAATAACATGGCTTTGGTTGTGTGGAACTTAGTTCTCTAAGTGACGTATTTGCTTCTAACTACCTTTTTATTTTTGAAGATTTGCCAAACATAGTTTTGTCACTTGATGAGGTAGTTAGTTTATTGTGCCAACCTGGCCGATAAAATACATGTGGGGTTAATTGAAGGGTGGAGAGATAAATGGCTTGGTGAGCCTCGCCTTTCTAGTTCTCAGGTCTCCTGCTTTCTGATGGTCAGATCAGGGTGTAGCTGCCTTAGCCAGTTCCCTGCTTCAGCTTGCAAAACTCACTTCCTGCAAAACATCCCTGAGGAGAAGCCACATGGACGAACCCCGATGCAGCCCTGGTTGCTGGAGCACCCGTATTAGAGACCCCTGCCAGTGCTGAGATGCTTACATTCTCACTGACTCAGCTTTCCTCCTGCAGTCGGCATCATTGTGTGTGTTTTGTGAGATGGAGGACTTTGTGGATTGGTGTTGGACATATGGGTTCATGTTGGACTAGTGGGTTGGGCAGCACAGGGTTGGGATGTTTTCTTGATGCGCACTTAACCTTTATATAAAACTCCCTCGTATACAAGGGTTTCTGTGGATGTGTTTCTCTAAAGTACCCAGACTATCACACTTGATTTCTTGGTGCTTCCATGAGAGTTGTTTGTAGAACGAAGTAAAATGAAATCCTTGACAACTTCCATACTTCTGTTTGCCATAATTATTGGTCAAGCGCAAATATCAAGGTTATTTAAAAATGCACCACAAGCCCACAAGATATATTATAAAGTAAAATGAAAGAAAAAGGTTTATTTTCTTAAAAATGATTTTTCAACTTTCTTCTTTGTGTGTATGTGTGTGTGTTTCCTCCTTTAAACTCTGGTGCTTTCCAGTCTTGTGACTTGTCCTCCTGGGTTCTTGTATTTGTAATCTTTGTTTTCCTATTTTAGGTAATTAACATCTACAACTTTACCCCTGACTCGTTTTTGTTTCCACAGTAGTTCCTTAACTGGGGGTGGGGGTGGGGTGGGGGGGGTGGGGGTGGTGGTGGTGTGTGTGTGTGTTTTTAAATTTCCAGGTGTGGTTATTTATTAATTTGGGATGTGGCCAAAAAACCTGGTTCTTTTTATTATTTTTAAGAGAATTTACTATTTTACTTTGCTGCCTACCACATGATCAATTTTGAAAATCACAATGCATACTTGAAAAGATAAAGTGTATAAAATATATTTCTACTGACTCAACCCTTATGGATATAATAAAAATAATCCACAGCCTTTTCTTGGGCCTACTTCATCTGCCACAGTTGAAGTGGATGATAAAATATTTTAAGCTGCTTGCCCCTGTTTTTTCCATGTGGAACATAAGGCATTATAGCAGAAGCGTCGCTTATTTTTTAAGGGAGCCCTGCAGGGGCTGTGGGCTAAACACAGGGCTCCTGAGGACAAAGTCAGCAGTTCAAATCTGGAAGCCTCTCCTTCAGAAAAAGATTAGTCAATCTGCCTGTCCACTATGTGGCCTCAGAAAACCTACTCATATGGTCGATATGAGTTGGGATTGACTTGATGCAGTGGGTTTTCATATTGCACTTCTGTCAATATTACATACATTTAAGTGTCCCGTCTTCTATTTTGTCTGACATTAATTCTACATTTATGTTTATCTTGCCCATTTTAGTTCTAACTTATCTTTGCCCATTTTTAAGTTTTTAGCTTTTCCATGTCAGTCAATTCAGGATTTGTCCTGATAAACAGCTTTAATTGGGCTGTTCATTCCTTTTGTGATGACATTCCCCCAATTATATTTATTTTCATAATTGTTATATTGACCTTGTTTTATGCATTTTTTCCCTTGCTCTTTTCTGTTATGGCTGCTCCTGTTTAATCTTTTTTTAATTTGCATGAAATATTTTTTAGTTAACTTCACATTTGAGGATCCAGCTCAAGGCCCAAGCCATAACAAGTTCTTAGAAAATGTATGTTCCTGTGAGGTGCCATTGAGTCGGTTCTGATTCACAGTGACCAGATGCATCATAGAACATACTAATTGATTGTATTATACACTATCTTATGCAATACTGTGAAGGTTATATGTTACTTGTTATTACATTAGCGGATTACTTGTTTTTAAAAGCATTTAAAAGCCAATATGATGCTTCATGGTTAACAGAACAATAAAGTTATATTTCTCCTAACTGAAGATTGAGTTTGACACTGAACTCTAGGCCATTCCACTTCTCATTTTCAATTCAATTCACATGTATCACCACTATTTTCTCACTTCTCCATCTGAAACGTTTCATATTATTTTAAATATATATTTAAAACAATTGTTTGGATGTTATCTTTTCCTTTAACTTATTTACATTTTTACTACTAGTTCTTCCCAGTTATACTTTCTTCATCCTTATACTTTGTCTCCCTTTGTTCTGGAAAATACCTTTCATTAGGATACTCAAAGAAATTAAGGTACCAAGTTTCTAAATCCTTGCCCATATGTGACTACTTTATGTTGCTTTCCTACGTAAATGGTTTTAGAGAAGCATATCAAAATCGACGAGCCTCCCCTCTCTCTGGAAATCCCATCTGATGCCGTTTGGGCCCTTTCCTCACCCCTCAGCCAAGACTTTCCGACAGTCTGTGCACCTGGCTTGCATTTGCGTTGAAGGAACCAAGGTGGTGCAATGGTAAAGTGCTTGGCTGCTCACGGAAAGGGTTAAGTGCTTGGCTGCTCAGAAAGGTTGGCAATCTGAATGTCCCGGCCACTGTCCAGGAGAAAATGCCTGGAAGATGCTCCCGTAAAGATTACAGCCCAGGAAACCCTATGAGCTAGTTCTGCTTCATCATATGTGGTCACGTCAGAGTCAACTCAAGGGCACCTAAGAGCAACATCTTCAGGTGTATTGGAGCAGGGGTACGTTGAAGGGCTACGCTTAGAATCTGGTATTGTTGAGAAGTCTCAGGCTAGCCTTTTTGTTTGTTTTTCCCTTGCAGGAGTAACCCGACATTCGATTCTGAGGTTGTGACCAGGCCTGGGCTGAGGCCCTCTCTGGCTGGCTCGGGATGGTTGGGATTGGCAGTCCCTCCAGAACCACATGTGGTAGGGAGAGGGCGTTCTCTAAATCAAGGGCAGCGTTGGTACTGGGCGGTGGGTGCAGGGAGGCGAGGCAGTCAGAAACCACGTGTCAACTGCAGGCAAGCTGATGATGGGAACGGATTTGGCCACACTGAATGCCGAGCATCCTGGAGCGGGCTTCTTGGGACGCACATGGAGAGTTTCGAGATTCTGTCCTGAATCCTCATGAACTGCACTGTGGCAATTTCACAGAACGTATCTCGTTTCTTTTATCTAACACACACAATAGGCCTGTTTACCCAGGGTAGTCTGAATAACGTCTATCAAGTGTACGGAAACAGATGCTATATTTTTTCCATTTAAAGGAATTGTATAATTTGAAACACAGAAAAATAGTTTATGTGAGGGGGTACACTCCCCCCCCAAAAAAACCCAGGAATTACACTGGGTGGAGTGGAGCTTTCCTTGTACGCACTTTTCCCACCAGGCGAGCATCAAGCAACTCTCTCCGAGTTAGTGCACCAGTGATGTTGCCTGGCAGTTTCTGGTCACAGTGAATTTTCATGTAAAAGCAGTTTCACCAAACCTCGTCTTTTGTCATGGCCGATTTAAGAGAACAATGTGCGGCAGTGGAATTTTGTTTCCTGCTCAGAGAAAGTACGCAGAAATGGTTGTGATGCGACAAGGACAGCACTGGGGGTTGGGGGGGGGGGGGACGGACTCAAGTGCAAAGTTGTCACCTTGATTGATGACAAACCTCGTTCTGGACATCTGTCTACTGGTAGTGCATTTGGAGTTTGTTCCACCAGGTCAGGCTGTTCATCAAGCTTTCTACTGAGAGGTTCTGAAAAGATTGTGTCACAATCTGCGACAGAAAAAGCCTGATTTGTGGCTGACTAGGGATTGATTCTGCCACCATGACACGGCACCTATTCACACAGCAGTCCAGTGCACCTGTCTTTGGCAAAAAAAAAAACAACAGTATGCCTCTCTTGCCCCACACATCTTACTCACCTGACCTCGTTCCAGGGAGCTGCAAATGAAGAGGGCCATGCAAGGGCAGCAATTGGATGACATAGAAGAGGTGAAGAGAAAAACGAGGGAGGTGCTGTCAGCCATCCAAACAGATGAGTTTCAGAAATCTTTCCAAGAATGGAATCGCAGATTTGACAAATATATGAAGTGTAGTGGAGAGTACTTTGAGGGTGATAACAGTTGTTTTGTTAAAAAAAATGTAAATATATAGCTTTGAAAAAAATAAATTCCATTTTTGGGGTACCCCCTTGTATATTCTGGTCATCACATAGGAGTCAGATGTATTTTGGAGTTGGTAGTGGTGGAATTTGTACTGTGGCATTTAGTCTACATCTCTTGTACCATATGTTGGGCTTGTGTGTGTGTGTGTGTGTGTGTGTATGCGCGCGTATGCGTGCATGTGCGCATGCGTGTGCGCTTTAAGGAAATGGAGTTGTTACAGGTGAGGCCTGGAGGGCTGTTCCAGGAATAACTGGTGGGGGAGAGGCTTGCAAATGTAAGCATCAATACATGGATCATCCTGTTTTCCTCATACTGTGTTTTTAAAACAGAGTTCAATTAAAATGGCTAATGGAAAATTCTTAAAATCCCAAATGAATAGGCAAAGTGGTCTTAAGAAGATGCGATGGCAATACAACTTAAGTAAGTTCCACTGGAATAGAAAATAAGAGCAACTTAAAAAACAAACAGGATAGAACTCACCTACAGGCCAAAGTATCGGTAATTGCCACTTCCTGTACAAGAGTACAGGGTTCCCTGTAAGACTCCCCGAGCCTTGTGTGGAGAGGGAAAGGCCAACGTCAAGGTCCGTACTGATTCCTGTACTGTAAGCCAACTGGCTTCCCTCTAAGTCTTTTCCAAACTTGTGGATGACAAACTACATCTTTTCCATCTTATATTGTACAAGTGTTTCTATTCTGAACCCCAGAGCAGGACTTTATTTTCACTCCTAACAAACGATTTGGTCATTATTTCAGTCTTTTTCTCTCCAGTTTCTGTACTGATGTGCATTTCCACCCCTTGTAAATTTCTGGGACCTGTGCAGGGGAGGGGCTCCAGCAACATCGCCTCTGCAGCAGGCCCAGGGGCGAAGGGTGTTACAGGGGTGTCCCTGAGGTCTGTTTGGAATCCCAGGAAGGGCTTAACAGAAGAAAGGAGGGCCTGGAGCCACTGCCAGCAAGGAGGCGTCCTCCTGCTTCTGATTGCTTCTTCTACTGTTTTTCTTTTTATCTGCTCAATGACATAAAAATATGAAAAAAAGGTCT
Source organism: Tenrec ecaudatus (assembly GCF_050624435.1). Lineage (NCBI taxonomy): Eukaryota > Metazoa > Chordata > Mammalia > Afrosoricida > Tenrecidae > Tenrec > Tenrec ecaudatus. Next base: position 93,902,294 of record NC_134536.1, read on the forward strand.
TATTTGAAACGTCACAGTAAAAAATATAACTACAGCAAAACCTTGACGACTTTACAATAAAAAGGCTCGTGTCACTTCCCTTCATTAATAAAACAAGATGCAAATAAAAATGTAAGGACCATTCATTGAGGGACTATGTATGTCTAAGAGAACACCTTATTTTATAAGATGAAAGAATAAGAAAACATTCTACAGTCTTGCCAGCATAAACCTGTCTTAAACATAAAGAATTACACCAAATATAATGTGGTTGAAAATCGGCATTGCTAGAGTCAATATATTTATATTTAATTAAGTAATCTTAAATAAATGTTTTTTAAAAAGAGCAAAAAAGACACACAAGACAATTTGACTTTCATTTATTGAATATTTTCCCACACTCAATATTTACATATGTAATTAAACAAAATTTCTAATACTAGCATGTAGAATATTTAAAAATTAAACTGAAACAATTTTAATGGAAATCAGCAATTCATGTTTAATTTAATAACCCTAATTTATAATTTCTCAGCCAATATCCAAGATGGTTCATTTCATTACAAAAATGTGTTTTCAAGAAGAGAGAAGTCGGAGCAAATATTAAAAAATCCAGAAAAATAGTTCCATATCTATTCAGAATCTTCCAATTTTTCTGAAAAAGAAATCAATGAACAATTACAGATATTCTTGCCAGTGGGAACTAAGTTTGCAATTTCAGTTGTTTATTTTCTTTTATATGGTTTTTAATTTTTAGCACAGAAAATTACTTTTATGGTATTTTCAGTACAGATTTAAAGATTTTCTTATGTTTAAGAAGCAATACACAATTCAAAGTTAATCCAGTGATTAAATATAACTTTAAAAATAGAAAAAATATATATGTGATCACTCAGTTACTCTCCATTATAAAGGAACGCCAAAGTAACTGCTATAAAACACTTCCCACTCCCAGTTGCCCCGAGAGGACAGAGTAGACCTGCTCCCTAGGGCTTCCCAGACTGAACGTTTATGGGAGAAGATGGCATCAGTTCTCTCTCTCCAGGACTGCTTGCTAGCTTGCATGGCTCACCTGCCATTAACAGCCCATTGGTGACTTAACGCAGTACACAGTGGGCGCTCTTCAAAGGAACAACATGGACTAAAAAGTGAGGCAGTCCTCTAAGCACCCTATCTGTCTTTATCCCCGAAGCTGGCTGCTTTCACAGAGTTTAAGAGGACTTTAGATATACAGGATTTACACCTGCATACCACGGAATACCCGGGGTATGCTGCCTAATTGTGACAAATAACTGCAAACCAGAACTACATACTTTGTGGGGGGATTATGGCAACACAGAAGATGGGAGGTGGGAGCACTGTTTTCTCGATCTATCAAAATGTTTGAACTATTTCTCTAGTCTTCTTCATGCGAGCTACCCTTAAGCAAAACTCAAAATTTACTGAAAAATGAAACTTGCTGCCATTGAGTCAATGCCGACATACAGCGACCCACTGGGACAGAGTAGAACTGCTCCTGGGGGTTCCAAGACGGTAGCTCTTTGGGGGAGTTATATAACATCTCTCTCCAATAGCGTGGCTCTGGTTTCACATGGCTGGGCTTGCGATTAGCCTCCCAGAGCAAAACCCACTTTGCTATGGAAGTAGAAGTCTTAAAATATTGCCTATTTGGGGCTTTGAAAGATTGAAGTTCCTCAAAATGCATTATGATAATTTTTGAACAACCTAGATACTAAAATGTAAAGCATTTAACCCTATATATGCATTCTGAATTATTTTTAAAATACTGAAGACAAATCAGTTTGTCAGCACACCAGCATGAGAGACAAGAAACAGCTTTCTAAACTGCAGAGTGTACATACCAATGTGGTCAATAGTTGATCATTTTCCGAAGGGCGTCATAGCATTTCCATTTGTCGGGGATGTAAAAGGGTTCAAAAATATGAGGAAATGGTGTGTCGTACCCGCATACTCTTGAGATAGGAGCCTCTAAGTTCAAGAAACATTCTTCCTGTACACAGAGATACATATGGTTTAACTTTCAGATTACTAGAATATATATAGAAAAACCATCTTTTCTTAAAGCAACTAATGTGAAACACAATTCTATCCAAGGACATGAAAATGAAAGCAGGTATCAAAGAGCATAGAGTGTAATCTTATTTCCCCCACAATATGTTTTTCTGTGTGCACACACATCATATGCTTACATGCAGGTCTGTTGTTTAAGTCACACCAGGCTCATACCAAACATATGCTATAAATAGAAGAGTTAAATGTGATTTCCATAATAAATATATTGAATTACTCTCCATGCTGACCAGACTCGGTGGGGGGTGGGAGGTGTCTGTCCAGACAATTCTGTCAGGAGTTATGAAGACATGGGAGAATACTGCTTATACATATAATGTTATTTTTATTGTTTTATCTGATTACTAGGGTCAACGTTTACATCTTGTGATTATATTGTTACTTACAGGAAGTACCTAAAAGAGCACATGACTCCCAGGAAAGGAAGGTGCATCGCAGTGTAAAAGTATGTAAACGCTATGTACTCCGATCACAAGTCACTCTCGTGGCCACTTAGTCAATTCTGACTCATCATGACCTTGAGGAACGCAGCAGAGCGCCCCCTGTAGGTTTCTGAATCTTTATGGCAGCAGAAAGCCTCGCCTTTCTCTGGAGGAGCAGCAGGTGTTTTCAACTTTCTGACCCTGCGGTTAGCACCACAACCCATAACCTACGATATCACTAGGCTCCCTTGATCACAAGTGGAGCTCCCCTAAGACAGCCTGGATTGGAACTGGACTTCCCACGGGTGTCTCCTCCTAAGGAAACTCTCTCTCTCTGGTGAATTTGACTCTGCTTCTGCACAGCATGAACCCATATTTGGGTAATATCTCGACTGCACTCTGTTGTCTGTCTCCCAGATGTGACTGATGGCAACCCGACCCACTTCTCTCTGACTGACGCACACTCACTCATCTAGCACTGGGCTCACACGCCCTAGGATGCCTTCCTTGACACCGCTTCCCTAACTCCACCTCCAGACAAGGTCCAGAGCATCTGCCCGAGTCCCCATACCATTCGGAACCCATGACAATTCGCGGGAGGTATTCAAGTATCAGTTTTCTTGGAGAAACAGTAAACTCCATGATTTCTAGAAAATTCACTCGAGAAAAGATATGTAGTAGTTAGTTCAAGGACTGTTTGTTGGCCTTTAGGAGTGTTTTCTAGTCCAGTCTGTTGGGGCACCACGCCCTGGCCTCAAAGTCCACCTTCAGTATTCTCTGAGGACCTCACCGCTCCGTTCCCTTGCTGTTCTGTTGCACCCCTTAGTGTTTTGCCTCGGTGTGGCGGGATCAGTTCGGGTGCAATTCCCACACTGTGTCTCCAGTGCTGTCCCCTGTAAGGCTATGGTCAGTGCGGGGCATCATGTCTCATAGCGGGGCTGGCCATATTGTGTTGTTTTTGTCGTTGGTTTATTGCTTGGTTTTGCTCTGTCTTGTTTTCGTGCATGTTATTATCTCCATGGATCTGCCTAAATAAGATAGGCTGGATCAACAATCTGGAGAAGAAAACAGAGGGACTGACAGTTTCAGGGGGACATGGGAGAGGGGGAGGTGGGGGGAAAGGTAGGGACAAGGGTACAACAAGTGATCCAAATTGGTGGTGAGGAAGGTGTGGGAGGCCTAGTAGGGTATGATCAAGGGTAATGGAACCAAGAGGAATTGCTGAAACCCTGGTGGGAACTGAGCATGATAGCAGGATTGGAGAAAAGTCAAAGGAAAGAGAGGAAAGAGCTGGGAGGCAAAGGCGTTTATAGAAATCTAGATAAAGACATGTACATATGCAAATATATTTATATATGTGGATTTAGAAATAGATCTCTGTGCATATATTTATAGGTTTAATATTAAGGTAGCAGAAGAACATTGGGCCTCCACTCAAGAACTCCCTCAATGCAAGAATACTTTCTTCTATTAAAATGGCATTCTATGATGATCACTTTCCCGACAAAACCACTGAAGACAAAGTGGGTGAAGAAGCAAATGTGGTGAAGAAAGTTGATGGTGCCCAGTTATCAAAAGAGATAGCATCTGGGGTCTTAAAGGCTTGAAGGTAAACAAGCGGCCATCTAGCTCAGAAGCAACAAAGCCCACATGGAAGAAGCACACCAGCCTGTGTGATCTCGAGGTGCCAAAGGAACCAGGTAACAGGCATCATCAGAACAAAAAATCGATTTCTTCTAGCTCCTAAATGTTTCCTCCCTCCCTCCGCCATTATCATGATCCTAATCCTACCTTGCAACTCTGGCTAGACCAGAGGATGTACACTGGTACAGAAAGGAACTACAAACACAGGGAATCCAGGGCAGATGATCCCTTCAGGACCAGTGGTGTGAGTGGCAATACTGGGAGGGTAGAGGGAGGGTAGGTTGGAAAGGGAACCGATTACAAGGATCTACATGTGACCTCCTCCCTGGGGATGGACAACAGAGAAGTGGGTGAAGGGAGACATCAGACAGGGAAAGATATGATAAAATAATTTATAAATTATCAAGGGTTCATGAGGGAGGGGGTAGTGGGGAGGGAGGGGAAAAATGAGGACCTGATGCCAGGGGCTTAAGTGGAGAGCAAATGTTTTGAGAATGATGAGGGCAATGAATGTACAATTGATGTATGTATGGATTGTGATAAGAGTTGTATGAGCCCCTAATAAAATGATTTTTAAAAAAGAGATGTAGTAAAATGTTTCAAAGTTAAATTTTAAAATAAAATTCAAAACAGTTGAAAGATTTATCTAAAATGATGATTAAAATATAAGAAAAACAATATTGATTTTACCATTTACAGCTATTGCCGGGAATAAAACCATTGGTTTTTACTCATGTATTTATACATTCCCTTGCTACATTGTGGTACAGTGAAATTTCTTAATACGGCTCTTCTACCCAAGTCTCTATAACTCAAGCCAAATGATTGCTGGGGCTCTGCCAACAGAATAGATGTCGTTACCAGCCCCCCAGCTAGAGGATGAGCCATGTGTGAAGAGGATGGGAGGGAGAGAGCCCTCAGGACCATCAGCAGAGCACATTCCAGATCTCTGTACAAGTGGGATGTATAAATGACTGCTCAAATTAAAAAAGGTAAATACAGTTAGGACAGGAAAATCTGCACCTACTCAAATCGCTTATGCATGCAGTAAAGGGTATGTGCAGGTGGGGTGTCGTGGAGGTGACCTGCTTTGGCTATTCAAAGGGGAAGGAAAGTCCAAATCCACCCAATTGCCAAACTGGGTCAGCCGTGCCTCCACATTCCATCGCTGACTACCCGACACCAGCAGTCCGCCACCTGTGCCGGCTCCAACCACTCGTTGCAATGGTCACCTAGAACTCACAGGCAGTGTTCACACTTATGGGAGTTCCTTAGGGAAGTTAATAGGTTATGGCCAGTTGGGATCGTTAAACATGAAGGATAGAGTAATCGGTCCACAGCAACATCGTTCCTCAGCCAGCAGTCAAAACTCTCTCCTGTCCTCAGTCTCTCGGCCTTTGCCTCTATGGGCCTAGAAGCCAGCCTGATGGTCACACTGTCTCACAGTTCCTTACTCCTCTTGCTGCTCGCCTTGCATATGCTGACGGACCATAGCAGGTCAGCTATGCCTCTCCCCCACCCCACAACCAACCCACTCACACCCTTCACTACATGTTTAACTGATTTGAGTAGGTGGAAATATTCTTGTCCTGACTGTGTTTATAATTTCTAATTTGAACAGTCATTTATAAATAATGGAATACTAATCCTGCCTGTTAAATTCCTGCCCTCTGTGTTTATTTCTCCCAGTGAGGGTGTGCTCGGGCAGACAGGACCATTTGTTTCCAAAAAGAACCAGATATTCACAGCTTTTTCCCTGCCACTAATACTCATTGTGACATATATGATTAAACATCAAAAGCATGTTAATGTCTCCTAGCAACAGGGAATCATTAACAACAGTACAACTTTTAATACACATACAGCTCAAAGAGTCATCTAAGAGTTTCCACTACCAATAAGCTCAAAAAAAAAAAAGGATGACAGATTAGGTGGATTGTTTCTTGATTGCAACAAGGAAATTTAAAGGCTCTAAATGGTCGATTAGGACTAACGAGTTTTATTACTTCAGCGACACAGGCTGGCTTCTAGCTTCCCTACTATCATGCTCTTCACAAACTGTCCACAAACACAGCAGAATAAAGAAAATCAAGGGCGAACTCTTTCACTAGTGCCACTGACTTCACACTTGCTGTAAAATACTGTTTTTTCCAAAATAGTAACCTGAAGAACTGGCCTAACACAAAATGATGGCTGTTAAAAATCATTCCTTTCAGTTTACTGAGTAACAACATCATACTTTTTTTTTTTTTTTTGCTAATTGCAATGCTCTTAATTCTCCTAGTATGTGAGAATTGTTCTTTCTAGGAACACATCCATACTTATGTAAAGGTCTGGAAACTCACACCTGATCTGTAAACTGTGGTTACTTTTTTAGGCTGGGAAAGTAGGGAGATGAGAAAAGGCTTTATTCTGTACTTTTATGTATTATATGCACCAATAGTTTTTGAGACATTTTTAATTGAATGGTCAAAATAAAAAAAGTAAAAATTTTAAAAACCTAATTCTTATGGGAATACAAGTTTGTATGTGTTACTGACATTTTCAATCTTACATGTAAGGTTTCTTTAATTTGTGAAAATTTTACTGTATATTATAAAAAATTAAATGAACATAAAGCACCAAAATAAATATAAAATGTCCAAATCCCCAGAGATAATTCAAGGATATAAAAAGAATAGATAAGGTGTTTATTTTTTTTAAATCATTTTTGGGGGCTCATAGAGCTTTTATCACAAACCATACGACCATCCATTGTGTCAAGCACATTTGTGCATTTGTTGCCAGCATCATTTTCCAAACATTTGCTTTCTGCTTGAGCCCTTGGTATCAGTTCCTAAGGTGTTCAATTTTATAAGCATATTCCCTGACTTACTGAAACAGCTTGAAATTCTAATGCGTTGTAAACTAAAACTCATTAAAAAGGAAGTTTAAATTATTTCTTCCACAGATTTGTGTTAAGACTTTTATTAAAGCAGTTGGGCATGTGATGTTTGGACTAAGCAGGTGTACAATGCTTCTTCCTATATAAAAGTTTTTTGTGTATTTATATGTTTCTTCTTACAGTCAAGATGCAATAGTAGTTACTGATGATGGGAATGTGAAAGTTGGGGACAATATAAGAGATTTATAATTGAAATAGAAACAGTGGTCTTCAATAGAAACAATGCTGATGTTTGCACAATAAAATTTTGCAAGACCAACAATCTAATCATTGGCAATACTTTTCCCCCATGAAAAAAATACGGGGTCACTCTACATGTATACCTCACCAGATGGGCTACCAGGTAGTAAACTGACTACATCTGCACAAAGAAATGATGGAGAAGCTCAATACCATTGGCCAGAAAAATGCAGGGGCCAACTACAGGAGCAGATTGTCAGTGACTCCTGCACGAGTTCAAGTGAAAGTCAAGAAAATTAAAACCAGTCCAAGAGAGTCACGAATTTTAGTATATTCTTTCTGAATTGAGAGATCATCTCCAGAATAGATGTCATACTGGAACTCTCATGACATGAAGGCCATCGGACATAACAAAAGGAAATGTTTATCAGAGACAGGAAAGAAAGAAAACGTCAACATAGATGTCAGAAGAGACTTTGAAACTTGCTCTGGCAAGTCGAGTAGCTCAAGTGAATGGCACAGAGAATGAAGTAGAAGACCCGAACTGGAAATTTCCAAAGGCAGCTCCACGGGGTAGCGTCGAGCATCATCATAAAATGTGCAAAGGTCTGGTCTCGAGTTAGAAATCACAAAGGAAAGAATATGTTGAGCATGTCTCGAGCTGAAAGCACTGAAGAAAAGGCAGAATCTTAAGTTGCAGTGCTGAGGGATTCAATGGGCACCTTATTACGCGATGCAGGAAGCTTCAAAAGTAGAAGAAAGGTATACACAACGTCACAGTACCAAAAAGAACTGGTCAGTGTTCAATCATTTCGGGAGATAGCACACTATCAAGAATATATGGCACTGGAGGAAAAGGTCCAGGATGTACTTTAGGCATTATCGAAAACCAAGAAAACAGGAAATGAATGAATGTGGGATGGGGCAGGGAGCACTAGAATTGACTGTGATGAAGTATATACAACTGCTTTTAAAGCAACTTAACCATGGAAGTGTATGATATGTGAATTTTGTACCAATAAAACTATCAAAATTAAGTATTTTTTAAGGATCTAGGAATTTTTGTAATACCCATTCAGATATTTCAACAACTGGATGAAATATTGGGAGTGTTCATTGGTCTATGCCAAGAAATCTGGAGAACTGTAACCTGGCCAAACAATTGGGTAAGACCCGCCCCAAAGAAGAGTGGAACAACAGCACAGCAACGTTACTGCACGGTATCATTGGTAACGCTCAGGGAAGCTTAGCTGAAGAAGAACTGTAAATGGCTGTAGCAGCACATCGACGGGGGCATCAGAAGTTCAAACCAGATTCAGATCAGATGAGGAAGAAGGGATTTATCTCATGGCGGATGCCAGAAGAACAACTGAATGCCGAGGCTAACACGAAGATGTTTACTTGGGTTTTATTGACTATGTAAAGGCATGTCACTCTGTGGAGTGTAACGAATTATGAGGAACAGTGCACAGAATGGGAAACTAGTTCGCTCATTGTGTTCTGGAATCTGTACATAGACAAAAAGGCAGCTAACTGAACAGAACAAGGGGACACGGTGAGGCTTAAAATCAAGAAAGGTGTGAGCCACAGTTGTACCCTTCCACCCTATTCTTCCATCTGCATGCTGTGCAAATCATCTGAGAGTTTTGCTTATGTGCAGAACAAAGCATCAGGACTCGATGAAAACATCTGAAGACCTGCTGGACGCAGAGCGCACAACCTGGCTTGCTGAAAGTGAGGAAGGGCTGGGGCATTTGCTGCTGACAATCACTGACTCTAACCTGCTGATGGATCGCTGCCCTCAACAAGAAAGCAAAAAGATCAGCCCCGGACAAATGAGCAACTTCACGAGGCGTGCGGAAAACACTGGCATCAAGGGCTCCTTGTAGCTGGAGCCCCCATCAATGCCCACGGGAGCAGCAGTGAAGAAACCACACAACGTACTGCACTGAGCAGCGCTTCGGCAACAGGACTCGCTAAAGCAGGCCACCTGAAGCACTAAAGTGCTCTTGACGGAAACCGTGGTACTGGCAATCTCCCAGGATGCATGTGAAAGGAGGCTCAGAAAAGAAGGGATTCTTTTACACTGTGGTTTTGGCAAAGAATACTGAATATTCCTGAGAAGGATGATGACTATGTCACTGAACAGAATAAACAGAAGGTTCCTCTGCGTTACAAATGAGGAGAGTACATCGCATGTATTCTAGGCATGCTATTGGGAGACATCGGTCCCTGGAGAAGGGCGTCATGCTTGGTCAAGTAGAGGGTCCGCAGAAAACAGAAAGACGCTTCCAAGATGGGTTGGCACGATGGCTGCAGCAACAGACGCCAACATAACAACATTTATGAGGACGGTGGGAGCCCGGGAAGTGTTTTATTCTGATCGATACAGGTTGCTGAGAGTTAGAACTGACTCGGCAGAACCTAATAACAGCATATGTTTCTCTGAGAAGCTATCAAACAGTCCTCTTTGTTCGTCTCAGCTTTCTTATACAGATCACACACACACACACACACACACACACTCACACACACACACTCACACACGCACACACACTCACACACACATTCACACACACGCACACTCACGCACACACACACGCAAACACTCATGCACACACTCACACACACACTCTCACACACACACTCACACACACACACTCTCACACACACATTCACTCACACACACTCACACACACACACTCACGCACACACTCACGCACACACTCACACACACACATTCACACACACACACACACGCATGCACGTACACCCAGTAGCAAAAGAAATACACAAATCCTAGAGCCACATTGGCAGATTTAGAGATTTACATTCCAGATTAATCTCCTACAAAGTATATTATTATAAACTGCATTATGAAACAGCAACTATGGCAATACATGGCCCCTGAATTTCCAAGATGATTTGATTACGCATATTCTCTGATCATGGGAGGTCGAAGCACACAAACAATTCAGCAGACTCTACTAAGTGATTTCTGATTCAGACATTATGATACAAATCCAACTGGGAGTCCAAGAATGGTCTCATGGAGAGGGCTGTTGAGGGTCACATGTAGTGGCCGGACATGGCTGACATGAACTGGCCAGGGCCCAGTGTCCTCTCCTACGTGGGACAGGGACGGACGTGACTGCGGTGGCAAAGCAGACCGAAGTGTAACACGTCACCAGGGCAACTGAGGAGGCCACAGGGAGCATCCGGGAGAGACACTCCTTCAGCTGGCAGGCCTAAAGGTTCGTTGAGGGTCCAGAGGTGTGGACTGAAAATGAGCCCCCACAGAATCATGGCCCAATACAAGAATCCGTACCTGCTGGGGGTTCACATTTAACGATAGGGTGCTGAGAGAAAGTCAATATTGCTTTGTCAGGAATTCTAGAGTATACTTCTGAAGCTGCCTTGTCTGTATAAAATGTTAAGGATATTCATTATATTTGAGTCATATTTTATCTTACTCATTTTAACAAATCCGGGAGGTACACGTCACGTCCCATCTCGCAGGGGAGGAATCCAAGGTCCAGCGCGGTGCAGCTGAATGATCTGACAGGGCCCTGCTAGTCACAGTCCTGGAACGCCCACCAAGTGAGGAGGGGGGACCATGCATGCATGAGATGCTTGTGGCCCACCCAGGGCATGTGGCTAGCATGCTAATACTGTAGATAACGGCCATGGCATTCCGAGGGTGAACTCATGCAAACAAGAGGCATGAAGCCCTAACGGGGGCTTGGTCAGTTTTGCCACCACACTAGGTTTCAAATGTGCCATCCCAGAGGCAAAGAGGAGGACCTCGCGGCCATCACAAAGAGGCAGGACAGGGGCACATGAAAATATTGAGACACTGAACCTCCTCCATCCAGGAGACAGAGAGCCGTAACACCAGCGGCAAAAAAGCCGTGGCACAGAAGTGGCAACAGCAATGCCACAGCAGTCACAGAACCACGAGACCAGCAGGAGATGGCGCAGTGGACCCCGAAGGACACAGAGTGAGAGAGCTGAGGGCTTTCCGGCAGGAGACTTACTGGCAGGGTGATGTGCCTCCCAAGCACTTCATCCAGGGAGCTAGATCTACTGATCCGTGGAGGCACACTGGTGGAGTGGGTGCTGGGGTATGTATGCAACCCAAACCCCATTGCCATGGAGTTGATGCTGACTCGCGCGGTTTCAGAGGCTTTGTAAATCTTTACGGGAACAGACAGCCTTGTCTCTTTCCACCAAGCGACTGGTGGGTTTGAACTGCCAAAGTTGTGGTTAACAGTCCAGTGGTTTACCTGACAGCACCCAGGGCTCCTTTGGGCATTTATCAGCAGAGCTAAAAGAACTCTGTAGTAATTGCCCAAGCAGGGCATGGGACCAGGCTAGGGGTACAAGGATGGTAAGAGGCATGTCCCCAGGAAAGGCTGTCCTGGTAAAATAGGTGATTGCTCAACATTTTTTACCCTGATCATTAACTAGATTAATAATCCCACAATTGTGAGGATTGTCTGTGAGTTCAGTGGGATCACTGCAAAGAACTATGGAGCCAGCAGCAAGGCAGAGCGTGGTATCGGAGCTGGTGAAAAGCTGGGAGGGTGGCGGCGTGTCTGACTTTGCCCTCATAAGAAATGCTCCTGCGCTGTTGGTAGTGATTCTCTCTCCCTCTCGTGAGGCTAAAGGAGTTCACACACTACTCCACATCACTTTGGCGCAGGGCAAAGGAGCTTGCACAGAGGCGAAGAGCTACCTACACAAGAGGGCTTCAAAAGATTTGTGGGAAAATAGGCTTAAGAGAGAGCAGACATTTTGTCACGGAATCATTTTAACAAATCCCTATCATATCACCTGGTGCAGTCAAATCAGCCTCAAAAGAGACCTCAAAGTCCTTGCTCTTAGTCATTTTGCTGTAAAACTTACAACATCACATCTGAAGACAATCATAACCAGAATAAATAAAGGGCACAAAAAAGCATGGTGAAATGAAAGGCAGCCTGGGATTAAGGTTCTCCGCCTTTCCAACTGCATCTTTGAAGGCATACTGAGTGGTAAAATCCGTCTCGGAGCAGTCTTCCACTTACATAAAGGAGGCAAAAGGTATACCATGCGAAGAAATCGAAGACACCAGTAGCACATGGTCTTTACTCTCAGGAACCTCCTCAGCTAATCTGAATGATGTAAATTGGCATACTTTAATTTGTTTATAGATTAGTCACCTGGGTTGATATGTACCTTATGCACAGAAAAGGAAGATGACCACATGACATAATTCCAAATCACACAAAAAAATCATAGACACAACAAATTATCTTGATTCACCTACTGTAACAAAACAAATTTTATAAGTATATTGTGGAAATTAGGAAGGAGGGAGATCCAGGAAATTTTCAAGCAGATAACAACAAGTTTAAATAAATAAATGGGATCTATTATTGTTTTAGAGCCCTTGTGGCCATAGTGGTTTATGTGTACGGCTGCTAACCAAAAGGCTAGCAGTCAAAACCACCAGCCACTGCTTGGGAGAAAGATGAGGGAGGGTTTCCACTCCCATAAAGAGGCACGGTCTCAGAAAACAGAAGGGGCAGTTCTATCCTGATGTACAGATAGGGTTGTTACGAGTCAGCAATGACTAGGTGGTGGTGAGTTTATTATTATTATTTTAAGATATATAGAATATTATCCATTAGTTACATAATTTCATGTTAACTTGCTAAGTGCAGGGGTGGAGGCTAGCCTGTCAATCAGGTCACAGCCTGATGGCGCCGCCCTGTGGGCGTGGCCTTCGCATGAGGATTCTGCAGAGGCTAGTGTCACTCTCTGCTTGCACCTTCCTGTTGAAGAGCCCCGCTCAGAGAGCTGGAGGAGCCACATGGAGACCCGCATCAGCACTGAGCTGCTCCCACTGCCAGTGGATCCACAAGACTTTGTACCCACCGGTCTGTGATCTTCCTGCATTCTGCATCATTGCATTGACTGCGTGAATCTGAGGAAAGAGTTTTGAACTAGCATCGGACATATGAGCTAATATCAGACTTGTGGACTTGATCTGGACTGGGCTGGGGCTTTTTCTTAATATACAATTACACTTTGATATAAAGTTCTTTCTTATAAATATATGAGTGTCTCTGGATTTCTTTCTTGAGTTAACCAGGACTAACATACACAGATTTATCAAAATTAGGTATGCTAAGTTTATTTCTATATCAGTGACTATAATATATACTGTATATACTCGAGTATAAGCCGACCCAACTATCAGCCAAGGCACCTAATTTTACCATAAAAATTGCATTAAAATATGCTGAAAATTATGGTCTGTATATGAATATGTAAATGTATTCCTTAGGATTTTCATGTAATCACTTAAGATTTCAACACCTCACCCCATTTCCTTTTTCAAGTTTTAAGCACATCAATCAAAAATTCTTTTGTCACACTACCCCAGGAACTACACCACTGAAATCACAGTCTCAGTCATTCCATGCTCTGGCTTTGGTCACCCTAAACAAAATCCTTTTGTTCTTGTTTGTTTGTTTGTTTTTTATGCAGTGCAGCATAATATAACTGATACAGCATGGAACCTGGAATTCTATCTGAAAGGAATCTTTGTTCTACCCTGGTTTAACTTCTCTGAAGTTTTGTTTACTCAATTACAAACTAGAAATATTAAAAATCCTGCATGATGCTATTAATCTATTGTAACTATTATTAGCTTATCCACTTGTCTTTCTAGATTATGAGGTATCTTCTGCAAAGTACCTAATTTTATGACTGTAATTATATTGTAATACTCAGTAATTTCTAGTTGTTTCTTCTTCATCATAACCAGCTTCTTTTTAAGTATAAATGAGTTCCTGGCTTAAAATAAAGGCAAGGTATTTGAAATGACAGTTCAAACCACCATGGAAGCATACAGAACAAACCCGAGAAATCACACACCTTACTGCAAGGGTGGGTAAACAGCTACCATTTATGGAACATTTATTCTGTCTTACAGAAGGATAAGAAAATAACACAACAAGCGAACACAATCTTTGTGTTAGTAAGCAGGCCAGGGGCGGTGGGCAAACAGGCTGTGCTGAGCAACACCGTGCGCAGGTCGGAGACTGGCAGCGCTGCTGCAGCCCCCTCACGGAGCTGCTAGTGGCAGGTGTCACCTCAGGTCAAGGTCAAGGTCAAGGAGGGAATTCACACGCTTGGGAAACCGCTTTTCCCCCAGCACTGCTACTTCACTCTGCGCCTGATCGTCTGCTTTTAGAAGGCTGAGGAAAAGAACAATAGCAGACTAAGACCAAGCAGGCAGGCTTCAGAAAATGGAAAGCTAGTATCACAAAACAATTGCAGAAAAATTAAAAACAAGGATAAATGCACCACTGAGACAGAGAGCAGGTTTTTCATCAGCGTTATGGCAGAACACAGCAGAACCTGGAAACCAACTGGCTGAAAACAGCCCCTGGGCTCGATGCTGTCAACAGCAATGATTGAGAGAAGATTGATCGAAGTGCCCAGGCAAGGATGTTTGTCTGAGTATGTTCCTGGGCACCGAGGTATCGGAGAAAATGAAGGAGCTGACGGACGGGCAACCAATGGATGTAGAAAATAAGACTTCAGCCTCATGACAACCTAATCACAGCCTCATCACAGCCTCATCACAGCCTCATCACAGCCTCATGACAGCCTCATCACAGCCTCATCACAGCCTCATCACAGCCTCATCACAGCCTCATCACAGCCATGGCCTTCTGGAGCTGAATCTTCCAAAGCTAATTTCCAACGTTTTCTTCCCCTTTTCTCATCTCCACATAAAACCGTTTCCTCATTTTTATTTCTATCATTTGTCTAGTGTTGCTAAGAACAATCTCAATTAATAAAAACTGGCCTTCTGCTTACAATATCTTTGGATCAATTTAAAAAATCATTCGTGCTCTGCTTGTCTGCTTTGTTTAATTCAAGAAAATTCCAGGATCATATTTCTTTCTTTCTAAGACTACATCGGAATAGGTTTCTTCCACTCAGTTCTTCTAATAACAGTTAAATACAGCGCACTTGTTTATATCTTTGTATCATCTTGAGTTGGAAACCTATAACAAAAATGTTAAACTGTGATAAGATAATAAGATTTAATATTTTCCCTATTTTCTTATAGATGGTTGATACAGAGCCTGCAAATCTATTCAAAAAAGTCAACAGCAGTGGGACATTATAACAAGAAGCTCATTGGAAATTAAAATGGTCATACGTGGCCCAGAGATGGGATCAAGACCTTTATGTTCCACGTTGAAAAATGAGGGGCACAATTTGCAGCTCCATTTCTAAGTAATAACTCAGAAATCTGATTTTTAAATTGCTTTGCAAACAAAAAGAGTAGAGGATATATCACAGAATCATGATTATATGACCATCATACATTTAAACTCTGAACATCTATTTGTTTCTGAGGGAAAAATTAAAGCATCAAATAAGACCTATAAATTGGACAATTATTATTTCTTCATAAAGAGAAAGTCATGACTGAATAGTTTGAAGTTATTTGCATGCTCTTGGTTTTAAACCTAAATATGTAACACTTAATCTTTGCTTTGATTTTTTTGGCATGTGCTTTTTAAATATTAAAACAACAGGGATTTTGCTTCTAAATACAACCAGTTCTACAGATGTCATAATTAGCAGTGTTAAGTTAATCTCAAAATTTTAAACTGAGAAAAATTAAAGTATTATTTCAAAAACATGTATAGCTGATATCTTTAAAGTTGCAAACTTCAAGATTTATATCAGTCCTAGTTATGTAGGTAGACATTTCCTGGTAGTGAACTATACTTCCAAATATTGTCATGGAATATTGATTTTTAAAACTTGTCCGCAGCCAAAATATGACTTGCAACAGATGAGAAAAATGATTCTGGTGTCTTGAATCACACTTTCCTGAGTCACAAAAAATCCTATAAAGGCACTGTGCCAGCAACTCAAAATTTATTTCATCACTGAATTAAATAAACACAACTCTACCAATGTAAAATTTAACATTTTTCACTTAAGCTAATGCTTTAAATAGTATCCATTATGTTTTTTAAAGCAGAACTTAGAATACACATTAATCTATACCAATTTTTTAAATAGTACAGACTATGAAAATCAGTTCTTCAGAAAGAAGAGACTAAGCTACCCACCCCCAAACCCAGTGAATACCTCCTTTAATGTTCGTGCTATGTTTTACTTTTCTAATACCATGCATGTGCAATGCATTCAATAAACACTTGTTGATCCAGTCTTTCATGTC
Source organism: Tenrec ecaudatus (assembly GCF_050624435.1). Lineage (NCBI taxonomy): Eukaryota > Metazoa > Chordata > Mammalia > Afrosoricida > Tenrecidae > Tenrec > Tenrec ecaudatus. The sequence goes on from NC_134536.1 coordinate 93,918,819, forward strand.
TGAAATACACTTTAACCACCACAACTCAAGGAAACTATTTATGAACAACATAATTTTACCCGGCTTTGCCTAAAACATTACAGTCGACCCCAACTATTTTCTCAATGCTTCTTAAACTATAATCTTGACTAAACTGAAATCTGAGATCTTTATTATTTAACTTCACTGGGACTTCTTCAATGTCTGCTGACTGTGGGGTGTGTGTGTGTGTGTGTGTGTGTGTTTTAATCTGTCTATAGTGTCTAATGAAAATTACTGGTAATTTGGTATAATTTTTGGTATAATTTTTGTTTTCTAGGATTTCTTTCAGGTAAAGAATGGAACTCAATCATAAGTTATGATTCTTATTCTTATTTAAATTCAAATTCTATTTTTAAAACAGAAGTTTGTTTCCTAAAGTAAAACAGGGTTGTTATTTCTGATCTAAATGGGCTCCCCTGGATACAGCCTATGTACCTAAAACAAAGTTGACGAACAGCATTAAAATCTGCATAGAAATTGATTCATGGTTCAAATTCAGCAGTCATGTTAGAATATAAACATGTTGTAATATGAAATTATCTAGAATTTTTTATAATGAATGTGTAGAAACAAATAGAATTTCAAAGTAAAAATTAAACATTAAAATAAATAATTTCTCAATTGCTTTGAGATTATTATAACATACTTATACAATGGTGCGGCTTTATGCCCTCAAAACTAAATAACAAATTTCACTATTTTTTACCAGAAATTAATGAAAGCGAGCAAGGGAAAACTTGGCTTTTGTCATTTATAATCTTAGCTAAAAACACTCCTCTAAAAGAGTATATAGTACTGGTTTGAGTTCAGAGACCATACTAAATATTTCGTAAGTATTTCTTCACTTTAATTTCCATAAACACAAAAGTAGGAACCACAAGGATGCAAACCAGCACCCCATCCAAATTTGCCCAGACTAGTCTTGTGCTCTTACCAGAAGTCACCTTTGAATTTTCATTTCAAGAGATGTGAGAACAACGGCTTGAATTTCGCAACCCCCCGCCCCTTTCATCTTCCTGTAACACAATCTGTTTATTTGCTACAAAAGATATTTCCAGGTTTTAGAAGTCCACGATCTATAGTTTAAATTATCTTGGGACGTACTGTGTGTAGATTTTGACATTTAAAATGGGCTATATGTTCAATGAACACAGACACTGAAGCTCACAAGTTTTGCAGCTCAAAGCTCTTCCACACAGAAGAAGGCATTAACAACAGCCAAGCTTCAAAGGGGAATTTCCCTAGAGTGTGTCTTTGTCCTCTCCTGAACAGAGTCCTCTCCTGAACAAATCTCTCCAGAAAGGTAAGATTTCTGGTGTGCTTGCTAACAGGAAATTCAAAATACTCCCTGAAGCTCTGGATTTTCCTGCTTGTTTTCCACAAATGTCAGCGTCCAGTGAGTGATCTAACAGCCCGGGATGGTGCTCCGAGAGCAGGAATCAATCCCGGCTAAAGCGATGGCTGTCGTTACTTTGTTGCACGACAGGAAAAATGTATTTTCAGTTTGGAGAAAATTCCTATGAGGATTTACCCTTACCGGATTTCCCAACCTGTTCGAAGTTTCGAGGCTAAGTACAAACTGAAACTATCTAAATAGTTTCCCCTTATATGGAACCATCTTTTTAAAATAACAGTTCAGAAACTATACTTAAAACAAAACCAACAAAGCTACAAATATTTACTATTTTGTAAATTATGCTTTTTCCCCCTTACCAGTTCTTTTCACCTCTTTTTCCTTCTCTGTAACTATATTAAATTTCTACCCTTGAGTGTATGTTTAAAAGCATGTTAAAACAACTCGCTAAATATAAAAAAGGAAAGGAAGGGGAGGGGGCGGTGAGAAGAATCGACTTTATTTAATCTATAATGCCAACAGAGATGTGCCAAGACTTCCACTAAATTAAACACATTTTTTTCCTTTTTAAAGTTAATCCTAGGTACCATAGCAACACAGTCTTTAATGCTAGGCTTTGCGGTATGAATAAATCAGCCCAAATTATTTTTGAGCAATTTAATTCTGGTCATTAGAGCGCTACAATTTTGTTATAAAACACAGCAGAAAGAGATGCTCTAGGTTACCAACGCTTAGGTAGAGGGAACCCAAAAGAATGGTTCACTAGACTGCAGGAGTGAATTTATTTCTGCCCTCTCAAGTTCAGCGAGGGAACACATGAACAAAGCAAACCAGTCTCCACAGGAGCCTCTGACCCACATGAGAAAGGGCTGGTCAGTGTTCTCATTCTCTGTCTGCAGGTGACTTTCCCCTTGACCCAGCCAGCCAGGAGCACAAACCCATCAATTGTAATTTAAATAACATAGAATGCAGGCCCCAACACAAAAGTTCCTCTTTACCGGATCATCGAGGTGTCTACATTCTAATTTGGTTTTATTTCTTACAGACAGGCATTTCAGGCTGGCTGCCTGTGCATTTGCAAACACAATTTCATGTGAGAACGTCAAGAACTGGGCAATACTTCAGAAACAGTGAGACAATAGACATGCTGCCTTTTTATACATGTAGAATTGGCTAAACTTGCATGCTGATAAACTGAACCTAATTCACCATGTATTCTCCAAAGTTCCTATTGCTTTCTTGGTGCAGAGATATTTCAAAAAAGCATGATTAGGCAGTGACTGGGATTTAATTGTAGATACTTTTATTGTCAAAGGTTAAAATATAATATGAAATTAGAAATGTTCAAAAAGGCTCTTTGTTAATAAATTTGATGAACTAAATTTATGTAGTTCATGGAAAAGGATAACATTCTCATAGCTATCTTGATAAATGAAGGAAGGTGGACTATTTATTGACTACAAGAAATTCAATCAGATGCCACAATTAGGAGTGAGAGCCTGAGAGTCAGAGCACGGACTTCCCCCAGAGGGTCACTGGAGCCTACATATCTGTCACACACCACAGATAATGATGCGCATAAGCATAAAAGGAAACACAAAATAACCACGTGTGCAATCCCTGGCTACTAGCCACACACATTACAGAGGCCAACAGAAAGGAAACACATACTGTTCTTGTGCTTATCAGAAACGGAGCACGTAAGTGTGTGCAGAAAACACACAAAACAGGCATGCACTTGAGGGAGGGGGGAGTGGGGAGGGAGGAGGGGAAAAAAAAAGAGGACCTGATGCAAGGGGCTTAAGTGGAGAGCAAATGCCTTGAGAATGATTGGGGCAGGGAATGTATGGATGTGCTTTATACAATTGATGTATGTATATGTATGGATTGTGGTAAGAGTTGTATGAGTCCCTAATAAAATGTAAAAGAAGAAAAGAGAAAAAAATGATTAGGGCAAAGACTGTACAGATGTGCTTTATACAATTGATGTATGTATATATATGAACTGTGAAAAGAATTGTATGAGCCCCAATAAATTGTTAAAATTTTAAAAAAAAAAAAAAAGATGTTTACACGGTTTGGGTGCCAGAATGATTCACTGTATTCATGGATCTGTTTGCAGTAAAGAGGGACACCCTCCCACACCAAAAAAAAAACCAAAAAAAACAGGCATGCACTTAACAGCAAGAGATACTTTTATTTAATAATATAATAATTTATATAATTCCAAGAAATCCTTGATTTCGACCATTTTATGTGGTGACAAACACAGCCATACGGTACAGAGAGGTACACGTGGTGGTTGTGTTGGTATTTGAACCACTTGTCCTGGTATACTTGGGCACTGCAATAGACTCTGACTTAAAAGTGGGCAGAGCCTGCTCTTCCTGCTATCAAGCATTAAGCCTACAAGAAGAAAACCTGGTGGGAGAGTGCCTGACTGTCTACGTCAAGTCCAATCATGATTATTTTTAGTGCATTTTTGTTTGGGGGAGGGGAACTTACTGGGAAATGATGGTTCTCTTTAAGTGGCAGGAAGTTAAACTTGGAGTCATGTGTTCATTTCATTTACATACCTTCTGGGATGAGGATGTGCACATTAGAAAAGGTGGACTTAACTTCAGCTAATTAATTACTCGCGGTGCCCTGGGTGATGCACTGGGCTGCTTACCCAAGGTCAGTAATTTGGTGGGAGACAGGTGAGATGGTCTGCTCCCTCCAAGATTGACCGTTGAGGACACCCGGGGTGGTTCCACTGTGTCCTCCCTGTAGGCTCTCTGAGTCAGCAGCAATTTAAGGGCAGTGGGTTTGTTTTGGATTTTGCTGGAGCAGAGAATCTGAGCTGCCACTTGAGTTCTGAAGCTGATTTTGAAAAGAATAGAAAATTCTAGTTATGATAGGCTACATGCTCAGTTTTCTCCACAATCATTTAAAAAAACACTGAAGTGCTTCATCAGGAAATTAAGTCTGCTTCTGTCATTTATTTTCATATCTATGAAATCATTTAGATGAAGTTATGTAGCTAAGTAATTTGATTAAGACTGTGGCCTATTTATGATATATTAGGCCTGTGTTTTAAATAGAGTTCACAAATTTTACCCTAGCCTTGACTTCCACCAGATCTGAAATCTCATCGTCTCCTCACAGTCAATATTTGAGAGCTATATTCCAAGGTCAACTCACTGTGTAGAAACAACTTTCAGGAATATTTAAAGAAATGTCTTTCAAGAATTAAATTAATTTTGTTTTCTTAATTAAAACACATGCAACAGCACGACTCATTGCAATTTAAGTTCATCTTAAAATCAAATGTAAACACAAGTGTGCTGGCAGTTCCCTGGCTGGCCCGGGGCTGTTAGAGATCTGGAGGCAGCTCTCACGGCAGGGACAAAGTTAGCTGCTCATACGTAAGTGCCACCAAGTGGACATAGCTATCTGCAGACAGGTTCACGCCCTGCATGAAGCAAAAAGATCCCTGTTATCCCTAAAAAGCACCATTTTTTAAAAGTTCCATTAAAAAAAACTACATTTACAGGTACACACACATGTATGCGCATGCATGTGGGTTTACAATGCATTAAAATTTCATCATTTTCATTTCCAATACTCAAAATGAGCATGCCTGCATTCGACATAACAAATCATCAACCCACAAGGATTTTCCTTAGGTTTCCACAAATGCTAATTATGTAGCAAATCTAATTAAGTTCATATGATTCCGTTCAGCTATAAGTACTTCAGTTACTTCAGAACTGCCAAAAGGGATCTGAAGTGTCTCTTCTTACTCCAAAACAATCATGCTGCATGCCAAACTGATAACCGTTACCACAGCTGCCGCGCAAATGTGCAGGACAGACTGGCTGAGTAAATACAGTGTTCACACATTAGTCTGCGCGGCGAGCAATTTCAGACTCGGAATGACTGACTGTAGGTTTAGGTGCCTGTTATAGGAGTATTCTATATGAGTATTATTAAATCATTTGTTTCTCCCAGGATGGCTTAAGCAGATTTCTATAAGCCATGAGTTTCCTCAACTAAGAACATGTACTGACTGAAACGGAAAAACCCAGAGCTTACTGAATTCTTCTGAAAAGTTCTCCTGCTCTCGTGAAAGAAAGTAAAGATGGCTTTATGCGTTTGAGAACACATTTATGGAGTAATGAACTGGCAACATATTTAACCTGATATATATTACATAATTAGAAATGAATAATTTTCAGTCTCATAGGTAGAGATAAAAGCAGCATGCGGGTAAATCTGAGCTGTAAGGCTCAGCGACTTTTATTTCAGTGAGTCAAGTGGCTCATGGAAGGAAAGCCTTCTCAGGGAGTTCTCCGAAGTGACTCTATGGCCATGGCCATGGCCCCATGAGGCACTGTTGGATCACCACAGCAGCTCCCCTCCTTGCCGACATGCTCGGCTTCCCAACGCTGGAATATTCTGGAAACAAAATGCTTCTCTCTCTAGGCCCAGAACAACACGACCTAGTTTCAAGATTGAAACATACCACTTTATGCAAAACAAACAATTACCTTTACTGGCTGAATTATTTCATACAGATTCAAATTTGTAAATAAACATACACACCATTTCAAAACAAGGTAAAATCCTGACGTAAAGGCTCTGGAGGGTTGGAAATGGAGTGAGGGAAGTGTGTACACCCAGGAAGGGAGGAAAACAAAGGTCGTCAGGGAGCAAATGACGAATCCGGAGGAAACCTGAAAACAAGAATGCGACGCATTTCCACACAGCTCCGGAGCGGTTCTTACAAGAAGGACCCACCTCAGTAGTCATGTTCTCCGCTAAGTACTAGTATGCACAAGCAAGTGAGCATTTTCAAGATCAGCAGTACTATACTTGCTTCCTTACCAGACAGCTAAGTATCTGCCAGCTGTGCGCTGCTGACTCAGGCAGCAACGGTTAACCCTTAAAGCTGTATCTCAATTGAGGGATGCAAAATTGACTGTAAATTATCAAAGGCACTAATTTAAGCAGCACATTGCAGTGTAGGCCACTTCAGCCTAACTCCTAGCCCAGAGTTGACGTTTGAATATTTGCTGAGAGTATGATTGAATGTATGGATTCACCAAAGAATTCCGATTTTTACTTATGTTCTGTGTCTGAACACTCGTGGTCTTAATTACTGAAGAGGAAAAAAATATGAAGAAGACCAGAAACAGGGTGTAGAGATGATTCCTCATTCACAATCATAGGAAGTGGTCACTGGACCACAGGGACCCCTACTCATGCTCATCCTCCTGATGCCCCACTATTGCAACGGTGACCACGCCCCTCCAGTAGTTAACAGTGTTTTGTTTGTTTCCTGACTTTCCAAAGCATTTTATTATTTATTCTTATTCCTTCCACATCTCCAGAAAGACATGTACATATCCAAGTACAGCAATTGGGGTGGGGGGGGGGCTGCCCCTGATAGAGTGGAGGAGACAAAGGGGAAAACCAGATGGCTAACAGGCCAACCCTGGCAGGACCATAGCGATAAATGGTTTAAATATATATTTAGAATGTATTACATGGCATCCTCCAGGTGAACTCTCAGGATTCACGTATAAAAAAGCAGAAATATTATTAAGAGCGAGGCAGATTACTTGAGGGGGGTACAAACAATGGAGTGCTGAAAAAAGCCAGAGTCCATAAACAAAAGGAACAGACCATTTTTTTGTAACTGGGGGTGGGGGGGTGGGGGTGGAAATCAATTAATTCAGTAAAAACTTTTTAAGGGTCAGGAATGAAATGTCCACTTCTTGGGAAATTATAAAAACACAGGATTTTAGAATTGAAAGTACTTTGCTGTTGTTTGTGGCTAAATGAAATCTTTCTTATTGAATAGTCAAGTATCTTTTCTCTGCCCATAATCTACTACACACATCACTATTAACAGTGCAGGAATGACATCAAAAATCTCCCTGTGTACTCACTACTGGTTTCCTTCCCTGCCGCTTAGCCCTGCATCTGGCCCAGAGGCCGTTATGTTTATAGACTATACAGAAAAAGGCTGGAAACTAACAGAGTCACCTAGCAACATGCACAAAAGATCCTATTTTTTTAATGAAGGTTGTCTATTGTTCCTTTGGCAAAGAGTAGGAATCCAGTGAAGATAAAAGCAGACTTTCATTGCTCTGTTCATGGAGAGTTGGGACCAAAAAACACAAAAGGCCCTTCTTTCTCATTGATATCCTCTCTGTGTTTTCAGTAACCCATGGCTGATTATAATCCATCAAATTCTGGGCTACTACCATAAGAGCTCTGCCACCTAGCAACTCCAGGTGATTGTGACGTCGTCTAGAAATGAAGGTGAATTTTAACTACAAAGTTTGTTATGTACCCAAGTAGACAAAATTCTGAGGCTTATTTGTTCACGAGAATTGTCTTGATTTATAAAAAATTCTGATTATTTGAAAGTTCTATTTGGTGTGCATTAATACTTTAGAAATTTTAAGTAAATTCTAATCCCTTTTTTCACATTTGGAAAAGAAAGACAACATTTCTCAAATTCTTTGGGGGTTAGCATTAATGTTGTACTAAGAAGTAGAATATTTTGTTTGAAATCTATTATGAACTAAGTATATGCCAAGACTGTTTGGGCTCTGGCTTTTCCAGTCAATCATCACTACTGTCAGCATATGCTAATCATCATCTACACATGAAAAACAACTCCCATGGATCAAATGGAAAATGCCATTCATGAATTCCTTCAGGAGAAGCCATCGGAGCAGGCACCTGGCACAACAAACCTGGCACACAGTAGGCCCTCAACAAGAACCTAGCACACAGTAGGTCCTCAACAAGAACAAGTACACCTACAAATTCCAGTTTTCACCTATCTTAAAGTCTCCTTTCTGGCTGCGAGAATTGCAAAAGCTCATGTGTCAGTGTTGAACCTTTTAAATACTGATCACAGAAACCAAGTCAGCTTTGAGAAAAAATAACTTCAAACTTTAAATGTGACAGGTTGTCAGATGACTATTCTGACACTGGTAGATTTCCACTAAAATGGCAATCAGTGAAACGAAATATGAACACAGAACTAAAACAAAGTAGAGCGCACAAGAAAGGGGGGGATGTGCTTCAAAGGCCTTAGGAAATTCTTGCTTTTTGTTGGAGATTATTCTAAGTACTAAAATGTTAGAGATTATTCTGAGTAAGTACTGAGTAAATGTAATGATTATATCATTGTATTAGTGAAATAACCTTACAACTATACACAAAATCCCCAAGAAAAGTGTCAGAATCTGCTAATTATGGGTGCAGACTGTAAGGGAAACCAGGCCTGTGGTAGGATAATCCACCAGTTAAGACTAAAAGGGCAGGTTTTACTCAACAACAAAGTTCAGAGGGTTGAAAAAGTGGGAGGCATGGGGGCAGGACACAGAGAGAAATGTGGGGATGGGTGATGGACGTTCCATTGAGGGGACTGCAGGGGGTGACAGGAAACAGAATATGATGAACTGTTGAAGGGGTGCTTTGTAGACCTTCACCTCCTTCACAAAATTCACTGCCATCAAGTCAATGCTGATTGATAGAGAGAGACCCCCCCATGCAGGGCAGAGCTGTCCCCAGGAGTTTCTGAGACTGGGACTCTTTACAGGAGCGGAAAGCCCTGTCCTCCTCCCTCCGAGCAGCTGGTGGCTTTCTACTGAAGACCTGGGGTTAGCAAGCCAGCGCAGAACCACTAGGGATCCAAGGACAAAGACAAGCCTATAAACAGCAAGTCCCAGAGGAACAAGAGTGCCAAACAGCATGCTGAAAGGTGCTCTCGCTCGCGGTGACCGAGGACCCCAGAATGAAGGACCTGCTGCCCGAGTCCAAGTTCAGCTGCAGTATGGAGGTTCTAGTGTAGTAACTGTGGAGAAGAAGCTTCTTGTTTCCCACAAAATTGATCCCCCACTTTAAAAAATCAACTCTTTGGCTTCGATGGATTTTAGATTTATAGAAAAACTGCAATGGTATAGCGAGATTTCATATACCCCACACCCGTTTCCCCTTCTCAACACTGAACGCTAGCATGGAACATTTGTAGCAGTTAATGAACCAACACGGAAACATTATTATTAACCAAAGGCGATCCCTTATTCGGATGTCCTCGGTTGATAACTACTGCTCTTTTCTGGTCCAGGATCCTGTTCAGGAGACCACATTTTGCGTAGTCATTCTGTCTCTGACTTTGGCACTTTCTCGGACTTGCCTTCTTTGGATGACTGACAGTTTTAAGGAGCACCCACCGCTCAGGTATTGTGGTCCCTCATTGGGGATGTGTCTGCTGTTCCACTCATAATTAGACTGAGCTTCTGGGTTTTCTTACAAATATTTTTAATCCCCAAATTTAGTCACCCAGGGAATAGAAGTGACAGAAGTCTGATCATTTACACTTCAGAAACTATTCAGTGGGTTTTTGCTGACTACCTTGGTGGGAAACTATTTTTGGATATTGAAACGCTTTTTAAGAACCTTGTCTCGTCAGTGGGAAAGGCGCAATTCTAACATGCGCCAATTACAACTGTCCACAAAGCAGTCCTACAATGGATAGTTATGGGCATTTTCCTAGCAAACAATCTTTAGACCTCTTCCAAACTACCGTCTTTTACTTTAAGTGGTAATTCCATTTTACAGGAAGCTTTGGCAGTCTATTAAAACTCTATCTGGCATTTGTCCCATTTTCTAGACAAAGAGCCTGCAAGCTCGTCAAAATGACACCCTTAGGAACCACCTATCCTTGTAAAACAGTAACCAGAAAATGCACAGCAACACATTTGCTTGATAATCTCAGAAAAGATGAGAATAAAAGTGATAGATTCTGCCACAAACGCAATGTTGTGAAGTACTGGGAGCAGGGACAGAGAGGAACTGGTAAGATGGGACACCTTTTGCTCTACAGATATGTAAAATTTTCGGATAAGAAACACTTTGCGTGTAGTAAAGTATTCTGCTTCCTATTTCTCACATGATATTTTAAAATTATTCTCAAAAAGAAATACATTCTGTACAGTATTTTTATATGGCAATCAAAATTGTCCCTGTGGAAAAAACCCCACCAATATTTTGTCCATATAAGAGGATTCTTTATATGAAATCAAGGTGATTCCTATACATGTAGAAGGTACTTTCTCTTTAGGGAGTCAGTCCTGTCCCTCAACCCTTCCCCATACATTTTGAGGGAAACTGACACTGTCCCACTTTGAGAATGGGCTTTGATTGACTTAGCAAATCAGCATATTCTACTCCCCGGGGTTCAGTCATTGGTTCAGAAAAAATGATATTTGTTGTCGAAACAGAGAGAACTTTAACTGCTTCTGGGAACGGCTGGAGCAATGTGGACTGTGCAGGAAGGAAGTCCTGAGATGAAACATGACACCCTCCTTCCTCTCAGCTAATTTCAGAAAACATGGGACAAAACGAGCACTGGATGAAGTAATATTTATCTGTCATAAACCAAATCACTCGGATATGGGGTACAAAACTTGCTGTAACTATTAAAGTTATCTTGCAGTTATCAATAGTCAACAAAGCATAAGCAAACACAAGATAGATGCAAAAAAATACTTTGCAGATTTTTATACAAGTGTCTAATAAGAGAAAATTTGTTCTCAAAATTAAACCTTAAACCACAGGCTTAGTGACTTATGTTTTTATATACATTTTACTTATAAATGTGACTTTCAACCTACTGACCAAATTTGCAATGTAAAATGAAATCATCTTCTATAGTTCTTAAAAACTCTGATGTCATAAAAGGTTTTTTAATTATTATTTTTAATGTCAGTTTAAAATCTAGTGTACATTTTAAACACTAGAATACTCATATAAGACTAATATACTCCCGACAGTGCTCTCGTTGCCCCACGTCGTGGAGTGTGTTCCAGAGTCAAAGGGCTGCACAGAGCCCCCGAGGCTGTGCCCTTGAGGAAGCAGATCACCAGGCCTCTCTTTCAAGGTGCTTCTAGGTGGCTTGAAGGTGCATTCTTTCCACTTGCTGCTGAGTGCCTTACCCTCTGGGCTACCCTTTATGCAACACCTGCAGGGACTGTGTTCAAAAGGCCGGGGGAGTCATGGGAAGACAGCAGGGAAACATGGGAACAGTATCAGGATCACTTAGGAACTTCTGGAAATTGCATGTTCATCCCAGTCCCTAAATGGTTGCTATAGCTCCTGAAAGGAATGACGTAGCCTCACTGCTGTCTATACAAGGAGGCTTAGAAAGTTCTTAGAGCTTTTCCGAAAACGCTTTCAATCCCCGCCCCGCTCCGCATATTTAGAATTTTGTCACTGCTGAGAAAATGCTGTAGTTCTTGCTTTCCTTGAGTTACAGGTTCATTCTTTGCTGCAACACCGAAAGGTGTCAACCTGGTGTCTACACTCGGCGTCTCAGTGACCGCCCCTTCTACATAAACTGATTTCTGGGGCAGTTCCAACCGAGTCTGTATCCCACCACACTTCCCTGCATGGCTACTATTAAAACCACCCAAGGAGCCTGGGGAAAGGTGTGGGTCATGCATTGGGCTGCTAACTGCAAGGTCAGTGTTCGAAACCACGAGCCACTCCAAAGAAGAAAGTAGAGGCTTCCTATTCTGGAAAAGATTGACAGTTTGGGAAACCCAAACAGACAATTCTACTCTCACATAAGGTCACTATGAGCCAGAATTGACTCAACGGCTGTGAGTTTCATTAAAAGAGTTACCCATGCCTTAGACCCACCCCCAGAAATTGAGATTTAATTTTGGGGGGTTGTAGTTTGGGCATTAGAGTGAAAAAACAAACAAACAAAGTCACCATGAGATTCGAATGCACACCCACAGTTGAGAACCCTCAGATCACTAGTTCCCATGAGTTTTTTCCTCTGTCTCTACCTTAAGCTGAAAATAACAAGAAAAAAGGGTCACCAAATCGAAATGATCTCTCTTTTAAAAACACAGCCAAATCCTTTGGCCATTGAGTCCATTACAACCCTTAGCAACCGCAACACTTTAAATCTTTACTTAATAGAAATCCCACAATCTTGGAAATAAAGAAGAGCCACAAAGTCAGTGTGTAGGACCAGGCTCTAGGAACACACACGCAAGTAAAATGGGTAAAGTGTGATGATTTAAAGAGAAAAGAAAGGCAGAATGGAAAAATACGTGAAAGGGAAATAACGAAGGGGGATCCAGATTCCTTCTACCACCGGGCAGCTGAGTCGGGTCTGCATACTGTGGTGTAAGTATGCCGACTGAAGTCTAATGAAGGAAAGCTCTCTACAATGTGTTGGTGCCTAAAACTTAGGGCGGAAGTAGGACATGCGTTTAAAGAACAATGGAGATAAGTGAAATTTGTCGTGTTATTTTTGTGCAGTTTTAGAAACAGAAATCATCATTCAAAATAATTCACCTTGTATTTTACATTATAAGCAAAGTTATTTCCAAAATGCAGTACTAACAGAAAAGAAATGAGAGAAGCATATGTCTGTAACCATTCATCTCATCACAAATAGGTAACTAAAGTAGTTAATATTGGGCGCGTGGCGGTACACGTGCCATGCATGACCTCATTTATCCTCACAAACACTAAGAGAAGGGAGAACCTTTCTTATTTCCATTTTCGAAATGACTAGACTGGCTTAGTGAGAGGCAGGAGGCAAGTCCAAGTTATATTGTTTGTGTGAAGAACGAGTATCTGAAACTTTCTCTGTCGGTTTCTATGCAATGCTCTTCTTTTATGAATTGTTACCAATTGCGAGAAACGGTTCGGAGGCCACAGCTGACCTCCTCTGGCTACACGAGGGAGGGGACTCCATCGCCTCGCCGGTGCCATTGCACGGACGCAGAGGTCAGCTGGGCCTCCCCCTCCATCCTTCTGCACCCTAACCTGACGCCACTGCGCCTCTGGTCGGCTTCTGCCGGGTTTGAGACTCTCTTGCAATAGTCACGCAACGCACAGACAATCCTCATGATTAAGGAGGTTATCAGGGACGTCAAACATGGGTCAGAAAAAAAGTCAGGAGACAAGCTTTGTTCCAGAGCAGCCCCTCTCCTTAGCCAGTAGCTAAATCTAGCTCTTTCAGCAACCGATCAGCCACAAGGTCCCTGGGTCTGGGGTCCCTGGGTCTGGGCCCAGGCAGTCCATCTGCCATACCACCTTACTGTAAAGTGACACAGGCCCCCACACCCTCCCTGCCTGAAGTCCCAGAGGCGGCCAAGGCCAGGCTAGCGCAGGCCAAGAGCAGAGGCCAAGGCGAGGCGCTGGGGAGAGAGCAGAGGTGTGGTACTGAGCTTGTGGGGCCGCTCCGCGAGCAGGCTTCTGAGCCCACAGGGCAGAAGGCCAAGAAGGCTTTCTCCCTGTGTAGCCTGAGGAGGTCAGATACGGCCTCTGTGCTATTTTTTACATCAATTAAACAAAACCAGTTTGAAAAATTGTTTAAGCCACAATTGAAGTAGGATATATATGTTAAATTATTAGGTAAATATACAGATACTTGGGCAATTACAAGACAGAACAGAAAGCAAAGGCATGCCAAATACAGTGATTGACTCAAGGGACTCTTCATAAGGATTTATTAATGATGACAAGGAATTATCCTCAGTGGACTTCACACACGTCATTTCTGCACTTCAAAGTTCTTGCGTGGTGAACATATTCCCAAATCACTCGACTCTTCATTTACATACAGCCCCGAAGCAGGAAATCAAAGTTGCCCCTGACTAAAGGTGGCCATGGTATCCCAGTTCCTAATCAATTCACCTATCAGTTGACAAGGCATGCAACAAATAGGCTCCAATAAACTTGAAAATGCTAACTTTCGAGTAAACACAGGAGAAACAGGAGGAGGATTGCACGTGAGTGCCCATCTCCGATTCTTCTAAACACCCTGGGGAGTGCGTGAAGGTTCACCTGGGAGCATTCCTCTTCTTCCACCCATGCTCCCTGAGGGAAAGCTCCACCTTATTTTCCTCTTTGCTCTCTAAAACTCCAAAGTCACTGCCATCAAGTCTCTTCTGACGCACAGCAACCCTAGAGGACAGGGCAGGACGTGGCCCAGGAGTTTCTAACCGGAGGAGCAAGCCTGGTCTTTCTCCCGTGGATGGGCTGGCGGTTTCAAACTGCTGACCTCAAGGTTAGCAGCAAACCTCGTCACTAGGGCTCTCTCACTAGGAGCCAGCAGATGTGGTAGACTTGGAGGAGCCTATTTCTATAGTACATACTTATATTTTTGTTGAACTTATATTGGATGAACTTATTTCATGTTTGATATTAACCAAAATGAGCCCTGGTGGTGCAGTGGGTAATTCGGCAGGCTGCTAACCGTAGCATCAACTGTTCAAAACACGCAGACACTCTCCGAGAAAAAGATGACGCTTTCGACTCCTGCAAAGATTTGGTCTCAGAAACCCACAGGGGCAGTTCGACTCCATCCTATATCGTCGTTATGAGTTAGAATTGAGTCGATGGCAGTGAGTTTTCTTTTTTTTTTTTTTTCCTTTTTAGTTTTTTTCACCTGAATTTGCAGCTGTTTAGATTTTATGAAATGTGATTGGGAGTAAAAACCAGCAGAAAAATGAGAAAAGGGAAGGAAACTTTTATGCTTTACTTATTACTGAACATTTTATAGCCTCTGAGTATACATATTAGAGATTAATTTCTGGTTTCATATTAGTTAAAATTTTTAAAGCTCAGGGTGACACTCATTCAAATAGAAATCCCTTTTTAAAAATTTATGCAAACTTGGGTTTTCAGCTCGTTTTCCTGGGTTCTAAATTGTGGTCATGCTAAGAGAACATATTAACACTTCTAGGTTAAAAAGGTCACTAAGAATTGGACACAGAGCAGAGGCTTTATCAGGTCCATAGATTTACAGTCAAACAGCATCCTCATGATACCTACCACGGGTGGTGACTTCTATGTCTGTATGCTTTGGGGTTGTGTTTTTTTGTGTGTGTGACCATTCCATATGTCGCTGTTCAGATTATCTTCTATGATAAAGGAGCATGGCTACAGGAAAAAGATTTTTTTTCCAAAGATAGTTAAACCAACAGATGTAGGGCAACACCAAAAGCAAGTCAAAAGTAGATGTGAAGTCTACTACTCTGTTTCCTCCTAACTCTTGAACCATTGTGACATTCTGCCTCCAGGGCAGACATCACTCTCTGATCATGGCGCTTTTCCTCTCAGCCTAGCTAGTATCCTTCTCAACACAAGGTCTAGGTAGTTCCTACCAAGAGAGACAGGAATTATTAGTCCTAGATATCAGTCCTAGACATGCTATTGTCTAAGTCTTTAAATGATGAAGTATTACCACCTACATAACAAAGTTTATTTAGTGCAGAATAGAATATATATGAGGTCAACTGTCTCAGTATTCTTTATTGGATTTTAATAAAATCAATACTCTTTTTACTTTTAACCATAGCACAAGTACAATGAAAATTTGTCTCATTTTTGTGAGATAAAAAAGTTTAATTGAATCACTGGTCAAAATAAAAAGTGTTTACATAGCTACACTTGCATAACTCTTTTTCAACAATATGTTAAATTCTATTGGAAAAGTCAATAGAATTGCCTTGTACCCCAAGGGGATGGTTGATAATGTTCTTCGGCATAAAGTGATAATGAGGCCTCAATAGTACACTAGAGACATCCATGTACATAGTCCACGGACGGGTGAGTGGATTTGGGGCTCCCCTTGATTCTAGGCCCAATCTAACGAGAGTCAGTGCTTATGACATGGCCCTGCTCGATGCTCACCCCAGTGAAGAGATCGCTGAAGATTTGGGTGCTACAGCAAAATGTGGTGAAGAAAGCAAACTCAGCCTGGCTATCGAGAAGACTAGTGTCTTGGGTCTTAAAGGTTTGTATTCAAACAAACAGCCATCTAAGTGAGGCTTCAACTGAGCCATAGAAGAAGCACAGCTGCCTCTGTGAAGCAAGGATGATAGAAAACAAAATCCAAATACAAAGGAGGGAAAAGCACCAGAGCTTAAATTGTGAACATGCAATTTTCAGGAGGCTAAGGATAAGCCCCAAGCCATCTGCAGGGTCCCACATAGATTAAGTCTCTGGTGGATCCCTTCAGACCACAGTTGAGGGAGATGAATAACCTTGCTATCAGACAGAGATTGTTATAAACTTGATTACAATCGATGGGATTATCTTACAATGTGGTTCCTGGTCATTGGCTCACTCTCTTGGTCCATTTTGGATTCGGTCTCATTTTACATAGTTGCTGCTTCTTTCTTGACAGAAGTCTTTTCCCTCGTTTATGCTAATGTTGTTGTTGGTCTTGTTCTGTCTTTCATATATGTGCTGGGTTTTGTTTGTTTGTTTGTTTTAATGTTTTCTAGAATACAAATCACAGGATGGGCAAATCAAATCAGACAATAATTGGTGCAATGGGTTTTCGAAGAAGGGGGTGAAGTGGAGGGAAATGGGGCGTGGATAATGACTACCGGGAGGCAGGGGAAATGTTCTAGAACTAATTGTGGTGATGTTGATACAACTCTTTCCAAATACGAATAAACTCTGAAAGTGTATTCTATGTGAATTATGTCGCAATAAAACTACTGGTGGAAAATACAGCTCACAGATGTTCATTTCTGTGTAAATCAGATTTTATTTTGTTCATTTGAGGTTAAAGAGAAAATTGCCATATTTAATGCACTTTAAATGCAGCTATCTTTGCATTCAACAACATTTACACAATATTTCCTACTTCATTGAAGATTTATAAGCAGATCTATAATGTGATGGAGGAATCAATGCCAGATAGATGCATGTTTACTCCTTGTCTACTAATGTTTTTAAAGAAGCCACTTTAAAGTTTATTTGTATTTGAAATTATACCATAGACTTTAATCAGATGGAAAAGGGCTTTCATCTACATTATCATTCTCCTTACTCACCAGATTTATAAACAAGTATGCAATTTAAAGAAAAGAATAATGAAAAATATCCCTAATGTAAATGAAATAATAAATTATCTTTTAGTAAACTGATTACCCCCCCCCCCATCAGACTCACACATACAGCCCCATGTTTGAAACTGTGTCTACCTGGCTTTAATACACAGCCAATGGTTACACGGCACCAGAAGACTACCAGGCTCTTTGGGTATGAACCATACATGTAAAAGAAGAGATGGCATGAATCAGAGATTTGATCCCTATACGATGACTGAAAGGGTGATGAGTAATTCAAGAGCGATCCCGATGATACATGGTGGTAGTGACACTCCCTAAAGACAAGTACCGCAAACACAACATAAATGCCACAACAATAATAATCAGGGTTTTCTGTATTACAGGCGCAGTCTAAAAGCTGCTTAGTTTAATTTATTCATAATTCACAGTAATTCTATGAATTAGGTATTACAATTATCCTCATTTCACCAATAGAAAAATCTAGGATCAGAGATAAGAAATTAATCCAAGGTCACACATTCTAGAAGTATCAACCAGTACTTTGATTCTGGTCAATGTCCTTTAAAAGTAGGGCTTAAGAGGAGAACTGTAAATTATGTCACTTAATTCTTTGCTACATCAAGAATTTTACATGCATGTTGTCATGTGCCATCGAATCCATTCTGGTTCATAGCTCCTCAGGTGACAAAGTAACACCGCTCTGTCTTCGTGGGAGCAGAACACCAGTTCTCCTGTGAACCACTGGACACACTGAACTGCCCTCCTTCTGGTCAGTGTCTGTGCACTGAACCATTGTCTCACCGGGATTATTTTATTTTTTTCAACATCTAACTCTGGTAAGCTTTTTTTAAAATTTAATTCATTTTGAAACATTTTATTGTGTATTGGGTAGAAGTTTATAGAGTAGATCAGTTTCCCATTCAAGAATTCATACTCATTATGTTTCATCTCATTGATTGAAGTCCCCACAGTACACCCCTTATTCCAATTCTGCCAAGTCTTTCCATTCTTTTTTAGCAGTATTTTTGGCACATAATCTACTTTGATAAATAGTTCATACATTCAATCATATCAAGAAAAATTGTATAATCAGCACCCCATCAATTTTTGAAGCTTTCCACCATTACCACCCCCCCTCCAGGATTATTTTTGTGAGTGGGTGTGTAAAACAATGATCATATGCCATGTCTGGGTTCCTATTCAACTGTAAGCTTCCTGAGGACTGGGCCGTATCTCTTTTCCAATTAATCCTTTCACATTGCATATTTAAATAGCAGAAATGTCCATTTCTTGTCTGGTTTTAGGATTCCCAAACTGGTCTTTATAGAAAGAAGTTGCAGTGCAAAGTGGGAGTGGCTGGTGGGGCCGTGGATGGTTAGCTAAGCACAATTGTTGGGGTTCTACAAGTACAGTGTCTGTCCTGAGAAAGGGAGTTGAGGAAAGTGACAGGAGTAACTCCAGGCACTTGATGCTCATGGTGGGAAAGTATCGCTACACAAGCCTTTAGATGGAGTTACCAATAAGCAAATCAAGAACAAGAGCCAATGCTGATGTGTTAACGGAAAGAGGGCCAGTTGAACAGCCTGGGCCTTGTCAGATTCACTGCACACTCTGCTTTTTAATGGCTGCATCCTGGCCCTACTGTGATGAGGGAGTAGAAAGATGGGTAGTCTCCTCGGGTCCTCAAAGTAGCAAAGATCTCTAAGAAAAGGGGAACTGTTTTAAGCAAAATAATTATTCTCAAAGATGCCCATGACCTAATCCTGAGGAACTGTGAATGTGTTCCTTTCACGGCGAGAGGGAACTTAAGGACTTTGAAATGAGAAGGTTCTCCTGCATTACTCAGGTCAAGACAATTTTGTTATATGAATCCTTAAACTGGAGGCCCTTTCTTGGCTGTGGTCAGAGGAAGATGTGACTAGAGAGAACAGTCATGGATATAACACTGTTGGCTTTGATGAAGATGGAAAAATCCAAAGCCCCCCAAAATGTGGGTGGGTCTCTAGAAGCTAGAAAAGGCAAGAAAATGGACTATCTACTACAGAACCCTTCAATTACAGAAATAATTATGACTTCAGCCCATCAACACCTTGACTTGAGTCCAGTGAGACCCAAGTAGGGCATGTGCCCTACAGAACTGCAATATAATAAATTTGTATTGCTTTAAAGCACTGATCTGGAGTCATCTACTAAGACAGCAGTAGGAAATTCACACGAGGATCTTCAAATTTTAGGTCATAGCTGCCCCTTAAAAAGCCAACCCAACCTCACTGCCACCAAGTCTATTTCGACTCATAGCAACCCTAGACAGCAGGGTAGAACTGTGCTTGACAGAAGTAGGAAGCATCATCTTGCTCCTGCGGGAGGGCTGCTGGTTCGAACTGTGGACCTTCTGGTTAGTAGCCCAACACGAAATCCTCCAGGCCACCTTAGAGGTGAGAGGGCAAAATGCCGAGGTCCTACTTGTATGTCAGAGTATATAACCAGGGAGGAAAGGCACATCCTATCCAGTAAATTCAATGAAGGATGAAAGGAATTGGGATTAAAAACCTAATGAATTAAAGCAAGCCCAATGAAAATACATAATGCGAAAGGTTGATGGATAAAAGGTTTTGTGTTGGAAAAAAAATGTTGCTCTCATTCTAAGCCGCACCCCAAAGAGTCTCTGTTGGAAAGCCTACTGGAGCCAACTAAGAATTTCTAAAAAAACCAAACAGAATCAAATGACTATTGGGTCCTCCTAAATGGCTTCTGCTATCCACTGCAGTTGGGAGAGTTTGTGCATGGACAGGAAACATTCTACAAATCATTCCATAGCAAACCCAATGCGAGGCTTCTGAGAAACAATGTGGGCCAATGAGAGAGTGGAGCAAGTAAGATCACTTTCCTCGTTTCTTCCACTCTATCTAGAAATAGAAAGCAAAAATCACAAGACAAAAGTTAGTGGTATGAGTATTTACATGTATTAAAAAATTCTTCTTTGTGGGAAATACCTGGATTCTATCATTTTCGCCATTAATTTAAAAGAATGAACAGAAAATAGATATCAGAAACACATTTATCTATGCTGTTATATATAAAATAAACATATGATATGAATCTACTGGTTATAAGGAGGCACAGTTCTGATGTGAAGAGAGCATATTTTCATCCTTGCAAAGAATTTAATGAATAAAGTTCATGCAATTAAAGGGGGAAATGATGGAAATTGAAAAGTACTTGTGGTTGAATTTGACTGAGTGTTTTGTCATATAGCTTCGCAGAACTGGAATAAGATTACTTTCTATATACAAAAAAATCATTATGACTCAAGAAAAATATAAGACAATCAAATATAGCTTAAGTTCTTAAAATGATTGAACTCCCAATTAAAAAAATAGCTCATTGTGGTTTATAAACGTTTTAACATCTGTTTTATGATTTAACTGTCAAAATGAATCTACTTAAACTTGAGACATACTACCTAACAGGGCCTCCAAGTTATTGTCCTTGCCTTACAATCTTCACACCATAGCAGCTGAGTAATCCTTGATGTCACTCAAAGTCAAATGGCCGGATGGGAAAGACTCCCCTAACAAACATTTCGCTTCCTAAACAGTTCTTTTAGAAGTCAATAGAGCATTTTTCCTCACATAAAATTTCTATATACCAGTTTACATTCTAATTTATGGTGGAAACAAAAAGGAAAAAGAAGGAAGTCAATATTACGTCTATGAAAATTCATGCCAGATATTGTGCTAAATGTCCATGCATTTTTAATGATTTATTTTTTCATAGTCTGTAACAAAAACCACTGAAATGAGCCTTACTGTGTAGATGAAAAAAATCGACAGGTAAAAATCCAAGGTAAGAATATTTACTCTAAAATGACTCCAAGTCATTGTACAAGAAGTAAATGTTGCAGAGAAATATTTTAATAAAACTGGCGACGTGACTAGACAAAAAAGGAAACAGGAATAGTGAAATGCATTCTTGAGAGCACCAAATATTCAGATTTACTGCCAATAAACTTTGTTTTCTGGACTACACTGAATAAAGTGATTTTGTTTTACGAAGATGTTGTTTTTTTAAGTTTTGGCGTTGCTTTGATTTTTTTAAATGGTATTTACAGTGTTAACTCAGTCAAACATACTGGATAGAATTCCATTTGAATAGATTATAATCTCAGTAAACTTTCATCTTTAAATGGATTTATACACACTGCCATCTATCTAGTCATTTTCAGAGTACCGTGCCCCTACAGGACACACTGGAATTCTCCAGGGGTGTCGGAGGCCGTTCAGTCAGTACAGAAGATGACTGCCTGGCCTCCATCCCATCGAACAGCTGGTGCAAATGAACCACTTACCTATCAATGTTTCGCCCATTGTGCCACCAGGGAGACTTTTAAACGGGCTGATAGATAGCCTAATGTAAAAAGAAATTCTAGTCTATTGTGAAACTGGCACTTCATAATATGATAAAAAGATGGAGACAAGGAAATCTAGGAAGTCAATTTGGACATTTAGATAATTGTCTTTACTGAAACAAAACACGCCTAAGGAAAATATACCATTATTTATAAATTTTTATAAGATATATATATTAGTTTCTAACCCTTTCAGCGATAATCATATTTTTTTTACAAAATAAACTATCTTTCAATCATTAATCGACACATCTGAAGTTATATTTTAGCTTTGTCTAGCAAAAATTTACTAATCATGCTCTTTCACAGTTGATGTAAGTGGAAAATATACAACAGAATCATGAACACTATAAAATATAAACTCTGTCATAAAGAGGGGAGAGGGTTAGAACATGAAGAGGCTTCAGAAGTTTCTGGAAAAAATGGAATGAAAAGATACAGTCATTCTGCCACGAACTCTTTGCAGCTCCCCGGTCTGTCACAGTCAGATTCTAGGCTATGGAAAAGGCGGACATAATATAAACAACTTACTGCATTCCTCTGACATGTTTGGCATTCTCTAGGCACTTTGCATATATTATCTCATGTGAGCGCTGTATGTTAAGTACCATCACTGCCGCTTTACAGTAAAGAAATTGAGTCTTAAAAAGAAAAATAACTCTCTTCACCTTCACTCCCCCAAAAAAGAACCACTACCACCAACCTACCAAAAAAACCCCAGCTACAAAGTAGTAGAGTTTAATCTGCTTGTCTGATTAAAGAAAGCCATTTCTTTCCGTGCCTCTGGAGAAAGAAGAGTTGGTGGTAAAGATGAGTAGGAGGCTGGTGCTGTTAGTTGCAACACGTAAATTAAAGGAGAAGCAGGGAAAGCAAGGGTCTTCTTTCAATGCAGAAAGAAGCTTTCAGGCACACATCTCAGCTACACTGGAACTTGCCCTGTTGAGGAATGTGTCCAGAAGCTAACCTGCATCTGACAGCTTCACAGTAAACACTACTCAGCAATACACTGAGGTGAACTTGCACCCATCACTTGCTCCAGACTAGCAGACAGGCATGAAGCAAGGCTTCAGAAGAGTCAGAAAGGAGCAGAAGTCCCCATGAAGACTGCAAAAACTATGGAGACCATCGAAAACTATGTCTCCGGGAGACAGCATGTAGGGCCTTTGCCCGATTTATCTGTTTCTCTCAATTTATATATTCTTGGTCATTAAGGAAATGTTAAATTCTTTTATTTGTCTGATGTCCTTCCATCAACACACACCCTGTTGCCACAACCTTGCAAAGGTTATTTAAGACCTGGTATCTGTTCATGGAATTGAAATCCTGCTGGCCTACACGCTTATGTGCCCAGGGACTGCTAACATTCTTCAATTCTCGGGGAAATCTGAATGCTCGGTGAAGTCTTCTGTGCTGATTTTCTTAGATTGACTCAGGTACCCTTTCCCCTGAAGTCCGAACTTACTTTGCAAACTCTTCAATATACTGGTGTCGTGGCATATGTAATCACTTTATTCATTGATAAATGTCTCCTGCCACTAAATTGATAATTGACTGAATTGAAAGGTTTTCTCTAAAGTCCCATTAATTATTACATTTCTGTTAAATAAGCCCATTACCCACTGTTCTCACCACTTAATATACTTTGAGTGCCAGAATTTAACATTGAATGAAAAAGCTAATGCAAAATATTGCCAAAAGACGACACAATGATTAAAGTACTTTTAATTTTTAAGTGGTATTTTAAAAAAGAAGACCTATAGCTGATACTTACTGAGCCCTGTGTGCCAGTTTAACATCCTGCTAGTGTACATGTATTAATTAATCTCTGTTGTAACATCATGCAAGAAGTATTATTTCTCCTATGTTCCAGTGGTGAAGACTGGACAGATTCACCCAGATCCACAGTCCAGAAAGGGACTTGAATCCAGGCAGTCTACCTCCAGCCTGCACCTTTCTTGTGCGCAACCACTGTCAGTCAGTCTTCCTGGTAGTAGTGATTTATATTTCCATTTTCATTTAATCTCCAAAGCAGTTCTGCAAGGTAGGAAAAACTTACTGCAGAGATAAGTCAAGCCGAATCACCCTAATCCGGATCATACTGCTCTGATAGTGCTATCGTGCTGGGCCTTGTGAAGGATGTGGCATGAAGGCCAGCCTTATCCCCATGTAAAGTACTCACTGTGCTGCACCCTGGGGCGGAAACTACCTTGTTGTCCCTAGTTGGAATGTCTTGGCCACTTTTGAACGCTTATTCTTTTAGAGCAATTGGGAGTCACCTTGTCAAGTTTCTAGGAAAAAACTGGTTTGGCGTTTGTCCGAAATTGGACTATAGTAACAAATCTTCATAATTATGAAAAGTATGATAAAAATAATTTTAGATTGATTCATTTAAGTTTTATGATTTTCTCATAGTGATCGCAAATAATTTTTAAACATTATTTCTATATATTTATAATTGATACTATAGGTATTGATGCTCTTTAAAATGTATTTTTAAAATTTTTATGTATATTAATCTTGTTACACTCCAATTAGTTCAAAGAATCAGTGTACAGATGAAATTGAATTTTCTATGTAGAAATCATACTACATAAATAAATGACAATTTTGTCCCCATCACAATTTTATATTTAATTATTATCTTACTTTGCTAATAGTGAAGACATCATGTAAAACTATAAATATAATTATAATCTCTGATTTTAAAGACAATACTTCCAACATTCTTCTTGGTATAGTTTAACTATTTAATTGCATAGTTTCTGAACTGTACGGCAATAAAACTGTTCTTTTTTAAAGTTTTTCTTCTCTTAATGATAAATAGTTGAAAATTACTGAATGTTCTTTCTGTACTCACTAAGATAATTATGTAGATTTTTATTCCTTTAGGCAAATATATATTATATTAATAGGCTTTTCTAGTCTTAAACCAATTTACTACTCCTGGAACTCAACTTGGTCAAAAAATATATTTTATACACTTCTGGATTCAGTTTGCCTAAATTACATTTTATATACTTCTGGATTCAGTTTGGACTTAACATCTATGCTTACAGTTTCCTGTTCTTGAATTATTCTTGAGAGGTTTGAAATTATCCTAACTTCATACAACAAGGTGGATCAGATTTTTGTCCTAAGCATTGGAAGAGTATGTATGGAATACTGGGAGTGCTGGTCTATAGAATCAATCTATAAAATGAATGCCTTACGGGGAGATTAGGTATTGATTGATTGATTCTGTATCTTTCATGCTACAGGAAAATCTGATTTTTCTTTTTCTTCTTGGGTCAGTTTTAGTCATTTTACCCTCCCTAGGAAAGTGAACCACACAATTTCTAGGAAAATGAACTGCACAGAATATGCATAAAATGACATTCTAAAGTGTGGGGGCATATGAGGGGACAAATAAAAATGTATAGTAAGCCCAGCACATCGGGGGTTCCTGGGAGCCAGAATGTATTCAGTGAAAGATGTAAAAAGTGTCATCATGGCACCATTCTAAATAAGGCAACAATAGATCAGATGCGCCAAAACCCTGTAAGGGAATAACCTACGAAAAAACACAACATTGCTAAGATGCCTTATACTCTATTAATACTTCACAAATGTAATTTCAACTTAACAAGATAGTCATTGCTTTTGAATTAATTACCTATTATAACCAGAACCTTAGTATTCCTAAGCAAATTATAAACTATATCCTAAACCATTTATTTCTAATATTCCCTTGTGTTTATATAAAAGTCTTTACTTGTGTTTCATTTGACTTTTTGTCCTACTAAATTAAATCATTAAATTTCCTAATAAGAACCAGACAAGAGCTTCAGAGGAAGGGAAATATTTTACATAAACAATGCCATCAATTCTAAACATGTAAATGGAGATGGAGTATATATTCCATTACATATATACAAAGGATCTTCAAAAAGTTCATGGAAATTGAATTAAGATATAATGGAATTTCCCCAGGAATTTTGAGTGGAATATATATATTATATTTCTATATATATAAGCATCTAGTTATATGTACATATCTATATCAAACACATCAATCATGTGTAGTTTATTCAAGGAATAGCAAGGTTAGTTTAACAATTGAAAAATTAATCAATGTAATTTACAATGATATTACTTTAAGAATAAATATTACCATAGTACTATATACAGAAGAAAAGCATTTGAGAAAATTAAACACCTCTACTTGATTCTGAAAAGGTGAAGAAATAGAAACAAATGGCTATAATCTGGTAAAAGATAGCCCAAAAGACCTACAGCAAGCATCTAGCTTAATATTGACTTAGTAAGGTTTCCCTGAAATCGATGTTCACATTTAAGTCTTACAAATTCCCTGTACATTTTTCTATTTTCCCCTTGTAGTCTTTTCTCATCCTGTGCACCTCCGCTTTCCCCAGGCTCCAAAAACACTAGCCTTACATCAACTTCTTCCTCCCAAACCAGTGGAGAACTAACTCTAAGAGGAGACTGGGCAAGTATGACTCAAAGGCAGAAGACCTGCTCACAGAGCAGGGTACACCTCATCCTGAACTGAAGCTGAGCATTATGTTTTCAGAAATGTCAGTCAGAAATAAGATAATGAATCCCATCTTTCTGTGTAAATTGTGCACGTGGTATCGTGTGCCATCGAGTCAACTCCAATTCACAGACACCCCCACGGGACAGAGGAGAGCCGCTCCAGAAGGCTTTTCACCTGGACCTGCAATGGAGTGATTGCCAGGGCTTTCTGTCACAGATTCACGGATGGGGCCACAGGCACCCCATCTCTCAGTTGGCAACCGAGTGCTTAACTGCCACGCCACCAGGACTCCTGGAGTGCTCAATCTGCTCGCTCAGACATTTTACAGTTCCTGCGACCCTCACCAGCAGAGTTGGAGATGAGAACAGGTTAGCTGATTTCCCTGAATCCAACTATTGACCTAACCAGCTGCAGCAATTTCTTCCTTCAATTCATGAAAAGAGAGATGGTTGACACAGCAACTAGATTTTAGAGACTTATGAGTTAAAATTTCACACAGCATGTTTTCATGTATCTCCAATTAACTCCGCCTCTCTTCCAAAACTTCACACTAGAGAATTGGCTAGCCACTCTGAAGAATGAATTAGCATTCCAGAGGACTAGAGGAAGTACTTGCTGCTTATTTCTTAATTAAAAGGGATGGGAATATAAAATAGTTTTTAAAGTACTCAAGTTAACATTTTTCTGTATCGTTCACAACAACAACCACTATCCTAAGAGACCTGATGTGTGCTCCTTTAAGACCAGACAGCAGAGAAAGGCATTCACAGCTGGTGTGAAACGGTCTCCAATTTCTCCTGCGCTATTAAGATGCCATAGCCAATTATCTCCCTTTAGGTTGAAAATAGGGTTAGCCAATTTTCCTGAAACATCAGCCTAGCAAACAACCTAATCTGAGAACCACTATTGATAGACTTTCTTGTCACCACTGAAATAAGCTCCCCACCCCACCTCTCATCCCCTCCAAAAGCCCAAATAATAGAAAATACAAATGTAGAGCCCCTGGGTGATGTAGAAACATCTCATGTGCCTCAATGGCAACCGCAGAGTTGGAGGTTCAACTTTAACCAGAGAAACCTTAGAAGAAAAGTCTGGCAGTCTACTTCAGAAAAACCAACTGCCAAAACGTACAGAACAGTTCCTTTTGGACACACATAGTGTCATCAGGAGTCACACTGACATGACAGTAACTGGTCTACTAGTTTTAATAAAAAATATAAAGACGGTACACTAATAAGGCTTGGCAGTGGGCAATTAAAAATGGAGTTAAAATACCAAAAGACTTGCGGTAAAGTGCTTACCACTCTCTGTCATGCCTACAAGGACAGACCATATATGCTGAAAGATGTTAAAAGCATCTTTCTTCCAAAGTCTTATCATGTAATAAACTCTGCTCCTTTAACTAGAAAATATTTACCAAACAATCTCCAGGACTTCAAACTAACAAGCCCCAGTACTACATTGGTTCCAAATCAAGTCCTACACAGGTTCCCCAAAGGTTTTATGAAGAGTTTATTTTTATTCCTAATTCGTTCAAATACAAGAACTATTAATATATGTGAAACTCAATCCCAGACACATGATGGGCTCAGAAAAAGCAATTCCTTACAAGGCACTGCTTACTATGCACACACTTTAGAGGGCTTAGCAGTACTTTTAAATGTGTTTTTAAGTTTTAATTGGCATAGAATTCATGTATCATACAATTCAATAGTTTAATCATACCAAGAAAAGTTGTACAATCACCACCACAATCAGTTTTAGAACATTTCCTTCATTCTTATACTCATTCGTAGCTTCCCCTCCCCCCCCCCCACAAACTCCCCTGCCATATCACCAAGGAACCGTTAATTCAGTTATTGCCTCAACAAAGTTGACTGTCCTGGATTTGATACAGAGAAAAACATTCAAAGAAACAAAAACCTAATAATGATGACAAAGTAAAACAGATTTTAAAAAAAACTCAATAGAAAAGAAAGCAGAAAAAATATGAAAAACTAGAAAAAATTTAAATGGATCCTAAGAGAAATCAAATGATAGGGTGCTAAGCTCTAAACTAATTGCATCTGCAGCAGTTTCTAGGGCATTCTTCATGAAAGCAAGGTTATTCACACCCCTGGTCCGTCGTCAGAGGGATAGAGGCTTAACCCACGTGGATTTCCCCTGCACTTTTTATTTTAAGAAACTGAAACAGCTTTAAAAATGGTCAATCATAAGACAGTAGCATTTTCATCTACGTATGTCTGTCATAACCCACTTTCCAATGCCCTCTGGTAACAGGCTATCCTTCACCTGTGACCCGAAGGACGTCACTGGAGGCTAAGCCCATGTGTGGACCCTGCAAATGGACTTTGGGGCTCCACTGTCATCCAGGGCCTTCTGCACGCCAGGTGCTTACAATTTAAACTTTGAACCCATTCTTTCCTTTAGATTTGGATAATATAATTTTAACAGGATAATTCTGTCAATTGAATAATATACATAAAAATATTCCTTTTCAAAAATTTTAGTTCATCAAAATGTTCTCTACCTGATAGGTTCTTGTCCATACTTATTGATAAAGTTAAAACAAATATACAAGCAAAAAATTATTATCAATTCACTTGTCATAAATACTCCAATATAGTTACATTTCTTAATGAATTTTAAATAACTATTTATCATTTTCCCAGAGAATAGTAAAATAAGTTATAAAAGCTTTTTAAATATAGAAACAAATTCTTCAGTTATGTTAGCATTTTAGCAAAGTGTCTGATCATCTTATAAAACAAGGTTTGTAACCAATTTGAGGAAAAGATGACAAATTACACATTAAAACCTTAACGCTTAGTTAGAAATCACAGGATACACACATAACTCTAACAATTTAATTATCTGCCTTTGTCATTTATAATGAAGGAAAAAATAAGTCATGATGTTTGTTTACCAAAATTCTTGTATCAATCTGATGAAAGTGGATTAGTACTTGAAAACGTGATTTAGCTATATTTTTAAAATATAGTATAAATCCTTTCTAGTTCTTGAATTGAAGGGGTGGGGGGACAGAACCAGAAAAATTTCACAAACAGTGCTTACTTGTGTTTAAAACACAAACCTGACCAAGGGTGTGAGGGGCGATGCTGGTAGAGTGGAGGGTGAGTGGGTTGGAAATGGGGAACTGATTACAAGGATCCACATGTGACCTCCTCCCTGGGAGAGGGACGGCAGAGAAGGGGGGAAGGGAGACTCCGGATAGGGCACGATATGACAAAATAACAATCTATAAATTATCAAGGGCACATGAGGGAGGGGAAAAAAAAAGAGGACCTGATGCAAAGGGCTTAAGTGGAGAGCAAATGCTTTGAGAATGATTGGGCCAGGGAATGTATGGATGTGCTTTATACAACTGATGTATGTATATGTGTGGATTGTGATAAGAGTTGTATGAGCCCCTAATAAAATGTAAAAAAAGAAAAGAGGGGAAAAAAAGAAAATGATTAGGGCAAAGAATGTACAGATGTGCTTTATACAATTGATGTATGTATATGTATGGACTGTGATAAGAGTTGTATGAGCCCCTAATAAAATGTTTTTTAAAAATATTTTTTTAAAAACCCACAAACCTGGCCAAAATTTGTGACAAATCTACTCTTGCACAATGTGATCATTTTGTTTTCAAAATTATCTAGCTGTATAAACACATGAAAAGTGAATTATTCTTTGGAGACTGTTCTAATGCTTGTTTTTTCTATCAGTAAAATTCATGTCAGTCATGTACTAAACCAGGCAGAAAAGTCATTATAAAACTAATCCAAATGTTCCTAATCCTGCATAAACATACTCACAAATATTTAATAGAAATGTTTCCCAACTTTTACTAGAGATCGAGTTTCTTTTTCTGCTCGAGTCGTTGTTTAGGAAAACTTAGCCAACAGTCTAGAATCAAATGGTCAGTGTTCAAATATGACTCTTAGCTATTCATATTGATCACACTGACTCACTTCTCTGTGTCTCAGTATTCGATTCTGTAAAGTGGAAATGACAGTGCTTATGAACTTAAAATTTAAAAAAAACTTTAGAATAACAGCATTATTTCAAACTACTTAGTTCAGTCTTCAATGGACCAATATTACATGTTATTGAGTGCCTTTAGATTCCAATTTTAAAACTTTGAAGTGTACATATGAGTACTATATATATATACATATATATATACATACATACATGCACAAAATAAATACATACCATATATACTTGCATATAAACCAAGTTTTCAGCACATTTTTTATGCAGTTTTTGTGGCAAAAATAGGTGCCTTGGCTGATATTCAGGTCGGCTTATACTCAAGTATATATGGTATAAGTAAGTAAACTACTCTTTAGCGGCACAATAAAAAAGCATAGACAAACAGGAGGCACCGTTCCAGAGAGCTAAAATGCTCTGTCTGATAATGATTTTTTTTTTTAAAAAAAAGGTCTATGGTACCACCTTGTGAATTGAAGCAATTTCTGAAACAAAAATAAATTAAACAACAGGCGACGAATGCTGGGTTATCTTATTGAAAAGGACATTTTAAAAACCCCAAATAATATCCTCAAAAGAGAGAGAAAGCCTGTGTTATGTCAATAAAGGTGGATGAAAAGAATCAGAGAATAAAGCACTGGTCTACGGGAAAATATTTTTACTTTACCGGGATCCACAGTCAATGTTCAAGGAAGCAGCAATCAAGAAATCAAAAGATGAATTTCATTCTGGAAACCGGCCCCACAAGACCTCTTTATTGAAGAGCGAAGATGGCATTTTGAACACTGAGTACCTCGGGCCCATGTCATAGTATTTTCAACTGCTTCCCAGCCATGTGACAGCTGACCAATAAATAAGGAAGACCCTCCTAAGAACTGATATATTTGAACGATGGTGCGTCGACAAGGAGTACTGAGAGTACAATGGACCGCAAGAACCACCAACCATGCCCCAGACGAAGTCCTCCGAAAGCGCCTTCGGAGTGAGACGGCAGGACTTAGTCCCACAGCCTTGGAAGGTGATGTCAGGAGAGAGAGGGTCCAGCTCCTGTCACCCTGCGCGGGACAGTGTACGCAAAACACAGGACAACCCTCTGCAAGACGGGCCGGCGTGAGTGCGACCACGGGCTCGAGCGTAACAACTCCGGTGAAGACGGCCCAGAAGCCGACAGTGCTTGTTCTCCGTACAAAGGGTCACAGCAGGGGAAATCTGGACGCTTACAGGGCTTCTGTGGTTGCAGGGTGCCGTAGAGCGGTTTCCACTCGGAGCGACTCTGTCCTCACAAAACGAAACGCTGCCTGCTCCTGCACTGTCTGCACAGCCGCGCTTCGGCTTGAGCCCAATGCTGCAGCCTCTGCACCAATCGCGCCGTCACGGGTCCTCATCTTCCTCACTGCCCTTTGCCTCCATCAAGCAGGATGCCCTTCACCAGGGACTGGTCTCTCCTGACAACATGGCCAACGCACATGGGGTGAAACCTCATCATTCCGGTGAGGGGCGTTCCTGTACTTCTTCCCAGACAGATGTGTTGGTTCTTTGGCAGCCCGTGGTACTTTCAGTACTCTCTGCCAGCACCATAATTTAAATGCATCGATTCTTCTTTATCTTCCTTATTCAATGCCCAACTGTCACATGTGTCTGAGGTGACTGAAAGTACCATGGCTTAAATCGGGTGCACTTCAGCCCCGAAAGTAGTCTCTTTGCTTTTCAACACTTTAAAGAGGTCTTGTGCAGCAGATTTACTCAATGCAATCTGACAAGATTCTTCTTCATTCGCGAGGTTTTCAGTATCGATGCCATCCATAAGGTTCCCTCAGAAGTGGACCGCATATTCCGTTTGTGCACTCTCTTCTTAAATTGGAATGGCGACCCTGCTGGTATTTAAAGTACCAGTGACACCGCTTCCAGCATCACAGCAACACACGACGACAAATTGAGGGACGATGATGGAAATGGTCTCAATTCTCCCCGAAATAACACCCACAAACGTCCTACTATTCTCATTTTACAGTGGACTTATTTTTAAAATGGTATCTTGACACAGGTAGAGTAGACTCTGTAAAGCCTTTCTTCAAGAAAAAAAAATTGTTTTCCTTAGAAGGCTACAAACGCAGATAGATAGCTCTACTTTATCTTCGACTTGGGGCTACAGGCCAAGAGTTATTAATTTCCAGGGAGGTGCGGAGTGATTTGTTTTTCTGCACAGGGGCCACAGGCCAAAGAAATTTGGAACCTACACCCCAAACCAAAAGGCCTTTCCGACTCCAAGGTCCATGCCTGTGTCTGCCTGCTTGTGTGCAGGTTTGGATGGGCATGTCCACAGACGCAAGAAAAGGTGCAAAAGGATCAGAAAAACCAGGGCAGAGTGTGCAAAAAGTTTACAAGGATATTTGCTAAGACTCCATTCTGTGCTCACTTTTCAGTTGTTTCGCCTATCACCCATTTTTGTCAGACTTACTCAATTATCGCTCATCCTTTTGAAAATACTTGTTTCTCCATTTGCCTTGCTGGAGCTTTTACTACAATGGCATAACCCCAACACTGCTGGAAACTGGGTCCAGCTGATGGTGCACTGGATCCAGCTCACAGCCACCCTGGGGACAGAGTAGTTGTGCCCCCACTGGATGCTAGTGGATGCCATCTCTCTGCAAGAAGACTGCCAGCGACTGCTCCACAAGGCTGCCGGGTGGGTCTGGTTAGGAGCCGAGTGTGTAACTGCTGTGCCAGACACGGAATCCCACTAACCCACGCTGTAAAATAGAACTATTCTGAGTTCAGAAAATTCCACGTTCAGATTTTTCCTTACATGACTTCATTTCGCTGTCTATTTTAAACAAAAATACTGTCTATATCTCCTCGCCCTTAACGTTAGCAATTGCCCAGTCTTTTAGGAGAGCCACCATCCCATTTTGGTGAGAGACTCAAACTCCACGAGCGCTGCCGCCTCCACAGATCTGGGCTTTCCAGTAAATGCCGCTTAGCGCCATATGTTCACGTTGTAATGTTTGTTTCATAACAGAGCTCACATTCCATTTTATTCTAGAAATTTGTTTCAGCACAGCCACTTGTAAAATTTTCCCTTGCAAAGCAACAAATCCAAAAATCTACATTTAAGCTAAGCAAATGTGAAAGCACACTGTCAGACAGAACTACTAGCTGCTTTGAAGATAAGAGCAAGAAAAATAAAATTCCAACATCACAGCTTGAGGGTGCACTGATCTGTGACACAGCAAACACGGCACTGGCTTTATTAGAAAACCCTTCCGTCGCCCACTTGACACCATGTGGCCTTGCACAGGAGTCTCCCTGCAACCACCCCTTTCTCTAGCACGTCTCACACTACTGCCATGATTAACTGACATGACTAAATCTTTTGTAAAATGAAAATGTGTGAATTAGCTTCGAGCATTCTTCAGTGTTCATTTATAACAACATGAGAAAAACCTTATTCTTGCGTCTCAGAACTAATTTAGCAAAAGGTTTTTTGAATAATTGACAAATATCTTTAATACATTCAGATATTTTCTTCATAAGTTCTCATCACATACTTCCGAGATGACTCACGAAAATACTACAAAAGAATAAAAAAAGTCTTCTAGTCTACTTACATAATTTTAGAATATGCCTAAGATATTTTGCATTCTTCAAATAGAAACCATATTTTCTTTTTTAAATAATCATTTTATTGGGGGCTTGTACAATTCTTATCACAATCCACACATACACCCATTGTGTCAAGAACAGATGTACATTTCTTGAGATCATCATTCTCAAAACATTTGCCTTCTACTTGAGCCCTTAATATCTGCTGCTCATTTTTCCCCTCCCTCCTCACCCCCCCTACCTCATGCACCCTTTATCATTCATAAATTATTATTTTGTCATATATTACACTGTCCGACGTTTCCCCCCGCCTTCTTCTCTGCTGTCCCTCCCCCAGGGAGGAGTCTATATGTAGATTCTTGCAATCAGTTCCCCCTTTCTACCCCACATTCTCTCCACCCTCCAGGCATCACCACTCTCACTACTGGTCATGGAGGAGTCATCTGTCCTGGATTCCCTGTGTTTCCAATTGCTATCTGTACCTATGTACATCCTCTGGTCTAGCCAGATTTGTAAGGTAGAATTGGGATCATAATAGTGGGGGCTGGGGGGGAGGAAGCATTTAAGAACTAGAGGAAAGTTATATGTTTCATCGTTGCTACATGCACCCTGACTGGCTCATCTCCTCCCCCCAACCCTTCAGTAAGGGGTGTCCAGTTGGCTACCAATGGGCTTTGAGTCTCCACTCTACAGTCACCCACATTTACAATGATATGATTGTGTGTTCCTTGATGCTTGATACCTGATCCCTTCAACAGCTTGTGGTCACACAGGCTGATGTGTTTCTTCCATGTGGGCTTTGTTACTTCTGAGCTAGAAGGCCACTTGTTTATCTTCAAGCCTTTAAGACGCCAGACACTGTATCTTTTGATAGCTGGCACCATCAGCTTTCTTCACCACATTTGTTTATGCACACGTTTGTCTTCATTGATCGTATCAGGGAGGTGGGCACCCATTGATATGATTTATAGTTCTTTGATGTCTGATGACTGGTCCCTTCTGCACCTTGTGGTCAGACAGGCTGGTTTGCTTCTTCTATGTGGGCTTTGATGCTTCTCAGCTAGATGGCTAGTTGTTTATCTTCAAGCCTTTAAGGCCCCAGACATTATATCTTTTGATAGCCGGGCACCATCAGCTTTCTTTACCACATTTGCTTATGCACATGTTTGTCTTCAGTGATCATATCCATCTACTAATCGAGAGTAATGGGGTACTGCCACCCCCCCAAAAAAGCCTCCTTTTCCAAATATACCCTTTGCTCAAAAAAGAGCTGCAAATAGCTTAATTGCCACTTTTTAAAGTCATAGTTTATAGTACACCAAATAAAATCTATTCTCTACTGCCATTCATTTACATTCTCCATTGTAAAAATGAACATCTAGTTGGTAAAGAACTGTCCAAATTCAGACAGAGCAGGGCATTTGCCAACTTCTTAGGAAAGGTTTCTTAATATTCACTTATTGTGGAAAAACTTCTATTTAAATGGTTTCTGTTGTACAAATAGAGAAAATAAGCTTTAAGAATCCTAAATTTGAAAAACACACAAACAAGCAAGCAAACAAAAGGTTGAACAAACCACAGAGGAAATATTAGTCAAGTAACAACCACAAAGGAGATCTGGCTCACAGGGCCCCATAAGGTTTGCACTTCGTTTTCAGGGACTCATTATTGTTATGTTCACTATACATTAAAAAAAAAAAGAGTCCAGGGATTACAACTTCTTGTGCAGGGTCTGGGTCCTTTATTTACTATCTAGCCTTGGGGAATTAACTACTCTCCTTAAGCCTCAATCTTCTAATTCGTAAAAATGAGGGTATGAAAATAAAATAAGTCATGGCAGAGTCATGAATGTACTAAAAGGCTTGAAGAACTACCTCCCTTCACTGCTCCTGCTTCCCATCCTCTGCTCTTAACCATTAGTAGGGTTAGAGCACTCAGGCCGAGAAATATCCAGTATAGGAGTGATGTCACAGTGTGTCACATGGTCTATCAGAACACTTGTCATATGGGAGAGGAAGAGGTGCAGGAAAGGAAAGAGGGTGCCAACCAACCCAGGGACAAGAGAACAAGTGATCTAAAATCAATGGCGAGGAGGGTATGGGATGCCTTCTGGGCTTGATCAAGGGCAATGTAGCATCGAGGAATTACTGAAACCAAAATGAAGGCCAAACATGATGGTAGGACAGAGGAAAGTAAAAGGAAATAGAGCAAAGAGCTAGGAAACAAAGGACATTTATAGAGGTCTAAATACAGGCATGTACATATGTAAATATATTTATATATAATTATAGGAAAACAGATCTATGTACATAAATTTATATGCTAAGAATTAAGGTAGCAGAGAGACAATGAGCCTCTACTCAAGTACTCCCTCAATGCAAGAATACTTTGTTCTAATAACCGGCATTCTGTGATGTTCACCTTCCCGATACAATCACTGAAGACAAAATGGGTTCATAAGCAAATATGGTGAAAAAAGCTGATGGTGCCCGACTATCAAAAGATATACTGCCTGGGGTCTTAAAGGTTTGAAGACAAGCAGTCATCTAGCTGAGAAGCAACAAAGTCCACATAGAAGAAGCACACCAGCCTGCGTGATCATGAAGTGTCGATGGGATCATGTATCAGGCATCAAAGACCCAGAACAAAAAAATCATATCAATGGGAATGAGGGGAGGTGCAGAGTGGAGACCCAAAGCCTATCTGTAGACAAATGGACATCCTGTCACAGAAGGATCACTAGGAAGAGATGAGCCAGTCAGGATGCAGTATAGCACCGAAGAAACAAAACTTTCCTCTAGTTCTTTAATGATTCCTCCCCCCAACTATTATGATCCCAATTCTACCAAACAAATCTAGCTAGACTAGAGCATGTACATTGGTAAAAATAAGATCTGGAAACACAGGGAATCCAGGACAGATAATCCCTTTAGGATCAATAATGAGAGTAGCAATACCAGGAGGGGAAGGGGAAGGTCAGGGAGAAAGAGGGAACCGATCACAATGATCTATATATAACTCCCTCTCAGGGGGACAGACAACAGAAAAGTGGGTGAAGGGAGACATCGGTCAGTGTCAGACATGGAAAAAGAATTATAAATTATCAAGAGTTCATGAGGGAGGGTGGGGGAAGGGAGGAAATGAGCTGATACCAAGGACTCAAGTAGAAAGAAAATGTTTTGAAAATGATGATGGCAACAAATGTACAAATGTGCTTGATACAATGGATGGATGGATGGATGGATGGATGGATGGATGGATGGATGGATGGATGGATGGTGATAAGAGCTATACAAGCCCCACAATCAAATTATTTTTTTTTTAAAAAGAACACTTGTCATTGTTAGGTCAGCAGTCTTGAGTTGGAGAGTTACCCTATAATCATTACTGAAAAGTTTATACTCTACTTGATACCCAAGGAGGCAGAGAGAAAAGCCCTGCTCTATAAGATACTTGATTCCCAACTACTGAAACCCTTCCCATCCCCGCGAAGGGCCCCAGCCTCCACCAGGGTTGTGTTGTGGTTGGGTGCCCGTGAGACAGTTCCATCCCACAGTGACCCTGTGCACAATATACAGAAATCCTGCCCTACTCTACCCCAACCTAGCAGTTGTTCTTACGATTTGAGCCCACTGTTGCAGCCACTGTATCAATCCATCTCCTGGGCAATCTTACCCTTTTTCAATGTTCTACTTTGCATAGGATAAGGTCCTTGTCTTACAACTGGTCTTGCCCGCTAACATGTCCAAAGAATGTGAGACTAAGTCTTGCCATCCTTGCTTCTACAGAATATGCTAATTGTACTTCTGCCAAGGCAGATTTATTTGCTCTTCTGGCAGCTCCTGGCACTGTCAATATTCTTCATCATCATCATTTAAACACATCAGTTCTTCTTTGGTCTTTCTTATTCATTGTCCAGCTTTCACATGGATGTGAGTTCATTAAAATAAAACGTCTCATTATTCCAAATGACATCTTTTCTCCTCAACACTTCATACAGGTCTTGTTGCAGCAGATTTGTTCAATGAAATATGGCATTCAATTTCTCACTGCTGCTTCTGTGAGCATTGATTGTGTATCCAAACAAGATGAAAACCTCAACAATTCAATCTTGTCTCTGCTTAGCACATGGGTTCCTAAGCTTATTTGTTCTCCTGCCCCCTTTCCAGGAAAAAAATTACCGAGAACCCTCCAGCAATTGAAAACTTCTGTACTACAACCCATGATCTAAGATCGAGTGTAACTATCTGCCCCCATCCCACCCTGTACCCTTCCAGCAGCCCCTACAGAACAGTATCATGCACTTTGGGAAACAGTGCCACACATTTTGGGAAGCACTTGTTTAGAGTAATGTTATCTGTTGGTCAAATTGTGAGGATTTTTGTTTTCTTTACATTGAGTTGTTATTCATAATGACGGCTGCAGTCTTTGATTTCGATCCTTTAAATCCTCCTCTCTTCCAGCAAGCAGGTGGTGTCACCTACATAGCTTAGATTCTTAAAAAGCTTTCTTCTGGTCCTGACACCAGGTTCTTCTTCATAGAATCCACTTCTCAGATTATTTCTTCAGCACACAGACTGAGTAAATATGATGACAGGATACAACCCTGATGCACATCTTTATTAATTTTAAAATGCACAGTACTTCCTTCTTTGATTTTAACGACTACCTCTTGGTCTGGGCACACAACTTCTGTAGGAGCACAATGAAGTGTTCTGGAGTTTCCATTCTTCTCACGATTATCCATAGCATAATTGCAGGTAAACTGCCAGTATTACCATATTTATTGTTTTGTTTCTCTAGAAGCACTCCTGGTACCAAAATTTGTTAGACGGGGTTCTCTAGAGAGACAAAACCAGATTGCTAGTAATTTCACATATATATTTATAAAGATAGATAGATAGATAGATAACACAAGAAATGAACTGTTTAACTATAGATAGATAGATAGATAGATAGATAGATAGATAGATAGATACAAGAAATGAACAGTTAAATTATAAAGCAGTACAAATGGCTCAGTGCAACTCACTCCTGTGATACTGGCAGTCCTTTAAGTCTTGATGACCGCCAGTTCATCCTCTGTAGAGAGAGTTGGGTTATTTATACACAGGCAGCAAACAGCAAGGCAGGTCACCAACTGTCAGTCCTCAGCTCCAGAGATGTACATTCCAATCCTGAGGGCTTAAAGGGACCTCAACTTACAGCAACATAGCCCACCGGCTAGGCGTCCCACAGGTAGTGTAGTCTCTAAATTGAGGCACAGTACAAGCAAGACAGCTGCACACTGGTCCAATGATCAAAGAGCGAGAGACAAGAAAGGTGAGGAGGCTCACCAAGCCATTTATCTCTCTGCCCTATCTTTTGATAGCTGGGCACCATCAACTTTATTCACCACATTTGCTTATGCACCTGCTTTGTCTTCAGTGATCTTGTCGGAAAGGAGAGCATCACAGAATGCCAGATTGTTAGAACAAAGTGGTCTTGTGTTAAGGGAATACTTCAGTGGAGGCCCAATGTCCATCTGCAACCTTAATCCTTAACATATAGATATGAGTACATAGTTCTAACCCCATCTCATTATATATGTATTTACATATGCACATGCCTGTATTTAGGCCTCTATAAATGTCCTTTGCCTCCTGGTTCTTTCCTCTATTTCCTTTTACCTTCCTCTTGTCCCACCATCATGTTCGACCTTCATTCGGGTTTAGTAATTCCTCGCTGCTACATTGGCCTTGATTAAGCCCCACTAGGTACCCTACAACCTTCCTTCCATTGATTATAATTCACCTGCTGATCCTTGTCCCTGGGTTGGTTACCACGCCCCCCTGCCTTTCTCCCACCTTCCTTTCTTTCATGTGTCCCTGGAACCATTGGTCCTATTCTTTTCATCTCCGAATTATTTAACCCGCCTAAATTATCTAGAGAGATATGCAGATATGTTAATAAGTGCAAAAATCTGGCAAAGCCAAATAAAACAATAAAGGAAGTCAAAACCAACAACCCCCAAAATCAAAATAACAGTAACAAAAAGAAAACCACTGACAAAAATGAAAAAGCCTATAAATAGTTAAAGGTCTGTTTGGTGGCCTTTATAAGTGTCTGATGGGGTACCACATTGTCTCCAAAGTCTATTTTTGGTATTCCCCAGGGGTTCGTTTCATCACTCTGCTCCCTCCGCTGCTCTGCTGCATGCCCTCAGTGCCTCGCCCTAGCATGATGGGACCAGACTGTGCACTATTCCTGCACTGTGTCTGCAGAGCTGTCCCCGGCAGCGCCATGGTTCAGTGAGGGACACTGTGTCCCATGGTGGAGCTGGCCGTACAGTCTTCCTCAATGCGCTGTCTGCTCTGAGCAGGAACAATGCCCTCAGGACTTGGTGGGCCAGGATATCCTCTTCTCACTCTCCATCCCTTTTTGTTTCTCCCATGTGCTCTAAATCCAATGTGCCCCTCTCCGCAAGCTGTAGCGCCAGTGTTATATTTTGAATTGATAGACTGCTGGCAAACCTAACCAAAGAAAGGAAGGAACAAATTTCAATAGCAAAGACGAGGGGTGAATCAGGGGACATTTAAAGGGACCCTAATGAAATCAACAGGATAATTACACAGTACTATGAAAACCTGTACTCTAACAAATTCAACAACTTGGAAGGCACGGACAAATACTTGGAAAAACAATCCTTCCCTAGACTATCCCAGATGGATGTGAAGAACATCAACCGACCCATAGCAATAGAAGAAATAGACAAGCTTATCAAGGGATTACCAACAAAAAATTCCCCAGGACAGATGGCTTCACAGGAAAATTCAACCCAGCATTCACAGAAGAACTGACACCAATCCTACACAAACTCTTACAGAACATAGAAAAAGACAGACACCTCCAAAACTCTTTCTATGAAACCAATATAACTCTGATCCTCTGTCTTCTTTCTCGGTTGGCATGTAACTATCTTTGGAAGGTGTGGGAGACCCGGTGATAAACAGGGGCCACAAGAACCCGGCTCTTTGGGAGCTGATCTTCTGGTGAGGCGAGAACTCCTGGAGGCTTGAAGGTTTCTGAATTCCCCTTAGGGCTGAGCTTTGGTGGCGAAAGCCCAGAGATGTGAACAGCAGTGAGGCCTCAATGTGAGAAGCACAGGGAGCACAGAGGTTAAGTGCTCAGTGGCTAGCTAATCAAAAGTTGATCAGTTCAAACCCACCAGCCACTTCTTGGGGAGCGGGAGGGAGGCAGGGGGGATGGGACATGGCAGTATGCTTCCATAGAGATTACAGCCTGGGAAACCTTATGGGATGGTTCTACTCTGTCCTAAAAGGTTGATATAAGTCAGGGGAAAAAACAACTCAGCTGCTGCAGATTTAATATCCTCTGTCAGGTTTTTCAGCTAGAGTAGTAAACGGAAAATGTAACAAGATTAAAAGTCAAAAGCTTTTTCCAGAAACAAAGAACAGATATAATCGGAACATTATATGGAGAGGTTATTAGAATGGATAAATAGAGAAAGTTCCTGGCAATATTCTACATCCAATTCAAAGAACTCACTCTGTGCTGACGATTGTTCCGAGTTTGCAGTGACAGAAAGCAGGAGCACGAGAGGGATACGACATGAATGTGAACAACAAAGCCTCAACTGGCGCTGCTCTAGGGAAACTCAAAGGGTGCCGTGGTTCCAAATGAGCTTACTGGCTTCTCCCATCAGTGTCACAATGAGTTCAGTGCAGACAGAGGTCCACCCTCTTTAGTGTGCCCTACTCTGCAAACTTCAACCAAATCCACTGCCAGCTAGGCAATTCTGACTCCTAGGGACTCCGTCAGGCAGAGTAGAACTGCCCCTTTGGGTTTCCAAGGCTATAAATCTTTATGGGAGCAGAAAGCCTCATCTTTCTTCCATGGTCTAGCTGGTGGGCTTGAACTGCTGACTTTGTGGTGTTAGCAGCCCAAGAAGCATTCACTAAACCAGAGGTGTTAAACTGGCAGCCACCTAGGTAATTTTTTGTGGCCAGCAATGCTCTGAAATAAAACTAGAAAAAAATTCTTATAAAGAAAATAGCGCAATACCGTACACACAATTCTCTCTTTAACCCTTTGACTGCTGAAGAGGA
Source organism: Tenrec ecaudatus (assembly GCF_050624435.1). Classification (NCBI taxonomy): domain Eukaryota; kingdom Metazoa; phylum Chordata; class Mammalia; order Afrosoricida; family Tenrecidae; genus Tenrec; species Tenrec ecaudatus. The sequence goes on from NC_134536.1 coordinate 93,960,751, forward strand.
GCGTACACGTGGCCCAGTGCCTTTCCTGGGGGCCTGTGGATGTGTAAAAATGCACTGACTCAGTTCTGGCGACGTTTGGAAGAGATATGTCTGCCACTCTCAGTGTCACGTAATGTAAACAGATCCCAACAGCGAAAAGGTTAAAAAGAGCACTCTGAGTTGTGCTGTTATGAATCAGACTAGCGGCAGCGGTAGTTAACATTTTTAAAGGAAGCCATTACGATTGTGTATCACGTTTGTCAGCTGTCAAACATTTTGTGATTTTTATTATTTACTTTGTTATATTTTCTGGTCACAACATAAGAGGTAAGTGAAAACTAGCAGGAGGCAAGTGCTGGAAAGTTTCGAGTAAAAGAGAATAATTTTCGTTTTATAAATACATTAAATGAATGTTTAAATAAAAGCATTTATATAGTGTTTTAATGATCCTATGCATATTCCTGAACCTCACTTCAAAATATAAATTTAACAAAATTTGTAAATGTGATGTGGCCACATGAATCTTGCCTGTTGCAGCAAATGGCCCGCGTTTTAATTGAGTTTGACAACCCTGTACAAAACCAACAGGTCTCCTTCAATTATTCTAAAGAGCATGAAATCACTTACATTTATAAAAAATTTAAATGAGCCTAGGAGCTAGGATCAGCATATTTCCCTAGTGAACGGTGCCCCTAGATCGGCGTAGTGAGAAAACTATGCGGACATAAACTATGTGCCCTCCTTACCGTTGGTTTGGCAATCCAGCTTGCAGAACTAGAAATAAGTGCTCAAGAAAGCCAAGCAGATTCCGCCCTCCAAACGGTCCAACAGAGTCGAGATATATCCCAACTTCTAATAAAATGCAAGGATTCGGCGTCAGATTTTCTCTTATTTTTCCGCATAGTGCATTTGAATCTGCTTTCACCCCTCTGCACCCATCAAAATCTGAAAGAACACAGAGGCCTTTGGAAGTACTGGTTGATTTCTTTATGGCTTCTTAAAACAATGAAAAGGATTTAAGATCAGCTTTAGGAAGCTAACATCTCATCAGTAAAGAATGATAGCAGCTTCACAGAAAGCACCCATTTACGTGCAAGTGACTGACTTTATAGGAGCCCTGCGGCATAGTGGTTATACTCTAGGCTGCTAATCCCAAGGTCAGCAGTTCAAAATCACCACCTCCTCTGTGGGATAAAGATGAGGCTTTCTATTCCCATAAAGAATTACAGTCTTAGAAACTTACAGGGGCACTTCTATTCTGTTTTAGAGTCATCGTGAGTCAAAAATCACCTTAATGGCAGTGAGTTTGACGAGTTTTGGGTAGAGGTAGGTAATTTATGCTTATCAAAGGAAAGAGAGGCAGAAGGGCTGCTATACACTGAGAGTTGCATTGGGAAACCTTACTCCATCCACCCTGCTGCTCTGATCTTCCCCCTGCAACTTCATTTGGTTCCCCACACTCAAAGAACATTAAAAAGCAATACGATTGAGCCCTTTGAGGGCACTGAAACTGTCACTCAGACACGGTCTAAGTTAAAGAGCACAGACTCTTTGGGGAAGGACTAGCAAGATTAAAACACTGCCTTCAGACCTATAGGCTAACATGGAGGATAGGGCAAGAAACAATAGCCCCCTAACGTAATATTTTGGTGTAATGAAGATTTATACTAACTTGTAGCAATCCTTTTTGACTTGTCCTTAATAGGTGCAGCAATGAGCATTACAACAAAGGAGGCAAGGCAAAGGAGATGGGGGGAGACATACAGACACAATGATTGTATTGCAAGGTTGCTATATTTTCCATAAAGTAATATTATGGCAACTCTTAATTTGATTTGAGAATTAAAAACATACATTGAATTTCTTTTAAAAGATACCCCCAATGCTGAGATATAGCTTAAAAGTATATGAATTAAAATGGAATGTAAAATACCAAAATATTCAGTTAACCCAAAGAAGGCAGTGAATGAATGGAAATGGAAAAATACACAAATAAAAAAACTAATTGCAAAATTGTCTTCCTATAATCCAACTATATAAATAATTACATTGAGTATAAAGAGACTCCCAAAAAATGCAACTATGACTATATGCTATCTACTATTGCTTCAGTTCAAACATACCAGTATGTTGAAATAAAAAGGATATGCCATGTGAACACTTGTCATAAGAAATACATGGCTAATCTAGCTCAGAAGCAACAAAGCCCACATGGAAAAACACACCAGCCTTTGTGGTCACGTGGTTCCGACGGGATCAGATATCAGGCATCAAAGAACAAAAAATCATATCATTGGGTGCACACCTCCATGATACAATCGCTGAGGACAAACGGGTGTATTTGCATAAGCAAATGTGGTGAAGAAAGCTGATGGCGCCCGGCTATCAAAAGAGATAGTGTCTGGGGTCTTACAGGCTTGAAGATAAACAAGCGGGCCATCTAGCTCAGAAGCAACAAAGGCCACATGGAAGAAGCACACCAGCCTGTGCGATCACGAGGTGCCAAAGGGACCAGGTATAAGGCATCATCAGAACAAAAAAAAAATCTTACCATCGTGAATGAAGGTGGAAGTACAGAGTGGAAACCCAAAGCTCATTTGTTGGCCACTGGAGATCCCCTCACAGAGGGGTCTAGAGGAGGAGATGAGTCAGTCAGGGTGCGATGTAGCACCGATGAAGAATACAGCTTTCCTCCAGTTCCTAAATGCTTCCTTCCCCACCCCCACCCCCACCCCCACCCCACTACCATGATCCGAATTCTACCTTGCAAGTCTGGATAGAGCAGAGGTTGTACACTGATGCAAATAGGAGCTGGAGGCACAGGGAATCCAGGGTAGATGATACCTTCAGGACCAGAGGTGTGAGGGGCGATACTGGGAGGGTACAGGGTGAGTGGCTTGGAAAGGGGGAACCGATTACAAGGATCTACATGTGACCTCCTCCCTGGGGGACGGACAACAGAAAAGGGGTGAAGGGATACGCCGGATAGGGCAAGATATGACAAAATAATAATTTATAAATTATCAAGGGTTCATGAGGGAGGGGGAGTGGGGAGGGAGGGGAAAAAAGAGGACTTGATGCAAAGGGCTTAAGTGGAAAGCAAATGCTTTGAAAATGATGAGGGCAAAGAATGTACAGATGTGCTTTATACAATTGATGTATGTATATGTATGGATTGTGATAAGAGTTGTATGAGCCCCTAATAAAATGTTAAAAAATATATATAGCTCATTAAAAAAGGAAAAAAACAAATTTATTTTAAGAAAATTTAAAAAAAGAAATGTGTGGCTATATTAATACCACAAAAACCACCTACAGAAATGCTTAAGCTGTCCATGGTAAGGTGACATGGAAAATATTGACAGGAAAGCAATGGGAAGGAAGAGACGCTGGGAGGAAATAAGATACTGTGACTGCCTGAATAGTTGGAAGAGGCTCCCTGGTAGTGTACCCATGAATAGATTTTATTTCACTTAAACTACTATTACTCTGGTGAAGAGCTAAGGTCTCAGAAACCCGGGGGCGGGTGGGGGGGTCAGCTTTAGCCTGTCCTATAGCGTCGCTATGGATCAGCATTGAGTCAGCTGCAGTGGGTTTGGTTTTTTCGGAAACCACTATTGACATACAGGGTTAGTACAGGGCTGCTAACCACAAGGTCAGTAGTTCAAGGTCAGGATGTCAAATCCGTCGGAGAAAGAGGAGGCTATCTGCTGCTATGAAAATTTACAGCCTCACAAACTCCAAACAACATTTCTACTCTTTCCCACGAATTGCTATGAGCCAGAATCAACTCAATGGCAGTTGATAAGCCGCTGCTGCTCCCACGGTTCAGTTATTAAATATTAGTCAATGTTCTTTTTTTAAATCAAAAAGGGTTTAACAAAATGGTAATCCATTTAATTTATTAGGTAAGTTGATAGTCGCACACAGAGTAAAACACCATCAGATCACACACAGCGCTTCATTACTTTAATGTGCCTGAACTGTGTTTGTGATGCTGATAGAGGAAACGTGGTTTTAATAAAATATACGATTGTGTGAAATTGGAGCATTATTCACAAAATAATATTTAATTCAGTCTGGTATGCACGGTTCAGTAGAAATCTATGCCTGGAAAAGTTGATGATTAAAAATAAAACATAAACATAGTGTCAGGGAACAGAAGCAGGGATTCTTCAGTAACGAGCTGGAAAAATATAAGACAACTTTGTTAGCTGCTAATATAAATCAGAATTAACCACTGGCATAAAATGACCAAACAAAGGAGAAAGATGCTTAAGCAGCAAGTAATGCAAAGTAAAGAGAGAGAAAAGAAAATCGAAGCAATGGCATTTGAGAATTACTAGAGAGTGGCGGCTGATTCCCAAACATAATGATCAGGGCCCGGTGAGTATTTTATGCCACCACGACTGTAAGCAGGGAGTTTGAAATCAAACCCGGAAAGAATGCAGCTATTCACTGGCTAACTGAAGTCCATCAAAAGACAGATTTTAAGCAGCACTTATTTCAAACAATGACTCAGCTCTGGTGGTGGATATCCTTTGAAATGTTACACATGTCCAGACACTTCTTCAAACCAAAATATTTACAGCCTCTAAAAAGAGTAGTTTCGAATTATACGTTTCAGCTAACAATTATGATAAAGACAAGTAGATACTTTTCTGCCATCTAAAAAATAACACCATCTTCAATAGTAAATACAATTGTTCAAGCCTCTCTAAGATTAAAACAGATAACCCATCTCTTCAAATGGATCAAAAACAAAGTTCGTCTTTAATGTAACTTGAAAGAATATAATCAAATACTCAACTCTCCTGTAATCATGTAAATTCAAGATGCTTTCACAAAGTAAAATAACTCGAATGTTTTCATTAATATTGGCATTTATTTTAATCAAAGCCCTTATAAACTAGTTGATTTCTATTCATTTCTAGGTATTTTTAAATGGATTTGTTTGTAGTAAATGCTGGCTTTATATCATTCTGACATGTATTTAAATTCAACCTGAGCAGAATAAGTATTAATTATACTTAAACGCTATTTTCCATAGGAACGGTGTGGCAGTCTGCTTCTGGAAATGTGTGCACACCTTGAGACCACTTGGTTCCATAGGCTTGTTAGCAACAGCTGACTCCACAGCAGTGGGTTTCGTTAATTCAACCAGGTTTAGATATTCTTCAAAAGGGCTGGCTCTTGTACCAAACATAAATTCATTTGAGCTATAAATCTAACAATGAAAAATTTACTACCCATCATATTTTTTAAAAGGTAACTAAAACTGTATTTCAAGTGTAACTCTGGCAACATGTGTCTAACATTTCTTGGCAAATTTAATATGCTTTTCCATATGTCTCTAAAATGCTATGCAAAGTAGCCAAGAAAGATGGCCAGGTAATGGATACATTCTCCAGCCTCTCATATCTAAAATTTTAAATGACCTTATTCTACTTTACCCATGTTAACACAAATCTTTACGTTTAAAAATACTAAACACTAGTTCATAACAACTGTAAAACTGACAAATTCTTAAATCAATTATAGTTTTATTTAAGGCTAAACCTACAAGTTTCAGAATCACTACTCAAAAGGGAAGAACAACTAATATATAATTTAATGGCTGGACAATAAGTACTAAATCTTAAAATGATTTTGCTTCACAATATTATTTTTCCTTTCAAGGACTCCATTAGAGTCATTACTCTATGTACTAAATATATATACTGCTGCTGTTGCAGTTAGTTACCATCAAGTCAGTCCCAACATACAGTGGACCCTCTGTACAAAGAATGAAACACTGCTCGGTCCCTGCCCCACCCTCACAATTGCTTCCATGTTTGAACCCCTTGCTGCAGCCATTGTGTCAGTCCATCACTTTGATGGTCTTACTCTGGTTTTTATTTTTGGTCTTCGTTTTACCAAGCATCACGTCTTCTCCCAGGGTCTGCTTCTCCGGATAACAGGTCCAAAGTATGAGACCAAGTCTCACTATCCTTGCTTCGAAGGAGCATCCTGGCTACACTTTTCCCAAGACAGATTTGTTTGTTCTTCTGGAAGTGTATAGTACTTTCAATATTCTTCACCATCTTCATAATTTAAAGGCATCCATTCTTCTTTGTTCTTCCTTATTCAATGCCCACCTTTCAAATGCTTATGAGTCGACTGAAAGTAGCATGGTTTGGGTCAGGTGCACTTTATTGCTGAAAGTGACATCATTGGTTTTAATACTACAAAGAGGTCTTGTGTAGCAGATTTGCCCAATGCAAATGTCATTGGATAAATTTAATATGTTTATTAATATAAATGTGGTTTTTGATCAATAAGGAATTCCGAGAAAATGCACCACCCTGACTTTCAAAAGAAATGAGCTTACCAAAAGAATGAGAAAGAGAAATGTGACTGCAGTACCTGTCAGTGCCCTTCTCTGACGTTCACGCAACAACACTTAAATGATTGTTTTAGTCAATAAATTTGGTTAATGGTGGATAGAGGGCAACAGTTCAATCCATCTAGCCACTTTTTGTGACTAGGAATCTACCTCTATGTAGTATAAATGGCTAAGAAAGTTGCTCTAAAATTTCAATTTTGAAAATTAAAATTTGCTTTCTCCTTCAAAGAAAAGTGCAAATAAGGGCGCTGATTGGGAGTAAACAATTTGTTCGTCTTATTTATTCAGGACATTGCTTCCGTCCTTGTCCTTGTTCCCTGCTCCTACCGACAAGCTTCTACCAGCATCCTGTGAACCCCTGAAAAAATTGACCTGAGATTATCTTTAAAACTTAAAAAATATCCCTGAAATGCTTAAGAAACTAAAAAGAACCTCGGAGCAATCAAGTTATTTCTAACTCTAGTGAGCCTATAAGACAGAGCAGATCTGCCCCTGTGGGCTTTGGAGTCTGTAATTTGACAGACGTGAAAAAGCTTCGTCTTTCTCCCTGGGAGAAGCTGGTGGTTTTTGAACTGCTGACCTTGTTAGCAGCCCAACAAGAACCTTACTACACACCTGGGGCTCCAGTACAACTTAAGTTGTAGTTAATACACATTAGGGTGCTAACCTCGAGGTCAGCAGTTCAAAACCACCAGCTACTCAGGGAGAAAGATGGGGCTTCCGGCTCCATTTTAATATTTTCTGCTTTCTTTTCTCGTGAGGTTCTGTTTTACTTTGTTATCCTTGTTAGTTTTTAAATGTTTTTCTGTCTATGAAATCCAGGATAAGTAAATCTATAGCGACAGTGACTGGGTTACGGTTCCTTGAAGGTATGATAGGAGAGTTTGGGGGAAATGGGGAGTCAATAACGATGAAGGAAATGTTCTAACACTGATAGTGGTGATGACTGTACAACTCTCCTTGTGCGACTGGACTGGTGAATTGTATATCTGACTTATATGCCAATACAACTGTTGAGGGAGGAAAACAAAGCGTTGCAGTCTCAAAAGCCCACAGGGAAAGTTCTACCCTGTCCTACGGGGTCGCTATGAGCTGACACCAACTCAAAGTTAGAGAGAGAATGAGGGAAAAAGAAAGTCTGTCTTGAGCGTGATTCTCTTGGAAGATCTATACAGGATCGGACTGCCAGGCGCCACTTGAAAGAGCAGACAGAATCCTGAGGGGCAGTTGGTTTCTGCTGATGAGGGAGGAGGAGCAACTCGGAAGAGGGGAGTGAGAAGGCAAGAGCGCCATCACTGTCACTGACATGTATGCGTAGGCAAAGTCTAACTGGGGTATATAGTTTATGTTTATTTTCATAACAGCAAAATAAACTTTTAAAAAAAGAACTTAGCCATTCCCAGCCATCTCCAGGCCTGCAAGGGTGGAGGAAGAGGAACAGGGTCGAGGAAGACTGTGGGGTGCACACATGAAGGAGAGTCTTTCTGGGAAGCAGATGTTTCAAAACTGAGGCTCTCATTAACTATACACCCTCCTTCTAGTAAATAATTATCAAGTAATAATCCATCCTCCTGTTAAATAAATAGTGCTTCAACTTGTAATTAAGAGCTACACTTTCATATTTCCTTTAGAATACTCCAGCAGACTTGTTTTTCTCAGCTTACGGGCAATCAGTCAATCTTCTCACACAATGTGGGATAGATAGGAGTGATCATAGGATATCATCAAAAGAACACAATGAAAACCTAACAGGTGATAAAAAACAAAGAGGGTTAGGGCTTGGTATAATTATGCTCCTTGCATTCAAGGGGTATTATGTCTGATTGGAAAATATTTTTGAGTGAGAGAAATTAGGGTAATATATCTTTAGAGAGATTGACTACAGGTGCTTTTCTTTTCTTTGTCTACGTTACCTCCAAAAATATTTCTACCCCTTCTAAAAAAAAGGTGCAGTAATCCAATTTAACACTAATACAAAAATAGAGGAGGGCAAATAAAAATCGTATCCAAAGTTAATATCATCACATGCTATAATATTAGACTCAGTACCATTGGGAATTAATATAGGAAAATTAAATGTAAAAATCACACAGAGAAAGCCCATGAGTAGGCAACTGGACTGGACATGTGGGGAGGAGATGAGCCAGTCAGGGTGCAGTGTAGCAATGATGAAACATACAATTTTCCTCTACTTCTTTAATGCTGTTGCCTCCCCCCCTTGACCCCCACTATCATGCTCTCAATTCTACCTTACAAATCCAGCTAGACCAAAGGATGTACACTGGTACAGATAGGAAATGGAAATACAGGGAATCCAGGACAGATGAACCCCTCAGGATCATGGTGAGAGTAGTGATACTGGGAGGGTAGAAGGAGGGTGGAGTAGAAAGTGGGAACCGATCACAAGGATCTACATATAACCTCCTCTCTGGGGGACAGACAGCAGAAAAGTAGGTGAGACATCGGACAGTGCAAGACATGACAAAATAATAATCTACAAATTATCAAGGATCTGTGAGGGAGGGGGAAGTGGGGAGGGAGGGGGAAAATGAGGAGCTGATACCAAGGGCTCAAGTAGAAAGCAGATGTTTTGAGGATGATGATGGCAACAAATGTACGAATGTGCTTGACACAATGGATGGATGGATGGATGGATGGACGGATGGATGGATGGATGGATGGATGGTGATAAGTACTGTAAGAGCCCCCAATAAAATGATTTTTTAATCACAGAGAGATAGAGATAGAAACAGAGATGCTTTCATTTTTAGAGTAATCAGTCACATGCATATCATACATGTGGGAGACAGATGCTAACCTGAAGGATAACCAAATATCTGCAGTGGGGTCTGGCTAGTTCTAGAAATATCCCACTTTACACATCTGAGTAAATGACTACCAGCACTATAAAGTCAAATGTACAGATTAGGGAGCCATTTCAATTCAAAAATTTTATTTTACTCTATTTTATGTTTTATGAAAATAATCTTAATGGGAAAAATACTTTTTATTAAAAAATTAAAAATTCATGGTGACTCATGGTATGTGGAAGAAATATCTAATTAATTACATTAATGCATACATTAATGACCATTAAAAAGTACTAATATGAAACCATAAGTACACCTCTATTAAACAAAAGTGGGGAATTAGCTACTGCTTTTTGACATATCCTCCATCTAAGTCTACACACTTCTGAAAGTGGTAGCTCCATCTCTCTAGCCCAGTGGTTCTCAACCTTCCTCATGCCGCACCCTTTTATTACAGTTCCTCATGTTGTGGTGACCCCCAACCACCAAACTGCTACTTCATAACAATCATTTTGTTACTGTTATGAATCCTAATGTGAATATCTGATATGCAGGATGTATTTTCATTGTTACAAATTGAACATAATTAAACGTAATTAGAGCTCAGTGATTAATCACAAAACAATAAGTAATTATATACTGTGAAATATTTATATGTTTTCTGATGGTCTTAGGCGACTTTGGGGAGAACCACTACTCTAGCCCTTCCCAAATAATTCTGAATTCTTTCATTTATACCACATCAAAATTGCACTACGGGCATACAATGGGCAGTTAAATTGAGTTCCTTTGAAAATATGAGTTTGGGGAAGGAAAAAAAGCCTGACGGGCATTAACAAGACCATTGGATGGGGTAAAGTTTTCCAATGAAGTTTAGGTAGGGCAGCTCTCGCTACCTATTAAGGATGAACAAGTACATCCTCAAGGGGCGGGGGGAATCCTCCGTGCAACTTTCCTGGCCTTTTTCTCAACAATGCAGTTTTCAATTTTCTTAAAACTTTTTCCTGAAAGCCCTGGGAATCATCCTGTGTCCTTGGAGAACATCTATCAAATGTCCCCCTTTGCAATCCCCCCAAATAATGGCCATAACCTTCTGAATTGACTTCTCTGCCAGGCAATTTTCTTTGAAGTCTCCCTAACCTTCCTTAAAACCATTTGACCTAAAAACAAATGTTACCATAGTGTCAACTATTATTTTAAAAACTTAAATAAAATTTTCACATTCACTATATAGATAAACAAGCATTTGATTAAAATATTTCCCCTTTGTTATAATTAGTATCACTTCATTCAATGTTTTCAATACTTGTATGCATTTGTGTGTGACTTCTAGAAGAATTTGAGTCAGACATAATGTGCACTTTGAAGATTTCTGATATGCACTATCATGTAGATTTTCTGAAAGATAAATCAATTTCTAAAATTTCTGCACCACCTCAGCATTAAATCATTTTTAAATGGTGCTACTCTTATGGGTAAGAAATTAAATCTAGGGCACTTTTAAAAATTTGCTCTGGAAACGAAATTCTTCCTATGTGATCATATCCATTTCATGGTATCATACACTGCCATAAAGTGATGATTCATCTTTTCCTATACTTAGAATTCTCTCCTGAGCAACAAGAAGAATAAACAAATTTGTGTGTGTATGTGTGTGTGTTTATGACTTGGTGGCTTAGTGAGGTATTATTAGTTGGGCTGCTAAACAAAAGGTCAGCAGTTTTAACCAACCATTGTTTCACATAAAGACTCACAGCCTCAGAGACTCAAAGGAACAGTTCTACTGGGTTACTATGAAATCGAACTGACTCAATGGCAGTGAGTTTTATTAGATACACACACATATCATTGGCTCTGTTTTTTTGAGTAAACCCAGTCTAAGACACTATTTTTTTCCAACTATATTCCCAGTCTCAGGGAAGCTATCCATGACAGCTGAAATTTGGACAAAGAGGCTTTAAAGTTTCATGAAAAGATTCCATCATTCCATGTTTTTTCATGAACTTCGTGAACATGCCTCATATATGAGCAGCCTATCCTCTACCACACCCATTTCCTCTATTCAAAATAAATTCTTTAGTATTATATTTAAATTCTTTTGCTTATAATCCCTACTTTCTTGCCAATTGCCTTGGCAATTTCTTCTTGTCAATTCTTACGTTGGTAATCCTTACTTGTCAACTTTTCTTTTCAGTCGTTACTCTCACACTCTCTAATCATACCAAAACTACTTTAACCCTCAGAATATGACATGTTTGTGTGCCCCTCTTATTCATATTGTTACATAAGAATCATATCCACCTTGGTCCCAGGTTCATACTTATTCTCTAAGAGTCAACCTAGCTGTCACCCCTGGGTTAAATTATCAAATACTCTATAATCCCACACATAAGTATACCCTCTATATACTTTTCTATACAAGTACATGCCATAGGACAAGTCTCTGCTTAGTGTCAATTACTTCTAATATATATACTGTGTTTCTAGAGCAAGGACTATTTTACTTTGATAAAATGCCTAAATTATGGCTGTACCCTGACTACTCAATAAAGGTTGGCTGCAAGAATTACATATTGGAAATCATTGTATTATTTGCATTTTTTGTTCTTTTTTAAAATTTTTTATTTTATTTTATTTTTTTAACAATTTATTGGGGCTCATACAATTCTTATCACAGTTCATACATATACATACATCAGTTGTATAAAGCACATCTGTACAGTCTTTGCCCTAATCATTTTTTTTCTCTTTTCTTTTTTTACATTTTTTTAGGGACTCATTTTATTTTAATTACTCCGATTTGAAGGTCCTTTTTTCTGAAGAACAGCAGGGCATCTGACTCTTCACTCTTGCCATTTCTTGAAGGTTTCCCCCCATTCTTGTCAATTCGCAGCCTCCTCATGGCCAAGTTTGAGCATTCTTCCGGGGACACTAGCAGGTTCCTCTTCAATCAACCTCAACAATGTTTGGTATGTGTCAGGGATGTTGATGCCAATGGTGCTCTGCGGCTTGCACCGTCAGCTTCTTCCAGGTGGTTCGAACCTTGCTCTGGCAAGAGAGCCACTGGCCGCGGCACATGCCAAAGATGTGGGTCAGTCTTACTGGAACCGAGCAGCAAAACGCCGGTGATCTCAGGAACACAGTAGTTATCAGACACCCAAGAGTCACTGGAGGAAGCTTCTGCACTTTGCCTTAGTAGCACGTGATGTAAAAGTCATGCTGTACCGGGCAAAGCTGAATATCCCCACTCCGTCTGTCAAGGAGGCTTGTCCGAAAACAAAATTCCAGGAGTCCCTTGGGTAAAGATCGATCATTGTGATCTCCACAACACAGAAAACATTTTCTGGTGTCTTCCTTTTAAAGAATGTCAGCATGTCCCCAGCATGGATTTTTAGGTTTCCGGTGTTATCATTGACTGTAAAGAAACATCTCGTGGTAGAAACAGGGCTCAGTTTGAGGAATCTTACTGTTAAGCCATAGGAAAATGCTCACAATAGCCCTGAAGCCATGTAATATATTCATCGCCGATAAGCCTGGTGTTCCCAAGAGATCCAGTAGACTGTATGTAGATGCTGCGTTTCTCTGGCGACGGTATCTTTCTTTCAGGATCATGGAAGAACTGTTCAAAGTCTTGCGGGGGCCTCGGGACGGGACGTCATCTAGCCTGACTCCCGGTGCAAGGGAATGGGTTCACAGGGCACACTGTGGGGCTGAAAGACTTCCTTCATCAGGGCTGCTCCCCCGAATGGAAGCCCTCCTACTGCGACACCAGCGTGCGCACACAAGCGCGTGATGGGGTGGTAGGAGTTAGCGTCTTGGAAATGAGGGTTGTTCTTGCCCACATGGTTCACATCTTGACGGGCCTCTTGCATTCACCCCACATTCCTATGCAGAACTTTCATCCTTCCTTTGAATGGGTCCAACAGCTGTTTCAACAGGTGGCTTTGGGAAACAGGCTCCCATTGACTCTTGTACCTTGCAAGGGCTGGCAGGTCTGGTGCTGATGGCAGTGTCAGGTGTGACTTCACCCTGCCCACCTTCTGCAGTGGCTGATCTACATCTTTCTATCATAAAAAAATATGAGAAATAATACTAGAAGACAATGGTTAAGGCAGCACAGGATCCTGAATGCTAAAGATCTTATTTCCATAGCCATGGTGGATCCATTGGAAGTTTGCAAGCAGAAAAAAAGATAACATTTCATGGGCATTCAAAAAAATAATCATGAGGATCTATATATAACCCCCTCCCTGGGGGATGGACAACAGAAAAGTGGGTGAAGAGAGACATCGGACAGTGTAAGATATGACAAAAAATAATTTATAAATTATCAAGGGTTCGTGGTGGGGGAGGTAGGGAGAAAAAAATGAGGAGCTGATGCCAGGGGCTTGAGTGGAGAGCAAATGTTTTGAGAATGATGAGGGCAACGAATGTACAGATGTGCTTGACACAATTGATGTATGTAAGGTGTGTTAGTTTGGGTACTTTATAGAAACAAATACACAGAAACACTCATATGTATAAGAGAGAGTTTTATATAAAGGTTAAGTGCATATTAAGAAAACATACCAACCCAGGGCTGCCCAAGCCCACAAGTCCAACATTAACCCCTATGTCCGACACCAATCCACAAAGTCCTCCTCCATCTCACAAAACACACCCAATGACCCCGACTGCAGGAGGAAAGCTCAATCAATGAACATGTACGCATCTCAGCGCTAGCAGGGGTCTCCACTTGCCTGTTCCAGCACCCAGGACTACATCAGGGCGGGATAGGTCCAGGAGGCTTCTCTTTGGGGATGTCTTGCAGGAAGTGAGCCTTGTCAATTGAAGCAGGGAACTGGCTAAAGTAACTGAACCCTGGTCCGACCATCAGAAAGCAAGAGATCCAAGAACTAGAAAGGCGAGGCTCACCAAGCCATTTATCCCTCTGCTCTTCAATTAACCCCACATGTGTTTATCAGCCAGGTTGGCACAATAACTACCTCATATGGATTGTGATAAGAGTTGTATAAGCCCCCAATAAAATGAATAAAAATAATAAAATAAAATTATGTAACCAATGTGAAAAAAGGCTGGAGCAGAAGTAATGCTGAGTCCATTTTAAGCTAGGTTGACTTCCACAAACTGGCAAATATTCATGGGCTGGCTTCTACCTTTCTCACATAAACTATTCCATGCAAACTATTATACAACTTTACTATTATTACCAATTTTAGCAAGAAGTGTACATTTTGGGTAGGCAAGGCAAGTCTTGAAGATTTCCAGAGAAAGCCACCTCCTAGGGAAGAATGGGAAAGTGAGAAGAGGGCTGGTGGCAGAACTGTGGCCATGTTCCACTAGGAAGCTAAGGAGGGGCATGGAAGGACACGAGGCAGGGTCAGAACAAGAAGAGAACCAACAATGTGTGACATGAGTTTAACTACAAACAGGAATGTCTATAATGTGTCTCTGGAAACATTTATTCTTAGGTTCCTATTTAAGGCTATGAATAATGACTACGACAGGTTGGGAGTTCAGCGCTGGTGGTACAGTGGTGAGCATAGCTTTCTAAATGGTTGCCAGTTTAAAACAACTCAGAGCAACAGTGGAAGACAGACAGGCCTTACAACAAAAGGTTACAACCTTGAAAAGAGTTCTACTCTGTACACAAGTAATATACCTCTCCGAGCTGGGACCATAATGTGTTAGTCTGGGTTGACAAGGGAAACAAATCAACATAAACTCATATGTGTATAGGAAAGAGCTTTGTATACAACAACAATTGAATATTGAGAAGAGGCCAGTCCAGATCAAGGCCATAAGTCAATATCAGCCCATATGTCTGATACCAATCTATAAAGTCCTCTTCAGACTCACGAAACACATGCAATGACACCGAATACAGAAAGATCACAGGTCAGTGGGTGGGAAATCTTATGGATCCAGTGGCGTTGTAAGCATCTCAGCGCTGGCAAAGTTCTCCACGTGGCTTCTCCAGCTCCCTGGGCTACATCAGGGCAGCATCATATGGCCCCCAGGACCAGTGGGGAGACAGTCATAAAGGTCAATGGACAGACCTGGTATTACGTATGCTTTTTGTTTTTTTCCTAGCTATTATCTTTTTTTTCCCTTCTCTTTTAATTCAATCTTTTTTTTGTCCCCATTGTTGCTTGTTTTGCTTACCTATGTAAGATAAGCAAGGGAAGCAATCCAGAGGAGAAAGCAATGGGACTGATGGTTCCAGAGAGACATGGGGTCAGGGGGACAGGAAGAAGTGGGAGAAGAGAGTGGTGAGCAAACACCAACATACACAGAGGAACAACTAGGGAATTAAAACCAACAATGAGGAGGATGTAAAGAACCTGGTGGTGTTGGAACAACCGCAATCTAGATTAGAGGAATTACTCAGAGGCAGAAGGGTGAGCGTGATGGTGGGACAGGAGGGAGGTAAATGGAAACAGAGAAAAGACTTAGGAAGTAGAGTTATGACTAGAGATATAAACATAGGTGTGAACAAATGTAAATACATTAATTCATAATAATAGAGATATTGGCCTATGTACATATATTTATATGGCAATACAGTGAGGTTGTGGATGGACTTTGGCCTTTGCTCAAGCCATGCCTCAATGAAAGAACAGTTTGTTCTAACAACCTGGCATCCTGTGATGCTCACCCTCCAGCATGATTGCTGAAGACAAAATAGGTGTACAAGCAAATGTGGTGAAGAAAACTGATGGTGCCTGTGTTAGACAGGGTTCTCTAGAGAGATAAAACCAGATTGCTGATACGTTTGTGTGTGTGTGTGTGTGTGTAAAGATAGATATATAACACAAGAAATGAACAGTTAAATTATACAGATATATAATATAATAAATGAACAGTTAAGTTATAGACAGATTGATATGTAATACAATAAATGAACAGTTAAATTAAAAAGCAGTACAAATGGCTCAGTGCGACTCACTACTGTGAGAGCGTTGTGAGACACTGGCAGTCCTTCAAGTCTTGAGCACCATCAGGTAGTCCTCTGTAGAGTGAGCGAGGCTATCCCAGCACAGGCAGCAAACAGCAAGGCCGGTCACCAACCATCAGTCAGGTCACCAACTGTCAGTCCTCAGCTCCGGAGATGTAAATTTCATTGCTGTGGTCTTAAAGGGACCTCAACTTACAGCGACACAGTCCACATGTTAGGCATCCCACAGGTAGGGTACCCTTTAAATGGAGGCAGCAAACAAGCAAGGCAGCAGCACACTGGTCCGATGATTAAAGAGCAAGAGACAAGAAAGGTGAGGCTCACTGAGCCACTTATCTCTATGCCCTTCAATTAATCCCACTTGTGTTTATCAGCCAGGCTGGCACAATAAACTATCTCAGTGCCCAGCTATCAAAAGATATAGTATCTGGGGTCTTTAAGGTTTGACATTAAACAAGCAGCCATGTAGCAGAGAAGCAACAAGCCCACATGAAAAAATCACACCAGCCTGTGTGATCAGAGGTGTCAACGGGATCGGGTAACAGACACCAGATGACCTCACACAAACAAACCAGCAGAGACCCAAAACCCATCTGTAGACAATGGGACATCTTCTCACAGAAGGATAACAAGGAAGGGATGGATCAAACAGGGCACAACATAGTACCAATGAAACACAGTATTACTTGGTTCCTTGAGGCTTCCGCACCCCCCACTATCCTAAGCATGTACACAGGTACAGATAAGAGCTCATGGCACACAGAATCCAGGAACTGGAATGGAAGTAGAGATACCAGGAGGGTAGGAGGAAAGTGGAGAAAGGAGAGGAATATGGGGGAAGTGATCTCAATAATCAATACATAACTAGACTCCCACCCCAGGGGGATGAGCAACAGAAACTGGGGGAAGGGAGACAGTGGTTGGCATAAATATGAAAATAATCATTTATAATTTGCAAGGGGTCATGAGGGTGGAAGGGGATAGGGAGGGAAAAAAGAGGAGCTGATACCAAGATCTCAAATAGAAAGTAAATGCTTAGAAAATAATGATGCCAAAATAATTATTTCTTATATTTACAAATATGCTTGATACAATTGATGTATGGTTTGGTATAAGAGCTGCAAGAGCCCCCAATAAAATGATCTTTTAATTTTAAAAAAAGGCACCAAGGGTGTGAGGGGCAATGCTGGGAGAGTGGAGTGTGAGTGGGTTGGAAAGGGGGAACTGATTACAAGGATCCACATGTGACCTCCTCCCTGGGAGAGGGACGGCAGAGAAGGGGGGGAAGGGAGACTCCGGATAGGGCAAGATATGACAAAATAACGATGTATAAATTACCAAGGGCAAATAAGGGAGGGGGAGCGGGGAGGGAGGGGAATAAAAAAGAGGACCTGATGCAGAGGGCTTAAATGGAGAGCAAATGCTTTGAGAATGATTGGGGCAGGGAATGTATGGATGTGCTTTATACAATTGATATATGTATATGTATGGATTGTGATAAGAGTTGTATGAGTCCCTAATAAAATGTAAAAAAAAGAAAAGAAAAAGAAAAAAATGATTAGGGCAAAGAATGTACAGATGTGCTTTATACAATTGATGTATGTATATGTATGGATTGTGATAAGAGTTGTATGAGCCCCTAATAAAACGTTTAAAATTTTTTAAAAAAAGGTTAAAAGCCTTGGAAACCTTATGGGGAAGGTCTATCTATTTGACTTGATCACACTAAGTCAGAATCAACGAGGCTGTAATGAATTTTAATTTTAATTAAAGGCATTTTAGTTAAAGAGAGTGTGGTAGTTATATAATTTGTTGTCAACTTGCGACTATTAAAAGCATGGGGTGGAGGTTAGCCTGTCAGTCAGTTCACATCTTGATGACCTCATTTGGAGGTGCTAAGGAGATAAATAGCTCACTGGAGGCAGAACATGCACACACTCTCTTTGCTATTCCTGATTAAAAGACACATGGAGCTACGCTAGAGCCCTGGAGTTGGAGGAGCCACGTGGAGATCCATGTCAGTGCTGAGAGACTTATGCTGCCACTGGATCCACAAGACTTTCGACCCACTGGCCTGTGATCTTCCTGCATTCAGCATCTTGCATGTGTTTCGTGAGTCTGAAGGAGAATTTATAGATTGGTATCGGATATATGGGTTAATATTGGACTTATGGACTTGATCTGGATTAGGCCGGGATGTTTTCTCAATATTCTAATTGCTCTTATATATAAAGCTTTTTCTTATATACATATGAGTTTCTATGGATTTGTTTCTCTAGTCTACCCACACTAACACACAGATAGAAGTTGTCAAGGTATTGTTTTCATTTTGCTTCGAATCCACAATCAATGCTCATGTAAGCAGCAGTCAAGAGATCAAAGGGCATAATGCAATTTTTAAAATCTGCTGTACAAGTTTTCTTTAAAGTGTCAAAGAGCACAGATGCCATTTTAAGGAATAATATGTACCTGAACCAAGCCCTGGTGTATTCAGTCAACTCAGATGCATGTGAAAAACTGGACAGTGATTAAGGAAGACCACAAAAGAACTGGTGCATTTTGAATTATGGTATTGGTGAAGAATACTGAAAGTATCCTGAACTGCCTGCCAGAATAAAAAACAAATTTGTACAGCCAAAATGCTCCTTAAAAGCCAGGACAGCAGGAATTTGCCTCATTCACTAAAGACGTATTATGAGGAGGGAAAATTCCCTGAAAAGGGGCATTATACTTGGTGAAGTAGAAGGTCAGCAAAAAAGAAAGACCTTCGAGATGGATTGACAGTCTGGTGCAAGCATGGCAATAATTGTGGAGATCGAGGGAAGCAGGCAGTGTTGCATTTGGTGGCCGCCAGAAGCACAATCAGTGAAAACTGGTTGGACGGCACCGACAGCAACAACAAAGCATCTGAGATCCTGAAGTAGAACGGTTGTAAATTTGACATTTTAGCATTAGTTTGCTTAAAGAGAAGCATTCTTCTATATAAGCCTTTCCAACACAAAACTGTGAGCAAAGCAAAATTCTTTTCCATGAAGGTTAGGAAACTGCTTTACAAAATGATTCATGTAAGCCCTGAAATAATCCCTTGAAGCTATTAGAAACTGATCGCTATAAAAAATATATGTTGGTATGCAAATCTGAGTTCTTATTCTGAGAAGAGAGACCGCACAGAAAGGATGAAACAATGGTATGGAAACTTACTATCCTCTCCAGCTGGATGCTCTATAGCAGACTCATTGCTTCCATGTGTTTAAGGGGGTGGAAAAAGTCACCATAAGTCAGCCACAATCCCTAAGATGTTGGCATGCATCTAGAGCATTGGATCCAGAAAAAAAGGAAACTATTTTTCTATTATTATCACATAATCCTATCAGAGGCAACATTTAGTTCACCATTATGGAAATGTGTTGAAAATTAATTAAAAAGGCTTGTTTCTACACTGCCTAAAAGTTATAACATTGGAAGCTATGTCAAATATGACAAGTTATCTTATTTAATATTTAAATAAATAATGCTTATTTTGAACATCATAGTCTAGACCTTATAAGTTATTTTATGGGAATATTAAAATTGATGAAGGTTAACAAATATTTTTGCACAGTGAAAACATTCTTTTTGAAAAGTTGTGTTTACACTGATTAAGCTGATGAATGCAAACAAGTTTGTGGATTCACTTGCGGCGCAAAACCAGCAAAATGCATATTAATAAATATATAAAGAATGGTTTCAAAGAAATAGGTCATGCAGTTGTAAAAGTGGACAGGTCCCAACCCCATGAGACAAGTCAGGCTGGAACTACTCTTGGCTCATGTGTTCACAGGCTCTAACAACCCCAAAATTGGCAGGTTGGACTTCCCAAGAACCAGAGGTCTGAGTTTGATGAAGAAATGCAGAATTGAGAGAGGAGAAATTTCATCAGAACACTCATCTATTGAATACAGACCATACTTCCAAGGAAAAGGCCCTTACATCCTATCGTAGAATATACGATAATTACATAATACTAAGACATATGGCTGAGTCCAAATGACGGGTACACTCCACCACTTGGCAAGTCAGCACTGTATGCATCCCAGTAAACCACACATCACATATAAATATAAATTCAATTATGAAGTCACACTTAAGCCTAACATGATACAACTAACATACACACAACCAAAAAACGCACTAGGCCTGCATGTTACATTTTATAAGAAATCATGTAGAGAATGAAGGAAAAAAGACATTTGCTATATGTATATACATAAATCTGAACATATGAAACTGTATATTAAAAGAAAGAAATATGAAAAACAACTAGTCATCTTTTCTGCAAGTGGTCACATAATCATAGCTGGTATTTAGAATTACATTCTGCTACACCCATTGTGCACTCCCTTTGCCCTTCACAAGCACAGCAGCGGGTGTGGCTCTTTGCCTGATGTGGTGATCCAAACATTCATTCCTGAAGGGCCCGGACCATTAGAAGTCATGTTAAGGGACAAGCCAACCAGGGTGCAGTATAGCACCAACGAAACACACAGCATTCCTCTAGTTCTTTAACACTTCCTACCCCACACTATCATGACCCCAGTTCTACCTTACAAATCCAAGTAGAGCTGAGCATGTACACTGGTACAGATAAGAACTCTCAACATGTGGAACCCAGGACAGATAAAACCCCTCAGGTACAATAATGGGAGTAGCAATACCATGAGGATAGGGGAAAATTGGGGAGGAAAGTGGAGAGAAAGGGGGAACTGATCACAATGATTGATGTATAACCTTCCCTATCAACCTAACCGCAGGGGACAAACAATAGAAATGTGGGTAAAGGGAGCCATCAGATAGTGGAAGATATAAAAAGAATAATATATAATTTATCAAGTTCTCAAGGGGGAGGGGGAGGGAGGCAGGGGAAGAAAAGAGGAGCTGATACCAAGGTCTCAAGTAGAAAGAAAATGTTTTGAAAATGATGACGGCAACATATGTACAATTGTGCTTGATACAACTGATGTATGGATTGTTAGATGAGCCCCCAATAAAAGGATTTTTAAAAATTGAAAGCAAGAAAAAGAAGTAAATAAATATTTCAACCTAAAAAGAAAGTCATGTTGAAATTGGATTGCTATAGTTTTCCATTAATTTTAGTCGTAGAGCATGGTACCACTAAGATACATACTAAAGGATCTCCTATATTCAAAACATGCTCATGCCTTCCCTCAATTTTTTCTAACAACTTGGCATTCTGTGATGCTCACCCTCCCAGAACAATCACTGAAGACAACAAAATGGGTGCACAAGAAAATGTGGTGAAGAAAGTTAATGATGCCTGGCTATCAAAAGAGACAGCATCTGGGGTCTTAAAGGGTTGATGTTAAAGAAGTGACCATCTAGCAGAGAAGCAACAAACCCACATGGAAGAAACCCACCAGCTGGCGCGATCATGAGGTGGCGAATGGACCGGGTAACAGACATCAGAAGATCAGGCATCAGAAGACCCCAAACAAACAAAAAACCGTACTGTTGAGAACAAAGTGGGCTGGAGCAGAGACCCCAAACCCATCGCTAGACAATGGGACATCTCCTCACAGAAGGGTCACAAAGAAGGGATGAGTCAACCAGGGCACAGTATCGCACCAGTGAAACACACAATATTCCTCTGGTTCCTTAAGGTTCCCTCACCCCCAATCATTACGACCCCAGTCCAGCCTTTCACTGCGGGCTAGACCAGAGCATGTACACAGGTACAGATAAGAGCTAAGAGCTCACCACACATGGAATCCAGGAGCAGAAATGGGAGTAGCAATACCAGGAGGGTAGGGGGAAGGTGGAGAGAGGAGGGGAAGAAGGGGAACCAACCTCAATGATCGATGCATAACCACACACCCTACCTCACCCCACTCCCAGGGGGACGAACAACAGAACCACAGGGGAAGAGAGACAGTGGTTGGTGTATGACATGAAAAATAGTAATTTATAATTTAGCAAGGGGTAAGCAGGGTGGGGGGGCAATAGGAACTGATACCAAGGGGCTCAAATAAAATGTAAATGTTTAGAAAATAATGGCAACATTATGTCCAAATATGCGTGATACGATGGATGTATGGGTTGTTAATAGAGCTGTAAGAGCCCCCCAAAAAGTGACCTTTTAACAATAATAAGAAAAAGAAAAGCAACATGGAAGAGCATACTCAATATTTCTCAAGCTGAAATAATTGAAGAAGTTCAAGCCTCGATATTGAAGGATTGAAGAATGAAAGGATTCAATGGGCAAAATATCAAATAATACAGGGAGCATCAGCAGAAAGTGGGAAAATACAGAATAGCTGTATCAAAAGATTCGGTTGACATTCAGTCATTGCAAAAGGGAGTATCTGATGAAGAAATTATGGTACTGAAGGAAGTCATCCAAACTACACGGAAGCCACTAGGGAAAAATACGGCTTCAGGAATTGTTTCAAGAAACTGTTGCAGCCCAGTTAACACTCCATTGTCCACGCCAAGAAATCCCGAAGACAGCTAGCTGGCTAAGTGACTGAAAGAGATCCATATTTGTGTTCATTCCAAAGAAAGGTCACCCAATGTTATTAAAGTTAGGTGTGATCATTTCATTTCTGACTTATCATCTACCCTGTGGATAACCTAACAACGCCGTCTTAAAAACAAAACACAAAACATACCAGTACTCTACTTCACCTCCATTACATAATGTCAAATGGACTACCCTTGGTAATCAAGATCTAGCAAGCCCCCCAGTATGGTAACTTCCTTCTTTGCCTAATAATCCAGAGAGATAGGGAGCCCAACGTAGATGGAGGATGGCTGTAACTTCCAGCTCAATGGAATCAGTGTGTGTCCCCTGATGGCAGAGGTTGTCCCTTCGGAACTAAGATGTTAAGATCTACAGAGCATAGGGTCACAAAGGAAAGGAAGCAACATTTGTAAGAAGGTCACTAGAGATAATAGTGAGCGGTTCTACTTTCATTTCCATCTCTTGATTCCTATACCTATGAAAATGGGCCCTGGGGAAAACAGCATCATATATTGGCTGCTGGTTGAAAGCACACACAGCCTCCAAGAGGACATTGCCCTCGTCCTACAAGATACTATCACTTATCTGGCACCATAGCTCTATTTATAGATTGTTATTCCATCATTGGATCCAATGCAGTGCTTTAGGATGATGGGAAACATGATAACACCAGAGAATTCCAGGAGCATAGATTTGATTTGCAGTAAAGAGACCTCTTTAATCAGAAGTGATGCTGTGCCATGATGGTAATGAAGACATTCCAAAGGGCACATATGATAGTTTTGGCATAATCATTGTATACAGAAAAGACAAACCCATATCTAGAATAAGTATTTCTCCAGTGGGGAAAAAATGCTGCTGTCCTTGATGTAAGCAGTCCAATGTAGTAAGCCTGCTAATAGGTTACTGATTGATTGTCTCTAGGAATGGTATCATATCACGGACTTGGTGTTGGTCACTACCTCATGTTGCTGAGTCTATGACTGCCACCACAGTCACTTAGTTCATGAGTCTATGGGGCAATGACAAAAAGGGCTGGGGAAAGTACTGATATCAACATAGGAAGTCACACTATCTCCTTGACTGTTAAAATTCTCCTCTGCAAAGGCCATGAGTATTCATATCCAACATATACCCTCATTTCTTTGGCCCTTTCAGAGAAGTGTATACACAACCTCTTTGTGATATCTCTTTGCTATTAATTTTCTAACCATGTTTCTTCCAAGTCACCGACCATCCAGTCAAAACAGCACATGTAGTCATATTAAGGAAGTCCCAGGAAAAGACTATAGTGCTGGCTGTCTATGAGCCTCCAGATCACACAAAGTCATCTACAAAACAGGTAATAATTTTTCTCTTCCTTAATCAACTGATCATAAGGAGCACCTCAGAAGACCACAGGTGCACACTGAGAGAAGGAAAAGTCCAATCATCAAAATATCATCCCTATATTGGATTGATATAGCTTTATGTGGAAGAGAAAGAAAAACAAGATCTTAGAAAAGTAAACCATGACACAGGGCTGAAGAGCTGATACACCCCTGAGGTAAAACCGTGAAGGTGTATTTCTGGCCTTGCTAGCAGAAGACAGACCACTTCTCATAATCCTTCATAAGGTTTGGGTCAGATCAACATCTGTATGCCAGGTACCTGAAGATGCATTATTTTGTTCAAGGAATGAAGCCACATCTAAAATATCAGATGCAACTGAAGTCACAACCTGGTTAACTTTAGGATAATCCACTGTCATTCTCCAAGATCACCTGCTTTATGGACAGGCCAGGTAGACAGGTTGAATAAAGATGTGGTGGGAATCCCAACTATCATGCTTCAAGTTTTTAATGGTGTTATTAATGTATGCAATTTCTCCAGGAATGTGATACTGCTTTTGGTATACTATTTTTCTATGTATGATTACAATTTGGCCATTCTTACTCTAAACAAGCCTATTCCACATATCAGGGATACACTGGCAAAATTCTTGCATGTGACATCAATGACATTGTCCTATAAATTAGCATTCTGTTGAGTCATCTTTCTTTCAAATGCATACAAATAGGATTCTCTTCCAGTCAGTTGGTCAATTTCCTGGCATACGTAAGTGGTTCCAGGGCCTCACCACTTGTTGAAACATTTCCATTGGTACTCCATGGATGCTGAAAGTCTTGTTTTTAACTAACGCTTATATGCAGCTTAAACTTCTTCTTTCAGTGCTATTGGTTCTTGCTCATATGTTTCCTCCTGAAATGGTTAAATGTCAACTAGTACTTTTTGGTTCAATGCCTCTGTATTGTTTCAATATTCCTTTGATTTTGATTTTTTTCCCTGCATCGTTCAATTTTTTCTTCCTCCATCTTTCAATGTCACAACTGAAACCTCAACTTTTTCCCCCATTATTTCAGTTTAAGATATGTTAAGCGTGTTCTTCCTCTTTGGTTTATTAACTCTTTATCTTTTCACATGTCACTATAATTCTGGAACTGGGGAAATAACCGCAGGATGGGCTCAGAGACCCATTAAACCGACTATCAGAAGGAACAGAGGAAGACTCTATTAACAACCCAATTTTCATCTGTCCCTCCTCTGAATGGTTGGCCCCAGTGGCATTTTGTGTTTCCCAAAATTAGTGTCAATTCAGGGCCAGTGTCCAGTTTACTCCCCAAATTTTGATTGCTTCCTTATGATCAGTTAACAGTCAGTCTTAGATTCCTTTGAGAAAGATTTATAATATACATATTGGGTAGTATAGTGGGGATCCTTCTTCAGGATCCAAGGATTGGATCCAAGGATTGCAGGTCTGCCTCAAATCTGGGAATTGATTGAGGGGTCATGAATCTCTATTCTGGTGATTCAAGTAAGACTACTGTTCACCTGACCAAGAATTCTTCAGCTTGTATAGATCAAGCAAATATTTACTAGATTCCCATCTATCTCACTCCTAGGGACACCATGCTTAAATAGGCAATGCTATACAAGTCAGAAAATTTATATTACTGCTTTGACTCTGCTATTATGGTAAACACACTCATCTTTTCTATGTCCATGAAGTGTCACCTTTTGGTCCTGAATACCACAGGCCCAATTAGCCACAATGTAGTTAAGTGTCTTACTCTAGGATTGAAAGTTCCCATTGTCAAATCTGACTTACATAAAAGAGGAATCACAACAGTCTCCAAGGATACTGAAGCTCCATTCACAAATGCATTCCTTACCATTGTCATAAAAGGTCTACTTGGCATTCCATGTATAACCCTGTGGGTCCAACCTGATAATTCCAATCTAACATGCCAGTTGCTTTCAACTTTGAGATAATTTCTACAATATACCAAGTCGATTCTGATACTTCAACTTTAGTGTAGGCCACTGCATAATCCACACTTCAGTGAACTAACCAAATACACTATTAGATTTTCCCTAACCTCTCGGCTCGAATCATTTCATGAAGAATATGTGCTTACTGGTCTAACTTGATGTTACTTGAACCATTATCCTTTAGTAACTATTTCCACACATATGAGGAGTCTTCAAACAGTTCATGGGAAAAATGGAATGTTTACATGAACCTTTGAAGTTCTGTTAGCAGGTCTGTTAATATATATTTGAAAAACCAAACAATTGTTTACAATTTCTCCTGAGTCACACTTTGTATTTCAGCTCTTGAGGCTCACTTTGACTGAAATCTAGATCCAAAAGCAAAAATGGGAGGTGGGGTAGATTCGTGTAAGGCATCTGTTTCAGACAATGCCCCAGGCCATATCTCAAGCACAGCCAGGTTGTTATCAAATGGGAATAGAAGGGATAAGGTTTTTGTGGGAGGTGGGGAGATTAAGCACATAAAAATGGAGTGATGTCTTCATATGAGAATAAAAGGGCTAGTTCTGTTGGCAGGAATAACTCAATGGAATGTGGGGAGTCACTGCCCCAGCTTCCTGATTATCTGCCCATATGTCGATGTTCTAAGTTTTAAAATCTCCTTTCTTCCCAAATAATGTCCTCGTTTTAACTTTAGACACATTTGAGATCGGGTGCTGAATTGATATCATTTAGCCTCTTTTAAGATTCATGATAAATAGAAAAAAGATTGAAGTTGGCAAAGATTTTGTCTTGCTTGGATCCACAATCAATATTCATGGAAACAGCACGTAAGACATCAAAAGACACATTGCATTAGGAAATTTGCTGTATAATACCTCTTTAGAGTATGGAAAAACAAGGATGTTTCTTTGAGGACTGAGGTGTGCCTGACCCAAGTTATGGTACTTTCAATTGCCTCATGTGTGTGTGAAAGCTGAACATTGAATAAAGACCAAAGAATAATCGATGCATTTGAATTGTGGGGCTGGAGAAGAATGTTGGAGGTACCGCAGACTGCTAAAAGGACCAGCAAATCTGTCTTGGGAGAGTGCTCCTTAAAGGCAAAGATGTCTGACCTAGTTTGCACATGTTGTCAGGAGAGACCAGACCCTGAAAAGAGACATCATTATTCGTAAAGTGGAGCAGCAGCGGAAAAGAGAGAGGCCATCATGGAGATGGACTGACACAGCCACAAGGGGCTCAGACAATGTGAAGATGTGGCAGGATCATGCACTGTGGTTCTGTTTAGCTACACTATGGATTGGAACGGACTGAAGGGCACCTAATAAGTTAAGACTCTAGGTTTGGTTGTGGAAATGTCAGCTCTACTATTAAAAAGAAATAAGGCTCCCCGCCCCACCCTACCCCCACCCCAGCACAAGTGGCAGTTTTCATATTTGTAAGTGATGTTTGGGTTGTTTCTCTGAAGTTCTGAGCTCATCTCCTTCTTTCCCCACTTTGTCCAGCAAAACGAGGCCCGGCCAGCCAATGTCTGCTACTTCTCACTGTGACAAAGAGGTAGGAAATATCAAAGGTGCATTCACGCAGAGCCTTGTTTCCCAAAATTATCTGACCTAAAGGTGATGATGTTTCTATTGCCATCTCATGTCATGGGTTAGCAGGGCCTTCTCCACTACTAGAAACAGAGTCATCAGCATCTTTGAGACGAGCCAGAGGTGAGGACAATTCAGAAAACTAATCATCACAGTTTTGTTACTACAGAACCACCCTCAGTAACAAATGTCTTACACTGGCTTCTCAAAAGGAGTAGAACCAGGGAAGCGCACACGGAACACACTTTAGTTGAAGGGAATGGCTCACCTGCTATGGCGGCTAGCAAGTCCCATATCCAGAGACTGATGAATCCCAGAAGGCCAGGTCAGACATCAGCCTGCCGAACCCTCGAAATCCAGCGGTAACAGGGTGACCTACCAAATGCAGGCGAAAGAGAAGGCACTCCTTACCAGAAGATCCATATATATTGGAGGCAGGTCACATCGCCTACGCCACTCCTTTCACAGCAGGCCACAAAATGGAGGGTAATTACCTAACACTGAGAATATGGCCAAGCCAAATAGACACGCAATATTAACCAACACAAACACAAAAAAATCAATTTACAAAATTTTCTCAAGTATTGAAATCTTTGCTCTAACACCACAGCAAGAAGGTCAATGGATGACTTCGACACTGATAACTTGGCCATTTCCCACAAATCAGGGTTCACAATGCATGACTCTCTAAAAGAAAGACATCTTCGCTTTTCAGAGTGTCAAATGAAAGAAACGAAGGAAAACTTGCCTCACCCCAAAGTGAGAACAGATGGGAATGTAAAGTTAGATGTAAGAAGCTCTGGAAGACCGACCAAGAAATCTTCCCCAGAGAAGGACCAAACACACTCGCCCTCAGCTTCTTCTGCCTCCCAGTTCACTTCCAAAATAAATCCAACAGGAATGCGTAGCTGTTCTCACATGAGGTGCACTGCTTTTGATTTTCGTAAACATTTACTCCTCCCTTTATAAACTCTGCCAAGCAAATATTGATTAACAAAATTTTGGCATTTTTATCTCTTATCTGATGTAGTCTCTTTGTCACATTACTTCACACTAAAATAGCTAATTTTTTAAGATAATAAATGGCTGCATAAATAAGAGGCAAAACACATGAACAAACATAAGAGATGTGGGACAGTGAATTCCTTGTTTGATGAAAGAACCATCTGCTATGAATTAAAGAGTCATGTCAACAAATTATGACTATATTTCATTGTCATTCTCTTCATATTTTGTCTGTATGCTAAAAGTAATCTTTAATTGTAAAGTTAGCAGTCCTTCCTTCACTTAGAAAACAGATAAGGTCCTTGATTTGAAATGTAATGTATGGCAGGTCCGATCCCATGGGCCTCTCTCAGTGTCCCATGCGCAAGCATACTGCCACCCCGAACCACTTGCCTTGCCTAGCTTAACTCCGTGGGCTTCAGACACTGAAGCGGGTTGCACAGTGAAAAAACAAAAAAAGAAATGTAATTTTATATATCATGATACAATTTTTCTTTCTGAATGTAAAAGTTCTAAAATCAGTAATACTCTACATAGTATTTGATCTCTATTATATCTACTTCATATATTTTTGCTTTGCATATAGGTAATATTTTAAATTAGTAATATAGAAAAATAAGTTCTATAATTTGAATGCATTTAAAAGGAGTAATTTTCTTATTAAAAGATCATTTTATTGGGGGCTCTTACAGCTCTTGTAATAATCCATACATCAATGGAAAATTTAGTTGAAAATTGATGTATCAAGCATATTTGTACATATGTTGCCATCATTATTTTCTAAACATTTACTTTCTATTGATCCCTGGATATCAGCTCCTAAAAAGAGCAATTTTATTGTCATAGTTAAGAATATAATTATACTCTTAAAAGATTATTTTGAGAACAATTTTCAAGGATCAACCATAAGTTTTTTAATACCAGATATCTCCCATAAAACAGTGTTTGTGCAAGGTCTTTTTGTTTTGATCATCTTTGTATTCAAATTACATTTGTTGATGTTACAATGAGAATAACAATATTTTAGTCAGCATTCAAATTTTCAGAATATTCTCAAAACTTCAATGAAAATTCTTGCTATTTAAGAAATTTGGCTTTCAGTATCATAACCGTTTTTCTTTTCTTTTTTTTAAAGTTGCCATGTTTACAAAATCAGAAGAAATACAGAAAAATAAATTGTTCTACCTGGTGAGTATAACTGCATTTCTCACTCACTGAAGTAACGCAGGGCACAGGCAATTTGATACAGGTTTACTTTATAATAGGGAACACAGCTTTCCAGAGAACAGAAGCTCAGTATCATATTTAGTTAAAAGTGTGCATGTAAAAATGAATGAAAGTATATTTTATTATTCCGATTATTCTAAATCATTAGCAAACAGTATTAGAAAGCAAAGAAGAAACCTGTAAAGGTATCTATCTCGCAACTCCCATGTTAGTAAAATGGAAAATCTACAATAAACAAACATTTGGTGGTACTATGCTGACTTAACTTTATTAAAATTCCTTTTCTATATTTTTCAGACATAGAAATAAAAAGTATAAAAAACACCCTTTTGCAACCATATTATATCCTCCTAATATTAATAAAGCCAAATACTCTATCCTCACTATTAAATGCAAATGCCCCTACAAAATTTCAAGTATTGCCTTAATTCAATCTGCAAAACAGAAACTATTTTATAGTGAATCCCAAACTTCTACGTGCATCTTGGGGTGGACAGAGCTAAGAAGATATACACATACACTGAACCTTTACTCGATTCTTTTCCTAGGCTCCGAGCTCCTTCTGTGTCTAAAAGGGCGTGAGTCACAAAGAAGCGCTCCAGACAGAAAATGCTGAACAAAGCTGCCTTCGGTGAGCACTTCTCATGCGGACTGCAGACCCTGATGGTCTACGGGTGTCTTCTTAGGAGGTGTTACATCTTTTATTGAGAAAAAGAAGAGGGGGGCATTTTTTGTTTTCTTTTCTTGATCTTTATAATGTAAATAAGATTATGTCTGGATAATCTAAAAACTTTTACCATTGATTTTTATCACAGTATTTACAAATATGATTTTGTGACTATGTTCATTAATTTTAACTGACTGCTTACAGTGCTTATAGGTTTTTTAAACTTAATATGCAGTTTAATTCTTAAAATTTAATACAGCATTTCCCAAGCTTAAATTCACACATAGTCATAGAGCCTAATAGATCATTTCCTCTGAAAATTAGTTGATATAATATTCAAGAGAGACAGCAGATTCCATAATTATCCCTTTCTTGTCTGAAAAATGGCACATCCCATGGCGGTCTACCAATGCTTTATTGGAAATCATTAGCATTCCTAATAAGAGCAGGCTTCATAAAGGGAGCTATAGTTTCTGATTTTTACTTATTTTCAAATGAAATGTGTGAGAGAACAAAGTAGTATTTAATGGATAAAATAAATAAAGCTGTCAACATTTCTATTAGCAATGATGACTATCATTTCAAATGATTTAGTGAACTTTAATTAATAAGGAGTTAAAATCCAGGTCTTTAAAAAAAATCCAGGTCCTTTTTCCATTTTGGCCTTTGATTTGAAAAAAAAATCTTGGCATTAAAATGAGTTCATCTTGCAATCTGTTATTTATAAAATTAGTCCAGAACACCACTCGGTGAATAAAAAGCATAATAAATCGTGATGTTACCTAATGACCAGCAATAAAAACAGAAACAGCACATCCACATAGGTCAGACACTTGCTTTTTAAAATTTTGATGGTGACGATATATAGCAGTGTCACCATGCTGCTGCTGATGCGATTATATATTCTTTTCATCTAGCTTTAAATCTATTAATATTCCATTTTGCTTCACATATATTACTAATTAGTACTTTAAGATAACTTACTAGCATTGTTTATCAAATAAAAGTTTAAAAATAAAAATGTATTGTTACTCATATATTATGCTTTAATATCTAGTTATTAAGACATATGTTTTTAAGGTATGCTCTACTTAAATTATCTTAGTAGAGCATTTTTATCTACTTAAATTAGCTTCATAGATAACAACAGTAGAGAAGTAAAATGTTTGGAAACTCCAAAGATATTTGGACTTAAAAGAACTAGAGTAACAGCACGAATTTCAAAATGCATGTATTTTCAATTAAAAACTGGTTAAAAATACTTTAAATCATCTTATTCATACCTCTGATACATATGTAAATAAAAGTTGTAAACAAACTCTCCCAGAAAGTTGTGGTCAGCATTATTTTCAGACAGAGCATATGAAGTACTTTCAAACAGAAATGTTTCAAACCATTTCTAAAACATTGCAATTCATGAAACATAATCTCATTACTAATTAAACTACTAAATCGTTGACCTTGTCTTTTCTGTAAGGTGAAGATCATGGCAATCAAAGGTCAATCTCAGTCAGCTTAGTTCAGAAAATGCTTCACGTTGTATTGAAAGAGAAATACTTGAATTTAAAAGATGTTTCTTTTTCACATGGAAACAAACTAAGTGAAGCTAGCTCATTAACACAAACGTTCTTTCTATAAATCATTTTTTAGTTTTCAATATTTTAAGATTTCTTTTCTGGAAGAAGTAATTAGATCATTAACTAAAGAATAGTTACATGGAGTCAGAACGGAGAAACTACACATTTCCTGAAAGTGCACACGTTCATATATTATAACAAGTAATTTTTCCTCCTGGAAAAATGTTCACAGCTGTACATCCATTAGAATAAGCACCAAGGTGTCATTCTACCTGAACCGTGGAGCTGATCTCCGATGCAAAGCCGCCCGTCAAAGGAGCCTCGTGACTGATGAGCAGCCGCCCCGTTTTGACTACAGACTGAAAGAAAAAAGGAAAATCCTCATGCTAAAGAGCCGACATAGTACACACACAGAAATGGCAGTTTTCACACAGTAGGAAGAAGTGTAAATTTTTATATTTACATAGAAAGTGTAAATAATTTTATATTTATATTCAATATATATCATGTGTATCTACAATAAATAAGTAATTCAATCATGTGAAAAACAAGTTAAATTTCTCGTCCAACTGGACAGTCTTCTGGTTTTCACAAAAGCTTTCAATGGTGCTTATAATTCCAGTGTAACAGAAAAACAGGTTTTGCAATTCTAAGTATGTTGTTAAGAATACATACCTATTATTATAAAGAATTTTATTATGCTTATGTCACAACGTTAGTTCTTCCCTTTTTCTTTCATAGGGCTTTAAGAAAGAGTACTTTTTTTGTTTCATTGGGGTATTTACATATAAATAACATTCGTAAGATATGCTGTTTTATGGTGAAAAAAAAACCCCACAAAAATAGCATACCATAAAATGTGTAGAGGTAAAAAGCAAAATTTACTGGATATTTGAAAATCACTGCCAAAGAGAAAATGCATAACACCACTCACTCGTGTGCTTTAAAGTCTTGTTAATGACTCTGACTGCATTTTAATATTGAAACTGTCGCAAATAATAGAGGTGTATTCTCAACAGTTGCTGGATGTAGTTATTCACACTGTGCATAATATATGGTGTGCAATAATAAATCAGAAAGTATAGCTATGATATCATGCCAGCTGTGCAGAGAGATTCTAAAACACTAAGATCAAGAGCAACTATTACTTAAAATATATTGAACAAGTACCAAATTTCCAAAGAGAAGTAGAATTTCTAACAATTTGATATTATCTTTCTTATATTCTGTTACTATTATATGCCTCTAAAACTTAAATATTAGAAGTATAGAAAAAATACATATACATCGAAAAACTTCCTTCATCCTAGGCAATTATGGTTTAGAATTGAAAAGTATACAATATTTTCTTCCAACAGATAATAAAACACAAGCTACGGCCAGGAGCCATGGTGGAAATACGGTATTATGTCAAAGTAAACAGTGACTAAGGACATGACATTTTCTGGACATTTAATGAATGTCCCTTCCTCACAAGGAGACATTAACCTTAAAATACCAGTATTTAGCTTTATATGATTGTGATTCATTATGCTATTTATGAAAAACACAAGTTTGATTTCATAACTCTATATAGAAATATGGAGATTAAAAAAATCAGTAAACGATAGTACATTTTATTCTCTGAAAGATGTCCCGAACTTAAGGATCAGAGATTTAAATAAAAGACAAGGCAGCGAGATTTAACAATCTTCCTTGCGACTCTGAAAGCTAGAGTTTGCCAGTTTAAAATTATCTAAAGATAACCACAGTCAGAGGACCTGATACAAGGGGCTTAAGTGGAGAGCAAATGCTTTGAGAATGATTGGGGCAGGGAATGTACAGATGTGCTTTATACAATTGATGTATGTATATGTATGGATTGTGCTAAGAGTTGTATGAGCCCCTAATAAAATGTAAAAAAAGAAAAGAGGAGAAAAAAAAAAGAAAATGATGAGGGAAAAGAATGTACAGATGTGCTTTATACAATTGATGTATGTATATGTATGGATTGTGCTAAGAGTTGTATGAGCCCCTAATAAAATGTAAAAAAAGAAACGAGGAGAAAAAAAAGAAAATGATGAGGGAAAAGAATGTACAGATGTGCTTTATACAATTGATGTATGTATATGTATGGACTGTGATAAGAGTTGTATGAGCCCCTAATAAAATGTTTTTTTAAAAAAAAGATAACCGCAGTCAAAATCCTTCAAAGCTAGATGGTACATCTTAAATTTCTAGGAGGTACAAATGAAAAACTTCTCTCAAAGTGCTGCTTGTATTTACACCACAGAATGAGTTCTCTTTAATCTGAAGTGAGGTCCACCTCAGATCAAATGACAATCTTTACAGTGATACTTGAAGGCCAATGTGAGGGCAGACGGTCTGCATATGGCTCCTGTGGTCTGTCATATACGGCGGGGTAACAATGCAAAGACACGCCCCAGCCGTGGGTGCATTGCACACAGTGTGCAAGCAGATGTAGTCCAGAGAGACTGAGTGTCCTTCAGAAGGAAAATGGCAAACCAAACTAAGGCTCATCCAAAGCAGAGTATCAGGAGGCCATGGTACTGTGTGTGCAAACATGATTGTCTGGCGATGTACACATATTGACACAGAACACTGACCACTGCATTCGACAAATAAGTAAGCTGCAGAACAATATAATCTTATTTTTGCTGAAAACAACAAAAAACAGGGATGGGAGCCCCAGCACATGCACACACACACACATATACACACACCCTTATACATAAATGTATCCCTATGTGTGTATGTAAACCGTCTGGAAAGATTCTAAACTGTCAAAAAAAATGTTCCTCCTAAAGATTGGCAGTAAAGGAAGGGTAGAGAAGGGGCTTTTTTAGTTTATTTAATGCATTTTTATATTATCAAGAATACTCTCAATAAGCACATATTAATAAGAAAATAAAGGCAAAGCAAATATTTTTGTTGGTTTGAAATGTATGACTGTTAATGGCCAGAATGACATATTAGGCGGTAGTCACAATTGCCTCAAAATCATAAAAGAAACCCAATGATGTCTCAGGAGTAGCTTCAGTCCCAAACTCCAGCAGCAAACAAGCGCACTGAAAATACAGGGAGCCAACCTCCCTGTCCCAGTCTCTGCGTGACCTTGTGCATACCAGCTCAAGGCACTGGATGGGAGACAAAGTGGAAAAAATAACTGTTGGTACTTAACAGGGTAAAGTTCTTCATCTGACGTAAGTATGTTTTTCTCAGATGAACAGTCATAATGACAGTCGTGAAAGTAATTCCAACAATCTCAAGAACTGGAGAATAAATGCAATAAAAAGTAACTGCGTTTTGCAGAAATTGTCATTGTATACAAACCAGAGGAAGCCATTAAGAGAGACTCAAACATAATGGTCACAATCATAATTGTTCCAGGGATTGATGTGTGCTAGGCCTCGAGCTGAGCATTGTACAGTTATTACCTTGATACCATCTTCAGTACTTAAAAATTATTAAGATGCATTTTAAAAGCATATCAAAATTCTGATAATGCTGAAATTTAAGGGTAACCATTATATATTTTAGTCAGACACCCAAAGAATAAGTATATCTTATATTGTGGACTGTTTTGAATAAAATTCATTCTTTTCAACAAGATATAATTGAAATGAAATGTAGTATTTGCTTTTTATGGTTTATAATTTTAATATACTAAAAGTCCTTCAGATTGCTTCTTTTCCACAGTACTTTTAAAAATTACTGACATTTTAATATCATAATAATTTCACTACAAGTGTATAAAACAAGCAAAATAATTTTCACCAGCATTTAATTTTCATATATTTAGGCCAAATGATAGGGACTTTAACCTAACCAAATTTAGCATTTTGATAGAGCCATTAACCTTTAAAAGCATGAACAAACACACTAAAAACACTTTAAGTGCTATTTTCTTTAGAAAATTTATTTTTTTAAGATCTCTTCTTAAATAGCCATGAAAGAACCCGTAAAGCTGGATTTCCCCGTATGTGCTTCTTCAACTATTGACTTGGAAGAACTGCGCCTGTCCTCTGGCCTAGGGCAGATGGTGAGTTAGAGGTGATGAATGCCACCAGCTAAAGTGGAGCCAATTAAAGATCAGGGCTGCGAATAACTGTTCTCTGCCTCCTCTACCACTAAATCAAAGCGCTTTGTTCTTCACAAGGACTCCAGATGATCTACAGAGAAAACTTGAAAAGTAGTCCTAAAAGCAAAGAGTTTAGCAGACTGTGCCAGCTAACTCGGCAGCACAGCGCTGCTCCGACTTCTCCAGTGTAGTCTCACCGTTCAGTTACTTACCTCTTCCATGCCAGCATCAGTAGCCTTCTAGCGACAGCGAGAGGTGCTATCAAAATTCTGATACTGACCACAGGGCACCTCCAACGACAAAAGATCACGGACCCTGGCTCCAAGGGCGCCTTTAAGAATAACTTGGCCACTATGATCTTCTAGATCACAGGCCACTTTTTAGTGGCCATAAATTAAATCACCTGTGACAATATGTCACTAATACTTCAGACAATAGACACACAGGAAAGTTACTATGTTAAAAAAAATCTATTAGAACAATTTGTTTAACTATATCGAGCATATCTTCCTTTTTTAGGCTACTGTTTTCATAACAAAATCCATTCTTGAAACAATGCAAAAGTATATTTCATCACATTTAAGAAAAAAATTGCTTGAGGATTAATAGATCCAAAAGTGATGCTATTTTAACATAGTTTTAAGAACAGACTATCTGTGAGACTCACAGTGCTGCGAAGTTAAAACTCCTTACAATGATTGCACAGACTTTGGCTGCACAAACACTGGACATATGTTTTAGTGAATGTAGCCTTTAAAGATTTTAACACAATCCAACCAGGACGACTGTTAAGCTGTCATTCCAGGAGAAAACGATACAGACAGGCAGAGTTTTAAGCTTGCAAATGCCTGAAAATGCAGCATTGACATTCAAAGAGAAAAAGAAAAAACACCACATATTTTTTTATTTCTTGCTCAAAATCTATAACAGAATTTTATTCCCCAACGAGCAACTCAATCGTAGCAGGACCTAGCCTGATCTACACGAAAGTAATACTCCGGGCAGGCAATGTACGGCCCTGACAACATGGTCTCACTATAAAGTTAATGAAAGCAAAAGAAACATCAGTGATGGCTTTGACTAATTCCTTCTGAAATCAAAAATCCCTTAATATGCATGCATACATATTAAGTAAGCAGAACTGATGACAAAATCTTAATACTTGTGTTTCATTAATCAGGAACACATTAATCAATACTTATACATAGATAATGGAGTTCATTGAGGATATCCTTTGAATGAGCGCCAAATGTATATGAATCAGACACATTTTTGAAATGTTTTCTTATTTAATCCCCAAATACATTTGACAAGATAGCCAGAAAAATCTCACAAATCATCCGAGGCTAGCGTATGTACGAGTATTTGTTTAGGAACCATTTCCTCTAAAGGTGGCCCAGGACGGGGCAAAGTCGCATTCTGTTAGCCATCTAAGTCACCATGAGTTGGAGACAAGCAGAGGCAATGAGATACAAGAAGTCATTATTGTCCATCAGGGCGGCTTTCACGCCTATTTGGACAACCAGCTACCAGGCCGTTAGACATACTGGAGAAAGCTGAAAGAGAAAGGGTAGTCAGGGCCAGTTCTGAAAAGTCCATTTGGAAAGGACTTTGTAATGTCGCTGCAAATCTTTTCGTACTGTTAGAAAGTGGTGAACTGAGAAAAACGAAATCTGCAGGGCTTTATCGTCCATGTGGAAAAAATCAGCAAAGGAGCAAGCAGAGCATACAAGGGAATGAATGAGCTCAATGGTAGAAGAAGCAACACATAACAGAGACCAAAAAAGTGAAATGCTGATGAAATTTTCAGACAATCTTGTTGGCGAATTCTTCCTATAAATAAATTGTGCTAACCAGAAGTAACACATTGAAGAAACTGTGAAAAACACTTTTGTAAAAACTCAAAATGTACAATGCTTTGAAAGCTACTCCAAAAGAGTGCAGATAAACTGGTGTCAATCAACCTCACTGCTCCACCTTGTGCTTACACGGTGCCAGGCCACTGCTCATTCTGTGAGCATGCTTCCTTCATGCTCCCCTGCCCTGACTTCATTCCCGAAAGAGGCAGAGAGTCTCCCTCCCCTCAACATCCATCTCATACGACTCTTCCTGTCCAGTGTTCCCAACCAGCTGGAAGTTTCCCTTAATTTCAAATGATAGTACCTACTTCCCCCCTCCCCACGTTTTCCTATAGGATTATCTACATACTAGGGCCCATTTTCTGATAGAATTTAAGGTACCTAGCAATGGAAACTCCCGTGTTTTCAGTGAGTTTATATTGTGATGTTAAATTCTACTGGAAAAAGATGCACTGATGATGTAGTGCAAACAGCACAGGCAGCAGTTTGAAACCACCCACAACTCAGCAGGACAAAGAAGAGACTTTCCACTGGGGTCAAGAAACCCTTTGAGGTAATTCTACCCTGCCTGTAAGATGGCTGGAGTCAGACTGGACTCAACAGCAGTCAGGTTTATGGCAGTGAGAACAATGAAAAGACATTCCACGAAAACGTACAGAGGTCACATGATGATAAAACTAATGCACTGGACTATTGGACATTTACTAGCTTTGTAGTTAATAAGGAAACATGTTAATAAACATGTATTGAAATTAATTTTCCAATTAATTTAAACATGTAAAGCACAGCCACCACTGCCTAGGTCAAACCAAAAACCACCTGTCATCAAGTCAATTCCAAATAATAAAGATCCTGTAGGACAAGGTAGAACAAGCCCTTGGGGTTTCAGAAACTTAAGGGGGCAGATAACCTTGTAGTTCTTCCATGGAGCAGCTGGTGGTTTTGAACCACTGACCTTGCGGTTAGCAGCTTCATGCTTATCTCATAGCACCACCAACAGAAAGTATTTTCTGCTAAAATAACTTTTCAAAGATAAGTTGTCTTCATAACTTATTATTCCTATTCTACCGTTTTTCTTTTTTGTTGTTGTCATTTTTTTAGAACATTTTATTAGGGGCTCATACAACTCTTATCACAATCCATAAATATACATACATCAATTGTATAAAGCACATCTGTACATTCTTTGCCCTAATCATTTTTTTCTCCTCTTTTCTTTTTTTATATTTTATTAGGAGTTCATACAACTCTTATCACAATCCATACATATACATACTTCAATTGTATAAAGCACATCTGCACATTCCCTGCCCCAATCGTTCTCAAAGCATTTGCTCTCCACTTAAGCCCTTTGCATCAGGTCCTCTTTTTTTTTCCCCTCCCTCCCCGCTCCCCTCTCCCTCATGTGCCCTTGGTAATTTATACATTGTTATTTTGTCATATCTTTCAATAGCATTCAAAAGTACTTCCGTAAACGTGTAAACAAGCTCCACTTCAATTCCCTCCATTTCTTTTTCTGTCAAGAAGAAATTATAGCTTATCATCGTATATTAATATAGTCAAGTCCTAGGTTGTAGATATTGGAAAACAATAAAGACTATTTAAAGCAGGTTGTGCCTTTGAAACACAATCTAAATATTATACATTCTACAGCTTCACTTCTTTGCACTAGCAGGAGTTCTTCCGGCATTTCCTTAGAAGTGCAGGAAAGTGATGCGGCTTTCCCTGCCACAAAGATGCAGCCTTGGAAACCCACAGGGGCAGTTCTATTCTGCCCGATAAGGGCCGTTAGGAGTCGGAATCAACTTAATGACAGTCTGGCAGAAGTGTCTCCTCTAGAAGTGCCAAAACTAAAACCATACTACCAGTATGCTTACGCTCGTCTAATAAATAAAACAGTGAAGGTACTTTTGTACCTACTATTGTTCCACCACAGCACTTGGCAAATTTAGAACCTGGCCCAACAACAATGGCTCCATTGGCCTTTCATTGTACGACAATTATTTTTGCTAGTTCAGCTAGTTTACCATCATGTAAGTAAAATTATTTTTACCCTGCTATTACAGACACATTGCTTATGATGAGGAGAGGGTAAAGGGGACTGATAATCTACAGAAACTTATGATCCTAGTTTAACATCCATTATAAGTCTTATGGGATGACTGAAATTTTCAATACTGGAAGCAGATATTGTTGTACAGATATTTAATGTATCTAATTTCTTAACATAAAATCCAGTCTCAATTGTTCACCATGTCCTTTTTTCTTAAAAAGTATTACATTGAAATTTCTTCACCATCCACTATTTTAAAGCATACAAAGCAAAATTTGATCCTAAGTCACCAATGTCATAGATCCTTTGCTAAAATGAGATCCAAAAATAGCTGTAAGCAGCAAAGTCACCTGAAGTCCACTGCCCCTGGCAACAGGAATAGTGGCGTCTAGTTGCACAGACTAAAGCCTGGTGAGACTCATCTTTGCCCCACACCACGCTGTTATTGGGAGAAAAATAAAATCAACTGAGAAAGTTTGGAACACTGATTAAAAACAAACCAGAAAATGGCCTAAATTATCTTAATTGAATATGACATGTAGTTTTCCAATTAACTTTTTATACATAAATTCCAAAAGTTCATTATCTGAACCAAACCCACTGCCAATGAGTTGAGTCCAATTCATAAGAGCCCTACAAGACAGAGTAGAACTGCCCTTTTGGACTTACAAGACTGGCTCATCTTTCTCCCTTGGAGAGGCTGGTGGGTTCGAATTGCTTACCGTGCAGCTACCAGCCCAAAACATTACCCACTACGCTGACAGTAATCATGTCCCAAAGCAGTTCTTATGTGCCTCATATGCACCAATCCTGGAGACTCGACGCATTAACCCAGGTGCCTATTGGGTTGTAATGTAGGTTGTCACAATGCTCTATGGCAAAGCCTATCCAAAAAGGAAAGAAATTAATTTAAATATTGGTCCCAGTGAAAGAAATAACAAAATGAGATAGAATACTGGAGCTAATACTCAGGTTATATTTGTTTAAAAAACTTAAAAAAAATAAATTTCAATCTGTACTCCTGTGGTCCTTTTTAAAATAACACTAAAAAAATAAAAATTTCCTTTCTTAAAACAAACAAAAATTACTAATATCCTCTACTCTTCAATTCATAAATCTCCATTTGGCAAACTGTTCTCAAGTGCTGACAACCGAGGGAAATGCTATGGCTGGCCTCCATAAAAACTCTACAGGGTACAAACTGACATCATCCCGTGTACTCCCAGCATACTTTGAAGAATACGAAAGTCCTTCGAACTCAAACCAAGACGGTCAGCCAGTGACATTCGACACAGCTGCTTTCAGCGTGTATCAAGGGTACTCTTTTCCCTGAAGACATCGGGCTGTCTGCCAAGGCAATACTGCTCTAAGGAATCACCAAAAGTATAAACACTGGCACACTTGCGCATCACCATGGATAGATGCTTTTATTTTTTAAAGCATGGTCCAATTCTGTTAGAGTAAATGGATTTTTTGTCCATTACAAAACAAAAATCATGTGTAGTTCATAATACATGAGCAGCCTAAAGTCTTCTGGGCCTTCCTTTTTGGCTATGACTCAAAAAAATATTATAACAAAGCTCAAAAAACAGTTCAGCAAATGCGGCATATAATCTTTGAACTATATGGAAGACACCGTAGAAATAAAGCACACAGATTCCATACTTTCATTAAAACCAACGCAAGTTAGGAAGAAATTATGGCTGTGACAGGAGAATTCAGGAAAAGAATTCCTTTGGCAAAAATTATAAAGTTTGTCTACAAAGCATCCATTGATTAGGTGATAGAATTGAAAGTAGAAATGTTCAAATATAGACACACAGAATCAAAATCCAATACTAAAGGGATTCTGGTTAAAAACTAAGATGCAATTGATAGTTCTCTAAAAAATATGACCCAGTATTTTAATAAATTAATTTGTCAGTATGTAAGCTTTGTTTCTTTATAGAAAAATTTAAAATGCTGAAACTTTCCTTATAAGCCATAAAATAATAATAATCGATGACTTTTTGATTTATAATTCTACATTTTCTAACTTTTGACAAGGACTAACACGATAATTCTAACATCACAAAACAAAAACCTAAGACAAACCTACACTTAGATTATCAGTGATGAAGTTACTTCTTTGAGGATGATGTAAAGTGATTTTTTTTTACTTCTATCACAAGAAATTGGTCATTTTGCTATATCCTCCAGGAATAGAATGAATAATTATTATAAAAGGTAATGTATCATTAGTAATAAATGAAACTGTTATATCATTCTATTAATTTTTCTAAAAATTAAACTTTAAAAAATAAGAATGAGGTAATAGTTATCCCACCCTGCAGTTTACAAAATAATTTAAGTTTAAACTTCGGCAAAGAAATAGTAGAAACATTTGTACATTCATTTCCTGTGTATGTTGGTATATATCTTTTGAGAAATACTTTGGAATATATTTATCAAAAGTTACCAAATGTTCAGATCTCAGGAATAAGCAATCTCGGTTCTGAAACATTACTCATAGAAAATACCACAAAAAAAAAAGGAAAATACTGAAACTCTGGTTTAAAATAGTTGCACATGCAGAGACACTAGGTTAAAAAACCATAAAAATCTAAATAACATAATTGGCCTACAGGCAAGTTCCATGTCAAAGGATAAAACAATTTTAAAATACTGCATGTAAATGCCTGCCATTGCTACTAGAGGAAGACACCATAAATAGAATTAAGCAGACTATCTAAAAGAAAATATTTCTCTAATTCTGCCTTATCTGTCTAATTTATGCAGCCTCCTGAGACTGAGATAGTGCAAAAATGGAAGAAGATTAAGCAAGGAGCTACGAGCCTATATAGAAAGCTCTTATTTACAGGACGATCCATCTGGGAGCTGCACAGCCTGGACATTTGAGACGAGAATTCTACCAATAAACAAATGAAGATCAGAATCAAAGTGAACCTCCACTGTGGTTATTGGAATAAGAGCTTGGCAGAGACAAGGGAACAAGAGATCTAAAATCGATGGCCAAGAGGGTATAGAGGAAGTACAGAGAGCCGAATGAAGGTCAAACAGGATAGTGGGACAGGAGGAAAGTAAAAGGAAACAGAGGAAAGAACTAGGAGGCCAAAGACATTTATAGAGGTATAAATATAAACATGTATATATGTAAATATATTAATATATAATGGTAGGGATATAGGTCTATGTACATATAATTATATGTTAAAAGTATCAAGATAGCAGACAGACATTGGGCCTCTACTCAAGTCCTCCCTCAATGCAAGAACACTTGGTTCTAATAACCTAGAATTCTGTGATGCTCACCTTTCTGACACTATTACTAAAGTCAAAATCGGTGCATAAACAAATGTGGTGAAGAAAGCTGATGGTGCCCGGCTACTAGAAGATATAGCATCTGGGTCTTAAAGGCTTGAAGTTAAACAAATAGTCGTCTACCAGGAAAGCAACAAAGCCCATGTGGAAGAAGCACTGCAGTCTGTGGGATCACGAGGCAGGAGGTCAGGATTAGGTATAAGACACCAGAACATCCAAAACAATCATATTGATGCAAGCCAGAGTGGTCAGAGTGGAGACCTAAAGCCCATCTGGTCACAACTGGCCATCCCCTCACCGAAGGGTCACAGGGAAAGGACAAGCCAGCCAGAGTGCAGCATAGCACCAACAAAACATACAACATTCTTCTAGTTTTTAATGTCCGTCCCCCCCACTATCATGACTCCAGTTTTACCTTTGCAATATAGCTAGCATAGAGCAAGTACACTGGTACTGATAAGAGTTCTAGACACATGGAATCCAAAACAGAGAAACCCCTCAGGAACAATAATGAGAGTAGCGATACCATGAGGCTAGGGGGGAAGATGGGGACAGGAGGGGGGAAAAATGGGGAACCAATCACAGTGATTGACATATACCACCACCCTCCCAGGGGAAACAAATTACAGAAACATGGGTGAAGGACACACCACACGGTATAAGACATGAAAATAATAATAATTTAAATTTATC
The DNA here is from genome assembly GCF_050624435.1 of Tenrec ecaudatus. Classification (NCBI taxonomy): domain Eukaryota; kingdom Metazoa; phylum Chordata; class Mammalia; order Afrosoricida; family Tenrecidae; genus Tenrec; species Tenrec ecaudatus. The sequence goes on from NC_134536.1 coordinate 94,004,790, forward strand.
AAAAGTTCACAAAGGTGGGAGGGTGGGGAAGGGAAGGAAAAAAGTGGAGTTGATACCAAGGGTTCAAGCAGAAAGAAACTTTTTAAAATGATAATGGCAACATATGTACAAATGTGCTTGATACAATGATGTATGGATTGTTATAAAAGTTGTAAGAGCCCCCCAATTAAATTATTTATTAAAAAAAAGAATTTGGACAAAATGACATTACCCCCTTCAAAGATAAAAAAGGAAGCATAGAGCAAACAGCATAAAGCTCCTAGGGAAACTGCTGGAAAATGTCTTAATCATTTAAAGCAAATTATTTACTCAAGAATCAACTTTCAGAATAAATACCAGCCAATTGACTCCAAGACCAACCCTCCAAGAAACAGGAATAAACCTTCAGAAAAGCTAGTAAGACTCAGTAAAAAGAACACACCTAAGACCTGAATTTAACCCTCACTGATAAGGTGCACCAAGGCGTGATACGATATACTGGCACGTATCAGGGAACCAGCAGAGAAGTCTACGAGGTCGGCCCCAATCCCAACTATGTGAACACCACCCTGCCACCCCTACCCCCACCCCCCAAAAAAAAGAATGTGTACTTCAGAGGCCAGCACTGAAACTACAGCTTGGGGAGGGGGGCACATCTGATCAGAGCACACTGGAGAAACAAAGAGGGAAGCCCTACCAAGCCCCGAGGAGGATATTACTGCTGAGAGCAGGCAATGCCTAGCGAGGACCATAGGGCCAGCCACACCATGAGACACCATGTCCCTCACTGACCCATAACGCTATGAAGGAAAACACTGGAGACACAGTGCAGGAAATGTGCCCAATCTGACTCCATCACACTGGGGCAAACCACTAGGGCGTGCAACAGCAGCAAGGGTCGCAAAGAAATGAAGTCCCCAGGGAATACCAAAAACAGACTTTGGGGACAGAATGTGGCACCCCATCACACTCAGCTGGAAAACAGGGGGACAAACAACAGAAAAGTGGGTGAAGGGAGACAGCGGATGATGTAAGATATGAAAACAATAATTTATAAATTATCAAGGGTTCATGGGGGAGAGAAAGTAGGCTAGGGAGGGAAAACTGAGGAGCTGATCACAAGGGCTCAAATAGAAAGAAAATGCTTTGAAAATGGTGATGGCAACATATGTGCAAATGTGCTTGAGACAGTGGATGAATGTATGGATTGTGATAAGAGGTATATGAGCCCTCAATAAAAGTATTTCATTAAAAAACAAAAACAAAACCCTCACTGATAAAATGAAAACCCACTGTAGTGGCAGAGCTGAGCCTTATTGTCTAGATTTCTGCCCCCTTCCACTGCCTAGCCCTCTGGTAGCCTGACATGGGGCTCTATATTCAGCTGAATTCAAAACTCTTTCTTAGGATACATGGGCTTCAGTTGGTCAGATATCTGTTTTGAAGATCTCAGAAACCTACATGGGCAAGAATGAAGGAAACGGAGTAAGCCTCTCTCTTTCACTTTGTCCACAAGAAAGCAGCGAAGAGGATTTCCACTCAAAAGAGAGTGTACAGTGCCTACTGGGTTACCATAGAGAGGCCTTGCTTCCTTCCCCTTCCCGTTAGCCTTCTCTGAATCTACCTGGGACCTGCCACTGCCCAATCTTAAACTGGAACCAAGAGAACCAAGGATACAAGGAAGAAAGGAGGTTCCTCTGCCCAGTCTGAAAGCAACTTAAAAAAATTAGCAACAGAGAACAGAAATACCACCTGTAATTGGCTAGTCTTTAACAAGAGTTACCAAACGAATGGCTATGCGCCATGGAGAATAGCTACTTTAAGGTAACAAAGAAATGTAAAGGGTACCGTGGGCAACCAGGGAATACAATTTTTGACTAAAAGTAATCAAAGTCATTTTAAAAAATACAGTGAACGTACTCAAAACATGTATCTAGGGAACATTTGTAGCCTATCTTCTAAGGAAACATCCTTCTGGCTAAACAATATAATTTTTTTAAGTGTTAAGATATACTTTCTGTCATGTTATCTTTACCCACAAAATTACACAGGGAATTAGGCAACCTTCCATTCTGGCTTTACCACATAGCTGTGGATATTGACCAGTACACACATCTGCATTGATGGAAAGCAGCGTTAGTGGAGCACGCCCAGCATTTCAAAAACAAGACATTTGAGCCGTTTCTTTACCATGTGCTTTTAAAACCCAACAAAACCAGTAAGCTATCCAAGATAGTAAGTTTTCAGTAGTCCTGTTATGGGTTCCAAAATGACCTAAGTGGACAATTACAGCATTTGAAATTTTAAACATGCAAGAAAAATGAGCCTATAATTGGGCCCCCAGCCCCCAATGTACTTTAGTAAACCAAGGCACCTGAGAAGCGTTTTCCACGTCTTGACTAGATCATCAGCATCATTCGCTTAAGGCTGCCAAGTGTATAAAAAACTTAATCAAATAATAAAAATGAGTTCCCAGTTTCAAGAAATTTTACTATTTTAGTCCCTCATAAGAGAAATATTGTAACAAGAATATCATAACAGGATTGCACAATAAGGTTAAATAATTCTTATCAATAAATACAACTAAATAAATCTACCAAAAATTATCATTTTTCTGGAAATGGAGGGGAAAAAAAAGATATAATTCTTTCCTTATTTCCTTCCTCCACCCCATCCCCACCAGTTTTAAGTTGTGGTCAGCAGCATAGGAAATTAGAGCCATTTAAATGTTTTAAAGGGGGGGCAGGGGGCGCGGGTTACATGGATTAACCTCCAGGGAATGCCCTCAAACCACAGATCGGGTGTGTGAATGGGCTTGTTTCCATGCAGAGCGCACTGGAAAGAAGTGGGTAATTGCAGAGGCAGCTAGATTAATATTTAACACCTCATCATTTAATCTCCCTTTCGACCCATTTTGAATTTGTTCTAGTTTTCAATATTTTCTGCTTTCTTTTCAAGGGAGGTGTTTTTCTCTGTTTTAACTTTTTATGGTTTTTAGGATTTGGGGTTGTTGTTCTGGTATGTTTTCTGTATGTGAAACTCAGGATAGGTAAACCTGAGAGACAGTACCTGGATTAATGGTTTCTTGGGGGTGTGGCAGGGAAGGTTGGGGAAAATGGGGAGCTAATAACAATGAGCACAAGAAAACAATAAAGAAGAACCTGTTCTAAAAGTTATTGTAGTGATGAGTCCACAACTCTTCTTTTTCTGAGTGAACAACTTTCACATGCAAATGAGGAGACTAAAAATAATACGGCTTGCATAAGGTGTACCTTAGTCCTTAAAGTAACATCCTTGCTTTTCATCTCTTGAAGAGGTTTGGGCATTGGATTTACATAATGCAATGTGTCATCAATCTCTCTCTCTCTTTTTTTAATCAGTATTTTTTATTCAAATCATTTTACAACTGTAAATGTAAAATCAAAATAAATGTAAAAATGTAAATGCAAAATCAGTTATACAACTCATATATATCTTATATATACATATATAATCATATATACATATATATTGTGTCAAGCACCTTTGTACATTTGTTGCCTTCATCATTCTCAAAACATTTGCTTTCCACTTGAGCCTTTTACATCAGCTCACTGTTTCCCCTCTCTCCCCGTTTCCACACCCTCATGAACCCTTGATAATTTATAAATTATTATTATTTTACCATATCTTACACTGCCCAATGTCTCCCTTCACCCACTTTTCTGTTGTCCATCCCCCAGGGAGAAGGTTAAATGTAGATCCTTGTAACTGGTTTCCCCTTTCCAACCCACCCTCCTTCCATCCTCTCAGTATCAACACTCTCACCACTAGTCCTGAGGGGTTCATCCGCCCTGGATTCTTTGTGTTTCCAGTTTCTATCTGCACCAGTGTACATCCTCTGGTATAGCCAAGTTTGTAAGGTAGAATTGGGATCATGATAGTGGGGGGATGGGAGGTAAGTATTTAAGAACTATAGGAAAGTTGTGTGTTTCATCGATGCTACACTGCACACTGAGTGACTGGTCTCCTCCCTACAACCCCTCTGCAAAGGGATGGCCAGTTGCCTACAGATAGGCCTTGGGGCCCCACCCTGCACTCACGCTCATTCACAATGATATAGTTTTTTGTTCTTTGGTGCTTGATACCTGATCCCTTCAACATCTCGTGATCATACAGGCATGTGTGCCTCTTCCATGTGGGCTTTGTTGCTTCTGAGCTAGATGACCACTTGTTTACCTTCAAGCCTCTAAGACCCCAGACACTATATCTCTTGATAGCCAGGCATCATCAGCCTTCTTCACCACACTTGCTTATGTACACTTGTCTTCAGCGTTCCTTCAGGGAAGGTGAGCACAAAATGATGACTTTTTTATTCTTTGTTGTCTGATACCTGATTCCTTCAACACTTCATGATCACACTGGCTGGTGTGTTTCTTCCATGTGGGTTTTATAGTTTCTGAGCCTGATGGGCGCTTGTTTACCTTCAAGCCTTTAAGACCCCAGACACTATATCTTTTGACAGCCAGGTACCATCAGGTTTCTTCACCATACTTGCTTATGCACAGCAATTGTGCCGGGAAGCTGAGCATCATGGAATGTCAGTTTAATAGAACAAAATGTTCTTGTATGGAGGGAGTACTTGATTGGAGGGAGGCCCAATGTCCACTTGGGACCTTAATACTAAACCTGTAAGTATATGCATATAGATATATTTCCCTATCATCATATATAAACATATTTACATATGTATATGCCTGTATTTAGACCTCTATAAATGCCCCTTGCTTCCTATTTCTTTCCTCTATTTCCTTCTACTTTCCTCTTATCCCACTATCATGCTCAGCCTTCATTTGGGTTTCAGTAATTCCTCTTAGTTACAGTCCCCTTGTTGAATCCCTATCAGGCCTCTCACACCCTCCTTGCCACTGGTTTTGAATCACTCCTTGTTCCCTGTCCCTGGGTTGGTTAACACCACTTCCTTTCCCCCACCTTCCCCTCGTCCATGTCCCCCCAGAACCATTCGTCTCATTGTTTCCTTCTCCACATTGTTTATCCAGTCTAGCTTATCTAGCTAGACCTGCAGAGATAATAATATGCACATAAAGAACAAGACAATGCCAAACAAAGCGACACAGAAAAACAAAACGATAGCAACAACAAAAAACCAATGACACACAAAATAAAAAACAAAAAAAGAAAGAAAAGCCTGTAAATAGTTCAAGGTCTGTTTTTGACCTTTGGGAGTGTTTTCCAGTTGGGTCCGGCCATTGATCTCTTGACTGCTGCTTCCATGAGCATTGATTGTGGATCCAATCAAGGTGGAATCCTGGACCCCTGCAGCCTCTTCTCCTTTTCTCATGATGTTACCTATTGGTTCAGTTGGGAAGATATGAGATTTTTACCTTGAGGTGTAATCCATACTGCATCCTTGACCTTCATCATTCTTGACCTGCATCCTTGACCTTCATACTGCATCCTTGGCCTTCATCAGCTTCACTCAAGTCCTCCTCACTTTCATCAAGCAAGGTGGTATCATGTGCATATAGCAGGTAATAACCTTTCTTTCTATCATGATGTCAAACTTTTTCTTCACATATACCAGCTTCTCTGATGATTTGCTCAGTATCCAGATCGAATGAGTACAGAGAAGCTGGCACCGTGACTCCCTTGTTCTGTTTGCACGCTGCCTCTTGATCTGTGTCCAGGTTCCATATGAGCAAAAGTAAGTGTCCTGGAATTCCCATCCTCAAAACTATGCACAGTTCGACATAATCCACACAGCAAAGACCTTTGCCCAGTCAATGAAACACAAGTGGATATCTTTCTGGCATTCTCTGCTTTTAGCCAAGATCCTTCTGACAGCAACAATGATATCCCTTGTTCTCCATCCTCTTCTGCTTCTAGACGGAACCTCGGGCAGTTCCCTGCCAATGTACTGCTGCAACCACTGTTGGATGATCTTCAGCAACATTTTATTTGCATGTGACATCAATGATAGTGACCTACAGTTTGTGCATTGTGTCGGGTCATCTTTCTATGGAATGGGTACAAATACAGGTCTCTTCCAGTCAGTTGGAAAGTAGCTGTCTTACAAATCTCCTGGCGTAGTTGAATGAGTGCTTCCAATGCGTCATCAGCTTTTGAAACTTCAACTGGTATTCCATCAGTTCCTAAAACCTTCTTTTTGGCCAGTGGTTTCAATGTGGCTTGAACTTCTACCTTGTTATCATTGGTTCTTGATCATAGGGAGTGCTCTTAAAAAAACAAAAAAAGGTAAAAGCTCTGCTGGGTGGAGCTTTCGTAGTCTGCAATATTCCTGCTAGGTGAGCATCACCAAGCAACTTGCTCTGAGTTAGTGCACCCAATGGGGTCACTTGGGAAGATCCTCCCTGGTCTCAGTGAATTTTTTCATCAAAGCAGTTTGGCTCTAACCTCGTTTTTTGTGATGACCAATTTAAGAGGACAGCGTGTGGCTGTGAAATCTGTTTCCTGCTCAGGAAAAACGCTGCGGAAACTTGTGACGCTGAACACAGCTTACAGGGGCAGTGCTATGGGGAAAACTCCAGTGTGTGAGTGGTTTTCTCGTTTCAAAAAGGTGAAATGTCAATTGATAACAAACCTCATTCTCAACGTCTGCCAACTTCCCGAATGGAGGAAAATGTTGACAAAATTTGTGTACTTGACCTCAAGGACCGATGACGAACTATTGAAGAGATGGGGACATCATCTGGATGACCTTGGAGCTCAGTTCAGCGAATTGAGAAGGGTCGCTGTGAATTTTGTGCCTCAGATTCTGACTGATCAGCAAACAGAGTCGACTGAAAACATGGCATGCTTTGAAAGAACAGCTCTGAAGTGATCCAGACTTTACTCCCAAGGTCATTACTGGTGACAAGACATAGCGCCATCCTTAAGACCCTGAAACCAATTAGCCAGCGGAAAAGATGTCCTGTCAACTCACAAAAAAATGCTAATCCAGCGAAATCATAGATCAAGATGATGCTCATTTGTTTGTTTGTTTTTAATGTGAGCGGGATAGTGTACTTGGAGTTTGTTCCAACAGGTCAAAGTTTTCATCAGGTTTACTATTTAGAGGTTCTGAAAAGATTGTGTATCCATGTGCAACAATAACCAAAAAAAAACCCTGATTTGTGGCAGATGGGGGACTGGTTTTGCCACAACAATGAACCTGCTCATGCAGCCATCTCAGTGTGCTAGCTTTAGGCGAAAAACATCATGCCTCTCTTGCCCCACAAACCTGACTCACCTCATCTTGCTCTGTGCCACTTCTTTGAAAGGACAGCAATTTGACGGTGTAGAAGAGGTGAAGAAAGAAACAGGCGTGGTCAGCCACCAAAACAGACGAGTTTGAAAACTGTTTCCAGGAGTAGAATCGCAGATTTGACAAATGTATTCCGTGTAATGGAGAGTGCTTTGATGGTGATATATGGTTGTTTAAAAAAATTAAATATATAGCTTTGGGGAAAAAATTTCGTGTTTGTTTTTTCGGATACCCCTCGTACGCTCCATCTTGAAGTGGTTACATGTGGACCAGGTCTTTTTGGAACAAGGACCCTGTCTTGTTTCCATTTTCTTTTCAGCTTCCTGTCTCATTTTATGTTTGCCCACAGAATCTTTAAATATTGCAATTTGAGGCTTGAATTTGTTTTCTTGAGTTCTTTCAGTTTAAGATATGCTAAAGGTGTTTTTTTTCTTTTTGGTTTTCTATTCTAGGTCTTTGCATATTTCATTATAATATTTGACTTTGTCTTCTCCAGCTGTCCTTTGGAATATTCTGTTCAGCTCGTTGACTTCATAATTTCTTCCATTTGCTTTAGCTACTCTATGAGCTTTGGTGGTAGGGTAGGTTAAGAGTCAGACTGCTAATCTCCAGGTCAGTAGTTTGAGACCACCAGCAACTCCTCAGGAAAATGATGAAGCTGTGTCCTCCCCTAAAGAGTTTCAGTCTCGGAAACCCATGGAGGCAATTCTACTGTTTGTCCTATACGGTCACTATGTGTCAAAACAGACTGGGCGGCACGGAGTGGCTATACACTTAAGAGTAAGTTCTAGAGTGTCTTCTGACACTCACACTGATCTTTCCTTTCTTTCCTGTCTTTTAAATGACCTTTGCTACCCAGGAGGACATTCTTGATGTCCACCCACAGCTCGTCATGTTATCTGTTACTAACGCTCCATGTAGTAAATCTGCTCTTGACATGATTTCAGATTTTAGGTGGGATAGACTCAGGCTCGTATTTTGGCTGGCAAGGATTTGATTTCATTTTCTTCAGCTTCAACCTGAACTTACAGATGAGCAATTGGTGGTCTGTTCCACAGCCTGGTTTTAGCTGCTGATACTAAGCTTCTCCATTGTCTCTTCTGAAAGACGTAGTTAATTTGATTGCTGTGGATTCCATCTGGAAAAGTCCATGTGTATTGTTTTCCATTGTTGAAAAAAATGTATTTGCTATGAGCAAGTCGGTGTTGCAAATTTCTATCATGCAAACTCCAGCTTCCTTTCTATCACCAAAACCACATTTTCCAACTAATGCACCTTGCTCAATATTTCCAAATTTGCATTCCAATCACCAATCATTATCAATACATGTTGATCGTACATTTTACCAAGTTCAGACTGATGATATTGTATAAAGTCTTCTATTTCTGCCTCACTGGCTTTAGTGGTTGGTGCATATATTTGATTAATAGGGATACTGATTGGAATTCCTAGAAGGTGGATAAATATAATCCCATCACAGTCAGTATTGCACAGATAACCTGACAGACAAGTGGGGGATACCTCTCTTAGCCACAAGAAATAGATTTGAGAAGGAAGCCATGCTGACATTTTAGAGCAAAGAAAGAGAATACGAAGGTAGCATCATAAAAATAATCAGGTTTATTTCAGGAACCACACCAAAAAGGAATTAGAAAATCCAGAGATCCAAATGACAGGGATGAGCCTATTCTAGTCAAAGACATGAATGTGGGCCGGGGTGATGAATATTTGTCATTCACCATCACCTCTGCTGTCCTCCCGCAAGTCCCCAATCTCTCTTCTTGGAACACCTTCACCATATTCAAAAATAATGTTTGGATTCAGCTTTGACCTTTACTAATGATGAATTTGTTTGATAAAGCACATACATTCATGTTTTTAATAAATTATTCACCACTCCCTTATTTCTAATGCTGATTCATGTCAATTTTTTCCAATAATTATCAGAAATATATTAAGATTTTGTTAGTCTCTAGCCTACTCATCATTCTAAAGAAATCACTAATATTTAGTTCGGGTAGAAAGGGGGAACTGATTGCAAGGATCTACATATAACCTCCTCCCTGGGGGACAACAAAAAAGTGGGTGATAGGAGACATCAGACAGTGTAAGATATGACAAAATTAATAATAATTTATGAATTATGAAGGGTTCATCAGGGAGGGGGAGTGGGGAAGGAGGAGGGGAAATGAGGAGCTGATATTAAGGGCTCAAGTAAAAAGCAAGTGTTTTGAGAATGATGATGGCAACAAATGTACAAATTTGCTTGACTCAGTGGATGGATGGATGGATTGTGATAAGAATTGTATGAGACCCCAATAAAATGATTTAAAAAAAGAAACCAGTTACAAATTGATTCCTTTGAAATAAATTAGTAGAATTTCTTACCATCTAATAGTTTAAAAGGTAGAGCCTATGAAACATGAACATTTGTGTGTTTGTGTTAATATGCACTTTTTCTCCAATTTTTAAATCGACACTATTTGAAGTCCATGTATTTTATGGCTTCAAATGTAACCAGGAAGCCTCCATGAGGTTGGAATATTAGTGTAACCTTCAATGTCACTGCTCCGCAGCCCCACAGCTTCACTACGCCGGAGGGTATCACTTTACACCACGACCGCCAACCATAATTCTGTGATCGGAACACGGCTGGCTCTGCATGACTGATACTGAAACCATAATATTGTAGCTGGCCTGGAGGAACCAGTTATACTGATCACTGAGCATGGCAGTGGGGAACGAGGGGTGGCTGGAGAAAGACATCCAAGACATAAATCTGTAAATTTTTCAATAAAATACAACCATTAAAAGTACAGCGTCCAGTCTGAAAAAATGTCAAAGCCCAGGTCTTTGAATAAAACAAAATGGTGAAATTAGTAATATTAATAAATGGCCTTCACTAACTAATAAACTGTTTTGATACCAGTTTTTAAAGTGCCAGGTAAGAATGCAACCAGAATGCAAGAATAGGAAACTGGCATCTATTTTGAGGAGATAATTTTTTTTATTGCGAACTCCAAAGAGAGGTTCAACTCTCAAATGGCAGTCCCAGAAAACATTCTCATCTTTTAAGAAACATGGATTGGCTTTGAAATCAAGGTAACAGATACAGCGTAAGACAGATAGGCTTGGAGGGGAGAAAGATGTGCTGAAGATAAAAGCTTGCGGGGGTGAGGGGGGTTAATGAGCTAATACCAAGGGCTCAAGTAGAAAGAGAATGTTTTGAAAATGATGATGGCGATATATATATACAAATGTGCTTGACACAATGGATAGATGTACGGATTATGATAAGAGGTTTAAGAGCCCCAATAAAATCATCTTTTAAAAAGGATAAAAATCTGCTTCTCTATTTCTGAACTGTTTGGTTTAAGGTGTGTAAACATTTCTCTGAATTTAGGCCCTCATCTCTAAAATGGAAATAATATCACCCACTTCCATGGGGCTATAGACACTGGTGAGCCCTTATATGATTGGCCTGGGACCCAGAAGCCAATCACTAAATGGTAGCTACCGTATCATCACCATCATCATCATCATGACCATCCTTACCACTAAATCATCAGATCATGACCCTAGAGAGCTGAAAACTGGCCTGAATAGAAGGGATGACCCAGGCAACTGTAAGCAATTCCAACTGTGGGGATCATATAAAAATGGTATAGAAGGCTGTAGCTGGGCACTACAAACTGTAAGCACTAAATAAATGTTACCAGGTGTGGAGACAACTACAGGCTTCCAACCACTGCCAGTTTTTCTAACGAACAGCAGCAGGGGGCCTGGGGGGCCTTAGGAGGTATAGGTCATCTGAGATAGAAGTGCTTCCCAGAGTCTGTTATCAAACCATCAGCTCTGATCTCGTGTTTCCCAACTCACATAACGTTCACATTCATTAAGATGAATCTTCTCAAAAACAATCTGGGCCATTTAAGGGTGCATAAACATGAAAGTACAAACACCTAATGCTTACAGCTTACACACAACCGTACATAAGAAATAAAACTCCCCAACACAACAGCTGGAGCCAAAGTGAGTGAACAAGTAAATGTGGTGAAGAAAGCTGATGGTGCCCGGCTATCAAAAGAGATAGTGACTGGGGTCTTAAAGGCTTGAAGATAAACAAGCGGCCATCTAGCTCAGAAGCAACAAAGTCCACATGGAAGAACACACCAGCCTGTGTGATCGAGTGGTACCGAAGGGATCAGTTACCAGGCATCAAAGAACAAAAAATCATATCATTGACTGCACACCTCCATGATAGGATCGCTGAAGACAAATGGGTGCATAAGCAAATGTGGTGAAGAAAGTTGATGGTGCCCGGCTATCAAAAGAGATAGTGTTTGGGGTCTTAAAGGCTTGAAGGTGAACAAGTGGCCATCTAGCTCAGAAGCAAAAAGCCCACATGGAAGAAGCACACTGGCCAGTGCGATCACGAGGTGCCAAGGGACCAGGTATAAAGCATCATGCAAAATATATATATATATAAGTGTGTGTATGTATATATATGTGTGTGTATGTATGTGTATATGTGCGTGTATATATATGTATATATATACCATATTAAATGTAGGGGGAAGTGCAGAGTGGAGACCCAAGGCCCAAGTGTCGGCCAATGGAGATCCCCTCATAGAGGGGTTTAGGAGAGGAGATGGGTTAATTAGGGTGTGAGGTAGTATCGATGAAGAACACAGCTTTCCCCCAGATCCTGGATGCTTCCTCCCCCCAACTACCATGATCCGAATTCTACCTTGCAGGGCTGGATAGGGCAGAGGCTGTACACTGATACATATGAGGGCTGGAGGTACAGGGAATCCAGGGTGGATGATACCTTCAGGGCCAAGGGTGTGAGGGGCAATGCTGGGAGAGTGGAGGGTGAGTGGGTTGGAAAGGGGGAACTGATTACAAGATCCACAGGTGACCTCTTCCCTGGGAGAGGGACAGCAGAGAAGGGGGGGAAGGGAGACTCCGGATAGGGCAAGATATGACAAAATAACGAGGTATAAATTACCAAGGGCACATGAGGGAGGGGAGAAAGGGGAGGGAGGTGGAAAAAAAAAGAGGACCTGATACAAGGGGCTTAAGTGGAGAGCAAATGCTTTGAGAATGATTGGGGCAGGGAATGTATGGATGTGCTTTATACAATTGATGTATGTATATGTATGGATTGTGATAAGAGTTGTATGAGTCCCTAATAAAATGTAAAAAAAGAAACGAGGAGAAAAAAATGATTAGGGCAATGACTGTACAGATGTGCTTTATATAATTGATGTATGTATATGTATGAACTGTGATAAGAATTGTATGAGCCCCAATAAATTGTTAAAAAAATTAAATTAAATTTAAAAAAAAGACAGGTAGTGCAACCTGTCTCGAAGACACACACACACACACACAAAAAGAAATAAAACTCAACTACCGTATATACTCATATAAAAAATGTACGGAAAAACTGGGGTTCGGCTTATACACGGGTCAGTGGTACCCCAGCAAGGTGTAACATCTCGCTGCCCTCCTGCCCCGAGGTAACAGGATGAGCCCCCGATATCTCACGGGTGATTGCCATTTCTCCACTGTTCATTCAAAGCCCTGCTGACACTGCAGGGCTTTGAATGTTTGTTTACTCACATCTAACCAATCAGAGCCGTCCTATGACATGTATCTTTGAATAAGCCTTTTAAAGACCATTTGCGAAGGATGTGGCATGAATGGATGTCATCTGGTCAAGCCCAACTAACAAAAGGAGGAGATCTCATGAAGCCTGACATAGAGTTAATAGCAAAGTGGGTTTGAGATGCATGGAAAGACATTCCAGAAGACACGGTGCGACATGCCTTCCAGAAATGTAGTATTAGTAATGCTATGGATGGCAGTGAAGACTGCGCTTTGTATGAAAATGACAGCAGTGATGGTGATGATGGTGATCTCAGTGAGGCCAGCGTCTATGATGACCTCACACCAGCTGAAGCTCTGCATTGGGATATGGATGATGATGAGGAATCCAGTTTTAAAGGATTTTAGTTCTTTACATTTTAGCTTGGTTGCTGATTGAGCTCAGGGAATAGTCCTCTTAAGGTATCATTGTTGATACCTTATTGTTTTTGTTGAACATATTTTCCACTTACTGTGCTGGTTTATTAATGTTAAATGACTTGTCCTTTTGGTTATGTTTATTTAAAATAAATATTTAAATACACTACCCCACTGATGTCTCAATTTTTATTAATTTTATTTTCATTTGTTTTGATTATTGAAACTCGCCAGTAGCTTCTGCATTTTCCACCCTAGGCTCATACTCGAGTCCATCAGTTTTTCTGGTTTCCCAGGAAATAATTAGCTACCTCAGCTTATACGCGGGCCAGCTTATACTCGAGTATATATGGTAATGCAATGTCACCCTGAGCCTCAGACTTTAAGAAGGGGGTGCTCAAATCAAGGAAACAGTAGCAGAATTACCCATATTGTTTTAACAACAAGAAAGCATCCCCGGGAGACAGATAGGATTTGACCTACTAAAGCTCAAGCCCTTGGTCCATGCAATACTGGGCATTCTATATTCCTAGTTGCCTGAAATTATGACATTACCTATCTCTACCCTCACCCCAGCCCTACTCCCACCCAGAAGAGCCTACAACACTGACCTTATTATTGGGGGGAGCACATGCAAATGAAGTAAGCTATAATTAGAGGCAGTACAAGGTGCAAGGTGCAATGTAACTAGATCCAGCTTGGAAGAAAGGCCTGGGAAGAGTTTGGGAGGGAATTCTGACACAAAAATTATAGCATAAAGATGAAGAATGTGATTTATGTATTCATGTATTAGCTTACACTTGGATGACCAAATGCATGGGGGCCTCTAAACGTGTGTGTGTTGTGTGTGTTCTGCTGGTCAAATAATATATCTAGTGAATGTTTATATTTCTTCCCCTGGTTTATTCTATTCATTGGTATCTCTGCTTAGGAGACAACCCTAAACCAGAATCCCTAGCCTGGGAGAAAACATCTTATCTCCTCTCCTGATGCTTGCATGAGCCTCCAATTCATCTAAGGAGCCTACTCCACAGAGCAAGCAGGCAGCATATAACACACTGAGCACACCAAGGGCAAGATCAGGAAGAAACAGCAGGTCTTTGTTCGGCATTTCACAACATTTTAACCTACCTGCATATGGGTTGGTGCGGAAAGAAGGTTTACAAGGTTTGGTTTGGTTTTTTTTAAAGGAAAGTTAACAATAAAGCTTTGTTGAAGAGTTGTTCTGGTACACTAAGCAAAATCTAATGTCATTTCCTAGATTTGTAATCAAGAGTTTTTACTGGTTTTCTGTAGACTTGATCAAATCCAACCTGTAACTCAGCTTGGCGGTCTTTTCTCCTTAGGTCCATCCCTAGTGAAAAACTGGCTAGATGTTGGTGGAAACCAAACCTCTCACTGACAATCTTTAAATACTTCGGGACTCTTAGGCAAAAACGGTACTTCATCTGCCACCATGTTGTGTTTTTCATTTCAGGAAAACAAAAAGAAAAACACTTAATGTGGAAGACAGGCAAACTGTAGAGCCAGAATATTCGTTGGAAAAATCGAATAAGAAGTATTTAAATGCAAATTTTAAATTCTTAAAATGTACATCATTTCCATTAAGAATTAACTCCCTGAATTATATATACATTTTCAAATAAAAACAATCTTCGTTTCTCATCTTAAGTGTTGTTTTATCTCTGTCTCTCTGTTTGTCTCCCCCGCCACCCCATAAACATACATGCATACAGTATACATATTATATTATGCATATGAGGGGGACATTTAAAAGTCTGCAGAACAGCAGATGTGGAAAATGATGGAAATTCCTCACAAACTTTCTCATGAACATGTGTATGCATATGTGCACACAGAGAGTGGAGCCCTGATGCCCCAGTGGTTACACTGTGGGCTGTGACTCACAAGGTCCACTATGAAAAATAAACACTGGCCTTTCTATACCCAGAAAGAGTAACAGTCTGGGAATCCCACAGGGTCAGCCCTTTCCTATCCTATAGGGTTGCTATGAATTGGCATCAACTTGATGGCAGTGAGTTCTCTCACACGCACACATCCATACATACATGCATATATACATGCATGGGGGCAGAGAGAATAAAATTGTTATGACAAAAGAAATGAAAATTATAAATCAAAAGTGGTAAGTATCAAATATAAGAACATAAGGCCAGTGACAGAAGAGATCCTCCCCTCCCCCCAACTGGTAGACACTAGTACATAGGTACTCAAAAAAAACTCATTTATTGAAGAAATAAATACTATGATTTCCCCTCTTTTAATGGAGTCCTGCTAAATATGGTAAAGTAACTATAATTCAGAGCAACAAATTTATTCTTAATAATATGGATAATTCACCTTGTAATTAATTATAGATACTATAACATTACATCAGGCAACTGTACTAGATTTTAGAGTAAAACCATCCACCGTATGGAGTAAATTTAAAAACATCCTCTCCTGTGACCCAATAATTGTCTAATTAGAATTCTCTGTTTTCAACCATGCTGCTATTCAAAGAAAATATGTAGTGTGAGACAAGCACATTTATCATGGCTAAATACTATTAGCAATTATACCTCCTCTCTGAAAAGCTCAGCTAACAGAAATGCCACTCCACATACTGAGTTCAGGAGGCCTCACTGAAGTCTACCTGGTGTCGCAGGCACTGGGTAAAGTGCTCTTTATCTGCGCTGAGGAAGAACTGCCACCACACTGTCTCCTCTCCCGATACAAACTACACTGTGCAGCGCTTTACAAAACTTGGCGACACTGTGACTCTGACTGCGCTAATCAAGCAACATATATAGACCACATATAGTCGAGGATAAGCCGGGGTGCCTAATTTTACCACAAAAAACTGGGGGCTTTTTTAGCATAAAAAAGTGGGTGATGGGAGACGTCAGACAGGGCAAGATATGACAAAATAATAATTTAATTATCAAGGGTTCATGAAGGAGGGGGGAGCAGGAAGGGAGGGGAAAAAATGAGGACCTGGTGCCAGGGGCTTAAGTGGCGAGCAAATGTTTTAAGAATGATGAGCGCAATGAATGTACAGATGTGTTTTACACAATTGAAGTATGTATGGATTATGATGAGTTGTATGAGCCCCTAATAAAACGATTAAAAGACAAACAAAAAATGTGTTGAAAAACCTCGGCTTATACTCGAGTATATACGGTGTGTGTGTGTGTGTGTGTGTGTGTGTGTGTGTGTGTGTGTAAAAACGTTAGAGGAGGAAGTTAAATAACACGAATCATTTTTTACCAGCTTTGACTCTTATTGACTTACACTTATTTGCTGCCAGTCTGATGTCCCAAAATAAAATGAGTGGTTTCTCTATTCAAATTCTGTAGAAATTCTGACCTTTGGGGGAGAAAGAAGCAAAGGCAAATACTATCAGGGCACAAAGCACTGCCCTGACAGGGGAGACAAGCTGAATTCACATGCTACCAGAGTCCTGAATTCACATTTCTCCTCTGGCTTCCTGAGTCAGTGTGCCTGAATAACGTCAGTGACTGGGGTACTTGACATTTGTATGCCCTTTGCATTTTTTTCTGTGAGAGACTTCAAAAATATTAAATACAGTATTTTAAGCATGTTATTATGCTCAGAAGACTAGGAGATACTCCATAAGAAATTACACAGCCCGTTTCCAATTTGGAAAAGCCACTGCCCAGTGTCCCATAATCACACAGTGCCGAACCCTGGGCTGCACAATCTGCGGTGCTGTGAGACAGCGGAGGGCTGCTGTCTTTTGGTTGCGATGGCCCTGTACCATGCAAAGCGATTCCTCCACCTTTAGTTTCTCCTTACTTTCAACCCGAGTTATTATTGGGTACCATCATGATGACCACGTGTTGTGATCTTCTTCTTTTATTTTATAAACCAAAATAATTCGAATTTAATACCAAAATGGCTTTTAAATACAAAAAAAAATCCACCAGAGGCCAGGGGAACAAGATGAGGCTTTCTACACTCACACAGAGTCCCAGTGTCGCAAACCCACGCGGGGCAGTTCTGCCCGGTCCCACAGGATCACTACGAGTTCAGTCATCTCAGCAGCAGTGCATCTGGTTGGGGTTATATCACATCATACATGCCTGGGTGACCGTTATTTTGTAATAAAATAAGTAACAACCATAATTATTAGAGCAGAAACATCATTATTCAGTAAATGTTACTTAAGGACTATCTAAACAACTTAACCTAATTCTAAAGATTTATTGAAATTTTTCTATTTTAATCAAAACAAGTATTCATTATTTTAGCATTTTTAAGTTTTAAAAGCTATTAACAGAAACTAGTGAGCTCTCAAGTTCTCATTAAAAATATGATTTCACCAAGCTTCTTCATGAATACAACATAACATTCAGAAAAAGCCTGAGCAGGTTAGCCTGATGTTTGGACTAGTACATCGCTGTAAAGAATATATCAAAGGATTTTTTTTTCATGGTAAAGTAAGGTGCCATCACAGACATGATGTATTTGGCCTGTCCACTATAACGGCTCTCTTTTTGCTGAACTGGAAATGTATCCTTCGTGCTTAAAGGCCATGTCAGCGAAGATGTCAACTAAAGAGCCCCACAGCCCCCTCCCTGGCTAAGGACTAAACACACAAGCCAAGAGTCAGATGAAGAAAACGCTCCTAAATGCTGACATAAGGAAACACACAGGGTCCAAAACCCCATAGTTTCCTCTCTGCTAGTCTCTGCACCCTTTGTCTCCAGGTCAGCCATCTTTTGTTCCTCTGTGGTACTTCCTGATCTTTTGAAGACCTAGCAGAAGCAAAAATATGAATATAGAGGACACACTGAAGATGACTGTTGTGTGTCATCAAGGTGATGCTGACTCATAGCAACCTTATAATCAGCATATAACTGCCCCACAGAGTTCCCAAGGCTAAAACCTGTCAGCACACAGACTGTCTAGTCTTTCGCCCATGGATTGGCTAATTGGATCAAATTGCCAACTTTTCAGTTAGTAGCCAAACGTTTAACCACTGCAAGGACTGCTAAAATGTAAGAAGTGATGTCCTCAGGCTCCTTCTGCATCCCGCAATTCATCTTAGAACCACAGGATCCATATCTGGCCACCTTTATCGCCAACCTGACGCATATCAGCATACTTTGCACAACTCAACCAGACCTGATTCCTGGTGTTTTACTCAATTCCTGAGCTACACGATATTCTGTCAAAAAGATTCTGGCTTTGTTTAGCTAAGTCCATGCGAATTTTTGCATACAAACAAGAGTTCATTTGTTGCAGTCAATCAGGAAAATGCAGTGGCGTCGAGGGTGATTCTGGTTATGGTGCCCATAGGAGAAAGGGCTGACAGGAGAAGGGTGACAGGAGGTGAACAGGCAGAGAGGGACATGGGAACAGCAGAGGTGGAGGAGGAAAATCTCAGGGCCTGTAGCAAAAACTTAGGCAACTCTATTTGCTTGAACTGTGTAATTATATTTTCACACTTCATGTGTATCTATTACTTTTAGTATCTTTTACCACCTGTTATTCTCAGTTCAACTGCTTCAAACATTGTTTTAAACATATTTTTATGTGTAAGTAACCATCTCAGGTGGTAGCACACATTGTCTTGGTTTTACATAAACAACACATACAACTTTATTTTTATTCCAATTCACTTGATGCTTTTAAATTCAACTCAATAAGAGTGAGTTACTAACTTTAACATTTTATATATGTGTTGAAATCGTTTTGACCAACACCCTGTCAAATGCTTCACAGCTAAGATGCCAGCGAGTGGAGAATGAAGGAACCTCCCTCTAATTCTTTCACAACCATGTTCAGTACCTGGTACAATCTTATTTGTCAAATATTAATAATGAAAACAATAAGAATTAACTTGGAAATAAAACTGTTTGGGCTTAAATTTCTCCAGGACCATTCAACTTACCACTTTATTTGCTAGAGATAAACAGAAGTCCTAGTACTGCATATTGGAAATTTGGGTTATTTTAAGACCCAACTTCAGCACGGGCTTGCGAATGAGTGGCTTTGGTGCAAACCCCCGCAATTGTGTAAATATGAACAAGTTACTTCTGCTCTGAGCCTGTTTGTATGTAAGAGTGTGTGTGTGTGTGTGTGTGTGTGAGAGAGAGAGAGAGAGAGAGAGAGAGAGAATAAAAGTATGTGCCCTGGTGGCACAGTGGTTAAGCAATTATTTGCTTACCAAACTGTTGGCAATTCAAACACACCAGCAGCTCCACAGGAGAGAGATGTGGCAGGCTGCTTCGGTAAAGAATACAGCGTGGAAGACTCTACTCAGCCCTGTCCTGCCAAGTGGCTATGAGGCAGAAACAACCCGATGGCTTCGTTTTGGTTCAGTAGCAATACTAACATGCTAGCATTCCAAAGACAATGCCAAGTATTTTAACTATTCTGTAAGTTAGTTATTATTATAGCATATAAAGATTTGCCTTATGTCAATTCCTGTTCTGTTAGTTTTAAAATACTGATATGATAAATTTACTATTTAGCTTATTCAGCAGCAACAGAGAACAGTTAATAACTCAAAAATCTGTATAAAGCTTATGTTGAAAGTAATTTTGAAGATAAAATCTCAGGTTTAATAACAACTCTTCTCGTCCATACATGACTGTAGAAAAGTGCAGAGTATTTCATTGTGTTCATGCAGAACCTGTTGATTCTCTCATGAGAATCTACATAATACAATAATTTTTCTAATCAAATTATTAGTTTCTATAACCAATAATAGAGCCAAGGTCAAGGAACCTGGGCAACACAGTTGGGCTGCTAACTGCAAGGTCAGCAGTTCAAAATAGCTGCTTCACAGGAGAAAGATGAGGCTTTCTACTCCTGTAAAAGTTTATGATCTTGGAAACCAACAAGGGCAGTTCCACTCTTATTTTCTAGGGTTGCTATGAGTCAGAATTGCCTTGATGGGGCTGATTTTATTGCTTATTTGTTTGTTGGTTGGTGGTCAGGAATCCTGGTGGCTTAGTGAGTTATGAGTTGAAATGCTAAATGAAAGGTCACCAACTCAAAACCACCAGCAGATCCATGGGAGAACGGTAAGGTGTCCTACTCCCATCAAGATCAGTGGTCTTGGAAACCCACAGAGGCAGTTCTACTTTGTCCTGTAGGTTACCAGAGTTCCCTAGTGGTGCTGTGGATTAGGCTTGAGGCTGCTGGCCGCAAAGTTGACAGTGCAAATCCATCAACTGCTCTATAGGAGACAGATGAGACTGTCTACTTCCGTGAAGGTTTACAGTGTCAGAAACCCTGCACAGGGCTGCTAATGGGCAGGATCAACTTGATGATGGTGAGTTTGGCTTTACTGAATTGTTGTGAGTTCAAATTACTTAATCTTTCTGGTCTTGACTCCTCATCTATAATGCCCATGATTTAATATGTGTGATTTAATGTTTAGTAGCTTTAGTAGCAGAAGAATCATAGTGTGATTTAAATTGTGAGTGTATGAATTCTTTACTTGCTTAAGAATTGTCCTTTTCTTTAATCAAGTAGATTAGGATTATCATTTTGGCTTCGCCATATTGTACTTTCCGTGGTTAAATCATTTAATCTTATAAAGCCCCTTGCTTAGTCTTCAAAATAGCTGAAATAAATAGTTTTACCTACTTGCTAAAATTCCATGATATTTAAAACCTGGGCATTTTCCTTGCTTTCTCCAACCAACAACAACAAAAACACTGTGGGTTTCCTTTTGTTTAAAATGTATCTATTAACTAATTTGATTTCTGATTCATCTCCTAGGTCTAATTGGAATTGTGTAGCCTTTTGCAAAGACTTCCATGATTTTTCAGAAAAGTAGATAGAAATATAGCAAATTACTCATTGATAGTTTGGAATTTAATGATATGTTAAAGAGACTTGTTCAAGGTTACAGAATAGTATCAACTTATTTACAGTGTCTCCAGAACACCGAGGCTTTTCACAGGAGCATGTGCTAAGGCAAAATTATATTAAGAGGAGGGGATTTGTAACCAAATACTGCTAATTTCCAAACAATCTGTTCTTTTTCCTACCATATGTTTATTGGATAAAGCAAAGAGGTTTAGATATTCATACTCTGTTTTCATAGCTAATTATTCTTAGTGCATTAAAAACAAGCTTTTTCTTTTTTTATATCTGTCTTTCTAAAGAATATTTGCATCAGCTAACATCAGTTATCTACTGGTATGTATATATATATAATGACTGTGGATTCAAGCAAGATCAAATCCTTGACGTCAATCTTTGCTCTGCTTATCATGATGTTACCTCCTGGCTTAGTTATAAGAACGGTTTCCTTTATACTGAGTTGTAATCCATATTAAAGATAGCAGTCCATGATCCTTGTCAGCAAGCATTTCAAGCTCTCCTTGATCTCAGCAAGCAAGGCTATGCCATCTGCAAACCTTAGGTTGCTAAGAAGCCTTCTTTCAATCGTGATATTCGATTCTTCATATAGTCCGATTTCTCAAATTATTTACTCAGCATACAGACTGAGTAAATATGGTGTGAAGATACAATCCTGATGCATACACTTCCTGATCTTAGTCCATGCAGGCAGTACTGCCTTGTCCTGTTCAAATGACTCCCTCTTGGTCCATCGACAGGTTCTGCATGAACACAAGGAAATGTTCTGAAATTTCATTCTTCTCAATGCCAGTCATAGCTTATTGTGATCTGCACAGTCAAATGCCTTTGCATAGTCAATAGAACACAAGCACATATCTCAGCCAAGAGCTACCTGACCTCAACAATGATGTCCCTAGTTCCACGTCCTCTTCTGAATCCACCTGGGATTTCTGGCTGCTTCCTGTTGATGGACTTGCTGTAGTGCTTTTGCCTATCTTCAGCAAAGTTTTACTTTCGTGTAACATGAGTGATATGGTTCTATAATTTCTGCCTTCTGTTGGGTCACCTTTCTTTGAAATGGTTACAAATGCGGATCTCCTCCAGTCTTTCTAGCAGCACTAAGTGACGAAGACAGGACTTCACCTTTTTCTGCTGTCCAGATACTGGCCTTGTTCTAATGAACAATCTTTCTTGATAATAAGCCCTCATTACCATCTGTGTCTTCAAGAAACTCCGCCATGATCAAGGTGAGAGCAGTTACTGTTAGGTGCCATCAGGTCAGTTTCAAATCATCGCAACCCTAACGCTCCCTGGTCCCACCCGATTCTTGCAATCATTCCCATGCGTGAGTCTAATATTACAAAACTGGGCTAACCCATCTCATTGAAAATATCCTCCCTTTTTTTTCCCTACTGATCATCTACTTTATGAAGAATAATGTCCTCCTCCAGGGACTAGTCCCTCCTGACAACATGTTTAAAATGCATGTGACAAAATCTTGCTATCCTCACTTTAAGGAGCATTCTGAGTGCACTTTTTCTAAGCGGCGTTGCTAGTTCTTCTGGCAGTCTATAGTATATGCAATATTCTTCTCTAACGCAATAACCCAAATGCATCATTCCTTCTCCTGTCTTTGTTACTGATTGTCTACCTTTCATAGGCACACAAGGTAACCAAAACACCACTGTTCGCTCAGGTGTGCCTTCAAAATGATACTTTTGCTTCTTTAAACACTTTAAAGAGATCTTTTGCCATCAATTTGCTCATCAAACCAGTCTTTAAAAAAGAATACACTCTAAACCCAAAGAAGACGTGAAAGAAAAAACAAATGAAGCATGAAAATGTGTTTTAAAGGCAGCCCACTTAGAAACTTTGCTCATGTTGCACCAACAGAACTGATCACGACTCCAACAGCACCGAGGAAGTCCTGACAAGGGCTGCAAACCCCAGAGGGGATTCTGGCTGCCTTGGGTGCTGCGTCTGACAAAAGAAGGCTTTCTTTAAAAGTCGGCTTGACTGGCATGAAAGTAGGGAAAGAATTAAAAACAAAGTTGAAGACAAAATAGAATACAGTATAAGAATTAGTAGAAATGAACAACAACAATCCTTTCGCATTGGCATAGAGTTGAAGTCTGCAAAGTTGACATTATATTACCTCATTCTATTTGGAAAACTCTGAGCAGACAAGTCCTGTAATTACTGAACAATGATATCTTGGAACACCCACTGGCAAGGCACTGACGTTTTACAAAGCAATTTAGCACCAATTGACAGATCGTTCTGAATGATAAGTAGCAGAGAGAATTAGGAAGTGCTCTGACACAGCCAGTGTTAAAATGGACCATATCACCCATGGGTTTCCATAGCAAGTCTCAGTGATCCTAGAGAGCTGTAACTTGAAGAGCTGAGCGGGAGTCACCTCAAGAACCATGCCTACTCACTTCAGGCCCCTGACAATAGAATCGGGTCAGGGGCTGACATCCTCCCATACAGTCTCCACACGCACAAGCTGGCGAATCACTGGGTCTGTTTTAAGAGATAAGGTTCTGGGAGAATCATATAAATCATTAAAAACATCCAAGTGAATCATAGAGGATCCAGAATAAACTCTACTCAATGTTTTCCCCACATAGTTAACATGAGCTCATCTGTAACATGTCTTTGGAAAACTGTCAATTGTGTTTATAAATAGCACAGCAACCAGCATGATCCGTTATCAAAAGGTAGGGATCTGACTGAGCCCTCCTCCGATGTGATAAACCAACTGAGGTCCAGGCAAAAAGGCTTAAAAGAATAATATTTGTGACATAGTATATGATTTGGTTTTCATTCTCACTGAAACGTGTCTTCACTCAGTACAATCAGCACGGCTATGCAGCTTTGAGGGGCAGGTAGCTATAGCCACAAGCAAGGACGTTATTGTGGAGTTTGAAATTTTCAAACAGGTTTTTAAATGAGAAAGGCTGAAGCTGTTGTCTTAACAGACCCTTTTCTCTAGAGCAAGCGCCTGGGAGGAGACGTTCCTGGGTCCTTTCTTCCTTTTCTTTGGATGGCCCCAAAACGCTGGGCTTGGACTACCGAGAACTAAGGCCTTCTATAAATGGTCCTCCTAAGTATTGCAATAGCAGAACAATTTCAGAGTCATTTTCCAGATTGGCGAAAAATGAAAACAAAAACAACATTAACTGGCTGGTAAGAAGATATAAGAACCAAAATCTCTGATTAGTTAATACACTGTTTAGATTCTTTCAGATCTAAGAGCGCTGGCAAGACCGAGGGTAGCGAGAGGACAGAAACTCTACACAGACTCAAAGGACATCCATAAGGTTAAGGGATTGTGCCAGGTTTCCTATTTAAAATCCTTGGAGAAAACCATCTTGGTGGGTCTTCTAATCAGTGTAGGGTAGGCGCCATCGAGTAGCAATGGTGGTAGAGTGGATTAAGATAGAATATGGCTAGAGCCCTACGCCTCCCCATCTCCCCTGGCTCCAGTGGAATATCAACCCACACTAAAACCCGCTGTCACACAGTCAATTCCAACTCATAGCAAACTATAGGACAGAGGAGAGCTAGCTGTCTTTAGGGTTTCCAAGCCTTTAAACTTATACAACTTACGTGTCTTCTTATTAATTTCTTATAACTGGCACAGACTAGAGAGCCCTGTGGTAGTGATGATGTGGTAAGCTGCGATCCACGAGGTCAATTCAAAACCACCAGATGCCGCATGGGAGAAAGAGGACTTTCTATTCCCATAAACTGCTACACTCTCAGAAATTCAGAGGAGCAGTCTACCCTGTCCTATAGGGCCACTAGGAGTCGGCATTGACACCGTGGCAGTGGATCTGGGTTTTGTTTTGTCAAGGAATAGGGGGAGTAGAGCTGCTCAGTTTTCATGGCACTCTTCTGACCCAACCCAGAGGTCAATGGTGTGCCCGGTAGTGTGGAGAACAACACATGCATAGTCATGGAAGCGCCTCTGCACTCAACTGGACTCTGTAATTCACAACATAAGCTAATCGCAATCACATTGTGACCAAGTGTCTAAAAAGTAGGCACATGAAGTGTTAGGCATGACAAAGAAGGAAGCTCAGAAACCTACAAATAACTAGGGTCCGACCTCCTCTTACTGCAACGATGCTGGGTAGTAGGGACAGTAAACATGGAGAATTTCAAAGTACTTGCTCATGAAAATCAAGTGTTAAAGCCTTCAGTATCCATCACAATTCAAATCCTCACAAATGGACCAACAGTAGCATCATAATAAATGGATAAAAGATTGAAGTTGTCAGGATTTTATCTTGCTTGGATTCACATTGCATGCTCGTGGAAACAACAATCAATAAATCAAATGACATTCATGAGGGAGGGGGAAGCTGGGAGGGAGGGGAACAAATGAGCTGATACCAAGGGCTCAAGTAGAAAGCAAATGTTTTGAGAATGATGATGGCAACAAATGTACAAATGTGCTTGACACGATGGATGGATGGATGGATGGATGGATGGATGGATGGATGGATGGTGATAAGAGTTGTACGAGTCCCCAATAAAATGATTTTTTTTCTTTAAAAATCATTTTATTGGGGATTTGTACAATTCTTTTTTTTAACAATTTATTGGGGCTCATACAATTCTTATCACAGTTCATACATATACATACATCAATTGTATAAAGCACATCTGTACAGTCTTTGCCCTAATCATTTTTTTCTCCTCTTTTCTTTTTTTACATTTTATTAGGGACTCATACGACTCTTATCACAATCCATACATATACATACATCAATTGTATAAAGCACATCCGCACATTCCCTGCCCCAATCATTCTCAAGGCATTTGCTCTCCACTTAAGCCCCTTGCATCAGGTCCTCTTTTTTTTTTTTTAAAGATAATATGAAACCACACACACAAAAGAAATCAAATGACATGTTGCATTGGACAAATGTACTGTACAAGACCTTTTTAAAATGCTGAACAGCACGAATGCCACTTTGAAGACTATGAGGCTTGTGGCAGTTACATAATCTGGTGTCAACTTGAGACATTAAGAGTGAATGGGGTGAAGTGTAGCCTGTCAATCAGGTCGCAGTTTGAGGACCTCATTTGGAGGCTCTACAGATAAATAGCTCACTGAAGGCCAGACCCATACTCTTTGCTTGACATTCCTGTTGACTAGCCATATAGAGACACACTGATAGAACCAGAGCCCTGGAGCTGGAGGAGCCATACGGAGATCCACGCCGATGCTAAGACACTGCCACTGGATCTACATGACTTTCCAGCATGGTCTGTGATCTTCCAGCATTTGGCATCATTGCATGTGCTGTGTGACTCTATAGAGGAATTTATAGACTGGTATCGGACATATGAGCTAATACCAGACTAATGGACTTGAACTGGACTGGGCTGGGATGTTTACTTAGTATACAATTACTCTTTGATATAAAATTCTCAATCACCTCATATGCATGTGAAAATTGGACAATAAGGAAACCTGCAGAAAAATTAATGCATTGGAATTATGGTGCTAGTGAAGAATACTGAAAATTCCATGGATTGACAGGACATCAAACAAATCTGTCTTGGAAGAAATGATCCTTGGAAGCAAGGAAGGTAAGACTTCATCTTATGGACTTTGGATGTGTTATTTATTAGGAGCAATCAGTCCCTAGAAGGACATCATACTTGGT
The DNA here is from genome assembly GCF_050624435.1 of Tenrec ecaudatus. Taxonomy (NCBI): domain Eukaryota; kingdom Metazoa; phylum Chordata; class Mammalia; order Afrosoricida; family Tenrecidae; genus Tenrec; species Tenrec ecaudatus. The sequence goes on from NC_134536.1 coordinate 94,031,598, forward strand.
AAAGTAGAAGGGCAGCAAAAACAAAAGAGGAAGACCTTTAGCAAGACAGACTGATACAGTGACTGCAACACTGGGGCCAACTCAACAACTGTGAGGATGTTGCCAGACGAGGCAGTGTTCCCTTCTGCTGTACATAGGTTCACCAGGCACTGGAGCCGACGTGAGAGCATCTCACAACGGCAGGCTCTCTACTGTCGCTTCCTAGAAAAGATTCTTTTTTCCTCTGATCATATGTAGAGACTTCTGTTACTGCTAGCCAATACAAGAACTGTGAGAATAATATGTGAATAAAACAGAGCTTATTTACATATAAGCGATCCTTAAACTCTATTTACAGAATTTAGTATACTAATATTTAAAGATTTTTCCAAATGTAATCTAACCAACTGTTGTCCTTGTCATTAGGTGCCATCCAGTCAATTTCAACTCAAAGCCATCTTAGCTACAACAGAACAAAGCACTGCTGGTAATATGCCATCCTTACCAATGTTGTTATGTGCCAACTCATTGTTGGGCCACTGTGTCTCCTGAAACATCTTTCTCTCTTTGCGTTGACTATCTACCAGACACAACGTCCTTCTTCAGGGGCTGCTACCTCCTGATAACATGTTCAAAGTATATGAGACTAAGTCTCCACATCTTTGGGTCGAAAAACATACTGGCAGTATTTCTAAGATTTGTTAGTTTTCTGGGAGTTCATGGTATATTCAATATTCTTCTCCAACATCAAAATTCCAATATATCAATACTTCTCTGGTCTTCCTTATTCATTGTCCAGCTCTCCTAGCCATATGCAGAAACAGAAAATACTACTTGCTTCAGGAGCACCTTAGTCCTCAAAGCAGTATTTGTGCTCTTTAACATATTCCAGAGACCCTTTGCAGCAGGTTCACCTAGTGAAATGCATTGTTTGATTCCCAACTGCGGCTTCCATACGTGTTGATTGTGCATCCAGGTAAAATAAAATCCTGGACACCTTCGATCTTTTATCCCTTTATCATGTTAACTTTGTAATAGTCCACACCGTTGAACGTTGAATGTCACACTCATTACACACACACACACACACAAATATCTTTCTGCTGTGCTCTGCTTTCAGCCAAGAGTCATCTGACAATGGTCAGTAGTTGCTCATAAATCTGCTCATCTTAACTTCATGCCACTTAAATCTGCTCCTCTTAACCCCATGTCACTTTGCTGACACATCCTGTAACCTTACTCCTAGAGCCTGTCAGCCGCCACGCCACACAAACCATCTGGTTTCGCCTTTGCTTGAGCTGGTTCCTCTACCCGGGATGTCTTGCCCTTCTCTAATTCTTCACTGGGCTAAATCCAAACTCATCCTGCAGGACACAGTTTGCTCAGATATCCTACGGAAAACATTTCTTCTTGGGACCAATGAGAGTAGCAATGCCATGAAGGTAGGGGGAAGATGCGGGGAGGAAGGGGGACCCGATCGCAATGATGGCCGTACAACAACCCCTTACCCCCAGGGACAGGCAACAGAAATATGGGTGAAAGGAGACAGCCGACAGTGTAAAATATGAAAATAAAAATAATTTACAAATTATCAAGGGTCCACAAGGGTGGGAAGATGGGGAAAGGGGAATAAAGAGGAGCTGATACCAAGTGCTCAAGTAGAAAGAAAATATTTAGGAAATGACGATGGCAACATATGTACAAATGTGCTGGATACAATTTATGTATAGATTGTGCTAAGAGCTGGAAGAGCCCCCAGTTAAATTATTTATTAAAATAATAAGTAAATTTTTAAAAATTTAAGTGTTTCTTGGAAATTACCTTCCCTAACACTCTTAGTTGTTCCATGCCTGTGTCGCACCATGGAGCTGTTCCTTGGCATTTTTCTTGGCATCACCATAAACCCTGAAATTGTTGGGTTGCTCCTGTATCTCCCACTAATGCAATGTGAGCATCTCTCAATTCTCGGTCCCAAATTCAGTTGCCAGGCAAAAAGTAATAGCTAACATTTACATGAGTCTTCCTGTATAACAAGAACTAAGAAATTTCCCCAACCCCCCAAAAAACCCCACTGGGGTCAATTATGGCTGATAGAGACTGTATTAGGTAGAATAAAACTCACCCCATTTCATTTCTGAGACTTTAAATCTTCATGGAAACAGAATGCTACCTCATTCTCTTATGGAACAGGTAGGTAATAGGTTAGAACCACCAACCATTTGGTTACTAGCCAGGTGTTTAAACACTGTTCTGTGGGGACTCCTTTAAATAGATTAAAACTCACTTCATCCTCAGAATGTCACAGAGGATAGGGATTATCAACTATTAGCATCACTATTTTACAGATCAGAAAACTGATGGGTGGAGAGGCAAAGTAAAAGAACCAAGATTCAAACTCAGGCAGACTGGCTCCAGAATAGATGCTCAATAAAATGCATTTCATTAAATTGCCTCCAAGACGGAAAGACTGTGATTCAGAAAGCCAGACTTGCTTTCTTTCAGTTAGTTCCTTTGGTCAGCACATTTTAGAGCAGCCGTCCAGGAGAATCCAATTAAAGAAAAAACACTGTATCTTTTGTTTCAGCGATTTGTCTCTTGTGTTACAGCCATCTTTCTTCCAGGGCCATACTCTTTCACTTTTTCCAAGCTCTTATTTTCTGGAGCCAAAAATCATTATAATATAATGACTTTTGTCAGCTTCCACAAGGCTAGCATGTTAGTTGAAAAGAAACTAATTCTTCCCATGATCTGTTAAAAGGCATTATCTGTTACTGTCATAGTAGATGCACACATATGGAAAGTACAAACCACATAAACAAAACGGCTGTTACCCATTTTTCCCCTCAGAACAAAGAAAATTCCGTCCTCCGTGTAGATAATGAAAAGTAAACAAAAGATGTGTGCCTAATTCTCTTAACAGGGGTGTAACTCAGCCCCCCACCATCCCCAACTGCTTTTTTTTTGTAATTACATTGGAGCCCTTCAAGATTTGATTTACGAGCAACCCATTTTAGACTCTCTAAGGGATATTAGCTCAAAAGGGGAATTAATTTCTAGCATGTTTTGAAACCATTCGGTGCTTAGCTATTACTTCTCCACGGTACTACTTCACCATGCCATTTTTTGGTTCAAGGCAAACTCTTAAACCCGTGCACGCACGCCCAGGCTCACGACTGTGCACATCCCTCTGCCGCCTCTGCAGCCCTTCAATCCATCTGGCATCAAACAGCTCAGCCTTCTCCACACGCCAACATTGACCACGTGCTTCCCGATTAGTTTCCCAACATGAAAAACCCAGTAGCTTCTGCTGTCACCTTTTAGACAGAGGGTTATGAAAACAAGCAAAGGCACTTATTTTCTCTAAAGCAAATGCACTTATATCTGGATCTCATGACTTCTCGCTGTCATCGTTTTCTGAACAAAAACAATTAGATGGTGCTATTTTATATATGTTATATCAACAAATTTATGCAAATTACCCAGTGGATCACAGACATGAACATGTTGTTGTTGTTGCCGTTACTGGTAGGTGTTATCAATTCAAGTTCATTCCCACTTATTTATGCTTGTACAATAAACAAAACGTTCTACTCCCTGTACTGTCCTCATAATTCTTGCCGTGTTTGGATTCACTGTTGTAGCCAGAGTCTCCCCCTTTCACTCTCCCTCCTCCTTACAAAGCATGACATCCTTCTCCAGGGAATAGTTCCTACTGAAAACATATTCAAAGTAAATGAGACAGTCTCGCTGTCCTCTCTTCTAGGGAGCGTTCTGATTGTGCTTCAGTCTGACCCAATTTCCTCATTCTTCTGGCAGTCCACAGTACATTCAGTAGTCTTAATCTATCAATAATCTCCACCACCACCATAAATCCAAATGCATATTTTTTTCTCATCACTGCCATCAAGTCAATACTGATGCATAGCAATCCTCTGTGGGTTACTGACACTATACCTGCTTATGGAGCTGCTGGTGGTTTTGAAATTTGGACCATGTAGATGGCAGCCCAGAGGCATAGCCACTACACCACAAGGATTGCCTCTGCTTTCACGTGCATATTAGGCTGTTGAAAATACTCTGAGGCTAACCTGTATGGTTTTATTCATACATAATTTTGAAAGCTTCTTTAATCTCTGACTCCTCCCATAGGAGATGTGCAGTGGTTCCGCTTTTTATCACTTAAAGAACAAATGTGTCACACACCACTGGGCTTCCCATTCCTTCCTTTGAGGATGCTTCACCCTGAGCTCATGTCCACTGACACTGCAGCCCTCCTGTTGATGTCCCGACAAAGAGCGTAACCAATGTTGCCCAGGAATAAACCAGCTCAGTATTATTTGCATAACTTTTTATTTTTAATTGGGTCTCGTGTCCAATCCATTACCTTTTTCTTTGTCTTCAAATTTTATAGCTACAAAAAAATTATAGCTAAATTTTATCCTGTTGTCTATGTAGTCACTTTCTGATTAGATTTAACTGACTTATAATGCTTGTGGCTGGTATATGGCTCTGGAGAATGAACCATTGCCCCACATTTTTTCTCTCAATTCCTAATCAAAAGACAGAATCTTTTGTCTGATCAAGAGATACCAACAGCCACTAACTGCCAAACACATTCTCTTCTCTGACTAGCTTAATACTCAGTTTATAGATGTGCCTTTACCCTGACCTATTTGCATCTTTAGGACGCCACTCAAAAGGCACACGTTACTTATTATCTTCCACTCATCCTGATAACCCATCGCCAAGGCACTCTCTGCAGACACCCTACCCAAACCAAACCAAAGTCACAGTCATTGAGTCAATTCCAACTCAGAGGACAGTGCAGAATTTCTCTCGTGGGTTTCCAAGATGGTAACTGTTGACAGGATTAGAAAGCCTCATCTTTCTCCTAAGGAGTAGTGGTGGTTTCAAACTGCCTACCTGCGGGGAGCAGCCCAACGAGTAAACACTACCCCACCCCCGCTGTACCCTACATGTCAGCCTACTTACTAAGCAGCATCACAACCAGCCCGCACGATGCCTACTTAAGAAATGAGTCGTCAAGTTTCATCAGCCCTGATAACTAACGAATAAACATTGCACTATCCACATCAAAAGGGGTATGATTAATAATAATTCTGGAACAATTATCCTGGGAAAACTGGGATGTATATTCATCTCACGAAAGGCTGAACCAAAGGTGCACACCTGACCACACACACACACACACACACACACAAACACACACAAGCCAACCAGCAGCCTCTGACCATGGGGGCAGATTAAAAAGATGACTGGGCCAACTATATTCACACTTTGGAAATTTAAAAAAGCCATATAGACGGAAACTGCCAACTAATAGCAGATGTTACTGCTTAAAGGCCAGTTTAGTACTTCATTAGCCAGAGTGATCAAGAAATTAGTCAGTAGAAACCTGAAAAACAACCAGACGTACACAAAGGATCAAAACCAGCCAGACACAAGTCCTGACTTCCAGGTGCCATCACTAGACGCTCCTCAGACTCCCGTTTTATCCAAACGAGACTATTTTGACTCAGGGGGACTCCAGTTCTTACAACCAAAGTAACTTGGCTACAAGACTGTCCCCAAATAAAATTTCCACCACCGTCTTCTAAACTTCCTCTTACAGCGCAATCTCGCTTGGCAGGATGGCCATCCATGTAGTAATCTTTCCCTGAGTGTTCTCTCTCCTTCACCCCACTCACTCCTTCCTCGGCACCGAGCTTTAGAGCCCGCTTCAATCAGCCAGGAAGGCAGGCCTTCCCCAGTTTCACTGAAATCACTTGGTTTAGTCCCTCACTTGCCTCCTCCAAACTGCTTGTCTGTGAATAATCAGTCCTATCTCTCCATAGTTCAGTATTCAAGATAATTCCTACACACATACGCATACACGGAAAAACATTGTGGGTGACAATAAAATGCAAAATACCTCAGAATAATTCTTTAAACACAAGAAGGCTTGAATAAACAGATAAATAAACACATTCACAGAAAGAAGAATCAACATTGCCAAGATATCATATTTTCCAAATCATCTATTTTGGGTATGCAACAGGGCCCTAACGGTTAGAACTAATACCTGAGAAAACTGCTTCGGATCTCTGAGTAGACTATCATCCGTGCCCATCATGCTTTCATCTACTCTAACATCTTTAAAAAGAACAATAGCTACATTCCTATGGCCTACTTCCAACACCATAAACCATTTCACTTGGCTACAAAATTCCTCGGCAGAGCTTCCTACATCAGCAGTTTTCCATGTCTTTTCTTTCATTTTCTTGTAAATGTGCCCTAACATTCTACTCTGCTTTTTCTCAGGAATTCTCCAGTGGCCCCTCTGTGAATCAACCAAAGGCTCGGTTCTCACACTCACTTAGAGGCCCTCTCAGGATATTTGGGGACAGCGGGACCGTCCTCATGCACGGTGCGGTCTGCGGTTGCCTTCCGGAAGCTCATCCTCCTTTGACTTGGCTCCGCTCTCGCTGAGAGCCCCCTCAGTCTCCTCGGCTCTCCCTTCTCTTCCTGCTAATCTCTAAGTGATGCTTTCTCAACGCTGTGTTTATTTTCTATCTACACTCACTCTCTTAGTGAGTCTATCCAGTCTCTTGGAAGATATCATCTGGGTACCCTGGTGAGGTAGTGGTTACAATGCTGCGCTGCCATCAGAATGGTGAGCAGTTTGAAACCACCAGCAGCTCCGAATGAGAAAGACTGGGATTTCTACTCCCGCAAAGTTAGTCTTGGGCACCCACAGAGGGTCTCTGAGTCAGCATCATCTTGATGGCAGGGAGAGAAGGAGAGAGAGAGAGAGAACTCTTTTCAAATTTGCATTCTCTGTTTAAGCCTCTTTCCCAACATCCAGATTCAAATGGCACATCTGAAACAGCACAGCTAACCCTGAATTCCTGACTTTCTCTGACAAGACTTAGCCTGACTGTCATCCTATTTCAGTCAGTAGCAACTCCACCACTTCACGTGCTTGAAATAAACCCATTCTTGACTGACATCTCTTTCACATACTGCATACCCAATCCATCAGAAAATGCTACTGGTCTACTTTCAAGTCACCCAGACTCCGACCACTCCTCTCATCACCTCTATTCTTACCTCATTTGGTCCAAGCCATCATCAACTCTTCTAAATTACTACAGTAGCCTTCTAATTAGTCTCCTTGACTCAACTCAGTGTATCAATTACAAGTCAGCATAGAATTGCTCCAGTGGGCTTCTTAAGCTACAAATCTTTACAATAGACTGCTGCATCTTCCTCCCTTGGAGCAGCTTATGGGTTCCAACTGCCCACCCCTTGATTAGCACTCAAGCATTTTAACCACTGCCTCTATGAGAGCAAGAGAGAGAGAGAGAGACAGAGAGAGAGAGAGAGAGATTGCCTCTACATCTTGGCATCACTATCAATAAACATTAGATGCCACAAAGGAGCAAATTTCCCTCGGTGACAAAGGTTGCTTACTGAGTAAAAATAATAAATCTCCTTAATAACCAGATTTTTTAGTTTAATTTAATAAAATGATGTGAGTAAAAATAAAAATGTAAGTAATATATTAAAATAAAGCTGGTAGATGGGATGATTTCCACACAGCAATGTCTTTGTACCTTTACTTCCTCTATTCTTCCTTCTAATGTACTCTCCTTTCTTGCAGTGACATGGTTCAATTGAAGGAGATGACCTAAATCTCTTCTCCTAGTGTAAACAACAAAATCTTCATATTCTGAGAACCTCTGTCTATTAATTATCTTGATGCCCCTTTATGACCTGGGTTAGGAGGTTGATAGGTTGGGCAGCATTAAGCATGTGGATCTGGAGTCAGAAGCCCTAAGTTCCCGTCCTGACCACAGTCTTTTACCAGCTAATGTACGGAAAGGGGCTCCAAGTTACTCATCCACAAAATGGAAACTGGCAATTATACCTACCCAAGAAAGCTACTGAGAAAAGAAAGAGGCAATATTTACATGGAATTTAACAAAATGCCTGACACCCAGTAAACCCTAAGAAACATTAGCAGCAATCAGTACTAATTTTGATCAATGATTTTCCATGGGCTTCATGTTATGAACGACTCCTTAACAGCTGTTACTTCTGCAACCACTGGGATGAAGGAGCATGAGTTTCCATAGAAATCATCTACATGAAAGACTTTACTAGGTGCTGATGCATGTGATAAGAAAATTGGATAAAATAAAATCTCTTCATAGAATCAATAAATCACAGGCTCAGAAGAAACCTTAAATCTGTTCCCCTATTATTTCATAAGCCAAATGCCTGCTATCTGCAGTAACATCCTTGTTTCCAGCCTGAGCATTCTTGTGAGAACAATCTCATTAATTCCTAAGTAAGTAGGCCCATTTATGCAAAAAGTTCCTCCTAACGCTGAGGGAAAAAAATATTGCTCTAAATATCTTCCAAGGGGTTTTAATTGCTCTCTCAAAATTAAAAAGAACAATGTTAAATTCTCCACCAAGTATCACTTTCAATATTTGAAAAACACTTTCAAAAAATAAATAAATAAAATTTAAAGAAAAGAAAAACACTTTCAATTCCCTTATAAAATGTTCTCAACGTCAAATATCTGTGATGTTTTCTACAGTAACATAGCTTACTTCCAGTTCTCTTGTGTTTGGTTCCAAAATCACTCTAAAGAGTAAATTTTTCTTAATGGAAAGCTACACACACACACACACACACACACACTAGCTTGATACCAAAAGTTGACCTTAGAAAGGCATGTATTTTTCTACAAAATACATTTTCTGAAAAGTTATATTATGGCCATTAAAATGGAGGAAAACCTCTTTCCACCTCTATCTTTCTGTTTAGACTCACGAGCTCGTTAGATACGTAGGGAAATTAGACAGCAAAAAAAATAGAGTAGCGGCTAAAAACGCAGGTTCTGGAGCTCGAATATCTACTTATGGATTCGCATCTTAGCTCAGCAACCCTTCTTAGTATATGACCTGGGCAAGTTATTTAACCTCTCTACAGAATTTCACTATCGTGTCAGTGTTTTCACTGTAGTTACTTTCTGCTGACGTTTGTATGGAATGAATGAGTTAGTATATGTAAAATGTTTGAAAGAGCCACATAATAAAGGCTTTAGCATTTTTTCCACATGAAAAATAAAGTATTGAACTCTGTCTGAAAATGGATAAGATATTTATATTCAGAATTACATTTATATTCATAGATAGAATTGAATTTTCCCAGTGGGTGAAGGGAGACATTGGATAGTGTAAGACATGAAAAAATAATAATAATTTATAAATTATCAAGGGTTCGTGTGGGAAGGGGAGGGAGGAATGGGCCGATACCAAGGACTCAGGTAGAAAGAAAATGTTTTGAGAATGATGATGGCAACAAATGTAGAAATGTGCTTGACACAATGGATGGATGCATGGATGGATGGATGGATGGATGGATGGGTGGGTGGATTGTGATAAGAGTTGCACGAGCTCCCAATAAAACGATTTTTAAAAAATGAAGAAGAATTGCATTTTCCCAGCTAAACAGTTATAGTTTGAATCCCACTTAAGTGAATACATATGCATACTCTAAACATAAGAGCCAGAAGGGCAGGCTTTGGATTTTACTGTTCAAATCAGTTCAACATTGACTGATTATAAGAATAAGTAAAACAGCTCTTTTCAAGCAATCTTTGGTTTAGTTGAGAATAGGCATGTAAACAAAAATATCAAGATATAGTGTTATACATTCTAGAATTAACTGTATGATCAAAGTGCTTTGAGACCATAGCAGCATATTAAAAAGAGGCAATAACACATAACATAATCTTCAACTAAAAAAAATAACATCTAAATGAGTAAAGAGGAGCCACTAGATCTTGACTTAGATCTTGAATAAGCTAGTATTAATAAATTAGTTTTATTATTTCACATATAAACACAAAGGACTGCAAACCCAGGCTCTGCATATGGAACGCCAGTTAATTCCCAGGTTCACAAGCATAAAGTGATCTCATAGGCAGGCCAGTCATTGACACTGCAGTTCTTTAGCTAAACAAAGCCATTCCTATCTAAACGGCATGAATGAACAGGGGATCCCAATGCCACTAGTACCGGTATCAATCACCAACAACTTCACTGCTCCACAGTGTAATCAGACTGCCATCCGCTATTGCATGAAGGTCCAAGATAATAACAAGATGGCTCTAGAAGCTGAGTATAACTTTAAATAATGCTATCTACTAGTGAAACAACTCCAAGGAGAACTGGTAGGAGAAATTATATTTCACATTATTATTTCCATACAACACAGCAGCCACCACTTTCCTTCAGACAGAATTAATGTGGCAACCTAGTGAAAATAACTTACCTAAAAATAAAGGACCAAGGCTTTGGGAGCAGTTAAACCTAAGTTCAAATCCCAGCTCACGAGAACACCGAAAACTAGCAGCTCCTACTTCGTAGAAGACACTATTCTGGAAACCGGCTCTCCTGGTTTTAGCCATTCAACCTAGGCTAGGTACATGTCCAAAAGCATCTACTTCACTGCTTCCAAAGGAAATGAATATGACAACAGCAACTCGCTCTTAAAATTACATAAGCACCAAAGTGCATTGTGCTACATCAATGCCCAACACAAAAGTGCTCATTATTGTTTTCATTGTTGCTATTACATGCTCTGAAAACAAAAGAACAATACAAATATATGGTCCCAATATTAAGTTACTAATCTATTAAAAAATCTTTATCTAAATTTTCATACCATTTTTAATTCCCGCTCTGCAGTAAATTATTTAATATGGCTCTTCTAGGCATAGCTTTTGTTACTCCCATCAAACAACCTTTTAAGAAAGGGGTGGGGTGGGAGTGGTAATGATATGATATGACAAGTGATATGCTTAAGCTATAAGTAACTGTTAACAGGAATACTTGTGATGAACACCCTGAAGGGTGTAAAAATACACCTCAGAAGCAGGAAACAGGGATCTATCTCTCTATCAAGAAGACAGGAACACCAGAAGTCGGGCACATCCTTTGGACCTTGGGATCACTATACAATGAACGTCCTTGGTCCAGAAGACAGCTTTGACACCAAAGGAGTGACAGGAAGAGGAGCAGCAGCAGAGCCAGAAGTCAGAGCATGAGACAGATAGGTGGACTTCCCAGCCCACAGAGCAAGTTAGGCGAAATGCTTCAGGGCAGGAGGCCGGCTTATGAAATGGGCTGTCTCTGGGTGTATAATTGTGGAGGCTGGAGCTGAGTGTCTTCGGATTGAGGCTTACAATGAAGTGGCATGCCCTTTGGTTATTTATTGGAAGCCCCAAAAGACTTTTGTAATATTGCCAAAGCACAATAGAGGCAGGCCAGAGAGAGGTCTCACTGTGAGCAAAGCAGAGAAGGAACTGTCATAGTTGAATGACTCAATCTTGAGCATTTGTCACCTGAGTTGGAACCTATTAACTTCTCGAATGAAGGCCGTAAATTTGAGCACAGTCTGTGAATTCCGTGTGGCCACTGCAAGGCATTATCAAACCCAGATGACAAGTAGAGAGTGCTGTGAGAGACAGGAGACATTCTTCCAGCTGAGGCACACACACACACACATTCCCAGGCTCTGACCATAGACATGAAAAAGTTAAGTTCCTACCTAACAATAGCCAATTCAAAGCTCTTTTTTAGTGTTTGCTCAATTTTTATTTATATATATATCAATAATTGTATATATAATACGTTTACCAAGTCTACATGTTTCAAGTGTACAATTTAATGGGATGCACTACACTAGGCATGTTGTACCACTAACATCTAGTCTCACCAAACTCACTACCTTCCAGTGGATCCTGATTCATAGCCACATGAGAGCACTGCACAAAATTGCCACTTATGGTGTCCAATGCTGTAAGTCTTAACAAAAGCAGAAAGCATCCTCTATCTTGTGGCTGGTGGGTGTAAACTACTGACCTTATAATTAGTAGGCCACCCCGGAACTCACTAGGCTACCACGGCTTCTTTTTTGTTTTGTTTTGATCATTTTATTGGGGGCTCATACAACTCTTATCACAATCCATATATACATCAATTGTATACAGCACCTTTGTATATTTGTTACCCTCATCATTCTCAAAATATCTGCTATCTGCGTAAGCCTCTGGCATCAGCTCCTCATTTTTCTGCCTCCCTCCTCGCTCCCACCTTCCTCATGAACCCTTGATAATTTATACATTAATATTTTGTCATATCTTGCACTGTCCAACATCTCCCTTCACCCACTTTTCTTCTGTCAGTTCCTCAGGGAGGAGGTTAAATGTAGAACCTTATAATTGGCTCCCCCTATCTAACCTACCCTCTCTCCACCCTCCTGGTATCGCCTCTCTAACCACTAGTCCTGAAGAGATCATCCATCCTGGATTTCCTGGATTTCCAGTTCCGATCTGTACCAGTGTACATCCTCTGGTCTAGCCAGATTTGTAAGGTAGAATTGGGATCATGATAGTGGGGAGACGGGGGAAGCATTTAGGAACTAGAGGAAAGTTATATGTTTCATCATTTCTACACTACAGCCTGACTGGCTTGTCTCCTCCCCACAACCCTTCTGTAGGGGGATGTCCAGTTGCCTACAGATGGGATTTGGGTCCCCACTCTACACACCCCCTCAGTCACAATGATATGATTTTTTGTTCTTTGATACCTGATACCTCATCCCTTCAACACCTCATGTTGCTCCTGAGCTAGATGGCTGCTTGTTTACCTTCAAACCTTTATGACCCCAGATGTTATATCTTTTGATAGCCGGACACTATCAGCTTTCTTCACATTTGCTTTGCATCCATTTGTCTTCAGCAATCGTATCATGGAGGTGAGCACACAATGATATGATTTTTTGTTCTTTGATCAGGAAGGTGAGCATCATGGAATGCCAGTTTAATAGAACAAAGTGTTCTTGTATTGAGGGCATACTTGAGTGGAGGCCCAATGGCCATCTGCTACCTTAATACTAAACCTATAAATATATGCACATAGATCTATTTCTACATCCTCAGATATAAATATATTTGCATATGTACATGCCTTTATTAAGACCACTATAATTGTCCTTTGCCTCCTAGCTCTTTCCTGTATTTCCTTTGACTTTCCTCTTGTCCCACTCTCATGTTCAGTCTTCATTTGGGTTACAGTAATTCCTCTCAGTTACATTACCCTTGATCATGCCCCACCAGACGTCCTACACCCTCCTCACCACGAATTTGGATCACTTGTTGTTCCCTTGTCCCTGGGTTTGTTAACACTACTTCCTTTCCCCCCACTTCACCTTTTCCTATGTCCCCCCGGAAGTGTCAGTCCTGTTGTTTTCTCCTCCAGATTGTTCATCCAGCCTATCTTATTTAGAGAGACCAGCAGAGATAATAACATGCACAAAAACCAGACAGAGCAAAACCAAGAAACAAAAGAAAACAAAACAACAACAAAAAGCCAATGACAAAACAAAGAAAAACACAACACAACAACAAAAAAGAGTAGCTTGTAGTTAGTTCAAGGACTGCTTGTTGGCCTTTAGGAGTATTTTCTGGTTGAGTGTGATGGGGTACAAAGACCTGGCCCCAAAGTCTATTTTTGGTATTCCTGGGGACTTTGTTGCTCTGTTCCCCTTGCGGTTCTGTTGCATGCTCTTAGTGTTTTGCTTCGATGTGGTAGGATCAGATCGGGCGCAATTCCCACACTGTGTCTCTAGTGTTATCATATGTAGGGCTATGGGTCAGTGAGAGATGTCGTGTCTCATAGTGGGGTCGGCCATATGATCCTCTCTGTGGATTGGCTGCTCTGAGCAGGAATATCGTCATCAAGGCTTGGTGGGCCAGGATGTGCTCCACTCTCTCTTCCTTCCCCTTCTTTTGCTTCCGTGTGCGCTAATCAGACATGTCCCTCTCCCAGAGCTGCAGATTCAGTGCTGTCCTCTGGAATATAAATTCTTCTGGGGGTTGGGGAAGGTGTCCACGTAGTTGGGATTGGGGCCGGCCCCTCAGACCTCTCCACTGGTTCCCTACTCCATGTACCAGGTCTTCTTTACCATCACAGTTGTTGCCAACTTCCCCATAAACCACAATTCCCTTTTATAGTTTCTTCTGGGTTTCTTCATGAATAATGAGGCATAAGGGGACAGTTACTAACACTCCATCCTTGGAAAATTATTCTAATTATGATCTTTTGGGCTTACTGAAGTTTAGAATTTCATGAAATAAAAAGCACGAGGCCTTTTAGATAGAGATCCCTTATTAAACCTGATAAAATATACACTTACATTACCCCAAAGAAGAGGAGGTGTAACAAATTATGATTGCAACCAATGTAGACACTGTTATCGAACTGATTCTGACTTACAGCAACCCGAGAAGGAGTCCCAGGCTGTAAGTTCTTAAAGGGCCCACTAGCCTTACAGTTCTCAGAGACCATACAGAAGCCCCGTTTCAGTGCACATTAGACAAATAGAGATTAAGAGCTACAAACAGACATGGTCTCTGTAGAAAAAATTCTAAATCATTCCTCTGACCCTGAAAAACCTAATTAATATAACTAGGGTCCACAGTACTAAAGATTTCATTCTAATAGTTGGAAACCATCAATCAAGAAAGAAGACATCTAGAATCAGGTAAATAATAAATGCTATCTATGATACTATTATATAATACTATGCAAATTATATACTCACATAGTGATATGATAAAAATAATTATTTGATTTATGGATAGACTCTTGAGTAATTTTTATCTTGACTTTCTGAAGTGTTTTGTTGTTGTTGTTTAATATGCTTACCTCTGAATAAGAGAAGACAGGTGAGCTAGAATAGAGACGCATGAATAGGTTATAGAGGAACATAAATGTTGGGTATGAGTGACAGGGAAGGGAACGGCTACTGTTTAAAGAAGTCCCAAAGTAAATTACCTCATGTAAGAACAGATCTTTTTTAAAATGCAGATGCGCATGTTGCTCTATAAAAAGATCTATAAAAATCACAATTAGTTTGTGACTTGAAAGGAATGCCTATTCTAGATTCTCTCTGAACAGTCAAAAAAAAGTCATAGTCAGGAACTACAGTGATAGGCAACCTCTGTAGTTGATGCAAAGGTAAATCACCTTCATATGTTACTTGTGTTATAATTATCAAAGGAAAATATGCCTTACTGTCTCAGTATCAAATACATGCTGAAAGTAAGCCCTGTGATGAGTAAGAGAAAATATCTTGTGTATTCAGAGAGATAAAGATAGGTAGATGGGTAGCTAGATTTTTCCCAAAGCATGAATTCCACCAAAACCATCATGATTGGTAATTAAACTAGAGTTTTATTTGAATCAGATGAATATTTACTTTGTATTACTCATTTAGAGTGTTGAAGAATAAGGATGTCACTTAAGTTATACTTGACTGAAGCCACAGTATCCAAATCACCCCTAGGCATGTGAAAGTTGCACAATTAATAAGGAGGACAGAAGAATGTGTGCATTTTAACTATGGTGTTGGCGAAGACTATTGAAAAGTATGTGGGCTGACAGAATAGGAAAACATTGAAAGTCCTGTGCGCCACTGGAAGAACAAACAAATCTGCCTTGGAAGGACTGTAGCCAGAATGCTCCTTTCCTTGGAAGACAGAATGGCAAGGCTTGAACATGTTAACAGGAGAGGCTAGTCCCTGGAAACGGACATCATGCTTCATAAACCAAAACCAAACTCACTGCCATTGAGTCCATGCTGACTCAGCAACCCCCTGTGGGTTTCTAAGACTAACTTGCAAACAGTCTTTCTTCCATGGAGTTGTTGGTGACTTTGAACTCTTGCCCAATGCATAACCACTACACTACTAGGGTTCCTTCAGGCATTGTAACATAGACTCAGACTCTAACTCCTGACCATCAAGTCAATGCCAACTCATAGCGACCCTATAGGACAGAGTAGAACAGTTTCCAAGAGTGCTAACTCTATAGCAGTAGAAAGCTCCACTACTGACCTTGCTGAACACAGCCCAATTCATAATCACAAGGGCAGTCAAAAAGAGGAAGATCCTTGATAGGATGGATTGCCAGGGGCTGCGACAATGGGCTCAAATATAACAATTGTGAGGACGGCGCAGGACCAGGCTGTGCTTAGTTCTCTTGTACACAGGGCTGACGTGAGTGTGGACCAACTGGGCGGCATCTTACATAACACCAACATTACTTGGAATGTTAGTTCTTATCCCCGTTATAAATTTACTTTTCTGTGGCAGTTTTTGTTTGGACAAATGACTTTCTCTCCCATTAGACTGTGATCTCTCTGAAGGGAAGAATCATGTTTATTATGCTTACCATTGTATCCCCACTGGCCAGCATGTTTATTATGCTTACCATTGTATCCCCACTGGCCAGCATGGTGACCGAAACTCAGTAATTCAAAGCAAACTCACTGCCATCAAGTGGCTTCCTGTAGGAGAAAGTCACACCCCACCATTTGGTTTAGCACCTCTGAACCTGAATGAGAGTAGGAAAATCTCTTCTTTCTCCCCTGCGAGCTGGTAGGTGCGGACCATGACCTCATTGCTAACACTCCGAATGTGTAAACCTACTATGCCACCAGGACTCCTTTGGAACTTATTAGGCCCACTATAAATATCTGTAGAGCAAACAAGTGAGTGACTCATAGAAGATGTTAGAATTGTGTTATTTTAGAAGAGATCCATAAAGAGTAAGAATTGGTCACATACAGTATCATTCCCCACTTCTACTTCTCAGTCATAGAGAACACTGCAAGGATTAGGCAAGGAGCTCAACATAATAAAAGGCCTCTCAACAGCCAAGGGCATTGTGATGGCCACACTTAACACTTCACTCACAAGTGCTCTCCTAAAAGGCCTCTCACTTCAGTTCTATGGGATTTCAATTTGTATACAATCTAGCTCTCTGGTCTCCCAAATAGAAACAGAGAGAAAAAGATCAAGAAGGCGATCAAGATAAACTTGAGAGAAAAGAGATGCCACAAATGAAGTAGGAAGCTAGTGTTATAAAAAGCAGGCAGGAGACCCCACAAGCCTGGAAGTCACTTTAATGCTCTGAAAGCACCCTGGTATTTTAATTGAAGACAAAAATACATGCACTAATGATCCTGAGTTTAAAAAGTCAGAAATATTAAATGCAGAGAAGTGTACTGGGAAAAGGCAGTGGCTACATAGTTGGTTTGGGAATGTTACGCATCAAAAATCATTATTTAAATTGAAAAATTGAAAGTATCAGATTCATGTTTGTGCCATATAAAATAGAAACCATACTTCATGTACTTTTCTCCTAAACAATGCATGGTGGACCTTTTTCTAAACCTTTATGTATAAATTAAAAACTTATTTGTAATAAGCATATAAAATTCATAGTAATGATACATAACCATTTATTCAATTATTTCTCTAACCTATAAGCTATTCCATTTGTTTCCAGTTATTCAAAACTACAATCAAAGCTGTAATAAATATCCCTTCACTGCAATCTTGGCCGCTGTTTTTATAGGCTAATAAACTGTTTGTTGAGCACATGTGATGAGCCAAACACACTGCACCTCACTGTATTATCTGATTCAACCCTTCCAATAACACTATGAGATGAGTACTCTTATTATCTCCTTTGTACAGGGAAAGAATGCAGCTTTAAGGGATGCTGGGCACCTTTTCCTATAGTCACAGCTAACCTCTTCAAAGATGCAGAGGCAATCAATTATTTAATGGTACTTCTAACCAAAGTCACTAGCTCGCACCAAATTCCTTTATCTGCATAGGTCTAGTAAGAAGGTGAGGGAAGATCCTGATAGGATTCACCTGTGAGTAATTGCATATAGGATCCCTGGAGTGCAATCCCGCTGCGTATAGAATGAGCCCTCTGGGGATATCGTTACCAGTACAAGTCGTAAGTAGAGGGAGCTATCTGGATCCAAGATGTCTATGCATGAAACCTCCTGGGCCCAGAACACAGCTGCACATTCAGAGAAGCAGCAGCAGGACCCAGAGCCAGAGCATGGAAATAGAGCGATGACTTCCCCACCCACAGAGCAAATAAAGCCGAGTGCTTTAGTGCGGGAGGCTGGCTTGTGGAGTGGGATACCTCTGGGTACTTAATTGGGAAAGTGGGTCTTGCTTATCCATGGAGCTAAAGTTGAATGTCTCCAGGTTGAGGCTTATAGCAACGTGTAAGCATTTATGAGCAGACCTGACAGGAATATGTAACATGTCCTGATAAACAACTCAAATCTGAGCATTTCTCGCTGGCATGACAACATGCTAACGTCCTCAATAAACTAATCATAAACTCTGTATTATGTGTATGCATTACAGTGGACATTAGAACCTAGAGACAAAGTATCGAATATTAACTAAGGCCCACAAGAGAAATATGAAATTATTATTAAAAATCATCTTAATATTGCTGGTTTTTTCTCACTGAGTCAATGGAATAGTGTATGCTATAGATTATAACTCTTTTCCTCACATATGTTGCAGATACAGTTTCATAGTCTAACACTGTTTAAATTTTTGTTTATAGTAACTTTACCATACGTAAAGTTTCATTTTAATTTAGTCAATATATCTATCCTCTATTTATAGCTTCTATGATTTTTTTCCTTGTTTCAAAAGATCTCCAGCCTGAGATTAAACAAATACACTCTTAAATTTTCATCTATTACTTTATTTCTTAGTTATTATATTTAAATATTTTATAGAAGGAATTTATTTTTATCTGTTATTTTGAAGAAATTTCATGAACTTTTTTATATTAATATAAACTTTGTCAGCACTATTTATGAAATCAGCAACTTTTTCTAAATGATCTGAAATATTGCCTCTGAATACATTATGTCACCTACCCATTTCTGAGCACAGTTTTGGTCTAAGATCTATATCATGAGTCGGCGAACTACAGAAGAAATCCAGTCAGTCCTCATTTCCATAGTGTTTAGGACTGTTTCCACAATATAGGGAGTAGCTGATTAGTCAAGACTGAAACCACATCGAACATGGAGACAATACTGACTCACATAGGATAACTCCTATAGGGCACCCTAAAACTCCCCCTTTGGGTTTCAAAGACTATACATCTTTAGGAGAGTAGATGGCTTCATGGTTTCCCCATGAATGATTAGTGGGTTTGAACTGCTGATCGTGTAGTTAGTAGGTCAATTAGTATGCTAGCAGGGCACCTTTGAAAGAAACCATCCTCTCCTCACTGCCATTGAGTTGATTCCAACTCACAGTGACCCTGTCGGACTGAGCAGACTGCTCCTGTGGGTTTCCGGGATGCATAATGTAGGGGAGTGAAAAGCCCCAACTTTCTCCCAAGGAAAGGCTGGTGGTTTTGAACTTCCTCCCTTGTGGGAAGCAGTCCAACTTGTAACCATTACAACACTAGGTCTCCAACAGAAATCATAGTAGCCAATAAAGCAAAAAAAAACCAACATAAATTCACCCTCTGGCCTTAAGAGAAAAAGTATACCACCCCTGATATATGCCCATTTGGATTAACTGTCTACATGACTTGGTAGCAGTTTTCATTTTAACGCATGGAAAATCCCCTTCATTCTTTTCTTTTGATGATTTTTTAATATTTAATCTTCCATACAAAGTTTCAAGTATTTTATGAAACTCAAATAAAGAAACCAAAAAACCTAAATGAATTCAAATTGAGGTTTTTATTAATTAAATAGTGTTTGAACACAGTATGCTCAAGCCTTAAAAGTTAAGGCTTTCCTATAATTTTATTTTGTTCATATGCTCATCTTTCTTATAAATTGGATTCTTTACTATTCAAGACTTCATTGGCTGCTATTTTGAATAGTGCCTTTTTGTCATTTTCCATTTCTGAGTATTTACCACTAACTAGTATGGGGATAAGCTATTGATTATTTTTATCATTTTATTGGGGGCTCAGACAATTCTTATCACAATCCATACATACATCCATGTGTCAAGAACATATGTACATTTGTTGCCATCATCATTCTCAAAACATTTGCCTTCTACTTGAGCCCTTAATATCTGTTGCTCATTTTCCCCCACCCTCCCCGCTCCCCCCTACCTCATGAACCCTTCATCATTCATAAATTATTATTTTGTCATATATTACACTGACATCTCCCCTGCCTTCTTCTCTGCTGCCCATCCCCCAAGGAGGAGGCTGTACGTAGATTCTTTTAATCAGTTCTCCCTTTCTACCCCACATTCTCTCCACGCTCCAGGCTTCCCACTCTCACCACTGGTCCTGAAGGAGTCATCTGTCCTGGATTCCCTGTGTTTCCAGTTGCTATCTGTACCTATGTACATCCTCTGGTCTAGCCAGATTTGTAAGGTAGAATTGGGATCATGATAGTGGGGGGAGGAAACATTTAAGAACTAGAGGAAAGTTATATGTTTCATCGTTGCTTCTCTGCATCCTGACTGGTTCATCTGCTCCCCACAACCCTTCAGTAAGGGATGTCCGGTTGGCTACCAATGGGCTTTGAGTCTCCACTCTGCACTCACCCACATTTTCAATGATATGATTTTTTGTTCCGTGGTGCTTGATACCTGATCGCTTTGACAGCTCGTGGTCACACAGGCTGGTATATTTCTTCCATGTGGGCTTTGTTTCTTCTGAGCTGGATGGCCACTTGTTTATCTTTGAGTCTTTAAGACCCCAGATGCTATATCTTTTGAGAGTTGGGCACCATCAGCTTTCTTCACCACATTTGCTTATGCACACGTTTGTCGTCATTGATTGTATCAGGGAGGTAGGCACCCAGTGATGTGATTTTCAGTTCTTTGATGTCTGATAACTGGTCTCTTCTGCACCTTATGGTCAGACAGGCTGGTATGCTTCTTCCATGTGGGCTTTGATGCTTCTCAGCTAGATGGCCGCTTGTTTATCTTCAAGCCTTTAAGACCCCAGATGCTGTATCTTTTGATAGCCAGGCACCATTAGCTTTCTTCATCACATTTGTTTATGCACACGTTTGTCTTCAGTGATCGTATCAGGAAGGTAGGCACCCACTGATGTGATTTTTAGTTCTTTGATGTCTAATAACTGGTCGCTTCTACACCTCGTGGTGTGCAAGGTGTGCATTGTGTCAGGAAGGTGTACATCCGGGAATGCCAGCTATTGATTTTTAAAATATCCATTCTATATTGAGCTTCCTCTCACAATTTTATTTATTTTTTATTTTTTCCAACCATATTATTGGCAAGTAATTAACCTATCATATAATTCAATAGTTCATTCAATCATATCATAGAGAATTGTACAAGCACCCCCACATCAACCTTAGAGCTTTCTCCCTCCCCCATGGTTAAATTGCCTTTAAGATGATTTATGCAATCACCATCCATTCCACTGCTCCCTCCCCACTCCCATCTTCATTAGTTATTCCCAAAATCCCCTTTCCTCCCAATTTCCCACCCATATAGCTGACCTCCAAACTAATTCTTAAATTCTTCTTTCTGAAAATTCTAAAACTGCTGATTTAGATGGCTGTGAGACAACACAGGCACAGGTTTAAATAGTGACTTTTCCAAAATCCCCGTAGGAATTTGATTTCTCCCTTATATATATATATATAATACAATTTAATTCATAAAATTTAGATCAATTAATATTATCATTCAGAAAGTGATCTACTCACAAATCCCACTATCTGTATTTACATTTTTGAATATTGGAAACAAAGATTCAGTTTAATAGAAATTCAAACAGACAGCTCATCCACTAATCGGTAGACAAGAATCCTGAAGGTTTTTAAGTTCTACCGATGCATTTTTCTCAGAAATCATGAAAACACAATTCAAACAAGCCGTTTGTGTTCTCACTTGAAAGCCCAAAGACATGTGCTTATTTCTTATAGCATGATTATCTAGGCATTTCCCAAGTTCTCCTGTGGGAGGTCATTTTTAATTTATTCTTTCACTATTGAGCATTACAGCGTGCCGGGGGAAATGTCTTACATACTTTATGGATTATAAATTATTTGGAAGGCTGTTGCTATTTGTTCAGAGAGTACCCCCAATGTCATTCCAGAGAGGCTAATCACCACATATGGTGGTTGGAAAAAGAAACCATTCTATCATCTCAGAGTCACAAGAAAAACTCGTCCCACCCCCGAAGTGGGTTCTTCATGTGACTCCCAGGAATAAAGCAAGAAAACTGTAATGGGTTGCAGACTTATGATCATCAGGTGGCAGTTCTACCATTAGTAGACCCCTTTGTAATGTTTAAAACCACCTCACATCAGACTATGAGAGGCAAGCACACAGTGGTACCTCAAGGACCCTACTTTCAGATCTATAAAAGGATAGAACTCCCTGTAAAGCATTTTACAGTCAAACACCTAAAAGCAGACTTCATTATGAACCTGAAGTGCAGCTCAGATTACTGGATGCTAAGGTTTACAGAGCAGCCAAATATGAGAACTGGGGTGTTAATGAACGAATAGAATTTTAAAAGCATAATAGACTTCTGGGATTCAAAAAGGTAAAATAAATGTCTGTAACTGAAACCCCAACACTTTTCCAGAGTGAGCATAATCCACTGAGCTCAAATGAAGAGTGGAAGTCCAAGCCCTATGCCTATGAATATAACCCTATTTGGAAATACGGGTTTCTTTCATAGGTTGGGAGCCCCGGTGGTTTAGCGGTTACAAACTGGGCTGCGATGCGCATGGTCGACAGTTCAAAATCACCAGCAGCAGTTCCAGGGAGAAAGACTGGGCTTTCTACTCCCAGAAACAGTTATACTTGGAAACTCACAGGGGTCCTGATGACTCCAAGGAAGTGAGTTTGGGTTTTGTTATGCTAATGAGACTACACAAGAGTAGAGTGGGTCCTAAGCCTAACAGTTGTCAGGAAACCTAAGTAGTGTCATAGGAAAAAACTGAAGAATAAATACGGGCACACCACAGAGAAAAATACAGGCGTACACCATCCACCGACAAGCAAAAGACCAGCAGGCCCCGCCAGCAGACAGCAGACACTTCCGTGGCCGAGAGGCCCAAAGAAGGAAATAGAGGACCAAAACCCTAATGTGGGCTTTTCGCCTCTAGAACTGCGAGAAAATAAACTGTCTTTACAGCCAGTTATCTGCAGTCCAACGGCAAGTAGCTAAGAGCACACTCAGCCCACTGCCATCAAGTTGATTCAAATTCAGAGCAAGCCCATAAGACAGATCTATCTGCCCCTGTGGATTTCTGAGGCTATAAATCTTTACCGAAGCAGACGTCTCATCTTGCTCCATCTTTTTAACAAAACAGAATTAAATTTAAAAATAAGATCCCTAAGGGTCGATTTAAAATGTTGGTTAACAAAATCATTTTGGAGGTTCACAGGATTCAATTAAACTCCCTAAAAAGACTGTTCAGGGTTTAAGTGACCAAACAATCCTTCGATGTGTCCCGAGTTTCTCCGAGACAACTTACACGGACAAGAATAACTACATAACTTTTGCCCAAAAGGAGACTGAAATGAGTTATGCCAATTGGACAGGAGGTGCATCTTATATTTAACATAGAAATGTTCTAGAATACATATTGAATCTATTTGGGCACTTGGTTGAACGTACTCTAGTAATCTGAAAAACCAGTCTGTCTACATTAACTAATGTATTCAAATGAGTGGTAACTCACTCAAGAAACTCTTATTTACCCTTTCTTTCATTATTGTAATCTTGTTTTCAGGCTGGGGATAAAAAAGAAAGTCACAGTGTTATAAAGCCAAAAAAGAAAATAGAAGTTGACTCACTTGTTCAAGGTCATCCAGCGACCACTGCAAAAGCCAGGGCCAGGGATCCCTCTCTATGCCCCAGAGCTCGGTGTACTAACCAGACCAGGCAGTCTGCCTTACAGCCTTGAGGCCTACAAAGCCAGGAGCGTATCCTTAATCGCAGCAAGAGAGGAAAGGTTTGTATCAGGTTATCCTCAGAAAAAGCTAAAAGCAGGCATCTGCTGCAAAGAAAAACTGACAGCTCCAGCTGGATGCCTTTCTAGCCCATTCTCCAAAACAAGTTAAGTGATCCAAGTAAGCTCAACTTCTACTGTATATTTCTGGTGAGTGACTTTGGAGAGACCATTGGTAAAATCTAGAAATAGGAAATATCCATGACTCACGGGCTGCCTTTACTTGTCAAAGAGCTCAATACACTATCTGTCCCTACCATCTTCATTTGGACCAGTGGGCCAAAAAAGAGATGCAAAGGGGTCCCACTTTCCTTGCCCTGGCTTGATAAGAGGGCTAGAGGCTGCGTTCCAATAAAACCAGGCATGCTCTGTCTCAGGATTAATAGCCATGGAAGTTTCAAAGAGCCGCCCTTCCCTCAGGGTGGAACTGTTACAGACCACAGTTTACTTGAGAGATTCTGGTTTCTTCGCATCTTTCCCTTGTAACACAAGAACCCTCTCCTTGAATACCCTTGCATGCACCATATTATTGCACCAAATATGTCACAACAGCCACACATTTTAAAAATTACATTATGGAAAAATAAAGAAGGCTTTAAGGACTAAAATGAAATGTTTGTTAACAAAAAGCACAAAAGAATCACTTGTCCTAAAATAGGAAACACAAAATGCTCATTTCCATAACTGGGGAAAGTCTATCACTGTTAGAGTACCAACTGACAATAAAAGCCAAAAAAAACCAAACTCACTGCCATCGAGGCGATGCTGACTCATAGTGACCGAGAGGACAGGGCAGAACTGCTCCGGTGAGCTTCCGAGACTTAATGTTCATAGGAGTAGAAAGCCCAACTACATATTTCAACGACTCTCTTTCAGAATTAAAAGTTAAAACTATTCTAACTATAAAAAAGTCTCTGATAAAAATGACTAACATCATCTAATGAAGTACAGTTAACATTATGGTTATAGCAAAGTTTTGTTTTGTAAGACAAAAGGGTGAGTAGTTGTAAAGACCAAAACAGTAACAATACTGAGTAAGAGTTAAAAAAACATGTGACAACCTAGTTGTGTTGGCCTAACAGTTGATTTTATAAAGGATAAGGAAAGAACATTCACTCAACTATTACACCCAATGTTACTATAATATGTCCTTTATTCTAATTAAAATGTCATAAAGGTGTTTTTAGGAATTTAGAGCCATTTGAATTTATTTTCCGAGAAGACTCTCTCACGTACCTTCAATGTGTTTTTAATCGACAATATCCCTAGAGTGGTTCGCTGGTAGAATTCTCATACAAGAGACCCGCTTGTGGTCCCCAGTCAATGTATGTCAGGTCGCCCCCACCCCTCGGTCAGTGTGGGCTCGCACACTGCTATGACGTGGATGGAACAGGTGTCAGAAGAGCAGCAGAGTAGGAAGGAAACCCTAGAGACCTATTCCCGAAACTCAGATGGTGAAAACCCTGTGAATCACAGCAGTGTGGACCCCAAATGGCGATGTGGATGCTGACAGAGCGGCCGGACAGTGTGTCGTTCCAGTGTGCTCTCTTTGGGTTCCCATGAGCCGGAGGCTGATTCAGAGGGAACTGACAACAACATAATATCCCTGACATCTGGGTAACATATCCAATAGCAAGGAACTCACTACCTTTTAAAATGTTGGCTTCTTTTTTTAAATCATAAAGGAACATAAATCACCCCTGGGTCATAATAAGTCATACTCAAGGAGTATACAATCCCAGTAAGCATATGACTATTCAGACTATGTCTGTGGTATCATTTTTATGCCACTTTAAAGTAAAAGAATGCATTGGGCATGAGGAATATATTCAGGGAATGGCATACAGAACGGTAAGGACTCTGAAAACCAGGTGATTTCAGCACCCGTTGAAAAAGACAGACAGAGTACTCAGCCTAGAGATGGGAATGATGAGGAGGCGTGGAAGCTGTTTTCCGATGTCTGAAGACATGTCACGGAAAAGTATGCATAAGCAGGGTCTTACAAGATGGAAGGATGCGACGTAAGAGGCAGAAATTACAGGGAAGCAACTGGCAGCTCGATAGAGGAAAACTTTCTGACAACTGGAACTGTACACCAGGAGGACTGGCTGTGTCCCTTTACAAGGAGAGTTCAGTAGGAGCTGGATGGCCACCCCCAGGGGGTTACCCTACAGCATGCAGGACACTGAACTGGGTGGCTCCCAAAGCCTGTTTACGTCTGGCTACTTCACGACTCTCCTGCAGGGCAAAATACTTCACACTCTGTGCCTCTCACTGGTGGCACAGAAGAGGAGGGAGACCCTTTTTCATGTGGTGAGAAGAAGCGATGCCTGTGCGGGGAGGATTTGCAACCTCAAAAGCCCTTACGAAGCGATGGCAATGTTCATGCCGATGGTAGATACCACCTGACCGGACGAAACTGAGTCAAGGATGCGGTGGAGAGTGAGGGTCACGGCCGTGCACGTGACAAGAGGGTGACCCTGAGAGAGCGCGCTGAGTCATGAGAAGGGAAGGACTGTGGAAGCCCGTGAGCAGCAGGACAGAGCCGGTTGCCGGGACGTGGATGCAGAGATGCGGGCACCGCTGTGCTCACTCCCCGAGAGCAGGCAAGTCTGGCTGGAGCGCCTGGTTATGAAACCTTTTTCAGCTGCCAAAATGTTAAAGTCACATGGAAAGTGAGGTTGTCAGGCTTCCTTAAAATTCCGTTCTTCAAAAATAAGCCTCTCATCCCTAGAGAGACTAATTAAAAACAAAAATCTGTATTCCAGGCCTGTATCTCCTTTTGGTCAGTAATATGAATAAAAAACTAGCCTTGCAGATATAAGGCCCTTTAGTAGATTAGGAACGCCCTCCACCCTTTGGCACCACCAGTCTAGCCTCCCCTGGAAAATTTAAGCACATGGGGGACACAAGAAACATGTCTCAAGCGATGCGGACCCGTACAGGGCTTTGTAGTCCTGTTACTTCACATGGTTGTCTGTCACACCTCAACATCTCAACCTATAAAAATGGAAAATTAATCCCTCACTCTTTATTTTTCTTCAGACTAATCCAGTTTTAAAAAACGTTTGGAAAATGTTGGATGGAATCAATACAAAACAGCATCAGAATGAGTGACACGCTGAGGCTTCAGTGAAACTGATAAGAAGTTTCATGACTGTGTTAAAGTACTAAAGTCAAAACAACAGGAACCAAAAGGAAAGGGTGATTTCATAATTTCCAAGTCGTATATATATGAAAGGAATTAAAAGAAAATGCAGAGCAGAAGATCACTTAATGGCATTATTAGTTATATGGATATATAACCACAGAGGAATTAATGACTAGAAGCAGAGCACCTGTACCCTGCAGCTGTGAGAAAGAAATTCAGCATGAACGCATTTATCTAGCGCTGTAGGGGCCGGGTTATTCAACATATTAGAAACATTCACCCCACTCACACCTTTAAGCAATATTGCATCTCAAACACTGTATATGGATAGAAATTAATCTCTCCACGATAAAGGGTGTAATTTGGAACATGAATTATACCATGCTATCAAGGACTACAGTCTAGATTTCTCTACAGAAAATGCCTAGCCACTGTTGTGAATTGAAATATATATATCTTGTTACCCACTTTTCATAGGGTTGTTTACTTCCCTGTAGATTCTGTTCTCAGGCAGCCAATATATCAGATGTAGGCCTTGCCAGCATCCCTATCTTTGTCAAGAAAACTTTTCTCCATCTTCTAATGTGTTCCTGGGTTGCGCTTTGGTTTGCTAACCACAAGGTCAGCAGTTCAAAACCATGAGCCGCTTTTCAGAAGAAAGATGAGGCTTTCTTCTCCTGTCAAGAGTTATAGTCTCTAAAACTCACAGGGGTCATCCTGCTCTGTCCTGTAGGGTTGCTATGAACTGGAATTGTCTCAATGGCAGTGAGTTTGGTCTTGTTTTCTGGTGCCAAGTGGGAAAAGGTTATTAGAATTCTATGTAAAGCAAAGCGATCTACTTCTGGAAAACCACACATTGAAAACACTATGGAACACAGATCTACTCTTACACACACGGGCTGCCTAAGAGTCTGGAGTTGGCTTTACGGTTCTAGGTCACATCCTGAAAACAGAGCATGTTAGCAAATTAGTCTCTAGAATGGGAGCCCTGGTGGCTCAGTGGCTACACATCTGCCTGCTAACCGAAAAAGATGGCAGTTCAAATCACCCAGCCCCTCTGGAGACTGATTAGGTACTCCAACCCCGTAAAGAGTACAGCCGAGAAAGCCCCGCGGGGACAGTTCTACTCTAGACTTCCTGGGAGGCGGAACAGACTGACAGGCACCTAACCACAGTTCTCTGCATAAGGAGCCTTGAACTGTCCACCTGAACATGAGCAAATCAGCACACTGGATGGATATTCCAACACACACACACACACACACACACACACACACGGCAGATGCCAGAGAGGCTATAAATTCATATGAGCTTGGTGGATGAGTATCTGTCCCAGCTACAAAACTGGAAGAATATTGTGCCATTTAATTATAACAAAGAGAAGATAAAACCATCAAAATAAATCAAAGAAAGTTTTAAGGGCACAGGAATTTTATGAGTGCAATGAAGATAAACCCTATATAAGAGATAAAGGTAAATGAACAGTTTATATTATTCTTACTATTCTTTCATATTATATAATATTGAAACACCATACTTCCTATACCCCCCTCAAAAAAAGCTAAAAATAGATTTATATTACTTCACATACTCTTAAAAATAGAAGAGAACATTTAGGTTATTCACCCCGATCTTTCACTTAGTACTTTCCAGATGATCATGAAGTTTCTCCCCTCAATTTCAAACAAGTATTTCCTGATTCCAGTCTTGATTCTATTTTAATGGTTTCCAGGTATTTCTGAATGCACCTTAAGAATTTTTTCACTTAAACCAATAAGTGCCTACTTTCTTCTAGATGCTAACCATGGCGTCCAGGCCTTCCTGTTCATGAAACAAATCACAGTTTCGTGACAGTTACACATCTACATCACCACATGAAGTTCTTCATCCAGCTATGATTGTTTCACTAGGTCTTTCCTGGCTTTGGTGTCCCAGGAAGATGTTTATGGCTAAAGTATTCAGCTGCTAACCTGGAGGTTGGAGCATCAAGTCCTCCCATAAATCAGCCATCAAAGAGCCTATAAAGCACAATATACTACATTCTGACCCATTTTTGATCACCATGAACTACACTTAACTAGACAGCAACCAACTGTGGTTTACTGGCCTTAGTGTATAAGAGTCACTCGTTTTAATGACTTGTTTTTATTTATTGACTATCAAGAAATTAATTCTGTTGCCCAGTAGTCATTATCTCTGACATAGAAATTTTGGTAAATTCCAGTAGAAGGATTTCTATTTTAGAAAGCTTGCTCCAACCCTACCAGTCTCTAATTCTACATTTTAACTGTAAAGCAAGGTAGAAAATACTCTCTATAAATTCCAAATTCATTCACTCAAAGGCACTAACTATGCAGGAAGTTTGATACCTTTCTCAATGATAATATAATCTCAATAAATCATATATTTATATAATAGATACTTCCCATTTTCTACTTACTTCCAACAAGGCAAGGTAGGGGTTTAAAATATCATATTCAATGTCTACTACCATATTCAATGTCTACTATCATTCAACCTTATTTAGTAGTTCTAGCCAAATGAGAGGAAAAAAGAAGTATACAGATTAGAAAAAGAACAAAGGGAGGACTTACTTGCAGAATATGATGGCTAACCTAGAAAACCAACTAGGAAACTAATGAAATCAGTAAGATTTTGTTAAAATGATAGTACACAGGCAAGACTATATACACTTCCTATTTTAAAAAATGGAGAAACATATAGAGAAGATTTCTAGTTCAAAAAGATGGATTGACCCTGGGAGAGGGACGGCAGAGAAGGGGGGGAAGGGAGACTCCAGATAGGGCAAGATATGACAAAATAACGATGTATAAATTACCAAGGGTACATGAGGGAGGGGCGAGCGGGGAGGGTGGGGGAAAAAAAAGAGGACCTGATGCAAAGGGCTTAAGTGGAGAGCAAATGCTTTGAGAATGATTGGGGCAGGGAATGTGCAGATGTGCTTTGTACAACTGATGTATGTATATGTATGGATTGTGATAAGAGTTGTATGAGTCCCTAATAAAATGTAAAAAAAAGAAAAGAGGAGAAAAAAAAGAAAATGATTAGGGCAAAGAATGTACAGATGTGCTTTATACAATTGATGTATGTATATGTATGGACTGTGAAAAGAGTTGTATGAGCCCCTAATAAATTGTTTAAAAATAAATAAATAAAATTAAAAGATGGACTGAATGTATGCGTTTGTTTCCTTTCTCTCCCAAAACAGGAAGTGAATGTAAAAGGGGGGTTTTGTGAACATGTGATAAAAGTACAAACAAACCACAGAGGACCTCAAGGTCAGGCACAGTGAGGAAGAAGCTAAACTCCCAGAGACCCCAAGGAGAAGATGGGCTCATCACG
This sequence comes from Tenrec ecaudatus, assembly GCF_050624435.1. NCBI lineage: Eukaryota > Metazoa > Chordata > Mammalia > Afrosoricida > Tenrecidae > Tenrec > Tenrec ecaudatus. The sequence continues at coordinate 94,061,992 of NC_134536.1, forward strand.
GGTGTTTAAGATGGGTCTAAGGACTAGCGAAGAAAGCAGACAAATTAAGCAAAACAGTTTCTCAACTGCCCCACTTCCCCTCAAATAAAAGACATTTTTCCAAGCTGGGGATTGAATAAGAAAGATCCAAGAAAAATTGATGTGTTTGAATTGTGGGGCTGGCAAAGAGCACTGAAAGTGCCATGGACTGCCAAAAGGACAAACCAGTCTGTCTTGGAAGAAGGATAGGCAGAGTGCTCGTTAGAGGCAAGGCTGATGAGACGTCATCTTCTGTACTTTGAACACACGGTCAGATGAGTCCAGGCCCTGGAGAAGACTCACGTGTGGTAAAGTGAGGGGCAGCAAAGAAGAGGAAGACCCTCGACAGGATGGACGGACCCAGCGGCTGCATAATGGGCTCAAGCACAGGAACAATGTCAAGGATGGCGCAGGGGCGGGCAGGGCTTCGTTCTGGTGTGCACGGGTCTGCTGGGAGTCGGAATCCACTCGATGGCATCTAACAGCAAAAACATCGAGGTGACGCGGCCTGTTGGCAACTCCATGTGTGTCAGAGTAGAAGTAGGCTTGATAGGATTTTCAATTCTGTTTTTGTTTTAGTTTTTCAGAAGGAAATTATCAGGATTTTCTTCTGAAGGACTTTGGGTGGGCTTAAATGCCAACCTTATGGTTACCAGTCAGGAGTGTTAACCGTTTTCACTGGGGATTCACAATTCAGGAGTTGAAGCTCACTGCCTTTGAGGTGATGCTGACTCAGCACCCCATAGGCCAGGATGGAATTGCCCTTGGGAGTTTTCGAGACTGTAACTCTTCACAGGAGTAGAGAGCCTGTCTTCCTCCAGAGGAGCAGCCAGTGCTTTCAAACTGCTGGCCTTGCAATGAACAGACCAATGCGCCACCACCACACCACCCGGGTTCCAAAAGCCCACACAGAATGTCTTTCCAGAAAGTTCTATGAAGGCCTGTGTCCCTAACGCTGTCACCAGAGAGAGCTGCTTTTGTATTGCACACACCCTGACATTGTGTTGGCTGAGTCCCCGGGATTCTGGGGGTGCAACCACACTCATTAAACAGATATAATCGGGGGACATCATCTTTCCAGAACTGGCCCATCAGACGCTCCAGGCAAAGAAGCTAGCTTCTGATAAAATCATTCAAATGGACTGCAGAGCTGGCTTTACACAATGAGTGCCGATGTCCAAACCTACTGCCTTTAAGTCAATTCGGACTCAGAGCAACTTGTAAAGACTTACAGCCTCATAAACCCATGGGCATAGTTCTACCCTGTCCTAGGGCCGCTAGGAGTTGGCACTGACTTGACGGCAGTGAGTCTGGAGTTTCTTTTGGGAGTCATCTATTTTGTCTTCCACTGTGCGCGCTTCCTTCATTATATTTGGAAGTCCATGCAGGCTATAAATCCTTATGGGACTAGAGAGCTTCATCTTTCTCCAGCAGAGTGGAGGTTTCAAACTGCTGACCCTGCAGTTAGCAGCCCAACTTGTAACTCACTTTGACTCATCCAGATTTCCCAGCCATCCATCCATTCATCCATGTGAACAAATCTACATAACTTTTCCCATATGGGGCAGACCTACTGAGAAAACACACTTACAGGGAAACTGTAAGTCAGTTTTTAGAATATGAAACTATTGCAAATAATCAATAATCTGAAGAGATAAACATATTTAGAGAACAAATACTGTGGGAGAAACCAGTAATAATCTATACAACAGGATTTTAAAAAGAAAACTAATTACTATGCCCAGCACAAGTAAAGAAGACACGATTAAAAACAAGAAAGAACAACTACACACACAAACAGCAAAAAGGAACTGATTCTGAGGGTGTGGGAATGAGTGCTGAAATTTAAATATTCAAAGTAAAAATTAATAGATAAAATAGAGGGAATGTCCATAATATTACAAAAAGAATAGAACAAATGTGTCATCGTACAAAACAAAGTTCAAAATTAATCAACCAATATTTTATTTCTATGCATACTGAGGGGGTGTGGGGTGGCACAAAAGGTTAAGGGTTAGTCTACTCAACAGAAGGCTGGCAGCGCGAACTCACCTGAAGACAGGCCTAGCCATCTGCTTCCGCAAGGCGACAGCCTTCAAAAGCCTTTGGAGTCCGACCCTGCACACCTGGGGTGGCCATGAGTCACTCGCTGGCCACTGAGAACAGGAACACTGGCACACCCACCGATGGGCATGTGTGTGCACATACACGTATATGGTGGATTTCTCACTCCTGAATAACGCAAAACTCGTGAGCACATTCGCCACATCTGGACGATGCTCCTAATTGTGAATCCCACGTTCCCAAAACTGCTGTTGTTACGTGCCATCGAGTCAGTTCTGATGCACAGCGGGGAGGCACCGCTGGGTCCTGTGCCGTCCGCACAATTGTTCCCATGTCTGAGCCCATTGATTCAGCCACTGGATCAACCCTCTTGAGGGCCTGCCTCTTTTTCATTTCCCCTCCTCTTTACCAGGCATGATGTCCCAAAGTGGAATACGGGGGAGGAGGATGGTCTCCCAGATGCATGGCCGCTCAGAAGATGCGATCTAAGCGCTGCCAATCAAAAGCTAGGCAGCAGAGAGCTGCGTGACCAATGAACTCAGCAAAGAGGGCTCCGCTTGTCTGACACAAACATGAAACGGACTTTTGAATCAGACAAGGCAGCAACTGACCTGCCACGTTGGCACAACAATGCAGCCTTTCACAGTACATTGGTTTGGTTTTGCTTTGTTAATTTATTATTAGTTGGGAGCTAATACATACATCGTATCATACCGCAGTTCAATCACATCAAGCAGTATTGTACAATTGCTATCACAATCAGTTTCCACACATTCTTTTTCTTCCTGGACTCCCTGACATCGTCTCACTTTAAACGACCCTCACCACCAGCACAGTACCCCCTTCTCACCGCCCCACCGCACCCCCACGCCTGCCCTCCGCCCAAACCCGTATTTTACTTGCTGTTCCTATAGGCTCAGCAATCCTGGGTATATTGGTTTTTGCTTCTACGAAATGTATTAAAAGGCAAATATAACTGCCAAGCTGGCTCAAGCCTACCTACACTCGATATTTCTTGCCTCCGTCTGCCCAGTGCCGTTAAAAACTGGAGCTTTCTTTTTTAGCACTATGCTGGCCCCTTGGCTCAGTCAGGCCATTTGCTCCCAGTTACGAATGTTTGCACGGTTCTCCCCAATTTGTATGCCTCTTGTCCCTAATTCCATCAGTAGACTCAACTACAAAGTTATATAATTTTAAGTGGTCTGCTCAAGATACTTTTCCCATAAGTGCCATTATTTTTAGTAATCATTTATAGAGAAGTCAAAATTTCAGAAATGTACATATTTCATAATAGCAGAAACACCCGTACATTGTTGAGAGACATAAAAACAGTCATCAGAAGAATAAAATACAAGAATGGTTTAAAATAGGAATTATGGCTAGATGTCAACATGAATAACTGCCCCCTTTGTCATGAAGCCAAAACTGGCTACCATTATTAAACATTTGCACCACATTTTGACGGCACTTCTAATTATTAATCTTACTTTCCCAAAATTGCTGTTGTTGTCATTTGCCATTGAGTCAGTTCTGATCGACAGCAACCCTGTGCACAACAGCGAGAGACACTGCTGGGTCTGGTACCATCCTCACGATTGTTCCGCCTGGGTCAACCCATCTGGAGGGCTTTCCTCTACAAAAGAGTCCTGATCAAAAGGTGGAAAATGCAGAACAAAATTTCAAATTCTAAAAGTATCCAGACTGTCTGGAGCCAAAGAGTCTGGATGAACCCTCAAAATGTTAGCCCTTTTAGACCTTAAACTTTAAGTTAAAATATTCCCTGAAGTCATCTTAAAACCAAAGAACAGTTTCACTTAACTAGTAAAGTGCCTGCCTTGAGCACTGGGCTCTTAGAAAATCTAAGTCTCTGGACTCAAATTGACAACAGCAACAAAGAATATTACATAGAGATGGGAGGGAACAGTTGAAAGCAGCAACTCAGAAAACAGGTGAGAATAATTGCATAAATGAGAGGCCCGTAATCAATGCCACTGAAGTGCGCACATAGAAATTGTGGAGTTGGCATATGCTCAGCTGTGCATATTCTCAACAACAAAAATAACATTCCGCCCTCCCCCGCCCCCGGCCCCCAATGGCTGGATTTAGAGAGAGCCTATAAACTGAGAGGGAAGATGCTGCTGTGTGCTTGGTGGTCAGGTGGACATATGACTTTTCATAGTTTCAAAGTCTTCTGTTCTCACTTTGGGGGGAAAGTGGCAATAAGAACAAAGGAAAAACTAAAGTAAAGATCCCATTGACATTATCAGCAAGTGGTCATAAAATATTTTTCAAAGATTACCGAGGAAAGTGGAATAACTGCCCAAGAAACTATATCAACATATTTAATGACATAAAAGAAAATGCAAACAAGTGGAGAGACAAAGTTCTTGAAAGAAAATGAAAACAAACAGAAAAAGAAAAAAATGTGTGACTAAAAGGACATGCACTTGAAGACTTACTATTCATGACTGATAAAGTGGCTCGAAGTAGTGGGAAAATTGGCCGGGTAAATGGTGTTTTTCCAAATGTAAATTTTTAAAGCCATAGTATAAAACAGCTGATAATTTTCCACTTACAGTATCACAGGCACTGCGAAACCTAGGTGTATAATATAAACTACAAGAAAATCTTACTGATTATAGCATAAATGCTGTAATCTTATCAATGCAAGTGCCATTTTATGAGGAAAAGCACGCAAAATTGCCATTAAAGAAGAGAAAACCAACAAATGTAGATTCTTATATTATACCTAAAATGTTAAGCTAAGAACACAATGTATCTATGATTCTTTCTTCACCAAGAAATGAGGTAACGGATTTTTTTTTCTTTTCACTGGTACTTACAACAGCAAAAGCAGATAATTTAAGCAAAATAGAAATCGTGAGTGAAATTCAAATAATTTAAGTGTACAGGACACATGAAATAGGGTTAGAAATAGAAAATTACAATTAATCTTGTTTTCTACAGTTTTGTGTAGCAGGGGGAAAACAATGCAAAGTGAAAGAAATATGTTCCTGTAATTTACAGGGTACATGCCATCTTTAAGACGCTTGGTTCAAGAATTTGGCTTCTAACCAAAAGGTCAGCATTGAAAGCCATCAGTCACTCCATAGGACACGGATGTGCCAGTACATTTCTATAGAGATTTATCGCTCTGGCAATTCTAGGGGCAGTTCTTACACAGTCACTGGAGGAGGAAGCAAATCAATGGCACTGTTTATGAATGTTACTTTAAAAAGGTGTTTGAAAAGCAGGCAAGCGTGGAAAAAAATCCTAAAATGCCGTAAAATACGCTGCAAACTAAAATTCAGAAGCTTTTCATCAGCAAAACCTGAGTAATAATTTTTCAAGCATGAAATAAGTTAATTGTAAAATACACACTGTTGCATGAGGCACTGCTGTATTACAAAATATCAGACTTAAGAATTTAAGACCAAGGCTAAAATGACAGCTCGGACACTTATTAGCTGGGTAACTTAGAAACATTTCTTAGATTCATTTTCCTTTCCTCTAAAAGGTGAGTAAAAATTCTTAACATATAAGACAAATGAAAACATTCAGTCAAAACACCTACAAAGTCCAACAGTAAATCCTGGCACAAAACAGGAATGAAAACTACTATTCCTCCCAATAAATACATTTCTGCTCTCAATATCTTTATATGCAAATCACATCACAAACCACAGTTGTTTAATCACATCTTTTAAAAAGAAAGAAACATTTACAATTTCTGCTCAGCCTCTGCTCGAGAAGGTGAGTGCTTTAATCCAACAGTAAAGGCTCCCATATCCAGCAAGTGAGGTTGAGCCCAGCTCTGTCTCTTACTAGTCAGGTGGCCTGGAATAATTTCTAACTCTGCCTTCTCCTGACCCGTTTCTCACTGATAAAATAATAAGACTCACGTCTGAGCTTAAGAGCGATTGTGAATTTTAAAGGAGCGGTGTGGAAAACAAATAATTCAAACATTTTTATTTACCAGTAGGCAAGCATTAAGGAGCCCTGGTGGCATGATGTTTACTAATTGGGCTGCTAACCACAAGGTCAGTGGTTCAAAACTACTATTTGCTCCATTGGAGAAAGATGGGGCTCTCTGCCCCCAAGAAGCATTACAACCTTGGGAACCCACAGGGGCAGTTCTTCCCTGTCTCGTAGAGTCACTGTGGTCAGCATCCACTGGATGGCAGTGAGCTGATCTGAGCCGGGCACTAAGCAATGCCCTATAATGTAAAATAGATTAAATAACAGTAGATTAGGTAAGAGCCTATAGTCATTATTTTTTCATCGTATTTAAAGTGTAAGTACTAGAAATAATAGGCCAGGTGGCAAGAATGATGCTCTCAATGTATTTCCACCTACTAAAAAAAAATCATATGGCACATATTATTTTTTAATTTAGCAAATATACCGAGCACTTACTATAAACTAGACAGTCTTTAAGATTCTGAGGATACTGAAATATTCAAATTATTCCCTGACCTCATGTAGCTTAAAGAAATTGACTAAAAGGCTAAAAGAACTAAGCCCCACCCTGCTATCAAGTCAGTGCAGAGTAGCACTGCCCTGTTGGGTTTGGGAGGCTGTAAACCTTTAGAGAAGCAGACATCCTCATCTTTCTCCTGGAGAGCAACTGATGGGAATGGCTGACCTTGCAGACGAATGCTGAAATGAATGCACTTCCCAAAGCCTAGAACGCAGCGATTCACAACCTGCGGGTCACAACCCCTTTGGGGGTCCAATGACTCTTTCACAGGGGTTGCCTGATTCATAACAGTTGCAAAATAACAGTATGAAGTAGCACCGAAAATAATTTTATCGTTGGGGGTCACCACAACATGAGGAACTCTATTAAAGGGTCACGGCATTAGGAAGGTTCAGAAACCACTGCCTTAAAGGGATATAAGTAGAGGCAAAGTTAATAGCCACACCCCATCTATAGCCTCTGAGAGCCTAAACCTGTTCAGTTGGTGCAATGGACTCATTGTGGTCATGGCAAAGAAACCCTATTAAGAAAGATACCTTAGCCAAAGTGGAATCAAGTCTCAAATTGTCAGTCTTCCGCTTTTGAAGCAGAACAAAAATTATTCTCATCAGATAGTTGACATTATCCTACCTGTTTTCTACCACCAAAATCATCCCACCCTAAAAATGAGGCATATTTCCTTATACTTACAAAAATAAAATTGTTAAAAAACTTAAATTTAGCTGTGATAAAATTAAATCTAAAATAGCTTTGAATCATTTCTTAAATATGGTTATGCATTAGAAGTTAATTATGTTCATAAAAGAGACACACTCAATTTTTATACTCAAAAACAACTTAAAATAATTTTTCCTTGCAGCCTAACATCAGAAAAATATAAACGACTCCCATTGATTGAATAGAACTTGTTCAATCAATGATAATTTTAAAACCAAATGTCCTAGTCCTATAAAGAGACATATAATTCTACACTGGTAATATTCTTGGATTACATGTTTTTACTAAAGGTGTATTTAGTGAATGAGAGGGAGAACAGAAAGAGTTCTAGTTTGTTGTGATCTGTCCAATAGATCACCGGTATTCTGATAAATTAAACATTTGGGTCTCATTATAATACATGCTCTAAAATAAAGGTAGAATCATGCTACTTACTCAGAATTATAACATAAAATGAGTTTAACTTACAATGTCAAGAAACTGGCTCCAAATACAGTGATATTAAGGATGAAACTTGGCTTAAGAGAGGCCTCTAGTGGCTACCTGTAGTTAGTAGCTCCTTGTCCCACCCCCAACCCCTGCTTGCTCTTCTTTCTCTCTCCCACGTAAATGAAAAATCCAATGTAAAATATCTACTGCTAAATGACTAATTATTCAAATATAAGACCAAGAGTCAACTTTATACTGAGTCACCTAAACTGTGAGAATAAAAACCTCAGTCAACATTACTGAGAAGATTCTGACTCATAACAGCCCTATAGAAACAGAGCAGAACCTCCCTTTGGGTTTCAGAGACTGTACATCTTTATGAGACCAGAATGCTTCATCTTTCTTGAGCACAGTGATTGGTGGTTTCAAACTGCTGACTTTGTAGGTTAACAACCCATCAGATAACCTACTGCTCTACCAGGACTCCTTCTGAAGATAAATACATATATGTGTGTGTGTGTAAGTATAAATATTTAGGACTTCATCATTATGGATTCTCTAATGGAAACCTGTTTAACTTCCCTACAAAACTAATTTAGAATCAGTATAAAGTACAGATCATAAACATTACCTTAGAAGTGTTAGTAATTTTAATAAAAATAAAATCTATGATAGTTAAATAATTTGGGAGAAGGGGTTTTAAAAGCTAAAAAAATTAGAATGAAAGTCATAAAATTATAGCCCATAGGTTTTTGATGGGCTTCAAAAGAGATTTCTAAACATACTTTGTACCATTCACAAGACTCAGGTACAAAGTACAGACCACGAAAACTGAATTATTTTTCTGTGTCACATGGATATCCTTGAAACCATATCGTGCACCTGTAATCTTCCTATTAGAAGTTAAATTATAACCACACACACAGAAAAATAATATCTATTCAAGTCCTAGCCCTGTACCTGTGTATGTGGTCCTCCTTGGAAACAGAGTTTATTTGATATATCAGTGAGGTCATACCAAATCACTTTGAATAATAAAAAAACTGAAGAAATACAGCGGTACACACAGGAGGTGAGACACCATATGAAGACATACATTCACGCACACAGCTGTACCTGCAGGCCCAGAAATACCAGCAATTGCTGGCAGCAACCAAAAGCTGAAATAGGGCAAAAAGGATCTTCCCCTAGAGCCACAATATGAATTGAACTTCCAACCTCTTAAAATGTGAGAAAATAATAGTTTTGCTCTTTAAAGACAACCACTATGGTATTTCTTGTTATGGCAACCATAAGTAACTCTGACCAAACAAAATCTATCCATGGCTGTCAAGTCAATCCCAACTCATAGAAAGCCTATGGGACTGAGCAGAATTGCTCCTGAGAGTGCCCAAGGCTATAAATCTTTACAGAAGCAAGCTGTCCCATCTTTGAAGAAGTGGATTCGAAATGCACCCTTTCCGTTGGTAAATCAATGCTTAATAATTCATTAAAGCACCAGGGATTCTTCCAGAACTATGGCATTACCCTTAAAATATTCGAAGAGTAGACATGTACCAAGGAACAAGCATGCATGCATTGGGCACATGGTCATTTATTGCTACACAATTCAAGCTTGAGATTAACAGAGAGAGGAAGGGGATTGGAAAAGAGGAGTGGGGAAAATAGAGACGATCCTTTCTGTGCATTCCATAAATTGGGTAAAATCTAAAGCACAACAAGAGCAACAACTAAAAGCACTTGACAAGCAGTTTAGGAAAGGTAAGAAATTATTTCAAGAGAAGGGGAGGGGAAATCGAAGTATGAGACAGTATCTTGTACCCTCGTGTGTTTGAATAGAGAGAAATACTTATTATCAGAAATAGTAGAAAACGGCCATGAAAGTCATACAGGTAATAAAGTGAACCCCAAGGCCAGCGTAGGGACATAAAGGTTCGGACCCACCCTGATCTCCAGCGGTAGATTGCACACCAGACAGCCGACGGGAAGAAGCAGAGGAAATAAAAGTCGGGTCACTTGGAGCCTATGCCCATCTAGGCAACACTACGACAGGGAAATGTTTTTTTAACTTACAAAAGCTTAAAAAGCATTAAAAGGGGGTCGCCAACGCCCCGCAGGCTCTCTGGATCGGAGAGAGGGTAGCCTCTGAAGGAAGCCCCTCGGTCCGCCAGCATGCGCCCTTCTTCCGCTGTGAAGAATCTGTGTAAATGTTTTGTACAGAGCCCTGTCTGAAATAAACAGCTATACACAATTTTAAAAAAGTATTAAAAGTTAAAAGTCAAACTTATTAAAGAGATAAACAACCAAACATCAATAAATGGAAAATTTTAAACATGATACAAAAATCTAACATCACTTGGACTGAGTTATCTAGAAGAGATGTATTATGTATATGTATAAAGGACGTATTAGAAATAGATTTGGGAGGAAAGCAATAACAAAAGATGTCTTTAAAAGTTTCCAAGTTGCTACACAAAATGAATATCAACTTGACAACAACTATGAACAATCTATTCAGAAAGCAGTTATTATGCATGCAGAAACTAGTGTTGTATGTTTTATTCCATATATTCTCAACAAAGTAAAATTATAAAAATTTTCCTTTTCAACCATTAAAAAAGGCAATACCCATAAGAATGCCTTTCTCAAAGAACAGAGAGCTGAGATTTTCTGTAGAGTTCATTGCACATTGCCTTTCAAAATAAATTCTTACAGGCTTTCAAATTAACATTTTCTATATATCATGATAAAATGGACCTCCTAAGAAAAAACACAACACAGGTCAAATAATGTCTTGATTTTGAATAAATTAATACTTCATTCATAAAGCAATATTCTGTTACTTCATAAACTTTTATAATAAGGACTAGTAGTAAGAAAAAGCACCACATTCAAAACAGTTCAATGGTACAATAATTGTCAGAGGACATTGTCAATCTTTCTCTTGTTGATATTTATGGTAATTATTCAATAAGTTTCACTGAACATCAAACTTACTCTGGGCACTATTTAAGGTCCTGAGAATTAAGCAGTGAATCAGTAACAAAATTTCCGGCCATCATGGAGCTTCCTTCCCTTCTGATAGGGAAAGAAAGATCAACAATCTAAATAACAAAGTTACATAACACTCATCACGCTAACCATGGAGAAAACAAACAAAATGTGAAAGAGTATTGGGTGTGGGGGAGGGCGTTGGGTTTCAAAATAAACTGCGAAGGAAAGATCTTAACAAGAAAATTATGTGAGAGCAACGGCCTAACAGCGTGAGAAGGACCATAGGGACATCCAGAAGACACCATTTCTGGGAGAATGCAGGGGCCAGGGGGATGTGGAGTGTAGTCAGACCAGGTAAATCCATGCAGGCCCTGGAAAGGAATTACTTTTCCATAAATGTAATGGAAAACCAATGAAGACTTTTCAGAACAGCCATGATCTGACTGTAAAACATCTATTCTGCCAATGGCAAGAAAAGGCCAGGGGCAGAGACAGTAGTTAGGAAGCTACAGCCAAAAGCTAATTGGTTTGGCCCAGAATCAAGAGTATCAGAATAAAGGTGGTGGTGAGATTCTGGCTTTATTATATAGATAAAGCCCAGAAAGATCTGCTGGGGAGTGAATTCAGGGAGGCAGGGCATGAAAGAAAGACAGCATGTGTACATTGGTGTCTTGTTGTTGCTGTTAAGTGTGTTAGTGGATTCAGACTCATACCAGCCCCGGGTATCCCGAGAAGAAGCCCGCTCCCCGGGTTTCAAGGAGTAGATGACAAGGCCTGCCTCTCCAGACACCCCGGGGTGGGTGCAAGCTGCCAACCCCCTTACTCCATCATGAACACAACTGGGTCTCCTATTAAAGTGTAAAGGTGTCAAAATAAGAGTCAGCTATATTGTCTTCTCTATCTACATAGGGAAATCATTCGTTCCTCATCTTTTTTTTTTCCTTGTTCTTTCATTTGCAGTGATTGTGTCTAAGTTAAATGAAGATAGGATTCTGGCAGCTTGAAGCATTTTTTCAGAGCTTGTCAAAGTCACATTCTTATTGGACCATAGGCACCTTCGCTGAATTTCTACTGATTTGAAGAAATCCTTTCTTTCACATTTGACAGCACATCCATGGATAACAGGATTGTGTGCATCAACCGTTCTGTTAGTATCACTGCGTACTTTTAACTCATTTTGAAGGTGGGCTGTATCTCAGCAGGAAAGTCCATTAAAGCCGCACACTTAACCACTGTTCCTGCTCCTGGGAAGGCCTGGTAGCAAAGAGCTGGAATTAGGAGCTCCTGCTGTACATCAGCATGACAGCTGAGCTGGGTTATTAGGGGAAGGAACAAAGGGTGTGGGCAGCATGCAATGGCAACAGAAACTGCTCCCGGCTAACGCACACCACGGCTCTTCCTGGTCTATAAAAACGCTCACTACCTGCTAAAGTAAAGGAAACGAATCAAAGGTAGGAAAGTGCTTCTTTTAGTTTGTTTGTTTTTATTTGGGTTTTTGTTTTTTTTGAGATTCTGGTTGAATTATAACACATATACATAAAAATTCATATAAGTAGTCAATTCTAATGATTTTTAAAACAGAGCTTACATAACCAGAGCCCAGAAAAGAAATTGTTACAACCCAAGTCTACCTGTGTCCCTCACATTCCTTTCCAATTATTAACTGTCTTAGCAGCAATTACTGATCAGACACAATAGCTTTTTAATTTTCATCTATTTTTACATCTTATTTAAACGGGTGCATACAGTACAAATTCATGTGAGCCCGTCATCCTTAGAGCGTGTCATGTTTGTGAGCTGAGTACACACCGCTCCAGTAAAGACTTCATTCCCACGCCCTCATCCACCTGACACCGCCGGAAGAACTAGCTGCTGCCTGGCTCTCACAAATGGTTCTTAGAAGCAGAGTCAGCAGATGGGCCCGCGGAAAACGAGAGAAACCTGGACTCCAACTCATTCTGGTAGCTCAATTTTCAACCAAATAATGGACAGGCCTACAAACTAACCAAAGCGCTAGAAAGAGAAATGCTCCTTAGTGAATCATCCACTCGACAGCCGAAGGGCAGCATTTTCCCAAACAGTTCCACAGGCAGCACGGGTTCGGAAAGCAGTGAGTCTCGAAAGGAGAAGCACAGGAAGAGGAAGGAGGACTGCTTCACTGTGGCTCAAAACAAAATGTGCATAAATTGTGGAAGGGAAAATGGATTTGCTCTGTAAACCTTCCCTCAATTCACAATAAAATGTTAAAATAAATGAGAGAGAGCTCCCAGCTTTGTTCTTTTTCAAGATTCCAAAACCTAAACTCCCTGCCCCATTCCAGTCGATTCCAACTCATTTTCAAGATTATCTTGATTATTCTTGGCCTTATGACCCATTAGCAGAACATATGCTTACATGTCTGAGTATCTTTGCATTAATTTTCCAGAGACCTTGGTAAATCTACTTCACTCGTTTAAGTTGCCTGTAGATTACCCTGCAAGTTCCTTTTATACAAGCCATGTTGTCCATAAATAGCGGCAAGTTCACTCCTTCCTCTCAGGCTTGTCTTTATGTATAGGTATCCTTACATACTGCCTCTCATACCTCAAGAAAAGTGGTGAAAACTTTGCTATTATAATTTCTGCTGCAGGATTTTTATAGCTACTACTTATCATATTAAGATAATCCCCTTACATTCTTAGGTTGCTAATACATGCTATTCATTTTAACAAATTCCTTTCTGGACCTGAGGGAATGGGGCCTTCAAAAAGGTTTGTGGGAAAACTCCATTATCTTCCAATGACATTTTTCCACAAACTTTTTGAAGCCCCTTGGTATAATTTAACTAACCACAGGATTGTTGCCCTATTTTCTAACAAGGTGAAGAAGCACCGATTTGTCTGTGAATGTTTGTGGATCTCAGACAACGGCTGTAATAAACCTTCACTTGGTCTTTTGACCTATTGTTGGATTTGATTGTTAATCTATTAATTATTTTGCATTCCTGAATATAACATTAATGTCTAATATTGTTCTCACTTGGACTTTCCTTGGAAGATTTAGTATGAAAATTATGTTGGCCTCATAAAAGTTTGAGGATTTTTCTTATTTCCACCCCCTGCAAGAATTTGTGTAAACTCTTGCTTAAAGAAATTTTAAAGGAGTGTTTTTAAAGAATTCACCAGCAAAATGAGGGACTGGGGTTTGCTTTGTATGAAAGTTAATAAAAATGGACTTGATTTCTTTAATAGATATTTTACAGAAGCTAAAGTATGATTGGAATGGCAGGTACAAGACAAAGTCTGTGCTAAAATGGGCAAAAACCCCTGGTTTCTCCTACTTCCATCTGCAGCATATGTCTTAGAAAAATACTAAAGGAGAGGTTAGACCTGGGTCTGAGTCTCGGTTTGGCCCCTTAGAATGAATGTGATCTGGAGCAAGCCACCTCCCTCTGAGATCCATATCCGTTCTCTGCAAAATGGGGAAAATCTACCTCAGCGAATGTTTGAGAATGCAGTGAAACACAACCCAGATGTAGAATTCTGCCAGATTGTCTAGGTCTTCCACTAATTTTTAATAAGTTATATTTTTCTAAACTTTTATGTTTTGCCCAAATATCATTTGTGTGTATAAAGCCATTCATAACAGTATATTATCTTTCTATTGTACATACATACACTCTGACATGGTGTCCCTTATTTCATACCTGACATTTGTAGTCTTTGTTTACTATGTTACTTCACAAGTCTTGTCAAGAGTTTATCAATCATTTCAATTTGTTTAAAGCTCCATTTTTTTTCTATTCCATTTTTTCACTGATTTCAAGTCTGTTTTATTTCCTTTCTTATACTTTCCCTAAGTTTTATTTTCTATCTAGAGATGGAAGCTTAGTTGTCTACTGTCTCACCAGTGGTGTGTTTGTATTTTCCCTTCTTTTGATTTAATCAAGTATTTTTAGCAACTGAAAATACCATGAATTGCCAAAAGAACAAAGAGATCTCTTTTAGAAGTACAGCCAAAATGCTCCTTAGAGGCAACATGGGTGAGACTTCATCTCACATACTTTGGACATATTGTCAGGAGAAAACAGTCAGTCCCTGGAAAGGGACATCATGCTTGGAGGGGCAGCAAAAAAGGTAAAGGCCCTCAATGAGATGGATTGACACAATGACTGCAACACAGTCTCAAACATTAAAACATCTGTGAGGATGGCAGAGGACCAACCGGTCAGTTTCACTCGGTTGTACACAGCGGTGGTGTGAATCAGAACAGATTGGATGGAACCCAACGACAGTTTCCTTAATCATCTGTTGGACATATATTCTTTCACTAAAACATCCATGCTAATTCTACATATTACAGCATCCACCCCTGACTTACTATAAGCTAATAAATATTTGTACTAAATAAAAATCCTAAAACCAACGAATATTGCTACTCCATATATGCTCCTATCTTTTATATTGTCATATATTTTGTTATAGATATGCAAATATAGACATATATAAAATTTCAGTTTCACAGAGTTCACAGAGCATACAATTAATGCTTTGTACAATCAATATTAAGTTCTGTAAATCATATATTCTTGTGTTCTTACACATCTATTCCTCTAATTGACTCTCATTGCCAACATTTTGCATTTATGTCAACTTTGAAGGAATCTCCAACTTGCACCTCTGATAGTCTGGGTCCCACACAGGTCCCCAATAAGACGGAGAGCACCCATTGCAGTCCACGCTGAACAACACACTGGGGCTCTGTGACAACGAAGCCCAACCTTCTCCCATTCTTCTGGACTTTTTGGTCCAGCCACAGAAGGTTTGTGTTGATGGCCAAACAACATGAGATTACGGGCAAGGCAATATCAAATGAGGACCCAAAGGTACAGGAGGGCTCACTGGGAGAGGCATGAAGTGAGAGTGGAGCCAGGTTTGTTGGAAAATGAATGGGCAGGCAAGGCAGAGACCCCACCCAGGGAAGAGAGCAGGAGGTAGCAGGTAAAGGAGAAGGGGGGTCTCTGTACAAGGCAGGTGATGGAAAATAGGCAGCACCTGACAACGACCACCACCAACAGGCCCAAACTCTATAGGTTTTGCAGTGATACAAAAGGTAGGTGGGGAAAGGGACTCGCCATGTCATGCTCATCCCAAGATGCACTGGGAGTACACAACAGACAATACGTTACTTAAGGGGCACACCAGATCTAAAGACAGAGGATGGCACCCAGCTTTTGAACATTGTGACATCGGATAACAACAACCTAGTCTTTAGAGCTTAACCATGTGAGTAAGTGATGGGAGGCATGTCCACATTTCATTTTCCTTCTGCCCAGGGAGTTGGCATGTAATGTTTCTTTTAAGGAAATCTCGCTGGTGATAAATTCTCTTGCTTTCTTTTTGTTGCAACTAGGTTATTCCATCTTAATTTTCAAATGATGTTTCCAAGAGGTCTAGGGTTCTATGTTGGCATCTTTGGCTCCACTATCAATTGGATTTCAATTCTGCAGTAAATGTGGCTGTCGGTCTTATTTTTCTTCACAAAATACTGTGTTTTTATGTGTTGCTACTTTTAGCTTTCCTCTTCTTATTTCAGTTCTCATAAACAAGTGTCTTTTTTCTGTGATGGTTTTTCACAGTTTTGTGGGTGTTTTGTTGAAGTTGTTGTTTCTGAGAGGGGTGATTTTCCTGTTTAAACTTCCCCTCAACCACTGCCTCGTGTTTCTTAATTCAAGAAACTTGATGTGCTTTATACAGAAATAAGCTCCTTTCAGGCACATTATATAATACCATCGGTCATTAATTGAACATTTAATGAATTAACAATATATTAAATAGAAATACAGATTAACAATGATCCCACAAGAGACTCAGAGGAACCCAACAACCTTATATTTCCCCTAGAAGCAACATGGTTAATTCAATGGGGACTTTATAGAGCATAACTACTGGAAACAGCAGGAAATCAATTGAGTCTCTGTGTGTGCATGTGTGCGTTCATCTACTTTTATGGTGATTCTGTACTCTTTAACCTCTTTTCTTTTGGCTTCTATGTTTCTACACATTATAATAATGGTTGTTTTAAATTTTTACCTGCTTTCTTCAATATCTAGAATGACCAGTGTTTGCTTTTATTCTCAGTTATTCATTAAATAATCCTGTCTCTCCATATACTTAATGATTTTCTGTTTAATTCCAATTTATAAAGGCTCCAGAAGATGGGAGGATTTACTATAAATCCTTCTGAGTAGATAGAACAGAGGGTAAAATACATCAACCCAAAGAGGGAAAGAGACTATGTTGTGGGTTTGGGAAGACCTGACCTATTAACCTCTAATCATCAGACATGTCTCTACAAGTTTCAGTTGACATTGTCATTGGATCTTTGCTCAATTGAAAACATCACAGGTCCTTTGTCTTTTCATCACTGAGAAATAATTTGACTTTTTCATATGACTCAAGTTCAGGAGTTCAAAACTACCATCCACTCCACAGAAAAAAGACCGAGCTTTCTACCCTATGCTGAGTTACAGTCTCGGAAACTCAGCAGGGCAGTTCTACTTAGTCTGTATGAGCTGACATCGACTCAATGACAGTGAGTGTGGTTTGGGGTTAGTACAAAGCTTTGGAAGTTAGAACATGTATGAGAAGGGACACTGACTGTTTAAGCCCCTCAAGGCTTCGATTTTGCCACTATAGGCCAAAAAAACATGGATTCTCTAATGCTGGGCTCCCAGCTTCTAGTTCAGAGCAAATCAGCACATAACCCCAATTAAAAGCCGGCTGCCGATTATCACTGTCAATTTAACACTCCTCTTAGGGCTTTTAACGCTCACCTATGTTGTTCTAAGGCTGTTTTTTCCATGTGGTCATGATAGAACTCTGTTTTCTAACCACAACCAAATAGGAAAAACTTTATTCTGCTTTTCTGATGATCACAGCTTAGCTCTTTAAAATGTCATGTTCGGAACTGAGGGGAGAAACTAGCTGTGATTTTTAGGCCTACTCAAGTCTCCAACTTTGTCACTCCAACCCGGGACAAAATTTAAATGTTCTGCTGCTTTCTTTGTTCCCAAGAAACTTTTCAGTTTTATAACTTCCAAACACTGCTTCCAGACTTAAAAAAGCAAGAATTTGAGCTATATTTTTAAAATATTAAACTCAGATTACATTAACCAACTCAATTCTAAATGCACTCTGTTGTGTTCAGCATGCTATTGTGTATTAAATCACTTTTCCTGTAATAGGTTTTCTTTGACTATGCATGCCAAAAGATGCACACTGTGTTGATTTTAATATGTAATGAATCAAGTTGCGTGATCTAATTCTGTCATAATATAAAAACAAGTGATAAAACCCAGCACTAACTAAAGATATGAGAAACACAAATTTCTATTTCGTACAGAATTAAGAAACATGAAAGAGTACAGGGTGCTCCAGTTAAACAAAGAAGACCTTATTTTTATTAGGAATGTTTGGCTAGAGGAACCTCATCTCTAAAAACATGTCTTCCCTAAAATCAATCTGTCTCTAAAACCAGGTCTACATTCAACAGTAAAGTTAAATGGACAATTATTTCTCTTTGGCAACATGAAAGAAGGAAGATGTTCCAGGAACGGCAGTAAAAAGAGTAACAAATACACAGGCTGCCTTTCACTGTCACAACCAGGAGGGCATCGACGGGAAAGTGACATGATGCAGGCATCCCTCCCCAAACTGAAATAATGACACCCCGACAAGCCAGGTTTATGCTGCACTTTCTCTTCCCGTGGAGGTCTCCACCCTCCTCTTTCATCTTCCTCAGGAAGAAAGAGCCCTAGGGAAACTGGGTCTCAATGCCGGGATCATACAAAATGGAACCAGTAAATTTAGTGAAAGAGAACTTCATATAAAAAAGTTGATAAAGAAACATGCATATATAGACAGATAAATGGATAGGGATATAAATAAATCAACGCATCCCTTCTTCCGCCTCTCATTTCTTTGTCTTTAGTCCCCAATTTGCCATGGCATTGCTTTTATCTTTACTGCAAGCTGTTACACCCCCTTCTAGACATGAAAGATATATAAATAAATAAACTTCTAAAAGGCCTTGCCTGATCATCTATTATTAAGCCCCACCTTCTCATCACAAAACACCATACCTCAACGCAGCGGGACTGTTCACACTATAAACCTTGGGATAAGTGAGCGATGGGAATTGCAAACAAGAAGCCAGCTCCAGTATCAACAGTATCAATTCCACTTTCACCCTAAAGAGGAATACACGGATTGCACTGTTTGGATGCAAACCAGGGGCTGACTTGATTTGAGAATGTCAGCAAAAAGCACGCATGCTTTTTCATGCACATACAACCAAACTCAATCTAAAAAGCTACTTTTAATTGTGGTACGTACTGCTATAAGGGCTGAGAATATATTTGAAACAATTTGCAATTATGTCAAGTATTTAGACCAGTGGTTCTCAACCTTCCTAATGCTGTGACCCTTTAATACAGTTCCTCATGTTGTGGTGACCCTCCAACCCTCAAATTATTTTCGTTGTTACTTCACAACTGTAATTTTGCTACTGTGATGAATTGGGCGACGCTTGTGAAAGGGTCCTCCGACCCCCCAGAGGGGTCGCAACCCACGGGTTGAGAACCGCTGATTTAGACAGTATGGAGGGAGCCTATGGAAACATTTACTTGAACAAATCATAGACCTTACACTAAATTACAAAGCAATCCTCACTTAAAAACTTCATGCTACACTTTTATGACAGTGATATCTGTAGAATATTTCAATAACTCACCTAAGAAAGAGCGCCAAAAGCTAATGAGAATGTCAAAACTCCTAAATAAAATAAATGTAAACTCTCCCAGCTCTTTGGATTCATTTGGTTTAGCAGCAAATGAAGAAAAAAGTCTACTATATATAACTGTTACCAAACTCTGTTAGGCACAACTGCTACACAAACGAAGAGCTTACCTTTCTTTACACAAATACAGAAGTAGAGGCCCTTTAACTTACCAAGACATTAACACAAGGAACCTTCAAAAAGTTCAAGGAAAACAGAATTAAAAGATAATGGATTATTTTCTTTAAACTTCTTAAAAACCCTTTCATACAATAGATTACTGTTGTCAACACAAAATAAGAACTAAATTACATTCTTGAGATGATACTAAGTGAATCTTTTCCATAATAAGAACAAAATCAATCTAATCAGGGCAGAGATCAAAAGATTTCTTAAACAGAAAACTGTAAATCAGTAACCAGAATCACACAACATGTTGCAAGTTGCAATCCACCATATTAAGGTGATACAAAGAGAAGGGTGTGGTTGTTTGTGTTCTGTTTGTTTTAATAATTCATCACCATCTATTGGAGGGAAGGCAGATGAAAATTTCACCAACTGATTTACCTGACTAAATTAAACTTAGCTTCTCAGACCATAATCAAAAAGAAGTTCAGACCACAGGTGATTTCAAGATCCCTGACATGCTTCATTCTTTGCTCCACTCCATTATTTACACAAGCCACCCTGCGCGGGCTGCATGGAGGACAGTTTGGTGTACTGCAAACAGAGAGAACTATGGGAGACAGGAGGAACCCGCAAGTGATGCATTTCCTGAGAACTAAGCTGATTATCCAGCAGATCTTCTTTTCACACTGCCCATGTAAAATTTTAGGTAAGTTAAAAATTGTTCACAAAGCTTACATTCAAAAGAATTCTTGGCAAATATCCAACACATTTGGCCCGTGCTATGGGGGAAGTGACATTCTACCAATCACAGACGAGCAGTTATACAGGTAGGCCCGACTGAGGACACACTCAAGTGTGACGAACCACACTGACAACTCTCTGGTTTTGCTCTTTGACATATCATCATAATGTGTACTGCATACAGTGCTGCGGTGCATCGTTTTCTGATATGGCTTAAATGCATACAGTCTCAGCTGGTGATTCACAGATGGTCAATGCTATGATTTACTTCAAACCCCTGGAGTAGAGCAGAGGAAAGAAGTGCTGAAGAAGAGGGCAGAGAAAGGTTGTCGGAAAGTTTGGCAATGAAGGGATCAGCTGGAGTTTGTTTCTAACCTAAAGCAGGAGCTTCGGTCGCTTGGTTGCATTGCTGAAGTCGATGGGGAGACGGGGAAGCAGTTAGAGGTCACCATGAAATCATACAGATAACTAACTGTCACTGCTTATCTCAACACACAGGCCACCTCATTCCCAGCAGTAAACCAGAACTTCCACAAGCGGCTTTATGATCGCAATTGACAGAATGAAATTTTATCATTTGTGTATTTTTAATGTATGTATTAAACTATAGCTGTAAATGTATATGTAGCATTACCAACACTAAAGAGAAATAAAGATTCAATGTATAAAGATACTGATAGTAAAAAGCACCAAGAGCAAATTTAAAAAATAAAAGATACCCTTGGTTTACACCAGAGCAAACAAAGCCATCAGGACGGCCTCCAATCTTAAATCGGAGACCGCCGGCCTGTAATCATACCTTGCAAATTGTATCCACATCCCAAGGTATAATAGTCCTCAGATCGATTATTTCACAAGACACTCCAAGCTTTTCCTGTGCCATGGAAGCGACTTCTCTGATCACATGAACCTGCAACAAGGGAAATAAATATGCAAAGAATGACTATATGGGCTCAGGCCTGGGAAACTAGTAAAATGTCTGACGTCTTTCATACAGACAATGTTTAAAGTTAGAAGAATTAATCTATAGAGAATTGATAAATTGGTTTTGACAGGTTAAATCTAATAATCTGCTAAAATATTCAACTGCAGAGGTCTATAAGGAAGTTGAAAATATAGTCTTAGAGCAGGAGAGAGGACAGTACTACAAACAGCAATTCTTTAGGATAAACAGTCACAGGAGCAGATGAGATTTCTAAACAAAGCTGGTAGACAGAGCAGGGCAGCAACCATGGAACCCCGCATAGTACTGAAGGTGAGGGAAAAGGAGAGAAAGAGACGCTGATGGAAAAGGAAAGAAAATAGTTAAAGAAAAAGAAAATCAAGAAACTATATCGTCCAAAACCTAAATAAGAAAGGGCTTCTAAAAAGGAGTGTGGTAGTTACATAATCTGGTGTCAATATGAGAGGATTGAGAGTAAAGGGGTGGAGTCTAGTCTGTCAATCGGATTATAGTCAATGAAACCTCTGTGTGGGCATGGCCTTCCCCTGAGAATTCTAGGAATTCCTCCTCGGAGGCGGAGACAGTCTCTCTCTCTCTCTCTCTCTCTCTCTCTCTCTCTCTCTCTCTCTCTCTCTCGGCGAGACCATGGCACTATGCTGATAGACCCCAAATTCTGTGAACTGGAGAAGAACTGGGAACTGATTACAATAACACTGGATTTATAAGACTTTCCACACACTGTCCTGTGACTTTCCTGCATTTGGAATCATTGCATGTGTTTTGTGAGTCTGAAGAGCACTTTATAGATTAGTATTGGACATATGGGCTACTATCAGACTTATGGACTTGATCTGAACTGGGCTGGGATGTTTTCTCAATATCCAACTGCTCTTGCATATAAAGCTCTTTCTTATACACCTATGAGTGTCTATGGATTTGTTTCTCTAGTCTACTAACACAAGGAGGTAGTGAGTGTCACATCGATATGGAATAAAAAATATCTAATAGAAGTTTAAGGATGTCTGCAGAAAATGTTCTAATAAATTAGTGAGAACAGACTCAAGGTACAAAAATATAAGGAAGTTATAGAATCAAACAGAGGCAATTAAATCCTGTTGTGTGAATTAAGTGATGAAAGAAAGGGAAACTAGAATTTAAGGAAAATGTAGGATAGAGAGAAGATACCTTAGAGTGAGTGAAGAGACAACATTCATTCCTCTTTTTTAAAAAAAAGCATGGAAGAGGAAGATCTAAGATGCAGGAGAGCGGGGCGAGTTGAGAGATAGCAGTGCTGAAAAAGGTAAAATAGAATGTAATTCAAAACGTATTTAAAGAGGTTATTTATAAATACCAGCTGCCCCTTCTTCAATGGTAAAAGAGAGATAAAAGAGGATTGGGCACAGAAGTGATCGGTGTAAAGGGAAAGCAAGTTAGGAGAGTTAGTACCTAATACATTCTAATGTCCTTATTTTTTAAAACAAGGAAACAAAGTCACATGCTAAGGAAGATAGGAATGTGGGTTAAAAAGTGGACTTCAAGAGACTAGAAGGGGGTTGCCATAACCGCCTTGACTCAATGTCACTGAAACATGACTTGTCAGTCATCAGTCATCGCACTGGAGTTTAGAAGCGTGAGAACAATGCTATACAGACTGTTCTCCAGGTCAAAAATGAACTGGAAACGAGAACAGGGGCTGTGGTATTGTAAATTAGCATCTTTGCCAAAGGTAAGCAAATACTTCCTTTGCATAGAAAAAGCCCACTATTTCCTGAAAGAAAAAAGAGAGAGGAGAGAGGTGGAAGTGTCAGTAATTGTGGCCAAAGAGGAAGGGTCCTGTGCTTAACAGTTCGGAGGCAGATCATGAGACACAGGCCCGGGAAAACTGATTACTGGGAAAGTTCAGTAGAGAAAGGTTTGCTGCTAGCACCCTGGAACAATCCACAGAGCTAGCAAGGTGAGAGATGGCGGGAGCTAAGTTTGAAGAGCAGCAATAAGAAAGCAATCAGAGGTGTAGAAGTGATCAGGTAACAGGCATCAGAAAACTCAAAACAAACAAACATATTGTTGAGAAGCAGGAAGGGGGTGGAGCAGGAGGCAGAGACCCAAAACCCATCTGTAGATCATGGGACTGAAGCATGTGCACTGGTACAGATAAGAGCTCACAACATGTGGAATCCAGGTCAGATAAACCCCTCCAGAATAGAAATGGGAGTAGTGATACCAGGAGGGTGGGGAAAAGGTGGGGAGAGGAAGAGAAGAAGGGAGGAACTGATAGCAATGATCGGCACATAACCACACACACTCCAGGGGTAGGAACCAAAGACACCATGGGGAAGGGAGACAGCGGTTGATGTATGGATTATTATAAGAGCTGTAAGAGCCCCCAATAAAATGATCTTAAAAAAAGAATCAAGGCTATGCGATAAGTGCTTCAAAAGGGTTTATAAAACATTTCTGTAAACCCTCAACATATTTTTGATGGTTTCACCATGTCTGTTATTAAAATAACTGGAAAAGATCCTTCTTTTAAGTCAGGAAACAGCACCAGATAGAGATGCTGCAGCAAATCCAAACAGGCTGAATGTGAGATATCAACACAACTCCACTTTTAAGTCTTCATAGTATCACAGATGAAAATAAGAACTTCCAAACGTGAGTGGGATATTAACAGCAGGAGCAAATGTCACTACTAACCTGCGTTCCCCAGGCAACAAGAGTAACATCACTCCCTTCCTGGATGACTTCTGCCTGGGAAAGTGGGATGTTGTATGGCTCCACAGGGACCTGTTCCACTGAAGACATGACACGAAGACATGCAAGAGGTCAGTTTGCGCTCCTGTGCCGCTGGTGCATAACAAAGCATTAAGCACTCCATTTGGCAAAGCTGTCTCTTCTTTATTGTTCCCCCAAACTCCCCAGGTTGTTTATAGCAGACACAGTATTCATTACATTACTTTATAGCATAACTACAAGAGTGAAAAACAGCAACATACATTTACAAAATACAGAAGCTACCCTGGAACAGAAAAAAATTGTAAAAACTAAAAAAAATCTTAATAATGTATCAATATTGTTTTAATTCTTATCACAAATATCCCATACAAAGATGGTAAGTTGTTAAGCATAGGTAAAATATGATACAAAGTATATGGGAACCCTCTTTACTTTCCACAATTTTTCTACAAACCTAAAACTGCTCTAAATATTATAATACATAATTTTAATTCAAACTCTCAGACAAGTTTTCTAACACAAAGTAAATTTTTAACAGGAAGAGGCATGGAAAAGGCGCATATGTAGTAGGGGGGCCATTTTTGTGTCAGTACACTTTATTTTTGTACCTCGTATCTATATAAACACTTCTATCAACCATAGAAACCGACAAATCTTCATTATCAAATATAAATACTGTGTTCAAAGAATTAAAAGTGAATCAGCTCCCCAAAGTTAAATGAAAGAATAAAAAATTGTATCCTAGAGACAACAACTTCATGATTTCTGAGCAATCAAGTACAAAAAAATTAAGACCAAGTTTTTAAAACAATTGAAAAGGAAGCTGGTGAAAATGGACAGCAATACTAGGAAGCCTTGAATATTTACGTGAGGAGCATAGCGACGTAAGAACTGGGAAACTGTTCTCTTTTGTTTCTCTTCCCCAAAATTCTTTGATTATTATTATCATTGTTACATGCAGTTGTTCACATTCAAATAACACAGATGAGCGAAATAAAAAAGTACCAGGTTCCTCTGTTCCCAAGGCTGCCCTGCCGACACCAATGCCCAGAAGGACTACGAAGGCTAACAATGTCCAGGTGTGTGCAGCGGACAGTTGTCATTCTTTCTGGTATCCAAGCTTCCAAATACTCTTTCTTCCAACGTTTGGTAAATTACCCAACTTCTGAATCAGTCCTTCATCCACTACAGAAATAAATCGCACGTGTTCACGTTCTCAGCCTCTCAGCTCAATCCTGAAACTTGCGCTCTGCCCGCACAGGCACATGGAGTGGAAGCTGACGTTGTAAACAGCAGCTACCCGGAACCCACTCTGGCGTGCTAGGAAGAGAACCCAACCCCACTGCCTGCCATCGAGGCAGCTCCAATGCACAGCAAGTCTACACAGACAGGGACAGGCCCAACCTCCAGGGCAATGCTCTCACTCGTGCTCACTTACAGCAGCTGAGGCATCAATTGGGAAGCAATTACACAGTGAGATTGGGGGTACTACTTCTAGGTATCTGGTCTCTAAGCCTGTTTATCAGGCACAACAGTGACCAGTGAGCTATAGTTTATCCTCAATAAATCTCTTCTGCTTGAAGGACATTGGGCCTCCACTCAAGTACTCCCTCAATGCAAGAATACTTTTTTCTATTATATTTGCCTTCTATGATGCTCACCTTCCCAACACAATCGCTTTAGACAAAGCCGGTGAATAAGCAAATGTGGTGAAGAAAGCTGATGGTGTCCAGCTACCAAGGTATAATGTCTGGGACCTTAAAGGCATTAAAGGTAAACAAGCGGCCATCTAGCTCAGAAGCAACAAAGCCCACATGGAAGAAGCACACCAGCCTGTGTGATCATGAGGTGCCGACGGGATCAATTATCAGGCATCAAAGAACAAAAATTCATATCATTGTGTGCTCACCTCCATGATACGATCGCTGAAGACAAATGGGTGCAAAAGCAAATGTGACTAAGAAAGCTGATGGTGCCTGGCCATCAAAAGATATAGCATCTGGGGTCTTAAGGCTTGAAGGTAAACAAGCGGCCATCTAGCTCAGAAGCAGCAAAGCCCACATGGAAGAAGCACACCAGCCTGTGCGATCACAAGGTGTCAAAGGGATCAGGTATCAGACATCATCAGAACAAACAAAAATCTTACCATAGTGAATGAGGTGGGTAGTGCACAGTGGAGACCCAAAGTTCATATGTAGGCCACTGGAGATCCCCTTACAGAAGGGTTTTGGGGAGGAGACGAGCCGGTCAGGGTGTGATGTAGAAACAATTAAAACTACAACTTTCCTCTAGTTCCTAAATGCTTCCTCCCTCACCACTATCATGATCTGAATTCTACCTTGCAAAACTGGCTAGGCCAAAGGATGTACACTGTGTACAGATAGGAACTGGAAACACAAGTAATCCAGGGCAGATGATCCCTTCAGGACCATTGGTGTGAGTGGCGATAATGGGAACATGGAGGGTAGGTCGTAAGGGGAAACCAATGACAAGGATCTACATGTGACCTCCTCCCTGGGGGATGGACAACAGAAAAGTGAGTGAAGGGAGATGTCAGACAGAGCAAGATAAGACACAATAATAATTTATAAGTTAACAAGGGTTCATGAAGGGGGTGGGAGCAGGGAGGGAGGGGAAAAATGAGGAGCTGATGCCAGGGGCTTAAGTGGAGAGCAAATGTTTTGAGAATGATGAGGGCAACAAATATACAAATGTGCTTTACACAATTGATGTATATATACATGGTGATAAAGAGTTGTATGAGCCCCTAATAAAGCAATTAAATAAACAAATCTCTTCTGCTTACACTGGCCAGAGTTTAAAACTAAAATCCTAACTGATTCCATTTCTTTTCAGGTATTTATAGTATGCAAGTATATGTATACAAAGACAAGATGTAAATCTTAAAAAAACAAAACGAGATCACATTGTACATACACACTGTTTAAAATCGTTCCTATAACCTATTTTTTCACTTGGTAATATATCTTGACAATGTTACTAAGTCAAAATATTTTTTCAAAACCATAACTATAAATGTGTACCCGTGAGTCAATTCCAACTCACAGCAGTCTTATATGACAGAGGTCTGTCTTCTATGCTGCAGATGGTGGGTTCAAATCACAGACCTCAAGATAACAGCTGAGGGCTTAACCCTTGTACCACCATGGTTTCTTTACTCTCACGTATAGTAGCACTATTTATCAGTGATGTGGTAAAGGGGGGTTCTTATATTTTTTAATATTTCCATTTCAATAACAGCTGAATATTTTTAAATAACCCATATATTTAAATGAAAGAAAAATAAGATGGTAAAACCTCGAAAACTGTTTTTGTGGTTTAAATTTGAAAACTGGTCACCAGTATAAAGTTGATTAACAAACCTGAAATATACAGCATTAAAAGCCTTGTTTTCTAAGTTGTTGTATAGCATCACAAACACCATGTTGAGCCAGATATTTCTACTGTCTAAGCTAGTGATGTACGATTTGTAATTTGCAGGTGAACTTTTGTGAATAAAAATCTTACTGGAATACAATCGTGCCCCTTCATTTACATATTGTCAATAACCACGTTAGTCCTGTAACAGGAAAAATGAAGAGTTGTAACAAGAGCCAAAATTATTTACTATTGGTGTGTCCATTTACAAGAAAAGTATGGAAACCTCAATTCTACACAGTCCTTTAAGAGGTTGAATGACTGGATAGCCAGCTTGGATGGGGAAACACACTGGGGCAGCAGATTTAGCAATTCTCCAATATTAACACACGAGTGTAACAAAAACACAGCTGGTCTCTGACAAAGGTACAGTGTAAGCTCATTGCCACATCCCCCAACAGCAAGAAGGGTGGGCGATTCAAGAAGACGTAAGCCACACACCACTCTCGATGATACTTGTGAGTGGGTGGCCACCTTCAAGAACTCTGTCTTCAGTGCCTCAGCCACCCCACCACGGACCTCCTCCTACACCGACCGCAGAGATCCCTGAATAGTGTCTATTGCTCATTTTAATCACAGAATATGTGATATCATTACAAACTGTTCAAACATAATATTCCTCCGAGTATACTAAACTTCACCAAGTTGGTTTGTAAAATCATTCTAGGTTGAATTACATTATTATTCAGAGTATCGTGAATAGCTGAGCAGATAGCTTTATTTGTCTTTCTTTTCCTTTACTTACTAATTCACTAACAAAAAAGTTCCTGGTATAGCTTCACAATTATTAATGATCACAACATTGCAGCTAAAATAGAAAATGTGACAAAATGAGGGACTATGAAGCCACATGATTTAAAGCTTCACAATGGGGCAATAATGGCAGCTTTGATCAGTGCCCATTGGGAAGTTCTAAAACATATCAGCAAAGATTCAACCTCGTAGGGATATTGATACATAAAAGGGAAGCTGACAAAAATATATTGCTGTTATAAGTAACTACAGGGTTATTTTTTAATTTTAAAATTATACTGTACAGTGCTCGCTTCGGCAGCACATATACTAAAATTGGAACGATACAGAGAAGATTAGCATGGCCCCTGCGCAAGGATGACACGCAAATTCGTGAAGCGTTCCATATTTTTTATTAAAAAAAAATTATACTGTACAAAAAATTTTATCAATAGTCAATTTGGTGTCACTTCCTCTGACATGTCACCTGGTGTCCACATCCCACTAGAGATGTCACTGTCTATCTTTCCTAATGGGTAAATCAGCTGCCAGCTGGACATTAGGCAGTCCCTAGAACACAACCTCCTCAGTGCTGGCACCAAAAGAAAGCCGGCGACTTCTCAGCCCGCCTCCTTGGAAGAGTTGGCAAGGAGTTATTAATGACTCCGCTGTATTAAAAAGTTACCCAGGAATAAGTCTCCAGTTATCTGAACAGTTAAAGGGCAGCATAGCAAATAGGAAACAAAGCTTTATTTGCTATCAAATATACATCTATGTCTGTCTATAACATGCAGAGAATTATACATCTATGTCTGTCTATAACATGCAGAGAATTATACATCTATGTCTGTCTATAACATGCAGAGAGTTAGATTCCAGAAGGATATTCTTTTAACAACAAGCCTCTTTTTAGATCTGCATGAATTTATTCCTGTGAGCAGGAGAGCAAAAATATAATTTTAATATGCTCATTTACTTAAACTTTGGTAAAGTCTTAATTGCCAGGGGCTACTCATTTACATTAGTTTAGAGATATTTATTCCCAGAAAAAGGTATTTTGAATGAGCGTTCTTGCATTTCTGCCCCATGGCTAGGTGCTTGTTGAAAAGCCGCTAATAAGCACAGGCTATAAACCTTCAGGACTAAAAAGCACCGAGTCCAAGCACAATGCAAAGTCCTATTTTCATAGCCAGGGTTCACTAACAGTACTCCGTTTCAGCACATGTGGGTTCTATTTGAATTTTAGCACTAATGAGCATTACACAGAGAAATCCCTCAGTATTCAAAATATGTTGACAAAAATGTTTGGTTTTCTTTTCTTCTTCTGCCTTCTTTATTCATTGTCCAACTTTCACATACATCATACATATGAGGTCACTAAAAACGTTATGCACACTTTATTTGCATGAAAGTAGATTATTGCAGATTCAGTTAGGTTAAAATTTAGCACCCTATCAATTGAACTCATTTATAATCCATTTAATTTTTTTAATCATCTTATTGGGGGCTCATACAACTCTTATCCCCATCCATACATACATCCATTGTGTCAAGCACATCTGTACACTTGTTGCCATCATCATTCTAAAATATTTGCTCTCCACTTAAGCCCTTGGCATCCACTCCTCATTTTTCCCCCTCCCTCCCCACTCTCCCCTCCGTTATGAACCCTTGATAATTTATAAATTATTATTTTGTCATATCTTATGCTGTCTGACATCTCCCTTCACCCACTTTTCTGTTGTCCATTCCCCAGGGAGGAGGTTATATGTAGATCCCTGTAATCAGTTCCCCCTTTCCACCCCACCCTACTTCCACAAATGTATGGTTTTTAAAAATGAGAAATCTTTCTGAGGCAAAGATAAATACCTTGCACTGGTTTATTCAAAGCATTGGACAACATTGATTATCAAATGCACATTGTGAAATTTTGACAGGCTTCCTTTGTTCTTTGCATATCTGCAAATGCTCATACTCATTTATGTTAATACACTCATGGCATGAAATAGGTCACTCCTGCCTCCCTTTTTCTTCCCAATTGTCTTCTAGTGGGTTAGATGGCTGGACAGGCATTGTCAGCTCTGGCATGAGAGTACAAGCGCTGTCAGCCGCTCTCCATAAAGTTGAGGTCCATGTCCCGTGCCCGCCGGGGCATTTCAAAGCAGAGTCTGGCAGTCTACTTCTAAAACAGGTCAGTCATGGAAAACCAACCCTCTGGAGCACAATTCTCCGCTGACAACCATGGAGTGGCTACAAATTAAAACAACTCAACAGAGACATACACAACTTTTATATATATTATATATATATATACAATGTACACTATGCACATGTAAACACAAATATACACCTATATGGACATTAGGATTTATCGTGTACCTAATCGATGAGGGGATCCTGCAAGCTGCTATGGTGGTAAATGGAAAAAGGCAGCTCTTCCCCTTATTAATCATGTAGTCAACTGTGAGTTACGAAGCTGGAGAGAGATTCTGACTCAACAAATAAAAATATGGTACAGCACTGAAAACAATCTGCTCAAGGAAATCCAAGGAAACACCTCTGAGTCTAAGGGAAGCCATGGAGGTTGTGCTGGGGGTTCAGGGAGTCTCGCTCGTGGCCCCGACCCCCTCTCTCGTCCCGGGGAAGGTGGGGCAGGTCCCTTGGTGGGCCCCACAGGGATTGCGACAGAGTGTCCATATCATCTGCGCATACCCAGGGTGGCCCCCTTCCCACCCAGTGATGGGCGCGGGGAGAGGCCAGGGCGGCTGGACAATCTGCTCAAGGCACACAAGGAAAACAACTCTGGGTATAGAGACTGCGAGACGGTACCACCCATATGGGTCCTAGAGGATACAGCGAGACTGGACATAAGAGCAAAGAAAGAAGGGCGTTCCATGTGGAAAGAAAAGGTCGTGGAACAAAGTGCGGGTGTGAAAGGGTGGGTGCACATCTTTCACGGCGTTGCAGGTAAAGATGAACGCTGCAACCTGTAAATTACATGCCCAAGTCCCTGAAAGCACCGTCCAGTTCCTCCTCACCTGACACATTCATAGATCATATAGAAGGCATCTGTAAGAATACAACTGAGTCTTAATGATGCAAGCTCCCCTGTGAGGCACAATATTAATATTGCCATTAGAGAGGTCATAGAGCCGTTTCTCTGTCCTGGCACCAGTCTGCAATGCTGCCAGGTTCGACACTAATGGGAAATGCAGGTCAAGCTTTATTCGTTCTGCATTATGCATGCCACAGTGGCAAAACAGAAAGGGTTTCTTTACAGGAAGCAGAGTATATTTCTAAAATATGTTACTTCCTACTGCCTGACTACTAATAGCCGGTTCAGTCTTCACACTTGAAAAAGTCTGTCTTGGACAACAGAAAAGTGGGTAAAGGGAGACGTCGGAGAGTGTAAGATATGACAAAATAATAATTTATAAATTATCAAGGGCTCATAAGGGATGGGAGAACGGGGAGGGAAGGGGGAAATGAGGAGCTGATGCCAGGGGCTTAAGTGGAGAGCAAAAGTTTTGAGAATGATGAGGGCAATGAATGTACAAATGTGCTTTACACAATTGATGCATGTGTAGATTGTGATAAGAGTTGTATGAGCCCCCAATAAAATGATTTAAAAAAAAGAAGAAAAAGTCTGCCTTATTTGGCAGGGTTTAGTCTGATTTGGGAAGGAATGGAAAGGGGGTGAATCCACCCATTCATGAGTGAATCACCCCACTCCCTCATGCTGTAAACTGTGGGAAGTATTATGTGCCTATCTCTCACACTGTAGTAATAAAATAAGAATACTGTAAGTTCATCAATGGGAATGTCTATTCGGTTCTTAGAAAGAAAAGAGCTTTATAATTCTAATAAAAAGTCATTACGATCATACATGAGGTTTTCATTTCAGAAATAATTTTTCTTACCCCTATAATCATTTGCTGTGTAAAACTGATATTTAACCATAAACTAATATTGTCTCTACATGTGTTTATCTGGGTACTTTAGAGAAACAAATCCATAGAAACTCATGTATAAGAGAGAGTTTTATATAAAGGGTAAATGCGCACCAAGAAAACATCCCAACCCAGTGCTGCCCAAGCCCACAAGTCCAACATTAACTCGTATGTCTAACACCAATCCACAAAGCCCTCCTCCATCTCACAAAACAAACGCAATGATGCCAACTGCAGGAGGAAAGCTGAGTAAGCAAATGTGTAAACATAGCGCTGGCAGGGGTCTCCGCATGGGTGCTCCACAGCTGCACCCTGGTCCAACCATCAGAAAGAAAGAGACCCGAGAACTAGAAAGATGAGGCTTACTGAGCCATTTATCCCTCTGCCCTTCAATTAACACCACATGTGTTTATCGGCCAGGTTGGCACCATAAACTAACTACCTCACTACATTATAATTATTTTTCTGAATAAATAACTAGAAACAAAGTTATTAATAAAGACCACACTTCTAACTCAACAACTATTTTGAACACAGATGTGAAAATAAGTGTAATCTATTTAAGAAGACTCTTATTGGTTATATATCCATAGAATCGGGAGTGTGCATGCAGACCCCACCACAGAGCAACGCATGAACAGAGTGGGCTACAGGACCAGCCCCAGTCAGAGCCAAACTGACCCCTCCCTAGAAGAATGTGCTACAGAGGCCAGCACTAAGCCTACAGGTCAGGAGAGGGGCCAGCACGAAGCTGCTAAGACACTGAGAGCACTATAGGGCTGACCGCAGCTGGAGTCATGCTGAGCCCTCACTGAGCATATGGTGATAGAAGACAATACCGGGAGCTGGGAGTGAATCCAGTCTGAACCCCACCCCACCCCCAAGCAGGACGAACCAAGAAGGGAACATAACAGATCAGCAACAGGAGCAAAGCAAAGGCACAAAACCCCTTAGCCCCCAAAATAGACTTCAGGCTAGGAGGCGCAGTTTCCACAACCCTCCTGGACCAGTGGGGAGATAGTCATAAAGGTCAGCGAACAGACCTGAAATTGTCTATGTTGGGGGGGTTGGGGGCTATGCTAGTTGTTATTATTTTTCTTTATACATACATTTTTTCACTTCTTTTTCTCTTTTTATTCAATTTTTTTTCTTTTTATATTGTCTATGTTATTGTTGGTTTGCCTACCTATATAAGATAGCTATGGAAAGCAAGCTGAAGAGAAAACAACAGGAGCAAAGGTTCTGGAAAGATGGAGGAGGAGGAGGAGGCGGGAGACGGGAGCAGTGAGCAAACAATGCCATAGACAGAACAATTACAATCAACAAGGAGGAGACAGCGAGATCCTGGGGGTAGCTGAGCAACAGCAATCTAGCTGAGAGGAATGAATTAAAGAGGCAGGAGAAGGGCCAGTGTGATTGTGGGGAAAGAGGAAGGTAAAATGCAAAGCTATCCAGTTTCAAAATGATAAAATGTGAAGGGAAATGAGCATCTTAAAGTCAACGAAAGGGAATATCTTACATGGGATTAAAAAGAAAACACAAACGCAATGTCATCGAGTCCATTCCCATTCAGAAAGAAGCTATAAGGCAGGACAGAACTTCCCCGGTGGGTTTCCAACACTGTAACTCTGTATGGGGGGAAAACCCTCCTCTTTCTCCCATGGGCGGGCGGTTTGTAGTTTAGAACTGCTGACTTTACTGTTAGCAATCCAATGGATAGCCCATTAAGCCACCATGGGACATTGTTGGTTGTTATTAGGTGCCATCCAATCAGTTCTGACCCATAGCAACAGAAGAAAACGCAGCCCAGTCCTCTGTCAACCTCACAATTGTTCTATGTTTGAGCTCATTACTGCAGCCACTGAGCCCATCCATCTCCTAGAGGCCTTCGTCTTTTCCACTGGGCTCTACTTGACCAAGCATGATGGCCTTCTCCAGGGGCTAGAATAAACGACTTTAATATATTGAGACATTATCACTCCCTCCATTTAGTATTCTAGACTCTCTGTTGTCTAAAGTAAAAATATGTCCTCTATTCAAGCTAAATACCATACTACCCAAGAGAAACTAAAATTCCCACTGGAATCAAAGTAGCAGCTTGTGTCCGTTCACTTCATAAAAGTAGACAAGAAATAGAAAATGTCACCAAGACGCATCAACAAGACAAGAGGTTTACATGTAAGAAAGACAACGAGGACTCTGTGACACACTTGGTAGACTTCACAGTCATCATCACTACATGTCTACCACGGGACAATAGCTGTGTTCTCTATCTGTAAACAATCAGAAAAATGAGCAACCTCACTAACAGAATTTACTTCAGGAAATCTGTTACAAGACGCTGGAAGAGCTAGAGTACCAGATGCTGAAAGTATTCAACCAAAAGATCAGGAAGCAGCTATGAACTCTGGGCCGGACCCAGGAACCCCTGTCTACTAACAGCGAGGCAACCACCAGCCGATGCTGCTGGAAGACAGCAGTCCCCTAATAGCGACCCTGAGGGGCAGGCGCAGGGGCTGCAGAGCCGTCTCATCGCTCAGATGCTTCTGAAGTCACCAAAGTGTCTACCTGCCTTTTCCCTTTTCAATGCGTGCAAATGCTGCCCACGAGCAGACTCTGACTGAAGCTCAGCTAGTAAGTGGGTCAGAGAAATAGAGTTTACTTGTGTCCAACCACAGCATTACAAAGACAACACAGAA
Organism: Tenrec ecaudatus; assembly: GCF_050624435.1. NCBI lineage: Eukaryota > Metazoa > Chordata > Mammalia > Afrosoricida > Tenrecidae > Tenrec > Tenrec ecaudatus. The sequence goes on from NC_134536.1 coordinate 94,096,876, forward strand.
GGGAAAGTGTGAGAATGGGGGCCAAATGAAAAACAAACAGCAGATTTACATTTTCAATGAAATCTAAACAAAAAACCCAAACCCACTGCCACAAAGGCAATTCCAACACACAGCAACCCTACCGAGGGGTCTGAAGCTGTCATCTTTGTGGGGGGACACAGCCTTTTCCTCGCGGGCTTGAGAGTGGATTTAACTGCCAACATAGCAGTGAACAGGCCAACCCTTAACTGCGCGTGGCCACCAAGGCTCTGGGAATAGATGAAGGGGAAAGTGACTTCTGACAAGAGCTACAGAAAGCCCCAGTATATCCATCACAATCAGAAAAGCTAGTGTCTAGGGATGCTTTTACCTAGGGCAACCTCACTGTCCACTGCTATTGAGTCAATTGCAATTCATAGCAGCCTCGGAGGACAGAGTCGGACTGTCCCAAGGGGAGCTGCTGGGTCAGTTAAATTCAAGGAAGAAAAAGCTACCCAAAAAGTTACAGCATCTTTTTAAAATTATTCTGAACAGGTAAACTTTATTTTCTTTGAAAATAATAGATTTTCTCATAGAACTCAAAACTGTTATAAGGACTTATTAAGCAGAAGGTTGAAGAAGTTCAAGAAAGTTGTACCAAGGATTTTTTTTGTTTCCTTCACAACAGTGCACCTGCTCAGTCTCCGTGGGGTAGCAAGGGCGACTGCAAGAACATTGGAAAACCAGACCCCATACGTGCTACAGCCCTAATTTCATTTCGTCTTGCTTCTTTTTCTTCCCAAACTCAGAAACATTTCAAAGATGACCAAAACTGTTGCTTTCACGTGGTATAAACTGAGTACTGAATTCTTTGGGGAAAAGTCAGAGATGGAAACAGTGCCTTCAGAAGTCTATCTACCTAACTGGAGAATATGTAGACTAACAATCATTTCACATACTGATGAAGTGGTTTAATAAAGGTGTCCGTGATTTTATAGCGCTATATTTTGACTTATCGTTGTATTTATTGTTAGTTTATTAAAAATACTAAACAACCTAATGGTTTGGGGAATTTATTGCTTTCTATCAAACTTATTCTAGAAGCACATTTCAAATTTCATATCTTAAACTTCTGCTCAACACAAACTTGTATATATTGTAGATAAAACCCCTAAATGTTTTTTGTATGCCATATAATGAAAATTTTAAATTATTTGGTTTAACTATGAAAATTTCAAGTCAACACATCTTGATCTGGTTTAACTCAGGTCAACACATCTTGATCTGGTTTAACTATGAAAATGTCAGGTCAACACATCTTGATCAACAGTTTAATTTTGGCAATGTTATTTTAATAACCTGTATAACAATGTTTCTAAACTATTTGAACCTTCATTATATTTGTCATTACTACTTTAAAAAATATAAATGAGAAATGGAAAATACTGATACCACCAAAGAAAATTTTGCAAAATTGAGACCAAAAAAAAGAAATCATTTGATATATATACTGCAACATAGAACATATTTAGCATCAGTTATATGTTCAGTACATTTAATCCAGTTGAGTTGCTCAATTCAACACATGGGGGAGGGAGGCATTTAAAATTATATATATGAAATATTACAAACTATAACACTGACAGGAATGTACAAAAGGTGAGACGTAATTGAGGATTTTATACACTTTCCGTTCTCTTACAAGGAATCTATTCAATGTAAATCAGTCCCTGGTCTGGTCATTTAACTTCTTGTAGAGAACTGCACTGAAAAAGTGGAAGATTCTCCCTTACCCTGAAACACTGTATGGCTTAATGTGCTCGGATATGCTGTAAATCACTAAGTGATCTGTGAGCATTCCCTGAAGGATGAAACTGTCCCGCTGCGGCCCTCTTATGACCTTACACCCACAAGCGTTACTCCCACACCTCTTGCTAAACTTGAATTGCCCAACCAATGCTTGCTAAATTGCAAGAACGATTCCTTCATGCTCCGAGAACAGTTTTGAACCAACTCCTCTGGAAACTGGCTCCACTCTAAATGAGCGCTCGTGCTAATGCTCTGTAAAACTGACTCCTTTTTGTCCTGGGTTAGAAGAGGCCTTCGGAGTTCTTCTCATGTCTCAACATCTTGGTTTGGAATGGTGTTAGAGAATGGAGGGGGGAATGAAAGAGCTACATTCTACCTCCCTAAAAGGAATTTAAAATAGTAATGTCTACAATATTTTCAAAGCAGTCTAAACATACCTTTGACAAATGTGGTGATAAATAACAGAATATGAACTACTAAGAGACTTGCAATTTGTTGCCTGTGGAAAGAGACACATAGCTTTGATGATGAGATATTCAGAACTGTTGTTTTTAGTTATGAGGCATTATTTGGCTTCAAATCGTATACAAGCCTTAAAAACCTAACAAATAAAATCAATTTTCTCTCAGTAATAAACACAACTTGTTCAGGAATTTTAAATGTACTTGGTTTTAAATATACTTAGCCTGCACAAAAATAATCTGCTTAATAATGTGAATCAAAACAAATTTCTTAATATTAATATCCTACTCTGTGCACTGATTCCTTCAACTTAAATGTACAAATGAGCAATAAAGAGTCTGTCCCAGAGTTACCCCAGCCTTATTTTTGGTGAATAGTGAGTTTCCCCATGATCTCTTCCCACATAGGTAGTCAATTTAATTCATTTGACGAGGTTCCCATGTATACTCATGTTCATGTTGCTGAAAAAGGGTATTTGGCAGGAAGAAGCCATTGGTCTTGCAAAGTTATACAATGTGATCTAAAGCTTCATTTCTATCACTGAGGTCATATTTTCCAACTAATGTTCCTTCTTTTTGTTTCCAACTTTCACATGCCAATCACTAGTAAAGAGAAAGGTGGTGTGGTGGCATGTTTGATCAAGTTCAAAGTGAAGCAGCTGGTGGAATTCTTTGACTTCTTCATCACAGCTTCAGTGGTTGAGGGGCGAATTTCCATTACAGTCAGAGTAACTGAGCTATGTGGAGCTCACCCTCCTACAGACAGATCTTGTTCTTTTTGGTGAGGAATGCGACGCCACTTGCCATCCATTCAGCTCACTGATGTCCGGGAAATGTATCTTTATGTATTCCACTTCATTTTTGACAACTTTCAATTATGCTATATTCATAGTTTGTACATTCCACAATCTATACATTAATGGATAATTGTAGTTGTCAGAAAAACCTTTGAAACTTGCTCTTGAATATCAAGCAGCTGGAGAAAATGGAAGAAACAATGAAGTAAATGAGATGAACAGAAAAATGTCAAAAGGTAGTCCAAGAAGACAAAGTATGTTAGAAAAGCAAGCCAGAAGAATATGCTAAACATGTCTCAGCTGAAAGAAAAGCACTAAAGAAAAAATCAGGCCTCAGGTGGCAATACTAAGGTGATCAGGTTTCAACATTGATAAAGTGGGACAACAGCAGGACACCATTGATAAAACTCATATCCTAGCAAAATAGCCACATGGCGGCAGAAAACCACATACCCTAGCTTGTTGTGCATTCTTTCCAAAAATCAGGACTTTTTAAACTCCATGGGACGCGGGAAAAATTGTTAAAAATCGGGACTGTCCTGCCAAAAGTAGGACAGCTGGTCACTTTAATTATACTGAAGAATTCCATAGGCAAAATACTGAACAATGCAAGAAGCATCGAAATACTATTGATGGAATACCAATTGGAATATTTCCCCACAAAAATATCCAAAAATTTGGAAAACAACTAACTGGAAGAGATGCAAATTCTGCCCACTCCAGAGAAAGATGACCCAACAGAATGCAGAAATTATCAAACAATATCATTAATGTCACATGCAAGGAAGATGCTGTTGAAGGCAGGTCAACAAGGGTTACAGCAGGACATTGGCAGGGAGCTGCCAGAAGCTCAAGTTGCATTCAGAAGAGGACATGGAACACTGCTGACATCAGACAGATTCTGACTGAAAGCAGACGTTTCAGACCAGTGAATTGCTTAAGGGATGTCTCTGCAGTGTGATCCCGAGTGTGGCTCCGGGTTACCACTTCAACAGCTAACATTCACCCCGAGCCCCACTCGGGATTCCCGCCAGGGAGGTAAATGTGGCTATCCTAGCCGTAGTTTCTGTAACACCCACCAAACTTAGAAGGTAACCAAAATCAAGAAAGTCCCTCGACAAAATGGATTTACACAGGGGCTACAAAACTCCATTCAAATGTAACAAAAGTTGTAGATGATGGTGCGGGCCTGGGCAGTATTCCATTCTGTTGGACCCAGGAACTGACTTGATAACACATAGCAGCTATGTCCACCAAAAACATTACTTTAAAAAGATTTTTTCAAACACAGAGATTATGCAGACGTCCTTCTCGGATCACCATACCATAAAGCTGGAGATCAATCAAAAGATGACCAGAAAAACAAGGGCAAACAATTGAAGGATAAATAATGATCTTCTGCAACATGAGTGGGTACTGACCCAGATTAGAGGGGGGATCAGAAAGTTTCTAGAAGCTAATGAGGATGAGAATACAACAGAACAAAACCTATGAGACACGGCGAAAGCAGTAATCAGAGGTAGCTTGGTAGCAATAGGAGCATATATGAAAAAGACAGAGAGATTTATGACAGATATGCTCTCACAAAACCTCCAGCAATTAGAACAGAGTCAACAGAACAATCCCTCCAACAGCAAAAGAAAAGAAATGATAAAAATCAGGGAAGAGTTGAACCACTGGGAAGACAAAAGAACGATGCAGATGACTAATGAGGCAAAATGCTGGTTCTTTGATAGGATCAACAGACTCAATAGACCACTGGCAAACCTAACCAAAGACGGAAAGAGCAAACAACAATAGAAAGGATGAGGAGTGAAACAGGGGTAATCACAACAGGCCCTAATCACAACAGATAATCACAAAGTACTATGAAAGTCTGTACTCTAATGAGTTCAACAATGTGTAAGACATGGAAAAATACTTGGAAAAACAATCCCTCCCTAGACTATCCCAGATAGAGGTCAAGAACCTAAACAAACCCATAGCAAAAGAAGAAATAGATATGGTTATCAAGAAGCTACCAACAAATAAAGGTCCCAGACCAGACGGCTTCTGTATTAGTCTAGGCACTTTAGAGAAACAAATCCAGAGACTTATGTATAAGAATTTTATATAAAGGTGAAATGAGCATCAAAAAAAAAACATCCCAATTCAGTGCTGCCCAAGCCCACAAGTCCAACATTAACCCATATGTCCAACACCAATCCACAAAGTCCTCCCCCATCTCACAAAATAGACACAATGATGCCAACTGCAGAAGGAAAGTCAAGTAAGTGAATGTGTAAACATCTCAGCGCTGGCAGGGGTATCCACATGACTGCTCCAGCACCCAGGACTGCATTGGGGTAGGTCTATGTGGCTTCTCCTCAGTGATGTCTTGCAGGAAGTGAGCCTTGCCAGCTGAAGCAGGGAACTGCTAAGGCAGCTGCACCCTGGTCCGACCATCACAAAGCAAGAGACCTGAGAACCAGAAAGGTGAGGCTCACCGAGCCATTTATCCCTCCACCCTTCAATTAATTCCACATGTGTTTATCGGCCAGGTTGGCACAATAAACTAGCTAACTTAGCTTCACAGGAGATTTCTACCAAGCATTCAGGGAAGAGCTGACACCAATCCTCCACAAAGTATTGCAGAGTGTAGAAAAGGATGGCAAACTCCCAAATTCATTTTACAAAGCCAGTAGAACGTTGATAACCAAACAGGGCAATGATCCCACCAGAATAAAGAACTACAGACTGATATCTCTAATGAACATAGATGCAAAAATCTTCAACAAGTTATTGGCCAATAGAATACAAAAATATATAAAACACATCATCCATCAGGATAAGGTAGGATTCATCGCAGGAATGCAGGGATGGTTTAGCATCTCCAAAAATCCATCAATATTATATATCACATTGATAAGAAAAAATATAAGAATAACATGATAATAGCTGTAGATGCAGAAAATGCATTTGACAACATCCAGCACCCATTCCTGATGAAGACACTCAGGAGGCTAGGAATGGAAGGGCATTCCTCAAGTTAATACAAGCTATCTACGAAAAGCTGACAGCTAACATCATACCGTATATACTCGTGTATAAGCCGAGTTTTTCAGCACAAAAATTTTGCTGAAAAACTGGGGTTCGGCTTATACATGGGTCAGTGGTACCCCAGAGAGGTGTAACATCTCACGGGTGATTGCCATTTCTCCAGAGTTCATTCAAAGCCCCACTGACACTGCAGGGCTTTGAATGTTTGCTTACTCACATCTAACCAATCAGAGTCGTCCTATGACATGGATGGCTCCAATTCGCAGAAGCACCCGTAGTGAATTACGCCAGCAGCTGAACTGGTAAGGATGTGTTTGTGGCTGCGCTCTGTCTCTCCCCTCTGGTCTCTGTGTTAATTCACATCCTTCATTTCCCACCCTAGGCTTATACTCTGGTCAATCAGTTTTTCTGGTTTCCCAGGTAATAATTAGGTACCTCGGCTTTTCCTCGGGTCGGCTTATATTCGAGTATATACGCTAATAAATGGAGAAATGACTAAATCAATTCCACTGTAAAAGGGGACTAGACAAGGATGTCTCTTGTCCCCACTTCTATTCAATATCGTACTGGAGGTCCTAGTTAATAATATAAGACAACAGAAGGGCATCAAAGGTATCCAACTGGGATAAAAGAAGGTGAAATAATCGTTATTTTCAGATGACATGATTCTGTACATTGAAAATCCAGAAAACTCCACAACCAGAGTACTGACAGCAATAGAGGAATATGGAAGAGTGGCAGAATACAAGAACAACAAACAGAAGTTGATTGGTTTATTATATACATCAGATAAGACCACAGAAAAGGAGACTGAGAAGGCAGTATCATTCACAATAGCCAAGAACAAGCTGAAATATTTATGGACGTATCTAACAAAAAAAAGTCCAATACAAGGAAAATTACAAGACCCTACTACAAGAAACCAAAAGCAACCTCCACAAATGTAGGAATACCCATGCTCATGGATTAGAAAACTCAATGTAGTAAAGATGTCTATCCTACCCAGGGCATGTTATAAGTTTAATGCTATCCCAATTCAAATACCAACAACCTTCTTCAAATAATTTGAAAAACTGACCACCAATTTCATATGGAGAGGGAAGAAGCCCAGAATTAGCATAGATCTCCTCAAGAAGAACATAGTCAGAGGGCTCACTTTACTTGACTTTCACACCTACTACAAAGCCACAGTGGTCAAAACAGCGTGGTACTGGCATAATGACAGATACACAGACCAATGGAAAAGAATAAAAAACCCAGAAATAAAACCATCAGAATATAAACAACTGATCTTTGCCAAGGGCCCCAAAAGCATCAATGGGAGGGCAATGCCCTATTTAAGAAGTAGTGCTGGGAAAAATGAATATTCATCCACATGTAGAAAAATGAAACAAGATGTCTACCTCATCCCACCCACAAGAACAAAGGTAGATCACGGACGTAGAAGTAAACCCCAAATCATCAGGACCATTAGTGAAGGAATTGGAACAAAACTAAGAACCCCGGCCCAGAGAATATACAAAGGCTAACTGCAGGGCAGGGTGCAAACAGAGGGGAACCTGAAATTGACAAAAGGGGTTTACTAGGGGGAAAACATGTGTGTGCATCAAAAGACTTTACCAAGAGTGTGACAGGGCAACCCACAGACTGGGAAAGGATTTTTAGCAACGACACAACAGACAAAGGGCTAACAGTGAATATCTACAATACCCTCCTTACCCGCAAAAAGAGGAAAAGAGTTAACCCTTTGAAGAAACAGAAAAAAGAACTGAAAAGGAGGAGACCCATATGGCCAATAAACATATGAGAAATTCTCCTGATCATTAGCCATCAGAGAAATACAAATCAAAACAACCATGAGACACCATCTAACACCCTTGAGGCTATCCCAATCAGAAAATCAGAGAGCAACAAATGTTAGTGGGGATGTGGCAAGATAGGACCTCTCCTACATTGATGGTGGTCTTATAGATATGTATAGCTGCTATGGAAGGCAGTCTGGCGAAACTTAAAGATGGAACTTGAACGACCTTATGACCCAGATATCCCTCTACGGGACATAATCCCAAAAGAGGTAAGAAATAAACCACAACCAGTTGTATGTGCTTCAATGTTTACTGTGGCACAATTCACAATCACAAAGAGTTGGAAACAATCTAAATTTCCATCGGTAGACGAGTAGATCAGTAAACTCTGGCACATACAAAAATGGAGTACTATGCATTATTAAAAAGCACTGATGAGCACATGAAACACCTCTTTTCATGGGAAGAGTTGGAGGAAATTATTCCAAGCGAAGTCAGCCAATCACAAAAGGAGAAGTACAGCATGATTCCCTGAGGGAGGTGTAATCAACATGGTAGATATAGAAGAGAAGCCACATGTCATAACATTTGGGTTGAGATACAGGGAATTGGAAGGAAGTTGGACCAAACCCAAGAAGGTACATGTTGTTCCAACACAATAATGGGAAAAGGAAGGAGGGGTGAAGAGAGAAAGGGGGGGCGGGGCAGTGTTGAAAGTGAAATGTTGACAGAGGGAGCAGGGCACTAATCCACCCAGGGGAGAGTATTGGTCTTATCTCCACAGAATCTGGAGTGGGCAAGTAGATCCTACATGATACACCAAACCATAAGGACAGCATGGTCACATGGAAGGATGCATGAAAAGAGAGAGCTACAGGGCTGGCCCCAACCAGAGCCAAACTAACTTCCTCCCTGCAAGTGGGTGTGGTTGAGATACTGAACCTACAGGTTGGGGAGAGAGGCCAACAGACATACCCACATGGAGGCACGCCAGGAGGGAGGAAGAGATAGAGAGCCGTGGGCACACCAGGCTCAGAGGATGACCTCCCTGAGGGGAGCAAATGGAACACCGAGGAGACTGGGAAACCAGCAATAGCACCTGTCACACTGTCCCCTTACTGGAGCAGACTGCAACAGAGGATATTTCTGGGGTCACAGGGTAAGAGGAGCGAGGTCTGGACCCCCCAAAACAACACGAATCAAGAAGGGAGCATATCTGGATAAACAATCGGGAGGAGAAAACAATGGAACCGATAGTTCGGGAGGACATGGGAGAAGGAGAGGTGGGGGAAAGGAAGTGATGTTAACAAACCCAGAGACATGGGAACAACCAGTGATTTATATCGGTGGCGAAGAGGATGTAAGAGGCCTAGTAGGGCTTGAGCAAGGGTAATGTAACTGAGAGGAAATGCTGAAACCTAAATGAAGGTTGAGCGTGATGGTGGGACAAAAGGAAAGTAAAAGGAAATAGAGGAAAGAACTAGGAGACAAAGGGCATTTATAGAGATCTAAATACAGGTATATACATATGTAAATATACTTATTTATGATGAGGGGGAAAGAAATCTAGGTGCATATATTTATAGGCTTTGTATTAAAGTAGCAGATGGACATTGGGCCTTCACTCAAGTATCCCCTCAATGTAAGAACACTTTGTTCTATTAAACTGGCATTTCATGATGCTCACCTTCCTGACATGATCGCTGAAGACAAATGTGTGCATAAGCAAAAGTGGTGAAGAAAGCTGATGGTGCCCAGCTATCAAAAGATATAGTGTCTGGGGTCTTAAAGGCTTAACAGTAAACAAGTGGGCATCTAGCTCAGAAGCAACAAAGTCCACATGGATGAAGCACACCAGCCTGTGTGATCATGAGATGTCGAAGGGATCAGGTATCAGGCATCAAAGAACAAAAACCCAGATTATTGTGTGTACATTCTCCCGATACAATTGCTTATTGTGTGCACATCTTCCCGATACAAATGCGTGCATAAGCAAATGTGGTGAAGAAAGCTACTAGTTCCTGGCTATCAAAAGATATAGCATCTGCGGTCTTAAAGACTTGACAGTAAACAAGGGGTCATCTAGCTCATAAGCAACAAACCTCATATGGAAGAAGCACACCAGCCTATGTGATTACGAGGTGTTGAAGGGATAAGGTATCAGGCATTAAGGAACAAAAAATCCTATCATTGTGAATGATGGGGAGTATAGACTGGGGACCCACAGGCCATCAGCAAGCAACTGGACATCCCCTTACAGAAGGATTGTGAGGAGGAGACCAGCCAGTCAGGTGCAGTGTAGCAACAATGAAACATACAACCTTCCTCTAGTTCTTAAATGCTTCCTTCCCCCCACCCCCAATATCATGATCCCAATTCTACCTTACAAATCTGGCTAGATGAGAGGTTGTACACTGGTACAGATAGGAACTGGAAGCACTGGGAGTCCAGGACAGATGATCCCTTCAGGACCAGTGGTGAGAGTGGCAATACTGGGAGGGTGAAGGGAAAGTGGGGTACAAAGGGGGAACTGATTACAAGGATCTACATATAACTTCTCCCTCTCTGTGGAAGGGACAATAGAAAAGTGGATGAAGGGAGACGTTGGACAGTGTAAGATATGACAAAATAATAATTTATAAATTATCAAGGGTCCATGAAGAAGGGGGTCATGGAGGGAGGGGGAAAAAATGAAGAGTTGATATCAAGGGCTCAAGTAAAACGCAAATGTTTTGAGAATGATGATGGCAACAAATGTGCTTGACCGAATGGATGGATGGATGGATTGTGATAAGAGTTGTATGAACCCCCAATAAGATTTTTTTTTAAAAAACCTTTTTAATTTGTAAAGTCTTCTAGTATTCAAAAGCTACCTAGCAAGTCAATTTTGGGTTCTTCAGAATGTTCCAATTTACATATAATTATTATATTTACTAAATATAGTCATTTTTAAATCCTCACAGGCAGCATGACCTACTTTTGCCTCAAAGACTAATCTGAATACTGGAAAGAAGGTAGTCACAAGGCTTTGAGCTTAAACTAAATGCTTTCTCATTATAACCACAGGTGAAAGCTACATATACTTCAACATCACTAATGTTAAGTATCATTCTATTTTATATAATGCTGAAAAGTTCAAAAGATATGTAAGAGTAATTTTCCACATTTGATAATGCTAACCTGCTCATTCTTTCTAAATTTCATTCATTTTTTCCCCTTAAAATGTCTTTATTTTCCCTCTTTTTTAATTTGGTAATTTATTTTAATTTTTTAAGTTTTATTGATAAATAGTTCATATAATTCTATAGCTTAAACTTATTTAAAAGGGTTATAGAATCATCTCAACCATCAATTTTGAACATTTTCTTTCTTGTTATGATTAGCTCATCATTTCCCTTAGACTTTCCCTGCCGTAACTCCAAGAAATTATTAGTCCAGTTACGGTCTCTACAGATTTACCTATTGTGGATGTCATAAAAAAGCAAAAAACAAAAACTCAATGAAACAAAATAAAACAGAAAAACTTGAATTGAAAAGAAAGCAGAAAATGGAAACTAAAACAAATTTTAAATGGATCAAAAGGGTAAACAAATAATGAGGCATTAAAATTTAACCTAACTATAACTGCATCAGTCAACATTCTAATGCACTGCGTCTGAGAGCAAGTCTATTCACATCTTCTAGTCAATGGTCAAGGGGATCCACTGGAGGATTAATCTGTGCAGGAACATGGCAAATGAACTTTTGTCTTTCACTGTGATCCAGAGCCTTCTGCCAGGTAAAGCCCATCCAAACTGGGTGTTCAGAATTTAAGCGCTAATACAGTTCCCTTTTCCAGTGTTTGATTTTATTATTTATGCTTCTTCCTTGTGGACTTAGCAGACACCTCACTTATGTGTACCTCTTACTAACCATAGTCACAGAGGAGGCCTCGTCCCAGTTGGGGTCAATTTCCTACATTGGGCGAGAGGGAGAGGACCAATCAGTTCCTGCCATATAACAATGTTCTACAGTCACTCCAAATCAACAAACACTCATACAAGGGTCCCAGTGAACCTTGATAGAAATGCAAGTCCAGAGGTTGAGAGGGGACGTGTCTATTTTGGAGGTGCTTTCACTTCTGTTGATGAGGAAACTAGGTGAGGCAACCTGCCACTGGAAAAATGCTTAATATTATATATATAAACCTAAAGGGGAAGAACAGGCCTGTTATTCCAAACTGACTCCATTTGACCAAATTACTATTTAGCCCATGGTGGCCCAGGTTAGTGCTGTAGACAACCAGGACTCTGGATTGTTTTTTTTGAGGTACACAACAACCTTCCTCAGCTACAATGGAGGCTCCAATTTGGAAAACCCACTAAGTAAACTAGGCTTTACCTTAAACTCACCTGTAATGGATTAAAGGAACCAAAATAATCCTTTGGACTCACAACTGAAACACTAGTGTGGTAAGCAGCAGCTGAATGGTATCCCAAGTTTATGTAATGGAGGTCATTGGGTTTGGGTTCAGATCTCATGTTGTGAGGATGATCAATGAATGGGGGGCCTGGACTACCATATATTTACCACTCTCATCATCTTTTTGCTTTTTTATGATACTTCTTAGCCTAGTAGGCATGATTTTGCTTTTGTGAATGAAAGTTATTAAAAGTTTTTCCCCATCTCCAACTATTATTTTTATGTAAATAGTGTCTGGTCACTTGAGTTTTTTATCCATACAGGTTAATAATCCATGTATTTTGGTCTAAAAAGCTGTCAATAGATGAATACTTTCCTTTTCTAAACATTATTTGAAATTTTCTAAATAGTATTATGATACTATCAGTAGAATTACCATATGCCCCTTGAGGATGGTTTAATATGTTCCCCAATAAAATTATAATGATTATTTCTAAAGTGGACCACAGCCACAAATAAAACATAGATGGGTGAGTGGATTTGGGGGTCACATTTAATCAGAGCCCTAATCCAAGAACAATGAGTTCTTACAGTATGGCCATACGTGATACTGCCCTCATGGAGAGATCCCTGAAAATGTGGATGCTAGTGAGGCCCAGGCACTCTGGCAGGGCTCAGACCCAACCAGGGGATGCATATGGCAGCCAGCTGAAAGGAGGGGAAAAGGAAAAATAAAGATGTGGATAGTTGGGGAAAAGGACACTAACCTACCCACTGGGAGAGTGTTTTTTAAGTCTCCACAGGAAAGGGAGAGAAGAACCAGACCTCAACCAAGTACACCTAACCTTGAAGGCAACATACTGGCATGAAGCAGCCAACTAACAGAGACGTCTGCTGGGCCAGCCCCAATCCCAGCTACATTTATCACCCCTCCCCAGAAGGTTGCACCATAGGAGAGCACTGAAGGTAGAGCCCAGAGAAAGGAGTGGGTCTGCCCAGACCACAAAGGAGCAAACTAAGAGGAAAGATAGATAGATATTATATTATTTATTTATATATATAGAGAGAGAGAGAGAGAACACGCATCCAGGCCAACCAGTCTCTAAAGACAACACTCCAACCAAAGCACAGAGAAGACTATACTGCTGGCCCCACCATGAGATATGACTTCCCCTCAGGGGACAGCACGGGAGACACAGGTAGGAATTGTGCCCAGTCTAACACCATCACCACCACGACCCCACACACACCAGGGAAAAACACAAAGGGAGCAGAACAGAACAGCAAGGGGAGTACAGCAACAAAGTCCTCAAGGAATGCCGAAAATAGACTTCAGACTCGGAGGACAGGGCTTGGCACCTCATCACACTCAATTAGAAAACATACATAGGATTAGCAGACAGACCTGAAACTGTTTATATGCCCTTTTTTCTTCTTCTTTTTTTCATGTCTATCTACATAAGTTAGGCAAGATAAACAATCCCAAGGAGAAAACAACGGGACTGACAGTTCCAGGGGGACATGGGAGAGGTGGACGTGGTAAACGGTGGGGGTAGTCAACAAACCCAGAGACAAGGAAACACCAAGATGTCTAAAATCAATGCTGAGGTGGGTGTAGAGGGTGAAGTTTGATCAAGTGCAATGTAGCCAAGAGGAATTACTGAGAGACGAATGAAGGTTGAACATGATAGTGGGACAGGAGGAAAGTAAAAGGAAACAGAAGAAAGTACTAGGTGGCAAAAGACATGTATAGAAGTATAAATATAGGCATGTATATATGTAAATATATCAATATATAATGATAGGGACATAGGTTTATGTACATGTATTTATATGTTAAGTATCAATGTAGCAGACGGACATTGGGCCTCTACTCAAGACCTCCCTCAACGCAGGAACACTTTTTTCTAATAATCAGGCATGTGATGCTCACCTTTCCTACACAATCACTGAAGTCAAAATGGGTGCATAAGCACATGTGGTAAAGAAATCTGGTGGTGCTGGGCTATTAGAAGATATAGCAACTGGGGTCTTAAAGGAAATTAAACAGGTAGCCATCCAGCAGGGAAGCAACAAAGCTCACATGGAAGAAGCACACCAGCCTGTGTGATCACAAGGTGTCAAGAGGATCAGGTATCAGGTATCAGAAGATCCAAAATAACCATAATCATGTAAACAAGGGGGTTCAAAGTGGAGACCCAAACTGTAGACAACTGGACATCCCCTCACAAAAGGGTCAAAAGGAAGGGACAAGCCAGCCAGGGTGCAGTATAGCACCGACAAAACACACAACATTCCTCTAGTTCTTTAATGCTTCCAACCCCCACTCCCCCCCATTCTCATGACCCCAATTCTACCTTACACATCCAGCTAGATCGGTGCATATGCACTGTTACAGATAAGAGCTCTCAGCACATAGACTCTACGACAGATAAACTCCTCAGGAACAATAATGAGAGAAGCAATACTATGAGGGTAGTGGGAAGAAGGGGGAACGGATCACAATGATCGATGTATAACCACCACCATCCCCCACCCAAAAGGGGACAAACAACAGAAACATGGATGAAGGGAGACAGTGGATGGTGTAAGATATTAAAATTAATCATTTACAATTTATTAAGGGGTCACGAGGGTAAGGGGATGGGGGAGTGAGGGGAAAAAAGAGGAGCAGATACCAAGGGTTCAAACTGATAGAATATGTTTTGAACACGGCAGTGGCATCAAAATGCTTTGATATAATTGATGTATGGATTGTTATAAGAGCTGCAAGCGCCCCCAATAAAATGATGTTTAAAAAGATGGATGCTATTACAAAGGGTGGCATCAGATGGGGCCTGGTTATCAAGTAAAATAGCGTCTGGAGTCTTAAATAAACACTGGGCATGTTTTGACATTGTGTGACATTGTGTGTAAAAGCTGAACAGTGATGAAGCCAAATAAGAACTGCTGCATTTGAGCTGAGCAACAATTAGTGAAGAAATCTAAATGCACCGTGGACTATCACAGTGGTCTTCAACCTTGTGCCGCGACCCTTTCATACAGTTCCTCATGTTGTGGTGACCCGCCCCCCAAACCAACCATAACATTATTTTCACTGCTACTTCAAAACTGTAATCTTGCTACTGTTATGAATTGGTGACCCCTGTGAAAGGAGCATTCGACTACCAAAGGGGTCGCAACCCACAAGGTGAGAACCGCTGGACTATCAGAACAAACAAATCTGTCTTGGAAGAACAAACATAATCACAATGTTCCTTAGAAGTGAGGATGAAGAGACATCACCTCGTGTATTTTGCACATGATATCAGGAGGAACCAATCCCCGAGAAGAACATCATACTTGACAAAGTAAAGGGTCAGAAAAAGAGGCTGGGAGATGGATGTGACAGAGGGGTGAGCCTGGACAAATGAGAACCTGCCAGCAGAACTGGAAATCAAAGGCCATTCGGGTCTTTCACTCACAAACTCTGAACTTCCAGCTCCAAAACCTTGACCCAGGAGTAAGAAAAACTCAAGGAGAAAGTCTAGTAGAAGCTTGAAGAGCCACAGAACCTGATCCTGGTCCACTACTGAGATAACCCCACCTCCCCCCGCAAAGTTAAATATATATATTATTGAATTTTATATACATAGTTATATAATAATGCCTGCTGTTTCCAAATCTCCTGGGCCTTGGCAACCTAAAACTCTAGCTTACTTACTCTAGCTTACTTGATAAACAGCCCACAAACTATATACCCTATATTCAGAAAAGTCTGATTTGATTCGATGCACATTTGCTCACTTACTAACTACAGACTATGGAGCTAAACATTGTCTTCCTACCAGTTTACAATGCTTCTTTAGTTCCACAATGAAAATATAAAATAACTGGATAGATTTTTCCCTAAATTGAACACATGATTTGCACCTGAGGACATACTAAATACAAAACAAATTGATTTTTTTCCTACATGGGAAATATAAATTGACATTATGGATAGAAAAGTTATCATTTTTGACCTGGGAAACAAAGTATATAAAGAAATATGCAAGTATAAAACAGAAACCTTTACCTGCTGCCCTGTAAAGTATTTTAGGTTCAAAAAATATGCAAGGATTTTTATCCTCTATGCATGACAAAAGAAGTCCCTTGGCCTGGAAAGGGCTTCTGGGCACAACCACCTGCAAAAACAGATGTTTTTATAAAGAAAATGTTAATTAAAATGTACACCAGTAATGGGTTTGCATTTAAATAACCATTATCTACTAATTCAAAGTAAAAATCTGTTTGGGTCAAACCCCCAGCAGGTTAGCAAGTGTTGATCGGCTGCCTCTGTTTGCAAAGCTGAGATACTACTCCACCCTTCAGGAAGGAAGCTTGCCAAAACTTACTGGATCCATAAGCAACACTCATCAAACAAAGGCAAAAGGATCGACACAGTCCTGCAGCTCTTATACAATGTTAACATACCCAAACCCCGCCTTTTCCCATGAAAAACCTTAATTCCACTTCCTTAGAAGAAGCCCAATGCACCGAATTTGATGATCAGGCATTACAATGTTGAAGTGTGGTGAGACAAAAAGTGTAGCTACGCCACACTTCCATGAGGAAGAGGATGGTAATGACAGCAGGTAGCACGTGTTCTGACTGAATCTCGTGATTCTATGTGGATTCATTCATCGACTTTTTTTATAACAGCCCCAAGAGATAGCTCTTCTGATTTGCATCATTTTAGCAATACAGAGAGTAAGCCTTAAAGAGTGACCAAGTAACTTCTTGCTCAAGGTAATAGTACACAGCAAGCCAGGGATTTTCCTACCAGTCTGCCTGGTATCAGGACTTCACCTCTAACTCCTACACCACATGGCCTCAAATCACAAACCTGGGTCCACGTTTAACAACTATTAAATACTGTGCTAAATATTTTAACTAACTTTTGAAAAACGTTAAAGCTCAGAAGATTATAAAGCACAATTATTACATTTAAAATATTATAGTTAAGATAAATCAGAATTTATTAGAAGACTCACAGAAGATCCCTTGATACAAATTATATTGGTTTCAAATCATTTTTGTGCCATTCTACTGAAATTTCTAAAATGAAAGCATAAATCTCACTCTTTCATTTCCTGTGAAGACTGCCTAACACACTGCTGCCATGCCACATGCTGTCTTCAGGGGCCCTTTTTTTTCAAGTTTCTCTTCATGTGCTTTTTCTAAAAATATTTTTTAAGCCTTTTGTACTTATATGTTGAAAAAAAAGAGAAGGAACAAAAGAAAGATAGAAAACTGAGAAGAGATTTGCTATTAAAATCACTGTGAACCAGGACTTAGCTCGAACACAAAAATAACTGTCACCTCAAATGGGACGCCTATTCTAACCTACCACTTCTAGTTTATACCGAAAAATGATGCAACCACTGAAGAGCTCATAAAAATGTGGGAACTTTGATCTGGTTAAAAAAAAAAAAAAAAAAGTATGGCACCGACAGTAGGAATGAGCGATGAACATATGTCTAAAACCCAAAATCAGCATATATCTTTGAGTGGACATCTCCTACAGCCGTCTCCAATGAGTCCCTGGAAAGCTCTTCAATAGACAGAAAACAAAACAATGAGAAGACAAATGCTCAAGTACTTTATTAACCGAAGACTTAAACTTTCATGGGGGGAAAGCAAACTCACTGCCTTTGAGTCTATGCCAACTCATAGCACCCCTCTAGCACAGGAAACCTGCCCTGTGAGCTAGCTCCCAGACGGCTAACTGTAGAAGAGTAGAAAGCCCGCCTTTCTCCCATCACCAGGGAAAGCAGGCTATACAAGTGTTTCAAGATCACTTATTTGAGGGATTATTTTTTAATCTGGGTGAAAAATACTCAGGAAACAGTCTTCGCCCAGTCTATTTGAAAGAAGAAAATTAACTAGTGTTACCCCTCTGGTTTTAAGGCAAATGTGGAATAAACAGCAGATTCTTTTTTGGTGGTTGGCAACCTAAAGGATAGCCCCTGCCACTGGGGCTCCTAACAACAGACAGTTTTAAAACCATCCTGGAATCTATTTGAGGAAGCCATTAAAAAGAAACAGAATTCTGTTGGGTGTGTGTCAGGTAGCGATGTTCATTCACGGGCTTAGTCATAAAAGTCTATGGAATGCTAGATCAAGCCGTACTACTTCAAGAGGGGCAATTCCAGTACACTGAACATTGGAGAGTTGATGGAAAGAAAATGCTAACCTCTTTCTAAAATGCAATTAAGCACACTTAAATTTCAAAGATCTTATGTGTTTTCTTCCAGATAAATTAGTTGATATTAATAAAACCAACCACATGGAAACATTAAACAGATATCAAATAAAGCACACAAATTGCTATACCTTGATGCCTGGACAGTGGGCAAAAAATGCTTCTGGACTCTGAGAATGGTAGAGAGCCCCATGGCCAACACAGCCCCAGGGGGACCGAATAGTGAGGCTTCCACAATTAAAAAGATCCCCAGACCTATAGCGATACTTGGCAGCTTCGTTAACAATCTGGCGGGTGGGAGAGGGAGGAGAGAAGAGACAGGTCAAAATGAGTTCTTTACCCGCCATCATTTTCTTAAACCACCCCACTGTAGGGGCCCCACTTTGTAAAGTTCACTTTACGCAACTTCACGGCTACAAAAGCCCTTGTAGCTGCTTTTGCTTCTGGAAAGAAATATGAACAGAATTTCCACTTTTGTGAAAAAAAGTGGAAAGTGAAATTAATGTTCTGTGCTTGTTTTGTAGCCAGCAGTAATAAAGGCAATGTACCCCTCATTTCTTTTTAATTAAGATAATTTTATTGGAGGCTCTTAAAGCTCATGTAACAATCCATACATCAATTGTATCAAGCATATTTGTACATACGTTGACATCTTTATTTTCTAAACATTTACTTTCTATTTGAGCCCTAGGTGTTAGTTCCTCTTTTTTCCCTACTGCCCTCCCACTCTCATGACCCATTATAAACTATAAATTCTTATTATTTTCATATCTTACACTGACCACTATCTCCCTTCACCAATGGTTTCTGTTGTTCGTCCCCCTTGGCAGGGTTGTTATGTGTCAATCATTGTTATGGGTTTCCCCTTCCTCCCCATCTCTCACTATCTTCGCCCTACCTTCCAGGTATCACTACTCCATTCCTGTTCCTGAATTGTGTGTGTCATAAGCTCTTATCTCTTATCTGTACCTGTGTACCTGCTCCAGTCGAGCCTACAGTGAAAGGCAGGACTAGGGTCATGATAGTGGGGACTGAGGAAGCCTCAAAGAACCAGAGGAATACCCGAATGCATGCCGAACATGATAGTGAGGCAAGAGGAAAGTAAAAGGAAATAGAGGAAAGAGCTAGGAGGCAAAGAACATTTATAGGGGTCTAAACACAGGCACGTACATATGTACATATATTTGTGTATAACAATAGGAAAACAGATCTATGTATATACATGTATAGGTTAAGTATTAAGATAGCAGATGGACATTGGGCCGCTACCCCGGTTCTCCCTCAACACAAGAACACTTTGTTTTAATAACCTGGCATTCTGTGATGCTCATCTTCCCTGACATGATCACTGAAGGCAAAATGGGTGCATAATACAATGTGGTGAAACCCAGGTACAAGGGAACAACAAGTGAACTAAAATCAATGGAAGGAAGGTCATAGGATGCCTAGTGGGACTCAATCAAGGGCAATGTAGCAGCGAGGAATTACTAAACCCAAATGAAGGCCCAACATCATGGTGGGACAAGAGGGAAGTAAAAAGGATAAAGAAGAAAGAACCAGGAGGCAAAGGACATTTATGGAGGCCTAAATACAGGCATGTATATATATATATATATATATATATATATATGTACTCATATCTATAGTTAAGAATTAAGGTTGCAGATGGACATTGGCCTCAACTAAAATACTCCCTAACACAAGAACACTTTGTTCTAAGGCATTCTATGATGCTCACCTACCCAACACAATTGCTGAAGACAAAATGGATGCATAAGCAAATGTGGTAAAGAAAGCTGATGGTGCCCGGCTATCAAAAGATAGTGTCTGAGATGTTAAAAGCGTGAACATAAAGAAGCGGTCATATAGCTCAAAAGCAGAAAAGCCCACATGTAAGCAGCACACCAGACTATGTGATCATGAGATGTCAATGGGATCAGGTACCAGGCACCTAAGACCCAGAACAAAATTACACCCAAGTGTATGAGGGGGCATGGAGTGGAGACGAAATACCCATCTGTACACAATTGGACATCCCCTCAAAGTGGGTCATAGGGAAAAGAGTAGCCAGTCAGGGTGCAATATAGCACCTATGAAACACACAATTTTCCTCTAGCTCTTTGGTGCTTCCTCCAACACCCGCCCCCCACTATGATGACCTCAATTCTACTTTATAAATCGGATTAGACCAGAGCATGTACACTGCTACAGATAAGGCTCCAGAGAATCCAGGGAAGATAAACCCCTCAAGGCCAACAAGGAGAGTAGAGATACCAGGATTAGAGGAGGGTGGGGGAGAAAGGGGGAGCAATCACAAGGATCAACCTAGAACCCCCTCCTCCCAGGTGGACGAATAACAGAAAAGTGGGTGAGGGGCAACGGAGGACATGGAGGATATGTAAGATATGGAAAAATAATCTATAACTTGTGAGGGAGGACGGGCGGGGGAGGGAAAGAGGGGAAAGAACTGGGAAGCTGATATCAGCGGCTGAAGTGGGACGAGAATGCTTTGAAATTGATGATGGCAGCATATGTGCAAATGTGCTCGACACATTGAAGGAATGTATGGATTGTGATACAAAGATGTAAGAGGCCCCAATAAAAGTATTTTTTTAAAAAACATGAACTGGAAAGAATATGTAAGAAACTCCAGTGATCACAAGGGACCTTTGATGAAAAAAAGCAAATGCTTTGAGAATGATGATAGCACAAAAGGACAAATGTGTTTGACACAATGGATGGATGTATGGACTGTGATAAGAGTTGTATGAACCCCAAACAAAAAGATTAAAAAAGGAAAAGAAAAGAAACTGTGGTGAAGAAAGCTGATTGTGCCCAGCTATCAAAAGATATAGTGTCTCCCCATCACCCCAGAAGAATTTACTTGAGAGGACGGCACTGAAGCTGCAGCTAGGGGAGAGGGGCATGTTCGATCAGAGCAAATGGGAACAAAGAAGGAGGAGGAAGAGAGAGTTGAGCACAACCTGGCCCATCAGGCCTGGAGGATGATATCCCCGCTCTGAACAGCCAATGGACAGAGAGGACAATATGGCTGATCCCACTACGAGACACACCATCCCTTGATGGCCCAAGGTCCTAAGGGGGACAACACTGTAGACTCAGGGCCAGGACTGGCCCAGACTGACCCTGTGACACTGAGGCAAACCACTAAAAGCATGCGACACAGCAACCGTGGGAGCAGAGCAGGGAGCCCCCGAGGGAGTACAAAGGACAGACTCGGGGGCCAAAGCATAGCACCCCATTGGACCTGACTGAGACACGCTGAGAGATCAAAAATCAGACCTTGATATATTTACAGGTTTTTCTTCTTTTTAAATATTTTTCTTTTAATTAATTTATTCTTCTACAGGTAATTGGTTTCCTTTTTTGTTGTCATAGATGTGTTCTCACTCATCGCCTAACTTGCTATGACTTGATTTTTGGTGCATATTATTATCTCTACAGATCTATCTAGATAAGATAGACTGGATGAATAGTCTGAAGGAGAAAACAACGGGATCAATTGTTCCAGAGGGACACGGGAGAGGGGGAAGAAGGGGCAAGGAGGTGGTGCTGACCAACCCAGGGACAGGGGAGCAACAAGTGATCCAAAATCAGTAGCAAGGAGGTTATAAGTGGCCTGGTAGGGATTCAGCAAGGGCAATATAACCAAGAGAAATTACTGAAACCCAAATGAAGGCTGAGCATGATAGTGGGACAAGAGGAAAGTAAAAGGAAATAGAGGAAAGAACTAGGTGACAAAGGGTATTTATAAAGGTCTAAATACTGGAATGTACATATATAAATATATTTATATGAGTGTAGGGAAACAGATCTATGTGCATATATTTATAGGTTTAGTACTAAGGCAGCAGATGGACATTGGGCCTCCACTCAAGCACTTACTCAATGCAAGATCACGTTGTTCTATTAAATTGGCATCCCAGGATGCACACCTTCCCGACATGACTGCTGAAGAAAAATGTGTGCATAAGCAAATGTGGTGAAGAAAGCTGATGGTGCCCGGCTATCAAAAGATATAGCATCTGGGGTCTTGAAGGCTTGAAGATAAACAAGCAGCCATCTAGCTGAGAAGCATCAAAGCCCACATGGAAGAAGCACACCAGCCTAGCTGACCACGAGGTGCAGAAGGGACCAGTTTTCAGACATCAAAGAACTATAAATCGTATCAATGGGTGCCCACCTCCCTGATATGATCGCTGAAGACAAACGTGTGCATAAGCAAATGTGGTGAAGAAAGCTGATGGTGCCCAGGTATCAAAAGATATAACGTCAGGGGTCTTAAAGGCTCGAAGATAAACAAGTAGCCATCTAGCTCAGAAGCAACAAAGCCCACATGGAAGACACACACCAGCTTGTGTGACCACGAGCTGTCGAAGGGATCAGGTATCAAGCACCACGGAACAAAAAATCATATCATTGAAAATGTGGGTGAGTGCAGAGTGGAGACTCAAAGCCTATTGGCAGCCTACCGGACACCCCTTACTGAAGAGTTGTGGGGAGGAGATGAACCAGTCAGTATGCAGAGAAGCAACGATGAAACATATAACTTTCCTCTAGTTCTTAAATGTTTCCTCCGCCCCACTATCATGATCCCAATTCTCTCTTACAAAACTGGCTAGACCAGAGGATGTATATAGGTACAGATAGCAACTGGAAACACAGGGAATCCAGGACTGATGACTCCTTCAGGACCAGTGGTGAGAGTGCGATGCCTGGAGGGTGGAGAGAATGTGGGGTAGAAAGGGGGAACTGATTACAAGAATCTACGTATAGCCTGCTCGCTGGGGGAGAGACAACAGAGAAGGCGAGGGAAATATCAGATAGTGTAATATATAACAAAATAATAATAATTTATGAATGATGAAGGGTTCATGAGGTAGGGGGAGTGGGGAGGGAGGGAGAAAATGAGCAGTAGATATTAAGGGCTCAAGTAGAAGGCAAATGTTTTGAGAATGATGATGGCAACAAATGTACACATGTGCTTGACACAATGAATGTATGTATGGATTGCGATAAGAATTGTACGAGCCCCAATAAAATGATTTTTTTTAAAAGATATAGTCTGGGGTCTTCAAGGTTTGAAGATAAATAAGCAGCCATCTAGCTGTAAGAGCCCCCAATAAAAAAATTTTTTTAAGAAACAAAAAAAGTAGAGCATTTTCAATCATCAAAAAAAAAAAAAAACCAGAAGAATATTGTGTGTCTCCTCGGTGCTATAACTACACCCTGGTTGACACATCCCTTCCTTATGACCATTCTGTGACCAGCTGGGTTTTCGGTCTCTGCTCTGACCTACCTTGTTCTTAACAATTATGGTTTTTTATTTGTTTGTTGGAGTTTTCTGATGCCTTTTACCTGATCCCATCAACACCTCATGATCACACAGGTTAGTGTGCTTCTTCCATTTGCTTCTCTGCTAGATGACCACTTATTTAATGTCAAGTCTTTAAGACAATAAACGCTACATCTTTTGATAGCCAGGCAAATGTGCCTCTCTTTAACCAAGCAGTGAGTGTGGCTTATTAAACCCTTCCCTGGAAACTACACTCTGCATCAAACTGTCATAGCTGTGAACTGTCTGTGAACACCCCATGTGAGTCTTATTTTAAATTATGTGTATTATTTGATATGATTTAGTAGGTTATTTTGCAGGTGTGAACACTGAAATTTTTTTTCCTATATAAATCAGTTGGAGTTGCTTCTTAATTAAGGTTCTACTTTTAGATAGCAAAGGTAGGTAACCTGAATCTCTTTTAAATATGCCCATGCACGACCTCAAAGGTAACAAAGTATTGCAAAGGTTTCGTAGCGGGGTGGGGAGCAGAGGTAATCTTTCAGGAGTTAACGGGCTTAAGCATCTAGAAGTATTCATTCATAGTCTGTGAGGCCCTTACCTGATCAAACGCAGGGAAAATATAATCTGCGAACTGAATTTCTGCAATGGCAGTAGCACCAGTAACAGCGATTCCAATTCCAAACCCAACAATTCCTTGTTCACAGAGTGGGGTATTGAAAACTCTGTCTTTCCCTATGAGAAACAGAATAATTTTAATTTCACAAATGTTAGTGATATAATGCAACAACATTAAAAACTTCAGTTAAATTGATCATGGTGGGATGGGAAAAAATGGTGGAGGAAAAAAATTTGTGCTAACTTTCTGGCAATTAGCATGCCTTGAAGAGAATCCAAAGAACCTATCAAAGCGCAATAACAAGGAGTTTAAAGAGATGAAAAGAAAGTCCAGTTTTGCCCACTCATGACAGAACAGAATTTGGAGCTTGCGTTTCTTAAAAGCAGGGCTTCCGAGTATATTTACGTGTGACACCTTGCTAGAATTCGAATTTCTACCCTAGATATACTGAACCAGATTCTACGTTTTAATAAGATCAAGATTCTGATTCAGTATATCTGAGATGGAAATGTGAATTCTTAGCAGGGAGTTGATCCAGAATTTATCGAGTTGACTACAGCTTCAAAGTAGTACAGGAGCTTGATAACTATCACAGGGTTCCATTGACATCACGGGGTACAACTCAATTTTTACTTGAGATTCCATCTCCTCTCAAACAACATCCACCGCTTTGTGTGTGTTTGTTGGAGGCGTGCAGGGGTAGGCGGGTGGCGATATCTAATTTCAGAGAGCTTGTGGAACCAATCAATAGCCAGACAACCAAAAGTCCTGGGACAGATCTAGGATTCGTATTTTTCTTTCCATACTCCAAGGATATCAGTTCTTCTTGGTGAGTGGAGGTCACTGTCAACTCAATCATTTCTTTCTAATATAAACCCCCAATCGAGCAGGTGTTGGAAAATGCCAACAAGACACACACACACACACACCCTGGAGTATGCGAGTCTAAAGCGGCTGCGAGAACTTACAAAGCATGATTCATGCGCACCACGAGCCGTGAACAGCACCCGAAAGTGCGACCTCCTCTCTCCTCATCAGTTTCCTATTTGACTTCAAGCAGCTTGGGAATTTCTGACAATCTGACACCACTGAACTAAGAATAGTTCACTGGCAGAAAAGGGACGGAGATAGCCACTGCCACAATGAATCCAGAGGCCTGGAGTACCTGACTTCAACTTCATTTGATTCGGATGTTTTCATTTCATAAGAAATCATACCCTCTTTTTTTGTCAATCAAGAGAAGGCAGAGCAGTTGAGTATCTCAGAACGTTCATACTACACCAAAGCATATTTGGTTTAAGGAAGCAGTTTAGCAACTCTCTCCAACACAGTTTGTTTTCCCAAGCAGGGAGTGATGAAGGATAACAACACAAACAGATGTATACACTGGGTGACTTCTTTATTTTGTCATGCAATTAAGCTGGTGTTAAGGTGACACGCCTAGTAGTCCAAAGAGCGAACTGGTGCATTCAGTAGTTGAGCTATGAGGCAAGACAGATCTGGGGCCAAGTCTTCTCGTCATAAAACTAAACTCCCTGAGGCTCAATTTCTAATCTGTACACAAAGAATAATAATACTGAATGCCTAATACTTCCTGGAAAATAACTAAAACAATTTACATATATATTCAATAAATACTTCCAAACTTGCTGCCATCAAGTCAATTCTTATCCACAGGAACCTATAAGACAGAGCAGAACTGCCCCTGTGGGTTCCTGAGACTGTAAATCTTCACAGAAGTAGAAAGCCTACTCTTGCTCCTACAGAGCGGCCCAACATGTAAGCACTATACGACCAGGACTCCCTTAATAAATACTTACAAAATACCTAATATGATACAGATATTCTTCTAATTGCTAGGGATACAGCAACAAATACAACCAAACAACAACAACCAAAACCTGGCCTTATGGAACTTCCACTCAGTCAGAGGAACCAGATAATAAAAAGAAAATAAATTAAGATAGAGACAATGTTTGGGATAAGTGCTAAGAATGCAAATAAAGCAGTACTTCACAAAAGAAATATCTGGTGAACCGATTTCATAAAGATTACAGCCAAGAAAAGCCAATGGAGCAGTTCTAGAGGGGTGAGGGAGGAGGATAGAGTCAACAGATAGGGCCAACAGGATGCCCTGAGGAGATGAATGGAGAGGCGAAGGCTGAGTCAGCAATTTGGGTCAGAGCAATCTGAAGGACAGAGGTGCCATGAACTGCGAAAGGAATAACTATTAAGAGTGAGAGCTCAGTAGGTTGGCTTTGGAGATATTATGTTTGAAACGCTGTGATGAATTTAACTGTGTCCCCTCAAAAGTTATGTTGAAGCCCAGACCTCCATACCAGTAAATCTGACTCTCTTTAGGAATAGTTTTCTTCTGTTATGATACTAAGATCATGCTGGAGTTGGTGGACCCTCAGTGTGTGGTCACTTATAAAAAGAGCAGACAAAGGAGAAAGTATGTGCAGAACGCTTCACGAGGCAAGAGTGACCAGAGCCCTGGTGGCACCGCAGCTCGGTGCTCAGCTGTTAACTGAAAGGCTGACGGTTCAAACCCACCCTGAGGAATGGGGGAAAGACATGGAAATCTGCCCATGTGAGGACTCCAGCCTAGGAAACCCGATGGGGCAGTTCTACTGTGTCACATGGGGTCTCTGTGAGGCAGGGTCCACTCAGTGCTGCCTAACGACTACAACCATCATGGGAGGAACCTCCGATCAAGACGATGCCCTGATTGGTACTTTCCAACCTGTGAGAAAATGGTTTCTGTTCTGTAAGTACCAACTTCATGGTGTTTTGTTATACCAACCCTGGCATACTAGGACAGATGCTTTTAGGTATCCAGGTAGAGCAATCAAATAGACTATTGGATATATGAGTTTGGATTGTTAAGTAAATATAATGATTGTTAGAGGGAAAAAAAGTCGAATGTTGAGTCCTGATTGCCCCAATGCTAAGGAGACAGGAGATAAATAATCAGCAAAGTTGAGAAGAAAAAATGTCAATGAATTTGGATGGAAACTACAAAGATGAATGTGGTGTATCCTGGAAACCCGATGAAGTGTTAGCAAATGAGAGAAGGATGAACGTGTATCATAGGCTATCAACAGAAAATGAGATGAGGCTATCAACTGAACACAGATTTATCACCAGTGACCTTGGCAAGATGGTTGCTGCAAAGTAGTCGAGGAGTAACAGTAGTCTAGCTGCAGAGGGCTCAAGAGAGACTGGGAGGAGAGAAATTGGAGATAAGGTCTGACAATCCGCTCAGGGGTTTAGGTACTGAGGATAAAAAGAGTTGAATTTAACTAAAATTAGATTTTGCCAAATACTGAAATGGGATTTAAACTAGATAAAAGGAGCAGTAGGGCTTTCAGGAGAGTGAGAGACAGTAGAAGATGGTAGAATCTAAGGTCTTAGAGCCCTGGTGGTATACTGATTACAAGTTGGACTGCTAACCAAAAGGTAAGCAGTTTGAAACCACCAGCTGCTCTTCAGGAAAAAGAAGAGGCTTTCAATTCCGTAAAGAATTACAGCCTCAGAAATTCACAAATACAGTTCTATTCTGTCCTCCAGAGTCACTAAGAGTCCAAACTGACTGGTTGGCAGTGAGTTTTAAAGTCAAAGAATTATCGGCGCGAACGTCCTAAATGAAAGGATCTAGAGGGGGGCAAAGATCCTGGTCAGGGTAGGGTGCTTTAGACGGTGATTCTGAAGAGGTTACAGCTGCTAATGAGGTTACGAACTGGGATATGAGCATAAGAGTGAGTGGCTGAGGTAGGATTTAAGACAAAATCACTAGGGAAAGAGTCTGAAATCTCAGAATATCGGGAGGGCCCAATATTCAAGTGGACACTGAGAGAACTGTCGAGAGTGATAGTAAGCTTGGAATAAAAAGATGAGCTGGAATCGGTAGATGTTTCGACAAGAAAGGATAGTATTAGCACCTATCACTTGCCTCCTGCAGAGGCAACGTATTACTTAATATGTCTCTTCTAGCTAAAGTCTCTAACCCCCACCAAATGACCTTTTCCTGCCTGGGTCTGATAGGAAGAGGGGCGGGGTGGAGGGGGTGACAAAGATAGTGACAGGATTTTCCCGTGAGTAATTTGGAACAGGATTGCCTGGAATGTCATCCTGTTGCATATAAAATGAGGCCTCGGAGAAGCAAGAGGAGGGATCTTATTGCTACCAAGATCGAAGAGCGGAGTGCATCCTGTAGATCTGAGATCCCTGTGCAGAGAGCCTCCTGGATCCCAAAGACATCAGAGGAGCAGCAGCAGAAGCAGGAGTCAGAACATGAGACCGCGTGATGGACCTCCAACCCTCGGAGCAAGCACAGCTGAGTGACTTTGCGAAGGAGGTTAGTTTACAGAGTGGAGTGGCCCGGGCACTTAATTGGGGAAGGTGGGCTTGCTAGAGTGGGGTACCTCTGATCACTTAATTAAGGGAACTGTGCTTGCTGGCCCAAGGAGCTTCAGCTGAATGCCCCTGGGTTGAGGCTTCCAGTGGAATGTCATATCATTTGGGGCACTGAGTAATAGATCTGAAAGATCTTTGTAAGCTGTCCTGATAAACAACTCAACTCTGAGCATTTCTCACCGACATGACCACTTGTTAATTTCCTTAAGAAACCCTGTACTCATAACTTTTTTCTGCGTTCTATGTAGCCATTTGCAACAGATATTAAAATTCTGAGAGGTAAAACAGAACACTAAATAAGACAACACATCTCCTAGCATATTGAAAGTATTCAACAAACATTTATTTGGGAAAAACGAATCAGATCATGGAGACTAGGTTTCTTCTTATTTAGAAATCTACTTTCTTTAAAAATCTCATTTTTTAAAATGACTAAACTGAGAATTTTGGCATATGCAATCAAATGCCTCAAATTCTGTACTTTTAAATATTATGTACATAATAACTGCATGCAGACCACATCCTTTACCACACAAAGTACATAAAATAGATTTCTGAAACACATGACATTTAGAGAGTTGATCATCCAAATGGTGATTAAAATCTGAGATCAGGAGCAAACAACTGAATTGTATGTGAATGGATATACTGGATGGTGTCAGTTATGGCAATCAATAAATAAATAAAGGGGAGGATAAAGGGGAGCTGTTATCGAGGAGTTCAAGAAGAAAAGAAATGTTTTGAAACAGACTGTGGTAGCAATTGTACAACACTGCTTGATGTGGCTGAACTATGGAATGTTATGATATCTGTAAGAACTCCCGATAAAAGGATATTTTTAAAATCTGACATCAGTTGCTCTTCAAAGCTTTCAAATGCATTTGAGGGACATATGACACAACTTCTGAAGCTCAAAAAAGTTCTAAGAGAAAAAAGTTTTTATCAAAAGCCCCAAATCAAGTTCAACACATGTTCAATTACTAGAGCAGTTAGTGGTAAACAAAAAAAACAAACCAGTTGTCACCTAGTTGGCTCCAAGTCACAGCAAGCCCATGAATGTCAGAATAGACCTGTGTGCCATTGAGTTTCCAGCGACTATTTTTCTGGTTTTGTGTTTTTTTGGGGGGAAGCAGATTACCAAGTCTTGCTCCCAAATAACTTCTGGATGACCTCAAACTTCTAGTGAACAATGAGGACAGTAAGCACCTAGGCCATCTAGAGGATCCATTATTAATGGGCAAGTAAGAAAAATAAAGATCAAAGGTATCTAGAGTAAAGTACTCACTCATTGCCATCAAGGGATTCCGACTCATAGAGGCACAACAGGACAAGGCATAACTGCCCCGGTGGGTACTGAGACTGTGGGAACAGAAAGCTTCATCGTTCTCCCGTGGAGTGGATGCAACAGGACAAGGTATAACTGCCCCGGTGGGTACTGAGACTGTGGGAATAGAAAGCCTCATCGTTCTCCCGTGGAATGGATGCAACAGGACAAGGTATAACTGCCCCAGTGGGTACTGAGACTGTAGGAACAGAAAGCCTCATCTTTCTCCCATGGAATGGATGATGGGACTCAATTGCTTAGCACATATTTAATTAAAGAAAGGATAAACAGATGAATACAAAAGTCCCTCTGTATTCAATGAAATGACAATAATGGGTACAGATCTAACTGTACCCACAGATCCAGCAATACCCAACTCAATCACATAGATTTAATGACAAGATTAAAAGTTGTAAGTCCCTCTACTGATCACAGACTGTCTCATCATTCATGTTTGAATAGCCAATAGTACCTAGCACAATGCCTCAATTTTGGTAGCTTTCAATACAATTACTTGAGTTTCAATAATGGACTAAGAAAACCCATCACGTTTGGACTGAAAATATGTGTAAGTCTATGACAATCATGACATTATTATGTGCCACCATGAAACCAAGACGCTGATATAACATACAAATTCTGATTTATAACCATAATGGTATATGATAAATGGAGACAAGATTGAAGTTGTCAAGTATTTCATCATGCTTTGATCCACAATCAATGCCCATTGAAGCAGCAGTCAAGATAATCAACTACAGAAGACCTCTTCAAAGTGTTGAAAAGCAAGGATGTAACTTTGAGGCCTTAGGCACGCCTGATGATATTTACAACTTCCTTACATGCCTGTGAAAGTCAGACATTGCTTAAGAAGGGGAGACCGAAGGAGAATAGATGCATTTCAATGGTGGTGTTGGCGAAGAATATTAAAAATACCATGGACTGCCAAGAGAAGAAACAAATGTGTCTTTGAAGAAGTACAACCAGAATGCTCCTCAGACGCAAGGATGGCAAGACTTTGTCTCCATCCTTTGGACATGCTGTCAGAAAAGACAAGTCCTTGGAAAAGGACATCATTCTTGACTGGTGGAAGGACAGTGAAAAAGATGAAGGCCCTCGACAAATGGACTGACACAATGGCTACAACAATGGACTCAAAGGACAACAGTGATGCTGGCAGAGGGCCGGGCAGCAGGGTACACAGAGCAGCTTTGAGACGCAGCCTCAGGGCATCTAACAACAACATAAAATCAACAGGCTTTCAGTGTTGTCAAGCGGCCTGCGGGAGCAGAAAAGCCCCTGCAGATGGGCAATGAGTGAAACTGGTTTTCTGAGTGGTGTTCAAGATCCCAGAACATAAACTGAGAGTCCACTCAGGATGGCATCATGCTCATGCTCAACCTCAATTCCCCTCAGCTAGCAAATCGGTCTAAGGAGCCCTGGTGGCACAGTCATTGTGCATTGTGCGCTGAGCTGCTAGCTGCAAGCTCGGTGGTTTGAAAAAACCAGGATCAGAGTCAACACAGGGTTTGGGTAAGTCCTGTTATGGCCCCAAAAGTGGTAAATCAACCACTGGTGTTTTGACACTTCGGTATAAGCAGAAATATTGTTTCTGAGTATGATCAATGTGATTTAAGGAGATAAAATCCCCACTTAGGAAATAACCTTAGTTTGAGTAAAATTTAATGTAAATTAATATGTAACAAACAAATGAACATTTGTAATTTAGTGATTGCATATGACACAACTACTTATGCTCACACTAGACGCCAAGTGACACTTGAAAAGAGATCCTTGCGTCAGAGATCCACAAGTTTTGGCAAATAAGAAAGAAGACAAATGGCTTCTTCTTCCTCTCAGTAACATTAAAATATTTTATTGATGTGACTGAATGAATTCCTTAATTAGGGCTATCTAACATTAATATTAAAAAATCATAGTTAGATTTTAGAGAAGTGGGCAAGAAGTATGTAATTTTTATAGTGGAAACACAGCTAATATTGAAAAAGTAGATTAAAAATGAATACAAATTCTTTCAGGATAAATGTACAATGGTTTCACTGTGCTTGAATGAGAACAAAGATGTTTTACAGAACTTGAAAAGAAATATTTTCAACATCCTTGTGATACCAGCTGGAATTTACGAACAAACCATCAAAAAAATCTTTTTAAAATACTCCTCCATTTATATGGAAATGAGATGTTTCCTAAAACATATCAGTACTTACGTCAACACCAAAGCTCAAAAGCACACAAATTTCCCCAGCTGATTCCTGACTATAAGTAAAAACAGCATGCCAACATCTTCTAAAACTCACGTGCGTCATTCACCAAGGAGGATATTACCAAGCTGTCCATTTCCATTAACCTGCCCAGCTTTGTAAACAGCCTAACTTGTCTATCTCAATAGGTGAGTGCCCTTGCTCTGAAGCAAAGGGAGCAGCATGGCAAGGAAGCATGAAAAGTAAGTGAGCTTCCCCCTTTGTAAACAGGAGAATGGCAACATTAAGCCATTTCTAAATCCAAATTGAAGAGTTACTAATAAAATAAAGCTCAAGAGAATGGACAACCAGCTCTTACCAGAAAATAAACATTCACTCGCTGTAGCTGCTCTTTTTAGAATCCAGTCTCACTGTTACAGGAACTACTTCAAGGACCATATATAGAACAGAGTTAAATACAGACAGCATAAACTAGGATCCGTAATGCATACAAAAGAAATACAGTGGAAAAAAAGAAAGAATGAAATACAGCATAAAAGCCCTAAATGATTGATTGATGTTTGATTGAAAATAAACATGCTGGGTTTGCAAATTCAATTTTATCATTCTATTCTACATCTCAAATGATAATCTTTGTAATTTATAGCATCATAATTGTCTAGCTTCATAATTCATACACTAGCTCTAAGTGTTTGTTCTTTTCAAACCAATTATAACCAACATTAACATACATATCACTTCTACAACCTAATTACTTGTGTATAGCATTTTTCTTATTCATACTTCCGATGACTAAACATGAGCAAAATCAGATAATACATCAATAGGAGTTTTCAAAAGCAGAAAATAATTTCTATAGACCATTAATCAGGCTAACTAATTAATTAAGCAGTCTAACTAATATTACACTGTGTGGGAAAACACAGCTGGTCTCTACCTTATCTTCAGTAAAATGTGTTTATTCACCTGTTTGAATAAACATGCCTGTAAATCGTCCATACAATGATTAATAAGCTCCCAATATAATACCATAACATTTCACATATATTAAGGCAGTATTCAGTTCACTGAAATATCGAGGGTACAATCAAACAATAAGAATTAAGACAAAAAGAAAATTTTCTAAGCAATCCAAAAGATATGACAGAGTTGCTATTCAAGACTCAGAAAGCTCTTAAAACTTAACAGAAGCTTTATAAAACTCTACTATGAAAAATTACAAAATTCTAGTAGTGTCATTTAAATGAGACATCCATTTCCTTTTGCTTGCACTAAATCATGACACCTGACTTCCCATTCTTCCATTCATTCAAACAATCCCTCGTGTTTGGTGGAACAATGATCGTCAAGGGAGGTAAAAGGTGAACCCTACACAAGGATAAGTCAGAAAGCATTGCTACTGGAATTCCAGTTCATGCATGTTCAGATTTGTCCCAAACAAAACCATGTTTTCAAGTGGCTCTGCAATCAGTGAATTGGCTGGAGACAAGTTCTCTCAGTAATGCATCTGTCTTAGGCTCACTGGAGCGCCTTCAAAAAATAGGTCCAAACAAAAAGTGGCTTCCGAAGGGGATCTGCTGGGCCAGTTAAATTTACAGCAAAGAGATCAGTTCAGAATGTTACAGCAACTGCTTTTTTGGACTTTTGGACGAGGGGTGATCTTGCTAAATTTCCTCAAAGTAAACAGCATAATCATGAGGCTTGTTAGGAAGAACTCTTAAGAAAACTGCACTGGGGAAGAAAAGGCCAGGACATTTTTCCCATCACAACAACACGACTGCTCAATCCTCTAGGGTAGAACGTCCGATGCGAGTGTCAGTGGGGACTTACTCCATCTACCCTACAGTACCGAACTTGCCTTCCTTCAGACTGCCTTGTTTCCCAAATGCAAAGAGCACTGAAAAGGAACATGATTTGAGTCTCTTGAGCACGCCAAACTGCTGGTGGGACTGTCACAAGTCAGAGCACAGACTTAGAGAATGGAGATATCCCTGCAGAAGTGGGTAGCCATAGATGGAAGTTATGTGGACAAACAATACCTTCACGTTTTGATATTTTTGTTTAATAAAGTTGTCTAGGTTTTTTGGAGCACTTTGTACTTTACTCAGACAAGTAAATGGAAGACCAGTTAGTTATCACCACTGCTCTAACAGAAGGGCTTCAAGTGGATGGCAACAGAAATTTATTCTCATGGCTTAGGTGGCTAGAAGGGCAAACTCAGAGCATCAGCTAAAAAAGCAAGTTTCCCTTCTCTAGGGATCAACAGTTTGGGAGAAAGATCATTGTCTCCGTTCGGCATCTATGGACCAAGTATTCCTCAGAGATCCACATGTATCTTCTAGTCAATTTTCCCCTGGGTCTAGAAGGTTCCAGGCACAGGGAATCTGGGTCCAAATGATGTGCTCCACTCACAGCTATTTTTCCTTGATGGTAATAGGTTCCTATCTCGCCTTGTCCATCTAATCTCTATTATATCTCAAAGGAGGCTGGCTGAAATGAAATCTAGTCCTATCGATTGTATCCTGCGCACTTACCATTACTGCCACTAATCCTGCCTCGTTAACATCACAGAGGGTAGGATTTGCAACACGGGATGATTATATCAAATCACAAAATGGAAGATCATTCTGTATTTTTGAAATCGTAGTCTAGCCAAGTTGATACATATTTGGGGGGTGACATAATTCAATCCATCACACCTCCTGCATCAGAAGCATGAAACCTGTGTTTAACCAAGCCTGCCAGGTGAATTGGATGCACACCAACAATTAAGATCCACTGTACTCAGCAATAACCTATCTCTGAACTCCCAATTATTTCTGAATTAGGTTCTGAATATTATACGGCCATACATATGTACTAAATGACCAATTATTTCCCACCCTACCTTCTCCAACAATATTCAAAATAGAGAAACCTCCTTTAAGCATACAGGACACTTGATGGAACCGCCATTAAGTGCTTGGCTGCTAAATGAAAGGTCAGCAGCTATTTGGACCCCCCAGTTTGCTACCATACAGGTGTACCATAAACCCTCGGGGCGGTTCTCGCCGACATGTTTGCTTGCTGTATGTTAATACTGACCAACAACAGCACAGCTGGACTTTAGGTGTGTATTTTCAATGTAATGAATTAATGAAGCTCAAACATAATATTTATATTTTAATATTAGTTGAATTTAGAGATACAAAATGGTCTAAATAAAATTAATATAAGTCCTTATATTTATCAAGCATATACTTAAAAGCAGTCCACATTTACTTCAAAGAGAAAGCGATACAATGAACTTGTCTAAAGCCGAATCACAGTGTCAGGTTTAATGGCAGAAAGACGTGGCCTCAAGGCTGGTACGATTTGTGAACTCTTGGTTAAGTTACTTAACCTCTCTGTGCCTCAGTTTCCATATCAGCAAACTGAGGCTAATAATGTAACTTATTTGACAGAATTAAAAATATTAGATGAGTTAATACATCTAAAGTGGTCAGGACAGTGGTAGGCACATATAAAGCGCTATAAGCGTTTACTGCCACTATAATTCACTATGAAATCAGTTTTCAATATTGTGGTTACAATGATGTAGCAAATATCTGCTCATTTAAGTGTAGTTCTGTCCTATTATTCCTGGTTCTACAGCAGTTTGCTAAAATGGACGCTTCTGCTCCCTGGTGGGTACTGAAATTATCCAAACTTTAAAACTCTTGGCCAAGGAGTCAACTGTGACTCCTAGCAGCCCTATAGGACAGGGTGGAATTGTCCCTGTGTAATTCCAAGACGGTAGCTCTTGATGGAAATAATAGTTCTCATCTGTCTCCTATGGAGTACCTGGTGGTTTTGAACTGCTAATCTTGAGATTAACAACCCAATATGCAACCCATACACCAGCAAGGCTCCTTAAATCGTCCAGGAGAGGTGATAAAAATCACACTTCACACTGGGTTATAGGCTACAATACAAAAAACTTTAATTGCTGGGGAGGTGCTGAGAATTTGGAGGCTAAATATGGTAATCTATGTAAGAGAACATTCCCCAACCCCAGAGTTTTAGCTAAGCACGTCTCTACACAAAATAAAGACCACATTCTCCAGTATCTTCAATCTAGACATATTTTGTCCCCTCCATAGAGAATTAAGCTCCAGGAGTCTGGCAGGTGGGGGAAGATATCTGAGAACTTTTTTAAATGATTCCCCACCAATCATCCGTATTCGAACCCCTCCACCACCTTCCACCCCTACTCCCAGAGCTAGTTCATGCTGCCAACTCCTGGGTCCTCAGGCAATACTGTGACATATAAACGTGGCAATTCTTGGCTGCCCCATTGTCCATTCTCTTTACCAAGACCAATTAAGCCCTTTACCACTACTAGCCCGTCTGTTTTCCAGTTTCTAACAGTCTGTTCATGTTGTCCCCTCGACGGTTCTTCTGACCTTGTGGATTTAGGAGTATACAGAAGATGACCCCTTGCCATGTCGGTGAGTTTGGGGGAAGAAACAAAAGTACTGTAGATGCCTATGTTCATGTCTCTTCTTCCAGAAGTCTGAGCTTCCACTTCGTATCAAAGCTCTTCGTGCACAATTGATTTCGCTCTCACATTTACATTCTCACCTACATGAAAGGAGCGGGGCTGTGGTAAAGTGAAATTGCATAATTATGCCTCTTCCATTCGTGTCTCTGTTAAGAGGGTATGTGAAACACTAATAAGGGGATTAATCAGTTTTGTCATCGCTTTGGGTATGAGCCCTCTCAGAAGCACAGAGAGTGAGAATCCTGGCACCATCAAGAAAGAAGAGCCACCAGTGGTGACGAGAGATCCTTGCCCAGA
Source organism: Tenrec ecaudatus (assembly GCF_050624435.1). Lineage (NCBI taxonomy): Eukaryota > Metazoa > Chordata > Mammalia > Afrosoricida > Tenrecidae > Tenrec > Tenrec ecaudatus. The sequence continues at coordinate 94,134,092 of NC_134536.1, forward strand.
TGCAGCAAATGCACCCTAGGTTGAGACCACGAGACAGAGCAGAGGAGCAACACCAAGACTATGAGACAGGATGTAAGGGCTTCCTGGCCTACAAAGGCCAAGAAACCACAGGGCTGAGGCCAATGACCAGAGCAGAATGTCTGCCAGCATGGCTAAGAGGTAGCACTGAGCACAAAAGGATTGTATTCTTCCCATTTTGTAACATGTTAGCTTCCCCAAAATTGTGAGTACTGTCTGTGAGTTCTGTATGAGCACTGCAGTGAATCCTCAGACTCAGGGGAGAAGTAGTATGCTGTGGGAGAGATAGTTGGTAGCAGAACCGTGTCTGACCTCTGCCTTAGGACAATCAGCTTGGGGCTGGTGTGCAGTTGGAGCCTCCTCTCCACAGAAACCAGAAGAGATCAGATGTGGCCGCCAGACCACTTCCTCAAGAGCATTTCTTAAATCTTTCTATATTGTCATTTCATTCTTACACCGTTATACTACTTACCATGTCATCATGCCTGAGTCCATTAAGTATACTATAATTTACATAAAGGCAGGAACTACATCTATAAAATTTTACTACCTACTATAGACTGTTCCCAAACTTGGCTGCACATTTGAATCATCTGGGGGAACTTTTAAAACTCCAATGCTTTGGCCACACCCCAGACCCATAACTCCGAATCTCTGGGGTGAAATCTAAGCATCAGAAAGGCAAAAAGCAGACAACCCCAAGAAGTGATGCTGTAAAGTGAATGGTGGGGTAGCACGCTAGAGACCTCCCCTATATATGTGTACTTATTCCACGTAAGGTACACACATGCACACACTCACAGACACACACACAACTGGATGGCAGCTCCAACAAACTTCTGGATCCAACAAATTGGTCAGTGTAACCAGGAAAATAACCCAGAACATTCTCAAGAGCTGTCTTATTCTAAGACAAACGAGATGTTATTTCCTTACTCCTTAGATGATATTTTAACTACTTTTCTCTGCTGACTCAGCCAAGTGGCAACGATAACAGTCAAGGTCAGCCCTTTCTCTGCTGTGTGTAGTTTGCCCCACTGCTGTCCTCGGTGTCCCTTCACTACCTGCAGGCCGAGGAATCCTATCGCAGGCATGGTGGGGACGGGGGCTATTTTTGAGGGCAAGTCTTCGAGCTCTGCAGACACGATAAACCTGATGTCATCAAATTAGCTGGGGGAGTAGCCAAGCAGCAGAGGCTTCAGAACTTCTATAAAGGAGCCCAGGAAAAAACAATCTAGTTGGAAACAAGTGTCATAGGGCTTTCATTTTCATGGCCAACCCATGGTTTCCTTATATTTTATGCATGTATAAAGGGATGACAGGAAGTCTCTCTAAGATCCAGACACCATAGTGTTAGCAAAGGCAGGGATTATGAACCCATATGGGGCTATGCCATCTAAGAAAAGCCTTCATTTCTTTCCTAGATTGCTTTTGAGGGGCTGGGCATTAGTGCACTTACTACTCCACACAGTGAAGACAACAAGCAGAGCAACACAGAGACAACCTGCCACTGGGTCGCCAATGAGGGACCCAGAAAAGAACAGCTCACTGTGTTCTATAAGGGACACAAGAGGGGCTACCAAAAAACAACAAAACACAATTTTTTTTCAAAGCTATGTATTTTTTTTCCCAAACAGCCTTATCACCTTCAAAGGACTCTCCATTACACTTAATACATTTGTCAAATCTGTGATTCTGTTCTTGGAACATTTTTCAAACTCATTTGTCAATGACTAACAGCACCTCCCTTGTTTTTATCTTCACCTCTTCTATGTCATAAAATAGCTCTGCTTTCTTGTCCCTCTTTACTTGTAGAGACAAAAAGAAGTTACATAAATCAATGCCAGGTGAGTTAAGTGCGTCGGGCAAGAGAGGCATGCTGTTTTTTGGCAAAAACTGGCACACTGATGGCTGCATGAGCAGGTGTATTGTCGTGGTGGCAAAACCAGTTCCTCGTCTGCCACAAATCAGGCCTTTTTTGGCTCACACACTGTCTTCAGAACCTCTAAATATAGAAAGCTTGGTTAACAGTATGACCTGGTGGAACAAACTCCAAATGCACTATTCCCCTCACATCAAAACACAAATGAGCATCGTCTTGATCTTTGATTTCACTTGATGAGCTTTGGGTGGGGTAAGGTGACGATGGCGCCTTCCACTGGCTTGACTGATGTTCCCTTTCAGGGTTGTAAGAATAAGAGTAGCACCATGTCCTGTCCCCAGGAATGACCTGGAAAAAGTCTGGTTGCTTCGCTTGGGAGCTGTTCTTTCCAAGCACAGCATGTTTCCACTCAACACTCTTTTTCCTGGTCAGTAAGAACCTAAGGTACAAATTTCACAGCGACCCTTCTCATTCCCAACTCTTCCACTAAAATTCCCTGAACTGAGCTCCAAGATAGGCCAGATAACTTCCCTGTCTCTTCAGTGGTCCGTCATTGGTCTTGGAACACAAGTGCACAAATTTTCATCCGTTCAGGGAGTTGACAGATGTCCAGAAGGAGGTTTGTCATCAATCGACAGTTTGCCTTTTTTGAAACGAGAAAACTACTCGTAAACTTAAGTTTTTCCCATAGGGCTGTCCTTGTAAGCTGTGTTCAACATCACAACAGTTTCTGCAGCATTTTTCCCAAGCAGGAAACAAACTTTCACAGTCATATGCTGTTATCTTAAATTTGCCATCACAAAAAAAGAGCTTCACTCAAAACTGCTTGCACAAAACAATTCACTGTGACCACAGAGACCCTTCTCAGCAACACATGCCACTGGGTACACTAGCTCAGAGCAAGTTGCTCGATGCCCGCCTAACAGGAAAAATGCCTATGGTTTTTTTGGGAGGTAGTTCCCCCTCTTTCATATCGAATGCTAACAAGAGGACCTAATCCTTTAGCAGGCCAGCCATATTAAAAAGGACTTACGCTGTTGAACAAAGACTATACTAGGGATCACAAATAGATACAAATAATATCAAAAGGGGGCCTGCCAAAATAAAACTGAAGGAAATCTTGATACATTAAGACTCCTCTCACATTAAAAACCATGTATCTTATCCATAACTCAAAAAAGTGATGCCAAGCCTCTGGTTCTACAGTTCCTTAGAAGATAGAAATTATTCTGGGAGGAAATAAAAGCAATAGAACTACATTCACTCCTATAAAGTTTTAAACAGTAGAATAATGCCTGTGCAGGCCTCAGAGAACAAAAAAATCACATCAGTGGGTGCCCACCTTCCCGACATGACCGCTGAAGGCAAACGTGTGGATAAGCAAGTGTGATGAGGAAAGCTGATGGTCCCCGGCTATCAAAAGATACAACATCTGGGGTCTTAAAGGCTTGAAGGTAAACAAGCGGCCATCTAGCTCAGAAACAACAAAGCCCATATGGAAGAAGCACACCAACCTGTGTGTCCACAAGGTGTCAAAGGGATCAGGTATCAGGCATCAAAGAACAAAAAAGCATATCATTGTAAATGAGGGTGAGTGCAGAGTGGAGATCCAAAGCCCATCTGTAGAGAGCTGGATACCCCCTTACAGAAGTGTAGCAATGATGAAACATACAACTTTCCTCTAGTTCTTAAATGCTTCCTCCCCCCCACTATCATGATCCCAATTCTACCTTACAAATCTGGCTAGACCAGAGGATGTACACTGGAACAGATAGGAGCTGGAAATACAGGGAATCCAGGACACATGATTCCTTCAGGACCAGTGGTGAGAGTGGCGATACTGGGAGGGTGCAGGGAAAGGGGTAGAAAGGGGGAACTGATTACAAGATCTACATATAACTTCTTCCTCTCTGGGGGACGGACAACAGAAAAGTGGGTGAAGGGAGACGTTGGACAGTGTAAGATATGACAAAATAATAATAGTTTATAAATTATCAAGGGCTCATGAGGGAGGGGGAGTAGACAGGGTGGGGGTTAAATAAGGAGCTCATGCCAAGGGCTTAAGAGGAGAGCAAATGTCTTGAGAATGATGATGGCAACAAATGTACAAATGTGCTTGACACAATGGATGGATGGATGGATGGATGGATGGTGATAAGAATTGTACAAGCCCCCAATAAAATGATTTTTAAAAATAAAAAGAAGACGAATGCCTGTTCAGCAACTCGCTTCCTTAGTAAAATAAAAACAGAGAAGTTAAAAAGCACTGGCAGTGCACTGGTTAAGGGTTTGGCTAAACCAAAGAGCCAGTGTCTCAAATCCAGCAGCCTTGTTAACCCCATGGGACAGTTCTCATCTCTCCTATGTGGTCACTGAGTACAAATGGACTTGTTCGAAATTAGAAATGTTTATTATTATATATATATATATATTCACACACATAGACACACACGTGTGTGTGTGTCCTACACATATACATACATGGGGGAGCTCCACTTTGTCACATAGGGCAGAATCAACTCAACAGCAGTGTTGGACAGGGTTCTCTAGAGACAAAGCCAGATTGCTAGTAATTATATATAAATATATTTATAAAGATAGATAGATAACACAAGAAATGAACCGTTAAATTATATACAGATAGATAATACAAGAAATTAACATTTAAATTATAAAGCAGTGAGGCACTAGCAGTCCTTTAAGGCTTGAGAGCCGCCAGTTGCCAGTCCCTTTCTGTAGAGAGAGCTGGGCTATATATACTCAGGCAGCAAACAGCAAGGCAGGTCACCAACTGTCACCAACTGTCGGTCCCCAGCTCCAGAGATGAACATTCCAATCGTGTGGGATTAAAGGGACCTCAACTTACAGCGACACAGTCCACAGGAGAGGCATCCCATAGGTAGTGTACCCCTTTTAAATTGAGGCACAGAACAAGCAAGGCGAGGCTCGCCGAGCCATTTATCCCTCCGCCCTTCAATTAATCCTACTTGTGTTTATCGGCCAGGATGCCACAATAAACTACCGCAGTCTGGTTAATCATGGAGGCAGCAGATCATCAGTTTACTCCCCTTAGAGTCACTGAGTAGTCAAATCACCAGTCTTTCCATTAACAGCCAAGCTTATACCCGTTTGCCTGACTAACGTTTCTCTGTTAAAGATGCTGGTCTAGGAAAGGATTTTCATAAGACTTAGCAATAGATATGAAAAGCTAACTTAACAACATCAGTTTTAATATTTAGACATGTGAAATAAAAGGTACATTACTCTGTAAATATATGATTGTTAATGTAGTTTTTCTAAATTTTAATATAAAGTTTGATAAATATAAATGAATCCATTTATACTTTCTGGCAATAACTGCCCATAACCTATTTTTCATTAATTTAATCCAACCTATCTCCTAGTCCCCACTGGAACTCATTTTTTTTTTCATTTCAAAAGTGTCCCATTGTCAAATAACATTGAGAAAAGCTGGCTTAAGGGCATTTCCTGCACTTTGAATGATGCTTAAAATGTCACAGAAAACACCTGTTGGCAACTGTAACATTTATCCTTTAATCACTAAGGGGGGGGCACAGCAGCTGCCACCCCCATCAAAAACTCAATAAAAACCACTGTCAGTTGAGTCGATTCCAACTTACAGCCTCCAGGACAGAACAGAAGTGCCCTTAAGGCGTGCAAGGCTTTCTGCGTTTCCATTAGCAACCTAACACTCAGCCCACTGCACCCCAGGGCTCCTTAGCTGGCACTCAGAGGAATTTAATTCACTAATATAAAATCACTGTTGCTATTGAAGTGTCTCTTCAATTTTGTTAGTTTACTTTATATATTTTGAAGCTTTGTCACTGGGTGCATAAATATTGATTATAGTCATGTCCTCTTGGTGGACTGACTCCTTACCATATGCATCTCACTTGTCTTTTATGATGGAGCTTGATTGAAAGGTTGACATTGCCATTCCTGCTCTATTTTCCATTGCTGTTTGCTTGACCTTTTCCCTATCCTTTGATTGTCAGCCTTTTCGTGCGGTGAGTTTTGCATGACACTGATGGATGGCTTTAAACCCATTCTGCCACTCTCTACCATGTGGTTTGCGCATTTAAACGATTTACATTTACCGTGATTATTGACAGAGGTGAATTTGCTGTTGTTTTGCTATGCCTTTTTTTAAGCTCATTTTATTGGGGGCTCTTACAGCTCTTCTAACAATCCATGCATCGATGTATCAAGCATATCTCTACACACGCTGCCATCACTATTTCCTAAACATTTCCTTTCTGTGGGAGTCCTTGGTATCAGTTGCTAGGCTCCTACTGTGGCGCAAATGAGTCTTTACTCCGCTTAATTCTCGCGCTGACCCCTAGACCACCAGGCTGGCCAGTCAAACCCTCTCGGCTCCCGTGAGTATTTACAGCCTTGGAAGCTCTACAAGAAATGGCTGTGCCAGACTGACTGGACAGCTGTGCATTACAAGTTGGGCCGCTGAGGAGTCAGTCACTTGAACCCACCAGCCACTCAGAGGGGACCAAAGACGCGGCCTGCAAATGCACACGGGAAGGTAGTTCCATTTTGTCCTTGGTCCGGCTCACTTGTGACGAGCTGGACCAGCTGGATGGCAGCGAGCATGGTTGGTTATATTTGGCTTGAGCTTTCGTCCGGGGGTCCTTTCTCTTCCTTCATGGTGTTGATTTCTTCTTTATGGAGTCTGTGTTTATTTCCTTCTTCGCTGTTTGCATGAGGTTTGCTCTATTTCTTTGGAAGGACTCTAAAATTGGCTTGTCTTTTTCACACTCTGTTATTTCTTATCTCCCTGACTTCCTCTCCACATGAAACCTGTTACTGCAACAATCATAATAGAAGTTGTTGTTGATTACAGATGAACATTTCTGCTTCCATTTGGGAAGCGTTACTTTGCTTTGGAGGGTTGGGAGGCCTGGCGGCATCGTGTTGGCTGCTGACAGGTCAGTGGTTGAACCCACCAGGCATTCTGCAGGAAAACGATGAGACATTCACTTCCACAAAGATTTACAGGCTTGGACACGCTCAGGAACACAGCTGCTCCGGCGATGCCTTTCAATACCTGTGTGGGCGGTGGGTTTGGATTGGGTTTTATCTGAGTTGGAACATGGCTAGGACACTCATGTGCGTTAATCACAGTTTGTTTTCAGGTGTCATCAGTTATGGGTCTACATGACCTCCTTTAACATAACATTGCTTACAGTTGCTCTGGTTTTGACTAATTCCTTCCATTTCTCTTGATCTGATAATGTCCTGATTTTGTTATCAAATTTAAGAGATAATTTTGTTACTCTAGCTGCTGTTTCTAGGTGATTTCTAAATATTTATTTATTTTGTTATTTTGTTCCGGTATTGTTTCCCAGCTTATGCTGTTTTTCTGAGCTTTCCCTGGGTTTGTCTGTGTTTTCTTTTATCTTTTTCTTGATGTCTTCGGCGATCCTATATGTAATCATTTTTCATTCCTTTTTGGACAGTCCCGTTACCATGTCTTCTTCAGGAAAGTTTTCTAATCCTTTATCTTAGGGAGCAGGGAATGAAGTTCTCTAGAAAAGTCAGGCTTGCAGAGAATGGTGGCACTGGTGCCCATGGGTGCATCAATTCAGGGGTGCATTTGGGGGTGGGGGGGTGGCGGGCACAGGTCGGATGGGGGCCAAGGTGGCTGCTCTGAGGTTGCCATAAGAACTGGTTTTGTGTGCTCCAGCGTTTCTGGTGCACCCCTCCTTGGCCATGGCCAGGAAGATGCTGAAGTCCGGGATGGGGTCAGAGGGGGCAGCGGCAGTGGAGGAGGGCTCCAGGGGTCCTGCTTCGTGGTGTGTCCCTGGGCATTTAACCCCTCACTGGTGTCGCTGGAAGTGGCCCTCGCCAGGGCTGGCCTGGTGTTCTCAGCAGCCACCACAGAAAAGGGCGCAGCACAGGGCTCAGCCAGGGCTTCCAGACTCTTTCCTTCGGGATCTCCCCATTGGGAAAGGGCTCCGGCAAGGTGCTTCGGAAATGAGATCACTGCACCTCTGAAACAACTCATCCGTTTCCTTGCCCACCACCAGCAGCTGGGTCTCATCCTCACTGGCCTTGATGGCCGACACCATGTCCCCATGCTGCTTGCCCTCGTGTAGATCCCCATTCACCTCCACCATGCGGTCCTGGACCGGGAGCCCCGAGGCCTCGGAGGGCCGGCAAGTCTGGTCCACCGCCCGGATGAATTGGCCAGGCTTGGCCTTGTCGCAGTGCAAGCGGGAGCTGTCACCATCGGCGCTCATTCTCGCCACCAGCCCCTAGCGCTTGGTATGCATTATCCTGATGTTTTGTTTTCTTTTCAGCTATTCGGGCAAGTGGGGCAGCCATGCCACTCTGGTTGTTAGTCTGGCAGCATAGGCGGGGGTTGCACCACGTGTGTGTAGGAGGGTGGGGATGTGGCTAGTAGTGTGAGCATTATCTCTGCATGAAGCAGCTGTGAGTAACCTCTGTGGGCACTGGCCGGCCCCTGACGTCAATCTAGTGCCTTGGGAGCAAGCAGAGGCCCCTATTGAGTGGGCAGGGGAACCAGGTAAAGTGAGTGTGGGGTGAGGACAAGGAGCGCCCTCTCCTCGAGCCACTGAACGGCGGGCAGGGCCATAGGAGGCCCAGAAGGTTGCTGGGGCGTTGGGGACACAGGTCAGCAGGTGAGGGCAGAGTCACTGGAGACTGCAGTGATTAGGACAGGTCACTGGGCTGGGGATGGAATCCATGCTTTACACCATACACAAAAAACTAAGTCACAACGGATACAAACCCTACAACTAAAGAGCTCCTAGACGGGTGTATAGGGAAACACTCCAGAGCCCTAATTTGTAGAATAAATAGGCTACATTAAGCAACTAAAACTACGCAAACGGCAGAAGGTCAAACACGTATGCTCATCCAAAGACAATTCAAAGCTTGGTTTGGGGAGGCGTGGTTAGCAGTGGAATAAGGAATAATATCACTGAAAGGAGGCAAGTCTCTGAAATTTCCAGAAAATACCAACACTCAAAAAACAGAAACAATCCAATTAAAAAATGAGCAAGGACCATGAACAGATACTTCATCAAAGACAACCGATGGTGACCAATAAAATGCATGCAGGAAAGCTTGCAGCCACAGAGATGCGCAAATCGAAATTACAGTGGAATAATATCTCATATTGGGAATATGATTAAAAGGACAGAGACTAAAATTGTGGGGAGATTTGGACTCTCACACACTGCTCATGAAAATGTAAATGTACAGTCATTACAGAAGGTGGCATGGCATATATTCAGCTAGAAACCGAAATATGACATGGCTCATCAATCTCACTCATGAACATGTTTACATTACAAAAAATACCAAATTCATAGACTACAGGACAGAGTACAATTGCTCTGTAGGGTTTCTGAGGCTGTATATCTTTTTTTTCACAATCATTTTATTAGGTGCACAAACAACTCTTATAACAACCCACACACATCAATTGAGTCAGGCACATTTGTACATTCATTGCCCTCAGAGGCTGTACATCTTAACGGGAACAGAGTACCTCATCTTGTTTCTAAGGAGTTTGGTGAGTTCAAATTGCTGCCCTTGCAGTTAAGTGTACAATTTGTAACTCCCTATACCACCAGGGATCACTGTGTCTAGATACATATTCTACAGAAATAAAAGCCATGACGTGAGTAGACATAAGCATGCCCATGTTCACTGCATTACTCAAAATAGCAAAAAGAAGGAAACGTAAGTGCCCATAAAGAGATAAACCTTGGCACATATACACAAAGGAATTCTGTGCTACATGAAAGAATAACAATGAATCTGCAAAACATCTCATAGCATGGATAAACCTGGTGGGCATTACCCTTAGTGAAATAAATCCATCACAAAGGGGCACTATTATAAGAAATCATTGCTGTGTTAATCTGGGTAGACTAGAGAAACAAATCCATGGACACTCTCATACATGGATAAGAGAGTTTTATATAAAGGGCAATTGTACATTAAGAAAGCATCCCCACCCAGTCCAGTCCAAGCTCATAATTCCGATATTAGCCAATATGCCCCACACCGATCTATAAAGTCCTCTTCAGACTCATGAAACACATGCAATGACACCAAATGCAGGATGATTACATGCCAGTGGGTAGAAAGTCTTTGGATCCAGTGGCGGCGTAAGCATCTCAGCACTGGCAGGGGTCTCCACATAGCTTCTCCAGTACCCAGGGCTGCATCAGGATAGGTCCATGTGGCTTCTCCTCAGGGATGTCTAGCAGGGAGTCAGCCTTTTCAGTAGACAGTCTCCAAGGAAATAAGCCAAGTCGCTCCTACCTCCAAAAAGGAAAGAAACAGGTTTCCCAGAATTCTCAGGAGAAAGGCATGCCCACACAGAGGCCTCATTGGCTATGAACCAATTGTCAGACTAAACTTCAACCCTTCACTCTCAATCCTCTCAAGTTCCAAACTGACACCAGATTATGTAACTACCACAATAGCCAAAACCGAACACTTCCTGTGCCTGAGGTTGAGTACTGGGCTTGAGGATTGGATGGCTGACGAATACCAACAAAAGTACAGTGACAGGCCACGTGCAAGGCATAGTTGCTGCTGGATGGCCCCTTGGTTTGGAGGAATAAAGCTGCAGTTCTATCATGCAAAGTCATAAAAGAGGGAACAAATAACCCCTGATGCAGCAGGTCTGATAACAGCACCACCATTCGGGGTCCCGCAGTTAGTCTAAGAATGGGAATGTGATTCAGCAAGACTGAGAAGAAACACAGGTAAATAAGACATGTCACTTTCTACCAGGGCTGGGTAACTGGGGCATAAGACTAGACTATCAGCAGACATTCTAGCCTGATGAGATAGATGATTTAATCCTTGACTCGAACCAAGAATGATGTTATAGAAAACTCAGAGAATGGGTATGGGTATCCAGGGTATGGATATTGAGTTTGAAATCAAGCTAATAAATGATATAAGTTGTATCCCTCAACTTTGATAAACATTCCATGACAACAAAATAAAAACTCATAAATAAAAAAAATTTTATAAAAAGCTAAGCTTTTCATATGACTCTAAGTTGGTCAAATATTAAAAAAATGAGCTATAGTAATCATCGCACATGTTTGGCATGATGTGTCCCATTTTGGGATGAGTGCTGATATAAAATAATACATGAGTCTTAATGTATTCTGTAAAATTTATTTTCCTTGCTCTCAGGAAAGTCATTCATTCTATTAGAATCAAAACATCCACTTAACTTTTTTTCTAGTCACAATGACAAGAAAAATCTTTCCAGAAGATTAAAATACAGGAGCTATACCAAGGGCTTGAGTAGAAAATGTTTTGGAAATAATGACAGCAACATATGTATAAATATGCTTGATATAATCGATGTATGGAATGTTATAAGAGCTGTAAGAGCCCCCAATAAAATGATTTTAAAAAGATTAAAACACAAGATATAATTGTATTACAAATGTACCCAATTGAAATGAGCGTTTATAAAAAACATAATGGAAATTTGAATTTCTGTGTTTTTCAAAAATGTTATTTATCCTCAAAAATATTTAAGTCATCTAACATTAAAAAACAGACTACACATTTTAATTTCTATCAAATATTTTAATAAAATTATAAAGAAAGCCGAAGCTTATTTAAAAAATAAAAAGGTTATGAGCAGCCACCTAGCTTACAACTGTTGGTGCCTCTTCTGTCTGGAGCAAAGGGAAAGGAGCGATGCAAGGAAGCAAATCCAAAGATCTAATAGACTGACCCACAGGCTTCCCTAACCGGCGACCAGAAAAGCCTGGATGCCGCCATTGACCACTCTGCCCAGGATCGCAAGAGAAGGTACTGGATACGGCAGGAGAAGAAGGTAGGGAAATTTCAGAATTCAATCTAAGAGTTCAAATTCAAAGCACTATCGAATATATTGACCTGACAGAGTCGGGTAAGACCCCCTAGACTGGTCTTCTAACTTAGAATGGAAGACACTTTCAAAGATCTCCTGGCTAAGGAAGGAGGAGAAGCCAAGTCCTCCCCAGCTCAAGACTTATTGCTACGAGGCACAGGTCAGACATCCCTCTGCCGTCCATCCTTTAGCCCACTCTGGCACCAGCCATCCCTCAACAACACACTACTTTCCTAACTGCAGTGGCCACAGAGAACTCACAAACAATACTCACAACAGAGGGGTTTATTAGGGAAGTCAACAGGTTATCATAAGTCAGGATCATTAGACAGCCTTTGGTTCACAGCAGCACCTCTCTTAAGTCAGCAGCCAAATCTCTCTCAGTCCTGTAGGCCCTTGGCTTCTGCCTGTGTGGGCCAGGAAGCCTGCTGTCAACTCTGCCTTGAAGTCTCATCGCTTTTGCAGCATTCCTTGTTCTGTCTCTTGGTCTTCTTGCCTCAGCCTTTGGTCTCCAATGCAGCAGCCTCTTGTGCCTCTGGTCTCGGCCTGACCAGTTCAGGCAGGGATCTTGCACATACTCCAAATGTGGCACTTCTCCCATGATGGTCCCAGAAATGCATTCTCTCCGCTTCTGGGATGGCTCTCTTCTACAGAAGCATTGCTTTGAAGGAGGTGTGGGTTTTGTCACCCTCTATTAAATGGTGACTCAGAATACAGCCCACCTTAATCCTTCCATTAGCACAGCTGAGCACTTCCTCCACAATGGGATTCTAACCCCAGGCATCGAGGCTAGTATTTATAATACACCACAAAAGTGATTATGGCTAGAAGGGTCATATTAATTAAATGATCTCACTTAGGAAAGAAAGAATAGAAACAGAAACACGAGAAAGAAGTGGCATTAAGTGATGTTATATTGAAGGGATTATAATCAATGAAATGAAATAAAATGTATATGAATTGTTGAATGAAAAACCGATTTTCTCTGTAAACCTTAACCCAATTCGCAATATTTTTTTCAAAAGAAAACAAAGAAGTTTTGTAGTACCATGTCCAATTGAAAGGTTCCTGACTTCTAAGAACTAAGAAAATTAAAATCGTTACTAATCTTTTAAAAATTATTTTAATAGGCATGTTAAGAAAAAAATCTATACCAACTTATTAATATCTGTTTGGGGAATAGTTAGACACTTTATAATCTATATATGGTATTCAATCAGCATTTAAGTCAGAAATGTATAAACATCTATGGGGGTGATAAATTATATATTTCAGTTCCCTGAGGAATTTTAATGAATTTAAATTTTTTTTGTCAGTAAAATTGCCCAGAGGCCAAACTTCATTTCACAGAATTGCATTTTCAACAGCACCTTGACACTACATCCAAAAGTATAACTCAGGAAGCCTCCGTCTTGCAGCAGGAATATATATATTACTCTTTCTGCTAAAGATCTTATTTTCAACTTTCATAATTCATGTAAAAGTATGAAGGTTGTCAAAAGATTTTGCTTACAGAACTCAAATGTAAAGCAAAGCTTATTACACTGGAAAAAGACTTTTTAAAAGAATATTAAATTCAGCACCTACATGATAAAATAATTGTTATAGTCATAAATCCTGTAAAAGAAAAACCTCAAAACATAGAAAGTATCCTATTAAAAATAAATTAAAACACATAGAATAAGCAATAGGATCATCCAGTCCTTTTCTCTCATTTTATATACTGATGCCCAAAGTCAACTCCCAAATGTCAGCAAGGTGCACATGGGGTCACTGCAAGTGGAAATCAGCCCAACAACAACCACCACCTAAGAGGGAAAACAGTCTCCTCCAAAGCCTGGCCTAGTTTTCCTTCCTGACTTCAGTGTATTCAAGTCTCTGGTTATACAATTTCTGCGATGTTTACATAAGAAAACAAGTAAGTGGTTATATTAGTTTTCCCAAGCTGCTATGACAAGCCGCGCTGGTGGAAAGGAATGAATACGGTAAAGGAAACATCAAGTCCTGTGGAAAGGCAGATGTTTAGGCCTGTGGACCCACGCGGTAAGTCCTCGCTGCTCCCTCCTTTACCTAAGCGTGCTCTGAGAGTCAGCAACCAAACATGGCCTACCAACAGCACCGAGAAATTGGAACATGAACAAGAAAACTAAATAAAGCACATCAGATCTTTCCTAACACGCAGACCCATGCAAGGAAATGTTAGTAAAGAACACGAATTTTATACTCGTATTACGTATATGGTGCGTAGAATCTTTTTCAAGTCAATAAATGAAAGCACGTGTGATTTTCTACATCAACTCACACATACCCTAAAAAATCAAACTTTAGTGCTCTCTCCTAGTCTACCTTTACTCTCTCCTAGTCCCAATTTAAGAAACCCTTAAACGGTGAGCCCTTTCAGAACTAAAATTTAGAGCTTATTAGATGTGGTGCAGTGGGGTAAGCCTTGGACTGCCAACAGCAAGGTTGGCAGCTTCTCCACAGGAGAACGATGAGCGTGCTTGCTCCCCTAAAGATTTGCAGTCCCAGAGACCCTAAGGTTTCTCTGGGGTCACTGTGCAGCAGCATCAACTCCGAGGCAGTGGCACTGGGGGACCGGCAGCTTCCCTAGCCTCCCTCTAGTTCCAGTCGTTTGCTCCTGATCAATGCATTTGCTTGTCCAAAGGGTTTCAAGCCACCAGTTGAAATGCAACCCATTAATGAGGCTACACCATCCTATTTCTTTTCCGTTTTCAAAGCATTTAGATTATTGTTTTCATCTATCAAAAGACAGGGAAGGAAGAGAGAGGCCGTTTAGTAATACCAGGCTCACGCTCATCGGGGTTATTGGAATACAGAAAAGCTCTGTTCCTCCCTTCCTTTGTTACAGCACTGTCCCTAGTGACACAATCCCTTCTTTTTAATATGAAATACTAGTCAGCTTTATTGTGTTGGGTAATAAACTGTAATCTTTCAAATTCTACTTTCTGATGAACTTAAAGTGCTCTGCGACAATTTCAGAGTGCTGGGGAATGCCAGTAGGCAGTCTCATTTCAAAGGAAAGGCTGCCACCTACTGACTGTAATCTCTTCCCACAGAAAGCTAACCGATCCCTCACGAGACAGTTCTCCTTAGAGACATTTAGTGCAATATATTCAACTACATCAACATAATCTCTTAAACAGAAGCCAAAATGACCACAACCAAGACAATTCCAATTCATAATAATCCTGGATACAACTTTTTAGTTCTCTTAAATATAAATTATTAAAAATATATATAATTATCTTTTCTTTTTTTTAACAAGCATGTGGCAGGTTTCTGTTTTGCTAGAAATTCCAGTCGACATTGAAAAGGGCAGCTACTTATCACAGTTGTTGTTCGGCGTCATCAAGTTGGTCCCCAGTCAGAGCAGAATGGAACTGCCCAGGCCTGCCGCCTCACAGCGTTGACGGCTGAGCCCATTGATGCCACCACTGTGTCGATCCCTCTCATGGAGGGTCTGTCTGCTCTGCCCTGACCTGCCACTTTAAAAGCACGTGAGTGATGTTTCTAAATGTGCTAAACTAACCCACGACTGGACCGGCACAGCTCTCCTCCCCACTTCCTTATTTGTCACTTCTGAAAGTTCACTTCTCATTAGAGAGCCTAATAGTGATTCAGTGGATCATCTCAAACAATTTGGAATGAGTTGCTATTTGATCATAATCCCACAGTTATTAGAAAAATTCACAGGAGTTGCCAACAATGAAATGAACACAGCTAGGTCACCATTAATTAATTAGCTCAGCCTCCTGCACTGTAGATAAAAATCTGCAAGTGCCCACTAAGCATAATAGGCTTTTCAAGTGACAGTTAATCTCTCTCCAACTTAACCAATATTCTGTAAAAAAATTAGACCAAGCAAATAGGGACAAAATGGGGGGCTAGTTACGATGAGTACAAGAATGAAGAAAATGTTCTGAAACGGATCTGGTGATGACTGTATACCTTTTCTTGATGTGACTGAACTATTGAATGGTGTGATACGTGAATTATATGCCAGTAAAATTGTTTTTAGATTTGGTTTAATATTTAAAATACAAAATAGGTACAGTAAGCCACCATCTAGATAAGAATGCAAAGGGTAAGTTCACTCACTCAACAACATACACCTAATAAATATGGTCAGATATGGTATTAGGAGTCAAGGATGCACAAGTGAAAAGATCTTTTGCCTCCGAAGAGCTGCCTGGTGTGTAAACTTGGGTAAGAAAAATCTGCACTATAACCTAAAAGTGTCGGAGAAGTCATCTGACCGGTGCCAGAGTGGTGTTGGAGTGTGCTTGGACAGCTAGGAAGAGGGCTCTCCGAAAGGAGGAAAGAAGAGTCGCGTGTTTGTCTGCTACATCAGTGAGGGAGAAAGTTATAGATGACATGTGCAAAGGATAAGTGATATCTAGCGGGGCCAGGGAAAGTGTAAATCAACAGCAATCAACGGCAAATCAACATTAATAATAAAGTGAATGGATTATTAATTGTCTTTTGTATATACAGCAGAGTTTTTTATATAGCTAGCAAAGAAACGTGAATTTTAGAATAATCATGTCTCAAATAATGATGCTCAAACTGGACAGAGGCGACACTTACCAGAAGGGAGAACACTAAGAGAGGCAATTAAGTCACCCATGCGGTGATGAGCAAGGGGCTGAAGTGCCGGGGTAGGAGAATGAAGGCTCCAAATGAAAGGTAATTATAGACAAACTGTACCGATGAAACTGGCAAAAGTTGACTGGATGTGTACGGTCAGAAGGAAAGATTAGGAGCTCCCCTTTCTGGTTTAGAAAGATTGCAGCGCCCAGGCAGGCACTACAGTAGGAGACACGCGTCCACCGGGAAGATGGAATTAGCTCAGCTTCTTACAGTCCTCCGTGTGAAAGGACCGTGAGACACTGGCGTGAAGATGCTGCGGTGGCTACTCACATTGAGCATGGGGATCTGAAGCCCAGGACAGGGTTCTGGACTAGAAATGGGCATTGAGAGGTCGTCAGTATGGAAGGAGAAGGGAACAGGAATGAAATGCTCCAGGCAGAACGAGCACAATAAGAAATAAAGTACCAAAGTCAAGAAAGGGCTCTTCAGCTTAAAAGAAGCAAGCAGCCAGCCTGCCACAAGACTGGATCTGGCCAGAGTAGCAATGCCGATAGTGGCTAAACAGCGCGCTGATACCAGGAATTAAAATGCCTAAGTTACAGAAGGAAACGTCTTACTCGAGTCTATCATGGTCTAGAAGTAAAGACACCTATAGTTTTGCTCACGAGATGAGTAATTTTTCTTCTTTATGCTTATCTGTATTCCTATCATTATAAATTGTAGGATAAAAAAATGTAACTTGACCCAGAGTTTTGTCTTTGTCTTGGTTCCTGAGCTATAGCCCATGAAACCTTAGCCTCTCCCTAGTGATTGTCTTCAAGAAGCCTCCAAAACACACCAAGGGGACGATGGTAATAAACAGCCTCCCTTTGAAGGCTGGACAGGCCAGAACCAAAGAGAGAACTGACGCGGGCTGTGCTTCAATCAGCCACACCAGGCAATGCAGCCCAGGGCCGCTCCCGATGCCCAAGTCCCCTGGGTTTCCAGCACGATGAACACACTGATGCACACAGAAAGCAGGGCTGTCTCTTTGGGGGACATGTAAGCTCAGCATTGGGAACCCTTCTAGACCTCAACTTCTATGGCTCTTCATTTGCATCATTTCTGGTACAATAGAACTATCATTGTTAATCCAAGAAAATGTCGAGAAAGATTGCTACTAGGATTTCAGTGCATATGTGCATCAGTTTATTGCAACAAAACCTGTTTAAATATGTCTCTCGGCTCCCTGATGGCTGCACACAGGTTCTCTCGGGGATACACATGCCTCAGAGGGTCTCCCCTTAGGGCGCCTTCAGAAAAGCTCGTTGTAATCGTAGTTTGTAAGGGGATCCGGGAGGACAGTTCAATTCCACTCAGAGGTCAACTCAGAAGGGGAGGGGAGTGTTTTTTGGGATTCCAGAGATGTACACTTGATAAGATTTCTAGAACAAAGGATGATCAAGGGCGCTTATTTTTTTTAAAAAAAAGACATAAGAGCGTTGAACACTATGTTGGTGATAAAAATGTGAGGATGTGTCCGTGATGCATCACAGCACCGCGCCTGCTCATTTCTCCAGGGCGGCAAAGGGCGTCCTCGGGGGGGCTTCACTGGGCAATATTACGGCGGCCTCCGCTTTCCCGCCCAGCTCTTGCCCCTCCAGACTTCGTTTTGTTCCTCAAATTCAAAAGCACTGAAAAGGAGCAATTGGAGCCCCTTGAGGATGGTTTCAGGGGAGAAGCACAGAATCCCTCGGGGAAGCGCTACACTACCTCCACATGTGCACGGATCTGGAGGAAGGCTAAGTCAGGAACACCTTCACCATTTGATATTGTTTAACAAAAGTCGCTATGATTGTATAGCAAGACTTCCTGATTTACCCTCATATACAATTTCCCATGTGTTCTGCACCAAACAAAGTGCTTGGAATTCTCGAACCTAAGAGAATAGTAGGTCAGAAGGGTTAGAGACTCAAGGGACTCCCAAGCTTACAAGTGTCTTCCTGAAAGTGGGAAGGGAAAATCTATATGTGTGGTCATCTGGTCAGAAGTGAGGGTTCTGGGGAAACTCCCAAGCTTGCAGCTGGCGCCTGAGGTCTTGGACACAGTTAGCAGTCTGAAGAACCATGTCCTTTCACTTGTGAGGTCCGACCCAGTTCGAGGGGGTTCAGGTCAGAGGAAGAAATGCAGCAGTAGAACATATGGGAATAGAATTGATATTGAATTAATCCTTGCAATTTAATGTCAGTAAACTGGATTTGATATTCCCACACATACACGCGTTACTTTCAAAATCAACCTTTTAAAAGGTTCTAACACTTTGCTAAGGTCTGTACGTTTATAATAATCTGAGTGAACTGGAAAAATAACCTTTTCCCCATCTATCTCAAACTCTAACCAACGATTGTACAAAATGAGGAGAAAGCAGAGGGCCAGGCCCTGGAAACTCACTGGCTAGAAGTGACAGAAAACAGACCGAGCTGAGCGTTGCGGGTAAGGGCCACAAGACTTGCCGTGACAGGCTTCACTGGCACACAACAATCTCGGAGAGCAGCGGGATAGGGGATGGCACACCACAGTAAAATGCAAGCCTCAAGACCGGCACTCCTACACACGTGCTTCACAGAACAAGGGCAAAGGCAAGACGTAAGGAAGATGTCCATTCCTCCTATCCCCAAACTTAACTGCTTTGCCAAAAAAAAAAAAAAAAACGTCAAGCGCATCCCTACCAGTCCCAAGTCAGAAACCATTCTTTACAAAGCAGGTCGTAGGGGGAGGAACGTTAGGATGGGCGACAATGCACCCTAAGGGGTTGCTAAATCTAAGTGAGTCAAATGAAATGAGTAAAATCAATAAACAGAAATTCATCACATTCCAGGCAAATGACAAAGATGAGTTGGGATAAACCAAAAGAACTGTGAAGAAGAGTAATAAAAGATTCAATATGTTACAGAAAATATGTGAACAGAACCGACAGAATCTTGGACTACAAGTAACAGCGCTGAGATTGGCTACGGCAGAAGCAGGAGGATCTCAGAAGTTCTCTTGGCAGATGAACGAAAGGATAAATAACACATTTAATAAAGTTTTTAAATCTACATATGTGTAATCTGGACTAAATCAGAATTATCCGTGTGTCTGTGGAAATGAAAAGGAGTCCATCTACACAAGAAACATATGGCTAAACAACATGACAGGCAAATGTTGTATAATAAAAACCCGAAAAACTCAGAACTTATGTAAGGTGGGCACCTGTCAGAGAAGGGAAAATCAAGTCACTTTTTAGTAAAAAGAGTGATAATAAAGGGTTAAGACTGCACCTGTCAGAGGTGGAAATCTTGTGAGACCTCCTAGGGAAAAAGCCCAGTGCCATCAAAGTCAGTTCTGTATTGTTACGATCTGTAAGCAAAAGTTTACAAGAACATAATTCATACATAAAAATACTAACTTACCATATTTGTCTCGCAAGCCAACGGTGCATCTAAAGACTCCACCAAAGGCAACATCTTCACCAAATATTACTGAAAGACAATGTTTAAAAAAGCACATTTAATTTAATAATCCCTAAATTATGCTAACTTTGAGAAAGAAGTAATAGAAATGTTTACCTTATATATCACAAAACAGAAATCGGCCATAGCTCTAGATCAGGCTATCTCAACTTGGCATTATTTGCTTAGTAATTCTTAGCCATGGGTACTGTCTTGTGAATTACAAGATGTTTAGAACCATCTGTGGACTCTAGCCACGAAATATCCACACAAATATGGCATCCAAAATTATCTCCAGACATTGCTAAATATACGAGCGGAGAAGGAAAGTCAGGAGGTGAGAGGTGTAAAAACGCCCCTTCTTGAGAAAGAACCACTAATCTAGAATTTCATCTTGTTTAACCCATGAGAAATAATGAGGTCAGAGAAGAAGCATGTGACTTGCCAGTTGGAAAGCTACAAGTAAATCCGTGGCTCACACTCAGGGCTCCTGAGTCCCGGGCCACTGCTTTTCGTATGCATGGGATGCTGTGAGTCAGCCATCTGAAGAGCTAAGGAAGGCCATTCTAGGCCAAATGAATGGTCTTAAAGAGAAAAATGACTTATGTTAACAGAAAGGAACAGTCTGGCTGAAACATGGTAAACAAGGCAAAGAATGGTATTAGTAAAACTGAGATGAGCTTTAAAGTCAAGTAAAAATAAAAGAGGGGCTATTAAGAGATCTAAAATCTAGTCCCATGAATGCAATTAATCAACCACGTGAACCCTGAGGAAATAAACTTCTCTGTGCTTCAATTTACTTAGTTTTGCATATAAGAATCATCCTGGGATCCAATTCTAAACAAACCAGCTATAATTGGAGCACTTACTCAAAAGCCAATATCCAACTTATTTAGAATCGATTCAGTGGCCATATAAGAACTCAGGAATTATAAGGATACATGCTAACCACTGTCCGGTTAGTGAGCACATATAGCAACATTAGCCACAATTTACACTTTTAAACAAATTAAAAATATTACAGCTATACTATTTTCTAGTGGAAATTAAACTCCACCTGAGAAATGTTGATACCTGTCACCTTTCAAAGATCTGTAAAAACAAAACTGCTAAGAAATTATTGTTATTAAAATACATTAAAGAAATAAACATAGTTGGACATGCAACATATTTTTCTCATATGACCTAGGTATACAGATTTCAGTAGTCAGACTAGGTGCAACAAGACTGTGGGGGGCGGGGGAAATGGGAAATTAATGCCAGAAACATATTTCAGTTCATAATAAAATTTTAAAAACTAAAATCCACATCACCAATTTGAATAAATTTTCAGAATGGAGATTTGATCCCTCATTTCATTCTCCAGTCTAGTTCTAGCTTCCTTCTTAAATATAACTTGTCTTTCACTTGACCTTGAAACTAAGAATACTCAAGGATAAATCCAAGATTAATCATTTAAAATACATATAAGTAAAGCCAATCATATTTTAAAATATATCATGGAAGAACAACTATTTTTCTACTAATAATTCAATAAATTATTTATAAAGATATTTCCAAAATGAGCAACTTGAATGGAAATGTCCCCCAAAAGGAAGGAAAGCATCAATTTTATATTATCTATATTGACAGCTTCATGAGGTAATACTTGAGGTTTTTCTCCAGGGACAAATAGGAGGACAAGAAGGTTGTTCATCCAGAAAGCATTAATACAGGATCACAGACACACATACGACAAAGGAATGTTAACTCAGTGGCAGTAGCTACTAGTACGGAATATCTGCAGATTATAGATGAGTTTCATTCCTAAATCTGCCCTAAGTCAAATTTATATATAATGTATGGTTCATATCTAAAGTCAGTCAAATGTTTCTCTTAGTATATAAGATATAGTCTTCCTCTCTATGTATAATAAACATTAACAAAACACTTCTACA
Organism: Tenrec ecaudatus; assembly: GCF_050624435.1. Classification (NCBI taxonomy): domain Eukaryota; kingdom Metazoa; phylum Chordata; class Mammalia; order Afrosoricida; family Tenrecidae; genus Tenrec; species Tenrec ecaudatus. The sequence continues at coordinate 94,155,929 of NC_134536.1, forward strand.
TACTCTAAAGCATTTTTAGTCAATACTAATAAGGTTTTGGTGCATATTTCAAAGTAGCATCCAGGGTGTTACTAAAAACCATTGCATGTACCTTGAATTTTAATGGGCTTTACAGTGGTTTATTGTAACGACAGCTTGTACATAAATCATACTTCTGTATCAGAGAGACTGTTTGTACTAACTAATAATGAGTGAATTTTTAAAAGTGGGTTAATATCACAATTTGATTATTTACTCTGCATCATTTAATCAGGTCTTTTGAAAATGTCAAGTAGATACAGTGTTAAATCCTTTTTAAAATCATTTTTTGGGGGCTCATAAATCTCTTATCACAATCCATACATCTATCCACTGTGTCAAGTTCATTTGTACATTTGTTGCCATCATCATTCTCAAAATATTTGCTTTCTACTTAAGCCCTTGGTATCAGCTCCTCATTTTCTCCTCTCTCACGAACCCTTGATAATTTATAATTTATTATTATTTTTTCATGTCTTACACTGTCCGATGTTTCCCTTCACCCACTTTTCTGTTGTCCGTCCCCCAGAGAGGGGGTTATATATAGATCCTTGTGCTCAGTCCCCCCTTTACAGTGTTAAATCTTAAGGGTTAATTTTGTCAAGCAAATCTTTCATTCTAAATTTGCATGCTATTATAAAACTGCTGCCACTGGATAGAGCAGAGGTGGTACACTGGTGGTTATGGGAGCTGGAGGCACAGGGAATCCAGGGTGGATGATACCTTCAGGACCAGGGGTGTGAGGGGCGGTGCTGGGAGAGTGGAGGGTGAGTGGGCTGGAAAGGGGCAACTGATTACAAGGATCCACATGTGACCTCCTCCCTGGGAGATGGACAGCAGGGAAGGGGGCGGAAGGGAGACTCCAGATAGGGCAAGATATGACAAAATAACAATCTATAAACTATAAAGGGCTCATGAGGGAAGGGGGAGCGGGAGGGAGGGGAAAAAATGAAAAAAAGAGGACCTGATACAAAGGGCTTAAGTGGAGAGCAAATGCTTTGAAAATGATTAGGGCAAAGAATGTACAGATGTGCTTTATACAATTGATGTATGTATATGTGTGGATTGTGATAAGAGTTGTATGAGCCCCTAATAAAATGTAAAAAAAGAAAAGAAAAAAAAAACTGCTGCCACTGAGTTAATTCCATCTCGCGGTGATCCTCGGTGTGTCAGCATAGCTGTGCTCCAGGGTTTTCAATGACTGATTTTTCAGAAATAGTGTACAAGGTCTTTCTTCAGAGGCAACTCTGGGTGAACTCGAACCTACAAACTCTCTTAGCAGATGAACACATTAACTGCTACCACCACTCACAGGAAAGCCCAAATGAAGTTTACCTGCAGTGGGATCCTTTGCCAATGAATTATCCAAGGCACTTGTTACTGACTGGAAAAGATTCATTTTCTGTGTTTGCCCTGTGAAAATCAAAAGGTGTTGCAAACATTATAAAATACATAAAAATAACCAGTTTCTCCCTCCCTATTTCTTATCCATTAGATCTAAACATTGGTCTCAGTGGTTATAAAAGGAGACATGAAACTAAAGCAGACCTAAGATTCATTAGCTACATACAAGTTCATTCCAAGAAAACAAACAAACAAACAAAAAATAACCAGTTTCTTAGCAGTTGATTATAACTTGATTTAAATTCAGCTAAAAGGAGGTATGGAATATAGAATCTGCATTTATGGAATGGTTTACTGACTCTGTGGATAACACCAAACCAAACTAGACCTTAAGAAGTTGTTGGTGAGGAAACCTTACGTGTATTAAACATTTTAAAAATACATATAAAAAGGGAAAAAGAATATAATTGAATGACCAAATTTGTGAAAACAATAAAAGCTATGAAAATCAGAAAGGGGAATCAGGATGAGAGTGGCATGTTCAGAATCTAAAACATGAAGAAAAGCAAGCGATAAGTGACTAGTATCATGTATTAAGCATGCTACCAATAGCAATTGATAATGGACCATAAAATTATGGGTAAAGTGACATATAAACCTTAGTAGCCAGAAAACACATGTTAGTGAAAAGATGAATACATTAGAAACCTCATCCATTGTTGCTAAAAAGTACATTCCCTGTAGAGTTCAATATTTTCCCCAAAAAAGTTCAACAAAAAATTACCATATGACCCCATAATTCCACCCCTAGTTATACAAGGTTAAGTCAGAAAGTACTGCCACAAAACCATAGAAAACTTTATGAAACAATGTACAGCTATTGTTTCCTGATAGCCTCCCTCCAGGTCTACACACTTTGACAGCAGTGTTTCCCTCTCTCCATCCCACCCTGAGCAATGCCACGCTTCTGATTTATCATTTACAGCACCTCAAACCGCAGCTGTGGTTTCTCCAGTGACGCGAGTTGTATTTCTTTGCAATATTCTTTGTGTGTGGAGACAAAATGAAGTCTGAAGGAGTGAGATCAGGACTTGGAAAGTGGATGTGGTAAGGTTTTTCAATGAATTCTCCTAACACAGATTTTGCTACACTCAAAGAATAAGCAGGTGCATTGTCGTGATTAAAACAAACATTTTTTAATTCATCAAACAATGCCCCTACCTTTTTCGCACCAATATAGTTCCAATTATCTTAACATGTCTTCTGAATAAGTCCTCACAATCATCCTATGTCTTTCAAGAATATCTGTCAAGATCATCCCCTTCGAATTCCCGCAAAAACAGTGGCCATAACTTTCTGGAATTGAACTGGTCCCGTACACCCCCTTGGAAGCCATGAGTTTGAAACTTTTTTCTTGAAGGTACCGAGACTACAACACGATGAACACAATTAACGTTGTACACTTAAAAATCATTAACAGGCAACATTTTTGCTACATATATTTTATCACATTAAAAAACTAAGTTAAAAATGATCCATTTATTCTTGGATTAAGCCTGGTGTCCACAGACCAAGGCTGTAAAGTCTTGCTATCATACAGCGCATACTGGAAAGTGGATTTTTGCAGATGCAGTAAAGTTAAAGTTGTGAATACTTTATCATTTGCTCTCCTTTGACCCATTTTAAATTTGTTCAAGTTTCTAATAATCTGGGATTTGTTGTTGTGTTGTTGTTTCGGGTTTTTCCTTGTTATATTTTGTTGCTGTTGGTTTCTTGCTGAGTTTCAGTACAGGTATCTCTATAGAGACTATAACTTGATTAATGGTTTCTTGGGAGTATGGCAGGGGAGTGTGGGGAAATGGAGAGCTAAAATGAGTACAAGAAAGAAGAAAACATTCTAAAATTGAGTGTGCTAATGATCGTACATGACTTTTTTAATATGACTGAACTATTGAATAGTATGATATGTGAATTATGTGCCAACAGAACTATTCATTTTTTAAAATTAAAACTAAAATTTTTTTAAATGATCAGTGTGTTCACACGAATTTAAAATTACAAAACGCACCTTAGTCATCTAGCATGCTAGAGGAAAAAAGAATCACTCATATTCTAAACCAAAAACCATCGAGTCGGTCCTGACTCATTGTGACCCTCTAAGACACGGTAGTCCTGCCCCCATGAGTTTCTGAGGCTGTAACTCTTTACAGGAGTAGAAAGTCCTGTCTTTCTCCTGGTGGTTTTGCACTGTGGACCTTGCTAAAGTTAGCAGCCCAACCTATGTCCACTGTGTTAGTCTGGGCTGACTAGAGAAACAAATTCATAGACACTTATTTGTGTGTAAAGGAGAACTTTATATCAAAGAGTAATTGTATATTAAGAAAACAACCCAGCCCAGTCTATTTCAAGTCCATAAGTCTGATATTAGTCCATATGTCTAATACCAGTCTATAAATTCCTCTTTAGACTCATGCAACATATGCAATTATGCTGAATGCAGGAAGATCACGGGCCAGTGGGTGGAAAGTCTTACGGATCCAGTGGGGGTAGAAGCATCTCAACACTGGCATGGGTCTTCACATGGCTCCTCCAGTTCCAGGTACCTGGCTCCATCAGCATACCTCCATGTGACTTGTCAACAGAATGTCGCACAGGGAGAGAGCGTGCGCCACCTCCAGGGAGGAAGACAGGAGTTCCCAGAATCCTCTGCAGAAGCCATGCCCACACAGAGGCCTCATTGACATGCAAGACTCCACCCCCCTTTGCAAATTGACAGATTATGTAACTGCCACATCTACTATGTCACCAGAGTTCCTACATTGTTCTATAAAGAATCTTTTATTAAGCCAGTGGTTCTCAACCTTCCTAATGCCACGACCCTTTAATACAGTTCCTCATGTTGTGGTGACCCCCTAACCATGAAATTATTTTCGTTGCTACTTCACAACTGTAATTTTGCTACTGTTATGAATCAAGACACCCCTGTGAAAGGGTCGTTCGACTCCAAAAGGGTTCACGACCCACAGGTTGAGAACCACTATATTAAGCTTTAAGCAAGACAAAGTCAAGGGAACCTCATTGCTCATAAACAGAGGCTGGTGGATGCATCTGACTGGATACTTTCTATAAATGCCCAGGCAAGTTCCCTAGTTCTTTGTGCGTACTTTCTGAATACCAATTAATCCATTTTCATCCGCACCTTGCTGAGGTCAAACTACTCCCTCCCTGGACTTGCCCTGACTTGTGCCAGGATAACCACTCCAAAGCAAACAACCACCTCAAAACTCACTGCCACGGAGTCCATGCTGACCCCTAGAGATCCCCTGCCCTGGGGGTCTCCAAGGCAGTAACTGTTTACAGGCATAGAAAGCCCAGTCTTTCTCCCTCAGTGTGGAGCTGCTGGTGGTTTGTAACTGCTGACCCTGAGGATCACTACCCAAATTGTAGCCACTCCCAGGGCTTCTGAAGCACAGCCACGCTGCTGGTGTATTGGTCAGCAAGTACTGGGGAGGCAGCATAAAGAATGTGAATAGTACCTTATGTCAACATTCAAAATGCAGGTGAGCCCCACTGTTGACCCATCTTCCATAAACAAATTCCTTTAGAATTTAAATTCGTATGCATTTTCTCATGAATTGTGGATTTTCTTTAAAAAACCTTTGACTACACTGAGGTTGGTGGGCTTTTTTCAGCAAGGCTGCTTTTTTTAAGGCAAGCTTTTAAGGCCACGGGGAGCTCTGCTGGTACAATGGTTATGTGGTCAGCTGGTAACCATCAAGTCAGCCAGCTCCCCTGGGGAAAGACCAGGCTTTCTAGTTCCACAGAGTGTCAGCCTCAGCATCTCACAGGGGCAGTGCTACCCTTTCCTAGAGGGTTGCTATGCGTCAGCATCGATTGGACGGCAGTGAATTTGGTTTGGGGTTTCTGTTTTAAGACCACAGATCTTGAAAGCTGGGTGCCATCAACATCCTACAGCACCCCATTTCAGTGATGGTCTCCTGAGAGTAAGCAGGGAGCAGGGTGAGGGCGGCTTGATCTCGGTCGAGCTGAAACCTTGAGTGGGAGTTCAAGTTCACTTGTAGAATGCATGTGTATGTTATGGTGCTGTCCAGGAAGCAGGCAAGTGCTAACTGTTAAGTGAGCAGAGGAGGCTGGCTGCTCCCATTTAAGAGGCACAGTCTTGAAAACCACGCTGGTGGACTCTGTCCTAGGAGTTGCTATGAGCCAGAATGGATTCCATGGCTGTGGATTTGGTTTGAAGTGTATAAATTATAGAGTGAATCACTTCGTGGGAAATATATTAACTCGCTGGGAAATTACATTAGAAGCAATCTTCATACATTTAATAATTCTAATAATAGTATCATTAATCCAGTCAATAATACTCATTAAAATAATGATGAGGAAACTATTTTGCCTAAAGCACAAAAAGGTTTACGTATAACGTAAGAGACAGAACAAAATTACTTCAAAAGCAATGACAGGGTCAAAACAGCAAATGCAGTAACATTCATTCACTATAGAGGAAGCTATTTTTTTTAAGAAAAAAGTTCATCTATATGTATGATGGTAGCAGAGAGCAAGTATATCAACAAATCTGTATGGTACATTCTCACCAAACAAAAACCCAAGTTGCCAGCAGAGAGCAATCCTCAAATGCAACAAGGACTTACAGTCCAGTGAACTCAGGGGCTTGCGTTCGATAGAATAAATGAAAGAGCCTGTTCCTCACTGTGTTAATCCAGGTACACTAGAGAAACAAATCCATAGAAACTCATATGTATATAAAAGAGAGTTTTACCCCTCTCCCCAGAAGAATTCACTTCAGGGGACCACACCGAAGCTACAGCTCAGGGAGAGGGACAGGTTTGATCAGAGCACACAGGAGCAAATGAAGGGAGAGGAAGAGAGAGTGGAGCACATCCTGGCCCACCAATCCCTGAGGACAAGGCTCCTGCTCAGAGCAGCCAATGCACGAAGAGGACCGTAGGGCCGGCCCCACTACGAGACGCAACGTCCCTCACTAACCCATAATGCTACAGGGGACAACACTGGAGACACAGTGTGGGAATTGTGCCCAATCTGACCCTATCACACCGAGGTGAAACACTAAAGGTGTGCAACAGAACAGCAAGGGGAGAAGAGCAATGAAGTTCCCAGGAAATACCAAAAATAGACTTTGGGGCCAGGGCGTGGTACCCCATCAGATTCAACCAGAAAACACTCCTAAAGCTCAACAAACAGACCTGGAACTAGTTATAGGCTTTTTTTTCGTTTCTTTGTCATTGGTTTCTTGTTGTTGTTGTTGTTGTTGTTGTTGTTGTCTTTTGCTTTGTTTTGCTCTGTCTTGTTTTTGTGCATATTATCTCTGCATGTCTTTCTAGATAAGATAGGTGTTGGGATACACAAGCTACAGGAGAAAACAATGGAACCGATCACAAGGACCTACATATAACCCGCTCCCTGGGGAACGGACAACAGACAATGGGTGAAGGGAGAATTGGACAATGTAAGACATGAAAAAATAATAATTTATAAATTATCAAGGGTTCGTGAGGCAGAGATGGGGAGGGAGGGGGAAAATGAGGAGCTGATACCAAAGGTTCGAGTAGAAAGAAATGTTTTTAAGAATGATGATGGCAACAAATGTACAAATGTGCTTGACACAATGTATGGATGTATAGATTGTGGTAAGAGTTGTATGAGCCCCAATAAAATGATTTTTTTTTTCAAAAAGAAAGCATCCCAACCCAGCCAATCCAAGGCCATAAGTCCAATATTAGCCCATATGTCCGATACCAATGCATTAAAGTCCTCTTCAGACTCACAAAACACATGCAATGACACCGAATGCAGGACGATCACAGGCCAGTGGTTAGAAAGTCTTTGGATCCAGTGGCATTGTAAACATCTCAGCGCTGGCAGGGGTCTCTACATGGCTTCTCCAGCTTCAGAGGTCTGGCTGTATCAGAGTAGCTCCATGTGACTTCTCCAGCTCAGTGCACTAGTTTAGTTCCATGTGTCTTCTCACCTGCAATGTCTCTCAGGGAGTGAGCAGAGAGATAGTGTCTCCTGCCTCCAAGAAGGAATATAGAATTTCCCAAAATCCTCAGGAAAAGGTCATGCCCAGAGAGGTTTCATGGGCAATGATCCGATGGACGGACTAGACTCCACCCCGTCACTTTAATCCTCTCAAATTGACACCAGATTATGTGACTACCACCCTCACACATAGTAAAGCTATTCTCTGCCTCAACCCACCAGGGTGTTTCAACATCCAGTTTAAGCTTCTAGCTAATGGGTAAGCGCTAGTAGAAAATGTTAAATATAGCCATTTTCTCCTCCCTAGATAAACAAAACCTAACTGAAACCTGAGACATTTTTTCTATCATTCCTCATCAGTAGTTTAAAAAATAACATGAGACAACAGAGGTTCTTCAGCAGACCAAGAAGTTGTCAACATTTTCATTTTACTTGGATCCACACAATGCAATCCATGGAAGCACCAGTGAAGAAATCAAACAAGATCTTGCACTGGACAAATCTGCTGCAATAGATCTCTTTAAAGGGTTAAAAATAAATTACGACACTTTAAGGAACAAGGTCTGCCAAGCCGTGATATTTCCAATTACCTCAAATTCATGTGGAAATTGGATGATGAATAAAGAAGACTTAGGAACTCCTGCAGTTGAATTGTGAAGCTGGCAAAGAAGATTGAATATATCATAGATTGCCCTAACAACAAATAAATTTACCCTGGACGGAACACAGCTGGATGTTCCTTAAAAGCAAAGATAGCAGTACTTCATCTTGTACTGTGGACGTGTTACCCAGAGGCATCAGACACTGCAGGAAGACCTCATGTTGGAAAAGCAGTGGGTCAGTAAAAGAAGAGGAAGAACCTCAATGAGATGGATTGACACAGTAGCTGAAAAAACGGACTCAAGTATGGAAACGATTTTCTATACGAGACACTGAGGGTGTCTCAGGACCAGATAGAATTTTGTCCCATCTACATGGGTTGCTATGAGTCAGAATCAACTGAACACTAGTGATTTTACTGGGAGCAGCTAAGTGGTTAAGTCCATCATCCTTTCACTTAGCAGCAGCAATCATCAAATCATTCCATTCGGCTTTTCATGCCATATCCTCTGTTTCTCCCAACAAATGATCTTCACTTTCCTAATGAGTCTGGATAAAAAACTGGGGGACAATAGGGATTAATTCAGCTGTGAGTGACTGTAACAGTATTGATTGCCATCTTGCTGGGCAGAAAGTCAGCCACCTCTCATAAGCAGCAAAGGAGAAGACCCAGGGTTGGAGCACGTCCTTTGGAACCTGAGATCCCGCACGTTGACCCTTCTTGATCCAGGAGACAGATGTAACACGAGGAGTAGAAGAGCAGCAGCAGCAGAATCGGGAGCCACAGCGTGACACAGCGCAGCACACTCCTCTGCAGACAAAGCAAGTAAAGCTGAGTGCTTTGGGGCAGGAGTAGGGTACCTTTGTGCACTTAATTGGGGAAGCTGGGTTTGCAGACCCTCAAAGCTGGAACTGAGCACCTTGGAGTTAGGCTTTCAGTGAAATGGCACATCTTTTAGGCATTTAATGGAAGCACTGAAAGAGCTTTGCCCATTGCCCAAGAGGGCAGAGCCCAGGCCAAGAGGCTGATGGCCAGAGAGAGGCCTATATTCTAGCACAGGAGAGAAGGAATCATCCTAACTGAACAATTGAGCTTATTACATGAAGATTGTAACTTACTAACTTCCCTAATAAACCCCATAACTGTAAGCATTTCCTATGAGTTCTGTGAGCCCACTACTATGAATTACCCAACCCAGCAGAAAAAAGAAGAGTCTAGCAGTAGACTGAGCAATGGGAAAGTGCTGTAGACAGAGCAGTGGCTGAGCACTTCCCCGCAGCACCACCAGGCCTCCTCAGTTGGTAGAGGGGTTTGAAATGTAGCCAGATCTGACTCAAGAACCCTAGCTCTTAGTTTCTGTGTAATATTGTCTCTAAAACACTCAAATCCTCCAAGATGACACCAAAAAATGGGATAAAGAAGAAAACTCTAAACCAAATTCCCAGTCTATAATATGGGAAAGAAATGTAAAGTAAAATACAATGAAAAAGAAGGACCGCTGTCTCTTTTCAAATGAGATACCAAAAGAAAAAAAATATACTATTTTTAGGGAAAGCAAAGTTTGAGGCAGAGTTGGAGAGGGTGCAAAATGTTCTGTGACAGATTGAAAATTTTATTAATGGTACAAGAAGCAACATAGGAGAGCAGTAAAGAGCATGGACTCTTGAGCCAGACTGCTTGAAAATGGCGTGTGGCTCCATCTCTTAGGAATGCTGTGACCTGGGACAGTATACAAAAAAACTCTCACTACCATCGAGCCAAGGGGACTGACAGCCTTGGTGGTATAGCGGTAATACACTGGACTGCTAACTGCAAGGTCGGCAGTTCAAAACCACCAGCCACTCCTCAGAAGATGGGGCTTACTCTCATAAAGTTACAATCTCAGAAACTCATAGGGGCAGTTCTACCCTGTCCTATAGAGTCACTATGAGTCACGACAGTATGAATGTGCAAAAATAAAAGTGTAACCTAATTGTGTCTATTTCCTTGACAGTAAAATATGGACACTAATAGTACTTGAATCACAGCACCGTGTGGGAGATGAAATGGGATGATAAATGAAAGGCACTACGGAGAGTACACAGCACACAGTAAACAAAAATCAAAACCTACTGCTACGGAGTCAAGTCCAAGGCATTGCCACCCTACATAGGATTTCCAAGGATGTAATTCTTTACAGAAGCAGACAGCCTCCTTATTTTCCCAAGGAGTGGCTGGTGAGCTTGAACCGCCAACCTCTAGCTTAGCAACCCAATGTTATCCTATAGAGCCACCACACATCTAGGACTAATAGAAGTATCTCCTACCATTGTTTTTATCATTCTGTTGGTATCAAGATAAGGCTTCGAGGAACTAGTCAGAATAGAGAGAAGTGACAGGAAGGAAGGAGGAAAAACGGCTCACGTTGGAGGCAACTCTAGAAACAAGAGGCAAGCAAAGACACTCTCTCCCCGTAAGGTTTCCCAACCCCGACATAAGGGATTGTGGCGGCATGTGGGCAATGCCTGCCTCATAGTGTTCTTTTCTGCCAACACTTCCACCTACAGAACCCCACTGATCAGTGTGGATGCCTCCTGACATTACCTTCATGAACTCACAACAGGATGGGCACACTAACAATATTTGGTCTTTTTTCCTCTGGACTTTTATCCTGATTTCCTATTCCTCGCCTCTTACAAATCCACTGCGTATGAAGCTCACACTTTCTGATCTTTTACACACGCAGTTCCCTTCCCTGTTGACAAAGTCATTGTCTTTTTCTGGAATCCAGATTTTTAGCTTTCATGGGTCCAGGGGTGTCCTTTTATAGGCTGGCTACAAATCACAATACATGCATTATTGACTTGAATTTATGATTCTTGTTAGTTTTCTGTTGTTTGATTTTTTTTAATGGTTTTCTGTAGATGAACTACAAGATAGGCAAATCTACAGCAACAGTAACTGGATTAATGGCTCCATGTAAGTATGCCAGGGGAGGTTGGGGGGAACTGGGGAGCAAATATTGTTATTAGAAAACATTTAAAAGTGTTCTACGTGATTGTGGTGATGAATGATGTGATTTAACTATTTAATTGTATGACATGTGAATTACATGCCAATAAAATTGTTGGGGGAAAATTATTTTAACTGAAGTATTTTTAAAAAGAAAAAAGTTCCTAAAGACCACTTGTGAGTCAAACAATAATTCAATTAAACTAGTGTAGCCGAAGGGCATTGTCCTCTTTTGGAATAATTCAGCAAGCTGAATAATTCAGCCAGTTGAAGACCCCAAAGATCACACTGGGAATTATGTGTAAAGTAAATCAGAAATTATCTCCACTGTTCTTGAAGACAATTGCTATATGAAATTCCTTCCTGATCACAAATTTGTTTACCAGTTATATTCCCACTCATTTTCCATGGCAATGCTCATAAGATTTGGTGACAGAATTTTGGAAATTCATCTTTGGAATATTTCTGACACTCTTGGTCAATTGTTACTATGATTTACAAATCATGCCGCCAATAATCTATCAGTTTCTATGATGTGCTTATTATGATTTTTGTTTTAACAACTCTAATACTAGAAAATAAAAATCCTCATTCCTGCCATCGATAGGACAGGGTAGAACTGCCCTGTGGGTTTCGAGACTGTAGCTCTTCATGGGAGTAAAAAGCCTCATCTTCCTCCCATGGAGCAGCTGGTGGTCTCAAACTGCTGGCCTTACAGTTAGTAGCCAAAGCGTAACCTACTCCGCCACCATGATCCTACCAACCTATGTAAGTAGTTCTCTATTTGTCCAAGGAGTCTGACGGTGGCACTGTCCAAGGCTGGTACACAGGAGAAAGAACGCAGTCTGCTCTCTTAAAACTCGAGTCTTTGAAACCCTGTCTCAGGTCACAATGAGTAGGGAAAGGAGGCCTGGTGGCGCAATGGTTAGGAGTTGGGCTGCGATCTGCAAGGCTGGCAGTTCACTCTGCCAAAGAAAGGGCTCTCTATTCCCATAAAGAACTACAGGACCGGCATGGAGCAGGGAGCCAGGGGAGAGGTCTGAGGGCCGGCCCCAATCCCAACTACTTGGACACCTGCCCCTCCCCCCAAGAAGAATTTACTTCAGAGGACAGCACTGAAGCCACAGCTCAGGGAGAGGGACTTGTCTAATCAGCATGAGAGCAAATGAAGTGGGAGGAAGAGAGAGTAGAGAACACCCTGGTATTTCCGCTCAGAGCAGTCAATCCACAGAGAAGACCAGATAGCCGGCCCTACTATGAGACAAGACATCCCTCACTGACCCATAGCCCTACAAGGAACAACACTGGAGACACAGTGTGGGAATTGCGCCCGATCTGATCCCACCACACAGAGGCAAAACACTAAGAACGTGCAACAGAACAGCAAGGGGAACAGAGCAACAAAGTCCCCAGGGAATACCAAAATTAGACTTTGGGGCAGGGCTTGACACCCATCATATTCCAATGGAAAACACTCCTAAATTCCAACAAGCAGTCCTTGAACTAACTACAGGCTTTTCTTTTTGGTTGTTGTTGGTGGTTGTTGTTGTTGTTGTTTTTTTGTCGTCATTGGCTTTTTGTTGTTGTTGTTATTGATGTTTTTTTCTTTTGTTGCTTTGTTTTGCTCTGTCTTGTTCTTGTGCATGTTATTATCTCCACAGGTCTGTCTAAATAAGATAGGCTGAATGAACAATCTGGGGGAGAAAATAACAGGACCAACAGTTCCGGGGGAACACGAGAGAGGGAGGTGGGGGAAAGGAAGTGGTGTTAACAAACCCAGGGACAAGGGAACAACAAGTGATCCATATTGGTGGTGAGGAGGGTACAGGAGGCCTGGTAGGGAGGGATCAAGGGTAATATAACCGAGAGGAATTAATTGAAAACCAGATGAAGGCTGAGCATGATAGTGGAACAAGAAGAAAGTAAAAAGAAATAGAGAAAAGAACTAGGAAGCATTTATAGAGGTCTAAATAAAGGCATATACATATTTAAATATACTTATATATGAGAATGGGGAAATAGATATATGTGCATATATTTATAGGGTTAGTATTAAGGTAGCAGATGGACATTGAGCCTCCACTCAAGTACTCCCTTGAAAGAATATTTTGTTCTATTAAACTGGCATTCCATGATGCTCACCTTCCCAACACAACCGTTGAAGACAAAGCAGGTGTATAAGCAACTGTGGTGAAGAAAGCTGATGGAGCCTGACTATCGAAGATAAACATGCAACCATCTAGCTCAGAAGCAACAAAGCCCACATGAAAGACGCACACCAGCCTGCGTGATCACAAGGTGCCGAAGGGATCAGTTATCAGGCATCAAAGAACAAAAAGTCATATCATTGTGTGCTCACCTTCCCAATACAATCGCTGAAGACAAATGGGTGTATAAGCAAATGTGGTGAAGAAAGCTGATAGTGCCCAGCTATCAAAAGATATAGCATCTGGGGTCTTAAAGGCTTGAAGGTAAACAAGCAGCCATGTAGCTCAGAAGCTACGAAGCCCACATGGAAAAAGCACACCAGCCTATTTGATCACAAGGTATCAGGCATCAAAGACCAAAAAATCAAATCATTGTGAATGAGGAGAAGTGCAGATTGGGGACCCAAGACCCATCAATAGGCAACTAGACATCCCCTCACCGAAGTGTTGTGGGGAGGAGACGAACCAGTCAGTGTACAGTGTAGCAATGATGAAACATACAACTTTCCTCTAGTTTCTAAATGTTTCCTCCCACCCCACTATCATGATCCCAATTCTATCTTACAATTCTGGCTAGATCTGAGGATGTACACTGGTACAGATAGGAACTGAAAACATAGGGAATCCAGGGCAGATGACCCCTTCAGGACCAGTGCTGAGAGTGGCAATACCGGGAGGGTGGAGTGGAAAGGGGGAACCAATTACAAGGATCTACATATAACCTCCTCCCTGGGGGATGGACAACATAAAAGTCAGTGGAGGGAGTGGATAAGATATGACAAAATAATAATAATGTATAAATGATCAAGGGTTCATGACAGAGAGGAGAGTGGGAGGGAGGGGTAAAAATGAAGAGCTGATACCAAGGGCTCGGGCAGAATGCAAATGTTTTGAGAATGATGATGGCAACAAATGTACAAATGTACTTGACACAATGGATGTATGTATGGATTATGTAAGTTGTACGAGCCCCCCAATAAAATGATTAAAGAAATAAACATTTTTAAAAAAAGAAAGAAAGAAACTCATAGGGACAGCTCGACCTTACCCTGTAGGGTTGCTATGAGTCAGCATCAACTCGATGATTGTAAGCATGGGTCAGAATCAACTCAATACATTTTAAGGGGTAAGTGTGTAAAACAAGCAAAAATAATTAGTCAATACATAATATCCAAGTATCTGTTTGTATACGCTTCAAGATTTTATCATGTCATCCAATATTCACATTCTTACATATGTATATTGAAGATAAGCTGGCAATTTGAACCAGACATTAAAAGCCCAACATATAATGGGACATCCCCTCACAGAAGGGTCACAATGGAGTGATCTGTCAGCCAGGCACAGTATAGCACCTATGAAACACACACTATTCCTCTGGTTCCTTGAGGTTTTTTCATCCCCCACTATCATGACCCCAGTCCTACTTTTCACTGTGGGCTAGACCGAAACACGTGCATAGGTACAGATAAGAGATAAGAGCTCACGACACACAGAATCTAGGAACAGGAATGGGAGTATCGATACAAAAAGCTAGGGGGAAGGTGGGGAGAAGAGGGAAGGAAGGGGGAACCAACCATAATGATCAACGCATAACCGAGGCCATCATTCCCCCAGGGGGAGGAACTACAGAAGTCATGGGGGAAGGGAGACAGCAGTCGCTGTAAGATATGAAAATAATAATAATTTATCATTTATAAAAGGTCACAATGGGGGTAGGGAGGAGCTTATACAAAGGGCTCAAAAGAAAGTAAATGTTTAGAAAATAATGATGGCAACAGATGTACAAATATGCTTGATAAAACTGATGTGTGGATTGTTAAAAGAGCTGTAAGAGCCTCCAATAAAATGATCCTTTAATAAAAAAATTTTTAAGTCCTTCGTGTTCATATCTCACAGTCAGAAATCTCATCCCTGGAACTCTATTTCAAACAAAATAGGGTATTAATACTAATCCATCTTACTTATAAAGCAACTAACCCACAGTTACAGGTGTCAAAAAGAAATGCTAAGAGCTTCAGTTTTAACCACTGAATTATAGTGTTGGTACCTGAGGTAATAAACCTTCTTCTAAAACTAGCTTATAGAAACTACATTACAATATTGGAAAATGCTTCTCATAAAACAAGGTAAAATTGTATTTATACTACAATTATAATTATGGAAACTATATTTAACTAGAAACATCCCAAAATTTAGCAATTTTTACATCAGTAATTTTTTCTTATTTTTTTACATTAAGAAACATAAATGTGATATCATTTACCCCAATCTTAGTAATTTAATAACCGTGCAAAGGGATGATTAAAATAAAATTACTTGTGCTGTCTTCTCCAGTACTGCACTAAAGGTACTGGTTTCCTTGCTCTGCCGTTGGACTTTGAAGTTCATCTTATTGGTGAGATGCTGCTAGTCACCCAATGTTACCATTCCACACAACTGAGACATCCTGTAGTTGTTTTTTCCACATCTAGTTTTACAGACCTTTAAAATAGTAGCTCTGGAATTTAATCAAGTGGATGCCAAAGCTGAACCTACCACTAATACATCTTTGCAACATCAGGCAAATTTAACCTCAAGAGCTCACTGGCACTAACTGTTACAGGGGACGGTTGTCACAGTAAGGTTGTGATTTCATGCAAATGTCTCAACCCAAGGCACAAGGTGTTGGAAACGCTCAATAGAGTTCACTCCCACCGTTGACAAATAAAGACTTGTAAATTTCCAATGTCAGCTCCAGCATGTGAACAGCTATTGGACAAGGACAAGGGTAAACGTTTTAAATTTATTGTTTCATGTTCTGTGACAACTATTGGTTCTTCCAGGGGACATAAATGCACACAAGGGGAGGGGTTCCCACAACTGGAGGCACTGGGTGGCTTCCTCCTCCCATCACCTCCACGGCTTGCCCTCCTGGACAAGGTTGCAGCCTGGCCCAGCCCGAGCTCACAGACGAAGACTGGGTTCTTCGCTATCTATAAGAACCTGGTTCTCTGACCTTGAGAAACGCAATTTGGTTACTCAGCTTTTATTTAGCTGGCAAAGGCAAATATTTTGTTTTCTCTGTTTATTGTAAAAATCACTGTCTAAACTTAAGGCTCCAGCCCGGGGCAAGCTGGGATGCATAAGGCCTGAGCTGGGAAAGCCGGGATGAGGAACAGAAAAAGCATCGTGTTCTCTGGGTGCCTCCCGGCACCTTGGCCCTCTCGCCCACCTCCGGGGTACAGGGGACGTGGGGGGGAGGGGGGAGCAACCACACTCATACCAAACGAGCGCGTCAGGGAAGCCAGCGGCCGAGGGCGGGGGCGAAGGGGGTGCGGAGCCGGCGCGGGGACAGCCCGGGACGCCGACGGCTGGGGCCCCAGGGTCCGCGGGGCCGGACCCGGCAGCCCCGGGCTCACCGTACTCCTGGCTCTCCGGGTCCGGCTGGAAAGTAAAGTGGGACACCTGCCGCCTCCAGATCGCCTCCCCGCCGCGCGCGCCGACCGTGGAGGGCAGCAGGAAGGCCCGGGGCGGCCCCCCGCCGCCGAGGCGAAGCCGTCGGCCCTCGGGCCCGACCCCGCGGAGCCACAACAGGCGACCCGCCTTCGCTGCAGCGACCGCCATCCCGACTCCCCGCCGCCGAGGCTCGCAGGCAATGCGGAGCGCTGCACGGCCCCGCCCGGATAGAGCAGCAGCCCCAGGGGCGTCCTCATTGGTCCCGCTAGCGGGGCGGTCTCGTGTAGCAGGCCAATCCGAGTGCGGGACTCGGGGGTGGGGTCGGAGACCGTGATGGCGGAGCTGCGGACGCGTCTGGTGCGCATGCGAAGCGGGGGCTGGTGACTGGCGCGAGCTGGTTGTTCCTGGTGGGTGGAGCCTTGCCAAAGTCAGTGGGCTGTGCTCAGAACTGGGCTATAAGTAGTTGGTGTTCTACACTCTGGGTTTCTTTTCAGTGCTATCTCAGTGTCAGTGGCTTTTTCTTTTTAAAATGTATGTTTTCGTTTAAAATGTAACTTTCTCTCCCCACCCAATGGAAATCTAAGACAATGAAAGGTTTTTTCCACTGTTACCCTAGAAGTCATGCATGGTCAAGGTTACTCAATAGCATTGGTTTTGAATGACCAAAGCTGCCGGAATCACTGCTCCAAGTCTCCACTCTGGTAAACACTCCTTGAAATCCTTAATAATATTTACACGGATTTTTGTTGATTTTTTTTCAGGATTTAAAAAAACAGAAACGTGTGGACTAAAATTAAAATGGCTGAACTGATTCTAAAAGCCCAGAGGTAACTGTTCACATAGATTTGTTAGGTAGCTTAGCCTAGGGAATTGGGATGTCCATTGACGCATGCCCAGGAGAGCCAGCATAGGACAAAGCTGGATTTTCCCACCGGTGGGCACGATGGGCGTTAAACCTGGATCAGCCCACCTGGGCCAGGTGATTGCAGTTCAGCCAATGGGATCAACCTTGGGTTCTTCACCACGCCTCCCCTGGGAATCCTTGAAAAGGCAAGAACCGAGAGGGAGAGGGGCTTGTATTGTCTGGTCTTCTTTGTGGGAGGAAAACTTGGGAGAGAGATCCTTGCGTGACCCTGAGCAGTCTCTGACAGGCCGCATGGTCAAAGGAATCCTATGGGTGCCGCGTAAAACCTGAAGCTTCTTTTAACTCTCATTAAATTCACTTGGATCAGGAGCCAGGCTTCGGCGTGAATTCTTTCTCGTGTGGAGCCAAGGACTGAGGTTGGAATCTAGCCCGGAGAGAGAGACCTTACAGATTCAAACCAACCCTAAATTTTTAAAAAAATAATAAAGAAAAGAAAAGCTCATAGCAACCCTATAAGACAGGGTAGAACTGCCCCTGTGGGTTTTTGAGACTTTAAGTCGTTCTAGGAGAAAGCCCAGTCTCTTTCTTGCGGAGCTGTTAGTAGTTTCAAACTGCTGACCTTGAAGTTATCAGCCCAACACATAGCCACTACACCAGCAAAAGATCATTAAAAAGACTAAAACGAAAAAAATTTACCAAAGTGGATGATCGAAGAAATTTTCTTTTGAACTTGGACTATATAAAGCAAATGGAAGAAATGGTGAAGTACAGGACCAGAACAGAACATTTCAAAGGGTAGTTCAAGAAGACAGTGTAAAAGTATTATCATGAAATGTGCAAAGACAAAGTTAGAAAGCCAAAATTGAAGAACATGCTCAGCATATCTCCATCTGAGAAACAGAAAAAATTCAAGCCTTAAGTTGTAATATTAAAAGATTATTCTATGGGGAATGTTGAGCAATGCAGCAAGTATCAAAAGACAATTGAAGGACTATGGAGTCTTGTACCAAAAAGAACTGGTCAACATCAACCATTTCAAGTGCTAGCATGTGGTAGTTACATAATCTGGTGTCAATTTGAGACAGACAAGTGAAGGAATGGAGTCTAGCCTGTCAATCAGGTCATAGCCAATGAGGCCTATTTGTGGGCATGGCCTTCTGAGAACTCCTATATTGCTCCCTGGAGGCGGGAGACAGTCCCTCTCTCTGCTCACTCCCTGTGAGACATTTCTGATGAGAAGCCACATGAAGCTACCCTGATGTAGCCAGAGCCCTGGGAGCTGGAGAAGCCATGTGGTGATCCCTGCCAGCTCTGAGATGCTTCCACTGCCACTGGATCCACAAGACTTCACACCCACTAACCTGTGATCTTCCTGCTTTTGGCATAATTGGAAGTGTTTTGTGAGTCTGAAGAGTAATTTATAGATTTGTATCAGACATATGGGCTAATATCAGACTTATGGATTTGATCTGGACTGGGCTGTCCAGATTAATTCAATTGCTCTTGTATATAAAGCTCTTTCGAAACACATATGAATGTCTATGAATTTGTTTCTCTAGTCTACCCAGACTAACACATAGCATATGAACAAGAACCAATGCAAAAGGAATCCTAAGCTGCACTAAAGTCATTAATGAAAAACAAGGCTCCTGGAATTGACAGAATACCAGGTAAAATATTTCAGTAAGTGGATGAAACACTGGAAGCACTCACTCATCAATGCCAAGAAAATTTGAGGACAGTCTACCTGACCAGCAGTGTGGAAGAGATTCGTATTTGTACCCATTCTGAATCAAAGTAACCAAGAGAGTGTGAAAATTATTTAACAGTATCATTACTGTCCGATGCAATAAAATTTCCCTGACAATAATTCAACAGTGGCTGTAGCAGTGCGCTCACAAGGAGTTGCCAGAAATTGAAGCTGGATTCACAAGAAGGCAAGGAACAGGGGATATCATTGCTGACACAAGACTACCAAGAAGATGTTTGTTTGTGTTTTATTGACTATGCAAAATTGTCCTACTGTGTGAGTCATAACAAACTATGGATAGCCTTGAGAAGAATGGAAAATCCAGAACATTTCATTGTGCTCATATGGAACAAGAGGCAGTCCTACAAACAGAATCAGGAACTAATGCTGCATGGTTGAAAATCAGGAAAGCTGTGTGTCAGAGTGGTATCATCTCACTATACTCACTCGATCTGTATGTTGAGCAAATATTCTATGAAGCTGAACTATGAAGAAGAACACAGCGTCCGGATTTGTGGAAAGCTTATTGACAACTTGTGATATATAGATAACACAGCCTTACTTGCTGGAAATGAGAAGGACTTGAAGCACTTGCTGATGAAGATCAAGGATTTTACCCTTCGTTATGGGTTACAACTCAATGTGAAGAAACAAGAATCCTCTCAACTGAACCAATAGGTAACAACATGATAAATGGAGAAAAGATTGAAGTTGTCAAGGATTCCGTCTTGCTTGGATCTGCAATCAATGCTGATGGAAGCAACAGTCAAGAAATCAAAGGATGTATGGCCCTGGGTTAAGGTGCTGCACAACGCAGCTTTATAAAATGTTGAAGAACGAGGATCTCACTTTGAGGACTAAGGTGTTCCTGACCCAAGTCATGATACTTTAATGGCAAGTTGGACAATGCCAACAGGGAATTAATGCATTTGAATTGGGCTGTTGGCAAAGAATATTGAAAGTTCTGCCAAAAGAACAAACAAATCTGTGTTGGGATAAGTATAGCCAGAATGTTCCTTTGAGATAAGGAGGACAAGACTTTTTTTCATATGCTTTGGTCATGTTATCAAGAAAGACCAGTCCCTGAAAAGGTCATCATGTTTGGAGCTGCAACACTGGCTCAAACATAACAATTATGAGGATTACACAAGACCAGGGAGTGTTTAGTTCATTGTACATAGGATCACTATGAGTGGAAACCAAGTCAAAGCACTACTTTGAACGATGTAAAGAATACTGTTCACTCCAGATCAGTAAGTAATCATGAGTAAGCCTTTGTTTATCTTGCTTACTGAGCACTCCTTCCCTATCAAAACCATCAAGTCAATACTGACTCATAGCGCACCCCCCCATGGAACTGCTTACAGGAGTAGACAGCCCCGTCTTCCTCCTGCAGAGTTGCTGGTGGTTATAAACTGTAGATTAAGTGAATCACAGCCCAGTGCATAACCACTATACCACGGGGCTCCTTCCTTATCAAGGATTATAAATTTGTAGGAAGGTGTTGTGGGGCTGGAAGAGAGAGATTTCAGCTGTACCTAGAGGCACAATCTAGGACATGAAAAACTGCAATTGTTCAGTACAGGTTAATCCTTTACCATTAAGTCGATGCCGACTCATAGCAACCACATAGGACAGGGTAGAACTGCCCTGTGAGTTTCAGAGACTGTAACTTATGGTGAGACTTCATCTCTCTCACTTTGGACATAATAGGAGAAAACAGTCCCTATAAAAGGTACCATGTTTGGAAAAGTAGAGGGTTGTTGACAAAGAGAAGAGCAGCAACCAGACAGACTGACACAGAGACTGCAACATAGCAATGATTGTGAAGATAGGACAGAGCCTGTTTCGTTCTGTTGGACTTAAGATCACTGTGAGTCAGAACCAACGTGAAGACAACTACCAAAAGTCCAATTCTATATGTTCTCTTCCTCTACCTCATCAGCTAGAACATGCCACTAACATGTCTTGGAATGGCACTACCTGTAGCATCACTTGCCCGCTGGTACTGCTAGGTAGTCAGAATGGGGACAAAGTGGGGTTGTCTCCTCAAATGCCTGCCTAGGGGAGCCAATAATGGAGCTGCAGGGAAATCAGGCACCCATTAGATATCTATGGCAAAATCCAAAGTGAGCATGCGCAGACTAGGACCAACTAGGCCCAGGTGACACTCAACCTGCACACCACCTAGGCATATGACATCACACAGGTGTGCCTAAACTCAGCCAATCAGGTTAGCCAACACCCTCAACCCTGCGTCCTCAACCAGTGGGGATAACAGCCTACCAAGGGCAGCCTACAGCCTCTTCTCCTTCAGGTGTGCTCTGCTCAGAGGGTGGGAATCTCACCCGGGTACAGGTGAGCAGGGCCGCTTGCCCTCTTGGCCTTGGGATTTCCTGGTTCCACAGTGTGGTTTCGGACTCTCGTTCTGGTCATCTTTCCACGTGGTTTTTCGCACTCATTCGCAAACTCCTGTGCGATTTCTGCGCAGCCTTATATGTACGGAAATAGCATGTACTTTTTGAGACACTAATACCTGAAACTTCCCTTTCCCTCATAAAAGTCACTTGGGTTACTAAAGTGTGTCTGCCCATGAATTCTTTCAGCTTTGCAAAGCAAGAACCGAGGTAAAATCATTCCAGAAACCTAGCAGTACAATTTTTTTTAGTTGAGCATAAGCGAGAAATAAATTTCTATTTTTAAGCTACTGAAATCCAGCAGTTATTATTTTAACTACAGCATAACCTAATCTATGGCAACAGACAGATCCTACCGCAGACATCCCAGTTTAACCTAGGCAGGCCCAGGTAAAAACTTATAATGTTACAACCGGTTGAAACCCAAAAGCTAAAATGCACAAGAAGCGTGAGAATAAGTCTGTTATCCCTCTAGTTAAATTGTTCTTCTCGTGGTTAAAGCTTTTTGAATATGTTATTCCAGTGAATAAGTATGTGTTTTAAACAGAACGCATCTCCTAAGTACACGCCAACTACTCTACATGATATTCAGTTCTTCTAAACCAACTGTAGCTCTCCAGGAGAAAAAAAAAACAACAATAATGTACTTATTGAAAACCAGTAGATTTTTTTCTAGCATGATGCATACACATAGCCACATTTGCAATTATTGTACATTCAAATTATTTCAACCATGAGTTTGGCTTTTTACAATTTCTATCTTACATTAGATTTTGGAATCAACAAATCTACAAATGACATAACTCTTTTCTATTGAAGAATATAAAATGCATTCACTATGTCAGCATCTGAAAACAACCTGGTGAACAAGGTTGGTGAACAACGTGGTGAACCAAATAAGCACTATCCTTATTTTATAGGTGAGAAAACGGCAGATCAAAAAATCGAAGTTATAATTTAAATTTTACAGAAAAATCCCTAAAGAACCTTGTTCAAATTTCCAATTTCCTGCGCCCTACAAAGACAGATTCTGATTCACTTGGTCTGGGGTAAAGCATCTTCCTTTTTAATAAGTTTCCCTTGACCAACATCTTTTGATAGGTAGTCCGCAGAGTATACAGAGAAATTCTGTAAATACCAAACAGCCTTTACCTCCACAGTGTTCTTTATCTAATCCCCTAGTCCCATGTGCTCTTTTCTCAGTAGGGTTGTTTTATTGCAGCCTATTGAACTTAACTCTGGCTAATTTAATAAAAAATATAACTAACAGAATATTTTAAATGACCCACAAATTAAAGAGAAAAATAGCACTCGACCAGTGGTGAGAGTGGTGATACCTGGAGGGTGGAAGGAAGGTGGGATAGAAAGGGGGGAACCGATTACAAGGATCTACATAAAACTTCCTCCCTGGGGAATGGACAACAGAAAAGTGGGTGAAGGGAGACATCAGACAGTGTAAAATATGACAAAGATAATAATAATTTATAAATTATCAAGGGTTCATGAGGGAGGGGAGAGCAGGGGGGGGGAAAGGAGAAGCTGATATCAAGGGCTCAAGTAGAAAGCAAATGTTTTGAGAATGATGATGGCGACAAATGTACGAATGTGCTTGACGCAATGGATGTATGTATGGATTGTGCTAAGAGTTGTACAATCCCCAATAAAATGATTTTTAAAAATATATAAACCAACAATGTATAAATTACCAAGGGCACATGAGGAAGGGGGGAACGGGGAGGGAGGGGGGGGGGAGAAGAGGACCTGATGCAAAGGGCTTAAGTGGAGAGCAAATGCTTTGAGAATGATTGGGGCAGGGAATGTGCGGATGTGCTTTATACAATTGTTGTATGTGTATGTATGGATTGTGATAAGAGTTGTATGAGCCCCTAATAAAATGTAAAAAAAAGAAAAGGAAAAAAAAGAAAATGATTAGGGCAAAGAAGGTACAGATGTGCTTTATACAATTGATGTATGTATATGTATGGATCGTGATAAGAGTTGTATGAGCCCCTAATAAAATGTTTTTAAAATTTTTTAATAAATTAAAAATTAATAAATAAAATAAAAATATATAAACCAAGGTAGCACCGGATATCTAGAAATGAAACAATAATAAATTAAGAGAGCTTTAAGAATAGTATCACTCCTAAAATGAATTAGCCCAGCTGCTTCAAGACTGATGCATTTGAACGATGGTGTTGACAAAGAACATTGAAAGTACAGTGGACGGCCCAAATAAAACAAACACTGTCGTGGAGAAAGTACAGCTTGTTCTTAGAAACAAAGATTGGGGGAGAGGGCAAAAAAAAGAAACAAAGATAGCAAGGCTTTGTTTCCCATGCTTCAGGGATATTGTGAGGAGAGATCCTTCCCTGCAGAAGAGCATCATGCTTGGTAAATTAAAGGGGCAGCACAGAAGAAGAAGACCCTTGACAAGATGGACCGGTACAGTGGCTGCAAACATGGGCTCAAGCATAGTGAGTGAAAGGATGGTGCCGAATGGGGCAGTGTTCTGTTGTGTTGCGAACAGGTCTCACTATGAGTCAGAACAGACTCAAGGCACTAACAACATTTCATCTCTCCCTGAGTGATTTTGTTAAAGTGTTACTTCATGGGACAGAGAATGCAATTGGCTCAGATTAGTTCATTGCCATCCCTCGGTTATGGCACCAAGACTGCATACATACCAAGTTGTTGCGTTTTTTTAAAATCAAGACTTGTGTTGTTGTTGTAAGGGCCACCGAGTCCTCAAAGTAACATCTTTGCTTTTCAATATTCTGGAGAGGTTTTGTGCAGAAGGTTTATCCAATACAACTTGCTTTTGATCTTGACTGCTCCTTCCATGAATATTGATAGTGGATATAAGCAAGACAAAATCCTATACAACCTCAATCTTATCCCCAGTGGTGAGGTTGTACATATTTACAAGTCCACCAACATGTATAAGAGTTCCAATCTTTGTGAACACTATCTCCAGCATGTGTTGTCTCTGTGTTTTTGTTTTTAATTGGACTGTTGTGAGAATGAGGTACTATGTCATCATTGTTTTGATTTGCACCTCCTGGATGGTTAGTCATCATGAGAATTTCCTCATGTATTTGTTAGCTATTTGAGTGTCATCCCTGGTGAATTTTTTATTCGTGTACTTTTCCCATCCTTTAATCAGATTATTTGCTTTTTTTCTTATTGAAAGTTTTCAGAGTTCCATGTTGTGACATTGCTAAAGATTTTTTCCCCCAATCTGTGGGCTCTCACTTTTTTGATGAAGTCTTTTGAGGTGCATAACTGCTTTATTTTTAATTGGTCCCAGTCATTTATTTTGGAGCCTTGGTGATTTAGTGATTACTTGTTGGACTGATAATACAGCAAGGTCCACAGTTCAGAGCCACTAGGTGTTCCATGGGAGAAAGAGGGCTTTCTATTTCCATAAAGAGTTACAGTCTCAGAAACTCATTGGTGCAGTTCTACCTTGTCCTATAGAGTCAATATGAGTTAGAATGGACGTAACAGCAGTGAGTTGGATTTCGTTTTTTTTTTTTTTTTGTCATCTACTTTGTCTTCCACTGTGTGATTTCTTTATTATATTAGGTAGTCCTTATGTGCCCTGCAATAAGATCCTCAAGTTTACCCCAATTTGCTCATCAATGATCCTCATATCTTTGGGATTCACAGTGAGTTCTCTAATCCATCTTTTATGTGTGTGCCTGGGGTGAGTTATGGATCCTGTTTCATTCTCTTGGAGATGGGGATCCAATTTTTTTTAGCACCACTTGTTGAAGAAGTTGTCCCTTTCCCATTTTATGTTCTTTGGTCCTTTGTTAAAAATCAGTTGCTTTTAGGTAGATGCTTGTCGGGGTGAGGGGGTCCCCAACATTTGAGGGTGCCCTCAGGAGTGACTTTGGGACGTGGGAAAAATTAAAGACAGACAACCGGGCACAGGGGCTCCTTGTCCCATGTCAGGACTGAGAGTAAGAATGTATTTTCAAGTGGGTATATATAATGGAGGTTACAGGTCTTTCATAAGGCTTGCACGTAATACAGCTAGCGTATTACATAGTTAATAGGTGCTATCATAAGCGGGTAAATTAAAAAACCAGCAATGAAGTGAAACATTGTTTTGAACTAGTGCTAGTTGACCTTGAAACCCCCTGAGTCATCCCAGGGGTAGCAGATCTCTGATCAGTAGTATCAGCAAGAGGTGACAAAGCAGTTGGCTACAGAACTTGATTGCTTTTATCTACTGGAAACCTTTAGGCATTGGGAAGTAGCCAGACAAAGAAATGATTCATCTGATATGGTAACTCCTTTATGACAGTTCTTTCATTGGGGTTTATTGGAGGGACTGTGTCCAGCCATGAGAATGTGTATTAAGATGTATGTATATCTCAAAGCTGTGAGAATCTTCCCCCACCAGAGTCAGCTTTCCAGACCCATAATGATGAGCATGGACGATTTAGCTGCATGATATTCTCATGTAGTCCCTCAGTTCACCACAGATGCTTATAGTTCTGGGTTTTCTATCCTGTTCCATTGGTTTGGGTATCTGTCATTATATCAGTGCCAAGATATTTTGATGGCTGTGGGTGTGTAGTGGGTTTTGAGGTTAGGGTAGTGCAAGGCCTCCTACTGTGTTATTGTTTTTGAAAAGCTCTTTGCTTATCCTGGCCCGCTTCCCTTTCCATATGAAGTTCACAATTAGTTTTTCTATTTATTTAAAAAATGAGCTTGGGATTTGGATCATAATTGTGCTGTCTTTATAGAATGGCTTGGATAATACTGATTTTTCTCACAATGTTAAATCTTCCATTCTATTCTTCCATTTCTGTCGGTCCCTTTAGGTTTCTTGTAATAATAGTCTATTGTTTATTTTGTGCACATCTTTGGCTTTTCTTTTTCTTTTTTGGGTTAGGCTTATTCCTAAGTATTTCATCTTTTGTGTGGTATTGTAACTGGCATTGTTTTCTGTACATGTCTAGGAGGTCAAACTAGTTGGATTATGTTGTTTAGCGCTTCCATTTCTTTATTATGTTTCTTTCCTGATGATCTGTCTTTCCTTGAGAGTGGTGTTGAAGTCTCTTACTACTATTATTAAGTGGTTTCCTTCTGTTTTTACTTCTGTGATAATTTGATTGATGTATTTCAGGGGCATTTCATTGGATGTATACATATTTATTAAGGTCATATTTTCCTTGTGTATTGTTCCCTTAATTATTATATAGTATTCATTCTTATCTCTAATTATGCTATTTGCCTTGAAGCCTATTTTATCAGAGATTAATATTACTACTCCTACCTTTTTTATGACTGCCATCGGCTCGGTAGATTTTTCACCATCTTTTAGTTATTTTTGTCTTTGAATTTAAAGTCTCTCTGTCTCTCTCTCTCTCTCTATTTTTAATAAAATATCCAGGGAACTTTATTTTTAAAGAACAATTCAAATTAGACATCACTTTCATTTACCCAAACATGCATACTCCACCCTTAATATAAAATGTACTCAATTGGTAAATTACATGTGAAATACAAAGGGAATGCAATTTTACATACATAAAGATTGCCATCTATAGCCATGTAAATCAAATAAATCAAGATATTATATATTAAGAAAACATTTTAAAGCCAACTTTTAAATAGTAAATCAAGAGAAGTTGTGATATGGAATGATTTGATCCAAAGGCAAAAGTTAAGGCACCTGCTATGAACTTCAAGCAAAACGTTTCATTTTGAAAGTCATCATAATAAAATAGAATGAGTTAACCAAGACAACTGTTTCAAGGAAGGAAACGTACAGGGGTTGATTTTCCTATGAGAAAGGCAGGTAACAATGAGTTAGAAGCCCAACAGTCCTCAGTCAGCTGATTCCTTCCCTATTTCTGATGAGCAACTTAGCCAACCGGAGCAGTCCAGGTCCTGACCGACAAGTCCTCTCCCCGACTCAGAGGTTATCAGCTCTCTGTGAGGTTCGTACTGTGTGCACACCAGGTATATTTCCCCTCTGCTCCTCTTAATACAGCTTACTTTTAAGAGAGAGCCTGAGGCAATTTACAAAGCAAACCGAAGCCGCTTTCTTCCACATTCATTAATACATAGACACACCTCTGGCTTTTCCCAAGTTGTGCCTACATGAATAACCAATACTTGGAGTTTTTCAACAGTCTTTGAAACCTGCTTTATACAAAGCCCTCTTACCCCTTCCTACCATTAGTAAAAAGAAAACCTAGTGACTCTGGTCTGCAAGATCATACAACAAAGGAGGACTGAAGACTGACCCTTATCAGCATGCCCATTTGATTTTGGATGCCATCCTAGCCTGATGACCTAGAAACGTAATGGAATTTTGATCATGAATATATAAGAAGCATTTTCAAACCAAGAGTAACTGGGAATTGTGTAGATGTTAATTTGGGGGGTTGAAAGTGCTATGAGCGCAAGATATGACAAAATAATGATATAAATTACCAAGGGCACATGAGGGAGGGGAAAAAAAAAAGAGGACCTGATACAAAGGGCTTAAGTGGAGAGCAAATGCTTTGAGAATGATTGGGGCAGGGAATGTATGGATGTGCTTTACACAATTGATGTATGTATATGTATGGATTGTGATGAGTTGTATGAGTCCCTAATAAAATGTAAAAAATGAAAAGAGGAGAGAAAAAAAATGATTAGGGCAAAGAATGTACAGATGTGCTTTATACAATTGATGTATGTATATGTATGAACTGTGATAAGAGTTGTATGAGCCCCTAATAAATTGTTTAAAAAAAATAAATAAAAGAAAAGAAAGAAATAAATAAAAGTGCATGAGCATGTGGAGAGGCCTTTTGCCACATTGGACTTGGCAGCTCGTCCTGATGAGACATTCATTTTTTTTTTAATCATTTTATTAGGGGCTCATACAACTCATCACAATCCATCCATCCATCCACTGTGTCAAGCACATTTGTACATTTGTTGCCAGCATCATTCTCAAAACATTTGCTTTCTACTTGAGCCCTTCATATCAGCTCCTCGTTTTCCCCTCCCTCCCCAATCCCCATTCCCTCATGAATCCTTGATAATTTATAACGTATTATTATTTTCTCATATCCTACACTGTCCGATGTCTCCCTTCACCCACTTTTCTGTTGTCCATCTCCCAGGGAGGAGGTTATATGTAGATCCTTGTAATTGGTTCCCCCTTTCCACCCAACTCTCCCTCCACCCTCCCGGTATCGCCCCTCGCACCACTGGTCCTGAAGGAATGGTAGCTTTTGTTGAATCTACAATGACTCAGTTACAACATAACCAAGTTATTTTTAAGGCATCTTAGATTAGTATATGCACTCATGCGAAATCTAAGATAGTATAATAGAAACGATATTATTAAAACAGATGTGTGGCTATAAGTACCTCCCTTTACATTAGGCATTCAGAAGCCTTTAAAAAAGTATTTGGGTGTTAACCATTGTGGTAACTAGGCTAACCGTATTGTTGTTTCCATTTATAAGTACAATGACAGGAGAGTTACATGACCCTATGTTGGAGTTTGCTTTCAATTCAAAAGCTAATAATAAAGTGCCTGACTATATAAAATCCATAGATCCCAAAATGTAAATTAAGTGATTTACTTGTACATATTAGGACTAACAAATTCTAGACCTGGTCTCCACAGATTTGAACTAATTATTCATACTGCATATAGTATTGTGTTTTTTGGTGTCTATGATTTTTTAATCATTTTAATACTGCATATAGTTTTAACCACCTAGAACCAGTCACTCTTTACTGGCTGAATAAGTAAGTTCCACTACTGTAGCTTAATAACCAACTTTTATTGCTTTACTCATATGGGGCTTTTGCAAGACACTGTGGTGTGGACTAGAAACCTTGGAATGACGACACATGAGGGATGGTATGAAAAGTCATTCTGTTACTGAAACCCCAATGAAGGATGAACATGATGGTGGGATAAGAGGAAAGGAACAGGAAATAGAGGAAAGAGCTAGAAGGCAAAGGGCATTTACAGAGGTCTAAATAAGGGCATGTACATATGTAAATATATTAATATATGAGGATTGGGAAATAGATCGATGTGCATATATGTATACGTTTAGTATTAAGGTAGCAGATGGATATTGGGCCTCCACTGAAGTACTCCCTCAATGCAAGAATGATTTGTTCTATTAACCTGGCATTCCATGATGCTTACCTTCCAGACATGATCGCCGAAGACAAAACAGGTGCATAAGTAAATGTGGTGAAAAAAGTTGATGGTGCCCAGCTATCAAAAGATATAGCTTCTGGGGTCTTAAAGACTTGAAAATAAACAAGCAGCCATCTAGCTCAGAAGCAACAAAACCCACATTGAAGAAGCACACCAGCCTGCGTGATCACGAGGTGCTGACGGAATCATTTATCAGGCATCAAAGAACAAAAAATCATATCATTGTGAATGAGGGGGAGTGCAGAGTGGAGACTGAAAGGCCATCTGTAGGCAATTGGACATCCCCTTAGAGAGGATCACAAAAAGGAAACCAGCCAGTCAGGGTGCAGTGTAGCAACAATGAAACATACAACTTTCCTCTAGTTCCTAAATGCTTCCTCCCCCACCACTATCATGGCCCCTAATTCCACCTTACAAATCTGGCTAGACTAGAGGATGTACACTGGTACAGATAGGAACTGGAAACACAGGGGATCCAGGACAGATGATCCCTTCAGGACCAGTGGTGAGAATGGAGATACTGGGAGGGTAGAGGCAGGGTAGGTTGGAAAGGGGGAACTGATTACAAGGATCTTCATATAACCTCCTCCCGGGGGGAGACAACAGAAAAGTGGGTGAAGGCCAGGGAGATGTCAAACAGGGCAAGATATAACAAAATAATAATGTATAAATTATCAAGGGTTCATGAGGGAAGGGGGAGCAGGGGGGCGGGAATGAGGAGCTGATGCCAGGGGCTTAAGTGGAGAGCAAATGTTTTGAGAATGATAAGAAAATAAGAAAAGTATTGTAATAAAACAAAAAATATAAAGTACAAAATAAAACCACCTTGAGTGGAGATTTCTGCTCCTTTTGTTGTATGTGTGTGTGCAGGTATGCCATGTGAGGGAGGACAGTGTATGGTGGTGGAGGGTGCTGGAGGAGGAGGCATCAAAGAAGGAGAAAGAAAAAAATAGCAAAAGGTGCAGCTTGGATAATGAGAATGTCTGCGCCAAGCTGTGCTTGTGGTCTGCTAGCCAAGGAAGGCCCGCGAGGCCAGCAAGGTGAGAGGCTTGAGTAGCTGGTCTGCCTCAGAGGTAGGGAAAAATCGACTGTGCCAGGAAGGAGTGGGCTTGCAAAAGTGGCTTTTGCCACTCTTCAATAACGAGGAGTCTGAAACAAACAAACAAACAAAAAGACGAGTTTTGAAAGCTGCAAAGTGTTGTGGCTTTCCCACTTTAAAAAAATTGGTCTCTGTGTTATTCTGGGTTGACTAGAGACATAAATCCAGGAATGCTTATGTATGTATATGAAAGAGCTTTATATAAAAGAGCAATTGTATATTAAGAAAACATCCCAGCCCAGTCCAGATCAAGTCCAAAAGTCCAATATTAGCCTATATATTCGATACTAGTTCATAGATTCTTCTTTAGACTCATGCAACACATGAAATGATGCTGAATGCAGGAAGATCACAAGCCAGTGGGTAGAAAGTCTTGTGGATCCAGTGGCAGTGGAAGCATCTCCATGCTGTTGCAGGTCTCCATGAGTCTCCTCTAGTTCTTTGAATGTCTCAACAGCAGGAAAGGGAAGGCAGAGAGCCTAGTTCTGACCTCCAGGGAGCTATTTATCTCTGTCACACCTCCAAATGAGGTCTTCATGCTGCAACCTCATTGACAGGCTAAACTCCACCCCTTTGCTCAAATTGACAGGAGTTAGTGTAACTGCCACAGTCTCCTTAGATTTTAAGTTGATTTTCTCACTCCCAGGAAGTGCATAGAATCCCTCCTAGTGGAACCTCTCTGGTAGTTGCTGAGCAGATCTTCCTGTGCTTGTTATCTGGTGGCCATATTCCCTGATGAGCCCATATGGCATATTTCGATATAAATACTCTGACCTAGCAGCAATGTAAATGAAATTATCCTTAGGGTTCCCACAGTTCACATGAAGTGCTATTATATTAACTGTTGGTAGATGGGAATACTTAAGAATGAATATTATAATTCCTAGATCAACAACTTTACAAATAGATCTAACCGAAAAGGTAATAGAGGAAGTAAAACAGAATACTAAACAATATCCAGCTAACCCAAATGAAGGCAAATGTATTGGTAGACTATTGTTATATTGGAAACATTGTGAACATCATTTATAAGAGAAATGGACACATAAACAATTGAGGCAAGTTAACTGTAACATAGTAAGAGGGGAGTGAGAGATTGATCTAAATCCCACTTCTTCCATATTTGACTGTGTTATTTTGGGTGTATCACTTAACCTCTCTGAGTCCAGTGAGGAGAATATCCTCTGAGGATGTTATGAGAACCAAATAACAAAATGCTTAACATATTTATTGTTGCATGGAAAATCCTCAACAAGTATTTGGTGAATTAATAAGTGAGTGAATGAACACATATGTAAGGTTTAATGCAATACCTGACTCAGATGAAATGTCTAATTAATAACTATGATAAATTTTAATATTAACTAAACATACAAATCAACACTCCAAATCAAACTCATTGCCATTGAGTTGATGCCAACTCATAGTAACCCTGTAGGACAGGTAGAACTCCCTCTGTGGGTTTCCAAGACTGTAACTCTTTATGGGAGTAGGAAGTCTCATCTTTCTCCTGCATTATATGCTAACAACTAACAATTAGAGGTTGTAGTAACTTAGAGAAGACACCAGGTGGCATGAGATAATAAAAATGACTACCAATTTACAAAGCTTTTTGGACTTACCTCCTTTTTGGAGCTCTGGTTACAAACTGTTTGAGCTGCTGACCGCAAGATGAGGCTGTCTGCGCCTGTAAAACTTTAAAGTGCCCAAACCCAAATGGTCAGTTCCCCTCTGTCCTCCAGGGTCACTGTAAGTTGAAATAACTCATTGGCAGTGAGCTCAGGTTTTGGTGTAGGGAACACACCGGTAGCTAACAACACCACAATGAGCAATGTTTCTCACAAGACACTTGTACAGAGATTTTTTTCATAAACATTTCTCATTTGGATTCATAAATAAATGCACAAATTTATATTGCCCGTATCAATTCACGTTTAAATAGCAGTTCCATTTCAACATTTTAATCTTTTTAAATGGGAAAATGGATACTTATAAATATTGAGGAAAAAATAGCAAAGGGGAAAAATGGGATTCAAACTAAAGCTTAACAGAAATATCTCTATTTTACTTATGGATTGATTTCCCCCCCCCTCCCCAGAAATATGTGCTATCAATTCTCGTCTCTATGCCCCTGCAGCACAAGAGCTCTTCAGAGTATTGAAAAGCATAGGTGTTACTGTAAGGACTACAGTGCACTTAACCCAGGCCATGGTGTTATCAGTCATCACAGATGTATGAGAAAGTTGGATCTCGAATAAGGAAGACTGAAGGAAAACTGATGCATTTGAATTGTAGTGTTGGAGAAGAATATTGACATTATTTGTATTTTTGACTGTATACTTTTATGTTGTATACGATTATATCCTTACCACCTTAGCATGGTTTTGATTTTTCTTGTTTTCGGTTGGGTCTCCCAGCTACAAAGCACAGGAGGCGTGGAAGCACAATGATAGTAATTGATAGGAGGAGATATAAGGAACACAGGGGTAGGGCGAATGATCAGGAGGAAAGGAGGGAACACTAGAATGGATTGCAATTACATAACTCATCTTAAACGTAATTTAACTGTGTGTGGGGGGGATGCTCTTGAAGTGGGGTGACTGCACAATTCTCCTTGATATGATTGAATAAGATGTATGAATCATATGAGATGTAAATTACTTGCCAATAAAACGGATGGGGGCGTGGGTGTTGGAGAAAATACCATGTACTGCTTCAAGGACAAACTGATCCGTCTTGGAGAAAGTATGCCCAGAATATTCCTTAGAGGCAAGGAAGTGGAAACTTCTTACCTACTAGGACATGTTGTTAGGAAAGACCAGTCCCCGGAGAAGGACATCATGCTTGGTAAAGTAAAAGGGCAGCTAAAAAGAGCAAGACCCTCGACAAGATAGACTGACACAGTAGCTGCAACAAATGGGTTCGAGCACAGGGACAAATATGAGGATGTCACAGGACCGGGCAGTGTTTCCTTCTGCAGTGCATGGGGTCAGTATGGGTGGAGACTGACTCGATGGCACTTAGGAAAGCAACACCTGTGATGATTGTCTCATTTGGGAACGGATTGTCTTTGTATGTCAAAGAGACAGGAGTAGTGTAGGGTCTCAATCGTGGGTCTCAATCTCCTTTGAAATATGAAAGAGATTAAGCAAGCCCACAGAGAAGTAGGGATGGGGTAAGAGAGCTACCAAGGCATATGGAGATCTCTTCATGAGTCAGAATCAACTTGATGATAACTGATTTTGAAATATATATATATATTTTGTGTGTGTGTGTGTGTAATACTGTTAGTAGTTCAAATGATGTGGTTTCCAACACATATTGAAATCAAACATTTACCTCATACTAAAATTCCAACTGTAGTAAAAACCTCTATGTGAAAAATAAATCATAAATATTTACTTATCTTTCCATGTAGGCAAAGCCATAAATACTATATTTTTCATGAAGTGTTTACTTATATTTTCTATACATCCTTCTATTTTCTAGATTCAGCCGCAATGAGCAGGGAAACCTTTTTGGTACATGTCTGTCCTAACTATGGAAGACTCGCAGCCACCAAGTCAATTCCAGCTCATAGAGACCCTATTAGACAGGGCGAGTTTCTGACACCGTAACTTTTTAAGTGAATAGGCCTCAATTTTCTCCAGAGGGGCAGCTAAGAGTTTAGAACTGCTGACTTCTCAGTAAGCAGCCCAATTTGTAACCATACACCACCAGGGCTCCTAATGTTTGTAACGCATAAATAAATTAATGTGGGGGGGATATCTTTTACCCTGGGCCTACATGTTCAATTCTCTGCTGGATTCTATTTCTGTCGATACTTTTGCCTTCTTGCCAATATCATCTAATTCATACTCTAGCAGTAGAAAGATCTCTGAAACTAATACTCACCCATGAAATCGACAGCAACCTGTCTAGAATGTGGTTCTTCTCCTTATAAACGGAAGGTGTTGACCTGGGTGATTTCTGAAGTCTTTCTCAGTCTAAAAATCCTATGATTCTGATTGTCACAGTGCCTATTCCTTCTGTTTTCAGGGGCCCTGGTGGAGCCCTAGTGGTACTCTTTGGTAAATGTTCAAGTGCTGACTGCAAGGTCACTGGTTCAAACCCAGCAGCCACTCTGTGGGAGAAAGGTATGATGGCTCCTGTAAGATGTACAGCCTCACAGACACTCCATGAGATCACCTTGGGTTGGAATGGACTCGATCACAGTAGGTTGGAGTGGTTTTTGTTGTTGTTTAGTGGTACAGTGGTTAGGTGAAACTGAATGGTAGACAGTTCAAATCCACCAGCAGTTCCATGGGAGAAAGGGATGGCAGTCTGCTTCTGTAAAGATTTACAACCTTGGGATCCCTATCAGATAGTTTTATTCTGTCCTATAGGGTCGCTATTAGAATCAATTGGGTGACAATGGGGTTTATTTCTTCTGTTGAAGTTTGAAGAAGGATGGCAAAAAAGCACCCCTTTCTGTCTCCTGAATTTAACACCAATAAAGTGACAATGACCCAAAAGAGAGCCGTTTACCCAGGTGATGGCTCTGTTTCTAAGGATGGTTGCAGGTGATGGCTCTGTTTCTAAGGATGGTTGCAGGTGATGGCTCTGTTTCTAAGGATGGTTGCAGGTGATGGCTCTGTTTCTAAGGATGGTTGCAGGTGATGGCTCTGTTTCTAAGGATGGTTGCAGGTGATGGCTCTATTTCTAAGGATGGTTGCAGGTGATGGCTCTATTTCTAAGGATGGTTGCAGGTGATGGCTCTATTTCTAAGGATGGTTGCAGGTGATGGCTCTATTTCTAAGGATGGTTGCAGGTGATGGCTCTGTTTCTAAGGATGGTTGCAGGTGATGGCTCTGTTTCTAAGGATGGTTGCAGGTGATGGCTCTATTTCTAAGGATGGTTGCAGGTGATGGCTCTATTTCTAAGGATGGTTGACTTTGTCATTCTCCCCAGGAGACTGGGGGGGGGTGCCCAAGGCTGAGCCACAGCTGCCCATTTCTTCCTCCCGACCTCCTCTGAGGCCGGAGTATAAACTGAAGCCCTGAACTAATGGGGATGCACCTTCTAACAGCAATCACAAGCTTTCTGTTCCAGTAGTAACCAACAGAAATACAGAAAAGGAGAGGAAGACGCTCCACAATATGGATTAGCACAGTGGCTACAACAGCGGGCTCACACCACAATTGAGAGGATGGTGCAGGATTGGGTGTTTTTTCATTACCTTATACAGAGGTCGCTATGAGTCAAAACAGACTTGATGGGACCTAACAACAACAACAATTAGTAACCAACATGATTCAAACCCTTCCTCTCTCATTTTTAATATTTTTATTCATTATTTTATTGTGGGCTTCTAATAAATCTTGTAAAAATCCATCATTCGATTGTATTAAGCCCACTTGTACATGTTGACATCGAAATTTCCAAAATATTTTCTTTCTATGTGAGCCCTTGGTATCAGCTCCTCTTTTTCCCCTCCCTCCCTCATGACTCCTTGATCAATTATATAGCATTATTGTTATTTCATGTCTTACACTGTCTGTTATCTCCCTTCATTCACATTTCTGTTATTCGTGCCCCAGGGGGGTGGCTATAGTTCCTCTCTCATTTATAAAAAAAATTATACTCTTTAAACTAGTTTCACCATAGTTCATTTCTCCACCATCATATCAACTCTGTGCCCTAATCTAGATTAATCTTCCCAAATCATGTTCTAATCATGGGCAGCTGCAGAAACCTGGATTTGGAATTAGGATTTAGCTAGCAATCCTCTTCGTTTGACCAGTTAGTTCCATGAGCAAATCACGTTAACTCTTTGGGCTTGGGGACTATTCATTCATCACACGCTCTGGTGAAATTGCCCCTTCCTAATCCATCATAACATTAATTCAATTTTCAAAAAATTGCCAGGAGTGTTCTATAGAATAAATCTTTTAGCCTTTGTGTTTCTCTACAAATCGACTGATAATGATTTTTCCATCTTCACTTCCAGAACTTCTCCTATGGTTTGTCCTTGCTAACAAAATAGTTCTCGAAATTATTTCGGATAATACTACATTATTATGTCAGTGCTGTTCTTTTCCAAAGACTAGTTATTCTAGAAAATCCAACTAAAATAAACTGACTTATTTCCAAGGCTTTTAGGATCTTCCCAGGCACAAGTACTCCCACATCCAGATTTTTGCTCCAAAATTTGCCTGTATAACCCATCTAATTCTTTTAATATCTCTCTTTATTGTAGGCTCTTTAACTCTACGAGTTAACTTTATTTAACTCTAAGATGAATATTTCTAGAGAAGAATTCTATTGCCTTGAACAACTGAGATTCTCTTGTGTCTTGAATGAGAATAAATTTCCAAAACGTGTGGGGTGGGTACACACATGTATGTAGGAGGGGATTGCGTTGATGTTATTAGGTGCTAACAAATCACTTCTGACACATCATGGCCTTATGAGTGACAGGAAAACATTGCTGAGTGTGTACCATCCTCACCATAGTAGTTCTGTTGCAGCCACTGTGTCAGTCCATCTGATTGGCAGCCTTCCTTTATCCCACTGACCCTGTCCTTTACCCAGCCTGTCCCTCTTCTCCCAGAAGTGGTGTCTCCACGTAACATGTAAGGAAGACTCACTTTCATGCACTCCTGAAGAGCATCCTGGTTGTACAGATGTGTTCGTTATGTTAGCATCCCATGGTATAGACCATACGCTTCACCAACACCACAATGTAAGTGTATCTGTTCTCCTTCCATCTTCCTTTGTCATTGTCCAGATTTCGAATGCATATGAAGTAATTGAAAAACAGCATATCCTGAACCAGGCACACCTGAGTCATCAAAATAACATCTTTGCTTTTGAGATTTTGAAAGATCTTTTACAAATAGATTTCCCAAATGTTTGACTTCTCCACGACTGCCTCCATGGGGGCTGGCTGTTCATCAGAGTGAAATGAAACCCTGATGAACAACTTCACAGTTTTCTGTTTACCTGATTTATCAGGTCTCTCTCTACTATTGTGGCGACTGGAAAGTTTTGTGGTTAAATGTCCATTTCACAAGAGCTTGTGACATAGAAGTTGTGGAGGATAGTTTGCTTAAGAAAGTGAGATTTGTCTCCGCAGGTCTGTCTAAATAAGACAAGCTGGATGAACAATCTGGAGGAGAAAACAACGGGGCCGACAATTCTGGGGGGACATGGGATAGGGGGAAGTGGGGGGAAAGGAAGTAGTGTTAGCAAACCCAGGGAAAAGGGAACAACAAGTGATCCAAATTGGTGGTGAGGTGGGTGTCAGAGGCCTGATAGGGCATGATCAAGGGTAATATAATGAAGAGGTATTGGTGAAACCCAGGTGAGGATGGAGCATGATAGTGAGACAGGAGGAAAGTCAAGGGAAATAGAAGAAAGAGCTGGGAGGCAAAGGGCATCTATAGAGGTCTAGATAAAGACATGTACATATGCAAATATATTTATATAGGGGGTGGGGAAATATATCTATGTGCATATATTTATAGGTTTAGTATTAAGGTAGCACAAGGACATTGGGCCTCCACTCAAGTACTCCCTCAATGCAAGAATATTTTCTTCTATTAAATTGGCATTCTCTGATGCTCACCCTCCAGACACAACTGCTGAAGACAAAATAGGTGAATAAGCATGTGTTGTGAAGAAAGCTGATGGTGCCCGGCTATCAAAAGAGATAGTGTCTGGGGTCTTAAAGGTTTGAAGATAAACAAGCAGCCATTCAGCTTAGAAGCAATAAAGCCCACATAGAAGAAGCAAACCAGCCTGTGTGATCACAAGGTTCCGAAGGGATCAGTTATCAGGCATCAAAGAACAAAAAATAATATCATTGGCTGCACACCTCCATGATACAATCGCTGAGGACAAACGGGTGCATAAACAAATGCGGCAAAGAAAGCTGATGGTGCCCCACTATCAAAAGGGTATAGCATCCGGGGTCTTAAAGGCTTGAAGGTAAACAAGCGGCCATCTAGCTCAGAAGCAGCAAAACCCACCTGGAAGAAGCACACCAGCCTGTGCGATCACGAGGTGTAGAAGGGATCAGGTTTAAGGCATCATCAGAACAAAAAAATCTTACCATCGTGAATGAAGGGGGCAGTGCAGAGTGGAGACCCAAAGCCCATTTGTCGGCCACTGGAGATCCCCTTGCAGAGGGGTCTAGGGGAGGAGATGAGCCAGTCAAGGTGTGATATAGCACCATTGAAAAATACAACTTTCCTCTAGTTCCTAAATGCTTCCTCCCCCCACCCACCCACCCCCACCACTATCATGATCCGAATTCTACCTTGTAAGTCTGGCTAGTCCAGAGGATGTACACTAGTACAGATAGGAACTGGAAACACAGGGAATCCAGGGTGGATGATACCTTCAGGACCAGGGGTGTGAGTGGCGATCATGGGAGGGTAGAGAGAGAGTGAGTTGGAAAGAGGGAACCGATTACAAGGATCTACATGTGACCTGCTTCCTGGGGGGCGGACAACAGAAAAGCGGGTAAAGGGAGACGCCGGGCAGGGCAAGTTATGACAAAATAATAATTTATAAATTATCAAGGGTTCATGAGGGAGGGGGAGAAGGGAGGGAAGGGAAAAAAGAGGACCCGATGCCAAGGGCTTAAGTGGAAAGCAAATGCTTTGAAAATGATGAGGGCAATGAATGTACAGATGTGCTTTACACAATTGATGGATGTATGGATTGTGATAAGAGTTGTATGAGCCCCTAATAAAACGATTAAAAAAAAAGAAAGAAAGGGTGAAGGTTGTCCAGGGAAGTCCCATCTGGAGCAAAATGGGACTTCTGCTTTTAGAGATCCAAATGCAATGTCATTTAACCCATCCAAAATCATTTGTTATAAAGACTGAGGTAAAAGGTTATTGCGATTGTTTGTAAGCACAGAGATATGTTAGTGCTTAGTAAAGAGTTCCTGGTTAGGATGAAACTTGAGATTGGTTTTAAACTGAAGACGAATAAACAAAAAAGTTTAGAAGAACGATGAAAGCGATTACATCGTCTGATCTAGACACTTACATCCTTTTATGAGTAAACAATATTCCTTCATGGCACAAAAGGAGCAAGTCCAAAAAGAAGTTGTATTTAAGGAAAAAGATGGCAGTATAGAATTCAGTACGCACACAAAATGTTTAAATTGGAATATACTTATAATGGTATATTTTATTTTCCCACTTATTTTCACTTATAACCAACTCGATTATTGTCCCCTACTCTTAATTCCTCTCTGTTCTGTAGTCCTTATTTACTATAATAAATCAAGAAATCAACTCAATAAAGATAATGAGATTTGCTTCCGGAGCGTGACTCAGCCTCTTCTGACTAAGAGGTGAAAGGCAGCATGACCAGCTACTGTTTCACCAGCTTAACACAGAATATTAGTGGCGCCTGGGTGGCATGGTGTCAATATTTACTACATAATTACAATAATGATTTGAGAGAAGTGTGATTATTATTTATATTTTATGTATTATACATTGTATTATAGGTCACTGTCATATTTTTATAAGAAATACCAAAGTGCATCTTACACATTTTTAAAATCTAAAAATCAACTTCACATTTGATTATAATGGATATAGGTGATTTTCCCTCAGAGACCCAAACAGAGTTTTGGAATTGTACTTTCTTTCATTATTGAAGTTTTGGACATTTTCACTAGTTCTTAAAAATGCAAAAAAAACAAGTATATATAGATTGTTTTCATGTAAGTGACTTTAAGACAGATAATGAGTAAGCAGAAACCATTTCACAACAAAGCACACACTTACTCAGCAGCATTTATGTACACAGTCCATTCCCAATGGTTGCATCCTTCACGTGTGTCACCATTTCCTCTATCTCTGCCCATACTATTTCACCACTATTACCTTAGCCATTCTGACCCTTATAATCCTGATCGGTCTTTTAGAGTTACCATTGTCCATTTAATCTTGTCAAGAGAAGTTCTCTTTCTTCATCTTTCTCCTAGAATTCATTTTATTGTTGTGAATGTATAGAGCAGAATACTCCCCCATTCAGTGGTTTCCATACATATAATTTAGTGACTTTGATTACAGTCTTTGATGTGTGAGACTCTTTTTATCATCCTTTTCTAGGCTAGATCTCACTTATTACCATAAACTCACTTCTTCATAAGGTTTACATTGCTTTTAGAAAATTAAAATGAGTGGAAATCCATTTGCTATGAACATTAGTTTAATGCACCCCAGGGCCCCCTCTTGTGAAACCTGGACATGATCCCACGCCTCAGCAGCCGCGATTACAACCGCTGGCTTTCCCTCACTGTTGGCAAAGCTTACAATGGCGCCATCAGATGAAAGGAGACATGACACAGGTATAGCTGTTGGGAAACAGAGCGCCCACTCTTAGGACGAAAGGGTAACTCCACTTCCTTCCCACCAAAAATTTGACCTTTGGCCAAAATGACAGAATGCTTTTTGTATCCCAAATGTTAATAGGATGGAATGAGAGGAGGCCTGGAATGTGTAAGAAAGAATTGCTGATACTCAGGGAAGCAAAGCATGCTCCGCAGCTTGAAAAGTAAGGAGGAGCTGATGTTAACATCGCTTACCACCAACGGGGAAACTATTGAAAATTCTCTATCATCAGATAGAGGTTCTGAAGGCCAGGACCTTTTTGATCATCCACAACAGTACATCTGAGTGCTGCAAACGCTTGACTGCTAATGAATAGGTAGGTAACCCGAATCTAGCCAGGACGGCCTTGAAGAAAGGCCCAGCCATCAAGTTCTGAATAATCAGCCACTGAAAATCCTCAGGACTTTCCCCACTCAGAGGAAAGAAGAGGGAAGAAAATTAAGGATGCATGAAAATAATTCATGCAAGGGACCAGTGAATTGTGGTCACCTCAGCCTCCATGAACCTGGGACTAAAAGAGCTAGATATTACCTGGTTCTTACTACCCACTGCTCTCAGCAGGATCGCATTAGAGGGTCCTGGCAGGAGTGGCAGAAAAGGTAGCCCCGAACTCAGAAACACCAGGCTGACTTGACTAGTTGGATAGGTGTTTTGCCTTCACTCAAATAAATCTCAAAGTTGCGAATGTAACAGCCTCATTTTCACAAAGCTTCCTCACTGAAATCCCATATTTCATTTTGTTTTTTGCCAGATTGTACAGCAAGACACTGATCCGCCCTCTCCGTGGTATAATTGCTTCATTGTGAATTATTGCTAAGATGAAAAGATATTCGAATTTGCTCAAACCTCACTCTAGTACCGGTTTTAGGAAATACGGCATGTCAAGCAAAGGGTCAGCTGACTAGTAATGTTTCCATTCTGGCTTTTTTGTTTGTCCCAGCAGTATAAGGAAATGGAGAAGCTTCTTGGTATCCCTATTGGCAACTGCTGCCTGTTGTGATGTTTAGCAGTGATTCTGTGACATTTTCCCACATGCACTCAGACTGCATGTGCTGTGGGGCCTAGTTCGTCACTGGGTGCAGCATCTTGGGAAA
Source organism: Tenrec ecaudatus (assembly GCF_050624435.1). Taxonomy (NCBI): domain Eukaryota; kingdom Metazoa; phylum Chordata; class Mammalia; order Afrosoricida; family Tenrecidae; genus Tenrec; species Tenrec ecaudatus. The sequence goes on from NC_134536.1 coordinate 94,198,401, forward strand.
TGAGCTGGAACAGCAGTGACAGAGAAGTAATGAAATCAGCAGTTCAAGGCAGTTTCTGTCTGGGTCAACCATGGACAAACCCAGCCTTTCCCCGAGCCTCATTCTCCTCTGAGAGATTTCATAGTTTTACTTTTTAACTGAGGAAATATGGGTGAAGGTCTCATTTCTGTAGCTTCTTTGAGCTGACAAAGGGACCATTTCTCTACTTTAAAAAGTAGAACAATCTCGCTGTTTATTCTAAAATTGTATGAGGCTAGGATTCCTCCCCTGACAGCATAGCTTTAAGACCCCGGATCATTATGAGTTGCAAGTGAAACTGCTATGATTGGGATGAAACAAACTTTACCACCAGATATACACCCCTCAACATAAAAATGAGGAGTAGAATTATAGAGACTAGGGATCCTAAAAGGGGAAGCAGCCAGCTAAAAGCTTATGTTAAAAAACATGAACTGTGTCTAGTTTCTCTGATTTTAGTAGCCTGCGTAAAGATATCCCTAATACTTTTCTGTAGTATTTTTGTTAATTATCATGTAAACAGCATTCTTCTTATTATTATTATAAATCATTTTATTGGGGCTCACATCACCATCCATCTATCCAGTGCGTCAGCACATTTGTACATCTGTTGCCATCATCATTTTTCAAAGCATTTTCTTTCTACTTGAGCCCTTGGTATCAGCTCCTCATTTTTTCTCCTTCCTCCCTCCCTCATGAACCCTTGATAATTTAGAAATTATTATTTTTTTCATGTCTTGCACTGCCTGATGTCTCCCTTTACCCCCTTGTCTGTTGTCCATCCCCCAGGGAGGGGGTTATAGGTAGGTCATTGTGATCGGTTCCCCTTTTCTCCCCCCATTTTCCCCTTCCCCTCCTGGTATGGTTACTCTCAATATTGGTCCTGAGGAGTTTATCTGTCCTGTATTCCCTGTGTTTCCAGCTCTTATCTGTACCCATGTACATGCTATGGTCTAGCCAGATTTATAAGGCAGAATTAAGGTCATAATGGGGGCAGGGGGCGGGGGAGAGAAAGCATTAAAGAACCAGAGGAAAGCTGTATGTTTCATCAGTGCTATACTGCACCCTGGCTGGCTCATCACACCCCTATGATCCTTCTTTAAGGGGATGTCCAATTGCCTACAGATTGGTTTTGGGCTTCTACTCCATGCTCCCTGCCTCATTTAAATTATGATTTTTTTTGCTGTGGATCTTTGATTCCACGATATCTGATTCCATTGACACCTCATGATCACACAGGCTGGTGTGCTTCTTCGTGTGAGTTTTGTTGCTTCTCAGCTAGATGACCACTTGTTTATCTTCAAGCCTTTAAGAGCCCAGACATTATATCTTTTGATAACCAGGCACTATCAGCTTTCGTCACCACATTTGCTTATGCACCCACTTTGTCTTCAGCGATCGTGTCAGGAAGGTGAGCATCTCAGAATGCTGGATTATTAGAACAAAGTGTTCTTGTGGTAAATGGCATTCTTATAAGTATTGACATGGCCCTCTTTGGTTGGTGGTAAGAATATCCAGTGTCTAACATTTTTCGATAGAACACTGACTATCTTTCCCCACCTTTGAAGCTATCAGTGTTATTATTAATTGAAATGCATCAGTTGCTTTGTGAGTTTGTTTTAAATCACAAATATTTCTGGATATTTTGAGTAGAGGGCAAGGGGTCAACTTTTTTTTAGAGAACTTTTGTGTACGAAAGGCAGTCTTTAAAATATATATGGTTTTTAGATTCTTGTAGTAATTTAAAATGGAGTTAGGCTCTGTTCTTAGATTTTTCTACTCACATGTACCAAGTGCCTCTGAATTTTGACTCCTACCATTTTCCCTCTTGATTAAGGATTTAAAAAAACTTTCTGATGACACTTACCATTTAGCATGTTCCTTCTACATAGACTGGTTCACAATTCTTTTAGAGGGCTACTTGTTTTAGGACCAACCTCTAAGACACTTGGGCATCATTTTATCTTTCCTATAGCACTCACTTTCAGTGATCTCTGTAGGAAAAGCTGGTGTGGAGGAAAGTCATATTAGAGGAACTTCCTGTCTATTATGTAACCAGAAAATCTTTAAAGTGGAGGGGCAAATCCTTTGACAACTATATTATATCTTATACAGTGGCATTAAGTAGATTCCTAACAGCATATACTAAATAAGCAACTGTGTGTTAAGGAAAGGAAAGAAAGGTTTTAAAGGGGTGTAACCTAAATTCGGGTGAATGGCTTAACAAACATTAGCCTATCCATTTAAAACTTGTATGACACAGACACCCCAAAGAATAACTTCCTTCCACACAGAAACACTTATAAGTTCACAAATTAAAAGGTTAATAGTAACATGAAAGTCAATATGATGAAAAGCAATATACAAATCTAATGATTTTGTCTTTATTTATGTTATCATGTTCAGTGATGGTGATCTCAGGATGAGGTGTCTACCTCTTAAGAAACCATCTCCTATTGGTTGAGTGAATGTAAGTTTAATGTCCACTGATGTCCCTCTCTGGCAAAGATGAACTGGTCCTGAGCTAGAGGGATACGATAGTTGAGATTCGTTCACATAGAATTTACTTCTAGAATGCATTCAAAGGATGTTGTTATTGCTCTGGCTTTAGCTTTTTAGAAGCTTGCACAAATTACAGCTGGTTGCTTATTGTAGTCTTGGTGACTGTGTTAGTCTGGTAGACTAGAGAAACAAACCCATGGACACACATATGTGTCTAAGAAAGAGATTTATATACAAGAACAATTGAACATTGAGAAAACATCCCAGCCCAGTCCAGATCAAGTCCATATGTCCAGTATTAGCCCATATTTCTGATACCAATCTATAAAGTCCTCTTCAGACTCACAAAACACATGCAATGATACCAAATGCAGAAGATCACAGGCGAATGGGTAGAAAGTCTTTGGATCCAGTGTTATTGGAAACATCTCAGCGCTTGCAGGGGTCTCTCTGTGGCTTCTCGGGCTTCCGAGGTCTGGTGGCATCCATATGGCTTGTCTTCTGCAGTGTCTCCCAGAGTAGCAGAGAGAGAGAGGTGTCTTCTGCCTCCAAGAAGGAAGTACAAGATTTCCCAGAATTCTCAGGAGAGGGCCATGCCCACACAAAAATCTCATTGGCTATCTCCAGATTGACAGCCTAGACTCCACCTCTACACTCTTAATCCTTAAATTGACACCAGATTAGGGGACTCCCACAGTGACTAATAAACTCATAGGTTTGAATCAAGGGGTTCCACAAGGGGCTTTCAGTCAATTGATTATCTTGCATGTGCTTTGTTTCATTTTTCTTTCAGTCCTTTGTTATTTATGCTACAACCATTGATACCCCCTCCTTTCTAGTCTTCTCAGCTTCACCCAGGTTGGCTGCCCCTAGGAATTAACCTTGTTGGTGGAGGTGGCTATTCAGAATGTCAGTCATGGTTCTCCACACAATTGCTATGCATCCCTTTTAAACTTTAGATGAGAAAACTTAAGATGGCTATAATCAACTAATAATACCTTTTCAAACTTAAAAGGAATTTTATTATAAAGTAATATAAAACAAATAGTGCAAAAGCATAGAAATAAATATTTCTAAATATTAATGATTAACCTTATTTTAAAGTAAACTTTTTTTAACCAACAGATAAATCAATTTATTAAAATAGTTGATTTAAGCATCTGCAATGGTGACTTCAACCTCTACTCCAGGATCAATACTGATGGAAGTGATCTGCTTAACAATCTCAGAAGGATTGTGCAAATCAATGAAATGCTTGTGGATTCCCATTTGGGATCAATCCCAGGTCTTAGGACCTTCCCCACAGGAAGTTTTCCTGGTTGTAATTCTCAGTGTCTCAGAAGGGCATCCTAACTGGCCCCTTCATGTTCAGGTTCTTCCCCTTAGCCCTCTGACCAAGTTAGCACACACTTTCTCCAAGGATGTCATGCTGCAGCTGGTTAGAGTCATTCTAATCCCGTGAATGGCCACCTCTGGTTCCACAGGTGTCTTTCCGGTGTCCTTAACTGCCAGGGAGGCCGGGGAGCTTCCTGACCAACTTGTTCCTCAACGCGTGAACAGCGGTGAGTCAGGAATGGGAGCAGGGGACAGAGCACAGTGGGACGATGGCCACGTCTTCCTCAAAGAGCGTAAACTTTTAATAGACCGCTGCCATGTGAAATTGATCAAACAAGCAATCAAAACATATTAGTAATTACATATGATTGCAATGTGAAAGTTGAACAAAAGGCTTACTAGTAATAGAAATAACACCAGATATTATGAATAAAGAATCAAAAACAGCACCTCAAGCTAACACCTTCAACAATTAGAATAAGAACAGCAAAATAACCCCTCGGCTACCAGAAGAAAAGAAATAATAAAAATCATATCTGAAATACATTAATCAGAAAACAGAAAAAACAATAGAATCACCAAGACAAGGAGATGATTCTTGGAAAGGATTAATAAAATTGACAAACCACTGGCAGACTTAGCAAAGGAAAATAAGAAGATACAAATATCACAAATAAAAAAAGAATGAGTCATGTTACAACAGAACCAATCATAATCAGAAATGATAACATAATAATATGAAGGTCTATACTCCAACAAATTTGAAAACCCAGAGAAATGGGCAAATTTCTAGAAACACTACTTAAGGTTAACAGAGATTGGCTAAAACTGAACAGATACATAGCAAAAGAAGAAAACGATCAGGTTATTACAAAACTACTAACTAAAAAAAATCAGTCTAGGACCAGACAGTTTCACTAGGGAATCTACCAAACATTCAGAGAAAACCTGATACCAATGCTACACAAATTATTCCGGAATACAAAGTAGTATGGCAAACTCCCAAAATCATTTTATGAAGTTTTTCATTTTATAACCCTGATACTAAAACCAGATATCATCAGAATAGGAAATTATAGACCAATATTCCTTATGAACATAAATACAAAAATTCTTAACAAAATCCTATCTAATAGAATCCAACAAAATATCAAAAAAATAACACACCATGATGCACCATGATCAAGTGGATTCATCCCAGGTACAGAAGAATGGTTCAATATTCAAAAAGCAACAATAGTTGACCACATAGATAAAACAAAGGGAAAAGAGAGACATGGTCATATCAATCGATACAGAAAAAGCATTTAACAAAATTCAACACCCATTCCTGATTTTTTAAAAAAGAATAAAAGAAGGGAAGTTTATCAACATAATTCAGTAAAAACAAAATTGAAATTGACTTGGGGTCTTTAAGTGACAAAAAGTTCATTTCAAACAAACAAACAAAAAGTACAGGGCACATATGCAAAACCAATGGCCAATGTCTTGGTCAAAGAGGAGAAATGGAAAGCATTCCCCTTGCATATGGGAACCAAACAAGGATGCCCTTTATCACCACTCTTATTCAATATTTTACTGGGAATCTTAACAAGAGATATTTGACAACAACAACAACATCAACAAAAAATCAAAGGCATCAAAATTGGCAAAGAAGAAGTAAAACTCTCCCTTTTTGAGTTTGTTAGGATTCTATGCATAGAAAACTCCACAGACTCAAGAGGATTGTTGAAACTAATTGACAGATTCAGCAACATGGCTGAATATAGTATCAGCATATAAAATTCAAATAAATTCCTGTCTACTCACAAAGAGATCTCTAAAAGGAAGCCAAAAAATACCGTTTACAGTAGCCATGCAAAAAATTAATACTTAGGAATAAACCTATGTGTAGAAACAAAAGACATGTACAAAGAAAACTATAAAACACTGCTACAAGAAACCAAAGGAGATCCACATAAATGGAAAAAGATACAGTGTCCATGGATAGGAAGATTTAACATTGTGAAAATATCAATAATAGCTAATGTGATCTATCCATATGCAATTCCTATAAATTCCTATATCTATAAATGCAATTCAAATTCAAACTCCTGCATCATTCTGTAAAGAGATGAAAAAACTAATCACCAATTTTAAATGAGGAGGAAAGAGACCCAGGAAGTTGGTCTTTCACTTCTGACCTCAAAACCTATACCGCCATATTAGAAAATTCAGCCTAGTACTGGTACAATGAGAGCTACATAGTCCAATAAAACAGAATAGAAAACCTCAAAATAATCCATTTATCTATAGAGAGCTAATTTTTGAGGGCTGCAAACAGTAAATGAGGAAGACATCGTCTTTCCTAATTAACAAATGGTGCTTACAAAATTGGGATTCCATTTTAAAAGAATGAAACAGGATTTATGCCTAACTCCATATATAAAAATAAACTCAAGATAAGTTAGACACTTAATTGTAAACCTTAGAACTATAAATAGCAGGGATGAAAAGATGACAAATGCCCAGACTAGAAAACCCAAGCGTATTGCCATAGAGTCCATTCTTGCTCATAGCAGCCCTGTAGGACAGGGGAGAACTGCCTTTATGGGTTTCCAAGACAGGACATCTTAACAGGAGTAGAAAGTCCCCTCTTGAGGTTAGCAGCTCAACATGGCATTAACAAGTGTCATGAAAAACACAACACAGCAGAACACATAATAGATGACTGGGGCTTCCTTAAAATAATATACTTAGGTCTCCCCAAAAAATTTCACCAAAAGAGTGAAAAAACAACAAAACCCCATAAACCTGGAGGGGTCAAAAGGAATAGACAATGCCATCTCAGACAAGGGAATAATCTGTACAATCTACAGAAAATTTCAGCATTTCAATCAGAAAAAGGAGTAACCAATGAAAAATAGGCAGAGGACATGAACCATTGATCAAAGAAGACATTCAGGTTGCCAGCAAACACATGAAGAAATGTTAGTAATCACAAACCATCTGAGAAATGAAAAGCAAAACAATGAACTACCGCCCCTCCCCAGAATTGATAACAGATTTTTTTAAACAACTAACAAATGTTGGAGAGGGTACAGAAAGATTGGAACCCTCATTTACTGCTGGTAGAACTGTGAAACTGTACACCACTGTGGAAACTAGACAGTCCTCAAAAAATTGGGACTAGATGTACCATATGACCCAGCTATCATGCTCCTTGGTATATATCCAACAGAAACAAGGAACAGAGCAGGAGCAATCATGCACATACCCATGTTCATTGCAGCACTTTTCACAATAGCAAGAGGGTGGAAACAACCTAAATGTCCAACAGTGGGAGAATGGATAAATTAACTAGGGTATATCCACATGGACTGCCATGCATGGTGAAAGGGTAAAGATGACACACATCATGCTATCAGTGGGTTTGGAGGGCATCATGCTAAGTGAAGTTAATCTATCACAAAGGGCAAATACTGTCTGAAACTACTGTTATTAAAACAAACAAATTATTTTCATACCAAAAGAAACAGATTTTGCTGGCTACCCAGGATGGGAGAGGAAGGGAGGAAAGGAGAAGTGACAGACGAGAGTATGAATAGAATGTAACTTTGGTGAAAGAGAAGGCCGCATCCTGCAAGAGGAAGATTCTGAGGGAAAGATGGGCATGGGAAGGAATTGGGCAAGCCATGGTGATGTCTGATAGTTTTCTAAGTTGTTGAAGGCAAAAATGATGGCCTGATAAGTAAACTCCCACCTCATTCACAATAATAAGTTCAAAAAAAGAAATGACATCAGATATTGCATGACAGAATTCTGTAAGACCAATTATTAAAGAAAATAATTTTTTCAATAACACTAACAATGACTATAATGGGATAGCTAACACAAACAATAATAAAAGAAAGCAGAAAGTAATAATAATAATAATAAAAGAAAGCAGAAAGTAATAATAATATAGATTAAAAGAAAAATAAAGAATAAAAAAGAAAAGACCACCAAGGACATTTGAAATGCCAGAGAAGAAATTTCTGTCATGGAAGAAGCAACAAATATTTAAGCCTAGAGCAAATTTAGGTTGGGTCAAGAGGGAGATTGACTGGCCAAGTATCATGTTATGCTGTTATTTGATCCACCATAATCAAAATTACAATGGTCTCTGTCTGATAGTAAAGCTGTCTGAGTCCCTCAGCTGTGGCCAGAGGGGATCTGCCAGAGGCTTAATCTGACTAGATACTCCATAGCCTTCTACAAATTGGTTGTTCACAATATGATCGCTGCTACTCCCCGCCCCCCCCATCATATTTGGACTTTGTTGTCATCTTTGGATCACACAGGCCTGTGTGCTTGTTCCAGGTGGATTTACTTGATGCCTGTTTCATTGAGTACACGCCTTTATGATCCCAGACTCCACTCCAATGGATAACCGGGCACCATCTGCCTTCTTCCCCACATGTTGCCGTACCATCCTTATCTCAGTGATCTTGTCCTGAAGGTGAGAGTCTAGCAGGGCCATGTTATAGGAACTAGTGGTCCTTGGATTGGGGCTAGAATTACATGGGAGTACAGAAGCCATCTGCTTGTTCACAAGATATGAACAAGTCTGCTATGTTTTGGTGGTCATATTATGACAAAAACAAAACCCAACAAGTGCAGCAACCAAAGAAAACCCAAACCAACAAACAAAGATAGATATGAAAAGGGGGCGGGGATGGGGAAACCAAGAAAACGAAAAGCATTGCCAATCATCCCCCTGTGTATAAGGCGATTACATTGATGGCCTCAATAATTGATTCAATAGAGTTTAAGGTGCTGTTGATATGAGTTATGTGAGTTTAGTCCAACTGTTAGCTGCAATCCATGAGCTGTTGCTTTCAACAGATTGATTTCTTAATTGAGCTCTGTTTACATTGAGCATGTGGGTTGGTGCTTATCGGAAAATACACGGAATCATGTCTTACAAGGGCAGATCCTTTCCTATCAAATTAATACCTATCATATTACTGCAAAGGGAACATTGAGGTCCCAAATATGTGGCAGAGATGGGTCCTCTTTCACCGATGCCCACTAAGTCGAATGGAAGCATGGAAGGTTTCGATGAGAGCTCTGGTGACATTGTGGGTTGATGAACTGCTAACAGGAAGGTCAGTGGCTTAAACCTACCTCCAGGAGAAAGATGTTCCTAGAAAATTTTACATTCCAAGGAAACCCTAGGGAACTGTTCTACGCTGTCCTCGAGGGCCACCATGTATTGGAAACAATTCGCCGTGCTTGAGTTTTGTTTATGGGCATACACAATTGAATGGCATAGGAGGCATCAGAAGAAGACAGCTGGGCCGTTAGTCTAAAGATGGCCACCTCAGGGCCAGCGCTGCTGCGGCCCGCCCAGCGGGTATTCGCCAACCCGTTGCTTTGGTCAGAAACTCTACCTGGACTGCGGCCTCAAGCGGGTTGAGAGAACACTTCACACAGGGTGGCCAGGTCCAAAGGTGTACTATGCCTCTTAACAAAGACGCTGGCTTTCACAGAGGAAGGTCTTGGATTTTGGTATCTTCAGAGGAGGCTTCAGAATGCACTATAGTAGGACAATCATACTGTTGATGGAGTAAAGCTCCAGGTTCAAGCTCAAAGATGAAACACTCTTCAAGGGAACCAAACATCTGATGAAGAGAAACACTTTTGAAAATACCACTCCCTACTAGATAAAATAAATCAATGTAACATAGGCCCCAAACAGACAAACATTCATTCCAGGGGCAAAATATGATCAAGGACCGATAGTGCTGAAAGAAAAAGTCCAAGCTACGCTGAAGACATCCAGGCTCCAGGAGTTGATGAAATATCAGTTAAGATGCTCTAATGGATGCAACACTAGAAATGCTTACTTGTCTATGACAAGAAATTTGGAAGACAATTACCAGGACCACTGACTGGAAGAGATGTATATTCATGTCTATTTCAAAGAAAGTTGATCTAGTGGAGTACAGAAATTACTAAGCAGTATCATAATAAAACACAAAGGTCAAATTTTGCTGAAGATCATTAAAGAATGGTTGTATTAGTACATCAACAGAGAACTGCTGAAAATTCAAGTAAAAAGCAGGGGGGGAAATGGAATGAGGAATATGCCTGCTGATGTCAAATCTCGAGCGAATACTGAGTATACCCAACAGGTGTTTTATCTGTGTGTTTTTGACAACACAAAGGCATTCAAGAGTGTAGACCCATTCGCTAAACTTGACAAAAGTCTACATCGGGTTAAAGGGTCCCCTGGTTAGAAGGATGGGAGATACTCAATGGTGCCACCATCTTGAAGTTTGTAAACTGGATGCCCTCATAAATTACGGTCCATGAAGAAAGCTGATGGTGCCCAGATATTACAAGATATAGCGACTGGGGTCTTAACGGTTTGAAGTTAAACAAAGAGCCATCTAGCTGGAAAGCAACAAAGTCCACATAAGAGAAGCACCCCAATCCTTGTGATCATGAGGTGTCAACGGGATCAGGTATCGGGCATCAGAGACACAAAACAAACAACCATTTTGATGTGAACAAGGGGGGTCAGAATGGAGACCAAAAGCCCATCTGTACACAATTGGACATCCCCTCACAGAAAGGTCACAAGGAAGGGACGAGCCAGCCAGGGTGCAACATAACACCAATGAAACATGTAACATTCCTCTAGTTCTTTAATGCTTCCTGCCCCCTACTATCATGATCCCAGCGCTATCCTATAAAGCTGGCTAGACCAGAGCATGTACACTGCTACAGGTAAGAGCTCTTACAGATAACTCCCTCGGGACCAATACTGAGAGTAGTGACACCATGAGGGTAGGGGGAAGGTGCGGGGAGAGGGGGAAAAAGAGGGAACCAATCACAACTCCCTCCCCCAATCCACCTTCCAGGGGGACGAACAACAAAAATGTGGGTGAAGAGAGACAGCAGATGATATAAAAGATGAAAATAGAAATTTATAAATTATCAAGGGTTCATGAGGGAGGGTGGGGAGGGAGGGGGGAAAAGATGAGCTGATACTATAAGGTTTCTCAAGTGGGTAATACCTTGGATCATGGCTTCACATGATGAAACAATTCATGCCAAAGCCCATTGTGCAATCCAAGTGGGGTGTTTTGAAGGAGGAGTTTCAGGTTTTACACCTCAAAGGGGTTCACAGTGGGCACGAAGAACCACATGGAAAAGAATACTCACACGTGTGGATCTTGGCGGGGATCCTGGGAGGCCAGAAGCCCTAAAGGCTAAGAGCATGTGGCCCCAGAGACTAACAGGATGTGTGTCAAGAGGCCATGGGCCCCAAGTAGGACTGGGGCGGGCGCGTGTGCACCCACGTGGCAGATGGAGACCCTCAGGAAGAGAGCGGCCTTCCCACAGCCAGGATATTTGAAGCCTCTGGTGTGGTTGATGGTATTGGCTGACTCCATTGGCTGGGCTAAACCCACCTCGGTAATGTCAAGAGTCTGGGCCTAGTTTGGTCTGCCCAGGTGTGGTTCCCACCTGACTTGGGGGCTTGATTATGAGCATGCTCAGTTTTCTTTTCAACTACCTTGATGGGGGCTTTTGCAGGCATGGGAGGGACAATGCCCCAGTCCCTAAATCTAGCTACCTAACAATACCAAGGGCTCAAGTGGAAAAAAATGTTTGGAAATGATGATGGCAACATATGTACAAATGTAGCTAATATAATTGATATGTGGTTTGTTATAAGAGCGGTAAGAGCTCCCAATAAAATGATTTAATTAAAAAACAAATAAATAAATTACGGTTCACAGATTCCAACTCCTGGGTGGGTGTGAGGTTGCAATCACAACAGATGTACTTCTGGTCCTAAGCAAGAATTTCTGGTTTGGGTGTGAGCCTGCATAAATTATGGATTTGCACTAATGCCAATTGGCGCAACAAGGACAGGCATGCTAAGTGGGTCAGGTCAGTTCGGAGGATACTGTCAATCATAGATTACTCAATCCATCCTGCCTGGCACACTTTTTACTCTCCCACAAATAAGCCTCTGCTTTCATCTTGCCCTCATCAATCACTCCTTGCTGCTTAATCTTCTATAACCAGGAGTAAACATGGAGTAAGGCAGGAACTAGTCAATGCCAGCAACAATTCCCTTGATGAAGAATGGGTTTTTTTTCTCTTGGAATCAAGACAGGTCGATGTTCAATTTTTGCTGCTAACATTTTGGTCACAGGCTTGAGTTTTAAAGAAATTTGACGATCTTTTCTTACCTTTTCCAACCACAAACTAATTTTTTTAAAATAACTATTAGGGGCCTGTACAACACTTATCACAGTCCATACATCCATCCATTGTGTCAAGCATATTTGTACATTTGTTACCATCATCATTCTCAAAACATTTGCTTTCTGCTGGAGCTCTTGGTATCAGCTCCTCATTTCTACCCCTCCCACCCTGTTCTCCCCTCCCTCATGAATCTTTGAAAATTTATAAATTATTATTATTGTGTCATATTTCACCCACGCCCTTCACCCACTTTTCTGTTGTCCATCCCCCAGGGAAGAGGTTTATATGTAGATCCTTGGAATCAGTTCCCTTTCCACCCGACCCTCCCTCTGCCCTTCCGGTATCGCCACTCTCACTATTGGTCCTGAAGGGATCATCTGTCCTGGATTCCCTGTGTTTCCAGTTCTGTACCAGTGTGCATCCTCTGGCCTAGCCAGATTTGTAAGGTAGAATTGGGATCATGATAGTGGGAGGGCTGGGGGGAGGAAGCATTTAGGAGCTAGAGGAAAGTTGTATGCTTCAACATTGCTACACTGCACCCAGACTAGCTCGTCTCCTCTCCACAGCCCTTCTGTAAGGGATGTCCAGTTGCCTACAGATGGGTCTTGGGTCCCCAATCTGCACTCACCCTCATTCACAATGATTTGATTTTTTGTTCTTTGATGCCTGATACCTGATCCCTTCAATATCTTGTGGTCACCCAGGCTGATGTACTTCTTCCATGTGGGCTTTGTTGCTTCCGAGCTAGATGGCCGCTTGTTTGCTTTTAAGCCTTTAGGACCCCAGACGCTATCACTGATAGCTGGGCACCATCAGCTTTCTTCACCACATTTGCTTATGCATCCATTTGTCTTCAGCGATTGTATTGGGAAGTGAGCACACAATGATACGATCGTTTGTTCTTTGCTGTCTGGTACCTGATTCCTTCGACACCTCGTGATCACGCAGGCTGGTTTGCTTCTTTCATGTGGGCTTTGTTACTTCTGAACTAGATGGCCACTTGTTTATGTTCAAGCTTTTAAGACCCTAGACGCTATATCTTTTGATAGCCAGGCACCATCAGCCTTCTTCACCACATTTGCTTATACACCCACTTTGTCTTTAGCGATTGTGTCGGGAAGGTGAGTATCGAGGAATGCCAGGTTAATAGAACAAAATATTCTTGCTTTGAAGGAGTACTTGAGTGGAGCCCCAATGTCCATCTGCTACTTTAATACTAAACCTATAAATATTTTCGCAGAGATCTATTTCCCCATCCTATTATATAAATATATTTAAATATGTACATCCCTTTATTTAGACCTCTATAAATACCCATTTGCCTCCTAGTTCTTTCCTCTATTCCCTTTTAATTTCCTCTTGTCCTGCTATCATGCTCAGCCTTCATTTGGATTTCAGTAATTCCTCTCGGTTACATAACCCTTTATCATGACCTGCCAGGCTTCCTGTACCCTCCTCACCACCGATTTGGATCACTTGTTGTTCCCTTGTTCCTGGGTTTCTTAACACCACTATCTTTCCCCCCAGCTTCTCCTCTCCCATGTGCGCCTGAACCGTCAGTCCCATTGTTTTCTACTCCAGATTTTTCATCCAGCCTATCTTATTTAGACAGACCTACGGCAATAATAACATGCACAAAAACAAGACAGAGCAAAATAAAGCAACAAAAGAAAACAAAGCATCATCAACAACAACAAAAAGCCAATAACAAGAACAACAACAACAAAGAAAAGCTTGTAGTTAGTTCAAGGACTGTTTGTTGTCCTTTAGGAGTGTTTTTGGGTAGAGTCTGATAGAGTTCCAAGCCCTGGCCCCCAAGTCTATATTTGATATTCCCTGGGGACTTCATTGCTTTGTTCCCCTTGCTGTTCTGTTGCATGCCTTTAGTGTTTTGGCTCAGTGTGGTGGGATCAGATCTGGTGTAATTCCCACAGTGTCTTCAATGTTGTCCCCTCTAGAGCTGTGGATCAATGAGGGATATCATGTCTCATAGTTGGGCCGACCATATGTTCTTCTCTGTGGATTGGCTGCTCTGAGCAGGGATATTGTCATCAAAGCTTGGTGAACCAGGATATGCTCCACTCTCTCTCCCTCCCCCTTCATTTGTTCCCGTGTGCTCTGATCAGATATGTCCCTCTGCCTGAGGTGCAGCTTCAGAGCTGTCCTCTGAAATAAATTCTCCTGAGGGAGGGGCAGGTGTCCATGCAGTTGGGGTTGGGGCCCCAAACCTCTTCACTGGTTCCTTACTCCATGCCAGTATCAAACCAATTTCTTTATCTATACTTTCATATCCATTTCAAACCTACCACATTTGTCCTTGTGTTCAGGCATCTCCATATCATTCCTTGTAATCATCTCCAATCTATTTTGTACACCCACAATTCTCAAAATATCATAATTGGGCCAGTGGTATCAGTATCACCAGGGAACGTGCTAGGAATGAAAACTCCTGGGGTCCATCCCAGATTCCTTCCATCAAAAACACTGGGGCCCAATCCCAGTGATCTATTGTTTATTAGCCCCACCCGGGTGAGTGCCTGAGAGCCATTAACTGATATCACAGCAAGAACCACTTATGAAAACATTTAAAACTCCTGACCCATGCTGGAATTCAAGGCCCACTCTCATTGTATTGCTCCTATTTTTCTGCACTTCCTTTGCTGCAATCAGCTTCTCTGTTTTCTGAAGTTCCATGCTCCTTCCTTTACCACCCTCTCTGTACGTATTCACATCAGGCGTCTTCAGTAGTACAAGCCAAGTCTTACTTCCAACAGTCCAGAGAGCTTTCTCCTGAATGAAAACTGTGCATATTACAATCAAATGCACTCATTCAGCACTAGCATGATGGCTCTACATTGGGCTGCTAACTGCAAGACCAATCGTTGGAAGCCACCAGCCACTTGAAGGGAGAAAGGTGAGACTTTCTATTCCAGTAAAGAGTTATAGTCTTGGAAACCACCGAGACAGTTTCAGAAACACACAGAGGCAGTATTGGAATGGACTCAATGGCAGTGAGTTTTTGTTTCTTTTAAGGAGACTTAGTAGAGGAGGGGTTTATGCATTGGGCTTCTAATCACAAGGCCAGCAGTTAAAACCATTAGCTACTCAGCAAGAGAAATATGAAGTTTTCTATTCCTATTCCTGGAAAGATTTACAGTTTCAGAAACATGTAGGGGCAGATTGACCTTGTACTACAGGGTTGCTATGAGTCAGAATTGATTGGATGCCAATGAATTTGGTTTGAGTTTTGCTGGAAGCCTAAGGAATCCTAGTAAGCAGTTGGTCTGTGAACCACAAGATGGTCAAACACACCAGCTACTCTGTGGGAGAAAATGAATGCTATTTGTTCCTAAAAGGTTTACAGCCTGAAGAATCCAGTGGACTCCTAACCACAAGCATTTTGGAATCCGCAGATTGCTCTAGAGGGGAAGGATAAAACTTTCTACTCCTGTAAAGAGTTACAGTCGTAAACCCACAGGTGCAGTTCTACCCTGTCCTATGGGGTGTCTGAGTCAGCATCAACTCCATGGCTGTGAGCTAAGTTGCGCTGTGTTGAGCTAATAAGTCAGAATTTGACTGATTGATTGATTGTGTGCGTGTGTGTGTGTGCTAGAAGTTCAAGTCTGTAAAGGATGCTTGGCATGAACGAGGACAGGTAACAGGCAGAGAAATAGTGGGGGAAGGGACAGGGAACAGCTCAAGAATTTCAAGTGACACACACTGGGAGGGGCATGCCACTGTCATCTCCAAGTAGTGAGGTGGAGTTGGTGACGGTTAACAGGAATCCAGGAAATTGATGAGAGGAAAATCCTTCCTTCTGTGTCTCATTCTGTGACCTAAGTTGTTTTGATACTCATGATCCACCTAAAGTCAGTGAGTTTTTTCCTCCCTGGATTATCCACTGCACAGATCCCTGAGAGGACAGCCATGCTCTTAGGATTACATCACCCAGGCCAATCTGTATCACTTTGAAACAGGGCACAGGAAGATGAAAAACTTCCCCAAGAACACATTGCTGCTTATTAGAGCTGAGTCTATCCTCGGTCGCTTGACTCAACTGTTGGATGATTTTTTTTCTTTCTTTTAAACTTAAAAAAAAATCTAACTTGATGGCAAATATTCAAGCGTAAGATGTGATCCTAAAATAGTAACTGAAGTGAACAGAAATATTGATGTAAAGACAACTATTATAGTGATTGGCATGTACATGGTATGGATGACTGTCTATTCTATTAGCTAGAATGGACTTGATAATAGTGAATTTTAATTTTTCATTCATTGAATTATGAGTTCTCAATCTAAGCTGAAAATTCATTTATTCCCACTGTTTGTATAATTAAGGAAGGTATCATGGACAATTTATTTAGATTTGAAGTTGAATCCTGGTAGTACCACTGAGTAATTTTGTTCATAGTGATTTCTCATTCAAGTCTTGGTTATCTACAAAATGGGTATGATGAAACTTTGCAGGCTTGTACAGAAGATTAAGCTTTAAAGATGCTTAGCATGATGCCAGACATTTAGTAAGAGCTCAAAAAATAGAAGGGAGCAAACAAACAAAAGGATTGCTATTAGGGTTTCAGTTCACATATGTCCAGGTTTATTCCAAATAAAACATATTTAGACTTGTTTCTGCAATCAGTGGGTGGCTTCAGAGAAGTTCTCTAACACTTATATTAAACAAAACAAAAAACCCCTACTGCCATTGAATCAATTCTAACTCATAGTGACCCTATGTATGGGTCAGGGTAGAACTGCCCCTGTAGGTATAAAGACTCTAAGTCTTTAGAAAGCCTCATCTTTCTCACAAGGAGCAAGTAGTGGTTTTGAACGGCCAACTCTGTGGTTAAAAGCCCAACACCTACCCACTAGACCACTAGGGCGCCCTAACACTTGTATTAGGGTACCTTAGAAATGTCCAACTAACCAGCATGCCACACCCACACAGAGGAAGGCCACCAGGGAGGAAGAGAAAGGTAGCTGGAATGGACCCCACCACAGCATAGCAGATTCAGAGGATGACATCCCTGCGGGCAGCTAATGGGACACAGAGGGGATGGGGCAGCCGACAACAGCACATGCCATGCTGTCCCCTTACTGGAGCAGACAACGACAGAGGACATCTCTGGGGTCAAAGGTGGGGAAGCAGTGTGGTCTTAACCCCCCAAAACAAAGAGACTCAAGAAGGGATCATACCTGGATAAACTATCTGGAGGAGAAAACAACAGGACCTGTGGTTTTGGGGGGACATGAGAGAGGGGGAGGTGGGGGAAAGGAAGTGGTGTTAACAGACCCAGGGACATCATTGTGAATAAGGGGGAGTGCAGATTGGGGACTCAAGGCTCATCCGTAGGCAACTGGACATCCCTTTGCAGATGGGTGGCAGGGAGGGGACAAGCCAGTCAGTGTGCAATGTAGCATCAATGAAACACACAACTTTCCTTTAGTTCTTAAATGATTCTGCCCCTCTCCCCACCATACACTATCAAGATCCCAATCCTACCTTACAAATCCGGCTAGACCAGAGGACATACACTGGTACAGATAAGAACGGGAAACGCAGGGAATCCAGGACAGATGATTCCTTCAGGACCAGTGGTATGAGTGGAGATACTGGGAGGGTGGAGGGAAGGTAGGGTAGAAAGGGGGAACCAATTACAAGGATCTACATATAACCTCTTGCCTGGGGGATGGACAACAGAAAAGTGGGTGAAGGGAGACGTCAGACAGCATAAGATATGACAAAATAATAATCTATAAATTATCAAGGGTTCATAATGGAGGGGAGAGCAGGGAGGGAGGGGTAAAATTGAGGAGTTGATACCAAGGGCTCAAGTAGAAAGCAAATGTTTTGAGAATGATGATAGCAACAAATGTGCTTGACACAATGGATGTATGTAAGGATTGTGATAAGCATTGTACGAACCCCCAATAAAATGTTTTTTTTTTTTAAGTCCAATCAAAACAGTGACTTTCAAGGAAATCTGAAGGGCCAGTTAAATTCAAGGCTGAGAGACCAACTCAGAAAATTATGGCTGCTGTTTTGGGGGATATTAAAGGGATAATCCCTCCAACAGTTTTTGGCATATAATTCACTTGTCAAACATTTCATTAGTTTAGTCTCATCAGGAAGAGTTGTACAATCACCATCAAGATCAGTTTTAGAACATTTCCTTCATTCTTGTACTCATTGTTATTAGGTCCCCATTTTTCCCCAACCTCTTCTTCCATACCCCCAGGGAATCATTAATCCAGTTACAGTCTCTATAGATTTGCCTATCTTGGATTTCATCTAGAGAAAAACATTAAAGCAAACAAACGAACATAAGCACCCTGACAATGATAACAAAGTAAAACAAGTAAAAACCTCAATAGAAAAGAAAGCATAAAATATGAAAGAGCACATGTAAATGGATCTTCAAGGAGATCAAATGATAGGGTGCTGCATATTAACCTACTGCATTTGCAATAATCCACTTTCCAGTGCATTCTGCACAATAGCAAGGCTCGTCACTTCCTTGGTCCGGGCAGGGTCAGAAGGGATTCACCAGGGGCTGAATCCTCATAGTTCCCACCCCACCTTTTTTTTTTTTTAACTGAAACAGCTTTAAAACGATATAAAAGGAATTCAAATGATGATATTACATTTTGACCTCACTAAGCCATAATGAACTTTACAATGCTCTCTGTCTGCTAACAGGGTTGTTCACATTGGTCAATTATGAACAGAGGAGGTTCACCAGAGCCTTAATCATGTGTGAATGCTGCAAATGGATTTTGGGTTTCCATTGCGTTCCATAGTCTTCTGCAAATCAGATGTTCAATATTTAACTATGACACTATTCTCTTTTTACAGTCCTTGAATTACTCAAGCTGGCGTGCTTCGTCCATGTGGATTTTTTTGCTGCCTCACTTAGATAGCTGCTCTTTGGAAAAGAAGCCTTTAAGACACGGAGGAAGGAAGTCCTGTGGGAGCTCAGCCTTTGAGGTCTTCATTTGCTGATGGAGCTCGACTCAACATGAGAAGTAACAGCTGCAAGCGTCAATTAATACTCCGACCTTGGAACATACAAAGTATGAGTCTAGGGTATTAGAAGGTGTCAAAAATAAAACACATAAATACAAAATTCTAGGCATTAGTGGGCTGAAAGAAGCTGAATTATTGATCATTTTGAAACAGAAAATTATAAGGTTTACTATGCTCAGTATGAAACAATCCAGAAATAGTGTTTCATTCATCATAAAAAAAGACATTTCAGGATCTATCTTGTAATACAATGTGATTGGTACGTGAAATTGCATAATTGTTGTATTGATCAGAGTTCCTTGAATGCAGACAGCTGTAATCAGTCACAAAAGCTAGTGAAGCAGTAGCAGAATACTACCACCTTCAATTGAAAACATGCTGTCAAGATGCCTTGAAAATATTCAGTAATGGAATGTAAAAGCTGCAAACAAAGAAGGAACTCAAGTTGGAACATACGTCCTTTGAGATTGTGTTAATCTGGGTTGACTAGAGAAACAAATCCAGAGACACTCGTGTGTAAGAGAGAACTTCGGTCAGTAAGTCCAAGCGTCCTGGCCCGAGGCGCCCTCCCACCCCTGCTTGTCCCGGCACCTCAAACAGCAGACCAGTCATCAAGGACTCTGTAGCCAAGGTCCAAAAGCTTGTTTCCCAAAATGATGAATGCCGACATGGACGCAGTTGATGCCGAGAACCAGGTGGAACTGAAAGAAAACACCCGGCTGATTAATCAAGTGTTCGAATTCTAGCATACACTGGAAGATCTCTCTGCAAGAGGAGATGCAGTTAAGGAAGAAAACCTAAAGCTAAAATCGGAAAACCAAGTTCTTGCACAATATATAGAAAACCTCATGTCAGCTTGCAGTGTTTTTCAAACAACTGACACCCAAAGCAAAAGAAAGTCAGGGCTCTGGAGCCTCTGCTGGGTGGCATTGCTGCTGGGTGCTTTCTGTTCCCCGGCTCTGTGTGCCTTTCACCTGGAGAGATTCCAAACGGCGCCGCACCTTTGTTGGTGGCTTCCTTGAGTAGTTATGAAGATAGGGCAGAGCTAGGCAAAGTTAAGAGACCTGAGAGCAGAACAAGGGACTTCTCTGAGTTTGCAAGTTAGTCAATTGAAAAGTGTAAATGTGTTGCAGAGACTTTATAATTAGAATTGCTTATATTTATGAAACCTTGAAAACGAATGCTTTATCAAATTTGCATTTTTAGGGTTAGCACTGTCTTATAGGTGTAGTATCAAGATGAAACAAAACCATAACTACCATGTTGTGGAGAAGTGACCAAAATCCTGTACTGAATGCACGGCTTTGTATGTCCCCTGTCCACCATCATGTGCCTCTTACCCACTGGCCGCTCCATTCCTATCTCCCTGCCCCCAAGGAAAACAAGCGCAGTTTCACTAGTTAATCACTTATGAGAGCAACCCGACCTCATTATAACTCACTCAAAATAACCTTCTCAGTTGGGGCTTGTGTATTTGTTATATTTAGTAATAAGATAGGATGGTTGCTTTTCTTTTTAATAAATTGAATGAAAATAAAGATTATTCCTTGACACTATGCATTTTCAAAATGGGAAGATGTGTTGGTCAACACTTCCCTCTGCACAAGATGACTGACGTGGTACCGGAGGGAAAATATTGTGTACGCTTAAAATAGAAAACCTTGGGGAAAACAGAGCAGAAAAAGACTGAGGAAGCAATAGTAGCCAACTCCAGAGATCTTCATCCCAATTTGTGTTGTCACCTCCACAGTTTATGCCTTTGGGTTTGCAAATGATGCGAAAGTGGGTTGACATCAGACCAGCAATGTAAATCACATCTAGAAGAAAGCAGTTACATAGTGTTTGGCCTTCTAAGGCTTATTTATAGCAAGCAGTGTTTTTCAAAGTGGGCCAACCATCCTACTGCCTGGGGGTGATGGAGTGATTCAGGGGCTGCAAAAGCAGATACCTACATTTTATTCTGGCTGTAATACGAATGTTTTTAATTGTCAGGGGAACGTTGAGTCGTTTCTTTTCTGAAAAGCGGGTGGTGAACCAAATATGTCTGGGAACCCGTGATTAATAGCACCTCTAAGATTATCTTTTGCACAAACTCTTCCAAGTGTGTTAGTATCAGACTCATGAAAAAAAGGGGAGAGTTCTCCTGTGTACTAATTGATAACCTTCCGCAGTATTCTCTCTCGCCACTTCTCCCCGAATTCTAAGTCCAGTTATTTGATTTCCAAAATCTTGGGCATCATTTTACTGAACAATTTTTAAAAATTCATTTGTGGTTTCCACTTAAAAATGGCATCACAAATAATGTTAAAATGTTTATTACAGTAGAAAGAGAGCTCCGCTAACAGTTTATGGTTTAGACTTGGGGCTACTTTTAATCATGGAATAATCTTCTGATTGCACTGATGGATTTGTTAAATGACTTTATTTGTATGAATACTTGATCACACTGCAGACATTATGCTTCCCTTTTGTGACCTAATTTACAAGCATTAAAAACTGTGCTACAATTCTACTTTGCTGTTTAATAAAAAAGAGAGCTTTCAGAAAAAAAAGAGAGCTTCAATAATAAAGAGCAATTGTTGCATATTTTGAAAACATCCCAGCTCAGTCCAGATCCAGTCGATAGGTCTAATATTAGCCCATATGTCTGATACTAGTCTATAAATTCCTCTTCAGACTCACACGGCACATGCAATGATGCTGAATGCAGGAAGATCACAGGCCAGTGGGTGTAAAGTCTTGTGGATCCAGTGGCAGTGGAAGCACCTCAGAGCTGGGGTGGTTCTTCCCATGGCTCCTCTAGCCCTCAGTGTGTCCCCTCAAGGCGGTCCCATGAGGCTTGTCAACAGGAAGGTGAAAGTAGAGTATGTCCCACCTCCAGGGAGAAAGGGAGGACGTTCTCAGCATCCTCATGAGAAGGCCACACCCACAAGGAGGCACCATCAGGTCGTAACCTGATTGACAGGCTAGATGCCACCCCTACACTCATTTATCAAGTTGACATGAAATTATGTGACTAACCACAGCAATAGAATGGAAGCTGGAGGTCACATGATAGAACTTTGAAAGACCAATGGCTTCTTCATCGCTAATACTTTTAAGAATACAAAAGGTGACTCTGCACCGGTACTTCTCCAGCTGGAATACACAGAAATCAAATTGACTAACTCTATGGGAAGAGCTGAAGAAGCTTAATATTAGCAGTTAAAACCAGGCCTCGAGCTGACGGTGGAAAAGATCATCAATTGCTCAAATGTAGGTTAAGGTTGAAGCTGAAGAAAATTAAACCAAGTCCGTGAGAGCCAAAATACAACCTTAAATCTGTCTCAGCTGAATTTTGTGAACATCTCAAGAAGAAATTTGATGCAATGAGCTAATGATAGAAGACCAGATTAGCGGTAGAATGACATCAAGAACATCATACATAACGAAAACAAAAAGGTCATTAAAAGGAGAGGAAAGAGAGATCAGCGTGGGTGCCAGAAGACGGAAACTTCTTAATTGTACAGTAGCTAAGGCACATGGAAGAAATGAGGATGTAAAAGAGCTGACCAGAATTTTTCAAAGGTCAACTCGAGAAGAGAAATATTATAATGTAATGGGCAAAGGAAGCACACAGTAGGTTAAACTGAAAGAACTCAAGAAGAAAAATTCAAACCTTGGATTGCAATATTGAAAGACTCCATGGGCAAACTATTGAATGGTGCATTGAAAGAATACAGCCACTGTACCAAAAAGTATTGCACACTCAACCATATTCAGAGGTAGGATATGAGCAAAAACCAATGGCACCGAAGGAAGTTCAAGCGGCACCGAAAACGTTAGTCACAACCAAAGCTCCCGGAATTGCTGGCAGCACTCGTTAAGTGGGGAAACTGGGAAGACAGCTACCTGACCAACCGAATGCAGGCGATCCCCATCTGTGCCCATAATAAACAAAGGTGACCCAACAAAAATGCTCAAATTATTCAACAATGTAATTAAGATCACGTGCAACTAAAATATGGCTAAAGATCTCCCAAAAGGGTTGCAGCAGTGCATGGACAGGGAGCTGCTAGACGTTGAGGCCAGATTCAGAAGAGGACGTGGGACAAGGAATAGCTTTGTTGCTGCCAGATGAATCTTGGCTGAGAGCAGAGAATACCAGCATGCTTTATTGACTAGACTAATACATTTGATTGTGCGAACCACCACATACGATGGACTAAGAGACCGTAAGAATGGGAATCCTAGAACAGTATATTGTGCTCACGTTGAACCTGTACATGGATCAAGAGGCAGTGGTGCATACAGAACATTGTGCGTTCTACTGCATCAAGGTTTAAAATCAGGAAAGTGTGCATCAAGGTTGCATTCTCTCCATACTAATTCAATCTGTATGTCGAGCAAATATTTAATCAGAGAAGCTGGATTAAATGAAAAGTGGGTTTCTTCCTTTCTGTTGTCGGCCTGAGAACCTGTTGTCGAAACGGGCAAGTTCATGAAACCCGAGAAGGTGGTGCTGGTCCTGGCAGGACACTATTCGGGACACAAAGCCATCATCATGAAGAACACAGACGGCACCTCAGCCCACCCCTACAGCCACACCCTGGTGGCTGGAATCGACTGCTATCCCTGCAAAGTGACAGCTGCCATGGGCAAGAAGACAATTGCCAAGAGGTCAAAGATCAAGTCTTTTGTGAAGATGTCTAAGTATAATCACCTCAACAAGGATGTCTTCAGAGACCCTGCTCTTAAATGCAAGGCCGATTGGGAGGCCAAGGTTAAATTTGAGGAGAGGCACAAGACAGTGAAAAACAAGTGGTTATTCCAGAAGCTGAGATTCTAGATCTTGAGTCAAAATCATTTAAAACACCCCCCAAACTAAAAAAAAAAAAAGAGTGGCATCAGGATTGGAGGAAAACTTACTAACAAGCTGTGATATGCAGGTGACACAACCTTGCTTGCTGAAAAGTGAGGACTTGAATCGCTTGTGGATGAAGATCAATGATTGCAGCAGTCAAGAGATCTTACGACACAATGGATAAATCTGCTGTACAAGACCTCTTTAAAATGTTAAAGAGCAAAGATGTTACTTTGAGGACTAAGGGACACCTGACACAAACCATATTTTTAACAGCTTCATAAGTATGAAAAAGTTGAAGATGAATAAGGAAGACTTAAGAATTGATGCATTTGAGTTATGTAACTGATATAGTGAAAGAGCAAACACATCTGTCTTGGATGACACAGCTAAAATGCTCCTTAAGACACCGCAGAATGGCAAGACTTTATCGCACATACTCTGGAGATCATGCTGGGTAAATAGGGGCAGCGAGAGAGGAACGAGTGTCTTTGACAACACTGACACAGTGGCTGCGACAGTGAGCTCCTAGGTTACAATGCTAAGAATGGCAGACTGGACAGTTTGCTTCTTTTGTATGCAGGGTTGCCAAGTTGATTTCATGGCACCTAATAACAACCTACATGATGAAAGTGCCATCAGCCGTAATGGGAAGATTATGAAAGGTTACATAATGAAGATTATGAAGGGTTTTGACAGGAGTCAGTCTTATTTTGCAAATGTTAAGTTTAAGATGTTGATCAGATAGATACTCAAGCCCTTGGGTGATGCAGCAAGTTTGCACCTGTTATAAACAAAAGGTTGGTAATTTGAATGCAATCAGAGGTGCCATGGAAGGAAGGTCTGGTGATGTACTTCCAAAAGACACAGCCATCTGGAAAACTCAAGGGAGCATAGCAATTCTCTGAAACACACGGTGTCACCATGAATCAGAATCAAGAGCAACTGTTTTTTTCTTGGTTTATCAGCCATCCAAGTGAAGATGTAAGTAACCAATTGTTTCTGGAGATGGAGGGGAACTAACTCCAAATAGGGGAAGTATATGCTTTAGGACAGGGTCTTTAAGTCATGAGATCCCACGGGAATGAGTAATGATGGCAAGTTCTCTCCCTTTAAGCAGAAAGCTTCTGGAAAATAAGACTGAATTTATTCTTTATAGTATTCAAGCACTTGACCAAATTTCTGGCGGACGGTCAATGTTAAGATCTTTCACCTTTAAGATCACCCCACTGAAGATTTTTTTAAAAATCTAGATGTACTAAAACAGCGCAGAGCAGTTCATTCTTAGTTTCACACACCCTATCACTTTGACCACAGCTGCATTCAACTAGTGAACTGAACTGGAAGTCAAATGTGAGAGTACTCAAGCATTTGTAGTGTTTTGTTTGGAGATGGAAAACAGCAGTCAACTTACAAACGGTGGGAACTACACTGGGCATAGGATTTACCTCCATTTGAGAGCTAAGTAGACCTCTTTCTATACTCTCCTAGGATTTCTTCCAGGGGATCCCAGCCTTGGTGGCCTAGTGGATGATGAATGGGCCGGGAGGCTGTGGGAGGAAAATGGGGCTTTCTGTCCTACGACTTCACCGCTTCAGAAACCCACAGGGGCATTTCATTCTGGCCCCCATACTCAAGAGCCGTGATGTAGTGGTGACATGTTGGGCTGCTGACAAGGTCAGTAGTTTGAAATCGCCAGCTGCTCTGCGGGAGAAAGACCAGGCTTTCTACTTCTGTAATGAGTTCGTCTCAGAAACACACTGGGGCAGTTCTATTCACAAGGGTGCTGTGACTGGATGGGAGTAAGTTTGGGCGTTTTCATAGGGTAGCTATATAGGGTTACGATGAGTGGGAATCTGCTTGATGGCAGTGCGCTAGTTGGTTGTTTCTGTTAGTAACTATACCACATCTAAAATTTTATTTTACATCGGATTTCATAAGACTGAGAGGAGACCTAGGTCTCTTCCTTCAATTTTACCACGGCAGGAAAAGAGGTCGCATACTCAGTAGCTTGCAAAATTAGACAAGTTTGTCAGAGAAAAGTCTAAGGTTGAAGTTGAGTCCTTTCCAATGTTCCCTCCACCTAACCATACTATTTAACTACTTTTTAATATTCAAACACGCATTTTTTTTCCCCAGAGGAAAAATCCTATCCAAGAATACTCAGAAATCGCTGGTTTAATCTGGGTAAGATGTTCCAGGAAATGTGTGAAATCAATTGCTTAATTTTATACAAAATAATTTCCAGAGCGAGATTTACAGATAGAATTATTTACCCTAGGCCACAAGTATTACTTTGAAGTGACAAATACAGAGAATTCAAAAAGTTTGTGGAATCACAGAATTAAAAGATAATGTAATTTTCCCATTAAAAAAACAAACAAAAAGCAACCCTCACATATATTTTTAAAACCCTTCCATATCTTTTGAATGTTTTCTTCTCATAAGTTTTAAGCTACTAACATGACAAGCATCAAACAAAAAAAAGGGGGGGGCTATATACATTTCATGATAATTTTCAAAATGAAAATAAAGCATTTTCCAAGAGCAAATGTGGGATGAAAGTTTAACTTACCCTCCTTCCCCCACGAACTCTTGATAATTTATAAATTATTATTCTTTCATGTTT
Organism: Tenrec ecaudatus; assembly: GCF_050624435.1. Taxonomy (NCBI): domain Eukaryota; kingdom Metazoa; phylum Chordata; class Mammalia; order Afrosoricida; family Tenrecidae; genus Tenrec; species Tenrec ecaudatus. The sequence goes on from NC_134536.1 coordinate 94,225,002, forward strand.
TACACTATCTGATGTCTCCCTTCACCTATGAAGAGCTGATACCAAGGGCTCAAGCAGAAAGAAATGTTTTGAGGACGATGGCAAAAATGTACAAAAGTGCTTGACATGGATGGATGGCTTGTGATAAGAGTTGTACGAGCCCCTAATAAAACGATTAAAAAATAAAGTTTAACTTCCAGTGTGGCTTTGTGCCATGTCTTCTCCATTAGCAGGACACAACTACAGCTTTAACTTGAACAGGTGAGTTATGTACTATAGTGTTCAACACTAACTCAATACCAGTAGCCCTGAAAACAAGAAATGAGGCTAAAATTTAGGGGAAACAGACCATATGGTTTTTGTTACCTTGAGCTAAGACATGAAATTTTGTAACAAACTTCTAAAGTCACATTTGCAATTTACCATTATCAAGCAAATTATCCAAAGAGAGTATACCCTATATACTATACTTCTACCACAAAATCCTGCATGATACTTTAAATACAAAAACAATCAATCACGTCAAAGGGTAAATTGAACGAGCCACATGCAGTCCTAAAACTAGGATTTTAATACTACCATAAAACAAATGAGAAATCTATTTTAGAACTAAACCCACTGTAATTTTTTCTATGGTTGGTAACAAAGGTCAATTATTGTTCCTTCTCGCTAACCAATATTTATTAAGAATTTTACTCCAACGGCAATAATAATAATCTGCCTTTACAAATGATCTTATCAATGGGAACTTTCAGTGGTATTTTATGCTACAAAGCTTTATTTACATATTCTGAAAAATTTCTTTTGCCTGTCCTCTATTGCAAATGTAAAATGTCATCAAATAGACCAGATTTACAGGAAAGCAAGAAACAAAAGAACAATTTTATAATACAGTATGTACAGTGGCATCAATGGTTGTATTTTTACAGTGTTCTTTTGAAGACAATCTACTTAATTTCTCTGCTGGTGATATTTTAGCAAAAAGTAGTCTTCAAAGTAGATTTCCAAAGAAAACCAAGAGTCCAATATATTTCTAGGTGTCATCTGACAGTCTGAGTAGCTGCACATCACTTTTTTTCAAAAGGATTTGATGATGAAGAGTCATGACTTTCACCACTACTGTATTGTTCATATAAAGTCTGAAATGAAAACACACAATTCTTTTCTGTAATTTAAAAAATTCATTGTTATCAAATTAGTAAAGGCTATAACTATACTATTTGAAGCATAAAACATTTCTATGTCTCTCATTGCTATAATTGGAACTGAGGGGTAAGATTATTTAAAACACCTAGGCCTTTTTAGGAGACATTTTACATGGCGATTAGCAAATACGTATGTAACATTAAAGGTGGCTGGAGTCCCTTTACCTTTTATTAAATAAAGTTTACTGTATCTAAATTCCTATAGTGTACAGCATACTAAGAAACTTCATACAAACTTTCAGATAATATTTAAACTAATGAAAATTTAAATATAAATACAATATAGATTGTTATGTAAGTATAAATTAAGTACTTTATTATCATTGCAATGGGAAAACATCTAAGTCCCAGCCCACAACTAATTTATAAAGAAGACAAACATTTTTGCCCACAAAGGTAGCTAATCCACCTGAATTTTATTTATAAAGGATTTAAAAAATACACTGGTATTTAAAACACGAATATGTTCAAAATAGAGAAAATTCATGAAATAAATACACAATTTTAATTCCTAAAACCATTGACTTATCTCTTAGCACTTGAGAAAACTTAAGGAATTTTTTCCTTCTTATATTAAAGCAAATATAATAATGAATTTTATATAGGATTTCATCGACTTAAAAGGAGACCTAGGTCTCTTCTTTGGATTTTACTATGTCAGGAAAGAGGTCCCAGAGATACTCAGTAGCTTGAAAAGGCCGAAAAGTGTGTCCAAGTTCAGAAACTTGTTCAAGTTCTGATACCTTGACTGGATTTACCCTTACCTAGAGAGCTAAGAATTTTTTAGTTTGAGCTACCTAATTTATATTAGGGTTCTTGAAAAGATATTTGATAACAAGTTCTAAAAATCTGGTCTAGATATAAATAAGCTGAAAGGCTTCTTTTGAAATATATGACTTGCTATATGCCTGCCGCCACAGAAGTCATTACACACAACAAACATCACAATTTCTTAAGGAAAAAACTGAACAGAAGGAATGAATCCAAAAGATGTACTACGAGTAGTTCTGAAAGACATTTCTTTATAGAATTTATTCCAGTTAAGAATAGATAACAATTTTCAAATATACTTTGTTACAATTCAGTTGGGACTGTGCTGGTTACACAATAAGATTATGAGTCAAGTAAATCTCTTTGCTAAAAAGCATGTTGTGTATTAAATGTAGAAACATAATTCACAGAATCTTAAATGAAGCAACTTTTCTTTGGATTGCTAATTTCTTTAAGAGCAGCCAATTCAGTAAATGATATGAAACAGAATTAATGAAGCATAGAATAAGCACACTTACTCTAGCCGTTTTCAAAATGGAATTCGGAGAATTCAGACCAACAAGTTGTTCTAACACATATTTCATTTCTTCAGTAGTTCCCTTAACCACCTGGTTACCTAGAAAATAAATGTTAACAAATAGCACACTGGTACCAATAAGAAAATTCTAAGGTTACATGTAAATGCATAATTGCACATTCTGATAAACAACACAGTCGTTGGTATTCTTATACTTGATCACTAGAACAAGTAAAAATAAATGCCAGCATGTAAAGACTGGCAACTTCATTGACTTTCTTACTCACTGCCTTCGAATCACTGCTGACCCAAAGTGACCCTGTGGGACAGAGTAGAAGTGCCCTGTGGTTTCAGACACTATAAATCTTTATGGAAGCTGAAAGCCTCCTCCTTTTCCCGCTGGTGGTTTGAACTACTGGCTGAGGGGTTAGTAGCCCAATGCATAACCCACTACGCCACCAAGGCTCCTTTTATTTACCTCATCACTTGATGAACTAACAGGATTTCTCTTAAAGGAGAAGGCAGGCTGGATAAAATTAGCCAATTTATATTCTGCTTTTGACATTATAAACAGCTGTTTATATTAGATTAGCAGTCTAGTACTTAAGACAAAGAAGTACCTGGATGCGTTTGAATTTGAACATATGGATGTACCAAAAGTTCAGGAATGGATATCCTCTGCTTCGGGTCCCTTATTAAACAACACTATAAAAATAAAGATCCGTTTTTAAGACAAATTAGGTTTGCTTACATGACAGTTATACAGTATTTTTCCAGCTTATACCATATTAGAGAAGTTGCTTTCTGGATATTTTATTTATATGACAATGATAAAGTTATTTCTGCTAAATCACTCTTGCAAAATCCCCATGGACTCAGAGGTGTTAAGGATACTTTAACAAGCTAATCAAGTAAACAGTCCTTTCATCAGACTAGTTATACTTCTAAGTAAGTTATTAGATTTCAACCATTTTATCATCTCTTTTAATCTATTAGTTATATTAAATATATAAATATATACTAAATAGTGTATCTATATATTAGAGCATTACCTTTAACACATTTTGAAGATCTTTCTCTGGAATATCAGGAAATGCAATTTCATGATTAGGGTCAATTATGGCATGTAATTTAGAAATCTGATTAATTATGTGCTGGAATGGTGTTTTCCCATAAGTCATATAATAGAGAATGCACCCTAGAGACCAAACATCACTTTTGGGACTTATCTAGGTTAAAAAAAAGAAAAGGGAAGAGGAAAGTTATTGCTATTTTAATACAAAACACAATATAAGAAGAACATCTTAGACTTGCACAGGTATGAGAGGGCCTCAGAAAGTTCATGGAAAAATGGAAGAATAAGGTAACGAAATCTTCCCATGAACTTGTTGATGCTCCTTCGTATGTACACATGCAGACAAGCATTTACTGTATAACCACATGCACTCCTCTCCAGGCCACTCTAACTCAGGGGACCCGCAGGGCTCCCAGAGGCCCTTTAGAGAGGAGCCAGAGCACGAGCAGGGAGGCACTAACCCTGCGTCTCAGATCAAGACCCCTCAGTGACCGGCACGTTGCAGGGCAACGACAGGAAGCACTCCATCACACTTAAGTGATGTAACATCTTTTAAACACGATGACTTGTACTTTAAACTCATGATACCAAAGTAAAAAAGTTGCAAAAGTTAACTTTGTTTCTTCCAGAATTAAGAGGATAAATTTTATATAAATTCAAAGCACGTATCAATTTTGGAAAGAGTTTTCAAGTTGAGCTACCATAAACCAAAGAGAACTTAAAACCACAGTTGCCCTGGCTTTGAATCCTGGTCTTATCACTAGCTGATGATCCTGTCTTTTCTGTTTAATTCTCTCTAAAACAGAATTATTAAAAGTTGGTTGCTATGGGTTATTAAATGGTAAAATCATGAAATATGGTTTAAGGATAAGGAATGATTTCTGGCTATACTATGTACTTAAAAATATAACCTTATTACATGATTTTTGTACCAAAATATTAACAGAAATTATCAAATCAGTATGAAAACATAATTATCCCCTTGACTTTAAAAAGAAAAAACACAGCCACATACAACTGAAGGTATAATAAGAGAATGGTTAAAATCTTCTTGTGACAGTTGTCTCTTAAACACATTAAAACACACCAAAATATTGTAATATCCTGTCTCTTCTGGTACAGAGTGGACTCTGACGCATAACAACCCTATAGGACAGGGTACAACTGTCGCTGTGAGTCTCAGAGATTGCAACTCTTTACAGGAGTAGAAAGCCTTGTCTTTTTCGGTAGAAGTGGTTGGTGGTTTCAAACTGCTGACTCGCTGTTAGCAGCCCAATGTGTAACTGCTAAGCCACCAGGGTTCCAAATATTCTCTCATAAAAGATGAATCTTCTTTTTTTCCCCCCAAGATAAATTTAAAAAATAAAAAAATAGAACGTTGAGGGTGGAGGAGAAGAAATAAACAGGAGAGATAAAAGCTACTTAACTGTTTTATAATAATAAAAGGTAGAATCAATCAAGAAAATGATAGTTATGAACATATTCAGTGAAATGCTGAAACCCAAATGAAGGCTGAACATGGCAGTGGGACAAGAGGAAAGTAAAAGGAAGTAGAGGAAAGAACTAGGAGGCAAAGGGAATTTATAGAGGTCTAAAGACAGGCATGTATATATGTAGATAATTTTATATATGACGATGGGGAAATAGACCTATGTGCATATATTTACAGATTTAGTATTAAGGTAGCAGATGGACACTGGGGCCTCAAGTACTCCCTCAATGCAAGAATACTTTGTTCTATTAAACTGGTATTCCATGATGCTCACCTTCCCCACACAATCGCTGAAGACAAAGCAGGTGCATAAGCAAAAGTGGTGAAGAAAGCTGATGGTGCCTGGCTATCAAAAGATATAGCATCTGGGGTCTTAAAAGCTTGAAGGTAAACAAGCAGCCATCTAGCTGAGAAGCAACAAAGCCCATATGGAAGAAGCATACCAGCCTGTGTGATCATGAGGTGCTGATAGGATCAGGTATCAAAGAGCAAAAAATCATATCATTGTGAATGAGGGGGAGTACAGAGTAGGGACCCAAAGCCCATCTGTAGGCAACTGGATACCCCCTTACAGAGGGTCGCGAGGGGGAGATGAGCTAGTCGGGGTGCAGTGTAGCACCGATGAAACATACAACTTTCCTCTAGTTCTTTAATGCTTTCTTCTCCCCTCACTATCAGGATCCCAATTCTACCTTACAAATTCAGCTAGACCAGAGGATGTACACTGGGAATCAGGAGATAAACCCATTAGGACCAACAAGGAGATTCACGATACCAGGAGGATAAGGGTAAGGTGGGAAGAGAAAGAGGGAACCGACCACAATGATCTACATATAACCCCTCCCTGGGGGACGGACAACAGAAAAGTGGGTGAAGGGAGACATTGGACAGTGCAAGACATTAAAAAATACTAATTTATAAATTATCATGGGTTCATGAGGGAGGGAGAGTGGGGGAGGGAGGAGGAGGAAATGACATGATAACAAGGCCTCAAGAAGAATATTTTGAGATGATGGCAACAAATGTACAATGTGCTTGATACAATGGATGTATGTATGGATTGTGATAAGAGGTGTATAAGCCCCCAATAAAATGATTTAAAAAACCCAAGACTGGTAAATCAAACAACAAACTCTTGGTTAATATTAACACTGCCCTCATGGCCAACCTCGGAATAAAAAGGGAGGGGGGGGGACATTAGAAGAAAGCTACCAAATATTAAAAGGACAGTAAAAGAGAATATTTGTCAAAATTTGATGTCAGTTATTTGAAAAGACATTTAAATGCCACAACTTTTCTAGGACGGAAATTACAATTTAGCTAGGGAAAAAAAAGAAAGAAAATACGATTTAGAAATAAAAGGACATTTATCAAATAATTATATTGAGTTGGACAATGTATGAAGAGCTTTATATTCTTTCTCATGAGACCCTTTATTTCTTTTGAAGTATGTACTGTTACAAGACCAGTTCACAGATGAAGAAATAAGGCAAATTAAGTCACCTGCCCAAAGATAGTTGTTAACAGAGACAGAGCTATGGCTTGAATGCTGGTCCCTGGACAGTAATGTGTAATTACATCCACTTCCTTTATAGTAGCACACCAAGAAACACATGGGAATAAAAGGTTATTATGAAACTCAAAATAGGTCTTTGATAAAGGGCACTGCTGACAAAGCTCACTGAAGTGGGGGCTAAAATAAGTGGGAAAGTTGCCAAGTGGAAGGTCATGTTTTGGAAAAAAATCACATCAATTTTATCTGAAAACAGAATTCACAAATTCTATATATATTTTAAGACTTTAAGATGATCATCACAGCAGTTCTTATGAGGACATATTGTGTGGTAACGCGTGTGAGGTGTCAAGTCGGTACAGAAGGGAGAGTGTCTGCAATGACCTCCAGAAGTAACACGAGCTGCTACCAGGCGGATGGATTCGGAGAACAGTCCATCCGTATGACCACACACATCAGCGGAACGTACGCAATCTTTACAGTACCTTCGACTTTAATTTTCCATTCTCTCTTGAGGAAGACATATCTTTGATTGCTTCTGGAGGCATATAATTAACTGTGCCGACCTGTTTAACAAGTCACAGAGAACAAAAACAAATAAAAATATTTCATTATGTTTCAGACTTTCTAAAAACAGAAAACCTCTGGTTTTTGGAAACTTTCATAATTACAGATTTTATATTTACCTGAATAAAATTTTAAATTTCCAACAATGTTAATGTTGGAAATGTCAAATTTCTTCACAATGTCAGTGCATTAAATTGGTAAGAAAATTGATGCTTTTAGGGTGCTGAGTTTATATATTGTTATACCGAAAAAGCCAAACCCACCGCTACTTCAACTCATATTGTTAAATTGGTCAAGTAATAATGCCCGGTGTATAACCTGTCAAAAGTTGTATTAATGGTCATAAACTGAGGAGCCAAAGCAGTCGTTTCTGTCTAGGTCAACCAGGTCAGTCTAGGTCAACATAGACGCAGAATTTTTAAAAATAAGACTAGGTAAACAATATATAAACAAAATCAATCTGGCTTATTTCCAAATTATCCCCAGGACTCGTCCACACTGACATGGAACGTAAATCTAAACCAAGCAAGAGTTTCTCAGAAATGATTATGTCCCTATAATGTACTAGTTGATTTCTAAAACAAATGGTTCTCCTTTGAAACAAATATATCTTCAAGTTGTTTTACAGCTAATGTTCAGCCACATTTTTGTGTGTTAAATGAAATTGTTTGAAGGACATGCTGCTTTCTAAAAAAAGGAAGAATGCAGTAAAACCTAGTATTTCAAATGTGGCTCACAACTAGGATTAAGGCAGATTCATATCAAAAATGCATATGCATGGTCATATTACCTTGGTTTCAAGGATTCTTTTTTACTTATACTTTAGCTCTTATGGGAACAAATTCACAAAACTTACAAAAATGCTGTTCCAAATATTTATTAAGACATTTCTAGTGTAAGAGTCCACTTAAGAAATTTATTTTAAATTTAAGATATAGGAAAATTTTGCTTCTCTGGGGAAAAAATATACATTATCTTGTGGACAATGAGAAACTAGTAATCTTTACCTGAGCTGGGGAAGAATACTGAAAGTACCATGGGCTGTTCAAAGGACAAACAAATCTGTCTTGGAAGAAGTAAGGCCAGAGTGATCTTTAAAGGACAGGATGGTGAGACTTGCTCTCACGTACTTTGGACATGTTTTAAGGAGAGAGAAGGCTGTGGAGGACATCATACTTGGTAAAGTAGAGCAGCAGTGAAAGAGAGGAAGGTCCTCAAGGAGATGAACTGACACAGTGGCTCCAACAATAGGCTCAAGAATAGGAATAATTTTGGGGATGGCGTAGGACTGGGCAGTCTCATTCAGCTGTGCAATAAAGGCAATATGGGCCCACACTGACGTGACAGTACCTAACAACCACGGCCTCAGCCACTGTCACAGTTAGAGCATTGCGTTTCCGATAAAAAGGCCTTCAGGACTGACAGGTAAAACTGAATACTCGTTGTCAGGCAGTTGAGCTGGCTCATAGTGACACTATACACAACACAATGGAACAATGCCCAGTTCTATGCCGCCCTCATCATTTCGTCTGAGTCCACTGTTGTAGCCGCCGTGCCAATCCATCTCGTTGATGGACTTAATTTTATTCACTGCCATTCCCTTCCCTTTCACTGCCCTTCCTCCTGACCACGCATGATGTCCTTTGCCAGGGACTAGTATCTCCTGGTTATATGTCCAAGGCATGTGAGATGAAGTCTTCTGAGGAGCTTTAATTGAAAATACTCCAGGGCTTGGGTAAGGTGCTTCTTGGTTCACAAACTGACCCCTTTGTTCTTCAATACTTTAATGAAGTCTTGTGTAGCAGATGTGCCCGATGTAGTACATCATTTGATTTTTTTTTGTTTAAATAAAATCATTTTATTGGGGGCTCTTACAGCTCTTATAAGAATCCATACATCATTTGATTTCTTGATTGCGGCTTCAAATAATAAGAATATACTTCACTGAGGACAAGTATTGAACTGTGTGGTAACTAGTGATATTCATTAAATCTTACCTGAGAATCTTTAACAATACTTGTTGTATCTGGTTGCATTTGATTTGCAATTCCAAAATCAATTAGCTTTAGCATTCCATCAACTATCAGAAAGTTAGCAGGTTTCAAATCACTGTGAACAATGCCTTCAAAATAAGAGCCATTATTAAATTAGACACTGCAAAACATTCTAAAAGATACTTCAAATCTATAGATTGAGTTGGTACCTTTAGTTGGTCGATGAAATTAAAATAACATAAAATACATATGTTCTACAAACACTCATAGATTACCTGCTATGTGCCAGGCACTATTCTAAGTATGTAGCTGGTAATGGATCATTTACTCTGTAACATTTTGGTATTACTATTATCTAGGAGATAAGTACTATTAGTCCCACTTTCATGTTTAAAAACTAAGGCAATGACAAAATAATAATAATTTATAAATTTTCAAGGGTTCATGAAGGAGGAGGGAGCGGAGAGGGAGGGGGAAAAATGAGCTGATATCAAGGGTACAAGTGGAGAGCAAATTTTTTGCGAATGATGGCAACAGGTGTACAAATGTGCTCGACACAATGGCTGTATGTGTGGAGTATGATAAGAGTTGTACGAGCCCCCCCAAAAATGATTAAAAACAAAACAAACAAACAAAAGAACTAAGGCAATAGGGTTTAAGTCATTTGCTGAAGATCACATGACCTAAGTGACAGGATCATAAGTTCACCCTTCTAACTTCCACCATGGTAGACATTAGGAAGATAAACTATAAAGATCAAGGTTGACGATAAATGGACAACAAGAGGAAAAGTGTGACAAAAGTGGAGAAGCCCCCAAAAGAACCAAGGCAAAAACAAACAAGCCAAGAAGACAGGGCTAAAAGTAAAAAAGATGAAAACCACACTCCCAAACATGGCATACAATACAAATTATTAGGACAAGCAAGATACACATCTCAAACTTCAGGATGGCTGCATTTCCCAAATCTGAGATCTGTTATAAATGAGTTATTTGCAGATAATGACTATGTTAATATCAAGAGAGATACATTTTCCAGAATGGATGTGGGACTTGATTTTATGGCCCGTATTTCCTAATTGCACAAAGTTCATAGGGTTTGGAAAGGTGGAGGCATAGAAACAGAAAAGAGGAAGAAAGGGGAACAGGAGGGGGTACATTGAAGGGGCTGTAATGGATGAGTTGAAACAACCTATATATGATGTTTTGAACCTAGTTTTATTTATTATCAACCTAGTTTATAATAAAAAGTTTACCAAACAAAGGACTGAGTTATTCCATCACCTTTAAATGAAGATCCCATTACTTACTTAGTTTCAGTAGCCAATTAGCTACAAATTATTGTATTTTTCTATGACACCACTTGAATGACACAAATTAAATTATACCAAAAAAGACAGCATTTTAATACAAAACAAGTATTTTAACTTTATATCTTAAAGATTTTAAAATACCATGTTGGTGAATTGTATGGACTGCCTCCAACATATTTTTCCAGTAGCTCTTGCGCTCCCATGGATTAATAGATTTTTTCTTCTTAAGCCAACTATTAAGATCGATATTTCCACACTCCATTACCATGTAGATATACTCGTCTGTGATTTCACTGCAGTCAAAGCAAAGAAATAAAAGCAACAAGACAATAAATTGTTGGGTTATATTCATTTTTATCGCTTTCCTGAAGAATTATAAAGCTCCTCCCACCCCAAATTGAGTTTTCTCTGAAAGATTTTGAATAATTCTTACTAATCATAAAGTCGGATGATCTTATCACTGTGTTGCTGTAATTTATTCAAATAAGCTATTTCATTCCGGTAACTATCAATAGTTTGGTTATCTGCATCTTCTAAGTTCACATATTTTATAGCATGTATCTGTTTCTTTTCATTCAACACTTGGAATACCTACATAATAGGACAAAGAAAAGAGTTTAGAATATATTTTTACTTATGTAACATCATAAAACTTCTACTTTATTAGGTCGCGAAAATTCAAAGGAAATAATGTGAGCAAATGAAAGTTTCTCAACCTATTCGCAGCATGCAATGAAAAGAATCCATCAGAACATGAGCAAGAGTTCACTTCCAATAGCCTACGGCTACGGGCGCTACATAGCTCAAAAGATGGGAACCTCAAAAGCTTTGCATCAAAAAGCTCACAAAGAATGGGACTTAAAGGATAATGGAATCTTCCCACTTTTTGAAACTCCCTTACATACGAAAGGTAATTTTAAACTCCATGTATGTTCATAACACTGTTGGATGCCTTGACTACAGAAATGAGCTAAAGAAAAACAAACACAAAAATGTTAAGAATGACTGTCATATGATTCACTAGAATTAGATTTAGGGCATATTACACCTCAAAATTCTAGGACCCCTCCCCCTCTCAAAAGTTCTATCAGTTGGAAATGACCATAGCTGTCAAGTGGATTCTGACTCACAGTGACCCTACAGTACAGGGCAGAACTGCCCAACCAAGGTAGCAGACTTCCTAGCAGAGTAGCACAGAGCAGCTGGTGGGTTTGAACCACCAACCTTTCAGTTAATACGTAAGCGTTTAACTACAGTGCCACCAGGGCTCACTCAGTTGAATAGATACACTCAGAATTCAAGGCAGAGTTACATGCAGGGAATATAAACATGGGAATTGTAAGCAAAATGGTACTCAAAGGGCACTAAGAGCCCCTACGAGTCAACACGGAGCCTCAAAAGGTAGAAAGATGGAGAAAGGAAAATTTGAAATACTTTAATTCACTTAAGTATTTAAAGTACTTACCTTACTTGAACCTCCACTTCCTATCTGCTTCAATATGGAATAAATTCTTCCTTTAACTGTAATGCATTCATTTGCTGAAGAGGATGCTGACATCTAAGTAATTAAAAAATATAAATAAAAAATCCAAAAGAATGTGTTAAAAAAACTGGCATGTAATTAATGCTTCCATTTAAAATATACCTAAGTATTTAAAAAACTATTTTAAAGGAACTTGTTCTGCATGGTTTAGTCAAATAAAATTACTAAATGAACAGAGACAAGCTTCTAATATATCCTTCTCTAATTTAACATAAACACTTAAGTCTGAAAGGTGAAAAAGATAAGTTACAGCCAAACTTGCAGATAGCCAAATTATCATTGGCCCCTCTTCTTTTCAGTATAACACCTCTTTTCTAATGTATACAGACAATTATATCGATGCTCTTTTCTTCTTATCTAACACTATATTGTTAACAAGGCAATGTGCTAAGAGCTCTAAACCAATCAGGTAAATGAAAATTGCAGCAATTCTCTTTTTTGTTGTTGAATAAGCAACTTAAGTTTTCAAGTTCTCTGAAAGTCAACATCTTTCTTGGTAGACTGTTAAAGAGTTGGTAGTTTTGTAAATAGGCAGCTAGCTGGGTCTTTCCACATGAAGTAGCCCCTGCTTAATTGAAAGATTTTGTTTAAGAAAAAAAAAAACAGCAAGTGAGAAAATCAGTTGCCAGTATGGAGGTCTCAAAAATGTGGTATTTGAAAATAACTACATATTCGTATGTTAGAAGAAATCTACTTCTAAAGCAAAAAACATTTAAAAGGCAGCCCATATATTAAGAAGATGGCATAGAAACTATTCACTCCTAGGTTTGAAGAATCAAATTTGTTCTACTATCTCTAAGACTGATTGTTGAACTAAACTGTACATTCACAAAGACTCCAGATTTTAAAAATAGGATTTAAAGTCAAATTCATCCAACACCAGTTTTAAAGGAACACTATTGTTATTCTAAAACACATTTTTTGGGGGTCAAATCTTTGGAGAACTATCTTTCAAAGTCCCCTGAAATCTTCGTTAGTAAAGTTTGGTCAATCCTCATTGATTACACCTTAAATAAAAATTGTGCCAGGATATAGTGTCATGGGTTATTTGTGTCCACTAACAATACGAGAATAGTAAGACATGAAAAAAAATCATTTATAAATTATCAAGGGCTCATGAGGGAGGGGGGGGAAAGGAAGGAAAAAAAAGAGCTGACACCAAGGGCTCAGGTAGAAAGAAAATGTTTTGAAAATGAAAATGGCAACATACGTACAAATGTGCTTGATGCAATGGATGTATGTATGGATTGTGATAAGAACTGTATGAGCTCCCAATAAAATGATTAAAAAAATAAACATACAAGGGGCTTTAAAAAGTTGTGGGACACCAAAAAGCGAACAAAATTTTTCAATAAATTTTTTGAAATCCCTTTCATATGTGTTGTGAGTCCTAACACCAATACTTGTGGTTAATGTTTGGACTATTAATGAGACAGTTATCAGTATAGGGTGTGTCATAAATTAATCTCGAGATAGAAGATCAAACACCAAAACAGAAGTGAATGCTGCCCTTTTGGTCTTATAAGGTCGACTCTTTGAGAAGCACATTCCTCAGATGTCATTGTTCACTCCATAGGCCTCTACGTTTTTGTTGAAAGAGGATCTCCTGGAGGCTAAGTTCCAGGTTTGTTTGATAATTTGTGATTTGGGTGAGTTTAACAGAGAAAACTGGTTTTCCAATCAACAATTTATACAGATTGTGAATCTTGAAATTGATCCTTACAATTTCACAGGACTCCCTGTAGTTACCAATTCCTAGGAGTAGTAGGTTCTCAACTGGGCTGCAAACTGCAAGGTCAGCAGTTTGGACCCACCAGCCACTCTGCTGGGCAATGAGGCTTTCTGCTCCCATAAAGATTTAGTCTCAAAAACGTACAGAGGCAATTCTACTGAGTCAGAATTGAGTCAATGGCAGAAGTGTATCCTTCTTTCCTAATTCAGCCTGCCTTCTGGGCGTTCCCACTGCCAGGAGTCAATGCTGACTTGTAGTGAAGCCATGGGTTTCCGAGACCGGAGCTGTTGACAACCCTTTCTCCAGAGTTACTGCTGGTGGTTTCCAAGAGCTGACCATGCAAATCGCAGCCCCATCAGTACCCAGGAACCATCAGGGCTTCTCTTTGGAGTAGCTATCCTCGATTGTTCTAAGCAGGGCGTAACTCCTGGGTGTTACAGTTCACTGATAGGGCTTTTCTTTTGGGTGAAAGGTGAACCATGGGGATGGGCTCAGTTTTGAGCCTGAAGAGGGTCTAAGGGACATATCCTTGGGGGCTACATCAGTCTTTATGTGACCAGGAGTAATTCTGGCCTTTTTTCCTATTTGGAGTTTGGTTTCACATTTTCCCCCATTCTATTCAGTCTCTTGTTGTAGGCTGGCACCATCTAGTTCTTCTGGTCTCTAGGTTGCAAAGACTCAGAGTTGTTCACAAAGGCCATAGGTCCACTGGATTATTGCACTTTCGATTTTGTTCACTCTTTCGTTGTCTCAGATGAGGAGAGAATAGTTAGTTAGTTGCACCTTTGATGGCAGCTCTCAAGGTTGTAAGTTCCTAATCACGACTTACAAAATAGGATGTAAAGCACTGTCACCGTGGACTGGTATGCCAGTTGTCCTGCGCCAGGCCTAGTGACGCGTTCATTCATTCCCTCATGCTATTTGGTTATGGCCAAGTCGTTTTCAAAACCTTGTCCCCTGCATATGCTCTACTACATTTACTGACACATAAAAGCACACAGGAAGGAATGCAGTGTGAGGGTGAAATTAGTGTAGCATAAGAGGGCAAATATTATGAGACCACAATCCTGCAATAGTGGTGATCTGAGCAGATGCTTAGACAGACACAAAGCACAACAGGTGTGGGAAGGGTGCAAACATAGCCATGAACGTGGTGGTGCATACAAGGGGAAGTTATGAAAACTTCTCTTTTTATGTTTACTTGTTTTATTGACTACGTAAAAGCATTCAACTATGTGGACCATAAAAAATCATGGAGAGCCTTAGAAAGAATGGGAATTCCAAAATACTCTACTGTGCTCACATGGAACCTGTACATGGAAAAACATGTCAGAACAGAAAAAGGAGCACCTGCATGTTTTAAAATCAATAAAGCTGTGTGTCAGGATTGTAACCTCTCACTATACTTTTTTCTTTAAAAAAATCATTTTATTGGGGACTCTTACAGCTCATATCACAATCCATCCATCCATCATGTCAAGCAATTGGGCATATATTGCCATCATTTTCAAAATCTTTTCTTTCTACGTGAGCCCTTAATATCAGCTCATGTTCTCCCTCCTTCCCTCATGAACCCCTGATAAATTATAAATTATTATTATTTTCATATCTTACATCATCCACTGTCTCCTTTTACCCACTTTTTTGTTGTTCTTCCCCCAGAAAACTTCTTACGACATAACCAAACACCTTAAAGGGATGACTCACTACAGCTTGGGGCCCAGCACACCAAGGCTAGTTTGCGTAACATACTATATAAATACAGTATTCTACGTCTTACTTCGGTGAGTACCCAACTAAGGTGTAACTAATGGTCTCTCCTCAACCGGAAAAAAGAGTGACAAAAATTAAAAGACACATGGAAACAATCTAGTGGATTAATGGACCACATAAACTTCAATGTCCACAACCTTGAACAAAATAAAAACCAAACTCGCTGCCATTAGGTTGTTGATGCTGATTCACAGTGACCTCACCAAGCCAGAGTAGAGCTGCCCCCATGGGATTCCAAGCCTGTAACTTTTCAGAGATTGGTGGTTTTCAACTGCTGACCTTGTAGTTAGCAGCCCAACATATAACCCAGCATGTCACCCAGACTGAGACCAGAATAAGATGGTGCCCAGCTAACTGCTCTGAGATATTAGAAGGTCTTACATAAATTATTTAGAAATAGCTCTCTTGCTTTTTATTATACATCCATATTGGTATAAACCAATCACATTTTTAATAAAAAAGATGAGATATAAAAACAATGTCACATAGTCATACCACACACAAAGTATGCACGGGACAGAAGCTGAGGAGAGGCAGGGACCTGACCAGAGAGAAAGCCTCCTGCTATTACTGGTGACCCACGGAAACTTGTAGCCTCCTCACAGTTCACGACAGCCGCCCACCTGTGCACTGTTACAGCAATGCCAAGTAGAACGCACCTATTATCGCTACTCTGATATTTCTGAACATTTATTTTTCAGATTCTTTCTATATCAATGCAACGTACTTAAACTAGCAGGAGGTTTAAATAGATAACTATTCAATGAGAAACACTTCACTAGCTTGTTCAACCTCTCAGTGACAGGCACAGTATATAAAGACGTCAGAAAGGAATTTTCCTAAGTGGGAACAAGAATGGAAAAGTCCTTAAGACTTTCCTGACAAGTAGGTGCTGCTTGAAAAAGAAGCCAAAATCAAAACCAAAATACTAAGAAATTAATTATACCTAAACAAAATAAATTTGTCAAACCTGCAAATTTTGAAGTGGTGTAGCTGGCATTTGATGCTGGAAATAGGCAGGTTGGCTATAAGGTATTGATAACTGACAAGCTGATAGAAAGTCGTTCTTTACAACTGGAGTTCTAAAACTAGGAAAGAAAATACAATGAAATCACTGAAGTTCAAAAACCAAGAAACTGATTCCTATCACATGTGATTTTAAAAAAGTTAATAAATACCCAAGAGTGTCAAAACAAACAGAAAACAAGCCAACTTTTATTATATGGTCAATATTACTTAATCTACATATACCATCTCCTAACATTTTACCTGGGAAATTCTTGTTGAAAAGTCATATTTTAGTTCCCAGACAAGAAATCTTCGTTAGTAAAATAATGGTATTTCAAAATCTATATTTGGAGCTATTTTTAAAAATAAGGATTTAGCCAAGGCAGAGGTTAGCGCATGGCTGATCTTAGATTTCAAGAGGAGCTTTTTACAAGTCCTATAATTTTATTGCAAAAATGCCAATCTGTTAGAAAGAGCTGAATTACATCAGAAGTTTGGCCGCAGAGCTTACACATATCCTGTTCAGATTTGTGGTTTATTTTGCTCACTGTATACTTAAGATATAGGACCATATACTTAGTACAAAGGAGCTCTACAAATATTTGCTGGAAATCATCTAGTATTACAAAAAATGACTGTCATCACTGTTGAGGCCCTGACGGTGTTACGATGACTCTATGGACTGCAATTCACAAGGCTGGCAGTTAGAAACCACCAGCAGCTCCTCGGGAGAAAGACGAGGTGTTCTACTTCTGTAAACAGTTACCTCGTCTTGGAAACTGACAGGGGCAGATCTATCCTATAGGGCCGCTATGAGGCAGTATTGATTAGATCACAGTGAGTTGGCAGTAGTTATTTATGAATAATAAAATGGAGCAATAGAAGGACAAGTCAAAAAGTACTGCCACTACAGGTCTAATCCATCCACACACGGGTTTATTTCTAACAAAATGTTTAAGTATGTCTGTGATCCATGGCTGGCTGGCACACAAGCTCTTTAATTCCTCTTAGGGTTTCTTCAAAGAAAAGGTCCCGATCAAAACAGTGGCTTGTTAGGGTAAGAGGTGGGTCAGTGACAATCAAGACCTATAGAGGCAGCTCAAGTCATAACAACAGAAATTGGGGTTTCCCAAGGGTTAATCTTGATTTTCTTGAAGAAGTTTCAAGAAAATGGAAAACGGTACTGTTGAGTATTGGCTAAAGAAAATTGAGCCTAAAAACTGTTTTCCATCACGACAATGTACCTGCTCATTCTTTGTGGACAACCAGGGCTGCCCTAAGATAATTCTGTTGGACAATCTTCCCCATCAACACTACAAACCCAATATTGCCCAGTCAGACTTCTTTCTGTTCTCCATATTAAAGAGCAATAAAGGAATTGGAATCCCAAGGACACCCAAACTACCACTTTGACATGGTATAAATCAGAGAGTAGAACTCTTTGAGAAGGGTTAGAGAGGTGGGAATGCTGTCTTCAAAGCGTAATGGACCTAGATAGAGGGTCTGCTGAAAAACACTAACTTCACATTTGAGTACTCTGGGCTAATAAAGGTTTCCATACTTTTTTAACTTGCCCTATAGATTGAAAAATTATATTAAATAGGTAAGAAGTGAGTCATATGATTTCAAAGGTCAATTCTAATTAAGATTAAAAGATCACATTGTGACAACAAAACAAAAAAGACTTATCTTCAAATACACTGAAAATATTTTAAAAATATAGCCACCCGACAAAGGTTACGATGTACCATATCCCTTTATTTCCTTTTTTGAAATGTCATCAATTTGTTTTGAAATACAAGCCTTCTCTTCTATTCGTTAGCAGAGACCACTCAATTTCCTTACCCTCATTCCCATCCATTCAGATGTTCTATTTTTAAATACCTCCAGAATTATGTGAACTACAGTAGAAAACCAAACTCATAAAAAAAGATAATTGGAATTAACACCTCCCCTTTCATAACATTTCTCCACCATTTAGTCTACTCTAAGAACGCTAACCTTTAAAATATCTCCATCATAGAAAAGTGTCCATTTGATAACACATGCTTATAAATAAGCTTGCAATCTGAAGAGCATTTATGGCTAGGTACAGATTACAATATAACAGAGCTTAAATTCACAGCAATCCTTTAAAAATTTATTTTATTGTAGCTGCCTTCCCCTCTCTTTACAGATGAGGCAACTGATACTGACAAAAGTGTGACTTTGAAAACTCAGCTAACAGAGCAGGATTAAACCCGGATCTGTTGGGCTCCAAAGCCCATCTTACTTCTACTGCAGCACCCGACCTCCCAAACTAAGTGTTGAAAGTGATTACCAGTGCATGTAATCATCCAGGGCGCTGCTGCCTGGTGTCTGACAAAGAGATTGGGGATCAATCCGTTTAGGTGCTGATATTGGTGGTGACTGTTTTGAAGCTGAAAAGGCAGGTTCCTCAAAAGGGGGAGGTTTCTGCTAAATCAAATAAATAACATTAGGATTCAGATTTTTATATTATTCCTTGGCATAAAGATTTTATAAACAGCCTATTTTTAAAAGCAAGTAGGCAGATGTATTCCCAATTTCTACTCTAGTAAAACTATACTTTAGTACAGTTTTACTCCAAATTCTGAAGCCTATATATACTGTTCAGACTGCATATATGCTGAGAAGACACAGCTTAATAAAATGACTGGATACTGTAAGCAGACATTGAACTTTTATAATGCAAATAAATTACAAACTCATTAGTACTAACGCCCTATTCTTTTCTCCTCCCACTAATTTGCCTTCTGTAGCTATTATTCTGTCTATCATGGGCATTTTATACAAAAAGGAACCATAAATGACTTTTTGTCATGGGGCTCTTTCACTTAGTCTGTGATATTCCACATCAGTACTTCATTCTTTTTTTATTGGTAAGTGAATTTACACTGTATGTATATATTTTGTTTAGCCTTTAATTAGATTTAGAGATATTTGGGTTATATCTACTTTTGGGCAATCCCAAATAATGCTCTAAACATTTGCATAAATGTTTTTATGGGGACATGTTTAAATTGATAGGTATATACTTAAGTGTAGAATTGCAAAGTGACTGCACGTTTAACTTTTGGAATCACTGCCAGTCAGTTTTGTGCCTTTTAACATTCTCATGAGAAGTACATGATAGTTCTAATTTATCCAATTCCTTGGCAACATTTATAATTTTTCTTTTAAATTATAGCATTCCTAGTGGGTGTGATGTGGTATTACCTCAATGTAGTTTTGATTATAATTTACCTAATAATATATATATGTGATTTTGAGCCCACCTACTTACAAGTTCTTTTTTTCTTTTTAAGAGCACATAATCATTCAAGATTCAACATGTGAAAATTCTTATCACCTAGTATTTGCTAAATACATGTTATAACTTAGATCATAATCTGAAGTGTGGTCTAGGAACCCTAGATGAAGGTTTTTACGGAGTCTGGATGGTATTTTCACAGTAATACCGAGATATTATTTGCCCTGTTCTTCTGTTCTCTCATGAGTACATGTGTGGTTTTCCTGAGGCTATATAGGACAATGACATATGAAAACGCAAAAGCAGGTACAAGAATCTAGCTTTTTGCTAAGTAAATCAGTAATAAAACCTGAAAATATGTAACATTACTACTCTTCTCACGACATTTTGTTTTGAAAGTTACTTTTAATAAATTCACATGTAAGGTGTTTGTCATTTTAACACATTTTGAATGTCTTTTGTAAATGTAGGCTATTCAAACAACATAAGTCACATAAATTAAAACTCTAGGGGCCTACAGACAAAAATGGTTGAGAACCAATGAGTTAAAATATAGAGCTTTTACCATCTTTCAATCAATCACTGAAAGAACTATTGAGATGATGGCTGTAGACTCTTAAGTATGGCTATCTAGGAGTCTACCACATCATTCTTTCTCAAATGGGCCTGAGCCATTGTGCATGGCCATTCCGATTGTTATAAGCATTCATTCCCTATCTTACATGTTTCTATTTTGTCCACTAAGATGATTGCATTAAGTTGTCTGATGCTTTGCACTAGTTCAGAGGTCAGCATGTTTTTTTCTGATAAGGTAAGAATGAATATTTTGGGCTCTGACAAAGAGGGATGATTGCAACTACTCAATTCTACCGTGGCAGCAGAGAAGCAACGACAGAGCATTAAGTAAACAGTGTGGCTGTGTTTTCACCCACAAAGGCAAGAGGTTAGATTTGGCCCACGGCTAGTTTGCCGACCCTAGCACAAGTTTTTAAGTAAACCACAAAAATATTGATGTAAGACAGGAAAGTAACTGACACATGCTTTTAATGGATCCAACTGCTATTGACTGTTCTTTTGTGAAGGGGAAGAAACCTCACTTAAACTATTAGAAGTCATCAAAAAATCAATGGAAGGAATAAAGATTGATATCCTAGGATTCGGGGATCTGAAATGGACTGGTATTGGCCATTTGGAATCAGACAGTGATATGGTTTACTATGCCAGGAAGGTCATATTCAAGAGAAATGGCTTTGCACTCACCTAAAAGATCTATTTTGAAGTACAATGCTGTCTGTATTGTAAATCCTGTCAGTGACAGTTTCTCTATCCCCACCCTAGGATATCCAGTTAATATAACTACTATTCATATTTATGTGCCAATGGATAAAGTTAGTCATGAAGAAATTTGAGAATTTTAACATTTAATTTGAAATTGATCAAACATTCAATCATTACTGGCTAATGGAATGCAAAAGTTGGAAACAAAGAGGAAGTAACTAGAAAATACAGTCTTGATAGAAATGAAAGTGGAGATAGCATGATAGAATTTTATAAGACCAACAATTCCATCGCAAATACTTTTTTAACAACAAAATACACCTGCATTTCTCCAGATGAAATATACAGAAATCAAATTGATTATATCTGTGGGAAGAGATGATAGAGAAGCTAAATATTAGCATTAAACTAAAACATGCTCATGGGCTGATGCTGAAACAGACCATCAATTGCTCATAAGTTCAAGTTGAAGAAAATGGAAACAAGCCTACAAGAGCCAAAATATCACCTCGAGTCTATCCCACTTGAATGTGGAGACTATCTCAAGAACAGGTCGCATACCTTGCAACCCAACGAGAGAAGACGTGATGAGCCATGGGAGGACAACAGGACTTCATACACAAGACCAGCACAAGGTCATCAAAAAGACAGCAAAGGTCAGTGTGGATGGCAGAATACATTGTGAAACTTGCTCTTAATTGTAAAGTATCTCGGCATATAGAAGAAATAATGAAATCAAAGAGCTAAAAAGAAAATTTCAAAGAGTAGCCTGAGAGGACAATGTAAAATGAAATGCACAAATATTTAGAGTTCAGAAAGCCAAAAAGGAAGTATACACCTAGAATATCATAATCTGAAAGACTTAAGAAAAAATTCAAGCTGTGAGTTACAAGATTGATAGATTCTATGGGCAAAATATTGAATGATAGAGAAACCACCAAAATAAGATGGAAACAATATACAGATCAATGTATCAAAACAACAACAAAAAACACAAGTCAGTATTTAACCATTTCAAGAGGTAGTATACGACCAAGAACTAATGGGTTTGAAGAAGAAAGTCCAAGCTGCACTGAATGCATCAACCAAAACAAGGTTCCATGAATCAGTGGAAATTTTTCAACGGGCTGATGAAGCACTGGAAGCATTCACTTGTGAAGACCTGGCCAGATAACTGGAAGTGATCTGTATTTATACCTATTCGAAAGCAAGGTGACCAACAGAATGTGCAAATTGTAGAACATATTATCAATGTCAAATACAAGTAAAATTGTGATGAAGCTCATTCAACCACATTTTCAGTGAGCTGAAAGAAATTCAGGCTGGACTCAGAAGGACATGGAACAAAGAATGCCATTGCTGAAATCAGATGTATCTTACCCGAAAGTAGAGAATTCCAGAAAGATGTTTACTTATGTTTTATTGATTATGAAAAAGCATTCTAATGTATAGACCAAAACAAAAAATTGACAGCCTTGGGAAGGATGGAAATTCATGAAACTTCATTGTGCTCATGCAGCAACTGTACAGGGATCAAAAGGCAGCTGTGTGAACAGAACTTGATAGGATGGCTTAAAACCAAGAAATGGTTGCATCCTCCTACCAGACTTGTTCAATCTGTATGCTGAGCAAATAATCAGAAGGTGGATTATTTATATGAAGAAGTATGTGGCACTGGGATTGGAGGAAGGCTTACTAGCAACCTGGGAGATGCAGATGAGACAACTTGGCTTGCTGAAAGTGAGGACTTGAAACAATTGCTGATCAAGATCAAAGATGGCAGTCAGTCTTCAGTATGGATTGAAACTCGATATAAAGAAAACCTACATGTTCAAAACTGGATCAACAGGTGGTACCATGATAAATGAAGAAATAATTGAAATTGTCAAAGATTTTGTCTTGCTTGGGTCCACAAGCAATGCTCAAGGGAGCAGCAGTCAAGAGATCAAAAGGCACATTGCACTGGGGAAATCTGCTGCAGAAGACCTCTTTAAAGAATTGAAGGCAAGAATGTACTTTAAGGACTAAAGTGTACCCGACAAGGCAACAGTATTTCTATCATCTCATATGAATACGAAAGTTACATTGAGTAGGACGAAAGAAAAAACAGAGTGATGCGTCTGAATTACGGTGCTGAATTAGGGTCCATGAATGTATCACAGGCTGACAAAAGAACAAACAAATCTGTCCTAGATGTATAACCAGAATGCCCTTGGAGGCAAGAATGGTGAGACTGTCTCACAGAGTTTGGCTCTGGAAAAGGACACCATGATTGGGAAAGTATGGGGGTAGTGCAAAAGAGGAAGACCTCTCTACATGCACCAACGCAATGGTTGCTCAGTAGCGGGCTCAAACACAGCAATTGTAAGGTTGGTGTGCCGGACCAAGCCGTGCTTTGTTCTGTTGTATATGAGGTTGCTATGAGTTGGAACCAACTAGATGGCTCAGAACAATTCTACTTCATACAGTACTGAAGAGTGGCATGGGAGCTGTTTTACCTAGTCCAGCCCCACGTTTGCATATGTCTGAGTCCTATGAGGCAGAGGTCGGACATGCCTTCCTCCTCCATCCGCACTCCACTTTCCTACTGGGTTTGATAATCTGTTGCCGTGGTCGCAAAGAATTTACAGACCATACTTAAGGGGTTTTACTAGAGATGCTAACAGGTTACAAAATGTTAAGGATATAATTCCATTTTCCTCTGCCATGCTGGCAAATGTACCTTCCTCTGGTCTTCGGCCTCTCAGCTACATGGTTCCCTGGCCTCTGGCTGCCTCTGGCAAACTCCTTGAGTGCTGGTAAATGTCCTAAGAGCTCCCTGCTCTGTAAACCAGTCTCCTACCCAAAGGCACTCAGTCAGTTTTATTTCGCTGGGCTGGAAAACCTGCGACTCTGCTTCATGGTCTCCAGGCTGCAGCCTCAGGTGTCTCTGCCATTTCAGGCAGGAATCTCCCACACACATTGCTGGCGGCTTTTCATCCTTGAAGGTCATTGCATTCTCTGCTGCTGCTTCTGATGTCTCACCAATAAAATGCAGCAGAATGAAAAACTGACAATCCCTGAGTTAGCATGTTCTGCACCTTATTTGCATGATCCCACCTAGTCATATTGCAGGAGTTATAAAGACTATGGGTAGAAGAGCCATTCCAAGGAATTCCACTCAACTACAGGTATACAAGTATGTGAAAAAGAGGAAAATATACCTAGTAGGACCATCACACTTTAGAAACACACTACACACAGTGCTCATGTTGTACTTGAGGGGAAAATGTTACCTCCATAACAACCTTTCGGGTTTCTGGAATCTGCCACTGATTTGAAGATGCAGCAGGTTTTTGGTTTACACATTCCGGCTTTCTTTTGGATTGCCACTTTTTCTGGCTACTTTCTGGAATGTCTGGGTCTTGAGGTTCTTTAGTTTCTGAAAATATATTCGATATTGTTATTAAAAGGGAAGAATGCTATTTGACTACAATAAAAAGAAGCCTAAACAATACAACGTGTTACAAAATTCTTTAAAAACAAAGAAAAACAAAAGCCTTCAACCAAATTTCCACAATTTGTCTTCAGCAAGTCAATTTGATAAATTTGCAATATTGCCACCTTGCTAAATTCTTACCTAGAGTTTGCCAGAGGTCATTGTGGTTTAGGTGGCCTTAGTCTGTACCAGTAAATAAGCATAAGAGTAAACATTTTATGTTATACAAATGTTTATCTGTTCTAATGCCTTGCTGCTTAAAGAGATACTAAGTCACCATTTTCATAGACCTTTATTAACATAAAAATGTTTACATTTTATTAATTCACCTTTAATTTATCCCTAGGTATCAATGAACAAAAAAGCCACAGTAATATACTTCATATTTTATGAACTTGATTCCAATAATCTATTTTGATCACAGATGAAAGTCCTAAACAAAATATTAGCACAATTTATGAAAAGAGGATAGTGAATTGCAACCAAGTTGGACTTATTCCTAAATACCAACTTGGTTTACTTAACATTTGAAAATCCATACATTTAAATATGGTGAAGAAAGCTGATGATTCCCGGCTATCAAAAGATATAGCATCTGGGGTCATAATGGCTTGAAGACAGACAAGTGGCCATCTAGCTGAGAAGCAGCAAAGGCGACATGGAAGAAGCACACCAGCCTGTGTGATCATGAGGTGTCAATGGAATCAGGTATCAAGAAGCATCAAAGACCCAGAGCAAAAAACCATAATGTGAATGAGGAGCGTTGTGTGGAGAGGAGGTCCAAAGGTAATCTGTAAGCAATTGGACATCCTCTTACAGAAGAGTCGTGGGGAGAAGACAGTAAAGTCAGGGTGCAGTATAGCACTGATGATACATATAGCTTTCCTCTGGTTCTTTAATGCTCCCCCCACTATCATGACCCTAAATCTGCCTTACAAATCTGGCTAGACCAGAGCATGTCCATGGGTACAGATACGAGCTGGAAACACAGGGACTACAGCACAGATAAACTCCTCGAGACCAACATTGACAGTAACTATATCAGGCGGGGAGGGGAAAGTGGGGGGGGAAAGGGGGAGAACTGATCACAATAACCTACCTATAACCCCCTCCCAGAGGGATGGACAACAGACAAGGGGGTAAAGGGAGACATCGGACAGCGCAGCACATGAAAAAATAATAATAATCTATAAATTATCAAGGGTTCATGAGGGAGGGAGGGGAAAAATGAGGAGCTGATAACAAGGGCTCAAGTAGAAAGAAAATGCTTTGCAAACAATGATGGCAACATATGTAAAAATGTGCTTGAAACAATGATATATTTATATATATGCATTGTTATAAGAGTTGTACGAGCCCTCAAAATGATTTTTAAAAAGTCAATGCATTTAGGCATAATACGAAAATAAATATAATCAACTTAACAAGCAGAAAAGGCATTTGATAGAATTCAACATTCAGTGACAGACACAATCCCAAACTATTTGTCCAACTGTATATAATAAATGCACTCCACAGAAGTTATAAAAATATGTGGCAATCATTGTATTAAGGGCAAAATTGCAAGTTCTCTCCTCAAAATAAAATCTGAAACATTTCAAGTACAAAACAATTTTTTTAAAAGAAACGTATTTAAAGGGCTTTGCTTTAATTCTCTCTTACTGTTGTGCACTGCCAAACATCTAGAAATTTAACTTCTAAATGTTCCCAATAAGGACTTTAGTTTGTCCAATAAACACACAGCAGTATCAAATCAATTGGACATCTGTAAAAAGGGTAGAATCTGAGAATGTGCTCTAAATAAGCATTCTGGTCTAGAACCCCACCTTCCGCCCTCGCTCACCTCTATCAACCGAGGTGACAAAAATAAAGCATTGGTAATACTTATAGGGGTCTTACACAATTTCACTTCCACAAGTAACCACTCTGAAGTTGAAAATAAAATATACAAAATGTGTTAGTTTACTAAGTCTGTTTTTGTCATACACTGGCAACCTCTTGAACTTCTGGAAAGGCTAGATGTAAAATTAGGACTAATCCTTTATTTACTCTATATACTCAGTAAAGTCATACAAGATACACAGCACACATGGGACAGTGTTTCACCCTGCCTCACTAGAAACATCCTGGTAAAGCCCTTTGCGTGTTCTTCTCCCTCCTTCAAGAACAGACACCAACATGTGTTGCTCACAGAGGCGGTTTGGCAGTTCCAATTCCAGAAGACAATAGTTTGTATAAATTTTAACAAAAGGTTATCTATAATATATGTTATTATCTCTACTTTTAACACACTTTGTGTATTTCAAAACATCTACAAATACCAGATACTTTAAATCAGGCCTTCTTTGTCCACTAAATACATTTGTGTTTATTCATAAACTACACACATGTACCAAGGGTCATATCCGAAAGTGTCTTCTAGATAGGACCCTTCTGGTCTTCAGCTATGCATTTCTTCTACCTCCTCTCCACCACACCCGGTGGACAGTACAGGTACATGTGACTGGCACGTGATTTCACTCTCACTTCCAGAAGACAGCCTTTCTGTGGTTAACAATGCAGCGGACAGAATGTGTCAGTTCACTAACTCTACTTTTGTCATACATTGGCGACATTTTTAATATCTAGAGATTTAATATTATAAAACTAGGACTCATTTATCCAACATAAAGTACAGCAAAGTTAAACGAAAAGTATACAATATACAGGCAATGGATAATTTGGAATTTTTTGAAACACACTAATACTATTGGTAATTTCTGCTCACCACCTCCCTTAACCCAATGAAAAAGCAATAAACAAGTACAGTGTTCATAGAGGTGTTTCACAATTCCATCCCCAAAGATAACATTTTCTCTTAATCCTAAAAAGCTATTTACAAAGTATTAACCTACTTATTAAATACACCAAGTACATCGGAACATCTAGAAAGACTAGATATTTCAAATAATATACTTGCCCACTACATACACAGTACTGTTAAAATAAAAGTGCACACATATAACAATGGTTATAATCTGAGGTATCTTCTAAATATGACCATTTTGGTCTTATCCTCATTATCTTTCACTATCCTCCTTTCCACCACCAATCCCGTAGACACGTACAGGCATAAGCAATGCATGGAGGCAATTAAACAAATCCATCTTCAAGTCATTTACAGAAGACAAAACTTTCCCATGAATTCAGAGAGTACAACACATGCTGCTCTCCTCTCCCTAACTCTACAGTGTCATCCACTGGCAACCACTTTTAACATCTAGAGACTGTATGTTGCAATATTAGGACTTGTTTTTCCATTTTAGACACTATACGCTGCAAAGCAAAATGCTTGTAACAGAAAAAATAGTTTTGTCTGAGACCATCCAAATAGGAACATAGTAATGTCTTATCTTTTGTAGTTTCTTCCCTCCCATCTGTTCCCAATCATGAACAAATACAGACATTTGTGTATTGCCCAGGGGTGGCTAAACAAGCCCATTCCCAAAAGGCAATGATTCCTGTCAATTTTAGCACAGAGATATACACAAAAGTGATAGCTTACTACTTCTACTTTACCATGTCAGGCACTGCTAAACATCCAGGAAAAGTACATGTTTCAAATAAGGGTTGTTTTAGTCCACTATATACACAGCATATTATTCATAGTTTGGGGTGGATGAGGGGGAACTGCACACATAAGATAGTTAAAATGTGAAAGTGTCTTTGAAATATTACCATCTGGCCTGTAGAAGCTTCTCCTTCTCCCTCCTCCACTAAGCTAATGAGCTACACATGCTCAGATTTCAAAAGACAATTTTAAGAATTTTAACACAAAATGTATTAGGTTTTGCTAAGTCTACTTTCACCATACATTGGCACCCTCTTTAACATCTAGAATGACTAGATGTTGCAAATTATGGCACATTTGTCCTTTAAATACACAGAAGAAAAGTGACATGGAATTATTAATCCATCGTTGAGCAGCGCACATCAAGATTAGGTAGGTTGGTGGCAGAAGGGCTGTGCTATAGAAATACATTTTCAAGAAATAGAGAAAAGAAGTAGGTGGCAAAAGACATGTTTAGAGGTTTAAATATAGGCACGCACATATGTAAATACCTAACAATAGGGCTATAGGCCTATGTACACATATTTAAATGTTAAGTATTAAGGTAGCAGACAGGCATTGGGCCTCTACTCAGTACAAGAACACTTTGTTCTAATCACTTGGCATGCTGTGACACCATCCCAACGTGATCGCTGAAGTCAACATGGGTGCATAGGCAAAGCCAGTGAAGAAAGCTGACGGTGCCCAGCTATTAAAAATGATAGCATCTGGGGTCTTAAGGGCTTGAAGATAAATGAGCGGCCATCTAGCAGGTAAGCAACATACCAGTCTGCGTGACCATATATCAGGCATCAGAAGACCCCAAATAAATATACTGATGCAAATGATGGGGTCTGTAGACAATTGGAAATTCTGTCACAGAAGGGCCATAAGGAAGGAATGACTCAGCTAGCTGAAGCACAGCACCAACAGAACATACAACATCCTTCTAGTTCATTAATGCCTGCCCCCATCCACCCATCAATATCATGATCCCAGTTCTACATATCTGGCTAGACCTGAGCATGAACACTGGCACAGACAAGATCTCTCCATATGGAATCCAGGATAGATAAACCCCTCAGGAACAATAATACAAGTAGTGATGTCATGAGGGTAAGGGGAAGATAGGGGGAGAAGGGACATAAACAGGGAACCAACTACAATGATCGACATATTACACTTCCCACCCCCTCCCAGGGAGACAAACAACAGAAACGTGGATGAAGGGAGACAGCGGATAGCGTATGATATGAAAATAATAGTAATTTAGCAGAGGTCCATGAGGGTGGGAAGGGGGTGGAAGGAGGAAAAAACGAGAAGATGATACCAAGGGCTAAAGAAAAATTAAGTTGTTTGAAAATAATGATGGCAACAGATGTACAAAGGTGTTTGATACAATTTATGTATGGATTGTTATAAGAGCTGTAAGAGCCCCAATAAAATTATTAATAAAAAATACATGTTCAGTGGAAAGACCTTGGTAATATTTTAATATTTTAAAACCTGACAATTCTCTTAAAGTATAATACTTAGTGTCTTCCTGCTTTGTTTCATCTTAAAATGAGCATTAAGGAATGCAATGTTTTATTTGTAACTCTGCTTATACCTTTACCTAAAGCCCTGTTAATCATTTTTGTCTTTTATGAATCTACCCACCCTAACCCCCAAGGAATTTTTTTCTTGATTGAGGTGGCATATTGTAGTCTTGCTTGTCAAAATACTCATGGGTTTGGGAATCTGAACTGGTAAATATTCATCATGTGTTGGGAAAAAAGCATGAATCCATACCATGTGACCTCTATCACCTAAAATTATATGCTTTGTCATTTATATACATACATAGATAGGATGAAGAAAGACAAGTCAAACTGTAACTATTAAATTATTTTGGAGGCTTTTTGTGGTCTTGGCTTTTCAATTTTCTATAAATGCACAAAAAAGCTTGAAGAGAAAAATAAAAGTGATTTAAAAACTTGCATGGCATTCCCATGGCTTGCTGACAAAACAAGAAATGAAAGGTATTAGAATTGGAACATATCAACATTAACATCCCTCAAACATGGGTACGCACATCCAAAGGGCCTATAGGAGAACTCATAGAACTAATCAAGGACTGTTTCAATCTTACTGTTTCTAAGAGTAAGATCTAAAAATCCATGGTATTTGTATATACCAGCAACAAACAAGTAGGACCCACTTAAGGGGCGGGGGGAGGATACCATTTATTATCATAATATCCCAAAAAATCTGGTACTTAGAAATAAATCTCACAAAACATTTAAGACCTCTACACAGAAAATCACTCCCAATATTTTACAGACTGTTTGAAAGGATACATTACAATCATGGTTTGGAAATCCATAAAGGTAACTACTCTTCCCAAATGTTTTACAGATTCTATTAGATTTCAATCAAGATTCCGTTTCTCAATGTAAACTGAGAAATAGTCTCATGTTTAC
Organism: Tenrec ecaudatus; assembly: GCF_050624435.1. Classification (NCBI taxonomy): domain Eukaryota; kingdom Metazoa; phylum Chordata; class Mammalia; order Afrosoricida; family Tenrecidae; genus Tenrec; species Tenrec ecaudatus. Next base: position 94,255,561 of record NC_134536.1, read on the forward strand.
ATGGATATTCAAAAGGTCGAAATTGGCTTGATGGCAAGGAAGTAGAAATATACTTATAAAGCATAAAGAGACTAAAAACTAGTGCACTGTGAACACAAGATCCAAAGAACTGTGGGATGACGAACCCCAAACCACATGCAACATACTTGTTATTGGTAGGAGCTACACAGTAGGATCTGATTCTTTATAGAGGATCACCAATATTCTAAAACTAGTTGGTGGAAAGTGAATTTTTCCAAGAAATACAACTGGGTAAATTACATCTCCACATTGGGTTGGGTTGGAAATCATGATCTTTGATTTTACGCATACACAAATGTTAAATTCAGAATAGAAAGAGAATTTAATACTAAATCAAGCGTCTGCCACAAAATCGATGCTAACTCATGGCAACCCCATGTGCTTCAGAAAAGAACAGCTTCCCATATGATTTGCATGGGTGGAATCTTAATGGAAAAAGATGCCCAGACGCTACTTCCTCTGGGTCGTTTTGAAATGCTAACTCCTCAATTGGTATCCCAGGGTATAACATATAACAAACCTATTCTATGCCTTTTTGGTCAACTATACACTCATACCCAGTGTTATTTATGTAAATGTTCTATGCACGGGTATGTTATTTTGCACGGGCATGTTATTTGCTAAAAATCCAGTTCACACGCACACAACCATGAAAGGACTTCGAAAGTTTGTGAAAAATTGGGACTATCACTTAATTCCATTGTTTCACTGACACTTTAAAGTCCTCTTGTTTACAAACCCAAGGACAGAAGAATATTCATAGCATTACTTGTTACAGACAAAACTATTATCCTTGGACATTTGGAAAAACAAATTGTAGTATATCTATATAACTAAATACTATATGGCCATAAAAGCCCACCAACCAGCTACTACAACATGAATTTTACAAGCAAACATGAGCAACAGCAGCACACAAAAGAGCACATACTATAATTTCATCTTCAAGAAATTTAAAAACAGAAAAAAATTGATCTACAGTGCTGGAAGTCAAAATAGTGATTACATTTTTGTTAAGAATAAGAAAGGTTTGAAAAGGTTATTGGGGAGCTAAGTAAATCTAGTTCTGCCTACATTTGTGCATTCATTTGTGGCATTATATCGGGCTTCATATTTTTGATTTGGGCTGTTTTGTTTGCATGTTTACCACATTAAAAACATACTTCGCAGTTTGCGTACTGAACAAGTATTCACTTAAAAAAATAGGTGTCACATAAGAATAGCACATTTGATAAAGATAATTTCCTTGTCATATCAGTTTATAGTAAAATGACATGAAAATATAGAATATAAGTATTTTCTTCCAAATACTAGGAATCGGCTTACAATTTAGAAAAATGGGAAAAGATTATACTAGGATGACCAACCATCCCAGTTTACCCAGAATTTCCTTGAGAATATCCAGGGAATTCACGGCTTTTAGGACAAAAAAATGGAAAGTACTAGGAATACATAACAACTTTGGGGCGAACCTAGTTTTTAAGTTCCTTTTTTTCCTATTTAAAAAAAATAACAACCAACTATATCCAGTTTGACAAGCTCTGTGTGAACCATGATCATCATCCTATTCATGGCAGTGTTCAAATTGCCATAAAGATTCATTGTCTCGGAAACTCCATATACAGTTGCTAGCAGTGTTTTGTTTTTGTTTTGGGGGGAGGTGTGCAGTTGGAGAGGACTGAGGGCATTTAAACTATAAAAATTCAAGCTTAAGTTAGCATCGCCATCGAAGATGCTCTCATTATTGCTATTTGTTCCCATTTAAATTGTGATAGTACTTCAAATTTCTTCTCCTTTACCAAGTATTTCCTTAAACCAATTAGTTCTTTACATTTCTCCTTCCTGTGACTTCTTGTAGCATTTTACTTATGTGGCTCTCAATATACTCTCTTTGTTCTACCCAGCACTATATTTATCAGCACATCTTCTACACTGGACTGGATCCTCCGTAGGTTTCTGTCCCACTCATTTATCTATCCGTAGAACATTTATCACGATACTTCCATGGCAGAAAACCAAATGTTTGGCAAAAGAGGAACTAGAGAGTTGATATATATAATTAGAGCTTCTGCATTGTCCTTTCCAGAAAGAAAACAAAACCAAACCTAACTAAACCCAGCGCACTGCTATCAAGTCAATTCTGACTCATAGCAACCATACAGGGACAAAGTAGAACTGTCCATTTGGGTTTATGAGACTGCAATTCTTTCCGGCAGAAGAAAGCCTCATCTTTCTCCTGAGGCGTGGCTAGTGATTTTGAACTGTTGACCTTGTAGTTAGCAAACCAACACATAATCACCATACCACCAGGACTCCTGGAAAGAATAGAAGGGGGCTTCGAAAACTTCATGGAAATTATATGACAATGTAAATTTCCACAATTCTTTGCAGTCTTTTTCTATTTGTATTGTCAAGTAAATCAAGAAAAATAATTCAGTACCATTGCACTATTCCTTCTTTATGCAGCTTTATCTAAGTATTGGAAAATAAATTTTCTTTGTTGCAATACTTGTCATTCACTCTACACAATTCAATGGAAATACAAACATAAAACGAACTTAACACAGTTCTTATAATGCAATTCTTAGGTGGCTTCTCTGCTTTCTCAAACTGAAAGAAAAAAATGCTTTCTTAAAGAAGCCTATCTATTTTATCACTCTCACCTTCTAATTTAGTTAGAAGACTTGGATCAGTTTTATTCTTCAGAGTTATTGAATCAGTACCAAGGTCAGAACTTTTCTCATCTAACAGCAAAGGTTCCCTGGGTTGGATATTTTGAACTGCCTATATGAAAAAAAAAAAAAAGATAACAAAGTCTCATAAGCAGCAGTTATACATATTTTCTTAATATTTAATATAGTAATGTCTCATTAGTGTGAGATGATTGTTGGGAAATTAGCTAACACAATTCCATGTAGATTCACAAGCCCCCCAAAATAATTAACTTTTTACTGAAGTATCAATGAAAACAAAATGAAGTACCACAAACCATACATTTGGCCAATGTGTTTTCAATGGATATATTAATTGCTACATTATATTCACTTAAAAAAAAGATAGTTTAAATCAAACATAGCACATGCCTACAACATGAAAAATATTGAGTGTTTTCTGAAATATGATTTTATCCATCAGAAAAACATTCATCAAACTGAGGATTTGTATTAGTATTTTACAACATAGGCTATCAAAGAGGGCTTTTACATAAAGGATATGACAATAACTATAACATGATCCCGAGGAATTAATTCAAATACAACCGAACAGCATAACCTTTAAAAATCTACTGCTCCAATGGATGGATGGATTGTGATAAAAGCTGTATGAGGCCCCAAGAAAATGATTTTTAAAAGAACAAAAAAGAAGAAGAAAAAAAATCTAATGCTCAATGATCTAAAATTGTTTCCTGGCTTAGATGTTTATTCAAATAAGGAGGTCAGAGCTGATTCTCTAACCCGAACCTCTGCTCTCCACTAATACTCTCGGGCTTTGGTGTCAGACACCATGCCACAATTACATGATTAAGCCCACAAGCAGAGAAAACGTAGGTGTCCCAACTGTTACCTATCCTAAGCCAACTAAAGTGTTCACACATAGATAGACTAACTGCTAGACTAGCTTCATCTGGAGAAACCAGTTAGCACTTTGGCACCACTTCTCCAGAGTGATCCTGTGCCCGAGGGCTATCAGGAGCATTGTTGGAGGCATATATTGTAAACCTCTTCCCAGAAAACCTTCATGGAGCCTGGGTCCTTACCACACATAATGGTTTAAAAAAAGAAATACCTTCAAACTTCTCAATTCACAGGAATCATTTCCACTGGATTTAGAAGCAGCCACACTCCCATCTCGGCATTCTGATCCAGAGGTCTGTCTACTGCCCACAAAACAAAGTACCTAGTTTAAATGAAACTTTTTAACATATATATTTTTAATAGTTAAAGCTTTATTTTTCATACATACAAACCAAAAGAACAAACATAGAAACTCATTGCCATCGAGTTGATTCTGACCCACAGGCAGCCTACAGAAGAGGGTAGAAGTGCCCCTCTGGATTTCCAAGACTGTAACTCTTTATGGGAGTAAAAAGTCCCAACTTTCTTGAGGAGTGGCTGGTGCTTTTGAACTGTTGACCTTATGGTTAGCAGCCTAACAGATAATACCCATATTTTCTTCAATCGAAAAGAACTACTTAAAACCAATTTTTAAAATGATTTAATTTATTACAAAAATTAAATAACAGATGAATGTGAAGATGATTAAAATAAGACGGATGCATGACTGCCTACCTCTTTGTTACATAAAATCAGGAGTCAATGGGAAAAGAACGAGAGACAGCAGTAGGTAGGTTTAACAACACTGCAGACTACAAGTAGCTTCAAACACTAGGGTATAAGCTCCTTCGTGCCCTTCAGTGCCTAGGCATAATGTCCATCACTACAGGCACCAGGCTCATGACTGATTTCTGTTTAGAATGGGAGGCATTTTCCTTTATTCTTCGGCTACATATTTAAAAGAGATGACCAAGATGAGGTAACAGTTAACGCATTGTTTCATGGTTTAACCTTAACAAAAAACTGAAACCAAACTGAGTGCCATTGTGTCAATGGGACTACGAGCGACCTGACAGCACAGGGGTGAACTGTCCCTGTGAGTTTCCGAGATCGTAACTCTTTATGGGAGTGGAAAGACCCATCTTTCTCCCAAAAAGTGGCTGGTAGTTCCCAACTGGCGAACTTGAAGTTAGCAGCCCAATGTGTAACCACTACGCCACCAGGGTTCTGTAACCTTGACAAGCAAAAATGCTTCTCTAATATTGATACTTAGTAAGTGTAAAACAAGAATTTAAAAAATTTTATAAGACACCACCTTAAAAAAAAACCCTACCCCAAACAGTTTTCTACTGTTTATTTACAACACAATTCTCTGGACTCTACAGTCTGTTTCAATTAAAAAAACATGCTATAAATAGCGGTTAGGGTTAACACTATACCAACAAAGTTCTCTCCCTACACTGAGCTAGAGTTCTAGATAACCATTTCTTTTAATGTAGAGCAGTGGTTCTCAACTTCCTCATGCTATGACCCTTTCATACAGTTCCTCATGTTGTGGTGACCCCCCAACCATAAAATTATTTTTGTTGCTACTTCATAACTGTAATTTTGCTACTGTTATGAATCTGGCAACCCCTGTGAAAGGGTCGTTCCACACCCAAAGAAGCCGCAACCCACAGGTTAAGAACTGCTGATGTAGCGGAAGAGGATCACATTAGATGTGACAGTATCATCTCAACCTACCGTGCTTCACTTCTGGAAGCTCTAAACACCTGAAGGAAATTAATAAGGGAGTTATCTTTCCTGGTGAAAAATGCCTTTCTCCTTGTACCAGCTGATAAAGGAAACTGTCAGCAACTCGTGACCTCCATGCGGAGACTCACATATACAGCGGGCACAACTCTTGCCAGAGTCTACCCATAAGTGAGAAACGCTCAACTATCAGGAGTTCTTACCCCGGGATGTCTGCATGGTTCTTCAAGCTTCCTGTAAATCTAGCAATACCCCTCCATTTGACAGTTTTAAAATAGTCCCTTTAATAAGTATTTAAAATAAATGAAAAAAAAAATGCTGCCAGACAGCTTTGATGGTGTAAGTCCATTTCTACCTGTTTTCTCTTCTATGACATATAAAATGATTTTTCCTCAAAACAAATTTTTACAAAGCAAAATGAAACACTTTTCTCTACTCATTCTTATGTTTCTGACAGCATTTACTGAATGGAATTCAATCACAATTACTATCGCCCAGTAAAAGACTTTCTATACCATTCTGCTGTCAACCACCAACCCAAATACTGAAAACAAATTTCAAAATCAAAAACCAATCCTACCTTTTGCTGAAACTTGGTAGAACTGAACTATTCATCTTCACACGACAGTCGGGGCTATTCAGACGGTTGACTGGGACTCTTCCAAAAGGGCATGACTAAAAAATTTGGAAAGATTAGGTAACCAACTAGAAAAAAAACAAGGCTTCACCACCAATACCCTAATCCAAAGTGGACTGAATAGAATGTACCCGCTTAGCTTTGTTTGTTTGCTTCACAGGATTTTGGTGAGCTACTTCTGCATCCTGGGGGGGCATGTTCTCCCTAAACAGAAAAAGAACAAACCAAAAACCCATCATGTTTTCAAAGAATAACAACATATTTTTCTATTTGATTGCTAAACACTGTCATCATTCCTTCATAACACACACATATATATACACATAAAAACACAAAAGGAGACTGTGTATTTAAATTTTTTTCCATTTCCTTACCCATACAAAAACCTGGGCTTAATAGCCAGTCCTCTGGATTCACAACTGATGTTCCTATTCTGTAAGTGTCCGAGTGAATTGGAGAATGATTCTTGGGCAGTTAATACTGTTGATATTGAAGAATTTAGAAATTATAGTTAAATGCATAAGGACATATGGACTATATGTATATACAAATCTCATAAATATCTAAAAAGCCAATTCTAAATAAGTTTTTGTCTCAAATAAGATATTCAGATACTGAAACAATTCATTATCCTTCAAATTCCATTTTTTTGCGGATAAACTTTTCTAAGGGAACTGGAAATTCTCTACTTCTAAAGGAAAAACATCTTTTACTTTACTGAGAAAAGTAAGTTGCTTTTAATTCAAGACCAGTAAGAGGTTGATTAGCAAGAAAAAAAGCGCCAAATTTCAGCATAGAAGTCACATCTGAAAGACTTATTTCCTTTATTTATAAAATATAACTTTAAATATCGAACATCTTATATAAATATTTTTCTAAAATATTCTCACTGTTATATGCAACATCTCTCTCTCTCTCTCTCTCTCTCTCTCTCACACACACACACACACACACACACACACACGAGATAAAGGTGCCTTAAAACTAATATGCTTACCTGATAAATTCTTTTCTTCCTCTGAATGCAGCTGCTTTTTTGGGAGAGTTAAATTCTGTATGGCAATTTCCAACATTTCTCTTGGCACTGCTCCACATTCTATAGCTTTATGAAGAAGCTGCTTACTCTTTTTGAAATTACCTACAAAGTTAAAAGAAAATGTCATGTTAGTGTAGCAATCTTCACGTATCCAGATACTTACTCATCAGAACCTGTGGGGAAAAAATGGATAAGATAGGTTAGAAATTTTATTCCAACAATCCTGAGGACAAAACAATGGGATTGACAGTTCCGGGGTTACAAGGGAGAGGGGGAGGAGGGGGAAGGATGGTGAAAACCCAGGCAGAGGGAACAAGTGATCTAAAATTGATGGCAAGGAGGACGTAGGATGCCTGGTGGGGCTTGAATAAAGGCAACGTAGCAGACAGGAATTAATGAAACCCGAATGAAGGACGGACATGATAGTGGGACAAGAGGAAAGTAAAAGGAAATAAAGGAAAGAACTAGGAGGCTAAGAACATTTATAAAAAGGTCTAAATACAGGCATGTACATATGTAAATATAATTATATATAACGACAGGGAAATAGATCTATGTGCATATACTTATATGTTAAGTATTAAGCCAGCAGACGGACATTGGGCCTCCACTCAAGTACTCCCTCAATGCAAGAACACTTTGTTCTAATAACCCAGCATTCTGTTATGATCACCTCCCCAACACGATCACTATAACAACATGTATGCATAAGCAAATGTGATGAAGATAGCTGATGGTGTCCGGCTATGAAAAGATATAGCACCTGTGTCTTAAAAGGCTTTTACAAGCTGAGAATCAACTAAGACCACATGGTAGAAGCACACCAGCCTGTATGATCATGAGGTATAAATGGGATCAGGTATCAAAGACCCAGAACAAAAAATCTTATCAATGTGAATGAGAGGGAGGGTGGAGTGGAGACTCAAAACCCATCTGTAGACACCTGGACATCCCCTTACAGAAGAGTCACAAGAAAGAAATGAGCCAATCAGGGTGCAGTAAAGTGCCAACACAACTTACAACTTTTCTTTAATGCTTCCTCTCTCCACTATCATGACCCCAATTCTACCATATAAATCCGGCTAGCCCAGAGCATGTACCTTCGTACAGATAAGAGCTCACAACACAGAGATTCCAGATCAGATAAGCCCCCCAGGACCAATAAGAGTAGCAATACCAGGAGGGGAAGGTGGGGGGAGGAAGGGGGAACTGATCACAATGATCGATATATTAACCCCCCAGTGCCAGGGGGACGAACACCAGAAAATTTGGAGAAGGGAGACAATGGACAATGTAAGATATGAAGATAATTTATAATTTATCAAGGGTTCATGAAGGAGGGAGGGTCGGGGAAAGAGTTAAAATGAGGAGCTGATATCAAGAGCTTAAGTAGGAAAAAATTTTGAAAATTATATGTACAGAAGTGCTTGACACAATGGATGTATGGTGATAAGAGCTGTAAGATTCCCCCAATAAAATGATTTTTATGATTTTAACATATTTTTAAATCATTTTATTAGGGGCTTGTACAATTCTTATCACAATCCCAACATACATCTATTGTGTCAAGCACATATGTACATTTGTTGCCATCATCATTCTCAAAACATTTGCCTTCTACTTGAGTCTTTAATAGCGGCTGCTCATTTTTCCCCCTAAATGATTTTTAAAAAACAGAAATTTTATCCCAAAGCCAACGTATTTTATTTAATGGGCAAACAAGCAACCTCTCTCACTCATGAGAAACTCATGTAAATCAACTCTTCTGATAATACTTAATGACAAATGATTTCCTTGTACAATATGTAATTCTTCATTAGCTTACTACTATTGTCCATAACTTAATTACAGAAGGCACAGCAAAAACAATAGAAACCTGAGGAATACAGTGAAAGGGAATTTAAGCTCCCAATGTTATTCTTTTTTTTAAAAAAAATCATTTTATTAGGGACTCTTACAACTCCTATTACAATCCATACATAGATCAATTTTGTAAAGCACATTTGTACATTCGTTGCCCTCATCATTCTCAAAACATTTGCTCTCCACCCAAGCCCCTTGATCAGATCCTCATTTTGCCCTCTCCCTCCCCACTCATGAACCCTTGATAATTTATAATTATTCTTTTGTCATATCTTTCTCTGTCCCACGTCTCCCTTCCCTCACTTTTCTGTTGTATGTCCCCAGGGAGGCGGTAACATGTAGATCCTGGAAATAGGTTCCCCCTGTCCAACCTGCCCTCCCAGTATCGCCACTCATACCACTGGTCCTGAGGGGATCATCCGCCCTGGCTTCCATGCGTTTCCAGTTCCCATGTGCACCAGTGTATATCCCCTGGTCTAGTCAGACCTGCAAGGCAGGATTCGGACCATGACAGTGGGAGAGGGGGGGAGGAAGCACCCAGGAACTAGAGGAAAGTTGCATTTTTCATCGTTGCTACTTTGCACCCTGACTGTCTCGTCTCTTCCCCAAAACCCTTCTGTAAGGGGATGTCCAGTGGCCTACAAATGGGCTTTGGGTCTCCACCCCGCACTCCCCCGCTCATTCACTACGGTAAGATTTTTTTGTTCTGATGATGCCTGATACCTGATCCCTTGACAATGTTATTCTTAACAAAGAGCACTAAGCTGTTCTCAACAGAACATTATTCAGTGACTTTGGATCATAAACCAAAGTTGGAAACCTTTTGCTAAGAGGGCTTCTCCAACAACTGTATTCGTGTAAACAAATAAAAACAATATTACAGAATAATTTTCAGCAGCCAGGCCTAATCATACCATGGCCTAAAAGAAAAAGTCGTATTTCTGACTACAGAGATAATCAAAGAGATGATCAAAAGTTTTTTTAAAGCTGAAAACATATCCAATACATTTAGCCTAGCAATTTATTTGAAAATACTTGATATCACATATATGATGGGAATATATATCAACATTTTATTAGAACCCTTAACTATGTTATACACTAAAGGTCTAAAGATGATTATGATATGGCCTCTGGCTTCTGATACATTTAACACATTCCAAGAATGTATGTATGTATGTAATATAGTTAACCAGAGGACGGGAGAGGAGTGGGGGAACAGAAAGGAAGGGATAGAGACACAGACAGCTCTCTTGCTAACCCAGGCCTATTTGCCTTTGGGGGCATGCAAGCCCACTAATTACAAGTAAAGTCATCCGTCACAGGAAGGGGTTGCACTATAGGTTATACAGCAATAAGAGGGGGACAATCTAGGGATATATACAATAGAAAGAGGAGGGGTTGGGGTATACATGTGACAAGATGGGTGGATCCTAGATTTAGGATGGGAGCTTAGCTTTGACCTGTTCTCTGGATCTCCATAGGAACCATTATCAGTAGGGTGAGAACTCCACCTACAGGAGCCAAATCCATGATTGCAGGCCCTTCCATTGTCCTTAACAGTTGCAGTCTGGCAACTGATGGCCCTCAGGGTGGATGTCTGCAAGCGTCTGACCTCCCCCTACAATCTGATGATGTATGTATAAAATAGATCGGAGATTATTTAAGATGACTTAAAAGGACTAGAACTAGGATAGGCAGCACTTCCAAGTTCTCAGAGCTTGCACAATGCTTTTCTTAAAATTCAATCCTGGGGACCACTCTTCAGTGAATGAGGCTTGCTTTGGCCACCATTCTGGGGACTCTGGCTGAGCCACAGAGAAAGTGACAATGTACCACTGGTGGTAACTGCGATAAACAAGGCAAAACGAACACAGAAACACAGTCAGAAAGCAGACTGAAGGTACAGCCATGCACCTCAGTAAAACAGGGTAAAAAGAAATGAGCAAGGAATTCTAAAGCGCCGAAGGAAAATATTTCTTTGGTCCTACCTAGAAGGTTCGGAATTACTAGGAGCCCAGCAATCAAGAAACAAGTTTCTTTTTTTAAGAGAGTGAGTGAGAAAGTGAGTGAGCCAAAAGAGAAGTTTTTAAAGTAGTTTTTTTTAAATGACAACTAGCAATTAATGTTATATTTATTTTTAACATATATTTTGGTGCTATGAAATAAAGCATAATGTAAATATATTTATATATGAGGATGGGGAAATAGATCTATATGCACATATTTATAAGTTGAGTATTTAGGTAGCAGAAGGACATTGGGCCTCCACTCAAGTACTCCCTCAATGCAAGAATACTTTGATTAAACTGGCATTCCATGATGCTCATCCTCCCAACAGGATCGCTGAAGACAAAGCAGGTGCAGAAGCAAATGTAGTGAAGAAAGCTGATGGTGCCCAGCTACTGGTGAAATAGTTACTGCTCAAATACTAGTGTCTAAGGTCTTAAAGACTTAAAGGTAAACACGCAGCTATCTAGCTGAGAAGCAACAAAGCCCACATGGTTCAAGAAGCACACCAGCCTGTGCGATCACTGGGTGTTGAAGGGATCAGGGATCATGCATCAAAGAGCAAACAGTCAAATCATTGTGAATCAGAGGGAGTGCAGAGTGGGAACCCAAGTCCATCTGTAGGCAACTGGACATCCCCTTACAGAAGGGTCCAAGGAGATGAGCCGGTCAGGGTGCAGTGTAGCAACGATGAAACATCCAACTTTCCTCTAGTTCCTAGATGCTTGACACAATGGATGGATGGTGGCAAGAGTTGCACGATAAAATGATTTTTTTTAAAAAGCATAAAATGCTTTTCTAAATTCTTGCTTGAATGAACATGACCCTCCTCCCACAAACGTAACCAAAAAAGCACTTCCCTTTAGCCACTTACAAAATTAATTAATAGCACAAACAAGCTGTGCATGCTTTATACCTATTTATTACACTTAACAAAGGGAAAAGGCTAGTATTAACGAAAGAGACATTCTTCCCTCGTGTTCTTGCCTGATCAATTTGAGAGTCCCTTTGCCACAAACTTCTACTTCAGATATTTAAAGAACACAGGGAATTTATTTAAAATGTGAAATTGATATTTGGAGATTACCTTGTGATAGTTCAAACTGTGCAAAAGATATATGCACAAAGGCATATTTCTTGCAGTTGGCTCTGGCCATTTGAAAGTAATCACGGGCATCATCTGGCTCTTGAATACTGTTAAAGGAATTTACAGTTAACTGTTAAGAAAAAGACAGATCTTTAAACATGGTAACACCTCACTCTATTTTCCAAATGACACGAATGTGCTTTATGTGTGACCCTAAATGCCAATAAGTTATTTTTAAAAATTCACTGCAGGAGAATCTAGAACATGTAATTTTGTGGATTCACGTACACAGGAAATTGTCACCTCTCAGTCAACCTCGTGCAATTTAGGACACAGAACTGGCTCTTTGGATTTCAGACACTGAAATCTTTACAGAACAAGACAGCCTGGCGAGCAAATGGTGGGTTTCAACTGCCACTCTTGTGGTTTAGCAAAGTTAATATGTAGTACACCCGTCTACAAGCCACCAGAGCTCTGTAAGGGTTTACATTAATTCCTCAATATAACCAAAGGATTTGGTTTAAAGTATCTATCTATCTATCTATCTATCTATCTATCTATCTATCTATCTATCTATCTATCTATTTCTTACAAGAAATCTTCACTACGTTTTCAACTTGCTTATAGTTCTGTATTATACAATGTAATTAGATAAATGACCTTAAAATGTCAATACTTACGCTTTCAATTCAGCAAATCTCACTTGGATTCGAGCAAAACTTTCATTTTGGCCATATTGATCTGGAGGAAGTGACTCAATTGCTTGACTGTAACGACCAATCAATTTGTTTAAAAGGGCATCATTTAGGGGGACACTGTTTTTCTCTAGTTTGAGTAACAAAGTCAACCAGTCTTCTGGGCTGTTTGCCATCATAATTTGGTTTTCAGTTCCTGAGTTATCTGAATCAAAAGAAAAATGTATCACAACAGAACCATGACATAAACCAAATCACCACAATGAAAACATTAGGAATTAGATTCTTATAAAGCCCTATGTAATTTGAGCTTTTCAATATTTATAACGTGTTCTAAAGGTGTAAAAACTGTTTAATGGTGTTGATGTGTAATCTCAACTTTTAAATAATGGAGGTAAGCTAGAGGGTGTTAAAAGCCTAAACAAGTAAATTATATTTTATATGTAAAGAATTAAGAAAATATTATGCTATGACAGCATGATTCTATTTTTTGCACTATAACCATCCAAAGTATGGAGTGACATTTATTAACATGGCTTTTCTATCCGTGTCTCTGTAATTCTCACCAAATGTTTGGTTGAGATTATACAAACAGGACAAGTGTAAAACTAATGGGGGAACCGGTCCGTTTTAGTTGTGATTTCCCCTAGCTATAAGGATGAGTGGTCTTAGCAGAATGAGAGAAATCCCAGGACCACTGACAATTCAAGGTTTCTGCTGTCTGATCCCTGCTGGAGGTCGAGATAAGAGGCACCAGAAGCTGAGGCAAAGAGACCATGAAACAGAGCAGATGAGCACCATCAACAAGACTATGGGGACTGTGAGGCAGAGCAGCAGACAGGATTGTTCCTGGTCTACAGAGGCAAAGGCCAAGGGAAAATGTGACTGAGAACCTTGGTTGCTGACTGAAAAGAGGCACTGATGTAGAACAATGGCTCTATCTTTACTGTTTTCTGATTTTAATTTGTGGTAACCTGTTAACTTCTCAGATAAAATCCTCAGTTTTGAGTATTGTCTGTGACTTCTGTGTAGCCATTGCAAGGAATTAGTAAACCCAGCATGGCAGAAGTGACATAGAAGAACAGCTGGTGCCAGGATTAAGAAGGGTGGAGGGTAGAGGCATGTCTGACCCCTGCCTTGTGGCAATAGGGAAGTCAGAGGAGGTCAGATTTGGCTCCTCTACATCATTTACAGGCAAAGAAAATCTAGACTCTCTCATCAGTGATATACATTTTCTTGGTAAATTCTCCACTCAAAAATTTTTAGAAATATATTTCTCTGGACCCAATAGATTTAACCTTTACAACTTCATTCAGGCAACAATAACTCCACATACCTCACGCTTGCCTTAAGAACAAGTGGAAAGTTTTATAAATACATGTAAACACCTTGTCTGTTCATTTTCTTCCCTCCTCAAATTACATTTCTTAGACCAAATCCCATAGCCATTGCATTGATTCCAACTCATAGTGACTCTATAAGACAGAGTAGAATTGCCCCATAAGGTCTCCAAGGCTGTAATCTTGAAAGAAGCAGGCTGCCACATCTATCTCCTGCAGAACAGCTGGTGGGTTCAAACCATTAACCTTTGAGTCAGCAGCCAAGTGCTCAAACCCTGTGCCACTAGGATTCTTTCATTTTTCCTAAAGGCCTTGCCAATTAAAAAAAATCTTTTATCAACAGTTTTATTGGCATATAATTCACAAATCATACAAGTCAATAGCTTAATCACATCAAGAAGAGTTGTACAATCCTCACCATAATCAGTTTCAAAATATTTTCTTCATTCTTGTATTCATTGTTATCTTTTAAAATGTATAATATTCAGTTTTATTTTTTAAAAATAATTTTATTGGGGGCTCGTACAACTCTTATCACAATCCACCCACCTATCCATTGTGTCAAGCACATTTGTACATTTGTTGCCGTCATCATTTTCAAAATATTTTCTTTCTGCCAATTTCTTAGTCACACAAACTCACAGCCATTTCTTTATCTTCTTGATCCTACTACTCACATTCTTCATCACGAGACAATTTGACTTGCATTCCAGCCCAGTCTCTATGCTTCACACCGTGGTGCACACGTTCAGAACTGATGGACTGATTCTCCCTAATGTGTAGTGGTTACACATTGAACTGCTAACCACAGGTAAGCAGCTCAACGACTTAAAGTCTGGAACCCCAAGATGCAGCTCTATCCCAAACCGGAGGGCCATCGAGTCAGAACTGACTTGATGGCAGTGAATTTTATTGTTTTTAATATGTTTATTTCCCCTATTAAAACCTATAGAAACATTCACCCCAGCTATTATTTTCATATTATAATATAATTGTAATTTCCTCTAGTATTAAGCAGTTAAAAAGACAATATGAACTGTTAGGCTCCTGGTTAGGATATTTTAGTTATTGGTAAACATTAACTCAGATTTCTCAGAGTAACGATCACGCCTTCTATCAGTTCCAGTTATCTTTAACAAGGGCTAAATCTTTAGCTAATAAAATGCTCACTTCTGATTTCTTACAAAATATAGTACATGCACAACTTTGTCTTTCACTTCAAATTTAATCTTGGCTGATCTTGGCTTAATTTTCCAGGTTTGTCTATTGCTTTTCAAACAATTAGTCTGCAAGGTATCCCCAAAACACAAATTTCCCATCTGTTGTTGCAGACGTATTCTTTATGCCTCTAAGAAATCCCATTCTTTCTCTAGTCAACATTTCCAGCATGTCTTTATCAAGTTAGTATTCATCTATGACTAACAATGAACAACAACAAAAACCACTCCTTATCTAAAAAAAGGAAATAATCTTTGAACATCCCTCTATACTTTATGTCTTAAATCACAATTACCGTGGCTAAAGATTACATTGAACCCCTTCTGAATATCAAGGAATAATGTTGCCCTTAGAGCACAAGGGAAAGGGCAATACCTCCACCTCCCTGACAAATCTAGGGAAGGACAGCCTTCTTTGGGTGCTTGCCTGTGCGTTTCCATACAGACCCCTGTATGTGAGAGCAACTTAGTCCTAAGTCACACCCTGATTGCCTCGGAGAGGCCCCTGGATCAATCTTGGAAGTGCCTCTGTCCACTTTAACACATGTATCCCAATCATGGCCCATTCCTGCTCTGTCAACCTAATGTAATTATGTTTTGATCTGTCTCCTATCATGCTTGTATAACAGCTATCCTTGATATCTTGTGTCCTTTCTAAAGTTCTGTAAATCAGCAAATCCTTGGATACGCTGATACCAGTGACCCCATGGCAATGGTCTCCCCATCAGAATGTCTTTGTCACCCCCCCTTGTCTTAAGACTACACCTACACACACACACACACACACACACACACACACACACACACACACACACACAGGATATTAGTCTATGTTAAGTATATATAATTTGGGGATTTGCTGTGCAGTTGAAATCCATTCAGCAGTGCCTAAATAATAACAATAACCAGGTTCTATAGGAGTACTGGGTGATGCAAATGGCTAACGCCATGATGTGACTACTAGTTGAAACATTAGGGTTTTGAATCAGCCTAAAGGCTCCTCAGAAGAAACGGCCAATAATGACTTACTTCAAAAAAGTCAATTATTAAAAACTCAATGGAACACATTTCCACTCTGACACACACGGGCTCACCATGATCCAGAATCAACTTGATCGCAACTAGGTGAGGAACAGTGAAGACCAGCTCTGTTAAAGCTATCTGCAGACACATGTTAAATTATTAAAGTTTTGCTTAACACCAAAAGCACCTGCTTCTAAGATGTTACAAGGAAAAATGGTCTGCAAACAACACTAGGTTATAGGTTCTTCCATTTCTTTGCAATCTTTCCTCCATTTATGGTTAGTATAGAAGCAACTCATTGATTTGACAGCCACTTTTTAAATGACCTCAACAATTTGAAATATAGTAAAGAATCGGGCTTCTGAGCTAATACCTTCTATACAACTACGGTATTCAAATTTTGGCTATCTATCTATCTACCTATCTATCTAAGTACCAACACCATACCAAGCACTATGGCTATAAGAGTCTACAACACAGATAATAGAACTGCCCCCCATGGAGCTCACATATAATATGCATATCAATGAGCAAATTATATATAAGGTGATTAGTTTTAGGAAGAAATATTCAGGAAGGAAAGATATGGGGTCCATCCCCATTCTTGCAAGCTATTTTAAAGAGGTCGGTGAGGGAAGGTTTTACTGAGATGACAGCTGAACAAAGACCTGCTGGAGTTAGAGTGGGGAGATATGAGTAGTGTTCCAGCAGAGGGTAAGGGCAAGGGTCTTGACCTAGGAGTAGGTTTGGAATACAAAAGGTTATCACTGTGACTTAGAGTAAAGGGACAATAGGGGGGAAAAAGTACAGAGAAGCAAAAGGAAAATTCTCCAACCAAAAATAGAGTGTGTCATTTTACATTTATAGAACCTATAACCTAGTGTTGTTTGCAGACCATTTTTCCTTGTAACAACTTAGTATTTGTGAAGCTTTCGTAGTTTGTAGCCAAGAAAATGAGACTGTGTAGTTCATCAGTTGATAGCTGGCACACCACCAGAAAGGGCAACTGTTAAAGAGTTATGAAAATTACCTCTGAGGACATGTAATATATTATGTTAAATATTCTTTTGTAAAATAGCATAATATCGTGGAGTATTTCCACAAAACATTAGAAATTGAAGTTGGTACTGAGAAAATCACATCGTGTGACATTGTGATTAACATGTCATTCCTTGACTTAGAACACTTGATAGTTACTGTTTAAAAGGGATGAAAAACTCACCTGTTGTATCAGCAGAGACTTTACTGAAGCTTAGCTCATCAGTGAGATCTTCATTTTTAAATTTATTTTTAATATCTCTCACTTTATTCATTATGGAATCAATCGTCAATTCTCTGCCACTTAAATCCTCAGCCTCCATTTCTAAGGGGAAATAAATACTTGATTTAGTCACATTGTTCATTTGTTCGATCACTGAAGGGTAACTGTCAGTCACAACCAGCCTTTAGGTGTGCAGATGATTTTAAAGCATGACTTTTGTAAGTGCATGTAAATTCTGATACTATCTAGCTACTATTTGTGGCGTTATCTACACCTCAAAAGGATATGCTTTTGTAATTAAGGTTTCCAGTAAGCCCACCGGCACTTGACTCAGTTAAGACCAGCCACTGCACAGCACAGAAAACTCTGGCCTTTAGATGTTCTATTGACTGAATGAGCACTTCCCCTTCACTCTTTATTTTAGAATTATCATCTTGAGCCCTCTGTCTGCAAATTCGGCGAGAGTGAAGTTTTCACACTGTGTTTGCAAGGCAGAGGATAACACACCATCCCGGCTTTTTGTTGATAAATGGTATTGCAGCAGGTTTGTTCGTGCGTATACTTGGGAGGACCATGCTTTACTAACTTAATCATTCTAAAACTAAGACACTATTCCACTAAGAATACAGTGCCATCAGAGCATTTGCACATCTGCATAGTTGTGATATTTGGTCACTCAAATGTCGCCAATCCTTCTTCTCAATTCCACCATGGCAGTTCTCTAACATGAACCAGGGCACTCATATCAAATCCAGCCGTGGCAGCCCAACGGGGGCAAAAAAAAAACCAAACAAAAACCGAAACAGCGGGGCACCAAAATACCATGGCGGAAGTCAGGTACCAAAGGTAACTGTTACAACACGCCCACCGCTTCCTCTACCCGCAGCAAGCGTCAGAAGTAGGGTTTTGAGGATCCCGCGTCCTTCGCCTTTCTCCTTGGCGGGGTTCACCCCGACCTCTCGCGCCGACCTCAGGAACAGAAGGGGCAGCGAGGCCTCCCTTCCCCGCCCCCCACCCCGCCACCTCCCGGCTGCTTCAGCCGCGTCCTCCGCGGCCTACCCGGCTCGGAACCTCCGCGCCCTCCGCCGGCCTCGCCCCTGTCCCTCACCCACCCGCGCCGCTAAAGAGAGAGCCCACACACCGGCGGCCGCGGTTCCTCCGGCGGGTCCGCGAGTCAGAACTCAGGAAGCAGAGTTCAAGAAGAATCAAAGATGGAATCCAAGACCACAGCCACAAACACGTTTGAATTTCCCTGCCGTTGTCGTGCCCTCCTATTGGCTGACGCGACCCACGTGAAAGCGTCCGCCCCGATGGGCGCGCATGCGCCGACCCCGCCCCGTCGCCTGCAGTTGGGAATTTCGCCCCCGGCGCTGAGGCGCCTGGGCGGGGCCTGTGCTGGCGCAGCGCGGCCCCTTTGGGGCGTTTCCGGGGCGCGGGGCGGGCGTTCCCGCACCTTCCGGTTTCACTAGGCGCGGTGTTTGCTCGCCTAGCAGGCCGCTCCCGGTGGGAGTTATCCGCCGCCGAGGGAGACCCAGGGGCGGGGTTGGCTGCACGGAACGAGGGCAGTAGTCTTCTGGCATCCAGCTCGAAGTGAGACTCGGCCCTTCCACGCACTGCAGCCATCTCTCTTCGTCCTTAGTGCCGACGCGTGGACGCCGTGGCAGAAAAGCGTCTTTCCGAGCGCTCCGTTCAACCGGCATTACGCTTTCACTTAAAGCCCTTCCCCTAGCCTTAAATGACGCTGTGCTTCGTCTTCATGCCAAGCATCCCCTCTTTGTTCAAATTATGTGCGAAAACCACACCCCCATCTTGCCTGAGCTCCTTTGGCAACCACACCCCCTAAAAAGTGCTCAGGTTCCTTCCCGGATAAGTGCTACGGCATCCAGAACAATGTTCACTCCTGGATCCTGTGTCTTCGTGCCAGTGTTATGGGATATCCTCCAGAAGAGGGCAGTTTCATTGTGTTTGTGGAAGTGTAAGAAACGGCAGCCGTTGAAAAGGGGGCGAGGGAGACGTCGGACAGGGCAAGATATGACAAAATAATAATTTATAAATTATCAAGGGCTCATGAGGGAGGGGGGAGCGGGGAGGGAGGGGAAAATGAGCTGATGACGGGCTTAAGTGGAGAGCAAATGTTTTGAGAATGATGAGGGCAATGAATGTACATATGTGCTTTACACAATTGATGTATGAATGGATTGTGATGAGTTGTATGAGTCTCTAATAAAATGTTTAAAAAAACTGCAGCCATCACTATTAAATTTTTTTAATGTATAAATCATTGTATTGGCTCTTACAGCTCTTTTTTCCTCCCCCTCTTTTTTTTTTAAATCCTTTTATTGGGGGCTCTTATCACAATCCATACATTCATCCATTGTGTCAAGCACATTTTTACATATGTTGCCATCATTTTCAAAGCATTTTCTTTCTACTTGAGCCCTTGGTATCAACTCCCTTTTTTCCCTCCCTCTCTCGTGAACCCTTGATACATTATAAATTATTTTCATAGCTTACATTTTCTGCTGTTTCCCTCTACCCACTTTTCTATTGTTTGGGACCCCTGGGAGGGGGCTATATGTCAATCCTTGTGATCAACTCCCCCTTTCTCCCCACACCTTACCCTTACTCTCTTGGTATCTCTATTCTTATTGGTCCTGAAGGGTTTATCTGTCCTGGATTCCCTGTGTTTGGGATTCTTATATGTAGCAGTGTATATGTTTTGGTCTAGTCATATTTGTAAGGCAGAATTGTGGTCATCTTAGTGGGCAGGAAGCATTAAAGAGCAAGAAGAAAGTCTTACAGCTCTTATATATATGTGTGCTTGATAAAATGGATGATATATCTGTTGCTATTATCATTTTCAAAACATTTGCTTTCAACTTGGGCCCTTGGTATCAGCTCCTCTTTTTTCCCTCCCCAACTTCCCACCCTTGGGAACCCTTGATAAATATATATTATGATTCTTACACCATCTACTGTCTCCCTCACCCCCCCCCTTTCTGTTTTTGTCCCCCTCGGGGAGGGTTATACATGGATCATTGCGATTGGTTCCCCCATTCTCCCCACCTTCCCCCTACCCTCATGGTATTGTTACTCCCTTTATTGTACCTGAGGGGTTTATCTGTTCTGGATTCCTTGTGTCCATCTCTTATTTGTACCAGTGTACATGCTCTGGTCTTTAGCCAGATTTGTAAGGTAGAACTGGGATCACTATGGGGTGGGAGAGGGGGGCATTAAAGAATTAGAGGAGTGTTGTATGTTTCCTCAGTGCTCTACTGTACCCTGGCTGACTCATCCTTTCTTTGTGAGACTTCTGTGAGGGGATGTCCAATTGTCTATAGATAGGCTTGGGGTCTCTACTCTGAGCGCCTTTATTCACATTGATATATGTGTTAGACAGGGTTCTCTAGAGAGACAAAACCAGATTGCTAGTAATTATATATATCTTTATAAAGATAGGTATACAACACAAGAAAAGGAACCATTAAATTATATACAGACAGATAGATAATATAAGAAATTAACAGTTAAATTATAAATTATAAAGCAGTGAGACACTAGCAGTCCTTTAAGCCTTGAGAGCCGCCAATCCCTTTTCTGTAGAGAGAGCTGGGCTATATATACCCAGGCAGCAAACAGCAAGGCAGGTCACCAATTGTCAGTCACCAACTCCAGAGATGAACATTCCAATTGAGTGGGCTTAAAGGGACATTAACTTATAGCGACACAGTCCACAGGCTAGGCGTCCCACAGGTAGTGTACCCTTTGAATTGAGGCACAGAACTAACAAGGTGAGGCTCACCGAGCCATTTATCTCTCTGCCCTTCAATTAATCCTACTTGTGTTTATCTGCCAGGCTGCCACAAACTATTGCAATCCACCCCTTGCCAACCTGGCATCTGTACACAATTCTTTAGCCATATATACTTATATAATTTTCAGACATTAATGAAATCATACTTATACTTATCAATCATGTATCATACATATAAATGAAAACACACTGACTCAAATTGTATCTATCATACCTGAAAAAAGGAAAGATATGCAATAATCACATAAAAAGAAAATACATTGACAATTAAAAACCTCACTTTTGCAATTGATCACGTGGCTGTAATTGATAGGTAGAACTACCTTCTGTTTCTACCCATTCTGTATGACCTTTGCCCTCAGCAAGCACCTCAGCTGTCTGTGGCTTTTTGCCTGGCGGAGTGACCCAGACCTTCATTCCTGAGGGGTCTGGGTCATTATAAATCCTGTTAGGATTGGGTTGCTGTAACTTACCATTTACTTTAATAACAGCATGGTAACACTAAGAGTCGGCCCATGGGATCTCCTGGATTCCGGACATATTTTTCTTTCCCTCCATTATGTAACACCAGTCCAATTTCTCCTTGGTAATCAGGATCAGTCACACCATTTAGTACAGCGACACTCTTCCTGACCTGTTGATCCAAAGGCATTAGAAGTCCAAAGTGCCCAGGGGGCATTCTCATTTGCCAGTTCAGTGGAATCCATGCTGTGTTTCCAGGTGGGAGAGTTCCTTCCTTCGGGACCAGGACCTCCAGGCCTGAGGAACACAGGGTTTCAGGGACAGGAAGCAAAAATGCTGCAAGGGGATCACTAGGAGTAATAGTGAGTGGTGCCACTCCAGCTTACACCCCTTGGTTCCTGGACCCATGAATTCTGGCTATTGGAGACACAACACCATATATTGGCCGTTGGTTTAGAGCATATACAGCTTCCTGGAGAACATTGCCCCAGCCCCGCAAGTTGTTGCCACCTAGTTGTCACTGTAATTGTGTCTTTAGGAGCCCATTCCATCATTCTATCAAGCCGGCAGCTTCAGGATGATGAGGAACATGATACGACCAGTGGATTCCATGGGAATGGGCCCATTGCCGCACTGTATTTGCTGTAAAGTGAGTTCCTTGATCTGAAGCAATGCTATGTGGGATACCATGCCGGTGGATGAGGCATTCTGTAAGTCCACGAACAGTAGTTCTGGCAGAAGCATCACGTGCAGGGAAGGCAAATCCATATCCAGAGTAGGTGTCTATTCCAGTAAGAACAAAACGCTGTCCCCTTCATGATGGAAGTGGTCCTATGTAATCAACCTGCCACCAAGTTGCTGGTTGATCTCCCTGAGGAATGGTCCCGTATCTTGCACTTAATGTTGGTTTCTGCTGCTGGCAAATGGGACACTCAGCAGTGGCAGTGGCCAAGTCAGCCTTGGTGAGTGGAAGTTCATGTTGCTGTGCCCATGCATAACCTCCATGCCTGGTACCATGTCCACTTTGTTCATGTGCCCATTGGGTGAAAACAGGAGTGGCAGAGGAAAGAGGAGGACCAGTCTCCACAGCGCGTGTCATCTTATCCACTTGATTATTAAAGTCCTCCTCTTCAGAGGTAATCCTTTGGTAAGCATTCACGTGCGATACAATTAACTTTACTTTCTTGGCCCATTCAGAGAGGTCTATCCACATACCTCTTCCCCACACCTCCTTGTCACCAATTTTCCAATCATGGTCCTTCGAATTCCCTGACCATCCAGCCAAGCCATTAGCCACAGCCCATGAATCAGTATATAGTCTCACATCTGGCCATTTTTCCTTATGGTTTTGGTAAAGGGTATGTCCTCAGGACACCCCCTTTTGGGTCTATGGGAATATCTTGATAGATCCATTCTAACATACCAATTTCTCTAAGCTTTTGGATGCCTTCCTCTACAGTGTACCAAGGTAGGTCAGGTACTTCAAGTTGGTCTAATCTTGGCCATCTGGCAGTCCATGCTTCATTGAACCAACCAAATAAAGACTTAGATCCTTTTTTAGCCTGTCTTGCAGAGACATTGAAAGAAGAGTCTGTGCTTAGGAGTCCCATATCCAGAAACTCAGACTGGTCTAATATTATAGTTCGTGCACCAGTCTCACACCCTTAGTAACCATTCCCAGGGATATTTCCCAGGCTTTTGCTTGTAGGTATTTGAAAACTCGAGCAGGTCTTTATGAGTATAGCGCGCTTCTTCTTGGATAATCATTTCAACCTCACCTTTAGGAGGTTTCTGAGACTGAATTTTAGTGACAGGTCTAGTGGAAATAATGGGTGGTGAGGGTGTTATCTGGGTGCTCTCAGCAATATATTGTAAGACATTTCCCTCAGGCAATGCTACTGATGCAGCCCCACCTGGCATATCAACTTCAATAGTTTGACTAGTCGGCTCAGGTGTTTCTAAGGGCTCAATATCCTCCTCTTCTGTATCATCAGCCCATCTGTTCCTATCCCATGTTTCAGGGTCCCAACTTTTCCCAAATAATGCCCTTACTTTGGTTTCAGACACTGCTCTAGATCTGCAATTCAGCTGCCGTTGTAATTCAGCCACTTATATAATGAGACTCTGGACCTGGTTCTCAGCAATGTTAGCTCTTTTACTAGAGGAGAGAAGGCTCTCCTTTGTAGCACAGGCGGAAGTTTTCAAATTCGTTAGTCTGCGCCTGAGGAGCGTTTTTGAGGCTCTGAGATCATCCCTCTCTTTAATCACACTTTCCATTGTAAGGACCAGCCAACCAGCTTCTCTACACTTGTCCTAATTACAAAACTCCTGGAAAATATCAAACATACGATCACCCAGAGCATCTCCTTTAACCAGCTGTTTGGGTCCTGCCCAACAAAGCGTAAGCACAAGACTTGTCTCCTTGTTATAAGGGAAGAATCATCATCCCTATTGGGCGGACACTCCTACACTGGTGTCCAATATACTCTGGTGGAGATTCATGACCAGAGAATACAGTCTCACTTCCATTGAGTTGGGTCTTATGCAGCAGATTTTCCCAATGGGATATGTCTCTTGATTTCTTCACAACTGCCTTCATAAGCATTGATTGTGGATTCAAGCAAGATGTAGTCCTTGACAACTTCATTCTTTTCTTGGTTATCATGATGTTGTCCATTGTTCCAGTAATGAGGATTTAGGTTTTCTTTACATTGACTCATAATCCATACTGAAAGCCACCGTCCTTGATCTCCATCAGCAAGTGCTTCAAGTCTTCCTTGTAAGTAGAGTTGTGTTGTGTGCATATCACAGTGTGTTAATAAGCCTTCTACCAATCCTGATGCCAAATTCTTCTTTCATGTAGTCTGGTTTCTAGAATTATTTGCGCAGCATAGAGATTGCATAAGTGTGGTAAAATGATACAATCCTGAAAATTGTTATAGGAATACAAAAATATTCATCCAGGAATAATTCATCATGTCTGGCATGGACAAAAAAATTCCCAGATCTTTATTGAAGCAGGGAAATTTTGACATAATAAGGAGAAAGATCAGTTCTTTGAAACATGCAGAAATGATGCCAGTGACAGAATTGATAGACAAAGTCTGGCTAGACCAGAGGATGTACACTGGTGCAGATAGGAGCTGGAGGCACAGGGAATCCAAGGCAGATGATACCTTCAGGACCAGGGGTGTGAGGGGCGATACTGGGAGGGTAGAGGGAGAGTGGGTTAGAAAGAGGGAACTGTTTACAAGGATCTACATGTGACCTCCTCCCTGGGGAATGGACAACAGAAAAGGGGATGAAGGGAGACATCGGTCAGGGAAAGATATGACAAAATAATAATTCATAAATTATCAAGGGCTCATAAGGGAGGGGGAAACGGGGAGGGAGGGGGGAAAAGAGAGGACCTGATGCCAAGGGCTTAAGTGGAGAGCAAATGCTTTGAAAATGATGAGGGCAATGAATGTACAGATATGTTTTACATGATTGATGTATGTATGGATTGTGATAAGAGTTGTATGAGCCCCTAATAAAATGTTTAAAAAACAAGAACATTAACATAGCAATTATAGCTAGAGAAGGTAGAGGGAAGTAGGACTATATTAAGAAATGTGGAATTTACGAAAGCTCAATTCAAAATTCTGAAGATACAAAATAGATAAAAAGTACATTGGATTGGATTCAGATGAGAAGAAAATCAATGGATTTGAAGAAAATAGCAATATAAATTGTACAAAATAAAGCACATGGAGGGGAACTAAATATAATGAATAGAAATCAATCGGCTGTGAGAAAACTTAAAGTGTCCTAATGCATGTGTGCATGGGGTTATCAGAAGAGAGAAGGAACTAAAAATATATTTAAAGGGAAAAAAGGCCTGCAATTTCCAAATATGATGACAAGTATTTAAAAAGGATGAAAAAAATTCAACAAACCCCACGTATAGGAAAGCATATGAAAATCACACATAATAATTAAATTTTGCAAAGCTCATGATAGACCTTACAACAGCCTTGGTTATCTTGTGCTGCTGTAATAGAAATACCAGAAGTGGGTAGCTTTAACAAACAAATTTATTTTCTGATAGTTTAACTGGTTATAGAAATCCCCCTAAATTCTAGGGCCAGTTCTAGGAGCAGGCTCTCTCTATCTTGGCTCAATGAGGCAGGTCTTCTTTGGACATCTACAAGATTAGCATCCCTTGGATATGGCCACATATCTTGGCATCAATCTTTCCCTGCATCTAAGAGGCTCACAGTGCAGGCAACTCATGTCCAAATGATGTGCTCCACTTCTGGCTCTTTTCTTGGTGGTACTAATTTCTCTCTCTCTCTCTATCCTTACTTCTCTCTCCTTTTATCTTTTGTAGGATAAAAGGTGATACAGGCCACACTCCAGGGAAACTTTCTTACATTAGACCAGGGCTGTGACCTGATTAATTGTATTGTACCACACTCTATTCTTTATAACTGATTGACTGATCACATCCGATCAAATCAAAGGGGACAACTACATCATTATAAACAGCCAAACAACTGAAAATCATGGTCCAACAATGTTGACACACTTTAAGTGGGAAGAAGCAAACAGGATTCAAAATAATAGAATGAAGAAAGATATACCACGCTAACACTAACAAAAGACAGAACCAGCAAAATCTAATGGGGTAGAAGACTCTGAAGAAAGACTTAGAATTGTTCAGCCACGCAGGTAATGACCTATGTTCTCTGGTCCAGGAACTGTTCTGACAGTGTTCTCAGGCATGTTTATAGAGTATAAATTTGGCAGGGGCGAGTGTACCTCCTGGAAACTAGATCACAGTCTGTAAAGTCCAGCTATAGATTCTAGGTCAGGAATCTTTGGACAGCTGGGAAGACATGTTAGTTCCGTCTGGTGGTCAAGAGTAGTTTGCACATATTTCATAGTAATGGATTTACCATGTCTAGTCATATTAAGACAGGCCTCGATAGCTCATGGCAGTTGCCAACTAAAATGTGCTCTCTCAAAAAGTAGTCAAATTGGCATGAAGGAGCGTTGACAAAGTGGAGAACCAAAACCCACCTGCAAGATTATTGGACAATCCCTCACAGAAGGGCCACATAGAAGGGATGCTATATCCAGGGTGCTGTATAGCACTGATGAAACACATAACCATCCTCTAATTCTTTAATATTTCCTCCCCTCACCATTATGGCCTTAGTTTTACCTCACTAATCTTGTTAGACCTATGTATGTTCATTTGTATAATTAAGATAGTTCAATGCGTGAAGTTAAAGATAGTTAACCCCCTCAGAAGCAGCAACAGGAGTAATGATTCTTTGAGGGTACAGGAAGAAGGGGCAGGAAGGGGGGAAGGGAGAACTGATAGCAATGATGACAGTATAATCCCACTCGAGGGGACCGAATAACAGAATGGTAGGTGAATGGATATATTGGATGGTGTAATATATGGCAAAAACCATAATAATATATAGTGTATTAAAGGATCATGGGAGTAGTAGAGTGGAGGAGGGAGGGGATAAATGGGAGCTGATATCAAAGAGTTCAAGAAGAAAGAAAATATTTTGAGAATGATGGTGGCAGCATTGTACAACTATGCTTGCTCTAATTGAATTATGGACTGTTATATCTGTAAGAGCGCCTAATAATAATTAAACAAAAACAGTTCAGAAGAGAGAAATGAGATTTAATTGGTATCGTTTGCCTCGTCATTGGAATAAATGATTTGCTTACACAGGGTCCCGATGACACTGTCGGGTGAGCATTGGACTGCTAACTGCAAGGTCATTGTTCCACGTAAGAAAAACGAAGCTATCTGATTTTGTAACTATGTATAGCTTCTAAACCCCTACATGCGGCACTGGGAGTCAGAACAGCATCAGTGGCAGTGAGTGACACCGTGCCTTCGTTTCAGGTTACTGACATAGAAAGAGGGAGAGGATTCAAGAGGAAAGTTAAAAGGAGAATGCTCTCCCATGCTGTAGTCTGCTAAGTAAAGAGGTAGGATAGGGTCTCTTTGTTGGCCTAAAATAATCAGAATCTTAGATTAACCAGAGGACGCGGAAAGAAAGAAGCGCTGTGTCTTTAAGGACGAGCTGTGAGCTGGGAGAATGACAGGGTAAATTTAGTGCTTGAGAGTTGAGTTTCCCTAAAAACTAGTGGATATGTGACATGCTAATGTTGTGCAGAGACTGTAGCTAACCAGCAGGAAAGACTGAAACTAAATTTAAAAACCTACCTCTGGTACCAATTTTAATATCATCTTTAAAATTCTACTTTACCCCCACCCCCCAAATTAATTCTGGGTTCTTTTAAGTAATTTCTCTAATGTTTTTGATACCAGGCATATTTCTCTCCCTCCCTCCCCCTCTTCTCATCATCACCTTTAGTAAAGTCATAATTTTTTAAAGGACTTTTGAAAGGTTTTCCCAATTTGTGGGTCCACATTCACTCCTAAAAAACCAAACCCATTGTTGTTGCGCTGCTTCTGATTCATGATGACTAGACTTGTTCTCCATGTTTTCTTGGTTGTAATGGTCATGGAAGCCGATCAACAGGCTTTTTTCAGTGGCAACACTTGTGAATCTGAACCGCTGGCCTTCAAGGTGAACACAAATTGCTTGCCCTACTCAGGAACCTACTTATCCTCCTTCAAATGATCTTTTAAAGGTATGACTCAGATTGCTAAAATGTTTGGTGGCTTCCCATTTTTCTTAGAATAAAGTCTGGCATCCTTAACCCAACATATGTGATTCAGTTTGATCTGGTTGCTACCTCCCTCTTCACTCACATCTTACACCCCATCCCTCCCCCTTCATCATTCAATAAACTCTGGTCACACGTACTTCTAGATCCTCCAAGAAGCCCAGGCTGCTCCAACAGCTCTGTCCTCACTGCCTGGAACGATGAGCCTCAAGCTCCAGTTTCCAGCAGTTCCTTGGTTGTTCTTCAGGTCATGGCGTAACAGGCCTTTTTCCTTGGAAACGCAAAATTAGGTCAGATCTCATGTTATGAGGTCTTTGCCCAACTGGCTGGTTCTCAAGAAAGAACTAGGGCCTAGAAGTGACTATGTCTATGTTCTAGGGGTAAGTCTTGACTAAGTCACAGGTTTTCTAGGCTCTAGCTGTATCACCAGGTGTGTGAAATGATTGAGTGAGGCCAGAAAGATATATTACTTTGGAGAATAAACTCCTACAGATTTTTCAGTGTTGACCCACTAGAACCCACAGCAGGAAAAGTCATGAGAACAGAATCACCAGTGGCAATGATTGTTCAAGATTAATACTCCTCTCTAGAATTTGTGAGTCAGAACAAAGAAGGGAAGGATTTTGGGTGTGTGTGTATGAGCAAGCGAGTGAGCCAGTGGCAAAACAACAACAACAACAAAACACCAAGCTAGAACACACTGTGAAAGACTGACTTGAAAAAAAACTTTAAAAAAAGAGAGTCTGCTGACTGAACAAAATAAAAAATGTATAGAATATGAAAAAAAAAAAAACTGACTTGATTGGTCAGAGTGACTGAAGTAATAACCCGTAGGCTTTAGACTAAATGCTGCCTTTTACAGTGGGCTTTTGGCAGAAAAAAAGTTATGTATCTAAAAGGTATGTAACTTAAAAATAATTCTATTGAGACATTATACACAAAAACTACACATATTTAAACGATACAATTTTGATATTTTGATGTATAGGCACTCAAGAAAGTAAAATTATAGCTAAAATAGTGAATGTATTCTTCATCTCCCCAAACTTCTTTTTTGTTTCTCCCCAAACCAATGATGGCCTTACATTATTTATTATTATACTCTTGATGCGGAAACATAAAAACCAAGGAAGAAACCAGATTATTTGCCAACACAAGCTCACTTGATCAGATGGAGGCAAGTGTTCATCAAACTCAGCCTGGCAGACTGGGCAAAGGTGGTACATCCCTCAGGGGGCTCCTGACAAACCCAGCTCGGTTCTTCTCCAGTGTCTTCTCTTGGAGTTGCACCTGATCTTATCACTGGTTTTCATTTGAATCCACTGGGGGAATGGGCTGATTCTGCTTTGGTTTCTTGGTCAGAAATCTCTTGATCCTGAAAGTCTCATGAGATGACATGGTGAAGTCAGAAAACCACCACGCCCAGGATGGCAGAGACGGAGAGAGCTCCCCAAACTGTGTGAATCGTCTTTGTTATCCCTCTTTCTGGTCCACCCCTGCCTCCTTCTCTTTCTCCTTTCAGATACTAAACTTATTTTCACTGTACAGTAATTTACATTTCCTAAAATGTAATACAAATAGAGCCATGCAGTGTGCATTCTTTTTCCTCTGGCTTCTTGCACTCGCAATTATTTTGAAATTTGCCCCTGTCATTTCATTTATAGCAGCAGATCATTCGATTTCATTACTGAGTAGTATTCCATTCTAAGGACAATACATGTAATTTGGGCTATTTATATTTGGGGATATTACCAATAAAATTGTCAATAACATTCATGTACAAATCTTTGAATGAATATGTATTTCCTTTATACTTAGGTAAATCCTAAAAATAGAATATCTGGTGGTTCTTTAACTTAATTGACAAACTGCTTTAGAAATTTATATAAAAGTGAACTTTGGAGAAAATTTATATATATAGAAAAAAATCTTCAATAAGGGCTCAATTTGCCAGTAAGGTACACAATGCTAAATGTATGTGGTAGTCTGGGCAGACTAGAGAAACAAATCCATTAACACACCTATGTGTATAAGAAAGGGATTTACATATTAGAGCGATTGAACATTGAGAAAACATCCCAGCCCAGTCCAGATCAGGTCCATAAGTCTGCTATTAGCACATATGTCTGATACCAATCTATAAAGTCCTCTTCAGACTCATGAAACACATACAGTGAAGCCAAATACAGGATAATCACTAGCCAGTGGGTCCAGTGGCGTTGTAAGCATCTCAGCGCTGGCAGGGGTCTCTCTGTGGCTTCTCCGGCTTCAGAGGTCTGGTTGCATCCATGTGATTTGTCTTCTGCAATGTCTCCCAGGGAGTAGCAGAGAAAGAGGTGTCTTCCACCTCCAAGGAGGTAGTACCAGATTTCCCAGAATTCTCAGAAGACCATGCCCACACAGAAGTCTCATTGGCTATCACCAGATTGACAGCCTAGACTCCACCCCTACACTCTTAATCCTTAAATTGACACCAGATTAGGGGACTACCATACATAAGCATATAAGCATTAGGGGACTACCACATATAAGCATAACAACAGAATTTTAAAATATATGACATGAAAACTAACACAGTTGAATGGAATTGGAAGGAAAAATAAAAAAGCCTACAATTACAGTTAAAATGTTAAGAAAGCAGGCAAAAGTTAGAGAGTATATAGAAGACCCAAAACACATACCAGCCAATTTGACCACACTGCCATTTTTATGGATTTTCCATAACAACAGCAAAATATAGGATTGTTTTTGTCAACACACATAGAAAATGATCATAAATTATATTTTTGGACTGTCAGATCAGCCTTAACAAATTTAAAGTAATTAAAGTCACACAAAATACATTATTAAATAATAATGGAGTTAAGCAAGCAAGTAATATTGGAAATATATATATATGTACATATATATATATATAAAGTCCAAATGACTGTTAATTTTACCATAATTCTGAAAGACATTTTCGTTCAGTAACTACTCCCAAACTTGTTCTGGGCCTCACTTACACCAATGCTTTTACTCGGTTCTAGAAATCGATTTCGAGGACTGTGCTGTTTCTGAAGTCCAATGACTCACCAAGTACCATCTGTGTCTCTTCTTCTTGGCACTTTTTCTCACTTTAGAAGGGACCTTCTGACATGCTCCAGGCAATGAGATGTCTACGGATTTTGCTGATATAGTAGATATAAATTCCTGGAATTTATCTCTCAACTTCTAACTTAATAATGCACCCCTATCGCTTGACTTTTACTGTTGACGAGCAAAATGGTACCGATAGAACAGGCCCACATTATAATCTCAGGTACAAGAAGACCATCCAGGTCCTTCCACCGACATTGTGCCAGAACTATAGAGTTGGTGTCACATTAAGGCGGCCGTTTCCAACTGGGAGTGCTGGCATCTCACCAAGGACAGTGGCAGTGTCTGGAGCATAGTGCTCACGCATTGGGCTGGTCCCCTCAAGATCAGCAGGTGGGAAGCACCAACAGGTCCGCAGGAGCAAGACGAGGCTTTCTACTTGCACAGAGTTCGTCTCAGAAACCCAGAGGGCAGGTGTTCCCTGCCATATCGCTTTGCTATGGGTCAGAAGTGACACCATGGCAGTGAGTTTGGTTTTGGTTTTCAAAGACACCTTTGGGTTGTGACGAGTGCTATTGGCATTGAGTGGGTAGAGGCCAAGGGTGCTTGCTGGTATGTATCCTATAACGGGTACAACCTTGCACAATGAAACATCATACAATCTAAAATGTCAGGATAGAAAAAGTTGAGAAACTTTGCCCTAAGACTATACAGTGAAGATGAACTGCTTTTCTTGCTAAGTGAAGTACATAGAATCTGATTTTGGGGGGTAACTTATGGGAAGTGGAATAAAGTGTTTCTGTCAATAGTTTTAAAACAAGCGTTAGTGGTTGTGCTCATTTGCCCCAAAAAGGATACTAAAAGCAGAACCACCGTTGCAACTCACATCACTGTTTGATCAAGGTATGACACCTACAGTCATTGTCCAAGACTCATCAGTATGTTACACGCGATAAGCAGGTGAAGACGTGTAAATGAGGAAGTATTTATGAACTTATGACAACACTAAGAAAACAGAGCAGGTCTGATGAAACACTTCAAAGCTAGCACCTGCAGGAAGTCATTACTACACTTTTCCAGAGAGACCAAGCGAGGGACTGATTAAGAGAACCTAAAGGAAGTAGCTAACTGGAATCCAAAGAAAGGCAATCGAAAGAATCAATACCTCAACAACACTCTCTTCACCATTTTAATTCCCTAAAAAGTTAGTCTCAGAAACCCACAGGGGAAGTTCTACCCTGTCCTGGAGGGTCACTATGACTCGGAATTGATTCAAGGGGATGAGTTTGGCCTTGGGTCGGTAGGTCTACCATTGCCTGAACTCAGCTGGACCCCATAAATTGAGACATTCCAAGAGGTCAGCTTCTAAGACAGGAGATGCAGAAAGATGTAGTATAAATCTGGAGGGAGCAGTGGAGGTTATTTAGCATACAGCCAGAGGACAGCAGCCAGGAGTCATAGGTCATTCGATTTGCCTGCGGCTTCCTCCTATGACAAATTGGAGGAACGTATTTGGAGGTTGTACCAAGATTCCCTGGAAACCCAACTGACTTTCCACAAGGATGCTAATTCCAGCCAATGGGGAAAGAATAGTCTCCTTCACAGATGGTTCTGAGACAACTGGGTCTCCACATACAAAAGAATGAAGGTAGATCTGTACTTCACACCAAATACAAAGATTAACCCAAAATAGATCAAGTACAATAACATTCTCAGAAAAAAATATAATGGTCATCTTTCAAGACCATATTTTGTTTGTTTTTTACAGTTTTATTGGCACATCATTTACATATCACACAATTCAAGAGTTCAATTATTCCATCCTATCAAGGAGAATTGTACAATCATTACTACATCAATTCTAGATCAGCCCCCCTCCCACATGGTTAAATTGCTTTTAAAAAGAGTTACACAATCACAATCTGTTTTAGTGCTCCCTCCCCCAAGACCTTGTTCTTGACCATGGATTCTTAGGTGTGACGCCAAAAGCGTAAGCACAAAAGAAAAAAAATTGACTAACTGGATTTTATCAAAGTGAACACCTATGTGTATAGCTAGGAGGACTTCAAGCCAGATGGCACACTAGGAAGACATGCTACTCAAACGAAACGGAACTGAAGAGTAACAATCTTGGCAGCGTGAATTCCAGAGGAAAAGATAGTTCGGTGGATTGAATATTAACTAGGAGAAGCTGAACCAAAGTGGTGAGAGGGGAGAAAGCCAGACTAGGTGAGCTATCAGCTGTCCTGACACAGCACAGTCATTTTGAACTTTTTCAAGAAGAGTGGCCTACAGCGTAAGCGCCTACACTGGAGGCTGACAGCCAGAAAGGTGGAAATAGGTCCTGTGTCACCTTAGCTTGGCCAGGATTCTCAGTGGTTTGGCAATTAGGACCTGATAACCCTCTATGATTTGACCTAACACAGTGTATTCAACTCCTTGATGGCATCTGTTAGGAGCAGCCAAGCAACTGTGAGATTCGGGTAGAGTACAAGGGAAGTTTCCGTGGGGGTTGTAGCCTACATCCATATGAGTAGACGCTGTGGAGACCTTCCTCCCTTTGGGCTTGTATGGATCCTACATCTAGTTCATTCATCTCCAATTTGGGGGACTTGAACTAATGTCCCACCACATTGCCTGCCAAACCTGAAAGCCAACATTTGACCTGCTGATTTGGGGCTCATCTGCCTCTGCATCCACCGACCCTGGTCTTCCTGTTTCATTTTCCTACTCCTTGATTTATTAGCCCTACCAGCTACAGGAGCAGGAAAAGCCTCCAGCTTAACATCTGGTCCACGGGCTTGAATTGCACGGCACTTACCCATTGCTACAACTGTGTGATTCACTTCCTGGAAATACCTTTATTTCTTTTTCTTTTTTAAAAAAACTTGTTCTAGTTTTTATTATTATCTGCTTTCTTTTGGTTTGAGGTTTTTCTGTGTTTTACTTTGTTATTGCTGTTGGAGTTTTATTCTTGTCGGCTTCTCTGTCTATGAAATCCTGCCTAGGTAACTCTACAGAGACAGTAACTGGATGAATAGTTTTTTAGGGTTATGGCAGGGGAGGCTAGAGGGAAATGGGGACCCAGTAAGAACGAGCACAGGAATGGAGGAAGTGTTCTAAAACTGGTTGTACTGATGGCTGCACGACACCTTTTAAATATATTTAAAGCATCGAATTGTATGGCATGGGAATTGTATATCAATAAAGCTATTACCATTATATATTTTTAAAAGACTAATATTAACATCCAATAAACTGGATCCAAATTGGGTATCCATGGTTGTGTGTGACATCAGTAATTTCTTTTTTTGTTGTTTTCTCTTTTTACAAATTTTAATAAATAATCTTATTGGGGCTCTTATAACAATTCATACATGCATTGTGTCAAGCACGTTTTTACATGTCACTAGCATTACTTTCAAAACATTTTCTTCTACTTGAGCCCTTGGAATAAGCTCCTCATTTGTTTCCTCCCTCCTCCACCCTCCCACCCTCATGAACCCTTGATAAATTAAAAATTGTTATGATTTTCATATCTTACACCATCCACTGTCTCCCTTCACCTATGTTTCTGTGGTTAGTCCGATTTCTTCAATATAGATATACACATATGCATTTATATGAATATTTATATGTAAATGTGTGTGTTTGTGTGATTGGTTTTTCTTCTCTGGAGAACCCAACCAAACACAGATGGGATCTTCCTCTTGTTCTCCACACCTTCTGGTGGCCAGCTGGGTGGTCAGTCCCTACCCCTCCCCTCATTTAGCAGACAGTGACAACCCCTAGCCCTGGATAGCCCCTGCTCCACCAGAATCAAATGAAGTGTTGAGTGTGCTCCTCCTGTCTGAAGGTGTGTGAATTTCTCACCATAATAGCAGACTGGCTACCTCTGGGCTGGCAAGAATTCCTTTCATCATGAGCCACGCTGCCCCTATTTACCCTCTGGGTCCAAAAGAATTACTTCTAGGAATAAGTACCCTAGCATTAGCCACCCTTTATGTTAGGCCAAACTACCTCCAAATAGTGTAGCTTAACCTCAGACACCATTGGGCTAGCAGGTACTCGGTCTAGGACGGGGTATACCACCCTCTCACTCCTCCCCATTCCCGCCCTGTGAGGTCCTTGGCTGGCAGAGAGCATGAACTCATGCCTGGTGCCTTCCTGGCTTCCACAATGTTCTCCTCTCTGTGTCTGACCTCCATAACATATTTTCCTTACCTTCTTCTCTTTTCCGTTCACTCTCTTGTGTTTAGCCTTTTTCTTTCTGCATGCCTTTCCTCTCTTTTATTTATCTTTAATCTGTCATCCCTTATTCTTTCTTTCTTCTCTCCTTGAATATTTTTTCTTTCCTCTCTCACAAATTTTGTATATTTCTTTCCCCTGTTTTTATTTTTATGTCCTTTTTCTAGTTATTAAGTTATTTTTTCTTGCTGGTTGGTTGCTTGCTTTCTCTATGGTTCTTTAAAGTTATTTTCTGTTTTCTGATCTCTTTCTCTCTTGAATTCTGTTGCTGTTAAATTTGACAGGAGGCAGCAACCATGCACATATGGCCCAGACATATCCATACAACATACATTCACCGATTAAACACAAATATAACACTATTACGATATCTTGGACACTATAGACTATTTAAATTCACATGAAGAAACAAGAAAAAGTGACTTAAATAAGTGGTGAAATATAGAGCCATAAAACATTTCTGAGGAAGAAATAGTGGTGAAAATACCTGATAAGGAATTAAAAAATGATATTTATTTTTATCAATAAATTAAGAGAAAGATCGGAAAGATGCAGATAGAGATTAAGATTTCAAGGAAGAGAAAGAAAAACCTCTAGAGGAATTCAGGAAAGTACTACAGGAACAAACTGGGTAAAAAATAAAAAATTAGAAATGATAAAAAATCAAATAAAATACATAATATTAATACTAAGATGTTAGAAATAGATAATATACTGAAAGAACAAGGGGGAAAGATTGAATCAATGGGTGGCTGAAATAGTGAACTTTAAAGTAAATCTTTCAAAACTATTCTGCCAGAGAAAACTCAGAAAAAGAATGAAAAACTCCAAAGAAACCTGCATGTTATTATCTCCGCAGGTCTATTTAAATAAGACAGGCTGGATGAACAATTGGAGGAGAAAACAACGGGACCAACAGTTCCGCGGGGACATGGGATGGGGGGGTTGGGGGTAAAAAAAGTGGCGTTAATAAACCCAGGGACAAGGGAACAACAAGTGATCCAAATCAGTGGTGAGGAGAGTGTGGGAGGCTTGGTTGGGCATGATCAAGGGTAATGTAAATAAGAGGAATTGCTGAAACACTGGTGGGAACTGAGCATGATAGTAGGACAGGAGGGAAGTCAAAGGAAATAGAGGAAAGAGCAGGGAGACAAAGGGCATTTATAGAGGTCTAGATAAAGACATGTACATATGCAAATATATTTATATATGAGGATGGGGAAATAGATCTATGTGTACATATTTATAGATTTAGTATTAAGGTAGCAGAAGGACATTGAACCTCCACTCAAGTACTCCCTCAATGCAAGAATACTTTATTCTATTAAATTGACATTCTATGATGCTCACCTTCCCAACATGATCGCTGAAGACAAAGAGGGTGAACAACCAAATTTGGTGAAGAAAGTTGATGGTGCCCAGCTATCAAAAGATATAGCATCTGGAGTCTTAAAGGCTTGAAGGTAAACAAGCGGCCATTTAGCTCAGAAGCAACAAAGCCCACATGGAAGAAAGCACACCAGCCTGTGCAATCACAAGGTGTCAGAGGGATCAGGTATCAGGCATCATCAGACCAAAAAATCTTACCATCGTGAATGACGGGAGTGTGGAGTGGAGACCCAAAGCCCATTTGTAGGCCACTGGACATCCCCTTACAAAAGGGTCTTGGGGAAGAGATGAGACAGTCAGGGTGCGATGTAGCAACGATGAAAAATACAACTTTCCCCTAGTTCCTGGGTGCTTCCTCCCCCCCATCTCCCCCCACTGTCATGATCCGAATCCTACCTTGCAAGTCTGGCTAGACCAGAGGATGTAGACTGGTACAGATGGGAACTGGAAATCCAGGGAATCCAGGGTGGATGCTCCCCTCAGGGCCAGTGATGTGAGTGGCAATACTGGGAGGGTAGAGGGAGAATGGGTTAGAAAGGGGGAACCGATTTCAAGGATCTACATGTGACCTCCTCCCTGGGGGACAGACAACAGAAAAGTTGTGAAGGGAGATGTGGGACAGAGCAAGATATGACAAAATAATAATTTATAAATTATCAAGGGTTCATGAGAAAGTGGGGAGTGGGTAGGGAGGGGAAAAAATGAGGACCTGATGCCAGGGGCTTGGGTGGAGAGGAAATGTTTTGAAAATGATGAGGGCAATGAATGTACAAATGTGCTTTACACAATTGATGTATGTATGGATTGTGATAAGAGTTGTATGAGCCCCTAATAAAATGAATTAAAAATAATTTAAAAAAGAAACCTAGAAATTTCATGGAACCAGTTGAGAGAAATAATTTGCATTTGATCAGAATTCTAAAACATGAAGAGACAGCAAAGAGCACAGAGAAAATTGTTGAAGAATTCTTGGAAGAAATGTTTCTTAGTTATTATGAAATATAAGAACATATGCCTTCAAAGAAAACAGACTATGAAAAATGAAAATTAACTACAAGGAAAACGCAATGAGCAGTTCTGATATATACCATGTATACTCGTACATATGCCGGATTTTTTAGCACTTATTTTTCTTTTTAAAATCATTTTACTGGGGGCTCATAAAACTCTTATCACAATCCATACATGCATCCACTGTGTCAAGTATATTGGTACATTTGTTGCCATCATCATTCTGAAAACATTTTCTTTCTACTTGAGCCCTTGGTATCAGCTCCTCATTTTTCCCCCCTCCCTCTGTCCCCCCTACCTTATGAACCCTTGGTAATTTATAAATTATTGTTATTTTGTCATGTCTTACACTGTCCGATGTCTCCCTTCACCCACTTTTCTCTTGTCCATCCCCCAAGGAGGGGGTTATATGTAGATCCTAGTGATCAGTTCCCCCTTTCTCTCCCACCTTCCCCTTGCCTTTTTGGTATCGCTACTCTCCTTATTGGTCCTGAGAGGTTTATCTGTCCAAGACTGCCTGTTTCCAGTTCTTATCTGTACCAGTGTACATCCTCTGGTCTAGCCAGATTTGTAAGGTAGAACTGGGATCATGATAGTGGGGGGAGAGGAAGCATTACAAAACTAGAGGAAAGTTTTATGCTTCATCGATGCTATACTGCACCCTGACTGATTCGTCCTCCCCACAACCCTTCTGTCCAGTTGCCTACAGATGGGCTTTGGGTCTCCACTCCACACTCCCCCTCATTCACAATGATATGACTTTTTGTTCTTTGATGCCTGTTACCTGATCCCATCAAGATCTCGTAATTACACAGGCTGGTGTGCTTGTTACATGTGGGCTTTGTTGCTTCTGAGCTAGATGGCCACTTGGTTATCTTCAAGCCTTTAAGACACTAGACACTATCTTTTGATAGCCAGACAACATCAGCTTTCTTCACCACATTTGCTTATGCACCTGCTTTGTCTTCAGCGATCATGTTGGGAAGGTGAGCATCAGGGAATGTCAGTTTAACAGAACAAAGTGTTCTTGCATTGAGGGAGTACTTGAGTATAGGCCCAATATCTGCCTGCTATTTTAATACTAAACCTATACATATATGCACATAGATCTATTTCCCCATCATATATAAATATACATATGTATATGCTTGTATTTAGATCTCTATAAATGCCCTTTGCCTCCTAGTTCTTTCCTCTGTTTCCTTTTATGTTCTCCTTGTCCCACTACCATGCTAGGCCCTTCATCTGGGTTTCAGTAATTCCTCTTAGTTACATTGCCCTTGATCAAATCCTACCAGGCCTCTTACACCTTCTTCACCACTGATTTTGGATCATTTGTTCCCTTACCCTGGGTTTCTTAACACCACTTCCTTTCCCCCCACCTCCCCCTCTCCCATGTCCCCTGGAACTATTGGTCCTGTTGTTTTCTCCTCCAGATTATTTATCTCTCCTATTTTATCTAGATAGACATGCAGAAATAATAATATGCACAAAAAACAAGACAGAGCAAAAGAAAGCAACAGCAACAACAAAAAGCCAATGACCCCCCCCCCCACCACCAAAAAAAGAGTAAAACCTGTAAATAGTTCAAGGTCTGTTTGTTGACCTTTAGGAGTATTTTCTGGTAGAGTCTGATGGGGTGCCATGCAGGGGACTTCAGTGCTTGTTCTCCTTGCTGTCCTGTTGCACGCCATTAGTGTTTTGCCTTGGTGTGGTGGGGTCAGATAGGGCACAATTCCTGAACTGTGTCTCTAGTATTGTTCCCCGTAGGGCTATAGGTCAGTGAAGGATCCCATGTGTCATAGTGGGGACAGCACTATGGTCCTCTCTGTGCATTGGCTACTCTGAGGCTTGGTGGGCCAGCATGTGCTCCACTCTCTTCCTACCCCTTCATTTGCTCCCGTGTGCTCTGATCAGACATGCCCCTCTCCCTGACCTGTAGCTTCAGTGTTGTCCTCTGAAGTGAATTCTTCTGGGGAGAGGGGGGCTGTCCACGTAGTTGGGATTGGGGTTGGCCCCTCAGATATCTCTACTGATTCCCTGCTTCATGCCAGAATATGTTGCATTCATATCTTGCAGCACCAGGTTGAAGTCTGGTCCCTCTTTCCCTGTGGAGATATAAACAATACCCTCCCCTTGGGTGGGTTAATTAAACACATTTTTATGCAGCTTTTGTGGTAAAATTAGATGCCCCAGCTGATATTCGGGTCCGCTTATACTTGGGTATATTTTATACATAAACACCATGGAAGCAAGAATACAATTGGATAACATGTAAAAAGTCTGAAAGGAAAATAACCCTGCAAACCAATAATCATATAGCCAGCAAAATTGTCCCTGTAATATTGTGATGAAATTAGAGCATTTCCAGATAAACACAAGGTAAACAGATTTTTAAAAGCCAGATCAACCTTATAATAAACATGAAAGGGAGTTCTCTGGAGAAATAATCAACAGCAAGAGACAACACCTTAAGATTAATGTACATTACAAAACCACCAAGAAATCAACCCCAAAGTAAAAATATTTAAAGGAAGACAAACCTAAAGACTAAAAATAAATAAGGAGCCAGATATATCAATATGTAAAGAACAATCACAGAGCAAAAAGAGAGAATTATATCATTATAGAACTTCTCAATGGAGTGAAAGTCAAGTAGATTTCAAGATAGAATAGACTATTTTAGACTTAGGAGGAAATGTAAAGATTACATGGTAACCTCAAAGAAAATTAATAAACCTTCTCACAAAAATAAAAGAAAGGAAAATCAGCAAGTTGTCAGAAACACTAAAACAACAAAGACAACCCACTGGCACAGAAGAAGAGTGAGCATGATGGTGGGGCAGGAGGACAGTAAATGGAAACAGGAAAGATCTAGGAAGCAATGCTATGGATAGCGGTATAAACATAGTTTTATACATATGTAAATATATTATTTCATAAAATAGAGGTATTGGCCTGTTTACATATATTTATAAGGCAATACACTGATGTAGCAGACAGACTTTGGGCCTCTGCTCAAACCGTCCCTCAATGCAAGAACACTTTGTTCTAACAACCTGACATTCTGTGATGCTCACCCTCCTGGAATGATCGTTGAAGACAAAATGGGTGTACAAGCAAATGTGGTGCAGAAAGTGGATGGTGCCTGACTATCAAAAGGGATAGCATCTTGGGTCTTAAAGGCTCCAAGTTAAATAAGCAGCTATCTAGCAGAGAAGCAACAAGCCCACATGGAAGAACACCAGCCTTTGTGATCATGAGGTGTCGACGGGATCGGGTAACAGGCATCACAAAACCCAAACAAGCAAACAAACAAACAAAAACACATTGAGGAGAACGAGCGGGGTCAGCGTAGAGACCTAAAACACATCTGTAGACAATGGGACATCCCCTCACAGAAGGGTCACAACGAAGGGATGAGTCAACCAGGCCA
Organism: Tenrec ecaudatus; assembly: GCF_050624435.1. NCBI lineage: Eukaryota > Metazoa > Chordata > Mammalia > Afrosoricida > Tenrecidae > Tenrec > Tenrec ecaudatus. Next base: position 94,297,203 of record NC_134536.1, read on the forward strand.
CAGTATGCACCGATGAAACACAATATTCGTTCAGTTGATTTTCCTCACAATTCCTAGAGCTTGCTTTTCATTAATGCCTTCAGTGTGGCTTGTCTCTCTTTCTTCAATGCACTGGTTCTTGATCACTTGCTCCCTCTTGAAATGACTGAATGTTGACCAATTCTTTTAGGTATAATAACTGTATTCCTCCCATCTACCTTCAATGCTTTCTGCATTCTTCAATATTTTGTAGATAGAATATTTCAATATTACAACCAAGGTTTGCATATTTAGTCCACTTATTTCAACTTGAGTTTTATCGAGTGTGCTTTCCCCTTTTGTTTTTCTAATTCCAGGTCTTTTCACATTTCATTATAAGGCTTTACTTTGTTTTTTAAATGACCTTCAAAACTTTCTGCTGTTTTTGACTTTCAGCATTTTTTTTCCCATTTATGCTACCTACTGTATGTTTAAGAGCAAGGTTCAGATTCTTTTCTGACATTCACTTCAGTCTTTTGTTTATTTCTTGTCTTTTAAATGATATTTTGTTTTCTTTATGTATGATATTCTTGATGCTATGCCACAACTCATCGAGTTTGGGGTCAGTAGTGTTCTTTGTAAAAGGTGGAATATACTCATATTGTGCCTCTTGTTGACTTGTTTTAATGGTCTTCTGAACTTTAAATGTGAGCAATTGACATTCTGTTCTATAGTGGAACACTGGGCTTGCCTTGACTGCTCACTTATTCTGTTATTATAACATCTAAGACATCAATGAGACTAATGTGTCTTTGGTTGTACATGTTAGTTGTATTGTTTTAAGCATAATATGACTTTAAAATTGTCTTTATTAGAGATTGTGTATGGTTTAAGGAGAGATGTGTACATGTACAAGTGGACAAGGTGTGCACTGTGGTTAAGATTATGTACCAATTTGGTCAGGCCATGCTTCTCGGTAGTTTAACTGATATTATATAAGCACCCCTTGTTTTTCATCTGATATTAGCAGTCAATCAGTTGAAAGTGGACTTTATTTGGCATAGGGTGGGGTGGGGGTGGGCCAAGGAGGGGGGCACATGGGGAAGGTAGCCTGCATCTACAATATAGGGGCTTTGAAATATGGCATGATATGATATATATATTAAATCCCAAATTATACATATACAGAGAGAGAGAGAGAGAGAGAGAGAGAGAGAGAGAGAGAGAGAGAGAGAGAGAGAAAGAGAGAGAGAGAGGCTTCATGGCAACTCTCTCTCTAGATCTTGCATCCCATTTGTCATCCTCTGATCTTCAGTTCTTGGTACATGAGCAACAGCCTGCCACCCGACCTTCAGATTTGGGGATTGTCCAGCTCTCACAGCCTCACGAACCAGCAATCTGCCATCTAATCCGCTACACTTGGGGCTTATTTCCCTCACCACCAAATCAGTGAAGTGAGCCCTCTACCAGGATGTTCGGCCCATGGATATGGGGCTTTCCAGCCTCCACAACTGTGTGAGCTCCTTCCTGGAAGTAAGAGTGCATTTCTCTTTCACTACATGTAATGATGCCTCAAACAGGCTGGGGGGCGGGAAATGGAATTGAAGATCACGGAGTTTTTTCATGAACTTTTGGGAGATCCCTTGTATATACTTTACTGCCTTTGCTCCTCTACAGAGCCCAGACTACGATCGTTTCTTAAAAGGTCACAGTACCCACGTTTAGTAATCTGTGACAAATTGAGGGCTCCCTCCCTCTCCGTTTCCAACATTCACTCAGAAGGGGTTCACGTAATGGTGTGTGTGTGTGTGTGTGTGTGCACGTGCTTTAGCATTTTAACACTGTCCAATGAGCAGCTTGCTGCTCTTGCAGCTGTTAATTAGAACCTACATTGACTTTGGACTGTGTGAGACGAGGCTGGGAACACATGTGGGTGGCGGTCACAAAGTGACTCTCAAAATGTTTTCTTTCTGAAAATGAAGGTTTTTATTAAGCACCTTTAGGATGATTCCTCTCCCCCTCAAGTAAGCTTCTGTCAGATTATCTCATAATTTACTCAACGTATCGAGTATCCCCAGCAGTAGACAAAACTCGAGCTCTTTCCCATAAGACTCCTCAGGGTGCATGAAAGTAGGCTGACTTCCCCACATTGGCAGACGTGCTCACACATGGTAGAACTTCCAGGAGTTGGCGCCAAGGCACTAACAAAATGCTGCAATCCGGACGCAAAATAAAATCTGCACATGAACTCAGCAGTGACAGATCTTCAAATCACATAAAACCAGCCCACACCCATGGCACTAATGCTAGTCAGCAGGAAGAGAGGCCAATAGGTGGCAGTAAGAGAAACGTAAAGTCCACCCAAGGGAAACCCCACCCCTCCACAATACCAAGGACTGGGAGGAATTTGGCCTTTGACCAACTCCGCTGAAATTCCTCCCTGGGCCACAAGCAATGTATTCATATGTCGACAGGAAGTGTATATGTATCACAACATCAGTGCTATGTTTGGATGAAAGGATTGCAGTACTTCTTCAGATAAAGTTTAATATTTGGAATTTATGACTCTGTTTTCACAATAAAAGGGAGGGGGAAAAAGCAGGTTACTATTATATGGCTGTGAGTTTAACTGTTCTAAGATTACCGACAGAGCAATAAGCTCCTGTCCAAGCCTAGAATTAAGAATATTCCAACACCACCCTCCTCCCCCTCCCCCCATCCCCCTTAAATTCTTGTCCAGGTTGTGAACATGTATATTTGCAACATGGAAACAACAGGTGTAAATATCAGTTCACAAACTCAGAAGTATAAGAATATCATCTGATTTATAAACTGTACATCACTTCCAAAGCTCAACTCTTTGATCCTTATGGTTAGGGTATGGGGCTCCACCCACCAGTGCCTTGAAGACTCTCAAGAGGGCCCCCAGTTTTCAAACATTTGCTCAGACTAGTTATCACTGAAGTGCCAAGACATTCCCAAGGTTGTCACTTCAGTTCACAACCAGTACATTGAAATCGTCAGTAAGGCTGTAGAATCTAGGCAAAAGACACCAGGTCAAAACCACCAGCTGCTCTGTGGGACAAAGATGGAGCTTTCTACTCCTGTAAAGAGTTACAGTCTCAGAAACTCACAGGGGCAGGTCTACCCTATCCCAAAGAGTCACTGTTAGTTAGTATCAACTTAATGACAATGAACTTTGTTTTGGTTTGTACTTGTACAAAAGACAGGAGGAGTTGAATCTGAGCAAAGTTGGTTTTTATTTTTCTTTTAACCAACTTGTTTATTTAGTTTTATTTTATTTTAATAAATCATTCTATTGGGGGCGTTCTTATAGCTCTTACAACAATCCACACCTCAATTGTATCAAGCACATGTGTAATAAGTTGCCATCATCATTTCCAAAACATGTTTTTTGTACTTGAGCCCTTGGTATCAGATCCTTGATAATTTATAAATTGTTTTTATTTTCATATTTCACACAATCAACATAGATTACTGAACACAGATTACTCCACCAACGTAGGTTACTAGAGAACATTTAGAATAACTAAAACGCAATTTACTACCATAGCACAGAGGTATGATTATAAACATAATAAATGTCCTGAAATTTTAAAATCAGTTTGGCAAATCAAATACAAACATCAGGAGTGGTCAAAAACATTTGAATACTTATGCTATTAAAATTATCTTCTAGTTATCTGGTTATCTGAATGCATAAAATATCCAGAGGTTTTTCTCCTGTTAGTTATGAAAAAATTAATATATTATCTTATTTTAATATTTTGGGGGTTGGATTTTCCTTCTCACACAATGAAATTTGCATATTTTCATGATAGGTACAACGATCTAACGTTCTCATCTATTTTAAAGCTTTTCAAATATTTTATTCTGGGCATGTAAATGGTTCAGGATATTCATCTGGGACACAGAACAGAACTCCACCTCCACACAGCCTCTTGCTCAACCATGTGGGCTTCTCCACACAGGTCTGATCAACCTTCAGTGACTGAGGCGCCCGTCAGATGCTCCGCCCTGACCACGCTTGCTTTATTTGATTGGGCAAGGTGGCTCAGCAAGTATCCAGCAGCCGGACTTGTCCTGTTGGAACCCAGGGATGTTTCAAGGGTGATGTAACAAACAATAGGCATTCCTTTACCTGAAAACAGTCGGGTTCAGAAAACTCAGAGGCTCCTTCTCCACCAACATAGTACATGGGTGCAGGAGGGAGAGGCTGACAGCAGGGAAACTGACACTGGTAAAACGGTACCATATATTCTCACAACAGAGGTATCTTATAGAAACCTCTTATATGAACCTCTGGGTTTTCAAAAATTGAAGTAGACATAAGAATTTTAGGGGGAAAATAGTACTTTCATATAAGTCAGTGAAATTGATGAGATGAAGAATAAACATTTCTTTGGTAGAGTACTTTAATGACATTTAGATATTTGATACTTCGTGATTTTAGAATTCTGAATGGAAATGTTTGAGAAAGTCACATATCTTGCTATATAACTATAGCAAATAAATCTATATCAATAGTAATAATCAGTCCTAAGGTACCGAAGGAAATGTCATAGAGGGAAACCAATAATGATCACACCACATATTGTCAGAGTGTTTTCAATTTCTGGTCTCATTTGCTCTTCAGACCACCAGTTTATGAGCTACACGGCACATTTGCCCTCTTGTCATTTTGCTGGCAGGGGATCGAAGCCTGGAGGAGTTCTGTGACTTTCTCCGAGTAGCAGGAAATTGAGGACTAGAACTCTAGACTGTTTCCTTCCCAGTGCATGTTCATTTTGATAGAATGATCATTCACAGTACAGCAGTTTCTGTCCCTGAAAACAGCCACTACTTTCTATTGTTGAAGAAAGCTTGTTCCTACATAAGCATAATCTCAATGCTTATCTATATTGCAGTCAAACTTTCCATAGTTTCCCTTCTTCGGGAAATGATAAAATAGTATGTCATCAACTTAATAAAGAAATCAGCCCACAACTTTGCTTTGGATTCAAGAATCTTTTTCTTCAATTACTTGGGTGTCAGGGAAGCTTCCAGGTACTCCACCCTTTGACCCAGTTTCCACAAAAAGTTGGCACAATAGTACAAAACCCATTGCCACTGAGTTGATTGTGACTCACAGAATTACTATATGACAGAGCAGATCTCCTCCACAGGGTTTCCAAGATTGTAATCATTATGGCATTAATGATCACCATAGACTGCCAAATCTTTCTCCTGCAGAAAGGCTAGTGGGGTCCAACTACCCACCTTTTGATAACACACAACTGAGCACTTTACTGTGAAACCAAACCCCTGTAAATATTTAGTTATAAATATTTATACTATAAATTGTGTAAATAGATTTACTTAGGTATTCATAGTATAAGCTTATACTGTAAATATTTATATATAAATAGATATATTATAAATACATATACAACAAATTATAAGTATATATAAAACATCCTAACTCTACAATAAAATATGTTTTTTCCTCTTCCTGCAATAAATGCTTAAATAATAACAAAACTAAAATACATGCTTAAAGGTATGGGTTTCATGCTATTCAAAGTTGGCAAAATATTGCATTTTTAATTTTTAGGAATTTTGTAATAAGTAAGAATTTAAGAATACTAGCACATTACTATAAAATTCTGTACCACAGCAAATTTGAAATTATAGATTGTAATGGACAAATTCCTAGAAACATACTATCTACACAAATTAATGCAGGTTGTTGTAGAAAACCTCAACAGACTCATAAGAAAAGAAGAAATAGGCCAAGTCATAAAAAACTTGTAATGAAAAAAAGGGAGATGGCTTCACCAGGGAATTCTCCCAAAAATTCTGAAAAGAGCAGACACCAATTCTATATCCCAGAATATAGAAAAGAGCAGCAAACACCCACATTTACTTTATGAATCAAGCATGTCCCTGATACCAAAACCAGGCAAAGCCACCACAAAGATGGGAAACTGCAGACTGAAATCCCTTATGAATGTAGACACAAAGATTCTCAACAAAATCCTGCCCAGTAGAATCCAGACAAATATATATATATATATATATATATATATATATATATATATATATATATATATATATATATATATATATATATTACACCATGATCAAGTGGGATTCATACCCCACTTGTACAGGTACAAAGAAATGCAATATTTGAAAGTAACCAATGTAAACCACCATATAAACAAGACAAAAGATAACCATGTAATCTTATCAATGAAGGCATTTGGCACTATCCAACACCCATTCCTGATAAACACATCCAACAAAATATGAATAGAAAGGAAACTTCTAAACACAATAAAGGCCATATATGAAAAGCCAACATCTCATTCAACAGAGAAACACTGAACGCATTCACCCTGCTGATGGGAATCGTGGAGACAACCCCACACCCCCTGCCGTCCTTACCACCACTCTTATTCAACACTGTGCTGGAAGTCTTAGCCAGAGGAATTAGATAGTAAAATGAAATTAAAAGAGCCTAAATGAGCAATGAAACAAAACTCCGACTACTCACAGATGATATAATTTTATATGGAGAAAACCCTAGTTTCCAAGAGAACACTGAAAAAAAGACACCAAGGGAGCAATACCCTGTACATTAGCTACACAAAGAATGACTTAGGAGTACACCCAGCCAAAGAATCCAAAGATTTGCACAAAGAACACTACTATAGGAAACCAAATGAGATCTACATTAAGTAGAACGTTATTTATTTCATGTTCATGGACAGGAAAGCTTAACATTGTGAAAATGTCAATACTACCCACAGCAATCTATAAATACAACATAATGCCAATCTAGACCCCAACTTCATTCTTTTCTTTGGAGAAATGGGAAAACCAATTACTAACTTGATATGGAGAGGAAATATGCCTAGGATGAATAAAGAACTTCTTAAAAATAATAAAATAGGGGGCCTTAAACTATCTGCCCTCAGCCTACTAGAGAGCCCAGTAGCCCAAAGAGCCTGGTACTGGTACAATGATAGATATAGACCAATGGAATAGAATAGAGAAGTCAGAAAAACATTTATCCAGCTACAGACAAATGAACAGAGGTCTGAAGAACATTAAATGAGAAAGTGACAATCTCTTCAACAAACGGTGCAGGCAATTGTACTCGTTCTACGGCCTGGCTACTATGTCGTTGTTGCAACCACTCCACTTCCCCACACAGGGATCTAGGATGTGTTCCATTTTTCTGGCCGTTCCTTCTGTGGGGTCAGGACCATCTTTGGCTTCTGAGATGGTTCACGTTCTTCTCAGTGGAATGGCAAAACCCCTGATTAGAGCCCTTGACATTTTATTTGCATGCTCCTACTCAGTCGCATACAGGTAATGGCATTTAAAGTGCTTTATATGCCTGGGGTCTTAAAGGCTTGCAGTTAAACAAGCGGCCACCCAGCAGTGAAGCGACAAGCCCACATGGAGGAAGCATACCAGCCGGTGCGATCGTGAGGTGTCATCAGGACCGGGTAACAGGCATCAGAAAATTCATAACAAACAACAAACAAACAAAAACATATTGTTGAGAATGAGGGGGGTCGGAGCAGAGACCCAAAGTCCATCTGTAGACAATGGACCATCCCCCCACAGAGGGGTCACAGGGAAGGGATGAGTCAACCAGGGTGCAGTAGAGCACCGATGGATCACACAATATTCCTCTGGTTCCTTGAGGCTTCCTCACCCCCCACTATCAGGATGACCCTAGTGTTGCCTCTCACTCTGGACTGGGCTGGAGCCTGTACACAGGCATAGATAAGAGATAAAGCTCAGCACACATGGAATCCAGGAATGGGAGTACTGAAAGGGTGGGGGAAGGAAGGAGAGGAGAGGAAGGGGGGAACCTATGGCAATGATTGGCACATAAACACACACACCCCTCCAGGGGGGAGAACAACAGAAACCATGGGGGCAGTGAGACAGCAGTCAGTGTGAGACGTGAAAATAATAATTATTATGGGGGGAGGGGTAAAAAGAGAAGCCGATCCCAAGGGCTCAATAGAAACTAAAGATCTCAAAAAGAACGATGGCAACATATGTATAAATATGCCTGATCCAATTGATGTATGGATCGTAATAAGAGAGGTAGGAGCCCCCTATAAAATGATCTTTTAATAAAAAGTAAATAAAATGCTTTATAGGAGTTATATGATGCTAGTTAATTCCATGATTGTTGATGTGAACTTTATTATTGGTTAAGATACTAGATGTTAATCCGATCATTGGTTAAAATATTATCAATATGATTTTCATTTGTACAACCTCCTTCTCCCCTTGTGATTAATGTGATCAGTGGAGAGTTGCCTCAGATTATGTCCATTATTCTGTTTCTTCATAATTCTTCAGCCAGTAATTTTGATACCTATTTATCTCTAGCCAGGAGCAGGAATTACAGTGATGGTGGGAAAGGTGTGGTTTACCACTCCTGTTATTTCTTCTACATTTACTGGGGAGCATTTGTGTAAAAAGATACAGAAATATTGCTCATTTGCTTTACCTTTCTATAAGTTGTAGGCATTTCATTTTGCTACGTCTTATGCAAGTGAGTCCATTCGTATCTTATTATCTTACAAATGTCAAGTCCATAGTGACAATCAGAAACCCTGAACTTGGAAATACTAACATGGTGAGTATGGTGTCACTGGCTAATTTTTGCTTACTCCTTACCTGCAGCAAATATGGCATGGATCTACAGGTGAGAACAGATTTTGCAGCCTCCACACTCAGACAATAAAATAATATATCCAAATTTATACATTACAAGCAATGATTTCCCAGTTTTAGTTGTTTCTAGTCACAATGCTCTATTTCTGCCTTCTTACACTTTTTGGTTAGTGTTTATCCAACTTTACTTTTAGCTTCTAATTTTAGCCACCATTCACCTGTCTGTTAGTCATGTGGTGGCTTGCATGCTGTCATACTGGTGGAATCTACGCTGCTGGTATTGAAAACACCAGCAGGATGAAGCATGGTAGGTACCAGCGAAGCTCTGAAACTAAGACGGGTAGAGATAGAGAATCTGGCAAGCTACTTCTGAAAAAAAAAAAAAATTGGTCAGGGAAATTCTTAGGAAGATAAGCAGAACAGTGCCGGAAGATGAGCCCCTGTGATTGAATGACACTCAAGATATGACTGAAAAGGAGCTGTCTTCTCAAAGTTGTTGTTATTGTTAGGTACCATGGAGTCTGCCAGGACCCTCGGCGACGCTCTGCACAACAGCCTGAAACACTTCACAGTCCTGCACCATCTTCACAATCATTCCTATGCTTGAGCCCATTGCTACAGCCACAGTGTCAATCCAGCTCATCGAAAACTTGGCTCTCCTTTGCTGCTCCTCCACGTTACCAAGCATGAGGTCCTTTTCCAGGGACTGGTCTCTCCTGACAATACGTCCAAAGTATGCAAGATGAAGTCTTGCCATCCTTGCCTCTAAGGGGTACTCTGGCCATGCTTCTTCCAAGACAGATTTGTTTGTCCTTTTAGCAGTCCATGGTATTTTAAATATTCTTCTCCAGCTCCACAATTCAAATGCATCAATTCTTCTTGGGTCTTCCTTATTCAGTGTCCAACTTTCACATGCATTTGATGCAATAGAGAATACCATGGATCGGGTTAAGCACATCTTAGTCCTTGAAGTAACATCCTTGCTTTTAACACTTTAAAGAGGTCTTGTGCAGGTTGACACAATGCAATGTGCCATGTGATGTCTTGTTTGCTGCTTCCCTGAGCATTCACTGTGGATCCAAGTAAGACAAAATTCTTGACAACTTCAATCTTTTCTCCATTTATCATCATGCTGCCCACTGGTCCAATTGTGAGGATTTTGGTCTTTCTTACACTGAGTTGTCATCCATACTGAGGGCTGCCCTCAAAGTAGAGTTGACACTAATGATGGAGAGGGAGGAATGCTTTTAGGATCTTCATTTGCTAATAGAGCATGACTGAAAACAGGAAGAAATAACTGCATATATCCACTAGTAATCAAAACATAGAATGTACAAAATATGAATCTAGGAAAATTGGAAGTCTCAAAAATGAAATAGAACATATAAACATCAATGTTTTAGGCACTGGTGAGCTGAAATGGACTGGCATTGGCCATTTTGAATCAATCATACAATTGACCATGTTGGAAATGACACATTCAAAAGCTTTCCCTTTATCCCCCTGGTATTGCCTCCAAGATAATTTATGCTGTCCTCTGAACGATGGAGTACATCAAGGATACTTTCAGATCTATTCTTTGTGTCTGCTTCTTTTGGGAACCCCGAAATGGCTATACAGCGCCTCAGGATTCCTTTCTTACACCCCCTTGCCAGAGCAATAAGCATCTTGGTAGCACAGTGGTTAGAGGGTTCCAACGCTGCCATCCCAAAGCCTGGCATTTTGAACTGACCAACTACTTGGACAGAGGAAGATGGGGTGGTTTGCTTCCACACAGATTTACAGCCCTGGGAGTCCTGTAGGCACAGTTCTGTATTATGCTGTATGGTCTCCATTGAGTCAGGCTCCACTTGAAGGTTGTAGTTGACTTTGGTTAGAGGAATAGCTATTTAACTCCCTGCAATGAAATGGCCGCACGTGACCACATGTTATCAGTAAAAGAAGAAGAAGCATTTATTGTGTGGGAGAGAAATGTTTTAAAGGAAAAATACTTTTTTCTAAGAACATCCCTTGGTAACTCCATGAGAGAGAAAGTTAATTCAACATCTAAGACAAGAGAATATGTTTCATGTTATACGTTTTGAGAGCAGTGAAAAAATTCTAATTAATTATAAATTATACTGTTGTGTCCAAATTTGTAAAATCCATTTACTTTTTCTGGGTATCAGGAGAAAATTTTTCAATACAAGCATAATGTAGAATATCTAGATGACTATATTTTTGTTTCATGGCAAGAAATACAATGTAAATGTTAGAACATTATATCTGTTTCTTTAATGAAATCAATACTAAAAAAAGATGTGCCATATATATAAAATCTTTTTACTCTTTGCAATTTCCAATGGAAAATTGATTCTATTTTAATTTTCCTTCATTATGTATTCTTTTAAGTTTGGTGATAATGAACAGTTTCAAGCCCTTCGTTAACATCTAATTTGATATGCTCACACTGGACCCACACAAATACTTTATGAGGTAGATAGGGAATATATTATTGTTATCTATCAGATAAAGGCATGAAGAGCCTAATGATTTGCTCTTGCCCATACAACTTAGGTTATGGATAAAAACAGAACTGAGGCAATCGCTTCTCGGCCTTTGGCTAAGGTCAAGTGTAGTAAAAACAGAACTGAGGCAATCGCTTCTCGGCCTTTGGCTAAGGTCAAGTGTAGTAAAAACAGAACTGAGGCAAGGCCTTTATATTCTTAGCCCATGGATTTTTCTCCTTAACATTCACTTCTCTCCTAGTTGCTCTTCTTAAAAATCTATGATCTATTGTAGACAAAAAAGGGTGAAGGAAAATCCTACTAGTGCAATAAGCAAACTATCAGCAAGGATTTAATTAAAGATACTCAAAATAATATCTTCCATTTTGCTTTCCTTTCGTCTTGTCTAAAGCAAAAGGATATAAATACTGATATAGCAATTTACCAAGAAACCAATTATTATTTCAAATTTGGGGGAGATTTGTGCCTACGGTGCACAGTGATTTGATAGGCTCTTTTAGCCATATTATTTTAACGCCCACCAAATGGCTTGTCCTGATAGAGTTGGGTAAGAGTACATGGAGAAAGATGCTGACAGGCAAAGTTATCAATGATTAGGAGCAGGGTTAATTATGATTGTGAAAACTTAGAACTCTAACTTGGGGAGTGGTTAATTTTGCCATCCCATTGGGTTTAAAATGAGCCACTTGAGGAGGAGGAGGCATGCTTTATCAAGAGTGGCGAGCCTGGAGGAGAAGCCTGCTCACTGGACTTCCTTATCCAGGGACCGAAAGCTGTGAGCCCGAGGATCATCAGAGGAGTGACAGCAGCAGAATCACGATCACATTGTAAGACACAGAGCAGTCGATTTCCAAGCTCACAAAGGGAGTAAAGCGGATGGTCTTCCGGCAGGAGGCTTGTCTGTGGAATAGGGCGACATGTGGTACTTTACCGGAAGATAGCTTAGCTGACCCATGGAGCTAGAGTGGAGCATCTTTGGGTTAAGGCTTCTGTTGGAGGGTTGTACCCTTTGGGAATTGATCATCAGCAAGAAAAGCAGGCTGTAACACTGCTCAAGCAGGGCTAAGGGGCCCGGTGGCTGAGAGGCCAAGGACAAGAGAGGCCTGCCTTGGGGCTTAGCAGAGTTGTCCTGACTGAAGAATGGAGTCTTTAGCATTTCTGGAGTTTAATTGTAACCTAATAAAGCCCACAATTTTGCATATGGTCTGTCAGTTCTGTGTGGTCATTGCAATGAATTATTGAACCCATCTGGAGAGTCGACAGTGCTGTGGAAGGTACACTGATGTCAGGGTAGAGCGGAGGAGTAGAGAAGATCAGATGGTTGAAGCATGTCTGTCCTCGGCCTCATAGAAATGAACCTTGGTGGGAGGGAGTACTCGCATTGATAGTGATTACACAAAACATTTCACAGGCGATTTAACCATGGAGGGGGATATTTTAAAATTGATTATGGTAATGATTGTACGACTCTTCTTGATATGATTGAACTACTGAATTGTATGATCTATGGATTAAGTGTCCATAAACTATTTTTTAAAAGATATGGACCTTGGACTGATGTGAAGTTGAATCGCATTCCCCCTCGTAAATCAGCGGAAGTAAGTAGCCATCCCCATGTCATTTTCTTTCCATTTCTTTTTGCCTCACAGTTCCCAACAGATTTCATATGTTCCCCCTTATATGGAATTTTTTGTATTGTTCTAGCCCAAATTTGATGATAAAAAAAGAAATTTTGCTGAATCTAATTTTTACTTGACAATTTAATAAGACAGTTTAATGAGAAACAAACCTCAGGCTGAACACAACTAGGTCTCCAAGGCAAATTAAAGATATTTACTTTCTTCATTTTAGTTTCCATGAATATAATAATCTATTGAGCTTCTGGTTCGAATTTTATTTACTATACTTACTAAACTATATGCAACATGCCCTGGAATCATCCACAAGTTTCAAAGAATGGTTAAAATAGGTTGGGAATTTTTCCAAGTAGCTAGTAAGGTAGATTTCAAAATAATTAAAGATACACTCTTTTGAGTTCACCTCTGTGATTAAATTCAATTTCATGGCAAAAAAAAAAAGAAGAAAACATTCTTCAAATGTTCATTATATCAACTAAAATGCCACTGCTACACTTTCTTTCTAGTGACTTGAACTTGGTCGTGGTTGTTGTCAGGTGCCATTGAGTCAGTTCTGACTCATAGCCACCTGTACAAAAGGATGAAACGATGCCGGCCCTGTGTCATCCTCACAATTGTTCTTATGTTTCGATCATTGTTGCAGCCACTGTGTCAATCCATCTTGTCAAAGGTCTTCCTCTTTTTCGCTGAAACTCCACGTTGCCAAACATGATGTCCTTCTGTCCAAAGTACATGAGACAAAGTTGCCTCATCCTTGCCTCTGAGGAACATCGTGGCTTTATTTCTTTCAAGACAAATAAGTGTGTTCTTTTGGCAGTCCATGATACTTTCCGTATTCTTTGCCAGCGCCATCCTGAAGGCTGCAGTCCTTGATCTTCATCAGCAAGTGCTTCAAGTCCTCCTCACTTCCAGCAAGCACGGCTGTGTCATCTGCATATCACAAGTTGTGGATAAGCCTTTCTCTAATCTGGACGACACATTCTTCTTTCTATAATCTGGCTTTGTAACAATGATTCCCTCGGCATAGGATTGAATAAGTGGGGTGAGAGGATATAGCCGTGATGCACACCTCTCCTGATTTGAAGCCGGACAATAGTCCTTTGATTGCTGGCACAACTGCCTCTTGATCCGTGTAAAGGTTCAACATGAGCACAAGGAAGTGTTCTGGAATTCCCATTATTCTCAAGGATATCCGTAGTTTCTTACGAGCCACACCATCAAATACCTTTGACCCAAGTAAACATCTGATATTCTCTGCTTTGAGCCAAGATCCACTTGAGATCAGCAATGATATCCCCTGTTCCACAGCCTCTTCTGCAACAGGTCGGAACCTCCGGCGGCTTCCCCAGCATTGTACTGCTGCAACTGTTGTTGGGTGATAAATGTCACTGACAAGTGTTATCAATCATACGTTGTGCATTCTTTTTGGTACAGTGACTGTGTTCTTTCCACCCCTTTTAAAAATCATTGTATTGGGGGCTCTTACACTTCTTATCACAATCCACCCATACATCCATTGTGTCAAACACATCTGTTACCATCATTATGCTCAAAACATTTACTTACTACTTGACCCCGTGATATTAGCTCCTCATTTTCCCCTCCCTCCCTGCTTTCCCCTCCCTCATGAACCCTTGATAATTTATAAATTATTATTTTGTCATATCTTACACTGTCCAACGTCACCCTTCACCCACTTTCTGTTGTCCATGCCCCAGGGAGGAGGCTATATGTAGATCCTTGTAATCGGTTCCCCCTTTCTAGCCCACCTTCCCTCCACCCTCCTGGTATCGCCACTGTCACCACTGGTCCTGAAGAGATCATCTGTCCTGGATTCCCTGTGTTTCCAGTTTCTATCTGTACCAGTGTACATCCTCTGGTCTAGCTGGGTAGAATTGGGATCATGATAGGGTGGGGGTGGGGGTGAGGAAGCATTTAAGAACTAGAAGAAAGTTGTATGTTTCCTTGTTGCTACACTGCACCTTGACTGGTTCATCTCCTTTCCGCAACCTTTCTGTAAGGGGATATCCAGTTGCCTACAGATGGGCTTTGGGTCCCCCACTCTGTACTCTCCCTCATTCACAATGATATAATTTTTTGTTCTGGGTCTTTATTCCTGATACCTGATCCCATTGATCAGGAGGGACTTCGTGATCACACAGACTGGTGTGTTTCTTCCATGTGGGCTTTGTTGCTTCTCAGCTAGATGGCCGCTTGTTTACCTTCAAGCCTTTAAGACCCCAGATGCTATATCTTTTGATAGCCTGGCACCATCAGCTTTCTTTACCACATTTGCTTATACACCCATTTGTCCCCAGCGATCGTGTCAGGAAGGTGAGCGTCATGGAATGCTAGTTTAATATAACAAAGTGTTCTTGCAATTGAGGGAGTACTTACTTGAGTAGAGGCTCAATATCCAACTGCTACCTTAATACTAAACCTATAAAAATATGCACCTAGATCTACTTCCCCATCATATGTAAATATATTTACATATATACATGCCTGTCTTTAGACCTCTATAAATGCCCTTTGCCTCCAAGTTCTTTCCCCTATGTCCTTTTACTCTCCTCCCGTCCCACTATCATGCTCAGCCTTCATTTGGGTTTCAGTAATTCCTCTCAATTACATTGCCCTTGATCAAGCCTTTTCAGACCTCTTACACCTTCCTTGCCACTGATTTTGGATCACTTGTTGTTCCCTTGTCCCTGGGTTTGTTAATACTACTTCCTTTCCCCCATTGCCCCCTCTCCCATGTCCCCCTGGAACTCTCAGTCCTATTGTTTTCTCCTCCAGATTGTTTATCCCACTTATCTTATCTACATAGACCTTCAGAGATAATAATATGCACAAAAACAAGACAGAGCAAAACACAGCAACAAAAGAAAACAACAACAACAAAACAATGACAAAAAAGAGAAAAGTGGGTAAATAGTTCAAGGTCTGTTTGTTGACCTTTAGGAGTATTGTCTGGAGTCTGATGGGGTGCCATGCCTTGGCCCCAAAGTCTATTTTTGGTACTCCCTCGGGACTTCCTTTCTCTGCTCCCCTTGCTGTTCTGTTGCATGCCCTGTGGCAGGATCAGATCGGGCGCCATTCCCACCCCGTGCCTCCAGCGTTGGCCCCAGTGAGGACGTCCTGTCTTGAAGCGGGGCTGGTCATGTGGTCTGCTCTGTGCATCGAATGTCTTTCCACCTTCTCTTGATGCTTCTTGCGTCATTCAATATTTTGCACATGGAATCTTTCTTTTAAAAAAATCATTTTATTCGGGTCTCTTACAGCTCTTATCACAATCCCTATATACATTTATTGTGTCAAGCACATTTGTACATGTTGCTTTCATCATTTTCAAAACATTTTCTTCCCACTTGAGCACTTGATATCAGTTCATTTTTCTACCTCCCTCACCCTCCTTCCCTCATCTATAATTTACAACTTTTTTTCATGTCTTACACTGTCTCCCTTCACCCACTTTTCTTATGTCTGCCCCCCTGGGAAAGGTTTATAGATAGATCACTGTAATCAGTTCCCCATCTCTCCTCTCACCTTTCCCCTACCTTCCTGGTATCGCTACTCTTGTTATTGGTCCTGAGGGGTTTATTTGTCCTGGATTCCCTGTGTTGCAAGCTCTTTATCTGTGCCAGTGTGCATGCTCTGGTCTAGTCAGACTTGTAAGGTAGAATTGAGGTCATGATAGTGGTAGTGGGAGGAAGCATTAAAGAACTAGAGGAAAGTCTTATGTTTCATCGGTGCTATACTGCACCCTGACTGACTCGTCTCTTCCTTGTGACCCTTATGTAAGGGATGTCCAATTGCCTACAGGTGGACTTTAGGTCTCCACTCTGTACTTTCCTTCATTCATAATTCTTTGTTTTGGTGCTTTGATGCCTGACACCTGATCCCATCGACACCTCATGATCACACAGACTGGTGTGCTTCTTCCATGTGGGCTTGGTTGCTCCTCAGCTAGATGGCCACATGATTATCTTCAAGCCTTTAAGACCCCAGACACTATCTCTTTTGATAGCCGGGCACCATCAGCTTTCTTCACCACATTTGCTTATTCACCCATTTTGTCTTCAGTGATCATGTCGGGAAGGTGAGTATCATAGAATGCCAGGTTATTAGAACAAAGTGTTCTTGCATTGAGGGAGTTACTTGAGTGAAGGCCCAATGTCCATCTGCTACCTTAATACTTAACATATAAATATATGTACATAGATCTATTTCCCTGTCATTATATACAAATATATTGCCATATGTACATACCTATATTTAGACCTCTATAAATGCCCTTTGCTTCCTAGTTCTTTCCTCTATTTCCTTTTACTTTCCTCTTGTCCACTATCATGTTCCACCTTCATTCAGGTTTCTGTAATTCCTCTCGGCTACATTGCCCCTGATCAAGCCCCACCAGGCATCCTATTCCCTCCTTGCCATCAATTTTATATCACTTGGTGTGCCCTTGTCCTTGCCCCTGGGTTTGTTAACACTCACTTCCTTTCTGCCGCCTCCCTCTCTCCTGTGTCCCCCTAGAAATGTTGGTACTGTTATTTCCTCCTCTGGATTTTTATCCCACCTTTCTTATCTAGATAGACATGCAGAGACAATAGCAAGCTCAAAACCCACACAAAGCAAAACAAAACATAAAACCAAAAGAACAACAGCAAAAAAAAAAAAAGAAAAGCTGATAAATGGAGGGCTGATAATGGAGTGGTTGGTGAATTCTGTTGGCTTTCTGCTTATTGCACTATGTCACCAAGCATACACCTACCTTTATTACAACCTCCCACTCCAAACTCACTGCCAGCAAGGCGATGCCGACTTATAATGACCCAATAGGACAGATTAGAACTCCCCCTATGAGTTTCCAAGACTATTGTTTATAGGAGTAGAAAGTCCAGTCTTTCTCCTGCTAGTGATTTTGAACTGCTGACCTTGTGATTTAAATCCCAATGCATGACCACCACATCAACAGGGATCCCCTATCTGCATGTAAAATACATGACAGTGTATTCATATAATGGAATATTGTTGTTGTTGTCAGCTGCTGGGCAGTGGCTTCTAGCTCGTGGAGAACCCTGTTGTGTTTAGTAGAGCAGCTTCATACGGTTTCCAGGGCTGTGTCCTATCAGAAGATCACCAGTCCTGTCTTCTGAGGTGTCTTTGAAATTGTCAATCTTTCAGCTAGTGGTCAAGGGCATCAGGGTGCCCACCAGGAGCTCTCAGTAGGAAATTATGTAACTGATATTTTTACATGACAATTTCTCTTCGTAATTTGCAACATTTCTAAGAAGAAAGTTGTGAAATAGTATTATGAGACCATTTGTATAATTACAAAAGGATAATTTAAGCATATAGTACTCTGGGATGACAACTATGAAGAATAAGAGGATTGTCACCATACTGAGTGTAAGATTCAGGATGGCATATGGGTAGCATTAAGGTGATGAATTCACCCGCCCTGCCAAAAATTTCTCTTTTGCACAGGGAGAGCAAGGATGGAGACCGTGGTGGGGGCGTCAGGTACAGGCACGCCACAGCAAGGGTCTCTGACCAAAGTTGCCGTGGAAGCCTCCTACTTTCCTTCTCCGACGGCCATCACCCCTACTCCAGGCCCCGCTTCACCGTTGACTGTCTCCAGGCCTCCCACTCCCCCACACCGACATGTGGGCCTGCACACCCGCACACCGCGCATTGCTATTTTTTCAATGATCATGTTTTATCCGGTAAATCCATATTTCATTTTATAAAATAACAATTTTATATACCAAAGAAAACCCCAAAGCAAGCTCATTGCCATAGAGTTGATGCAGATTCATAATGACTGACCATAGGGCAGTGTAAAACTGCCCCGTGAGTTTCCAAGACTGTAATTGTGTAAGGGAGTAGAAAGCCCCGTCTTTCTCCTGCGGAGACCTGGTGATTTCAAATCTCAGTCCAACATGTAACCATTCTGATACCAGGGGTTCTATATACCAGATAACAAGTTAAAAACGCTTAAACATTTTAGGCAAAAATTGGAGCTTCCAAATTAGTTGACAATCTGCATTTTGTCATTGGAGCAATACTTATTTTAGTATAATTTTACTTCTGGAAGATTTTGAGTCTCTCTACAAACTCCTCCTAATCAGATTACTTCCTTGTATGTTCATCGCAACAAATGTCTAGGCTCCCTGTTTTTTGAAAGTGTCAGTTGCTTACAATATTGTCAATACTGAAAGGCAGAAATTATAGAAAAAAATGGATATCCTAAATTATGGCGTTAAGTATGTATGGGCTGTATTAAAGAGATTTATAAATATTTTGCTATTTCATACAAAAATTTCAAATTATAATTGTGTCCTTTTCCTTAGTTTTTTTTGGTTTTTAAAAAATCATTTTATAGGTCTGGGAGGCTGGCCCCAGCACCAAAAAATTAAGTGGCTTCCTGCCCCTCCCCCTAAAAGAATTTGTTTCAAAGGACGACATTGATTCTAAAGCTTCGGGAGATGGACATATCTGATCAGAGCACATGGGAGCAGATGAAGGGGCAGGAGAAGAGAGTGGAGCACAGCCTGGCCCACCAGGCCGTGAGGATGAGGTTCCTGAGTAGAGCAGCCAGTCCACAGAGAGAACAACATGGCTGGCCCCACTATGAGACATGATGCCCCTCAGTGACTAAGGGCGATACAGGGGACAGCACCGGAGACACAGTGTGGGAATTGCACCTGACCTGATCCCACCACACTGAGGCAAAGCACTGGGGGAGTGCAGCGGAACAGCAAGGGAATGGAGTGGCAAGGTCCCCAGGGAATGCTGAAAGTGGACTTTGGGGCCAGGGCGTGGTGCCCCAACAGACTGGACTGGAAAACGCTCCTAAGGGCCAGCAAACGATCCCTGAACTAACTACAAGCTTTTCTCTTGTGAACTGTTTTGTTTTGTTCTTTGTCAGTGGTTTGTTTTTGTTGTTTTGTTGTCTGGTTGTATACTGTTGCTTTGTTTTCCTCTGTCTTGTTTTCGTGCATGTTAGTGTCTCCGCAGGTCTGTCTGAATAGGACAGGCTGGATGAACTATCTGGAGGAAAAACAATGGGACCGACAGTTCCGGGGGTTTTTTGGGTGGGGGCGGTTAGGGGGGTAAGGAAGTGGTGTCAACAAACACAGGGACAAGGGAACAACATGGTACCAAAAATGGTAGTGAGGGGGGAATGGCAGGCCTGGTGGGGAATGATCAAGGGTAAGGTTGCGTAGAGAAGAGGTATAGCTGTAGACCAGGTGGTGACGGAGCATGGTAGTACGGCAGGAGGAAAGTCAAGGGAGATGGAGGAAAGAGCTAGGAGTCAAGGGGAATTTATGGAGGTCTAGACAAAGACATGTACATGCAAATATATATATGAGGATGGGGAAATAGATATTTGTGTCTATACTTATAGGTTCAGTATTAAGGTGGTGGAAGGACCTTGGGCCTCTACTCAAGCACTCCCTCAATGCATGAATACTTTCTTTTATTAAATTGGCACTCTACGATGCTCACCCTCCTGACACAACTGCTGAAGCCAAAGTGGGTGAACAAGTAAATGTGGTGAAGAAAGCTGATGGTGCCCAGCTATCAAAAGAGATAGTGACTGGGGTCTTAAAGGCTTGAAGATAAACAAGCAGCCATCTAGCTCAGAAGCAACAAAGCCCACATGGAAGAACACACCAGCCTGTGTGATCGCGTGGTCCCGAAGGGATCAGTTATCAGGCATCAAAGAACAAAAAATCATGTCATTGGCTGCACACCTCCATGATACGATCGCTGAAGACAAACGGGTGCATAAGCAAATGTGGCGAAGAAAGCTGAAGGTGCCCGGCTATCAAAAGAGATAGTGTCTGGGGTCTTAAAGGCTTGAAGGTGAACAAGCAGCCATCTAGCTCAGAAGCAACAAAGCCCACATGGAAGAAGCACACCACACCAGCCGGTGCGATCACGAGGTGCCAAAGGGACCAGGTATAAGGCATCATGCAAAAAAAAAAATATATATATATATATGTGTGTGTGTGTATACCATAGTGAATGAAGGGGGGAGTGCAGAGTGGAGACCCAAGGCCCAAGTGTCCGCCACTGGAGATCCCCTCATAGAGGGGTTTAGGAGAAGAGATGGGTCAGTCAGGGTGTGATGTAGTACTGATGAAGAACACAGCTTTCCCCCAGATCCTGGATGCTTCCTCCCCCCAACTAGCATGATCCGAATTCTACCTTGCAGGACTGGATAGGGCAGAGGTTGTACACTGGTGCATATGGGAGCTGGAGGCACAGGGAATGATACCTCCGGGACCAGGTGGATGATACTTCCAGGTGGATGATACCTCCGGGACCAGGGGTGTGAGGGGCGATGCTGGGCGAGTAGAGGGTGAGTGGGTTGGAAAGGGGGAACTGATTACAAGGATCCACATGTGACCTCCTCCCTGGGAGATGGACGGCAGAGAAGGGGGGGAAGGGAGACTCCGGATAGGGCAAGATGTGACAAAGTAACAATCTATAAATTACCAAGGGCTCACGAGGGAGGGGGGAGCCGGGAGAGAGGGGGGAAAAAAAAGAGGACCTGATGCAAAGGGCTTTGGTGGAGAGCAGATGCTTTGAAAATTATAAGGGCAAAGAATGTATGGATGTCCTTTATACAATTGATGTATGTATATGTATGGATTTTATTAAGAGTTGTATGAGCCCCTAATAACATGTAAAAAAAAAGAAAGAAAATGATTAGGGCAAGGAATGTACAGATGTGCTTTATACAATTGATGTATGTATATGTATGGATTGTGATAAGAGTTGTATGAGCCCCTAATAAAATGTTTAAAAAATCATTTTATTTGGGGCTTGTACAACTTTTATCACAATCCATCCATCCTCCATCCATTGTGTTAAGGTGACCAGATTTTAACATTGGTAAAGCGGGACACCATTGATAAAACTCATATCCGGGTAAAATAGCCACATGGCAGTCAAAAACTGTATACCCTAGCTTGTTGTGCATTCTTTCAAAAAATCGGAACTTTTAAAAAATGCCGTGGGACGTAGGAAAAATTGGTAAAAATCGGGGCTGTCCCGCCAAAAGCGGGATATCTGGTCACATTTGTACACATGTTGCCATCATCATTCTCAAAGTATTTTCTTTCTACTTGAGTCCTTGGTATTAGCTTCTCATTTTTCCCCTTCCACCTGCTCCTTCCCTCACAAACCCTTGATAAGTTATAAATTATTGTTGTTTTTGATGTCTTACACTGCCTGATGTCTCCCTTCACCCACTTTTCTGTTGTCTGTCCCCCAGGGAGGGGGTTATATGTAGATTGTTGTGATCTGCTTCCTTTCTCCCCCCGCTTCCCCTTCCCCTCCTGATATTGCTACTCTCATTATTGGTCCTGAGGGGTTTATCTGTTCTGGGTTCCCTGTGCTTCCAGCTCCTATCTGTACCTGTGTACATCCTCTGGTCTACCCAGATTTGTAAGGTAGGATTGGGATCATAATAGTGGGGGTGTATGTAAGAAAGCATTAAAGAATTAAGAGGAAAGTTGTATGTTTCATCAGTGCTACACTGAACCCTAACTGGTTCATCTCCTCCCCGAGACCCTTCTGTAAGGGGATGTCCAGTTGTCTACAGATGGGCTTTGTGTCTCCACTCCGCACTCCTCCTCATTCACAATGATATGACTTTTTGTTCTTTGATGCCTGATACCTGATCCAATTGACACCTCATGATTCACCATTAGTTTTTATTGCTGTATCTATCCCATTTTTCTTCAATCCACATCAATTATCCCCTCAGTTATCAAATTATTGTACATTACTATGGCCCTGGCATTCATTTTTTTGTTCTGCTACAATGCCACCAAAGTCTTGGTTCGATGGCTGTCATTCTAGCTGAGTGACCATGCAGGCCCCTCTCCATGTGCACAGTCAGATTAGGCAGGCTGTGGTTCTGGTCAGCCATTGGCGAAAAAGCCATTTGTGAATTTTGCATAAGGCACTATAAGTCCCTATGTCAGGTAGTAGGCTCCTGAGTGGATGAATTCTAGGACTGTGGGCCCTAGTGTATGTTTGGGTAGTTAAATGCAAGTAGATACTCCAAACCAAACTCACTGCCATCAAGTCAATGCTGTCTGTGTGATCCTCGCTGGGTTTCTGCGACTGTAACTGTTTATAGGAGTAGAAAGCCCAGTCTTTCTCCCACGGAGCTGCTGGCGGTTTCGGGCTGATGACCAAACAGATCGCAGTTCAACTCATAACCACTGCACCACCAGAGCTCCTTAATAAAGATGACTAATCTTTACTAATGTTATCACTTCTCTTAGGATTGTCTTGCATGTGACAAGCGCCCTCTAGTGAATAAAGGGACTTATCAATAGTGAGGATGGCCCAGGCGGGGCAGTGTCTCCTTCTGCTGAACCAACTCTATGGCACCTAACAAAAACAACATAGAAGGACACAGGTCGCATACGTGTTGAGTTACTAACCACAATGTCAGTGGTTCAAACCTACCAGCTGCTCTGTAGGAGACAGATGGGGTTGTCTGCTTCTATAAAGATTCTATGAATCTCAGAAATCCAAAGGATCAGTTCCACTCTGTCCTACTGGGTCATAATGAGTCGGAATGAGTTGGAATCAACTCAATCACAGTGAGTGAGTGAATGTAGAAGGGCAGGCTGAGGAAAGATCTGAAGCCATTTAAACAATCTTCGACTGTATTAACATGCAAAGGTCCCGAGGTCTTGTGCATATGTGTGCAGGTAGGGTTGTTGATTTGTTCCCTTCTAAACAAAATCCAGTTTTCTATATTGCGGAAGTGGCAGTCAAATTTGTAGGTGAAGTTCAAATTAATCTCAACTTTGCAGTTGATCAAGGTCAATGGTGGGTCCTTGATCTTCATCCACTCTCTAAATGGGGAGACTTGATCTAATCTTTCATAATTACCAAAAGCTATCTGATACCCAAATTTGAAAATTCATAATTTCAATTCAGGAAACTTTCTTATGAGTGAAGTATTTGATATAGTTATAACTTCCTTCTGGGGGGTTAATTTTAAGAATAGAGCATTTTAAACATGATGGTTGCTTGAGTGATACAGGAAATCAGTTACTCTAAACTACCCTTTTGTCTCCCTACACTACCAGCCACTAACAGCAGTGCATATATCCCCTGAAAAGTATAAATTATAATCTACCAATAGATATTTATAGCCCTGGGTCCTCTTCAAAGAATCAGTAACCATTCTTATCCTCTAGGATGCTTCCCACATAAAATAGAGCCAAAGAATATATAAGCAAGCCAATTAAAAATTAAAAGTCACTATTTACATTAATCACAGAGTGTCAGAGGGCAGAAGCAACAACACACCTGATCAGTGACTTATAAGTGCAGCACCCTAAACCAACAAATAGAGAAAAGGTGAACAAATAGGTGACGAGATTAAACAAGAAGTAGGCAACATGATTAAAAAAATGAATAGGTGAAAGATTATATTGGACTAGTTTGTTTTATGTAAAGAACCATCAAAGAGTGAATTGTATCAAAATAATTTTTTAACATCTCAAAGTATTTTGAGGTTTCCTCTCCAGCCTAGGTTGCTTTTTGTCTCCGTTTAGATTCTGAACCCCTACATCGCCTGATTTAGCAAAATTACGTGGCTTTGATTTTATGTATATTGCACCGACAGAACACATTCAATTATTTGTTCATTTGTTAATGCGTACTTCAAAATCTGGTCTCCATTACTATTTGGAGGACAAACGTCCATTCAGCTATTTAGGTGGGTAACTCGCCTTGTGATGATGGAAGCATGCGTGCCTGCGGTTGGAGGCAGCACGAACACAGGGTTACGAAGGCGAATGACAGCTGTGGCCACGCAAGCTCCCTTCTCCCCTCTTCCGTTTCCTCGCACACATCCAGGTGGATGCACACATCCAGGTGGGAAGACAGCTTACGCCTCCGCAGGGCCCCGTGCTTGGCAGCAAGGCGGAGGGGCAGGAGGAGGAGGCTGGGGAGGTTGACCCTGAAAGGCAGCCAGGAGGACTCAGGTGGCCGGCTCCCGGGCGGAGGGCCGGGAGGAGGGGCTCGCGCCCGCCCGTCTCCCACCTGCCTTGCCCGCAGCATCCCTGCGCAACTGCGCGCGGACGCGCGGGCGGGGGGAGGGCCGTGCCCGCCCCCCGCCCCCCGCCCCCGCGCGCGGCCACGTGACGCCGGCGGAGGGGATTGGAGCGGCGGCGGCGCGAGGCGGCAGAGAGCTGCAGCGCCCGGTGCGCACGGCGAGACCTCCTCCTCCTCTCGGCATCCTGGACCAGCCCTTCTGCCTGGCCCGGCCTCTGGACGCCGCCACATCCCTGCCGCGGCAGCGCCCGGAGGAGGAGGAGGAGCAGGGGGAGGACCACGGCGACGACGAGAGGACACAGCCGCCGCCGTTAGAGGGGTCCCTGGCTCCCGCTCGACCCGCAGCCGTCGCCTCCGAAGCCGGCTCTCCGCGTTCCGCTCCCGTCGCCGCGCAGACCTGCCACTGCCGGGATGGGGCTCTTGGACTCGCAGCCGGGCAGCATCTTGGACGTGATGTCCACGGCGCTCAACGACACCGTGGAGCTATACCGCTGGACCTGGACGGTCACAGGTAAAGCGTCCGGCGTCCCCATGGCCGCCTAGCTTTGCGGGCCGCCGGGAGCGGGCAGCCGCCGGTCCCCAGCATGGGAGCGCCCAGGCCTGGGCACGGCCGGGCCGGCCGCGACGTGCGGCTGTGCGGATGCCGTGGGTCGGAGGAGGTGCCCGGGTGCGGGCCCGCGGTCGGCGCTGGCTGATCTGAGCTGAACGTTGAGCTCCGCCCGCCTCCCCCCTCCCCGCTCCCCCATTGCCACACGCAGGGTTTCCCCATCTCCCACCATCTCGTCGGATGCGGGAGCTGACGGATGAGACGCAGCCCAAAGCGCCCTGCCGGAGCCGCCCCATCACCTCCACGCCCACAGCTGCTCGCACCCACAGTTGCCCCTTATGGCCTGGCTTGTTTTTAACACGAGGAGCGCTCCCTCTGGCAAGCTGCCAGAGGGTGACTCTGGAGGTAGCTGTCATATTGTACAAGGCGAACACACCTCATTTTACTTCTTTAGTTTTCTGATTTCATGGACATTACCCGAGTGTCCCCCCCCCCCCCGATCTAGCTGATCTATTTATAGTTTAATTTGGAAAGAAAAGTAACACGGCCATTGTTTGGCTCCATACACGTTGACGGATGGTCGCTGTGAGGCTTTTTAACAGGGACTGTATTCGGAGTGATTGTCTGTAAGGGCTTGGCGCACTGCAGTGCAGTCCGGGGGAGGGGCAGGTTAAGCGCCAGGTAAGAAAGAAGTCGTCTCTAGGAAGGAATTGTCTGCAACAGCACCCAGAGGTTGTCCCCGAAGCCTACGTGTATATATAGTTTCCCGAAATGGGCAAACTTTTCTTTTTATAGCTTTTGTCCTTTATCTGGGGTGGGGGAGGGGGGCTGTTAATGAGTTGTCCTTTGTGCTGTTGTGGCACTCTGCTGTTTTGGGGTTTTCTCGTTTACTTTGTTACTTGCTTTGTTGCCTTTAGTTTCAAAGCGTTTTACATCCTCTGACCAAAATGAGGTGAAAGGGGTTTTAGAAACGATTTTATGATTTACATTTTCTAGTTCTGTTTCAACAGGACACTGTATTCCCGTAGAGGAATTTGATATTTCACATTACTTTACCTTTTACAAGCTACTCCCTTCATGGAAATACATCTCTCCTCCCCCAGCTTGTGTGTTTGTTGGTGTTAACAGTACATTAGACAGGGGTTACAGCATGAATACAGTAGGGTCCATGGAATATATGTTAGGAAGAAAAGGGTTTGCTGGGAATATTTTTCTTTCTTTCTTCTTTTGGGGGTGGGTGGGAGACAGCATGATTCTTTGACACTGATGTGGCTTTGACTTCGGCAGAGAGAAATGCTGTTTTATAGATGATCTCAAGTTTGGCACTCTGGGGAATAAGCATGTTAGGGAACCATTGCTGTTGAAATTCTAACATGGCAGTCTTTCATAGAGCCTTCCCTTTGAAAGTTTTCTCCATACCTCCTTTTAAATGGTTACACTGACTTTATGTTGTACCAACAAAACCTGGTAAGGATGCACCCTACCCTGCATCTCTGGCACATTGGCTCTTTACACATTACATCAGGGTTTCCCATTGCACAATGGTGCAACACTGAACATCAGACCAGCTCTTTGACAAGTAATTACACTTCGCATACTTTGGAGTTCAGGCGTTGTAAAGTCCTGCAATCTCCACATCACCAGAGTCACACCCAGGACTTCTCAGTCCGGTCATTCCCCTCCTCTCCCGGAGCTTTCCCCATCTTTTGAGTCCCAGAAAGAAAAATTGAAGGCAGAGGTAGAATATGCTTCTTCAGTGTTGGTTCATTCCAGTCTAATGATGTTGGTGTATAAATACCATGAATGGAATAGGGAAATGTGTGTAGTTGCCTTATGCTACTAGCCTTTAAAAGGCATATAAAATAATAAAATATGGGTCCCAAGGAGAAGAGAAATAGCCATTGGAACAAGTGGCCTCTCAGTAGCAGGGCAGAGGGAAGGTAGCTGCCCATTCTTTGGCTATCCACTTACGAAACCCGAGACTGCTTCCTTGCTTTCTGTAATGAGCTACCTGGGGTAGGCAGATGGTGTTTCTTAACCAGCCTAGAAGCTTAGTGGGATATAGTCTGTTCTCTACAAGGAGGACTATTTTCTAGGTTCAGGAAGAAAAGACCCGAAGCCTGTAATGTCTCTTTATCTCTCACCGCTTTCTGTGTTTTGTTAGTTTTTCTGATGTATTCCTTCTTCTCCTAAGTAAGAGAATCCTCTCCAGCTGCATATTTCACAAAAATCGGAATGTGGGCAATCAAAGAAGGAAAAGGAGCTTGTCAGAGGAGGTTGAGGTACAGTTGGTGAGTCAGATGTTTGGAAAGAGAGAGAAATAAGAATAGGTGGAGAGAAAATGGTCTTGAGACATCCTGGTGCGTGTGGTGACAGAAAGGATGCAAATGATTCAGGGAGAGCAAGAATTGAGCTAGCCTCCATGCCATAAGGGCTCTTGTTCCCAGGACTGTGGCTTCACGCTTCTCTCTCCTTGTTTGTTGATTAAATACTTTTCCCCACTCTAGCATCTTTGTCCACCTCAGTGTAAATAAACTGTACATTGCAGTATTATAACAGAAATACCTTTGTAGATTATGTTTAGTGGTCCAGGGGATACTGCTCTAGGGCTCACGGTATCTGGATAAGTTTAATTTTGCCATGTCACATCAGGCACCTGGTGCTATTTAATAATAATAAATACCCCAAGCAATATATGAAAACCTACAAACCATGGCTCATAGGGTATTAATACTGAAAGTGTTACTTTATCATTAACATAGTGTACATTGGAAATCACACGTTGAAGAGCTGAACTTTTAGAAGAGTACCAACCATTTTCAACTTTCCTAAATGAATTTTTTAGCACTTTAAACAAGTAAATTAATCTTTCAAAAAATTTATATAGGAAAATATAGAGAGATTGATGGGTGACTTTATACTGGCTGTTAGGCAGAAGGGCTCTGACGTCATTGTGCACATGTGTGGTTTGTAAGTACGTTAAGGCGAGCGTACTAGAATCAAAGTATATTTCTAATCCAGAAAAGTTACATATGAGTGTTTAAAACTCTTGACTATAAATATTCCCTAACCCATATATACCGAGTTACCACCATGATCCATGGTATTCATTTTCATTCCTTAAAACAGTGATTAGTATCAGTTTTATGTAACGTTTTGTGCAGAAACATCCTGGACCGTAGCCAGCACACTCACAGGGAGGCAGGTGTCTCTTGGACCACCATAGTTTCTTTCTTGATGGGCAGGTTTTAAACACCCACTGCTCTTAAGGGGTGTATGTGAGAGAGATAGAAACCGAGAGGGAGACGCTGTCAAGATTGTTTTTCATCTGCGATGTTATCTAAGGTAGATTTCTTTTTGTTTGTTTGGCTTGGCCTGGGATCCCTGTGACCATTGGAACTATTCCTTTGAGAAAAGATGTTCTTAGTACTAAAGAGCTCATTGGAAAGAAAGACGCCTTATCAGATCTTAAGGTGTGAGCTTGCTTGGTCGGTAATTTCAGTGAGGTTCTAGTTAACCCTCCTCTCAATGGTCCCAAAGCCAAGTTGGCCAGTGGTCCAAGTTGGCCATCTTTTGAGGGGTGGCTGACTTTTGACTTGTTTCTCTTGTTCTTCACTGCAGTCTGTGTTTTGGTGGCAGGTTCCAGGACCGGAAGGACAAGAGCATCCTCTTGTTCATTTCCTAAGACCAGCATGTAGCAAAAGATCCTGGTGCAGGTAAACACTGCCGATTCTGAAGAGCTAACTAGGGTCCGAACACGGGGTTTGTAGAGTGAGATTCTTGGGCTTAATAAGGGAGACAGGGCTTTTCAAAATTATTATTATTATTATTAAATCATTTTATTGGGGGCTCTTACAACAATCCATACATGAATTGTATGAAACACATTTGTTCATAGGTTGCAATCATCATTTAAAAAACATTTTCTTT
This sequence comes from Tenrec ecaudatus, assembly GCF_050624435.1. Lineage (NCBI taxonomy): Eukaryota > Metazoa > Chordata > Mammalia > Afrosoricida > Tenrecidae > Tenrec > Tenrec ecaudatus. The sequence goes on from NC_134536.1 coordinate 94,326,599, forward strand.
CTCCTTGGTCCCTTGGCATCAGCTCCTCTTTTTTCCTTTCCTACCCTTCCAACCTTTATAAATCATTATTATTTTCATATTTTACACCATCCGCTGTCTCCTTTTGCCCACATTTCTGTTGTTCATTCTCTCCCCTGCCCCAGGGGGATGGGGGTGTTTTATGTTGGTAATTATAGTTGGTTCTCCATCTCTCCCCTTTCTTCCCCCATCTTCCCCCTACCTTCATGGTATCATGACCCTAATTACCACTGTGGAGGGGCTTATCTCTCCTGGATGGGAGACAAGGTTTTAAGAATCCTAAAGGTAATTATGTCAGACTCTTTTTGTGTGTGTGATCTTAAGGACCACAAAGTAGTTGCTCGTCCCTTTACATTTCAATTTATTTGTTTATTTTCCCCCCAGATGATGTGATAACATCACCTGTGTTGTGAATGAGTTAGCCCTATTAACAAAAGTACCTTTTAAAACAATTTATTGAGCCACATGTCATTTTAGAACTAGACCTATATTTGCAAATATAGAAGAGTTGTGTAAACAAGATCTGTCTTTTCTCGTTAAGGCTTTCTAACAAATCAAGATGCTATGTTTTTACTTTCCTGTGGAAGAGAATATATTGAAGGAAACACTATTAAGGCTTTGGACTTTTGGTAAAGGAGAGGGGAGGGACTACAGGGCCTTTTAAAGTCTGGCTCCACATCACCTTTCTCATTAGATCCGGCTGCATTCGTCTGCCTACAGACCTACCGCTCTGGCCAGCTTGCCAACTCATTGAGCCTTGCTTGAGCAAAACGTGTGCACATGTACCTTCGTGTTTCCCATTGCTCTGTGCCTTTATTGTTAGTGTCCTCGCCCCTCTCCATCTGCCTTTCCAGAGAGCTCTCGCCAGCACCCAGGACAGTCTCCTCCTCACAAAGCTTTCTGCGGCCTCTGTACCCTGGCGTAATTCAGCCCCTCTCTGAACCCAGTTACTAGTTAACTGCCTGGAACAACTCTTCCCTTTTGCCTGTGCATCTCTTCTGTGACTATTGTCTTGAACTATTTAAACTGTTATTATTATTTTCCTTTCACTTCTTTGTGCTTATCTCCCCCAGACTAGGGATGTTGTTACATATATTTGTTGATTTGATATATATCAAGAGATGACTCCTTTAATCTTGCAGACATTTCAAATGGTGACAATTCTGATTGCTACATACTAATGAGGTTCTGGACACTCTTTAAACTACATTTACAGGGAATATTTTGTAATGATCCTGTGATCACTTGATCATACATTTAATCCGTGCATATGCAATGAAGTTGGTTAAATGTAATGAAGAAATCAAACTGAAATCACTTATTAGCATAAGGTAGTTGCTTTCCAATGAGGTCAAAGACAAATAGAATTTTTTTTCTTTCTCCTGTTTGCAAAAGCACTGGGAGGGTGTGAAGGTGAGGAGGGCAGTGTGGTACGGTGAATGCAGAGCACACAAGTCCCCCAAATTAGTAGCTTGAGGCTGCGACTAATTAGCTGTAAGAGCTTGGAAAAGTCATTTACTGTGCCAAGCTCTCAATTTCATGTTCTCAATTTCATTTTATTTTTTTAATCCAAAATGTAAGAGGGCTGCATTAAGTAACTGGTTAGGTCCCATATGGCTCTAAAATTTTGGATATGTGCAACTTTGTTTCTGTTTGGGGTAGGTAGACCCAGTTCCAGCTAGAATTCAAAGGTTTCATTCTCTCACAACAGTTCAGATCAGTTCCATGAGCACTGTTGCCGGCGCTGCTCACACAGCACAAATAGCACATTAAGCAGGGCACGTATTTAACCCTTTTCCCTTCCGCCCCACACAAGTCGGTAGAGGGTAGAAGGTAAGGCTAGCGCTGTGTGAGCAGCTGCGTTGAAACAGCCCTGCCGCTGCCGTAGGACTCAGCATCCTTAGTGATCCACATATGCCTCGAAGAACCCAAATTGGCCATTTTGTCAAAAATGATGCCAGCAACATAAAAGCATAAAGTTTTATGTACTGTATGTACATTTTTAATGTAACATATAACTTTTAAGAATAGCTTGGTGTGTGGCTTTAGGTAAGTTATTCATGACTCCAAGAGGGTTGGATTATATGATATTCAAGGAGGCCATCTTATTAAATCCTTGTACTTCTTAACTCAATGGCTTAGAGGCCAGTCTGATCTTATTTGCTTGAATTGGTTTTCTTTGACAGAGAGTACAATATTTTATTATTTACATCATTACAAAAGATTTTCAGCTGCAGGATTTTTAAAATTAAGAAATCATTTTATTGGGGGTTCTTACAGCTCTTATAACACTCCATATATCAATTGTTTCAAACACATTTGTACATATGATGCCATCATCATTTTAAAAACATTTTCTTTCTGCTTAAACCCTTGGTATCAGCTCTGCTTTTTCCCCTCTCTCCCCACCCCACCCTTGTGATCCCTTGATAAATGATAAATTATTATTATTTTCATATCTTACACTGTCCACTGTTTCTCCATGCCCACATTTCAGTTGTTCATTCCTCTGGTGTGTGTGTGTGTGTGTGTGTGTGTTATATGTTGATCATTATAGTCGGTTCCCCTTTTTTCCTCCTTCTTCTCCCACATTTCCCCTACCCTCATGGTATCGCCACTCCCATGACTTCCTCTAAGGATTTATCTGTCTTGGATTCTGTGTGTCAAGAGCTCTTATCTATACAGTGCACATGCTCTGGTCTAGCCGGATTTGTAAGGAAGAACTGGGGTCATGATCGTGGGTGGGGAGAAAGCATTAAAGAACTAGAGAACTATTGTGTGTTCTGTCGTGCTGTGCTGGATAATGGCTGTCTTGTTCTTTCTTGTGATCATTCTGTGAGGGAATGTCTAATTGTCTACATATGGGCTTTGGGTCTCCACTCTGACTCCCATCATTTGCATCGCTGTATCTGTTTGTTTTGGGTCTTGTGATGCCTGATACCTGATCCTGTCGACACCTTTTGATCACACAGGCTGGTGTGCTTCTTCCATGTGGGCTTTGTTGCTTCCCTGCTAGATGGCTGCTTGTATAACTTCAAGCCTTAAGACCCCAGGCACTGTATCTTTTAATAGCTAGGCACCATCAGCTTTCTTCACCACATTTGCTTATGCACCCATACCCATTTTGATTTCAGTAATCTTGTTGGGAAGGTGAGCATCGCAAAATGCCAGGTTATTAGAACAAAGTGTTCTTGCATTGAGGGAGTACTTACGAAGAGATCCAATGCCTGTCTGCTACCTTAATACTTAACATTTAAATATATGTACACAGACCTATATCTCTATTGTTATATATTAATATATTTACCCATATCCATGCCTATATTTACACTTCTGGAAATGTCTTTTGCCTCCCAATTCTTTCCTGTATTTCTTTTTACTTCCTATTCCACTATCATGTTTGACTTTCATTCGCCACTCAGTACTTTGTCTCAGCTACATTGCACTTGATCAAACCCCATCAGGCATTCTTTGCCCTCCTTGTCATCGATTTTAGATCTCTTATTCTTCACTTGTCCCTAGATTTATTGGACCCCCCTCCCTTTCTCCCATTTCCTCCTCTCCCATGTCTCCCAGAGACATTGGCCCCATTGTTTTCTCCTTGGGATTGTCCTGCCTACCCTATATGGATAGACATGAAAAATAGGGGACGGGGTGGGGGGGGGAAGCCTATAAATAGTTCCAGGTCTGTGTGCTGACCCTTCTGAATGTTTTCCAATAGGATCTGGTGAAGTTCCATGCCCTTCCCACTGATTCCAAGGTCGATTTTCAGGATTCCTCCAATACTTCTATGCTTTGTTCTCCTTATTGCCCTGTTGTGCTCTCCTTCGTGTTTCGCTCTGGTGTAGAGGGTCAGACAGGGCACACTGCCCACACTGTCTTTCCACTGCTGTCCCCTGTACCCCTGTGGGTCAGTGAGGGAGTGACCTGTCTCGTGGTGGGGCCAGTTCCACGGTGCTCTCTGTGCATTGGCATCCTTGAGGCTTGGTGGGCTAGGATGCGGTTCTCTCTCCCTCTGGGAATGCATGCATTTGGTGGCTTTCCCTCTATGCCCCTGTGCTTTTTATTTTTTTAAGCTCACCTCAGTGGACTTGTGTTGTACTTGTCCTTTTGTGCTTGATTTACTTCACTTAGCATTATTTCCTCCAACTCTTTCCATGTGTCAATATGTCTTATGAGTTTATCACTGGTTTTTAGGGATGTGTAGTACTCCATTGTGTGTGTGTGTGTGTGTATTTAGAGTTTTTTAATCCATCAGTTGATGGAAATTTAGCCTGTTTCCAATTCTTTGCAATTGTGCATTGCACTGTGATGAACCAGCTACAGGCATTTTAACCTGGAGCATTTCTCATTTAAATGTGAAAGGATGGCTTAAAAGCTTAATGAAATGGCTAAGAAAACATGCTGGTCTTACAATAAGGGGCAAACCACAGCAATGTAATGGTCTTGGGCTAAATATGTTCCTATATAAAATATTAATTTTTAAAATCTTATTTTATCATACATTTGAATAGCTAATGCATTCTCAAACAAATGTTTTAACATAGTATTCTATATGTGATTAAATTTCCATTAGAGTGTAAGTCTTGGGATTCAAAAGGTAAATTTACTGAGGGCCTCATTTATAGTCAGATGTAATCACATAAAGGGATTGGGGATTTGAACTGGAGCATTTGGTCAACATTTGTTTTCCTGTTATTTGTTTGTTAAAGGAGGCGCACAGGTAGCTGCGAGTTGAACTGCTGACCTCAACACCAGCAGTTGGAGCCTCCCCGCCTCTCGGTAGAAAGCTGAGACTGTCTACTTCTGTAAAGTAGTCCCGTCTTAGAAACCCAAAGGGGCAGCTCTCCTCTGTCCTGTAGGGCCACTCGTGAGTCAAAATCGACTTGATGGCAGTGAGTTTGGCTTATCAAACTTGGGTCCAACTATGTATTGCTCACGAATTTTATATTTTAAAATTAATACAAGAACATCTCTAGAAAGGATCTACCTTTTGTGTTCAATAGTAACACAATTTACTCATTTATATTTTTATCTTTGTAATGAAATGAATGGATTTATAAAGACACTGCATATGTTACTTTTAAAAAAAGTATCCAAGTAGCTAGAATAAGGAAGACAAACTTGCCATCGCATTTTGTTGTACAGTTTTCACAAGAACTTCCCAACAACCCTGGAAGACAGGCCCGGTAGGCCTTGCTGCCCCCATGCATTTAGACATCACTGAAAATCACAGCAGTTAAATCACTTGCTGATGGTCACTCTAGTGGAAAATGGTCTATCCTCTTGTCCCGCCTCTTCCCATAGTGTTCTTGTCTCCCCATCACACAAGCCAAGAAAGAAAGCAATAACCAGGTCTCTGGTCTGTGTCTTCTCTTATTTTACCTTACCACACACTGTCTTATTCATAGAGTGCCACTGTTTAGAATGTTGGAACTAGAGAACTCTGGTAGACAATCTTCAGAAAGATGTGTGAGGCTGTTGTATGAGAATCAACAAAACGGATATGTATTCATACAAATGTGTAGATTTTATGCCTTGTACATACAAGTATATATATTTAATAAATATATTTAGCCTAGGTAGGTGAAGTTGACCTACTGGTATATGAGGTCAATTAAAAAAGTACACTCAAAGTTAATTATGAAAGGGTATCTCAAATATCACCATACAAGCACTAGAAACTGTCATTAGTAAAACAGATCATTAATTCAGGATTGGGAGTATTTACTTGAGGGTCAAATACTGGCAAAATCAAGAAAAGGTTTTGACCCAAATCACCATTAAAAACATGCACACTCCAGTGGATTTTTCATCAGTCTCTTTTGCTAAAGGTAAACCTCCTTAGAATTTTCAGAAAGCCTTTACATCATTGGGAGTATTAAGCAGATGTTTGACTTTGAACCTCCAAGCTTTGAATAGGGGCATGTTTTAGACTCACATTTGTTTTTCTTGAGAAGCCCAGCAACGTGTGGAGATTGGGCAGGAAGGGAATGACCTGTTTTGTGATCTTGCCTTTCAGAATATGAGGAACCAGTCTGGTGTGTGTGTGTGTGTGTGTGTGTGTGTGTGTGTGTGTGTGTGTGTTATTTCTCTCACCCAGCCAAAGCCCGCCTGTTGGTCCCTGCCTCTTTTGGGTTTGCTTCTCTTTCCCCTATGAATACATATGACTATAAACTCTGTAAACACTGTAATATGCGTTTTACATACTTTATATTATTTAATCTTCATAGAATCCCCATAGGAATCGCTTAGCCATTCTATAGATGTAGAAGTAGACCTAAAGCTGCACAGCGGGAAAGTAACTGCCGGCATCGAACAAGGTCTCTCTCATTCCCACGTCGTAGCCTTTTCATGGAGCGCAGCCTACCCATTACTTCAACAAAGGTTCTTCTACTGTCAGTAATAACAGGGAACAGTTATTGGAAGCTTACTACATAGCAGGTATTGTGCCTAATGTTTTATCATATTTAATTCTCCTATTCCTTTGTGCCGGGAACTATTATTACCTCCATTTCCCAGGTGAGTAGATGGACTTTACCTGGTTCGCATCCATCTAGTACTGATCCTCTCTAGTTCAACCTAGAGTAACCAGCTTTCAGCTGGAGTCACATATCGATTCACTTTGAAGGAATCTTTATTACTTTCTTTTCTGCCTTGCAGTTTCTGAATCCATCCGTGTTTATCTACTTGCTGTGATAAGCTTTCTGATTTCTTTCACGTCCTACTTTTAATAGCACCTCCATTCCAGCAAACTTGTAACAAAGATATTTCTGTCTCTTTAGAAGCACTCTATGCTTTAGACTCTGGGGGAACTTTTACACTCTTGGGTAGGGAAAACAAGTTTATCTTCTGCCCGGGTCTGACTGCTGCCAGTCTGCTTGTCCCTGCATACCTGTAGACATGCTTTCCCTTGCTGTTGAAGTCGTTGTTTTCTTCTGTCTGGACATCACATGCTGGCCTCGTGGTCATTTTTAGCCCAGCCTCTGTCTGGTTCTCTTCTTGATTTTTCAGGAGCTGTTTTTTCCTTCTGTCACTCTGATGAGGGCAGCCTGGTGGTACAGTGCATGTGCATGGGTGTGTGTGTGTGAAAGGCTTCTAATTGCGAGATTGGTGGTTCAGAACTACCAGTCCCCATCTTTCTCAACCCCCCCCCCCCCAGAGGAGGAAGATGAGGCTGTCTGATTCTACAAAAATTTACTATCATGGAATCGCGACTACTCTGTCCTATAGAGTTGCTATGAATTTACTGTATAGCAGTGGGTTTGGGGTCTCTCGATGTTGCTTTTGTTCTGTTCAAAGTTTACACTAATTTTCCTTTTGGCAAATGATGGTAAGAGTAGAAGCTTAGACTACTTGGGGAAGAAAGTCCATTCTGACTGGTGAAAAGACTGAGTTATAAATACCTGAAAAGTAATCCATCTCGGGGCGAGGGGGAGGAGTGGGAAAAAGCCATTAGAAATTTTTAAGAAAGTTGCTATAATAAAGATAGGAAGAATTTGAAGTAAGTAATAATGACAGTTGTTTATATATAAATACATAGATGTATCTAAAGGACTTGGGTTACTAGAAAACTACTGGATGACAAGTACTTTATTCTCTAGTAAGTTATGGTTTATATTATCTACCAAAATATTTTAAGTTAAAAACTTAGTGGGAAGAAAGTTTTGATCTGATTTTACAACATATTTTTTGTCTTTCCAGTACAAGCTTTTCTCCTAGGTCTGATTGCTATTTTTCTTGAACCAATTCATTTTATCCTCATTATCTACAGAATAGATTCCAGCTCCCTCAGCCTGGTTTGTAACACCCTCCTGGGTCTGATTTGATTTATCAACCACCAGAGCCATTTCTTCCCCTCTCAGTATGTGGGAACTCTAAAAAGTGTGTGGCAAAATTCTAATCCCAGGTGTCCATAAACTTCTTTGAAGCCCCCTGATATATCCTCTGTCTTAAGTCCGCTTAGTTTCCTAAATAAGTTCCTTATTTCTTGCTTTCAAACTGTCTTACACAAAGAGTCCTCTCTGCTTATTTTCCTGTCAGTCTGCTTGGCAAACTTCTTTCTTAGAGAATCAGTTCAACAATTTGCTCTACGAAGTCTGCCCAAAGCCCCTTCTCCTACTGTCCTTCTCGCCATGTTGTACAGCAGTTGGGTTTTCATGTTCGCCCTCCTCCAATTGATTGTAAGCTTAGAGACAGTAGAGATCCAGTAATCTGCCCAAGATCACTTCACTCCACAAGCAGTAGTGTCTTTCTTCAGCGTCTCTCCCGCTGTTCCGCCATGCTCTGTGATCTGAAGATTCAACTCAGAACAGCTACTAAAAGACACAGGCCTTTATTCCGCTGCCGTTGGCAAGTCTCTTGAAGACACGGGCATCATTTCTAGCATTTAATACTCTACGGTTATAGTTTAGTTGAATGTTTACATGAGAATATAAAGGTTTAAAATACATTCATACGTAGGCTCAAAATAAAAACGAAATCTTTAAAGCATCAATGCATAAATATTAAATTAATAGTGAAAATATGACAGTAGTTTTTTAAATGTACTACCTTTATACCATTATTAATTCTTCCCCCTCCCAATACAGCTTTTTAAAAGCAATAACATGCAAGAATGCTAAGTGAAACCCATTTGAATTTGGTACTCTTTGAGGACAGGGTTTTACGTAAGTAGTGGTAGTAGGAAGGACAGAATTCTAATAGTTATTTTGGTTGTTTTCCCCCCTAATAAATTCATGGATTATAGAGTCCCAGGCATAACTCTATAGGATTAGGATACTAGGATTTTAGGAACATACTATAAATGTATCTTTTGTTATTCTCATATATGATCTACATTATAACCCAAGTCAAGAGGGTTTAATTTAGCTTTGAAATAGGCTTATTCAAACATTTGACTTAATGAAAATCTGGAGGTTTTATTATTGTAACATATTTGGAAGTTACTTGGAATATATGAAGCTTCATTCAGTAATCATGATTGCCCTGTACTGTGTATTAATCCCCTTATATTTTTGGCTCAAGATATGGGGGGGACCTGTCAATAATTGACTTGATGGCAGCAGATTATTTAAGTGTATAGGATGTGTACTCAGTCCTTCTTAATGGCAGAGGAAACACAAAAAAGAAATGTACGATATTTGAACCTCGTCAGGGCATTAGGAGACTATCATGTAAATAAATACCGAAAGATTCAAATAACTGACAAAATAATATTACAGAAGCTATTATCTTGTCGCTCAACTGCTAGAAATTACCTAAACTTTCAAAAATGATTACAGGAGGATAGAAGGTGACATTGTTGAGAGGTCTCTGACTCTTATGAGCTGGAAGAGCTAATTCAAGAAGAATATGGTGTGAACTGTGCATTTTATACAGACCGAAAGCCTAGGGGTTTGTGAAGTGGTGGCGGACTGAGTCTGTGGATTGAATTGTTGGGACAGTAGGGATTTTTCTCTGGGGAAAGCAGTGGTATACAGGACAATCGAGCCTTTTACGTGGTGCGCAGGCGTTCACAAGCTACGGGACGAACACGTCGTTTGCTCGAGGCTGTGGCTTGACGCCGGCACTGGAAGGCCTGGGACGAGCAGCAGGAGAGTGTCGCTAACCTCCGCAGAAGGCTTTGAACCAGCAAGAGTGCACGCTTGGACTCCGCTGAGGGGACCAGAGAGTGAAGGGCAAATGCGAAAAACGATCTATATTTAAAATAAATGTTTAGCCCAATGATGGACCTTCTCATGCAAAGTGGAAAGGTCCAGCCCTGCCTTCGAGGAGGTTGTCCTTAAGGGTGGTCTCAGGACATTGTGAGGAGCATGGTACCAGACTAGAGACAAGATCAAGTACTGTGGCAGCGCCAAACAGGCCCTTGGCCAGTTAAAATGGCTTATTTTCATCATCGTAGTCTTTCTCAGCTTCCTAATTTTTTAAAGGAATAAATGTTTGTTTAAGCTTAAGAAAACCATTGGGGATTATGTTGTTTCTGGCTGTTCATGGAGCAGTGCAAGGGAGACTGGCCTGGCATCAGTGGGAGCAGCATCTCCCTAGAAATGGACCATGCCTGCCTGTTGATTCTCTCTCCAGGTGGTTCTCTGGCTAATTAAAGTTAAAGCAGCGTTCATCCAATGTACCCTCTTCTTTCACGTTTTCGGGATGAAAAAAGTAAGATTGCGTCCTGGAAGCCCTGCCTAGGCACAGTAGCAGAGATGGCATTTGGAAGGTGCCAGTTACTTCGTACCGGAGTCCTGGTGGCGTGGTGCCTTCCAACCATCAGCCGCTCTGGGAGAAGGCGGACGGAGGCTTTCCACTCCCTTAAAGAACAATCTTGGAAACCCAAAGGGTGCCGTCGCCCTGCCCTGGAGGGTTACTGTGAGTCAGCAGGGACTCAGTGACGTAGTGTACTTCATAATCGAGTTTAGCATGTTTCCTCGTATGCCTCGATTATTTCTTACGTACCCCTCCCCACCTTTTCCGTCTTCTAGCTTAGTTTTGCATGCCCTAAGTTCTCCAGTTTCTTACTGTGTGTCCCTTGTTAGTCCTCTGTTAAATTTCGCTGAGGAATTAGAGTGGTGCTGGGCACCACACTCTACATCCACATTTGTTTTTAATCTCTGCAAAAATTTGGGACTGATTTCTCTTACTTGCCATTCAGAAGCTCCTTTCAAATCAATAGGAATTACATATGTGTTGAGGGTAGGAAATAATTCATGATGTTGGGAACGAGAATCTCCTTACAGAGTTATTTTATGTTTCTTTATTTTTGCGTAGATTTCCCCCATTAATTGAGTACTTTTGCTCTCGTGTCAAACTCACAGGGAGACGGGGGTTTGCTCTACAGCTTACAGTGGGCGAGACTAGATGTAAAATGCGTTAGCTTTATTTAGTTTGCCTTAAATCTTTTACTGCAATACAGAAAACGAAGGATCTAAGATAAAGCAGCTCCTGTTTTCTTGGGGGGACTTTGAAATAGAGAGGGAGCCATGGTGGCCTAGGGTTATCTGTTGAGCTGCGATCCGTGTGCTGCGGAAGACTGGGAAAGACTGGGCTTTCTACTCCAGGGAAACAGTTACAGTTTCTGTAACCCATGGGGGCTCCCAAGGCGTCACCAGTGACTTAGATGACAGCGAGTTTGGGGTGTTTTTTTTTTGGTTTTTAAAGTACAACAATGTCAATATGATCTAAAGTTGTCATACTTGTATTTTTGACTCTTATTTTCTATTGGCAGCATATGGAAATAGATTAATCCATTTGTAAATAAGTTACTTTAAAACATTGACCGTTCTGCTTATATGACTTTAGTAAAGATGACTGTGTAATTAGCAATTAAGTTAAATTCACTTAGGCAAGGTTCCAAATAGGCTAAAAGTTAAGTGTGCGTATGTACACCTCTGTGTGCGTGTGTGTCGAGATCTTTCTTTATTTTGAAAGTACATTATCATTTCCCTGAACTAGGACAATAGGGACATTTTTCACAGTCAAGAATAATCTAAACACTAGATTCTGAACCTTCAACCTTCAAATGTTGTTTAATTTTTAGAATCATTAACACCTTTAGTGTATTAAGATGTGATTTTTGTTAATCTCTTATTTTATTATCTTTCTTTTAGAATTGTTCTACTTGTGGTAAAGTTATTTTATAGAATTCACTCAGGTTTACATATTTGAATGTTAAAAGCAATTCATTTAACTGAAGTAATTTATTGTAACATATATATTTGTATGTAGGAAAAATGATATTTAGATTTAGACAATAACATGCAAACTGGCTATAAAATAAAAATAATAGGCTGATGTTCTGAAGGAAAAGGTTAGGAAAATGTTTTTAATATAGTGGCTATTTACGTAGACTATAGAATTATAGTAATCTCCAACTTACTCCCCAAATAAAACTGTCTGCTACATAGTTCTTTTCCGCTTCAGGCATGGCCAGGGAGCAGTGTCTCCTTCAAATGTTTGCGTTTCTGTTAGTGAACTCTTTCTTTCACTTTTCATCTCAAGCTTCTCTTCTGCATCATTAATGAGCTTTATTTCCTATCTTTGTTCCGTATGTTCTCTGTAAAATGATGCACAGCTTACGTGGTGAAAATGAATTTCCCCAAGCTGCTCTCAGTAATCAAAGCCCTGTGTCTTTGACCACTTGTCCCATGTGTCTTTATTAGAAACTCAAAGACTAGTGATCTGTGTTTGGTTAAAATAGAAAATTAGGTTCAAACGTGGTAATTCCCACCATTTCATTTCATAAAGTGCTTTCCTATGTCATAAGTCTCGTGTAATTTGGTTCTCTGCAGATAAACGTGTGGAAGACTGGCCTCTGATGCAATCCCCATGGCCGACACTCGGTATAAGTACGCTCTATCTCCTGTTTGTGTGGCTCGGTCCCAAATGGATGAAGGACCGAGAACCCTTTCCGATGCGCTTAGTGCTCATTCTCTATAATTTCGGCATGGTTTTGCTTAACTTGTTTATCTTCAGAGAGGTAAGTTTGAGGTCACAATGTAGTAATTTTCCGGGGTTATAGACTATAAAATTATAATGTATAATATGTAAAAGTTGTTCTTGAAATATTGTATTCCAAGGTAACAGTTTTGAACTCCCAAACCGGCAGCCATCGAGTTGACTTTGCCTCATCCTGGCCCTCTAGGACAGAGCTCAACCAGCCCGTAGGGTTTCCAGTGCTCTAATCCTTACAAAAGCCGGCTGGTCATCTCTCTCCCAGGGCTGGCTGCTGGGCTTGAGCTGCTTTTTGGCTGGCAGCTGAAGGCTTTAGCGACTGTACGTCCATCCAGTACTCCGTCCTTGTATGTCTGTCGATGTATACACGCACCCACGCGTATAAAAAGGGATTTGTAAAAGCATACATAAAGTCTACGACAGTTTAAAATAGAATTTTGAAACAAACATAGACCCTTGTTTTTTTTTTTTTAACTTTTCTCAAACTCACTTTCCTCCTTGTAAAATGGACATATAATCTACCTTCACGGTTTTTAGGGCTCCCTGGTGGCATTTGGTGGGTCATAAGGCTGCTAATCCCAAGGTCAGCAGTCGTAACCCATCAGTCACTCTGTGGGAGGAAAATTAGCCTGTCTGTCCCTATGAAGATTTGCAGCCACACAAGCCCCATGAAGGAATTTTACTCTGCTCTTTAGAGTCAGTATGGGTTGGACTCAACTTGGTGGCAGTGAATTACTACTATTAAAGTTAAGTTCCCATGAAACTTTTGTGCTGAGATATCAACTCTACCTCATACTGAGAGAGACTGATGACCGTGACATACATCTGGGAGTCACCCTGCTTTCGCTGGTTCCTGTTAATGACCCAGAGTGGCCTGCATCTAGCAAACTGAATTAAAGTAGTCACATAAATTACAGTTTTTAAAAAATGAAGTACTGTCAGCTAAATCATCAAAGTTGTGCTTTGTTTTGTTTTTTGAAAGAGAGTCCCTGCTTATTTTCCTAACATTGTTGTTCTGTTCTCTGGGGCCATACAAAATTCCAAACTCTCTTCATGGATAATTTGCTAGGACCCAGAAAGCGCCTCAGTCAAATGGTGCCTAATTGTCTAACTTATTTCATTTTAATCCCAAACAAAATGCAATGACATTATGTAAGAGGATTTAACTTTTTAGCTGCATATTTTGATTAGTAAGCCAATCATCACAGTGCTGATCAAAAATTATAAATAAATTGGTTTTACTGTTAATTATTGAGTTATTTAATATGTGCCAAACATGATGCAAAAATTATCCTAAACTTTCAGAAATTTGGGTGCATTTAATTATGTTTGATGATTTGGAATTCTTATTCTTCAGAACATTAGGTGTTGGTTTGAGAAAATGCTGACTTTATAATATTTTGACAGTGAGTGCAAGGAAGAAGTAAAAATTCTAAAATTGTGGTAATGATTGTACCTCTCTTCTTGATGATTGAACTATTGAATTGTATGATATATGTGATTATGTGCCAATAAAATGATTTTAAAAAGAATAATTTGAAAGCATACATATTGTAATTTTTATTTCAATGCTGCATCTGTTAAAGCTTTAAATTTCTCCCCTCCCCCCAGTTATTTATGGGATCCTATAATGCAGGATACAGCTATGTTTGCCAGAGTGTGGACTACTCGGATAATGTCCATGAAGTCAGGGTAAGTGTGTTAGCAACATTGTTAATGATGTGAAATGGACTTAGTTTTAGAGGTGCCGTTTTGTGAATACATAAATGTTCTTTCATGGCACTGAAATTATACTGGGTTGTTTAGAGCCAACAAAGTTGTGTTTTACTTTAAAAATATACAATTGAGAATATGCTTTTATACTTCCGATATAATCTATCATTTTTCATTCGGGAAGTGTAAGAGTGAATGTGTGTCTGGTTACTAGAATGAAGTCCTTTTTAAAGCAGGGTAGATATTCAGCATATAGGTATTTTAGATGTTTGGTTTTCTTTTCGTTTTTTAAGCAAAGAACCCTATAAAGAGAGTCCAGTTTAAGGAATGGTAACTGGTTATCCACTATATAAGCTATAGTCAATTAAAGATAGCAAACTTTGTGTAGGTCTGAACTCAGAGGGTGTTTATGAGATTCTCTTGACATGTATATGTCAAATGCAAAATAGAATGTTAGTAGCCTTCTTTGGAAAAATAGCTCTTTGTCAAGAGCTAGCCAATATAAATAAGAGTATTCATAAGATTCAAGATAAAGTTGTGTGAATATATTCAATATTGTATGCCCATAGCTTCAATCCTTATTAGAAGAATTTTGTGCCGATGAAAAGCCCCCCCTTTGGTTATCACATTGGCTCCCCCTCTTCGCCAGATGTGGCTAAAGCCTCTTCCCTATGCCGATTCTGAGAGTCACTAGAGACACCGGTGAAAAGCCAGAGCCCCTCCCAGCTTTCACGGGCCTATGTTCTTGTGTAAGGAGAGGAGTAGACCATAGTCACGTGGCAGACGGTGAAGAAGAAAATAAAAGCTGGGCTGTGGTGAAGAGCCGGAGCCCTGGGGGCCTGGTGCTTATGGGTTGGGCTGCAGTTCAAAACCACCAGCCGCGTCTAGGGAGGAAGCAGGCGTTCTATCCCTTGAACAGCTGATCTGGGAAGCACACAGGGACAGCTCTCCCCTGCCTGTGGGGGCCTTGAGTCAGAATTGAGTCCATGACAGTGAGCTTTGGGTTGAGTGAGCGAGAGAGCAGGAGAGTACTTTGCTATTTAAATTGGTTGATGAGAAAATTTTTTTCTCCTAATAATCTGTGTTGCCAGAGAACCTCATTAGTGCAGAGCTGACTTCTGTGGTCTTGCCTGATTTAAGGGAGAAGGGAGGAGAGTTTGCTTTCAGGAAGGCATGTGCTTAGAGAAACGTTTACCCTCAGTTACAATGATAAATTATTATATATTTTTTTGGATAAAGACTTAAAAATAACATCAAAATCTCAGCAGCACTGCTTTCTTTATGCACCACTCTTAGGAGCCCTGGTAGGCAGTGGCTACGAGTTAGGCTGTTAAATATGAGTCGGAATCGAATCAGTGCAGTGTTTGGTTTGGTTACACTGTTCTTCACTGTGAACCTGCTTCCATGATCTATCTAAACTCTCAGTTCTTGAAAAAAAAATTAGATACTGTGAGTGCTATATGCTAGGATAAGAAAGAGCCTGAACTTAGCAGCAGATCAGATTGAAATCTTTTGTTCTCTCTTCTTCCCCAACTCTCCTTCTTCATCGCAACTCGCTCAGGGTGCGTCTATCCGCTCAAACTATACTCCATTTTGAGCAGCTCAGTCAATTAGGGTGTACCACATCTGATGAATTGCACCCTAATGGAGCTGATGAACTAAGATTTATAAGTTTAGCTAGTGGATTTATAATGTTGTCTTTATGAGCAAGATGGAGACTTTTGGAACATCATCATCTAATCACTAAAGAGTTATGCTATTGCATGATAGTTAGTTCTTGGTAAACCAAGTCGTGAAGGATGCATTTTATAGACATTTGTGTGCATAATCTCATTTTCTCATAATGCTTTAATTACAAATCAATAATGCCTCAGTTATGTTCAAATATTTTCCTCAATCTAAGTAAGATGTTATCTTACTAATAAAAATTTAAATACCTTATCATATTTCAAACCTATCAAAATAAATAAGTAAATATTAATAATGGATATTCCATAATATGCATTTAATCCCGCCCTCCTCTTTTTCCATGAAAATCTCTCAACAAACCCAAAGCTCCATTTTTCTGAATGAAAATTAACCAGAAACTATTTAAAGTAAAAGGATAGGGACAAGGCATGTCAGAAGTTCATTCCCTCTCCACTTTTCTGATGCAGTAAGAATGAGCAGTTCTAGAACGTTTCTTTCTGTTTGTTTTCATTTTAATAGGGTGCCTAAAGTTAGACAATAGAGATTTTGGTGAAATGTAGCCACAATTAATGTACCATGCACTCACACCGAATAAACAGTAGTCCTATTCAATTTTTTTCAGGATAGTTCCTTTTTTTTTTGCCCTAATCATTTTCTTATTTTACATTTTATTAGGGGCTCATACAACTCTTATCACAATCCACACATAAGAAGTAGAAGTGTGCTAATATCATGAAGTATTCAGTTTCAGAATAGAATTTAGTTTTTCAAAATGCTAATAATTATAATAT
This sequence comes from Tenrec ecaudatus, assembly GCF_050624435.1. NCBI lineage: Eukaryota > Metazoa > Chordata > Mammalia > Afrosoricida > Tenrecidae > Tenrec > Tenrec ecaudatus. Next base: position 94,343,260 of record NC_134536.1, read on the forward strand.
TGCTTAGAGGTGGTAGAATGCATATTGTGTGTCAGGAATCTCTTATTTTTCATTCATCCCCTGTGTCACTTAATCACTTTCATGTATGTATCTCTTCTCATATATATAAGGTAGTTTCTAACATTAGGAAAATCATTTTAAGATATTATCTCTTTTGTCCAAGACCTTATCTGTCACTTTCTAGATATCATTTATTATGCTAAAATGGTTAGCATTACTTTATTTTTAAGTAGTAATAATAGTAGTTAATAATAAATGCATTGCTGTGAGTAGCAAACTATTTTATACCTGTTGTCATTTACTACTTGCAACAATATTATTCAAGTAAATAATTCTCAACTTTTTCTCGTTCCTCTTTACCCACACTTTAAAATCACAATCTTGTTTAAAACAACAACAAGCAGAGCAAAAGAAAAACTCACGACATCCAACAGATGTAGATAGAAAATAAGGAAGGCCTTTTTCAACTCTGAAACACCTAAGCCTGCCTTTTAATGAATCTGTGTCAAGCTCCTGGCACACAAAGATGTATAAAGGGGTTTCTGTAATTCTACCTCATTTGTTATTTGTTTGAACCTGGGGGTTTGTCATATAAAACATCGGGTATTAAAAAAAATAAGTTTAGGTTACTGTTAATAGTAGACTTCTTTCAAAATACTTGAAAACTTATCTCAGAGGTCACCTCTCCTGGACTCCTAATCTCAGAATGCAGTGTAATCTTTCTTAGCATCTGGCGTCTTAATGAGAGCCCAGGCCAAGAAAAGACTTAGGCATGTAAGCAGGATTATATTTATGACCTGGGAGTACCCAAACCAAACGCACTGCCGCCCAGGCGAGGCAGTCTCATAGCTACCCGACAGGGTAGGACTGGCCCTGTAGATTTCCAAGACTAACTCTCTACAGGAGTCGAAAGCCTCATCTTTCTCCCTTGACCTAGGAATAGCAAATCTTGAGTATTTTTGTTTGTTTGTTTTAATTTATCATCTTAAAGATTGTACCACTTAATACAAGTTGCTGCTGCGCCTGGCTTGCCAAATACTTTAAAGTGAGAAAGGGACAGACATGAACAGAGACCAGGTGCTGCATACATTTACCTGATGTTGTATCTCCAGTGTAATGTATACTAGGCATGAACCGCTAAAGTGTTTTTCTACAATAAACATCTCGGTTTTCCCACCAAATTGAAAGACATAGCAATACAAATGTGTTTACGAAAGACATAGCAACAGGAATGTGTTTACAAGTCTGTTTTTATTATTTTGAAATTATGTGATGCCTAGCTATTTCTCTGGATCATTGCCACCGTGTAAAGCTCTTCCTTTCCCATCTCTCCTTGCAGGTAGGTAATTGAGTTTCAAACCTACTTAGCCAGAAATGATTCCATTCTATGCCTTGTACATTTTGTACAATGAAGATAATTTTGGACTTCTTTACAGCGTGTAGAAAAACATGAGCGTAGCCTGGTGCTTACAGTGTGCCTTTCTTTTCTTTTTCTTTGCAGATAGCTGCTGCTTTGTGGTGGTACTTTGTATCTAAAGGAGTTGAATATTTGGACACAGTGTTTTTTATCCTGAGGAAGAAAAACAACCAAGTGTCTTTCCTTCATGTATATCATCACTGTACAATGTTTACATTGTGGTGGATTGGAATTAAGTGGGTGGCAGGGGGACAAGGTGAGTGCTCTCAGGACACGCTTGCTTGCATTAAAGTATGTAATAAACATATTGGGGAGAGTAATGGGAATCTAGGAATCTGACTGGTTCGGCCATTTAGCTTTTGTAGTTAACTATACTGATTCATTTCATCTATTTTTTTAATTTAAAGAAATCAAAACATTAGCTTTCAGCCTCTGACTGCCTCAATATTTAAAGATGTATGTCAGCAATGAGTGAAACTCAAATGTAAATAAGTGAGCAATATTGTGCTGTGGAGCAGTTCTGGGAATTCTGATCCCAGAGGGTACCAAGACACAGCCCTTAGTGTGCAGACTCCATCTGTAGTCCAAGCCCAGAGCCCCTCTCCTCCCAAAGAGGTCTCAGATGATCCTGCGGCTTCTCCTTCAAAGGGATCTCACAAAGCCCTGTGAATGCCAGAGAGGGTCTAAATCTACTGCTTGGCCTACCTGTGCTCCCACTGTTTCCAGGTGCCAATAATTTGAGAATAATTCACAAGAGTGAGCCACAAAAAAAAAAAATTCTCATGGGAACCCATGGAACAAGTCATATAGTATAATTCACCTTAGCCAGTGTCATATTATGGTAATTGGCAATTTAAGATTTCACACGAACAGATTATTATTCACTGCCATCGAGTTGATGCTGCCTCAGCGACCCGCTCGGAGAGCAGAACTGGCCCCCGTGAGTTGCCAAGGCGACTTTTCACGGCAGTGGAATGCCCATCGCGCCCCTGAGGAGCAGGTGGCCCTTCCACACTGCAAACCTGGCTTTTTGCAGTCCCCTCCCTTCGCCCCCCGCCCCCAGACCACTCTGCCACCAGCACTCCCAATAGACGATTCCTGGGACTCCAATGGAAAGTCACACAGTTGAACTCGTTTTAAAAAGAGAATTAGTAAATCTGAACTGACCTTTAAAATCACTTTATGACAAGGTTTATTTTTAGTATAACTGTATTTTGATATAACTCTTACTCACAAAAAAAAAGAATTCCATTGACTTAGGCTGACTGGACTATCTGAGTAAATTTGTATATACCAAATGAATCATTCTAAAAAAAATTAATTCAATTAAATAAAGCGCTAAGCAGAGCCCATTACTGTCAAGTTGATGCAGACTCTTCATGGCCCAATAGAGAGGGCCGAGTCGAGCTGCCCCACAGGATTTTGGTGGCTCTCCATCTCTAAGATGCACCCGTCACAACTGGTGCCATACCGGGGTCTTCAAACCCACCAGCCTCTCGGTTAGCATCAGTTAAAGACCTATTGTTGCTATTGTTGTAAATATGTATATTGACTCAGCTAAAGGCAGTAATGGAATAGTTACAAATCTACTTGGATGGTTACATGTTTGAAGATGACATTCAAACCCGCCCCCCATCCCCAACACAGACACACACACACACACACACACACGCACACACACGGATAGTGGAAGTGAAGGCAATATTGCAGTAGTTCTAGTATTAGCATCTACTTAAGTTCACTAGCACGTGCCCTTTAAAAGCTTGAAGCTTGTCACCTTGAAGGGCCTTTCTGTTTGAAAGACATGTGCTCTCTTGTCTGTATGATTGAAACATCTAAAGTTTTTTAAGCACCTCATTTGGTCTGAAGAGAAGGTTTGCTCATTAGTACTAGCTCCTTAATTCCATATCAATATTAAAGAGTAAATGTTAGAAAATTATGTAGATTCATTTCTTTCAGCCCACAAGGTTTAGGGTTTCAAACATTTTTCTGTATTTTGCAATCATCTACAGCATTTTTTGGCGCTCAGCTAAATTCCTTTATCCACGTGATCATGTACTCGTACTACGGGCTAACTGCATTTGGCCCATGGATCCAGAAGTACCTCTGGTGGAAGCGATACCTGACCATGTTGCAGCTGGTGAGTTAACTACCTTTAGAGATTTTTCTGGTGAAACACTAAAAATGCTTTCTGCTTAGCAACGGGGAAATCTTAAGTCATTTTATTTCGTTTTCTGTAACACCGTTAGCATTCTCTAGCCGTTTCTCTAGCTTTAGCGGTTGCGGTTGCATCGCTGTGTTAACCTACCTACTCATGGCTCTGAGTGGTCTGAGCCGCTTCCTTCTTTCAATGCCTGACTGCACACAGCACTTACCCTTCAAAGAGAAAAATTCTTTTCATCAGTCTGTGAAACGGATAATTAATTCCCAAAGTTCACTACAAAGCACATACATAGATCCATATAAAACTAGGGGCGGGGGACGACTATGTTTTTTACTCAGGTGATTTTTTTCTCAATCCTAAATTTTTTTTTTTCCAAAACCATTTTATTGGGAGCTCATAGAGATGTCATGTCATTCCCTGGTTCAATCACCTCAGGCAGTATTATACAATGGCTACCACACTCGGTTCCAAAATATTCTCTTCTTTGAATTCCTTGATATCGGATCCCTTTACCCCCTTCACTGTACACGCCCAGGGACCCTTATTCTGCTTGTTGTCGCTATAGATTCATACACCAAACCCAGGAAAACATATCAGAGATAAACCCCAATGTGAATAAAACAAAACAAAAAGAAAAACCCAGAAAATGTTGAAAACCTGATGGGTATTAGTGACAAGGTTTGAACCATTCAAGTCAGGTTGAACATTTTAATCCCTTACAGCCATGTCTCCAATCCTCTCCGTTGGGTAACCAGTTTCTTCCCATCCTCCATTATGGGAAGAGGGAAATCACTGGAGGCTTATTTTCTGTGTAGATCTCACAAATCTATCCTGGGCTTCCACTGTAGCCGTAGCCTTCCGTGAACCAGAATCTCACAGTTTAGGCTCTGATAACTATTTCTTCCTTTGACTTGGGACTACATGATTTATAATCCTGGGTCACGGATGTTGGTGTGCCTCTTCCATGTGAGTTGACATCGCACTTAGATGGCTGCTTGTTTGGAAGCAAGTCTTTAAAACACCAGGATGCTATTCTATCTGATATCTGGGAAGCATCCAGTTTCTTCACTACACTTTGCTATATAGCACTCGTGTCTTCTGTGTTCCCTTACTGAGCAAGGCCATTATGCAAAAACCAATTGCTCTATTTTTTAAAACGAATTGTTCCTAAGTTGGAGCTATAAATTCTAAAATTTTTATTATGATCTCTCTTCATCTTCTACCTGTTTAAATGTTTTGTGGTTTCATTTCTGTTTTTCAGTCCTCAACAGGTCCTCAATGTTTAGACGGTCAAACTTGAAAAGAAAGCACAGGGCCAAGCAGACAGTGATTCAAAGGGAGGGAAATGAGGACCAGAGAACTCTTCAATTTCCTAAACCCAGGCCTTACAGAGCAGCGTTAGGAATTCGAAAATGCTTATATTCAGACCAGACCATCTTCAGCACATCCTCCTCGTAGGGCTTCTTGTAGAACTCGGGCGTGTCAGTGTAACATTCAGAGATAGGCAGGCACAAGCCTATAATCAAACTGAAACATCTAAAAACAACCTGGTAGCTATTCTTCAAGACTAGGAATTTAATTTACCTTAATCATAGTGTGTACATAGCTTTATCAGTAGAGTCGCATTTGGAAATATTATTCATCTCTTGTTTTAAGTTGCTAAACAGCTGGCCAACCAAACAGGAGACACAACTTTTGTGGAATGCTGGGTGTGAATGATTCATTAGTAACTAAGATGCTACTGGATGCTTTCTTCACTTTTTTGTGCAAGTTGTTTATACAGTTGTGTAATCCATTTTCCCTGTTGATTAGTAACTAACCACAAGGGAAGAGATGCCCGAAATTATGTGAGTCATTTATATCTATTATTTTGAGAGCTTGTTCCTGGCTCTTCTGGAGCAATTCCCATACTCAATCTTATCCTCTTTTATAATGAAGTGCGTTCTAAGAACCATTGTGAAGCCAAGCATTTTTAAAAATCTGTATTTTGCCTTGGGAAATTAAAAAAATTATGTATCCTGATATAAATTTCTGCTTACATAGAATACATTATTTTAAAAATAATATTTAATATAGCAATTGATGTTGATAATACAGTCCTCAAAGAGAACTCAGTTCTCTGCTACAAGAATGATGTTGCTCTGACGAGGAAGCCAACTGGTTGTCAATGGGCTGATTCTTGCTCATGGTGACTCCCCCCATCCCGACTCCCCCCCTCCATGTGTCAGCGTGGAACCACCCTCACCCCAGGGTTTTGAGTGGATGTTTGTTCAGAAGTAAGCCAGTAGGTCTTTCTTCAGCAGTACAGGTGGTCTCCATCCTCCCGCTTTTACTTTCTCTTGACCGTTGATACTGTCCATCTTTAGAGAACATTGCTCAATAAATATCAATGGCGGCCAGACACTGTGCTGGAAACTTGGGAGTCAGCAGTGACCAAGGCTAAGCCCTGTCCTCTGGTGTTAACATTCTACTGGAAAAATGGGTAGTAAACAAATATAAAAACAATTTCAGATAACCATGACTATTCAGATCAAAGGAGAAAAACCACAAGAAGGCGCTTTGTTTCATTGGGATAAAGAGCGGGCCGTTTGCATAGAGCCTGGTGGTCAGGAAACCCTGGCCTGGGAGATTGCCTTGGGACTGGGGTCCCAGCGAGGAGGCTGGCCAGCCACGAGAGCCACTGTGCGAACCCGGGCAGTGTGGCACGTCTGGGCTTGGTCGATGAGCAGACGCTTCTGTCGTTCGGACAGTTACGTTGTGTCCGGTTAAGTGTGCCCGGTGGTTTTGTTTTTCAGGTTCAGTTCCATGTGACCATCGGACACACAGCGCTGTCTCTGTGGAATGACTGCCCCTTCCCCAAGTGGATGCACTGGGCTCTCATTGTCTATGCCATCAGCTTCATCTTCCTCTTCCTCAACTTCTACGCTCGGACATACAACGTGCCTAAGAAGTCCAAACCTGGAAAAACCGCCGTGAATGGCATTTCAGCCAACGGTGTGAACCAATCAGAAAAGCAGCTGGCGATAGAGAATGGAAAACAGCAGAAAAACGGAAAAGCAAAGGGAGAGTAAATTGAACTGGGCCTTACCCGTTGCTGCCAGTGAGGAACCTCCCATTTCATATCAATTTCAGGGAAGACAGAAGCAAATGAGGGCTTAGGGGTGGGGAGAGAAGGCACTGTGCTCTTTGTGCTGGGGCCTGCAGAGCGAGTCCGGTGTTAGCTACAATACCCGGGGGTTTTATTTATGAAGGTTTTATTTTAAACTTAATTTTTTTTTATGACGTTAGCCTTGATGTTGTCCAGACCAAAGCAATCATCATGTGACTTTGGACACTCACCCTCTCTGCTCCCGTCCATTTGTGTAATGGATGCGATTTTCCATGGGTTTTAGTACACATCCATTCTCCAGTCTGAATCTTAGACGATCACAGAAACAGTCATTAAGAATATTTTTGGCTAGATTACTCACTACCTATTCATTAAAATCATTTATATTACATGTTCTGGTCCAGAGCGGGAAACACGATCTTTAAGATGTATACTTTTCAATTCACTTGCTGGCCAGCATGGTTGACTCGCTCCACCTCTTGTCTGAATATACCCTATTGATTGTAATAGAAAACTTTTAAAATCTGCTCATCTCTGTAGATGCTTAGAGGTTTGATGATGATGGTATTGGTGAAAGTGAGGAAAAATAACAGTAAAATCCCGTCTGGTGAACAAAAAGTCACCATGACTCATGGCACAGATCACTGTGGGAACCAATTTTTATGATGAAATCTTGAGTAGCCTCGAGTACGCCTATGACTATCAGAAATATATTATGAAAAGTACGATTATTGTCTGATGGGAATATGAAACAGCTCCGGTCTTCATTGGTAACATCATAAGATAGGGACATCTATGTGCTGTTAGCAGAGAGTATGTTGATTTTTATCAGGCTTTCCTTGTTTTGATTTGTGTCTGTTATTAACTTTTCATTTGTGGAAATATACCTACCTCTTATGTTGGAAAGAACATCTAAAATTAAATAAATTTTCATTTTAAAAAAATCAAGGAGTCCTATAATGTAAATTTCAGTTGTATTTCACTGGAGTGCATTGGGGGGTGGTCTGTTCCGATTTGGTCTCATTTTGAAAATAGCACACACCCAACTTTTCTGTGAAGCCCTCCTTCCCTTTCAGCCGTTTCGTTTTGGAATGCTGCTTGCATTGTGACTGAGTTACAAGGACCGTATTTATTAACCGCGTATGAAGTGTAAGCCCGTTGTCGCGCAGTGTTCTTGACTCCTTGGTGCTAAAGACCGTCGAATTCAGTGCTTGACGTTACAAGTTGTGGAAACACAGAAATGACTAAAAGCGAAAGTGGTCAGAATGATAAAATTAACTTTGCAAATTCCCAAATGAAGTATTTCATGTAGTACTTGTAACACGTATGTGGGCACAACCAGATGACCGCTAAGGAAGAGAATCCGTACTGTGCTAACCTAGGATAACTCGCTAGACGATGCTGCCAGGGGTCACTATGGAAACAGAAAATGTGACCAAAAAGAAGCATGACTATTTCTAACTTTTTCTTGACAATATGATAAAAACTGCATGTACAGGATGGATGCTGTTTGTGCAGACACTCTCAAAAATTTTGTAAACTATAGAAATGTATTGTGCGTTGAAACTAAACAACTTTTCCCAAAGGCATGCGGCCGCAAGAACTGTGCAGAAACGTGCAGTGCCCACCGTAGGTTGGCATAAGAGGATCCACCACCTTTGTTTTTGCGGCTGAGTGTATAATAACTAGACATTTGTAAATCTTTGTGAACATTCTGTACTGGTTTCCGAGTGATTCATCCCCTGCTACCTGATTCAGCACAATAAATATTTGACTGTTGTGGGAAAAAAAAGATTTTTTTTATTAATCCGTTTCTTATTTAAATTGTCTGTGAGAAGAGTGTTTGAAGTGGTTGTTATATAATTCTGACTTTCTGTTACCAGTTTTCCTTTGTCGAAAAGACATGAAACTAGAACGTGAGTTTTTATAATTTCCTGGGAAAAGCAGATTTTTAATGGTAGCACAGTTTACTTGGAAAACCAGTTGTCTTGGGAGCAGATTTGGGACTCGGACGTAGCACATACATTTTCTTCAATAGCATTCTTACACGTGTCATTTCAAATGTGACCTCAGGTACAGTTTACTGCTGTGCTTTTTTTGGGGTGGGGTGGGAGTGGTGGCTGTCCCCAGACTAAAGCATGAGGAGCACATGTGCTCTTACATTTAGACCATTCCGTCCTTACTATGCTTTCAGGTTCTTTATCAAAGGTCGTTTGTAGATGGGATAAAGACAGCCTTTCCCACCAGCACTCTTAACGTCTCAAACATTACATCTACAGTGCATGCTTCAGATAGACAATCAGTGGCTGAGGATTATTTTGGGTACAGCTTTATAAGTAAAGTCATTTTTTCTTATTTATGAGCCAGGCAAGTCCTTGACTGTCTGCAATGGTGAGGGATGCGTGAGGCACACACTTCATTTTCCAGGTCACTCTGTGGCGCGTCCAGCTCACCTTCCTTCTCTTCCTGACACTCGCAAGTCCGTTCTACAGGTGGGACCCAAAAGACGATTAGGGTCAGTCTTAACGTTTTAAATCTCCTACTGTCTCGTCACACACTCTAGGCATTGAAATATTTGAATACACGGCACTCACATTTTCGAAGAGGAAAGCCAGCAGTACTGGGTATTTGTTAGGGATATTTCTAATACCTGGTTTCTTCCAAATCTGCAGTTTGGTTACTCTGAGGGGGAGTAACTGAGAATACCAGAAGGTGGACATGAGTTTTGCTACGTTATATCTATTTGCTCATATGACGACAATTCGGGCACCATCTAGGGACAACTAAGAGGGGGCTGAACCTTTTGATACCATCCTCATTAGAATGCGACAGATCCCACTGAGCTGTTTACACGCTGCCATGTGGCCTCGGGGAAAGCAGCTTGTCAACAGCCTTCATCTCCGTGATCTGTATTTGGAACACTTGAGAAAAACGACCACACATGGTGGGATATCCAGGGTCTTGCTCATGACAGACCTGCTGGCTTAGACTTAAGTGTCCTGCTGGGTGGGAAATAGGGCGGCAGAGTCCGAGAGGGAGACTCAGCACCCAATCAGAAACTGAACCTGCTTAAGGAGGTGGGTCCCCTGGCACTCAGCTCTTGTCGAGTGATTGTGACAAGAGGCCTTGGAAAGCAGCCCTTAATAATGGTATCTCTTAGGATCCATGTTTAGTCTTCTAGGTTGATAACTTTTGAGTGAGAAGAAACACAAAATCATTGATGAAAAATACCATCAATCACGGAGTTTCCTAATTCCAAGTACAGAGGAAAGGTAACGGCTGTGTGACTTGAATGGCACAGGATGTTTGTTTTGTTTTTTTAAGTAGACCGAAGAGATTTAAAGGTCTAACTGGGAAATTATAATTGGTACATCTACTACCAGATGAGAATTACAGGATTCTATCTTGCTAAAAGAGCCCTGTGATTTATGAAGGAAGTGGTTCATAGCTGTCATTAGACGGTTAAATAAAAGCCATTCTAGGTGGGCAAGTGATGGTTTGAGATAGCTCGTGGTATCTTGCTATCTCTTACACTTACAGGCCATGACCTGTGAGAAATGAAACACTTTCTACCTGACGGTTTTTAAAATACAAACAAGCCAAAACATTTGTTGGTTTTTTTTGAGAGGAGGGGAGTCACTTCCATTTTACTGTAGAAAAGCATGCATGCATGCTTACTCATAAGAAAACATTTTCCTTTGAATCTCCGCTCCGTGGAGAGCTGGTCTGAAATGAAACTTCACAGACATTTATGAATGTTTCCATTCCATTCTCAATAGGGAGGGTTTCTCAGAGAGCATTCTTTAGTCTTAGAACCTTTGAGAATGCTTGCTGAAACACAGCGCTTGAAGCCTATCCTGCATTGAATTGAGACACCTCCTCCCCACCCACTTACAAAAGATGGGTCACCTTAATTAGGCCATGATTAGCAGTGGTTTGGCAGTTAGTGATGTAATAACCATCCCCCATGATCTGATCTGACGTTTTTTAGCCAATTGGTTTTATGGAAAACAAGGTGGACCTCAACACTCTTCTACTCAGGTTCCAGCGCTGATCTGATGTGGAAAAGGTGCCCGGGCCTTTGAATTGCCTTTTATCTCAGAGAAGGCGAAACTGATTGCCGCCAAGACAGTCAGGAGGGAAGCATAGTCTTTGGATTCAGGGTCCCTAAGCTGAGACTCTCTCTTTTTAATCGTTTTATTGGGAGCTCTTACAGCTCCTATCACAATTCTTGCATATATCCCTTGTGTCAAGCACACCTGTACAAATGTTGCCATCACCATTTTCTTTTTTTAAATCCTTTTACTGGGGGCGCATACAGCTCTTATCCCAATACATACATACTTACCTTGTGTCAAGCACATTTATGCATTTGTTGCCATCATTTTCAAAACATTTTCTTTCTGCTTGAGCCCTTGGTATTAGCTCCTCATTCCCCCCCGCCCGCCTCCCTCCCTCCCTCATGGACTCTTGATAATTTATCATTGCCTTTTTCATGTCTTACACTGACCGATGGAAGCCTTCTTCAACTCTGGAAAGTTGGATGTTAACACACACAGGGAGATTTCCAAGTGATGCCAGGCCAACAGGTGTTGAAAGGAAACAAAGCCCCTCCTCCCAGAACCTAGAGCTGACAGAAAGCCTTCCCTGAGAGCTGACAGTCTGAATTTAGAATCCCCTCCTCCTTAGACCGGGAGGGGAGAACAATTCTGCTAAAACCTGCACTCTGGCATTTCTGTTACAGCAGTGCTAGATTACTAAGACATGGCCCATTGAGCCAATTAAAATAATCTCACGTGGCAATCTCTCATTGCACAGCCTCTTGTGAATCTGGTGTGCGTTTCTGGCAGCCTCTGTCAGTGTAATCTGACTAGCATTATCGGTTACTTCTCCACAAAATTTTACTTACAGGTGTTATTAATGATAATTTTTCTATAATTTTCATAGTTTTTGGTTGACCTTTCTTTGGAATCTGTACAAATACAGATCTCTTCCAGTCAGTTGGCCAACTAGCTGTCTTCCAAATTTTTGGCATAAACTAGGGAGTTAGTTCTTCCAGTGCTTCATCAGCTTGTTGAAACATTTTTTAAAAATCACTTTATTGGGGGCTCATACCCCTCTTATCACAGTCCATCCATCCATCCATGCATCCATCCATGTGCTAAGCACATTTGTACATGTTGCCATCATCATTCTCAAAACATTTGCTTTCTACTTGAGCCCTTCCTATCAGCTCCTCATTTTCCCCCTCCCTCCCCCAAGTTCCCTCTCTCCCTCCTGAACCCTTGATAATTTACAATTTTGGGGGAAACATTTCTGTTGACATTCCATCAAATTCCTTGTTTTTGGCTAATGCTTTCAGTGCAGCCTGGACAGATTTCATCAGTACCAGTGGTGCTTTATAATATGCTACTTCTTGAGCATGGGTGAGTGCTGACTAGTTGTTTTTTAATAAATCATTTTATTGGGGGTGCTTACAACTCATAGTAATCCATACAGCAGTTGTGTCAAGCACATTTGTAATATGTTGCCATCATCATTTCAAAACATTTTCTTTCTACTTGAGCCCTTGGTATCAGCTCCTCTTTTTCTCCTCCCTCCCCAACCCTCCCATCCTGTAAACCATTGATAATTTATTTATTTTCATATTTTGCACTGCTCTCTCCCGTTACCCATGTTTCTGTTGTTCATCCCTCCTTGGTTGGGGTATGTATGTTGTTGTACATTGATCATTGAGATCGATTCCCCCCTTTCCCCCTTCTCCCCCCACCTTACACCTACCCTCAAGGTATCGCTACTGTCATAACTGGTCTTGAAGGGTTTATTTGTCCTGATTCTGCGTGTCGAGAGCTCTTCTCTGTACCAGTGTACATGCTCTTGTCTAGCCAGATTTGTGAGGTAGAACTGGGGTCATGGTAGTGGGGGGTGGAGGGGGAGCATTAAGGAAACTAGAGGAATGTGTGTTTCGCAGGTTCGACTAGTTCTTTGGGTGCTGTGACTCTATTCATTCCATCTCCTTTGGATGTTTCCTGCATTGTTCAGTATTTTTCCCACAGACTCTTACAATACTGAAACGCAAGGCTTGCATTTTTCTCAACGTATTTCAGTTTAACACGATGTTAAGAGTGTTCTTCCTTTTTAGTTTTCTATCGCTGTCTTTGCACAACTCATTAAAAGAATTTGTCTTCTTAAGGTGCTCTTTGACGTTTTCTACTCAGTGCTTTGAAATAGTATGTCTTCCATGTTTTCCACAGATACTTTATGATTAAGAGCAAGCTGTAGTCTCTTCTGGCATCCACTTGGATCATTTGCTTTCTTGCCGTTCAAAGACCTTGTGCGCTTCCTGGATGCTCTTCCTAGTGTCATCCCATAGCTCATTGGCAGGCCTTTTGGATGTCCTCTACATTCAGGTGGGATAGACTCAAAGGTGTTATTTTGTCTCTTGCGTACTTATAATTTTCTTCAGCTTTACCTTGAACTTACATAGGAGCAGTTGATGGTCTTTTCTTACAGGTGGCCCTGACCTCCTTTTAGCTAATACTGAGCTTCTCCAGTGTCTCATCCCACAGGTGTAGTCTATTTGATTTCTGTGTGTGCTGTCTGAAGAAGTCCACATGTATAGCCACCTTTCTTGTTGAAAAAAGCTACTTGCTATGAACAAGTCATTGGTTTTGCAAAATTCTACCGTGCCGTTTCCAGCATCATATCATCAAGGCCATATTGTCCAACTTCTGCTCCTTCCTCTTTGTTTCTAACTTTTGCATTCCAATCACAAGTATCAAAGCACCTCGATTGCATGTTTGGTCAATTTTAACTGAAGATATTGGTCGACTCAGGGAATTTCTTCATCACTAGCTTTAGTGGTCGCTGTATACATTTGAATAATAGTTATACTGGCTGGATTTCCTTGTGTTCTGATAGATATTATTTTATCACAGTGGAACAACGGATATACTTGCTGATGTCATATGAATTTTGACTGAAAGAGAATACCAAAAATGTTTACTTGTGTTTCATTGACTATGGGAAAGAATTTGACTGTGTGGGCCATAATAAACCATGGATACCCCTGAGAAGAATGGGAATTCCGAACACTTCATTGTGCTCCTGCAGAACCCGTTCATGCCTTCAGAGGCAGTTAGGTGACCAGAGCAGGGGAATACGACATGGCTTAAAAGGCAGACAGCTGTGCTTCAAGGTTGTGCCCTTCCACAACACTTACTTTATACGCTGAGCAAGTAATCACAGAAACTGGATTATCTGAAGACGAATGCAGCAGCAGGATTGGAAGAAAGCTTATTAACAGAATAGGCAGATGATACAACCTTGCTTGCTGAAAGTGTCTGGACTTGAAGTGCTTGCTGATGAAGATCAAGGATTGCAGCCCTCAATATGGATTACGACACAACGAAAAGAAAGCCCAGATCTTCACAAGTAGACCAACGGATAACATCATGATAAATGGAGAAAAGATTGAAGTTGCCATGGCTTTTGTCCTGCTTGGAGCTACAGTCAGTGCTCATGGAAGCAGCAGTGAAGAGACTAAAGGACACTTTTTATTGGGTAAATCTGCACAGTATTTCTTTAAAGTGTTGAAAAGCAAAGATGCTACTTTGAGGACTAGGGTGCACTGACCCAATCCATGGTATTTTCAAGTGCCTCATATGTATGGGTGAGTTGGCCATTGGATCAGGAAGAGTGTTTAAGAATTGGTTAATTTTCATTACATTGCTAGTGAAAATTGCTGTTTAAAGCACCAAAAGACTGGACTGCCAAAGAACAAACAAATCTGTCTTGGAGCAAGTGCAGTCAGAATGCTCCCTGGAAGCAAGCATGGCAGGGCTTCTCAAGTGCCTTGGGCATGTTGTCAGGAGAGACCAGTCCATGGAGAGGGCCTGGGCCTTTAGCATGCTTGGTAAAGTGGAGGGGCAGTGAAAAAGAGGACGGCCCACGAGATAAGACAGATTGACACAGTGACTGCAACAACAGGCTCAGACGTAAAAACACTTGTGAGGCTGGACGGTCGTGTTCTGTTCTGTTATATGCATGCTCTATTGTACGAAACAGTGACTCATAGGGTCACTGTGAGTCAGAACCGAGCAGACAGCACCTAACAACAACAGCAACGCTGCAAATCAGAAGGCTACATTGTAATTGAACATCTATCCAGAGATGATATCTAACTTAAAAGACCTTTCTAAAACTTGAAAAAAAATTAGGAATATTTAACTAATATTTTTAAAAACTAGCCTGGAAATGATTGAGTGCTTCGTCATTTAAATAAAAGACTGTGATTTGGAGAGAATCTGGTCTTGCTTTTAATGAACCCATCCAGAACTGCCGTCAGTTCGAGACTGCATGAGCGTACGGCTCCATATACTTTCTAAGGATAGAAACCTTTACGGAAACAGACTGCCTCATCTTTTTCCCGAGGAGGGGCTGATGGCTTGACACCTCTCAGCCTAGCACTTAACCCACTGCACAACCAGGGATCCTTTTGTTGGAATTAACTAATATATTTCATCAGCCCATATGCATATTCCTGCCGCGACCATCAAATTCCATTCCAATTCAGAGTGTACAGGTTACAGATACACCCTGTAGGATATCTGAAGGTAAAATATGGGTGTAGACAGCCTTATCTATCTCCCTAGGAGTGGCTGGAAATTAGTATCGCTCACCTTGAGGCTAGCAGACCAGGCCTTACAGGCAGTCGCCAGGTATCCCTACATTTTTTGTGGAGTTTAAGGAACCAGCTAGTAGTTTCTTTGCTCAGGTTCATATTTTTTCTTTGTATTGTCCATAGGGACAAAGGAAAACAATCCTGTTGAGATTCATTCTTTGTCATTCATGATGCACTGTGTTTAAGCTGGGTTTCTCCTCCCTATGAGGAAACTGTCCTGAGAACCAGTCTTTCAAGAATAACGATTATCTAGCTATTTTATAATGAGAGGGTGGGTAGGTCATGAGTTTTGCATGGCATGTAGCATGTGTTAGGGACATTCTTAACCTTTGACTGTGATGAGTATTTTGAATTATATTGGTTGTACAACATTTAAGTTTCAATAAAGGTAAGATAGTATCAGTTGCACACACACATGAGTACAGTTGGATATCAAAGTTTTTCCATATTGTTTTCATAGTGAAAGACTTTTAAAGATGGTATATGATTATAAAACAACCACTTTTCAAAGTCATATTTTAAAATGTTGTTTTTAATATGTTTGAGTTACTACTGTCAGCCCTGGTAAGAGCGGTATCTGTTTTTCCCCCCAGCAATAAAAGGAATATGGAATTTTATTAAGCAAAACAGTATCCAGAGGAATTTGGGGAATATATTGCTGTTATCATTAGACATTAGACTTGAGACTTGTTTACATACCAGAGGATGTTCTAATTATTAATTATTTCAGAAATCCAGAGCCACTTTTAGGTTAGTTTGCCAGGTGTTTATTGATGATTCACACCTTTCTCTTTTTTATAGGTAATTATATTTTATTGATTGTTAAGATAATATGTGTGTTAGTATGGGTACATTAGAGAAACAAATCCACAGAAAATCATATGTACATAAGAGAGAGTTTTATATAAAGGGTAAGTGCACATTAAGAAAGCATCCTAACCCAGTGCTGTCCAAATCCATAAGTCCAACATTAGCCCATATGTCCAACATTGATCTACAAAGCCTTCCTCAATCTCACAAAACACATGCAATGATACCGACTGCAGGAGGAAAGCCAAATCAGCGAGTGTGTATGCATCTCAGTGCTGGCAGGGGTCTCTATGCAGCTGCTCCAGCACCCAGGACTGCATGATGGTAGGTTCATGTGGCTTCCCCTCCGGGATGTCTTGAAGGAAGTGAGCCTTGCCAGCTGAAGCAGGGAACTGGCTAAGGCAGCTGCACCCTGGTCCAACCATCAGAGAGCAAGAGACCTGACTACTAGAAAGATGAACCTCACTGAGCCATTTATCTCTCTGCCCTTCAATTAATCCTACATGTGTTTATCGGCCAGGTTGGCACAATAAACTTTAACTATTTCATATGTGTGTAATTATTTTTTAGCAATTTTTGTTATTAAATACTTTAATTGGGGGCTCTTACAGCTCTTATCACAATCCATATATTCATCCATTGTATCAAGCTCATTTGTACATATGCTGTATCAACTCCTCATTTTTCCTCTCCCTCCCCCACCCACCCTTGCTCATGAACCCTTGGTAAGTTATAGATTATTATTTTTATGTCTTAAATCGTCCTCTGTCACCCTTCACCCACTTTTCTGTTGTTTTTTTTGTCCGCCTGAGAGGGGGTTATATGTTGATCCTTGTGATCGATTCCCCCTGGCTCCCCCCACCTTCCCTTTATCCCCCTGGTATCTCTATTCTCATTGTTGACCCTGAGGGCTTTATCTATCCTGGATTCCCTGTATTGCAGGCTGTTATTTGTAGCAGTGTGCATACTCTGGTCTAATCTGATTTGTAAGGTAGAATTGAGGTCATGATAGTGGGGGGAAGGAAACATTAAGGAAATAGAGGAAAGTGCTGTGTTTCATCGGTGCTGTACTGCACTGACTGGCTCATCTCTTCCTTATGACCCTTTAGTGAGGGGATGTCCAATTGTCTACAGGTGGGCTTTAGGTCTCCACTCCATGCACCACCACCCTCCCCCAACCCATTCACATTGGGTATGATTTTGTTCTGGGTCTTAGATGCCTGATACCTAATCCCATCGACACCTCATGATCACTCAGACTGATGTGCTTCTTCCATTTGGGCTTTATTGCTTCTGAGCTAGATGGCCTCTTGTTTATCTTCAAGCCTTTAAGACCCCAGACTCTATCTTTTGGTAGCTGGGCACCATCAGCTTTCTTCACCACATTTACCTATGGACCCATTTTATCTTCAGCGATCATGTCACGAAGGTGAGCATCACAGAATCCCAGATTATTAGAACAAAGGGTTCTGGTGTTGAGGAAATATTTAAGTTGAGGCCCAATGTTCATCTGCAACCTCAATTCTTAACATATCTATAAGTACATAGATCTATTCCCTTGTTATATATAAATATATTTACATATGTACATGCCTGTATTTAGACATCTATAAATGTCCTTTGCCTCCTGGTTCTTTCCTCTATTTCCTTTACTTCCCTCTTGTCCTACTATCACGTTCAACCTTCATTTGGGTTTAGCATTTGATGCTACATTGCCCTTGATTAAGCCCCACTAGGCATCCTATGCACTTCTCTCCATTGATTTTAGTTCACTTGTTCCCTTGTCCCTGGGTTGGTTCCCCCTGCCTCCCTTCCTTTCTCCCACCTCCCCTTCTTCCGTATCCACCCCCACCCACCCAAATCATCAGTCCCATTCTTTTTGTCTTCGAATTGTTTTTCCCGCCTAGATAGACATGTAGAGACATTAATAAGTGCAAAACCCAGGCAAAACCAAATAAAACAACGAAGTCAAAACCAACAAACAATAACAACAAAAAAGCAAAACCAAAATAACGATAACAAAAAGAAAGCCACTGACAAAAATGGAAAAGCCTATAAATAGTTCAAGGTCTGTTGGCTGGCCTTTCCGAGTGTTTTCCAGCCGAGGCTGATGGGGTGGCACACTCTGTCTCCAAGTCTATTTTTGGTATTCCCAGGGATTGCGTCACTTTGCTCCCCTTGCTGCTCTCTTGCATACACTTAGTGTTTCGCCCCAGTGTGATGGGGTCAGATCGGTCGTGTTGTCTCCTGTAGTGCTATGGTTCAGTGAGGGTCATGTCTCGTGGGGGGGGGGCCCTATGGTCCTCTCCGTGTATTGTCTGCTCTGAGCAGGAATATTGTCCTTGGGGCTTGGTGGCCAGGATGTGTTACCCTCCCCTCCATCCCTCTTCGTTTCTCCTGTGTGCTCTCATCAGGCGTGCCCCTCTCCCCAAGCTGTAGCTTCAGTGTTGTTCTCTGAAGTGCATTCTTAGGGGGGGTGGGGGGGGTGAGGGACACTGTCCATATCTTAGGATTGGGGTCGGCCCCACAGACCCTTCTGTTGGTTCCCTGGTAAATGCTGGTATGTTGCAGTCACGTTTTGGCACATCGGGTTGAAGCCTGGTCTCTCTCTCCCCTCCTGTGGACATATAAGCAATACCCTCCCCTTGGGTAGGTTAGCGCCCTGCTCCCCACCCCCCCCCTGCTCTTTCCTTCTTTTTCTTGCCCCTCCTATTTAGTTGGCTGCTGTATGTAACCCTGGATTGGGGTTGTCCCCTGTCATAGTACCCGGACCTCACTGCAGGAAAGTATGTATATAGCAGCATTTCCCCTTTATCCCATTTTTTAAGAGCTTCCCTCAGGATCCACACCTTTCAGATGTTCTCCCCCCCACCCCCACCCCCCTCCTTCTAGTACTAAAGAGTCTGGAAGACTCAAGTTCCTCAGATTCTTATGTGATCAGAATTCTGGATGCAAATTCAGGCTTCGCAAACATGAGGCACACATCACAATGTGGGGATTAGGTCAGTTAAATAAAGGAGTCACAGACGCAAATGTTGACAACACTTGGCGCCGCCTTTTCAAAGGCAGGCATGGGAACGGTGATATCAGTGACTGGTGACAGCTCTGTGTGCAGATACAGTCCACGTGGACTTAAAGCCAAAGCTCGGGAAGGCCCCAGACTTCCATTCCTCCACACTACCCATAATCTATCAATATCTAATTCTTTGCATTTCACCTCTTACTGTTTGAGAAAGTAGCTGTGCTGACACAACCATTAATTGACACTTGGCTGCAAACCGAAGTTTGGTCATTTGAACACACCCAGGGGCCCCCTGGGAGAAAGACATGGTGGTTTGCTTCCATAAAGATGTACAGCCAGAAAACCCATGGGTTAGCGCTACTTTCATACGAATCAGATTCCACCGGATGGCACCAACAATTGCTCGAGCATGCTGATTAGTTCTTGGTTCATGTATAAACAAATTCAGTATTTGACACCCAAATTGATGCGGAACTACATCATCCCAAGATGATAAGATAGGACTGGCTCTCTGACCTAGGCAGTAGTGATAACTTCATGACAAGTGGGAAATTGGATATCAATTCCTGTGAAACATAACTACATTATATTCATTGTTATTAATAGGATATTGTTTTATAATGTCCCAAGGAAAACCAGCCTTGGGCAGACCAAGTGACTGCTGCTAGACACTACTGTTAGGGAGATAAGGAATGCCAAGACTTGAATGGGATGCTGATTCTGATTGAGTGACATCTTTTACAGAAATAAAACTAACTCATGTTTAAAAATCTTGGCTTGGGACAAGGGCAAACCATTAGCCCTTTAAGGTATCCTTAAACCATACCCAAAGTGGGGGTGATGGTATTGCAGATGAACAGAGGTCAAGTGGCAAATCTTAAATGCCAGCAACAAAGGGAACATGGTTATAGTACTGGCAATAAATCCAGGAGGGCTAGTAAAGTCACCTGGACCTTAGGCATCTGTTGTGGTGGCTAGTTTATTGTGGTATCCCTTACGACCGAAGTTACCCTGAAACCTGCAAATGTACTGTCTGATCTGCGTCACCTACTAAGTCTGGTGAACACAAGTCTGCCTAAGTCACACCATGGAGAGACAGCCCCTCACCAATTTCCATAGCTCAGACAATTCACAGGAAGTTAAATGGGATTTAGTTATAACAATGCCACAATAATATACCTCAAATTCGTCTAGTATCCACAAAAAGAAGGAAGGAAAAAAACCAGCAGACTTTAAGAGGATTACTGGAACACAAACTGGGAACTGATGCTAATCATCCGGGTGACAGTTCAAGTCTACTGTGCAACCTGGTGGATAAATACAGGTGGGGTAAATTGAAGGGGGAGGGAGAAATGGCTCGCCTTTTGAGTTCTTGGGTCTCTTGCTTTGTGATGGTCGCACCAGGGTGCTGCTGCTTTAGCAATTCCCTGCTTCAGCTGGCAAGGCTTACTTCCTACAAGACAACCCTGAAGAGAAGCCACATGGACCTACCCCGATGCAGCCCTGGGTGCTGGAGCACCTGTGTGGAGACCCCTGCCAGAACTGAGATGCTTACACATTCACGGACTCGGCTTTCCTCCTGCAGTCGGTGTCTTTGCGTGTGTTTTGTGAGATGGAGGAGGACTTTGTGGATTGGTGTCGGACATATCGGTTAATGTTGGACTTGTGGGCTTGGACAACACTGAGTGGGGATGTTTTCTTGATGTGCACTTAACCTTTATATACATGAGTTTTATACATATACTCTTTTATACATGAGTTTCTGTGTATGTTTCTCTAAAGTACCCAGACTAGCACATCAGGAAATACAAATTGCTCCTGTCATCACCAGTTAAAGTGAAGGTTTATGAAGATGAGGAGATAAATGCAGTTTGGGCCCGAGTCTATGTCATAGCGAGCCCAATGAGTTCCTAAACCTACATTCTCCAATTTTTGAATATATAATTTAGTCAGAGCTCTTGAAAAGTGTCCTCTCCCATTTAGAGTAGACCAATGACAGTGTCTCATTTTGGAGTCCGTGTCATCATTTAATGCCACCATCAAAGATTCAGAAGTTAAAACTCTATTATATCCCTATTTAGCTCTCCTAAGGAACCCTAGTGGCACTGTGGGTTAGGCATTGGATCACTAACTGCATGATCTGTGGTTCAAACCCACCAGCTGCGCTGTCAGAGAAAGACGAGGCTCTCTTCTCTCATAAAAATTTAGTCCTGGCAGTGTAACGAATGACAAAATAATAATTTATGAATGATGAAGGCTTCATGAGGTAGGGGGAGTGGGGAGGGAGGGGGGAAATGAGCAGCACATATTAAGGGCTCAAGTAGAAGGCAGATGTTTTGAGAATGATGATGGCAACAAATGTACATATGTTCTTGACACAATGGATGGATGGATGGATGGATTGTGATAAGAATTATATGAGCCCCCAATAAAATGATTTTTAAAAATTTAGTCTTGGAAACCCTATGTAGGTTTGCTATGGTTGGAACTGACTCATTGGCAATGGGTTTCTTTTGGTTTGGTATTTGACCTAGCCAGACATTGGATGCAATTTGAATAATGACATTGGATTATGATGAACTTAACCAAGTTTCCACTACTATTTCAAATGAAGTTAATAAGGCAATAAACCAAAATAGTTTTGGCACCTGCTATTCAATTAACAATAATGTTTAGGATTGTATCCTCATTTTCGATTAAGAACTAAAAACACATTCAAGTGGTAGGGAAAGCTGTATCCCTTCCCAGTCTTACCTCAAGACAAGGTAATAATTTAGTTTTCTCTAATAATTCAGTCCACAGGGGGAGCTTACTTGTCTCATGCGGCCATAATCCATCACTGGGGTCCTTTCAGTGGGTGGCATCACGCTGACTGGATGCTGTGAGTAGAAGATGGCAATGATCATAGAGTCCCTGGTATGTGTGCCAGACGTTGTGGGGAGAACCCGACAGGATGGAAACTCAAGGGCCTACAATACTAATTAGTAAAGTGTGTGGCTGCCCAATGGCTTGCAGCTGGTTGGGATATTCCCTCGACAGTGAATACAACTACTGTGCCTTGTTCCCCAACACGATTGAAGAGGCACAAGGATTGAGAGGTTTTAGGGGACTTTTGAGACAAAATATACATATTTGAGATTGCTACTTGGACCTATTTATCCAGTAAGACTGCCAGTTCTGAGTAGAGTCCAGAGTCAGATAAGGCCTTACTACTAGTTTGGATGCAGAATAAGCTACTCAGCTATTCAGACCCTGGGAGCCAACAGATTAAACGGTGCTCAAAAGGACTGGCAGAAAGCAATCTGTGGGAAGTCTGTAGCAAGCTTTGGTCGAATCAGAGGGTTTTAGAACAAGCTATGACTTACTCTTTAAATAATTATTCTTGTAAGAAATAGATCCTGAATTCCTTCTGGGTCACGAGAGAGACTTGTATCTCTGTCGAGCCACAGAACATCAAATGACCATGCTATCTGAGTTGCCCACTTTTGACTGGGTGTTATCTGAAGTAAAAAAATCACAGCCCAGCAGCGATCTTTCATCAAGTGAGGCCGATGAAAGCACAAGGAAGTGGGATGCAGAGCCTCAGACCGCCATTGCACCTACTCTTGCTGCATTGCTGATTCTTTCTCAACTCACACCTATGGCCTCAGGGAAACTCCTTTGAAATGTTACTGAGCTTGATGTTGGTTTTGTGTTGGCATATCGCTGATCTAGTCTCTACCCCATTTCATATCCTGGGGTGGCTTTCTTCCTAGCTTGGGAATTGGGTCCAATCAATAGAAGCTACCAACAGATGCTCAAAAGAGGGATAAACAAAGAACAACAAAGCTCAAACCCTTCACCGTTGCTATTATTCCGAGCTACATGGCCCTGTTGCCCAGAGTAGAAATACGACCTAGTATTTTGAGGCTATAAATCTTTATTGGAGGGAGAAAAAAGCTTTATCTTTCTCCTATGGAGAGTCCAGTGGGTTTACATGGCTGTTTAGTGTGTAACCCAGTACACCACCAGAGCTTCTCTTGGACAAAAAGAGGGAGCAGGAGGTCCCCTCGTGTCTTCTCCTTGTTTTGGTGTTGCATTGCTGACTGACTGCTTCGCTCCGCAAGCACAGCTCCGATGGGCAGCCAGAGTTCTCATTCTAAGATTACACCTTTTACTGAGCTCCAGCAACACTGTTTCTCCCCTTCTGTTCACCACCAGAGATGATAACAGCTCACACTTTTCCTTGTTTCTAAGAACCTCATCATCCTGTTTCTTTCTTCAACTCTGCCTGTACTTAAATCACCATGCCCTTCATTAAGATATTTTTATTTTAAACCATATGGGCTCAGTTTTCATTTATGCTGGGATCCTAATTGATAAACTGAAAAAGATCTTATTAATCACTCCACATACTCTGCTAGCACCGTCTGAAACACCCTGCACAGCATCACAGCTTTACTCAGGAGGACGCCGGAAAGATGTGTGCAAGGAAAACGCTTTCAGTGTCAGAGGCTGGGTATCTGATGACCTGTTTTTCCTAGGAGGGAAAATTGCCAAAATTAGGAATTCCATCATTCTTGGCCAGCTAGTGCTGGATTGGCCAGGCTTGAATACAAGGGAAGATGTGGTGGCAAGGAGCTCTGAGAGAGTCTGAATGTGACATTGTGTTTCACGTAAATGCTCGCAAGACACACCCACTGCAGAGAGGCTTTTAATAGACAGAGGGAGATGGCCTATTCTCTGTACTAGCTATCATCTTTTTCTATTTTAATTTTATAATTCTTTTATCCCTTCTTATGTCATGCACCTTGAAGTCTCTTTTGTCAGAGATTAGCATGGCTACCACTGTTTTTTTTTTAATTGCCATTAGCTTAATGATTGTTCACCATCCTTGACTCTCAGGCTATTTTTGGCTACACATTTCAGATACATCTTTTTAAAAAAATCATTTTATTAGGGGCTCATACAACTCTTATCACAATCTATACATACAATAATTTTGTAAAGCATATTTATACATTCATTGCCCTTATCATTCTCAAAATATTTGCTCTCCACTTAAGCCCTTGGTATAAGCTCTTCATTTTCCCCTCCCTCTCTGCTCCCCCTCCCTCACAAACTCTTGATAATTTTTAAAGTTGTTTTGTTTTGTTATATCTTACACTATCCCACGTCTCCCTTCACCCACTTTTCTGTTGTCCATCCCCCAAGGAGGAGGTTATATGTAGATCCTTGTCATCGGTTCCCCCTTTCTACCCTACCCTCCCACCACCCTCCTGGTATTGCCACTCTCACCACTGGTCCTGAAGGGATCATCTGTCCTGGACTCCCTGTGTTTCCAGTTCCTATCTGTACCAGTGTACATCCTCCAGTCCAGCGGATTTGTGAGGTAGAATTGGGATCATTAGAGTGTTGGGGACGGGAGAGCATTTAGGAACTAGAGGAAAGTTGTATGTTTCATCATTGCTACACTGCACCCTGACTGGCTCATCTCCTTCCCATGACTCTTCTGTAAGGGGATGTCCAGTTGCCTAGCTATCATCTTTCCTTAGCCAATGGGTTCAAAACCCAAAGGGGTTCAAGTACAGTGTCATGGGCTGAAAGATGGTCCTAAATCTATCAGGTCCTAATTTCTGGAATATGTAAATTTTATCTTATTTGGAGAGATGATGTTTTATATAAGTTAAGAATCTTAAGATGAGAAGAAAACCCTGCATTATTTCTTTAAGAGCAAGAATGCCTAGAAGAGAGAGATGGAGATTTATCACATACACAGAGGAGAAGGTGATGTAAAGACAGGGGCAGAAATTGGAGTGTTGCGACCAAGGACTGCTGGCTGCCACAAGTAGCCGAAAAATCTAAGGAATAGATTATCCCCAAGAACCCCCAGAGGGAGTGTGGTCCTACTGAAACCTTAATTTCTGACTTCTGGCCTCTTAGAACTGAGAGAGCGTAATTTTTTGTCATTTCAAGTCATCAGTTTCGTGGTAATTTATTACAGCAGCTACAGGAAACTAGTCGCTCCAAGAGAGGTCATGTTTGAGCACAAGCACTGTGGAAGATTTAGCTAGGCTGCTCTGCCTATCACCACTATGGAGTGCCCAGCCTGGTGCCAGCAGAAAACAGCACTGACCTGGTGACGTGGAATCATGCTTGGAATAGCCAACCATTTGATACCTCCCTTTGTGTTGAGGGCATCATTCTGGTCTGCTCTTAAAAGAATAACACTTATTCTAAGTCTGATTTACTAGCAAGATCATTCAAGTGTAGTCTTTTTAAAAAAAATTAAATCATTTTTTGGGGTCTTGTACAACTCTTATCACAATCCACACATACATTCATTGTGTCAAGCACTTTTGTACATTTGTTTCCATCATCATTCTTAAAACTTTTGCTCTCCACATAAGCCCCTGTTATTCACTCCTCAATTCCTCCCTCCTTTCCTGTCCCCCTGCTCCATGAACCTGATAATTTATAAATTATTATTATTTTGTCATATCTTACACCGTCTGATGTTTCCATTCACCCACGTCTCCGCTGTCCATCCCCCAGGGAGGAGATTATACAGAGATCCTTGTAATAGGTTCCCCCTTTCTCGCTCACCTTCGCTCCACCCTCCTGGTATCACCACTCTCGCCACTGGTCCTGAGGGGTTCCTCTGTGCTGGATTCCCTGTGTTTCCAGTTCCTATCTGTACCAGTGGACATCCTCTGGTCCAGCTGGATTTGTAAGGTAGAATTGGGATCATGATAGTGGGGGAGAGGAAGCATTTAGGAACTAGAGGAAAGCTGTGTGTTTCATTGTTCCTACACCCTGACTGGCTCCTCTTCTCTCCATGGTCCTTCAGCGAGGGATGTCCAATTGCCACAGATGGGCCTGGGTCCCCACTCCGCACTCCCCCTCATTCACAATGCTATGATTTTTTCGGTCTTTGATGCCTGATACTTGATCCTTTTGATGCTTTGTGACCTCACAG
The DNA here is from genome assembly GCF_050624435.1 of Tenrec ecaudatus. Classification (NCBI taxonomy): domain Eukaryota; kingdom Metazoa; phylum Chordata; class Mammalia; order Afrosoricida; family Tenrecidae; genus Tenrec; species Tenrec ecaudatus. Next base: position 94,369,423 of record NC_134536.1, read on the forward strand.
GCTGGTGTGCTTCTTCCATGTGGGCTTTGTTGTTTCTCAGCTAGATGGCCGTTTGTTTATTTTCAAGCCTTTGTTGAGTGCTTTGTTTAACTCCAGGATATGCATATGCTCCCAAATATAATTTTATAATAAAATAAATGAAGCAATAGACCCACATGGTTTGAATTTAATCTTTTCATGTACTAGGGAGACTGGGATAATTATATAACAAACAACTCCAAATGCAGTTTCCATGTGACACAATAACAACCAAATCCAACCCACTGCCATTAAACATAAAGCAACCCATAGCAACCCTGTGGGACCTAGTAGCTCTTCCCCCATACGATTTCCACGCCTGAAAGTTTTTATAGCCGCAGACTGCGACATCTTTCTCCCATCTATTCCCAGCAGCAGATAGGGTTGAACTGCTGACCTTTTAGTTAGCAAACAAGCAGTGAACCACTATACCACCTGGATTCCTTAATACCATATAATCATTTCAAACCTCCTCTTTCACAAGGACTGTCCACCGAAGTCAGCAGGAAAGGGTTGAAGACTGCTTCATGGAGTCACTCGGAGATCTCAATATTCCTTTCTTCCAACGACCGTGGGTATTCAGCTGCATAGATAGGGTTAGAGAAAGAGGTACAGAGGATTTCACATATAGGAGAAGGCTTGCTAATGGGCTAGGCTTAGAGATGACGTTCACCCAATTCAAATCATACGAGGACGTACCCCCCAATAAACGGAATATTTTTTCAAAACTATATATTTCATTTTTATTATTTTTTAACACAATAATCCTCTCACCTTCAAAGCACTCTCCATTACACTTAATACATTTGATAAATCTATGAGTTTGGAAAACATTTTTCAAACTCATTGGTTTGGATGGCTGACAGCACCTCCCTCGCTTGCTTTTTTCATCACTTCTTCTCCATCGACAAATTGCTGTCCTTTCATATCCCTCTTCATTCGCAGAAACAGAAGTCGCACAGAGCAGGGTCAGGTGAGTAAGGTGCATGAGGCAAGAGAGGCATGCTGGGTTTTTTACCCCAAATTGGTGCACTGAGATGTCTGTGTGAGTGAGTGTATTGTCGTGGTGGCAAACCCAGTCCCCCATCTCCTACAAATCCGGTCCTTTTTGTTGTACACGGTTGCACCATCTTTTCAGAATCCCTAAATAGAAAGCTTGATTAACAGTCTGACCTGGTGGAAAAAACTCTAGTCGACATTTTCATCCATTTGGGAAGCTGACAGACATCCAGAATGAGGCTTGTCATCAATAGAAATTTCACCTTTTTCGAAATGAGAAAACTACTCATATACTTGAGGTTTCCCCATCGTGCTGCCTTGTAAGCTGTGTTCAACATCATAACAATTTCTGGGGCATTTTTCCTGAGCAGGAAAAAAACTTCACAGCTGCACATAGTTTTCTTAAATTGGCCATCACAAAAATCAACGTTTGAATGAAACTGATTTTAAGAAAAAATTCACTGTCACCAGAGTGGTCCTTACCAGGCGATGCCACTGGGTGCACTAACTCAGAGTGCCCATTCTCACCAGGGGGACACATGTGTATTACAAAAGCTCCACTCCACCTAGCGTAATTCTAGTTTTGGGGGGTACCCCCTCATACTCTACTGTCAGGAATTCATTCAAATTACAGCGCGTGAAAGCAAGAGACATTGAGAAATATAAACTCAGTCTGTTCTCAGGAAGAGAGGACAAAGTTATGCTAGCTTCTAGCCAATATATGCCTTATACCTTATTTCTTTAAAGCATGTGATCTTAAAACAAACAAACAAACAAACAAAAAGGAGAAATGCTTTATGAAGACTGTAGTCACTGCAGCTTAGGAAAACAGTTTGGGAAATTAGGGGGCTTTCCTTCAAGATGCTGTACAAGAATGACTAAAGAAGTATCGCTACTCGGGTTTATTTCATACATACATGGGGTTTCTTCTAAACAAAATATATTTCAACATATTTCTGCAATCGGTGGTATACTTAGGGACCTTACATGGGAGCTCACCCAAAGCAGAGGCTTCAGAGGTGGTCCGTTGGGAAGCTCATTCCAGGCAGAATGCCTGTTTCAAAGGACACAGACCTTGTTAGCAAGATGTTTATGTAAATGGAAAACTTAACTGGTGGAAAGGAGGCCAGGAAAGTGGTGCCAAATACTTATTTTTCCACCAGAAAAATGTACCTTCTTATTGATTGACGATAGAAAAGAGCTGTCTTTCAAGAATCTGTTGGGAAACCTTAGTCCCATCCATTGTACACCTCTGTTTTTTGCACCCATAGAGACGCCTTCTTGATTCCCAAAAGGCAAATAATCTTTAAAAGGAACATAACTTGTGTACTGTCATTTTTATGTGGTGTTAATTGGAGACCACAGATTTCTTTGGGGGAATTGAATAAAGACATGGAAACATCACTTTCAGAAGTGTATAGAGTTACATGGATTGCATGTGAAGAAGCAAGAGCTTTGCATTTTGATTTTCTTTTTGAATAATGGTTTCTATGAATTTGTAGGAATTTTTTTTACTTACCTCCATCAATGTTCTAAAACTAGCCACAAATCTATGGTGCTATCACTTTCCTTGCCAGAGGTCTTGAATCTAAGAGCTACAGGATAGATGTGGCCAGGATACTCTCACATTTACACCAACACAAAACATGAAAATGTTTTATCTTGACAACTTTTATCCTAGTTGTTTAGAGATCTCAATTTCCCAAAATAGAATGTTCCCCTGAACTTGAAGCTGAAACTGTCACTTGGATTTTGGGGATCATATGTCATTCACAGATGGAACCAAATGTCTTAGACTGGATACTGTAGAGTAGCAAAATCAGTGAAGTTTGCTGATAACACTAAGAAATTCACTGAAAAAAATAATCATCATTATATTCCATTTTCCAATTAGCTTTTTGAAACTCTTCTGTATACATACAGAAATATTTATCTTAAGGAAATGGCTCGTATCATGGTTGAGATGACCAATTCCAAGTCTATGGGTCAGATGTTAGACTGGAGGCTTCTCCTAACTCACGTTTCTGCAGGCTGACAACCCCAAGGTGAGCAAATCAGATGACAGGTTGCTAGCTCAATTCCAAAGAACTGCGGATCAGATAATGAGTCAGGTGCCAGATCCAGATCTACCAAAAAGCAAGTGTGCTTTGCAAGAGTGTTCACCTATATCAGAAGCAGCCCACACCCCTAAGGAAATTCCTTTTCCATTGATTGGCTATTTATAGAAAATATCACCACGGAGGGGATGATACTATATTGGATTTAATTATGGGGAATTGCTGCATCTTAACTGCCAAACTACTGAAATAATGACCCCGCCAAATTTAAACACAACCTTAACCATCACATCTTCCTGAATTCCCTTCTTCCTTTGTTAATGGTGGTATAGAAAACGTTAGTTGAAAGACACATGATGGGATAAGAACGGAATGAGAGGAAATGACCACCATTCGTCTGTGCATGTGTCATGCTGTGGCGGTTTTCATGTTGCCGTGATGCTGGAAATTAGGAAAGGGGTATTTCAATGATGGATATGTTTCATCAGAGTTTCATGACTCACACGGGTTAGGAATCAGGAAAGGCTATCTGTTTTTTTAAACTGCCAATGAAACCTTATGAACAGCAGTGGAACATTGTCTGATCTGAATGCAAATTTTTGCTTTGTTTTAAAATAGAGAGTCCAAAGATGCTCCCTTGGTAAAGGTTTCTTTTTAAAAACTGGTGGGGACAGTGCCCACTGGGCCCTTGAGCCCAACCCAGGTATTAGGCGAGCGCAGGCAGGCAGGCAGGCTGGCACGCCGCCAGTGGGTGTCACCGCCACCATGGTTTGGAGCCCAGGGTGTCTCAGAGGACCCTCCAAAGCAGTGGGGCCACATTTCAACAGGCTACCCCACGCCCCTCCGCCTTTAACTCCTCCCTCTGCAAGTCATCCTGACGTACACCTATTTAAAGTATGTTTGTTTTCGGTAAACCAGCTACGACAATTTAGGCTAAACAAATTGAACTAGAACCCATTTGAACAGGTTTTAGATTTCTTTTCTTTTCTTCTTTTTTTAAAGTTTTATGAGATTTTATTTAAAGAGTATTGTAGGAAGCATCTGGCTGATCAAGGTGTTTACTAATGGGTGACTATTTAGTCCCCTGCGCCTCTGTGTCTCTGCAGACCAGATTTCTTTTCTTTTTTGGGTTATTATTTTTTTTCCTCCAATTTTCATGAAAATGCCCGACTGTGCTCAATTGTCAAGCCGCATGCATGGGAAACTGGCCAGCCCAGTGTGCCGGTCATGAGTCAACGATTCCTGAAGGATCCCACTGAGTGCTTCCTTATCAATAAGGTTCGTCCAAGTATCGATATTGTAAAACTGAAGTGGAGCTTGATCTTTAGGGGACAGGACCACCAACCAATACATGCAGGGGTGTGTGTGTGTTTGTGTGTGTGTGTGTGTGTGTGTGCATGCGTGCATGGACAGAAGGCATTTTTGACATTCAGTTTTGCTATACAGAAACAATGAATAAATGAACTTGTTTTTTTGCAAGAGTAAGTAAAAGATTCAATTTTATTCTTCTAATGGCGTGGGGGGGGGGGCGGCGGGAGAAATACAGGAGCTGAAAGAAGGTCTTCATTTTGCAATCATCATCTGTACGAATTCTTCATAGTTGACTTGTCCGTCGCCGTCGATGTCTGCTTCTCTGATCATTTCATCTACTCCTTGGTCTGTTAGTTTTTCTCCTAAGTTTGTCATGGCCTGGCGGAGCTCGGCCACACCGATGTAGCCATTGCCGTCCTTGTCAATGACTCGGAATGCCTCGTGGACTTCTCCTTCACTGTCTGTGTCTTTCATATTTCTGGCCATCATCGTCCACACCTCTGGGGAATCAATGGTGCCATTACCACCCACGTCCACCTCGTGGAGCACATCCTGCAATTCCGTTTCAGTTTGGTTCTGCCCCAGAGACCTCATGACAGTTCCGAGTTCTTTGTTGTGATGGTGCCGTCGCCATCTTTATCGAAGACGGAGAAAGCCTTCTTGAACTCAGCAATCAGCTCTTCCTTCGGCTGAGCAGCCAGGTGCTAGTGACGAGAGGACACACAGAGGGAGTGAGGGGGCTGCGATGGCAGGCGCCTCTGCTGCCACTGCTGCTGCGGCTGCTGAGAGCGCCTGGTGTGGTGTGCGCGGTACCATTGCCTCCTGCACTGCTGCCCACTGTTAGTAACGGCAACGCGTTCACGAGGCTCCCAGCACCACTGCCCATCAATATGCCTTTGTTAGGACATTGTTTAAATGGATGTACCAGCCACTAATGCCAAAGATACTGACACTGAAGCTTCTACCAACTTCTGCCGTCTAAAATTGATAACATACACAATCACGGTGCACTGACAGATGCTGTGGCTGGCACGCGAAAGTTGGGAACCAAAAGAAGGGTGGAGAGTTGGAAAGAAAGACTATGGTAACAGGAATGACACTGAGATCCACAACAATTTATTCATTGAAAATACCCTTTCCGACCTTGGGCCTCTACTCAAGCACTCCCTCAATGCATGAATAGTTTCTTTTATTAAATTGGCACTCTACGATGCTCACCCTCCTGACACAACTGCTGAGGCAAAGAGGGTGAACAAGTAAATGTGGTGAAGAAAGCTGATGGTGCCCGACGATCAAGAGATAGTGTCTGGGGTCTTAAAGGCTTGAAGATAAACAAGCGGCCATCTAGCTCAGAAGCAACAAAGCCCACATGGAAGAACACACCAGCTGTGTGATCGGGTGGTCCCGAATGGGATCAGTTATCAGGCATCAAAGAACAAAAAATCATATCATTGGCTGCACACCTCCATGATACGACCGCCAAAGACAAATGGGTGCATAAGCAAATGGTTCGAAGAAAGCTGATGGTGCCTGGCTTTCAAAAGAGATAGTGTCTGGGGTCTTAAAGGCTTGAAAGTGAACAAGCGGCCATCTAGCTCAGAAGCAACAAAGCCCACATGGAAGAAGCACACCACACCAGCCTGTGCGATCATGTGGTGCCATAGGGACCAGGTATAAGGCATCATGCAAAAATATATATATATATATATATATACCATAGTGAATGAAGGGGGAAGTGCAGAGTGGAGACCCAAAACCCATTTGTCGGCCACTGGAGATCCCCTCAAAGAGGGGTTTAGGAGAGGAGATGGGTCAGTCAGGGTGCGAGGTAGTACCGATGAAGAACACAGCTTTCCCCCAGATCCTGGATGCTTCCCCCCCCAACTACCATGATCCGAATTCAACCTTGCAGGGCTGGATAGGGCAGAGGTTGTACACTGGTGCATATGGGAGCTGGAGGCACAGGGAATCCAGGGTGGATGATACCTTCAGAACCAGGGGTGTGAGGGGCGATGCTGGGAGAGTGGAGGGTGAGTGGGTTGGAAAGGGGGAACCGATTACAAGGATCCACATGTGACCTCTTCCCTGGGAGAGGGACAGCAGAGGAGGGGGGGGAAAGGGAGACTCCGGATAGGGCAAGATATGACGAAATAACGATGTATAAATTATCAAGGGCTCATGAGGGAGTGGGGAGCCGGGAGGGAGGGGAAAAGAAAAAAGAGGACCTGATGCAAGGGGCTTAAGTGGAGAGCAAATGCCTTGAGAATGATTGGGGCAGGGAATGTATGGATGTGCTTTATACAATTGATGTATGTATATGTATGGATGGTGATAAGAGTTGTATGAGCCCCTAATACAATGTAAAAAGAAAAAAAAGGAAATACCCTTTCCAGCAATATAAATGGCAACTGTACACATTGGTCTGGCACAGTTCACATGAGCCATGTACATTTCACACTGTGCAAATTTCACATATGAGTGAAATCAGCCATGTCTGAGGAAAGAGATGATGGAGAAGTTTATCATTAGTCAGAACAAGATAAGGGGCCAACAGTGAAACACACCATCAATTGCTCATGTGTAAGTTCAGTCTGAAGCTGATGAAAATGAAAACAAATCCACAGGGGCAAAAAATAACCTGAAGCCTATCTATCTCACATCAATTTAGAGACCATCTCAAGATTGGACATGGCTCATTGAATACTATTGCCTGGAGACCAAATGAGTTCTGGGATGACATCAGGGCATCGTGCGCGAGGAAAGAAAAGGACATTAAAAAGACAGAGACTAAGGAAAGACCACACTGGATGTCAGAAGAGACTCTGAAACTTCTCCTGAACATAGGATCTTTACAATGAAATGGTGAAGTAAAAGAGCTTATCCAAATATTCCAAGGGCTGCTTGAGAGGACAAGGCAAAGTATTACAGTAAAAGGTGCAAATATCTAGAGCTAGAAATCCAGAGGAAAGAACATGCTTAGCATGCAGAAGACACAATCTGGCTTGCTGAAAGTGGAAAGAGATTTTAATGCTTAAAGATGATGAATAAAGACTTTAGTTATCAACATGGATCACACCTCAATGGAGAAGAACTGACTCGGCTTCTTGGGGCTTACACGTCATCAAAGAAAACAAACATTTTCACAACCAGATCAATATGCAACATCATGATAAATGGAGAAAAGACTGAAGTTGTCAAGGATTTTATATGAGTTGGATCTACAATCAATGTACATGGAAACAGCGAGAAATCAAATGACACATTTCACTGGGCAAATCTGCATAAAGTATCTAGAGTGTTAAAGAGGAAAGATGTCACTTGAGGACTAAGGTGTGTCTGACCCAAAAGACAGTCTTCAATTGCCTCATACGCACAAGAAAGCTGGATACGGAATCCCGAGGAACTACTGCATTTGAGTTACAGTATTTACGAAGACCACTGGACATACCATGGGCTGTCAGAAGAACAAACACATCTGCCTTGGAAGACGCCCTGTCAGAATGGTACTTAGCAGTGCCTTGGACTTAGTTTTAGGAGGGAGAAGTCATGGCAGGACATCACGGTTGGCCAGTGAAAAACAGGAACACATTCAGTAAGATACATTGATTATGAGGATGGTCATACTCTAGTTGAAGGTCCTTAACAGTAACAGCGGCAACAGAAGTGGAAGGAACAATATGAGTAGAGTGAATGGAATTTGGATTTTGTGTTTTAGGAGAGATGGTGAGATACGTTTATTCATATCAAGACTATTATGCAAGCTCGAGCCTGGCGGTTTGGCTTTTTTTTGGAAGGTAAACAGAAGATTATGAACGCTGAGTAAGTCAAAAGCAGACTGTGCAGATACTGTCCATGCCTTCATCCATACTTAGATCGCCAGAAGAAGTAGAAGGCTTAAAACACGTTCTCAGACTCTCTTCAAGCTAGAGGTTTGTATCTGGTTTATATTCTGCCACTGAAGTGAACTTGAGTGAGTGGATTTTTTTCTTTGAAGGCGGAAAGCAGTCAAACAGCTCAAACAGACTTATTCTTGCAGCTGGATCCCATATTCCATCATTGACTTAACAGCTTACCTCTTGAGGAGGTGTGATGTCATCAACGGTGGCTGCAGGGACAGAAATGAATGTGCTTTGCTGATTGGCCGCTGAGCCACAGCTGTGGTGCATTGGATTTAAAGGTACAGTGATGATATTGAGACTTTTCTGACTCTGTTCCCTGGGGCTTACACATCATCATTTTCCTTTATTAGGTTCTTTTCCACTCAATAACAGTAGTTTCTATTTCCTTCACCAAACTCTATTATATAGATGGTTATCAATGGATTTTGCAGGTAAAAAAACGAAGTACAGGATGATATGCTGTTCTAAGAATGTGGCAACATAGAGCCTAAAGCAATTGCTTCTTAAATGTGAATTCCCTCTTTCCGGCATCTCTTGAAAGTCTGTTCATTTCCAGATCTTATCTTTTTTTTCTTACTATACTTAAGGGGTGATAAGTGGGCTTGAAGAGTTTTATTTTTCTTTACAAAGTCTTTCTTCAAAAAGACCTCTGGAAAATTACTGCCCTAGGCTTTTTCTAATCACAGTGTTCCACATTTTGTTTTTATGTTCCTCTAAACCAAAAAAAAAAAATTACTATTCTGCGATAAAGAGGTAAACATCATCACTTATTTAAGTCAATATGATTTGGTCCATGTTTTCTAGTCAGGGCTTAAGATTTAAAATGGCTTTCCTATAATTAAAAAAGCGTCAAGTCCTTCTTGTGAGTCGATTGTATCAAGTATCTTAAAATTACATAATACACTGTAGATATAAAGTACTTAGTAAAGAATTCAGAATATTGCTACTTAAATAGCATGACTAGCATTTAATGATTTACCACCAGTTAGTTATAGTGATGTTCTGAATTTGAATACAATGCAACAATAAAATATCCAATACAGAGGGATAGCATCCCATGAGGGAATTATTGGAATGTTAATTGTACCTCTGCTATCCAGATAATGTTGATTGTGAATGAATGCTTATTATTTGAATTTGGGCAGAGAAAATCACTATAGGAAACAGTGTGATATCTTAACTATGTACTGAAGAACGTCAAAATTTTCTGAGTAGAAGAAAAATCTAAAGGAGAACTTTCTAGATTTGCTCTTATTGCTGTGTGTTAGGAATCAATTTGCATTTATAAGACCATGGTGGAATAGTTCTGGTTAGAATAGCAAGAGAGATCATCAGGAGAGTAAAGACTCAGGCACTGTGGTATGAGATCTTATAAATATAGATATTGATACTGTTAAGTCCAGGGGGCTTGCTATTACTAATTCCTAATACTCTGCCAGTTTTGCAGACATCTGTAAGTCTTCTGTAGTTTGAATGTACATGTTTCAGAAATATTTATTAATCATCTTTAATGGAATTAAGCAAAAGGAGATTTATTGCATTATTAAAGCTGCTGCTGATACTTGAACTATATTTCTAAAGTCACATTTTATAACATTCTCATCCCAAAATTTATTATTAATTGTATTTTTTTATTAAATCGCTTATTGTTCTTTGGCACATACAAAAGATATCAACTATATTCTAAATATAGCTCATCCTTGCTTCTTAGAGATACTTTATGATCTTAGAAGTATATTCAGTCATAACAGTAGTCCCCACTGTCATCAGCTGTATGCTACCCCAGGCACAGAGTGGAACTTTTCTCTTGGGTTTCCAAGGCTGACCCTGAGAGCAGAACTGCTGACCTTCCTTTAAGGAGCCCAATTCCTAACCCGTACACCACCAGCACGGCTTCTAACCAGTAATAAACTACTCTTACACCATAGGAGCTCTGGTGCTGTCATGGTTATGAGTTAGGTTAAAATCTGCTTGGTCGCCAGATCAAAACCACCAGCAGCTCTGTGGGAGAAAGACAGGGCTGTCCACTCCCATAAACAACTACAGTCTTGGGAACCTACAGGAAGCACTGTAAGTCAGCATTGACTCAGTGACATTAATTTTTAGGTTCCTGTGATCTCATAGTTTGGAATAATTCATATATATATATATATATATATATATATATCCACTCAATTCCACCTGACAGTGACTCTCTATAGAGTTTATTTACAGAAGCAGGGCAGCTTCATTTTTCTATTACAGAGCATTTGATGGGTTTGAACCACTGACCCTGTGGCCCAAATCTTATCTGACAGCATCACCAGGGTTATGATGCCATCAATCTATTGAAAGTGATTAGAGGGAGGGGGACGAGAAATTGAGGTAGCTTTGTTCTCCTCCTGTTTCAATTTCGTATTTACATTCGTTTCAGGTTCTCCACTTTTCTCTCATGGTTGCATGGACAGGAGGCAATGTTGTTTTCCTGCAAGTACTAATCTAACTAGTCTTTACCGGCATGCACTAATAAGTTCATTATAAATGACAACATATTTTAATAACATCTTCTGTAATTATTATCTCAATTAAATGATTTCATTTCAAAACACTAGCTAATAGAACCAAAACAAAAAATCTCACTCACATGTGTGTGGCAAAGATTGCTAATGTTCATCAACCTCCCTGCTTCATGGGCGCACATTTCCCAGCATGCTTACAATGGCTGAGTCTTGTTCAGCAAAGTGTGGGCAGTAATGATACATATCATTTCTGGTTTGAGTCACAATTCTGACCCCCAGGAGCCTCTACTATCATTCACCTCCCAGAAGTACAAGAGTACGATGTTGATATAGGTAAGATGGTGGAGCAGGAAACTCATAGTCACTGATGTAAAGTTACTTGCTTTCTGCAACTAAGTTGGAATTACTGTAAGCAAGAACCATTTGTTGTGACAAGTTGCTGAGATTTGGGGGTTCTTAGCTAATATTTGCTAGTTCGCTGGAGCTAGTTCAAAACATAAAAGCATAAAAGAGTAAAAATGGGGTGGGGAAACTATGCGAAAATTCAATTACCAATGAAACCCAAACCCATTGTCCTGTTGGACAAGAGTAGGGTTCTCAAGGCTATAATCTTTATAGCTACAGATTACCATATATCTTCCACTCCTGAGCCTTCTCCTGAGCCCAGGGGAAGATTCCAACCACCAACTGCTCAGTTAGCAGTGAAGTGCTTAGCCATTGTGTGCCAGCAGAGTGCTAAAACAATTCTTGATGTGTAATCAAGAAAACCACATCTCAATTATTTAGGCAGAAGATTTGCATAAGATATTAAAAATAATCTGTTGTCAATTTGAGACGGCTGAAGGGGTGGAGTTTAGCCTGTCAATCAGGTTTCAGTTTGATGACCTCATTTGGAGGCGCTAAAGAGATAAATGGCTCCTTCAAGGCCGGACACATACTTACTCCCTGCGAGGCATTTGTGTGGAGTAAACACAGGGAACGACGTTAGAGTCCTGGAACTGGAGGAGCTGCATAGTGACCCATGCCAGTGCTAAGAAGCTTCCACCGCCACGGGATGCAAAAGACTTTCCACCCAATGCCCTGTGATTTTCCTGCGTTTAGCGTCATTGCATGTGTTGTGGGAGTCTGAAGAGGAACTTACAGACTGATAATGGTCATACGGGCTAATATGGACTTAAGGATTTGATCTGAACTGGGCTGGGATATTTTCTTAATGTACAATTACACTCTCTATAAAGCTCTTTTAAAAATCATTTTATTGAGGAATCATAAGACTCTTATCACAATCCATCCATGCATCAATTGTATAAAGCAAATTTGTACATTCGTTACCCTCATCATTCTCAAAACATTTGCTCCCCATGTAAGCCCCTGGCATCAGCTCATTTCCCCCCTCCCTCCCCCCTCCCTTCTCCCTCATGAACCCTTGATGATTTATAAATTATTATTTGGTCATATTTACACTATCCAATGTCTCCCTTCACCCACTTTTCTGTTGTCCATCTCCCAGGGAGGAGGTTATATGTAGATCCCTGTAATCGGTTCCCCCTTTCTACCCCACCCTCCCTCCACCCTCTCAGTTTTGCCACTCTCACCACTGGTCCTGAGGGATCATCTATCCTGAATTCCCTGTGTTTCCAGTTCCTATCTGTACCAGTGTACATCCTCTGGTCTAACTGGATTTGTAAGGTAGAATTGGGATCAGGATAGTGGGGACGAGTTGCTACAGATGGGCTTTGGGTCTCCACTCTGCATTTCCACCCCCACCATTCACCATTCACAACGATATGATTTTTTTGTTCTGATGATGCCTGACCTGATCTCTTCGACACCTTATGATTATACAGGCTGGTGTGCTTTCTTCCATGACTTTGTTGCTTCTGAGCTAGATGACCGCTTGTTTACCTTCAAGCCTTTAAGACCCTAGATACTAGATCTTTTGATAGCCGGGCATGATCAGCTTTCTTCACCATATCTGCTTATGCACCGGCTTTGTCTTCAATATTGTGTCAGGAAGGTGAGCATCATGGAATGCCAGTTTAACAGAATAAAGCGCTCTTGCATTGAGGGAGTCCTAGAGTGTAGGCCCAATGTCCATCTGCTCCCTTAATACTAAACCTATAAATATATGTATATAAATCTATTTCCCTATCCTCATATATAAATATATTTACATATGTACATGCCTTTATTTAGACCTCTATAAATGCCCTTTGCCTCAGCTTTTTTCTCTATTTCTTTTGACCTTCCTCTTGTCCCACTATCATGCTCAGTCTTCAATTGGGTTTCAATAATTCCTCTTGGTTATATTACCCTTGATCATGCTCTACCAGGCCTCCTACACCCTCCTCACCACTGATTCAGATCACTTGTTGTTCCCTTGCCCCTGGGTTTGTTAACACCACTTCCTTTTCCCTCATCTCCCCCTCTCCCATGTTGTTCATCCAGCCTGTCTTATTTATATAGACCTGCGGAGATAATAACATGCACAAAAACAAAACAGAGGAAAAACAAGCTACAAAAGAAAACAAAACAACAACAACAACAAAAAGCCAATGACAAGCTTGTAGTTAGTTCAAGGATTATTTGTTGGCCTTTAGGAGTGTTTTCTCGTCAAGTCTGATGGGGTGCCAAGCCCTGGCCCCAAAGTATTTTTGGTATTCCCTGGGGACTTAGTTGTTCTGTTCCCCTTGTTGTTCTGTTGCACGTCCTTAGTGTTTTGCCTTGGTGTGGTGGGATCTGATCAGGCGCATTTCCCACACTGTGGCTCCAGTGTTGTCCCTGTAGGGCTATGGGTCAGTGAGGGATGTCGTCTCTCATAGTGGGACTGGTCATGTGGTCTTCTCTGTGGATTGGCTGCTCTGAGTGGGAGTCTCGTCATCAAGGCCTGATGGGCCAGGATGTGCTCCACTATCTCTTCCTCCCCCTTCATTTGCTCCCGTGAGCTCTGATCAGACATGTCCCTCTTCCTGAGTTGCAGCTTCAGTGCTGTCCTCTGAAATAAATTCTTCTGGAGGGAGGGGCTGCTGTCCATGGAGTTGGGATTGGGGCCGGCACCTCAGACCTCTCTACTGGTTCCCTGCTTCATGCCAGTATGTTGCATTCACATCTTGGAGCACTGGGTTGAAGTCTGGTCCCTTTTTCCCTGTGGAGATATAAATACTATCCTCCCCTTGGGTGGGTTAGTGCCCTGTTCCCCCACTACCCATGTCCTTATCAGCCCCCTTTTTCCTCTTTCTTTTCCCCTCCTTTTTTAGTTGGCTACCAAATGTATCCCTGGATTTGGTCTGGCCCCTGCCATACTACCTGGTCTTCGCCCCAGGAATGTTTGTATACAGTAGGTTTTTTCCTATGCCCCTTTTACATTTTTTTAAGCTTACTTTAGTAGACTCATGTTGTACTTGTCCTTTTGTGCTTGGCTTACTTCACTTAGCAGGATTTCCTCCAGTTCTTCCCATGTGGTAATGTGCTTCATGCGTTCATCCCTGCTTTTTAGCGATGCATAGTACTCCACTGTATGTATGTGCCACAGTATTTTAATCCACTCGTCAGTTGATGGAAATTTGGGTTGTTTCCAACTCCTTGCAATTGTGAACTGTGCTGCAATGAACATTGGCGCACAGACGTCTGGCCTTGGTTTGTTTCTTGCCTCTTCTGGGTATATGCCCATTAGGGGGATTGCTGGATCGTATGGTAACTCAATTTCTATCTGTTTTAGATATCGCCAGATCGATTTCCATAGTGGCTGAACATACCTACAGGTCCATCAGCAGTGCATGAGAGTTTCTGTCTTCCCACAGCCCCCCTCCCCCCCCAGCACTTGTTGCTTTCTGATTTTTTGAATTGAGCTATCTTTGAGGGTGTTAGGTGGTACCTCATTGTTTTAATTTGCATTTCTCTATGGCTAAAGATCTGGAATATTTCCTCATGTTTATTGGCCATTCGGATTTCTGCCTCTGTGAAACTTCTGTTCAGGTCCTTTGCCTACCTCCTCAGTGAACAATTAGTTTTTTTTCTTTTTGGAAGCTAGTAACGTATTGTAGAGTTTAGTAATAAGGCCTTTGTCTGATGTGTCATTGCTAAAGATGTTTTCCTAGTCCATGGACACTCTTATTACTCTCTTGAATTCTTTCTATGTACACAGGTGTCTTATCTTCAGTATATCTCACTTGTCAATTTGTGCCTCCTTTGTGTTTGTGTCCTTCCCTATTTCTGATAGCCTGTGTATTCCCTGTGCCAGAGTTCTCAAGTTGGTTCCAGTTCCCTCATTGATGGTCCTAATAGTTTGGGGTTTAACTTCAAGGTCTGTGATCCACCTTGATTTTATTCTTTTGCATGAAGTGAGATGAGGATCTTGCTTTATTTTTCTGCAGGTAGATATCCATTTTTTTTTCCAGCACCACTTGTTGAAGAGGGTATCTGCTTCCCATTGGATATTCTTTGGGCCCTTATCAAAGATCAGTTGTCTGTATGCTAATGATTTTATTTCTGTGTTTTCAGTTCTTTGCCATTGAATGTTTTTGCAGATGGATTTCTGAGTGGTTTTTTAAAAAAGATCATTTTATTGGGGGCTCCTACAGCTCATATAACAATCCATACATCAATTATATCAAGCATACTTGTACATATGTTGCCATCATTATTTTCTAAGCATTTACTTTTTATTTGAGCTCTTGGTATCAGCTCCTCTTTTTCTTCCTCCCTCCCACCCTCGTGAGTCTTTGATAAATTATAAATTATTATTATTTTCAAATCTTACACCGACCACTGTCTCCCTTCCTCCATGGTTTCTGTTGTTTGTCCCCCTGGAGGAGAGTGTGTGGTTATGTGTGGATCATTTCAATCTGTTCTTCATTCTTCCTCTCCTCTCCTCACCTTTCCCCCACCTTCCTGGCATCACTAGTCCCATTACCGTTCCTGAGGGATTTAGCTGACCAGGATTCCATGTATTTTGAGCACTTATCTGTACCTGTGTACGTGCCACAGTGCAAGGCAGGCTTGGCATCATGATAGTGGGTGGTGAGGAAGCCTCAGGGAACCAGAGGAATATTGTGTGTTTCATCAGTGCTATACTGCACCCTGGTTGACTCATCCCTTCCTTGTGACCCTTCTGTGAGGGGATGGCCCATTGTTTACAGATGGGTTTTGGGTCTCTGCTTCAACCCCATTGTTTTCAACAATATGTTTTTCTTATGTGTTTGCTTGTTTTAGGTTTTCTAATGCCGGTTACCTGATCCTGTTGACACCTCATGACCAGACAGGTTGATGTGTTTCTTCCATGTGGGCTTGTTGCTTCAAGCGTTTATGGAGAAGGTGGGGGTGGGGAGTGGGGAATGGGGACGGGAGGGGAAAAATGAGGAGTTGACACCAAGGGCTCAAGTAGAAAGCAAGTGTTTTGAGAATGACAAGGGAAACAAATGTACAAAAGTGCTTGACACAATGGATGTGTCTATCAATTGTGACAAGAGTTGTACAAGCCCCCCAATAAAATGATTTTTAAAAAGAATAAAATTCAAAATACCATAAAAAAGAAATAATTTCTTTTATTAAATTGGCACTCTACGATGGTCACCCTCCCGACACAACTGCTGAAGCCAAAGCGGGTGAACAAGTAAATGTGGTGAAGAAAGCTGATAGTGCCCGACTATCAAGAGATAGTATCTGGGGTCTTAAAGGCTTGAAGATAAACAAGCGGCCATCTAGCTCAGAAGCAACAAAGCCCACATGGAAGAACACACCAGCTGTGTGATCGGGTGGTCCCGAATGGGATCAGTTATCAGGCATCAAAGAACAAAAAATCATATCATTGGCTGCACACCTCCATGATACGATCGCCAAAGACAAACGGGTGCATAAGCAAATGTGACGAAGAAAGCTGATGGTGCCCGGCTATCGAATGAGATAGTGTCTGGGGTCTTAAACACTTGAAGGTGAACAAGCGGCCATCTAGCTCAGAAGCAACAAAGCCCACATGGAAGAAGCACACTAACCTGTGCTATCACGAGGTGCCAAAGGGACCAGGTATAAGGCATCATGCAAAAAAAAAAAGAATATGTGTATATGTGTGTATATATATATATATATACATATATATATATATATACATATATATATATGCCATAGTGAATGAAGGGGAAGTGCAGAGCGGAGACTCAAGGCCCATTTGTCGGCCACTGGAGATCCCCTCATAGAGGGGTTTAGGAGAGGAGATGGGTCAGTCAGGGTGTGATGTAGTACCAATGAAGAACACAGCTTTCCCTCAGATCCTGGATGGTTCCTCCCCAACAACTACCATGATCCGAATTCTACCTTGCAGGACTGGATAGGGCAGAGATTGTACACTGGTGCATATGGGAGCTGGAAGCACAGGGAATCCAGGGTGGACGATACCTTCAGGACCAGGGGTGTGAGGGGCGATACTGGGAGAGTAGAGGGTGAGTGGGTTGGAAAGGGGGAACTGATTACAAGGATCCACATGTGACCTCCTCCCTGGGAGATGGACAGCAGAGAAGGGGGGGAAGGGAGACTCCGGATGGGGCAAGATATGATACAATAACAATCTATAAATTATCAAGGGATCATGAGGGAGGGGGAACGGGGAGGGAGGGGAAAAAATAGGACCTGATGCAAAGGGCTTAAGTGGAGAGCAAATGCTTTGAAAATGATTAGGGCAAAGAATGTATGGATATGCTTTATACAATTGATGCATGTTTACGTATGGATTGTGATAAGAGTTGTACGAGCCCCTAATAAAATGTAAAAAAAGAAAAAAACATATAAATATTTTACAATTAAAAAAAGAGAAATAAAAATAACTAGCATAAAAACTAACAAATACTTATTTCCAGGTTTGTCCACTGACCTTTATGGCTGTGTCCCCATTGTTTCTGGGGGGTTCCAAGAGCTACCCCTCCTGAGGCCTATTTTGGGACTCCTCAGGGGCTTCGTGACTTGGCTTTGCTCCCATTGCTGATGTTATGTTCCCTTCCTGGTTCTCCCCTCTGTGGGGGTTCAGAGCAGACTCACTCCCTGCTGGGCGTCCCCAGTATTGTTCTCTGTCATGATGTGCTCCAGTGAGGGGACAGCATGTCTCGAGCTGTTGTTGGCCCTACAGTCCTCTCTGTACCTTAGCAGCTCTGTGCAAGGATGGCATCCTCTGGGCTAGATATGGGGTCTAGACCCTCACTCTCTTTTTCCTTCTTGGTTTGCTGCCATGTGCGTTTGGTGCTGGTCTCTGTAGCACAGACTTCTAGGGAGGGGTCAGTTTGGCTCTGACTGGGGCTGGTCCTGTAGACCTCTCTGTTCATGCGTTGCTCCATGAGGTTATGTTGCCCTCACAGTTTGGTGTGCCGTGGTGGGGGTTGCATGCACACTCTCAATTGTGTGGAGACACAACCAACACTCTCACCCTGGGTGGTTTAGTGCCCTGCCCGCCCCCACCCCCACTCTAGTGCCATCATCTCCCCCAACCCTTTTCTCATCTTTGTGTTGGAATAACATGTACATTGTTGGGTTTGGTCTGTCCCCCACCCAACAGCCTGTACCTCAACCCCTAGAGTGTGAGATCAGTGGCTTTTTTTCTATACCTGCTGTGCTGATTACTCTTACCTCAGTGGACTTATGTTGTACTTGTCCTTTGGTGATTGGCTAAATTCACTTAGCAGAATTTCCTCCAACTCTTCCCATGAGGTGATATGCTTCATGTGATCATCAGTGTTTTTATGGTGTGTACTACTAGGTTGTTTCCAATTCTTTGCGAATGTGATTTGCGTCGCAGTAAACATTGAATTGCAGGTGACTGGCCGTGATCTATTTCTTACCTCTTCTGGGTATGTGCCCAGTAGAGGGATAGCTGGGTCATAAGGTAGCTCAATTTCCATTTTCTTTAAGTATTTTCTTAAAGTATTTCTTTAAGTATTGCCAGGTCACCTTTCACAGAGGCTGTATGTATCTACATGACCACCAGCAGTGGAGAGTTCCTTTGTCTCCACATCCCCTTCAACATTTGTTGTTCTCTGATGATCTCATTTAGGCTTTCCTCAAGGGTGTTAGGTGGTATCTCATGGTTGCTTTAATTTGCTTTTTTCTGATGGCTATTTGGGAGCATTTTCTCATATGTTTATTGACCACTTGGGTCTCTTTCCCTAGTGAAACTTCTTTTCAGGTCTTTCCCCCACTTCTTTAGGGGGTTAATTGTTTTCCTCTTTTTTTTTTCCAGGCCAGGGGGGTGTTATAGTTTTAGTAATAAGCCCTTTGTCTTCTGTTGTGTCACTGCTAAAAATCCTCTCCCAGTCTACGGGCTCGCTTGCTCCTCTCTTGGTGCAGTCTTCTGAGAAACACACACACACACACACACACACACACACACACACACAGAGTGTTTTATCCTTAGTATATGCTGCGGGTCGATTTCAGGTACCCTTCCCTGTTGCAGTTAGCCTGTGTATTCCCTGAGCTAAGGTTCTTAGGTTTGTCCTGATTCCTTCGTTGGCGGTCCTGATCGTTTGGGGTTTGACTTCTAGGTCTGTGAGTCACTTGGAGTTTGTTCTTGGGCATGGGGTTAGGTAAGGATTTGCTTCATTTGTCTACATGTGGATATCCATTGTTTCCAGCACCACTGCTAAAGAGGGCATCCACCTCCCACTTGATGCTTTTTGGATCCTTGTCAAAGATCAGTTGTTTATATGCTGATGGATTTATTTCTGGGTTTCTGTTCTTTTCCACGGGTCTGAGTATCTGTCAATATGCCAGTACCATGCTGTTCTGACACTGACTATGTGGCAGGTGTTAAAGTCAGGTGAAGTGAGCCTTCCAACTTTGTCCTATGTGCACAGTTTTTTAACTCCTCATTCTCTCACCCTTGTCCTACTCCTGAGTGGGGAAGATAGTTAATATTTCCATCCACATGGTAACATTTCCTTACCATTGTAAGGAATCATATTAGGCCAATACAATCCCTTCTTGTAATTCTGTAAATAAGGAACTTTCTTAGAGTTGCATATGATGTCCTTAATTTTCCCCGAGGATATTATCTGAATTGCCTCATTGTCTCCCAGCCTACTGCATAAAGGTGATTGTAAAAGTGGCTCCTTTCTTTCCCACTGAGCAGACAACATAGCATTGTGAGCCTTCTAGCAGGGAAACACTACTTCATGTCCTTGGGACTAAATGTAAATGTAAATCTAAATGAGACAGACTACAACTCAACTGATTGTTATGTAATGTTATTGTGATAGGGCAGTAATAGTAAGTATTACTATTACTACTGGGGTCTGAATCCTGGCTCTGACACCCATGAGTAATGGAGCCTAAGGCAGTATCACTCAACTGGGCCCCACTTCTGAAGATTAAGGGGAGGATCCAAAGAGACAGTGCTTGACTAGCACATGGCCCAGGCTCGAATAGCAGTTAGGTGTGGCAGGGATCAACTCCAGCTCAAAGGGATGCCATGTGACAGAGTAGAATTGCCTCAAAGGGTATTTTTTATTTTTAACTGTAATCATGACAGAAATAAGTCACCAGATTTTTTCATGGAGCAACTGGGTGGATTCTAACAGCTAACCTTTCATTTTCTCAGGCTCTTAATTGTTTCTGAGACCAGGACCCCTTTAGGTTAGAGCTAGGATATACTCCAATATTCAGCAAATAAGCAGCAATACTATTATCATACGATTTCCATAACAGTATTGCCATTTAATATTGAAAAATTTCCTCATAAATCCACTAAATATGAGTACATCATTTTAATCTCTGCTTAAAAGTTATTCAATGCAATGATGATTTACAAAGTCTTTTTTTTTTTAACAATTTATTAGGGGCTCATACAACTCTTATCACAGTTCATACATATACATACATCAATTATATAAAGCACCTCTGTACACTCTTTGCCCTAATCATTTTTTTCTCCTCTTTTCTTTTTTTACATTTTATTAGGGACTCATACAACTCTTATCACAATCCATACATATACATACATCAATTGTAGAAAGCACATCCATACATTCCCTGCCCCAATCATTCTCAAAGCATTTGCTCTCCACTTAAGCCCTTTGCATCAGGTCCTCTTTTTTTTTCCCCCTCCTTTCCCTCTCCCCCCTCCCTCATGTGCCCTTGGTAATTTATACATCGTTATTTTGTCATATCTTGCCCTATCCGGAGTCTCCCTTCCCCCCTTCTCTGCTGTCCCTCTCCCAGGGAAGAGGTCACATGTGGATCCTTGTAATCAGTTCCCCCTTTCCAACCCACTCACCCTCTACTCTCCCAGCATCGCCCCTCACACCCTTGGTCCTGAAGGTATCATCCACCCTGGATTCCCTGTGCCTCCAACCCTCATATGTACCACTGTACAGCCTCTGCCCTATCCAGCTCTGCAAGGTAGAATTCGGATCATGGTAGTTGGGGGGAGGAAGCATCCAGGATCTGGGGGAAAGCTGTGTTCTTCATCGGTACTACCTCGCACCCTAATTAACCCATCTACTCTCCTAAACCCCTCTATGAGGGGATCTCCATTGGCCGACACTTGGGTCTTGGGTCTCCACTCTGCACTTCCCCCTTCATTTAATATGGTATATATATATATATATATATATATATATATATATACATATACACACATACACACACATATCTTTTTTTTTAGCATGATGCCTTATACATGGTCCCTTGGCACCTTGTGATCGCACTGGCCGGTGTGCTTCTTCCATGTGGACTTTTCTGCTTCTGAGCTAGATGGCCATTTACAAAGTCTTAAGACACTTAGACATGGTGATGGAATTGCATTTACTAACTAACTCCTGAGACTAAGTCATTAAATGATTTATTTTGAAGCTCTTCAATGATAATTAAAAATTATAACAATTTCTAAAATTTGTATAAATATTTATAAAAATTAATATTACCTCTGCTTGAACTATGGAGTTATATGACATATGTATTCATTCCTGAGTTAAAGCAAATTAAAAAAATATATAGACCCAGGGATGAGTTCTGGGCTTGCATTAAATCCTAGGTCCAACTTAAGAACCATTGCATCATGGCCCTGCTACATATGCACTTTCATGAAATGATCCCTGAAGATAAGGGTGCGGCAGCAAAATGTGGTGAAGAAAGCAGTTGGTGCCTGGCTATCAAATGAAATATTAAAGACTTGTCTTCAAACAAGCAGCCATCAAAGCGAGGAGTCAACTAAGTTCACACAGAAGAACCACATCAGATTGTGTGATCCAAAGATGACAATTACAAAATTCAATTATGGTGAAAAGTATCAGAGCTAAAATGATGAACACACACTTTGTAAAAGGCTAAGGGGCATATTGGGAGCCCAAAACCCATCTGCAAAGTATCTAGTCAGACTGAGCTGCTGGCAGATCTGCTCTAGGCACAGGCAAGAGTAGTGAACAGCCTTACTATCAGGCAGAAACCATTGTAATCTTGATTTTGCCGTACCAAAATCAATGCTTGGCCAGTTGACCCCTCTATAGACACGACATGAATTTGTACTGGGTGTAAGTATCTCTCAGCTGTTCCATGACGGAAATTTCTTCCCTGGTTTTTGAATGTTGATGTGGGTCTTTTGTGTTTTTTGTCTTTATATTAATATGGTCTTATCCTTATCACCTTAGTATGCTTTTGTTTGTCATTGTTTTCTGTCGGATTTCCTAGATGTGAAGCACAGGAGGACTGGATGCACAATGATAATAACTGATAAAAGGTGCTGTAGGGAGTGCTGGGGTGGTGGATGGCTGATAAAAATGAATAATGAAGGCAAACGGGGGAGGGAGCCCTAGAACTGGTCATGGTTGCACAACTCATTTTAAAGTTGATTTAATGGTGGGAGTGTGGGTGGGGGTGCTCTAAGATAGATGTGCTGGTGATTGTTCAAGTCCCCTTGTTATGATTGAACGATTGAACTCTACAATTGTATGATATGTAAATCATGGGCCACTAAAACCATGGGGGGGCGCTTAAAATGACAATTTATACCAATTTAACCTCTTTGGATTCATTTAGTGAAAATTCTATAATTCTAGAAATAAGTTATTTCCTTGTCAAGAAGTAGAAGTATGCTTATACCAGAACCTAGGTATTCTAAAGGGAGACTTTTGCTTGTCATTTTTATGATAATTATATTTTATACTCTAAGATTGCTGTTGAGTACATCCATTTAACAAATATTCATGAGCTCTTTCCATGTGCTGATTGTGCCGGCCACAGGGTAGTGGGGAAGGGTGGTGAGCACTCAAAGGGGATCATTGGATGTAGGCGGATTCAAGCACACTTGACTGTGTGTGTCTGCAGTGTCAAGTTCATTGGAGAGATGGACACAGTCAATTAAATTTTCAATTGCCTCAATTAACCAGGGGTTTTGTTTAAGATTGAATAAAAAGTGCATACACTATCACAAAAGTAAATACAAACTCACACAAGTAAAAGGAGGTAGGAGATTAAGCCAAGTATGATAGTTTCACTGAAGGTTAGAAGGAAGGTTTGGGACCATCAGCAATGACAGGTATGTCAGTTCCCGGCCGGATGATACAGCAAGGACCTCAGTGTCGGTCGGTGCTTCTGGAGGAGTTAACTTGGCATCAAGGCTAAGTACATTGGCAGACAGAGACGTGGACAAACTGAGGTTGTTGACTGCTTTTCTTGTACCAATATCTAGTTTGCTCCACAGCAAACAAGAGGTGCACAGAGACTTGGAGGTAAACCCTGGACAAACTGTTGCTGCCCACTGCTTTTCTCATCTCCATGCCCAGCTTGCCTGTTGCTCTAAGTGGCTAAACCTCCAAAGGCATCTAGTATCTAGACCAGTGTTCGTCAAATGCTTGGCTTGGGCCTGAGCTCTGATTGCTCTGTCATATGTGTCTATATAATTAAGTCTCGTGCATATCAGTTTCACCACATGTTTGGACACACAAATTCAGCAGTTCAAAACCACCAGCTGCTCCATGGGAGAAAGATGAGGCTTTCTACACCCAAAAAGATTTAGTCTTGGAAACCTAGAGTGTATGTTCTGTCCTGTAGGACCGCTATGAGTTGGGATTGACTCAAAGGCAGTGGGTCTGCATCTTCAACTCCAGCCATTGGAACCCATTAGTGCATGTGAAAGACAGGAACAATAGTATGCTTGAATAAGTGTAGGTTTTCCATTAGGCTGCTAAGTCTGAGGTGGGTGGTTTAGAGTCTCAGATCCATAATCTTGGAAACCCTGTGGCTGCTGTGAGTGAGAATCGACTTGACGGCAGTGGGTTTTAAATAATATATTAACAGAGTACAGTTAAAAGAGCATTTATAACTGAGTTTTTATTGTCAGTCATCAATTTCTAGAGTTAATGTTGCAGAAATAAGATGGTTGATATGGTGCTGGTGAGTAGACTGTATTTTAATACATTTCTTTAATTATGGCAAAATGTCCAAAATATCTAATACATCACTGGAAGATAGTATGTAATAAACGTCTACAAACACTACAGAACTCTTTGAGCATATAGAATGTAAGAGCTGATTGAGTCGAATCATGTTGTAATTACTAATTTATGCAATAGCAACCGACTAGATGTTTGACATCCATAGAGGAGGTTGGCTGAGTTTGCCTTGCTAAGCAAGTTTGTATTCATTCATTGCTGCTAGTTTAAACTGATACTATAGAAATGTTCCTCGGGCATATTGTGCTATTACACAATGTATTTTGCATAGGTAGTCTCCAGTTGCTGGTGGGTTGTGTTCTGAAAATGTGTTGATCATTCATTTGTTCGGCCCTCCAGTTGAAACAATGTCATCTCTGGGTGTTAAAATTCAGCCTACCTACAGGGCCAATTGGATTGAAAGTTCTTCTGAAATACAGCGCTTTGCTTAGAACGTACATTCAAGTAGAACAAGCAATGTTTATCTTGGAAAGGGCTTTCTGAGTTCTCACTTCAGGTGCCAGCATCACAGTTAACACGCTTACCATAGTGGAAACTGGAAGAGGTACCACAACTGGTGAAAACCTGGGACTAGGAGCTGCAGAAGAAAGGGAGAGGAGAAACGGGCCAAATAGGAGGCGAATTCTCATGTTATGAGCATCCGATTGTACTATAAGTTCTTTGAGGGTTTATTTGTATTTGAATATATTTAAGTGTCTGCAGTATGACAAAATCAGGAATTTAAAGATGAATGATATGATTTTCCAAGTAGTGGCTAAAGTCCTGAATATGGATATTGACAGCGCCGTCTGCTTCCTGAACTAAAAGAAAAATACATACCACATTCTGAGAATGCTTCAGGCCTTAGGAATGAAATCAGCAACACTCAAATGATAATAAATATTCCGTAAACATAATCTACTCCTATTATTGTTGTTGATTCTGTTAAGTGCTATCAAGCCCATTCCAACTCATAGTGGCCTGATGTGCAACAGAAGGAAGCAGATCCTCCACCATCTGCACAGTGTTAAGTTTGAGTCCATCCTTGCAGCCAGTGTGTCAATCCAGGAGGGCCTCCCTCAAGTGTGGCTTACAGTTTGCTTTCTGTTTTACCAAGCATTATGTCATTCCCCCTCCTGATAATGTGCCCAGAGTACATGAAACAAAAATCTTGCCCTCCTCAATTCTAAGGAGCATCATGCTTGTGTTTCTTGCAAAGCAGATTTATTCGTTCTTCTGGCAGTTCATTCAGCATTCAGTATTCTTTGCCAATATCTTAATTCAGAGGCATAAATTCTTCTTTTGTTTCTTTAATCGTTTTCCAGCTTTTGCACACGTTCGAGGTAATACTACAGCTTGGGTCAAGGTGATAGCTTTGTTTTTTGAAAAAGGTATCTTGCTGTTGATTTGCCTAATGCAATAATACGTCAATGGATTTCTTGCCTTCATCCTTCATGGACATTGATTGAAGATTTAAGTAAAGTGAAATTCTCAACAGCTTGAACCTTTTCTCCATTTATCCTGATGTTATTTATGAGTCCAGTTGTGAGGATTTTTGTTTTCTTCTTGGTTGAGGTGTAATCCGTACTGAAGGCTGTAAGGTCATACTGTAGTCTTTGATCTTCATCATTAAGGGCTTTGAGTTCTCTTTACGTTCAGCAAACAAGGAGTGCATTTGCATATTGCAGGGTATAAATGAGTCTCTTTCTAATCCTGGATCCATGTTCTTCCTAATAGAGAGAAGCTTCTGGTGTTCTCTGCTCAGCACACAGATTGAATAAGTGTGATGGAAAGACACAGCCCTGGCACACCCCGCCCCTGGTTTCAGCTCATGCACGATCCCATTGCTCTTGTCTGAACTGCCTTCTGCTCTGTACACAGGTTCTCCATGAACACAACTAGGTGCTCTGGAATTCCCATTCTTCACAGTGTTACCATAATTTCTTTTAATCCACACAGTCAAATGCCTTTGTGCTGTCAACAAACACAGGCAAATGTCCTTCTGGTATTCTTTGTACGGTTATTACTTCTATTTACTAAATCTTGGCATGGCTCTTTCAACACTGCCTCGCTATTTGATCTCAGTGATTCCAAAGTGTCTCCATAACGCAGCAAAATTTTCTGCTCTAGAAACACCTAATCAATGAACACTTTCTCTCAGCAGAATCCATAAATGAGTGTCTCCTTGGTATACATCTTAAATTATATATAAGGTGTTATCTAAAGAACTAGGTTTATTTAGACAAAATTACTAATTCAGGTAGGGATATGTTTTGCTGTAACAGAAAGCACAATGAGTAGATTTAAAAAGTGAGCTTTTTTTCTTACACAATCAAGTTTGAAAATACAGTTCAGAGTTGGTGTCATACCCCCCCACATTTTTTAAAGTAGGTAAAATATAATTTACCTAATTCTTCAAATAATGCTATTCTTTCCCCCTAATTCCTATCTATACTTAAATTTTAAATATTTTATTCATCATGGATTTTTGCCACTGAGATAATTTTTAAAACGATTACATGGAAATTTTCTTTATCTTGATTACTGATTTTTTTCATGTTCCCTTAAATTTCATGCCTGTACTAAGTGCTTCATTTGCCTCACAATCCTTGTTAAGCATGTGAACATTAATCCTCTCTGCTCTGAATTAATTTTAATCATTATCACACTTCAAGTGAGGGTAGATAAGGTGGAAACAAAAGCCAAACAAATTGGGTTTTTTATTTTCAACTATTGTGAATTAAAGTTTGAGGACTCCACCTTCTTTAAACTGTTGTATACTGTCATGTCTTGAAATGTGGCTGCATAGAATAAAGGATGATTTACTAGAAGCATGGCTTTTGACCTTGGATTTAACTCTTAGAAGCCATGAACCATGAAATCTTTTTCTCTCGGTCTCAATTTGTTCACCTGTAAATGAAGGCATTAAAATCTGCCTTGCCAATTCCTCAGAGTTGCTGTAAAAATCTTATGAGATCGTATGGAATATGGAAAGGCTTTTTGAACTAAACAAGTGAATGTTTTGACCCATAAAGTGCTTTGCAGACTCTAAAGTGCCCATGGAGGAGATCATCTGGGGAGACCAGCAGAGTGAACACCAGAAGACTCAGTCTCCATTTCTGATGATGGAGAGGGTGAGGTCAGGAGTTCATCCCCCCCCCCAAAAAAATCAAACTGATATGCAGTCGCTGCGATGGAGTCGGAGCCGGCTTCCCAGTGCAGGGCTTTTGCTCTCACTGTAGTTATGGTCTCAGAGCGGTCAGGTTCAGGATAAGATCAGGACAGGGGTTTTGTTGTTTTTGACCGCTCACCCCAAGGAGGAGAGACATTGCTGTCCTTAGCATGAGAGGGGAGAAAAACAAGTAGTACACAGGTACAGAAGAAAGAGATGGGAGAAGGAGATGATTTGTTTCTGAGGTGTGGATAATTTGGACTGAGACTAGCACAACTGGTGTTTCCAGGTTCTGATGATGAGGTGTGGTGGGAGGGTTAGACGAGGCAAGACTTTCAACCCCAGTTGGTTTTGCCTGTGGTACAGGGACACGAAGAGGAAAACAGGAAAACCATGATGCAAATATCAGTCATCTATGTTTACAAATGAAATCTTTCTGAGGGATCATTTATGTTACAATGTTGATAGCATGCTATGATTATAATTTACATTGGAAACTAAAGAAAAATACCTGGAAAGCAAGACATTTAAAAAATAAATTTCTCCAATAACTTTGTCCCTTGTGAAATAAGTATTTTGCTAAACTCCACCCAATGCACCTTTGCTCTGCCTGACTCATCCATGTAATTAGAAGTGTTTACACATGCACTCTGATAGCACAATAGGAAAGGTTTTATATTGACATGAGTCTTAAATAGAAAAAGGATGAGAGAGTAAGAGAGCCAAATTTTGACTTTATCATTGTGTCTCACACACCACTAAAGCTTAAAATCTAAACGAAAGATTTTAAGATACCTTTATTATGAGCACTGATTTCTATGTCATTCCTAAAATGGATTAAGCCTCTGGTGCATCCCCTCTGACATTAGTTGAGAGATGTGCATAGCCTTTTTTATCAGACAGAGAGCAATGTAAAGTTGATGATGGCGGATGTGCATAGGTTAAAATGTAACACCTTATCATTTGATCGCCCTTTTGATTCAATTTAAGGTTGCTTCTGTTTTTAATATTTTCTACTTTCTTTTTGATTGAGGTATTCCCATATTTTGTTTAGTCATTGTTGTTTTTTTGTTTGCTTGCTTCCTCTTTGTGTTTGTAGGATTTTCTGTATTGAAATCTGGGATTGGTAGATCTATAGAGATAGTAACTGGACTGAAAATTGCCTAGAGCTGTGGCAGGAGAGGATGGGGGCTGGGGGTGGGGAAAGGGGAGCTAACTGACCATGAGTAAGAGAAGCCAGTGTTCTAAAGTTGATTGTAATAATGATTGCATATTTCTTTTTAACACGATTGAACAGTTAAATTATATTGCATATAAGATACATGCCAATAAAAGTTGGGTTTTTTTTTAGTCTCCTTGTTCCTTGAAAATATTGATGTCTTCATTAAAACTTAGTCAAGCTTTTCGCTTTAGCATCAACGCTTAGCTTGTGTCTGTTGGGTGCTACTCAAAACACATGACATCCTTCTGTCTGTTTTCCTCCAGCAACATTATTACGTCATCACAGCTCTCCTCGATTTTCTAAAGCCTGAATAACTCCTCATGAAATGTTAACTGCTGTGTCACAGACTAGCAGTCACTACTCTTCCTTCCTGGAAAGGATGGGTCATTCCTTTTGAAGAGAAGTATTGGTATCATGCTGAATGGCTGTGGTAGTCACCTAATCTGGTGTCAATTTAAGGCTTGGGAGTGTAGGGGTGGAGTCTAGGCTGTCAATCTGGAGATAGCCAATGAGACTTCTGTGTGGGCATAGTCTTCTGAGAATTCTGGGAAATCTGGTACTTCCGCCTGGGAGGAAGACGACACCTCCCCCCCTCTTTCTCTCTCTCTGCTACTCCTTGGGAGACATTGCAGAAGACAATCCACATGGTCAAAACCAGACTTCAGAAGCTGGAGAAGCCACAGGGAGACCCTGCCAACGCTGAGATGC
Organism: Tenrec ecaudatus; assembly: GCF_050624435.1. Lineage (NCBI taxonomy): Eukaryota > Metazoa > Chordata > Mammalia > Afrosoricida > Tenrecidae > Tenrec > Tenrec ecaudatus. Next base: position 94,398,713 of record NC_134536.1, read on the forward strand.
TTACAACGCCACTGGGCCCAAAGACTTTCTACCCACTGGCTTGTGATCATCCTGCATTTGGCTTCATTGCATGTGTCTCATGAGTCTGAAGAGGACTTTATAGATTGGTGTCAGACACATGGGCTAATATCAGACTTATGATCTTGGACTGGATTGGGCTGAGATGTGTTCTTAATATACAATTACTCTTTATAGAAATCTCTTTCTTATACACATAGTGTGTCCATGGATTTGTTTCTCTAGCCTACCCAGACTAACACAATGGCTCATATTTGTTCCAAATTTTGAAAGACAAGATCTTTGCGGTTACAATAGGTCTTATGGCTTCAATTGTGTCTTCCATAAGAATATGTTCAAATCCTAACCCCTAGCAACTGGGAATGTGATCTTATTTGAAAATCAGATATTGACCGTTGTAAGCAGGTTAAAATGGAATCACTTTATTCAGTTTTTAGGTGCTATTGAGTCAATACCAACTCACGTAAACCCAATGTACAATAGAACGAAACACTTCCCTGGTGCTGCTCCGCTCCCACAATTGTATGTTACACACCTGGGGTGTCAATTCATCTTTCTGAAAGTCTTCCTTTTTTCCCCCCTTTTCTTCTAACGATCCTCTACTTTACCAGGCATGATGTCCTTTTCCGAGGGACTCATTCCTCCTGATAAAATGTCCAAAGAAAAAGACTCCAAGTCTTGCCATCCTTGATATTGATGAGCTTTTCTGGCTGGAATTCCAACACACATTTGCTCACTCTTCTGGAAGCCCACGGTACATTCAATACTCCTTGCCAACACCATAAAACCAGGCATCATTTCTTCCCACCTTCACGTGCAGATGAGGTGATGGAAAATACCACGACTTAGGTAAAATGTGCCTTACCCCTCAGAGTGACAGAGCTGGTCCTTAACACTTTAACGAGTTCTTCTGCAGCAGTTTTGTCTAATGCAAATCTTGACTGGTGCTTCCATGAGATTTGATTGTGAGGCCCAGTAAAATGAGGCTGCTGAATGGCCCACCTGTGAGAAGTTTTGTTTTCTTTACATTGATGTGTAATCCACACTGAAATCCATGGTCTTTCATCTGCATCAGTGAGTGCTTTACGTGCTCTTTGCCTTCAGCAAATGAGGTTGTGCCCTCTGAATATTGCCTATTGCTAATATGCTTTCCTGTCCTCCTGATGCGCCAAGTTCTTCATATAGGCCAACTGCTTTGATTTCTTGTTCAACATTCAGTGAAAGGACACAGTCCAGATGCTATATAAAAGGTGGTAATATTTTAGGAGCAAAACACACATACACACACACACAGAGGAATTTCAATAGTATTTGCTTTCTGATTCATGTTAGTTCATGTGGTTGCTACATCTTATATATAAAACATGGATAATAGATCCTCAGTTGAACCAACAGTTTGGAAATCTAATGCTAAAAAACAAACCCAAATATTTTTCAGAAGAACATATATTTAAACCACACTTTCTATGATGTTATTGTCAAACTTTCTCATGTTTCTTGTGATACCAATTATTGCAGCTTTGTAAAGTTCAATGTCATGCAGTACAAGCCCTTCTTAACTCTAAAAAACATTTATTCCTCTTTACTTTTCTCATTATAGTATAAATTTTAGTATTTAGAATTTTTCCTTCAGTGCATATTTGGTTTTCCAACAAGCTGCAATTATAGAATCGATATTCATTTATTTCAGTGCTTTTAGATTTATAAGTTTAGAGATTGTTTTGCTGCTGTTATGAAACACTTTGTTATTAATGTCTGGCTTTTTGAACTGAAATCAGAGAATGTGGTCTGGAAGTTTTTTTTATCAATTCTTTGAGGTAAATTGCTGTGAAGTTTAAAATATTACAGATTTCCCCTAAGCATCAAATCAAAATGTTTTACCTTTCTTTTTTAAACAATTAAAAATAATTTTATTGGGGTTCTTACAGCTCTTCTAAAAATCCATACATCAATTATGTCCAGCACATTTGTACATATGCTGCCATTTCTACTTCATCCTTTGATATCAGCCCCTCACTTTTTTCCTCCCTGTCCCACCCTCCCACCTTCGTGTACCTTTGATAAATTATAAATTATTATTTTCATATCTTACACCATTCGGTCTCTCCCTTCACCCATATTTCTGCTGTCCATCGCCCTGGGTGGGGCTACATCAATCATGGTGATCGGTTCCCCCTTTGGCCCCCCACCTTTGCTGTCCATCACCTGGGTGGGGCTACATCAATCATGGTGATCAGTTCCCCCTTTGGCCCCCCACCTTTGCTGTCCATCACCTGGGTGGGGCTACATCAATCATGGTGATCAGTTCCCCCTTTGGCCCCCCACCTTTCCCTACCCCCATGGCATCATTACTTTCATTATTGTTCCTGAGGGTTTATCTGTAGCAGTGCACATGCTCTGGTCTTGCTGGATTTGTAAGGTAGAACTGAGGTCATGATAGTGGGGGGAAGAAGCATTAAAGAACTACAGGAATGTTGTGTGTTTTGTTGGTGCTATACTGCACCCTCTCTGACTAATCCCTTCCTCGTGACCCTTCTGTGAGGGGAGGTCCATTTGTCTATAGAGGGTTTGGGGTCTCCATTCTGCACTCCCCCTAATTTGCATAGATTATTTATTCTGGGTCTTTGATGTCTGATAGTTGGTCCCATCGACACCTCATGATCACACAGGCTGGTGTGCTTCCTTCATTTGGGCTTTGTTGCTTCCCAGCTAGATGGCCATTTGTTTAACTTCAAGCCTTTAAGACCCCAGACACTAACTTTTGATAGCCAGGCACCATCAGTTTTCTTCACCACATTTGCTTATGCACCCATTTTGATTCCAGCAATCATGTGGGGAAGGCGAGCCTCACAGAATGCCAAGTTATTAGAACAAAGTGTTCTTGTGTTGAGGAAGTACTTGAGGAGAGGCCCACTGTCTGTCTGCTACCTTAATACTAAATATATGATATATGTACATAAATTTATGTCCCTAACATTATATATAAATATATTTTTATATGGATATGCCGGTATTTAGACCTCTATAAATGTCCTTTGCCTCCTAGTTCTTTCTTCTATTTTCTTTTATTTTCCTCCTGTCCCACTATCATGCTCAACCTTCATTTGGATTTCAGTAGCTCCTGTTGGCAACATTGCACTTGATCAAGCCCCACCAGGCTTTCTATGCTCTCCTTGCCATCGATTTTAGATCACTTGTTGTTCCCTTGTTCCTGTGTTATTTGGCTCCCCACTTCCTTTCCCCCTCTCCCTCCTCTCCCATGTCCCCCTGGAATGGCTGCTTTGTTGTTTTATCCTCAGGATTGTTTATCCTGCCTATCTTATACAGATACATATGTAAAAAACAAAACAAAAACAAAAGCCTATAAATGTTAATCCCTTCAGATTGAGTCTGATGGGATGCCAAGCCCTGCCTTGGAAGCCTATTTTTACGATTCCTCTGGGACTTCATTGCATTGCTCCCCTTGCTGCTCTGTTGCACTCTTTTCGTGTTTTGCCCGATGTTGGGGGGTCAGATCGGGCACAATTCCTGCACTATGTCTCCAGTGTTGTCCCCTGTAGCGCTATGGGTCACAGAGGGGAACTCCATGTCTCATGATGAGGCCGGTGCTATGGTCCTCTCTGTGCATTGACTGCTCGAAACAGGATTGACTCCTCCATCTCAAAATTCTCTGACCCCTGTCATAGACCAAGGGAAGATAGATGAATTTGGACTCTTAGACTCATGAATTATAAGAGAATATCATTTTATCTGTGGTATATCTGTTTTAGTAGTACTCGATAACTAAGACAGTGTTCATTTTCATGATTTGGGCTTGGTTTTTATTGCTTATTTGAAAATTTTCTCTATTTGCAATATGATTTTAGTATTGTTACATTTCCAGTTTTGAATGGTATACTTTATTACTTATCAGTTTTAGGTTTTTAAAAACCTACTTGTTATTTCCTCAACTTTTTAACTTCAGGAATGAAACCTGCATTATTACTCTTCTAGTTAAAAAAGAGAGAAACATCTAAAGTTAGCATACTTTTACTCTCTTAATAGCCTTTTATCCTCACTAACAGCTTTCTAGTGTTTATTAATATAATCGTGGCTTTTAGAACCATATTGTTGTGGTGAAGACCCAATTAAGGCCCAATTCTTACCATTATTTTTACATGTAAACTAAGTCTCTTACTTTTACCATATCACAGCAATATTTGTTTATATTGTGTTTAATGCTTGTTTGTTTTTTCACCACTTTGGTTCTTTCACAGGAGGTCTGATGGCACTGCTAACTGCAAGGTTTCTGGCACAAATCCACTAATGCCTTTGTGGGAGCATAACGAGGCTTTCTGCTCCTGTAAACCACAGACACCCCAGGGAACAGTGCTATCCTACCGGATAGTTGCTATGCATTGGGATAAGTTTGATGGCAGTGGGTTTTCTAAACACATGTAACCCCACAATAATCAAGATATAGAGTATGCTCATCACACAAAAGGTTCCTTTGAACCCCTCACCTCCTATTGGCCCTTTGTGGTGAATTTTCCATTTGAGTCAATCTAGAGATGATGAAGCACTGACAATGCTCTGCTAGGCTGGATTCGCCTGCGGGAGGAAGTAGTAAGGATGATGGGAGAGAAGGTATGACTGGGCTTCAAGGAGAAGAAAGGTTAGGGGTTAGCTGCTACCATGACCACATAGATAATTACAGCAAATTATCTCTGCCTTCTATCAACTTTCTATTGATCTATCAATCCATTGATCATGTATCTACATAAAGATTGCCTATCTCCTTTTGCCTGCTTAGATTCCCTTTATGGTCCACTTGTGTATAATCTGACTTATTCTTGGGAAGCATCCTTCATGTTGCCCCAGGTTCTGTCCATGTGTTTCAGGTGAGACTTCAAGTGTGTGCACGAGCCCCATCTGGTCCACCAGGTTAGCCTATCATTCTTTTCATAGAGCTTTGTTTACAGATGGGTATGAAGACCAAGATGGTCCCAAAGAGGAGGTGCTGGGATATCTGGAGGCACTACTGTGAAAAAGTCGATTCCTGCTAAATTTGTTCATGCGACTGAATGTACAGCAGAAACTGGTAATGCTCTTGCCACTCATGCCTGAGAATAAAGTCAACATAAAAGACTGCACAACTGAGAGATGTCAACAGAGAGAAACATCTCAATAACATCATCTTGAATCAAGCCTGGCCCCAAGCCGAGCACAATCCTGGCCATACCAGTTATGCGAGACAATGGTTTTTTCCCTTAAGGAATCTTATTTTATTTGAGCTGGGTCACTTCCAACCCAAATGTAGCTGCGCCATGCGATTGATTTTACACATTGGGCATAGGAATGAATCATGCAAAGACCATAACATTTCTGAAGGAAGATGCAGCCTTATTCAGTTCTAGGCGGAGAAATAGGCCCATTTCTCTCTTATGAAGGCTTCTTCTTGTAGGGAAAAGAGGTGACCTGGCGTTCCCACACGCTTGAGCTTGAATAGCAGGTGTGTGTGTGTGTGTGTGTGTGTGTGTGTGTGTGAGAGAGAGAGAGAGAGAGAGAATGCAAAGTAGAAGGTTGAAGGGTGAGAATGCAGTTTTGGCAGAGATCTGAGCTGCCTAAGGTTGAAATGAGACAGAAGAAATATATTTCCTAATTTGCTTTTGAGTATCCCTGGTAGTAATATAAACTTTTAAAATAATTTCTCTTAAATTGCACCTCAAGAACTTATGCTGAAAACCACCTGGTGTCAGAGACTACGATCTCTCTGCAGACAACCCTTTGACAACCGCTCTTCTCTTAGAAAGTTTCATAATGTATTCATTTCCTCTCCTCTGACCCACTCCCTCCTCTCCCAGTGACCCACAGCTTGCCTTATAGGGTACGTTTCTCCAAGCGCCTCTGAAAACCTCCAATTAGCCATCTGCCTTTTCCAGAGCAAACACGCTGATTCTTCTTCGTGCAGTTTTTGTTAGTGACTTTTAAAAAGAGGTTAATAATGAGACCAGTGTTGGATTTGTGTCTGCCAATCTATGAAAACTCTCAGTAAGCACAGCACGATTCATTTTATATTTTCATCAAGAGAGGGTTTGACTAGCTGTGGACCAGCCTCTCACTAATCTTCTGGATAACTCCTTTTGCCTCCCTTGACAAGCTTCAATTTCTGGGATGGGGGAAGTGATAGCTAACCGTATTCATCCTTCCTAGCTAGTCCTCTCAGTGCGATAGCTCTACCTCAGTGTACAGCTATTTCCTGACACATGTGGAGGAAACGGCACCTGTCTGTTCAGGTAGCCAAAATATTGCTATTTTCCACTGACGTTGGATGTTTATAACCTTTCTGTGCTCTGTTTCCAACTTAAAACTAAAAAGCACCGACTTTTGATAGTTGTGAGGATTCAATGAACTGAGATAAGGTGCTTCGAATAGTGACTCTCTCCCAGAATGTGCACAGTCCAGGGTATACCTTTCTTGATTTCAGGACACTTCTTGTTTTCTAACCCACAGTGCCTGAAGCAGTGACAGTTGCCTTCAAGTAGATGCTGACTTGTGGAAAGTCCATGTGCATCAATAAAGTTGTACTCCATAGATCAGTGGTTCTCAGCCTTCCCAACGCCGCGACCCTTCCAGACAGTTCCTCCCGTTGTGGTGACCCCCAACCATAACATTATTTTCTTTTTTTTCTTTTATTTTAACAATTTATTGGGGCTGATACAATTCTTTTCACAGTTCATACATATACATACATCAATTGTATAAAGCACATCTGTACAGTCTTTGCCCTAATCATTTTTTTCTCTTTTCTTCTTTTACATTTTATTAGGGACTCAAACAACTCTTACCACAATCCATACATATACATACATCAATTGTATAAAGCACATCCATACATTCCCTGCCCCAATCATTCTCAAGGCATTTGCTCTCCACTTAAGCCCCTTGCATCAGGCCCTCTTTTTTTTCCCCCCTCCCTCCCCATTCCCCCCTCCCTCATATGCCCTTGGTAATTTATACATCGTTATTTTGTCATATCTTGCCCTATCCGGAGTCTCCCTTCCCCCCTTCTCTGCTGTCCCTCTCCCAGGGAAGAGGTCACATGTGGATCCTTGTAATCAGTTCCCCCTTTCCAACCCACTCACCCTCCACTCTCCCAGCATCGTCCCTCACACCCTTGGTCCTGAAGGTATCATCCACCCTGGATTCCCTGTACCTCCAACCCTCATATGTACCAGTGTACAGCCTCTGTCCTATCCAGCCCTGCAAGGTAGAATTCGGATCATGGTAGTTGGGGGGAGGAAGCATCCAGGATCTAGGGGAAAGCTGTGTTCTTCATCAATACTACCTCACACCCTAATTAACCCATCTCCTCTCCTAAACCCCTCTATGAGGGGATCTGCATTGGCCGACACTTGGGCCTTGGGTCTCCACTCTGCACTTCCCCCTTCATTTAATATGATATATATATACATATATACACATACATATATACATATACACATATATACACATACATACATACACTTATATCTTTTTTTTTTTTTGCATGATGCCTTATACCTGGTCCCTTGGGCACCTCGTGATCGCACTGGCCGGTGTGCTTCTTCCATGTGGGCTTATTTGCTTCTGAGCTAGATGGCCGCTTGTTCACCTTCAAGCCTTTAAGACCCCAGACACTATCTCTTTTGATAGCCGGGCACCATCAGCTTTCTTCACCACGTTTGCTTATGCACCCATTTGTCTTCAGCGATCCTATCATGGAGGTGTGCAGTCAATGATATGATTTTTTGTTCTTTGATGCCTGGTAACTGATCCCTTTGGGACCACTCGATCATACAGGCTGGTGTGTTCTTCCATGTGGACTTTGTTGCTTCTGAGCTAGATGGCCGCTTGTTTATCTTCAAGCCTTTAAGACCCCAGTCACTATCTCTTTTGATAACCGGGCACCATCAGCTTTCTTCACCACATTTACTTGTTCACCCACTTTGGCTCCAGCCGTTGTGTCGGGAGAGTGAGCATCATAGAGCATAACATTATTTTCATTGCTACTTTATAACTGTCATTTTGCTACTGTTATGAATCAGGCGACCCCTGTGAAAGGGTCGTTTGTCCCCCCCCCCAAAGGGTTTGGTTGCAACCCACAGGTTGAGAACCACTGCCATAGAGGGACACTTGCCATAAGAGTTCACAAAGACAAAGCTCTAAATCCTACTTTGGCAACTAGTGACAGAGGCCTTAAAAGCTCATGAACAGCCATCTGAGGGGTAAATATTGGGCTCTCCCCATCTGGAGGAAAGAGAGTGATGAAAATTAAAAAACACGTGGGAACACTTAGATCAATAGCCTAATGGGTCACGCACGAATCAGTCTCCATAAATAACCCTGAGGCCAGAAGAACTAGACGGTACCTGGTGACCATGAACAATTGCTCTGGAAAAAAAATAACAATAACACTGGACAGTCCTGAAAGAAGAGAGAACAAACTCAAATTTATAAAAGAGATCAGGCTTCCAGATTCCATAAAGACTCCCAGAATTCCCAAGACTATTCCCCTGAGCCACTCTTTCAGGTTGTAACAGAACTAGTTTCCATGTTAGAATAACCAACCACCTTGATATCAAAAGGACAATGTTTACCCAAGGACACAGAGTGCAGAGAGAAGGAGGAATGGAAACAGAGAACACTGGGAGGAAGTGAGGACACATTGGGAGGATGGAGACTGATTAAATGAAGCAAACTCTATATGACACGTTGAAGTAAAACTGATGGTTTGCTCTGTAAACCTTCACCTAAATCCCAATAAAAAGTTTAAAGAAATAAAACAAAAATAAAGGTTCTTTTCTTCTTCCTATCTTTTCCTCTCTGACGTGACTCTGGATTGTGCTAAATATGCAGTGAATCCCACACACCCAGGAAACCATCTTCCTCACCCTTGTAAAAAGCATGCATTGTGTCCCACAAAAAGTTTTATTAGCCTAAGTACTATCTTCAAAGGTACTTAACTATCAATGTTATACAAAACACTGAAGAAGTAATTCATTTATCATGTGATACACTCAAAAATGTTTGTAGGAAAAAAACTCCACACGCCTTGCTGATATATATATCAGTAGGATTTTACTTCGGAGATGATAGATAGATAGATAGATAGATAGATAGATAGATAGATAGATAGATAGATAGATAGATATAGCTCCAGAGTAACATTAAAGATGACTCCCCACATACATTTGCATTTGAAATTAGAAGCTAATGGGTTTGCCTTGGGAAAGGCAGCTTAAAGTACCACATCATAAAGTTGGATCATCCAATAATAACGAGTAAACTTTAAGTGGATCCCCATATAAACACACCATAGCAAAAATAACAACTGTGTAAACTTGAGTAAGATAGTTGAGGAATGTGAATACTGGTTATTTTTGAGATGGAAATTTTGCTGCTAATTTTGTATGTGTGTGAGCTAATGCTATTGTGATTGCTTTAAAAAAAAAAAAGCATTCGGAACCCACTCACTCGTGGCCACCTACGTGTTGAGAGTTTACATTTCTACAGGTAGCTCAATCCTAGGAGCAATTGTGAGGCTGGCACAGGAACTGGGGGGGGGGAGGGATACGCTATGAGTTCCAACCGATATGATGGCCCTAAACAACAACAACAATCGCTAAATCGAAAAACCATTCACACTGCTATTGAGTTTATTCTGATTCATTGTGACCCTGTAAGGGCCGGGTAGCATTTCCCTATGGGATTCTGAGACGGTAACTCTATGGGAGTAGAAAGCCCAACTTTCTCCCTCGGAGCAACTGTGGTTTCGAACTTTGGACCTTGCAGTTACCAGCTCAACTTATAACCACTCTGCCACCAGAGCTCCTAACAGCAGCAACAGCAACACCGTGTGTCCTGAATCAGACCACAGTCAGCAGGATTCCTGGGGGATTAGGATCGATTCCCGAGAGTAGGGATCACAGTCAAGAAAATATTTCTTCTGAATCCAGGTTGAATTATATGACGGGGCTTCAAAAAGTTTCTGGGAAAATTCCATTATCTTTCAATTCTACTTTTAAACAAAATTGTCGATGCCTCTTCGTGTACTCTTTCATTAATTGATTATAAAAAAGTACAAGGGCCAATATTCTCATCTTCTGCCAGTAGCATTTCTTAAATGATGTTCTTGAGATGGCAATTGATTCTATTAAAAAGAAAGAAAAAGTGTTCTTTTTTGAAAAATGATAGGAAGTTAAGACACATTTCTTTTCTGCCATTGATGTGTTTGTAAATACTGAATGCCTGATGGATCTTCCTTAGCATTTTCCAAAGGTATTTGACTAGCGAATCAGTGTCTCACCCCCTCAGGACTTGTTTTCGCCACAATACATCTGAGGACATGCCATCTGAGAGAAAAGGGAGGCTGGGTCACAGCACTGGTCCTTATTCCCTTGACTTCACATCTCAGGAGGCACCTCACTGAAGCCTGGTTGTTATGAATTAGTTACTCACCACGTGCAACCCTTGTAGACCTTTTCTAAAGCTCAGCTCAGTTGAGCAAAAGAGGGTCGTTACCTTCTGACAGAGACCCGGCGGAGTCTAGACATGCCTCCCTGAGAAAGAGTATTACTAATTAATACGAGCGTCTACATTTTAAACACCTGCTCAGTTCAAGGCATTGAGGCAAGTGCTTTTGCATTCATCATCTCATTTCATCCTCATGACTACCCTGGGGAATAGGTACTAATGTGACCTCTATTTAGCAAATAGAAACGCGTAGGCTTAAGCAACACACACACATCCACAGTGACACAGGTATTGGGGCAAACCTTAGGCTCACACCCAAGTGTGTGTGACCTGAGCCTGGGCTTCTAGCTCCAGACTCTTAGACTTTGATTCATCCAAATAATTGAATCTGATGAAATAAAGAACATGGTGACACAAGAGCAGTGTCTATCTGCCTAGTAATATCCGCAACTCTGCTCCCACAGTGCCAAGTACATAGGAGATACTCAAATCTTGGAAGAACAGACACTAAATTGAGTGCCACAGCATAAAGTCTTGTGAAGGGGAGGCAAGATGATGGAGTAAACTTTGAAGAAAGGCATCAATTAAGCAGCATGGTCTCTTCCCCGTGAGCATGTGGAGAAAAATCACATTACTTCTTGGAATGATTGGAATGATTTTGAGGCCCATCTATTTCACCAAGGTCATAATTTCCCTGGTGGCTGATTGAGCTAGAGATCCAGTTGCCAGAGCAGGGCTGTCATCACCTGCACTCTTGGCTGTTGCTCGATTATCACACACTGCAGTTGCAGCTGCGTATGAATCAGCCATCCTTACACAGGTGGTAGTTTTCTAAAGGAGAATTGTTTCTAAGCCATCTATCAACTCCATACCTGCCCAGTGAGTAAAGAAATAATCCCAGGTGTTGGAGCAGGTGATATCATCATCTTAGACAGGCATTTTATAAGGAAAGACATAAAAAGAAGATATAAAAACATTTTCTACGTAGCTTGCTTACCTACAAGAGACCAGTTACAGAGGTTATATCTGTCTTCAAAGGGAAGTGCATAGGTGTATTTCCCTGACTTTCTGACATCAAGGTGAGATGAAGATGATGAAATATATGTACCTCAAGTGGTGACTAAAGAAGGAAACAACCACCTGAAAGGACATGGTGGGTGTTAATAACCGAGGAGGGATACAATCGGACAGCCCATGAGGGAAATGAGGAAAACCAAAGGTGACAAAGGGACAAGAAGGACCATTCAGTCAGGGCTCCAAACTGTCTTTTTAGTGTCCTATCTATACCAAGTTTATTCAGGTGACTGTCTGATCCAAGAGATGGGGTTTGAAAGTCACTTAAGTCGAAGATGTAACACGGTCTCTTTTAAAGAATTTTAGAGCTATCATAACCAAAGCTCTTCAAAGTGTGGGTGTCCACCAACGCAAACACCAGTGTGCACAGCGATCCTTCTCAATGGGAACACCTTAGTCAGTTTTATTTTGACCTATTGCACTTAATTTTATTCAGATCTTTTATTAACAGATTCAGAAGAGTTGTGATACACACTAAGCCCCTGCCATCAATTTGATTCCAACTCAAATCAACCCCATAGAGGAGTTCCACAGCTGTTAATTTTTACTGGAACAGAGAACCTTATCTTTCTTCCATGGAGAAAACAGTGGGTTTGAACCACCAACTTTTTGGCTAGCAGTCCAACACTTACTGATTGTGCCACCAGGTCTCCTTAGGACACAGAGCTTAATAAAAGTTAATAAAACCAAGTAGTTCTTCTTTATTCTTATTCAAAACTCCCAGCATTAACTTGAGGCATGGTAAGAACTAGAAAAATATTTGTTCAGAGGATAAAGAATATAAATGACTAAAGGAAAATCTGATTAACACAACTATTTTGGGGGGGCTCAAAAATCTTTCTTCCCCTCCATTAAGTTAACTGGCTTAAGGAAAAAAAAAACTCTGCAGGTTCTCCCCCCCCCCTACATAACCTTTAGTAATCAAATATCAAGCAGGATTATAGGATTTAAGGAGCTTACCTGTCCAATGGGGCTGTGCAACAAGCTGCCACATGCCAGGGGCATGTCACATAAAACACAACCAGAACTCGGGCACGCCAGCATGGCCCTCTAGAAATAACCTTGTTCATTCACAAAGCCTTAAGCATGCCTTTCCCAACATAAGCATTTAAAATAACAATATCTCTTGGCTAGATCTTTCTCTTAAACGTCTAGAATTTAGAAGAGCGTGTGAACATGAGAGTGCATCGAATGTGCTGAATTAAAGATTCGCCACCCTGCGTTCCTGAGGCCCTTCTCACACCTGCTCAGTGAGAACACCTGGGAGTTAGGCCTGGGAATGCGTACATTTTGAAAGCTGATGGGGATTTGGGGATCCCGCCCCTTGTATCTGAAGCACTTTGAATGTCAAAGGAGAACTCAGAGCTCTAGGAGGAAACACAGAGCCCAGCGCTCGGCCCCCAACTCCCACCTCTGTTTACTCTCCCAACTATGTTCATGCGGCTTGCCTTTGGATTTCTGCCTTACCATAATGATTTGATCCTGCCTGTAAGTATGGGCTTCACGATACCAGCATCATCTATTGGATAGATGATCAAGGCACAGTGATTTTACAGTTTATTTTACAGTTTTAAGTATTAAAATGTGGACAATAATGATAACCATGCAGGTTACAAGGAGCCCTGTCCAGCCGAATCAATAACCCCCCACCCCATGTGTTGCTGATCAGAGTTGGCTGATGCAACTCTCCGGACCTTGCACTCAGCCACATTTGCACTCTGACTACCAGGACCTAGGAAGTGCACCTTTGCCTGGCTAGGGAAGCGGATGTGCTTGCATTAACCAATCACCAACAACCTCCCCTACCTGGCTAGGGGCACGGACGTGCCTGTATCCACCAATCACTAACAGCCTCCCCTACTTAGCTAGGGGCGTGGACGTGCCTGCGTCCACCAATCACTAACAGCTTCCCCTGCCTGGCTCAGATGTGCCTGTGCCTACCAATCCTGAACGGGCACCTTTGTCTGAGCAGGGACTCAGGCATGCCTGCTCCACCAATCCCTAGCAGACACCTCTGCCTGGTTAGGAGCCCGACATGTCTGTACTTTCCAATCCCTGACCACCTTACATGTCTACCGGCAATAAAAAGGTTCCTCCTAGAGCCCAGGGCGTGACTCCCTCAGCCCAGACATTGTGGACTGTGGGACTTCGCCCAAACTGGATTTTTTCCCTAATAAAGCCTGTTTACTAAATTTCGACTGATTCTGTTTCTGGAACCTTTTGACTACATTACATTGGTGCCAAAACCTGGGAGAAAGACCTCCTCGGTGGTCAGGGGCCAGGCCAGACTTCCCCCCCACCCCCCCGCAGGGACTCTTCTACAACCAAACTGCAGCAGTTGAGTACACAATCAGTTTTAGACTCAGGTAAGTACTGTCCCATTGCTTCTCCGTCTGAGCCTTTCCTCTCCTGTGTCGTGGCTGCACCAGGGACGGCTTTCCGCTCCCGTTAACCCACCCCATAACCTGGGAGAAGTCTGACTTACGGGGAACTGACTCCATTAATCCTAGAGCTCTCTTCTAACACAGGGGATGCCTTGTCTTGGGAGATAACTCTCCGAAGTATTGGGGCACCATGGGCAATACTGAGTCCAAACCTGATCCTAAAACCTCTTTGGGTTGCCTCCTCCAAAATTTTTTGAAATTTGGTTTCTTACAGAGCCTCCAAAAAAGCAGCGTGTCTTCCTCTGTACCACTGAATGGCTTCAATATCCTTTGGATAACCAATCCAGGTGACCCCCTGAGGGTACTTTCAATTTCAGTGTTCTAATGGACCTAGACAACTTTTGCGCTGTTCCAAAAAATGGTCTGAAGTTCCGTATGTTCAGGCTTCTTGGGACCTGCTTGTCCGTCCCTGTATACCCAGTGTTCTCCTTTGCAGGTTCTGTTAGCTAAATCTACTGAAAGAAGTGGGGCAGAGAAACAAAAACCTGAACCCTCTCCAGACTCTCTATACCCTGCCCTCCCCCTGTCTTCGGCATTTACTGAGGAACTGGACACCCTTGGATGTCCCCTTTGACCCCTTCCTCTCTCACACCCTAACCCTCCTCCCTCCCAATCTCCACCGCATTACGCCCAGCTCCCCTTCCTCTACTGCCCCCATCATCCCCCTCTGTGGTTGCGCAGCCATCACAACCCTCTGCTCCGGCCCCACCCGTTTCACCACCCACTGCCTCTCTCATTTCCTCTCTGGAAGAGGTGCACACTCGCTCCCACCTCTTGCCTCTCAGGGAAATGGCGAGAGCTGAAGGGGTGGTTTGGGTCCACGTGCCTTTTCCCTCCAGGGTCTGTCCCCAATTGAGAAGTTCCTGGGCTCCTCCTCTGCCAATTCTAGCAGTTATAGCAAGGAGTTTTCTTATTTAGCTCAAGCATTTGATCTTACCTCGCATGATATAAATGTCATCCTGGCTTCCACCTTAATGCCCAGTGAAAGGGAACGAGTTTATTTCAGGGCCAGACGGTCCAGGGACCAAACCCACCTGGTGGATAATACTGTACTGGTGGGCCAAACGGCCGTTCCTGCTGAGGACCCAGGATGGAATTATCAGTCAGGAGCAGGGGGCAACAACTGCAGGGATTTATTAATAAGGTGCCTAGTGCAGGGGATGTAAACAGCATCTAATAAGGCAGTCAAGTTTGAAAAACTTAAAGAGGTTACACAGTCAAAAGATGAAAATCCTGCCCTTTTTCTAAACCGCCTCCAGGAAGCCCTCAGTCAATATACCAAACTACACCCCCAACCCCCTGCCAAAGCGGTGGTTTTAGCCTCTCATTTTATCTCTCAGTAAGCCCCAGATATAAGAAAATTGTTAAAGAAGGCAGAGGACGGGCCACAAACCCCATGCAGGAGCTGGTAAGAACGACCTTTAAAGTCTTTAACTCGCGGGAGGAAGTGCCTGAATCAGTCCTCCAGTCCAGATTACAACAAAAGGTGGTGCTACAAACCCAGGCTCTGGTAGCTGCCCTGAGGCCGGCAGGGGAGGGGCCTAAAGATCCTTGCACAAAATGGAAAGCAGTCTCGCCAGGGCTTGTTTTAAGTGCAATAGTACCTATCCACCCAGTGGCCCCCAACTCCTACACCTTACTGAACAATGTACCACAACAGACTACATGCTTTACTGTCCTGGAACTAAAGGATGCTTTTTTTCTCTATCCAACTACACCCTGATTCCTACTATCTTTTTGCATTCACCTGGTCGACAGCTCAACTACTGGCCTGGCGAGTTCTCCCCCAGTGGTTCTGAGACTCCCCCCACATTTTCGGGCAGGCATTAGCAGCTGACTTCTCTCAGT
Organism: Tenrec ecaudatus; assembly: GCF_050624435.1. Lineage (NCBI taxonomy): Eukaryota > Metazoa > Chordata > Mammalia > Afrosoricida > Tenrecidae > Tenrec > Tenrec ecaudatus. The sequence continues at coordinate 94,414,591 of NC_134536.1, forward strand.
TTCACCCTCAGCCAAGTACCATATTGCAGTATGTAGACGATCTGTTAGTTTGCAGCCTATTGCTGTCTCACTGCCAGGCAGCCACTGTTAAACTTCCTGGGAGCTAAGGGGTATCGGGTGTCCTGCTCTAAGCTTCAGCTGTGCACCCGAACTGTCACTTACCTGGGTATTTTGCTGTCACCCAAAGGCCGATCTTTAACCACCTGCCATACTCAATCCATAAAGGACTTGCTCCTTCCTGAATATGCAGACCAGATCCTGTCTTTCTTAGGCTTCGCAGAGTTTTTCCGTCTTTGGATTCCTAATTTCGCTCTCATCTCCAAACCCTTGTATGAAGCAGCCAAAGAAATTCCTCGAGGGCTTCCAACCTACCACAATTGTCCATCAGGGGGTTACCAAACTCCGTACCCTATTATCTTCCGCCCCTATTCTTGCCTTTCCCTCAGCTAACATGCCTCTCCAACTCTTTACTGATGAGCGATAGGGTGTGGCCATGGGGGTACTCTGTCAACAGCATGGCCAAGCACATAGGGTCCTAGCCTACCTGTCCAAACAGCTGGATGTTATGGTAAGAGGCTAGCAACCCTGCCTGTGCGTGCTGGCAGCAGCAGAAGAGCTTACCAAGCAAGCTCTTAAACTCACCCATTCCCAGCCCCTGTTGTTTTCCTCCCCACCGGCTATCAGATCTTTTAAGTTACAGTGCCTTTTCTTTGTTGGGATCTTCTTGCATGCAAACATTCCAGTTGCTATTTCTTGATAACCCTCACATTACTGTTCAAACGTGTCCACGCCTTAACCCGGTCACTTTGTTCCCCATTGATAACCCTGCGCCCACCTTGCATTGGTGCTCTGAAATCATTGACACCTACCTCCACCCAATTCAGGATCTCCAGTCTCAACCTCTCCCTGATCCACAGTTAACCTTGTTTGTGGACGGCAGATGCAGAGTGGACGATCAGGGAATCAAATGGGCAGCGTATGCTGTTGTCTCCTCCACTGGAGTAGTTGAGGCCACCCTCTACCCACTGGAGCTACATCCCAAAGGCCCAAGCTGGTGGCGCTCACACAAGCTCTAAAGTTAGCCAGGGGTGCACCGTTAATATATGCACAACTTCTAAATATGCATACTTGATAGCTCACTGCTACTCAGCCATTTGGGAAGAGCGTGGGTTCCTTTCCACTCATGGTTCCCCGATAATAAATGGTGCTCACATTAAACAACTCCTAAAAGCTCTGCCCTTGCCATCTAAAGTGGCCATCATCCACTGCAACAGTCACTGGGTAATGCCCGAGCAGATGCCACTGCCTACCAACACCCATTTCTCACAGAGCCTGTCACCATAGCTACGACCCTCAACCCCTCACTTCCTCCACTAAATAAATGGCAGCCGGTGTATTCGGAATCCAAAGTGCAGTTACATAAAAGAGGGGTTATCAGAGCCTCTGACTGGTGGATGTATCTACATACCAGAGTTATTTTACTACAGGCCCCTTCCTCGGGGAAGTTCAAAACACCCTGCATAGAGGGCCCAAAGCTTTGTTTCATTTCTTGCAGCCTCTTCTAGACTCAGTCGGCCTCCACCCAGCTATTCAGCAGGTAGACTCAACCTGCACGGTGTGCACTGCCACTAGCTCCCAGAGCAGCATTCAGCCTCCTGAAAACCTCCACCAATTCCGTGATGATCTCCACGGGGAGGATTGGGCAATCAATTTTACATACATTCCTAGGCATAAACACCTTAAATATTTGTGGACTCTGGTAGATACCTTCTCAGGGTGGATCGAAGCATTCCCTACCAGCTGGGAAACAGCAGATGTCATTGCTCAAACTCTCCTGGAATCTATATTTCCCAGGTTTGGCCTCCCACACTCTATCCAGTCTGACAATGGTCAAGCCTTCATTTCGCAGGTAACCCAACAGGTCTCAGCTGCCATGGGAGTGGACTGGAAGCTACACATTCTCTACCGCCCCCAGTCATCAGGAAAGGTGGAGTGCGCTAACGGACTTATAAAGTCCCAGCTAACCAAACTATCCTTGAAGGTCCACCTCTCCTGGCCAGACCTCCTCCCTGTTGCTCTAACCCGTCTTCAAGCTTCCCCCCAGGATCCCACAGGCCTCAGTCCGTTTGAAATACTCTATGGCTGCCCATTTATGCTAAACTATTCCTCACCCCAAAATGAAACTCCGCTTTCCACCTACTCACCCACTTTATCCTTGCTTCGTAACCTACTTAGATCCTACGCTGACCAATACCTTCTGGACGTGGAAAACACCTCCCCAAACACCTCCTCTGGATGCCCAGCTCTGAACCTACCTCTGGGGGATCAGGTTCTGGTAAAAACTTGTCCCATGTGTGGCCCTGACTCCAGCCACAGTGGGAAGGACCATACACCGTAATACTCATCACACCATCAGCGGTCAAACTGGTAGGACTGATGGGGTGGTATCATCTGACTGGAGTCAAGCGAGTGCCTTTGGAACCCAAGTCCACTGAGGACACGTGGACTTCTAAACCCACCGGTCTGACTTCACTGCACCTAAAAAAAATCTCCCCCTAAATGCTTTTGGCATGTTTTCTCTTCTTCGTTTCCTTCACTCCTTTGTTATGTTTTCTGGGAGTAGGTCTTGTGGTAACCACTCCGGCCGACTGCACCACGGGAGCAAAGGTTTGTTTGGGATTCAGCTATATCGTCATTTGTTCGTTTTTTTAAAAAAATTTTTATTCAGGTGTTGGTTTCCGTAGACAACGGTTCGGAGCCCCCTTCGAAGTCCCATGTAAATTCTTTTGTGTGGGAATTTGTGGTCCACGAAACCTATCAGGATGACAACGTTGAGAAAACACATGCAGTTGGGAAAGGATACTGTGCCATCGAGGGGTGCCAGTCACAGGTCTCTATAAATTTTTCCTCGGGCACCCTAAAATCAATAACTATCAGATCATCTGCGCCGGCCTTGTGTTTTCTTTTTGCTCAAACAGAAAAATACTTGCATCAGTGGCCAGACACTTATGGAAGATGCCCGTACTCCTCTTGCAAAATGTACCTAGTGTTGGATTGGAATGCAGAACTCAGCCTAGACAGGACAGGCATGTTTGTAGGAAATGGACGCGGACGCCTCAATATTGCAGACCCCTGGGATGACAGATGGCTATCGGGAGTTACGGGAAAGCTATGTCCTTGGTGGTGTAGTAGTAAGCCCTCTGGCACCCACCCTTAAAATTTACCTGAAGTATGTAAGAATCCTCCCAAAAAGCTTTGATAACCTAAACCAGGTAGCACAAGAAATCCTTAACAGTGAACAATCCTTAACCAACCAGTTACTGGTAATGGAGGCCCCGGCACAAACCAAGTATCCTGACAACCCCTTTACCTGGAATAACAATAATCCAGGAGGCTGCTGCCATTCTTAAGGCCTCAAAAATTAACAGCTCTTCCTATTACCTCTGTGCCTCCCTACAATGTCCTTTGTTGGCAGCCGTACCCTTGTGAGCTTTCTTCCAGTCTAATGAAAGCGTAGGTTGTCCAGCTCCCATTTTGAACATCCCCTTGTATGCCCCTTATCCTGGATGCTCACCCCAAGTACCAGAAGACCCAGCATGTAGCTTTACTCACCATGTCACAAGTACCTTCAAGGCCTCCTCAGCTATGTTCTTTTGGTGTAACAAAACCCTCAATAAGTGTATTAATAGTTCTACACCACACCTCTGTCTTCCGGTCACCATAGTGCCACAACATACTGTGTATGGACCGGCAGAATTCGCATGACAGTGGATCTAAAAACCAGCTCCATTCCCTGACACTGCAGGGCTGTATCCTTACCTGTTCTAGTAGGTCTCAGTTTTGCCTCCTCCCTGACAGCAGCCGGGATTTCTATCGGGTCTCTAGGCACAGCATTATCCAAACAGAAAACTTCAACAAAAAATCTCCAGCTACTTATAGAATCTACTGCAGAGTCTCTGACATCTTTACAGCAACAGCTTACCTCCTTGGCACAGGTAACCCTCCAAAACCATTGGGCGTTAGACTTGCTAACCGCTGACAAAGGCAGTACCTGTATATTCCTAGAGGAACAATGTTGCTACTATATTAAAGAATCTGGGTTAGTTGAACAAAATGTAAAGGTTTTACACAAAATGGCTGATGTAATAAAAAATCAACACTTAAAGGATTTGTCAGCAATGTCCTGGTTCCAAGGCCCCTTCATTACTTGGCTCATGCCTCTCATGGGACCCCTGGTAATGATTTGCTTCTTGTTGCTAATAGCGCCTTGTCTTTTCAGATTCCTCCAAAGCCGGATAAGGGACATTACCAACCTAACTGTTAACCAGCTCCTTCTACATACTTACAGTCCCATCTCACAGGAGCCAGACATTACCAACCCTTAAGCCCCTCCCATTTTGCCCTGATACCAGCAGGAAGTAGCTAGAAGAGTCTTTCCCCCTATCACTAAAAAGTTGGGGCTGTACGGCCGAAGCAATAAATCCCCATCCCGTGTGTTGCTGATCAGAGTTGGCTGATGCAACTCTCTCCGGACCTTGAACTCAGCCACATGTGCGCTCTGACTACCAGGAACTAGGAAGTACACCTTTGCCTGGCTAGGGGTGCGAACGTGCCTGTGTCCACCAATCACCAACAGCCTCCCCTGCCTGGCTAGGGGCTCGGATGTGCCTTCACCCACCAATTCTTGACGGGCACCTTTGTTTGACCAGGGACTAGGCATGCCTGCTCCACCAATCTCTGACAAACACCTCTGCCTAGTCAGGAACCCGGTCATGCCTATGCCTTCAAATCCCTGACCACCTTACATTATATGGGGCCAGGGCCAGCCCAGTCACATACCTCCTGGCAATAAAAAGGTTACTCCTAGAGCCCGGGGCGCTACTCCCTCGGCCCAGAAGTGTGGACTGTGGGACTTCACCCATTCTGATTTTTTTTTTTTTTACTCAAATAAAACCTTCTTGCTAAAATTCGACTGATTCGGTTTCTGGCGCCTCTCGAATACCTCACAATTCCAAATAGCATAGATAGTTGAACATCATCTGCTAACATTGGTGCTGAAAGCTGAGCTCCTCACGCTGGTTGAGTAGAGGATTAGTAAATAAAAAGAGGAACACCCTCAACAAGATGGATTGACACAGTAGCTGCAGCAATGGGCTGAAACAGGACAACAGAGGTGAGGATGGCACAGAACCTGGCAGTGTTTTATTCTGCCACTGAGAACCAACTCCTTAACACCTAACAACATCTGAATCTGTAGGTGGAAGATCAGGGTCAAGGCAAGTACTAGATGGTGCAGGCCCAGCATGTTATGGAAATAGGGCTTAGGGAAGGGCCAGCAGGTTAAAAGGGTCAGCTTCTAGAGGATTTGTTCTGATGATTGCTTTAGCTGACCCTCCATGATCTTTGGGGTGGCTTGAGGAAACCTGATGCGGGGTAAGTGTAAGTCATGTGACCTTGGAGTGTTCTCTTTTGACACATTTCTGTCATTTAATTTTTGCCTTGCCTTCATGTCACTAAAGCAGCAAGTGTGCTCTAAGACTGGTACTTTCTGTCCTGTGAAGTGGGGGTAGATAGAATTCCTTTTGTTCTTTCGTCTAATGAGCAGTTATAAAATGCCTCTGTTGTCTAGCTATCCTACGAGGAACTCAAGATGTAATCTAGAAGTCACGTTTGTGATCTAGAACTCATATCCTGGCCCCAGTCCACTCCTCTAGACACCACCCTGATTTTAAAGCACTAAAATCAATAGATTGTAAAAGTAATTTTACATTTATCAATTAATCATACCTGACTCTAATAAAATTATTCAACAAGAATAGACTCGAAACTCCCCAGTCTTGGGATCTCCTCTCATCTCCTTTTATCATGAAATGATCATTCTCTTTCAGGTTAGGGAGATGCTCCCCCTCCTCTCCTCCTTCTTGTTAACCATCTGAAAGTATACACACGTAAAACCTGCCATTTTGACCATTTTCAAATGTCTGTTCTGGGACAGGTGTGCAGGCATCAACACAAAAGTTTCCCACATCTTTTCATCACTCCCCATCCCCCTGAAACTCTGCACCCACTAAGAAATAACTCTCTATTCCCCCCTACCCCTAGCCCCATAGTAACCACTAATCCACTTTCTGTCTATATGAATGTCCTATTCTGGAAAACTCAGTAGGTAGACTCATGCAACATTTGTCATTTGTCTGGCTCTTTCACTTGAAAAAAATGATTGCAAGGTTTATTCATGTGATAGCATGTATGAAAACATTCCTTTTCTGGGTTAATGATATTCCATTGTATGTATACCGGACATTTCATTTATCCATGCATCTGTTTTGATGGATCCTCACATTGTTTCCACTTTGCAGCTGTTGTGCATAATGCTGCACGGAACATCGGTATACAGATATTGGATGGCGTTCCTGCCATCAAGTTGTTTGGGTGTCTGCCTAGAGTGGAATTGCTGCTCCTCTAGCATCATTTGAAGGAGCCTGGGGGGCATAGTGGTTATGTGTCGAGCTACAATCCACGTGGTCGGCAGTTGGAAACCATCAGCAGCTTCCCGGGAGAAAGACTGGCTTTATACTCCTGAAACAGTTACCGTTTCCAAAACTCACAGTGGGGCTGTTGTGAGTCAGCATTAATTTGATGCCAGGGAGGGGTTTTTTGGTTTACTGTCTGGAAAATAATTCCTCCTCAGCCTGCTCCCACATCCCAGGTCACCACCAATAAGCATATGTCTCTGTCTATGCATCTAGTACCTTTTTATAAAAGTGAGATCATTTTATATTTGTTCTTGTGATTGACTTATTCAACATAATGGCTTTCAGATTTATGCCTTCTAGAAGATGTCTCCCACACTCCTTATTCTGTATAGCTGGCTACATAATATCTCACTGCGTGCATACCTCTCATGTTGTTGATCCATGAGTCGGTTGAAGGGCTCTTAGGTTATTTTCTTCTCTCTTTTTGCTCCTGGAAATAGTGCTGCGAGGGACGTAGGGGTGGATATAACTGTTTGTATCATTACTGTTAGACGTGGAATTGCTGGGGCTGCTTGGTAGTATATTTTGAAATCTGGACATGTTAGGCCTCCTACTTCGTTCTCTTTCACAAATAGCCACATGGAGTTCTTTGCAATTCCATATGAATTTAAGGGTTGGATTTTCTGTTTCCAGACAAATGCTTGCTGTAATTTTAATATGAGCTCTCTTGAATCTGTAGATCAGTTTGAGTAGTATTTCTACTTTAATAATATTGTTTCTCAATCTATGAACATGCCTTTTATTTCTTTCATTTCTACACTGGTATTTTGTAGCTTCCCATATGTGTGTTAGTCTTCTGCCTCTTGGGTTAAGTATATACAATGGTATATTCTTTAAAGTGTATAAAAATGAAATCTTAGTTTTAATTTGTTTTTCAGATGGTTCATTGCCAGTGTAGGGAAACCAACCTCATTTTTGCCTGTTGATCTTTTACCCTTAAACTTAACTGAATCTGTTAATTACCTCTAGCAGCGTTAATGTGGAATCTTTCGAGGTTTTTCTATATATAGAATCATGCCATATACAAATTATTTATTTTTCATTCAAAACACATGGTGTATTTAAGTATGAATGTAAACATACTTCTTGAATGCCAGGCACATTGTAGACAACAGATCAGTACCTTCAACCTCCAGGGACCTGCCATATAAACCAGTCCTCATTGTCAAGTCATGTGGGGTCAGTGGAGAGAAGGGAGGACTTGGGTTTTGAGTTCACATTTGTCAGTCTTTAGTTATGAGGTTCAACACAGCATGGGGCTAATGAATGGTCAGCTTAGACTGTCTAGAGATTCTTTTCTGTTGGTTTTTAATTAAAACAAGGAAATCTGAGATATAGAACCACTTCAACCACAAATCATTTATCTCCATTTCTGCCCCTGGGAATAGGGCCACTTTCTTGTGCAGCAGGTAAGGGAAAGGAGAACTAGGTTTGACCTTAGCAAGCCCCAGTTCCAGCACCAAGGACCCTCTGGGCCAGAGCCAGCAGTGACTATCCAGCTCTGCTTGGGGCCTGGGATGTAATGTCCTTGATGCCCGCTAGAGGGAGATGAGTGCCTGAGACACCTGCAGCCATGTGAGGCACCTTTTGTGGAGATTGCAGGCTCAAAGTGACACACTAGCTCATTAAATCTCTCAAGGTGGATTTAACATGTTTTTGGAAAACAGTTAAATCAACAATAGTCTTGCCAGATAAAATACAACGACCTAGTTAAACTTGAATGCCAAATAAACAACAAATTCAAGTAATAAGAAAATTGCTTGTTACCTGAAACTCAAATTTACCTTGTGCCCTGTATTTTTTAATTCACATCTGGCCACCCTGGGGTCCTTCAAAGGTTCAAAGCACTTCTACGGGGTTGGGAGTAGCGCTATTTATACTCGCCTTCTCTCTGAATCTAACCAAGTGTGGCGTCCTTCAGACAGAAAGACGTTCTCTTCACAGGGCCACAGGGCTGTGGGTGATCTGTGACCTTGCTAAGGAGAGCCCTCAGGGCAGTCTTCTCCTCAGGAGCCTCCCACATAGTCTTCTCTGGTTGGGGAGAGCCCCTGGGTGGTGGCAGTAGTTAAAGCTGGGCCACTAACGGGCAGAATGGCACTTGGAGTCCACCCTGAGGCATCAGGAAGAAAGGCCAGGCAATGGAAAACACCGCAGACCAGAGTTGCACTGGGACTACACAGGGTTGCTATGAACAGGAGCCAACTCCCAGAAAGCCAGTCGGTGCTTATGTTGAAAAAAATCCTCCTCAACACGCAAGATCTGTAGGCGCAGAAAGACCTCATCAGTCAGACATTTCCAGGAGAACTACTTGACTGCACGTTGGACTTCGAGGCCCCACAGAAAAAGAGGGAAAAGACAATAATCTCAGAGGCTTGGAGGCAATAAAGGCGCGGCCCAAACATCAAGGCCCCAAAGGAGGAGGCTGGAGTTACTAGCACTTCATTCTTCGTTAAAATAGGGCCGAGTTGGGGCCTGTGGGAAGGTGCTTTTAGACTCAGACCAGGCAGCTCGGATTTGGTTTGGGTTTCTGGATCCGCTTGGGAGCTCCTGGAATGATTACTATTACCTGGGAGCAGTGATTTTCTCAGCAATCGCTTTTCCGTAAACTCAAGGGACTGCCTGGGGCGTTCTGATCTGAGACGTGTCATCCGGCTCCGTTCTTCCGCCGCACCTGTGTGCGCTCCCGAGTCGCTCAACACGCAGGCAGCTGAGCACCTGTACCCCCAAAGGTCGGCTGTGCCAGCTTGCTGCCCTCCCTCCTCCTTCAAGATCAAGCAGCCTCAGCCCTGAGAGGGACTTTAAACGGCTGACCTTGAAGACTAGCCACTATCCCGCAGCACCGAAGGCTATTTTCTTTTTAGAGCTGATGACATGAATATCAAATTAAATCAGCAGGGGGCACAATTTCTCCAGAATGGATTGGGCGGTGTTTTTTGTTTTTTTTTTGTATTCCTAAGAAAAACACCTAAGCCGTTTCTCTTTGTGCTATGTTGAAGCAGCGTTTTCTGATAATCCAAACATCAAAATGTCACGCCTAGATCTTCCACCGCAAAAGGGCACACTAACCATCCAGAAGAGGCCGGCTAATTTACGACCAGGGCCAGATGCCATTTGTGCAGCATGGTTTCTGAAGAGAGACGTCCCAGAGGTGGACGAGAGCAGGACTAAACCTGCAAGCAGTTCCGTGGAACTTGCTGCTGCATTTAAGATGTCTCCCTGGAAACTTCCAGCCGGAGAAGCCTCCCAGTTTTGTGTGGCATCTGCGAAATTGGTACAAAGAGTGCAGCTACGGGATTCCTCAAAGGAGTGCCGCAGGAACTGTAAGCGCAGGGTCTCACAGCTGCCGGTGCACCTTGAGGCCATTTCTTTACTCACCATACCCCACAATCGGATTTCTTCAAGGCTTGTTTGGACTTGCTGAAATGGAAGATTGCCTTCTGCACGGGAATCAGTGAACTGGCTTCATGTACTGTTTCCACAGAGAGGTCTTGGGCAATGCGGTGCCCCAGCGTCAGTTCCTGCATTTGTGCTTGACCTTGAATCTGAGTTATCTTGGATTAACCACTTCATTTACCTTGGCATTCATTTTACTGCCTTCAAAACCAAAGTGAAATGATTCCTATCACAATGGTATTGCAAAGGTTTGAGAAATTCTATCACTAAAGGGTTACTAAGAGGTCTTTAAAACCATTATTAGGTGTAGCATTAATAAAATAGCTCAAACTCACATAGAATTTATTCTGTTCCAGGCACAATCTACAATTCCACCACAATCCTTCAAGGCATGGAGAGATTCAGAAATTTGCCATTGTCTGTTAGAGGTTAAAACATATGTAGTCCAGCTACAAAAATCTATACAAAAGAGGCAGCATTTTAAAATTTCATTTTTATGTTTTGCAGCATTTTAAAGCTTCATTTTTAAAGTTTTATTTACATATAAATTACATGCCATATAATTCAATGGCTTGGATATATTAAAAAGAGTTGTGTCACCATCACCATAATCAATTTTAGAATATTTTCTTCTTTCCTATTCCCATTATTAGCTCTTCACTAATCCACAACCTCCCCTGCCATAAAGATAAGGAACTATTAATCTAACTATTGTCTCTAGAGATGTATCTATCCTAGATTTCATATAAAGGTAACCATACTAACAACAACGGAAAGACCTCAATCCAAGTGAAAGTAGAAGATAACAGAAACTAGAACAAATAAAGAATGGATCAAAAGGGAAAACAAATGATGTAAATTTTAACTTAACTATATCTTCATTAATCCACCTCTCAGTGCACTTTGTCTGAAGGCAAGACTATTCAACATCCTTGGTCAATGTTCTGAGGGGATTCAATGAAGGTGTAATGTCAGTGGAACTCTCAAAATGAGTTTTGAGTTTTCATTTTCATTCATAGGTTTCTTCAAATCGGGTGCTCAGAATTTAAGCTGTAATACACGGCCTTCCTCTAACCTTGGGTTTTATTATTTACAATCTCTGGATCACATAGGCTGGTGTGCTCCTTCCATGCCTTCTTAACTGACTCTTCACTTAGATGTTTTAAGACAAGGCTTCCAGACTCCAGATGCTGTTCTTTTTAATAGTTGGGAACCATCTGATTTCTTCACCACATGTATTATAGCACCTATATTTTCAGTTAGCACTTCATAAGGGCAAGTGTTGAGCAAGGCAACACTGTAAGAACTTAGATTAAGGCTTACGATTAGGTACAAGCTCAAAATCCATTTGTATGTATGTATATGTGTATGTATGTATGTGTATATATATGTATATATATATATGCTATCTGGAATATGCTATCTTTGCAAGGTGATCCATCGCTTGTTTTATATATATATATACCTGGTCCACTTTAGAGGCAGCATTATCAGCTTGTTGAGAAACAGTATAAGTAACCTTCATGAGACATTTGGTAATTCCAGCAATAGTAGCATTAATCTAGCCAATTAATCTAGCTAATCTAGGGTCTCTAGTGAAACAAAACCAGGACACTTATGGTTATATATATATATTATATGGTTTTATATATTTATTATATATATAATAAACAGCCAATTAGTCTACAGAGCAGTGCAAATGGCTCAGTGCAACTCACTTCCATGAGACAGTCAATACACTGGCAGCCCTTCAATTCGTGAGGGCTGGGCTGCTGGGTGCAGGTCAAGGAAGCACACAGCTGAGTCCTCTGTAAGGCAATACAGGCAATCCAGCCACAGGCAGCAAACAGCAGGGCAGGTCACCAGCAGCCAGCCAGATGACAGGGTTCAACAGTCCCCAGTTCTAGTGATGTATATACCAGCAGTGTGGTGAAGCAGGTCTTGAAGGAACCTCAAACCACAGTGACACAGTCCACAGGTTGGGTGTCCCACAGGTAGTGTAGTTCACAAGTTGAGGCAGAGAACTAGATAAGGCAGTCGCACATTGACTTGTCCAACCATCAAAGAGCAAGACACAAGAAAGGCGGGGCTTGTTGAGTCATTTATCTGTCCACCCTTCAATCAAACTGCCCTTTAATTTATCCCACATGTGTTCATTGGCCAGGTTGGCACAATAAACCTACCTATCAACCAGTGTTATTGAATTTAAAGTGCTATTAAGAAAAATATACATATACAGGAAAGTGTTTCAGACTAAAACACGAGATGTTCACGTATACAGGTTAAAAGCTTAAGTTACTGAACAATGCTTAAAAGAAAAAAAATAGGGTTCATCATCAGGCAAAAATTTTTATAGCTAATTTACTAAGGCAAAATCATGTTGGTAGAACTAAGAGACGACACTAAAAGCAACAAAATTATGAACAGAGAAAGTATATTATTTTGCCATGAAATTAATTTTTACTTTTGAATAGGCAATTGGCAAAAATAATTTTGATTCTTCTGGAATCCGGGTTTCTGGGTTTATGGAATTGAGGCGACAAGGAATAAGGAAGGCTAAAAAAGAACTGATGCATTTGAATAGTGGTGTTGCCAAAGAACACTGAATATACGATTGACTGCCAGAAGAACAAACAAATGTGTCTTGAAATAAATACAGTCAGAATGGTCCTTACAAGAGATGTTTTTCCCTCATATGGAAACAATTGGCCCAGTGGACTAGTAAACCACAAAAATATCAGTCTCCCAAACCTGAGATCAGCAAATCTAGATTCTAGATGGTGCTCAGCTACTACCACCAACTGCTCTGAAAAGGATCACATTAGAAGATCTTGGATGGAAGGAAAGAAAAATGTGGAACAAAATTCAAAATCAGAAAAGGGACCAGGCTTCCTGGTGGGCTAGTTGTGAGACCCTCCAAGACTGTAACACTTGTCCATCTTCAATCTGGAACCGAACTCATCACGGTAACAATTAATCTATCACGTAAGATCAAGTGGGCAGCACACAACAAAGGACAAAGTTGAATGGAATACGGGATGGTGCTTTGAAGGGATTGTGATGGGTGAATGGAAATAAAATGTGTATGAATTGTTGAAGGCAAAGTTGATGGTCTGCTCTGTAAACCTTCAACTGATTCACAAAAATTTTATTAAAAAAAGAGATTTTTCTCACATGTACTTGGAGAAGGATAGTATTGGTAAAGTAATTGTTGTTTGCTACCATGGACAGTCTGACTCACAGCGGCCCTGTGCACAGCAGAACAAAGCACTGCCCAACCCTACCTCATCCTCACAACGGTTGCTATGTGTGAGCTCATGTTGGAGATGCTGTGTCAATCCAACTCACGGAAGGCCTTTCCTTTTTGCTGGCTCTCTGCTTTACAAGCATGAGTACTTACAATATTGTTCAAACAAGTATGGCGAATACAATGCTGGCATAACATTTTTCTGTTTTTAAACCATTCAGTATTCCTTTATTCCATTTGAACACCTGTCTCCTTGTCTGAAGTATTCTGGAATATGCTATCTTTGCAAGGCGATCCATAGCTTGTTATGATCCACACAAATGCCCTTGCATAGTCAATAAAACTCAGGTAAACATTATTCTGGTATTCTCTGCTTTCAGCCCAAGATCCATCTGACACAAGCAATGAAATCCTTCTGTGCACATCCTCTTGAATACAGCTTGAGTTTCTGCGGTGCCCTGTCAATGGATGGCTCAAACCATTTGGAATCATCTTCAGCAAAATGCTACACGTGTGTGATAGAAAGGGTATTGCTTGACAATTTCCCAAATTCTGGATCACTTTTCTTTGGAATGAGCATAGATATGGGTCTTTCCCAGTTGGTTGGGCAGGTCTTCCTTTGCATGCTAACTGTTGGGTCTTAGGTATCGGGTCTTTAGGAAAATTATAGACCGGCATTTACCCTGGAACAGTAGGTTCTCTGCCTTCTGACCAGAGGTTATTTGGATGAATGTCGTGTGCTTGGTGACTTTTTCTGTAATCTGTCTTGCACTTTGACACTCTGTCTTGTGAAAGTGACATCACAAGGACCTGTATAACCTTGTCCCTGCTCAGAGAGACTTTCCATTGTATTTGGGCAACACTATTCTAAAATTATATCTACTCCCAATAAATACAGTTTATTACATTAATTTTTAATGTTTTTCTAAGCATTTAGCTTTTTGACATAATAAATAAAATTAAAATGGTATAAGTGAGAAATGTGTTTCTCTTTTCTCCATCCTGTTTTCTCAGTATTTTTTAAGCAATTTGAACTAAAATGAATGCATATTCTTATTTTTCCTTCTTGACACAATCACATTAGGTTTCACTATTCTGAACTTTGATTATTTGGTTATTATTATTATTGACTTATTTGTGATACCTTCTTAGAGTAACAAAGAGGAATCATCGCATTCTCTTGCAGCCATGTAAGTGCCATAGCTTATTTAACAAGAGCTCTATTTTGGGAATGAAGTTGCTTCTCAAATTATACTCCTTCTGGCATTGTCAGGTGAGCATTGGCCTGCTCACCAAAAGGTCAGTGGTTCAAACCTACCAGCCACTCCAAGGAGTGGCTCCTGTAAAGATTCACAGCCTCAGAAACCCTTCATAGGTAGATATGAGTTGGCGAGTGAGTATGAACAATATCACAGAATCTCATGTGCATGTGTTAGGCTGGCTACTCCAGAGAAGTAAAACCAGTGACACTTGTATATGTTTGCATATAGAAAGATATATATGTATATATATATATATATATATACACTACAATTGTGTGAACCATTTCATATATGTGATATATATTTATATATATCATATGAATCTATATGGAATGGTTTACACAGTGGTAGAAATAAGCAAGTGCAGTCTGGCTCAAGCCAGGCTCCTCCTGAGTCATGAAAATTGATGAACAGGATGCAATATGATGAAGCAGAGAAAGTGGGAGGGGGATGGGCACAGGCTGGTGGATCCACAGGTAATATGACCCCATATCAGCTGAATGAATCCGTTGTCCATAGTCCTCTGATGGCTCCAGGGATTGGCAGGTAACACAACAGGAGATCAAGGAACCAGAGGCACGATCCATTTCTGGCAGAGAGCAAAGGGCCAAAGAGAATTCAACTCTGCACGGTCTTTCTCTCTTACACAAAAAGGCTCATGACACAAAGGAAGTGTGAGCCAGGCTGCAACCCAGTTGATAGGTTGGCTCCTACCTTTACCCAGGAATGTTTAGTTGACACAATCCCTAACCATCACAGCACCCATGACTTCAGCGATCTCATGAGGTCAGCACCAGACAGCGCCATGTCATAAGAACTAATTGTCCTCATATTACGGTTACGATCAGGTGAGAGCTCCAAATCCACTCATGTAGCTACTGCTTCTATTCCTCCCCAGTTTCCTTTGGAGACAACATTGTCATTTTATTGTAGAACATCATAGAGCTTCCCCGTGGGGCTTCAGGCAATTCCATGGATAGTAAAACTATTTTAGTCAATGTAAATTATTTTAGTCATTGCTGAGCAATGGCTTTTATACATATGCAGGAGTTCTTATCAGACTTCAATTCATACATTGTTAACTTGCTTATCTTCAGAATGTGGATGGCTGGACACTAGTTACAACTGCTATGAGGATTGGGGTATGGAAATACTTTCAGTAGCACCCACCTAGGCGAGCAGAACCACGCCTGGTAGACTAACATGACCTATCGATAAAGGAAGAGAGACCAGAATACATCAAATACAGGTTGGTTCTGGGTGGCCATTGAGTACCTCCAGAGCAATTGGTCCAAACCCACCCCAAATCCAGCAGCCCCCAATTCCTTAATCTTGGGATATGGACCATCTGCTTCCTTGTTTCTGTTTTGAGTGATTGTAAGGTAAACCTATTGTGGTTTCTGATTAGGGTCCTGCTGATGTGGTGCATGAAGGATGTTGTATACCTCAGAAGGACAAAATCTAATGTCTGAGTTGTCTACAGAATATTGCCTGCCTCAACTTTTGACTCAGTTGATTGGGAACTTAGTCAAAAGTGAGGTGCATAATATCAGGCATGTTACCCCTTGGGGTCTCTACATGCAAAGTTAAGCATTTCCCTCAATGGTTGGCTGCTTCACTTGGCCCAGTCATCAACAGAAGTGCAATTACCCATAGAACGCAGACATCACCCCACCCCCTGCTTCTGGGCCTGCTCTCCCAGAGAAGTTCGCTGATGACTCTTGTAGGATATTCTGTTAAGTTGGAGTAACCCTAGAACACAGCTGGATGTCAGGAATCTGCTTATCTTCTCATCCCCCATCCCCTCCACTTGGAAAATGGATACATGCTTTTTCTATGTACTTGGGGAGCTCAAAGGATTCTGTAAGAGGGGTGTTGTTTACAGCAGCAAGGGGAGCAAAGCAATGAGGTCCCTGAGGAATACCAAAAATAGACTTTGGGGCCAGGGCATGGCACCACATCAGACTCAACCAGAAAACACTCACAAAGGTCAACAAACAAACCTGGAACTATTTATAGGCTTTTCTTTGTTGTTGTAGTTGTTTTTTCTTTTGTTGTTTTATTTTGCTTTGTCTTGTTTTTGTGCTTATTGTTGTCTCTGCATGTCTATTTGGATAAGATAGACAGGATAAACAATCTAGGGGAGAAAACAATGGGACTGATGGTTTGCAGGGGGCATGGAAGGGAGAGAGGTGAGGGAACTGAAGGGAGGTGCCAAAAAAACCCATGACAAGGAGGGCATGGATGCCTGGTGGGGCTTGATCAAGTGCAATGTAGCCCAGAGGAATTACTAAAACCTGAATGACTGTCAAACATGATAGTGGGTCAAGAGGAAAGTAAAAGGAAATAGAGGAAAGAACTAGAGGACTGAGGTAGTTTATTGTGTCAACCTGGCTGATAAACACATGTGGGGTTAATTGAAGGGTGGAGGGATAAATGGCTTGGTGAGCCTCGCCCTTTCTAGTTCTCAGCTCTCTTGATTTCTGATGGTCAGACCAGGGTGCAGTTGCCTTAACCACTTCCCTGCTTCAGCTGGCAAGGCTCACTTCCTGCAAGACATCCCTGAGGAGAAGCCACATGGACCTACCCTGAGGTAGCCCTGGGTGTTGGAGCAGCCATGTGGAGACCCCTGCCAGTGCTGAAATGCTTACACATTCACTGATTTGGCTTTCCTCCTGCAGTCAGCATTATTGCGCGTGTTTTGTGAGACAGAGGACTTTGTAGATTGGTGTCAGACATATGGGCTAATGTTGGACTTGTGGGCTTGGGCAGCACTGGGTTGGGATGTTTTCTTGATGTGTACTTACCCTTTATATAAAACTCTCTCTTATACATATGAGTTTCTGTGGATTTGTTTCTCTAATGTACTCAGATTAACACAGACCAAGGACATTTATAGAGATACAAATGCAGACATGTACATATATAAATATATATAATGATAGGGAAATAGATTTATGTGTATATATTTATATTTTAAGTATTAAGGTAGCAGACAGATATTGGGCCTCTACTCAAGTACTTCCTCAACATAAGAGCACTTTGTTCTAATAACCCAGCATTCTGTGATGCTCATCTACCGACAGGATCGCTGAAGACAAAATGGGTGCATAAGCAAATGTGGTGAAGAAAGCTAATGGTGCCTGGCTATCAAAAGATATAGCATCTGGGGTCTTAAAGGCTTAAAGATAAACAAGTGGATATCTAGCTGAGAAGCACAAATGGAGGAAGCACACCAGCATATGTGATCATGAGGTGTCAATGGGATCAGGTATCAGGCATCAAAGACCCAGAACCAAAAATCATATTGATGTGAATGAGGGGGAGGGCAGAGTGGAGACCCAAAGGCTATCTGTAGACATCCCCTCACACAAGGGTCACAAGGAAGAGATGAGCCAGTCAGGGTGCAGTAAAGTACTGGTGAAGCATACAAGTTTCCTCTAGTTCTTTAATGCTTCCTCCCCCTCACCACTTCTACCTTACATGACCCCATTCTACCTTACAAATTTCACTAGACCAGAGCATGTACACTGGTACAGATAAGAGCTCGAAATACTTGGAATGCAGGACATATAAACCCCTCAGGACCAGTAATGAGAGTAGTGACACCAGGAGGATAAGGGTATAGTGGGGGGAGAAAGAGGAAACCAATCACATGGGGATGGACAATAGAAAAGTGGGTGAAGGGAGACATCGGTCCATGTAAGACATGAAAAAATGATAAATTATCAAGGGTTCATGGGGGGGGGTGTACAAAGGACTCAAGTGGAAATAAAATGTTTTGAAAATGATGATGGCAACATATGTACAAATGCACTTGACACAATGGATGGATGGATTATGATAAGAGCTGTAAGGTCCCCCCAATAAAATGATAAAAAATAAAGATGGGGATTGTTTTTTGTTAGTGACTGTTGAGTAGATTCTAACTCAAGTGACCCTAAGTGGGCAGAGTATAGCTGCTTCTTAGGGGTTATGAGCTGAGGTGGACTGCTCACTCCAAGGTCAGCAGTTCCAAACCAGCACCTGGCTCTAAGGGAGAAAGACAGGGCTCACTGTGCTCACCAGGTTACAGTTTCAGAAACCCACAGGTCACTTCTACCCTGTCCTGTCGGGTCCCCAGGAGTCGGCATTGACTTGATGGCAGTTTGTTTATTTGCTTTGGTCATCCAGGGGGGCTTAGGGTAAGGTAAGGGTCATTTGTTTCCTCTCCCCTTTCCAATCCTTGTGACCAATAGAAGAGACACGAAACGCTCTTGTCAAACATATGACTGCAAGGGCACGCTTTCTGGAGATGCGCTCCACCACCTCTCTGCCAGGAATAGGCACTGTCGCTTCTGGAGCTTTAGTTTTTCTCTGATAACTATAAACTAGGTCCCAGAAGCAGAAGACAATTGGGTTTCATTTCCATCTGCAATAATCTTCTCTGCCTTCTAAATTTTGGAAAAGGTGTTCATTCATAGTGTACCACTGTGTGACTCCATGTTCATACTAATCCTCTTTATTTGGATTTTTAAGTTGCTATTAAATATCACACCCACAGGAAAGCCTCATTGGCAAAATCTATAGATTACGGAGTAACTACAGGTTTGGTCCTTTATTTTGGTCTCTATGCCAATCTGCTGGGTTTGCGTGGTGTCAGCTGCTATCTAGATTTCATTTATATCACTTGGTAATGAAGTTGCAGAACCGAAGCCCTCAACTTTGCTGTAGTACTCGTGTGCCTTATGCAATCAGGAGGATCTTAATATGTGCTGTAGGAACGAATAGGTGGAAGGTTTTTCTGGAAGAAGCAGAAACACAGCTGTGGAAGTTAGCAACCTCATGTAAACACATCTTGTCGCTGTTAAATGCCATACATCTTCATTAAGTGATCAATAAGAATGATATGATTGCTCAACTCTGATATTTACATTTTTTACCTCTCAACCTCAATGAAGCCATGTATCAGAGTTGTCGCGCAGGGGGGGGGGTGTGACATTTATGACACTGACTCCTTTCTCTGATCAGACACACATCACTGAGAGGTTAGACATTGGGCTAATGGTGACTCTAACATGTTTCAGACCACAATGCTGGCAATGACAAAATATGCAATAAGAATAGCAAATAGGACCTCATTTTAAAAATAATTTTATTGGGGGCTCGTACAATTCTTATCACAATCCATACATCCATCCATTGTGTCAAAAACATATGTACATTTGTTGCCATCATCATTCTCAAAACATTTGCCTTCTACTTGAGCCCTTAATATCTGCTGCTCATTTTCCCCCTCCCTGCCCACTCCCCCTACCTCGTGAACCCTTATTATTTTGTCATATATTACACTGTCTGACGTCTCCCCCTGCCCTCTTCTCTGCTGTCCCTCCCCCAGGGATGAGGCTATGCATGGGGTAGAAAGGGGGAACTGATTACAGGACCTCATTTTTTAAAAAAACTTAGCCTTGAGCTTATTCTCGCCAGGTTTCTTTCAAGCTGCACGAGTAGAGTGGTGATTATGTACTCATCACTGTAATTGGGAGCAGGAGCTGAAAAACTAAATCAGACATTGTCTCTGCCCTGAAGGAGCAATTCGCTTAGAGGGCTGGGCAACATAAGCCTAACTATAAAACAAGTTCTGTCACATTTCAACAAGGCAGGTGCTATGAGAGGATAGAAGGTGTAGCTACTGATCCACATTCAGACCCAGGACGAGGAATAGGAAAACTTGTCAAAGGAAGGGGCATTTTCATGGGTCTGGAAGGATAAGAAGACAGAAACGAGGTCCACTTTCCAGGTTGAGGCAATTGTATGAATCAAGAGACTTCAAAAGTTAGACTCCATTGTGGTTGTTAGTTGCCATCGAGTTGACCCCAACCCTCTGCAACCTGTGTTACCAAACAGAACTGTGCCATTGGATTTTCTTGACTATCAATTTTGTGGAAGCAGTTCCCTAAGCCTTCCTTTTGTGAAACTAAAGGTGAGTTTGAACTACCAACCTTTAGGTTAGCTTTCATTGTTGGGTGCCATCCAGTTGGTTCTGATTCTTAGTGACCCTATGTACATGAGAAGCAAACACTGCCTAGTCCTGGACCATCCTCACAATTGTCACGTTGGTGCCTGTTCTTGTGGCCGTGTGTCAATCCATCTCACTGAGGCTCTTCCTCTCCTTCAATGTCCTTCCACTTTGCTAAGCACGATGTCCCTTTCCGGGGACTAGCCACTCCTCATAAGAAAACCAAGCTTCATGCGAAGTCTTCGGTCAGCAATCATGTGTAAATTGCTTGCACCACTCAGGCTCTCCAAACTTTCTTAGAATGTTGTGTTTCTCAATCAAGCTTCTTAATCGCTTTTCCAATCCCCAAAGCCACTTACTGTTGTCCTTTTAAAAGTGTGGTACTCAAAATTGAAGTGACTGAAAATACCATGGCTGTTCCCTACCTCTCTAAGTGACATCTGTCTTTTAATATCTTAAAAAGGTCTTTGGAAGCAGATTTCCCCCATATAATAGAGGCTAATATATCCTTATTTTGCAGATTTGGAAAGGGAGGCCTAATGACGTAAAGAACCTTACCTAACGTCACACTGCTAGAAATCCAGAACTCTTAGCTCTTCGCCATCTAACACGCCCGGCTGCAGTGAGTCCGTCTGGACTCCTGGAGGTCCCACACAACGAGGCTGCAGTTATTTCCTCTCCACTTGAGCGAGTCATGGAGGTGAGGGGTCCCCTCTGGAGTCCCATGTGGAAGCACTGGCCGCCGTGAAACAGAGCTTCTCCTGGACACGCTGCCTACTCTTGTCATGACTCTTCGGTTGCCAAGATGGAAACCCGACTCAAGTTGGTTGAAACAAACGGGATGTTTATGGACGCGTGGAATCCAGAGGAGGGCTACACCACCACCGAATCACAAGAAAGGCAGGGATGCTGCTGGTCTCATACTCTCAGAACCTGCGACTTCAGTGTTGGCTGAATTCTTACCACTCTTTGCTCCTGCTTTTTCATGCATGCTGGCTTCCTTGTTTCTCACCGCCGATGGCTTTTTTCACATGGTACACATCTCAGTCACCAAGATATTAGTTCTTAGCCTTTAGCTCTTGACTTTTGCCATCAGCTATAGACTCTTTCTCTCTATTTCAATTGGGGAAAAAAACCCAAAACTACACTAAGGCTCTGATTAGCCTGGTATACATGTTCCCGCCCTTGGTCTAGTCACTTGTAGGTAAGGAGACACAGTTATGTGCGAATATGTAGACCAAAATGCACAGTTGTGCAGTCTGTGCATGTCATAAAGATGTCCACACAAGGGTTAAAGGGGAGTGGGCATTATCATCAGGTCCTCACTCTGCTCACCTGCCCCTACATTTTGGAACAGGGATCTTCTTGGAGAATAGGAAAACCTGGTGCTTCTCCTATTAGGGCTTGTCAAGCTAAGTACCCATGGGGCTACCTTCCCCCACCCCCACCCCTCACGACTGTTTTCCCACGATTAGTCCAGTGGCAGGCCTCATTTCAAAATGTGGGGGCAATAGTGGTTCACTGGTAGAATTGTCACCTTCCATGCAGAGATCTGGATTTCGTTCCTGTCCAACATATCTCACAGCCACGTACCACCTTGTTGGCCATTAAGGTGTGCATGCTGCCATGATGCTGAGCAGGTTTCAATAGCCCTTCCAAACTAAGGTGCACTAGGAAGAAAGGCCTGGTGATCTGCCTCCAAACATCGACCAATGAAAAGCCCAGGGATCACGATGCTCTCATCAATCATGAGACTGGTGAGGACTGGGCAGCATTGTGTTTAGTTGTGTGGAGGATATGTGTTCAACAGAACAACAAGGAGCAGTACCTTAAGCATTAGTGACACTCCAGATTTCTGGCTTAGTAAGAATGAGTAAGTTCTTTTTAGAAAATTGCTTGTTTTATAGAACATTTTAAACAATGATGCCATGAAGTCACAAAGGAGAAAGTAATACATGCTATATGTACACACCTTGAACAAAAACAAAAACAAAATCCCACTATCATTTCAAAACTGAAATGTACTTACGGTTAGAGAGGAACTGCTCCTTTTCCAGGGAAACCAGCGGGCTCTCTGAGGCTCCAGAAACTCCTTCTGTGGATTTCAATGAGATACCGTCACAGTTTTTATGTGAAAAGGCAGTCTGACATTTAACAATTTAATAGAGATGCTTGGGAATCTCCATCAGCTAAGTTCTCTGGCTACATTCAAATCTATGTTTTTAGCACCAGTTATATAGAGCTCTAAAGACTTAAAAAAAATTAGCGCCCTTAACTTAAGGGCCTCAGTTCCTCTGGGATACCTCGAATCAGCAGGTCCAGCAAATTCTTGAAAACAATGGAGCTGGTAAGACTGAGAAGATCTAAAAGTGGGCACAGGCAGAACCCCCAAAGCTTCAGGAGCTGCACCCCATTTCAGAGGCAGACAACCCTTGAGACAGGACACAAAAACCCACGTGTATTCTGGGAAAGTTGATTGCCACCTGACAATCGTCTGCCCTGAGACACATGTAAAATCTCAAGAGCGTCGGCTTTGCAGGCACAGCGCAGTGCGAGTTCAAGGACTGGAAAAACAGACTCCAGCAATTTCATCCCGCGGCAGCGTCTTCCCCAGCTTAGACATTTGCGTTTTAGATTTCCCAGGACTCGCTTTCTTCTCCTCCTCGGAATTGTTCCTTGGTCCGAGTCTCCAGGCAACATTTTCAGAAGCGCAGCTGTCTCTGGTTTGCCCATCTTCTCCCTTCTTTTCTAGTTAAGCTCGCCAGGCCCCAGGGAAGCGAGCCCGCGAACCCGTGGGGATGAGGAGCCGAAAAGTAGCATCGGACTAAGAGTGCGTAATGCACACTGCCATCCTTCTCGCCTTTGTTTTTCTTCTTTCTCTATTTCCCTTTTCTTGTTCCTTCATCATCTAGTCCCCACTTACTCTTCTATTCGTGGATCCCAAATATTAGGACTTCCACATCTCTTTGTCGCTGTTGCACACTTTGGCTCCCTTGCCTTTTTCCTGAGTTCTGGGGACTCCCGGCAATCCTGGTGGATGCAGCCCTGCAACCTCTGTCTCCGTCTTCACCTGGCTACCTTTCCCTGTGTCTGGACAGCCTCTTTTCTTATAAGGACACCGATCATATTGGCTTAGGGTAGTCGCATCCGAACTGATAGCATTTTAGACTTGATTGGATAGCCCGAGACTGTTTTTTTAATAGTTCCAGGTAAGCTTAGATTCCTGGATGCTGACGATTAGTTTGTCAGCATTTCTTTTGGGGCGATGCAGTCCAACCTGTAGAAGCAGGTGTCATAAACAAGAAACACATCTTTGTTGCTTAGGCCACTTTCTGGCTCTTTGTTATTGCATGTATCCTATTGGGTGACCCTTGCTTGACATTCCCAGTTGCCCTTGTTACTGGTCAACATCCAGTCCTTGCCTGGAGTAACTGAGCCTGACCAATAACTACTCCAAGAGGATCACAGAGAGAAATCTTTTTTTTTTTTTGCGGGGGTGTTTTTAACTAGGAGGCGAATCACCAGAGCATACTTCCAGATGTCTGGTGGGGTCTCAGATTATGCAAATTTCTCACGAGATATTTATCCTGGCTTCTATGTTAAGTATAGAGTACATGCAGGTGGGCTTATTTCTGACATGCTATAATAGGTTATAAAAGCCAGAAGGCACCATATGTACATAAAACTTGGGGAGTATAGGAAAGAATTCT
Source organism: Tenrec ecaudatus (assembly GCF_050624435.1). Lineage (NCBI taxonomy): Eukaryota > Metazoa > Chordata > Mammalia > Afrosoricida > Tenrecidae > Tenrec > Tenrec ecaudatus. The sequence goes on from NC_134536.1 coordinate 94,438,737, forward strand.
CTAATCTGCTTTGATATTAAATCTCCCATGGACTACATCTTATCAACATACACAATGACTAAGAAAGCTAGAGGAGTCAACTTGGCTCCTAGCAGGACTCTTGGACATGGCCCAAACACTTGATAACAAATAAACCAAGATAAATTATACTTAAACCAGGGTTGACTCGAATCAAAATGACTGCAGTCTTACTCACCACGCACACCGTGAAAGTGGAGTTTGCAGTTCACAGAGACCAGGAACGTAGGCCAGGCATGAGACTGTTTCTGGAGCCCAGCCTCTTGCTTTCCCTCCTTCCCCTGCAGTATCCTGCTCCCACTCTCAGTTAACACCCTCAGCGGAACCCTTGGCGACGGGAGCACTGCTCTCTCCTTTATTGGTGTGTTGGGCTAATTCTGCCCTTATTTCTCACAGCCCAACTGAAACCAGTACCCTTAAACCAGTACCCTTAAACAAGAGCTTATTGAAGACATAGAGAAAATGGAAGGTAAATTCAATAGAGTTGTGTTACCATAGAAGGTGGAAATGACATCACTGACGAGGCACAAGCCTGTTCTAATGTGCTCTCCCTCATTTTCCCCCGTCCGGCCGGAGGTCTGTATGCTCCTGCTTACAGCCCTCTTCATTTTCACTCATCCCAACTCCAGACGTGCTCCTGGAATCTCCTTGACTTCGACTTCTTGGCCCCAAATTACTTACAAAATCACTTTTTAATGACCCAGAACCAATCATTTCTTAAGACAGTTGATTCTAGGTGTGTGCATTATTTTGTGCATCCTCACCTATGGCTCAGTGGGCCTTCAGAGTAGGTTCCAATTCATAGATCTGTTGGGTTTCATAATCTGACCGGAGGGCTTCAGAAGGCACTCAGCTGTGCCAGCAATCATACCTTAACAAGAAAGCGTGAGGCTATTAGTTGTGAGTGACGTCTTCCCACACACCAATGCAAGACTACTCACTTCAACAGCAACAAAGGAGTATTCACTTCTGAGCCATTCCTTTTATGTTCAAGACCAACAATTTTGAAACATTTTCTCTTGTTTCTTTAATGGCATACGTCACACTAGTACACCCTCAAGCTGGGGTTTTAGATAATGTTTTTAGTTTGAAATACAGAAGGTTTTCCATTGTTTTTCTTGGCAGGGATTTCTAAATCCACATGATGCATCAACATTTCAAGCACCTGTCTTCTTTACATCCTGACTGGTTTGCCCTTTAAATGTGGTGAGATGAGTCTGGTAAACAGTTCTGAAAACAAAAGGTGGGGGAGCAGCAGATTTTAACTGAGTTGCTGTAGATTTGTATTGCTACATTTTCAGTTTTATATGCAATAGTTGTTTGTCATTTGTCAATTTCCTGCAAATATCTTTTTGTTTCCCATAAGTCAAAGAAGTCTTCTTCAGGGCATACAGGATAAGTTGTAATAACGCATTTGATAGCTCGAATGATTCTTTTCTATCAATGTGCACAGTGAATGTTATTAATGGGAAGCTCTTTGAGAGATCCCTGAGGATAGCCAATAACTCAACTTGTCAGCATTTTGATAACTACACACTGCAACTAAATGTGAAGAAATAGAGAATTCAGTTTAGCAGTTTCAGAAGCAATGCACACAGATGATGAAATCTCTTCTTTCAGGCAAAGAGACTGCAAATCATTATACATAGAGCTTTATTTGTATGTCTCTGGGTATAATAATAAGTGTCATTTCTATTTACTTGCCTGATAATAGAAGGATTTGGCCAGGAATCGGGTGAGGATTTAATCACCACTGCAGAGCTCCATCTCAAGACCAACTGAAACTTATTAGCACCCGAGCTACAAGGTTTCCCATCCTCTCTCTACACAAGCTCATCTCCATTTGCTCTGTATTTTCCAAATCTGTGCCCAACTATGGCAGAAACGGCTCTGTTTTGGGTGGGAATTAGCCATCCTTCCAGGTTGGTTATCATCAGGATGTAACTTTTGTCTTATTTCTTTTTTTCCCCATTCTTTTCTCTTTATGACTTGAAATCAGTCTCCTTTTTGTACTGAGACCAACAAACAGACAAACCTACCAACACCACACACATCTGTTTCTATGCAGTTGATTCTGACTCGTGGCAACCTCATGGGCCACGCAGCATACCTGCTCCACAAGCCTTTTCTGGCTGTAATCTCTCTGGGAGCAGATTGCTGGGCCTTTCCCCTGGGAAACCGCGGGGGGCGTTGCACTGCTGACTTTAGTAGACAAGTGCAAACCATTGTTGTCTCCCGGAGCCCTCCTCCTTGTCTAAAGCCCCCTTTCTCCAGCAGACCACACTCAGTCTAGGAAAAGAAGAAGAAAGTGATGTCCCCTCACAGCCTAGATTCAGCAGTGAAAAGCCAGCAGCTGGGATGGGCACACTTCCATTACCAGGAAGCTCATGAGCAAGAGCTTCCCTTCGACTCCATAGCCTTCCAATTCCCAAAACCATGGGTCAGTGTAATGATGCCTTCAACCTCTTGGCACTGTCTGGCGTCCTAGCACATTAGGCAGGCCTTGTAGCACATTGTATAGGCATGCATATGTCGCCCACACAGCAATTATGCCAAGCAACACTCTCCCAAATACATAATCATCTTCTTTCTTTATGTAGCTTCTCAGCTATGAATACATGGTGCATAAACACATTCCGGCTATTTTGTGCATTGAGAGTAATGAAACAATATTTCAGTTCCCATATCCTTAAAAACAGAAACAACTGTTAGCTTTAATTTCGAAATGTTTAATTCATCGCCACAGTCCCATCATCTGGACTACAGATGGCAGACACCCTTTCTATCACGCTCTTCTAAGCAAGCAGCCTTCCTTGCACAGTTCTGTGGAGGAGACATGCAGTATTTACATTCCGCTCAGCTCTGCTCTGCATTTTTGCCCGAGTTTACAAGCATATTTGGGATGAGAGTAATATCATTATAGAGCAAATGGCTCTCTCAGATTTGGTTACAGAGAAAAACCAAGCTAAGGTGGAGGAAATACACTTTCAAAGATATTATTCCTCCTGCCCCCGCCCCTTCTTTAAAAATACACATGCAACTTACTTAGTCTTCTTCTAAGGGCACAGTTATCAGTTCTATTTCTATTTCCTTTGTGCATAAATACCTGACTAAACGTAGCTCACTTCATTAACAGATCTCGAAATAGATTGAGTTTGCAGCCTAAGGGGATGAGAGACTAGAGGCCAGAAACTCCTGAGCTGGCTGGCCCATCTCCAGAAATGTCTAATCACATGCTTGGACTAAGAAAATGAACAGGCCCCTATGCAAATGACATTGGCAGAGAGTAAGGCTCCTTAGGCATTGGAGAAAGAGGGAGGGTAGAGGGGATGAGCTGCCCTCTGGCTTCTACGTCTCAAAGCCTAGCTTCAGAGATATTTGTGAGCTTCAGTGATGCGTGCCTACCCACTGAGCTTAAAACTCTGACTAGGCAGTTGTCAGTAAAACCAGCAGAGGAGCTGTAGGGGACGCATGGGACTCCCCTGGCTTCAGTAGGTAGGAGAATCCAGCTCCATAGCAGCGCAAGGCTTCATTTCCACAAGGCAATTGTCAAGCACGTCTCCACCCTCCAACCTACATCTATAGGAATTTACTCTGTGCTGACACCAGCCAACCTTCCCATGACACTCGACTTCTCTGCTGAGCTTGATAACCATTGCAATGGCCACACAAAACTCCAATAATAATCATGATTATTGGTGTCAATAATCAGGGAAGTTAACTTCACCTCTCCCCTGACAAAGATCCCCCAAACAAAAACATAAACACTATTGAACTCCTAGAGACAGAGTAGAACTGGGTTTCTGAGCTTCTGGGGGTTTCTGAGGCTATACATTTTCATGGAAGCAGAAAGCCCTCTCTTTCCCTCACAGAGCAGCTGATGGAGTTGAACTGCTGACCTTCTAGTTAGCAGCCCGTTGCACAACTCACTATGCCACAAGGCATCATCAAGGAAATTAACAGGTCATCAAGGAAATTAATAAATCAGGGTCAGAAAATATGAAAGACATAGAAGAGGCACTAGGGACCAAAAAAACATGTCCTTAGTGTTTTCTGGTGCTGATTTATAGTAACCTGTTCATTCACTTCAGGAGCCCTTGTGGGTTAAGGTTGTTTATGTTTTTGTTGTTAGGTGCTGTCAAGTTGGTTTTGACACACAGCCATCCTGTGCACAATAGAACAAAACACTGCTCTGACCTGCACAGTCATTGCTGTGTTTGAGCCCATTGTTACAGCCACTGTGTTGAACCATCTCACAGAGGGTCTTCCTCTTTTTGTTGACCCTCTGCTTTACCCAGTACAACATCCTTCTCCAGTGAGTGGCCGGCTGCTCCGGATAATTTGTTCAAAGTACCTAAGACAATTGCCATCCTTGCTTCTAAAGGGCATACATTTTCTAAGACAGGGTCGATCATCCTTCTGCCAGCCCGTGGTATATATTCTTTGCCAACACCATAATTCAAATGTGTCCATTCTTCTCTGGTCTTCCTTACTTATTGTCCAGTTTTTACGTGGATATGAGGTGGTTGAAAATATCATGTCTTGGGTAAGTTGCCCCTTAGTCTTCAAAGTAACATCTTTGCCTTTTAACACTGTAGAGAGAGGCCTTTTGCAGCAGAGTTGTCCTATATAATAGGTTGTTTAGTTTCTTACCTGCTGCTTCCAGGAATGATGATTTCGATGCAAGTAGAATGAAATCCCTGATAACATCAGTACTTTCTCCATTTAACATGACATTGCTCATTGGTCCCACAGTGAGGAGTTTTGCTCATATGTTGCCAAATTCAGTAGTTCTTAAATGATCAAATAGCTACAGTTGAATTATTGCGAGTTTCTCATGCCACAAGGAACAGTTACTAGGCTAAAGGGATACAATTTAAACTTAGCAGAGAGTGGAACTATCAAGCATGCAGGCTATCAATCAAATAAACAATGGTGATCACACTCTGCAAATTCATTGCCCTTAAGTGGATTCTGATTCACGGCAATCTTCCAGGACAGAGCAGAGTTGCTTCGGCGGGTTTCTGAGACAGTGACTTTACAGGAGTAGGCGCTCCATCTTTCTGCCCCAGAGCTGCTGTAGTTTGAAACTGCTGACCTGTGTTTAGAGCCCAATGCATAACCCACTATGCCAAACGTCCTTTTGACTTCAACCAGAGGAAAGGTTCCCGCATGTCTTGTTAGGTCCAGTTCTTCTGGGAACTGCTAGTTTTTCATCTGTCTTCACGAGCCCATTGCCCTATAGTAGATGCTGACTCACAGTGATTCCATAGGATGGAGGAGGACTGGCCTGTGGAGCTTTCAAGACTCAATCTTCTCAGGACATGATGGGCGGCTCGGCACACAACCACGGCACAGCTCAGGCCCCTCGGTTGTCACATGCTTCTTATAAACAACAAGACTAACTTTGTTCTACAGCTCCAACAGAACACAGAAGCTATTTGAATGACAATTGGGTACGATTAGCTCAGGAAATTAAATCTTTTAAATGATGGAGTTTAAATATGTAACCAGCAGCAAGCTTTTGTAGACATAAAGGAAACAAAAGACCATCTCTCTTTTCCACCACAGTCACAAATCAACCCTTCCTCACCGTACTTGGAACTTTTTGTTGCATATTAAAGCCGTGGGCTTTAGGTTAATGGATTAGCTTGACTAATGGATAGTATTCGTCTAGGGGGAAAAGAATCAAGGTCGAAGGCATTATTTATTGCTGGAAATATTTTGTTTTGTAAATGGAAATGCAGGTGAACTCCTTGCTCTCTAAACTTGGGGTGTTAGCGAATCATTAATCACCACTGTCTCCCTACAGCTATGGGATTCTAGCAAGTGCTGGCCCCTCAGTTCTCCACAGTCTCAAACACCCCATCTCGCTGATTGACGGAACACTGTTCTCAGCTCGTGCTGATTACCAGACCCAACGTATTTTAATTTAGCTAGTCTCCCGGGGAAACTTCCCCCTTATTGTTTAGTACGGTTTCCTGTATTGCTAACTATTGAGCATACTTTTAGCTTAAGTGATTTTTCACATAAGCCTGTAAGAATGGGGACAATTTAGACCATCCCTCCTTCATGATTTGCGCAAAGACAGCGACGACCTGGGCTTCTCTTTCTACAACTGCTCCTTGTTTCTTCTGTTTATTTCCCAGATGAAAGAACCAATAAACTCAAATGGAATAAACATTACTGCCTGAATCACTCAGCTCTGAATAGCCTCCTGAGGATTTCACATTAAATGGTAGCCTTTTGTCCTCTAAGAGAAAGTTCATCAAACTGCCTTGCCGCTATCCCACAGGGTGCCGAATTTGTTTTCAGGGTGACTTCTTACGCAGAAGTAAAATGGTCTGTTGCTTCCGAAGCCCATGGCATTGAGGTAAACTGTTCCGTAATTTTACATTTTAAAAATTATATTTATTTTAAAAGTTTGGTCGAACACTCGTTTAAACTCTTCCTTTGGAATATGTTGTCATTGTATTTTCTTTTGGACATTTCCCTGGCCCGGTATGCATTATTTATCATCTCAGTGAAGCCACATGTAGTGAATCTCCTGGTTCTTCATCAGTTTGGCTATGGAACTAAAGTAGCCTAGGCTTAATGAAGCAGGTAGCATCATCGTACCAGTATTTGAAATCTGAACAGGGATATTTTCTTTTTAGGACAATTCTTTAAAAAAAATCACAAGTAAATGTAAAAATCCAAATAAAACACCAAAATACATTTTTTTACTGTTTAAAGGAAAAAAGTTAGAAGTTGAACTTTAACTTTTTGAATTTATGCCAGTGAAGACCTTTAATATAGCTTACAATTTTCTCCCAAACAACAGCTGTTCCACACAGGACCTTGCGGAGTAGCTGCCCCCTGTTTGGGAGAGATGCTGGGTCAAGTATGGATACTCTCTTTCCTGAGGGATTATCCCTTATGTTAGCTCCAAATCATTTAATACTTATAGGTTGACTGAATGAAGCAACTGAGGTGGTTAATTAATAAACGTGTGTCCTCTTTTGCCTTAGCAGCTTAGAAATCACTACGGCTGCTGACATTCACCAGCCATCTAGTGGGTTGTACATTGTAGGTCAGCACAAAAACCCAATCATGGTGATCCCATAGGCACCAGAATGGAACTGTTCCAAGGTGTTTTCAACGGCTAATGTTTCAGAATTAGAATGCCAGGCCTTTCTGGTATCTGGTCATGATCTGAAATTGAGTGATCTCGTGAATTCTCTGGCACTGAGATCTCACTTGAAACGGGTCAGGTCCTGTTATGTAATTCTACTTTAAGGAAAACCTCCGAGTTTCACATCTGTGCTCTGAAACTACCTGAGTAGTCACTCTTTTCTACTTCCTGTTAGAATATAGGAGCTCTGTTGCATCAGAGTTTTGTCTGGGATGTCCGTTGAGCCAGATGAGACCAGTAGAGACAAACACAACAAAGAAATCCCATCAAAGAGAACAGATACAGGGAACACAGCATGAGAAAACTGTAGCAGAGAAATAAAAATCAATGGCCAAGAATTGATGGATTTATAGTTAGCTTCTTATTAATAAAGGATGAGGGAAAATGATCTATGTTTATTAAAAATGGAATGATCTAAAACATCTTAAAGTATATGGATTAAGGGATTAAGATTGAAGTTTATATGACACTGTGTTTATAATTAATATAAAAGAGTGGCTTAATATTCACTCTAAATTCTTTTTAATGTTCAAATGAGGCTTAATTTCCAGTTACAAGCAGATAGTTCTACTTTCTTATAAAAATAACATAGTGCAGTCTGTTTTCATCACTGTGCAATTGATAAAGATCATTTGCTGCTGTACTGTGCTCAATTTGGATACCACGCTGTGTATTAGGAAATATAATTAGGTGCACACATTCATGCCATTTACCACTTGTCTGTGAATCTGCAGTATTGTGGTGGTTTCTGAATTGCTATGCTGCTGGAAAGGACCTTCATCAGGTGGTTGAAAACTGCAGGGTGGGTGATTAAGAAGAGAAACCACCAGGAGCTCCCAGGGGAAAAGCTGAGGCTCTCTGCTCCTGTAGTGTAGCTATGAGGCACAGCTGACTTCACGGCAGTGAGTTTGGCTTTATGATGCTGGAAGCCTTCTCGCCGTGTGGCTAGGAAGCTCACTGTTCGTTTCATGCGGGTTCTGCCGCCTCTGGCTTCTTCTAACACAACTGATTCTCTACCAGTGGGTCTCACTATCTCTAGTGTTACTGCCTCCTGGATAAAAGAAGTTGAGCACTAGGATCTCAGGTCCAAAGGATGCTCTGGACTCATATTTCTTTTTTAATGATAGTGAAATCCCCCTATTTACCTCTGGATGGTTCACTTTAAGCCTATTGAGATGGCGAAATGGACCAAGCTCCATATTAGGGTTCTGTACACATAATTTGTGTGTCTCACTCTGTGTCAGTCTGGGTAGACTAGAGAAGCAAATTCATAGACACTCATATGTTAATAAGAACTTTATCTACAAGAGTAATAGAATATTGAGAAAACACCCTAGCCCAGTCCAGATTAAGTCCATAAGTCTCATACCAATCTATAAAGTCCTCTTCAGACTCATGAAACACATGCAATGATGCCAAATGCAGGAATATCACAGACCAGTGGGTGGGAAGTCTTATGGATCCAATGGTGTTGTAGCATCTCAGCACTGGCAGGGGTCTCCATGTGGCTTCTCTAACTCCCAGGGCTCTGGCTCTATCAGGGTAGGTCCATGTGGCTTCTCCTCAGGGATGTACCTCAGAGAGTGAGCAGAGAGAGTCTTCTGCCTTCAAGGAGGAAATACAGGGGTTCCCCAAATCCTCAGGAGAAGGCCTTGCTTACACACAGGCCTCATTGGCTATGACCTGATTGACAGACTAGATTCCACCCCTACACTCTTCATCCTCAAATTGACACTAGATTATTTAACTACCACACACCCCTCAAGGGTGCCATGTATTTTATTTTCACTAATAATAAGCTAGCCAATCCCCTTAGTGTGCCACAAGTACCTCATATTTGCATAGTCATACCCGCTCATTTGGTAGGAATTACTAATACAATGTCTGGAAGGGTCATATTAAGTAATTCACTGTACCACAAAATTACAAGCAAGCATTATCTGACGCACTAGCTTTGAACGTGTCATCAAGAGGGATCAATCAGTAGAGGAGGACATCATGTTTGGTGGAATAAAGAGCAGTTGTAGTTATCTAATGCTGCTGTACTAGGAGATTTTCAGCACCTTGGGCCCAAAGGACAAGTTCTACTTGAGTCTCTTCTTTCTTGGTCATTGTAGGTCCCTCTCATCTCAGCTTAGTTACTTAATACCTTTTATATCTCCATGAGGTTGACTCAAGATACAAACTAATCCTGTTGACTGTGTCCTGCCTCATGAACTTAATTGCCTCCAATCCTGCCTCATTAATATTTTTATGTATTTATTTAAAACATTTTATTAGGGACTCATACAACTCTTATCATAATCCATACATACATCAATTGTGTAAAGCACATCTGTAACACTCTTTGCCCTTATCATTTTCAAAGCATTTGCTCTCCACTTAAGCCCTTAGCATCAGGTCCTCTTTTTCCCCCCACTCTCCCCCCTTCCCCCCTCCCTCATGAGCCCTTGATAATTTATAAATTATTATTTTGTCATATTTTGCCCTATCCGACGTCTCCCTTCACCCTCTTCTCAGTTGTCCGTCCTCCAGGGAGGAGGTCACATGTAGATCCTTGTAATCGGTTCCCTCTTTCCAACCCACTTACCCTCTACCCTCCCATTATCGCCCCTCACACCTCTGGTCCTGAAGGTATCATCCGCCCTGGATTCCCTGTGCCTCCAGCTCCTATCTGCACCAGTGTACATCCTCTGCTCTATCCAGTCTTGAAAGGTAGAATTCGGATCATGATAGTTGGTGGGGAGGAAGCATTTAGGAACTGGAGGAAAACTGTATTCTTCATCGGTGCTACATCGCACCCTGACTGACTCATCTCCTCCCCTAGGCCCCTCTGTGAGGGGATCTCCAGAGGCCGACAAATGGGCTTTGGGTTTCCACTCTGCACTTCCCCCTTCATTCACTATGGTAAGATTTTTTTTTTTCTGATGATGCCTTATACCTGATCCCTTTGGCACCTCGTGATTGCACACGCTGGTGTGCTTCTTCCATGTGGGCTTTGTTGCTTCTGAGCTAGATGACCGCTTGTGCACCTTCAAGCCTTTAAGACCCCAGACCCTATCTCTTTTGATAGCCGGGCACCATCAGCTTTCTTCACCACATTTGCTTACGCACTCGTTTGTCCTCAGCGATTGTATCGTGGAGGTGTGCACCCAATGATATGATTTTTTTGTTCTTTGATGCCTGACAAATGATCTCTTCGGAACCTCGTGATCACACAGGCTGGTGTGTTCTTCCATGTGGGCTTTGTTGCTTCTGAGCTAGATGGCCGCTTGTTTATCTTCAAGCCTTTAAGACCCCAGATGCTGTATCTTTTGACCTGCCTCATTAATATTATAGAAGTAAAGATTTACAACATGCAGCATAGCTGTATCCGATCACAAAGTGGAGGATAATTACATACTCCTTAGACTCATGGCACACTGACTGGACACATATTTAAGAGGGACGTAATTCAATCCACAACCAAAGCCAATGAAAGCATGGGAGGCCTGTGGTGAAATGAACTGGCACAGCAGCTCTCACAGTGGATTGCAAGAAGCTGGCAATTATAAGCATGACATGGAACCAAATAATGCATCATTCTGTTGAATGCACGGATGCCATGAGTTGCAGTGAACTCAACTTTAGCTAACAACAGTGCTTCATACTGGTCTAGACTATTTTCCCTAAACATAGCTACTTTTATTTTCCATTAATATCATGAGTCACGATAGAGAATAAGAGGGTTATCTGCTTTGTAAATTTTTCTCAGCATTATGGTGTCATTTGGCAGCCTGGTAGTTTGCACAATAAAAGTTGTGTCAAATTATACAAATCACATTACTGAGAGTCTGTACTATGTAATGTGGTATGCTCATTAGAGAAAATAAAGAAAATCATAGAAACGTAAAAATTTAATATCATAGCTCATGTTTACCACTTTTCACAATATTATAGAATTAGAATGTCTTCTCGTTATATTTGTGACACTAATACGTACAGTTAAAATTGTGAGCATACTGTGTGAACAGTTCATTATAAGATCATCATTATAGGATTTACATTTTTCTATAAAAATATTTTAAATGAATTTTTATGTAATAACGTATCATGTGTGTACTATTACTTAATAATCTCTGACTAGTAGCATTTCCAAGGCACAAGTAATAAATAGAAAACATAAAAGCTATTCTTAAAAAAAGCTATTTTTTGTGGGGGGTACAATTTATTTATTTAATTTTTTAAAAGATAATTTTATTGAGGGCTCTTACAACTCTTATTACAATCCATACATAAATTGTATCCGGCATATTTGTACATAATGTTGCCATCACTCTTTTCTAGACAATTGCTTTCTATTGAACTCTTGATATCAGCTCCTCTTTCTCGCCCCCCTCTTGTGACCCCTTGATAGATTATAAATTATTATCATTTTCATATCTCATACCAACCACTGTCTCCCTCCCCCGTGGTATCTGTTATTCTTCCCCCTGGAGGGTTGTGTGTGTTGTGTATCGATCATTATGATCAGTGCCTCTTTCCTCCTCTCTCCCACCTTCCCTACACTTCTGGTATCACTACTTCCATTCCTGCTCCTGGATTGCATGTGTCGTGAGCTCCTATCTTTTATCTATACCCGTGTCCATGGTCTAGTCCGAAGTGAGAGGTTTCACTGGGGTCCTGATAGTAGGGGATGAGGAAGCCTCAGGGAACCAGAGGAATGTGAGTTTCATCGGTGCTTTACCGTGCCCTGGTTGACTCATCCCTTCGTTGTGACCCCTCTGAGGGGGGATGTTCCATTGTCCACAAATGGGCTTTGGGTCTCTGTTCTTACCTCCCTTGTTCTCAACTATATGCTTTCATTTGTTTGTTTGTTAAGGGTCTTTTGATGCCTGTTACCCAGTCTCGATGACACCGCATGACCACACAGGCTGATGTGCTTCTTCCATGTAGGCTTGATGTTTCTCTGCTGGATGGGTTGCTTGTTTTCACTTCAAGCCTTGAAGACTTCAGATGCTGTATCTTGTAATAGCAGGACACCATCCTCTTCTTTCACCACATTTGCTTATGCACCCACTTTGTCTTCAGCAACTGCACCAGGAGAGTGGGCATCATAGAATGACAGTTTGTGAGAAAAAAACATTCTTATATTGAGGGAGGGTATGAGCAGGGGCTCAAAGTCCATTCGCTACCTCAATGTATTGCCATATAAATATATATACAAAGGCCAATACTTCTATTTTTATGGATTAATGTATTTACAACTGGACAAACCTATGCTTATACTTCTATCCATACTTTGCTACCTAAATCATTCCTGTTTCCTTTTACCTTCCTTCTGCCCCACCATCATGCTCACCCTACTTCTGCCTCTTGGTACTGCCTCTCAGTTAGATTGCTGTTGCTCCAACACCCCCAGGATCTCTATGTCCTCCTTATTGTTAATTTTAATTCCCTAGTTGCTCCCCTGTCTATGGCATTGTTTGCTCACCATACCCTTCCCCTGACCCCTTCTCCCCCAAATCCCTCTGGGACTGTTGGTCCAGTTACTTTCTCCTTGAGCTTGCTTCCCATGCCTGTCTTATGTAAGAAGGCATATCAACAATGGCATGAATCAAACAAATAGAAAACAAACAATTGAAATAATGAAAAGGAAAAAAAGAAGAAGGAAAAAACACAAATAATTCCAGGTCTGTCCGCTGACCTTTATGACTATTTCCCCACTGGTCCTGGGGGAATTCCGGAAACTGTCCCTCCTCACCTGAAGTCTATTTTGGGGCTCCTTAGGGATTTTGTGGCTTGGCTTGGCTTCTGTTACTGCTCTGTTATGTTCCCTTCTTGGTTTGTCCTGCTGGGGTGGGGGGTGGGGGGGAGAGTTCAGACCACACAACCACCCTGCTGCTTGTCCCCAGTATTGTCCTCTGTCGCAGTATGCTCCAGAAAGAGGATACATGTCAAGAACTGTAATTGACCTTACGGTCCTCTCTGTGCCTTAGCAGTTCCACGCAGGAACGTCGTCCTCGGGGTTTGCTGCCGATATGGGGTCTAGACCGACCCTCTTTTTATCTTTTTCCTTCTTGGTTTGCTGCTTTGTGGGTGTCGTATGCCGTCCCTCACCGCAACCTGTACATTTAGTGTTGTGCTCTGTCACACGAACTTCTAGGGAGGGGGTTGGTTTGGCTCTGGTTGGGGCTGAAAGCTATTCTGAGAAGTCATTTCACATAATTTTGGAGGTTGAGAGTGACGTGACATACTAATGTTGTTAGGTGCTGTGAAGAGAGTTCAAAACAGTTCCAACTCACAGTGACACCGTTTACTGCTGAAGAAAAAACACTACCCAATTTTGTGCGATCCTCACAGTCATTGCATTGTTTGAGCCTTGCTTCAGCCACTGGGTCAATCCATTTCCTTGATGTCTTCATCTTTTTCAATGATCCGCTACTTTATCAAGCATAATGTCTTTCTTCAGGGACGGTTTATCCTGATAACATGTCCAAAGCACGTGAGAAAAGTCTAGCTATCGTTCCTTCTAAAGAACGTTCTGACTCTACTTTTCCCAACAGGAATGTGTTTGTTCTCCTGGCAGACCGTGGTATCTTCCATATCCTTTGCCAACACCGTAATTGGAATGTGTCAGCTATTTCTTGGTCTTCTTATTCTTTGTCTAGCGTCTGCATGACGACGAGGTGATGGAAAGCACCCTGGCTTTGGTTAGATGCACTTCTGTCCTCAACGTGATGCTTTACTCCTCGGCACTTCAAGGGAATCTTTTACAGCGGATTTCCCCAAAGCAGCGCATGGTTCAACTTCTCCACTGCTGCTCTCGTGGGCATCGATTGTGGATCCAGATACAGTGAAGTCCTGCACGGCGCCATTCTTTACTCTGTTCATCACGATGTTGCTCATTGGTCCAGCTATGGGGATTTTTGTTTCTTTATGCTGAGATGTAGTCCATACTGAACACTTCAGTCTTTGATCTTCATTCACAAATGCTTCAGTCCTTTTCATTCTCAGCAAGCAAGGTTATGGCATCTGCACATTGGAGGCTGTTAATGAACTTTCAATTCTGATGCAGTGTTTTCTTTGGTATAGTCCAGCTTCACAGATTATTGCTCAGCATACAGACTGAATAATTATGTGAAAGGGTGGAACCCAAGCTCATATTTTTCCTTGTTTAAATCATGCAGTAGCCCCTATTTTATAGGAGTGACTACTTCTTAATCTATATACAGGTTCTGAATGAGCATACTTAAATATCCTGCAATTCCCATTCTTCACAATATTATCTATAATTTTTTTTGTGATCCACACAGTCTAATGCCGTTGTATAATCAGTGAAATACATGGTTGGTTCTTTCAGCTAGCATCAATCTGTAGATGTACCGCTGCAGCCATTTTGGGATAAAAAAATTAATTATTTAAAAAATCATTTTATTAGGAGCTCATACAATTCTTATCCAATCCATACACACATCAGTTGTGTAAAGCACATTTGTACATCCATTGTGCTCATAATTCTCAAAACATTTCCTCTCCACTTAAGCCCCTGGCATAACCTCCTCCCTGGGGGACAGATAACAGAAAAGTGGGTGAAGGGAGACGTTGGACAGTGTAAGATATGGCAAAATAATAATTTATAAATTATGACGGGTTCATGAGGGAGGGAGAAGCAGAGAGGGAGGGGGAAATGGGATGGTTTTTAATAGCACGTGCTATTCATGGTATTGTTAGATGATTTCTGCACTTGCATTGTTACCTTTCTGTGGAATGGGGATGGATAGGGACACCTTCCAGGCTCTTGGCAAGGCAGCTGTCTTCCACATTTCTCGGTACGACGTGCAGCGCCTGCAGCATCTGTTGAGATGTCTCCTTCGGTTTTCTGTCCATCAATGGGGCCGATGTCTTTGGTGCCACGTGAGCTGCTCCCTGAAATATCATTATACTTGTTCATGTGCTTGGTCGTATGATGGATCCTTTTTGTAAAGCCACTCTGTGTTTCTTCCATGTTCGTTCTGTGACTCCTACCTACGTAGTGAGAGGTTTGCTCAGAGAAGGCTCCAGTAGTAAAACTGGGAGCTTGCACTTTGCCTTCGGTTCTTTCAGCTTGAGAAATGCAGACCTGGCTCTTCCTTGGGGGCTTTTTGACTCCAGGTCTTTGCATTTTGCATTCTAATGGAATGTTTTGTCTACTTGAGCCACCCTGGGACATGATCTGTGTAGCTCGCTTAATCATTTCTTCCGTTCATTTAGTTTCTCTCCGTTCTGGGCGATGTGAGGGCGGTGCAGGAGCATACAGTGTTTCATTCTGTTGGAGCCGACTCAGTGTCACCCAACGAGGATAACACATTCACGAGCAAGCGTCAGAATGTCTTCCGATATATACTTTGGTCTTTTCTTTCTTTTTAATGACCTTTTGCTTTCTTCATGTATGACTGTTCTTGATATCATCTATAATTCATCAGGTTTTTGGTCATAATTATTGAACACATCAAATCTTTTTTTCCCCAGAAGTTCTGTAAGTACAGGTGGGATATTTTCAAGGTTGTATTTTGGCTCCCATGACCTGTTTAATTTTCTTCAACTTCAACTTAAATATGCTTGTGAGCAAATGATGTGTTCCATAGTTCATCCTGGCCTTATTCTGACTGGTGATTTTGAACTTCTCCATTGTTTCTTTCCACTAGTGTAGTTTATTCCTATTAGTTCCATTTGGTGACGTCCGTGACTGTAGTCTATGGTGCTGAAAAAAAAAAAAGCATTTGCAGTAAATAAGTCCTTGGTCTTGAAAAATTCTGTCGTGTGATATCCAGCATTGTTACATCACCAAGGCCATATTTTCCAACAATAAATCCTTCCACTTTATTTCTAACTTTTGTATTCCAAGTACCAGTAATTATTAATGCATTTTGATTGTGGGTTTGACCAATTTCAGGACCGCAGACATTGGTCACAATCTTCAATGCCTTCATCTTTGGCATTAGTAGTGGGTGTGTAAGTTTGAATAATAGTCCTGTTAGCTGGTTTTACTTATGAATATATAGATATCATCTTACCACCGATAGCATTGCACTTCTGGATAAACCTTGAAATATATATTTTTACGGTGAATGTGATGCCCTTCCTTTTCAAAGTGTGGAGGATCAATTTCCTGATTCAAAATGGCCAATACTTGTCCCGTTCGGTACACTAATGTCCAAAATATTTATGCATTCCATTTTATTTTTGGTGGCTTCAGAACTTCCTAGATTCATACTTTATACTTTCCATATTCCTACTATGAATGGAGGCTTTCAGTTGTGCCTCTTCATCGTGATTCACGTCACATCAGCAGATGAAGGTCCTGGAAACTTTACTTCCTCCACATCATTAAGGTTAGCTCTACTTTGAAGAGGTATCACTTTCCTTCAACATTTTGAGTGTCATCTAACCTGAGGGGCTCATCTTCTGGTATTGTTTCCGATAATGTTCTGTTTCTATTGATAAATTTTTCAGGGACTTTTTTTCAGAAGTGAGCCATCTCTTCCTTCTTCCTAGTAGCATCGTTTCCAAGATCACAGAAACAAGCGAGCCATCACAGTACAAGGGACTGACAGACACGTGCTGGGAGATGAGAGTGGAAGTAAATGCTTGGGGTAGCTCAGTAATGCTTCTTTTATTCATCAAGACAATGCTGTATGAGAATCTTTCTTGACCACAAATGTGTTTAGCAGTTGTATTCCTCCCTGTTTCCATGGCCATGGTGATAAGTTTTGGCGTGAGAATTTTGGAAGTTCTCCTCATTTTGGAAACATTTCTGACATCCTAGCGTTAACTTCGTTTGCAAATAATGTATGTTATCAAAGTCCATTCTTTCTATTCTTGGCTTAATATAGTTTTTGTTTAAGTAGTTTGGGGGTAGGCATGTAAATATTGCTTAGGGCCACCAGGAACTAGACCACCAACCTGGAGACCACCCAGGGAACAGTTGCATTTGGGAAACATACTACAGGCTTGGCTCTGCTTCCCTGGGCCAGTATTTAATTTCATTACCTGTCGTGAACTCTTGACTTCCCAAAGCATCTTGTTTAAAATATTATATGTAATTCATTTTTCATTCTGCAAATGAAGAATGTTGTTATGCGCTGTCCAATTGGTTCAGACTCAAAGTGACACTATGCACAACAGAGGAAGCGCTTCCCAGTCCTATGCCATCCTCACACTTGTTGTTGTGTTTGGACCCGTTGTTGCAGCCACTGTGTCCATCCATGTCCTTCACGGTCTTCCTCTTCTCCGCTGACCTTCTCCTTCGCAAAGCATCCTTTTCTAGGAACAGATCTCCCTTGATAACATGTCCAAAGGACATGAAATGAAGTCTCACCGTCCTCTCTTATAAGGGCCAATCTGGTTGTACCTTTTTAAAAGTAGATTTGTTTGTTCTTCCAACTGTCCAGAGTATGTTCACTATTCTTCAGCAACATCATATTTCAAATACCCCTATCAGTCGCCTGCCTTCTTTATTCATTTTCCAGCTTTTGTCTAGCATACCTATGCGACAATTGAAAATACCATGGCTTGATTTAGGTGCAAGTTAGTCCTCCGAGTGATGTCCTCAGCCTTCACCACATTTACAAAGCCCTTGCCCAGTGCCATCTGTCATTCGATTTCTTGTCTGTGACTTCCATGGACACTGTGGATTCAAGCAAAATGAAATGCTTGACACCTCTGATCGTTTATCCCTTTATTATGATGTTGTCCAGTTGTTTTCTTTACATTGAATTGTAATCCGTACTGAAGTCTGCAATCCTAGATCTTCAGCAGCAAGTGCTCAAGTCCTCCGCACTCTCAGCAAGCAAGGTGTGTCACCTGCGTGTCAAAGGTTGCTAAGAAGCTCTCCTCCAACCCTCATGGTTTACTCTTCTTCGCAGAGTTCGGCTTCTCTGATTGTTTGCTCAGCACACAGATTAAGTAAGTATAGTCAAAGGACACACGCCTGTCACAGGCCTTTCCTGATTTAAAACCATGCAGTATCGTTCTGTTTGAATGGCTGCCTCTTGGTTCATGCACAGGTTCAATATGAGTACAACGAAGTGCTCTGGAATTCCCACTCTTCTCAATACTCTTCACAGTTTGTTATGCCTTTCCAGAGTCAATAACACACAAAGAAACATTTTTCTGGTATTCTCTGCTTTTTGCCAAGATCCATCTGACATCAGCAATAATAGGCTTCATTCCACATCCTCTTCTGAATCCAGCTTGAATTGTGGCAGCTCCCTGTCAGTATGCTGCTCCAACGATTGTTGAATCATCTTCAGTAAAAGTTTACTTGCATTGATATTAGTGATATTTTAGAGAATGTCCTCCATCTGTTGGGTCACCTTTCTTTCGGATGGGTACAACTATGGCTCTCCTCTGGTCAGCTGGTGAGGTAGCTGCCTTCCACATGTCCTGGCTTCGAAGAGTGCGTGCTTCTAGGGCTTCATCAGCTTGGTGATGGGCTTCAGTTGGTATGCCGTCAGTTCCTGGAGCCTTGTTTTTGACTGATGCATTCAGTGTGCCATGGATTTCTTTCTTCATTATCATTCGTTTTTTATTGTATGCTACTGCTTGAAATGGTTGAGTGTAGTCGAGTTCTATTTGGTGCCGTGACTGTTTTCCCGTGACAGCTGTGCTCAATCCTCAAACAGGCATTTATTAGCTCGCATAAACCGGGCTAGAGCTATTTCAGAGCACAACTCTTAGGTCACTGGGGACCTAAGAGATGCCACCTGATTCGGTTTCTCTCCCTCTCAGTTGCCTTGGTCACTGTAAGGCTTGATCCCCAGCCCCACTTCTTAGAGCTTGGGCAGCTTGCCGTCTGACACTGTTTTTGACCACCATGCCTGTAGGTGGAAAGCAGCGTATGTAGATCGTCTTCAAGTCTCCTAGCAACAGTCTCCGTGTGTCTGATGGGTGCTTCCTGGACCAGTTGCCACAGCCCAGGGACTAGCCCGCATCAGAGAGGAAGATAGGGAAACCCAGCCACGTACAGGTGGAAGGACAACTAGGAGATGTAGCAATTGCACATGGAGGCAAGGGATGCTGGGAGGTTTGGGGGGGGGTGTCTTCATTTCTCTGGGGTTTGTCTCTGCATGGATACAAATTCCTTGTTCATAGTGTTAAAAATATAAAGAAAACACCCCAAACTCTCAAACTCACTGTCATTGAGTTGATTGAGAATTAAAGAAGGTAACATAGGCAAAGCATTTAACAGAGTAGTATCTTAGTACATTTAAATATTATTTATATTGACATATCTTACACATTCCAATTTATCTATTCACATACAATTCTGTTGTTCAATCCCAACCGGTGGGATTACACCAGTGGTTCCCAACCTGTGGGTCACGACTCCTTTGGGTGTCAGAAGGACCATCGGAAAACACATAAGTATTTCACAATATATAATTACATATTATTTTGTGATTAAACACTATGCTTTAATTATGTTTAATTATGTTCAATTTGTCACAATGAAAATACATCCTGCATATTAGATATTTATATTACGATTCATAACAGTAGCTAAATTATAGTTATGAAGTAGCAACAAAAATAAATTTTTGGTTGGGAGTCACCACAACATGAGGAACTGTGTTAAAGGGTCTTGGCTTTAGAAAGGTTGAGAACCACTGGATTACACAGTCATCAATACTATCAGTTCCTTCCCCTCTTCCTTGTAACCTCAGGGAACCATTGGGGACCCAAGACCCATCTTTAGGTAAATGGACATCCCCTTATAGAAGGGTCGCGGGGAGGAGACAAGGCAGTCAGGTGCAGTATATCTTTCTGTTTTGGTCATTTTATTGGAGGCTCTTAAAGCTTTTATAACAATCCACACATCAATTGTATTAATCACATTTGAGCATATGTAGACATCATCATTTTCAAAACATTTTCTTTCTACTTCAGGTCTTGGTATCAGCTCCTCTTTTTTCCCTCCCTCCCAACCTCATGAACATTTGATAAAGTATAAATTATTATTATTTTCACATGTTATTCCATCTGCTGTTTCCCTTGAGCCCCATTTCTGTTGTTTGCCCCCCTGGGTGGGGGGGAAGGTTTATGCATCTATCATTGTGATCAGTTCCCCTTTTCTCCCCCCACCTTACCCCTACACTCATAGTATCATTGCTCCCGTTGCTGTTCCTGAGAGTTTATCTATCCTGGACTCTAGAAAATTGGACATTCCCTCACAGAAGGGTCACAAGGAAGGGACAAGTTAGCCAGGTTGCAGTATAGCACTGACGAAACACACAACATTTCCTCTAGTTCTTTAATGCTCCTCACCCCTCTATCATGACCCCAGTTCTACCTTACTAGTCCGGCTTAACCAGGGCATGTTTCTTTACTCCTGTAAAAATTTACAATGTCAAACAAAAAACAGGGAAAGTCTACTCTGTCCTGTGAGGTCGCTATAAGTTAGAATCTGTCGTGAGCTTGGTGTTTCTGGCCTTGAGTCCACTGTGCGAGGACCCAGGACCAGGGTTACCATGCGGTGGCAGTGGAGTTGCTGGAAGGCTGCCTTTGTGGAAAATTGGGCATTGGCTGAGTCTGCCAGTTGGAGGAGAACTGGGGGGCTGGAGTGTAGGTGCTGCTGTCCTGAAACCAGCCTGTGTGGCCTTGATTGACACATCTCTGTGGCCTGGATTTCCTGACGTAAAACGTAGTGCCTAATTTTATTTGGCTCTAAAAATTGCTTGATTCGATTAAAAGTGGATCTTTCATTTTATTGTAACAATGTGACTGTAGTCTTAGGAGACAAAAGCTGCTCCGAAGTCTTGGTTGCTAACATACACTGCTTCGAATACGATGATCCCAGGCAGAATCCACGGAGAAGTTGTGGCTACTCGGCGGGCCTGAAAGAGCCCGTGTAATCTGGTTAGGTGACTAATGGTCCCTCAGAGATGGACACCCCGCTATTTAAAAAAATACTTCAAAATTATGTTTTAGTGGCAGAAAGTTGAGATGCTGTGGAAGCTAGAAGCAGCACCGAGAATTGCAGGTCTGAAATGTGTCAGGAGCACCTGGGCCCGCGCATGTATGAACTGGGAGCTGGGGACATTTAATTGGCGTAAGAACTAAAATCATGACGGTTCTCTTTTGCAGGAAGCAAATCTTATCATACAATTGGAATCAGATGGTGTGGTAAAAATTAGTATGTGTCTGGTAAAATATATTGGAACGGAGGCCCATTATATTTCTTAATATAGAATTCTTCCTAGAAGAAAGTTAATATGCTGGCTCCATCTTGCTCGGCATAAAAAATCTTGCAAACGGAGACTCAATTGAAATTCTAAGGGCATTCACACATTTCTTCAGACTAGGAAGCTGTGGAACAGTCTCCTCTGAGTACTTGACCTTCACTTCTCCGCATGCTCTCTTTCTCGGATACAGCCTCTTGAATCCTTACAGCTGGAAGGTGGAAATGAGGGTGGGTTGGTGAGACATGAATCAAATGAATCAGGTTTCCTTCACCCCTTTAAATCCAAACAGTGGTTGACAAAAGTGGAGGCATAACTGCTGAAAATATTTATTCGTTATTGGCTGCTGTGAAGGAACTGAACGATTGCGAGACATTGTGTTTTTATCTCCCCGTTTCTCCTCTCCATTCAAAAGGAGCCAGGCCATGGGGCTCTTTTGCCTCTGCTTCCTTTGTTGTGAGGGCAAAGCCCAAGCCCAAGTTACTTCAAGGTGAAAATTAAACCCGCTGGGCCCCACCCCGCAGTTTGTGATTCAGCCAGTCTGCAGTGAAGTCCAGCATGAGTGCTTCTAACCAGCCTCCTGCCATCGGATGGTAGACTGCCCCTGTGGCTTTCCAAGACTCTAACTCTTTATGGGACTCGAAAGCCCTGGAGCCACTGGTGGTTTTGATCTACTGACCTTGTGGTTAGCAGTCCAACATGTAACCATGATGTCACCAGGGCCCGATTTCAACCCCAATGCTCCCTGTTTAATACAGATGATGTTGACTGAGTCCACACATTTGAGAACTAATCCTTGAGTGGACTTAGAGGCTAACTGACAGGCTGGCGCTTCCAGCCTACCAAAACCTTCCCCAAACCAGCCCTTAAAAATCGTATGGATCATAGCCCACTATGACAAACCTGGGGTCCTCATGAGTCCGAACTGTGCAAATGACAATTGGGGGCCTAGGAGTAACCTCTTTCTGATAACTTGGAAACCCCACTTTCTCTCCGAAGCCTGAAGTTTAAGATTGCTGAGCAGTTTGTGCTGGGTGTGTTTGTGTGTCTAGGTGTGTACCAACGGGGTGGGCATTGTCTGACCTTCTCTAAGCTTCCCAGGGGAGAGAAGGCTCACAATCACCTTCAGCCCAATGCTGATTCCCATGAAGCAGAAGTCATGACTCCACCCTCAACCTTTTTACCAATTCTGATACCAATCCTCCACCCCACGGAAACTGCTCCTTCTCTGTTGAATTTGATAATCAGTTGCTTGCCCACACAGAACTCACAGACAGTAGGTACCATTAAAGGGCTTATTAGGGCAGTAACTGGTTAGAATTCATGGTCAGGAACACTCAGGATCTGGTCAGGACATCCTCCTCTCTGCTGTGCTCATGGGCACGCCCAGGCCCTTGCCCTTACGGCTGCTTGAGCAAGTTCTCATGACCAAGATCTTTTAGATCTCAGACTCTCAGTCCCATGACTTCTTGATCAAGTGTAGCTTTGCTGATTAAGTGCCTATTTTTGCCAGTAAGTCTCAGCCCAAAGGCTCTCCGCTTTCTCATTTTGTTTCTTGTGTTCTTGGTCCTGCTGTGTGTCTCTGTGGCTTCTCTGCCATCTCATGCTTTCTCCGGGGTCGCAGCTCTCTCTTTCCCAGAGAAGGTTCAGTGCAGGGATCTCGAGGTCCAAAAAACCCACTCAGTTCCTGGTTCTTATTTCTTGATAGCAATGAAATATCCCCTTTCTGTTTCTGAGATGGCTTATTTTAAACTAAATGGGATAGTAAAACTGACTAATTCATTTTAGAGTTCCATACACCTTATTTGCATGGTCCCACCCCAAGAGTTTGATGTGCCTTATTTACAGAGTTAGCAAAGAATCTGATCCCCTTGAAGTTGGGGTGGGGCACAAACACCTCACATAGACTGCTACAAAAACTCATATGGAGTAATTCCTTTCACTATAAGGTAAAAGGATGCCTTTGGCAAGATCAGATGGAAGTTCTTAAATTGAGGGCAGGGATGTTATCAGAAGCCAGGAAAATCATGGGGATAGGTACATCCTGAACGCAGACTAGATCAATGGCCCACCTCCACTGTGCCCCAGGGTCGGGCAGCGCTCAGGTGAGAGGGGCCCCCAGGGCTCAAAGGGAGGCTGCTTGATTCAAAGCAAGGGGAACCCAGAGGAAGCCTCGCACAGTGAACGCGTCTGCAGCACCGAAGACACACAGAAACACCCTTATTTACAGGACACCCCATCAGCCTTCCAGACTTTTATGTGAAACTAAGAAGGAAGAGAAGAGAAAAATAAGAGACTGGAATTCTTGCCAATACAATCATACATGGGATGGTAGTCTGATTTCATCTGATTTACGGAAAATAGGTTTTTCTACCCACTACTGAATTTCTGCTTTATCATACATGATCCACGTGTATTAGTATTTGTGGTCTTCACTTCCTTCCTCTACCCTGTCCACTCAGGTGGGCACAGCCGCCTTTTAATCCAAGTTCTGCCCCTGCCACAGCTCTGGGTTCACCTGCTCTGGAGGGGCACAGCTGGGCAGGTTGTAGGCTGCCCCCAGGCGCCCTCCTGAGGGTGTGGGTGTGGGGTAGAGATCCAGTCCGGGAGAAAAGGGTACCTTTTCCTGATTCTCTAACGCGCACACTCGGCTCCCAAATGGCGCTGCGCGGCAAATATTCTGCGTGCTGGGGCAGTTTCCTCTTTCAGACAGATGTCCACTTGTCATTGCTCGGACTTGTGTTTGTGTATGTAGATACATTTGAATAAGAGACTAAGACGGAATATACAAATGGGCAATGATGAGACCACACCTAAAAACAGAACTCAGACCTGCAGCAACCAGTCCAGGAAGTCAATCAACAACCTCTAAACAATCGGTCCCAAATAGCCAGGGCTTAATAATGGAGAGTATTCCTAGTTCTTTTCTTTGCTTCCAATTTAGGATCCACTTGAAAAAGCCTCATGTGCTCCTATGATCAATCACATGCACAAACTCTGCCATCAAGTCGATTCCAATGCACAGCGAGCCTATAGGACAGGGTGGAACTGGCCCTGCGGGGTTTTAGACTAGAATTCTGTACAGGAGGAGAAAGCCTCTTCTCTCTCCCATGGAGCTGCTGGTGGGTTCAAGAGCCCACTAGGCCATCAGGGTTCATTCAAATCAATTACACAAAATGACCGATTTCGCCTACCGACAGTCTTTGCTGTGAGCAAGACTGCCACCATTTTGAGGCAAGTCAGTCATGTTTAAATATAATCAATTTTAATACAGGCATCATGTATGTGTTGTGACTGTTTCCAAGGGTTCAACCAGAGTTTAGAATGTTGATTACTGTTTGAGACCTAGTTGACGTCGAAGTGACCCCTCCAGTATTCTCGGTCATGGTAACAGATTGATAAAATGCGCTCAGTCCAAAAGTAAATGTCAAGATTGTCTGGCCAGATCAATATCAGGGCAGCTCCTAGCAGCGAGTGACCTTGAATCTCCCACACACACCCGCGTTGCTGACCAGAGCTGGCTATGTAACCTGTCAGCAGCTCTGCAAGTTGTTATCTTCCTTTTAGTCGCGGCCCGTTTTGTTCACGGCCTGTTTGGCTCAGTGCCCATTTTGTTCTCGGCCCTCTGCTGCCCTGTACCCAGCACAAATACACCCGGAACCAGGAAGACACCTTACATTGCAGAAACCCGGACATACCTGCATCTCCCAATCCCTGACTACTTTACCTAATATGGCCTCAAGGCAGCCCAGTCACATGTTTCCCGGCTATATAAACACCACTCCTGTAGTCTGGAGTGCGACTCCCTCGGCCCAGACACTGTGGACCATGGGACTTCGCCCAGGCTGGGTTTTTCTCCCCAATAAAGTCTGTTTGCTCTAATTCGATTCATTTGGGCTCTGGCGCCTTTCGACTACCTTACAAAGATAATGAATAATAGAATTTCTCTTTTATGTAACTGTATATTCTCATATATAAACCGGGTTTTCAGCATGTTTTTAATGCAGTTTTGTGGTACAATTAGGGGCCTTAGCTGATATTCAGGTCGGCTTAGACTTGAGTATATACGGTACTCACATTGCTGCAAGCGCTTACTGTTTTATGGCTTTTTGTAGCCTGTCATGAAGCTTAAGAATTATATCTCAACTGACCATAAAACAGGATTAATATTGTTAGAAGAAATTAGTATAAATATCACTTGGAAATTTGGTTCCTTCCAGCACCCTCGGAGTGACTTGTTTCTGTTGATGGATCAGACTCCTAATAAACAGTTTTTCTCTTTCTCTGTTCCCCTTGGAGCGGTGATTGATTAGTCTCAATTGGCCCAGGACACAGGTCCAAGAGTTGGGGCAACATCAGGGCATTTCCAATACTGTCCTTTGTTTCTAGGATCAAGCTTTCTATTCTGTTGTCTGCCTTGGAGTTTCTCCCAACTCCCAGCAATGGTGGCTGAGTTCCTTGCTGTAGCAAGGTCTGGATAAGTAGCTTTGCATGTTCTCACTTCTTAGGTCTTCTTTTATTTCCATAATATTTCAAAAAAATTTCCTTGACTGTTTCCTCACTGAAATTCCACCCATTGCCGATGCATGTGAATTAGACGTAGCAGTTCCGGTTGTGTTCTTTCATTATTTATTTATCAGCATGCGAAGACCTCAGGGAGTGTCCAAACCACGCTCCCGCGACTAAATTAGTTTATATATGTGACTTTCCTCTTCATTTCTAGCTGAGATACACTTTTTTGAGCAAATGAAAGGAAAGTTAGAGAGTGAGGTGCTGTTATGGAATAAATTGACTCAACTCAGCTAGGCCATGATTTTCAGTATTGTATAATTATCCTCCCTTTTAAATCTGATGTAATTATCCTACATGGCACAAATCCTCACCTCCATGTTATTAATGAGCCACGATTCGAGATGACTATGTTAATAAAGCAAGAGGCAATCAACAGGATTAGGTTGATTTTGAGGCCGTCTCTTGTGAGACATTCTCAAAGGGGATTCAAGCAGAGGTTAGAGGGAGCCACTACCGCTAAGAAAGAGCTGGGAACAAAGCTGGTTATTTGGACCCAGGGTCCCTGTGCTGGGAAGCTCGTGAACCCAGCGGAAGAATGATGTCCGGGCACCTGGGGATCTGCAAAGAGTGCTGGGCCCACAGATGCTGAAGGGAGACAAGAACCTTTTTTCAACTGTGAACTCGCAATGAGAGAACGCCTTCCCCTAGAGCCCGTACCCTGAATTTGTACCTCTGGCCTCCTGAACTGTGAGAGAATCGACTTGTTTGTTAAATCCATTCCCTGTGATATTTCTGCATTGGCAGCAGTACAGAACTAAGACGAGGGGCTGAAGCTAAGTGCAGCGAGGTGGCTCACTGTCCAGGAATATCAATCGCACACACCACTGGTCTCTGATGGCTGAGCTGAGGAGCGTTAGAAGATCAAAAATTGTCCAGGATTACCTTTTTGTTATTTCAAGATTATAGCTCAAGCCAATCTTACTCACACGTGAAAAAAGGTAAAACAACCACTATCTTGTTTCTCTCATTCTTGGTTTACTGCTGCTTCCTGTGCAGGAGCCAAAGGTGAGGCGAATGAGGGCTAGGTAAACGCCATTCCGGGTTAGACAGGTTAAAATGGCAGCCGTGGCACTGTGACTTAAGTGTATGTTTCTGGTGCTGAGGGCTGAGGGGTTGAGGGGTACTTCTCTGTGGTTCTAAAGCTCACACTTGAAGGGTTTGCGCTCTCTGGCTTTTAGACCCAGCCCATTGGTGTCTAATTAATTCTGACCCAAAGTGGCCCTATAGGATAGATAGAAGTGCACCGCAGGGTTCTCAAGGCTGTGTTCTTTATGGACAGCAGCCCTGGGGAGGCAGTGGTTAAAGTGCTCAGCCGTTAACTGGAAGATTGGCGGTTCAAACCCACCAGTCACCCTGTGGCATCTCCTTCCAAGAAGAGTTACCGGAATGGACTCTGTGGCAGTGGGTTTGTTGCCATCTTTATGCGCACAGAGTGCCACCTTGCTCTCGGAGAGCAGCTGGTGGCTTCAAACCACCCATCGGATGGGGAGCAGCGGAGAGCTTGGACCTTGTGTTGCTGGGGCTCTTTCTGACTTTCTTAAGTACAATAGAGTGGCCTCGTTATGAAATATCCATGAGATGTTCCAATATGCATTTACTGTCTTTCTTATTTTGAGGTGGTTTCCTGTAAAATATAAAGACTCGGCTGCAACAAGCACCATCATGCATGTAATAAAAGTAAGTGCGTCCCCAGGGCAAGCCAAGGAGGGGCAGCCTGGACGCCAGGAGAGAACAAGAGGCTGCAGGGATGGAACGGCTCCATTTCTGAACTGGGTCTTGAAAATAGTCAAGCAGACATCAGGGACACACATACTCCGTAGGAGCCCAGTTAAGCAAAACCACGTTTCTCTTTGTCTTTTACCTCAGCTGCGTTTGTTTGAGCAGCAGGTAAAAAAAACTGCTTTCAAAAAACTGAACAAGGAATGTCGTCCATTTTACATTAATTGTCCATTAGTCCCCAAGCCTCCATCCATTAAAATCCTCAGCCGCTCATTACCCGCATTGTGCCTGACTCCTGCTGTCGGCTTTTCAATGCCGAACTGTCCCCCCCCACGCCCCAGCCCTCAGCCCCCAAACTGCCTTAATTGCTCTAAGTAAGTGCTCGTTCCAGAGAGAGAGCTTCCAGTTTCCCAATTAATGCTGACTTTTTTTTTTCTTGGTAGGTTGAGTAGATAAAGGCACATTGAGAAGAGTTCAACCGCTATTCATTCTAATTTATTAGAGACCTTTATGGCTTAAGCTTATCCAGTGGATATTTTTAGATCTATATTGCTCTGTTTGTCTGATGATTTCTGGATATGTTTGAATGGAACTTAAGGTTTCTCTACAGTGAAAATGCTCCATAAATTCACAGTGCATACAGGCCACAGTGATGAGGGGCTTCAATTCCGTTCACTCCTGATTGCGTTAAACATGCCATTTTTAAATGCTTGTGGCCCTCTGAACAACAGCTTGGATGAAATTGACTTTGTTGATGGAAAAATTAAGCTTTCATCCTTTCAAATTACTGCTCGAGGGGTGGTGGTAGCATAATTTAATTACTGTAGCTGCCTTTTTAATAACATGGTGCACCTACCTTTAGCCCCCTGACTGCTGGCTTGGAAAAACACATTTAAATGAAGGAAAAGCAAAAATCATTAGATAACCCATCTTAGAATTGCTTTCAGAAAACTTTGATATGCATGAAAGCAAATGGCAGTTAGAGAGAAACAGATTAACAGATTATGGTCAAGTCTTTATAAAAGAGTTAGAAAACAAGTTTTCTTTCTTTTTAAATTTGTACCATAGTTCCACTTGCTATGACTGATATGTATTATTAAGGAGTCCTGGTGAGTCTCTGACCTGGAATTGACTCATTGGCAGTGGATTTATTGCCAATGGATTTTAGTTATTAATATTTAAAATAGCTAGTCATTTAACTTTCAAAACATCATGATGATAAATCTATGATTCATATCTAAATAATGGCTGTCATTTCTTGAATTTATTAAGGTTTTAAAATCTTTGCCAGGGTTTGATTTCATAAAAGACTCAGTTAATACCTGGAAACTGCATATTGATTTGCTTGATGATATGTAAGCAATATAAATAAACAATGTCCCTACAGAGCGAAGTAAAGGGCAGGATATAAAGACAATTAAAGATGTATTTTTGTATTTCTATTCCTGATGACGATTGGGGAAAAGAATTCACTTTGACCATCAGCAAACTTTTTATAAAAAAAATAAGGAATTGTCTGAAAAAATATTTGAAGAAGCTGAATCCTGTCTCTGAGGGCCTCTGTTTTTCTTCAAGTCACCCCTAACCTGACAACTTCCCTTACTGTGTCCTTGGCTTGTACCCATCTGGGGCCTATCCTATGTTCTGTCCCAAGTGGGCCTTGTATTAGCAAAGACAGATGATAAAATTTAGAATTTTTCCCCTTTCAGTGGATACTTATTCTCACCTTCAGAAAAGATTGTCAAGGGTGGACTATGTACAGAGAATGGGAAGCCTACAAGGCTTTGTAAATATCTCCCCAAATGGTGGCATTGGCTTTCTTGGCAGATTAATTCTATAGGTATTGCTTGTGCACCATGAGCATCAAGTGTGGTCTCATCCATCTTTACAGAAGGAAAGTCTTTCTCATTCTGGGTGAAAGGCTCCTGTGCTTTGAGAAAGTTTTTTCCAAAGTCCTTCCAGTCTGTGGGCCATTGCTTAAAAACATTCTATTAACGTTTTCTCAACAGTTTCTTTTAAAGGCAAGAATGCTTCCAGAAATATCAAAACACATTTGACATATATAGATAATCATATACATATATGATTCTACAACCTTATAGCATCCCTTTACTCATCAGGACATTGCCTCTTAATCTTATCAGTTTTGCAGTATGATTTGTGTTCTCCAGTGATGATTAGACCAAAAGGACTTTTCGAGTCAAGCTTCCAAATGCAAATGCAACCCAGCTACCACCTTGATTTCAGCCTTGTGACTCCTGAGCAGAGAGGACAACTACTCAGGTCTCAGATCCCCAATCCATAGAAACTGGGAGAAGATAAGTAGATATATGGCACAGATTGATTTGTGTCCTGGCAAATGTGTTGTACATCCCACCCTCTATCCCTGTGGTAGAAGCTTGGTGGTGTGGTGGGTTATGCACGGGGCTGCTAGCCACAGGGTGAACAGCGTGACTCCATCAGATGCGGCTCTCAAAGAGAGAGGTGAGGCTCTGTGTCCCTGGAAATAATAACACTCTTGGAAATCCGAAGGAGCATTTCTACTCCATCCTATACAGTTAGAATTAGGCAGCATCCAACTCCTGGCAGTAGGTTTTGGTTTTGGTTGTGCCTGTGGTTATAATCACATATGGTAATAGGTTGTCTTTGTAATGTTAATGATGCAGGATTAGTGGAGGGTCTGTCTTGATATTTTGAAATTGATGATGGCAACATATGTACAAATGGGCTTAATACAATTGATCCATGGATTGTTATAAGAGCTGTAAGAGCCCCCAATAAAATGACTTATACATAAGTAAATGAAAATATAAAAGGGATTATACAAGGAAGTAGGTAAGATAGATGCCAAAATATTGGAGAAGCTAGAGAGACAAGGACCTTCCTCCAGAATGGCTAGAGGAAAGAAAACCATCCCCTGGAGCCCTGAAATGGGACTTCAATAGTCCTAAATGGTGAAAAAATACATTTGTTTGTTCAATTGATCCACTTAGGATATTTCTCTTACAGCAGAACTAATCAACTTAGACATGTGGGTAGTGCAGTGGTTGTGCCTTGAGCTGTGTGATCTGCAAGGTCAGCAGCTCCTCCCAACAGCTGCTCTCAGGGAGAAAGACGAGGCGTTGTCCTCCTGGAGAGTTGAAGGCTCAGAAACTCACAGGGGGAGTTCGGGTTGCTCTGAGTCGGACGGAATGGATCCCATGGCAATGAATTTTGTTTTGGTTTTGGGGTTTGGATAACCTAGATAATGTCATTTTGCATCACTAGGTTGCATGGTAATAGACATGGCATCTGTCTCCTCCAGGAGTGTACATACGTCCCTTTTCTGCAGTGTCCATAGCCAGAGCTGCCTGTGGTAAAACATCCACATGCATACAAGGAAATCCAGTCAATACCATCATTATTTCAATCTATACACCCACCAACCACTGAAGCCAGTGACACAGACACTGAAGAATTTTACCAATGCCTTCAGTCTGAAATTGATCAAATATTCAATTAAGGTGCATTGATAATTATTGGCAATTGGAATGCAGAAATTGGAAATGAAGAGGAAGGAAAAGTAGTTGGAAAGTATGTCTTAGTGATAGAAATGAATCTCTTCTAGTCTGCTGACCAAGTAGATGTCTTCCAAATTTCTCGGAAGCAAAAAATGAGTGCTTCCAGTGTTTTCTCCGCTTGTGGAAACATCTCCATCCGTGTGTGAGCGACTCCTGAAGTCTTGATCTTGACTCCAGCCTTCATTGCGACTTGGCCTTCTTTCTTCAGAACCACTGGTTCTTGATCATTTGCCTCTCTTGAAATGGTTGAATGTTGACTAGTTCCCTACAGTGCCCCTATGTATTCTTTCTACCTTCTTTTGATGTTTCCTGCATCGCTCAATATGTTGGCTTTCAAAACTGCAAGGCTTGACATTCTTCTTTGGTGTCTTCAGTTTGCTGTTTAAGACATGCTGACCATATCCTTTCTTCCTTTCGAGGACTCTAACTCTAGGTTTTTGCAAATTTCATTATTGTATTTTACTTTGTCTTCTTCAGCTGTCCTTTGAATTTTACTGTTCAGCTCTTTAACTTTTTTTGACTATGCAAAGATAGTCAACTGTGTGGATCATAACACTGCCTTACTCCAATAGGACTTAGGAGTTAACCATTAATTAACAATTAAAATTGCCAAAGACCTTATTTCCAAATAAGGTCACACACATTCATAGGTAGCTGAGTTGAGACTTTAGCATCTGGCTTTAAGAAACACTATTCAATCGGTATCTTTCACTTCTGGGACATAGAAGCATCTTCAGAGAAGTTACTGTCCATGCTGGCTATTTCTCAGGGGGTACCTGGAGCCAAGGAGCTTAGCTGGCTGTTTGCCATTGGCACCAAAGAAACAGTTTCTCCTTCTCTGTTCTTTCACTTTCACTGACAGACAAGGTTCCTGCTTTTCCCTGAGATTCAGGAGTCTGGCAATGCCACTCAATTGTCAACAGTATTCAGCAGTCCCCTCCCCCACACATACTAATAGAAAATAAATACAGGCCAAAGCAAAGAACAATTGGTAGCACCCATCTTTAAGTTACACCAAAGACAAGATCATGCTGGGAAAGCATTTGGTATTCAGTCGATTCATGACCTGTTTTTTCCCCTATATCGACCTTTTGCTCAAAACTTTTGCCTGTGATAGGATGCTGGGGCAGATAGAGCCGCCTTGGTCTCAAGTCTTCAGTTTAATAAAAACGAAGAAACTCTATAGCAGTGACACTTTGCTTGTAGCAGTCTCAAA
Organism: Tenrec ecaudatus; assembly: GCF_050624435.1. Taxonomy (NCBI): domain Eukaryota; kingdom Metazoa; phylum Chordata; class Mammalia; order Afrosoricida; family Tenrecidae; genus Tenrec; species Tenrec ecaudatus. Next base: position 94,471,197 of record NC_134536.1, read on the forward strand.
TGGAGAGTAAATGACAGCAATGGTTCCATCAAGAATTGGTAATAGCCCTCCTCTTGATGAAAGAAGAAAGAAACAGCTTTGGAAGGAAGTGACAGCATTTCTGCGTCCACACATGCATCCTTACCTGCAGTTTGCACCTCATGAACATCCGATTTAGAGCTAACCTTGGTCTCTGAAATGGGCCTCAGGTGAGACGAGAAAGAATCACAAATGGACCAGAAGCTGAATGCCGGAAGCTAACTGCTACACTTGCCCCTGGGTGGCACAGACAGGTAACATGATAGCTGCCAACGAAACCACCTGCAGGTTCTCTGGAAGAACGGCCAGGTGATCCATTTCTGGGAAAGCAGCCACTAGAAACTCTTGCACCCCAGTTCTGCTCTGGCAGCAGGGTTGACGGCAACTCGTTTGTACCGCGCCGCCAGGCAGACCCTGACGCTTGTGCCAAAGCAAATCCAGCTGTGGGCTCAGGGTCTGGGGTATTCCAAGAGAAAGCGTGACTCTCTACAGCACAAAGGTTCTGGAAATCTAGATTCCTTAAGTACTAGGAAGTCCGAGACTCAGAGAAGTATATTGGATGTATCTTCAACATGAATATTTACTGGAAACATAAAATAATTGGGCATAGGGCGGTCAGAAAGAACATTAACATCAAGGAATATGAAGTTTAAGGTCAACTGTAATTATTTCCATTCTCCCTCTCCCACATTAGCATAGACAATTGAGAAGGGACCAGCATGTGGAGGGGTCCGCAGGACTGCAGAGAACTGCAAGCTGTTTCACTCACTAAGCGACTTCCAAAGCCTGCTCCGCAGCAGCAATCTTGCCTGCCCAGCAGCCACACCTCCTCAAAGCTGAGCTCTCGACTCTCAGGGCCTGGCCCTTGCCCAGCGTACCTCACTGCATCTTTGAGCAAAACGTTTGCCGAAAAAGAGCCGTTTGTACTGTACTCGGTTCTGGATTGCGGCCACCTGTGGGACTTCTCGGCAGCCACTGCTCAAGAACAAGGACAGGCTGCCTCCAGCCTGGGTGGCTCGAGCCTACCTTGGCACCTGTGTCCCCTGAGATGTGCCAACCTAATTTATCTCACACAAACTGACTCATGTGTCTTTCCAAAGAGCAGCCCTATCCTGTGAATCATCCCCTCTGTTTGTTTGTGTTAGCCGGTTGTCACTCAGGCTGCAAGGTGATCCAGGGTGACAGACAAGGGATCTCAAAGCTTTTGAGTCCCGGCATTCCTCCGGGCGTGATGGCTGTGTGTTCCGGAGGAGAGGAAGAGTGGAATACTTGGAAGCACTCTCTTTTGTGCTGAAAGGGGAAACGTCTGAGGTGGAGGAGTAGACCCTCTGTAAGGAAACATCGTATTGACAAGCATGACTACATGGTGTCTTCACAATTTTGGCACATGATAAACCACGTGTGTAATTTTAAAAGCCATAAAATGCTAAGACTCCTTATGCCAGCAAAAAGTCAGCCCAACTGCAAAATAAAAGACACGTTCATGGATAGAGCAACCAGATAATGAACTTGACCATCAAGAAATGTGAGAAGTCTATGGGTGGGGGGTGGGGGGTGCCTTGAAGAAAGACCTAGCAATCTACTTCCAAAAATTGCCACCAAAATAAAACTTGCAACTATAACACTGATTCTGTCTCAATCAATATAATAGAACTTCCAACATAGTAGACCTGCCTGGTGAGCTTCTGAAGAACCAGACAGCCTCGTCTTTCTCTTGGGGAATAGCTGCTGGTTTTGAACTACTGACTTTGAGGTTAGCAGTCCAACACTTATCTGGGTCAAAAAATGGTTTATCAACATTCCATATTGCCATTATTGAGCATGACTGGTGGGGTCTCTAAACCAAAAACACTTTCATTGAGTTGATTCCAACTTACAGCAGCTCTGTAAGACAGGGTAGAACTGTCTCTGCGGGGTTCTGAGTCCCTTAACTCTTTACGAAGTAGAAGGTCTCATCGTCCTGCAGAGTGGTTAGTACTATGCCACCAGGGCTCCGTGAGGCAGGTCAGGCAGACTTTTGCCTCTCTGGGGTCTTGGGCTGTTCACTCCCCACACAGAGTATATGCTGCCATCTGGTAACAGTGTATAGCTGAAGAAATATTTGGTAGTGCTACATCACTGTGTGTACAAGTTATTGTGCCAGACGATGCCTCTAGGTAGAGTGGCGGTGTAAAACGCGTTCCTTGTTTGGCTTTGTACAGCAGGCAAGTGTTATTCAGAAGCTGCGTCTTTGGGGATAGCAGACTTTTCAAGTGCGATACTATTGAGGCCAGTGCCCAGTGCCGGGGCTTGTGTGACACAGGCAAAGGGTTTCCTGCGCTTCTCAAGGACTGCTCTGATGGCTTTTGAGCTGGCAGTAGCCCCTTTGCAACAAAGTGAATTAATTTATAGTAATAATTTCCCCATGACACAATGCCCTCTGCTTTTTCTGTTTTCACAGGAAGCTTGATTATCAGAGTTTGCCCCTTAGGTATCCTCATCTTTATTTGGAGGTATTGGAACGATCCTACTTTTGTGGAATCTGGAATTATTTTTTCCCCTCAAAAATCCCCCTGTTTATAAACAAACTCTTTGAAAGATGAAGATATTCCAGACGACTTCTTGCTTTTCCCTGAGAATGAGGACTAGTCTGCGGAGGAGTGTGGTGTAGGTACCTGGAGGAGCATACCTCGCTTGTGGAATGTCATAACAGCAAGGACAGGGCATTGATGAGGAAGCAGTTGATGTGTCAGAAGAGAGGACTGAACCAGACAATGATTTCTGAGATAACAGTGAAGGAAGTGAAGGGGAAGGAGATAGTTAAGGTTTATTGTGCCAACCTGGCTGATAAACATACGTGGGATTAACTGAAGGGTGGAGAGATAAATGACTCTCGGTGAGTCTTGCCTTTCTAGTTCTCAGGTTTCTTCCTTTGTGATGGTGGGACCAGGGTGCAGCTGCCTTAGCCAGTTCCCTGCTTCAGCTGGCAAGGCTCACTTCCTGCAAGACAGCCTTGAGGAGAAGCCACATGGACCTACCCCAATGCAGCCCTGGGTGCTAGAGCAGCAGTGTGGAGACCCCTGCCAGCACTGAGATGCTTACACATTGACTGATTTGGCTTTCCTCCTGCAGTGGGTGTCATAGTGTGTGTTTTGTGAGATGGAGAAGGACTTTGTGGATAGTTGTCGGGCATATGGGTTAATGTTGGACTTGTGGGCTTGGGCAGCACTGGGTTGGGATGCTTTTATAATGTACGCTTACCCTTTTTATAAAGCTCTCTCATACATATGAGTTTCTGTGGATGTGTTTCCCTAGTTTACCCAGATTCACACAGTGAACATCACGAAGAGCTCTCCTGCTTGGAAAATAAAATGACCTCGCTTCAGCTTTCTGGCAAAGTTCACCTGGACTTGACCCAGAAAGATGCAGAAGTCGATTGCTTTTTGTCTGTATTTGCGAAGAGACTTTGGAAATGATAGAGGACCAAGTGAATTTGTATGTGATCCCAGGGCACACAAGACAATATTGAAGACGGGGAGTTAGAGGCGGTGAAAAACTGGCAGCCTACCACCACTGAGGAAATAAAGACATTCATTGTTGGGACCCTAAAGGGGGCTTTAAAAAGTTTATGGAATTCAAAAGGTAATGGGATTTTTCCATGACATGTTTGAAGCCCCCTTGTATTAGTGGGTATCCACATCTTGCTGGAGCTCAGACATCATTGGTCCAGCGATTGCCTCTCTTCTTGGGTGTTAGCTTCTGTTGGAAGAACTTTTAGAGAAAGCAAGCTTCCAGAAACTAACCAAGAGTGTACTCAGCAATGGCGATTCAACAGCCACACGCAAAGGCGAACCTGGCTACCACTGGTTCCACAACTGCTTTCAATTGCTACCTACAAGGTGTGTGCGCCACCCAGTGTCAGGCCATGGAGGAGAGCACGGTGGCCTTCAAAGCCGTTCATGTATGAAACAATACATGCCAATGAAGTCTGTCAAGCAGGAGTACAGGGTTTGGTGCTTGGCTGACTCATGAACTGGCTTTTTAAGTCAATGTTTGGCGGGTGGGGGCGTGAAGGCAAAGACAATGACTCATCCCTCTGACTAAAGCTACATTCAGAATTTTATGTGCAGTGACTATTGCACTTGGGCGCGGTCATTCCTGCCACCATTCTCAGAGGCTCACTGCCTGTGACAATTGTTCCCATGCCCTATTGCTTGACGAAAAAGCCTCAATGAAAGAGACAATATACTTGACAGGCACGGTGCGGAGCAGACAGACAAGGGCTTCCAGAAATGATGAAGAGGAAGACAAATCCAACTGGAGAATTCATGTTTCACATGGAAGGATGTGCATCTGCCCTAGAGTAGCAGGTCAATTCATCTGTGACTGTTTTGTCCACACTCCACAATCTGAAGGCTATCCCCAGTGTCAAAAGAGGGAAGAAATCGATTCCTTGTCAGTTAAACCCTGGCCCAAGATCAGCTGCAGAATTTGGCCCAGCATGGGAAGAGTGCACAGCTTTGGCCAGAGGCACTTAGGGTCTGCAATAAAAAGTTTCTCTTCCATTTTTTATATATATTACTGACCTTGGCATTGCAACCAACACTTTTGAAACACAGAACTGTAACAATAGGGCCTCAGTCTTAGGATCCAACTTACTGTGGGCCAGAAACATCAAAAGCAGAGGGAAACCTTCCTGTGTTGTGAAGAACAAGCCAGGAGTAAGCGAGGGTGCCCAAACCCTGCAGCTGCAACAGGTGGAAACATTTACCTGCCAGAGCTTCTAGAAGGCGACCTGAGAAGAGAGTGCTCGAAGGAGACTTGAACAGCAACTACGTGCCGCCCTTACACCGAGCCTGTGTCAAACATTGTTACAGAATTACTTAAAGCTGCTGTGATAAAGTGCCTTCCTCATGCTTTATCCCACCCATCTTAACAGCAATTAAAAAAGACACACTAGACTCTGCTTTCATTCTCCTTTCATTCATGGAAAAATGATGCTAACAATAAAACTTTGCAACAAAAAAATGAAAGGGTTAACTCCACTCTCCCTCTCCCCCCTTCCTGTTTTACTTTGTTATCATTGAGATGATACACAGTAACACATAAGACAATCCAAGTGTCTCTGCACGTACATACAGTGCTATTGGTTGCTTCAAGAGTTCGTTTCTCTTACTGGCCGATTAGTATAGCAGTGTCTGTATGTACCGCATTGTGTTTGTCTATTCATCTGTGGCTGGACCTTGAGCTTGTTCCCACTTTGGGGTATTATGAATCATGCTGCAATGGATGCCGATGGGCAACTCTCCATTTTCAGTCTCTGGTCTTGAGTCTTTGGAGTCAATACCGTGAAGTGGAGTTGCTGGTTCCTGAGCCTTGGTGGTGTAGGGGATTACATGAGGCTGGTAACTGCGACTTACAAGGTCAGCAGTTCGAAACCTCTGCAGCTCCCGGTGGTGCTGCAGGGGCGGGGGTGGGGTGGAGTAGAGGGAGAATTTCTACTCCCATAGAGAGTTACAGTCTCGATGGCTCACAGGATCAGCTCTACATCGCTCCGGAGCATCATTATGCATCAGAATGAGCTTGACGGCAGTGAGTGTGTAGTTTTCTATGTTGAGAACTGATGCAATGTTTTCCAAGATGCCTGTATAGTTTGCATTCCCAGCAGCAGTGGATAAGGGTTCTAATTCTCCATCTCCTCCCAATCTTTGTTGTTTGTTTGGTAAGTGCCAAAGGCACCCCCAATCTACCAGTAAGCCTTGGGGCGAATATGCTCTGCTTTCTCACTCCATGGTCTGGGCAGCCCACCAAACTGTCTCCTGCCATTCTCGTTGTTCTGCTTCCTCTGCTGGCTCTTCTGAGCAGCTGCAAGGTTCTAGCTCTCTCTGCCTCCTGGGCCTAGGAGGTCCTTAGTGCAGGGATCCTGGTTCCGAACCACGTGTTCCACTCCCAGCCCTTCTTTCTTGGTGTTAGTGCCCCTCTGGGCTGGGGCAACTGGGCAAGTCTCGTGTTAGGTTTTTGTCCCTTTATTTGCATGATCCTACCTTCACAAAGATACGCTGCGCCTTCCTTGGATTATTAGGAAGCGATTCAACCCCTTCGGTTGGTGACAAGAACATCATTTGCTCTTCATTACCCGGGAGTTACAAAATCATAGCAAGAAAAGCATTTAAGAAACAATTCATCTGAAAGGCTGTGGTGGGACTGCAGCCCTCCAGGTGTGGACCAAGGGTATGCCCTTGGGAAGTGGTAGGAATGACACTTCTCAGGCTCCACTCGCTTCTCACGGCATCAAGAACTCTGTCTGAGGCCCCCAGGTGATGCTGATGTACAGCAAAATGTGAAGACACCTGATGCAGCCAGCGGTAAGTAGGTCCTCATTCCTGCGTGATTCTTTTTGTTTTGGCACCAAAGTCCCATCGGAAGCACCAGGACAGGCCAGTTGGAGCCCACACCCCAAACTCATTTCCTTCAGCCTGGAAGAAACCTCTAAAAGGCAAGCCATGAAGACAGGGGTCCTGCATAACCTTATCCCGGTGGGGACTTTTAAATATATTATCGAGGCATCTAGTAGGAACTTAAGCTCTTTGATGTCCTGGGCAGTCGTGGATCTTGGAGAGTAGTGGGATGGCTAAAGAATTTGGGCTTCATGGTTGGATATGGGGCTGTTAGCAAGTGCTTCCTGTTCTTTGAGGGTGAGGGTCTCTTTAGGAAATCTTTGTCATGAGAAATACCAGAATGATTTAGATTTTCCAGATTAGTGTGAGGCTGTAACACATCCCTCATCCTAATTTCATCCATTATAAAAGAAAAACAAGTGAGACCCCGTGGTGATTTTTCATTTTAAACAATTCTATTCCATCCGCCTTGGGAAGACCCTTACATTACCACTGGCTGACACAGCTCTTTAACTTTTATTAAATGCTGAGCTCATGCAGTTGGTCATTAGGAGGATGGGATGTGCTATTTTCTGTTAAGAGTAACCAAAATGGCTCTTTGATATAAAAATGAGTCTTTGTGGGAGTTAGCGCAGGCCATGAGGCTTCCCTTGGGAGGGAGCGCTGACTTCTCTTTCAAGTGCTTTTGCACACTTAATCTCAAAATGCAGGCAACGAATCAGATGAATTACATTCACTGGCTTCCTTAATTTACCTCATCAAATGATTTCACTGGTGTTTAAGACTCAGAGACAACTCTACATGCATTCAAGGGCTTACTTCTTCTGAAATGTTTCCAGAGTATGTTTAATTGCATTTTGTTTCTTCATTCTGACACACAAAAACAGAATTCTCATCTTCGACACAGTTGCCTCTCAGAGGAGCACACAGGCAGAGGTAGGGTGAGGGAGCCAGAGGGCAGAGAATCGGGCAACACTACTCAGAACCTTAATTCCCATTCCCATCCATTGCGAAGGTGAAGAAAATGAGTATATTACGCGCGTAGTTGCAAAACACCCCTGTAACAGACCAGGGAATCACATTCACCCGGGGCTCCTCTGTGCAGAAGCCATTGCTTGTGCAGCACTGGGAATCTGCACAAATGGACAAATACAATCTTAAAGCGGTGATGTGAATCTGGCCTCCAAACTCCTCTCCTTTCATTGCCTAATGGATGGCGTGGAATGGGAAGTTGTCATTCGTTGGTTAATAGAAATTCTAACTAATGTCATGTAAACTGAAGCTCATTAGCCAGAACATATTATTCTCTTCAGAGCTGAGATGGTGAGGGAAGGAGTAATGAGGACAAAGCCTGTGAAAAGCATTCATCACATCCAATCAATCAATCCTGGACCGGACACGCATAATGTAGAGACAGCACAATGTCTAATTCATTCTTTTGCAATAATTCTGGCTCAGAACCTCACCAACCACTCAAGATGACTGACTTATAATTTATAAGTCTCTCAGTGAGTCTCTCCTCCCCATTTCGCACAGCCTGCTTTAAACTTGATGGCACAGAGGATATACATTGGGCTTCTAACTACAGGGTCAGCAGTTTGAAACCACCAGCGGCTCAGAGGGAGGTAGATGAGGCTTTCTATTACCGTGAAGAGTTACAGTCTCAGAAGCCCGCAGGGGCAGTTCTGCCGTGTCCCACAGGGCGATATGAGTTAGAACTGGCTTGGTGGCAGTGAGTGTTTTAGTTGTTTTGGGGTAGTCTAGATTCGGGGGCACTACTCTTTCTGTGGTAACATTCTCTCCTTCCCTATGGAAACAGAATCAATCCCAGCTGATGTGCCGCATGCGCTATCACCTCTCATCCTGGGTGAAGATGCGCATTGCTATGTTGTTGAGTAGATGAAGATGTCCTAGGAATTGGGGATCTGACTCCATAGCAGCTACAACAGCCCTAGAGCGGTCACCCTTCCTAACAATGTCATCCGCAGCCTATTGGCCTGAGTACTAGTAAGTATGCATGCATATACTATTTACATTTATAACACGTACACTCTTCGTGATGGCTTCAAAGACCTGCTGTGAGGAGGCTTTGCTTTCACCTGCTAACCGGGACTCTAGTGCCGCTGACTTGACTGTGTAGACTAACTAAGAGGAACCTCTCCGTCTCCCACAGGTATATCTCTCACTGCGCCATACCGACCCATCGCCAACCAAAGGTTCCTCAAACGGCACTTGCAACCCAGGCATCGAGCTGCGCCCTGGCTGTTGCGTCTGTCAGAAGATGCGTCGCAGGGAAAGCTAGCTACGTTTCTTTTACCGTTTGGCTCCGGCACCACCTCTTCTAACCACTGGCTTCCGGAGCAGGTTGGCTCCAGGCACCGGACACACTTCGGGGCCTTTTGTGGATATCGTACCTCCCCTCTAATCTGCGAGTACATGGAGGGTTACACCCGCATCTCTGTCCAAACCCCACGCTTCTCTCCTTCATGGTATGGGGTGGGACCTCATCAATATCTACCCATGGATGGATGGAGACCTTGTCACAGCCCCGAGGGGAGATATTTTGGAAAAGAGGCGACTTTCTACCCCTAGCGGTTTAGGTGGTCGGCAGGTTTTAAAACCAGGTGGGTCAAAAAGTAAACTGACTCAGGTTCAGGGACAAAGCAGCCCGCCCTCGTAGATGCTGTAGATCCCAGGTAAAAGGGGGCACAACAGGCTGCTCAAAAATCACTCTCTGAGCTGTGTTCTTTCCTGACACTCGCTGCCATTGACGCCGAGCACTCCCTGTGGATTTCTGAGACGGTAACTGTTTATGGAAGTAGAAAATGGAGCTGCTGGAGGTTTCAAACTGCAGACCATGCGCATCACAGCTGAAGACATGACCACGGCGCCGTAAAACGTTAGCTTCCTACTGCCTTCCAGCTGCTTCAAATAAACAAGCAAAGGCAGTTGCAGTGCCGTCGATTGTAGCTCATGGTGACCCATGTGTGTCAGTGGCACTGCCATCCATAGAGGTTTCAGTGGCGGAGTTTGGGGAAGTGGATTTTCTTTCTGCCGAGGTGGCTCTGGGTAGACACGAACTTCTAACCTTTTGATTGGCAGCCAAGCACATACCCTGCTTTGTTTCTCTTTACCATTCTTGTCATATCCGACATTTATAATACATCCATCTAATGTAGCAGTTCTCAACCTGCGGGTCACCACCCCTTTGGGGGTCGAATGACCCTTTCACAGGGGTCGCCTGATTCATAACAGTAGCAAAATGACAGTTATGAAGTAACAATGAAAATAAGTTTATGGTTGGGGGGGGGTCACCACAATCTGAGGAACTGTATGAAAGGGACGCAGCATTAGGAAGGTTAAGAACCCTGAATTCTAACGGGTTGTTGTCTGAGCCTGGAGGAGAGTGAAAGATCCAAAGGGACAAGAACTTCCTTGAATTCACAGACTGCCGCCGCACAGGCAGATGGTAGACCTTCAATATGCATTTGTTGAAAATGAAGGACTCAATCATTTCTCTCGGGAAAGCCAGGACTCTAGCTGTCGTTTGTCCCTAGGATCGTGGAATCGATGATTTAATAAGTTTAGTTTTCTAGGGGTTTGGGCTGAGCCAGAAGTTCTTTTGAGCTGATAGTCATAAACAAAAGCAAATGGAAGAACCCCCAAACTGGGCCATGATGGGAAGAGACCAGTCTACAGGCCGAGCTGTGCTTAGCAAGTCACTGACCCTAAATCGGAAAACAGTTTATGGTCACTTTTCACCTATTCATCATTATACGGATAGATCATTGATTTACTGAACCACCCAATGAATGTATCATGAGCACCTGCCAGATGTCAGCTGGTCTCGGTCATGCTGAGGTCACAAATATATAATTCAGCAAGGTTTCTCTTCCTTGAAACCACACATTTATGAGACATAATGTGACGGGTGTTTTGACAGACCTTGGACCCAAATTGAAGAATGTAACTGTGAGGGGACTGATTCTTCTTAGACAGAAAGGAGGTGCCAGGAAGGGTTTCAAGGGAGGTAACTTTTAAGCAGATGCTTGAAAAACGTGCATTCTCCCAATTGACACACCCCTCCCACCTGTGCATGTTCTTGAATCTTGATGGTACCGCTTAGTAAGAACCCCATGATTGACTTCACAGTAACCCCCATAGCTGTGCTGCTTGGATCATGGGTAAAAGTCCAACCTTCACTTTGGATCATTGGTGAGATACACCTTCCTCCCGCTGTTGGCCGAAGACAAGACACTATGAGAGCTTGGATATATTTCTTAACTTTACTAGACCTGAGTGTTCTCACTTGAAAAATAGGAACTTTAAACTGCACAATCTTAAACCTATTGGCTAGCTCTAGAATTCCCTGACTTAGGACACTTCACAAAACTATTAGCAAAACTGTTGCTGTTAATTGCTATCAAGTCAATTCCAGCTCCTAGTGACTCTGTGAGTGAAATGACTCTGTCACCCTGTGAATCCACTCATTCAGGAAACCCAGCTCCACCCAGCTCTGCTGGGTAAATGAGGTGCTGCTGAGATCACCATCCTCAGCTTCATCCACAGAGTTGGCAAAATGAATCTAACTTTTGAATACGCTCCCCCAGGGCCAAACAAAATTTTTTTATAAGAGCCTATAGTATCTGTGGCACTCACGTGAGCCTGTGATGCAGGGATGTGGCTGAAGAATGCCCTCTTGCTTCCCCCAAGGCATTTGCTGTTAGCTATTGTTGACTTGACAGTGACTTATGATAACCCTATGTGGGTCAGAGTATAACCACACTATAGGCCATGGGTCGGCAAACTTTTGAGATGGAAGAGCCAATCCTGTCCCTCACAACAATTTAACAATTATTCCACAGCCATAAAGATTTGTCTACAAACAAATTGAATCAATCACCAATACTGTCCTTGACAGTTTTCAATATTACTTCGGAGCCACATGTCCAGACCAAAAGCGCAGCATATGGACTGCGAGCCGCAGTTTGCCCACCCGGCTGTAGGGTTTTCCATGTCTGATTTGTTGGAAGCAGATTGTCAGGCAAACCAAGGATGGAGGCCTCCCACCTTTCAGTTAGCAGCCAATTGCGTTAACCAATTGTGCTGTCTGGCACTGGGCTCTCTCTGGTTGCTTGGCGAAAAACTAGGGATGATGCAAAAGATAAGCTATCATTAAGATGTTTTGTAGTCTGCCTCCCCGCCATCCCCCTGAAGATTCTATTAGCTGGAACTGTGACATAATTCCATGGGATCTATTATATTTTGTTTCTGGAGGTTGCTAAAAAGAGCACGCCTCCCCACCCCACCCTGAGAGAGGAAAAGAGTGGTCGGTAATTGTCTCAGACTGCTCTGATCAGGCCATGGGCCATCTACAGGGAACTCTCAATAGAAGTGCTAGTGCTGCTTACTGGGTAGGTGTAAATGGAGCTGAGCATCACGATGAGCCTGGTCGCCTCTAATGACCTGCTACTGCTCCATGAAGACCGTCACCTGATTACCGCGCAATGTGGACTGGGAGGGAGCTGCTCGGAGATCAAGGGCACACGTGGCTCTCCAAAATGCTAGCACACAAAATTAAATCACTTCGGCCTATCATTATTAGCATGAGATGGGGCTTTCTTCTTTCTAAAAATTTTTTTCTGGACAAAATGACACAAATACAGCAATTAATCATTGATTTGACAGCTGTCCTAGTCAAAACAGACTGTTCATGTGTTGTTTCTCTTGTCCCATTAGAAATTAAAATTTGCCATTCCTTTCCATTAAATCTGGCGCCAACAATATGGGACCAACAATATGTTTCAATTCCGTTATTAAACAGAAAGAACCATCTATTATGTAACGAGGCCATTTCATCTTTGTAAGAAGTTTGGTATTTACTATCAACGGTTTGGAGGGCAAATGAAATCATTATTTTAGGTTTCAATGAGAATAACCAGTCTGATTGTCATGTAGAAGAATTTTATTTTTCTTCGTGTATAATTTAAGCTACAATAGTACATGTAGATTTTTCTCTCCTCAAACCAGAAAGGCATGGACACACAATAGCATACTTCCTTGCAGAGGGTATCAGGAAAACACATGTTCTTACACTGACTGGTGGTGGAATATTAATAGGTCAGCCTCTCTGGGTAGCCTCTTGGCCAAACTCTTCAGAATTCAAATTTCACATACCAGTTGGTGGGACTGAGCAAAGCAGGCCTCCTCACAAGGGGATGGGATGGAGGAAGCTGTGGCAGAAGGTGACCCGGCATACGAGTCAGAGTGCAAGCAGGGTGCGGGAAGAATCCAAGAGAGTGCGATGTGTTGGCAGCCCTGTGTCAGGAGAGGAGGTGGTCTGCACACGGGGGCTAGCAGGGGACGCTGGCAGTATATGGGGGATGTATTACACAGGGGACTAGATCAGATGAATAACAGGTAGAGGGTAATGCGAGACAGAATCCTTCCTATTGGAAAGCGGAGTGACAAATGCAGAGAGAACTGGAAATGAACTCTGTGGTCTTGGATGGAAAGCGGAGATGGCAGCACTGATTCCAAGGTGAGAACAGAGCCTCTAAAAGGGGAGCATCGCCTCCCTGCTGCACTCGGGGAAGGACCTTTGGAAAACCACTGACCCAGGAGCCACTGCTGGCCATTGTGGGGTCCATACAGAGGGAGGGGTCCAAACCTGCATTTAGACCTCAGCCTTTATGAAATTAAAGATTCTTAGTGTGCTCAGGTGAAACTAGTGTTGTTTATACCCAAGCCTCATTTCTCTGGTCAACCCTGGATGTCTTGTCAAATGTCATATGGATGAATGTTGAGTCTTTTTACTAAAAAAAAAGTTGGTTTCCAACTCTTGACTTTGCAGTTAACAGACTAATGCACATACATCCCACTCACTGCACCACCCAGGGGTCTTAAATCTTACTACCATGAGACGCTATGAAAAAAGATGTACTCTCCCAATGCTCCTGTCTGTCCCATAGGACGTAATTCAGTCTTAAAGCAGGGCTCTTCAACCTCAGCATCATTGACATTTCAGGCTGGCTAATTCTTTGCTTGGGGGCGGAGGTATTGGGCACATAGTAGGATATTTAGCAGCATCTCTGATCTCTACTCACTAGAGGCGAGCAACATCCCTTCCCCTGACTTGTGACAACCAAAAATGGCTTCAAGCACTGACAAATCTCCCTAAGATAGGCAAAATTATGCTGCTCTAAGGTTAGGTAGCCTTCACTAACAAAGTAAATTCTATCAAAGAAACCCTCTCAGTCATAGGCTCACCCAGTGATTTATTCATTAGGTCATTTCTACAAAGGTGCACTGAGCCCGTATGCAGCAGTACTGTGAGAGGTCTTGGGGATCCAATACTGGTCACGGTATTGGTGCAGTCATACACGCACAGACACACACACACCTCACAATCTTTCAATATGTCAGATGAAGCTGCAGGTAAGAGATGCTTTATATAGAAGTGTTTAAAACTAAAAAGAAGGTTCTACACATCAGCAAGCGAAAATTCCACATCCGTGACCTGAAGAGACAGAGATAGCTGGCACACTCTTTATGTACCTTTGGACGGTGCACATTTCGTACAACTCAGTTTGACGTACAAGATTAAAAATACAGAGCTCCAGGATGTTCGGTCATGGTTGAGCAAACCCAGTTGTGAACCTGATTTGTAAAAGGAGATTTCATTAGATCACATAAAAGTGCCACCTCTGTTTAGAACTAGATGTTTGTCATCTTTCTGCTCTATTTGCTGCACGAACATTCATTACGGCAGATCAAAGGGACCAGAAGGAAGTCACTCACACTTCCCCAGTGTCTCCCTCATTAAAAGGAATTATTTTCCCAGTTCAGTCCTCTGTTCACAATCATGTCCAGTGAGAAAAACGGGTCTTACCAAGCCCAGCTATGTCTGAGCAGTTTCAATCAGATAAAAGATTAAGGAAGGTCTGGCAGGAATACGTTACATTTGCCTTCGATGTGCCAAATTAAGAATTCTTCTCCTGGGTGTTGATTTTTTTTAAAGCATTTTACCTTACTGTTCAGCATTTTTCAGTTTTAATTTCTAAAGCCCCATTCCAACGAGAATGAAACAATTTTTTTTCCTGTATTACTTTATAGTGCACAAACATAGTTACTATGTCTGCCAAGAAAGGACTCGGGGTTCGCTCTGTGAACGATTTGGGTAATGCCGTGCAGCCAGGGGTTCACTTGTTTTAGTTGATGAACCAATAAGAGACATATGAAGGACTCCTTCAAACAGGACTATTCGATTGCCGCTTCACTGGGGCATGAGCATATATTATTGTCAATGCATAAACGAGTCCCAGTGAGATGTTTCAGTAGAAATAATCTCACAGAAATGAGAACCTGACAACAATTTAGTATAACTTATTTTAATTCTCAAGTGTTAATATAAATAAGAGCTATGTGTTCTGAAAACAAAAATAGTATGTCTATGTTTACAGAGGAGTGGGGGGAGTGAAAAGTGTCTGCTGTCTCCTACCCAACGAGACATCTTGGGTCACAGGGCACTCGAGCATCCAGATCACTTTTTTAGGGCCCAGTAAGAGTCCATTGTAATTTTGCATGGTGGATTTTCCTGTTCTGTCTTTGATACATTTAAACCACCCTGCTCCTTGGAAGCAGTATTTTCATATTTTTTCGAGTACTTTCCTATTGTCATGAAGAAATCCTGGTGACAGAGTGGGTACGCTTATGTTCCCCAACTTATTTGGGCTACCACCTCTTTTTCAAAAAAATTACTTGGGGGCCATAATTTAGGATAAAGAGTAGGTATCTGCCAATGCAGGCCCCCTGGATCGCCCCAGTGCCCTGCTTTTAATCTATATTATATATATTTTTAAAAGCTATATTGTTCTTTGTAGAGAGTGGGCTCTAAAACGGCCGCCCAATAAGGTCCACTTGCTGTATTCATGCCTTCACTTCCCCTTGAGTATGGGCTGGCTGATGTCTCCTACAAACTCATTAGCAAGAACCAGAGACCTGCCAATAGCCATGACTTCTGGGAGAAACCTTGAGCCACTGGACCCAACTTGAGCCATTGCACCAAACTTCCTGATCAAAGAAACCATGAGACAACAACATATGTTATCACACTCACTACCATAGAGTGGATTGCAACTCGCCGAGACCCTGTAGGTCAGGGCAGGGCTGCCCTTGGGGGTTTCTGAGGTTATAACTCTTGATGAGAGTAGAAAGCTTCGTCTTCCTCCCATGGAGAGGCAGACTTGTGGTCAGTAGCGGACCACATAACTGCTATGCTACTAGGATTCCTCTATGTACACGACAGCCAGGTCTGTTTAGGACCTAGCCTTGGCCGCACCCTGGACTGTGAGCCACAAAGTCACTGTTGAAAGCCAAGAGGTGCTTGGCATGAGAAAGATGGGACTTTCTACTCCTGGAGTCTCTGAAACTCACAAGGGCAGTTCAGTCCTATATTTATGTTATGCAATGGCAGTGAGTTTAGTTTTTTGGTTTAGGGCTGCTAAATTTAGGCAGTTTAAACAGTTCTCTGAAAAAGATAATCCCTATTTAGAATCTCATCACTGGTTAAGTATGAGTAGACCTTTCCCATATGTTCATGAACACTGGCTTTTAACAGTGAAACTATGCTTTTCTCACATTGCTAATATGATTGATATTTAAACATGCTTTTCTTTGTATTTAATTTTTTAGCAATTTACCAATTTGTGCTGTTTGCCGACTTTTCTATGAAGAATTTTTCTTTATTGGGCTGATATGATGAGTATTTAATAAATCATTAGGGACATTGCAGATTCCTTCTCCAGCCCCCAACGCACGCGCGCGCACACACAAACACACACACACACACTTTCTATATTTCCACTGTATATATTTTTGATGCAAAATGATTTCACATTTTTATGTGGTTAAAGTTCACATGGTAGGTTTTATTATTCTGTCTTTGATGCAATACATTTAAATCTCCTTTGCTCCTCAAAACCAAGGTTTTCATGTTTTTTTCCTAATACTTTCCTGCTGTCAGCCCTGCTGTCAGCCCTGCTGGCATAGTGGTTATGAGTTGGGCTGCTAACCAAAAGGTCAGCAGTTCTAAACCACCAGTCACTTGGCAAGAGAAAGTGGAGGCTTTCTAATCTCATAAAGAGTTACAGTTTCGGAGTGGAGGGTGAGTGGATTGGAAAGGGGGAACTGATTACAAGGATCCACATGTGACCTCCTCCCTGGGAGAGGGACGGCAGAGAGGGGGGGAAGGGAGACTCCGGATAGGGCAAGATATGACAAAATAACGATGTATAAATTACCAAGGACACATGAGGGAGGGGGGAGCGGGGAGGGAGGGGAAAAAAAGAGGAGCTGATGCAAAGGGCTTAAGTGGAGAGCAAATGCTTTGAGAATGATTGGGGCAGGGAATGTGCAGATGTGCTTTATACAATTGATGTATGTATATGTATGGATTGTGATAAGAGTTGTATGAGTCCCTAATAAAATATAAAAAAAGAAAAGAGGAGAAAAAAAGAAAATGATTAGGGCAAAGAATGTACAGATGTGCTTTATACAAATAAGAGTTGTATGAGCCCCTAATAAATTGTTAAAAAAAAAAAAAAGAGTTACAGTTTCAGAAACCCACAGGGCAGTTCTACCCTGTCTTAGAGAGATTCTATGAGTTGGAATCAACTCAATGGCAGTGAGATTTGGGGGGTTATTTTCCTCTCTTAACTATCATATATTTATTAAAAATTAAAAATATTAAGAACTTAACTTTAATATTGATTTTTTGTCACTCACAATAATCAGTTAACCTAGTATCATTTAATAACTATTTTTACAATCATCTCAAATACTGACAAATTAAAGTCTGCACCTTTTGAAATCCCTATATGGTGCATAATACACTGAACTGCTAACTAAAAGGTTGGAGGTTCAAGTCTACAAAAAGTTTCTTTGGAAATTAGGTCTGTCAACTTACTTCCTAAAAAAAAAAAATCAACCATTAAAAGTTCTATGAACTGGTGATCTACAGGCATCACATAAGGGAAAACGAGAGTTGATCAAAATGGTGGCTTTATGGAGAAGGACCCTTTGCGGCTTTACTGCTCTGTTTGCTAACTCGAAACTCAGAATTTTCTCACAAGAAACTCTACGTGTTCATTTTGCACCATCTTCTTTCAATACAATGTAGGTCTCAAAAGAGCAGGAGCTTTGTTGATGTTGCTCACGGATGCATGCCCAACACCCTTCATTAAACATTGTTGAAGGGGAGATCACTTCTCTCCATTTCCCTGCCAGCCAGTCTCATGATTTTATGTTTCTACACATTAGCTTCCACACACTAATTCTCTTTCACAAGAGAACAGAGAGATGCCAGCAGGGTCATGGAGCAAATGAAGGGAACTTGCAATAGGAAAGCCATGCCCAGATACGGAAATTAGATCAAACTCTCTTCACATGATCCTTGTTGAGATTTCCACCCTCTGCTTTGCTACTTTCAGCAACATTTCCTTTCTTGTGGTCCTCAGTGAGCAGGAGAGATAGCCTTCTCAGTTACAATGTTGGCACGGTCCTTTTGGCTACACCTCTCCCTGGTTTCAACTCCCACACTGTCTCCCAGCAGGATTCACAATGACAGAATCATTTTGATTGACCCACCCAGGCCATCCACCCTTACTTGAACTTTTGAACCTTGTAGGAATTGGTTCCCTAAAATCAAATCCAGGTCAAACAATAGCATAAAATCAGTTTAATGAAGAGCATTTAGCCTTGGAACTTAGTTCTTTTGTAAAAAATTAACTATGTATAGCTGTGTTAATCTGGGTTGACTAGAGAAACTAATTCATAGACATTCATATGTGTATAGGTAAGAGCTTTATATACAAGAGCAATTGAATATTGAGAAAACATCCCAGTCTAGTCCTGATAAAGTCCTTAAGTCTGATATTAGCCCATATGTCTGATACCAATCTATAAAATCCTCTTCAGACTCATGAAACATGTGCAGTGATGTGGAATGCAGGCAGATCACAGGCCAGTGGGTGGGAAGTCTTGTGCATCCAGGGGTGTTGTAAGCATCTCAGTGCTGGCAGGGGTCTCCACGCAGCTCATCTAGCTCCCAGGGCTCTGGCTGCATCAGGGTAGCTTCATGTGGCTTCTCTAGGAAATATCTCACAGGGAGAGAGTGTGTGTCCCACCTCCAGCAAGCTATTTATCTCCCTAGCACCTCCAAATAAGGTCATCCAGCTGCAACCTGATTGACAGGCTAGACTCCACCCCTTCACTTGTCATCTTCTTCCATTGAAAATAGATTATGTAACTACCACAATAGCCAGCTCACAGAAGCAGGGTCTGACTAGAGGCTGTTTGATGATGCATGGCATGTCTTTGGTGACAGTTTCTGTAAGGACTTTGATGCTATCTTTTTGAGGAATTAACATGACAATGACCTATATAGCCATCTGTCATATCCTCTTTCCAAAGTCTTCTACACCACTTTGGGTGGCTGTCCAATTAAGATTATTTCTCAACTAAAAACTCACTGCCATCAAGTTAATGCCAACTCATAATCACTCAACAAGACAGGTAGAACTGCCCCTGTGAGTTTCTGGGAGTGTAACTCTTCATAGGAGTAGAAAGCCTCATCTTTCTCCTGAGGAACAGCTGGTGGTTTTGAACCGCTGACCTTGTGGTTCGCAGCCCAACACATAACCACTATGCTACCAGGGTTCCTAACATTGTTGCTACACATAACAAATATATTCTATTTTATTAATTTTGGGTATATCTTTAAGCAATTTAGGCTTTTATGTGACATAACCATAGACAACATTCAGCTTGTTAGAAGAAAACAAAATAATTCCTTTTAAATAAGGGAAATGGATGTGCCAGTTAGGGATTTAAGGTCTCTATCGTTTGTATTCCTAGTGGATTACATTTGGGTTGCTAGTCAAATTGTCAGCAGTTTGAAGTCACCAAATGTGGCTTTCTGTTCCTATAAAGAGTTACAGTCTCAGAAACCCACAGGGGCAGTGCCACTGTGTCTTACAAGGTCACTGTGAGTCATAATCAATTCAATGGTGGCGAGTTTTTGAATTTTCTATTATTTGATCAAAGACTACAGGGTTCTGTGTGGACTGCAACTCAATGTAAGGAAAACAGAAATCCTCACAGGTGGACCCATAGACAATATCATGAAGTTAACCAGGGTTTCGTTGTACTTGGATCCACAGTCAACACGCATGAAAGCGGTAGTCAAGGAATCAAATGAGGTACTGCCGTGGGCAAATTTGAGCCGCAAGACCCATTTAAAATAGTAAAGAGTAAAGATGAGGTGCAGTTGATCCAAGCCACGGTGTTTTTATCTGCCCCATATGTACTGAAAGCTGGACAACGAATATCAGAGGCCAGAGAAGAATTATGTCATTTGATTATGATGTAGGCAAAGAATATTCAAAGTGCCATGGGCTGCCAGAAGGAGAAACAAGTCTCTCTTGGAGGAAGCCCAGGCAGAACACAAGAGGACGAGAAAGAGGACAGGGAGTCTTAAACTCGTTATAAGGAGAGAGCAGTCCCTGGACAAGGAAACCAGGCTTGGCAAGGCAGAGGGCCTGCGAAAAAGAGGAAGGCCTCAGTCAGATGCTTTGGCACCATGACTGCAACAATGAGCTCAAATATGACAATCGTTTGGAGGGCACCGGGTTCGGCAGTGCTTTCTTGTGTTGAACACGGAGTCACTATGAGTTGGAACCAACTCAATGATGCTTAGAAACAACAACAACATCATATTATTCAATATAATCTGAACTCCCTTTCAGTACATTCCATTTGTAACGTGGCTTACCTGGATATGGACCATATCTATAGTAAACTACATGAGGTCATTTTCAGTAATGTATTACCAAGGGCACATTTGACTTTGTTGTCACTTTGAACTAGTCCACCAACGACAGCTTAAATGCTAACCCAGATGCTCCAGTGTTTGTCCACAGCGTCTTCCTATCTCTCCCTCTCCACCAATGCGCACTAAGTCTCCCTTCCTCCTCACCACGACCTCACAGTTCCTTCGACCTTGCTGGTCTACCTGCTCTACAGGATCATTCTCAGCACCTCGCTCAATTTCCTCATCCCTCTTCCCCTGGGCCACACAACTACTTCCACTGTCTCACAGAAACATATTCCCATTCTCTCTCTCTCTCTCTCTCCTTTCTCTCTGTTTCCTGTTTCTATTCTGGTACCTTATATACATGGAAACTGCCATTAACATCCCTGGCTCACTCTTGCCTCATAGGCCGTATGCAGGCTACTCCCTCCATTAGACTGCTCTCACTGTGGCACATTGGAAACATGGCAAGTTCCATCACTTCCTTAAGTTTGGGAATTCCATCACTGATTAAGGAAATGGAAAACTCAGTATGTTTGGATTACTGGGTTATTAAACTTTGCACATTCCACATAAAGGTGTGTCTTCAGGTTAGTTCTTGGGAAATCACTCCTGTCATTGGAAATTCTGTTTAATAAAAGTATTTTTGCACTTCTGATACCTTTGTGTCGGTGTGACAGGTAAGTCTATGCTTGCAACATAATTTAGGGTGAAGACCACGTTTTATTTTTTGTTTGTTTGTGGCTAAAGTTGGCGCAGCTGAGGTCTGTTACGAGAGTGATTGATCCTCCCAATCAAGCTGATCCTGACCCATAGCAACCATGCAGTGAGACCTGCCCCTGTGGCTTTGTGAGGGGAGCTCTTTACAGGAGCTGAGTCTCATCTTCTCCTGCGGGGAGGCTGATGGGCTCAAAGAGCTGGCCCCAAGTGCTGGAACATCATGGCCAGCTGGTCTTCCCGAGGAGACAAAACTTCCCACCTGTTGTCACATATTCGTGCTAGCACAACTAAATGTGAGTTCATGAAAAGAGACACGTGGACGTGTGTACCTGGGTTTTCCTGGAGTTTACTTTGGGTCCTGTGAGCACATTTTAAATGAACTCCTTTCTCACAGGAGCTACTGGTGGTTTGAACTGTCAACCATACGAATAGCAGCCCAACACATAACTACTACACCACCAGGGCCAATGGAGTGTCAAGTTCTAGTGATACATAGCAAGGCAATACAGTTCAAGGGTTGGCTCAGCCCACAGGTAGCACATCGCATGGTTGAGGAAAAGAACTAGCTCAGGCAGCAGCACGCTGGTTCAATCACCATGGAAAAAGAGAGGAGAAAAGCCTGGAAAATCTATTCATCTAGGTCACCCTCCAATCGAGCGACAACCTGATTGACAGGCTGAACGCCACCCACATGTTCCTACAAGAGCCAATTGGCACAGAAAACTTAACTCGCATTTTGATGGCTGCTATTGAGATTGTCCTTCATCACTTTCTTCAGGTTCAGTTCATTTGATCCTTCTGTATTCTATCTGATGAGGTCAACGTGCATAGTCATAGCTTATGTTGTTGATGAAAAGGTATTTGAAATGACTAAGTCCTTTGTCTTGCAAAATTCTATCATGTGATCTCTGGCTTTATTTCTTTCACCAAGTTCGTGTACCCCAACAATTGATGCTTCTTCTGTAATAACAAATTTTGTCTTCCAGTCAACAGTTCCAGTCAACTGTTGCTTCCTGTCAACAGTAATTATATAGCTATATCTACAAAAATAAAATAAAATGGACTCCTGACACAAAGGTCTCTATGAGTGCCTTATGTAAAACATTAATTCATAACTCTCCACCCTACAACAATATCTGTTATATTTTACCCTAATCGGTTTTTCCACAGAGCTTATCACCTTCCTACATCCTAGTTCATTTACTAGTTAAATGTTTACTTTTTATTTTAAATGTCTACTCCCCAATTAGAGTATTTCCCAAAGGCAGGGATGTTTGTCTATTGAGTCCATTGCTGCCCCTTACCTTCTGGATGAGAGTCAACTACATAGTCAGTCGTCAATGAAGATGCTTGCAAACTTGTCACTTCCATGAAGGAATAGAGGGTTGGTTTCCAAGATCATTTAGGCCCTTCTACAAGGCTCAGGCAACCCTTCTCCCTCTGCAGTTCTCTTTTCCTCCGAAAATGGACTTCACCTTTTTTAGTCTCCTTCTCAATTTTGGGCAAATTTTATAACAAACTGGGAGCGCATTGGCTATAGGAGGGAATATATATATGAGAAATAAGAGCTTTTCTGCTCCCATAAAAATTTAAGTCCCAGCAAGCTATGAAGAAATTCCACTCTGTCATTTAAGATTACTATGGGCCAGAATCTAATTAAAGGCAGTGGGTTTTCAACCATATTATCTCAGAAATATAGGTATCAAAGCAATCTATAAATATAGTGCAATTCTCGTCCAAATCTCAGCATTATTATTTAAGGATATATGAACACTCATCACCAACTGTACATGGGAAAGAAAGAATGAGGGAAAGCAAAGCACTACTAAAGAAAAACAAAGTTGGAGGTTTCTCACTTTCCCCATCCACCTACAGATAGCTTTTTTTTAAAAGGGCCAAAACAACATTAAAGAGTAAGAAAGACGCTCTTCAACAAATAGTGCTGGTAAAATTGGATTTCTATTTGCAGAAGAATGAAACAGGACCCTTGCTTCATTCCATATCTAAAAAGGAAGTCAAGATGGCTTAAAGACCTATGGGTATTAACCCTAGAACTATGAAGATCATCAATGAAAAAATAAGGACAAATTAAGGGGTCCTAATATATGGTGTAAACACACCACCAAACATAATGAAAAACCCACATACCACAGAAGACAAAATAGGTAACCGAGACCTCCTAAAAATGGGACACTGATGTGCATCATCAGAGACTTCAAGAAGAAAGCTGATGGTGCCCGGCTATCGAAGATATAGTGTCTGAGGTTTTAAAGGCTTGTAATTAGACAAGCAACCATCTACCAGGGAAGCAACAAAGCCTAAATGGAAGAAGCATAATGAGGTGTCCATGGGAAGAGGTATCAGAATTTCAAAATTATTCAACCAAATCATTGTGAAGGGGCATCGATATAGTGGGGACCCCAAACCCACCTGTATGATAACTGGCTGGTCGCTCGCAGAAGGGCCACATGGAATGGATGATGAATCCAGGGAGCTGTATGGCACTGACGAACCACATACAAGGGAGCACATGAAAACCTGGAATTGCACAGAGCAGAGCTTCAGCAAGACTCATTTTGAGCAACTTGCTTTCAGTTCGCGCACCTGAGTTCGTGGCGTCACCTGGGAAGGTTCTCTCTGGTCACTGAATCTCTTCATTAAAGCCATTTCATTCGAGCCTCGTTTTTTATGATGGCCGATTTCAGAGAACAGTGTGTGACTATGAAGTTTTGTTTCTCTGTCAGGAAAAATGCCACATAAACTATTGTGATGTTGAACACACCTTACAAGGACAGCATTAGGGGGAAAACCTCAAGTGTACAAGTGGTTTTCTCATTTCAAAAAAGGTGAAATGTTGATTGATGACAAAGCTCACTCTGGACATCTGTCAACTTCTCGAATGGGCAAAAATGTAGACCTGGAGCGCATTTAGAATTCATCCCACCAGGTCAGACTGTTAATCAAGCTTTCTATTTAGAGGTTCTTAAAAGATTGTGTAACAGTGTCTGACCAAAAAGAGGCCTGATTTGTGCCAGACGGGATACTGGTTTTGCCACCATGCAAATGTACCTACTCACACAGCCATCTCAGTGCACCAGTTTTTGGCAAAAAGCATCTCTTGCCCCATGTACCTTATTCGCCAGACCTCACTTTGTGTGGCTTCTTTTTGTTTCCACAAATGAAGAGGGACATGCTAGGACAATAATTTGCCAACATAGAAGAGATGAAGAAAAAAGAGGGAGGTGCTGTTAGCTATCAAACAGATGAGTTTGAAAAACGTTTCCAAGATGGAATCACAGATTTGACAAATATATTAAATGTAATGGAGAGTACTTTAAAAGTGATAAGGTTGTTTTGTAAAAAAAAAAATTAAATACATAGCTTGTTTGGGGGGGGTTGGTTTTTTTGGGGGGGGTACCTCCTCGTAGCTATCTTCTAATTCCTTAAGATTTTTCCCCTCACTATTAAGGTCTTTATGTGTTATACCTCATTAATCATGTTAGATTTACTTATGTTCATTTGTATATTTAAGATCACTCAGTTACATGGTAATCAAGATAGAGGCCACCTCAGAGACACTGGCAGGAGTAATGGTTCCCTGAGGATACCAAAAGTGAGAGGATGTGGGGGAGGAGGGTTATTCAACACCCCAACAATAAAAGGATGAGTAATCGAATTCAATCATGGGCATAAGACAAGCAGATTGTTTACAAAAGAAGACATTTAAGGAGTCAACAAAGATGAAGAAATGTGGGCTTTGTTGCTTCTGAGCTAGATGGCCACTTGTTGACCGTCAAGTCTTTAAGACCCCAGATCCTATATCTTTTGATAGCTGGGCACCATCAGCTTTCTTCACCACATTTGTTAAATGCACCTGCTTTGTCTTCAGCAGTTGTGTCGGGAAGGTGAGCATCATAGAATGCTAATAGAAGAAAGTGTTCTTGAACTAAGGGAGTACTTGAATGGAGGCCCCATATCCTTCTGCTACCTTAATTCTAACCTATAAATATAGGCACATAGATCTATTTCCCCATCCTCATATATTTGCAAGTCTACATGCCTTTATCTAGACCTCTATAAATGCCCTTTGCTTCCCAGCTCTTTCCTCTGTTTCCCTTGACTTTCCTACTGTCCCACTATCATGCTCCATCCCCACCAGGGTTTCAGCAATTCCTCTTTGTTACATGGAAGAAGCACACCAGCCAGTGTGATCACAGCTGCCAAAGGGATCAGTTATCAGGCATCAAAGAAAAAAAAATCACATAATTGTGTGCTCACCTCCATAATACGAACGCTGAAGACAAATGGGTGCATAAGCAAATGTGGCGAAGAAAGCTGATGATACCCAGCTATCAAAAGATATAGCATCTGGGGTCTTAAAGGCTTGAAGGTAAACAATCGGTCATCTATCTCAGAAGCAACAAAGTCCATAAGGAAAAAGCACACCAGCCCGTGCGATCACAAGGTGTCGAAGGGATCAGGTATAAGACATCATTAGAACAAAAAATCTTACCATAGTGAATGAGGAGGGGAGTGTAGAGTGGACACCCAAAGCCCATTTGTCGGCCACTGGAGATCCCCTTGTAGAGGGGTCTCGGGGAGGAGACGAGCCAGATAGAGTGCGATGTAGCAACGATGAAAAATACAACTTTCCTCTAGTTCTTAAATACTTCAACCCCCCCCCGACCCCCAAACTATCATGATCCCAATTCTACCTTGAAAATCTGGCTAGACTAGAGGATGGACACTGGTACATATAGGAACCAGAAACCGAGGGAATCCAGGTTGGATGATCCCTTCAGGACCAGTGCTATGAGTGGTGATACTGGGAACGTCAAGGGAGGGTGTGTTGGAAAGGGGGAACCAATTACCAGGATCTACATGTGACCTCCTCCCTGGGGCACAGACAACAGAAAAGTGGGTGAAGGGAGACGTCTGACAGGGCAAGATATTACAAAATAATAATTTATAAATTATCAAGAGTTCATGAGGAAGGGGGAGCGGGGAGGGAGGGGGGAAATGAGGACCTGATGCCACGGGCTTAAGTGGAGAGCAAATGTTTTGAGAATGATGGGGGCAATGAATGTACAAATGTGATTTACACAATTGATGTATGTATGAATTGTGATAAGAGTTGTATGAGCCCCGAATAATATGATTTTTTAAAACTATAAAGAAAATGAAGAGTTAAGGGCTCAAGTAGAAAGCAAATGTTTTGAGAATGATGATGGCAACAAATGTACAGATGTGCTTGACACAATGTTTGTATGTATAGATTGTGATAAGAGTTGTATGAGTACCCAATAGAATGATTTAAAAAAAAGATGAAGAAATGTTTGAGATCACTAGTCATTTGAAAGATGCATATCAAAACAATGATGAGAGATACCACCTCACACCCGCTTTGATAAAAAGCTTAAACAAATAAACCCAGAAAATAACAATTGCTGAAGAGAGTACAGAGAGTTTAGAACCTTCATGTATGGCTGGTGGGACTATAAAAGGGTACAGATCCTGTGAAAAAAGATAGGCTACTTACTCAAACCATTGGGAATAATATTATTTAGTAATACTAAATAGAAATACTATGTGTCATTAGATACCGTCAATTCCTATATGAATCATTGTGACCCTTTATAGACAACAGCATGAATTCCACCCAGTCCTGCACTGCTCTCACAGCTGTGGTTATGCTTGAGCACATGGTTGCAGCCACGGCGTCCATCTAGCTTGTCGCGGCCTTTCCCCTTCTCACTGTCCTTCTACTTTACCAGCATGCGCTCCTTTCCCAGCGCCTTGTCTCTCCTGATCATGTCCCACCTGACCCATCTGAGCCAGCATCTCTCTGCGTGGCATGCACCCTGAAGAAATAGAGAACACAGCACAAGCACATATATGTACACCCGTGTTTATCAATGGCGCTGGTCACAATAGTAAGAAGTCAGAAAGAGCCTAAATGCCCACCAGTGGAAGGACGGATAACTAGCACATATATGTACACCCGTGTTTATCAATGGCGCTGGTCACAATAGTAAGAAGTCAGAAAGAGCACACGCACACACACACACACACACACACAATGGGATACTATGCAGAGTTAGAGTGGAATGATGAAATTGAAACACTTCACAACATGGGTGGGTTTGGAGGACAGCAGTCAACCACATAAGAACAGTTTTTGAATGAGTTAAGTGTTACTTAAAAAATCAAGATAAAGGTTTTCAAATCAAAAGAAATAGCCTTTGATGGCTATCAAAATCCGCACTTACTGCCACTGAGTCGATGCTAACTCCTAGACCCCAGAGGACAGCGTCAAACTGCCTCTTTGAGTTTCTGAGACTGTGACTCTTCGTGCCCCTCCCTCCTCTTGCTAACTAGGGTGAAAGGGCAGATAATCTCCCACCAGGGAAGATGGAAGTGGGGAGAGAGGACAAGTCATTGGGAGGCTTGGTATGCTCTTGACTGCAAAGATGACAATCTGATATGCCAACCCTACTTAACTCACAATAAAAGCAAACAAACAAATAAATAAAATGAGAGCCAATCCAAGTCGGCTCTTTCCAAAGTCTACATTTTGTCTGAGACAATAGTTGAGTTCAAATCATTTGCGCCACACAGGGATTCTTGCCATTTTTCCTATTAACTATTAGCCACTTACACAATTATTAGGTACCTACTTCGTGTTGGGCCCTGTTTAAAATGTTGAGGCCACTGATGGAAAACAGAGCATCCTCTTTCAAGAAGCCTAGCAGAGGAAGGCAGACATTTGTCTCCTTTCATCTCTAAGTGGGAGTTGCATGATTTTGGAGCTCAGGGTCATAGCGTGTTGAGTAGACAGAGATCAATTCTAGCTGGATTCTAAGGAAACCCTTTACAGAGGCAATAATGCTGGGACTGAATCATGAACCAGATTTATATGCATTCTTGAAGAATACTTGTAACTGTGAAAGTGCTTCTCTCTTTGGGTGCTGTTTTTCCCAATAAGCATGTATGACTTCTATAATCTGAAAATAATATTTCCATTAAAATGATGAGAAATGCAGAAGGGAATTTTTAGAATCATTTTATTGGGGGCCTGTACAACTCTTATCACAATCCATACATACATCCATTGTGTCAAACACATTTGTCGTCATCATCATCCTCAAAATATTTGCTTTCTACCTGAGCCCTTGGTACCAGCTCCTCATTTTCCCCTCTCCCCACCCCTATGAACCCTTGTTAATTTATAACTTATATTTTGTCATGTCTTACACTGTCCAACGTCTCCTTTCATCCACTTTTCTGTTGTCCATCCCCCAGGGAGGGGGTTATATGTAGATCATTGTAATCAGTTCCCCCTTTTTACTCCTCCTTTCTTCCACCCTCCTGGTATCGCCACTCTCACCACAGGTCCTGAAGGGTTCATCGGTCTTGGATTCCCTGTGTTTCCAGTTCCTATCTGTACTGGTGTACATCCTCTGGTCTACCCTGATTTATAAGGCAGAATTGGGGTCGTAAATAGTGTGTGGGGGGGAAGCATTTAGGAACTAGAGGAAAGTTGTATGTTTCATCGTTGATACACTGCACCCTGACTGACTCATCTCCTCCTCGTCACCCTTCTGTAAGAGGATGTCCAGTTGCCTACAGATGGGGCAGAAGAAATTTTTTTAATGAATCAGGTTAGCAGAGATGAAAAAGAATGGTGATGCCCATCAACTCTATCGGAGAGCAGGGACCAGAAGCTCACACACCGAGAAGAAAATGAGACTAAGGTTTAAAATGTAGATGACACTGAGAGTTTCAGTATTTTACTAACATTCGATTAAAATACAGACAAGAGCTGGAAACACAGGGAGTCCAGGACAGAGAAACCCCTCGGTTCTTTAATGCTTCCTCTTCCCCTGCTATCATGAAATGAATACTATGCAACTCTACAACCTTTTATAATTAAAATTACATTTATTCATGATCCTGGACAGTTCATGTGGAAGAAGACCTCAGAATAAAAATTAGAAGCAAGACACGTGCATCTTAATTTATTTCAAGGCTTCCTTTCAAACTGAAGAACAGCTGATGTTCTTTGAGAATGAGAATCTGAGAGAATTAAATAGAGTATGAGAATTCAAAACCTTTAGCATTCTAGAACTGAGAGGTACGTTTGCGATCATCTGCTTCCTTCCAGGGCATTTGACAGATGAAGACCTCAGGTGCAGGAGGAGAAGTTAAGTGCATTGCCTGAGGACATCAACTGAGAGCCTAGACTTGAAAGGTTACCTTTTAGTACTGCCCTAAGACCTCCCTAGCCCACCTTGGAACACTCCTAAAGGGTGTTAGTGTAGGCAAGCGTATATACCTTCTCCCTCTTTGCTTGCAATTCAACTCAATTTGCCCTTTCCTCTCTCCCTCAGTTTCCTTGGTCTAACCTAGTTCTTCAGAGCTCCCCTTGAATTTAGGACCTGGTTTACTTTCTTCTGTCTGCGTTCTGGAACTCCTGGAAGAGAATTCTTTGCTTCCTTCTTGAATCTTGGGACAAGGCCAACCTTCCCAGGCAGAGGTGGGATATACTGAAAGATATGTTCTTATTTCATTCAGTTAATCCTTAAATAATATCAATAAAAGAGGCACACTAAAGTAGATTATGTTATAAGAGTTTTAAAATATTAATGAAAAATTACATAATACCTGACAAAAATAATGAAACTGTTATTTAAGATATTTCTATACTGTGTTTTTGATTGGCGTCCTCACTTGAAATATTCTTCGCTTTTGTCTGAGCATCACTAGCCGTGTGATTCCTCCTTAACCATCTTTTCACTGTAGGAACAGGAGCCCAGTCCCTTAGAGGTAGGCCAATTGGACAAATGTCATTGTGGTTGATATATTAGAAACAGGAGACTTGACTTCTCTGAGCATATTTGTCATCTTTGATAAACCTCTTTCCACTCTTGCTGAACTCACAGCAATTGTTCTCGCAATATTTTTAGCTCTTTGAACACTTTCAGGAGTTGCCTAACTCATACTATCTGGTGGGAACTGGGGATATAACACAAAGCTGAAACGAATGACAACGTGTCACCCTTTTGTTGCCTGGCACATTTCCACTTCACATTATATGTTTGTTTACTGAAGTAACAAACACAAGGAAATGAAAATGTAGTCTTTCATCAAAAGTATAACAAGTTTTATGAAATGAATCAATAAATAATACAAGCATATGTCAGCCGAATCTTTTTAAACCTGTGAATGAAATGCACATTACTGTGGGTACTTAGCATATGCTGTTGTGCAGATGAGCATTAAGAAAGAGTAAGGAATATAAATTTGTGATTTCCACATGGAACTGCTGCCTAGCTACCTACCAGTGGTAGTTACATAATCTGGTGTCAATTTGAGGATTAAGCATAGAGGAGTAGAAAGAGTCTACTCTGTCAATCAGGATCTAGCCAATGAGGCCTCTGTGTGGGCATGGCCTTCTCCTGAGGATTCTGGGAACTCTGGAATTCCTACTTGGAGGCGGGTGACTCTTTCTCTCTCTCCACTCAGTCCTTGTGAGACATCCTTGTGGGCAAGCCAGATGGAGATAGGCTCACTCCCTGAGAGATGCTGTATTGATAAGACACGTGGTGCTACGTTGATAGAGTCTCAGAGATGGAGGAGCCACGCGGAGACCCCTGCCAGTGATGGGATGCCTCTACTGCCACTGGATCCACAAGACTTTCCACACACTGGCCTGTGATCTTTCTGCATTTGGCGTCATTGCATCTGTTTTGTGAGTCTGAAGTGGACTTTATAGATTTGTATCAGACATATGGGCTAATATCATACATATGGACTTGATCTGGACTAGGATGTTTTCTAAATGTTTAATTTCTCTTGTATATAAAGCTCTTTTCTATACACTTATGAGTGAGTCTATGAATTTGTTCCCCTAGTCTACCCAGACTAACACACCACCTTAGAGAGAAACCTGATTACAAGTATCACGTTAACAACCTGTTTGCCAAACTCATTGAAAAATTAGGTCTTGACTCTGCTGAACAGGTGTGTGAATTGGCTGATTCCCTCTCTCCACTGCTCACTGGGCAAGGGATTCTACAAATGGTGCCATATTCCTTATTACTTGAAGTTTAAAATAATTAAAATTCTCAGAAGTGAGCCAATAAGCAACACTATGATAATTATAGAAAAATTAATCAAGGACTTAATTTTACTTAAATTCACAATCAATGCCAGAAGTTGCAATCAAGAAATCAATGATGTATTTCATGAGGAAAATCTGCTGCAAAAGAATTCTTTTTTTTTCTTTTAAAGCAAAGGCGCCGCATTGAAGAGTGAGGTGTGTGTAAGCCAAGCCATGGCATTTTCAATCGCCTCATAGGGACATAAAAGGTAAACAATAAAAAGGAAGACTGAAGAAGCACCAGTGCCTTTGAATTAGGGTTTGTCAAAGAATATTTAATACACCATTGAATGCCAGAAGAACAAGCAGATCTGTTTTGGGAGAAGCAAAGACAGAATGTCCCTTAGAAACAAGCATAGACAAGACTTTGTCCCATATGTGTTAGACATGTTATCTGGTGAGACAAGTCCCTGTAGAACGATGTCATGCTTGGTACAGTCGAGGGTAAGTGAAAAAGAGGAAGACCCTCACGAACAGTGGCTGAGTCAAAGCTCTCAAACAGGAAGGAAGGTCACTATAGTCTAAGTCAACGTCAAGGCACTTAACAACAACAACCAACTTGGTGAGGAATTATATGTGCAAGGTAATACCACATGTGTGCAAGCATCTTTTGATCTCTTGACTGCTGCTTTCTCAGGAGCATTGATTATGGATCCAAGCAAGACAAAATTCTTGACTTCAGTCTTTCCTCCATTTATTTACCTATTGGTCCAGTTGTGAAAATTTTGATCTTCCTTACCTTGGGTTGTATTAAAAGCTATAATCCTTGATCTTTATCAAAAGGTGCTTCACTCAAGTCCTCCTCACTCTCAGCAAGCAAGGTGCATCATCTGCATATTGCAGGTTGTTAATAAGCCTTCTGTCAATCCTGATGCCATAGTCTTCATCATAAGCCAAGTTGTCTGATGATTTTCTCATCATTGGATCATATGCATGTGAAAGTTGGACATTGAATATTGAAGACAAAAGAAGAGTCGATGATTTGAATTGTGGAGCTGGAGAAGAATATTGAAAGTACTATGGATTGCTAAAAGGACAAACCAATCTGTGTTGGAAGATGTAAGAGACAACAGATGGAGTAAGACATAACTATAATAATAATTTATAAATTATCAAGGAATTCAAGGAAGGTGGGAAGGTGGGGGGGGGAGAAATATGAGGAGCTGATCCCAAGGGCTCAAGTAGAAAGAATATGTTTGAAAAGAATGATGGCAACATATGTACAAATATTATCCATACAATTGATGTATGGATAGTTAGAAGAGCTGTAAGAGATCGCAAAATGATTTATTAAAACAAATAAATAAACAAAATAAGTTCTGGTCCTTTGAAGAGTGAACAATCTTACTCTTTATGTAGAAAGCACAGCTATACATAAATTAGCCTATAATCAGGTCTGTGGTATATATGAACTGTTAAAATTATATGAGGAGATGAGCTATTGGGTCAAAAATATCTAACATAATCTTTCTTCTTTTTTTAAATCATTTTATTAGGGGCTCATACAACTCTTATCACAATCCATACATACATCAATCGTGGAAAGCACATTTGTACATTCATTGCCCTCATCATTCTCAAAATATGTGCTCTCCACCTAAGCCCCTAGCATCAGGTCCTCATTTTCCCTCCCTCCCTGCTCCCCCTTCCCCATGAACCCTTGATAATTTATAAATTATTATTTTGTCATATCTTGCACTGCCTGATGTCTCCTTCACCCACTTTTCTGTTCTCCATATCCCAGGGAGGAGTCCACATGTAGATCCTTGTAACCAGCTCCCCCTTTCCAAACCACCCTCCCTCAGCCCTCCCGGTATCACGGCTCTCTCACCACTGGTCCTGAAGGGATCATCCACCATGGCGTCCCTGTGTTTTCAGTTCCTATCTGCACAAGTGGACATCCTCTGATCTAGCCAGATTTGTAAGGTAAAATTGGGATCATGATAGTGGGGTGGGGGTGAAGCATTTAGGAACTAGAAGAAAGCTGTATGTTTTATCATTGCTACATCGCACCCTGACTAGCTGTCTCCTCCCCGAGACACTTCTGTAAGGGGATGTCAAGTGGCCTACAAATGGGCTTTGGGTCTCCACTCTGTAATCCCCCACTCATTCATGATATGATATTTTGTTCTGATGATGCCTGATACCTGATCCCTTTGACACCTCATGATTGCACAGGCTGGTATGCTTCTTCCATGTGGACTTTGTTGCTTCTCAGCTAGATGACTGCTTGTTTACCTTCAAGCCTTTAAGACCCCAGACGCTATATCTTTTGATAGCTGGGCACCATCAGTTTTCTTCACCACATTATTTCTTCTTGCCATCTAGTCAATGCTGACTCATCCCCTGTGAGTTTCCAAGAATGTAACTGTTGATGGGAATGGAAAGCTCAGTCTTTCTCCTGTGGACTGCTGGTGGTTTCAAAGTGACAACCATGCAGATCACATCTCAGCATGTAACCACTATACCACCAATGCTCCTGAAGATAGTCTTCAGGGAGGTGATAATTGAAAGGGGCTGAGAAGGACTGGCCTATGCTAACTTTTCTACAAGATATTTCGTCAAGTGTTTTTAGGTAACTATTCAATTCCCCTAAAGGAGCCCTGGTGATACCATGGGTTAGGCATGGGGCTGTTGACCATATAGTCAGTGGTTCAAACCTACCTGCCCCTTCTCAAGAGAAAGCTAAAGCTGTTTACTCCTGTAAAGATGTACAGTGTCAACTATACTATGGAGAGTCAGAATCGACACGATGGCAGTGAGTATCCTACTCTCCCCATCTTCTTATTTCTCAGCTACACATCCTCAGCCACGTTCATCAGTCCTTCATAAAGAATAACGTCAAGCCCCTCCCAAACTCATTCACTCTCCTCTGAGTTTTTGTTGATATGAATCCTAAGAGTAAGACTTATCAAATGCAAGGCCCTGAAGACAAAACAGTTGCTTTGAATAAGCCACTGGTGCAGCATAGGACAATAGGGCTTTCACCTTTGGGGAGCAGAAAAGATTTTTTAAATTGTTTTATTAGGGGCTCATGCATCTCTTATCACAGCCCATACATACATCAATTGTGTAAAGCACATCTGTACATTCATTGCCCCCATCATTCTCAAAACATTTGCTCTCCACTTAAGCCCCAGCATCAGGCCCTCATTTTTTCCCTCCCTCCCTACTCCCCCTCCCTCATGTACCCTTGATAATTTATAAATTATTATTTTGTCATATCTTTCCCTGTCTGATGTCTCCCTTCACCCCAGAAAAGAATTTAAAGGAGGGATGGTATGAGTGATCTGTACTAGCCAAAAGGTTGTAGGGTCGAACCCATCCAGGGGCACCATGGAAGAAAAGTGTGGCAACCAGCCTCCAGAAACGATTGCAGCTAAGAAAATCTTATAGAATTCAGTTGTATTCTGAAATGCACAGGTTTCTAAGACTTGGAATCAACTTGACAGAAATGGGTTTTTTTTTTTAAGTGTCTCAAAGTCCTCATGTCATTTCCTATTTTCAGCAAAAGTGCACCTCCCTGCTCTGCCACCGCTCTTGACTAAGCTGGAGGAGGGCAGTTGTCTTGGACGACATGGGAGATCTCCATCTTAGCCATCCTGAACACCACCGGCTGCAGAAGCCTTGACGAATCAAAGTGCCACACTGCTCGGAAGCTCTTTTAATTCTATTCAAGCTCACTTTGGCTCCCTTCTCCAAAGAATTCCCTCTCTAGAACTAATCCGGGATTACTAAATGCCCCATATACTTACATACTTTGAATTCATTTTTCACTTTCTGTCTTTAACTTATACTTGTCTTTTGAGGACCACACTTGTAGCCTCTCCATTCATGGCCGATTCCCCTCTCACCTGATTGCAAGTCCTCCTCCCAGGTCTCTCGCTCTCACCATGCCAATGAGGCCGTGACCGTTTGGAAACACTGGGCACAGGCCCTGTTTGACTGGGATCGGGATCGACGTCCGGTCTTCGCCGTCGGTTTGGTGCCAGAGCTTTCAAAACAAGTCCTCGGCAGAGATTTGCTGCGTGGGGATGTTACGGTCGTGACTTTGCAGAAGGCGGTTTCCCACAGGCTTCTTAAAAGCCTCTGGAGGCGTTTGACCTGGCAAACGTTGGCTAAGAGTTGAGGGTCTACCTTTTTGTGCCACCCGGGCCCTTCACCGTCATTACTGGTGAGGAACTCAGCTGGTACCTCCTCCTTTATCCCAGTTGGCCTCCCGATTCCAGGTGTTCTTTGCATTCTTGTGTGACTGCCCTTGAACAGCGCTCGGGTTTAATAAAAGCCATGGTTTTTACCTTCCCACAGCTTATCTAGGCAACATGTGCTGGCCTCTGTGATCTGCCCAGACAATAACGGGCAAATCCCTCCCTAATACAAAAGCAGGTAAGGGGCCTGGGAACCAAGAAGAGCAAGCTAGGAAAGGAAAAAGAAAGCCTGAGTCCAGAATGCTAGAGGCTCAGGAATGCCACCGACCCGAACAGGATGCTTCCCCTTCTAATCCCTTTCACGTATTTCTTAAGAGTATGAGAAACCACCCAGAACAGGAAATCACCGAAGTAGGAACGACAGCCAACTATGTTATAGGCCACCATTTCTTACTGCCGAGCAAGCATTAGAATCACTTAGAGCACCTTTTTAAAACATCCCAGTTCCTAGATTTAGCTATAAAATTGTAGCTCTAGGGATCTACAGTGGGACTCATGAAGCAGTATAAATCTACTCCTATTATTCTAATGAGAAGTCAAGGTTATGAACCAACAGACAA
The DNA here is from genome assembly GCF_050624435.1 of Tenrec ecaudatus. Taxonomy (NCBI): domain Eukaryota; kingdom Metazoa; phylum Chordata; class Mammalia; order Afrosoricida; family Tenrecidae; genus Tenrec; species Tenrec ecaudatus. The sequence continues at coordinate 94,507,112 of NC_134536.1, forward strand.
AGGGAAACCAGGGCTGCAATTGTCCCCTGATGGCAGTCAGGAAAGGATGGGAAACCTGTAAGTGGAATTAGCTTAAACTGCTATCGCTGTAATTTGAGAACAGAAAATTTTCTCAGCCTCATAGACAGTCCTGAGGCAAAGTCCCAGCTCAAAAGAGTGGATTGATGCATGCACAGTTAGGTTAAAATTTAACACCGTGTCATTTGTTCTCCCTTTAACACATTTTAAATTCGTTCTAGTTTGTATTCTTTTCTGCTTTCTTTTGGATCTAGGTTTGTCTGTGTTTTATTTTGTTATTGTGATTGAAGTTTGCTATTGTTATTGAACTTTATATGAAGCAAGCATAGATAACTCTATAGAGATAGTGACTGGATTAATGGTTTCTTAGGGTTCTGGCAAGGGAGGTTTTGGGGGAATGGGGAGCTAGTGTTAATGCGTATAGGAATGAAGAAAATGTTTTAAAATTCATTGTGGTGATGACTGCATAACTCTTTCTTTTTTCATTTGACTTATTGCTTTAAAGAACATTTTATTGGGGGCTCATACAACTCTTATCACAATCCACACGTATATTCATGTGTCAAGCACATTTGTACACTTGTTGCCCTCATCATTCTCAAAACATTTGTTTTCTACTTAAGCCCTTGGTATCAGCTCCTCAGTTCTTCCCCCTCCCTCCCCGCTGTCCCTCCCTCCTAAACTCTTGATAATTTATAAATTATTATTATCTTGTCATATCTTACACTGTCTAACATCTCCCTTCACCCACTTTTCTGTTGTCCATCCACCAGGGAGGAGGTTATATGTAGATCCTTGTAATCGGATCCCTCTCTCTACTCCACCCTCCCTCCACCCAGTATTGCCACTCTCACCACTGGTCCTGAAAGGATCATCTGTCCTGGATTCTCTGTTTTCAGTCCCTATCAGTACCAGTGAACTTCACAACTCTTCTTAATATGTTTAAACCATTGAATTTTATGGTTTGCGAATTATATGTCAATAAAACTATTTTTAAAATAACCATCAGTGACAGCAGCCCACTAGCCATTTTTCCTAGAATTTTTCCTCTTTAGAATAATTCAGTAAAGTAACTCCTACATATAAAGATGTATTCACAAGGTTTTTAAACACTCATCTGCTGTATTTAGGTTAAAATGTAATATTTTATCATTTGCTCTCCCTTTTGAATCAGTTTTAAATGGTTTCTGATTTAAAATAAAAAAGTAAAAGGGAGATACATATGGATTAAGCCTCCTCTGAACCCCCTCTGGTCATAAATGGGGCATGTGAATAAGCTTGCTGCCATGCAGCGTGCATTGGAAAGTAGGTTATTGAAGATAGAGTTTCTCTCCTTTTAGACCCATTTTAATTTTATTCTGGTCTTTAATATTTTCTGCTTTCTTTTCCACTGAGGTCATTTTCTGTTTTACTTTGCTATTTTACATTCAATTTATCTGTGTGTGTGTGTGTGTGCTCTGTATATGAGGTTCAGGGCAGGTCAATCTGTAGAGACAGTGACTAGATGAAGGGTTTGGAGGATGGCAGGACAGGTTGGGGGGAAATGGGGGAGATAATGGCGGCGAGTACAAGAGAAACGACGATGTTCTCCCACTGATGATGGCGATGACTGTACAACCCTTAGTAGTAGTCAGCCCTTGAACTGCAAGCCAGGGGAACCATGTGCCAATAAAGCCGTTTGTTCTCTTTTCAACAAAATCACAGGATCCCCAAATAAAGCTGTTGTGTTCTAGAGAGGAAAAAATAATTTAAAAACATAATTTGTCCACTTCCATTTCTGAGTCTTGCTCAGAATAGAATGTCTAATATTAATAGTGATTTTCGTACACACAAAGTACAAAGTTAAGGTTTAGAGGGGCAAGTCCAGGGTATAATGGAGTTGGCTTGCATCAGTTTGTAAGAGCCAATGGCTATCAACAATTCCCAACCCAAATTGACATTCAATCGCATCATTCATATTGGGAGCTCAAGCACAGCTATGTTGGGGATTTATGGCATGAAATGTGGCAACTCGAGTTTTATTTTCTTTGTTTGAGTGCCAAGTTAGAGTAATACTGTATGTCTGAATATGACCCCAAACTCTGATGCTCACTCTGTAGTAAACTCACGCAAAATAGTTCTCTACACCAGATGATTGATTTCATTTCGGTGGAATAAAATGCTAGTGCTGACTTCGCAGAGGTATGGGGAGGATCCTCAATGTGCCATGACATTTTTATTATAGTGAAATGTAAACAATCCAACCTAAATATCTTCGTTATTGTTGGAATTGATACTCTGGTAAATTCAGAGACACAGCCAATATCATCTCAGTTCAGATCATAAAGTTTTTCCCCCGAAATATCCTGACTTCAAAGATGGTCAACTCCTGTTCTAGTCCAGGATTGGTAGACTGCCTTATTTTATTCTGCTTTACAAAATAAAGCCCCATAAGGCATATGCTGTACTCTCTGTTCCATCGGTGTAGCTAACCTCTGCTTCACTTTCATCTGTGCTGACTGATCTCTCTTGGCTTAGGATGCTTCATCCTTTTGAGATCATATATTTGTAAGAGTCTTACCTGACTATATAATTGGGTTTGGGGACAACAGTCTGAATCTTAGATACTCCTTTAAATCTTACAGATTTCAAAACAGAAATTGTGACACAGAAAACATCTATGAAGAAACTATGGAGACTCACAAAACACATGCAATGATGCCAAATGCAGCAAGAGCACAGGCCAGTGGGTGGGAAGTCTTCTGGATCTGGTGGCATTGTAAGCATCTCAGCGCTGGCATGGGTCCACGTGGTTTCTCCAGCTGAGGGCACTCACATAGTTCCATGTGTCTTGTCAGCTGCAATGTCTCCCAGGGAGTCAATAGAAAGAGACAGAGAGAGATAGACTCCTACATTCAAGGAGGAATGAAGGAGTTCCCAGAATCCTCAGGAGAAGGCCACGCCAACACAGAGGCCACAATGGCTATGATCTGATTAACTGGCTAGACTCCACCCCTTCACTCTTAATCCTGTCAAATTGACAAATGATTATATGACGACCACAGCTAACTATAAGATGGTTTGGGCAAAAAACAAACAATAAAATAATAAACATAAAAAAAGAAACTATGAAAGAATGTTTTTGAATTAAACTCTTGAAAGAAAGTAGAACTCTTTTGTAAGTGAGTTATGCTTCTCATAATATTTTAGACCATATATATTATTTTAAGCCATATATATACTTTGATTCTGAATTGAGTGAAGGTTTATAGAGCATATCAGCTTTCCATTCATGTACATCTTATTTCATCTCATTGATTATAATTACCACAATGTAATATCTCACTGATTCAGTTCCTCCCTATGTTTCCTGTTTCCATTCATCCTTATTTTCTCTCCCTTCTGAAACTTATCCTCCAGTAAATGCTGTCCTTTTGATATCAAAGGTTGGTTAGTCTAAAGTATCTGTACTATTCCCCTTACAGACTTGGCAATTGTCTGAAAATTGAGCATGGGAATGAGTTCCTTTCTAGACCTGAGGGGGCCTAAGGGCCATCATTGTAGGGGTTCCTCCAATCTCTACCTGGTAAACCTAGTCTTTTTTTTTAAACATTTTGAATTTGGTTCCATATTTTTTTTTCTTCCAGGACTCTAGATCCTAGGACTCTAGGTCTCCAGGACCTTCTAATGTGATGCATTTCAGAGAATCCATTAATCAGATGGGCTCATTGTTTCTCCTTCCCTCTCCTATCTTCTGGCCAGGGAAAGTCATTGGTGCATCGTAGATGGTTACTCACAAGCTTTTGAGGCCTGTGGTGAAGTGGATCTACGTACTTACAGCTCTTCTATGTGTATCTCTATAACTCCTACCAAATGTTTGGGTGGAACCATACAAATAGGGTTTGTGAAAAGCTCACAGAGGGCACTGGCCAGTTTGCCCATTCATCTGGGCATAGAAATGATCTACCGAGAAAGAAGAGCCACCAGTGGAGTGCATTTGAGATCCCTGCCTGAAGTGGTCGGTGTAGCAGAGGGATCAGAAGCACCAACACCCTGGGCAGAGCAGAGGAGCACAGTGGGTTTCCCAATCCATGGAGTAAGGCAGAGGCCAAGGGACTATGTAACCGAGAGGCTGAGGACCAGCGAGAGACATGCCTGCCAGCATGGCTGAAAAATGGTGTAGCAGACCATTTCCTTAACATTTTGTACCTTACTAGATTTCCTAATAAACCCCATAATCTTAAATATTATCTGTGAGTTCGGTGTGCCTATTGCAACAAGTAAAATAAGAAGAAGTCGAGCGCTGTGGGAGGGACTGTTGATGTCAGAACACAGAAGGGTGGAAGGTGGGAGGCAGGTCCCTGACCTCTGCCTGGTAGCAATTGGCCTTGTGCTGCTGTGGCATTGGATTTTCTTTCTACTTTGTGTAGTCAGAGGATGTCAGATGTGCCCTCCTCACCGTTTCCTCAAGACCTCAGTTGTTACTCATGAAGGTGTGATGTGTAAGATTCTCTTTGTGGACCATGTTATACCAATTGATCTAAGTGTTGCCCGAGAAAAAAATCATGAGTCTCTAAGCTCTGTGACTCATGCCTCAAGGAGTTTGGTTTTATCTAAAATGTTTCATAGAGTTTTACTCCTTGTTATGCTTCACCACATTCATGGATATATTAGCAACAAAATAAATAAATGCACACACGCAAATATACTCTGTCAAATATATACATAATGTATGTATGTATGTATAATGCCACGTTTCCTCCTATGCCAATTCAACTTGTATGTTTATGCATCTACACATAGATGGCGGCTATTGCAGGATTGTGTGTAGGACTTATTTACCACTGTTGCTCTAACTATTGCCTCCTCCCGGTGTCTTCCCTGTTTTGTGCTGGTCTCTCTCACACTGTACATTGCCTTCCCTTTTATGCATGTGCTACCCTCTGGCTGGTCACTTACCTTCCTTTTCCCTTACATCACTGGCAACCATCCAAGAATGTTTTTTATTTTTTTAGTGTGAAACCTTTACTTGGCTTTCTACGATGGTGATCTCATATAGTCTTTGTCCTTCTTGTTGTTGTTGGATTAAGTATTCTGGCAAATTCAGACTGGGCCACTGTCATCTCAGTTCAAGTCATAAAACATTTTTCCCTTAAATATCCTGACTTTGGAGATAATCTATTGCTAAACAATCCCAGGGCTAGTACATGAGCTTACTATCGAGTCAAATCATCTCAGTGTGGAAAAACATGGGCCTGTCTCTGAACAATCCTCAAACTCTTCATCCTTGGCCAAAGCATTTAATGCTGTCGGGTGTGAGAACATGTCACTGAATTCATTACTGCCTGAAGGGTAACGGGTACTGACCTTTGCTCTACCCACTGTGCAATTGGCTCACTTTCCTGACTCTCTCCACGTTTCCATGGCAGCCACTTATGACTTGTGAGTGTTTGGCACAGTTAAAAAATTATGATGGTGAGTAAAATGTTTTGAGACCAGAGTTTTATTTCATGTTTGCATGGTTTTACTGAAAACAAAATGTGTTTAAATAATCCCTGTGAATAGTAGGCCAGGAACTGCAGAATGTTCTCTTCGTGATACACTTGTCAGTCTCTTTAGGGTGTCTTTAAAATCCAGCTCCAATCAAAAGCATGGCTCCCAAGGGGTAGACTGGGATGGTTCAACTCAAGGCAGCAAGGTACACTCAGAAGGTTGAGGAGACCATTTTATTTATTTACTTATTTAATTTTTATTCTAAAGTGGTCATCTTGATAGATACTCTTGACGAACACAGGACAATCATGGACTTCTTATGGAGAAGTTTTAAGAAAATTAAGAACTCTGTTGGTGAATGTATTAGTCTGGATACTTTAGAGAAACAAATCCACAGAAACTCATTTATAAGGGAGAGTTTTCTGTCTTCTTTTTGTGCGTGTTACTATTTCTGCAGGTCTGTCTAAATAAGATAGGCTGGATGAACAATTGGAGGAGAAAACAATGGGACTGATAGTTCCATGAGGACATGGGAGATGGGGAGGTTGGGGGAAAGGTAATGGTGATAATAAACCCAGGGACAAGGGAACAAGCAATCCAAATCGGTGGTGAGAAGGGTGTGGGAGGCCTGGTTGGGCATGACCAAGGGTAATGTAAATAAGAGGAATTGCTGAAACCCTTGTGGGGACTGAGCATGATAGTGGGACAGGAGGGAAGTCAAGGGAAATAGAGGAAAGAGCTGGGAGGCAGAGGGCATTTATAGAGGTCTAGATAAAGACATGTACATATGCAAATATATTTATTCATGAGGATGGGGAAATAGATCTGTGTGCATATATTTATAAGGTTAGTATTAAGGTAGCAGAGGGACATTGGACCCCCACTCAAGTACTGCCTCAATGCAAGAATATTTTATTCTATTAAATTGGCATTCTATGATGCTAACCCTCTAGACACAACCCCTGAAGACAAATTGGGTAAACAACTAAATGTGGTGAAGAAAGCTGATGGTGCCCGGCTATCAAAAGAGATAGCGTCTGGGGTCTTAAAGGCTTGAAGATAAACAAGCGGCCATCTGGCCCAGAAGCAACAAAGCCCACATGGAAGAAGCACACCAGCCTGTGTGAACACGAGGTGCTGAAGGGATCAGTTATCAGGCATCAAAGGAAAAAAATCATATCATTTTGTGCTCACCTCCCTGATATGACCGCTGAAGACAAATGGGTGCATAGCCAAATGTGGCGAAGAAAGCTGATAGTGCACAGCTATCAAAAGATATAATGTCTGGGGTCTTCAAGGCTTGAAGGTAAACAAGCAGCCATCTAGCTCAGAAGCAACAAAGCCCACATGGAAGAAGCACACCAGCCTGTGCGATCACAAGGTGTCAAGGAATCGGGCATCATCAGAACAAAAATCTTACCATAGTGAATGAGTGGGGAAGTGCGGAGTAGAGACCCAAAGCCCATTTGTAGGCCACTGAACATCCCCTTACAGAAAGGTCTTGGGGAAGAGATGAGACAGTCAGGGTGTGATGTAGCAATGATGAAAAATACAGCTTTCCTCTAGTTCCTAAATGCTTCTTCTGCCCCCTCCCACTGTCATTATCCGAATCCTACCTTGCAAACCTGACTAGACCGGTACAGATGGGCACTGGAAACACAGGGAAGCCAGGGCGGATGATCCCCTCAGGACCAGTGGTGTGAGTGGCGATACAGGGAGGCATAGGGAGGGTGGGTTGGAAAGGGGGAACCTATTTCAAGGATCTGCATGTGACCTACTCCCTGGGGGACATACAACAGAAAAGTGGGGAAGGGAGATGTGGGATAAAGCAAGATATGACAAAATAATAATTTGTAAATTATCAGGGGTTCATGAGGGAGGGGGAGTGAGGAGGGAGGGGAAAATGAGGACCTGATGCCAGGGGCTTGTGTGGAGAGCAAATGTTTTGAGAATGATGAGGGCAATGAATGTACAAATGTGCTTTACACAATTGATGCATGTATGGATTGTGATAGGAGGCATATGAGCCCCTAATAAAATGATTTTTTTTAAAGAATAAGTGAAGTATGGAAATGTATGATATGTGAATATTATATCAAGAAAACCAACAATGGTTGTACAGCATGAAGAACATAATCAATGGTACTAAGTGTACATGTAGAAGTTGTTGAATTGGAGAATATTTTATTGTGTATACTTTTGCCACAATTGAAAAAAATACATGAATAATAATGAGTACAAGGAAGAAGAAAGGGTTCTACTCTTGACTGTGGTAATGATTGTACAATTCTTCTTGATATGGTTGAACTATTGAAGTGTATGATATGTGATGAAGTGCCAATACAATTCTTTAAAAAGAAGGAAAAAAAGAGAGAGTTTTATATAAAGGTTAAGTGCTAATCAAGAGAGCATCCCAACCCAGTGCTGCCCAAGTCCACAAGTCCAACATTAACCTATTAACCCATATTTCCAACACCAATCCACAAAGTCCTCCTCCATCTCACAAAACACACACTATGATGCTGACTGCAGGAGGAAAGCCGAATCAGTGAACGTGTAAGCATCTCAGCACTGGCAGGGGTCTCCACACCCAGGGCTGCATCAGGGTAGGTCCATGGGGTTTCTCCTTGGGTGTGTCTTGCAGGAAGTCAGCCTTGCGATCTGAAGCAGGGAACTGCTAAGGCAGCTTCACCCTGTTGCCACCATCACAAAGCAAGAGACCAGAGAACTAGAAAGGCAAGGTTCACTGAGCCATTTATCCCTCCACCCTTCAATTAACCCCACATGTGTTTGTCGGCCAGGTTGGCACAGAAAAGTGATGTCGAGGAATATTTTTCCATGACAGTTGTGATAGGTAGGTTTATTGTGCCAACCTGGCCAATAGATACAGGTGGGATTAATAGGGTGCAATTTAGGTAAAGGGCAAAGAGATAAATAGTTCGGCGAGCCTCACCTTTCCATCTCCTGCTTTCTGATGATCAGATCAATGTGTGGCTGGCTTAGCTAGTTATCTGCCTCAATTTGTGAGCTACACTACCTGTGGAACACCCAAAATGTGAACCATGTCACTATAGTTTGAGGTTCCTTTGAGACCTGCTTCGCCACACTGCTGGTGTACACATCACTTGAGCTAGGGACTGTCGGGCCCTGTCATCTGGCTGACTGTTGGTGGTCTGCTCGGCTTTTTGCTGCCTGTGGCTGGGCTGCCTGTATTGCTCTACAGAAGACTCAGCTGTCTGCTTCCTTGACCTGCACCCAGCAGACCTTGTGAGTTGAAGGACTGCCAGTGTATTGACTGTTTCACAGAAGTGTGTTGAACTGAGCCCTCTATACTGTTCTGTGGACTAATAAGTTGTTTGTTTCATTGTGTTGTATATATCTATAGATATAAACATAGATATAAAATCATAAGTGTCCAAGGTTTTTTTCTTTAGAGAACCCTAACACAATGGTATACCTGCTCATTCTTGAAGGTTAGCAAGAGCTGTCCTACGAGAATTTAATTAGGAATCTTACCTCCTTCACTCTGTAGTCCTGATACTGCCCCTTACGACTAAATCTTTTGTTTCCAAACTCAAAGAACATTTAAAAGAGAATTATCTGAGTCGCTGGAGCATGCCAAAATGGCCATAATGACATGATGTGAATCAGAGACCAATGAATTCATTCAAGAAGGATAAAAACTCAAAGCCAGACTCACTGCCATCCAGCATATTCCAATTCACAGGGATCCTAAAAGACAGAGCAGAACTGCCCCCGTGGCTTTCTAACACTGTAACTCTTTACAGGAGCAAAACGCTTCGTCTTTCTCTGGAGAAGTGGCCAGTGGTTTTGAATGGTGACCTTGCAGTGAGTAGCACTGCTTGTATGCCACCAGGGTTCCTTAGGAAGGATTTAAGCCACAGAAACACTGCCTTTAGACGTCTATAGGCCTAGATGTTAGAATATGTGTGTTTTAATACTTAACATTTTGCTATTTTTATTTAAGAGAAGTTTCTATCACTTTGTAGCAAGACATTTTTACTTACTCTTCCAAGTTGCTCCTGGAAGCAGAAAACAGAGCAGAAAGGGGAGTTTAATTAATATACTAGCTCCACATATTGTTGTTATTCCTGTTCCTAACGTATACCATGTCATTTCTTGGATGATAAAATAATTTCAAGAAAAACTCACATTGAAGCCCGAGTTACTATAGCATCCATTTCCACAGGGTTGCTAGAAACGATTACTTCAGGTTTGGTGTTCAGTCGATGCAACATAATTATAATTTCAATAGAAACGTGTTTCTAAATCTTGATCCAATTCCATTTGGGGGCCAGTGTCTCTCATAGGACTGAGCCACTTCGTTATAATAAAAAGCACACCTTCAAATAGTAAATGTCCTGCTGATCCCCGGATTGACCACTAGGGACGCTAGTGGTTCAAGCAGCTAGTATTTTGGGCCCCAAACAAACAGACTGCTGAGAGGCACTGTGTAGAATTTGCCACGTAATTCTGTAAATGGGCTATAATAAAAAAGATGCCCTTAAAAGCAAAATTATAACTAACTTAATTTTTCCAGAATGAAGAGTTCTTCTTTCCTATTTCTTTCCCACAAAGGCCAGGTGGATGGAATCCTAAGCCTTTCCAGCATTTTAACAGAATTTCCTAACATTTGTCTTTTAAATGCCTGTATCCTCTTAAGCAGGAAAAAAAGAAAGAGCCCTAATTAGGTGTGCTGAAAGAAAATTCAATCCATTACATATTATCCAGGAGCTGTATGCACCATTCCAGCTACTGAGAATCAATCCTGCTCGGGGAACTAATGAGCCCTAGCTTCTCCATTCAATTGGTGCCTGTCATTTAAAATTATACACAGATGTACACAGACCTGTGTTGAGGCAAGTGATTTATATGTAAATAGTACATATACCCAGTGCGGTTGTTTTGTTTAACTCCATTTGGCAGAGAGTTTAAAATGCACCTTCCTGTACTCAGTAATATTATATCAGAGTCTGAATTTAAAGCTATTTATTCAATAACCAGGTGACAATAGCATGCAAATCCATGCTGTAAAAACAACACGACTATTAATTAAACGAGATCTTCATTTCTGATCCCAAGCTGCGTTACTGTCTCTAAATAGCATGAGAGCTGCGTCTTTCTCCCACCCCCACCTCAAGCTGAGGAGCCTGCAGGAAAAGGCGGTTCATACATACAACTCTTTGTGTTTTCTCTCTTCATCTGTCAGGGCTGAAAAGACCGCCAGCTAATGAGCACAGCCACGGGACAAATGTGTGGACTCTCAACTGTGGGCTCTTGGACAAAACCAAACGCATCACTGAAAGAAGCAGGCTGCAGTTTCCGTGAGCAAAGAAAGTGGGTGTCTGGCAGTGAGGGCCAGCCCCTGCCCAAGACCCTGGGATGTGCGAGGACATCAAGCACATCGTTTCCAAACATAGGGAGATTAGGCAGCGCAAGAAGGAGTTCCTCTTTCCCTCTACTTAGTTTAAAAAATACTCCCTACCAGTCCTCCCACCTCCTCCCTGCCCCTGGCTTTGAACCACTCATTGTTCCCTTGTCTCTGGGTTGGCCAACACCTCCTCCTTCCCCCACCTCCCACACTTTCATGTCCCTCCAGGACCGATGGTCCGGTTATTTTCTTCTCAACCTATCTTATCTAGGTGGACCTGCAGATATAGTAATATGCGCATAAAATTGCGGATGGCTTTGACAGCACCAAAGAGGCACATAAGAACATGGCGACGACGGCAGCAACACCAACAAGCTAACAAACAAAAAAGCCACTGACATTCAAAATTTAAAAGAAGAGAAAAAAAGAAAACAAAACAAAACAAAAAGACAAGCAGAAGAGGGGAAAAGCATGCTAGTAGTTCAAGGTCTGTTTGTTGACCTTTAGGAGTGTTTTCCAGACGAGTCTGATGCGGTGCCATGTCCTGGCCCCAAAGTCCATCCTTTATACTCCCTCGGGACCTCTTTGCTCTGCTTCCCCCAAAGGAGTAATCCTTTGCCACAGTGTGGTGGGAGTGACCAAGGGCCAGGTAACTGAGAGAAATTACTGAAACCAGAATGAAGGCAGAACATGGTTGTGGGACAGGAGGAAAGCGTAAGGAAATAGAGGAGAGGAGTAGGAGGCAAAGGGCATACATAGAAGCCTAAATACAGACATGTACATATGTAAATATATTTACGATTATGGGGGAAATAGACCTATGTGCATATATTTATAGGTTTAGTAGTAGGGTAGCAGGTGGACATTGGGCCTCCTCGCATGCATCCCCTTAATACAAGAGCACCTTGCTCAGCTAAACGGTCATTTCATAATACCCACCTCCCCGATATGATCGCTGACGACAGGTGTGTGCATAAGCAAACGTGGTGAAGAAAGCTGATGGTGCCTGGCTATCAAAAGATATAGCATCTGGGGTCTTAAAGGCTTGAAAGCAAACAAGCAGCCATCCAGCTCAGAAGCAACAAAGCCCACAGGGAAGAAGCGCACAAGCCTGTGTGAACACGAGGTGTTGAAGGGATCAGGTAGCAGACACCAAAGAACAAAAATCATCATTGTGTGATCACCTTCCCCACATAAATGCTGAAGATGAATGTGTACGTAAGTAAGTGTGGTGAAGAAGACTGATGGTGCCCAGCTATCGAGAGATATAGTGTCTGGGGTCTTAAAGGCTTGAAAGTAAACAAGCAGTCATCTAGTCCAGAAGCAACAAAGCCCACATGGAAGCAGCACACCAACATGTGTGATCATGAAGGGCCGAAGGGACCAGGTTTCAAGCACCAAAGGCGGGGAGGAGGGAGGGAGGAATCATATCATCGTGAATGAGGGGAGCGCATGATGGGGACCCAATGCCCATCTGTAGACAGCTGGACATCCCTTGCAGAGGAGTAGTGGGGAGGAGATGAGTCCCTCAGGGTTCAGTGTAGCAACAATGAAACGCACAACCTTCCTCTAGTTCTTTTATTTTTTTTCTTCCTCTAGTTCTTAAACACTTCCTCCCACCAACTATCATGATCCCAATTCTACCTTGCAAACCTGGTTAGACGAGAGGATGCACAGTGGTACAGATAGGAACTGGAAACACAGAGAATCTAGGACAGATGAACCCCTCAGGACCAGGGTTAAGAGTGGCGATACCAGGAGGGAAGGTGGGGTAGAAAGGAGGAACTGATCACAAGGATTTACATATAACCTCCTCTCTGGGGGATGGGCAACAGAAAGGTGGGTAAAGGGAGATGCTGGGCAGTGTAAGATAAGATAAAATAATAATTTATAAATTATTAAGGGTTCATGAGGGAGGGGGGAGCGGGGATGGAGGGGGAGGGAAAAAGGAAAATGAGGAGCTGATTCCAGGAACCCAAGCGAAAAGCAAACTTTGAGAATGATGAGGGCAACGAATGTATAACTGTGCTTTACACAATTGATGTATGTATGGATTGTGATGAGTGGTATGAGCCCCAATAAAATGATTTAAAAAAACACATTATGCGCCCACCCTTCCTTTTCAAAAACAAGATTGCCTGCAAATATAAGGAGAGACATGCTAGCCAGTGTTTGCGTGTGTGAAAGAGAGGGAGGGAGGGAGGGAGAGGGAAGAGAAGGGAGAGAGGTACTGCGGTTGCCCAGTGGTTAGAGTTCAGCTGGTGACGGGCCAGTTGACAGTCCAAAGTCATTCAGTGTCTCCTCTGGAGGAAAAACACCCTGGTGATCTCTCCCCTAAGGATTATATTCCACTGCAGCGGAATCAACTCACTGACACCTAACAACAAACAGCAAGAGGGAGGGAGGGAGGAGAGAAAGAGAGAGAGATTCATATGGGGGCAGTGCCAAGTCAATCATACCCCTCTTGTTTACGAGCTTTGCCCCATGGTCAGCCTCACCATGGGTGGTGTGTAACCCAAATTTCCAGGTACATGTTTATGCCCATAAATTTACAACATTTGTGAAATGTGAAAGCCTGGAAATGAAGTCAACAGACATTTTAACATCATGCCTCTTGTGACAGATGCCTGGAAAGAAAATTAAAATAAGAATATAAGGACAGGATATCTCAAAGCTTTACACTCAGCTGACAGACTTCAGTGTCTCCACTACTTTAAAACTTTACTTGTCTTTGAAGGTTGAGGGTGTCTCGTTGGTGTCAGTACAGTAATTTATGCAATGTGTAAGCCTGCCCTACCAAAAATTCTGGGGATAAATGTACCTTTGAGGACACCCCAGCTTCTGTTTTTGGTGATTTCCCCCTTTCATCTTCAGGGTTTATCTAATATCTTATGAAAATCTAATTTTAGGAAAAACCTCAAGCTCACTGCCATTGAGTTGAAGCCGACTTATGGTGACCCTATGTGACAGGGTAGAACTGCCCCTACTGGTTTCTGAGACTGAGTGATTGCAGACTGCTGACATTTCAGGTAGGTGTCCAGTGGGGAACCGTCAGTTGAAAAACTTGACCATTATAAGACACAAATGACTGAAAACTGACTCCGAGTCTTAGCCTCAAGCCAACACTGAAAAAGCTTCTGCTTGGGGAATTTGAGGAAAAATAAGGTTAACAACCAAATAAAAAACTGAAAAATATTAGAGACTAGTGATTTTGCCCTAAAGTATAAACATATGTCAACAAATAAAGTACCTTGACTAAATTCTATACTTATTAAAAATATCTGAAATGCTGCATTAACTAGTCATTTTTAAATTAACATAAAAATTACATGGTGAGACAAATCTCATTTAGAAATTTATTTCCCTAAACCTGAAATGCATATGATAAAGTAGACTCATGTTTTCAGATTTATTACAGCAAGATTTTAATATTTATAATAACAAAATAAAAGCAACATAAAAAGTCCATCCATAAAGGTGTAGTAAAATTAGTTAAATCCAATGACATACCATGCAATCATCTTACAATGAGCTTGACTTATATGTGCTAAAATGATGAAAAATCTACAAGGTATTATTCAATGGAAAGATTGAATTGATATGGTGATTTGCCTCCAGATTTAAAAAATTTATTTGAAAAAGATTCGGACTAAATAATGTATAAAGAAGAAAAATGTTTCCCCAAATAACCTACCCTTGTGATTGGCATTTCTTAATTTTGGACATATTTCCTTCATGTGTGTGTGTGTGAAAAATTGGATAAATATGAAGCTCTTTTGTCCTTCCTCCCCTTTTCCAGTCACTATTGTCACCTCTTGAAAATTCCTGCTATTCAGAATATATCGGGCTAGTCTATTTTTATACCTCTTCATGCATTTATAAATAACATGAATACAATAGTATTGTTTTGTGTGCCTCTTAAAATTTGCATAAATATTTTTAAAACATTTTATTAGGGGCTCATACAACTCTTATCACAATCCATGCATATACATACATCAATTGTATAAAACACATCTGTACATTCTTTGCCCTAATCATTTTCTTTTTATCTTTTCTTTTTTTACATTTTATTAGGGGTTCATACAACTCTTATCACAATCCACACATATACATACATCAATTGTATAAAGCACATCCGTACATTCTTTGCCCTAATCACTCTCAAAGCATTTGCTCTCCACTTAAGCCCTCTGCATCAGGTCCTCTTTTTTTTCCCCCTCCCTCCAAAACTTGCATAAATATTATGACTTCTTCAACTCACTTTTTTCTTTCTCTGTTGCTCTGTGGCTTGCTTCCCTTATTTAACATTGTGCTTTTGAGAGTGTGAATGCCAACTGTGCCTTTTGTTAGTTGCGATGTGTGTATGCTGGTTTCTGAATGTCAGTTTGCTGGTAGCACACACACACACAAATTGTTAATAGTATTCACATCTGTAGAAAAGTTTGGAGAAGCATAAAGAGTTAGTTGGATGAGTGAGGGGGCAATGGGGAGGGAGGGGAAAAAAAAAGAGGACCTGATGCAAGGGGCTTAAGTGGAGAGCAAATGCCTTGAGAATGATTGGGGCAGGGAATGTATGGATGTGCTTTATACAATTGATGTATGTATATGTATGGATTGTGGTAAGAGTTGTTTGAGTCCCTAATAAAATGTAAAAGAAGAAAAGAGAAAAAAATGATTAGGGCAAAGACTGTACAGATGTGCTTTATACAATTAATGTATGTATATGTATGAACTGTGAAAAGAATTGTATGAGCCCCAATAAATTGTTAAAAAAAAAGAGTTAGTTGGACTTTTGCTTCTCATTTTAAATCATCTGATGTATTGAAATATCACTATACTAGTTATATTAATAATAATAATAAATGTACGCTATACAGATAGGAAGTTTTATGATAGGAACATAATTTATGACATGTTATGTGACTTGAACCAGGGTCCTTAGGTAGCACATATGAAAGGTACTCACTTGCTATCCTAAAGGTTTGTGGTTTGAACTCACCTGGAGGCACCTTGGAGGAAAAGCTTAGTTATCTGCATATGTAAAGGTGCTAGCCAAGGTAACCCTATGGAGCAGTTGCACTCTATAACACTTGGAATCACCACCAGCCAGAATGAAAAGCATTTGGTTTGGTATTAGTGGGTGAATTAAAGGACTTTTCCTTGGCAGCACCCATGCCATTCAGGTGAAATAAGGCTGTGGAGGATGTTGTAGTGTATTATGGTGAAAGCAGCAAAATATTTAGAGACTTTATAGAGGGGCACTCAGCTAACTGGGCAAAGGAAAAATGAAGGAAACCTGTCCACTAGTATTGCATTAAAGAGGAGTTAAGAAGATTACTGAAAGGTCTACAGGTTATGTGTGTAGACGTGGCACACTGAAATGGAAGTTAGTTGATCTTGTTTCACATCCTCGTTCTGCTACTAACAACATATGTTTTGAACAATGCATATAATTCTATCACTTCAGCTTTTTTACTCCATAAAGTGCAAAGATACAAATTTCTTATTCATTTCTTCAGTAAATGTTTCTTAGACCTCTAGGATACCAGCCACTATATTAGCTAAACTGTAAAGGTAAATGTTATAAATTGAAGTGTGTCCCCACTAAAGTACACACTTATGGATAGGCAATGATTGTCAGTACTATATAATTATCCTTCGTTGTGTGATTTGGTGTAATTATCCTGTGTTTTGTAGTCCTGACTTCTTTGATGTTAATGAGGCAAGATTGGGGGTAATTATGTGTTAATGAACAGGAAACAATCTATAGGGTTTGGTGGCATTTGAGTCAATCCTTTAAAAATGTGGAAGAGATTAAACAAGCAATCTGAGAGCGGAGGGACCTTAATGCCACCAGGAAAGAAGAGTCAGAACTGGAGTCATCTTTGGACCCAGTATCCTTGTACTGTGAACTGACTGGATGCGGGAGAAGACTGACAACCAAGCACATGGAGATTCCCAAGGGTTGCCAACCTTTAAGAGGAGGCAAGGACCATCTACCACAGTCAACAGTGAGAGAAAGTCTTTCCCTAGAGCTGTTGGTGTCCTGCATTCAGACTTGTAGCCCTGGAAATTAATTCTGTTCCACGAGATCTCTTTAAAGTGTTGAAAAACAAGGGTGTTACTGTGAGAACTAAGGTGTGCCTGAACCAAGCCATGGTATTGTCAATTTCCACATCTGCAAGTGGAATTTAAACATTGAATAAGGAAGACTGAAGAAACTATAGTACGGGTGAAGAATATTGAAAGTCCCATGAAGTATCAAAAGAACAAATAGGTCTATCTTAGAAGAAGTACAACCAGAATTCTCCTTAAAGGCAAGGATGGAAAGACTTTATCTCATGTACTACCAGTGCATGGAGAAGACCCCCACTCTTAGTAAAGTAGGGGGACAGTGAAAGAGAGGAAAGCCTCCAATGAGTTAGATGACACAGTGGCAGCAACAGTGGGCTCAGACCCAAGGGCATGTGTGTGGATGGTGCAGGACTGGGCAGGGTTTCGTCCTGTTGTACACAGAGTTGTTGTGAGTCAGAACTGACTGGACAGCATCCAACAACTGCAACAACACCCTAAACTGTGAGAGTATACATCTATTTGTCAAAGCTCTCCATTTGTGATATTTCTGTTATAGCAGCAATAGAAATCAACAATATTAATAGTTTGATCGCTTACTAGTAATCTGTAAACATCAAAGGAGTGTTAACAAATGTGGCTGATTTACACTGATCGATAAACACACAAATGTGAGCTTATATACTCTGTTTAATTAAATTAAAGGTAAATGAATACACAAGAATGTGTTTTTCAAATGGTTAAAGAATGGTCACAAAATAATTATAGGAATTGTTCTTCTGGGGACCTGCTTTTAAACTATTTTGTCAAGCATGTCTTTTCCTAGAGGCCCATTCGAAAGGAGAATTTTTTTATGAAGTTGTGTGTCCACACTCCCAGGCCCTCCGGGTGTAGGTTATTGGCATTCTGCATCTGCTTGACCCAGAGGAAAGACCCTCTGAGCACAGGTTGTCACATCTTGCATCTGCCTATATAATAAAAGGATTTCTTTTAGGGAATATGATTAAATTAGTGCCAGGATAACATCTGTAGGGGCTAAAACAGAAGGAAAGAATGAATTCAGCCTATAGCATTAGATCAATCATTTTATGTTAGGTCCAAAGCCTCAGACCTTAGGGGACTAACTCACCTACTATTTTGTGAAACAAAGATAGGAGCTACTCAACAAGATTGCTATGAGGAGCACTAAATTTTAAAATGTGTGGGTAAATATGTTATCAACATGTTTATATATAAAGCAAAATAAAATTATTATCATTTTTATTTGGGATTGTGGATGACATAGGTAATATGCTTCCCAGAAGTTGCTTCATTCCCAGAATTTATGAATGATACCACAAACCCATTTGGTTTTATGGCTACATGTTGGGCTACTTAACCACAAGGTCAGCACTTTGAAACCACCAACTGCCCTGTGGGAGAAAAATGAAGTTTTCTGCTCCTATAAAGAGTTATAGTCTCAGAAACTCACAGAGGCAATTCTAGCCTGTCTTATAGAATCACTATGATTAGAATCGACTCAGTGGAAATGAGCTTGGTTTTTTTTTATAGTATCAAACTTCAATCTATAAATCACCACTTACTCTCTCATTTGAAGAAGTGCTTCCCTTCCTATAGACTGGATTATGTGACAATTCATAGGCATGGGACATTTAGGAAAACATGAAACTGACAAAATCCAGGAGGGGATTTCAGATCGCCATAAATCAGTAAAATGCATCCACCAGAACCTCAACAGCCCTTATGAGGTTTCCTATAATCTATGCTGGCAAATGATCTACAATCTAGCTCTTCCTGTATGATTCCAAACTGTAATAAATATATTCGCTATGATAATCTAAAAGTTAGCAACCATATTTAATGTCTTCCAAGTTAATTGTTCCAGGGGAATAAAAATTCCCAGTTCAAATATATTTTATAACTCTATC
The DNA here is from genome assembly GCF_050624435.1 of Tenrec ecaudatus. Lineage (NCBI taxonomy): Eukaryota > Metazoa > Chordata > Mammalia > Afrosoricida > Tenrecidae > Tenrec > Tenrec ecaudatus. The sequence continues at coordinate 94,525,997 of NC_134536.1, forward strand.
ACTGTTATAGAATAGAACTGGCCTTTTGGATTTCTGAGGCATTATGGGAGCAGAAACTCCATCTTTCTCCCATGCAGTGTCTGATGTTAGCAGTCTGATAGTTAGGTTTATTGTGCCAATGAGGTCTTCATAGAAACATGTGTGTGGAGTTTAATCAGGTCGAAGCTTGATTGGAGGCTGACTGTGATTAATGCTTTCTGAGGCCAGCATCCCATCTCTCTCCCTGGTGATCGGACCAGCAGGCTACTGCTTGAGCTAATTTTTTGCCTCAACTGTGTGCTGCACTACCTGTGGGCCAAGCCAACCCATGGACCATATTGCTAGAGTTTGAGGCTCCTTCGAGACCTGCTTCACCACAATGCTAGTGTGTATATAATGTGTCTATCGCTGTGTTCAAGGTCCCATTGGGGCCTAGTTCACTAAGCTCCTGGTTCTACTAACTGTTGCTGCCCTGCCCTGCCGGTCTTGCCTGAGTGCAGACTTCACTTTCTGCTTCCTTGACCTTAGAGTAGGAGCCTGCATGAGTTTAAAGACCTTCAGTATATTAATTATTCCACAAAAGTTAGTTGAACTGAGCTCTCTGTACTGCTGTGTGGACTACTTACGGTAACTGTTATATTCCTTCTTGTATAAATAAATAAACACACACACACACACACAATCACAAGTGTCCTGGTTTTGCATCTCTAGAGAATTCTAAAACAGTCCAATGGAGTAACCCACTATACTACCAGGTTTCTTATATTTTATAGTGACACTTTTATTAAGTCTTAAACAGGACAAAGACAAGATAAAGGCCAAAAAAGGATCCACTTAAATGAGGTCAAACATCAGCATGAGGTCCTAACAGTTTCTGAAGGCTACTTACAGAAAACATGAAAAACAAAGGTCATTTTCACAAAATCTTGATTGATAGAAGATCAATTCATCACAGTCTCAGAAAGTAAATGGGATAGAGGATACGTATACTATTGTTAATTAGATAAGTCTGCAGGGTTGATTCTGACGCCCTCTGGCTATCTTGGTTGGGGAATTACTCACAACCATGCAACCCTGGTACCCCAATTTTCCACCAAGGGCTCACCCAGGCAAGTTCCTGATAGTGAGATTGCTTCCCACTGAGCTGGCTCCACCTGTAAACTGTAGCTTTCGACAAACTTAGTGCTTATAATTTAAGTCCTACCATATAATGACTATGATTAAATTTGTACATCCTTTTCAAAAATAACATAATCATCTTTTTTATTACAAAAAATATTTTTTTACAATTTAGAGTGAAAGAGGCCCAAACATAATTCACTTTTGAAATAGCTTCTTTTTTTCTGTAGACACAGTCAAGACAAGCAATTTCATAACTCAATACAATCAATAGCCTCAGAATAGTTTCCAGTATTCCTATGATGAAATGTTTTAGGCATACATAACAAACTTAACAATGTCTAGTCATTATTTAAATGAGAGACTGGAGTATGCTAACAATTTTGGAGACATTTACATAAAAAGAAATCATTTGAGATTTATGATTATCTAGTCCCCACCAAAAAAAAATCATGAGCTATTCCTCTAGGAAATACACAGAAGCATAAATAGAAATTGGAATGGAATAAACATTTCAAAGACAAAAAAAGGAAATTGTTCTTTGAAGAAGGACAAGTTACCGTGATTTATATAAAAGCTCCAAGTTAGTTTTCGAGAGAGAATTTAATGCCTGTTGGACTCATACTTTGCAAAAATGCTCCACAATGAAATGGTTCTCCTTTTAGATAGTTGGGCCCGGAAATGGTATGGGGAGGAATTCAAAGCCTGAAGGCTAATGACACAGAAAGCAAATCTGTGAGAGAATCCATGGCCAGACCAGCACAATTTTTAGAAACAGAGATTGACTAGTGAAGGGTTCAGTTTGGAAAACACATTGGCTGCACATCAGCCTCTGCCATGGTCAGAGGCGGGACAAAGCTGTGACTGCAGCAGATTTCAGACTGCAGTGATTTCAGGCAAATATCAGCCAAACTGCTTCAGTCAGGAGGTCTGTCTTTTTCTTTGTTTTCCCATTCTTTTTTTTAAAAAAAATCATATTATTAGGGGCTCATAAAACTCTTATCACAATCCATACATATACATACATCAATTGTATAAAGCACATCTGTACATTCATTGCCCTCATCATTCTCAAAACATTTGCTCTCTACCTAAGCCCCTGACATCAGCTCCTCATTTTTCCCTTCCCTCCCTACTCTGCCCTCCCTCATGAACCCTTGATAATTTACAAATTATTATCTTGTCATATCTTGCACTGTCTGACGTCTCCCCTCACCCACTTTTCTGTTGTCCGTCCCCCAGGGAGATCCTTGTAGATCCTTGTAATCGGTTCCCCCTCTCTACTCCACCCTCCCTCCACCCTGCCAGTATCGCCACTCTCACCACTGGTCCTGAGGGATCATCCTTCCTGGGTTCCCTGTGTTTCCAGTTCCTATCTGTACCAGTGCACAGATGTATGTCTTATAGGAATCATTCTCTGATTCTTTGAAGACACACTTTTGGAAGTGTTGCTGTATGTGAAGTCTTAGAATTTTGGAGGGAAAATAAATGGACTTCTTTTGATTTTCATTTCATTGACGGGAAATGCTGCTGAAAGTCTGTTTAACAGTGACGAGACTTCAATGGCATGGTTATTGCACAGCCACACAGATAAAACAGATTTGAAAATTCTCTCAACCTTCAAAGATCTATGAAAACTTTAAGCAAATGTGGACCCAAAAAGATTAACTTCAAATTTCTTCCTTTTTTCTTTTTCTTTTCCGAGTTACCTTTTTTCTGGTGTGATGTACTAGATGAGGTTAAACAATCCCCTAAAAGGACTATAACCAGTCCACCTGATGCTAATAACACACAGTGGAACAGCACTTGCTGTAAAAATTGTTTCAATACAGTCAACCTACAGAAATTATAGAAAAGGTGGTTTACAATATAGTGTAACATAAGAATAATAGCTATTTACATAGAAATTTCACCAAAATTTAATGAATAGTAGTAGGAGAATGAAAAGGGTATTTTGGTTTGCCATTGCTTATAGAGTTCTAGAGAACTTCAGTTGAACTCCTCAGTGGCTCATACAGAGGAAGTGTCAGATACCCTAGGTGAGCCTCTAGCTATACAACTTGTAGCTACATAATCTGGTGTCATTTTGAGACTTGAAAGTGAAGGGGTGGAGTTTGGCCTGTCAACTAGCTTGCAGCTTGATGACCTCACTTGGAGGCACTAGGGAGATAAATAGCTCACTGGAGGTGGGACACACGCTCACTCCCTGCGAGCTATGCTTGCTGACAAGATACATGGAGCTATACTAAAGGCCTGGAGCTGAAGGAGCCACATGGAGACCCCTGCCGGTGCTGAGATGCTTCCAATGCCACTGGATCCACAAGGCTTCCTACCACTGGCCTGTGATCTTCCTGCATTCAGCGTCATTGCATGTGTTGCGTGAGTCTGAAGAGAACTTTATAGATTGACATCAGACATATGGGTTAATATTGGACTTATGGACTTGATCTGGACTGGGTTGGAATGCTTTCTCAATATTCAAGTGCTCTTGTGTATAAATCTCTTTCTTACGCACATATGATGTCTCTGGATTTGTTTCTCTAGTCTACCCGGACTAACATGCAACTAGGCAAGCCCTTCCTGCACAGCTCTCTTTATGAATGCCTTTCTCCTAGCTTCTCCCTCTTTCCTCAGGACTGCATGATTTCACTCAGAGGGGCTGAGTTTGAGACAGAGAGTTTACCTCAAAGAGGTTCCTAAGGAAACCTTAAGATACACTACTACCCAGAATAGGAGATGTTAGTCAAGGCAACTCAAGTCATGGCCACCTTGTATACAACTGGACTCAACATTGTTGGGTCCACTACTAGCTTCATAATTTTGAGGCCATCATTGCAAGTATTAGAATGTAGGGTACTCAGCACATTGGCTTGCATAATTTATCTTAGTTCCCAATTCTAGGGAACGGTTTTGCACATCCCCACACACCACTTATCTCACATTCATACATTACCAGTTGATAACTGGAAGGAAATAAGTGACTAAATAAAAGCTGGCACTGTTTGGAACAAAGAAGTCAGGTTTTTGAATCACTTCTTTTATTGGACTTGATTGTACACTGTTTCCATTGAAGTAGTGATTTTTAATTCCAAACATCCTAATTCACTTAAACTTGTAAGTTGAAAACAGAAATAGCAGAAATTTAAAAAAATATATGTTACAACATCACTTTAATGCACAGGAGAGAAAAAAGTAGTATGCATTAACACTTCCTTTCAGCCATTTCACCACCAACAGTATTTACCAGTAATGGGAAGTTTTGCTTCCATATCCAGGTGAAATAGATAAAAATGGTTCTGATGCACAGTGCTATTTTGCAAAGATGTATATTTATTAAATTGGTTTTGAAAACTTGAGCCTCTGTGGCATAAATCCTCTCTGAAATCGTTTGGGTTATCTCTCAGGCACGTCATATTCCAATTTCTTCATCTGTTTTTGCTTCCCGGGCACAAGTCTGAGCATTTGAGGGTGAATGATTCTCTTTGTGGTTACTGCCTGGGGGGTAGTCATCAGTGCAGCCTGGCACATAGAGCAGCGGTCTCTGTGATGTCTGATCGATGAGCCAGAAGGCTGTGTAAATGGAAGGCAGCTCTTATTTATTTATTTTCCCCTAGTTACTGGTTGGTAATGTGGGGACTTGAGATAAGTGTTTATTTGCTTTTTCTCTGTGGAAGATAACCCATACGGTGGATTCCTTGCGATCACACTGTAGGAAGCGAAAAACAAGATCAGGGAGTTTTGCATCTTTTGATTTGAACAGGAATTTACACCTTGCTTAAGGATTTCTGGAGAGCATATAGTGCAAGAGAAGGGAAAAGGAAGGTTTCTGTAAGGTTTATGCTCTCCACTAAAAGAGGAAACTGGTTCTCATGCACTAATACTGAGGCAGGAGAATTAGTCAGATTTAATCATTATGATAAACGGCTCCCTCAGAAAAATCTTTGAGCTCATGTCCCTTTTATCTCTACACAAGATTGTTGAAAGAATAAGAAATGCTTAAAGACTGATCCTTCAAAGGAAAAAAGCTTAATCATGAAGGTAATACAGTACAATCTTGACCTACATAGTAAGATCTTTGAATTTAGTGTACACCACTAGTGTTAGGCTATTTCCTTTTTTATCATCCTCTGAAATAGCAAAACCTCAATAAAACGCACTGACCTGAAATATTTTCACACTTAATTACAAGTGGCTTCCTGTTCTTTATGTCAGAAACCTCTCGATACTTCAAAGTGTCTTAAAACATTTTTAATGCCTTCAGCCTGCCTTTTAAAAAAATGTGTAGTTGGGGTGAGAGGTATGGAATAGAAAGAAAATATCCATTTTGTTTATTTAATAATTTATGACTAATGAAGCTGACTAAACCTACTAATGATCTGTCCAAACAGCTTTTCCCTCCAACTCTCAATAGAAGTGTGATGAGCTGGTTCAAGTACTTTACCCTTCATGGTCAGTGACTGAGACAAGTAGGAGAAGGTGGCCTAGCAGGGCCAAAATAGCCCCTGACTGGAGCTGACAAAATGAATTCTAAGAGGAAATCAAGGACTCTTTCTATTTTTGTGTTAGGCTGAGTTTTCCAGAGAAACAAAAACAGTGGCATCCATAAATGAAAGAACTTTATATTAAGAAAGAATTTTATATCAAGAAAGCGACCCAGCCCAGTCCAACTCAAGGGTGTGGTTCAGGTGTCTCCGTAGGCCTGGTGAGTGCAGAGTTTTATGGATCCAAGGTCAGTAGGAACATAGCAGGGTGCCACAGCTCCTATGGTCCCTAGGTGGCAAAGGCCACCAACCCCAGAGCCAGATACGAAATCTAGGCAAGCAGGAAGCAGGATGACCGAGCTGTTGCCGATGAATGTAGCTGACATCTTGAGGCCACTGGGCGGGATGTCACACACGGCTGTCTTGACGTTGTTGGGGATGCACTCCACGAAGTAGCTGCTGTTCTTGTTCTGCACGCTGAGCATCTGCTTGTCCACCTCCTTCATGGACATGTGACCCCAGAAGATGGCAGACACAGTCAGGTAGCGCCCATGTCGGGGATCACAGGCAGCCATCAGGTTGGAACATCTGCTGGGTGAGCTCTGGCATGGTCAGAGTACTGTTTGTTGGCTGCCCTGGCTGGTGAGGGGGGCAAAGCCAGGCATGAAGAAGTGTAGCCGCGGGAAGGGCACCATAGCCACGGCCAGTTTGTGGAGGTCTGCATTCAGCTGGCCAGGGAAACGCAGGCAGGCGGTGACCACGCTCATGGTGGCTGACACCAGGTGGCTGAGGTCTCCAAATGTGGGGGTGGTCAGTTTAAGGGTACGGAAGCAAATGTCATATAGGGCCTCATTGTCAATGCAGTAGGTTTCATCTGTGTTCTCCACCAGCTGGTGGACAGACAGGGTGGCATTATAGGGCACAACCGCGGTATCTGACATCTTAGGGGAGGGCACGACACTGAAGATGTTCATGATGCGGTCGGGGTACTCCTCCCTGATCTTGCTGATGAGCAGCGTGCCCATCCCCCAGAGAGTGGATCAACTGGAAGCCTGGAGACAGTCACGGCTCTCAGACTCTTTTCTTACTACGTCCAGAACGGAGTCCACCAGTTCTGCTCCCTCTGTGTAGTGGTCCTTTGCCCAGTTATTGGTGGCACCACTCTGGCCAAAGATGAAGTTGTCAGGCTTGATGATTTGGTCAAATGGCTCAGATCTGACAGAGTCCATGGTGCCAGGCTCCAGATCCACCAGGATGACCCAAGGTACATATATGTTACCAGCAGCTTCATTGTAGTAAACATTGATTCTTTCCAGTTGCAGGTCACTGTCACCATGGTAACTTCCAGTGGGGTCCATACCATGCTCATCACTGCTGGCCTCCCCCAACTTGGCGCCCATCCGGTTGCCGCACTAGCCCGCCTGGATGTGCACGATCTCGGCGGAGCTGAGTCATTGGCCGGTGGGAACAGGCCTGTGGCCTGTTCCGTTTTCCATGAAAATCAGTGAGAGGCTAACTAGAGGGGTCCTGTTCCACCTTGGGCAACAACACAAGTTCACATTGCTTATTTTTAAGACAAGTCCTCACATTTCCTAAATTAGAAATTGATAAGTAATCTTTTTTCTTCTTCATTTGAAATTTTTGCTGTTAGATCATCTTTCCCTAGACTTCACGCTTGTGGCATTCCATTAAGTTTGGACTTCTGCCCTACTGAGATTATGTTCTCAACCTCTCACCTGAAAACTGGAGGAAAATGCTTACCCCTTTTTAACGTTTATTTTCAGTAGTAGAATCTAGTGAGGAGATTCCCAGCAAGGTGGCAGCAAGGCAAACACACAACGCAGATACTCTACCACAAAGACATGAGAAACCAAAGCAATCAGATGCCGATAATAATCTTCAGACCCTGAGTTTCAGGAAAGAGTTTCCCTATGACTAATGGTCAAGTAAATCAGGTTTATCTCAGCTTCTTAAATAATGATAATGATAATAGTGCCTTCCACATAAGTCATGATTCACTGTCTTCTAACCAGGTTACGCACATGATTTAACTTAATTATTATTGTTAGGTGCCATGGAGATGCCTCTGACTCATACTGCTGCTACCTGCAACAGAGCAACACTGTTTCGATTCCCTCCCTCAGACTGTTAGGCTTGAGCCCATTGTTGGAGTCACTGTGTCACTTCACCTGAGGGTCTTCCTCCTTTTCCATGATCTTCCTCTTTACCGAGGAAGTAAACTGAGGTTTTCTGCTCCCGTAAAGATTGACAGACAAAGAACCAAACAAGGGCAGGCTGCCTGTCCAACAATTGGGTCACTATGAGTCAGAATCAACTTGATGGCAATGAGGGTTTTTTAGTGAGCTTGTTACTTTACCAGGTACAATGTTTTTCTCCGAGGACTGGCACCCTGAAAACATGTTCTCAGTGTTTAAGGCTAAGTCCCGGCATCCGTAAGGAGTCTTCTAGTGGTCCTTCTTCCAAGACAGATTTGGTTTCTTTCTTTGGGCAGTCCATGGGACTTTCATTATTCTTCATCAATACAGGACCATCCTGCAAGTGCATCGATTCGCCTTTAGCTTCCCTTATTCTTTGTTCAGGTTTTATATGCACATGAGGCAATTGAAAATACCATGGTTTAAGTCAGGCACCCTTTAGTCCTCGAAGAGATGTCTTTGTTCTTTAACACTTTAAAGAGGCTTATGCAGGAGATTTCCCCAATCCAATATATTTTATTTTTTGATTGTTTCTTACATGAGTGTTGATTGTAGATCTAAGTAAAATTAAATCCTTGATAACATCAATCTTTTCTCTGTTTATCATGGTGTTGTCTCTTGGTCCAGTTGTGAGGATTTGGGTTTTCTTCCCACTGAGTTGTCATCCACACTGAAGGCTGCAATCCTTGATATCCACCAGCCAGTGCCTCAAGTCCTCCTCACTTTCAGCAAGCAAGGTTGTGTCATCCACACATCTCAGGTTGTTAATCAGCTTTCCTCCTACCCTCCCGGCAAACTCTTTTCCATGTAATTGCTCAGCATACAAATTGAACAAAGATGCCGAAAGGGCACAACCTTGAAGTACATATTTTCTGATTTTAAAAAATCTAACTTTACCGCACCACAATCCTGTAAGATAGAGTATGATACCATGACCCCCACTTGACAGATAAGTAAATCAGAATTCAAGGCAACCAAGTGGCTCACACATGATCACAATGCCATTGGGACATGTTTTCTGAGTCTAAAATTGTTCATAACACATAAAGAACTAGTAATATAAGTAGGAATGTCCTGACCATAGCAAGTCCTTTGGAAATCAATAAACATATCATTACTACTCTTCACTTTACCATCAAATGTAAACATCACAATAGAGACTATGTTATGAGGTGAAAAGTTTTGATCTGAACATGTAATTATTTAATGTACATATTTTCCATAACTAAAGTATCGAGTTAAATTGCAGATAGCCTCTCCTTATATTTTTCTAGTCTCTCTTCTTGTTTTCTCTTAGACACTACATTTGTCCATCTCCAGAAACGGCCCACGTTACTTCAGAGCCTGCATTTCTTGTCTCTCTGGTGTCTACCTTCTCAGCCTCACCACGGAGCCCATAGAGGAGGCCCCTGGTAAGGTAGCATGGATGAGGCAAGCTCATCTGTCTCAACTTCCACCAAGTCAATTCTTACTCATCGCTGTTGTTAGGTTCTGTCCAATGAATTCGGACTCGTGGTGACTCTATGTACAAGAGCAGCAAACAGGGTGGTTTTGTCTCATCCTTACAATCGTTATATCGGAGCCCATTGTGGCAGTCAATGTGTCAATCTATCTCACCCAGGGTCGTCTTCCTTTTCGCTGTCCCTCCACTTTACCAAGCACGCTGTCCTTTTCTGATAACATGTCCAAAGTATGTGAGGCAAAACCTCCCCATCCGTGATTCTAAAGAAATTCTGGCTGGATTTCTTCCAAAGACAGACTAGTTAATTTTGTTGGCAATCCATAGTACTTTCAATATTCTTTACAAGCACCTTAATTCAGATGCAACAATTTTTTCTTATGCCTTCCTTATTCATTGTCCTATTTCACATGCATATGGAGTGATTGAAAACACTATGGCTTGGGTCAGACACACCATAGTCCACAAAGTAGCATTCTTCTTCTTGATCATTGTAAAGATGTCATGTGCCATAAATTTACCCAAAGTAATATGTCATTTGCTATCTTTCTTACTTCTTCCAAGAGCATTGATTGTGGATCCAAATAAGATGAAACCCTGGACACACTCAATCTTTCTCTGTTTGTTGGTCCAATTGTGAGGATTTTGACCTTTCTTTATATTAAGTTATAATCCACACTGAAGTGCGGCTGTAATCTTTGATCTTCACCAGTGTGTTACCTATATCTATCTATCTATCTATCTATCAATCTATCTATCTGATAGATTTATACCACACAAAGAAATATGATGGTTAAATTGTCCACACAGCAGTACAGATGGCTCAGTTCAACTCACTTCTGTGGAACAGTTAATATTCTGGAAGTGTTTCAATTCACAGGGTTGCTGGTTCCAAAGTCAAGAACGTAGACAGCTGAGTCTTTCCCCAGGCAATTCAGGTAGAGTCTGCCCTCAGGTAGCAACCAATAGAGCAGGTCACCCACAGTCAGCAGTTCAGGAGCTTAGAGAAGCAGGATAAAATATGGAACTCAAGCAATGCAAGACGAGAGGAGGATCCACCAGCCTCAAGCTCAATCAATGTACACACCAGCAGCATGGCAAAGCAAGTCTCAAAGGAACCTCAAGCTCTAGTGACATGATCCATGGGTTGGCTGTCCCACAGGTAGTGTAGTTCACAAGCTGGGGCAGAGAAGTAGCTAAACCAGCCGCATGCTGGTGTGATCACCACAGAGCAAGAGAGCAAGGGCGGATCTTGTTGAGCCTTTGCCTTCCAATCAAACTGAGACCTGATTAATCTTACATCTTCCTATTGGCCAGGTTGGCACAATAAACCTTCCTATCACAACCAGTAAGTGCTCCAAATCTTTCAGCAAGCAAAGTTGTTATCATCTGCATATCACAGGTTGTTGATAAGCCTTCTTTCAGTCCTGGTGCTGAATTCTTTATATAGTGCAGCTACTTGAATTATTTGCTCAAGATAAAATTGAAAAGTGTGGTGAAAAGATAGAACCCTGACACCATGTAATATTCCCTGAGTCAGAATCGATTCAGTGACAGTGAGTTTGTGGGTTTTGTTTATTTCCTTGAGTATTCCCTGGTTCTAGAGTTCCCGTACTTCTTAATGCTATCCATAGGTTGTACGGACTCAAACAGTCCAATGCCTTTGCACAGTCAATGAAACACAAGTAAGATCTTTCCGATTTTGTGTGCTTTCTGGCAGCTCTCTATTGATGTATGCTGTAAGTATTGTTGAATTACTTTCGGCAAAGTTTTACTTATATCTGTTATTGATGATATTGTTCCATTATTCCACTAGACCACCTTTGTTTGGAATGGCTACCAATATAAATCTCTTCAAGTCAGCTGGCCAAGTAGCTGTCTTCCAAATTTCCTGATACAGGTGAGAAATGCTCTCCGTACATTATCAGCTTACCACTTTAGTAGATATCCTGCCAATTCGTTGACCCTTGCTTTTTGCTAATGCCTTCAGTACAGCTTGGACTTCTTCATTACCATTGTTTCTTGGCCATTTGCTAGGTTCCCTGAGGCTAAAAATTTTTACAGAAGCACACAGTCTCATTTTCTCTGTCGTGGAACACCACTCTGTGTTTAGCAGTCCAATGCTTACCAGGTAAACTATGAGCTTCTAAAGATTGTTGGTCAATTTTTGTCTGTAAATACAAAGTTCTTCGCATTGGACTGGGGCCATACACAGTATCTAACATTTGTGAATGATAAATAGATTGAAACAAAAAATACTTTCAGCTATGATGTTTTACACCGTTTTACAGTTGTAAAACACTTTTCTATGTGAATATGTAACCTTTTACTTTCAAGATCTCAAAACATTTTTTTTAACTCTCCATTGTGATTAGTTGTTGTCTAGTTGATTCTGACTTTTCATGACCTCAAGTGTGCAGAACAGCACACCACAGGGTTTTCAAGGCTTAGACCTCTGGAAGTACATCGCTGGACTTTACTTACCAGGCACCTCAGAGTGGGTTCAAACTTCCAGTGTTTAGGTTTGTATTCCAGGGTTTAACATGTGAACTAACCCAAACCCAAGCCCACCGCCATCAAGTTGACTCTAAGAATGACCCCATCTATATAGGGTTCCCAAGGCTGTAAGTCTTTCCAGAAGCAGCTGCATGCCAGTGTATTGGAACCAGGTATCTTGATATGTCTATTCTCACACTTACCTGACAGCGCTATCAGGGCTTCTTTGTGCTACCTTTAATTTCTAACTTATCATTAATACACATCAAAGGAATAATGAGCAAATTAGCTGATGAATACAATACCTCTAAAAAACCAAAAGCAAACAAACAAACTCACTGCAATCCAGTCGATGCCAACTCACAGGAGCACTATGTGGATGGTGTTTAATAAGAACTACTCTTATTTAAAATGCAAATCAGTTATATATATGTGCAATTAACGTCTAGATTTACTGAATTTAAATAGATACATTCACATACTTTATCCCCCAAACAAATGCAATGTAAAATGTTTAAAACTTGTCAAGGGGTCTGTATGAAAGGCATGAAAAAATACAACTTGCCAGGTTGGATATTGATTTCAACACTTCTGACTTGGGAAAATAAAATCAATGTTTAACATGGCAGCAAAGACTAATGTCGGGGCTAAATGAGCTTCTTGTGTGTATTCATTCTGATGAAAAGTGAAACAAAAGGGAGCCACTGTGAATTACCACTGTGACGCAATGGACTGAGCTGCACGTGCTGCCACAGTGTGGCTGAAATGTCATCAGATCTGTGAGGACTTGCTCCTCTGGATGCTGTTTGCCTGGCGGGAGCAGCGGCAGGCAGATCTTCGGTTCAGTAATTTTACCACGTATATAAAATATCAGCCAAGTTCAACAGAAAATACTCAGAATAAGAACAGCACTAGAAAGACATCCAAGCCCTAACTGACAGCATGGCTGTTTCAGAGACTTGATTCGAAGAACGATGCAGCTGTATCTTGGTAAACATTCAGAAAGGAGCCATGAAAGCCAGGCATTCCACTGCATGGTCAAAGCCACGCAAGAAACATCATATCTCTTTGCGGCTCTGTAAGCAAGCAAAGAAGGAGACCTATAAGCAAATATTTGATGAGAGGAAACATATAAAAGCACTGTTTTCACACCTGGTCTGGGTAAGACATGCTACATTATATGTGGGATTTAAGTACTATACAGGATGTGGTACTGTGGAGATAGAAAATTCCATCTTATGATTATCTCAAGGATTGACTTCTTTTTTTTGCTTAACATATATCAATAAGGACCTTTCCGGGATACGGTGAGCTTGCAAAGGGAATCAGTCACAATCTGTGCTTAGGTGCCCTCATTTGGTTAAAAATGCAGCCATAATAGTAAAATTAGTTGTAGGTTGTAATAAAGAGTGTGTTGTTCTTGCATGAAGACATATTCCTACAGAACCCTGAGAGATTTGTGTTTTACTAGACTTAAATTTAAGTATTATTATGTCATCATAGAGATATTTACTTTGACACATTTGACCCACAGAAATATTATTTGGGAAGTTATTCCTTCAAGTGTAGAGTCTTGTTAAGTAAAAAGGTTGCTGATGTTGCTGTCATTGCTGTTGCTGGGTGACATCTAGTCCGTTCTGACTCGTAGCAGTCTGAAGCATGACAGAATGAAATACTGTCCAGTCCTGCACCTATTGCTGTGTTGAGCCCATTGCTGCAGCCACCTGACCATCCACCTCTCTTTGGCTGACCCTGTACTTTACCTAGCAGCTGTCCTTCTCCAGAGACTAATCCCTCCTGATAACATGTCCAAAGTATGTGACACAAAGTTTCCTCAGATTTACTTTTAAGGTGCATTCTGGCTCTTCTTCCAAGGCAGATTTATTTTTCTTCTCTAGCAGTCCATGGTATATTCCACATGCTTTACCAACACCATAATTCAAATGCATCATAGTTCTTAAGTATACCTTAATATTACAGATTTTGTATGCCTAAAATGTGATGCAAAAGATCACAATTTGGGTCAGGCACAGTTGAGTCCTCCAAGTGATATCTTTGTTCTTGAATACTTTGAAGAGTCTTTATACTGTATACATTTCCCAATGCAATAAGTCATTTCATTTCTTGATTGTTTGCATTGATTGTGGACCAAGAAAAATGAAAGTTTTGATTATGTCAATCTTTTATTTGCCTATTGTTTGTATGTTCAGATTTTGCTATTTATTTATTTCCTAAGACTTTATTGTGGAAGAAAGATGAGACTGTCTGTTCTCTAAAAGACTGATCATCTCAGAACTGCTAAATAGGGCCACTGTGAATTAGAATCAACACAAAGACTGGATTTTTTGAAAGACATTTTTTTTCTTAATCATTTTATTGGGGGCTCTTACAACTCTTGTTACCATCCACACATCAATTGTATCTGACATATTAGTACATATATTCCATCATTCTTTTCTAGACATTTACTTTCCATTGAGCCCTTGGAATCAGCTCCTTCAACCCCTGCCCAACCTTCATTGCCCCTTGATAGATTGTAGAGTGTTAATTATTTTTAAATCACACACCAACCGCTGTCTCCCTTCCCCTCTGGTTTCTGTTGTTCTCCCCCCAGGATTGGGGTGTATGGTTATGTGCCATTCATTCTGATTGGTGCCCTCTTCCCTCTCCTCCTCTCCTTACCCTTTTGGAGTCTCTATTACCATTCCTGCTCCTGGGTTCCATGTGTTGTGAGTTTCATCTCTTGCCTGTACCTATGTACATGCTCCCGTCTAGTCTAGATTTGGAAGCAGCACTGCGGTCATGATAGCATGGGGTGAGGAGACCTCAACGAATCAGATGTATATTACATGACCCATTAGTGCCCTACTGCACCCTGATTGTCTCATCCCCTTCCTGAGACCCCTCTGTGGGGGGTTGTTCCATTGTCCATAGATGAGCTTTGTGTCTCCGCTCCAAACCCCCCTCCATTCTCACCAATGCATTTTTGTTTGTTTGTTTACTGTTTGTTGTGAATCTTCTGGTGCCCGTTGCCTGGTTTCGATGACACCTCCCAATCGCACCAGCTGGTGTGCTTCCTTGTGGGCTTGTTGCTTCACTGTTGGATAACCACTTGTTTAACTTCAAGCCTTTAAGACCCCAGACACTGTATCTTTTAATAGCCGGGCACCATCCTCTGCCTTCACCACATCTGCTTATCACCATTTTGTCTTCAGCAATTATGTAGGGGAGGTGTATGTGAGCATCACAGAATGCCAATTTGTTAGAACAAAGTGTTCTTGTATTGAGGGAAGGTATGTGCTGAGGCTCAAGGCCATCTGCAGCTTCGGTGTATTGTCTTATAAATATATGTACATAGGCCAACACCACTATTGTTAAAGATTAATGTATTTAAATAATGTACACATCTGTTAATCTCCCTATGTATGCCTTTGCTTCCTAGAGCTTGCCTCTGTTTACTTTTGCCTCCTCCTGCCCCGCATCACTTTCCCCCTTCTTCTACCTCTTAGTGCTTCCTCTTCACTAGCTTGGTGCTGCTCTAATACTCATTCTACTTCCCTAGTTGATCCCCTGTCCATGATGCCATCCGCTCATCACACCCTTCTCCCCACCTCCTCCTTCCCCCTCTACCTCCTTGGACCATTGGCCCCATTGCCTTCTCCCTGAGCTTCCCTCCCATGACTAACCCATATAATTAGACAAACCAGCAATCTCCTAGTCTGATAAGAAAACATATGGTTGAAGAAATAAAAGGAAAGAGAAAAAGATGAGAGGGGGGGGGGGAAGAAAGAACCCCCTACATAAGTCCAGGTCTGTTTGCTGGATGGACCTCATGAGAGCCTCCCCCGTGGTCCTGAGGGAGATCCGGGTTTGCCCCGCCTAGCCCAAAGTACATCCTTGGGGCTCCCCAGGGGTTCTGTGGCTCGGCTTTACTCCGATTGTTGATCTGTTATGCTCCCTTCCCACACTGTCTCCCTACCGTGT
This sequence comes from Tenrec ecaudatus, assembly GCF_050624435.1. Taxonomy (NCBI): domain Eukaryota; kingdom Metazoa; phylum Chordata; class Mammalia; order Afrosoricida; family Tenrecidae; genus Tenrec; species Tenrec ecaudatus. The sequence continues at coordinate 94,541,731 of NC_134536.1, forward strand.
GTCCCTGTTATTGTCCCCTGTTTCTGTATGCTCCAGTTAGGGGACGGAAGACTTTTTATTAACATAGTTTTGATGAATCATACTTCTACTTGTCAGGTCCAACATGAATGATAAATGAGACAAATGCATAAAATAATCACAAATTTATATTATGATATGTGAGTATAACTTTGAGAGTAATTTTCTTGATATTAATTTATTGCTATATAAGGGGAACCCCAAAAATAATTTTTCAAAGCTACACATTTAATTTTTTTCCCTTACACACCAACCTTATCACCTTTAAAGTACCCTCCATTACATTTAATACATTTGTCAAAACTGCGGTTCCATTCTTGGAGACACTTTTCAAACTAATCTCTTTGGCTGGCTGACAGAACCCCCCCTCATGTTTTTCTTCACCGTTTTTATGTTGGCATCAAATCACTGTCCTTTATGTCCCCCTTCATTCATGGAAACAAAAATAAGTCACACAGAGCAAGGTCAAGTGAGTAAGGTGTATGAGGCAAGAGAGGCATACTGGGTTTTGTTCTCCAAAACCTGGCACACTGAGATGGCTGTGTGAGCAGGTGCATTGTCATGGTGGCAAAACCAGTCCCCCCATCTGCCACAAATCAGGTCTTTTGCCTCCTATTGTTACACGATCTTTTCAGAACCTCTACCTAGAAAGCTTGACGAACAGTCTGATCTGGTGGAGTGAACTCCAAATGCACTAGAAGTTGACATTTTCATCAGTTAGGGAAGTGGACTGGATGTCCAGAATGAGGTTTGTCATCAACCAACATTTCACCTTTTTAAAAAAATTAATCATTTAATGCGGGGGCTCTTACAAATCTTATGACAATCCATCATTCTATATTATTAAGCACACTTGTACCTGTGTTGCTGTCAACATTTCCAAGACATTTTCTTCCTACTTGAGCCCTTCGTATCAGCTCCTCTCTTTTTCCTTTCCTTCCCCAAACTCCCACCCTCATGTATTCTTGATCAATTATATATTATTATTGTTATTTCATGTCTTATGTGTCCTTTGTCTCCCTTCACCCACATTTCTGTTATTCTTCCTCCTGGGGTGTGGGTATATATCCAACCTTGTAATGGGCTCCCCCTTTCTCTCCACCCCCACCATCCCCCTACCCTCATGATATCGATATTCCCACTATTGTCCCTGAGGGTTTTATCTGTCCTGAATTCCATGTGTCAAGAGCTATTATCTGTACCGACATGTGTTCTCTGGTCTAGCCAGATTTGTAAGGTAGATCTGGGTCATGTGTGTGAGGGGAAAAAAACCAGAGAGGGGAAATACTGGACATTTCTCTGGTCAGACAGACACGTGAGGAGGTGGTTATTCTGAGAACTTCTCCAACAGAACATTTCACTGAGACACTGGGAGGTGGGAAACACAGGTGCCTCTTGGCGAGACTGAGACTATCAATAGGGACCTTCCTCCAAGGAAGTCAGGACCAGGTGTCAGTGCAGTTTGCGAGTGGCTTTTTGCTGATAGAACTTACTAAGTATCTTGTTACATCACCACACATGGCAACCCCATACAATCTAGTGTCCCATCATCAGTGCTATTGTGTTTTTTCATTTGGTACTGACGAGTTTCTCTTACCAGCATGTAAAAGGCATCTTCAACCCCCTGTCTGGGGTTGAATGAACAGAAGTCCATAGCTTTTGGCCAGTTCATGTGCTTGTTTTTGTGTCAACTGTCCTTGTTGGCAAATCACACTTGTTTCCTACCATCATCATAGGTACATCATCTTTTACTCCTTTAATCTGGCCCCCTGTGGAGGTTAATAGCTGCAAATGATTCGCTATTATTGATGGCAAACACACAGAGGCAGTCTTCACCTGTCCTCTTGTACTGGTCTCTCATGGCCCTGTACTCCTCCTGTCCAGCCACGTCCAGTATGTCCAGCACACAAGTTTCACCGTCTATAACCACCTGCTTTTGGTATGAATCCTCTATGGTGGGGTCATACTCAACGACAAAGTGGTTCTGGATTAGCTGGATTGTCGGAGCACTTTTCCCAACACCATCTCCGCCAACCACCACCACTTTGTACTCAGTCATTCCACACCAGCAAGGAGCTCAAGCTCTGCTGCCTCCACATTGGGCAGTTTCAGTATCACAAGCAGGACAAGGTTGGAGACCCTGGAACCGCCATGAAGAGCCCCCACTGGGGAGCGGCACTCATCTTTTTGTTCTTCTGGTTAGACTTATTCCCAAGTACTTCACCTTATGAGTGGCTATTATGAATAGCTTTGGGATGACATTAAGAACATAATCCAAGGAGAAAGCAAAAATCATTAAAAATATATGAAACAAAAGATTAAGTTGGATGTCAGAAGAGACTGTAACTTGCTCCTGTCAGTAGAGTAAATAATGCAAATGGAAGAAATGAAGTAAAAGAGCTAGCTGAACAGAAAATCTCACTGGGCAGCTTGAGAAGACAAAGTGAAGTATGACAATGAAATGTGCAAAGACCTGGAGGTAGAGCCACAAAGGAAGGCCATGCTCAGCATATCTCAAGCCGAGAGAACTGAGAACATAAAATCCAAGCCTTCAATACTAATAGTAGAAGATTCCACAGACAAAGTATTGACCAATGCAAGAAGCACCAAGAGAAGATCCAAGGAACGAATGCACCGAACAACTGAAGTCAACCATTTCGAGACAGCATATGATCAAGAACCAAAGGTACTGAAGGAAACAGTCCAAGTATCACTGAAGGCATTAGTGAGAAACAAGTTTCCAGTAACTGACGGAATACCAAGTGAAACGTTTCGATACACCGATGAAGCACTAACACACCTATGGAAAAAAAAAACCCTGTAAAATAGTTACTGTCAAACCAACGGAAAGAGTTCTATATATGTGCCCATTCCAAAGAAAGGTGATCCTATAGATGGTGGAAATGATTGAACAACATCATTCATATCACATGCAAGTAAAATTTTGCCGAAGACCATTCAACAATAGTTGCGCTAGTACATTGGTACAAAGCTTCCAGAAATGTAAGTCAGATTCAGAAGAGGATGTGAAACAAGGGCTATCATTGCAGGTGTCAGATGGATCTTGACTCAAAGCAGGGAATACCAGAAAAATATTTACTTTGGTTTATTGATTATGCAATGACATTCTACTATGTGGATCATAACCAACTGTGGATAGAATCAAGAAGATTGAGGATTCCAGAACACTTCATCGGCCTCATGGGAAGCTGGACACGGATCAGGATGCGATTGTTTGAACAGAACCACAGAATCTTGCCTGGCTTAAAATCAGTCAAGGCATGTGTCAGGGTTGATCCTCTCACCATATTTACTCATATTTGCTGGGCAAACAATCTCAGAAGCTGGACTATAATTGGAGGAATATTCAATATGCAGATGACACAACCTTACTTGAAAGAGGACTTGAAGCGTTTGCTGATGAAAATCAAAGATTGCAGCCTTCTATATGAATTACAACTCAATGTAAAGAAAACCCAAATCCTCACAACTGGACCAATAGTTAGCAACATGATAAATGGAGAAAAGATGTAAGGTGTCATGGATTGTACCTTGCTTGGATTCACAATCAATGCTCATGGAAGCAGCAGTCAAGAAGTCAAATGACTCAATCAAGTCATTGGTAAATTTTCTAAATAACTCTCAAAAGTATTGAAGAGCTCAAAAGTATTGAAGAGCAAGGAGGACTAAGATGTGCCTGACCGAAGCCATGGTATTTTTAATCTCCTCATATATATGTTGGACATTGAATAAGGAGCCCCAAGAAGAATGGATGCATTTGAATTGTGGTGGTAGTGAAAGGATATTGACAGTACCATGGACTGTCAAAAGAACAAACAAATCTGTCTTGGAAGATGTACAACCAGATGCTTCTTAGAAGTGAAGAAGGCAAGATTTCATCTCCTGTACTTTGGGCATGTTATCAAGATAGACCCGTGGCTGGAGAAGGATTATTATGGTGAAGCTTGGTGAAGCAAAAGGTCAGCGAGAAAGAAGACTCATGACGAAATGAACTGACACAGGGCTATCATAATGGGCTCACACATCCCAACAATTAGGACAGTGCAGCCTGGACAGAATTTTATTCTGTTGTGCATAGGGTCACTATGAGTCAGACCGACAGCACACACCTAACAGCACATTTCCCTTTCTTGTCAAATAGCTCTGGCTAAGGCTTATTGAATATTGAAAATGAGTGGTGATAAAGGGCATTCTTGCCTGTTGGCTGTTTGCAGGCGGAAATGTTTTCAGTGTGTCTTTGTGGAGACTAAGGTTGGTGACTGGTTTTGCATATGTGCCTTTTAATTATGTTGAAGAAGTTTTCATTGCATGGTATATGTGGTAGAATTCATCAGTGAAGCTGTCTGGGCCAGGAATCCTTTTGCTATGGCTCATTTCAAATTTTCAGCCTTAGTGTGTGTCAGTTTAGGTAGATAAGGAGTTTTTAGAATTTCATCAAGTTTTAGGTTATCAAATTTCTTCACAGTATTCTATTATTATCCTGCTTTATTTCAGATGATTTTATTGTTATGACACTCATTTCATTTCCGATTCAAGGTACTTGTACACTCTTTTCCTTTATTAGATTGTCCGATGATTTGTTGACTTTATCAATCTTTTTACAGAACCAACATCTAGTATTTTTATCCTTTCTTTTGTTTTTCTGTTTTCTATTTATTTCTGCTCTAAACTTTATTATTTTTCCTTATTTCTGGATTTGGTAAGCTTGTTTTGCAGCTTTTGCACCTCCTATTTGTTGGAGATGTTGAGTTAAGGTGTGGATTTGGGCTCTTCCTTCTTTTTAAAAAAAATTATTTTATTGAGGGATCATACAAGTCTTATCACAATCCATACATACATCCACTGTATCGAGCACATTTGCACATCTGTTTCCCTCATTATTCTCAAAACATTTGCTTTCTGTTTGGGCCCTTGGTATCAGCTCCTCATCTTTACCCCTCCCTCCCTGCTCCCCCTTCCTCCGTGAATCCTTGATAATTTATAAATTATTATTTGTCATGTTTTACACTGTCCAATGTCTCCCTTCATCCAGTCCTCAGCTTCTTCCTTCTTGTTTGATGTGTGCATTTATTATTCTAAATTTCCCTCTGAGCACTGCTTTTGCTTGCCTCAAAATTTTCCTGTCCACTGTATCTTCATCCTTATTCGATTCAATGAATTATTTTATTTTTAATTTCTTCTATTACCCAGTGGTTTTAAAGCAGGGTGTTATTCAATTTCTATGAATTTTATTTTTCCCTTTGATCTGCCTATTGTTGAATTCATTTTTTGTGTGTTGTCATATGAGAAGATACTAGTATTTCAGTGTTTTAAAATTTATTAAGGCTTGCTTTGTGTTCTAACATATGGTCTGTTTTGGAGAATGTTTCATGTGCACTGAAATAAAACATATATAGGGCTGTTTGGGGATGGAGTGTTTATGAGGTTAAATTTACTGATTGGGTTATTTAGTTCTTAATGTCTTTATTGAGTTTCTTTCTAGTTGTTCTGTCCTTCATCAAAAATATAATCTCCTTTATGGTAGAGTTGTCCATTTCTTCCTTAAGTTCTATTACTGTTTGATGTATGTTTTGAGGCTCTTTCATTGAGTGTATAAGTATTTACTATGGCTCTGTCCTTCAGTTGAATTTGCTCTTCAATCATTATATAATTTCCTTTTTTGTCTCTTATGCTAACTTTTGTTCAAAGTTTATTTTATCAGAAAATGATATACTGATACTGGCCCTTTTTGGATTGCAATTAACTTGATATATGTTTTCAATCCTTTGCTCTTTAGTCGATTTTTGTCTTTGTGCCTGAAGTGTGTTTCTTGTACACAGTGTATTGGTGACTCCTCTTTTTTTATCCACTCTGCTACTCTCTTCTTTTAACTGGCACATGTAATACATTTACATTTAGTGTAATCATTGATGGGTATGAATGTTATGCTATTGCTTTGATGAATGAGCTTTGTGTGTGTGTGAATCTTCTGGTGTCTTCTATATAATTTTCTGTGTTGAGATTTTTTTATGATTTTATTATTTTCTTCATTGGTGTTATTTTAGTATTTACTGATCTTTCTTTTTAAAATTTTGATGAGAGCATTTATTAATTTCATTTCAGGTTACTATGTAATCTGTTAATTTCTTCCAAGTTTAAAACCATCTGCTAGATTTTGAAATCTGCATGACTTCCTCTCTATTTGGAAATTCTGCCATGATAGTATTTCTTTTTGCTTTGTATTGTCTTCATTTACAAATAGATTTTGTTTGTTTGTTTACAACTTTCAGTCTTGAAGATTTTTCTACTTTGGATATTTTTATACCTGGGTTGAATCTTAGTGTTGTTGTCATTTCCGTTAACTTCAGGCTGTTGTCTTTGTCCAAAGACCTCCCATTAGAATTTCTTGTAAATTGATCTGAATTTCATAAAGTCCTTTAATATCTGTTTACCTGGAAGTGTTTTAAGTTTTTCATATTTGAGGGAGAATTTTGCTGCATCTATAAATCTTTGTTGGAAATGTTTTTCTTTCAGGATTTTGTATGTGTCAACCCATTGCCTTCATGACTGCTTGGATTCTGCTGAGAAACCAGAGCTGGGTTTTATTGGTTCTCCTTTGTACATAACTTTATTTTTCCTGAGCTGCTTTCAGTATTCTTTTCTTATCTTCAGTTTTGGACACTTTGACTGTGATATGTCTTTATTATTTTCTTTTAGGTCTAATCTTTTGGGAATTGTACAACTTTTGAGTGCATATTTCTCATCTTTCATAATATTAGGGAAGTTTTCTTCAAACAATTATTCCACAATTTTCTCTGTGCTGTTAAAAGTCATTTCCTTATACAAATTATTCCTCTTGATAGTGCCCCATATTCTTCTTTAAGGTTGTTTTTCAGATAATTCATCTAGCAAATTATCCTGCTAGCAGATTAGTGAGGGATTTGTTGTCAGTCTCACTAATTCTGTCTTCCTTTTGCCCTTTGATGGCGATGCATCTATTTCTGAAATCCTAGTGTTAATCTTCTAGATTTCTATTAGTTGCTTCTGTATGGTTTCTAATTTTTCATTTATTTTATCAGTTTGTTCTTGTAGTGTTTTCCTGAATGGTCCTACATTTTGGCTTAGATTTGCCTAGAATTTATCTGTAGCTTTCTCGATCTTTCTTTCAGTCCACTGACAATACTTAAATATCATATTTTTGAATTTCTTATCCCATGTTTTCAATGAGATGACTTCACCAGAAAGGTTTGATGTTTCTGTATTTTGTTCACTCGTTTGAGTCATTCTAACTAGTTTCTTTGTGTTAATGGAAATTGTCTTTTCATCCAGACCCAGAGCAGCCATTTAACCTTTTTTACAGCAAGTGGAGCCAAATATCGGGGTTTTGTTCCGATTAAACATTGCTGGCAAAAAGGTTAAATGACAGTTCTGGGTCTGGACCAAAAATAGTCATCCACTCCATTTGTCTCATCACTTGTTACTTTTGTTCAGCTCCTTCTAGTATGCTTTCTATGTACCCGTGTTAGGCCGGGTTCAACAGAGAAACAAATCCAGGGACATTCATATGTGTGTACGAGAGAGTTTTATCAGCTAGGCCACAGAGAGGACCACATGGTCGGCCCCACTATAAGACATGATATCCCTCACTGACCCATAGTCCTACAGGAGACAACACCGGAGACACAGTGTGGGAATTGCACCTGATTTGATCCCGCCACACCGAGGCAAAACACTAAGGGGGTGCAACAGAACAGCAAGGGAATGGAGTGGTGAGGTCCCCAGGGAATGCTGAAGGTGGACTTTGGGGCCATGGTGAAGTGCCCCAACAGACTGGACTGGGAAACACTCCTAAAGGCCAACAAACAGTCCTTGAACAAAAAATTAAGAGAGAGAGAGAGAGCGCGCGCGCTTTATATCAAAAAGCAATTGTATATTGAGAAAATATCCCAGTCCAGATCAAGTCCATAAGTCTGCTATTAGCCCATATGTCTGATACTAGTCCATAAATTCCTCTTCAGACTCACACACAAAGACTGCAATGATGCTGAGTGCAAGAAGATTATGGACAGTCGGGTGGAAAGTCCTGTAGATCCAGGGGTGGGGGACACATCTCCAGGGTCATCAGCAGGGCTCCATATGGCTTGTCCACAGCAATGTGAAGCAGGGAAAGCATGTGTCCCATCTCCAGGGAGAAGGAGGGGAAGTTCCCAGAATCCTCCTGAGATAGCCATGCCCACAAGGAGGCACATCAGGCTGGGATGTGATTAGACTCCACCCCTAGACTTATTTATCAAGTTGATATGAAATTATGTACTATGACACTACCTTTATGCCTTTTTCTCAGAAATGCAGGGTTCTGCATACATAGAATATATCTATTCTATATTGCTTTTGTACAGGATCTGAGTTGCATACCTGCCTAATCTGCCATGTTATTGGAAGTCTCCATTACCTCTTAACTCCATAACATTTTTCAAGCTCCTCATATTGCTGTTTTCCATTGTGACAGGGTTTGCAGAAAATTTGATATAAATAACAAAAAGTAAAAGTAACAAATAAGCAACAAAAATTCCCCAAGTGAATTTGCTATTATTTTGTTTGATATCTTCAAATTCATTGGTTAATCCTGGGAGTTGACATTTGACAAGCATTTGTTTTTTGTTTTAAACTTTTGTTATATTTTTTATAGATATACTTTGTTCTTTTAACTTTTTGAAGGTTTATGCAATCAAAATATGTTTGTATGTAATGAAAACAAAACACAACACAAATGGAATTATGCCTCCTCAGCAGCTAGATGAACATGAACATACTGCTCCTCCCCATCCCCGTCCCCCTTCAAAGAAAAAAACTCCCCTGGGTGGATCTTGTGTAGTACCCATTTTTCCCATAATGCAAGCATCAGGTAACTTGCTGCACTCAGTGGCATCTCCTGGGAAGGTTCTTTCTGGTCGCAGTGAATTTTTTCATCAAAGCAGTTTCACTTGTACCTCGTTTTTTTGTTTGTTTGTTTTGTGATAGCCAATTTAAAAGAACAGCACGCAGCTATGAAATTTTATTTCCTGCTTTGGAAAAATGCCACAGAAACCATTGTGATGCTGAACACAGCTTGCAAGGACAGCACTATGGGAAAAGCTCGAGTACACAGGTGGTTTGTTTCCAAAAAAGGTGAAATGTCGATTGATGACAAACCTCATTCTGCACATCTGTGAACTTCCCAGAAATGTTGACTCATAGTGCATTTGGGGTTTGTTCCACCAGATCAGACTGTTAATCAAGCTTTCTATTTAGAGACTCTGAAAAGATTGTGTAATAGTATGGGACAAAAAGGCCTGATTTGTGGCAAACAGGGAACTGGTTTTGCCACCACTACGATGCACCTGCTCACACAGCCATCTCAGTGTGCCAATTTGGGGCAAAATCCAACATGCCTCCGACACACCTGACTCACCTGCCCTTGCTCTGTGCATCTTGTTTTTGTTTCCACAAATAAAGAGGAGCATGAAAGGACAGCAATTTGACAATGTAGAAAAGGTGAAGAAACGACCAAGGGAGGTGCTGTCAGCCATCCAAATAGATGAGCTTGAAAAGTGTTTCCAAGAATGGAACTACAGATTTGACAAATGTATTAAGTGTGATGGAGAGTACTTTAAAGATGATAAGCTTGTTGTTTAAAAAAAAAACTTTAAATACATAGCCTTAAAAAAATTCAATTTGGGGGGGTTGGGGAGTACCCCCTCATATAAATAGTAGGCATCAATTACTGATTTACAAAAACCTTTAGGTTTTTATTTTGACACTACTATGAAAATAAAATAGATTCAGAGGCTCATGGACAAATATATTTGACAAAATGGAAACCAAGAACACAGTTTCCTTCCGTAGAACTGCAAGCAACAGGACTCCAGCATATTAACATAATCACATAATGAGCTGATGGAAAACCAGCAGGAGGGGCAGAGTGAATCAGAAAATAAATGAGTAAATTTATTTTGGTGGCCTAATGCTATTAAGAAAAACATTAATTCGAACTGTTTTTCTAAGCTTCTTAATAACAAACTGTCTCTATCTGTCTTAACTTTATTTTCTCAATTATTTGACATTTTTTAGATAAATATTTCAAATATTACACTTAACTAAATCAATTTAATAAATATCAGAAAACTCCTATTTCTGTGTTTTAAGTGAGAAACAGGGGCCTTGGTGCAGAGTGGTTAGGAATTGGACTGCAAACCAATAGATCAGCAGTTTGAAACCACCAGCTGCTCTTCAGTAGAAAGAGAGGAATTTCTACTCCCATAAGCAGCTGCAGACTGGGAAACTCACAGGCTCAGTTCTACTCTGTCCTATAGTGTTGCTGTGAGTGGGCATCGACTTCATGGCAGTGAGCTTAACTGGGAAACGTACCTCCAGAACTGTGTTTTAGAAGGCCTACGGACCTAAAATATAAGCAGTCGGGCAGTCTTTGAAGGCTTCATCTTACTCGAGAAGTTTAAACATTTATGTCGTAATGGGAGGCAATAGTAGTTCAGTGGCAGAACTCCCGCTTCCATGTGGGGGCTCTGGTTTGCTTTCCAACCAGTGCACCTCCTGTGCCACCATCAATTAACTGCGGAGGCTTGTCTGTTGCTGTGGTGACAGACTAAGATGGACAAGGAAGAAAATCTGGCAATCTGTGAAAATTAAATCATGAAAGTTGGTCTGACCACAACCAAACTTAAATGGATAACACAGACCTGGCAGTGGTTTTGTTCCACTATACATGGGGTTGCCTTTAGTTTGATGATGACTTGGTAGCGGCTAACAAGAACATTATTAAATTGCTACTTCTAGTTGAGCAACTTGAATGCAAAATTCATATCAATTTTTTATGAAACATGCCTTCAAAGAAATTTTATCATAAGCTGGTCTGAAGGCAGACACTTCTCTGCCGTTACTTTATGCCAGACAAGTATTAAGTGCAGAGCACTGGGAAGCACAAACAGTATAGCCATTGCCTTGTTATTCATGGGGCCTATGATTAGAAACTGCAAAACTTTTCACAACCAAATGCTGTGCATGGAAAACAAAATTAAATCTGGTAAATAGAGGGGCTCTGTGAGCCCAGCACTTGGAAAGGACCTGGACATCTGAATTGAACTTGCACCGGCAGCGGGCGGGGGCGGGGGCCATTCTGAACAGAGGGGTCAGCATGTGCAAAGGTACAGAGACAGGACTGCGATGGCCGATTTGGGGACAAGAAGCCACGGCGTGTGACTGGAACATAATGAGGGCACAGGAAAGAGAGTTGATCACATGTTATGCTTATGTACGAGTCTATGTTGCTTTCTGTGTTATTTCAAATGGACCCGTGTTTATTCCTTAAAAGAAGCTCCTGACAGAACACAATAGAATCATCCTGATTCTAGGAAGCACTCTTTGCAAAGGTGGAGAAAACTCCATTTGTCTGCTTAAAACTTTTAGATTATCAATTCCTTTAGATTGGACAAAAATTGTATGTTACCATCTTTTATAATGTGTTCGGTGAATGTATTTTTCTTTCATTTACCCACAGGGGGATTTTTTTGTTAATTAAACAAACATTTATGTAGTGCATGATTGATAGGGAGGGACGGTGCTGGCAAAGAACATTTTCTTACAAAAAAGAAAAATCTTTTGTGAAAGAAAACTTTGAGCCCAGCTTTGTGCTTCTCTGAACTCAGAGGAAGGTCAAACTTTGGCCTCAAAAGTTGTCTCATACTTTCACCCTGAAGATCCCCACCAGCAGAAAACTGTATGCCTTCAGACTGCTTTAAGAAACGATTTCCTTGAATCCATGCTTTCTCTGCCACCTGTCTGTCAACTTGTCACGCCGTGGTGGCCTGTGGGCTGTGATGCTCCAAGCTAGGTCGCTGTACTTCATATAGCAACAGGTCATACAACGTGAACAGGTCTCAGCAGAGCTAACCGAGAACAGACTAAGAAGAAATAGGCTGCCCATGACCCAGGAATTGGCTACTGAAAACCTTATGGATAGCCGAGAAACATGGTCAGATACTGAAATCTCATGAATAGCGACAACACATTGTGAGAGATGCTGCCATAAGATGCGTCCTCAGGCCAGGAGACACTCCAGATATGAGCCAGGAAAGGCGCCTTCTCGCAGCAGAATCCACCATTGTGATGCGGATGGAGTAAAGCCTGTGAGAGTAAAGCTTTGGGGATCTTCGTCTGTTGCTGTGTGGCACAATGGAAAACGAGGAAAAAACACCTTGTAAATACCTATTAATTGTCAGAACCTGGAATGTATGAGCACAAAACTAGGAACACTGCATGTCATGAAGAATTAAATGGAACCCATAAAGATAAAAATTCTAGGCATTTGTGAGCTGAAATGAACTGGTATTGACCATTTTGAATCAGGAAAAAAAAATCACATGGTTATATAATGACAAATTCAAGAGGAATGGTGTCACATTCATTTTCAAAGAGAACATTTGAAGATCTGTCTTGGAGTACAATGCTGTCTGTGATAGTATGCCTATCCCCATGCAAGGGAATCTAGTCAACACACGTTTTAGTCTAAGTTACGCACCCACCACTACAGCTAGTGATGCAGAAATGAAGAATTATACCAACACCTTCAGTCTGAAAACCCCCCTTTGGTTTTTAAAAAGCACGTTCTATGTAATTATACAGCCCATCTCAATAGACAGAATCAGTAGCAGTATCTCACCATATTCCCATAAATGTGGTTCGTTTTGTTTTGTTTTCCCCTCCTGTCAGTCCTCCCTCCCTCGCTACTTTCCTAGCCCTCTCCTTTCCCTATTCCCACCCCATCCCTGCTCTTCCCATCGTCTTTAGAGTTCATCCTTTAGGTGTAAAAACCATGTTTCTTTTTCTTTCTTTTCCATTATAATAATGGTGATATTTTATATTCATCTTTATAGGATTAAGTTTGCTAAGCTTAATCTTCTCTAATTTTGCCCATGTCTTGCAGTATTTAAGAGAGCTGTCATTATTGTTTACTGGTGCATAATATTCCATTGTATGACTGTACCAGCGTTTATCTACTCCTCTATAATTGAAGTTTTGGGTGGTTTCCATGTTTTTTTGCTATTATAGAAATTGCTGCCATAAACAGAGTACACATCATTCAGCATCACACCACTATTTCCTCATCACAGCTGAAAGCTTTCAGTAGATGCCTTTCCTCATCCCCAGTGTGCTTTTCTCAGAAGGGTCCTAAAGCCAAACACCAGACTCCTTGCCATCAAGTCAATTCGGACTCGTGCAGATCCTATATACAGAGTAGAACTGCTCCTGTGGGTTCCGAGCGTTTAACGTCTTCATGGGAGTAGAAAGCCTCATCTTTCTCCTGTAAAGTGATTGGGGGGGGGGGGGGGGCTCTGGCCGCTGACTTGTGCTTAGCAGCCTAATGTGCAAACCCACTACTCCACCAGAGCTCTTCAGAGGTGCCCTAGTTTCCAGTAAATAAGACAGAGATATTTTTAATTGTGAGGAAAACTCAATAATGACTAGATTTAAAATGATTGAAATGAAGAGAAGAGCTGTTGAGATTCAAAATCATTTCAATGTCAAAAGAGTTATCGGCACCAACACACATGTAGGTCATAGGATGGCACAGATAGCAAAATAACGGGGAACCTTGTCAGAAGAATTTCATGGTGCCTGAGACAGGTTGGGAGGAATGAGGTGGAGAGCCCGACCAGACCAGAGGGCACATACGCTGTCGAGTTTCTTCTTATTCACCACAGCCTGGGTCTGGGCACTAGCTTTGCAAACCCAAACCGAATGTTGTTATTGCGCCCAGAGTTATCAAGCTTGTAGAATCAAAAAGGAGAAAAAGAATAAACATATAAAACAAAGCAAAAGGCCCAACCTACAAAAACAAAAAACCCTGCCTGTATTCACCACAATATTAATCGTACTTGGGAATATTCCTGCTACCCAGAGTATTTACTCCGATGCTAGGATTCTGCAAGCTTGAAAATGGAACGAAAGAAGGGCTCTGAGACTCAACCCTACAGGTCACACAAAAGCCCCACAAAGGTGGGACCCCTGTGTCCCACTAACCAGAGGGTAAAGCAGAGCATTGGAAATGTGGATTGGGCACCAGGTCAACCTGGCATAGCCATTCACCTCCAGACAGTGATGTAGTCTCACTTGCATCCTCAGTTTCTCAGACAGTTATGTAGTCTCACTTGCATCCTCGGTTTCTCTAGAATGCTAAGCGGATAATCGTGATGTTGTTGTTGGTAGAGGTGGTGGTATTCGCCATGGAAGTGATTCCGACTCATGGCAACCCCATGTTGTTGTTGCTAGGTACCACTGAGTCAGTTCCTCCTGATGATGAGCCTGCATGCAACATCATGAAACAATATTGTTATGCTTGAGCCATTGCTGCAGCCACTGTGCCAACCCATCCATTGAGGGTCATCCTCGGTTTTGCTGACCTTCCACTTTACCAAGCACAAATCCCTTTGTCAGGCACCAGTCTCGTCAGAGGCATTTTAAGAGGCATTCTGACTGCACTTATGTGCAGGTTGTAAAAATCTTGACTATGCAGATTTGTTTGTTCTTTTGGCAGTCTATGGCTTCAATGTCTTTTACAAGCACCATAATTGAAATACACTGATTCTTTTCTGGTCTTCCTTATTTAAATGTTCAATTTTCATACAAATATGAGGTGACTGAAAATACCATGGCTTGGGTCAGACTCATCTTAGTCCTCCAAGTGACCCCCTTGTTCTGCAACACCTTCGAGAGGTCTTGAGCCAGAGATTTGCCTAAGGCAATGTGCAGTTTGATCTCTTGACTGCTGCTTCCATGAGCACTGATTATGGATCCCAGCAAGTTGAAATCCTTGAAATTTTCATCTTTTTCCCTATCTACCATGACTGTATCATGACATAGTCCATTTATCGTGTCCATATATCATGATATATTACTCTACTTGCAAAGATTTGGGTCTTGAGTTGTAATCTGTACTGAAGGCTGCAATTGTTGATCATCACCAGCAAGGGCTTCAAGTCCTCCTCACTCTCAGCAAGCAAGGTTGTATCATCCTCATATCCCAGGCTGTTCACAAGCCTTCCTCCAACCCTGATGCATGTCCTTCTTCCTACAGTCCGGCTTCTCTGATGATTTGCTCAGCATACAGACTGAATAAGTATGGTGAGAGGATACAAGCCTGATGCATAGGGTTTGGGGATGGTGGTGTTTTTTTAGATTTTGCTGTAATCTGAACTATAGGTAAATTAATGTTTACTAGCTATAATAGTAACAGTTAGCAGATTACCGGGTCTTTTTCCCAGGGAACCACTGTGCGGTTTTGTGCAAACAACCTTCATGTTATCTAGATTGCAAACCATTTCTGCCTCTCAGGGACCTCAGTAATACCCACACCCACTGCTGTCAAGGTGATTCCAACTCACAGGAACCCTATTGCATAGAATAGAACTGTCCCATTGGCCTTCCAGGGCTGTAAGCTGTGGCTGTATTGCCACAGAGCATCTGGTTGGTTCCACCGACCCGTTTGGTTAGCGGCCTACCACTATGACCACTATGACCACCATGACCACCATGACCACCATGATCACCATGAGCACCATGAGCACCAAGACCACCATGACCACCATGAGCACCATGACCACCATGACCACCATGACCACCATGAGCACCATGAGCACCATGACCACTATGAGCACCATGAGCACCATGACCACCGTGAGCACCATGACCACCGTGAGCACCTTGACCATCATGAGCACTATGACCACCATGAGCACCATGAGCACCATGACCACCATGACCACCATGACCACCATGAGCACTATGACCACCATGAGCACCATGAGCACCATGAGCACCATGAGCACCATGAGCACCATGTGCACCATGACCACCGTGAGCACCTTGACCATCATGAGCACTATGAGCACCATGAGCACCATGAGCACCATGACCACCATGACCACCATGACCACCATGACCACCATGAGCACTATGGCCACCATGAGCACTATGACCACCATGAGCACCATGAGCACTATGACCACCATGATCACCATGAGCACCATGACCACCATGACCACCATGAGCACCATGACCACCGTGAGCACCTTGACCATCATGAGCACTATGAGCACCATGAGCACCATGACCACCATGAGCACCATGAGCACCATGAGCACCATGACCACCATGACCACCATGAGCACCGTGAGCACCGTGACCACCGTGACCACCGTGAGCACCTTGACCACCATGAGCACTATGAGCACCATGAGCACCATGACCACCACGAGCACCATGAGCACCATGAGCACCACGAGCACCATGAGCACCACGAGCACCATGAGCACCATGACCACTATGACCACTATGAGCACCATGACCACCATGAGCACTATGACCACCATGAGCACTATGACCACCGTGAGCACCTTGACCACCATGAGCATCATGACCACCATGAGCACGATGAGCACCATGAGCACCATGACCACCATGACCACCATGAGCACCATGAGCACCACGAGCACCATGAGCACCATGAGCACCATGAGCACTATGACCACTATGACCACAAGGCTCCTTGGTCACAGAGAAACCCACGGCGCCACTGCCATGCGGTCGAGTCAGCCCCCGGGAAACCATATAGGACAGAGCAGAGCTGTTTCCTAGGACTCTTCCAGAGCTGCAAATCTTGACAGAAGCTGACGCCCTCAGTCCTCTGGGCTTCGAACTACTGGCCTTTCTTGGCAGGCCCGTGCTTTAACCACTGTGCCACGGCGCTCCTTCACAAAGATGACAGACGGGGAAACTCTCAGAGGCAGTTCTACTCTGTCGTGGAACACCATGCCGAGTGGGGACTGGCGCAGTGACACCCCACAGCAGCCCTCAGCGAAGTGGCCGTAACGTACCAGGTAGTGTGGCCTTGCTGTATGTAAGTGCCTGTCTCAACAGACAATGGCCAGAGGTGCGGGCTATTATCATGTTAGAGATGATGCAGCAGAGGTCTTGCTGCCTCTCTCTATAGAAGCGAGAGAGGTTTGAGTCCCCTGTGAAGTAAATTTCTCATTGCACGGGGCCAGGCTTTTTGCTCCTTCTCTCGGTTTGTTGCTCACTAGTAGAGCAGACATAAGTAACTGGCCTCGGGTCCACCGAGCCTTGGTGGCCAGCAGGGACTGGAAGGAAAAGGGATGCAGAGGGAAGGAGGACCAGTAGCATTTTCCAATCCAACTTTGGCCGCATTCTTCCCCAAAATACCCACCTCCAAAACCATATACAATGAAATCAAAGTTTATTTCTTTGCCATCCTCTTACTCTACAGCTGGTTCATGAGCATGAGTCATATTCCTATTTTTAAAATGCTTCTCTCTTCTTTTCTGTCAATTGATCAGCCTGATCTGAATGTGTTGAGCACATTCATGCCCTCACTTATTGTGGTACATCCTTAGCCTGACCTCATTAACCAGGGGTGAAAGGGTCATTCTCAAAGCACGCTACCATCGTCCCCAAAGAGGGGTGAATACAATGATACGTCACACGGTTTACCCATCCACAAAAGTACTTAATCTATTGAACAAAATATGAGTCTTTGCCAAGCCACATGTCTTCCTCCTCTACCTAGTGTAGAAAAAACCGCAGTGTGGTTCTCTAGTAATGTGCTCCCCACATCCAGACAAGAGGAAAGCTGATTAGAACGGCGCTGGTAACGAGAGCTCCTAAGTTTGCCTGCCAACCCAGGCTGCCAGACCTCGAAGATAATTACCAGTTCGGGTCAATCTGATATAGACACACATTAATATTAGAGGAGTTCATTAATTCAACCCTTAATAAAGATCATAAAAAGAGTAATTGAGAACAAATTAATGGAGGCCATATGGAATAAGAACTATAAACAAATTACTCTAAATTAGCTTGAGCATAGTTATTTACTGCAAACCATAAACATAATGCAGAGTGGTATTTCTAATAACTCCCAGCGTCATCTCAGTAGGAATTGCTGAAAGCTCCTAACACAGCAGAGCGATAAGAACGTTTTTGCCTCCTCCTGTTCAGATACCTCAGCATCTGCTGATCTAGTCTTCTGTTTGTATCAGTCTGTTGGAAGGGTCATTTCTTTGTCTTCCTTATAACTAATTTCAATGTATCTCCATGCTCTTGAGCAACCATTCAAAGCTTAGATTTTATGCGTGCAAAATCTCCCTCAACTGTTTTTCCCTGAATTTATCTGTTATTAACTTTTTAAAAATGTCAGGGACTCTTCAGCAAAAGACCTGCTGATAATTACTGTTTACCTGGGAATCATACTGATTTTCAGAGTTACAGCATTTTGTGTCTTGTGCTTTATCTAGCACTTTATCTGACCTAGGTTATATTTTCTTAGCATTTGCCTTTCACAGAGAGTGTTAATATATTTGGAGTTCTCCCTGTCCATTCTCTTCTCCCACTACCTATCTGTTGACTGCTGTACCATAGAGGTTTGCATTTTGCTGTGATGCTGAAACTAGTACAATGCTCTTTTGAATACCAGCAGGGTCACCCACGGTGGCAAAGTTTCAGGGGAGCTGCTACACTTAAGCAAACTAGGAAGAAAGGTCTGGTGATGTACTTCAAAAAATTAGCCACTGAAAATCTTAATGTTCACCAGAGAACATTGGCCCACTTGTTTGTTTTTGAATATCTCATCAAGAGGGATCACGAAGACATGGTGTCTGATAAAGCAGAGGGCCAATGAGTGCAATGGAGAGAGAGATTGACACACTGACCATATGATACACTCAAACATGCTCCTGCTCCTGAGGATGATGCAGGACCAAGCAGTGTTTCATTCCATTATGCATACAGTTGGAGGGAGGTGGGGTGAGCGGGGGTGGTGGTGGTGGTGAGGCTTTCTGCTCCCATAAAGATTTATGGTCTTAGAAACAAACAGGGGCAGTTCTACTCTGCCCTGTAGGATTGCTTTGAATCAAAATCAACTCAATGACAGTGAGATTTTCTCTCTCTCTCTGCTCCTCTTTCCTATTCTTCACATATACCGGTGGCAGTTACATAATCTACTGTCAACTTGAGGAAGGGGTGGAGTCTAGCCTGTCAATCCAGTCACAACTTGATGACCTCATTTGGAGGCACCATGGAGATAAATCATTCACTGGAGGCCACTCTCTGCTTCTTTTCCCTGCGAGACCTTCCTGTTGATGAGTCACATGGAGCTACACTGCTGGAGCCAGAGCTCTGGAGCTGGAGGAGCCATGGGGAGACCTGCACCAGCACTGAGATGCGTCTACCACCACTGTATCCACAAGACTTTCCGCCCACTGACCTGTGATCTTCCTGAATTCAGCATCATTACATGTGTTGCATGAGTCTGAAGAGGAATTTACAGACTGGTATCAGACATATGGGCTGATATCAGACTTATGTACTTGATCTGGACTGGGCTGGACTGTTTTCTCAATATACAGTTACACTTTTATATAAAGCTCTTTCTTATACACATGAGAGTCTATGAATTTGTTTCTGTAGCCAACCCAGACCAGCATATCACCCACTCTACCTGCGCTCAACTCTGTCAATACTGGGCTGCTCAGCTCTGTTAATGCTGGGCAAGCTTATGTTTTTTTCAAGGTGAAGGGATTTTGTTGGGAGCATTACTACATTCTCCCAAATCAAACTCTATGTGTAAACCTATTTCTGACACTTACTGTACATGCAGTATTCAACAAGTGCACCTAATCTCGAAAGCTTGTTTCCTTCTCCGTGAAATGGGGTTAATAACATTGGCTTCAAACTGCTGTTGTGAGGATTAAAAAAGCGTGCACACATGGAGTACAGTATGCCATAAATACTCAATAATGATTACAGTTATGATGCTAGTGGGTATCGCACATATCCCAACCTTACTCTTCATTGATGTTACCTGGAAGGCTCCCTGTATTTTAAAGACACATTTGTAAATTATTGATTTGTTCATTTTGTTGATTTTCTTACCTTTCAAAATGTAAATTCGTATTTAAAGTCATCACCAAGTGCCAACTACTAGATGTGGAATGCAGAGATCTTATAGTCTCTCTTAGATCTCATCTAATCCATATTTAATAAATGCTTGCACATCAAGAACTTTAGTGGATTTTCTCCCTTTATGTAGATGTATATGGAATTAACATAATGGAATTTTCCACAAATTATTTTGAATATATACATATATATATTCCATTTGTTACACAAACCTTTGAAGGCCCTCTCATATATTAAAGATTTTGATGTCTAAACTGACATAATGATAAATGTAATCCAAGCTAGATGTATTATTACATATTATTTATTATTGTTCATTTTATCTTCTAATTTTGAAAGAAATTAAAATTAAACCTTTTCATGGACCTTATCACCTATTGGATCTCAAGGATAAGTGGGCCCCAATGACGCACTGAAATGTGAGATTCGAATAACCCGTCCTTTCTGAAAGCACAATTAAAGACAGTGCTGCAGCTCTTCTGGTAATGACAATGGCCACGTTATTACCCATCATTCTTGCAGTACAATATCAGAGAATGACAAGGATATCAGATTGCCTTGAGACCATTAAGCTAAGATTCATAGTTCACAAATGAAAAATGACGATTTGGTGTCAAAATGACCATCTCAGAGCCATAGAAGTAGAACTAGAATGCATTTCTAGTTCCCACTGTCCCTTGCTCTACAGAAACTTTCTAAAGTGTAGTTGAAAGGCTTTTTTGTTCTGCAAGGGAAAAAGGGGCCCACGGGTACTATATTTCAGTGGTGTCTATAGACCTTCGCAGAATTAGAAATTAGCTGTTCCCAATTAATGGGATTTGAAATTCTTCTACAGCAGAGGACCATCAGAATAATATAAAATACCTTTCAATGTCAACTCACATCAGGCTTGTTTAGAAGCGCTCTCTTTGAGTCTCTGACTTGAGCTAACCTAGTTTAGACATTACTAGATAAGTAGATATGACATTAGTAGATTTGGTGGCTTTAGAAAATGACATGCTTAAATGTATGGCCCAAAAGGAACAGTCAAGTCAATGGAAAAACATCCAACAAGTATTTACTGATCATCTATCCTGTGCCAGGCGCAACAAGAAACACTGCTCATAGAATTTAAAATGGGGGGGAAAAAAGAATTTAAAATGGGAGAGTAATTTCTGTCTGGCTCACTACTCTAAAGCATCATCTAATCACGGTGTTACATATGAGTGGGTCATTTTGCTGATTTTTACCATTTTACTTTATAATTATTGATGTCATATATGTTCATTGAGGCTGATTTATAATTTCCTACAAATTAGACAGTATTGGTTATTTTTAGGGTATGGAAAGAACCTAAGTAAGCATCCCAGGTTTTTATTTGCTTAAAATTATGGTACTTTTTACCTCATTCTTAAAAAATTATTTCTGTGAGTATAGAACTCTAACTTTGAAGACATAATTCCACTGTTTTCTAACTTCTATTGCTGCTGTCGAGAAATCAGTGTCATTCGAATTTGCTTTTGCATCAATGTTTCTAAATAAAAATTACTTTTCACTTATCTGCTTTGGAATTTATAAGAGTTTTCTAAATTTGAGGTTTCAGACTTTCATCAGTTTTGGAAATTTTTAGTATCTTCTTGGATCTTGATTTTCCTCCCAAATGTCTCCCTTATTTTATATAGATCTCTGAATTTAATATAGTTAAACTTTCCTTACAACGGCCTTTAAAATATGTTCTTTCTTGTTTATTATCTAATCTGCCTTTAATCTTCTTGACAAACTTGGAAACTAGTGATTGATATCTTATATTTTAAAGGCTTTAAGAACCATTACCCACCATCATTTGCTAAGCCAACTCAAAACAACAGAGAAGCCCAATGCTAATTGTTCTCCTGAATATGCTGGCTCTTCGACCCCATCTTGCTTTTGACTCATAATTTGGAGTGAATCCAAAAAACTAATTTAGCCTATGGGGTCCTAGACTCAGATTTTTCTAAGATTCAAATGTATTTGAATATCATACTCTCTGGCAGGATTACCAGATGCCTTGGCATCCATGAGTCCAGCTTTGCTGAAAACACAGGTTCATTATATCCCTGAAACGACAACAACAGTCTGGCTTCCAGCCAGAGGAACTGTGTTTGTCTACAGTGATTGGGGAAATTATCCACCAACATTTCTGAGAAGTATCCGAGCACTATGCCACAGTCTTGCTAATCCAGCTCCATCGATCCTCTTGGGTACAAACCATACATATTTTCATATAGATCATCTCCATGTTAACATATTAAAAGAACATTTAGAGATAAATATTTAACTGAAAAGGAGAGGCATTAAGAACAAAGACCAGCTGTTGCATTTGTATACTCAGTGAAAAAGCAGCTGGAGTTGATACAGCATTTGGACACAGGGATAAAGATGTGCTTTGTGTGAGGAATGTATCCGTGGGGGAAAGAGTCTTTGCATTTGTGTGTAACCAAAATGGAAAGACAGGACATTTAAAATCCAGGAACTATCTTTAATTACATGACAGGAGACAGGAGGGAGAGTGTTGAGACTTACTGATTGCAAGGCAGCAAAATAAACACTGACATTTTGATGTAATCCTGCACAGTGAAAATTCAATAGCCAACTTTTCCTGAGTTTTAGGAAGGGAGTATTAGCAGAGACTTCTAACACCTATCCACAAAAAAAATCAAACTCCTTGCCATCCAGTCAAGACTGACTCATAGTGACCCAAGATTGTAACTGTGTAAGGGAGGAGAAAGCCAAGTCTTTCTCCCATGAAGCTGTAGGTGGTTTCAAACTGACGACCATGCAGATCGCAGCCCAACTGGTAACCACTACACCACCAGTGCTCCGTGTATATATATATACCTGCATAAGTCACATCTGTCTGGTCCAATATGGTAACAGTAACCACATGCAGCTATTTTAATTTGTTGGTGAAAATTGAACAAAACGTTAAATTTAGCTCCTCTGCTTCCCTAGCCTCATGTTAAGTGCTCAGGTGCCTTACGTCATTAGTGGCTGCCATCTTGGATAGTACAGACATAGAAAATTGCCCTCATTGCAGAAAATTTCTTTTGGAGTAGATGCTTGGAAATGGGAGAAAATGGGAGAAAAGAAGTTGCTTTTATAGCCAGTTATGTCAGTTGCTTAAAAGAGGTGTTCGTCTTTATTTGGAAACACCTGTTAAAAGGAGTAATGCTCTAATTTCGCGGGACAGTGTCTATATTTCATTCTCTGTGCGTGTGTATGTATAAGAAAGAGATTTATATACAAAAGTAATTGAGCATTGAGAAAATATCCCAGCCCAGTCCAGATCAAGTCCATAAGTCCAATATTAGCCCATATGTCCGATACCAGTCTATAAAGTCCTGTTCAGACTCATGAAACACATGCAATGACACTGCATGTAGAAGATCACAGGCCAGTGGGTGGAAAGTCCCCGGATCCAGTGGCAGTGGAAACATCTCAGTGATGGCAGGGGTCTCTGCATCAGG
The DNA here is from genome assembly GCF_050624435.1 of Tenrec ecaudatus. Lineage (NCBI taxonomy): Eukaryota > Metazoa > Chordata > Mammalia > Afrosoricida > Tenrecidae > Tenrec > Tenrec ecaudatus. Next base: position 94,565,262 of record NC_134536.1, read on the forward strand.
GTGCGTCCATGTGTCTTGTCAGTTGCTATGTCTCCCAGGGTGTGAGCAGGGAGTCTCCCACCTCTGAAGAGGAAGTACTGGATTTCCCAGAATTCTCAGGAGAAGGCCATGCCCACACAGAGGCCTCGCTGGCTATGATCTGATTGACAAGCTAAACTGCACCCCTACAATCTTAATTCTCAAATTGACAAATGATTATATATCTACCACAATATACTTAATAATCATACAAACTGTGTAGCATGGATCCTTGTGATGAAGCTGATTCTGAGTCTGGGCATATGATCTCCTGGATGGCCATGATCTTACCAGCCAGGTCCGTGCGCAGCATGGGCCGAGGCAAGGTGAGGCGAAGACCTCCGTTTATTGCTAACCAAGGCTTATATCTACTGAGGGAGGCATGGCTACAGGTAACCACAAGTCAATCACAGGAAGGGGCTGTACACTAGGCATAAGCGTGACAGGAAGGGGCGACAGTGTCTATATTTCTGTGAGAAGTTCTTCCTCTGACGTCTTCCGTGAAGCTGTGTCACTTAAGGAGACGTGTGTGGATGGAGAGCCCCCAGAGGAGCTCAGTAAAGAAAACCGATTTCCTAAGGCGGCCAGCATGGTATAGGACAGGGTCAGCCATAGGCAGGGTGAGTCAGGTGGCGGCAATCCTGAGGTCCTCTGACAACCCAGACCAGGCAGGATCCTTCAAGACAGGGAGGGCTTCCACAAGCCACGGAACTGGGGTTAAGACAACTTTACCTCAAACTCAAGCTCCCCAGCCAGTTGGCATCTGGGCGGCCCTGGCAACATACGGTACCGGGGAGTGAGCCAACCGAACCTGTGCCACCACCACCTACTTGTTTTAAAAGCCTGCCCCATAAGAACAATGTGAACTTTCAAAATCATTGAGAACCACGAAAGCAAGCATATTTCATGACACATGAAAATGACATGGAATTCAAACTCCAGTGTCCAGAAAAGCGTTCTTGGAATGGAAACACTCTTACTCGTGCGTTTATTATCTGTGGCCCCTCTCACATGGCATGGCGGTAATAGACTACGTGGTCCACCAAGTCAAACATACTTATTCTCTGTTCCTTTGAAGAAAAAGTTTGCCAACTCCTGAGTGTATCATAAGATCAGCTCTTATGAGACCTCGCAGAACAAGGGAGCGAGGGATCGTTACCTGGAGAGGAGTGAGGAAAAAACAAAACCAGGATTTTGAGAAGGGGAGGAATAGCAAGCTATATCGCAGAAGAAAACACACACACCCAACAATTTTTAAAGGCTATGTATCAAATTGGAAGGTAGGAAGGTGAGGGATGGAGGGATTGTGTCCACTGAAGGTCCACACTAAAGGAAAAGTAGCTGGCCATAGCAAAATAAGCGGCTGGAAAGAAACCAGGCACACATCAGACGTTTATGGGGACAATCCACAGAGCTGGCACGCTCAGACCAAGGTCACCTAGGGGCAGGTGAAGGTCAACTGGGCGTGCACACTGGCACCAGCACCATTACATCACACACGCCCCTACACTCAGCCACTCACATTGGCCGATGCCCTTAACCACGGCCCCACGGTGTGGGAGGGGGATAAATAAGACAGTCTGAGGGCAGGCTGCTCTCTCTCAGGTCAGAGGGCAGCTCTCCCCCTTGGGCAGCACTCGCATTTCCATCTCAGAGCAAGTTCGCTGGCTCACTCACTCTCTCTGCTTCCTTCCTTTTGGGGTCGCTTCCTGCTCTTGTCCCCGCACTTCTTCCCGGTGTCCGCCCTCCCCTGAAGTGACGTGAAGGGTTTCCTGGTCCCCATGTGCGTGTGCTGTCTGCGCGCGCGCGTACTGCACGAAACTGCCCACTCCCGCACAAAAGATGACAGAAGGGCTTCTTCCGTGAGAATCCTCACAGCGTCGAGAAGCAAGAAATGGGGAAAACCAAACATCATGCAAGCTACCCTATTTCTGCCGCTTATTATAGCAAGAAGTTGAATAGAAAACTGTGCGACCTAAGGCACTTCCTGTAGGGACCGTTTCTGAGAATCAATTTCCATACCACTTGTTCTCTTATACTTCATAAGCTTAATGTTGGAGACCAAATGCAAGACTATACCAGGGGACTTCAAAGGTTTGCACAAGAGCGGAATTAAGAGCTAAAGGAATTTCCTGTTTTTAAGAGTCTCTTTGAGTGTTAAAGAGCTTTGTATTATATGGTGCAATGGAAGGTATCATTCTTTTTTTAAAAATAATTTTATTAGGGGCTCATACATCTCTTATCACAATCCAGACATACATCAATTGTGTAAAGCACATCTGTACATTCATTGCCCTCATCATTCTCAAAACATTTGCTCTCCACTTAAGCCCTTGGCATCAGGTCCTCCTTTTCCCCCTCCCTCCCCGCTCCCCCCTCATGAGCCCTTGATAATTTATAAATTATTATTTTGTCATATCTTGTTCTTTCCGATGTCTCCCTTCTCCCCCTTTTCTGTTGTCTGTCCTCCAGGGAGGAGGTCACATGTAGATCCTTGTAATCGGTTCCCTCTTTCCAACCCACTCTCCCTCTACCCTCCCAGTATCGCCACTCACACCCCTGGTCCTGAAGGGATCATCCGCCCTGGATTCCCTGTGTTTCCAGTTCCTATCTGCACCAGTGTCCCTCCTCTGGCCTAGCCAGACTTGGAAAGTAGAATTCAGATCATGATAGTGGGGGGAGGGGGGCATTTAGGAACTAGAGGAAAGCTGTATTTTTCATCGGTGCTGATACAAAGTCTGATTAAAGAGTTACCTTTGCATGCGTATTGAGGACAGATGAGCATTACATCACAGCAGAGTCGGTGGACATACGAAATGCTCCAAAATATGGAGCCTGGAGGCACCTCACAGCAGGCGAATTCCCAGGATGCCAAGCATTCAACTGAGTCAGCCACTGCTGTCCACATGCTGTCCCCCCGTCCCCCCCTCCCCCCGCCTGCAGCTTGGAGAAAAGTCCAAGCTGCACTTGGATCATCAGGAAACATTCATTTGTGGTGCTCACAATACGGAATGGGGCAACTGCTCAGCACATGCCTACTTAGTGCCTTGAATGGAAAGATCCAGAGAGCCTGGTGGCAGAGTGGGTTGTGCAGTGAATTGCTAACCACAAAGTCAGTAGTTGGGAGCCCCCATTTGTCCTCTGGGGAAAGATGAGGCTGTTTTGTCCTGTACAGATTTACAGCCTCAGGAACCCACAGGGGCAGTTCTACCGTGCTGTGGCAGTTACACAATCTACAGTCAACTTGAGGAAAGGGTGAAGTCCTGCCTGTCAATCAGGTTGCAGCTTGAGAACCTCATTCGGAGGCATGACAGAGATAAACACTGCATATGCTCGAATATAAGCCGACCTGAGTATAAGCCGAGGTACCTAATTATTACCTGGGAAACCAGAAAAACTGATTGACTCGAGTATAAGCCGAGGGTGGAAAATGCAGAAACAATTGGTGAGTTTCAATAATCAAAACAATTGAAAATAAAATTACTAAAAATTGAGACGTCAGTGGGGTAATGTATCTAAATATTTTTTTAAATAAATAAAAGGACAAGTCATTGAACATTAGTAAACCAGCACAGTAAGTGGAAAATAGGTTCAACAAAAATAATAAGGTATCAACAATGATACCTTAAGAGGACTATTCCCTGAGCTCAGTCAGCAACCAAACTAAAATGTAAAGAGTTAAAGTCCTTCAAAACTGGATTCCTCATCATCATCCATATCTGTATCCCAATGCAGAGCTTCAGCTGGTGTGAGGTCATCATAGACGCTGTCCTCACTGAGATCGCCGTCATCACCATCACTGCTGTCATTTTCATACAAAGCGCAGTCTTCACTGCCACCCATAGCATTACTAATACTACATTTCTGGAAGGCACGTCACACCATGTCTTCTGGAATGTCTTCCCATGCATCTCGAACACACTTTGCTATTAACTCTATGTCAGGCTTCATGAGATTTCCTCCTTTTGTTAGTCGGGCTTGACCAGATGACATCCATTCATGCCACATCCTTCGCAAACAGTCTTTAAAAGGCTTATTCAGAGATACACGTCATAGGGTGACTCTGATTGGTTAGATGTGAGTAAACAAACATTCAAAGTCCTGCAGTGTCAGCGGGTCTTTGAATGAACAGTGGAGAAATGGCAATCACCTGTGAGATATCAGGCGCTGGTCCCATTACCTCAGGGGGCAGGGGGGCAGCGAGATGTTACTCCTCGCTGGGGTACCACTGACCCGTGTATAAGCCGAACCCCAGTTTTTCAGCACATTTTTAGTGCTAAAAATCTCAACTTATACACGAGTATATATGGTAGTTGATTGGAGGCCAGATATACTCTCTCTCTGCAAGACATTCCTGATGACTACGCTGATGGAGCTATGCTGATGGAGCCAGAGCCTTGGAGCTGGGGGAGCCAGGTGGAGACCCCTGCCAGCACCAAGATGCTTCTACCATCATTGGATCCACAAGATTTTCCACCCACTGGCCTGTGGTCTTCCTGTGCTCAGCATTATTGCCTGTGTTGCGTGAGTCTGAAGAGGAATGTATAGACTAGTATCGGACATATGAGCTAATCGTGGACTTACAGACTTGATCTGGACTGGGATGGGATGTTTTCTCAACATACAGTTGCTCTTTTATATCAATCTCTTTCTTCTACACACGAGTGTCTATGAATTAGTTTCTCTAGTCCACTGGGACTAACGCACCTGCCCTACCTGTAGGGTGACTACAGATGAGCATAGATTGGATGGCAGTGGGTGTTTCTCAGGGGAGATTTTCCAATACGTATAATTATGTAGAGGAGAAAATGAATACATAATTTTGAATAATAAAGTGGCAGGTGAAATTTTCCAGAAATTATTCAAAGCACCATTTAGAAAAGAGCAACAGAAAAGTCAGCAGAAGTACTGAAGAAAGGCTTCCAAACAGAGAAAGACAAAGGACTTGGGATGATGCTTGAAGAAAAACTGGGACGAAGTGAGAGGGGAAAAGGCATTTCACATGGGAAACCCAAGAGCAGTGGTGTGGTATGAGGGTCCCAAGGCTGCCGCAGGTGGGGTGAATGGGGCGAAGCTGGAGCTGGAGGATGAGGAAGTGAGGTTTGGGAAGCTTTGTGAAAGCCAGGATGAAGAATTTGTTGGATTAACAATGCGAAACCCTAGCATGTATACACTTCTCTATTAAAAAAATCTTAATTAAGATTTCTCATTACGGTTTAATGTAGTCCTTTATGCAATTAGATGAGAATATAAAAACTCGCAGAAACTCTTTCAAAATGAAAGCATAAATAAAACTTCAAAAGAAAAGCCTATTGGAAACACATTGAAATGTCTGGCCACTGAAGGAGGTTATTTTGAAAATCCTGAAGCTCCATCAGTGCCTGTGGTGAGTGCTAATAAGTGGTGAGTCGCTGTGCTGGTACTTTCTCCAATGCCTTAACTTCCACATGGGGGATGTCAAAATAAAGGAATACATTTACACATCAGCTGGGACTACCACTTACCGAACCCTAAGCGAAGGACTATGCGTAAAAACCTGTTCTTGCCAACCAATCGGAGGTGAGATACCACCTAGGAAGTAAACATTCAAATTAAAAGAAAAACTTATTTTGGATAACGATTATTCTTGATTATTAAAGGCTGTTCTCTTCTTTGATTAAAACTGAATTTCTCTGAGCTAAATGTCTACCTTCATGCTGGTAATCAGGAAAATAAGGCTCAATTCAGCCAAGTTCATAGTTTGTGGGGTAAAAATATGTTTGCAGGGGGAGCTTAAATTGAAAAAAAATGCATTGAACTATTGCTTTTTACCTGGGGGAATGCAAAGAGCAGGAGCTTTTTCTCCCTCATTTTTAAAGTAAAGAGTATTTTGGATGCAAATTGTGAACACAAATAACTGGTGTATGGCACAACTGCCAGACACAGGCCGCCTTAACCCTGGGTGGCCCAGAGGTGCAGCCCATCCAGGGCGCGGCGGTGGCTGAGTCCACGGTCTGTGCTCACTCTGACAGAATGGATATAGCTGCGATGAGAGCAGTCCTAGGCAGTGGTGCTTCCGTGTAAACTTGGATCCTTCCATTCTAAAGATAAGGGTTTGGTTCCTGGCCAGTGTCCTTCACACATGGCCACTACCTCTCTGTCAGTGAAAGCTTGCATGTTTCTATGAATCAAAGCAAGTTTTAGTGGTGTTTCCAGACTAAGGTGGATTAGCAAGAAAGGTCTGGCAATCTATCTCTAGAGATCAGCCAAAGAAAAAGCCAAAGGCACCATGTTAGTCCAATCCCCAAATGATAGTGGGGATGGCAAAGACCAGGCAGTGTTCTGTGCACTTGGGCATGGGGCCGGGACCCCAACTTGAGGCAGCTAACCACAAAGAAAGTCTGCCACCTGCCCTCCCTAAAATCCTATCCAAATAATGCTTCTCAGAAACTATCCCAAGATAGTCACACTTCCTGACATCCTTCTGGTGCCCCACATCCTACAGTTTTGAAAAAATTGTGTCCACAGGTCCAGAAAGTGACATCTTTGAGTGATTTTATAGTTATGCCATCACAGAAAGCCGTATTCTTCTGGGAGAACCATCTAGTCTGATGTAATTGGATTTTCCACTAGGATTTTCCTCTAGTGTTCAAGGACAGCTTCCAATGTTAAGGGGCATGCAGTTTATCCAATCTGAGGAATCTTCTTTAAGAAAAAAAAAGAATAAGAAAAATTAGGAATAATATGAATGTCTAAAAATGAGAAAAAAATATGTCACATCAATTTACAAGCTTTAAAAAGCTGACAATCATAGACAGTCATTAAAAATAACACATTTCCTAAAATTATGTGCCTGACATATGGTCCTTTCCTCCATTTTTGTCTGTATGATTTTGGTCATCGCCTATGGACAGTATTCTGTAATATGTTTGGAAAGTCTCTGGGTTCGAATACAGCTATGCTCGGTGTGTTTGCTCAAAGATTGTCATGTGAGGGTCTTCTCTGGGCTTATTCACAGATATCTGCCCTGCATCTGGTATGATATTGTTGTCAGCTGGGTGAAGCTTCTCTTTCAAATTGCCCAGATGTTCCTAGCTCTGCTTTAACTGAAGTTCTAGTCCTTTCTCAAGGTCTTATTTTACATGGGTGGTTTCTCACCACCTCTAAATGGCTCGTTGCCTTGAGTACTTGGCGTGTGTGGCCATCTGTTATTTCATCTGACTAGCAGTCATTCAGCCAGCCCCTCGGTGGAACAAACAGGCAATCAGCTGCTAACTGAAAGGTTGGCTGTTTGAATCCACCAGAGGTTCCTCAAAAGAAAAGGCTTGTTGATCTACTTCTGAAAGATCACCAGTCAGAGTGCCGTAGCCTAGCCTACAGCCCACAGTCCTAGCATAGTTCTTGTCATTGCTACTACCTGTGCTAGGCTGCGTATTCTAGAGACACAAATCCAGCCACACTTGTACATTGTTGTGGAAGACAGAAATTTATATTAAAGGAGCCGTTTGTTCCTCAGAGCCACAGGGCAGGCAAGCCCAGCCAGGCTCAAGTCTGTGGTTCAGACGCTAAGCAGCTGCTGGGTCCATGAAGCAGGAGGACAGAAGAAGACTGGTAGAGGCAGAGTCAACTCCGCTGGTCAGATGTTATAGCACACTGCTGCATCTCCCCAGATTGGCAGGTGATATGGTAGACCATGGCCCAAGTTCAATGAGCCAGAGATGGATGAGACAGACACCAAAGTGACACGAGCAACAAGAGGGAGCTCTTTGCAGCCTCTCTTTGATGGATGTCAAACAGACCACAACCCCAAGGAGACATCATCAGGCTCTGGCTTGTACGAGGGGTTGAGCTCCATCCACATCTTCTAGGTGCCGCCAAGTTGACATCACACCTGGCTCTCACAGCGGCCCTCCGCTTTTCCTTTGGAGCCCCTCCCCCCCTACTCCACGTGGTTCTGGTAGGCTGTCCAGTGGGGCGGGCATGTGATATTTATATCTCTGTGGTTTTAGTTTTAGGGATGACCCAGGTGCTTACTGTTCTTCAGCATGGATGATCCTCTCCTGGAATAAAGCTAAAAGCTATAGCTAAGGAGTCTTGGCCACACACTCAGAGCCGTACGTCCACCCATGCCTGGGGTATGAACTTCAGCTCTCAAGTCGGTATTCTCTGTTATCAGTTTGGCATTAAAGGGCCGGGTCCACTTGCTTCATGTCAAAGTTATTCTTGAGCCATAGTTGGGGACAAGTGCTACTCATCTGAACAGATGACAGACGCCAGGCTGCTCAGCGAGCACTGGTATGGAAAATGGGGTGGGGTTGAGAAGCTAGAAGCTAGATTCAATGCCAGGTAAATTCAGTTGAGGACACTAAATAATATTAAATGAAAGAAGACTATGTCTCTTGGATTGCATCCTCTCAATGTACGTGTTGAAGTTTCAATCCCTGTACCTGTAAACACGACCCACTATAGATAGCAGGGTTTTGTTATGTCAATGAGTCAAGTTAGTGTACAATGCATCCTAGTCCTAGTATTTTCTGAATTATCAAAAGAGCAGAACATTGACCGAGACACAGAAGGAAGGAGAAGATGGATGATGACATACACATTTACATGGCTAAGAACACCAACGGTTGCTGGCAGGTATTAGAAACTGAAAAGAAAAAAGACACACACACACACATTTAAATTTTCTAGCCTCCTGTACTGTGAGAACTAATTTTCTGTTCTTCAAACCACTCCTACCCCCACCTGAGGTTTTTCCTGTTACAATAAAACCAAACTCACCGTCATCGAGTTGATTCCAACTCATAACTGACTCAATAGGATACACTTCCCCTGTGGGTTTCTGAGACTTCATGAATGTAGAAAGCCTCATCTTTCTCCTGAGGAGCAGTTAGTGGTTTTGAACTGCTGATCTTGTGATTAGAAGCCCAACACATAACCACTACACCACCAGGGCTCTTCCCTGTTAACAGTAGGACTAGGACACTAAGACACCATGTATTGGAATTCTCACCTTAAGGCTAGCAATTGAACTAAACCAAGTAGCAGGCAATTAAAAATCCTTCAGATGTATGATGTTTCATTTAGAGAGTAAGATTGGTATATACAGAGACTGAGTCAAAATACAGATAACTCCACTGATCTCTCATTTTTAGTTTTAATTATTTTGAAAGAAATACACAAAAATTATAGGAATCTGCAAATATCTTTGAATCAAGTTTCATGGAGTTATTCCAAAAGGGGAAGAGATGAAATTATACATAGCTGGGCACCCTAAAAGGAGTGCTCGTGGTGCAGTGGAGTAAGCTCTGGGTGGTTCAAATCCATTAGCTGTTCCATGGGAGAAAGTCGAGGTAGTCTGCGTCTGTGAAGAACTAGAGCCTTGAAAAGCGTACAACCAGCTCTGCTCTGGCCTGAGGAGGCGCTCTCCGTTGGCGTTGACTTGACAACAGTAGGTTTCAGTCTTTTTTTTTTCTATTTCAGTTGATTTCTTCCATCAACCAAACCAAAAGAAAAGAGATGGGGGCGGGAGGGGGAATATGACTGTTTTAACAGCTAATAGACCATCTCTATGACCATAACCTTAGTTGAAGCCCTTATCCTCTCTGAACAAATTTCTGAACCCACCCCCCTCCCCGCGCCTGATGAATTCTTCCTGCTCTTAACCCCAACGCTGCATTCTTCCAGATCTTGCCAGATGGGTCATGCTTTAAAAATGAAAACCTTAACTTCAACCCTTCAATGTTTTTGAATGCCTCAAGAAGAGCGTTCCAATCTTTCGTGTGACTCGGAATCACCGGAGGGGTGTGTGTGTGTGTGTGTGTGTGTGTGTGTGTGTGTGTGTGTGTGTGTGTGTGTTACAATGCCGTTTGGATGAGTCTAGTGCATGTCTAGAAAGCCCCCGAGGCTGCTTGTCCGTGGATCACACCTTGAGTAGCAGGGGCTCACAGATGAATTTACAAACCCCATAGGACAGAATACCAGGGCCCTCAGCCTGGTCTTTGTTTAACATTCTAAGCATAATCCCTGGCATTACTGGAATACACAGACCATCAGATGGGCAGGAATTTTCCACTGTCTTCCGCCTTCGTCCCTTATGCACTCTCTGGCAGATGCTGTCTCTTTCCAGTCTCCTTTCCCTGGAAATCTCGTGTCTCTCTTTTCTATTTAAGATGGAGCGATGGCATCACCGACTATGATAAAAAATATTGCCAACAGGCTCCAAAACAGAATTAGGTTAGATAGCTTTCTACTGTGTTTTGTGTAGCACTTTCATTTCAACATGTTTCAAATGTAGCATCTCTCATATACGGGAACATAACTGTTTAGATATTTGTCTCCGTTGCCCTGAAGCTAGCCTGCGACTCCCTACGCCAAACTCTTCTTCTGTTTCTTTCAGGTCTGACCTATTGCCTGTCACAGAGTGAGTTTTCAGATATTTGTTAATCTTCATATTTTCATTACTGAAATTTTCTTCTCCATGAGCTTTGCAGAGAATGGACTTAAACAGGCTGAGATGCAATTCTGTGGGCTTCCCAGCCCTCTAGACACACATCTCATATATTTTGTCAGCCAGGAAAATAAACACCAGACATGGGTTGGTCCATATTCGAAAGATAAAAATAATATTTCCATAAGATCAAGAAAATATAGTACATGCTTTACAAGCTCTTTAGTGATTTTTTTAGTGTGAAACAACTCAGTAATATGAAACCTGTCTTATGCTTCTTAACAATTCACCTTTGGGTCTTTACCATATTAATTTTCCTTTACTCTTAATAAAAATCTCACTAAAATTTTCATGAGGTCAGTGATGAGAGAACAGAAATATATTAAGAGCCTTAATAAATATATCTTATATATACTTCTCTCGAAATTCTTTCTTTAACTGTTTTTATTAGATTGTCACTTGCTTAGTTTCTTCCTAGCTTTCCAGCTTTTTTCTTTTCTCACGAGTAGCTACTAAAAAGGTAAATTAAAATGCATCTCACTAGTTGACCAGTAGACCATGATTTCCTAGGTTATGAAGCTGAGAAGCAGTGCTTAGCATCCTGTTCTTTTGCCAGCCCAGAACCATTCTTAACAGAGAAAGAACACTGAGATTACCCAAGAAGCGAGCGTGTTAGGCTTGGTTCTCTAAAGAAGCAAACCTAATGCCTCTCATATGTATATAGAAATGACTTTATATCAAGAAATGACTGCCATCACTGGAGAAGTAGCTAAATCCAGTACGGTTCAAGTCCAAGCCCAAGGCTTCTCCTAACTCCTGTAGATGTCAATCTACACTAAGAGTAGGGGAAGAAAAATCAGCCATCACAAAAAAGAAAAAAAAAGAAAATGACGATGGTAACATATGTACAAATTTGCTTGGTATAATTGATTTATGTATTGTTGTAATATCTGTAAGAGCTCTCAATAAAATGATTTAAAATTAAATTTTAAGAACAAACAAAAAATAGTTTCTCAAATGGAAAAAAAAAAAGAGTAGGCCACTCCCTGGATGAGCCCTCCCTGAATTATACCATGTTTGTGACCCAGTTAACTGCTTGGCTGCTTCACAGTCGATCCCATCATGGAATTGACCACACTGTGTTAGCTCCTATTATGAGACAATCCTGGTCCACCTAGGTTGACATGAAACCTCACAATTGCAAGAAGGTAAGCATGGAATTGCTTGTGCTTACTAGTTAAATCTGTAGTGAACAATTTCACAGTTTTCAAACTAACAAAGATTCTGCTTCTAGATTAGGCTGGCCCCTGTCTCACGCCCAACTGTAAGGCCTATCGAGTCAAAGCCTTTTTAAAATTTACCATCCCAGGTGGGGACTGTGCACCCAGTATGCTAGGTAAATCTGAGCCAGGGCCACTTTATGAAAAACCCTCTGTACGTCACTATGGTCAATCCCTAGGAGCTCAGGAAGGGGATTTGGGTTGTAGATATAATCTGGGGAGTCTTAGAATATAGTCTATAACTGATGGCACAAGAGGGTATTTGAAGGAAGGCAGAGAGAGATAATTACATTTAATGAACAATCGTTTAATTTCTTGACCTTAATTCTAAAGTCACTGTCCCTGGTGCCCCAGAGGTTAACATGCATGGCTGTCAACTGAAGGACCAGGAGCTGGAATTCACCAGTCGCTCCGAGAGACAGGTGTGGCAGTTTGGTTCTGTGGAGATTTACAGCGGATGCAACCCCAGAGAGTAGGGGTCAATAGGAGTTAGAGTATACTCAAAGGCATGGGGCTGGCACTTTGGAATCCTAAACTTAGAGTCTGTGGCTGGTGTAAATGATGCACACGCCTAGGTGCAAGCCAAAAGACTGGAGGCTCCAGTGTACTCACCAGAGAAGCAGAGAGTGAAGCATTGTGGATAAGAAACAGCCTGTAGTCGAGTCTCAGAAGGTAGAGATCAGTCATTATATGTACTTTCCCACTCCCGTCCTTTCTAACCTCAGCTACCCACACAACACTCACACACACTACACCCAGGGCTGGGTCAGACCTCACATGTGAAGAGCGTACCGTCCTTGGGTTCATGAATTTGCTGGAATGATTTACAGATACCACGCAGATTATACTTACAGCTACTAATCGTTTGGGTGCATAGTATTCAGTCACTTAAGATTTTGAGTTGTACAAGTGTATACTTGTATAATTTCCCCTTCTCTCTCAACAATGCTTCAACTACGTCCATTGGCTCAATGAATGACAATAGCATTACCTTATGCCCCTGGGGGGTGATTTAATGCTCTCAAACACAGAAATGATAATGACGTCTCTAACGTGAACCAGAGACACATACATATAAACCATAGATATATGAATGGATTTGGGCCTTGCACTTAAATCTAGCCTCAGTCTGAGAACAATTGCTTCTTATGACATGCCCCTGCTTCATGCTCACACTCATGCAGAGAAGGGTATCACAGCAAAGTGTGGTGAAGAAAGTAGATGATGCCTGGCTACAAGAAAGAACAGTGTTTGGGGTCTTAGAAGCTTGTCTTCAAGCAAGCAGCCATCTGAGTGAGGCATCAACTAAGCCACATGGAAGAAGCACACCAGCCTGTGTGATCCAAACACCTGCAAAGTATAAAATCCAAATCCAACGGTGGGCATAGTAGCAGAGCTTAAAATGTGAGCACCAGGTTTGCAGAAAGCCGTGGATGGCCGTGGGAGCCCACAATCCATTTGCAGGGTCCACGCACGGATGCAGCCTCCAGAGAATCCCCTCTGGCCCCAGGCGAGCGAAGCGCATGGCCTTGTTATCAGAAAGCATTATACAGTCACTTGTGGCCGATGCAGTGAGGTTAAAATATAGTATCTTTTCATGTGATCCATTTGGACTCATGTTAAAGTGGTTTTAACTTTACCGTGTGAAAGGGAAACACACGTGGACTAAGCCTCTCGTGAGTCTTTTCTGACCACAGACCAGGAATGTGGACAGCTGAGTTATCGTGCAGAGTGCATTGGAAAGTGCACTTTTGAGACGTAGTTAGGTTAAAATTTAACACCTTATCATTTGATCTACCTTTGGACACATTTTAAATTTGTTCTAGTCTTTTAAATATGTTCTTCTTGTTTTTCAATTGAGGATGTTCTGTGTTACTTTGTTATGATTTTAGTCTTTTGTTTCAGATGTTTTTCTGTACCTGAAGTCCAGGACAGATGAATTTATAGAGACAGTAACTGAATTAGTGCTTTCTTGGGAATATGGCAGCGGACCTTGAGGGAAGATGGGACATTAATAACAATGAATACAAGAAAGATAATATTCTAAAATTATTGGTGGTGATGGTTGTACATCTCTTCTTAAGACTATGATTAAAGAATTGAATGGCATGATATATGAATTATATGCAAATCAAAGTTTACAAAGAGGCACACAGGCAAGGGTTGGGAAGATCCCCAGAGCAGAGCGGTCCTGTTTCTGAAATAAAATGCTCCCTTCATTGACCAGGAAATGCCATAAGCCCTGAGGTCGTGGTCCAGCATGAGAAACCAAATTATGACTCGTGACTAGCTCCTAACATAGGTGAGCCATTAAGTTCAGGCTCATCTCCCACCAGGTCTAGCAACACAATTTGACATCTTGTTAGTCATGGGGACTGCTGGGCCCATTTACACATCTCTCCAGAGATTTGCATGTGCTCTCTGCTCTGCTTAACCCGCTCTCCCTCATCCATCTAGCTCACTCTTGCTAATCTTTTGAAGATACATCAAAAGTCACCTCAGTGGGGAAGCCTTAGTGGACAGCCTCGGTTGATTGCCCTTCTCTTACTGAGTCACGTGTGTTCACATCTGATTGATTTGCATGACGCCCTAACCCACCCATTGGGACAGAGGTTTCATGTGACCTGTACCTGACCAGGTTGGTCTGAAATAGAAAGGTGCTGCAAATGCCTACTAGGAGCTCCAGTGATGTAGTAGATGACATACTCCTGGACCGCTGACCCATTAGCTGCTCCCAGGGAGCAAGATGCGGCTCTCTGCTCCAGGAAAGATTTACAGCCTAGGAAACCCAAAGGGGCATTTTCACTTTGCCTCATAGAGTTGTTATGAGTCAGAGTAGACTCGGTGGCAGTGAGTGGGGTCTGGAACGATACCCATATCCCAAGAAACTGCTGCAAGCCACAGCAAGGGAACTTGGGAGAGGGGATAGAGGGGATGAAGTCAAGGATCTTGAGAGAGGGTTTGTTCTAGATTATTCCGATGAGCCAATGTAATCTCAGGGCTCCTTATAAAAAAAGAGGCAGAAGGGTCAGAGTCAGAGGAGGAGCTATTTCAATGTCAACAGAAGTCAAAGTGGTGGGGCCCTAAGCCAAGGAATGTGGGGGAAACTTCTGGAAGCCAGAGAAGACAAGGAATGGACTCTCCCACCCCCCTTGTAGAAAGGAATGCAGCCTTGACAGTGCCTTCGTTTCACTCTGTAGGACCCATGTATTTGTGGTGTTTGCGGCCACTGTCTTCTTAGTAATTTGCTAGAGCAGCAATAGGAAATTTACATTATGAATTAATCGTGAGTGTATGTTTTACGAAATAAATTACAGAGGAATATCTCTGGGCTCATCCTTTCTGTTCTCAGGTTTCTACCACCTCTCCCTCCCTACACAGGGGGCAAACCTTAGGAGGTGACTGAAGCACCTTCTCACCTGAGTGTTTTCGCGCGCAGCTGTGGGGGATCTCCCTTGGCGTCCTGCTGGGTCGGGCGGAGGTGGGAGGGTCTCAAGGACTGTGGCAGTTAGTTACCCAATAAGCAGTGTACTTGGCCTTCCTTGCTCACCTGTCGTGAACAACTTCACATGGTTTTCAACACTGATGGGAACCTTTGCACCACGGACGAGTCAAAACGAGTCAGCCCCTGCTCGTGTGGGTTCTGGGGCGCCTTCCTTGGCGGGGTGTACATCTAGAGGACGGTTTGACTCGGTAGGAAGATGCACGGGAGAGAGACAGAAACCAACTCTCCCTCTAGGGGGTGAAACATGAAGCTGATCATGACAAATGACAAGGTCGGAAGCACAAGGGGACCGGTTTGCCGACTAGTGAGGCAGACACTGGGGGAAGGGCTCCATGTACCATGCTCCCACAGCAGAGTCCCCCCACAGGGCACCCACATGCCAAAGCCTGCTGACGCAGCATTTTCTATGCCCTCCTAGCGCAAGCCTGGGTGGTTGCGGCTGCTAGCTGATCTGACTCCGTGTGTGTCGGAGTAGAAAGAACGCTGCCCCAGAGGGCGTTCGCGGTCTGGTTTCAAAATCTCGGCATTGCTCTCTGACTTCCGAGCTTCCTCTCGGGTGGACTCGAACCTCTCACCTTGTGTTTAGCAGCTGAACACATGACCGTTTGCACGGAGTTCACTTTAAAATGCTCCCGAACTCCTGGAGAACGCGCATCGCAGGGAGGTCACTCTGGGGGCGCTGCCTCCATCACTGTCCCCACCCTCCCTGACGCCCACTCCCTTTGAGAACCTGAATTCCTAACCCACTTAGACCCGCCCGGCCCCCTACGTGTTTGAAATCAACTTGTTCATCCGTAAAAGCTCAAAGTCCATTTCAGCTTTGTTTTTCCTCCTTTTTTTTCAGGCACCCAGAACAACAGTTAATCCAAGGCAAAGGACTCCGGGGAGATTTGGGTCGCAGGGGTGCAGTTTAAAGAAGCACACTGTCTACGCGCAGCCTATCGCAGCAACCACCCCCACTCCACCCTACCTCCATTCCTCCACCGCGGTGGATCTCTTTCGCTGGAGCAACTTTCTGAATTAGTGGGAAGCTCCTCTTTCCTCGAGCCTTCATTTCAATCTAAAATACACACCCTGAACTGTAGGAGCAAACGATTTTCAAAGGTAGATTGTCCTTCTGGTAGCTGTCTTTTTACGTGGTGACGATTACAAGGAAACACAAAGCCCGCTCCGCGCCTGTACTTACCCGTCAGTCCTCTAGGTGTCGCGGCCGCACAACTCCTGAGACAAAGGGCGCCTGGCTGTGCACACAGGTGCTAATGAGCATTAGCATGTTTCCCTCAAGTCACCAGCAGCATGCTTTTGTGTGCCTGTGTCCCTGTCCTTTTAAATCACAGAAGGTTGCCATCTTTCTGTGACAGTCTAGCTGTAGTTTTCTGTGTCAAATTCAAACCTAGTAAGAGTTCATGGACCTGGTCTCGTTTGAAATGCCTTCTTGTCCACACTGGGCTAGAACATCCTGGATTTGGTTTGAATAAGAGTGCATTGGATGGGGGGGTTCATCTATTATTATTTTTAAATGCGTTTCCTGTACACCGTTTCAGCATTTTCCCCTTTTAAAATATTTGCCTATCCTTGCAAACCACGTGAATGGCAGCAAACTCGAGTTCTGAAAACACTGGGTTGTTTCACTAGTTTGGTGCTACTATCTGGCCTTTTCCCATTTCAGAAAGAATTTCAATTTACAAGCGTGACTATGACTATATTTGCAAAGGGGGGGTGGTGGAGGGATGTGGGGAATACCGGCCTTCTAGTACCTTTGGCTTTATGAATGGTTTTATTGTCTGCACTGTCAAAGTCAGAGGAACTTGAAACATGTCACAAGCATGCACAAAAGCCATCGGTTTGCTTTTTCTACTTGTTCTCTTGAGGACAGACATGCCTCCTTTGAGCACATACCCTGGGGTTGCTATCACTTGTGCTGTCCTGTTGAGGACTCTGATCCTGGAATTCTTGTTAAGGACTTTGCAATTATTAAATTTGTCTTCTGATCATTTTCACACTTCAGAGACCAAGGTTTAACTTGATGGACTGAGAACATACTCATGGCCTCTCCTTTAAAACACACACACACACACACACACACACACACACACACACACACACACGCACATTTAAAACCAAAATTGAGACAAGGCTCCACATGTCTGCACCCACACACACAACCTATACACCCAACATGAGAGCTTTCCAAAGCATATATTTAATACTTATGTCAATATTATAGTATTGTATAAGCAGCCCTTTCAAAACAGCTTTGAATATAACCTGAAGTTATTGCTGGGCATAGAACTTTGACTATATCTAGGTTATGACAGGAGAACACGCTGTTTTTAGCATCCACCCACTTGCTGTACCTAAGAAAAATACCGAACAGCAGCGAGCTCAGATTCCGGGCTAAACTGTCAGGTTCTGTCAGGCTTCTGAAGGCAGTGTGTATTGATTTCTGGCTTTCGAGTTAAAATTATTACAGGACCCAGGAAGGCCAGGTTTTTTCTCGGAACAGAAAACCCACCCAAAGTTTATGTCAGTGATTTAGCTGACTGTGCTAGCTAAAGACCAACAAAACAAACCCGCCTCTGAATGGAAGAGGGTAGAAATCAGATGGAAAAGAGGGTTATTACATAAAAGTCAGTGTCAGAGTTTGGTCGGTTTTCCTTATAAGCCAGCAGCGACCCTCCCATTTGTCTACTGGGAAAATTAGGATGTTCAGTTAACTAAAACTTCCGTAAAATAATCAATACTCCCAAACCTCCCATTCTGTCTCTGGCGGACATGTTTATTAAGCTGAGAACGTTTTGGCTTATGAAGTGGTATTACTTCTATAATTAACACCGATGTTAAGTACTGACTTATAGAATTCTGTAAAATCCCTATCACAGAACTTAAAATGTAAAAGTGGTCCTCTAGATCCCTGGGTGGCACAAATGACATTCTCTTGGCTCCTAATCTAAAGGTTAGTGGTTCAAGTCCACCCAGTAGCACCCACAAGTGCCTAAGAACTCCCTGCATTATCTTTTATTCATAACAAAACCTATTAGGAAGTGTGGAAGGTCTATTTGTCACAGGAGTGAATTGAAATAAAAATTTAAAGAGCTAAGAACTAATTCCTTTTTAGAAGTATTGGGCTCTTGGCATTTATTTACTTATTTATGGGGTAAAAAGACATTCTGGGGCTAGGCTAAGACAAATGCTCTCAAAAGAGTGCACATCCTCCGAACAGCTAATTTTATGAGGTTGTTTTTATAACTTCCTGTTGGGTTCCGACTCACAGTGATCCTGCATACAGAAGAATGAAACACCGTCCAGCTCACACGGGCTTCCCAATGGAGGACCCAGGAGCCCGTTATCCGGTTGCGGTGTCAATGCATCCTGGGGGCCTCCTCTCTTTCCCTGACCTACTTGACCAAGGATGAGGTCCTGTTCCAGGCTCTGGTCTCTCCTGGTAACATGGCCAAAGCTCGTTCATGAGGCAGTCTCGGTGTCCTCGCTTCAAAGGCACATTCTGGCTGTACTTCTTCCAAGACAGATTTCTTTATTCTCCTGCCAGTCCACGGGGCTGTCCATCTTTTATGTGCTTTCACATATATTTCAGGACTGGGGTTTACCGTGAAATAAAACTTCAATAGCTTTATAAAACTGAGTAGCGAGCTGCGGAGAAGGGAGACTAGAAGCCATCCTGCTTCTTCATATGGCAGCGTCCTTCACCCACTAGCTCATTTACTCCCCGAGGTGCTGCGCTGCCCTTACTGAGGCATTTGGTGGCAAGGCACACCAGTTTGACTAGCGATGCCAGTACCGCCGCCTGGGCAAGCACTAAGGATGCTTTTGCTTTGCATGAACATGGCCAGTTCGAGAGAAGACGCCACTAAGAAGGTTTTTATGGTTTAAGGATGTTTTAGAAACGCGTGAGAACACATGATGGCTATCAACTCAATCTTTTGTAGCGCCAACTTCCTCTTGGAGTGCCTGCTCTGTGAACTTGGGTAGACTCCCTCGGGCAGCTGGTCTCCCAGGGGCTTTCTCAGTGCAGGGAGGACTGCACGGGAAGGGGCTGCTGCCGTGAGCCAGCTGGGACGGGGCATGAGGTCACGGAGCGCGCTCTGGTCCCTGCGCATCTCCCTTGTAGCCCTCTTTGTGCTGGACGCCCACCCCCTGGGCCAGCCCACCCCCGGCTGTCCTCAGGAGGGCTGCCTCCTGCTCGCCCAGCCACTACCGCGATCACCCAGCAGGACGGTAAGCTCAGGCTTACTAGTGCCTGCTCATCTGCGGCGAACAGTTTCACATTTTTTCCACCACATCAAAGACTCTGCTTCCAGGCATGACTGGCATCCATCGCATCTAAGGCCACAGCCCCTTCCTCCTCCAGCGTCAACGTTTATTTTCCAAATCACAATCCCCCCAGAGGCTGAGGACCTTTCAAGCATAGACATGGGCTTTTTTAATAAACGTGCGCCACTGCGGAATCGCCGCGGATTCATAAGCATGCACAAGTAGGTGCGTGCTTACCTTGCTCACGGGTAACCCACAGCTGTCAAGCAGGCCACGTCTCTGCCGTCCAGTGGGCTGTAACGGTAACGCCCCCAAGGCGCTCCCGTCTTGGTCTTGGAAAAGGCTTCCCTTCCAGGTTAGTCCTTCTCCAGCCATCCCTCCGTCGTAGCATAGAACTGCTTTCTTGCGTGTTACCCTCACTCAGGTGTCAGCGTTTAATGATGCTTTGCGTGAGACTTCACCTGCTTAAATCACTGTTGTTTATCTGCTAATTGGCCACAGGCAGGTCCACAATTTGAAAACCAGGCCTTTCAGTACATGGCTATATCCACCACTTTGGGTGTCCCAGGCAAGAAATCTTGATGGCAGCAGGAAGCTTCCCCACGGAGCTGCCCGAGGTTTGAGCTCCTTTCCACCGCCAAGGCTCCTAGAACCGGCTGTGCGCTATTTAATCATCCAATAGACCGCTGAGCACATGCTAAGGAACCACAGATCATTTGGCTGTGCAGTTAGCTTTTACATAACAAATTGGTTGCATACAAGTAGAAGGAGGACACACAAGTAATTGCTCCCTGAGGGCAACGTCCACCCAGACCACATAACATACAGACGAGAGCAACTTCAGAGAGAGGAGACAGCAAATATTTATGCTCGCAGGTAAGCTACAACGAACACGACACATTCAGTCACATAGTGCACGCACCAACCACAGTGAGTGGTAACAACAAGCAAGTACAGTGGCCTCAGCACAACCTCACGGATGGTGAATACGATGACTATGCGTCGGGGCTTAAGCGGGTGCTTGGTGCTTATGCCAGGCCTGAAATAACAAAGGGCTTCGTCTCTCCGAGTAAAGACAATCAGGTGCACAGGACGAAAACACCACTTACCGGCAGGTTCTCTGACTTTGCCTAGGAAGCTGATTTCCCGACCAGAAAACCTGTGAAGGACGCTATTTCAATCAGCAAAATACCAGAATGCAAGCATATTGAAAACACCTGTTTTTGCACAAGGGCGACTAATAAACAGCTTTCAGTGCTGGTGAGCACATCAGAGAAAACAGACTTTCATCACCACGTATGACACACCAGCCTGCTCCGCTGCGAGCCCGTGTCAGGGCAGCTCTTTGAACCACGCAGGCCCCTGGTCCTTCGCTTTCCCTGGTACCTGCATCGCACTCAGCCCAGCGGGGGTTCTGTTCATACTCCTGTAGACGGGTTTGAATTTGGGGGGGTCCTAATACAGCTCCCTAAAAGCTTCACCCAGAGGTAGTCTGTGGCTCTCAGTAAGGCAATTCATTATTCAAACCCAAACCCACTGCTGGCAGATTGATTCTGCCCCATCAGTAATCCAACAAGACAGAGCAAAACTGCCCCATAGGGTTTCCGGGGCGCTCAGTCCAGAAGCAGGCTGCTGCATCTTCCACCTGTGGAGGGGCTGGCAGGTACAGACCACTGACCTTTTGCTTAGCAAGACAAACATTCTAACCATGAGCCCCTGTAAGTTTCCCCCATATTAACCGAGAAGTTGCTTTCTGCTGCTGTTAGAAAACCATGCCTGGTTCGAATGCTGTAGTTCTTTGACCTCTAAATAAGTATTAAAATTCTGTTTGCACAATTGACTTAAGACTAGCATGGGAGCCCTGCCAGTGTTCAGTCTTTCATTTGTGGCTGGGATATAGTAATAATGATAAATATTTATTAGGCATAGGAAACAGTCAGGGAAACTGCAGTTGGGAGACAGTCCTTCTGGTTCCATCTGTGGGATGAAAATACTGCTGCTGTCAACACTTCTGCTCTCGGTACGATTAGGCCATGGCAGATGGCTGTCAGAGGGACTTTCCATTATGACGGGGGAGGAGGAGGAGGTCTGCTCTAAGCTAACCAGGTAAGTGGTTCTTTAGGCCCAACTACTTTGTCTGAAAGTCAATCTTTGTGTGCGCTGTCTCAGGGATCAGAATCTGGAAGCAACTCTGTTTGTAACTAAGTGATGCTCTTAGTATGAGGGGCTTCAAGAGCTCAGGAACAAATGGAAAGACAAGACAGTGGAATGTTCCCACACCTGTGATGGTCCTTTGTGGGTGACAGGAAATGGGCTGACAGGGAAGGGATAATAAACAGGATACCAATAATAATAAATGAATGTGAAATAGCAGGAACAAGTTTGTCTATGTATTTATTTGGGCACATTGTGCTCCCCATCATTTTATTTGAAATATTACTAAGAACTGCAGCAATATTCATCTGACAGCAGATAACCGGGCAACTCGCGGCCTGCAAAGGGCCGCATCTTCTCTCCCTCCTTCCAGGGAAGAATTCCGAAAAAATTCCAGCAAATCAGTCCTCCAGTGAAGGAGTGCTGTCACAATAAATGGTTTTCATGAGAAAAATGTTACCCTCTTCCTTCCCATCCCCACCTTTCTTCTTTTTATTTATTTTTTTTTTTTGGCCAAGAAAAGGGGAAATGGTTATAATGCCAGATAGGGAAGGAAGAAATTTTCCCTTAATACAAACACATACTGTTTTCATCTTTGGCAGTGAGACCAGAAAGTACCTTTAAAGAAGCAGATTATTTCTATATTATTATGAATTCAAATGCGTATTCTTAAGAATTAACACCTTAGAAAACTTAGGACTAAATCTTATTAGTATTCAGCACTGGTCAGCAGATTACAGGTGCTCTCTATGGGGTTCATTAAATCCCCTTTCAGGGGAAGGTGGGGGGAGAAAGGGAAGCGATCACAATGATCAACATATAACCCACTCCCAGGAGGATGAACAATAGAAAAGTGGATGACGGGAGACAGTGGTCAGTGTAAGACATGGAAAAAAAAAAGTTAATCAATTTTCAAGGGTTCATGAGGGAGGGAGGAGGAATAAGCTGATACCAAGGGCTCAAGTAGAAAGAAAATGTTTGGAAAATAATGACAACATATGTGCAAATGTGATTAACACAATGGATGTGTGGCTTGTGATAAAAGCTGTAAAAGCCCCCCATAAAATGTTATTTTTAAAAGAAACACGAATAAATAAAAAAGCACCACCATGATTTGGTTGATGACCAGCACCCATGTATTATTATTTTATTCCATGAGGAAAAGAACACGTCCCTTTGCTACCACAGACTCAAGCCAGGGGGACACAACACAGAAATGAGAAAAGCTTTAATTTTGGCAACAGCTCCTATTTCCTGTCAGTGTTACAAAGGCAGAAAAGAAATATTTGGTAAAAAAAAACCTTTTTGTATGTACTTATTGTCCATAGCAAACTCAGTTGTAGAGGTGCAATCACGTACATGAATTAAGTTTTTCTCATGGCCACATTTATAAAAGGGAAAACAAAAACAGGTAGAACTCTTAGCATTTTATTGAATGCAATACATCCCAAATATTATCAATGTGTACCATATAATGATTAGTGATCTCACCTTTTGATACTAAATCTTCCAAATTCAGCCTATACAAGGGAGCTTCAAAAAGCTCAGAGTCAAATGGAATTAAGACACAATGGAATTTGTCACCAGTGACTTGAAGTGCCCTCTTGTATTGAAGCCCCTCCCGCATTAACACAGAGAAGTCACCCGGACAGTTCCCGTGCTCGTTAGCCACACGGGGTTCATGCGTCTCTGACTGAGGAGCTCTACGCTACACTACAGACCTTTTATTTGTGTAACATCACTGATGGGCCCATCAGCTCACGCACTTGGGACATGCTATCATGAGAGCCCCAAACCAAGAACCGAATTCACTGCTAGCACATTTCAGTTAATACGCTTTCAAACACCTGGGTCTTCAGTGTATGAAAAATGCTGTTTCCCGGGCTCTCGGAAGCCTCCATGACTGGTATCTACTTCAGTTCTTTCACTTACTGGTTTGCACATGTGTGAACATCCGGCCGCTCCTCACTCCCATGGAGTCATTGCTGACTCACAGAGATGCCCGCTACCACAGGGTAGAGCTGCCCGCTGGGCATCTGATATGGTAACTCCTTAAGGGAGTAGAAAGCCTTAAATCATCGCTTCTGGCTTAACAATGATTCAATTCTGAGTATAGGTTCAATTCAATCTCCTATGACTTAAATATTTTTAAAATATGACAATTTTTGGCTATGTGTACACTAATACACATACATACATACATAGTTTATAAGTGTTTATAAGTGCAAAATACTATAGCAAAACATCAGAAGCATAACACTAATGACATTAACTTTCTACCAAATAACTGGAATTGATGAGCCTTAAAATAGCCCAAGGGAAGGAACTCTTCTAGAACACAGAAGTTTCCAAAGACTCTCTCTTGGTTGATATGCTGACAAGTTAAAATTTAGCACATAATAAAATGCTTAACACGTGCATTTATTTTGTTTTCTATCAGAATAAAATGTAACATGCTTTTCAAGCTTATGGAATAGCCTCAGAAAACTTCCAAATCTGTTAACTGATAAAATGTAGACATAAAGAACCTTAAAAAAAAATAACTCAATAGGAAAGGGTAAAAAATGAGGCATTTCCCAGAATAGCAACCCTCATAATAAAACACACTCAACATTCAGAGTAATAAAGAAAATGCAAAATGAAACCACTATGAGGTACCGTTCTACAGTTCCCAGACTGGCAAAATGTTAGTTTAATGGCCCCAAACATTGGTGCGGTCCTGGAATATTCAAATTCTATTGAGTCAAAATCAACTCAATGGCACTGGTTAGTTACTGATATAGTTAGTCTATAGTGCCAACCTGGCCAACAAACACATGTGGGGTTAAATGAAGGGCGGAGGGATAAATGGCTCAGTGAGACTCACCTTTCTAGTTCCCAGGTCTCTTGCTTTCTGATGGTCGGACCAGAGTGCAGCTGCCTTAGCCAGTTCCCTGCGTCAGCCTGCAAGGCTCACTTTCTGCCAGACATCCCTGAGAAGGCACATGGGTCTACCCTGATGCAGCCCTGGGTACTGGAACAGCTGTGTGGAGACCCCTGCCAGCACTGAGTTGCTAACACATTCACTGATTTGACTTTCCTCCTGCAGTTGGCGTCAGTGTGTGTTTTGTGAGATGGAGGACTTTGTGGATTGGTGTTGGACATATGGGCTAATGTTGGCCTTGTGGGCTTGGGCAGCACTGGGTTGGGATGTTTTCTTGATGTGCACTTAACCTTTATATAAAACTCTCTCTTACACATGAGTTTCTGTGGATTTGGTTCTCTAAAGTACCCAGACTGACATATTTACATATCTATTAATTTACTTAGAGTGTAGTGGTGGTTGTAAATTTGCACAATTACTTTGAAAAATTGACCGTATCTCCTAACGTTGATACTGTTCAACCCAACAATTCCATTCCAGGGGCACACCGACTTTTGAATGTTCGAGTTTTGTTTTCTTGGCTAAAAGGAGAAATTGAGGCGGATCAGTGGGGCGAGACACCAGCCTTTACACCTACCATCTAGGTTGGGTTCGACTGACCTGAAAAAAAAGGTGTCTGGAATTCTAGAAGGCCTGAGATGCTCAGAGTGCATTGATTTGGCGGGGGGTGGGGGGGTGTTTAAGCACAATCCCATTGCTTCCATTGCTGCTGGTGTTCTGTTTCACAGGCTGGTGGATTATCATTGCTGCGGCTGTTAGTTACCCCACTCGTACCAGGCCTGTGGTGTGATAGCAACCAGAGGCTTCCTAATGATGAATGCAGTACCAAAAGGACAAGTGTGAGGTGATGTGACAGTGAAGGCTGTCTGGGCCACACAGGTGATCGCATTTGGCTGTTTATTTGGGTTTATGTTGGTCTTTGAATATCTGATTGCATCTATATGGATTCTCTTTGGAGGTTATGTTTAAAAAAAAACCCCAGTGTGCCCTGGAATTCCTGTTTTTCCAGAAATGCCTTTGTTCTTTGGAGGACTGGTTTTGCCACACCGAAGGCTTAACGGAGTGACCGTGCAACTCACAGCTCCGCAGGCCTGCCTTGTGGGCTTTTGTCTGCTCACTCCCAATCTTTGCTAATGCCATTTTCTAAACTTATTTCTCAGTGTAGTCTCAGGTTAAAGCGCTGAACGTCCAGTGGAAACAATAAAAGTTCCCTATTGTGGTTTGCACTTATAAGTTTAAAGGAAAACATTTCACATATTTAAAAATCGAATTTTATCATGGTATAATTTGTGAAAATAAAAATTTACAAAAGAAAAAATGTGTTCACAGCAATATTGATTTTTGTTTTAAGCAAAGATGCAGTTCAACCAAATGCAGGAAATGAGAAAACTATGCTATATTCCTACAATGGAGTAATACTTAGCAGTGACAATTAAGTAGGATTGTGGTACCTAACTGAGTGGATTCTGACTCGTTTTCAAACACAGGGTTTTCAAGGCTGTGACTTCTTAGAAGGAGAATGCCAAGTTTTTCATCCCAAACACCTCGGGGAGGTTTGAACTGCCGACTTCCTGACTCAGACACAAGCACTCAGCCCATCCGAACCACCTAGGGACTTCATAAAGTAGAGAATTCATTTCAAAATGGGTAACTCCCATTGTAATGAACATGAAACAAGGAAATGACAAAGCAACACAGAGTTCAATTCCATTTATTATGCGTGAAGGACACACAGAGGTAAAAGGACCAAGGACAGCGGGGGGGGGGGGGGGGGGCTCAACATAAGGTTCCGGATAGAGAGGCTCCCTTATCAGGCAGGGAAGGGATGAGATTGGGGAAGATCACATGGTGCCTTAAAAGAAACACGGAAAGGTAGACGGCAAGTATACAGGGCTGATCTGATTCTTCTGAGTACTTTAATCTACATGTATGTGACATATATGCACACATATTGCTATTCCGTTGCATGTATAAAATCATTTAAAATGGGAATGTTTGTAACAAAAAGACTACTCATTGTCAGATGATGAACTCTATTACCTGGACTACCATGTACGGAATCGCATCATTTACTACATGCGTGTCCCTTTTTGCTTCGTGGACTCCCTTTCTCCTTGAGGACGGAGGCTATGATTCTGTCCCTGCAGCCCCCTCACATCCTATGGGGTTCAGTACACACTGACTGGATGGCCAACCCTGTATTTCCTGGAAACTTTCATGAAATCACTGAGCCAAGTGCCGACCTCAGACACTTCCTTCAGAGATAGCTGCCTCAAAGGCAGTCCTGGCTAATAAGGTGGTAGCTTCATTGTCATCCTGTCCCCTCCCCCCCCCACCCCCCTCCCCGTACCCCATAAGTGTATTCAGGAAACTACCCAGGAATCCATTTGAACCAACCGGGGGGCGGGGTAAGGGGCTTAACTGGACCACAGGGTCTTGAGATGAATGTCTAGTGATGATTCTGTGGTCTCCTTCCAACACACACTCCTCAGGACACACACACAGAGCTCCTTGAATGCTCAAATGATCTGATCTGTCCACATTTTCCCATCCAGCTTGCAGTGTCCCTGCTGGGGTCCATGACTCGTGGGCAGGGGTCGGGGAGAAAAGAACAGCATCTCAACTTATCAGGAAAATCTCAACCAAACACAAGACGAGAAAAGGCGCTGATAAATGGTAGGAAGCAAGTACTTCCATTTCCAGAATATGTTCTCTGGAATCTATTTCCCCTCTTTGAGCTGAATATAAAATCCCATCATGTTAATAGTAACTTTAGAGACAAATACAAAGTGACATCTGAAAGCAATAATTATGCAGAGCAATGTGGACCCTGACACCTGAGAAACAGATTATATAGAAAAACAGAGTTACATAACAAAAATAAGCAAACACACAGAAAATGGCTTTGGTACCATTTAACAACAAGACAAAAATGAGCTTAATTCATTAATCAATTCAGGTAATATAAAAACACCTATGCTGGGAACATTGGATCAGATCTTTGACACAGAAACAAATCAAAACATATATTAGGTTCTGGAAGGTAAACCTTCTTTTTCTCAATTTTTACTTTAATAAAACACCATAATTTGGAAAAAGCAATTCTTTTTCCAAACTCAATTTTCTTGTAATCTGCACATGCTCAAGAGGACGGCCCTCTGTATTTCATCTGATTTTAAAATGGCAGAATTTAATTTTTAGCAGCACATCTCCTTGTCCCAACAAGACACCATCGAAAATAAAATTAAAATTCTGTCTTGAAATGCCCTCGATTTTTTATTTACATCTGCAATTCCCATCTATCTCTTTCTTACGTTCCAAAGCCTACAATGATCAGAATCTAAAGGTCAACAAACAAAACAACAGAGAAACAAGATAATCACCTCTACTTGTTTGGAATTCAGCTGGTAAAACAGTACGCATAAAGTCACATTCTCAGAGCCTGCACGGGCCCTGGGACAAGACCTGGGTGCTTTGGAGAGCCTGTTCACTAAGTACAGGTTCACATCAGGCTCCGGCACACAGCAGTACTGATGGGACGTGGTCGCTTGTATTTCTTTACTGATCACAATTCAGAGTGGAAAGTGGCTCCTGTGTGGCTGTGGTAGTAATTTGGCTCTATGACCCCTTAATTCATCCAACATAACCTTGCTGGGGATAGGATGGTTAATGCAAAACTATAAAACAAAATAATCTGGATATTTTCCTGAAGGAGCTGCTGATCCTACAGCCCCTAGAACTTAACTCACAAAGTCCCAGTCTTACATAGTTCTTGATGTTCACTGGCAAGAGCAGACTAAATATGTTATTTAATTGTAACATGTTTATTTTAAAAAGGTCTAAGCCTTATCAGAAGACTCACATACTAAATACAGTATCCACTTCAAAAATCAAATCCTTCCTGGTAGTTCCTGGATTTATCAAATGGAATTTGATCTGGATCTTATTTATTGCCAATTACCTAGTAATGCCCACACTTGACAAGAGCTTTCCTGGGAGAGAAAATCCTAGACCACGGAGCATGTGTTCTTTCCAATTGAGCAGGAATCTGGTGGAGGTATTCTGCTTCTGGACTACAAATCTCAAGTTAAGGTTTCAGCTTCATCATTCACTGCGTTCCTCAGAAGAGGCCACATTTAGCAAATCCCAGGGGATGAGAAAGGGCTTAATTCTTCTGGTCTTTCAATGAACTCCCTGCTCAGAATTGAACAGCAGATCTAGCACCAGGAAGCTAGGGACAGCAGAATATTTTGGGCAGCAATGAACTGAGCTAAAATATGCACGTTTCCCTGTTGTGGGGGCAAGCAGCCTCTGCCTCAAAGGAGCCACATACTCGGTTTGGATCAACATCCACTGCAACGGGAGTGGCCTTCTGCATGCTCAATACGACAGGCCGTGGCAAACTCCCGGGGAAAGGCATGCAAACACAACGGCGCTCCTCCACGCACATCCTGACGCTGCCTTCGACAGTAACTCGGAGTTAGTCTCTGGACGGCCCACTGGCCCTTTCCGGAATACGCTCACATCTGCGTTCACATCTGGAATAAGAACAAGTGCCCCCAATACTCTGAGCAAAGTTGAGACTGTACATGAACCAGAAATATGAGGAAAAGAAACAGGGAAAAAACTTATCTCACACAGCACTATTGGTATCTTTTAATATGCCTCATCAGGGTTCATAAAATATAGCTAATTGAGATCTTCCTTTCGCAAAAATATAATCCCTTCACAAAATAGAACAAGCTGCTGCTAGTTCAGGGTGCTGCATTTAAAAATATAATGTGCACTTACATATACATAAATCGCTAGGGCTGAAGATGCCTTCAGATAGTGCTCCATCTTCCAACATAAATGACCTAATAGTGCACTTCTTAAAATCTATCTTTCAAGCAGTCTTGTGCATTTCGGTGAAACTTGCCCCTTGCAAGAGAAGCATGCATTTTACAAAATCCCAGTCATTTTCATCCCTGTAACTTGCTTATGGTCACATGTTGTTGCAATATATTTTTGGAAACACCTATAAGAGCTGGGAGGATTTATAGGGTTAAGAATTTCCATTACAAAGAGAAGGAGAGAGCATCTAATTTTCCTACAGGTGTTATCACAAAGCACTGGAGCCATGACGTTTGTGACCTGCAGTCAAACTTTTCAATGCACTATAATCAACCCGCTTTTTTTTTCTTTTCGATCCAGCTAGAAGATTCTAAGAGTCTGGCCTGGCAGACTAATTTCAAGGATGAAATACAGGCAGCTAAGAGAAGTGGGTCTGATCAATCCTCAAACCTCCTTTCCCCCAGGGCAGAGACCAACATTCTTTCTTTGACATCACCACCCACCCACTTATCTTCAGTCATTAAGGGAGCGCATCCATTACAGGTGACAGTGCCCCCAGGGGAGGGAGGCAAGAGCAGGCAAATCTAAGGAGAAAAAGACACCAACACCACACCCCCCACCACCACTACCACAGTCCTGATTTTGTTTAAAGCAATCCCCATCACACCCGGGTCTTCCAAAAACACCTTCTCCAGGCCAGCAAAGTCTCTCCTGGTGCATCTGGGGTATCAGGGATGCGGCGTGTG
The DNA here is from genome assembly GCF_050624435.1 of Tenrec ecaudatus. NCBI lineage: Eukaryota > Metazoa > Chordata > Mammalia > Afrosoricida > Tenrecidae > Tenrec > Tenrec ecaudatus. Next base: position 94,595,425 of record NC_134536.1, read on the forward strand.
TGAGGAGTGCCAGGAGGTGCTTCATAATGCATCTTCTTCAGCTTCAATTTTTCCCTAAGGCTCTGCCTATTGGGGGAAAAAGGGGTGGGGGGATGTTACTGCATTGCATTGTCATGCAAATCACCCATGGCAGTGACAAACACATGTAATGTTTTCAAACTCAGGAACAAGCAGTGGAAATCACTTTCACAGAAGCTCAGTGTCCCCTACACAATGAGCCCTTTTTCTCGCTCCCTGCCATCCCTGGCAACCATTAATCCACTTGCCCACCCTATGGAGGCAGATGAGGCAATCTGCATCCATAGACCTACACAGCCTGGGAAGCCCAGCACGAGTCACTGTGAGTCCAAAACCAACTGGATGGCAGTGGGTTTTGAGGGGCAGGTGGTTTACTTCATGTAGGTGGGATCACAAATATGTGTCTTTTTATGACTGATTTATCCTACTCAACACAATGTTTTCAAAGGCCCCCTATTATGTTGCCACCTGTGTCAGGAGTTCATTTCTCCTTACGGGTATGACATCCACTGTAGATGTGAGCACCTTGTGTTTATCCATTCGTCTGCTGATGAGAACTTGGGCGTCTCCACCATCCGGCCAATGCGCACGGGGCTGCAATGACCCCTGCTGTACAAGGAGCTGGGTGCGTTCCTGCCTTATTCTTTGGGCGCCCTGCTTACTTTTGAGCACAACACAGTCAGCGTCTACACCGACCCTGTGCGGGGCCTGCACCCTGCTTTCCCTGTCCCTCCCTTCCTTCATCACCAAGCCAGCGCGATCAAAGGTGCTAAGTAAGTCTGCATATGTGTTCTGGTAGGGGTCCTAGACATCTTTTGTGTGTGCGTTGCAGAGGGAGTCGGAAAGGAAAAGAAAAGTTTTCTGTCTTTGGACCACATTATACCCTGTGGTGGCTCTGTTAAGGCCTTAGACTGCATGGATGTTACTGTGTAATCAGAATGTTCTAATTGGGAAATTACCAGCTCTGGAAGTTTGGGGAGATACCTTGGGCAGGCATAGGACTCGTGGAACAAAGACCAGTGCTTTTTAACAATGAAGCTAGGCACTGGCTTTCTTTGTGTGCAGGTAGGTACACCTTAGTATTACGGCATTTTGAGGATGGTAAAGGAAGATATGATTACATTCAGACATTCACAAATAAGCTTGATTCAGATATCCTTACTTGTCTTCAGGAAAACTCAGTTTAAAACTATTTAGAATTCTGGACTAGTTAAAATTTTTGGAAGAAAAGTGTTATAAAAATACTGTAATTTTCATGTAGCAAGTACTCGAGCATTCTCGCTTTATAAAAATAGTTTTAGGAACCTTTAAATATTCTATGTGTGGGTTTTACCTCTGCTTAAACCATACGCATGGAAACCACCCACAACCATCTGTGGCCTTGCTGATGTAAAAACTAAGCAAGACTTTCACGTGGGCTGTGCACTGCGGGTGCTACTGCGTAATTTATATTATTGATGGTCCCTGCCTTCCTCCCCCGGGTGCTCCAGAGATGCGGCAAATCCTGGGCAGCCTCACAAAAACCTCACACCCACAAAGTTCCTAGCAATGTACTTTCATTTTAATTCCCTGTTAAAAACAGACGCTTAGGAATGCAGCCTTAATTTGAAATACAGTCAAAACCTCAACTACTAGACATAGAAAGATGGTAAGAAAACAGATCAAAAGTGTCAAGGCGGTTTATTTCTCAGTAGTGGGATAGGAATCATTCTTTTCTTTTTAACTTCTGTGTATTTCCAATTTGTCTACATGAGCCTGGGTGAATTTCACAGTCAGGAAAAATGAACATTTTACAAGAGGGAACGATGAATCATTAATTTATTTAGTGCAGAAACGTGCTCTTCCGTTTGACCGTGAGCCCATGTGATGTTCTCAAAGGCTGATAACCCACGTCCTTACTGGGTCTCGGTATCATGAAGGCGTGGGTTTTCGAGGCTCTCCAAATGCGATATGGTAAAGTGCATTCTGAAACCATACACTGCAGTCGTTTGCACAGCACCTCCCCTCCTGTGCAAGTTAACTATACAAAAGACCCTAAAATATGGCTTTGATTTTGCTACGTAAAAAACTGTAATGCAGCAGTTCTCAACCTTTGGGTCACGATCCCTTTGGGGGTGGAATAACCCTTTCACAGGGGTCACCCAGTTCATAACAGTAGAAAAATGACAGCTATGAAATAGCAACAAAAATAATTTTATGGTTGGGGCTCACCACAACATGAGGAACTGTCCGAAAGGGTCGTGGCATGAGGGAGGTTGAGACCCACTGCAGTAAAGCAATGTAAACTTGGGGTTTTAGATGGCAAGCTCCTACTGCTTTTTGCCACTGCAAGTTCTTCTTCAAAGGACAAGGATAAACCAGAGATACACCAATACTCAAAGCACAGGAACAATGAAATAGCAGGGAAACAGTCTACTTTGTGTGTTTCAATCCTCTTGTTTGCCACTGAGTGATTCTGACTTGCAGCAGCCCCACTGGACAGAGGGCCCTCATAAGGTTGTCTGGGCTGTCCCCTGGATGAAAGCAGATCACCAGGTGTCTCCCGCCTGCAGCTGGACAGGGCTGAACTGCAATCGTTCCTTGAGCAGCTGAGTGCTTAACCACTGCGTCACCAGGGCGCACCCTAGACAGCCTCTCTGCATTTGAGAAGCCGAGACTACAGTTTTAGGGACTATAAATAAGCCAGCCTCCCAACATCTTCAACTCTAAAAACAATTCAAGGAAGATGAATTTATTTTTTAAAAGAATAAGAATATTTACCTTTGATGCCAACCGTGATTTCAGGCCTAAGAATGAAAAGACTGTGTTGCTTTCCTTTGATTCAAAAAAACTGTCATAGTCCTAGAAAAAAAATGGAGAGGAGAAAACACAGCCAGTAAACAACGGCAAGTAATGAGCTCTCTCTAGTGCTTTCAGTACATTCACGCTGGAAAGAAAAATAACGCACCTTTGTTCTAGTCAGCCCAGGGAAGGGTCATATACAACTATTGAGTTTCTTCTGCTTAAATTTAAATCGTTTTATTCTGCCTAAGCTTAACCTCCCTGGCAGTCTAATTATGTCAGTAATTTTGTACCCAAAGCAGTATTGTTTTGCATAAAATTTGTTGTTTTATATTGTAGGACTGTAATTCTTAAGACTCATTTTAATCTCTCTAGTAGACATTCCAGGTATGATAAACTTTAATACACAGTTAACATTTACCCCGAGCCACACTCGGGATTACTGCCAGAGAGGTTAAACCAAACCGTTCACCCTAACCTATGATTTCACTCTAAAATGTTAAGTATGGAAAGCTAATTTCCAAATCTATTCTGAATATCTTGTAAAGAGTTTTTAAGAAAATCAACGGATACACAGAAAGCCTTATGTGTCTCCAACGGTCAATGAGAGTGTATCTCTTAGACATTTAAAGTTTCCCCTTCATCCTCAGTTAGTGTTGTTTACTGTGGTGAGGTGCCACACAGCTGCTTCTGACTCAGAGAAAGGATGTCAAACGAGTGGACCACAGCCCCAGGCTGCACCAGTGGACAAGCATTCCTGTTTGCGGCCATTGTTGCAGCCCCAGACCAATCATGTCCCGGAAGGTCTTCTATCTCCACGCACCCTCTACCCAGAATTACTTCCTTCAGGGACTGCTCTCTCCTAAAAATAGGTCCAAAGTACACGAACTGAAGAGTTCTCCTCCTTGCTGCAAAGAAGCACTGTTCTGCTGAGATGGACTTGTTCTTACAGCATCCCATGGTATATTTTATATTCTTCTCCAACACCATAATTCAGAGGAATCAATTCTTTCTCCTTTTCCTTATTCATTGTGTGGCTTTCCCATACATCTGCTGTCGCTGCTATCGCTTACCTCCTGTGGATTTCTGGGGCGGTAACAATTTACAGGAGTAGAAAGACCATTCTTTCCCCCACAAAAGCTGCGTGTGGTTTTGAACTGCCAACCATGCGGATTGCAGCCAAATTCCTAACCACCACACCACTCGGGCTCCATTCCCTTACATATGAGGAGACTGAATTATCCAGGATTGAGTCAGGCACATTTAAGTAGCATAATTGGTTTTTTTAATACATTAAAGATGTCTTTTGCAGCAGAAAAGACCAATGCAATACATCTTTTGATTTCCTAATGGCTATTTCCATGGGCGTGGATTGTGGATCCAGCTAAAACAAAATCCTTAACAACTTCGATCTTTCTCCCTTTTGTCAGAATGTTGCTTCTTGGTCCAGCTCTGAGGCTTTTATGCTGAGGTGCAGTCTGAAATGAGGCTGCAGTCTTCGATCTTCAGTAAAGTGCTTTGAGTCCTTTGATTGTAGGAAGGTGGGTCACTTGCCTATCAAACGTTTTCAAAGAGTCTTTTCCAATTCTGATGCTGTTCTTCATACAGTTCAGCTTCCTCAATTATTTGCTAACCATGGCAATTGAGAAACTTTGGGAAAAGGATTTAACCCTGCCATACATCTTTCCTAATTTTAAACCATACTGTATTCTTTGGTTCTATCTGTATCACTGCCTCTTGGTCAATGTATAGGTTCTACATGAGCACAAAGAACTGTTTTGGAATTCCTATTCTTCACGAAGTTATCATAATTTCCTATATAAGAACCCACAGTCAAATGCCTTTGCATAAGCAATGAAGCACAAGGAAACATCTTTCCAGTATTCTCTGCTTATAGCCAATATCCATCGAACGTACGTTTCACATTCTTTTCTAAATCTGAATCCGATTTTTGGCAGTTCCCTGTTGATATACCATTTAAAAATATACATCTTCAGCAAAATTTTACTTGCCTATTCTATTAATGCTATTGTCCCATCATTTCCACTCTGTTGGATCACCTTTTTTTTTTTTTTGCAATGGGTACAAATATGGCAGAGGTGAGTGACTGCTTCCAGCGCTGCATCAGTTTGTTGGCCAATTCAATTGGTATTCCATCAACTACTTGTCTTTCACTAATGGCTTTGGTGCAGCTTGGGATTTTCCCTTCAATTCCATTAGCTCTTGAGATGGTGAAGGTCGGCCACTTCTTTTGGGTACAGTAACCTGTGAATTCCTTCCACCTTCTTCTAATGTTTCCGAGATCCTTTAATATTCTGTCCTTGGAATCTGCCAATATTGCAACTGGAGATCTAATATTTTCTTGAGTTCTTTCAACTGGAGATATCCTAGGCATGTTCTTCCCTTTTGGTTGTCTAATGAGGTCTTTGCACGTTTAAGTTTAATACCTTATTTTGTCTTCATAAAGCATCCTTTGGAATCTTGTGTCCAGCTGTTTTACTCATCATTTCAGATGGAATAAGATCAAATAAAAGTAGGAAATTACATTCTTATAACATTTAGCTCTGGTTCAAATACAAATATAGAATCTTTCTTTTGCTCTTTCTCCTTTCTTGAGAAGTACTCTTACTGAATTCTGCTTCATCAACTGTTCTATTTTTAAAGTTTGTGTGTGTGTGTGTATATGATCACACATTTTCTAAGATGATGAAAGTAGTCTTAAAAGTCCTTGTATCACTTTATTCTAAAAATAGCATCATCAACAGATAATGACCATAGGCACGGCTAGACATCTGCTCTGGGCAGCTACACTCTAAACATGTCATTTAGTTTCCACCACAGTTGACCAAGTTTTGGAGACTGACTTTGTACAAAGAACTGTTACCCAAGCCAGCAAGTAGCGGTGTCACAAGGTGAACTCAGGTCTCACTGATCTGGAAATGCTTATTTTTGCTCTCTACGAAGCTCCGGGCCCAAAAGGAAAGCAGGTAAGGGACACCATTACATGAAGACAGTCCTCTACATCATATGTTAAGATACGAGGGCAAGCCACAAAGTATCACTATAAAATCATCGAAACTTTTATTAAAAATACAGCAAAAGGTGAAGCTACTGTATCTCAACAAACCCTTCCCCACTGGGTGATTGTAATTCTGAAGTTGGGGTTATAATCTCTCATTAGCCCTTCCCTAAACAATCCTGGGCTCTTCTATTAAGACAACATCAAAAGGGCAGCTTGGGCTTCCCTGAAGCACTCGATTGGTGCTCCTTTTCAGTCTTCTTGGAGTCTTGGAAACAGAACGAAGCTTGAAATCCTGTGAACTTCAAGGAGTAAGGGTTCCAATACCATTTCCAGCATCCTTGCTCCCCCACAGAATGAGCAGGCGAATTGTCATGATGGGAAAAATACCGCACAATTTTTCTGGCCTTTTTCTCAGTATTGTTTTCAGTCTACTTCCTAATGAGCCCCTGTAATTGTCTTGGGCCTTTTGCAAAATTGTATTAAGATGATCCCTTTGGGGCCCCATAAAGCAATCATCATAGCCTTCTGAGCTGACCTCTCTGCATTGACTTAACTAGCCTACTAAATACTCCGGGGGTGATTGTTTGGTTGGGTCTTGCTCTCTGGATCATATTGATAACCCCAAGACTCGTCCCCAGTTAAAATTTCTTCCATTACAGTCATTTCACTAGCTTTGATTTTGCTTACAAGACTGATGGGAAGATAAGCATTTTGAGATGGCCGGTCTCTGTGCAAAGGTTTGTATAGTATCCTTCTTATTTGAAGGCACACTGCTGAGACTAAGTCTATTACTTAGAAAACGAGTCTGCAGCCATCCACTGGTCACAGACACTTGTTTAAACTGCTTTTGTTGGAATAAGCCTGTGCATGTATGAACTATTACCCAACCCCAGGAACAGAGTGCCCGGCCGCCCTTGTACCACGCGCCTGCCCTTCGCTCAGATGCAGGCAGCAGAGAATGAAAACACATGCGAATTTAAAATGCAACGGGAAGTTTTATGATTGCGTGCAAACTGTATTTAAACTCAAATCTCCTGAAGTTTGCTTGTGCCATTGTTCATACTTTCCAGACATTTACAAACCGTAATAGTTGACCGTGTGAATTCTGAAAGCTGACAGTGTTTTAAACGTCAGTCACCACGACCTCTGCGTAAGCTACACTGACTCATTACTTACCATTAAAACAAGTGCCGTACATGCTTGTGTATAAGTTGCGTTTTCCAGCACATTTTTCAAAATTATACTGAAAGTTTAATATCTTACAAATATATAAGGAATGGTGATTGGTTCAAGGACAGTTTACATTATAATAATTTGCTTTTCAGAGGATTATTAGATCTAACTTTGTCTCTGGTTAATTTGTACAACTTTAAAACTTTTGATGTCCAGAAAATATATTATCTTAATTTTTACTTTTTAGTTTATGTCTTTCACATTTTACGGATTAATCCAATCGAGAAACAGATTAATTTAGGATACGTGTGCTTTAAAAAATCATTTTATTGGGACCTCATACAAGTCTTATCACAATCCATACATCCATCCTATGTGTCAAGCAAATTTGTACATTTGTTGCCATCGTCATCTTCAAAGCATTTTCTTTCTACTTGAGCCCTTGGTATCAGCTCAGTTTTCCCCTCCCTCCTTGCCCCCCCCAGCACAAAGCCTTGATAATTTATTATTATTTTATATCTTACACTGTCCAATGTCTCCCTTCACTCACTTTTCTGTTGTCTGTCCCCCAGAGAGGAGGTTATATGTAGATCCTTGTAATCGGTTCCTCCTTTCTACTCCACCTTCCCTCCATGCTCCTGGTATCGCCACTCTCACCACTGGTCCTGAGGGGCTCATCTGTCCTGGATTCCCTGTGTTTCCAGTTCCTATCTGCACCAGTGTATATCCTCTTGTCTAGCCAGATTTGTAAGGTAGAAATGGGATCATGATAATGGGGGCAGAGGAAGCATTAAAGAACTAGAGGAAAGTTGTATGTTTCACTGCACCCTGACTGGCTCATCTCCCCATGATCCTTCTGTAAGGGGATGTCCAGTTGCTTATAGATAGGCTTTGGGTCCCCACTCCGCACTCCTCCTCATTCACAATGATACGACTTTTTCTTCTTTGATGCCTGATAGCTGATCCCATGGACACCTCATGATCACACAGGCTGGTATGCTTCTTCCATGTGGGCTTTGGTGCTTCTCAGCTAGATGGCCGCTTGTTTATCTTCAATCTTTTAAGACCCCAGATGCTAATCTTTTGATAGCCAGGCACCACTACTTTCTTCACCATATTTGCTTATGCACCCACTTTGTCCTCAGCGATCATGTCAGGAAGGTGAGCATCATGGAATGCCAGGTTAATAGAACAAAGTATTCTTGCATTGAAGGAGTACTTGAGTGTGAGGCCCAATGTCCATCTGCTACCTTATACTAAGTCTATAAATATATGCACATAGATCTATTTCCCCATCATATATATTTGCATATGTTCATGCCTCTATTTAGACCTCTATAAATCAGCACATCTTAATGCAATTTTTATGGTAAAATAAGGTGCCTCAGTTGATATTCGGGTCGGCTTATACTCAAGGATATACAGTATATAGAGATGATAAAGAGTAATAAAGGTATATCTAATACACATTTAATGCAAATATCACAGTCGTGACATCTGCCTGTATGGCTAAGCCTGTTTGCATCATGTCCCCATCCTCTGTGCCACACATGTATGTAGCACTGCTACTCCTGCCGCACCTACTGCACAGTTGGTGTGTCCGATGTGCTGGCCTGCGCCTGTGAGCGCAGAGGCCATCTCCCACTGTCAGTAGCAGCATGTGGCACAGAGCTAGATGCACAGCTGGCACATTATGTAGGCGGTGCACGATCACTGCGTGATCGGATGATTCTTCTGTGGTGCGAAGATGGTGGTTGCATTTATTTCATTTGATAACTTTACAGTTGTATAAATCTCTACAAAATGATGTGTTCCTCCATGCCCACACTCTGATGCTGAAAAAGATTGTCCGAAGCTTTTGCTGCCTTGTTTCCGGGGTACAAAAGTTCCCTCAGCAATGGTACTCTAGGGCCTCTGGTCCAGGTCTACCATGCGCCTTGGTCAAGCGTCCATGAGGAAAAGAAGTTGGCAGAATCACAAAAGAAACTATGTGGAAAAACTGGAGAAGAAACCCTGCCTGTGTCAACCACGCCTGTTTAGCCGTGGCCACAAACTCCTTAGAGAAGCAATGCTTTTCCAGCCTGTATTTTCACATCCTTAGTCAAAGGAGTAACTGTGGGCCCTTTCCTCAGTCAGAGGGGCAAATCAGTGATGCCCCAGGGGCCCATAACACAAATAATCCAGTGTCAGTCTATTTACATAATTAACATCCTAGTCCCATTAGGGCTCTTAGGATCCATCCATCCATCCAACCATTTGCTCATCTACAGTGCGTACGCCAGAGTCACTGGGCCCTAAAATGCCATTGCTGAGCCAAGCCAAGAGCATCATGAGTACTCAGGAATCTTGCACAGAATCTAAACAAGAGTGGACAACATGCTGAGTACAGATTTGCTTCTCGCAAAGCATGCCTCATTTAATTCGAAATCTTTGAATTATTTGACTCGACACAGAAAAGCCTCTTGTCCAAAAGCTTTAGAAAGTGGAGTTCCGCGTGCTTTTGAAGGCCGCTGTGATTTTAATTCAGTCAGCTCAGCCTCAAGCTTGGCAGTGGCTGCTGCTTCTGCAGACCTGCATCCTCTCCCCGCGCCATTCAAAAGCAGCCCCAACACCTCACCTCCAGAGAAAGACCGACTGGGGTCATACTGAGTCAAAATTGACTCTGTGGCAGTGGCTTTTGGGGAGTGGGCTTTGAGGAATTTGGGGAAAAAAGAAATTGCCTTGTACCACCTCAAAAACTTTGATGGGCCTGATGGATCCTGAACTCCCTACCATGGCATCATTTCTGACTCAGAGCGATCTGCGAAAGCACAGGTGGTGGATAACATGACTTCTCAATCACTAACAGCTCCCTTCAGGGATAACAAATTAACATGTACAGCGTAAAACCATTTAAGGGCAATATCTTGTGAAAACCAAACTCACTGCCACAGAGTGGATTAAAACTGGGAGACGTGGACTACTATTACACCCTTAGGCTTCCTCTGATCAGAGAAAACTTTCCCGATTCCTTATCAAATTTGTTTCACTGGTCAGACTCACATTTTTTTAAAATATCGTGGGTTCCTGCTGAAATGTTAAAAGCAGTGGATTTTTGAAATTAACTATAGGGTTTTTAAACAGTTTTGCTGGATTCCTCATAGTCAAAGGCATTCTCTCTGAAGTGTCTGCAGATGCATATCTGTAAATTGTACAGTTCAGGACAATCAATTGCCACTGTCGAGTACAATGTGACTGGCGAACAGCATCTTTGGAAAAGTAAAGAAACACTACGCTGGTTGCCAGCAAGTGAACTGTGCTCCTGGGACCCGTGTGTGCAGACTGGGATTGTCCCATGGGTCCCGAGGCGGTCACTTCAACGCAGATCCTCTGGCCCAAGATACTCTGGGTGGATTCAAAGCTCCAAACTCTCCGTTAGCAATCAAGCGCCTAGCTAACTGTCTGTGCCACCCAGGGACTCGAGAAGAAGGGGACAGACACATATGCAATCACATTCACAAAATAGTAATAATAACCCAGTTCCAGAAGTGATGGCATTTTATCACATTTAAGAAATAGGACCAATGAGCTGTTCTTAGCATCAAGTTTAGAAACAAAAAAAAATTATGAGAAGTACAGCTATAAACGTAATCCTGCACTGCTAAACATTCATCAGAATATTGTGACACCCAAGTTCCAGCAAGCTACAGAGCTGTTTAAAAAACAAAGGAAGGAGAGGGTAATGAGAGGCTATCTCCTCTCCCTGTTTGTATTCAGGTGCAGATCAATGTTAGAGACGTTTATAAGTTCACGATAAAAATCTGTAACAGGTGCAGTGAACAATAGTCCCATTCTTCCACAAAGCTCACTTAAGGCCATTATGCCCACGCGCCCATTAGACTGTTAGAGAGCAGAGCAGCATTGAGACAACGCCCTTCTCCTTCTCTAAGAGAACCGTGAGCAAAGCCACAGCGCGTACACTGACAACTGCCCGTGACAGACCTACAGTGCCTTCATGGAAAAGGCACGGCCACACAGAAGGTGCAGGAAACAAAGAGCACGTGGTTTACCTGGAAAGGCAGAAGCAATCGGTTCTAAACAAGCCAAGGTAAGTTTGGTTTGCCATGAGGAGGAGGGAAAGGGAGTGTTAAAGGCTCTAAGACTTTGCTGTTGCAGTTCCTTAAAATGGGCAAAAGCTCACTGCAGCCCAGTCGATTCCAACTCACAGTGCCCCGTGGGTCAGAGCCCAAGTGCCCCAGGGGCTTCTGAGACTATCAATCTTTACAGGAGCAGAGCGCCTCATTTTCTCCCCACAGTGGCTGGTGACTGTGAACTGCTAACCTAGTAGGTAACAGCCTAGGTTACCTACTGAACCACCAGTGTAACCCACTGAACTACCAGGGCCCGGGACAGGCAAACACTCCTCTTCATTGTCTTCACGCCTGAAGGTAGCCTCGGGACAGACTTTCTGATGTCCTGGCTAAAGATCATTAATTCTACAATCAGTTTATAACATCTTCACTCAGAAGGGAAGAGGGTTGACAGTTCCAATCCTAGTAGGATGGCCAAAATGCAGTTGTCTAAGTCAGCTATGATCAGCAACTTTGATGCCAAATACCAAAGTATATGAGCAAGCCCCAAACTGAGGATTTTCAATCCCTAACTCTTGTTTATTAGTATCTGGTCATGCTGGTTCAAGTTGGCTCAGCAATCAGATACATCTACCCACACACCCTGCACCCCCTACCCATGCACCATCTAATATTTACAACATTCACCCACACCAAGGTAATTTAGACTCACAGCAACCCTATAGTACAGAGTAGAACTGCCCGTCTGACTTTCCCAGACTAACTCTCCGCGAGTAGAAAGCCCCAGCTTTCCCCCAAGTAGCTGGCGGTTTTGAACTGCTTACCTTGTGGTTTAGCAGCCGAGTAGTAACCATGACATGAGAGCGCCTCGAAGGCCCACATCAGTAACCCAAAGCCAATGCCATCTAATTGACTGTAACTCAAGCAATCTTATAAGACTGTTCCACAGGGTTTCCAGCAGACCATCACGTTTCTCCCAGGGCGGCTGGTGGGTTTGAACTGTCAACCTTTCAACGAGCACATAACCATTGAGCCACCAGGGTTCCCACACATCAGATATCTGACCCCATGCAATCCAGATGATTCCTACTCATACCGATGCTATAAAACAGAGTGTGCACTACAGGACAAGCCGTGGCGCAGTTCGTGGGTTTGAACTGCTGCCTTTGTAGCTAGCAAGCCAATGCTTAACGCGCAGCATCACCAGGGCCCATCACATCTGATGCAGAAGGGGGAAAATGCAGAGGAAATGTATTGTGAAGGTACACACTTAAGCCCTTCAATGTGTAAGAGGCTTCATCCTTTAACACCGGAGGAGCCTGCAGCTGGACAGAGAAGCCTGCCTGCCCTGGTAAAAACTTGGTCTGGTAAACCCCGCGGAGCGTGGTGACAAGGGTCAGAGCTGATGCAATGGCAGTGGGATTCCGCAAGGTAACTGTCACACTGCAGGATATAGTCGAAGCAAATAAAAAGTAATGTAAGAAAGCTGGATCTCTTACAATATGGCTGTCAAGCCAGTGTGATCTGGTGTATGTGAAAAATGTTAATGCAAATTAAGAGACTCTCTTGTGTCCTTCTCCCGTATTCTGCTGGGGTTTGCTGAGGTAGGCTTTTACATTCTCCTGTACAATTGTCCACACTCCTAACCATTTCTTAGGGAGTACTATTTATATAGCACTGTAAATGCTGGTTTTATTGAGTTTAAAATTCTAAAATGCTTTTCTTACACAAAACACGGGCAACTTACTATAATTATTGAAGAAAATGTGACAGTTGTAAACGAACAATGTCATGTGTGTTTATATCAAATTGGGGGAGAAATAAGAGAAGCTTAAAAATGCCAAGCCCTCTTCCTTTTTAAAAGACAAAATGTAACTAAATACAGTTCACATTTTAAAATCAAGGATATAGGTGTTACTATATGAAATACACCTACTCCTCATGTTATCAACTAGCTTGTTACCCAATGTTAACTACGTATGGTTAATTAAAAAAACCCCAACTAGCCTATCGCTATTTTGCACATTAACAATATGCCTCTGGCAGGACTGATTGCTGAGGTGTGCGGCGGCATTCAGGTGGGCTGTGACGGTAACGTTGTCTCAGCATTGCCAGGTCATGATTCTACTGTGTTGGGCACTTGTGTCAACGGTGACTCGGTTGGCCCACAATGCTCTGTGACTTGGCAATTATGGCATGATGTCATTTGATCCATTTGGTGATGTGAAGCAGTCTGCCTCCATTGATGCGTAATGCTGATTTGTGCAGCTCCGCCCAGGCTTTGAAAGCCAGCCATTGTCTGTCCGCAGAGCACTTTCATCACTGGGACACTAAAAAGCAGACCCTCCCAGAGGCTCCATCCGGGGCACCTGGGCGGTCACGTAGAAAAGGCAGAAACTGGCCCTCCTATAGGATTTGAATTCGTTTTGCTTTTCCAACATGAAGATATTACTATAATTAAAACAAATAAAGCCAGATTTTTTTTCTTTAACTTTGAGAGTAAAAAGTTCATAGCCTGCCATATCGTTCTGAAAACGAAGCATGCTTAAATACAAGTATGCAAAGCTTAGTTTTCTTATTATGTTCCTTTTGAAGACAAGGCAGAAAGTTTAAAGTCTTGAGTGGAAGTTTTTATTAAGTGAACGGACATCATTTTTAACATTACTATATTATTCTATCAAAAATATGTCCCAAGAAGGAAATTACCACACTGTAATAATTCATAAGCATTTCAAGACAATCACTGTACCTTTCTTCTCTTTTTACTAGTCCTTTGAGGAAAAACTTTTAACTACTCTGTCTTTTACACCACCAATATGTAGATTAATGCAAGCAAATACTAGCAACAGCTTTCAGAAACACAAAACCTCTCACGAACTTAGTGCCAAACAGGCCTTACTCAGACTTAATAGATGTTTGTTATAGCTCATTAACAATAGCCACATAAGGCTGAGAGAGAACATTTTTAACAAAACAAAAATTGCCAATCTGTGGTAATTTATACTGCTAAGCATGGAATTGTGTGGTCTCATCCTGGCTGGAGGTTTGCAATAGTCACAGTCCAAGTCCTAATTTGTATGAAAGCCATACCGCAGTGATACATCTCTGAGGAATACAGAGGTAGGCCTCTCAGTATGGGTGAAAATGGGAGATTAAACATTTATACAGACAGAATAAAACCTAGTGTACAGAAGAAATGCCACTGCAAGAAACACCTAATTAAGCCGTTAGGCGTTCCAGCACAGAGCTGAGCAGCAACCAGACAACAGAATTCAGACCACCCCCTTCCGGAGGCTGCACTTGAGTTGCGATTCTGGCTCACAGAGACCTCCTGTGAGCAGAGCAAAATCAGTGGTGCCGAAGGGTGTTCAAGGATGCGACCTTTCAGGCACAGATTGCCAGGCTTGTCTTTGGAGGCACCAGTAGGTAGATGTGCTTCAGCTGGTAGTCCGACGCCTCACCTACAGCTCCCTGTGTATCTTCCTGGTGTATACGTGATCATGTGGTGTGTGTGTGTGAGCATTCAGTCAAACCCGCGAAAGCAGGAGTGCGTGTGTGGTGGAAATCAGTCACGAGAGGAAAACACAAGCATTTTCCACTAAAACAAATGACAGAAAGGTGGTCAATTAAGCTGCCGGGGGGAGGAGGGGGCAGGGGAAAGAGCAACAACGCAGGAAACAAGGCAGTCCCTTGACGTTGTGGTTCATACAGGTTCCGCTGTATATGCCTTTCACGTTGGACACCTGACGGAAACATTCTTCTGCATTAGGGATCTTTTACACGGAATGACTCGAAATCGATTTTAAAATTCAGATCAGAAGTTTCCTAAGATGCTACCTGTGGGGGAGCTGAACTTCTAATAGAAGTAGTTGCCTATTTTGGATTTCAATGCATCTTAAGTTTAGAAGATGTGTAATAGCCTTGCTTTTTAACACATTTGGTTTTGGCTTAAAAAAATAAAGCAGGAATGCAGCATGCTTCAGTCCTCAAACCATATACAGAGAGTGCTCATAAGCTTGGCAAGGCAAAACCCGAGAAGGGCGTGATCCACCTCCTCACCTGAAAACATTTGTCTATGTACCCATCCACATAGTCAATGTTGTTAAACATGATTCGTGTTCCAGACTGTGCTGAATCCTGAGGATAAACAATCACATAGGCCACAGAGCAGGCTAATGGTGAGCACAAGGAGTTTGGAGACCAGAGGAGGACCAAGTATGTAAATTCTAGAGCATGTATATAAATATCAAAGTAGCCATAAAATGGCACAGGTGTGCTGGAACTGGAGATGGGAGTGAGTGTGTGTGCGTGTGTGCGTGTGTTGCGGGGGGTGAGGGGGAAGGAATGGTCATCGGAGTCCTAGTTATTTAGATAGATGGATCGATTGACTGTAGACAGAGAAAGAACAACACAATCCCTGGTCCTGCCTCATCCTCACAATTCCAGCAGGCTCATTTTCTTCACTGTGACTATGATCGCCATCTGTGTCACTGAGGGTCTCCCTCACCCTCGCTGGCCCTGACACCCTCCCTAGCAATTACTGCTTCCTGATGTCAAGTTCAAAATCAAGCAAACTGGACATTTCTTCAAGTGATGCCTAAGGGTTTCACTGGTTAATTCACAGAAGTAGCTCACTACGCTTTTCTTTCCAGTCTGTCTCAGTCTGGAAGCTCTGCTGAAGCCTATCCATCACGGGTGAGCCTGACGCTACTTGCAATAGAACAGAGCATCATGGCAACTCTCGGGTACCACAGCATAAGAAACAGGCAGACAGGTGGTAGCCAATTATCTAGAGGAAGTCTAATAACAAAGCATACCTGAATTACAGTCTTGGAGAGAAATAAGCCAGAATTGTGTGGAAGGTTAACATTCTGGTAACCAACTTGGTGAACAAGGTAAGGACAATGGGTGTGGGATGATTTTCTGAGCTTTGCCTTGAGGTCCTTGCCAAAATATTATGTAGACAAGGATGAAAAAAATGTTAAGTTTTTTATTCTTGATTCTATACAAACCACCAATGATCTGGTTATACATAATTAGTGAAGACCAGTGTTTCCACAGCAACACTAACGGGCAGGGTAGAGCCGTCCCCTCCGAGTTTCACAGCCTGTAACGCTTTATGGGAGTAGAAAGCCACATCTTTTCCCCATGAAGTGGCAGGTGATTTCAATTTGGAACGTTGCAGTTTGCAGCCCAGTGCATAACTATTGCACCACTATGGGTCGCCACTGAATCGATAGCAGTATTTCCCAAAGTGGGTAATACGCGCGCAGCTCACCTCCCAACCGGCTGTTAGGAACCACGGGGGCTGCTAAAGCAGACAGCGCTTTATTTTTGATTATGGGCTACAGTACCAAAGACTTTCACTGCCAAGGAGCCGTTGAAATTTGCTTTCTGAAGAAAGAGTTGGCAGGCCAAATAAGCTTGGGAACCTAAGGAGTCAGGCTGTAACTTGGGTCACAGCTTCTATCCATCTTTATGTTCTACTCTACTCTGCCAGAAGATGCACCTGAGTCTTAAAAAGGAGATTTGGGAAATGGCTACCGTATATACCTGTGTATAAGCCGATTGCTTCAGCACTGTTTTAATGCAGTTTTTGAGGTAAAATGAGGAGCCGCGATTGACACTCGGGTCGGCTTATACTTGAGCATATACGGTAATTCGGTGTTTCTCAAATGCTACCACCAAAGAGCGACCAGAGGTAAGAGACAATATAAAAGGACTATTTAGAACGGCAGCAGGCTGAATGCACCATAGGTGATTCTTACATTTTATGTGGTTGAACACAGCCAAGGAAAACCTATGGAGGCAGCTCCACTCTGCCGCAAGTGGTCACGAAATCAAGACTGACCAGAAGGCACCTTAACAACATTAACAAAGAGCAAAACAGGAAATAAAGAAGAAGATCTGGCCCAGAAGAAGGTGACTTGCACACCCTGATCGATCTCCCAGATGTGCTGCCCTCTGACCTGTAGATTTGGACAATATAACTTGAAACAGTTGCTGTAAATACACAGTCCCATTAGAGCCTTCTATTTTATTTTCCCCACGATAAAGGGCGTCCCACCCCTAAGACAGTGTTTGCGTTGCTATTAAAAGTGCTATATTTTGTTGATGTGATTCTTTCATGTAACTCTCAAGTCCGAGGATATTCTATGACTATGGGCATCCTCTGAGCACTGAGAAGCTGGTTTTTACCAACAACAAAGCCAGCCAAAATTTACAGCTTTCAATTCCACTCATAGCAGCCCTGTAAAACAAAGTGCCCTGCCCCGTGGGCTCCAGGTTTAAATACAGCAGCCAGGAGCCTCTTCTGTCTCCTGTGAGCAGCAGGCGCAGTCACGGTGTTGAGAACCTAGAGAGTTGTTCACTTCGCCATCAGGACTCCTTCAGCAGCAAAACTTACAACAATCGTCTTGTTCTAACTTGCACTGGCTTTCATTCCATTGAGTGCCTTTTTCTTGACCTTGAACCAAATGCTGGCGTTGCCAATAGACACCCTAGATAGCTTGATAAGAGTCCACCCCGGGGCATTTCTGCTGACAGGACCCGAAGGACAGACAGAGGAGTGGGAATAGCCTGTAATGAGAAGGCACTTCCTGAAATAGCATCCCACTTAGTGCATTCTACAGAACTGCTTGCCAGTGAGGCATTATTGTTTCCAGTGACTAGTAACAAACTAAACAGACCACAGAACAGGAGGCGATTAAGTTAATTATGATGATTCACTCCAGGGAGTAACATGCAACCTCTACAAAATATGTTTACAATGACATCGAGACTTCTTTGGCTGAAAAATAAGTTGATCCCAGAATGCTACAGGTAGTTAAGCAAAAAACTTAATGTAAAAAGAAAAGGGTATACCACAAATGTTGGCAAAACAGGTTGTTTCCCCTTTTCTCTACTATTTCTCAAATTTTCTCTGTGGCATCTTTGTTTTAAAATTGGGCGTAGGAGGCGAAGAGGGGAATGAACATCAGGGAATAATAATAAAATGCTGCTGGTTAACCAGTTCAGTGCCAGAACTGCTAGCCACCTCTTCCTTCAACTTCTTGTGAGGCCTTAGATTTAACACTGTGGCTTACGTTTGTATGCGAGCACTTAAAAAAAAACATGCCTCTATATTTAGATATGGAGAATAAGACCAATTAGTAGGCCAGGTTATCAATTATAAAAACGTGTGTGTGTGTGTTGGACAGAATCTTGCACATCAGGGATTTGTAGTAACTGATTCTAGCAGTTTTTCTATGCTCACACTTCAAAGGAATATTCCCTAACCTTTAAACACATGATGGCAAGATAACCTTCTCGATACTCTTATGAACACAACTTCTGTGAATGGTGACAACCGCACAGATCAAGGTGAGCTTGGGGTGTGCTTCTGGGCTTCCATCAGGGTGAAGAGCACGGAAAACCTGTCTGCTTTCATGGGAAGAGAGGTGGGGTCGGAGTGGAAGATGCCACCCACTGCTGGTCATTTACCCCTTCTGTTCCATCTAAACATTACTTTAATCCACCTCTACACTACTTTAAGCTGAAAAATCTCAAACACATTGTCAGTGAGTCGTTTGAAACTCAAACCAAGGTAATAAATATAACAGACACAGTAAAGCCCAAATTGCTCAATACAACTAGCCCTGGTGGCGTAGTGAGCACACTTTGGACTGCGATCCACATGGTCGAGAGTTCAAAACCACCAGCAGCTCCTTGGAGGAAAACCTGGGCTTTCTACTCCCTCCCCCAGTCTCGGAAACCCCCAGGGGTGGCTGTGCGTCAGCACTGAATGGGTGGCAGGGAGAGGAGAGAGTCAGTAGCTTTACCGTAGCCATATTTGTTTTGCAATACCTAGGCTTGGGCACAAATTTAACATTCCACAAAAACTAAATGTGTAAAAATAGAAAAATGCAATTCAATAGTTTAAACACAAACTGTAAATTGCTTCATGGAAAATGTTCAAAAGGTTATTTTTCTGTAAAATATTGGTCACCATCTCTCAACTTAGTAGTCCTTCCTCCATTGTAGGCCAGGACTGTTATCTCTCTCCCCAGTCTGACTGTGAGTACTGGCAACCACAGCCAAAGCTGTACCAGCCTGTTTGGGCTATTTGAATGCCACCGTAGATTCCTCCCCTTGACAGTGAATCTACACCTTGGTTAACATCCCCCCAAGCTGCCTTCCTACTTTTAACTACCAGTTTGGAAAAATGTATAACCAATCCAAATAATCTGTTTGCTGGCCAGGGAGGAAGAAGAGAAATGGCCTTTAGGGCCCTATCAGACACACTGTAAGTGGAAATTCTTGCTCATGGTTGTACACAACAGGGGACTAAAAGCAGGTGACAGGGTCACTGACAAAGTGAGATGGGTGGAATTTGATGGAGGGATACTGAGAAACTCACAGAAGGCACCATAAAGCTGGAGAACCAGTTCAGAAAAGAATCTGGAATCCCCTTGTCTATCTTACTGGGAACAAACTGGAGCCACATCCTAGGAGACCCTCTCAGTGCCACCGTAATCTTGAAATGGCCCTGCGGGTCTGCATCCCCACCCTCGGTGTTCAGAGTCTAGGGGAGAGAACCACAGTTTCTACACAGCCGGGGAACGCCGTCCCCAAAGCAGAAGATTTAAACGCTAAATGAAAGAGAAGGCAATTGTCCACACTGGCTGCCAAGTATCTCAACAGCTTCTTATACTACGTCTCATGAGCCTAATTCACCCAGTTTAAACGTAAATAGTAAACATCTGGCCAATTCCCAGAAGTCAGAGAATCTACGGGCTGTCTGTATCTTTGTCACTTGAAATGTGGTAGGTTTCCACAGGTCAGCCAAGCAGATGGATCACTCACATGCTATTACCGAGTAAGGCAAGGTGTCTGGGGCGAGCAGGAAGAAGGAGGCCTATGGTTACCTGCTTCTAATGCTTTTATCAAAGTCAGATTTGTCTGACCTTGCTAAGAACGGCTATGGCCTTCAAGCCTCCCGCCAGAACAAACTACAAGTTACAGAGTACATAAGCCAGCAGCTACTGTCACCACACTGATTAAAAGGAACACACACACACACCCTACACCCCACCCCACCCCCGCCCCCCGAGAAAGGGAGGTAAGGAATTATATATTTTTTAAGCTGAAGGAGGTTAAGCGGTAATAAAAAGTGAAAAAGGTGGACAATTGAGGGAGAGGAGAGGAATTATACAATTAGAGTGTTGATATAAAGACTAATATTCAATTGATAGGCACCCCAGGGAAAGGGACCAGGACAAAAGGAGGGAAGAAAGTGTTTGAAGAAGCAGTGTCAGAGCATATTCGATAACTCACAGAACATATGCAATGAAAGTCATTTAATTCTTATTAAAGAAGGAATCCGCGGAGCATGAGCACTGAAAACTTAGGACTGACTCACAAATACGAAGAAGAGCTCCCCAAACCCTGCACAGAAGAAAGAAGAAACTGACCACATAAAGCGACAGTGACATCAGACGTCCCCCTGGCTGCTCGAGAGGAACTCGGTGCTAAGGAAGCAAACTGCGACGGTTAAGGTCGTGTGCAAACTCGGTTGGGTCAAGACTCTCAGTAGTCTGGCGGTCATTGTAACGATGCAGTTGACAGAACTTGGCAGTTACGTAACGATGAGATCATCCTCCATGATGTGAGCTGATGAAATCAGCCAGTTACCAGTTACCAGAATTTATATACATAAATGCTCTCAAAATATGCCCACTGGCTCTGGATCCTGCATCCAACCCAGCATCACTGACCTCTGGAGTACGCTATCCATCAGCCTCTATGATTTCCACTTAAAGATGGTTAGGAGTGAGTCTCACCTCCAACCTGGAGACTGCCTGTCGCTCCCAAATGAGGGATGCGCTTATAGGCCACCGCTGAGTTCTGAACAAGAGCAGCTCTTCAATGTGTCTTTAAGTGCCTTGGAAATCCCAGTGGTTCTTATTTAGAGATCTCCCCCTAGCGCAGGGGTCCTCGAACTCTTTTTAACAGGGGGCCAGTTCACTGTCCCTGAGACTGTTGGAGGGTCAGACTATAATTTAAAAAAAAACATTATGAATAAATTCCTATGCCTACTGCACATGTCTTATTTTGAAGTAAAAAAAAACAAATGGGGATAATACACTCGGTGGGCAGCATGAGGCCCGTGGGCCATAGTTTGAGGACACCTGCCCTAGAGATTCTGATTCATTGGGTTGCAAATGAAGCCCAGTGGATTTGTAGTTCACCAGATTCCCAGGTGATTCCGATGATCAGCCAAGTTTGGAAACGAGGCTGTCATGCAGAAAAGGAGCCTGGTGGCACAGTGGGTTACAAGCTCACTTGCTAATAGTTTGAAACCAGCAGCTTCTCTGTGGAAGAGACAGGCTGTCTGCTCCCATCAAGCTGTCTGGACGACACCACTTCAATTCTCAGGTTGAAACGCGTTGGCAACGGGTTTGGGTTTAGTGGCATGATGTAAGAGCACGAGAAGCAAGTGAAGATGATCGTGATACAGAATCTGGGTCAACTGCGGGTTGGCTCCCCTGTTTTCAGAGTAGGGAGGTGGGGCGTGAGGGCAAGTTACGTAACATGACACGTCCACGTGGGAGTCGTGTGTACGTGGAACATCTGCAGCCCAGGGACTGCCTGCCCGGCTCGCTCGACAGAGGTGGATGAGCAAGCAAAAGCCACTGGTAGCAACTACACTATCGTTTATTTACTGCAGTACCGACTAGTATCTCAGGTCACATTCCTATTGCTCACTGTGAAGAGATGCAAAGCTGGAAAATATTTTTAACTATCTATTTTTTCCAAGGGAGCTTCAAAAAGTTCATGGAAAATAAATTCAATATTGGATTTGTCCCATGAGCCGTGTGAAGCCTCCTCGTGCGTGCTTGAAGATGTAGAACAAAGTAAAAGCAGAGTTTCCTCGCCTGTGCCCTTTCCCAAGGCAGGCCGAGAGACATGGAGACTGATGAGCACACACGCACCGCGCTCACACCCCACACACAGGCACACTGACGGTGACCTTGGGCCCATACCCCTCTCCGCTTCACGGTTCGGTTTGTGGACACACAGGTGCTGGAGGAGAGGTCACAGTAAACACACGATAGGGGATTAGGAGTTTCAAGGAACGCCAGCAAATGGTGTTATAGTCATGGAGTCTCTCACCCCACAGTAACGGTCCCCATTAAAGATCTGAGGTGGCAGAGGATTGCCCTGAGCCGGCTTCTTTTCGGGGGGGATGTTCTTGTACATCCACTGCCTCTGTTCTTCTGACATAGTGATGTCCACCTCCTCAAACTCTATCTTGTTGGCTTCCAGAAACCGAACCACATCCTGCTGCTTCTTCTTTATCTGAGGAGAGAAGAGCAAAGAGATAAGGAGAAATGATCACCAGGAACAGCGTGCTTGTACTTTGAAATCGAACTACCGTGCATTGGATTTCGCACTGTCCGAGGTCTGAGACAAACATGGGGTGATGTATGCAGGCATCGGGCACTGCCCACTCACTAGATGGCCAACAGAGAACTAGCCAAGTCCTAGCACAGTGATTTCTTCCCGGGATGCCCCAGAACTCTGGGAGCAACTCAGATTACCTGTGAAGAGGAGACCCTTCATTCTCAGTGAGCTGTAACTCACGCCTCCTCTCGTCTCTAGGAAGGTGACAGTTTAGTCATGAAAGCCCCCTCTGCCCCAAAGCACTGGAAAGCCAGGTGGAGCTCATCTGACACGTGGACATCTCACTGACTCTCAGGAGCGGCGACATTGTTCTTCCCATCCGCAGCTGCTTTCCAGTACCCGACAGCTGCAGCCCCGGTCTCGGCCACCTCCTTTCATCAGTCCCCACGAGAAAGAGGCTCTCCCAGGCCGGGGAGCACAGACACACACACCATCTCACTTGCACCTATTGCTCAGCCCTTTTGTTGCTCTCCTGCTTCCCCTGTCATCCTTCCAGTCTAGTGTGCTCTGGAAGGGCTGTCAGAAACAGAAACAAAATTAGGTTTTCTACATTTCATCGAGCTTATTGGTTTCATGGTGCCTATCAAGTAATGCAGATGGGTGACAATGCCCAATTGGCTTAAACATAGCATCTGAAACAGGGGGGGAAACAACTTGCTTTTTAAAAAATACTTCTGGGGAATTTGCTTAAAGAACCAACTGCGTGAAGCAAACGAGACGATGGCCAGGAAAAAAAAATCCCTTTGAGGTCCCGCAGCCTCTCCTTTTAGATGGAACAAATGCTGGGGCTGAAGATCGGTTTGATTCCTCACACACACCCTCCCCATCCCCAGAAAAAGAGATGTGTCTTTGACTTAGAAATCTGTTACATGAAATTCACTAGGAGACCTGATTGATGGTTTGTTATCTATAAATGAGTTCCGAGATGGGCCAGACATTCTTAAAAACTGGCAAAATTCTTTAACTCCGTATTATCTAATAAGAAATTACCATAAGATCATGATGCAGTAACCGAGCTGAAACCGGCATTATCTCAGCTTCTTTAAGCAAATTCTTATGTCTGAAGAAGTTAACATTTTTCCTCACTCATACACAATTTCAGAAATGTGTTAAATATTATTTTGAAATGGTGTACCAAAAAAGCCCATCCTACTTAAATTTCCCTTTGCTCTGCAAGATTTTATTGTTCTTATGTTTTAAAAAAGCAGCTGAGAAGGGGGAGAGTTACCACCTATTTGGATCAAGGTCCTATAGCTAGTGTGTGTTCTTGTCCAAAAAAATCACGTCATTCCCCTGCTTAACATCATTCAGTGGCTCCCCACTACCCTGTGGACAATACACTTAAATACTTAGCACAGCGCAATGTGCTTCAGGATACAGCTCCTTTGACAATAAAGGGAAGTCATTTGCATTTTAAAAATTCCAGAAATCATAAAAAATAAAGACTACCGACAATTATTTCGCCCAGACCACCATTGTACAAATGTAAATAGCAAAACTTGTCCATACTTTCCGTCCACATGCAGGACTCTAGAGTATGCTGTCGGCAGCACAGAGCGGTTAACTACAAGGCCGTGCGGTTCAATCCCGCGAGCCTCTCCTCAGATAAAGACCCCACAGAAAGGCAGGAGCCAGGGTCCCGGGTGGCACCTGCCAGCTGTCACCCCAGTCTTTCACGTGCTCCTCGAGCTCCTCTGTCCGGGGCAAACCCTCGCATTTACCAAGCCATGTTCCCTCAAGTCTTCTGCACCGGCTGTGCAAATGCACTGCTGCCTGCTGACAGAATTCTTGACTGCCACTTACACGGTCTTCAGACATACGGTCCTATGGCGAAGGGCTGAAAATAAAAGCTACTGGCAGAAGGGCCTTGAGAGAAATGCCATAGGGAGAAGGGCAAGCTAGTAGAGTGAGTATGTCTCGCTGGATAAACACATAACATTCTATGACTTTCTTTGTAAATCACGTCAGGTTGTCGGGCCCATCCTGGAAGCCTATCTGCAAGAGGAAGGAAGGCGCACTTCATCTCCCTGCTCGAACGCAAGCCATTCGCACCACACCCCGAAAGAGCTCCGGCGGGAGGACTCAAAGGAAGCAAACTGGCCTGCGAGCCAGATCCAGATCTGACCCATTGACCCTTTTTGCATGGTCTGACAAGATTTGTTTTTTAAATGGTTGAAAAAACAATCAAAAGAACAGTACTTAATAACATGTGAAAATGATAGGAAATTCACATTTGAGAGTGTCCACAAATGAAGTTTTCACTGGAACAGGGCCATTCCCGCTCGATGGTATGGAGTCTGGTCTGCTGTCTGTGCTACCATGAGCAGCTACAACAGGCCCGAGGGCTCCCCAGACCCACAGAATTTACTGGTTGCTCTTCCCAGAAAATGCTTGCCAACCCCTGGGCTCCCTGGCAGATCTTTGCTTCTCTGGCTCAGTGTTGACTTTCTCCCCCGAGCACCCATGTCAGACTCCGCAGCCACTCGGAACTCCTGCCCTCGCCTCGGCAGCGCTTTCTTCACCACAGCACCTGACATCTGCCCTGCGGGCCATGTCAAAAACACCGCTACAAAAGTACCGAAACCGTCATTAAACAAAGCACCAGAGTGAAGCCATCGCTTCTTGACCCACCATCCATGCAACTATCGGCTTCGTGGTGCAATGTCCCTGGCCTTGTCCTCCCGGTGCAGTTTTCATTTTCTTAAAACTCCTTCCTAATAAGCCAAGTGAGAGCTCTGTTGCACTATCCCATCCCAAAAGATCTTATGCCCTTGGATTTACACCGGTCAAAACAGCAGTTTGGACATCCTCTAAGGCAGTGGTTCTCAGCCTTCCCAATGCCACGGCCCTTTCATACAGTTCCTCATGTTGTGGTGACTCCCCACCACCACCGTAAAATTATTTTATTTTTTATTTTTTTTTATTTTAACAATTTATTAGGGGCTCATACAACTCTTATCACGTAAAATTATTTTCATTGCTACTTTATAACTGTCATTTTGTTATTGTTATGAATTGGGTGATCCCTGTGAAAGGGTCGTTCCACACACCAACCTCCCATTGGGGTCGCGACCCACAGGTTGAGAACTGCTGCTCTAGGAACTCAAATGGTATTTTTCAAAATTCTTTTGAGTTTGGGGATAAACAGAAGGGGCAAGAGCAGAGCTGTAGGGTGGATGTGATCGTCTTTCCCAAGGAAATCCTCTCTCCAATAATGAGCCACTGAATTATCTATCACGAGGGGGGAATCCTTGGTGCAACTTCCTACAGCCTTGTTCTCACCAGTGCAGTGTTCCATTGATTTAAACCGTCTTCCTCCTAAGTCCCAGTGGGAGCGCCGGGCTGTGTCCACTTAGAAAATCAAGTTCACCCCTCAGACTCCTCCCAAATAGTTAGGCAAACCTGCTGAGCTGATCTCTCCTGCTTTGCTTTCAACTGGCCCAACCCTTGGAAGCCACTGTTTTGAATAGACCGTGCTCCTGGGTCATACTGGTATATCCAATACTTGTCTCAGTGTGATTCAATCCATAAACATGCCATCAACTTAGAGCAAGATGTTCAATTTAAAATGAAAAATGCCAAACCATGGGAGATCTCAACTCCCAGAGCTACAGAATCCATGGTGATTCTAGATCCTCTTCCATCTCTTTCCGAACACTAGCCAAGTGGCTTCATCCAGCACGGCCGATGGTCTTCCCTCTCCAGGCTCATCCAGGAGCTCTTCCCAACAGTCCTTGAAATGGGTCATCAATCTGAAAGCAGTTGCTTTCTTGTGGCTCAACACTTTCATAAACATATTTACAAAGCTTCAAAGGGTTTTAGATGTCCACTTGAGTTTTGTTTAAAACCTGGTATTAGCCTTGGCCTCAATTTTTTCTCCATGGCACACACAAAAATATCTTTTAAAAAATGTTTACGGTACCCCAGTGAAACTTACGGAACCCTGGTGGGATAGTGGGCTATGAGGTGAGCAGCTGAAAACACGGTCAGTGGTTCAAACCCACCTGCAGGAGAAAGACGGGGCTGCCTGTTCCAGGAAAGATTTAAAGTCCTGGAAACCCCAAGGGCTGATGCCACTTTGCCTTACAGGGTGCCATGAGTTGGAATCAGCTCGATGGCAATGAGTGTGGTTTGAGTTTAATGAGACTGAGCCAAGTGTATGACCGAGGGGACTAGTTAGCCACTGGCTGCAGAGACATGTTCAATATGTTTAGTTTGGAATAAACCCATACAAGTAATGAACTCAAAGTTTGGAAGAGTGCTTTTGGATTTGCTTCCTTTGTCTTATGTTTGTTCACCTCTGAGTAGAATATAGATTCCACAAGGGGAGGGGGAGGTTGCTGGTCTTTTTATTCACTGCTTTAGTCCCTGATCCTTAGAATGGGGTCTGGCACATCGTAGGCACTCATTAAACATCTGCCACAGAATAAGCAACATTTTGAGGAGCCCCAGTGCCTTGCTGGCTAAAGGTTCATTCGGCTCCAAACAGAAAGGTTAAGAGTTCATACCCACCAGCAGGTCTGTGGGAGAAAGCCGTGCCACTCAGCTCTTGAATAAAGCCCAGCCTTGGGAGTCCAATACAGCAGTTCTACTTGGTCCTCCGGGGCTAGAGGAGTTGGAGCCAACTTGAGAGCAACGGATTTGGCTTAGGTTTTAGATCTAGACAGCATCGTCAGGAGTCCGGGCTCATGTACAGGAAGCTTTCCTCCTACAGCAGTGTGACGCTCTCACCTGTAAGGTCTTGCCTCGAGTGCCTTTCCTGGAAGGGCCCCTTCAAGTGGTGCACAGCCCTCTGTCTTCTAAGACACCCAGACGTCTAACAACGCCACGTACCTATCTGGTTGCATCTTTCTAGCTCAGCTCTGTCTCTCCTGCAGACACAGGGCCTGCCACACAGGAGGGCTCATCAAAAGAAAACATGCGATCAAAGAATTATCGCCAGTCTCAGGTGATCTTCAAAGTGAGTAACTAAATTGATTCTGGAACAAATGTAACTGATGTTTAGACCAACAGGAATGTGGAACAGACATGAATATTTTTCCATCTGTACTAAAGCTGCATGAACTGTAAAAGCAATGTATAAAAAGGCCACGTCAGCCTGCATGTAGCCAGGATCATCCTGAGGACTTTCTAAACCCTGAGCATCAGCAAGACTTCACTTTTAACACTGGGAATGATACTGAAAAGGAGAGATGCACGGCACTTTCTGTGTTTACACCGTCCTGTCCTAAGTTCATTTTTGAAAGTGCAACTGTAATGGAGAATTATTCCACACAAAGGTTTGTAGTAAATCATACTTGCAATTGATGACAATTTAGAATTAAGCAAATATGTTGGTATTTCTCTGACTCTGCTTCTACTCGCTACTGTAGGACTCATCACCCTCTACCACTTTTACCCTTCCACCTTCAGGAGCTCAAAAGCAAGTTCCTCAGATATGCTTCCAGGCCGTTCCTGTCACTACAGGGTAAACCTTTCACCCGTTTGACTCAAGATGCTGCGGAGCCTGGTACAGAGGGCCTCAAAGCCTGCACTCAAGCACTGGGGACGCACCCCGGCAGGTGCCCAGCAGAAGCTGTCCGGCTGCGGCAGCTCGAGCGCTCCATGGCCCGTGCGCACCTTCGTGTGGACAAGGGTAGCCTGCACTGGCAGCTCTGGGCTCCCGGGCGTCCCAGACATGGGGTCGGAGGCCAGCATTTGACTCAGACTTGCCTCGTGCTGGTAGCACTGACCTTTAAGGAAACTGGCATGTGTCCATGCTCACTCCTTGCAGCGTTAGTTCTTCAGAAGTCGGGGCTGCCACCTAAGTTATGTAATTAAGCAGGTGCTGCCAGTCCTTCCATGGGCTTGCAGACAAGCCCAGGCAAGGCTGAATTCCAGGGCGAACCCAGCTGGTGCTAACTAGTAAGTTGCCCTGATTAGAATGCACTGCGTGGCAGGGAGCGAGGAAATCAATTCTGAATAAGGCAGATTTTGTAAATTGAGACTTAATGTTGGAAAAGCAAGTTAATGGTGGGAAAAACAAATGAGACAGGTAAAGGTGCAAGATGATGAAGAAAACTGGAAATAAAAACAAACTTATTTCACTGTCCTGGTTTTAATATTGGTTGTCAGTTAAGTAGTCTTGGAGAAATGACTTGGCTTCTCTCTCAGCCTCAGTTTCTAAATCTGTGCAATGGACCCAGTACATTTTTTTTCCACAGGTTCACTGGGAGAATTACATAAGACAATGCTCGTGAGCCGTTGAGTTGACTGTGACTAGAGACCCGTCGTGGCAGAAGAAAACTGCCGTTTCCTAAGCTGTAACCCTTTCAGAAAGCCCTCTGGGTGCAATACTTTAGCTCAGGGGTTCTCCACCTTCCTATTGCCGTGACCCTTTCATACAGTTCCCCATGTTGTGGTGACCCCCCAACCATAAACCACTGCTACTTCATAACTAATTTTGCTACTGTTATGAATCAGGTGACCCCTGTGAAAGGGTGGTTCGACCCCCCCCCCCCAAAGAGGTCACGACCCACAGGTTGAGAACCACTGCTTTAGCAATTGACTGTTAACTAACCCACCTGGGCCTCTGAGGGCGAAAGATGTGGCTTCTGGCCAGTGAGATGTGAGCCAGAGTCTGTGAGTGGAGAAGGCGTTGTTTTCCTAAGGAAGCAGGAAAATCAGGTGTCCCCTAGCAGTGAAAACTGTTCAGCACTTTCCCAATAGACATGAGGTAGGCTGTTCAAACCTACCCAGAGACATCTCAGAAGGCAGACCTAGCCAGTTGCTTCTGAGAGGTCCCGCAGCCTTTAAAACCCTATGGAGCAGTTCTGCTCGGCAAACACGGACTTGCCATGTGTTGGAATTGGCTTGACGGCAGCGAACAAAAGCAAAGGGCCCCCTTCTCTCCCATTCTTCCTGCTTAGAACACAGATGTAATTCAGGTGCAAAAACTGACCCCAAATCATAGCAATCCCGTAGGACAGAAGAGAACTGCCCGATTGGGTTTTCAGGTCTGTCCTGTTCACAGACACAGACTGCCACACCCCAGAGCGGCCGGCGGTGAGTACTTAACTAGCGTGCCATCAGGTCTCATGCCTAGAGGTACGGAGGCAGTGCTTGCCGTGTTAGCCACAGCGGGAGGACAAGGCCAAAAGACCAAGCCTGGCTGCACAAGGAAGAGCAGCCACCTGCTTCCAGACTCAGCAGGAGACACAAACAAGCTCTACATCTTTACATCCAGCTCCAGTTAGTCAAGTTCTCTGCTACTTACAGATGAGCACAAGTCTGCCGAACTGTCCCTATTCTAATGATGGTTAAACATGAGATAACACACATAAAGGGCTGTTTCTGGTTTCTATTTCAGTTTATCTTCCTAGAAAGCAAATACCAAGTAACCAAGCCAAAGATTACAATGAACAATGCTGTCTCTCAAGAGATTGCGGCTTGAGTCTTCAGGAAATCAGAGGACAGAAAGAAGAGTTACAAAATAGCAAAATGCAGTATTTGAAAGAACCATTGTTGTAGGTCATAAATTGAAACAATAAAATTTTAGTAATGAAAAAGGCTCTATTTTTCTTTTATAACCTATTGTGAATTGGGTGAAGGTTTACAGAGCAAATCAGTTTTCCATTGAACAACTACATAGACACTTTGTTTCATGTCACTGATTGCAAATCCCACAAAGTAGTATCATTTATCCTGTTTCCTCCCTGAGTTTTCCATTTCCACTCTTTCTTATCCCTTCCTGCCTTCTGAACTTTGTCCTTGGACCAATACTGCCCTTTTGATCTCAAATGGTAGATCATTCTTTTATTTTCTTTTAGGCATAATACTTCTTTTATTTTTAATTACTTTTAAATCATTTTATTGGGGGCTCGCACAATTCTTATCACAATCCATACATACATCCATTGTGTCAAGAACACATGTACATTTGTTGCCATCATCATTCACAAAACATTTGCCTTCTACTTGAGCCCTTAATATCTGTTGCTCATTTCCCACTCCCTCCCCACTCCCCCCTACCTCATGAACCCTTCATCATTCATAAATTATTATTTTATCATATGTTACACTGTCCGACGTCTCCCCCACCTTCTTTTCTGCTGTCCCTCCCCCAGGGAGCAGGCTATACCTAGATTCTTGTAATCAGTTCCCCCTTTCCACCCCACATTCCCTCCACCTTCCAGGCATCACCACTCTCACCACTGGCCCTGAAGGAGTCATCTGTCCTGGATTCCCTGTGTTTCCAGTTGCTATCTGTGCCTATGTACATCCTCTGGTCTAGCCAGATTTGTAAGGTAGAATTGGGATCATGATAGTGGGGCAGGGGGCGGGAGGAAGCATTTAAGAACTAGAGGAAAGTTACATGTTTCATCGTTGCTACCCTGCACCCTGACTAGCTCACCTACTCCCCACAACTTTTCAGTAAAGGGGCGTCTGGAATGGTAGATTATTCTAAGGAGCACATGCTTCCTTAGTCAGCACTGACCTTATAGACGTCTCTGTTATTTGACTAAAAGCGGAAACATGGGAATGAGTTGAGTTCCAGGCCTGAAAGATAACCCAGGGGCCACAGACTGGAGTCCCACCAGCCTTTCTCCAGGCAATAAGCCTGGCCTTTTCTTTGGTTGTTGCTCCACATCTTTCTCCCACTCGATCCAGGGCTTCTACTGTGATCCCTTTGAGAACAGTTGGTAACGGGAGCTGGGCACCATCTAGTTCTTCTGATATCAGGGTTGTCGAGGCTGAGGTCATTAAATCCATTAGACTAATTGCTTCCAAATGTCTTTGATTTTTTTTTCAGACTGTGCTTTTTTTACCTATTTGTGTTAGCACAGTATGAGGATTGACTCTAATGAATTAAAACATTATCATAACATTGGGATTTTATATGCATTTAAGTATTTTATATAAAAAGAAAAGTATTATAAATCTGCTATCTTTTTCCTCTGAGTGCAAATGGTTATCAGTAGTAGGCTACCTAGCATATATAAAACATAAACATACTCTTTTTCACACTTGGATGTGTGTGCCCCCCTGGGGGTGGGGGTGGGGGGAGAGGTGGATGTGCGAGCACACACAGATGAGCACACACACCTTCTGTACCTTTAAGGTAAAGATGATACTTTCTAAATGGTAAGTATTAAAAGAAACAGATTGAGGAAATACTTGCTATTGTTTTTTAATTAGTCCACAAAGACTCTGTACTACATCTTGAGTGAGCAGTGAAATAGAGGAAGACCTTCAGTAACATGGTTGACGCGGCGGCTGCAGCCAGGGGTCCGAGGATAGCAGTGGCTGTGAGGATGGTGCCGGTGCGGGCACCAGTGCCTGGTATGCACCAGGCGGAACTGAGTAGGAAGAGGCTCGCCAGCGCCTAGCATCAACTATGTGCAGCGAGAGGGAAGGGGAGGGGAGGGGAGGGGAGGGGAGGAGGGGAGGGGAGGGGAGGGGAGGGGAGGGGAGAGGAGAGGAGAGGAGAGGAGAGGAGAGGAGAGGAGAGGAGAGGAGAGGAGAGGAGAACGGGGGTGATTGCTTAAAGGGTAGTAAAATTCTGTTTACGTGACGGAAAATGCACAGTGGTGGTGCGTACAACAGCTTGGTGGATATAACCACTGTCACTAAGTTGTACATTTTTAAAATGGCTACAGAGCACTATTTTGTTATATGCATGCATACAAATTACTATACAAATTTAAAAGCAACAGCAACCAGTAAACCTTTCAAGGCTCCCTTGCTCGAGAGATATGTGACAGATGGAGAGGAGTGAGTAAGCACATACATACTCGAAAACTCTGCCGTCGGACAGGGAGAACTGCCCTGTGGGTCTCTGAGGCTGTAACTCTTTACGGGAGTAGAAAGTCTCATCTTTCTCCTTAGGAACGGCTGGTGGTTTCAAACTGCTGACCTTGAAGTTAGCAGCCCAACACATAGCTCACTATGTCACCAGAGTTCCTTATACACACAAGATGACATCAGTTTGCTTTATATTACTAAAGTCTAAATCACGTCCAAGCTACAGGGTAAATCTCAGTTCCAGCACTTGAAAAGTATGAGATTCCACTTTATTCATTTTCTAAGGCTTTTTAAAAAATAATAGATTTTAAAAGTTAGTTCTATAAAGTCTTGTTTTTAGAAACAGTAAAAATGGAAAGAAAAGATAGCCCTCATATTTCCTACAACTATGGCATAAATCTTAATATTCTTGACTTAGAAATAGTCTAGTTTACCTATGAGGGAGGAAATCACCAGCACTGACCTGCTGTTAACATCACAAGGCAGAAAGGGATGGATCTGTCACCTTGAGCAAGTTACTCATTTTAAGGAAGCCTTGGTTTCTTCATCTGATAAGTGCGTACAGTATGTGAGCTCAGAGGGTGGTGTTACAAGACCACAGAATCCCCAGAGTCTTAGTGCAGTGCCCAGAATCTTCTCTCATCACTGGTGGTACCACTGCCCTATGTCCCTCTTCACCCAGCACGGATTCCCTCACTGGTCCATTCCACGAGCAGCGTTCTGTGATGGTCTCGCCGCGGCCAAGCACTGTCCCAGTCTCCTGCCAGGACTTTCTTCAACATGTCACCCAGAGTGGGATTTACAAACTGGGATTCAATATTCAAGTACTGGCAGTACCAAAACTATAAAAAGCTTGATGTAAACCAACATATGTGCCCTCTGGGAACAGAATACTACTTATCAGAATAGGCTTCCTTTTAAATATGAGCAAAATGCCACCGCTGTAGAACATGTACTTTTCTTCCTGTTAAATCATTTATTGGGGGCGTGTACAACTCTTATTACAATCCATCCATCCATCCATTGTGTCAAGCACATTTAAAACAGGTTCTTAAGGGATTTTTTTTCCACCAAGTTTTTGCCAGGGTTTCAAAATGGTTCATTCCGGTTCAATCCCTTTTTATCTTAAATATACTGCTCTGGATAGACAGACTGCAATTGAGATAGCACAATACCAAGAAACCCAAGAGGTGAGCTACCATATCTATTCGAGTATAAACCGATCATCAGCCGAGACACATACTTTTACCACAAAAACTGCATTACAAATGTTCTGACACGCTCGGTTGACACTCGAGTACACACGGTATGTAGCGCTGGTTCAGAATACAGAAAGAGAGGGTACGACTGGCCTTCGGCAGGGATAGTGGTTCCTCTCTCATGAATCTAATCTACCACTAATAAAAACATTCCTTCTATTTTCTCACAAGGCAACAATATTTTCAGAATAGTATATTCAACCCCTTCACGTTACTCTTCAAAGACAACTTATCCAAACAATATTTGCTTCTGAAGATAAACAAGTTTATCAAGTCTGTAG
Organism: Tenrec ecaudatus; assembly: GCF_050624435.1. Taxonomy (NCBI): domain Eukaryota; kingdom Metazoa; phylum Chordata; class Mammalia; order Afrosoricida; family Tenrecidae; genus Tenrec; species Tenrec ecaudatus. The sequence goes on from NC_134536.1 coordinate 94,629,257, forward strand.
CCTTAAATTTTAATAAGCCTTCTATTTTCAAAACTAAGTTTGAATACTTAATTCCACACGATTACTTCTTCATGTTAAAAAATCTAAAATTAGTGCCTTTCCAGCCCTTTTCTCTCCACAAATCCTCCACCACCAGCTATAATAACCACATGCACGTATCACCGCCTTTTCAAGACGCTTCAATTCTTCATCGGATTTTCTTCTAACACCCCCCACCCCCACCCCCTCCGAATGGAGCGGTTTATTAGGGACATTAACAGGTTCCAGTTCCGTATCAGAAACGCTTGGGATAAGCTACTTTGGTCAGGACAGCCTCTTCGCAGGCAGGCCTCCCTCTGGCCCTCAGCCTCTCAGGCACTCTGCCCTTTTAGCTCTGTCTTCTCAGAACATTGATTAAAATAAACAAATTAACCACGAAATAAAAACACCCTTGCCATCCCAGCTCCACAGGCTCCTCTCACCAGCTATGCAGGAATCTTGAGCGACCATCTCTCCCCCTCCCACCAGAGCGCTCTCACGCACAAAAGGCGCTTTCAAAAGGACCAGCAAACCCAAATCTGTTCCCATCAAAACATTCCAGCTCTTCTTTCTAAATCGGAAGTCTTGGCAATACACACCTGAGTCAAACACGGGATACACCTGTATTTTTCATCTTTGCAATATTTATGCATTCTTTATTTTTGTCGTGACTGCTGGAAACATGCATGAACCCACACGTGCATTAACATTTTTGTAACTTATGGTTTTAATTCTGCATGTCCTATCTTCCTAAGAGTATTATCTACGCAGTGTATACTCAAATGTCACTCAGTATGTTGATTCTAGAAGTTGCCTGAAGGAGTAGTCCCAGGGGCAAATGGGTGGCTAAGATTTAGCCACTTACATGAGGAACTCACACTATTCATAAGATCTTACCTGCCCAAACCAGAATCTAGGATTCCATCTTCACTTTCCTAATCATGCAGTTGACCAAGTACTGACCATTCTGCTGCCAACTTCTTCCTGGACCATACATGGGTCTGCATCTTCAATGTCCCTGGCCTTGCCTCCAAGAGACACTCTGGCTGGCCAGCAAAGATTATGGGCATTCATGAAACATTTTTGACAAAAGTGTGCAATTTGTCTCACATGCTTTGGACATGTAGGAGAGACCAGAGCCTGGCGAAGGGCATCGTGCTTCATGAATGGAACAGTAGCCACTTCACGGATCGCCACAGTGGCTGCAGCACTGGGCGCCGGCACGCGGAAGGCGCCGGACAGTGCGTCTTATCATTCTGCTGGACAAGGTCCCTGAGTCGTCACCAACGCAATGGCATTGGACACCATCAACCTCTGACACGAGGGTAGAAAACTCATCCAGGCCCACAAGACCCAGCAGGGAAGACACCACCCACCGCTCCACTTTCCTGTTCCCCTCCCACGCACTCTGTGTTCTGAGTGGCTCTTGGGTGCAGCTGAGTCACCAGGAGGGCTGGTGAAGCCCAGCTCATGAAGGGGCGTGCGCGTGCATGCACATACACAGCCTCCTTCCACCCTCTGTCCCAGTTCACGGAGCCAGCTCAATCTTGCCCTCTCTCACCCATTCGAGTCAATCGTCTAGCCTAGGGCAGGTCTTCCTTTGAAGCATACGTGTCCTGAGTTGCTCTTTCGTAGCACTGACTGCAATGTCCATCAGTTATCTGGACAGCAGTTCCCTTGAGGTGCATTTCTCCTGTTGGGAGGTGAACTCTGAGATGATGGCGAGAACGTCTACCTTGCTCTCAGATGAATCCTCGGGTGCAGGAATCTCAGGACACACTCGCGGAGGCTATCTGCGTGGGGAAGGCAGGAAGGCCCCGCAAAAGTGACTCCTCTTTCTCTGCCACCAGCGCCCTTGAGCAGGTGCCTGGAGTTCCCACTCGCCTCTCTTGTGTTTGTGCAGATGGGCATCAAGTTCTCCGTGAGCAAGACAGCATGGCAGAGACCAAAGCAGCTCTGCCGGGCCTCGGGAAGCTTGTAGGGGCTATGATAGAGCCCAGCCAAGAGGAGAAACTGAGAGCGAGCAGAAAGTCACTCGGTGGGTCTAATTCAGCTCCCGTCAGGCTTAGTGTACCTAACCTGAGGGAGTACTGTAAGTAGTCATTTTTTGTCTGTTCCCCTTGTCTTAAAGGCCCTCTTGCCTTCAGTGTTGGGGTAGTGCGTTGGGCTTCGAACTACAAGATCAGCAGTTAGAAACCACCACCAGTCACTCGGCCGGAGACAGAAGAGGCTGTCTATTCCCATAAAGGGTTACCAGTCTCTGAACCCCACAGGGGACTCCTGCTCTATCACACAGGGTCACTAGGAGTCCGAATCCACTCCATGGCAGGGAGCCTGGGTACTGTTGGGTTTCCCCGTGCAAAGTCCAATGCAGAGGCCACGTCACCAGCAGCACACCGGAGTAGAATATTCTCCACTCTGAAGTGGCAGGGAACATGCTGCTTGCATCCATTTAGCCACCGCCTAAGACGTGCTGGCCTTCACCTGTGTAATACCTTTAAAATCTGGCGGCCGAGGACATATGCTACATTCCACCTCAGAAAATCATGAAGCTGCAGAACTGTGCACAGGAAATTGCCAATGCCTAAACCATGACCCAGAAATCAGTGACCTGTCCTACAGCTATTTCATGACCTGCCAACCTACCCGCTCTAACAGGGAGAAAGAGCTGAGGCACAGAGAAGTGGCCTAAGTAACTTGGCCATGATAATGCAACATGTGAGCAATGGTCGCCAGGGCTGGAAGACAGATCTCCTAACACGCTGTCTGCCCAACGTTTACATCCCCATAAGATCAAACAACAGACATTTAATGGTTGGGAAACCAAGAGCTCTTGTCTCATAAATCTCATCCTAAGTAAAATGCAAACTCTTTCATTCCACATACGATTTCAAGCAATTCGTTTCAAGGTATCAGAAAGAAAGCAGCTGATCTTCAAATTAAGCATTCTAGGAAGCACACAGGCATTTCATGAGTTGAAGTTCCAAAAGGAGTAAGGAAACTAAGAGGGAGTGACACTGCAGACACTGAATTATCAGATGCAACGAAAAGAGGCATATTTAATCCATGCTAAGAAACAGAAGCACGGCAATGGAGAAGTGAGTGGTGAGTGAAATCTCAGCCCACAAAAGTCCCCAAAGCATTCAGAGGCGGCAAAGGTCACACATCTAAGGGATCAGCCCCACAGCCTCAGTCTCCCACATCCACAGGCCCGAACAGGAGGGAACCCAACTCAAGTGCAGAGAGGCCCAGAGCGAATCCTTGGGCGTCCTTACAGAAGCAGGGCCAAGGACACACACTTTCTTTCACATAGAAAATGCAAATGAACTAAAATGTACTCGCCACTGTTTCTCTGCAGTACAGCTACCAGCATCACTAAGGACTAACAAAGCAGTTCCTTTGCACCAACAATTAAAGATTTGTAGGCATCCTGAGAGGCAAGGACACACATAAGCTGTCCCAGAAAGTCTACAAATGCACAAATTACAGTTTCAAATGGTCAATTATCAGGTGAAAAGTATAGTCAAAGAGCAAGCAATTAGCAAAGGTCTCTAATGGGGGATAATCAAAAGACTGAGAGGCTTAAATCAGAGACAGACAGAATGATGCTCACATACGGTTGTAGAAGTCACTCCCATTCCAAAAATATCCACTGGGTCCCTGCCCCTCCCATTCCCTCTGCTTAAAGGCTTCCGGGCAGTCAACCGTCCTAAAGAAGCTTGCGAGTAACAGGCCTCAAGGAGCTGGGAACGGACAGACTCAGAAGCTCGCTGACATCACGGTCCACCTGGGTCATGTCTGCCGTTGCTGAGTGCCACTGAGCCGTTCTGGTGCAGTGAGCCCCTGTCACTGAGAATCTTCTAGTCTGTGTTCCTTATGGAAGACCACAAGTTTTCTCCTGTGGAGCTACTGGGGGGGGGGGGGGTGGCGTGAACCACCGACCTTTGGATCAGTAGCTGAGTGCCTGATGGCTGTTGCCCACTAAGTCATAGCTAGACCATCTTATTTCCCTACCCTGTGCCCTAAATCCAGTGTGATCAGAACCCTGATGCTCCTCGCCGACCAGTAGGTAAGGACCAGTGTGGCACTGATATTGACGTTCCAATCAGCCACAGTCTGGTGCCTTTATAATATACAAGACAATCTGATTGCTAGAAAAATCAAATAATGATGACATATAACGCGAGAAGCTCAGTTTTCCCCATGGCAGTCAACAGACATAAAATTAGTCTGTAAAGTTGCTAAAAATGTTTCTAAATAGCTACCCGTGGTTGTACTTCTACCAGTACCAAAGAAAGGCTAGTCCATTGCCCTCAGGCTGGGGCGTAAATGATTCTAAGTTGGAGGGCTAACAGCAAATTCAGCAGTCCAAAACCCTCAGAGATTTTCTACTCCCACGACAAGTTACAGCCTTGGGAACCTGCCGGGGCAGTTCCACTCTGTCCAATTGGGACTTGATGGCAAGAGTTTGTTCTAGACACCCCCTTTTCCAGCTCAATTTTGGGCTTTTACTTAAATGGTTCTTTGAACTAAAATTGCCTCCATGTTGTCTCCACCCTTCCTATCCAAGTTCTACTTACACTTCGAAGTTCAGCCCCAAAGCCACATACTAAACTAAGCCCACCAGAAGTTCTCGTCCTAAAGCAACTTTGTATCTCCTCTCCCTAGGGACACCTGGCTACGAGATGTTTGGGGCTGTCATAAAGGGATGGGAGTACTAATGGCATCTAGTGGGTAGAGGCCAGGGATATTACTAAACAACCTACAATGCCTAGGTCTGTAACACAGAATTACCTGGCCCCAAGTTTTATGCCCACAGGTCACCACCAACCTGGTATTTCATGATACACAGTCTGCCAATATTAATAATAATTGTTTGTGTACAAGCCTCATTCCCCAACTTAGCCACACATTTCTCTGGTGGATGAAGGCCATGTCTGCATCACATCTGTTTCTCCACAAAGTTCCCCTGCTGGGGCCTAGGACAGGGGCTGCTCATCAAATAGCAGCCTACACAATTAGCTCCTTTCCAATTTGCCTGAGTCAATAAACATGTTTCTGCCTGCCTTCTCTGCCAATCTGTGTATTACAGTCAGCATTGCAAAAAAACTTAAAGGAAAACCTTGCAATACTTAAAGATGAGAAGCCATAATAAAACATTAGCAGAAATATGGAATGAGTCGCGAGATAGTTAAAGTTTATTGTGCCAACCTGACCTATAAACACATGTGGGGTTAATTGAAGGGCGGAGAAATAAATAACTCAGTGAGCCTCACCTTTTGAGTTCTTGGGTCTCTTGCTTTCTGATGGTCGGACTAGGGTGCAGCTGCCTTACCCAGTTCCCTGCTTCAGCTGGCAAGGCTCACTTCCTGCAAGACATCCCTGAGGGGAAGTCACATGAACCTACCCCACTGCAGCCCTGGGTGCTGGAGCAGCCGTGTGGAGACCCCTGCCACGCCGAGATGCTTGTACACTCAATGATTCGGCTTTCCTCCTGCAGTTGGTGTCATAAGTGTGCTTTATGAGATTGAGAGGACTTTGTGGATTGGTGTCAGACTTATGGGCTAATGTTGGACTTATGGGCTTGGGCAGCAGCACTAGGTTGGGATGCTTTCGGAATGAACACTTACCCTTTATATAAAACTCTCATATATATATATATGTGACTTTCTGTAGATGTTTCTCTAATGTACCCAGACTAACACAAGCAGAATGGGTGGTTTGATTTGATTGTTTTTACTTTCCCAGTCAAGATAATGCATTTACTTTCATAAAGGAAAAAGTCAGTCAAGCATAAAATACGAATTTAGGATTAGACCAGAGCATGCACACTGCTACAGGTAAGAGCCCACAACACAGGGGATCCAGGATAGATAAACCTCTCAGGGCCAACAATGAGAGTAGAGATACCAGGAGGATTAGGGGAGGGTGGGGGGAAGAAAGAGGGAATTGATTAAAAGGATCAATCTATAACCCCCTCCCAGGGGGGCAAATAACGGAAAAGTGGGTGAGAGGCAACGGAGGACAATGTAAGATATAGAAATAATAATATATAACTTATCAAGGGTTTGTGAGGGAAGGAGGAGAAATGGGGAGCTTATATCAGGGGCTCACGTGGGAAGAGAATGCTTTCAAAATGAGGAGGGCAGCATATGTGCAAATGTGCTTGACACACTGGAGGAATGTATGGATTATGAAGAGATGTAAGAGCCTCCAATAAAAGTACTAAAATAATTTTTAAAGAACTAGTTGGCATATTACCAGTTCAATTAATAATAAAGAAAATGAAAATATATGTATATGAATTTAGGATGCCACTATTTTGTGAGATTCTCTTTGAAAATGATATTTAACCGTTCACACACATGCTTCCTGTTAATTAAAGGACTCTTTATAGAAGAGCTACTCCAGCATAACGTACTGTAGTTGGGTCAAAATCCGCTTAATTAGGAGGAAATCCTGCTGAGCATCGTAGTTTCCACCGGCAAGAATTGCAGGACTTCAGCCAAAGGCCCGTGACTTATCAATGTCCGGAGATGCTGCTTGGCAACACATCAGTGTTTGGGAATATTTTGTTCTCGTTTCTACCTCAGTCAATCCTCAATTATGGACTCAGTTGAGTTCGTTTACAGGTAAAAAGTCTGTTGTCCGATTCAACACCAGAGCCCCAAAGTGTACTTCCGGAGTTCTTCAGTTCTGCCTTCAGAAGGCAGCTGTCATCTCTCTGAGAACTTCGTCTCTCGGCGCCTTCATCTGGGCCAAAGACTAAGGTCTTCATTCATAGTTGTCTGGATGAGGCCCCACAAGGCAGCCCCCACCCTGGCTTGCACAATGTACAGCTCTGTATGGTCCTTCTCCCTTTCGGCTTCATTCCACATAGGGGCTCTTGCATTCTGACAGCGGGTAAATGAAGTAATGCTAAAAGAAAATGATCTCTAACTTCAGCGGGCTCTTCACGCCACGTACTTCAGCAGCAGCAAGCCCTGGTAACAGAGTGGGGACTCCACGGGCTGCTGACCCAGAGTCAGTCATGCAAAGCCACCAACTGCTTTGTAGGAGAAGATGAGGTTTCCAATTCCTATAAAGATCTGTAGCCTCCCTCAGAATCCCTCAGAGGCAGTTCTCCCTGTCCTACAGAGTCACGATGAGTCAGAATTGAGAGATCAGCTTTTTGTTTTGTTTTTAATATATCATGTCCCTCCCAACCTTTGTCTTCCAAAATAGACTCTTGTCTACATACTCCACTCTCAGTCCACGTCAGCAGGGTCACAAAAATCTTAATTAGCTTTATAGTATGGAGGAATATATATATATATATAAATTCAGTACAATATACTACAAGCAAAAATCTCTAATAGGGAACATGAAAGTATCAAAAGGTGAAGGAAACAGTTTAAAGCCTTTAAGAACTTAAGACTTTAGTGAGCCGATGTGCCATGCCATGATGACCCAGAGGCGGACTGTACTGGGGCTGCAGACAGCGCATGGGAGGGATGTGGAAGAAGAAGCCTTCCTTGCTGGGCCAGGGGGGCGGGGGGGGGGGGGGGGAGGGGGGGGCGGCAGGTGAGCAAGGGAAGCGTCATGGAGAACTAGCTGTGGTCCTGGGCTCTGAAAAACCGGAGAGACTGCAGTGCTTCAGTGTAGAGGGAGAACAAACTTTCCAGACAAAGAAAACAGCATGAGAAAGACACAGGAGCTAGGGACAAAAGGGAGGCGTATTTAGCAAGCAGCCAAAATAGCAGTGGAGGAGGCGGTGCAAGAGTAGACCAGAAGGAGAGCACAGAGGACGCCCGGCCGGCCCAGAAGTTCTGAGGGGATGAGGAGAGCTGTGGGACTGCAGCCCATGAAAAGGAGGCTTTTAGTCACCTCTGTCAATGATCTTTCAGAACCAAGCTCACCATTAATACGCTGTGGAACTAACCAGGGAGCCTCCTCTGTCTTCCTGCCACACCACAGGAAATACAAATGGAAAGGAGCCATCGAGCCTACACAACGGGCAGCCCTGCTCTACCAATCAAATTCATTCCTTCGATAAGAAGAGAGCTGGGGTGACAGCCATTCCGGTTCACAAACTCCTGGGAAATATCCTGGGAAAGAGTCTCTTAACATTCCACTGGAGCCTTTCTTAACGGGAATGTTGCAGAATCTTAAAAAGAGTCACTTCCCCCACAACTCCAGAGATTGAAGAAATTGAACACACTGTGTCAACCCCGCAAAGACAAACGCTACCCGTAGTTGGGGCTTAGGGAGATGCTCCACCCTCTCAGGACCTGCCATTGCTAGTCTGAACTTCCTCCTGAATTTTCCTTTCGCCTCTGGTTCCTTCCCCTGGGCCAGGAGTCCTGAGAAAGAAGGTGACACAGATCTGCATGTCTGGACCTTATCTGCTTGAAGAGCTGGCAGATTATTTAAAGTCTCTGAGCTGCATTTCTTCATCTATTAGAAAAAGAAGGAAGGGGGTACAAACTGCTCCCATACCTCATTACTAAACACCGAAAGAATGAGCACAAATCCTAGCTGTACTTTTAAACCCGGTATGAAGGATAGTTTAATTAAAGGAGGGTGTTTTTTTCTTATTTAAATCTTTAACGCTAAGAACAACGCGAAGCAAAAGATCAGAGAATGAGTGGTAACTTAATGTAAACGATGCTCATAATAATGGTAACAATAACACAAGCGCCAACAGCTTTACAGGTGGCGATCTGAACCTGAGGGAGCTTCAGGACTGGCCAGAGCCGCCACGCCAGTGAGGGGCCAGAGACACGGTGCGACGACCAGGGCTTTCTCCTCCGGACTCCTTCTTCCCATCCCTGCTCCTCCATCACCTGACTGCATCTGCCTCAATGGGCGGTGCAAACGGCTAGCGCTCGGCTACGAAACAGAAGGCTGAAGCTTTCTGTCCCCTGAGACTCACTGGAAGACATAGCCTCCTCCTTCCGAGCATGCTCCGCACTGAAATCTCCACTGGCACAGTATTGCTCTGCCACCCAAGGGTCTCCGAGGGTCTAACCCACCCAGTGGCAACTGTCGGCAAGTTTACATGCTCTCAGTGAGTATATGACACTGGTCATGGGAAGAGAGGCTAACAACTAACAAGGCAGACATCTTGAAATGATTAACTGGCTAGATGAGATGTCTAACAATGAGGTGAGTTACACCTCGAACTCCAGCCAGAGTAGGAGGTTCAAACCCACGAATTGCTCCACAAAAGAAATGTTGAGGCTCTTAGCTCTCATAAAGATTTACAGACTCAGAAGCCCTATGGAGCAGTCGCACTCTGTCCTGTAGGGTTGCTATCAGTTCAAACTGACTCGGTGGCAATGAATCTGTTGTTTAGGTGAAATTTATGCACTACAGCTTCACAGACTCATTCCTGCAAACCTTCCTGTGTACATCAACAGTGTCTTTCTCTACACTCGGAGGCTGCCTGCACACCCAGTCACCCCCATTTTCCTCCCCTCCAACCAAAAATGGCCTCACTGACCTCCACTGCCCATTCTCTCCCTGCACTATCTCCTACAAAAGGTCATCATAGGCTGACAAATTCCCACCACCCGCCTTCGTTTCCGGGGGCTGCTGAAACACCAACACCAGAAATGTCACTCACTCCCAAACCAAACGCACTGCCGCGGAGTTGGTTCTGACTGAGCGCGACGCTGTAAGATACTGTAGAACCGCCCCGTGGGTTCTGAGGCTGTAGATGTGGATGGGAATTAGAAAGCCTCCTCTTTCTCCTTTGGGGCAGCTGGGGGATTCAAACTGCTGACCTTGAGGACAGCAACCCAGCACCTAACACAGTGCATAACCAGGGCTTCTCTACTACCACAAGTCAGGCAAAAAGTCAGTCACTGAGTTGATTCCATTCATAGGGACCCTACAAGGACAGGATAGAACTGTACCTGTGTCTTTCTGAAACTGTAACTCTTCATGGGGTGAGAAAGCCTTTTCTTTCTCCCAAGGAACAACTGGTGGTTTTGAAATGCTGACCTTGTGTTTAGCAGCCCAGTTCATCACCACTATGCCACCAGGGCTTCTCAATACCACAAATGGGTGGCTTTAAAACACAGAAATTTCGTTTCTCACATTTCTGGAGGCTAATCATCCAAACAAGAGTTTTAGTCCTAATGATTCTTCAACCTGTGGACCATCCTCACGTGACCTCTCTGCTCACAGGCGCTTCCCCCAACTGCACGCGGGGTGTGTGTGTGTGTGTGTGTGTGTGTGTGTGTGTGTGTGTGTGTCTGTGCGTGTGTCTTTATCAGTCTTCAGTGGTCAGATTTAGGATCCATTCAACACTAGTGTGATATCATTCACATAACAAAAGCCCTATTTCATCCACTAGTACCTGGGTCAAGAATCCAGCACACATTTTGAGGGTACATAATATATTCCATCGGACTTTTGGTGAGAGGAGGCTAGAGTAGAAAACCAGGAATGACCAGTCTCTGCAGAAATTTCCCCAGCAGCCCAGGGTCTGAGATGGAATGGGTGAGGGCTCACACTTCCGTCACCGCCATTTTGCCCTAGTGAGTTCAGAAAGCTACTGAAAGTTGCAGAGCTTCTATGTCTCTGCTGGCAGGCCCATCCCTGTATTCCAGTCATTACAGCCACGCTTCCTCACTTCTACAATCCCCCCTGCCTCCCTCCATGCCATGCTTACCTTTGGTAACAGATGAGGATCCCATTTGAAGCAAATCATAGTTTTAGATTACTCAACAAAAATAAAAGTCCCTTCTAAGTACTGCCAAATCTAATTTCCCTTTCGTCTCTGATTCCTTCCTCTGGGAGAAAGCAAGTCATTTAAAGTTTCTGAGCTTCAGTTTCTTCATCCATTAGACTGAGGGTGTGGAAGAATATGAACTACAATCATATTGAGTTGCCTTAAGGTCTAGAAATAACAAACACAAAGCCAGTGGCATACGCCCTGATTATGGAACGAACGGTGGTTATTGTAACTGTGTAATTTCAGTTTCCCGTTTCATAGCACCCCACATCCAGCTATCCCTGTCTCTGCTTTTACATGCTGTAAGTACACCACGCCGACCCCCATCTGCGGAGCAGCTCCATTAGGACCCCCGAAACTACCGCTAGCACCCCCTTTAATTTGGGACTCCAGGTCATCCTAGTGCGGTTTCTGGGTCAGCACTACCCCAGCTCCCTTCTGGTGGGCAACGTGGGTGATGAAAAAGCAATGGACACTAAGTCAGAAGACAGGGGTTGAAATCTAAGTTCCACCACTACACTCAACAATCATGGGCACGTTGCATAATCACCCTGTGCCTCAATATCCTCATCTGTAAAATGGGTATAATAAATCGTGGCTTGTTGGAAAACTGTAAGGATTAAATAACCTGCAGTGAAAGAAAAGCAAACAAACAAAACCCCTATCACATTGCTGAACACAGAAAATCATGACTGGTCACTTGATCTTGGAAAGTTAAGTCTCAGCCAGGTGGACAGGCCTGTCATGGACATCACCTGTTCTACTGTCTGTCCCTCTCATGACTGTTGCTACAAAGCCCCCCTTCTTCTCTTACCACCATTAACCTGCCCCTCTGCCAGATCTGAAAGGGCCTAAACTATGTTTCATCAGTTGTTTACAGAACACAATGCCCACTTTCACGGTCAGGGCAACCAGCAACCTTCCTGGGAAGTACCACTCATTTTCACTCAGCACAAAAATCCTGGTCCTCGGGACACTTACCCACCCAAGGGCTGGGTATTGTTTATGTTTCCACAGGAAAGGGAGAACGAGAGTAGACCTCATTGCGGTGCGCCAATCCTGGAGGTCGATGCTCAGAGCAGCTAGTTCAGAGATGACTGCATGGGCAGATCAGCTGGCGACATGAGTCCCCTCCCTGGTGACAGTGCTACAGAGGACAGCACTGGAGATACAGTGCAGGGAGAGGAGCCCATTGAACCTGTCCACACGGGGGCAAACCAAGAGGAGAGTGCAACAGACCAGCATTGGGAGCAAAGCCAGCAAGTCCCTGAGGATTGCAGACTTCTGACTTGGGGATCAGTGCTTGGCAACTCATCTGAACTGATTGGGGGGCATTCACAAGGGGGCCACACTGAAAGTTTAGAGGTGTAATTGGGTGGGCGAGGAGCACTAGAGCGCTCCTTCCTTGCCTGCAGCAAGAGCAATGGGGTCTTGTAGGATGCGCCTTTCTGTCAGCAAGGGTTCTAAAATTTACAGTGAGGTGGGTGTAGCATGCCTGGTCCTGGTTTGATCATTTGAAATGTATCCGAGAGTAATTACTGAGAGGTGAATGATGGGTAAACATTCTGGTAGGGCAGGAGTTAAGAAAATAGAAAAAGAGGGAAGAAAGTAAAAATTATATATATAATTTATAGATAAATAGGTATACATTGTGAATATGTAAATATATAAAGATAGGTGTATCTGTCTATATATATATACATATACATATATACATACATACATATATATACACACACATCAAGGAAGCAAATGGACTTTGGGCCTCTACTTAAATCTTACTTTAATACAAGAACGGTTTGTTCTAATAATGTAGCACTATATGATACCTTTCTGTCACAATCTCTGATGACACAATGGGTGCATAAGCAAATGTGATGAAGAAAGCTAATGGTGCCTGACTATTAAAAGATACAGTGTATGGGATCTTAAAGGCTTAGAGCTAAACAAGTGGACACTGGTAGGGAGGCAAAAAAGGCCACATGGAAGAAGCACATCAGTCTGTGTGATCATGAGGTGTTGATGGAAATAGGTATCAAAAGTTCAAAAACTGATGTGATGGAGTGTGAAAAATGGAGGTTCAAAACCCACCTGTAAGATACTTGAACAGTCCTTCACAAAAGGGATGATAAATCTAAGAAGCAGATGGCACTTGTGGACAATGTAACTATCCTCTGGTTCTGTAGTACTTCCTCCCCTTACTATAATGGTCTTTGTTTTACCTCATTGATCTTGTCAGACCTGCATATGTTCATTTGTATAATTAAGATTGCTGGATGCATGAAAGCCAAGATAGATAACCCTTCAAAAACAGTAAAGGGAGTAACAATTCCCTGAGGGTATAAGAAGGGGGAGGGACTGATAGCAATGATGACTGTATAGCCCCACTTGAGGGGAATAAATAACAGAACTACAGGTAAGCTGACACATTGGATAGTATAAGGTAGAGCAAAATAATAATAATATATAATAAGGGTTCCTGGGGAATAGGGTGGGGGAATAAAAAGGAACTGATATCAAAGAGTTCAAGAAGAAATAAAATGTTTGAAACTGCTTAATTAAGCTTAACTATGCTTAATTAATTGAATTTTGTACTGTTATAATATCTGTAAGCTCTCCCAATAAAATGATTAATAAAAAATAAAATGGGTCCAAATGGGGTGGGGGGATCCTGGTCCTTCTCTTATCTCCACCTTCAAGTTCAGGTAGGAGACAAGGCAGGGTATTTTCAAAGAGAATATTCACCAATTCCACTTGGTGTCTCATATTTCCCTTCCCTATTACTAACAGACTCAAAATATTCTACATTCAGTTAAGCAGATCCAAAAGGCAGAAGCCAACTGCACAGTCTTTAAAGACAGGGATAGCAAGTGGCTCTAAGTCCTGATCTTCCCTCCTCCTGCCAGGGCAGACATAACAATCAAGCACACTGTGTTTTCTTGCCATTTCCAGACAAGGCTCCAAAGCCCTTCTCCCAACTCTCCAGGCAACCACCATCAGTCACTCAGACCTGTCATTTAGGATGAAATCCATTTGCCAAGATTCAGAAGCCCCTGCCACCCAGTCGATTCAGAAGCCTTAAATCACACTACTCAAACGTGACAGCAGAACTCTCATTCTGTGACACTGCGGGAAATGACCTGCTCAAACTCTAACGTTCTATCAGTTACACATCAGTTATACATCGGAGCCCTGGTTTAGCATACTCCCCTCAAGTGACACTAGCCTACCTCTCTGACTTCACTAGGAAATATGTAGATTATATCATTCCTTTGATGGTTGAAGGTCTCATACAAGGCCAGGTGGTGGTTTTTTATTACCACTATTACCTTCAGCACTGATGGCAGTAACTGTTGTTGGTTGCAAACGAGCGCTGATTCTGACTCAGGATGGTCCCACACCGGATAGAGGACTGGCTCCATAAGAGTCTCTTGGCTGGAATCTTAAAGAAGCGGATTGGTCGGCCTATTTCTTGGAATAGTACTGCTGGCTGGGTCTGAACTGCCAACTTTTAGGTTAGCATCAGCGTGCACACTACTTGTGCCACCTGGAGCCTCCAATGATAAGACAGCAATAATAAGGAATGTGCACCGTATATTCACTACATGACCGACACGCTGCTAAATGTCTTTCCATGGAATAATCCATTCCATGCTCACACCACCCCTACATTCCCATTCCATTTTTACAAAGACTACTTACCTAAGGGCATGCTCCTCATACATACAGAGCTAGGATTTGAACTCTCAGCCCCTGTTTACCCATTACAATACACTGTCCTCAATGAGAGACAGTCGATTGATAGGGCTCACAGTGTTTGGATAGAATATACATGGATTCCAAAATTACGTGCACCAGCACATATGTAACCCAGATACCTACTTCGGCTAGTAAGTAATTTAGTTATAATAAAATCAGTGAACCCCAAACTCCTGTCAGTTGGTAGTCCAGGCTTATGGACGTGGCCAGTTCCCCTCCCAAAGAACTGATCCAAGCACTGTAATTACTAGAGCCGGGGAGCAGCAAGCCCACACGAGAATGCCATGACTAAGTGCGACCACACTCCCACTTCTTGTGGAACCTAGAGAAGGAAAACTAAGTCAAAAGCTATGTTGCTTGTGTTGCTTGCTTTGGGTTTGGTTTAATACTGGACTGGTATGCAGCCAGAGCTGCTGACTTACCTATATTTGCGTTTACCAAATACCACTGAACTGACCAGTCAAACAAGTCACCTAGTTGGCTCTCTCTTCCAACATCAATAGGACAAAGATGAAAAAACCTCTTTCCAGCCTTCGGCAGCAGGAAGTGGGAAACCATCCTGAAGTAGTTAGAAGCCCCTGTCAAAGGCAACATTCCATTTCCTCTTCAGAGCTTGGAAGTCACACTGGGAGTGGCCCACAAAGGTATCAGAACAAGGAGGGCGCTCCCTGTGCTACACCTCACCCCGCCCTTCCACATTCAGGATGACAAAGGGAACCAACAAAGGTATGCCAGTCTCTCAAGGGCTGCACACTCTCTCAGGCAACAGGTTTGGGGTCGGCAGGGCCCTTTCCTTTCCACCACATAATAGGGCCCACTTTCAGTTCTCTGTAGTAATGCAAAGTTGTCATGGTTCCAGAAGGGAAATATTCAATTAGGTGCTTTTCCTCTGTTGTTTTCTTTCTAGAGGATGGGGGTGGGGAAGCACTAAACATAAAAGGATCACAGGGCTAACAATCCTTTAAATGACCTTAGCTCAGTTCCAGAGAGAGCAGCCAAGGCAGGCAGATACTGAGATAAGCCTATCAAGAGAAGGAGTGTAGGGAAATCCTGCACTGCCCTCAATTTGATTACTCTGTTGCTAATGGGGAGAGATAACCAATCTGCAGCTCCTTCCTCCTCTTACCTCTTATCTCAGTGTCAGTCAGTCAGTGCTGACTCAGAGCAACCCCCTGTGGGTTTCCAAGATTAACTGTTTACAGGAGTAGAAAGCCCAGTCTTTCTCTGGAGGAGCTACTGGTGGTTTTGAACTGCCGACCACATGGATAGAAGCCTAAAGCTTAACCCCTACACCACCAGGACTCCAGAGCCAACCCTAACAACCTCTAGAAAGTAGGCAGAGGTACGCATCCTACAATAAATCTTAAAAATGCTTTTCAGAAAGTTTTAGTTAAAAAAGATAACACCCCACCCCCCTGCACACCACCCCCCACAAAGACAAATTTACATAATCCTAAATGGGACATTTCCCTCAAATATTAATCCTCATTTTCCATTTCACAGAGGAAAATAAAGGACATTTCCAATTTGAAAAACTAAAGTGATTTTGTTGCAACATGGCCACCTTGATAATATAGAATGTATCACAAAAAAAATAATAGCGAAAATGTGATGTAAATCAGAACAACTCAAGTTTCTAGCTGACATTATAACTGAAATAGCACACATTAAAGCAGCCCCAGGGTCCCTGGTGGTGCAGTAGTTAAGTTCTCTCCCACTGATTCAGAGGTCCGCAGTTCAAACTCATTCACAGCAGCTCCAAGGGCTGCTTACAGCCTTGGAAACCCTATGGGCCAGTTCTACTCCGTCCTATGGGGGTGCTATGCAAATGGACTTGGTGGAAGCGAGCTTGGTATAGGTTTTTAATGTAATCGAGGAGTGCCTGGGTGGTGTCAGAAGTTAACTTCTTGACTGCTAACCCAAAGGTTGGCAGTTTGAGTCCACCCAGAAGTGCATCAAAAGAAAGGCCTGGTGCCCTCCTGCTAAAAATTCAGCCGGTGACTATGGGCTTATAGGGCATTAGAACCTCTGCCTAAGGTCTCCTGCTAGGAATGGAGGTTGAACCCATTTGGTTAGTCTAAGGTTGACTGACCTCCATTTGTCCAGTTCATTTTAGATTTTCCAAACCTGGCTATCTCCCCCATTCCACAATAGTATCTTTAAGTGGCAAATATAAACATAATCCAGAGCATCGACTGACACACATGGGACAGCCATGAGCTAGGAATGACTGAGAGCAACTGGTAAACAAACGATTAAAGCCGCTGAGTTCCTACAGTCTGTGCCCTCGAACACTCCTCTAAGGTTTCCTCCAGCTCTATGAACTTAACCCGAGAACCTTCATGAGTGAAAAACTTTTGAGAATATTTCAACACGGCAAGCAGGAAGGATAAGATTTTTCTGAAATTACACACCCTACCAGACACTGCATTGCTCCCGGAAGGGAGCATTTCTCCACGCAGCAAAAAGGAGGAGGCTTCACAAAGTTCAGAGAAAACTTTTATTTAAAGATAATGGAATTTTCCCACAAACATTTTGAAGCTCCTTCAGATGAAGGACAACTCAATGCCAGTCACTAGCCTGAAAAGATGTCCTTGAGGACGTCTGCTGGCCCCTTGCCCTTCCCACCCGGAGCTTCTCCCTTTCCAGCCTGAGCAAGAAGTGCCCACCCGCCCGTCCTCCATCGTCCAGGCTCCAAATCTAACCCAATCCTCTCCTTGCCATCTGCCAAAGGCTCCCACCTGCATATTTTATGATTTCTGGCACCTCTCCGTATCAGACATCCTGCAGTGCATCCCTCTGCCACCTGTATTACTCTAAAGAATGGTCCTCAAAGGCATGAGTCCTTGGGCTGTACGTGATTACTTACTGCTGAGTTTACCTTCCCATTTTATCTCTCCACCTATCTACAAATCTCTCAAGGACAGAGACCAAATCCTGTATTTCCAAGTGGGAAGAAAGCACAACTGTAAACTATGTGTTGAATGAATGAATGAGTGAAGTAAACTGTTTTCAATGTTTTTAAATTTTAAAGTCACCACTGCTGTCTTTCATGAACAAAGGCATCAGGATTTCCTCTTTAGGATCTAGTCAGAATAAATTAATTTAAAGGTGACATTTATATGAATATACGAGCTATTTTCTTAGAATTGAAATAAAACGTCCTCACTACTTGGAGAATAGCAGCAACATTATCAGTAGCATTGGTGGCACTGTAGGATAAGCACTGAACAGCTAACTACAAGGTTGGTGGTTCAAAGCCACCAGCTGTTCTTCAGGAAAAAAAAATGAGGCTAGTTGTTCTCATAAAGGCTGAGCACCTCGGAAGCCCAAAGGAACAATTCTAGCCTATCCTACAGGGTCACCATGAATTGGAACTGATCCCATGGCAATGGTCTATGGCGTGATAATGAGGCATTGTCTTCACTTCTGGGTAAAAGCAGGCTGCATGAGGGCTTGCGGGTGCGTAGGAGAATCATCCTTTGGTCTTAGTTGTACCAGTGACTATTGTAGGAAAACCGGTTCCTAGAACCTTTACCAAACACCAAGTCCCTTTCATCATTAAACAGTCAGACCCTCAACGAGACGCACTGACACAGTGGCTGCAACAATGGGCTCAGGCATAATAACTGTAAGAACGGCACCGGCCGGGCAGTGCTTTGTTCTGCTGTACACAGAGGCACTACAAGGAGGAATGGACTGGAGGCATCTAATGACTCCACCAGTGTTGGGTGCTGAAGCTAGAGAGCTCAAGGAAATCACAACGTGATTTGAGGATTTTTCTCTAAACAGATTGCAAGTTGGCTCGATATTGGTAGAGAATCTGTTTGAAATCTCTGGGACTTATTTAGCTAACTCTAGTCACATTCCTTCTTTGGTGGTTTAATGACATCAAGCCAAATTGAATTGGGATTCAGATAATCAAATGATTTTTTTCTCCTATATCTTTGCTGGTCAGAGCTGGGGCAACAAATAAAACAAGGCTCATGACCAGCCCATGATTTTGAAGATTCTTATTCCGAGTGACCTTCTAGGACTGGGTAGAACTTCTCCTTGGGGTTTCCAAAACTGTAAATCTTTATAGGACCAGACAGCCTCATCTTTCCCCCTCAGAGCACTTGGTCAGTTTGAACCATGGACCTTGTGGTTGGTAGCCCAACACTTCAAGTCATAGACGCCATTGATCTCTCTAGGTAACCTAAACAACTTCATGTCTTATAATAATTATCGTTTTTGCATGTGAACATAAGTTTGATAGCAATGAAAGTACCTAATTACATTACACAAACACAGTATACTGTTATAAAAGTATTTTTCCCCAAAAGCTCAATGCCAACTCATAGCAACCCTAGAGGGCAAAGTAGAACTGCCCCTGTGGGTCTCTGAGACCCTAACTCTGTACAGGAGGAGAAAGCTTTGTATTTCTCCCTTGCAGCAGTTGATAGTTTCACTCCCAACATTGAGGTCAGTGGCCCAACTCATAACCCGCTCCACCAGATGCTGTGTGCACTGTTACAGAGACTCAAGAGATATCTTAGAAAGAGTGGGTCTTCAAACAGCAGACCATTAAAAAGCTAATTAGTTTTTAAGGGCTGTAAGTAGGTGGTAAGTGAGTATGCCTTTTGGCTCAAATTAAGCCATGTCAGAACACATAGAGCCAATGGGGCATTCTGGCAATGTGAGACACCACAGTAAAATGCCAAAGAAAAAGAAAAAATACATCTGATGGGTAATATTTACATTGCTAAAGAAAAGAAGCTGTTAGGATTTATCAACATTTACCCAACTGATGAAACCAACAAAACATTTTCAAGCTAGAGTTTCAAGTTACAGTCAGAGCAATTCAGAGTTTGCGAATCAAAATCTTTCATTACACCAAGGAGAAATTCAGGTAGAATGACACACCTCACCTATGCTTACAGCACGACTCAGAGCCAGCACTAACACCTGGATCTCTTATCTCTAGCTTCATATGCAAAGCATGTCACTGAATTTACAAATTAAAAGGACACATAATAGGCATGCAATAAATAGAATTGGGAAACGGAGATGAAGAGTTCCAGAACTATATTGATACACAACCTTCTGACAGGTAAGTAAGGAGCCCTGGCTCACAGTGGTTCCAGCCCACAGGCTACTCCACAGGAGACAGATGCGGCTTCCTAAAAGATTCACAGCCCGGGGAACCCCGTGGGACAGTCCTACAGAGTGGGTATGAATTGGAATTGACTCAATGGCAGTGTGGGTTTGGTTGGGTTTTAGACAAGTTAAGGCAAGCAATTGTCTCAGGTTTTGACTTTGGCTTGCTCAAAGTGGCCTCGACTCCTTAATATTTAAAAGCATCTCTTCTACAATCAATCAAATGCTTTTGGAACAATTATGAAAGCATGCAAGTTGGTGGTGGAACCAAAAGCTTTCTAGAAGACTGAGAAGTGCACTTGAGTAAGTACTTCCACCAGTGACACACTATGGGTTTCCAAACACATGACACAGAGCATTAGTGGAGAAATCTACAAAAGGCAGGGATGACTAAGCAACCACAAAGAACTAGAAACATCAAAATCACCAGGAGTCTGTGGACCAGCCCAGTCTGCATGTAAAGATAAGCTGGAATTTCCCATCTATTATTCCTACTGCAAAAGGTCTCTGTACTCCAAAGTTGGTTGCTTTTTAAATTAAAAAAAAATCAATGGTTTATCAAGATTTGTAAACAGTATTTTACTCTATCCTCCACCCTACTGCTTCAGAAACAATTTATGGGACAATCAGGTTAAACTGCTGGACAGGGAACTGACCAGCCCAAGTTTTAAGCACTTTGTGCAACATTCAACTACATGTCATCAAAAAATCTTTTAAAGCTAAATTTTAACTCTTCGCTAAGGAAACCAAGTCTCAATTATCAGGGTACAAATACAAGTAGTCCATGTCTCACTCCAAGGGCTGTCAAGCATATTACTGCATGTCTCCCTAGCGTCTGAAACTGATGGCATTCAACCTCTTCCTGGAGACATTCGTCCCACACATTGAAAAAAACGAACTTCCAATAACCTAATTCCAATTAAACAACCACAGGAGGAAATTGGCCACAATATTGCCAGAGAAAAGAAAACATAAACAATCTGTCCAGAAGAGTAGGAAAAAGAAATGACAAATAAACCAAAACTCCTGACCCGACAGCCCGCACCTGGTTTACCTTTCTCTCGGGACAAGTACAAATCTAAAGAAACGTATTTGGGCGCGCGGAAGGGATGGTGGAATCAATTTCGCACTTAAACTTCTTTCACTTGGAGCTAGGTTAGCAAGCCACGCAGCTGGGGGCAAATCATAATCCAAACAACCCTCCAGTACAGAGAGAGAGGGGGAAAAAAAGGCAAAATCAGCTTGGAGGTCCCAAGTCGGGAATCGTTCGCTCGTCCAGAAGCGGGAACCTCGGAGCTCCGGGACAACCCCTTCCCCAAATTGCCCAGACATGCAACTGAGAGCCGGGCTCCCCGCGAACTCCATCTTTCCCTCCGCGCCCTCCCCTTCGCGGGGCCCCGAGACTGGGCACGCGGGCGAGTCTGGGGTCGTTCGCGCACCTCGTCTGCAGCTCCTTTTGATTCCAGTGCAAGAGGGAGGCTCACCTGGCCGGCGCGGTTCCACGGGACACACGGCGCGCGCGGACGCGCAGAAGCCAGCAGCGCGAGCCTCCCCGGGACCCACGCCCGGCGCGGCGCCCCCGGCCCGGAACCCGAACCCCAGACTCCCTGACCCCAGAACCCCCGACCCCGAACCCCGGACCTCGGACCCCGGACCCCGCCCGGTAGCCGGCTCCCGTGCGCTCACAGCCACGAAGCCGGACGAGGAGGCGATGAAGACGCGGATGCCCATCCTTTCGCAGCGACGCAGCTCGTCCCTGGGCGCCCGGGCTTCCCGGCGGGCTCGGACGCAGAGGCAGAACCCGGCTCAGAAGTGGCGCCTTCCGACGACGCGCTCCCGTCCGGGAAGAGCCGGCGGATCTGGCTCCCTCCCGCCGGGTCCGCGGATAAAAGCCCTGCGCCGCCCGGCCGCCGGCAGAGGGAGGGGCGGGGAGGACTCCGGCCGCGCGGCCTGGTGGGAGTTGTAGTTTCGGCCTCTCCGCGGAGGGGCTGGTACGCCGAGCGTTTGTCAATCACCTTCTTACTTTGGTCCAACCCCAAAGGGCGATGGTGTTTGGGAGGGCGTCACGGGCCCAGGGAGACGGTGTGAGATGAAGTGGCGAGGGTCCCGAGCAGACGGGGAATAAAGAAAGTAGGCCAGAGGGCCTGGTTCAAAGTCCGAGCTTGGGTGCTGTGTTCTTGTGGCTTACTGGCTGGCACATTCCCACCCAGAAATGCCAACAGCCTGCATGGTGCTGCACAGCCCCATCGTGCCAAAGCAACATGCGCGCCAAGCCAGCCCTCCGACCGTGTCCAGCGGGTTACAGTTACAGCGCTCCGGGTTCTCAAGAGTGCATGGTGCTGAGGCTGGGCTCGCCTGTTTGCAAAATAAGGAAATTTTCCGTCTTCTGTAGACGTTAATTAGAAGTCAGCTGAGAACACAAACGATATTTTATTTTTCTTCGCAAACTGTAATTGTAGTAGGAAAAAATAAGTAGCAAGTGGAATTAGAATCCTTCTATCAAGACTGGAAATCAGGACCCCTCCTAACCCACCCCCTACCTTACACAATGGCTTTGCCTCTGTGCACCTAATATTTACAGTTGAGCCAAATCTGTGTCTTTTTAACAGAACTGCTGCACATTCCAGCGCAGGCTCCCAGGAGGCTGCTGTTGAATGAAACGCTTTTCTGTCGTTTAGAATAGTTCTTTAGCAAGTATTTTCAACTTGACAGAAGTGCACGCCTCTCACAGTTTCGTGGAAATGAACCAGTTTTACCCTGCAAGACTGTACTTACTTCCTTCTTTTCAGCCGGGAGTTTAGGAGCGTTCTGGGAGCGATGGTAATTAATAGTTCTAGAAAGAAAAAGGTTGATGAAGTCTCTGTCCCTTTGGTTAATTTCTTGCACAAACATTAATTCTTTCAGAATAATGCTTTCAAAGAGGGATTTTGAATATTTTAAGTTTATAGTCTCTTTTTTGCTTGTATTTAAAAAGTCATTTTTGTCGTTTTCTTTTGAGACCCAATACAATAACACACGGTGCACTTCTTGTGGGACTTGATTTCTTCTTAATGTTCAAAGTTTTAAATTATAAGTTTTCTATTGTTAATATCTGCAATGTACTTTTCATGTACCGGGAAAAGTGGAAATGAACACAAAACCTAATTTGCTTAAAGAAAAATGTCATATTTCCTGTGTAACTAACGATAAATCTTTATAAAAGTCAACATTTTCTTCAGCATGACATTATTCATCTGTAGTAATAGAGCTAAACCTAGCAAATAGGAATTCAATGCTTGCTCTATGGAAGTTACCCAAGAGGATAAAAATTGAACCCTTGTCTTGAGTTAGCAAGTGAAGAAGCCTTGGTAGTACAATGGTTAGATGCAAGGTTGGTAAAAGGTTAGTGGTTTGAACCCACCAGCAGCTCCAAGGGAGAAAAATGTGGTGAGCTGTTTCTGGAAAGAATGAAGCTTTGGCAATATATGACAAAATAACGATGTATAAATTACCAAGGGCACATGAGGGAGGGGGGAGCGGGGAGGGAGGGGGAAAAAAAGAGGACCTGATGCAAAGGGCTTAAGTGGAGAGCAAATGCTTTGAGAATGATTAGGGCAGGGAATGTATGGATGTGCTTTATGTATGTATATGTATGGATTGTGATAAGAATTGTATGAGCCCCTAATAAAATGTAAAAATAAATAAATAAGGGGGGGGAAAAAAAAGAATGAAGCTTTGGAAACTTGTGGTGGTTTTACCCTGCCGGCCAGGCTCCCAATGAGTGGACAGCAGTTCAGTGGCAGTGGTTTTTTGTCTTACTTTTTGGCCATCAGAGTACTATTGTCCCACAATAACATCATCAAAAAGACAGGTACAGAAATAGCCACAGAACACCAGCAATCGAGTGCTGTGGGCAGATAAAGAAGGAAGAATAAGACAGGGGAACAACTAGGAATTAAAATCCACAACAAGGAGGACTTAGAGAGTCTGGGGGTGTCAGAGCATCAGCAATCTAGCTGAAAGGACTTACTAAGAGGTGGAAGAGGGTAAGTGTGATGGTGGAGCAAGAGGAAGGTAAAAGGAAACAGGAAAGCTCTAGGAAGCAAAGCTGTGGATAGAGGTATCAGCACAGGTATGTACACATGTAAATACATTAATTCATTAAAATGGAGGTATTGGACTATGTACATATATTTATATGGCAATACACTGAGGTAGTGAACAGACTTCGGACCTCTGTTCAAACCCTTCCTCAGTGCAAGAACACATTGTTCTAACAACCTAGCATTCTGGGATGCTCGCTCTCCCCCACACAATCGCTGGAAACAAAATGGGTGCACAAGCAAATGTGGTGAAGAAAGCTGATGGTGCCTGGCTACCAAAAGATATAGCATCTGGGGTCTCAAAGGCTTGTAGTTTAAACAAGCAGCCATCTAGCTGAGAAGCAACAAGTCCACATGGAAGAAGCATACCAGCCTGTGCTATCATGAGGTGTCAATGGGATCAGGTAACAGTCATCAGAAGACCTAAAACAAACAAACAAAAAATTGTTGAGAACATTGAGGGTTGGAGCAGAGACCCAAAACTCATCTGTCGACAATGGGCCATACCCTCACAGAAGGATCACAAGAAAATGATGAGTCAACCAGGGCTCACTATAGCACCAATGGAATGCACAACATTCCTCTAGGTTCCTTGAGGCTTCCACACTCCCACCCCACCCCCACTGTCATGACCCCAGTCCTGCCTTTCACTGCGAGCTAGACCAGAGCATGTGCAAAGGTACAGATAAAAGACCTCATGACACACAGAATCCAGGAACAGGAAAAGGAGTAGCGATACCAGGAGTGTAAGGGGAAGGTGGGAAGAGGAGGGGAGGAAGGGGGAACCGATCGCAATGATCAACACATAACCACACACCCTCAAGGGGACAAATAACCCGAAATGTGGGAGAAGGGGACAGTAGTCAGTGTTGACATGAAAATTATAATAATTTATAATTTATGAAGGAGTCACAAGGGTTGGAGGGGGTGAATGAGGGGAGAAAGAGGAGCTGATACCGAGGACTCAATAGAAAGTAAATGTTTAGAGAATAATGTACAGATATGCTTGATAATTGATGTGTGGGTTGTTATAAGAGCTGAAAGAGCCCCCAATAAAGTGATCTTCTAATGAAAAGAAGAAGAAGGTAGGAAGAAGTGACCTTTTAGGAAGGAATGTAAGTATGTCCATGGGCAGACTGGGAGATGCAGACGAAGAACACAAAGCATATGTGAGGAGAACAGAGTCAGTTTGGCTTCAGAAAGGGTAAGAGAGAACACGTAGGAACTGATGTTGAAAAACTAGGTTTGAGTGAATGGAACTAGGGTGTCTACCAGCTCTTTGCCCCTTTCTGAGATCTGTTCCTCCTGCTCTGACCCAAGAGGTTGTAGGGTGGTGCCCCCAACCATGTTCATACAGCAAGACTCAATTCCCTGGTCACAGCTAGCGGGTTTGTGAGTACCTGACCCAAGAAGGTCAGACAATATTCCTACCCTAGGATTTGTATGCGTCTGGAAAAAGAGAACGCTTTCTATGGCCTAAATCATAGAACTGGAAGTTCTGAGCTTTCAATAAGTCATGTTCCAACGTGAGCCAGAGATGCAGGAGAAGCTAGTCAGTAGGTGGGAAACAGCAAAGCTGGCGCGTGGAGGGTGACAGAGATGAGTGATACTCACTGTTATCAAGTTGACTGTGACTCGCACATAGCAACTCTGTGAACAAAGTAGAACTGCCTCTTTGGAAACAGAAAGGTTCATCTTTCTCCCAAGAAGCAGCCAGAGGATTCAAACTGTGGACCTTGCAGTTAGTCACCCAATGTGTAACTCACTCTGTCTTCAGGGTTTCTTAGATGAGTGGTAAGAATCCTGGTAATGCTTTAGCCCAGAGGACTTAAACTATGACCCAAAGGCAGTTTGTTGATTGGAATAGGTTCCCTTATTTAGTGTCTAGGGCAAAATGACAGAGACACCATGCCCACAAAAGGCATGTATAGAAAAAGTTTTCAAATCCCTGGCTGTGGTCCACACCGTTTTTATAGCCCTGACCTTGAGGCTTGCGTAACATATCACAAAACTCGGATCAGCCCCAAGGCAGCTCAAATAGATTTCTGTTTCCTGCGTGCAAAAGCACCCCGAGATGTTTGGCCTTGATTTTTAAGCATTCTATGAAAGAGAAGAATACAATTAGAACTGGGTTTCAAGATTACTCTGGCAGTGTGGAGCTCCACTTTTCCACTGGATGAAAAAAAAATCACCTGCTGAGTTTGTATGCTGGACAGAGCGTGTCAACAGTCAAGGAACCCATGAAGGCCAGTGTGAGGCTGAGTGAGCAACGTGGAGAGGTGACAGAGAGGCAAAAAGCCATCCAGGGTGTGAACAAGAGGTCCAAGATCAACTCCAGGGTATCGAACCACAGCAGGAGCGCACGCCAATCTGACAAGGAAATCCGCACACAGGGCAGGGCGGTGGTAACTTGAACACCCACCCTGGGAAACTGAGATCCCAGATGAGTCTGCCAAGGACCCTTTGGAAGTCTGATGAAATCTTTGACCATTTTTTAAAATCTTCATTTAACCCTTAGCAACAGTATCCCTGGAGGCACAGATTTGATGTGCTAGATGAGGTCTTTCTTGTTGTTGTTTTAATCGTTTTATTAGGGGCTCATACAACTCTTATCACAATCCATACATCTATCAATTGTGTAAAGCACATTTGTACATTCATTGCCCTCATCATTCTCAAAACGTTTGCTCTCCACCTAAGCCCCCGACATCAGCTCCTCATTTTCCCCCTCCCTCCCCGCTCCCCTATCCCTCATGGACCCTTGATAATTTATAAATGATTATTTTGTCATATTTTGCCCTGTCTGACATCTCCCTTCACCCACTTTTCTGTTGTCCGTCCCCCTGGGAGGAGGTCACATGTAGATCCTTGTAATCAGTTCCCCCTTTCCAACCTACCCTCCTTCCACCCTTGCAGTATCGTCACTCTCACCACTGGTCCTGAAGGGATCATCCGCCCTGGATTCCCTGTGTTTCTAGTTCCTGTCTGTACTAGTGTACATGCTCTGGTCTAGCCAGAATTGCAAGGTAGAATTCGGATCATGATAGTGGGGGAGGAGGAAGCATTTAGGAACCAGAGGAAAGTTTTATGTTTCATCGTTGCTACATCACACCTGATTGGCTCATCTCCTCCCGAAGACCCTTCTGTAAAGGATATCCAGTGGTCTACAAATGGGCTTTGGGTCTCCACTCCGCACTCCCTGCCTCATTCACTATGATATGATATTTTGTTCTGATGATGCCTGATACCTGATCCCTTCAACACCTTGTGACCATTTCTTTTAAGAGTATGTTTTAAATGCAGAAATGGATAAACATAGACTTAGAAACTGAAAACAATAGATTTCCAAACAAAAGTAGTCATTAAAAAAAAGTAAAATGCACATTTGTGAGATGGTGATACATATATACATTTTTATTAATGCCTTAAATATCAAAATCTAGTGGTAGCTGTAATAGTATAATTACAATTATGTATAATTACAATAATTATAAATATGAAAATTCCTGTGAGTTTTATTGGTGACAAGTTCCTACAATGTTGCTGCGATTACAGGGGTCTATTGCCTGCCTTCATTTATAATGGAGGAACTTGTTGCATCTCATGTAGAATTTGGTGAAGATACACAGATGTGATATTTTTCCCCTCATTCAAGTTCATAGACACCCTAATCCTATGCACAAATCCCTCGGGGTAAGAAACCAGGGGTCCTGACTATATCCAAGTCTGTAGAAGGCTATGGCTTTGCCTGAGGGGGAAGGTAAAGAAAGAGAGGAGAAGGAACTAGGAAGACCCCTACACTTACCAACTAGAAGGAGGAAAAGGAATATGAAAGAACAGGTTGAGCCATCAGCCAAGAGCAACTCCCCAAGAGCTCCATAAAAGAGCCCCAGAGACGACCTGCACATTTCGAGTGGAGAAGAGCTAAAGAGGTTACTCAGCTTGGAAATCCAGAGCGAAGATCATGAAATGGGAGGCCGGTCGGTTAGGGAGTCAGTTCAGCAGTCAGAGTTCGCATGCCAGCCCTGCCACTTAATACTTTGAGCAAATTCCACTGGTTCCCTAAGCCTTGGTTTTTGTTGGGGTTTTATCTTGTTTTGTTTTCAGCGGGGGGGGGGGGGGGCACTACAAAATAAGTGTAAAGATTGCCTATCACTCAAGATTGTGAGGATTAATTATACGTAGGAGATTGTAAATCTTCTGTGACCTGCCAGCCCCCAGCCTATAAAGGAAACTCTCCGTCCATCTGGCCACAGCTGTTTGGGCCCCAGCTGCACATTTGCCTCCGTGTGCTCGATAGCATCTTGAAAGGAATTTATGACATAGGTGGCCAAGCTTGTGTGTGTGTGTGTGTGTGTGTGTGTGTGTGTGTGTATGTGTGTGTGTGTGTCTGTCCACCAAATTTCTCTTTTAGGAATTTACAAGTGGAACAAAAGCAATTAGCAGCAGGAACAGACAGAAATGGTGAGTTGAGGGAGCCAGGTGTGGAGGGAAGCCTGGGGCAAGCTGAGTCAGTGACATAAATGGAATGATGAGTCAAAAGAAGATGTTGGTTTGTGACCAAAGAAAAAGCAGAAACACACAAAAGGAGGCCTCTTGTGTCTTACTTTCGGTCTCAGTTCCCAGGAATCCAGCTCTGCCACGATGGCAGCTCTTAAGTTCTGATCCTGGGGAATCTAATAGCCTCTCGCTCTCTTTTATACTGCACGAGTTTAAGCAGGCTTCTTTATTTGTCAACACGCTACCATGACCAGAATATTGATGTCACACGTGGGCAGTAAATCATGCATATGTTCCTAACAGGATCAAGCAGGGGACGTAATGGGGGAGGTGAGAACCATCAGGCGAGGGAGGTAGGCACAGTCCAAATAAAGGAGGCCTGGGCATCGGGAGAAGCAGCAAACTAGACAGCGCAGCTCCCTTGGGGTTTTGTCTGAAATACCCTCATGTTTTAACCTTGAGTTTCAACGCCTTGTGCAACGAAGCCAGAATTATTTGCAGGTCTGGTAGCATAGTGGCTGCTAATCGCAAGGTCAGCAGTTCAAAACCACTAGCTCCACTCCGCGAGAGAAAGATGAGCCTTTCTATTCTCAGAAAGAGCTGGTTAGTCTTGGAAGCCCACAGGGGCGGCCCCTCCTGTCCGCTGGGCCGCTATGAGTAGGACTCCATTCAACGGCGATGAGTTTGGAGATGTCTTTCCTACTCACAGGAGGCCTGGTGCGGTGTAGTTAGGCCCTGGGCAGCTACGGTCAAGCTCAGTACTTCAAGTCCACCCGCCGGTCCACCCGCTGGCTGCCCCGGAAAGAGACAGCGCCTTAGAAACTCTATAGGGATGCTTTGAGCCGGCCTTGCCTCAGCAGCAGTGGGTTTGATTTTGTGTTGTCATCGTTGCTTATACTACTGTAAAGGGTGCCTGGGTGGCACGGCAGTAAAGCGTTTTGCTGCTAGCCAAAGGGTCTGCCAACCGCGTCCACCAGCTTCTCTGCAGGAAAAGAAGGGGTTCTCTCGTTGCGTCAAGACTGCAGCCCGGAAAGCCCTATGAGGCGGCTCGACTCTATCGCATAGAGTTGCTCTGAGTCAGAATCAACTCGATGGCAGCCTGCTTGCTGCTTCAAAGAAACCCAGAGGCACAATGGCTAAACTCACAGCTGCTGACAGAAAGGTCAGTGGTTCAAATGTACCTCTTCGGGAGAAAAGACCTGGCAATCTGCTTCCATTAAAATGTTCTCCTGTGTGGGGCAGCTCTGGGCCGTCCTATCGGGTCACGGGGAGCTGGAGTTGACTTGAAGGCACACACCGACAACAGGCCGCCCCGTGCTTGACTAGATTTCTCCCTCAATGATATAAAATGCGGAGCCCAGTGTTTGGCATCCCAGAAACTTCCAGAACGTAGCTGAGATTATACTGATGGCTTATTAGCTTTGCTGACCTTTGTGAGAGCACTTTCAGTAGCAGGTGGAAGGCAGAGGCCAGATCACAGTGGCTGGAGGGGTGATGGCTGATGAGGTAGAGAGGTGAGGCGACCATGTAGACTCGTGTTTGCAAGTACAAAGTGACAGGAGATGAAGAGAGGCGAGGCAGACGCTAGAATCGGAACCAGAGAGAGAGCATAAACATCCTTCGTTGAGGTTTCCCGACAGATTAAATAATGCAACAGTCTCACAGTCCAGGCTTTATTTTGAGGGTAGAATTGAATCTGGTGGATAATTCTGTTCTATCAGGAATGCCCTGTTTTTAGCAGCACTTAAATGAGAACTGTCTACTGCGCGAAGGATTTAACTTAATTTTTTGATTATTGTTGTTTTCTAAAAATTATAGAAACAAATAACTTCTTAGGTAAGTTCAGGCTCCACTCCATTTGCCTGTCATAACACCTCCTCAGCTCCAAGCAGATGTTCTTCCCCAGGCAGTCAGCGCATTTGGCTCTCAGTAGATGTCAGGCTTATGGGAGTGGCAGATATGAGATGGAGGCATGAGGGGTCAGAGAATGCCCACCCATTCAGAGCACGGACCTTAGAGCCAGGCTTGAATTAATGGTCCAGTTTATTTAACTTGCTGATACCTCACCTTACGCCTCCAGATCCTAAGGATATTAATACTCATCTCAGAGTTGTTGGAGGGTGGGAAGGGGACTAACGGAAATAGTGTACATAAAGTATTCTTCATATGCCTGGCACATGGTAAAGACCCAACAAGTACCAGCTATTATGAATCATGCAAAATAAATCCGGAAACGGCCTCCATTTCCATAAAGTATGTAAATCCTATAATTAATTCCACCTCTTGTCTGTGATCTTAACTTCCTAAAATGACAAGGCAACCGGTGGTAGGATGGGGAAATGACAAGGATTTGATGTGTCTAAGCCTCTGCACAGTGTCATGTTCAGTTAAAGTAACTAAGAAAATCTTTTCAATGTTGATGACATGCCAAAGCCATACAAAGAGAAAGCGGATCTTGGTGGGATTAAGTAGCAATAAAGCAAATAATGCAGCTAGACGTTCATAATAAGAAAATCTATCTACTACTGTAGTTCTTTTTCATCAGGTAGATCCTATCTATTCTTGATCAAATTATATCTAAGTTAGCAACAGCTGTACTAACCAATCACCACCGACCTGTCTGTTGGGGGTATTGCAGTGGCTTGCATGTTACCACGCTGCTGGAAGTGGCGCCTCTGGTGTTTCAGATGACAGCAGGCTCACCCACGGTGGACAGGCTTCAGCGGAGCTTTCATGTCCAAGTAGACAATCAGAGCACTGCTTGACAGGCTGCTTCCCCAACCCAAGGTAGCACATGCAAGCCTATGGACCGCAATAGAACAGTGTCAGGCTTGCTTGCTTTGGAACACATCCCCTGGAAGGTTCAATTTCTGGAGGAAGACATCATGTCCGGGTGAGATGAACTGACACGATAGCTACAACAATGGCATGAAACATGCTGGTGATATGAGGATGATGAAGGAATAGGCAACATTTCATTTTGCTGTGCGTAGGGTCGCCATCTATCAGTCTGTCAGAACCGAGGTGGCCTGCGTGTGCCTGTGCTGCTGGAAGCTCTGTCACTGGTATGTGAAACACCAGCAGAGTCACCCAAGGTGAGTAGATTTTAGTGGAGCTTCGAGAGTAGAACAGACGATAGAAAAGGAACAGACTGGTTGCTTATGAGGGGTGGGTCTCTGAAACCTTACAAGCAACAGTGAAAATGTGTGCCAGGAAAAACTGCTCCTGGTCTGAGGCCAGAGGCACTCAAAGCACGGGTGGGAAAGAACTCATTCCTCAAAGTAGGATGACCATAATGATACGGATGGGGAAACGCTTCCAGGAACTTCATTTATTGCTGGGCATGACTCAAAATGAAAAAGAAACACCTGAAAACACACATTGATAACTGGAACATGGAATTCATCCTGAGGATGAATCTACGATAATAGGAAATCATCAAAGATGGAATTCATCCTGAGGATGAATCTAGAATAATAGGAAATCACCAAAATTAAAGATCAATATCCTAGTGTGGTGGTTACCCAATTTTATGCAACTTTACAAAAGAATGAAGAGGGAGGGTCTAGCCTGTCAATCAGGTTACAGCCTCCTTGATCCCTCCTAGCGGGCGTGGACTTCTCATGAGGCTTCTGGGAACTTCTTCTTCCTCCCTGGAGGAGGGGCACCCCCCACTTCACATTCCTGTTGACAAGCCAGATGGAGCTATGCAGGTGGCAGCCGGAGCTGAAGGAGCCACGGGGAGACCTGCACCAACACTGAGATGCTTCCACCACCACTGGATCCACAAGACTTTCCACCCACCGGCCTGTGATCTTCCTGAACTCAGCATCATTGCATGTGCCGCGTGAGTCTGAAGAGGAATTCATGGGCTAATATCAGGCGTATGGCTAATATAGAACTTACGGACTTGATCTGGACAGGAATGGGATGATTTACTGGTGCATAATTACTTCTTGATATAAAGTTCTCAATTACATATGCATTTGAATGTCCCAAGATTTGTTTCTGTATTCAACCTGGACTAAGACAGCTAAGCATCAGTGAACTGAAATCGACTGGCATTGGCCATCTTGAATCAGACATCCATATGGTTTACTGTTGTCAGGAGTGAAAAATTCCAGATGAATGTCACATTAATCACCAAAAAGAACATATCTAGATCTATCTTGAATTATACTGTAATCTGTGATAGGATAACATCTATACGCCACAAGGAAGTCCAATAGGTACAACTATTATTCAAATTTACACACCAATCACTAAAGGTATTGATGAATAAATTGAAGTATTCTCTGAACTTCTTAAGTCTGAAATTGATCTAACATGTAATCAAGATGCATTGATAATTATTTCCAATTGGAATGGGAAAGATAGAAACAAAAAGGAAGGAACTGTAGGTGGAAAATATGTCACTAATGATATAAATAAGGTTGGAAATCGCATGATAGAATTTTGCCAAACCTTCAACAGATTGAATATACTGGAATCAAACTGACTACATTTGCAGAAAAAAAACCATGGAGAAGCTTAATATTAGTAGCCAATGGGGTGATTGTGGAACAAACTCAATTGCTCATATGCAAGTTTATGTTGAAGTTGAAGAAAATTCGAGTAAATCCATGAGAATTAAAAATACATCCTTGAATATATCCCACCTGAATTTTGAGAACAACTCAAGAACAGATTTGACACATTGAATACTAATGACAGAAAAGTTGATGAGCTGTGGGAAGACATTATGAACATTATACATCCTCCCCACAGAAGAATTCACTTCAGAGGACAGCACTGAAGCTACAGCTCAGGTAGAGGGACATGTCTGATCAGAACACACGGGAGGAAATGAAGGTAGAGGAAGAGAGAATGGAGCACATCCTGGCCCACCAAACCTTGGGGACAATATCCCTGCTCAGAGCAGCAAATGCACAGAGTGAACCACATGGCCAGCCCCACTATGAGACAAGACGTCCCTCACTAACCCAGAGCCCTATGGTGGACAACACTGGAGACACAGTATGGGAATTGCACCCAATATGACCCCACCACACAGGGGCAAAACACTAAGGGTGTGCAACAGAATATCAAAGGGAGCAGAGCAAGGAAGTCCCAACAGTAGGCTTTGGGGACAGGGCATGGCACCCCAACAGACTGTACTGGAACACATTCCTAAAGGTCAGCAAGCTGAACTTGAACTATGTACAGGCTTTTATTTGTGTGTGTGTGTGTGTGTCTCATTGGTTTGTTGTTGTTGTTTTGTTTTCTTTTGTTGCTTTGTTTTGCTCTGTTTTGTTTTCATACATATTATCTCTGCAGGTCTGTCTAGATAAGATAGGCTGGATAAATAATCTGGAGGAAAAAACAATGGGACCAACGGTTCTGGGGGGATATGGGAGAGGGGAAATTGGGGGAAAGGAAGTGGTGCTAACAAACCCAGGGACAAGGAAACAACAAGTAATCCAAAATCAGTGATGAGGAGTGTCTAGGAGACCTGGTAGGGCTTGATCAAGGGCAATGTAACCGAGAGGACTTTCTGAAACTCAAATGAAGGCTGAGCATGATTGTGGGACAAGAGGAAAGTAAAAGGAAATAGAGGAAAGAACTAGGAGGCAAAAGGTATTTATAGAGGTCTAAATATAGGCATGTGCGTATGTAAATGTATTTATATAGGATGATGGGGAAATAGATCTATGTACATATATTTATAGGTTTAGTGTTAAGGTAGCAGATGAACATTGGCCTCCACTCAATTATTCCCTCAATGCAAGAACACTTTGTTCTATTAAATTGGCATTCCATGATGCTCACCTTCCCAACACCATTGCTGAAGACAAAACAGGTGCATACGCAAATGTGGTGGAGAAAACTGATGCTGCCAAGCTATCAAAAGATGTAGCATCTGGGGTCTTAAAGGCTTGAAGGTAAACAACTGGCCTTCTAGCTCAGAAGCAACAAAGCCCACATGGAAGAAGCACACCAACCTGCATGATCATGAGGTGCCAAAGGGATGAGGTAGCAGGCATCAAAGAACAAAAAAAATCATATCATTGTGAATGAGGGGGAATGCAAAGTAGGGACCAAAAGCCCATCTATAGACAACTGAACATCCCCTTATAAAAGGGTCATGGGAAGATGAGCCCGTCAGTATGCAGTGTAGCAATGATGAAGCATACAGTTTTCCTCTAGTTCTTTAATGCTTCCTCCTCCCCCCACTATCATGATCCCAATTCTCCCTTAAAAATCTGGCTAGACGAGAGGATGTACACTGGTACAGATAGGAACTGGAAACAGAGGGACTCCAAGGTGGATGATCCCTTCAGGACCAGTGATGACAGTGGTGATACCAGAAGGGTGGAGGGAAGGTGGGGTAGAAAGGGGGAACTGATTACAAGGATCTACATATAACCCCCTCCATGGGAGACTGACAACAGAAAAGTGGGTGAAGGGAGATGTTGGACAGTATAAGACATGACAAAATAATAATAATTTATAAATTATCAAGGGTTCATGGGGAAAAGGGGGATGAGGAGCTGATCCCAAGGGCTCAAGTAGAAAGAAAATGTTTTGAGAATGATGAAGGCAACAAATGTGCAAATGTGCTTGACACAATGGATGTATGTATGGATTGTGATAAGAGTTGTATGAGCCCCCAATAAAATAATTGTTTTTAATAAAAGAACATTATACATGATTACCTCTAAGAAGACTATTATACTTAATGTTGGTGAGTAAACCACATGGAGCAAACTCCTATGGGGAGCAAAAATGATTAACAATCCTTATGTAGAACTGTGGGAAACACACTGAGGGCAATATGAGGACGGTATTCCCTATCTTATAACAGAGGGAATCTGGAAAGCTAGTATTCCACAGTGGGAAAGCCTCCATTTCGGTAGGTTAGAGATAAAGTCCAAGTACATTATCCTGCTTTGAATATTCCACAGATTCTCCCCTAATAGCTACGCTGCCTTAAAGTGAGCACAGTTGAGTTTATCTCCCTATACAGTGGTTCTCAACCTGTAGTTTGAGGGATTGAACAACCCTTTCACAGGGGTTTCCTGATTCATAGCATTAGAAAAATTACAGTTATGAAGTAGCAACGAAAATAATTTTATGGTTGATGGGTCACTGCAACATGAGGAACTGTATTAAAGGGTCACAGCATGAGGAAGGTTGAGAACCACTGCAATAGAAGCAGACGATGTCCTCTTGCTATCTCTTTCTGCGTGACACCCAGCCCCCTGTACCTTTCCCAAGAAGGTATTAGGTTTCCTCACCTGTGAGCTCAGGGACCTTACTTAGTTAGATTCCACCCACCTTGTGACATGTGTAGCTACTGCCTTATGCTTGCCTATGGCTACCTATCAATATCTCAAGATAGGAAAGACTTCTCTCTTCTCTCCCGCTTCCACATGGACCATGAAGAGGTGCTGAGGTGAGCATGCTACCATACAGTGTGTCTGACTCCTATCTTTCCTATTCTCTATGACTTAACTATAATCTTCATATATGATAACTGTACAATTGTGCCTACTGACCCTCTGGTTGTTAGAGGCTGGTTTTCTCTGACATAGAACCCAAGGGAAGAATATGCCCAGTAATATGTTACTAATTGTACATGGTTAACCTACTTTCTATCCATCCCTTGGTGGTCCAGTCTGTGTACTATAGACTACTGGGACTTTGGACTCTGTCTTTTCAAAGCACACAACATCCTTGATTTGATGTGGAAACCCCACTGAAGCTAGTTCCATTTTACCTAAAACTCACCTGTAGCAAATTTAAGGAACTTAAAGCTGACACACTCTAGTGTGGGAAGAAGCAGATGACTATGATCCCAAAGTTACTGAATTGGTCAATAGGCTTGGGTCCAAATCTCTTGCTTTGAGAGTGCCCAATGAATGGTGGCCTGGGACTACTATATAATCTCTATTTTAATGCCTTCCTTGTTTTCTTATGACATGTATTAGTCTGGTAGGCATGGCTCTGCCTTCACGAATCAGTGCTCTTGAAAGGTTCGCGCTATCACCAATCTCCATTTTTCATGTGAATAGTGTCCAGTCACTTAAGAGCCAGTATTCAAGTAATGAGGTCAGAAGCTAGCCCATACCTGTGTAATTTCCTTTTCTCAACAGTGTTTTAAATTCAGTTGCATCGGCTAAATTGATGGCACTATCAAAAGACATACCTTATGACCCAGGGGAGATGATTTATAATGTTCTCTATCATAAAATGATAATGATGTCTCTAAAGTGAACCAGAGACATATTTAAGCCATAGATATATGGATGGATTGGGGGCTCACACTTAATTAGTTCTTATGACATGGCCCTGCTAAATATTCGCCCCAATGAAGAGATCATGAAGATGTGGGTGCTCCAGCCAAGTGTGGTGACGAAAACAGGCAGTGCCTGGTTATCTGAAAGAATAGCATCTGGGGTCTTAGAGGTTTGTCTTAAACAAACATCCATCTAAATGAGGCAAAAGTCCAGATGGAAGAAGCATGTTTGAGGCAAGGATTGAACATAATAAAATCCAAATCTGAAGGAGGGAATGGTATCAGATTTTAAATTGTGAACGTCCAGTTTGTAGAAAATTATAGATGCCAGTAGAAGCCCCAGATCCATTTGCAGGGTCTCCATATGCATTAGGCCTCAATTCCCTTTGACCATAGTCGGTGGGTGTGAACAGCCTTGCTATCAGACAGAGCGCATTATAGTGTGGATGACGGCAGATGCAGTTAGATTAAAATGTAACACCTTATCATCTGATCTCCATTTTTAATCATCTAAAAGTTGTTTAAGTTTTTAATATTTTCTGCTTTCTTTTAAATTGAAGTTTTTCTCTGTTTCCATGTCTGGTCATTATTGTTTTTGTTGTTCACTTCCTAATTATGATTTGTATGATTTTCTGTATTGTAATCCAGGAGAGGTAAGTCTATAGTGATAATAATTGGATTAATAATTTCCTACAGGCATGGCAGGGGAGTGCTGGTAAACAGAGTACTGACAACACTGAGTAGGACTCAAACCATAGATTTTCAATAACTTCATATACATGTGAAAATTAGATAATGAATAAGGAAGACTACAGAAGAATTGATGCATTTGAATTTTTACGTTAGCAAAAAATATTGATAGGACTGTGGGCTGCCAGAAGAACAAATACATCTTTTTTGGGGGAAATCCAGTGAGAATGTTCCTTGGAAGTGAGAATATTGGGAATTCGTCTCATGTGCTTTGGACATGTTATCAAGCAAGACCAGTCCCGGGAAAAAGACATCGAGCTCGGTAAAGCAGACTGTTAGAGGAAAAGTAGGAAGATTGCCAAGGAAATGGATTGGCAACGTGGCTGCAGCGACATGATTGCGAGGATGGTGCAAACCTGGGGAGTGTTTGCCCTGCTTTGCATAGATAGGGTCAATATAAATCGGACCCAGCTTCATAGCATCTAATGACAGTGACAGGGTCACCATGAGCCCCAGTTGACTTGACAACAGCTCCCTATCCATCTTGACCAAGTCCCTAAATTAGATAGAATATTCAGTACTCATGTTTAAGAAACAGAGCCAAATAACAAAGATTTCAACTTGAAATCAACATTCAAGGCATAATATTCAATTAATTTACACTCATCCAACCTATGAGGCTCCACAGCCTCGCTGGCATTTCATTCCCCAGTGCCATGTTCCCACTGTCATCCTATCTTCCTGAAATTATTACGAGGTTCTGAAAACTATACGAAACACACATGCCCTGCTGTGCAGTTAATTACATGCGGCTATCTTCATCCATGCTCATTAGCTCCCAGATGCTATGCCAATTGTTGAGGAGTCAGCAGTAAGTCCAACAAAGCCCCTACCCCTACATAGAGATCTTTCATAGAGATGATTGCTTAATCAGATGCTACATTTAGGAAAATGGATTTTTTTTCTCTCTTAGGAATTTTTAGTAGCACAGTGGTTAAGTTTGTGGTGGTTTGAGTCCACCAGCTTCTCCAGAGGAGGAAGATGTGGCAGTCAGCTCCCACAAGAATGACAGCCTTAGATATCTTATAGGGCAGTTCTATCCCATGCTGCAGAGCAGCAATGAGTCAGATCCAACTCAACAACAACAGGTAAATGTATGTAAGGGGCTTCAAGAAGAAATCTAAGGGACAAGATCAGGTCTGTGGGGAGGATGAGATAAGGCTTCCCAAGGAAATTGTCCTAAGACAACTCTTGGCACCTTTAAAGAGTGGACAGGTGCATTGCCATGATGGGAAGAAGTTCGTTGGCACAACTATCTTGTTTCATTTGGTTTTCCCTCACAAAAGCAATTTTAAATTTTCTTAAAGCTTCTCCCCAAATCCCTATGATCACCATGTGCCCTCTAAGAAAGCCTATCAAGATTATCCTTTGGGAATCCCAAAAGTTAGTCACCATAACCTTCTAAATGGACTTCTCTGCCATACATTCAGCTGACCCAGCAGATCCCCTCTGAAGCTTGTGTTTTGACGAGACCTTTTCTGAAGACACGTTGATGCGTGAAGCGCAGTACTGAGAGGAATTGTCTGCACCTATCCACTGATCGCAGAGTCGTATTTAAACATGCTTTGTTTGGAAGAAGCCTGTGCATATATGCACTGGCATGCTAGGAGCAATTCACATATATATTCTCTTTCCGAGATCACATTCCATGAAAGGAGATGATATCACAAAAACAAAATTAAGTGATTCTATTGCTTATATAATTCTATGTAACACAAATTATAGGAATTTCCAACACTCCACTATATTTGGGGGGTTATTAGTTCACTGTTTTCTGTGTAATTGCCATGTCACAATAAACATAAAATTTGCATTTAGGTTATTGTTGAATTCTAAAACTATTTTGATTCCTCATAAATAAAGTGCTAATGAGTTTTCAGAATTCATTATAGTATCTCATTATGCTTGGCATAGAGGCCATACAGAATAATTGGAACAGAGGAAGTATAAGAAAATGTTTACATATAAATACAATTTCAGAAAATGGAAATATCAGGCTAAACGAAGTGTTCTTATGGTTGCAGGAGTTATTTTTATTGTCCCCCTGCCCCCCCAGGATTTAGGAGGCCCGCTTTGAAAGGACATCATTAGCAGCTGCTTCTAGTGCCTTTAACCCGGTAATCTACAATGATTGTGAGAAGAACGCAGGGTTTTTACCTTTAAATGTCACTATTTGTGTGTGTGTGTGTGTGTGTGTGTATACATACATACCATATTGAATGAAGGGGGAAGTGCAGAGTGGAGACCCAAGGCCCAAGTGTCGACCACTGGAGATCCCCTCACAGAGGGGTTTAGGAGAGGAGACGGGTCAGTCAGGGTGCGATGTAGTACCAACGAAGAACACAGCTTTCCCCCAGATCCTGCATGCTTCCTCCCCCCAACTACCATGATCCGAATTCTACCTCGCAGGACTGGATAGGGAAGAGGTTGTATACTGGTGCATATGGGAGCTGGAGGCACAGGGAATCCAGGGTGGATGACACCTTCAGGACCAGGGGTGTGAGGGGCGAGGCTGGGATTGTGGAGGGTGAGTGGGTTGGAAAGGGGGAACTGATTAAAAGGATCCACATGTGACCTCCTCCCTAGGAGATGGACGGTAGAGAAGGGGGGGAGGGAGACTCCGGATAGGGCAAGATATGACAAAATAACAATCTGTGGATTATCAAGGGCTAATGAGGGAGGGGGGAGCAGGGAGGGAGGGGGAAAAAAAGAGGACCTGATACAGAGGGCTTAAGTGGAGAGCAAATGCTTTGAGAGTGATTAGGGCAAAGAATGTACGAATGTGCTTTATACAATTGATGTATGTATATGCATGGATTATGATAAGAGGTGTATGAGCCCCTAATAAAATGTTTTTTTAAAATGCACAAATGCATGAGTTGACAGTTCACCAAAATCAATACTCAAATTGCTAATAAATACATGATAAAAGGATAACTAGCCATCCAGTGGAAGCAAAGTAAAACAACGATGAGACATCATCATATACCCACAACAGTAGCTCAATTTGAAGCAACACAAATGTTAGGGAGAGAAAAAAATGTCACTATTGTTTCCTAGAAATAAAATTAAAAGAATGAAAAATCTTTTGAGAACTTTAATATCAAGTCATTTTTCTTTTTCTGAATTTAAAAATAGTTTCTATTTAAAATATAGTTTCTATTTAAAAATAGTTTTCACTGGCATATAATTCACATACAATGCAATTTAATCATTCAATCATATTAC
Source organism: Tenrec ecaudatus (assembly GCF_050624435.1). NCBI lineage: Eukaryota > Metazoa > Chordata > Mammalia > Afrosoricida > Tenrecidae > Tenrec > Tenrec ecaudatus. The sequence goes on from NC_134536.1 coordinate 94,669,734, forward strand.
AAAGAATTATGCAAACATCACGGCAATCTATTTCAGAACACTTTCTCCTTTCTTTTACTCATAGTTATTAGCTCCTTGTGTCTCCCCAACCTCCCTGCCAAGCCACTAGGTAATTATTAATCCAGCTACTATCTCTAAAGATCTAGTCATTCTGGGTTCCATGCACAGAAATCCAAATCATACAAAACAAAATAAACAAATAAAGTAACAATGACAAAACAAAACTGAAAAAACCCTCAATAAATAAGAAAGGAGAAAATATAAAAAACCAAAGCAACTTTAAAATGAGTCAAAAGGGAGATCAAATGATACGGTGTTACATTTTTTAAATCCTTTTATTAGAAGCTCATACAACTCTTATAGCAATCCATACATCCATCAATTTTGTAAAGCACATTTGTACATTCATTGCCCTCATGATTCTCAAGACACCTGCTCTCCACTGAAGCCCCTGGCATCAGCTCCTCATTCCCCACCCCCTACTTCCTCCTCCCTCATGAACCCTTGATAATTTATCTTACACTGTCCAACGTCTCCCTTCACCCACTTTTCTGTTGTCCATCCCCCAGGGAGGAAGTTATATGTAGATCATTATAATTGATTTCCCCTTTCCACCCATCCCCCCCTCCACCCTCGCGGTATCGCCATTCCCACCACTGGTCCTGAAGAGATCATCTGCCCTGGATTCCCTGTGTTTCTAGTTCTTATCTGTATCAGTGTATATCCTCTGGTCTAGCCAGATTTGTAAGGCAGAATTGGGAGCAGGATAGTGGGGGTGAGGGGAGGGGCAGGGGAGGAAGCATTTAAAAACTAGAAGAAAGTTGTATGTTTCATCATTGCTACACTTCACCCTGACTGGCTAGTCTCCTCCCCACAACCCTTCTGTAAGGGGATGCCAATTACCTACCAATGGTCTTTGGGTCTCCACTCCACACTCCGCCTCATTCACAATGTTATGATTTTTTTGTTTTTTGATGCCTGATATCTGATCCCTTTGACACTTCGTGATCACACAGGCTGGTGTGCTTCTTCCATGTGGGCTTTGTTGCTTCTGAGATATATGGCCACTTGGTTATCTTCAAGCCTTTAAGACCCCAGACGCTATACCTTTTGATAGTTGGGCACCATCAGCTTTCTTCTTCTTTTTTTTTTTTTAATTTTACTTTTCTTCCTTTTTTTTAAATCGCTTTATTAGGGGCTCATACTACTTTTATCACAATCCATACATATATCAATTGTGTAAAGCACATTTGTACAATCATTGCCCTCATCATTCTCAAAACGTTTGCTCTCCACTTAAGCCCATGGCATCAGCTCATTTTTCCCCTCCCTCCCTGCTCCCCCCCCATGAACCCTTGATAATTTATAAATTATTATTTTGTCATATCTTGCCCTGTCCGACATCTCCCTTCACCTACTTTTCTGTTGTCCGTCCCCCAGGGAAGAAGTCACATATAGATCCTTGTAATCTGTTCCCCCTTTCCAACCCACCCGTCCTCTACGCTCCCAGTATCACCATTCATACCACTGGTCCTGAAGGGATCATCCACCCTGGAGTCCCTGTGTTTACAGTTCCTATCTGTACCAGTGTACATCCTCTGGCCAGACTTGCAAGGCAGAATTTGGATCATGCGAGTGTGTTGGGGGGGGGGGGGGAGGAAGCATTTAGGAATTAGAGGAAAGTTGTATTTTTTATCGTTGCTACATAGCACCCTGTCTGGCTCATCTCCTCTCTGAGATCCCTCTGCCAGGGGATCTCCAGTGACCTACAAATGGGCTTTGGGTCTCCACTCTATACTCCCCACCTCATTCACTATCGTAAGACTTTTTGTTCTGATGATGCCTAATACCTGATCCCTTCAGCACCTCATGATCACAAGGCTGGTGTGCTTCTTCCATGTGGGCTTTGTTGCTTCTCAGCTAGATGGCCACTTGTTTATCTTCAAGCCTTTAAGACCCCAGACTCTATATCTTTTGATAGCCAGGAACCATCAGCTTTCTTCACCACATTTTCTTATTCACCCACTTTATCTTCAGCGATTGTGTTGGGAGGTGAGCATCATAGAATGCCAATTTAATAGAAGAAAGTATTCTTGCATTGAGGGAGTACTTGAGTGGAGGCCCAATGTCCTTCTGCTACATTAATACTAAACCTATAAATATACGCACATAGATCTAGTTCCCCATCCTCATATATAAATATATTTGCATATAAACATGGCTTTATCTAGACCTCTATAAATCCCTTTTGCCTCCCAGCTCTTTCCTCTATTTCCCTTGACTTTCCTCCTGTCCCACTATCATGCTCAGTCCCCACCAGGGTTTTAGCAATTCCTCTTTGTTACATTACCCTTTATCATGCCCTACCAGGCCTCCCACACCCTCCTCACCACCAATTTGGATCACTTGTTGTTCCCTTGTCCCTGGGTTTGTTAACACCACTTCCTTTCCCCTCACCTCTCCCTCTCCCATGTCCCCCCAGAACTGTCGGTCCCATTGTTTTCTCCTCTAGATTGTTCATCCAGCCTATCTTATTTAGACAGACCTGTGGAGATAATAACATGCACAAAATCAAGACAGAGCAAAACTAAGCAACAAAATACAACAAAACAACAACAACAAACCATGACCAAAAAAAGTAGAACAAGAAAGAAAAGCTTGTAGTTAGTTCAAGGATTGTGTGTTGGCCTTTAGGAGTGTTTTCCAGCAAAACGCTGAGGGAGTACAATGGAACAGCAAGGGAATGGAGTAGCGAGGTCCCCAGGGAATGCTGAAGGTGGACTTTGGGGCCAGGGCATGGTGCACCATCAGCTTTCTTCACCACATTTACTTATGCACCCTCTTTGTCTTCAGCGATTGTGTCGGGAAGGTGAGTATCATGGAATGCCAGTTTAATAGAATAAAGTATTCTTGTATTGAGGGAGTACTTGAGTGGAGTCCCAATGGTCATCTGCTACCTTAATACTAACCCTATAAATATGTGCACATAGATCTATTTCCCCACCATCCTATATAAATATATTTACATATGTAAATGCATTTAATTAGACCTCAATAAATGTCCTTTGCCTTCTAGTTCTTTCCTTTGTTTCCTTTTACTTTCCTCATGTCCCACTATCACGTTCAGCCTTCATTTGGGTTTCAGTAATTCCTCTCATCTGCATTACCCTTGGTCACGCCCTACCACAAGTAATCCAAATCAGTGGTGAGGAGGGTGTAGGAGGCCTGGTAGGGCGTGACCAAGGTGTTACATTTTAACTTCATTTGCTATCATCAACTTTACAGTGATCTTTATCTGATAGCAAGCCTATGTACTTCCCTCAACTATGGTCAGAGTGAATTCACCAGAGGCTGAATTCATGTGTGGACCCTACAAATGGATTTCAGAATTCCACTGTTCTCCATAGGCTTTTGCAAACCAGATGTTCGTGATTTAAGCTCTGATACCATTCCCTCTTTAGGATTTAAATTTTATTATGTTTAATCTTTGTCTCACAATGACCTGGTGTGCTTCTTCCATGTGGATTTAGTTGACACCTTTTACTGAATTCTTTGTGTCCATTTTCTAGTCAATTAATTGTAAGGAATCTTAAATTTTGCATATATTGTACCTTGACCAACACTGCAATGAAAATCTTTGAGCTTAAATATCATTTTATAGGGGAAAAGCATTTTTATATCAAGTGGAATTCCATTTAAAGCAATGATGTCAGAGAGTAAGACTTCCTTATGAACACAACTCATCATACTCAGAAGGCATGGTATGACCAAGTTATCACTAAGTGCTTGGTCTTGGCATGAGGAACTCCATTTTGAATCCAACACCTCCATCTTAGCTCTCAAACTCACCCCTTGCTGCCCTTCCACTCCCTCGGTGAACACCCCTCTCGGAATAACTACAAAGAAAGGGCAGGATGACCGTGGTCAGCACGGAATGTGCTCAGAACACCAGGTATCCCAGGCAGCCCGCCAGCTGCACCTGCTAACAATAGGAAACCCCCACCCCCTGCCTTCTCTCCGGCATATAAACATTGCACCTCTGCACCTGTAGGGCGAGGCTCCAATAGCTCAAGACCCTGAGTTGCTGAACCTGCCTGCAAGCTTCTCAATAAAGCCTGCTTCTAAAACTTTGCCAATAGGATCTTTGGTTATGTTTCGTGCCCCAATAAACCTTACACTAAGTTTATGACCAAATAAAGCACTTAATAATGGAATTCTTGTCCTCCTAATGGTCAAGAACCAATAATACTGAAGGAAAAAGTCCAAGCATACTGAAGGCATTGCTGAAAAACAAATGTTTGAGAATTAATAAAATACCAAGTGATACATTTCAACCAATGAATTGTCAGTCTGGGTAGACCAGAGAAACAAATTCATAGACACTCATATGTGTATAAGAGAGAGTTTTATATAAAGGGTAGCATTAAGAAAGAATACCCCCAGACCTCTCCCCTGGTTCCCTACTCCACACCAGAATGCTGCTGGCCCCAACTACTAAGTGGACACCTGCCCCTCCCCCAGAAGAATTTATTTCAAAGGACAGCATTGAATCTGCAGCTCCGGGAGAGGGACATATCTGATCGGAGCACACGGGAGCAGATGAAGGGGGAGGAGGAGACAGTGGAGCACATCCTGGCCCACCAGGCTCTGAGGACGATGACCCCAATTAGAGCAGACAGTCCACAGAAAGGACCACATGAACAGCCCCACGATGAGACATGACGTCCCTCACTGACCGATGGCCCTGCAGGGGACAGCACCGGAGACACAGTGTGAGAATTGCACCTGACCTGATCCCACCACACCGAGGCAAATCACTGGGGGAGTGCAGCGGAACAGCAAGGGAATGGAGTGGCAAGGTCCCCAGGGAATGCTGAAAGTGGACCTTGGGGCCAGGGCGTGGTGTCCCAACAGACTGGACTGGAAAACACTCCTAAAGGCCAATAAATGATTGAACTAAAAAAAAAGAAAGAAAGAATCCCAACCCAGTCCAGTCCAAGCCCATAAGGCTGCTATCAGTCCACATGTCCAACACTAATCTATAAAGTCCTCTTCAGAATCATGAAGCACATGCAATGATGCCAAATACAGGATGATCATAGGCCGGGGGGGTAGAAAGTCTTTGGATCCAGTGGCGTTGTAAGCATCTCAGTGCTGGCAGGGGTCTCCACGTGGCTTCTCCAGTTCCCAGGGCATGGGGTCTATCAGTGTAGTGCCATGTGTGTTGTCAGTAGAGTCTCCAAGGGAGAGAGGAGAGAAGTGTCTTCTGCCTATAAGGAGGATAAACCAGATTTCCCAGAATTCTCAGAAGCCATGCCCACACAGAGGCCTAATTGGCTATGATCTGATTGACAGACTAGTCTCCACCCCTTCACTCTTAATCCTCTCAAGTCCCATTTTGACACCAGATTATTTAACTACCACATGAACATAACTCTAGAAATGCTCACTTGTTTATGCCAAGAAATTTGGAAGACAATTACCTGGATGATTGACTGGAAGAGATCCACATTGGTGCCCATTTCAAAATATGTGATTTATGAAATGTGGAAAGTAACAAACTATAATAATTCAGCAAGAAAGTTTTACTGAAGAAATATCAAAAGTGCTTGCCGCAGTACGTTAGCAGCAGATTGCCAGGCACTTAAATGGGATTCAGAAGAAGATGCAGAAAAGGGGATACCATTGATAGGGATCTTGATGGAGAGCAGAGAATATCCAAAAGATATTCATCTGTGTTTTATTGACTATGCAAAAGCTTTTTGTGTATGATTTATGAAACATTTTGGGTAAAATTGCACAGAACGGGGATTCCAGAACACTTTTCAACACAAAGAAAAGATTAAAGCAGTCAAAGATTTCATTTTCTCAGATCCACAATCAATGCCCATGGAATAGTAGTCAAGAAATCAAATGGTATATTGCATTGGAAAAATCTTTACCGGGATAAGATGTAACTCTGAGGAATAATATGTACCCGACGCAAGCCATGGTATGTTCGTTCATGTATGCTAACACTAGACAGTGAATAAGGAAAACTGAGCCAAAAAATTGTTGCATCTTTGAATTATTGTGTGGCAGAAGAATATTGAATATACCCAGACTGCCAGAAGAACAGACAAAGATATTTTGGGAGAAGTCAACTACAATGTTCCTTAGTCTCTCTTGTTTTGGACATGTTATCAGGAAGGACCAATCCTGGTGGAACACTAAGCCTGATAAATTAAAAATAAGGTTTGTGAAAAAGAGGAAGACACTTGATAAAATGGTTTGAAACAGTGAGAGAAACAATGGGATGAAAAATATAGCAAGCATTGTGAGGATGGTGCCAGACCAAACAGTGTTTTATTTTGCTGTGTTTAAGGATGCTATGACTCAGAACCAACTCAATGACACCTAGCCACAGCACCAGTAAGTCCTGCCAGTGTCAACGATTCCCTGCTTGTGAATCTGATGTATTTGGACCTCTTGTTGAATTCTCCATCCCCTTCTCAAGGACAAATGGACCATGGGAACCTCAGCCTCCATGACCTTAAATCAGAGTAGATGGTGCCCACTACCCCTGCTGACCACTCTGAAAGAGATCCCAATCAGAGGTCCTGCAGAGAGTAGAAGTGAAATATGGAACAGATGTCAAAACCATAACAATCACCAGGACTACTGGTTTGATCGTGTCTGGTGGGACCCCTGAGCCTGGTTCTCAGATACCCCTCAAACTTGGAATGGAATTCACCCTCATGACAAATTTCAGCCAAGAGAATAGGCCTAAATGGTCATATTGCAAAAATAAGAACAAGATAATGAAATTTTTATTGTAATTACGATTTACACTTTTCATGCCCTGGTAGCTTTTGAAAAGCCCACCTCATCAAGTTCATCAAGTTAATTGCACACCTCCTAGCCATCATTAAATGATCAAATCCCTCTCGTCAGCAATGTGCATTTTGTTAAGTTGTTAATAATTATTCATCTTTATATTCTCTGAAGACCAGAAATATGGTAATATGTCCATGTCATGTTAAAAAGTCCTATGATTTTGACAAGTGCTCAGTAGAGGAAGGCACCCTGCAATTTCAATTCCACACCACAGCACTGATTAAGCCCTTGCGATACACTGGCGCTGGAGAGAGCGCTGGGAGTGAAAGATTGAGAAGAGCAAAGAAAGACATTGTGTCAGGGATGGAGTGTCCCCGTTTTAGCACAAAATGAAGTTCTGAATAGAGGCACCGAGGCTGCGTGACACAAAATATGGCACAGAATATGGGTCCTTTGAAAGGAATCTTTGTAGTCTGAGCTAAAGTTTACTTGCTGTATTTATAATTTTCATTCCCAGATTATATAGTGAGTAGAATAAATTACATTTTGCTTAGTGCCCATTTTCCTACACTTTGTTTCATTTCAACTCTGTTCTGGGTGCAGAATCAGAACTGTGGACGTAGAATCAAATGGGGTGGGAGGTGCCTGAGGCGGCAGAATTCTACAGCACTGAATAGCAAACTTTGGGTCTAAAACAGAAAAACTTCCACAGTGTCCAAATTCCACTTCCATTCCTATAGAGTTGATATACATGCAGCGGTAGCTGTGGACAAACCTGAAAGTTTTTCAACAGCAGTTGACTTCGGATTATATCCCATGAGAAGGAGTCTGCAGGAGATGAATCCAGGTTTAGAGCTGCAGCCCAACGACGTCCTCAGAGCTCACACGCTTCTCCTTTTCCGCTCTGCCACCCTCAGCGTCATCACGTTCTCATGGCTGCAAGGCCCTGATACAGCTTCCGTCAGGCCATCTTCATGTCACCATCCGAAGTAAAGGGTCAAGAAGACAACAGGACAAACTGTACTTTCTTCTTACAAAGCCACTCAACCACGGCCATAGAGTCAGTTCTGACTCCTAGTGACCTTATCAAACCAAAACCAAGTTCACTACCATCTAGTCCATGCCAACTCAGGGACCCTATAGGTCAGGACAGAACTGCCCCTGTGAGTTTCTAAGACTGCAACTCTTTATGGGAGTAGAAAGCCAAAGTAAAACTGCTCCATAAGATGTACAACAGGACCAGCAGTTCCTGGGAAGACATGGGAAGGTGGGGGGGGTGGGGTGGGGGGGGGTGGGGAGGGAGGAAGTAGGTGTTAACAAACCTAGGGACAAGGGAACAACAAGTGATCCAAATCAGTGGTGAGGAGGGTGTAGGAGGCCTGGTAGGGCTTGATCAAGGGCAATATAACCGAGAAGAATTACTGAAACCCAAATGAAGCCTGAACATATTAGTGGGACAAAAGGAAACTAAAAGGAATTAGAGGAAAGAACTAGGAGGCAAAGGGCATTTATAGAGGTCTAAATAGAGGCATGTACATATGTAAATATATTTATATATGATGATGGGGAAATAGATCTATGTGTATATATTTATAGATTTAGCGTTAAGGTAGCAGATGGACATTGGGCCTCCAATCAAGTACTTCATCAATGCAAGAACACTTTTTTCTATTAAACTAGCATTCCATGATGCTCACCTTCCTGACACCATAGCTGAAGACAAATGAGTGCATAAGCAAATGTGATTAATAAAGATGGTGGTGCCCAGCTATCAAAAGATATAGCGTCTGGGGTCTTAGAGGTTTGAAGATAAATAAATGACCATCTAACTGAGAAGCAATAAAGCCCACATGGAATAAGCACACCAGCCTATGTGATCATGAGGTGTTGATAGGATCAGGCATCAAAGAACAAAATAATCATATCATTGTGAATGATGGAGAGTTGGGAGTGGAGACTCAAAGCCCATCTCTAGGCAACTGGACATCCCCTTACAGAAGGGTCACAGGGAGGAGACGAGCCAGTCAGGGTGCAGTGTAGCAACGATGAAACACACAATTTCCTCTAGTTCTTTAATGTTTCCTCCTCCCACTACCCCACACCCCACCACTATCCTGCTCCCAATTATACCTTACAAATCTGGCTAGACCAGAGGATGTACACTGGTACAGATAAGAGCTGGAAACACAGGAAATCCATGACAGATAAACCCCCAGGACCAATAATGAGAATAGCCATACGAGGAAGGGAAGGAGAAGGTCGGGTAAAAAGGAGGAACTGATCACAAGGATCTACATATAACACCCTCCCAGGGCGATGGACAACAGAAAAGTGAGTGAAGGGAGACATCGGACAGTGTAAGACATGACAAAATTATAACAATTTATCAATTATCAAGGGTTCATGAGGAAGGGAGGAAAGTGAGAAGCTGATACCAAGGGCTCAAGTAGAAAGAAAATGTTTTGAGAATGATGATGGCAACAAATGTGCTTGACACAATTGATGGATTGTGATAAGAGTTGTACGATCCCCTGATAAAATGATTTATTTTTTTTTAAATTTTAACAATTTATTGGGGCTCATACAATTCTTTTCACAGTTCATATATATACATACATCAATTGTATAAAGCACATCCATACATTCCCTGCCCCAATCATTCTCAAAGCATTTGCTCTCCACTTAAGCCCCTTGCATCAGGTCCTCTTTTTTTTCCCCTCCTCCCTCCACCTTCCCCCCTCCCTCATATGCCCTTGGTAATTTATACATCGTTGTTTTGTCATATCTTGCCCTATCCGGAGTCTCCCTTCCCCCCTTCTCTGCTGTCCCTCTCCCAGGGAAGAGGTCACATGTGGATCCTTGTAATCAGTTCCCCCTTTCCAACCCACTCACCCTCCACTCTCCCAAATGATTTATTTTTTTAAAAGATTTTTGAGACTATTAATATGTACAGGAGCAGGCAGCCTCATTTTTCTCTAGTGGAGCAGCTAGTGGGTTTGAACTTCCAACCTTTTGATTTGTAAGCCTCAATTCTTAACTCACTGTGCCAGAGAAAATTTTTCTAGAATCTATACCTCACCCCACCCTGGCCTACTTTTGTTTTACTTCATTGTCAGAACTGGGTTGCATGACCACTTACAAGAGAGGTTGGGAAAATATGTATTAGGAACGAGACTAGAATAGCCCAAACTGCTTAAGCCTGCGATCATCCATCCTCTGGGCCTGTCGTGGTGGTAGAGGGAATATTGTCAGCACAGGCAAGAGAGATGCTGGAGAGTGGCAAGAAACAGAGGCTGTCACAGTCATTTGCTCAGAGCATGACCTTGGGCAAATTACTTAGCTTCTGCATTTCTGTTTCTGCAGCAGGAAAATGGGGTGCATTATAAGGTTGAATGGCTAGGCTCAGGAAGAGAATGAAATGACATTATGTCAAGTGCGTGACTTATGTCTGGTACATGCTGGTGGTGGCAGAGATTGTGTGCCATTGAGTTGATCGCAACTCAAAGCAATGTGGTTAAGGCCGTAGGATTTCCTAGATGGCCATCTTTACAGGAAGAGGTCTCTAGGTCCATCCTCCCACACAGCGGCTGAGAAGTTCACACCGCTGACATTTCTGTTAGCAACTGAGCACAACCAGCCCACCGTCGGCGTTTCTTTGGAAAATAATGAATACTCCATGAAAAGCCATAAGTGATTTCACAAAGTACTGGATTTATAACCGCTCTCGTCAGAGTTCCTGGAGAGCACCATGTGCCGCCCATCACAGACCTGGGTATACACTTGCAGCTCTCAGAGGGGAGTTTCTTCCATTTACCTGCGGCGCTCTACGGTACAGTTTAGACCCTTTCTCTTCCATCCTCCCATCTCTCCCATCCCTCCCCATTCTCTCTTCTCTCCCTTCCCTATTTTTTCTCAGATCTATTTGGGACATGGTGGGTAAGTGCTGACCACGAAGCAATACCAGCAGTTTGAACCCACCCCTGACTCCCCGGGAGAAAGACAAGGCAATCTACTTCCGGGAAACGTACAACCTTGCAAATCCCATCAGGCAGCTCTGCTGTGTCCTCGTGGGTAGCTGGGAGTCAGGATTGGCTCACAGCAGTGCTTTCCGTTGATTTTCCTGGGGACCCTCCACCCTCTTTCTCCACACATGTTCCTTCTGTCTCATGACACTATCCTTTCTTCTCAGGTCTTTAAATGATAATTACTTTTACCCGCTCCTGCTTTTACAGCCATAAGAGGATGCTGACCTCACATAGATTTTTCTGATTCCTAGGGAATGATTACCTGCCAAGGACCAATAGATGGTATACTTGGAACTCAGCTGATTTAGTCTGTATGTACTAAAGCATAAGAAATCCACAGGCCTTCTAATAATAGTCTTTGGCTGGTGCATCTGTTAGCTGATAAAAAAAACCAACTCTATTACATCAATTTATTTTTACCATATCACTCTCATGAAGATCAGTAATAAATCATTATAAGGAAAAACAAAAACCTTTACATTTAACCAAATGTGTTTTTCGACTTCTTTTTAAAAATAAAGAATAAGGCAGCAATGGGACAAATAATTTAAGGAATGACCTTTGAAAGAGTAGAATTTCAAAGACTTAGCTGGCATGAAAGAACATTTTTTAAAAGGCAATGCTGGGCTTCTGTGAGAATGATGAATAAAACACAGCAGAGAATGAAAACCTGAGGGTATGTGTTTTATGAGCATTGTTAGAAGAGCAGGGGGAAGAATTTAACATAAAGTGAACTTACATATCCTATATTTATATTGATTCAGAGAAGTCTGAATCATTTGTTTGTTTGTTTAACGAAGGCTCCAGTTTCAGTGTTGTTGAGAATGTATACAATAAAGCATGCACGAATTCAACAGTGTCCTTACTACCATTCAGATACGTGGATTATGCCCTTCCAGTTGGACAATCCTTCTCCTCCTTTCCTGAGTTGTTCCTCTTTCATTCACATGATCTCACTGACCCCCCCAAATTTCCTACCTAATCCTTGGAGTTGTCCATTTGATAAAAATAATCCTTAAAATGTTCAAGGCAGAATCCTTAAAATGTTCAAGCACAATGTTCAAGGCAGACACTTTACTAGTGAAGCAAAACTATTGTTTGGTTTGAGAACTATTTTGGGTTTAAGGTTTAAAGATTATCTCAGAACAATCATTGTGGAGATCCAGCTAGGTGGCCTCCAAAGGTCCAGAAATCCCGAGTTCCATGAGAATTTGAAATTCTGGTCTGTGTTCTCTCTCTTCTGATCAGGATTCCTTTTCTATCTTTTCTCCCCTTTCTTCTTTCTTTTTAGAATCCCATTTGTTTAAATTAGCACAAAAGGGAAATGATCCCCACTCTTGCATTTTGTGCCAAGACAGGAAGGGGAATGGGGGCGAAAGTTAAAACCAAGTTGTATTACAACCAGCCCTCCTTTCATTAGTCCCAATTTCAGCTATTTCCACCTAAACAAGGAAAAGCCCAGGACTGGGTGTAGAGGAAGCAGCAGTAATTCCATTCCTATTTGCTCTCATTTGTACCCAAGGCAAGTGGAGTGCAGTTGATAAATCCTCTGAAGGAGGAGATCAGTGGTGCTTGATGTGCCTCTGCCCATCTGGAAAGCCCAAGGCCCAAACCTCAAATGCCCACAAGACTTCTCAGGGTAGAAACAAGGGCAAGCTTATCACAAGTAAAATAATAGATGCTAAATTTCTTCTTTTGAGACCAGATAACAATAATAACATTATAGGACTACAGAGTAACTCACCTAATATTAAAAAATAATGAAAACCATGTACAAGGATAAATCAAAAGTACTGCTACAAAATCGGGCACTTTTGTTCACAAAATTATCCAAATGTGAGTCTATTGCGACTCAATATACCTTCCATAGAGGCCCACATGTTTCTGAAGGTGGTGTTTTCATTCGCCAACCCTTCTTGATGGAAGTGAGTTTGGTTTGCTTTTGAGAAGCTTTCCCCACATTTATTTGCCCACATTTATTTATTTATTTTAAATCATTTTATTGGGGGCTCATACAATTCTTATCACAGTCCATATATATATATATATATATATATATATATATATCAATTGTATAAAGCATATTTGTACATTTGTTACCCTCATCATTCTCAAAGCATTTGCTCTCCACATAAGTTCCTGGCATCAGCTCCTCATTTTTATACCTCCCTTCCCACTGCCCCCTCCCTCATGAACCCTTGATAATTTATAAATTATTTGGTCATATCTTACACTTCTGACGTCTCCCTTCACCCACTTTTCTGTTGTCCATCCCCCAGGGAGGAAGTTATATGTAGATCCCTGTAATCGGTTCCCCCTTTGTACCCCACCCTCCCTCTGCCCTCCCGGTATCACCACTCTCACCATTGGTCCTGAAGGGATCATCCCTCCTGGATTCCCTGTGTTTGTAGTTCCTATCTGTACCAGTGTACATCCTCTGGTCTAGCCAGATTTTTAAGGTAGAATTGGGGTCATAATAGTGGGGGAGGAGAAAGCATTTAGGAACTAGAGAAAAGTTGAATGTTTCATCATTGCTACACTGCACCCTGACTGGCTCATCTCCTCCCGGCGATCCTTCTGTAAGGGATGTCCAGTTGCCTACAGATGGGATTTGGGTCCACACACCACACTCCCTCTCATTCACAATAATATGATTTTTTGTTCTTTGATACCTGCTACCTGATCCCTTCGACACCTTGTGATCATAAAGGCTGGTTTGCTTCTTTCGTGTGGGCTTTGTTGCTTCTGAGCTAGATGGCTGCTTGTTTACCTTCAAGTCTTTAAGACCCTGCCTAGACACAATATCTTTTCATAGCCGAGCACCATCAGCTTTCTTCACCACATTTGCTTATGCACCTGCTTTGTCTTCAGCGATTGTGTCAGGAAGGTGAGCATCAAGGAATTGTGAGCATCATTTATATCATCTGTCTTAGACTGGGTTCTCTCTCTCTCTCTCTCTCTCTCTCTCTCTCTCTCTCTCTCTCTCTCTCTCACCACACACACACACACACACACAGAGAGAGAGAGAGAGAGAGAGAGAGAGAGAGAGAGAGAGAGAGAGAGAGAGAGAGAGAGATATTAATTGCTTATATCAGGAAAAAGGCTCACACAGTTATCAAAGCAGAAAAGTCCAGCTTTTATGTGGGTCCCCAGTCCTTGAGTCAGATGTTAAAGTAGGGGCTTCTCTTGACTTGAGTTTCTACAGGGGCTGATGAATGCCAAATTGGCAAGAAAATCACAGGCTAGTGGCTGAATATAAAGATGAATTAAAGATCAGCAGGTCAGGCTTGTGACTGGAGAGGCATATAAACCCAAAGTTGGCAGGTCCGATGCCAGGCTGCTGATGACTCCTGGGACTGGCAGGCAATATGGCAGGCTGTTAGCTCAAGTCCAAAAAACTGGGAGTCCACAAGCATGCTAATAATATTTCCTCCAATTGGCAAAGAGTTTATTATGTATTGATATATTGTTCAACAGAACTAAACTTTTTCCCCAAAAAAATTTTTATTGGGAGTTAATACAGATATCATATTGTTACATAGTTCAATCACATCAAGCAGCATTGAACACTGCTAACACAATCAGTTTGAAAACACTATCTTCCTTCTTGACATCAGCTACCCTTTACCCACTCCCACCTCCCCTGCTCTCCCACTGTACCCCCCAAAATAGATTCATCAATCCTAGGGTTCACATACTGAAAGAAGAACATATAACAAAAATTCAAGAGGGTTTTCCCCAGTGACATAATATATCTGAGATAAACTCGTATATGGAACACAAAACAAAACAAAAGAACACAAAGAAAATGCTAAACCAGATCAGGGCCGGCGTGCATGGATCAACTGGCAAGCGTTTACCGTTCAAGGAGGGGTGATCATTTTGATCTCCTATAGTCAACTCTCCAATGCACTCTGTTTGGTCACGTTTCTCATGGCTAGAGGGGACTCACCAGAGGCTTATTTCCAATGCAGATCTCACAAAGGTATCTCGGGCTCCCACTGTCATCCACAGCCCTCTGCAAACCAGAATCCCACAGTGTTGCCTCTGAAACTATTCTTTCCTTAGGCTTCGGAGTGTATGATGTACAGTCCTTCGGTCACGGATGTTGGTGTGCATGGACTTGAGTTGGGCTGGGCTTGCCTCCGCTGTGGCTGTGTGGGCTGCTCTCTTGATAAAATTGTTTCTTAGACATAAACAAGTGTCCTTGGGTTTTGTTCCTCTAGAAAAACCAGCCTAACATATCTATGTTGTGATTACTGTGCCAATCCATCCTACCAAGAGTCTCCCTACCCTTGGTGACCTTCTAATTCACCAAACAGAATAGTCCCCTTGGGTGATTAATCCCCCCTGTCCAAATAAGCGAGTGGGACAATGCTCTGTTGTGATCCCTGAAGTCCTGGTAAAATGTTGGATGTAGATCACCACGCCTTTCTTCCTAGGTGGCCTTCATCTGGCTGCACCACGGGAATGTGTTCTGCATGGTGGGCGTGTGTGTGTGTGTGTGTGTGTGTGTGTGTGTGTGTATGTGTAGAGGCACAGACTAACTGACAGAGGGGGTGGTGGAGACAAATACTGATGAAGCAAATATGGAGAACCCTAATAACTGTTGAGTCGAGATGTCTGACATTTGTCATGATTAAGGCTGTGGGGAAACAGGTATTGGAATTACATGGGAAGCTATCCAACGTCGAATAAATTGGTAGGCTGGGTGTGGGTTTTTACGCCCCTGCATCTCCACGCAGAGCTTCCCAAGGTGCCAAGGGCGACATGTTAGAGCGGAAAGGGACCACAGAGATCCTGTACACGAGGCCCTGTGTATAAGCACAAGGAACGTGAGATATACTCCCCGCCACGGTGTCGGTGCACATTCAAAAGCAGCCCCCAGGATAAGAAGGCACTCTGGGATCAGAAAGACATGCATGCAGTATGCCTGGGGGATCCTGAGAAAATCTCTGAACCTTTCTGATCATCCTTTCCTCGTCGGTAAACAAGTTTATTTACCCATCTCTCAGAGTCCTCTGGAAGATGTTGTGAAGAAAACACGCACAAAGAGACTGGTTAAAACGCTGCCACGGATGCAAGAATCAGAGTAAATGCTAGTTTTTCTCAACTCCTGCGGCCAGGTCCTTGCCACCCTGTCTTTCTGCCCCGCTGGCTTCCCTAGGGCTGCTCCTTTCAGGATGCATCCCACTTGGATGGCTAGAGAAATGCTGTGGGCAGGATTCTGATGGCATGGGCTCCCGCTTCTCCTCCTGGTGGGCGTCCTTGCCCTGCCCTCTGACGTGAGGCCACTGTGCTAATAGCCCGAGGAAAGGTCAAGACCAGCTCCGAGAGGCTGGCTGCAGGAGAAGGTAGCTTCCGCCCTGATGGAATCGAGGGGCGCTTCAAATCCGAATCTGTTTTCAAAGGAAGTGCAGCTAATAAGAGGACATTTGAGCAGAGAGATCATTTGCCGTCTGCATGGGCACAGTCTCTTGTGTGCCGCAGCGCACGCACAGGGGAGACACAGGCTTGCAATAAGACGATAATAACAATGGGTTATGGAGGTTGTATGTGTGCCAACCACACGGAGATATGGACTCCGTTTTACATTTGTGGAAGCCAGTGCTCTGAAAGAGTAAGGGATTGGTCTAGTGAGCTGCAGAGCCAGGATTTACATCTGGATCTCATGCCAAAGCCTATACTTTTTTTTCTCATTATTTTATTTTTTAAACATTTTATTAGGGCCTCATACAACTCTTATCACAATCCATACATACATCAGTTGTGTAAAGCACATCTGTACATTCATTGCCCTCATCATTTCCAAAGCATTTGCTCTCCACCTAAGCCCCTGGCATCAGGTCCTCATTTCTCCCCTCCCTCCCTGCTCCCGTCTCTGTCATGAGCCCTTCATAATTTATAAATTATTATTTTGTCATATCTTGCCCTGTTCGATGTCTCCCTTCACCCCCTTTTCTGTTGTCTGTCCTCCAGGGACAAGGTCACATATAGATCCTTGTAATCGGTTCCCTCTTTCCAACTCACTCTCCCTTTACCCTCCCAGTATCACCATTCACACCCCTGGTCCTGAAGGGATCATCTGCCCTGGATTCCCTGTGCCTCCCTCCAGCTGCTATCTGCACCAGTGTGCATCTTCTAGTCTAGTCAGACTTGCAAGGTAGAATTAGGATCATGATAGTGGCGGGCTGGGGGTGGGGGTGGAGGATGGTGGGGAAGCATTTAGGAACTAGAGGAAAGCTCTATTCTTCATCGGTGCTACATCACACCCTGACTGACTCATCTCCTCCCCTAGGCCCCTCTGCAAGGGGATCTCCAGTGGCTGACAAATGGGCTTTTGGTCTCCACTCTGCACTTCCCCCTTCATTCACAATGATATGATTTTTTGTTCTTTGATGCCTGATAACTCATCCCTTCGAAACCTCGTGATCACACAGGCTGGTGTGTTTCTTCCATGTGGTCTTTGTTGCTTTTGAGTTAGATGGCCGCTTGTTTACCTTCAAGCCTTTAAGACCCCAGACGCTATACCTTTTGATAGCTGGGCACCATCAGCTTCCTTTGCCACATTTGCTTATACACCCATTTGTCCTCAGTGACTGTATCATGGAGGTATGCAGCCAATGATATGATTTTTTTGTTCTTTGATGCCTGATAACTGGTCCCTTCGGAACCTCGTGATCACACAGGCTGGTGTATTCTTCCATGTGGGCTTTGTTGCTTCTGAGCTAGATGGCCGCTTGTTTATCTTCAAGCCTTTAAGACCCCAGATGCTATATCTTATGATGGCTGGGCACCATCAGCTTTCTTCACCCCATTTGCTTATTCACCCGCTTTGTCTTCAGCAGTTGTGTCAGGAGGGTAAGCATCACAGAATGCCAATTTAATAGAAGAAAGTATTCTTGCATTGAGGGAGTCCTTGAGTGGAGGCCCAATGTCCTTCTGCTACCTTAATACTAAGCCTATAAATATAGGCACATAGATCGATTTCCCCATCCTCATATATAAATACATTTGCATATGTACATGTCTTTATCTAGACCTCCATAAATGCCCTTTGCCTCCCATTTCAAAGCCTATACTTTTAATAACCAATCAGCCTTATCAGGCCGTGGAATTATTGTCCAGAGTGGTGGCTTCACAGAGGCCTTTGTGCTGATATAACTCCATTCAGCTGTTCATATGGTTTTTCAGACCACACCAGACTAAGAATTATTTAAAAAAAAAAAAAAAAAGGTGACGTACCCCAACTCCAACTTCTTGGTAGAAGTGCAAGTCACATTGAAGCCGCTCTCTGTCACGAGCTTGGTGGTAGAGTGGGCTGTCAGCTGGGCTGTCAGCGCAAGGTCAAGCTCACCAGCCTATCTGTGGGAGAGATGGGGGGTTTTGCTCCCATAAATATTTTCAGCCTTCAAAACACACCCGGGAAGTTCGAGCCTACAGGTTCATGATGAGACAAAATCAACTCATTGGTTTGGGTTCTTGGTCTCATGCCAAGAATGTGTTACCTCTGCAGTGGGCCTCTCAAATTTAAAGCAACCTATCAGGCCCTGGGATGGCTCCCAACCAGGAGCTGAGTCCTGGCACCAAGCAAGGGTGCAGTCCATTTGAGATAGTGATGGTGAACTTCTGTGGGCCACCTTTGTTTTGTAGCCGTGTTGGTCCCTGGTGTAAGCAGAAAATGAGCTCTGAGCGGGGACTTGGGCACGGCCTCCTGGGGGTGGAGCCCCTTCTCCCGAGACAGGCTCCCATGCCATCGTGGGTTGCTTTCAGGGTTCTTTCTGTTTCTGCTCTCAGCATTTCACCAAGTCACAAAGTTACTTTCTCCCCTTCTCTTCTCCACATGGCTGGTTACTGTGCCGCGGTTGCTGTCCTAGAACTAATTACTCTTTGTCCCTTGGGGTCCCAAATCCCATACCCTGGTTCCTTCTACCAACAGACCTGATGCAAGGTTTTGTCTCAGCTTGACTCTGAGACTTTTCTAAAACGTACATAGTCACACAATGCTTAGGATCCTAAAACCAAGCCAAACTCGCCGCCAACAAGTTGATTCTGACTCATAGCAACCCTACAGGACAGAGTAGAACTGCTTGTGTGTTTCTGAGAATATAAATCTTTACAGGAAGAGAGAGCCTCACCTTTCTCCCTTGGAGCAGCTGGTAGCTGCTGACTTTGTGGTCAGCAGACCAACAAGTAACCTACTACACTACTTAGTAAGCTCTGCTAATCTTCCTCCTGAAACTAGTGAGGTAAGTCAATCATTGAGCATCTACCACGTGTGAAGTTCAGCTCTAGCAGGAAGGTAGGAAGACTGAAGTTGAGCAGATGGTAAGGCATGTCAGGCCCAACACAAATACTGTGAAGTATAAAACGAAATAAGAGGAACACTTCTGGTTATCAGAGATAAAGAAGGACATTAAGGAACTTGCAGCATTTTTAATGGAATCCCAGTTAATAACTGTTTTAACTCCAAACGCTACAGTTAGGGAGCAGCAGCAAGAGGATTCACAGCGACCACCTTATCTCTCACCATTCTCACTTATGCACATACGGCAGACCACACCACTTACTTATCCACTGTGATAGTTCAGATTTTATGCCAACTTGACAGGGCCAGAATTCTCCGTGGATGGTCAGTAAATACTGAACGGAGTACTAGGTGAATACCTAGCAATCTCCATGAAGTGATCTAACACACTGTTATCACCTCCATAATGAGATCCTTTATGAGAAGAAGCCAATCAAATGGAAAGGAAGTTTCGGTAGAGGTGTAGCCTGCTTCCAATATAAGTGGAATCAGTGGAAAAGCTTGCTGGGTGTTTTTGCGGAGACTGGGTCGTGCATCTGGCTCAATGATCTCTGGTTCCTGCTGTGATGGCCTGCTGTGTGGCCTTCCAAATCTAGGAATGAATCCTCAGCAGCCTGCGATCTGACTTACAAGCCTGGTATTATTTCACATCTGCAACAAGTCTATCACGTTCCTGTTGGTGATAGAATCTCCACAAGATTTCCCATCTGACATCTGAGTCTCAGACGAGGAACTTGCCCATTTCTACAACTGTATAAATCATTTTCTTGGTATAAATTTCTCTCTCTCTCTCTCTCTCTCTCTCGTTTTGCTTCTCTTGAAAACTCAGTCGAAGAAACTCATAATATGACCTACTTTTAAGTCACCTCCAACACTTTGTTCCCTCTACATGGATCACCTCTCTTCAAATCACCACCTCCAACAACCTAATTCTAAAGAGCCTTTCAGGGTTTATGCCAGGCGTCATCTCCTACATGATGGTCTCCAAGTAGCTACAAAGTAGCTCACGGCTGTAGCC
Organism: Tenrec ecaudatus; assembly: GCF_050624435.1. Lineage (NCBI taxonomy): Eukaryota > Metazoa > Chordata > Mammalia > Afrosoricida > Tenrecidae > Tenrec > Tenrec ecaudatus. The sequence goes on from NC_134536.1 coordinate 94,689,901, forward strand.
AGCGGAGCCAACCCTCATCATTGGTCCTATAGGTTTTCAGCATGGGTTCAAGAAATGGAATTCTTGGCTTCAACATCCACCAGATGAATGATGTTGACTTGAGAAGGGGACTGAATTCGACATGTTAGATGCTTCTGATGCCTGGTCACAGTAAGTGCTAAAGAAATGTTAAATATTACAGCAGCCATAACAACTACTCTTATGATGACTACTCTCTGGTTATTGCCACCCCCAGCAGCACTTTGATTTATTACTCTTTACTTGTCTATTGTCCCATCACCAGGATCTTCCTGAGCATAAGGGCTGTGTCTAATACAACTTTCTATCCCTCACTCCTTGCCTAGTTCCTAGAAAACTAAAAACAAAAACCTGCTGTCGTGTCTGACTCACATCAGCCCTATGTAAGGTTTCTGCGGCGTTTGTAAAGATTCGCTGGAGCCTACAGCTTCGTCTTCCTCCCAAGGAGCAGTTGCGGGGTTTGAAGCAATGACTTTGCCGCTAGCAGCCCCAGGCTTGCCTGACAGCCCTCAGTCCCTGTGCGCCGAGAGGGCACGGGGTGCGGATGAAATGAATAGGGACAATTTCCCATGCTGTGACAGTTTATTGTGCCAGCCTGGCCGATAAACACAAGTAGGATTAACTGAAGGGCAGAGGGATAAATGGCTCGGTGAGCCTCACCTTGCTTGTTCTGTGCCTCAGTTTAAAGGGGTACACTACCTGTGGGATGCCTAGCCTGTGGACTGTGTTGCTGTAAGTTGAGGTCCCTTTAAGCCCACACGATTGGAATGTTCGTCTCTGGAGCTGGGGACCGACAGTTGATGACAGCTGAGGACCTGCCTTGCTGTTTGCTGCCTGGATATATATAGCCCAGTTCTCTCTACAGTAGGGGACTGGCAACTGGCAGCTCTCAAGCCTTAAAGGACTGCTAGTGTCTCACTGCTTTATAATTTAACTGTTAATTTCTTGTATTATCTATCTGTATATAATTTTACGGTTCATTTCTTGTATTATATATCTATCTTTATATATATAATTACTAGCAATCTGGTTTGTCTCTCTAGAGAACCATGTCCAACACACATGCTATGACCTGAGAATAACTGTGAGTGTTGGTGCCATTTAAGGCATGGCTTGTTTCAAGTGACGAGGGGAACATGAAAGTCATCAAGTCAAGGCAGTGGTTACTCCTGACACTAGAGCGACCATCGGAATGAGTCTGGAACCACCAAAGGTTCTGTCAGGCAGAGAAGGCGGCAGGGATGAGGCCCTTGCCTGAAACAGCAGTGTGCGTACTACACACATGGCAGACAGCTGAGAACAGGAGAGTGCACCTCTTTCCTACTCTGCTCTCATAACCTCCTCGGGTCTGGTTAGAAAATAGTTGAAAACATAAACCTGGTGAGCCAGTCACAATTTGAAATCCTTTCCTACCATCAATAGCTTCTAGAGTGACAGGAAGCTTCATATTTCAGCCCTATTGATCACTCTACCCTCCATTACATCCTATACTTTGGACTTTGATTTTTTTTTCCCTTTCTGTCTTTTGTGACCTTACTTAAACTGTCTAACCAACTGCTAGCCTCGCTTCAGAACTTGGCTCAATTTCTCTTAGTCGAGGAAGTCTTCCCGGATTCTTCGAGTTGGTTTAAGTAGCCTCCTCTCTGCCCTCCTAGCAGCTCATGCGGACTCTGCAGGGATACTTCTCCCATCACCAGACGGTGAGCTCCCCAAGGTCAAAGTCAGACTTCATCATCGCTGTATCCCCTACATCGTTCTTATTCACACATTAATGTTTTTGAAAAGGGGCAGCCATCATTGATGACAGTGGAATCAGTAAGGAAAACCATGGCTATAATAGGGTGCTTAGTTTGGCTTGTTTAACTATTGTAGATTCCAAAATGAAGCAACAGATGATTTCCAAGTAGATCCAGAAATTTCAGGGCATCGTGAGGACTAATGAGCAGGAACTGGATTTCTGGGTTCCAGTTTGGGGTTGACTTCTGCTTTTTGGTAATTAGTTGCTTGCTGGATCACCATGGAGTAGTTACTTTATCTTTCTGCACTTTGGCATTTTCTACATATTGTGCATTCATCAACTTATTCTTTATTTTAATTCCATCTCCTAGAAAAGATATGGACTTCTATTTTAGCCAATCTCAGAAACGTTTCTTCCTCTTGCAGAATTGCATCAGAATCGAGAATGAAGGCATGCAGAGGTAAACACGTCATGATAGCTGACATTCTTTGGATGCCTTTGATATTCTTTCAACATCTGCCCCACTGCAACCCCAGCTATCAGATTCTCCTGGATCTTCAAGCTCTTAGGATGTCCCCCCTACGAGAACCCTGCCAATCCCCACCCTGGGGCTTGCACCCTCCTCAAAGCAAAGCCCCCAAGGCCCACCCTCCATCCTGTGTCGCTCAGGTTCTGCCCCTCTTTCCCAAGCCTTATCCTCATGAGTTAGTGGTGACTATTGGAAAACTCATAAAGCCTACAGACTCTCTGTTTCCTACCTTGTTTTTACCTCCTCTGAGGCAATAAAGGCAGGAGGGGAAGAGAAGGCAGGGGGCGGAATACAGAATGTCTAGGAGAGAATAGGGTAACGATATTTTAGACTAGCATTCCGCCACAACTTCAGGCACAGAGCACCTTCCCAATACGTGGAAAGGCAGTGGCCTCTTCAGCCCTCTCATGCCCCTGTGGCTAGATCTTTGAGACTAAGACGGGAAGTTTAGGTTAGACCCAATCCTGCTTTAGATCACTTCATGCCCCAAACTCACCTTCCTTCAGCAATTTGACTAAAGGAACCAGGAAAAGGAGCCTCTTTTCAGCAGTAACTGCCGTAGAATTGTGTGACAGGTGTGGGTTCCAAAGTTCAAGTGCACATTGTTTATCAACTTTACACAGATACCTTATCTCTAGAGTACAAATACCATCTGGTATGAAAACAAGTATAATTCCTTCTTAATATTATTGCCTCAAAATATCCCCAGAAACTCTGGGCCGACATACACTATCTTGGCTGTTGTTGGTAGTTGCCATTGCGTCCGCTCCAGCTCATGGCGGCCAGCCCCATGTGCCACACAACGAACCATTGCTAGCTCTTGTGCCATTTCTTTAATGTGTAGTGTGTGTTTAGCTACTGTTGAGACTATTAGGTCAATCATGTTGCTGAAAACGTCTCTTATTGTCATTCAACTTTAACAAACATATGACCCTTATATACCTTGTACTCTACTATAATATTAAAAGTTATTTTACTTCACTCAGTGTGGTTCTTTCCTTCATTAAGTCATTACCTACCTGCTTTAGGCATACGACTCGGTGGTTTGGATGTGAATTTTGAGGTTGGAATGGGAAAAAGCTAGATAATTTTATGTCAACTTGAAGATGTAAGAAAACGTACGGGTGGAGTCAAACCTGTCCATCAAGTCACAGCCTGATGACTCCTTGATGGTCTAAGCATGTGAGACACTGGGAACTACTCTTTCTGTCCCCTTCCTGTTTGCTGGTCATGCCAGGAGCTGCAGGAGCCCTGCAGCACTTCCACGGACCTTGGATCCTCTTGACTCTGCACCCACCGGCCTGTGATCTGCCTGCATTCTGACTCATTGCGTGTGGCTGTGGGAGTCTGAAGAGGGCTATGGCCTAGTGCCACACGTATGGACGCTCTCTTGAGATATAATGACTTCCAGATATAAAGTTCTTTCTCATACATAGATGAGGGTCAGCGCAGCCTAACGCAAAATGAAAAGGAAGAGAGATCCCTTCAAAACGTTTCTCCTTTGGAGCCAGACGGTCTTTTCATTTCTGACTCTAACAAGGTTGGGTCTTTTATCAGCATGATCTAAACAGAGCCCTGTTTTTGCCTGTGGAGTTACCATATGACAACAGAGATGTCGCCATGACTGCCCCCCCCCTCCACACACACACAGAGATAAATAAAAGCTTTAGTAAGACAGGATCTCCTTGGGAAAGATGCTGAAGCCCAGTGGATGAAACCTCTGTCCACAACCTGCTCAGCTGCACCTCTGACCCCAGGATCAGCAGCCAGGTGTCCTCAAGTGCTATTCTCAGGCCTGTGTTAGTTCTGCATAGCCACGGATGCCTAAGGATGCCACTCAGAACTACCTGCTGAGTTTATAGAGCCAATTCTCCACACATCTCAGCTTAATGAGGGTTAGACAACTTTTGGTTTTATGCACTTGGTAGATTACTGGAGCATTTTTATCGCAAAGATTTTTGGTGGGGTTTTATTGTTTTAGTTTACTGGAAAAAAAAATCTAATTTATTCTTAATTGGGAATTAATATATATGTAGTTCAATCACAGCAAGCAGAATTGTACAATTGCTACTACAATCAATTTCCAAATATTCTTTTTCTTCTTGGGCTCCTTGACATTGTCTCACTTTTATCCACCCCCCTCACCCACTACTGTCCCCCTGCCCACCACCCCCTGACACCCTTATTCTACTTGCTGTCCCTATAAGTTCACCAGTGCTGGGTTTCATATACTGAAACATAAAAAAGCATATGAGAGGGTACCCCCTCACATACACAAAAAAACAAACTACCATATATACTTGAATATAAGCCAACCTGAGTATAAGCCGAAGTACCTAATTATTACCTGGGAAACCAGAAAAACTGATTGACTCCAGTATAAGCCTAGGGTGGGAAATGCAGGATGTGAATTAACACAGAGACCAGAGGGGAGAGACGGAGCACAGTCACAGACACATCCTTACCAGTTCAGCTGCCAGCGTAAGTGAATCACTACGGGTGCTTCTGCAAATTGGAGCCGTCCGCGTCATAGGACAGCTCTGATTGGTTAGATGTGAGTAAACAAACATTCAAAGCCCTGCAGTGTCAGTGGGTGTTGAATCACCAGCGGAGGAATGGCAATCACCTGTGAGATATTACACCTCGCTGGGGTACCACTGCCCTGTGTATAAGCCAAACCCCAGTTTTTCAGCACACTTTTTGTGCTGAAAAACTCATCTTGTACACGAGTATGTATGGTAACTAAAAATCGGGGAAAAGTTCTGCTAGATGGAGCTTTCATAGTACACATTTTCCCCACTAGGCGAGCATCAAGCAACTTGCTCTGAGTTAGTGCACCCAGTGGCGTCACCTGGGAAGGTTCTCTCTGGTTACAGTGAATTTTTTCATAAAGCAGTTTCACTTGAATCTCGTTTTATGTGATGGCTGATAAGAGAACAATGTGGGGCTTTGAATTTTGTTTCCTGTTCAGAAAAAAATGTCGCAGAAACTTTTATGATGTTGAATACAGCTTACAAAGACAGTGCTGTGGGGAAAACTCAAGAGTACAAGTGGTTTTCTCATTTCAAAAAAGGTAAGCTGTCGACTGATGACAAACCTAGTTCAGGACGTCCACCAACTTCCCAAATGGATGAAAATTGTGGTCTAAATTTGTGCGCTTGTGCTTGAAGACTGACAACAGACCATTGAAGAGATGGGGAAGTTCTCTGGACTATCTTGGAGCTCGGCTTAGTGAATGTTAATGGAAATTTGGGAATAAGAAGGGTCTCTGTGAAATTTGTGCCTCAGCTTCTGACTGATGAGCATTGAGAATCGCTCCAAAGCGACCCAGCCTTTCCCCCCAAGGTCGTTGCTGGTGAAGAGACAAGGTGCTCTTCTTTTGACCCTGAAAACAAACAACAAATAAGCCAGTGGAAGACTTCTTCACTTCACCAAAAAAAGAGCTCTCTCTCTCTCTTATTTGATGTGAGGGTGATGGAGCATTTGGAGTTTGTTCCACCAGTCAGACTGTTAAGCTTTCTCGGTAGAGGTTCTGAAAAGATTGCATAACTGTGTGCCACTTAAAAAGGCCTGGTTTTTGTCACCACAACAGTTCACCTGCTCACACAGCCATCTCAGTGCACCACTTGTGGGCAAAAGCTCAGCATGCCTCTCTTGCCCCAAGAACTGGGTTCTTTCAGGCACACCCTTGAATAACAACTTTTTAACACTGAGAAACGTGAGCTACTTTGAACTGTCTTTTACTGCCTTCCGTTGATGTGAGCTCAGGAAGTGGGAATTGATTTTATCCTTAATGAGAAAGGAAGCTTGTTGCCCACACGTCCCAGGCTTCATTTCAAAGTCAAATGAAAATGATTTTTGCATGACTCAGGAGTTTGGACTGCCTAGTTTCCGCTCTTCTCTCATTGCAGCACCATCTCAGGGAATCGGTGGCAGTGCTCCCTCATCACTGGATGGAACCAGTGAAATGATCAGGCTCCTGATAATAATCTGGAAGCTCCCAGATAGAAGAAAGAGAGGGAGCAGCATGATTGTGGGGAACACGATCAGAAATAATTGCAGGGTACTAATGAAAGAATGGAATTTAACAGTAAAAAGGGCAGCAGCGTGGAGACAACTGGCCTCTCTTACCCCAGAGGGAGAAAGAATCAGTTTCAGCATCAGCCCAAGGCTAATTACTATGAAATGGAGATCAGACAACCTGCCCTCTCCAACTTTTTTTTAAAACCAATTCTGACCCCTATCATTGCTCCCACATGTAGCACTTTACTTCTCTGCTGGGTTCAATGATTCATTGCAGTGGCCACACAAAACTTACAGACAATATTCACAGCTTGCTCACTCGGTGGGCCAGAAAGCCCACAGCATAGTTTCCTGATTTTGTTCCCTCTGCAGCTGCGGTTTCTGTGTTTCTGCTACTGCAGCGGTTCTCTCTCCACTGTTACAGCTCGCTCTGCCTCCTGGATCTGGGAGGGTTTGCAGTGCAGAAATCCTGGGTCCAAAGGATATGCTCCACTTTTATTTCTTCTTTTTGTTAGCAGTGGTCCCCTTTTTAAAGTGCCTCTTATAAGGAAAAAGGAATGATGCAAGCGAGGATGTGCCCTTAGTAAGGATAGTTAATTGAATCAACGGTGATAAGGATGGTGGTTCGGATAAGGTTAATGGTTTGAATTCTACTCAGGATACAACACACCCTAATTCTGTCTCATTAACACATCAGGCAGTCAAGTCCCAGATAGAACCATAACCATGGGCTTCCAAGCTAAAAACAAAGCTACCATCTGGAGTCAATTACAACGTCTAGCAACCGTATAAAGAATGTTCTATTCTTGTAAAGGTTTACAGTCTTAGAAGGCCCCAGGAGCAGCTCCATTCTGTCCTGTAGGATTGAGATGGGTTGGAATTGACTTGATGGCAATGAGTGAGAAGGCTGTAGATCTTTACAAGAGAAACAGATGTTAGTATTTATAAGACATCGGAAAATGGTAGACAATTACATCAGACCACAAAACAGAGGACAGTCATTTGCACAACTTTAATCATAACAGATTCCACACTGTGAGATCCAGCCTCACATCCGGATGGGTCTAAGGGATGGTTGTGTAATTGAAGGGAAGAAATTAAGAGACAGACAACAGTGTTGGGATGCTCACCTCTGCCGTGACTTCAGGAGCCAAGTCCGCGCAGAGAGAGATAATGTATTTTCAACATCAGCTTATATACTCCCAGGGTATGCAAGCCCCGCTAAATACAGGTAACCACATACATAACAAAGTGGGGTGTACCCTTATCCCTAGAGGTCCCAGAGTTCATTGGAGAAGTAATCTACCACCAGTACTGGGGGCAGGTCAGGGGCGTGACTATCCCATAGCAGTGAGAGCAATAGCAACATGTCTGTTCCTATAGATAACGCTGCTGGCTAGTTAGCAATCAACCATGTACTTGTAAGAGGTAACTTTCAGGTAGGATATTGTGGGGATTAATATTAATTATGAGAATGTGATTGGCACTCATCTCTACTCATTAGTGTAAAGACCTCCCTCCACCCCAGAATCCTGACCTGCCAGGCATCTTAAAATATGAGAATAAAGCATTCATCTGCATATACTCTCTCTCTTTTTTTAATTAAAAACTTTTATTGGGGGCTCTTACCTCCCTTATCGCAATCCATACAAGCATCCATTGTCTCAAGCACATTTGTACATATGCTGCCATCGTCATTTTCAAAATATTTTCTTTCTACTTGAGCCCTTTATATCAGCTCCTTGTTTTCTCCCACCTTCCCTCACCCGCTCTCCCTCATGAACCCCCAAGTTATAGACTATTATTTTCATATCTTAAATCATCCTCTGTCATCCTTCACCCACTTTTCTGTTGTTCGACCACGTGGGCAGGGGTTATATGTTGATCCTTGTGATCAATTCCCCTTTTCTCCCCCCACCTTCCCCTTATCCTCCTGGGATCTCTATTCTCCTTGTTGGCCCTGAGGGGTTTATCTATCCTGGATTCCCTGTATTGTGGGCTCTTATCTATAGCAGTGTGCATGCTCTAGTCTAATCCGATTTGTAAGGTAGAATTGAGGTCATGATAGTGGGGGGAAAGGGAGCATTAAAGAACTAAAGGAAAGTTGTGTGTTTCATTGGTGCTATACTGCACCTTGACTGGCTCATCTTTTCTTTGTGACCCTTCTGTGAGGGGATGTCCAATTGTCTACAGATGGGCATTGGGTCTCCACTCCATGCCCCGTTCCCCCCTCCCTCCCCCAATTCACATTGGGTATGATTTTTGTTCTGGGTCTTAGATGCCTGATACCTGATCCCTTTGACACCTCATGATCACACAGACTGGTGTGCTTCTTCCATGTGGGCTTTGTTGCTTCTGAGCTAGTTAGTCGCTTGTTTATCTTTAAGCCTTCAAGACCCCAGATGCTATATCTTTTGATAGCTGGGCACCATCAGCTTTCTTCACCACATTTGCTATGCACTGATTTTGTCTTCAGCGATCGTGTCAGGAAGGTGAGCATCAAAGAATGCAGACACTCTCTCCCCAGAGCCTCAGCCCTTTTATTTGTAAAATATGGATTATTGTAACACTCACTGTTGTCATGTGTGTGTGAAGATTAATAGATGTTCAGAATCTGGCATATCAGTTGCTGTCAATTGTAGGGTTTACAGTGGCTGATGTTTTAGAAGTATATTTCCAGCCATTTCTTCTAGGTAACAGCCTTTCAGTTGGCAACCAAATGCCTTAACTGTTTGCACCACCCAGGGACTCCATGTAAAGAATATGTCATAGGACTCAGATGCTGTAGCGTCAAGTCTAACTCAATGACCCTATAGAATGGAGCCAAACTTCGTTCTGCTCTAAGCTAAAGGGGAAAGGATGCTGAAGCTTTGAATGACTTGATCTTCAGTGTGAATATAAAAATACTTGAATTACTTTTCGAGAGACTTGTCTTGTACAAAATGAAGCTCTTCACTAAACCATAGCATGGTTTTGATTATGCTAATAAGAATAATGAGAAACATCTGTTTCTATAACAAAAGGCATACTGGTCATGTTTATGGAGATAAGGGCTGGTCCCACTGTGCATAAGGCAAGACCCGGTGCAGCTTCCCCACTGGCTTAGAAGACATAGACTGTCTCTGTCTTTCCCAGATGAAAGGGTGACCTTCCAAGCACTTTGTTTTGGTGAAGCCTTTAGATGCAAGCATTTTCACATCGTTCAGGAAACGTATGTTGACAGAGTTAGGTGATCCCCAGCGCATTAACTGACTTTCCAGGGCTCTGTCACTAATTAGCATAATGTTAGGTTTACGGTCTCCGTCTACTGTTTGAATCACTCTGCCAATTTGCCTTTTTGGAAATCTTTCAACACTTTAGCAAAGAGGAGTAATATTGTGCCTTCCTCTACTCTGGAATAATAATTTCAGCACAATTCCTGAAGAATTTTGCAATTCCTGCAATTCGGGGGTGGAGGGAGGCCGTCACATTTGTGTGTTCAAGATGAGTCTTAGTCACATTCTCCTCGTTAAAATCATCCACACAATATCCTCCCCAATTAGTGCTACCTTAATGTTGCCTCCTACCAGCATCTGGCTGGTAGCTTTGTCTATAAAAGCAGACATGTTGCATTACTCTGCACACTCAGGGCCAGTCACTCCCCTTACCTGCCCCCAGCACTAGTGCTAGGTTACTCCCCCAATGAGCTCGGCAGGCTCTAGGTTACTGCCCACCTTGTTACATAGGTAGGTGTCTGTGGTTTGGGGGCTTGCATGCCCAAAAACTATATAAGTTAGTGAAAGAATACATCGTGGAGGAGGTGAGCACCCCAAAACTTTTGTCTGTCTCTTAACTTATTCCCTTCAATTCTTTAACTATCTCTTAGGACCTATCCAGAAGTGGGCTGGTTCCCACACTGCTATGTGTGGAAATGCAATAATGACTCAATTATAGTTTTCTGACTATATGGGAAATGAGACTTGAATAGGTGGTAGGCTTCTAACCAATCTCTTTTAAATCTTTGTCCAAAAGAGATTTGCAGAAGTAGTGGAAAATAAAACTTTTTCACAGTAAGTTCAGGCAGTCTAAGATGTAACAAATTCAGAGTTCTGGAATCCTGCCAACTATTGGGAATATAACTAGGTGACTGGGTCAATATAATTCTGGATCAACACTGTGTGAATGAGCTATTAGTAGAAGCCATATAGACTATATCATGCCACCCCCGAGGTTCGTGTTGATTGAGCTATGCTTCAGGCAGGGGATGGATAAAGGCGGACACACAGGAGGAGCCAAAGAAAGAAGGGAGGAGACACTTCCAATGGAGAGAGCCATCTGTCAGCAGGGCTGGGTTGAAGCAGATTGAAACCCTGGCCGGGAAGGGCAGGGCACGTTCTGGGCCAGGACTGGATGTGGTCATCCTCCTCTTCCAGTCTAACTCGTCTGCATGTGACTAAGCCATGTCCTTGCTAGAAAAACAAGACCTTTGGAAAAATGCAGGCTTCCCTGCCCTTTGCATACATGTTTTCCCTAATAAAACTTTAATTTTGCAGACACTGCTGTCTGATTACTTTGACCTTCAACACTTCAGCCTCAAGTACATATCCAGTGTCTAGTGTCATGAATTGGGAAAAGAAACAAAAGCTTATCACATAAAGGAAATTGCTGCTGTTTACCAATGAGGAGTCCCCTGTAGTGCTAACAGTCAATGTATGCTTGATGCAAGTGATCAGCTTGACTCTCCACCCGCTCCTAGTTCCATCCTGATAGGAAGCAGGTTGTTAAAACGATGAAGTGATCCACCCTCGGCTTTTGCAATAATTGCTCTTCATCAAAGTAGGATGTGGAACATTGTGGACTATGCTGTGCCAAATGACCTTGGTGTTCCCCAAGTCCATGGTTGTGAGGCCCCAGGTCCTATGACTCGTTCCCTCAAAGCATTTGGTTATATTTAAGTTTTTGTAACTTGTCCTCTGTGTGCTCCATAACATTCATGGATATGTTTGCAGCAAAGCTATATACCCAAGAATGCCTCTCCTTTGTCAAATCTGTACATCCACCTATTCTTTCTCCTTCACCCCTTCCACCTGCCTGTCTCTCCACATGGCACCCTTCCAGCAGAAGTATCTAATACACTTGGCACTCCTCTTACTATCTTCACCTGCAGCGGTTGGTAGCTGCTGTCTAGTCAACGCAGACGCATGAAGACTTTATGGACAGCAGAGTGAAGTGCAGCCTGGGTCTGCGCCATTCATATCATGATGCAGACTGAGTTCATCGTTGTGGCATTGTGCCAATCCATCTCAGCAAGATGCTCCCTCACCTTCATTGGGCTGCTCCCTCACCAAACATGCTGTTGCCCTCCAGTAATTGATTCCTCCTGATCATGTACCCAAGCCAAGTGAGGTTAATTATTTTCTGTTGTGATCCATAAGGTTTTTAATTGGCTACTTTTGGAAGTAGATTGCCTGACCCTTTCCCAAAGTCTGTCTTTCTTACAATTAGCAGAATTCCATTCAAATTCTGATGTTGCCATTGGGGTGCTGTTCAGTCAATTTCAACTAATCACCGCTGTACTGTACAGAGTAAAATTAATTCATAAGATTTTCCAAATTGTGTGGCTTTTGGGAAGTACCACACCAAGCCTGCCTTCCGAGGTGCCTCTGAGTGGCTTTGAATTGCCAACCTTCCAACTGCTTAACTTTTACACCACCCCGTTACTCCATTCAGATTTTGGTGGTCAAACAAACGTGAGACTGAGTAAAAAGGAGTGGATGTTTTTGATGTCTGGAAAGCCGGAGATCAAATTTTCTTGACACAGAAACTTGGGAAAGTCTAACTTAAAAATAAGTAACTTGTAAAGAGTTTGCCAGTCCGCCAGCCAGTCAGTCAGGCACCCAGGACCAGGCTGTTTGCCTGTGAGTCTATGGCAGGATCAAAATGCGGCGTGAGCATGCTAATGGCGCCGTCTAGCAAGGGCTTCTAATTCTTAACATCAACAGAATGCTCTTCGTAGATCCAAGAATGCAAAAACAGGAACCTCCAAAAAAGTAGCTATTGGTGCACATGAGACTAAGAACCGTTTGCAAAAGCAACGTGGGCCTCCTGCGACCTAACTCTAAACGTCTCCCGTGGGAACTGTCTGGAGATTTTGAGCATACCGTAGATCTATCAGCGCATCTTTGCCCTTTCCTTCAGCAGAAAGGGGGCTGAAGGCCCCTCTTGGGACCAGTAAGGGGCAGTCTCTTGCCTCCAGGAAAGCCCTGTATTTGCCCAGCTTGCAGGGTCCAGGTTTATATAAGCTAATCTGACTACAGAATCTCATTGTATTGTAGTTCATTTCCCCAGAGAATCTCCGGATTCGTTCCATTGGGAATTAATACCAATCTGACAAGCAAATGTCCAAGAAGAACTAACTAAAATAAAGATTTCCACCCAGGTTATATTTCCAGATGAAACTTACTTCCTGGTGACCAAGTCAATCAAAATGTCACCAGACATTTGGCTTTGTTTCCTGTTCATTGGTTCTTCCCCTGCTGGAATAATGTCTCCATCGGATGCGAATGAATAATTAAATTGGCTATAGTAACTACACAGGCTCTAAGTTTTCTTTGTAAAATGTGTCGTTTTGCTCTCACATGTTGAATGGAGTATGAGCATTGGAAATATTAGCGAATCGGTATATTTAGGACTCGGTTGCTTGAACCCTTTAACAGAGATTTTATATCAGCACTTAATATCCGGAGCTAGGTATTGCGTTTATTTCCTATACTCTAATTGATATCTATAACATATTCACCCCGACTTTAGCAATTCAAGTTGGTTTTGATTATTCTTATTGTTACTTTGGAAATGTTATAATTTTCTCTAGACAATTCGTGGTGCAGAGTAGGAAATTAAAGTGGAATCAAGATTGAGACCAGATTATAGATTTTCTTTTGAAAACTTTTTACTGTGAATTAGGTAAAGGTCTACAGAGCAGACCATCAGTCTCACATTCAATAATTCATCCTTTGGTTTCTACTCATGCACTGCAGTCTCCTTAATGCACCATCACTAAACCCAGTGGTTCTCAACCTTCTTAATGCCGCGACCCTTTAATACAGTTCCTCATGTGTAGTCGCCCCCAACCATAAAATTATTTTTGTTGCTACTTCATAATTTTGCTACTGTTATGAATCTGGTGACCCCTGTGAAAGGGTTATTCAACCCCCAAAGGGGTCATGACCCACAGGTTGAGAACTGCCAACTTAACCCACTTCCTCCTTATGTTTCCTGTTTTCATTCCTCCTTCTATCCTAACCCTCTGAACTTTATCCCTGGGCGGAGGCTGTCCTTTTAACTGGTTGGTTATTTTAATGCCTGGCCAATTCAGTTCCAGACATGTAGGCCGACTACAGCCATAGTCTTGTCAGAGGTCCCACCTTTCCTTATGTAACCAATAAGCCTGGTCTCTTGCAATTCTAAGTTTTATTCCACACTTTTCTCCTTCTCTATACAGGACCTTCTAATGAGACCCTTTTCAAGACTCTCACAACTGGACCAAAAGGTAACATCATGATAAATGGAGAAAAGGTTGAAGTTGTCGAGGATTTTGTCTTGCTTGAATCTCCAATCAATGCTCATGGAAGCAGTCATCAAGAGATCAAAAAGTGGAAGGGCAGTGAAAGAGATGAAGGCAGTATGCAAAATAGATCGACACCCCAGGCAACAATCAGCTCAGACCTAGGAACAATTCTGAGGATGGGCAGTGCTTTGTTCTGCTGTGAGCAGGGTCTCCATGGGTGAGAACCAACTCAGTGGCATCTAGCAACAATGCAACCCTTTTAAGAAGAGCTGGTGAGTGTCCCTAGGCACCATCCAATGCTTCCAGTTTCACCGTTACGGCGGCTGATGTTTTCATGGTGCCATGGTCTATTGGACAAATTGCTTCCACGTGTCTTTTGATTTTTGTCACTCTTCTTTCCTCTGTGGAGCCCTGCAGGAATACTGGTTATGAGTTGGTCCTGGTAACCACAAGGTCAGCAGTTTGAAACCACCAGCTGCTCCCTGGGAGAAAGACGAGGCTTTCTATTCCTGTAAAGAGTTCCAGTCTTGGAAACACATAAAGGCAGTTTAACTCTGTCCTATTGGGTCACTGAGTTGTAATCAACTCAATGGAGTGAGTTTGAGTTTTTTGTTTTTTTCTGGATGAAGAGAGATGAATGGCTGCCCCCTATATGGCTACTCATCAGCTTTTCAGACCCAAACACTAGAACATCATCTTTGGGAACTATGTTACACTCATTGATCTTGATGTCTCCTGAAGCTGTAGTTCTGATACCCAAGGCCCAATGAATCATTCCCCCAAGATATATGGTTTTGTCTAAGATGTTTCCTTCCATGTTCATGGACAGAATTTCAGTAAAGATAAATACATCTATACAAATAGCCTCTGTCAAATCTCTCTATATATTTCCGGCTATACTCCCAGTCTCCCTCCCACATCTATTCAGCCTACACATCTATCCAAGGATCTACTTATAGTTCATTGCTCTTATAGATTCATAAATCAAATAGTGTTTGCCTCTGTTGCCTTTTACTTTCACAAATCTTTGGACAAAATTATGAAGGCATTAATAGGATAAAGATTTAACAGTTGACCTTTCTCATAGTCAAGTGTTACCTGTGGGTTACCTGGGTAATTTTTCCTACTGTCACTCATGTGGCTGTATTATGTGGCAGATTAGGTAGCGTCTAGGCTCAGCGAGCACTATGCACAGTGATTATGTGTTGGAAAAGGTTCGCAGTTCAAAACCACCAGCTGCTCCTCCGGAGAAAGATGGGTTTTCTACTCCGATAAAGAGTTACAGTCTCAGAAACTCACAGGGACAGCCTGTGCTACAGGGTTGCTATGAATCCGCATCAACTAGGACGGCAGTCAGTTTGGCTTCTTTTTTTTTTTTTTAATGATCGTCTTAAGACTGTATTCTTAGAAGAAACTTTCGAAGAATGAGAAATAATAAGTTATGAGAACTTTTAACAAAAGCCATAAGATTTGAGCGTTTTCTGCCACATTTTATTGGTTAAAGCAAGTCACGTCACCAATCCTGCCTAAATTAAAAGGTTAAGTAGACTGCGCCTCTTGAGGAGAGAAATGGCAATGGCATAATGTAAAAGGCAGGGATATCATGGTACACACATCTTTGGAGAGAATGTACTGTTCTTCAAACGCCGACTAAAAACCACAAACATTTCTCCCTCAGGAAAAATGCACTGAGTACCCGGCCTCTCCCTGTCTCATCCTCGTACGGCGCATGCTCCAAGTCCAGCCTCGGATCCGAGAGATGACGCTCCTGACATGTCTTTGTACGGCTGCTTTGATGTGCCGACTCTCAGATCTGGAAGTATGTGAACTAATGGCAAGTCGTCTGCTCTTCACTCATGAAAAGCGCAATGCTGACCCAGAGCCGGACAGCTGCCATGGGCAAATGCTTGTGTACTGGGCACCAGGCGCCCTCTGAAGGGCCAAGAGGCAGCTGTGGATTGTGTGGAGAAGCCTGGACTCAAAAGATTGATTGGAAACCCGAGTTTCCAACTATTAGGGGTAATGGTGAGACCACCACCTTCTAAACACGTAAGGTGGGTGCTTTCTGAGCACTTGGCCCACCTTGTCGCTTACCTTTCAGCACTTGGGAATAAAACGATGACTTTGGGTCTTGAGGAAACCCGGGGCGAAGATTCACTTAAAGCCACACGGCAAGTGGTTGGCAGTGGGGGAGCCGAAGGTAGTGCGGAACTTTCTAACTTGGATATCCATCAGGACATGGAGAGCAGAACAAGGAGTAAGGATGGGGAGGCGGAGCTGATCTTTGGACCTGTGAATTTGGAGTTGCCTGCAGGATTTTCCGAGAGAAGAATAAAGGGCTGGAAATACAAAAATGATTGGCATTCTACGGGGGCCCTAAGTAGTTTTCCAGGACGATTTAGAAGAAGTCTAGGAATGAAATTCTGGCCAAATCCACTATGAGCCCAATTTATAGACTGTCAAGGCTGAAAGTTGCATATTTGTGACCTGGTGTTTTGAATATATGATGCGGCCATGGGAAAATGGGATGGTTCAAGACTGTTTTTCTCTGCTAGTTTTGCTACAACAACTCTTATCAAGTTCCTTTGACCTTTCAGAAGAAAAATCTATTTCTAGTGAGAAATGTGTAGTCAGAATATTTTTTCTCTGTGTTAGCTAGAATGTATATTTTGCAGACTCCCACATTTGAGGCAAATTGGGTTGATTATTGATCAATAGAGAGTGCATTTCCTTGTAGAGAACACTTCTTGTGTTTTCACCTTCCTTTGGGTTAGCGGTAAATCAACAACTGAAAACATCTAAATATGTCACCTGCTGTGACTGCCTCATTATACACTAAATGAAAACAATAACCTCAAAGGGATTGAAATCCTGGGCCATTACACTGTTTCAGATAATCCTCGGCTCTCAGTGGGAATTGGAGCACCCAGAGTGCTTTATTTGGAAGCCAACATAAAAGGCACTTGTATGTTTTGATCTGGAGGCACCCTTTTACAAGATAACAAAAATAACTGGTTTCACTGCTAGATCTGTTTTAATATTTGGCCGATTACTAGATTATGTAACCATTTGGTGTAGGGTACGAAAGAACACAGATGGTACGGTGGTTGCCATGGCAACAGCACTTAGCTTTACTTTATGCCTGTCAGCTTTTTTCAACATCATATTCCTTCTACACCAGCGGCAAGCACAGGCTCATGCAAATACAAGCTCGCTCGCTCCCCTAGTTTGCTCCCTTTCCCCTCTCACCTAAGGAACCATCCCCCAAGTCCTGGTGGCACAATGCGTTAAGCATGAGACTGCCAATTGCAAGGTCAGGGGTTCAAACCCACCAGGTGAAGCTGTCAGCTCCCATAAAGATTTACAGTCAGAAAGCCCGAGGAGCAGTTCCACTCCATCCTCTCGGGTTCTGGTGTGTCAGAATGGCAGTGGGTGGGTCTAAGGAGCCCTGGAAGCAAAATGATGAAGCAAGTTGGCTGCTCACTTAAAAGTCAGGTTTTAACCTACTATCTGCTCCCCAGGAGCAAGAGGCAGTCTACGTCTACAAAGATGCCCGTAATCCAAACCACCAGCGTTGGCTCGATTCTGACTTTAGATAGGGTTGTCCATAAATCTTTATGGGGACAGCCTCATTTTTCTACCAAAGAGTGGTTAGTGTGCTTGAACTGCTGACCAAGGACATCACTAGGGTTCCTATGGTGTCACCAGGACTCCGGCATGACGATCACAGTCTCAGAAGGCCTATGGAGCAGTTCTACTCTGTCCGCGAGGGTCAAGTCAGAACCATGGGTCTGCTTGCGTGTTTGCTCTTTGGTCTTCTCTCTCAACTGCCCTCTCTGACCACTCTTTCTCAGTCAGCTAAAAAGAATAAAGACACATTCTCCATGACTTTTGTCTGGCTTTTCTATTGCTATACTTTGCAAACCTCAAATATGAGCGTGAATTATGATGTTCTCATCATAAAGCCACATTTCTGACTTCTATCTCGTTTACTTCAATAGGAAGTATGATAGCAAAGCCAGGGAATGGTTGTAAATGACCAAAATGAAATAATTGTTCTTATCCTGGGTGCTCTAGCAAGGTCACAGATGCCCAGGTGGGTGGGGATGTTCCCTAAGGACTTCGGAAGCTGATTCTGCTACTTTCTTAGGTAAATTTAATTTCTACCCACCTTTCACATCAGAAGTCTTTCTTGTCTATCTCTAGGCCCTTCTAGGTAACTCTAGTATTAGCATTATTAATGAAAATGTCACCTATTTACCCCATTCTTACCTTCACTTCCTACACCCCTATTTAGACTTAACCCAGAAGCCAAAATCTCATGATAAAGACATTCCTGGGAAAAGTTTAATTAATATTTAAGTCATAACTGGCCTATACAGACACAAACTCAATAAACCAATTTAAGTTGCATGCTGCCAATCAAGGGAATGTCCTGCAATCATTTTCAATGTCCCTTTTGAGAAGGCCTATAACAGTTTGTACTGTAATAGACTCATGCCATTGAGTCAATATTGGCTCATAGTGACCTCCACCCCCCACCGGGGGTTTCCGAGATTGGAACTGTTTACAGTAGTAGAAAGCCTAGTCTTTCACCCAAGTTGCTGCTGGTGACTTTGAACTGCCGATCTTTTGGATCACAGCCCAATGCGTAAGCACTACGCCATCAAAATTGTAATTTTGGCAATTTCTTTGGAGGGATTTCCTATTCTCAATTAATTTTTTTCCCTGCCCAAATAAAGCCTTTTAGTTCGAACTGGTTCGTTGACCTGCTCTTTTTTTTTTTAAATCCGCTAACCAGTTCTAAGTACCACAGGCTGGGTGGTTTGAAATGATGAAATTATCTTCTCACAGCTGTGGAGGCTAGTGGTTCCAATTCAGGGTGTCGCCAGGGCCATGTTCTCTCCTTATCGATTCCAGCTTCTGGTTGATGTTGTTGGATGTGCGCTCCAGTTGGCTCTGATTCATCGTGACACTAAGACCAGCAGGAAAAAGCACCGTCTGGCCCTGAGCCATCCCCATCATTGTCCTTGGGTTTTAGTGCATTGCTTCAGTCAGGTGTCAATCCGTCTCTCCGAGTCTTTTTCTTTTTACCCAGCACATCCTTTTCCAGAGGTTAATATCTCCTGATAATACGTCCCAAGTATATGCGACTAAGTCTCACTGTGCTTGTTTCTAAGGGTATTCTGGCTCTACTGCTTCCAAGCCCGATAAACCCATTGGTTCTTTTGGCAGTCCAGGGTAAGCTCAGTGGTCTTTGCCAGCACCATAATTCAAATGCATGATGTCTTCTTTAGTCATCCTTATTCAGCGTCCAACTTTCACATGTATATGAGGTGATCGAAAGTATCACGGCTTGGGTAAGTTCCATCTTGTTGCGCTAATAACATCCTTGCTCTTCAACCCCTTAAGGGTTTTGGACAATGCCGTGAGTCGAGTTGTGTGATCTCTTTTTTTCCCCCACCCCACCCTCCCTGAGTTGTGTGACCTCTTGACTGCTGCCTCCATGAGCAGTGATTTTGGATCCTTGACAACTTCCATATTGTCTCCATTTAGCCCGATGTTACCTATTGGTACAGGTGTGAGGACCTTCTAGTCGCTACAAGCATTCCCTGCCGGTGGCAGCTTAACTCAAATGTCTGTCTTCCTTTAGTGTCGCTGCGTCTGTTCTCCTCTTTTCATAAACACATCAGTTATATTGGAATAGGCCCACCTTATTCAAAAATGTCTTCATGTCAATTTAATGGAATTATCTTCAGACACTGTAATTCCAAATAAGGTCTCAGTCACAGGGGTCAGGGATTAGGACTGGAACATATCTTTGGGGAAGACAATTCAACCAATAACAGATCCCTCTCCTGAAACATTGGAAACGGAATTCCAAATTGATTCTCTCTAGCATTTCTGAGCAAAGTATCAGATAAGCATGCATTGAGTTTCTATACCTCAATAGTAAAGGGCCCTACTAGCTTAGTGGTTACCAGTTAGGTTGTGATCCACAAGCTTACCAGTTTGAAACCACCTGTGGGAGGAAGATCTGTGGGAGGAATATGGGGCTTTCTGCTCTTGTTAAAAGTCACAGTCTAGGAAACTCAGGAGGCAGTCCTATCCTGCCTCGGGGGCCACTATGTGCTGGCATCAACTCCATGGCAGTGAGTTTGTGCTAGTCCAGGTTGACTAGAGAAACAAATTCAGAGACTCTCATGTGTGTGTGAGAGCTTTATATCAAAGAGCAATTGCACATGAGAAAACATCCAAGATCATGCCGAATGTCCTATACGAGTCCATAAATTGCTCTTCAGACTCGCATAGTCATTCACAATGATGCCGAGTGCAGGAAGATCACAGGCCAGTGGATGAAAAGTCTTTTGGATCCAGTGGTGGTAGAAACATCTCAGCACTGGCACAGGTCTCCACGTGGCTCCTCTAGCTCTCTGAGTGTCTCAACAGCTGGAAAGTAAAGCAAAGAGGTGTGTGGCCCACCTCCAGGGAGAAAGAAAGGAAGTTTCCAGAACCTTCATGAGAGGTTATGCCCACAAGGGGGCAGCATCAGAGTGTAACCTGATTGGCAGGCTGGACTCCACCCCTTCACTCTTAATATCCTCAAGTTGACACGAGATTATATAACTGCCACAGAGTTTTGGTTTGTTTGTTTGTTTGCTTTATATAAGAGTTGTCTTGGGCCTTGTTCTCTCTTAAGTCCTACCTATGGGCAGAAAGTAAATTTAATTTTGTACTTATTATTTTAACACTTTCTCCTACAGGGGCCTTCTTTGTCTTGCATGTTAAACCAGGTGTCTTTCTTGGTGTCATAGAGTGAATTATGTCCCTTTCCTGAAAAATGTGTCAACTTGACTGAACCATGATTCTCAGTTGTTTGACAATTATGTGCTGATGTCAAGTGACTATGATGTGATGACACCTCATGATGTGATCTGACGTGATGAACCAATCCAAAGACGAACGATGGAATGAAAAACCTTAATCCCATCACAGCTCTGATCTGAAGTAAGAGGTAAAAGGAGAGAGAAGGGCAAAGAGATGGGAGAAACCTATCACGGCCAAGAAAGAAGAGCGAGGCAGGTCCAAAGAGTTTCTCTTTGGACCTGGGGTCTGTGTCTGCACTGAGAAACTCCTAGACCAGTGGTTCTCAACTTTACTAAAGCTGCGACCCCTTAATACAGCTCCTCATGGTGTGGTGAACCCCAACCATAAAATGATTTTCATTGCTACTTCATAACTGTCATTTTGCTACTGTTATGAATCATAATGTAAATATCTGATATGCAGGATGTATTTGCACTGTTACAAATTGAACTTAATTGAAGCACAGTGATTAATCACAAACACAATATGTAATCATATATTGTGAAGTATTTATTTCTAATTACAAATAAATGAAATTTTGTCGTGAAGCAAGGTATATCATGGGTAACAGTCTTCACACCAGGGTACTCGTATGTGGGTGAATCTGCATGTGGGCAGACCCGCCTGGAGATGGAAAGAGGAGTGGTGCCTTGGTTCTCAAGACCATCGGAAATAAGTGTTTTCCAATGGTCTTAGGCAATCCCTGTGAAAGGGTCGTTCGACTCCACCCCCAAAGGGGTCATGACCCACAGGCTGAGAACCACTGTCCTAGACCCAGAGAAAGATTGGTGCCAGGACACATGGAGATCTCTTGGGAATTCTCAGCCTACAGATGCCAAGAGGAAATAAGGACCTTTCTCCTGAACAGACCCAGAAAGCCTTTTCCTAGACCTGGTATTCTCAATTCTGATTTTTAGTCTTCTAAATTGTGGGAAAATAAAGCCAGCCACTTGTAGTATTTCTGTTAAAACAGCACTTGATAATTAAGAAACTTCCTATATACTTATTCAACTTTAATTTTATATCCACTTGTTTGATGACTTATTTATTGTCTGTCCCTCTGGTAGAATCTAAGCTCTATGAGAGCCCAGACTATTTTTCATTGTTTAGCTAAGATTTAGCTCAATGTGGTTACTCTATGAGGATGTGCTACACACTGCTTTTTAGTGAATGAATAAACAAGTATTTCCTCTAAACTCCTTGTAGAATTTGGTTGCAAATAACAACAACAAACCTGTTTCGGTAATTGATGTTCTGTTTTCCTTTTTCCTTTGGCTGCTAGAAAGCTCAGAGCTAAAGTTAACACCTCTCTTTCCCTCTTTTTCTTGCCTCATCTTATTTTCTCTTGCTATTGTAACTGGTGGTTCAGTGGTAGAAGCACTTGGCTGCTAACTGAAAGGTTGGAGGCTCCACTTAGTAAGAGAAAGATGTAGCAGTGTGCTTCCTTAAAAATTACCCTTTGCCCCCAAAATCAAATCATTGTGAATGAGGGGGAGTGAAGATTGGGGACCCAAGACCCATCTGTAGGCAACTGGACATTCCCTTACAGAAGGGTCATGGGGAGGAGACAAGCCAGTCAGGGTGCAATGTAGCAATGATGAAACATGCAACTCTCCTCTAGTTCCTAAATGCTTCCTCCCCCTGCCCCACCTTCTGCCCACTATCATGATACCAATTCTACCTTACAAATCTGGCTAGACCAGAGGATGTACACCGGTACAGATAGGAACCGGAAACACATGGAATCCAGGACAGATGATCCCTTCAGAACTAGTGGTGAGAATGGTGATACCAGGAGGGTGGGGTGGAAAGGGAGAACCGATTACAAGGATCTACATATAATCTCCTCCCTGGGGGACAGACAACAGAAAAGTAGGTGAAGAGGGAGATGTCGGACGATATAAGATATGACAAAATAATAATTTATAAATTATCAAGGGTTCATGAGGGAGGAGCAAGGGGGAGCGAGGGGGAAAATGAGGAGCTGATGCCAGGGGCTTAGATGGAGAGCAAATGTTTTGAGAATGATGAGGACAACGAATGTACAAATGTGCTTGACACAATGGATGGATGTGTGGATTGTGATGAGTTGTACGAGCCCCCCAAAAATAATTAAATAAAAAATATTTTTACGTTACCCTTTGCCATCAAATTAATTCTAATTCTGTTAAAGGACAGAGTATAACTTCCCCCATAGTCTTTATAGGACTGCCACATCTTCCTTTCACAGAGCAGCTGGTGGGGTTTGAACTGCCCAACTTGTAGTCAGCAGGCAAGTGAATTAGCACAGAGCCACCAGGGAGCCGTTCTGTAAATATCACAGTCTTGGGAAACCATTCTACCCTGTCCCTTCAGCTTGCTATGAGTCACTATCAACTTGACAGCAATGAGCTTTTGTTTTATGTTTTTTAAACTGTGTTTTTTTTTGTTATTTTAAAGCCACTTCAAATACTTTTCAGAAGCAAGGAATTTATATTGTTATCGTGTGCTGTCAAGCTGACAGCAATGAGATTTTAGTTTATATTTTTAAAATTGTAGTTGCATTATTACGACAGTTTTGAAGCCACCTCAAATCCTTCTTGGAAGCAAGAAATTCATATTGTTATTGTGCGCTGTCAAGTTGATTGAGACTCAGAGCGACCCTAAGGGCTGAGTAGACCTGCTCCAGAGAATCTCTGTAGAAAGAGATCATCAGACCGTCTCTCTGCAAGGGCAGTCAGTGGATTCCTCCCCTCCCCTTTCAGTTAGCAGCGGCGCACGTACCCAGTGCAACAGCACGGCTCCTTTAGAAATATGCACGTGGAGTCGATATGTGAAAGGACCATCATAACACAACGATCTTTCAGGGAGCTCACAGAGAGAATGACAGATATTATGAAAGTTCAGCTCTATTAAATATGGACAAGTACAGTGACCAAAGGATCTTTAAACACTAGAAAAATGAAAGGGCTGTCTTATTCTTCAGCTGTGACAGGTTACTGAGTGAGACTTCATAGGAACCACGCATAAGACTGATGTCATTAACCAATGAAATGGTTGAGTTTTTATTTAGAGACTGAGGCATACTTGGATTACATCATTGCTGACTTGCCCCTCCCCTTGAAGAATCATTTACAGTTTCTCCTCTCTGGGCCTTAAAAAAAATGAAAACTTTATAAAATCATGGCTCACGAGCTCACCCCCTTGGGTAAACAGTGTGGCCACATGATCCTGGTTTGTGGGTTTAGGACCTGAAGCCCTTTAAGTGTGGCTGAGATTTGCTTACCATGGTGGAGGGGGACGGAGGGACTCTTGAGACGCAGTTATGTATCTGTGACAAGAAGCGGAGGCTGTGGAGGGAGCCAATCAATGGCATCAGTGTCACCTGGGAAGAAGGTGAGGCAAGTGAGGATTTATTAATAGAAAGGACAACTGGGAAAATGTCACACTTAGCAACCACGTGATTTAGTGACAAGAGGAGCTGCAGATCCACTGCAGATGACAAGAACTTCCTTCTCCAGCAGTGCGGAAGATGGACAAAGTCAAGGAGACAGGTTTGGAACACAAGGATTAGTTTGCTTTACCTCCCGGTTCCTCCCTGAGGAATAGGTAACGTGGAACATGCCGGCTCTGAACTAGCTCACGAAGGTGGATCCAGAGCTTCCTCTGTCCAAGCTCCCGATTCTCTGAGGCTGGAACTAGGACTGGGGGATGTGGGAAGGGGACAAAAGCCCCGGCCCACCTTTTCTATTTGCAGTTAGAGGCGGAGCATCCTCCACACACAGTCCATCCTGAGCCAGGGCTCCATTTTCTCTCCCCTCATCTTCTTTCTTCCCATGAGGGTCCACAAAAAGAAAACTAAAATCCTTAGCACAACTTTCTTGATCTTTTTCTCACCAGTATGAGTTTTAAATTTTCTTTAAGCTTCTTTCTAATAAGTTTCCATGACCACCTGGGTCCTTTGAGAAAATCTGTCAAGATTACTCTTTTAGGACACACACACACACACACACAAACACACACACCTGTCACCATAAACTTCTGAGCTGATCGCTTTGCCTTCAATTTAACTGACCCAGCAGACTCCCTTAAAAGCCACTGGCTTGATTAGACTTTGTTCTCCTGAATCACATTAGTAAACCCAAACCGCATCCCCAGTTACAATTCATCCTATTCAAAATCATTTTTGTTAGCTTCAGTCTTGCTGAAAAGACTGATGGAAAGATCAGCTCTTGCAGCTACCTCATCTCCATGCCACATGTTTGATGCCCATTAAGTCAAAAGCCTACTGAGAGCAAAATATTCCCTTAAAATTGAACATGTCGAACCCTACGAGAGGAGATCCCCACTGCAGTAGCTTCAAGTCAACAGTAATTTGATGTCTTCTTTGCCCGCTTCTGGACTTCAGACACACCCCTTCGTTCATTGAGGTTGATGGTTCTCCCTCTCTTGGCTCATCTGTGAGGTCCTATCAAACGTCCCTGAATACTGGATAGAGCTGTTAGGTAGCTGGAGGCAGAACTAGGGGGTTGGCCATCTACCTGCCAAAGCCTCCCTTCCCCCTTACAGGAAGTTGGAAGCTGCTTAAGGCAAGAGGACATGCTCACCTTCAGGTCTTTGAGACAGGAAGCCGGTAAACATGGTGGGACCCCAGGCCAGGTGGGCTTAATTCAGCCAATGAGGTTAACCAGCATCATTGACCACACCTCCCAAGAGTCAGGGGGGTGTGGTGGTGTGGTGGTAGAGAGGAGGCCCTGATAAAGCTAGAAACCTTAAGACCACTCTCTTCCCAGTGGTTACACATAACTCAGAGTGGCTGTGCCCCCAGACTTCCTCTCCTCTCTCCTCTCCTCACCCCTCTCCTCTCCGGCTTGTGTTCTGTTTACTGTAACACCTGAAACTGTTTCTATCCTTTGTAAAACTCACTTGGATCACAAACCAGAAATTCTTTCTCCAATAAAGCCAAGGTCAAGGACCAAATTATCCCTCCCACAGGAAACCTAACATATTCTCAATCTTGTAAACTTGTTGCGAAGTTTCAAAGGTCTGGGAAGATGACCACTTGAGTTTTGCTGAAAGTTTGATATTAGCCTTATTTTAAATAATATCCCACCCCCACAACACACAAAACAATCTTTTACATGAAGGTACGCTAATAAGACTAAGACAAATATGTTCCTGAGAGAAATGGTCTGCAGTCATTTACTGCTCTCAAAGCTGTGTTTAAACACATTTTGGGGGGAATACGCCTGTTTTGTGTATGAACGGGGACCTAGAGGAAAACTCTGACTTAACCTTTGATATGCATTAGTAAAGTGAACAAAGTCTGCAATGTTGTCAGGGGCATAGAAACAAAATCAAAAGATACACATAAAAATACTTGTGTATCTCTGCATGGAATTATAGAGATTATAGCTCAATAGTTGAGAATAAATATGACTTTTATACTTTGATAAAACACTCAATATTTATGGCTTCATTTGAGTCATATATATATAATCAAGTTTTCATAATTAAACTCCGAGATAGTATTAAACCCAGCATGGGCATTTTAAGTGCTTTAGGATCCCAGCATTCTTTCTTGGCCTTATCCTCATCTTGGTAAGCAAATTAAGATGCATTATGTCTATAAAGCATAATTAATACATTTTCCAAAATAATATCTCTGCTTAGAAGATATTAAGAATTTTACCTCTGAAATTATTTGGCTATAATAAGTACTACCATATTTTTATACAGATAGCATGTGCATAATATGATTTTATCAACTTTGTAACCGTTTATATATTAGTAACCGTTTGTACATTAATAGTTTACACATCACTTTCCTATGTGCACTAGGCGTGCTACATGTGCATGTGAGCTTTTTACATGTACATGTTACTTGCCAAAAATATAGTACAGAACAAGTCACTCTGATTTATCAACCATCACTATATGTACTTGGAAAGTCTTGTCAAGTGATAAAATCTAACATATGTGTTATATTTAAATATAATGACATTTTCATTATGATTTAATTGGTAAAATTGGCATAATGTCATATTTTGTTATGTTTAATCAATCACTCATAAGTTAATTTTTAAAAGTGTTTTTTCCCTATTTCTGAAACCAATTCATTCTTTTTAAATTAAATTTTTTTCTGAGCTCTGAGAGAAACTCTTTGGCCCTGGGTGTGTATGATTTATCTAACCTTAAAACAAAGACTTGGAGAAAAGGGGAGCAGGGGCATGGGGTGCTAACCCACCCAAGGGGGGAGGGTATTGTTTATATCTCCACAGGGAAAGAGGGACCAGACTTCAACCCAGTGCCTCAAGGTGTGAAGGCAACATTGTAGCGTGGAGTAGGGAACCAGTGGAGAGGTCTGGGAGGCTGGCCCCAGCACCAAATATTAAGTGGATGCTTGCCCCTTCCCCCAGAAGAATTTGTTTCAAAGGACGACATTGATTCTGCAGCTCCAGGAGAGGGACATATCTGATCAGAGCACACGGGAGTAGATGAAGAGGGAGGAGAGAATGGAGCACATCCTGGCCCACCAGGTCCTGAGGAAGATGAACCCAATTAGAGCAACAGTCCACAGAGAAGACCACATGGCCAGCCCCACTATGACACATGATGTCCCTCGCTGACCCATGGCCCCACAGGGGACAGCACCGGAGACACAGTATGGGAATTGTGCCCGACAGGATCCCACCACACCGAGGCAAAGCACTGGGGGAGTGCAGCGGAACAGCAAGGGAATGGAGCAGCAAGGTCCCCAGGGAATGCTGAAAGTGGACTTTGGGGCCAGGGCTTGGTGCCCCAACAGACTGGACTAGAAAACACTCCTAAGGGCCAACAAATGATCCTTGAACTAACTACAAGCTTTTCTTTCTTGATGTGTTTTGTTTTGTTCACTGTCAGTGTGGTTTGTTGTTGTTGTTTTGTTGTATACTGTTGCTTGGTTTTCCTCTGTCTTGTTTTTGTGCATGTTATTATCTCTGCAGGTCTGTCTAAATAAGATAGGCTGGATGAACTATCTGGAGCAAAAACAATGGGACCGACAGTTCCGGGAGAACATGGGATAGGGAAAGGTGGGGGGTAAGGAAGTGGCGTTAACAAACCCAGGGACAAGGGAACAACAAGGAATCCAAATTGGTGGTGAGGTGGGAGTGGCAGGCCTGGTAGGGAATGATCAAGGGTAAGGTATCGAAGAGGTATAGCTGTAACCCAGGTGGGGATGGAGCATGATAGTGGGACAGGAGGAAAGTCAAGGGAAAAAGAGGAAAGAGCTAGGAGGCAAAGGGCATTTATAGAGGTCTAGACAAAGACATGTACATATGCAAATATATATATATGAGGACGGGGAAATAGATCTATGTGCCTATATTTATAGGTTTAATATTAAGATGGCGGAAGGACCGTGGGCCTCTACTCAAGCACTCCCTCAATGCATGAATACTTTCTTCTATTAAATTGGCATTCTGTGATGCTCACCCTCCTGACACAACCGCTGAAGCCAAAGTGGGTGAACAAGCAAATGTGTGAAGAAAGCTGATGGTGCCCTGCTATCAAAAGAGATAGTGTCTGGGGTCTTAAAGGCTTGAAGACAAGCATCCATCTAGCTCAGAAGCAACAATGCCCACATGGAATAACAGTCCAGCCGGTGTGATCACATGGTTCCGAAGGAATCAGTTATCAGGCATCAAAGAACAAAATAATCATATCATTGGGTGCACACTTCCATGATATGATCGCTGAGGACAAACGAGTGCATAAGCAAATGTGGTAAAGAAAGCTGATGGTGCCGGCTATCAAGAGAAATCATGTCTGGGGTCTTAAAGGCTTGAAGGTGAACAAGCGGCCATCTAGCTCAGAAGCAACAAAGCCCACATGGAAGAAGCACATCAGCCTGTGTGATCACGAGGGGTCGAAGGGATCAGGTATAAGGCATCATCAGAACAAACAAATGTTACCATAGTGAATGAAGGGGGACGTGCAGAGTGGAGACCCAAAGCTGCTGGAGATCCCCTTGCAGAGGGGTCTAGGGGAGGAGATGAGTCAGTCAGGGTGCAATATAGCACCGATGAAGAATACAGCTTTCCTCCAGTTCCTAAATGCTTCCTCCCCGCCTCCACCTCCCCCCCAACTACCATGATCCGAATTCTGCCTTGCAAGTCTGGGTAGAGCAGAGGATGTACACTGGTGCAGATAGGAGCTGGAGGCACAGAGAATCAGGGCGGATGATACCTTCAGGACCAGGGTGTGAGGGGCGATACTGGGAGGGTAGAGAGTGAGTGGGTTGGAAAGAGGGAACCGATTACAAGGATCCACATATGCCCTCCTTCCTGGGGGACGGACAACAAAAAAGGGGGGTGAAGGGAGATGCCAGGCAGGGCAAGATATGACAAAATAATAATTTATAAATTATCAAGGGCGCATGAGGGAGGGGGGGAAGGGAAGGGAGGGGAAAAAAGAAGACTTAATGCAAAGGGCTTAAGTGGAGAGCAAATGCTTTGAAAATGATGAGGGCAAGGAATGTACAGATGTGCTTTATACAATTGATGTATGCATGGATTGTGATAAGAGTTGTATGAGTCCCTAATAAAATGTTAAAAAAAAAACAAACTAGGGCTAGGATAAGGTGATCAGATTTTAACATTCATAAGTGGGACACCACTGACAGGGGCGGGGGGAGTGTGTTCTTGATTAAAAATTTGGTGTATATGGAGCAACAAAATTTTCATAGAATGCAAAAATAGTATTGTAATTTTTAAAAATTTCAACATAAGTACAATTTATAAGTATAATACATTAAAATTATGTGTAGTATTATTTTATTCTTTGACATATTTCTCATTTGAGTAAATTTTTTTTAGTGGATCGCTGTCGTTGTTTAAAAGGTCATGAAAATTTTCACAAGAATTTGTTAAGTTATATTTCACACATAAAATGGCTTTCAAAGTCTCAACACTTAATTGTGATTTTTCTGATGTCCACACTTTATTTACCATAGAAAAAACGTGTTCAGTTGCAGCATTAGTTCCTGGTAAGGACAGCGCATATTCCACAATTTTTAGTGCATTATTGTATGGAACATAGTTTGTTTCAAAATGATGAAATATTTCTAACCATTTGTTCTCTATTGTGATTTTTGCTGACGCCTAAGATTTAACCTTTTCCTTATCAATATATTTTAATAATAATACCTCATTTAAAAGATCATTTTCAAAAATAATACTATATGTGAAATTTTGAGTAATATGATCGAATGATTTTTGCACATCGTTCCAATTAAGTTCTTGTTTTAATGTAATCCAATGAAAATGTTCAATAGCATTGTAATGTACCATCCACTCTTCTAAATAATTTATGCAGTTACTATAGAACTTTTTAACATGATTCATGATATCTGCACAATTTATTACACCTTGTTCTTCTAGCTGGCTTATACTATTACGGATAGTTAACAAAGAAAATTACTTTCTAACCGCTCTTAACACTAAAATTTTAAATTAACTTCATTTGCTACTTTGATTACCAAAATTTTGTCACCTTCAATAAGTGTTATAGCATTTTGAAAAAGAGCTGCTTGATTGTGTACAAACTCTAGCCAAATTTTTGAAGATTCTTTTTTTAAAAGCTCTTCTCAAATTCTAGGACATTTATCTTGTGATAGAAAGTGGGATTTCAAAGGATTGTGTATTTTCAAAATTCTCTTGATAGCTGGCAAAAGAGCTACCCAGCGCGTTTTACTGTATCCAAGTATTTTCTGATATTCAACTTCCGCAGTTTCACAAAATTCTTTAAGCATTTCAACATGCACAGTGTGTATATATAGAAATAAGAATATATTTTAATAACAGTATTTTCCACCTCTACAGGCAACAAATCAGCAGCTGTTTGAATTACATTATGAATTATATGCGCTGCACAACCAACACCAATAATGTTTTGATTAAGGTTTTTGTTTAATTTTTAAAAATATTATTTGTACCTCTTCTCGCTTTTCCTCCAAAATTTGCATGCGTGTTGTCTGCACAATATGCAATCATTTTATGTTTCAAATTGTTTTTTCCAAAATATTATTAATGGAACTGAAAATTATTTCAGAAGTATCGCTGGGCACAGAAACAAAGTCTAAAATTCTAATTTTTATTCCAGTTTCCTTAAAAAATCTAATAATGGTTGGAAATGACTTTATATCCTTATGATTAGCTGCATGAGAATATATGGATATAAAATTAATTTTTTCTAGATTTTTGTTTAATTCTGAAAATGCACATGGGGAAAGCACATTACACACAATTGCCTCGGATTTTGTTCTAGCACAGGCAAATTTTTTTGTTGTATAACTTTTTGACAATTTGTGATGTACAGTCCATAGATCAGAAGGCATGTTTGTGATTAATAGCATGAAAAGACATAAGTCCTTCTGCTAATGCTAATTTCTTTTCTTTGTCTCCATAAGTTGCTTTCTGAAAAAATTCCTGTATTTTGGAGGAATATGCAGCAGTATTTAAATATCTTTGATGTTTCTGTGTCTCCAGGTGCTTTGAAATATCATTCTTCCCGCCATACAAAATAGAAAATTCACCATTACATTTCTCACATTTTACCATGTAATCACTTTTGTTTTTTTTAATAAAAAGAAATTCACTTCTTATATCATCGTTGAATTTGCATCGTCTTTTCTTACTCATTATGTTAAAAATCTTTAAAAATTTTAAATTATATTACAAATTATTATATACATATTGCTTAAAAACACAGCATTTGGTACATAATTACATGAACACATTTTGTTAGTTTATAAATTAGATTGTTATAAAGTAACTACATATTTAAAATTATTTTAATTCTCATCCTATATTTCTTTCTAAATAATAACAATACTAACTTGTATTATTTTTTCTCTGAATTTGCTGTAACGTAAGTCGTAAGTGCCACTTTCAAGGCCGGCGCTACACTTTTTGCTGCCACTATAAAATAGAAATAATATAAGTACTGTCTGCTAAATTCAAGAAAATTTGTGTATTTATGAAATAAATAACTTACCTACATTAGCTGAATAGCTGATTTGTTCACATCACTTGTTTAACTAGCACTAGCACGGAGTATGATGCGTATCATCTGAGAGACAGTTACAAAGTGTTTTCGACGTTGCTAATGCCAAAAAATGCCATTGTTCATTAAGTCCAAACAATGGTGGTCAAATTTTAACAACTGATCAACAATGAGAACTTTGATAAGCTGTTCTCAATAATCAGTTCTCAACAATTATTTATTAGTTTAACATTATAAAATTAACAAAAATAATATAAAACTCATATCCTGACGAAAGAGCCACATGACAGCCGAAAACCACATCTTCCCTTTCCGTTCTCCCGCCGTTCCCAGCTTGTCGTGCATTGTTTCCAAAAATCGGTACTTTTTTAAAACGCCCCGGGACATGGGACAAATTGTTAAAAATTGACACTGTCCCCCCAAAAGCGGGACATCTGGTCACCTTAGTAAAGGGAGACGTCGAAAAGTGTAAAACATGACAAAATAATAATAATGTATAAATTATCAAGGGTTCGTGAAGGGGGAGGGGAAAATGGGCTCAAGTAGAAAGCAAATGTTTTGAGACTGATGATGGCAACAAATGTACAAATGTGCTTGACATATGGATGGATGTATGGATTGTGATGAGTTGTACGAACCCCCAATAAAGCGATTTAAAGGAAAAGTTAGAGTCAAGCTGTCACAGACGAGTACAGTGTGGCTCTGTGTGCAGATGAAAGCTGGCCAGTGAGTAAAGAACACCTCAGGAGAACGGATGCGTTTGAGTTGCGGTTGGGGCAAAGAATATCGAAAGTACCAGTGACTGCTAGAAAAATTGTATGGATTGTGATAAGAGTTGTATGAACCCCAATAAAAAGATTAATTAAAAAGTGTAAGGAAAAAAAAGATGTGTTTGACAAAAATGTATGGATTGTTCTAAGAGCTGTAAGAGCTCCCAATAAAATAAAATAAAAAATTTTTTTAAAAAAAGAAAAAATAATGAACAAATCTGTCTTGGAAGAAGACTAGCCGAAATCCTCCTTAGAAGGGACGATGGTGAGCGTCCCTCGCATCCCTCGGACCCGGTATCGGGAGAAGGACGGCACGCTCGCCCGGCGAAGGAAGAGCCGCAGAGTGCTTCATGAGATGGGTGGACCCAGAACCGCAACACAGGGCTGGAACACAGTGATTTTGAGGATGGCTCAGGTCAGGGACAAGATAGTTTTATTTTTTAACAAAGATAATTTTGTGGTTTAGCATATGATATTCATTTATTCTTGGCCTTTTGGCAAAGATCAAGTGTAGTATATAATCCTTAACATCTGGCAGCAAATTTTAAGATGGAAATAAAATAAAGAACAACCAATGTTAATTACCTTGTACTAGATACAAAAATCAGTTCTAAATGGATCTAATTCATAAGTGTAAAAGTTAAACTATGAACTTATGGAAAAATATACTCTGATATATACAATATAATTATTCTCCAAATATGTTGAACAAAATAAGCCAGATACAAGAACACATGCTGTATGATTTCATTATAGGATTTTTAAGAAAAGGTCTATTAACCTTCCGTGACAGAAGCTGGAATTAGGTGTAGAGTGAAGATTGCCTTCCAAGAAACCACTTTTGGGTTTATGAAAATGTCCTGCATCATAATTGTGATAATAGTTTCAGGGATATATACATTTTTAAAACTCATCAACAATCCTCTTTAAATGGGTACATTTTATGGTTTGAAAAACTGTACCTGCATAATTTAACAATAACAACAACAAAAAGCCAAACTTAGATACATATTAGTAAGATTGCAGAGCACATACAAGTAAAAAAGCTTAAAAGCAAGTATGGGAAGTTGGATATTGATTAGTTTGAGAGCTAACTGCTCACCGGCAAGAAAAGTAGAAAGCAATAACATATCTTTAGAAAGCTAAGAGGAAATGACTGCTAACCATGTTGTATAATTGACCAAATTTCTGCCAGAGAGTAGTGGTGAAATGTAGACCTCTTCAAAAGAACAAAATCTAAAAGTTTTTACCATTAGCAAATTCTCGCTGAGGTACTTCTCCAAAATAAATTGTAAGAAGAAAGACATTAAATTCAGAGAAACATAGTCAAGGCAGACTGATGTTCAAACAAAGCGCTAAAATATGGGTGAGCCTAAAATAAAAGTTCCTGCTTAAAACAATACTATTTATAGTGACCAAATTGGGCGTTTTTATACAAATATGTAATCATAATGATGAACAAAAATAACTTGCATGGTGGGAGGGGTGTTGAGTGAAGTTATTCTAAGATTCTTGCATTGTTTAGGTGATAGGTTGTCACAGTGATTAATTTTGGCTTTGTTAGTTACCTAGCAATTTTTAAAAAAATAAGGGTCACTATTGAAAGGACAGAAATAGAATTTAGTAACTCCCTTTAAAAAAATGAAACCTAAAAACTCTTGATTTGTCAGAAAGAAAGTAGAAAATGAGAATAAATGCAGAACAGGAAATATGAAAGAAGGTATAAACACATTCTAAACTGTAGGCAGTCACAAAGACCATAAAAGGGGCTCAGCTCGCCAGTTCAAGGCAAGCATTGTCAAAATGCATAGAAGAAAATGTTGAACAAAATTCATTTACATAAAAATTTCCTATTAACAAAGGATGGGGCAATTAAAAATAAAAAGGTGGAAAAAGATATAACATAAAGCAGCTGTACTTGCTATACCAATATTTGAAGAAAGAATAATTTTGAATAAAAATATTATTTGTCAGATCACCACATAATTTGGTAACCAAGGGACATGTTTGAAAGTGAGGGGACACTATTAATAATTTCCCAGGACAGCAAACATAAACCAGAAGAGTTTGGGGCAAGTCATAAGCCTTAGAATAAAGAGGATCACTATGTGATGTGCAAAAGTACAATTCACAGGGAAAATTTTAAAATTCTAAGTGAGTATGAACTTATTTGCTCAGTTTAACTATACATAAAAATAATTTAAATTATAATTAAAATATTGATCCTACCCTCCCAATATAGTATGAGAAATTTTAAGGCAACACTTAGAAACTGACAGATAACTAAAATTTAGCATGACTACCAAGAGTTTTAATAAACGACAGTTAAATAGTTTTGTCTTTGAACTCTGTGGCTGATTAAAGCTGGCTGTGAGCGAGCGAGGCTTTTTCTGCCCCCTTGACTGCTTAAAACAGTGGTGTACAGCTCATTGCAGGGCTGGTCTAAGAAATGACAGCTTCCACTTTTCATGTCTTGTTGACCGGAGGTGCCCATGATGCTGTGAAAACCATGAGAGTTTGGAGAGGCCATGCCAAGAGGAAGAGGGTTGCCCAGCTAGTCTTTAGGTATGCCAACCCACAGCCAATACCCCCAGCCACTTAAACCATCTGATGAAGAGCCCATAGCAAAGATTCAGTCCTCCTCTGTCCTGAATAAATTCTTATCACCTGCGGGTGAGTCGTTCATTCAAGGCACAGCGATTTATTGTCTCAATGCACAAAATTTGGGGATAGTTTGCAACACAGCAGTAGAAAACCTAAATAGACATATATTGTGTAAGGCAGGGTTCTCTAGAAAAACAAAACCAGGACACTCTTGATTATATAAATATAAGAGGGTAGGTTTATAAGGCATGAAGGACTCTGACAGGCAGTTAGTCCACACAGCAGCACAGAAAGCTCAGCTCAACTCACTTTCATGGAACAGTTAAGATACTGGAAATCCTTCAACTCATGTGGGCTGCCAGTCCAAGATCAAGGAAATAGACAGTGGAGTCCTCCCGAAGGCAAGGCAGGCAGGGTCTGCCCACAGGCAGCAAACAGCAGGGTGGGTCAGCAAGTCAGTAGTAGCTCGGGGGGTTAGCGAAGCAGGGCCAGATGGGATGTTGAACTCAAGCAGCGCAAGCGACAGGATCCACCAGCCTCAAGCTCAAGAGATATACGCACCAGCAGTGTGGTGAAGCAGGTCTTGAAGGAGCTTCAAGCTCTAACAATACGATCCACAGGTTGGCTTGGCCCACAGGTAGTGTAGCACACAGGTCAGAGAACTAGCTAAAGCAGCAACAAGCTCTCACCAGAGAGCAAGAGAGATGGGGGCAAGCCTTGCAGAGCAATTTATCCCTTTGCCCTCCAATCCCACATGTTCCTATTGCCAGGTTGGCACAGTAAACCTATCACATATATAAAACCATTGTTAGGTAACATGAAGTTGGTTCTGATACTAGCCATCCTATGCACAACAAAATGAAACACTACACAGTCCTGCCCATTCTCACAATTTTTCCTTTCCTTGGCCATCATTGTAGCCACAGTGTCAAACCATCTTGTTGAAGGCCTTTCTCGCTTTCCCTGCCCCTCCACTTTACCAAGCATGTTGTCCTTCTCCAGGGACTGGTCTCTCCTGGCCACATGCCCAAGGATGGAAGACAAAATCTTGCCATCCTTGCCTCTAAGGAGCACTCTGACTGTACTTCTTCGAAGACAGATTTATTTGTACTTTTAGCAGTCCATGATACTTTGAATATTCTCCAGCACCACCATTCAAAAGCACTAATTCATCTTTGGTCTTCCTTATTCAATGTCCAACATGCACATGCTTGGGTCAGGTGCACCTTAGTCCTGCAAGCAACATCCTTGCTTTTTCAATACTCCAAAGAGTTCTTGTGCAGCAGATGTACCTAATGAAACATGTCTTTTGATCTCTTGACTGCTGCTTCCACAAGCACTGATTGTGGATCCAAGCAGGATCACATTCTTGACAACTTCATCCTTTTCTCCATTTATCCTGATGTTAATTATTGGTCCACTTGTGAGAATTTTGGTCTACTGTACATTGGATTGCAATCCGTACTGAAGGCCGCAATCCTTAATTTTCAGCAGCAAGTGCTTCAAGTCCTCCTCACTTTCATCAAGCAAAGTGATGTCATCTACGTATTGCAGGTTTTCATGAGCCACACGTCATAATTGGAGAACTCAAGAGAAAATGACTGAATGAGAGAAGCATTCAAGAACTGGAAAAGAAGAACGAAACAGGGTTATTTGCAAATAATGATTTTCTACAGGGAAAACCTAATGTAAACAAAAGACAAATACTAGAAATAAATAAGATTTGGCATTTACATTTTGTGTTCATACATTAAAATTTTCTGAAAACGAACACAAAAGTCAAGTAGCAATGGATATAAACCAGCAATTTATAAAACAGTAAATGTAAGAAAAATCATCAGAATCACCAGTAAGATCATATCAAATAATTCACTTCACTGTAAAGTGAAAGAATGAATGTCTTTGACAAGACCAAAGTTCTTGAAGTGAGGGGAGTGATGCTAGTAACGCCCAGGAAAATCATGGGGCTAGGTACATCCTGAACTCAGACTAGATCAATGGCCCACCTCCACTGTGCCCCAGGGTCGGCAGCGCTCAGGTGAGAGGGTCCCCTAGGGCTCAAAGAGAGGCTGCTTGATCCAGAGCAAGGGGAACCCAGGGGAACCCTTGCACAGTGAACGCGTCTGCAGCACCGAAGACACACAGAAACACCCTTACTTACAGGACACCCCATCAGCCTTCCAGACTTTTATGTGAAACTAAGAAGGAAGAGAAGAGAAAAATAAGAGACTGGAATTCTTGCCAATACAATCATACATGGGATGGTAGTCTGATTTCATCTGCTTTACGGAAAATAGGTTTTTCTCACCTACCCACCACTGGATTTCTGCTTTATCACACATGGTCCACGTGTCTCAGTATTTGTGGTCTTCACTTCCTTCCTCTACCCTGTCCACCCCTGCTGGGCTGCCCCTGCCACAGCTCTGGGTTCACCTGCTCTGGAGGGGCACAGCTGGGCAGGTGGTAGGCTGCCCCCAGGCGCCCTCCTGAGGGTGTGGGTGTGGGGTAGAGATCCAGTCCGGGAGAAAAGGGTACCTTTTCCTGATTCTCTAACGCGCACACTCGGCTCCCAAATGGCGCTGCGCGCAAATATTCTACGTGCTGGGGCAGTTTCCTCTTTCAGACAGATGTCCGCTCGGACTTACTTCTGTGTTATGTAGATACATTTGATTAAGAGGCTAAGAGACAGAATATACAAATGGACAATGATCAGACCACACCTAAAAACAGAACTCAGACCTGCAGCAACCAGTGCAGGAAGTCAATCAACAACCTCTAAACAATCGGTCCCAAATAGCCAGGGCTTAATAATGGATTCAAAAATATTCATTGCCAGCGGAGCCCGTGGCGGCCCTGTCGGCTTTGTGTGCAGTGCGGGAGCTCCTGCGGGTGTACCCAGCGGGTGAGGCCGCGGTGCTGGCCCAGCTGCTGCGCTGCCTGCGTGGGCCGCTCCCGGAGGAGCCAGTTCTGCCCCACCAAGACCCGAACTCATGGCCATCATCACGGGGGGCACGGATGGCATTGGCTATGCCACAGCAAGGCACCTGGCACTGCTCGGCATGCATGTCATCGTAGCTGGAAAGCCCAGGACGTCTTGCTGGAAAGCCAGCAAGAGGAGACGCTGAACAAGAAAGTGTAATTCATCGTCTGTGACCTGGCCTCCCTCGCCTCCATCAGGGACTTCCTGTAGCAGTTCAAGGCCAAGGGCATCCCGCTGCACGTCCTGGTCAACAACGGGGTGACGATGGTGCCTCAGGGGACCACCGCCGATGGCCTTGAGGAACACTTTGACCTCAACGCCCTCGGCCACTTCCTGCTGACCAACCTGCTTATGGACACCCTCAGCGCGTCGGGCGACCCCGAGCAGGCGGCCGCGTTGTCACCGGGTCCTCGGCGAGCTCGACGTGGCCGACCTGCAGGGCAGGCAGCGTTACTCCTCCCACGGAGCCTATGCCCAGAGCAAGCCCGCCCTGGTCCTGTTCACCTGCCACCTGCGGAGCCTGCCCACCGCCTCGGGCAGCCCAGCCACCGCCACCGCCGCGGAGCCCGGGGTGGTGGACACCGAGCTCTGCAAGCACGTCTTCTGGGGCACCGGCCCCTCCAACGTCTCTCCGCCCAGCTGTTCTTCCGGACGCCTGTCTAAGCGGGCGCCGGAGCTGGAAGGCGTGGGTGGCCGTTACCTGTGCGAGCAGGCTGAGACCCGCTCCCTGGGGCGCTCCTGAGAGCGCGTGCTGCAGCGGGAGCTGTGGGCACGCAGCTGCGCCATGGTCTGTGTTCCCGACGTCACCCCCGACGTCTCCCCTTGACATCACCCCACGTCTACCCCGGACGTCTCCCTGACGTTTCCCCAACGTCTTCCCCTGACGTTACCCCCGACGTCACCCCTACGTCTCGCCCCCTGACATCACCCCAACATCTTCCCCCTGACGTCACCCCTGATGTCTCCTCCTCCTGACATCACCCTGATGGCTTCCCTGACGTCACCCCAGACGTCATGAGGGACTAGATGCCCTGACATCACCTCCGATGTCACCCTGACGTCTCCCCCTTGACGTCACCCTGGAGGGCATGAGGGACTATGCGCCCTGATGTTACCTGTGACGTCTCTCCAACGTCTCCCCACCTGATGGCACAGGGGCGGGGCTAGGCGGCCCGTCGAGGCCCTGGGCCAGGTCACTGGAGCCCGGTCCACCCCACCCTTCACCCCCGTGGCCTCCATCCACAGTCCAGGAACACTTCTCAGGGAACCGAGCGAGGGCGGGGCGCCTGGTGGAGAACGTAGACACCCCCCTCCCCATGGTGATGGCTCCCATTAAAGCCATCGCCAACTCCCCCCCCAAAAAAAAATTCATTGCCATTGAATGCATGACAAGGCAAAGCAACCTTACAATGTTCCTAATTTCTTCCGCTGCTTTCAACTTAGGGGCAACTTGCAAAAGTCAAATAAGCTCCCCTCATCATGTATTCAAACCCACTGCCATGGAGGTGCTTCTGACTCCTAGAGGCCCTACAGGACAGAGTAAAACTCCCCTGGGTTTACAAGACAGTAACTCGTGACAGGAGGAGAAGGCCTCGTATTTCTCCAGCAAAGCCGCGGGTAGTTTTGAAGTTCTGACCTTGTGGTTAGCAGCCCATTGTGTAAATTGTTCTTTCTTGCCTCGGTGGGCTGGTGGGTTCTAACTGCTGACATTGTACTTAGTGGCTCAACACATAACCCACTACTCTACCAGGGCAGCTTAGAGTCTTAACTATAGAAGTATCCTGCCATGAACTTTCCTTCCCTGTTTGAGAATCCCTGCATGCTAGGCAAGTATTCTCACCTTTTCACTCTCTGCCCACTTATTTCACATTGATTTATTTGATGGTAGAGCCACTAAAGCCTTGAGATCTGGAGTGTTCCATCGTTTATCTGTACAGAACAACAAATCCAAATGTGTCTCTGTGTGTGGGGCGGGGGGAGGGGGGGTGCTACACAAATCCCTTGTCATGAAAGGAGAGTTTCAAAATCTAGTAAATGAGTCAAGAGTCTTTGTCGGCGATAATAAACATTAAAAAAATTGTAATTTTCATTTTTAAAGTTTTCTGTGTTTATAACCTAATGAAGGTCAGTCGGCTTTATGCGTTTGTTTCCCTTAGAACATGAAGTGTTTTTTACATTTGTTAGGTAAGTTAGTGATCATCTCTCTGTAAGACACAAGGACTGTTGTTCAGGAGAGTGTGCTAACAGGTTGGGGCCAGGTCTCTGGCAGACACCGCCGCCTAAACACCTGGCAAGGACAAATACAGACATGCAGTCTTTATTAAGGAACTCGCTCTATGGAAAGATTCTTTGGAACAACATTGGCAAGCAGATTATTCTATAATATGCTGTTTCCTTACTAAAATTTTGGAGGACTTTGATTTCTTTGACTGTTTACTCTTTCGGTGTTCCCCACTAGTACTGAGGCTCCACCTAGAGTCCTTTTCTATAATTGCATTCTTATAAAGCAAAGGGCCTTATTTATGAGGGTTGTAAAACCATTGTGCAAACAACAGAGTCGCTGAGCCTTTGTTTTGCTATGTCTGTTTTTGTTGTTCTGTGTCTGTGTCTAGCACCTAAAAACTAGATTGTTCACTCCCTGGCACGGATTGCTAAAGCAGTAGACACCGCGGATGTGGTTAAAAGCTCTTCCCTGGCCTTGGAACGTTGCTCTGCAGGAATGCAGCCAGGTAACTTGTGTAACAGGTGGTCCCAGCTCAGATAGGGCAGGCTAAATTTGGGAAACAATGATCTCTTTGTGAACTGCCAGTTTTGGAAAGGTGGAAGAGGTGAAAATCAGATACGGGCAGGGGGAGGTCAAAGGGCAGAGCTGAAGAATTAGGTTTAGAATTTATCACCGAACACTGACAACCCCAGTTGCTCTTCGGATTTGGGATTGTGGTTTTCTAATCCTGGGTCAATCAGCAGTTTGGCTTTTGATTCTCTATCTCCGTAGCAGTAACGCTGAGAGCAGAAAAATGTGAGCAGATCACCCCAGGATTTTGACTGACACCTGCCATCTGTCTGCTTAGTCACCAGGCAGCCATTGTTCCTCGATCAGGGATGTTTTTCATTTGGTGAAGGCTGGGCAGGCGACTGTTGCTGTGTTAGGGACTTGTTAGAGGCTTCATATCCTTTATTCTCATGATGATATCAACACGTGCATTACTATGTGAGATGCTGACCTGGATCTCGTGTATGTTCTAAAAGATGCTTATTGCAGGGAGAATTGCACAACATAAAGAGGAAGGGGCAGGGGATTTTTATGTACACTATTTAAAAGGTGTCATCAAGGTGACCCTGACTACTTGGCACAGAGTAAAATGGGAATCCCTCAATTAATTCCCTTACCGACGTAGAGTAAATAAGCCTGGAAACTCCATTTCAGCAAAACTACCCCGACTTTCTGCATGTTTGCATTGCTTGCCTAACTCTGTAGAGTTGTGTGAGTTCTCTCTGAAGGAATCTGCAGTGAGTAAGAGCAAATTCGGTTCATACAATTATTGGAACCAGGCAAACAAAGCAAACATGGCACTGAAGTGGCCAATGTGGGCATCTATTCTGACGCTTTGATGCAAAGAAACCTACTGTAGAATCAGGACGCACACAGAAGAAGAGTAGTTATTTGGTTAAATACCTATGGTTTATGGTAACACCAAAAAACCCCTTATTTTGGATGTTTTCAAATATGCCAAGATTAAGTACATAAGTGCATAAGTACAGTACAAATAAGAAAAATAGAGTGAGCACACTCTGAGCTTAGAACTCAGCTTAAGAATTAAAACTCTAGCACATTTTCACAGCTCCCTACATTCACCTTCCTCGCACCAGCACCCTCTCAGGCCATCCCAGCAACTCCCTCTTGTAGAGCCATGATCTCTCATGATGGGCTCTATTTTTCTGTGTAGTTAACAATGAATGCCACCTAAAACAATAAGCTTCTTCGGTTTTTCATGTGATTAAGTTTTATGTAAATGGAACTTCAATTTATGCATAGCTCTGCTGCTTTCTAGTTTACTAACATACTGCTTGAGAGATTCATTCATGTGGCTACATGAAGCTATTTATTTTCACTGCTCTCTATTAGACATTCCATTACACGAAGTTCCTACAATTTATCTAGTCTCCTGTCAATAGTTCTTGGGCTTATGTTTCTGCCGGCAACCCCCCCCCGGCCCCACCCCACCAGTATTTTGCTATATAAAAACAAACCAAAAACCCAGTGAGGTGAGGAATATTTAGTAATTATATCCTGTTTCACACCTATGAGAATTTCTCTACTATAGCGTGTGTCCCTAGCACAGGAACTGATGAGCTCATCTTCAGCTTTACCGATTTAACACTTTGCAACTCATGGCAACGTTATGTGTAACAGAAAGAAAAGTTGTTGGCCTGTGCCATCTTTGGGACTATTGGTACAGTTGAGTCTAATGTCCATCTATTTCAGGAAAGGTTTCTCTCCTTTTCATTGGCTGTCTATTTTGCCATATGTGAAGCTCTTACTGAAAGTTTCGCCAAAGTGAGCCTAAATCTCACCACCCTCACCTGGCCCGAGTCACAGTCTTTTCAGCTACCTCATGCACATGCGGATGTTGGGAAATGAAAACAGAAAACAAAATAAGTGAAACATTAGAACTGCAGGTTCTAAGAAATGAGCTGATACCAAGGGCTCAAGTACAAAGAACATGTTTTGAGAATGATAATGGCAACAGATGTACAGATGTGCTTGACACAATGGATGTATGTATGGATTGTGATAAGAGCTGTAAGAGCCCCCAATAAAATGATCAAAAAACAACTATAGGAATGGTTGAGGGCATGGGTCAACTTGGCTGCATCATGATTCTCAGGAATTCGGCAGTTAGGATGTGTCATTGCCCATAATGCGATCCAATGTGACCACTCAATCGTTGAAAGGGATTTCTTTGGGAGTGTGGTCTACATCCGGTATGTATGAATTTCTGGCAATGCTCTCTCATTTTTCACTGTCTCTGGCTTGTCATCATCTGATCTCCAGTTTTTTTTAACTTG
Source organism: Tenrec ecaudatus (assembly GCF_050624435.1). Lineage (NCBI taxonomy): Eukaryota > Metazoa > Chordata > Mammalia > Afrosoricida > Tenrecidae > Tenrec > Tenrec ecaudatus. The sequence goes on from NC_134536.1 coordinate 94,733,071, forward strand.
AGCCAATAGCCTGCTGTATTGCCTGTCAATCTTGGCTTTATCAGCCTGTGACCCAGCAGCCTGCTGGCTGACCTGGTGATCTTGGGTTTATCAGTCTCTATGGTTATGTTTAGGGAAAATCTACAGCCTCACATCTAACCCACTAACTTGGGACTTTCCAAACTCAACAACTCCATGAGTCATTTCCTTGAGATAGATCTCTCTCTCTGTGTACATGTTTATGTATGTATATATTAAATTATAATTGTGTTTATGCATATGTATACACAAACACATATATATGTACACACATACATATAAATAAAAACAAAGCAAAACCAACAAACTCAATGTCATCAAGTCAATTCTCTTTGGGTTCTGAGACTTTAACTCTTTCTCCCTCAAAACAACTGGTGTTATTTGAACAAATGACCTTGAACAAATGACCTTACAGTTAGCTGCTCATTGAATCATATATATGCACACATACATATGTACATACATTATATGAGGGGTACCCCCCCAAAGGAATTTTTTTCCAAAGCTATGTATTTACATTTTTAAAAAAATAAAACAACCTCATCACCTTCAAAGTACTCTCCATTACACTCAATACATTTGTCAAATATGTGATTCCATTCTTGTAAACATTTTTAAAACTCATCTGTTTAGATGGCTGACATTACCTCCCTCATTTTTTTCTTCACCTCTTCTATGTCATCAAATTGCTGTCCTTTCATGTCCCTCTGGATTCATGGAAACAAAAAGAAGTCTTATGGAGCAAGGTCAGGTGGGTTAGGTGTGTGGGGCAAGAGAGGAATGCTGTTTTTTGCCAAAAACTAGTGCAGTGAGATGGCTACATGAGCAGGTATATTGTCATGGTGTCAAAACCCGTCCCCCCATCTGCCACAAATCAGGCATTTTTTGGGTCACATACTGTGACACAATCTTTTCAGAACCTTTAAATAGAAAGTCTGATTAATTGTCTTACCTGGTGTAACGAACTCCAAATGCACTACTGGGCAGCATCTGTGTCCATTTGGGAAGTTGACAGACGTCCATAACAAGGTTTATCATCAATCGACATTTTGCTTTTTCTGAAACAAGAAAACCACTGGTACACTTAAGTTTTCCCCATAGCACTGCCCTTTTAAACAGTGATCAACATCCGAACAGTTTCTGCGGCATTTCCCCAAGCGGGAGACAAAGCTTCACAGCTGCACACTGTTCTATTAAATCAGCCTTCACAAACAGCAAGGTTCATGTGAATCTAATTTTAGGAAAAAGTTCACTGTGACCAGAAAGAACATTTCCAGGCTACACCACTGGGTGCACTAAGAGTGAGTTGCTTGATGTTTGCCTGTTGGGGAAAAATGCATTCTGCAAAAGTTTTTCTCTATTTTATATATATACATACACACACATATACAGTACCATATATACATGCATACAGTATATATCACTGGTTTAGCTACTCTAGAGAACCCAGCCAGAGATAGTGAGAATACTGACTTTTCCATATGCTCTCAAAAGAAGAAACAAATCATTCTTAGAAGAAATACAACTAGATTGTTCCTTTAAAACAAAGACGTTGAGATTTCAACTTTAATTTATAATGACAAATTATTTTCCAAGGGAGTGGGAAACAATTACCTTCTCATTAGTAGCTTAAAGTCATCCCTTACTATCCATGGGGCATGGGTTGCAGGACCCTACAGATACCAACATCTATGGATCATTGATATTGAAATGACACATGTGAGACACCCTCCCATATATGTTAGAATCAGGCGTCTTCAAACTACGGCCCGCAGGCCACATGCGGCCCACCAAGGACATTTATCTGGCCTGCCAGGTGTTTTTACCCCATTTGCTTTTTTACTTCAAAATAAGATATGCTCAGAGTGCATAGGAATTTTTTCATAGTTTTGTTTTGTTTTTTAACTATAGTCCGGTCCTCCAATGGGTCTGAGGAACAGTGAACTGGCCCCCTGTTTAAAAAGTTTGAGGACCCCTTATCATCTCCCATATATGTTAGATCATATCTAGATTACTCTCAAAATCTAAAACAATGTAAATACTATGTAACTAGCACTTCATGTTTTCTCTTAGCCGGAGAAGAACTGCTTTAATTACTAATTGTTTTCTTCTCCATCCTTGACCTTGAGTATTTTCAGTTCAAATTTGTCTGACAGTGTAAAGGTTTTTGTTGATTTTCAAAGGGAGCAAACAGATATATCTTGGAAGAAGACATTGGATGTGTGCTAGCTATAAGACCTTACTTTCCCTATCTTTTAAAACACCTTTTTAACCTTCCAAAGCTTCCCCTGATTAGTTCAATCTATACTGTTCCCTCCTTTCTTTGAATGTTCATTCCACAATAGCTCACAGTCAGAACAGTAAAGTTGAAATTAAAATGATTATCAATGTTTCTACAATAAATATAAATACTTAGAAGACTAATTCACCTTTTACTCCATTTGAACATTAATGAGGAGCTGTGGGAGGACATCAAGAACATCACTCATGAGGAAAACAAAAGATCATTAAAAAGACTGGAAAGAAAAGAAAGAGCAAGATGAATGTCAGAAGAGACTCTGAAACTTGCTCTTAATCATAGAGAGGCTAAGGTGAATGGAAGAAATATGAAGTCAAAGAACTGAACAGAAAATGTCAAGGTAGCTTGAGAAAATAAAATAAAAGATTATAATGAAATATGCAAAGACTTAGAGTTAGAAAACCAAAGAGAAAGAACACAGCATAAACTGAAAGAACTCAAGAAGAAAATTCAAGTCTCGAATTGCAATATTGAAAGAATCTATGGGCAAAACATTGATCAATGCTGGGTGCACCAAAAGAGGATAGAATAAAAAGAGTCATGGTACAAAAACAGTAGTCAACATTTCAAGAACCAATGGTACCGAAGGAAGAAATGCAGCCTGTACTGAAAGCATTAGCCCAAAACAAGACTCCAGGAATTGATGAAATATCAATTGAACTGTTTTCAACAAACTAATGAAGCACTGTACCAGGACATTTGGAAGACAGCTACTTGGCCCGTCTTGAAGAGATCCATATCGGTACCTATTTCAAAATCCCCCAAAATGTACAGATCATGGAACAATGTCATTGGTAGCACATGCAAGTAAACGTTTGCTGAAGATCACCTGGCAATGGTTGCAGCAGTACATAGACAGGGAGCTGCCAGAGGTTTCGAGCAGATCCAGAGGAGGACTTGAAACAAGGGATATCACTGCTGATATCAGATGGATCTTGGCAAGAATCAGAGAGGATGATAAAGATGTTTACTTCTGCCTTATACACAATGCAAAAACATTCAGCTCAGTGGACCATACCAAACTATGCATAGCGTTGAGGAGAATGGGAATTCGAGAGCATTTCATTGTGCCCATGTAGCACTTGCGCATGGATGAAGAGGCAGTTGTGCAAACAGAACACGCAGATACTGCATGGTTTCAAATCAGGGAAAGTGTGTGTCGGGGTTACATCCTCTCACCATGCTTATTCAAGTTGTTTGCTAAGCAAATAGTCAGAGAAGTTGGATTAATAGGAAGAAGAATGTTGGCATCAAGATTGGAGGCAAGCTCAATAAGAGCCTTCAGTATGAAGATTGCTTGCTAAAAGTGAAGACAACTTAAAGCAGCTGCTGGTGAAGCTCAAAGATCATAGCCTGCAGTATGAATTACAGCTCAATGTAAAGAAAACCCAAATCCTCCCAACTGGACCAATAGGTAACAGCATGATAAACAGAGAAAAGATCAAAGATCATGAGAAACGGAGAGAACAACAATGGCATGTGCTGTTGTTATTGTTAGGTATCAGCAAGTTGATTACGACTCAAAGCAACTCTAGGAACAACAGAACAAAACACGCTCGGTCCTGTGCCCTCCTCACAATTTTCCTTAGGTTTGTGCGCATTGTTACAGCCACTGTGTCACTCCATGCTATGAAGGAGCTGCCTCTTTTTCTCTAGCCCTCAGCCTTACCAAACATGATGACCTTCTCCAGGGACTTGTCTCTCCTGCTACCTAGTCCTAAGTAGTATTCTGGCTGTACTTCTTCCAAGATACCTGTTGGTTCTTTTGGCAGTCCATGCACTTTCCATTTTCTTCCCCAGCACCATAGTTCAAATGCAGCGACTTTTCTTAGCCCTCCTTATTCAATGTCCACCTTTCACATGCCTGTGAAGTGAGTGCGAATGCTATTGTTTGGGCTAGTCGTGCTTCACAGTAACAGCCTTGATTTTCAACAGGATAAAGTGGTCGTCTGCAGCAGGTTTCCACAATGTGATCTATTGTTCGATCGCCTCACTGCTGCTTCCATGAACATTGATTGTGAATCCAAACAAGATGGAATTCTTGACAGCTTCAATCTTTCCTCCATGACATATGGTATTGGAAAAATCTGCTGCACATGACCTCTTTAAAATGTTGAAAGCAAGGATGTTACTTTGAGGACTGAGATGCTCCTGACCCAAGCCATGGTATTTTCAGTCGCCTCACATGCAGGTGGAATGTGGACATTGAATAAAGAAGAGCAAGGAAGGAGCACTGCACTTGGATGGTGGTGCTGGTGATGCAAATGGAAAGTACCGTGGACTGCCAAAAGAACAAACAAACCTGTCTTGGGAAAAGTACAACCGTACCCTCACGTATTATGGACATGTCATCCAGAAAGACCAGTCCCTGAAGAAGACATCATGCTTGGTAAAGTAGAAAAGGCAGCAAAAGCGAAGATCCTCGACAAGATGGATTGGCACGGTGGCTGCAATCATGGATTCAAACATAAACACCATCGTGAGGATGGCGAAGGACCAGGCAGTGTATCGTTCTGTTGTCACTGTGAGTGTCCCGATGAGTCCTCATTACAAGTCGGACTTGACTGGACTATGCCTAACAACAACCCTGCCACGGAGTCCATGCGACTCAGCCACTTTGTGAGGACAAGGTGGGACTGCCTATGGGGGTTTCTGAGATGAAGTCTTTATGGGAATGGAAAGTCTCCTCTTTCTCTCAAGGAGGCTGGTGGTTTCAAACTGCTGACCTCGAGGTTAGCAGCACAGTGGGTGACCCCTAAGCCACCAGGGTTCCTTAAAGTGGTACAGGGACCTATTGTTAATTTTTTCATGTGTCTTTCTTAGAAGCTTATGGTGAGGGGAAAAATCTATGTAGCTTTGAGTGGAATAGGAGCATTCTTGAATCCCCAGACAAAACACTATCTAATGGTAGCCCAATTACACCGTTTAAAAAAATTCCAAAACATTCACTGGTATTCAGTCAATGCCAACTCATAGTGACCGTACAGAACAGGGTAGAACTGGCCCTATGAGTTTCTGAGACTGTAACTCTGTATGGGAGTAAAAAGCCTGGTCTTTTTCTCTCAGAGTAGCTGGTGGTTTCAAACTGCTAACCTTGCAGGTCACAGCCCAACACTGTGGCCACTATACCACCAGGGGGCCACTATAGCATCTAATAATGACATGCATCCATATGGTCCAAAAGCATGAATGGTGTCTAGAGAAAACGCATATTTTTAAAACATTTTATTAGGGACTCATAGAACTCATCACAATCTATACATACATCAATTGTGTAAAGCACATCTGTACATTCTTTGCCCTCATCATTTTCAAAGCATTTTCTCTCCACTTAAGCCCTTTGCATCAGGTCCTCTTTCTTTCCCCATCCCTCCCCGCTCTCCCCTCCCTCATGAGCCCTGATAATTTATAAATTATTGTTTTGTCAAATCTTGCCCTGTCCAACATCTCCCTTCACCCTCTTTTCTGTTGTCCGTCCCCCAGGGAGGAGGTCACATATAGATCCTTGTAATCGGTTCCCTCTTTCCAACCCACTCACCCTCTACCCTCCCAGTATCGCCCCTCACACCCCTGGTCCTGAAGGTATTATCCATCCTGGATTCCCTGTGCCTCCAGCTCCTATCTGCACCAGTGTACATCCTCTGCTCTACCCAGACTTGCAAGGTAGAATTCGGATCCTGATAGTTGGTGGGGAGGAAATATTTAGGAACTGGAGGAAAGCTGTATTCTTCATCGGTGCTACATCACACCCTGACTGACTCATCTCCTCCCCTAGACTCCTCTGCGAGGGGATCTCCAGTGGCCGACAAATGGGCTTTGGGTCTCCACTCTGCACTTTCCCTTTCATTCACTATGGTAAGATTTTTTTTGTTCTGATGATGCCTTATACCTGATCCCTTCGACCCCTCATGATCACACAGGCTGGTGTGCTTCTTCCATGTGGGCTTTGTTGCTTCTGAGCTAGATGGCCGCTTGTTCACCTGAAAATGCATATTTTTAAAAATGTGATAACTGCCCATTACATCTCCCTACAAAGCCTTAATTGTGTGTGTGAGTGAGTGTGAGTGAGTGTGTGTGTTAGAAAGTGAGAGTTTTCAGCAGTAAGTAAATATCCTATTTACCAAAATATCTGTATGGCATTTTGAATACAAGACAGCATTATAAAACATGGGAGGAACATGTAGGTTCTAAGCAGCAAGTCTTATCAGTCTATGTTTAGATAGAGGTGAGAGTTAAGAGAATAATTTATGAGCACACGTGAGATGTTCCCTAGATACTCCCCAAACTAGCTGGGAGAGATAGTAGGAGAAGGGGAAGGATTTCTCAAGTTTGCACTATATAATGAATATGAATATGTAGCAATGCCTTACTCCCAAAGGGTGTTTGTGAAAGTGTACAGGCATGTTTCTTGCACAGTAATGGTGAGGTCTTCCTGACAGTGAGTGGATTGGAATGTAGGGGTACCAGCAGTGAATGGAACAATCCCACATGAAGAGCAATTTTCCTGGCCAAATGCTAATAATAGTCCCTTTGTTGAAAAAACTACTAAATACTAAAGAATGACAGACTATGAGGTTGTTTTCTAGTTCTTTAACTTTTACAGTACTTTTTAAGATATTTGATAAACTCCAAAACATCAAATATATTAGACATTAATTTTCTAATGGAATATCCCAATAGTAATAGTTCAAGATACAAAACTCAAGCCAAACTCATTGCCGTTGAGTGTCATGGCGACTCATAGCGCCCCTCTAGGTCAGGGTGGAACTGCCCCAGTGAGTTTCTAAGGCTGTAACCATTTACAGGAGTAGAAAGCCCCATCTTTCCCCCTCAGAGCCATTGCTGGCTTCCAACTGCAGACCTTGTGAGTCGCAGCCCAATGTGTAACCACTAAGCCACCAGGAATCAGAATCTGCAAATTCAAAGCAATTGTGAATGAATATTGAATTTTTAACTATCTTAAAACTGAATAAGATACTGTGCAATTTAATATTTTTAAATTTTCTCCTGCCAAATAGAAAGATGATTGTAGTCCCAGTTATTACTGAATTATTATTTTAAAGATATGAAAACATTTAGCATTTTACCCAGTCCTAAAAGAATAAAGAATAGTATGTAGGGTCAGAAAATTAAAATTTTAAATCACCGCCTCTGTTCTCTGGTTCCAGGTAAGCTCACACACAATTCATTCCAAGAAAAGAGTTCTCTTTCCTTTCCAGAGAACAACAACCACCCCCACCCCCCACAAAACCAAAACAGAACAATTAACTTAACGGAATGTATTCCTTTCCCTCATTAGTAGGTTTAATATTACATCTGCTTGTTGTTGAAATTCATTTTCGCCTTGTTCTTCTGCCAGGGAAAATTCCACTTCATTAATCTAAACGGGACTTTTCAGAATAAAAGCGAGAGAGAGAAAGCTGATCTAGAGAAAGGACAATGCTAACCAAAAGCAGCAGGAAATGTACCAGGAGAACATTCCAGGTCAGATATCAAAGCAGAGAGAGTCCACCTTCAATAGCACAAACTGCTGGGTCAACATCATTTTCTCTCCATTATAATTACAAAACGGGAAAGCTTATTCTGGCCCTTCATACATAATGTATTATTTGATCACCCACGCTGAATATTAAAAGGATTCAGTACTATGAGACTCGCAATCTTTAAAAAATCTTCATAAATGAAAATATAACACATTTTTCCTTTAGCTAAATAACTCGTCATAAATGGAAAGCCTCTATTGTAAAAGCAAATAAATAACTAAAAGGGAAACCAGGGAAGAAAGCAAGGTGTTCTGGAAAGAATACTACCTTTGAAGCGCAGAACAACAGCTTAGTTGTTGAGATTTGACATAATATGTAGAAAACACCTACCGCAGTGCCTGACTGTTATGGTAATTTAATAAGCAGTAAAGATGATAAATGTCTTATAAACTTTAATGCACAGGTAATTTTTTTGTTGTGTATTTGTGCTTCACTAAAAAATATTGCTTTCACATGGAAAGTTGAAGACAAGAGAGAAAAGAATTTGTAATGGTTATTGTGCATCTATAGTTACAGGCTGCTCTCTGGCCACAATCCCTTTGACATGCAAAAGACCATCATTTTTCTCCCCAAAATATCATCCCATTACAGCATCAGGTTTATACGTTCACATTCTAGCATCTTGCATAAATAAGGTGCAGATGCCAACAGTTGGGTGAAGCTGATTTGATTAGCTGAGTGAGGCTTCTATGGGACCAGAGACCACTAAACAAAAAGAAAAGAAACTATAAACATAAATTTTTCTTTATATGTGTATAAAGTTTTCTGTCTCCGATACATGCAGCCTACCGTGGTAAGACAGAGGTAAGCGCAACCAACACTCCTGTTTGAAAAGGAGAACTGATTGATTGCTGCAGAGCAACCCTGAAAGCCAGCGCAAGGCAGAGTGTTGGATGCTATTATTCCATAGCAAGAAGTGCGTCTTGCCAGACACCAGTTCTATACCCTGGGAATGGGTCCCTAGTGAATTGCTCCTTGGGGATCTGTCCTGTCCCCTGTCCTTAGGGAGCTTAGGCACAACCCCTGGAGTGGTTTCCTTTCCCATAGGAAATGACCCACATTTACTGTTAAGTGATGTCTTAGTTGGCTATTCTTCCTTCTTAAAGGTCAGTACAAATTAGAGTAAGTTCCTTAGAAACTTAGTGGGCTTTCTATAGAACAGATATTATTTACTCCATTAGTCAAAAGATAATCCCACAATTCTTTTCGATGTAGCCCTCTTTCTGTGTTAGATTGCATGTCAAGCTGTGCGAAATAATACTGCTAAGAAACTTAGAAATAATTTCATCTAGCCGAGAAAGTATACCACACACCAACTTAAATTATTCACAAAAGCTCTTATAATCTCACCCTTTGATTTTATCTTTGAGTCCAAGTCTCATTGTATTTTGAGAATCTTAGACAACTTGAGGAGACTGGTTGAAAAACAATTCTGTTCTCTAATGTCTCCTCTCTCTACAAATTTTTCTAAATGCTATGTACAAATGGAGGGGTTCCTTCTTTATTCCATTACTTTCTCATATTCAGCTGGCAGCAACCAGTTGGTGTTTTCAATAGTCCCTCCCTTGAAAATCCATTGAGACACATTTACAAGCTTAGAAATATCCCCGCAGTCTTCCCGGTTACAGAGCTGGCAGTTTCAGCACATGTTTCCTACCTACAAGGGAGCTTCAGAAAGTTCATGGAAATGTCTCATTATCTTTTAACTCCCTTTTTGAATCTCCCTGCTATATGCTGGCCATCATTTTCAGCCTACTCCTGCAGTGTCTTTAAAGCTGCGTTTCCAACCTCCACTAACAGTTTGCTTAGCATCTTCTCAACCATTTCCTTGGTACCAGCCCAGCCTTTCCTAACTGCCCTGGCCTATTGTTTTGCTATCTTCTACTTGCTGCCCTAACCCAGAGCTACTGTCACATGCTTTAGATCTGTGTGTGACAACATCCCACTGATAGATACGATACAAACTCCTGCATCAGCTAATTTTTTCATTTAATAAACCATAATACTTTAGAGCCTGCTTGTCCATTACCTCACAATGCAGTAGACTGACAGTTTTTGACCAGGTGCATCTGTATGTTCTTTTTCTGGGCTCCCCTGGATTCACTTGTGTGGCTTTTGCAGCTGGTGTGTAGGTGAAGGTCCAGGGGCTTACAAATGGCCTCCCACAGGTATCTGGTGGTGAATGCATGCATAGGAGCAATTGATTACAGAGCTCCGATATGTTGCAGGCTTAGTCTAGCTCAAACAATCCCTAATGGATAGCATTTCCACACGGTAATCTTCCCCGTGCATCCATTCATCCAACACTTATTTCATGAACTCTTACGCTGTTTTAGGCACAGAGAAAATGTCAGTAAGCCGGGGGGAGAAATTCTGCTCTCATGAATATAATATGGTATGATTATAATATAGCAATCATTTGAAAAGTTTATTTTCTTTAAGTACATAGTGCAAAGGGAATTTACTAGTAATCAGAAGATTAAGATTTCTAAAACTGATTTTGTCTCTTCATTATTGGATGACTTTAAAAAGGTACATAACTTCCCTGGATCTCAGCTCACAAGCCTGTAAAATAAGAGGAATGGGTGCAACCTGCACTGGTCAGCATGGTAGCCACTCGCCCTGACGGCATAGTGAGCCATGTGCTGGGCTGCTAACGAGGAGAAAGATGAGAGCATTTTGCTCCTTTAAAGCTCTGTAGCCTCAGAAACCCAAAGGGGCATTTCTCCTCAGTCTGTAGGGTCGACATGAGGCAGAATTGAATCAATGACAGTGAGTTTAATTTCTGAGCCACATGTGGTTATTTAAATTAAAAATTAAATTAAAATTTTTAAGTTAAAAATTGACTTCTTTAGTTGCACAAACTAGATTTCTCTCTTGTGGCTACTGTCATTGCAGAATGTTCTATTGACCGGCACCAAAATAAATGATCTTTATGGGTTATTCTAACTTTAAAAGTTAAGGAGGAAATCATGTGGGTAGGAGTCCGTTATACTTTCTCTCTTTTTCATGTTCTTTATTTGTTTTGAGGCGAGAATGCCATTTTAGGTAGCTAGATGTGGTTTGGGGGAAAGTTTATAGAGCAAATTAATTTTTCATTCAATAATTTATACCCACTTCATTTCGTGACATTGATCGCAAGCCCTCATTTATGCCCTACCTCTTGAGAGAGTCAGAAAAGATTAAGTTTTCGGGGTGGAGGAGAAAAATGCCATTGCTTAGAAATAACACAATCTAAGTGCTTTTGAGAAAAAAAATTCAAAGGAAAGTTACAATTCCCAAAGTGCAGGAATCATAACAAAGTTAACGAGAATATGCTTGAATAAGGAGAGAACCAGGCTATCCTCACCTACTGAATCCTTTCTGGTCATCGTCCTACCGGCCTTCCTAATGAGCCTTAGCCACTGAAACACTGCCGAGAAAGAGCAGAAGCCAGCCTCCCAGCGAGAAGGCCACTGGTCTCTTTCAATGAAAGTAAATGATATTTCGCTGGGCTGATTTCACCTGTGACATAATAATCTCCAAGAAAACCTTTATGCCTTTTTGAGGTGAAACTTACAATCTGTTTCTATGAAAAACTGACCTTTTCCCATTATGCCAAGGGCTGAGAACGGACGGAATGGAAAGGTTGCCAGTTCTTCCTGAATTCCCAGGTGTGTAAGTATTTGGAAATAGGTGAATGAGTGGGGGAGGGGGGTACTTCTATGGAATAAAGAAAACAAAAACATAATAAAGGTAATCTTTTGAAGAATAGTGGGGAATCAGTCTGGTTGCCCAACTTCTTCCCTATCTTGAAGACCTCCCTGGTGTTAGTAAGTCTGAGAGAGGTCCTGTGCTGTCCCCAATATTGTAATGTCTGAGCCCATTGTCAAGTCCACTGTGTCAATTCACCTCGTGGAGGGTCTTTCTGCTTTCTACCGACCCTTTACTTTATCAAGCATGGAATTCTTTTCCACACACTGGTCCCTGAGACACAGTCTTGCCACTCTCTCCTGGAGAGTAAGAGAACCTGGACAATTTGCCTTACACACTTAAGTGAAAACTTTGCAATTTATTCATTATGTCTTTTATGCATGTATACATCAGGACTATGCTCACTATTCTAAACAACAAGTAAACGAAACAGATGCAATATCTAATCAAATTCCAAGCTGGAAAATATTGATCACTGTTTTCACCAAGTAATAGCTAGATCAAGATTCCTTATATTATTTACAACATTTTGCAGGTGTTTAAAATGGACATAATTGGAAGTAAATAAAACAAATAGCACAAGTGTTCAGAATACACCTTATAGGTTTGCCTCAATTCATCATTAGGCACTTTGGCTGAGCAACAGCTGTCTCACCAGTGGTCGGAAGGTCAGTCTGGGGCATCCCTGTAGTACGTGCTCTCTAACCCACAGAGAACAACTACTGAATTTTCATTTGTTCTAAGTAAAGGTTATTACAAGATTTAATGAATGGGTGTGATGGTTTAAATACTTCCAAGAATAATTGATCACCTTTTAAAAAAGGTTTTAAAGATCCTTTCTATCATGTAGTTTATGCCAGGAAGGAAAGCTGGGCTTGACGTCAGGATCAGGCTATCCGTATGTATGCCACCTTCAGCCATTGCCTATCGGTTTGTCCAGTCTTTCTGCATCTCTCACCACGCTCTGCACGTCTGGGGACGAGTTGACTACAGGAGTTAGAGCAGCAGCAGTAGATTCTCAACATGCTCTCTTCCTGGTTGTTGCTTCTTGAGGTAGTTAGTGTATTGTGCCAACCTGGCCGATAAACACGTGTGGAGTTAATTGAAGAGTGGAGCGATAAATGGCTCTGTGAGCCTCGCCTTTCGAGTTCTCGGGTCTCTTGCTTTGTGATGGTCGGACCAGGGTGTAGCTGACTTAGCCAGTTCCCTGCTTCAGCTGACAAGGCTCACTTCCTGCAAGACATCCCTGAGGAGAAGCCACATAGACCTACCCTGATGCAGCCCTGGCTGCTGGAGCAGCCGTGTGGAGACCCCTGCCAGCACTGAGATGCTTACACGTTGTTCACTGACTCAGCTTTCCTCTGGCAGTCAGTGTTATTGTGGGTTTGAGGAGGACTTTTTGGATTGGTGTCAGACATATAGGTTAATGTAGGATTTGTGGGTTTGGGCAGCTCTGTGTTGGGATGTTTCCTTGATGTGCACTTAGCCTTTATATAAAACTCTCTCTTATACATGAGTTTCTGTGGATTTGTTTCTCTAAAGTAGCCAGACTAACCCACTTCTCTACAACTTAGTCCGTCCCTTTCCTAGTGTGTGTCGCAAATTCACAAACTCATTTGAATCCCATAGCAAAACAATGTGCTGAAATGCTTTCATTTTGTTTCCCTCCTTAGAAGACTCTTGTTTGTGATCCTAATTTGCATCACAAACTTTTTTTCCTTTGATGGTTCAAAGGAAAACAATTGCCCAGGCGGATTTGAATGATCATATGACCTAAACCAGGGAGGTTCAAAATAATAAACAAAATGTACATAATAGCTGTCCCCCTCCAGCCTGATTGATTCCAAACACACTGTAATCAGGGTATCTTTTCTCCTGGAAGCAGTCTGGGAACGTTTTGCATGCCAAATGAAACATACAAATTAATAATTGTCTCATAAAACACCAAAATTTACTTAGAAAAAAAAGGCATTCTTTAGCAAGCTAATGTCTGCTGGCTGAAGCAAGGTTATATCCTAGCAAGCTAATCCACTACTAATTACAATGCACTTTCCTCTAGTTCTCATTTAGTCTGAATGTAAATATTCCAAACTTAATTACCCTTGGAAGGCTATTGCATGGTAAACTTGCTACAATCTGGGAGCAATCCCAGTGGAATAGATTGTTGTTGTGTGTGGTTTTTTCAGTTCCCTATTAATAGTTTCTCATATTTTTTCTTCATGTTACAGATGTTCTTGGAAAAACTATGCCGAGTGCTTTTTGTTGCTCAGTAACAATTTAAATCTCTTATATTTTAAGAATTTGGGAAATTCCCCAATTTCTCCTGTTGCAAATTTCAATTTCTCTTGTCATAAACCATTTAAATGATCATGAATTAAAAGGGCAAACCAAGCAACAAAAGTGAAAATGTGTTAATTTTAATAAAAATTAAAATGTGACTTTCAGTCATAATTCTGTACTTATACTTCTTTCCTCCATCATCTTATTTCTCATCACTTAGTTTTGAAATAGTCTCTGAAATATTTTAAGAACAAAGATTACAGATACTTGTTAATTTGCTGATTAAAATATTTAAATTTACTCATTATTATCAACGTTTATGAAAATGTATACAATATCGCTCTATTCAACACCTAAAAATGTTTAAGTTTGTGTGTTATTGAGGAAAACAATACAAGTTGAAAACCATCATCATTTATGCTTCTCATATAAGCAGAAAATGTGAATGGCTATAAAAATTAATATGTTTGGAATATTTTTAAATGTTTTAAACTTTCTAATAAAAAAATTAAGAATGTTCATGATAGGCAAATCAAAATGAATTGTTAGAAAATCAATAAGATAGGTCTCAAAGATAGAATTAATGCTTTTGCATATTTAATATATGTTCCTATTTAAATTTTTTTCAAAACATTTTACAATATGTTTAGTTCCCTCATTTTATGAACCTTACAGAATTTTTTTTGTTTGACAACATTTCATCGAAGCTCAAATGATTTGTGCTAGGCTGTTAACCTAAAGGTTGTCCGTTCACTTCTGTACAGCAGAGCAGAGGAAGAAAAGTCCTGCTGATCCAATACTGTGAAGATGACAGCCAAGAAAAACCCTATGGGCAGTTCTGTATATTCCCTCGGGTCACCAAGAATTAAAATTGATTGAATGGCAATTAACTGGGAAAGAGACATTTGATTACGTACTGTAATCCACTGGTAGATTGTAGAGGAGCCCTGGTGGGGTCATGGTTATGCATGGGGCAGCGATCCACAGGGCCAGAAGCGGTTCACCAGCAGCAGGAGCTCCACCGAGGAAGATTTGGCTTTCTCCTCTTGTAAGCAGTGACAGCTGGAAAGCCACAGGGGGTTGCTATGAGTCAGCATTGACCCAGTGGCAGTGAGTGAGATAGTCCATGCAGTCATATTACTCCGAGGTATTTTCAACTTTTAAGAATATTTGTGTCTTAATTATTCTTCAATATTATAAAATTTGAACTTAAGAGTTTCTTCAAAGAAAAGAAATTACTGGGCTAAGGGATGTGCCAACTTTAGGATTTTTAACAACAAAAAAGGTTTATACTAATTTATACTCCCAGAGAGGATGAGTGTCTATTATCATCTATTTACTCACTTTCAGTAATTTCTTTATCCAAACATGAAATAATCAGAATCTAATTGTACCTAGTAATTGTCCTTAAACTTTTTACTGGTTTCTAATGACTTCATACTTTTTTTTTAACATTTTATTAGGGGCTCATACAACTCTTATCACAATCCATACATATACATACATCAATTGCATAAAGCACATCTGTACATTCTTTGCCCTTATCATTTTCAAAGCATTTGCTCTCCACTTAAGCCCTTTGCATCAGGTCCTCTTTTCTCCCCCCTCCCCACTTCCCACTCCCTCATGAGCCCTTGATAATTTATAAATTATTATTTTTGTCCTATCTTGCCCTATCCAGCGTCTCCCTTCACCCCCTTCTCTGTTGTCCGCCCCCCAGAGAGGAGGTCACATGTAGATCCTTGTAATCGGTTCCCCCTTCCCAACCCACTCACCCTCCACTCTCCCAGTATCGCCCCTCACACCCTTGGTCCTGAAGGTGTCATCCACCCTGGATTCCCTGTGCCTCCAGCTCCTATCTGCACCAGTGTACAACCTCTGCTTCATCCAGACTTGCAAGGTAGAATTCGGATCATGGTAGTTGGTGGGGAGGAAGCATTTAGGAACTGGGGGAAAGTTGTATTCTTCATCGGTGCTACATCGCACCCTGACTCATCTCCTCCCCTAGGCCCCTCTGTGAGGGGATCTCCAGTGGCCAACAAATGGGCCTTGGGTCTCCACTCTGCACTTCCCCCTTCATTCACTATGGTAAGATATATTTTTTTATGATGCCTTATACCTGATCCCTTTGACACCTCGTGATCACACAGGCTGGTGAACTTCATACTTTTTCATGTCTGTGAACACATTAGCTTCTCTGGACAATTGTCCTTTGTATTTTTAACGGTTAATTTTTTAGGCAAACCTTTTGTTATATTTAATGTTCTGTTTTTCACTATTTTAATTTTTCTAATTTGCTTATAATTTTGGAATGGCGGAAATTGTAACTTTTAAGATAAAATTTGTTAACCTTTTCTTGTGACTTCTTTCATTACTTTTAATTTTAGAAAGCCTTTTTTCCTGCAGAAAGCTAATAAATATATACTTTTGTTTTATTCTTGCTTTTGAAATTTTGAATTAAAAAAATTAATCATTTTTCTGCCTGAGTCCTTGGTATCAGCTCCACTTTTATGTGTTTGACAAAATGGCACTGATTATAAAAAGTGATCCCATGACTTACTCCAGAATCATTCAATGGCTAATCCTCTCTTTTTTCCGCTTGATTTGGAATTTTCTTTTACAATCTATATGTAGATATCAAAAGATATGAAGTCAAGTCCAAGGGGTCCTGCAACTAGGTTTCTAGTTGATTCACACATGAGTTTATTCCAAACAAAGCATATTTAAATATGTCTGCAATTAGTGGATGGCTGCAGCCAGGTTCTCTTACCTTGTTAGGCTGTCTTTTGAGAGAAAGTTCAATGAAAACAGGGACTTCCTTGAGGACCTGGCTATGCCATCAATAGAGGGGTCCTCTCAGAAAGTGACGGAATTCCAAATGGACTAACAATACGGGGGGGGGGGGGGGAGGGCTATTAGGAGGCCTTTTGTAAGCACTGAAGACTGCATTAGGCAGGAAAAGGTCAGGGAAGTTGCGCTGAGGGGCTTTCTTTCTTCCATTAGGACAACGCACTGCTCATTCTTTGCGGGGAGCAAGGGCCGTCCTAGGAGACTTCCATTGGCCAATCCTTTTATCTAGCCTCCAGCCCTTGTCTTGCCCCGTCAAGAACATTGAAGAGTAACATGATTTGATTCCCTTGAGGATGACCAAATTACTGTTTTGATCAGATGTAAATTGAAGCGGACAGAATTTGTTGGGGGCGGGTGGGGGGAGGGGGCTGTTGTTGTTGTTAGGTGCCATTGAGTGGGCTCCAACCCATAGCAGCCCTATGCACAAAAAATTAAAACTGTATGGTTCTGCACCATCCTCACAACTGTGCTTATGCCTCAGCCCATTGCTGCCGTCACGGTGACAATCCAGGAGGGACTTCTCTTTCGCCACCCTTCCAGTTTACCAATCGCCATGTCCTTCTCCAGGGACTGGTCTCTCCTGACAATATACCCAAAGCATGGAACACGAAGTCTTGCCCCGCTTGCTCGCCTCTCCGGCCTTGCTTGGCCTTACTTCTTCCCCAGAGCTGTCTGGGGAAAGGTTATGGAGCTGAAAACACCACCTTCAGAATTATACAGACCAGATGTCAGCAAACAATAGCTTCCCATCTTGACATTTTCTTAATAAAGGTTTCTATGATTTTGTAACAATATTTTATACTTACCCTCATATATAGTATATTTCTCCTCATAAATGTTATTTTAAAACTTATTTTGCCTGTTTAATTCTCTAAATATATTTTAAGATAATTTTTAAAAATTAAAAAAGAGCCATTTTTGCAATGTCAGTCGGCTCAGTATCATAAGTCTGGGATGACCCAACATCCCAGCAGCATGGTACACTTTTCTTGTTTCTTCATGCAGGCCACCATCGTATGTAGATGAGATTATCATGTATGAACTATCTTATTTTTTACATTATCCAGATGTTGATAAATATATAATCATAACATCCTCGGTAATAATATTTATCTTTATGATAATGACATCTATCTCTTATACTATCTCTCTAGATATTACTAGGTATATAATAATAATAGTACCATTAATTGACTTCAGATTTAATAAGTAATTTTTAATTTAATCTTCAAAACAACCCGAGGGACTGGATTTTTTTCCACCTACATTTTACAAATTAAAGAAAACAAAAACCTGAGGCTTAGAGTGTTTGCAACTTGAGTGTCTGAGCCGTCTCTCTGCACTCTGTGCTCTTAGCCCTGCTTCACTGTAATATTAAAGTTAACGGGTTGTGTGTTTAATTTATATTCAGATTGACTGAATTTTAGGATTTAGAGAAACGTGCATTTGAATTTCAAACTGTGTTCTTTATTCCCTGTTGCACACTACCCAACAAATCCCCTATTGAATTTCAAAGAATAGTCCAGAAACAAGAGTCTCAAATGACTGCCAGAAGAATTTGTCAAAGGAAGATTAGAAGGCTCTATTAATATTGTTGCATACATTGTATCATATAGCATACATTAAAAATTGTTTCACCTTTTTCAGAATTTCTTATATAAAAAAAGATTTCTAGGAGCTTCTAGAAATACATAATTTTTAAAAATACATCAGATAAATATAAAAAATATAATAGGTATACCTATTATAGCCACAATAACAAAAATAAAAAGATGGCTTATTTTCCTCTTTCAAAGCCACAGAGAAATATACTCATGAGCTATATTTTCTCAACAACACAGCTCAGCTGACTCTGTAATAAAAAAAATCATTAAACTATGATTGATGACATACCGAATAAGCTTATGAACAATACTGAAGCATTTCTTCAGAATGAAGACGTGTCCTTGAAAAATGGAATCAGACCATAAAATATCCTCAGAAAACTACATATGATACACATAATTGAAGAAAAATAAAACAGACCCTGTCTTATAAAAAATACCCTATGTATGGCATGTTTTTATTAGCTCAAACAATTACCCAAACCAGGCAACACTGATCAGTTCTGTAGTTTTTTTCCTTCATGCAATAAATCAGATCAACCCCAGGAGAGAGTGTGTTCATTTTGGTTTCTGTCCATTATGGTGGCAAGAGTCACTCTTCTTGTTTTGTGGTAGTATGTTTGCTTCTGTGTGCAAGTGACAAAAGCCAAAGAAACAAGCCACACGGAGATGTGTGCTTTCACTTGGACCACAGATACTGCTTCTCTCCGTTGGAATGACGAGCTCCTTCTGCACTCATTCCGTTGAGCGTGTGTTTATCTGAGGCTTCACTGGGATCTTGCAGGGGCTTATTGGCATCCAGTTTTTCGAAGTATTTCCATCGGTAACACACACAAACACAGTCTTTCTTAGCCGAACTGTTAGTAGCACCCAAACATTCCAATATTACAGAGGATAATGAGACCAGCCCACGGCTGATTCCCACGCGGCAATCAGCCGTATCTCGACTCTCTAATCTTGTTATCAATTCTTACACCAGCTGTTCCTGCTGCAGTCCTCCGCTCCACTTTTCTTCTGGGTTTGATTATCCCTGGCCAAGACCACACAGAGCTCACAGGCCACACTGGGAGTTTTGTGGTTTATTAAGAAACAAGCTACAACTTGGGAACACAATCAGCAGACTACTCGTATAACTCAAGATCAGGATCAGTAGTACAGAGGCAAGGCCCTCCCTTCTCCAGTGCAGGATAGCTTTCAAAGCGCCTCGCAGTCATGTGGGTCTCTGCTCAGCGCCACCTGGACCAGCCTCTTGTCTGTTAACCCTCAGGCGATGATTATCTGGGTCCTGCTATCTGTCACCACTGGCTCTGCTGCTGGGCCCATCCCAGAGGGTAACACTGTCTTACTGTCTTCGGTGCTCCCCCCTGGATCTGTCCTTCCCGCCTCCCCTCTCTCTGCTTCTTTCCCCTCCTTCCTCCTTCTATCTGCTCCTTTTCTGCCTGTCTTTGCCTAAGTCTCTGTGGGACTAGCTGCACTGACACAACTCCTTGTCAAGTTCAAGGGATGATCTCCAGGCCCAGAAGAGCCACAAGCTAACCAATCCCCTCTTGGTGGGCCACAGACACTTCATTTGCATAGTTAACGATGTTTACCTCTCATACCTTACAAATTATATAAGTGCTTTTCGCAGGAAAGTTCCTGGTAATGACTGCAAAGGAACTTTCATATGGAAAGTGGAATGCCCGTTGGAAGATGTCATCCTCTCTGGTCTATTGCAATCATAGTTAAAATGGTATATGAATCACGAAGACAATGATGGTCTTGATTCCTGCAGTGATGGAAACTTTCCCTGGGTTGGCTGGTCTAGCCGTAGTCTTGATTAATTCCCACCAACTGACTCAGTGGGATCATGCAAATAAGGTATTGAGGAGTCTAGCTCAGGGATTACTCAATTTTGCCATTTCAACAAATATAATTGAGCCACGTTACATAAAGAACAGAAAGAAGTGCCATGAATAGAGCTTGTGTAAGATCCAAGCCTAAATGGCAACTGCCCTGTGTGAAGTGGCAGTGGCACCAAAGACCATAGCACACGACCCTTAAACAAAGCTGTGGGCTTCGCAGGTCACAGGAAGAATAAGACTGCCTTCGTGCAAGAGGCTGGCTTGCAGAACAGAGTGCTGATTGGACATTTATCAGTGCTAAAGAAGCTTTGTAACACTGGCCAACCAGGGCAAACTCAAGCCATGCGAATGAGAGGCAAAGGATCAGAGAGAAATGTTGCTGATGGCGTGGCTGAGAAGTATTGTGGACAAAAGAACTGTATCCTCAATGTTCTTTTATACTAACTTGTAAACTGTTGCCTCTGTTAATGGGCTCCATAATAATGAGTACTATCTGTTAGTTCTATGTGGTTATTACAATATATTATGGACCCCAGCAGAGAAGTAGGATGCCATGGGAAGGATGGTTAGTGTCAGAAGAGGAAAAGAAACGTTGGAAGGTGAAGGCATGTCTGAGCTCTGAGTTGGGTTGTCCTTCCCCCTTGTACAACCAGGGGCAGTCAGATGTGACCCCAACACCATTTAATCTGCTCCAAGTCCTCAGGCATTGTATCCAGTGCTTAGAGTAGCTGCAATATAAGACTCATCTAACTTGAATATTAAATAATAAGTCTCAGATGTTAGTTGTAAAATATGTGTGCTATAGAGCTCTTTGTTGACAACTAAGAAGCTTCCCAAAGCAAGCTTGTATCTCTGAAAACAATGGTTATCAAACGTCATGTTGCATATGAATCACTAGAATAATAATATAAAAATCCTACCCCAAAACTAGTTAACATAACAAAAAAACACTTTCAAAAAGTAAAATTCCTGCAAATCTTGGAATTGTTAGGTTTCTCGGATGAGAAAACCGCCTGAAAGAATTCACGCCGAAGCCTGGTTTGTGATGTAAGTAGGTTTTTATAAAGGACAGAGCAGTTTCAGGCGTCACAGTAATTGAACACAGGCAGTCTCGTGGCACCCACTGCGGCAGCTGCGGGCAGAGAGAGAGAGAGAGAGAGAGAGAGAGAGAGAGAGAGAGAGAGAGAGAGAGAGAGAGAGAGAGAGAGAGAGAGAGAGAGAGAGAGAGAGACAGACAGACCAAGGCCTGACCAGAGGAGCAGCTGGATAAAAGCCCTGAGGGTCTCAAAGTTCTAGCTCTGGGGGCCTTCCGCTGGGAAATGTGGGAACACGACTGCGTGACCCCATTGGCTGAATTAAGCCCACCTGGCCTAGATTGGGGCCCACCCAGGTGTACTGGCTTCCCGGCTCAAGAGCCTGAGTTTGTGCTTGTCCTCTAGCCGTTTCAGCTTCCAACTGCCTGTAGGGGGGGTGGGGGTTGGCATGCAGAGGGACGGGCCCTGGTTTCTGCCGCTAGCTACGTAACAGAATCATTCTCAAGAATCACAAATTCTCAACTGACCTTTATCTAGGTGCCTTAAAATGGTGAATCTTTCCTTGTGATAGGCTGGCATTCTGGCTTTTTGATGTTCAACTTATACTGTCTCCCTCCACAATGATTTTTCAAAAAATTTTCACAAGATTTTGCATTAAAGAACATGTCTTACAGAACACTGGCAGACAAGAAAGGGTTAGAGACAGAGGCATGGTTATGAAGTTGAAGTGAACTATAAAACAGGTTTGCAGGAGACACTAATAGTTACTTATGCCTACACTTTGTTGCTTTTGTATTTTAATTTATGAACAAGTGCTGGTAAGGGGCTAGAGATTATCACCAGGCTGAGATTCTTTCCTGTTTGAATTTGGAAAGATTCAAAGCCCATCTTATTTTTAAGACCATACTTAGAAGCCACTGAAATAATTTCAAATGCCCCCAGTGGTGACACATTTTGGGCACTATTACTTTTAAGTGTTTGGTTTTCCGTCGCGTTTTTCCTTCTGTAGATCCTCCATGTTACTTGGCCTGGGTGATGAGAAGAAACATTAAAGAAATAATATCGTTACCATTTCTCTCCCTGTGGAATCATACTTCTGACATTATTTTTCTGTTGATTTCATTACTGGGAACAAATTTAAAGTGCTGATTAAATGAATTTATTGAGACAGAAAACCAAAAGTGCATGTCCATTGTCGTCAGGCTGATGTGGCTCCCCTATGGAACAGAGTAGAATACCCCCCCATCCTCCCCCCCCACCCCCCGTAGGCTTCCCGAGGCTGTGCTCATTATGGAAGCAGCCTGGCATGTCTTTCTCCTGCAGAACAGCTGGGAGGTTTGAACAGCCGACCTTCCAGGTAGCAGATGTGTGCTTTAACCACTGTATCCCCAGAGCTCCTCATCAAGGCATGAGGTTGAAAAGAAGAAAAAAAGTAGGATGCTAATTCCTCCTTAATCATTCAAGATTTCGTGATCTGAAAGTATGGGGGGAGGGGGGGATCACCTGAGCGATAAAGCGTGCATCGTTTGAATGGATTAAAGTTCAAATCGCTGCAAAGCAGCTTATTTTTCATCCATCACCATGGATACAAAAGGACAGCTGAAGTGCAGGCATCTGACATCACAAGCATGCCCAAACAGGCCGAGAGGGAGCGCATGCAGCCCACAAAGGACAAGAGAGAAAAGCAGCAGAGGGGACAGCATCTTCAGGAGGATGAGCCTCCAATTCAGTGGGGGGTGGATACAATAGGACGAGCAAGAAGGCCCGCTGAGACGCTCAAGACTTCAGGCGGTGTTTACAGACCTTTTAATACCTTCTTATCCAGAAATAGCACTCAGAGGGAGACTGAGAGAGAAGGTATATCAGATTAGGCAACATTCAAAGGGCAGTGCCAGCAGCTTCTTTTAGCTTCTTATTTTATGCTCAGGCTTGAATTTTAAATAATGTTTTAAAGTTTTGACTTGCCTGGCTCACCTAATATTAAAAATTAACCCATCCTCACTTTCGCTGAAGACTCCAGTAACCACTTGAAAGAATCATAAAGGACCGTATCGCCTGGGCAAAGGATGGATTTCCAGGAAACTGATAGCCGGGGAATTAAATGGTTGTTTATGTTCCCATACGATTTCTACTCCGGCTTATTTTTAAATTGTCTTTAAAATGTTATTTCCTATCAAAAGGCATGACCTTTACCAGAAGGCTACTGTGTTAGTACATAAAGACCCGGATTCAGGAACACTGGGCAGGGGGTACCGATGGAGGTTGATAACCAGCTCTCTGGGAAAGGCCTAGATTTGTAACGCTTACTGATTTTCATGGTGTATATACTCCCACCTTGGCCGATTTTGTGCTCCCAGTGTGATGTGACCGGATTGCCCCACTCCTGGAAGCGTCACTCTTGCCAGCCTGCAAGAGTAGTTTCCACCAGTTCATCACTGACAGGCTCAACGCCAGTCCTGACATCAGTGCTTGGTGGGACTTTGAGCATCACATGGAGCTGCAGTTTCTGCATCTGAAGGGGTAGTCACTGCGCTTAGTCTTTGGTTGCTAAAACTGCGTCACAATTAAGACACGTGACTTGAGGGCCACTTGCCAAATGTGGATAAGTGGGAGATGCTGAGCTGTCAGAGTTCTGCAGGACCTCGTGTCCACTTTGACCTTGCAGAGCTGATCTTAACTATCCTAGAGCATCGAAGTTTTTGTGTAAGGAGCCACTTAAAGCGAAGGATCCATTACTGGGGGGGAATTGGAAACCACCTAACTAATTTATCTTCAAGGCATTCTTTCATTTATAAAAATTCATAATTGAATGAAACTAACATGTGAATGAAACACCAACATATTGATGTGCTCACTGTACTTAAAATAATTTTCTGACTTTTTGATGAAATCTTAAACTATTAAGGTTAGGGTTAGGGTTAGGGAAAAAAGGAAAAACAAAGAAATCTTAAACTAGAGAGACACTGACTGAAAGTTAAATTGTATCCATCAACACCATAGACTTTTTTTTTAATTATAGAGATCTTAGAAATAACTACTGCAAGGGTTCATAACAGCTCTGTCAGAGTGCATGCATGCATAAGTGTGTGGTGTGTGTGTGTAGGCAGTCAAACAGGCTGTAATCCACTTATAGACAAGTGCCTCTGCTTCCTGTTTTATTTGAGTCTTCATTTGAAGAAATAATTCTGATATATTAAAAAAAACTTTAATGCAATTTTCTTTGCACAAATCCTGAAGCCAAACTCTAAAGAAGAAAAGTAACTTGCCCCACTACCAAGAAAAGCCGGAGTCAGAATTAGGTTTCTAGATTTCTGGCTTCTAGTTTGCCTGGAGTAACTTCTTGCTACTCGGTGTCTCTGGGTAAATCATCTCAGCCAGCACTTTCCAATGGGCCAACCACCACCTCCTGTGACCCCTGAGCTTTCAAAGGGGAGCTGCTCTGAATTGAGAAGTGTTGTAGGAGTAGGTTTTGAAATCTTAGTAGAAAAACAGGGTGTGCAGAAAAATCTCATTGATAATTTAAAACTGGTGACTAGATCTTAAAATGATAAGTTTGAATAGACTGTGATATGTAAAATGTATTATAAAAATTAATCACACCTGCTTCTTATTTTTATTTAGTTATGAGAAATGATTGTCTCACAAAACTGACCACCACTTACTTGTCTGTCAGTTTGTCCTCCTGTGGTGGCCTGTGCTCCTGTGCTGCTGGAAGCTGTGTCACCCTTATTTCAGTTTCCAGCAGGGTCACCCAAAGTGAACAGACTTCAAGAACACAGAGGACTCCTTTGGAGGAAGAACCCGCTAAACACCTTCTGCACAGCGTCGAAGCGTTGTCAGATCGTGAAAGCCCAAACAAAGGAAGCAGAGCATTATTGCAGATTGTGCCAGAGTATGAGCCCTTCAATCCGAAGGCGCTTGGATTGTGACTAAAGAGGAGCTGACCCTAGGGAGTCGAGTCTGCCCTGGTGATGAGAGCAGGTAAAGTCTGTGGGATAGAGTCTTCAGGACCTGCATTTGCTGACAGGGCCCGACTCCAAGCAAGGAGAAACAGAACTAGGAATGGGTGAGTGTCAATCTAGGAAAATTGGAAATCATCAAACATGAAACAGAACACATAAACATCATGATCCCAGGTTCTAGTGAGCCGCGATAGACTGATATTTGCCATTTTGAATCAGAAAATCACCTCATTTACTATGCTTGGGAGAAACTCAATCAAGAGGAAAGGTGTGGCATTCGTTGTCAGAAAGGATCTTGCTAAACCATTCATGAAGTACAATGCTGTCTGTGATAGGATTATATCTATTCATTTTCAAGGATATCCCATCAACACAACTACTATTCAAATTAATGCAACAACCACAAAAGCTAGTGATGAAGAACTTGAAAGCTTCTACCAACGACCTTAGCCGGAACTTGGTCAAACATGCCATCAAGATGCATTGATAGCAAAACGTAAAGAGGGTCACCTCTGGTGACCTAACACCCCCGAGAGACACGCTAATATGAACAAGCAAAAACAAAACATACCAAAAATACAGAAAATGTTGAAAAACAAATCAAGTCCAGCATGCATCAGAAGGTGGATCAACTGACAAGGTTTTAACTGTTCGAATCAGATTTATGCCTTTGATCACTTGAAATTCTCTTAGGCGGTTTTCTGTGTTTTTGTATATGAAACCCAGGATTGATGATAGAGACAGCAAGCAGAATAAGGGTTTTGGTGGTGGGGTGGGGTGGGGGTGGGAGCTGTGTACAGTTATGGTGGGTGGAGGGTACAAAAGGAAGGCGATCTCAAGGAGTCCATGAAGAGAAAAAATGTTTGGAAACCGATTGTGGTAGCAATTGTACAATTCTGCTTGCCATGATTGAACTATGGAACTATTGGGTAAATGTTATAACTCCCAATTAATAATAGATTTTTCTGGGTCAAGAGGTAGTTCTGGAACAGAACAAGGGCACTCTGCATGGTTTAAAATCAAGAAAGGTGTGTGTCAGGGCTGAATACTCCCACCACACTCGTTCAATCTAAATGTTTAGCAAGTCATCTGAGAAGCTGGATTATATGAAGAAGAATGTGGCTTATTGACATCATGAGATATACAGATGACAGAACCTTATTTGCTGAAAGTGGGGAGAACTTGAAGCACTGGCTGATGAAGATCAATGATTGCAGCCTCCAGGATGAATCACAGCTCAACGTAAAGATGAACAAACTCCTCACAACTGGACCAAAGGTAACATCGTGGTCAATGGAGAAAAGGTTGAAGTTGTCAACACCTTTGTCTTGCTTGGATCCATGATCAATATTCACGGAAGCAGCAGTCAAGAAATCAAAAGACCTATTGCATTAAGTAAATCTGTTGCGCAAGCCCTCTTTTGAGAATTGAAGAGCAAGGATATTTCTTTGAGGAGTAAGGTGCACCTGATCAAGCAATGGCGTTCTTCATTGCCTCACCTGCACGTGTAAGTTGGAATTTGAATAAGGAAGACGGAAGAAGCATTGAATTAGATTACTGAAAGGTCAAACCGATCTGTATTGGGAGAAGTAACACCAGAGTGCTCCTTACGGGCAAAGATAGCAAGACTTCGTTTGAAATATTTTGGACATATTGTCAAGAGAGACTAGTCCCTGGAGAAGGACACGTTGTTCGGTAAAGTAATTGATAGCAAAAAAGGAGGCCCTCATGAGACGGATTGGCTCAGGGGCTGCAACAATGGGCCCAAGCGCAGGACCAATTGTGAGGAAGGCGCAGGCCTGTGCAGTGCTTCAGTCTGTTGTGCAGACGGTCACAATGGGTTGGAGCCAACTTGATGGCACTTAAAAACAACATGAAAAAATGTTAGAGTAAATATGATAGAAATTATATTTCTATTGGATACCCCTGATCTAGCCTTAGGGTCAGTTTAACCTATTAAAAGTAGCAACATATCTACCCTTTCATATTTTTGGGGCCTAGTAAGTATGGTGAGTTTTGTTGAAGTGAAATTCTACAGAAGTATGAGACCGTATCTCAAACTATACTGATGCCTGTTTGGTCACCAACTGTTTCAGTTGCCCACTTGGAAGAAGTAAAGTTTTGTAGAGGTTTTAAAATTTGTGGTTCTACTCCGTACTATAAAGTCATTGTGAGTTAGAATCAACTTGATGGCCAGTGACTAAGGGCAATACAGGGGACGGCACCGGAGACACAGTGTGGGAATTGCACCTGACCTGATTCCACCACACCGAGGCAAAGCACTGGGGGAATGCAGTGGAACAGCAGGGGAATGGAGTGGCAAGGTCCCCAGGGAATGCTGAAAGTGGACTTTGGGGCCAAGGCGTTGTGCCCCAACAGACTGGACTGGAAAACGCTCCTAAGGGCCAGCAAACGATCCTTGAACGAACTACAAGCCTTTCTTTTGTGAAGTGTTTTGTTTTGTTCTTTGTCAGTGGTTTGTTTGTATTGTTTTATTCTCTGGTTGTATACTGTTGCTTTGTTTTCCTCTGTCTTGATTTCGTGCATGTTAGTGTCTCCACAGGTCTGTCTGAATAGGACAGGCTGGATGAACTATCTGGAGGAAAAACAATAGGACAGACAGTTCCGGGGGGACAGACAGATCCGGGTGGGGGAGGGGGAGGAGGGTAAGGAAGTGGTGTTAATAAACACAGGGACAAGGGAACAACATGGGACCCAAAATGGTAGTGAGGGGGGAGTGACATGCCTGATGGGGAACGATCAAGGGTAAGGTTGCATAGAGAAGAGGTATAGCTGTAGCCCAGGTGGAGACGGAGCATGGTGGTGGGGCAGGAGGAAAGTCAAGGGAGAGGGAGGAAGGAGCTGGGAGTCAAGGGACATTTATGGAGGGCTAGACAAAGACGTGTACATGCAAACATATATATGAGGATGGGGAAATAGATCTAATTATCTACATTTATAGGTTTAATATTAAGGTGGCGGAAGGACCTTGGGCCTCTACTCATGCACTCCCTCAATGCATGAATACTTTCGTTAATTAAATTGGTACTCTATGATGCTCACTCTCCCGACACAATTGCTGAAGTCAAAGTGGGTGAACAAGTAAATGTGGTGAAGAAAGCTGATGGTGCCTGGCTATCAAAAGAGATAGCGTCTGGGGTCTTAAAGGCTTGAAGACAAGCGTCCATCTAGCTCAGAAGCAACAAAGCCCACATGGAAGAACACACCAGCCTGAGTGAGCGAGTGATCCCAAAGGGATCAGTTAGCAGGCATCAAAGAACAAAAAAATCATCATATCATTGGCTGCACACCTCCATGATAGGATCGCTGAAGACAAATGGGTGCATAAGCAAATGTGGCGAAGAAAGTGGATGGTGCCCGGCTATCAAAAGAGATAGTGTCTGGGGTCTTAAAGGCTTGAAGATAAACAAGCGGCCATCTAGCTCAGAAGCAAAAAAGCCCACATGGAAGAAGCACACCATCCAGTGCGATCACGAGGTGTCAAAGGGACCAGGTATAAGGCATCATGCAAAAAAAAAAAAAAGAATGTGTGTGTATGTGTATATATATATATGTATATATGTATATATATATTTATATATATGCCACATTGAATGAAGGGGGAAGTGCAGAGTGGAGACCCAAGGCCCAAGAGTCGGCCACTGGAGATCCCCTCATAGAGGGGCTTAGGAGAGGAGATGGGTCAGTCAGGGTGC
Organism: Tenrec ecaudatus; assembly: GCF_050624435.1. NCBI lineage: Eukaryota > Metazoa > Chordata > Mammalia > Afrosoricida > Tenrecidae > Tenrec > Tenrec ecaudatus. The sequence goes on from NC_134536.1 coordinate 94,761,914, forward strand.
AGTGTAGTACCGACGAAGAGCACAGTTTTCCCCCAGATCCTGGATGCTTCCTCCCCCCAACTACCATGATCTGAATTCTACCTTGCAGGGCTGGATAGGGCAGAGGTTGTACACTGGTGCATATGAGGGCTGGAGGCACAGGGAATCCAGGGTGGATGATACCTTCAGGACCAAGGGTGTGAGGGGCGATGCTGGGTGAGCGTAGGTGAGTGGGTTGGAAAGGGGGAACTGATTACAGGGATCCGCTTGTGATCTCCTCCCTGGGAGAGGGACGACAGAGAAGGGGGGGAAGGGAGACTCCGGATAGAGCAAGATATGACAAAATAATGATGTATGGATTACGGGGTGCACATGGGGGAGGGGGGAGCGGGGAGGGAGGGGGAAAAAAAAGAGGACCTGATGCAAAGGGCTTAAGTGGAGAGCAAATGCTTTGAGAATGATCGGGGCGGGGAATGTATGGATGTGCTTTATACAATTGATGTATGTATATGTATGGAATGTGATAAGAGTTGTATGAGTCCCTAATAAAATGTAAAAAAAGAAAAGGGAAAAGAAAGAAAGAAAAGAAAATGATTAGGGCAAAGAATGTACAGATGTGCTTTATACAATTGATGTATGTATATGTATGGACTGTGATAGGAGTTGTATGAGCCCCTAATAAAACGTTTAAAAAAAAAAGAATCAACTTGATGGCAATGGATTTAGTTTGGGTTGTTTGTATACTGTGTGTGTGTGTGTGTCCGTGCACACACATGCATGTGAATGCAGGAGTACAGTAATAGTGTAGCCTACAAACATAAAGCTTCCAAAAAACCAGGCTCACTGCTATAGAGTTGAGGCCAACTTACAGTGACCCTGTAGAACAGGATAGACTTGTGAGTTTTCAAGAATGTAGCACTTTATGGGAGTAGAAACCCTGCTTTCTTCTGAAGAGTGGCTGGTGTTTTTGAACTGCTGACCTTGTGGATGACAGTCCAACATGTAACCACTAGTCATCATAGATTCATTTAATCTCCTTGTTTATATGCGTGTATTGAATCCACCCCCTTCGTCTGGACACTGGGCCATCTCCACAGTAGATGTAGATATTACAAGCGGTGAGGAGCTGAGCTTAAACCACAAACTGGAGGATCCTCCTGGGAAAGAACTTTTCTGAGAGGAGAGGAGCCAACCAGAGCTCTTTTGACTGCTTCTCAAATCCAAACAGAGTGGGACTCCTCCATAAGGGTTTCTAGGCTGTAACCTAATTTACTGAAGGATGTCAGCCGGTCTTCTCCGCCTGAGCCACTACTGGATAAGCTAAAACTCTGCTCTGGTGGCTAGCAATGAGTGCTTAACCATCGTACCATCAGCTCCTTATTTCGCCCACAGGACATGAGAAATAAGACCTCTGGTTCACGACATTATATAAGGTGTCCGGGCATAAGTTACACTGCGCTGGGACGCATTAACAGAGGGCATTCCACCTCCACCTATAGTCCCCAAATTTGGCTCTATATAACGAGTTAGTCAGGATCCTGTTAGGGAAATATAAAGCACATGGAGGGTCTTCTATAGAAGGGATTAACACACAGTGCTAAAAGGCTAATGGGGCAAAAAAGAAACGAGAATAACTCGGGTATTTGTAACTGCAGAAATCAGCAACTGCCAAATGACTGAAAGAACAAAGTGGACTCACCAGAGTTTCGGAACTTAGAGAAGGGGCTAAATAAGATTGGTAGGTAGACTCCCTAAGGGGCAATTATTGGAATCTTGCCCTGGGAGCAGCAACGATGTGCTGGATGAGCTGATGTAACTGCTGCTGGCATAACTGATAACAATACGTACATTAAGAAGAAAATCATTTTTTCCCAACTCTTATAGAACAGCCTTTCCCCCATTGTTTCTTTTTGACATAACCTAACAATGAGCCAACTAGTAAGAGAATGTTGCTCCAGCCTCCCAGAAGAAAATACAGGTCGGTGGACTGGCTAGACAGCATCCACTCAACTGTGGCACTGGTGTATGTGAAGGTGCTCCATCAGTTAGCCACCAGTCATTTCTAGGGTCTACCAGTGAAACTAGACAATCTTGTGAGTATGAGACATTCTCTGAAATGTCCCAGATGTTCTTGATGGGGTTAAGTGTACTGGGGTTGGAAGCATTATAAAAGAAAATAAAATTTGGCTGATCCTATCTTTACTTATAGAACAAAAATGTTTGGAAAGCTTAGCATAATCATGTGTTTCTTTTTCTTAAGTGAAATAAAAACCAAGCCATAATCAATGACGACTCTAAGTTTTTACCATCATAGATTAGTTGTTTCTGTTTTAATTCATGGGAATATAGAGACTATGTTCTTTTGTGTTTGACTTCTTTTATCCTATCTTTGAAAATTATCATGTTCATCAATGTATTGGTAATTCCCTCTGCTGATAACTAGCAATACACTATAAGCATAGACTGAAGAGGAACCCGTGAGAGCCTGGGTTTTCTGTCATTGGTGAGACACAGTCTGACCATTCCGTTATCACTTTGTATTAGTGGAAAACATTTGCATTTTCCTTTGCTGACAGGTTTCTGCCTTACACAGGATCCAGCTTACTAGGTTTTAAGGTATTCATTTAAAGCTTCATTCTCATGAAACTGGATAGTTGTTATTTCCTGTTTTGTATAACATGAATGAAGCCTGTATAAACTTTATTAAGTTTTAAAATATATATGTATGTTTTTTATTTCTCCTATGTAAATACTGAGGAATGGAATTTCTGGATTAGGTAAGAAAATGTCCAAATTCATAAGAAATTTTCATCTGCATTTTCATCGGAGAGTTCTGAAACAATTTTATTCCTGGCCTTTACTCAAGGTAAGTGCTTCACACGCATCTGCCCCTCCATGGGAGAAAGAGGAGGTGATCCGCTCCCATAAAGATCTACCACGTCTGAAACCCTAGACAGGGCTGCGATGACTCTGAGTCGACGCGATGACAGCAGGTTTGGGCTTTACCCTCAGTCATGTCTTCTATCGACACTAACTTAGTGAAGAGTGGCAGGTGCCTTAACCAGGCTCCCTCCACGCTTCTTGCTCTTCCATCACTCTCCCAGGTACAGTCAGTTGCTCAGTCCTGTAAATGCTACCTCCCAGAGTGGCTCATGCCACTTTCTTCACTTATTAGACCTGTACTCATTTTCAATTACTTTGACCCATAGTAAAAACAATACATAGCATTCGTGTATAAAACAGGATGCAGTGTAGCAACGGTGAAGCAAACAACTTTCCTCTAGTTCCTAAATGCTTCCTCCCCACCCACTATCATGATCCCAATTCTATCTTACAAATCCGGCTAGACCAGAGGATGTACACTGGTACAGATAGGAACTGGAAACGCAGGGAATCCAGGGCGGATGATCCCTTCAAGATCGGTAGTGAGAATGGTGATACCGGGAGGGTGGAGGGAGGGTGGCGTTGAGAGGGGAAACTGATTATAAGGATCTACATGGGACCTCCTCCCTGAGGGATGGACAACAGAAAAGTAGGTGAAGGGAGATGTTGGACAGTGTGAGATATGACAAAATAATAATTTATAAATTATCAAGGGTTCATGAGGGAGGGGGAAGGGATGGGGTAAAAATGAGGAGTTGATGCCAGGGGCTTATGTGGAGAGCAAATGTTTTGAGAATGATGAGGGTAATGAATGTACAAATGTGCTTTATACAATAGATGTATGTATGGATTGTGATAAGAGTTGTATGAGCCCCCGATAAAATGATTTTAAAAAACAACTGAAATAAAAGTTTCTTAAAACAACATTTATCCTTACTGCACACAATATACTCTGCTATTTCCTACTCTATTCTATATCAATTTTTTGAAAGGTGGTTATAAACCAAATTTTGAATTCATGATTTATTAATGATTCACAACCACAGTTTGATAAGAGGGTAGCTGAAAGTTTTGATCCTGGAATCAGGCAGACAAAGGTTTAAATCTCTAATTTTCTATTTCCTAACTCACCGTAAGCGAAGTGCTTATTTTCTTTAAGCCGCAGCCCTTTTTGTAATGAATAAATAATAGCAATCCTATATTATAAGATTAAATGATTAAAAATGGTGTAGTAAGGAATAAAATTAGTGTGTAAAACCCTGAGCACAGGCTCGGGAATAGAAAGTACTCCACGTTAGCTTTTATCATTACTGATGGGGCCTTCCTGCAGGCGGAACTGGGCCAAACCCAGATTGTCAAGGTCTTTGCTGATCTTTCTGCCTGTAGTCTCACTAGACAGGGTGCCTCTAGGTCATCATTCTCAAATGCGGATCAAAGCAGGCTTGTGTTTGAAAACACAGCAGCCATTCCCAATGGCTTTGAGATGCATCGTAAGCTTCTTAAGATGTTAAGCACCTAGCCTTCTCGTGGCCAGCCATGTTTCTGGGCACTCATGTTCCTGGTAGATCTCCCTTATCACGGCTTCCCGCATTAAGTCTTCTAAAACAACTTATCCTGCTTCACACACACACACACACACACACACTTGATAAAAGGGTAAGTCAAAATTATGTCTACAAAATTGTAGACTTTTTTTTGAACATCGAAATGTGAATTGTTTCTTGACATATCTTCCAAGGAGGTCCACACACTTCGGGAGGTGGTGCTTCCTCCTCCCTCCTCCCTCCCTGGAGAATTCAGTGCTCTCACTTCACACTGTCAGAATGACAGTGTGGGCATCCGGAGGGATTCAAACTACGTTCCTTTTCAATGTTGTTTGCATTTGGGAAACAAAAAGCAGCCTGAAGGGACAAGATCGTGGAAAGTGAATGGGGTCAGTTTTCCCAAGGCATTCTCTCAGGTTAGCCTTGTTACCCTCAAAGAACGAGCAGATGTGCCGTCACAGTGGGGGGCAAATTTCTCATGGAAACTTTCCTGGTCTTTACCTCACTAATGCCGTTTTCAATTTTCTTAAAACGGCTTCATAAGTAATCATGATTGTCCTGTGTCCTTTGAGAAAATCACCCCTTGGGGACCCAAAGGAACAGTTACAATAAGCCTTCTGAGTTTCTTTGCCTTGAACTTCATGGCCCCAGCAGATCCCCTCACAAGCCACTGTTTGGATTGGACCTTCTTTTTATTTGATGGCACCCTAGCAAGACTAATACAAGTGTATTGCTGAGAGATCTTATCTGCAGCCATCCACAGATCACAGACATGTGTATGAACACCTTTGGTATGGAATAAAGCAAGGGTGAGATTGAAATACTTAAACAGCCATTTGCTACCCGAATGACCATCTAAAGTATGAACAAATGATATGCCCAAGGTAGTTTATGAATTCATACAGTTAATACTTAAATAAGAACAATAAGAGGCACACAAAACTAGATTATGAGTTTTTAAATATTAAATAATACCTGACAAAAAACAATAAAATTGTTAAAGATATTTCCAAATTGCTTCTTGATTGGTGCCCTGGCAAACCTCCATTTAGGAGGTGCCTACCTGGGAAATATCCTTCCTTCAGACACAGTCTCTCCTGAAAATGACTCGCACCCAATCTGCATCCCTTTATAATCATAGTACATAGCAGAGTCCGTGGCAGGTGGGACAAACTATTAGCATGCTTAGCTTCTAACAGCAAGGTTGTTAAATTTGAGTTCTCTCAGGGTACCTTGATTGTAAGGCTTGGTGACCTACTTTACAAAATCAGCCATTGAAGACACTGGAACACAATTCTTCTGACACATAAGGGTTTACCATGAGTCTCGTTGACACGACAGTAACTGGTTTTTATTTTCATTTTTTAATACATCACATAGGAAGTACAATCAGGGTGTGGCTTATCTCTTTTGCTCATTAGACAACGAGCTGCCGGAGGACAAGGGCTTTTTGTTTTGTTTTTTTCAATGAATAAATAAAATTTTCTAAATAAAAATTTTCTCATTGAAATTCTGCTATGCCATTTTTCTCTGTATGCTCGAGAGAAAGAGCTGCCTACTTTGGGATTAGGCCTTGGGCTGCTAACTGTAAGGTCAGTGGTTCAAACCATCAGCTGCTCTCAGGGCGAAAGGCAGACTTGGTGCTGCCATAGCGAGTTCTAGTCTCGGAAACCTTAAGGAGCAGTTCTACTCTGTCCTACAGAGCCTCTGAGTCCAAATGGATTTGATGACAGTGAGCTTTATAACAGCAAAGCTAATAAGCATACCTTTTACTCTTGGTAGCTTATTTATTATCAATTAGATATGTAGGCACTAATTTTAACAGAATCCCCAGTGGGTTATTTTCCGGCAAGCCTCTGCTATTAAAGTCATATTGACGTTCTTCCTTCAAATAACCATGGACTGCTATGGTTTCTGTCATGGCTAATCCTGTGCTGGGAAGGATTTGATCTATCCGAAAGACTCCCAGTCATTGAGCTGATTTCCACTCACAGTGACCCTATAGGATAGAGAAGAACCGTCCTTGTGGGTTTCTGAGACTGAACACCTTTACGGAAGAAAAACTTCCTCTTTCTCCTTCAGAATGCCTAGTGGTTTTATCTGCAGCCCAGAAGTCACCAGAACTCCTGATTTGATGTGTAGGTCAATTTATTTATTTATTTTTCTTTCTTTTTTTAAAAAAAAAATCATTTTATTAGGGGCTCATACAACTTTTATCACAATCCATACATACATCAATGTGTAAAGCACATTTGTACATTCATTGCCATCATCATTCTCAAACATTTGCTCTCCACCTAAGGCCTGACATCAGCTCATTTTCCCCTCCCTCCCAGACCCCTTCCCTCATGAACTCTTGATAATTTATAAATTATTATGTTGTCATATCTTGCCCTGTCTGAAGTCTCCCTTCACCCCCTTTTCTGTTGTCTGTCCTCCAGGGAGGAGGTCACATGTAGATCCTTGTAATCGGGTACCCCTTTCCAACCCACCATCCCTCTATGTTCCCAGTATTGCCATTCACACCACTGGTCCTGAAGGGATCATCCGCCCTGGATTCCCTGTGTTTCTGATTGATATCTGAACCTATGTATATCCTCTGGTCTAGCCAGATTTGTAAGGTAGAATTTGGATCATGATAGTGGGAGAGGAGGAAGCATTTAGGAACTAGAGGAAAGTTGTATGTTTCATCGTTGCTACATTGCACCCTGACTGGCTTGTCTTCTCCCCGAGACCCTTCATTAAGGGGATGTTCAGTGTCCTACAAGGTCAATTTATTTTAAAGTGTAATTGTGAACTAACAATATCTGAAAACATGTTTTAAATATTAAGGCAAACCAACATTTGGTTGGTTCCTTTTCATGTAAAACAAAATCAAAACTCCATTTAATTCAAACTAACTTTTAGATGTAATACAGAAACTGTTACTTACCTACTAATTATGAAACAAAACTGTGTTAGTCTGGGTAGACTAGAGAAATAAACTCATAAACACGCATATGTATAAGAGTTTATATACAAGAACAACTGTACATTAAGAAAGCATCCCAATTCAGTCCAGTCTGAGCCCACAAGTCTGCTATTAGGCCATTTATGTCTGATACTGACCTGTAAAGTCCTCTTCAAACTCATGAAACACAAGCAATGACGCTGAATGCTGGATGATCACAGACCATTGGGTAGAAAGTCTTTAGATCCAGTTGCGTTGTAAGCATCTCAGCGCTGGCAGGGGTCTCCACGTGGCTTCTCCAGCATCCAGGCCTGCATCAGTGAAGGTCCATGTGGCTTCTCCTCAGGGATGTCTGGCAGGAAGTAAGCAGAGAGAAAGAAGTCCCTCCTGACTCCAAGGAGGAAACACAGGAGTTGCCAGAATTCTCAGGGGAAGGCCATGCCCACATAAAGGTCTCATTGGTTATATCTTGATTGACAGGCCAGACTCCACCCCTTCACTCATGATCCTCTCAAACTGACACCAGATTATGTAATAACCACACATTACCCAGAAAAGCACAATAAAAGGGTATGTGTTTATACTGTATCAACCCCCCAAAAAGAAAGCAAACTCATGGCCATCTAGTTAGTTGATGCCAACTCGCAATGGCCTTCTAGGACAGGGTAGAACAGCCAAGGGAGTTTCGGAAGCTAGGCCTCTTTGTGAGAGTAGGAGGTTCCAGCTTGCTCCTGTGCAACAGCTGGTTGTTTTGAACTGTGGGCCCTACAGTTAGCAGCCCAATGAGTAACTACCACACCACAAGGGCGCCTTCTAAACTGTACAGGCTGACAGTAACTATCAGATTAGATGAAGTTGGTTTTTAAAAACCAGACCACTCCCTGTATTTCCAGTTTCACTGCTTTTTGCCTAAGCCATCCAGTTTCTTTTAAACAGGTCATATCATTGCTTAAAAGTTAACATGACATACCGACAACATTTTACTTAGAATGAATTAATAAATTTTAAATGTCAAAGAATTTTGGACACCGGTTAGCTTTAAAATGTTTTCTTTTGTTGTCGTTCCACATCACATACATATTTAGAGTCCCTTGGTGGCACAAATAGTTTAGCACACAACTGCATGCCAAAATGTTGGCAGTTCAAGTCTAAGCAGAGGGCACTTAGAAGACAAGTCTAACTATTCACTTCTGGAAGGTGATGACATCTTTGAAAACATACAAAACTGTTCTACTCTGCATCTCTGGGGAGCCCGTGAGTTGGAATCAAGGTGACAACTACTAACAAAAATACCTAGGTAGAACATATTTCACAGCTGTTTTCTTAGAATGGTGTTAAATGGGCAATTGAACTTTAGCTTGTTGCTGTGGGGTGCTGTCAGGTTCATCACGACTCACAGTCACCCTGTCGATGGGACAGAATTTCACAGAGGGTCTCCTAAGTGTCTCTATTCTAAGAGCAGATGGCCAGCGATCTTTTCCTGAGGAGCAGTCATTGGGTTCAAAGCACATTTCAATTAGCAACCTTAACCGATGCACCACTAGGTGTGCCTTCTCAGATGTGATCATTTATCACATGGACATCTTCCTTTTAAAATTATGTCTATTGTAACAACTGGACTACTTACTATTTGTAGTAGACATCCAAGAAATCATTCGAATTCTTTACATCAGGATGTTAAGCACAGTGAGAATAATTCTACTGATGTTTATAGAAAGTTTTAAATTAAGATTACTTGCATTATCACTACATAGTATTATGTAAGATAACCAAAATCTTGCAGATAATGGATAGTGAGCAATATAGAATATTGGAGATATTATAATGTCCTTAATAGATTATTAGGATCATTTATTTCACAAATATAATCTTTAAAAACAGTGAAGCCTAAATCTTCTATTTCAAGTAAAAAACATAAAAATGTGGTTTGTTAGATTTGCTTTCTTCCTGAAAAGCAAAATCTTAAATAATATATAATGAAATGAAATGGCAAATTGTATAATCTTAGAAAATTTTGAACTGATCAAAAATAATTATGTGAAAACAATGTAAACTTATACAAAAACTTCTCATTTGGGGCTAAGCCTTTTACAATTAACTCAATAAACTGTTTTGCTTTTGTTTTTTCATCTTTAGGCAAATTTCTTTTGCCTTTAGTTTTCAGGGTCAAATGAGCTGATAAACCCTATAAAGTTCTTGGAAATGTTAGGTATAAAGACAAATTTGGAAGAATTCTGACTTTTTAATTATCATCTTATCAGCAACTGTACTAGCCTGTAGATAAAATGCCATAAAGGTGTTAGATTTTAATGGTGACTTTCAGAGTTTGGCAGACATAGGTGTGAATCTTCAGAGTGCCATGGACTATTTAAGTGTCTTCTATAAATTCTTTAACCTTCTGAATCTATTTCCTCAAGCATAAACCATGAATAACAATATGTTTCTCTAGTCACGAATGAAGATGGAAGGACATGCCCTGCTTGGCACTTAGTGAGGGCTGAATAAATGTTAGTTTCAATCTCAATTGCTCTCCAGTGCCAGCGACCCTGATTTGACTTTATGCAAAGGAGTTTGTTTTTGCCACTTTCTAGCAATTTTCTCCAAAAGTAAAGTGTTACCTCTGAGGGAATCAATCATAACCAATGAGCTATTTTAACAGGAAGTACAAATATAGATAAACAGATGAGAAAGTATTTTTAATGTCATGTTAGGAATTACTCGTTAATTTGGACTAACAGATGATTGCTATTTTCCAAAGCTATAATGCGCATAGAGAACATATTTAATTACAATATTTTAAGGAAGATTAATCTGACAGTGCAAGTAAAACACAATGAAGACATCAGAAATGGAACAAAGCTGGAAAGCTGAAGTCAAACAAGACACAGAAACTGGATTTCAAATTCAGAGACCTGATTAGCATGATTTGTTTTCAAGAATTGGCTTCTCTGCGGAATGGAGGCAAGATGCAGGTTTTTTCAAAATGAACAATGGTGAGAACAGCGGGGTACCCGTTAATCCTTTCTGTCAATTAAAGAAGCTTAACAATAGCCCTCAATCAACAGAGCGCTTTCTTTTTACCTCATTCGCAACTTATTCAGAACAATTTTTTAAATGGAAAAATAGGTCACAGGACAGCGTTCAAGGAGTTACTGACATGGACTACTGGACGTTTTCTCTTAAAAACATAACGTATTTCGAATACTCCATTCCACCCCAAACACTGGGGATTCAATACTGGCTCCAAAATCGCAAAATCACATTCAAGACAAACTCACAGGGCATTTAAGATTCAGGAAAGCCAGGGCGACTGGGCAAACAAATTAATACACATTCTCCTGAAAAGCAGCCATTTCCGTTAAGATGGAGCTATTTGTTTAAAACGGATTGATCATTACGGACCAAGCTACAAATGTCCGAAAGAACTTCAAGAGAATTCAGCGTGCTTTGCTCTTCTCCATTCAGCGGCCGCCAAGTCCTACACCCGCTTCCTCCCGCCCTCCCTCGGCCGGGCGGCCTCGCCGCACCGCGGCCGCGTCTCCGTGGGCACAGCCCGTCCGGGCGGGCGGGCTCGCAGCACGTCGCTAGGACGCCTCTTCTGGAGGCCGCGGCTCCCCCGGGAGCGGGCGGCCAATGACCGCCTTCGCTTGCACTCGTCATCCCGCCTTCCAGCACCACCGAAGCCAATAGAAAAGGCGACTTGGAAACATCAGCCAATGGAGGCTGCGGGAGAGGCGTCATTGGCTACGACGGCTCCGCGGTGCAGTCTGGGCCTCCGCCTCCGTTACCCTGGAGCCCGAGCCGCCGCGCCCCTGTCGCCGCTCCGGAGCCCCCGCCCCCGCCGCTGCCCCGCGTCCAAACTTTCCGCACCGGGCGCCCTGGGCTCCCGCCCCGCCGCACCGCGCCGCGCCGCGCCCCGCAGGCCGAGGAGGAGGTCCGAGCCGGCGCCCGGGCAGGCGTGGGGCGGGGAGGAGGCGGGACGCCGCGTCGGCGCGGGTGGTGCGCGGGGCGGGCTGGGGGTGGGCTTTGCGGTGGGCGTGGGGACGGGCTGGAGCCCGGGGAGGGGAGGGTCGGAGGTTTGGGGTGCGGGGTGTGAAGGCGGGAGGATGAGGTCGGGAGGACTTGGGGGCCGGGGGGCCGAGGTGAGGGTGAGTCTAGGACCGCCGGGAGGCCTGGGCGAAGGGCTGTCCGACCGCTGGGCATGGAGACGCTTCCAGAGAGGCCTGGGTGATGGGACGAGCAGAGAGTGCAGAGTGGGACGAACTAGGGAAAGTTAGACGGTGCTGAAAAAGTCGGGGGCCCGCGGCGACTGCTGGAACGACGGGAGGGTCGGACCAAAGAAGAGAAGGATGCTTTCGGTAGCTCTGGAGTAATAATAACCGGCGATTAAGACTGTTAGTAGAACAGAAAGACACATCTGGCCGGGCTGTGGGTTTCTCATTTATCGGATGGGGTGAGAAAGAGGTGATTGGCCTAAATTGTGCTTCCTTGGGCATAGGAGCAATGGGTGCTGAGATAATGGTGATTTTTTTGCCTTGGGAGTGCCAGGAGAAGTGTTTTTACAGTGGTGAGGAGTAATGGCCCATTCATTTAAATTTAAGTCGTTTTTTAAAACTAATTTACCCAGCATCAATTTTTTTCCCTTTTGGGGATGAGGATAATGGGCTTATTAAAGAAAAATATTCCTACATATACTAAAAGAAATAAATCAAAATATTGCAGAGTCTGTTCGCGTGAGTTCGGATGTAGCTTGTGTGAGCCATTCACTGTGTCGAGGTGTCTTGAATAGGAATAGAATTGACTGCTATTTCTTAATCTTTCAGGTTACAGTTATTAGGTGCAGTGGAGTGGGTTCTTTCTGACTCATAGGACTCCTATGTACACCAGCATGAAACAAGGCCATCCTCACACTTGTGCTTGACCCCACTGTTGTAACTACTGTGTCAGCCATTTGTTGGACGATCATCCTCATTATCACTGGATCAGTTTTGTTATTCTTCTGGCCATCCATGGTATGTTCAATATTCTTCACCAACACATAATTCAAATGCGGCAATTCATCTTTGATCTTCCTAGTTCATTATCCACCTTTCACATGCATGTGAGGCAATTGAAAATACCATGGTTTCTGACAGGTAGACCTTATTTCTCAAAGTATATCTTTGATTTTTAACACTTTAAACAGGTCTTTTGTAGCAAACATACCCAGTATAATATGCCATTTGGTGTCTTCACTGCACCTTCCATAGGTAAATAAGGATTGTGGATCTAAGTAAATTTGATTGTTGATAGCCTCATTTTTTTCTCCATTTATCATGATGTTGTCTGCTGGCCCAATTGTGAAGATTTTTGTTTTCTTTATGTTGAGGTGTAATCCACACCGAAGGCTGTAGTCTTTGATCTTCATCCGTAATTGCTTTAACTCCTCTTCACTTTCAGCAAACAGGGTTGTATCATCTGCCTATTCCCAGTTGTTAATGAGTCTTCCTGCCATCATCCTGATGCTGCGTTCTTCAAATGGGTCTGCTTCTTACCTTATTTGACTAGCATGCAGAATGAATAAGTATGGGGAAAGGATACATACGTGACACACACCTTTCCTGGTGTAAAGCACATCGTTTCCCTTTGGTGTGTTCATTCCACGTGGCAGATGTACAGACTTTTCCTGAGCACAGTTATGTGCCCTGGCATTCTCATTGTTTGCAATGTGAGTCATAATTTGTTAGGATCCACACACTCATACACTTCCTCAGAAAATGTGAAGAGCATTTTGGCTCCCCTCCTTAGGAAAGTACATGTAGGCACATACATACGTTTATATCTTTTAACTTCAGGTTAAGAATTTTGGGTTAGATGAGCTCTTTGGAATAAAAGTCACTTAAGGTTTGAGGTGGGGTGGGGTGGAGTAGCCTACATGCAGTCAGAAAAAGGGAAGATTAAAAATGGGTAAGGTTCCAGAGATTCCTTATTATGCCTTCCATTGACCTTATTGTACTTATATGTTCTCCCTTTGGGTTACCACTTTCTGATATTTTATTGTTAATCTTCTAAACTTCGAGCTGTTCCTTTTGTATGGTTTCAAATGATTTTTTTCTATGTTCTTTTTTCTAGTTATTTCTTTTGCATTGTTTTCTTGAATTTGTCTAGTTTTTGTCTTATTTTCCTTGATCTTTTAGGATCCTATGTGTAAGTATTAAAATATTAGTAGATAGTTCTGTTGCCATTTCTTTCTCAGGAAAGTTTTATTCCTTATTCTCCCACTACTCTGAGCCATCATGAGCCCTGTGGCCCGGCTGCTAATCTCAAGGTCAACTGTTTGAAACTGGTCCATCCCTTGGGAGAAAGATGGGGCTTTCTACTCTTAGCGCGTTACTGTCTAGGAAACCCATGGGGGGCAGTTCTTCCCTGTCCTTTAGGGTCACTCCGAGTCAGCATCGACTCCATGGCTGTGGTTTGGTTTTTCAGGTTCCACATGATTTGTTATTGTCTGCTATCTCTGAGGCCTTGCGTTGGTTTGTCATGTGTTCGATTGTTTTGCCCTGATTATGTTTGGTTTTGATACACCACTGCAGACAGATGTACGTGTTCAGTGATCACTCATCTGGTGGCAACAGATCCCTGGGCAGGTGTAGACCCTTACTGCCATTTGCTGCCTGGGTGAGGATTTTGCAAATATCCGCAGTGTGGGAGCACCTCTTGCTGTTTGCTGAGTTGGCAAGGTGGTGATGGACTGGGCAAGGGGAGGGGAGCTGCCCTCCTGTGGGAAGGCATTCATGTCACCAATCGCCAGGAGAGCAAGAGGAGAGGAAATGTACTCCTCCAGTCACGTGGTATGGGTGTCTGGGCACATCCTGCTAGTTGCACCTAGCGACTGGGGCCTGAGTGTGCAAAGTGTCCGGAGGCTACCTCTGGTCTTGTGGGGGAGCCCCCTGCTGATACTCCAGGGATCTGTTACTCTGTCCCGAGCTACTGGTGGAAAGTCACCCTCTGGATGCTAGTTCCTTTCCTGCTCTGGATGCTAGAATCTCTAGCCTTCTTGCTCTTCTTCCCACACTTGCCTTCCTTAGATCCAGTTTATATTCAGCTCACCTTGCTTCACTCAAGGTATGTCTACACAGTTTCTCTCGCTTATTGGGGATTCCATGAAAGTACTTTTCAGTGCTTCTCGGGATCCTGCTTTCACACAGGATCACTGCTGGGTTTGTCTTAAGATGCCACAGTGTGGGGATGGCTGGTAGGGTACCTCCCCTCAGTATCTCTTCTTCCTCATTGTGGTTTCCGTCAGTTTCTTTTTTTCAGCCCGTGTTGGTAGAAAGAGTGATGGATGTAGGGGTGGGAACTGAACTCTTGCAACTGTACTGTGGGGAAGGAAAATCCAGCCCCACATCAGCATTGCCCCGGCAGATTTCTGAGACGGTGGCAGCCAGGCCTTTACCTCTAGCCATCCCATCCCACGGCAGCATGCTTCTCAGCTAGGTTCGATAACCCATTGCAATGGCCACACAGAACTCAAATACCTTAATCTAATAATTTTCATCTACCTTTAGGGAGGAGGGGCAATTGGATTTATCTCTCACTTCAGTTTCTTTCCATTCTACTTGTCTAGTGGCCTTTTGTTTGAGCTCTTTCGCTAGTAGCAGTGGTATCCAGGCAGCAATGTTTTACACAAAGCAGCTGAGCACAGGAAAATGACAGGTAATTAACAGTTCCTCTGATTTCAGCTGGGTTTTTCTAAAACTAAGAGCCTTCGTAAAGTCACATAAATCAGGCGATCATTATGGTAATTTACACATAGTGGAGCGATAGCTTAGACTTACTTTCTGCTTCTTTAAAACTGGATAAAGCAAACATTTTGGTGTACTGAGAGATATTCTGGCTAATCATTTTTTTCTGATTTATGTGGAATATATATTGTTTGGGATTTTTTTTTCTCTTAAATGAGGTTTATGTGGATGACAACAAGTATTAGATTTGATTTTTATTATTGCTTTAGTAACCTTGATTTCTATTATTGCTTTAGTAACCTTGATTTCTATTATTGCTTTAGTAACCTTGACCATTTTAGACAGTAAACAGTTCTGAGGAGTTAAATTGAGCAACACTTACCAATTTTTCTTATGTTGCTTTTCCTAATTCTTCAATTACCACTGAGTGAACTAAAGAAAGTATCTTTCTGTCCACCACCTTTTTACAGATAGGCAAAGCAAATAAACAGATATTAACTGCTATATTCATTTGTTTGTTTGTTTAAATCATTTTATTGGGGCCTCATACAGCTCTTACCACAATCCATCCATCCCTCCATCCATTGTGTCAAACACATTTGTACATTTGTTGCAATTGATGTATCCTTAGCCGTGAAGAATATGTTTCAGTTGGAGCAGTTTAGTTGAATTGAGTATGCCTGGGATTTTAATATTTAGTCTTACTTTATAGATCTTACCTGTGAATCTAGGTGACATGTTTCCCCCTACAGTTTTTTGGGGGATATAATTTTCTTTTAAGAGAAAAATAATTTTATTCATTCTATGACAAATTATGGTTAGTCATAGTAGTCACATAAGTAGGGTTGGTAAAACTTTGCTGAAAACTTGCTAGGGTTTCTCAGATTTTAAAAATTAACCCAGAAAGAACAATTGTTCTGAATAAAAATTTTAATTTGTTAACTTTCCCCTGTTCTTAGGAATTTTAGAGATTTGAATAAAACTTAACCAAATATTTCAAAAGATTGAAGACTTTATCATTGCACTTAGTATAGGAAGACAAATGAGACAGAACAGGATGATACCCAACTATCCGTACTAAATATTCTGAAACCAAGAAGCCATAGGGTAATCTTCATCAAAATGGGGAAAACTAAAGACTAGCGTTTCAAAGTGTCATTGAATTCAAACTTTTTTGGAGCCACTGAGCCTGGATGAACCTTTGAAACTATTGCTCAGAGATAATATTCAAACCTTAATCCGTGAATATGCCCTGAAGTTTTCTTTGAACCAAATCAGAAGTGAGCTCAGTTAGAAATGTTTGCCTTGAGCACTGTGGTCTTTGAAAGAAGAATGAATGTTGGATGAAAATGACATTGTCAACACCAAAGGTCGCAGATAGTAAACCAAGTGAACTAAGGAGGCAGTGTCTTTATGTTAATTGGAGGAATGTTTCTGAAAAGGAGCATGAGAATGGTGGTATGACTTGAAGACTAGCCAGTGTCACTGACTTATATGTGTACATCATTGAATTATCTTTTGCTGTGCATAGTAAGACTGTAACCGATGTCACTGACTCATATGTGTACATTATTGAATTATCTTTTGCTGTGCATAGTAAGACTGTAACCGATGTCACTGACTCATATGTGTACATCATTGAATTAGTTTATCTTTTGCTGTGTATAGTAAGACTGTAGCTGATGTCACTGAGTTGTATGTGTACGTTATTGAATTAGTTTATCTTTTGCTGTACATAGTTTCAACAGTTTTCTAAAACGATAACATAAAGGCACAGTAGTGGAAATAAGACAGGTGGAAGATTTAGCTTTAAAGAGGAGCAAAAATAATTCTAATGAAATTTATGGCCTTAGGTAATTTGTGACATTGGCCTGATACTTTGATTTTCTGAAAGGAGTTTGATGACCAGATGATTCCTTAGGGTTCCACTCAATGTTAAATTGTTAATTTATAAAGCTGCCATATTTGTTTTTATTTCTTTAAATCAACTTATACTTTATTAGAAAAGCTAAGCTATTACTTTGCTTCAGTACTGTCTGGTTTTCCCGCTTTTGGTCTCATTTTTCATTACTTTTCCATACACTCGCCTCTTAGTTGGTGTTATTTTGATTTTTTAAAGCTTTTTTAAATCGTTTTATTAGGGGCTCATACAACCCATATTACAACCCATACACACATCAGTTGTGTAAAGCACATTTGTACATTCATTGCCCTCATCATTCTAAAAACATTTGCTCTCCATCTAAGCCCCTGGCTTCAGGTACTCATTTTTCCCCTCCCTCCCCTCTCCCCTCTCCTCATGAACCCTTGATAATTTATAAATTATTGTTTTGTCATACCTTGCCCTGTCCGGCATCTCCCTTCACCCACTTTTCTGTTCATCCACCAGGGAAGAGGTCACGTGTAGATTCTTGTAATGGGTTCCCCCTTTTCAACCCACCCTCCCTATATGTTCCCAGTATCACCACTCATACCACTGGTCCTGAAGGGATCATCCGCCCTGGATTCCCTATGTTTCCAGTTCCTGTCTGTACCAATGTGCATCCTTTGGTCTAGACAGACTTGCAAGGTAGAATTGGGATCATGATACTGGAGGAAGGTGGGTAAGCATTTAGGAACTAGAGGAAAGTTGTATTTTTCATTGTTGCTACATCGCCCGTGACTGGCTCATCTCCTCCCGAGACCCTTCTGTAAGGGGATGTCGTGTGGCGGACAAATGAGCTTTGGGTCTCCACTCTGCACTCCCCCCCTCATTCACTATGATATGATTTTTGTTCTGATGATGCCTGATACCTGATCCCTTCGACACCTTGTGATCGCACAGGCTGGTGTACTTCTTCCATGTGGGCTTTGTTGCTTCTGAGCTAGATGGCCGCTTGTTTACCGTCAAGCCTTTAAGACCCCAGGTGCTATATCTTTTGATAGCCGGGCACCATCAGCTTTCTTCACCACATTTGCTTATTCACCATCTTTGTCTTCAGCAGTTGTGTTGGGAATGTGAGCATCATAGAATGCCAATTTAATAGAAGAAAGTATTCTTGCATTGAGGGAGTACTTGAGTGGAGGCCCAATGTCCTTCTGCTACCTTAATACTAAATGTACAAATATACTCACACAGATCGATTTCCCCATCATATATAAATATATTTGCATATGTACATGTCTTTATCTAGACCTCTATACATGCCCTTTGCCTCCCAGCTCTTTCCTCTAGTTCCCTGGACTTTCCTCCTGTCCAACTATCATGCTCAGTCCCCACCAGGGTTTTAGCAATTCCTCTTGGTTACATTATCCTTGATCACGCCTTACCAGGCCTCCCACACCCTCTCACCACCGATTTGTATCACTTGTTGTTCCTTTGTCCCTGGGTTTATTAACACTTCTACCTTTCCTCCCACCTCCCCCTCTCCCATGTGGCCCCAGAACTGTCAGTCCCTTTGTTTTCTCCTCTAGATTGTTCATCCAGCCTATCTTATTTAGACAGACCTGCAGAGATAATAACATGCACAAAAACAAGACAGAGCAAAACCAAGCAACAATATACAACAAAACAATGACAAAAAAAACACAACAAGAAAGAAAAGCTTGTAGTTAGTTCAAGGATCCTTTGTTGGCATTTAAGAGTGTTTTCTAGTCCAGTCTGTTGGAGAAAGTTCAAGGATCCTTTGTTGGCATTTAAGAGTGTTTTCTAGTCCAGTCTGTTGGGGCAAGTTCAAGTATCCTTTGTTGGCATTTAAGAGTGTTTTCTAGTCCAGTCTGTTGGGGCACCACGCCCTGATCCCAAAGTCCACCTTCAGCATTTCCTGGGGACCTCGCCGCTCCATTCCCTTGCTATTCTGTTGCACCCCCTTAGTGTTTTGCCTCGGTGCGTGTCTCTGGTGTTGTCCCCTGTAAGACGAGGGGGTCAGTGCGGGGCGGTTATCTTGATTTTTTTTGTGGTGTATTTTTTCAGTAGTGCTGTTAGCCAGGTAACGGTGTTTCTACAAGGACTAGGGGCAAATTTGTGTTAAGATGAATGTTCACTGATGTCGAGGTTTCCATTCTGTAGGAAACTAGGTCGTCGATTGCTATATTTCCAAGGAAAACTTGTTAAAGTTATGAAGAATTTTAACATAATATAAAATTTTTAATATTTTAGGTTACAATACAATGTAAAAAAAATCTGAGCTTTGGCAAAGAAAAGTTTCCTGAGGCTGTTTAAGTTTGTTATCGCTATTAAGAAAATGTGTTCCTATTGTTAGGCGCTGTCAAGTCCATTTTGTGACAGGGTAGAACAAACAGCCCGATAGGGTTTCTATGCTGTAATCTTTTTGTTTTTGCCCCCAGTTTATTGGGAGCTTTTACAGCTATTACAACAATCCCCCATTCCGTTAGATCAAGTGTGATTATACAGTTGCTGCCACCCTCATTTTCAAAACCTGCCCTCTTTGCGAATAGACCTTCAGGTCTTTCTGCTGTGGAACAGATAATCCCTGCGTCAGCAGAGACATGAAAACAAGCGAAAAGTATGTAGTCTTCTCAGAGGACTCAGTCAAACAGGAAGATCATCATTCTTAAAACTCAGCGTGAAAGGGGTCTTGGGAATGACTATACTTACACAATTTTAAACCAAATCATATAATTTAGAGAATAAATTGAATAAAATCTCTTTGAAAATAGGGAGAAAAAAGAGAACAGAATCTGTAGACATCCCAGAGAAAATGAAAAGGAGAAATGATCATAAAACAAATATAAAAATATTCTAGTGCTTAAAGATTATTAATAATGAAGTCCAAGAATTTATTGATTATACTTTGTGTGTTAGACTAAATATATAGCCATATGTCACTTAATATCCACAATGTGTCCAGTGGAATACAATGTTAAAATGTTAAATGATTTTTTTAATATTAAATGATTTGACGTTGTTTGGACACCATATATATTTGGTCAGTCTCCATATTATGAATGAATTCCATTCCTAAATCTCTCTTTAAAATCTGTCAGGTTTATACATTAAGTGGAGTAGTTAGGTATCCAACATGAGTTGGCCGGGTATTTAATATGACATGTAGTATGTAATATATCTTTCTATGTATAAAATACACTAATAGGTACGCTAAGAGTATTTATAACCTAGTAATACAGTAATAATAATGTTAGCAGCTCAACATCTAACATCATGGCCTGTTAAATAGCAGCATTTGTGTTTATGATCAATCTTCAGATCCATGGAATCAAATTTAGTTTTTATTTATT
Organism: Tenrec ecaudatus; assembly: GCF_050624435.1. Taxonomy (NCBI): domain Eukaryota; kingdom Metazoa; phylum Chordata; class Mammalia; order Afrosoricida; family Tenrecidae; genus Tenrec; species Tenrec ecaudatus. The sequence goes on from NC_134536.1 coordinate 94,782,232, forward strand.
GAGAAGGATTTTTATGTCAGGTGCTTAGCATGTTATGTTACTTAACTCGACTATGACAGTGTCTTTTCTCCAACTCCTGAAAAGATCTATATGTGCAGTTAAGAACAGGTAAAATTGTATTGTCTTTTAGAAAAGTGTAACCAGCAGGTTTTGCTTTTAGGAAACTCATTATCTGTAGAAATAAAAAAGATGTTCCATGTATGACGGTGTAACTACCCCCTTCCTTATGTACAGGGAAGGAGTATATCTTCTACCTGCCAATGTGAATTCAAACTGCTGGGCTTAGGGAGAAATCGTATGTCCAGAAAGGAATACTATCACCAGGATCAGAAGACTATGAAAATGTTCTTCAGTTTGGTCATGTACTCCTCTGGAGAAAAGAATCTTTGAAATTATGTGAATAGAGACTTTCCTAAACAATGGGAGAAAGAGCAGGAAGTCCAGATACTAATCAAGAAAGAAATTCAGACAAACACCATTTCTCTTACTGTTTATCTGCTTTGGAAACTACACCACAGTCTTGCAGCCAGTCTTCTGGCCAGTCTTCAGTGGCCAGTCCCTCTTCACCTGCAAGTGTTAAGGAGAAACATCCTAAAAGATATGTTTCGGATAGCCAAGTACATCACCAAGGTATGTATTCTGTAAAAGAACCTAATGAAACGAGGAGGAAAAGGGCATTTATAGAGGTCTAAATACAGGCGTGTGCAAATGTAAATAAAAATATATATATATGTGATGGGGAAATAGATCTATGTGCATATATTGATAGGTTTAGCGTTAAGGTAGCAGATGGACATTGGGCCTCTACTCAAGAACTCCCTCAATGCAAGAGTACTTTATTCTATTAACCTGGCATTCCATGATGCTCACCATTTGGACATGATCACTGAAGACAAAGTGGGTGCATAAACAAATGTGGTGAAGAAAGCTGATGGTGCCCAGCTATTAAAAGATACATCGTCTGGGGTCTGAAAGGCTTGAAGGTAAGCAAGTGGCCATTTAGCTCAGAAGCAACAAAGCCCACATGGAAGAAGCACACCAGCCTGTGCGATCACGAGGTGTTGAAAGGATCAGTTATCAGGCATCAAAGAAAAAAAATCATATCATTGTGAATGAGGGTGGGGAGTAGGGACCCAAAGTCCATCTGTAGGCAACTGGACATCCCCTTACAGAGGATCTCGGGGAGGAGACAAGCCAGTCAGAGTGCGACGTAGCAGTGATGAAGCATACAACTTTCCTCTAGTACTTTAATGCTTCCTTCCTTCTACCTTACCAATCGGCCAGACCAGAGCATGTGCACTGGTAAGATAAGAACTGGAAACACAGGGGATCCATGACAGATAAACCCCTCAGAACCAATAATGAGAGTAGAGATACCAGGAGGGGAAGGGGAAGGTGAAGAAAGGGGGAACCAATCACAATGATCTACATATAAGCCCTTCCCAGGGGGACAGACAACAGAAAAGTGGGTGAAGGGAGACAGTGGACAGTGTAAGACATGAAAAAAATGATAATTTCTAAATTATCAAGGGTTCAGGAGGAAGGGGGGGTAGAGGGAGGGCGGGAAAAAATGAGGTGATACCAAGAATTCAAGTAGAAAGAAAATGTTTTGAGAATGATGAGGGCAACGAATGTACAAATGTGCTTGACACAGTGGGTGCGTGTATGGATTGTGATACGAGTTGTGAGCCCCCAATAAAATGATTAAAAATAAATAAAATAATTTTAAAAATAATAATCCTATGAACTTAGAAAACTTATTTTGAGTGTTTAAGGAATGATTATAGAATATATACTATATATATATCCTAGAAATGGACTGATATATCTTGATATATTTTTAATAGATTTATATAAGTATTCATGGTACTGTGTATTTACCCTTAGTTGTGTTTGAAGTCATATATAGAAAAACATAACATAGCTAAGCTTCTGGTCATATTTTCTCTTTTTCCTAAGCATATTTGTCAACGGCTTCCTGGGGTACTGTAAAGGCTGAGAACCCCCCACAAAATACTTTTGTGTGTGTCCTTTTTAAGTCATGAAGTGTATTGTTATAAGATGGCTAAAAGCCATTTTTATAGATGGAGTAAAATTCTTTGGAAGTACAAGGCTATTGGCTTTTCAGTTTCCTCTTTCAAAATTGTCTTATTTGAGGGCTGTCTCATTTGAATTTGTGATTGGACGTACCATCTGATATTAAACTTTACAATTAAGAACATACAAATCTTTGAGTGAAAATTTAGAGAATGCCTATTTATTCCCAAGAAACAATTTCTTTAGTGTTAGTAGAAACATTTTCATTTTCCTCCTCCCCCAGAGCAGTTTAGGAGGCCACCCCTGAAAGGGACAGAGCTTCTTGTCGTCAACAGCATTGCCACCTTCTGTTTGATGTTATCTTCTGTATTGCATTATGTGGTGATTTGCCTGCGTTAGACGGAACAAGCCCACCTATGCCTTGACCTGGGAGGGGAAATGTGACAGTTAGTACACTGAGGGACAGTGCCATCAGTCCTCGGGACACCACTGCCTTGACTGCCTCTCCCCCTGCAGCCACCATGTATTTGGGGTCACTTGTGTTACCCCTCCAACAGCGTCAGAGGGTTTGATCTGCATCCCCCAGACCTCTCGGTGATGCCACGGATCCGTGGGGTGGAACGTGAGCTGTAGCTTTGTCTTCCATTGCGTGTGATGCTGCAGGAGTCAGTTTGACACATGCTAACATTTTTATGTTTTTGTTTTTTTATAATTACCAGTTTCATTCTTGTATTCAAACATATATAGCTGAAATTCCACCTTATACTCATATCTTTAAAATGAAACTATAATGTGAACCTGTAAATATTGTTATTCTGTGCTTAGGAGCCTCAGTGGCTTAGTGGTTCCAGGTCAGGCTGTAGTCCTCAGGGTCAGCAATTAGAAACTCCCAGCCACTCCACTGGAGAAAGAGGGATCTTTCTATTCATGTAAAACGTTACGTTTGGGAAACCCACCAGCAGTTCTAACCTGGCCTCAACGGTGGCTATGAGTTGACATTGACCTGATGGCAGTTAGTTTGTTTTGTTGTTGTTTATTCTGTGCATAGTTTTGTTATGGGATTAGAGCATCCATGACTAGGCAGATGGGCAGGGAAAGGTTAGATATCCTTGCTTTTTCTTTGTTTTCTTTCTTTGGAATGCGTTTTCTCCTTGGGTGGAAAAAACAAAAACCGCAGTCCCCTTGGAGATTGATCTCTGATGTGGCAGACTTCCACATGTCTTTTTTAAAAGACTGCTATTTGGTTTAAGATTAGTAATCTTTAAGTACAACCTTAGCATTATTACTTAAAGTACTAGTACATAAATCAAGTAAAAATAATTTCATTATTCCAAATTTTATGAAATGTGATTGATGCGTATGAAAGACTTCAGATACTTTTATTTTATAGGATATAAATTTTGCTTTTTGTCCTATTCTAAAATTTGTGTTAAAAGTTTTTTATTTGAATATATTGACCCAATCCTAGGAGAAAGCATTTAGAATGCTAAGCGTTTTCCATATCAATCACTAATAAAGGGGATGTAAGTTCTTATTTATATAGAGTATTTGTGTAGTACTTTGAGTTTCACACAAATTGTTGAATCCTCAGAACAACATAGTTATATAGGTAGTGATATCCTTCTTCTGTAGAAAGGGACAATAGACTTGGAAAGGCTTAATTGAATGACCCAAAGTGTTATTTGTGGTAAATCAGTACTACAGACAGTGTATAGGTTACTGTCGTTTGGCCAACTGGAAAAAGGACTGCAAATGATTTAGAGTAAATATAAAATTGCACATTTCAAGTAAGCCTAAATATCTTTATACTTGAATGTCTCAATGCATTTTTATCAAGGGGTCACTGTGTATCACTGCTGATGCTGAGGATGCCTGTGTTTGAATGACATCTTATATAGAAAGGTAAAAGTTATTTAAAAACTGGATACTGGCATCTCTTAAAACAATGTAATTTCACATGACCTATTTATGCATAATTTTTGATGGCCTGAAATATTCTTTACATAGTGGAAACTGATTTTTTAAAGAAAAAATGCTAAGGATCGTCTGTTAGTATGAGTCAATAACGAATAAACGCTAGTACATTTGGTACACCTTTCTTTACATTATGACTGTTTCCTTTCTAGCCCCTCAGAAGTCAAGCCCCAAGGGCCTCCCCCACAGGAAAGCAGTCCGAGTAGGATATCGCTCCCAGAGCCTCAATAGGGAGCAACTTAGGAAAGATCCTGATGTTGTCACGAAGCGAGTTCTTTCTGCAAGACTGCTAAAAATCACTGAGCTGCAGAATGAAGTGACTGAACTCCAGGTCAAGTTAGCCGAGCTGCTAAAAGAAAATAAAGCTTTGAAACGGCTTCAGTACAGACAAGAGAAAGCCCTGAATAAGTTTGAAGATACAGAAAATGAAATCTCCCAGCTTATACTACGACATAACAATGAGATCACTGCACTCAAGGACCGCCTCAGAAAATCTCAGGAGAAAGAACGGGCAACTGAGAAAAGGGTCAAAGATACCGAAGGGGAACTATTCCGGACAAAATTTTCTCTAAAGAAATTGAAAAAGATCTCTGAAGCTAGACACCTACCTGAACGAGATGACCTGGCCAAGAAACTGGTCTCTGCAGAATTGAAATTAGATGACACTGAGAGAAGGATTAAGGTAAAGTTTCTAGAACTTAAGTCGTGCTGCCTCGCGTTGTTTTTCCATTGGACGATTGATAGCCTTGGTTTCAACTGCTTATTACTATTTGGCATTTGCTTGGAACCTGGAACTATTTTGAGTATTGTTTTATGAGTAGAAAGTTAGGAATACGGTTTTATATGTAAGAGCAAGATGCAAAGGACTCTGTTACATTAGGTGCTGTGGCGGCACAGAGCATTAACCACGAGGCTGCTAACTGAAATGTCTGCATTTGAACCCACCAACTATTCTGGGGGATGAAGTAGTCAACTTCCATACATATTGCAGCTTGGAAGCCCCGTGGAGCAGTTCATTCTCTACTACAGAGTCGCTAGGAGTTAGAAGTGACTCAGCAACAGGGAGGGGGGAGAGGTGTTGCATTACTGGGCCAGAAGTTAATATGCTTAACTGACAGTTTTGAAAAGTATTCTACTTGATTATCTGATTGCGTGCCTAAAATGGAAAATAATACTGTAAAAGTGACATTTGGGGAAATTGTCTGAGAGTTGTCATGTGAGTAATGTTTTCTGTTTTTATTTCTTTATATGTTGTATAATCAAGTTGTACCAACTTGATTAAGTTGGCGATGCTGCGTCTTTTGGGAGAGGATGTGCTCCTCCTCTTCAAAATCAAAACTAAGCATTAGTGAATGGGAGAGGTTGAATAAACTCGTTTAAAATTATAGCATATCTTTAAGGGAAAAAGATTCTCTTGAGATGGATACAGGAAAGAAATATTATCCATGACCACTGCACATGACTCTCCATGACTATATATTTGCCGCCTCTAGATGAAGGTAAGTAAAAATGTGCCACTACTAGGGTTCCAATCCGTTTCATGCATGGAGTTTATTTCACACAACACATGTTTAAGCATGTCTCTAGATCAGTGAATGGGTACAGAACAAATTCTCTCGTTGGTACACTTAGTCTCACTAGGGTGCCTTGAACAACCTAGTCAACACAGTGGCTTCTATGGGTCTCCCTCACAGTGGCTTCTATGGCTTGGTATAGGCAAAGAGGCCAGCTCAGAAGGCTAGTGCGACTGTATTTGGACTCCAAAGGAGCAATGTTGGTAGATTTCTCTTAAAGGACACGGGATGATAATGGGTACTTACTATGACGGAAATGTTAAGAAAATGGAAAGCTACATTGGTGAGAAAGACCAGGAAAGTTGCACTGAGGATTGTTTTCCCAGCGTGACGATGCTATCTGCCCATTCTTCAAGGGTAGCAAGAACTGGTATGTAGGAATTTTATCTCTCTTAGCACTGATCTGACCATTTTAACCATTTTTTTTGTTTCCCAAATGCAATATTTCAATGAAAGACAACTTGAGTCTATAGGATGCTCAAACTGCTGTTTTTGTTGTTTAAAATTCATTTGGGATTAATACATATACCAAATCCGAAGTTTAATCAAGTCCAGCAGAACTGTACATTGGGTGCCACAGTCAGTTTCCACACATTGTGTTTTTATATGGTGCCATTGATGCTATCACCCTTTTATCCCGCCACCACCTCTATGTCTCCTCCCCCAACCCATATTCCACTTGCCAACTCTATAGGTTCATTAGTCCTGGTTTTCATAACCCCCAAATTAAAAAGCATATATTGCAAATTCAAGAGAGTGACCCCCAATGACATAGCACTCCTGAAATACCCCTAATATATACAATCAAAAACCAAACAAAACAATACAACCAGAAATATATAAGATTTTGGAAAGCAGATCAGGTCCTGCATGCATCCTAGGGGAAATCTGTTGATGAAGTTTAACTGCTCAAGCCAGGCTTCTGCCTTTGACCTTCTCTACGCCACTCGCCAATGCACTCCATTTAATGACCACTTCCATCCTATCCCTCAATGGTGGAGAGAGAGTTCACTGGTTGTTTACTTCTTGTAGAGCTCCACCAATGAATCTTGGGATCCCAGATCATCCGTAGCCTTCTGCAAACCAGATTCTCAGACTTTAGGCTTTGATACTAATCCTGTCTTCGACTTCAGATTATATGAATGACAACCCTTCCGTGACTGATGATGATGTGCTTCTTCAATGTGGACTTAGTTGACTTCACACTTAGATGGCTGCTTGTTCGGCGACAAGCCTTTAAGACCCCAGACACTATTCTGTGTGATAGATGGGCACCATCTGATTTCTTCACCACATTTCACTAAATCACCCAACTCCTCCATGTGCCCTTCATGGAGGCGAGTAACCAGCAGAACTAATTGTTATTAAATTGGAACTGTGATTTAGTGTGAGCCTTATACAATGGTCCTAGTTCTGTTTGTTTGTTTGTTTGTTCTTTCAATTTTCTGACTTGGGAATCTACCCGGGTGTCATGTCGTTGCACCGTTCAGTCCCATCAAACAGAACTGTACCATTGCTTCCCTAATCAACCCCCAAACACCCTCTTGGGTGCCTCGTTGTCATCTACCTTTTATCGCACTTTCCTCCCTTGCACCCCTTCCCCGGCCCCCTTGTTCTACTTGCTATCCCTATAGGTTCATCAGTTCTGGGTTTCATTTACTGAAAAACAGAAAAACGTCATTTCACAACTTCAAGAGAGTAAGTAATTCCCTACTCCATAGCATCTCTGTATTTAAAAGCAATTCGAATGTCATCCTTTGTGAATTGTGTGTTTCAGGTTGTTTGCCCACCTTCTCAGGGTATTATTAGTTTTTTTTCTTGCTGTAGACTTGTGAAATACTGTAGATTTTAGTAGTTAGTCCTTTCTTTGTGTGTCATTACTGAATATCTTTTCCCAGTCTGTGGGCTTTCTTTTACTTTCTCAATGAAATCCTTCGATGTACACAAGCGCTTTGTTTTCAGTAGTGCCCCCCCCCCAATCTGTTTTGTCTTCCACAGAGTGTTTCCTTTGTTATCTCTACTAGTTCAGGTAGTCGCTGCACTAAGGCACTTAGATTTTTTCTGATTTTCTCATCAGTGACGCTGATCGCTCTGGGTTTTACATTCAAGTCTTTGATTCACCTTGTGTTTGTTTTTGTGCATGGAGTGAGATAGGGGTCTGGTTTCATTTTTCTCGAGGTGGATATCCAATTTCCCCAGCACCATTTAGAATTGTCAGAAAAACATAATGAAGCTATTTACACAACTTTCTCGTGCAGTCTTAGTATCATAAATCCATCAAAGGAAGTTTGAATATACATGTTTTTCTCTTGAAAACAAAAGTGGTATTCAAATTCCCTTGATCCTAGAACTGCCCTAGGATCCGCAGCACAAAATGTCATTACATTAGGTATTTTAAGTATTTCTTGTTAATAAAGTTATTAACTCCCACTGTAACCTATTTTCAAAAATAATAATTGATTCAGAATTATCTCCTATTTGGTTTATTCAGAACTAGGTTCAAGTTGCCATTATTGGACCAAGTGATGTGGCTGGAAATTAATTAATGCTTATAGTCTCGTTTCTTGTTGTACCTTCCTTTGATGGCTAGGTATCTGCTCAAAAAGATTTTCTGTTCTGTGAACCTCCAAAACCCAAATCTTGAAACCCCACCCGTGTGTCTTTATGGTAAATGGCATTGGTTTTGATTAGAGCAAGAGGAATAAGAGCCAGGCTGGGTCCACTACCGAAGACAGATAGACCTAATTGTTGACTTCCACGTTGTTTTCCTTTTATCCAGCTCAAAGAAATAATTGAAAATATGTAGCTCATTGAAATGAGTTCAGTCTCCACATTCAGATGAATTATGCCTCAGAGGAGTGGGGCATTATTAATCAGTGAATTTGATGAGATTTCTTAAGGTTTTATTTGATTTTGTGTTTGTGACATTTGACACACTGCCTAGTATAGAATTAAGCTTTCTTAAAAGAATGAATGGGTGGAAGGATGAAATAAAATGACATTCTTGAGAGACTCCAAAATAGAAAGGATATCTAATTTGATGGATGGTACAAGATTGACTTCATCTCCCTAGGTTAAATTCTGGCCCAAAATAAGCAAGATGAAATTTAATGTGGTTAACTATTAAGCCCTCATTTTTTTCCCTTATGTGCCTTGAGTATTGCATGGGAAGCCCAGGCTTAGTAATTCAATTAAAAGAGAATTTCAATTAATGACCTGTTATCATTAAGCTGCTTGAAAATTAAACAGAAAGGAGAAAAACTTAACCCAAGCTTTGTAATGCCCAGGCCCTAGAAAATAATATAATTTTAGTAGTCAAGTTACATCCTTAGTAGCTAACTAAGTTTTAGGTAACACACTGGCATGCAAAGCACAAGCAGGATAGCTGGGAGTTCTGAAGGCATCTGTATAAGAAATAGTGAACAGAGAAACACAGAACCTTGGTATGGTTAATGTTGCTTACGCTAGTATTGAAAAGTCGGTCCTATGAAGGAGGGAAGATCCCTGGGTTTAGTGTTATGAATTAAGCTGATACCCACAGGCCAGGTGTAAGAAAGTACCAGCTGCTCGTTGGGAAAAGGACAAGGCTTTCTACTCCTGTAAAGAGTTACCAGCTCAGGTATTAGAGCAAATGAAGTTAGTAGAGAAGAAGCACTAGGAGGTGGAAGAAGGGAGAAAGTGATGGCGGGGCAGGAGGAGACAAAAGGAAACAGGCAAGCTCTAAGAAGCAAAGGCATAGAGAGGGAGATTAACAGAGGTGTGCCCTTAGGTAAATACACTAATCCATAACAATAGTGGTATGAGCCTATGTACATATGTTTATAAGGCAATACACTGAGGCTGCAGACAGGCCTTGGGCCTCAGCGCATACCTTCCCTCAATACAAGAACACTTTGTTCTAACAAACTGGCATTCTGTGATGCTCACACACACCTCACGTACACAGTCGCTGAAGACAAAATTGTGCATAGCAGATGTGGTGAAGACAGTGCCCGGGTATTAAAAGATAGAGCGTCTGGGGTCTTAAAGGCTTGAAGTTAAACAAGCGGCCATCCAACAGTAAAGCAACAAGCCCACATGGAAGAAGCACACCAGCTGCTGCGATCATGAGGTGTCATCGATGCTGGGCAACAGGCATCAGAAGATTCACAACAAACAAACAAAAATACATTGGTGAAAATGGAGGGGGTTGCAGCAGAGACTCAAAGCCCATCTATAGACAATGGAACATCCCCCCACAGAGGGGTCTCAGGGAGGGGATGAGACAATCAGGGTGCAGTAGGACACTAATGGGTCATGTAATATATTTCTGATCCGTTGAGGTCTCCTCACCCCATGCTATCATGACCCCAGTGCTGCTTCCCAATCTAGACTAGACGGGAGCATGTATAGGCAAGAGATGAAACTCACAACACATGGAACCCAGGAGCAGGAATGGAAATAGACACCAAAAGGGTGGGGGAGAGGTGGGGAGGGAGGGGGACACTGATAGCAATGAATGGCTCATAAACACACACCCCCATCCAGGGGGAAGAACAACAGAAACCAGAGGGGAAGGGAGACAGTGGTCGGTGTGAGACTTGAAAATAATGAACAATCTACATTATGTCATGAGGGTTGGGGGAAGTTGGGAAGGGAGGGAAAAAAGGAGCAGATCCCAAGGGCTCAACGGAAAGTAAATGTCTAGAAAAGAACGATGAAATATATGTACTAATATGTCGGATACAATTGATGTATGGATTGTAACAAGAGTTGTAAGAGCCCACAATAAAATTATATATATATATAAAAGTTACAAGCTCAGAAACCCATAGGAGCAGTTCTCCCATGTCCTATAGGGTCACTAAGTCAGAATCAACTCCATGGCAGTGAGTTCTGGAAGAGGAGAACTACATTTTCTTCTAGATGTTCCTAAGAGCAGTACAAACTTAATGGTTATTAGTGGGAAGCTAGTTTTAATTCATTCTTAAGAAAGCTTCCTAATAATGAAAATTAAAATGTAAGTGTGCGGAATCTATATCTTCTGAATTGACATTTACGGATCTGTTTTAACAAATAAATATTCTGATTTAAAGTTATATCTTTTAAATGTATTTTTAAATTCCTTGTTTGCATAAGTATCACATGTGCATTAGAAAAAACTAGAAAACAGTAAATAAATAAAATAAAAACAAAATATTCTATGACCTGGAGATCACTTCATGTGTATCCTTTTGCATCTTTCTCAGTGAGAGAGTATATATTATATATTAAGTATGATAAAATAGCCTCTTATTACTGTCATGCTCGTATTTTTGTTTTAAATCATGGGTGGTGATGATGATGTTAGGTGCCATCAAGTTGGTTGCAGTACACATCGACACAAAACACTGCCCAGTCCTGTGCCAGCCTGATATTCCTCTTGTTTGACCCCTAATTGTTGCAGCCACTGTGTCAATCTCTCTTGTCAAGAGCCTCCCTTGTTCTGCTGCCTTTTGGCTTCATCAAGCATGATGTCCTTCTCTAAGGACTGATCTCTTCTGACAGTATGTCCAAAGTATGGGAAATGAAGTCTTGCCATTTTTGCCTGTAAGGAGCTTTCTGACTATACTTCTTCCAAGACAGATTGCTGTATTCTTTTGCCAGTCCATGATACTTTCCATTAAATTTTGCATTTTTTAAAGTCGCATGTGCATCTTTTTTTCTTCTGTTGAAATGATAAATGCTTTATTCTAATTTAATTAATTATCAGTGTGGCCAATTATTTGTATATCTTTAATGTTAAACAATTACTTTATTTTCTGTGATCTAAGGTAATTTTAAGATGCCCTGGTGACATAGTGGTTACGTGTTGGGCTGCTAACCACAAGGTCAGCAGTTTGAAACCACCAGCCGCTTCACAGGAAAAAGCTGAGACTTTCTGCTCCTTTGAAGATTTACAGTCTCAGAAACCCACAGGGGTACTTCTCTCCTTGACAAAAATTCTAATTCATTCGTTTTCTCAAGTAAACAGCTTCTGCTGATCTTATTTATTTTTCTGGTTTTCTAGTTCAGTAATTTCTCTCCTCTCTCTCTTTTTAAAAATTTTTTCTCTCCTGTCTTTGGGTTAACCTTGTTCTTCATTTAAATAATTGAAAATAATCTAATTTATTCATTCTTACTCCTTCATTTATCTATTTCGGATTATAAACAGTCATTTAGTGCTGTTTCAGCTTACTCTCAAAGCTTTCAAATTAAGTGCTCTTATTACTGTTCAGCCCCCCCAAAATTTTGTAATTCCTGTTATGATTTCTTTATTCTATGGATTATTTAGAATTGTGTTTTTCATGTCAGTATGTTGATTTAATGATTGTTTGGTGGCTATGTTTTTCTAATATTGTTGCATAGTACAAGGAGAATGTGGATGGTATAATGTTGATTCTTTGGTATTTATTGAGTCTTCTTTTGAAGCATGGCATATAAGCAGTTTTGTAAATGTCTTATGACCAGTTAAAAAGAATGTTTTGTATGCATGTGTTGCAACGTTCTCATTACATTCACTAGACGTGTTCATATTTTCTGTCGTTCTATTCAGTTAATTTTGTCTTGTATAATCCTGTTATTTACCATCTTTAGAAACCGTGTTATTTCTAGGTTCAGGACTCAATCTAAAACATGTTCTGAATTGACTCTACTTGATTTCTAGAAGGTTTTTCCTCTTCATTATTAAGGAATGTCGTTATCCCTAAAAATGGAGTCCCTGGTTTGGTGGCTAACTGTAATATTGTAGGTTCGAATGCCAGAGGCTCCTCAGAAGAAGTACCTGGTAAACTGCTTCCAAAGGCCACCATTGAGCGCATTATGAAGCACACGTCCGCTTACATGCGTGGGGTTGCCATGGGTTGAAAACAACTCAATGGCAACTTATTTTTAATCTCACTATTTTCCTCTCAAGACCTGTTTGATTCATGCCAGTTTTCTTCTGGTTACTATCATCTTACACAAATAGAGCCCATGCCTTCCCCATTGGAGATATTTTTATAAGCGGGCTATTTTTACAAGCTCAACAAGCTTATGAAAATGCTGTGCAGTGGCAGGGTGCAGTTGGCAAGGAGGACCAAACCCATGCCAAGCATGGTCATTACTTGTGTAAAAATAAAATTACGGTAGTATTTTTACCCACCATATTTTCCCTTTTCTGCCTTTTGTAGCAATATGTATTATATTTGAGCTTACACAGTATTTAACTAAAAAAATAATCCAGTGTAAAAATATCGCAGCAGTCAAAAGTTATTCATGTTTGTTGTGATTACTGAGATATTTGAGCCTATTTGTGTTATCTTTAAATTTAAAGATAACACAAATAGGCCCAAAACATTAGCTTCCTAGGACTGCTGTAACAGAGTACTCCAGATGGAGTGGCTTAAAGCAACAGGAATTTAGTCTTTCACAGTTCTGGAGTATAGATTTTTAAATCAAGATGTGAAGGCAAGTTAAAATTGCTGCTACAAAAATCATAGAAAGCTATTTTTAAGACTCGCAGTGTGAAGCTATTGTTTCTCAAAAGAAGTGTTTCTAACTTTCCATTTCTGAGCTCTTTGATTTATACCATGTGAGCTGGCAGTTTGGGGATCCTCTAGTGATTCAAAAGCATGTTCTTTTTCAATTTTCTTTAAATTTGGGCAACAGAAAGAAGCCTGAGAGGGCAAGATCAAGAGTAGAAGCTATACGCAGTAAGATTTCCCAAGGAATTTCTCTTAGGATGGACAGCCCTCACTGCCCTCCAAGAATGAGCAGGTGCAAAATAGTCCATAAAGGGACTGTAAAACGTTCATGAAAAAAAAATCTCTTTAACATTCAGTTCCATTTTTTCACAAACTTTATAAAAGTTCATGAAACTCTTGCATAAATATAAGGGCACTCACAGATCCGTTAGAGAAAAAAAAAAGAACAAAATGGCAAACACTTTGTAAAAGTAATAGAGATGGCCCCACTGAATACTCGCCCTCATGAAGAGATCACTGACGATATGGGTGCTAGAGCAAAGTGTGAGGAAGAGACCAGATGGTGCCCGCTGTCAGAAAGAATCGCACTTAAGGTCTGGAAGGCTTGTCTTCAAACAAGCAGCTATCTAAATGAGGCATCAACTAAGCCCACATGGAAGAAGCACACCCACCTGTGTGATTCAAAGACTGTAAATAATAAAATCCAAATCCAAAGCGGGGAATGTTATCAGAACTTAACTTGTGAAAGCCCAGCGTGCAGGAAGCCTAAAATGTGTTTGCAGGGTCCACACGTGGTTGCGTGTCTGAATGTAGTCCAAGGATGTGACTAGCGTTGCTGCCAGACAGAGCATGTGCAGGTGGCTATGACAGGTGTTGTGAGGTACAGTGTAACACCTCCTTTGATCTCCCTTTTGACCTAGTTCAAAGTTGTTCCTGTTTCTAATACTTTCTGCCTTCTTTTTGATTGAGATTTTTCTTTGTTTTTGTTTGTTTGTGTGTGTGTTTTGCTTCCTGTTTGTCCTTTGTATGATATTCTGTATATGCAATCCAGGATAGATAACTATATCGAGACAGTAACTAGGTTAATAATTACCTAGGGGCAAGGCAGGGGAGGGGGAGGGGAAATGGAGCGTTAACAACAGAGTAGAAGGAAAAAATGTTCTCAAATTCATCATGGTGATGATTGCAAAACTCTAAAGATCCTTAATATGATTGAACAATTAAGTTGCATGAGCTGTGAAGTATGTACCAATAAAACTTTTTTTCAAAGTTTAAAGAATATGGATGGTTACTAAGTATATAATTAATTTTGCTAGTAATCAAAGAAATATAAATGAAAATATTGGGATTCTTTTTCTTTTGACCAATCCAGTAGATTATACAGAATAATATCCAATTAATTGCATCAAGAAACTGTGGTAAAGTAGAGGTGCTAGATTTTTTAAAGAGAACGTGAGCTGTTAAAACCTGTCCAACAGACATTTTGGTCTTGCATCTCAAAAGCCTGAGCACTTCACAAATAGCTACCCTCTTAAACATGTACCATAGATACTCGTGTATCAGCCGAGGTTTCAGCACATTTTTAATGTCATCTTGGTGGTAAAATTAGGTGCCTCGGCTGATAAACGGATTGGATTATACTTAAGTATATATGCTACTTCTAAATATTTAACCCAGAGGAAATAGTAAACGTTATGCTGAAAGTAAAATTCACTAGGATGTGTAACCTGTATGCTAGGATGTTTGTCAAAGGAATAGCTGGAAAGTGTTCCAATATTGAGCAGCAGAGTTTTGTTAAATAAATTAAGGTCCCTCTCAGAATATGACATTGTTGTTGTTTTTGCTAAGTACCATCACGTTGGTGCTGACACATGGTGACCCTGTACACCACAGAGCAAAATACCGCCCGGTCCTGCACCATTCTTACAGTTGTTCTTATGTTTGAGCCCATTGTTGCAGCCTCTGTGTCCATCTATGTTGTCAAAAGTCTCTCCCGTTATCCTTTAGCAAGGACGAGAAAGCCAGGCTTTCTACTCCGGCGAACAGTTACAGTCTTGGAGACTCGCAGGCGCAGTTGTATCCTGCCCTATAGGGTCGCTGTGAGTCAGCATCAACTCTATTGGCAGTGAATTTGTTTTTTGTTTTGTTTTGTTTTTTGAGTGTGTACTTTACCAGACAGGATGCCCTTTTCCAGGGAGTGGTTTCTTCTAACAACATATCCAAAGTATGTGAGGCAAAATCTCACCCTCCTTGCCATGAAGGAGCATTTTGGCTATCTTTCTTTCGAGACAGATGTGTGTGTTCTGTGGACAGCCCATGGTACTTTCAGTATTCTTCACCAGCACCACCATTCAAACAATGTGATTCTCCTTTGGTCTTCCTTCTTCTCTGTCCAACGTTCACATACATAAGAGGCAATGGAAAAGACCAGGGCTTGGCTCAGGTGCACCTTAGCCCTCAGAGTAACATCCTTCCTTTCAACACTTCAAAGAGGTCTTCTGCAGCAGATTTACCCAGTGCGGTCCATCTTCTGATCTCTTGACTGCTGCTTCCAAGGAACACAAAATCCTTGACAATCTCGGCCTTTTCGCCATTTATCAGGATGTGGCCTATTATTGCAGTTGTGAAGATTTTGTTTTCTTTACTTTGAGTTGTAATCCATACTGTAGGCTACAATTCTTGAACGTCCTCAGCAAGTGCTCTGAGCCCTCCTCACTTTCAGCAAGGTGTGTCAGCTGCATGTCGAAAGTTGTTAACAAGCCTTGCTTCGATCTTGATGCCACATTCTTCTTCATATAAGCCAGTTTCTCAGATTCTGTGCTCAGCACACACTGAGTAAATGTGATGAGAGGGTTCAATTCTGCCGCATGCCTTTCCTGACTTTAAACCATGCGGTATTTCTTTTGTTCTGTTTGAACAACTGCCTTTTGATCCATGGTCAAGGAAGTGTTGAAATTACCTTTCTTCTCAAGGGTATCCATAGTTTGTTATAGTCCACATAGTTGAATGCCTTTACACAATCAATGAAACACAAGTGAGCTTCTTTCTGGTATTCTCTGCTTTCAGCCAAGACCCCTTTGACATCAGCAATGATATCCTTTGTTCTAAGACCTCTTCTAAATCTAGCTTGAACCTGTGACAGCTCCCTGCCAATGTACTACTGTGACACTGCTGGATGCTCTTCAGCAAAATTGTACTTGCATTTGGTATTCACGATACTTTTTTTTATAATTCTCACATTCTCTTGGTATATTTATATGTACAAGCAAATAAGCTAATGAAATGTGTGATGACCTAGAGTCAGAAAACGAAAATGGGAGAACACCCACAGCATATCTTAAACTAAAGGAATGAAAAAAAATTCAAGCCTCGAGTTGCAATATTGAAAGATTCGGTGGGCAAAATAATTGAATGATGCAGGAGGCACCAAAGTAAGATGGAAAGAGTCCACAGAGTCACTGTGCCCAAAAGAACTAGTTGGTACCCAGCCTTGTAAGTGTGTTTACTTGTATGTGGGTAGAAAACAAATAGCATACTGTTCCATTAAAAGTGAGAGAAAGAAGAATGTGGCATTAAAATATATCACAGGAAGCCATTTATGAGATTATTTAGTAGGAGTAAGTTCCAAAAAGTATCAAATTAAATATACCATTATATACTTGTGTATAAGCCCAGTTCTTCAGCACATTCTTTATGCAGTTTCTGTGGTAAAATTAGGTGCCTCTGCTGATATTCAAGTCGGCTTATACCAAATATTGACGATGATACTGCTTTTATTTTTTAAACTTTTTGCATTTTTAAGCTTTCATGGACATTTTGTTACATTTACAATGGAGTATTTTATGCAGAAAAGGCTTTTATTTAATCCAGAAATTAGGAATTAAGTTATTTTAAGACAAACTATTTAAACATTCATCTTTAAATACCTTGAAGTCTTTTTGAAGCCTATAGGAATAATTGTTGTTTTATTTAGAGCTGTATAGTGGGTGTAACTTTAGTTGCCTCTAATTATTGAGCTACTATATGGCAGTGCTTAATGATTTGCCTGCTCCATGGTTTTCAAAAGTCTTTGTTGCTCACCCTCCTGTGGAGCCTTCTCACTGCCAGTGCAGAAGGGAAAGGCGATGTGGTCGGTTCTGCCTGCTCCTAGCCTTTAACCTGCATAGCAGTTTGACTCAGTCCTACACAGGGGCCCCTGGGAACCGGAGGCAACTCAAAGCCTCGAGTTCAGTTTGAGTTTTAAATGATACCTCAGGCAAATGCTTCAGAGTTTACTTACAAATCATTGTGAAAAACAAGGAGAGGAATGATAGAGTAGATAATTCAGTAAATTCTTGGTAAATCTGTTCCCTAGTTTATGTGTGTGAACATTTAAACCTCTCTTGATTAGTATGTCTTTTATAGTACCACTGAAAAGACCATTCTGACGCTGCTCAGTGCTGTGTTTTTCTGGTTTATTATTTTTTTCACTACTTAACAAAATGTATTTCACTCACAGGAACTGTCAAAAAACCTGGAGCTGAGTACTAACAGTTTCCAGCGACAGCTACTTGCTGAAAAGAAAAGGGCCTATGAGGCTCATGATGAAAATAAAGTTCTTCAAAAGGAGCTACAGAGACTGTATCAGAAATTAAAGGTAAGTTAAAGTAAAGTTGCTTTACTTTGCCTTGTAATGCTAGATGAAACCCTGTCTTTTGAAACAGTGGCTGTTACTCACTCGTTTTTGTAAGATGGTACCGATAACAAGATCCTGATATTCTATTTGGCTCTTTGGAGGAAAGGGTTCACTAAGACAGCCACTCCAAAGCATACCAAAAGTGAACTGCCCGATGCGTTGTCAGGGGTGATGTGACTGAGATAAATTATGAAGCGCTGGGAGAAAACGATGGCCGGGGGATTTCCTGGGTTGCATGGTTGAATAGTCCAGTATTTCCCTCAGACAGCGTCCTGATTTTAAAGTTGTATCAGACAGTGCCCTTCATTTCAGTTTAGAGTCCTCTAATCAGAATTCTTTAATTCTGTTAGAACGGCTGCCCCTCGAGGTTATTGATGTGTTAAAATTGGGTACAAAATTGATTGTTTATATGAAGGGGCTTCATAAAGGTCATGAAAACACATCAATTTTCTTTCCATTCCATTTTCCACAATCTTTTTGAAGCCTCTCATACATGATCTTGCATAGAGTTTTCATTTTTAATCAAATTATCAGAGCTGTAACCCCCCAGTGAGCGAGAACACCCATATTAAAAAGGCGTGGTCTCATTTTTCACTCATCGGTAACTTGGGACCCACCTTTGAGAGACGTAGCTAATTTGTCTCTGACTAAGCTGGAAGCCAATCGAGACAACACGAGCTCTACCAGGTAGAAGTAAATAGAACACAGGCCTGGCCTTGTTTGCTCTCATTTTCTTTTCTGCCAGGGCATAATGGCCTTTGGAATTTTAAAATTGTACAAATGTCTACCTGACTTAAATGTACTAGAATAATTTCTTTCTATAGTTTGAAAGTTATGAAGGAAAGTTAAGCCAGGTCGGTTTCAGTTTGATAAGGAAAATCCAGCTAACAAGGTAAGGGTTTTTGTGTAATGTTTAAGTTGGAGTACACATCCTTGATTCATTGTATTGGGTTTATTTTCAGGAAAAGGAGAGGGAGCTGGATATAAAAAACATATATTCTAATCGTCTGCCAAAGACCTCTCCAAAGAAAGATAAAGAATTGTCACTAAGAAAAAATGGTATAGTGACTATTATTGTTGGAAAAATGATACTGTGAATATTTATTAATAATAGTATAAATTAATACTGAATTAGGACAGACTTTTGAATTAAATGTGTTTGGTATCATTTAAATTTCCTTATAATTAATTTTCAAAAATGTTATCAATATTTTCCATTTTATTCATGTGCTTGTGTGTGTGTGTGTGTTTATCCTTAACTCTGTTATATATTTTGTCATTTTCATTTACTTTCCTGGAGTATTTTATTTTATATTTTTATTAAAAGATCATTTTACTGGGGGCTCTTCTAATTCTTGTTACAATCCATATTATCAATTGTTTCCAACATATTTGTACATATGTTGCCATCGTTCTTTTCTAGACATTTACTTTCTATTGAGCCCTTGGGATCAGCTCTTCTTTTCTTCCCTCCCTCCCCCTCATCACCCCTTGGTAGATTATAAATTATTATTTTCATGCCTTATAACAATCATTGTCTCCCTTCCCCTCTGGTTTCTGTTGTTCTTCCCCCTTTGAGAGTGTGTGTGGTTGTGTGCCATTCATTGCAATTGGTTCTCTCTTTTTCCCCTCCTCTCCCCTTCTCCCCCCCACCTTTTGGTATCGCTATTCCCATCCCTGTTCCTGGATTCCGAGTGCCGTGAGCTTTATCTTTTGTCTGTGCCTGTGTACAGGCTCCGGTCCAGTCCAGAGTGGGAAACAGCACTGGGGTCATGATAGTGGGGGGTGAGCAGGCCTCAAGGAACCAGAGGGATATTGTGTGATCCATCGGTGCTCCTGGACTGTTTTCAAGCAAATTCCAAATATTCATTTCATTCAAATGAAATGAAATTTACGTTGGCATTATATATATCTTTACTTTGTTTTTGTAAAGAAATATACTTTTAAAACATAAATTTTATGCCACAATAGAATTTACAGTTAGATTTGTCTTAAATCCCAGAATTGCTAGTGACAAAAAATAGTGGTGCCAGTTAGTATTCTCTGAGCAAAACATGCATGATTGCATTTTAATGACAAGTATGTACTAAAATATATTGTACCTTTGTTTGATATGATGAGGAAAATCTTTGTTTAATTTCCATGGTAGCTGCATGCCAGAGTGACTTTACAGACCAATGTACAAAAGAAGTGCAAACAAATGAAGACTTTGAGCAGGAAGACTTTCTTGTGACCTCACAAGCAGTTACGTGTTATGAAAACAAGTGGGAGGAACGTGTTACTTTGGTGAGTTTAGCAATAGGATTAGGGACCAAACTCTAGACTTAAAGTTACTCCTGGAAACAGAATTTCAAACATCAATGAGAGGATTAAATGGGGACCTGGGTTACCTTTCAGCATTTTTTTTGGATAATAACAAGTGATGAAGTTTATAATGTTCTTTATATCTACCCTGTCACTTTACGGGGCATCAGACAATGGTAGTTGTATTAGTGAGCTGCAGGCTACGTTGCTGCTGCGAAGAGACCCAGAAGACAGGGATTCATGCCAGGCGAATAGTTTGCATCCCTCACAGTCGACTGAAGAGCAGTGCGTTAGCCGGGACAATAACAGCTCTGTCCCGTGCTTGTGGTCCTCTCTTCTTGCTCTCCCGTTTTAAAGAGTGTAGTTGTCCTCTGTGGGCTGGGTATGGGCTCGCCTCTCTCATGGGAAGGGAGAGCACAGAAACAGAGGGTGAATAGCTTTTGCCCTTATGCACTCACCCTTGGCACACACGTCCCATTGACCCTGTGTAACTGGAAGAGAAATTATCAAATGTAGCTACCATGTAAGCAGCCCTGTGTTCTACTAAAACTCAGTATTCTGTTACTACAAGTAAGTCGTGGAAACTGGATACGAGAGAGCCGTTCATAGTCTTTCCTAATAACAACTTTTTATTTTACTTGCATTTAAAAATGCACATACATATACAAAAGGAGCCATGGTAGAAAGGGATTTTAAGTTGAAAGTACTTTTGTTTGATTTAAGCGCTATAAATTGTTTTAATTTGAAGCTTTGAGCGTAGTAGAAATCCTGACTGATTTCCTGTAGTCATTACTGCATAGGTTCACCATCATCTCACTTGGCCACTGTAGTTAGTTAATAAATAGCCTTGTCTCAGCTAAATCAATCAGATTTTTGGGGGGTAAATGTACAAAGCAAGAAACTTTTGACACTTCTCCAGAATTTTTTTTGGTTCTCTTCTATACTGGTTTTAATATGTCTTATAAATGAATGCTTACAATTTTAACTAAATAAGTGTTTGAAGCATCTTTGAAAGGTAATAGTTTGGTTGATTATTTGAAAATTTGCTTTTATTTCAAAATTAGTTGGTAATCATGTCTAATGGAAAGGTAATCTATGACATCTGAGTAATTTCCCCCTAATAATAGGATCTGGAGCCCCAAGAGAGAGGTAAGCATGAAGCAGCAGATATTATGAATCCAATTATAGAAGAAGAAGAAGAAAAAATCATAAAAGAACTTGATGCTATAAAACAGGAGGTTGAGACTCTGGAGAATGGTAAGAAAAAGGGTTTCAGTAAGCGATGAGTCGTTATTCCCTGGGCAAGAGCTGGCTTCCTCCGGCGTCTTCTCTGATAGGAGTAGGCTTTATGGAAACAGGGCTGGGTGATGCGGTAGTGGGGAAGCACAGCCTTGGAATGGATCTGAGGACAGGGAGAGTCAGTTGCTCCTCTTTGACTTTAGGGAAAAGGGACAGTGACTTTCAGAACATGTAAATGAGCGAGCAATCACACGAAGGAAAATGCACGTGTTTTGTTTATTACCTACGGTTGAGGAGACATGTCTGGAAAATAGCCCACATTAGTGAATTGGTGTTGATACATAGTAGTTTATCATTTATGTATAAAATCAGTCAATTGTGAAGTCCTAAATATAGGAAAGAAAGTTGGGACTTTCTTGGGAGAAAGAAAACTCTCTACCCCTGGGGAGTGACCGTCTCAGAACCCCACAGGGGCAGTTCTACCCTGAGCTATGGGGTTGCTGTGAGTCGGCATCAACTTGTCCGCAGTGAGTTGGTTTTTTCTTGTTGTGTTTTTCATACTTGAATATACTCCTGTCATTCTTCCTTGGTTTTGTACGTAAACTAAATTTTATAACGTGTTCAATCATAAACTGTAAATTACAGTTTCAGATACTAAAATGAAGTTTAGGAAAAATGTTCCTTCTGAATAAAATGTTGTAAAGCTATGGGGACGAAGGGTTGTTAGCTCTGATCTACTGTATTGATTATTTATATGGTAGCTGCTTATAGAGAAATCTCCTCCTTTAGCTGTTCATGAAGTAAATTTATGACCCAATTGTTGCTTAAATTAATATGTATGTGTATACATCTATATATGTTGATTTGATTTTTTAAACAAATGACTATTGATATAGAAGCTATATTTACATCACTGTTGGTTAATGCCCAGAGTGAGATATTGATTTCACTTTTAAACTACAGAATGAAAAATTAAATATTGGATCAATTCTAAGTCATAAGAAAAGGAATAAAGTAACAGAAGATTGCCATTTTTTTGGTCTCTTTTTACTGATTTTATTCCTGAAGATGATCATAGAGATCATAGAGACCTGGGATGATCATAGAGATCAGGGAACCTGTATGCCATTTACATAAGTTAGCAACTTTATAGTGTTCTTGTATATATTAATATTTTTAATTTTTCATTTGGAAATAACTTCAGAATCATTGAAAAGTAGCAAGAATAGACAAAGAACCATTTAAGAGTAAGTTATATATCTTATGCCTCATACCCTTAAGTACTACTATTGATGACCCAATTTATTTATTTAGTTTAAAACAAGAGCATTTTCTCATATAGCCCATTATAATGTTCATCTTTGAGAAGTTTAACTTTGATTACAATTCATATATATCTAATCTGTCATCCAATGTCATTTAACTTTTTTCAGTTGACACAATATATCATTCATAGCATCATCCCTACTTGAAAGATATGATCTTGAATTGAGTTGTCATGTTTCTCTAGTCTACTTTAATGTGGAATAGCATATCAGCTTTTATGTTCTGTGATGTCAATAATTTTACAAATGCAGGCTAATTTTTAAATAGAATCTTCTGCATTTTAGGTGTGCGTGAAGCTTTCATAAGATTCTACATCTTCCAGAATGTTACATAAGACTCAGGGCTTCTTAGATTTTTTTCTACTAGTAACCCCGTTTTACCAAAGAGACTTGCAGCGTGAGCCCGTGCTGCGGAAACGGCCCCTCGCGGCAGGCTCGCCGCCTCTGGACGCGGTCTTAGCGGCAGAGAACGCTCATACTGGAGGCGCCGCGCACTGCTGTCTAGTTCTCGCGAGCCCGCGTCCAGTGACATGACCCTTATTGGGGTTGCGGCCTACATTGCTGTGACTTCCTCAAGACAACAACATCAAGGGTTTTCATTTATTTTAATTCTACATATCTTTACTCCATTCGTTCATCTGTTTGTCTGCCCAGGCATCCATCATCTACCATGTAGTGTGCAGTACTGTATTAATGATGGCAGAGAATTTTCTTGCCCACTCATATTTAGAGCGCTTTTTAAACAATAGATGTAGATGGTAGATGCAATATGCACTACATGTCTCCTATTTGAATCCTATAATATCAAGTATAGAAATGAACTTTATGATGTTCATCTTTACTGCACTTATCTAGTCAAAATTACAGACTGCTGTTTTGTTAAAGATAGTAACTAAATTTTCTTGTTTAATAATATTGTCTGCCCTAAAATCATGTATTTATATTTTAAATTTCATACAGAATGGGAAAGAGAGGAATTTGATAAAAAACAAAGAGAAAATATATTTTTACTGAAAAGAGAAGAAAAGCCAGAGTTGGAAAGTGGAAGATACCAAATGGAGGCATACCAATTTCAGGACATTAATAAATTAGGAGAAGAGGAGGAAGAAGAAGAAAGACTAAAGAGAGAGATGCTTCTTGCTAAACTGAATGAGATCAGTCAAGAGCTCGAAGATTCAGGGAACCGAAAACACCCTCCTCTGCCGCTGCTGACAAATTCTGAGTCCAAATTAAACTCCCCAGAGAAAAGCCCCAAAGCACACATGTCCTCCGAATCGTCTGAGCGGTCGTTGAATGGACATGATTTGCAAGGCCTTTTCCACTACCGAAGTATCAAAGGAGAGGACTGGAGTCCCAGAGCCACGCGAAGCGAAGCCTCTCCAAACGAGCTCACATTTGGCAGCTATGTGCCTTCCTTTGCCAAAACATCCGGGAAGCCTAATTTATTTGGTCCAAAAAGTGGCATTTTGGAATTCCCAAGTAATGCTATGGAAAAACTTAATACAGACAGTGTGGGCTTAATGACCAGACGAGAGAAAAAAGCAAATCTGATGGAGCAGCTCTTTGGTGCCGGTTGCAGCAGCACCAAAAGCAGTGAGCCCACTTCTCTGGCTGCCGGCAGAGGAGACTTTGCTCCCCTCAGTCTCCCCCCTGGGGGTCAAAGCAGCAGAGGCCGAGAGCAAGATGAAGACGATGACTTCTTCCTCAGTGAAGGGAAAAGTTTTAATCCAAATAGAAGCAGATTAAAACCTGCAAACAATAGACAAACAGTGAAAACAGTTGAGTCTGTAGAAGATGAGATTGAAGAAGTAGCACTGAGATGACTGACTATATATTTTCCTATTGTAAATATTAAAATATTTTAGTACGGTATTTATTATAAAAATTTATACTTGTTAATGCTGAAAGTTCTTAATGTTTTTAATAGCTAAATGCAAATTTTTAAAAGTAGATCATATCTACAGCCACATAGTTAGCTTGCCAAGAATGAGAAAGCCTTTTGAGTGAAATTAAAAATAGGATGTAATTTACTTTTCACTTGCAAATCCGCTTTCCCTCTTCCTCCAGCTCTCTGGGAAGTTTCACTCTGTGGAAGGGTATATTCATTTTCTCCTGATGTATTTTTGCTCATTAAAAAATGAGTTTAAAACTGGCTTTCCACTGGCCTTTGAGTGGAAATTAAGGGTTTGAGGTTCTGAGTTGGGAAGAGTAGCTCCCATAGGGTAGAAAACAGTGCTGTGTGGGAGCCCTGCCCTTGGGATCAGGAGGGGTGGGTCCCTGTGCCTGGTGAAGCAGAGCCCTCTTCAGTGCTGACAGGCAAAGGGCAGCATTGGGGTTTTCTCACCCTTTGGAAATACAGGAAGACAGTACACATTTTCCAGTTAAAATGCCTTAAAACCGCTCAGACACAATGGTGATCGCATTGAGGTTGAATTCAGAAGGCTTACTTTCTGTTAGCCAGGGCAGTTTTCCCTCGTCAGGGTTCACCAGGGGAGGCTTGTGAACAGTGTAATCAGTAATCCTCGCCCTCCCACATCCTGCGTGTGTCCAGGGATGTGAGATTTCATACCAGTACAAGGAATAGAAGAAATATCATTGCATTGTAGAAAGATTTTCAACTCAATTATGTTTCCAGAATAATATAATTTGGAAATTTTAATATGTACTTTTAATATTTGAACTGACCCTCCAACCAAGGAGACAGCAGCATAGTGTTATTGGACTCACAGGGCTAATTTTAAAGCAGTCTCAGACAAAGTTTGCATTAGGGCTTCTGCCATGTAAAGTCGATTGGATGGTTTCTTAGTGAAATACATTGGTCTTTTTTTGGGGGGGGGGGCCATTATAATTCAGCCACAAAACTGTCGATGAGCTTGGATTTTGTAGGTAATTGGTCATTAAGCACTAACACACAGCAAAGAAAAAACACGAATAAGAAGCAGACTGGAAATAGTGTTTCAGGGATGGAATGAAAATTTATAATGTCAGTACACCTAAAATGAGCTGCTGTGTCAGAATTTTTTAAAATATGTATATGCTCGTAATTTTGATTTCTGCTGCCAAGCATACATACTAATGAGGACTGGTGTTTTGTTTTACCTGAATTCTTATAAATGCTTATTATTGAATTTCATTTCAGTACTTTTTGACAGGACTTAGACTGGTTGGGCTATTTTAGGTCTCAGTTCAAACATTTTTCACCTGTCATCTTCTAGTTTATGTTACTATCATTTATTGGGAACACAGTCTCCCCAAAGTGTTGGATTGTATGAAGAAATGTTCTTAATAGAGATTTTTATGTCTGATATAAATAAGCATTGGATATTTTATAAATCATTCCAATATATGTAAAACAATCTTGTAATGCAGTTCTTGATTAAATGTAATTAATAAATAATGTTCATTTTGTGAATTTAGCTGCTAATTTTTCTGCCAAAAATTCTAATATTTAGATTGTTTCAAAATTTATTTTTTAAGCCTTTTAAATAGTAAAATCTTATGTTCAATTCATTTTAAGTGGTCTTTTGCTTTTTTCTACCTAATGTTTTCAAAAAACCTTTTTTAATCAAAAGTTTTCTATCATTTTATATCTAGTAAGACATATTTACTTAAATTAGACCCAAAATTAACTTATGGACAGAAACATTAAAATTGGAGGTGAAGATGTATATGATAGGTGTTCATGAACAAACCGTAGAGAGTAAATCATTTTTCTAAAGGTCAAGTAAAATTAATTATTTGTACTCAGAGCCTCTTATTAATAAAAATTAAAAAGATACCGTGAGTCTGTATTTGATCCCTAAGGTTACTCGGAAAATATACCATGGAAACAGGAACCACAGGGTTAATCTTTATTTCATTATTCACCATTTTTCCTTTATCTCTCTCATGCCTTATCCATATTTTTAGTTCAAGTAGATGAATTTGCCCTAAGACAGGTTAGATAGTTTGCTACTCTTATCAGATAATTATAGTTTTAATTAGTTCTTTCAGCCTTAATAGCTATCTTAATGGCACATGCTGCTCATAATATATATAAATTTTAAAAGGTGTTAGTAAGGAGGGTTAAATTGAATTATGAGTTAAACCAAATTGTTACGGGGCTGACTTGTGAGTTTCTGATACTCCAATCATCTCCTTTCTCAGAAATAGTAAGAAGCTGGTTTCCCCCATTGGGTGTTCATTGGATACAGTAGACAAATCTGTCTTAAGAAAAGAGAATCTGTAGTATGGTAATAATGTGTTTTTTTAGAATGAAAGAAAATACAGTCGGATTATGAACACAATCAGCCTCAAAAGCTTTTCTATACAATAAATGCCCATCTCACAGTAAAGCCTTCTTTTCTATTATTTGAAAGAACTCTCCCTTGATTAAACAAGCCTCCAGTTACTCATTAAGTTCTTATTGAATGCTTCTCAGGTGCCTTGCACTGAGTGAGTTAGGTGCTAAGAAAATGTAAGACCAACAAGGGCCCCAGGGAGGCCTCATGGAGGCAGTACCGCAAAGCGAACAGATAGCACAGTGGGGTTTGAAAGCACATGGCTCACACCAGCCTCCGCAGGATCTCCCTGGCTACCTTAGACCGCAACTCTCAGTTGAGTAGGTCTCATAAATCGAGGGTAAGTCAAAAATTGCCACGAGGGTTCCAGTTTATGTATGGCGTGGGTTTGTTTTTTTTTCAAACAAGATGTGCTTAGACATGTTTCCGTGATCAATGGATAGCTGTCGACAAGCCCCCCCCCCAACACACACACAAACACACACATGCATACACAAAAGCCCAATCAGAACAATGTCTTCATAGGGGATCTGCTGAGCCAGTTAAACTTAAGGCAGAGATCTCAGAGATTGTTTTGGGGACTCCCAAGGGGTAATCTGGGTAGATTTCCTCAATGGACATAGGATGACAATAAGGGCTTATTAGGAAGAAGTTTGATGAGAACTGCATTAGTGAGAAAAGGGCAGGGAAGCGCTACAGAAGAGTTTATTCCCATCACAATAATGCACCTGCACATCCCCATGGTAGCAAAGCCTGCCTATGAGTGTTTGTTGGGGAGGCTTGCTCCATCCGCCCCACAGCCCTGCTCTGGGCACTTCAGACTTCCCCCTGAGCTGGACGTTGCAAGGGAACATGGCTTTGAGTTTCCTGAGCATGCCCAAACTGCCCTCCTCACGTGGTATACATGGAGAGTGCAGAGAGATGGAAACATGGCTTTGGAAGAGGGGGTGTTGAGCAACAATAGTTTCACATTTTAACATTTTATTTAGTAAAGTTACCTTTGTAGCAATACTTTTTATGGTTATGAAGAGTAAACTAAAAACAGGCTAATGCTGGTACGCTACAGACAGTAAACTGAGCTCTTCTATTGTTGAGTGCCTTCAGATCGATGCTGATTCCTGTAGCCGGAATGACACCCTGCCTGATCCAGCACCATCCTCACAGCTGTTAGGTTTGAGCCATTGTTGCAGCCACTGTGGCAGTTCAGCTCTTGGGGTCCCCTCCTCTGCTGACCAAGCGTGATAGCCTTTTCCTGGAGCTGGGCTCTCCTGGTAACATGTCCCGTAGTTACAGCTAATGACAACTTTGTCTGCCGAAATAGTACAAAAAGTAGAGTCCAGGTATCTACATTGACACTATACTTTGTACAAGATACGAGCAGAAAAGGATCCCAAAGTGGAATTTCATTAACTACCATAAGACAGCTGCACTGCATACATTGTGCCTCTGGGGTCCACACTTAGAAGTGTCCTTACTTTATTCAGCATTAAATGTGCACAAAGCTTGACACGCTTATTTCCTTGTTTACTGAAGAGTAGAAAACCCCCAAACAGTTCAGTGACATTTGGAGCTCATCATGGGGAGCGCTGCTGCCCCCACAACCAAATCCCTGATTGTATAATATTAGGGTTTGCACTGCAGCGCTCCACAACATCCCTGTGTGTCCTTGCATAAATTACAGCAAGGGCCAGTTTCCTCTGTACGCTGGGGCTAATGACAGCTCCTACCTCATGGCACTTGGACAGCAAATGAGCTTCTATGGGACGTGTTCAGAGTTGGAAGCACTTACATGTTTGTTGTTGTTGCTGCTCTTTGGAACAGATGACTGGGAAAAGGTAAGGGGCTCCAGAAATCATCTTGTTAGGTACATGGAGTTGCTCCCACCTCATCGTGACCCTGCATTCAACAGAACACTGTCAGGGTTCAAATACTGTGCGAAGACTGCTCCTCTTCCCTTTGCTGGGTCCTACTTTCAGGTAGACCTCACTTGGGAAAAGTTCTGCAATTGATACTTCAAGCATCCTTCCCTCAATTGGCAATACCGAAGGGAAAGAGAAGGGCTGCCTTCTACCTGCCAGATGCTTGATTGGCCTCATTTGTGTTGGGTGCCCACCTGGACATTCCTCTTCCCTCACTTCAGGAATTGATTCGGATTTTTGTGGAATGGGGGAGATGTGGGTTTTTCTGATGGAACTATACACCTAAAGGTTATTTCCTAAACACATCAAAAAAAGTTTTGGAAGACTTAATGGAAGGAGCATAAGGTATTTTACTCAATAACCCTTATTCCCTGAAACAAGTAAGTTGTTTGTTTAATGAGACATTACAGCCATATGGAAGCACACGGGTTATTCTAGAATACTGTAAGATGGCTGTCCAAGAAGTTTACACTGCACTCATCAGTTCAAAGGCTGAGAGCCAGATACTTACTCTCCCATACCGCACTGTGAGTATCGAACCTCACATGACTGAACGTAGTCTCTCCCATTCGTGAAACAGGGGTGTAATCAGAGTGGAGTAGAAAGATCACTGACTGGGACTAGGGAGCTGGACTGACATTTTTACCACTTAACTAATTATAATTTTGGTCAGATTGTTCAGCTTTTATTAAGGCTTATCAGCTCTAACATGGGGTTGATCATTTCTTAACAGGATGGTGACGATTAAATGAGATGGTGTCCTTTTGAGACTATAAGCGATACCCGTCACTATAGAAACCATCTTCTAGTCAGCATTTTATGTGTGATTTTTGCATTGGGATTCCAAACTACTTTTTTGTTTAAAACAACAGAAGCTTGCCAATGTGGACTTTTAAAGGTTAAGGGTATGCCAATTTACCCCATAATTTTCAGCCTTCTATTGAAATAACACTTGCCCTTATAGGGCAAGGTAAAGGTTACAATGTCCACGAGAAGGATAAGAAGGTGTTTTGCGGCTCTTTGACAAGTAGCCCGTGGGAGCAGCAGTTTACACACATAGTTTTGCTTCACTGGCTGTTCCCATGGAGGAGCAACAGATACAAATCAGGAGCCCAGCGCTGCGGTTGAAGGCAGCACATTAGAATTCAGAATGAAACCTCCAGACTGGTGGAGCTAGGGGGTGTGCCCTGAATATTCAGCATGGCTAAGGGTAGTTGGCGTCTTTCTTTGACCTGAATATCAAATTGAAAAATCGCTGACCCTGTTCATATTAGTCCTGGTTAGACACTTTTTGTACAATCTTTAACAATACCTCATAGATTTCCAATATTCCTTTTTACTCTAAAAAGCCCAGGAGTTACTGCTATGCATAATCAGGTAATTGTGGATACTGAAAACTAATGGGTATACCTGGTAACAAAGGTACAATGAGGCATCTTCTATTAAAAAAATCATTGCCATCGATTAAAAAAATCTTAAATCTTTAGCTTCAATATTTGCTTCTACTTTATGTAACATCTATAATCTTTACTCTGCTAAGCACTTAGAGCTGCTCCTACAAGTGTCAGCACAAATGTGTACAACCTTCGACCAAGAACTTTTTTCAGTAGGAAAGTATACCTAACTGCACCAAGGACAAATGAACATACACACACATACACACACACACACACACACACACACACACACACACACACGCCCTGCCTCCAGGACATTTATTAGAGATGCTCATTCTCAGGTCCTCCAGGGGATTCTGCTGCAGCTTGAATCTGAGAAGAGACTCTAAGGCAAGAATCACACTGAGGAAGTGCGGGGCTTCATATCCAAACCTGGCTCCCAGCGGGGTTTGTGCATCCGAGTGTACCACTGAAGGGTTGAGGTCAAGGTGCTCCTCTGCCCAGTATGTGAATCAGAAAGTACAACTGGCGCTGATCTGTACTTTTCAATTCTCTAAAGGAATATTTGAACCAGTCCGGAAAGAACAATCACCATCCACAAGATCGAGGGCATCATACTCATCCCTCAGCATAGCCTGTAATCCCTGACATTCAACGAACCTTCCAGAAAAACTAGTCAATCTAATTTAAATGTGATGTCCTTCTGAGCACCAGGGTTCTGGCCACTGCTAAAATGAGTAAATGAAATATATCAATTTTTTTAAAATTTGAGAAAAGCATATGCGTGTTGTGACATGTATGCTTCACTCACTGTTCTGGTGGGTCCTTGGTGTGCTTGAGGTCTCAGGAACGAAAACTGTCTAAAGTGAATTAGCCTACATAGAGGGAATAAATTTCCTAAAGGCAAAAATAAGAGCGACATGTTTATCCCTATTATTTCTCTTTTGTCTAGATTTAACTGTCATTTTTACTTTTATCTGTAAAACCTTTTTGAGGTGAATCAGGTGACGGTTTACAGAGAAGATCATCGATCTCACATTCAACTGAGACAGGCATGGAAGAGCCTGGATGCCTGCTCCCCCACATCTCAAGTTCGGATGACGTTGAAGAATGCCCCTAAGCCAACACATAGGGGCGCAATCACAA
Organism: Tenrec ecaudatus; assembly: GCF_050624435.1. Classification (NCBI taxonomy): domain Eukaryota; kingdom Metazoa; phylum Chordata; class Mammalia; order Afrosoricida; family Tenrecidae; genus Tenrec; species Tenrec ecaudatus. The sequence continues at coordinate 94,813,565 of NC_134536.1, forward strand.
CCCACATCCAAGTAAACTTTAAACTTGTGGTATAGTGCAATAACCAAGTCATGTTCAAGTTCCTCTAACAAAAAGATGTTTCTCTCCTCTGTTAGAACAATGGGTTTGAATTCCACTCTCTGATCAGTATCTGGCCAGCTTCTGGACCCAGAACTTGGAGAGAACCAGACACCTGTGGTTTTGAGATGAACCCAAGAGCAAAGATCGCCCAGGCAGAGGACTTGAACCCAAGGAACCATCTCCCTGGTTCCAGGGGTTATTACAGCATCCCATAATAAGTAATGCTATCCCCAAGAAGCTTTGGTCATAGTCCCCATTTTGAGCATCTGCTGTGTGTGCACTCAGTTACCATAACCCCACACGTGTAGACTGGATTCATGGAACTCTCCAACTCCTTTCATGAGCAAATACAATGTCATTCCTGCCCAACCTCCCTTGAAAACATCCCCTTGGTCCTCATTTGGGGAGATGTCTTGGGCATTGCCTTGGGCCCCTCCACGTCTCCCCTTGCAAAATGTTCCTCTAGCCAATCGATCTTCTCCACATTCACCCCTTGCAAGGTACCTCTCTCTCTAATCTTTTCGCTTGTGAAGTAGGTTTGCTTCCTTGTTTTGTTACACTTACTCAGCAGGGAAAGGACCTTCAATCAGCGCTTGCTCTGGTAACAGCAACCCATGCAGGCTTTGGTTCAGCTCATCCATTACAATTCCTTCAATGCATTAATCATTCCAGTTTCTCCTTTTGTTTCCGATTTCTGTTCACCTCCTTTCATAATCTCCTGAACTGTGTCATTGAATATGTAAATGCTGCCTTTAAAAAATCTTAAACGGCTTATTATTCGATTACAGCGGTGAAGTCAGTTCCAGACCGAGGGCCACCGCCTTTAGAGCTGTCACTTGTCTCTGCCCAGTAAGCCTGGTCTCTTTCATGATTTTGAGGTTTGTTCCACATTCTGCTCCCGTACTATCCAAGACCTTATTCTGTGATCCTTTTCTCGATGGTTGGGAGAGGCAGTGGGGCACTGTCTAGTCTTTCTGGTCTCAGGGTTGTGGAGACTGATGTTTGCATGGTCCACACGTCCGTCCGCGGAACTAGCTGCTTCCAGATGCCTTTCCAGTTTCATCACTCCTCTTGCCTCCAAACAGGCAGAGGCCAATGGATGCCCTTTAAATGGTTGCTCGGGAGCTTGTAAAACCCCAGTTGCTACTCACGGACGGACGTGGGATGTAGACTTTCACCCTCATTAATCCACTTCTCCTGTGTCCTCTCTTTATATGCATGTGAAAGGGTATGTAAACAAGAATTTACATATACATCCAGAAGAAAGGTTTACTTACAGACACAAAGTAAGCTATATTCCCACGAGTCTGGATTTCATTTCCTCTACACAGTTTCCATACGTTGTTCTCTGGCTTTCTTGATTTACATGTCTTATTACCAAAAAAAAGAAAGAAAAAGAAACGCATCTTGGATAGATCATTTTGTTTGTAAGCTGATGATGTGGTGCAAGTAACAGGCGGGCACAGTAGTGGTCGTGATCGTGAGGTGGGAAGAGTGTAGTGGGCGGAAGTGGTGGTGATGAAAATAGCTCTAATTCCACGTGTGTATTCAAGAGCTTATTTCTCTAGGGCTCAAATCCCATCAAGTGCACCTCCACTTGCAAATGTATATTTGGATGGACCAATAGAAATGCAGCAGGCCTGCAAGTTTTGAATATATCCATAAAGTTGTGATTATCCCAATATAATTTTACCCCGAGACTAGCAATTTCTGAGAATAATTGATATATTGATTCTGACATTCCCACTGGAATCACAACTTCACTAAATTCCCTGCTGGACAGTTCATTAATAAACATGTTCCAGACCAGTGAGTCCTCATTTTCATTATGATGTTCTTCCGATTTTTCTCCTCACCAACAAAATTCATTTTCAACTGTGGCTTAATTTCTGTGTCTGTTTTTAAATATCTTTTTGATTAACTGCTAAATTTGATGGAGACCAGCAGCCTAATTAAATCGCTGTGCATTGTCAGTCGGGTCTTTCCTTAGCTGCTGAGAGGTTGCTAGGATACATTCTTAAAGATACTATTCTTTTGATTAACAGCAAAAACGAGATTGCCCAAGTAACATTTTATTAATTCATAAAAATACAGGTCAGAATTGCATTTAAATTTATAGCATGATGAATGCTGTATGTCCTTAGATGCTTTCAGCATTACTGAAATGTGTTTAGGTACACTTACAAAGAATGTGCTTTGAATAACAATTTAGTGGATAAGAATTAGTTGTTTTTTCTTTCCTTTTTTTAGGGAGAACATTCCTTTGTGTCGCTCAATATATATGGATTTGAAATGGAAAGAATTCTGAATTTTAAATGACCACTAAGGAAACTCATCTCCATTGAGTCTGCAGCCCTGCAGACATCCTGTTGAGATTATGATGATTATTCAGGGGTGTATTCAGTTCCAAAATTTCATATAAAACGCTGTCATTGTCTCTGATTTTGAAATTGCAAGTCTGAAACCCGGTCATTTGCTGTATTCTATATAAAAACCGTGGCGGCAGAAATCTTTTGAGGAATATAAGTTTGTGGTGTCGCAACTTCACATAAGCCACAGTTTGAACCCGCTGTGTGGAAATACTACCTTATCTTAGTAAATAACACTAAGAAATATGTATGTCCACGTGTATTTTTATATATGCATCTTATAAATGTAGCATCAGATTTTGTTTCATGTGTTATCTTAACATGGGTTCATAGAGGAAAGGTAGCAATATTAATAACATTAAATCAAGAAGTTTCCAGAGTAAAACAGCTCTATCCCTTTAGATGTGAAATGGACAGTGATTGCAGAGGTTAAGAACTGTACAATGGCTTTAACTGGATGACATTTCTTCTAACAATGGCTTTACGGCTGATAGTCTAAAAATAATGGCCTGAATCGACTCAGTGTCCAACAGCAGTCGTCCATTTGTCCATGCATTTAATAAGCGTTTATTGGGCTCCTTTGAGATATAATGTATTAGATATAATGCAATTTACTAGAAGTCGTCAAAGGACTTTCAGATGCAATATGACACAAGATACTCATTTTGGAACGGTCAGTCCTATGTAGAAGATGGATTGAACTGTTCAGTAATTAGAGATAAAAAATAATGAGAGCAAGAGTCAGTGAAAATACCTTTTGGATGTATCATAGAATCATTTCTAAGAGAACTGATAGCACTTGGCCATATCAGTTGGATGTGGGGAGAGGGAGCAGGAAGGGGCCCGGGATGGACTGTGTTGGGCTCTGGGCGAAAAGCGCCCGCACTGGGTGAGGGTGCAGGTGGGGTAAGCAGTCCCATTTCAGACACACTAACTTCGCTATGGGATGTCCATAAGGGCCTGTCTGGAAGATGGAAGGAAGATCAACATCAGTGATATGAATTCTGAATTCAGTCACACACACGGACTTTGCAGCCACGGGTGTCCACCAGGTGACTGGGTGAGTAAAAAGTGTGGGTACAATGAGTCAAGAAGGTTGAAGAAACGGTCATGTAAAATTCTACTTCAGAAAAGGGGTTTTCCTAAAGACCATTTTCTCACCTTGCTTTTGAGTCATCCGTAGCTGAACGGTGCAATTAACAATGCTTATGAAGCACGGCCTTTCCCTGTAGTTGCCTCTCTTCAAATCTTCTAAGGCAAGAGAAGTATCGTTTGAATAGGAGAGGCTATCGTTTGGAATAGTATTAGGAAGAAGAGGCCTTGACCTTCCATAATTTGCCACTGCTAAACTTTCTAAAAGGGATTAAAGACATTTTAAGTTATTTTTCCATTATCACAAAGAAACAAGCTCATTGAGGAAACAGACAAAATACATAAGCAAAAGAATATGCAACCCACCTATAATTCCACCACTCACTTGCAATGACTTCGATTCTGCATAATCATGTCCCTTTCTGGACTTTGCTCCTGTTCAGTTGACAAACATTTTCCTGCACACATTGATTGTTGCGGCTTCTCTTCATTAAACTTTTTTTTCTAGTTGTTACCCTCCGTGGTTCAAAATAAAAATAATATGACAACAAATACAACGATTTTTTCTTCCTATCTTTGTCACTCATGGAATAGTGATACATTTGTACATATAACTAACCATTTTTATTTTGGGTTTCTAGGGGAGTCTTCTAGAATTTACGCAAATTAAGGCTATATGAATTCTTATTCTTTTTATATACTCTTGTAGACTTTGATGCCCCCCCCCACATACACATGTAGCATATTTCTTGGTGCTCTTTCTTATCATTACATATAAAGCATTCATGTTTTTCTTACAGCTGCATGATATGCATTATTATGGAGATATCACCGTTACTCTGCTTTAGAAAAAAGAGCACTGTCATTGAGTCAATTCAGACTAAATATAATGAGCACTGCTTCTTTTGGTTTCTAAATCTAAATCTTTATAGAAGCGGACAGCCTCTTTTTTTCTCTCTTGGAGCAGCTAGTTGGTTTGAACCACCTACTTTTGGCTAGCAGCCCAAACCTAGCCCACAGCACCACCAGGACTTCTTGTTAATTTTCTTAAAGAAAACAAACAAACAAACACACACTGCCATTCAGTCAATTCTGAGTCACTTTGACCCTAAAGAATAGATTACATCTGCCTCTGGTTTCTGAGACTATAATTTTTTTATGAGAGTGGAAAGCTACCAGGCCCTGACTAATGGACTTTAGATTTGCTTCTGGTCTTTTGTTATTACATTCAATACTTCACTGTATGAAGATTTTGTACATATAATTTCACATGTATATAAGTATATCTGTAGGGCAAGTTCCTAGAAGTGGAATTGGTGGCTCAAAGTGTATAACATTGGTGATTTTAACATCCTATCAAATTATACTTCATGGTTTTAACCACTTAACATACTTCACAGCAATATAAATGCCTATACTGACCATCTAATGGACATTTCATTGTAGTCTTTTCTTTCACCATTTATTCTTTCACTACTATTTGGATATGTAGAAGTTATTCTTTTGAGTTTTCATGTTGTAATGGTATTAATAATGATAGTTTTGCTTCCTTGTATCCATTTTACATATCTTTATTTTCTTTCTCTAAACGAAAGGGTCCTACCTGAGCATGATGTTATACAATAATAGTTATAGTGGGCATAACTCTCTGGAACATATTTTTAGTAAGAATGCTTCTATTGTTTCCCCTTTAAGCATAATGATGAGTTTTAGGCTGAGATATATTTGCTCGGCATGTTAAAACTGATATAGACCTTTTCCCACTAGAGGTTTTTTTTTTATCATGAATGGTTTGTTCATTTTTTTTCTTCTAATTTTTTTATTGCGGCTTATTAAGGATCCCTGGTGGTTCAATGGCTAAGTTCTTGACTGCTAATCAAAAGGTCCCTGACTTGAATCTACTAGCTACTCCCTAGAAGAATAAACCTGTGTTCTGTCTTGTTTTGGTACTTATTATTGTCTCTGCATGTCTATCTAGATAAGATAGGTGGGATAAACAATCCGGAGGAGAAATAAAATGGGACTGACAGTTCCAGCAGGACACGGGAGAGGGAGAGGTGGCAGAAAGGAAGTAGGTGTTAAAAAGGGAACAAGTGATCTAAAATCGAAGGTGAGGAGGGTGTAGGAGACCTGGTAGGGCTTGATCAAGGGCAATGTATCCAAGAGGAATTATTGCTGCTTTTCAGGAAGAGAAATCAGAGCATGGAACACTGGTTTCTTGAGACGGGCTTCATTGCTGCTCCATCCCATTGCTAGAACTCACTCACAGGACCTGGCTGCACGGAGGTTAGAATAATGTAGTTCAAGTGTAAACCCACGAAGAAGTGAAAATAGATTGGGAGTGGGGAATAGTTACTATCTGTGCTGTGTAAATTTGGTCATATTTTGAACACTTGAGTATATTTTAATTGGTCCAACAGTAGTAGCATAGCTGAATGAAAAATAAAATTTATGTCTTGATGAATGTACAGCAGTGAAGTCCCCTGGGAATACCAAAAATAAACTGTGGAGGCCAGGGCGTGGCACCCCATCAGACTCAACCAGAAAACACTCCTAAAGGTCAACAAGCAGACCTGGAGCTATTTATAGGCTTTTCTTTCTTTGCCCTTGGTTTTGTTGTTCTTTTCTTTTCTTTTGCTCTGTCTTGTTTTTGTGCATGTTATTGTCTCTGCGTGTCTATCTGGATAAAGATAGGTGGGATAAACAATCCAGAGGAGAAAACAGTGAACCAATGGTTCAGGGGGCGGGGGGGACATGGGAGAGGAGGAGTGGGGGAAAGGAAGTGGGTGTTAACAAATCCAGGGACAAGGGAACAACAAGTGATCTAAAATTGATGGTGGGGAGGGTGTAGAAGGCCTGGTAGGGCTTGATAAAGGGCAATGTAACTGGGCAGAATTACTAAAACCCAAATAAAGGCTGAACACGATTGTAGGACAACAGAAAGTAAAAGGAAATAGAGGAAAGAGCTAGAAGGCAAAGAGCATTTATAGAGGTCTAAATACAGGCATGTACATATGTAAATATATGATAATCTATGTACAGATACTTATAGGTTTAATATTAAGGTAGCAGATGGACATTGGGCCTACACTCAAGTACTCCCTCAATGCAAGAACACTTAGTTCTACTAATCAGGCACTCTATGATGCTCACCTTCCCAGCATGATCATTGAAGACAAAATGGGTGCATTAGCAAATATGGTGAAGAAAGTTGATGATACTCAGTTTTCAAAAGATATAGCATCCGGGGTCTTATAAGGCTTGAAAACAAACAAGTGGCCATCTAGCTGAGAAGCAACAAAGCCCACATCAGCCTGTGTGATCATAAGGTGTCGAGAGGATCAGGTATCAGGCATCAAAGACCCAGAGCAAAAAAAAAATCATATCAATGTGAATGAGGGGGAGTGTGGAGGGAAGACCCAAAGCTCATCTGTAGAAAACTGGACATCCCCTTACAGAAGGGTCACAAGGAACACAAGCAAGTCAGGGTGCAGTATAGCACCAATAAAACATACAACTTCCCTCTAGTTCTTTAATGCTTCCTCCGAAATCTACCTTACAGATCTGGCTAGACCAGAGCATGTACACAGGTACAGATAAGAGCTGGAAACACAGGGAATCCAGGATAGATAAGCCCCTCAGGACCAATAATGAGAGTAGAGATACCAGAAGGGGAAGGGTAAAGTGGGCAGAGAAAGGGGGGAAAGATCACAGTGATCTACATATAAGTCTTCCCAGGGGGACAGAGAACAGAAAAGTGGGTGAAGGGAGACATCGGTCAGTGTAAGATATGAAAAAATAATAATTTATAAATCATCAAGGGTTCATGAGGGAGGGAGGGGAAAAATGAGGAGCTGATTCCAAGGGCTCAAGTAGAAAGAAAATGTTTTGAAAATGATGATGGCAACGTATGTACAATGTGCTTGACACAATGGATGGATGTATGGATTGTGATAAGAGCTGTTTGAGCCCCCAATAAAATGGATTTAAAAAAAAAAAGAAGAAGAAGAAACATATGGCAGTCTGCTTCCATAAAGATTACAGACTAGGAAACCCTATGGGTCAATTCTAGGAATCCTATAGAGTCTTTATGGGTCATAATCATATAAGGAATGATATAAGATAATGCCTTGGGTTTGCATTATAGATAGGATAATGGGGTCTAATAATACAGTGAATTATAGTTGTAGAGTGTGTTTGAACTTTTTTCATGAATTCTGTAAGTTTTCCATTGTAAAATTGACAGTCATGGTGTTTGGTACACAGAAGACATACACAATTATACCCTCACTGTGAGTTGTGCCCTTTAATTTCAAGAAAGTCCTTCTTTGTATATCAGTTAATGCTTTTTAATTGGAATTTTATTTTTCAAAATTAAGATTTTGATCCTTTTTGATTTGGCCAGAGAGGATGGCATTTCTAGGTATTTCTTTTGAGCCTTTCTGGATCACTTTGTTTTAGATCGGTCTCTTTTAAAACATGATGGTGTTAAGCGCCGTAGAGATGGCCCCACCTCAGGCACATCTTATGGGTAACAGAACAGAACATTGCCTGGTCCTGTACCAGCCTCACAATTGTTATGTTTAAGCCTGTAAACATAGTTGGTCATTGCTTTATAGTTCAGTCTGAAGATCTTGGAATAGATCAAAAACTAACTTTTCATTTATAGCTATTTAGATAAATCTGATGCTTATTCTGTTGTATTATTTTATCTACTCTGCTTTTGATGGTTAAAAAATTAAACTGTGTGTGTGTTTTCTCTGACATTAAGAAAGATTTGTGTGTTTTTCTAATGTCGAGTGCACCTAGTGCTCCATCTTGATTGGTATTCATTAGTTCCCTCTTTGGTGATGCTAAAACTTACATTCCTGTCCCCGAACTCTTTCATCCCACCAACAGGTTTTGTTTGAATATTGTCTTGCCTTACCTTACCTTTATATTTCTAAGTATATTGTATTTATATTATATTTCTTTATATTATGTTCTTATTATATTATAGTTCATCAGCTTTAATGATATGCTTTAATCCTAAGTTATTATAGACAAAGCAATTAGGAACCTTCTATAGTTTGTTTTTCTTTCCTAATTTGTACTGGATTTCTAATTTCTATAATATCAAGGTATCATCCACATGGTTTTTTTGGTCTTAATTCTGTAGTTAAATGTACTTACTGCTCATGACCTGTCTTTAACAGTAATATTCCTAGTCATCTCTTGGTTATCTGAACGTCACTCAGCCACAGTAGGGATCTTGTCGTCATTTGACTGTTGAATTTGGCTCCTGATCCTTTCTGGAGACTCGGCTTTCCAGGATGAAACTCACTTGCCTTGGGTCATTCAAAGGGAAAAGTGAGTCCAAGATAAGCTTTTTAATTAGAAGTGATTCTAGGAAACCGGACTGAGGGCCAGGGAGAGTGAAACAAAGGAATGAAGGAGCCTCTCTGCTACATTATAGTATACATCCCTGAGTTAACCATCCTTGGGGACTGGTGGTATAATGTCTTTTCATTTGTCGCCTACCTCAAGACAAAGGGAAGTAATGTTTCTTCATTAGCCCCCATTGCCTATTGGCTGAGCCAATAAGGCCACTCCCACCCCCACTCCCATCCCTTCTTGGTTGATAATCTTTGAAGGGAGCTATTGATACTTTGGTGGAAGCATTTGGCACAGATTTGGCTGCCTTCCGAGGTGAAAACAAAAAGATGTGAAATGATACCTGCAAGCCTTCTGTGCAAGGAGCATATTTTAAAAATAATTTTACTGGGGGCTCTTAGAACTCTTATCACAATCCATACATATATCCATGTGTCAAGCACATCTGTACATATGTTGCCATCATCATTTTCAAAATATTTCCTTTCTACTTGAGCCCTTGGTATCAGCTAATGTTCCCCATCCCTCCCCTTCTCCCTCCCTCATGAACCCTTGATAATTTATACATTATTGTTTTTTTCATGTCTTACACTGACCACTGGATTCTTTCACCCACTTTTTTGTTGTCTATTCCCCTGGGAGGGGGTTATATATTGATCATTGTGATCCCCCTTATTGCACCCTCCTTTTCCCTTACCCTCCTGGTATCACTACTCTCATTATTGGTCCTGAGGGGTTTATCTGTCCGGGATTCCTTGTGTTGTGAGCTCTTATCTTTAATAATGTACACTCTCTAGTCTAGCCGGACTTGTAAGGTAGAATTAGGGTCAGGGTCGTGGGGGTGGGGGTGCAGGGAGGAAGCATTAAAGAACTAGAGGAAAGTTGTGTGTTTTGTTGGTGCTGTACTGCACCCTGACTGGCTTGTCTTTTCCTTGTGACCCTTTTGACAGGGGATGTTACATTGTCTACTGATGGGTTTTGGGTCTCCACTCGGCCCTCCCTCTCATTCACATTGATATGATTTTATTTTGTTTTGTTTTGGGTCTTTGGTGCCTGGTACCTGATCCCATGGACACCTCATGATCACACAGGCTGGTGTGCTTCTTCCATCTGGGCTTTGCTGCTTCTCAGCTAGATGGCTGCTTGTTTATCCTCAAGTCCTTGAGACCCCAGATGCTGTATCTTTTGCTAGCTGGACACCATCAGCTTTGTTCACCACATTTGCTTATGCACCCATTCTTTATTTTTTTTGTTGTTTTGCATTGCTAATTTTAATTCCAGTCTTAGAGAACATGGAACACGTATAATTACCAGATTGGGACTTTATTGAGATTCTATTTGGAGATCAGTATATCATCAAGATTTGTAGATGTTTCCCCCCCTACAAATACATGGAAAGAATATTTGTAGAGCGCAAATTCCATTGTAGCTTTGCATTCATTCATCTCTTATCACAGGGGAACTTCTGAAAGCTGGAACTTGATGGGAATGTCTTGTTTTCCAGATCGCTCAAGTTTTCTGCCTTTGACAGAATTCAGGATTAGCATTTTTCTCATTGCCCCATTTAGTGGAAGATGTTTGTCTTCTCTCTCTGCCAGGTGTCTACTGTACACACTGCCACACACAGATTCTACCTGTCAAAGGCTTTACCGGGTTTGTTTAAGCCCTTCATCTCCTGCTTTACTTTTGTCCATTTGGTAATCCCAGTGAGGGGTTGGACTAATCCCAGTGAGCTTTCCATCTCCCTTTTAGGATCTAGTTTTGTATGTTTATTCCTGTATATTGCTGTAATTTATTTGCATCAAAATTAATAGCCCCCTTTCTGGAGGTTTTGGAGAGTGTTAATTATCTTCTTCCTTCCAGTTTATAAACTTATTGAGAAGAAACTCATAATTAAATTGGAATGAAATATCAATTTGTGACATGCTAAGCAGAATGGAAAGAGTTAGCTTGGATTTCTAGCTAAAATAGAATTTCTACTTCTCATTCATTTGAACTATTCTGTCATAAATGTATAGTTGGGATGAGGAAAGGCAATCACCCCAGAATTTCTCAATAGCTGAGGGCAAAGACCACAATGTGGTTGGAAGAGCTTGCTAGGGAACGTATCTTGAAGCTGTCTGCATAGCACACACTGTTTGCTTATATGTTCATTGCATGGGGAAAGGTTGAATGTCTCCCAAGTCACATGTAGGACTGCCATCAATGGGAATCATGTCAATCTAAACTTCTGTGTGCGCCCATGCCTTTCTCATGTCCTTGAATTTTATTTTGATGTTGCTATCCAGACATCTTGCTTCTCTGTGGTTCTGTGGTCTGGGTTTCTCATGCTGTTTTCTCACTCTTTGTTGTAGTTTATGCTTTCGATGAGTTTTGGGTTTTGTTTTTTGGTGGTGTCTTGTCAGATTTAAGTTGAAAATCGCATTTAAGAAGTGTTCGGGTTTATCATGAATAAATTCAGTTAGCTTATTGTGAGGGATTTTCAAAGTAAGATATGCAAGTGAGATCTCAAGACTAATACAGAGTGGGTAAGTCAGTATTAATGATTCCATGGTAGGTTCAGTGATGCTAGTCCAGATCTTTAGACCACCTTTTAGGAGTGGTCTTGGAAAGAAGGCATGACTATGGCTTGAACACGGAGACTGACAGCAGAAAAATGTTTCAAACTAGAGAAAGAGTACCTCTAGCCCCCTATTTTCTGATTGCTAGAATTGCTAGAATGGTAGACTATTAGGATTAAATAGTAGATAAATTAATTAAATATTAATTAATTAACAGAAACCCCTCATGCTTCCTGTGACTAACCCTATAATGAATAAGACTCCAGGAACATTCCTTAGAATTTATTTTCTCTCTTTTTACCCAAAGTCCCAGTAGTCATTTCACTTTCCTGTGGCTATTCTAAAATGAGACTTACGTAGATAGCTAATCCCATCAAGTCCTGTGGGCTATTCCTTCCTTATCCAGCTTACAGCAGCTAAACCCTTCCCCAGGGCTCCCACTGTTCTAGTCACCAAAATGCTGCTCAAAGCCTATAAAATAGAGGTAAAACATGGAAGATCAATACTTCCCATGTTTCACGAGAAACATGCTAAACTATTCCCTAACTGAATAGTTACCATGTGCTGGTGAGATTTCATATGCACAGGTCACTTTCTGTTATCTGATTAACATAGTACCCAAAGACTGTCTAACCCACCCCCAACAATTCATAGCAGAACCCAATTATCTTGGCAGTTTTTATCAGCAGTCAAAAGTGTCTATGCATTCCTGAACATCCTATATGAGACACCTTAAAAATAAACATTTATTTGCGGTCTTCATCACCCTTTAGAGCCACAAGAAAATTATGCTGCTTCTAGTTAAAATTCCCATCAAGTCAGTGAGCAGTTTAAGGCATCCACTCTGAGACAGACCTGAGAGGGGTGAGCCTGAGGGAAAGCACTTCGTATTTTCTGTTAGCCTTACTGGTGTCTGTTATTTTTTAAGATCCCCTCATTGACACACAGGATCAGAAGGCGGTGGATATGTGTCATAAAGGAAAGAACATTGGCCTACAGGGAGCGGCTGAGCTGAAGGTCTTGGGGGTAGCTTGTCTTTACACCCAATCATTTGACTTCCCTTAGTTTTCCTAAGAAAATGAGGACACTATTTAGCCTGTGGAGTTTCTGTCTATGCTCAATGTATATGTGCCCAAGTACAGATAGGCATGCAGAGCAACATAGCAACTATAATAATGGTAAGAAGTTAAGAGGGAGCCCTGGTGTCACATTGGGTTAAGCATCAGGGTGCTAATTGGAAGGTGGGTGGTTTGAATCCATAGGCTACTTTGTGGGAGACAGGCGAGGCAGTCTGCTTCAGTAAAGATTTGCTGCCTCAGACACCTGTCTTATGTGGAGGGAACAATCCCTGGAGAAGGATAGTCAGACCTGGTAAAATAGAGGGTCAGTGAAAAGCATGAAGCCACTCAATGGATGGATCCCAGACGGGGTCTAGAGTCCTGGGTTCAAACAGAGGGCAGATTGTAAGGATGGCCCAGGCCCAGGCAGTGTTTGGCTCTGTGTCACTCTGAAATGGAGCCCACTGACACAGCACCGAGCGTCAACACCAGGTGAAGCAGAGTGAGGTTGTGAACAATGAAAGGAGTCAGCATCCTCCTCTGGCTAAGGGCGTGCTAACCACTGAGACACTGAGACACTGACAGCAGCTAGCTCTGACACTCAGTTACACCTCGGCTGCCTCTGTGTTGCCCAGGCCAGAGTCTGATATGATCATCCATGTTCTTAGAAGTCCTTCCGCAACAAACTTCAAAGAGAGCTTCCCCCTGCCCCTCCCTGAAGAGGGGTGTTGGCTCCGGAAGCAATCTCCAAACAGCTGGGCGAGGGCAGTGCTTCCAGCCCAGCCAGATACTGTGCCAAACTGGGATGGTGAAAAACTCAGAAGTGTGTTTCAGGCACATACTTTAAAATAGCCTCTTAGCTAAAATGAACACACATATATACATATATATGTATATATACATACACACACACACACATACATATGCCACTGTCACATCACAGGAGGGGAGATTTTGTATTACTTCCTGCCTGGGATTTAAAGAAATCTATACTTTCTGGGATCTGTCTTTTCTAAGAGCCCTTTGGAAGGAAAACCAGAATGAACATGTAAAGGTCCTTTGAAATCTGACCTGTGGAGTTAAAAATGCACCCAGGGGTGGGGGTGGGGGGCTGGGAGTCCAAGGAGAGCGCCCCACAGCTCCTTCTGCCCCGTCCTGCTAGGGCTGCGACACGCGGTCCCATTGCAGTCTGTGAGGAATTCGCTGAGAATGACTATTTACCGTATCTTCAGATTTCTTCAGCCCCGAGGTGTCCCATCTCATGAAGATGGTGCCGTCTGGTCGCCACAGCTGTCTCTGCTGAAACGTGTCCTTTAACCAGGATTGTCTCGGGCACGGAGGAAGTTGCAACACACCACTGGAGCAGAATTTTGATTTCCACGAATATTTAATCCGATAGCTCTTCCAGGGTTTTATTACGCCTTTCAATGAGGAGGAAAATATAGGTATTGGAAAAGTAATTGCCTACACTGCCCTATGCTCATGCCATTCTTCGCGGGCTCTGCCTGCCGCCAGCGGTGACCAGTGACCTTGGGCCTCGCAGGAAGCGCTCTACCTTGAACGTGCAGAGTGCGCTGCGGGCACACTACCAGTGCCCGCGCTAAGAGCAACAGCTGTCGTCTGATGCTCCTGGACCTGCTCTCTGGCCGGGCTGTCCGGAGCAAGGCTCCATGCGTGTGGTTTTTAGTAACTGGAGAAATGCATCCCAACCACGTCACCGTGACAGGACATGATGTCAGTAGTTTCTGTCTGCTGCAGTCATTCATATCCGGGATTAACAACCATCTGCACGCATTGAATTTTTATCTCTCGGAGGCAGATATTCATCTCCAAGATTTGCCTCGATCCTAATCGATGACAACGACATAAGATTTTGCCCATCCAAGTAATTCTCTGTGGACCATGCAAATTGGAGAGAGAAAAAATGTAAGAATCAATGATGAAATGAGACCAAAAAAGAGTCATAAGTGTCTCATATCACTTTTTATTTTGCTTTTAATTCTCCCGTGGTCCACCCTATCACATTGCCTGTCCCTTTTGAATGCGTTTGATTGGGCTGTCTTCCCAATACTTTCGCTTTCAGAGCTGGCCCTGGGCAAAGAAAGTGGACAAGGCTCGCGACCTTTCCCCATCCTCCCCTTTTCCACACTCAGTTCTGCACATTTTCCCTTCTAAGGAGCAGACTTTTCCGAGACACCTCCTTGAATCTGTTTCTGGATTTTCCACATCCCAGGATAGAATGCCTACCTCTACCCTTCCCGGGAACTTTTTATAAGGATCGTGACAACAATTTGCAACGAGCAAACACAACCAGGGCCAAAGAATCTCATTTTGGCTAATGACAGTGCCAAATGGAGGTAGGCAACTATCTATGACACTCATGACGTGGGCTAGCCCACATAATCTGTATAATTTTGAATTCAATCCACACTGTGAATTACCATTAAGTGGCATCTTGGCAGAGAATACATACTGAGTTCAACCTGGATATTGAGTGTACCTTATGTGGATTTCCTTTAGAGGGCACTATTGATTCTCTGAAACCATGGAAGCCTGTCTTCAGGTTTGCTTGGCAAAGTTCGCCAATTTGAAATCATATTGGGTCTAGCCACTATATGTAAAATAAGTTACTACTATATGTGCTGTCAGCTTTGAAGAGAGTGTCCACGTGCAATGTACTTTGGAGCCTAACCCAGAATATTGGTTGGGATGAGAAGCCAACAATACAACGCATATAGTCTGTATTCAAAAACTTCAATTATCTTATTCTCTGTTGAAAATTCTCCAAGTGGGTATTTCCTCTCAAAAGTTGATGCAAAAATTAAACAACTGAGTCCTTTTGATTTAGGAAGAAAATTTAGCATTTCTTTTGAAATGATTGTTTCAGTTTAGAAATAATATATTATTTATATTATATTTTATTTTTTAATATTTTCCCCCCACCCCCACCCCACCCCTATATTTATATTTTAATAAATCATTATATTGGGGCTCATACAACTCTTATCACATCCATACATACATCAATTGAGTAAAGCACCTTATACATTCGTTGCCTTCGTCATTCTCAAAATTCTCCTTCCACTTGGGTTCCTGGAATCAGCTCGTTTTCCTTTTTTTCCCTTCCCCTCCCTCCCCGGCCCCTCCTCCCCCCTGAACCCTTAATAGTTTATAAATAATTATTTTATCTTATCTTACACTGCCCGGTGTCTCCCCTCACCCACCTTCTAGTTGCCCATCCCTGAGAAAGGAGGTTACATGTAGATTCCCGAGATCGGTTCTCCCTTTCTACACTCCCTTCCCTCCAGGTGTCGCCATTCCCACCGCTGGTCCTGAGGGGTTCATCCGTCCTAGATTCCCTGTGTTTCCAGGTCCCTACTGTACCACTGTGCATCCTCTGGTCTAACCAGGTTCGCAAGGCAGAACTGGGATCATGATAATTGGGGGGGAGGGGTATTTATGTTTTAAAAGAATTTGGAGTATTATCACTCACACATTCCTTAAAGAGTAGAGATAAGACCATGACATTTTTAATTCAAATCTCTTAGGTTTAATAAATAACTCACTGTCATCAAGCTAATTCCAACTCATAGCGACCCTAGAAGACAGGGTCAAACTGGTCTTGTGGGTTATCAAGGCTAAATTTTTACAGGAATAGAGAGCCTCATCTCTCTCCTGTGGAGCAGATGGTGGATTCAAATTGCTGACCTTGTGGTTCACATCCCAATTCATAATCACTATGCAACCAGGGATCCTTTAGGTGTAATAGACCCTGCCAATTTGATCAAATTGTGATATGTATCATAGAGACGTACTTTTCCTCTGACATTAATAGTGATATAAAGGTATAAGCACGCTCTGAAGTCTTTATCTCATTGCTCATTGCAACCTTTATCTGAAACATCCAAAATAACCCAAAGCTCAAAAAATTTTTTGGAGATATGAATATATTCATGCATCTACCAGAATTTGCTTAGCTTTCACATCATAGGTTGGCAGTTCAAGCCCTTCAGCCACTCCATGGGAGAAGGATACGGCTTTCTCAGGAGTCCTATGCAGGGTTGCTATGAGTCAATGAGATTTGCTGATGGCGAGTTTTTCATGTCATAAATGTAAAATTTCATATTATAGCAATGCATGTGACCTGTGTAGTAGTTTTAGTATGACTAGGACTAGCCTATGACATCTTTACAATCTATAGTTATGGCTAACTTGCCAATATTGTAGGTTCATAGTAGAGATTGTCTCACAAGTGTTTGATGAATTAAAAAGTGAAAAGATGTACATGTGCCAAACAAAAAAGGAAACCTGCTATCGTAGAATTGATTCCAAACCCTAGCAACCATTTCTGAAGTGTTTAAAACGTGAGAGGAGCAGACAGCCTGCTAGTCCTTCTGAGGGACAGCTGGTTGGTTGGAATCACTGACCTTGCATGTAGCAGTCTAACATACGGGCCATTGCCCCCAGGCTCCTTTGCATGAGGCAAAGACAAGAAAAAAGAGTATTATTGCTTCTAGTCATATGAGTGCAGTCAATATAAATTTCTTAGACCGACCTTCAAGAGTCTTCACAGAATCTGTCTACATTCCTACCATCAATCTCCTTCAGCACCACACAGGATCATCTAGACATACGTGTTTTTCCTTTTCTGTGCCAGTGTGTTCTGTCTGGAATACATTCCCCTCCTCAACTGTGGTCCTCAGAGTAAAATGTAAAAGTTCCATCCATTCTTCAAGCAGTTTTTCAAATACCACTAACCCATATGAGTCTCCTTGAAATACAATTTTTAATTTTAGTAGCTCGCTTGTTTATTTCATCGTGTTTTCTAAATACAAATCTTTAAAAGTTTGCTTAGGGGTGGTATCAAGGCATAGTGCCCACCAGGTCAATGCTCACCAGGTATTGTTTCCAATGACCTGTGCTAACCTGAGACGCCATTACTATTTGCCAAAGGAAGGGCACTGAAAGCTGATACTTGCACAGGAGTAAGGAGGGGAGAACAAATGCCAGCACTGGTCAGAATAGAAATGAAGGCATTTTGCAAATAACAGGATGTGGACATCATTGCACATATTTGCTTGGTGTACTGGTATGTAGTCCCTCGCCAGAATGATGCCCCATGTGAGCAGAAACCTTGTTTATGTCATAACTACATTCCCAACACAAAAGAATTTGAGCAAGACTTTAGATTGTCATTAACTATTTGATTTATTAATTGATGGTTTGGTTTGTTAATATTGATTCAAAGTGTCCATCTAGGAGAATAGCAGCCAAAGATGAGGAGGCATGGGAGAAGGAGTAAGTTTTAGGAGAGGATTTGAGGAACAGTTTCTCAAATATGTTGATGTACAGTCTAGGGTGTAACAGGCTTTTCTGAAGCCTTAGGTTGAAATGACGCGATGGAAGGGAACATGGTGAAGTCTAACCCAGCTCACAAGATAGCAGGTATGATGAGGTGCAGGACACAGAGGCCAAGAATGAGTAAGAACTGATCAGAGATTTTTTTTTTTAAGGTCAGGACTATTCTATGTCTTATTCTGGACTTGTTTCTCCACATGATTTAGTATGATGATGTCATCTTGGATTGTTCGCTTGACCTTGGTTTCACCACTTTGTACTGGACCCTCCTCATATCTCACACTACATTCTGTAGACTTTGTTTCCTAAATCTCGCTTATCTTTATTCACCGCACCCACGACCACAGCTGCAGTTCAGAAATATCATCGTCTTTATCTGGACGGTTTAGAGTCCTCTTGACAAGCTCTTTAGCTGCTGAGCGCTGCCTGCAGTGTTGTCCGCCTTCCACCACTCCACCAGAGCAGGCCTTGTGAAATATAAATCCCTGCATGCTACTCTTCAGGGGCTGCCCACAATCCTCCTCATATGGTCCAAGTTCTTTTTTAATCCCGGACTTGGCTTTTCTAAACAACTTCATCTCTGGCTCCTCCTCTATATTCCCCCTTTTCACTCATAGCAGATCACTTGCAAATTCCCCTAATCTTGTCATATTTGATACTTTACAATCATTCAACTCCTCAAACCCATGGAGTCTATTCTGACTCCTTAAGGATGCCATAGAACAGAGGAGACCTGTCTGAAGAGGTTTCTGTGGCTGCACATCCCCCTGAAGCAGACTGCCACATCTTTCGGTTTAAACAGCTGCCCTTTTGATGACCAGCCCAACGCTTTAATGCACCACCAGAGCTCCTTGATGAACTGCTTCCTCCCCCTTAAAAACTGTCCTAAGCACTGCCTCCTCTCACATCCTCCATGATGCCATTCCCCTGCTGTTTCATTGGCTGCATGTTTACTAGCCAATCTTTTAAGGTGCTTTAGGTGCAAGTGGACCTTATTATGACCTAACCAGTGAGCAATACCTGCTTTCCTGTGAACTATACTAAATTTCAGTTATCCACACATCTAGAGTTCCTGACTGAGTGACTCTAGGGAGCACCATTCCCATTACATTTTATGTGAAGGATACAGAGTTCAGCTACAGAATAAAATTCCATATGAATGACATCTTTTGGAATTGTGCAGTTGGACAATGCAGCCTGGGTATGCCATGAACATAGAGGAATGTTAATGATATCCTGCTTTTAGAAATCAGAGTATTGAGTTGCCTCCACTTATCAAGAATACAGAGTGAGGAAGACCTGAAATCTCAGTCAAGTTAGATTAGCTAACCTTGTCGATGTGGAACTTGAGCTCCAAGAAGGACACCATGAAATCATGAATAAGCGCCTCAGAAATCCACAGTTTGGCTTATTCTCTGGGGAGTTCAACTCTCCCATGCAGGAGATATTTTTTTCCTGGAAGTCACGTTCCATAAATAAATGGGCAGATATGGTGGACACTTACGATGTTAACTAAGCAGAAAGCAAGCAGGTCACTTTGTTTATAAAGACTCAGTCTGTAAATATGGATTGATATAAAGTAGTTTTAACTTCCAGGAAAATCTTCTTTCTTTAGATTTTGTCAATGATCATATTTTTTCTTGAGTGTGTCTGATGATAGGAAAATGTACTCCAACTCAAGCACAGGGTATTCAGGTAGGTGCTTCCTCTGTTTGTCAGTGATGTTTGTCCTGCTCATCCCAGAGTCAGGGTAACTGAGTGAGAAAGGGTTTGCCTAATGAAATAAAGTATGATGTCAGATGTCAGCAACTGATAAATCATGAAACTAGGCACATTTATGTCCCTTGCCTTTGAAAGTAGTGTTTAGAGATGAACAAAGATTCAAGGGCTTATTTATCAACATGAGAAGGAAAAAATCACAAAAACTATGTAATATATTACTGGCAAGGAACAAAAAGATTCAAAATGACTTTGAAAGGCTTGGATATGAGGTAAAATAAATTATAATTTAGTAAAGATCAATATAAAACTAGTATTTGCTGATGTGGCTCAATTCCAAATGAGAAGGAACAGCTGCAAAAAATAATTAATAACCAGAACATGGAATGCATGAAGTATGAGTCTAGGACAATTGGAAGTCATCAAAAATGAAAAGGGACACATAAAGATCAATATTCTAAGCATTAGTGAACTGAAATGGATTGGTATGGGCCATTTTTTAACTAGATAAGGACAAATTGAAGAAGAATACTGATGTATTTATTGTCAGAAAGAACATTTCAATATCTATCCTTCAGTATAAGACTGTCAGTGGTAAAATAATATCCCTATGTCTACAAGAAAGACCAGTTAATAGAACTGGCTTCAAAAAATTCTTGGAAAAATGGAACTGAAAGATATTGGAAAATTTCCATGAACTCCTTGAAGTCCACTTGTGCAACAAATTTTTCAACTTTACACACCAACCACTAATGCTAAAGATAAGGAAATTGATGATTTTTTTAAACCAACTTCTGCAATTGAATAAGTACTAATGGCTGAAATACAAATGTTGAACACAGAGAAGGATTGGTGATTGGAAAATATAGCTTTGGTGACTGAAACAATGCTGTGTTAGTCTGGGTACAGTAGAGAAACAAATCCACAGAAACTCATGTGGATAAGAGAGAGTTTTATATAAAGGGTAAGTGTATATTTAAAAAGCATCCCAATCCAGGGCTGCCCAAGCCCACAAGTCCAACATTAACCCATATGTCCAACACCAATCTCCAAAGTCCTCCTCCATCTCACAAAACATATGCAATGTCGCCGACTGCAGTAGGAAAGCTGAATCAGTGAATGTGTAAGCATCTCAGCGCTGGCAGGGGTCTCCACACGGCTGCTCCAGCACCCAGGGCTGTATTGGGGTAGGTCCATGTGGCTTCTCCTCAGGGATGTCTTGCAGGAAGTGAGCCTTGCTAGCTGAAGCAGGGAACTAGCTAAGGTAGCTGTACTCTGGTCTGGCCATCACAAAGAATGAGACCTGAGAACTGGAAAGGCGAACCTCACTCTCCGCCCTTCAATTGATTCCACATGTGTTTATCGGCCATGTTGGCACAATAAACCTTAACTATCTCAAATGCTAAAGATTGTGTGATAGTAATTTACAAGACCAATAATAAATATTACAAATTCCTTTTTTAAAAACAACATAAATGGCAGCTACAAATAGATCTCACTGAATGGTGTACACAGAAATCAAATAAGCTGCATATGTGGAAGGAAACAATTCAGAAGCTCAATGCCATCCCTCAAAATAAGGGCAGGAATTTACTTTTAAATAGACCATTAACTGATCATATACAAATACAAAATGAAACAGAAGAAAATTAAAACAAGTGCAACCTTGAATATATCTCTCCTATATTTAGAGACCACTGAAGAATAGATTAATGACTGAAGACCAGATGAGTGATGGAATGACATCAAGGAAGGACATCACACATGAGGAAATCAAAAGGTCTTTTAAAAGACAGGAAACAGAAAAGACCAAAGTGAAAGAAAAGACTCTGAAATTTACTCTTCGATGTAGAATAGGCAAAGCAAATGGAAGACATGAGAAAGTATAAGAGCTGAACGGAAAATTCCAAATGGTACTGTGAGACAAAAAGTAAAGTTATGATGAAAGGTGTCAAGATCTGCTGTCTAGAAAACCAAGAGAGAAGAAGATCATGCTCAGCATTTCTCTAGCTGAAAGAACTGAAGAAAGAAAAATTAAACCTTCAAGCTTCAATATTCAAGGATTCTATGGGAAAGATACGGAATAACATAGAAAGCTTCAAGGGGAAGATGGGAGGAATACAAACACAATGTACCAAAAAGAATTAGTCAGAGTTCAACCACTTCACGAGTAGCATATGATTAAGCTCAAACTGCACTGAAGGCATTGACCAAAAACAAGTCTCCAGGAATTGACTAAGTACCAATTTAGATGTTTCAACAAATGCATGCAACCCCGGAAGCACTTAACTTACCAATGGCAAGAAATGTGGATGACAGTTACCTGGCCATTCGACTGAAAAGGATCCATACTTCTGCCCATTCCAAACAAAGGTGATCATATGGAGTGTGGAAATTATTGAACAGTTTCATTAAATATCAAGTGCAAGTAAAATTTTGGCGGAGAGAATTTTTAAAATAATTGCAGCAGTAGATTGATGAGGAACTACCAGGAATTTAAGTTGGAATCAAAGGAGGATGCGGAATGAGGAAAATCATTGCTGATGACAGATGGATCTTGGCCAAAAGCAGAGAATACCAGAAAGATGCGTATGAGTGTTTTATTGACTATAGAAAGGCATTACACTGTGTGTATCATAACAGATTATGGATAACATTGCAAAGAATGGGAATTTCAGAACATTTCATTGTGCTCACGAGAAACATGTACACAAACTAAGAGGCAGTAGTTTGAACAGAAAAAAAGGTATAACACGTGTTTTAAAATCAGGAGAGCTGTGTGTCAGAGTTGTATCCCTTCACCATAGTTATGCAATTTATATGCTGATCAGATCATCTGATTAACAGTACTTTCTGAACAAAGGGGCATCAGAATTGGAGAAGGCTCATTTATAACCTGTGACATGCAGATGACACAATTTTAACTTGCCCATATCCATACAAGGAATAACTGGTGGAACTAGAATTTAAACCCCAGCAGGCTACTCAGGTCTGTCACTTGGAAGACCAAGTTGTGCCATTTTATTTTTGCATTCATATGCTTGAGAAAGCTGGACGATGAATCAGAGAACCAAAGGACTGATGCCTTTGAATTATGATGTTGGAAAGAATATTTAATAAGCTACAGACTGCCAAAAATGAACAAATCTGACTTAAAATTGAGGATGACTAGATTTCATGTAATATATGAAGGTCTTAAAAAGTGT
Source organism: Tenrec ecaudatus (assembly GCF_050624435.1). Lineage (NCBI taxonomy): Eukaryota > Metazoa > Chordata > Mammalia > Afrosoricida > Tenrecidae > Tenrec > Tenrec ecaudatus. Next base: position 94,836,361 of record NC_134536.1, read on the forward strand.
GTGGAAAAATGGAATTAAAAGAGAACAGAATTATCTAGGGTAATGTAACCAAAAGGTATTGCTGAAACCCAGGTTGGGACTGAGCATGATAGTGGGACAGGAGGAAAATCAAGGGAAATAGAGGAAAGAGATGGGAGGCAAAGGGCATTTATAGAGGTCTAGATAAAGACATGAACATATGCAAATATATTTATATATTTATATATGAGGATATATATTTACAGGTTTAGTATTAAGGTAGCAGAAGGATATTGGGCCTCCACTCAAGTACTCCCTCAATGTAAGAATACTTTCTCCTATTAAATTGGCATTCTATGATGCTCACCTTTCCAACACAACCACTGAAGACAAAGCAGGTGAACAAGCAAATGTGGTGAAGAAAGCTGATGGTGCCCGGCTATCAAAAGATATAGTGTCTGGGGTCTTAAAGGCTTGAAGACAAACAAGCAGCCATCTAGCTCAGAAGCAACAAAGCCCACATGGAAAAACACACCAGCCTGTGTGACCACAAGGTGCCGAAGAGGTCAGTTATCAGGCATCAAAGAACAAAAAATCATATCATTGTGTGCACACCTCCATGATATGATTGCTGAGGACAAATGGGTGCATAAGCAAATGTGGCGAAGGAAGCTGATGATGTCCGGCTATCAAAAGATATAGCATCTGGGATCTTAAAGGCTTGAAGATAAACAAGCGGCCATGTAGCTCAGAAGCAACAAAGCCCGCATGGAAGAAGCACACCAGCCTGTGCAATCACTACATGTCGAAGGGATCAGGTACAAGGCATCATCAGAACAAAAAAATATTACCATAATGAATGAAGGGGGAAGTGCAGAGTGGAGACCCAAAGCCCACTTGTAGGCCACTGGAGATCTCCTTGCAGAGGAATCTAGGGGAGGAGAGGAGTCAGTCAGAGTGCGATGTAGCACCAATGAAGAATACAGCTTTCCTCCAGTTCCTAAATGCTTCCTCCACGCCCCCCCACCACCACCACCACTATCATGATCCAAATTCTATCTTGTAAGTCTGGCTAGACCAGAGGATGGACACTGGTGCAGATAGGAGCTGGAGGCACAGGGAATCCAGGGAAGATGATCCTTTCAGGACCAAGGGTGTGAGTGGCAATACTGGGAGGGTAGAGGGAGAGTGGGTTGGAAAGAGGGAACCGATTACAAGGATCTACATGTGACCTCATCCCTGGGGGATGGACAACAGAAAAGTGGGTAAAGGGAGACATCGGACAGGGCAAGATATGACAAAATAATAATTTATAAATCATCAAGGGCTCATGAGGGAGAGGGGATTGGGAGGGAGGGGAAAAAAGAGGACCTGATGCCAAGGGCTTAAGTGGAGAGCAAATGTTTTGAAAATGACGAGGGCAATGAATGTACAGATGTGCTTTATACAACTGATGTATGTATGGATTGTGATAAGAGTTGTATGAGTCCTTTAAAAAAATAAATAGATAAGTAAATAAATACAGATTCTCTAATAGCAAAAAAAAAAAAAAAGAGAGAGAGAGAGAGAATTTTCCCATGAGATTTTTGAAGCCCCTCGTACTTTGGGCATACTAACAAGAGGGATAGTATGGAGAAGGATATCATGTTTGGTAAAGGAGAGAGACAGAATGAGGACAAATGAGGAGGTGTACTGATCCAGTGGCTGCACCCATGGGCTCAAACCACAATGGCTGTGAGTGTGTTACAAGACCAGGCAGTGTTGTACACAGGGTGTATAACCTTGTGTTGTACACAGGTACCTATGAATCTGAACCAACTTGACAGCATCTAGCAATAGACCAGATGCTGAAACATCGTTTCTCATAGCTGTATAGAGCCGGCTTCTGGTTCTGAGAATCAATTCTTTTTGAGGTAAATGGACCAATAATTGCTCATGTACAAATTCTCTCAGTTTTAGTTAATTTATGGTTATGTGGAACACAATCTTTGCTGGTACTGATCAAAGGAACAAAGAGGCCTGTTGAATTTGAGCAGGCTTGTAGGTGTTAGTTACTATTGGGTCAATTCTAACTCATACAGAAATTGTATTATCTTCACAATCATTGGTATACGTGAGTCTATTATAGCCTGGAGCCCTGGTAGTATAGTGGTTATGTGTTGGGTTGCTATCAGCATGGTCAACAGTTCAAAACCACCAGCAGCTCTGCGGGAGAAACACTGTCTCACTATGTGTCAGCATTGACTTGACTGTTGATTGTGGGTGTGTGTGTGGGTGTGTATGAGAGAGAGAGAGAGAGAGAGAGAGAGAGAGATGGTTGTAGTCACTGTTCATTGTGAGTGCCTTCCAACCTAGGGAAGTGCCTTCTAATCTAGCACTATTGAATAATTTCAGACATAGACAACCAAGTCTCTCTTCCAAGTCAGGCAGTTCCACAGAAACTTGTCCACCACAGATGATCCTGCTGATATTTAAAATACTGGTGGCATAGCTTCCAGGATCATAGCAACATGCAAGTCACCACAATATCCATGTCACCACAATATCCAAACTGATGGATGGATGGCAGTAGCTAGCTGGAGCATGCTGACTTTAAGAGGGTCATCCAGTTGCTGGAGAGTGTGCTGGGGAAGTGTGGCAGGACGATGGGACGAGTTAAGAGATCATCAAGACTCAATGTGCTAAGCCTGCTTTACTGAAGACAATTCTGAAAGAACTAAGAGTTGTGTTTGAAAGGTTGAAGAGCAATCATATATCAGGAAGTGAATTTCTCCCAAAGAGCAGAGATGGGGCTAGCTAGTGAGCCAAAAGGGAGGCAGACATGAGTTCTATTCAAGAAAGAACTCCCCAGCATTTGGTCAATCTGTAAAAGGAATGAGTTACTTGATGAATTAATGAGCAACCATTGCAGAAAGTATTCAAACCTCATCTGTGAAGGAAAATGTAGAAGAGATTCCAACAATAGATGAGAAATTGAATTAAATGATCTCAAAACCCCTTCAAGTCTAAAATGTGATGATTTATGATCTTCCAAACCATGACTAACTCATTATTAACCTGGTGTAAGTAGCCTTTCAGTGTTTTCTATGTATATTTTGCATATTATTTATTCATAGTCTATGTATTATTTCTTAATGTAATAAGGAGTATTATGTATATACTACTTTATAATTTGATTTTTTAAAAGCTTAACATATAGTAAACCCTTTTCTGTCATTAAGTGATATTTTATATGATTTTTATAACCACACTGTTTGAATGCTGCATAAGTATGACACCATCCACCTACTTTAGACCCAGATGCTGTCTCCAATTTTTTTATTATTATGAATAACAGTGATAAACCTTTATATCTTTTATTCAGCAAAAATGGACTCATCTTCGTGGAGTAGAGATTTTCTGGGTACATCAAACAAATAAAAAAACTAACTTACTCTTGACATTTTAAAAGCTTCTATGTATTTTCTGTATATTTTTATTTAGTCTGGAAACATTTTGAGGCAGGAATTCTAGGTTCTAAATATTCTATGTAGCAGGAAACACACTATTTATTTTCTGAGTTTTTTCCCCCATTTATAAAATTGTCCCTTTCATGTTAAAATTGCCTCAGGGTACAAGTACAAAACAGAAAATATTTAATTAAAAAATATAAAGCAGAGCACTAGCATGATAGCATAATCAATTTAATGACCACATGAAAATATAATAGCAACTTTTGAAAATGTAGGAGAAAACCCTAGATTAGTTTTTTAAATACAGAATGTGAAGTATTTCAAATTACAGTTCAACATAATAAGTAAGAGTACCGCACACAATCACATTAGATACAAATTTCATTATTTCAAAATAATGCCATTTATTTCCCTATTTATTTCATTTCACAAAGCTGAGATAAGTGCACTAAAAGCAAAATACTTAATTCAAGGGGATTGGAGACCCAAGACCAAAAGGCAGGTGTGGACAGGCATGAGCACATTTAAATTGGTTCCCTTTTGGAACTAATGATCGTTTTGTCAATTCAATTCCTTTTATTTCTGGGCCTTATGATTTAGCTACACAAATGTTAGTGCTAAGTACTTTATTTATGAAGAAAGCACTTTAACATTCACAATGTAAGCATAAACCCAAAGCTTAGCCCATTCTGCTTTTTCCACGGATTCTTTTTGAAAAATTGTAGCACATGCAAACCATAGAAATCTCTAAAGATAATTAGCAAAGACGAAAGATGAACTATCTATGACTTGAAGTGGTGAGCTCCCCAGGAGATCCTCATTATAGGAGACTTTCTCTGTCTAAACAACCACAGAAGGAAACAAGTTGAATTTTAAAAAAGAAAAGAGAGAAAGAAAGCAACTGCAAATAAAATTAAAGTCACTTGGGATAGACGAATGGGGGATTTAAAAGGAGTAGCACTAAAGCTTTAAGACCAAATAAATAAATAAACATACATACAAAACAACAACAACAAAAAAACCAAACCCACTGCCAGCACATCTGTTCCAACATACAGTGATGCTGTATAGGGCGTCTGAAGCTGTAAACCTCCCACAGAGTGCCTGGTGGGGTTGAACCACTGACCCTGCGGTTAGCAGTCCAATGCTTAACCAGCAGCACCACCTAAACCTTAGAGTCCCTTTCTTTTGAAGTGATTAACAATTTGTGGGGATCTAATCATTTGAGAATGTATGGCCCCAGAGTAAACTTCAACATGCTCAATCGTTAGTGGTCAGGAAGAGTTACTATCAGACTTCCAACCTTTGCCTTCTAAAGTGACTGTACAGGAGTGAGTCAGAAAGCATTGCTACTCGGACTCTAGTTCATTCATGTGAGTTTATTTAAGACAAACTGTGTTGAAACAGGTCTCTGCCATCCGTGGACAGCTGCACACAAGTTCTCTTCTCAGTAACTTACTTGTCAAAGTCTTGTCAGGAGTCTCCCTGAAAAAACAAACAAACAAAACGAAGGCCAATCAAAGCCACGGCTGCGAGGAACCCCGCTGGGCCGGGAGAACTCAAGGTAAAGAGTTGAGTTCTGTGGGGTGTGGCAACTGTTCCTTGGCTTCCACGTGGGTCATCCTGGTCCTTGAAAGCTGGACATTGAGCACAGGAAGACCAGAAGAGAATCAGTGCATTTTAACTGTGGTGCTGGCGAACAATATTGAAAGTACCATGGCCTTTTGAAAGGATCTGTCTTGGAAGAAGTACGGTCAGAGGGCTCCTTAGAGGCAAGGTGGACGGCACTTTGGGTGACGTATTTTGGACGTGTTGCCAGGAGAGACCAGTGCCTGGAGAGGGACATCATACTTGGTGACGCAGAGGGGCGGCCCTCTACAAGATGGATTGACACTGTGCCGGCAACAATGGGCTGAGGGACAGGAACCATTGTGACAGGGCCGTGTTTCGTTCCATTGTCAATGGCACCTAACAACAACAACCATCTTGACGGGCACCGGATAATTATGAGGAAGTGTTTTAAAAAGCGTTGGTGGGAAGAAGCCCCGGAAAGTTACGGTTCCTGTCACAATAATATACCTGCTCATACTTTGCAGAGAGCAAAGAGTGCGAATTTCATTGGGAAGCCATGCCCCATCCATTGCACAGCCCTGGTCTTGCCCCTTCAGACTTGTCTTACCTAATCTCAAACAATATGTAAAAGGAACACAATTGGAGTGCCTTGAGGATACCATGACTGACATTTGGACATGGTGCTAAGTAAGAACACAGCATTCTTCAGAGAAGAATTACAGAGATGGATACACTGCCTTCAAAAATGTATAGTGCTAGATGTTGAGAAACTAGAGCTTTATATTTTCATTTGGTTGTTGTTTAATAAAGGTTTCTATGATTTTATAGCAATATTATTCAATTCACCTTCTTAGTTGTCATATTTCTCCAGTTTGAAGGGAAAATGGTCCAGCAAATAGCATTTCCCAGTGACCTGGCATTATGGGATTTACCAAGTATGCTCTGTAGAGTCCGTCAAGTTGAAGAAAAAGGTATCTCTCTAAAAGGGGCCATGTTCAGGTGAGCCCTGCCTCTACGCCTGTAGCCTGAGTCAACAATGACTGAGAAGAGCCTAGTTTGGGCATAGCATTTTCTGTATCTTAAACGAATTTTCAATACCTTATGAAGGAACGGACAAAAATGAAAGGAAGAAGGAAAAAGGGGGCAAAAAAGAGAGGAACATTTTTTCAGTATGTAGGGATAGTACTAAATTTTGCCCTCGGCTCTTGGAAAGCAATCTCTAAATCTTAGGAATGTCAAACCTGTACAGGCTTGTAAAGAATGCGTTTGATAACTGGGGGGTGGGGGGCATGGGCAACATTGGATAGCTAGTGTAACAGTTTGAGTTAGGGTGCAGGCAGCTGTGGGTCAAGCAATATCAGCTCTGCCCTTCCAGTGTGGTTGGAGACTGAGGTCAATCACTTAGGTACCAGACAGGTCTGTGTGACGGAGACCAAATACAAACTCAGGATGCCAACGCTCAGATGAGCTTCCCTGGTTGGCAATGCTCTGTATGGTGACACACTATTCTAGGAAAGTTAACACTGCTCATGACCCTCCCCCCACCCCCCCGGCCCCGGTCAGAGGGCAACAGAAGCTCTGAATTTGGAAATTCCCTGGACTCTGCCCCATAAATGTCTACCCATGGCTGATTTTAATTTGTATTCCTTTAATAATCCATATCCATGAATATATACCTACCGCACCCCAGGGCTGTTTAACAGTTTGTAGCGGGAAGTAATTTCCCGGTAATAGAGACAGCTTCTACTTTGGCTGTTGTTTAGCACGAATATAATTTGTTGCTTTCTTATTCTACTGGGGGTTCTCATGACTCCAGCAGGGGCTTCCTGATTAGTCCTCTGCTCAGAAGCACGATCCTGACACCTTGAACTGCAGAGCCGCAGAAGAATGTGGAACACGTCACCTGTTGTAGACGAATGATATCTCTGGGTTTGAGGTCTCTTCTTACAAATGGACAAAACCATTGAAGTATAATTTGTATCACTCAAGTTTATAAATGAATTCTTTGCTTTCTTTTCATTTGGGTCCATTTGAGAAAAAATATATATCTTTGCACAATTACAAGTTCATAATGTCGAATCATGCAAACTCTCTGGAACCGTCCTAGCCTTCGGATTGCTGGTGGGGCCCCTAGCATGTTTTGTTGGCAGCCTTCCATTGGGTACACAGCCCTATCCCTGGGCCCAGGGCAAGGCGGTGATATAAGACATTGCCATCTGTAGCCCCCAAGCTGCGCACTGCGGCAGCAAGTTCTATAGCCATTATCGTGGTCGAATTAGAAGAGAGGTAATGACTTAAAGATCTTTTTGAAACAACTCCAGATCAGGCTTTCTTCCAGTGATCGAATTCCTTAATAAATGATTTTTACTGTATCTGTATTTGCCCACTAACAAAGGATCTTCATGATTCACAAATAACCAAAAACCGCCCACCTCTAAAGTGAAATGAAAGCTCTCGAAGCGTGGCGTCCTAGCTTGAGTTGGACACTCACAGATTTCCCTCACTGCCCTTCCCTCTGTCTATGGACAAGGAGGCGAAACATCTAAAAAGAAATCAGGATACTTAGCCTGAGCTCTCCTGGGAGCGCTGATTATGAGACCTGGAAAAACCCTGTCCTTCCGCAGTGGGGAGGGCTTCTTCACACAGCACACACAGCTTTTCCACCTTCTCATTTCTGTGCTGCTCCCAAGGTAACATGTCCGTAGGCGACTGTCAGGTTTATCAGATAACGTATGAACAGCTGTCAGGTTTTTGCTAAGCTCACTGCTGCCTCAAACACAGTTCAGCTTCTCTCTCTCCAGGGGCTCTTCCCATCAAACTTCTTTTTCCTCCATCAGCAATAGCCACCATCCTCATCCCCCTGCACCCACCCAGCCTCTTCTTCACCTTTGATCATCATGTTTGTCCAAGCAAGAATGGTGTCCTTGGAATCTTCGCAGCCCTTAAACCAAGCCCAATGCTTTCCTCCATCAGGAAGACCTCTGGGTGGAAATCCTTTCTAATTTTTCAGTTTCTTACCTCCGTGACCTCCAAATGAACTTATAGTCCGATACAGGCTTTTTTACACCGTTCAAGCAACGTTCTGTTGCAAATATGCCTGTGGTCCCAGAAGGTGTTTCATTTTGTTTTGTTTATTTGTTTTAAAGGGAAAGCATCTCTCCTGTTCATTATCCTTCCCTACTATTTTTAAGATTGCTTGCTGTAAGTGAGGAGAAGTTGGATGATTGCGGCCTTCAGTGCGGATTACAACTCAACGTAAAGAAAGCCAGAATCCTTACAACTGGACCAATAGGCAACATCACAACAAATGGGAAAAGTCAGAGGTGGTCAGGGATTTTGGCTGGCGGGATCCATAATCAGTGCTCAGGGAAGCAGCAGTCAAAAGATCACATGACTCATTGTACTGGGTACATCTGCAGCCTCGCACATGACCCTGTAGCTACCTCTCTGCACCACCTGTGTGCCCTCCCCCTTGAGCCTTGACACACTCAAAGCCTCATTTCTGCTGCTGGTCCAGCGCTTGTCTATCCCAGCCTCACGCCTGCTGAGGCCGGACTCCTGTATCCAGTGTGTACAACTCCCAGCTGGCAGGTTCCCCCATATAATAGATTTTACAGCATTTAACTACGGAGTATATGGAACTGTCTGCATGAAACATGGTGCTCACTCAGTGTACAAATTGCAGAACTGCCTAGTTCACAGAAGGTATCATGGATGTTAGGAGACCTGCTGGTGTAGTGGTTATGTACGTGTTGGGCTGCAATTCGCATGGTTGGCAGATTGAAACCACCAGCAGCTCTCAGGGAGAAAGACTGGACTTTCTACTCCTGTAAACAGAGTCTCAGGAACCCACAGGGGGTCGCTGTGAGTCAGCCTTGACTTGGATCATGGATATTAAGTGACATATAACTGAACTCATAAAATGTTTGGCTGGAAGTGCCTTGAAGGTCTTTCCATCCAATCTCTGTCTGAATCTGGTAATTCATCCCAGCCCAGGTCGGCACGGGGAGGGAGCACACCGTCCTTCTAGACTGACAGTTTGATGTTGGACAGCAGGCTTGTTAAGAATTTTACCCCCCCCAAAAAAATCCTACCTATACTGAACAAGTCTGCCACCCTGCAATCTCTTGCAGCAAAATCAAACACAGCTGAAGTCACAATTGATGAAGAATGTCTTCGTTAAAGTACATAAGTGGATGAGGTAAAGTGACCCTGGAAAATGATAACCATCACCCAGAGTTTACAGTAGATATAATTTTGTGCACGGTACTTTGTTTGAAAATGCTTGTCTAGCCAGTTTGCTTGCTTGCTTGTTTATCTACCCATTTTTTAAAAAATAGTGCTTATTTTGGGGATGAATGCCAGATAAAGCTATTGACTTGCAGTTCAAGGTTATTTATTTATAAAATGCCCATTTTTCAATTGAGATAGTTAGTTTATTGTGCCAGCCTGGCCGATAAACACACGTGGGGTTAATTGAAGGGCGGAGAGATAAATGCCTCTCTAGAGAACCCTGTCCAATACATCAATATTCAGTCACATTAACATAGATGCTCACTACATGAGAGACATCGGGGAACTGAGAATAGTTAAGGTAACAAACCAGCTGTGGTCAGAGTCAATTCCAACTCAGAGCAAGTCTACAGAGTAGGAGTGCTCCTGCAGGGTTCTGAAACTTGTAAGTCTTTATGGAAGCAGATGGCTGTGGAGCAACTGGTGAGTTTGAACTGCTGACCTGGAGGTTAGCAAACCAACACTTAACCCACTGTGCCACCAGGGCTCCTTAGTTAATCACTCACTCACTGCCATCAAGTCAATTCTGACTCATGGAGACTCACAGAGTAGAACTGCCCTCGGAGTTTCCAAGATTGTAACTCTCGTTGGGAGCAGAAAGACTCCTCTTTCTCCTGAGGAGAGTTGGCTGGTGGTTTTGAACTGCTGCCCTTGAACTTAGCAGCCCAACTCAGAACCCACAACGCCACGCCCATGGAATCCTTCCTTAAGGTAATGCTGTGAGTTGGTTCTGACTCATAGCGACTTATGGAAAACAGGATATAACACTGCTTGGTCCTGTGCCATCCTCATAATTGTTCTAATGTTTGAGTCTGTTGTTGCAGCCACTGTGTCCATCCATTGTGTCGAGGATTACAGTTAAGGTAACAGGAAGTTCATATTCACTCTAGAGCAGTGGTTCTCAACCTTCCTAATGCCGTGACCCTTTCATACAGTTCCTCATGTGGTGGTGACCCCCCCCCAACCATAAAATTATTCTCGTTGCTACTTCATAACTGTAATTTTATTACTGTTATGAATCGGGCGACCCCTGTGAGAGGGTTGTTCAATCCCCAAAGGGGTCACAACCCACAGGTTGAGATCCACTGCTCTAGGATGTGTCTTGTGCTTCTCATTCATGTTATGCTGTAAACACTGAACGGTAAAGCTTAGATCTCCCCTAATGATATTGTAACTGTTGTCACTTTGCTCCTCAGTGGTTGTGTTCTTTCTCCTGACAAGTCTGATGTTGATGTCCCTGACACTCTGGATTTTTTGGAGATACAGCGTCATTTCAGATTTAGATACGTTGACTAGAGAAGAAAGCTTCCAGGCTGCAGATAGACAGGTGACGTGTTAGAGCTGAAGTTCAGGATCAAAAACCTAGCGTTGTTTAACTGATTGTGGTGGTGATGGTGCCAACTCTTCTTGATGTCATTGAACTATTGCACTGTACAATATGTGAATTATATGCCAATACCACGGTTTTTGTTTTTTTTTTTAAAGAAAATCTAGTGTTTGGGGGAGTCACTCTCAGGAAGGCAACAGCCTTGGCCTCACATTAGACTACATGGCTTTTGGGGCACAGAGAAAACTGCATGTCTTTCTCTGACTCCTCACAGCCCCAAAGCAGATCTCACCACGCACTCAATATATGTGTTGGATTATGATACAATCCAAGATCTAAGGAAGTCAGAAATGTAAAACCCAGTGATCCAAGGGAGGAGAATTAAAAGGAATTTTGAAGAGGTTATATTTTAATGAATAGAATCAACTTCCTCTCCACTCCCACCTTTAAGCATGTATGCCTGTCCACATACCCCTTGCCAATGAAGCTGCAGTCCTCAGGTGCGGGTAGGGGAGTATGGTAAGGGAGGGCTAAGGAAAAGGGTGTCAGGCTGCCCATGGATCAGAAGCAGAGGAGTCCTGTTGGTAACCTTTTGTTCATGTCAAACTTCCTGACAAGACTATCATTGATAAAAGGATGTGAAATAAAATAAGTAAAACCAGAAGATGAAAGCCCAGAGCTCTAACCCACAGTAGAAAAGCAATATGAAGTGGCCGTCTAAGCAAGAAGTCTCTGGGCTGAGACTCTCCACGCTATCATTCTCAGGATTAATACAAAAAGGACACTCAATCTGCCTCTTGCTTCTGCTCTGCTCACTAACAATCCTATTTATTTTATTTTTATCACTTCCTGTATTTTATTGAACTGGCATTATTCACCATGGGGAACCATTGCAGGAGATAAAGCAACAATGTTTTGCTCTTTGCAAAAGCTAAATGTGATGTTTTCCTTCCCCCGGGTCTGTCTGTTGGTAGGAAAGCCTTGCTCAACTTTAGAATGCACCGTGTCTATGGCTCCTGTTCATGAAAATTTCAAATGTATCTTTCCCAGGGAGACCGTATACGTGGCAGTGGGGGATGGGTAGTGAGGTGAGAACATTGAAGTCTGAGCCTCCATGAGGAAAGGCAGGTCAGTGGCAAGGCTGAGGGATAAGCAGAAGACCCGCTGACCTTGAGTGAACATTGGCAGATAAAACTGGAATGTGGGGAAACACGAAGTGGGAAGACCTTGGGTTCCCCACTAAACAAACGGACACCATTTCTTGGCAACGAGGCAGCACTGGAGGTGTCATCCTCCCCTTCCCTCGTTTTCCTTTTAAAGGGATCATCAGAACAGTGCATTACCATCTCTTGAATGGAGGTAGCTGGGTAAGCAGACAGACCTACCTCCTGAGGGGTTTCTGTTCTTACCCTTTCAGCCTTGGTTTTCCTATCTCTAAAACGAAAGCAAGAGTTGAACAAAAAGCTATTAGTGTTACTACAACTCAGGCAATAGAGCACCAAGGTTCAAAACTCAGCTCAATATATCAACTCAGTAACCTTGCTTCCCATTGCTACCAAGCTGATCTTTCCCAGAGGGTTTCCATGGGCCGCCGTCAATTCTTATGGAAGCCGATTGCCACATCGTTCTCCCACAGACTGGCTGGCAGGGTCATTCTGCTCGTTGACTTGTCAGTGAGCGGTGGGGTGCTTGATCACCGGACCACTAGGGAGCCTTGACTTTGGACACATTACTGTAAAATAAGAAAGCCTGGAGGTTGTTGTGACAGCTAAAGTTACTAAGTGTGAAGATCTTAGTTGCTACTGGAAAAGTAAAAGGTATAAACCAGGACATGGCCAGTGGGGAATGGAAAGAAGCAATTCAATGTGAGCCTCATCCATTATTAACATGGAATATGATAAACAGTGATTGTAAGAGAGTCATTAGAGTGCTGCTCTGCAGAAATGCAAGTGGACGGCTTAGCAATCAAATTTATTTAGGAATCTAGGAGTCTGAATTCAATGCAGCAGCTCTAGGAGAGGGGAACACACGTTTTCTCTGTTGGCTCTGAGAGAAGGTTCTCCATCAATCTTCCCCTGGCTCTTGGAGTTTCCCAGAGCAGGGATCCTGGATCCAGAGGACAAGCTCTGCTCCCAGTTCTTCTTTCTTGGCGGTTGTATGTACGTCTACCTTTCTCTCTCCTGAACTCCCTTTCCTTTTATTTATTGTGAAATGAATGATGATCCACATCACGCAGTAGGGAAACCACCTTTTACGTCAGACCAGTGTTATGACAGAGTAATGGTGCTATCGCCCACCTTAATCTTCTTGCATCAGATCAAGTTGATAATGTCAGACTGCATGATGGGAGATGGCAATATCACTACTTAGGATTTCGGCCCCGCCAAAATGACACATATTGTGGACTGCAGACCAACTCAGAACGCGCCACCAGGGCTGACGCGAAAGTATAAGGGGAGGGTTAGAAATCACCCCAAACGTCCTTTTAGCATCTAGGTATACAGTCATTTAAATAACTCTTTCTACCTGAGATTCTCAGGGTGGGGCAAATGGTTCTGTTTGGCTGTGAAGTAAAAGGTTGGGGGTTTCAGTCCAGCCAGAGGCACCCCAGGGAGAAACCAGCCTAATGATCTCCTACAGCTTTGACTGACAACTGGATGGAAAGCTGTTCTCCTTTGACACGCACGCACGGGGTCACTGTGTGTTGGGGTCAACAGGATGGCAATTGGTTTATGTCCCTCTCCATGGGGGGAGGGGGTGGTGGGGAAGACTTCTTAGTTTGTAGTTGATATTTATCTGTGATTCATTAAATGATCCTAAAAGGAGAATCCTAATGGATGGCTGCATCACACACACACTCACACTTCCTTTCAAACTTGAGAGGCCGACACTGTGGCCAAAAAGAGCACAGGGAGGTTTGACGTGGCGTCAATAGAAGCGTGCAGAACATTCCACGGTTCGATTAGGGGGATGGAGACGCCAGCTTCAGGAGCATGTCGACCTGGATGGAGGGAACCATCGCATTTTACTAGCTTTGCTTAACCAAGGTGTTTGTGATTTTGTAGCCATGCTTCGGACTCACCTTTTGTTTAATGCACTTAAGCTGCAATTTACAGGAATCGCTGTCAACAAAATCATATATGTTAGTCACATGAAGTTATTGTGAATTTGAATGGTCTTTCTAGAAAGAAGCATCACTCCCTCCACATTTGAAAGCCATATTACGTATTTCAGACAAAGTTATTCTCTTGCTCTTAGTCAGAAATACTCCACCATCTAGCACCTGAGTAATACAGTCTATCTCCATAGGTGTCTTTGCAGCTAGTCAGATACATCAGATTGCTCAGCACAAAATTTATAACAGTTTTAGATGAGAGAGGGGAGAGAGTTGCTTTCAGTGGTACCAGAATCTCTCAAGCTAAGCAGACTATCGGAGAGGAAGGAATCAGTAAACTTTCCCCTTAGGCTGTTAGGTTACCTGCACAGGTGTAAATACATCTACTGATCTCATTAAGTTTCTTTAGCAAAACAATCTTCTTTTGTGTAACCACTGAAAACAGAAGATGGTGAAATGAAAACTTTGTTGGCTTCTGATAATACAACACAGGCCAAACATGGAAAAATATGTAAATTTCCTTGCATTCTTCCTCACCTACCAAACAGCAAGATAAATCTCTCAGCCAGCACATGTGATGTGTTCTCCAAAGTATTTCCTTTCCGTGGAATATAGAAAATGGCTCAGACAGTGCTCAAGATAGGCTTGTCAAAAGAAGAGGAGAGAATATTTATATTTAAAATAAACACAAAATCCATAGGAAATCATCTCTCTTTATTTCCCTTTATCCCTGTTAGCCAGAATTTACATAGCTTGTTTGCTGAAGGGAATCAGCCAATTTCTAAGCATGGAGTATATCAATGTTTTTGACTGAGCATAAATGTGGTTTGCAATTAAGGATTTTTTGGGGGGGTAGCTAATAATGTATTCTGTATTGAAATTGCAATTTAAAAAGGATAAAATTTAAGTATTAACTTGACATCAGGGAAGAAGAGTATTATCTCCTAGCATTCCTGCTTCCTGCACGCAGGTGTAAATGCTTACTTACCCTTAGTTGGTCCAAAGAGGATAAAGACTCTTGAGAAGGGAGGATTTACCTGCCGCCTAAGGCAAATCCAAACAACCCACAGGGTTGAGAACGAAAAGCTTACTGTTCCATACCACTGAGATTTTGCAGTTGGGTGTTAGGCGGTATGGTGGCCAAGGCTGACACATAGCACATACTTACACAGTATTGTTGAAGTTCTTTACACTCACGAGGCCATTTAATTCACAAAACAAGCTTCTGAGATAAGTACTCAAAAAAAAAAAAAAGCGGCCCACTGGGAAAGGGTAGGCGGCTCCGAGGATCAGTCTTTCTGGGAATAGAAAGCTTCTCACTGTCCCACGGCGCAGCTCCGGTGCCCTGGGCCGTAGTGAGTGAGTTATAGGTCGCCAAGCCCGCATCCGTGTTATTTGATAGCTCGGAAAGGTGAACCGTGGAGGCCCTCGGGAGGGCAACCGTGACAACACTTGACTGTTGAAGGTTGGAAGTTCCAATCCACCCAAAGGTCCCTCAGAAGAAGCACCTGGCGATTCTCTTCTAATAAGCCGGCTTTGGAACCGGTGGCGGCGCCATGGCCAGCACCCCGGGGACGCGGGCGCCAGGCCTGGGGGAGAGGAAGACGAGGAGGAGGAGGAGGAGGACGAAGAGGAGGAGCAGCACAGATTTCGGGAAGAAACCAGAGGCCCGAGCACCAGACGGAGCCGCATTGCACTCTCTCCAGGTGAGGCCTGCCGGCCGGGGAGATGAAACCGCAGCTGCTGCCGCCACCTTGGCCGTGCTGCCCCGCGGCGTCCGAGGGGGCCCGGCCTTGGGCAGGCGAGGCGCGGGGTGTCCTTCCCTTTGCGGGGTGCTAAGGGGAGAACGGGGGAGGTGGCACGAGTGCTCAGGCCACGGCCTTCGGTCTGAGGCGCCTTCTGGGTCCGTGACCTTGGGAAGTTCCGCAAGGATGGCCCGTGGTCGCTAGCTAGCATGGAAGCTTCCAGGCGCTCCTGACTCCCTGTTTCTCCACGTGACCCTTATTTTTGGTGATGCTTGGACTCCTTGTTAGGGGCCGACACCCCTTCTTTCCTTTTTTAAAATCGGCGGTCTGTCTTGGAGTGGGGCTGCATGGGCGTGAGTTTATTCTGGAACGCGTGGGCCTGAACTTGGTCGTGACACAGCGGTCTTCGAGTCGGTATTTTCTGGAGGTTTAGAGTCACGGTAAATAGGTTGCGTGTGGGCTGGAAGGTTAGGGTTTTTTGTTTTTTAATATTAAGATAAGCTTTGAGAAGGATGCTTGGAAAGGCTTTTCAACAGAGTTGAAAATGCTTGGGAAAGTTTTTCAACGGAGTCCTGGCTTTGGCTTTCAGGTATAGTAACTGAAACTCATCTACCAGTTGCTTGAGGGCAAGATGCCCGGAACATAAAATCAGCCATTCGAAAGCAAAAAAAAAAAAAGAAAGAAAAGGGTGGGGAGCTCAGTTCTATCCCGGGGTACATGAGGGTCACCCTAAGTCGGGTTGACTCAACAACTGGCTGAAGCTGAGGCTCCAGGTTACTAAACTTGCCTGAAGTCCCTGACAAATACATGGTGAAGCTTGACTTTGAGCCCAAGCTGTGTGGCCGCAGCGTCGTGACGTTGCTTCTCATTACAAATTACTTATGCTTCCATTCAACCAGTTGAAAATTCTCGTCATCACCATCGACAACGATTCTATGCTTTTGGGAAGGCCATTAACTTACCCTCTTTTTCAAATCCTTTATATCAGTAATCTTCAAACTCACTTGCTCATGTTCCTTCTACATCATTTCAAAAACTGCTAGCCTGAATCATATGAAACGGTGATTTTTTCTAAGTAAAAAACGAACAGATAGCAGCAGTGTCATTTCCCTCCAATATTCTAGCATAGCTATTTTCACATTCCAATGGCAAAGAATGTAATTTCCAGAATGTTGAAAATACTGGATTTTAGAGCAAAAAAATCTAACACACTTTTAACATGTTCAGTGGAATCAAAATAGCAGAGTAATCTTGTTTTATTGAGGTACAATTCAGCCACAACGTAGCATGTAGCAGCACTTACTTCCTTTGATGCCAACCCTACAGCCTACTGCTATAGCATGCCGTAGTTGAACGAGACTGGATTTTGTGGATGTGCTCCATTAAAAAAAATCTATTTGTCGGTTTCTGAAAATTTGGGTTGTTTCTACTTTGGGTTATTTGGAATAATCCTGCTATGAACATTTATGTACAAGTGTTTGTTTGCACACCTGTTTCCAGATCTCTCCAGGATGGACCTCAGGGTGCAATATCTGGGTCATGTGCTGAGATTCCAGCTGTCTCTTCTTGATTAAACGCTACTCTGGTTGCTCTAAGAGTTTTTTATTAGAAAAAAGAGTTGATTCTGATGTTCTTTGCCATTTTATTCATTGCTTTTGTGGAGAGACACACTGTTGCGGTTCCCTGCTCTGCAGTTTTTGCTGATGTCCTGTCTACCATAGTAATTTGATGCTCATCTTCATCCATTTACAGAAACACACACAAAAACGTGAAACAGTCAGAACGTTTACATCATTTCTTTTTCTTTTTGAACTCATAAGCTTACTTCTTTTCACTTACCAAAATCTATCCTTAAAACATATAACTTAACTTTAGTCTTATAGGTCTTTTTATCGAGTACCCTTTCTCTAAATATATATATCTGAATAGATATAAATTATTTTTTAAAATTCCTTTGACTACATGTGTGCTTGGTGTTGAATTTTTTTCCTGGACCAAAATTTGAATGATTATAGCTCACCGCTTAGTTAAATATCATAAATATACTAAGCAATTGGTAATTCTAATCATAGTTTTTAGAAGCACACCTGAGATGGATGAGGCATTTCCTTCCATGCAGTTCATGTACCTTTGTGTGAATCACAAATTACTCAAATAAGACTGGTCTCAGATGGGGAAACTGAAAGGTAGCTAGATTTACATACAAATGGGGTTGTCTCCCCAGTGACGGCAAAGGTCACCTGGAGGGGTTGGAAATAAATGAGGCAGCCTTTGGACACCTATGGGAAAGCCAAAACTAGTCTGGGTGCACGGACTAGGATCCCCTAGGTCCAGGTAAAATCAGTACCTTGGGCACACCCACCTTAGGTACATCACATAGGCGGCCTGCACTCAGTTAAACACCCCTGGCTACCTGCAGGAAGGCCAGGTCTCTTTTACTCTGCTCCTGTTCAGCCGCAAGGGGTGGGTCTCTTTTCCCTGCTGGCATGTATTCGCCCACTAAGGGCTTATTTGGGGCGCACAAATGCTTGGACTCTTAGGCTCTTGGTCCACGTGTGCTTGGGCTCTTGGCTTCTTGTCCTCCGGGGATTCCCCTGTTCCCCGCGTGTGGCTGTTCTTTTCCATGTAGGTTTTTAAAAAATTTGGGGGGGTTGGGGGTGGGGGATAATATTTTATTCAGTCACCTTTGTATACAATTGAAACTCTGGGAATTCAAAATTAACATCTTTGCCCATAAACTTCTTATAATCCAGAAAAGGTTTCAACCTTGTGTTCCACATTGTTCTGCTGGGCTTTGTCTAAACGAACCTTTAATAGCCTGCTGCCGTCCAGCTTTCCTCGGATTCTCTTGCCCACGGTTCCACGTGGGAAGACCACGTCTTCAAGGACGGCAGTGTGCACAGCTGTCTGAGCGCGGCTCCTGGGACGCGTGTGCTTATTCTTTGTACGGTGTTTCCGAGTTGGTTTCGGCAGAATTCTCCTCTGAGCAATAAATACAACGTGCTTTCCACTGAATTTTTTCTCCAGTTCCCATACTAGCCAGACTTGGATTCTCTGGAAAGATTTCAGTTGAGGAACAGGAACAAAGATTACAATAGCTTTCCAACCACCACCAACTTGGATTTCCTTGGCTGCCGTGGAATTTAGCACCCTTCACTGAGCCTTAGGTCCGTGTCTCCAGCTCAAGAAGAGCCTGAGAAATGCCGGACTCAATTCATCGGACTTTTCGCCATTGGGCTTCACAATCTTCGACTTGAACTGAACGAGGCTTTTCTCGCCGAGCTCCCCACTCGGAAGAGTCCCACGTGGTGTTGTGTGCACAGCGCGTACAGCACACTTCCCAGAAACAGCGCGCGCCGTTGTGAGACTGTGAAACCTGACACTTCACCTTTCTTTCATAAAAGCTCCCTTGGATTACAAAAGTGCTTCTGCCACGTGATTCTTTCAGCGCTATGAAGTAAGAACTGAGGTTTACCCCGCTCCAGAAACCTAACAAGATCTTGTTCACGTGAATAAGTAAATAGAATAGAAATAGTTTTATTTCAGGAATATCATTCAATTCCTTGAATTCCATCCAAATGTTTCCCAAAGTAGGCAGGTGATACGACTATGGGGGTGGAGCAGGCAGGTGATACGACTATGGGGATGAAGAAAATTTGGGTGCTAGACTGATCCAAGTAAGGGGGTGGGAATGGGTGGGTGGGTGAGTGGGTGAGGGTGGTGGCTGCAAAAGCAGATACCTACACTTTATCCTGAATTATGGGCTATATTACAAAATATTTTAATTTCCTGGCGGACACTAGTTTCTCTCCCTATAATTAGGGTGGTAAACTAAATAAGATTAGGAATCTATGTTCTATATAATGAAAAATTATTTTACCTTTAATTTTCAATGAGTGGAGTATCTTCTATTTGTCCATGTAGAACTAAAGTGTTCTTTCTACCCTAAGTTTTTCCCTGGGGACTAACCCGTATGCTGTACTTCACTGTACTTTCTTGCCTTTGGAGGTCTTAGATGAACCAATGTGGCAGGAGATAGAGAAGGCTGTTTTCCCCTCTGATCCTTCCCTGCAAGGTTAGCTCCCCTCTCCAGGTGACCTTTCATATACTGACTGTGTCCTTTTGCATCTCCACGTCTAAAGACGTTAACAATCTTCATATTACTAGTGCCAAGATATTACATTATTCTTTTGGGGTTTCCCTATATCTTACATTTGTAAATTGTCCATTTATTAATTCTTTCTTCCTCCTATGTTGAGTATGCCTATGTTTCTTGCTGGAATCATGACTGATTTCAATCAATCAGTGGACAGCACAAGTTTACTGAAAGCAAAGAATTCTCTAACACCTAACACCAAATGCACCAAAAGACTTGTTAGAAATGTACTGTCCAATACAGTCCCTAATAGCCACAATGGGTTACATTAAATTAATTGAAGTTAAGTCCTATAGTCCCATAAGCTACATTTCAGAGGCCCAGTGTGGTTATTGGCTATGATACTGAACAGTGTAGAAGTAGAACATTTCCATCACCACAGAAAGCCATGGCAGCATAGTGGAATATTTGTATGTTGACTATGAAACCAAGTTTCATAGAAATGGGATAGAACTGTATCATTTGGGGGATCAAAATATACTAGGGATAGAAATATATAATTTTTTAGCAGATAAATTGGTTTTCTTATATTCACTAATGTATAAAATCAAGTCAATTCAACTTCAACCTATTTTGTTAAGCCAAACTTTTCTAGCATATGGAAGTGTGACTCTGGCAGGTGAGTCCTTTCCGGCCACCCCGTTTGGGTATCTGCGAGCTCTCCATGCACTCTCTCGTTCCAGAGGACATTAGTACTCCATGGCTCCTATTTGGTGGCCTCTAAGCATGTGGTGTTTTGTTTTGTGGAGCTTTGGTGTCATAGTCGGGTCGGTAGCTCAAAACACCAGATGCGCCATGGGAGAAAGATGAGGCTTTCAGCTCCTATGAAGATATACAGCATCAGAAACCCACACGGGCAGTTCTGTTCTGCCCTGTAGGGTCGCTGTGAGTCGGAATCAACTCAATGGCAGTGAGAGCATTTCACTGTTTTGTTTGGTAATCAGATTCTTTAGTTGATTATTCCGAATGGTTTAATAGCTACTCCACTGCCATAGCCTACGATGTTGTATTCATATCTGCCTAGGAAGTCAAGAGTACTTGTGTACTGCTTATTTTTATGACTTTAAACCAGATGAGAATGTGAGTCTACATTTTTCTTTCTTTTCACTGTATTTTTTCTAGGTGCACCAAGTCAACTCTAAGGCACAGTGATCCTACATGTATTAAAATTATGCTTCACAGTGTTTTCAGTGGTTGCTTTTTTAGCAATTGATCACCAGACCTTTATTCTCCGTGCGCTCTGACAGGGCACACACTGCCCATCTTTCAGTTAGCAGCCAAATGCACGAAACATTTGCACCACCTAGCAACTCCCCTATATATATACCTAGTAGTCAAATAAATTTTCTTTGGGGATATGGGAAAGTAGAAGAGTCATTATGATTTAAATAGGAGCCTTCTGAAGCAATCCCTAAAGAGGCAGACGTATCCAAAGACTGTCAGCTGGATTACCCTCCTGAAGTTGTGGGTTGTGTATTCATTCTGAAAGAGTATCAGCTCTTCAGAAAAACCTTAGGTGATTCTGCTAGGTGAGCAACTGAAGAAAGATTTCATACAGCTATTGAGATCCTAGATCTAAAATGATAGCTATTTATAGAGTATTACTTGCCTTGTAAATATCCTCTTCGGTGTTGCAATAAGTTCCTCTTGTGTGACAGACATTTGCAAGCACACCGTACCAGTGGAAAGGACATCTATCCTCGTACGTTATGTGAGAAGAACTTTAGATTTTAAAGTCCCTCAAAACCACTGTAGACAATTACAAGACTGAGTTAAAAGTTATCTGTTCGTTTTCTGGAAGGCAGAGAGCCATGCAGACTGCCAGTATGGACACTGCGCCGGCGAGTTCATGTTCGCAGAAGGGCTGTCCTGCCGCAGGAGAGAGAAAGTGGTAGCACTTAGGAACGCATGGGTGGGATTCTCATTGCGCCAAGTCAGAGGTTGCCAAAGTTTGTGTACGTTTATGAGTGGGGCCTCAGTGACCACCATCCCTCATCCCCTTCATCATTCCCCCAACCAATGGCATCTCTACTCTCTTCTCCCTGACAGAAAACCACGCGGGCAAAGCTGTCCTCTGTGTCTCTGTTCCTGTTGCATACAAAGCTCCTTGGGAGCTAATGAAGGACGCCACCCCCTCCCCAGACTCAGTCATGGGTAGCCTACAAGAGCTCGGGCCTGGACTAGAGGTTGTTTAGCCATCAAAAAGACCTTTCCATCACACCTTTAGCTATTTCCACCCATGAATCCCCTGCCGTCTGGGGGCACTGGTCACGAGAAGCTCGGCATTGGCTTGTTAAAGTGCTGGCATTGAGTCAGGGTCACCAGTTCAGCCTCTCCTCCCTTCTGAAAACCAATGTCTCAGGACATAATTGCCCTTCCCAGCCATCTGGCCTCCACAGGTGCTTCTGAGGCTTCTCAGACCCATTTTGACAACCCTGAACCTGAAAGTAAGTAGAATGAGCTGGACGCCAGCAGGCATTGGGAGGGATCTGAGACTCTCTCTGCTGAGCCAGAACTCTGGGGCCAGATCTCCCAGAAGCCCACTTATCTCCCCCTCTCAGCATAATGAGTGGTCATGTCCTTTACATTTATATCACTCCAGGGACTGTTTGGGGGTTCCCCCCTCCCCCCAGGAAAGGAACACAGTTCCAACGGTGAGCTGGCACTTTATCCTTCGAGATAGGAAACTGCCAGCAATTTTTAAACCACCCGTTTCCAGTTTAAAATTCAATAGAATGATATATGCATTAGATACTTTTAAAAGCATGAAATGCATTCACTATTGAAGCTAGCATGAACATAAAAATGAAAACAGAACCCAGAAATGCTCCTTCCATGAAGATTTAAGACAAGCTTTTATGGCAGGAAACCAGTTCATCACTCTCCCACAGAGCACCAGGTGAGTTCCAACTGCCAGCCGCTCAGTAGCCAGCCAGCCCAGCACTTAACCCACTGTACCACCAGGGCTCCTTTATGATAAACATCGTTTTGGAATCATTAAGTAGTGACCTCAAAAGCTCTTGTACTCCCTCACTATGGAAGCAGAGGGCCACCAGTTAACAGAAACTTCCAGTTGACAGAAGCCTGACTATAAATTCGCTTGTGGTGCTTATTATGTTATTACACGCACATTACAGGATCATAAGAATTATACTAGTAACTGTTACTTTGTCGGAACTTTACATAAATTGACAGATTACCATGATTATGGGCCATCACAGTGGGGGTCTAACACACACATCATTTGTTTCTTTTTTTCCTGCTAAATGTGATTTGTTCTTCTTGTTGAGAATACAAACAGCAGAGCACACAGCGAGCACGTCAACAGTTTCTACATGTCAAACTAAGTGATACTGACTGCATTCTCCGAGTTTTGTAACAAGTCTTGCCTTTCTGTTCTGAGTTGTTCCTCCCTCGTTTATATAAACTCACCACTGTCTAAGGGCTTCATCTCAGATTGTGAGTTGTCAATTTTATAGCACACAGATAGTCCTAAAAAGAGCATGATGCTCAAAGTAGTCCTTGTTTTTGGTTTTCTAAACCGGGTAAAATTCCCTCAACAGGACTTTAAAAGAATGCGTACCCAGGGCTAATCAAAGACAATCTTAAGGGAAGATCTCTGTGCCCCATGGGGATGATTGATAAAATTCTACCATAAACGTAACAAGGAGGTGTTGAAAAGGAGCCAAAAGCAGATACAAAACAAACAGAAAACATAGATCCAGGAAGGAAACACAGACGATAATGGGTGTTATAGTAAAATGTGGTGAAGAAATCAGATGGTGCCCAGCTATCCGAGACATTAGTAGTGTCTGGGTGTTAAAGACTTGTCTCCAAACACGCAGCCATGGAAGCGAGATGTCCACTAAGTCCACACAGAAGAAGCACACCATCATCAGTAACCGAAGGATTGCAAATCGCATGATCTGGAGTGGAGGGAGAGGAGGGGTCAGTATCAGAGCCTAAATGGCGAGAATCCAGTTTGCAGAAGGCTGCAGATGGCAGCGGGAGCCCGAGAGACAGTTGTGGGAACTACGTAGGAAAGAAGCCTCTGGTGAGCTCCCCCGTCCATAACTGAGGGATGGGAAGGAAGTGGAGAGATGAGCATGGAAGATCAAAGGGATAACTCGGATTGAACGGTTGAAACGTCCGTTGAGCCCTCTGATGCATGCTGGACCTGATCTGATTTTCAACATTTCCTGTGTTTTTGTTTTGTTTTTGTGTGTTCTTATTAGGGTTTAGCTCAGAGGTGTTATGTCATTGGTGGTAATATATTTTTCATTATGTGAAACCTAGGATTGATGAACCTATAGGGACAGCGGAGTAAGGGTTTCAGGGGGCATAGGTAGAGGGGTGGTGGTGGTAGGGCAAGTAAAATGGAGACGATGTCAAGGAGTCCAGGAAGGAAAAGGTGTTTGGAAACTGATTGTGGTAGCAATTATACAATTGTGCTTGACGTGACTGAACTATGGAACCACCTGATAGATGTATTAACTCCTGATTAATAATAAATTAAATAACAATAATAACTAGGTAAAGAAAACTATTATATGTTTTAAAGATAATGTATAAAATATTTTTGATGTAAGATTTAAAGATTATCTCAGGGCAACAGTTCCAGAAAGTCTAGAGTCTATGAAAATTTGAAATGTTGTTATTCATTTTCCCCTTTTGGCAAGGATTCTTCGCCAGAGTTTGTCATCAAAACGTTCAGTCTTGGTAGCCCAGCACCAACCATTTGTCTGGTCTCACAGCAAAGGAAGCAGTTGTTCATGCAGGCAATCATCCACACTGCTTTCCCTACTCTTCTTCCTGCACCAAGCAAATAGAGACCACCTGCTGTGCTTTGGATGGCTGCTTGCAAGCTTTTAAGGCCCTAAGCACTGCACAGTGAACTAGAACAGAAGCACTGAACATGCTATTGGGCCAATAAACTGGATGTCTCATAAAACCAAGAACTTAAAGCTCTAAGCTTTGAGTTGTCTGTTTTATATAAGCAGTCTTAGCAAATATTATTTTTCATTCATTGCTGTAAATATTCCTGTCATGGATTAAAAATATGTGTCAACTTGGCTAGGCAGTGATTCTCAGTTTCACAGTTCCATAATGAAGTTTGGCAGTCATGTAATAATGTGATTCTGCAGCTATATGATCATCCCTCATCATGTGATCTGTTGTAATTACCCAATTATCCTCCATTTGTGATGCGCTATAAATCTTCGATGTTAATGAAGGATCCCTGTAGCACACAATGGATTAAATGTTGGGCTGCTAAATGCAAGGTCAACAATTCACAAATTTCACAATTTAAACCCACCAGCCATTCTATAAAACCTTCCACTCCCATAAAGATTTAATCTTGGAAACCCCAAGGAGGAGTTATACTCTGTACTATAAGGTTGTCAATGAGGCAGGTTTAGGTTATGTTGAAGAGCATTAATTATATTTGTTATGCTAATAAGCAGGATTAGAATCTTACTCAGGTCACAGCCCTGATCTGATGTAATAGGAGTTTCTCTGGGGTGTGGCCTAACCTCTTTTCTCTTAACACAGTGGTTCTCAACTTTTCTAATACCATGACTCTCAACACAGTTTCTCATGTGGTGGTGACCTTAACATAAAATTATTTTTGTTGCTACTTCATAACTGTAATTTTACTACTGTTCAGCATTGTCATGTAAATGTCTGATATGCAGGATATATTTTCATTGTTACAAATTGAACACAATTAAAGCATAGTGATTAATCACAAAACAATGTATAATTATATATTGTGAAATATTTATTTCGAATGACAAATAAATGAAATTTTGTCTTGAAGCACGGTGTAGCATGGGTAACAGTCTTCACACCGGGTACTCGTAGGTGGGCATATCTGCATGTGGTTGGACCCGCTTGGAGACGGATAGAAGGGCGGTGTCTTGATTCCTAAGACCATCAGAAATATGTGTTTTCCAATGGTCTTGGTCAACCCTTGTGAAAGAGTCGTTCGACCCCAAAAGGGGTCATGACGCACAGGTTGAGAACCACTGTCTTAAGAGCTAAAAGGAGAGCGACACAAGTAGAGAAAGAGGAGCCTACTCCCACAATGAAAGAAGCGCAGAGTGGAACCCATCCTTAGGACCCAAAGTCCCTGGACTGAGAACACTGAGATCCAGGGAATACTGGTGCCAAGACATATGGAGGTCCCTTAGGAATGCCAAGCCCACAGACATTGCAACGAGACCAAGACCTTCCCCCCGAGCCCAAAGTGAAAGAATGCCTTCTCTTAGAGCTGGCACCCTAGATTCAGACTTCCTACCTCTTAAACTGGGAAAGAGTATATTTGTTTGTTAAAGACAACCACTGTGGTATTTCTGTTATAGAAGCACTAGATAACTAAGATAAGTTCTATCTCACAACTTTTTCCAATTCAATTTTTATGGGCGTATAACTTATTAATAGTGATTATAATAATTTCTGTGTAACCCAACCCTTAACCAATTTGATTTTTCCTTCACTGTTAAGTCCCATTTTCCCCTTCTTTTTCATCCCTGGTTGGTCTCTATACATTTTCCTTTTTATCTTTTTATATAAGTGAGGTAAAAAAGTATTTGTCTTTCTATGATTGGCTAGTTTTTGTCAGCATGATGTATCCAAGGTCCCTCCATAATGGGGCATATATCAAGACTTCGTTTATTGGCTGAGAAACATTCCATTATACATAATTACACCTTTTGCTTACCCATCCCTCTTCTGTGGGGAATTTAGCTAGTTTCCACCATCTGGCTATTGTAAACAGTGCTTCAATGAAATTCCACCACTCCTAACATCTTTCCAGGAATGGGCTGAATTTTCTGACTCATAGAGTTTACTAGAAAAATTTGAGGGAATGTAAAGCCATGAAGTTGGGACACATGAAGCATATTCAGAGATAACAATCACTTTTGGTTGGAGCAAAGTGTTGTTGGAGCAATAAAGAAATTTGCATTCAGTTTTGCACTTGCCACTGGAATAATGGTAACAAATCAAGTTGTGGGGGGAGGGTCTGTACAGGTTTTCTTAGATGTCATGATTCCTTATGTTTTAGGGTTTTTGTTTAGGGTTCATGTGATCTAGCAACTTAACCATATGTACTCACATATAAGCCGAGTTTTTCAGCACAAAAAAATGGGGTTCGACTTATACACGGGTCAGTGCCTTATACACGGATCAGATGAATGGATGTCATCTGTCAAGCCCGACTAACAAATGGAGGAAATCTCATGAAGCCTGACATAGAGTTAATAACAAAGTGGGTTTGAGATGCATGGGAAGACATTCCAGAAGACATGGTGCAACGCGCCTTCCAGAAATGTAGTATTAGTAATGCTATGGATGGCAGTGAAGACTGTGCTTTGTATGAAAATGACAGCAGTGGCGGTGATGACGGCAATCTCAGTGAGGACAGAGTCTATGATGACCTCACACCAGCTGAAGCTCTGCATTGGGATATGGATGATGATGAGCAATCCAGTTTTGAAGGATTTTAGTTCTTTACATTTTAGCTTGGTTGCTGATTAATCTCAGGGATAGTCCTCTTAAGGTATCATTGTTGATACCTTATTGTTTTTGTTGAACCTATTTTCCACTGACTGTGCTGGTTTACTAATGTTCAATGACTTGTCCTTTTATTTATGTTTTTTATTTAAGATAAATATTGAAATACATTACCCCACTGATATCTCAATTTTTAGTAATTTTATTTTCATTTGTTTTGATTATTGAAACTCACCAATAGCTTCTGTATTTTCCACCCTAGGCTTATACTCTAGTCAATCCGTTTTTCTGGCTTCCCAGGTAATAATTAGGTACCTCGGCTTATACTTGGGTGGGCTTATATTCGAGTATATACAGTATTTCTTTAGCAGCACAAAGGGGCAGGGATAGTTGGTGGCAGAATTGGTAAATGGTTGCAGGGTAGAGGCATGCCTGACCTCTGTCTCACAGGAACTGGCCTTGAGTGGAGGATGTCTCACAAGGCAGAGATTTTAACTGTCCTTCCCTTATTGTGAAGTTAGAGGAGGGCAGACATCACCATTGCCATTTTAACACAGACCAAAAGATGAGGAATAAAGGCCTAGAGGTTGCCTTCTGAAAATTAGCCAACGAAAAGTTGATGGATCACAATAGAGTTTTGTCAGACTCAGCAAAGGTCAGGTGTTGGGTCACATCATCAGGAAGGGTCATATTCGAGAGGGAGAAGTCTTGTTGGAAGAAGATTGCCACAGGGCGTGGGGGTGCAGTAGGACAATCACTCCGGCACTGGACTCGCACATGCGAGGGTACGTGAAATGATGCAGGACTGGACATTTCACTCCACTCTGTGTGAGTTGCTTCTACTGTGACAGACACAAGCACTCTGGAATCGGATGGATGGCTTCAAATCCCTGCCCTGCTACTTACTGGCTCTATTATTAAATTAAATAACCTCTCTGCTCCTTAATTTTTTTCATTAACAAATTAGGTTAATAATAGAACTCCCCATGTAATCTTGTTAATGCCAATTAAATGCACTAACGCAGGGCTTGAGTACTTTTCTAGTTCAGGCTTGGCGGGCCTAGGGTTTCTCTCAGAACTGCTCATGTACGCTAGTGCAGAGTGAAGGGAGTCATAGAAAACGTCATGTGATGTGGCGGCAATGTTGCAATGAAACTTTCTTTTCTTTTTTTTAAAATCTTTTTATTGGGCCTCATAAGGCTCTTATCACAATCTGTACATACATCAACTGAGCAAAGCACCCTTATACATTCGTTGCACTCGTCACTCTCATAATTCACCTTCCACTTGGGTTCCTGGAATCAGCTCGGTTTCCCTTTTTTTCCCTCCCATCCCCCTCCCTCCCCGATCCCACCCCTGGTCCCTTGATAGTTTATAAATAGTTATTATATCTTATCTTACACTCCCCGGCGTCTCCCCTCACCCGCCTCCCCATTGCCCATCTCCCAGAGAGGAGGTTACACATAGATCTCCGAGATCGGTTCTCCCTTTCTACATGCCCTTCTCTCCTGGTGTCGCCACTCCCACCGCTGGTGTTGAGGGGTTCGTCTGTCCTAGATTCCCTGTGCCTCCAGATCCCCACTGCACCGCTGTACATCCTCTGGTATAACCAGGTCCGCAAGGCAAGGTAGAATTGGGGTCATGATGATTGGGAGGGGAGGAAGCGTTCAGGAACTAGAGGAAGGTTTTGAGTTTCATTGTTGCTACACTGAACCCTGAGTGGCCCATCTCCTCCTCACTACCTATCTGGAAGGGGTGTCCAGCTGTCTACAGGTGGGCATTGGGTCCCCATCACGCACTCCCCCTCTTTCACGGTGATGTGATTCTCACCACCACCCCACCTTTGATGTTGGAGACCTGGTCTCCTCTGTCCTTCATGGTCACCTATGTTGGTGTGCTGCTTCCGTGTGGGCTCGGTTGCTTCTGGGCTAGATGGCCACTTGTTTGCTTTCAAGCCTTTAAGTCCCCAGACGCTATATCTCTCAGTAGCCGGGCACCATCCGCCTTCTTCACCACACTTGCTTATGCACACTTTCGTCTTCAGCCATTATGTGAGGAAGGTGATCACACAATGATTGTTTTTGTTCCTTTGTATCTGCTACATGGTCCATTCAACACCTTGTATTCGCTTAGTCCGTGTGCTTCTTCTCTGTGGGAAACTTTCTTTTCAAACAGAAAATGGGCTGAATTTTACTTACAGGACAGGTCACACTCATGTATCCATACTTTTCCTGGTCCATTGTAAGAACTCAAGGAAACTATTGTCTGCTTTCTTTTGGATTGAGGTTTTTCTGTGTTTTATTTGATCATTATTGTTGGAATTTTTTGGATACTTTTCGTTTATATGAAATTCAGGATAGATAAATCTATAGAGGCAGTAATGGGATTAATAGTTTCTTAGGATTATGACAGAGGAGTTTGGGGAGAAATGGGAAGCAAATAATACTGAGTATAAGAATGAAAAAATGTTCTAAAATTGATTGTGGTGGTGATTGTACAACTTTGCTTAATATGTTGAAACCATCAACTTGTATAATATGTGAATTATGTTGATAAAACTTTTTAACAACTCAATAAATAGCAGTGATTTAAAAAATATTTTCTTATCCACCTCCTCATTTTCCCCTTCTTAATCATTATCCACAGAAGCCATAGACCATCTTGTGCTAATTTCGGAGTAGCTCTCAGAGTCGCGGGTGGGCGTTGCTTTCCCTCTGTGCAATTCCTTCTGGCGAGTCTCAAACGTGCCCCACATCCCTGAGAAGGAGAAGTGAACTCTCTTCCCCTAGTTCTGGGACTGGCTTTAGCTCTGAAAGGAGAATGTAGTTTTGAAGAGTCATGTTTCATCTTGAAATTCCCTGTGACTCGTGTTTTACACCCTAATAAACGGATGGTTTCTTTAATACAACAAACAGTCCTTTAAATCATTAGCCACTGAGTAAACTATGTTTACTGTCCTGGTTATCTTGTGCTTCTGACACAAAAACACGAGCGGCTGGCTTAGAGCAAATTCATCTCTCATTGCGTAGAAGGCTACAAGTCCAAATTCACAGTGGTGGCTCTGGAGAAAGGCTTTATCTTTTCTCACTGTGTCTCTTGGTTCTAGGAGGTTGCCAGAACTGGGAGCATCATTCCAAGGACACGGCTCCCCTCCTGAATCTTCTCTCTTGGTGTTAGTAGGCCCTTCAGATGTTTGTCTCTTGTAAGATAAAGGATGCTGTAGGACACATCCCAGGAAACTTCTCTTACATTGCTGACCTGATTAAGGGTGTTGTGTTCCAACTGTCAGGGTGTATCCGATCCAGGGAGATGTTACATCATCACCTAAGTGCCAAACCACTGAGAATAATGAGCAGGCCAAGTCAACACACGTATTTAGGAAACAATTCAATCCATGAAGTTTGCTGTGTCTTTTCTTGTTTTCTATGGCACAGATATTTATGCCAGCTTGAGAAACATCATCTGAGATGACAGGGATTTAAACTTCAAGCACAAAGAGAGGGATGGAGTACAGAAATGCAGACACCTACGAATTCACTAAAGAACTCCGGGAGCTCTATCACTCGCACCGGGCAGGGTGACCATCCTGCCTTTCCTCCTTGCAACTCCTCGGGACTCACAGGAAGCCAGCAAGCACCCACCAAGCCAGTGATGAAAGCTTCTTGGGGCCACACCTACAAAATGAAAAAGCACAGTGGACAAAGATAACCAGCAGGCCAGTTTGCACGGTGAAAGAATCTCCATAAGTTGAGTGACATGAAAACGTCAGCATTTGGGGTATATAAAAATAACACTTTCCTACACTTTAGCATTTCTCCAAAGCTCATTAGCCATACCACTGGCTTGTAAGTGGAACATTCCTAATGCGGATCCTAGGAAGGCTGGCACTTCCAGGCTCTCTTTTTTGACGCGCTCCCAGAAGCAGCAGGTGGAAATGGAAGATGAAAGTGGGCAATGGTGAAACTCAGCAGAACCGTCTCTTTTCAGTAGTCCGAGGGCTTGCACTGTGATCACAGTTCCGAGAATCCTTCCAGGAAATTTTGCCACATGATTTTTGTGGGTCCTTGTTGATGGCGCAGGTGTTAAGAAAGAAAGACAACATTAACATCAGAAGAATAAGCCTTGAGATGGCATGAGAACCCTGGGGAAGAAGAAGTCTCGTGTGCCCATGGCTCTAAGCAAAGTCCGTTTCTCCAACTGTCCTACCAGTGCGATGAGGCGAAATCAGAGGTCCTTTTCTCATTCCGTTTCGCCAGTTGCCAGACAATCCTCTCTGACGCCGTCTGATGAAGTTCTCCAGGCATTACCATTTCCCTTGGTAGGCAACTTGGCCGTCCTGGCAGGCTTTCCAGACGCCTATATTTAACAGAGAGTGGCATGCTTTCTTAACACTCATTTAAATGCTAGCTCTTATCTCAGCGCTGAAGTCTTAAAGAGGTATAGATGTATTGCTGATGGAATCTCACCAGACACAGAGGGGGGAAAATCAGATTTCATAGTTTCAGTGACATCGGAAGAACACAAGTATGGCGTCCACATGAAAATTCACATGTGACTACAGTGCCTCCATTACGAATCTAGATGTTCTGTTTAGCAGATTGACACTACTGGCCACTCCACAGGACAAAGATGAGGTTTTACTCTCAAACAGAGCCATCGTCTCAGAACCCCCCAGAGCAGCGGTTCTCAACCTGTGGGTCATGACCCTTTTGAGAGCTGAGTGACCCTCTCACAGGGGTCGCCTGACTCATGACAGTGGCAGAATTACAGTTATGAAATAGCAATGAAAATAATTTTGTGGATGGGGTCACCACCACATGAGAAACTCTATGAAAGGGTCGCGGCCTGAGGAAGGTGGAGAACCGCTGCCCCAGAGGCAGTTCTACCTGGTCCTGTAGAGCCGCTATAAGTCAGAATCAACTTAATGGGAGTGAGGTTTGCTTTGTTTCATTTTATTTCTATTTTCGTCCCTTTTGGATGGAGTGGAGTAATGGAAACTCAGGAGTGCTTTTTGGGATAACTGAGGAAAGCAGTGTTCGGGTACTTACGCCAACTTGACCTGACCTTGGGCTTTGCGGTTTGAAGCTTCACCTGAAGAGTGGGAGAGAGAGAGAGAGAGAGAGAGAGAGAGAGAGAGAGAGAGAGAGAGAGAGAGAGAGAGAGAGAGAGAGGAAAAGAACCTGAAAAACCAAAACATAGCCAACCATTTTCATGTTACTGGCAACAACTAGTGAACAAAAAGTTTTCTGGTGGGAATGTCACTAACAAGTTAACAGCTTGATTTCCCACTGTATCAGAAATTTGAACCCGAAGAGGAATCTTTTGAAATTTAACAAGTACCATATATACTCATGTATAACCTGTTTTCAGTACATTTTGTATGCAGTTTTTATGGCAAAATTAGGTGCCTCAGCTGATATTTGGGTCAGCTTATACTCGAGTATATATGGTAAATCATATACAGAAATTGAGAGAATTTCTGGATTCAAAAATTATCCTTTGTAACTGTGGTGCTACCAGGGAAAATTTTGAAGGACACTTTGCTACTTAGATTAAAAGATAACTTGCATTTGCCTTTCATTTTATACTCTTCCTCATTCCCAAAAATGCACACAATTGGAAATAAAGAGCTACAATTCTAAGGAATATAAGAATAGAATCACAAAATGAAGCCAAGAATCAAAAGTGGCAAGTAGAAATGTATGTGAGAAACTTTATCCTAACCTTAAACCCAGTCTCTCCTATCTCCAGAGCCAAAACCCAGAGGAAACTCTAGCAGTGATAAGACACAGTCCTTAAAGCAGTATCGCCATTTCTCTGGAGAACATTCTGTTTTTGATTTTTCCTGTCTGTTCAGTCTAAGAAGAATTTCTCCTGGATAGCTCCAAGAAGAAGACAATGTGGGATATGTTGTACAGCATACTAAAATCTGGGCAGTTAATAGAGAGGAGATTTTTGGTTTCTTGTTAGAGCACTCTCTTTGTAAGCTGGGACTTCTGAAATAGTGTCAAGTCCAGCTGAGTAAGAGTCCTTTGATAAGGGGCCAGACACCTGTGCCCTGTCTCTTTGGTGACCACCATCCTAAAATACAGCATCATGGAAGAAGCCCACCAGTCTGTGTGATCACGAGATGCCAAAGGGATCAGTTATCAGGCATCAAAGAACAAAAAAAAATCATATCATTGTGTGCTCACCTCCATGATACGATTGCTGAAGACAAATGGGTATGTAAGCAAATGTGGCAAAGGAAGCTGATGGTGCCCGGCTATCAAAAGATATAGCATCTTGGGTCTTAAAAGCTTGAAGGTAAATGAGAGGCCATCTAGCTCAGAAGAAACAAAGTCCACATGGAAGAAGGACACCAGCCTGTGCGATCACGAGGTGTCAAAGGGATCAGTTATCAGGCATCATCAGAACAAAAACTCTTACCATAGTGAATGAGGGTGGAGTGGAGCCCCAAAGCCCATTAGTAGGCCACTGGACATCGCCTTGCAGAGGGGTCTCAGGGAGGAGATGAGCCAGACAGGGTGCGATGTAGCAATGATGAAAAATACAACTTTCCTCTAGTTTCTAAATGCTTCCTCCCCCCGCCTGCCCCCAATATCATGATCCCAATTCTACCTGGCAAGTCTGGTTAGACCAGAGGATGGACACTGGTACAGATAGGAACCAGAAACACAGGGAGTCCAGGGCAGATGATCCCTTCAGGACCAGTGGTGTGAGGGGCGATACTGGGAGGGTAGAGGGAGGGTGGCTGGTAAGGGGGACCCAATTACAAGGATCTACATGTGACCTCCTCCCTGGGGGATGGACAACAGAAAAGTGGGTGAAGGGAGACATTGGACAGGGCAAGATATGATAAAATAATAATTTATAAATTATCAAGGGTTCATGAGAGAGAAGGAGCGGGGAGGGAAGGGCAAAAGTGAGGACCTGATGCCAGGGGCTTAGGTGGAAAGCAAATGTTTTGAGAATGATGAGGGTAATGAGTGTACAAATGTGCTTTACACAACTGATGTATGTATGCTTTGTGATAAGAGTTGAATGAGCCCCCCTAATAAAACGATTAAAAAAGAAAAAAATACAGCACCCAAACCAATTCCTTTCAAATAAGCTTTTAATCTCCCTCTCAAACTTCCAGTGTCCAAATTGTCCGATTAATAATTAACTCGAATTAAAAAAGACAAATCCAGCTGTTGCATGACATCTAAATGTTGCTGCCGTAGCAAGTCATGGCGACACCAGCTGTGTCTTTCACATTTATTCGGCATTTGTGAATCTGGCCCTGCCACTGGATTCCCCCCACCCTGCTGTTCAGTAGGGTTGCCAATCCATGTAGCACATCCATGTGAGCAGCCACGAGGGGAAGAACTAAGCTTGTAGCTACTCACTTTTTTCTCTCTTTTTTAAAATAGCTGCCGAGCTTGTTTTGAATCTGGTGGTGCAGATTCTTTATGCAGTACACGGGCTATCTCCTATCAGGTGTTTCAAATGTGTCTGTCTTGGGGTTAGTTGCAGAAATAATCTCCAGGCTGCAGGAACAGCTTGAGATTGGGAGGGAAGGTGGACGGAGGCGGCTAAGGGGGTGATTCTGCTTGGTTGTTTCAGAAGGCTAGTTGGCTCCAGAGATCCACATTTCTCCTGCATCCTTGCTATTTCCCTGAGCCCCAATGAACTCTGACTCCCCAACCTTCTGCTACCTACCACCAATATGTCTGCAGAGAGTGCAAAATGAAGTTTCTTTGTGTCCCCAGTCTGTAGAGCTTACGATGCTTTTACAGGTTGCTCATAGCCTCTGAGAACAGCCTTTGCTTGTTTCCTGTAGAAACAAGCTAAATACGGCAAAATAAACCTGTCTGATGTTGTCATCTTTCAGCAATTCAACGAGAAATAGACTGAAATCAAGGGACAATGAGGAAAAGCAATCTCAAAAACAAGAAGAAACCTGAATATTCAAATATTTTTCTTTTCCAAAAATGAAAGAAAAGAATGGAAATATGTTGATAAATCTGAACATGTCTGTATCCATAATGCTAACATGTGTCCTGTTCCCATATTGCTCTACTTTCTTGGGCATAACATTTCTATTTTTAAATTGTAGCCACCAATCTAAGTAACTAAATATCTCTGAAAATTGTATTTCATGGAAGTATCACTGTTGGAATTTAGGACTTTTTTTTTCTTATTGAAAACAGCATGGGAACATCAACTCAGAAAGCAGAATAAAGCAATGAAGGTCAAACAAACAGATAAAACTGTTTGTGAAACATATCACTCAAATGATCACTGTTACTATATAGGTAAAATTATCTTCCATAGTCAGGAAGACAAGTCAGATGAGTAGCCTAGAGAGTAATATAGAACATAATGGTAGCAGAGGGATTTAAGATTAAAACACCCATAGTATTTTTAGACCACTTTAGAAAGTTGGCAGAGAATATATAACATTAAGACAAAGCTTGTTAATATGCCTGGAGACTGAAATTTACTGATTATTTGTTATTTTTACAGAGTGCTAAAAAGAATTACCGTTTATTAGTTTTTCAGCCTGATATTATTATTATTTCTGTTTCCTGAGTCACTTTGTAGATATCTTAATTCTCATTCTCCCACACATATGTCCAACCTTACTTTTAGATTTCAGTTTATAATAAAAACAGTATTTAAGTTTTCTAAACACAGTCACATGTCTGACAGTTTGCCATCCTGCTGGCTTGTGTGTTGCTGTGATGCTGGAAGCTGTGTCAGTGGGATTTTCAAATAGCAGCAGGGTCGCCCACAGTGCACAGGTTCAGCATACCTTCTGGACTAAGTGTGAAGGAGGAGTGGGCTGTCTATGTAGAAGAAATTAGCTCTGAACACATTATGTATGGCATCAAAACATTGTCAGACACTGAAAGCCCAATAAACAGGAGCAGAACATTGTGAGAGACAGTGGCAGAAAATGAGCCCTTCCGGTCTGAAGGAACTCAAAATATAGCTAAGAAATAGCTGCCTTCTTAAAATAGAGATGATATGAATAGATTAAAACCTTTTGGGCCTTCATTTGCTAATGGGGCATGCCTCAAAATGAGAAGAAACAGCTGTAAAAATCTAATAATCACAACTATTTAATTTCCAAACTTTGAGCTTTCTTTTTATAAACCCATAGACAATTATATGTTTAAAGTGAGTGTTAAATTTTCTGAAAGTATGAATTTCATATATGTGTTCTCTCTTTAGCTGCTGTGGATTTTTCTGCTGCTAATTTATGAGTCACTAAACTCTAGGATGTCTTGGTTTTTCATTTCAGGGGCTTATTCCAGGGCTCAAAGCAGTAACTTGGTTGTTAAAAGGTGCTGAATATGTTGATAATCATATTGCAATGTACTTCAAGGGGAACGTTCATATTTTAAATATTTTCATTTTTTAATGATTTGAATTTTATATCAATTTACTCACTCATACATGCTGAGCCTACAGAAAGAGTTATATATATTAAGAAATGGTAATTTTTCTGAAGAGAATAGTTTGCTTAAAATGCAAAGGACCGAAAGAGATTTGGAAGTTGCTGATTTTGTTACTTCATACTGGAACTTTGAAAAAAAGTTTTCATCAAATAAAGTTTTGTTTTCTACTTAAAAAAAATCTAATAATCAAAATTTAGAATATACAAAGTATGAATCTAGGAAAATTGGAAATTGTTAAAAATGAAATGGAATGCAAAAAGATGGATATTCCAAACCCCCTCCCTGGGTGACAGACAACAGAAAAGTGGGTGAAGGGAGACATTGGTCAGCATAAGACATAAGAATTAATAATAATTTATCAATGATCTAGAGTTCATGAGGGAGGGTGGGTAGGCGAGAGAGGGGGAAAAAACTGAGGAGCTGATACCAGGGACTCAAGTAGAAAGAAATTGTTTTGAAAATGATGATGGCAACAAATGTACAGATGGGCTTGACACAATGGATGGATGGATGGATTGTGATGAGTTGTATGAGTCCTAATAAAGTAATTTTTTTAAAAAAAGACAAACAAGCAGGATTGTCAATAAGTTCATTACTATGAGGAAAAACACCAAGTTAATGACAGACTTCTACTTCTGGGCCATGTAATCTAATCTGGTCTCCTAAGTAATTGGGTAGAGGACCTGCCTCACGTCCATGAAACATATCATCACCTCTGTATGTACATTTGTGGCAGTTGTATAACCTCCTGTCAACTCGCAAAGGGGTAGAGTCCAGCTTGTCAATCAGGTAACAACTTGTTGACCCCATTTGGAGGTGCCACAGAGATAAATAGCTCACTGGAGTTATGATATAGTGATGGAGTCAGACCCCTGGGGCTGAGGAGTCATGTGGAGACCCACAACAATGCTGAGATGTTTCCACTGCAGTGGATCCACAAGACTTTCCACCCACTGGACTGTGATCTTTCTTCCTACACTTGGCATCATTGCATGTGCTGCATGAGTCTGAAGAAGAATTTATAGACTAGTAATGGACATATGGGCTAATATTGGATTTATGGACTTGACCTGGGCTGGGCTAGGATGTTTTCTTAATATAAGATTATTCTTTGATATAAAACTCTCTCTCTCACACACACACACACACACACACACACAGATGGATATTCTAGGTGTTAGTCAGCCGAAGTGAACTGATAGTGCTCATTTTGAATCAGATAATCATATGATGTACTGTGCTGGCAATGACACCAGCATGAAAATGGCATTGCATTCATCCTTCAAAATAACATTTCAAGAGCTGTCTTGAAGTACAATACTGTCTGTGATAGGATTATAGCTATCTTCCTTCATAGAAATTCAATCACTACAACTATTATTCAAATGTATGCATCAACCACTAAAGCTAGTGTTGAAGAAATTAAAGGATTCTACCAATATCTTCAGTCTGAAATTGATCAAATATGTAATCAAGGTTCATTAATAAATATTGGTATCAGAATGTAAAAGTTGGACACAAAGAGAAAGGAACAATAGTTGGAAAATAGGGCTTTGGTGATAGAAATGAAGCTGAAGGTTGCAGGATAGAATGTTGCAAGATCAACAACCTGTTCACAGCAAACACCTTTCTTCAACCCACAAACGGCAACTATACACATGAATTTCTCCTGGTGGAATATCCAGAAATTAACTGCATCTGTGGGAAAAGACTATGGATAAGCTCAATATCATTAGCTAAAACCTGGCCGTGGCTGACTGTGCAACAAACTGTCATCTGTTCACATGTAAGTTCAGGTTGAAGATGAAGAAAATTAAAACCAGTCCATGGGAACCAAAATACAAACTTGAATATCTCCCACCTGAATGTCAAGAATATCTAAGAATAGCTTTGATAAGAGACTGAAACTTGCTCTTAACTGTAGAGTGGCTAGGGCAAATTTTTAAAGAGATTAAAACAGACCTGAACAAAAAATTTCAAAGGGCAGCTCGAGAAGACAAAGTAAAACAATATAATTCAATGGGCAAAGACCTAACTTTAGAAAACCAAGAAGGGAAAACACACTCAGCATATGTTAAACCAAAAGAATTGAAGAAAAAATTCAAGCCTTGAGTTGTAATAGTGAAAGACTCTATGGGCAAAATATTGGATGGTGCAGGAAGCCTCAAAAGAGGTGGAAAAATACACAGTGACTGTACCAAAAGGAACAAATCGACATTCCACTATTTTTTTAGGTAGCTTGTGAGCAAGAACCAATGGTACTGAAATAAGTCCAAACTGCACTGAATGCATTGGCCAAAAAACAAGGTTCCAGGAATTTATGGAATAACCATGGAAATATTTAAACACCCTGATGGAAGAACTGGAAGCACTCACCCATCTATGTTAGGAAACTTGGAAACATAGCTGACTGGAAGAGAACCATATTTATTCCCATTCCAAAGAAAGGTGACCCAACAGAATCCTCAAATTACACAGTAGTTTCATGGATATCGCATGCAAGTAATATTTTGTTGACGATCATCCAACAATGGTTCAGCAGTGTATTGACAGGGAGCTACCAAAAATTTAGATGGGATTCAAAAGAGGTCTTGAACAAGGGAGGTATTGCTGATGTCTAATGGAATTTAGCTGAGATCACCAGGAATATATTTACTTGTGTTTTATTGATTATAGCAAGGCATTCAACTGTGGGGATCGTAACTATGGATATTCTTCAGAAGAATAATTCCAGAATACTTCATTGTACTCATGTGGCACTTGTACAGGGATCCAAAGGCAATTGTGTTAATAGAACAGGAATACTGCATGGTTTATAATCAGAAAAGGTATACATCGGAGTTGTATCCTTTCACCACATTATTCAATCCTGGTGATCTCTGCTTTCAGCTACATTGGATGATCGTCAACAAAATATTACTCTGTATGCTCATCAGAGGACCTGGATTATATGAAGAAGAATGGGGTATCAGGATTGGAGGAAGGCTTATTAATAACCTACGATATTCAGAGGATACTACCTTGCTTGGTCAAATGTAGGGTTCTTCAAGCACTTGCTGATGAAGATCAAGGATTGCAGCCTTCAGTATGGATTACAACTCAATGTCAAGACCAAATCTTCACAACTGGAATACTTCATGATAAAGGGAAATGATTGAAGTTGTCAAAGATTTTATCTTGGTTGGATCCACAATTAATGTTCATGGAAGCAGCAGATAAGAGATCAAGTGACATATTGCATTGGGTAAATCTGCTGCACAAGACTTCTGTGACAGTTATATAATCTCCTATCAACTTGAGCGAAGGGGTGAGTCTATCCTGTCAATCTGGTCACAGCCGATAATACCTCTGTGTGGGCAGGGCCTTCTCCTGAGGATTCTGGGAACTCCTGTCTTCCTCCCTGTAGGTGGGACCAGCACACTTTCTGCTTGTCTTCCTGCTGATAAGACACATGGAGTCACATTGATCCCAGCCAGAGCCCTGGACCTGGAGGAGCCACATGGAAACTCACACCAGGGCTGAGATGCTTCCACTACCACTGGATCCACAAGACTTTCCACCCACAGGCCTGTGATCTTTCTGAATTCGGCATCATTGCATGTGTTGCACAAGTCTGAAGAGAAATTTATAGACTAGTATCGGACATATGTGTTAATATCAGGCTTATGGACTTGATGTGGATTGGGCTGGGATGTTTTCTTATATATAATTACTCTTTGATATAAAGCTCTCTCTTATACACGTATGAGTGTCTCTGGAATTCTTTCCCCAGTCAACTCAGACAAAAACAGCCTCTCTAAAGTATTGAAAAGCAGGCAGATGACTGAGAGCTAAAGTGCAGCTAATCCAAGTCATGGTACAGTATTTTCAGTCACCTTATATGCATGTGAAATTTGGACATTGAGTAAGGAAAACTGAAGGAGAACCAATGCCTATTAATTGTGGTTCTGGCAGACAATATCGAAAGTTCCATGGCCTTCCAAAAAAAACCCATGTCTGTCTCAGAGGAAGTATAGCCAGAATGCTCCTTTGAGGCAAAGATCGTGAGAATTTGTACCACATACTTTGGACATGTTTCCAGCAGAGACCTGTCCCTGAAGAAGGACCTCATGCTTGGGAAAGGAGAAGGTCGGTGTAAAATAGGAATGCCCTGGACAAGATGGTTGACACGGTGGTTTCGACAATGGGCTCAAACGTAACAATAGTTGTGAGGATGGTGTAGAACCAGGTATTGTTTCATTCTGTTGTAGACGTGGTTGCTATGAGTCAGAACCAATTAAATGGCACCTAACAAGAAGCAACAACAAAGGCAGGCATCTATTTGGAGTCTTGACTACTCCCATACCAATGATGAAAGGAGATGTTGAATCGTATGTCCCTATGTCCTTTAGATATTTGTTTCCTTAAAGTTCACACCAATAACTCTCTGGATCGTGCTGCACAATGAGCCAGTTGACATTCAGTGGACTCTGACTCATGGAGACCACATGCATCTCAGAGTAGGGCTCAGGTTGTCAAGGGTTGCTTTTTCAGACGAAGATCACTAAACCTTTCTTTCAAGGCCCCTCTGCATGGACTTGAGTCTTCGGTCTCTTGGTTAGAAGGTGATCGCATTAACCCTTTGTACCATTACTCTAATGGAAGACACCTTGTTAATATTGTGTTACTTGTGTAATAATCGTATTAATCTGATGTAAAATCAGAAGCGTTATTATTACATTGTAATTGCTCTGAGGTGCCATCCACTCAACCCTGACTCGTAGCCACACCCGATTTATAATAGAAAAGAGCGCAACCCTGCCCAGTCCTGTGCCAGCCTCACAATTGTTGTTGTATTTGAACTTACTGCTGTAGTACAACCCTGCCATTGAGGGTCTTCCTCTTTTGCACTGATCCTCTACACGCCAAAGATGATGTCCTTCTCTAGGGATTGCTCTTTCCTGATAACATGCCCAAAGTATGTGCAAGAAAGTCTCACCATCTTTGCTTTGGTGGAGCATTCTATCTATTTCTTCCAAGAAAGATTAATTTGTTCTCGTAGTCTACGGTACCTTCAACATTCTTTGCCAATACGACAATTCCAATAAATCAATTATTCTCTGGTCTTCTTTATTCATTGTCCAGTTTTC
The DNA here is from genome assembly GCF_050624435.1 of Tenrec ecaudatus. Classification (NCBI taxonomy): domain Eukaryota; kingdom Metazoa; phylum Chordata; class Mammalia; order Afrosoricida; family Tenrecidae; genus Tenrec; species Tenrec ecaudatus. Next base: position 94,878,075 of record NC_134536.1, read on the forward strand.
ACATGCATACGAGGCCTTTGAAAATACTATGGCTTGGCAATTTATAATTAAGGGAAAACTGAAAATATGACTTACCATGTAGACATTTTCCTGGAGGTGTATGTAGTTCAAGCTCCTTGTCAGAAAACCAAGGCGATCTCTTTCCAGCCAGCACCGGGCCATGAGCGTCTCTGCGGACGACTGGCACAAGCGCTGCAAGCCCGGGGTCTGAGAAAGCCCCGCCACAAGGGGCACAGGTATGAGCTGGGACGCACAGGCTGCCAACTCCAAGGTTGCTCCCCCCGCCCCGCCGCCCCATCTACACAGTTCGGGTGAGAAGGGACAACAAAAAGCACAGGGCCCTGAGGCTGGATGTGGAGAACTTCTCCCGGGGCTCAGAGCGTTGTACCCACAAAACATGAATCATCAATAATGCCTGCCTTGTCGACAACGAATCCAACAAGGGACTGGTCCACACCAAGGCGCAGGTGAAGAACCGCATGTCAGTGATACAAGCCCCTCGGCTGGAAGAAGGGGCTAAAGTGACTCCTGAAGAGGAAGAGGGATTAAATGAACAGCGGTCAAAGGAAATTCAGAATATGATGAAAGGAAGAAAAATGCAAAACCCAGCAGTGTTCCGGAGGAGCAGACCCAGCAGGCAAGCTTCTTGTGTGCATCACTGAATGCCAGGCCAGCGTGGCCCAGCAGAGGGCCACGCGCCGGAGCGCAAGGAGTGGGAGTGCTACCTGCGGACAAGGCAAGCTCGACAAGGCCAGGAGTCTTCCCATCCGAGCGCGTGTGCGTTACAGGGGTTCAGTTGGGAAAACGGTGAGGGGCGTGGTGGGGAGGTATAGAGAACAGGGGAGGCTGTAGCAACCCATATGGAAAAGTGCCGCGCCACAGAGGGGCCACTCTGAGGCGCAACTGCAAGGTCTGGCAGAGAGTTAGAAGAACTTTTTTTTTACTTTGGATCAGTGGCTATAAAGTCTTATTGTTGACAAAGTCCTTGGCAAATTCCGAAAGGTGTCCTGTTTGACAGGTCTTCTTCAGTTCCACATGGGGGAGGCAGAGCGGTCCATCCACTAAATGCCTCCAGAACCAGGAGAGGAAGGCACAGGATGAGCTGTGCACGGGAAGCTTGGGGCATGATTAAATATTTTGGTAATTAAATTTTCCACTCTACATTGCATTGACTCCCCAACTCTTCCACTGCAGAGAAAGCCCTTCTGGAACTCATCAGCCTCTCCATCGCCCATCACCAAGACTTTTCATCTTAATTAAGGGCTTCCAAGTCTTAATTGCTTAAATCTTTTTGGGGAAGTCTCAATACACAGATTGATTTGTTTGTGGCAGGACAAAATTACCTTGTTCCCCCCAAGTTTGAAATTCTCTTTTAAATGCCTATAAGAACCTATGATTGGTATAATTCTTCATATGAAGTAGTGGCATGTTACAGGAGGGGGGATTCTTAATTACCCACTCCATCTGTATACAGACTATGAATCCAGGATTCCAAGTTGTACATTCAGGCTGCAAGATTGGAATCATTCAAGATGGGATAAGTACTGGAAAACAACATTTAGTTCTCTACCTGTTAAGATAATTTGGAGTAATGAAGAGGGTGAATATTCACACTCCATTTAAAATTAAGCCCAGAATTCCTTCTATCCTTTTCAGCGGCTGCAGAGTGCAGTGAGTTGGAAGCATTTGTCATTATATCCTGGAGAAGAGTTGGTTCCAACGAGCACTTCCTAAGTCATCATGGTCCCCAAACCACTGCCCGTAATCCTGGGTCATGTTCCAACTGGTTGACCACCAATACATAGTTGCCTTCATTTTGGAAAAGTTGTGATTCTGTAGAGTTGTTTGTGTTGGAGAGTAATCTTTATCAGATTTTCTTCCATGCCCCCGCCCCATGCCCCCAGCTAGCTAAGGAGTTTGTGTTTTCCATTAAAATGAATAGTAAGACTTGAGCTATTATGGGAATCATTATTTTGGGGAATGATTTCTAGGAATTTTGGGGGGGGAGGGTTGATTTGCTTTTGTTGTTTTTAAGAAACAAGCACAAGTGTTCTGCAGGCATGACAGAAAGAACCTCCTAGCTCCTCCAGTACTTCTTGGTTCCTCATAGTTCATCTATCAAGTCTTGAAGTCTGATCCCTCTTTCCTTGACCATCTACCTAGAAAACAGGGTCCATTTGAGACTGATAAATCTAATTCTCCCTTGCCTCTTTCCCACTATCACTACCAATACATAGAGCAACTAAAGACAGGCAAAATGTCTGGTACTTCTTTCATTTTGCTTGCTTCTCTAAGTCCACAAACCAGGCATGTTGAAGTGAGGAGAAGCCTCAGAAGGGCACACTTTGGGCTGAGACTCCAGTGTCATGTCCAGAAAATACACGTGAGTTAGCCAACTCACTGTAATGCTTCTCTTTCTGTGTGCAAGAGAATGGTTGAGCTGCTCTGATCGGATCAACAGTCTTTATGTGTTCTCCATCGTGCCCTGGAATACTGCGGGCACATTCTGCAGTGACCATTCCTAGAATTCATATTAAGAGGGATCCAAGGGACACAAAGGATGAACTGTACCGGAAGCAGGGATGTTCCCTAAAACTTTAAAAACAAACAACAGCAACACTGAACTGCCATCAAGTCAATTCTGTCTCATAGAGACCTTATAGGATAGAGGAGAACTCACCCTGTGCGTTTCCAAGGCTTAAAAACTCTTGTCTTTCTCCCCAAGACTCCCTCAGGGTTCCCAGAAAGAAAAGTCAGCCCCTTTAGAAGTGCTTCGGTTGAACAAAATTCTCCTCTCCAAGTCCCAGCCCCTTTCCAGCAAAGGCAGTAATCAATGGCTGATTGATGCCGTAGCCTAAAGACCTAAACTCCCTGCTCCAACTTGTGACAATTCTAACAGTCCTTTACAGAGACAGAACATCGAGACGGTCATTGAGAATGCATCGAAGCCCGGCTTCTCTGCTCAGTGCTGTTGCTTTGTTCCTCTCACATACGTGGCAATGCCAAGGATGCTTTCCTGAGCGCTGCTTTCTCCACTGCTCACCTGGCTCTGTTCATACTGTGCTTACTTGGGTTGTGATGCTGGAAACTGTGCCACTGGTATTTCAAATACCAGTGGGTCCACTGTCCCTCCCATAACATTCCACTTCTCTGCTGGGCTCCAGAATTCGCTGTGTTCACTACACAGCGCTCCCAGACAATAGGCATATAAAGGGAGTGATTAGGAAAGCTAACAGGCTACCACAAGTCCGGATCAAGAAACACTGAAGATACAATACTTGTCCCACAGCGGCACCTCTTCTCAGCCGGAACCAAGTCTCTCTCTCTGGTCCTTAGCCTTTCAGTTATGTGGTTCCTTGACTTCTGTGAGCTCCTGTTGCCTCGGGGGACACGAAGCCTGCCACTCTGCCTTACTGCCTCATAGTTCACTCTACTCTGCATTAATGTAGTGCCTCTTCTGTCTTGGTGGCTAAAGGAATCTCTTTCTGCTTCTGAGGTGACTCTCTTATACCCAAGCAAATAACAAAACCGACAATCCCAAAATTAGGGTTTTTGTATCTTAACTGCATGGTCCCATCCAATCATTTGGTGAGAGTTGTAGAGAAATGAGTGAAAGAGCCATAAGCTGTTCATTTCACTTCTTCACAGTCACCCATAGTAAACGGGACCCAGCAGGGCTTCAAGACTAAAAAGAGGCAGCCATTGGAGAGTTGTTTCTTTAGAAAAGCACCAAGACTGTAGCCTTCAGTATGGACTGCAACTCAATGTAACGAAAACTAAAGTGCTCACAGCTGGGCCAATAGATGACATCATGATAAATGGAGACAAGACCAAAGTTGTCAAGGATTTCATTTTACATGGATCCATAATCAATGTTCCTGGAAGCAGCAGTCAAGAGATCAATGTATGTGCTGCAGTTACCCTCAATCGGTAGACATTTTCACAAGGGTGATAAGTGAACCTTACTGGAAATTCAAGTCAGGATGTGGGGAGGAGAGCTTCCAGGTCTCCGAAAAGGGTATTACATTTCTGTTGGTGGTTAAATGGGGAAAACCAACCTCCCACCAAGAAAAAACACCTGACAATACTAACGTAGAACCCAAGGGAAGAATATGCCCAGCACTATATTCCTAAGTGGACACTTTTAGCCTCGTGGCTATCCAGCCCTTGATGACATTAGGCCATGGGCTATACTGTTCAGGCCTTAGACTCTGTTCTTTGAGGGGCACATCATCCTCCACATGCCATACCAGGACTTGATTGGGAAGCCCACAAACTCATCCATAGCCCTTGATCTTAAAGGCTAAAATTCCCTAGGGTTTCAGACTGCTATCCCAAGGTGATAGCACTGGTGATCTTTGGACTTTGGTGTGGCTCTCTGCCTTGAGGGTGGCCAATGAATGGTGGCCTGAGACTATCATATACTTACTATTTGAATGCTCTCCTCACATTATTATGACTTATATGAATTTGAGAAGCATGATTCTACTGTTATGATTGAATGTTTTCCCTATCAACAATACCCATCATTTGTAAAATAGAGTCCAATCACTGCAGTTCATAGCCAGCTTACAATTGTAGAATGTCCTTTTTCAATAGTATTTTAGATTATACACCATTGACTAAATAACACTATCAATAGAATTACTTTATGCCCTAGGAGGATGCTCAATAATGTTCTCTAACATAAAAGGATAATGATGTCACTAAAGTGTACCAGAGGCCATATAAATATATGAATTTATCTGTGGTCTGCACGTCACATAGATATATGAATATATGAATTCCTATAGATATATTAATTTATCTTTGGTCTGCACTTAATTGTAGCACTAATCTAAGAACCATTAATTCTTATGACATAGCCCTCATGAAGAGATCACTGAAGATATGGGTGCTATAGTAAAGTGTGGCAAAGAAACTACATGGTGCCTGGTTATCAGAAAGAATAGAATCTTGGGTCCTAAAGGCTTGTCCTCCAACAAGCAGCTATCTGAGTAAGGTGTCAAGTGGGCCCACACAGAAGAAACACGCCAGCGTGTGATCCAGGAATTGTGAATGACAAAATCCAAACCTGAAGGAAGGAGTAATATCAGAACTTAAATTATGAACACCTGTTTTTAAAGGCTCTAGATAGTGGGAACCAGAAATCAGTTCACTGGATCACACATGGATTAAGCCTTCCGTGAATCTCCTCTGACCCCAGACCAGGGATGTGAAGAGTTTTGCTATCTGCAGAGTATGGTGTTTTGTTTTGTTTTCTATGGTTATTGTATATGAAATCCAGGATGGGCGTAATTGTAGAGACAGTGACTGCATTGATGGGTTCTTGAAGGGTATGATAGGTAGATTTATTGTGCCAACCTGGCCAGTAAACGCATGTGGGATTAATGGTTGCAGTTTAATTGAAGAGCAAAGAGATAAATGGCTCGGTGAGCCTCACTTTCTTGCTTTGTGCTCTCTTATGATCGGACCAGCATGCGGGTACCTTAGCTAGTTCTCTGTCTCAACTTTAGAGCTACACTACCTGTGAGACACCCAACCCGTGGATATGTCATGAGGTTCCTTCAAGACCTGCTTCGCCACACTGCTGGTGTGTACATCACTTGAGCTGGGGACTGTCAAATCCTATCATCTGACTGACTGTTGGTTACCTGCCCTGCTGTTTGCTGCCGGAGGTCGGACTGCCTGTATTGCTCTACAAAAGACTCAGCTGTCTGCTTCCTTGACTTGCACCCAGCAGCCCTCGTGAGTTGAAAGACTGCCAGTGTATTAACTATCTCAAGGAAGTGAGTTGAACTGAGTCATATGTACTGCTTTGTGCACTAATTAGCTGTTTATTTCTTATGTTGTATATATCAATCAATCTATCAAATCATAGATATCCTGGTTTTGTTTCTCTAGAGCACCCTGTCTAACACAGGGGGTATAGTGGGGAAGGTTGGGGGAACGTGGAGAGCTGATGGCAATGGGTATAAGAAAGAAATAAATGTCTTAAAGATGATTGTGGAGATGATTTTATAGCTCTTAATATGATTGAACTATTGAATTGTATGCTGTGTGAAATATATGCCAAATAAAACTGGTTTAAAAAAAAAAAAAGAGTTACAGCCTCGGAAGCCCATAGGGACAGTTCTACCTGATCACTATGAGTCAGAAGTGACTTGATGCTAGTTTGAGTGAGCCTAATTCAGATGGGATAAGCATCTGTTTTTATCATGCCCACCCTAAAAATAAAAAGGTATAGAGAATTTAAGTGACCAACGTAGGTTTAATATAAGGAGCAAATCTCCTTAAGTTGTAAGAGAGTTCACTGTACTTTTGGGGCATGTGTAACTTTGATAAACAAATGTATTTCTTAATTGATGTTTCTCAACAAAAGAAGAATAAAGAAAAGAAAGAAATGTATTGTGTTGGACAAATTTACTACACAATATCTCTTCAAATTAGTGTTTAAGAACAAGGATGTCACTTTAGGGCCGAAGAGTCTGTCTGACCCAAGCCATGGTATTTTCAATTACCTCATAAGCCTATGATAATGAATAAGGAAGACCAGAGAAGAATGAATACATTTCAGTTACAGTGTTGGAAAAAGTTAAAGGTACAGGGATCTTTCAGAAGAACAAACAAATTTGTCCTGGAAGAAGTACAGAGAGAATGCATCTTTTAGAAATGAGAATAGCAAGACTTGTCTCACATAGTTTGGACATGTTATCAACAAGAACAGTCCCGGGAAAAGGATCTCATGGTCAGCAAAATATGGGAAGACCGTCGCTCAGATGGAGTGATGCAGTGCAACAACAATGGGCTCAAGCACAACAATAGTGAGGCTGGTACAGGGCCAGGCAGTGCTCTGTTGTGCTATGCATAGCGTCCATGTGAATCAGAAGTGACTTGACACCATCTAATAACAACAACATGCTATTTTCTGGGAACGTGGATGTGGAAGGGGTTTGTATTAGGCTGCTGCCTAGAAGTTGGCAGTTCAAACCCACTCCGTGGCTCTGAGGAAAAAAAGGCTGGAGAACCGCCAAGGAGCCCCAGTGGGGCAGTTCTACTCTGTAACACATAGGGCTGCAGTGAGTCAGGGCTGCTTCAGGAACAGCTAGCAACAATACTAGTTTCTGCACAGGGATTGTTTTCTAAGGGGTTCTCTTGGACATCCTTATAATGTGACTTGAGACAGAGGGAAGGACAAACCTCACAGCACTCTTCGAACCTATACATTCTTCAAAGCATCCTCTCTAATGAAGCCGTCATGTGGGCTGGACGTGGGTGATGGTCACTGGACTTGTGTGACCTCTTCTTAAGCAAGGCAGCAGACACCGGCATGGTGTTGCTCAGCACTGCGTTTCTGAGTATGTGAGCATGCACTGTCCTTCACTTTGGCTGTCATTCAGCACCTACATACACACACCTTATATGTGGTTTCCTTTTTGTAGACTATTGAGGCTTTTCTCTTTTGTGAAATGATTTAACTTCTTAATGCAGTTGGAAAATGTGGCGCAAATGATACCACAGTAAATGAAAGAACTTCATCAACTTCTAATTAGAAATTGAATCACTGTGTGGATAGCATAATAAAATAGCCTGCTTTTAGTAATCTACAACAAAATTGGTTCCGAGAAGACTTTATTGAAGGGATAAGATTAAAAAGCACTAATTAAATGCATTTAAAAAATGTCTCCCTAAATTTTAGAACAACATTTTCCAATAAGACTTCCAATCACCGTGGAACATGTTTATCTCTGGGCTTTCTAATGGCAGCCACTGGCTGTTTTTGGCCAGTGAACATTTGAAATGTAGCTAGTGCACCTGAAGTTATACATTTTATACTTAAGGACATCATTCTTTGTTTCACGTTAAGCAAGATGATTTAAACAAGACTCTTAACTGAAGGGACTCAAATCTTCAGTGTAATTTACCTCTACTTAAAGACAGGCCTACATATCACAGATAGGCACAAAAATGTTAGACAATGGCCCTTGGGTTTGATAATGAATGAAAAACATTAAAATTATTCAAGTGATCAAGGTCTGCAAGGATTTTTAATGTTGCATTTTGTTAAACAGAGCAAAATGATGTAGCAGCATAAAAAATAGGAGCTGATAAGCAGGGCACTAATGGAAAGGGAAGGTATTTTCACGCAGCCAGGATTGTTCGCTATCCCATTTCTACTCATTGTCCGTCAAAACATGCCATTGGCCATTTGCTTTTTGTAAACTGATATGCTTGTGCACATGCACCAGTTACTTTAGCGACAATAAAGGAATGGGGGAAAGGCAGTGAAAGACTAGGTAAAACTATACTGTAGTAGTCAGGATGTGGTGGGACCAAACTGTGATTGCCCAATTTCGACTGCATTCATGGTGGGTAGGAGGAGGGTTCTAGAGGAAAGTTGCAGGCTCCCTTTTTACAACATACCGGATCTTCTCTGCTGCTGGAACACAGCAGCTGTATCTTTTTTTTTGTTGTCTCTTTATTGTGAATAAGGTGAGAGTTTATATAGTAGATCACTTTTTGCATTCAACAACTTGGCAAACCTCCCATGGTTTGCCTTATTCCACCCTCGCCCCACCCCCCTCCCCCTCAATTGTAACTTCAGCCTCCCTTTCCAACTGTGTGGGTGTGTCTGCGTCATTAATTAGTTGCTTGTCAAATCAGAATCTGATTGCCTCATTGGCAAACCCTGCCATTCATCATAGTCTTTCATTGGTTTGCTAAGTGGTGTATGCCTCTTAAACTTAAACTGCACCACAGAACCATCCTGCCCCATCACCTTCAGTTTAATACTGTCGTTCTAAATCTTGAATCCTCCTTGGTTTTTTGATTGGCCATCGCAAGCTCTGGAGTGGCCCCAGCTGCCATTTCACAAAGGAGGCCCAAGGTCTGCCCCAAGCAGCCCTAGAAGCGGCAGAAGGGGAAAGTGGCAGTGGAGGAGGAGGGAGAGCTAACTACTTTATATGTTTAAATATAACTAGCCATCTAGTGGCTACTGATTTAGATATTGCTCCTTAGACTTCGTACTGAAAGAGTATCTTTTCCCAATGAAGTGCTCATTGGTGTTATTAAATTTGAGGCTAGAAAGCTCGATGTTATGTATATGTATGTATGTATGTATGTATGTATGTGTGTGTATATATATAATATATAGAAAACAAAACACTGCCATTGTATCAATGTACTGACACAATAGGGTTCTGAGACTGTAACTGTGGGTGGGAGTAGAAAGCCCAGTCTTCCTCCCAAGGAGCTGCTGGTGGTTTCGAACTGCTGACCATGAAATTGTAGCCCAACACATAATCACTACAACACCAGGCTCCACTGTATATATAGATTGGAATATCTAATTCAGGAACCACTAGCTATATATGGCTATTTAAACACAAAGTAAGTGGCTCTCTGTCCTCCACCACTGCCACTTCCTCCTGCCGCTTCTAGGGCTGCTTGTGAGCTGGTTTGGGGCAGACCTTGGGCCTCCTTTGTGAAAGGTTAGCTGGGTAGACTCCAGAAGTTGCTATGGCCAATCAAAAAACCAAGGAAGCTAGAAATATATACATTTCACTATATAATATACTTTTATCTATCCACACATATACATACAATACACATAGAAATCTATACATTTCTGTCCATTTTTACATACATGTACACACCATTGAGCTTTGTAGCATCAAATCTAATATCCATCCAGCCATACATCTCTCTATGCGAGCATTAGAGAACCACAGCTTTTCTCTAGATCAAATCTAGCTTTACATAGAAAATACTACAAAAAAGAATTTCCTCAAGATATTCCAACTATCCTAAAGGATCCCAGCACATCCCCGCATCCTAAGGCAAAGGTGCTCTCATTGAGTCCATTCATTGATGCCAGAAAAGACCACTCCCAAAGATCCTGATACCTTCCAACAACCTACTTGCTAATCTCTCGACTCCAGTTTCTCATCTTTATATTGGAAATTAGATTCCTGAGTTCCTCAAACATTCAAATTTTAATTGCCCCTGATGGTTACATTGAAACTGAATTACATTTTTATCACATTATGTAATTAAAGAAGGAGGTTACAGCTTCCATTTTCAAATGATTCATCTCACTAAAAAGATGTATTCTGGGCTCTGTTGTAATTTTCAAGCACATGAGTTTAATAAAAATAATTCCTGGTTGTGAAGAGTTATGCTCTTAATAAATGAATCTTGGTGGTGTTTTTATTTTTTTATTGAGATTAAGAAATAAAATGTAATTTTATTCAAAGAGCAAAAAGCTTCTAAGAAGAGCGAAGGGCTAGCCCATAGAAAACGATCCAGCTGACGCTAAAAAGCCTCCCCATGTGCAAATTTTCAGTTTTCTGTTAAAAAAAAAAGACAGGTCAGGAACCCAAGTGTAAAGCGAATTTTGAGAATGATGAGGACAACGAACGTGTAAGTGTGCTTTATGCAATTGGTGTATGCATGGCTTGTGGTAAGAGTTGTATGAGCCCCAATAAAATGATTTTTAAATAAACCGGGGTGGAATGGCTAAATTAAAGCCAGACTTCCTTCTAGAGAAAACCTGGGTGTGGCAAACCTTGACCTTTATTGCCTCTGAGAAAACAAAAAGGAGGCAGTCTAAGGTCCCCGCAAGCTGTTTGGCAGTTGTTCCGGTGCCAGCACTTGGAATTTCTCTCGGATTTCATCTTCATTTTCCTCAGCCCAATTAGCTGGCAGCTCATAAAGCTCCGGGGCACCCAGCCCTTTGAGAAGAAGGTCTCACTGGAAACTCTCACTATTGCTCCGGGGAATCTCTCTGCGTTTACCCTGATTGTCTGCTGTCAGCCCCTTCCACTGTGTTCCACGGAAGAGAGCTGTCTTCTTCCAGGCGTCAGCATTTTGCGGGAATCACGCAGCCAATGGCCAATCTGAGCATGCAGGTGGGGAGGATTTGTTCCCACTGGTTCACAGTAGACAAGGTCTGATCTGGCATGTTTGTGCTTCCCCTATAGCAAACAAGTCCACCTGGATTTCAAAAGCTATAGTAAAGCCAGGTGAAATAATTCACTACAGATTAGGTAGCAAGCATAATTAGGCCCAGGTATACCTTGCTTATGGGGTAAACCATGGTTCCTGGTTGGGCATCAAGGCGTCCAAAGAAGCAGGTAATTTGATCAGCACCATTAGGCTTAAACACATGGAGTGACCCTTTCACCTCAGCTATGCTAACTTGGAAACTAGGATAGTTCTGAAAATGTATCAGGTCCTTATACTGACTTAAGGCCTGAAAGAATGAATGCCATTTTTCAACGTGGCTGACCGCTACCAGGGTCTGGCTTAAGAGAGAGGGAATTTATACAACTAGTGAGGGAATGCTACAAGCAGCCCTCTGTAATGTTTAATGGAAAGGGTCTGCCCATTTTAGACGGCTTATATCTAATGTTAAAGAGGGCACATCAAGATCATTTATTTCTCAGGATACAATAGAGAAGGAATTAAAAAGAGTGGGTTTATCAGGAGCATATTTTATATTTTTGTCTTTATTACCCAAGGAAACATGTAAAATTCTGTGCAGCTAATATGTCAACTTGAGTGCTGGATGACAGTTAATATTTAGGGATTTTCTCTGAGGGTAAGAAATTACGGGGGGGGGTGGGGGGCAGGCGGTTAAATGGTGTTGCAACTTTCCATCAGTGCTGGTTTCCACTCACTGCCTATTTCCAAATGAGGACACAAATGAAAGGTAATGAGGAAGCCGCTCAGACTATATTACGGTCCATCACGCCCTCTCCCTTCCACTGGCTCTGCAGACGCACAGTGCTTGAACTGCATGGGTGGCGGTATCCTCATAGCCCTTGGACACCACATGACTACCTGAGCATCAGACACAGAGGTGGAGTTATGTCCGTCAGGCAGAGCGGCAACCCTCACCGGGGCTGAGCCACGGCGTCTATGAAAACACTGACTCTCCTTGTTGCTGAGGTTTCCCCCCTTCTCGCTCAATGACATACTGTCCAGTCTTTTACTCCTGATTCCCAGCCAATAGGCTAATACTCAGTAAAATGAGTCTAATGGATTTTAGGCACATCCGAGTGTGAGAAATAAATAAAATTAAGACAAAAGCTCATAAATAACAATAGTAATCATAAGACCTTAAATTAACTAATGCTTTTAATCAAACAACTTAAACACCGCAACACAAAAGCAGAAATAGAATATAAATTTAAACAAACATGTAATATGTAAAAAATGACTAGAGCAGTGTGAAATTGATAAATATTCTCTTACTTTACCCATTTCAACATCAGACTGTTTGTCTCCCTTGGCGTGCTTTTCTTTCTTTGGCCTGACAGTCCTGACTCTTCAGCCTCCCCCTGAAGAAGAGAAAATTCCCTTGAAGCTGAACAAAATTCATCAGCAAATGAAATTACACTCATTTGATAAAATGCTAAGTGGAAAAAGGCAGGTTTATTTTAAGCCATCAACAGGCTGTTTTAGTTAATCATGCACAGTGCAGTCGGCAGGAGCGTGGTTGCTAAGAAAATGGTTGGCATGTTTCCACGAGATCCATGTGATATGGGATGCATCTGTTCATTTTAGCCGTGAACCAAGAAAGAAAAAAAAAGAAGAAAGAAACTAAGCAGTACAGGGTATTTTCTGTGAGCCACTGTGAAACACAGGGCCAACATAATTTATGCATTTCAGTTTATTTTCTCTAACCTTTTTGTGAAGATGTCACCTTTGTCTAATAGGTCACGTTTCATTTACATAGCCACACTTTATTAGAACAGTAATATATATCCATTGCAGATGACTAGGAAATATGAACTAAGAAAATGAAAGTCTGTGGCAGCACACCCACCATACATAAACCCATTACTCTGTCCTGTGGGGCAGAGTGGAACTGCTCCATAGGATTTCAAGGATGTAAATCCTGACAGAATCAAACTGTCACATCTTCCTCCTGTGGAGTTGGGTTCAAACCACCAACCTTTGGGTTAGCAGGAAAGTACTGCACCGCGGTACCACGTGACTGTCGTTAGGTGCCCTCCATGAAGCTCCGACTCATACTAACTCTGTGTCCAGCAGGGTGAAACTTTGCTCAGTCCGGCACCATCCTCACAGTCATTGCTACGGTCAAGCTCATTATTGCAGCTACTGTGCCAATCCATCTCTCTAAAGGTCCTTTTATTTTTCACTGACCCTCTACCACATGCAATAGCTGTGACCCATATTGATTTGCTGAATTAATTAAAAAGTATTATTCTTACAAAAATGAAATCATATCACATATGTTTTTAGAACCTGATTTTTTGCTCATTACGTGAAAGGGTTACCATAAACATTTTCATATGTTATTAAATTATTTTAGGAGTTTCAGTCTCATGGAGCCGGTAAATCATTCAAGAATTTCTGACAAACTTATTCAATGGCCAGGCACTGAACACAAGCATCTCCCACAGGAGGCTGGTGCTGTAGGGTCAATGAAATCTTAAAATGCTTAAGGTGCTCTGCTTGGATGTCACACCTATTTCTCTGCTTCTTAAGACAGCAAAGGTAGTCTCCGCTATTCTGGTCATGTGTCGTTTCACTGTTTCCACCACTGGATACAGACCTAAATTATGTAGATAAACAACTACTTGGTGTCTACACCCAAATGTGAGACATACTGGCAAAGATAGCATTCTGTTTGGCGACCCTTCGCACACACAATGGCACTCAGAGTAAAATAGCCATGAATATTGATGAGTACAACATCTTCAATTAGTTATCTATGGACACAAAGGTCTGGCAAACTGATGTGGAAGACCATATTGACCAAGACGGTATGTATGATGTGATCCAGGAAGACGAGAACTTCAAAGCAAAAATAATAATACGTAAATACAAACAAGCAAAGAAATATGATTGATATCTTCTATGCCTTCCCTTGAATTCACTAAAGACAAAGTAGAAAAGGGAAGTCTGAGGCAACAACAATGGTGGAAGACAAACAGACCTTTCTTGGACTTAGTAAACCACCAACTAAACTAAAACTGCTGAGAAGGAGTTGAGTATCAGCAGCAAAGTTGGAGAATGTCCACGATTTCACCATCACGATCCTGGAACCGAGGGCATCCAGAGAAATGACTGCCCAGGGCCAGCTGCTCTGTTGCAATGGGCTTCATCTGAACCCCCTGTCAGAGGGTGGCTGGTGATCAGAAAGAAGGCATGTGCCACGGACATGTTCCAAACCCTGACATACATGACAAAGCCAGGTTAGAGGCAATTTAACAGCAGCATTTGAATTGTAAATGTAAGTTGTAGAGATAAAATTTACAAAAATGTAAAACCGCACAGAAATCACAGCATGGAATACCGGTTTCTTGAAATGGGCTTCATTTCTGCTCCATCCCATTCCTAGATCTCACTCACAGGACCTGACTGCAGGGAGGCTAGAATAATGTAGTTCAAGTGCATAGCCAAGAAGAAGAGAAAGTGGATTGGCAGTGGGAATAGCTACCATTATCTGTGTTGTGTCCATTTGGTCATACTTTGAACACGTGAGTATATGTTAGTTGGATTACAGTAGTAGTACAGCTGAGTGAAAAATAAAATGTATGTCTTGATGAACGCAGAGCAATGCAGACCCCGAGAATACAAAAATAGACTGTGGAGGTCAGGGCGTGGCACCCCAGCAGACTCACCCAGAAAACACTCCTAGAGGTCAACAAACCGGCCTGGAACTATTTGTAGACTTTTCTATTTTTGTCATAGGTTTTGTTGTTGTTTTCTTTTCTTTTGTTGTTTTGATTTGCTCTGTCTTGTTTTTGTGCATGTTATTGTCTCTGCAAGTCTATGTAGATAAGATAGGCATGATAAATGATCCAGAGGAGAAAACAATGGACTGAAGGGGGGGGTGGGGGTAGGGGAGAGGGGAGGACACAGGAGAGAAGGAGGCGGGGGAAAGAAAGTGGGTGTTAACAAACCCAGGGACAAGGGAACAACAAGTGATCTAAAATCTATAGTGAGGAGGGTGTAGGGGGCCTGGTTGGGCTTTATCAAGGGCAATGTAACCAAGAGAAATTAAGGAAACCCAAATAAAGGCTGAACATGATAGTGGGACAAGAGGAAAGTAAAAGGAAATAGAGGAAAGAACTAGGAAATAAAGGGCATTTTAGAGCTCTAAATACTAAATATAGGTTTAGTATTAAGGTAGCAGATGGACATTGGGCCTCTACTCAAGTACTCCCTCAACACAAGAACACTTTGTTCTATTAACTTGGCATTCCATGATGCTCACCTTCCTGACATGATTGCTGAAGACAAAGTGGGTGCATAAGCAAATGTTAAGAAAGCTGATGGTGGCCAGCTAGCAAAAGATATAGCATCTGGTGTCTTAAAGGCTTGAAGATAAACAAGCGGCCATCTATCTCAGAAGCAACAAAGTGCACATGGAAGAAGCACACCAGCCTGTATGATCGTGAGGTGTTGATGGGATCAGGTATCAGGCACCAAAGACCTAGAACAAGGGATCATATCATTGTGAATACTGGGGCATTCAGAGTGGAGACCCAAAGTCCATCTGTAAGCAATTGGATATCCCCTTACAGATGGGTAGCAGGGAGGAGGCAAGCCAGTCAGGGTGGAAGCAGTATAGCACTGTTGAAACATACAAATTCCTTCTAGTTCTTTAATGCTTCTCCCCCCCCTTTGTGACCCCAATTCTACCTTACAAATCAGGCTAGACCAGAGCATGTCACAGGTACAGATAAGAGCTGGAAACACAGGGAATCCAGGACAGATAAGCCCCTCGGGACCAATATTGAGAGTAGCCATACCAGGAGGGGAGAGAAAAGGTGAACTGATCACAGTGATCTACATATAACCCCCTTCCTGGGGGACAGACAACAGAAAAATGGGTAAAGGGAGACATCGGTCAGTGTAAGACATGAAAAAATATTATAAATTATCAAGTGTTCATGAGGGGGAGACAGTGGGGCAAAAGGGAAAAAAGTGAGAAGCTGATATCAAGGGCTCAAGTAGAAAGAAAATGTTTTGAAAATTATGATGGCAACAAATGTACAAATGTGCTTGATACAATGGGTGGATGTATTGATTATGATAAGAGTTGTATGAGCCCTCAAAAAATGATTTTAAAAAGAAAAAGAAAATTTATATCTTGATGAATGCAGATCCAATTTTAAATTGTCGCCATAATAAGCAAGTGTACATGCTCCTTACAGTGTAGGAGGGCCTAGCGTCTGTCCCCAGAGACTGGGAGGGGCCAGGTCTCTGGTCAGAAGTAGGGCTGGTGGGTCTGGGGCATGGTCTCAAAAAACTAGCCATGCCTGAGTGTGCTGTCAGAGAGAGTGGGAGGGGCGGGGGCCAGGTCCTTAGAAATAATGGGAGAGATAGACATCTAGTTGCTACTGAAAATGGGAGAGGTACCAGATCTGGGACACAGAGAATACAGAGTGGCCCAGGCCTACTCCATAGGAAGAGTGAGACGGGGTGTGACCACAGTCCTAGGAAGAATGGGAGGAGCTGTTGGTCAACCTTGTTCCTCTACGGCTTACAGGTGCATCTGCCTCCATCATTTCATGGAGTCTGTCTTCCTTCTGTTTGTTCTTCTGTCTCTAAGTCAGTTCTTTTTCATTAGATATCCCTCAATAAGGATTAGGACCCATCCTACTCCAGAATGACCTAATGTCGGAGCTTGATTTAACAGCTGAAAATAAAATAAAATAAAAATCTTCCTTCTCCAAACAAGATTACATACACAGGTATCAGAAGTTATCATCTCAAACTTTTGGGGGATAATGGGGATACAAGTCAATTCATGATACATTGGAAAACAAATTCTCCTATAAGGATCATCTTGAATTTGCATGATGTATATGTAATAATTAATGAACCAATAGTTATATTATTATTAGCTAATAATGTTTACATTAGGGTACTCTGTGTTGTCAGTTCTGAGATTTGACGTGTGTCATGTGTCCACCATTACTACAGTATCACCGATGCTGTATTCATTTACCCCCCCACTTCCCCAGATCCCAGAAAACTACCGATCTCTCTACTGTTTATAGTTTCACCTTGTCTACACTGACATGTTGTTGGAATCATACAGTATGTATGTTTTCCACACTGGTTTCTTTCACTTAGAAATATATATATTTAAGGTTAGTCATGAGTTGGTTTTTTTTTTAAAGCTAGATAGTGTTTCTTTTTATTTCTGAATAGCACTCCATTGTGTGGATGTACCACAATTTGTTTATTCATGCACTACCTCATGGATATTTTACTTGCTTCCAGTTTTTAGCAATTGGAACTACTGTAAACATTCATGTATAGAGTTTTATGTGGGCAAAAGCTTTCAATTCATTTGGATAATTACCTAGGAGCGTTATTGCTAGATTAAATGGCAAGCCTAAATTTAGCTTCGAGGAAACCGCCAGACTACATTCCAAACTGGACGTACCATCTTGTATTCCATCAGCAATAAATTAGGGTGTCTATTGCTCCACATTCTCACTAGCATTTGGTGTCCTCAAAGTTTTGAATTTTAGCCATTGTTATAGCTCTGTCTTAGGATCTCACCGTTGTGCTAATTTGCAGTTCTCTGAAGTGCTTATTTGCCACATGTATGTCTTTTTTGGTGATGTTTAGCTTTTTTGCCCATTTTGTAAATGGATTGTTTTCTTATTGATGACTTTTGAAAGTTCCTTTCATAATTTGGTTCTGAGTCTTTTACCAGGTATGGATCTTACACATATTTCCTTTCAGCCTGTGGTCTCAAACTCCTACAATATCAGAGTTGGACCAATTTAACTGTCCTGTTTATTACTGCAATAAATATTAGGCCTTCATTATTGTGGTCCAGTTAGATAAAATTTTCCAAATATGTCCATTGACCTGGTATTTGGTTTTCTACCAATAAATTATGATAAAATCAGAATTTTTCATCTGCTAGTAATGTTCAGATCCTACCCACACTGGCTGAATAGCATATTTCCATTTCCAAATGTAATTCTATAGGTGTCATAATTTTAAAAAGATACGGATTTATATGAATTTTGTGCCATGTGAATTGTATGGTGGAGTAAATTTTTCTCTAATGTGCCTCTTCTACCCAAGTCTCTGTAACTCCCACCAAGTGATTGGATGGGATCATGCAAATAGGCTGAGTGTAGGGATTGGTCAGTTTTCATTACCAACCCCTCAAACCCACCACCATTCCAGATGATAAGAATGAGCCATTCTTCAAAGCAGGGGCAGAGGACAGAGAAACCCTGAAGACCTTCGAAGAGTTCATTCAAGGTCTGGTTTTGAAATGGCGGAGACCACCAAGACCAGATGCATCACAGGTGGTTTTAGTCTGGGTTGACTAGAGAAACTAATTCGTAGATATTCATATGTATAGGAAAGAGCTTTATATACAAGAGCAATTGAATATTGAGAAAACATCCCAACCCTGTCCAGATCAAGTCCATAAGTCCAATATTAGCCCATATGTCTGATTCCAATCTATAAAGTCTGCTTCAAACTCAAGAAACACATGTAATGATGCCAAATGCAGGCAAATCACAGGCCAGTGGGTGGAAAGTCTTGTGGATCCAGTGGTGGTAGAAGCATCTCGGCACTGGTGTGGGTCTCCATGTGGCTCCTCTAGCTCCAGGCCTCTGGCTGCATCAGCATAGCCCAATCAGGATAAGTGTCAGCAACATCTCACAGGGAGTGAGTGTAGCTGGCCTCCAGTGAGGTATTTATCTCCATGGTGCTTCCAAATGAGGTCATCAAGCTGAGACTTGATTGACAGGCTAGACTTCTCCACCCCTTCACAAGTTGACACCAGATTATGTAACTACCGCACGAGCGGTGGCACGGAGACTCAGAGGAGCAGTGACGAGACTATGGGGTAACTTCTCATCTGGTCAGAGACTATCCAACTGTAGGACAGAGTGACAGGTGGGCTTGTTTCTTGGCCCGTGGAGGCTGAGAGACTAAGAACAAGAGAGAGACTTAGCTGCTTGCTGAGAAGAACAACGACTGTATCCTTGCTGTTTGCTGATCCTCATTTGTGGTAACCTATTAACTTCCCTAATAAACCCCTGTAATTGTGAGGGTTGTCTAGGAGTTCCGTGTAGCCATTGCAAGGAATTATCGAACCCAACAGAGACGTAGAGGGCTGTGTGAAAGGGGAATGGTTGACATCAGAATAGGTAAAGAACGATGGGCCATGGCAGCTTGTCTGACCCATCTCATGGCAACAGGGAAGCCAGAGGAGGTCAGATACGGTCCTCCTTGCTGTCTATGGTGAATTGTTACACAAAATGGAGCTTCACAGTCACGTTTTATTCCACATCATGATTCCCCTCGGTTCTATGGCTTCTTAAACAGAGAGCTCAGCCTTTTACTCATTGTTCAACCTTTCTCAGCAAGAATTCATGGAGATTGCTGTACTGATTTTCACTCCCTTTTATCTATGGCTCCTCTGATGCCTCCAGCATCTTTAGCTCGTCTTTTGCACCCTGCATCTTGTGTTCGTGTATAATGGGCATGGTTCGGTGTGATTAGACTAGGGATGGGGACATTAGTAGTGAGTTATGTTGGTAAATTGTAGGGAAATTCATTTCTTGATTGTCCTTTCTCTCTGGAAAATGTGGATTTAATCTCATAGAGAAAAAAAACATTCATTTTATACAGTTTACTTAGTGGCATGATAGCTCTATTTTACTGCTTTGTCTTCAGGTAGTAATTTTCTTTAGCAGGGTTGCTTCATATAATAAATTATTGATCTTCAGAATGTCTTTAAATATTTGTAGAGGTAAGAAAAAATTAAACCATTATTCAATTCACTCTCCAGGATATAATTCTTTCAGTCACCTTTGATTAGAATGTGTTTAGAGAATGTCAGTTTATGGTTAAAACGGTGGGTATAAGAATCACGCATTTTAGTGCCAAATCCTAAGAAAGTGCCATTGCATATTGTTAATGATATTTTAGCTTATTGACCTCTACTGACAGCTCCGCCTCGGCATTTACATCATGAATGACCTCGTTTTGGTTAATTGCCATCCTCTTCCCATCTCCAAATTTGTTATATTATCATTTTAAGAATGAAATACCTGCTGTTGAATTCACATTTACCAAACAGGGGTTGCATTGAAGGCATTTGCATGCCAATCAGAATGTGTAATGTACATGGTTATACCTGTAACGATAATTCTAAATAGGGACGACTTCTCAATTTTATTCTAAATAATAAGTTTTAATCCTTCATGCAAAGGATAAAGATTGTTAATAATCTTAAGAGTTTCTCTGGGTTAGCCTCAGGGTAAACACTGTGACAGTCTGAAATAAAGGAAAGGGTCTGAATAACCAGAGAGGATGGGAGCAGAAGGCCATTGTGGGGTCAAGAGAGCCCTGGAGCTCGTTAGCAGCAGGGTTAGCTTGTCACCGAAAAAAAAAACAAAAACAAAGGAAAATACAGGCTTCATTGCCAGGTACGAGGTGTCTTCCTTTTGTCTCAAAATTCACTCAAACTCTCTGGGATTGGGTGGATTCCAACTTGCAGTGACCCTATAGGACAGAGTAGACCTGCCCCGGTGGGTTTCTGATCCTGTAACTCTTGAGCTTCATAGGTAGCCGCCTTTTTCTCTCCTGGAGCTGCTGGTTGTTTCCGACTGTGACCTCATCGTGAGCAGCTCAGCGCATACCCCTTATGCCACAGGGTTCCTTTCACCACTTCCATTATGGATCTTACCTCTTTAGTCTCCCTCGTCCTTTGGGATTTTATTCCATTAATTATCCTGGACAAGCGAGTGTAAAAATCAAGTCCAGAGGACTTGACCAAATTCTTATAACTTGTTCATGCAAAGGCAGGAATGTTTGGGCCACCCTTTCTAGCCAACCCATCCATCTAGCCATCCAATTGCAGTTCCTGGAATTCCACAAATGAAAGCCCCCTTTTAGGATTCAGGGTGCTGTCAAAACATCCAGTGTTCATTAGAGATGAAAATTAGCTAAATCACTTGGAGCTTGGCCTTTTGATTAAATGCTACCACTAACAACCCTGATGGATGAACTGCTGATACACTTTTCTGCTAACCAAAAGTCAATAGTTTTAGTCTACTCAGAGGCACCTTTGAAGATAAGTCTGTCAGTTTACTTCCCAAAAAGTCAGCCACTGAACGTCATACGGAGTACAGCTCTGCTCGGCCGTGCACGGGGCCACCACGAGTTGGAGTCGATTCCACGACAGGCTGTTTAACCAATAGCTGACGTAGGCACTGTTAGTCAGGATAACTGGACACTTCCATGTCTTCATTAAGGCAAAATAATACGCCTATTTACATACAAACTGCTGAAAAAATTAAAGTGAATTATAGGCCGCGTAACATTTTCCCTTTAATGACTCAAGCTACTTGAAACAAGGGCTATGTTTAGGGTGTTCCCACTCTTTTTCCTGTGGGCATTGAACCAATTACGGGTCTGTGTGTCGTCATTGACTCGATGGCTATGAGTTGAGATGTGTTTTCCAAGGCTGTAAATCTTCATGGAAACAGACTGGCACATGCTTGTGTGGCTGTTGGGTTTGAACAGCCAGCCTTGTGATTAGCAGGTGTGTTAGTCTGGGTAGACTAGAGAAACAAATTCATAGATACTCATATGTGTATAGGAAAGAGCTTTATATACAAGAACAATTGAATTTTGAGTAAATATCCCAGCCCAGTCCAGATCAAGTCCATAAGTCCAATATTCCCCCAAAGGTCTGATACGAATTTGTAAAGTGCTCTTCAGACTCAGGAAACACATGCAATGACACAGAATGCAGGCAGATCACAGGCCAGGGGGTGGGAAGTCCTGTGGATCCAGTGGCAGTAGAAGCATCTCAGTGCTGGCAGGGTCTCCACGTGGCATCTCCAGCTCCCAGCGCTCTGAATGCATCAGGGTAGCTTCATGTGGCTTCTTGTCAGAAATGTCTCCAAAGGAGGGAGCCTTGTCAGCAGAGAGTCTCCGAGGGAGTGAGCATGTGTCCTGCTTCCAGCGAGCTGTTTATCTCCGTAGTCATCAAGATTCGATCTAATTGACAGGCCAAACTCCACCCTTTCCCTCCTAAATCTCAAATTCACAACAGATTATGTCAACCCCACAGCAGGCATATTAGGACTATTCCCAATGTGCTGGGCATCACCACTTTTCTTAAATATAATTTTAGACCATCAATCTTCTCTGCTACAAACTTAGAAGTTAAACATGCCTCGATTGTTTTCCCTTGCCAAATACTCTGAATGTTTAATTAAAGTTCTGAAAAACCTTGATTCAGGTAAGAGACAGGAGAGTTTGGAAAGGTAATTAAGTGAAATATGCCATGTTCATTATTCAGCAAATGACTTTTCACTTCCCATAAAAAGGTAAAAAAGGAAAGGAAATATATATAGAGAAAGTGAAAGCAAACCATTGGTTTAGTTCATTGAGCCCCAGATCTCTCTTGACCATGCTCAGTGTGAGAACCCAAATATGTAGGAGCCCCTGGAAATACAATAAGTAAATATCTCTGTGAAATGCACAATTAGTAAAGTTTCCATCCTGGAAATATTAGTTTCCACATTTTTTCCCTAGAAAAATTAGTAGAGTCTACTAATCATTGGCAAGATTCTTTCCTATGTTACATGCACATGTTTGCCTGTAAATAACAGCTTTCACTTCTCTCCAGAGAACAAATGTCAATGCAGGAATCAGACGTAGGTGCTATAAGCACGGAGCATTGCTTGGAGTGCAGTAGTTATGTCCGTAGACTGTCGCGAACAGTTCCACATCAACAGGAAAGTCAAGTTTTCCCCTTAATGAATTCAAGTGCTTCCCCTCCATAGAATGGAATGCTCAGTGTGCCTTAACTTTTCGTTCAACTGTATAATATATATGTGCACAGCACATGGGAGGTGCCGCTAGTAATGACTGAAAAGTTAACCTTACAAACGCTTTAATAGAAGAGGAATAAGAACAGATTCAGGGTTTGTTTAGGGAGCTGCCAAATCATGAATGAAACCATGATTTTTTTAGAAAATCCTTCCCTTAGTTTTCTGACATTCAGAATTGCGAAAGCGTCTTTGATGATCTTGAAGCAAAAGAACAGAAAGGGCTGCTTTATCAGGAAAGAAAGTCATCCTGAGAGACCGGGGTTTGGAGTCTGATTTAACTGACACTTAGGTACATCTGATACATCTCAGACACCATGTGTCTCAGTTACTTAGTCCTGCTGTGACAGAAATGCCACAAGAAGGCGTCTTTAAAAAACAGAAATGTATTTTGTCACCGTTCTGGAGGTTAAAATCCATGTGGCTCTATGGATCGCCTACGACCACCGTGATGCTCTTTGGCATGTGTCTTCCACCTACGTGGGTCTCCATGTCTATTTTTTTTTTTAAGCAAAGGGAAGAAATTTATTGGAGCCCATACGGGAAACCCTAGGGGGGCCCAGCATACCCTACTGTATAGGCATGCCCAGCAAAGAGTCATACCATCCACTGTACCCCCATGTCCCAGAGGGACTCCCCTTGAGCCAAGCCCCAAAGCCCCAGGACTGGCTGGGGATGGGGACGTCCATGTCTATTCTTATAGCGCAGATGTGATTAGGTTCAGGGACCACTCCACTCTGGTATGAACTCATTGACATAGTAAAAGAAAAGTCTTACCATATAACATCATATTTATGGGTCCAGGGGTTGGGGTTCCCACATGTCTTTTGGAGAGAGACAATTCAGTCAATAACACTATATTTGTGCCTCCTCAAAGAGGTATATGTTCTGTGTGCTTCACTTGTGTCCAGATCATCCCAGCAGTGGAAAAGGGAGAAATCGTGTGTATGTATTTATCTTTATAATTATTTATGTATATTCATTCAAACCGTCCCGGTAACAGACCTAGCACTTCAATAAATGAAGAAACAAATTCTCCTACAGAGACCATGCCCGGGCTGATCTTCGGAAGGCTCAGTAAAGACTGTGTCAAGTATGAGGTTTGCTCTCTCTCCTTCTGCTCATATTGTGAGCATCACACTGGGGACAAAGTGATCCTGATGTTTAAAGAGAGCGTTTGTTTATGGAAGCTGACCCCTTGCCTTGGTTTCTCAGTGTTACCATAGCAAACACACCACAAGCGGGAGCTATAATGAACATTTATTCCCTCAAAGTTTAGAAGACTAGAACTCCAAAATCAGAGCCCCAGCTCTGTCTGTTGTTGCTAGGTGTGATTGCGTCAGTTCCGGCTCCTAGAGGCCTTATGTACCACAGTGCACAAGCCTGTGTACACGGCCCGCTCTTATGCCATCCTCAGATTATTATGTGTGAGTCTCTTCCAGGGTGTCGACCCATCCTGTGGGGGGTCTGCTTCTTTCACGGGCGTCTTCTACTTGACCAAACACGAGGACTTTTTTCAGGGACTGGTACCTCTTGATAACACGTCCAAAGTATGCGAGGCGAAGTCTCACTATCTTTATTTCTAAAGAGTCTTCTGGTTGTACTTTGTCCTCTCTCTGAGCAGTCGGTCAGTCTGAACCTCCAGTTTTGTGGTTAGCAGCCCGGCGTTTACCTGCGAATGCTACCTGGGCTTCCTTTACTGAAATCAGCCACAGGGTATTTAAAACTTGTGGTCCTGGTGACTGTGATTCTGGGATGCAGAATTATGAGTCACCCCAGACCGACGTGTAGCCAGGAGTTTGAAACCCCAGATGCAATCTGGAATAAGCTTTAAAAATCTTTTAAAAGGGGAGTTGACAGCACTGATGATTGTACGATCCGCCCCCCAGGGGACTGAACAACGGAACTATATGTGAATGGATATATTAGAATGAGTAAGATATATTGAAATATCAATAAAATATTATTACACAATAATAAAATAAACGCAACCTTTAATTAGGTACATATTCCAATCATGCTCCTTTCCCAGATTCCACAGTCCTACCTGTGACAGTGATGAATTGATTTGCCACCAATCATGATTTCCTTTGTTTTCTTTCATGTATATTTAGCCCCATGGCAATATTTGTTGGACTCCATTATGGTCTCATGCTAATCTCTTCCCACATTCAGAGAGTTGTCTTTGTCTGACTTAAATATCAATAGAAAATCTCTAGAATGTTTGGATTTGGGGTCTTCTCCCACTCTCTCCAGAACACCCATTAACATTCTGAGTTTGGAGCATAACCCCGACTCACAGCGTATCTCTACTGAACTTCCTTTAGTTTAGTTCTCACAAGCCAGCTGTGTGGGTTCACATGGTTATTAACGGTGTCCCTAGACTCCTTCTATGGCAACAGCCTTCCCCTCCCTTAAGGCTCTTTCTTTGCCAGTGGATAGGAACCTCATGGTGCTGGTGACACAGACGATTATGTGTAGTTTTCTACTTCCCTGACTCCAAGGGATGCCATGCGACGGAGTTGAGCCAATCCATGAAGCTTGTTCGCCTGGTCCCACTGACTGGTCTAGGGATCCAGGGATAAACATACGACTGGAGTAGGTATTCAGTGCCCTTCCTTGGCATTTTCCTGCTGGCACTGGCAGGAATCAGTCTTTCTGATGTCCCTGACTACATTTTGCAAATATGTCCTACCTTGTAAAGAAGTCTGAAAATACAAAACCAGAGTTTAAAGAAGAATAGAGATGTGCATGGTCAGCAACCTAGACTCTGCATCTAATAGTCCAAGGGGCCAGATCCTACTCAAGGCCCATTTGTTTTGCTTCTCATTCTTTAATTTATTGAGCTGCCCCCAAACCTGTTGGAATCATGTTTTCTCCAAGCAAGTTTGAGATTGTGTTTCCTTTTCTCTGCTCTGTTTCATAGATGAAGAAACCACAGTTCTTTGACTAAGTAACTTGCTAAATTTCCAAGCTATTAAATGACAAAACCAGCCAGCCTCTAGAATAGGGGTTCTCAACTTTTGGGGGTCAAATGACCCTTTCAACAGGGGTCGTCTAAGACCATCAGAAAACACATAAATATTTAACAATATATAATTACATATTGTTTTGTGATTAATTGCTATGCTTATACTATGTTTAATTATGTCTAATTTGTAACAATGAAAATACATCCTGCATATCAGATATTTACATTATGATTCATAACAGTAGCAAAATTATAGTTATGAAGTAGCAATGAAAATAATTTTATGATTGGGAGGTCACCACCACAAGAAGAACTGTATTAAAGGGTCACAGCATTAGGAAGGTTGAGAACCACTGCTCTAGAACCAAACACATCTGAGGTACGACATCAAAGTTTGCAAGGTCCAGATGTCATTTGGAATGGAAAAATGTTTTACTTTATTCCTAGTTAAACAAGATAAACTCCTTTATATGTATATGGAAATAGAAAGTCATCTTGAGTGAGATTTTTTTTTTTCTGTGAAAAGCCATAAAGTGATATCTCCTCCATTTTACAAATAATTTGATGAAGAAGTTCCATGATCTTTTACTTCCATTTTCTCTGAACGTTTTGGAGCTCCCTCATAAACTTTTCGTAGGAAAATTTTACATAAGTGACATGATTTTAATGATTTACAGAAGGAGGTCAACATTTTCTGGAAATAAAGAAACTGAAACTCCCAACACTTGCTCCCCAAGATTCAAATTTAGCAAAGCTTGTTGGGATAAACTAGTGACCTTGACAAAGACCTTAGTCCAGAAAGAACAGCAAGGCCTTTATGGAGCCTGTAGTTTTTGCTAGGGGCCCTAAGGTTGCTTCTACCTCATAGGGACGCCATGTGACAGTGTAGAATTGCCCCATAAAATGACCTAGGCAGTAATTTTTATGGAAGTAGATGACTAAGGCTTTTCCTTATAAAGCCACTGAGTGGGTTCAAGACCCCAACCATTTGTTTAGTCACCATGTGGCATCAGTCTTTCTTTTGTGGTGTCTAATACCTACCCAGCAAGTCCAACTCTTCCCAGTGTAAATACTTAGATGCATTCACTAGTTCCAGAACAGGATGATGAAGCACCAATGAAGTACTCCTTTCTCCTTTCCTCCTGGTAACCATTGATTTGCTTCCTGTCTTTGTGCCTTTGCCTACTTTAGACTTTTCATATAAATGAATCATATAATCTGTGGCATTTTGTGTCTGACTTCTTTCACTAGCATATTTTCAGGTTTATCCATATGGTAACATCTATCTTCGTTCCTTTTTGTGGCAAAATCTTTCCTTTTAAACCACCAAATTATGCTGGTTCCTAATATACAAAGCCAAACAAACTCACCAAACTAGCAGCAAACAAGTCATTTCTGGCCCATAGCAACCTTAAGGACAGGGTAGAGTTGTCCCTGTAGGTTTCTGAGGTTGTAAATCTTTACAGGAGTAGAAAGCCTCGTCTTCTTCCACAGAGAGGCTAGTCGTTTTGAACTCCAGACCTTGAGGTTAACATCCCAGGGAGTCACTCACTACACCACGAGTGCTCCTTTCCAATACTGAAGTATAAATATAAATAATGTTTTGCTTCTCTAGATAACTCAACTCCATGGCATGGAGTTCCATTCTGACTCTCATGAGTCAGAATTGACTTGACAGCAACTGGTTAAAGCTAGTGGCACCAGGAAATGAAAAAGAGAGAGAAAAATTAACGTTCCCAATTTCCCATCGCTGCTCAGGGCTTGGCCTTGCCACCAGTATCTGTGAAATCACAGGCTTAGAGGTTAAACCAAATCTAAGTGTCTAACACACATTTACCACACTCCCTACCACGCCAAGACCCCAAGACCACCTACTCTCATGCATTTACCACACTCCTCACCACCCCAAGACCCCAAGATTGGCTACTCTCAGTTTGCTGTTATTGCAAGACATAAATGAAACACTGATGGCAAAGCATTTAGTGAAGTTGCTGACTCTTGGAATACTGTGGATTATCAGTAGCAGTGCTCCCCCAGGAAAGATATTGGTTGTAACAGAGGGAAATTTCTCAACTCTCTTCTCCCTGCAGTCTGCAGAGGGCTGAGCATAGGACTGGTAGCCTGTATGGTTGATTCTGTTGGTTGACTGACGTATGGACAATCCCATTCGCTTACATTTGCTCCTCTTTCAAAAGCCTTTTCAGGGTTGTTTCTTCTCAGTGCCCTTAGAAATATAGTACAATGCCAAAGTCGCCATGCTGGGAAGAGCTTTCCTTACAGAGGACTTGAGGATACAATCACAACTTGCATGGAACACAGGCCCTTGCAGGGGATGAGGGGCAGTGTAAGGCCCTTCGAGCAGGGAGCATCAGTCCTACTGGCTGAAGGGCCTCCAGTTAACTCAGCTTTGCAGATATAAAAGGGTTTACAAATATGTTTCCAATTTCTTTGGAGGAAACCAAGGGTAAAACAAAAGCTGCTTCACTTTCAAAGTTGTTTCTTTTTGTAGATCAAATCCTTCGGCAAATGTCCTGTGCGAGCGATGATGCTCTTATTGCCAAGGCTTCTGAGGTGAGGGCTTGCGTTATTTGCCCAGAGCTATCATGATGAGCTGGGGAAAGCACATGGCTCTTCAACAAGTAGTTGGGAAGGCATTTACTACTTACTGTCTTTATATATGCCAAGAAGTCCTGGAGGTGCTGTTGTAGAAAAGCGTTTGACTTCTAACTTCAAGGTCTGCAGTTCAAACCCACCAGCTGTTCTGTAGGCAAGAGATGGAGCTATCCGCTCTCGTAAAGAATTACAATCTCAGAAACACTGCATAGGGCTACTATGAGTCAAAATTGACCCCATGGCAGTGGATTTGGTTTGGGGGTTGAGTTGTATACTCTGGAGTAGTGGTGCTACTGCTGGGTAAGCACCAAGGTTGGTGGTTCAAACGCACCAGCCACTCTGAGGGAGCAAAGGGAAGCTATCGGCTCCCATAAAACCTTACAGCCTTGGGGACACTATGTAGGGTGACTGGGGGTTGGAATTGATCGGATGGCAGTGGATTTGGTATGGATTTTTGGTTATTTCCTCTAAGGATCCCTGAAGGCACTGTGGGGTACGCATTGCACTGCCAATGGCACGATCAGTAGTTTAAAACCAACAAAACCACTTCGGGGAGAAAGATGAGGCTATCTGCTTCCATTACGATTTCTAGTTTCAGAAAGTGTAGGATGGTTATGTAGGACTGTGTGAATTAGAATTGATTGGATGGCATAGACGGACTTTTATACTCTATCCAAAGAGGTGACCATGGGTGTGGCTATCTCTCTGCTTTATATATACCTGCCTTAAGTTTCGATCATGAAGATATATTTCTGATGCCCCTACAGTATTACATAATACCATCTCACCCTAAGAACAATTGCCCATGGACTGAGGAAATACATAATAAAAAGTAGCTCGAATGAATTCGTTCAGACTTGTAAATGAATTGGCAGTTTATGAATCACCATAATATCTATATCTATTTGAAAGGGAATCATGCACGTTTGTGTGTGATATCATAGTCACTCAGTCAACAGCCATCCCTGAAGCTGAGAATCCCTTGCACGAACATCTTGGCCCTTCAGATTTGCATCCTGTAGGCTGAGCGCCACTATGTAAACATACTTAGCTGAGAGCTTGGAGAGGAAAATGCCACAAAGTCAAATGGAATATTTCTCTGCCTGGTCTGTAATTCTACTAATGGGCTACTGCATTTAAAAATTAAAATAACGATAGGTTGACCATAAATATAATTTCATTTTTGAAACAGGAAACATGCTGATTTCTACTTGCTTTGGAGACTAATTTTTGACTAGAGTACACTGACCTAAGTCCTGGCAGGATATAAGATATAATTTGAAACCACGAAGGCACAAACCCGATGGAGCAATGTGTGTAACACTTGAATTTTAACTTCAAACGGAGTCAGGATTCAGTACCTCTGTGCCGTGTTTCTGAGACTATAATCTTTATGAGACTGCAATTCTTTACAAGGTGGATATTGGGAGAAGATTGTTATTACAGTTATTGAGCAAGAAAGATCTCAGAGGCAATTTTCAGTCATTGTTCTACTTTTCCTTCACATTCACCCTTTTTTTTGGTACAAGGTTTGAAGCAAAACTGGCTTTGCATCCGGTGGGTTCCTTACAGTTAACAAACAAACAAACCCCAAACAACAACACTTGAACTTTAATTTGAAAGCCAGCATGTAACCAATTGCTCAAAATTTAAAAGAATGTGTTCATTTCTTTTCTGGCTTCCTTACTTTTATTAATGTTAATAGAGGTTTCATTTACATAGAATAAGAAGCACACTCTTTTTAAAAATTGTTAAATAATGAGGCAGATGACATCATTCCAATTTCAAAGATTCTGAGAATGAAATATATTTTAATGTTAGTCAAGGCAATGAGGCTGTTTAAGCAAATCAGTGTGTAAAAGTGGGATCAGCTCATCCTATACACAAAAAGTCCATTCAAACGGATTAAGGTCCCAAAGGTGCAAAATAAAACCATAAAATCAACACTGGCAAAGCTGTCAGATCTAGCTTTCAATAATGGATTATGCAAAATAATTTAAAAGCAAAATACAAAATAAATTAACGGGATCTCATAAAAGAATTTACACTTTTGTTCATCCAAATACTTTACCAAACAATGTGAAAAGATAAACTACCAATTGGGAGAGTATCTTTGGAAATCATATACTTGACAAGAATAGAATAATTAAAGTATACCAAACAAAAAGACAAAGAACTCAATCAGAAAATGAGCAAAGGATATGAGTAGACATTTCAAATGTCAACCAAACATATGATAAGATGGCCAGTGTCAGGATTACTAGCCATCAGAAAGATGCAAATCAAAACCACAATGAGATACCATTACACACCTAACTAGGATGACCAAGATTTTAAAAACAGAAAATAACAAAAGTTGGTGAGGATGTGAGGAAATTGGAAATTTTATCCATTGCTGATGGAAATGCAAAACGATACAGCTGTTGTGGAAAGCAGTGTGGTGTTCCTCACAATCTAAAAACAGAACTCCATGTGGCCCAGTAATTTCACTCCTAGGAATATACACAAAAGTCTTGAATCTAGAGGCTTAAAAAGACATTTGTACACCAATGTTTAATGAAGCACTATTCAAAATAGCCCAAAGGTGAAAGCAACCTAATGTCCCATCAACAAATGAATGAATAAACAAATATGGTGCATGCGTATGAGTACTGTACAACCAATATATATAAATAAAGTCTATATATATATATATAAAGTCTTTATATATGCTACAGTATGGATGAAGCTTGAAGACATTATACTGAGAGAAATATTTTTTCTTCTTTTTTTCATGTCTATCTATATAAAATAGGCAGGATAAACAATGGGACCAAGAATTCTGGGGGGACAGGGGAGAGGAGGCGGTGGGGAAATGGGAGTGGGGAGCCAACAAACCCAGGGACAAGGGAACAAGAAATCTAAAATTGATGGCAAAGTGGGCATAGAATGTTTGGTGGGGTTCGATCAAGTGCAATGCAGCCAAGAGGAGGTACAGAGGGCTGAATGAAGGTTGAACATGATAGTGGGACAGGAGGAAAGCAAAAGGAAATGGGCAGAAGAACTAGGAGTCCAAGACATTTATAGAGGTGTAAACATAGGCATACACAAATGTAGATATATTAATATATGATGATAGGGATATAGGTCTATGTACATAAATTTATAGGCTAAGTATTAAGGTAACCTCTACTCAAGTCCTCTCTCAACCCAAGAACACTTTGTTCTAATAACCTGCCATTCTGTGATGCTCACCTTCCTGACATGATCACTGAAGACAATATGGGTACATAAGCAAATGTGGTGAATAAAGCTGATGGTGCCCAGCTATTAAAAGATTATAGCATCTGGGGTCTTAAAGGCTTGAAGTTAAACAAGCGGCCATCTAGCAGGGAAACAACAGAGGCCACATGGAAGAATCACACCAACCCATGTGATCATGAAGTGTCGATGGGATCAGGTATCAGGCATCAGAAGACCACAAACAACAACCATTTCAATGTGAACAAGGGGGTAGAATGGAGACCCAAAGTCCATCTGTAGACAGTTAGACATCTCCTCACAGAAGGGTCTCAAGGAAGGGGCGAGCCAGCCAGGGTGCAGTATAGCACCGAAGAAACACACAACATTCTCTAGTTCTTTAAAGCTCCCCACCCCCAGCCCCTACCATCATGACCCCATTTCTAACTCACACATCTGACTCGACAAGAGCATGTACACTGGTACAGATAAGAGCTCTCAACACACAGAATCCAGGACAGATAAAACCCTCAGGACCAATGAGAGTAGTGATACCATGAGGGTAGGGGGAAGGTAGGGGAAAAAGGGGAGAAATGATCAATGTACAACACCCCCACCCCCAAAGGACAAACAACAGAAATGTGGCTGAAGGGAGAAAATGGATGGTATAAAGTATGAAAATAAAAACAATTTATAAATTATCAAGGCTTCACAAGGATGGAAGGGTAGGGGAGGGAGGAGGAAAAAGAGGCGCTGATACCAAGGGCTCAAGTAGAAATTGTTTTGGAAATGATGATGGCAACATACATTCAAATGTGCTTGATACAATTGATGTATGGAGTGTTATAAGAACTGTAAGAGCGCCAATAAAAGGATTTATTTTCAAAAATGTTAAAGAAATAAACCAATCACGTAAAGACAAGTATTTTCAGGGGCTGGTCTTTCCTGAAAACACGTCCAAAGTACATGAGATGAAATCTTGCTCCTAAGAAACATGTTGACTGTACATCTTCCAAGACGTATTTATTTGTTCTTCTGGCAAACTATATAGTACTTTCAGTACTGCTCTCCAACACCATAATTCAAATGCCTCAATTCTTCTTCAGTTTTTCTTATTCATTATCCAATTTCCACATGCATCAGAGGCAATTGAAAAGATCATGCCCTGGATCCGGCACACCTTCACCCTCAAAGGGACATCCTTATTCTTCCACACTTAAAAAAATTAGTAAATCATTTTATTGCTGGCTCTTACACTTTTTATAACAATCTATACAACCATTGTATCAAGCACATTGGTACATGTGTTGCCATCAGACTTTTCAAAACATTTTCTTTCTTTTTGAACCCTTGGTATCAGCTCCTCTTTATTTTCTTCTCTCCCCCACCCTCCCACTCTCATGAACCCTTGATGAAGTATAGATTATTATCATTTTCATATCTTACACCATCGTTGTCTCCCTTCACCCGTGTTTTTATTGTTCATCACCCTCTTCAACACTTTAAAGAGGGCTTGTGCAGCAGGGTTGCCTGTTAGACAAGAGAAAAGTCATATATTTCAGGACGTGGGATCTAGTTTTAATCCTTCCTAGCCTCATATTGTGTGCCCTTTGGCTGATTATGCTTTTCTGCCCATGCTTTTCCGTCCTGGGCAGTGAAATGAGGGTATTGATGGTTCTGAACGAAAGAAATATTTTGAAGCCAAAGATGTCATTAACATAGAACTCTTAGCACAGACCCCTCAGCTGTGCATTAGAAACTTTAGCTATGAATTACAATCCCCAAGGGAGTGTTTTAAAATGCCGATGCACCCTTCACAGACTACAGCCCTGGCCAAGTGCCAACAGCGACGTCGGCTTTTGACAGCTGATTGATAAGTGTCACACTGAGGCACTCATCTCTGGCTTCCTCCCAGCCCTGCAGAGAGAGGCCCGGCTAGGCTGTGGACCTTGCAGCTGGGTTTTGACAGTTTCTTTATTCATATTCACAGTCATAACTTTTGCCATGTCAATCTGTATGTGAAGAAATACTCCAAAAGAATGTGAAAGAGCTATCATCTTTAGGTTGAACCCCAGCTCATAAGAACGTGGTTTGTTTCTGAATCCTGCATTGAATACCAGCTTGATCCAAGTGGACATCAGAACGATTTCACTGCTCTCCCACCTGAGGAGATACTTAGCAAAGAGTCAGTGTGCATGACACGGCCTGTTATCACGTCGGGCCCTTGGGGTAAATATCACTCATGCTAACTCAGATGTGTATTTCGGCACACTTTATCAACAGTTGCCTTTGAGTAGACTCTGACTTGTAGCAACCCTGTGTGTATCAGAGTATAACTGTGTTCCAGAGTGTTTTTAATGACTGGCATTTCAGAATGTAGCTCTCTAGACACTTAATTCAATGAGTTTATGGATGGACTTGAACCTTCAGACTTTTGGGTCAGCAGCCTAGCACATCAACCATTTGCACCACGCCAGGATTCCTGGCACACAGTATGAAATAGCAGGGCTCCAAGAAGCTTCCTACGTCCTCTGTCACAGAGAAGAAATTTCACACAAGTGTCAAGCCCTCTGGATGGGGCCTGCGGGCAGAAGTGTGAGGAATGAGAGGCTATGGAGATTGCTAGCTCCCTGGGGCAACTCCTAGAGCCGTGGGCTCACATGCAGAACCACAAGCCCTCTCAGAGACAGAAGAGCCCGTGGTTCAGAGGGAAAGCTTCGTGATCCATAATACGTTCCATGTTTAAATCTGGCGGTTCCAGCTACTAACTGTTAGCATTGCTGAGAAGAAGCAATTGTTTGTCTTCTGTTCAGAAATGCATGGTGAAGTATTTATTACATTTGTTTCCTATTACTGCTGAACATTCCTATTAGTATCCTAATACAACATATATTTAATATTTTATAGTTCTGAATGTCAGAAGTTGGTGGTTTTTGTTTTGTTTTTTAATTCTTCTTATGTAAAACTTCAAACTGGCCCAATCCAGTTCAACATGTCCCACCACCACCACCTCATTGAGAATTTGCATTTCTACCACAGACACACTGAACATACATGTTCTTAACATACCGAAACAAAACTCCCAAAACCAACTAACCAAAAAGCCAAATCCAGTTGATTCTGACTCATAGAAATTCCATCTAGGGTTTCCAGGACTGAAAATATCTACAGGAGGGAACAGCCTCCTCTTTATGCTGAGGAGTGGCTTTGAACCACTGACCTTCGGGAGGTCGCCTGCATAACTTGGCCATTTTCTTCACTTTGCCTCTGCCATTTTCTTCACTTTGGCTCTGCTTCCATGGTCACGACTCCTTATTTGTCTTCCCTCTTCTCTGTATGTCTTAGAAGGACACTTGTGATGACACTGGGTCCAGCCAAGTACTCCAGAATAATCCCACTAGCTCAAAATCTTTAATTTGATCACATTGCAAAGACTTAAATAATTTTTTTACATGTTCTGGGATTAAGAAAAGAGCCCTGGTGATACCATTGGTTAAGAATTGGACTGTTAACCACAAGATCAGTTTGAGTCCATCAGCAACTCGTGGGGAGAAACCGAAGACAGTCTGCTTCTGTCCAGATGAACAGTGTGGAAACCTACG
The DNA here is from genome assembly GCF_050624435.1 of Tenrec ecaudatus. Classification (NCBI taxonomy): domain Eukaryota; kingdom Metazoa; phylum Chordata; class Mammalia; order Afrosoricida; family Tenrecidae; genus Tenrec; species Tenrec ecaudatus. The sequence goes on from NC_134536.1 coordinate 94,913,357, forward strand.
AGCCGCTTCCACTCTGTCTGATTGGCGCACCATCAATTGGAATTGGCTCAGCAGCGGTGGATTTGCATGTGTTTTAGTTTGGGGTATTAGAACATGGGCAAAGTTCAGGGAATTGAGGAATTATTTTGCTTTCCACAATCAGAGATTAGTGTTCATTGCTGAAGAGACAGTAAGACAATGTTATTTGGGCTGTCTTCCCTCTCCTCTGCCACAAATGGAGCTTGCTAGTGTTTAGAATCATTGGCAGATGAAAGAATTGTTTGCCTGCAAATACAGAAAGGCATGAAAATAAGGAAATCTCTTAGCCTTTTTACGATTTGAACTCTTTTTTTATCCTTTAAAAGCAGTTAAGGTCCTCTTCTTTCTGGCCCCTACAGAGTGCCTCTGTACTGTAGAATCCAGCACAGAATCCAGGGGGAAGTTTAAACCATCACCAATCAAAGACCACTGCTACGTCTACCTTGTTACTTTTAACTTTCTGCTCCTACTGCAGAATCTCTTTTGAGGAGCTTCAAAATCCATGCGAGGTCCTTGGTGGCACAGTGTGCTAAGCATTGGGCTGCTAACTCAAAGATAGGCAGCCAGAAGCCACCAGCTGCTCCTCGGGAGAAGGATATTACTAGCTGCTTCTGTAAAGCGTTCCAGCCACATAAATTCTGCCCTCGAGGGTGGCTGTGAGTTAGAATTGACCTGGTGGCAGTGGAGAAACCAATATAAGGATCCCAGCACCTGAATTTTTAAAAACTCCCAAGAAGATTAAATGGTATATGTACAAGGTAAAAAACCACTGCTTCAATAAATTAAAATGATGATGAGAACAATGAGAAGGCGGAGCAACCTCCAGCCCAGTTAGGGTAACAATCTCCTAAAATGCAGTGTGATCAGTCCTACAGCCAGAGTAAGAAGAGAGATTTGAAGGACAATGAACAAGACAAGAAGGTAATGAAATGACTGCTGGTAGGAAGTGTGCATCCAAACAAAAATGGACACACACACAAGGGCTTCAAAAAGTTTAAAAGTGTGTGGAAAACCTACATGATCTTTTAATCCTATTTTGAAGTATATATATATATATATATATATATATATATGTGTGTGATTATGTATACATATAGATTATTTTATATACATACAAACATTGCATGTAAATGTAAATATACACACATACCCCATCTGTTGATTCTGCTCACACTTACCTTACACAGTACCTTCTTATTTAAAGGTACAATAATGGCTTGCAGAGAGAAATAAGAAACAATGTTTTCTCTGAAACTTTGGATTACTTTTACTGCCTGGAGATCATTGTCTTAAATCCTGTTGTTTTTCTGGTCATCAGAACACAAGCATTACTAAAATGTTATATTTCCTTCCAGTTTTCCACTCAAAATAGTGTCAGTTTTGACTTTAAAAAGTAAGAATTAAAGAATTGGGTTAAAGTTCTATCGATTGTGATGACTGTTCTTTAAAAGCCATCATTTTGTAGACTATAATAATTATGATATGGATGTACGGTGGTGTTAATTGCTTTGATGGGCTTGCATTTTGTTTTGAAATTCTTTGTAAATATATTATAAAACTGCGTCAAGCTTTAAGCTGTGGTCATAGAATTTACAGAATGCTTTACTAGGAAAAGAAGATAAGGAAAAGGATGAAAGGAGGAAAAGTAAATATTTAGAGGAGAAACACAGTTATAAGATTATAAGTAATCATAAAAAACAATATTTTATATGTTTATGCTAAGAATCCAAGCAAGTTTAAATTGAGGCTGAGTAGCTTTAAGAGAACTCATTTAAGTTTTATTACAGCATTTGTGCTGTTAATTTAAGGCAGCCATTTCGACACTATCAAAGCACCAGTCTTTATTTATACACTGGAATTTGGCAAATAACAACAGGCTAGCAACTCACTTTTTTCTACGAGCCTTAGGCAAGCAGCCATGGCTATCTTAAATGCCTTTTTAAAAAATCGTAACTAAAAAATTCTTTAGAAAAGCGAAGGTTTTTGAACAAATAGCTAATATGATAGTGTGGGATAAGTATTGAGCTTTTAATGGTAAAAGGTGAGCAGGTCAAAACCATCCTATTGCACTGGTGAGCTGTCTGTTCCCATAAAGATTTACAGTTTCAGAAATGATGTGTTGTAAGCAACTTGACGACAGTGGGTATGGTTTGGGTTGGCGTTTGATGTTGCCATTTTTAATCGACCACTACTAAAATCACTGCCCAGAGCTGGACATCCTGCTGGGGAAACAGAAGGACAGTGAAAAGGAAGATGGCCTCCAACAAGATGGATGGACACAGTGCTGCATCAATGGGCTCACACAGACGAGCAGTTGTGAGGAGGACCCAGAACCACGCAGTGGGCAGTGTTTCTTTCTGCGCTGCAGAGGGTCGCTATGAGTCACAATCAACTCGACAGCTCAGAACAAAAGTAAAATCAAAGAATGCAGTCAGCTCTCCAAACACCGCCCCTTTCGCCCCTTTCGGCAGCTGTGGTTTGACAAGGGCCTTGTCAGCCCTGTAGCCCCATAAGACACATGGCCTGAGCAGGTACTTTCCTCTTTCAAAGCAGCGAAATGACATCACACTGAGATTCACACAAAGGCCTAAATCCAGCTTAATTCCTTCCATTCAGACAAACTGTCTAGAGTAGTAATTGGCTCCCAGGAACCAGACATCAAGGCTTCAGTTGCTCATTGAAATACTCCCACATCAGAAAATACCACCTCTATGGCTACTATTAAGTTAGAAATGACTCAATGACAGCGAGTTTTTTTCTCTCTTGCTAAACTAAATTCAGCAAGTTTAACTTCTGCAAATACATTAGAAGAAAAAGCAAAGAGCCAGGAGCTTCAGGCTCCAGACTTAACAGTTCCTAAGAGCAAATGTATACAGGCATTTTGGGTGTCACTGTTTTCCACTAGTTTTACAATTATTTTTAAAATGTACACATGTATCAAAAGATTACATAAGTATTCTAGTATATTTTATGTAGTAAGAGGTTGTGCAATCACTCTTACATATGCATTAGAGTTTATAGTCTGAGCACCTCGCTTGCAGCAGACTATGGATGGCAGAGCTCCCACTCCAGTTTCAATTCCCCATGTAGATGAAGCCTCCATTGACGTACTTCTGATCATTGAGCAAGGGTGCAGATCATCTTGTCTACTCAGGCAGAGTGCATTGAGAAATGCATAACCTCCCCCATCTCCAGCCAGCAGAGAGAGGGGGAGTTTCTCTTAGGGGCTTCTCTGAGTAGGACCCACAGGGCCAACACTGGGGGTCTCATAGTCAGGATTCATGCCCTATCAGTGGTGCCCTGACTGCCTTGGGTGGAAGGCCTGGATCAATCTTGTACGCTCTGCTATCTAACATAATATATGTGTCCCTTTCATGGCCCTATTTCTGCTTCCGTAGTCGCACCCGTAAGCGATCTACCACCGGTCATGAATTTGTTGAGGCTGCCTCTGTTCCATGCCTTATCTAGCTACCATTCTGGCTGTGAATTCTCAGACACCATTATGACCTTGTGCTAATAGTCTCCCTCATTTGGAGGATGTATCTTGGTCTCTGTTTTCTCTTTGTCCTTTCTAAGACTTAATAACTGTTCTTCTTAAATTATATTTGCGATTGGGGTCTCTTTTTGACCCTACACCACACCTAAAACCTGACAGGGACACAACAGGGGCTTCTGCCCTGCCTGCTAATGGAATGAACCAAACCAAGCCAAAACTCACTGCCACAGAGTCGATGCCAACTTAGTGGCCCCACTGTATGTTGCCATGACTGCAACTGTCTACAGGCATAGAACGCCCGTCTTGCTCCCGGGGAGCTGCTGGTGCATGTGAATTTCAGACCACGTGGGTCACAGAGCAGCACCTAGCCACGAAAGTGCCACAGACAAACTACGCGTGCTCCCCTAGACAGCATCCCTTCTCACCTGGAGAGGGGGACTTGCCTCGCTTTGGGAGGAAAGTGTGTCTTACCCATACTTAAGGTGGTCCCTCCCCACCTTGAGAGAGAACTGCTTCATTTATTTGGAAGTGCTCTATGCTTTAATAAAACCGTGACTTCACTCTTAGGGGGGCTGCTGCTGCTGTGTGTGTGAACTTGGCTCGTCTCTGGACACTAACAAACCACACAGGTTTGGAGCTTGGGAGTTCCCCCACGGGTGACAGCCTGGGAACCAAACTTCACAACACAAGTTTATAATTTTATACATATTATCATATATATATGCAGTATGTAATATATGTATATTACATGTTATTTTATTGTTTCTCCACCAATGGGAGGTTGGGTGGGCAGGGGAAGAAGACCAATATGAGCTCTTGAGTCATGTTTGTGAATTTAAATCATTTACAAAAGCAATTGTAAGGTCCTTTAGATGCCATGAGAGAATTCTGGGTGCACTTAAACAATAAATAAATAAAAGCACAAGCCATCCTAGAGAAACCCTGGGTAGCTGTAACAAGACACTGGAGTGCCACACGAAAGGTTCATAAAGTCCTTTAAAAGCCAATCATGTTTTATACATCTTCTTTTCTCAATTACATTATCATAGCAGTTAAAGAATATTCATATTTCTATTTTACGAGGTTCGGTAAAGTTTCCCTGTCAAAGGCATTTTGCCCGGCTTTCAAAGAGCTAGTGAAATGAAGTCATGTTTTACTGACTGTGACCCCAGCCAAGGTGATCAGAATCGCAGTTAATGAGGCAGGACCTTGGACTTGTGAATGTACCAAGTGGTTATTATTGTCCCTCAACCCGAATTGTGGTCCCTATTCAAGTTCTTTTGTCAACTTTTCATCTCTCTCAAGGGCAGTGATGGCGTGGGCAACACACTGCTAGCAAATCAAGCAAGGACAGACTCCTCCAGTGGGTCTAAAAGTAGCATCAGGAAAGGCAGCTGGGACTCTTAATGAGGGGGGTGCAACAATGCCCTGCCAATACGCCCTGTGCCACAGCCTCTGAGTCATGCTAGATCACCCTGGTGGGCGAGAGTTCCTTCCCGTCTAAGTCATGGGTCCTGAGTTCAGATGTAATCACTAACCTGGCGCTCTACTACCTCTTCCCAAGAAGAAGTGGGTGTCGCTGGCAGTAACTGATCCCTTTTTCTGACTCCGAGGAAAACCTGGCACACTCTACACAATGGGCAGCAAATCCCAGAAGCCCCAATTATCACGTAATTGCTTGATTTCTATTGGATTAGTCCTGGGGGCTACAGGCGCCTGGTAAGAAAAAGGGTGCCGAACCGCAGAACTAATTCTTTTCCTGTTGTACTTGGCATTTCAGTTGCGAGAAGATCAGGATCACATGAGAATTTGAAAGAAGAGACTTTTCCCTGAGCCGTGCTCTGCGCTCCCATCACCTCTGTATGTTGCCAACCCCAGCTCTTGGTGGGCACTCACGGTGGTGAGGACAATGCAGCCTTGGAAACGAACCTCCCCCCAGCCCCACCTCCTTGCTGGTTAAACCTGCTAGACCAGACAAACGAGCAATTGTTGGAAAAATCCTGACCCTTAATCTTCTATGTCCTGCACTGATCAGCAAACTCAGGTGAAAGTGAGGCTTCTTCGAAATTGTCTCAAAAGTGATTCCATTTTCTTCTTTGTGGTGGTACCTCTCGTGGCACAGTATTGTCAGTTTTGGTTGAAACTTTGGAAGCTCTGGCAGACGGCCTTTCCAAGAGGAACAAGAGCAGACGTTGCCCTGGTGTCAACAGGGTGGCCATGAGTTTCCTGCGAGATTTAATGTGTTTGCATGTGTTTCTTGTTTCACCGACAAAGCTCTCAAAAAACCCCAGAATGCTGATTCTGGCAGTTTAAATGCTAAGAAGAAGAGAGCCTGGTGCGAAAGCAACAAAATTGTGGTCACATCCTGTGGGCTCCTACCCCGGCTCCTTCCCCAGCCAGCTTTCTTCTTGGCCTTCTGTAAACTGATTAATTAAACCTCTCTAGCTAGGGTTCCTGATCAGAGAGCATAAGTTTCATAGGACCGTTGTGACAGCCAGATGAGATAGCATATATTTAAGCAGCTAATAGTGACCGACAGAGACAAATTACCCAATAAGCAAAGAAAGTGTGTGCTTGGGTGGGGCATCAGCAAAACAGGGGTGCCCGTGGTCCAAAGTAAAGATCCGGGGGTACCAAGGAAGCAGGACTTAAGAAAAAGCACGTGCTGCAATGGAAGGGACCTGGCAGGGCACAAAAGGAGCCAGCTGTCGGCTCTAGTGCATGGGAATGTGCCCACCAGAGATCAAGTACAGGAGCGGTCACAAGGGGCCAATGTGCAGTATTTTCATTGACATCTGTCTCCCCGATAATGGAAACTTCTTATCTCAATAGGTCCTTGGGGACATGCTATTTACTTCTAATAAACAAGAGGCAGGGCTTGGCTGTGGAGGCAACCATTGGTATGGAGACCCATCCCAACTGTTTTTAACACAAGCGATTACTAGGCAAAGACAAGTTATACTAATAAAGAATAGGTCTCTGATCCACTTTGAGAGAATTGTCTTGTACATCCATGTCTGTGATCCAGCAACTCCAGCCAGGAAGGCCAACAATGCTCCTTTGCCGTGATATAAATACACGGGTATGCTCCTGCACATATCTTGGTTTAAAAAAAGAAAGGCAGGCAGGCCCAGATGACCAGTATGTTGAAAAATCTAACAAAAAAGTAATGGAGTTTTTTGTGCACTTGTAGAAACACCCTTGCTATGCCTCCTGGAAGCAGGCCACGCCTACTAGGAAAGGGCCTTTTAGCAGACCTCCTTACGGGCTATCACATTGTGTCAGAACCCCCGATGGGGGTGACTACAGAATCCTTGCCAAATCACTGATCCAGCCTAGTTGACACACAACTGTAACCCTGACAGATACATACCTCAAACAGATGGGAATCTTCCTGAATGACTTATCACATGAACGACGTTAAAGTCACACTGATGAAGAAATTGCAAATCAAGAAGTTCACGATTGATGTGAAGCTGGCAAAACAGATTTTTCTAAACAGTGAGGTTAGTCCTATGGCAATATTGCCAATATGCCTGGATATTATAGAGAAATGTCTGAGAAAATTTTAGAACGTAGTGGGTGTGACATTTTTTAACAGTGTATTGACATAATTGACGTATCATGCAGTTCAGTGTCTTTGTTGTTGTTAGTTGCCTTCATGTCCACTCTGACTCATAGAGATCCTATGCATTACAGAACAAAACACTGGGTGGTCCTGCACTATCCGCCCACTTGTTCCTGTGCCTGAACCCATTGATGCAGCCACATGTCAGCCCATCTGTCTCATCAAGGACCTTCCGCTTTTTCGCCACCCCTCCATTTTACCAAACATGATGTCCTTCTCCGTGGACTGGTCTCTCCTGAGAATATGTGCAAAGTATGTGCGATGAAGTCTTGCCATCCTCGCCTCTAAGGAGCCCTCTCCAGCACCCCAATTCAAGTGCATTTATTCTTTTACAGTCTTCTTTATTCAATGTCTATGCATATGAGGCAATGGGGAATACCATAGCTTGGCTCAGGTGCACCTGCGTCCTCAAAGTAACATCCTTGCTCTTCGACACTCTAGAGGTCCTGTGAAACAGGTTTATCTAACGCAATACATGCCTTGATCTCTTGACTGCTGCTTCCACAGCACTGACTGTGGATCCACACAAGACAAAATCCTTGACAACTTCATCCTTTTCTCCATTTATTATGAAGTTACCTCTAGGTCCGGTTGTGAAGATTTTCACCTTTCTTACATTGAGCTGTAATCCGTACTGAAGGCTACAATCCTTGATCTTCATCAGCAAGTGCTTCAAGTCCTCCTCACTTTCAGCAAGCACGGTTGTGTCGTGTGCATACCACAGGTTGTTAATAAGCCTTCCTGCCATCCAGCTTCTGCACTCTTCCTCCTTGAATCAGCTTCTCTGATGACTTGCTCAGCATATGGACTGAACTAGTCTGGGGAGAGGATGCAACCCTGACACACACCTTTCTTGATTTTACACCATGCAGTGTGCCCTTGTTCTGTTCACTCGACTGCTTCTTGATTCATGTACAAGTTCCTCATGAGCACAATGAAGTGTTCTGGAATTCCCATTCTTCTCAAGGTTATCCACACTGTATTATGGTCCACACAGTCGAATGTCTTTGTATCAATGAAACACAGGTAAACTTCTTTCTGTTATTCTCTGAGTCAAGATCTATCCGACATCAGCAATGATATTCCTGTTCCAGGTCCTCTTCTGAATTAGACCTGAACTTCCGACAGTCCCGTCAATGCACTGCTGCAACTGATGTTGGATAATCTTAAGCAAAATTTCACTTGCATGCAATAGCAATGATATCATTTCAGCATTCTGTTGGGTAACCTTTCTTTGGAATGGACACAAATATGGATCTCTTTCAGTCAACTGGTCAGGCAGCTGTCTTCCAAATTTCCTGGCATGGAAAAGTAAGTGCTTCCAGTGCCTCTTCAGTTTTCTGAAGCATTTCAGTGGGTGTTCTGTCCGTTCCTGGAGCCCTGTTTTTGGCTAATGCATTCCGTGCGGTTTGACCTTCTTCCTCATGCACCACTGGTTCTTGCTCATACGCTACCTCCTGAATTGGTGGGCTGTTGACTAGTTCCTTTTGGCACAGTGACTCTGTGTGTTCTTTCTATCTCCTCTTGATGTTTCCTGCATCATTCAATATTTTGCCTCTAGAATCTTTCAAAATTGTAATTTGAGGCTTGAATTTTCTTGAGTACTTTCAGTTTCAGGTATGCTGAGCGTGTTCTTCCATTTTGTTTTCTAAGTCTAGGTCCCTGGAGTTGAGGGAGCCTATTTGGAAGACCATTTGCCAATATCTCTCATTGGTGGCACTGTGAGGCACTGGTGGTTCCGTGTTAGAATTTGCGCTTTCCCACGGGAGACCTTGGTTTAATTCCCAGACAGCAGACTTTAGGTGTAGCCACCACCTCTCTGCTCCTGGAGGCTTGAGTGCTGTTGTGATGCTGAACAAGGTTCAGTGGGGCATCCACACCAAGATGTCCTGGGAGAGAGACCTGGTGATCTACTGAAAATCCGCCAGTGAAAAGCCTATGGGACCCAGCAGTGCTGCTTCTTCATCTGATCAAAGGAAGGACAAAGAATAGGAGCATTTCATTCTGTTGCCATGGGGTTCCCATGAGTTGGGATTGACTGGATGACAGCCAATAACAACCCACCAACACAAATCTGTGTACTCCTTAATACCGGAATTCCACACCTAGCAATTTATCCACAGAAAGAGTCATACACAAGGGGCTTAAAAACTTTGTGAAAAAATACATTAAAAAGTAAAAGAAATTTGGGAGTTCCTTTGTATTTAAATGTGCATAGCAAGATTTGCTTTTAAAAATGAAATGTCAGAAACTAAATGCCTATGTAAGGATTACTATGCAGCTTTTGAAAAGAACAGATTATATTTGTGTATACTGACATGATAACTTATATTCAGGAAGGGCATAAATAAAATTGGCATTTATAAAATACTTACTGCTTTGATGAAAGAGGATATGAAGAATTGGAAGTTATTTACACTAATCAGCTCAGGGAATCACTTGCTGCTGTCAAATACCAGTGAAGCATCTGGCAAAGTAATGCATAGTGTTTGAGCGGCAAACTCTTTGTTCCCCCAAGGAGAAACGGGGTTTTCCAGGGCAGGGAGGAGAAGGGAGAGTGGCTTGCTGGATCTGCTTCCACATAAAGCCTTTGACGAAACAGGAGGCAAAATACATATACATACATGCACACACACGGTTTTCTTCTCAAAACAAGGAAATGAACTTTTTACTTATCTTGTTTAGTGCCAGTGACTTAAGGGGTAGCTGGATTCATGTTCATTTCCCCCTCCCCTCAGGGAGACTCTACATATAAAACAAGAAAATTCTCTCATCAGCTGAAAAGATGCATTGTTTGTGTTCTATTTAGCTCTCAGTGAAAATTGGATAATAAGTATAAATATGAAGTGATGAGAAGACTCTTAGGGCAAACGGAATTCAAGCAGCTCTATTTATGGGAGCAGACAGAGAGTGGTTTTCCTTGGGGCTCTCAGGACCCCTAGCAAGTCTCATTCCAGGGGTGAAGAGGCAGTGTCCTGGACATGGCTGAGAAGCAACCCTGTAGTTTTACTAAAAAGAGCCCTGGTAGGGTAAGGGTGCCCATTCAAACCCACCCAGTAGCTCTGTGGGAGGAAGTCCTGCTGATCTTCTGTCAAGATTACAGTCTAGAAAACCCTGGGGTAATTCCACGCTGGCCTGTACCAAAGAAGACACACATGATCAGTCAAAACCGGTCCCCCAGCACCTTTATAACCCACTGTGTGTTTGCTCCTCATTGGTCATTGCGGTACTAATCTTCTGAGCGGTTCAGTTCCGTGTTCTCTGTAACTGCTGTTTCTGTAGGGCCAAAGGGGCAGACTGGGAAGAAGAGAGGCATTCATTTGCTCCCCCAACAAAAATAAGTGCAAAGAAAAGGGCTAGATGCTGTCACTAAATAGGTCGCAATGACAGGCTGAAAAGGCCTCCACTTGTTGTTTGGGTCCTTTGTGAAGGATTCCTTTTAATGTGACACATTCAGAGGAGACACGGAAGCCATTCATTCATTCATTCATTCATTCAAACCAGCCTCCTTTAGTGTCTGTGCATTTCTTCATATAATCCAACTTCCCTGCTTATTTGTTCAGCAAACAGATTCAATAAGTATGGTCAGAGGATTCAGTGCCGACACAAACTTTTCTTGATTTTAAGCTAGACAGTCTTCCCTTGTTCAGTTGACACAGCTGTCTCTTGATCCATGTCTAAGTTCCACATGAACAGACCGAAGCGTTCTGGAATTCCCATTCTTCTCAAGGACATCCAGAGCTGGTTATGGTCCACACAACTGACCATATCGCCTTTGCACAGTCTATGAAACACAAGTGAACAGCTTTCTGATTTTCCTTGCTTTCAGCCATGATCCATCTGACATCAGATCCATCTGATCTGTTTATGGCCTCTCCTGAATTTGGCCGGAACATCTGGCAGCTCCTTGTCAATATAATGTTGCAACTATTGTTGAATGATCTTCAGGATAATTTTACTTGTATATGATATTGTTATATAATTTGAGCAGTCTCTTGGGTCATCTTCCTTGGGATGGGTGCAAATACAGACCTCTTTCAGTCAGCCAAGTAGATGTCCTCCAATTTTATTGGAATAGATGAGCAAGAGTTGCCAGTGCTTCATCAGTCCTTCTTCAAACCAGTGCTTTTGGTGCAGCTTGAGCATCTTCCTTCAGTACCATTGTTTTTTGCTCATATGCTTCATCTTGAAATAGTTGGCTGAATTGGCATTCTATGATGCTCACCTTCCCGACACAACCGCTGAAGACAAAGCAGGTGCATAAGCAAATGTGATGAAGAAAGCTGATGGTGCCCAGCTATCAAAAGAGATAGCATCTGGGGTTTTAAAGGCTTGAAGGTAAACAAACGTCCATCTAGCTCAGAAGCAACAAAGCCCACATGGAAGAAGCACACCAGCCTGTGTGATCACGAGGTGCTGAGGGGATCATTTATCAACCATCAAAGAACAAAAATCTTATCATTGTGTGCTCACCTCCATGATATGATCACTGAAGACAAATGAGTGCATAAGCAAATGTGGTGAAGAAAGCTGATGGTGCCCAGCTATCAGAAGATATAGCATCTGGGATCTTAAAGGCTTGAAGGTAAATAAGTGGCCATCTAGCTTAGAAGCAACAAAACCCACATGGGAGAAGCACACCAGCCTGTGCAATCACGAGGTGCCAAAGGGATCAGGTATCAGGCATCATCAGAACAAAAAATCTTACCATAGTGAATGAGCGGGGAGTGCAGAGTGGAGACCTAAAGCCCATTTTTTGGCCACTGGACACCCCCTTACAGATGGGTCTCCAGGAGGAGATGAGCCAGTCAGGGTGTGATGTAGCAATGATGAAACATACAACTTTCCTCTAGCTCCTAAATGCTTCCCCCCTGACACACACACACACACACACACACACACACACACACAATCATGATCCCAATTCTACCTTACAAGTCTGGCTAGACCAGAGGATGTATACTGGTCCAGATAGGAACTGAAAACACAGGGAATCCAGGATGGATGATCCCTTCAGGACCAGTGGTGTGAGTGGAGATACTGGGAGGGTAGAGGGAGGATGGGTTGAAAAGGGGGAACTGATTACAAGAATCTGCATGTGACCTCCTCCCTGAGGGATGGAAAACAGAAAAATGGGTGAAGGGAGACGTCGGACAATGTAAGATATGACAAAATAATAATTTATAAATTATCAAGGTTTCATGAGGGAGTGAGGAGGGAGGGGAAAAATGAGGACCTGATGCCAGGGGCTTAAGTGGAGAGCAAATGTTTTGAGAATCATAAGGGCAATGAATGTACAAATGTGCTTTACTCAATTGATGTATGTATGGACTGTGAAAAGATAATAATAAAAATAATAATAAGTAAATAAATACAGAAGTTGAAAAGAAATGGCTGGCTACTGACTACTTCTTTTTGATACAGCGACTCCGCGTGTTCTTCCCGTCTTCTTTTGATCTTCCTGCATTGTTCAATATTTTACCCGCAGAATTTTTCATACTGACACTTGAGGCTTGAATTTTTTTCTTTAATTCTTTGAGTTTAAGATACATTAAGTGTCTTCTTCATTTCTGGTTTTCTAACCCTGGATCTTTGCACAGTTCATTAAATTTTCAAGTTGTCCTTTGCAGTTTTCTGTCCAGCTCTTTTACTTCATCATTTCTTCCACTGCCTTAGCCACCCTAATACTAAGAGCAAGTTTCAGAGTCTTTGTCTGACATTCACTTTGATCTTTTCCTTCTTTCCTGTCTTTCTAATTAACTTTTGTTTTCTTCATGTATGATGAAGTATTAGCCCAGTTCATCAGGTCTTCGGTCATTGTATTCAATGTGTCAAATTTGTTCTTTGCATGGTCAAGACATTCAGGTAGGATATACTCAAGACTGTGTTTGACTCTCATGGACTTGTTTTAATTTTTTTCAGCTTCACTCTGATCTTACCTGTGGTCTGTTCCACAGTCGCCCTTGGCCTAGTTTTAACTGTGGATACTGAGCTATTCCAGTGTATTTCTATAGAGGAAGTCAATTTTGATTTTTGTTTATTCCATCTGAAGAAGTATACTTTTGCTCTGTTGAAAAAAAAGTATTTGTGATGAAGAAGTCACAAAATTCCACATGTGGTTTCCAGCTTCATTTCTATCTGCAAAACCATATTTCCAACTGTCGTTCCTTCCTATTTGTTCCCAAATTTTGCATTGGTAAATTTTGGGTAAAATTTTACAATTTCTTCATTACTAACCTGAGTGGTTAGTGCATACATCTAAATAATAATGTTGTTGACTGGATTTCTTTTTATTTGGACTGATATTTTCCTGTCATAGGACAGCATTATACTTCATGATATATATTAAAATGTCTTTTTTGATGATTAATATAATGCCATTCCTCTTGAATCTGTTATTCCCCGTATAATAAAGCATTATTTTCTTTATATATAGTTTTATTGGCACATAGTTCACATATCATAAAATTAATAGTTCAATCTATTAAGAAGAGTTGTGCAATCATCACTACCATCAATTTCAGAGCATTTTTTCTTTTTTGTACTCATTGTTGTTAGCTCCCCATTTGCCCGCAAACTTCCCTGTCATACCACCAGGGAATTTTAATCTAGTCACTGTCTCTATAGATTTACCTGTCCTGGATTTCAAATACAGAAAATCATTTAAAATAAAAACAAGAAATAAAGAGAATAAACCAACAACAATGGTAAACCAAAACAGAGGAAATCCCTCAACCAAAGAGAAAGCAAAAAATATTAAAACTGAAACATCTTTGAAATAGGTTAAAAAAGGGAGATCAGATGATAAGGTGTTACATTTTAACCTAACTACGTCATGCGTAATCTATTCTGCAAGCACACCAGCCTGTGTGATCACAAGGTGTCGATAGGATCAAGTATCAGGCATCAAAGATCAAAAAGTCGTATCACTGTGACTGCTATTTCAAAGCCCATCTGTAGGCAACTGGTCATCCCCTTACAGAAGGGGTGCGGGGAGGAGATGAGCCGGTCAGCGTGCAGTATAGCACCGATGAAACATACAACTTTCCTCTAGTTGTTTAATGCTTCCTCCCCACTGCTATCATGATCCCAATTCTACATTATAAATCTGGCTAGACCAGAGGATGTACACAGATCAGAGCTGGAAATACAGGGAATCTCGGACAGAAAAATCCCTCAGGACCAATAATGAGAGCAGAGATACCAGGAGAGTAAGGGGAAGGTGGGGGAGAAAAGGGGAATCGATTAAAATGACTCCCCTGCTTGGGGGATGGACAATAGAAAAGTAGGTGGGCCTCTACTCAAGCACTCCCTCAATGCATGAATACTTTCTTCTATTAAATTGGCATTCTATGATGCTCACCCTCCCGACACAACTGCTGAAGCCAAAGCAGGTGAACAAGTAGATGTGGTGAAGAAAGCTGATGGTGCCCAGCTATCAAAAGAGATAGTGTCTGGGGTCTTAAAGGCTTGAAGATAAACAAGCGGCCATCTAGCCCAGAAGCAAGAAAGCCCACATGGAAGAACACACCAGCCAGTGTGATCACAAAGTGCCAAAGGGATCAGGTATAAGGCATCGTAAAAAAAAAAAATCTTACCATAGTGAATGAAGGGGGAAGTGCAGAGTGGAGACCCAAAGCCCATTTGTCAGCCACTGGAGATCCCCTCACAGAGGGGTCTAGGGGAGGAGATGAGTCAGTCAGGGTGCAATGTAGCACGGATGAAGAATACAGCTTTCCCCCAGAGCCTAAATGCTTCCCTCCCCCCCAACTACCATGATCCGAATTCTGCCTTGCAAGTCTGGATAGAGCAGAGGTTGTACACTGGTGCATTTAGGAGCTGGAGGCACAGGGAATCCAGGGTGTATGATCCTTCAGGACCAGGAGTATTAGGGGCGATACTGGGAGAGTAGAGGGTGAGTGGGTTGCAAAGGGGGGACCGATTACAAGGATCTACATGTGACCGCCTCCCTGGGGGACGGACAACAGAGAAGGGGGTGAAGGGAGACACCGGATAGGGCAAGATATGACAAAATAATAATCTATAAATTATCAAGAGCTCACGAGGGAGTGGGGAACAGGGAGGGAGGGGAAAAAGAGGACCTGATGCAAAGGGCTTAAGTGGAGAGCAAATACTTTGAAAATGATGAGAGCAAAGAATGTACAGATGTGCTTTATACAATTGATGTATGTATATGCATGGATTGTGATAAGAGTTGTATGAGCCCCTAATAAAATGTTAAAAAAGAAAGAAAAGTGGGTGAAGGGAAACATTGGAAAGTGAAAGACATGAAAAAATAATAATAATTTATAAATTATCAAGGGTGAGGGAGGGAGGGAGGGAAAAAAGGAGGGGCTGATGTCAAGGGCTTAAGTGGAGAGCAAATTTTTTGAGAATGATGAGGGCAATGAATGTACAGGTGTGCTTTACATAACTGATGTATGTATGGATTTAGATAAGAGTTGTATGAGCCCCCAATAAAATGTTTTTTTTAAGGAAAGAAAAAATGAGGCTTTCTACTCCAGTAGAGTTATAATCTTGAAAAACAAAATAAAACAAAACAATCTATTCTGCAATGCTCTCTGTCTGACAGCAAGGCTAAATAATAAAACTCAAATCCAAAGGGTGCAAAAGTATCAGAGCTTACATTGAAAACACCTGGTTTACATAAGGTTATGGATGACAATTGAAACCCAAAATCATTTTGCAAGGGTTCTGCATGGATTAAGCCTATAGGGAACCCCCTCTGATCACAAAATATGATTTTCTTTTTAAATCATTTTATTGAGGGCCCATACAACTCTTATCACAATCCATACATACATCAATTGTATAAAGCAGATTTGTACATTCGTTACCCTCATCATTCTCAAAACATTTGGTCTCCACGTAATCCCCTGGTATCAGCTCCTCGTTTTCCCCCTCCCTCCCCACTTCCCCCTCCCTCATGAACCCTTGATAATTTATAAATTATTATTTTGTCATATCTTACATTGTCCGACGTCTTACTTCACCCACTTTTCTGTTGCCCATTCCCCAGGGAGGAGGTTATATGTGGATCCTTATAATTGATTCCCCCTCTGTGCCCACTCTCCCTCCACCCTCCCAGTATCGCCATTCTCACCACTGGTCCTGAAGGGATCATCCATCCTGGATTCCCTGTGTTTCCAGTTCCTATCTGTGCCAGTGTCTATTCTCTGGTCTAGCCAGATTTGTAAGGTAGAATTGGGATCATGATAGTGGGTGGGGAGGAACAACTAGGCACTAGAGGAAAGTTGTATGTTTCATCATTGCTACACTGCACACTGACTGGCTTGCTCCTTCCCACGACCCTTCCATAAGGGGATGTCCAGTTGTCTACCGATGGGCTTTGGGTCTCCACCCTGCACTCCCCCTCATTCACAATGATATGATTTTTTTTGTTCTTTGACGCCTGATACCTCATCCCTTTGACACCTCATGATCACACAGGCTGGTTTCTTCCATGTGAGCTTTGTTGCTTTTGAATTAGTTGGTCACTTGTTTACCTTCAAGTCTTTAAGACCCTGGATGCTATATCTTTTGATAGCTGGGCTCCATCAGTTTGCTTATGCACTTGCTTTGTCTTCAGTGACTGTGTTGGAAAGGTGAGCATCATGGAATGGCAGTTTAATAGAACAAAGTGTTCTTGCATTGAGGGAATACTTGAGTGGAGGCCCAATATTCATCTGCTACCTTAATACTAAACCTATAAATATATGCACCTAAATTTATTTCCCCATCCTCATATATAAATATATTTATATGCCTTTATTTAGACCTCTATAAATGCCCTTTGCCTCCTAGTTCTTTCCTCTATTTCCTTTTACTTTATTCTTGTCCCACTATCATGCTCAGCCTGCATTTGGGTTACAGTAATTCCTCTCGGTTACATTACCCTTGATCATGCCCTACTAGGCCTCCTACACCCTCTTCATCACAGATTTGGATCATTTGTTGTTTCCTTGTCCTTGGGTTTGTTAACACCACTTCCTTTCTGCCCCCCCCACACCCGTACATTGCCCCAGAACCATCGGTCCCATTGTTTTCTCCTCCAGATTGTTCATCCAGCCTATTTTATTTAGACAGACCTGTGGAGATAATAACATGCACAAAAACAAGACAGCAAAACCAAGCAACAAAAGAGAAGAAAACAACAACAAAAAGCCATTGACAAAAACAAAAAAAAAACATACAACACAATAACAAAAAAGAATAGCTTGTAGATAGTTCAAGGAGTGTTTGTTGGATTTTAGGAGTGTTTTCCGGTGGAGTATAACGGGGCACCAAGCCCTGGCCCCAAAGTCTATTTTTGGTATTCCCTGGTGACTGCATTGCTCTGTTCCCCTTTCTGTTCTGTTGCACTCCCTTAGTGCTTTGCCTCGGTGTGGTGGGATCAGATTGGACCCAATTCCTACACTGTGTCTCCAGTGTTGTCCCTTGTGGGCCCATGGGTCAGTGAGGGATGGCGTGTCTCATAGAAAACATGATTTTTTTTAATTCAAAATGACCAATAACCATTATTTCATTTCACTAAAAGCCCAGGAGATCAATCTTAATGCATTTCATTTCAGTTTTGATGATATCTAATTTTCCTATATTCATAATTATGTAGTTAAAGGTCCAACTATTAATAGCTCTTTGCTGCTCTCCCTCCTCATTTTGTGCCATGCCCCGTTAGCAAAGGAAGGTCTCGAAGGCTTTACTCCACCGATGTCATGATTGTTGGCTGTCCTTTGAGAAGGCAGCTCTTCCTTGGTCATATCTTGACATCTCCGGGAAGTATATCCAACAAAGTTCTGCTGCTACTCACGAGGTTTTTAGTATCGGAGAATGTTTCAGTGTTTTCCGTACAGTTTTCAGCAGCTTATTCCTCTGCAGTAACCAGTCTGTTCCTTCAGTGTGATCTGCTCTTACTCTGGAAGCTTTGCTGAAACCTTTTGGCTCCTTTTGGGCCATCCTGCTGGCATTTGCAATACCAGTGACCTATCTGTCAGCATCACAGCAACTCACAAACCATCAGTGTAGGGCAAACTGACAAACAAGTGTTCGTTTAAAATAATAAGTTGTACTAAATAGTTTTTTCACCAGTTTTTAAGTTCAAAGAGTTTTATTCAGATTTTCAGTTGAGAAATCAAAATAATATTTCCATTAATATTTAATCAACAATATCGATGCCTTTTAATTTTCTTTAAACTTAGGTAGATTCTGTGTAAAACACATGGATGCTTTGCACACATAGGCTTTAATAAAGCCCGTTTTCAATTCAGTAAAGCTCTGTTGAGATCCACTCACCCCACCCCCAAAATCACTTTCTAAGTGCAGATCAATATATACAGGATATTAGGACTTCCCATAAGTTCAAGGGTTTTTACTTTGGTTTCTGTAATATGTAAACATCATATTGTGCTACAGAAGTTCCCAGATTTCAAATGACTGACTTACAGGTATCTCCTACTTGCCCTTTAAGCAAGCGATCCCGACCTATTAGAACTGGTTCTGTCCTGCCTAAGCGAAACAGGAACAAATTTGAATTTGTACAATTTTGGTGATTAGTCACGGCAACCGGAACAGAAAAAATTATGAGTCAAAGCCCTGCAAAGGAAGTCTGGGAAGAGACACGGCGAGTACCTTCCGGAGCCAGAAGCGTGAGATAGGATTATTGGCTGGCCTGTGGAGACGCACAGTCAAAGCAGCGCAGTTGGCTGCCATCTTTGAGCTGGGTACCTCCATCTTTAAGCATAATAGTGATGTGTAGACTCAAAATCCATTTTATGCCCTTCCGGTGAAATGAATACACCAAACAACAGGGAAAGTACAGGGGCTTCTGCCCCGCCCACTAAGGGCGTGAACAGAGTAATGAACAAAGGCTTCTTTGAGAACTGGCTGGGTAAACAACCTTAACCTTGAAGCCAGACGCTGTGAAAGTCCTGACACAGGACTGTACTTGAAGATAAATCTGACACATACTGGCCTGGAGCAGCAACCCAGATAAAACAGAAAGAGAGGCTGTATGAGTCCCAAGGACGAACTGAGTAACTAATTCGGACAGTCTTTGACCATCTGCGGGGCGGACACTCTCCCCCATTTGAAATTGCCATTTAAAAGCTAGAAGCTTTCCTCTCAGGGGACCCACGTTGCTCCCAGAGGGAAGTGTATCTTTCTTTCCCTGTGCTTAAGGTGTCCGTCTCCACTTGTGAGAGAGAGCCGCTGCACTTCTTTCGAAGTGACTGCTTTAATACAACCAGGGCTGAACTTCGCTGCCGCTGTGGCTGGTCACCCTAACAAACCACTCAGGTTTGGAGCTGCTAGCTCCCCTGTGGGCCACAGGCTAAGTGCCAAACTTCACACCAAACCCTGCTCACCACAAATTCTTTCATCCCAATCTCCTGCAGCACGTGACCTTTTTAAGGCGTGGAAAAATGTTTGAGCCTTTTCGGGCACTCTGCAAAACCCCAACCCTTCATAGTGACCCTACCGTTCAGAGTGCAAATGCTCCCTGGGGGTCCTAGAGAGTGGACAGCCTTATTTTCCTTGGCTCATGAGTCTGAAATGATGACCTTATTGATAACAGCCCTAGCCCAATGGGTAACACACTACCCCACCAGATCTCTCATCCACCCACTGCCGTTGAGTCATTACCAACACGTAGTGTGACCCTGTATCAGATTCCCAAGGCCGCAAATATTTATGGGAGCAGAGAGTGATCCGCGAAGTGGCTGGTGGGTTTGAACCACCAACCTTGCAATTAGCAGTCTGGTGCTCACCCAGCAGTATCACCAGGGCTCCCAAGACTAAAGCACTATATGCATCTTTTTCAGCTGACCTACAAATTCGTAAAGACAGATCCTATTTGTAACCCGGGAATTGTCTGTCTTTGGTTACATTTTTGTTTTATTTGTGCTGCTTTTAAATTATACAAAGTGTGACAGAGTTTGAATACATGGAACATACTAAGCCACACTTTCAAAGTCCTTTGCATATTTTATTCACATGAAGCCATTTACTTTGCATTTTTATTTGTTAATACATATGTAGTATAGCCTTATAGTACAGATGAAAATAATTTATATTCATATAATGTAAGCTAAGATACTTAGCATATACTAACAGTTGAGTGCTACAGTAATTTACAGAACCCAAGCAAAAACAAAATTACTCAGCATAAATTTAGTTACATAGCATCAATGTTAACGCTTGAAATGTCTCCAACCAGTCGGGCCCAACAATAACATAAATTAGAAGGTTTTAAAGCTGATTCAGGTCTTGAGGGGAGTGAAAAGAGTCTGAGAGAGAGGGGACAATAATTGGGAACATGTTAAATATTTTTATATTTATTGTTCACATATTTTTGCCACAAAGTATTTTAACTTTTATTAAACCCACTATCGACACCCTCCCCCCACACACACACACAAACAAACAAACAAACTCACTCCTATCTAGTCAATGCCGAATCACAGTCAACTCTGTAGGACAAGGTAGAATTGCCTTTGTGAGTTTCTGAGACTGATACTGTTCGCGGGAATAGAATGTCCTGTTTTTCTCCTGCAGAGGAGCTGGTGATTTCGAACTACAGACCTTGCATTTTGCAGCCCAACGTGTAACCACTACAACACCAAGGCTCCCTCAAGCGCACGACAGAGATAGCGGATCAATAGACTCTGTGTTATAAGGCAGGCTGTCTGATACAGGGCGCCCCAGGTAGTGGTTGGGAAGTTGAACACACTCAAGTTCAGTTTTCACAACCTTGGTCAGGAATCCGTATCTTCAACAGTTCTGTTCTTATACCATGTTCTTTTTTGAATTGAGTTTGACTGGAGGTCAAGAGATAGAAATAATAGCTTACAGAAAGGTCTCTGCACTAACAAACTGTGTTCAGATAAAGTAGCCTTTCTCTGCCTTCACAGTTTCTCTCTCTCTCTCTCTCTCTCTCTCTCTCTCTCTCTCTCTCTCTCTATGCACCACTCAAATCCGGAAATGGCTTTCTCCTTTTGCTCTCTCCTTTCATTCTAACTCCACTCTGCTTGTTTTGGTTTTGCTGCTGGGGTCCCTCTGTAAACAGGGTCACACTTTGCATCAGACAATGATAATCAAAGCTTGGGCTTCAATCTGAAGTTGTCTGAAGTAATGGATCAGCCTGAGGGGACAAGAGAAAAGGCTCAAACACCCCCATTGTTTCTATGCTAGTCAAATGACTCCAGGAGAATCATACCATCTCTAGGAATCTGCCTGCCAACAGTTACTTCTGGCAATTTGTCAATGCGTCAATATTTGCCAATGTGTCTGTGGTGGTGCAGTGGTTAAATTACATGGCTTCTAAAAGGTTGGCCGTTTGAACGCACCACTCACTCTGTGGGGCAAAGATGCGGTGGTCTGCTTGCATGAAGATTATTACTGAAGGTGGGAAGATTGACCAAGACGGTGGCTTAGTCAGACATACCATGCTATTCGTGTACAGCAAAGACCCAAGAAACCAAGCAAAGAGATACAGATAGCACTCCTGGAATCCTGTGCAGTAAGTAGAGAGATAATTTGATTGACCACCAACTGAACAAAGAAATGAAAGGGAAACAGTGAATGAGGAAAGGTGCCCTGCCAACTGGGGGCACAGAGAATCACCTTGAGGTAGAGTCAGCAGCAATCTCCAGTGAGAAGAACGGGAAAGCAAACGCACAGAACTCCCAGGAGGAGAGGGTGACACTGTGTAGCCATCGCTGAAGGGAACAAGGGGACAGATCACACACTCGATCTCAGGAGCAACCGCACAGGAAGGATGATGAGAATCACCGACCACACAGATAGGCTCAAATAATGCCTGTTTACAGTACGCCCGTGATGTATGAACTGGAATGCTGGTCACAATGCTCTTTGATTTACCCTCAGAAGCACAAGGGCACAGTTAAGAACACTTCTAAGAAATATCCAAACACTGTGTGGGACTGTGTTGAAGGGCCTAAAGGCTTAGGGCCATAATCTTGGGGGATGTCAAGGTAACTTGCATACTCTAGTTTGTAAAGGCTGTTTTACATCTTAATTTGGTAAGTGGTATCTAGGACCTTAAAAGCTTGTTAGGGCGTCCTCTCCTCCCTCTCTCTGTTTCTCTGCCACCCCGAGTGCGGTGGTGCTCTGACTTCACCATGTCGTCTCATAAGACTTCCAGGATCAAGAGATTCCTGGCCAAGAAACAGAAGCAGAATCGGCCCATTCCCCAATGGATTCGAATGAAAACTGGTAATAAAATCAGGTACAACTCCAAGAGAAGACATTGGAGAAGAACCAAGCTGGGGTTGTAAGGAGCCCCCTGAAGGGTGGCACGCATGGCTGCATTTTCTCAGGCTCAAATTTTGTCCCCATCTGATGACTTGAACTTCTATTGGCAAATAATCTGGTTTATTCCTTGGTTTTTTGCTTCCTAATCAAGTTTAACAATAAATGATGTAAGGCTGTTGGTGTGGGAAAAAAAAGCTTGTTAGGAGTCATGTAAGGTACACCTGTAAGAAGGGTTCAAACACTTCATGAAAAACGGGATTCAGACAATGGAATTTCCCCATGAAATTTTGACTTTATCTCATATTACTCTCTTCCTGTGTGGAGCAAAGGAAAGTGGAGGAAATCAAAGATGGAAGGACACAATTAGCCAACAGAATTAATGGTCCACTTAAACCACAATCTCAACAAGACCAGAAGAATTAGATGGCACCCAGTCAACACTGCTGTCTCCTCTGACCAGGGGGACAATAGGGAGTTCTGGTCAGCACGGTATGAATATGTATAACAAAACTCACCTTCATTTAAAAAAGGCCGGATGTACTGAACTAACAGAGACTGGAGGAGCCCTCAAGATTATTACCTTAAAAAATAAGGGAAGGGAAAAAATACTCGGAAAGATGATCAGGAGCAATGAATAGAAAGAAGTGAATGGGGAAAGAGAGAGAGAGAGAGAGAGAGAGAGAGAGAGAGAGAGAGAGAGAGAGAGAGAGAGAGAGAGAGAGAGAGAGAGAGAAGGGAGAGTGGGAAAAGAGGAAAAGAAAGGCATGTGGACCGGGAAGTGGGTGAGTTCTTTAAGTGGGGTTGTGGCTCAGTTAAGAGAACTGCAGGTCTCAGGAAGACACAGTCCTTGCAGGGAGTCCCGGCGTGACTCTCCGCTCTTGGCTACCAGCTAGTCTGGGTGTTCAGCTATTGCTTGTGACCACTCCTCCTCTGCCGTAGCTTGTGTGGCGTCAGACTTTGTACGTGTAGTAAACACATAAACAGAGCCAGCCACATCCTGGATGCCTGGATGGTTTGTGGCCTTCCTAGTAATTTGGCAGCAAGAATAAGAACCTTAAAGAAATACGTATGAGATAGTTTATTTTGCCAACCTGGCCAATAAACACAAGTGGGATTAATTGAAGGACGGAGAGATAAATGGCTCGGTGAGCCTCACCTTTCTTGTCTCTCACTCTTTGATCATCGGATCAGTGTGCGGCTGCCTTGCTTGTTCTGTGCCTTAATTTACAGGGCACACTACCTGTGGACGCCTAGCCTATGGACTGTGTCGCTGTACGTTGAGGTCCCTTTAAGACCACACGATTGGAACTTACATCTCTTGAGCTGGGGACTGACTGTTGGTGACCTGACTGACAGTTGGTGAGCTGCCTTGCTGTTTGTTGCCTGTGCTGGGATAGCCTAGCTCTCTCTACAGAGGACTACCTGGCAGTCCTCAAGACTTGAAGGACTGCTAGTGTCTCACAACTCTTTCACGGGAGTGAATTGCACTGAGCCATTTGTACTGCTTTATAATTTAACTATTCATTTCTTGTATTATATATCTACAGTATCTATCTGTATATAATTTAACAGTTCATTTCTTGTGTTATATATCTAACTATCTTTATAAATATATATGTAAAATTATCAGCAATCTGGTTTTATCTCTCTAGAGAACCCTGTCTAATACAACATACTCCTTACACAGTGCCTTGACTAAAAAGGATGCTTGATTGCAGTGTTGTTTATAGTGATAATAAAGAAATAAAGAGCTAAGGAAGAAAGTAAAGCAGGAAGGAATAAATGAAATGTTGTTTAAGAAGCGTTATATGACCAAATGCTATGTAGAATTTAAAAATGGTGGCACACATAAGCCCTTAATATTGTGGGGGAAATGTCACCATACTTATTAAAAAGCTAGTTCCAAACTAAATCAACAAACTCCCTGCCATCAAGTCAATTTTCATTCACAGCAACATGCCAGCCTTTTGAAAACCAAAGGAGTAGTTCTATTCTGTTGTAAAAGACCTGTCCCTTGGGTTTCCCAATGGAAATCTTCAAGGGAACAGAAAGTCTCATTTTTCTCCCACAGAGTAGCTGGTGGTTTCAAACTGCTTACTTGCAGTTATCACCCAAGGTATAAACTTCTATGCCACCAGGGTTCCTGTAAAAGTACAGATATGTTTGAATACTTCTTTAGAATGATGAAAAACAAACAAATATGTTACAAGCTAAGAAACCCAGAGGCTAGTACTACATTGAGTTGCTATGAGCCAGAATCAATTTAACAACAGTGAGTTTTTTGAGTTTAACACATTTTTGACACTTTCCTCCAAGCTTCTAATTTCCCTTGGTGATGCTATATTCCCTAAAGGATTTTTTATTCTCTGAGTGCAAGAACCATGACTAATTTTCTTTGAATAATTAACATTTCTTGTCTGGCAACTGCTATGTAATCCAATAATATCTGCTGAATAAGAATATGAATGAATTAAATGAAAGTAAATAATGTGTGTCAACATGTTCCAACACTAAACCGGTTGTACAAATAGTGTTGCTGTGAGTTGCTGTAGAGTTATCCCCAACATGTCCAGCAGACCCATGCACAACAGGACAAAACATTGCCTGGTCCTGCGCCATCTTCACTCCACTCGGGACGCTCAAGCCCATTAGTGCAGCCAGTGCATTTTGAGTACCTTCCCCACTATATCAAATAATATTCAGTTGTGATCCATACAGTTTTCAGTGGCTAGTTCTCAGAAGTATTTCACCAGACCTTTCTTCTTAGTCTGATTCATCTTGAAAGGTCCACGAAACCCTGTCTACCCTGTCTAACACAGGTGCCATGGATGTTATGCGAAATGCCACTGGCGTAACTTTTAGCATCATAGCAAATGCTCTGCCTGTGGCAGAGGAGGACAAACCGACAGAGACAGGCAGTGGTGCAGAAATAGAAATCAGTGCTATATTTTATTCATTTGTTCAGCGAACATTTCTGGAGTGCTTGGTCTGTGTCAGGTACTTTGCTAGGCAGAGACAGTTGGAAAATACATAGAGCTGCAGTAGTGATTGTAAGCACGGGAGAGCTCCTGACAGAGCACTCACTGAAGAATTCACTGGATAGTCGAACACAAAGCAAGGGTAAGAAAGAACTTCACTTTGACTTTATAAGGGCTCTGAGAGTTCGAAATACAAGGAATATTCCAAATCGCTACTTAATAAATCATTGCATTTTCCCCAACGCACTCATCTTGTCCTGTCTGTCTGTCTGTCTCATAGCCTGCTCTCCAATGGAAAAGGTAACATGTTTATATGTATTCCCTTCCTTAAGGAACCATATGAAACCAAGATTTATATTAAGCTCTTATTTGTGAAAGCGTCACTTTTTTAAATGGGTTCAGGCTTTAGCCTTTGAACTTTAATCAGTGGGCATAGAGAACAGGTCGACTGCAAAATAAATAGGGAAAATGATGTGATGGAATTTAATTCCACAAGCATGTACGGATGCTGCACTAAACACGGGCCCACGGATGCAAGGTCATCTCATACTGATTTAATGCCACAACACAAGGGCCCTCAGGGAACTTACCCTTGACTAAAAGGGCCAAATGCAAGTATACAGATATGCAGAGTCATAATTGCAGAAAACATTTATCATAAAGAAGGAGTTAATTTATGGTTTGTCAAATATTCAGAGTGAAATTGCCATTATTGTAAATGGATTATAACGACAGCTTCACAAGGTGTTAAAATTGCCTATAGAGTCTTGCAATAATTAACAAAATGTCTCTAGTGGAAAATCAGTCATTTCTTAGTTATTACCTAAGCCTTTACCACTTAGATTCTATGCATAAACTCAGCAGCTTTTGTGTACTTACAATGGTTCATCTTGTATCTTATATAGCCCTTTCTGGAACCATTGTTTGTATCTCTAAATACAGTCCTCGCAGATCAAGCTTTTCAATGCAATATTAGCATTTTGTGTGCATAGAAATGTTCTCCTTTACTCCTCTTGGCTGCTCTCACGCTTTGAAAGCAGCTTGCAGCCACGCCGTCTGCTCCTCGCATCCTGAGAGATGGACGCATAGCTCATCTATAGTGGAAGCATAATAGCTAACCGTTTTTATTTCCGCTTGGAGGTTCACTGCTCTGCCCCTTGGGATTTATGCAGTCGTTTCAAACACAAAGCTAAGTGAAATGTGTATTGTCAGACTTGCTTTACCATTCTTTCAAATGCAAGTTTAATCAACTTGACATTTACAGTGAGGAGTGTCTTGGTGACAGCACTGATGCAGCATAAGGCAATTTCTATCCAGTAAATATGAAAATGTGGGGGAAAAAGAGGAGTGGTTGAGCAGATCATCAAGACTCCACATCTAAAAACAGCCTTTTGAGTGCTGAGATGTAACTGAAGCTCTCTCATATTTTCAAAGCCATACTCTCTTCTCCATAGTGTTAACAGATTTTATGAGGAGGAAAAACAAAAAGGATTCTTTAGTCAGATGAGTTTGGGAAACACTTGGGTAAAACAAGGAAAAATGTTAACTTCAGAATTTCTCAGAGTTTATATATGCTAACATGCAATTTGAAACTACACAATGTCATGGGAGAGGGGGAGAGGGGGAAAGGAAGTGGTGTTAACAAACCCAGAGACAAGGGAACAACAAGTGATCCAAATCGGTGGTGAGGAGGGTGTGGGAGGCCTGGTAGGGCATAATCAAGAGTAATGTAACCAAGAGGAATTGCTGAAATCCTGGTGGGGACTGAGCATGATAGTGGGACAGGAGGAAGGTCAAGGGAAATAGAGGAATGAGCTGGGAGGCAAAGGGCATGTATAGATGTCTAGATAAAGACATGTACATATGCAATATATTTATATATGAGGACAGGGA
Organism: Tenrec ecaudatus; assembly: GCF_050624435.1. Classification (NCBI taxonomy): domain Eukaryota; kingdom Metazoa; phylum Chordata; class Mammalia; order Afrosoricida; family Tenrecidae; genus Tenrec; species Tenrec ecaudatus. The sequence goes on from NC_134536.1 coordinate 94,940,661, forward strand.
AATATATCTATGTGCATATATTTATAGGTTTAGTATTAAGGTAGCAGAAAGACATTGGGCCTCACTCAAGTACTCCCTCAGTGCAAGAATACTTTCTTCTATTAAATTGGCATTCTATGATGCTCACCTCCCTGATACAACCACTGAAGACAAAGCAGGTGCATAAGCAAATGTGGTGAAAAAAGCTGATGGTTCCTGGCTATCAAAAGAGATAGCGTCTGGGGTCTTAAAAGCTTGAAGGTAAACAAGCAGCCATCTAGCTCAGTAGCAACAAAGCCCATATGGAAGAAGCACACCAGCCTGTGTGATCACGAGGTGCCAAAGGGATCAGTTTTCAGACATCAAAGGAAAAAAATCATATCACTGTGTGCTCACCTCCATGATACGATCACTGAAGACAAATGGGTGCATAAGCAAATGTGGCGAAGAAAGTTGATGGTGCCCGGCTATCAAAAGATATAGCATCTGGGGTCTTAAAGGCTTGAAGGTAAACAAGCAGTGATCTAGCTCAGAAGCAACAAAGTCCATATGGAAGAAGCACACCAGCCTGTGAGATCACGAGGTGTCAAAGGGATCAGGTATCAGGCATCATCAGAACAAAAAATTTTACCATAGTGAATGAGAGGGGGAGTGCGGAGTGAAGACCCAAAGCCCATTTGTAGGCCACTGGAGATCCCCTGGCAGAAGGATCTCAGGGAAAGATGAGCCAGGCAGGGTGTGATGTAGCAACGACGAAAAATACAACTTTCCTCTAGTTCCTAAATGTTTTTCCTTCCTCCCCGTCCCCCATCATGATCCGAATTCTCCCTTGCAAGTCTGGCTGTACCAGAGGATGGACACTGGTACAGATGGGAACCAGAAACACAGGGAATCCAGGGCAGATGATCCCTTCAGGACCAGTGGTGTGAGTGGCGATACTGGGAGCGTAGAGGGAGGGTGGGTTGGAAAGGGGGAACCAATTACAAGAATCTACATGTGACCTCCTCCCTAGGGGACAGACAACAGAAAAGTGGGTGAAGGGAGACATCGGACAGGGCAAGATATGACAAAATATTAATTTATAAATTATCAAGGGTTCATGAGGGAGGGGAAAAAATGAAGACCTGATGCCAGGGGCTTAAGTGGAGAGCAAATGTTTTGAGAATGATGAGGGCAATGAATGTACAAATGTGCTTTACACAATTGATGTATGTATGGATTGTGATAAGAGTTGTATGAAACCCTAATAAAATGATTAAAAAAAGAAACTATACAATATAGTGTGCCATTTTTCATAACTTTTATATTAATAGAAATGTATTTTTCAGGAGCATTTTTGGGCACAAGTGTTTGATGGAAGATATTTTAACACCAAAGAACTTTGCTTAATGGGGTGCTTAGCCTTGTCGTTTTTGTAGTGCAAGTTGCTTTTCTTTGTTGGTTTGCTTCCTTCTTCCTTCTCCTTAATTAGCACTTCCTGAGGCTTGTTTAAGGTATGATGAGCCTCCATTTAAAAAGTTCATAGATAAAATCCAGGTATATTCCTGTTGGACAAGAATTTTGATCTACCAACACAGGTTTGCAACTATGCAGGTTTGCATGATTTTGGTAATATGATGATTATGAGCTCTTGCTTATTGGAAAATAGATGATTATGGTTTATAAATTGATAGTCTCTGAAAATTAAAAATCTACATACTTTGAATCACATAACGCTAAGAAAAAATAAAAAAGTGAACTAGTAATGGGGGAAAATAGGTCACTAGAATGGAAATTTAAAGGTTTCAAAATAGTCTACTTAATTAAGATAATATATAGCAGAGCAAATACTGGGTGGTTTGATCAAACTTTCCAAAATTGTATGAATCTCAAAACAGAAAGCACTTATCATGTGATCTCCTTTTTAAATTCATTTTAAAGTTGTTCTAGCTTTTAATATTTTCTGTTTTCAACTGAATTTTTCTCTATTTTCTTTTTCTTAGCTTTTTTGACTCTTTTTTTTTTGTTCTGGCATGTTTTTTGGCATATGAAATTCAGGACGGGTGAACCTAAAGAAACAGTAACTAGATTAGTGGTTCCTTGGGAGTACAGCAGGGAAGATTGGGGGAAATGAGGAGCTCATAACAAGGACTACACAGAAAGAGAAAACGTCCTAAAACTGACAGTGTAATGATTGTACAGCTCTTCTTTATGTGATCGAACAATAGAATTCTATGATATTTGGATTCTGTCCCAATATAACTTTATTAAAAAATCAAAATCAGAAAACACCTTGCTGAAGAAATCAGATGTTGCCTGACTATCAGAAAGAATAGCACCAGGGATCTTAAAAGCCTGTCTTAAAATAAACAGCAATCTAAGTGAGATGTCATCTAAGCCCACACAAAAGGAGCACACCAGTCTGTGTGATCCAAGGATTCTACATAACCAAATCCTAGATCAAAGGAGGGACTGTATTAGAGTTTAAATTCTGAGCACCTGGTTGCAGAAGACGATGGATGACAGTAGAAGCCCAAGATCCGTTTGAAGATTCCCAACATAGATTAAGCCTCCCCTGGCTTCCCGAAGACCATTGGTCTGGATGTGAATAGGATAACCATCCAATAGAGTGCAACGGAAAGTGATTTACTGCAGATCAGGTTAAGTTAAAATTTAGCATATAAACATTTGTTTTAACTTTTTTACTTATTCTAGTTGCTATTATTATCTGCATTCACTTGAATTGAGGTTTTTCTATGTTTAATTTTGTTGTCTTTTTTTGGTTTTCATTTTGTATGATTTTCTTTATATGAAATCCAGGATAGAGATAGTATTTAGATAAACAGTTTTCCTTAGAGTTATGGTATTGGAGGCTGGTGGAATAGTGGAGAGCTAATAATAATGGCTACAAGAATGAAGAAAATATTCAAAACTGCATTTTGATGATGACTGCACAATTCCTTTTCATAAATTTGAATCATTTAATTGTGTGGGTTCATGAATTATTTGTCTATAAAAATTAAAAATAAAACACACTTAAAATTTTTAATTAGTTTACTTACCTCAGTATGTGTATACAAGTGCTTGTTGATTGTATTTTGAATCTGTACTGATGGTATATTTCTAAATTTGTTCCTCTTCTAAGTTGAGAAATGCATCTCTTGTGTTATCTTTTGGTGCTCCAAACTTCTACAGCAGTTGCTATTTATAATTTTCCGTTTAGCTGATTTCAGGCTACATTTATGGAAGCATTTGTCATCCTTTAGGAAGAGACTGTGTCCTGTACTCCTTGGTCCCTAGACCTAGTCTAGAGCACTGTTTGATTTTTTAGTGTTTCCTTTTCCTATACATGCAGGGCTTATTATAAGCACAATTCCCATAGGAATTTAAGAGCATGTATGGATAAATATAAACCCCACTGGGTGCTTAATAATAATGTGTAACAATATTAGAAAACAAGATATGTACAGCAGCACAAAACACCTCTCTCACATTGTGAGCCTTCTCTGCCTGCTCCTATTTTTGCAGCACTGGGCATGGCTGCCAGGGAAAGAGATACAGGTCTTTCAATTAATGAATGACAACAGAAATATTAATATTCCTGCCACACAACCAAACCCACACTGCACAAAATAAGACTATTCACTGTGTACAAGAGTGGTAAAGGCACTCAGCAAGGTGGTAATTGAAGAGGGAGTTGCAGGAAGTCTAGGTGAGGAGAATTGTGGGTGTAGTTGCTATCTGTCTTTCTTATAGTCCCTGGACACAGTTTTAGGAGCTGTTTGTGTGATTAAGGGAAGAAGCCCGAGGAGCTGTGACAGGCTACCATTGCAGGAGCAAAGTGAGGCTCACAGTGACTAAAGAAAATGAGACAAGGACAATGGGAAGGCGCAATTTAAGGGAACTGAAATGGTCCGTAGAGAGAACAAAAATGTCTTCGTGATCAAAATGAATATGCTCTCAATATGAGCCCCAAGGCAATTAGAAATATTTCCAGTGCTAAAAAGAACACGTAACTGGTCAATGTCTAGGACTAACTTAATCCACACATCTCCATATAAACCAGTAGGACACGGAGACTCAAGGCTGGTAGGAAGGCTGCCCAGGGCTAGAAATGCCCTTGAGTACTCCCCTATTATCTCATGTCTGAATCTTCAGGGTATCTACCCGGAAAGAACAATGAATAAGGAAGATCACAGAAGAGATGATGCGTTTGAATTATGGGGTTGGTGAAGAATATTGAGAGTCCTGGGCATTGCCAGAGAGCAGATGAATCTGTCTCAGAGGTACAGCAGGATGCTCCTCCACAGTGAGGATGTAGTCTCATGTACTTTGGCCATGTTAAAAGGGGGGACGAGTCCCCGGAACAGGACACCGCACTTGGGAAAGTAGAGGGGTTGGGGGGGTGGGGCCGGGGAGGAAGATCCTTCAGGAGGTGCACTGACTCGGTAAGCGTGGCGCGGGCTCCAGCACAGCAGCGATCGCCTCGTGCACGACACCTGAGAGGAAGGTGCCGGCTTGCGCACGGTGTGTGCTGGTGTGCGTGGGTGGCTGTGAGTTGGCGCTGATTCTCAGCAGCACCTAACAATACCACCACCTGGCACGAGTCTCACGTGGGTGATCTGAGGCCCTGTGAGTGGTACCTGTGACGAGGAGGAAGAGGCACTGATGGGACCCCTACACTGCACGGTGCGTCTGTGGCCGCTGGTATTGTTTTTAATGAGCAACACACCTTTCAGGGACTTCCTCAGGATAGGGCACCAAGTCTGAGGAAGTCAGAAAAAGAAGGCTTACTTGCAGTCTTAGAAGTTTCTTAAAGCTTTCAATAGCCCCAAATCCATTGTTTTTGTTCATGTCTCCATCTTATAGAGTTTTTAATAGCACAAATTTAAAAAGGATCTGTGATCCTTTCATCTTGAGTTTCAAAGAGGGGAGGGGCAGAAAGCTATTAAGTGCCTTGATTCGTGCCAGTGGTAGTTTTATAGCTCATTTTTAAAAGATTATTCTTAGTCCAGTTCCTGTTTAAGCATCTTGAGTTCTAAAATATAAACCACAACAGGAAAGATTACTTCTCACAATGTCTCTGTAATTTCTGGTACAGCTTATTTAAAAATTATCTCTCTTCTTTCTTGTGAACAGTGCATTTTAATATTTAGTTTATCATTTTTGTTTGATGGTAAATAGTGTTACTATTTATCATGAAGGCGAATGACAACAAATGTTAAGGAAAAACACAAAAGGAAAAGCCTTAGTCATACCCCATCAATTTACTACAAACTTTTCATTTATGCAGCTCGTTGACATGAATGTTTTACTAAATTACAATCATAGTGTAATGTTATTTTACTTGCTAATATATTGTAAAGGTCGTCTAATAATTTTTAAGATTCTTGAATGTTTATATACTGTTTCATTGAGATTGTGTGACAGTTTCCTTGTTTTTACGCATGGTGGGTTTTTATTTTTCTATTTCTTGATTATATTGTGACATGCTATGAACATCTTCATGGAAATAGTTGGGGTTTCTGTGGCTGTTGTTATTTTGCTACTTTTAGATCACTTCCATTAAGAACAGGATTGATGTGTCAAAAGGTAGAAGCATTTTGAAGGTGACTTAAAAATGACATTTTTTTTGCTCTCAAAAATATGCTGTATGCATTTCTATGGACACCTCAGGGTAAGTGCTTGTTGGATACAGCCTTACCCTACACAGTCAGTAGTATTGTTTCATTTGCATGACTTGGAATGCATTAAAAATAAGTGTTGAATATTTTCCGCTCCTATATTGTTTTGTATTGTATCATCTATGAGCTATCGATTCATGTGCTTTGTCCATTTTCAAATGAGTCTTCCCCTCATTATTCTTCCTGTGAGCTGTGTGAGTTCCACCGTGGATATCTGCCCCTTTGTCCACCCATGGATTTTCCTGTGGGAACTGCTCCTCCACCATGGCATATTGCATTCTTGAAACATCAAGCATGTTCCCATTACGTGGCCGATTAGACACTCTGAAAATGGAATTTTGAGAGGACCGAAACAAGCATAGAAAATGACAGCTACACCATGGTGTCTATAGCTTACTGAAAAGACTGCACAATTAGTAGGGTTTCTGCTACCTGTATATCTATAATCTGCTGGTTTTTATTTTTATCAAACCTGATTTTTTTTCAGTCTTTAGTTCTGCAAGATGGATCAAATAATTCAACACCGAAACTTTTAAATTACCTAGATTTTGTTTCTGTTGTTTATAACCAGAGAGTCGTACTTCATAACATTTGTATGTATATTGAACACTAGGTCTGCAGTCAAATTTTATAAAGTGGCTGGATCTTAATGGCTTGTCTTAAAACAAGAATCCATCTAAGTCGGGAATCAGCTTAGTCCCATGGAAGAACACCAGCTTGTGTAATCCAAGGACTGTGAATAAATAAAATCTAAGACTGAAGGAGGGAACAGTATTAGAGTTTAAATTCTGAGTATCTTGTTTATAGAAGGCTATGTAGAAGGGATGGCAGTTAGGAGCTCTGGTGGCATAGTAGTCTACAATTCACATGGTTGGCAGTTCAAAACCACAAGAGGAAAACTGGGCTTTCTACTCCTGTAAAGAGTTACAGTCTTAGAAACCCACAGGAGGGTTGCTATGAGTCAGTACTGACTCAATGGCAGTGAATTGGGTTTTTGTTTTGTTTTTTATGAATGACAGTAAAAGGCCAAAATCTATTGGTTAGGTTCCCTGCCTGGATTAACCCCCAGTGAATAATCTCTGCTCATTGACCAGGGCTGTGACAAGCCTCGCTCGCTCGCAGATAGAGTACATTGGAAAGTGGACTAACGAAGACGTAGTTAGGTTAAAATTTAACACCTTATCATTTGTTTTCCCTTTTACCATTTAAAAACTTTTCAAGTTTTTATTAATTTCTGCTTTCTTTTCGTTCGATGTTATACTATGTTTTAGTCTGTTATTGTTGGGGTTTTTATTGTTATTTGTATGTTTTTCTGTCTATGAAATCTAGGACAGGTGACTACAGAGACAGTAAGTGGAGTAATAGTTTCCTAGGACTATTGCAGGGGAGGTTTGGGGAAATTGGGGAGCAATTAATAGTGAGTACAAGAAAGAACAATATGTTGTAAAATTGATTGTAGTGATGATCGTGCAACTCTTTTTAATATGTTTAAACTATTGAATTGCATAATATGTGAATTATATGCCAATAAAATTGATAAAACTATTAAAAATATATCAAGATTTCCCCTTGCCATCCTTAAAATAGTCACAGTCGCATTCTCTTTTTGCCCCCAAAGTTCTATTGGCATATAATTTTCTTTTTTTATTAAACATTTTATTAGGGATGCATACAACTCTTATCACAATCCATACATACATCAATTGTGTAAAGCTCATCTGTACATTCTTTGCCCTCATCATTTTCAAATTATTTTCTCTCCATTTAACCCCTTTGCATCAGGTCTTTTTTTTCCCCTCCCTCCCTGCTCCCCCCTCCCTCATGAGCCCTTGATAATTTATAAATTGTTATTTTGTCATATCTTGCCCTACAATTAGGTAGTTTAATCACATCAAAAAGAGTTGTACAATCATCAACACAATCAGTTTTAGAATATTTTCTTCATTCTTTACTCATCGTTATTAGCTCCCCATTTTCCCCCAACCTCCCCTGCTATACCCCCAAGGACACATTAATCGATTTACTATCTCTGTAGATTTACCTATACTCGACTTAATATACAGGAAAAAATATTTAAAATTTAACAAGAATAATGAAGTAAAACAGATAAAAACCTCGATTGTGTAGCACAAATGTAAATGGATCATAAAGGAGATCAAATGATAGGGTGGCTAGATTTTGACCTGACTAGATCTGCAATGATTCACTTTCCAATGCATTCTGCATATTAGCAAGGCCGCTCACATTCCTGGTCCATTATCAGAGGGGCTTCGCCAGGGGAGAACCCATGTGCCTTCCCCCACGCTTTTTCTTTAATGGAAACAACTGTAAAATGGGTCAAAAGGGAGATAAAATGGTAGATATTACCTTTTGACCTACCGTAACTACATCCAATATAATTGACTTTATAATGCTCTCTCTGATAAAAGGGATATTAACATCCTTGAACTATGACTGGAGGAAATTCACCAGAGGCTTGATCTATGTGTGGACCCTGCAAATGGATGTTGGGCTTCCACTGTCATCCATGGCCTTCTGAAAACCAGGTGTTCACAATACAAACTCTGATGCTATTCCCTCTTTTAGATTTGAATTATGTTATTTACAATCCTTGGATCTCACTGGCTGGTGTGCTTTTCCTCGTGGACTTATTTGATACCTCACTTAGATGGCTGCTTGTTTGAAAATAAGCCTTTAAGACTCAAGACGCTATTCTTTCTGACAGCCAGCCACCATCTTGTTTCTTTAGCACACTTTGCTATCACACCATTATCTTTGGCAATCTCTTCATGAGGTTGAGCTTCAAGCAGGGCCATGTCATAAGAACTCATTATTCTTAGGTTGAGGCTAAAATTAAGTGCAATCCCCAAATTCGTTCTTGCATCCATGGTTTATTCGTGTTTCTGGTTCACTTTAGAGACATCCTTGTCATTTCATGTTAGAGAACCTTATCAGTCATCCCCCTGGAGAATCACTTCCACTGCCATTAAGTCAGTGCTGACTCATAGCGATTCTATGTGGCAGAGTAGAACTGCCTCTGTGAGTTTCTGAGCCTGAAAATCTTCACACGAGTAGGAAGCCTCAGCTTCCCCTGCGGAGCTGGCTTCGAACTGCTGACTTTGCAGTTACCAGTCCAATGCATAATCAGTATTCACTGATAGTGTCATTAGTTTAGCCAATGGTATAGAATTTAAAACATTGTTGAGAAAAGGAAATTATATGAGTGTAGGTCAGCTATATCAGCTTCCATACACGAACAGTTGACTTGTACGGATTAAACTCTTAAGTGACTGGACACGCTACACAAACAATGGGGTTTGGTGATGATGCAAATCTTCCCATCATATTCATTCACAGCAGCAGGGCCACACCTGCCAGATTAATGCATGTCATAATGAAGCAAGGAGAGCATTAAACTAGTAAATGTATGGTAGTTCCGGGGCCACCACTCACTGAGTACCTTCAAGGCAAGAAGTTCGAACCAAACTCCAACATCTGCCAGTTCTGTGTCTGTTAGCTAGCAGTCTCCTGCTGCTTCTCACACCAGGCTAGGGAATTTCAGTCTCAAGTTCAATGGCTACAGGTCAGTTTGAGGTAAAGCCCAGTTCTCTTATTGGAATTTCCACATCAAGTCCTTCTGGTGTGGCCTATGAAAGATGTTGTCCACCACGAAAGAACAGTCTAAAGCAGGCGTCCTCAATCTATGGTCCGTGGGCCACATGCGGCCCGCCAAGGACATTTATCCAGCCCGCCGGGTGTGTTTTCCCCATTTGTTTTTTTACTTCAAAATAAGGTATGTGCAGTGTGCATAGGAATTTGTTCACAGTTTTTTAAACTATAGTCTGGCCCTCCAATGGATCTGAGGGACAGTGAACTGGCCCCCTGTTTAAAAAGTTTGAGGACCCCTGGTCTAAGTTCTCAGTAGTATATCATGTACAGACTGGTTCACCAGGGTTACACAGAAACTAGGTCACAGCTGTCCAATTAAGAACCTAGTATCATGTATATTCTCCCCTTGGATTCCACATAAATAGTATGAAATGTCCCCCACCCCCCAATTGGGAAGTTGCTCCTTCCCGATTTCCTACCAGCACAGATGTAATTGCCTTCTCTGAGGCATGCATGCCTCCCACTGCCCCCCGCCCCCATCTTGACTTGAATATCCAGCCAAGGTCTCCATATCACTCTGGTCAGTGTCTGTTGGACTGAGGTGACCATAGCACTGTTTTGAATGACAGCAATTGAATAATCTTCCTTTCCTCGGATCTTGAAAATCTGACTCTCACTGAGGCGAGGTCTCTGTGGAAGATGTTTTGAAGATGTGCCCTTAGCGGGATGGTATCGGTCTCATGGATGCTAGGCAGGCGCGTTGCTTAGTGGATTGGATTAGAACAATTCATGTCCTGGGAGCTGCAACTGCCTTCTTCTTGGTGTTTAGCTTCTAGTAGTGGACAGATGTGATATGAGTCCATTGTTATAACTGACTAGCTTCAGTGGTTTCCAGGCCCCTCAATTGGCATGAGATGTTTCAGGGATGAATTGCATTCCATTGCATGTACATCCATTCTTCTACTGATGTCACCATAACTTTCTGAGTTGACCCCTCTGCCTCAAATTTAACTGACCTAGCAGATCCCCTCAGAAGTCACTCTTCTGATGAAAGTTTGCTATCTGAATCTTAGTAATAAATGCAAAATGTGTCCCTACTATTACTCAGTGACTTCAAGTTGATTTTAACTCATAGTAACATGAAGGACAGAACAGACTGACCCTTTTGGGCGTCCAAGGCAACACATCTTTATGGGAGCGGAATGCTTCCCCTTTCTCCCACAGGGAGGCTGGTAGCTCAACACATGACCCACCAAGCCACCAAAGCTACTTTAGTTAACATGCACTCATAGTCACTGCCGTCAGTCAAGTGGGTGCTGACTCATAGCGACTCCACAGGACAGGGTAGAACTAACCCAGAAAAACGCCTGCAATCGCTTCGATCTTGCTTACAAGACTGATGGAAAAATCAGGTCTTTGAGCTGCTTGATCTTTATGCAGTGTTTTGGAACTCATTGAATTCAAAGTTTGCTGAGGTCCAGATACTACCTTAAAATTGAAAATACCAAAACATTAAGAGCACAAGCTCAGTCCTTATCACATCAACGGTTATTCTTCAGGATTCTGCCACCAGTTTCTTCATTTGTTGAGATTGGTGGTCTTCCCTTTCTTGACTCATCTTTGAGGTCTCCTGGATCTTCTATAAAATCCTTGATCCATCTAAAATCTGGGAGGTTTTGTGAGTGGGGCAGCATTCCTGTAAGCTTGCTGCAAAGCTTCAGTTATTTGGAATGTCCACTTGAGTTGGGTTGAAAACTTGATGTTAGCTCTGACCTCAAAATAATTTTTTTCCATGACACAAAATTTTTCCTTTATTGGAAGACACCCTAATGAAAGTAAGACAAGTTTATTACTGAGAGAGTTTATTACTGCATCCACTGGCTTGGTTTGTTTGGAATAAACTCATATATATGTTACATATTATTATATATGTATTATATATAATATAATATATATTACATATTATTACTTATATTCTGTTAGCCTAACAGCAATAGTTTTTTCCTTATCTTCATAAAAGTTTGGATACTAAGAAGCCAAACCTGAAAGCTTAAGAGAGGTACACATATAAGTTTAACTGTGAGGCCCTTTTCCCACATGAAATCTTATATATAGTAGCTCAATATCTAAAGCCGGTAAGAGTAGAATCGCTGTGATTGAAACCACGCCCATCCAATCTTTTCCTATCTGCAGTGATCCTTGCGATGGCCTCCTTAGAAGTCTAGCATTCTGCAGAACAAGAGTTTAACACGATTGCTTTGAAGGCAAACAGGCAGCATGCATCATCACAATTTGTGCTCAGTGAAATGGCTGACAGCAGCTTAAATAACAACTGTCTCTGAGGGCGCTGCAGTCAGAACAGGGATCAAAAGATCTGTGCTCCAACAGATGAATTTCATAAATCAGAGAGTGAGTGGAGGAATTGGCAGGAGGAGGCCTGGTGGCAGACATGGAACCATTCCAACAGAACTAAAATCATTTCATGTATCCTGTCACCCACTCCCTGGATGGTCATGGACACACTAATGCCTGCAATCTCCATCACAAGACACTAGAATTTAAAAAAATTCCTAAGTACACTATTCACACAAATTAATCCTCATTTTACTAAATGTGACGTAGGCCATCTCGTGAAAATGCCTAATAATAAATGTGCATTTGAAATCATATCTGCAGGGGCAATGAAACTTCCAAGAAAAGACCAGGAGAGCAAAATTTCACCACAATGATAACAAGCTAGAAAGAAGAATCCTAGGCTTTCTCCAAATCAATCAAACCAGGCTAACATATTCAGAGGAAAATGGCAAGTGGTGATTATTTTGTTGCTGCGAGCCCGACAGAGAGTTTGTTTGTATTCTCCGTCAGAGAACTGAGTGTTCCATAATGCAGCTGAAGAAGTAAATTTCATCGAGTGGAATTAATGGCTGATAAATTTAGAATAAGTGGGGAGAAAAAAACCACTTTTTTTGGTATCACATTTAGGCACCCCGTGAAACCCACTGCCACTGGAGGTAATGGAGCTGCTACAGTTTAAAGCGAAATGAATAACGGTATGACTAATACGTGCCAGTTCCAACTCTTCGTGCTAGGATAAAAAGGGTAATCAAAGTACATATTGCAGGGCACAAGGCAACTTTCTGCAGGGACCAGAACTGTGAAACTTTCTTTTCCTTGTAAGCACTGAGAATTAGCTATCTGGAACACGGAGAGCATCTTTACCTCCTTGCCAGAGGTGATGTGGTCTCCTGTAAAGGCTGGAGTCCAGTTTTTCTGACCCAGGAGAAGAGCACTCGTGGCCTTATCTGGTCCAGAATGGTCAGTGAGGGATGCTGGGGACTTCTACAGCCCTGAACTGCTAACAAGCAAGCAAGTAAAAGGCACAACGTTGCTCTTTGCACCTGTAGTTGTCGATGCTGGTACTCACAAGCATCTTCATGCTCCAGTTCCATTCCATCCCCCAATTCAATGCGAGCTCCCCATTCTCCACTGACTGAGTTCCTATTTCAGCTAGTCTCTACTTTGCCTTTCATACTTAGAGCATGTCATCAGGGAAGATCAATCATGAGATAGATATCTCTCGTAGTAAAGTAGAAAGTCATTGAAAATGAGGGAAGCTTCCATGAGAAGGATGGACAAAAATGGCTGTAAAAATGGACGTTTGTATGCCAGCGATCCAGTGATGGCTCATGAGCAGGCCAGGGTTAGTTCGATTATTCATAAATCCCCCTGCTTCGGAGCCAACTGAGTAATAACTAACAACCGCCGCGTGTAGACTTATCGCAACCAAATCGAAGTTCTCACTTTTGAATGACTCCCCAGAGGTCCTGTGCATTCTCCCATCCTGATGATACTGGTTGATCATGAAGAAATACGAAGGATCTTTGAACACTTCACCTCGACGCAGGGGTCAAAAGAGAAAATACAGCTCAAATGTAAGAGCAGTTGACTTCCAGAAATAGAATCCAACATTCTCAATGTTTATTAAATTAGAGGTACTTTACAAAATACAAACAGATATAATTTAGACTGGTGTTGTGCTTATGTGCTGGGCTGTGATCAGCACGGCCTATGGTTCAAAACCACCAGCTGCTCCTCAGGAGAAAGACTAGGCTCTCTCCTCCCATAAGCCCCGCAGGGTCAACATGAGTTAGCATTGACTAGACGGCCTGAGTTTGGTTTGGGGTTTGGGTATTAAATTCAAAATAAAAACATTCATTGAAAATTTTTTAAATGGAATTTTAAAGGTTGGATTTGGAAAAGTAACATCTTTTACATGTAAGGTGTATTAGGTCTTGTGTTTCTCTTTGAAATACTCAGTACAGCTTTTTTTAATTGCTAAATTGAGAACAAAATTTAGTTTTATTCCATTCCATAATGGAGAGCAGACGTTTCTGAATGTGGGTACTTCCAAACAGTTTTATTTTATATTTAGAGTAACTAGTCCCAAGATATTTGAAGAGAGCTAAATTTCAGCACCATCATATTTAGTTTTTAGTACAATATTGTGTTGCTGTAGCTTTTCATTTTATAACTTAATTTTATCAATATTTCAATAGTTATAAAACTTCATTTTATAACTTTATAATAGTTATAAAATTTCATTTTATTAACTTCATTTTATCAAATTAAAAGAGACAAATTAAACATTAGATTATTTTTTAAAATTTCAAGTTAGAGACATTATTTGGAATTCAGTTTTCAATCTTGCAATTGGAGAATTCCCATAATTTCCAATTCTGAAAATGATTTTAGCTTAAGAAGTGTGGCAGTTTAGTCCTACCCAAAGAAACTATCTTCCTAAAAATAAAAGAATAAGAAAGTATATTTTAAATTTATTTATGAACCTTATGGGGTTTTTATTAATAGGCACCTGTCATTTTCATGATTACTGATGTTGATCCAAATAAGATAAAGTACTTGACCATTTTAATCTTTTGGCTATTTATCATAATGTTACCTATAGGCCCAGGTGTGGGGATTTTGGTTTTCTTTACATACAGTTATAATCCATACTTATGGCGGCAATCCTGGATCTTCATCTGCAAGTGCTTCAAGTCCTCCTCACTTTAAGTAAGCAAAGTGTGTCACTGGCATAACACATGTTCTTACTAAGCCTTCCTTCAGTCTTGATACCAAATTCCTCATACACTCCAGCTTCTCTGCTAATTTGCTCAGCAGTCATGTTAAATAAATATGGCGAGAAGATGTAACTATGACGCACACCTTTCTTGGTGTTAAACCATGCAGTATTCCCTTGTTCTGTTCATAAAACCGCGTGTTTTTCTACGTACAAGTTTTGAATAAGCACGCTGAGTGTTCAGTAAGTAAAAGAACTTAGAAAATTTCAAAGGACAGCTTGAGGAGACAAAGTAAAATATTATCATGAAATATGTAAAGCCCTAGAATTAGTAAACCAAAAAGTGAGAACGCATTCAGCATTTCTTAAACCAAAACAACTGAAGAAAAATTCAAGCCTCAAGTTGCAACACTTAAAGACACTATCAGCAAAATATTGAAAGATGCAGGAAGCTTCAAAAGAGGTGGAAAGAACAGACAGTGTCACTGTACCAAAAAGAACTGATGACCATTCGGCCATTTCAGTAACAAGATCGAGAACCAATGGCACCAAAGGACCAAGTCCAAGCTGCACTGAAGACAGAAACCGAAGCGTTCTGGGATTCCTACTCTTCTCAAGACTCTCCAGATTTTGTTATGATCCGCACAGTAGAATGACTTTGTATAGTCAATAAAACACAACTAAACATATTTCCGGTATTCTCTGCTTTCAGCAAAGATCCCTCTGACCCCAGCAATGGCATCCCTAGTTCCTCTTTCTCTGCTGAATTCAGCCTGGATCGCTAGCAGCTCCCTGTCAATGTACTGCTGCAACTGCTGTGGGATGGTCTTATATCGATCTATCATTTGAGTGTTTTGCTAAGTCACTGTTCTTTGGAATGGCTACAAATATGGTTCTCCTCTAGTCGGTGGCCAAGGAGCTGTCTTCCAAATTTCCTGGCATAGACGAGTGAGTGCTTCCAGTACTTCAAATGGTTAAAACACGTCATTTGGTGTTCCATCAGCTTCTGGGCCCTTGTTTTGGGCTAATGCTTTCAGTGCATTTTGAACCTCTTCCTTCAGTGCCATTGGTTCTTGGTCATATGTTACCTCTTGATATGGTTAAATGATGATTTCTTCTTTTGGGTACAGTGTCCCTGTGTGCTCTTTCCATATTCTTTTGATGTTTCCTGGATCACTCACTATTTTGTCCACTGAATCAGTATTGGAATTTGAGACTTGAATTTTCTTTCTTGAGTTCTTTCAGTTTAAGGTATGCTGAGTATATTCTTCCCTTTTGGTTTTCTTACTCTAGATGTTTACACATTTCATTATAATGTTTTATTTTGCTTATCAAGCTCATGTTTGAAATGTTCTGCTCCACTCTTTTACTTCATTATTTCTTCCATTGCCTTAGCTACTTTAGAGTTAAGAACATGTTTCAGAGTCTCTTCTGACATCTACTTTGATAAATGCTCTTGGAACCAGCAATCAAGAGATCAAAGAGTTACCATTGCATTGGATAAATCTACTGCACAAGGTTTCTCTAAAATGATGAAAAGAAAAGAAGTGACATTGAGGAATCAAGTGTGCTTGACCGAAACCATGGTATTTTTAATAGCCTCCTCTGCATGTAAAAGTTGGACATTGAATAAGGATGACTGGAGAAGGGTCGATGCATTTGAATTATGGTGCTGGCAATGAATATTGAAAATATCATTGACTACCAAAAGAACAAACAAATCTGTCCTGAAAGGAGTCCAGCCAGAATGCTCCTTACAGGCAAGAATATCGAGATTTCATCGGATACATTTTAGACATGGTGTCAGCAGAGATCAGTGCTTGGAGAAGGACCTCATGCCTCGTAAAGCAGAGGGGCAGCAAAAAGAGGAAGGCCCTTGACAAGATGGACTGGCAAAGTGACCGCAACAACGGGCTGAAACATAACACTTGTGGGAATGATGCGGGACCAGGATGTCTTTCATTCTGCTGCACATATGGTTGCTATGAGTTGGAACCTACTTGACTGTGCCTAACAAGAAAAAAAATGTGACATAGCATGGATGAACCTCAAACAATTATGGTAAGTAGTGTAGATTGCACTGTGACCTACCAAAAAACGTGTCAACGTGTGTGGGTCATGATTCGCAGTGATTATTCTCCACATTATGATATGGCTTAACTATCCTATGCGCTGTGAATCTCACCTCTGTAACCTTAATTGGGTAGAATCGAGGCAGTTATGTTAATGAGACAGGGTGGATGTGATCTGTAGGATCAGGCTGTATTTTGAGTCCATCTCTTTTAAGATTACCAAAGAGACTAAACAAGCTAGTAGCGATGGGAAGGATCTCCGTTTTACCAAGAAGGAAGAGCTCAGAGTTGAGCACATCCTTCGCACCTGAGGTCCCTAGGGGTGTTGAGAAGTTTCTAGACCCCGAGGAAGACTGATGCCACGTCAAATGGAAATCTCAAAGAAATACTGGGCCCACTAATATTGAAAAGAGACAAAAACCCTGCACCCTGAATTTGGACATCTAGCCACTTCCATGGTGAGAGAACACATTCCCATTTTCAAAGCCATCAGCTGTGACCATTACATCACAGGAACACTGCATAACTAAGACACTACGTCAAAGAAGCCCGCTGAAAAAGACTATAGGTCATATGAAGTCTCCCCAAAGGCAAATTCATGAAACAGAAGGCACACCAGTGGCTGTCCAAGCCTGGCATGGGAATACGGATTCCATGCAGGCATGCAGGGACAGAGCTCACCTGCAAATAGATGTGGGAAAGTTGAGGGTGATGGCACTGCTCTAAATACGAATTGTGATGGTGGTTGTACTCCTTTATATATGTGCTAAAATAATCAATTTGTACACTTAACACATAAATTATACTATAAGAAACTGTTAAAAATGAAATACACCCAGCACTGCAAGAGTCAACCAAGCAGTTGGCTGACCAACTTATCGTCTGTATTCTCAAGTACACATTAGAAAAATATTTAAACCTAAGATTTTCCCATAACCCTCCTCTGTTCCTTTAATTTACAGGTAAGAATTCCATTCCAGGTTAGGTGATGAGCCAGCAAGACAGTTGTTTTTTTAATGTTAGTTTGATTGTGGTATTTTGTGTTTTGTAATGAACCCTTAGCATTAGACCAGTGGTTCTCAACCTTCTTAATGCTATGACCCTTTAATACAGTTCCTCATGTTGTTGTGAGCCCCAACCATGAAATTATTTTCGTTGCTACTTCATAACTATAATTTTTCTATTGTTATGAGTCATAATGTAATATCTGATATGCAGGACATATTTTCATGGTTACAAATTGAATATAATTAAACATAATTAAAGCATAGTGATTAATCACAAAACAATATGTAATGACATATTGTGAAATATTTATGTGTTTTCTGATAGTCTTAAGCAACCCCTGTTAAAGGGTCGTTTGACCCCCCCAAGAGGTCACAGCCCACAGGTTGAAAACCGCTGCACGCGTGGATCAAGGTACACCCAGCCAAGAGATGCAGGTCTAGGGTTTGGATTTCACAGACCGGGACTAAGAATGAGTTTTTGATGGGGTTTATCATCAGATGTTGCCAGCAAGAGGAATAAGTTCCATTTGATCCTGAGAGAGTTATGGGGAGAAAATTGCCGAAAATTATGTAAGTGTATGGGCTAAAAGGCCAAGGGAAATGAAACACATCAACACAAAAACGTGTCCACTAAAGCTTAGGGTACTATTCACAATAGTCAAAATGGAAATTACCTGCATGTCCATCAACTTCTGGATGGATAGGTACAACATTGTCCAATGAAGTATTCTTCAATAATAAAAAGAAATGAAGTGTTGATGGATGTTAAAACATGAATGAACCTAATACCACAAAGGAAGACATAGGACATGTTTCCATGTGCACGAAATATCCAGAATAAGAAAACTATGCAGACAGAAAGCCGTTACGTCATCACCTGGGGAGGGGGTTGTAGAAAATAGGGAGTGGCTGCTAAAGGGTTGGGGTTTTCTTTTTGGGGTGATTAAAATGTTCAAATATTGATTATGGTAATGGTTGTGCAACTATATGAGTATACTGAAAACCATTGAATTATACATTTAAATATATTATTTATATAGTATATATAATTAACCATATGCCAATAAAGGTTCTTATCTTTTTTTAAAAAATAGGAGTAGAGTAGGAAATGAGAAGCCTAACATAAGACAGTGAAAAAGAGGAACCAGAGCAGAGGGGAGGAAGTCAGGAATGAGACTAGGCGTCTAGGCATTACGTCTTAGTGAGTTATGCATTGGGCTGCTAACTGAAAAGTTAACTGTTTGGATATACCAGCTGCTCTAAAGCAGAAATGTGGGGATTTCTGCTTCTGTAAAGGTTTACAGCCTCTACTCTCTAGAGGTGCTTATGATCAAGCACTATTCTCCAATATCTCTAAAACACTCAGCTCTGGGAAGAAATAGGGATAAACTGTCCATTATTCCTTCCACTGATTCCAAATCTTGCTTCTGCTTAATCAAAAAGCTCTTTGAGTCAGTTCTGACTCAATGACCCTATGCACATAGAAAGTAGTTGAAGAAATGTCAACACTGACAAAATATGAAAACAAAAATTATGACTAATTTTCCATCACCAAAGTGAAAAAAAATCTCATTTTAGATTAAACTTTATAGAGAGTTGCAATGAAAATGGCTGGAGAGGTCATTAAGCTGATCTCTTTTCCTTGCCTTTTATGTATGGCAATGAAGTTTGGGGAGAGTGATCCCACCCGTGTATCCAAGGATACACGTTAGAGTACAAGCCCATAAAATGCTCTGCCTTTTGCTATAATAGTTCTTGGAAAGTGGTATCATTTTTTTAGATACTCACTTTTTCCAGTTTGAGGTTTTATCTCATGCCTAAACACAGTAAATAAAATATAGAAGTTATAGTTTTTCCGTTATGAATTCAAAGACATGCTCATCAACTTGCAAAACACAGCATTTCCTCCTAATTAGGCAGCATCATATGGATCTAATTTGAGTTGCATACACTGTTTAGATAAAACCAAAATTTTTGACTTTTATAAACACTGAAAAAGAAGGATAAAAGGCTCACAGGTTCAACAACACTTAGGGTGCTGTGTACATGTTCTATTTCAATGTGTTTCAAAGAATTCTCTTACTTAGCTTTTGCTTTATCCTGAAAGCATTTGTCTATGTTCAACTTTTACTTTAATGCGCAATTTGAGTTCAGGAAGGATTACCTGAGTCCCAGAAGGTTGAAAAGTTGATAGACAACAGTGCAGAACAAAGAGAGAGATTTTTGAAAGACCTTATCATCTCATCTTATTATAAGTGTTGTACTGTTCGTTTTAAAATAGTTGGATTTTAAAGAATTACATAAACTTGCTTACATTGGTCAATTGCTACATAAAATTGTCAGTTTATCATTATCACTGGGATGAAATGAATCCATTTTTCTGTTGAAGTTAATGAAAACATTATATTCCATTAAGTGACTTTTTCAGTTGGCAAGTGGGATTGCAGAGAAGAATCAGTCATTAAACAAAAGAATATCTAACCCAACCCACTTGCTATTGAGTCAATTTCAACTTGTGTTGATGTCTTAGGGTACCATCCCTTAGCCATTGTATGCTCCACAGAGTGAAGCCTGCACCATCTGCAGTGTGTCTGCGCTCCCTGGGAAGCCTCAACTTTCTCCGGAGCAGTGGCTAGTGGGTTTGAAACCACACCATAACTGCGGACAAATCAGAGCATGACATTTCTCTGGCTATAGGACTTGGTTCTGTGGTTGTTTATCAAAGTTTAGGAAGCTCACTGATGGTTCTGGGAGCGACTGGCTTTCTCTATATCGATGCAGACAATGAAGTATGTAGGTTTACAAGTACTGGGTACCCATTTGGTGACCATGCCCAGGAAATAAATAATTTTGGTCTAGAGATGACATCATAAAAGATAAAGTGAGGCAATAGAGGAAATCCATGATTTTGATTATATAATTTGTTTTTTTACCAAATCAAAGTGCAACAGAAAATCCACATTATTTCAAGCATTCTGATTACTTCTCTTGAGGCAAACTGGTCTTGCTTTTCTATTAAGTGCAACATTGTGCTTTAGTGCCCAAGATTATGTGTGGGGAAATCTGTTTAGGAACAAGAAAAACGATAAGGTAAACAAATTTTAGACTGTTTTTGAGCTGGAAGTAAGCAAATAAAAATAGAAGTGACAAATAATGAAAAAGTGTGGCTCTGGGAAAGGTTGCTGAGCGCGAGAGCTGGCATTACCCCTTAGCACATCTGTCAATTGGGACACCCTTGAGTGGAGGTCTTAATAGGCCATGTGTTTGAGGACCTAACAAGTAATATAGGACAGGGAACGCTGGGGTCAGAAACACCTGCAGAAAGCCGGTGAGTGAGCCTTGCAGTGGGAAAACGAGAAGCCAGCCTGACCCACCACAGTAAAGGTCCAGCCACAATCTTCTCTTTGAAAAAAGTAAAAAGAAAACACTTGACCTTAAGATCTTAGTCACGAGCCATATATTACATGTTTCCTACTACAATTTTCACCACCTAGGATAGTCTAAAAAAAGGTGAAAATTGAGTTTAAAGTGGCTCCAGATTAGTAGTGCCCCTGTAGTATCTTTATTTAAAATGTACTTTAAATGCATACCTCAAATAATTCCCACAAACAAAAATCCAAGGCTTATGAAATCACAATAAAAATGATTCACACAAAGGAAACAATCATAACCAGAGACAACATAAATAACAAGTGCAGAGGAAATCTTTTAAAACTATGGACATTAGAAAACCAGAGATAGAATATGCAATTAGCATCTTTAATGTTTTTGAAGAAATAAAAGAGGTGAGTTGATGTATGACAAAAAAAACAAGAGGCTATCAAAAACAACCAAGGAGATTTGAGAAATAACGAAAATGGAGAATATAAATAAAAACTCAAAAGATAGTTTGAATGACAGATCTAATTCAATAGGAGATTAATTAATCATAATGTGGCTATGTAGAAATTACTTACAATTTAAACAAAAAAGAAGAATTGGCAATATAAAAAGAAAGTTAGAAAAAAGGGAAGCTAAAATAAAGCAACTCAACACCTGGTCAATCAATATTAACTCACTGCTACGGGGTCAATTGGGACTCATAGGCTAGCCCATGGGACAGCAAACGGCTCCCTTGCATTTCCAGTACTGTAAATGATTAGCATATCTCTCCCTCATTAGCATAGTAAGACAATAAAATAGCATGATAAGAGGAAATGTAATATGCAAAAAGATAATAAAAAACATTTCCAGAATTGATGAAAGACCAAAAAAAAAAATGTCAACTCTGAAATTCAGGAAACTATCCCAAACCACAGAGATAGAGAGATTTACAGAAGCCCAGCACAGTGAAAAAGCAGAGCACGGCAGACCCAAAGACTCTATTGCAACCAGAGGAGCAAGTTAGAATGCATGCAAAATAATGATAACACCAATCACTTCTTAACAGTAAGCTAAAAAAACAGATAAGTGTTTGTACTTGTATGAGTGTGTATTTGTGCATGTATGTATATGTGGTATATAAAATCATAATGTGAAACATTTTAATGCACCCCACTACTAATAGCAAATAGTTTATATCACATCATCTCCTGCTCTAAATGTCTCTTACCCCTTGACTGATTTAATCCTCTCAACCACCTTATCATGTAGTCTCATTACCATTCTCCTTTTATAAAGAAGGGACTGGAACCACAGTGAGGTAAAAACTTGCTCAAGGATACACAGCGAGACACTCGGTCAGGATTCTAACCTACGTAGTCTGATTTTTCTCCCAGAGTCTGAGTTTATTATTAAGTAGTTTGTCGAACAGGATAGAAAAAAATACAATCCAACTGTAAGCGGTTTACAAAAGACATGCTGGAAGTTAGACCTCAAGAAGTTAGAAGAATAAGGACAAAGGATCCTAAATGAATACTTAAACCACTAGATGAACGGCTCACAGGGAACTGCATATGGACATCTGTATTGCTTTAAAAGGCAATAGCACATCCTGCATTACTTTAAAGGGTCACTGTCTCAATCTTGTAAACAAACAATGGGAAAACTGGCCTTGTACAAGGAGCCTTCAGAAAGTTCATGGAAAAAAGGAGGTTTTCACAAACCTTTTGAAATCCTCTCAGAGGCCGCCTAATGAGATATAATATTAAATATAGAGTCATTTGTGAAATATTCTTACTAAAACGGTTCATTTGACTCTGCAAGTTTTTAGATCGATTGTATGGTTTACAAGAACTAGAGGAATAATTGAGATAGCACCATCATTAGGATGATAAGCAAACAGCCAGAACACACACAAGCTGACCCATTCTGTCAATCACCGCAGGGCTGTGAGACAGGGACACAGGTGCAGGCGAGCAGAGGACTAAGAGATATAACACATACTATGGTCTTCAATTAGAGACTGGGCAGATGTTTTTAAAGCTGCAATCAATAACTAAGGAAAATTTGAATACGACTTATGAATTTACCCAATGGCAGTAGGTGGATATTTTTTGAATATATTAACGAACCATTCTTAACTTTATAAATTTAGTAATGATATTCTATTCATATAGGAAAATGTCTACATTTTGAATAGCTGAAATATTTAGGGTAAAACCCATAATGCCTGTCATTTAAACTTATTCAGCACACATAAATACACTTCTCTATAAACCCAATATACATATTACTATATATAAAAAACAAAAGATGAATCATTGTTCAATCCCTATTCAAAATTTTTATAGTACAATATTTTAAATTATATAAGTAAGTAAGAAAGAAAAATAGTACATAAATACTGGCTCAAAATTAGCTACAATTAAAATCTATTTTCAAAAGTAACAGCCCTTGAGAATCCCATGTAGCACAGTTATCCTCTGAGACACACGGCACTGCCATGAGTTGGAATTGACTCAACAGCAAATGGAATTGGTTATAATTCAATCAGTAAAAAAAGTGAAAACAATTATTAGCAATAAAGAAAGTCATTCTATATTGATAAAAGACTATTATAATTTGCACCTAATAATGTAGCTTTGCACTAGATCAAGAAAGAATTGACAGAACTCCAAGGGAAAATTGATAAAGTCATGCTCAGACATCTCTCCATAATTAATTAACTGATTAAATAAACAAGAAAATCAATATGGAGATAGTTTTTAAAGTACGCAACCAATCATCTTCCCCTAATACACATATCAGAAAGAAACGTCTGATAATCAACTTCCTAAAACTATGCAGTGAAAGCCTTATGGGTGACAACAGTCTGATCATGGGACGGGGCAGGACTAGACAGCACCTTGTTCTGTTCTGAAGGTGGTCCCCTGGAGCTAGGCCAACTCAAAGACAATAGTGATGGGCATCTGCAGAACTCTGAACCAAACAACGAGCGAGTATGTTTTTGCATTTGGTTTTTTTTCAAGCACAATAAAGATTGACCATGCTCTAGACTAGTGTTACAGATTCTACTGTGTCCCTCCAAAATAGGTATTGGAATCCCAGCCCCTGTATCTCTAGACATGAACCTGTTTAGAAATAGGGCTTTGGTTTTGCTCATGAGGTCATACCAGTGTATGTCTTAAACCTATTCATTTCTGAGTTATAGGAAGAACAGAAAAGATACATACCCGGAGGGAATGCTGTGTAGGTGCATCGACAAGCCCAGGAATGCGGAGGAATCCGAGCACAGGCTAGATGCTGAAATACACGATGAAAGATCTCCTCCTGAGCTGTGACCAGAATTCACACTCTCGGCTCTGGAATGGGAGAAAATAGACGTCAGTTCTTTAAACCCATCGCTTGCAGCAGTGGCTCTTGTGATGGCCGTACTAGGTAACCAAGACAGCTAAAGAGCAACGAAGTCAGAAATCCAACAGCAACAATAATAGCAACAAAACTTGTTAAGTCTAAGTTTAGAGAAGTACAATTCTCAAGAAGCCATTGGTTTAAAACACTGAATCATAATTTTATTTTATAATATTTTCATCTTTTTATTAAAAAGAAAACTCCTCACTGTCCAGTTGAGTTCAACTCATAGTGACCCACGGGACAAGGTGGAACTGTCGCATGGGGTTTCCAAGGCTGTGCTCTAGACAGAAGCAGCCTGTCACATCTCTGTTTCACAAAGCGGCCAGTGGGTTTGAATCCCTGACCTTTCCGTTAGCAGCCTGATGCTTACCCACTGTGCCACCAGGATTTTAAATAAAAATACTATTCATCAAAACTCCTGTGATGTAGCGAAAGACGCTTAAAGGGAAGGTTAGAGCCCAAAATGCTTAGAATAAGAGACTTCCAAACATTTATGGAAAAAGGGAATGAAAAGAAAGTGGAATTTTTCCATACACTTTTGAAGTTCCCTTGTATGTAGAAAAGAAGCAAACTCAATCACTTGATAATTTCACTTAATCATTAGAAAAAGAAGAGCAATCTACAAATACAAAAGCAATAAAGCCACGAGCAGAAAGGTCTGCCATAGAGGCCTGACGTACGAAGGGGAGGAGGGTCAACAAAGCCAGAGGGGCTTCTCTGAAGAGAGTTATGAAATTTACAAACTTGAGGTAAGCCTCATTAAAGAAACAAAATGGATCAAAACACAATAATTTAGGAATGGAAGAACCGGCAATCCTGAGGAAGTACTAAAGATGTTAAGAAAACCTGTAACAAAAACACATTTGAAAAATTAGGGGAAGTGACCAAAAATTAACTCCAAAATGGTCAAGAAATACAAATCAGAATGGTTCGAATATCATCAAAGAACTGGACGGCAGTTCAACGTTTCCCGGCAAAGACAGCAGTGCTCCTGGAAACTCTAAGCAGTGGATATACTTAGTCATTGGCTCGGTTTATATGCCAAGTGTATTTAACCTGGGTTGAGGGCAGCGACAGAATCAGGGTCACATCTAACAGATGATTCCAGGGAAATACCAAAACGTTGCTCTTTGAAGCCTGGTGAAATGTAGCCGTCCACTCCGGAAGCATATGGCAGAAACCCAGGCACCCTATTACATGTCCCACGGCCAGAAAGATCGCTGCTGTCCGGTTGTTGCCCACTCTGGCTCCACGATATACACCAGCACAAAATGTTGCCAGGTCCTGGGTCATCCTCGAGATGGCTGGCGGGTTCAAGTACATCAGTGCCCCTGCTGTGCAAGTGCATGTCAGCCAGGCTCTCCTGGCGCCTGTAGGCCCTGCGCTTCCCTGATGAGATGCCATTCTCTAGTGACAGGTCCCTCCTGATGGCATGCCCTAAGTGAGTGAGGTCGCCAGCGTTCTGGTTCCAGCTTCCTCCAAAAGCAGAAACTTGACAAATTATATCATGATGCTTTTGTGATGCCAAAATAAACAGGGCCTAACCTAACAGCATTGTTTTGCCCTTTCCCTTCTTCTAAAGACTGGTTTTTAAGGCATAACGAAGACATGCTTTGTACATTGCAACTTTGAAAACTGCTAGTGCGCTCCCCCACCTCCACCCAGGTTTTTAACTTTACACACATACTCTAAGGAGACTATCCACAACCGACATCCTTTTAGGAATACTTTTAAGTGATGATTTTAAAAGATAATAATTATACTAACTTTACTAATTTCGGCTGTGGATCCTTATCTCTAGCGGAACAAAGTAGCACTCTAATTCCCTCCTAAACTTATAATTCAGTCCAGCATCAAATCATTCCTCTCATCTTCAGATACTCTGACTGCTTTCCAAATCCCCGGGGATCAACCTAATCCTAAAATGTTCTTGACTTTAACTCCTTCCTTCTCGGGGACTGCAATCTTCAACCTTTTCCTCAGCGCCTGCCCAGAGGGTCCTGCAACAAGCACTTCAGCAACATTTCAGGCGAGAACCAATTGAATCTAATGACCACTGGTTTAGGAGTTCGTTTCTAAAGTCCTTACACGGAGTTGTGTATCTTTGGGAAAGAACCGTAACTACAGTTTCTCTCCTTGTGGAACGCAAAAAATAGTATTTGTAACTAATACATTTACCTTTGAAAATAAAGACGTATATGTTGGGAAATAGCATCTATTATTATACTTGGGGACTAGGATAATTTGAAAGAGGAAATAAAAGTGAAAGGACAAACAAAAATGGGACAACACAGATGACAGAAGAATAACAAGGAGTCATCACGTGATGCTGGCACAGAGTAGAACTGCCCCGTGGGGCTTCCTAGCCTGCAATCTTCAGGGGAGCCCAGAGCCAGGTCCTTTACCCTGTTCAGCTGTTGTTAGGTTCAAAGTGCTGGCCTTTCAGTTTCTTAAAATGAGGGCTTCTTAAAGGGCCTATAGAGCAGCGGTTCTCAACCTATGGGTCGCGACCCCTTTGGGGACCAAAGAACCCTTTCACAGGAGTCGCCCGATTCATAACTAGCAAAATTACAGTTGTAAAGTAGCAATAAAAATAATTTTATGGTTTGGGGTCGCCACATGTTTGAAAGGGTCGTGGCATCAGGAAGGTTGAGAACCCCTGCTCTAGAAGAAAGTGCAATGTAGTCAGTCTGCTTTGAGCTTCCACATACTCTGACATCGTTAGATCATTTCCAGGCTTTAAACCAAGTAAGTGACTTCAGGAAAATCTTCATAAGTCAGACTCAAGAGAAAGACTGGCAGAAGAGGAAGTAACAATAGAAAGGAAGCTGGTAGTGTTACCCTACTGAAGAAAATGGAAACGGAAAGGTTACCTAATAGGAATAATTCTTTTAAGAACACCTAATAAAAGAAATTCTTCAATATTCAGGGTGTGTGTGTGGGGGGGGGCATCATCCTGCTCTGTTTTCTTCTTTAAAACGTGTTTGGGGACATTTTTACAGAATTGCTCAAGTTCAAACATCATCCCTTCCTTAGAACCTTTCTCAACCTCCAAACAAAAGGAATCTCTTCTTAATGTCTCCTAGGACTTTGAACTTAGTTTTCTTTCAGCACTTGTCTTACCTGGTGTTTTGATCTTCTGTGCTGTGAAATCCTCTAGGACAGCAGTTCTGAACCTGTGGATCTTGACCCCTTTGGGGGTCGAACATCCTTTCACAGTGATCGCCTAAGACCATTGGAAAACACAGATATATTTCACAATATATAAGTACATATTGTTTTGTACTTATATCATCACTGTGCTTTAATTATGTTCAATTTGTAACAATGAAAATACATCCTGCATATCAGATATTTACATTACAGTTCATAACAGTAGCAAAATTACAGTGATGAAGTAGTGGGGTCACCACAACATGAGGAACTGTAGGAAAGGGTCACCTCATTAGGAAGGTTGAGAACTATTGCCCTAACGGGACTTACTCTTTTAGCCTTAGTTTCAAGGGCAGAGTACAGTGTATATTATGAAAAAAGATAAATAATTTTAAATAATTTGTATATATAACTTAAAAATAATTTTTCATTAACAGTTTTTTCAAGATAGACACTTGTGTCTCACCACTGACCTTAGATTGATTCCAATCCATAGCAACCACATACAGGGTTTATGAGATTGTTAATCTTTAAGATTCATCTTCTTCCCACAGAGTGACTGGTAGGTTTGAACTCCACCTTGAAATTAAGAATCTAGTGCTAACCCAACCGTACTAACTTGTGTCATTTATTTGACTTTAATTGTGTAATTTCACACTCACTTGAAAGAGTGATGATACCGGAGGATGGAGGTAAGGTGGGGTGGAAAGGGGGAACCGATTACAAGCATCTACATAAAACCTTCTCCCTGGGAGATGGACAACAGAAAAGTGAGTGAAGGGAGCCATTGGACAGTGTAAGAGATGACAAAATAATAATAATTTATTAATTATCAAGGGTTTGTGAGGAACAGGGGTTGGGAGGGAGAGTAAAAAATGAGGAGTTGATACCAAGGGCTCAAGTAGAAAGTAAATGTGTTGAGAATGATGATAGCAACAAATGTACAAATGTGCTTGACACACAATGGATGTACGTACGGACTGTGATGATTTTAGGAGCCCCCAATAAAAAGATTTTTAAGTATATTGTCATTTCTGTCATTTAATTAAGATACAATCTTTTCCCAACATTCTAGTTATAAACAGAAATTTTAAATGAGTGTATTGCTATCACAAAGATAACTTTTATACTTTACCACAAGTTGCTTTCACATAGTACTTAGTTAGCCAATGAAACAATTATTTCACCTTGAGGTGTATCTGCTCAGAAAGTATCAAAGGAAAATATCTAATAATGTCAACTTTCAAGCACAGTGACTATACGGATGGTATGGGGGCCCCATCTGACCTCCTCTGAGTTCACAAAGGGGAAGAAAAATCAAAGTCAACAGCAGTCCAAGACTGACTGCGATAAGGGGAAGGTTAGCTATGTCTCCATCCTCCGCCCGTGTTTCCAAAGCTGGCACAGCTGTCCCTGCGGCAGTGCTCTCCATAGCTCTGCTGGCCTGGGAAAGGCATCACGGTGGCCACACAGAGCTCACAGGTGTATTTACAATTATAGTGTTCATTAGGCAAATGAAGATTAAAATTCAAAACCAGAAGTGCTCCGAAAACAGTTCTTCACATCAGGAGTGTCTCTTCTTAGTGGTACCCACAGGTACATCTTTCTCAAGTCCTCGGCCCTTCAGCCACATGGTCCCTTGGCCTCTGCACTGGTTAGGCAAGGGTTACAAAACACCTTAGTGCTGCCAATAAATCAGTGGTGGTATTAAAATAATTTAACAACTGGTGAGCTGCCCCAATGATTATTTTAAGTGTTAAAACATGATATACCAAAAGGTAGTTTATTATTTCATACAGCTAATACTTAAATAAGAATAATAAAAGAGGTAAGCAAAAGCAGGCTGTTTTAAGAAATTTATTTATTTATGTCTCTATTTATTTTAAAACATTTTATTAGGGACTCATGCAACTCTTATCACAATCCATACATACATCAATTGTGTAAAGTACATCTGTACATTCTTTGCCCTCATCATTTTGAAAGCATTTGCTCTCCACTTAAGCCCTTTGCATCAGGTCCTCTCTTTTCCCCCCTCCCTCCCCGCTACTTCCTCCCTCATGAGCACTTGATAATTTATAAATTATTATTTTGTCATATCTTGCCATGCCCAACATCTCCCTTCACCCCCTTTTCTGTTGTCTGTCCCCCAGGGAGGAGGTCACATGTAGATCCTTGTAATCGGTTCCCTCTTTCCAACCCACTCACCCTCTACCCTCTCAGTATCATCCCTCACACCCCTGGTCCTGGAGGTTTCATCCGCCCTGGATTCCCTGTGCCTCCAGCTCCTATATGCACCAGTGTACATCCTCTGCTCTATCCAGACTTGCAAGGTAGAATTCGGATCATGATAGTTGGGGGGGGGGTAGGAAGCATTTAGGAACTGGAGGAAAGCTACATCACACCCTCCCTGACTGACTCATCTCCTCCCCTAGACCCCTCTGCAAGGGGATCTCCAGTGGTCGACAGATGGGCTTTGGGTCTCCACTCTGCACTTCCCCCTTCATTCACTATGGTAATTTTTTTTCTAATGATGTCTTATACCTGATCCCTTCGACACCTCATGATCGCACAGGCTGGTGTGCTTCTTCCATGTGGGCTTTGTTGCTTCTGAACTAGATGGCCTCTTGTTTACCTTCAAGCCTTTAAGACCCCAGATGCTATCTCTTTTGATAGCCGGGCACCATCAGCTTTCTTCACCACGTTTGCTTGTTCACCTGCTTTGGCTTCAGCGGTTGTGTTGGGAGGGTGCGCATCACAGAATGCCAATTTAATAGAAGAAAGTATTCATGCACTGAGGGAGTACTTGAATGGAGGCCCAATGTCCTTTCCCCACCTTAATACTAAACCTATAAATATAGGCACATAGTTCTATTTCCCCGTCCTCATATATATATTTGCATATGTACATGTCTTTGTCTAGACTTCTATAAATGCCCTTTGCCTCCTAGCTCTTTCCTCTTTTCCCCTGGACTTTCCTCCTGTCCCACTATCATGCTCTGTCCCCACCTGTGTTACAGCTATACCTCTTCGTTACATTATCCTTGATCATTCCCTACTAGGCCTGCCACTCCCACCTCACCACCAATTTGGATTCCTTGTTGTTCCCTTGTCCCTGGGTTTGTTAACACCACTTCCTTACCCCCCACCTCCTCCTATCCCATGTCCTCCTGGAACTGTCGGTCCCATTGTTTTTCCTCCAGATAGTTCATCCAGCCTATCTTATTTAGACAGACCTGCAGAGATAATAACATGCACAAAAACAAGACAGAGGAAAACAAAGCAACAGTATACAACAAAACAACAACAACAAACCACTGACAAAGAACAAAACAACACACATCAAGAAAGAAAAGCTTGTAGTTAGTTCAAGGATCATTTGTTGGCCTTTAGGAGTGCTCTCCAGTCCAGCCTGTTGGGGCACCACGCCCTGGCCCCAAAGTCCACTTTCAGCATTCCCTGGGGACCTTGCCACTCCATTCCCTTGCTGTTCCGCTGCACTCCCCCAGTGCTTTGCCTCGGTGTGGTGGGATCAGATCAGGTGCAATTCCCACACTGTGTCTCCGGTGCTGTCCCCCGCAGGGTCATGGGTTAGTGAGGGACGTCATATCTCATAGTGGGGCTGGTCTTGTGGTCCTCTCTGTGGACTGGCTGCTCTAATTGGGGTCATCATCCTCAGAGCCTGGTGGGCCAGGCTGTGCTCCACTCGCTCCTTCTCCCCCTTCATCTGCTCCCGTGTGCTCCAATCAGATATGTCCCTCTCCCTTAGCCATCTTTCCACTGTAGGAGGGGAATCCCACTCCTCCAGGTATGCCAATCAGACAATAGGCATTTGTGTGATATCTCAGAAACAGGCAACTTCCCTTCTGGACACATTATGTTCATCTTTGAAAAACCCCTTCCTGTTTCTGTTGAACTTACAGCAATTGTTCTGGTAATATTTTTAGCTCTTTGAACACTTTCAGGAATTGCATCATTCACTCAAGATATCTCACAGGAACTTGGGGCATCACACAATGCTGAAATGAATGACAGTGTGTCACTCTCTGGTTTTGGGCACTTCTCTTTATGTTATATATTTGTTTACTGAAGTAACACATGCAAGAGAATGCAAATGTATTTCAGCAAAAGTATAACAAGTTTTATAAAATGAATAAATACATATTAAAAGTATAGTTCTAATGTTTTCCCTATGGAATATTATTAGCGGCACTTAGAATACGCTGTTGTGCAGGTGAGCATTTAAAGGAATAAAGAATGTAAATTTGTGATTTTCACATTGGGTGGCTGCCAGCCACTTACCTTAGGGAGACCCCTGATTACAAGTGCCGTTTTAACAAGTGCACAAACGCAACCAAAAAGTAGGTATCAGTTTGCCAAACTAGTGTCAACCAGGTGAGTCCCACCGGTGCAGTAAATGCTCAGAGTACTCTCTCTGCCAGCAGCCTTAGCCTTAGCCTGAACTTTCTCAGTCCTGGGTCCTGAGGTGAGCAAGTCTAATCAAGTACATGGAAGCACACCGTAAGTGGTCTTCCTGCCTGAAGGAACCGTGAGCCAGGAAGTCCAACATTCTGCCTTGTTCTCTTGCGCTTGATTCTGCTCCTCGGTCACATCACCGGTGTCACCGCTCTCTGCTCCTGGATGGAGAAGTTCAGCGTCCGGGGATCACTGGGTCCAAAGATGCGCTCCACAAATAACTCTTCTTTTTGGATCGTATTGGAGGCCTCTCCCCATTCCTGCTTCCAAGAGGCTCATTTTATACCTGATTCGAAGGCAAATTAAGCAATACCTACATTAGAGTTCCAGGTTTTTACAATCACAACTAGCTGGGTTAACAATCACTCACAAGGGAATCATTTAATCCAATCAGCATCGTCTCCCAGCTTCTCCTACCCAGAGTTTATCCCGGGAAAAGGAAATACACTGAGGTGCATGCTCCCACCCAGTTATTTGCTGGGGGTTATAAAGACTATGTCAGGAAGTCACATCAAGGAAACACTGCACCAAAGTGATGATTTTACACCCCCAAATTAAACCATCTAAGCGGAAGAAAAATGAACAATAATAGTGAGTTTACAAAACACATTTCTCTCAGGGGAGAGCCTCAAGTAAATGCATATAATTCCAATTACATAGTTTAGGCTTTGGGTGGTAAGTTTGTCTTCTGGTATCAACACCTCTGCCATTAATCTGTGGTATTGTCATCTTTCTTACTCTAAATTTTTCATTTATAAAATACAGTGAAATCCATGTGGTAGCCAACTAAAAAGGAGGGGGTACCAGCCCACCAGGGAAAGAGGGATGAGACTTCAACCCGATGCTCTGAGATGTGAATGCAACATGCCGACATGGAGTAGGGAACCAGTGGAGAGGTCTGAGGGGCAGGCCCCAATCCCAACTACATGGACACCTGCCCCTCCCCCAAGAAGAATTTATTTCAGAGGATAGCACTGAAGCTGCAGCTCCAGGAGAGGGACATATCTGATCAGAGCACACAGAAGCAAATGAAGGAGAAGGAAGTGAGTGTGGAGCACATCCTGGCCCACCAAGCCTGGAGGATGATATCCTTGCTCAGAGCAGCCAGTCCACAGAGAAGACCACATGGCCGGCCCCATTACAAGGCACGGCATCCCTCACTGACCCATAGCCCTACAGGGGACAACACCGGAGTCACAGTGTGGGAATTCTTCCCGATCTGATCCCACTACACCAAGGCAAAACACTAAGGGGTGTGCAACAGAACAGCAAGGGGAACAGAACAACGAAGTCCCCAGGGAATACCAAAAATAGACTGGGACCAGGGCTTGGCACCCCATCAGACTCGACCAGAAAATACTCCTAAGGGCCAACAAATAGTCCTTGAAGAAACTACAAGCTTTTCTTTTTGGTGTTGGTGTGTTGTGGTTTTTGTCAATGGCTTTTTGTTGTTGTTTTGTTTTCTTTTGTTGCTTGGTTTTGCTCTGTCTTGTTTTTGTTCATGTGATTATCTCCGCAGGTCTGTCTAAATAAAATAGGCTGGATGAACAATCTGGAGGAGAAAACAATGGTTGCAAGGGGACATGGGAGAAGGTGAGGTGGGGGGAAAGGAAGTGGTATTAACAAACCTAAGGATAAGGGAACAGCAAGTGATCCAAATCGGTGATGAGGAGGGTGTAGGAGGCCTGGTAAGGCTTGGTCAAGGGCAATGTAACTGAGAGGTATTACTGAAACCCAAATGAAGACTGAGCATGATAGTGGGACAAGAGGAAAGTAAAAGGAAATAGAGGAAAGAACTAGGAGGCAAAGGGCATTTATATAGGTCTAAATAAAGGCATGTACATATGTCAATATATATGAGGATGGGGAAATAGATCTATGTGCATATGTTTATAGGTTTAATATTAAGGTAGCAGATGGACACTGGGCCTCCACTTAAGTACTCCCTCAATGCAAGAACATTTTGTTCTATTAAATTGGCATTCCATGATGCTCACCTTCCCGACACAACCGCCGAAGAGAAAAGTGTTGAATAAGCAAATGTGGTGAAGAAAGCTGATGGTGCCCGGCTATCAAACGTTAAAGCGTTTGGAGTCTTAAAAGCTTGAATGTAAACAAGTGGCCATCTAGCTCAGAAGCAACAAAGCCCACATAGAAGTACACCAGCCTGTGTGATCATGAGGTGCCAAAGGGATTAGTTATCAGGCATTAAAAAAATCTTATCGTTGTGAATGAGGGGGAGGGCAGATTGGGGACCCAGAGCCCATCTGTAGGTAACTGGACACCCCCTTACAGAAGGGTCGCGGGGAGGAGACGAGCCAGTCAGTGTGCAGTGTAGCAACGATGAAACATGCAACTTTCCTCTAGTTCCTAAATGCTCCCTCCCCACAACTATCATGACCCCAATTCTACCTTACAAATCTGGCTAGACCAGAGGATGTACATTGGAACTGGAAACACAGGGAACCCAGGATGGATGATCCCTTCAGGACCAGTGGTTAGAGTGATGATACCAGGAAAGTGGAGGGAGGGTAGGGTGGAAAGGGGAAACCGATTATAAGGATCTACATAAAACCTCCTCCCCGGGGTACGAACAACAGAAAAGTGAGTGAAGGGACATGTCAGACAGTGTAAGATATGACAGCATAAAAATTTATAAATTATCACGTTTCCTTGAGGGAGGGGGGAATGGGGAGCGAGGGGGATAAATGAGGAGCTGATGCCAGGGACTTAAGTGGAGAGCAAATGTTTTGAGAATGATGAGAGTAGCGAATGTACAAATGTGCTTTACACATTTGATGTATGCATGGATTGAGAGAAGAATTGAATGAGCCCCCAATAAAATGATTTAAAAAAATACAGTGGTAAGGCTAGATGATAACCAATGTCCTTTTCAATACTTCTACAGTAAAAGTACCTTAATTTTCTAGGGCTATCAAAATTTATTGCCTCATTGTTTTGGAGACTAAAAGTCTACATCGGAATATTGGCCATGTTGATTCCTTATGAGAGCTCTGAGAGTAACCCATTCCATGTCTTTCTCCCGGCTTCTGATGGCTCTCAGAAAGCTGTGATACTCCACAACTGGCGCCCGCCTCCACGCTCACCTGGTCACCCTTCTAACTCTCCTGTCTTTTCAAAATGCTACTTAAATGGGATTAGGGCACACCCTACTATGGGATGACCTCCTATGAACGCCTATCTTTTCACAGTCTTGTTTCCTAACAAGAGTATATTCAGAGTTAGAATTTTAACATATATTTTGGTGAGACAAGATTCAGTCTTCAACACCACTTTGTCACAAAGCCCTTTTATATTTTTACAACCAAAGCACTTCCTGTGGGATTCAATCCTGTCCCACCTGCATATCAAATTCCAGTCTACAGAGGAGTATTATAGGAAAATTCTAGTGTGAGTGCATGTAATCACACTCCGTGCCACAGGGTTGGATGTGGGGCTACATCTCATGATAAAAGGCAGCTTTGAGCTGCTGATAGGCTAACGTCAAAAGGATTAAGACTTGTTTTGACATGGGCTGACATCCAAAAATTAGATTTAACACTAACAGTTGGAATGCTCAAGAAAATAAAGAGTAGGTAAGAGAGAGACAAACAGTTAAATTAGAGCAAGTGGGTGTTAAAGGTATGTCAGCATTATTTTCAAGTCAGCTTAGAAATGTTTCTTCAATGGCTTTTAAAGATAGAGTTGGCACAAATTCTCACCCATGATTACAAAATATAGGGGGGAAATGCCTGCGGTGGAAATTCTCATCTTTAGAGTAGATATTGTGCCATTAGGGGTTTTTTAGAGGAATGACTAATCCTGGAGCCCACCACCCACCCCTAAGCACTTTTCAGCTTCACAACATCTTAAAAAACTGGTAATATTTTAAAATCCTCAAGACCCTTTATGTTTCAAGAGTTAGATTTATTTTTCTATTAACCTACAGGTCTGAGCAGCACAGGTTAAGGCCGATGAAAGAGCTTTTGATGACGGACACGGGGTCCACCTGGAAGCGCGTTTGGAGAGCTGCAGGAAGTTGATGAGTATCGGGATATCACAGATACCCTCCCAGAACCATGTGGGTCCCCCTCCGCAGCGTCAGAAGGCTGGGCGGGGCTTCTGGAAACTGCAGCTTTCTGGCCATTACTCTAGTCTAGACCCAAGGAAGCAGGGCCTCTATAGTGGTGCCTGGGAACAAATACCCTGAGGGATTCTTATGCTGACTAACATTTCAGAAACAGTAATCTATTTTATGGTCACCCCCAAATTTTTTAGACCAGGTAACTTATTTTTATGGGGGGGGGGGGAAACCAAACGATTTTGGTAATTCAGTGGTTGAACCTGCCATACAGGAAGCATGGGCTTGATATTCGGCCAGTGAGCATCACGCATGGTCACTACCCTTCGGTCAGCAATGGTGGGTGTGGCGCTATGATGCTAAGTCGGTGTCGGTGAAGCTTACAGACTACGAAGAAAGGCTTGGTGGCCTACTTATGAAAGTTAGTGGAAATACCATGGGTCACAACTGCCCCATCCCCAGCGGATCGAGGGAGGCAGCAAAGGACTGACTGACGCTTTCCTCTGTTACTCATGGGGTCACCATGGGTTCAGGGCCCGCTCAATGGCAGCCGGAAACAAGCAAACCCTATCCTATCCTAAACTGGACAGTGGACATTACAAAGCTTGAGATCCCTACTCTGGGACGTTTGTAAGGGAGACAAATATGAAACCAAATATGAGTACCTGTTCCCATAATACCGCCATCATCTTCCTACTGCCTGGCCCTGCAAAATTCTTTTCTTTCCATTCGGAAGATTCAAATGTAATATTTCCTCTTCTTAAAGTATAATCATGCTTCATTATACTTGCCTGCGAGCCATTATTTGGATTCCTTAGGCAATACCCAACTATAGAAGTACCACTACAGTCTATCTCCAACTGCCTTCCCTTTAAGGTTTATGTGGTAGTTACATAATCTGGTGTCAATTTGGGACTTGAGAGGATTAAGAGTGAAGGGGTAGAGACTAGTCTGTCGATCATATTATAGCCAATAAGGCCTCTGTGTGGGTATGGCCTTCTCCTGGGAATTCTGGGAACTCCAGGATTTTCCTCCTTGGAGGTGGGAGACACTTCTCTCTCTCTCAGCACCCTCCTTGAAAGTTACTCTACTGACAAGACACGTGGAACTAAGTTAGTGGCCTTAGCTGGAGAAGCCATGTGGAGACCCTGGCCAATGCTGAGATGCTTACAAAGCCACTGGATCCAAAGACTCTACCCACTGGCCTGTGATTGTCCTGCATTCGGCATCATTGCATGTACTTTGTGAGTCTGAAGAGGACTTTATAGATTGGTATTTAACATATGGGCTGATATCGAACTTAAGGGCTTGGAGTGGACTGGGTCGGGATACTTTCTTAATGTACAATTACCCTTATATAAAACTCTCATATATCTGAGTGGCTATGAATTTGTTTCTCTAGTCTACTCAGCCTGACACAGTTTCCTACTTGAGGATAGGCAAAATATATTAGCATATTATCCTTATTCCTAGTAATGGAGTGCTTAAGCCAGAAAAAAATCCTAAATAAAAATTTACTGAATAAATAACTGACTATAAAGAGTTCACAGAATTGTATGTGATGATTAAAAGGTGAAAACAAATGCATTATTTAAAGATATTGATAATTAAAATGCAATATAAGACACTCAATGAGATGGATTGACACAGTGGCTAAAATAGCAGGTTCAAACATATTAATAACATATAATATAACCTTTTATTTTCTAGATCTGCAAAGAGATCTGGGAAAGTTAGTATATACATTATGGTCCCTTGAAAAGAATGTGTAGTATAAAAAAGTTATCAGTTTTGGTTATTGTTCGGTGCCATGGATTCAACCCTAAGTACAACAGAATGACAATCGTGCCGCCACACAATTGTTCTTATGTCTGAATCCATTGTAGCCATGCGTCGGTTCAACTATTCAGAGGGCCCCCTCTTCTTTGTTGTCCTGTGTGTGTCACACACACATACATATATATATAATTAAAAACTGTTCTCTAGCTTGCATATTATTTTTAAAAATAATTTTGGGGGCTCTTGCAGCTCTTATTCCATACATCAATTGTCTAAGCATATTTGTACATATGTTGCCATCATCATTTCCACAACATTTTTTACTTGAGCCCTTGGTGTAAGTTCCTCTTTTGCCCCTCCTGCCCCCACCCTCCCACCCTTGTGAATCCTTGATCAATTATAGATTTTTATTATTATTTCCTATCTTACACTGTCCATTGTCTTCCTTCACCCGTATTTCTGTTATTCACCCATTTCGGGGAGCTGTATATCCAAACTTGTGATGTTCCCCCTTTCTGCCCCTTCTCCCTCCCCAGCATTGCCCTCCCCTCATGATATCAATACTCCCACTACTTTACCTATATCTGTCTTGAATTCTATGTGTTGAGAGCTCTTATCTGTACAAATGTGTGTTCTCTGGTCAGGCCAGAGATTTATAAGGTAGAACTGCGTCATGGTAATGTGTGTGTGTGTGTGTGTGTGTGTGTGTGTGAGAGAGAGAGAGAGAGAGAGAGAGAGAGAGAGAGAGAGAGAGAGAGAGAGAGAGAGAGAGAGAGAGGGAGGGGCGGGGGGAGAAAGTATTCAGGAACTAGAGGAATGATGTGAGATTTGTTGGTGCTATACTACACCTTGATTGAATCATCCCTTCCTTGACCCTTCTGTGGGAGGATATCCCATTGTCTACACCTGGGCTTTGGGTCTCTACTCCAGCACCCCTCATTTTGCATTGATATAGTTGTTTGTTATGGTTCTTTTGATACCTGATCCTGTTGACACCTTATGCTCACACATACTTGCGTGCTTCTTCCTTGTGGGCTTATTTGCTTCCCTGGTAGATGGCTGCTTATTTAACTTTGACCCCAGACGCTATATCTTTTGATAGCTGGACAACATCCGCTCTCCTCATATTTGCTTGTGCAACTATTTTGTCTTCAGTAATCGTGTCAGGGCAAAGAAGGTGAGTATCAAAGAGTGCCAGATATCAAAACAAAGTGTTCTTGTGTTAAGGGAGGCCTGGAGAAGAGACCCAAAGTCTGTCTGCGATCTTAATACTCAACATATAAATAGATGTACATTGGCTGCTATCCCTTTCATTATAAATGAATATATACTCATAGCTTTTGCCTCCTATTTCTTTCCTCTATTTCCTTTTACCTTCCTCTACTATCATGTTCACCCTCCATTCAGCTCTCAGTAATCCTTCTTGAATACATTGCACTTGATTAAACCCCACCAGGCATTATATGCCCTCCTTGCCATCAATTTTAGATCTCTTGTTGTTCCCCTTATCTTTGAGTTTGTTGGCTCCCCACTCTACCCCCCCCATGCCCCTCCTTTCCCACGTCCTCCCTGAACCACCAGTCCATTGTTTTCTCCTCAGGATTGTTCATCCTGCCTTTCTTATATAGATAGACATCAGGTGAAAGAAAAACAAAACACAAAACAAGAAAAAAATGGATAGTTCTAGGTCAGTCTGCTGATCCTTATGTATATTTTCCAATCAGGTCTGATGAGGTGCCAAGCCCTGTCCCCATGTCAGAAGTCTATTTTCAGGATTCCTCAGGGACTTTGTTACTTGCTGCCCTGTTGCACTCCCTTCACATTTCACCCTACTGTGAATGGGGCAGACTGGGCCCACATTCCGCAGAGTGTCTCCCCGGCTGTCCCCCTAAGTACCGTGGGTCAGTGAGGGAATGCCCAGTCTCATGTGGGGCTGGCCCTGTGGTCCTCTCTGTATATTATTTTCTTTTGAGTCTGGTTGGTGTTTGTCAGAGCGACTCAACAATTGTTGGGTGCCATGAGAAAACAGATTTGGTGGTTGGAAAAGCTGGGGGGAAACTTTAAGACTGTTCTATTGGCCACTAGGCCTCTCCCTTTTACCCTTATACTACCAAGTTCTGTAAGCATTCTGTACAGCTACATGAGGGTAAATCAAAAAGTATTACAACTAGGATTCCAATTCATATCTGTATAATTTACCCAAATTTATCCCAAACAGAACATGTTTAAACATGTCTCTGTACTCAGTGGGTGGCTGCAGAGATCTCTCAGTAATGACTTGTGTTAGTTTTGTCAGGGTGCCTCAGGGGGAGGGGGAGATACATTTATGTCATAGAAAAAATATTTTACGGTCAAGACTATTATCAAACGTTTAAGAAAATGAAAAGGAACACTTTCTCCGATCATTGAGGCTTTGCAACAAATGTGTAGTAATGCTGCCCGAGGGAAGGGATGGCGCGAGGGCCATGTCTGATTGTTTCTGTCCACGAAAAGGAGAATCCAACTTCATATCTGCCCTAGGACGATTCCTATGAGGCAGAAGTCACACATGGCTCCACCTTCCAATTTCCTTTCCCCGATTCTGACACCAACCAGCACTCATACAAACCCTACTTTTCCGACTGGTCCAATAAGTATTGCAATCGCCACACAGAACTCCCAGCTAACACTCACGGTTATGACAGTTTGTGAGGTCGGTTAACAGATTACATCACGTAAGTCAGGATGAGCAAGCATGAGGGATGCAGTCTTTGCCCATAGCAACACCTCTTCCCCATCATCCCGACAGGCAACTCTGGTCCACTTCTTCTCAGCTCCATGGTCGCTTGGCCTCTGCCCCAATGTGTGTTGCAAAACTCCTTCAGCACTCATAAATGCCCAAAGGGAGCCTGACTCTGCCAACCAGCCTCGTGCCTCAAGGTACTCTGGGGTAGTTCATACCCAGTGGAATGGCATAGCTGACCAATTCTAGACTTAAGAAACCACTACAGTGGATGGGAGTTATAAACACCATATCATAGATGAACCATACCAAGCAATTTCACTTCACCATTCTGTCCCACATAAAACAATAGTTTTTAGATGGTTCAAGGATTTTAAGTAAACAATACCTAAAGGATGAATTGAGTGGGAAAAACATAATGCAGAAAAGGGAAGTAATCAGAGAACTATCATTGATGCTATAGTTATTGAAATTGAGATCTTATATGGTTTGCCATTTTCAATTTTAAACAAGCCTCTTGGCTTCATCAAGATTTTGGAATCTGCTCATTTCCTGAGGCAATCAATGAAGACAAAATGGGTGCATAAGCAAATGTGGTGAAGAAAGCTGATGGTGCCCAGTTATCAAAACAAAAAGCATCTGGGATGTTAAAGACTTGAAGATAAACAAGCAGCCATCTAGCTGAGAAACACCAAAGTCCACGTGGAAGAAGCACACCAACTTGTGTCTTCATGAGGTGTTGATGGAATTCACCAGTCTGATCCAGAGAGGAAGCGCTCATCGAAACAATAGCTTCCCTGGGAATCTGCTGGGCCATGTCCATGCAAAGCACAAAGGCTAGTTCCTGGGGTTGTGGGGGCTGTTTGGGGGTTCCAAAGAGGTAATCTTGAATCTTCATAGATTTTCCTGAAGGACACAACTGCACTGGTGAGAGAAAGTGCCGGAGAGGTGTGCTGAGGAATTTTCTTTTCCATCATAACAATTCACTTGCTCCTTCTTGGAAAACAGTAAGGGCTATTCTGTAAGAATTTCATTAGGAAACCTTACTCCATCCATGCTACAGCCCCACACTGCCCCTTCAGACTTTTTCTTCTCCAAACTCAGGGAACTTTGAAAGGGAAACTGATGATTTTAATCCCTCAAGGGTGATAATTTTTTTTCTTTTGATGTGGTGTACATAGAAGAACACTGAATTCTAAAGGTGAGACTTAAAGAGATGGAAATACTTCTCTCAGGCGTACAGACCTAGGTGGAGATATGTTAAGAAACAATAGTTTCACATATAGATATTTTTGTTTAATAAAGTTTCTATTATTTTGTAGCTATACCTTTTTACTTAGATTTGTATATGAATTCAATTTGTACTTTCCTTTCATCATTTGAAGTAAAAACCCTGAAGAGATTTAAAATAAGAATCGATCTAATAACGGCACATTGGTATTTCTTGAGGCAGTCAGTTTATGCTTCATAACAAACCATATCAAAACTCAGTAGCTGTCAAACGTTAAATTTTATCATCAGTTAAGTATTGGTAGGTTGTCTGGTTTTCAGTTATTTGAGGGTAGGCTTGTCTGGGCTTGGCTCCAAGCTGCAGGTTCGGTTCAAATCTGTTCCATGAGTCTCCCATCCTTCTTGGAGCAGATGCAACTGAAAGCATGTTTTTCTTATGTCAAAAGGCAGTCATAGAAACACATGTCAAGGCTTTGAAAGCCATTGCTGCCTCAAACCACATCTACTAACACCCTACTGGCTACAGTAAATCATCTGACAAAACCCGAACCCATAGAGCAGTGACATCGTACACTCTGTCCACCTGAGCCCAGGCCAACAGGATCGATATTCAGTACTTGTAGAGGGAAACTTTGAGAACAATTCTTCATTCTGTTACAGTTCTCAGTAAAAGTTTGTTAGATAAGTGAATGAAGCTGGCAGAAATAATAGTCCACCTGACGCTCTAAAGGCCAGCAAATACGGAGACGGGTCCCACAGTTCTGAGAAGTACAGCTGGGGAAGTAGTCAGGAGCACTGCCAAGGTCTGGATATGTATGATGTCTTGAACATGACCCAGCAAAAATAACCAGACACTAAGTGCACATTCAATACTCACAAGGCTCCTACAAAGAAAAAACACATACAAGGGGGTACCCCCCAAAAAATGGAAATTTTTTTTTCAGAGCTATGTGTTTAGATTTTTTACAAAACAACCTTATCACCTTCAAAGTGCTCTCTGTTACATTTAATACTTTTCTCAAATCTGAGATTCC
This sequence comes from Tenrec ecaudatus, assembly GCF_050624435.1. Taxonomy (NCBI): domain Eukaryota; kingdom Metazoa; phylum Chordata; class Mammalia; order Afrosoricida; family Tenrecidae; genus Tenrec; species Tenrec ecaudatus. Next base: position 94,983,317 of record NC_134536.1, read on the forward strand.
ATTCTTGGAAACATTTTTCAAACTCATCTGTTTAAATGGCTGACAGCACCTCCCTCATTTTGGGTGTTTTTTTTCTTCACCTCTTCTACATTGTCAAATCACTGTCCTTCCATGGCGCTCTTCATTCGCAAAAACAAAAAGAAGTCATATGGAAAAAGGTCACGTGAGTAAGGTGTGTCGGGCAAGAGAGCCATGCTGTGTTTTGCCAAAACCGGTGCACTGAGATGGCTGCGTGAGCAGGCGCATTGTTGCTGTGGCAAAGCCGGTGCCCGTCTGCCACAAAGCAGGCCTTGCTTGTCACCCACTTTCACACGATCTTTTCAGAGCCGCTCAGTAGAAAGCTCGATTAACAGTCTGATCTGGTGGAACGAATTCCAAATGCAGCGCGAGTCGACATTTTCATCCATCCGTGACGTTGACAGGTGTCCAGAATGAGGTTTGTCATCATTTGTCACCTTTTTTGAAAGGAGAAAACCACTTGTACACTTGAGTTTTTTCCGTAGTGCTGTCCTTTTAAGCTGTGTTCAACATCTCAACAGTTTCTGTGGCATTTTTCCTGAGCAGGAAACAAAATTTTAAAGCCACACCCTGTTCTCTTAAATTGGTTCGAGCAAAACTGCTTTTACAAAAAGAGTCACTGTGACCAGAGAGACTCTTCCCAGCAACCCCACAGGCTGCACTAGGCAGAGATGTTCACCTAGCAGGCAAAATGCCCATTAGAAAGCTCCGCTCTGCCCAATGCCGTTGGAGTGCTGTGGTTTTTTGTTGGGGGGGGGGGGTAATCCCTCGTTTGTCATATGAGAGAGTAAGTAATGATGTTTGTTGGTTCCAAATGAACTTGGCCATTTTAACCTCCTCTTTACTGAAACATTAATCATAAATATTGAGAATTGTATAAACATGCCTTTGGAAACATGCCATTCATATTTTAAAGCAACATTTTGTTTTACTTTAGGGAAATACACTTTGCCAGATGTATCTACTTTACTTTACTTAAAGATAATGACCCAGACAGAAAGCTGAGATTCTCCAAGTGGCTAAGTAACATTCAGAGAATGATTCAGGCAGTAGGAAAAACAAAACCTAAGAATAATCACCATTTGAGAGAAAATGCAGTGGTGTGATCCAGAATACAGTCCGTGGAGTCCTTACCTTCCCAGTTCAGTCATTCTGTAAAAGGGAATGATCATCAGCAACAATATCAACCTTGAAGGGTTGTAGTAAAAATTAAAAATATAGAGAAAGCGCTTAAAGCATACGAAGCACTGAAACGTGAACTTTGCCATAAGTAGATGATTTTTGTATTTTCAGCCTTAGGTGGACTAGAAAGAGCAGATATCATTGAAGTTTTAGTATCTCATATAGGTTGAGGTGAAATCTTTAGTGGAGAGGGCAGGTTGGACAAAGGCTTTTTATATATATATAAAATGTGTGGTGGTTTTTTGAAAGAGCAGGTGGTCTGTGCGGATGATAGTCTCAAATTCTCCTGTGTCCTCTCAACAATTTTCTGTCAACAAGACAGAAAATATATTTGATCTGCTTCTAACAACGAGGCAACTACGGGTTGAGTGTCTCTACTAACCTAAGCAGCAGAGCACAAGTGCACAGCATGGAAGTGAGGGCTGGGTCTACAAGTATTTCCAGTTGATCTTTTAAAACAATTTTAAACTTATAAAAAGAAGTATGACTATGGCCTTCCCTCAGAGATGCACCCGTTGCCTAGAAATGCGTTTTCAGAAGGCGCACACAGGCATGTTTAAAAATTAAACTGGCCTCCTCTTCTGAGAAGAAACAGCCCGAGGACAAACAACTGGGCAGATTGATCAAAGGAATTCAGACGAGGAATCATTGTGTCTCTTGATTGTAACCCTGATATTGAGGAGATGATCTTAAAATAACTAGGTGAGGAAAACACTGAAAACATCAATATACATTTTATGTGATTTCTAAAAGAGTCTATATTTTACCTCCTCTAATTCCTTCCAGATTTATCTAAATTAATTTTGTTCTCCCTCGTGATTCCCTACCAAAATGTATATACTTATTTTAGGCTTCCTAATATTGCCTACTTAGATATCTATAAGTGAACCTTAGTGGTGTAGGAGGTTACATAGCATGCTGCAAATGGAAAGTTTGGTGGTTCAAAACTACCAGTCACTCTTAGAAAGAAAGATGAGGCTTTCTTCTCCTGTCCAGACTTACCCTAGCGAGTAGCCCTACTCTGCCGAGCATGGTCACTGTGAACCAGAACAAACTCAATGGCAATGGGCCTTTGATATCCTCTTAGATCAGGCGTTCTTAGAAAACAAGATGCCTGTTTGGTAATGATGATAATAACTGACATTTAAGTATCCCTAGAAGATTTATAAATGACTCCTACGTGATTTTCATTTTCTTTTATAAAATCCCTGTAAGAGGTTTGCATGCTTTCAGCACCATGTAAAACATTTTGTATATTTCCATAATCCTGTTGGGTTTAATTAAAATTAAAACTGGTTTGTGTGTGTTGAATTAAAATCGTGCTAACTCCTTAACTTTTTTTTTATCCAAACCAATAAAGAAAGGAATGGGAGCTTTTAAATGCTTTCACGTTTTCATTTGTAGAAGCCAATATATCACTGGTTTAAAAATTATGGAAGTATCATTTGACTATTAAAGTAATAGATATAGGGCAGTGGCTAAGTCAACCAAGTCCCTTACGTATGTAGTAAGCCATGCCCCTTTTCTTTTCCCTGCTCCTTTCTGATTTCCTGAGTCCTGGTCAGCATTGTAAGCATTGTATAGGAGCCTCATGAAGCATGTACATTATGAAAGACACGGAGCATTGTCTGCATTCAAGAAGATGATTCCTCAAGGAAAATGTTCTCAAACCCATTGTGATGATTGTACAACTTTTCTTGATGTGATTGATAAGTGAATTGTATGCCAGTAAAATTGTTTTCAGGAGGTATGACCTTACTAAGGGTGTGATCTTGAATGCTTGACCTTTAAGTACATGAACCTCAGTTTCTACATAAGTTCATTGTTAAAATTAATGTTATAACTAACACTGTTTATCAATAGTAGAAATTCAGTAAAACGGTGTTCTCATTTCTACTGAAAAGAAATCAAACTCTTTCAAAAGAACGTGGTTCTTGTATTAATTAGTGGTGGGGGTGCAAAATGGCACAATCATCTTGAAAAATGATGTGAAGGTTCCTCAGCAGTTAAATACAAAGCTATCATATTATCCAGAAATTCTACTCTTAGGTATATAACCAAGGAAGTTGAAAACAGCAAAGCAGATAACTAAAGAAGGGTCTTCAACTAATTTGTGAGAAAATTCCATTGAAGCCCCTCATATACCAATGTTCGTTGCAGCACTATTCACAGTAGCCAAAAGGTGGAGATAACCCAAATGACCACAGATGAATGGATAAAATAAAATACTCCCCTTGCATAAAGAGAAATGAAGTTCTAATACACGACACAGTGTGGATGGGCCTTGAAAGCATTATGATATGTTAAGCCTAAATCACAAAAAGGATGAATATTTTTATTTCACTGACATTAAGTACATATAATGGGTGAAGATATACAGATTAGAGTGGTAGCCATCAGGTGGGAGAAATGGGGGAAGTGGAGGATCACTGTTTAAGTAGAGTAGAAATTTTGTTTTGAGATGAAAAATTTGGTAACATATTAGAGATGGTTTTACAACTTGATCGATATAATTGGTTTTATTGAATTGGACATGTAAAAAGCATTGAATTGGCAAATGTATCCTTCATATTTTTACAACAGCCAGCATTTTGAAACTAGAAAGCAATTCTTTCACTTCACCCAGACCATCACTTCACCCCAGTCAGTACTTCTTCTTTAGGAAGACACAGTTTTGTATAGCCCTTCAGGGCCCACTTAAATTTTGACATTTCTCTATTGGAAAATGAACTGTAGCTATCAATCCACGTTTCACTACAATGATACCCTTCAATCACTTAACCAGAGCTGAATTATAATCTCATATAACATGTGAGAACACGTTTGTTGTGTGGGACAGGCTTCATATGAGATTATAATTCAGCTCTGGTTGCAAGTGATCGAAGTAATGTCATTTTCTCTGACAAGACTTTTCTATTTTTCATGAACAATTTAAAACCCATGTATCATTCAAAAAATAATTCACCTCTTCTTCTGGGTTTTTTTTGTGCACCTGTAAAGCAGATTTTAAACGATGTCAAAAACCACTGGTTAATTTCACTGCACTCAAGTTGCCAGTGTTTCTCTAGCCTAGAACAGAAAGCCCATTCAAAGCGAACTGGACAGAGAGGGGGCCTACTATCTAGAACGTGATTTTTTTTCTTATTGAAAAAATGAGAAAGGGGCTACAACCTAAATATTATTCGAATGAGAAATATTTTCTTTTAAAGAATCAGACTGGATTTGAGTACTAGAAAGGAAAGCCAATGAATTAAGAAATGATTAATTTACATGCAGAGTACATTTTCTGTGGTCTTAGAATTCTTTCAACTCAGACTTTTCTCCTATGGGCATTGATCATGAACTAAATAAAAGTAAAACACTGCCAACAGTATTGGCTGTTTTCCCATAGTCCCCCTGATGGACCAGATCTTGTGCTAGGGACCGAGGACAGTGACAGACAGGACACGGTCCCTGGTCACAGCCTACTGATGGATACAGATGTGTATCCAGCATAAAGTATAGAAACCAAATGATAGAAGTGCTCAAGTCAAGGGAATAAAAGTATTTTAAAAAGCACAACAGGAGAATAAAAGTAGAAATAATGAATTCATAGTCAGGGGGCTGGTAAACTTATCATATAAAGGTTAAACTTTATTTTGAACCATGAAAAGGATTTTTTTTTAAAAACTTGAAAAATAAAAGGTTTTGTACCACTTTAAATAAGTCCTTTGCTTCAAGTTTTCCCACTGCAATATGCCTTTTGATTCCGTGAGTGCACTGGTATGTTCATGGATGTGAACTGATGAACCAAGTACAGTGAAATCCTATATACACACGCACACACATTTTTTGTTGTTTGCAGAAAAAGAAAAATTGTATTATAGTTGAAATGGCAAGAGGAAATGAAGACGAATGTGATATCCAGGAAGCATTGAGTAGTCAGTTGCATGTGGCTGGAGGAGAAGAGAGAGATGGTAATGAATATGTTGGGTCTCTGTTGAGCCACAAAGACTGTGCACAGATGGTGCCGTGACCAGACTGTGATCCAGAAAAGTCACATCTGGCGGCATCATCAGGAGAGAGCTATTATAATAAAGACCCTGGAACTAGTGTAGTAGTCTGGGGATGAGATAGTAGGAGTCTAGAATCCTGCAGCCATTGGGATTTTGAAAAGCAGTGAATATAACAGACATTAGAAGATCAATTCAATTAGTCTCAATAATTCCTGACCTACAGGGGGTCCGGAGGAAGGGCAAGTTGAAGCTAGGAAAATAGCCCGTTGTTGTATTGGGCTTGGATGGATGGAACGGTAGCAATTGGGTACAGTTATTGAGGAATGGAAAATAAAATGTATTGAGAAGAAGGGGGCCTATGAGTGGTGACCAAGAGTCCATTAAAAATGTGACATCATCAGCACGAAGGAAACCAGGTAAAACCACAGGTGTGGCCTTAATGTATTAGCGTGAATAGCGTTTTTCAACCTGTTTGTGTAATTAAACAATAGCCATTCTAACAGCTGAACTGTTTTCCACTCTTAATGTCAGCGGCATGGTGTAAAATATGATGAATAGATACATACCGCTTTACAAGCTTCCCAAAAATGAAAGTCACTGCTATCAGGTCAATGCCTACTCACAGCGACCCTATAGGACAGGATAGAACTGCCCTTGTGGGCTTCCAAGACTGTCATTCTTTACAAGAGTAGGAAGCTTCATCTTTCTCTGGGTGGTTTTGAGCTGCTGATTTTAAGGTTCAAGTCAGCACCCCAACATGTAACCAGGGCTCCCACTTATAAGCCTAGGACACAGGAAATTTCTGATGTCCAAAATCTGACTGAGCACCTCCCGGTATTCTTGTTCAAGAATGTCCTTCTTCCCTCCTGTTAGTCTCCGGACCTATTGGTGCTAGGTGTTACCGTGAGAAAATAAAAACGTACCAATATACTGGAGAGCACTTTTTCTGCCACCTTTGGTGTGTCACTCTGGAAGGTGGTGGTTCCACAGCCTCCACAATGAGGAAGCCGGCTGCCACAGGTTCACCTACCTGAAACAAACCAAGATGAAACTTTATGGCTTCACTTGTACATTGAGGTGTTTCAATATTAGTGATTTTATGTTCTTTTATTCTTAAAGAGGAAACCCCAAATTTTAGATATGCACCTTCAATAAAACTTCTACTGGCCGGTGCTTATCCCACCCCTGTGGCTCTGAAAGTGATTGCTCAGCACGGGAAGGGAAGCAGCAGCCTCTTGCCTGGCTGTCTAGTACATGGTTGTGCCCCAGTGTGGCACGCCTCAGCTCCTCAGTTACAACTCTTCAGTGACAGGAAGAAAAAAAATAGCCATGTAGTTGATTCTGACTCATGGTTCCCCTTGTGTTACAGAGTAGATTGCCATTTCGTGAGAGTTTCTTGGCTACAATCCTTATGGACGAAGGTCATCAGGCCTTTCATTCAGGGTGCTGCCAGGTGGGTTTAAACCACCAACCTTTCCATTGGATGCTGAGAGAAAGCCATTTGCACCACCCAGAGACTTCATTTAGGGGCACTGTTGGTCTGTGTTGTAGCATCCTTCCAACTCTAGCGACCCTACGCACGACAGAAGGAAGCATCCTCACAAGGGATACTATGCTTCAGCCGATCTTTGCAGCCCCTGTGCCAATCCCTCTGTCCAGGGTCTTCCTCTTCTTGCTGCCCCGCTGCTTTACCAAGTGTGATGTCCTTCTCCCGGGGTGACTCTCCGAATAACATGTCCAAAGCACGTGAGACGAAGTCTTGCCATCGTGACTTCTAAGGAGCATCCTGGCTGTACTTCCTCGGAAGCAGATGTACGTGTCCATTTGGCGGTTCACGGCACTTTCAGTGCACCACTTCACCAGCACCACAATTCAGTTGCGTCGATTCTTCCCTTGTCTTCCTTAGCCAATGCCCAACTTCCACATGCCTGCGAGCCAATTGAAAACACCATGGCTTGTCTGAGGCCCACCTTAGTTGTCAAAGTGACATCGTTATTTTCCAACACTCTAAAGAGGTCTTGTGCAGCTGATTTACCTAATGCAAAGTGTCTTTGGATCTCTTGACTGCTGCTTCCATGAGCATTGATTGTGGACTCAAGCAAGACGAAATCCTTGACAACTTCAACCTTTTCCCCTTTTATCATGTTGCCTGCCTATTGGTTCGGTTGTGAGGATTTTGGTCTTCTTTGCGCTGAGTTGTAATCCATACTGAAGACTGAGATCCTTAATCTTCATCAGCAAGTGCTTCATGTCCTCCTCCCTTTGAGCAAGTCGGGTTGTGCTGTCTCCATACCAAACGATGTAGAGAGCCTTCCTCCGATCCTGATGCAACGTTCTGCTTCATATCATCCACCTTCTCTGATAATCTGCTCAGCATACGGACTGAATAAGTTTAGTGAAAAGATACAACCCTGACACATACTATTCTTGATTTTAAACCACGTAATATTCCCTTGTTCCAGTCATGATTGCCTCTCGAGCCATATCCAGGTTACATATCAGCACAATGGAATTCCCAATCTTCTGGAATTCCATTCTTCTGGAATTCCCATTCTTCTCAAGGCTATCCATAATTAGTTATAGTCCACACAATTTGTTAAGGGCAGTATTGACGTTTAATTGTGGACAAATGCAGAAAGCATACCCTGAACTAATTTATGATGGTTACATTCCTACACACAAGCTGTGATCTTACACAGGGGTTCCCAGTGGTATGGAGCGGCAAGAGTTCTGGCAGGTATTCTCTGAGTCTTCTGGGGGTTCTTACTGACAGTTGGCCATATTGACTAGAGCACCTCAGTAGTCAGAACTGTGGTAATGACCTTGAAGCTCAAACCATCAGGCTCTCTGTCCTATTCTTCCCATAGGCTTCCTGGCCTTTATGTAAATTTGACCAACTTTTAATTTTTTCCTCACAAATCTTCAAGCTTAATAGTTTTGAAGGGCAAATAACCAGATGGCATCTGCCTTCAGAGTCAAGGTCTCAAGGCTTACAAGCCTAAGTGGTGAAAAATTGTCTTTTTATACTTTTATATCAGAAAAAAATTGATGCAGTTTACCCTGCATCCATATAAATAAAATGAGTTAAAAGTGTTTTTCTCTCAAACAAAAGGAGGTCAGATTCACTATCTACCTAAATATAAGCACCTTTGCCAGACAACTTTTAAACAGCCCTAGCTCATTCTCTGGCTCCCTATACATACACACACACACACAAACACACACACACACACACACCACTCACAGATTATTATGGAAAGTAAAAATGACAGCATATGAATAAATAATTTTAATTAGAAACTCAATACAAACTAGGGCTACCCACCAGTCAGGGGAAAACCACTGTAATTCTGGAATTTGTGAGATTACTTTCAATCACCAACATAGTGTCTTGGTTTTATTAAATACTTTGGCTCTGGGTACACTGGACACAACCCTTTGAAGAAATTTGAAAAATAAATACTGAGGCACTTCTGGGAAGATGATGTCATGAGCAGGTCTAAAATTCTGACTCTCTTACACTAGCTCCCAGAAAAGCAAATGCAGGTCTGTAATCTGGATTCCCTAAGAACTCACAGGGTTGCAACAATTAATCACAAACTGAAACAAGAGAAACCAGACCTAGGAGGTAAAAAGCAGCAAGCAAACTCATGTAAGGAGAAAGTTTTGTGTCTGTCTGTTTGAGCTGAATGTTTTTGTCACTAAAGACTGTATGTGCATTTCAATCTTACTTTTCTTTCTCTTTTTTAAGCTACTCAGACCACTATTAGCTGTGAGGGATAAGGAATTGGGTGGGTTTGTTTTAGTTATTTTTTAAAAAGAAACATACTATATATGTACTTCACAGCCAATCTCAAAAAACGAAATCAATAACAATATCCTGTTAAACCTTCCTTTTTTTCCTCCCTGCCACCCCATCCCTGCCCTCTCCGATTCCCATCCCTGTCCCTCGACTCCTTCTGTTGGTCATCAAAGTCTTGTCTCCCAGTGTGTGAATCTCGTTTCTTCAGTGTTTCTCCTTACAGCAATGGTGATATTAAATATTTATCTTGTATGATTGACCGTGTTTGCTAAGTATAAAGAAGAAGTTTTAAAACAAATATACATATATGTGTATATATATGTATATGTCTAAATTATCTCAGAGGAAGATTGTGAAGTTTAGAATATGCAAATTACATCAGTATTTTTGGAATTTTTCATAACCAAATATGTGTTTTAATGTCATAATTGGGAATGTGGGGGTGGGGAGAAGGCAGTACAACCCAAAAGCTTAATAGTATCTATTTCTGTGTGATTGGATTATGGATAATTTTTTCTTTTTTATATGTTTTTTTAATAAAGAATACAAAAACACGTGTAATTAAAATTTACTTTTTTAAAGCAAGTCTCAAAATTGTATGAATAATGTGTCCTCAACTTGTTAGAATGCCTGGGGGGAGGGAAGGAGACACAAAGGTGTTAGCAGTGGGTTCTTTGATAGGACTTTTATCTTTTATCATTTCTAGATGACTCGTATTTTCTGTTCTGTGTCTGTATTTCTATTCTAACACAAAAATACAATAAGACGGATTTCCACATTAGTTGGGCTCAGCTGTTTTTGAATCTAGTGGTAATGAGCCTAGATTGGGGAGGTTGACTTATATATCAGGTTGTATTCCCCAGAGACATACTCTGTTCCTTAGACGCTGACTTAATGTCATCTATAAGAAACCACTTACAATGTGCATGCCCAGGCCACAGAGAACACTGTGAAGCAGCAAAGGTGATTTAGCACAAACCTCCCATGGAATTAAAAAGCAACCCAAATGTATGATTCACTCATTGTGAGTCATCTTTCGAAACTCAGGACAACATATTATCACTTCAATGACTGATATTTAGTGTTGGAGATGGAGTAATACCATAAGAAACCATTTATTAATATTCTACCCGGCTTCCAGATTTATTTATAACTTATGATTACCATATATTGTAATACATTGTGGTGATATAAAGGTCAAGAAGAGTGACTACAAGACGTTAGAACAGAGAAACTTGTCTGGACATTTTGTAATAGACTGTTACACTTTCATACTTCACCAAAACATGGACAATCAAAGTGCAGCTCATAGCCTGGTGCTTCTCATGTGTTGTTAGGAAGTCAAACCAGTGTCTCCCAAATCTTCTGATTTAAAATGATTTTCCTAGTGGGGAAGATAACTAATTAAACCATTGGGATCCTCTTTGCCCTCCAATAAGCTAACTGGTCTCTATGTCTGGAGACAATAAACTGGAGGTGATGCCTTAGACTTAGATGTACTCATTGCTGTGAGTGAATTCCAACCCACAGCAACCCTGGACGGGGTTTTGAAGGTTTTAAATATTTGGAGGACAGATAGCCTCAACTTTCTCCTGTGGAGCAGCTTATGGGTTCAAGCCATTAACCTTGTAGTTAACAGCCCAATGCTTACTTGACAGTGCCACCAAGATTTCAACATTAAGAACTCACACTCACTATCATCCCTTTGCTTCAGACCGTAATGGCCTATAGGGCAGAGAAGAACCGCCCCTTGGGTGTCTACATTGAGACTACTTAGGACATGGAAACCCCAGCGATCTCTGACCCTCATACTGCGCCTTGATAAGATTTGTTCATTACAGAAAACAAAAAGAACTTTTAAATGTAAAGGGAGTATAAAGTGTTAAGCTGAAAAAAATCAAATAAAATGCAAAGGAGGGAAGAATGTGCTCATTTGGAATTATTCATTCTACAGTACCATGCATCTCCAGAATTTAAAGTACTTTTAACATTTATAATGCTAGTGATTTTGACAAATGTTTTACCATTTTTAAATTCAAGCAAACCATAAATATGTATATGCATATATGAGTGACAGAATCAACCAGACAGAATTACAAAGATTAAAATTATAAATCCTTCTTTAATACCTCTATACTCCAATTCCTCTTTGAGATTAACAGTGGTTTACATTTTGATGAGTAACTTTATCTATGTTCTTAAATGAGCTCATTACTCTTGTTGATTTTACTTTTCTATATTACTATTTTTAATGTTAATTCACTTAACAATAAACTCTTGATATCTTTGCATATGAGTATGTATAAATACATCTGTGGCAGGTAGGTTTTGTGCCAATTTGACTGGGCCAACATTCGAAATAGTTTGGCCATTGAGGACTCCCCAGAGGTGTCTAAGCTAATGGGATCAACTCATGATGAGATCCACGGGAAGCAGCTAGTGCAGGCGTGAGCTCAGGGTGGAGTGCAACCCTTCGGGAAGGTCACCGCCCTCCTCATCAGTCCTTGAGGAGTCTGACCTTCTTCGTCTCCAAGCAGATGTGTGCAGCGCTTCTTCCTCTCTTGCTGCTCTGGAACCCTCATCTAGCTCACTGGCCTCTGGTTCTTGGTCTTGAGCCAACCAAGGGCCACCATTTTGCCAAGACAGATCTGTTTGTGCTTCTGGCAGTGCCTGGTATATACACTATTTCTCAAATACTACAATTTGAGTGGATCAATTATTTGTCAGTATTTCTTTTTTTTTCTTGTTCAGCTTATGCGTACATGAGGTGGTTGATAATACAATGGCTCAATCATCAAAGTGACACCTTCGTGTTTTAATACTTTTAAAAAATGTTTTATGGTGATTTGGGTGCAGATTTACACAGCAAACTTTACGCGTCCAACTATTTGTGTACATTCCTTATGACACTGACTGCAGTCCCCACGATGTACTAGTACTCCTCTTCGTACTTCGTTGCTGAGTTTGCTTTCATTTCCAGCCTTTGGTTGGCTGCTCTGAAGGGGGTCACCTCCTGGTGTTATCGCCCACCTGCTGGGTCTCTGTGAGTCATGGTGATGAGTTAGGTCCAGGCTGGAAGGGTGCTTAAGGGCTTTTGTCTCCAGGGTCTTTTTAGGCCTGGTCTTTGTATGATTTTGAGTTTTGTTCCTTATTTTTCTCAAGTTAGGCTTTCTATTACAACCTCTTTCAAAGCGATCAGCAGTGGTAACCAGGAGCCACCTAGTTCCTCTGGTCTGAGGGTTGGGTCGTGAAGGATAGGGCTAAAGTGGTCCATTAGTCCTTTGGGATAATTTGGTTTCTTGCATTTTTAATTTTTGTAAACTCTTCTTTGTTACAGATAGGGAGAAACCAATAGTTGCAATGACATATCAGGTATGTCTGTGTCATAGATTAGTAGATCTTTACATTGCAAGTCATCCATGAATTACTGAGTGAAGTCCTATTTTGCCATGATATGTTTCTCTTAACACACAACATAATTTTATTTTATATCTAGGATTATATCTATATTCATAACTGATATTGGCTTTAATTTTCCTTTTCTTTGTTACTTTCCTTGTCAGGTTAGGACATGAGGACTAGCAATTCATGTAAAATAAGGCGGGAAATTTTTCATCATTTTCTATGCTCCAGAATAATTCATGAACACAAAGCTTATCTAAACTTTGTAGATTTTCTAGAATACAATCATAAAATTAAATGGACATTTTAAAAATCAAAACTTTGCCTGCCTTTTTAATTTCTTCTATGGTGGCATGTTTATTCGGGTATCTCAAAAACCTTTCAAAATCAACTTTGGTAATGTGTATTTTCCTGGAAAATTAGATCTAATTTATTGAGTGTTTTCTAGAAATTTCTAAATTTCATCTACTTTATCAAATTATTGACAAAAAGATTAACATTGTAATCATATTTTAGCAGTTGCCATTATTCTATAATTTTGCTCTTTTCATTACTAATGTTGCTGATTTACATTTTCTGTTGGTTTTATGAGTCTTGACTGCTTTTGTAGTTGTTTTCATGATCTTCCCAAAAAGACTAATTTTGGTTTCATTGATAAATGAGATTTTTGAACTTCAGTAATACCAGTTTATATAATTTATTAATACGTTCTATCTTTTTCCCTTAACTTTTCCTTTTTCTAATTGCAAGGTGAATTTTTTTTATTACATTGGTGTCTGATAAATCTAGGGTTATATATTTTTCTTTGAGAACTATTTTTAATTCATCCTATATATATTAATATGCATTTCTCTTATCTTAATTTCTTTCACAATAATCTATGTTCTGTTTTATTTATTCATAAACTGAATAGATTTTTAGGGAGAACCTTTTCAAATTCCCAAGTAAATTTTTTACATGTATTTTTCATTATTAAGCAGATTTTTATTTTATTACATGTTGTTTTGGTGAAAGCTTAGACAACAAATTAGGTCCCCTATTTCTTATATATATTGTTCAATGATATTTGATTCATTTCCCACATTGCAAAAAAAATCTTGTTATTGGGGAGCATGTAAAAGTGAGCTGATGTCAAGGAGTTCAGGAAAAAAAGAATGTTTTGAAACTGATTGTGGTAGCAATTGTACAATATTGCTTGATGCGATTGAGTTATGGAATGATATGATATCTGTATTAACTCCCGATGAATGGATTTTTTTGGGGGAAAAATCTTGTTATATCTAGGGGTTTATTGAATACTTTCAGAGAGCACTTTTGGCTGGTACGTTTTTTTTTCCTTTCCAATGCTTCTTATGTTTCTATGACAGACATTGTTGGGCAAGCCTCTTATAAACAACCTGTCTCAGGAATGTTTTTCTTCTCTATCTCAAGCACTGAGAAATATACTCTACCCATATTTATTATTATTAATGTGCTTGAGTTTTCTACTATCTTGCTATATGTTTTAAATTTGGGATTCTTTCCTCTTTCTATTTTTTTTTCATTTGGGATGAGGGATTGTTGATGCTGTTGTTGTTGGTGCTTGTTATACTTGCTAGACAGATGGAATTTTGACATTTTAGTTATAATTTCCTACTACAGAGATTGGCAAGCATTTTTCTAAAAGAGCTAGAGTGTTCTTTCACCCACCATGCAGTCTTTGTTGAAACTTTTAAACTTCGCTGCTGAAGTGTATGTCCAATCGTAGACAGCATGGCTGTGTTCCAATAAACCTTTTTTTTGAAGCAGGCCACAAGCCAGATTCAACTTACAGGGTGTACTTCCCTACTCCTTTTGAAAGTTATACCAACTATTTTAAGACCACCCATTGAATAGCTTCCCTTCCATTTTCTTCACTGTCTCCTGAAAGTCCTGTCCGGGCCTTTGATACCTCCTACTCCACGTCTCGGCTGCTACTTCTCTTTGCTACCCGACCTCCTGGAAGATTTTCTTTTTGATTAGAGACCATGGCCTTGGTTACACATCAAATGGGGCAGGGACAGCAACAATCTCCTAACTTCCCACTTGCAGACTTTCTCTTTTCTTTTGCCTTGCCTCTTTTATTTTTTCTGACCATTCGCTCAATTGATTATCTGGTAGCTTTCCCGTGTGGCAGATGGAAAACGATTACAATGCCCTAATACATGCTCCGGGGCATTGCTCCTGTATAGAGCAGAGGGCACCACTCCCCAAGTGGATTTCTCAAAGCTATGTCTTTAAATTTTTTTAACAAAACAACCTTATCACCTTTAAAGTACTCTCCATTACATTTAATACATTTGTCAAATCTGTGATTCCATTCTTGGAAACATTTTTAAAACTCATCTGTTTGGATGGCTGACTGCACCTCCCTCATTTTTTGCTTTACCTCTTCTGCATCATCAAATCGCTGTCCTTTTCTGTCCCTCTTCATTCATGGAAATAAAAACAAAAAGTCACAAGGAGCAAGGTCAGGTGAGTAAGGTGCATGGGGCAAAAGAGGCACACTGTCTTTGGCCAAAAACTGGTGCACTGAGATGGCTGTGTGAGCAGATGCATTATTGTGGTGGCAAAACCAGTCCCCTCTGCCACAAATCAGACCTTTTTTGTCCCACACTGTTAAGCAATCTTTTCAGAACCTGTAAATAGAATCCTTGATTAACAGTCTGGCCTGGTGGAATGAACTGCAAATGCACTATCCCCATCACATAAAAAAAACCAAATGAGCATTTTCTTGATCTTTGATTTCATGTGATAAGCTTTTTGTGGATGAGGTGACGACGACATCTTCCACTGGCTTAACTGATGTTTGCTTCTGGGGTTGTAAGAACAGTACCATGTCTAGTCATGGGTAATTACTTTGCAAAAAAGTCTGGGTTGCTTTGTAGTGGTTCTTTCAATGCATGGCATGTTTCTACTGGATGCTCTTTTTCCTGGTCAGTAAGAACCCAAGGCACAAATTTTGCAGTAATTCTTCTCATTCCCAAATCTTCCATTAAAATTCACTGAACCAAGCTCCAAGATCGTCCAGATAACTTCCCCATCAAATATCACACAAACTTTGTTGATATTTTTGTCCTTTTGGAAAGTTGACGAATGTCTAGAACAAGGTTTGTCATCAATCAACATTTCACCTTTTTTGAAATGAGAATGCCATTCTTACACTTGAGCTTTTCCCTAGTGCTGTCCTTGTAAGCTGTGTTAAGCATCCCAACAGCTTCTGCCACATTTTTTTGTGAGCAGGAAACAAAATTTCACAGTCCCACACTGTTCTCTTAAATAGGCCAGCACAAACAAATGAGGTTCAAGCGAAACTGCTTTTACAAAAAAATTCACTGTAACCAGAGAGAACCTTCCAAAGTGATGCCACTGGGTGCACTAACTCAGAGTGAGATACTTGATGCTCCCCTAGCTGGAAAAAAATGCTACTATGAAAGTTTTGCCCAGTGGAGCTTTTTTCCATTTTTTTAGCAGGATACCCTCTTGTGTGTGTATTTATTTAATTGGTCAAGAGCTTATGTTGATGGTTGTAAGGAATGCACATTGAAAAAGCTCTTCCTCAGTAACGGCCAATGAATTTCCTTCAAAAGATACACTTGTTACAAATTTTAAAGATCTTTCAGCACTCCAAATAAGAATTTTTATATCTCCAGAAATATCTTCACTTTATCTTTGGGGGAAGAATGAGTATAATGTCAATCTATAAATGTCTCCCAGGAAGATGCCATATTTACATAGTACCATAAAACCTGCAACATCCAGGATCTAGGGAAGGCAGGAACCCGTGAGAGAAGGGAAAAAAAATATTTCACCTAACTAAAGAGTGGTCAAAAAGAAATAAAATTGTATCTCTTCAAAGAAAATGTGAAAGATTTATTAAAATGTAGTCCCATTGAGTTCTCACGGTTTCACTGTATAAAAATGGCCCAAACTGCCAGGATATTTTGAGAGACTATACATAATATTATACTAAATATCAGAACAGTGGTTACCTCTAGGATGGAGAGAGGAAAAAGAGGGACATCAGAAGAAGGATATAGGATCTACAGTTGGGTCTATCATGTTTAATTTAATTGGTAGTGTCATTGGTTTTCTATACTTTTAACAGTCAAAAACAAAAGCAAGCACATCAAGGTTTAGACTTGTTATACTTTATTCTAAAATTGAAAGATTGAAGATACCGTATTTGCAGGCAAAAGAGATTGTCCACCCCACCCACCCATCCCCCACTCAAAAAAAATTGAAGTCTATACCACTGAAGTAAAACAATAGGTGTCACAGTAAATAAAAGAAATAGCCATTGAAAATGGAACACCCAAGTGGTGAGACACTGCTTGACCAGGAACTGGAAACCAGTCACAGGTACCCTTCTGAGGATCCTAAGAGATCAGTAGGTCATTTCTACTTTCCAGAGACTCTGAGAGTCTGCATCTTTATATTTGATCTTGACCTGACTATTGTAGCTATATGATGATGCCCATCATACCCATCTTGCTAATATGAAGAGCAAAGATGTTCTTAAAATTAGACTGGCTATTGAAGCATTGTCTTATAACACTTTTGGAACCCTGTGATGTAGTGGCTACATACTGGGCTTGGTCCCCATGGTCTGAAGTTAGAACCCACCACCAAAGCCACCCCACAGGAGAAAGACTGGGCTTTCCACTCCCGTAAACAGTTACTGCCTCAGGAACCCACAAGGGGTCACTAAGAGTCAGCATTGACTTGATGGCAGTGAGTTTGGCTTATTTATTTATTATTTTTAGTTTGGTTTTTTGAGTTTGAGTATAATACTTTTTTGATGCTCATAGTCTCAAATCAACAATTTCTGTTTCCGGAACTCTGGAACTTTCGACAAACTAAACACCAGATAGCTGCTGATAACATTTAACAAAAGATGTATGACAGTGGAAGAGGGCCTTTTTCTGAACAGAGCAGCCCAGTGCAGCTTAAGCTTCTGGAATGGGACTGTGGTAACTATTCCAAGAGCCTAAAGGCCCTCCTCAGCAGAGTAAAGAATGACCTCATTCCCCACTCTGTACACACACCTCAGGTGCAGGATCATTCGTAGGCATTTTTACATGAAACATAACATCTACAGCATTATTTGACTGAATCTGGTTTCCACAGAGGGTCAAATTTTGACAGATTGCATGTGCTTTTTGATTACGTGTACCAGAAATGAGAAACTCAAAATGGGAAATTGGGAACTCACTGGGCTCACCAAACCAGAAAATATTAACTGTGGCTGAATTCTGGTAGAAGCAAACGATAAAGAAAAGACGCTTTACAAATTTCAGAAGTGAGATGGTACTTTTATGAGGGTAATCATAAGAACAAGCAAATCATTAACCTTGAAGACTGGATACCCAAATTCCCCACTGAAGAATACAGCAGGAGTGTAATTTTAATATTAAAATTCAAGTGCTTCTAAGAGGAGCCAAGAAAAAAAAATACTGATGTTTGACTCAGTTAGCAATTCTTTCTGTCAGGAAATTAAAGCTGCCTATGAGATTTCTTTGACTCAGGACTCATTTAATTCATTACAATGCTGCCAGCAGAGCAAGCCACGACAAAGCAGATCCATCGCAGCAAGCTCACTCCTGGCTGGTCTATTAAGAAAAAGAAGTGAATTGTTTTGGATTTTTTAAATGCACTCAACTTTGGAGCATTTGGCATCACACACTAAATAAACATAGGAATATTTGTTACGACATCTTCTTTGCTAGAATCAGTGGAGATAAAGCCCACAGTATTAGCTCCAGGTAGGAGTAGCATTTAAGTATCTTCTGTCTGTGTAGTTTATTAGTATCAAAATTTGAAATGAAAATCTTCACCGTATGTGAAGCAAGCAGCAGTTCCAGGCGCACCGACCCATCGGCATGGGGAAGGGCAGGTGCTGATGTGACACACGGGCACCATCCTTGTCTTTCTAATGAGGCATCCGTCCCAGTGACGAAGAGCCAGGCTCTGTGAAAGTGGATGGCTTCGCTGTGGCAGCAATCTGGCGGCCACGGGCACATTTTATTAAACCTGAACTTGGCTTTTGTTTTGATTTTGAAATTGAACTGATGTTTAAGAACTTAGGATGTTCCCAGTAAAAATCTAAAGTAGTAGTTTTCTTGAAAATTTAGAAGAGCTAGCAGTGGCGTGGGTAGGGGAGGGAGGCTCACTTCATGGTGGAAATCCCCAGGAACTGGGAGCAGTGGCTTCTTCCGTTGCTCACAGTTGATATTTATCTGGACAGCCAACAAGCGTGTCTCTCTTGTATTCCTTGTCTAAGTTAAGCTAAGAGGGTCAGTATGGGTAGACTAGAGAAACAAATCCACAGAAACTCATATGTATATAAGAGAGAGTTTTATATAAAAGGTAAGTGTACATTAAGAAAGCATCCCAACCCAGTCCACTCCAAGCCCTTAAGTCTGACATTAGCCCATATGTCGGACACCAATCCACAAAGTCCTCCTCAAATTCACAAAACACACGCAATAACGCTGACGGCCAGAGGAAAGCAGAATCAGTGAGTGTGTAAGCACCTCAGCACTGGCAGAGGTCTCCATGCAGCTTCTCCAGTACCCAGGGCTGCATCAGGGTAGGTCCATGTGGCTTCTCCTCAGGGATGTCTCGCAGGAAGTGAGCCTTGCCAGCTGAGGCAAAGAACTAGCTAAGGCAGCCGCACACTACTCTAACCATCAGAGAACAAGAGACCAGAGAACAAGAAAGGCGAGACTCACCGAGCTATTTATCTCTCCACCCTTCAATTAATCCCACATGTGTTTATCGGCCAGGCTGGCACAATAAACCTCAACTGTCTCCCTACGGGACAATAATTGCTCTGTGGGAAGCTTAGAACATTTTGGTTTGGGATCCTTGCTATAGGGAACAAAGCATACAAGTTAGAATTAAAAGACACTTATTTGGTCCACAATAGCTGCCTGTCACCCAAATCTACTGTGAGCGCTGGCTGTGAATGGTCCACAGAGGGGCAGCTGTACCACAGATGTGACCAATGCACAGCAAACATGTGCAAGTGACAAGTCACCGTTTACTACGGAGTTGATAGTCCTTGTATCTTGATTAGGGAAGGAGGGCTCAGAGATGATCATTAATTTTGTCACTATGACTTTAAACTTTAGAAATTTTCTCATTTAAATGTACACAATAGAGTCAAGAGGTAAATAATTCACAGACTAATAAACAGTTACTAAGTGGAAATTCCACATTTCATCAATTTCACCACATGTATTTGAAGATAAGAGAGGCTTTGAAAAATTCATGGAAAAAAATGAATGGAAAGATAATGGAATTTTCTCAAAAGTGTTTTGAAGCTCCCTTGTATGTCCCTTCTCTATGAGATGAGGAGAATATTATTTATCATTTGATTCCTGGGGTTACTCACTTAACTAAGGATACCATTTTTGTAATGTTTGTGATTCTATACCAAAAATTGGCTCATAAATGCAAATATTTGAAAACTAAAAACAAGAAAAAACTTTAAACAATTGTTAACCAACTTTCCACAGAACAATTATTGTACCTTATCTTGACAGCCTTAAGAGACCCAGATTTACAAGGTTCACGCATGTTAGAGACATATCTGTCTGTGCACCTACATACTAATCTGGAAGTACACAGTTCACAAAGAAGGAAGGATGAAGAAGAATCGATGCATTTGGCAAAGAACATTGGAAGTACCGTGGACTGTAAGAACAAACAAATCTTTCTTATCAGGGAGGCTGGTGCGGCTTCGTCTCATGTACTTTGGACATGCTGCCGGGAGAGACCTGTTCCTGGTGATCATGAAGTGGAGGGTCTGGAAAAAAGCTGAAGACTGTCAGGAGATGGCGTGACGTAGTGGCTACAATGGGCACAAATGTAACGACAGTTACGAGAATATCTTCGGATCAGGGAGTGTTCTGTTTTGCCGGGCACAGGGTGGCTGCGAGTCAGAACTAGCTTGACAGCACCAACCAACAATAAACAGGGGTTCGTAGCTGGGATGAACTGTGGTCCCAGGTGTGCAGGTCTTGGGCGTTTTTCATCTTGTTTCCCTGCTCTGGAGCGACACATCCATCTCCGTAATACACTACCCCTTCTAAAATTCTGGCAGCAGATCCACAGGGAGAAGGAGAAAAGTATTTACCTTTCTCTTTAGGAGTACACCCTGTTTACGGATCACGTATCTCTCATTAATCAGAAGTTAACCAAACAGCCGCTGTAAGGGACTGGGAAATGTAGCTTTTAGCTAGGTGACTATGTATTCAGCTAGAATTTCAGTGTTAAAGAAGGAAGAGGAAACCATTATTATGACAATAATCCATTTCTGGCATATACTTTAAAGCTTCTGAATATGGTATCACTGAGGTTCCTGGATGGAACAGTTACTCAGAAGCGCCCTGGAAGGAAAACCTCCTGATCTGCTTCTAATAAAGAAATCACAGAGAGCCCTATGGAACACTGTTCTGTCTGACACACACCGGATCGATTTAGATGAAAATCGGCCCCATGGAGACTAGGTAGACAGTATCAATCAAACAACACTTTCCCTTTTGATAGGAAACCAACTTTGCCTGTCCTTCAGTTTGGCTTCCCTGTCAAAGTCTTGAATCGACACTTGCCCAGGTCAAACTGCTTGCCATGACCTTTTTCAATGTTCCCCGTTGACATTTCTGTATGTTTGTCTTGTGGTGTCGTGGTTATGCATTGGGCTGTTAACCTGTAAGGTCAGCAGTTTGAAACCACTAGGGAGTCTGTGGGAGAAAGACAAGGCTTTCTACTTCCATAAACATTATCAACTAAAACAAATAAATAGAAGAAGAAAGAAAGATTATAGTCTCAGAACCTACCGGGGCACACACACACACACACACACACACAGAGCGTCCTATGGGGTGTCTGTGGGTCAGCATCTACTCGATTGCAATGAGTTTGGGGTTTTTTGTTTGGTTCTCAATCGAGAATTAGTATTCTCTTATAATTCAACAAGTGTCAATTACCATTCCTAAATATTAGTTCAAAATTTAAATTGTTCATTTAACCCAGAGCAGAGAATATAATAATCTTAGCTGGATGAGAACATTTTTAGGATCTAATGGCATACTATTTGGGTTAAGACAGTCTTAGAGAGTCTAAGAGTACAGAGTCTAAGAGAGAAAGACAATCTGTGATAAATTTCATTACCAGCATTGGGTATATGGTATCGTTGAATAAAATTGTAATAAACAGTAGCATCATTCTTCAGATGTTCAATAGAACTGACAGGCAGACATGATTGCAACAGGGATCATCAAAAATTATAACTCATTTTGAAACTAGATCTGTAGATTCAGTGCAATCTCAATCAAAATACAGCAGGATTGTATAGGAATTGACAAGCTGATTCTAAATTTCACATGAAGATGCAAAGAACTTAGAATAGTCCAAGCCACCTGTGAAAGGGAAGAACAAAGGTGAAGGGCCAGCACTATTTGATTTCAAGTCTCAGTATTACCAAGTTACCATAATCAAGACCGGGTGTTATTTGTGTCAAAAACAAATTGACCACTGGAACTAACCAGAGAATCCAGAAATAGACCTCCACACACATGTATACTTAATACACAATAAAATTACAAAAGCATTCATAGACAATGGATAGTCTTATCAACAAATTGTTGTCAACATGCAAAACAAATGAACAATCAAAGATCCTTTCATTGATACCTCATACCATATATAAAAGTTTGCTCAAAATTAATCATGGCTCTAAATGTGAAACCTGAAATTACAACATTTCTGACAGGAAGATAACAGAAAACCTCTGAGACTCTGGGTTGGGCGAAATTCTCTTAGATATAGCACTGTCCATGAGAGAACACACTGGCCAATTAGACTCGGTCACATTAGAGCAACTCTCAAAAACACCCATGAAGATTTAGACTATGGTCTCGGGGGACATCAAGGTGAATTGACATAATACACAAAGACAATGCTCCACATCCTACCTTACTGAGCAACAACTGGGGTGTCAGAAGCTGGCGAGCCTCTAAGGAACGACATTTGGTTTCTCCCTCTCCAGAGAGAAGAATGACACAAATCAAGACATGTGGAAACAAATGACTCAAAGAATGAATGGGCCACGTGACCATCCTGAGACCAGACGAACCATCAAACTGCTCTGAAAAGGTCACACTACAAGGTCCTAGATAGAGGGCGAGCCCTGGTGGCGAACTGGTTACACACTGGGCTGCAATGGTTACACAGCATGGTCAGCATTTCAAAACCACCAGGTGCTCCTTGGGAGAAAGATGAGGCTTTCTATTCCCATACAGTTAAGGTCTTGAAAACCCACAGAGGCCGTTCTACTCGGACCTAGAGGGTTGCTCTGAGTAGGAATTGACTCCGTGGCGGAGATAGAGTGGGGCAAGGAGCCTGGTGGCATAGTGGCTAGTGCACTAGGCTACGGACCACCAAGTGAGCAGTTCAAACCCACCAGCCACTCCACAGAAGAAGATGGGGCTTTCCGCTACTTACAGACATCTGCCTCAGAACCCACAGGAGCAGCTCCCCTCTGCCCAGAAGGGTTGTTATGAGTAGGAATTCATTAGGTGACAGTGGAGGGTTTTTTTGTTTTTGAGATAGACTGGGGGAACATTTTGAAACAAAGCTCTGAATCATAGAAAACACTGGATTTACCGATTGGATACAGACTGATGAAATTCATCGGGAATGGCCAGCTGTCATCCTTCCGGGCTGAAACGGAACTATCTTCTGTGGCTGCATTTTCAACGAAATAATACACAGGACGATGAGGAAAGCCAACACATTCGGGCCTTTGAGATGAACAGAGTGGGTTTTACCCAGGGACAAACTTCAGAAGGGTTAGAAAAGACGGGATGGAAATGGGATACATGGGGGAAGTGAGCTAAAGGGAAGAAGGGGATGTGTTACATCGAGGGAACTAAATCAGTGAGATGAAATAAAATGTGTATGAACTGGTGAGTGGAAAGCTGATGATCTGTTCTGTCACCTTTACCCAATTTCAATTAAAAACAAATTTAAGACACCATCAAGACGATGAATAGAAACGTCACAGACCAGATGAAAAGACGAGCGTTGGCAAACCATACGATGACAGAGTACTGTTACCCAGAATGCATAAAGAACTCCTAAAACTCCATAAGGAAGTATGCAACCAGTACAATTTTGAATGCAAGAGAAGGTAAAAACATTGAAAAGACACATTAAGTAAGATGGCAAAGAAGCCTATGAAATAAATGGGATGGAGGCAGTTACTCAGAGTACTCAGAAAGTGAGTACCCAAGTATTAGTAAGGCTAAGGAGTAAGTGCTGGCATGAATATAAAATGGGACAACCATTTTGGAAACTGTGTGAAATTTTCTTAACAAGGTAAGCAAATACCTACATATGACATAATTATTCCATACCTCAATCTTCTTCTCAAGGGAATTAAGGGGACATGTCTCTAGAAAGGTTTGTACTTGAATATGGATAGCAACTTTATTTGTAATAGCTCCTAAACTTGGAACCAACCCAAATGTTCACCAAGAGATGAGTACATAAACAAATTGTGGTACATTCATACAATGGAAAATTACTCAGCATTATAAAAAGAATGTGTATGGATACATGTAACAATGTGGATTAATTTCCAAATAATTATGCTGAGGGAAGACAGACCAAGAAGGATATGTGCTATATAAGTCTAATTATATAAATTTCCAGAAAATGCAAACTAACCCATGGTGCCCCAAATCAGCTAAGTGGTTGTACTCGGCAGAGTGAAGGGAGGGGAACAGACTACAAGCACTAATTTTTGGAATGTTGTGAATATAGTCTTCTTTCTTGTGGTAGTAGATACAAAACTACGTATTTGTCATAACTCACAGAATGGGATTGTTTCTGATAGTACAGCTTAAAACTGGCTTCCAGTAAAATAGTTAATAGGCTCTATGTGTATGCTACGGAGCACTAGTGACACAATGGTTAAGCATTAACTAAAAGGTTGGTAGTTCAAATCTACCACCGGTCTGAGGGAGAAAGCCATGGCAGTCCATTTCCGTACCAAAATCAGGGGGGCGCTGGGGGCGTGAGGTATGGGGGCGGGGGGATTCCTTGTTTCCAACATTCCTGCAGTTTTCAGTTTCTTAAAACTTCTTCTTAATAAACCTGTGATCATAATGTGTCCTTCAAGAAACTCTATCAAGATTACTCTTTAGAATCTCTGGAATCCCCCAAGACAGTTGCCACCACCTTCCGAACCAGTGGTTCTCAACCTACCTCATGCCGCGACCCTTTAAGACAGTTCCTCATGTTGTGGTGACCCCCAACCATAAAATTTTCGTTGCTACTTCATTACTGTGATTTTGCTACTGTTATGAATCATCATGTAAATATCTGATAGGCAGGATATATTCTCATTGCTACAAATTAATAATCAATGCATAGTAATTAATGACAAAAACAATATGTAATTATACATTGTGAAATATTTACTTCTAATGATAAATAAATGAAATTTTGTCTTGAAGCATGGTGTAATATGGATGACAGTCTTCACACTGGGTACTCATATGTGGGCGTATCTGCATGAGGGCAAACCCACCTGGAGATGGATGGAGGATCGGTGTCTCCGTCCCTAACCTAAGACCATAGGAAATATGTGTTTTCCAATAGCCTTAGGTGACCCCTGTGAAAGGGTCATTTGATCCCCAAAGGGGTCACAACTCACAGGTTGAGAATTGCTGTTCTGAACAGACCTTGAATGTAACTGACCCAGCAGATCCCCTGGGAAGTCACTATTTTGATTTGATTGTGTTTTCTGAATAGAAATGCTAAATCCTAGACTCAACTCTAATTAAAATTCAGTTCATAAAAATGTCTTCATTCACTTTAATCTTGCTTAAAAGACCAATGGAAAGCTCAGCTCTTTGAGCTAGCCAATCTCACCCAGAACTGTTTTTTTTAAAACAATTTCGACACCCTTCAAGCTTGCTTAGGTCAAGATGTTTGCTTAAAATGAAAAATGCCAGAGCATATGAGACACCAACCTTAGTAGCTGTCATTTTATGGGCTTCTTCCAGCCGTTTATTGACGTTAGCTATGGTTTCTTCATTCATCATGATTGACAGTCTTCCTTGTCTCTGCACATCTTTGTGGATTTTTAAATTTCCTTAAGAAGCTTCCTCCGATTCCAAATCCAAGCCCATTACTATTGAGTCAATTCCAACTCATAGCCACCCCAAATTATCAGAATGTTATTGTCCTGTGTATGTGATGTGTGTGTGTGGGGGGGGGCATTCCTAAATTTGTTGCAAAGCTTCAATGATTGGGGAAGATGTCGACTTAAATTTTCTTAAAATTTTGGTATTAGCTATGATTTCAAAATTATTCTTTCCCGTGGCACAAAAAGCTTTCTGTTTTTTGAAGGCACCCTAATAAGAGTACCCAAGACACCCAAATTTACTGCTACTGAGTTGATTCCGACTCACAGTGACCCTATAGGGCAGGGTAGATCTGTTCCTTGTTTTTCGGGAGCTGTAAATCTTTATGGGAGAAAAAGGCCTCATCTTTCTCCCATGGATCAGATAATAGTTTTAAACTGCTGACCTTAGGAAACCCAAGTCGTCAAAACTGTCTGAAGCCATCCGCTAATTGTAATAAAACGAAAACCAAACTCACTGCCAGGAAGTGGATTCTTCCAACTCACAGCGAACCCAGAGGACAGAGTAGAACTGCTCCTGTGCATTAATAAGTGCAAAATGATGATTTCAAAGACATGGTTAAATTTGTTTTATTATGAATAAACCCATGCATATCCGACTAGAGTCCTAGTAGTAATACTTTATACTTTACTATCCTATATTACCAGTATGGAGATTCAGTGAGTTCAAATGTCATTGATACCTTTATGCAAACTAAGAAGCCTAATTAGGACATGGAGCTTTGGTGGCACAAAAAGTTAAGCTTTCAAACTCAACAGCTGCTCCTCAGGGGAAAGAGGAAACAGTCTATTTTCATAAAGATTTAGAATCGCCCTTTGGCTGGGGGACTGGGGTACTGCTTAAAGGTGTGCGTGGCTGTCACCGG
This sequence comes from Tenrec ecaudatus, assembly GCF_050624435.1. Classification (NCBI taxonomy): domain Eukaryota; kingdom Metazoa; phylum Chordata; class Mammalia; order Afrosoricida; family Tenrecidae; genus Tenrec; species Tenrec ecaudatus. The sequence goes on from NC_134536.1 coordinate 95,009,822, forward strand.
CAAGTCGGAGGCGCACCCACCAGGCCAGAACCGAAGGACCATACACAAACTCGGAGCGCCCGGAGTCACGGCCACCACCAACGAGGCTGTAGAGAAAGGACAGCCAAACAAGAAAACTTCCCCCCTTGCCAAGCCCCATCCGCAACCTGGAGGTCAAGTTCACCAAGATATTTATCAACAATGCATGGCATGGTTCCAAAAGTAGAAAGAGGTTTGCCACATAGAACCCTTCAAATATAGCGACGACAGTGACGTGGGAGGAGGTCAGACCCTAGAAACGATGGACACTGGGAAGCCCTGCCTTCACGCCTGGTTCCTCCACCCGGAGGGCTGCACACAGACCTTCCGGAACTTCGCAGGGTGGGCGCACAAGATACAGGGCAGGACCATGCCTACGGATGACAACGTTGTGTGTATCCCCAGGCATGAACCCCTCGGTGAGTGCGGAGCCATCACACCTTTGAACTTGCCCCTGTTGATGCTGATGTGGAAGCTGGCGCCGCCCTCTGCAGTGGGAACACCGCTGAGCAGACCCCTCACCGCCCTGTATCTTGGCTCTCTGACCCAAGAGACTGGCTTGCCTCCAGGTATGGCGAACATCGTGACAGGTCTGGGGCCCACAGTGGGAGCTGCAAGTCCCTCTCACCCTCAGATCGACAAGCTAGCAGGCCCTGGGTCCACAGAGGTCGGGAAGCTAGTTAAAGAAGCTGCTTCTCGAAGCAATCTGAAGGGAGTCGCACTGGCACTTGGGGGCAAAACCCCAGGTATCGTGTGTGCGGACGCTGGCCTGGACTTGGCGGTGGAGAGCGCCCATCAGGGGGTGTTCTTTAACCAGGGCCAGTGCTGTACCACAGCCTCCAGGTCTTCAGGGAGGCGCAGATCTATGCTGTTCGTCCAGCGAAGCGTGGAGGACACCCAGATGCGGCCTGTTGGAAACCCCTTCTATGCCAGGACTAAGCAGGGGCCAAAGATGGATCAGAAGCAATTTGATAAAACCATCCATCTAATGGAGAGCGGGAAGAAGGAAGGTGCCACGCTGGGATGTGGGGGGTCAGCTATGGAAGACAGAGGGCTGCTCATCAAACCCACCATCTTCTCGAAGTGACTGACAGCATGCCGACTGCCAAAGAAGAGGTTCAGGGGAGCTTCCGACAAAGCCACTGCCGGTGGGGCAGACGGCTGCGCTGGGGTTGGGCCTTCCCAATCGGAGCTTTTCTTTCGAGCTCTAGGATCCCAGACTGCTCCTGAAGGAAGGATATGATTTTTCCTTTATCTTGTAGCCTTTACCATCTCCTTCGGGAAGCTTAGAGAAGTCATCTTGCCCTCCTTCTCCTGGCAAACCCTGCGGAACCTACGGTAGGTGTAGAGTCTGCCAGCTTTCCCCCCCCCCCCCCATCCTCCCCCAGTTTCCATGTACCAGTCTTTGTCTCTGGGGAGCGATCCCTGAGTTAGTCTTGCTGGCTGGAGGTGGGAGTACTGTGGCTACCTGTGACGTCTCAGGAATCAAGACTTGGACTCGCTGCCCAAAGCTGCTTTCATTTTCCCAAGACCTAAACAAGTATTCATTTAAAGAACATGCCATGGGTGAGATGCCCATTGAAGTTCAACATCACAAACAAGTTAAAACAATTATTATCAAGTACTTCCAACTCGTGGCAGCCCTCCCTGTGCCAGAGTAGAGCTGTGCTCCGTAAGGTTTGCCATGGCCGATCTTTTTACAGCAGCCTCAACCTGTAGCTCAACCCCTTTGGGGGTCAAACGACTCTCACAAGGGTCACCTAAGACCATCGAAAACACGTATTTCTGATGGTCTTAGGAACTGAGACACCGCTCCTCTAGCCGTCTCCAAGCAGGTCCGCCCACATATGAGTACCCAGTGTGAAAACTGTTACCTATGCTACACCATGCTTCAAGACAAAACTTCATTTTTGGTAATTAGAAATAAATATTTCACAATAAATATGTGTGATTTAGAATCTTGGAAAGGCCTATGCAGCATTGCAGCGAGTCAGTAAAGACTCTGTTGCAATGGGTTGGGGTGGGACTCAGGACGCACCCAGGCTCAGAGAGACAGGGGCTGGGGGAGGACAAGCAAACAAAGGAGATGAGCAAGTGCCCTTGCACAGGACTCTGACTTGAGTTCTGATGATGAGGAAACAGCAATAATTAAAACAAATGTGATGTATAGGTTTTCAAGGGAGTTTAATCTTTGATTTTAATAGAAAATATAGCATTCCTTGATAGTGAGGCAGGGTTTGGGCTCTAAGATTTATAAAGAGGTCATTTGTTCATTCCTCCATAAAACAGCCAGTGCAAACTAAGGCGAGCACTGCGGTCGATGACAAAGATGACGCAGAAGAAGTTCTCACTTCCATGCACTGCCTCTCCTGCACAGTTCAGAACTGCTGTCACAAAATGACCACAGCCACTTTAGCATGAAACATGTCCAAATCAAGACGACCAGCCACCAACTTTCCTTCCCACATACAGCAACACACACACACCTTACATAGGCCTGTGCATGTGTGTGTGGGCACACACAGATACACACACTAGACTACATAAATGAGGAGCTGCAAAAAGTTCTTGAATTAAAAAATAACAGAAAAGACCTTTTGAAGCCCCCTATGTATTTGCATATATATTTATACATATTTTAGGGTTGCCAGACATAATCCAGGACATTTTAGTTAAATTTCAATTTCGGATAAATAACATAACATTCCAGTGTAAGCATATCCCAAATTACCTTAAAAATTCATTATCTGAAATTCAAATTTAGCTGAATATCCTGTTCTTTTGTTGTTGTTGACCAAATTTGGCAGCCCTAAAAAATCTACAGCTATAGATATACCTTTCAATCTATCTGTATATCTATAGCATACATTATGCTTTTTAGCAACTTAACTTCTTCAGGAAATTTCCAAGATGAACTGTGTGCAAATGATTATCTTAGATAATTAAGTGTAATGACTGGTGATGGAAGGTTATTTGATAAAAATCAATTCAGTGCTGGAGGCCAAGTGCCAAACAATGATGACTTTCATTTAAAGTAGTTAATCCCTTACCAGTGGCAATAATGGGATATCAGAACCCCTTTGCTCAGAGGCCACTGTTAGTTCAAGACAACAAAACATCATTAGCATATATTTCCAGTGGTCAAACAAAAGAGAGATAAAAAGCATTAAGCTACTGCATTAAAAGGGATTAAAATACAAACATCTTTGTTCTTCGCGGCTAAAGCTAAAGTCTGGTGAGCTAAAGGAACGGAGAAGAATGATGACTGATGGCTGTTGCCTATCCTTCTACTCCTAACTCTAGGCTGCATGCCAATTTGAGCCCAACAGCCACTGAGACCAATCAATGGATAGCTTGGTATTAGGATGGCCTTGAAGACGTCTCAGACGACAGACTTAATGAGAGGCCTTTTAGCCTGGCCCTAGGAAAGAGCCTGTGACTTTTTATCAGAGAACGGCAAGAATCAGAATGCAGAATACTTGAAAGTACTTGCCTCCCCAGAGATCTGTTTACCAGAGAGAAAATCCAACCAGGTGCCCTCAAACCAATTCTGGCTCCTGGAGACCCCACGGGTCAAAGTAGAACTGTGCTCCACCGGGCTTTCACAAACAGATCGCCAGTTCTCTTTGCTCAGGTGGATCTAACTCCAGCTGAGCACTTTACACCGCCCAGGGCCTCCGTCCCCGTACCGTCGATGAGTCATCAGGGAAAACATAAGAGGATTTCAGGACATACTTAGTAGACATGACACACAGTGGGAATTCCCAAGGTAAAGAAATCGTTGAAGTAATGATAGAAGAACAATGTGATGCGAAGAGAGAGCGGGTGAGGATGGAAAAGACCGGACTATAGGTTGTATAACAACAATGAAGAGTAGGGATCCAACCATCTGCAACTTCTGATCGACTTCTGAAGCTCCGAAACAAGAGAAAATTGTACAAATACCCATGTAGGAAAAGAAAATCACATTACCTATGAGAAAAAGAACAGCACACAAAGAAGAGAAGAAGGCAATTCATGTAAGAAATGGAATGAGAAAATTGAGTAGGAAATAGTTGATCAAACCAGCAACAATTTTAATAAGGCTAAAAAGAAATACATTGTAAATAAGTATCCGTAAGGGAAGATGGAAGGATAAAATGAAGTATGACAATCATTACATCAATATAAAGGGGCTGATTTCATTCATTAAAAACCAGGTACTACTTAGCCGTGTTAAAATACAAAACTCAACTGTAAACAAGTATGTACCGAGAGTCGTTTCTTTAAAAAATTAAGGTTAAAAATAAAGGCACAAACCAAAAAAAATCAAGCAAATGCAAATGAAGGGAAAACAAAGTTACAATATTAATATCAGGCCAGATGAATTTAAGGTTAAAGTCAATTATAACAACTTTACATAATGATTAAAAGGCTCATAAACGGTGCTGACTATTGGCCTTTGGTATGCAGAAAAATCACCTCTAGTAGAAATCAAATGAGAAAAAGTCCCCAGCCCATGGTTGGAAAGGAGATAGGGAAGGAAACAAGGGACTAACCAGCCAAGAGGATAGGAACCTCAGGGTAGCGAGCAGTACCTCGGGGTAGAGAGCAGTACCTTGGGGTAGAAGATAGGAACCTTGGGGTAGAGAGCAGTACCTCGGGGTAGAGAGCAGTACCTCGGGGTAGAGAGCAGTACCTCGGGGTAGAAGATAGGAACCTCGGGGTAGAGAGCTGTACCTCGGGGTAGAGAGCTGTACCTCGGGGTAGAGAGCTGTACCTCGGGGTAGAGAGCTGTACCTCGGGGTAGAGAGCTGTACCTCGGGGTAGAGAGCTGTACCTCGGGGTAGAGAGCAGTACCTCGGGGTAGAAGATAGGAACCTCAGGGTAGAGAGCAGTACCTCAGTGAGATAGGTTGACACAGTCGCTGCAACCATGGGCATAGAATTATGAGGATGGTGTAGGACAGAGAGGGGTCTCACAGGATTGCCTTCAGTCGTAATTGATAGATGGCACATAGCAGCAATGAAGGAGAGAAACGCCCTATGAACTTGATTAATGGAGAGTATGCACCTGGAAAACATATAGGGTGCTCTGCAAATTCCCAAGATTAAAAGTGAGGAGACAAAACCAAACCAAAGGCCTTTTTGTTTTAGGTGTTATCTAGTTGGTTCCAACTCACAGTGATCCCATCTATGCACAAAAGAACTAAACAACACCCAGTCCTGTGCATCTTCCTAATTGCTATAGTTCAGCCCCTTTTTTTTTGCAGTTAATCCATCTCATTGACAACCTTCCTCTTTTTTGGCTGCCCTTCTACTTTACCAAATATGAAGTTCTTTTCCAAGGGCTCGTCTCTCTCGATAACATGTCCAAAGTAAGTGAGACCAAATCTTGCCATCCGTACTTCTAAGGAGCATTCTGGTTGTACTTCTTCCAAGACAGATTCAGTTGTGCTTTTGGCAGTGCATGGTACTTCCGGTATTCTTCACCAGCACCATCAAAAACCAAATATATTGTTTTTCTTTAGCTTTCCTTCTGCAATGCCCAACTTCCCTATGCATATGAGGTATTTGTTGAAAAAGACCATGACTTGGGCAGAGCACACCCAAGGCACATTCCAAGTTGCAATTATTAATAGCTGCTTACAGCTGTTTCTTCTCATCTTGAGTCATGCCCCAGCAGCAAGGGAAGGCCCCAAAGTTTTAATTCTTCCCATTCTACTTGACTCTACTTTGAAAATGCAGCTCTTCCTCAGTAATATTTTGAGTGCCTTCCGACCTGCGGGGCTCTTCCAGCACTATATCTAACGGTGTCCCCTGCCAGTCATGGCTTCGGTATTTTGACAGTGTCCGGCTGCTATTCATAAGGGTTTCCGTGGCTTACTCCTCAGACGCCTACAGCATATTCTCTTCTTCGTCTGTTCTTAGTCTGGAAACTCTGCAGAAACCTGTTGTCCCTGCGTGGCCCAGCTGGTATTTGAAATACCGGGGATATTCCAGTATCAAAATAACACACAAGCTACCAAGGTATGACAAAGGGACAGATAAGCACAATGCTTAACCCACTACACAACCAGGGTAATGGAATGATCCAGAAGGGCTGCAGAAGCCGATACCAACACTTTATCCTGGATTATGGGCTATCATACAAAAGGTCCTTCATTTCTCAGGGTGGAGTTAGGGTGGATGCTGAGTGAATTTTTTGTTTTGTTCTGAAAAGGGAACCTATTGTTCTGAATAAGGATCCTATGGACCAGAGCTACAAAAAAAAATTACAGTATGAGGAAAGAGAGTTTATTTTTTTAACTACAAATGAAGTTGATTTGACTAAAAACCAATCGTTATAATCCTTTGTATCAATAAACAAAATATTTCTTAAGAATACATAATGATGACATGAATAGATGCTGAAAGGCATTAAATAAATTTGTTAAAAACATCAGCTATTTTTGATATATCCACTGTTTCATATGAGGAGCTCTGGTGGTGGACTGGGTGTGTGTTGGGCTATCTACAAGGTCGGTGGATCAAAACCAGCAGCCGCTCCATGTCTTCTTCCGAAAGTCTGGCTTCTTGAATTATTTGCTCCACATACAGAATGACTAAGTGTGGGGACAAATGCTGAGAGATCATCAAGTGTTTGTGAAGCACAGAACTTGGTAGAAGTATAGAGCTCAATCACCACCCATTTGTCAGGGAATTGAATTCGATCTATTCAGAAATTCCCAGTCACATTTATTAATGACAAATGTCTCCCTACCAAACACTACCACCCAGCCCAAAATAAAAGATAAAAAACATAAAATCTCAGAGACACACAACACCTATTAGGAATTAGTCTGTGTTCTGGCCTTCCTAGGTCCCGTCTGGTGGTTATATGGCTGGAAACTCCAACATAACCAGCAGATAGGATCTACAAAGTGTTTCTAAGGCTGAGGTGCGCATTTGGCCTCCGAGTTGGCAGAACCATGGCTCTTTATTTATAGGGTTCTCAAACAACTTTGGGGCGAACTTACTCCAGGGGCATCTCCGAGGCATACCCTAATGGCAACTGAGGTTTGGGGTGGAGCTTAGTGGTTGATGTCTCCAAGTCCATTCGTCCATGTCCCCACCCTCTTGGAGCTCTGGGACTACCAGTTGCAGTCAGGGAGCAGGAAAGGTTTTACTTATTCCCGATGCACATATCAGGACACGAAAGACTTTCTAGCAGCTTTCTCCCCCAGAATAATGTTCTAAATGTGACTACGACCCCAACGTAGGATTTCATAGGCTGTGCTAGGTAAGGTTCATTTTCTCCTGGTAGGCAGACCATCACAATTAATGATCACAGAAATTTCCTTGGTTAAGTACTGAATCAGATCAATGGGTCAAGTAAAGTAATAATCTAATGGCATCCTGAAATGACCCTCAAAACAGAGAGAGGTGGATGCTCAGTGTTACTGGAATACTTCAGCTCTAAGGACTTAGACGCCCTTTTCCACTTGGTGACGGGATAGCTAGATGCGCACAGCCAAGATTTCCTTCTAAAGCTCCTCTGCCAGTACTTTCAGTTGTGACAGTTCTTCCCTCAGACTTGACCTATATCTTAAGATCTGTTCAAATAAATTAATGTCTGTTGTGAAATAACCCACTATGATATTTTATTTCATATTCACATGATGTGACTAAAATAAAAAAGCCTAAAGCTGTGTCTGCAATATGACATATTTGCAATACATTTTCTTTGAAATGCTAAAAGTCAAACAGAGAAATAGGTCTTTATGTCTTGATTGTCATTTTCCTCTACATGAAAGAAAGAGCAAACAAAAATGGACAAGAACGACTTAGCTAAAACAATTTGAGAAATAATCCAACTGGACTCAGAGAACTGAACCAGGTGACATCCCTGGACTCTATGCCCACATTTCATGGCTTATGCACCAAAAGATGAGTCTCTATGTGGTATTCTTCCACTGACAGAACTTTATTGGAGAAATGCAATAAATCTGAAATCGAACACATCTCTAGTTCTTTATAAAGAACAGATTTATTTTAGACCTTGAGATAATCAATTTCATATTTTCCATCTAGTCCAATGCTTTTTCCCAACTTTTTTTCATTTTATTCTTTACAAATTCTTTGCTGAAAACCTGCAATTGTATTTAACTACAGAAAGGCAGTTTCATGGTGCATGCACAAATTTTATGTTTCAATGGTTCTGTGTAATCAGTGTAATAGGTTTCTATTCAACTGGTCTAATTCTACCATCAATTTTGTTAAATCATACTACTAAAATAACCAAAAGTACATTATTCTTAATATTTATTTCTAACAGCATGAATGCCTTTTGTCTTTATTTTGTCTCATTTTAAAAAACCTCACATTCCCTATGAGAGTAAATACATAAATAAACATAAAAATAGAAACCCTAATATTGAGCAGAAATTACACTCTGAATCTATAGAGGAATCCTTAATAAAAAACTATCGGGATTTAAATCAACTTTACAAATATTTTTCCATAGAGGTGACGTGCAATTTCTGCTTGTTCTTAGGGTAGAGTCATTATGAGTCTGCATGAACTCACTGGCAGTTAGTCTGAGTAACTACAGATGATGACACCACTTTCCAGTTGTACATCTGGAAGGCTGTTGCACAGAATGGAGCCTCTTCCTCACTGTTCTGAGCACTCCCGATAGATGCAGGCCTGCTCCAATTCCCAAATTCCCCTAAAAGCAGGTGAGTACCATACCAATACGTTAGCCCCACCAATACTAGCCATCCACCACTCAATGCTCAGTTCACCTTACTGCAATTGCTTAATGTGTTGCTGTCATGCAAGAAGTGATCTGACTGGTATTTCAAATACCAGCAGGATCACCATGATGAATAGGTTTTTTTGGAGTTTCCAGAATAAGAACAGACTAGAAAGAAGGAAGAGACTGTCAATTTATGAGGAATTAGGCACAGAAAATATTATGAATAGCAAAGGAATGCGGTCAGACACTGTATCAGAAGAATAGTCCCTCAGGTAAGAAGGCACCAAAAATATATCTGAGGCAGAGATGCCTTCTCAAAGTAAAGTCAGCCGTAATGAGAAAATAAAGTTTTTCAAACTTTCATTGACTGGTGGAGCACAACTCAAAATTTGAAGGAATTGCTGTCAATATTAATAAAAATAAAGTGGAATATTGGAAGTATTAACCAAGGAAAATTGGGAGTCATAAAAAATTAAATGCAATGCATAAAGATCAATATAGTAGGCATTAGTGAGCTAAAGTGGACAGCAATTGGCAATTTTGAGTTGGACCACCAAATGATTTACTGTACCAGAATGATAAATTCAAGAATGACATCACATTCATCATTAAAAAAATTTCATGTTTGATAACATCATCTGCCTAAAAGAATGATGTGTAATATCTGATATGATATGATAATATCTGTATGTCAAAAAAGAATTAAACATGCAATAAAGATGCATTAATAATTATTGAAACTGGAATTCAAAAATTGGAAACAAAGATGAATAGTTGTAAAATAGAGCCTTAGTGATAGAAATGATACTGGAGATCATATGGTAGAATTTTGCAAGACTAATGACTTCTTCATAGCAAACCCATTTTTTTTCAACATAATGGTCACTACACACAGGGTGGCTGTACCAGAAAGAACTGGTAGATATTCCACCCTTTGAAAAAGGTAGCAAGAACAAATAGTACTGAAGGAAGAAGGTCAAGCTGCACTGAAAGGTTAGCCAAAAACAGGACTTCTGGAATTGATGGAATACCAATTGAAATGTTTTAACATGCTGATGAAGCACTAGAAGCACTCACTTGACTAAGCCAGGAAATGTGGAAGACCTGTCCAACTGGCTGGAAGAGATCCATATTTATACCCACTCTAAAGAAAGGTGAGCCAGCAGAATTTTCAAGTTATACAACAATATCGTGAATATCACATGCAAGTGAACTTTGCTGAAGATCATTTAACAGCAGTTGCAGCAGTACATTGATAAGGAGGTGCCAGAGGTTCAGGTTCCTTTCAGAAGAAGACATGAAACAGGGGATGTCATTGCTGATGGATTTTGGCCGAGAGCAGAGAATACCAGAAAGGTGTTTAGTTGTGTCTTATTGGTTATACAAAGACATTTGAATGAATGGGTCAATGAAAGCTATGGGTAACACTGAGAGGAATAAGAATCCTAAAACATTTCATTGTGCTCATGTGGAACCTGGATCTGGTCCAAGTTGTCCAAGAGTTGTGCAAACAGAACCTCATGGTTTAAAACTCAAGAAAGGTGTGTGTCAGGGTTGTATCCTTCCCCTTACTTACTCAATCTGTATGCTGAGCAGAACATCAGAGAATCTTAATTATATTAAAAACAATGTGGCATAAGGAGTGGAGAAAGGTAAATAACAACTGAACTATGCAGATGACACAATCTTGCTTGCTGAAAGTGAGAAAGACTTGCTGAGGATCAAGGATCGTGGCCTTCCATATGGATGACAACTCAATGCAAAGTAAACCAACATCCTCACCCTAGACCAATAGGCAACATCGTGACAAATAGAGAAAGGAGTGAAGTTGTCAAGGATTTCATTTTGCTTGGATCCACAATCAATGTTCCTGGAAACAGCAGTCAAAAGATCAAAAAACATGTTGCATTGGGTAAATCTGCTGCACAATATCTCTTTTAAGTATTGAAAAGGAAGGATGTTGCATTGCATAATAAGATGCACCTGATCCAAGCCATAGGGTTTTCAACAGCCTCATATGCATGTCAAAATTGGACACTGAATAAGAAAGTTTGAAGAAAAAATAGACACATTTGAATTATAGTGCTAGTGAAGAATGTTGAAAAGACCATGGACTTTGATGTCTGATGACTGGTCCCTTCTGCACCTCGTGCTCAGACAGGCTGGTGTGCTTCTTCCATGTAGACTTTGATGCTTCTCAGCTAGATGGCCACTTGTTTATCTTCAAGCCTTTAAGACCCCAGACGCTATATCTTTTGATAGCCGGTAGCAACAATGAAATATATAACTTTCCTCTAGTTCTTAAATACTTCCTCGCCCCGCCTGACTATGATGATCCCAATTCTACCTTACAAATCTGGCTAGACCAGAGGATGTACATAGGCACAGATAGCAACTGGAAACACAGGGAATCCAGGAAAGATGACTCCTTCAGGGCCAGTGGTGAGAGTGGCGATGCCTGTAGGGTGTAGAGAATGTGGGGTAGAAAGGGGGAACTGATTACAAGAATCTATGCATAGCCTCCTCCCTGGGGGAGGGACAGCAGAGAAGAAGGCGGGGGGAGACGTCGGACAGTGTAACATATGACAAAATAATAATAATTTATGAATGATGAAGGGTTCATGAGGTAGAGGGGATTTGGGAGGGAGGGGGAAATGAGCAGCAGATATTAAGGGCTCAAGTAGAAGGCAAAGGTTTTGAGAATGATGATGACAACAAATGTATATATGTTCTTGACACAATGGATGGATGTATGGATTGTGATAAGAATTGTACGAGCCCCCAATAAAATGATTTAAAAAGAAAAGACCATGGACTTCCAAAAGAAGAAATGAATCTGTTTGGAAGAAATACAGCTAGAATGCTCTGTACAGGCAAGGATGGCAAGGCTTCATTTCATGTATTTTGGACATATTGTCAAGAGCGATCAAGCCCTGGAGAAGCTGTAAAGCAGAGGAGCAGGACTAAAGAAGGCTCTCAAGACCCAGAGGCTGCTGGGCTGGGCAGCTTTTCTTTATGTTGTACACAGGGTTGCTATGATTCAGAACCGATTGGATGGCACTTCACAACAATACACACATGTACTTCACCACATGGAATACACAGAAATCAAATTGACAATAACCGTGGGAAGAGAACACGGAGAAGCTCAGTACCATCACCAAAACAAGAGGAGGGGCTGCTGTGGGGCAGACAATCAACTACTCATAGGTAAGTTCAGGTGAAGCCGAAGAATATTAAAACACGTGCACAAGAACTAAAATGCAATCTTGAGTATATCCCACCTGAATTTAAAGACAGTCTCAAGAGCAGATGTGGCAGATGGACCACTAATGACAGAAGACCAGATGAGCTGTGGGATGGCGCCATGAACATAAAACTCGAAGAAAACAAAAGGACATTCAAAAGGAAAGAAAGACCAAAGTCGATATCGAAAGAGACTCTGAAACTTGCTTGTGAATAGAGTTGCTAAAGTATATGAAAGAAATGCTGAAGTTAAAAAAATGTAAGCAGAAAACTTCAAAGGACAGCTTGAGACAACAAACTATTATAATAAAATGGTTTAAGTCTTAGCGTTAGAAAGCCAAAAATAGAAGAAGAAGAGTATATCTTAAGTTGCACAAACTAAATTCAGCCTCAAGATGCAGTACTGAAGGAGTCCATGAGCAAAATTGACCAATGTAGTAAGTCTCAAAAGAAGGAATATATAGTCACCATACCAAAAAGAACTGGCCACTGTAAGATTAATCAAGGCCAGCTCTTATCTTAAAAATCAAACTGGTTCGAGAGGGGCGTGATGAGAAAACTGATAGAAAAAAGATTAGATACAGTTGGAGTGTGGGGGACTCGTGAAGCAATAGACAGCCCAGGGTCCGGAACTTTAGTCAATGTAGGTTTATACGTGCTCCCTGTCACTTAGCCTGCATTATGTGACAGGTTTCCACACAAAGGGATAGTTGACAATTATCCAAAGAACTAAACATTAATCCATTAGCCAAGCAGTTCACAGACGGAGTGGAGGACGAAGTTGGGAACAGGGAGTAACGGATATCTTGCAGATTGCTGGGAACAGGAGGGAGCGCATCCACTTTTTTTCAGACTGAGAATCAGACCAGCCAGTGTATCATCGTCTCCCAAGTTCAGTTGTCAGCTTCTCCCACAGGCCTTGCTGCACTGTGGGAAGTGGTGGTCCTGTCCCAATTGCTTAAGGAGCAAATAACTTTGCCCCCACAGTCCACATTCAACCATTTCAAAAGGTAGCACATGATCAAGAACCAATGGTATTTGAGGAAGACATCCAAGCTACACTGAAGATATTTGTGAAAATCAGGGTTCCTGTAATTAACAGACTAACAATTGAAATGTTTCCACAAGCTGATGAAACACAGGAAGCACTCTCTAGTCTATGCCAATAAATTTGATAGTTACCTGGCCACTGGCAGTAAGAGAGCCAAATGTGTGCCACATTCCAAGGAAAGGTGATTCAACTAAATGTGGAAATTATCAAACAATATCATTATTACACCATGCAAGTTAAAGCTTGCTGAAGATAATTCCGAATCGGTTGCCCAATACATCAACAGTTAGCTGCCAGATACGCAGGGACTATCCTTACCAATGTCAGATGGATTTGGGTTGAAAGCAAAAAACACCCGAACATTATTTACTTGTGTTTTATTGACTATCCAAAGGCATGTAACTGAGTGAATCAAAGCAAACTATGGGATAACTTTGAGGAGACTGGGAGTTCCAGAATACTTCCATGTGCCCATGGACATGACCAGGGACAAAGAGGCAGTAATTTGAACAGAACTAGGGTATACCTCATGCTTTAAAATCAAGAATGGTGTGTGCCAGGGTGGTGTCTTTTCACCAAATTTATTCAATCGGTATCCTGAGAAAATAATCCAAGAAGCTGGACTATATAAAGAAGAATGAAACGTCATATAAAAAGACATGTTAACACCGTTAATATTCAGAAAACACAACTTTTCTTACTGAAAGCTAGAAGGGCTGGAAGAACTTACTGGTGAACATCAAAGCCTTCAGCCTTCAGTATGGACTGCAACTCGTTATAAAGAGAAAAAAAATCCTCACAAATGGACCAACAGACAACATCATGATAAGTGTAGAAAAGATCAAAGTTGTCAAGAATTTCCTCTTGCTTGGATCCACAATCAATGCCGATGGAAGCAACAGTCAAGAGATCAAAGAACAGGTTACATTAGGTGCATTTTCTGAACATGACCTTTGATAGTGTTGAAGAACAAGGATGTCATTTTGTGGACTGAGATATCATCTTTTCAATCACCTCATACACATGTGATGGTTGGACAATTAATAAGGAAGAACACATAAAAATTGATGTCTTTGAATTCTTGTGTTGGCAGAAAGTATTAAAAGTACAAACAAACATTCTAAAATGCTCCTTAGAAACAAGAATGACAACCCTTATCTCACGTAGTTGTACTTATTATTAGGAGAAAGCAGTCCCTGGAAAAAGACATCATGCTTGGTAAAGTAGAGGCTCATCAAAAAGGAGGAAGAGCCTGGCTGAGCTGAAACGATGGACTCAAACATAACATTTGTGAGGATGGTGCTAGAACAGCAGTGTTTCATTCTCTTGCAAATAGTGTTGCTCAGGGTTAAAACTAACTCAAGGGCACTGTGATATTTAAGTTTGTGTAACTTGGCTGAGCCAGCATTCTCAGTGGTTTGGTAATTAAAGCCTAGTAATTCCCCCATCAAGTAATTTAGCACAGTGTCATCAACTCCATAATGGGATCTGCTATGGGAAACTACTCAGTTGTACGGTTAAGGTGGAATTCAACTCCCTTGCTCAGGCTGTAGCTTTGAGGTCACTGAAAGTGTGGTCTACTTCCCACGTATGTGGACATTGTGGGAAAGCTGGCTTGCTTTCTCCTGGGTCTGGATCCTGTATCTGACTCATCAAACTCTGTTTCTTTGGGCTGGAGTCCACAGCCTGCTCTATTGCTTACCAAGTTCAGGAGCCATCAGGGCTTGCGTCTTACCTGCCACCTGACCTGCTGATGTTGGAGTCACTCACTTCTCCAGCCACAAGTCTCACTTGCTGCCCTGTAGTAAATATCAACCTGCGGTGCTCCTGCCCCTGGTTTCATCTGCCCCTGAAGCTATGAGAGTCAAGAGAAGCCTTCAGTTTCACATCTGATCCACAAATTCGGTACCTACATAAATTGACAGAAGGTGCCCATATAAATTTACTTATATCAATGGCTTTGATATAGATATCATATATAATAACTATATATGATATATATTGTTGTTGTTTTTAGGTCATCATAGGTCCCCAAGTAAAGCTGTATAGAAAAACTCCGATGCAGAATTTTTTTAAAAACAACTTTTTGAGTCCTGACCTTGTGTTACGCTAAGAGCTTCATTACTACACATACCTGACAACAGTCTGACAAGAAAAATACTTGTGTTAGGCTGGGTTCTCTAGAGAAGCAAAGCCAGTGACATTTACATGTGTATATATATAGAGAAAGAAATTCATACAAGAAACAGCTCATAGGGCTGTAGAAGTGGTTCAAGTCCACGAGTCAGGTGGTAAACGGGAAGCTTCTCCAGACTAGTGTAGCTGCAGCAGCTGACAAACCAGGAAACAGGAAGACCATAGGCTGGTAGATACAAAGCCGAATGAAGCCAAGGTCAGTAGTCAGCTGATGACACGTGGGTTGGTTGGGTAGGCAATTTGACAGGAAGTTGATAAACCACATGATGTATCCAGACCCAGCAGAAGTGAGGCTTTTCTGCTGTCTGTTTAAAAGGAAGGAAGCGACATCCCTGAGGAGTCTCTCCTAAGTGCATCAAGGCTGTGACTTAATCACGGGATGCTGTATTCCTGAACAGCCACTGGCTGCTCGCAGTTGATTACAGTATGTCAACTCACATCATGGAGCTGATTACATTGGCTTAGATCACATCATGGGGGATTACTGTTGAATGACTACAAACATTAGCACAGCCAAATGGACCCAAATCTTAATGATCACAGAACTACTATTCCCTCTTTAAAGACTAGAAAACTCAGACTCAGAGAATTCTTTTAGACACAAAGACAATAGCAACACACTCAAAAAAAATGAACCTCAACAACCTACAGGCTCTCCTTACCTAATCCTCCTAGGAGTCATGCTTACAAACTCAACCTGCTTAGTTGAGTCCAAGCAAGCCTTATAGACCAGCAGTTCTCAATCTATCGGTCATGACCCCTTGGGGGGTTGAACGACCCTTTCACAGGCATCGCCCGATTCATAACAGTAGCAAAATTACAGTTATGAAGTAGCAACGAAAATAATTTTATGGTTTGGGGGGTCCCCACAACATGAGGAACTGTATTAAAGGGTGACAGCATTAGGAAGGTTGAGGACCACTCTCATAGACCCTTACAGCTAAGAGTAACTGATCTCCTGTTCTCTTCCTTGATACAGCTCACAAGCTGGTCACTGGAGGGCCACCGAGGAAATGTAATTCATTTACACATAAAATGATCTAATGTTTAAAATACTGCTAGATGTTTAGTAAATATTTTAGATCACTGATGATGATGGAAAGCAATTTGCACTGTGGAAACAATCATCTGTGCACTGCAATTAGCCAAATTATTACCTATTCATGTAATTACCTTTTAATTATGTAATTTTAAAAATCAAGCATATCATTCTAGTCTATGCCAAATTTTTATTTCATAATTTCTTAAGGAAAAGTATAATTTATAATATAGTACAATGTAATGCCCTACTGAAATTAAGTTTCATTTTATTCTTAATTACAGGATAAATCTTCCCGTAATTGCTGTGACCTGAAGCAACCAATGAAAGAACTTGGCCTCTCAGGAACATATAATTGCTGAGGACAAAACTAAACAGCTAGGTTTTCCTAGATGTGCTAAGAAAGTGCTGAATTTCCATAGAAAAGGAAGATGTCATCTCTAGCTTCACTTACAATTCCTTGGGAGCTTAAAACAGGCAGTAATACCCCGTCACCACCCTTCCATTCAGGGCTCTAATTTCAAAATCACTTTCCAAAGATTTGCAGATTTACTTACAGATCTTTCTGATATCAATTTCTAATTTAATTCCAGTTTGATTAGAGAACATACTTTGTGTAACCTGAATGCTTTTAACTCTATTGAGGTTGCTTTATGGGTTAAAATATGGTCTAATTTGGTAAATGTTCTGAGTACAATTTCCAAAGAATGTGTGTTCTGCTTTTCTTTCCTTGCAGCAGTCTATAAATGTCCCTACATGAGTTGTAATCATGCATTTATTACTAGGTTTTTAGGACACGTATAAAATTTGATAAAGATTTGTATGCCATCTCTTTTAGAAAATTAATTTCTTTAACAGTTTTCTTTGCTGGAATGCTTGTTTTGTGAATTTCTCATGCTGGAAAAGTACCAGGCATTATTCTGAGCTTCTATATAACATATTAAACCACCAGGCTGCCAACAGAGAGCTAAACTACTAAACCATACAGAGGAAGGGAGTCTTGGATTAATCTTGTCCTTTCAATCTGAAAAAATGACTAATTCTATGTTCTCATAAATATTTATTAATGTGACTTGTAGGCAATTTCTGTTGGTCTATTTTTTGAAACAAGCTTGTGATAAAAACTTACACTAGAAAAAACTAAATGTACATTAGAGAATTGATTCAATATATTATGTGTTTACATAATTGTATAAATATGCCAAATTAAAAATATGTTAACTACTCTTCCAAGAATGTGTATAATGTCACTTAATTCTCACAAGCCTATCTTATCAAGCAGTTAAATTATTTTCCTTTTTACAGATTAAAAAATATCAAAGTGTAGAGAGGTTAAATACTGGACTCAAGCAGTCTAAATCCAGAGCACATATTGTCACATCCCCTATGTCTCTCATATTTAATTATTTTGACAAAACTAGAAAGGAACCTTAGTGCTTAGCTGCGACCAAAGTGTCGAGAATACAAACCCACCAGCAGGTCCTCTGGAGAAAAGATCTCACCACCTGCTGCCGTCCAACTGACAGCCTTGGGGATCCTCCGGGCAGCTCCCCTCCACGAGGGCTGCTAGGAGTCAGAATCGATCCAAGGATCCACAATACCCACACCTGCCAACAGTCGACATATTGTAAGTGGAAAGGAAACTATAAAACAGTTCATCTAACATATTCCATATTTCCATATTACAAAGCACAAGGAAAGACAGAATGGTGGACGAGTACAATCCAAATTATTATCTTCAAGTGACACGACTGGGGGAGGATTTAATTTTCTCCTTTTGGTTTGATTTCTCTACTTTTGTTGTTGAATTTTTTTGTTTGATTTCTCTACTTTTGTTGTTGAATTTTTTTGTTTGATTTCTCTATTTTAAAATTTATTTTATAGAGAATGTATTCTTTCACAATAAGGACAAAGTGCTATGCCATTATGAATATAAGCTCACCAATTTAAAAATGAATTTACAAGCAGATGCCAAAGTCATTCCTAAACTTACCCCTTCATAAAATTCAAAAGGACTACAAATGCCTGAAGATAATCAAATGCTGTAACTTCACCCCAAACACAACAAGAACAATGAGGACTTCTGCAAGGTATTTCTGGCCTTCAGGTTGGGTGATTTGAAAACTGGAATCAAAGCTTACCATGACTCCGCAGGATCATTTAGAGACCCCAGTATATGCTCACGAGTGTCCCTGGATGGTTGTAAGAGTTAACCTGCCCTAAGGCTAAGTGAAAGGTTGGAAATTGGAGAACGTCCTGGTGACTCACTTCTGAAAGAGGATTCCTGAGAAACCCTGTGGAATACAGGTCTATTCTGACACACATGGGGCTGCGGTGAGCGCGAATCACCTCAAGGGCAGCGTGGTTGCAGGTCGTAGCAGCAATTCTTAATTCGATGCCAATAAGAGAATAAACACATGAATGAAATAACCAGGCAGTTAAACTAATTTCACCTAATTTAGTTTATTTCAATACTGTGTGTTTGTCACAACTGGATGACCGTAACGCAGGGTCTCAATTGAGAGCTTTCCTGGTTATTATGAATCAGACATAATGAGCAGGGGAGTCCCTGCCTAAAGTACAGCCTAATGCTACCAAAAGAGCAGGTACAAGAGTGACATTCGATTAACTTACAAAGTCACTTTTCTCTAATGTATTTAGAAAAGCCTTTGAGCAAGCTGCTTGAAAGGGCTCTTCAAAAATACTGTAGCACACGCCAATCATACGAGAGCTAAGGTGATGTCAGGGTAGAAAAGAATAAAAAGCTAGCATATATTCTATAATAGTTTACTCTTATATTACTATCAAGTACATGTGTGCTATACTGCACTATCTAGAGAACAAAACCAGTGACACTCATACATGCACAGGGAAGAGCTCGATATCAAAAAGTGATCACATTAAGAAGGCATACCAGCCCAGGCCAATTTAAGTCCAATGAGACTTATGAGACCAATGCTAGACGGAACCCTCTTCAGACTCAGGTAGCTGCCGGCCCATGAAGGAAGGGGAAGCCGGAAACAGGAAGTGCACAGGCGATGGAGGCAGAGCTGCATAGATCCAAGGTTGGTGAGACATGGCAGGACATCAACAGCTCTCAGAGTCAGGTGCTCCCATGGGGCCTCCCCTGGATGCCGGCACAGGGAGAAGGACTGGAAGGTGGGGGCAAAGACAAGAAAAGTTCCCAGTTTCTCCCTATGAGAAAAAATGCCACACACCCCAAGGGGGCATCATTGACAGGGTGGATTCCACCCCAACACTTTCATACAAATTAAAATTGACATAAAATCTAACTACCACATCCACCTAGCCTAAACTTAATCACCCTACAATACTAGAGAACAGACATCTGGCCTCACAGAGCCACCCATTCACTACCCCACTCACCCAGAGACAGGTAAAATGAAGTAAAACACAGACAAAACTATAAAATAGTTCAGGAAAACAATACAGAAACAAAGTGACATAATAAATAAATGAATGGAAACCGTGCAAAAACAGCAACTAGAAATCCAGGAAATTTGCACTAAAATTTCAGAGCTAGATTTAACCATTAGAATAAAAAAGGAATAGAATTAAGTTCAGGGAAGGCAGAATCAGTGCAGTAGAGGACAAATCCTTTGGCACTAATTTTTATAGGAATAATAACAAGAATAAATAAAAATTTAGAACAACAGAATTTTGTGAAGCATCAAGAAAAATAATTTACATGTGATTAGAATGCCTACACAGGAAGAGACAAAAAAATCACAGAAAAATATTTTTAAGATTTATTGGCATAAAACTTTTCTAATGTTATAAAAGAAGATATCCAGGAAGTTGAAAAACCCCCAAATAAAATAACCAAAATAAAATCACTAAGAGTATCTTAATCAAACTTTCCAGAACTAAAGACATAGAAAGAATCCTGAGAGCAGCCTGAGAAATACGAAATATTACCCACAAAAAACCCCAAAACTCATTGCCAACAAAAGAGAACCAATAAGACCAAGCTTTTGGCAGAGATTTCTTGGCAGAAACTATATAGACAAGAAGACAGTGGGATAACATAGAAAAAACTGAAAGAAAGAAAAAGGCAACCAAGAACTATGTGTCCAGCATAATTGTCCCCCCCCCAAACATGATGGCAAAATTAGAATATTCCCAAATTAAAAATAAATTAAGGGAAATTGTAAAAACCAAACCAATCTTATAACAAAAAACTGAAGGGTGTCCTTGAGACAAAGAACCAAAAACATCAAACGATAACATGAAATTAGAATATATGCCAACAGAACCCAGAAATGAACTCAGATAAAGAATCTTTTAAAATAAAATAAAGTGACAGGACTGAAAATAGAAAGTAGAAAAGTGGAGACATCAGTTTACAAACGACTACTTAAAAACTGAAGAAGAAAAAAGGGGGGAGAAATCATGTAATCATAGAACTTCCATATGGACAGGAAATTAAGGCAGTATCAAGATAGACTGTTTGAAACCTAGGAAGATGGAAGTAAACTGCAGGGTAACTACAAAGAAAGAACACCTCCTCAAAATGAGACAGGAGGGAATACTAAGGCCTAATGACACAAAAACAAAACCGATGAAAAAGATGAGAAGGACAATCAATCAATAATAATTTCCCACCAAGAACTCTAATAGTCATGGAGGCTAGGAAAAAATCAAGTGAGTGTAGAAGTTTAATCTAGAACCTGGTTGTCTGCCTCTTAAGAAGATAATTCAAGTCGTTTAACTGGGCGGGATGCCAGTTTTCTTTTCATGCAAACACCAAACCTGGTAATGATGAAGATGTTCATTTCAGAACACTTACAGGCTGACACGGGGGCACTCTTACGTGCCACAATGATACATTGGAATTATTCATGAGAATACAGTGTGTCGCTACAGTTGTCAGGTACCATCACATGGGGTTTGGCTCATAAGGACCCTCTTGACAACGGAGCAAAACTTTCCCATCCTGGGCCCTCCGACACCATGTCAATGTCCGCAGTCACTGTGGCATCCACCACGTCAAGCCAGCTTGCGGAGGGTCTGCCTCTTTATTACTGACCATCTGCTTTACCAAGACTGATGTCCTTTTCCAACAACGCGTCCTTCCTGATAACGTGTCCAAGTGGATGGGATGAATCGTGCTCCCAAAGGTATGTGGCGCCCCCTTGTATAAAGGTATCGACTCTTTTTCATTCTTCCTTATTTATTATCTAGTTTTCACATGCAAATAAGGCAACTGAAAAGAATGTGGCTTGGATCAGCCGTGGCCCATTTTTTATTTGCCTAATGCATAGTTTACTTCATTTTTTGACTGCGGTTTCCAGGGTTGTTGATTGTGAATCCAAATAAAATGAAATCACTGAAAACATGAATCCATTCTCCATTCCTTATGCTGTTACTTATTGGTTCATGTGACTTTTGTGTTTTCTTTATGTTGCTATGTAATCAGATTGTAGCCTTTGGTCTTTATCAGTAGGTGCTTCGAGTCCTCCTCACTCTCATCAAGCAAGGTTGTGCTGTCTGCACGCAGCTAGTTGTTCATGAATCTTCCTCCAAATGTGATGCCACATGCTTCTTGGTCTAATCCATCTCTTCAGATTATTTGTTTAGCACACAGATTGAACATGTGTAGTGAAATGATACAAATGTTTCCGGATTTAAAACCATACAGTGTTCAGTTGTTCTGTTCGAATGACCGTCTCTTGGTCTATGGACAGCTTTCACCTGAGCATGAGCCAGTGTTCTGTCCTTCCCACTCTTCCTAATATGAGCCATCGTTGGTTATGATCCACACAGTCAAATGTCTTTGCATAGTCGATATAGCAGAGGCAAGCATCTCTCTGATATTCTGATTTCAGGTGAGAACCAGCTGATGTCGGAGAGTCCTTGTTTCATGTCCTCCTGTAAGTCCAGCTTGAATTGCTGGCATTTCCCTGTGGATGTGCTGCTTTGATCATTTTTTAATTCTTTCTAGTAAAGCTGTATCTGTCTGTGATATAATGATATTGTTTGATAATTTCAAACAATAAAGAAATTTACATTACATAAAGTCACATACTACCTGCCTGCTTTGGGTCACCTTCCTTGGAATGGACTTAAAGATGGATCTCCTCTAGTCCGTTGCTCATTTAGGTGACTTTATGTAAATTGTCTCGACTGAGAACATGGTTTTTCCATTAAGTGACAGCTCTAGCAATGCATAGCATTTTGTTGAAGTTTAATGCTGTCATCCAAAAATGAGGCAGTCGAAATAGAAGTTCTCAAGACCACTTCCAGCTGTAACATTCTCAAACTAGACCACTTTACAATAAGATCACAGATATAAAGCCCAAGACCTCTCCTCCCAGCTTCCCTCTTTCTGCCTTTGGAATCCTTTCTTTTCCAGCAGATTGGGTTTCCTCTGAGACATTCTTTTAACGAACAGTGCCCTTTCCCTAAGCTTCTTGATCTCCACTCCCACCACTGATGGATTACTAACGATTTTAAATTCTGATATAAATCTCATCTCTGAAACCTAAGACAGATCACATTTTCTGTGATAGCTTCAATTCCATTAGTGCCCTTTCTTTCTAAATTAAAAACTGAATACATCTACTTTTAAACTCTATTATTGTAATTTTTTTATTTTCTTGTACAACTATTAGATCTTATATAATCACTCTTCCTTTAACATAAGCTTGCCATATTTTTAATGAAATGATCATTTCCACTAATAGTTATAAATTCCTTTTTCTAATTTATTTTCTTCTCTGAAATTTCCAAGAGGAGACTATTTCTAAACTACTCCTACTTTGAAATCTTTGCCAGCTATTTCAGCCCTCTCATTTCTATCCTTCTAGATTTCACAACATATTTTTTCTACTTAAAGGTACTGATAATTAAGAGTCAGTTATTATACAAATTATTTTGCATACACCAATTGTTTGATATTAGAGTATACTTTCATCAAACAACACATGAAAAATCTTAGCACACAAATATCACTAACATATGGCAATATAGAACTTATGACTGAAAAGAAAGAGGAAAGGAAAGATATTGTTCCAAGAAATAGTGTTGCACTTTACAATGAAGTTGGCCTTAGCAGCTTTATCATAGTTTTCTTACAAAATCTGAAGGACTGTCAGTTGAAAGGAGAAGAGATGTGCTTACAGTGGAACTGAAGGTTTAACTAAGGACAAATGGATTGAAGTTGAAGTCAGATTTCTTTTTAAGTATAAGGAATTCTCATATTAAGCATTAGCTGGGAATTGCTTTGTCGGCTCTTCAAATATAATGAGATACGATTTGAATAACATGACCTTCCAGTCTGAGGCTATTTTATTCTGCTCCAGAATTATAAGAAGGTGGTGTTAACATTCAGTTAGTGTTTGGTGAACTTTTAAAGTCTAATAGTTCGATTTTAGAGTGTACCATAGGATAGATTTTCTTGGTCTATGAGGCCAAGCCTCTATGAAATAAGATAGTATTTAAATGAATTCTTAAGTCACATAAAAAGCAAGTATTCTGCCTATGAGATTTAATCCTAATATTTCCTGTCAACATGAACACACAGCTTGTGATATTTAAAGTAAATATAATTTTTTTCCACATGTTGCTTGAAAAATTGAAAATGGGTAGACTTTTAACACCAGATGTGCATGTATAATAAGGTATGTTGTTCAGCAGTACAGGAACCTGATGACAGCATCTGGAGCAGGCAAGTCACGTGTGGGCTACAAAGACCATTTCTGATAGTTATCTCGAGGACAATGCTTTAAAAACTCAGCTTCCTGGAGCGATAGCTATACGCTCTGAAAAACACAAAATCTTAAACAGGCTATGTGCCATTTGGGATCTTCTTCTGTAAAAATAAATACATCATCGAGCCACTAAAATAACAGATAGACCTTACTAATATGTAAATAATATAAAGTTTAAAGTATAACAAAAATGCACAGAAATGAGAAACATATTAAATCAAAGAAAAGCATCCAGATTCAATATTCCCAGCACTTCTTCTACAAAGTTCAAGAGATTCCTTAAAGGCTGCATGAAATTTCTGGCATTCGGTTGTCAGTTGCATATGATCCAATCTAATATAAAAGGGGAACATGGGCATTAGTTGGATGGCTTACATTAATGCTCAGAGTATATTTCTCCAGTTGGAAAACAATCATCACAGAAGTAGACACAGTTTTCAGACAGACACAATATGGGGTCTTTTTTTCAATTTTTGAACAACAGAAAGAATAGAGTTTTATGAAAAGTGCACAGTTAACAAGAAACTGAAGCTACTGTTATGCGAGTGGGTCTCTTGTAATGTAGGTTGCAGGAGAGGCGGAAGAATCCCTTCTGAGTCCACCCGAAAACCAGTTCTGAAGCAGATCACAGTCAATGGCCCAAGGCATTTCGAAACCTGGAAGCCCAATGAGGTGGTTTCAAATAGTGTGGGGGAATTCCATGAAGTTCAACCACCATTCTTCCATGAACTCTTTAAAATCCTTTTGTGTAAGCAAGAGAAAGGTTTTTTTGAGGCTATAAAAGCAAACTAAGTCATGAGTACACCGTGCTATTTCATTTTTACTAGTCCTTTGAATATTAAGTTCAAAAACGATAACTTCATGGCCAGGTTTTGTGGGAATTAAATCAAATCACAAAGGAGCTGACGCCTGTTATCTGCTCAAAAATGTCAGGTCACATTCTCTCCTCTGGATTTCTGAGTTTGCCCACAAATCTTGTTAAGTGATAGTAAAAGGCTCAAAGCCTTGAAATAAATACATAGAATGGATAGCTATTTGCAAATTGGTGTCAGAGTTTCAAGTCAACCATAAATATTGCAGGATTTTCCTGTACAATACCGTGGAAAAGATTTACATTTAATGTCCCTCCTTTCTCAAAACCAAAAACCCACTGGCACTAAATTGATTCCAACTCAAAGTGACCCTACGCGACAGACTGGGTCCCACGGGGTGTCCAAGGCTGTAACCTTTATGGAAACAAACCTTTTACTGGGCAGCAAGTCTTTAACCACCATTCCACCCGGGCGTGTCTCCTTCCTTAGGCCATGGCAGTGCGGCGTCTTCCCTCGACTGGGCTAAGCTAGTTGGATGAATGTCACCAAGGGCCTCCTTGTTTTTAAATTCAACTTAGAAGCATTGCAAATAATTTATTTCTTGATGCTCTTTCCTTCTGCTATGAGGGGTCCAGTTGGTATGTATATCTGGATTTATTCCCACGGAAAAAGGCTTACACATGCCTCTATTATCAGTGGATGTTGACACACGTTCTCTCAGTAACACACTGACCTTAGTCTCGTTAGCGTGTCTTCCATGTACTTCCAACTTGCGCGTTTCTGGTTTTCCCTTTAAGGTTAGTTTTCCCCAGAGCGCTGCATTAACCCTCTGCTCTTCTCATTTTAATTATATTCTCACATATTCCTCAAAAACCACCCCTTTTATCACTAGTACATATTCGTATATATGTATACACAGAATAACACACGCACACACATATGAACACACACATATATTCTGATTATCTGTTCCAGCCTATGATATGTAAATTCAACTGCCAATTAAATAGTTCCACTTGAACATCCAAAGACATGTCCAATTACACACCAGGACCGTAATATCCCAATTCTTCTGTGCAGCTATAACACTTTGCAGGTGGATTTCACACACTGCATGACCAGGCTTAAGATTATTTCTATGAAGGCAGGAACCCTGTATGACTCCACTTAGACCCAGGGGCACACGGGAGGATTCCATGTAATACGAGTAAGCATGGAAGTCTTATGCCACTCCTTAACTGGACATGACATTAAACATCGGTCCTCTGCTTGGAGTGTTCCGCCTTTGCTTGAGTCCCTATATGTCTGGGTTATGCTGTGGTTACTGGGTTGCTTTGTTTTTAACTTTCTGATGGTTGCTGGGTGATTTCCTTGGTATTCTCTCCTGGTTGCTAAGTTTCACATACTCTGAGATTTCCTTTAGTAACTAAATGGTAACATTTTTTATCAGCGTCTGGAGGGAACAGGGCCTCAGAGAAGTTCAACTGCAACCGCACACATATTTGTGGACTCTCAAGGCAGGGAGGGCTTTGGCAGGAATCCTCTCTGCCTCAGGCTGGAGTCATCCCTCGGTCCTGCTTCCGCAGCCCACTCCCTCAAAACGGATTGTGAATTCTCAGTGTCGATCATCTGACTTTACGTGCTTATTCCTTTGGTAATGTCTATAAAGTTAAAAATGAAGTTAGCTGGCTTTGATATGCAAATTAGGTGATTGGGAAGATTTTCACCTAGCCTTTGTGGAATAAGGACTTTGGCTATTTTTCTTTTAAAATTTAAAACAACTATTCTCTGACTGACTCGTTTTCCTTTAAATGACAAACTCCTGCTAAACTCAAGATTTAGGGGAGTTGTTTAGTTTATCACCTCTTAAAAACATGTTAGAATAAACTCGTATTCAGAAATGTTGAGAACTAGAGTATTCTAGTTAATTAAATACTCTGAATAATCAAAAAAATATCTCTGACATGTTTTGTTAACATGGCTCTAGACACTGAAATGAAACGGAAGAACTGTGCAGTGGAGGGGTTAAGAGAAGTCTGTGGTTGCTGCTGTTAAATGCCACCAAATCCGTCGGAGTCCCAGCAGCCTGTGCACAACACAAGGAAACGCCGTCCTGCTCTGAGTCACCCTCACAACCACTGCCATGTGTGAACCCACTGTGGCAGCCACTGTGTCATTTCCTCTTGTTGAAGCTCTCCCTCTTTTCATTTACCGTCCTCATGACGAAGCATGATGTCCTTCCTGATAGCACGGCCAAAATAAGTGAGACCGTCTAGGGGGCCTCACTTCTACAGAGCATGCTGGCAGTAGGTCTTGCAGAGGAAATCTGTGTGTTGTCTGGCAGTCCATGGTACAGTGCAGTCAGTGTCCTTCGCCAGCACCATAGCTCATCTTCAGTCCCTCTGAGTCGCTCTCCGGCTTTCACAGGCCTAGGAGGTAAATAAGGAGCGGGCACTCCTGACTTCTCAAAGTGATACTCGGGTTTTCAGCACTTTAGAGGTCGTCTGCAGCATGTTTGCCAAATGCAGCAAGTGGATTTTCAACTGCTGCTTCCATGGCTGTTGATTGTGGATCTAAGTAAAATAAAATGTTTGACAACTTCAATAAATTCTCCATTAAGGTTACAGCAGAAGGGGCCATATCTGACCTCTGTCTTCCCTATTGCCACTGGGCAGAGGTCAGACACGCCTCCAAGTCCCAGTCTTCTTTCCTATGCTGGCAATAACTGTGTCTCCCACAGCACCATAGGCCTGTGCTGGATTCAACTCACAGACAGTACTCACAACTATGGAGTCTATTAAAGAGGTGACTAGGTACCACACGTCAGGATCAGTACACAGTAAGGAGACAGTCACTGGCCCCAGCAACCTCCTCCTCAGGCAGCGGCCAAACCTCTCCTGTCCTCAGCCTGGCAGTCACACAGTCCCTTGGCTTTGCCTCTGTCAGCCAGGAGGCCAACATTTCTGTCACTAGGACTCACAGTCCCCTGGTCTCCGGTCAGATGAAGAGGAGGAGTCCATAGTCTCAGCGTCGCCAATCTGGGTCTCTGGGCCACCGTCTCCAGTGCCGCTGTCTCAGCCTCCCCCACTTCAGACAGAGATCTGGTACACGCTCTCTTCTGATGGTCCTGGGAGTGAGTTCTCTGTCAGTCTGAAATGGCTTTTAATCACCAAGGAACAGTTTTGATGGAGGAACACTTTCTGTCTTTTAACTGACCATCCCCTCAAGGAAAACAGAGATATGGTGTTAAATCACACCCTCTAGTAGTCTGACATATGCATCCCGCCCTAAGCCAAGCCTGTAAGAGAGACAGAACTGTGATACATCATGTAAGGTGGGTCATATTTGTGAGGGAGAAAGGGGGAACAGGTTACAAGGATCTACATATAACCTCCTCCCTGGGGGACAGACAGCAGAGAAGTGGGTGAAGGCCAATGTCAGACAGTGTAAGATATGACAAAATAATAATAATTTATAAATTATCAAGGGTTCATGGGGAGGAGGATAGGGGGGGATAAAAATGAGGAGCTGATACCAAGGGCTCAAGTAGAAAGCATATGTTTTGAGAATGGTGAGGGAAACAAATGCACAAAAGTGCTTTACGCATGGATGTATGTCTGGATTGTGATGAGTTGTACATGCCCCCAGTAAAATGATTTAATAATTTTTAAAAGGTCGGATTAACTGACTACATCTCAATACACAACATGATACTAAATGGATCAGTCAATTAATATGGTCCTTCTTGGCATAATTCCTTATGTGGTGCATAATTCCTTATGTGGTGCATTATCATTCTGGATTCTATGCCTGTGGCTAGCATCCCATTTTGAAAGAAGTTCTAGACTATATTATGGACAGGTTTACAGTGGGATTAAATCCTGACTTTAACAGAGTGTGACAAAGTCATACCCTTTGTTCCTTGGGGATATGGTTTGCTAAATGAGACACCACACACACACACACACACACACACACCTCCATCGAAGCCATTTGTGTATAAGAGCCATCTCAGACCCAGACAGAAGTTCCAGGACCATCAGAAGAGTGCGTTTGAAATCTGCGTCTGATGTGGCAGAGGCCAAAAGGCATGGAGACTAGGGTTAAGGAAGAGCCAGGAAGCCAAGCCTGGACCAGAGGCTGAGGGATGGAAACCATCAAACAGAACAGACAAGCAGTGCCAGAACTATGGGGCTGTGGAGCCAAGTAACAGGAAGGCTTCCTGGACCACAGAGGCAGAGGCCAAGAAACCACCTGGCTGAGAAGCTGGGAACTGAAGAGGCGTGGCTGCTGGCTGAGGAAAAGTGTTGCTTTGGACCAATGATTGCATTCTAAACTGTTTGCTAGACTGGTTACTGATCCGGACTTTTGGTAATGTGTTCCCTAACGGTCGTCAGGTGCCATCGGATCGGTTCTTACTCATAGTAATTCTATGTCCAACAGGGAAACACTGCCCGGTCCTGTGCCATCCATTCTGGCTGTACTTCTTACAAGACAGAACCATTTATTCTTTGGGCAGTCCATGGTACTTTCGATATTCTTCTCCAGCACCATGATTCAAATTCACTGATTCTTGTTCAGTCTTCCTTATTCAATGTCCCACTTTCACATGCCTATCAGGCAACTGAAAATACTATGGCTGGGTTCAGGCACACCTTAGTCCCCAAAGTTACCTTCTTGCTTTTCAATTTGACAATTTAAAGAGATCTTGTGCAGCGAGATCATTTAATCGTCTTGTGCAATCAATCATTTAATCTCTTGATGGCTGCTTCCATGACCGTTGATTGTGGGTCCAAGCAGAACAAAAATCCTTGACAACATCAACCTTTTCTCTGCTTCTCATGATGTTACTTATTGGCCCAGTAGTGGGGAGTTTGTTCTTCTTGACAGTAAGGTGTAATCTGCACTGAAGGCTGCAATCCTGATCTGCATCACCAAGTGTCTCGAGCCCCCCTCACCTTCAGCAAGCACGGTTGTGTCATCTCTGTGTTGTAGGGTGTTAATAATCCTTCCTCCAATCCTGATGCTGCGCTCTTCTTCATATAATCCAGCTTCTCTGATGATTTGTTCAGCAAAAAGATTGAATAAAAGTAGTGAGAGGAGATAGCCTGGACGCACACCTTTCCTGATTCTAAATTGTGCAGTATTCCCTTCTGTTCACACAACTGCCTCTCCATCGTGTACAAGTTCCCCATGAGCACGATCAGATGTTCTCAAATTCCCATTTTCTCAAGGCTAGTCACAGTTTGCTATGATCACACACGAGAATGTCTTTGCACAGTCAATAAAATACCTCTTTTCCTGCTATCGAGTCAATTTCAAGGCAGAGTCCCCATAGTACAGAGTAGAAAGGCACTTGTGGGTTTCAGAGATGGTAACTCATTACAAGAATAGAAAGCCTCATCTTTCTCCTGCAGAGCAGCTGGTGGTTTCGAACTGCTAACCTAGAAGTCAGAAGATCAACGTGTAGCCATTATGCTACTAGGGTGCCTTCAATAAAACACAAAGAAACATTTTCTGGTATTTTCTGCTTTTAGCCAAGACCCAACTGATATGAGCAATGATATCCCTTGCTCCATATCCCCTTCTGAGCCTGGCCTGCATCTCTGACCGCTCCCTACCAATATACTGCTCCAACCGCTCTCAGATGATCAGCCTCCAAACTTGGCTTATGTGTGATTTTAATGCTATTGTTCTGTTACTTGAGGATTCTGTTGGGTCATCTTTCATTGAAATAGGTACAAATCTGGATCTCTTCTAGTCAGTTGGCTAAGTGGCTGTCTTCCAAATTTCCTGGCTTAAAAGAGTGAATGTTTCTAAGGGCTTCATCAACTGGTTGAAATGTCTCAATGGTGTTCCATCAATTCCTGGAAACTTGTTTTTGGTTAACGCTTTCAGTGCAGTTTGTACTTCTTCCTTCAGTGCCATTTCTCCTTGCACCTGTGCTACCTCCTGAAATGGTGCTGTTGACTACACCTTTTGGGCACGGTGACTCTGTGCGTTCTTTGCATGTTCTTTTGAAGCTTCCTGCATCAGTCAACATTTTGCCCATAGGATCTTTCAACGTTGCAATTTGAGACACGATTCCTTGTGTTCTCTCAGAGCCTCATTTTTGGTTTTCTAACTTTTATGTCTTTAAACTTTCCTAACAAAGCTCCATAATTGTGAGTGTCGTCTATGAGTTCTGTGTGGCTATTGTAGTGAATTATTGAGCCCAGCATAAAAGGAACCCGCCTCGGTAAGAATGGCTGATGTCAAAGTTGGGTACAAAAGGATGAAGGGCGTGTCTGATCCATACTGCCTGTCGATAGGTACACAGAGAAGATCGGATATGGTGCCCCATGGCACGTTACTGCATTTATTGTTCTAGTTGTGAGGAAATTTAAGCTAAAAGAGCTGAACAAAAGATTGTAAACAGTAGCTTAAGAAGACAAACTAAAGCGTTGTAATGATAGACAAAAACCTGGAGTTAGTGTAGAGCTGAAACACTGAAGGAGTGTGTGGGTTATGAGGTTGGTTGACACGACGGCTACAACATGTACTCAAATGTAACAACAATGTGAGGATGTTGAAGGTCAGGGAGGTGCTTCATTCTGTTAGACTTAAGATCACTATGAGGCAGAACTAACCCAACAGCACCTAACAGCAACAACAACACAGGCAAAATGATGAACGACACCAGAAGCATCAAAAGATAATGAAATAAATACACAGAGTCGTTGTAATGAAAAGAAATGGTTGATGTTCAACTATTTCAGGAAGTAACATAAGATCATAAAACCTCAGAAGGGTAGGAAAAAATTGGGAGCATTTGTAAAAAACACGGCTCTAGGAATTAACAGAAGACCGAGTGAGACATTTTCATAAACAAATGCAATGCTAGAAGCACTCACTCTGTCCACCAACAAACATGGATGACAGTTACCTGCCCATCCACTGGAAAAGATCCGTGCCTGTCCCAAAACTCTGATCCAACAGAGTGCAAAAATGACCCAAGTATGTCATAAGTATCGCACAGAAGTAACATTTCGCTGAAGATCACTCAACAATGGCTGCAGCAGCTACTCATTTCTACGTTAAGTTTCTTCGGTGCCCCAGATGCAGATATTAAACTAGAACTGTCCTCTTGGGTGCCTCAAAGCGACTGCATTAATGTTCTATTGCTGCTGTAACAAATGGCCACAAACGTAGTGGTTTAAAATTAACTGATTATGCTACAGACGTGTAGGTCAGACACAGGCGTTACTGGGCTAAAATCAAGTATGGCCAGGTCTAATTTTCTTTCTGGATGTTTAAGAGAACGCAAAACTAAACCACCTACCTATATACTCGAATATAAGCTGACACGTATATCAGCCAAGGCACCGAGCTGTACCCCAAAGCAGCATGTGAAACGTGCTGGCACACTCAGCTTACACACGAGCATACACGGCAATTCAGTTCCAAGGACAGTGGTGAAAAGAGCTGGCCCCGGGGTCTCTGAGGCCGTGCATCGTACCTGAAGCAGACTGCCACATCTTCCTCTGCACAGTGCCTTGTGAGCGCAAACCACCCATCTCTGATTGACAGCCTAGCCCACAGGTGTATACTTGGATTCAATGAATAATAAAAAGTGATGAAGTAAATTTTTTTAAGATGAAAGGCAAAAACATTTAAAAATCATTTTATTAGGGGTTCATACAACTATTATCACAATCCATACAGCCATCCATTGTGTCAGGCATGTTTGTGCATTTGTTGCCATCATCATTCTCAAAACATTTGCTTTCTACTTCAGCCCTTGGTATCAGCTGATTTTCCCCTCCCTCCCTCACAAACCCTTGATAATTTAGAAATTATTATTATTATTTTTTGTCTTATACTGACCAATGTCTCCCTTTACCCACTTTTCTGTTGTCTGTCCCCCAAGGAGGGGGTTATATGTAGATCATTGTGATCGGTTTCCCCTATCTACCCCGTCTTCCCCTTACCCTCCTGGTATCACTACTCTCATTATTAGTCTTGAGGGGTTTATCTGTCCTGGATCCCCTGTGTTTCCAGCTCTTATCTGTCCCAGTGTACATCCTCTGGTCTAGCCTGATTTGTAAGATAGAATTGGGATCATGATAGTGGGATGGGGGTTGCATTAAAGAACTAGAGAAAAGTTGTATGTTTCATTGTTGCTACATCGCACCCTGACTGGCTCGTCTCCTCCCTGCAGTCCTCCTGTAAGGGGATGTCCAGTTGCCTACAGATGGGCTTGGGTCTCCACTCTGCACTTCCCCTCATTCACAATGATAAGATTTTTTGTTCTTTGATTCCTGATACCTGATCCTATCAACACCTCATGATCACACAGGCTGGTGTGCTTCTTCCATGTGTGTTTACTTCATCTCTGCTAGATGGCCACTTCAAGCCTTTAAGAACCCAGACGCCGTATCTTTTAATAGCTGGGCACCATCTGCTTTCTTCATCACATTTGGTTATGCACCTGTTTTGTCTTCAGCAATTGTGCAGGGAGGGTGAGCATCGCAGAATGCCAGATTGTTAGAACAAAGTGTTCTTGCATTGAGGGAGGGTATGAATAGAGGCCCTAAGTCCGTCCACTACCTCAGTGTATTGCCATATAAATATGTTCATAGATCAATACCTCTATTTTATGAATTAATGTACTTACATATGTACACACCTATGTTTATACCTCTATCCATAGCTTTCCTCTGTTTCCTTTTACCTGCCTACTTCTGCCTCTAGTAATTCCTCTCAGCAAGATTGGTTTTGCTCCAATATCCCAAGGATCTCCAAGTCGTCCTTGTTGTTGACTTTAATTCCCTAGTTGTTCCCCTGTCTATGGCGTTGTTTCCTGATTGCTCTTGTCCCCTGCCTCCTTCCCCCCGAAATCCCTCAAGGACCATCATTCCATTGCTTTCTCTTTAAGCTTGCTTCCTATGCCTATCTTATACAAGTAGGGAAACCAATAATAAGAGAGACCAAACAACAAAACAACAAAAGATTTTTTTTAAATATAGAATTCCAGGTCTGTCTGCTGACCTTTAAGACTATCTCCCCACTGGTCCTGGGGGAATTCCGGAAATTGCACCTCCTAGCCTGAAGTCTATTTTGGGGGCTCTTCAGGGGCTTTGGGGCTTGGCTTCATTCCCATTGCTGATCTGTTATATTCCCCTCTTGGCTTGCCCCACCGTGGGGTGGGGCATTCAGACCAAACTAACTCCCCACCGTTAGTGTCCCCGCTTTTGTCTCTGTCATGGTGTGCTCCAGTGAGGGGCATGTCTGCCCTACAGTTCTCTCTGTGCCTTAGCAGCTCCGCACAGGGACATCGTCCTCCTGGCTTGGTGTGCCAAGACAGGGACTCGACTGTCCCTTTCTCTGTTTCCTTCTTGTTTGCTTCCGTGTAGGCATGACATGCTGGCCCCTCTTCCCAACCTATAGGTTTAGTGTTGCTCTCTGTAGCATATATTTCTAGGGGCCAGTGGGAGGGGGTCAGAAAAATAAATTTCTTAAGAATTATTTTAGTAGGCTTAATCTTGACTTCTATTGGATATAAAAATATAATTTTTAATTTATCTACTAGATTAGGGGTTATTAACATTTCTCTTTTCAGCACTCATGTTACATTGCGTATTTTTTTAGAACTGTAGAATAGAAATTATTTGTATTGCATCCTCAAAGCCCACTTTACACACACAATCATGAAGGTTAAACATACAGCATCCACAACGTGGTCAAAGAGCACGCTGCCATAACCACACTCAAGTCTCCTCCCGTGAATGTCTCAGGGCGGCTTCCACACGGAGAACCCAGCATGAACACGTCCTCCAGGCACAGCCATGATCTGACATCGTTTTGTAACATATCATTTCCATCATTCAATGTCAATGCTTCTCCTGTGACAACCTCCCAACCCTACTTCCCCAAGGGGTGGAGGGATTCAATGAGAGAAATTAAACAATCAGGAATGAGATTGTTTGAGGTTTGTTTGTTTGCCTCCCGTGAAGCCCTCCGCACAACCGCGTTTTGCTCAGTAGGGGGGATCCCACCCTGTTGAAAATGCAAGGCCTGAACAGTCACCATCTGTCCACTGTACACAAAATAATATTCTAACACAACTCAAGACCTCTTTCTTTGCCTCGCTGATCTGTTCTTTACATTGTATTTTAAATAGTTTTCTAAAAGGTAAACTTAGTTGTACCAATGTTTTAGTCTGCTGTCAGAGTAAGTAAAATCCCCAATACTGCCTCTAAATCGCACGTGGCCTGGTCCTAACGCTGGTGTTAACTCATATAACAACCTCCAACCCCCTCTCTAGTCCAGAAACATTAGCTTCTCTGCAATTCATAGAACACAATGAATTGCCACAGGGACTTTGCATATGCTGTTTCCTACCCGAAGCTTCTTCTCTGCCGGCTCTGCTTATTTACAGTATGCTTCTTCAGTCTTTTGCTTAATCGTTTCTCCATGGAGGAAGCCTTGTCTGTCATCTCCAACTTTGTCAAATCTGTCTTAAATAGCCTGTCATACCACCACATCCTCCCCTCAGTAGCACTCATCACTGTTAGAATTGTATAGGCATTTGTGACATAAGATCTCTAACCTATAAATTTTATGTCTGTTTTTTTCATCAATATCTGCCCGGTATCTAGCACATGGCTGGCACACAGTAGGTGCTCGATGAATTTGCTGAAAGAATGCATAATTGATTAGTTAACTATGCTTTCAACAGACCAAAGGGTTGAATGGTTCAAAGAGCTGAAAGAAAGAATAACAGTCACACCAGACTACTAAAATTTCAATAAGGCAAGAAACAAAACTAATATACCAAGTGTAAGCTGTAATAACAAGTACTAGGACGCTAGACCTTGATTCTGCTCTTAGACTGTATTTCAGAAATCTTAAAGTCCAATTAAATAAATTGTGTGTGGTTTGGAGTTCCCATATTGTCACCTTAGAAAGCTATCTTATGTAGCAAATGCTAAAACAACTCTAAATATAATTTACTCTTTGATACTCAGAGCACATCCAGGGAACTTGCAGTGCCTCGGGGCCATTATTGCAAATCCTAATTATCGCAGCACAACCCAATGGTCACAGACAACACGGGCTTGCTTTCACAGTCGGTCACAAATGCTGTACCAGCATTTTACCTCTCATCCTCCTGCTGCGCCCCAGGCTGAAGAGAGCACCCTGGCAGGCAAGCACGCAGGCACTAGCTTTGCGGGGCCAGAGCGGTCCCCAGACTGCATGCCCCTGGCTTTCAAGTCACTTACGATATTAAGAGCATCACTAATGTAATGAAAAGAAAGATTTCGGTCAGATTTTGAGACATAATTCTGCCTCCTTCATTAACCAACTGTGTGGCCTTAGAAAATGCATTTGACCTCTTTAGACATCTATAGAGCATTAAACTAGACCAGTAGTTGGGACATTTCTGCTACCAAGCTTTTCTGGTTAATACTTTCCCATCATGGACCTGTGCACCAAAATACGTAATCTACAGAAATCCACTTACTGAGCAATAATAAAGTTTCTCATTTTTGTTTCTTTGGTTTGCCAACAATTTCAATAAATCTCCAAGGAAGATTAGGAATGGCAGTGACAAAAAGAAAAAGTGTTGGAGAGGAAGCTGCAGAAGGTTGAGGGCCTATGAATAATGGTAAGAAAGCGAAGGCAGGCACTTAAACACAATTCAGTGTTCTCTTTTCAAACAAAGATCTCTACAACTGAGTACAGCAGCGAGGGGGGAAACTAAGGTAGACTTCATCTGCTGTTTCTAGGTGCCACTAAGTGACAACAGAATGAAACACTGCCTTGCCTACACTGTCCTCACAATTGTGCGAATGTTTGAGCCCATGGATGCAGCCACTAGGTCAACTCATTCTTTTGAGTATCTTTCTCTTTTCTGGCTGACGCTCTACTTTACCAAACATAACTGTTCTTTTCCAGAGACTGGTTTCTTCTGGTAACACTTCCAACGTATGGGAGATGAAGTCTTGCCATCCTTGCTCCTAAGGCGCATTTTGGCTATACTTCTTCCAAGACAAGGTTTGTTTGTTCTTCTGGCAGGCTATATTTGGAACATTATTCATTAGCACCATAATTCAAATGTAACAAGAATTCTATCATCTTCCTTATTCGTTGTCCAACTTTCACATGCACATGAAATGACTGAAAGTCCCATAGTCAGACACTTATTAGTCCTCAAAGTGACATCCGTGGCTGGAAGAGGGAGGTCTTGGGCAAAAGATGGTCAGACCTAATGTGTCCTTTGATTTCTTGAGTGCTGATTCCATGAGCAGTGACTGTGGATCCAAGCAACATGAAATCCTAGGCAATTTCAATCTTGCGTCCATTTATCACATTCCCTATTGGTCCAGTTGTGAGGATTTTGGTTTTCTTTATATTAAGTTGAAATCCATACTGAGGGCCATGATTCTTGGTCTTCATCAGCAAGTGCTTCAACCTTGCTTTCAGCAAGCAGGGTTATTCCCGCTGCATATTGAAGATTCTTAATAAACTTTCCTCCAATTCTGATGCAGCCGTCACCTTTGTAGATTCCAGCTTCTTGGATGATTTGCTGAGCACACCGTTTGAGTACATAACATGAAAGGGTACAACCCTGCTGCACACCTTTCTGAAAGTTCAGTCATGCAGCAGCACTCTCTCGCTCACTTTGAATAACTGCCTCTTGGGTTATGTATAGGTTCCACCTGAACACAAAGAAGTGTCCTGGAATTCCCATTTTTCTCAAAGCTATCCATAGTGTGTTATTATCTGCACAGTAGAGTACTTTTACACAGTCAATAAAACACAAGTAAGCATCCGGTAGTCTCTGCTTTCAGCCAAGAGCCATCTGTCATCAGCAATGGTACCATGACCTCTTCTGAATCCAGTTTGAATTTCTGGCTGCTCTGACAACGCACTGCTGCAATTGCTTTTGTAATTGTCTTCAGCAAACTTTTACTTGTGTGTGATATTGTGAGTAATTTCCACATTCGGCGAGGTTACTTTTCTTTGAAATAGGCACAAATATGAATCTCTTTCACTTAGTAAGCCAGGTGGCTATCTTCCACAGTTCCTGGCACAGACCGGGGAGTGCTTCCAGTTCGTCATCAGCTGGCTGAACCATTTCAGTGAATATTCCATCAACTCCTGAAGGCCTGATTTTCACGAATGTTCCAGTACTATTGGTTCAGGATCATAAGCTCCTTCTTGGAATGGTGACTCTGTGAATTCCTTCTTTTTTTGATGCTGATTGCATCTTGCCATATTTGCCCATGGAATCTTTGAATATTTCAACTTGAAGCTTGAATGTTTTTTTTTTTCAATTCTTTCAGTTTGAAGAACTAAGTGTGTTCTGCATTTCTGGCTGTCTAACACCAGGTCTTTCCACATTTCTTTCTACAACTCTGCTGTGGAGGCCAAATGTCCACCTGCTACCCTACGGCTAAACCTATAGATCATGCATACAGATCTATTTCCCCCTTAATCATAAATATATTTACATATGTGCATGTCTGTATTTAGGCTTCTATGTATGCCCTTTGCGTCCTACTCCTTTCCTCTATTTCCTTATGCTTTCCTCCTGTCCCACTACCATGTTCAGCCTTCGTTCTCAAAACATCTGCTTTCTGCTTGGGCCCTTGGTATCAGCTCCTATGAGAATTCTGATGGATGTATGGATTATGCTAAGAGTTGTCCGAGCCCCAATAAAGTTATTTCAAATAAGTAAATAAATAAATAGATAAATAAATAAAAGGGACAGATCCCTTGAATGTTTATAAAAAAGTAATATGTACTCATTGTAAAAACTTAAATGTATAGCGAACTCTGAGTAAGAAAATAAAATGGCTCTTCCCGGCTGGTGACGACGGGTGCATTCTCCTGTAGGCGCCCCTGCTGTTAACAAGATGTCTTCAGGAACTGCCAAAATTGGGCACCCTGCCCCCAACTTCAAAGCTGCAGCTATTATGCCTGATGGTCAGTTCAAAGATATCAGCCTGACTGACTACAAAGGAAAATACATCGTGTTCTTTTTTTACCCTCTTGACTTCACCTTTGTGTGCCCTACGGAGATCATTGCTTTCAGTGACAGGGCAGAAGAATTTAAGAAACTCAACTGCCAAGTGATTGGTGCTTCTGTGGATTCTCACTTCTGCCATCTGGCTTGGATCAACACACCCAAGAAAGGAGGCCTAGGGCCTATGAACATTCCTTTGGTATCAGATGCCAAGCGTACCATTGCTCAGGACTATGGGGTCTTAAAGGTGGAGGAAGGCATCTCATTTAGGGGCCTCTTCATCATGGATGATAAAGGAATTCTTAGGCAGATCACTGTAAATGACCTCC
The DNA here is from genome assembly GCF_050624435.1 of Tenrec ecaudatus. Taxonomy (NCBI): domain Eukaryota; kingdom Metazoa; phylum Chordata; class Mammalia; order Afrosoricida; family Tenrecidae; genus Tenrec; species Tenrec ecaudatus. The sequence continues at coordinate 95,048,978 of NC_134536.1, forward strand.
CTGTGGGCCGCTCTGTGGATGAGACTCTAAGACTGGGTCAGGCCTTCCAGTTCACGGATAAACATGGAGAAGTGTGTCCAGCTGGTTGGAAGCCTGGCAGCGATACTATCAAGCCTGATGTCCAGAAGAGCAGAGAGTATTTCGCCAAGCAGAAGTGAGCACTGGACCATTTCAGTGCTAGGCAGCCATGAGTAGCCTTGAGAAAAACAAACCTCTTTTGTATTCTTTGTGTTTCAAACATAAGGCCTTAGACTCTACTGAGAGCATGGTATTTGATAATATGATAGGCATTTTTTATAGGGGCTGGGGAGGGGCAGTCTTTCTACACCCCAGTGAAAATGACCCTGAGCTGTTTCGGGCAGGGCCTGATATGTATCATGTACTAGTAGTGGGGCATAAGCCCATTGATCTTTTGTAGTTGTATAAAACTTGAACTCAGAAAAAAAAAAGAAAATGAATGTTAGATGCTAAAAAAAAGTATTTGCAACTAAGAAATAAAAATCATTGATCTTGTGATCTCCAGCTTTGTTTCTTTCAATGCCACATTTCCTAACTACTGCCTACCTTCTGTTTCCAGCTTTCAAGTTCTCATCGCCAATTAGCAGCGCATCTTGATTGCATGTTTAATCAACTTCAAACTGAAGAAGTTGGTAGAAATCTTTAATTCCTTTATCACTAGCTTTCACTGTTAGTGCATAAATCTGAATAATAGTTGTGTTAACTGTTACTTCCTAATAGGCATATGGATACTATCCTATTACAGAAAATGCTGTACTTCAATATAGATCTTGAAATGCTCTTCCTGATGATGCTTACGCCATTCTACTGGAATTTGTCCTTCCCAGCAGAGTGAAACATATGGCTGCCTAACTCAAAATAGTCAATATCGATCCCTTTCGCTCACTACTGCCTAGGATATAGCTCTTTAGGCATTTTATTTTGATAGTTTCTAATGGTTCTAAATTCATATTTCATACATTTCACTTTCTGATTATTATTGAACATTTGTTGCTGTTTCCTCTCATTTTGAGTACTGACCCTTCAGCAGATGAAAATCCTATAAGCATCATGATATTGAAAATCACTCACGACAACCATGATTCCCTTCATAATTAATAAAAAATCTCAGGCTGGACAACATCGTACAAGACAAACCCTCAAGTCCCTACTACTTTGGAAATGTGCTCCAAAATGAAGTTTCTATTTAATGTTCATTAGATCATGGGCCACTGCAGTCAAATTCTTCTTTGGGTAAATGAAAGTTATCCCTAGTACAACATAAAAATACAGGTTAAGAATGTAATACATTTTAAGATGAAATTATATCTTCCTTGCTACATTAAAAAATTTAATAAATACTTCATAACTGTGGTTTGAATTCATTTGCATTCATTATATATTCTCACTGGTGACAAGCTCACCCCAAATGGTTCTTGGGGAGATGTAAAAAATGGTTCTTAAGAAGTAATTTTTAAAATGTTAAATATTAAAATGGTTGTGGACCTCCTAAGCTGAACTCTACCTGGTACAACCTAGTTTTACTAAGGATTCTCTCTGTATACGTTTAAATTTTCTCATGAGGTTTCCAAGGGCATGGGGATCACATCGGACCTGCTTCAGCTATGCAAAGGGAAAGGAGAATTGAATTCCACATCTGCTGCAGTTTGATGTCTACGAGGCAGAGGTCAGACATGCCTCCACCTTCCATCCTTCCCAGCACCCTACTTCCCTACTGGTTAGATAACCCATGATAATGACTATGTGGACAATACTCACCATTCTGAGGTTGATTAGGGAAGTCAACAGATTACAAGTCAGAATGGGGGGGGGGAACATTAAACATACAGTCCTTTGGTCTACCACTCTTCAGCCATGCCCCAGGCACGTCTCTCTTTGGTCCTCAGTCTCTGCCCACGTGGTTCCCTGCCCTAACGCTGCTCCAGCAAGTAATACGAAACTGTTTAGCACAGATAAATTCCCAAAGGGCACAACACTCTGCAAGCTAGCCTCCTGTCCAAAGCTACTCAGCATTACTCCTTCTGTGGGCTGGGAAGTTCATTACATCCTATGGTCTCCATTCTCTGGCTTCTGAGGCCTCTGTTGCTGCCTCCATTTCTCCTCGCAGGGGCGGGGTCCTGTCTCATAGAGCATAGTCCACAGGAACGTGTGACTCAACAACCCTGGACTGGTGGTTGGCACCTTGCAGCTCATGGCGTTTCCCCTAGGGGCAGAGGATATGCTCTTACTCTTTGTTCTGGCCATGAACTTTGGGGATCTGTACCCCCTAACTTTCTCCTCCTTGAACCTGGCTAGCTGATGGCACCAGATATGTGAGAAAGTCACACTGGACAAGGTGGCTGTACCAATGTTGTCCAATCTCTGGTTCTAGCTACTGAGTAGACCTAGTCCACTGCCCAATAGTCCACTGGGAACTTCAAAGAGCTGATTAATTACACCCCTGTGGCTCTGCATAGCAGCAGCAGGAGAAAGGTAAACAGCACCTATTGAACCTAAAAAGGGCTAGCCGGTGGTGGGAAAACTGTGCAAAGCATTCTTGGGGTAAAGAATGTGCACAGATTAAATTCGATTAAAAGCTGGGAAAACAAAAAGTAGGTTCCTGTTGAAAGATCACAGGAGGTTCCACTCCCCCAGCCATTAATGCAGTCAGTGTGCTGTGCAATCACGGAAATCATAAGCCTTGCAAGGGTGGGGCCTGTGAGGATTTGCCCCGTTAGGCTCCTTTGAGGACCCTGGACCCGGGAATTTAATCTTGCCCAGGGCTCTGGGGCTTGGCTAAAACACAGCCTGGGAAATGGAGCGAAGTTCATTTCTAGGGCTCTGGTTACGGAGCCCTTGTGGCACAGTGGGCTTTGAGTTGGAATGTTAACCGTAAGGTTCATAGTTTGAAACCACCAGCCAAGAGAAAGATGAAGGTTATGAAGTTTTCTACTCCTGTAAAGGCTGACAGTCTCAGAAACCCACAGGGGCTCCTCCTTCCTACAGGGTTGCTATGAGTTAGAATTGACTCAATGGCGAGTTGGGTGAGTGCAGGTGTCCTGATGGTTGGTGCTGTGGGCAACTGCTAAGCAAAAGGTCAGCAGTTCAAGGCCACCAGGTGCTGCACAGAGAAAGAGATGGTATCTATGTCTGCAAAGGAGAAACTCCGACGGGCAGTTTTGCTCTGTCCTATGGGGTCCCGATAAGTAATGATTGATTCCATAGCAGTGGATTGGGTTTGCGTTTGGATGAGTACAGCTTTGACCTACTCTTCAGGGTCCTCACAACTGTAGATATTGTTGTGGTGGGTACCTTCCAGTTGGTCCGAGTCATGGAGACCCCATGCACAATGCTGCTCAGTCCTTAGGATCAGCCTGTTATGGTCCACAAAGTTCTCATGGGATGACTGTTTTCAGAAATAAGTGACAGGCTGTATTCCTAGTGCATCTTAGTCTCCAAGCTGCTGGAGTGTGTTTAGCACCATAGAAACCTACAACCCATCAATAACACATGAGCGGTGGCTGTGCAAGAGGTCCGCTGGCCAGAAATTTATCATGGGCCTGGCTTTACTCAATGGCAGTGAGTATGGATTTGGGGTGCTCCTAGTGGAAAGTGAGAATTACACCACCCAAGCACCAATGCCTCAAACTGGAGGCAAGGAAGAAAAATTCAAAACAATAAGGCAAAACTGGAAGTGAGTAGGGCTGGGCACACACCTATGAATATGTGCACTCAGGTCTATGGGGGAAGTGTCTTCCACAGAATTTTGCTCCCACTTTGGAAGCATGTGAAACAATCAGCACACCTTTGCAGATACCTTTACAGAGAGGTATCATCAGAATCTGAGTGCCAGCATTCAAAGACTCAGCAAATACGTGAGCGCAGAAGCTTGATTTGGAATTCTAGAGCAAGAAACACATGAGTAGCTAGTTTCAAATGCAGGTTCTCAGGCCAACCAGGATTGAAGTTTAAGAATTTGCATGAGTATCAGGCAAGAATCATGATTGTCAAGTGATTTGGGGCAGCTAGCTCAAGGATTATCTTACTTGCTTTATAAAAATTAAACAAGCTCTCTATAGAAGTTAGCATCCAATTAAGTAAAAGACTTGATGAAAATACAGAGTATTTATTCTTTTGCTAATTTTTGCTTGTTGTTTCTGATATTGTTTCATCATACTTGAATTCCTTCATCTTTAGAATTCTTTGGCCTATTATGAGAGAATAGTGGCTTGCTCAGAATTACAGTTATTAAAAGAACAATCTATAAGTCAGACTTCTAAGTCAGACTTCTCAGTAATTCTCTATTACTTGAGAGAGTAGATGGAGCTCTGGTGACATTATGGGTTAGCCACTGGGCTTCTAAGTGCAGGGTCTGCCGGTTCAAACTGGGTGGCAGCTCTATAAGAGCAAGATGAGGTTGTCTGCTCCTGTTAAGATTATCAGTCCCTTTGATGCCTGATACCTGATCCCATTGACACCTCGTGATCACACAGGCTGGTGTGCTTCTTCCATGTGGGCTTTGTTGTTTCCCAGCTAGATGGTAGCTTGGTTATCATCAAGCCAGGCACCATCAGCTTTCTTCACATTTGCTTATGCACACATTTGTCTTCAGCAATTGTGTTGGGAAGGTGAGCATCATGGAATGCCAGTGAATGAGGAAGAATGTGGAGTGGAGACCCAAAGCCCATCTGTAGGCAAGTGGACATCCCCTTACAGAAGGGTCGTGGGGAGGAGACAAGCCAGTCAGGGTGCAGTGCAGCAACAATGAAACATAAAACTCTAGTTCTTTAATGATTCCTCTCCCCACTATCATGATCCCAATTCTACCTTACAAATCTGCTAGACCAGAGGATGTACACTGGTACAGTTAAGAACTGGAAACACAGGGAATCCAGGACAGATGACCCCCTCAGGACCAATAATGAAGAGGGTAAGGGGAAGGTGGGGAGAGAAGGGAAACCAATCACAGTGAATCTACATATAACCCTCTCCCTGGGGGAACGACAACAGAAAAGTGAGGAAAGGAGGCATCGGTCAGTATAAGACATGAAAAAAAATAATTTATAAATTATCAAGGGTTTGTGAGGGAGAGGGGTGGGGAGGAAGTGGGAAAATGAGGAGCTGATACCAAGGGCTCAAGTAGAAAGCAAATGTTTTGAGAATCATGATGTCAACAAATGTATAAATGTGCTTGACACAATAGATGGATGTATGGATTGTGATAAGAGTTGTACGAGCCCCCAATAAAGTGATTTAAAAAAATTATTATCGGTTCCAGAAACCCTACACAGGGTCTGGTATGAGTGAGAAAGACTCGTTGGCAGGGGGTTTGATTGGGGGGTTAGACAGAGCAAATGCCTAAGGAGTCTCCGTCTGCCTGAAAGAGAAGATGCAGAGTTAAGAGACAAGGGAGGTGATTTGCAAATGATCCTGTCTTTAAATTTTAGTTCTGATGATTCAGCACCCTTGTCCCGGGGGACGAAATGGCTAGAGATACAAAGACCAACAAGATTCCTTAGGGCTGTGCAGGGGCTTTAAGGTTTTCAGACCAAAGTCCATTCTATAGAATACATTTCACATTAAAACTCAATGCACACTATCTTGGGTTTGTCTATGAAAAATGGAAACAATCATTCCATACACTGTTTACCATGTAAAATGCACTCTAATTTCTAAGCCCCTTCCTTTCCATTGCCTTTCCTCTCTCCCTCCCTTCCTCCTCTCTTCCTCTCTCCTTTCTTCCTGCCCTTTGACACTGCAATGGGAAAAGCCTTTTTGCTATTTGTTCCTCCTTTCTTCCTCAGGCGTTAAGACCTGAACTTACCCATCGCCTCTCCAGGTCTATCTGTTCACTTTCTATAGAGAAGCCTTTACCACCTTTGAAGCTGCTGTTTCAAAGCAGAGAAAAGGTAACAGCCAGGGAACCAACTCGTCAATGAAATAAACTGATAAGCAAATGAATCTTGGCTTCCTACCAGATTGCCCTCCCCCTGTCTTGCATAAGACATGCTCCTTTATGTGCTCAGGTGTCTTTATCTCTTACCCTGGAATCCTCTCTTCCCAGGAAAACATTCTTTTTGCTGACTCCACTTGCCTCCAGAGCTGTCGGTCAGTCTGAGTGCTTTTCTCAAACCTTGAAAGGCTACGGAAGGCAAGGGGGAGAAGCTTCTCCTTACTCACATCAAAGTAAAGATCAGCCACGCTGTTGCTTATGAAGTGAAACGATGTTTTCATTACTGTAAAAAGAGCTAAGAAACTCAAATGACTCAATATTCTGTTCGTCAATTTTCTTTATCCAACTAGCAAACTGCATTTTCATGGCAGCTTTGTAATCATTTGCAGTCAAAACATTCACAGTGTTGTATGCTCTTTCTGACTGAGAGGATTTAGCCGTGGAAAATATCAATGAAAAACACCAATTTATAAACATAAATATAGTGAATGAGGCGGGGAGTTCGGGGTGGAGACCCAAAGCCCATTTGTAGGCCACTGGACATCCCCTTACAGAAGGATATTTGGAGGAGACAACTCAGACAGGGTGCAGTGTAGCAATGATGAAACATACAACTTTCCTCTAGTGCCTAAATGCTTCCTCCTCCCTCACCACCAGCGCCCCCCCCACCCCACTATCATGATCCCAATTCTACCTGACAAATCTGGCTAGGCCAGAGGATGTACACTGGTACAGATAGCAACTAGAAATGCAGGGAATCCAGGATGGATGATCCCTTCAGGATCAGTGGTGTGAGTGGTGATACTAGGAGAGTAGAGGGAGGGTGGGTTAGAAAGGGGGAACCGATTACAAGGATCTCTATATAACCTTCTCCCTGGTGGGATGGACAACAGAAAAGTGGGTGAAGGGAGACGTCGGACAGGGCAAAATAGACAAAATAATAATTTATAAATTATCAAGGGTTCGTGAGGGAAGGGGGAGCAGGGAGGGAGGGGGGAAATGAGGACCTGATGCCAGGGGCTTAAGTGGAGAGCAAATGTTTTGAGAATGATGAGGGCAATGAATGTACAAATGTGCTTTACACAATTGATGTATGTATGGATTGTGATAAGAGTAGTATGAGCCCCTAATAAAACGATTTAAAAAAAATAAAAACACCAGCTTTGTGAATCACCAACTTTTCATCACAGAAAAGAATAGTCCACTTTACTTCCACTTCAGCTGTGACATCTTTTCTTCTCTATAAGGAAAAAGAGTAATTCAACCCAGAATTCAACTGCTACTCATCATCCTTCTCACAGGTCTTATTAAATATATCATGGTTGGAATACTTTTACTATCCCTTTATAATTTAACTCTCTTCCAAAATAACTTCATTATAAAACTTATTTTTCATGGAACATTGCTAACCTTTGTTTTTTTAATCCAGTTTGAAAGCAAAGAATTGGTTCTATATCAGTTGTTCAATTTTTAGAACACTGTGATCTATCAAGTGCACGAACACATAGAATCTACCAGAAAATTGGCATCATATCAAAAGGATCCAGCATCTAATATGAAGAGATTCTCACGATGATAAAGATGGGGCAACTTGAGTATTGAAATAAGCACAGAGATAAAATAATAGAATGAACTCAGACACACTAAATATATAAAATCCCATGAGTTCATAAAGATGCTACAGAAAAGAAAAATATCATTCATCACCTCTGGAGAGAGGTAGACTATCAATTCATTATTTTTTAAATTAAGGAAAAAAGTCAAGCATTAAAAATAATTGCTTTATAATCTTGCTTAATAAATATCTGAGGCATCTGTGTGACCAAAGTACATTTGGCCCCATTAAAATGTAAGGCTGGACAATGGAAGCAGTTGCGAGCTCAGGTGCAAACTTCCAAGATGCCACTTAAAGAGGGAAACGGTACAGGAAAAGGTGGGGAAGGGGCGCATCTTCTTGGCATGACAGGGCTACAAAAATGTTCAGGGTCCCAGAGGTGGCAATGCAAAAATAATCAGACATATTCTTTGAGAAAAACCTAGCAGAATTTTGGAAGCCACATGGAAGTGAAAGTCTGGAATAGGTTCCATGAAGTAGCTGCACAGTGTAGTGACAATACGCCAGGCCAGAAGGTGACTTGGGTTAGATGACCACAGGGTCCATAGTATGACCATTTCAAGAAGCAGCGTTTGCCTTGACTATAAGTAGACTGGACAAGCATGTATACAAAGATCCCTCATTTAAGACAAAATTTGAAAATCATATTATAACGATTAAAGGGAGAAAATAACATCACATGAGAAATTGAAGAAGAAAAAAGTATTAAGGTTAACAGCCAGTTATATACAGATGACACAGCCCTGCCTGCCGAAATTCAGGAATACTTGAAGCACTTACTGAAGAAAATCAAAGACCAAATCCTGCAGTATGAATTAAACAATATAAAGGGGAAATTTTCAACCTATCTAAAGAAACAAATGCTTACACAGAGAAAATTACAGAACATCACTACAGAGAACAAAAGAGATCTACGTAAACAGAAGAATATCCTGTGCTCATAGATAGGCAGAAAAATGTGAAAATGCCAATACTACCTAAAACAATCTACAGATACAACACAATCCCAATCCAAATCCCAAAATAATTCTTTAATGAAATGGAAAAATTAATTATCAATTTCATACAGGTAGGCAAAAGGCCCAGGATAAGCAAAGAACTTAAAAATAAGAAACAAATAGGAAGGAGGCTTCCCACTTCCCGACCTAAGACCTACTACACACACAGTAGCCCAAACAGCCTGGTACTGGAAGAACGAGAGATGTTTATACCAATAGATCAGAACAGAAAGCCCAGACACACATGCATCAGCCTACAGGCAACTGATCGCCCACAAAGGACCTTTCTAGGATCCTTTGGGACAAGGATCCTATTGTCCAATGGGACAAAGGCAGCCTTTTCAAGAAATGGTGTTGGACAAACTGAATTTCCATATGCAGAAAAATGAAACAAACCCATCTCTCTCCCCATGCACAAAACGAGCTCAAGATGGATTAAAGACCTAAAGGTAAACTCCAAGGCTATCAGGATCATCCCCGAGAAAGCTGGAGCAAACTGAAGGGCCCTAATTGAGGAGGCACGCACAGAAGACCAGACAGATGACCAGCACATGCTGGAATTACATCACTTATGCACATCACAAGACTTCGTCAGGAGAGTAAAATAAGAGCCCACGGACTGGGAAGCCTTTTTTTTTAACAATGACACATCGAACAAGGGTCTAATTAACAAAATATACAGAACTCTACAACAGCTCAATAAGAAAATAACAAATGACCTAATTAAGAACTGGGGAAAGGACACGAACAAGCATTTCAGCAAAAATGAAGTGCAAATGGCTAACAAACATATGAAAAATGCTCACAATCACTAGCTATCAGGAAGACGCAAATTAAAACCACAATGGGATACCACTTTACACCCACAATCCTAGTCCAATTTTTTTAAAAAGAAGAAGAAAACAAATGCTGGAGAGAACACTGAGAGATTGGTACTTGCATACACTATGGAAAACACGATGGTAAGACTGAAAGCAATTGGGAATTGAAATACCATACAATCCAGCAACACCTCTATGAGGCATATGCCCCAAAGAACTAAGAGACACCACAAGCAGAGGCATGCTCTCCCATGTTCACAGCAGCACAATTCACAATAGCAAGACACTGGAAGCAGCCCAAGTGCCCAACAGTAGAACAATGGAGTACTATGCATCTCTTAAAGACCTCAGTGATGAAAGCGTGAAGCACTACACGGAAGGACCTGGAAACCATTATGCTGAGTGACGTGAGTCAATCACAAAAGGGCAAACATTGTACGAGCCCACTCCTATAAGGAGAAACACCAATTAAACAAATCTTAGCGATCAATTCCCAAACAAAGGAGTAGATTGTCTGCCTATCAGCTGTGAATCATACATCACCCACTTCACCCCCACCCTTAGGTGCACTCCTTAAGAATCACCTTGAAAGAAGAGAACTCGCGTTAGCTGGGCTCAGGAAATGGGAAAAGGGAAGGACCATCCACCTGCTGCCATATTACATTGAGACAAGATTGTGACAAATCAACAGGCCCTCCACAGAAACGAGAAGAGAACCTTACTGGACAATCAAGCCAAGACCAGGGGAGGGGAGCGACTACATTTCGGAGGAAGCACGGATACTTCTGTTGGTGGGCATGGGACTTGAAAAACTTCACTATCAGAGATTATTTTAAACTTGATCACCGGTGGATGAAACATGGTATGATATGCTACTTGGTTAGTTGACCTCCCTCTCTTGACCCAATCTGAATTTGCTCTAAGCTCAAATATTTATTGCTTGTTCCATGACAGAAATTTCTTCTCTGGCTTTTATAATATTGTTGGTGGTCTTTTCTTTCTTACACTTTATATTTTGTCTTTATACTGTTTTTGTTTTCTTCTTTGTTTTGTTTTGTTTTTATTGTTTCTGTTAGATTTCCCAGTTTATGAAGCACAGGAGTAGATGAATAGAGACAATCACTGATGCAATGGTTTATCTGGAAGCAGGAGATATCTGGAACCAGGTGAGGGGAATTGGGGAGCAATCGATGAATACGGGAGTGGGGAGGGAACGTTAGAACTGATTGTAATAATGTATATACAACCTTCTGAAAAGCTAACTAAGGAAGTGTATGATATGTGAATATTATACCAAGGAAACTACTGAAAAAAATTAAGAATGAAACCAAACTTGACCTCTAATTATCATGGGTGTACGAGGAAGAGTACTGCTGAAGAGACATTGAATTTATTTTAATGAGAGTTGTACAAATTGGAGAGGGATATCAATAATGGTTGTATAATACAGAGTTAATTAATGGCACTGAATTATACCTATAGAAGTTGACTTGGAGAACATTTTGTGGTGGATATTTTTGCCACAATTAAAAAATATTTACACTAATAACAATGAGTACAAGGAAGAAGAAAATGTTCTAAAATTGATTGTAGTGATGATTGGACAACTCTTTTGATATGATTAAACTACTGAATTGTATACTACATGGATAAATGTGGATAAAACTGTTAAAGAAAAATTGTTCACAACAGGACAAATAAGCAATATCATGATAAATGGAAAATATATTAAACTTATAAAGGATTTCATTTTACTTACTCATATATCATGGACAGAAGAAGAAACAAATCTGTCTTTGAAGAAGTACAGCCAGGATGATCCTTAGAGACAAGGCAGTGAGACGTCATGTCACGTGTCCTGGACATGTTTTCAGGAGGGATATATCCCTGGAAAATGCCATAATACTTGGTAAAAACCAATAATAAGCCAAACTCATTGCCATCCAATCCATTCCGACTTGTAGCATCCTTATACAACAGAGTAGAACTGCCCCTGTGGATCTCTGAGACATAAGACACCTCGTATTCACAGGAGTAGAAAGCCTCTGCTTTCTCCCGTTGAGTGGCTGGTGGTTTCACATTGCTGACCTTGTAGTTAGCAGCAGCCCAGGGTGCAACCCACTACACCACCAGGTTCAGCAAAAAAGGGGAAGCCCCTCAGCAAGATTGATACAGTGGTTGCAACAATGGGCTCGAACAGAACAATCATTGCGAGGATGGCGCAGGACCCATCACTGTTTTGTTCTGAACTGCTGGAACGACACCCACAACCACCTGACACGGCTTCAGTGTCGTCTCCTATGGCGAACTTAACCTCTAAATGCTGAAGATAATTTTGCCTTGTCTTTTCTTTTTTATAATTTCAAGTAAATGACATTACTCGGTATAGGTTTCCACGTTTGACTCTTTTGGCATGTTAGGTGGTATCAGGTTGGTTCTGGTAGCCTCAGATAAAACAAAATGAAACGCCGCAGGGTCTTGCTTCATGCTCACAATGATTGTCATGCTTGAAGCCCTGCTTGCAGCTCCTCAGTCATCTTGGGGGTCTTCCCCCTTCTCATGGGCTCTTTACCAAGCACAGTATCCTTCTCCAGGGACTGGTCTCTTCTGTGTCCAAAGTATGTAAGATGAAGTCTCACCACTCTCACTTCTAAGGAGTATTCTGGCTATCCTTCCTTTAATATGGATGTGTTGGTTCTTCATTGGTTACCTGTTTCTTCTTCTAATGCATTCACCCACGCTGTTGGCTGTAACCCAAAGATCCCACTATCGTCTAATTGATTAAGAATCATAACGACCCCAAAGGGCACAGCAGAACTTCCCCCAATGGGTTTCTAAGGCTATACATTTTTATAGAGGCAGACTATCATATCTTTCTCCTACCAACATTTTTTCCCTTTTCATATTGAGTAGTATTCCATTGTAAGGGTTTGCCAGAAATTCCTTATCTATTCACCAGTGCTTTTCTTGAATCTATTGATATGATCATAACATTTTTCTCTTTTATTCTATTAATAGGGTGGACTACATTGATTTTCAGGTTTTAAGTCACCTTGCATTCCCAGACTAAATTCCATTTGGCCACAATATATTATCATTATTATTATTAATTACTACATGCTGTTTAGTTTGATTTACACCCATCCCACCCCGACCTAGGAATTTTGTCTATATTTATGAGGGACATCGGTAGCCGGTTGTTGTTTTGTTTCTGTTTTAGGCCTTTCATTGGTTTTTGTTTCGGAGAAAATTTGGCCATTAAAATGGTTTCTGCCTTGACTGCTAAAATGCTTTCGCAGAAGTCTGAGTAACATATGAGGCATAAAATCAGTCATGATGGGTGTCAACTAAATATCTTTGAAACATAAAATAATCTGTTGACTCTTTCCCTGATTTCCATAACAAACATAGCCTAGTCATCCTCCCGTCTAGCTTGAAACTGTGTGAACTACCGAATGAATTGTCATCACAGATTTTAGAACATTCAAGCTAAGCAATTCTAGAGACTACACTCACTAGACGGAGAAATAAATGGAAACCTTTAGAAATATGCAGCCTTCCAGAACTGAGTACCTTCCTGCCTCCCTTGAGTAACATTTATTGGAACCTTTTTTGGGTAGCACACGAACAAAGTGCATCCGTGTACATATTGGCATTAAAAACATTTATTGCAACCCTTTATGGGTAGCACACGTACCAAGGGCATCCGTGTACATATTGACATTATAAAGTTGATGTGTCCATCCTTAATCGTTCTCCTCCCTGTGAAGGCGCCCGCAGTTCTTACCGACACCATCCAGAGTTGCAGCTGCAGCAGCAAAACAATGAAACTAGGTTTGCGTGGCCTCGGGGTTACCAGTTGAACCGGGCATGCTCAGTCGCCGGGCAGATTTCTCCGGCGAAGTGGAAACTACAACAGCGCGTACAGTGCGCGCGGTGGCGGGTGTGTCCTATGGAATTTAGAACGCCCCTGCAGCCAATGAGGCCTCGCTGTCGGGTGGCGCGGCTCCTGATTGGAGGAGCGGGGAGGCGAGCGAGCGGAGGGGCGGGGGGAGCCGGGAGCCGAGCCGGTGCGGTCGCGGAGGCTGGGCGGCGCGGTTCCCTGCGCGTGAGCAGCTGCGGCGGCGGTAGCATCCAGCGGCAGCAGCACAGCGCCAGCCCGTTGCTTTACTTTTGGCCACACGAACGCAGTCATCATGCCGAAGAGAAAGGTAAGACTTGCCAACAGTGTTTTCCACGGGCCTTTAAATGGTGTTTCCCGTCCACCGTGTCCGTGGCGCGCGGAAGGCGCGCGGCAGTCCACGGAAGATCGTTGCCCTCGTAGCTTCTGCACGCGGGGTGCCAGGTGCCTGTTGCAGGCTGGGCTTCCCCGCCGCCCCCCGCCTGCTCCGGCCTCTAAAGGCTACTTTCTCTCCCCGACGCCGACCGCGCTCCAGGAACTCCCTCGCACTGGCCTGCTTTCCGCGGCGCTCGGCGAGAGCTGACTGCCCCGCCGCGAAGTCGAGGGAAACCACGGAGGGCGGCGAGGGGAGGCGGAGCGAGGGCGCGGGGAGCCGAGTCGGGCAGACGCCGGGCGGACGCCCCTGGGGGCCGTGTCCGCGGCTCGGGCGCCGCGAGGGCTCTGAGGGAGGCGGGGAAAGCCATGTTGAAACGGCGCTCGCCCCTGCTCGCCTGTGCGGCAGACCCGTATGTACCAACTCCGGTGTCAATCAGGCTGCGGACGGCGCGGGCGGGGCCCGGGGCCGGGGGGGGGGGCGGGCAGCAGGGAAGCCTCGCACTGCGCCGAGTCCACGCGGGCTGGACGGGCGGGATCCGCGCCTGTTAGTGACATCTCACGCCTCCTGGTAGGCTGTGTTCCCTGCCGCGCTGGCCCTTCACAGCAAGTACCACGCCTGGGTCCATATTCCGCCCGCGGTGTCCACTAGGGACTCGTTACCGCCCCGAGGCAGGAGGTCCTTCTCCCGTGGAAAGCCAGTGTGTGGCGGCTGCTCCTAAGGTAAGGTTTTGCAGCCTCCCACCTCTGGCCCCAGCGCTTCATGTCAACCAGTGGACCAGTGTTCGATTCGAAGCACACTTACAAATAGTATCCTGCTTTGTCAGCCAAAGTCCGGACGGATTGATGTGTGCGCGAATGCAGTACACGAGGAAACATTTAAGTGTTTTAAATCCAGATTTGTCTACTCATCTGCCATTATTAAGAATTTGATGTCTCCTGCTCCACTTTCTAAAAGGCGTAATCTTACCCCCACCTCCCTTAATCTTAATGTTTATGGGTCTCTGGGTGGCACAAACAATTAAAGGGACCCACTACTAACCTAAAGGGACCTTGGAGGCTTGTGGGTGCTGGGATGATCTGACAGCCTACTTCTGAAAAATCCACTATTGAAACCCCTATGGGATAAAGTTCTCCCCTTGTAAAACTTTGACATGAGATCACTGCGAGTCAGAACTGACTGAGGGCAACTGTTATCTGCTTGTTTGTTTTAACGTAGTGTAATGCACATGCCGACAAGTGCCAGGCATTGTGTAAAGGATTCGTTCGCAGTATCTCATCCAATGCACAGATTACCTAGAGAAATTATCACCATTGAATTGGGACTTGGTGACATAAATTGCCCAATATCTCACCAGTCAAATACTAATAGCAAACATTTCATTAGAGGTGGCATTTCCCTAATCCTTACTCTCAACCATTATTTAATCCTTCTCTGCATGTAGTGGTGGGTGGGGTCAAAAGGAATTTAGAAAACACTGAGACCTCTGCCTAAGAACATGAATGGCATATTAAGGGTACTAATAGGTTAAATGTGTTGTTACAATTAATTTTCATGGAAGAACTACACTAGAATGAGGATATGAAAATATGCAGTCATTTTCAGCATTTTATTTATTTATCTGATGGTTAATAACTAGTCGAGTTTTAAAAGGACCAGTTGTCAAGAAGGGTCGGGGAGCAAGTTGGTGCTATCACCTTGCCTGGGTTTATTAACAGAAGTTTGGCTATCCAGTAGACTATATGTGCACTCTAGATATAATGGCCCATGGGCTAATGTTCAACAAGCTGGCAGTTCAAATCCACCAGACCATCTCCAAGGGAAGATGAAACTGCTCTCATCTAGTCTCAAACCCCCTAAGCAGCAGTTCCACCCTGTTCTAGATAGGGCCGCTATGAGTTGGATTCAACTCGATGGCTGCTGGTCTTGGTTTGGGTTGGAGGTGTTAGAAGGAATTGTTCCTTATTGTCCTTCATGGACCAGAGTTGATGAAGTGATTACTCTTAGTTTTCCATATGTGCCCACGGCTGGATAGTAGACACACTAAAGATAGTGAAAGGGAAGAACTGTTTGTTTTTCTTTTGTAAACATTTTTAATCATGGTTTCACATTCCCAGAAGGCAAAGCATCCCCATGAATAAATTGTCCAGGCATACTGAGTCTTGAAGCATTTCTTTGTACTACCACTTGCTTCATCTCTTAGGACCTCAGACATGAAAATTCTCCATAATTAATAGAAAAATTGTCATATGTATCTGGAGCCCAAAATTGTGGTTTGATACCTAGACAGGAACAGCCACAAATAATGGTGCAGTCGTTTGGTGTGGCAGTTACATAACCTCCTATCAGCTTGAGCAAAGGGGTGGAGTCTAGCCTGTTATTCAGGTTGCAGCTTGATGCTTCATTTGGAGGCACTCTCTCTGCCTTTCCTTTCCTTTCCTGCTGTCGAGGCACTCAGAGAGCTGGACGAAGCACAGGAGACTGTGCCAGCATTGAGATGCTTCCACTGCCACTGGATCCACAAGACCTTCTTCTCACTGGCCTGTGATCTTCCTGCATTTGGCATCCATTGCATGTGCTCCTTAAGTCTAAAGAGGAATTTATGGACTAATGTCAGACTTAGGGACTTGATCTGAACTGGGCTGGGGTATTTTCTGAATATACAATTGCTCTTTATAAAGAACTCTTTCTTATACACATATGAGTGTCTGTGAATTTGTCTCCATAGTCAACCCAAACTAACATGTGGTTACCTGTTAGATTGCTAACTTCAAGGTCTGGTCCAAATCTGCTTGCCACTCCAAGGGAGAGAGATGAGACTGTCTACTTCCATAAAGTCTTGAAAACTCTAAGAATTAAAAAAAAAACAGAAAAAACTCTAAGGATTAGTTCTACTCTGTCCTGTTGGGCACTATGAGCTGATATTGATCCAATAGTAGTGAGTTTATTTGCTGTGTGTGTGTGTGTGTGTGTGTGTGTGTGTGTGTGTGTGTTTTAAATCATGACGATCCCATTTTTCAATCACACCTTAAAGTACGTAATGAAATCATGAAGTTCCATGGAATTACATTGGGAAACTCATTAGTAAAACATAACTCTATTATAAAGAACAATGCCTGAGATAATCTTCCACCCATAGCTGTTCAAGATCAATAATGCTCAAGTAACTACCAAAACATTTACATCCTACTTCAGGGTTATTTCATGACTGAAGAACTGCTCAGTTTATATTTTAATAAGTAAAAGCACCCTACAATATTTTGAGCCATCTTGGCCCCTTTTGCCTTCTTTTCGCAGATGTCCAGAACAGTTTCTTGATGAGTGTCTGAGTAAGTTTTCTGCAGAGCAAAAGCAGTGCTTAATAGCATCAGTGCAAACACCTGGAGCCCTAGCATCCTTTTAATGGTGTGGGATGCACAGTTTGTGTCTGTTTACTGCTTCTATGGAACTTGTATTTAATTCAATTAGGTGATATAAAAGAAAGCAATAGTCTCATGGTTGTATATGTTCCAGAATGTCTAGCATAGATTCTGTATGTTCCAGAGTGCATAATGTGGATTTTAAGATCGTGTTTTTGCTGTATCTATACTTTAGGGTGAGGTTTGTAAGTGATATACTTTGTGGTGGTTTGAACTCACCCAGTGGCACATTTGAAGACCAACCTGGCAGTCTGTTTCCCTCAGACTACAGACAGGAAAGAAAGCACTCCGGGGCAGTTCTCTGCAGCACATGCGGCTTTCATGAGTGACAAGCAAGCCCACGGCAGCAGGAGGTTATATTGATAGTCTAGGATAGAGAGGGAGAGAAGAATGAATTGGGGCTGGTCCTGAAAGTAGGCAGATGTTAGTTACTATCAATTTGCTTTTGACTCATGGCAATCCCATGAGTGCAGACAATTCTGCAGGGGTTTCAGAGCTGGGCCTTTCAGAAGCAGATGGACCTTCAGAGGTACCTGCAAGTGTGGTCAAACAGCCACGCTTTGGCTACTGCTTGAGCATTTGACCATTTGTTCCATCCAGGGACCTGTAGACGTGGAGAGGACTTTACTGTACAGGGGGGCGGGGGAGGGGAGTGCGCTCTGTCTTCAGGCATTTGAATGCCTCTTCTAATTGTGTCTTATGGCCGTGGCTTAGTTATATAGCTTCAATGCCATAATGTCATTTTGTGCAAACAATGATATTACTTTGTAAATTGTATATAGATAATTGTGTGTAATAACCATAGCTGCAATTTTTTTTAACTACTACACTGTTCTCATAAAGAGTTTATCCCGTGGCAGGAGCCATGGAGGCAAGTGCTTATGTATTTGGCTGCAATCCACAGGGTCAGCTGTTTGAAACCACCAGCCACCCCTCAGGAGAAAGACAGGGCTGTGTACTCCCGTAAAGAGTTTCAGTCTCTGAAACCCACAGAGGCAGTTCTGCCCTACCCTACAGGGTCACTAGGTGTTGGCATCAACTCGATGGCAGTGAGGTTTTTTTTTTTGCTCTGTTTTTGGACAGGCCCTCAGCAATGAGGATTCCTGAGTTTGTGAGATCTAAATAAAATTGAATTGCCAGTATTTGTAAATGAATGAGTGGGGGGGTCCCCTCACATGGATAATGAGCATAATAGCAGGAGAAATGCTAGCAGTCATGGACTCAGGTGGTGGTAGGACAAAGATGGCTGGATTCTAGACTGTTCTGGTCTGACACCCAGGAATGCTTGCAGCGGTCACATCGCTATGTAATGATTTGATGGTCTACAAAGGGCATGAGCCAGGATGACCTAGAATCACAACCCTGGAATGATTAGCAACAGCAAACACAGTTTTACATCCTTTTTCCAATTCGTTTTATTATTGTTTTTCTACTTTATAATCACTAGACTTATTAGATATGCCTAGTGTATCACATCAGACATTCTCTAAAATTCATAAATGTGTGATACATACAGCAATGTGTTTATATTTAAAATACAGGTATAAGGAAGAAAGGGCTACCTTCCTCTACTTTCAAATTTGTTATACATTGATTTGTTTTCTTAAAATTTAAAAGCCCAATACTATTGGTTATGGCCCAAGAGATGCTTATTTAAGAATGCTCAAGTTTTCTGGTTATTTTTTCAAACTAATAGCAATTGTCATAATGTCATAAACCAATGATAGAAACGAAATGAAAGTTCAAATAATTTTGGCTACATGAGAATGTATATTTTCTATATGGCAAAAAAATTAATTGTTGAAAAACTGGAATAAACTATTTGTACCACATATCATTGGGGGGGGGGGAATTGCTGTTTTTAAAAGATAAAGAGGTCTCACATTCTTATAGTTTTAAAAAAATCATTCAATAAATCCACAGAAACTCTCTAGCTTTATTCGATAGAGGTCAAAGACAGGAGAAGGCTGAGACATTCTACTCTCTTAGAGAGCTACAGTCTAGGAAACCCAGTGGCCGTTCTGCCCTTTCCTATAGGCTCACTATGACTTGGAATTGGTTTGGTGGCAGTGAGTGAGAGGGATCGATGAAAAACATGTACTAAGGAGAAGTAGCTTTCTTAACTAATCTATTTAGCAAAAATTGCATGGTGTTAGCTTTAGCAGAGATTCGGGTGTTCAATCTTCAGCAAAGATTTGGGTAGATTGGTATATACTTGCACTTTAAAAAATGCTTTATGAGCTATGATTGAAGTACCATAAATTCCATTTAATTTAAATACCTGTGTTTCATAAAATTCTAATTGTAGTACAGAGTTGTAAATGACTCAGTAGGCGCCCTGGTGCTACAGTGGTTACATGTGCCTGCCAGCTACAAGCTGGGCAGTTCCACATCACCAGCCCGCTCCACAGGAGAAGGGCAGGACTTCCTCCTGCAGTCTGCAGTGGCTCAGAAACTCACAGGGGCGCTTCTCCCAGTCCTGTAGGGACTAGGAGTCAGCATCAACTCAATGGCAGTGAGAGAAGTGACTTAGTGAATCATTTATAAAGTTGTACACCATTGGCATAAACCAGGGGTCCTCAAACTTTTTAAACGGGGCCAGTTCACTGTCCCTGATCCGTTGGAGAGCCGGACTATGGTTGAAAAAAATATGAACAAATGTGTATGCACCCTGCACATATCTTATTTTGAAGTTAGAAAAAGCGGGGCAAAAACACCTGGCGGGCCACAGTTTGAGGACACCTGGCAAACCGTTCCCTCCAAATGGTTCTCTTATATTTTTTTGTAGTGAATCCCTTCTCCAACCCCAGACCCCAGAAAAGTTCCATCAATATTGTACTTTATATTAGTACTTCATTTTTTAAATGCCCAGTATTATTCCCTTGTTAAGTATACCTGTTTTGTTTATCTTTTCAGGATTTCATGGACATAAGGATTGAGTTATTACAAAAAATGTTGCCAGTAATATTTGCATACAAGCTTTTCCTGGACAGATTCTTTCATCCTCTTTGGCCGCTTCCTAGGAGTAGAATTGGTGGGTCATAGGAAAGGGTGTGTTTAACATTTTAAGAAACTTCCCAGCTGTTTTTTGTCTTTTTGTTTTTTCCCTAAAAGACTGTTAATATTCATGGTTAATACTTTTTAAACATTTTTATGTTTTTTGAAGGAAGATTTACATTGCAAATTCGTTTCCCATTCCACAGTTCATACACATTGTATTTGATCTCATTGATTGCAAGCCCCAGAATGTAATTTCATTTATTCCACTTTCTTCCTGTGTCTCTTTTCCATTCCTTCTTGTCCTTGGGTAAATGCTGCCATCTTGAGCTCAAAGGGTTGGTTCTGTTAAGGAGTTCTTGCCTTCCTAGTGTTTGGGTTCCCTTCAGAGACCTGAAAATTGAGTCAAGGGGTTGCGTTCAGTGCCAGCCCTAAAGGATGACTGAAGGACAGTCTCAAATATCCACTAGGCTCTAGCTAAACTTGGTCATTTTTTATGACTTTGATTTTGTTCCACCTTTTATCTCCCACTCTGTCCAGGACCTTCTAAAGTCACTGCGCTCAGGGCAATTAGTAGTGGTAGGTGGGCACTAATTAGTTATTCTCTTCTCAGGGTTGTATGGATACTGAAGTTCACTAGTCCACTGCATTCATTGTTTACACCTTTCTCTGATTGTTCTCCCTTCTTTGTTCTGGATTGCAAAAGACCAGTAGTTTCACCTTAGCCAACTGCTCATGAGCTTTTAAGACCCCTGTTGTCACTCACCTGTGTAGGATGTGGAACACTGTTTTTGTAGACTATTTTATGTCAAATGACTTTGATGCCCCTTGAGACTATGGCTCTGAACGCCCAGGCCCAGGGCCTCATTCCATCAGGTGTTTAGTTCTACCTAAAAAGTTTTCGTAACTTTCCCCCTGTATGAACCACCAGATTGGTTGATTTATTTGCTTTATAGATAAATACGCATGTAGAAATATCCTCTGCCAAGCATATATACATAGACACTGGAACAGTGTGAGTAGAAGTGGTGTCAGCTCTTCGATGAATGGTAGAATTCATCAGGAAGCTGTTTGGGCCACGACTTTTGTTGTTATTAAGAACTTTTTAATCAACTGGTTATTTTTTATTACAAATAATAAACTTTCAAATTTTCTTAGTCTACAGCTAGGTAGTTTAGGTAGATGGTGTGTTTCTAGAAAATGTGCATTTTTTAAGGTTTTTAAATTTTTCAGAGAACAGTTCCTTATATTACTCTATTGACCTTTCTATTTCAGTGAGTTCTGTTGTGAAATCACATTCCATTTCTTATACGATTTGCATCTTGTCCTTTTCCTTTGTTAGATTTGCCAATGGCTTGCCAATTTCATTAATCCTTTGAAAGAACCAACTTCTAATCTTATTCATTCTTTCTGTTTTCTTTTCATTTATTTCTGCTCTGATCTCTATGACTTGCTTCCTTCTGGGGTCATGTTTTGCTGTCCTTTGTCTAATTGTTGGGTATATTGAAGTGAGACATTGATTTTGATTCCTCCTTTGGCTATGTTTCTATATTACTATACATTGCTCTCTGAGAACTGCTTTTGTTCCCAAAAATTTGATATGTTGTGTTTTCATTGTCTTTTAATTCAAGGAATTTTTAAAATTTATTTTTTCATCCAGTACATTTAAAGCAGAGTGTTATTCAATTTCCAGGTATTTCCCTCTTTATCTTATTGTTGATTTCTGATTTTATAGCATTGTGGTCTGAAGAGATGTTTTGCAATATTATGATGTTTTAAATTTTATTGAGGCTTGCTGTGTGGCCTGACGATCTATTTTGGAGAATATTGCATGTGTACTGAAAAGGTATGAATAGTTACTGTTGTGGGTAGAGTGTTCTGTAAATGCTTATGAGGTCAAGTTGGCTGTTTTTCTTTATTTTTTATGTCTCTGTTGGAGTTTCTTTCTAGTTGTCCTCTCCTTCCTTCATCAAAAGTGGTATGTATCAGACCTGTTACTAAGAGTAGTCTGTATCTCCATTTCTGTTAAAACCTAATTAATATATGTTTTGAAGCTCTTTCATTGGGCACATAGTACTTATTATGGCTGTATTCTCTTGTTCAATTTACCTTTTAATCATTATGTAATGTCTTTCCATATCCTTTTTTCCCTGCCTTTTGCCTTATACTCTATTTTATCAGAAATTAATATTGCTGCTACTGCTCGCTTGATTGCCATTAGCTTGATGTATTTTTCCATCCTTGATTTTTTTTTAGCTTAAAGTGAGTCTTTTGAGGACAGCATATTAATAGGTTCTATTTTCTTCTCCATTTTTCTACTCTGTCTCTTGACTGATACATTTAATCTATTCACAGTATAATTATCAATATGTATTAATTTATTACTGCCAGTTTACTGGGGGGGACGGCTGTTTTATAGTGCTGGATTTTTTTGTTTTTACACTGCTTCTGGTTTCTTTCCTTCCACATAATTTTCTTTGCTGATTTAATTTTGTTTGCGGGTTTTCTTGTCATTTTCTTCATTGATGTTTTTTAGTGTTTATTAAATCTTATGATTTTCTTATTTTTTATTGTGATGAGATAGTTTATTCATTTTCTTTGAGATTGCTCAGTAATTGATTAATTTTTCCCAAAGTTCAAACCATCCGTTTTATCGGAAATTGACTTGCCTTCTTCTGTATTGGGAATTTCTCTAACTATACTACACATTCCCTCTTTTACTTTGTATTCCTCTGCATTCACAGATTCATCTCTCTGACTCTTGATTATGAATCTCTTCATTGTGTTTTACTTAGGGTACTATATCTGTCAGATGGTTTCTGGGAGGCTTGTCAATTATGTTAGTATTAGGTTTTTGTCTGCCATCAGTGGCTCTCTGTCTAAAGAAATCATTTTATATCTTGTAAGTATATTCTGGTTTTTATAAATTCATTAAATTTTTGTTTACCTGAAAACATCCTAAATTCACTGTCCTTTTTGAGGTATAATTTTACTGGATATGTAATTCTTGATGGGCAAGTTTTTTTCCAGTTTTATATGTCATCCCATTTATTTTTTGCCTGCATGCTTTCTGCTGAGAAATAAAAGTTTAGGCATATTGGATCTCTTTTATGGATAACTTCATTTTTCCATACCTTCTTTCAGGAGTCTTCCCTTGTTTTTGGTTTTGGAAAGTGTATGATAGGTCTTGATGACCTTTTGATGGATTCTACCCTCTTTGTCCCGCATTCACCTGTCAGTTTGTCATTAATGATGGCTTACACATTGCTGTGATGCTGGCAGCTACGCACCAATGTTTCAAATACCAGCAGGGTCACTCAAGGTGAATAGGTTTCAGGAGAGCTTCCAGACTAAGAATAGATTACAGAGAAGCAACAAGCCGCCCAGATCAGTGGGACCAGCCACCAAGTCCTTATGAATAACAGCAGAACATTGTCAGGTTGGAAGACACTCAAAATAGGACTGGGGGAAAACTGTCTCCGCAAGTGGAATCAAACAGTCCCCCCAAAAGGACATCATGTTTGGTAAAGTGGCGGGCCAGTGAAAAAGAGGAAGACCCCACATCTTGACAGTGCGCTGTACTGTTTTCTGTTCATGTCGCCACGTCGAGGGGATTGCGCCTGTGTTGGCTGTTATCTGTTGCTGATCAAGTGGTGTAGGAATGGTGCTGGTCTTCATCCAGTGGGTCTGGCAGCAGAGAGTGGGTGAGGCTGCACAGTTTGGGCAGAAATGCGGTTTCCTGTGGGGTAAGAGAAAACAAAGAAAGAAGAAAATAATAAGTAGGGAAATAGGGAGGAAACATGTGGTCCTAGAAGAATGTCTGCCTGCCAGGGAATCACTGGGAACAAGGTGTCTGTGTGGCATTGCGTGTTTGGCGGACCTGAGAAGGTGGAGAACATGTGCCTTCAACTCAGGGGTGGCGTGCTCTCAGCGTCTGACCCACGAGCAAAGACTGTGCAGGGACAGTGTTGCCAGCTGCAAAGTGGGAGAGGCTGGGAGCTGGCGCACTTTCGGTCACTGTGAGGGTGTGGGGAACCAGGGAGGGGTCCTATCTCTCAGGTCTCCAGCCACCAGTGTGGGCATTTGTGCAGTCTGAGGAGAGCAGAGCTGATTTTCAGGTGGATGTCCTGATCTGGAGCTACTTGCAAAAGTTCAGGCTGACCAGGTGCAGGTGCAGCTCTCTCACTGCTTTTGTTCACGTTCTTCATTTAGTTGGTTGTCAGTCCATTTCTTTCTCCTTTCTTCTGAAGCTCAGTGTTCCAGGCTTAGCGTCCTTATCTTTCATTTGGTGTCTTATGTCTCAGTTCTATGGGTTCTAGAGAGTGGGTCCTTTTAGGCTGCCATCTTGCCAGAATCCCCAACTTGTTTCCACAGTACTTGTGCTTTCGGTGTTTGAAGGCTCTGGTTTCTGGTCATCCTCCCTCAGAGCTGGCTAGTCATGGTGCATAAAGCTGTTGCAGTGAATTTTACTGTTAGTGCTGTTGGATGCCAAGGCACATAGTGACCCCCTGCAATGAAATGGAATTGCCTCCCATTGGTTTCCTTTAAAGTAGCAGACTGGCAACTCTGTCTCCCTGGAAACTGCAAGATGGATTCAAACTGCTGGCCTTTCAATTAGCAGCTGAGCACTTACCTGTTACACCATAGGGCTCTTGAGTTTTAATTTGCATTTTCATAATCACTAATGATGGGCCATCATTTCATGTACTGTTAGCATAGGTATGTCTTAGATAAAATGTCTGTATATTTGTTGTTATTTCTCTTCCACTGAGTTGTAGCAGTTCTTTATGTTTTTTTGTTACAACTCCTTTATCAGTTATGATTTGCAAATTTTTTAAGAACAAGAGTTCTAATTTTGATAAAGTATAATTTTTCTCTCTAGGGGCTATCTCATATTTCATAACTGATCCGTTTTTGCTTCATCCAAGGTCCCAGAAATTGTCCAGTATTTTTTAGATGTTATATCATTTTAGCACATACATTTAAGTATGTGGTCCATTTTGAGGTACTTATGTATGGTGTGATATAAGGCTCTAACTTCATTCTTATTATTGTCATTAGCTTTCATGTGGCTGTGCAATTGCCTTAGTATCTTTTATTAAGAAAACCACTCATTTTTACAGATTTATTTAGATGTTTTTATCAAAAATTGATTCACTATAATTGTAAAGATTTTTTTCCTGGCCTTTTAATTATGCTAATGGGTCTATTTGCCCTTAAACTAATGCCACCCCCTCTTGATTAGTATATTACGGTAAGAGTTAAAATTAGCTAGTATCATCCCTCCAATTTTGTTCTTTTTCAAATTTCGTTGTCTATTCTATGTCCTTTGTATTCCCATATAAATTTTAGAGTCATTTTGTAAAAAGAATTTAGGAACCTTGCAGTGATTTTGATAGGGATCGAATCTGCCACACAAGACCTGAGTGTTAAAGAGCACAGACGTCTCTTGCACGTCACCCCAGCTGTGTCTTTCCACTTGCTCCGTGTGTCTATGAGAGCCAGGCAGTGGGGAAGGAAGAGTGCAGAATGGCTGCATTTGAATTATGGTCTTGCTGATGTAGATGGAACTTCCATGGACTGCCACAGGAATAAACACAACCAGCATGCTCGTTGGGAGTGTAGATTCGTGTACTTTGGGCACATTGCCTGCAGAAACTAGTCCCTGGGAAAGGACATCATGCTTGGTACAATAAAGGGTCGGGGGAGGGGTGAGGAGGAAGACCCTCAAGGAGATGGATTGGCACAGTAGTTGCAGCAGGGGGCTAAAACAATTGTGTGGCTGGCACAAGACTAAGAAGTGTTTGAGCTTTTTGTACCTGGGGGTCGTTGTGAGTTAGAGCCATCTCAACGGCACCTAATAACATAGATCCATTAATCACTTTGAGGAGAATTGCCATCTTAATGTTTAGTTTCACAGCCTGTGAATATGAAAGCACCTGACATGGAGTATCTCATCCATAAATGCTTTCTGAGTTAAAGAAATTAGATATTTATATGGAACTTATATTTGAGTAAAGATTCAGATGTCAGCAGGGTACAATTTACTTATTCACTGTTAAATATTTATTGATCATAACCTTTATACTGGTGCCATCACCTTGGGAAAGTAAGTGAAGAATTATGATTTGTTCAATATTTTTTGAATGATTGAGAAAATTCCTTTGTTTTTAAGGCTCTTCAATTTGACAAGGTAATTAAGATGTATAAAATATTTATAATTCAGGGTAAGAAATTATAATGAACCACAAGAAAAACTAAGAACTAGGAAAAGCTCACAAAGTTTGGCTTTGCCTCCCAAACTGTGACTCCATTGCTATTGAGACAAATTCCAACTCGTCACAGCCTATGAAATAGTGGAGCTGCCCCATGGAGTTCCCAAAGTGGTGACACTTTACAAACACCCTCCTTGCGCCCTCAGACCCACCATGGTTAGCAGTCATGTGCTTAGTGCGACAGCACCAGGCTTCCCAGGTGCTAAAGAAAAACCACTGGCAAGGAGTTGTTGGGTTAAAGGAGTCGAGTTATAGTTTTTTGTTTTGTTTTTAATCTCGGGCAGATCCATGGTAGCTTGTTACTAAAGCTGATCCTGCATAGGTTTCGCTCTGAAAGCTGGCTTCCTTTTAGTTATGTCGTTGTAGTTAAGTGCCATTGAGTTTGTTTTTAAATCAGAATAACCCCATGTGACAGAGTAGAACTGCCCCCATAGGATTTGCTAAGCTGTTATCCATACAGGATTAGATTGCCAGGTCTCTCTCCCTTAGAGCTGCTGGGTTTGTTCAACTGCCAACATTTCAGTTAGCAGAAAATCCCTTAACTATTGTGGCACCAGGGAGCCACTCTTTGAAGTATGAGGAAGTTAAATTCATGGCACATTACATTTGAGAATAGGTTGCCAGTAGCAGCTAGCCTTTAAGAACTCCCAGTCACAGGAGTTCAGTAAAGTCTTGTTCCCCATGCTTTAGTGGTGCTGCTAGGTGAGCAGTAGACTGCTAGCCACAGTCAGCCGTTCAAACCCACCAGCCACTCTGTAGGAGAAAGATGAGGCTATCTGCTCCCCTAAAGATAAATCCCTAGAAATCTACATATTTAGCATTTTATGAGTTAAAACTGACTTAATGGCAAACAAAAAGAAGCAAACCACAACATGCTGCCATCAAGCCCATTCTAATCTGCAGCACAGTAGAACAGCCCCTGTGGGTTTGTGAGGCTGTAAATCTTGACAAAGGCAGAAAAGCTCTTCTTTCTCCTGGGCGGTTGTAGCTGATGGGTTCCTTCTATGGACCTTGTGGTTAGAAGCCCAATGCCAGGACACTAACTGCACCACCAGGTTCCTTGTCCCAGTGGCAGTGCGACTTGTCTGTCTTCAAGATCTTTACGTTGCATTAGTTTTCTTAATTTCTAGGTTGGTTTTAAGTACGTCTGGTTTTCTAGTTTAATTGCATTTGACCATGCAGTCCTTGATGTGCCCATCTTTTATCCCCAGCAGCTCTCTGCGGTCCGCTGCCTTCGAGTTCCTTCTCTTTTCTCTGTTCTGTAGGCTGCCCAAGGTTGTGAATCTTTAAGAGAGCAGACCGCCTCAGTGCTCAGTCCTGTTAATACTGGATGACTGAATTGTTGTCAGGGAAGAGAAGCCTGTTTACTTAATTTATATTCTTATGGGAGTGGTCGTCTAGTTTGCTTCTCCCAGGAATCAGCGACATAAGTTCCTCATTTCCCGAGACTCCGTTTTCTCCTCTGTGAAACTGAGATAATAATGTTCTACCTCTTTGGATTATAGTAGAAATTATATGAAATGGTGAATACAAAGTACGTAGCAAACTGTCTGGCTTGTACACAACAGCCAGGGGATGTCTATTATTGTGCCAACGATGTTTTCAGTTATTAAGAGAACGACAGTGAAATAATATGCTGTAAGGCTGTAGTTTGTAGGAAAGACAAATGGCAGGTGGAATAGATTGGGAGCAAACAGATCTCGTTTGTGGTGTCTACTTAACGGAAATTATAGGGATAAATGTTCTACAACCAAACAACAAATGTAATGATTGTGAAAGCACATACGCTTTAATCTGGTGCTTTATTTTTCTCACTAACAAAAATCATTCAAAAATATCTCCATATAACACTAAAATTCCCTTGGCAAATCCATTATCAAGTGATCCCCTTTTCCTATTCTTTCCCCCTGAAACAGTGTTCGACATTCCTGAAGTGGGCAATTTGGAAATAGTGATGGAAATAAGCACCATTTATGTTGCCTGCCTAGTATTGAGAAATATGATGTTAGTCTCTTGAGTAATGTAAAAAACAGTGTTGAAGATAACAAACCTAGTCAAAATGTTGAATTTTTTGTTTTTTTTGCTGTTTGTTTCTGACACATTGTACTGTCTTCCTAAAAGAGTTCAATTGACTTACCTATTGATCCATGGTCAGGGTTATTTATTGAGTCTATTACTGTAATAATTTTATCTTTTAGACATATCCAGAAACAGGGACATTTAGATACATACAAATGCATAAATTCTGTGCATAAAGTTAATAATTCGCATGTTCAGAAGGAGGAGAATAGAAAAAGAACTTTAAGATTGCAAAATTGGTTCCAATATTTAATATTTTAATAAATTTAGTATATTAACATGTAAATATATTCATTATTAAATTTTAAGTTGAATGCCTATGTGCACGCAGACTATACTTGTTTCATAGATAGTACTATGAACAATCACAATAACTGACATTTAGGTCACTTCCAATGAAGCAGGCACTGTTCTGAGCATTTTGTCTTAATACGCTTAACCCTCTTAATCACTCAGTAAGTGATGTACTCTTCCCCTTCCCAATGTACAGATGAGGAAATTGAGGCACTGGGAGCTTAATGGATTTCTGATAGGTCCCAGTGATTGGGAGTAGCAGTCCTGGCAGTTCAGCTCCAGAGTGTGTGCTCTTAAGCACTGAGCCCTATAGTCTTGCTCTTGTGTAGGGGAGAATTGTGACTCAGTGTGACTCAGCTGGGTCCGACAGCTAGGAAATGATAGAATCCAGAGTCTATCGCTAGAAAGCAGAGTGCCACCTCTTACTCCTGCAGAGTAGCTGGTGAATTCAAACCACAAACCTATCTATTTGCACCTGACTGCTTGAACCACTGGGCTTTCAGACTTCATGGAATAACAGTTCTATTGGTGATAAAGGTGCTTTTGTGTATATGGATACAATTTTGAATAATTAAAGCAAATAATGGGTGGCATGTTATCTTTAAAATATCTACTTCCAAAGTAGTCTCACTGTGTGGCTAGTTTGCCTTTAGACTGGGATGAGACCTGACATACATGAGGCAGTGTGCCCTCTTACGCATGTAGAGCCTCAGAAATCCAGTGGAGCAGTTCTATGCCGTCACACAGTTGCCATGAGTTAGGGTCAACTCAAAAGCAGTGGGTTTGTGTTTTGACTTAATAACATTTTAACAACAATTAAATGAAGAGATTTTGAATGATGTGTATCTAGCAAAGTTTGTATCACTACTATGATTTAAAAAAGAATTCTCTCCCAGAGCTAAGTCAAAAATTTTGTGCTCTTGAACAAAATGCTTCTCGTACATATTTATTTCTAATAACCGCACATTTTTATTTATGTTATAATGTGCCACATAAGGGAAACATGAAAGAATTAAGAGTTAGGTAAACTTAAGGGGGCTTAAAAAAAGTTTGTAGAAAAAAAATGGGATTGAAAGATACAGAATTTTTCCATGCACTTTTTGAAGCCATGTGGGGTGTGTTCATTTAAAAAAAGACTCGCCTTTATTAAGATGCTAGTTGGTGCCATTGCTTCAATGCCAGTCATAAAAAGGTACCCACCACGCCATCATTATCTTTGACCATGCCCTCAGGCTAGCCTCAGGGTCTGGGCTTTGGCTTAACGAAAAGGCACCTTATCAGAAAGTTTCAAGTTTGCAGTAAGAAATGGATTATAAAACCTTATACATGATGTATGTACATAAATTCCATCACCCGAGTATTGATTTCTCTGAGTACTGAGAGATTAAGGCTTCATTATTTTCTCAAATTATACCATGAGCTGCTGGATTTGCTATGTCCCAAGTCATACTGTCTTCATTACTTTGTTATGCATGTTCTAATGGGTGTACATCCCTGCTGCACTGAAGCCGCTGTCTGATGGGGGAAAGATGAGGCTTTCTGTGCCTGTAAAGGGGACAGCCTTGGAAACCTACGGGGCAGTTCTACCCTGTCCTGTAGGATGCCTATGACTCGCATCACTCGCTAGCAGTGTTTGCTTTGTTTGCTTAACAAACTCACTGTTACTTTCTTTGCACCAGCTTGTTGATTGAGGTTTGCAACAGAATATGCAAGTTCGTTTTAAAAGTAGCCTAGTATGCCAGAAAATTAGAGGAAAATCAATCCAAAATACTACATTACAAAATTTAAATTAAATGGCTGTTTTAAGTTTATTTGCTCTTGGTTTTTCATGTTTACATGGGTAACCCAGGGATTGGGACTGTATTTGTTCTGGGATTGCTGGACATAGTTATTTGAATTTCATAAGTA
This sequence comes from Tenrec ecaudatus, assembly GCF_050624435.1. NCBI lineage: Eukaryota > Metazoa > Chordata > Mammalia > Afrosoricida > Tenrecidae > Tenrec > Tenrec ecaudatus. The sequence continues at coordinate 95,079,608 of NC_134536.1, forward strand.
CTCCAAGGCCCGCAAGCAGTGCAGCTCTTACCACTCTTTAAGTCTTGGAAGTAAAACTCTAAGAGCACATGCTTACCAACGAAGACTCTTTAGAAGTTTAATGTAAGAACAGTCCAATGCTCAATGCTGATGATTCTGTGCTTCCTGCTCATGTGGCTGAATGCACCAGGCTTACTTTCCCAGCCTCTTGTCATACCTTCAACATGTGTTCTCTGCAATGAAAGATCATAGATCATCTGGAAGAAACCTTGGGGGCCCAGTGACTAAATGCTTGGCTGCTAATACACCAGTCACTCTGCAGGGACAACAAACCTAGCAATGTCCTCCCATAATAATTACAGCCTGGGAATCCCTAGGGGACAATTTACTCTGTCCTGTGCAAAGGGATTTCAAAAAGTTTGTAGACGTTTCCATTATCTCTTCATTTCATTTTCCATGAACTTGTTTGAAGCTTAATCATAGTGTCACTGTGAGAAAGAACTTGATGGCAATGGGACGTCATCCAGGGCTGTTCCCAAGCCACTCTTGAGAGAGCCTAACTTTTCCAAGGTGTTGGTATTTGTCTACCTTCTCTGGTTCTGTCTTGAATTTGGAGGCAGAGAATCGGGCTTGTTCCCCACCGCCCTCACTGTAAGGTGATGGATGACCTTGTTTACTGGAATTGAAGGTCAGCAGTTCAGTAATATTTCCTGTTGATTCCTTGTGGATTATTGGTGAAATAAAAATTCTGAGCTGCTGCTTGGCTTCCTGCAAGGACTGGTGGTCCCGAGTTAGTCTTAAGGAAGGTATAGTTGGGTCCCTTTCTAGCACGCTTTATGCCCTGCAGATGCAGGAGCTGGGCATGTTTGTGCCCAGAAGGAATGCAGATCGCACAGTTCATCAACTGCTGAAGGAATCCGTGCTCCTTCCCAGTTCCAGCCCAAGTTCTGAAGCCGTGTTTGTAATGCCCGTGGCTTTTCTTACCAACTCCAAGTCCTTCGGGTCCGCACAAATGAGGCCATTATGAATTCATATGTCTTGGACAGAGCGAGGAGGCAGTATATGAACCAGACTTAGAGGCCGTTTAAGAAATGCAGAAAGGACTCTGCGTACACTTGGGCAGAGAGTTTGTGTTAAGGAATAGATACGGCACTGTTAAACTGGGTTGAATGGAACAAGTTGACATTTGGTCTTTTTTATTAGTATAGGTAATTTTATTTAGAAAAAAATTTTAATACCGGAAACTGCAGAAATTAACACATTTACTTACCCTTCAGAATGAACAAGTGTGAACATTTTATCAGATTTGTTTCAGGTCTTTTGACAAAATAAAGGTTTCTTTGTGATAGCTTCATAGTTCCCTGGTCAGCCTCCCCAAAGGTAGCCAGTATCTTCAGATACCCGTGTCTGTCCAGAATACTGATTCATGCTTGGCTCTAAAATTATAAAATGAGTCATTTACATGTATTATTCTGGGTTTTTTTCCCCTCTGTAACTTGACAGTAAATTACTATGAAGTTTTTAGGTACATGTGGCTTGTTTTAATATATTTGGACCTTTTCTGATTATACGTGTACATTTTTCTTAAAAATTTTTTATTATTATTTTAAAAGCATTTTGATAAAAGACATTCAAAGCTGAAATGAATACATTCTAAAAATTACCTTCTCCCAATAGTAGGAAGACCATTTTCTATGCAAGGATTTGGCATAACCTCAACTCAGGATTAACTGTGATTTTCACTTATACCAAAAAATGCTGGACAGCTCGATCTAGTTAACAAAAATTACAAACAGCTATGTGAACATACCACACAGAAAAGTTATGGTCATATCAATGCACAAGAAATACAGTATATTTTAATGAAAACATGCAGTACTCTTGTACATTAATTTAACACTGGTTTATTGTTTTTTGTGTTTTGAGGGGGCTTTATTTTGTTTTATAAAAACAATAGGTACTTGGTATGTAGGAACAGGCCTATACATTAGCTTTATTTCCCACATTAATATTACATATCCAAAAGATGATACCTCTACCATAAGTAAAAAACCAACACAGTAAAAAAAGCAAAATTTTAAAAAGAATTAGAAAAAGTGGATCGATGGCCCTAACCATGGTTTCTTACATAAAACTCATAACATGAGCTGAATCGATTTTAGAGATGACCTAACAGGTGTAAGAGACAAGTTATTGAAGGAAAATCCCTGAAAATAAACACCACTATTTACAAATTAGCCTATATTCAGACTTAATTAGTCAACAGCTAGGGTTAAATGGAAGGCAAGGAGGTTAAAAAAAGGGCAAGATCTCTTTAGCAGATTGGTATTTTTACCCTGAAGTTTTAATGAGTTACTAAAATATGTGACAGGTTCAAAGTACCTAAGAAGTACAAAGTGTGACCTTAGACAATAAGTATGCACCAGTGGTTGAATGAGGAGCTGACATTGGGAAGATAATTCATCTAGGTGCTCTATTTAAGCACCTGTCTGCCAGGTCACTTGATTCCACAAACTGGAAGAGAGCTGTGGGAGTAGTGAGGAGACCCTTACGTGAATAGCCTTTGTCAACGACAATTGCTTCATGTTTCGTTCTCTTGAAGTCAGTGACAACACTGGCCCTCATCTAACAGTTTCCCTGTAGGAAAACATAAAGGATTACAAAGGTAAATGTAAAGCCCTGCGGAGATGAAATTTTGAAGTTTTTCTGATTTTTGAGGTTTCAGATGCCTGACATTATATTTCGGGGTATCCTAATGCTATGCCGTCAGTTTATCCACATTCCCACAAATTCATAGTCCCACTTTGCCATTTGCCTTCTCGTGTCAAGCAAAAATACTGCTCTTTACCTGGCCCTTTGGTTCCTACAGAAGATTGGTTGAACGGTGGCCCCTTCACTGTCTGGTCCTCTCTTTCCTGCTTTGCTTCTTTTATTCTAAGCTTTCTTCTCTTTATATTGATGCTGCTGGGCAAGCATTTCTTTTTTTGACATGGGGTTGTTTCCACTGCCCTCCTTTGCCTGCCTGCCTTGTCCTACAGCAGTGGTTCTCAACCTCCCTAATGCCACGGCCCTGTAATACAGTTCCTCAATGTTGTGGCAACCACCCCCCCAACCATGAAATTATTTTCGTTGCTACTTCATAACTTTAATTTGAATCAGGCGACCCCTTATGAATCGGGCGACCTCTTATGAATCGGGCGACCCCTGTGAAAGGGTCGTTCACACCCCCACCCCAAAGGGGTCGCAACCCACAGGTTGAGAACCACTGTGCAGGCTTGTGGTTCAACAGAGAGAAGTCACTTCAGCATTGCCACAGCCAGCAAAGGTGATTGCAGCTGTGCTATGTTCATATTTTCATTTCATCTCTCTCCTCTATAGTAATCAGAGGGAGGGGGAAAAAAAGAGGACCTGATGCAAAGGGCTTAAGTGGAGAGCAAATGCTTTGAGAATGATTGGGGCGGGGAATGTATGGATGTGCTTTATACAATTGATGTATGTATATGTATGGATTGTGATAAGAGTTGTATGAGTCCCTAATAAAATGTAAAAAGAAAAGGGAAAAAAAAGAAAGAAAGAAAAGAAAATGATTAGGGCAAAGAATGTACAGATGTGCTTTATACAATTGATGTATGTATATGTATGGACGGTGATAAGAGTTGTATGAGCCCCTAATAAAACGTTTAAAAAAAATTAGTCTGGAAATTCATAAGGGCAGTCTGTCATGTCCTGTGGTGTCGCTGTGAGTTGGCATCAACTTGATGGCAGTGAGTTTAGTTTTTAGTTGATATTTTGTATGGGGCTGGGGCCAGGGTGGCCGGGAAGGACAAAGGTGATTGAATTAACTGGTAGCAGCAGCAGCTGCCACAGTCTTGGAAACCTCTGTGGTGTTGACTTAAGGCAAAATTGGGTTTGAAAAGGAAGAAATCTAAAATCTTCCTTGCCTTTAATTGATAAAGTCTGCTTTATTCCACCTTATATGGAAGTTACATGTTCTATTTGTATTCCTAAAAGCTCCAGTTATTATTTTTTAAATTTTATTTTAATGAAATCTAAAATTACTCTTCAGGGGCCTTGGTGGTGCCGTGGGCTAAGCACCGGGCTGGGCAAGACTAGCAGTGCAAACTCCCCAGCTGCTCCACAGGAGAACGGTGAAGCTGTCAGCTCCCCAGGTTTCCTCTCAGAAACCACGAGGAGCCATTCTGCCCTGTCCAGAAGGTTAGCTTTGACCCAGAATCCAATGGATGACAAAATTATTCTGGTCTGCCAAAGGCCAGATCCTAGAATATTGAAATGTTATTTACCTCACCACCGTCTTTTGTGGTGGTTATAGTCCAGATCTCAGTAGCCACCATCTGCGTGAGGCTATTATTTCTCAGCCCAAAGACTGAGAAACTGATTTTTTTTCCATTTAATTGCAACCCATTTAAGTTAAAAATCTGGTATTAAATTGAATTATAAAATTGTGAATGTTTGCAACTACCTGATATATAGAACTACTGTAAATTTATGGATCCTAAATACAAATCAAGTCATTGCTTATTTAAATTGAACATTTAAATGGAAATGTGCTGTAAATGAAAAACAGCTTCTGAATTTGAATATTTAGTACAAAATGCTTTCAGAATATCTCATTAATAAGGTCTATTAAACAAGGTGTTCTTTATAATTGAATTAGACTTACTCTAGAAGCATTTCTAGATGTAGTAGCTGTGCATATGTTTCTGTTTCTTTCTTGGTTAATAGTCCAATAATTTGTCTTTCTCATTTTTTTGCTGTTTGTTTTGTTGTGTTGTATTTTTTTAACTAAAGTATCGTCTATTTTACTGAGATTTCATATTTATTTACTTGCAATTCTACACAGAATTTAAAAATTTGAGATTTCATGTAATCTATTCTAATGCCATTTTCAAAGTCCATTTTATGAAATAATTTGGTAACTCCTTTATTTTCATGTTTGGAAGTTTAAGTATTATATTCGCATTTTTAGACTCTTGGTTCGTTTTCTGAAACTTTTAGGAGGGTATTGTTTTCATGGGACCACACTTTAAGTATTAAATAAATCCATATTATTTAACTAATGACATTAAAATATTTTAAATATACTTAATTTAAAATATATTACTAAAATTAACTTCACTTTTTTTACTTTTTATTAAAAGATCATTTTACTGGAGGCTTTCCAACTCTTACTACAGTCCATACACTAATTGTAACAGGCATATTTGTACATATGTTGCCATCATTCTTTTCTAGACATTTACTTTATATTGAGCACTTAGTATATCACTCCTCATTTTCCCTCCCCCTCCCCACCCTCATGACCCCTTGATAGATTATAAATTATTTTTATTGTCATCTCTCATACCGACTGCTGTCGCCCTTCGTCCATGGTTTCTGTTGTTCTTTCACCTGGAAGGGGTGGTGTGGTTATGCCATTGCAGTTGGCTTCCCCTTCCTCCCCTCTGCTCCCTACCTTTCCCCTACTCCTCTGGTATCACTCTTCCCATTCCTGTTTGTGGATTCCGCGTGTCTTGAGCTCTTATCTGTACCTGTGCAGTTATATGTGTAACTTACATTATATTTTTATAGAACACTATGAGCTAGTCATTAATTCTATTGAAAGTTTTAAAAATAGGTAGTTTATTTCAGTGGTTCAAAACCACCAGCTGCTCTGCAGGAGAAAGAGGACTTTCCACCACCAGAACAATTCTACCCTGTCCTATCGCTTCACTGTGTTTCGGTATCAACTCCATGTCAATGATTTTGATTTGATTGTTAATTTCATACAGGGGTCTCTGGTGACACTGCTGAGTAATTATTGAGTTGCTAACCCCTTGAGAGAAAGATGGGCCTATTTGCTCCTATAGAGATTTAAAAGCACTGGAAACCCTGTGTAGTGGCACTGTGAGACAGAATCCACTTGATGGCAGTAAGAGTAGGTATTTGTTTTTACCATTATATTTAATACATTCTTGTGTCCAATCCTTCCATCTGGATTAATTCTTCCTATTTCTGAATTGGATCGTGTAGGAGATCTTTGTTGAAAGAAAAGACCTATTGGTGGTAAACTCTCTTAGTATTTGCGTTCTAAAATGGCTTTCTTTTTCCCTGAGAATTTAGAATCCTCGGTTGTATTTTAAGGAAAAAGTAAACCCCAAATTCATATAAAATTTAAAGGGGTCAGCTTATTAAGTCTTTAACAGGACAAAGGCCAATCACGTAGGTGCGGGATGCCATAATGGTGCCCGAGGATTCCCTGCCATGTTGCTGGGTGAACAAGACAGGGAACCCTAAGGAAAGTACTACACAATCATGACTAGGGGCAGGTTCATTCATCCCAAGTGCAGGCAGGACCACAGAGCTGGGAAAGGAACCATGCTTGGGATACATAAACTATTGCAAATAAAGCGGTTTTACAAGATTGGACCAGGACCTCCAACTACCTCAGTACCCCAACTTCTATCAAGGGTGCGCCCAGGCATGTCCTTAGGGTTTGACTGCCCCCCTCTGGGGCTGGCCAGGGAGTCCCTGTAAACATGCTTTGCTAGAGTGCAGAGCTTTCCACATTGCTAGGTAAGGGTCAGAGAGAACTCAGTTGGAATGGAACCTTTGTGGATACTCAAAACATATTTAGAGCTTACAAGTGTAGACCCCTGTGAAACCTAGTGCCCAGAATTTAAGCTCTCATACAATTAACAGGGTTTTATTCCTCATCTCTATTAGCATTACTCTGTATTTTCTTATGTTCTTGATTGCTGGTACAAAATAATTCTTTGTAAATAACCTATCTTTTCATTGTAAGTAACCTATCTTTAACCCCTATAAATGGGACTTATTTTTCTTGGTGATCTGTACTTTTATTCACTTGCTCGCTGCTTGGTATGAGTGTTCAGTACAGAGACTTGTGACCTCAGCTTGAGAGTATTCCCAAACAACACGTCTTTCTGCTTGTGCCCTCTGGTCTCTTTTTCTGAGGTCAGGGAAATCTGTGTGGAATTTCCCAACTTATTTCCAAGACCTCTCACCTCTCTTTCATAGTGTTTCCTTTTCTATGTTTCCTCCTGGGCTAACGCCTCAGCATTGTTTAATCAATGGTGGGGAGCTAATAATAATAACTACAAAAAAGGAGAAAATATTCCAAAATTGGTTGTGGTGATGATTGCACAACTCTTTAATATGTTTAAACTATTAAATTTTCAGATATGTGACTTGTATGTTGATAAAAATTAAATTTTAAAAAAGAGTACTAATGTTTTGATTTTTTTAGTTCAGTGAACCTACCATATATACTCAAGTATAAACTGTTTTTAGCGCATTTTTGATGCAGTTTTTGTGGTAAAATTGGGTGCCTCGGCGGATATTCAGTTCAGCTTATACATGAGTACATATGGTACTTTTCACTTTTAGCATTTTAAAGAAGGAAAATAAAAAGTCCTACCTACTTAAAGCCTCTTATTTTTATAAAATAAAGACATTTTATAAAATATACTGTACCTACGTAGTATCTACATACATGATTTAAATAATAAAATTAGTCAATGTGCTCACCATCCTGATCAAAATATAGCATTAACTGTACCTGTGTCTCTTTTAGTCAGACATCCTCCTTCTGCTCACTCGGAAGTAACTCGTGATTTTTATACTAATATTCTTTTCGTTTCCTCTGTAAGTTTACCATACATCGACATTTTTAGATTTTAGATACTTTCCTTTTGGGGGTCTAAGATTCTGAGAGTCATCTATTTGGTTAGGTATATGTGCCACTCATTTGCTTACACATCTATATATTGTTTATTATATACCATAATGTATTTAGCTAGTCTGATGACAAAGACAAAGAGATAAGTCTATTTGTACTATTTGTATTTTTAAATTAATTTTAGCTTGTATATATATTTTTGACATTCTGTGTCTGTGTTAGTTTGGTTAAAGAACAGGGAGCGGGGAAATGAGGCTTTCTACTCCCTCAGAGTTACAGCCTCAGGAAAACATGGAGGCAGCCCCACCTTGCCCTAGAGGCGAGCTGTGGTAAGAATCAAGAAAATGGCAGTTAGTTGCGTTTGGGTTTGGTGTTTATGTACAAAATATATTCTCTTAAAATCTCACAAACTTTTACCCTGCAAAATAATCTGTTGGTTTATGTGGTCCTAGCATTTTACCTCATGTTTCTTCTTCATTGGTGTGTGTGTGTGTGTGTGTGTGTGTGTGTGTGTGTGTGTGTGTTTCTCTAACATGTGTTTCCAAATTTTAAATTACAATTTATTGAATCCCCCTCTCCTAGTCTCCAGAGAATTCAGAGGGCAAAGATGGACCCAAAGTAGCTGAACGTGAGGTAAGTTTATCTTGGGTATTATCTATTTAATTATTTTAATTGGAAATTTTATCAAGATTATGATTGTCTGCCTCAGAGTGAATACTATTCCAAACCAGGCTGTGGGGACTGCTTAAACCAGGGGTAAGAGTTTCTCTGTGCAACCTTTGCTTCTTGTGGGTATGTTTCAGCCCAGCACACTCATGAGGCATTTCCCACTAACTCAGTGTTGCTTACTACGTTTCTACCTGTCAGTCCCTGTGACTGTCTTTAAGCATGGATGCTGAGAATCCCTTCTGGGCAAAGAGTGAGATAATAGGTAAATTCATCATGGAGAGCAAAGTTTGTCTTTCACAGCACGAAAATGAAAGTCTGTGATTCCATACACTCCCTGCTCTAGCAAGCGAACCATAACTTGCACTGGGGTTCTGCATATTCTCCTGAAAGGAGTCATTTCACTGTCACAAACAATGGAAGCACATCGGAAAATGCCGAAATATTCGTATCTTTCAATCACTTAAGTTTAGGATAGCTAGTTAAAACAATATTTCTACCAAGGCCTGTATCAAAATACAGAAGTTCAATGAAAGATAATGAACTTGGAAGAGATGCTTGTGTTTGACACTGAGTGGTAATAGATCATGAACTTCTAGAAGATGGACTGCAAACAGCAAATGAGATGGTAACTGTGATGACTATCATTCACTCTTTTTTTGACTATCATTTACTCTTACAGAGAACTTAACATTAGGGGGGGGGGGACTACAACCCTTACCCTTGAATTCAGGAATTAAAAAGGGTCTTTTTACAGATTTCTCTTTCAGATTCTTTGGATGATGCATATTATGGTTAGTAATCCAGAAGAGTTTGGCATGATACCACAACCCTCACATAAGATTTGTACATTCTGCCTAGTGGAAAATCTTCAGCAGGATCTATTGAAAAAAAGCAATTCAAAAGTAAAACTAACAATAATCAAATCCTTTCTATTTATTACGTGTTCAGTGTCTTACAGAGTTCAGGAGGGGAAGCGTGTGATCCTGCCCCCAAACCAACAAATAAACACTAGAACTAAACAAAATAATAGCAAAGTACAATTTATGGGACAGTTAGGTAAAGTAATTTACCTTAATTTTTTTTTTAATTTGGGTGTAGAAAACCACTTAGAAGACATTGGCATTTGAATTGATCTGTCTGTCAGAAAATCTTGAAAACACAGTAGATCTTGGATAGTAGCAACATCTTTCTCAGTATCTCTACTATAAAAGCAAGTCAGGCTGATAAGGATACACACAAAAGATGTGTGTTGTGTTTGTGTCTTATTCATGTGATTTAAATCACAGGATTCCAAACAAAATTCTTTTCTGAGAAAAGACTCCGGGTCTTCCTCTCGGGGAAGGCTCTCTCTAAAGGTTCTTCTGCCCCCAGCTTCTGTTCACTGGCGGCCTCCATGTGTTGGCCGCTATCTTCTCCCACCTTCGCCTGCCGCCCTGTCCTGATCTGCTGTCCGTATCGCAGCCTATAGAAGATGGACTTAAAACACCCCACACTAGTCCTACTCCTTTGACGAAGTCAGCCCGCTCCCAAAATGGGAACATAATCACAAGTACAGAGGTCAGAGTTTACAACGCACGTTTCTAGGAAACACAATTCGTTCCATAACATTCCACCCTTTGGTTCCCCAAGTCCACGCCCTGGCCACATGGCAAAACACAGCCATCCCATCACAAAACGTCTTTAACAACTCCAAATCCAAATTTCATCTTCTGAATAAGTCAAGTATGAGTGAGATCTGAGCAGATTCCATCGTAGGGCAAAATTCCTTTTTTATCTGCGGACCTGTGAAATCCAGATGAAAAATTACCTGCTTCCAAAGTAGAGCAGGCACAATACATACATTTCCATTACATTTGGGAGAAACTGGAGAGAAAGAAGGTATGACAGGCACTAAGCAGATCTGAAACTGAGCAGAACAATTTCCACTATCTCTCAATGCTTGAAAATAATCCTTTGTTCTTTGGAGTCACCCAAGCAAAGGCCATGCCCTCTGGGTTCTAGATGGAGGCTTCTAACCCTTGAGCTTCCCGTTCACCCTTTAAACATGGCCACTGGGGTGGCAGTTCTGCTTCCTCGACTTTGGATGGCTCCATCCTCCTAATCCAGCCACACCCCGTGAGCTGCAGGCTTTCTTCTTGTGCTCTCGAACATGGCATGCCTGTCTCTTCAGCTTTGGATGAAGACCCCATCCTCGCTGACACCCTTAAGGGCAGCCTGGCCCTCTGGGACCAAGTTGGCAATGATCCAGCTTTTCGTCCAGCTCTTTCCTCTAACATCTATTGTCAGGGGCACGGAGAAACCCTGCAGCCCCTCTGAGATCTTGCTGAGAAACCTCCTCCGCCAGCCAGCCATGTTGATCATTTACAAGTTCTTCCACCAAACATTTGAGCACAATTAAGGCACACTCTTGGTCACTCCATAAAAAGCATTGCCTCTTCTTCCATTGTCCAGCTATGTTCATCATTTCCTTTTAAAGTCTTATCAGAAATACATTAAATACTCACATTTCTAGCAACATTTTGCTGCTGGTGCCGTATGTGTTCTCTAAGACGACAGAGGATGTCTCCATAGCTCTCCTTCTTTCTGAGCCCTCACCAGAATTGCCTTTAAAGTACATAATTCTCCCAACAGTCTCTTCCAGGCAATCTAGGCTTTTACACTCACCTCCCTGCCTTCTAGTCCATTCTGACTACAAATCTCTAGGACAGAGTAGAATTAGCCGCTCATCAGGTTTCTAAGACCAATTACAGCAGGGAGCTGCCATGTCTTTCTCCCACAGAGCAGCTGATGGTTGGAACCACTGATCTTTCACTTAGAGCCATATAGTGTAACCACTGTGCCACCAGGGCACCTTCTCTTGCTCTTACTCATTGTCGTCAGGCCGATTGGGACTCATCGTGACACGATAGGACAGTGTAGAACTGCTGCTGTGGGTTTCCAAGTCTAACTCTTTACAGTAATAGATAGCCTCGTCTTTCTTCTAAGGAGTGGCTAGTGGTATTGAACCACTGACCTTGAGGTTTGCATATCAATACATAAACCACTACACCACTGGGCCTCTTCCAGCCTCTACCCATGAGCCTATTTCAAAACTGCTCCCACATTTCAGGTGTTAGAAAAGCACTCTTCCAGTACCAGAGTCTGTCTTAGTTACCCAGTGGTGCTGTAACAGAAATACCACAGTAACAAATAAAGATCTCTTTTCACACAGTTTAGGAATTTAGAAGTTCAAATTCAGAGTACCAATGTTTTTGTTTTGTTTTGGTTTTGCTTGCCAACAAAAGAAACTTTTAAAAGTCATTTTATTGGGGAGTTTACCATTCTTATCACAATCCATCCATCCATTGTGTCAAACACATGTCAGAGGACCAGTTTTAAGGGAAAGTTTTCTCTATGGACTCTGGAGGAAAATCCTTATCTCTGTCTTTCGATTCCTAATTTCTTGGAGATCTCTGTGGCTTCTATCTTCACACACCTCTGCTTCTTTCTCTTGCTTGTTTAATCTTCTTTCTATCTCAAAAGAGATAGACTCAAGGGCCATATAACAGAGACAACTCAAATGGAGATTTAACCACAAACACAGATTGGCAGCAAACAGAATTCAACAACTTGACTTTTGGAGTTTTCTCGGAATAGACTCAGAATCAGAACTACTGCTTATAAGACTACCATATCCCACTAGAATATTTCAGGCAGTATTCCGCACAGGCCAGTGACTACACTTGCATCCTGCTATGCCCGTGAACTTTGGCATGACGTGTATTAGGCTAGGTTCTCTAGAGACACAAATCCCCAACTATCATAGAATGAGATTAGGTTCCCATGCTGCTTCTGTAGCCATGACAGTGAAGTAGAAGAGTCCATTTTGCAGAATAGCCTCCAGTAGGATTTTCTCCAACCAGGAGGATGGTCATTTAATCAAAAAACATAGAGTCCTTCCCATGCTGCCCAGCACTTTTATGCCAGAGTGACAGCAGTTTCTTCCTAATGATTTCCCAACTCTCCTGGTGACCCTTCAGTCTAAAAGCGTTCCTTCTATCCTTGAAAACTACTCTTTGGACAAACTCTTGACTATTCACATTTAGTCAACAAGTCAAGAAAAATGTTTCTTACCACCTGTTGTCCTACTCAATAATAACCTGAATCACAAAGGTAGACTTCAAATTCTGGCATGCCAACTGTCACACTCAGTGCTGCCTAAACATTTTTAAGTTTTTAAGCCTAAGAAACTGATGGGACTTTGCAGGAAGGTCTGAATTCTTGCGTACATAATCAGCACTGCTAACTGAGTGGATGTTGTTTGCCATGAAGAATAACATCGCCGACAGTCGTTACTGACTTTGGTTTTGTATTTTGAAATTCTTGTACTGGACCTGAATTGTATGGCATCAGTAAGTCTTTGAGGTCAGAACAGACTTGCTCTACCCTACCCTACCCTGCAATGCTACTGTTAGTCAGTGGGGACTCAGTGGCAGTGGGTTTGGGGTTTTCTGGCTCCAAGATGAACTGTAACCAAGTATAAGCATAAGGCCTCACACTCTCACAAGTGTCGAACATTGCCACTCCATTTGCCCCAACACTGGGCTCCTGCAAGGCAGTGGAGCTGCAGAGAAGTGAGAGCAGGTGACCCTGTGCCTGAAAGATGAGTAAGTTCCACAGTGAGAGTGCACGTAGCTAACACCACACAGGAAGGACTTCAGATGAGGCCCATTTACCTCGTCAGTGGCTTCCACTTTCTCTCCCAGGTCATAGTCCTGAGCACTCTTCTGTCCCTTTGCTTGTGCATTGGTATGAACAGTCTGAAGACCACACAGAAGTTTCCATGCCAAATTCTGTCCTTAACTGAGCGGTGTTCCTCAAAAGCAGACTCAAGCACCCAAAGGTGCCTGCTGGGAGAAAATGAAGCTTCCTCCTTCTGTAAAGGGTTACAGTCTTGGAAATCCGCAGGAGCAGTTCTCCCGTCTTCGAGGGCTGCTGCTGTGAGTTAGAATCAGCTTGATGGCACTGAGTTGGTTTTTGGAAGGTACCTGCTAGCTGACTTCTTCAATTGACAATATTGCCTTTTCTTCGGAGTTGCCCAATAACGCAACGTAGCTTTTTAATTGGAGTGCCTGAGTGGTCAAGCACTCAGCTGCTACACAAAAGGTTGGAGGTTCTAGTCCACCAAGAGTTGCCTCCAGAGAAAATCCTGGCAGTGTACTTCCAAAATATCATCCTTTAAAAACTCAACAGTAGCACATGACTCTAACATGCATGGGTAAGAATTAACTCAAAAGCAACTATGAGGTGTAACTTTTAAATTAAATCTCCCAGGAAAAGGATCGCAGGATTTGGGTTCTGACTCCCAGTGACTCCTGTGTGCGTCCTCGTGGAAGCAGCCATTGGAGAGGCGCTCACATCACTGCGGTGTTTGCTGTGGAGAATCTGTCTGGCACTGGTATTCCTGCCATGTGACTTCACTGGCTGGGGCCTGAGCTGTGTGCTGAGCTCAGCACCCACTTGCTGCACTATGCAGTGAATTTATCACAGCCAACCACATTCTGCTGGCTGGCCTTAAGCCCGCCTCTGATCTTTCTTCAAGACCCCAAGGTTAAAATTATTCATAGGAAGTTCTAGCTCCCCATTTTTTTCCTCTCTGTAGTTTAAAGAAAGATGAGTTTAGCTTCCTCCGGCTATTTTCAGCAAATCCTTAGATAAAGAGATGACAAGAAATACTTCTTCCAGTATGACCTGACCAACCGACCTAGCCTGACCTAAGAGATGCCTCCTAATCATTGTGTGGGTTCCAACTGACCCCTTTAGAAAAATGACTGGAGTCCTGGAAGTTCTTCCAATAAGGCAAAGTCTGTATGCGGCCATCAGAATTAGGGCACGCTTGAATTCATTTTATTTTATTAAAGCAAATCTTTCTCAACAGTCTACTAAGCGTCTGTTAAAAGTACTTTATTCTACTGGAGGTAGAGCAAGAAATAAAACAGACTAAAGTACGAAGTGCTTGTATCTGAGCACACTCTTAAAGAAAGGCAGCTGTACTTTTAGAATGTGAAATCCCTGCAGAGCCAGGATTGGCTATGTGAGAATCAGTCAAAGAAACTTACTGGAAAATGCTATCAAAATGGGAGGCTACTGTACACTTCTTATTGGGCTGTGATCCTCCAGGTCTGCACTTCAAAACCACCACCAGTCTGCAGAAGAAAGGTGGGGCTTTCTCATCCTGTAAAGAATTACAATTTCAGAAACTCACATGCAGTCCTACCCTGGCCCTTAGGGTCCCTGTGAGTCAACAACTCAATGGAAGTGAGTTTGTTTGCTTGGTGTTTTTTCAGTTTGGGAACCCTTCCCAGAGGAATTCTGTGTTCCATTACACGTCAAAACGACAATTCTGGCAACTTTAAGGGACTCGCATTACGAGTTTTTTGTCAGTGTTTTTCTGGGCTTGGGGAACAGAAGGAAGTTAGAAATGGCAAGACGTGACCTTTAGACTGGGATAAGGTTTCCCAACAAAACTGCCATCGGCCAGCCTTTGTTGCCCTCGAGAAATGAGCAGGAACACTGTGGTGATGGGAAAACCCCTCGGCACAACTCTGTGGCCTTTATCTCACAAATGCAGTTTTCCATTTTCTTCAACCTTTCTATGTAGGACCCTAGGATGGTCCTACATCTTTTTGGAGCCATGTTATCAAAATTACTCCTTTGGGCTCCCACAGCACAGTCACTATAAGCTTTAGAGCTGACCTCTCAGTTCCTAGGAAGCCACTGCTTCGATGGAACTTTTTTTTAAGGTGCCCTAAGGAGACAAGTGTATTTCTCAGAGAACTTGCCTGCAATCCTCCACTGATCCCCGGCAATCATGACGTTTTGTTTGAACTAAACCTGTGCGAGTATGAACTAGAATTATAGTAGCAGTACTTTTATACCCTCGTACTCTTAAATAGAATGTCGATTCTGACGTATTTGTAACGCCTGAAAGTTGTTATTTTCATTTTTTGCTGTTTATTCGCCACATCCTTGAATAAGAAAAACGATTCCCAAAAATTCCAATTCCAAATTTAGAGCCGAGATTAGTACAGTTTTTACTCTGCTTACATCTTTGAACATATTCTTTTAATTGGCTAAACATTTTTTTAAAACCAGTCAAGTTATTTTTCCCTTGTAACTGCTTGAATTTTTCAGTCATTTACTTTTTACCACAGTAATGAGATGGGGAACTCCCACTCTTTTTGGTTGCTCCATAATTATAAGTGTCTCCATGGATACCGTGTAAGGTTTCATTCCATTTCTAAGAGAGTCAGATGAAAGAAGAGTCAGACTGGAGATTGCCGTGCCCGTAGTTGCGATGCTTGGATTGGGTCTGGCACCCCTTGGTCCTCAAGGTGACCTCCTTGCTGTTTAACACTTTAAAGGTCCTTTGCAGCAGATGTGACCGATGCAACAGGCCATTGGACATCCTGACTATTGTGTCTATGGGTGTTGACTGTGATCCGAGTACAATGAAATCCTTGACAACGTCAATATTTCTTCCATTCGTCATGACGTTGCTTGTGATCCGGTTGTGGAGGTTTTTGTCTTATTTGTATTGAGGCGTAATCTGAAGGCCGCAGCCTTTGCTTTCCATCAGTTCATGCTTCAAGTCCCCTTGACTTTCAGCAAAGTTGTGCCACCTCCGTGTTGCAAGTTGCTCCCGAGCCCTCCGCCGATCCTGCCGCCACATTCTTGTTTCATCTGGGCCAGTTCCTCAGATTCTTTGCTCAGCATGCAAACCGAATATGAATGGCAAAGGGATACAACCTTTATACACACTTTTCCTGACTTTAAATCATGCACTGTTTCCTTGTTCAATACACTGCCTATCGTTTCATTTACAGATTCTGCATAAGCCCAAGTAAGTGCTCTGGAATTCCCATACTTTGCTATGATCCACACAGTGAAATGCCTTCACATCTTTAAAAGCACCTCAGTTTTCTTTACATGAATTACATCACAAACACACAGATTATGGTTGGGGTTGGAGCCTAAATTTATTTTCCTTTCTTTTTATTATCTATCATAAGCTTAATTGGAAGATGCCATTTCTCAGAAAAGTGATAACATCTCTTTAATATTTTGGTGGCCAGAGGGTTTGATGTACGTTTCATTGTACTCACTTCAAAAGGGCGGTGGCAGTCATATCTAATATTCTTTCAACAGTTTAAGATAATAAAATGATTTTTTAATTCAACTTGGTTGTATTGATCACCCAAAAAAATGTTTTTCCTTTCTCTTTGTAGCCTACAAGACGGTCTGCTAGGTTGTCAGCGGTAAGTACTTTAGAAAGCTTTTAGAGTTCATTCTTATGAGGACAGGGTCCCTCTGTCCAGAGCAAGGGTGGGGAAATTCTCTTGTAACTCCTTCTGAGTTTAATGTTCCTTTAGTAGCCTTGTAAAAGAGGGACTTGTGGACATATGGACTTCTAATCAGGGACTATGCGTTAGGAGCCACTCAAGTAGGACTCCATAGACACACTGGGCTTCGCAGACTCCTGCTGTTGTCAGATGCCATTAAGTCAGTTCCTACCCATAGCAACCTCATGCACAGCTGAATGAAGCACTGCTTGGTCCTGTGCCTAAACCCATAGCGGCAGCCACAACTTGTGTGAGTCCATCTTGTTGAGAGTCATCATCTCTTTTGCTGCCCGTCCACTTTACCAAACACACTGAATGTCCTTTTCCAGGGGCTGGTCTCTCCTGACAACATATCCGAAGTACGTCAAATGAAATCTCACCATCCTTGCCTCCAGGGAGCACTCTGGGTCAAAACACTTGAGTGCTGAGTCAGGAGGGAGCATTCCATTCACAGAAATAATGTAAAACGAAATTAGTTGCTGTGGATTGAGAAAACAAGCATACGTTACTAATGCAACATATCGAAGCCTGGAATAATAAAAGATTTTAAATCTTAAAAATGTAGGGGCCATGAGACCTGCCCTATTTGGAAATGGACTGCAGACTTAGCATGGTTAGAAGATTAATAAAAACATTCCTTACTTTTCAAATGCATTCTTTATTATTATTTGAGAGGTCAGTCTAACAGCCAATCTTCCAGAATTGAACTGTCTGCAATTTCATTTTGTGTCCTGATGAGCAGGGCCAGATTCAATATGAACTTATCCCACCTCCGAGAGGCACTGGAGAGGAACGTGTATTTTTCTCCACATGGGAGAGGCCCTGGTCAGTGTTTTCTATTTAAAAATCATTTTTCCTAGTGCCAGGAAAGGTGCACACTTTTTTTTGGGTCTATGAGAGAAATATTTGACCTGAAATAGCTACATAAAACATGTGGGTTAGGCTAGACCAGAGGATGTACACTGGTACAGATTGGAACTGGAAACACAGGGAATCCAGGACAGATGATCCCTTCAGGACCAGTGGTATGAGTTGGTGATACCTGGAGGGTGGAGGGAAGATGGGATAGAAAGGGGGAACTGATTACAAGAATCTACATATAACCTCCTCCCTTGGGGACGGACAACAGAAAAGTGAGCAAAGGGAGATGTCGGACAGTGCAAGACATGACAAAATAATAATTTATAAATTATTATAAATTATCATGAGGAAGGGGATGTCTGGGAGAGATGGGGGGAATGAGGAGCCGATACCAAGAGCTCAAGTAGAAAGCAAATGTTTTGAGAAAGATGAGGGAAACAAATGTGCTTGACACATGGATGTATGGATTGTGATAAGGGTTGACCAGCCCCCAATAAAATGATTTAAAAACAAAAACTAGTGGGTTAAACTAATTACCTTCCCCAGTTTTCCTGTGCTCCACCCCAGGTGTTCTCAGGCCTCGGGAAAACCTGGCTGGGCCTAAAGCCAAACTAACGGAGCCGCAAGCACAGGATAGACAGATAGTGCTCATAGCTAACGGAGCGGACACTTTCACATGTAGTTAGGTGCCCTTGAGTGAGGCCCAGCTCATAGTGAGCCTGTGTACAACAGAGGAACCGAACCCTGTCTCGGCTCGTGCCATCCTCACAGTCATTGCTGAGCTTCAACCCATTGGCACAGCCACAGTGTCAAGCCAGCTTGTTGCAGGTCTTCTTTTGCACTGGCCCTGTGCATTACCAAGCATGATAACAGGTCCAAAGTATGTGAGATGAAATGCCACCATCTTCACCCTGGCCTAGTTCTTCCCCAGCTATGGTCTCCTCCTTTCCCTGACTACTGCTTATGTCCACATCACAGCTGACTGGTTTCAGCTCGTACACACCTTGTTTAATATCCTCTCTTCCCCTGGACTTTCCCAGAAAGAACCTGGAGCAACGATTAACAAAGCTGCTAAAGAGCCTTTGTGGTTATTCTTCCATCTCAGATGTGTTCATGCCACTGGAAATATGTGCAGTGTTTGATATTCCTCATGAACACCATAATTCAAAGGCACTCATTCTTCAGTTTCCATATACATTGACCAGCTTTCACATGCATATGAGGTGATTGAAAATACCACCAGGCCTGGTATTTCACAATGAAGCAAGAGGAAAATAGTTACATACTGGGCTCCTGGGAGTCCCTGAGTGGTCCATTTGGTGAGCACGGTTGGTTACTAACTCAAAGCTTGGAGGTTTGAATGTACATAGGAAGAAAGGCTTGTCTATCTACTCCAAAAAATCAGCCATTGGAAACAATGGAGTACAATTTTACTCTGACACAGATCAGTTTACTCTGAGTCAAAATGAACTGGATGGCAACTGGTTGTAGTGAGCTCTTGGGCAAATAAAATATATGAACATCGTAAACTTTGGGAGGCAGCCGTTGACATTTTCCCATTATAATAGTATTCTGAGGGGAATTCTTCTCACCTTGAGCTGGCATTGGATAAGATGAAAGTAGGAATCCGCTTGGCTGCAAAACTTGACACCTACATTCGAGGTGGAAGGACCTGGAAATCACTTTTACGAACTTCACAGACAAAAGTGTTCATGACGGAGAGGGCTGTGTCTGTAATTGTGCCGTGGTTTCTGGACGGGGGGCAGGCCACTGGCCAAACTCGCGGCGTTCTTTGGCCGCGGGCCTGAGTCCTTTCTCTCGCTGCTGAGCTGTGGTGAGAGGAAGTAGTGAGACGTTGACTGCAGCCTAAGCCTGTTCCCGGAGAGCTATTCTGGACCGAGAATAATGGCTTAGCCTTTCAAACTCACCAGCACATCTCTGGAGGAAAGAGTTCTGAAATGCAGAGCATTCTGTTATGATGTTATGATGTTGAAAGTAAAACTTTTTTTTTTTTTTAACAAACAAAGCCATAGAACAGATTTTTGTCTTCTGCCATTTTTTGTTTGTTTTGGTGCTGAGAGTTGTGTCTTCCACCATTTGAATAATTTATCTTTACAGAAACCTTCTCCGCCAAAACCTGAACCTAAGCCAAGGAAAACATCTGCTAAGGTAAGAGGAGCTGTTTCCTCCCCCTTTGGTTTTTTTGGGTTCTATTATTTTAATTCAATGAATAAATTATCATTCCACATCTAAAAGGTCACGTTTAATGATTCACACTAAATGTGCTGCCCGAAAACCGTCCCCACTATTATAGGCATTCTCAAAAAAGCAGAAAGCACAATTGTATGCTTAACAGGAATGCCTTTTCCGTTCAGTCAGTAAGGCGCAGGAAGTCTGTCTGGGCTTTGGGGCTCTGAGCAGCTTCGTGTCCTAGGGCTTGGGCAGCTGTTTTGTGAACTTGCAGGTCATGTAGTCTCCAGAGGCGGTGAATCGGGCCCTGACAATACTGTCAGCAGCACTTGGAGGAACTTTGCATCCTGTGAACTTTCCCCCTTTTGCACTTTCCCTCAGCCCCTCTTAAAACTGCATTTCTCCATTTGAGACTTTTCATTGGAAAGTGGCAGAGAACCCCCACCCCCTGCTGGGTCTTGGCCCACCTTCTGCCTCCTCCTTTCACCAAGCATGGTCTGGGTCCACATCAAAGCTGACAGTGTTCTCGAGTACCACACCTTGTTTCATGTCTTCCCTTGCCCTGTACTTTCCCAGAAAGAACCTGGAGCAAAGAGTAACAAAGGTGCGAAGGGGAAGAAGGAGGCAAAGCAGGAAGCTGGAAAGGAAGGTACTGCACCGTCTGAAAATGGTGAAACTAAAGCTGAAGAGGTACTTCCCATAAATGCCTCCCACTGATTGAATCAGTGTCCAAGAAGTTGCTCGATCCTTCAGCCAGGGATAGCACGTTCGTAATGCTTCTTTTTATTGCCTATAATATTGCAGATCTACATCTCTCGCTCAGCTGTTAATGTTTCAGCCTCCAGAGACACCCCACCCAGCACACTGTCAGGAAAGGGGCAGACTGAAGCAGTGAGAGTTAAGGGTACAGTGGAAACTCGTTTGCAGTGACTAGACTCAGATAGTAGTGTTCTTGTTTGTGTTTTATGAACAATGGAAGCAGACAGGTAAGGCTTCTGTGGTTGTTTGAAAAGCCGAGCAATAAATGGAGAGGAGCGTTTGTGTAATCTATTCCCGCCTGTCTGTTTTACACCCAGAGTGCAGATAGCTGTATGGCAGACCTACTGCCAAACAGATAGACAAGTGATCGTGTGTTGACGGGGTGGCCTTTTCCCAGCTGGTGGCTCTGGTAGTAACGGTATCTTTCTTTTTCTTCCTTCTTCGCAGGCACGGAAAACTGAATCTGTAGATAACAAGGGAGAATGAATTGTCGTGAAAATTTGGGGTTGGTTTTATGTACCTCCTGGGACAACTTTTAAAAGCTATTTTTACCAAGTATTTTGTAAATGCTAATTTTTTAGGATTCTACTAGTTGGCATATTAAAAATCTATAAGGGTGGACATTTTACCTTCTCATAAGAATGCTCTTTTGGAAATTACCATCATCCTCAACTAAAATAAATATCAATTTGGAAGCTGTGTGTAAAATTGATTCAGCTTTCCATGCACTTGCTTAAAAATTGTAGTCTTGTGCAGACTGTGGTGTTTTCATTGTGTATATTTGAATTTTTCATGCAGTTTTTCTAGAGCAATAATCCGTGGTGCTTTTGTACCTAGGTTTTATGTGATTTTAATGAAACATGGATAGTTGTGGCCACCTGCTGACTCCTTGTGGTTTAAAATAAAGGGTTGTATTGCCTGCAAAATACTTGCCTCTTAGTGTCATTCCTAAATTCAGCAGGGTTTTGTTTTATCCAGAACTTTTAACTTGTTCTTGCCACTTCAACCTGCTGCTGAGAATTTGCCTTTCCCCCCGACATTGAATCAGAATCTACAGTTTAACAAGATTCCCAGGTAATTATATATCTATATATATATGGGTGTGTATATATGTATATGTATGCACACACATATACATGTACACATACCACTTGGGAATCTTATGGCTACACTTGTCTGTCAGTTTGTCCTACTGTGGTGGC
Organism: Tenrec ecaudatus; assembly: GCF_050624435.1. Lineage (NCBI taxonomy): Eukaryota > Metazoa > Chordata > Mammalia > Afrosoricida > Tenrecidae > Tenrec > Tenrec ecaudatus. Next base: position 95,101,348 of record NC_134536.1, read on the forward strand.
TTGTGTGTGGCTGTGATGTTGGAAGCTATGTCACTAGTCTTTCAAGTGCCAGCAGGGCCACCTAAAGTGAAGAGGTTTCAGCAGAGCTTCCAGACTAAGAACAGATTGTGAGAACAGAATAGGCCATAGACTTCTAAGGAATAAGCCACTGATGCCCTAATGAAGACATCGAGTGTCTACTTCAGAGGCATTAGGTGCTGACACCCTTATGTATTGTCAGAGACTTAAGGCCTAATGAATAGAACAACATTTTCAGAGATAGTGCCAGAAGGTGACCCACTCAGTTTAGAAGCTACTCAAAGTATGTCTGAGGAAGAGCTTCCTTTTCAAAGTGGACACAATTCCTGCTCATAATGATGCAAATAGCGTAAAGCCTGTGGACAGAAGCCTTTGAGACCTTCATTTGCTGGTGGGGCTACAACTCAAAAGGAGAAGAAACAACTGGGGAAAATATGCTAATAAGTGGAATTGGGAATGCGTGCAGTATGAAGCTAAGAAAATTGTAAGTCATCAAAAATGAAGTGGAGCTCATAAAGATTGATAAAGTAGGAATTAAGCTGAAATGAGCTGGTATTAGCCATTTTGAATCAGAAAATCATATGCTTTACTATGCTGGAAGTGACACCGAGGGAATGACTGCATTCATCTCCAAATGGACTTCAAGATCTATCTTAAAGTACAATGCTGTGTGTGATAGGATTGTATCTATCCACAAAGACATTCAATAGATACAATTACTACTCAAATTTCTGCACCAACAACTACACATAATGATGGAAACATGGAAGGTACTAATGTCTTCAGTCAGAAATTAATCAGATAGGTGAAGATTCCATTGATAATTACTGACAATTGAATGCAAAAGTTGGAAACAAATAAGAACAACAGTTGCTGGAATATAGGGACGTGGTGATAAAAACAAAGCTGGAGATCACATGATAAAATTTTGCTAGACCAATAACTTGTTCAAAGCAAATAGCTTTTTTCAACAAAACAAGAGGTGACTATACATATGGCCTTCTCCAAGTGGAATGCACAAGAACCAAATTGACTATCTCTGTAGGAAGAAACTATGGAGAAGCTCAGCATCAGCAGGTAAAATCAGGTCAAGGACTGATTGTGGAAAAGATAATAGATTGCTCTTATGTAACTTCAAGTTGAAACTGAAGAAAATCAAAGCAAGCTCACGAGACTCAAAATACGACCTTGAAACTATTCCACCTGAATTTCAAGAACAGTTTTGCTGCATTGAAAACTAATGACAAGAAGACCCGAAGAGCTATGGGATAATACAAAAAGGTCATTCGTGAAGAAAGCAAAGGTTATTAAAAAGAAAAGATTAAAGTGAATGTCAAGAGACTATGAAACTTGCTGTTAACCATAATGTAGCTAGCGCAAGTGGAGGACATAATGAAGTCAAAGAACTAAACAGAAAATTTCAAAGGGCTACTCAAGAAGACAAAGTATAATAACATAATGAAATGTGAAAAGCCCTAGAGTTAAAGACAAAAAACACACTCAGCATATCTTAAACTGAAAGAGCTCAAGAAACAAGCCAAGCCTCAAGTTGCAAAATTAAAAGATTAGATGGGGAAAATATTGAATGAGCAAGAAGTGTCAAAAGAAGATGGAAGGAGTGCAGACACTACTCCAAAAAGAACTATTGACATTCCACCATTTCAAGAGGTAGTATAAGCGATGGTCAATGGTGCTGAAGGGAAAAGTTCAAGCTGCACTGAAAATATTAGCTGAAACAAAACCCCAGGAATTGGTGGAAACCTATTGAAATGTTTCAACAAGTTGAAGTGCACGGGAAGGTCACTAATCCATACTAGGAAATTTGGACCACAGCTATTTGACCAACTAGCTAAAAGAGATCCATGTTTGTACCCATTGAAAAGAAAGATGGCCCAACAGAATGTTCAAATTATCGAGCAGTATCATTGATATCACATGCATGTAAAACTTTGCTGAACATCATCCAACAATGGTTGCAGTAGTACACTGACGGAGATGCCAACGGTTCAGGCAAGATTCGGTATGTGCTATAGAACAAAGGATAGATATTGGTGATGTCCAATGTATCTTGCCTGAAAGCTGAGAATACCAGAAAGATGTTTACTTGTGTTGTATTGACTATGCCAAGGCATTTGACTGTGTCCTAACAACATATGGATAACCTGAAAGAGACTGGGGATTCCAGAAACATTTCACTGTGCTTGTCTGTAAGCTATACATGGATCAAGAGGCAATTGGACAAACAGAACAAGGGAACATTGGATTGTTTTAAAATTAGGAAAGCTGTGCCCCAGGGTCGTATCCTCACGTAATTATGGAATCTGTATGCTGCGCAAAACATCAGAGAAGCTGACTTGCATGAAGAAAATGTAGCGTCAGGATTGGAGGAAGGCTCATTAACAACCTGTGATATGCAAATGACAGAACCTTGCTTGCTGAAAGGGAGGAGGACTTGCAGAAGAACCCAGACTTGAAGGTAGTCTTCTGGATTCCTAGATAGGAGTGTACTTAAGAGCCTTCTAGGGATCGTGCTCAAATGTAGATTCTGATTCAGTGTTTCTGGGTGAATGGCAAACTGTCAGATCAGAATGAGCCAGACAGAAGTCCTGGTTTTATGACAGAAGAACCAATCTCTACAACCAATGCCCCATTGTTAGTGTTAATCAAACAATTGTTTTTGCGATTTTCTGGCTTCAAGTAAAATTATACTTATAAAATCACCTAAAAGTGACAGTGATGAAGAAGTACATCTAGTAAACTTTCTAAGTGGCTAGCAACACTAATTTTTAAACAATCAAACAACTCACAAGGAAGATACCAAAAACTAAACCATTGCCTGTTGATTCTGACTCCTGCTCAGAATATTATGCATCAAAAAAGTCTGTCCATGTGTTGCCATGTTTAAGAAAACATTATACTTAGAAACTTAGTCAATTTTACAGAGATAAATACAGTATTTGCTAGGAATTTGTGAACTGCGTGAGCCCCCACCTCCTTCCCTGGGAAATTATTAATAGTTCAGATGAGCTGCTCCTGTTTTCACGGCTAATTCTGGGAGTAAAACCTTGTCTTCCTCCCGTGGGATGGTGGGAGTTTCGAACTGGAGATCTTGCAGTTAGCAGTCCAATGTGTAATCACGAAGAAGTCATTAAACATACATTTAAGTGCTGAGCTGCAAAAAATTAATAGCAAATTCCCTCCACTCAGCAGTTAAGCACTTAAATTTGTGTCATTGCCTCCATCTGTGAGGAGTCTATTGCTGCTATCAAACATACTACATACAGAATCGTCTCATCCATCGTTTCCTTGGCTTCTGTTTATAAAATGGATGAGCAATAGTATTCCAAAAGTACTTTTACTCCAAAGAAAAAATACCTGGTATGTTGGGTTTACATTTCAGAAAGTGGGCTTCAAAAGTTTATGGGAAGAAACTAAACACCCCAATTATGGATGAATGGATAAATAAGCTGGCACAGTCATACAATGGAATATTATACATCAATAAAAAAAGAATAACTCCTAAATACTGCAACATGTATGAAACTAGAGGATGCTAGGGATGTGGGGGTGGGAATAAGGAGAGAGAAGAGATCAGATATTGAGGGAAGGACATTGTTGATTTCATTTCTTGAGATGCGCCTAACTACAATATGCTTCTTTAAAAACCATTTTTTAATTATGGAAGAAAGGTAATAAAGGATAAAGAAATTTTTCCACAAGCGTTTTGAAGCCCCCTAGTAGTTTCATTATTCACTAAGGACACAAAGTACATTTCCAGCCAGTTTCCAATTCAGAGGTGAAAGTAATAATATAAAAATACACCAAAAGCAAAAACATAAAGCCTTTATTCCCCGTTTCCTCTAATACTATGCATACATATATGTATAATTTTCAACAGAAGAGGGAATCATACTTTTTTGTGAATTTTTCCAACTAATAAACCAGTTGGAGATATAGGTGATATTTTAGGATTGACTCGAAGGCACACAACAACCACCAATAATAATGCTGTAAGTAAAACATTGATGACCTATGTATTTCTCCTCAACTAAATAATGCCCTAAAAGTGGAATGTTGTTGAGTTAAAGGGAGTGCACATTTGACATTTTGAGTTGTGCCAAAAGAGTTGTCTCATTTTCCACTCCCATCAGCAGAGTGTAAATACCAGCTCTCTTTCCCCATGCTCTCATTTGGTCTAATAAATGAGAAATCTTGATTTGCAATTATTTTATTACTAGTGAGTTTTGCCTATTTTTAATAGTCATTGGAATTTCTTCTGTGAGTTAATCATTTTGTCTATTTTGTTGTAGAAAGCGTGTTTAAACTTGTTAGTATTCATTATGACTATCAGTTAATACTATATGATTTCTCAGACATACAAGGAGCATGGATTTTGAATGCCTTTGGCCTGCTTCCTGTTCATATACAACTTCCTTTCTAAAGAAATAAGCGTACTTGGGCCTATTAAACTATGTGGATATTAGCATTGCCACATTGGCCAAGGGAGGAGATACTGTCAAGCCGGTGATAACCAAAATAACCCGACATTTGTTTGCCAGAGCTTCAAGGGCCTGGGGTCAGTCCATACCACTGCACGCAGCTTGTGGAAATAGCCTTTGTTAAATGTCGACATGTTAGGAAAAGTATCTCCAAGAGATCTGTCTGCCATCTGCTGGGAAATAATAACTACCCCTTGTAGTTGAACGTTACACTACTTGTACAATCATGAGCCTTAGCCCTATGAAAAAACTGTTGACACTGAGCTGATTCGGACTCCACGACCACATATGGTGCATAGTGGAATTGCCCCTTAGGGTTTTCTTGTCTTTAATCTTTGCATGAGCAGATCGCCACGTCTTCTCTCTGCTGCTAGCACCATAAAGTGGGTTCAAACCACCAACCTTTTGCTAGTGAAGTATAGACATGTCATCCTAAGATGCTCCCTAAAGTGCACCCCATGAAGTAAGAATGGACCGTGAGAGAGAATTGACCCTGCAATTCCTAATTCAAATATTGATGCAGATTTTCTGAAAACAATAATCAAGATACACTAGTTCAAACAGTAAGTGAACTACCCCATAAAACCTTGACTTGCATTGATGTAATGTTTTTAAATGGAGACAGCATTATGAAGGTTGTTGGGGTTTTTTTTATGCTATCCCCAAATTACAAGGAACTTCACTTTAACTAGAGATACAACTCCCACATCCCAGGAATGCATTCATATCCCAGGTTGTTGGTCACAGCTGATTGGGGAAGCCATCCCAACCTTCAGTTGTTGTATCGACTAACATGAATAATGAGTTTCAAACTTTTTGTTATCATTTTCCTGTTGAGTATTTTATTCAGATCATTATTTTAAGTCTCTAAGTTAGGGTTAAAGTAGTAAATAGCCAAGATGTATTGCATTTTCTGTACTGAAAATAATTACTCTTTTTTTTAATTTGGAAGAAAATAAAAAATTTAAAGAATTATTTAATTTATAATCATCTTCCCATTACTCAATCATAAACCCATAAAGGTTTAAGTTCACTTAGAACTGCCAAATGAATTTTATAATTTTACATATCTCCATCATGGAAAAACGATAAATCTTTATTCAGTTTAGAAGTGACATTAATGTATAAATATTCATGTCTCATAAAATTGTTTCTTAGATAGGAGACAAAGGCAAAAGTAAAAATAAAAATTAGACTTCATCAAAATAAAAAACTTATGTTTCATAGAATCTTTCAAGGCAGTGAATACACCATTCAAATAATAGGAAGAAATATTTGTCAATCATGTAACCTGATCAAGATCTTTCATCCAGGAGAGATCTTACAATTCAAACATAAAAAGACAACCCCATTTTTTAAAGGAATAGACATTTCTCTGATGAAAATAATACAAATGGTTAGTAAACAGTGAAAGATTTTTAACACACCAAATCAAACCTACTGCCATCTAATTAATTCTGACTCATAGTGACCGTATAGCACAGAATGGAACCCCTGCGTGTGGCTTCCGAGGTTGTCAGCTTTGATGGGAGCAGCTCCCCCACCTCTCTCCTCCTGAGCAATGGAGAGGTGAATCGTGGAATAAAGACCCAAGAAATGAAGTTTGTTGAATTTAACCTTTTGATCAACAATTCAATGCTTAACTCACTTATTGCACTAACATGACTCCTTGATGGCACTACATTTTGGATTCTTTGCTTTTATGTTGCTGTAAATATTTCTGTACAGTTTTTAATGAACATATTCTATTCTCGTGGGGAGGAATGGCATTGCTGAGTAATATATTAATTGTCAGCTTAATTTCTTGAAGGGTTGCCAAATCCTTTCCCAAAATTAGCTATATCATGAAACATTCCCACCAGTAATGTATGAAAATTCCAATTTCTCTACATTTTGGCTAGCACTTTCCATTGTCTTCTCATTGTCACCTTAATGGATGTGAAGTGGCATGTCATTTGGGTTTTGCATGTCATTTGCATTTCCCGAGTCACTGAGTTGGAATGGACTTGATGCCTCAGATGTGGTTTTGGATTTTTGTGTGTGTGTGTGAGTGAGAGAGTGAGTGAGAGTGAGTTGGACAATGAGTGAGAGTGAGTGAGTTAGAGAGTGAGTGAGTGAGTGAGTGAGTGTGAGTTGGACAATGAGTGTGAGTGAGTTAGTGAGTGAGAGAGTGAGTGAGTGAGAGTGAGTGAGAGAGTAAGAGTAATTGAGAGTGAGAGTGAGAAAGAGTGATTGAGAGTGTGAGTGAGAGTTGGACAATGAGTGAGAGTGAGTGAGTTAGTGAGTGAGAGTGAGTGACTTAGTGAGAGAGTGAGTTAGTGAGAGTGAGTGAGAGAGTGAGTGAGTTGTGGTTTGGGATTTTAATGATCAGTGCTGTTAAGAAACCATAAAGATGGATATACCATCAGTTATTCAAAACCAAACTTTATGCACGTCAAGTCCATTCAAACACCTGGTGACTAGACAAATACATAATGTACCATGCCACAAAAAGGGGGCTCATCAAAAAGACAATGTTCTGCATTTAAATGGCGGTGCTAGTGGGTTGCATATATATCCCTGTGAATGCACTAAATACCATTGAATTGTAAAAATAGCTGTTTTATGAGGCTGCAAAAACACAGGTTTTAGATTCAGTCCCAGGACTATTTCCCAGTCATTAGGTGAACACACACTTGCCAAGTAACTTCTCAATTATCTCATCGATAAATATTGCTAATGAAAGGAGATAGGTACTGTGAGATCACATGCAGTAGTTTTTCCATAAATGTTCCTTGGGAATTGGATGAGTACATACGGATTTTGTAGGCATTCTTTGATGAGTGTGTATTATGCATATATGGTGTAGGCATTAGTCTCAGATCAGTGTATCGCTTATCAATACAAAACCAAGAACTGCCTTTTGTTTAGAGAAATCAGTGTAGTATTGCTAAAGTTGTGAACACTGAAGCCAAACTGCCTAGGTTCAAATCCTGCCTTTGTTATTTACTGTCATTGTGCACACGGACAGATTGCTCAATCTCTCTATACTGGGGTGCCCTCATCTGTAAATGGGGAATAAAAGGAATACTTGGTTTAAAAGGTGCTATAAATGTTGAGTGGTACATAGGAAGCGTTTAAGAAGCATTAACAATATTTAGTCACGGTAAGCACAGGTGAGCTGTGGTGTTCTTGAGGACAAAAATCACTGTTATTCACCTTTGTCTCTCTAGATCCGGACACATAACAAAGATCAAGTAAATGTTTGTTGAACTGAGTGTGGACAAGGAAGCGTGGCCGCCATGGTTGTTACTATTACTTTGTATTGCTGATGTTAGTTATTGAAGAGTCAGCCGTGTGTGTCATGGCAGAACCGTTCCACGCTGTGACCTTTCAGAAGTACATTGCCAGGCTTGTCTTCTGAACACTTTTCCATTGGGTTCAAGTTGCTAACCTTTCGATTCATAGCAAGAGCTTAACCATCTGCATCACCGCGGACTCCCACGATTGCTATAATATTCCCAAATCTAGCCAATGAGATGTTATAGCCAAAACATAGAAACCACAATTCTTGCAAATGTCCCTTAGAATTAATGCAAAAGTTAAATCATTGCTCTTTAAGAGCTGGAGGGTAGTGGTTATATCTTGGATAGCTATCTGCAGGGTCAGCAATCTGAAACCACCAGACGCTCTGCAGGAGAAAGGGCTTTCTACGCCAGTTCACAGTTCCAGTCTCAGAAACTAATGGGGCAGTTCTACCCTGCCCTATAGGGTCGCTATGAGTCAGCATGGACTCAATGGCAGTGAGAGTTTGGGGTGGCACCGAGAGTTAAGCATTGGGCTGCTAACTGAAAGGTTTGGGAGTTCAAATCCACTAGCTATTCCTCAAAAGAAAGATGAGGCTATCTGATTCTATAAAGAATTACAGTCTTGGAAACCCCATGTAGGATCTGGATGAATTAGACATGACCTAAGGCAATGGGTTTCTACAATCTCGTGGTCTGTATCAACCAAATTTTAAAAAAATAATAAGCCCTTATGAATACCTCTCTAATGGACTGTGGTACTATTATGTGAGTGTATCTGTCACAATACTTATCCCAACCAAGGTTTCTAGAAAAATTATGCCAAGATCAGTAAAACTCTTACTTTCAAGGTTAAAAAAAAATGTATCAGCAAATATAGCAGAGTCCAGGTAAATGGGTTTCATACAGCAGAGTTAGAAACACTGAACTTTGGAAGGACCACTGAAGTCATGTGACTTCCTCTCTGGCACGGCTTCCATCCCCTCAACTGCAGCACTAGCTTAGAGCTGCACAGCCTGATTTGAATACCTCCCAGCTGTAGCAAAGTTACCACCCACCTGGCTTCAAAAGCACTTTCTCATTGTGGAGCCAAGAGCTGCCTCCTTGTAGCTTCCCGCTATTGATCCCATCAGGGATGGGATCAGGGCCATAAAGAACTTGTCTGTTCCTCTCCCCCTGGTAACCGTTCAAACATTTAAGGACACCTGTCATAGACCTTTAAAATATCTGTTTCTTTCATCCTTCATGGTCATAGGACATGAATCTATTTTTAAAGTATGATGCATTTAGGTGGCTGTAATAAATTTAGATGCAATTTGAAAGAAGAAAACTTTCAAAACAATCACATTAGGTTAGGACTTTATGAAATTCCTATATTTTAATTGGGGCCTGGGCAAACAGCAATTTCATATGTTTTGACCTACATTTTCCCCAGTTTTTTCCACACTGTAAATTTCCTTAGTGTTTTTCTGTAATTTGATCTTGATGACTAATAAGTTTGTCAAAGTGAATGAAGAGCACTTAAGATTGCCCAAGAGTCTGTCTCCCAAGTTCATGCATTTGTTAAATATACACTGAACATTTCATTGGAATTTTTGAGGCAGGAGGGATACAGTGGTGAGAAAGAAGGTCAGTGTCCCTGCTCTCATGGAACCAGATATTAATTACACAGCAATAAAAATCATTGTTTTTTATAGAAACCACTATTTTACCTTTACCACTTGCATGTAAACCCTTAATGGAGTTCCCTGAATGGCTTTCATTTTAAGAAGGACTTTATAGCAATGCCCTAGCACATGTTAGTCACTAAACAAGCCCCAAAGAAACTAAAAGCATAAACTTAACACACATGTTGGCATTCTGTTGGTTATTGCTTTTTTAGTGTCATTCACTTGGTTGCCATAAAATGTCTGCCCCCAGATATGGGAGAGGGGGAGGTGGGGAAAAGGAAGTGGTGTTAACAAACCCAAGGACAATGGAACAATAAGGAATCCAAAATCGGTGGCAAGAGGCCTGGTGGGGCTTGATCAAGGGCAATGTAACCAAGAGTAATTACTGAAACTCAAACAAAGGTTGAGCATGACAGTGGGACAAGAGGAAACTCAAAGGAAATAGAGGAAAGAACTAGGAGGCAAAGAGCATTTATAGAGGTCTAAATAAAGGAGTGTACTTATGTAATTGTATGAGGATGGGAAAATAGATTTATGTGCATATATTTATAGGTTTGGTATTACGGTAGCAGATGGACATTCGGCCTCCACTCAAGTACTCCCTCAATGCAAGAACAATTTGTTCTATTAAACTGGCATTCCATGATGAACACCTTCCCGACACAATCACTGAAGACAAAGTGGGTGCATAAACAAATATGGTGAAGAAAGCTGATGGTGCCCAGCTATCAAAAGAGATAGCATCTGGGATCTTAAAGTCTTGAAGGTAAACAAGTGGCCATCTAGATGAGAAGCAACAAAGCCCACATGGAAGAAGCACACCAGCCCGTGTGATCACGAGGTAACGATGCTATCAGGTATCAGACATCAAAGAACAAAAAATCATATCATTGTGAATGATGGGGAGCGCAGAGTGGGGACCCAAAGCCCATCTGTAGGCAACTGGACATCCCCTTTCAGAAAGGTCGTGGAGTGGAGATGAGAACCAGTCGTGGTGCAGTGTAGCAACAATAAAACATGCAACTTTCCTCTAGTTCGTTAATGCTTCCTCCCCCTACTATCATGATCCCAATCCTACCTTACAAATCCGGCTAGACCAGAGGATGTACACTGGTACAGATAGGAACTGGAAACGGAATACAGGACAGATGAACCCCTCAGGACCAGTGGTGCGAGTGGCGATACCGGGAAGATGGGGTAGACAGGAGGAACCAATCACAAGGATCTACATATAACCCCCTCCCTTGGGGGTGGACAACAGAAAAGTGGGTGAAGGGAGACATCGGACAGTGTAAGACATGAAAAAATATAAATTATCAAGGGTTCATGAGGGAGGGGGTGACGGAAGGAGGGGATAAAATGAGCTGATACCAAGGGCTCAAGTAGAATGTCTTAAGAATGATGGCAACGAATGTACAAATGTACTTGACACATGGATGGATGGTGATGAGCTGTACAAGCCCCAATAAAATGATTTTTTTAAGTCTGCCCCCCCCCCTGGCGAGTTGGACTTGGCCCAATTTATTTTTACTTACAGGAAATAATTGGTTCTGAGTGCTACTTGTGATCCTTTCACTGTGTCATTTTGGTCTCACCCGCCACCACCCACTGCTGTTGAGTCCATTCTACCTCACAGTACAGAGTAGTGCAGCGTTGTAGGGTTTCTAAAGATGTAAATCCCTACAGAAGCAACCTGCCTCTCTTTTTTTCTTGGTGTAGCTTGCAGGTTCAAACTGCTACCCTTTCTTTTAGCAGCCCAATGGTTAGTCCACTGTCACCAAGACTCCTATCATTTCGGACGAGACCGTAATCTGCCACACACATGAGCAAGGGTATTTGAATGACCTAAAGCATAAAACAATTTTGAGGGCATGGAGGTGGGAGGAAAAAGAGGGCCTCAAAGTCAAGAATGGCAGACTTCTGGACTTGCCTAACTGAAGGTTAGTTTGGTATTTATCCAGCCCGGTTTCATAGTTAATGCTAAGTTTTCTTAGCATTTCCAAGGAATTACTTTTTTTTCCAGAGAGATATTTTTGAGATCTTATAAAAGTAGGATCGGAATAACAATCTAAGTTGCAATCAGAACGAAGTGATTTATAGATAACCTTCTAAAAGTGTGGTAAAGAAATCAGATGATGCCTAACTATTGGAAAGAATATTGTCTGGGGTCTTAATGGCTTGTCTTAAAACAAGTAGCCATATAAGTGAGGTATCAGCTAAGTCCACATGGAAGAAGCACACCACCCTGTGTGATCAAAGGAATGAAAGTGATAAAATCCGAATCCAGAGGAGGGAAGGATATTAGAGATTAAATTTGAAACACCAGGTTTGTAAAATAATCTGGAGGATGACAGAGGAAGCCGAAAAAGCCCCCCTGTGACCATAGTCCAGCGACATGAATAGCCTTGCTCCCAAAATGTGTTGCAAAGTAGATTATTTCAGATATCGTTAGGTTAAAATATATCCCCCTGTAATCGATCCCCCTTTTGACTCATTTCAAGTTTGTTCCAGTTTTTTAATATGTCCTGATTTCTTTTATATTTTGAGTTTTTTCTTTATTTTGTCATTGTTTTTATTTTGTATGTCTTTCTGTATATGAAATCCAGGACAGGGAAATCTATGGAGACAGTAACTGAACTAATAATTCCCTATGGGTATGGCACAGGCGGTTGAAAATATGGGAAGCTTACAATAATGAATACAAGAAAGAAAATATTCGAAAATTGATTGTGATGATTGCACAGGTCTTCATAATATGATTAAACTATTAAATTGTTTGATATGTGACACACATCAATAAAACTATGAAAAATATGCTTTTATTCTTTCTGATGAACTTCAATATGTGAAATTGGTCATGAATGATACTCTTAAAATGTGGCTGTTAACAACCGTGGCGCTCTGAACACTGCTACAAAAACAATCACAATCTCAAGAAGGCATGTAATGTTTAAGACAAGACAGGTCTTTTGGGGGCAATTCCTATTTCTACATTTTTCTTTTACAACAAATTTGAATACTGATTCTTCATCAAAATTCACATAAAATAAAACCCTTGGTTTGTCAAAAACCTCAGAGCAGGTGCACAATGGGCCTCATGGAGGCTAGAAACAACAGAAACTTTGGCGCACTGGGTTGCTTTTCCTCTTGCATTCACATAGTATGTTTCTTGAATTAGTGTTTTGTGCTTATTTCATTCTAGCTGGTATTTTACCTGTTTCCACAAACAGACCTTAAATTCCTCAAGGTAAGGAGTTGTCCATTCTTAAACAGTCTCCAAAGCACCTAAACAGAGTTTGTGGCACAGTTTACCCAGTGAATATTTAAGAAGACAGCACTCACTCAATTCGGACTCATAGTGACCTTACAGGACAGGGTAGAACTGCTCCTGTGGGTTTCCCGGACTGCAACGCTAGAGGAGCAGAAAGCCTCCTCTTTTTCTCAATGACCCTGGTGTTTTCAAACTGCTGACGTGGCCAACAGCCCAACACATAACCACTACTGCACCAGGACTCCTCTTAATGGAGGCAAAACGCATACATGAAGGGGAAATACTCAAGGGTACAAAAGTAAGTGTTGAGTATGTACAATTCAAACGTCAAAGGGCTGGGGAGACCAGAGAAGGAAACTAGCTGAGCGGCTCTGGGAAAGAGTGCCACCAGAGGTCTGAAAGGTGCCGGAAGTCAAAAAGGAGCAAGGCTGTCGAATGAGGAGAGAACCTTTGCAAAGACACGGAGGGAGCTGTGTGGAGTCAATATCCTTGGAGTAAGTTCAAGTTCCAAAACCAAATCTGAATTCTTAAACAATTCACTGTTTCTGGCTTCTCTTCTGCAAAACGATTGCGTTGACTTTGGTTAATGGTTTGTATAGTCATCGCGTCAAGCAGCAGAGCAAAACTTGGAAAGAGAAGAAACAGCTGCCAACACCCATTACTTTTTAGAATATGGAATGCACAAAGTATGAATCTTGGAAACCTGAAAGTCATCAAAAACTAAGATGGAATGCATAAAGTTGGAAATCCTAGGCATTTGTGAGGTGGCATGGCCTAGGTACGGCACACTGAGGTAATCATGCGGTCGATTATGCTGCGGTTGCCAAATTCCAGAGGAATGTTGTCACATTGATCATCAAAAAGAACATTTCAAGTTTCCAACAACCCCTACGGACCTATACAGTACCCTGTTGGCAACTGGAACATAGACTCTTTCCTTTCAAGGTCTTCATAGACCACATTTAAAAAGCCCAACTGGAACCCCCCACTAGCAAACTGGACTTCGTTTTGAACTCGCAGCAAAACAACAGAACTGAAATACACTCTTGAACTCTAGACTGGTGTGCATCAAGTTTTATCTTTTCTCCATAGCTACTCAATCTGTATATTCAGCAAATAGTCTGAGAAATTGGATTGGCTGCAGGAAAATACTGCATCGGGATTGCAGAATGACTCACTAAGTGCCTGTGATACACAGATGATACAACTTTGCTTGCTGAAGAGGACATGAAGCCCTTATTCATGAAGATCCAGGACATCGCACCTTCAATATGGATTAAACCTCAGTGTAAACAAATAAAAATCCTCACAATTAGATGAATTAGCAACATGACCATAAATGGAGAAATAATTGATATCAATATTTCATTTTACTTGGATCCACGATTAACATCCATGGAAGCAGCAGTCAAGAAATCAAACTGTTATTGCTTTGGGCAAATCTGCAAAAGACTATTTTTTGGTGGGGGAGTTGAACAAAGATTTCCCTTGGAAGACTAAGGTGTGCCTGTCACAAACATAATGATTTTCATTCACTTCATATGCAGCTGAAAACTGGATGGTGAATAAGGACCGAAAAGAGGGTATGGCTTTGAATTCTGTTGGTGGTGGAGACTAGTGAATACAAGCATACCACGGCTGCTAGAAAGAATAAACAAATGTGTCTTGGAAGGAGTGCAACCCTAGTGCTTCTTAGAAGCAAGGACACTGAAGCCAGCCCTGGAAAAAAGACCTCATGTTGGTAAAATACAAAGTCATTGCAAAAGAGGAAGCCCGTCAAGGAAATTGATTAGCGCAGTGCCTGCAACAACGGGCTCAAGCTCAGCAAAGATTGCAAGGATGGCGGCAGACTGTCGTGCTAGGTTCTGTGTAGTGCTAGGTTGTACATGAGGTCGCTGAGTTAGAACTGACTGGACGGCACCTAATGAAAATACAGAACACCAACAATTCTTTTTTTGGTAGTCAAGGGGGAACTGCAGGGGCTCGATGACCATCCTTGACCATCCCTCATCTCTGGAGGAAGTGCTTATGAATCATTGACTAAACCCCATGGGACAGAATTGAAGACGACTGTACTAGGGGGACCTCTAGAGGCTTGAGTGACAAGATGACTCCTCCCTTTTACCAACATGCACAATGTTTGCCATAAGACTCGGCTGCTAACCGAAAGGTTTGTGGTTCAAATTCATCAGATGTGGTAGTGTTTCCATAAAGGTTACAACTTTGGAAATGAGTCTTACTGAGTGCACATCAATGAGTTTGGGGGGTAGCTTCGGAGACTCTTAAAGGATAGATGGCAGGATGCAAAATCACCATGACTAGAGCGGAGGGCTCATGAAGGGGGAACTGAGACTCTGAACATGGAGAATGCAGCACCAGGTCTGACACCTAAGAAGGACTCAGGAAAAAGTTACCTAGATGTGGGTGGAAACTGAAAATGTGCCCTAGATAAAGGAGACCCACCAAATCACAGAAAGCGTTGAAAGGCAGCATGCAGTGTTTAGACTTGATTCAACAAGAAGCACAGAGCCACTCGAGACCACAGGGATGAGGCAGGATGGGAATGGTGTCTGGGGAAAAGGAGTCTGGCAACTACATGGATCCTTTAATTAACTCATATTATCCCTTTGGTTAGAATATATTACATATCAGGGAATTGTTAGTTTTTGTGTTAGTCCGGGTAGACTAGAGAAACAAATGCAGGGAGACTCATATGTGTATAAGAAAGAGATTTATATACAAGAGCAATTGAATATTGAGAAAACAGCCCAGCCCAGTACAGATCAAGTCCATAAGTCCGGTATTAGCCATATGTCCAATACCTATCTATAAATTTCTCTTCAGACTCACAAAACTCATGTAACGATGCCAAATGCAGGACATTCACAGGCCAGTGGGTGGAAAGT
Source organism: Tenrec ecaudatus (assembly GCF_050624435.1). Lineage (NCBI taxonomy): Eukaryota > Metazoa > Chordata > Mammalia > Afrosoricida > Tenrecidae > Tenrec > Tenrec ecaudatus. The sequence continues at coordinate 95,116,996 of NC_134536.1, forward strand.
CTAGTGGATCCAGTTATGGTGTAAGCATCTCAGCGCTAACAGGGGTTTCCATGTGGCTTCTCCAGCTCTGAGGTTCTGGCTGCCATCAGTCTGTCTCCATGTGGCTTTTCAACGGAGATTCTCAGGAAGTCTGCCACTGTCCCGCCTCCAAATGAGGTCATCAAGCTGCAATCTCATTGACAGGCTAAACGCCACCTGCACTCTTAAGCCTCAGATTGACAACAGATTATGGAACTACCATGGTTTTCTAAGATGTAATAATGATACTATAGTTCTTAAAAAATGCTTACTAGAGGTTTCAGGGATGACAATTTATGACAGTTGCAATTTTCAAATGATTTGACTAAAATTGTTTTATATCTATGTTTCATATAGATATATAAATGTTTTATATGTGTGTGGATGGATATGCACACTTATGTGTACATATAGGTAGATACAACAAATATGGCAAAACATTTTTCAGTTAGCGATGAGTGTCCAGGTGTGCCTTATGCTCTTATTTTTGGCATGCTTGCACTGTTTCATAGTAAGTAGTTTGAAAAATGGTGGGGGAAAGCTTCTCTTTGATAGGAGAAAGAGGAAATTAATCATAGTCATAAACATTAGGTGAGTGTTTACTCTTTGCCAAGCATTCTCCTGAGTGCTTTCGTGTGAATGTTTCTACTAATATGATAGGTTGTAACAGGTCGCACCGTGTTACCTACTTCACAGATGTGAAAATTTAGGAATGGAGAAGTGACTTACTTGTCGAAGGTCCTTCCACAAATGAACGGTGAATTAGATTATAAATCCTGCAGGCTACTTCTGAGCCCATGTTCTTATGGGCTGTATTTTATTGCATCTTGCTGATAAGGAAACAAGCTTATATCACAGGTATAAGTAAAAAGGAATTCAAGAGTAGGCAGGTTCATGGAACGATGTCTGCGGCATTCTCCAACTGCAGTTCTATATAATAATCATGGGCCTCAGAGTGAGCACTCTGCGCCCTAAAACAAGGATGCGATGGTGCTTCAGACCGCTCTAAGGCGGATAAGGGGACTGATTCACTTTAGAAAGAATTCCAAGAGGTCGAACAAAATGGATTTTCTCATTAACAATTCCCTTCACCAAGTAAGCAGCCCTGCAGTCTGGCCATTGCAGTGACCAGCGGGCTGTGGTAAAATTTCAGTGGGTGGAAAACTTTCGAAGGAGAGGGCAGTGCCACACCTCTCCCCACTAATTGATAGTTGACAATCATCCAAATTGACGTGGTATGTGCTTCAGAAGTAAAAATGCCAGTGCCCTAAGGACATTCTATGAGTCAAGATCTAACAAGCACACGGCCTTTGATAGATACTCTTCTTTGGCAAAATGCTTCCACAGGAAACGTTCTCATTTTAACAGGTGGATCCTAAACTCAAAGGCTCTGCAAGCACCGTGGCAACTTTGTAAATCACTAGCTTGAATACGCACTAAAGTTTAATCAAATCATGACTATGCCTTCCCAATAAAAAAGTGCTGTGTAGGCGCAAACGAGACGTGTGAATGCCCCTCTGCGGCCGTCACTGTAGTCGGGCCCTGGCTCTTTGAACGTGTGCACTGATGTGAGAGCGATGCTCTTGCACAGGTTGTGAGGACGCCATTCTTCTCCTGCCACCCCTAAAAGCCTGGAGGTAAGCAATTCACTGGTAGAAAGAGAGCAGGGGGGGAGTACTAGGCAATGCCAAGAGCTCAGGAAAACAAGAGAAACCCAAGCAATTAAGCGTCTGGTGCTGCTTTATTCTGCTACATTGAGCCTAATGGCCAGACTGAGAGCTAAGACGTTTTAGTTTGTGCCCGCCTATGACATTCCTTAAGTTGTTTATATTTATTTCAAATAAAGTGAGAAACATCCCACAACTTCAAATATTCTGTTTAGAGATTTTTGCGCTGATCTCTAATCATTTCTCTAATTTCGCCCAATCATTTAAAAAAAAAAAGCAGGGGGAGGGAGGGGCAGGCAAAAAAAAAAAAGCAGGCATTGAAATTATGGGTCGTCTTAAAACCTTTACAGGGAAAGAAAAACAACCCAAAAGCCACCATCAAAGGAAAGAAACAATGATGTTGACATATTGCCCCCGTCGCTTGCTTTTGATGTCTTTATGACAGTTCCACTCCTGGTCACCCATGAGTGCAGAGTAGAACGGGGCCCTAGGGTTTTCAACATGTGACCTGGAATAGTTAAGAGTGCTTATCTCATTGTGTTTCTACGAAGATTAAATGAGTTAATATTTTTCAAGGTATAAAAACAGAGCCTGCCACATGGTACACCGTAACGATATTCCTAGTTAAAAAACGATATATATTTTTAAGTAAAAGAAACCTTGCAGGCGCATAGAGAATGAAGTGGGCAAGCATCAGAGCCTGCCTTTGCCCTCCTCATCAGCACCAGGCGGCAGTTGGGGAGGCAGAGAAAATGGAGATACAGTAGGCGAACTGTGTTGCCAGCAAGTTTCAGCTAAGTGCGTTATCCCTTGGTTTATTTTCATTATATGAGTTTTTGATTCCTGCGTACTTTGAAGTTTGCCTCAAGGGAAAAAGTTGAAATGGGATTCTTTGTGACTAAAATTTTGGGCCTGGAAGGTTGGCGCCTTCAGCTGTTTCTCATGCCAAGCCTTTAAGATTCTGTTCCCATTCCAAAAGCTGACAGGAGCGTTCGTGCAAGTTCTGCTGAAAGAAATGAATGAGACTAAACTCCAACAGATTTCTGCCTTTATAGACCCCTAACTAGCCTAATTAGCTTGGTGAATTAGCAGTGTGAAGGCCAGAATGCAGAGTGTAGCACGGCCCAGCTCTGGGGACACAGGCATAAGAGAGCCACAGATCACGACTCAGGGGCAGCTCTGCAGCTGGTCAGGGACCCTCAAGAAAAGACACCGAGAAAGGACAGCAGAACAGCTGACACCGTCTGGCTGGCTCCATAGGAAAGTGGACTTTGAACTTTGAGCCAGGCAAAATTATGTTTATACCCAGAAACAAAAAACTTGTACTGCCAAATCAAGTAGGCATGAGATATTGCTCCATTTACACCTTTGGACTTTTAAAAAGGCAAGACAAATTTAAGGTAGTTCTCCGTAACTCGTTTCCATCTTCCAGAAAAATAGGGTTAGGTAAGCAAAACTGAAATGGTATTACGAAATGAGGAGCAGGTCAAATACAAAAGAGCATCTAGGCCTTTTTATGTTCATAGTTCTCAACTCTATCAGTCCCCCCTTCTTGGTATAGAAAATTTTATTAGCATCTTCCTTACTATCCTGAAATAAAGGTCAGAATATAACCTAGACACAGGCAAAGTTTTAGCCATGTAGATGCTGCTCTAACTATAATATGAAGAATTTAAGAGGAAAGTAATGTATATAATACACGATTTTCGTAGTCACCTAGTACAGTCATAACAAAAAGATACCACAAGTGGGTACCTTTGAAGAGTAAACATGCATTTGCTTAGAGTTCAGGAGGCTGGGATTTTACATTTGGAGTATAGACAGCATCAGGGAATGGTCCTTCATCATCTATTTCTCGATGGCAGTTTGGAGTAGCTCCCAGCAGTCGTGCTCTAGGGCTTATAGAAGAATCCATGTCCACCCCCTGTTGCTTCTTCCTCCTTGTGTGTGTTTCTGGCTTTTTTAAAAACAAAACCTCAGAAGTGGCTAAGGGTAGGGCCCAATCTACTCAAGTCGGAATCAGCTCAATGGCAGTGAGTTTTGTTTTGAACTTCCTATTCTGACATGACATCATGACATAAAAAAAATAAGCAGCTCTGTCCAAACAGGATTACATTCAAAAGTATGGAGACGAGGAAATCAACATATTTGAGGGGGTGCGGGTGATGGATACAATTCAATCCATAACAACCATGCGTTTCAATATGTAAGCATTAGGACATGGCTTCATAAGAAGGCAAAACGAAATAGACAGATGTTTGCACAAAAAACCATGTTTGGATCTAAGAAAAATAAGGCATATTCAATGATTATTATCATATTTTTACACTTGAAATTTTGAAATAAGGCATAAGCGTGTTTATATGCATGCATGAGTCACTGTGATGAAAAGTTGCAGAAGTATCGCAGACTCAAATACCGCAGACATACAAATCGCATTGCCATTAGTGGTATGATTGTCTCAAATGCTGTGTAATATCTGTTACGCTTCCAACTCAGAAAACATTATGTTGAAAACTTGGCAAGAATGATTTGGGACTTAAATGTTAAAACAGCTAAGTTCCGAGCTTACTCATTGCCTTCAAGTTCATCCTTACTCTTAGTGACCCTGTACATAAAGTTCTGACAGCTAATAACCACACTAAGAAATACTGCTCTAGAACCTTAGTAATTTCCCAGCCTGAAATTGTGAATGGGAGTTTAGGGGTTAGGGGAGGTAAGGTCTATATTCTTGGGGTTTTTTTTGTAGGTATAAGGAAGTAGAGTTTAAAGATCACAAACTTTCTCTTCTATATTTTCTCACTTTCATTTTCTTTTCTCCAGTCTTACTTTTTCATTTACTTGTACTCTTTTTTAAAAAGAATTACATGTTTACAATTTTTAAATAATATATGATAGCTGCCTGGCTGCAAACTTCCCCCACCAAATTCACTCCCTAGAGGCATCCACTTTCGATTATTTCCTCTGGTGTTTTGTGTCTGTAATTCAAAATAATGTGCTTTGCTCCCCCGAGGCTTAGGTTTTTCATCATAAATATTATCCACTGACTTCCAAAGAGGGAATATAAACTTTGCTGTTTTCACATGGTGTCTTAGGATGTGCAAGGGCACTTGTTCATGCTTCGTTTCATGCACTCGTCGCACCGAGGATGGTGTTAGTGTCGTTAGGGTCAGACCTATTTTAAAGATGTTGTTAGTGTCACGCGGCCCTGAAGATGCAGAAATGGGGACGTGCTAAGCGATATGCCTAGATCACATTAACAAAAAATAGCAGGACTAAAAGGCAGGACTAAAGCCTACCATGTTCGTACTTAACATATTGTTTCCAACCTTGTTCCAATAGCTGGCTAACATGTTTACATGTTCCTCTACTTAAATCCCTGTGGGATTCGTCGACTTAAATTACTGCGGTGCACTGCAGGGTAGCTCCCAAGTATATGTGCTGGGAATCCTGTGGATGAGATCCCACTTGGGTGTAGGGCTTTCTTTGTAAGGTAATGAGGCCATATCAGTGTGGGGGGTCATTTAAGCTTAACTACTTTTGAGATATAAAAGGGACAAATAAGACACTGGAGCAAGTAGCACAAACTGGTGAATGACAGATGCCAATGAATTCCAGTCATGACTCTAGAGAAGCGCAGACAGGGTTTTCTCTACGGACACACAGAGAGCACCTTCCTCTAGAAGCAGCGCCCAGTATTGGGGCTGCTGGCCTGTTAGAGCACCCCCGAGTACTAAGACAGTTCCCTCCTGGCAAAAACTTCCTCAGGGTCTCCTGCAAGTGCCTGCCTCTTCCCATTCAAAACCCACTCCTGTCCTTCTTCAGGCGGATTTCCCCCCATTTTCAGTAGTTTGTCTATGACAGCACCATACCCCCCCCAAAAAAAAAAACCAAACCCACTGCCATCAAGTCGATTCTGACTCATAGCAACTCTAAAGGACAAGGGGAGCTGCCCATTTGAGTTTCCAAAATTGCCCAGAGCAGACGGCCTCCTCTTTCTCCAGGGGAGCTGCTGGGGTTCCACCTGCTGACCTGGCAGTTAGCAGCCCAGCAGAGCCCACTAAGCTAAGGGTCTTCACCAGCACCATGGCGCTTCCCAGAGTAAAACACACATCTTCCTGAAGAGTGAGCTCAACAAGAACCTGAGCAGATTCTTAGCTGCCTTTTGTCCCCAGCCCCCAGTATGTCATTAGACTCGGAGTTGGTGTGTCAGCATCAGGGAATGTGAAAAGCATTCTTTCTGCTGAGCCATTGCTAAGGACTCCTGGTGCTTTTTACCTGTCACCCTGTTGCCTCTAAGCAGACTCCAGTCACCGCAACCATGTGTGTTAGTCAGGGCTTCAGACCAGCTCATTCTGGTTCAACCCACAGCTGAGAATGTGCTTTTCTAATCCCTAAACTAGAATTGAAGCCGATGTGTGTGTATATATAAGAATTTCTTAGGGCTCTATACAAATAACCTGGGGATCTCATTAAAATGCAGATTCTGATTCCATGTACCTGGACTTGAAATGCAAATTTTCATCAAGGGTTGAACCAGAATGACCCCTGGTCAGAGTAGAATTGTTCTCCATATGGTGTTCAGTGGCTGGGCTGTTTTTTTTTTTTAATCGTTCATCAGATCTTTCTTTGCACAGAGTACATATGATTTAAATCTAATATATCGTATTAAAAATAATGAAAACTCAGCAAAATGTGACCATGTGGTCTATTCTGAACAATTATCCCGATGTATCTAGGGAGAGTATTTTGGGTTTTTTTAAAGAAAACAAATGGTCACAGAATCCAGATATAATGAGGATTGTAATGAGAGGGTGGTGGTGTTAGTTGCCAACAAGCCATTTCCAAAGCAAACTGATGCAATGCGTAACACAGCGATGCCATGACCAGTCTGTGCATCCTCACAAGCACTGAGTCAATGGCTGGAATCACTGGGTGAATCCATTTTCCTGAGAGTCTCTCTTTCTGGATGCCCCTCTGTTTTACCAAGACTGCTTTCCTTCTGCAGGGACTGGGCCCTCCTGGTGACAGGTCCAAAGTTTGTGAGCAGAGGTCTTGCCACCTTTACTTCTAAGGAGAATTCTGGCTGTGCTTCTTTGAAGACATTTGTTCATTTTCTGACAGCCCGTGGTATAGTCACTATCCTTGCTTCACACCATGATTCAAAGGCATGAATTTTTTTCTTTTCTCTATTTTATTTACTGTCCAGCTTTCACATGCATACAAGGCATAGCTTAATCTTCAGAGTGACATCTTTACTTTTGAACAATTTTTACCACCACCCATCTGTCAGTTGGTCATTCTGTGGTATCTTGTGGATTGATATGATGCTAGAAGTTATGCCGGAGGTATTTCAAACAGCCCTGCTATTCATAACCGTGCAGTACGGGTTTCAGTGAAGCTTCCAGACTAAATGCACTGGGAAGGAGAATCTTAATATGAACAATTGGTCAATGGACACCTTCTGAAGAGCAGCGGAACACATAGTGCAGAGATGAACCCTCACGTTGCAAGACACTCAAATCCCACTGAAGACGGCCGCCTCTTCAAACAGAGCTGACCTCGCTAACATGCGTCGAGCAAGGCCAAGGGAACCACCGTTTGCTTGTGAGGCATGATTCAAAATGAGAAGAAATTGCTACAAACATCCATGAATAAGCACGTGGAATGTAGGACGTATAAACCTAGGAGAATTGGAAGTCACAAAAGTGAAATGAATGCGCAATGATTCCTAGGGAAGAGTGAGCTGGAATTGGCTGGTGTTGGTATTTTGAATCAGACAGTCATATGGTCTACCACGCCAGGAAGAACACTTTGAGAGGAATAATATTTGTTATGTCAAAGAAACCTTTTAAGACCTATCCTGAAATATAATAAACATTTTGGTGGGTAATATGCAAGCACCTGCGAGCAAAATAAGTTGATACAATTATTATCTAAATTTGTGTGCCAACCAGTAATCCCTAAGGTGTGAAAACTGAAGTCTTTACAATGTCTGCAAATGGAAATTGATCAGTCAACTGAGATAGATGGAAAATTATTAGTAATTAGAATGTGAGAATAATTGGAATGTGAAATTTTAAATAGAAGAAAAATCATGGTTAGGAAATATGGCTATCGTGATAAAGGCAAAGAGATAACATGATAGAATTTTGCAAGACCAATAATTTATCCATTATAAATATGATTTTCAGCAACATAAACAGCAACTCTAGAAGTGGACCTCAACAGATGGAATACACAGGAATTATTGACTACATTTGTGCAAAGAGACACTAAAAAAGCTCAGTATCATCAGTCAGAATAAAGCTGGAGGACAACTTTGGAACTATCATCAATTGCTCATTATTGTCGAAACTGATGTTGATGTTGAAGTTCAAGTTGAAACTAAAGAAAATTAGATCAAATCCATTTGACACAAATTATGACCTCGAGTGTATTCTATATCTCAAGAATAGAGTTGAGGCATTGAACAGTAATGGCCATGGCCAGATGAGTTACAGAATGCTGCCAAGGATATAATACATGAAGAAACCAAAAGGTTATTAAAAAGACGAGAGAGAAGAGAAACACCAAGATGGATCCCAGAAGAGACACAGAAACTTACTTGCTCTTGAAAGAGAGTCACTAAAGCAAAAGGAAGAAATGAAAAAGTAAAAGAGCTGAGTGAAAGACTGCAAAGGTCAGGGGAAAGGAGGAAGGCCTTTAAGGAATGGATTGCCACGCTGGATGCAACAACAGGCTCAAACCTGAAATGCCTGTGAGATGCTGTAGGTCGGGCAGTGTTTTTCTTGTATTGTGAATTGGGTTGCTATAAATTAGAATCTACTCAACAATACCTAAGACCAAGAACACAGGAGGCAGCATTGCTTTACATTTATGACATAATTCTTACAATAACCCTAAGAGATACTGATTTCATCAGCATCACCCAGAGGTGGGGGTGAGGGATGAATAAAAACCACTCTAGGTATTTAACCAAGCCACGATTTAGTACAGGGAACTGGGTGCTTGCAGAATTGTTGGAAGGACTCAAGGAGTAGGTTCCAGTTTGGACCTCCAGAAGTAATCCCCAATGAAAGGCAGGACGAGCCAACTAGGAGAGGAGAGCTAGTATTTCCAGGACACTGGAACCAGAAATTCAATGGCAAACCCCAGCACAGGAATCCAGATTCAAGAAGTTGCTTCAGATCCCATAGTACCGCCACTGCCGTTGACACTCAGAGCAGAAAACATGATTGGAACCCTACTGCAGATGAAGTTTCACGTCTCTGGGATAGTACTTTATCTTTTCCATCGCAAAAACTTGCCGGATAAGGTGAAAATGGCTTCCTCGAATCTCCCTTCCGAATTTCACACAGATCTATGTAAATGGCGGAACTTTAGGTCAAATTCCGAACTCCAGCTATCACACAGTTTGAGAAATGCAGATCTGAGCTTTCCCAGCTCGGCAGTAGAAGAAGGGAGCAAGACGGAATGTAGAACAAGGAAGCCAATCTACGTCATTCCACATAGGCTCTGTTATAGTTCTCCTTCTGCCCAATGGCAGAAGTTCTCCTTCTTAGTCACTTACTGCCTCCCGATTCTGGTTCTGGTTCTTCGTGCATAGAGGTTAAATAAAACTGTACATACATCAAATAAAAGTCCAGTAATGTTTGCCTAAGGAACACTATTTTCTATGCTAAAAAAGTGAAGAAGAAAAACATCACGAAAGAACCAAAGTTCTAGCTCGCTGCTGAATGGTGGCTGACCGTTACAATGCTAGTGTGTAGGGTTAGGTTCTATCAAGTTGGCGCCTGTTCATAGCAGCCGTATGTACAACAGAAAACAGCACCACTTCACCCCATCACTCTCATTTTTATTGCTGCGTGGGAGCCCCCTTTGCAGCCACTGCGTCCGTCCATCTAGTGAAGGTCTTCTTCCTCTGCCTCTCTGATCCTCTGCTATGCATGATGTCTTTCTCCCTCCTGCTACATGTTCAAAGGACATGAGATGATGAAGTCTCCCTTGGCTTGCTTCCAAGCTGTATTTTTTGCACAGGTTTTTTTGTTTCCCTGGCAGCCCACGGTATATTCAATATTCTTCGGAAATCCCAAAGTTCACAGGGATCCATTCTTCTTAGATCATCTCTGTTATTTGTCCAGCTTTCACACGCTTATGAGACAATTGGCAATATTGTGGTTTGGATCAGGCACACCTTAGTCTTCAAAGTAACATCTTTGCTTTTAACCCTTTAAAGAAGTCTTTGGCAACAAATATGCCCAATGCAATATTGGCAAATTTCATGGGAGTTGATATGTGGATCCAAATAAAATGAAATCCTGACAAGTTTAATCTTTTCTTCAATTATCATATTGGTCCAGTTGTGAGAATTTTGTCCTCTATTCCAAGGTGTAATCTACCCTGAAGGCCGTATAATACTAAACACAAATCCACTTAATCACATAGATTTAGCAAACTCTTGAGTTTTACTTCTTTAGAATTTATTATTATTGATAGTGTACTGTGGGTTGCTAGTTTCTGGACTGTAGAATGAGGATTATTCGGGAATCTGGTCCCAGATAAATCGTTAGTGATTAAATGAAAACTCAGCTCTCTGAATTTACTACTGAAATGTGACGAGGAGCTACATGCAGAGGGCGTGGGGTCATGCTTCCAGGGAGCAATAGACAACATCCTTCAATTTCTGTCCAGAGCTGGTTGGAAGAGACACTACCGTGTGTTACAAAGCTCATTTTACTTTCCTCCTGGTCACACAGGGGAAACAGACTTTGTCATTTGTCAGTTCCTTTGAATTGGAAGGGTGGGGAGAGGGGGTGGTGTTAGGCTACGAATTCTGGTCTTGTCGAGGGAAGTTGGGACAATGATCTATACCTTTCCAAGCCTAGTCATCCTCTACAGGATGATCTCAAAGGCTGTGTTTACAGTGGTGGCACCAGAGATGGAAGGAGCCTGGGCTCCGCGTGAGTGACCATCAAAATCTGGGGTTGTTTGTTAAAGCCATTAGACTGGCCTGTGCCTTCTGTGATAGTTCTTAGCTGAAGTAAAGTAAGTCCAGGGAAACCTAATGGATGGCTGGAGCTGGCCAAGTGGATGTGTGGGGAAGCATGGAAAGAGACATTACTCTCTGGATCTCCTCAGTGTCATGAACCCGTACCTATCTTTTTTTAAGCAATATTATATCTATTTTTTAAAAGTCATTCAAGAGGCTCCACACACTTTGCTTGGCTTCTTCTGGTGTTGAGGCTAATGCGACGGACCTGGACATTGCATTGAAGGAGAGAGAGCTGCACTTAGAGGGGCAGAGCGAGTTTGTGTTGGGCTGCTAATGTCAAGGTCAGCTGGCGGATCCTCAGGAGACAGATAAAGCTTTCCACTCCAGTAAAACGGTGCAGTCTCAGAATCCTACAGAGACAGTTCTGCTCTGTCCTGTAGGGTTGCTAGATTCGTAATCAACTCAGTGACAGTGAGAAAACAGAGGCTGAGAAAAAAGGACTCTAGTTGCCTTTGATGAGCTTTACAATGTCATTGCTAGTATCACCACTGGGTAAATACCTTTCCCTCAGGATCCTGAAATCTGGCCATTTGGATTACCCTTCCACCTGGTGGGCTGCGAGCAAGCCGCATGGAAGGACAGCAGGGAGAGGGCACTTCTGCTCCCTTCTCTGGAGAGCACTGGTGGGCAGGGGCAGAGATGGCTAAGGAAGAACACCCATCCTTCATACCAAAGACAAATGAATAGGATACAGCAGATTTCATAAGAAGAAAACTCCAAAGCTCTTTAAAAGCATTACTTCTATACAATAACAAATATGTTCGTTGTAAATCACTTTAAGCTGTTCATTAAACCATGTCCCCCAGGGACATTTTATGCCAATCTCTTGGAAATTAGTCCTTGTTACTTTAGGTAATTGAAAACAATAGAGCCAAGTGCCTCTTACGCTCTTCCATAACTAGAAACAGCGACTCCCAACCTCAGGTCCTGTCTCCAGACCCCGCAGTGGCCTCCGAGGTAGTGATGGGAATCAGCACATTATTTTTATTATATCAATGAGCCTTATAGAATGGGGTGTGCAGAGCTGCACGAGATAAGTAGAATGCCAATTTTCTGCAATTTTGACTGAGATGATACCAGTTTAGTAACAATTGATTACTTCAGAGGATAACTGATCAAAAATTGATTATCTCATTCATTTTGGAAACTCTAAATAACAGCAATTTAAATATCTCTGGTTGGAGGAAACAGAGCAAATTTATCACCCAATGAAACTTTCCAAAAGGGTGACTTTTAAGACAACACAGGCTTCATGTACTAAAAATTACTACAAGTTTCAGAGTCTAAACAAAAAGTGGATGCAATCCAATGTCTAACAACTGGGGAATGGAGGAACATGGTATATCCATGCAGTGGTGGTGTAGTGTTAAGTGTTGGGCTGAGGTCTACTGTTCAAAACTCCTGGCTGCTGGGGGAGGAGGGGAGAGACAGGGCTGTCTACTCCTGTAAACAGCTAGAATCTTAGAAACTCACAGGGACAGTTCGACCCTGTAGAGTTGTTATGAGTCAGTGCTTACTCGATGGCAGTGTGAATTTGTTTTGTTTTCATAAAGATAAAAAGTACATTAGTTGTTACTTATGGCTAAGAGTTAGGGTGGGAGATTGAAAGTGACTGCTAATATGCTTCAGGTTTCAGGGCGATGGAAAATTATAGTAATTATTGTGCAATTTATTAAATATACCAAGAGCTATTAAATTGTGCACTTCAATAGATTTTATGGTTTACACTTGTAGATTATATCTCAATATAGCTGTTTATTTTTTTTAGTATCATGAATTGAGTATTATATTTCCTATGTTACTTTACCCAAATTTTGCCTGACTTTTACCGCCTTAGGGTAAAATTGGATTCTTGAGAAATGGCAGAAGCAATCATATGAGAATGTCGGCACGCGATCCCTCCATCCCTGTTTGCACTGAGCCTTCTTCTGCCCCCGGTCCCTTCTTCCTGCTTCTTAGGGAGATCAGACTGTTTGTCCCAGTGCTGGGCCCCTCGGGTGGACTCTGTGGTGGACTCCCTGGATCTCCATGGCCAGGAAGAGAAGCAGGCCCGTGGCCTTTCCTGCTCCCTGTGCTCATCTCCTTCTTGGCAGCTTCCCCTTTTCCCACTGCAACCAATTGCATCAGGTACCAGAGCCGCACCTTTGGCACCTTTCCTCGTTCCCCCATCCCCACCCCCACCCAACCCCCAGACACTTAATAAATAAGTTTCGACCAAGATTCTTATTTTAGTAAATCATTTTATCGGGGGCTCTTACGGCTCTTATAACAATCCATATATCTCTTGTATTAAGCACATTGGTACATATGTTGCCATCATTTTCAAATAATTTTCTTTCTACTTGAGCCCCTGGTATAAGCTCCTGTTTTGTGCCTCCCTCCACCCACCCTCCACCCTCATGAACCCTTAAGAAATTATAAATTATTATTTTTTCCATGCTTCTTAGTTATAAGTTAAATATCAGAAAATATCTACAAGTTTGTAGAAGGTAATACCACCACTGCCACCTAGTCATAGTCTTTGTGAATATTTTATTATATTTCTTTCTAAAGCCATATATAAGTGTAAATCTCAATCAGACATCCAGATCTATTTGATTGAAATTGTACTGTAAACTCATTTGTATGGATTATAAGATTTATGTAACTGGTTTTGTTTTTGTCATCGACTGCTAAAAAGCTTAGAGTCAAAAGCATAGCTCCTTACAGACAAAAGTCATTTCTAGCTTAATTTTGTTTTTCCTATTCAGATATAATCTGTCCAGCCGTTCATATTATTTTATTTTTATATTTAATTTTTGATACTTATATTTATGTAGGCCACTTGTGATAGTTAGGTAATAGACTTCCTTAATCTGGTTATTGTCTTGATACAAACGCGGAAGGTTTCATTCAGTACGTGACCCACTTAGTACAGACTGGCAGTATGCAGACGCTGGCTTATTTAGGCTGCTGGCGTGGGGTCCTATGTTTGTTTCAATGGCCTCCTGTTATATCGTGTACGGATCCCAGGAGCCATCAGCGGATTGTTGACCTAGGATTTATTCAGCCCAGCATCCCCGAGCCTGCGGTTTGGTTCGTTTGTTTTTGCTTCATCCTCCTGCAGTTCTGGCCCTGCAGTCCCAGCAGTCAGGAGAAGCCTTCAGCCTCAAACTGATGCAAGGACTCAAACCAGACTGCATTTATTCACTTTTACAACTGGGTGAGCCACTTCTGAATAGAAATCAGTTGCTATATGCATATACATCCAGTCTAATACATCACTCTAAAGGTTTGTCAAAATAACCATTTTTTCCTAGAGTAGATTAAACAAGCATCCTTTAGGTCTCACAAACTTTACTGCCAGAATCTTGTTAAAATTGACAGCAACTTTGTGATGGAGCATCATTAGATCCTACTCTATTGTTAGGTGCCATAAAGTGATGCTCTTGTGTACATGTGGATACACTGAACATGAGAACGAGTAGGAACTCGGCTGACAGCTTCTGGTGCATTCCAGAGCTAAGATTCACTCCAAGGCCGACTGACCCACATGTCCAATATGTGGATGGCATCTGCCCTCTTCTTGGTCAGTGTCCTGATACTATCTTCAACAAGGCAAAAGCCATCCTCAGAAAACAAAGTTTACAGGTCTGTACACTCCACTGGTCTAGATGTAAAAGAAATAAAAATTATCTTTGTATTTGGCCTAATATAAAAACAATCCAGTCAAAGCAATTTTTCATTGCCATCTAGATGCTTTTAATTCATAGTGACCTTATAGACAGGGTAGAACAGCCCCACGGGAGTTCCAAGGGGGTAAAGTTACAGACGCAAACTACCATGTCTTTCTCAAGGGAGCAATTGGTAGTTTGAACTGTCACTTTCAAGTTCGTGGCCAAGTCTTCACCACTCTGCTACCAGGGCTTCCATAATCAAGCAAGTGGTTGTCTTGTTTTCACAATCAATTCCAAATAGCTAACCACCTAATTTGAGATATTCATGCAGTGTTTAAAAAGAACCTTTCCTCACTTTTTTATCTTATGAAATAAGACATGTTTCTTTAACTTAGTCCAATTTACTCTTTGGCTTTCATTTAGAATTTACTAAAGTTTATGGGCTTCCCTGTTTTAAATGCTTTGATTTGAGAGCAAGGATCCTTTTGAACTCGCACAAAAAAAGGCATAGACACTGGCCTTCTCTGCACTGTGTTTTTTTGTGTAATTCTAATTTATTGAGTATTGTTTCTGCCTTTTGCCTTTGCTTAAATTTAGAATGTTTTCAATGACATCATTGTTGTTATGTGCCATCTGCAAATGTACTATGCACAACAGAATGAATACTCACCTGATCCTCTGTCATCTTCACAACGGTTGATGTTGTGTTTGAGCTCATTGCTGCAGCAACTTTGTCAGTCCATCTTGTTGAAAGTCTTCCTCTTTTTCTCCTTCGGTGTCCTTTCCCAGGGACTGCTCTTGCCTGACAACACGTCCAAAGCACGTGAGACAGCGTCTCACTGTCCTCATTCTGTGGAGCATTCTGCTTGTACTTCTTCCAAAACCGATTTGTTTGTTTGTTTGTTTGTTCTTCTGGCAGTCTATGATACTTTCAATATTCTTTGCCAGGACTATAATTCAAATGTGGCAACTCTTCTTCAGCCTTCCTGATTGATAGTCAAACTTGCACATACAGATGAGGTAACAGAAAGTACCATGGTTTGAGTCAGGCACGCCACCTTACTCCTCAAAGAACATCCTTACTCTTCAACACTTTAAAGAGGTCTTGTGCAGCAGATTTGCCCAGTGCAATGGGTCATTTGACTTCTTGACCGCTGCTTCCATGTACTTTGATTATGGATCCAAGCAAGATGAAATCCTTGACAACTTCGATCTTTTCTCCATTTTTGTCATGATTTTACCTCTTGATCCAGTTGTGAGGATTTTTGTTTTCTTTGCCTTGAGTTGCAACCCACAAGGAAAGCTGTAGGCCTTGATCATCAGCTCATGCTTCAAGTCCTCCTCACTTTCAGCAGCCAGGTTGTGTCATCTGCACATCTCAGGTTGTTAATAAGCCTTCCTCCTACCTTGAGCCAAGTTCTCCACACAGTCCAATTTCTCAGATTATTTACTCAGCATACAGATTGAATAATTATGACAAAGGGTACAAACCTGACGTAAGTCTTTCCTGACCTTAAACCCAAATACTCCCGGTTCTGCTCAAACGACTGCCTCTTGTTCTATGTGCACATTCTGCATGAACACAATGAAGTGTTCCGGAATTCCCATTCTTCTCAATGTTATCTATAGTTTGTGATGATCCACCCAGTTGAATGCCTTTGTATAATCAACAAAGCACAAGTAAATATCTTTCTGGTATTTTCTGCTTTCAACCAAGATCCATCTGACATCACTAATGATCCCCTTTCTCTTCTGAAACCGATCTGAATTTTTGGCAGCAAAATGTCCACGTGTAGCTGCAACCATTTTTAAATTGTCTTTAGCAAAATTTTACTTGCATATAATATTATTAATATTGCTTGGGAATTTTCACATAAATAATACTAGAATAAACATAACTTCAGCTTGTAAGTTCTTTTAAAATAAAAGTATTTTAAACATATTTATAAAATTCAGATTCAGGATTGGGTTAAATAGAGGCATAAAAACTTCCCAGTCAGTGAAACCCATCTAAGTAATTTTAAAAAGGGAGACTATTATGTTGCTTTTCAAAAACAGCAATCTATCAACCAACAATGAATTTTTCAAAAGGTAAACATTACAAGAGCTTAAGAGGACTATATCTCACCTGGTGAAATAAGTTGATTGTTTGGAATCATGGTGCTTTTTCAAAGGAAGGCATAGATTCCTTGGGTTTAAGGAAGTAACATATTTAATGAACATAAAAGAAAACACACACACACACACACAAAAAAAAAAACCACTGCCATCAAGTCGATGCTGTTCATGGTGACCCTGTAACATCTGCGATCAGTAACTGGGGAAGTCTCACAGAGGACAGAATCAAAGTAGCATTAATTTAGTTACACTGAGGAGGATCAAATGCTTTAAAATGTAAATAGTGTGAATCGGGGGACATGGCTTCAACTCAGGAATTATGTTTTCAGATAAACCATTTGGGGAAATTTGCACTAATTCTATAGAGGCATAATTAAAAGTAACCTAAGAGCAAAGACCACATCATTTGTAAAAGAACTCAAAGAAAACAGAGATGAATTTTCCATTTTCAGGAAATTATGAGCCTGTGCCTTAGGAGTTGAAATTCCCAGTGATGTAAGCGTCCTTCCTCAAACTACCTGCCAACAGGCGGCTGGTTCTCTCCAGGGAAGAAAGATGCTGCTTAATGATTCAACCCTTGGAGAGCCTCAATAAATATACTGGTTAAAGTCAAAGGCTGTAATACTACAAAACCAAACATATGGAAGTGTGTGTGTGTGTGTGTGTGTGTAGATGCACAGATACATATGTATGTATAATATATACGTACGCATGTATGCACACACACATGAATGCATCCAAGACAGCTTCAAAAAGTTTGTGGAAAAATGAGATTTAAAGATCATGTAATTTTCCCACTACCTTTTGAAGCTCCTGTATGTCACTTTTTGTGGAATGGAAAAATCAGAAAACAATAGCTACTCTGATTTCTTCTGCTTTGAGAACTAATGTCTCAGTCTCAGTGCAAGACCAGTTGTTTATTTCTTGCTCACATTACATGAGGTTGTCTGGCTTCCTGCCAGCCTGCACTGGCTCTGTGTTGATTCTCGTTCTGTCTTCCTAAATAAAGCAGCAGCAACAGTTTTTAAGATGTAAAACTCACAACAGAGGGGAGAAGTTGAGGGAGACAACATGGGCGGTGCAGCCCTCAGTGATGACAGCAGAGTTTCCATTGCTCACATTCCACTGGGTGAAGCAAATCACACAGCCCCAAAAGCAAAGAGAGGAAGGGGGATTTGTCAACAAAGAAGATAGTTTATCGGATGGAAGATGGAAAAAATAGCCAAATGTTGTTGTTGGCGCTTCGGGCAGGCTCCAATGAATATCGATCCTGAGCGCAACAGAATAAACCCCGCCCAGTCCCCCACCAGCGTCACAACTGTTCTGTATTTGAGCTCATCGTTCCAGCAACTGTGTCACTACATCTCATCACGGGCCTTCCTCTTTTTCGCTGCCCCCCACCCCCACTTTACCAAGCATGATGTCCTTCCCCAGGGACTGGTCCCTCCTGACAAAGTACGTAAGATGAAGTCTCCCCATCCTTGCCTCTAAGGAGCACTCTAGCTGTACTTCTCCAAGACAGATCGTTTTGCTTTTTTGGAAGTCGATGGTACTTTCAATATTCTTTGACAGCACAAAGTTCAACTGCATCAATTTTTCTTAGTCTTCCTGCCTTACAAAGCAATTGCAAACACCATAGCTTGAGTCTGGCCCACCCTAATCCTCAACGTAACCCCTGTACTTTTCAACACTCCCAAGAGGTCGTGCGCAGCAGACTTACCCAATGAAATGCATTCTTTATCTCTTGGCTGCTGCTTCCATGCATTCAGTGTGAATCCCATCAAGATGCAACTCTTTACAAGATCGGTTTTTCTCCATTTATCATAATATTATCTATTGATCCAGGAGTGAGGAGTTTGGTGTTCTTTACATTGAGTTGCAATCCATGTTGTAGGTTGCAGTTCTTGATCTTCATTAGCAAGTGCTTTGAATCCTCCTCCCTTTCAGTAACAAGGTTGTGTCATGTGCATATTGCAGGTTGTTAATAAACCTTCCACCAACCCTGATGCCACATTCTTCTTCATATAATCCAACTTGTGTGATGATTTGTTCAGCATACAGATTGATAAAGCACAGTGAGCGGATACAAATCTGAGACACGTCTTTCCTCACCTTAAACCACATCGTCTCCCTTGTTCTGTTTGCACAACTGACTCTTTTCTTCTTGTTTTTTTAAAATCATTTTATTGATTTAAGAATCTTATTACAACCGATCATTCAATGGTACTAAGCACATTTGTCCATATGTTGCCATCAACATAAACTCCCTGTGGATCCAGGTCCAGGTTTCACATGAGCACAATCTAGTGTTCCAGCATCCCCATCCTTCTCCAGACCATCCAGAGGTTGTTAGGCTCCAAACACTCAGATGCAAAATACTATGTCCAATTCTACATTATGTTAAAGAAAACACTTGTGACAATTATTAAACACTTAGTCCAATACACAAAGAACACTCCAGCCAGTGGTGGACCCAGGTTTATGGGGTCTGAAGTACATTTCCTCAGAGGATCCTCTTTAAGAAAAAATAATCTAATACTACTCTTAGAAAATTAGAGACCTTGAAGCTTACATTTCAGTAGCTTTGAGATTAATTTGCTTTTTGCCTCCAGGTAATAAATGTATAAATCCCAAGCTCCCTTCACCAATAAAATAATAGCAAAAATGTATATCTTCTTCAAAACTTACATTAATCTAGTTTTTAAAATAAAATACTTTTAAAATTAATTCATTTGGACCTAACTACATGATCAGATAATCTTCTGATCTCTTTCCACCAATTAAGTTACAAACCAAGAGAGACCTTCCCTGAAGGGCCTTCTCCAGAGAAACTCGTGTATTTGCCTTTTTATTTATTCAAAGCATAGGTATTGGCTGCCATTGTTAAATATATTATAACCTATGTCATGGTGACATAGTAATAAATATATTAGTGTTTAGAATATATATTTACCCCCAAAGCATTAATTAATCCATGCTTTTTTTTGTTCAATCAAAAATAAATGTATTTCTTAATAAATTTTGGCATATCCATGGATATTATTGTTGATAATAATGAGAACAACAATAAATGATATGACCTTCAAGCCTAAACTCAAACCACACTCATTGCCATCAAGTTGATTCCAACTCATGGTGACCCTGTTGAACAGGGTAGACTGAGCCTGTGGGCTTGCAAGACTGTAAATCTTTACTGGAGTAGAAAGTTTTGTCTTTCTCTTGAAAAGTAGCTGGTGGTTTCAAACTGCCAACCCTTGCGATTAGTTCCCAAATTATAACCCACTATGCTACTAGGGCTGCTGAGTTTCAGGCCAGTTGAGCTGAAACTAAGGAAGAGTATATAGCATTAAAATACACTGGGGTAAAGATAACCCCATATACAATCAGTGGATTGAGATAATTAGGATAAATTGAAAGATGAAGACCCAGAAGAACCTCCACTCCAAAATGTCTATCCCTCTACTTCTCACTTGGTGGAGGAAACAAAATAATGACCTTCAAATAAATGTACATCTTCCTCCCCAAAATGCGTGATGATGTTACTATACATGGCAGAGGACTTTGTGGATGGGATTAAGGTTAAGGACTAAGACATGGAGAAATGATCCTGCGTTGTTATCCAGGCAGTCTCGTCTAGTCTCACCACTCTGTGACAGCTGAGAAGTCTCCTCACCGGTGATCAGAAAGAGGGAGAGCTGCTGCCCAAAGAAAGGGTCAGAGAGACTCAATTTGAGACGGAATCAACACGGCCGTGCTGGCTTTCAAGATAAAAAGCCCTATCTGTCTCTCTCTCACTGCCATCTAGTTGATTCTGAAAGCAGAGAAAAGCCCAGGGCTGTGACAGCAGCCAGAAGCTGGAAATGACTCTGAGATGACCCTGAAAATAAAACCCCTCAAACTCTGTGCCATCAAATCGATTCCAACCCATAAGAGCCTGTAGGATAGGGTAGAACTGCCTCTGTGGGTTTCTGAGACTGAAACTCTTTACAGGAATAGAAAACCTCACCTTTCTGAATTGCAGCTGGTACTCTCAAACTGCTAACCTTGTAGCTAGCAGCCTAATGCAACCACAAGGAGCAAGAAATCAGGGCAGTCCTATAACCACAAGGAAATTTAATCTGCCAAGAACCTCAGGAAGCAGGAAAGGAGGACTTTCAAGGGAAAAAATAGGCCTATGAGCACAATGATTTTAATAGGGTGAAACTCTTACTGGATTCCTGATTTATAAACTATGAAATTATAAACAAGTGCTGTTTTTAAAGTTAATGTTTGTAGCAACTTGTTACAGTAACAATAGGAAACTGATACATGTAGTGAAGCAGAAAAAATTAGTCTCCTGAATGACAGATGCAAATGGTGTCCTCAGATCCCTGGTGTGAATGTTCCAGAGACAGCCAGTTCCCCTGACCTTCAGCACCAGGTCTCCTCATCCCTGACCCTAACTTAAGCTTCCGGGGCAACACCTGATGCACATGGTGCTATTCTTTTTTTTAATCATTTCACTGGGGCTCGTACAGCTCTTACCACAATGCATACATACATCCACTGTGTCAAGCGTATTTGTACATCCATTGCCATCATCATTTTCAAAAACATTTTCTTTCTACTTGAGCCCTTGGTATCAGCTCATTTTCCCCTCCTTCCCCCACCATCCCTCCTTCATGAACTCTTGATAATTTATAAATTATTATTATTTTTTCATGTCTTACACTGACCAATGTCTCCCTTCGCCCACTTTTCTGTTGTCCATCCCCTGGGGAGGGCTTATATATAGATCATTGTGATCGGTTCCCTTTTTTTCCCTCCCACCTTACCCTTACCCTTCTGGTATCGCTACTCTCATTATTGGGCCTGAGGGGTTTATCTGTCCTGTATTCCCTGTGTTTCCAGCTCTTATCTGTATCCATACATCTGCTCTGGTCTAGCTGGATTTGTAAGGTAGAATTGGGGTCATAATAGTGGGAGGGGAGGAAGCATTAAAGAACTAGAGGAAAGTTTTAGGTTTCACATTGGTGCATGCTGACTGGCTCGTCGACTCCCTGCAACCCTTCTGTAAGGGGATGTCCTATTGTCTACAGATTGGCATTGGGTCTCCACTCTGCACTCCCCCTCATTCACAATGATATGATTTTTTTTGTTCTCGGTCTTCAGTGCCTGATACCTGATCCCATTGACACCTCATGATCACACAGGCTGGTGTGCTTCTTCCATGTGGACTCTGTTGCTTCTGAGCTAGAGAGCCACTTGTTTATCTTCAAACCTTTAAGACCCTAGGTGCTGTACCTTTTATAGCCAGGCAACATCAGCTTTCTTCACAACATTTGCTTAAACACCCATTTTGTCTTCAGGGATCGTTTTGAGAAACTAAGCATCAAGGAATGTGAGGCAGGTTATTAGAACAAAGTGTTCTTGCGTTGAGGCAGTACTTGAGTAGAGGTTCAATGTCTGTCTGCTACCTTAATACTTAACATATAAATATATGGACATAGATCTATTTCCCTATTGTTATATACAGTATATGTACATGCCTGTATTTAGACCTCTGTAAATGTCCTTGGCCTCCTAGTTCTTTTCTTTTACTTTCCTCTTGTCCCATTATCATGGTTGGCCTTCATTCTGGTTTCAGTAATTCCTCTGTTACATTGCACTTGATCAAGCCCTACCAGGCATCCTACGCCTTCCTTCTTCACCATCAATTTTAGATCACTTGTTGTTCCCTTGTCCCTGGATTTGTTAAAGGTCAACAAATAGACCTGGAACTATTTATAGACTTTTCTTTTTTTTTGTCGATGGTTTGCTGTTGTTGTTTTGTTTTGCTCTGTCTCGTTTTTGTGCCTACTATTGTCTCTGCATGTCTATCGAGATAAGATTGGTGAGATAAACAATCGAGAGGAGAAAACAACAGACAACGGTTTGGGAGGAACATAGGAGAGGAGGAGGCAGGGGAAAGGAAGTGGGTGTTAACAAACCCATGGTGCTATGCTGACATGGCCCCTGAGGCATTTTTTTCAACTTAAAAATCTCTTGCTCTTGTGCAATATGTGTTTGTAATGTTTCAGATTTAGTTAATTATTCGGTATGAAGTTAGGTGGCCAAATCCACTGAGGAACCCCCGTGGGTCATGTTCTCAGTGAGGTTAAGCTGTTCACAGTGGACGGGAGAAACTATTTTGAAAATACATTTGTTTCCTATTGAACAATGTTGACAACTGGGGTTCTGATACTACTAAAAACAAAGAAAATATAATATTAAGAGATATTCTCTGGTTTTTAAAATATGAACATATTTGAATTATGAGACTGCATTGTACATAAATCCACTTAAACTTTGTAATTCTTGTCGATATTATTGTTCTTGTCTAGATCAATTTTTGTGCAAGCCAAATACTTGCCTAGACCCAAAGGGGACACTCAGAAAGAAACCATAAGATGTAAAATACAGCAAAGATAATAATAATAATAATATAATAATAGAGATTCCTGGAGGGGTAGGGTTGAGGAGGTAGGGGATAAAGTGGAGCTGATATCAAAGAGTTCATGAAGAAAGAAAATGTTTAGAAAATGATAGTGGCAGCAATTATGCTTGATCTAATTGAATTATGGATTGTTATAATATCTGTAAGAGCTCCCAATAAAAAGATTAATATAAAAAATAAATAACTCACTAAAGAAATTTTAATTAAAAACAAAGTCAAATGTGAATTATTGGGGGAAGCTTCAAAATTAGATATAAAATATTTGCAAAAGCAAGGAATGAGCCGACCTCAGAACATTGTTTAAAATAGTTTGGAAAAAATCATTAATTGGATATAAGAACCAGTCACATGTAAACTATGCATGGTTTTCTTTGCATATTAAATCACCGGAAATGAGTGAAAGTGATATCGAAGGCATGATAATTAAATGCACAGGATATACTTAAGATGAATTTAAGTCATCCTAGAGGCAAGAAGAAAGCTTTATGTCAAATAGTTAAACCAGAATGATGAACTTTTACTGATTGACATGGTAATGTTTTTGTATATTATATTATACTTTAACACATATCCTTTTTAATATCAAAGGATTTTATGATACAATGTTCAGAAGAATTTTAGCATCTTTTTTGCATTTTAGTATCTTTAGAGAGCTTAATTTCTGGATTTTAGCTGTATACATCATCAACTAAACAGGATATAATACTAATAGATAATTATCTGCTAAGAATATTGACTATTTATAGTATACAGTCACTAAGTGGAAGCATCATTATTTAAATACTAGAGATTGGTAAAAGAGAAGATTGTGTGTACTTCTAAACTAGAAATATTTGTTCATGCCAACTTTCTTTCCACTATAACCCAAGTGGAAGCAACAAGAACATATTATGTATTTCCCCTCGAGAGACAGCTCAATGTAACACAGATCACTGGACTGGGTGCCAGAACACCTGGGTTCCAGTCCCCATCCCATCTTTCCAGCAATGGGGAACAACAGGAGGACTCCCAGAGCCTCTGTTTCTTATCTAAAAAACAGAGATAATGTTACCTAGTTTTGTCTGACCTGCAAAATTAGGTAACATGATATGCTACCCTATGAAAGTACTTTGTAAATAATAAAGGGTACTCTACAAGAAAGTCTTCATATTGGGCTTAAAAACTAAGAGAGTGTGTAATAGACATTTAGAGTCAATATGAATTTTTATAACCTGTAGTAGAATTTTGATCAAAACCTTATCTAGTGATAGCTTATGGATCTGGTTCTTGTTATCACCTCAGGCTGTGCATGTTTACAGTGGTGTCTGTTGCATGTAAATATTTAGAAAACCAATGCTGCCTTCTTCGCGGGCTTGCTCCGAGGCAGCCCGATTGCCTTGCTTTCTGAGTTCTCTTTTTACATTTGATGCTAAAAGACAGGCCATGTCTTCATTAAGGTTCTAGAAGAAATAGTCAATTCATTTCTTTGACAAGCAAATATTAATAACTTATTGTATGTATGGCTCTCTACAAGGCACTTATTCAGTAAACTCAGCAAAATGAGCAGTTTGATTTTTTCCTCTTCTAAACTGACTAGTTCTTTGTCTGAATTAATCAAATCAACCAGTAGGATTTTGGCTTCCTGTCGACACAGCTTAAATGTCACTTTCTATCCTCAAGCTGCTATTTTGAGAATTGGTGATGGGTAGGTAGAAAATGCTTTACTCTTCAGAAATAGAGTACTATACATTAAAGTTTGTTAGACAGTTATTTTTATTAATAGGCTTTAGTTCACTTAAGTATTTATCATGGCAAATTTTGTTGGAATATTGGCAAAGGCAGTTGGAATAATATCATGATTCCCTATACACCCATAACCTGGCTTCAACAAATAACAACTCCTGGCTAATTGTGCTTCATCCCTGCTACCCCTGAGTGGAGCCTGTCCCATATTACTTTGGAGAAAATATCAAAGTTTTTTTTAATCTATAAATGTTTTAATGCTCGTTTTTCAAAGAAAGACACTATAGGTGGGGGATAAATTAACACAACAGTATAGTAGTGTTACAGCTCTTTTAGAATTTGTCTAGCAGGTTTTATGGTTTTCCCGGAAAACCCCCACACACCAGTAAAACAGTTATTTAACCAAAAAAAAAATTAACACAACAGTATGACCACACCCAAATAAGAGTACTTTCTTAATTTCATCAAAGAAACACCAATGTGTGTACACATTTTCAATTGTCTTATAAATCTCTATTTTTAAAATTTGTTTCAAGTTTTACATATTATAATCGGTTGATATGTCTCTTACTGGCATTTCAAATCACCAACTGTCCTTCCTCCCCTGTTACAATATATTTGTTGAAGAAATTGGACTGCCCTCTGCTCTTTCCTACAACCTAGATTTCACTGGAGACAGCGTTGTGGTATCACTTATTATGTTTGCCTATCCTATGATCCTATGGATTCCCTGAATGTTAGTAGTGGAATCTAAAGCTGTAGTGTCTAGTATGGTTCCCAAATAGGTTCTTTTTAAAAATGAAACATTTAATTTTTAGAACAGTGTTACATTTACACAAAGAATACATTGGTACAGTGTTCACACCCACTTTCCACTACTATTAAATCTTACATTAATATGGTACATTTGTTGTAATTAATGAGCCAATATTGACACCTTGTAATTAAGCAAAATCCATTCTTTATTCCTGCTTTGCACGTTTTTCACGCATGTCCATCTTCTGTTCCAGACTCTCATCAAGAGTCCGCATTGCGCCGTCGTCATGTATACCTTCTTAGGCTCCGTCTGCCTCTTATACTTTCTCAGACCTCCTTATTTTTGAGGGTCTTGACAGTTTTAAAGAGTACTGATCTCAATTGGGATTTATCTGCTCGTTTTCTCATGATTCGACTGGGGTTTTGTGTTGGGGGGAGACTGACTGACACAGAAACAACATGCCATTCCTATCACCTACCCAAAATAGTTTTTATCAGCTTTCTCTAGTGGAAAGTTAGTCTCTTTCCCCACTTTCCATAACTGCATGCTTCACAAGGAAGGCACTGTGTACAACCCACAGTTAAGGAATGGGCAGGTGTCCTACACTATCTCTGTGTTAGTCTGGTTTGATTAGAGAAACAAATCCAGAGACACTCATATGTGTGTAAGAGAACTTTATATCAAGCAGCAATTGTATATTGAGAAAACATCCAGCTCAGCCCAGATCAAGTCCATAAATCCGATATTAGCCCATGTGTCTGTTACCAGTCTATCAATTCCTCTTCAGAGTCATGTAGCACATGCAATGCCACTGAATGCGGGAAGATCACAGGCCAGTGGGTGGAAAGTCTTGTGAATCCATTGGTGGTGGAAGCAACTTAGTCCTGGCATGGGTTGCCATGTGGCTCCTCCAGCTCCAAGGCTCTGGCTGACATCAACGTAACTCCATGTGTCTTGTCAGCAGGAATGTCTTGCAGAGAGTGTCTGTCCCACCTTCGGAGAGCTATTTCTCTCCTTTGCACCTCCAAATGAGGTCATCAAGCTGCAACCTGATTGACAGGCTAAACTCCACCCCTTCACTCTTAATAGTCTCAAGTTGACACCACAACCTCTAAGGTGGAATCTGCATCAGTCATTCAGAATTCTTCTGCGTGGAATATTTCTCTCTCTTCCCCATCTGTCTATCTATTTGATCATGTTTACTTGGGTTTTAACCAATAGTGGAATTCAAATAATCTAACAACCACTTCACTGTCCTAATGACCATTAAAAGTATTTTAAAAAGATATACCGAAACATAGTTTGTTATTTCATACAGTTAGTACTTAAATAAGAACACTAAAAGAAGCACACACAATGAGATTGTGTTATGAGTTTTAAAATACTAATGAAAAATATTAAATAATACCTGAAAGTAAGCATTAAAACTGTTATTTAACATATTTCCATATTACCTCTTGATTGGTATCATCACTTACAATATTCTTTGCTTTTATCCGAGCATCATCAGCTGTGTGATTTATCCTTAAGCATCCCTTGTAGGAATAGGCTCCCGTTCCTTTAGAGATAGGCTAATTAGACAACAGTCATTGCGTTTGATAGATTAGAAATGGCTACTTCTCTGAACATATTCTGTTCATCTTTGAGAAACCCCTTTCCACTTCTGCTGAACTTCCAGCACCCGTTCTGAAAATGTATTTAGCGCTTTGAAAACGTTCAGGAATTTCATAATTTGCATATCTAATATCTCATGGAATTCTGCTGTATAATACAGAGCTGAAACAAATGACAGTGTGACACCCTCTGGTTGTTTGGTATGTTTTATCTTTACATTATGTTTGGTTACTGAATTAACAAATACAAGGAGATAAAAATGTAACATTTCATCAAAAGGACAGTGGATTTTATGAAATGAGTAAATTAAATATTACAAGCATAGTTACGCCCAGGTTTTTATATCTATGGAAGCAATGACTGCGGCACTTAGAGTACACTGTTGTGCAAATGAATGATCAAAGAGGTAAGGCATGTAAGTTTGTGATTTCCACTTTGAGGGGCTGCCCAGGCACCCACCTAAGAGACATCACTTATTACAAGTGCCTTTTTAACAACTGGTTCACTGAATTCAGCAAAAAATGAGGTATTAGTTCTGCCCAACGGAGGAGCCATGGCTTCCTTTTGGGGGGGGGGCGGGTAGAGGAGAGGGTTGACAAATGGTATTAAAAAAAGATTTGGGTGCTAAGTTTAGTAAAGTATTTTAAAGTCCTCTTTTACTACCATTTTTATCTATTCCAGAAATTTAAATTTACTCCTGTTATAGTCACTTATTGTAAAAATGTTGTTTTTTTTAATTGTTAGAATATTAAGACCCTTTTCATCTAAGATTTCTGCCTATATTGAACATTAAGCATTTTATTTCAAGCAAATAATTTATACACACACATATGTAGAAGTACATTATGTTTCTGTATATCTTACTATTAAACCCAGAGTTTGAAATATAAAAAATTTCAATATTGTGGCAATGTAATCAGTTCAAGTGACTACTTGGTTAAGTGATACTAAATTCCTGTGACCTTTGACTCCCCCCCCCTTCTTTTTAGTAAATTGAATTAAAGTCTTACCGTCTTGTAATTACACAGTGCTGGGATAATATTGAATAAAATGTCCAATGTAATAAGGACAGAGCATGTTTCATTCTATGGAAATCATAAAATTCATTAAAGCAAATGCTTAGAGATGGGAATTCTGAATACATAAATCCATGGTTGAATTGTCTGTAGTTAACAAAATGTAAGTTAGGAAAATAAGCAGTACAAAAACTGCCTTCAGTGCTGGAGAAACAGAAAAAAGTGTTCAAAAGGATTGTCATTCCTGTGTAAAATATACTAATTACATTATTTCCCATTTATTGGTTAAAAGTCTCAGAATTTACTTTTTTACTTAGGTGTATGAAAATGATCAATTTGGAGTCCATCATCAGGCAGGCCTCAGTGTTGGTTCCATCTTTGTAAAATCAGTTAAGGGAAATTAGTTAGGGTAACTATATCAAACACTTAACATATATGTAATGCACATATACAAAATAGAGTTCAGCCTTCCAAATGTTTAATAATGACTATTTCTTTCCTTTATTATTTTATTTTATCTCTAAATATTATTTTCTTTTAAAAGAAAGAATCATGTAAACTTTTTGCTAACTCAAACTGAATTTATGACTTATTCCAAATTAATGGAATTGTTATTTTTTTCCAAATCGGTAATATAAATGAATTTTTAAAAGACATTAATCACTTTTTCTCTTTTCCATTCCTTAATATGCAATCTTCATTCGTTCTGCTCAATGTATCGCTGCTACCACTACTTACTGCCCTCAACTCGAGGCCACCCTCCAGGGCAGGGTAGAATTGCCTGGGTGGGTTCCAAGACTGTTACTCTTTATGAACATGGAAAGTCTCATCTTTCTCCCATGGAATGGTTAGTGGTTTCCAACTGCTGACCTTGTTGATGCCTGAGCCCAATGTGTAACCACTATGCCACCAGGGCTCCACTCAAAGCATTAGGACTGAATTATATGCAGAATAGAAAACTAGGAAGGTTTTAGTAGTAGGTTGTTAACATTGAAAACTGGCATTTTGAGTCCACCAAAAGACAATTATCTTAAAAGCTAGGTTTTGTGAAAAGACTAAGCAATTTTCTTACTCACACACACACGCGCGCGCGCACTTGCACACACGTTAATCTTGCTCTTGGAAGTTCCTATGTGCCAAGGATAGCATTCAGGATGGGACCTGGGAGAAAGTCATGTCACTTAGGAAGAATGTGGAGTAAGGCAAGAATTTGTGGGTGATTGGCTTAGCAATGGCACTTTGTGGAGGGAACAGTCTAGATGGAAGATTCTACTCTCCTGACTTCCCTGGCTTGTGGGTGGTGAAAGGGGATACAGATTCTTTGTTGCCCTGGGGGGAAAGAGTAAAATCCAGATAGACCCAATGGAACCATGAAGTACAGGGGTCTGACACAGGAGCAAATGGTTTAGCAGTGGGTGTCCGTTCAACAACCCGCACCACAAATGGAATTGTCAGCAACCCACCGTGATAAGCCCAGTGATCAGACCACCCATTCCATTTCCAAGACTGCTGAGGGTCACAAGGGATACCACCGATCTCCAAAGACCATCCTCACCTCGGCGCTTCCCTGCCCCCTTCACAGAAGTTCGTGACATTGTTTTGGAATTGAGAAGAAGAGAAAAATCTTAATGAATGATAATTAGAATTTGTCTAAAAGAGATTGAGATATTCAAAAGATCTTTAAATCACAAATGTTGGAGACACTATGAACTCCTAAATGTAAAGCATACTCACTGATGCTGTAAGTGATAAAGGAAATCAGTTATAAGGAAAAAACTATTAAATTT
The DNA here is from genome assembly GCF_050624435.1 of Tenrec ecaudatus. NCBI lineage: Eukaryota > Metazoa > Chordata > Mammalia > Afrosoricida > Tenrecidae > Tenrec > Tenrec ecaudatus. Next base: position 95,146,881 of record NC_134536.1, read on the forward strand.
TCAATTCGATTATAAATATAAAAGGATTGGAAATGATAAGTGGCTTCCCTCCCTGCCACTGCGAGGATCAGATGGGGCAGTTGATGGGAAGCACCTGGGGAGTGTGAACACCAGCTGCAGGTGCTGGTGACGGCAGCTGCACACCCTTCTCGGAGCGTGCCGGGATTGGTACCAGGCAAGCAGCAGGCACATCGCAGTTCCAGGCCAGGAGTCAGGGGCATAGACAAGAAGCCAAGTGAGAAGGTGTCAAGTTAAGAATCCAGGAGCCGGAGCAGCAGATTCAGATGAGAAGCGGTGAGGAGGAGCCGAGAGGCAGCCGTGGACCAGGTCTGAGCGCAGCCTTCATTGCTTGAGGAGATGCGTGGAGGATTGTTTTACAGCAATGAAGTAGGCCTGAACATGATTTGATGTTTTCCTTAATTAATCGCGTGATACAAAGTCTAAATGTCTAGGATCAGGTTACCTGGGGGTTGCCAAAGAGTGGTTATTAGTCCTTCAGAGGGAGGATTGAATTAAAATTTAAAATGACCTTGTCAGAGCAAAGAAGGAAACAAAGCTTAAACCTTAAAATCACGTGAGACAGCATAATTAACTTGCGGGAAATGTCCTCAGAGGTTCATATATGAAGAAACAGTATTTTCAAGAATATGGCACAAACTTCAAAAATTCTACAAATTATACGCTAATTCATTTTACGTATGGTGCCTATTTGGTACCAAGTTCTTTGGTAGATGATAAAGAGAGTGTCCTGGTGATCCAGTGAGAATACAGATAGGCACGTGAACATTTAAGCACGATCATAGGGGGATACAGGCACACAGAGACAGAATGACCACGTGGTTATCAGGTACCAGAAGAGGATTTCTGGGGAGGGGGATGAGGTGGGTTGTAATAAAAGTGTTATTGAGAAAACCTTAGGCAAAAAGGAAAAAGAGGGTGACAGTGGAAGGAAAGCGACACCGCAGGGAGGTGGAGACACGCTTCACTCAAGCCTCCTGAAACGAATAAACTCCCAACTCGCTGCCATCGAGTCGATGCCGACTCATAGTGACCCTCTTGTGGTTTCCAAGAGTGTAAGGGAGTAGAAAGCGCTGGCCGGGCAGATCGCAGCCCACCGTGTAACCACGTCTCCACCCATGCTTCCCCAGTGTGCGTGCACACGCGCACACGCACACACACACACTCTGAAGGGCAGCTAAGACAAGCAAACTGCATGAACTCTGGAGTACAGGGGTGTATGTACATGGAAAGCGGAGGGATGCTACAGAAAGGCATTCAGGAGCAGGAGACCTCCCCCGCCCACCCCAAGAGAGATGGTGGTGGAAGCAGGATACAAACCTAGCTCTTCATCCTATGCAGCCCTCGCCTAGGCAGCAGCCCGGTGATGTTCCCCACCACAGCAGCTCCTCAGTACACCTTTGCTCGGCCTCTGATCTCAACACTGCCCCTCATCCGAATTCCTTTCTTCCAGGGGGACAAGAACCAACAGAGGAAAGGCGTGAAACTTTCAGCCACCTCTCGGTAACAATTTCTTCCCCAAAGGAGAAATGGGCACGGGCCAGATGAAAGAATGGGAGAAAGTATCAGCATGTAAATAAACTCAAATTGCACTTATTTCTGTGTGGCCTGAGGACAGGAGGAAGAAGTGGAAGCTGGACAGCAGGCAAAGAGAGCAGCAGCCAGAGAATGAAGAAGGCCGAGAGGGGATGGAGGCAAGAGTGATTTTGTACGTAGAAGTGTCAAGGCTTGGAGCAGGGGTCCTCAAACTTTTTAAACAGGGGCCAGTTCACTGTCCCTCAGACCCGTTGGAGGGCTGGACTATAGCTTTAAGAAAAACTATGAACAGATTCCTATGCACACTGCACATATCTTGTTGTGAAGTAAAAAACCAAAACGAGGAGGCATCATAATGAATGAAGGGGGAAGTGCAGAGTGGAGACCCAAAGCCCATTTGTCGGCCACTGGAGATCCCCTCACAGAGGGGTTTAGGAGAGGAGATGGGTCAGTCAGGGTGAGATGTAGCACCGATGAAGAATACAGCTTTCCCCAGATCCTGGATGCTTCCTCCCCGCAACTACCATGATCCGGATTCTACCTTGCAGGACTGGAGAGGGCAGAGGTTGTACACTGGTGCATATGGGAGCTGACGGCACAGGGAATCCAGGGTGGATGATACCTTCAGGACCAGGGGTGTGAGGGGCGATGCTGGGAGAGTGGAGGGTGAGTGGGTTGGAAAGGGGGAACTGATTACAAGGATCTACATGTGACCTCCTCCCTGGGAGACGAACGGCAGAGAAGCAGGGGAAGGGAGACTCCGGATAGGGCGAGATATGACAAAATAACAATCTATAAATTATCAAGGGCTCATGAGGGAGGGGGGAGCGGGGAGGGAGGGGGAAAAAGGAGGACCTGATGCAAAGGGCTTAAGTGGAGAGCAAATGCTTTGAAATGATTAGGGCAAAGAATGTACGGATGTGCTTTATACAATTGATGTATGTTTATGTATGGATTGTGGTAAGAGTTGCATGAGCCCCTAATAAAGTGTAAAAAAAAAAAAAACGGGGCAAAACCCCCCTGCGGGCCAGATAAATGTCCTCAGCCGGCCGCATGTGGCCCGCGGGCCGTAGTTCGAGGACGCCTGATTGAAGCCGGAGAGGACTTCAAGAGGAGATGAAGCAGAGTTCCGAGCTAGTCCATGTCGTTGGCTTGAGCCAGGGGGCTCACATGTTTCCAGCATGCGAGCTACTTATAAAATGATCAAGTCAAAATGATCTACCAACTGCAAAAATGCACAACATATATTATTTATTTATTATACTTATTCATAAATGCACTGAGAATTCTTTATATGTACAGTGTATGTTTATGTACCTTGCATAACCGAATGACTCCATCTTGCACAACACAACACAATTAACTGTGTACATTTTCTGTCAGTGCCTGAGTTTACTCTGATGACTGGCACTGAATGGAATGAGTCAGGGACACATAGTCCAGACAGTAGCTGCTGACAGCCAGCCCCAAGCACACTTCCAAATGATCATCAGTCATGGTGGAACGGTACTTGGACTTCATGATCATTACATGGGAAAAGGCTGACTCACATAAATCAGTAGAGCCGAATCCTGCAGTCAAGGGGGGAGCACATGTTCTCATGTTTGGGTACTTTCCCTCTGCGAGTAAGTTCCAGAACTGCTCATGCGCTCTGGACATCAGGTGAATGTTGGCTTGTAGTGTCAAAATCTCCCATTCCCTGTGAAAGTGATAACGTCTTTGTCTTCTTACTTGGTCCAGATCCCCCACTCATTTTACTGCCCTTTCTTGCGTTTAAGAGAAAAAAACCAAGGTCTAAAAATTGGGGATAACTTTGCTGATCAGTTTTACTGCACTTAGTGCAGTTGTTTGTGCGTGTGTTTGACATCTAAGATGGCATCTGATTGGCTTCGCTGTACATCAGTTAAGTGATGGGATTGATGATAGGCTTATGTCTATTTTTTTAATGCCATGTGATCTACCCACACTAATTTGCGATCGACTAGCAGATCGCGATTGATGTATTGAGCACCCCTGGCTTGAGCAATTGATGATGCCATTACCCAGGTTGTGCTACTCAAAAGGCAGAGTGAACAGATGTGTGAGGGAAAATCAAGCAGAGTGCAGTTGAGCCATGCTGATTTTGAAGTTAGGTCACTCGGAACTCACAGACAATAATTATGGGGGTTTATTAGGGAAGTTAACAGATTACCATTAAGTCGGGATCATAAAACGTAAATGATACGTTATTGGTCCACAGTAATACTTCTCCTCAGCCAGTAGCCAAATCTCTCTCTGGGTCCTTGGTCTCTCAGTCACATGGCCCCTTGACTTCTACCTCCATGGGCCTGGAAGCCAGCCCCCTGCTCCGCCTCACATCCCTGCAGTCACAGTGCTGGGTCTCTGCTGTCTCATGCTCTCCATGCGTAGACCTCTGGCCTCATTGTGGCATAGCCTCCATTGCCTCCTCCCCTTCAAGTAGGGCTCTTGAACCTACTCTCTGTGGCTCTTCTTCCACGATGGTCCCAGGAGTTGGTTCTGTTCCTGCTTCATAATGAGGAGGGTGGCACCTCCCACTGACCCACTGTTTGCATACTCCCACTCCATCTTTTGTGGAAGTTACAGAGATGAAGAGAAGAGAATTTCAGAAATTTCCCTGAACCACATTTACATATTTTTTCTCTTTACTTTCAGAACAATCCAAATGTTTTAATTTGTATATATATTTTATTATTGTTAGTAAACTCAAACCAAACTCACTGCCAGTGAGTCAATACTGACTCATAGCGACCCCCTGTGGGTTTCTGCGCCTGTAACTATTTAGCAGCTTGAGACTTAAGGCCCAAAGAATGTCATGTAGTGGGATGGACTTTGATTTGAGATCTGTAAATCTTTTCAGAGGAGCTCAGGTAATGCAGTGATTTCAAGCACTGCGCTGCTCATCAAAAGGTTGATGATTCAAACCCACCAGGCAGGTCCTCCACCGGAGTAAGATGAGGCTGTCTTCGTCTATAAGGAGTTACAACCTTGGAAAGCTTAAGGGGGCACTAGCAGTTGTGGAATTGGAGAAGGTTTCGTTGTGTATATTTTTACCAGAATTAGGAGAGGGAAATTACCTGAATCACAAGGAAGAAGAAAATGTTCTAGAATTGAATGTGGTGTTAATTGTAAAACTCTCCTGATATGATTGAAATATTGAATTGTATGACATGTGGATGAAGAAGAAGAAATCTTAGTGGGCAGCCTCTGTCTTGTAGGGTCACTGTGAGTGAGGATTACTCAACAGCAGTGGATTGGTAAGGCATCCTTCCGGTACAGCAATCCAGGGGTTAAGAAGCAGGAGTGAGCCTCCGCTTCTGCCTGACTGGGAGGCCCACTGCAACCACTGCCGTTGCCCAGGGCTGACGCTGCTTGACTGTGAGCCCAGTATCTGCAAGGTCAAGCTCTTGCTAAAACACAGCACAAAGTACTCGGTGTTCATGGTGGCTTTTTAAATGTAATGCAAGTAAAATAGTGGGGACTAGACAGAGAGCTGCCTTATATAAGATGATTGCCTTGCAATGTATGTGTTCCTATGTTATCATAATGTTACAAAACTTCCAAGGGAATTTTCACATAAACAAAGCATTTGAAATCTGTTGACCAGATATAACGCATCCAAAGTTCCTGTCTCCCGTACATATTCATAACTCAGCCAAATCCCACAGGGTGAAAACTCTGTCTCAAGGCCAGTGGGTTTCATTGTTATTTGAGAAACTATTGGTTTGGAAATGGCATGAAATAGATATGAAGATACTATTTGGAGTTTCCATTTTAAAGCCAGATGCCAGCAAAACGTTGAATTTATGAAATGTTGTTTGATTGGCAGCAGTTACCCTGAGCGCGCTCTACTAAAACCAGGCCAGGGAACTCTGGGAAGAGAATGAATGAGTGGAACTTGGGGACATTGGGAAAATGAGGTCTACTTACCAGGAAAGAGTTGATTTTATTTGTTTGTTTGTTTGTTTGAGTTTCACTTTCTTACATTAACCGGGTAGTTTTGTTTTTTCTCCTTACCTCAAGTCATTTGTTTTTAAAAGATGAGGAAATAATGATAAGATAATAAAATTTGTAAGGCTGTCGTCAAATAGGTAGGCTGGGTGTAGACTGGATGCTGCGGAAAAAAATAGAACGAAAACAAAAGACACGCTCCTTATGCGCCAACTGTTTTATTTTAACAGTTGAAACAGTTATTTGGTTTAAAGCAGACTTCCCTGATGCATCTAATCATTTCCTTTTGAGTCTGGAGTCATGGTTCTCATGTGAAATGGAACTTACAAGTCACCCATCTGAGTCCATGTAAACCATTCAACGATTGAAATAATATTCCAAAAGTAAATGTTTAGCTTGAATGAACAATGTGGTATCTAGTTGATTAAAGATCTCATTCATGCGTATTTCCCAAAAACTCTGTGCTAGGAGAGGGCAGTGAGCATGCAGTGGTAGACTTCTCACCTTCCACGTCAGAGATTAGGTTTCATTCTGGCCAAGGCACCTCCGCATAGCCACCCCATATGTCAGTGGGGAGCTCGCATGTTGTCATCATTTTAACAGGTTTCAGCAGAACTTCTAGACTAAGACGGATGAGGAAGAAAGACCTGGTGAGCTACTTCTGAAAATCTGGCAGTGAAAACGTAAGAGTAATGATGGTCTGAATCTTGTAATGGGTCAGCATGAACAACAGCCAGGTGTTAGGTTGAACTAGAGAATACAGGGAAATAGGGGTCAATGTTTCCACCTTGAAGAACCTCTGCTCCACGCATGTGCTACAGTTACTTATCAATCAGGCAGCATAGAAGGAAGGCCAGACACACTGAAAAGTGAGTGAACACCACGGAACAATAGGAGGAGAGTTTTTGTGAGCTGTAAAGGGATAGAAAGAATTCTGAGAGAAGTCATTCAGACATAAGACTTTCATTCTTTTTAACAGAAAATAATTTTGCAGTGATCCTCTTACATCATCTTGTGGCTGTGCTGTGTGGTCCTATTGTTAGATTGTATACCTCACGCTATTTAATTTTGTAATGATTTTAGATTCAACTCTCTTAGTTACCTATTGCATGCATTTCCTAGGGCTGCCACAATAAGATGCCACAAAATGTATTCCATTAAAGAACAGATATTGTTTTACAGCTATGGAGGCTAGACATTCAAATCAATGGACCAACTGGGCAGTGCTCCCTTTGGAGGGTAGCCTTTCTGGCCATTCCCCGCCTCTAGTATCCAGGCATTCCTTAGTTTATCGATGCCTCTTCACATAGCCATCTTTCCTCTGGGTCTATTCTCCTCTTCTATGAAGACAGCATTCAGACCACATTAGGACCTTCTGTTTTTCAGCATGACCGCAAGTTAACTGGTAACATATTCAAAGACTCTATATGCAAACAAGGTCAAGTTCACAGGTACCAGGGGTTTGAACTTGAACACATCATTTGAGGGTGGGGGGGCAGCATAATCCATTCCAGAACAGAACTTGAAAAAACAGCAAAATAAAACTACTTAGATAACTATGTATCTCCAGATTATGTATTTATATAAATTCATGGTTGGAGATGTCATAGTATAAAAATGAGTTGTGCTAATAAAGCAAAGACTGTAATTAATATCTTTCATGACTCCTAATCATTAATTATGTCATAACTTAAGTTTGAAGGGAAAAGTATGACTTGATTTCCTACAACTGAATATTAATTTATTTTTCTTTCATTTTTCTTCAAATGTATGAGAACTATTTCTCACTTAGGAATTACTATGAACTGGAATCACTCTCTTTTGTACAAACAAAACCAAACCACACTTCTTAATTTTCAAAATGTTTTCTTTTTCTAATCCAAGCAAACACAAATGGATGAAATTTTTCCAAGCTCAATTAATTTCTGGCCAAAGAGTTTATCATAAAGCCTGTATTTTGAAGGTGATGTAGCTCTGGGAGGATGGAAAGCAGCTGCATAAAGAAAATGATGGTATAATACTTTAAGAAAATTATTTATAGCTGTGCATACTAATTTCTTCTTCTAACCTGACTATCTTGAATTGGTATAAAATAGTATCACACTACCAAGTTTTTATTGGTTGACTATTAAGCTGTTTCATATGCATAGAGGTGATATAGCACGATAGATAGTTGAATGCTGAGATTTAGGACTTTAACTTTTCAGGGTTCAAATCCCAAGTCTACTGCATTCTTGTTCTCAGCAGATTGTTAAACTCTCTATTGTTTTCTCAACTACAAAACAGAAATAAAAAGCATACCTGTCTTTAAAAAGGAATTAGTCCATGGAAAACAATTAGAATTGTGCCCATGAGCCTTTCTGAACACTTTGTGGTTGTTTTTAATAGATGGGGTTAGATGACCTCTATGTTGTACATCTGCTTCTCTTACTCTCTGTGAGCGACTTGAGAGCAGGTGATCTGACCTGACTCCACTCTGTTGGGACACTGTAACTCACAGCCGTGCAGTCCATTCTGACGTATGCTGACCCTGAAGGTGACCCCGGAAGCCGGAGTAGAATTGCGTCTGTGGGTTTCCAGGGCTTCATCTTTCTCCCTCAGGGTAATAAGTGGGTTTGAATTGCTGACCTTGCTGCCAGCAGCCCAACACGCAACCCACGATACCATTTGGGTTCCTGTGGATCCTCAGAGACATGGGAAATAATGGAATGGGCTTAGCACAGCTCCTCAGCAGGGCTAGATAGTCTCCCCCTAGGGAGCTTCCAAAAATTGTATACAGATGTCTGTGAGTGGCAGAAACCTATAGTAGAGGTCTCTGCCTGGCGTTGTCTGACCACTGAAGGCTAAAGCTGAAGCTTAGAGCTTTTTTTTTTAACATCTAAAAAACTAAATAGATTCATTTATCCAAGATCCCCTAGTGTAAGAAGATTGGGCACACAATCCAGGTTTCCTGGCTTGTAGTTTATAATACTGTTCAAGGACAAAAAGGATTTTTCATAAAGAAATGCCTTGGCTCTCTCAGTCAGTTGGCCAAGTAGCTGTCTTCCAGATTTCTTGGCATAGATGAGTGAGTGCTTCCAGTGCTTCATAACTCGTTGGAACATTTCCGTTGGTGTTCCGTCAGTTCCTGGAGGCCTGGTTTGGCTAATGCTTTCAGCGCGGCTTGCAGTTCTTCCTTCAGCGCCACCACTCCTTGCTCCCGTGCTACCTCTCGAAACGGCTGAATGTCAACTAGTATTTGTGTGGGTTCTTCCCATCTTCTTTCAATGTTTTCTGCATCATTCAATATTTTTCTCAGAGAAACTTTTAATATTGCAGCTGAAGGCTTGAATTTTTTCACGAGTTCTTTGTTTAAAATGTGTTCTCATACATGTATTTGACCCAATAAATCATGACAGGAGATGCGCTCAAAGCTTGCTGGATGAAGGCAAAGAGGACTTAAAGAACTCACTGAATGTCAAGGACTTCGGTCTTCAGTAGGATTGCACCTCCACCTAAATAAAACAGCGATCGTCACAATTGGACTCATAATTGGCATCATGAGAAATGAGGAAAAGATTGAAGTTGTCAAGGATTTAATTTTGTTTGTATCTCAATCAACTCTCAAGGAAGCAGCAGCCAAGATGTGAAATATTGCATTACATTGGGTACATTTGCTGCAAAAGATCTCTTTATGTTCAAAAAAAACAAAGATGCCACTTTGAGGACTAAAGTACACCTGCTCGTGGTATTTTCAATAGTTTCATAAACATGCAAACACTTGATAATGGTTAAAGAAGGCTGAAGAAGTATTGATGGCTACACACATATAAAACTAGTTGCTCAACAATGTTGTAGCATTGACAAAGTATAAAGCACATGGGAATGATTTAGAATGTACTACAATAATATGATAATGATATCCCTAGACTTGAACTGGGGACTTATACAAACAATCATTACAGTAATGGGTTTTGAGCTCTCACTTAATCAAACTCCTAACATACGAACAATTAGCTCTTAGGACATGGCCTGCCTGCTACTCACCCTCATGGAAAGATCACTGAAGACATGCATGTCATAGTAAAGTGTAGTGAATAAACCAGATGGTACACGGCTATCATAAAAAATAGCAGCTTTCCCCCAGATCCTGGATGCTTCCTCCCCCACAACTACCATGAGCCGAATTCTACCTTGCAAGTTTGGATAGAGCAGAGGTTGTACACTGGTGCAGATAGGAGCTGGAGGCACAGGGAATCCAGGTTAGATGATACCTTCAGAACCAGGGGGTGTGAGGGGCAATACTGGGAGAGTATAGGGTGAGTGGTTTGGAAAGGGGGAACTGATTGCAAGGATCTACATGTGACCTCCTCCCTGGGGAACGGACAACAGAGAAGGGGGTGAAGGGAGATGCCGGATAGGGCAAGATATGACAAAATAATAATTTATAAATTATCAAGGACTCATGAGGGAGGGGGCAGCGGGGAGGGGGTGTGAAGAGGACCTGATGCAAAGGGCTTAAGTGGAGAGCAAATGCTGTGAAAATGATGAGGGCAAAGAATGTATGGATGTGCTTTAAACAATTGATGTATGTATATGGTATATGTATGGATTGTGATAAGAGTTGTATGAGCCCCTAATAAAATGTTTTTAAAAAATAGCATCTGGGGTCTTAAAGGTTTATCTTAAAACAAGCAGCCATCTAAATGAGGAGTCAGTTAAGTCCACATGGAAGAAGCACACCAGCCGGTGTGATCCAAAGATAGCTAATAATGAGATCCCAATCTGGAGAAGGGAACAGTATGGAGAAGGGAACTGCTCTGGAGAAGGGAACTGCTCTGGAGAGTAGTTGAAATCCAAAGCCCATGGACAGAGTCCGTGCGTGAGATGAGTCTGCAGTGCCTCCCTGATGCACATTGTCCAGGAACGTCCACAGCCCAAACACCAGAGTGGATTTCAGCCACTGTTCTTAGATTGGAGTAGAAAAACCTATCATTTGATCTCCTTAGGATCCTATTTGAAAATATTCTACATGTTAGTAGTATCTGCTATCTCTTACATTGAGATCTCTATCGCTTTTAGTCATTGTTGATAGATTCTTGTTTAACGTCTGTCCTAATCTTGTATATTTATCTGTACAGGGAAACTGAGATGAGTGGAATTAGGAAGACGGTGACAGAATTGATGACTTCTTGGGGGCATGGAAGGGGAGGGTGGGAGAAATGAGGAGTCTAGCATCAATATGTTAAAAAAGTGGAAAAGATTCCAAAGTTGATGTTGAAAATAACTGCACAGCCCTGTTGAACTGCTGGACGATATGATATATTAGTGACAGGTCAATAAAAAGTATCAATGCCTTTAAATTATGTCATTGGCAAAACATATTGAAATAACCATGGACTCCCAGAAGACCAAGCTGCCATGGAAGAACAGCCAGAATGCTCCTTAAACGCAAGGATGGCAAGACGCCATCTCGTGAACTTCAGGCATGTCATCAGGAGCGCCCAGCGTCTGGGTAAGGACTTCATCCTTGTAAAGCAGACGTCAGTGAAAACGAGGGAGCCCCTCGATGTGATTGGAATAGTGGCTGCAACATGGGGTGCACCTGTGGCGATGGGGATGGCACGGGACATGCCATCCCGTTGTACATGGAGTTGCTCTGAGTCAGACCAACTTTTTTTTTTTTTTGAGTATTTTTTCTTTTTTTTTTTTAAACAATTTATTAGAGGCTCATACAACTCTTATCACATTCCATACATATACATACATCAATTGTACAAAGCACATCTGTACATTCTTTGCCCTAATCATTTTCTTTTCTTTCTTTTTTTTTCCTTTTCTTTTTGTACATTTTATTAGGGACTCATACAACTCTTATCACAATCCATACATATACATATATCAATTGTATAAAGCACATCCATACATTCCCCGCCCCAATCATTCTCAAAGCATTTGCTCTCCACTTAAGCCCTTTGCATCAGGTCCTCTTTTTTTTCCCCCTCCCTCCCCGCTCACCCCTCCCTCATGTGCCCTTGGTAATTTATACATCGTTATTTTGTCATATCTTGCTCTATCCGGAGTCTCTCTTCCCCCCACCCCCTTCTCTGCCGTCCCTCTCCCAGGGAGGAAGTCACATGTGGATCCCTGTAATCAGTTCCCCCTTTCCAACCCACTCACCCTACACTCTCCCAGCATCGCCCCTCACACCCTTGGTCCTGAAGGTATCATCCACCTTGGATTCCCTGTGCCTCCAGCCCTCATATGTACCAGTGTACAACCTCTGCCCTATCCAGCCCTGCATGGTAGAATTCGGATCATGGTAGTTGGGGGGAGGAAGCATCCAGGATCTGGGGGAAAGCTGTGCTCATCGGTACTACCTCGCACCCTAACTGACCTATCTCCTCTCCTAAACCCCTCTATGAGGGGATCTCCAATGGCCGACACTTGGGCCTTGGGTCTCCACTCTGCACTTCCCCCTACACACACACACACACACATATTCTTTTTTTTTTTTTGCATGATGCCTTATACCTGGTCCCTTTGGCACCTCGTGATCGCACTGGCTGGTGTGCTTCTTCCATGTGGGCTTTTTTGCTTCTGAGCTAGATGGCCGCTTGTTTATCTTCAAGCCTTTAAGACCCCAGACACTATCTCTTTTGATAGCCGGGCACCATCAGCTTTCTTCACTACATTTGCTTATGCACCCATTTGTCTTCAGCGATCCTATCATGGAGGTGTGCAGTCAATGATATGATTTTTTGTTCTTTGATGCCTGGTAACTGATCCCTTCGGGACCACTCGATCACACAGGCTGGTGTGTTCTTCCATGTGGACTTTTTTGCTTCTGAGCTAGATGGCCGCTTGTTTATCTTCAAGCCTTTAAGACCCCAGTCACTATCTCTTTTGATAGTCGGGCACCATCAGCTTTCTTCACCACATTTACTTGTTCACCCACTTTGGCTCCAGCCGTTGTGTCGGGAGAGTGAGCATCATAGAATTCCAATTTAATAAAAGAAAGTATTCATGCATTGAGGGAGTGTTTGAGTAGAGGCCCAAGGTCCTCCGCCACCTTAATACTTAACCTATAAATATAGACACATAGATCTATTTCCCCATCCTCCTATATATATTTGCATGTACATGTCTTTGTCTAGACCTCCATGAATGCCCTTTGACTCCTAGCTCTTTCCTCCATCTCCCTTGACTTTCCTCCTGCCCTACTACCATGCTTCGTCGCCATCTGGGCTAGAGTATACCTCTTCTCTAAGCAACCTTACCCTTGATCATTCCCCACCAGGCTTTCCACTCCCCCCTCTCTACCATTTGGGGTCCCATGTTGTTCCCTTTGTCCCTGTGTTTGTTAACACCACTTCCTTACCCTCCCCCACTTCCCCTTATCCCAAGTCCCCCCAGAACTGTCGGTCCCATTGTTTTTCCTCCAGATAGTTCATCCAGCCTGTCTTATTTAGACAGACCTGTGGAGACAATAACATGCATGAAAACAAGACAGAGGAAAACAAAGCAACAGTATCCAGCCAGACAGCAAAACAACAACAAACCACTGACGAAGAACAAAACAAACCACATCATGAAAGAAAAGCTTGTAGTTAGTTCAAGGATCGTTTGTTGGCCCTTTTTACATTAATGATACAAATACATTACATTTTCTGAATGGATATTTGCAAATTCTGCATAAATCATGTTCATGATTTCAATATAGACTATAATTGTTCTTTAACTTAAAATTGTCCGTAATATTTTAACGATAAAATTCATAAATTCTGTTGATTTTTAAAACTATTTCTGAGAAGACTTTAATAATCAACTATAAAGATGGTCATCTATGTTCTCTCTGAAAGTTCACTATTTTGGGCAAGAGTCTCGAACATAATTTTTTAACAAATATATGTGGTATTTTTCCTTCTGACCCATCTCTTCCTTTGACAGTGAAGTTTTAAAAAGGGGTAATCTATTCAACAATATACACATTTTGTTGGCAGAATATTACATTAAACACTGGAAATTCTTTTGGGAAAGTATTTAGGATGAAAGCAAAATACAATTACCAAAATTTTACTCAAGCATTTATAATATCTATAATATACATATTTTGTAATACAGATATACATTTATAATCATTCTCTGTTCTAAGTCTTAGCTACCTGGACCTGGAGTAACAGAAAACACCACAAGTGGATTTTTATTTACAAATAAGTAATAATAAGTAAATGTGGTAGTTACCTACTCTGGTGTCAATTTGAGAGGATTACAAATGAAGGGGTGGAGTCTGGCCTGTCAATCAAGATATACCAATGAGGCCTCTGTGTGGGCATGGCCTTCTCCTGAGAATCCTGGGAACTCCTGTATTTTCCTTCTGTCTCTCTCTCTCTCTCTCTCTCTCTCTCTCTCTCTCTCTCTCTCTCTCTCTCTCTCTCTCTCTCTCTCCTGACTCCCTGTGAGGCATCCCTGAGGAGATATCACATTGACCTACTCTGATGCAGCCCTGGAACCTGGAGGAGCCACGTGAAGACCCCTGCCAGCACTGAGATGCTTACAACGCCACTGGATCCAAAGACTTTCTACCCACTGGCCTGTGTTGTCCTGCATTTGGCATCATTGCATGTGTTTCGTGAGTCTGAAGAGGGCTTTATAGATCGGTATTGGACATATGAGCTAATAACCGACTTATGGGCTTGGATTATACTAAGTTGGGATGCTTTCTTAATGTACAATTATTACCTTTTATATAAAACTCTCTCATACACATATGCCTGTTTATGAATTTGTTTCTCTAGTCTACCCGGACTAACAGTAAATAATTTGTTTTCTCATAGTTCGTAGGCTTCAAGTCTAAAATCAGGGCATGGTCCTCGAGGCAGGTTCTTTGTCTATGTCTGTCTCCATTCGCTACAGAAAGTCTGAGTGCTTCCTGGTGTCTCTCTTCCCTTGTGAGTGCATGTGTTTGTATCTATTCTGCTCTTTCCATAACACAAAGTGATTAGGGCAGAGCTCAGCTCACTGTGGTATGACCACTTTCATAATAAAACTGCTATTTCCTGTAGGGTCATATTTACAAGTACAGGGGTTAGGATTTGAATACATATTTGAGGGAAATACAGTTCAATCTGAAACCAATAGTTACTATGTCCCTTTTCCTCTATACTTGCTATACTTAAAAAAATAATTGTAACCCCAAAACAAAATCAATGAGTGTTTTTTCCTCTCCCAGTGCAAGAACTGCTTAGATAGCTCAAAAACAAAAAACAAATACAAGCCCATTACCGTTGAGCCTATTTTACCTCAGAGCGACCCCACGTGGGTTTCGGAGGCTGCAAATCTTTATGGGAGCAGTTAACCTCCACCTCCTCCCATCAAGCAGCTTTGAATCGCAGGCCTTTCGCATTGACTTGTCATCTTAACAAGAGCTTTGGCAATGGTGAGCAGTCCAGTGGTGGCTGGACAGTGCCATGAAAGGCTTTCAGAAGTTCATGGGGAAATGAGATGAAAGGAGAATGCCATTCTTTCATGACCCTTCTAAAGCTCCCTCGTATTGCCGCCTACACAGAAAGTTAAAGACGCGCAGCTGCACCGGTTCTACTCTCATGTTTAGCTGAGGGGCTTTCAACTTCTTTAACAAGTGCTGGCATTGAGATTGTGTATATAGCTATTTAGCAAACATTCTCAGATGACAAGTTGCTTCTGACTCGTTGTGACCCTGCGCGCAACAGAACAAAGCACTCGCCGGGCTAGTGTCGTCCTCACAGTTGTGATGCGCGAGCCCATGGATGCAGCCACTGGTTGAAAGGTTTCCTCCTTGTTGCTGCTGGCTCTCTGACCAAGCATGCTGCCCTTCTCCAAAGTGAGCTCTCCTGAGAACATGTCCAGAGTACGAGAGACAAACATCTCACCGTGCTTGCCTCTAAGGAGCATTCTGGTTGTACTTCTTCCAAGACAGAAGTGCTTTTTCTTTTGGTAGACCATGATGCTTTCAATAGTCTTCACCAACACCATAGTTCAAATGCATCGTTTCTTCTTCAGTCTTCCTTATTCAGTGTCCAACTTTCACATGCATATGAGGCAATAGAAAAGACCATGGCTTGGGGCAGGTGCACCTTGGTCCTTAAAGTAACCTCCTTGTTTTTCAACATTTTAAAGAGGTCTTGTGCAACATTTTCATGGGAATGGAAAAATGAAACACAGAGAGCTCTTAAGAAATAACCTACCAAATGAAAAGAAAGAAAGTGCGAGCCTAAGTTATAAGTACCAAGGTCCCTCTGTAAAGGAGAGTCTGGTAGCACTGTTGGTTGAGTCTTGTATTGTAATTCAAACCCAGCAGCCACTCTGAGAGAGAAAGATGAGAACACCTGGTCACAAAGTCTTACAGCTTCGGAAACCCTACACAGGGTCAATATGAGTCAGAATCACATCGATGGTGTGTAGTTGTTGAAGGTCCCCGGATGGTACTCAGAAACCCTACGTCAATATGAGTCAGAATCACATCGATGGTGTGTAGTTGTTGTTGTTGAAGGTCCCCGGATGGTACTCAGAAACCCTACACAGGGTCAATATGAGTCAGAATCACATCGATGGTGTGTAGTTGTTGAAGGTCCCCGGATGGTAGAGGCAGTGTGAAATTTGCTAGTAGCTTAAAGGTTAGAAGTACAAACCGACTCAGAAGTGTCACCGAAGAAAGGCCAGGCAATCGGCCTCCATAAAGATTACAGCCATGCATACCCTAGGAAGTAGTTTTACTCC
This sequence comes from Tenrec ecaudatus, assembly GCF_050624435.1. Taxonomy (NCBI): domain Eukaryota; kingdom Metazoa; phylum Chordata; class Mammalia; order Afrosoricida; family Tenrecidae; genus Tenrec; species Tenrec ecaudatus. Next base: position 95,163,141 of record NC_134536.1, read on the forward strand.
TTAACAAACAGGTTGCCATGAGTCAGAAAATGGATGCCATCGCATCAATGTTCTTGTTTTTGCGTGGATGCATAAATAATACGCAGATTATATCACCAGATCATTCGTGCTCCTGTATGATCCTAGTCTTGGAGTCTCAGTGTTTCCCGTTGTTTCTACTAGATCTCTCACTCACAAATCCAATCAATGCTATCTCCTAAATACCAGGGGGCTTCAAAAAGCTCATGAAAATTGGAATTAAAATAATAGAATTTTCTCACAATGTTTTGAAGGCCCCTCATCTTTTCCTAGTCCATTTATTTTTACTCATCCCTAGGGATCCTCAAAGGTCCAGCCAAGACACTTGCCCTTCCTGGTACCAAACATGCACCAAGCAAAGGACAACTTGCTTGCCTCTCCCATCCTGCCTCCCCTTTCAGCATTCCAGTCAGTACATTTGACTTCTCTCAACTTCTACAACATCCTGTGACCTCTGTGCCTTTCCACGTGTACGTGCCTTCCCCCTACAACAGGCAGTTCCTCCACTCTCTATTGAGACGGCATCTGACATGCTGAAGGCTCCTTCTGTGATCTCTCTTCTTTGGGAACCATTTCCAGATCCGTACTTTGGGGGTTAGCAGGCAAGGGTGCAGATCCCTGCTTTGGCTCCTGTCCTGTCCTTTCCATCATAATCGCCACCTCACTTGATGTGCTAGTCTGGGTACTTTAGAGAAACAAATCCACAGAAACTCATGTATAAGAAAGAGAGAGTTTTATATACAGGGTAAGTACACATCAAGAAAACATCCCAACCCAGTGCTACCCAAGCCCAGAAGTCCAAATCAACCCATCTCTCCGACCCCAAACCACAAAGTCCTCCTCCATCTCACAAAACAGACGCAATGATGCCCACTGCAGGAGGAAAGCCGAGTCAGTGAATGTGTAATCATCTCAGCGCAGACAGGGGTCTCCACACGGATGCTCCAGCACCCAGAGCTGCATCAGGGTAGGTCCACGCGGCTTCTCCTCAGTGATGTCTTGCAGGAAGTGAGCAGGGAACTAACTGGCTACAGCAGTTGCACCCTGGTCCGACCATCACAAAGCAAGAGACCCAAGAACTAGACAGGCAAGGCTCACTGAGCCATTTATCCCTCCTCCCTTCAATTAACCCCACATGTGTTTTTGGCCAGGTTGGCACCATAAACTCACTACCTCACTTAATTGCATCCATTTTTGAGTGGTTGAATGTATCTTTCTAGGTAGTACTCTGATGAGAATTCCCTGTGGGCAGGGGCATTGTTTTGTCTTCACTCCCAGGCTCCCAACTCCCCAAGTTCATCCCCAGGAATCCCCAGGTTCCAGTGCCCTTTCCATTCTCTCTCCCTAGTCTCCTCCCTGAAGCCCAGGGAATCTTTATCTAGCCTGGGAGGGGTCTAAAAACCTTCTTTTCTTACCCTTGCTGCTTTCTTCCACATAGTTTGTCTTTGCCAAGGCCTCACTGAAGCAGCGGAAGAATTGATCCCTTTGTCCTCTGCAGTCTGCTAGGTCATCCCTCTGCCAGGACAAGAGCGAACTGAATGGCAGAAAAGTAACTGTCAGGCCACCACACATTAATAACCAGCGCCTGACCAAAGGATGGCATGTGTCCCCGAGCCTTTGGACAGTGCTTGCTGCGGTGCGCGGTGCAGCCCTCTCCCGCTCAAGGGCTGCAGGTCTGAACCTCTGGCACCTGGGAGTTTTACCAGCTGACAGCCATCCGCTCCCAGTTTTCAGCGTTCTCTGAGAATTCATTTGGGCTGGGCTGTAGCAGCGCCTCCTTCTCTCTCACGTCCAACGACTGCTCTGTGCACAAGCATCCGTGTCAGATGACCCAATTAGCAAGGTAACTGCGGATTTACGGATGTCCCTTTACTATTATTACACGGTAGTGAACAGTGTCACAATGTCTCACCACGTCAAAGATTCGGTTTCTAGGTCTGACTAGCATCTGTCCCTCTCTCTCTCAACCCCACAGCACGGCCCCGCTGAAGCAAAGCCTCTGTTCATGTTCACAGACCCGGATAAGAACAGAGAGCCCAGAAAAGAAGGTAAGCACGCGTTTATACGAGTTTACTTACTAATTCATAGTCAACAGTTTCCTGTTTTCTCACATGTGATGAAATTGCTTAGTAGTGACTAAGCAAAAGTAAGCCGGTGTTTACCTTGCTTATTGGCTGATCCCTCCCTGACAAGTATAAAAGTGGACCCTTTGCTGTTGGGTGCTAAGGAGTCGATTTCAACTCCACGTGACCGAGCAAACGTGGCCAGAGGCTTTTCTAGGCTATCATCTTGTAGAAAGCTGTTCGCAGGTCTTCCTCGCAGGGAGTCAGTGGTTCAGCTCAAACCACTAACCTTTGGGTTAGCCGCCCGCGGTGCACTTAGCAATTGCACAACCAGGCCCTTTGTGCCCTAACCTGAGACCCGCAGCGTGGAGGCCTTGTGCCTGCATCACAGGTGCATCACAGGTGCATCACAGGTTACCTTCTTGTGGATGCCATTCTGCTTTATCTCCTTCCCCTACAAGGGCTTAGCTCAAGAATTCCCCCCATGAGCTTACTGAGGACAAAGATCTCAGAACCAGCCTCCTTCCTGGGAAGCTTATCCTGCAGCAGCCAACTCTTAGACTCGGTGATTATCATTTCCTTACATTCATCCAGTTCCATTTCCCCAAACCTCAAAGTGGCAGGGAATTCTGTTTGCTTGGAGCAAATCATGCGAAAGGAGAATTAGAGTTTATTTCGGTGAATTGTGGATCTGAAAGAGAGTCAATGGGAACATTGTTACTAGGAGAGAGAGAAAGCAGGGGAGGCAAAAGTTTGCTTCTTTCTTGCTGTTGGGGAGAATTTTATGCATATATATACTGGGAAAAGTTGGAAGATTAGAAATAAGGTGTGTACAATCCCTGAAGGCAAAGCGGGTACATAAGCAAATGTGGTGAAGAAAGCTGATGGTGCTGGCTATCAAAAGATATAGAGTCTGGGTTCTTAAAGGCCTGAAGATAAACAAATGGCCAGCTAACTGAGAAACAACAAAGCCCCCATGGAAGAAGCACACCAGCCTTTGAGACCCCAAGGCGTCGAAGGCCTGAGGCATCAGGCATCAAAGACCAAAAAAAACATAGCACTGTGAATGAGGGGGAGTGCAGAGTGATGACCCATGGCCCATCTGTAGGCAATTAGAAATCCCCTTGCAGAAGCAGAAGGGTCAGGGGAAGAAGACAAGCCAGTCAGGGTGTAGTGTAGCAATGACAAAACATACAATTTTCCTCTAGTTCTTGAATGCTTCCTCCCACCCACTATCATGATTCCAGTTCTACCTTACAAAGCCAGCTGGAGCAGAGGATGCCCACTGGTACAGATAGGAACTGGAAACACAGGGAATCCAGGACAGATGAACCCCTCAGGACCAGTGGTGAGAGTGGCGATTCCGGTAGGGTGGAGGGTCTACATATAACAGAATCTATATATAACCTCCTGCCTGGGGGATGGATAGCGGAGAAGTGGGTAAAGGAAGACGTCAGATAGTATAAGATAAGACAAAATAATTAGGGTTCATGGGGGAGTGGGGATGGAGGAAGGAGGGGGGAAGTGAGGAGGGAATACCAGCGGCTCTAGTAGAAAGCAAATGTTTGAGAATGATGAGGGAAACAAATGTACAAATGTGCTTGACACAGTGGATGGATGTGTGGATTGTGATAAGCGTTGTACAGAGCCCAATAAAATCATTTAATTTAAAAAGTAAGGTATATAAATTGAAAGGTGAAAGTAAAAAAATGACACATTATGAAATTCTCTAAAAATAACTTTAGTCATCTGGAGAGTAAAGCTGATGCTTGTTATATAAAGTATGAATTACAAATAACCAGATTTTTAAGCCAATTGATTTTGACTGTGCATCTGGAGCAAATCAAGTGAAAAAAGTCAGGATTGTGAGAAGCAATACTCACTGTGCCCTTTGGTGCAAAGGGATCATGTTGATTTCCACCTGGGCCCTGGAAGCATCTGAGCCGGGACGAGGCAAACTACTCTGCTGTGAGTTATTTCGAATTTCCTTAGCTCACACAATTCTACTTCTAATGCTAATTTTATGTTTCTTATTTTGAAATGTTATCAATACCTACTGCTGTCAAGTCAATTCTAACTCATAGCAACCATATAAGATAGAGTAAAACACCTCCATGGGTTTCCAAGTCGGTAAGTCATTAGAGAAGCAGGCTGAACTGACTCATCTTTCTCTCTCAGTGAACTTAGTGTGTTTGAACTTCTGACTTCTTGATTAGCAGCCTAACAATATATTGCACAACCAGAGTTCCTATATTAGATTAATAATCCTTACTAAATACTAACTTGAGGGCCTGAGCAGTACACTGTGTTTTGTTTTGGTTTATTTGGCACATTTATATATGCATTTATCTGTCCTTTTGTTTAAGTTCCCCCTGGGATATATCACATCTGAGTGTCACACACTGAGTGGTAATACTCGGGCTATAAAGGAGACACGTTGATTTTCTTTGATCTGCCCTCAAATTCACACCACACTTACCCCATGTTAATAAGAGTTCAGAAAGCTTTCTCTTCCTTGTTGAATAATTACAAAACAGAGTGGATAATATCCAAGTATGTGGTCTAACAGCTCTCTTGAGCATTGCCTCATTACTGATGTATAGTACACTCAAAACACATCTGTAATCCCAACCCTCTCATGAAGGACAAGAGCTCTTTCCATACTGTTGATAAATTTCTTTTTGTAAGATCTGGAGTCCACCTGGATGGAAGAAGCACACCAGCCTGTGTGATCATGAGGTATCAATGGGATCACGTATCAGGCATCAAAGACCCAGAACAAAAAATCATATCAATGAGGTATAGTGCAAAGTGGAGAACCTGAGCCCATCTGTAGACAATTGGACATCCCCTTACAGACGGATCACAAGGAAGAGACAAGCCAGTCAGGATGCAGTACAGCAATGATGAAATATACAACTTTCCTCTAGTTCTTGAATGCTCCCCTACCCCACCCCACTATCATTATTTCAATTCTACCTTAAATATCCAGCTAGATCAGAGCATGTACATGGGTACAGATAAGAGCTGGAAACACAGGGAATCCAGAACAGATAAACCCCTCAGGACTAATCATGATAGTAGCGATATAAGGAGGGTAAGGAGAAGATGGGGGCGGGGAGCTAGGGGGAGCTGATAATAATCATCTATATATATTACCCCCTCCCTGGAGGATGGACAAAGAAAAGAGGGTAAAGGGAGACATCGGTCAGTGTAAGGCATGAAAAAAATAATAATTTATAAATTATCAAGGTCCATGAGGGTAGGAGGATGAGGGAGGGATGAGGGAAAAAAAGAGCTGATACCAAGGGCTCAGGTAGAAAGAAAATGTTTTGAAAATGATGATGGCAACAAATGTACCAATGTGCTGGACACAACGGATGGATGGATGGATTGTGATAAGAGCTGTGAGTTCCCAATAAAATGATTTTTAAAATGTTTTCTTTTTGTCTTTAAAAAAACACACCGGTGCAATTATATTCAGCACATGAAATCTAAAAGAAATTGATAATAACCATACTTTATAAATGCTTCCTAGTTGAGTGAACTACACCATGAGGGGCCATATGTAACCTCCTCTGGCTTCCCTGCTGCCATGTGGCAGGGGTCAGACATGCCTCCACGCTCCCTCTTTCCTTTCCTACTCTGACGCCTGCCGTTCAACCCCACACTCTACGGCTATGCTGGGTTTGATAACTTGTTGTGATGGCCACGCAGAATTCACAGACAATACTCACAACTATGGAGGCTTATTAAAGAAGTTAATAGGTGACCACAAGTCAGGATCATGGAACAGTGAAAATGCAGCGATTGATCCACATCAACAGCTCTCCTCATCCAACGTGCACGTCTCTCTTGTCTTCAGCTTCTCAGCCATGGGGAGCCTTGGCCTCTGTTTCTGTGCACCAGGATCTGCCTGTTACTCTGTCTCATGGTCCTGTAGCCTCAGCTCTGCTCCTCCGGCGCTGTTGCATGGTCTCGGCGACACAATCTCTGGGACCTCTGGTCCCAGCCTCAGTCACTCAGACAGTGATTCGGAATGTGCTCTTCCAAGGGTCCTGGGCTTTCTCTCTCTGCTCTAGCTTCAAAGATGGCTCATCCTGAAAGCCAGGGGGATGGTAACAAAAACTGATCAATCTGCCCTATTAGTGTTGCACAAGCCCTATTTGTACAGCCCCACCCAATCATTTCACTCCACCACACCTGTGTTCGGGGCTACTACCTGTTTGCTGGTCTTTTATATTGTGGTGACTTGCATGGTGCTATGATTCTGGAATTTATACCAATGACATTTCAAATACCAGCAGGGTCCACCCATGGTGAACAGGTTCAGTGGAGTTTCCAAACTGAAATAGGCTAGGAAGATCTGGTGATATACTTTTAAAAATTAGACAGAACCCCTATAGATCACAACAGAACATGGTTTATTATAGTCCTGGAAGGTTAGCTCCCTGGTGACTTTCCCCAACAATGAGTTCAAGTATATCATTGACCATGACAGTGGCACCCAAAACCAACCCAAACTTACTGCCATTGACTCAACACCAACTTCCAGTGACCTTATAGGACAAGGTGGAACAGCCCACTGTGAGTGTCCCAGACTGTAACTCTTTACGGGCGGAGAAAGCTCTTCTGTGGAGCAGCTGACTGTTTCAAACTGCTGGCCTTGAACTTGGCAGCCCAATGAAGGTGTAACCACTTCCCAGCCGGACTCCTGTCAACAATGAATGGGACTGGACCTGCCAAGGTCTCCTCCCGTTGCTCCACGCGAGACTGAGCCAACTCAAAGGCGGCTAACGATGTTAGTGCTCTAGGCACCATGCTGAGTCTACCACACGTATTTGGCCAACTTATTCCTTATAAACCAATGAGATAGGTTTTAATGGCCCACTTTTGATAATTAAGAAAACTGAGGTTCTGAGAGTCTTAAGTAATTTGCCTCAATTCACATTAGAAAATCTCCTCTTTCCCCTTAGCTTTCCTTCTGTTTAAATAACCTAATTGCGTAGCTTTCTCTCCTCTCCACTTTACACTACTCCCCACTCCTTCCCCTGCTACACACTGGCTGTCTCCTCCTCACCGTCTATCTGTACACGGCACTCTCGCTCAGTGTTATCTCGGAGGCCTTGCTCACTGAAAGACGGACGGGCTGCCGAATGAAATCACAGAAGGCAGAGATAAAGCATCTCATCTTTCTCTCCTAAGCCTTTGATCTCTTCAACTTCCTTGTCCATGAGTATGTTCAAGGTCTCCAGTTCCATCAGAGCTAAAAATAATGCACCATGTGTGGTATCCCTGAGTGGCATTTTCTGGAACTTGAGTCTGGGTAAGAACAACTGGGGAGACAGGATGACCAAATTCTGAAAATGGGTGTGAGAACGCCTTATCCTCTGCCCTGTGCCCACTGCTAAGATGCTGCAATTCCGTTTTCAGACCCCAGAAAGTGATCATAGGCTTTCTTGGAAAAATCAGTGCAGAAAGAATTATTTCTGTTTGTTCCCCTCAAAGAATGTGGTTTAGCAAGTTGTTTCAAGAGCGTGAAACAAATTTATTCACTGAGGGTGTAATGTAATTCAAGATGTATCTGTCAACCACTCCATTATTCCAAGTAAGCCGAAAAGTTAGTTAGAAGGAAATGTTCACTAAACTGCTCATGTTTGATAAATATAATGAAATTAATTGCAAATCGTTGGAGGAAATTTTCCTCTCAAACAATATTTGGTGACCATTTTGAAAAGATTGTATTAAAAAAAAGACTTCTTGTCAAGCTAAAGATGGAAATACCTAAGTCCATATTCCGCCTAACTTTTGGTGATGATGTAGGATAGACATTATGCTGCTATCCACACGGTCAGCTGTTCAAGCCCACCAGTTACTCCTCAGGAGAATGATGAGGCTCTCTGCTCCCATGAAAATTTAGTCTCAGAAACACTCTATGAGGTTGCTATCAGTCATAATCAACTCAATGGCAGTGAATCTGGCTTGGTTTGATTCTGATAATACAAAATATATTTTCCCACAATAAAAATTAAAGTGTCATTTTTTTTATGTAGTACTAATACGTTTGAGGAGCCCTGCTGGTGCAGTGCTTCAGCACTCCATGACTGAACTAAAGATTGCTCATTTGAACCCACCATGAGGTTTCAGGGGAAAAAACATGTGGCAATCTGCTTCCATGGAGAGTGTCGCACAGAAAACCCTTTCAGACAGCTATGCTGTCATATCGTGTGGCTATGAGTCAAAATTGACTCAAACATCACCAATATGTTCACTTCTAAAACTTTAAAGTGATGCAAAGACATAAAACTTATATGAAACCCCCACACTGAGCAAACTAAATTTTGTGACCAGAATTTTATCTGCCTTTTTGTACTCATGGAGGAGGTCCGGTGGTGTAGTGGTTATGTGTTAGGATGCGATCCCTGTGGTCAGCGGTTCCAAACCACCAACAGCTCTGCAGGAGAAAGACTGGGCTTTCTACTCCCCTAAACAGTTACAATCTGGAAAACCCAGAGTGCTTGTTAGGGGTCAGCATTGACTCGATGGCAATGAGCTTGGGTTGGTTTTGTATTCCTACCATCCTGGGAGCATAGTGGTTATGAGTCTGGCTGCTGGCTGCAAGGTCAGCAATTTGAAGCCCCCAGCTGCTCCGCAGAAGGAACGTGAGGCTTTCTCCTCCCAGAAAGAGTTACAGTGTAGGAAACCCACGGGGGGAGTTCTGCCTTATCCTGTAAGGGCACTGTGAGTCACATTCGACTCAATAGCAGTGAGTATGTTTGTATGGTTTTTAGTTTTGTGCTCAGATACACCTCTAAAATTAAGTCAATCAGTTTTTCTTGTCACTGGAAATTTAGAAATGGCAGCCACTGGGGTCCAAAAAAATTGAGGAGTAAACTTTCAGAAAGCTTTTTCCCTACTCTAAAGAATTAACTCATATGCATATGAAAGTTGAACATTAAATAAAGAAGACCAAAGAAGAATTGGTGTGTTTGGATCATGGTGCTGGAGAAGAATATCGAAACTACCATGGACTGCTAAAAGGACAAGCTGATCTGTCTTAGAAGTATGGCCAGAGTGCTCCTTAGAGGCAAGGACAGTGAGCTTTGTCTTCTTATCTTTTGGACACGTTGTTAGGAGATCCCAGTCGTAGAGAAGGACATCAGGTTTTGGAAAGTTGATGGGCAGCAAATGAAGCAGGTCCTCAAAGAGACGGATGGAGACTGTGGCTGCAGCGATGGGCTCAAGCAGAGCAATATTGTGAGGATGGCACAGCGCCAGGAAGTGTTTCGTTCTGTTATGCATAAGGTTGCTATGGGTTGGAACCGATTTGTTGGCACCTAACAATAACAACAACAAGGAAGGGTCCACTGAAAGATATTGGCTCCTTTTCTCTTTTCCATTGTCAATGGTAGTTGCCACTTCCAGAAAAATTTCTATAGCCATCTTGATACCAGCCTCAGAAGGAAGCTATTTCAAAAAAAGAACAGGGATGAAAGAATCATAGAAAGATGAATGTTGTGAAGAATCATAGAAAGACATTCTGGGATGTCGCTCTTATGGGCCATCCTGACTCTGGACTTTATGTATGTGAGCCTATAAATGATCTTATTGCTCAAACATCTCTTACTGGAATTTCGTGCTACTGACAGCTGAATGCATCCTACCAAACACATTATCTTTCACCACAAAAGAGATTTAACTCTTCTAAAGGGTCAACCATGTATTTTCTGAACGACTTCTAGGTTACCAACTTATTTAGAAAGTCATCCCCAATATATAGGATATGCATATGCTCTCCTAAATTTTTTCTTTACGTCTTCATTATTATATTTAAATTTTTTAATTTTAGTCCAGTATTTTTCTATGTTCATCATTGTTTTTCAAATGGATAGCTAATTATACTAGTACTGTTGATGAAATACACAATTTTATTCCCTTTGAAGTGAAATACCACCCCTGTCTGACATTCAGTTCCCATGTATTGTGTAATTCTTATACTAGTCCACAAATTTGTTAGCCTTTCCCTTTCCTAACACCCAACTATTTTAACTAAATTGCCTTTATAATGTATTTTAATATCTGGCAAAGATTCCTCCTCATTATTTTTCATGTTCATACACTTGTGGCTTCTCCTGAGCATTTATTCTTCTATGTAAATCATAAGATAATTCAATTTTCTAAGACTATAGAGATATTAATTTGAATTTCATCAAATGAGTATAATAAATTGAGCAGAATTGACATACTTATGATATTAAATCTTCCCATGCAAGAACTGGTTATATTTTTTCATTTGTTCAGCTCTTGATGTAGCCCTTCAGTAAGATTTTATCATTTTCTTCCTATAATCTCTGAACCTTTCTTATTAAATATATTTCCATGTATTTTTAAGTTTCCCTGCTATTGAGACTGGATTGTTTCTCCCATGTCAAATTCTAGATGACTGTTGCTGATATAGAGTCCTACTATTACTTTTTAAATAGGTTATTGTCTGCTCAGGTACTTCACCAGATGCCCTTATAGTACTTACAAAATGAAGTCTTTTGGTTTGACTTTTATTCTTGGTTTTGCACAAGTATTATTTGTCATATTTAGGTGATTTCCTTCTATATCTATATTAGTAGGAATGACTGCTGAATTTAACCAAAATGCCTTTGAGTTTGTAAATCCTAGTAACAGGATTTTCAGTCATGAATATACTGACATATTGTATTATTAAGGTTATCACCTTACATTTTGGAAATTAATTATGTTAGATCACCGATGATATACTTTCATTTGCTATTTTTTATTTTAAAGTTCACACATATGTTCATTAAGTATTATTAGATTATTGCTTTATTTTTCTGTTATTACTTTCCAGCCTTAGTATTCACATTATGCTGGCTTAAATGTACTGGAGAGCTTGATTGGTGTTTTTACATGTTAAAGTCATTTAAGTAGTATTAAATCACTCACGACATGGATGGAGAACATTATGTTGAAAGAAATTAGCCAATTACATAAGGATACATAGTATGTGAGGTGTGGTAGTTACATAATCTGTTGTCAATTTGAGACTTGAGTGAATGGGTAGAGTTTACCCTGTCAATCAGGTCGCAGTTTGATCACCTCATTTGTAGGTGATAAGGAGATATATAACTCGCTGGAGCCAGGACACACGCTCACTCCCTGAGAGACTCTCTACTGACAAGACACATGGAACTATGCTGATGGCAGTCAGAGCCCTGGAGCCAGAGGAGCCAATGTGGAGACCCACACCAGCACTGAGAAGCTTCCACCACCACTGGATCCACTAGACTTCCTACCCACTGGCCTGCGATCTTCCTGCACTCGGCATCGTTGCATGCGTTTCATGAGTCTGAAGAGGGCTTTATAGATTGTTATTGGACATATGGGGTAATATCAGACTATGGACTTGATCTGGACGGGGATGAGTTGTTTTCTCAATATCCAACTGCTCTTGTGTATACAGCTCTTTCTTACGCACATATGAGTGCCTATGAATTTGTTTCTCTAGTCAACCTGGACGGATACGTTAGGCCACTGTTCTAAGGAGGAAAAAGAAAACAAGATAAAGACTTCCATACCAAAGGGTTTGGAGAACACCACTGGGGTAAAAACAAGGAGGGAGGATAAAGCAATGAGCTAGACGGTTGATGAGTGTTCTTGGGTGAAGTGGAAGATGGTGAGCCACAGGAGGGAAAAGGGAAATCGAGGACCCAGGAAGGCGTAACCTGATTTGGGTGTCAAGGGGTGGGAAGGGTGATTAGTAGTTTAGAGTGTGAAATACAAAGTTAACCATCTGAAATGTAAACTCCTACCTAAGTTACAATTTTAAAACTTTTTAAGAGAAAAAAATATTTCCCCCAAATGTCAATAAATAGATAACATTTAATTATTTATACATTAAAGGAATTAAAATAGACTAATGCTTTTTAGCACAATAAGCGCTCCACAGTCACCTCTTGACAATGCTGATGAATGCATACATGCTAAAATATTATAATTAGTCAATGCAAAAAATAAAATATGTATTTCAAGATGAATTGAACAGAAATCAAAAGCAACTTGGCTCTCCATGTTTATTCCACAATGATAAGTAGAGACAAATCTTCCATTCCCTCCTCCACCTCCTCCCCCCCGGACGCGCCGCTCTAGACCCCGGCTTCGGACTGCTGGGGGCCACCAGACCATGTCGACCATGGAGAAACACCTGTTCAACCTCAAGTTCGCGGCCAAAGAACTGAGCCGGAGTGCCAAGAAATGCGACAAGGAGGAGAAGGCCAAGAAGGCCAAGATCAAGAAGGCCATTCAGAAGGGCAACATGGAAGTGGCGAGGATACACGTGGAGAATGCCATCGCCAGAAGAACCAGGCCGTGAATTTCCTGAGGATGAGTGCGCGGGTGGACGCGGTGGCCGCCCGCGTCTAGGCGGCGGTGACGATGGGCAAGGTGACCAAGTCGATGGCAGGCGTGGTGAAGTCGATGGGCGCGACGTTGAAAACCATGAACCTGGAGAAGATCTCTGCCTTGATGGACAAGCTCGAGCACCAGTTTGACACGCTGGACGTCCAGACGCAGCAAATGGAGGACACGAAGAGCAGCACGGCGACGCTGACCACTCCCCAGAGCCAAGTGGACATGCTGCTGCAGGAGACGGCCGACGAGGCCGGCCTCGACCTCAACATGGAGCTGCCTCAGGGCCAGACTGGCTCCGTGGGCACGAGCGTGGCCTCGGCCGAGCAGGACGAGCTCTCCCAGCCGCTGGCCCGCCTGCGGGACCAGGTGTGAATCCGGAGCCGCTCGGCCCGCGCCTGGTTCAGGACCGCTGCCACTGCCGCCGCCTGCGAAGCTCTCTTCCGAGAGACGCTTGCCAACTAGAGATTCGGAATCCACCGGAGCGCGGAGATGCTCGTTGTCTACACGCGTCGATCTTTGGGCTCACAGCCACCTCTAAAATTCCAGGCTTTCTTTGCTCTGGACTGAATTTTATAGTTCCGTATCACTTGTGATGATGTGTATTTTTATAGCTGCCTTTGACAGAAAATTACTGCTTAGTTTGGGGGTCTCTAGATCTACGCAATTGGTCAGAACTCATTTCCGTGTCCCCCGTTGTATGCCCAGAATTATCCAATCGAAGGTCTGTGTCTCTTTTTTTCCATGTTAATTGTTATTAAAAAGATTAACAGGCGGTGCATAAAAGTGTAGAGGGAGGGAGATTACTTATTTTGATGACATGGCTATGAACTCTTCCCGCCTCGTCCTTAAATAGATTGTTCTGTTTTTCTGTGTGTTTTGTTTGTTTTGCCACCAAAGTGAGACCACAATTTGGCCTCTCACATTTTTGCTAACATGACCTTAACACGTTTTTGCACACTACTGTTTACATTCTGTAAATTTGTTTCCATGCAATAAAAAGCTAGGTGGGTTAGTTGTACGGACCTGGAAATAAAAATGCCCCATAGCCTCAGTGCATTTTTGCTGTCTTATATTTTTGGTTTACCAAATTATGATTTTGAAATACACTTGATATTTCTTTCAAATGAGCTTAACGTTTGTTATTTCAAATGAGCTATGTATTTTGAGTTATTTTCCTATTTCAATCTTGCTAAATTAGATTTCTTTTTTTTTTAATTAGATTTCTTATAATTACTATGTTCAGTCATGTGACTTGCTCTAATATTGTCAAAGAACTGTTGATTGGTTGGGGAAAATCCTGGACTGTGTTTGTTTTTTGTTTTGTTTCTAACAACCAAAAATAGAAATAAAATTAAAACTATCTAAAAAAAAATCTTTCATTCTCCTTACCCTTTCGTACCCTTATCTTGATTTCAAGAGGAAGCTCCATGGTAGCTTAGAGATAAATCAGAATTCATATATATCCACAGATTTGCGTATGTGCACTTTCCTCCCTGCGAGCACTAAAGCATGACTTTTTGTTGATAAAAGGTCCTCAAAACCCTTGAAATGAGAGATTGTTAATTTTCTTATGTCCTCTTCGTCTCAGTGACTAATTGTTTTCAAAACTACTAAGTTGCCAGTCTTGAAACTCATGGTCTAGTGCTCTTTATCCTCAAGGTCACTGCCTTTGGACATCACTACATTCATTGAGGACGTCACAGTTGACTCATAGTCTTGCTCTTTTGGTTTGCCTCAGCCTCTTAGAACACGTGATGCCTGTGTGCCGTGCCAGTCACCAAATCCTCCGCCTTCCAAGCCCTCAGCCTTCCCTTCATCTGCAATTCTCATTTCCATTACACTTCAGTACTATCCCCGTGACTGATAAATCCTGTCATAAAAAACTTTTTAAAGTATTTAGTTACACTGAGCATTATTCTGAGTTTTGTGTGCATTAGTTCATTCAGGTATAACAAATAAGTTAAAATTATTTTCCTATGAAAAATGGATCCATAGAGAATGGCAGAGGCAGGGGGATACAACTAGCTAGCCTCATGCAAAGCACTATTGGAACTCAGACAAACTGCTCCTGACTACATTATTGCACCTGGCCTGCAATTGTCACCTTCTGTCTTTTAACCATTTTTATACCTGTACTCTTGATAGATTTGCCCTTTATTGCCATCAAAACATATTGCTTCCTTTTTTAAAAAGTTTTATTGGCACACAATCCTATAGTTCAATCACTCAGTCATATCAAGGTGAATTGTGCAATCATTAACACTTGAATTTTAGAACATCCGTCTCACATGGTTAAATTGCTTTTAAAGTGAGTTGTGCGATCACAATCAGTTCTAGTGCTCCCTCTTTCCCTATCACCTTCATTTTCTTTTCTTTTTAAAATCATTTTATTAGGGGCTCATACAACTCTTATCACAATCTATACATACATCAATTGTGTAAAGCACATCTGTACATTAATTGCCCTCATCATTCTCAAAACATTTGCTCTCCACTTAAGCCCCTGGCATCAGGTCCTCATTTTTCCCCCTCCCTCCCGTTCCCCACTCCCTCATGAGCCCTTGATAATTTATAAATTATTATTTTGTCATATCTTGCCCTGTCCGAAGTCTCCCTTCACCCACTTTTCTTTTGTCCGCCCCCCTAGGAAGGAGGTCACATGTAGATCCTTGTAATCGGTTTCCCCTTTCCAACCCACTCTCCCTCTACTCTCCCAGTATCGCCACTCACACCGCTGGTCCTGAAGGGATCATCCGCCCTGGATTCCCTGCGTTTCTTCTGTACCAGTGTGCATCCTCTGGTCTAGTCAGATTTGTAAGGTAGAATTGGGATCATGATAGTGGGGGTGGGGGTGGGAAAGGAAGCATTTAGGAACCAGAAAACATTTTGTTTCTTGTAGAGTTTTAATCTATCAGACTTCTGCTGGCTTCACTTACTTCCTATCTTGGATTGAAAACTATTATTGGCCATCACTTTGCTTTCAACTACACTTTCCCAAGTCTCCTTAATTATTTATAGATCTACCCTTCATATCATAGCTTATTCTCTAAGCCTCACTCTAAATACAGTTATTTGAAGTTGTTGCGCTGTTTTTCTCCCCTGCTCCGTCTCCAGGTTGGCAGATCCTGCTGACTGACTGCGCTGAGCATGCAGGAGCTGAACCCAGCGGGCTCCCACGCCTGCTCTGTACCTCCAGGCCGTCTACCAACCTGGCTCTTCTTCCAAGTCCTGATAGTAACTGTTTACTCTGCAACTTCTCCATAATTCTATTCCCCTCAATCTTCCCCCCCCCCACCTCCCTCCCCTCAATCTTGTCAATGACCTTTTCGGGAAAAGATTTACTTTCTAATATGACAGGAGTGTGGGGTCCCTCATAAATAAACACCTTCCACTGCCCTTTTTCTGCCTTCAAGTTTTCCAAAATTCTTAAACTTTCCTAATCTTTCCTGAAATTTTTAGAGAAAGCAGTAGTCCCATTTCTCTTCAGGACTCTCCATTTATCCTTGAATCCATCATCTTTGGCTTCCTTTGGTTGATATATCTATTAAGTCTTCTCCTTCTAAAATTTAAGTTTTGATCAGGATAAATTGCTATGCTACAATCATGAAAACAACAACAAAAATCTAAATCTAATGGTTTGATTGTTAAATATTATGTATCTCTCCCACCAGATCGATTGTGGATCTGGGCAGTTCTCCAGAGCACCGTATTTTCAGGTGGTGATTCACAAATGCAGACTGCAGTATGAGGCCTCCTTGGCTCTTGTGGAAGGGGAGGGAAACCCTGGAGAGTCATGTGTGGGCTTTTCACTGCCTGAGACAAGAAGTAATATTTGTCACTTTTGTTCACACTTTATCATCCTGAACTAGTCAGATGTCTGTGCTTAACAGCAAGGGAGCTAGAAATGAAGCTTTCTGACTTACTAAACTGTGGATATAAAATGGATTTGCGGACCATGGAATATTAGTTTTGTTGCCTTTTGTACCTTCTATCTCTCACTTTTTTTACTCAATCTTTTGCCTCTGTCACAAATAGTACCATGTTGTCAGGAGAGACCAGTCCCTGGAGAAAGTGCACCAGGCTGTGTAAAAATATCAGGGCATCAAAAAAGAGGAAGACCTTCCAGCAGATGGACTGACACCGTGGCTGCAAGCATGGTTGTAAGGCTGGCACAGGGCCAGGCAATGCTTCATTCTATTGTCCGTAGGATCGCGAGGAGTCAGACCAACCCCACAGCACTGACAATAGCACCTGCGTGTCTGAAGGGCGTCTTTGGAAGCTAGTGCTCTAGCCCTAGTCACCTCTGTCCATCCATTGACAGAAAAGTTACCCAATTGCTGCAATTTAATTTCTATTCTTGTCAAAATGAGTTTGCTGCCAGGCCCTTGGAAAATGAGCTATGCGGCACCGCAGGCTTATTATTGCACTTACCTTTTCAATACATCCCCCACAGTCTGATCACACTGTGTCCTTGATGTTAACCATATCGATCATGCATTCCTATGCCCCACTGCCTCAGTCTATGCGATTCCAGCGTCCATGCAGGTGGTTTTTCTTCTTGGTACGTGCTTTCTCCATCTCTTGCTTCTGCAGCATCCCGATTCAATTTGAAAACCCAGCCGCAATCTTATTTTATTTCTGTAGCTTCCCATAAACAGATAGAAAAAAGTTCTTATGGCTACAGGTAACAAATGAACTCGATTTAACCTATATCATTGAAAAAAACAATAAAACTCATTGCAATCGAGTTGAATCTGATTCATGGAGCATAGGACTGCTCCAAAGGGTATTCTTTTTTATTAAGTACTTAAATTGGGGCTCTTACATCTCTTATCACAATCCGTACATTCATCCAGTGTGTCAAGCACATTTACACATATGCCGCCATCATCATTTTCAAAGCATTCTCTTCCCACTTGAGCCCCTGATATCAGCTCCCCATTTCTTCCCCCTCCCTCCTCTGCCGGCCCTCCTTCACAAACCCTTGATAAGTTGTAGATTATTTTTTCCCATATCTTACATCATCCTCTGTCGCCCCTCATCCACTTTTCTGTTATTCGTCCTCCTGGGAAGGGGTTCTAGATTGATCCTTGTGATGGATTCCCGCTTTCTCCCCCCACCCTCCCCTAATCCTCCTGGGATCTCTACTCTCATTGTTGGCCCTGAGGGGTTTATCTTTCCTGGATTCTGTGTGTTGTGAGCTCTTATCGGTATCAGTGTGCATGCTCTGGTCTAATCCAATTTGTAAGGTAGAATTTAGGTCATGATAGTGGGATGAAGGAAGCGCCAAAGAACTAGAAGAAAGTTGTACGTTTCATTGGTGCTGTACTGCACCCTGACTGGCTCATCTCTTCCCCTGAGACCCCTCTGTGTGGGGATGTCCAATTGTCTACAAATGGGCATTGGGTCTCCACTCCATACCCACACACCTCCCCCATTCACCTTGGGTATGTTTGTTTTTCCTGGGTCTTAGATACCTAATACCTGATCCCATCAGTACCTTATGAGCACACAGGCTGATGTGCTTCTTCCATGTGAATTTTGTTGCTTCTCAGCTAGATGGCCACTTGTTTATCTTCAAACCTTTAAGATCCCAGATGCTATATCTTTTGATAGCCGGGCACCATTCAGCTTTCTTTACCACATTGTCTTATGCACCCATTTTGTCTTCAGCGATCTTGTCGGAAAGGTGAGCATCACAGAAAGCCAGATTGTTAGAAGAAAGTGTTCTTGTGTTGAGGGAGTACTTGAGTCGAGGCCCAATGTCCATCTGCAACCTTAATTCTTAACATACAGATATGAGTACATAGTAATCCCCTCTCGTTTTATATATATTTACATATGTACATGCCTGGATTTGGGCCTCTATAAGTATCCTTTGCCTCCAGGTTCTTTCCTCTATTGCCCAAAGGGTATTCTTGACTGTGATTTTTATGGAATTAGATTTTCACACCTTTCTTTCCTGGATCCTCTGGCTGAGTTTGAACCACCTACCTTTAGTTTTGTTATGCAATACCACCCATTCAATCCAAATCATAGGGTACTGTTATTGTTTGAATGCTTACCTAACCTTCTATCTAAACTGTCTTGCACTTAAAAAGCTTTCAGTAAATGCTTCGTGACTAAATGACTTAAGAAATCAATAAATAGGAAATTTTCTGCAAAGTGATAGTGGAAGGTACATATGAGAAGGTTTTAAACTATTATTTATGTTAGAGATCTGTTTAATCTACATACCATTACTTTTCTAATTTGGTTCATAGCAGAAGGTGCAGGAGATAAAGAATTACTAATGGCATTATAATGTATTATTTATACAATGTTAGGTAAACATTGTGTAGTACAATATACATATTAAAATATCCATTTCAAGGAGGAAAAATGTGTCTCAATATTTATAATATAATGCATTGCAGTAAAGACTACGGTGTTCTGGCATGCCTCTCATGTGATTCGTGAAGATGTCTATAACATCAGTAATGCAAAAGTGAGTTGTACTATGCATGCCTGAGATGTTATAAATGAATGTCTCCTTTAATATGTAACATTAATGCTGGAAAAGAGTTAGCTAATTAATACTAATACTAAAGCTAACCAAATATTTAAGGAAAGGTCTTTTTGAGTATTCTGAGAAATTTTATAATTATTAGTCAGAGTTCCTTAAATTTGAAATAGATGACAGGACTTACTTGGGCTATAAATAAAGTGAAAATATTAAGAAATTATTTTAACAATTAATTAAAGGTCTCCAAGGAATATTTATTCATTTGATCATCATAGCCTAACATTTGGGTTGAATTACAGGACACAAATGATTATCCTCTGAATATTTTGTTACAAAATATAAGCAGAAAGACAAGGAGATTCTGGCTAAATAAAAGTTGTATTTATTAACTCATTAAGTGTTTCCGTAAGTCAAGCCTATGATGATGTGAAATTTCTTAATATGGCTCTTCTACGCAAGTCTCTGTCACAACCACCAGATGATCGGGTGTGGGGGACTGTGTAAATAGGACATGTTTAACACAGATAGAGAGGATCGCTCGTTTCCATTATTACGTCATCTTCCAATTCCCCAGCTGTAAGATGCACCATCTTTGAAGCGACAGAGAGAAAGACCAGGACCATTGGAAGAGCACGTTCCTATCTCTGCCTGACCAGAGACACCAGAGACTGTGGCACGGAGACAGAGCAAGAAGAGCAGGGCCAAGACGAGTGGTCTGTGAGGCAGAGTGACAGCTGGCTTGCCCCTTGCAAGCAAAGGCCAAGCGACCATGTGGCTGATGGGCCGAGGGCAGGAGAGAGACTTGGCTGCTGGAGGAGAAAAGGTGTTGCTGTAGAGCCATGGCTGTGTTCTTACTGTGTGTTGATCCTAACTTCTTAGGACCTAGTCATGTCCCTCATAATCCCCGTCATTGTGTGTATTCTCTGTGAGTGCTGTGCGGACATTGCGACAAGTTAGCAAACCCAGCACAGATGTGGTGTGTCGGTACTGTGGAAGGAATGGTTGGTAAAGATCAGGTAAAGAAGGATGCAGGGTCTGCCCCCTGCTTTGGGGCAACAGGGAAACCAGGGGCAATCAGTATGACCCCACGCTGTTGACGGCAAACAAACATCTGGGTAGAATTGCAGCTAAAATAATTATCTTCTGAATCTTTATTTTTTAATAAAATATATACAGATAATCAAGGAGATCCTGGCTAATTGTACAATTCCCCCTTGATATGGAAATTATGTGCTGACAAAACTGTTGAAACTAAATAGGCAAAGATAAAAGTTTCATTTATAAAACATTTGTTTCAATAAGTTAAACTATAAAGAATTTAGGGATGGTAAACTTTGGTTATAGAATGCCTTTTAAGTTAATATTCTTTTATCTATCAAGCTCATTACTAACCCCTAACACAGAGTATTGATTATGAGTTGGCCACTTTTTATAGTCTGGTACATACTCTGGGGTTGGTAGGGTAGTTGAGGGGAAACTGGGAAGCAAGTAGGAGGGATAGTTAAGGATAAAAGAATTCAGCAAGGTCTTCCAAGAAATGGGAGTCAGAAACCAAAAGAAGTCAAGTTGGTCCGAGATGAACGCAGGTGCAGAGAAAAATTAATTCGCTGCTGGCCTCAGAGATCAAAGACACATTGGATGCTAGCAAACGGGCATTGAAAAATAAAGCCAGCAAAGAAGAAGCCAGGGCACCAAGATAGGTGACTGAAAACAGTGACACAAATACCATCAAGGGAATAAAATGATCATTTTTTAAGAAAAAAAATATATCATCAAGGAGGGGACAGACCAGTTGGGAAGGAAGTAGTGCTGAAGGGATTGTTCAAAGCAAGGGTACCTGTCCAAAATTCTGCTGGACAACTCACTACTTCTACTTTTGTTTATTTTCAGTCTCACCTCCAACTGTTTATGATCTTAGGCCCGGAAGATAAAAGAATGACGTGACATTTCAACTCTTAAAACATTTTCTTTCTCTCCAAGGAAAAGAGCAAAGACCTTGAGCATTTCTAAATCAACATGGGAAAACAGGCAACTAAGGATTTCTTATTTAGCACTGAGGAATTCTTTAAAATTCATAGAAAGTATTTTTCTTCTTACATGCTGTTTGAAATTCTTATCCTACAAGAGAGAAAATAAATGTGTGTGTGTGTGTGTGTGTGTTTGTGTAAGAGTTTCACAATGGAATTAAAAGGTAATGGAATATATCTGCCATCCAAAATTCCAGACAGGGGCACTGGCTCTCTGAGACATGAAGGAGTGATGGTTGAGCTTCAAACCTGGATTTCCTTATAGGTAAGTGGGGATGGCAACAAGGGATGTGTTCAGCTGAGAGCCTACATTAGTAATCACTTAATACATGTTATAGATGATCAATACCATTCTTCATGGGAAAACTACACATCAAACCTGGGTTGTAATCACTAGGGGCGATAGCACTGTTAAAATAAAGCAGCAAACACGACGAACCAGGAACCTTTTATCTATTATGCCAGTGTGACCTTTTTTCACTTGTATAAATTTCAGTCCGTTTATCTGCTAAAAATGGGGAGACTAGTTCCCCAGACCGAAAGGGCTATGCAGCTCATGGGAAATATTTGCTATGAAAACATGTGTGCAAATAAGAAATTCTTAGGTAATTGTAATTTTCCCTTTTTATATAAGAGTTTTCATAGTCCTAATTACTTGTAGCATCTACTTTTCAGCTGGAGACTGAATATCACCAATTTATGCCTGAAATGATTGATTCTGAGACTACAATTGGCCCCCTTTTGGGTGGCGGTGCATAGTTGCTTGGGGAGAAAAAGAGAGCGCACGATCTCTGGAGGTTGGGCATGGGACCAATGATGTCATGCTTGACTCCCGTCACCCCTCTGAGTCACTTCCAAACTGCATGTATTTGTAGGGCTCAAGAGCCCATGTATTTCATGCATGTATGAATTCAGCCACATAATAATTTTCCTAATGGAAACTGAAAACAAACCAAACTTCAGAGTCAGTTCGTCTTGAGAAAACTTTTTTTTAATTAAAGAAAATAAATAGAAATAGCAGGAAAATGATTTGACTGTATTATAATAAAACTATTTCTGACTTTGCTTTTATAGCTAGGCTCTGGTCAACACACCTGAGGTGGAACATAAGATAAAAAATGAAATATGTTCTTGATGTTGCCAACCTGTGCTAACATACATGCAGAGCCTATTTACTGAATCAGTTAGCCTAGTCTCTGAAGTTATATGACCATGGACTAAAGCTCTAGGTTGTATTGTAAATGTAATAATAGAATTTCATGCTTTTAATGAAGAAGCAAAAACTGTGATATTTTAATATCCCCATCAAGAATTAAAATGCTCACACTCCTACTCATTATTTATTATAATAATGACATTTTTATAAAAGGTTGAGTATGCGTAATCAAAAAAAAAACCTAAGCTGTTTCTAAGGCCGTAACATTTAGAAGCAACATATGGTTTCTATAGTCAAGAATAGATCCCTTAAATTAGCTAAAGACATTCACTGAGAGATGAGCTGCGGAAACAGGATCATGGGCAAGAAGGGAAAGAAATTATCAGCTCGCTTGCTTCTTCTATCTTCTCCTATAGCGAATGTGATTTTCATCTTCTGCCCGATGTTGGATGTAAAAATGAAAGCAGGTGCTGTTGACCTCATAACGAAAGGTCTTCTGATAGTCATCTTGTCTTTACTCATGCTTTTACATGTTCTTTAAGTGGCAGAGTATGCCACACCGTAGCCACACTCATTCGTTCATTCGTTCAATAAGCATGTACCTTCCCTGTGCCCGGGACGAGACCTCCAGTGGGAGTGCCTAGCCTCTATTCACTATGACAGCTTGTGTGGCAGGGAGAAGACCTAGCCCACAGCCGTTGTTCCTTTGGGGTGTGCTCATCTTTTCAGTACACAGAATGAGGTCCTCTTACCTGCTGAAAATGATTCTGTGTATTTTCATGTCACTAGAATAAAATCAAACCAACTGCGTGGACTTATAAAGCCAGGAACGATCTTGTCTACACCTCTTCGATTCCAGCTCTGGGAGGACTGCTCACTGGCCTTCTTTCAGGCTCTCATGTCTGCTTTCCTTCCTCCCACCTGGAAGCTTTACCCTCTGTTGCTCCTCTGTCAGGAAAATCCACACATGAACATAGACATGCAGACCCGGTGGCTTTTCATCCTTCAGGTTTCAACTTAAAATGTCACTTCCTACGAGGAACTTTTGCTGAAATCTAGCAGTAAAATAAGTCACTCCTTTCTCTTACCCTCTATTGTTCCTTTCAACGCATTTGCTGACGTTTGTGATTATATTGTTTATTTCTTATGGCAGTTTCCTCTCATTGGGTTGTACACTCCATGAGGATTGTGACCATAAGTACATAGTAATTTAGTGCTAATTTTAGTTGCAAATTCCAATATGGGAATGATCAGAATGAAATGGGATTTGTAATAAGAACTTCCCATAGTACTGAAATAATTGAGTTTGATAGCTTATGTGTTCTCAATGGAATTTGCTTTACTGAGTTTGATGAAATAAAGGGAAAGAAGTTTTTGCAGGGGAGGTAGCTCCGGCTCAGGCAGGGAGCTCCCAGTCAGCAAAATTCATGAGTAAATCACCAAGTACTGTGACGAGGGTTCGAGCGCATACCCAGATGAGTTCCCTCCAAATAAGACATATTTGGGAAAGTGCCTGCACTCAATGGATGGTGGCACCTGAGTCCGCTCCGTAGTACACGTGCCTTGTTCTCTTTAGAACATCCCTTAGACCAGAGGCCAGTCAAGTAGTGGCATCCAAGGGCTTTTGCTGACCCAATGGCATTCAAGGCAGAGGGGTCAGCTCAGAAGGTTATGGCGATTATTTGGGGAAAGAAGTTGAGAGAAGAAATCTATTTTTTTTAAAAAAGATCATTTTATTGGGTGCTCTTTCAGCTCTTATAACAATTATAAATCGTATCAAGCATATTTGTACATATGTTGCCATCAGTATTTCATAAACATTTTCTTTATATTTGAGCCCTTGTTATCAACTCCTCTTTTTTCCCTCCCTCCTTCTTCCCACCATCATAACCCCTGGATAAATTATAAATTATTATTATTTTCCTATTTTACACCAACTGCTGTCTCCCTTCCCCTACAGTTTCTGTTGCTTGTCCCCTATAGCAGTGGTTCTCAACCTTCCTCATGCCGAGACCCTTTAATACAGTTCCTCAAGTTGTGGTGACCCCCCAACAATAAAATTATTTTCATTGCTACTTCATAACTGTAATTTTGCTACTGTTATGAATTTTAATGTAAATATCTGATATGCAGGATGTATTTTCATTGTTTGTTACAAATTGAACATAATGAAACATAATTAAAGCAGTGATTAATCACAAAACAATATGTAATTATATATTGTAAAATATTTATGTGTATTCTGATCTTAGGCGACCCTTGTGAAAGGGTCGTGCAACCCCAAAGGGGTCACGACCCACAGGTTGAGAACCGCCGACCTATGGTGTGGTGGTGGTGGGGATGGTTATGTGTTGATCATTGTGATCAGTTCCCCATTCCTCCCTGCATCTCCCTACCTACCTCTGGTATCACTAATCCGATTTCTGGGGTTTATCTGATCTGTGTGTCTTGAACTTTTTTCTGTACCAGTGTACGTGCTCCGGTCTAGCCTGAAGTGAAAGGCAGGACTGGGGTCATGATAGTGGGGGTGAAGAAGCCTCAAGGAACCAGAGGAATACTGTGTGCTCCATTGGTGCTATACTGCGTCCTGGTTGACTCATCCCCTCCTTGTTACCCTTCTGTGAGGGGATTTTCCATTGTGTACCGATGGGTTTTTGGTCTCTGCTCTGACCCCCCTCATTCTCAGCAATATTTTTGTTTGTTTGTTTTGGGTCTTCTAATATCTGTTATCTGATCCCATGGACACCTCATGATCTCACAAGCAGGTGTACTTCTTCCATGTGGGCTTGTTCCTTCTCAGCTAGATGGCCGCTTGTTTACCTTCAAGCCTCTAAGACCCCAGATGCAGTATCTTTTGATAGCTGGACACATCAGCTTTCTTCTCCACATTGCTTGTCTTCAGCAATCATACTGGGAGGGTGAACATCACAGAATGCTAGGTTGTTAGAACAAAGTGTTCTTGCATAGAAGGGGGGCTTAAGCAAAGGCCCAAAGTCCGTCCACTACCACAATGTATCACCACATGAGAGGAGACATCTTGATATATTTTCTTGAAGGACAGGATGACCATGAAGCCTAATTATGCAGAAGTTTTTAGAAAATGGAAAACTGCACTGGTAAGAAAAAGGAAAGGAAAGTTGTGTCAAGGATTTTTTTCCATCACAACAATACACCTGTTCATTAGATAAGGGTTGTTCTTTAAGAATTTCAGTGGGAAACCGCACCCTAACCCCACTCGGGCTTTGTCTTGCTCTTTCAGGCTTATTTTTTATTTAAAAACTGAAAGAACATTTAAAAGGAACATGATCTGAGTTCCTTGAGGATGTCAAAATGGCTTTCTTGACTTGTTGTAAATTGAATACTGCAAACCTTCCTCTCAGAAGGGTTAGGCGGATGGAAGGCACTACCTTCCAAAGTGATTTGACTGGATGGTGGGTAAGAAATAAGATCTTCACAATTTCAGATTTTTTGCTTAATAAAAGTTTCTGTGATTTTATAGAAATATTTTACTTATTTTCATATTTTACATGAGAACATGTAAAATAGAAAATATCTGTACATGACACATAGCTGACTAGAACCTCTCGCTCAGGCTTCTTTCCATTTCTTTGCTGTGCTTCTCCCATCCTGAACTCAGAGACGATTAAATCAGATAATTTGTATTTATTTTCCTAACACTTTTCTCATACTTATTATATGCTTTTCTTCCCACCTAAAATGTTTATCAGGTATTTGTAATGGGGCCTCTTACGGATAACTGAGATGGAGATGGTGATCCTACTTTTTACTTCTGTATTGTGTGCTTTTTCCAGACAGTTGGAACTATTAGGACCATTGGAAACATTACTGAGATCGCCTACTTTAAAATCTCATTGTCATTAGTAAGGGATGACTATGTTGACCCACTCTAGAATGTGCATCGGGGCTGCAGACGGGATGAGGAAATGGTTCCCAATGGAATCTTCATGAGAGTCTTTGTTATCCTTGAAACATGAGAACGTGTATTGCCATGGTGGAAAACATGTCTTGGCAGCACACCTTCTCTGGACTTCCCCTCACCAATGCAGTCTGACATGTTCTTAAAACGTTTTTATAAACCCGTGTGGTCATGCATGTACGTTGTGAGAAGAACCTGTCCAGATTACCCCTGAGGCGTCCCCAAACACAGATGCTATAACTTACCGGCTCGACCTCTGCCTTAAATGTAAGTGCCTCTGCAGAAGCCGCAGTTCTGATTGGCGTCCTTGAAGGTTTGGAGGTTCTGATTGGCGTCCTTGAAGGTTTGGAGGCTCTCTCAAAAGACTAAGAACAGTGTGTTGTTGAGAGAACTTGTGGATAGCCAACCACTCACCCCAGAGACAAAGTTGAACATGTTTTGTTTGTAATAAACTCATGCATGCATTAACTGAAATCTTTGTAGCAATAGTTTTGATTCCTTTGTACTTAAGTTCATCTCCTTCTGTTTCTACTTAACCCTTATTTTGCAGATCTAACACACTTGTAAACTACACACAACCACACATTATTTGTCCTATATGCTAACAAAATTATTTTAAGTGTCATAGTCTGAAGATTTCTGACCACTCACATTTAATTTTAATACCTGGAAGTAAGCTGACAACACAATTGTAATACTTTTTAAAAAAAAATCCATGGAGTTATCTAAGGCACTTAGTTCACTCAAGGTTGATTTAAACCACATAAAAAATTATTTTGCAGGCACATCTGATCAGAGCACACAGGAGCAAAGGAAGAGGGAAGGAGAGATTGTGGAACACATCCTGGCCCACCAACCCCCCGAGAACAATATTGCTGTTAAGAGCAGCTAATGCACAGACAGAACTATAGGGCCAGCCCCACCATGACACACAATGCCCCTCACTGACTCATAGCATTGTGAGGGGACAACACTGGAGATCCAATGTGGGAATTATGCCAGTTCTGACCCCACCACACTGAGACAAAACACGAAGGGTGTGCAACAGAACAGCAAGGGAAACAGAGCAACGAAGTCCCAAGGGAATACCAAAAATAGACTTTGGGACCAGAGCATGGCACCCCATCAGATTCAACCAGAAAACACTCCTAAAGGTCAACAAACAGAACTAGGCTTTTCTATATTTTTTTATTAGGGGTTCATACAATGCTTATCACAATCCATATATGCATCCATTGTGTCAAGCACATTTGTACATTTGTTGCCATTTTCATTCTCAAAATATTTGCTTTCTACTTGAGCCCTTGGTATCAGCTCATTTTCCCCTCCTTCCCCAAACCGCCTCCTTCATGAACTCCCAAATTCTGTGTCTTCACCTCAGCCAGACTGCCAGACTCCAGTCCATCAAAGGACTCACCTTATCTGTCTTCTCTCAGCAAGCAATATCTGATGCTGCCTGTTGTCTGAATGTTTGAAAATCGTTGTTCTATGTATTTAGTTCGGTTTTCTGTTGAAAGTGAAATGTAGGAGGATTAGGGATAAAGTGGAGGATTAGGGATAAAATGCCTACACTAAAAAACATAGAGGGGTAGAAAACAACATGGCTGGCCCCACTATGAAACATGATGCCCCTCAGTGACCAAGGGCAATACAGGGGACAGAACCAGAGACACAGTATGGGAATTGTGCCCGACCAGATCCCACCACACCGAGGCAAAGCACTGGGGGAGTGCAGCGGAACAGCAAGGGAATGGATCGGCAAGGTCCCCAGGGAATGCTGAAAGTGGACTTTGGGGCCAGGGCGTGGTGCCCCAACAGACTGGACTGGAAAACACTCCTAAGGGCCAACAAACGATCCTTGAACTAACTACAAGCTTTTCTTTCATGATGTGTTTTCTTTTGTTCTTTGTCAGTGGTTTGTTGTTGTTGTTTTGCTGTCTGGTTGGATACTGTTGCTTTGTTTTCCTCTGTCTTGTTTTCATGCATGTTATTGTCTCCACAGGTCTGTCTAAATAAGACAGGCTGGATGAACTATCTGGAGGAAAAACAATGGGACCGACAGTTCTGGGGGGACTTGGGATAAGGGGAAGTGGGGGGGGGGTAAGGAAGTGGTGTTAACAAGCACAGGGACAAGGGAACAACATGGGACCCCAAATGGTAGTGAGTGGAGAGTGGCAGGCCTGGTGGGAAATGATCAAGGGTAAGGTTACGTAAAGAAGAGGTATAGCTGTAGACCAGGTGGGGACGGAGCATGGTAGTAGGGCAGGAGGAATGTCAAGGGAGATGGAGGAAGGAGCTAGGAGTCAAAGGGCATTTATAGAGGTCTAGACAAAGACATGTACATGCAAATATATATGAGGATGGGGAAATAGATCTATGTGTCTATATTTATAGGTTTAGTATTAAGGTGGCGGAAGGACCTTGGGCCTCTACTCAAGCACTCCCTCAATGCACGAATACTTTCTTTTATTAAATTGGCACTCTACGAGGCTCACCCTCCCAACACAACTGCTGAAGCCAAAGCAGGTGAACAAGTAAAGTGCTGAAGAAAGCTGATGGTGCCCGGCTATCAAAAGAGATAGTGTCTGGGGTCTTAAAGACTTGAAGATAAACAAGCGGCCATCTAGCTCAGAAGCAACAAAGCCCACATGGAAGAACACACCAGCCTGTGTGATCACGTGGTCCCAAAGGCATCAGTTATCAGGCATCAAAGAACAAAAAAATCATATCATTGGGTGCACACCTCCATGATACGATCGCTGAAGACAAATGGGTGCATAAGCAAATGTGGCGAAGAAAGCTGATGGTGCCCGGCTATCGAAAGAGATAGTGTCTGGGGTCTTAAAGGCTTGAAGGTGAACAAGTGGCCATCTAGCTCAGAAGCAATAAAGCCCACATGGAAGAAGCACACCAGCCTGTGCGATTACGAGGTGCTAAAGGGACCAGGTATAAGGCATCATGCAAATATATATATATATATATATATATATATATATATATATATATATATATATATATATATATATATATATATATATATATATATATACCATAGTGAATGAAAGGGGAAGTGCAGAGTGGAGACCCAAAGCCTATTTGTCGGTCACTGGAGATCCCCTCACAGAGGGGTTTAGGAGAGGAGATGGCTCAGTCAGGGTGCGATGTAGTACCGATGAAGAACACAGCTTTCCCCCAGATCCTGGATGCTTCCTCCCCGCAACTACCATGATCCGAATTCTACCTTGCGGGACTGGATGGGGCAGAGGTTGTGCACTGGTGCATATGGGGGCTGGAGGCATGGTGAGTCTGGGGTGGATGATGCCTTCAGGACCAGGGGTGTGAGGGGTGATACTGTGAGGGTAGAGGGTGAGTGGGTTGGAAAGGGGGAACTGATTACAAGGATCAACATGTGACCACCTCCCTGGGAGACAGACAGCAGAGAAGGCGGGAAAGGGAGACTATGGATAGGGCAAGATATGACAAAATAACAATCTATAAATTATCAAGGGCTCATTAGGGAGGGGGGAGCGGGGAGGGAGGGGAAAAAAAGAGGACCTGATGCAAGGGGCTTAAGTGGAGAGCAAATGCTTTGAAAATGATTAGGGCAAAGAATGTACGGATGTGCTTTATACAATTGATGTATGTATATGTATGGATTGTGATAAGAGTTGTATGAGCCCCTAATAAAATTTTTTAAAAAAACAAAAAACTTAGAGGGGCATGCCACAATAAAGGGATTGGAAAGAAACCAGGCACACATCAGACACCTACGGGGACCTTCCAAGCTGGGCACTCACTGACCAAGGTCACCTAGCCACAGGTGAAGGTCAACCTGGGCACACCCACTAGGCACCAGTGACATCACTGCCACACATGTGCCTGAACTCAGCCACTAAGAATGGCCAGTGAGACTCCCCAGCCCCACTCCTGAGTGGGAAGAGGAAGGGATAAGGAGCACGCTGAGGGCGGGCCTGTTTCAGGTGGCTCTCTTTGAGGTCACAGGGCGGGTTTACCCTCCTGTGCACAGCTGGGCACACATGGCCCCTCAAGGCTTGCACTCACTCTTTTTTCTTTCTTTCTTTTTTTTGCTTCCAGGGCTCCTTTTTTGGGTCTGTGGACTCCTCTGAACAGCCATTTTTCCAAGTGGCTTTTCATGCTCCCCTGGAGTGGTCATTTTCTGTCGCGAACTATCCCATGACTGCCACCGTGTGGCTTTGCACCCTCTCCAGAGGTGGCGTGTGCTATATGAGATTGTCGTACCCAAACTTGCCTTTCTCTCATAAAAGTTACTTGGATTGACAAAAGGGCTTCTGCCACGGAAATTCTTTCAGCGTTGAGAAGCAAAAGAATCGAGGTGAAGCAGCCCAGAAAGCTATCAAAAGGAGGAAGATAAATCAGATCTCTGTTTTGCTATATCCTGTGCACACATAGATGGAGGCCACAGAAAAGTTTTTAGATATAAGAAACTTGGTAAAAAAAATTGGTTTAAGTACAATGATGCTCAAAAGTATTAACGGGGGTTGGGGCTGGGTTATGAGACTAGAGACCCAAGCAAGTTAATATGGTAATAGTTCCAGCAAGGGACAGCAAGACATGCATTTTTTTGTCAATTAATTTAATATGTTTAATTTTATTGAACTATAATTAACATACCATAAAATTCAATAGTTCAATCACATCAAGAAGAGTTGTGGAATCATCGCTACAATCAACACTGGAAACATTTTTCCCTGTACATATTGATACTGTCTCCTCCTTGCCCCACTTATGTACCCTTGAGCAATCGTTGATCCCGCTATTGATCCAGTAATCCCACCCATCCAAAGAAACCCTTGTTTCCCTATACAAATAAACGTACGAAACAAAGACAACAAAAGGCAGCAGCAACCATGACTGTATAAAACAGAGAATGAGCTCAAGCTAGGGAAAACAGAAAATCTTAAACACTTAGGACAAGTTTACATTGGGTCCCCAGGGAGATGAAATGTAAAGGTGCTACATTTTAGCCTAAGAAGAAAGGCTAAAATCCACTTTACAATACCCTTGGTCTGATATTCGGGCTGTCAACATTCCTGGTCTCTGGGTTCGGGGAATTCACTGAGGACTCAACCAATGCAGAGGCCGTGCAAATGGATTTTAGGTCACCACTACCATGCATCGCTTTCTGCAAACGGGGGTGTTTGTTTAGAATGTAGCTCCTGGTACGCCTCCTTCTCAAAGGTTTGAGTGCTTAGATCACACCGTCTGGTGTATTTCTTCCATGCACTTAGCTGATTGCTCATTTAAATAGCTGCTTATTTTGAGACAAGCTTTCAAGGCAGGAGACACTATTTTTCATGATAACCGGATACCATCTGATTTCTTCACCACACTTTGCTATGGCACCCAGTGATCTCCTCATGAGGGGGAGTACCAGGGCCATGCATCCTTGACAGAAAACATTGGTAATGGAGATGAAATGATGGATATGAGAAATATTTAAAGCAATAACATCTAGTCATTAATTGAATGTTAAAAATCAAATTGGATAGTGATAATATTATTAGGGGATAAAGAAACACTTTTAAATATTTTTAAAGTATTGAATACCTATTGGGTGCCACTGAGACTCTAAGTAAGATGTGGCCTTGGGCTAACAGACTTAATAAACATAGAAATATAAAATAACACAGAGGCTACTATATTGAAAAGATAAACAATGTACAATATTACACAAACATTGATGTAATTACGGCTGAAGGGAATCAAAAGGGCCCTTAAAAGCGAGGTCATATTTGCGAAAGGCCTGAAAGCTAGGCAGGAGTTTACCAGGCAGATAAAGAAGGAAAGGGCAGGCCAATCAGAGCAACAAGAACACAGGAATTTACAGGGGGAAGAAAAAATTTCCCTGTAAATAAAGGTAAAATATACTGGATAACAAAAATTTGTAAACATAAAGTATATTATTATGAAAGGGAGGTGTGATTGCATCTCTGAGGATTGTTTCTATAGATATAAATGTATATCATATGAAATGTGAAAATACGTTTTGGCAATCATATGGTACTCAAAGTAGAGTCCATGCTATCAGTTATATAACATAGAACAAATCAATATTTATGCCTACTTACCAGCCCAGGATACAACAAAGGCAAGTGCTTTAAAATGCCTGCGTTTATGTACTAAGATAATGTTCAAACAGCCCCTGTAGTTGGAAAGAAATAGGAATAAATATTTGCAATGGCTCAAAGAAACAAACAAAAAGTATACGTGCCATTCATTAAAGTTCCTCTGATACAAGTAAATAGCATTGACCATCATTACTACACATAAAATAATTTTCTATTTGTTATTTATTTGCTCCCATATCCTTAAGTAACTTAGAGCTACTTCTTGACATTTCCGTTTTAGGCAATCATTGTTAGCTTTGACTTAATCTACTTGTTTCCCATTCGGAATCCCTGCCTTCAAATGCACCTGTTGTCCTTCAGTCAAGACCTCAATTTGACCTTCTCCAGAGAACAGATCTTCATTTGCAACACGATGAAAAGGCAGTCATCTGCAGTGCAGAGGGGTGGAGGCACCTATTGGTATAACTGCTTCTCAAGCAGACTCTCCATCAAGTCTATTACCGCCCACATCCCCTCCAACCAGATGTTCCAGGCACCAATTCTTGAGCCTCCTGTGGCTGATGCTTCAGGTGGAGGTGGGAGATGAGGGAGGAAGGGAGGGAGGGAGGGAGATCAAGGGTCTGCATTATAATAGAGGCTCCTTCTGGCTTTGTAAACTTTTCTTGGGTCAGTCCATTCATCTGCCACTCCTCTTTCTTTTCCCAGCTTCCTGTGTCTGGATTGTATCACTGTTCTTTTCTTTGTCCGGGGGCCTATGCTGTACTTTTAAAATCCATTATCATCACTGTACTGGGTGTCCGGAAGGGAACTAGGAAATGCATATATTCAATAGGTCCTCTTTAACTGGAAGTCCTTTCAGCTCATCCTTTAAAAAATATCTATCAAGTCTATATTATTTATAATATAGAATACAATGATGTGTGTATCTCATTTAGAAATAAATGCCTAATGAAGCTCTCATGGTACAGTGGTAAAGATCTTGGCCGTTGACAGAAATAAATGCCTAGATAGTACTGTGCTCAAGTTAATTTTATTTTATTATAGATAATAGTATCTGATTATAAATATCTAAGTGTGCTGCTCTGGCAGAAGTGGACAGAGATGTTGAAATGTTCCCCTGGTTGAAATAAGAAGCAGGCTCAATCACTATGAGGTGAGAAAATAGAGAAGAGGTATTATAGAGAGGTGATTATGTTAAATAATCATCTGGGAGTGTAAGAAGGTGACTTAACTAGGAAAATGATATTAAAATTGCTAGGCTGGACTAAGACCTTTTTTAGTTTGGAGTCATACAAAGAGATCAGTAAGTTGAGGCCTATGATCTTTCTGTTCAGGTTCAGATGAAGAGCCAACACAGATTTTTATTCAACCAGTTTGCCATTTTAACAGGAATATTAGGGTGGGAGATGAGGTGACGAGGGAGATGTAAAGAGCTGAAAGTGTGTGAATGCAGTACACATTTTTTAAGATAGGACATCTTTTAAAAATATACTCTCATTTTGTGGTTCCTTTAGTCAAAAACCTAGGACTTATTCTTGATTCCCCCCTTCCTTCATTCCCCACAGCCATTCTCTCAGAAAATCCCACTGTTGCTTTCAAAACACATCTGGAATCTGTCCCTTTCTCTCAGTCTCTGTGGCCACCCCCTCCGCCTTGCCATGCTCCGTCTGCTTTCTTGCTGCCTTGCCTTAACCCCCTAACTCCATGGTTCTCAACTTTCCTATTGCCGCGACCCTTTCATACAGTTCCTCATGTTGAGGTGACCTCCCAACCATAAAATTAATCTCGTTGCTACTTCGTAACTATAACTTTGCTACTGTTATGAATCAGGCGACCCCTGTGAAACGGTCGTTCAACCCACAGGTTGAGAACCGCTGCTCTACCTTGTCTCCCTGCCTCCTTTGTCACCACTCAACAATCCATCCTCCAGACAGCCGGAATCAGATGGGAACATCTTCATCAGATCAGCCAGTTGAGTACTTGCTTCCACCCTTGGTGTCTCCACTGTACTTACCTTTCAATCCAAACAGTGGCACCACAGTCCTATGGTTTCTGCCTGCTTCTCCAACCTCCTTTAATACAACCTTTTCATATGCCAGCACCAGGAGTCCTCGTGGAGCTGATGGGTAAGGATGCCAGTCACGAGATTGGGCACTTAAACCCACCAGCCACTTCTCAGGGGAAAGATGGAGAGGGCTCTCTGCTCATAGACCCTGTATAGGCTTGCTGAGAGTCAAAATCCACTCCATGGCAAGGGGGTTCTCTTACACTCACACTGGTCTCTTCTTTGAGTCTCAAATTGGCAAACTATTTCAAACTGATGGGATTCTTTCTCTCTGCGTGAAATGCTTTCCATCTGGCTTTGTATCGACTGTTTTTATCCATTCTTCAGGTCTCAGACTCAGTGTAGCTTCCTAGAGACGATGTCCCTGAACATTTCTATATTCATTTCCCTTTATTTAGTCCATTACCTGCCATTAAAAGTGCTTTAATTACAAGTCTCTCAGTCTCAAACTTTGTCCTTTAGCATTTGGCAAATGCCTGAGATTTTTTTCAAAGCTATTTTGTTGACATATTATGCACATAGTATGTTTAAAAGAGTTGTACAATCATCACCACAATCAATTTTAGAATATTTTCTTCTTTCTTGTACTCATTGTTATTAGTTCCCATCTCTTGCCAACCTCTTATCACACCCCCAAGAAACTTAGTCCAGTTACTGTCTCTCTATATCTACTTACCTTAGATTTCATATACAGAAAACATACTACCAATAATAACGATAATGAAATAAAACAGAGAAAAGCCAGTCTAAAAGAAAGCAGAAAATATTAATGGGTTAGGCAAGATATGACAAAATAATAATTGATAAATTATCAAGGGCTCATGAGGGAGGGAGGAGTGGGGAGGGAGGGGGAAAAAAAGAGGACCTGATGCAAAGGGCTTAAGTAGAGAGCAAATGCTTTGAGAATGATGAGGGCAAAGAATGTACAGATGTGCTTTACACAATTGATGTATGTATGGATTGTGATAAGAGTTGCATGAGCCCCTAATAAAATGTTTAAAATATATATTAATAGGTTAGAAGGAGCTTAATGATCCGGTATTAAATTTAACCCAACTACAACTGCAATGCTCCGCTAATCGGCACACTCTGTCTGATATCCAGGCTATTCACATGCCTGGTCTCGAGTCAAAGGAAATTCACTGGAGGCTGAATGTGCGTGGGGGACCCAGCAAGTGGATTTGGGGCTCTCACTGTCATCAATAGCCTTTTGCAAATGGGGTGCTCAGAATTTCAGCTCTACTACCATTCCCTCCTCTGGTTTTAGATTTTATGATTTACAACCCTTACATCACACAGGCTGGTGTACTTCTTCCATGTAGAAGCCCATGTAGTTGACACGTCACTTAGATGGCTGCTTGATTTAAGACAAACCTTAGAGACTTCAGATGCGATTCCTTCTGATAAACAAGAGTCATCTGATTTCTTCATCCCACTTTGTTACAACATCTAAATCTTCAGTGATCTCTTCATGAGTGCAAGTATCCAGACGGACCACAGCCAAACATAATTTTGAAAACACATCTACCTATATACTTTGCACAACATTATCTCATTCTTTGAAAGCCTTTAAACTCTCTGGTGCTAGCTTTTGACTTTCCCCTGCTTCCACCAGTTGGAACAAGGGCAGGAGCCTTGTCCCTTTCGTTCTCCCTCATGTTCCTGTAACAGTGGTTCTCAAACGTATTTGCATTAAATTAGTTAATAACAACATTAGAAGAGGGCAGTGGTGGGATTCAAATAACTTTCCAATGGTTCTGTGCCCTAAGGACCATTTTAAGTATAAAAAAAGATATAATTAAAGGAAGATTATTATTTCACAGTTAATACTTAAATAAGAACAGTGAAAGATGTACACAAACTAGATTGTGTTATGAGTTTTAACTACTAATGAAAAATATTAAATAATATCTGATGAAACAAACAAACCAACCCCCCTGCTATTTAAGATATTTCTGTATTGCTTCTTGATTGGCGTCCTCACTTGTAATATCCTTCACTTTTATCCGAGCATCATTGGCAGTGTGATTTATCTTTAACCATCTTTTCACTGTAGGAATGGGATCCCATCCTCTCAGAGGTAGGCCAATTAAACAATAGTCATTGTGTTTGACATATGAAAAACCAGCAACTTCACTTCTCTGAACATATAATGGTCATCTTTGAAAAACCCCTTTCTGCTTCAGCTGAACTTCCAGCAACTGTTCTGAAAATATTTCTAGCTCTTTGAACACTTTCAGGAGTTGCATCATTCACTCATTGTATCTGATGAGAATTTGGGGCATCGCACAAAGCTGAAACGATTGACAGCAGATCACCCTCTAGTTGTTTGGCACTTATTCTCTTTATGTTATATGTTTGTTTACTGAAGTAACAAACACAAAGGAATAAAAACGTAGTATTGCATCAAAAGTATAACACGCTTTATGAAATGAATAAGTAGATATTACAAGCATATTTCTGTCTAACTTTTATACTTATAGATGGATTGAGCATTACAATGGGTACTTAGAACATGCTGTTGCACATGTGAAAGTTAGAAAAAGAGACTCAAGAGTAGACAATCAGGACAAACAACACTCACGTCAAGGAGAGGATTAGAGCAGAGTCCTTCCCACCATCAATAGTCTCAGGAGTCTGAGCTGTTTTCAGAATTAAAGAATAGAAGTAGACAGGAAGAAAAAAAAAGAAAGTTAGAAAAAGAATGTAAATTTATGATTTCCTTAGAGAGAAAACCTTGCTTACAAGTGCCATTGTAACAACTGATTTGCTGCGCTCAACAAAAAAATCACCAAATGGCATTGGTTTGCCAAACTAGAGCAAACCGGCTGAATCCCACCACTAGTAAAGATCTATCAAACAACATACTAGATTAAGATACTATTAATACCTAAATTCTTAGGGAGAAAATGTAAAATTCACGTAAAAGACATTAGAGAAGACCTGAGTCACGGAGAACCAACCTGTGCGAATAGCTGGAGTAATTTCAGAATTTAAAGAAATGAACTGTCTCTAAATTATAAATCCACTGTGGGCACAATCCAAATACCAGTCTTAACAGATATTTCAGGCTGAGTTGTCTAGAGAAACACATTCAGTGACACTCATACAGAAAAATAGTTTTATATCAAGAAGTAAGTATATATCGAGAAGTAATTATATGTCAAGAAGTAATTATATATCAAGAAAGCATCCAATCCCATTCCAACTTACATCCGGCAAGTCTGTAACTTCCACTTCAGATTCAAACAGCAGGCAGATCACAGGCCAATGGTGCAGAGTCCTGGGGATCCAGAGTTGGCAGATGCATGGCAAGGCACCAGATCTCTCGGTGTCAAGTGGCCCCCATGAAGCAGACAGACTTCCAGAATGCAGGACAGTGGAGTAAGAGAAAGAGAGAGAGGTTTCCAGTGTCTCTCATTCTTATACCAAAAGGTTTATGACACCAGGAAGGTGTTATCAGGCTACAACATGATTGACAGGATGAACTCCGCCCCTAGCCAGGAGAGTCTAATTGACATAAAATCATCTAAATGCCACAACAGACACGTAGATGAAGGAACCCACTCACTTCACCCATTGCTGTCCAATAGATTCCATCCTACAGCAATACTATAAGACAGAGTAGAAGCGCCGCTTCAAGCTACCCAGACACTAATCTCTATGCAAGCAGAGTGTCACATCTTCCAGGGTGGCTGCCGGCTTCTAACCACCAATCGTTTTATTAGCAGCCAAGCACTGACCCATTAGACCCTCAGGAATCCCTAGATGAATGGAATTGATTTTACGAGTAGACAAGGAAATAATGGCCATATTATACAGGGAACTCTGAAAATCAACAGACTGAAAGTCCTAGAAAAAATGGGAAAAGTATATGAATAAATAATATATAATATCAGTAATTAGAGAGGAAATTAAACAATGAGATATTACTTTGTTCTATCACAAGAAGAAATTTTTCCACAGCTTGATAAGGCTGTGTCACAAAACAAGAAAACCAAATTCACTGCATGGAATTGATTCCAACTCATAGTGACTCTACAGGACAGGGTAGAACTGCCCCTGTGGATTTCCAAGACTGCAACTGTTTACAGAAGTAGGAAACCACATCTTTTTCCTGTGGAGAAGCTGGAGGATGCAAACTGCTGACCTTGTCCTTAGCAGCCAACACATGAACACGATGTCACCAGGGCTTAACCTTAGGTATGATTGGGGGCTGGGAGTGGATTTTATGCTTGGGTGCTGCCATTTTGGAGATTCAAATGGCAAAATAATTGCAGATTTACTATATGATCTTACTCCTAAAAAAAGTTTTCTTTTTTAAATAAAAAGAGGGACATAAAGAGATCTTGCAAAAAGAAACAAAGTATTGGGAAAACCTAGTTATCTACTAGAGGAATATGTAAGGCTAAGGCTATGGGTTCACAGCTGATTATCATGCACCAGGTAGAAACTATATAGATCTTTAAAGCAACGCAGAAAACAATGAGTTCTACGTATTTGAATTAAAAATATGTATATGCACCAAGTGATGCTACATATTTCCAATGATAGGTATAAATTTTAAGACTATACATCCATTAAACACATTGAACAGTTTCCTATTTGAGAGGGAGGACAAGCATGGAAAATGTGATAATGAGAGGAAATCAACGTAAATAACCAGATCGTAGCCTTGCTCAGAAGAATGACAGCATTGTTCCACGAACTAAGGAGTTAGATGGACTCAATCTGCTTTGCACTTCCTCACTCTCCTCCAAAGGCAGTATCACAACACCCCGCATAGTTGTAGAACAGCCACAGATGTGTTTTGTCAACATATTTTGGACAAGATATATTTGAAAATGTTACTACTTACTTATTTCGCTGCTAGGAGCCTTGGGGGCATAATGGATTGCCTGTTGAGCCATTAACCTCTCAGCTCCCCTAAAGAGCTACGATCTCAGAAACCCACAAAGGTCATTCTACCCTGTCTCCTAAGGTCACTATGAGTTGGAATCAACTCATTGGTTGTGAGTTTGCTATTATTGTTTTCTTTCTGATTAATCAAAGGCAATTAACCAGAGAACTGTAGAATTCCTGAGAGCTGGGAGAAACTCGCAGCCATCCAGGCTGCTTGCTCATAGTGACTCCCTGTTTACAGGGGCAGCAAGGCCAGGCTTTCTCTCAAGGAACTGCTGGTGACCACAACTGCCCACCATGCAGCCTGCAGACCAAGGTGTAACCACTGTACTACCAGGGTTCCTGGCAAGAACTGAAAGACGTTCTCAATAATTCAGCTTTTCTAATCCCTGATTGCAAGTTTATCTTCTCTCTGAATATACCAAATTGATTTGTGTCTATTTTATTTTCAAAAAGTCATCAACAAATGGGACTAAAGAGTAGTTTGTTTGAAAATGTAACACAGAATCTTTATCAGAATGTTCTTCATTGTGTCTATACTGTATGCTCATGGTGATTTGAAGTCATTTCAGAGAATATGGATAAAAGTTGGTGAAAAGTTTTATCATAATGTTTTATGTATGAGTATTTACATATTAGTGTTTATGATAATATTTTATATATTTGGAGGCAATTAGTCTACAGACTACTTTCAATTCCTTCCTTTTGTCATGGGTCTTATTTATCTAATATTTTAATCATATAATTAATCCACTCTGAACTTCTTGGCAGAAGCCTCATAAGGGCAGGAAGACATAAACGACATATAACACTAACTTCGCCTTGGCCCCATTGGTAACTCCTTGAGTGAGAAACTATTGTTTCCATGAGTCCTTAAAGAGAATAATAAGAGATTGAGTAATTTCATCAACCATTTTCTTTATAAATCTTAATTATAATAATCCCTTGTATTTATAAATGTTAGTATTACAAGGACTATCTTATTAAATCTCCCAACAACTCAGTAATGACAGAAAAGGAGTTTTCTCATTGCAAAGATGAGTAACTTGAGATGCTATGGTCGCTCAGGCAGTCATTGCTTGAAGTAGGCTTCTGATTCTGAAGCATGTTAAAAAGCTGAAATGTAGGGTAATATAGAGTAAAAGAAAGAATATTAATTTGTTATCATAGACTTGAGTTCATACTCTGGCTATGCTGCGAGCAGTTATGTGACCAAACAGGAATGATCATAGATTTGACGTGAGGATTTTGGTAACGGTGTAATACATGTTGGACTCCAAATCCTTGGTCATGGGTTCCTCATTTGATCATTTGAATGTTGTACCAGAGTAATTTGTCTTCTCTTCTCTCGCACATCGCTAGTTTATTCTTCTGAAAATGCGTTCCTTTTTGTTGCCATTAGTGTTCGACTATTCTTACCTTCTTTTCCTGTAGAACGTTTCTCTTTATTCTTGCTCCTCTTGTTTTTAAGGTATTCACCAAACAAACAGTGGGAACTAGTAAATGGATTCCCACTGGCAGGCTCCCAGAGAGATGGTAGAATAAGCAAACATGCTACACAGACTCTCCACAACAAAGAGACGTGAGAATAAATGAAAGAGACACAAATGTCAACTGTGAAATCTTGAACTTCAGAGGAGAGGATAGAGAAGTGGATTGAAGATCCACTAGGAGATAGGAGACAGACTTGTCAACTGGTTTCACAAAGTGCTGCCATCTTGAACACTGTGTAAGAAGTTTCAATCAAGAGTGGCCTGACAAAATAAACACTAGTGGCTAGCCATGAGAAAGATGGAATCCGCCTTTGTTTCCCCCACCCTCCCGGTCACTGAGTCATGGCCAGTCCCCACCCTCCCACACCCAGCAGCCAGTAACCACCTACCTCCACACCTGCCTGCACACAGTGCCTCCTCTGCCTGAGGTGGGAGCTGTGCCCCCGTGGATCACATTCCTGGTGCGTCACTGCAACATCATCAGGTCAGCAGAATGTGCAGTGCCAGGTCCCCGGCCACCCCTGGACAGTCCAGAGCACTTTCATCATCAGGTGCCCGACCCCTAGCGTCTCTCTAGGCCTAAAAAGTGGCCCTTCCATGAACAAGCCCTCTGACCTTTTGCATCCGAACCACGTCCCGGCAGCATGTAGACCACCAGGGACCCTATTAGGAGCAGAAATCACACTCCCTGTCCTCCTCTTCCACCCTGTGAGGGCCGTGGCGAGCAGAGGATGGCAGCCCACACCACACGCGTGGTGCGCTGCAGTTTTCTTCTCCTTGGGTTCTACTTCCTAGCCCAGAGTGCTCCTGTCTTTGTTTGATTCCTCCCTTCTTTTCTTCCCTTACCTTGTTTTACCTTTTCTTTCTCTACTCTCCTTTTTGACTGTTCCCTTTCTCCTCCCTGCCCTTCTCCTCTGAGATGTTCTTTGCTATTCTCTACTGTCTTTTCCTCCTAGTTTTGATTATTATATTTTTGCCTTCCTTAGCTTATATTTTCCTTTCTCCCCTTTTAGTTATTTTTTCTTGCTATTGTGTGTAATACTTTACTTGATTTTTCTTTTCCTTCTTGTTTTTGAAGAAGAAATGGCATTAGAACTACCTGATAAGGAGCTCTGATGGTGTGCTGGGTACATGGTGGGCTGCAGTTTGAAACCACCCACTGCCCCCCTGGAAGAAGTCAGGGCTTTCTACTCCCAGAAAGAGTACAGTCTCAGAAACTCATGTGGACAGCTGTACCCTGTCCTATAGACTTGATACGCATCAGCAGTGACTCAATGGCAGTGTGTCTGGGGTTTGGGTTTTGATAAGAAATTTGAATGAGCATTTATATACTTTCAACAGGTTAAGAAAAAGAGTGAGAAAACTCTAGACAGATAAAAAAACACAGAAATATCTTTAGAAGAATTTATGAAAACATTACAAGAACAAAGTAACTAAATAAAAAATTAGAAACCATACCAAAACAGCAAATAAAAATCTGAAAGATTATTACAAAGATCTCAGAAATGGGTGATACATTGATGGACAAAGTGCTAGAATGTAATTAAGGGCCAAAGTAATGAGCTAAGAAAATATCTAAATACTAAAGATGAAAATTCAAAAAAAAAAGAATGAAGAAATTCTAA
Source organism: Tenrec ecaudatus (assembly GCF_050624435.1). Classification (NCBI taxonomy): domain Eukaryota; kingdom Metazoa; phylum Chordata; class Mammalia; order Afrosoricida; family Tenrecidae; genus Tenrec; species Tenrec ecaudatus. The sequence goes on from NC_134536.1 coordinate 95,205,464, forward strand.
AAATGATGTAGCATACCAGCAAAAGGATGACTGTGTGTAGTCAGAATTCCAAAACAGGGAGAAAAGAAATGGCAAAAAATCACAGAAGAAAATGTTTGGCAGTTATTTTTAAGATCTTCATTAATATCATGTGAAAAAAGAAAAGTTATGCACCCAAGAAGATCCACAAACTCAAACAATATAATCTTTGAAAGAAAATCACTAAAACATAGAACAAATTTTCCAAAAGGAAATAATCCTGAGAACAGCATGTAAAAAATAAAATTAACTACAAAGGAGGTAGTCTATCGCTAAGTACTGTTTTCTTGTTGTTTTGCTACTCTTCGCCTTGACTGGCACATTTAATCCATTATCATTCTGCGCAGTTTTCAGTAGGTAAGGGCTTGCTTCCGTCATTTTGCTGTTTTATTTGGATGAGATGGTTTATTCATTTTCTTTGCAATTACAAAGAACTTTACTCATTTTTTTCAAAGTTTAAAACCACCTGTTCTATCTTGAAATCTACTTGACTTTCCCTCCACTTGGGAATTGGTAACTATACTATTCCTTCTATGTACTGTGCAATTGTCTTTGCTACAAATTGAGATCTCTGGTTCTCTATTTTCATTTGCCTAGGTTTGTTCTCCTTTGGCTATGTCCACATATGGATTGATTTGAGTGGTACTGTCATATATGTTCATTTCAAGCTGTCTACTGGTGTTAGGTCTCTGTGCAGGGAGCTTCTATTGGTACTTCTTTCAAGTTAGTCTGGGGGAGTATTTTTATTTTTAAACAAATTCCTTTAATTTCTGCTTATCTAGAAATGTCCTACCTTCGCCATCATACTTTGGAGACAGTTTTTCTGATCATATTGGCAATATTTTTCTTCCAGAGGCAACATATATAAAACCTTCTTACCTCCATCTTTTCTGCGGAGAAACCAAAGCTAGTTCATTTTATGAGACAAACATCATACTGATTACAAAGGTAAGCAAAGAATCAGAATAAAAAATTGTAGTCCAATGTCTCTCATGAACATAGATTTAAATATTCCCAACAAAATTCTAGTCAATGCAATCCAATAACATATCAAATAGTAATAACATATCATGACCAAATAGGAATCATCCCAGGTATGCAAGGATGGCTGAACATTAGGGAAAATATCAACATAATCCACCAGATAAATAAAACAAAGATTTTAAACATTATATATCATTATATCAGTTCACACAAAGAAGGTATTTGACAACATACAACAGCCATTCCTGATTTTAAAAACCAAAACACTAAAAAAATTAATAGACGGTAAATGCCCCAAGTTAGTAATATCATATATGCAAAAATAATGGCCACATTTCACTTAAGGAATAAAAACTGACAGCATTCTCTTTGAGAACAGAAATCAGATAAGGATATCTTTTCATTGGGCCTCAACTCAAGTACTCCCTCAACACAAGAACACTTTGTTCTAATAATCTGGCATTCTGTGATGCTCACCTTCCCAACCCAATCGCTGAAGACAAAATGAGTACATAAGCAAATGTGGTGAAGAAAGCTGATGGTACTCGGCTATCTAAAGATATAGCATCTGGGGTCTTAAAGGCTCAAAGATAAAAAAGCAGCCATCTAGCTGAGAAACAACAAAGCCCACACGGAAGAAGCACACCAGCCTGTGTGATCATGAGGTGTTGATGGGATCAGATATAGGGCATCTAAGACCCACAACAAAATCATACCCAGTGTGACTGGAGCAGGATGGGTGCGGTGCGAGGAGTGGAGACCCAATGCCCATCTGTAGACAATTGGCTATCCCCTCACAGAACGGTCACAAGGAAGAGATGAGCCAGTCAGGGTACAGTATAGCACTGATGAAATACACAACTTTCTTCTTGTTATTTAATGCTTCCTTACCCCACTATCATGACCGCAATTCTACCTTACAAATTGGATTAGACCAGAGCATGAACACTGATACAGAAAAGAGCCTGCAACACAGGGAATCCAGGAGAGATAAACCCTCAAGGCCAGCAATGAGAATAATGATACCAGGAGGATTAGGGGAAGGTGGTGGGGAGAAAGGAGGAATCGATCACAAGGATGAACATATAACTCCATCCCAGGGGGATGAACAACGGAAAAGTGGGTGAAGGGCAACAGAGAACAAAGTAAGATATGAAAATAATAATCTATAACTTATCAAGGGTTCGTGAGGGAGGGGTATGGGAAGGGGGAAATGAGAAGCTGATATCAAGGGTTCAAGTAGAAATAAAATGCTTGGAAAATGATCATGGCAGCATTCATGCAAATGTGCTTGACACAATGGATATACGTATGGATTGTGCTAAGAGATGTAAGAGCCCCCAATAAAAGTATGTAATTTAAAAAGGTATCATAATCTCTATTGTTTCCAAGCAAGCTTTTTAGCATCCTCAAGGAGCTCATTTACAGTTCCTCCTTTTTACTAATAAAGAGAACTCTACTTTGGAGTCTGTTTCAGCTCAACTCTTGTATTTAGAAAATGTACTCCAGCCAATACCAAATTCTGAGGGAAAAAAAGGATATCTTTTATTACCACTTCTGTTAAGTACTGTGGTGGCAGAAAAATGAAACAGGACCTATATTTCACACCTTAAAAAATAAAGAACTCAAAATAGATCAAAGCCCTAAATATAAAACCAAGACTATGAAAATCACTAATGAGAAAATAGGGGGAAAAAAGAAGCCCTAGTACATGGTGTACATACACTATAAATCACTATCAAACAATCACACATAACTGAGCAGAAGATGAACTAGATGTCTGGGACATTTTGAAATTTAGACCTTATGTGCATCAAAATATTTCATTGAAAGGATAAAAAGAAAAGTCACAAACTGGTAAAAAAAAATGGCAATGATATATTGCATAAGGGACTAGTCTCTGAAACTTATAAAAAATTTCAACAACACCACATACACATACACAAAAGGCAAATGGTCCAATTAAAAAAATGGGTAGAGGACATAAATAGATATTTCTCCAAAGAAGACTTGCAGGTGGCCAACAAACTCACAGACTTGCAGTCATTATCCACTAGAGATAGATGCCAACCAAAACAATAAGATGTCATCTCACTTCAGCATTAAAAGCAAAATTCACAAAACAGAAAATAACAAATGCTGACAAGGGTGTGCAGTGACAGCAACCCTCAGATACTGCTAAAGCCGCTGGAAGATGGTACATGGGCTGTGGGAAATGGTTGGTGCTAGAAGTTGGAGCTAGAAATTCCATATGACCCACCAATTCCTCTCCTTAGTATAAATCCAACCCAGAGAAAAGAATAATGTTAAGGAATAACTATGAATCTGCCAAACACCTCATAAGAGGGATGAACCTGGAAGACAAATGCATGTGAGGTTTTTACAAATTCGCACCGGCACTTTAGTTCTTCCTTAGATTACATGCTCATCAGTAGGTATTTGTACCGCTTTATCTTTATTGTTTTCCAAACAGTAAATGATGGAACAAATGACCACAGAAATTAAGGTAAGGGCAATAAAACATTGTAATATAAACGTTTTTGTAAGTCTTTTTAAATCTTTAAAAGTTACTCTTGAAAGGGAAAAAATTGTAATGTGTCAATGATCTCTTACTACAATACTGTATTGTTTAAATATAGCCATAGTGGTCCTACATCAAATTCTCCCATTGCAGGGCCACAAAACCTTTACCAATCATAAGCAATGTATAAACTGTATTTTTAATAGTGTGGAAGCATCTGGAAATCTTGACATAACACTACTTTTTCAAACTGTATATTTAATGGTGGCACTAAGCTTCTGTGTGTTTTCAGAAATTCTTGAAATTCTACTTATACTTTGAAAGTTTACTTCTTCTTGGAATTATTGGAGCCTACTTAATTCTCCTTTTGCTTGTATTAGTTGAATTAAACCTCTCTCTTTCACTACCCAACCAGCAGCTGCTACTATTAAGGTGTACCAGTTACATAATCTTTAAGGAGTCCAATTGAACAAAGGGTGGTGTGTAGCCTCTCAATCAGGTCGCAGCTTGATGACTTCATCTGGAGGCTCTACAGAGATACATAGCTCCCTGGGGGCCAGACCCAGTCTCTCTTCCTTCTGTTTCTTGCTGTTGAGCCACTCAGAGAGCTGGAGGAGGTCCGTGGAGCCCTGCGCCAGCATAAGATGCTTTCACTGCCACTGGATCCACACGACCTTCTACCTATTGACCTGTAACATTCCTGCATTCGGCATCATTGCGTGTGGTGCATGAGTCTAAAAAGGAATTTATGGATTAGTATTGGACATATGGTCTAACATCTGAATTCTGGAATTGATTTGGATTGGGCTGGGATGTTTTCTTAATATACAATTGCTCTTTTATAAAAAGTTCTTTCTTACACACAAATGAGTGTCTCTGGATTAGTTTCTCTAGTCAAGCCGGAATAACACATAAAGTGTACATGATCCAGGACATATCTGTCAAATACTGAGCTGAATAGAGCAAGCAGAAGAATGCAGAGCATAAGTAACATTAAGCTGGCATCAAAGAAAAAAATCATGCACCACGGGAAGTTGCAAAAACTTTATCTAGTAGATGTGAATGAATCAAAGTAACAGCCACATAATATTGAAAGAACAACCACATGAAATATCTCATAACTTTTTAAAACGCTCAGATATCATTATAGGGTCGTAGAGATTATTTGTGATTACAACTCAAACTGTGTCATGTCATTAACCCTATCAGTGTGCTGCTCTAGCTACAACATTCCACAGGTGACGAGGAAATCCAGGTTTGAGGGCCCCGCGGCTGTGCAAAATATAAAAGCAGATTTAACATACATCCTGTTTATTGTCAATTGGAGGTCTTTTTTTCACATACAATGTGCCTAAAGTTAAAACATGTTTTACCCTGATATTATTTTTAAGATGTATCCGGCACCAGAGAAAACAATATGCTTTCATTGTCAGTGAATGCGCAGACCTAATTGTGTGTAGAAGGTAGCTATTTAACTCAGTTATTTGCTGTTGGGTTTTAAGTTAAATTGGGAACACATTATGTGAAATGAAAGCTTTCCATTAAAGCACTAAACATCTATCTGTGAAAAGCTTCCAGCTGGCTTTTAACGAAAATGTTTTAATTTACAGGGTGGGGGGAATCTAAAACTGTAATTTGTCCCAAATAGGAAATACAAGCGAGATGTTGTATTCCTTGATATGGGTGAAATGCTCCGAAAGATGCTAAACCGAAAGATACTAGAGCATGAGTTGTGAAACACAGTGGGTCATCATGGCGTTGTCCCAAACCAACACCACTGCCACCCAGTTGGTTCCCATGCATCAAGACCCTGTCATATCAAATAGAGGTGTTACTTTGGTTTTCTAAGGCTGTAAATTTTTATAGGCGCAGACAGCTCATCTTTCTCCATGGAGCAACTTGTGGATTTGAACCACTGACCTTGTGGATTTGAACCACAGCCCAACTACACTACCAAGGCTCTTGACAATAGCCTAACATATTTCAGAAGAATTCTTTGACTCAAACTTGCAGGCTTATTCTCAAATTTTGATTTGCTTTAAAAATAAAAGAAAGATCACATGTAACTATGGATATTAAAATGATATTATTGGAAATTTTAAATAGATTATGATCACTTACTATAGTGTTTTCACTTTAGAAAGCTACTATAAAATGGATGGAGAGTCTCAAAAATCACGGGTAATACAATTAAAGAAGCAACACATTTTTCTGTGACTCTATCTGTTTTAAATATGGGTGTTAAAAATATATATGGTTGGATTAAATGCACCCGATTGATTGATTAATTCCAGTATCCACTTTTCAAATATAGGTGTTTAAAAAAATGTGTGATTAAATTAAATGCACATAATTGAATTGATTAACAAATACTTTAATTTTCTTTATCCTTAAAACATGTATGACATGGTTCATTAACATGTACTGTGGATTGAAGTTTCTGTAAATGTCTGCTACTATGCTTTTTAAATATTATGTTTAGTATTTTTTAAAAATATTTTATGATACATTTGTACCAGGAAGTATATTGTAAACAAATGGTAGTCATTTAATGAATTTCTATGTCATTGTAGGAACTCTTGAACTCAAATAATGATTGGGAATTGATCTGGATTAAAATTGATTTTAAAAGATTGAGTGGCCTGGCTCTGTAAAAATTAAAATTTCCATGAGTTGAAACTATTAATAACTGAGATGGTAGAATTTTTGGTAAAGTCAGTCATATACTGCTCCTTATGCACCCTTTCTGGTCTTCCAATACCAATTATCCTACCGTATATACTCATGCACAAGCTGAGTTTTTCAGCACATTTTTAATGCAGTTTTTGTGGTAAAATTAGGTACCGCAGCTGATATTCGGGTTGGCTTATATCTAGTATATATGGTAACTAGGTACATTTAGAATCCATGGCTCTAAGTTGCAGCAACAAGACACTTTTAATCTTAGAAACTCTCATTAAATTGAATTCCATATCTAGAATTTATGTTCAATGTCAAGAATACATAGTTGTATTTTTTAATCTTTCATACATTTGTTTTAAATAATCATGTCAGAATATTTTCATATCAATATCGTCTTTAGCAAAGTTTCATTAAGTAAAAAATGTTTAATATTTAAAAGGCAATTGAATTCTTTCACTTACCAAGACCTTAGTAAAAAGCAGTGTGTAGTCTTATAACTTTAAACTAACAGATCAGATTCAATTCCCTTGATCTGCTTAAGTTTCCATAGGATAGTTCATAAAATATGAGGCTGCTTTAAAAAGTTAATGGAAAAGTAGAATGAAAAGATAATAAAAAATTTCCAGAAACCCCCTCATAATATCATGTCACATGAAGGCAATACAAATTATTGCTCTTGCAACCTGTGCAATGAACTACCACCAAGGTTCTAGAAAAGCCACAGACAAGCATCACCAGGCAGTGTCATCTTTATCATTGTTGTTATGCATCTATAAACTGAGACAATATATTTTAAAATAATTTTATGATCATGTACTATCTGTGATATTAAGATGGTATTAAATTAAGCTTATTTTGAAAACCTATCACTGTTGTGGAGATAAATGAGAATTTCCTTTCAGGGAGAAAAATACTTCACCAAACACAATGACTGCAGGGGACAAGTTTAAATAAATGTTTAAATTAATGGCTTGACAAAAAATTATATAAAAGGAAGACTTGGTAGAAAAAATTAGAATTATTTATTGTATAAGACAATTGTCAAGTCAGATCTACCCTAAATGTTAACAATGCAGTGAAACACTTCATGGTTAAAAAAAATCAAATTCTCTTTATTGAAATATATTTATTACTTTCATATGATAGCTATAGATGAGCTATAGGTAATCACCACCACTCTCTGTAAGTTTGTCATACTGTGGTGGTTTGCTTGATGCTGTGATGCTAGAACTATATCATCAGCATTTCAAATAGTAGCAAGGTCACCCAAGGGGAACAGGTTTCAGCAGCTCTTCCAGAATAAGAACAGACTATGAAGAAGGAATACACTGTCCACCTCAGAAGTATTAGCCACTGAATACTTTATGAATAGCAGGAGAACAATGTCCACTATGCTGAAAACTTTATGAATAGCGATAGAACATTGTCAGATACAGGCCCAGAGATGAGCCCCTCGGGGGAGAAGGCACTCAGAATTTCACTGAAGATGAACTGCCTTCTCCAAGTACAGCCGGCCAGAATGACATAGGTAGAATAAAGCTTTGGGGGCTTTTCTTTGCTAAAATGACACAATTCAAAATGAAATGATTCAGCTGTAAACAGCTATTGATAATTGAAATTTGGAATATAAGAATCCTTAATCTAGGGAAATTAGAAGTCATCAAAAATGAAATGGAATGCATAGAGATTGAAATCCTTGGCATGAGTGACCTGAAATAGCCTGTATAGGCCATTTTGAATCAGATGATCATATGGTTTTACTATGCTGGGAATTACACATTAAGGAGGAATTGTGTCCCATTCTTCATCAAAAAGGACATTTCAAGATTTATCTTGAAGTTTCATGCTCTCTGTAATAGGATGATATCTATATGTATACAAGAAATCCAGTACATACAACTATTATTCAAAATTACAGACCAACCACGAACGCTAATAATGAAGAAATTGAAGAATTCTACCTACATCTTCAGTTTGAAATCTATCAAATATACAATCAAGATACCTTGATAATTACTGGCAATTGGAATGTTAAAATTGGAAACAAAGAGGAAGGACGAGTAATTAGAAAATATGACATTGATGATAGAAATGAAGCTGAAGATTGCACAATAGAATTTTCCAAGACCAATGACTTCTATCTATTTTCAACAACATAAAAGCTGACTATACACATAGACTTCTTCAGATGGAATATACAGAAATCATCTTGACTACAACTGAAGGAAGAGATAATGAAGGAGCTCTCTGTCTTTAGTGAAAGCAAAGCCAGTGGCTGACTGTGGAACAGACTATCAATTGCTCATCTGTAAGTTCAAGTTGAAGTTTCCAAGACTTGACCTCTTTACAGGAGCAAACAGCCTCATCTTTCTCCTATAGAACTGCTAGTGGGTTTGAACCATTGACCTTGTGGTATGCCTAACCCATCACACCCACCAGGGCTCCTTGAAGACACCATGTGTTGTAATTATCCAGTCTGTTCTAATTCATAGTGATGCTGTGTACAATGGAACAAAACATTGCCTAGTCCTGCGCCGTCCACACTATGTTTGAGCCCACTGTTGCAGCCATTGTGTCAGTCCATCTCCTTGGAGGTCTTCCTCTTTAAGCCAACTTTCTACTTTACCAAACATGTCCTTTTTCAGGGACTAATCTCTCCTAATAACAATTCCAAAGTACATGAGACAAAGTGTCACCATCCTTGCTTCTGAGGTGCAATCCAGCTGTACTTCTTCCAAGACAGATTTATTTGTTCTTCGGGTAGTCCATGATATTTTCAATATTCTTCACCAATATTGTAATTCAAAAACATCAGTTCTTGTCCAGTCTTCCTTATTCATTGTTCAATTTACATGTGCATATGAGGCGATTAAAATGCCATGGCCTGGGACAAAAATACAAAACAAAATCATCCTCACTGCTATTGAATCCATTTTGACGCACAGTGACCCTATAAAACAGTGGAGAACAATAAGACCCTATACGAACCTGTGGGGTTCTGATACTGTGACATTTTATAGGAATAGAAAGCCTTCTCTCTCTCTCGGCATGGCTGGGATTTCAAGTTGGTTCAAGATCAGCAACCTAACCATAACCACTACACCATCAGGGTTCTGGACCAGTCACACCCTCATCTTCAAAGTGATAGCCTTATTCTTTATTTATTTATATATAATTATGCTTTTTATTTTTAATAATTTTATTATTCTTCATGCTTTACTGAGGTCTTCTACAGCAGCTCACTCCAATGCAGCACAGCCATTCATTTGTTCACTCCTGCTTCCATTAGCACTGATTTTGGATCCAAGTAAAATGAGATCCTTAACAACATCAATCTTTTCTCCATTTATCACCATGTTTTCTATTGGTCCTCTTGTGAGGATTTTTGTTTTCTTGACATGGAGTTGAACTCTATACTGAAAGCTGCAGTCTTTGAATTGGATTATTCTGATTGTTCTGGTGTTCAAACACCAGCTGTAATTTGGGGTGTATCATGAAAGCATTGGGTTAAAAAAGTCCACTCTGAGTCTTGAGGGATCTAAATTCCCAATTTACCCTCAGCAGACAATTTTATAGGGGGATCTCTCTCTTTTTTCTTTTTTCTGCGCCTGGAGTTTTATTTTCTGGAAAGTTTTTTTTAACTCATTTTATTGGGGCATTGTACAATTCTTATCACAATCCATCCATCCATGTGTCAAGCACATTTATACATTTGTTGCCATCATCATTCTCAATACATTTGCTTTCTACTTGAGCCCTTGTAATCAGCTCCTCATTTTTCCCCTCCTTCCCCACCCTCCTCCCTTATGAATCCTTGATAATTTATAAATTATTATTGTTTTATCATGTCTCACACTGTCTGACGTCTCCCTTCATCCACTTTTCTGTTGTCTGTCTCCCAGGGAGGAGATTATATGTAGATATTTGTAATCGGTTCCCCCTTTCTACTGCACCTTTCCTCCAACCTCCCGGTATCGTCACTCTCACCACTGGTCCTGAGGGGTTCATCTGTCCTGGATTCCCTGTGTTTCCAGTTCCTATCTGTACCAGTGTACGTCCTCTGGTCTAGCCAGATTTGTAAGGTAGAATTGGGATCCTGATAGTGGGAGGGGAGGAAGCATTTAAGAACTAGAGGAAAGTTGTATGTTTCGTGGTTGCTACACAGCCAGTTTCATGACTGGCTCATCTCCTCCCCAAGACCCTTCTGTAAGGGTTGTCCAATTTTCTACAGATGGGCTTTGGGTCCCCATTCCTCACTCCCCCTCATTCACAATGATATGACTTTTTGTTCTTTAGTGCTTCATACCTGATCCCATTGACTCCTCGTGATCACAGAGACTAGTGTGCTTCCTCCATGTGGAGTTTGTTCCTTCTCAGCTAGATGGCCGCTTGTTTATCTTCAAACCTTTAAGACCCTAAATGCTATATATTTTGATAGCTGGGCACCATCAGCTTTCTTCGCCACATTTTTTTATGCACCTGCTTTTTCTTCAGTGATCCTGTCGGGAAGGTGAGCATCATGGAACATCAGTTTAATAGAGCAAAGTATTCTTTCATTGAGGGAGTACTTGAGTGGAGGCCCAGCGTCCATCTGCTACCTATAAATATATGCACATAGATCTATTTCATCATTATCATATATAAATATATTTACATATGTACATGCCTGTGTTTGGACCTCTAGAAATGCCCCTTGCCTCCTAATTCTTTCCTCTATTTCCTTTTACTTTCCTCTTGTCCTACTATCATGCTCAAACTTCATTGGGGTGTCAGTAATTCCTCTTGGTTGCATTGTCCTTGATCAAGCCCTACCAGACCTCTGACACCCTCCACACCACCAATTTTGGATCACTTGTTGTTCCCTTGTCCCTGGGTTTGTTAACACCATTTCCTTTCTCCCACTTCCCCTCTCCCCTGGAACTGTCGGTCCCATTGTTTTCTCTTCCAGATTGTTTTTTAACTATTCCATTTAATTTATTATTTATTTGTTTGTTTGTTTATAAATCATTTTATTGAGGGCTCATACAACTCTTATCACAATCCATACATACATCAGTGGTGGAAAGCTCATTTGTACATTCGTTATCCTCATCATTCTCAAAACATTTGTTCTCCACTTAAGCCCCTGGCATCAGCTTCTCATTTTTTCTTTCCTCCAGTTTGTTTATCTTATCTAGATAGACCTGCAGAGAAGACAGAGCAAAACAAAGCAATAAAAGAAAACAACAACAAACCAATGACCAAAAAAAAAAAAGAAAAGCCTGTAAATAGTTCAAGGTCTGTTTGTTGACCTTTAGGAGTGTTTTCTAGTCTAGTCTGATGGGTGCCACACCATGGCCCCAAAGTGTAATTTTGGTATTCCCTTGGGATTTCCTTGCTCTGCTCTCCTTGCTGTTCTGTTGTGTGCTCTTAGTGTCTTGCCTCGGTGTGGTGGGATCAGATTGGGCACAATTCCCACACTGTGTCTACAGTGTTATCTCCTGTGGGGCTATGGGTCAGTGAGGGATGTTGTGTCTCATAGTGGGGCCGGCATTGGCTGCTCTGAGTGTGAATATCATCCTCAAGGCTTGGTGGGCCAGGATGTGCTCCATTCTCTCTTCCTCCCCATGCATTTGCGCCATGTGCTCTGATCAGACACATCCCTCTCCCTGAGCTGTAGCTTCAGTGCTGTCCTCTAAAATAAATTTTTCTGAAAAAAAAAATTAAAAAATAAAATAAATAAATTTTTCTGGGGAGATGGGTGACTGTCCATGTGGTTGGGATTGAGGCTGGCCCCTCAGACATCTCTACTGGTTCCCTGCTTCATGCCTGTATGTTGCATTTACATCTTGGGGCACCAGGTTGAAATCTGGAGGGACCTTTTATTATAGTACTTTGGTAACTGGTCTGCTTGTTCTTTCACCTCTGAAAGCAACAACAACAAAACCCTATATAAATTACGCATCATTTTAGGGCTTAAAATCCTTTTTGAGTGTCACATAAATTGTATGAATTCCATTTACAAAAAATATGTGGGCATGTACACATTTTAATATCATTTCAAGGTATCCACAGGCCTTCAGAACTCCAGTGTGTCTGGTCCCGGATTAAGGACTTGCTTTACAGTTTTGCATGTGCTATGAGCTTGCTGTGAGGACAGCCATTTTTCCTGCCACTGAAATTTATATGACTTCCATGGTATAATGTTCTTTCCAGGAAGGATAATGCTTGTTGGAGTGGGAACTACAGAAAAGAGGAGCTTTGTCTGACCCTAGGACACCTCAGAAGGGCACACGTGAATGCACACAGGGATGAACAGCCCAAGGTGTTGGACTGTCATCACTGGCAGTCTGCAATAAGTCAGACCTAAAATTTGCCTAGTGTTCAATTTGTATAGTTCTTGATTTTACATTAGATCTGATAGATATATATATGCTTTATATAAATTATTACAAGAAACTTTATTTCTGCTTCTCCTCACTTAAAATGGTTAGAAATGGTAATGTCTGTGACATTCTAACCAATCCTGGTGGCAATAAATGGACACAAAAGAAGATATGGCTGGTTTCCAAGATTTTCTGCAAAGAACCGTGCAGTGCTAAAGAAGAATTAGGCACAGTAGTTAAATCTTTGCTTAGTTTTTAGCAATTAGAGAATGTATGCATCATATAAAGTCTTACTGTCAAATGTATCGCAGCAGCTTATACTGAAGACCATTTACGAAACTGAAGGGTGAAATTATATAAATCAAGATCAGGCTAAGTAAGACAATGAAAAATTCTATTTCCTACCCCCAAATGCCCCTCAGAAAGGAAAAGTAGTATTTTTAAAGGAGTGTCAAAATTTTTTAATATTACTTAAAAGTAAGCACAATGTAAAATACATAGACTGGTCACATTTGATTGAGACATAGGTTTTAAAATTGAAGACTAGACTTCTGCTTCTATTCAAGGTGAAATAAAAAGAATTCGATTTATTTTCTTATCTGAAACAAAAATGTTCCATCAAAGAAGATGTTATGATTCTTTGATTTTCAAGATTTTTTATATCAGGCAATAAAGGACAGTGATTCCCAAGAGACAGGAGACAAATTACTCTGGCACCAAGATTGCCCCAACCTATTGCCTGAAAACAAGTTTTAAACCATGGTGCAGAGAAGAGGAATCCAGGTGGAGAGTGATGGTCAGCTTGAATTTTGGAGGTTTTTGGGAATGCAGGGAAGCCCAAACTACTCGAGTTTCTAAAGCCTGGAGGAGAGAATTGGACAAAAACAGGTTTCCCTATATGTTCAGAAGGTCCTCTTGAATTCTAAGCAGACGACTGCTTGTTTCATGTCTATGAGCAAAGTACCCGAGCTCGGGAAAAGACCACTCAAAAAAAAGGAATGATCACTAGAGTTACAGAGGACTAGAACTTGCTTCTGTTTCTATTAGAGTGGAAAACTCCGCAATTCATGGGTCACTGGGCAGGTAAAGCATTCCGATTATATGAGAATATTAGCCCGACAGTAAACATTGATTTGGCTCCAACTACGAAAGTTCAAAAACACGATAAAAAGAAAATCAAACCATCTTCAACTAAATTAACTACATCCTAAAACAAGGACCCAGAATATTGGTATATATTCACTACCCCAAACAATAAAATTCACACTGTCTTGCATCTAGTTAACAATTATCAGGCATGCTAAGGAGCAGGACTATTCAGTTTATAATAAGAGATAAAACAATCAAAACTGATCCATTCGTTTTGCCAAAAGCAGGCAAGGAGAGTAAACTAGTTATTATAGCTTGCTTCCGCATGATCAAGCAACTAGACAAATGATTGACCGTGTTAAGAAAACACATGAAACATGCAAAACAAAGGCCTAAAGCAAACTTCCAGAGCAGCGGTTCTCAACCTGTGGATCGCGACCCCTTTGGGGGTCAAACGACCCTTTCACAGGGATCGCTTACAGAACTGAGACACCACTCCTCTATCCTTCTCCAGGTGGGGCTTCCCACGTGCAGACTGGCGCACATACAGGTATTCGGCATGAAGACTTGTTACCCATGCTACACTATGCTTCAAGACAAAAGTTCATTTATTTGTAATTAGAAATAAATAGTTCACAATAAATAATTACATATTGCTTTTGTGATTAATCACTATACTTTAATGATGTTCAATTTGTAATAATGAAAATACATCCTGCATATCAGATAGTTACATTATGATTCATAACAGTAGCAAAATTATAGTTATGAAGTAGCAACAAAAATAATGTTATGGTTGGGGTCCCCACAGCATGAGGAACTGCATTAAAGGGTCCCGGCATTAGGAAGGTTGAGAACCACCGAGCTAGAGATACATCGCGATGCCTTGAAGGGATTAGCCACAGTTTAGGGACTACAAAAGAAAGATCCGTGGACTTGAATACACTCTGTTGCTGAGGAGTGAGCAGTACAGCACTTGTAAGGACCTGAGAATATTGAATTTTTAGTGGGTTGGTGAAGATTTCATGTACAAATTTTTTAAAAGTGATCCTCCTAAATCTGTTCTAGAAACCTATCAAAACAAATCCTGACACCCAGTGGATCATTAAGTCATGCCACAAGTACAGGGGAAGCATGGTCTGATGTTTGCAGGCCACAAAAACCACGGCCTTGGATAGGGCTACAGGTCAACCACACACTATTATTGGTGGTTCTCGCCATGCCGCTTAGAGAGAGCACAATAAATACTCTGTAGCTCCACCCTCACCACTAATGTAAGTAATGTTAGTAAAAGTGATGCCTAATAAACTGTTTAGAGCCGGCAATCTACTTTACAGTGTTCTTTAATTTGTTTTTTAGAACAACGGTTGTTGGCAAATTGTTCCATGAATGCACTGTCAAATAATGAAGCTAAAAGTGCAGTAATGTTTGAAGAGAATGACAATGAATCTCGTTTCTAATAAGATAAATGCTCTTTGCTTGCTTCCGTTCAGCTTGACTTACTTCCATGCCATTGCCTCTTCTCCAGCTGCCCTTTGCCATTTTCTGTTCAATTCTTTTACTCCAACATTTCTCCTTTCTGATTTTTCTACTCGGCATTGAGAGCAAGTTTGAGAGTCCTTCTGACAGCCATTTCCATCTTTTTGCTATTGTGAATGGTGCCGTGGTGAACACAAGTGTGCATATATCTGTCTGGGTTCTGGGTGTTATTTCTTTAGAGTATATACAGAGTAAAGAGATTGCTGGGTCATGTGGTATTTTTATTCCCAAGGACTTGAGGAACTGCCTTCCTGCTTTGTACCATGATTGTACAGTTTGTACGGCCCCCCCAGTCTTGTTTGAGAGCTCTAATCGCTCTAACCCGTTTCCAGCATTTGTGAAGTTTTTCAAAGCTTTGTTATCATGTCAGCTATCTCATCATGGTTTTGATTTGCAACTCTTTGATGACTGGTGATATTGAGCATTTCTTCATGTTTTTGGTCATCTGGATGCTTATTCATGTCCTCTGGCCACTTTTTGACTGGATTGTTCATCCTTTCATTGTTGGGGTTTGCAACTTTCTATAGATTTTAGAGATTAATCTCTGGTTTGATATGTTATTGCCAATTTTTTTCAAGTCTAGTCTCTGATAAAGATTTCCAGCCTCTGAAACCCTATGGAGCAGTTCTACTCTGTCCTAATCGAGTTGACTCAATGGCAGTGGTTTATTGGACACTTTATCATGTGATATCACATTTCACTATGATAAGAATTATCAATTGATAAGATATCACATTCATTACCATTTCTGTTTTAAAGATGTGGGAAATTTATGACTTAAAAACATTAAATGACTATCACATAGACAAGTAGCTGGAGAATAACAATGTCAGGGTTTAAATTCTTCATCCAAAAACTCATGTAGTTTTCATCATGCTATACTATCATGAAATACAACCATAAGTAGATTTTGATTCAGATAGCCTGGAAACATTATTGGTTTTCTGTATTTATTACTTGGGGAAGTTTAAATCTTGCTCAAGTTTTGGAGGATTTTGGATTGCTAAATTAAATAATTACATATTCAAGGTCACTATAGCTCTAACCAACTTCAGGTTAGTAGGTCTTGATATATAAATGTTCTTCTCTAAAGGTTGATTTTTATCTCTTATTAAATGTACTCAGAAAGGAGAACTTGGGTATGTGTGGCAGAGGTGGGGTGGGGATTGCAATGGTTTTATGGAAGGAGACATTAGAAAATTCCATTTGTTGGTTAAGTTGGTATAGCAAACTCAACATTATGGTCTTCAGAATAATGTTAAGGGAGATTTATGGAAAGGTATATTAGCCCTCATAATGTCATCTGCTAAAAGTTATTTCTGATACACCCCTTGATTTCTTAATAAGTTTGAACTTTCATGGGTTAAAATCATTCTTTATTTTGCATCATTTTGGCCTATTTTTTGTGTATTTGTCTTCTCTTAAAAATAACAAATACTCTTTGGGATATAGTAGGACTTCCTTAGCCTTAAATCACTTCTCTTTCAAGTTTATATGATATAATATTAACACATGTAGTATTCTTGCCAAAAATCTTTAAATTGATCCAGTAATGAGGAATCAAGTAGCCAAATCCAAATTGAGAAATATTCTGTAAAAGAATCTGCCTGTACTCTTAGAAATGATCAATTCCATAAAGAATGAAAAAGGCCAGGGAACTCCCAGCATAAGGAATGGTAGAGGGTCATGCCAAATAAATGCAGTGTGAGATACCTTATTGGATTGGGGATCACAAAAAGAGAAGAAAAAGGAGGGAGGGCAAAAGGAATGGAAATTTATGAGAGTCATTATTGAGACCATTGAAGAAATTTGGATATCCATTCTATATTAGATAATAATATAAATGTTAAACATCCTGACTGTAATACTACAGTTATGCTGTGGAAGACAATTTTCTTCTTTGGAGACATATCCTGGAGTATTCAGGGGTTAAAACAACAACAATAAAAGAATATTTACTGGCTATAGAATTCTAAATTTGGTTAACAAGTTGGTGCTTAGTTTTTTTTATGATTCTTAGAGTCCTAGGATATTCATATTGTTCATTTTCCTGCTGTCTCCTTTCTAGAGTCTAGATGGCATCTGTACATATACCTTCCTGGAGATATGTAACTAGAATAAGAAGGTATTCCTAAAATAGACATGTGTATCATGTAAGTATGCATGGCAATGGGTGAATCTGAGGCACAAGGCTGCTTTTTTAAAGTATTGAAAAGCTTGATGTTACTTTGAGAACTAAGGTGTACCTGAACCAAGCCATGGTATTTTCAGTCACCTAGTAGGTATGTGAAAATTGGATATTGAGTTTGGAAGACCGAAGAAGAGGATGTATTTGGATTTTGGTGCTGGTGAACAATACTGAAAGTGCTATCGACTGCCAAAAGAACGAACAAATTTATCTTGGAAAAACAACAATCCGAATGCTTCTTGACAGCAAGGACGGTAAGCGAGACTTTGTGCACACACTTTGAACATGTTATCAGGAAAGACCGGTGCCTGGAAAAGAGCATCGAGCTTAGCAGAGGGGCAACAGGAAAAGGAAGACTCACACACGATGGCTTACACAGGGCTGCAGCAATGAACTCAAGCATAAGAACAACTGTGAGGACGGTGCAGTGTTTTCAGGACTGACTAGATGGCACCCAGTAACATCATGCATAATGGTCTTCATTTCCAGTATCCTTCCTTTGGCATTTACTTTGCATTAGGTGTTGGCACAGAAGCTGTTCAAGATAATGCCTCTCAGGGAACATTTTCCTGGCTTGCGTGACAGTTAAGCAATCAACTACTAGCTAAAAGGTCGGTGGATCAAACGCACCCAGAGATGCCTCAAAAGAAAGACCATATGCTTCAGAAAGATCAGAGCCTTGAAAAAAGCCAAAAGCATTCAAAATGGAGTGCATTTCTACTTTGCTCACACAGGGTTGCCCTCAGTGGGCCCAACTCAGGAGCAACTGTTTTGCTTTCCCCCCTCCCTCCCTTCAGTCTCCAGCACCAGGCATCACGGAGTCATCTAAAACGACGCCTGTGTCCCTTGCCAGTCAGCACCTAGGAGCTGGTCATTTGCCTTCACACACTTGGTTCTGGTAACTCCAGAGGCGCATAATATTGATTAAAAGTTAATCGATTTAATGTGTCTTTTTTATGTCCTGTTGTCTTCTGAAGTAGGAAACTTGACTAGTGATACCAGTGACCAGCTTCTGTGCTTCAGAAACAGACTGAATTCTTCCCAGATGCTCTGATTTTCCTTTTCTCTCTATCTTGCACACCAATCGGTCATACATAGGAGCCCTGATGGTGTATATGTTACATGTTGGTCTGCGATACCCATGGTCAGCAGTTTGAAACCACCATCAGCTCTGCAGTATAAATACTGGGTTTGCTACTCCCGTGAACAGTGAGTCTCAGAAACTCATGGGGATCACTCTGAGTCAGTATGGACTCTATGGTCATGAGTTTGGGCTCTTTTGGGAATTTACAGGTCATACACTGTCCATGCAACCAATGGTCAAGAAACCAAGTGATGTGTTCATTTTGTCAATTTTTTCAAGTATTAAAAAGCAAAGATGTCACCTGTTAAAAAATGTATTATTGTGAGTTGGGTGGAAGTTTAGAGTAGATTATCCGTTTTGCATTCAACAATTCAAATACATGATGTTTCATCTCATTCATTGTAATCCCCTCAGTATGCCATCACTTATCCCTCTGGGTTCTATGACTCCCCATTCCCTAACCCTGCTGAACTTTGACCTTGGGTACATTTGATCTGAAATGGTTGATCATTCCCAAGTGTGTGTGCCTCACAAGTGTTATTGTTCCACCTTAAACACCTCTCTGGGGGTGAGCTTGGTTCCAGACCGGAAGAGTGACTCAGGGTCATTGTCTTGCGAGTTCTTCCAGTCTGTAGCTCACCAATAAGCCTGGTCTCTTTTGTGTTTTTTGAATTTTGTTTTGCAATTTCCACCCAATCTATCTGGGACCTTCTATTGTGATCCCGTTCAGAGAACTTGGTAGTCGTAGCTGGGCTACCTCTGGTCTCGGGATGATGGAGACTGATGTTGCCATGGTCATTGGACGCTTGGACTACGTAATTGTCTCCATGTAGCTTTCCATTTTTGTCACACTTCTTTCTTTTGGGCAGGGAGAGACCAATTATTGCGCAACAGATGGCTCCTCAGGAACTGTAAAGACTCATTTCTAGCAACCAAAGTTGGTTTTAGAACATTGTTTTTGTCTACTGTTGTGTCAATTGGCCTGAGTATCCCGCAAGACTGTGGTCCTGATCACTTAAGACTAGTGACTCATTCCCTCAAGGAGTTGGTTATGCCCGAGTATTTGTAACATTGCCTCCTGTATGTTCCATAACATTCGTGTGTATATTCATAAGTACACATATACAGCTATTTTCTATCATGCATATTTGTAGTATATTCCACTTTCCACCCCATTCCTGTTCAGCCTGCATGTCTACCTGAGCATCTACTTGTAGATCACTTTTACTGTAGGAATGCCTATGTAACTTGACTTACATCTGTTAACTCATAATGCCTTCCCCTGCCGCTGACATTTTTTGCCAATCTTCCTCTTCCCCCACATTGACACTTGTCTACCAATGACTTCTCTCCACCTTATTTCACTGGAAACTCATAAAATAATTTAAAAATTAAATCTTTTCTTGATTTTTTACAATAGTGGCCTCATTCACATAATTTTGGGGAATGAGTTAATTTTCGTGTGTGGGTTTCCTGGTCATTTTCTTCATTGCTGTCACTTCACTATTTGTTGTTGCTGTTAGGTGCCTTATAGCAATCCTCTGCACAACAGTACAAAACAGTGACAGGTCTACGCCATCCTCCTCACGGTTGTCATGTCGCAGCTCCTCCTTGCCACGACTTGTCAATCCGCCTTATGGAGGCGCTTGTTCTGTTTCGCTTCCCCTCGACTCTCTTAAGCATGAAGTGTATGTCAAGGGATTTGTTTCTCCTGAAAATATATTCAAAGTGTGTGTGGCTGTCTAAGACTATTTCGATATAGATATATGTCTTATCATCCTTGAATCCAAAGAGCATTCTGGCTATACTTCTTCCAAGACAGTTTATTCTTTTGACAGTCCATGGTACTTTCAATATTCTCCCACACCGTAATCCAAATGCATCAATTCTTCTTCAGTCTTCCAAATTCAATGTCTGACTTTCACATGTATATAAAATGATTGAAAATACTATGGCTTTGATCAGTTGTACCTTAGTCCTCAAAGCAACATCCAAGCTTTTCAACAATTTAGAGAAGTCTTGTACAGCAGACTCACCCAATACAATGAATTTATTTATTTATTATTTAATTTATTCTCCCATGAACATTGATTGTGGGTCCAAGCAAGATGAAATCCTTCACTAGTTCAGTGTTTTCTTCTTTTAAAAAAATCATTTTATTAGGGGCTCATACAACTCATATTACAATCCATTCATACATCAGTTGTGTAAAGCACATTCGTTGCCATCATCATTCTCAAAACATTTGCTCTCCACTTAAGCACCTGGCATCAGGTCCTCATTTTCCCCTCCCTCCTCGCTCCACCCTCCTCATGAACCTTTAATAATTTATAAATTATTATTTTGTCATATCTTTCCCTGTCTGATATTTCCCTTCACCCACTTTTCTGTCGTCCGTCCACCAGGGGGAGGTCACATGTAGATCCTTGTAATCGGTTCCCCCTTTCCAACCTACCCTCTCTTCACCCTCCCAGTATGGCCACTCTCAGCACTGGTCCTAAAGGGATCATCCACCCTTGACTCCCTGTGTTTCCAGTTCCTATCTGTACCAGTGTACATCCTCTGGTCTAGCCAGACTTGTAAGGTAGTATTGGGATCATGATAGTGGGGCGGGGTGTGTGTGGAGGAAACACTTAAGAACTAGAGGAAAGTTGTATTTTCTGTCGTTGCTACATCACACCCTGCCTGGCTCATCTCCTCTCTGTGACCCCTCTACAAGGGGATCTCCAATGGGCCATCTAGCTCAGAAGCAACAAAGCCCTCATGGAAGAAGCACACCAGCCTGTGCGATCACGAGGTGCCGAAGGGATCAGTTATCAGGCATCAAAGAACAAAAAATCATATCATTGTGTGCTCACCTCTATGATACAATCACTGAAGACAAATGGGTGCATAAGCAAATATGGACCTCTTCCTGTCAGTTGGTGAGATAGCTTTCTTACAAATTTCTTGGTATAGACAAATGAGTGCTTCCAGTGCTTCATCAGCGTTTTTAATGTACCAGATGGTATTCCATCAATTTCTGGAGTCTTGTTTTTGGCTAATGTCTTCAGTGTGGCATGGACTTCTTCCTTAAGTACTATTGGTTCTGGATGATAAGAAATGGTAAGATGTCGACGGATTCTTATTGGTACGATGACTTTGTGTATTCTTCCTATCTTGGTTTGGTGCTTTGTGCAGCATTCAGTATTCTGGCCATAGAATTTTTTTATATTACAACTCAAGACTTGAGTTTTTTCTTCAATTCTTTCAGTTTAAGATATGCTGTCTATGATCTTCCTTTTGTATTTTCTTCTGGGAAGTGTTTATGAAGTTTTTCTGCTTCTTTTTCATTTTGATAAGGTTTCTTGGTTTTCTTTGAAGTTACCCTGTACTTTCTCCATCTCCTCCCAAATTTAAAACAGTACGTTCTATCTTGAGCTATACATGACTTCCTCTCCATTTGAAAGTCTATTCACTCTATTTGCTTTGTAATTAGCTTTATTACAAATTGATATCTCCAATTCCCTATTTTCAGTCTTGTTGGTTTGCTTTACTTTGTCAATTTATTCTTTTAACTATATACTTCGTCTACTGCCTTCGTACCTGCATGGTTTATGCTGAGAAAACAGAGTTTAGTCTTATTAGTTTTCTTTTGTAGGTAACTTTTTGTTTTTCCTGCGCTATTCTCAATTCTTTCCTTGTAGTTGCCTATGGAATGTTTTATTATGATGCCTTGGTGATTATCTTTTAGGTTTAATCTGATTTAGGGGTCATTCAGCTTCTTGGATATGTATATCTTCTAGGCATGAAAAGTGAGGGAGTGGTCTCAGATCAGTTACTACTCGCCTAGTTATTGTCCGGGATCAGAGAATTTGAATCAGAAATATTTCATACTGGCTCATGTGGTAAATAAGGTTTGGGTACTTATTCCTTGAAAGAACTCTTTTGAGCCCAGGGGGCATCTGAGAATAAGATGTGTGGTTACAGAAGGAATTTTTACCCACCCAGTGTGGTCTGTGATAGGCTGCTACTCTGACATAGTACGCTCTGACATAGCATTGGGCTGAGAAGGCTGAATTTATGAACCATAAGCATGATGCACAGAAGTTGGATCCGCGAGAGGGTGGCTCCAAGCTCAGCAGAGTGTAGGCTGTGCAGGGATATGGGTACCTGTCATTGGGTGAGTTAGGATGGGATTCACCTCTCCTCTAGTCACCAGAAGGGCATGGAAAACTGCCATGCCACTATCTCAGCTGAAGGCTGATTACAAGCATTCTAGATGGCTGCTCCTTATCCAGCCAGTGAAAAATGTACCCTTTATCTCCCTTGTGGTATCTTTTGTTCAGCTTCTGTTACTCCTGTTGTTAGGTGCCCTTAAGTCTGTCCCAACCCATAGAGACCTTATGCACAACAGAACAAAACACTGCACCGTCCTGTACCATCCTATGCTTGAGCCCAGTGAGGTAGCCACTGTGTTGGTCCACGTCCTTGATGGCTCTTCCCTTTTCCCTGCCCCTCTACTTTACCAAGAAGTTCAGCTTCTAGTTGCTATTCAATCCACTTCTCTATTTTTTCCTATGAAGCTCAAGATTCAGTTTCATTTCTTTGTTGTTGAAGGTCTGAGTAGTGTGTCTAATTTGCCATCTTCCTGAGATTCTCCAAACATGTCACTTTAATTACTAGGGTTGACCTGACCTGTGCAATCAACGGGCGATGGAAAATATGGTCTTTGTGATAGAAATGAAGCAGAAGATCACATGGTAGAATTTTATGACTAACAACTTGTTCATAGAAACATCATTTAGTCGTCGTCCCCCAACAAAATAAATAGTGACTATACACACGGACTTCTCCAGATGAAATGACAACAGAGAAGCTATTGACAATATCCATAGCTAAAAAATGCCACAGACTGACTGTAGAACAACCATAAGTTCAGATGGAAGCTGAAGAAAATTAAAACCAGTCCATGAGAGCACAAGTACAACCTTGATTCTAGCCCACCTGAATCTGGAGAAACTATAGAGAACAGATTTGCTGCACTGGACATGAAAGACGGGGGATCTGGTGAGCTGCAGGAGGGCCCCAAGACCATGATTCATGGAAAAGAGCAGAGTACTAAAAAGACGGGAAAATCAAGTGGATTTCAGAAGAGACTCTGAAAACTTGATCTTAATGGTAGAGTAGTTAATGCTAATAGAAGAAATAATTAAGTCAAGGAGCTAAACAGAAAATCTCAAAGGGCAGCTCAAGAAGACAAAGATTTTTAATGGAATATTCAAAGACCTTGAGTTAGAAAGCCAAAAAGAAGAAATTCTTCACATATTTTAAACTGAAATAACTCAGGAAAAAAATCAAGCCTTGAGTTGCAATATTGAATGATTCTATAGGTCAAATATTGCATGCCGGAAGCATCAAAAGAAGATGGAAAGAATATACAGTCAAAAATTATTAGTCAATGTCCCACTATTTCAGCAGGTAACATAGAATCAAGAACTAATGGCGCTGAAGGAAGAAGTTCAAGCTGCACTGAAAGCATTAGCCAAAAACAAGGCTCAAAGAATTATTAAAATACCAATAGAAATGTTTCAGCAAGTTGATAAAACGTCAGAAGCACATATTTGTCTGTGCCAGGAAATATGGAAGACAGCTACTTGGCAAACCGACAGGAATAGACCTATATTTGTACTTGTTCCAAATAAAGGTGACCCCAAAGAATCTTCAGATTATAGAATAATATAATTGATATCACATGCAAGTAAAATTTTGCAGAAGATCATACAATAATAGTTGTAGCAATAGCTTGACAGGGAGCTGCCAGATGTTCCACCTGGATTCCGAAGAGGACATGGAACAAAGGATACAATTGCTGATGTCAGATGGATCCTGGCTGAGAGCAGAGAGTATCCCAAAGCTGTTTCCCTGTGTTTTATTGATGATGCCAAGGCATTCTACTGTGTGGATCAGAACACACTATGGACAGCTTTGAGAAGAATGAGAATTCCAGAACACGTCATTGTGATCCTGGGGAACTTGTACATGGATCAAGGGGACGTTGGTGAATCTGAACAAGGGAATACTACTTTGTTTAAAATTAGGGAAGGTGTCAATCAGGGGTATAGCCTCTCACCACACTTATTCAATCTGTGTGCTGAGCAAATTATCAGAGAATCTGGATTATATAAAGAAGAATATGATATCAGGATTGGATGAAGTCTTATTAACAACCTGCAATATGCAAAGGACACACACTCGCTGGCTGAAAGTGAGGACGATTTGAAGCACTTTCTAATAAAGACCAAAGATCGCAGCCTTCAATATACATATAATAGCTTAATGTAAAGAAAACAAAACCCCCACAACTTTCCCAATAGGTAACATGATAAACAGAGAAAAGTTTGAAGTTGTCAAGGATTTCATCATGATCGACGAAATCAATAATTATAATCAATCATAATCAATACTCATGGAAACAGTAGTCAAGAGATCAAATGATTTCATGCATTTGGGTAAATATATTGCAAAATCTCTGTAAAGTATTGAAAAGCAAGGATGTTACTTTGAGGCACCTAACCCAAGCCATGATATTGTCAATCATCTAATATGTACTTGAAAGTCAGACACCGAGTTAAGAAGACTGCAGAAGAATTGATGTATTTGAATTATGGTGCTGGCAAAGAATATTGAAAATACTACGGACTACCAAAAGAACAAACAAATGTGTTGGAAACAGTAAAGTCAGAATGCTCCTTAGAAGCAAGGGTGGTGAGACTTTATCTTACATTTGGACATGTTACCAGGAGAGAGCTCACTATGGGGAAAAGACTTGGTTTTCTGTTTGCATAAACACGTACAGTCTTGGAAACACCACGGGGGCAGTTTTGTTCCATGGGGACATCAAAATAGAGGAAGACTCTTGACAAGATGGATTGACACGGTGGCTGCAACAATAGGTTCTAACGGAACAACTGTGAGGACCTCTGAAGAGCAGGGAGTGTTTCCTTCTGCTGTACCGAAGGTCACCGTGGATTGGAAGCAAGTCCACGGCATCTAATAACAACGTATCTCTCACTTCCTGCGAGTCCCCCTTTTTGCCATTGCTTTGGTATTCTATGGCTTCCTCCCAGCCATCATGTTATCATTTTATTTTGCATTCCATAATACTTTAATGTTGGCTTTGTGAGAGCAGAGCTGGCATCCGAATGGCACATGATATTGTGGAGTAACTTTTAAACATAAGATATATTTTGTTTCTTTCCCCTTAATAGATAGATTCATAATTCCATGTGTGTTTTAGTTATAAGAACTGATGGCAAAGTAGAATTTTCATTTAGGAACCACACTAATATAATCTTCAAATATTTTTAACTTATGTAACAAATATTTTCCCAGGGTAAACTTTGAGTTTATTAATGGCATTTATATATTCTGAATAGTTCTGCATCCTGGAAATACAGAAATATACAATTTAAAGACTATTTGAAATAAAACAAGACAAAGCAAAAAATCTCAGTGATGTAGTTGGTGAGTCAGAAAAAAAACAAATCAATAATATGCCTGAATACTGTGCTATGGTGGGGACCTATAGAAGATACTGTGGATGCATAGAGGACAAACAGCCAGGCATTTTTGGGCAATGATTGGACTGTGTTGTGAAAAATGCATGGGAATTGGTCAGATTGGAAGATAATTTCAGAAAAAGAGACCAGCATGGCCTCCTCACCCCCACAAAAAAAGAAAAAAGGAAAGAGAAAAGAAATGTCATATTTGGAAAATGAAGTATTTCCATAGAATAAGAATTTGCAGTCCTTGCGGTCCAGTGGGTGAAGCTGAGTGTGCGTGCTGAGAAGGGCAATGAGGCATCTTCTATAGTGCCGTGCTACAGACGGAGAGGCACTCACGGAACCTGAGCTCCCGAGTGATCTGCAATATTCGTTAGCAGATAACATTTCTGATCATAAAAGAACTTCTTAGAAACGGTTGTAATGACCTTGCCAGCCAATCAATTCCTTGGACTAGAGAGGCTCAGCAAATATTTAATCTATGAGGTAGTTAAAAAAAAAGAAAGAATAAATAATTTAATAAAATATTGAATCTAGATAGAAATTTCCTTCTAGAGTCTATAACAAATTATTTATATGGATGGCAATATGATGTCTGAGACTTTTGTTAAAATACTCAAACAGAAAAGGAGGTGATTGGAGAGAATAAAGAAAATAAGATTGGGTCTTGATCGTGTAGGAATGGGAACATGAAGGCTCATCACTGTATCCCCTGTGTTTTTTGAATGCTTAATATTTGCTTTAATAATAATGAAATTTATTAAAATGACTCTCCAGTGATGTTGATTTGGTTCCTAGCCTACAAATATTAATACGTACAAGTGTAGAGATCTCATTTAAAAAAACCTCAACTTTTGATGAATGACAATGTTTGTAATTTTTTAAATGAGCTTTTAAAAAAATACCCCACACACTATAAAAATTTCAGAGACGCAATGCAGCCTTTAACTCTAGTTTGCACATTTTCAAAGTAATTTTGACTAAGAAGGCTTTTTCATATCTCTCTCTCTTCAAACCTCTCCCTAGTTCATATCGTGTGACTGGAACCGTTTTGCTGCAGACCAGTTAGGTGCATTGGATCAGGTCCCCGCCCACAGCCATCCTCCACAGCACAATGACACTTTGTCTGGTCCTGCTCATCTTCACGTTCACTGAAGTGTTTGGGCCCATTGTTACAGTGTGACCATCCATCTAATAAAAGGTCTTCCTCTTGTTTTCTGGCCTTCTGCTTTCCCAAGCATGGTGTTCCTCTTCAAGGACTGATCCTGATTGATAAAATGTCAAAAGTACCTTAGACTAAGTCTTGCCTCCCGACATCTAAGAGCATTCTGGCTGTACTTCCTCTCAAAATAGATTTGTTCACTCTTTTCTTTTAAAAAAAATACTTTTATTGGGGGCTCTTACATCTCTTATCACAATCCATACATTCATCCAGTGTGTCAAGCACATTTGAACGTATGCCTCTATCATCATTTTCAAAGCATTCTCTTCCCACTTGAGCCCCTGATATCAGCTCTGCATTTCTTCCCCCTCCTTCCCTGGGCCACCTGCCTTCATGTTCCCTTGATAAGTTATAGATTTTCACCCCCCATATTTCTGTCACCCCTCACCCACTTTTCTGTTATTCATTCCCCTGGGAGGTGGTTCGAGGTTGATTCTTGTGATCGATTCCCCCTTTCTCTCCACCACCACCCCCAACCTCCCTCTAATCCTCCTGGTATCTCTACTCTCCTTGTTGGTCCTGAGGGGTTTATCTATCCTGGATTCCCTGTGTTGTGTAACAGTGTACATGCTTTTGTCTAATCTGATTTGTAAGGTAGAATTGGGATCATGATAGTGGGGCAGGAGGAAGCATTAAGATAAGGTGACCAGATTTTAACATTGGTAAAGCAGGACACCATTGACCAGGGGGAAGGGGGGAGGGTCTTGATTAAAAATTTGGTCTATATGGAGCAACAAAAATTTTCATAGAACGCAAAAATAGTATTGCAAGATTTTAAAAAATTTCAACATAAGTACAATTTATAAATATAATACATTAAATTATATATAGTTTAATTTTATTCTTAAGCATTTTTCTCATTTGAGTGAATTTTTTTAGTAGATTGCTGTCATTGTTTAAAAGGTCATGAAATTTTTCACAAGAATTTGCTGAATTATATTTCACACATAAAATGACTTTCAAAGTCTCAACACTTAATTGTGATTTTTCTGATGTCCACACTTTTTTTTTTACCATAGGAAAAACTTGTTCAGTCGCAGCATTAGTTCCTGGTAAGGACAGCACATATTCCACAATTTTTAGTGCATTATTATATGGGAACATGGTTTGTTTCAAAGCGAGGAAATATTTCTAGCCATTTGTTCTCTATTGTGATTTTTGCTGATGCCCAAGATTTAACCTTTTCCTTATTAATATTTTGTATATAATGATACCTCATCAAAAAGATCATTTTCGGAAATATTACTATATGGGAAATTTTGAGTAATATGATTGAATGATATTTGTACATCATTCCAATTAAGTTCTTGTTTTAATGTAACCCACTGAAAATGTTCACTATCATTGTAATGTACCGTCCACTCTTCTAAATAATCTATGCAGTTACTATAGAACTTTTTAACATGATTCATGATATCTGCATGATTTATTGCACCTTGTTCTTCTAGCTGGCTTATACTATTACGGATAGTTAACAGAAGAAAATTATTTTCTAACCACTCTTGACACTGAAATTTTAAATTATTAACTTCATTTGCTACTTCAATTACTGAAATTTTGTCACCTTCAATAAGTTTTATAGTGTTTTGAAAAAGAGCTGCTTGATTGTGTACAAACTCTAGCCAAATTTTTGAAGATTTTTTTTTCAAAATCTTCTAAAATTCTAGGACAGTTATCCTGTGATACAAAGTAGGATTTCAAAGGATCGTATATTTTCAAAATTCTTTCGACAGCTGGCAAAAGAACTAACCAGAGCGTTTTACTGTATCCAAGTATTTTCTGATATTTAACTTCCTCAGATTCACAAAATTCTTTAAGCATTTCAACATGCACAGTGTATATATAGAAATAATAATATATTTTAATAACAATATTTTCCACATCTGCGGGAAACAAATCAGCAGCTGTTTGAAGGTGTTATGTATTATGTATATTCCCTCCCTGTTCTCCCGCCGTGCATTCTTTCCCAAAATTGGGACTTTTCTAAAACGCCAGGGAACATGGGACAAATTGTTAAAAATAGGGACTCTCCCACCAAAAGCGGGATGTCTGGTCACCTTAAAAAGAACTAGAGGAAAGTTGTGTGTTTCATCGGTGCTATACTGTACCCTGACTGGCTCATCTCTTCCCTGTGACCCCTCTGTGAGGGGATGTTCCCTTGTCTACCGATGGGCATTGGGTCCCCAGATTTGTTCATTCTTAAGGCAGTCCACAGTATATTCAATATTTGTTACCCACAAAAGATTATTTGTTGTTCTTTTACAATATGAAAACCTCTTCTCTTGAGAAAGTTTTGAAAACATATTCTTAGCGATCTATGTCACCATTAAGTAATCATTTCACCAAGTGTTCTGCTGTCATTAGTCTCAACTCTAAGTTGGTGGAAAGGACTCATGTTAGTTTGGGTAAACTATGTACATTGTGTACTAAAAGCAATCAGATTAAGATGCAAAAATGTCTTCTTTATTTAAAAACATTCTTTTATGTAGAAAGAAATGCATTCTTTGTGTTTTCTTTTTCCAGGAAGACAAGGCCCTTATAGTTAAATTTGATTAGTATATATAGTGAATCACATCTCTTGCAGTCCATTCAATAAGTAGAGTTCTTGCTGCTAAATAAAGTTAGATTTTATAATTAACAGTTTCTGTAAACTGGCCACGGCTAGCCCTTGTGGTCATTTCTACCCAGCTTATCTGTGAATTGGACATTCCCATGTGTTGGACTATCAGAGTGACAGTAGAGAGTAGAACTGCCATACAGGGTTTCCAAGGAGGTAAACTTTCATGGAAGCAACTGCCACATCTCTCACTCATTGTATTCAAACCACCAACCTTTTAGTTAGCAACCAAGTTCTTGAACCACATCTCTAAAATGCATAATGAGGGTCAGATTTCAAGCTGAGTGTTCAAATGTCGGTTCTTTAGCTTGCATACAGTAGAACATAAGGGTGTCATAGTAATGGGAATGGCATACGGGAGTAAGGGACAGACTTTAAATGCTGATCTTGAGTTCTTGAAACAGTTTCACAGAAGAATACGGGTCATGGAATTTGTAGAAGAACTTCTTATTTTCCTTTTCAATATTTTAAAGGGAATTCCTAATATAATTGTAGCATTCCCTCAATAATAAAAAGGAGGAAGGAGGAGCCATCTGAGAAACAGGGGAATTGAAAGAGTTAATGACTTTTATAATTGTTATTCGAATAGAAGAATACCTCATAGTGGTCATTAGGGGGAAATATCTTCGTTATTGAGAATTTCCCCTCATGTGTTCCGTGCAGATTTCTTTTCTGAGGGTGCATGTGCGTGTCTGGACCGGAATCTCGTGTTTCCTAACTTAAAAGTCTCCATTGAACAGCTTGAGTCAGTATGTCCGCTTCAGCCATAATTAGATAGGAAAATTTACCAACTGAAGTTTAAAAGTTGCATGAATTATTTCAAAAGTAACTTTAAAATATTTTTCTGTAGTCCAACAAAACCTAAAGGGGTCATACTTAGCTTGAACATTGGTAAACATGTTGAAAAAATGCATCATACACAAAATGAGTATATACATTCCACTAAGGACATTCTTGTGCTTAGCATGTATTTCTTCCTTATGAAAAAAGATGAGAGGAAGGAAAGCTATTTTTCCCTCCTTGCCACATCAGTTGTCTAAATTATTTCTCTAGTTTCCTGTATCACAAGAAGAAATGAAAATAAGAAATGTTGAGCATTCTAATATGTAAGAGCCCAAGCTTAGGAATAAAGATTATCGTCATCTTTTTATTTTATAGCTCTTATGTGTATATTCAAATACAAAATGGGAAATTGTCAAGTTAATTACACATCTTATTTCCCATATTTGGTTTACCATTGGAGACTACAGTTTTGATATTGGGAGAAAAGGCAAATTTTACCGAGAAGGACTTTTAGAAAACAAACAACCCAAAACCTGAAAATGTGAGGCATCCAGGAAGATGGAACTCTTATAACACTTATCCAAAAAACCTGAACAATGATTGACAAAAACAAGTGTCACGTGTAACGTGCAAAGCAGAGAGGTAAGGGATGGCCTGACAAACAGTCAGCATATTCTTTCTTCCCAAATGATATCAGTTATTACACATTCTTAAGAAAGATGTTCCCTAAAAATGCCCGGTGACTGTTGAGAGGAAATATTGCACATATATACTTTCTTCTTTTGGACTAGCTTGCTTTCTTTTCTTTTTTTTAACACATATCCACATCATAAAATTCAATTGTTCAATCATGTCAAGAAGAATTGTACAATCATTACCACAATCAATTTCAGAACATTCTTCCCACCCCTATGATTAAATCACCTTTAAAATGAGTTATAGAATCACATTCATTTCTAGTGCTCTCTCTCCCCCTCCTGCCTTCATTGTTTACTCCTGAAGTCCCCTTGCCCTCCCCATTTCTCCCACCCCCACCCCTAGGTCCCCTACAAATCCTTGCATCAGTTATTCTCTCTATGCAACCCCTCCTGTGTTTCACACACTGGGAAACCCAATGGAAACAATAAAGCACAGAAATGAAATGAGGTGGCAAAGATGAAATAATAGGAATATAAAGATAAAAATACCAACAATAAACAAGAAAGAAAAGACCTCCATCAATATTTCAAAAGCCATGAACAAGCAAGAGATCCTTGCACCTAGAAGGCAGGTTAGACGCTAGAGCAGGGTTCTCAACCTCTGGGTCTCAACCCCTTTGGGGGTCAAATGACCCTTTCACAGTGGTCGCCTGATTCACAACAGGAGCAAAATTACAGTGATGAAGTAGCAGTAGAAATAATTTTATGAATGGGGGGTCACTAAAACATGAGGAACTATATTAAAGGGTCGTGGCATTAGGAAGGTGGAGAACCACTGCTCTAGAGGGAGGTCCACTGGCCAAATATCAAGTTTGATCCAGCATAATCAGGATTAACAATGACCAATGTTTTGATAGGAAGGCTGCACCAGGCATTTGCTTGTGGCTGGAGGGGATCTGCCAGCGGCGTAATCTGACTAGATACTCTGCAGGTGGGTTTTGGCTGCCCACTGTCCTCAACAGCCTTCCTCCACAAATTGGGGGTTCACAATTTAGTGTCTGATACTTTTCCCTCAGTCCTATTTGGATTTTGTTATTGTCATCTTTGGATCACACAAGCTGGTGTGCTTCTCCCAAGTGGAGGTAGTTGATTCCTCACTTAGATGTCTGCTTGTTTGAATACAAGCTTTTAAGTCCCCAGACACTATCTGATTAATAGCCAGGCACCCTCCTCTCTCTTCACCGCACTAGCACACTTACCTTCCATGATCCTATCAGAACTAACTGCTCTTGTGCCGGGGCTAGAGTTTGGTAGGAGCCCAGAATCCATCTGTGTGTTCATGAAATAGGCACGACTGAGGTTTGCTTTGCTGGTCGGTGTATGACAAAACCGGACCCCTATCAACCGCATTAGCACCAGCAAATACACAAACAGAAAGAAAGAAAACAGAAACCCATATAAACAAAAAAGTACATTGTCCATCCTCCCCCTGGGTTTGTAAAAGGTAATTGGCCTGAGGACACCAGTTTCCCGAATGACCCGACCCTCAGGACAGTTAGTGTGAGGCGTCTGTGAGAGTACAGCTGCACCTTGGACCGCAGTTTGATCTCCCATTCTATGGAGCTCTGTGTACCATAAGTGCACGTATGTATTTTTCTACCAGGATAACCAGGACATACCATTTAAAAACCATCTTACTGTTTGCTATAAATTACTGTCAGTTGCTAAGTTTTAATGAACATTATAAAGTCCATTACAACTATTTTTTCTGCACCTATATTTTTATGCACTGAAATGAAAGGCTGAACATTGAGTGCAAAAGACTTTGTTTTCCTTTAATTCTGGATCAACATTTTAATGAAAAGATCTACATACAATCAATATTTATAAGTATCATCATAAAGGAAGAAAAACAAATATAATAAGTTGTATCATTAGGGAACCCTACCTGTAGGAATTCAAAAACAGAAAAGTTCTTTTATTAAGAAGATAACTTTAACCAAAATTGATGTAATTCTCATTTTTGAATTGGACCCTACTCTGAAATAGCACTTGGGGGCACCCTCAGGTGCTAATCTTATTCCACACCATATCCACTTGTTCCTCACTAGCAATGTCTGCCTGGTTGTCCTTGTTTCTGGATTTCTCTGCAATGTAGGGTTCCTCCATAAATTGCTACATAACAGCCCCCCTTCTCCTTCTTTTTCTACAACTAAAAATGTTTTCTTCTTTGAGGTTCTTATCATTTATGAATTCAGGCAGATGCCAAGGCATCCTGCCTTAAGTGCCATCTTTGACAACAGAGAATAGTAGGTTTCATTTAAAACCCCAGCAGCAGCAAGTTTAGGAACCTTCTTCCTCAAGTTCATCTTTTCTTCCACTGCCCATGGTCAGCCCGGCCCACTCCAGGCCCATCAGACATCTTCTGGGATAGAACATGCCAACGGCCTTCTCCTTTGCGTTTCCTGCCATCTGGAACAGCTTTCTCGGCTTCGTCCACTGGGTTGCTTCAAGTCTTAGGGGAATATGTTCTAAAATTCTTTTTTCCCTTTAATCTTTGTAATTGTACTTTTAAACTCATGAAGTGATTTAAAAAAACCTCATAAGTCCACAAAAGATTTGCATTTCTCATGCAGTCGAAGGCAGTAAAACAACAACAACAAAACAAAAACACAGTAGACAAATCTGCCCTATTGGGATTGTTTAACTTGGACAAAAAAATAAGTTAGTAGTCAATTATTAACAACAGTCAAAAAATTAGGGATCACATGTTTATTGGTAACCAGCTAACCTGTTGTTAGGATTACAAGGAACCGTGTTCTAATTTAAATGAAAAGGTTTTCCAGCAAGATATAAGGGAGATATTAAAAATGGTTATATGATGCACTGACTTAGTAAAATTGGCTATCCTTATTTCTTCCATACAGCCCATTATAGCATCCGCTCAGTTGCTCTAAACTGGATGTATTTTAACACTTTGTGAAGGAAGAAGCATTTGTGTAGAAAGTAAGCTAGACATAAACAGAAATATACAATTTGGGGAGAATTGTGATGTGTTAAGATCCTTTTGATAGTTGTGTTGTATTATTCTGGCAGATGAGTATAAAAATGGTATTTTTTGAAGAATGCTTTCCATTTTTGTTTCTATGCTTCACAAAATAATGTTTTCACAATTAAGGGGCGCATGCCAAGTTTTCATGTAATTTTGAGATGTCTATTTGCAGAGTTTTTTTTGTTATGTCTACTCAGTATACTTACTAATGAACCAAATTTAATAAATGTTCTAGAATTTCTTATTTACATACTTCTTCCTACCTTTTTCCAGGATGGACTGAATGGCAGCATTTGACTATTTTTTTTTAGGATAATAGCTTGTCCAGATCAAGATTCAAAGTTTTTATTAGATGTTTGTCTCATTTTATATGATGCTAAGTGATGAACTTTAGAAAGATTCAAATTTAAAATTTCAAAAATAGTTTATTATTCTCCTAAAGGGACATTACACACACACACACACACACACACACTCTTGCTTTGGAAAACTTAATATTTTTGTTAGTCATTTAGTTAAAAGGCATGAAGACCTCTGTAAATTTACATTTGATTTTTGAAGTTCATGAAAAAGTTAATCCATTAAAAAAATCTAATAGAAAGGCATGTGGATGGTATCTAAACTATCTTCGTACGCCAAAGTTAGCTGCGAGAAGAATTACAAGTGTCATTGCTATGGGACAAAAATTCAGAATTTAGAGATAAGGTTTCTTATTATGTGATGTGTATAGGCCTCTTTTATACATATGGATAATAAACAACTTATTGAACACTAGTAACTGATATAAAATTCATAAATGTGCATTATGCGTAAAGAAATTAAGAAGCTGAAGGACTTATCATTCATTGTTAATTTGGCTGTAGAGAAATGTTAATTCTAAGCAGGCAGTGTGCATTTTCTTAAAATAGAGTGACAACTGTTAGTGACTTCAAAGAGTTATAATTCTCTTCATATTAGATATTTGAAAAAGTAACTCTAAACACTGTGAAAGGATAGTAAAAATATCGGAAAACTTGGAAAATTTCTGGCTATATTTTAGGAACCAACCAGTAACAGCACACTTAAGAAAAAGCTTTATTTAATGACTTGTAATTGAAAAGCCTACATACATGAGCTAATCATATTAGCTTTGACATTTACATAACACCCACAATATACTTTTTGGAAAACTTTACTCAAATTTTAAATGCTATATCATAATTTGGTTTATTTGCCCTCTTAAAGAAAAAACATGTTATCAGAAAGAATGAGATTAGCATAGGCATTTCAAAATTAGAAAATTCCAAATACACCCTTTGGTTCCCCAAATCCGCTTATTTGAAGAATATCATGGTAAAATATCACATTCTACGAGCATTATACTTTTTAAAAAGTTTGGGTGAAACAGAGAGCATAGGCCACAGAAATAAATTCAGTTGCCATAAAGCATACAAAATGCCTATCTTTTTAAACCCTTCCAGCAGGTTACTTTACCTATAATAGTTAGAAAGGAATTCATGTCTTCAAAAAATGCAAATTTTTCCATATTTGAAGGATAACCCATGTCAATAAATGAGTTACTCTGATAATTAGCAGGACTAGGGCAAATCATAATAACCTTCCATTTTTATCTTGCATTTACAAAGGAAATTTTTTTGTATTCTGTTATTCCAAAGCGGCTCAGGCTTCTTTTCTTCTTCCTTGACTGTCCGATGATTTCTGGGTGTTTGGGTTTGAGCTCTCACACCTTGCAGCCTCGGCGTGCGGCCCAAGGCGGTTGCATTTCCCACTAGGAATGTGAGGAGCCTGGAGGTAGAAGGGCTTCAGGAAACACTAGGAAACCACAATACAGCCTGTGAGTCTTTCCCTACAAATAACCTTTTGAAACCAGATCCATAAATTACAGTTTATTATCCAAAAATGTTAAGGGGAGTCTTTTGTTAAATGTTAACAAAAGAGCGACTATCTTTATTTCCTTAAAATGCAGACCTTGAGGGGGAAACAAAACACGTTTGAACTCCCAAATCTTTTTGCAAGTACTTAACTCATTTGGAGATAAATATCACTTGGTGTCCTTGTTTTCTAACAAATGGCCTTTTCCATTGTTTCCATTAATTTCACCCTTATTCGTTTTTAAAAGAAAACAAGGCCCTTATCCACATCCAATCAGCAAAACAGAGACGTCAGATTTAGCATATAAAACCAGTAATTACATACTGTATTAATTTACGAAAATTTTTTGTTGTCAGTTTTCAAGAAGTCTTCTTTTGATTAACTGTAAACATGAATGGTTTACACCTCACATTAGAAGCCATTAATTAGCATGACGAAGTCAACTGCAAGATACACAGATAATTTCAGTTATTTAATCACTAATCACCTTTGCTAAACAGTAGTATACTTTCAATATCCTTCGGTAGAATATCGATCTGCTACTAAATTATCTCCAGCTCAGTAAGAAATAGATCTTAGCGTCGTGTTCTTTTCCTTGCTTCAGATTTACATTATCCTTTTTTGGTAAACATTTTAAAAAAGCTTTAAGGTTCCTTAATCCCAAAATCCCTAGACATTATTAGCCATTTTTTTGTAATCAGTAAAGAGTATTTGAAGTACAATTCTGGAGTTCGCTTTGCCCGTTTAACAGTAATAATAGTTTAAAAAAACATTTAAAAAAATTATACGCTTAAGGCAATGGAAGTCATCAAAGAAATATGCAGAGGTGGCTTCAGCACATAATGGGCTTGCGTATTAACAAAAAAGCAGCTCGAACCTCTATCGCAATATACAACCCTCCAATAAATTACACAACACTTGCATAAGCTGCAGAAATAACGCAGGACAAGACTTACACAGATGCCAATCCGCAGCATTTATACACATGCACATGGCAAGAGACAGAAACCAAACACTATCATTCAACTCGGGCAGTAGCGCGATCCCGAGTTTGCCCAGCGTGAGAGTGCTCTCTGCGTGTGTCTGTATGCGCGCGTGAGAGGGAGACCCATCCTCTGGGCATTTCTCCTCTTTGGGCAGTTTTGCTTCATTTGTTTCCTATTTCTGCTACATAGAAACAAACTTCCATCCCAGCCCCAGCCAGCGCCGCTGAATAGAGCCTGTGCTGCGGCTCCGTGTGCGTCAGATCCCTCCGCGGAGCCGGCCCCTGCCCCCTCCCTCCCGCGATCGGCCTCCACAGAGAAAGCGCCTTCCAGCCAACCAGCAGCTCCAGCTCCGACATCTTCTCTAACTGGAAATAAATAAATAAATCGGACCCTCTGCCGGGGAGGAGGGGGGCCGGGGTCGCGCCACGCCGGGTGTGGGAACGTCGGAGGTGAGAGGCCCGAGGCACTCCTTTTTCTGCGCCGGGGGCGGGGGCGCGGGCTGAGGACGGGGCCGCGAAGGCGGCGGACTCTTTTCTGCGGCGGAGGGATCCGCGGCGGACGCGACGGCGGCGTCTGTAGCCGCTGCCTGAGAGTTGTTGTTTCCTCCTCCTCCTCCGCCTCCGCCGCCGTTGGTTGAATGGTGGAGCCGAGGCTCGGCTCGTGAACACACAGTGACAGCTATAGGGCCGGCGGCGGCACCATCCCCGCTCCCCTTCGGCGGCGGGGCGCCCCGCCAGCGGCCCTGAAGTGACCCATAAACATGTCTTGTGAGAGGAAAGGCCTCTCGGAGCTGCGATCGGGTAAGTCGGGGGGCTCCCGGGCCGCTGGCACCGGGTGATTCCGCCCGCGGGCCCCCCGCCCCCGCCGGCCGCCCCGCCGCTCAGCCCGTGTGTCCCCGTCCCTCTCTCCCGCGCAGAGCTCTACTTCCTCATCGCTCGGTTCCTGGAAGATGGACCCTGTCAGCAGGCGGCTCAGGTACGGCGGCGCGCGGCGCGGGCTGGGCCGGCGCTCGCCTCTCGCGGGCGTGGGGGAGGGCGGCGGCGGCGGCGCGGGGCCGCGGCCCGGGGCGCGGGGCTGAGCTCGCCCCGCTTTGTTGTTGCAGGTGCTGATCCGCGAGGTGGCCGAGAAGGAGGTAAGGGCGGTGGCGGCCCGGCGCGCCCGGGCGCCGCGCGGCCGTTTCTGGGCCGCTGCGCCGCCGCCGCCGCCGCCGGCGCCGGGGCGCGGGGCTCGGGGTCCCCGGCGGGGCGCGGGGCGGGCGGGGGAGGGGAGCGGGCGGGCGGGCGGGGGCCGGGGGCCGGGCTCACGGGGCGCCCTCTCCCCGCAGCTGCTGCCCCGGCGCACCGACTGGACCGGGAAGGAGCATCCCCGGACCTACCAGAATCTGGTGAGGCATTCACGGCGCGGAGCAAAGAAACTTTTCCCCGAGTCGAATAAAAATTGAATTTCCCGCAATTTTTTACCGAGACAAAAACTTGGCCCTAGAACGTGAGAGCTCCAAAGGCCTCGGGGAGGGCTTGGGGGCCCGCGCGGGGGTTCCGGGGGGCAGTGGCTGGGGGGGCCCGCACCCCGGGGCCGCAGGGGCTGCAGACAATTTATTTCGGATATTTTGTTAATGTGCTAGAAATAAAGATACGTCATGAGTGTTGTGCAGTGCAAGGCCGGAGGAGGAGGGGCCGGCGCGCGCCCTCGAGGAGCGGCGGGCGCGCGCGCGGCGACGGCGGGCGGAGGGAGACGCGCTCGCTCGCTCGCTCGCCCGCACGCGCGGCCGGCTCGGCTTTCTCCCGCCCCACACAATAGCTGGGGACGAACCGCTCCGAAGGGGCATTAGCATTTCACGGGCCGCGGTTCCGGGGCAGGACGTTCATATTTGCCCCGCTCGCCTTTCTTCACGATTCCCTCTCTCACACAGCTCAGAGCTAGGTGTTCGTTGCAGGGATTCCGGTGCTAGGTGATGGTTGGGGTAGCGGCGCATCGTGCCCCAGTCTAGCGCCTGCCGCAGGGGAAAAGCCTCAAACGTCCCCTAATCCAGGAGTTTCCCCCGGGCCACAGAAATGTGAATTCTTGTCTGATGGATTTTGGAAAACCATTATTGGAACCCATTGAAGAGTTGATTTTCATCCTTGAGTATTTGCCGGGGGATGGAACTTAGGCAGTAAAAGTTTTCCTGTTTTATACGGTGGTATGTATGCGTAGCTTGAAAGATAGCGGTTTCTTGATTTTTGTGTGGGTTTTCGGTGTGAGTATCTCGGTGGTCGCTAAAAGCGGGCTTTCAAGAGTGGACCTATGTCACTAGATTTCCGGAATGGAAAAAATAGGATGCATAGTGGGGCTAGATTTGCAACAACAACAAAAAAATTCTCAACTGGTTTAAGTTGTTTGTATGAATTTGCGTGTTGGGTAGTTACTGCAGCCACACCAGGGGAAAACCAGGCCTTTTGGAATCTGCCATGTATTGATTTTCTGTAACACATTTGCAACTGCTGTTTTAAGGCAGTTAAAACTACCAGGGTAATTTTGGCCATCAGGGCTTCTGAAATGATTTAAGAACTTTCAGCTGAAATGTCTTCTCTCAGGTGGATTTGAGTAAGCATTTGGGGGTGGGGGGGATCTACTTAGGATTACATATAGGTTGTTGATGAGTACTCACAACTGTTACAATAAACGAGGATACACGTAGGTCTAGTAGATTATAATGGAGATGGGCCATTGTATTCATTTTCACACTTCATTAGTATTCATGTAGTGAGGGAGGATAGGTCCATCCAATACTTAACCGAAAGTGAATGAATGGAATTTGAAGCCAATTGCAATTTCTGAAATGATCTTAGGACTAAATATTTGACAAGATTTTAGTCTTCCTATCTGAAAAACTGATCTTAGAAAACATAGCCTTAAAACTCTGCAGTCCCTGGTCACATGAGTAACTGTTCTCCTAGACTCTTGATGTTTTCTTGTTTTCTTTTTAAAGCCTGACCAAATTATGGGAATACCTAATTCTTGTTGGAATATACTTGTTTTTGCCAGTAAAAAATAGGGATATCAACTTTGATTTTTGTTTTTTTGGGGGAGTTGGTTCTCTCAAATATGAAGTTATTTTATACCTTTATTGTCTTTATTAGACTTAAGATGCAGTAAAGAATGGCTTTATCTGCATTAAGGTATCAAAATTACCTACTTTCCTAGAACTGGGCTTTTTTTTGTTTGTAATGTTTTACCTTTTTACCAGAGTAGTCAAGTTGGTATACTCAAGAGAGTTAAGAATTCTTAATAGGCTTTACAATTCTTTGATTCATTTTCTGTTCCATCAGCATATTTGCTGTGTCTGCTTAGATAGAGGCACTTGATGTGCTTTCATGTCCAAACTATATTTTGTTTGTTAGTGTTTGGTTTAATGCTATTTGGTTGTTTTATTGAGATTCAAACATTCTGGAACATAAGCTGTTTAATTACAGTTTTGCTTAATAGGTCTTGAAATTCTATGTCTACATAATCAGGCAATAAGCCTCTTCTAGAGTATTCTGTAATGTCCTACTTTAATCAGTGACTCAAAGTTTTGTTCAGTATTTGGCAGGAGTGTGATTTCAGTCTTGTCTATTTAACTGAAAGGGATTCTCTTTTGTTACATATACTGATAAATTAAGCAATATTTTAAAATGGAAATTCATAGGGCAGATAAAAATTTTTAGAAAGCCTTAAAGTACTGGTGAGTTTAAAAGTGGGCATCAGGCAGCCTTTGTAGTCAGATTGCAGATATTATAACAGTGACTGACCAAGCACGAAAGTGGAATTTTAAGTAGTTTTAGAAGTTTACGTATTTAAAGGATTAATCACATTAATATATTTAAATGTGATTTGACAAAAAATATGCTTATAATTTGAGGGCTATTTCTTCCTTAGACATTGTCAAAACATGACTCATCAACTTAAGATGTAAGACATCATTACCAAAGTAAATGGAATTTAGTAGGAAGTGAATTTTTGGCTCTAGGGCATATTTTTGCCAGATTTTATATGTTTTAAGAATGCTTATTTTAAAGCAATGGTCTTTTTTTTTTTTAAAGGTTTTTATCAAGATTCTTAATTTCTCTGTGGTGCCAACCTTGGCAAACTTTATAAACTTGCAGGGGGAAAAATATCTCAATTTTTTAGTTCTTTCTCAGTTTGAATAGTGAAACTAGTTACCTTACTAAAACCTGGCTTTCTAGTTATAACCTTGATGGTGAGTGCGTATTTATGCGAGCTGTAGGCAAAATATTTTAGCATTTTTACCAGGTGTGGGGCATTTCAGTTACACTTCTTATAAGACATTTTATTTTGGAGTTATATTCATTTTTTGCTCCTCTTAAAATGATATAGTTTAAATTTTTAATATATATGTAGTAGTAGTATTCTTAAATCTATCCCACTTACTAGAAATCTTACTATTGAAGTAAAATAGTTGTATCAGGAGATGTGGGTTATAGTCAGCCTTGCAGAAAGTTAGCTTGCCTGCCCTTGAGCAAGTCATAGAATATTTCTGGGCTGCAGTTTATGTCATTCATAAAATAAGAATTCTCCTAATTTGAAAATTTGTTATTTTTAACTGAAGTTAGTAGCAATACAATGTCTCCAGGAGCACAACTTTACCTGATTCTTGGCATTTAAACTTCGAAAATAAACTTAAAACTAGAGAGGCATCTTTCTGCACATAAGAAAATTCCCATTGTAAAGGTAGTTTTTTGAGATACTATCCACATTGTACAATGCTTTTTTTTGTGTGTAACTAATTAGTGTAGTTTTCAATGTGGCTTACCCATAAATTTTCATACATTATTGATGGTATCAAATTCAGGACATGTAGTTAAATATTAAGTCCAGGAATTAGATTCATATCTGTGTCTTAGGCATATATTTATATAAATTACGTGTATTAGTTTTTATACCTATAAATAGGTATAATAGGATATAAACTTTAGGAAAATAATTTTAATTTTTTTGAACCAGTGATTGCCATTCTACATAAAAGATTTTTGGTACTTTTAAGACTTGTATCATTTTTGTTTTATTTTTATGGTGAAGTAAATGTGTGTGGTATGTTTGGTATTTCTTTTTAAAATAGAGTCTGAAATTGTAAGCTTTTCTTTGGTAGTGTCTAAAATAGGATTTTAAAATCCTGCAACCATTGGTGTAGTGGTTCTGAGGTGGGTTGCTAACCAAGCGACCAGCAGTTTGAATCCACCAACTGCTCCGAGGGAAAAAGATGGGGCTTCCTATGCTTGTCTGGAGGAACAGTTTTGGAAACTCAAGGAGGCAGTTCTACCCTGTCTTATAGGAGGCAAAATGGACTCAATGGAGTTAGTTTGCTTTTTG
This sequence comes from Tenrec ecaudatus, assembly GCF_050624435.1. NCBI lineage: Eukaryota > Metazoa > Chordata > Mammalia > Afrosoricida > Tenrecidae > Tenrec > Tenrec ecaudatus. The sequence continues at coordinate 95,247,997 of NC_134536.1, forward strand.
ATTTATAATAAGTAATTATTAGATAGGTAAGTTTTCTGGTGATACTTAACTACTGTTTCATAAACTTTGAAGCATTTACCTCCTGAAGTTTGAAGCATTTATCTCCCGAAAGATTTTTAATACTCTTGAATAATTACAAAGTGCTATTAATATAGAGGGAAGTTGGAGTCTCTGTAATTATGTATAGACCGGAGGTCTTTTATATGATTCCTATAAGACAGAAAATTACTCATCTTTCAGGGAAACCTGTTTCCAAATCTGTAAAAAGGATTAATATTGGCTCATTCTTGGTGAAGTTCTGTGAGTAGCAACTAGTGGCGCATATCAAATATTACATAAGGGTTTGGATTTACTATTGTCAGAACTTTAGTTGTGGTAATAAAGGTTGTTTCTTACAGCCTGGTAAAGTTATATTTAAGGATTTTATGCTTTGAACCCATTTTTATTTTAGAAGTAGTATGTGCATAATTTCCTTGGCATATCACTTTAAAGATTGAAGAATGAAATAAGTATAAAAAGAATAAAGAATAATAAGTAGCAAAAGTAATTCATTTTTAAGACATTGTAGGAATAGCTGGCTATTGTGATGCTATGACTTAAAAACCTGATTAAGTGGGTATGGAACTACTCTAAAATGACTAGAAGGGTACATGAAGCTTTTTTCTTTTGGTAGTGATCAGGTGGCATTTTGGAATAAGTGCAAGGAGTTTAGCTGTTGTTTCTGACTCCTGTACAGAGATTTGTACATTTCAGAACCATTACAATATTTTTTCTCGAACATTATTTTTTGCAGGGAAGTTGTTTTGTTTAATGTCTTCAGTCTGTCTAAAGACACATGATCAAAAAAGGGCTTTTGTTGTTTAGTGATAGGTTAAATTAATCTATGCATGCCAAGTTTTTAATCCATTCAGAATTTATTAGTGTTTATTTTTATCTGTATGCCCCCCTTTTCTTGTCTACTGTAGTTAATCCCTTTCCTGAATTTTGTGGTTATCTACCGCTTTACTACACAATTGAATCTTCAAAACTTACTTGGAAAACTAACAGATTTAGTTTCATTCTTATGAGTAGTTTCCTTATAAATTTCAGAATTAATAGAAAAAATGTCTTAATACTAGGTAAGCAAAGTGGCCTATAATTAGTTAATAGGAAAAGTGCTGCGTAGAACCATTAGTTATTATTTTAATGTACTTTTTTAATTGACTGCAGCAAATTTAGGTGTGAGTGTATTTGAAAAAAATTTCTCAGCTGATTTTTAAAAAGTACATATTTTATTTGCTTTTGTAATTATATCTAAAAGTGATCAAGGCTATTACATAATAAAAGTACAGCTAAAATTTTTAGAAATGCAGTTTGAAGTACGTAAAGATTTTGTTTTCATTAGTTTTTTAGAGCCATTGTTAGTAAAAATGAAAATAGTAAATTACTTGGGAAGTGAATATGTACTGGATGATTGGACTGTAGAGTGTAACTTTTTTTGAAAGACTGGAGAAACGATAAAACCCCCCTTTTTATGGAATTTGAGCATACCAAGGGTATTGGAAAAACAAAACAATTATGATTGCCATAATTGTGTAAGTGGGAGAATCTTCAATCACTACAGAGCAGGTTGTCATCAGTCAAGAATCAGGACTGCCTTTAGTTAATTTTCTCAGAAGCTTGGGCTCATGAAAAGGGGTGATTGATAACACAAAGGATTGAAGGAAAAGTTTTGAATTAAGAAAATTTAGGTTACAACACATTCTAATGGAACTAGTGCTTTAAGTTACAACTCTTATTAAACTATAAGAGGAACGATATCTGTGGTATAAGTTCTAGGGTGTAGTCTCCAAAACCTTTCTGTGAAAAAGGTGGCTGAATGGGTGGTAGCAATCCGCTGCAGAGGAAGTGTATAGAATCCAGATTGGCCTCTGGTTAGTCTGGTGTATAATCCACTTGGTCTATGTCATAGACTTGAGAAAAGACACATAACCTGTGTAGGCAGAGTTTATGGAATAAATGCTAGAAAAACTGGGGGTCATTTGACTGGTTTAATTTTTTGGAGAGGTGGAGATCCTAAATTTAAGGACAATTTAGTGAAACATGCTTTATCTGAAATGACTTTGCTGCCGTTGTATGTATGGTATTAATCGCTTTAAGCACTGAGCTTAAAACTGGAACAGCATAAAAGTGAAACTAATATTTCTCTAGATATTTTAACTTTAAAAAATAAACTTTAAGGTTTATATATTTCTAAATTAATAGGACAATAGATCCATAGATTAAAGTTTAAACAATGTTTTAAAGAGTAATAATTACTCTTGTGGAAATTTGTTTAGCAAATATGGCTTTAAAATACAACTTTAAATATATTAAAATGTTAACGTTTGTATCTTTGGTGCACTTTGAAATAATTTTATAGTAAAAATTAATATAAAAGCGTCTACTTTTCTGTTCATAGTAACCTTCTTTCTAAATTTTCTTTTAGTAAAATATAGTGATGAATAAAATTTGGAAGAATAGTGTTGCAGTTTTTTCAAATGACTTTATTTAATTTCGCATTTACCGATATCAGATAATGTAGATAGTGTCAGATAATACAAATATCTGAATGAATTCTTAATGGTTGGCGTAATTCTTAAGACATCTTTCAGACATGTTTATTCAAGTTAATTCTAAGAGTAAACTACCAATATTAATTTTGATAATATGCTTCTGTATTAAGTTGATTAAAATTTCTATTTATAAGCTTCATAAAAGTCATCACAGATTTGATTTGAAAAGTGCCATCAAACCAGTGTAACAGTAATAGGAAATTTGAAGCCTGAGAAGGAAACAAATATAATAAAAACAATAGTAAACTTAGACCCGGAGACCTGAGTTTGGACATCCTTTTTTCCGACATTCTAACTTGTGTAACATGGGACAAACTGAAAACTTTGCTCTACAATTTTCGTTACCAGTGAAATAGGGATAATATGCATGTCTGTTTGCTTGTAAAGATTGGCTAAGTTGAGTGAACAGTTGGCACATAGTGAGTCTATTTCTATGTGAGGAAGCTATAACAGTAAAAAAGAACATTTAAATTCTACTCTTGGAATTGATGAGTTGGTTACTTTTTGGTTTTCATGGCCGTAAATGAACTACCGTATATACTTTTGTATTAGCTGAGTTTTTCAGCACATTTTAATGCAGTTTTTATGGTAAAAATAGGTGCCTCGGCTGATATTCGGGTCAGCTTATACTCAAGTATATACAGTATTTAATTTTTTAAAGTTTTTGATTTCCCCCCATTTTGACTATTGACCATAGTGACATGGCTTAATATTTTGAACAATTATGTTTAGAAAAAGGCAGTAGGAAAGATAGTTTATTTTATACATATTTGATGTTTACTATGTTTGTACAGTATCACTAGTTGCTCAGTGGTGTAAGGGCTTGTCTGGAAACTGAAAGGTTGGTGGTCCTAGCTTAGCAGGGGCTCCATAGGAAAAGAAACCTTTCATCTTCCCTTGCAAAGATTATTGCCTAGGAAACCCCTCTCCTGTTGGGTTGCTGCGAGTTGGAATTAGCTGATGGCACACAAGAGCAACAGTGACTCCTGTGAAAGAAACATGGTCCCTTTTCTAGAGCAGTGGTTTTCAACCTTCCTAATGCCGCAACCCTTTATGTTCATGTTGTGGTGACCCCCCCCCCCCACACACAATTATTTTCATTGCTACTTCATAACTGTACTTTTGCTACTGTTTTGAATCTGGCAACCCCTGTGAAAGGGTCATTTGACCCCCAAAGGGGTTGCGACCCACAGGTTGAGAGCCGCTGTTCTATAGCTTATGGTGAAATATACATTCAATCATTATCCATATGAAAATCAAAACTTGTGAGTAACTTAGAAAAGTTACAAAGAATACAACTAAGTTTCTGTAGAAAACAGGAATACTTCTTCCAGAAAGTTACAGTGGGGAATAGATCTAGAAACCCTGGTTGTTAGCAATGATCAAACACTTGGATACTAGCCAAAAAATTGGGGATTTGAACCCACTAGTTGTTCTTTGGAGAAATTTGTAGTAGTCTGTTCCTTAAAGATTACAGTTTTGGAAACTCTGGGACATGTCCAATCGCTCTGCCATGTCCTTAGAGGTTGGACTATTTTGTTTTTAACTGTTTTATTAGGGGCTCATACAACTCTCATCACAATCCATACATACATCAATTGTGTAAAGCACATTTGTACATGTGTTGCTTTTATCATTCTCAAAACATTTGCTCTCCACCTAAGCCTCTGGCATCAGCTTCTCATTTTTCCCCTCCCTCCCGGTTCCCCCCTTCCCTCATGAAACCTTGATAATTTATAAATTATTATTTTGTCATATTTTGCCCTGTCTGACGTCTCCCCTTACCCACTCTTCTGTTGTCTGTCCCCCAGGGAGAAGGTCACATGTAGATCCTTGTGATCGGGTTCCCCCTTTCCAGCTCACCCTCCCTCCACTCTTCCAGTGTCACCGCTCATACTACTGGTCCTGAAGGGATCATCCACCCTGGATTCCCTGTTTCCAGTTCCTATCTGTACCAGTTTCCATCCTCTGGTCTAGCCAGATTTGTAAGGTAGAATTGGGATCATGATATTGGGGGCGGGGATGGGGGAAGAAGCATTTAGGAACTAGAGGAAAGTTGTATGTTTCATCGTTGCTATACTGCTTCCTAACTTGCTTGTCTCCTCTCTCAAACCCTTCTGTAAGGGGGTGTCCAGTGGTCTGCAAATGGGCTTTGGATCTCCACTCCGCACTTCCCCCCTCATTCACTATGATAAGATTTTTTTTGTTCTGATGATGCCTGATACCTGATCCCTTCAACACCTCATGATCACACAGGCTGGTGTGCTTCTTCCACGTGGGCTTTGCTGCTTCTCAGCTAGATGGCCACTTGTTTACCTTCAAGGCTTTAAAGACCCCAGATGCTATCTCTTTTGATAGCTGGGCACCATCAGCTTTCTTCGCCACATTCGTATCATGGAGGTGAGCACACAATAATGATTTTTTGTTCTTTGATGCCTGATAACTGATCCCTTCGGCACCTCGTGATCACACAGGCTGGTGTGCTTCTTCCATGTAGGCTTTGTTGCTTCTGAGCTAGATGGCCACTTGTTTATTGTCAAGCCTATAAGACCCCAGACACTATATCTTTTGATAGCCGGCCACCATCAGCTTTCTTCACCACATTTGCTTATTAACCCGCTTTGTCTTCAGCGGTTGTATCGGGAAGGTGAGGATCATAGAATGCCAATTTAATAGAAGAAAGTATTCTTGCAACGAGGGAGTACTTGAGTGGAGGCCCAATGTCCTTCTGCTAAGAAGTTGGAATAACTTTGACAGAAATGGGTTTTGACCATGTTAAAATTTTGGCTATATCCAAAGGTAAAGAGGAGCCTCTGAAATGTTTTAAGTTAAGGAGGTTTTGTCAGATAAGTGTTTTGGGAAAGAGAAAAAATGTATAGATGTGGGCAAGTAGGACTTTATTATGAAGATGATTTGAACTTGAGTTCTTACTGTGGAAATGGATTAATTTGAGGATAGGAAGGAAAGTTCAGTTGGACTTTGCTTGTTTGTTGGAGTTTGGCAGTGTTAAAAACAAAACTCCCAGGCTTCTGGCTTTTCAGACTCAATAGAGCCTGGAAAATTAGGGGGATGGTGGCATGACAATTATGAGTTGAGGCTTGTACATACTGGGTTTTAGATGGCTTTCAGATGCTGATGAGACATCTGTTAAAGTACATTTGATACGCAAGTCTAGAGAGTAGATAAAATTTGTGGGTTATTGATAACATGAATATAGAGAAGATTGTCCAAGGAGAGTATAGAGTGAGTTTGAAGAGAAAAGGTTATAAATTTGAACCCTGGGACTAGGAACCTTAATGGCTGGGTCAGCAGTTCTCAACCTGTGGGTCGCAACCCCTTTGGGGGTCAAACGACCCTTTCATAGGACTCACCTGATTCATAACAGTAGCAAAATTACAGTTATGAAGTAGCAATGCAAATAATTTTATGGTTGGGGGAGGGTCACCATAACATGAGAAACTATATTAAAGGGTTGCGGCATGAGGAAAGTTGAGAACCACTGGGCTAGGTAGAAGAGGATAATCCTATAAGGAAAAAGGTAGAGATTCCTGTGGAGAAAAGCCAGGGAGTGTCTGAGAAGTCAAGAAGAAGAGAAGGTGGTTGGCAAAGGAGAGAAAAGTACTCACCAGGTTTGAAGATAATTGACACATGAAGATAATCGACTTTTAAAATGCTTACTGGACTTATTAATATTTAAGACTTCGCTAAGATCTGTAATACATGGACTTAGAAAGGTGGAGACTAGATTGCAGTAGTTTGAGGAGAGAGGAAGGTAAATGAACTGAGCCTAAGGACTATTCTTTAAGAGACTTATTTCTGAAGAGAAATAAAGGGAAGGTGGTAGCTGTAGGATTTAGGAGGAGGAGCTGAAGAGTTTGACAAGATTTTATATTTTTCCTACGGTGGAAACAAAAATGTTTAAATGTAGGTTGTTAGACGAGAAATGTTAGTTGTAAGGGAAATGCAGATTTCTGGGGAGAAAGTAGTATTCAAACGATAGATAGTCTTGTAAACAAGGAACTATTTTAATGAGATAGAATAGGTACAGCTGTTAGTATGTGGGTTTATAGGTTTGATGGGCAGGTATATGGCTTCAGATTTTCCTTATGTGAAAATGATGACACTTTAAGTCATCATCCTTTGTATATGGGAGAAGACTCAAAAGCTTATCTTTTAGGGGGAAAAGGTTAATATTGAGTGTTAATAAAATGCTATTTCCACCACATTTTCCTGGAAGTGCTTTAGGGATTGCTGTGAGCATGTGTAAAAATGTGATGACAGCATTAGACCTCTTTTTCATAACTTTACAAGCTGGGAGGAGATTCAAGATAAAGAACAACAGCCCAAGGCTGATTCCTGTGCAGTGGAGGGCAGGTAGATCTCTGCTGACCAACCTTTTTAATATATCTTACACTAGACTAACTGTCCCTCTCATGTACTCTGCTTATCATCTGGATTTGACAATAAATGCAGTGACCACCCAGAACCACAGACCATAGTGAAAAATTACGGGATTTATAAAAAGAGAATTAACTGGCTACAATTAAGGATCAAGAACAACTCAAAGTTTTACAGTTAATTCTCTGAGCAGAATGGCTTCTTCTCAGCCATTCAAGCCTGTGGTCTCAGGCCTCTCTTTCTTGCTTTGAGCACCTCTTAGAGATTGCCCAAACCATCTGTGTTGTTTGGAATTTTGTTTAAGAGAAATGTTTTAAAATCAGAATTAGACCTAATGCAAGAATACTTTGTTCTATTAAACTGGCATTCCATGGTGTTCACCTTCCTGACCCAATCGCTGAAGACAAAGTGGGTGAATAAGCACATGTGACAAAGAAAGCTGATGGTGCCCGGCTATCAAAAGATACAGTGTCTGGGGTCTTAAAGGATTGAAGGTAAACAAGTGTCCATCTAGCTGAGAAGCAACAAAGCCCACATGGAAGAAGCACACCTGCCTGTATCACCACGAGGTGTAGAAGGGACCAGGTAATAGACTTCAAAGAAGAAAAAATCATATTTTGTGCTCACCTTCCCAATACTATCTCTGAAGACAAATGTGTGCATAAGCAAACGTGAAGAAAGCTGATGGTGCTCAGCTATCAAAATAAAGCATCCTGGGGTCTTAAAGGCTTGAAGATAAACAAGCGGCCATCTAGCTGAGAAGCAACAAAACCCACATGGAAGAAGCACACCAGCCTGTGTGATCACAAACTGTGGAAGGGAAGAGGTATCAAGCATCAAAGAACAAAAAAATTGTGAGTGACGGGAAGTGCGGATTGGGGACCCAAAGCCCATCTGTAGGCAAATGGACATCCAAGGAACTGGAAACACAAGGAATCTAGGATGGACATTCCCTTCAGGACCAGTGGTGAGAGTGGCTATACAGGGAGGGTGGGGTAGAAAGTGGGGGAGTGGGACCAATTATAGGGATCTACATATTATAACCTCCTCCCTGGAAGATGGATAATAGAAAACTGGGTGAAGGGTGATGTCAAACAGTGTAAGATATGACAAAATAATTTATAAATTATCAAGGGTTCTTGAGGGAGGAAATGAGCTGATGCCAGAGGTTTACGTGGAGAGCAAATATTTTGAGAATGATTGAGAGTAATATATGTTCAAATGTGCTTTAGACAATTGTGTGTATGGATTGTGATGAGTTCTATGAGCCCCCAATAAAATGATTTAAAAAAAAATAGGGCAAATAAATTAGAGTAGACAAATTTTTACTGCATCTCTTGTATTTGCTGGGAGCTATAAGATTTTTTATGTTTTGAGCAATGGAGAAGTTGGTTTCGAAGTGCCATGGAGCAGGTCTACTCCTACAGGGTCACTATGAGTCAGAATTGACTCATTGGGCTATATCAAGGTACATACGGTCTAATTCCTTGCCTTCTTCCATGGGACATATATAAGTAAACTGGCAATTTGATTATTGTACAAGTTTTCATGGATCTTTGGCCAAGAGGTGTAGTACCTTTATGTCTGTTTGGAGAAGAGGATCATGACTAGGCCAACTTATTATTTATGTTCTTTCACAGGTCTTAAAATAACAGCTTCTGTCAGATGGCATGGGATGTGAAATGATTTAGTCCCTCTATGTTTACTCAAATCATATCTTAAAGAATTCATATTAAAATTAACCTATTTTGAGTGAACTTGAATTAGTAATTCTCAAACTTTTGGGTTAGATCTTTATGCTAATAAAAATTATTAAGGAACTCAAAAAGTTTTCTGTATGCGGAATTGTAAGCTATTGGAAGTTAAAATATTAGAAATTATGATGAGATTAAAATTTTGCTCTAAATGATTAAAAACCTATTATATTGCTGCTTGTAATGTATAACGTTTGTTCCTAAAAAATGGAGGCAACATTGTCTTAACATTTATATAAATATTTTTAATGTCTGACAGCTATGTTCTCATACCTTCCTCTGTATTCAGTCTATTTTGATACCAGATGTCATGTGGTGAAAAAGGAAAAGTTTACAGTTTGTGAGCTCAAAGGCATGTGAGGATGCTGCAAGACTGAGTGGTGTTCCATTGTGTTAAACATTGTTAGTACAAGTCAGCTCTGACTCGACTGCACCTAACAACGAGAACGAGTCATGTTTTGATCTCAGAAACACCCAGAGAGAGGGTCCTAGATCATATTTTTGAGAACTACTGATCTAGAGTATTTGAGTGTTACAGTGGAAAATTATTTTTAACGTGCCTCAATAAAATGATAGTATATTGTATATACTTGAGGATAAGCCAAACCCTGAAACACCTAATTTTGCCACAAAACTGCATAAAGATGTGCTGAAAAACTCAGTTTATACACAAGTATTTAAGTATACTTTAATCTAATTGGATTGTGCTAGTTTTTATCAATAAAAGTAAGGAATAATGAACATGCTGGTCTTTCATATCATGATTTCAAGCTGATGTAAGTAAGCAGTTTTGAAGTTGTTCCAATAACGCACAAACTTCATAACAGACAAATTAATTTTTAAACCACGTGTTTAAATCAACAATTGGAATTTTGCTTTGATGTTTACAATATTTGATCTTTCTGGTAATTAGTTTAGCATGTTAAGTACATTTTAGTTTTGTGATGAGATGAGAACATCAACTATTAAGTTTTTGAATATCTTAATTCTAAAGATATATTTTATAATTAAGGCACAGAACACTTTATAGTTTTATAAATGTTTTTGACATTTAAAAAATTATAACTTTAATGGAAATATGCCAATTTAGGTTATGATACTATACATTTTTATGGCTCTATTTCTATTGACAGCATCTACTTTATTTGTAATTTGAAACATTTAAGTTACTTTGGTTCTTTATCTGTTTTCTCTTCCATTTGGCTGAAGTGATAGGATACCTATTATTCTGAGACAAGTGGTTTTATAGAAAAAGTAAGAACTTTGCCCCCAAATAAAAGGAAATGCTGACTAATGGACTAAATTACTATACAAACTTGTCTTATTTTTTAAATGTAATATTCTGTTATATTTTTGGTGAAACTATATGTAGCAAAAATACTGCTATTCTAGAGTTTCTAGACTTAATAAAGATCAGAGCCATTGGTTATATTCGTTGCATTGAGTAAACATTCTTGCTAAATCTATTTTAGTTCACTCCATTAACTTAAATCCCCTACACCCAGTCTTATCTGTGCCTTCAAACAAGGTGTTTGCCATTTGGTTTTATAAAGATAATTTTTACAAAGGAATGTATTTGTGGGTGACAGACTCTACTGTTTTATGTAAGCAATTTAAAGTTGACTAAAGCTATCTGGGAATGGCTTCAATTCAAGCTTTAAAGACCAATTCTGAGCTATTACCTTGGAGTGCTTCAGGGTCTATTGATCCCAGTAAGTCTGGATTCTATTAGAAAACTAAGTGTTATTTACTGTTGGATGAGAACTCACTGAAGGTTTAGATAATGTAAAGAATTCTATTTGTATTTGTCTTTCATGTAATAGGTGAAGTATTATAGACACTTAGCACCTGATCACTTGCTGCAAATATGTCATCGACTTGGGCCTCTTCTTGAACAAGAAATTCCTCAAAGTGTTCCTGGAGTACAAACTTTATTAGGAGCTGGAAGACAGTCCTTGCTGCGCACAAATAAAAGTATGACAACCTGTCAGAGGATTTACGTGTTCTTTTTAATCTTTTTTTGCGTGTGTTTATATCCTATTTTATATGGATAAAAATATATGTATTTAATAGGCTGCAAGCATGTCGTTTGGAAAGGTTCAGCTCTGGCTGCAATGCATTGTGGAAGACCACCTGAGTCACCAATTAACTATGGCAGTCCACCCAGCATTGGTGAGTTGTTTGAATTCATTACTTAGTTGATGTACTCTAGTTAACAAGATTGTTAAAAGTAAACACAAATGTTCATTGAGATCCTAGAATTTCATAGTAATTGTATATACATTATTCAAAAAGTCAACTGTTAAACAAGATTCTCTTTTACTTTAATATTACTAGTGAAGAAGTCATGAAAATGTGTTACATGTTTTATACACTGTACTTTATAGGTTAAATAGCTTATTTTTACCAAAAACAATTTGCTAAGATGTATATTATTAATTAATATTGACTTAATGAGTAACAGTGCCAAAATTCAGATTTGTTAAGATAATGGGAGTACAAAGAAGTCATTGTTCTTCTCAGTGTGGTTTGTTTTCTAGCGTTTATATTTTCAAAGAAAAACTGGTATAGGTTGAAGTGCCACCCAAGTTAATCACTTTACCTCTGTTAAACACTCTCTGTCTCAACTCTTGTCTCACTTGGATTACTAGTCCTGCTTCTTGTCTTCTACCCCACCCCTCTAGATGATAGATACCACATTCTCCTATACTAATATGGTAGTCAGTTCTACTTTTGCTTTGTCACTTAATAGAAAGTTAAGACTTTTTAATGCTTGTACACATACCTGACCAAGTCTAAACTCCTCTACTTGACTTTCTGAGGCCTTTATATTTTAATTATAATCTCTCCCTCTCACCCCTACCCTAGCAGCCTTCCTGTGCTGAATGTTATTTATTTTATCTGTTCAAATCCTCCTTATTTCATTCATTTAGGATGCTGACTCTAGTAATAGTTGTGTTTTCATAACTTTTGTGGCCAAATGGAATTCAATTAAAATACAAACTTTGTTTCTCAACATACGCTTCATCAAGGTCAAAACATTTTTTTAAACAATGATGCCAGCCATTTAGACAACTTCTAAAGAACTGAGACTGCTGGGAATTTATGCCACTGCATTATTAACTGAAGACAAATGGGTGCCCATAAGTTTAGACACAAACCAGAAATAACTATCAAGTCAGTTGTGATGCCTAATGATTTCTCTTTGAAACACCTGAAGGCATATTGTCATGGTAAAAAAGGACTCTGGAAAAAGTTTTTCTGGGCATTTTTCTGCTAAAGCTTTTACTTTTTCTCTAATTAATCTCATAATAGCAGAAGTTACTGGTCTTTGGCTCTCCAGAAAGTCAACAAGCAAATTACCTCGAACATCCCATTAGCCTGTTGCTATGACCTTGATTTTGATTGGTTGGCTTTTGTTTTGACTGGACCACTTAAATTTTTGGGTAGCCATTTCTTTGTGTATTGTCTTCAGGATAGTACTAGGGAAGTAAATCATTTTTTATCTGTTGACAGTTACTTAAAGAAATGCCTTAAGATCTTGTTACCACACCTTTAAGTTTTCCAGTGGAATCTGTGCTTTCCTGCAGTTGACCTGGGCCCAACAATTTTAGTACACACTGAGCAGAAACTTCGCTCCGCTTTAGTGTTTCAGTCAGAATTGTGTAAGCTGAACCCGTTGCGATATCTGTGATGTTGGCTATTAATTTTGGGTTCTGATCAATTAGATCAAATTGAAACTGCCAGCTGCTCAATGGAGAAAGTTGAGGCTTTCTATTTCTGCAAGGCGTCACAGGCAGTTATGCTTTGGCCTTTAAGGGTCACCATGAACCAGAATTGACTCTCTGGCAGTGAGCTTGAGTGTTTTTTCAGTTAGGGCATGTACAAGATTGTTGCATGGCCTGTTGCTGCAGGCTTCTTCAACATGTCTCTTCACTTAAATCAAGTTTTCGATTTGTAAGCTGCTGGCTTCTTGTAGCACTGTCCTCACAAATTAGCATTATAATCCTTCTGAAACATCGAAGATTTCACCATTCTTCTACCCAAGCTTCACCGTAAATTTTTGCTTCAATTTTAGCAGAATTCATGTTGTTTTGAGAAGGGCTTCCCCCCACCAAAACAAATGTGCTCTCCTTCGTAGTGCCTCAAAGAGGATAGTTGTATGAGTTTTTTGGTGTCGCTCCCCCCTAAAAATGAGATCCATGCTTAGCTTTTTCATAATACTTTCCATGTACTTTGGAAGACCTCATGTATACTCTGTTCATTTTTTAACCATTTTTACTGCCCCTATTTTGTATTTTATCTTTGATATTTCTTGAAGTAGCATAGAAATGGCTTTTAAAATATACAGCGTGACAGTCTTTGGTGTTTCTCTGGACTGTTTAGTCCTTTATATATAACTATTGAGAGATACGGATACGGATTTAACTGTTACTACTTTGAAGATTAACTTCTTTGATTGCTTTTATGATTTTCTTTTTCTCTTTGGTTTTCAGTTTGGCTATCCTATTTCTTTTTTTAAATTTTATTTCTTGATGTCAATATCTTTATTACCTTGCTTGAGGTTTTGTACTTGAATCTGTAATGTCTTTTGTTGATTCTGAAAAATCTTTGCTATTTTGAAATATTACTGTTTCATCTGGATTCAGAAATGCCACACAAATGTTAAACAAATGCTACACTTCCTTGTTTTATTTTATCATCTCTCTTCGGTATTTGTTTCCGTTTGCTTTCTGTGGGACATTCTGGGTGACTTCCTTTGACTTATTTTTCCAAAGTCCTTGTTAATAAAGTAGCCTACGTAATATTTGCATGGAGGACAAGCATAGACTTTATTTTTAAAACACATTGTCTTTGTTAAGTAATGGCTTCTATAAATTTTCTTACTATAACGAACAGTTGATTACTAGGAACAATCAATTTAAGACGGGTTATGTCTGCTCTCAGAAATTATATAAAGGATACATTTGCTGAAAGGGTGGAAAGATGAAACATCTTGGGAGAGTTTCCCTTTAGGAAAAATTTATCACTACAAAATTATGTATTAGTACTATAAAGGGAATGCAGTTTGTTCTTTCAACACATTGTCAGGCAGCCCTGTGGTAGGCAGTAAAAGTGTAAGAATGGTTGATGGTAAATAATTATCCTTTTAACCTGTGATGTGAAAAATTTCATTCTAGATACTATTGTAAGCACTTTCTGTTCTAGAACCTCAAATAATCTATAGGTGGGAACTATTACAAAGGAGAGTGAAGGTTTAGGAACTTGACTAAAAGTAGACATTCAGTTAGTTGGAAAGACAGGATTTACCTCAGACTTGACCCCATTAGGTTTAGCATTATTCCTACCAAATGAAAAATTTCTGTGATAACACTTGGATTGTCAAGAAAATCAGAAGCTCTAGTGACACTCTGGGAAAAAGATAAGGCTTTCTGTTTTTATGAAGATTTACAGCCTTGGGGGAATCATTGATCGATAGATCTTTAATAATACTGCCAGTGTTTATCTCACACACTACCATTAAGCTGATTCTGACTCATAGCAACCCTGTAGCTCATTATAGTAGAACTCCTTAGTGTTTCTGACAGGGTACAACCCACTGCCATCAAGTTGATTATGACTCATGTTGACCTTAGAATTTTCAAGGCTGTAAAATTTAGGGGAGCACACAACCTCATCTTTCTGCTTTGGTAGTTTGGAACGGCTAACTTTGAGGTTAGCCATCCAATTAGTGCTTACTGGACAATGCCACCGGCGCTCCCTGACATATGGGCACAGGGATTATAAACATGACAAAAGGTCTTGGGTTTTGGGTCAAAGTAGAAAAATATGACTGGGATATTCAGGTAATATTTCCAAGGATTTAAATATTACTTTTTGAAAAGTATATTTACAAGGTTTTAAAGTTTGAAATACAAGAGTTTTTTTATTAGAAAATCTTAGTTTGCATAACTCTTTGTAGTTGCTTTTATTTGTTGAAACAACTTGAGATGTTGAATTGAGCAGTGACAAAGCTTATTTCATAGACTAGTATGTCTTGTTAAAGTTGACCTTGAATGTAGGCTTGTCTTGTCTTAAAAAGGAATGATAGGATGGTGATGAGAAGAAATTATTTAATCAGATTTCTTGACAGAATAGTTTGCGGACATAGCACAGTATATCACAGTGTAGGTCGTTTATCAGTATAGGTCAGATTTTTTCTTTTAATGTGACCTTTTATAGTACTGATTGTTTTTATCTTTACCATCATCTCTCTGGTTACCTTTGAAGGTTTTCTTTGCCCTTTGTTGCTACCAAGTGGCGATGAAAATAAGTAAATGCTTTAGTTTTTACATAAATTATAGATGAGTAATAAAGCTAATAAACATTTTAATTTGGGGATAGATGACGTTTGGGATGGTTTTTCTATGAACTGTTTCTTTTGGGTTAATAAATACTTATAGAAAAATTGCAGATATTTTGAAGAGTCACTATATACGCTCTCCCAGTCTTCCCTATTGTTAACAGTCTTATGTTAAAACTAAACTCATTGCTATTGAGTCAGTGCTAACTCATAATGACCGTGTAGGGCAGAGTAGAACTGCCCTGTAGGGATTCTAAGGCCCCATCTTTTCCCACGGCGTGTGTGACTGGTGGATTTAGACTATTGGCCTTGTGTTTGTAACCACCAGGGCTAATAATCTTGTATTATCTGCTCTATTTCTCAGGTACTGGAAACATATACTGACTGGTAGATTGCTATTGCTTGAACACCAGGTTTTATTGAGATTATACCCAGTTTTCCCATGCTTTTTTGTTTCAGTTTCTATCTAAGATAATAGATGTATTTTGAATGTGTTTGGTTTTTCTTTTTCCATTTGGAGCAAATGTACTGCTGTACTTTAGGATTTTGTAAGACCAGAGTAATGACTACACTGGAAATACATTTCTTAGCATATGTAAACTATTAAAGGTTTTTCGTGTTTATTTCAAACTTAAGCATCCCTATTTAGGTTTTTCACGTTTATCTTAGCCTTAAGCATCCCTAAAACTAACCATGAGAAACCTGTTATTTCAAGCCTGAAGCCTGGAAATAATTTTATTCTAGACTTATTGTTCCTTCAATAAGGAGAAAAATAAATCTCAAAGTGACTTTAAAGAAAGTAAGTTTTATGAATTGGTCAGTTCATTACACTTAGAATATTGAAATCTGTATCTGTACATTTTAAGTACTCCATAATCTTGCCCTGTTGCTACTTACTTGGTTTCATTATCTGCCTATCAAACTTTAGTAGGAGCCAAAGTTGAGCAAGCAGTTGGCAATTGGATGCTTAGAGGTTAGAAGTTCATATCCACCCAGTGACTTCATGGAAGAAACACCTCGCAAACTATTATCACAAAGTTTACCTGCCAGAAAAACCTCTGGCACATTCTATTTTTTAAGACCATGGGGTCACCAGGCCTCACATTAGAATGGACTTTAGGGCAATAGGTGTTTTTTGTTTTGTGGTGGTGGCGATTCTTTGTAAATCCCATTGACTATACCATGCATGCTTTGATAGAAAATTTGAAAATTAAGGTAGGAAATCCAAAGTAGCTCGCTAGATAGAATCTTAGTATTACAAAAACAAAATAACCCACAAATTTTGTTACTACCAACTTGTAACTCATGTTCTATGGAAGAGACATGTGAGTGGGGACTCGGGTTAGTAGCACTTACTTTTCAAGATACTAAAGAATTCGTAGCCTTGCCTCTTCTCCTACCTCCTCATCACATTGCATAGATATAGATATATTCCAAACAAACTCATTGCTCTCAAGTCAGTTCGTTTTGACTTAGAGATCTTAAGGTTAGGACAGAGAACTGCTCCTGTGGGTGTTGGTTTTCATATTTAGTTTACTATTGTGTAAACAACCCTACTTTAAAAAATAAATGGCCATGCTGGGAGAACAGAAGAGACTTAGATACATTAAAGCAGTTTTTAAAATTAAGTGGGAATTCATTTAGTGTATTTTTTTGCAGGGGCAGTGAAATATTTCATGTGGCTCATTTAGCCAGTTTGCCGCTCACCCCAAATGCCTTTTTTTTTGCATGGGTCTAGTCTGAAGATTGGGAAGATATTGATAGGATTCGTCTGTAATTGTGAACAGGATTCCCTGCAGTGCCATTCTGCTGTGTTTAAAATGAGGCCTCTCTAAAGTAAGAGAGGGAGGTCTCATTACCAACAAGAGCCAGGGGTGAAACATAGCCTTTGAACCCCAGGTCCCTGCACAAGAACCTTCTCGATCCAGAAGACATCTGTACCATCAGGGCAGGACCCAGTCAGAGCATGGCACATAGTTCTGGGTTTCCCAAACCATAGTGAAAATCAAGATGATTGCTTTTATGCAAAAGGATGTCTTGTGTAGTTGGGTGCCTTTGGACACTTAAATGGGGAAGTTGGGCTTGCTGACCCAGGAAAGTGGAGATGAATACCTTCCATCTGAGGCTTACTGAATTGGGCTGCCTCTGGACACTTAATTCAGGGAACAGGATTTGTGAGTGTGGGAGCTTGAGTTGAATGCCTTTAGGTTGAAGCTTACAGAGGAATGGTATGCCCCTTTGGGTGTTTATTCACCGGCCTGAAAGAACTTTGTTGCATGTCCTAGTAAAACAGTTCTATCCTGAGCATTTTTCACTGGTATTACAACCTGTTACTTTCCTTAATAAACCCTCAATTAAGAATTTTGTCCTGAGTTCTATGTAGCCATTGCAATGGCTACTAGATCCTAGAGAGGTAAAATAGAGAACATTAATTAAGACAACACAATTTGACTTGTGGAAAAGGTGGTAATGTATTAAAGTTTTGGTGATCACTCTGTCAATCTTCATTATGTTTACTGTACTATCAAAATAAGTTTTTGTATCTCTAGACCATCCATTTCTTTGTCTTGTCTTATTGCTTCTTCTGTGGTAGGCTTGGTGTTTATCTCTGTACTCTTCTTGGCTGGGGGAAAATGTCTATTCTTTAAAAATGTGAATGTGTAAAGAAATGACCCTACCAGGAACTTCATTTTATTACCCAAACATTGATATCAAGAAACAATTGTTTGAACAGAGTAAGGGGATGCTGCCTGGTTTAAATTTCATAAAGGTGTGCATCAGGTTGGTATCCTTTCACTGTATTTAATTTGTGCTGAGCAAATAAGCTGAGAAACTAGACGATATGAAGAAGAATATGGCCTCAGGACTGGAGGAACATTTATTTACAACCTGTGATATGTAGGTGACACAATCTTGCTTACTTAAAGAGGACGTGAATTGATAGAGAACTATAGCTTTGAGTATGGGATGTACCTCAAAAAATAAAAATTAAAAGATCCATCATAAATGGAGAAAAGATTGAAGGACTTCATTTTGTGGCTCCACAATCAATGCAGGTGGAAGCAGCTGCCACGTAGCCAAATTACAAAAGGCATTGGGCATGCCTGTCTGTTGCACAAGACTTCTTTAAAGTGTTGGAAAAGCATTTATGTTACTTTGAAGACTAAAATACTCCTGACCCAAAGAGTTGTATTTTTAATCGCCTCATCAGCATGAGAAAGTTGGACAATGAATAAAGAAAACTGGTGTGTTTTGTCTTAATCTCTACTTTTATATTTAGGTTCTAGTATCCATTGCAAGGACTACACAGAACTCACAGACAATATAATTCGTTGTTTATCAGAGCATGTTACAAAGCTCTTTGAAGTTGGCTAATAAAGGCCCAAAGGGGCATACCACTATATTTTTCTTTAGTTATTAGATTATTTTAGAAGTTGAAGGCTCACTAAAATATTAGTGTGTAATATTTATGAATCATACACTTAACAATTTGTGATTTAATTATTTGCCATAAATTCAATAAACTATTAGATCCTAGTATCTGATTCCTTCTCTTTTCTAGTAGACTATTAAATCTTAATACCTTCCCTGTTTCTCTTCTATTGTGCTTTATCCCCATGTTCCACTTATTAATTACATTTAATTTTAACTATATGAGCACTCAATTTTCTACTGTTTAAATTTTTTTCTAGTCATAATTTTATAGTCAGATTTTTACTAGGTTGAATAATTTCTGACATGGTTTTCTTCTTATATGAGACTTGTCTTTTCCTGTGTCTTCTAAAGAGCATTCGTAATTTTCTTTTTAAGGGTATGAATGCTTTCCTTAATCTGTTTTAAAACTTGAAAGCCCATTTAGCAATGAACTGAATAGCTGGTAAGCAATTTCTTAAGTTCCTTAAGAAAGTTACAGGGAAATGATCTCTTCCACAAAAGAATATTAAAATATATTAGTCAAAAAGATCCAACTAATTTTAGTTAGATTTATTTTATAACAAGATTTGGTTTTTCAAGAATATATATATTAGTATATAATACCCTAACTAAAATACTTTGTCTCCTGCTTTTCATAGCAATTCTACAAGATACTACTCACTTTATTATGAAGAAACAAGCCTAGAGGGGTAGAAACCCACTCAAGTTATATACTTGATTATTTTCCTTCAAATCTTGGTTTTTACTTTATATCTAATTTACATAAAGCACCTGGTGTTTTGCATTTTCAGTTCTTCCATCTATGCACTAATTATGGAGCCCTGGTGGTATAGTGGTTAAACATTGGCTTGTGATCTGCATGGTTGGCAGTTGGAAACAACCAGCAGCTCTAAGGGTGGAAGACTAGGCTTTCTACTCAAACAGCTACAGTCTCAAAAACCCACCAGCCTTATAAGTCAACATTGACTTGGTGGCAGCGAGAAAGTATTGTGTACATTAAATATTTTGGTTGTAAACAGCTTCTGAAAAATGTCTCTAGGTTAGCATAACATGTAACAGACAAACATGTTCTTTGAAGATTTTATCTAGCCAGATATCAGTATTTAAATTAGAAGAAAAACACAATTAAAAAAAACAAAAAACTTAGAAATCGCTTGGTGTTGAATTGATGTAACTTTTTTTTATGTAACTTCTTTAAAAGGAAATTTTGTCTTTAAAACCTTTGATTGCTTTTGCAAAATAAACTTTTGCTTTCATTCATATCCCTTTAATTTTCTATGTAAATGAGGCAGTACTGTAATACATTAGCCCAAAGTAAATCTTTTTATACTTTCAACATTAAAGACTCTTTATTTGTTGCTTTAAATATAGTGCAAAATGTTTAACAATAGAGTGGGTAGAGTTCAGTCTGCACCCTATTTTCTTAATTTCTTCTTAAGACAATTGCCTTCCTGTGTCCTGTGTGCTTACATACTAGACTTTTAAAAAAATCATTTTATTGGGGGCTCATACAACTCTTCTCACAATCCATTCATCCATCTATTGTGCCTAACACATTTGTACATTTGTTGCCATCATCATTCTCAAAGCATTTTCTTTCTACTTCAGCCCTTGGCATCACCTCACCCCCCCCCCACGAACCCTTGATAATTTATAAATTATTATTTTGTCATATCTTACACTGTCCAATGTCTCCTTTCACTCATTTTTTAGTTGTCTGTCCTCAGGGAAGGCGTTATATGTAGATCCTTGTGATCAGTTTCCCCCTTCTACTCCACTTTTCCCTTCCTCTCTTCGTATTGCTACTCTCATTATTAATCTTGAGGGGTTTATGTGTCCTGGATTCCCGGTGTTTCCAGTTTTTATCTGTACCACTGTAGATCATCTGTTAAAACCAGATTGCTGTGGTAGAATTGGGATCATACTAGGGAGGGAGAGGACGCATTAAAGAACTAGAGGAAAGGTGTATATTTCATCAGTGCTATACTGCACCCTGACTGGCTCCTTCCCTCCCTACAACCTGTAAGAGGATGTCCCATACTGGACTTTTAAAATCCAGCTTGAATACATTGCTTTTCTAGCCTCAAGCCATTGCACAAACCTCTCTAGAGCATTATTTCTCAAAGTGAATGATACTATCCCTTGAGGAGCTCTGGAAAAAACCCAAGGAGGGTTACAAAAGCTGATACTTTTATCTTAAGAGTGTGAGCTATAGTACAAAAGTTTGTAATTGCCAGGGGAAACTTAGGTTTGTTTTTTCCCTGAAAAGGGGCAAATAGATCAAATAAATTTGGGAACCTATGGTCTAGAATATGTTTCCCTTCTCATTAACATTCATTTTTTAGGTATTGTTAGTTTTTTCAGAAACATCTGCCCTTATTCTTACCTCCCCTCCCAGTATATTTAAGACCCTTTGCTGTATATTTTGAGATTTGTGTGTACTTTGATAACACTTGCAGTTTTAAGTCCTTGATTTATGTATTTTTCCGTTTGACTACTATCCTGTTGGTGCTCAGTACCATGTCTCTTCTTTTTGACTGTTACATCCCCTAGATGTGGTCTGTATAGGAGCCCTAAAAATGTTTTTAGATTAAAATTTTAATGATACTAAGGTTTTTACAATAAGAATAAAAAATTTAAAAACAGGGAAAATATTTTTATTAAAAGAAGTATTATAATTTTTTTTACCTTGGTGTTGAACTAGTTTCCAGGTAAGAGGCGAAAGAGTAAATACAGTTATGCCTCAATTGTCAAACTTAACTCCAAATTAGTGTTCAAACAACAAGAACTTTGAGCACTGACTTATTTTTCCCTTCAATACTGGAACACCAAATAATTGGTTTTGAGGCCCAATAATTAAACTCTCATTAATTCATTTTTCCAAGACTTTTACACAAAGTTAACAGTCCTAGGTTGTGGAAATACTCCTAAACATCTCAAACACAATAGGCACAGTACAATAGATACCAAAACCTAAGAAAGTAAATAAATTATTTTTTACTGCATTTTTGTGGGATTTTGGAATGGCACACTAACATGAGCTTCACTTTGCATCCAATTTTAACTATAATTCGGATATTTATTATAGTTGCAAATATTGGACCTTTTTTTTTTTTCAGTGACAGGAGGTAGATGATTCAGAGATGAGATGGTGCTAAAGAAATAAACCAGTTTTTATCTCAAATTATCTTTGGCCTCTAAAACTTTGTGGTTGTCAAATTATGACTGTATTAGCAACCCCCAAAATTATCAGGTTTCTTCCCATTGTGGTTTTTATAGTAAATTAAATGTCAAAAATTCTTCCTAATATAGGAGGTTTAATACTAGAGAGAGCTCTTACTTTAGGTTTAAAATTAGAGAGAACCTCCTACGTCAGCCTCTACTTTGATGCCTACTTGAACAGCTTCTTTGGGTTTTGTAATTAGCCATCTTTTGTGACCCAAATAGTTGATTCTTTGCATTATTATGGTTGTCTAAAACAAATGAGGCTATGTAATTTTTGGCTTGTTAAGTACTTAAATCACAAAATACATTAATCTGAAAGAAATTCTTATATCACCAACACCTTTTGTACACAACTATTTAGACTTGCAGTGAGCTCTGGATATCCTTTGCATAGAAATTTATCTCAATGTATGTAACATTTCATTGGGAAAATGTCTTACCTGTATTTTTTAAAATCATTTTTTAGGGACTCATACACTTCTTATCACAATCCATACATACATCAATCGTGTAAAGCACATTTGTACATTCATTGCCCTCATCATTCTCAAAACATTTGCTCTCCACATAAGCCCCTAACATCAGCTCCTCATTTTCCCCTCCATCCTGCTCCCCCATCCCTCGTGAACCCGTAATGTATAAATTATTATTTTGTCATATCTTGCCCTGTCTGTCTCTCTTCACACACTTCTGTTGACCGTCCCCCAGGGAGGAGGTCACATGTAGATCCTTGTAATCGGTTCCCTCTTTCCAACCCACCCTCCCTCTGCGTTCCCAGTATCGCCACTCATACCACTGGTCCTGAAGTGATTATCTGCCCTGGGTTCCCTGTGTTTCCAGTACCAGTCTGTACCAGTGTCCATCCTCTGGTGTAGCCAGATTTGAGAGGTAGAATTGGGATCATGGTAGTGGGGGACGCGGGGAGAAAGCATTTAGGAACTAGAGGAAAGTTGTATTTTTCATTGTTGCTACATCGCACCCTGTCTGGCTCATCTCCCCAAGACCCATCTGCAAGGGGATCTCCAGTGGCCTACAAATGGGCTTTGGGTCTCCACTCCACACTGCCCCCCCTCATTCACTGTGGTAAGATTTTTTGTTCTGATACCTGATCCCTTCGGCACCTCGTGATCACACAGGCTGGTGGGCTTCTTCCATGTGGGCTTTGTTGCTTCTAAGCAGGATGGCTGCTTGTTTACCTTTAAGCCTTTAAGACTACAGACATTATCTCTTTTGATAGCCGGGCACCATCAGCTTTCTTCACCACATTTGCTTATGCACCCGTTTTTCTTCTGCAATCCTATCATGGAGGTGTGCAGCCAATGATAAGGTTGTTTATTATTTGATGTCTGATAACTGATCCCTTCGGGACCACTCAATCACACAGGCTGGTGTGTTCTTCCATGTGGGCTTTGTTGCTTCTGAGCTAGATGGCCGCTTGTTTATCTTCAAGCCTTTAAGACCCCAGACACTATCTCTTTTGATAGCCGGGCATCATCAGCTTTCTTCACCTCATTTACTTTTTCACCCGCTTTGGCTTCAGCAGTTGTGTCGGGAGGGTGAGCATTGTAGAATGCCAATTTAATAAAAGAAAGTATTCATGCATTGAGGGAGTGCTTGAGTAGAGGCCCAAGGTCCTTCTGCCACCTTAATACTAAACCTGTAAATATAGACACATAGATCTATTTCCCCATCCTCATATATATATTTGCATGTACATGTCTTTGTCTAGACCTCCATAAATGCCCCTTGACTCCTAGCTCTTTCCTCCATCTCCCTTGACTTTCCTCCTGCCTTACTACCATGCTCCGTCCCACCTGGTCTACAGCTATACCTCTTCTCTACGCAACCCTACCCTTGATCATTCCCCACCAGGCCTGCCATTCCTTCCTCACTACCATTTTGGGTCCCATGTTGTTCCCTTGTCCCTGTGTTTGTTAACACCATTTCCTTACCACGCCCCCCACCACCCCCTACCCCAAGTCCCCCCTACCCCCCTGAACTATTGGATCCCATTGTTTTTCCTCCAGATAGTTCATTCAGCCTGTTCTATTCAGACAGACCTGTGGAGACAACATGCACGAAAACAAGACAGAGGAAAACAAAGCAAGAGTATACAACCAGACAACAACAACAAACCACTGACAAAGAACACAACAAAACACATCAAGAAAGAAAAGCTTGTAGTTAGTTCAAGGATCATTTGTTGGCCTTTAGGAGTGTTTTCCAGTCTGTTGGGGCACCACGCCCTGGCCCCAAAGTCCACTTTCAGCATTCCCTGGGGACCTTGCCACTCCATTCCCTTGCTGTTCCGCTGCACTCCCCCAGTGCTTTGCCTTGGTGTGGTGGGATCAGATCAGGTGTAATTCCCACACTGTGTCTCCAGTGCTGTCCCCTGTATTGCCCTTGGTCACTGAGGGGCATCATGTCTCATAGTGGGGCCAGCCATGTTGTTCTCTCTGTGGACTGGCTGCTCTACTCAGGAACATCATCCTCACGGCCTGGTGGGCCAGGCTGTGCTTCACTCTCTCCTCCTCCCCCTTCATCTGCTCCTGTGTGCTCTGATCAGATGTGTTCATCTCCTGGAGCTGCAGAATCAATGTCCTTTGAAACAAATTCTTCTTGGGGGAGGGGAAGGAATCCACTTAATTTTTGGTGGTGTGGCTAGCCTCCCAGACCTCTCCACTGGTTCCCTACTCCACGCCGGATATTGCATTCACACCTTGCGGCACTGGGTTGAAGTCTGGTCCCACTTTCCCTGTGGAAATATAAATAATACTCTCCCCTTGGGTGTGTTAGTGAAAGCAAATGTTTTGAAAATGATGAGGGCAACAAATGTACAAAGGTGCTTGACACAATGGATATATGTATGGATTATGATAAGAGTTGTATGAGCCCCCAATAAAATGATTAAAAAAACATTTTATTTGCTTTATTTCTAAACCTAAATTTTTAGTAGTACAGTTCATAAATTCAACAAATGCAGAAATGATAATTTACTAAGTAGCAAATTATGGTTGTCAGTTCTTATGCTATTCAAAGAAAGAAACTCCAACATTCTGATGTCCAACTCTCTTCCCTAGTGGTAGTTTTTAATATTCTAGTCAGAGAAGACAAAGTAAACAATGACCATAGTAAATGTGATATCCAGTGGGTTATGTTGGAAAAAGTATAAAGCTGTATGATGATTCAGGATTATCGGTGGGAGGAAGGGATGGGTTACAATTGTCAATGAGCTGAACAAGTTAGAATTGAGAAAGGTGATAGACACAAGAGGAAAGACTGCAACGGCTATTGAAAATTCGTCCATATAAGGAGAATATTCTAGGTACAAGGAAGGAATGAAGGCCAGAATTAGGAGCATGCGCAATACAATAGTTGGAGCAGAAGTAGCAAGTGCAAAGACAAGATAATGCAAAATCTTGGTAGGTTGGTAGAATTACGTACTTGGTAAAGTTTTGAACAGAACAATGATATTAGAGGGTAACCAATTAAGGACACTTTCTCAGTTCTCTAGACTCTGTCTATAGGTTACCTTTGAGTTGGCTCTGAAGGATAAGAAACTTGCCAAGTATTGAAGGTAAGAGATATTTTTTTGGCAGAGTTAATTTAAGAATTTTTTTACCACTCTATTTATGCAAATAAATGTACTTTCAAAGCAAAGCCATTTGTGCTACTTGATTTAAGATTAAATTATCATAATGTTGTATGAAGAGCTTAATCCTGTGTGACCCCCATTGTAACCTGTTAACTATAACTTGTAATTGCTAAACTGTGATTGGTTAAAAATTGGTGTTGTAATTTAATAAAATCTAAGGGATGCTTCTCTTTCATTAAAAAAAATCCAATTAGTCTATTATAAATTAAAGTGACAAATAATAGCCAATTGCCTTTCGGCCATAAAACTGTAAATTAGTTTGTGTATCTTACGAACTAGACTCATTTGTATATTTTTTATTTAAAAGATTCTGTACACAGTTGTGGGAAATATGCATGAGATGATTTTGTTCTTAAAGCACTTAAATCTAATGGGAAAGATAAACAAATGGCATAATAAAGCAAAAAGTGAGTTCACTGAATTGAACTCACAGTTCTCTCCGTGTTGGTGAAACATTTCTACCTCTTCATCTGGCCAAGCCTTTTTGTCGGCTCACCCTACTCACTTTGACATCACGAGTGAACTACCCTTTATATACACCATTGTCTTGTAGTTACTAAGTTTGAACCACCAATTTATTACTTGGGCCTCTTCGTAATGTTCTCTGTGTATCATAGATGTTCAATAGTTAATTGGTAGTTAAGAAACTGTAAACACAATAAGAAATACTGGTGGTGTAGTGGTTAAATCCTTGGCACACCTAACCAAAAGGTTAAAGAATTGAACCCACTTGGCATAAAGACTACAGCGTAGAAAGCCTTGTGGGGTCATAAGGTAGTAGATGTGCTCCATGGAACATCAAAGTCTGCTCCTTGGCATCTAGTAATAGTAATCCTTTACCTCGTGTTATAGGTATCTTTCTGAATTATTTTATTTTAAAGTTGGACCCCTTTTTGAAAGGGGCATTTTGAAATGTTTAATTGACCTCCAAAATGAAAGGAATATTCAAGTCAAAGATTTAGTAACTGTTCTGCTTGGGAGAGCAAACATTAAAAGGTTTTTGTTTTCCTTAGAAAATACTAAAATGTGTCATGCTGAGCAAATGTATAAGCTTATGTTACATAAACACTAATGACCTCTGGAGTTGAGTTCTGGTTCACAAATAGTATTCATAACAAATCCATCTTAAAAATTATGGCATACGAGTGTGCTCTAAAAAGTTCCTGAAAAATTCTGTTGTCTTCTATTCCAAGTTCTACAAACTTTGATTCCCTCTCGTGTGTGCACATTACATTGTCATTGAGAAATAATAGTTTTGATGTTTTAATTGTTTTCAGCCATTCTAACTATGCAAACAAACCTGAACAGTGTTAAATATTTTTATAAAATGTATTATTTTGAGAATTAAAATTTTTTGAATGAAGGGATTTAAAGTGCATTTTTGACATGATAGTACTGTCCGTGTTTTTGTGATGTGTGAACACTGATTTTCTTATAGAACAGACAAGTAAATCTGAGATGTCAGTGTTGTCATTTGGATAAGATGATTTGAGTTCTTGCTTGACAGAACAATTGATGCCTGTGGCTTTGTGTGGTTCTTGATCTAAAGCAGCTTGGAGTCAAATCATTGGAAGAGTTTCTTTTATAAGGCCATTTCTATACATAAAGGAAAAATATGTCAGGGACTAAACTATGATGGAAATTTATTGAATCACTGTTAAATTATTGTCTAACTAACTTGAGCCTAAGTATGTTAATTAACACTGTCATCTCTTAGATTTTACCACTTGTTGATATAGATTGTTGTACAGAATTTATATGCGAAGAGCAAAAGAAGTAACTCATTAGAATATAAAATGATTAGTATAATATACAAGTTTAATTTTTCTTTCACATTGCCTTAGAATTTGCAGATCATTCTTTTAAATTTCTAATCCAAAATTTTTATTGTATATGAATAACAGACTAATTCTGATACTCTTTGTAGTATAGCTGAGATATTTATATTTCTTCAACTTTGGGAAATGATGGGTGGACTATAGACTCTGGTTAAATAAATACTAAACTCAAAACTCACTGCCATTGAGTTGATTCCAACTTACGGTTGTCCTACAGGTCAGGGTAGAAGTGCCCCTGTGGATTTCTAAGACTAACTCTTTATGGGAGTAGAAAGCCCCATTGTTTTCCCATGGAGTGGCTGGTTGACTTCAAACTGTAAATTTTGCAGAACGTAGCCCATGGAGTAACCCCTACACCACTAGGGCTTCTTAAATAGTAGATAAATTTAATTGGGGTCTGGGTACTAAATTAATGTACAAAGCTATAGTGCTGTCTATCCAATGGTAATGGTGTTTAAAAGCAGGGAGGAAAAAACACCTATATAAAGAAATAATGCTTAAGTTGAATAATGTGCCTACATATCAATCCAGTCTGTATTTGAGTACCTTCTTTGTCCATAAATTATCAGCGTAGATGGTAAACAGTGGTTACAATAATAATTTAGATGAACCCAAACTGGACTGGAGTCAGCAGATTAACAATCGAGTCAGAGATAAACTTCAGTCAGAATTTGAAGTCAGCTGTGCATTGAAGAGTTAACAGTTTCTAGAGAAGGAATCTTGCAGACTTTTGGCAGAGATTCTCAGTATAGTTTATAAAAGTGAATTATTCATCTGTCTTCATTGATTATAAAAAAATGTTTCAAATATAATCTGTCAAATTCAGTGTTCAAGTGTTGTTGGTTTATAAAAAGTAAAAATCACTAGGTCCCTTAAAAAAATTTTTTTATCTGCCTTGGCATGGAGCTCAGGTGGATATCATGTTGGGCTGCCTAACCTCAGAGTCAGTAGTTTGAAACCACCAGCTGCTCTCCGGGAAAGAGATGAAACTTTCTACTCCCATAAGATTTTTTTGAAACACAGGCAGCTTTGCTATTTGTTGTAGTCAACTGGATGGCAGAGAGTTTAGCTTTTGGTTATTGTAAGAAAAACTACTTCATATGGACATTTAAAAATTTTTTTTTGAGAAATCTATAAAATTCTGTTTTTTTTTTCTAGTGGACTAGCCAAAAAGATAATGGATTATACATTGAGCTGGTATAGTGGGTTACACATTGAACTAACCCAGGTTGGTGGTTCTCACCTACCTGTAGCTCTGCAGGAGAAAGGTGAAGCTTTCTACTCCTATAAAGATTTAATATCAGAAACCCATAGGCACAGTTCTACTCTGTCTTTGCAATGGTCTCTATTAAATGGAATCAACTCAATGGAAGTGAGTTTGAGCCAAAGAAATTCTGACTTATGATGACTCGTTTTTTATTTCCTGTAATCTTTATGCAACAGAACTTATCTTGTGGTAATTTGACAGTTACGGGTTGGACTGTGAAGCAGTTGTAAGGATGGTAGCTTTAACTCGCCCAGCTGCCTCTTGGGAAATAGAACTGTTGATCCGCTTCTATCATGATTAATTACCGCCTAGAAAACCCTATTAGACAGTTCTTTTCTGGCCTGGAGTTTATATGAGTTGACAATGGACTCTATGGCACCAGGTAGCAACCCCATAAACAAGTACAGGTTTAATCCTAGCTTCATACATTATTGGACTTGTTGACCGTCAGTCATTTAATTGTATTCGCTTACTTGTAAACTAAAGATTATAGTTCTGTATTTAACTATTTCAAGTGAAACTATGTATCAAATTTTACTAGTTGAAGCACTATTAATGCGTATTTAAAAAAATTTTAACAAAGAGCCAGGTAAGTAAAAAAATATTTCTGGTAGAGTTCCAGTTCATACACAACATAGGTTTATTACCCCAAAATGTGTGCAAACAGCCTTTATGGTTAATAGTCTGCTTTAGACAAGTCCTATCAGTATTACCCTTGTCGTAATCTCATTAGGGTGCTTTTTTCAAAGGAAACTTTTTTCGCCATGGACAAAATGATTTTATGCTAGGGTCAGGTGAACATGTTCACAAAGCTCAAATGTTTATTTTCCCTCAATCATTGAAACTTTGCAGCAAGTTTATAGGAGTGCTACCCCACATAAAACAGTAATATTGATGGTTTAAGTGTGTTCAGGAAGATTTAGAAGACTTCAAAGGTGAGCCAAGAGATGAATGAAGAAACTAAGGCTGAAGTTCAGAAACTGGTGGGAAAAGACCATAGAATTAGCATTGATGTTATTTGGCCTGAGATTGGAGGCTCAGGAGTTTGAGCATTTTCAATTTTAAGCAAACGTCCTTGACCTCAGCAAGCTTTCAGTTAGATGGCTGCCAAAAGTGTTTTCATGAAGACCAGCTAGCTCTGAGCTGATCTTTCAGTCTTCAGGCAAGATTGAAGCTAATGGCAATATTATGGCATAAATCCTAATTTACCAATAGAATCTAAAGAGCAAGGTTTAATCTTAACAATGGCTTCTGAGGGATTTGCTGAGTCCGTTAAATTCAAGACAGGCAGCTCAGATAGTGTACTGATTTTGGGGAATCCAATGGGGTAATCTTGGTTTTCTTAAGGACAAAGAATGTTTATGAGTTCACTTAGGAGCTGAAATTTCAAGAACAGGGAAAATTGCATTGATGAGAAATAGACTAGTTATGCCAAAGAATTTTTTTTAATCCACGGCAATGCGTGTGCTCATTCATATAGAAAGGGATGTCCTATGAAGATTTCATTGCAACCCTTACACTCCTCCTATCCCAGCGCACTGATCTTGCCTCTTCAGACTTCTTTATGTTTCTCAGGACTCAAAGAACATTTCAAATGAACATGATTTGAGCCCAAGAATGCTAGAATGGTTTGATGTGGTTGCAAATTGAAATGTACCCTACTTGAAGGAAGGGTAAGAAAGATGGAAACACACTGTCTGCCTAAGTGTATAGACCTAGGAGGATGCCAAGAAATAATTGTTTCACATTTTGGTAATTTTGTTTAATAAAGGATTTTGATTTTACAGCAATATATTTTTATTTACCCTTGTATGTTAGAAAACATCTTTTTCTTTGATAATATATGAGAAATTGGAAACATGATACTTTAAAATGAAATAAAATTTCTAATTTCATCTACTGAACCCTCTTTTTCTTGGTAGCGGATACTTTGTTTTCACGGAAGCTAAATGGGAAATACAGACTTGAGCGACTTGTTCCAACTGCAGTTTATCAGCACATGAAAATGCATAAACGAATTCTTGGGCACTTGTCATCTGTGTACTGTGTCACTTTCGATAGAACTGGCAGGCGGATATTTACTGTAAGTAAATTTTCCACGTATTGTATGCATATATGGAATTGAACATGCATTGCATAAGGTTGAATTTTTAAAAAATCTTTTCCCCCTTTTAATGGAATATTGAAATTTCAGGTAACCTAATTGCTGTAATGGAAGATTTTACTTAGACTTTATCAAAGTTTAAAAAGTTCCTCCATGTGGTTTAGCAAATCACAATTATGTCAGGACTTTACGCATCATGGATAATTGTAGTTCCCAGAGTGATATCAAATATGCTGCTATATGATTTACAGAATGTTCTATAATAATTTGATTCTAAACCCAGAGGTATTTCAGAAATCTGTTAGGTAAATTGTAATAGATTACTTAATGTGCCTTTTATGTTAGCTGTAGAAATCCACCTGCTAGTTAACGCTTGAAATAATGATAGTAAAATTTTGCCATTCTTTTTTACCTTTATTCTTAATACTTCATTCTTTAAAATGTCTGTTGTGTTGAAAGGAGCAGTTTGTGTTTTAAGCTGTTAAATGGTGTAAAGCTCAACTTGGTCAGCATTTAAGTGAAAAAAATGACTTTTGTAAATATCTGTTTTCAACTGCCTTACTAAGTATTACATCCACTAAAAGCAGAACTTACACATGTTATCATTATATTTGTTACTGATCTAAAAGTATACATTTATTTTGAGGTTAAAGCTCCCATCTCAATATATGGAGAACACAGCTGGGAATTTGAGTTGTGACCATCATACATTCCATTTTAATATGTTTGTAAGATTAGAACTATTTGTGCATGCATCTCCCCCCCCCCACCTGTACATCTGCTATATTCTAATGTAAATAACATGAGCATTCGATGTTCCTTGTAAATAGTACACTCCTTACAGGTCTAGTTTCCTTTGTGTATGTGCTTTATTTGTATGGGAAGAATATAGTAGTTGTCTATAAAACAACAGAATATGGGAAAGATCATTTTTCCTTAGTTTTAATTTACTTAAGTCATTTGCAGGTGGTTTCCTGTCTTTGTATTCTCTGTTCTTTTTATTACCCGTGTTTTCTATGAAACAATGAAATATCCTAAAGTTTCTGAAATTATTTTCAGAGTGAACAGGCAGCTCTTTATTTGCAGAAGTGCTTTGATATACACACCTACAGTAGTTATTTGTTCTGGAATACTAATTAAAATTATATTTTTAAAAAATTATATTTAGCCATTTCCAATTTATTGTACTAATACTCGTATCTATCTCTCAACGCCTAAAGTAAACTTGGCACGTCTAATGTTTGAAAGACTTAGTTAAAAGTCAATAATAAACAAAATTAATGAGGAAGAAGCTGTATATCTGTTTATACTTAAATTTGTTGATTTCAAGATGATGTCATTGCACTGAGACTAAAAATATATTATCTTAATTTTTTGTGTATAGGGGTGCTAAACATTTATTTGCTTTACAGCAGTAAGCATTATATGTATTTCAGTTTGTATTAGATACTTGATATCCAGGAAGTTTTTGAAACACAATATCTTTTGGTTATTAGTTCAGTGGCATGGTAGATACAGGGTTGAAAGAGGCTCTAATTCTTGTTATTGAAAATTAATTTTGTGTACAAATATGCTTGACACAATGGATATATGTATGGATTGTAATGAGCTGTATGAGCTACAATTAAATGATTAAAAAAGAAAGAAAATAAATTTGATTGGAACAGCCGCGTGCATTTATGCACACACTGCCCATGGTTGTCTTTGTACTAAAATGCATAATTGAGTAGTTGTGACAAATACTGCATGCACTAAAAGCCTAAAATGGCTTTGTATAGAAAATTTGTCAAGTTCTTCTTGACATATAATTTGTACTTTTCTGAGTATTTAATGTGGGGCATAGAAACAGTAATAGGAGGAGGAAGCAGCTCGTATTTGAAAGTATAATAAAGTGGAAGAGAGTAGTGTTGTACTATTTTTTTGGTCTCAGCCAAAAATTGAAAAATTATCAATGTTTTATATATTTGATATAATTTTTATAAAACATTTTATTAGGGACTCATACAACTCTTATCACAATCCATACATACATCAATTGTATAAAGCACATCTGTACATTCTTTGCCCTCATCATTTTCAAAGCATTTGTTCTCTACTTAATTTGATATAATTTGCTAATTGTACCACCACATCCATTGTTACATTTATAATATACCGGTGATGTTTGAATACAGAATACAAGATGAAAGCACTTTTTCTATTTTCAGAACTCCAAACCAGTTCAGTGATGGCCTATGGAACACAATTGGAACAGATCCAAAATTTAAAAATTTAGGTGAAACAGAATGTAAAAAATTATGTGTAGAAGCCCTGGAATGGGATACTAAGAAGAGACATAATAATCCAATAGTTGAATTGTTGCCAGGATTGTGGTAAAAGTAGCACAATTCAAAGCTTTTTGGTTGGCAACCATCTAGAACAGAACACAGTTGTTACTACTTGAAGCTGGCATGAGATTTGGTGCTCTGCAGCATCTATGCTTATGCTGCCCTTCTTTTCTAAAGAGGTGAAGTTTAGTAGGTTATTTATCTATAATTTCCACATTCCAGTTACTGTTCCAGTTCACTTCATTGGTTATGGGTATGCCAGGAAGAATTGGTTTGAATGTCTATGGTGTTTTTTTTTATAATTCACAAACTTGTATAGCTGTGAGGTCTGAGAACACACCAATCATTGACTAGTGCTTTGAAAATTAGGTACAGAGTTTAAGTTGATAGTACGTGATAATTGACCATAGATTCCTGCAAGAATACACAGTATTGTTATTAATTGTAATAACCAATGGGTAATGGACCGAACAGTATTTCTAGTTTTATACTTTAAAGTCTGCTTGTTTGCTGTATTTTATGAAATGTTGTATATGTTTTAGTTTCAGTTGGACACAAATTGACTGAAAAATGCAATGAAATAAATTTATTGATATGTAATAAGTTTAGTAGAATGATAGGGTCCATTCGTAGGATGCTAGGTATAGGAGACTGAATCAGGGATTAGTCACATCCAGACTGTATTGCTTATTAATAGCGCTATTTTCAAAGGTTCTAGTATAGATAAATTCAAAATATTTTTTCCAGGGAAAAATTCTTTTTAGTTCTTTCTGAATAGACTTGGCTAAAGGCAGTAAGTATAACACTGTGGTTAAGCATAGGCTTTGGCAGTCAAGGACTCTGACTTCAGCTGTTTTTATTACTTCCTAGCAGTGTGACTTTGGCAGATTACCTTACTACTTTAAACTTAATTGTTTCTTATCTTTTATAAAGAGTCTGAGGACTGTAGAATAGTGCCATTTCCACAGAATTTTGAGGGTATGGTATGGTGTGATGCATGTGACTAGTATTAGCAGATTTTTCCTGCTATGATGCTAATTTTATAAAGGCTTTAGTGAAATTTATCTTTCAATGTTTGGAGGCATAGTAGGTTATGTGTTGGACAGCTAACTGCAAGGTCAGCAGTTTGAAACTCCGAGTCTCTCCACTGAAGAAAGAGGATACTTTTTGTTCCTGCAACGAGTTTATGTCTCGGGATCCCATAGGGGCAGTGTTACCCTGTTCTAGAGCAACGTATTGAGTCGGAATTGACTTGATAGCAGTGAGTACGGGAGGAAAATATTATTTATGAATGTTGTACAAGTTTTAAGATGCCGTGGTAGACTCTGGATTGGACTGTTAACTAGAAGGTCAGTGGTTCAACCCTGCTTACTATCTTCTCAATAGATCCGTACTGCCGTTGGGCTCCCGTAAGATTTATTGTTTTATAAGCCCATCAAAGGATCACTATTGAGTTGGAATCAAATTGATGATGGTGGGTTTGTTATGAGTTATACAAATAATTAAACTAAAATGAAATTCTATATTAGAAAGGCCTATCATTATTTTGTACTGAATATTTTGGATGTAATAGTATATAACATAATAATGAGAACCCAGGGAAAGATAATATCATTACCAAGTCAGATTGTGCTCTATAGTTCTCTCTAGCCTTTTAGTTTTTTAAATTTGGTTTAAGAATCATTAACCTCAAATAATATTTACCAAAGGTAAACAGAATTAATTAATTCTCTTACAGGTGAGTCATTCGCTCATAATATAAAATTGCATTGAAGATTATATTAAAAATGAGGTTTTTACTCATTGTTAGGAGAGTGGAATGTATCTTCATTTCAAATTAAGGCAAAGTTAAAGTATTTTCCATAAATATATTTGTAATAAAGATGGAGTATATATATTCCTTTAAGGAACTTGCATCTTTTGTGATGAGCCAACCCCTAATCTAAGCACTTATATCTTCCTTTAAGGAACTTGAGTCTTTGTGATAAGCCAACCTCTAATCTAAACACTTATGATATAGAAATGAAGGATGCAGTTTCTATCTATGGCGAGTCACTGATAGTAAACAAAATATTGAAACAATGTTATAAGAACCTTAATAGAGTCTATGAGAGAGAGTTGGTATAATAAAAGCACAGTCCATAATCTGTAGACAATGGCCATTTATTGCCATTAAGCCCCTTCCGACTCAGTGGGGTTGAACTGTCCTTGGAGGTTTCTGAGACTCAACCCTTACAGGAGCAGAACGTCTCCTATCTGCCCCTTGGTGGTGCTGGTGGCTTCTAACTGCTGTCTTGGAGTTAGCTCAATGTAGAACCAATTACACCACAGGGCTCCTTTAGGAGATGGTAGGGTAAAATTTTATTCTAGAAGTGATCCTTTGCTGAATTCAGCCTAATTCTGCAGACACAGGGAAAAGCATTTACAAAATTTGGAGGAAAAAACGTACAATTAATTGTGTTACGATCAAGCTAAAAATGATGGGGCAAAATCTCCATGTTCTTTCATGATTGGTTAACCTCGTAGGTTTTCTCCTCAAGGTGATGAGAGTTAATGATTGATCTAGCCATGAGAATGAAGTCCCTTTTTTTTTTTTGTTTTTAAAGATCATTTTATTGGGGGCTCTTACAGTTATAACAATCCACACATCAATTGTATCAAGCATATCTGTATATATGTTGTTATCAATATTTTGTAAACATTTACTTTCTATTTTAGCCCTTGGTATCAGCTCCTCTTTTTCCACTCCCTCTACCCCTCGCACCCCTGTGACCCCTCGATTATAATAATATAATGATAACTTATTATTATTTTCATATCTTACACTGACCAGTCTCCTTTCCCCCATGATTTCTTTTTTTTTCTCCTTTTTTTACATTTTATTAGGGACTCACACAACTCTTATCACAATCCATACATATACATCCATCAATTGTATAAAGCACATCCATACATTCCCCGCCCCAATCATTCTCAAAGCATTTGCTCTCCACTTAAGCCCCTTGCATCAGGTCCTCTTTTTTTTTCCCCTTCCTCCCCGCTCCCCCCTACCTCATGTGCCCTTTGTAATTTATACATCATATTCTGTCATATCTTGCTCTATCCGGAGTCTCCCTTCCCCCCCTTCTCTGCCGTCCCTCTCCCAGGGAGGAGGTCACATGTGGATCCCTGTAATCAGTTCCCCCTTTCCAACCCACTTACCCTCCACTCTCCCAGCATCGCCCCTCACACCCTTGGTCCTGAAGGTATCATCCACCCTGGATTCCCTGTGCCTCCAGCCCTCATATGTACCAGTGTACAGCCTCTGTCCTATCCAGCCCTGCAAGGTAGAATTCAGATCATGGTAGTTGGGGGGAGGAAGCATCCAGGATCTGGGGGAAAGCTGTGTTCTTCATCGGTACTACCACGCACCCTGACTGACCCGTCTCCTCTCCTAAACCCCTCTATGAGGGGATCTCCAGTGGCTGACACTTGGGCCTTGGGTCTCCACTCTGCACTTCCCCCTTCAGAATGAAGTCCCTTTTTAAAAAATGATTTCTTTGCTATTTTTGGAGTATGAATTAACACTTGTTTATATGCAAAGGTTTATATACTTGTTCATTGACAAAAGGTTATTGCAGTGATCCAGGAAAGAAATTAGGACTGTGAACAGAGTTAACAGTGAAAGTCTAGTTAGAAATAATAGACTGCGGTTCTGAAGACAATTTGAATGTAAGGAGGGGGAGGAGGGAGACACCAGTATGATCTGGAGTATTTTTAATTTGTGTGACTGATTAGATTCTAACCAGTGCTTCTTAACCTTCCTAATGTCACCACCCTTTCTTTAATATAGTTCCTCATGTTGGTGGTCACCCCCCAACCATAAGATTATTTTCGTTGCTACTTCATAACTGTAATTTTGCTAATGTTATGAATCAGGCAACCCCTGTGAAAGGGTCGTTCTACACCCAAAGGGGTCGCGACCCACAGGTTGAGAACCACTGGGTTAGAAAGTACTGGCATATATTGTGGTAGGACATTTACGTGGAGGAGGGGGTGGACTATGCTGAATTTGAGAAGGAGCTCTGTGATTGCAGTGGGTTAAGTGTTAAGCCTGCTAACTTAAGAGATTTACAGCCTCAAACCCTATACAGAGGTGGTGTGAATTGGAATGAACTTGATGTCAGTGGGTATAGGGTTTTTTTTAATGGGGTGACCAAAAAGAAGTGATAGTTATATCTCAGGAGAGAGGTCTTAGCTAGAAAGCTTAACTTGATAATCGTTCACTATTGACATGGTTTAGTAATATAAACCTCATTCCATGTAACAAGACTGACATTTAAACTTTTAGAACAGACAATAGAAGAGGAGACAGTAGTTGAACCCAAGAAAACTATCTCAAAGCCAGAGAAAAACCAAAATGTAGTATTAGCTTAGAAGCAAATGAAAGAGTCTTAATAAAATCTTAAACCTAAATTTGATTGACGGGAATCTTTTGGGTTTGGCAGGTGAGCTTTATAGGAAATGCTTTATTCTAGTAATGGGATAGAAATGAGATAGTTCATTGTGGGGAAAATGGCTATTAAAATATAGATACTAAATGACAATAATAGTCAATTTGACTGGATTGTTCTGTAAAACCATGATTGTAAGCCATTCAGCCAAGAAACTATACATCTGTAAGATCTTGAGTCGATTATCTTGAGTCTATATAGCACAGATACAACTAATGAATGAATGAGCCAACCAATCAGTGATACAAAAAGGAGTAAAATTCTTGTTCGCAAGAAACGTCCTTTTGACTCATTTTATGATTGTTTTGGGTTTTCATATTTTCTGCTTCACAATTGAGGTTTTCTGTTTCGTTTAGTCATTGATGTTGGTTGGATATTTTTGGTTTGTTTGTATGCTTTCTGATTATGTTTTTAATAATTTTCTATATATGAAATCCAGGATGGGTAACTCTATAGTGGATTAATAATTACCTTGGGGTATGGCACAGAAACATGGGGATAAAAGAGGAGCTAGCAACAATATGGATTGGGAAAATGTTCTGAAATTATTGTGGTGGTGGCACAGCTCTTAATATGATTGTGTGATATGTGAAGTATTTGCCAAAACCTTTTAAAAAACTTTTTTAAAGAAACATCTCAAAGAATATATAAATGTCTTCAAGAAAAGACCTATGATGTTTTAATTACATTGATCTCTTTCTGTATTTTAAATATCCTATAAAATAGTATGTAATTGGATGATTCACATAGCTGTTGTATTAGTCTGGGTACTTTAGAGAAACAAATCCACAGAAATTCATGTATAAGAGAGAGTTTTATATAAAGGTTAAGTGTACATCAAGAAAGCATCCCAACCCAGTCCTACCCAAGCCAACAAGTCCAACATTAACCCATATGTGCAACACCAGTCCACAAAGTCCTCCTCCATCTCACAAAACAGATGCAATGGTGCCGACTGTAGGAGGAAAGCCGAGCCAGTGAATGTTTAAGCATCTCAGTGCTTGCAGGGCTGCATCAGGGTAGGTCCATGTGGCTTCTCCTCGGGGTTGTCTCGCAGGAATGAGCCTTACCAACTGAAGCAGGGAACTGGCTATAGTAGCTGCTGCACCCTGGTATAGCAAGAGACTCCAGAACTAGAAAGGCAAGGCTCACCAAGCCATTTATCCCTCTGCCCTTCAATTAACCCACCTGTGTTTATCGGCCAGGTTGGCACAATAAACTAACTACCTCAGCAGTCATCTCTAATCATCTGTCTCTTCATTTTACAGCACTATCCATAATTAACTGCTAAAATATTTCATCTCAAAATAATATCTGCTGATTAAGCCATACCAGAGGAAACACTTTATCAAGTGGTTCAAATAGATAGACAAATCAAGCCTTTGAAAAATTATCCAGAAACCCGTTAAGTTAATAAATTTTGGGGATAGACACTTTAGATTTTGTGACAGTTTCTGCATAGGGTTGTTTTTTTATAGATATTGGGTTTTTATACATATATGCATGTGTGCTGTGAGGCTTCATGAAAATTTTTCTTTAGCGTGTCTTTTCTGGGTCGTTTGGGAATTCTTTGTTAAACTTTTTGAAAAAAAACCTTTAGACTATGTTATACCATTGTACTATACACAGTGACCATTTTAGAATCCAATAATCCATAGACAAGGCTTTCAATTTTCCTATATCTTTGTTGAAAATTCTCTATTCTTCTGATCATAGCCATCCTAATGATTTCATGTCTGTTTGAAGATTAAAATGAACTAAAAGATAACATTTTTCTATTATCCTCTGCCTGTATAGCTTAAGCTAGGTTTGATATAAATTTGACAAAAAGTGGCATATTAGTGAGCAATATTTCATAATAAGTACATTACTAAAAAGAAATTGGTGACTCATTGCTCTCTCAAATTTGGTTCAGATAAACCAGTAATCTCAAATTATAGTTTGATTCAAAAATGACTTCTGAACAATGTTTTCAGTTTTGTTAGTAGTTAAGGATTTTCAAAAATTCATATTTTTAAAATGCTTGAATGCCCATTCAGATTATTTTAAGTAAAAATCTACTTGAAAAGTTCTCTATCATCAGTATCATCTAACATGGTTTCAGCTTTCTACCTACAAGCTGAGAAAACCCAGATATTTTTTATTCAAATACAGTAATTGGGTCAAGTTGGTTTAAAAATTGTCAATAGTTAACCTCATGAGGTTAAATCTAAGCTAATGGGCATCTAGAACACTCCATAATACACCACAGTCTGCCTCATGTGAAACCCTTTCAGAATCATTTGTATATTTTCTACTTTTAAAAAATGCCTTATATCTACTTCATCTCCATATTTTCTTCTTTTTGCTTCAGCCTTTTATACCCTGACTCTCTTAAGATAATATCAGATTTTTTTTGTTTTGGCTAAGGTTATGATCTATTTTCTAAGTTTATGATCTATTTTCTGTTTACTTTAGAACAACGCTGTCCCTATTTTCTCTCTTCTCACTCATGTATCTAATAACAGGTGTATGTATCCCTTGCAACCTAGAGCAAAGGAAGTACCTGGCCTGTTTCAACATTCATATATATTTTTAGTAACACAATACTATCCTACTTTTTGATTTATTATTGACTGTTTAATATTTGGGGTTGAAAGGAGGCTTGGGGGAAGAAGGTATATTCAAATTTTGTTAGACTTCCAAGATTAATTTTATCAATTTTTAATTCACCATTTCACATTCATTTAAAACATGTTTATTGTTCTTAAAAATGGTTTCCCAATAAATATCTATTCTATTCTGTAGTTCTATTAACTATATTTGCATATTTTTATTTTGTATTTCTCACAGTCACTTTATGAGAACTTAATTGAATCTGTACACAGATTATCTTTTAATAAAATTTTCATGAAAATAAGTTAATGCAAATATTGACACATGAGATAGAAATGACTAGATATTTAGAATTCTATTTAAAATTAGCCAAGAGTTTTTAGGAAATGGTAAGGATAGAGACAATGTACCTAAATATCATAAGTCAAAGAAGCGTATAGTGGAAGTAAGGACAATCTAAGAATTCTCCGTAATATGATGAAAGGAGGGAAAATTGGGATAATGCATACAGGAAAAACATGAATAACTTTAAAAAATACTTTTCTAAACAGATTACAATAAAAAGTAATGTTAACTTGGTGAGGTTACTAAATAATAAGCTTTAAAAGGAATATAATGGGATTTTTTTGTTTTTAATTGGTGAAGAGATATGTCGGTTTATAGGTTTTCCATTCTGTCATTAAAACTGGAATTTTGGTTAAGAATTTGTTTTTTCCTCTTTCTTAACTTGAAACACTTGCTACAGTGCAATGTATGACAGAACCCTTTTCCACCCTGTGCTACTGGATTGGTGTCAGTCAGAAGTGATGTATGGTAATGAGCTTACTTTGATGATTTTTCTTTTTTTTAGGTAAACAGCCCAGACCAGTACTCCACTAGGGCACCTTAGGGTACCTTTCTAACTATTAACATACCATACTTTTATTTTTGCATCGAATACAGTTCAGAGCCAAATATTTAGCTTTTAAAGGTAAACTAATCAAATGAATGACACTTAATTGCTTTACTTTGTGGAATATAAAACTCAAACTCATTGTCATGTAATCAGTTCCAACCCTCTTGGTTTCTCTTCATGGGAGAAGATAGCCTCTTTTTTCCTCTCATGGATTGACTGGTGGTTTCAAACGGCTAATATTGTGGTTAGTAGCCCCATATATAACCAAGTACACAAGAGTTCCTCCTGTGGAATTTGGTGACTGACACACTGAAAGTTGAATGCACATTTTATTTTTATTCAACAATTATCTAGCATATTTTCCAGTACTGTAGACTTGATTTCTTGAAGTCATAGCCTATCAGAGCCTTTTTTTTCCCCCACATAGAAGCAATGATACATTTTTCTTCGTAGGGCACATAGGAAAACTAATAACCGAGGATGTTGTACAATGTGTTTGCCCCCCACCCCCCAAACAAACAAACATCTAACATACATTATATGGTAATCTGATCCCTTTTATTCCCTAGCTTTTAGCCATCTTTTCAGGTAATCTATAATTTCAGTTCAACCACTGAACCTCTTGGCCTGTGTTAACAATTTTCAACTAGTCTCATAGTTTTTAGTATAATTCACACTGATATCAGGGAAATCTTTGGAATATATGTATTTGATCCTGATAACCCACCCGTTTGAAATCTTTTAATGATGCCCATTACATTTCACATGATTTTCCAGTTTTCCCCGCGTGCACTGTTAGATTACACACTACTTGCAGTTCCGTTCCCTGATCTTCTCATGTTGTTTCACATTTCCATGTCTTTGATTATACCAGGGCTAGTTGCCATAGATATTTACTCTTTTAAAAATAATAACATTACTGTCAGCAAAAGTAATGATATTACATAATCTATATTTTTTCCTATATGCTAGGATTTTTCTCTTTTTACCTTGATTAATTCATTTAGCCTTTGCAACCACCCTGGGAGCTAACTATAGATGAGAAAGTGGGCACAAAACATATGTTACTTGCCCAAGGTATACAACTGGTAAGTATTAGGGCTAGGTCATGAACCCAGATTCTTGTTTTTGGAGTCTCTCCCTTAGGTGGCTACTAGGACTACATTGCTTTTTTGGGTTTAAGAGCTAGCCGAGCATCACTTCTTGGCACCTCCCCAGACTCCACTTCTCTACTGCTCAAGAAAAAATGGACTGTTCCCTTGTTTGGTCTCTACAGATAGTCATGCAGGGATACCTTCCCCCCACCAAAAAAATGGAGAAAAAACTGTTGGGGGTTCCCTTTTCTAGTACCACTTAGGTGAGCAATGGAGCAGCTGCTCGCTCTGAGTTGGTGCACCCAGTGGCGATGCCTGGGAAGGCTCTCTGGTCACAGTGAATTTTTTCATCAGAGCAGTCTGTCTCTAACCACATTTTCTTTGTGATGGCCGATTTAAGAGGATATGTACATGTGTACAAATGTGCTTGACTCAATGGATATATCGATTGTTATAAGAGTTGTAAGAGCCCCCAATAAAATGATTTAAAAAGAAAAATGCTTCCAAGAATGGAATAGCGGATTTGACAAGCATATTAAGTGTAATAGTTTTTGAAGGTTATTAGATGGTTTTGTTAAAAAATTGTTTTTAATGCATATTTGAAAAATATTCCATTCATTTTTGGATACACCCCTTATATAAGCTCCTAAGATATTTATTGTGTGTTTGAATCTCATCCTTATATCTATAGTGGTTGGTACACACTGGAACCAAGAAACCAGAGTCACTGCTATCAGGTGGTAGTAATTGAGCCTTGGGAGTAAGATGGACTTTGTATTCCTATCTAGTATGGCAGCATTGCTTCTTTTTCGTGTGTGAGATGTGTATATTGATGCCCCTCAAAAACTTAGGTATCTTGAGTACCTTTTTTTTTTTGCGATCCAAGTGAGTTTTTATAAAGAAGTTTCAGGTTTTACAGTAAACCGAACAGAAACACCCTCTTGGCTCTGCACACTCAGAGTGGGAAGGAGAGAGGGTGGGGGGAGAGAGAGAGAGAGAGAGGAGAAGGGAGGGGAAAAAGAGAAACAGTGGTCCAGCAGCAGGGGAAAAGAGCTTGAGTACTTGCTAATGACAGTTAAAAGTGTTTTTGTAGTTAAAATGTTTATTTGAGGAATTAGATTGGAAAGTGAGAAAAATTGTAAGGAAGCCTTAAACTACAATCTTGCAAAAATGTTTATTCAGAAATTTTCTACATCTTTGTTTTATATTTTAACCTTATGCCAAAACTGGGAAATATATCACAACTATAATAATTTAAATCTGAAGGATTTATGTATTAATGATATTCCATATATGTATATTTTTAATGTAATAAAAATACCTAGAACTTCTAATACTAAAAATATGTTTGTTGAGAAGTAGACAATAACCT
This sequence comes from Tenrec ecaudatus, assembly GCF_050624435.1. Lineage (NCBI taxonomy): Eukaryota > Metazoa > Chordata > Mammalia > Afrosoricida > Tenrecidae > Tenrec > Tenrec ecaudatus. Next base: position 95,291,386 of record NC_134536.1, read on the forward strand.
TTTGGGGAGGGGGAAGTATTAAAATTATGGGGTTAATTCTTTTAATATCCATGTTCTTAAGGGTTCTGATGACTGTCTTGTGAAAATCTGGGCAACAGATGATGGGAGGTTGCTAGCTACTTTAAGAGGACATGCTGCTGAAATATCGGACATGGCTGTAAACTACGAGAATACCATGATAGCAGCTGGGAGTTGTGATAAAATGATCCGAGTATGGTGCCTTCGAACATGTGCACCTTTGGCTGTTCTTCAGGGCCATAGTGCATCTATAACATCACTACAGGTAATTGTGCTTTAGTCCCCGCTGCCAATCCTCCTTAGTTATAATTTAAAGTCATTTTTAAGAAGTCTCTTTGGTAGTCCCATGGTATAAAACCAATTCACGTGAATGTAGTAAAAGCCCTTCTTTTATAAATATGTGTACTTTTTAACAAAATAACATGATTCAGGCCAATTTTCTAACTAGATACTGTATGTGTGGTAAAAAGTGTATTTTATTGTTTGAACTATGTCTCTCATAACTGTTTTCCTTCTCTGATTGTTTTTCAGTTTTCACCATTATGCAGTGGCTCAAAGAGATATCTGTCATCTACTGGGGCAGATGGCACTATTTGTTTTTGGCTCTGGGATGCTGGAACCCTTAAAATAAAGTAAGTCACTAAATTACTTCATACATGTAATTCATTTAATGACCGAGATTGTGAAAGTTTGGAATGATTTATTTTTTTCTTCTTAATTAACAAATTTTTAAAAATGTTTCACTGTATTACTAACATTTTTAAAAAAATAGCTCTTCACTGAATATTATTAACCTTTCTCATTTTCATTTTTTTAAATGTTGAAAATATCCACACCAGTTGAACAGTTTGTACCTGTACAGTGAATAGCATTGATTTCCATCTTTAAGTTGTGTAACCATTCTCATGCTCCTTATTACCATAAACTCATCCCCAAGTTTTCTGCCCACTCTTTGCAGGTGTTAGCATCAATTTGACCCCATATAAATGGTTCTAAACAGTGCACAAAGCAGACATTTATTAGTTCAGTTTATTGTATTTTTCTAAGACCATCTCGGGAGGTGTTTTTGCTTTAAGGCTTCAGGTTTAAAGATGAACTCAGGGCAATAGCTCTCGGCCTTGATCCAGCCTCCATGGGTCCAGAAAGTGTAGATTCCATGAGATTTTGAAATTCTTTCCTGCTCCTCTTCTACTGTAATCAGGATTCTAAAGATTCTGTGGTCAAAAGCGTTGTATGTTGGTAGCTGGGCATCACCCAGTTCAGATCTTAAGGGCAAGACTACAGTTATTCATGGAAGCAATAAGCAAATTAACACATTTCGTTTCTTCTCTGTTCCATACCTTATTGCTCTATGTGAATAGAGATCAATATTAACTGATCTCCCCTTAATTTTCTTAAATACTTCAACGAATGTTTTCTCATATATGTGTATTTGCCCATCATAGCTCTCTTTCCTTATTCCCAGTCCTTCCTCTGCTACATAACTTCATCTTAATAACAGCATACCTTAGGATTCCCAAGTCTGTTTTTAAAAACATTTTTAATTATTTCTGTTAGGAATCCACAGATTTTATTGTAGATCTAGAGAAGCTTAGGAAAATAAAAATTAATTTCCCTAAAATTACATCAGGGTAGATAATGTACTTTCTCTCTATAAACCTTACCTGCTAAATACTGTATTTTCTTTGTACTTCAACATATGTAAACATTGCTTATCAAAACAAGCACAATAACATCTTCTAATTAATGGCACTAAGGTCAAGAAAGAGAAAATTACTTTTTCATTGGTTAATAAAAAGACAAGAGCAGGTCTAGAACTTTTATTCCCCCCCCTTTTGTCTCATGCCTACATTCCATACCATAAACAAACAAAAATGTAATCAGCTGAATCCAACTCATTACTATGTGTGTAGAGTAGAATTGCATTTCATATGGTTGTCCTGGTTGTGACCTTTGAAAACAAATGGCCAAGCCTTGCATGTAAGGCACCTCTGGGGGCATTTGAACCATCAACTTTTCGATTAGTAGTGAACGCTTGATCAATTGCGTAACGCAGGGACTGTTTTCTTTTCCGTATGACCCCTTTACGTTGGATAAACGAGAAGCAGTGCTATATTTGCCCCACAGGTGGTCTGTGGAGATATAAAGTTTCCATTTAGATAAAAATGTATGTTTCAGTCACTTTCACTGCTTTTTATTTATGAACTCAAATTGAGTTATCTCCTAATTTATGTACATTTTGTTTATTTTAAATAGTTTTGGTCATTGTAATCCAAATCAAGACATGTTCCTTAAATTTCATGTGTATGAACATTCCTTGAGAATGCTTAAATGGCAGGTAATTTGGAACTTGTGGCAGCTTGAGGAACATCATAAAACAAGCTATACTTTTCTGAAAAATATCGTGATCAAAGGTGTACTGCTTTGAAGAAAACAGATGATTTCACTTTAGTTGCAGTCTTAATATTTAAAGCTGTTCCATACAAGCTCTAGTGGCATTGTGGGTTAGGTAATTGGGCCATTAACCGCAGAGTTGGAAATTAAAATATTCATTAAATAAAGCCCCTAAAACAATTAACTGCACTGCGTGTATTAGAACTAGTCTAATGACTAAAATCTATAATTTATATTCGTTAATATCATTGATTCTACATTAACATTTAATGTCAATAGTATTAATATAAATTGTATCATACTATTGCAAAAGTAATCTCAGTATATGCTGTGAATATATGTTAACTGTTTTCGGTACATAATACTTTTTTGAATGAACAGCTTAGTTGACCTAAGAACTAGATCTTCAGATTTTGCTTAATTAGGTGTTTGGTGTGACAGTAATTTTGGGATTATTCCATGCATGTGTTAATTGTTGTGGATCCAGGAATCCTAAGATAACTTCATCTAAAATTTCTATATGATCTTATCATGGCAGTGATTTTAAATTTTTAGGAAGAGAGCTATTTATTGCTACTTTTGTTCTTTTGTACCTATTTTTGAAAGTTATTTCTGATGTTATTGAACATTTTAAATGTTTTTTTTTTTTTTTTTTTTACAGTCCAAGACCTGCAAAATTTACTGAACGTCCTAGACCTGGAGTTCAAATGATCTGTTCTTCTTTTAGTGCTGGTAGAGTATTTTCCCCCAATTATTCCATAAAATTTTCTTTTAGAAAGTTTCTAATAGGATACGTTAAATTTTGGAAAATATTTACTAGTGTTTTCATATATTTGAATACATAGTCAGGGCCAGTAGCAAACCGGAAGGATCATATAAATATATTGTAAAATATTTGAAATGTGCTAGAGTTTAGCTTATAATTACATAACTGATTGTTTAATCTATAATATTCTCATAGGATAGAATAATCATTTTGAAATTGATTTTTTTTTAAAGAAATGAGTAGAACTTTTAATAGTTTTGTTGGTGAAGGACATTTAAATCTCGCTTATGAGTTCATGGATTTGGGGTGGTAATAGCAAAGTAAGAAAAATTTAACTGATAACTAACTGTATCTTATTTAATTACGTTGCCCCAAATTGTGTTTTTGGTTTTTTTCAAGTTGGTAGTCTAGTTTTTTAAACCTTCTAGTTGAATTTGGGGACTTTTGATTTTCTCAACCAAGTATCATCTAGAAATTTGAAGTGAATTGAAAATAAAAGGAAACTTGAGGAAATAGATTCAGTACTAGTTTCTAGTACTTATTCCTTCTAGCTTTTTACATTTTTCACTTTTGTATTCATTTTGTAAATGTAAATTGCAGCCTTACCTGGGAGTGCTAGCATACTGATGAAAGTACCTATTTTCTCTATATTAATAATCTAGCATCCTCAGTGTCTGACTTACCGTACATATTCCAGTGTAAGCCAACCCGAATATCAGCCTAGGCACCTAATTTTACCACAAAACTGCATTAAAAATGTGCTGGAAAACCTTGACTTATACATGAGTATAAACAGTAGATTCCTGGGGCTACTGATCTGAGAACAGATTTTTTTTGTATTAACAACATAAATATAAGTACTACACATGCATTCAAATTATATAAATTGTTTGCCCTTTTGTTTAAGGGTTCAATAGGTAGATCATTAACAAAAATACTGAATATTTAGTTATGCACAAGTATTCTATTCAACATTATGGGAGAGTTGCCCTTTATAGGAAGCAAATTGCATATACAAGCAAATGTAATATAAGCTAGAATATATGTGCTCCAAGTTAGTGATCTATGAAGAGTCCAAGCAGAGAGCCTTCCCTTTAAATTGAAACTTTTGTAATGACAAAATTACTGTGGGAATGAGACCAGTTTGAGAAAATTTTAGTAATGGAAAATGGAGTTATACTGGGATTTTAGAATGTTGTCTAGTAAGTAAGTCCGATATTTTAATATGATAAGGTTATGTCATCAGTGAAACATTTAACTGTTCAATATTGATTTTGGTGATGTTGCTTGCATTTCATTTTAATATTCCGAGGTTGTGAAATGTGTTTTACTTGTGAATTTTTGTTGTTATTCCTTAGGTGGAATGTTTCTGGCCACAGGAAGCACAGATCATATTATTAGAGTTTATTTTTTTGGAACGGGTCAGCCAGAGAAAATATCAGAATTGGAGTTTCATACTGTAAGTATTGGTGAAAATAATTAGATAAGTAGACTTTATGAGTTTGAAAGTTTATATTGAGTATCATTTGTTTTGTTTTGTTTTATCTATTTATATTTAGGACAAAGTTGACAGTATCCAGTTTTCCAACACTAGTAACAGGTAAAAAAAAATTATTTGTATTTGTCAAATTCAATCCCAATTTTAAAATTAAGAACTAAAGGTAATTTTATAAGTGGTCAGGTTATAATGTTTCATAGAAATACCCAACCTAAAATAAAGTTCTTCGTCTTTATAATAGACAGTGATTATGTAGTCTTTAAAAGCGAAATAAAACTTTACCCTATTGTCATTGAGTTGTTTCCAACTCGTAGTAAAGTGTAGGAGAACTTTTTATGGAGATTGGAAATGTATCACAGTTTAGTATTTGAGTCACAATTCTTTTTAACTAGATAATATTAATCCTGTTTTTCGGATAGTAAATAGTTTAAGTTCATTATGGAGTTATTTTTAGGACTTAACCATAAAGCCAATAAAATAATTAGAAGTCTTTGATGTGTCTTGAATATTTAATAGCATATTCTTTATTCTAATAAATTGCTTTGTTAAGTAAAGATAAGTGATGATGTTATGTTTTGATGATTGTTTTGTATCTTTAAATGGACCTTTGGAAAAAATGTACTCGGTAAAGCTTGTATGATTCCCCCTCCCCCCGTTTCCGGTGGGTGTTTCTATTAAATTAGGTTTGTAAGTGGGAGTCGTGATGGGACAGCTCGTATTTGGCAATTTAAACGAAGAGAATGGAAGAGCATTCTGTTGGATATGACAACTCGTCCAGCTGGGTAAGAGATCATATATTAAGTAATCTGTAGCTAAAGATCATTTTAAGTATGCTATACATTACTTTCTTTCTCACCATTTATATGCATACATATGTGTGTGTGTATATACATAAATATGTTGAAGTGACTCAGCACATAAAATCACATCTCATAATTTTGTTTAAGTTGTTGCATTTCTGTAATAAGGTAGTATTCCTAATGGGAATTTTTATGAATTGGTTTTTTATTGTGAGAGCATAATTGAAAAGCCTGTGGCATTAATGTTTGTTTGCTTGTTTTTTAATTCTGATTTTGTTAAGGGAATTATCTGAATTTAAGACCAAAGTTTTAGTAAATTTTTCATAAACCAGAATATATAATGTTCCATGTGTACCATAAAGGGATATAGATGTGGTATATCTGGTGAACTTCTTTATACAGACTGAGACTTTGGTTTAATATGTCATCCTTTTTCTCTATTTGTATTCAAAGGTAGTACTCTCAGATGGATGAGAGAGTAGTGCATTTAGTAGGCATTATTGCAGTGGTAGAAGGTGAGCACCATGGCACAGAATCCCCTGTTGTAAAGCAGTGTGGCTTGGGAGAATTGGAATCCTGGTGTTCTTGATTCAGTATAGTGATTTTATTTTTTTTACTCCATTCTGTGGTGATTTTTCACTGTATCCTCATTTACTGCTAAGTGATAATTATTCATGCTATTCAATGTAAATGTAAAGTATAAATACATGTAGAATTTTGCCGTATCAGTATTTCAATCAAAAGTGACAATATAAAATACTTTTTCAGCCAAAACCTTCAGGGAATCGAAGACAAAATCACAAAGATGAAAGTAACTATGGTAGCTTGGGATCGACATGACAACACAGTTATCACTGCAGTTAATAATATGACTCTGAAAGTTTGGAATTCTTATACTGGTCAACTTATTCATGTCCTGATGGTAAGAAGAAAAAGACTAATCTTTATTTGATATAACTTACACCTGTCAAATGGAAAATTCTCAGTGAGAATTAAAATATTTCATGTTATCCAAAAAAGTTTTCCTTAGATGGGTGACTAAACTTACAGGAGATTGGTTAAACTAAATGCAGTTTGGGTTGGAAATAAATGACAGTTCTTTATTAGAATTGGTGTGTTAAGTTTATCAGTAATGCCCTCATGTTTCACCAAATAGCTGTATGATATTAGCAACTCAAAATATATAAGTATATTTGAAATATTTTTCCACTTTAATAAAAATCCAATTTTATAAACATTCACAATTTGCTTCCCTCCCTCCCTTTATGTATTTGTCATTTGATACTACAAATATTCCAGGGCCATGAAGATGAAGTATTTGTTCAAATAGCTGTATGATATTAGCAACTCAAATATATAAGTATATTTGAAATATTTTTCCACTTTAATAATTCTTAAAAATCCAATTTTATAAATGTTCACAATTTGCTTCCCCCTCCTCCCTTTATGTATTTATCATTTGAAACTTTACAAATATTCCAGGGCCATGAAGATGAAGTATTTGTTCTTGAGCCACATCCATTTGATCCTAGAGTTCTCTTCTCTGCTGGTCATGATGGAAACGTGATAGTGTGGGACCTGGCAAGAGGAGTCAAAATACGATCTTATTTCAATATGGTAATTATTAGTCTTTTCATTTTATAGCTTAAGATACAGAGATGTCTTGAAATAGGCACTCATATATCACAAAGGAAATCCATTTAAGAAATTATCGTTATATTATCTTTTACTTCAAATTTTTACTTAGATTAATCCATATCTTTAAGGTGCTAAATTAACACATTATAATATCTATGTTAGGTAAACTTATTTTTTAAGAGTAGATGAAAAACAAAATGATATACTCTAGATATGATAAAAATTATATCAAGTAATTCTAAGTAAATGAGTTTACTATGCTATTGTATAGGCAGTCCCCAGATTATGAATTAGTTTGGTTACTAAATCTGTCTTTAGGTTCAATTAGTATGATTGTTGGAACAGTATAGTTCCGCATTCAACATTAGTCAAATTTTTGCCATACTATATAGAGCATAGTGTACCTTTCTGTGCATAAAAAAGTAAATAAATACTTCATTATGCTAAAACATCTATAAGATAATATAGTAATAATATTTTGGTGTCCATTACAAAGTAGCTCCCATTCGCTATTTGATACCATTGCATGTACCTCAAATTTAAATAGGATTAGGCTTTACAAGAGTTGGTTTGTGATTACAGGTTGTATGTAAGTTGGTAATGTGAAGACTGCCTGTATTTTACTAACACTCCTTTAGTGGCAAAGAATCTGAATCAGTCCACCCATTTTAAAATTAAAGCCAAAAAACAGAGGCTTTTGCCTTTTATCAAGTTATGGTGTATTAGATATTTATTTGTGCTTAATTACTTTTACTACTGTACTGTGTAAACATTTCTCTCTAGCAGCTGTTTGAAGTAGAAATGCTCTTCATATACTGCTATTTGATAGTCATGTGTTTGTACATCTAGTTTTCCCAAATATCAGGGGTATCTATCTTTCAGCACCCCCAATACCCAAGGGAAAAAAAGAACCAAGAAAAACTTATCTCCATTATTTTGGCATGTCAAGGTTTTAAAATAAATTCAACTATAGAACTAATTAGTAACAAATCATAATACTGTAATTGAAAATAGGTGTGAGTTATTGCAAAATAATGGTTTTTATTATAAAAAACATGTAATCATTTCATGGAAAAATTACTTAGACTAATATTGTGCTTGGTTGATAGTCATAGTACAAGGGTGCTTCATAAAGTTAGTGGAAAAACTTTGTTATCTTTTCTTCTTTTTGTTGTTCTGTTCTTAAACCTCTGAACTTTGTCCTTGGGTAAATGCTGTTCTTTTGATTGTATATGATTCAGTATTCTAACATGAGGGTGCGTTCAATTCCAGGCCTAAACAGTGACTAAATGTCATATAGTCTCTGCCCATTCAATAAGCCTGAGCTTTTGCATGATTTTGACTTCTTTCCACCTTTTTTTTTTTATCATTTTATCCAGGATCTTCCATTTCTAAGAAGTTGGTAGTGGTAGCTTATTTATCAGCAACTAGCTCTTTAGGTCTCAATATGTGGAGCCTGATGTTTGTGTGGTCATTGGTTTATTGGACTAATTGTTTCCATGTGTCTTTCAATTTTCATTACTCTTCTTTTCTCTGAATGGGGAAGGACTGATCATTGTACCTTAGATTTCTGCTCACAAACTTGTAAGACTCCAGGTGAAAACTTAAAAGTAGGATATAAAGCATTTGTCTTGATGAATTGTTCTGTCAATTTACTTGGTGTCCCTTGGAATTTTGTTTTTTATTCCCCTAGCCTGGCACGCATTCCCTCAAGGAGTTTGCTTATGTCTAAGAAGTTTCCATAACTTTGCCCCTGTGTGCTCCATCATGGATCTATTTGCAGCAAAAGTAAATAAATATCCTCTGTCAAACCTATATGTATTTGTGAGTGTGCTCCAACACCTGTTCAGGCCATGCCTGTCTGAGCAGCTACTGTAGAGTAATACTATTTGCCTCTAACACTTACACTTAAAAATTGCATAGTGCCTTGCCGCCATTTTTGGCCAGTCTTCCTTATTAATGTATATTGCCTTCCCCTTCACCCAGAATAACACTTGCCCAACTTTTCCTTTCCCACCCCTGGTTAACAGTCATCAACGATTGTTTCTTTTGGTATGGAAACCTCTTCCTGCCTTGTTATAATTATCTCATAGAATATTCTTTTGTGAGTGACTCTTTTTACTCAACATGTCCTTCAGGTTCATCTATGTTAAGAGGTGTTTTGCATATTCCATGAACTTAGCTTTTTCCACGAACTTTTGAAGCTCCAGTGTACAGTTACTTTCATTTGGGAGATAAACAAAAAAAGATGGATGAAGAAACTAACTTTAGTTGTCCTGATGGATGTCCCTTAGTGTACATAAAGTTAGTCAAACTTTCACTGTCTTAGGGAGATAGATCTGGAAGACCGTTGTAAGTGATGGATGGATTTCCTTTGTGATTGTGTGTAAACAGCTATTTTTTAAAGAACACATCCTTAAATATTCTGGTAAAAAGATGATTTTTTTTTCTCATTATCCTCATGATGGCTGAATTTGTTCCTTTTGGAGCATACCATTTTGAGTAGGAAATTAGCCATTTCTCATGTTGTCTTTATAGCTTTAAATGGCAATTAAAAACAGTGTCTGTATGTGGGTGTGTACACATATATGTCTGTCTATATATATGACTCATTATGGAAGGACTTTATTATCGTGTAGGGGAAATTTTTTCCTCACATTTTGTGTAACACTGCTTTCACCTTTTAATTATGAAGGTGAACTTTCCTTCATCAGGTAAGTTGGTCACATTAAAGTCCTCCTTTTTGAGTAAATTTTTTTTTTAATGGCAACATCTAGAGTATAAGTGGTTTGCCCTTGGACCACTAATTTGTGATGGGACCAGTAGTAGAATTAACTATATATTGTTTCTAGCTAAAGAGTTAGCCCTTAAAAAATGTTTATTAGAGTTTTAGATGACATTTTTCTTGTTCTTTCTTTGGGTAAGAAATTAAAAATTCTGAAGGAAAGAAAATATTTATAGAATAAATATAATATGCTGATGTAGTGTTTTCAGACTGGGTAAAACAAAATTTAAAAAATATTTTATGATTTATAACTAAAAACTAGCATCCTTCATTTTAAAATAGAGACCTAGCCTTTAATGATTTTTAATGGCTTTTAAAATGCTTATATATACACATGTGTGTGTATATATATATATATATATATATATATATAACCTCTTCTATGTACATTACCTCAGGAAAACCTTGTAATATAATTAGAGTGGATCTGACTAATAAACTTTGGTTTTATGAATGAGTAAATTGTACATTGAAGAGATAAAGTGCTTTGGGCATGTTTGCCTATGCCATATATGTAATTGGAGTTTAAATATGTTTAAACTATCTGTTTCTAATTATACTAAATCTAGTCATGGTTGGGTTTCTTCGATTTTTATTAATATCTCTGCACATCTAATTTTTAACCATACAGTTTAGTGATAACTTCCTGGTAGAAATGTTTCATAATATGATCTCTCAGAGGATCTTTTGAAATGTTCTTCAGCTTGATGACTTTTTTTTTCTGTCTCCTAAGTTACAAATTTTCTAAGTGCCCTACTTCTTTCCCCTCTCTGTTCTTTTTTACTTTTGTTTTCCATTTCATTGCTTGTTTAATCAATAGATTAAAGACAAAATATCTAGCACTGCTGTTTAAGAACATCAAGAAACTCAATTTGAAGATGAGTAGAAGCTTGTATTTTCATTGCCCACTATCAAGAATATTGGACTTCTACTGTAGTTATAGCTATTCGGCTCTTTGTAGTGAATCAATAGTTTTCTGAATGACAAAAGTACCATAAAAGTGATCCAAGTATAAATTCATTCCCTGATGTTAAATTGTACAAGTAATTACAATTTTTGAAACCATTTGAGGATGTATAATTCTATTGTAGAACAGTATTTTTAATTCAGAAGTGGTAAATATTTTGATGGCATATTATTAAGATCAAATAATAATTTCTGTGAATCTTAAGTTAACATATAACATGAATAAATAAATTTCAACATTACACGTAGAACCAGGAAATAAGGGTATACCTTTAAAAGAATAAAGTAATATATAAGTCATGTGATATTTAACCAAAATGTCTTATTTGAAACTTAAAATTTCTTTGAAAAAGTTAATAGCTATCATATAAGAAATATGATAGTTTGTATTAAACAATATTTTACTCTACTTTATAGAAATTAAAGCCCTTCATTAAATTTTAAAAATCACATTTTAAAAAATTAAATTTAAAAATTAAATTAGTTAAACTTCTAAAATAGTATCAAGGAAATGGGCCTCCAAATCAAAACAAAAGTCTTAAGAAGATTCCATGCCATCAGGTCAATTCTAACAGCCACCTTGGAAGACAGGGTAGAGCTGCCCCTGTTGGTTTCCTAGAGTGCTACAACTCTAGGGGAGTAGAAAGCTTCCATCTTTCTCCCTCAGAATGGCTGGTGATTTCCAACAGCTTCCCTTGCAGTTAGCTGTGCAACTTTCCCCACCAGGGCTTCTTTGTGAAGTACAGTGATTCTGCCTTTAAATAGCTGATAATGTTATAAGCACTTAATTTTTCTCATATTGCACTTACATACGACATTCATCTATGAACAGTTTATAAAAGATCTTCTAGTAGCGGTTGAGATTGGCTCCATTTTATGTTTAAATAATTCTCTAATTTACTTCATTTTACAAATATATTTTAAATGGTATTCTGAACTTGCCTGTGGCATTGTCCTCAAAAAGCAATGGAGTATTTCCGTTTTAAATGATAGCTTACTTCCTAGTGCAGAATCTGACTGATTAAAGCAGCAGGGTATTAAATTGGATAAAGTGAGTTTAGGTTTTAAAGGGACATGGAGTAGACATAGCCTTGAAGTCATCCTCTTCTCCCCCATTTAATCACATACATATTCTTAGGTTTTTAAAATCAATATTTAAAAGTATTTGAAGAAACAAGTGGAACTGAGTCTTCCTGTTAGTTTTGTTTATAATGAACTATGGAAAAGGGATTAAAAAATATTGCAGAAACACAACTTAAAAAAATTACTTACATTTTATCTACATTCTTCTAAAATTTTGTCAGTTATTTATTCATGCTTCAGCTTTTCACCCTTGTAGAACTGAAGTATTCAGGATAAAAGTGGAAGAGTATATTTCACTTTTTAAATAAAGGCAGATAGTATATATGAAGAATATTAAAACTAGTCACTTGTATCTTTGCTGGCTCACATTTCAACGTTGTAATGGCAGGAGATAATTTTACTATGGTTTGGTTTGATAAACCTTTTTCTACCCTGAACGGAAGGTGAATACATTCTGTAATAATCCCATTTCTTGAAATAGGCAAGTTTAGAAGTTTACTAAAAACTTGAAGTGTTCATAAATAACAAGAGTTGTTTTGTAACCTTTTAAACCCCATTTTTGTAACCCCATTAAATTATGGTACAACCACAGTTTACTACAAGTTTGAAACACTATGAAGAGACTTCCAAATTTCTAGTACTAGGCATTTCAATATTAATTGTAACGAACAAATTTTTCTAGTGTGATTTGTTGAACTCTACAAGTAGAGATTTGTTGAAGCTACAGTGCTATAAAAAGTAGCTTCCTTTACATTTCTGGCATTTTTGCTCTACAGCTTGCTCTTTTTCTCACTCGCTCTCTATTTCTCTTGCTATCGTTACAGTTGTGTCTATTGCTATTTACGTTTCCATATCTATGTATCTGTCATGTTGTTCAAAGCATGTTGTCTTTGCTTTTGATTTTGAGTGCTTCTTACATGTTTCTTTGTAGAAAAAGGTTTTACTGAATTGATTTTTGCTTCACTTTTGTTTATGAGTGATTTCCAAGTAATAGTTTTTATTTAATTAAATTTTACTTATTTTTATAATTGTTCTTCTAACCTTTCTTTTACTTAAAAGATTTTTTAAAAAATGTTCCAGTGGCCACTAATCCAGAACAATATATTTCTCCTTGCAACGTTCCAAACAAGCAGAGGCCGCCAATCACCACTCAGAATTTTTGCACATGCATACTTCTTCTGACTTTAGTATGTTCTCAGTGTGACCTCTATTTAGTCTTAGATGCTTATAGAAATCCTTCTAGCTGCATGTGTATAGTGAAAAATAAAAATTAGGTATATCTCATTGTGTTATCTCTTGAATCAAAATTTAAAGACTTAATTCTTAACCATCTCCCTACTCCCTATCAAGATAATTTCATATATTCACATTCTGTGTTAAGATGACTTTCAGCCCTTAATGTATGGGTAAGAAACTAACTTTAAACCTTCTAATTAGAAGGTTAGATTTGTACACTTTTTCGTTTCTGAATCCTTTAGATCTTAACTATATGTCTCTATATTTGGGTACCAAAGACATATTATTCGCCATGTTTTCTGTTTCTACTGTGTTTCTTGTCATACTATATTGTATTTAGTGAATTACTTTGAAGTATTAATTCTTTGATATTTTATAACCCATTCTTACCAAATATTTGGCGTTAAAAGGATGCAAAATTATGGACAATATGATCATTCAGGTTGTAAATGCTGTGGTTACATATATTTAAGTGCTTACTTTGTACATTTAAGAACAAAATATGGGAGACCACAAAAAGGGTTTGATACGGATTAAGCTGCGGAGGTGTAAGATACTTGCAAAGGTAAACATTAATAGTCTTGAATGATAATTTGACAAGTGAAGAAAGACAATTGCTATAATCTAAGGATGTAGAGATTACTTCAGGGTAGATGGTCAGAGAAGGCTTACCGAGTAATTAAGAGTTTGTCAAGAATAGAGTTTGGAAATGGTGATAGATGATATAAATGTGCATATAAGTTGAGTTAAATTGTTGATGACTTCAAATGATCTTGTGTAAGCATAAAAAATAGTGAACATGGTCGAAATGGTAAATTACAGGATAGTCTAAAAGTAAAAGGAAAATAGTGTGTCTATCAATAAGAGTACATCAGGCATGAAACTGGTAGCTTGGAATCAATGATATATATCATAATGAAGAACTATGAGAATAAGCAGTAGAAAATGTAGGAATTGATTTTTCCTGTTAGTTTGGGTATTGGCCTGGAGAGTAGTGGGGGATATTTACTAAGTGTGTTCAAAGTATTTGATATTACTTCATTTCAGATTTATCTAGTTCTTCCAACCAGCCTCCTGGCATCACATGGTAGAGTTTTAGAACTAGATAGGGCTTGATTATTTAAATAATCTATCATTCTACAGAGACTATGTCACTGGCTTGTCCGTTACTGGAAGATGAGTCTTGGCTTTCATTCCTCTTTCTCCCTTAGTTATTCATCTTTCCATTTTACAAACTTTATTATTAGAAGTTGTACGTGGGATTCAGAAAGTTCATGGCAAAATTCCAATTTATTTCAATTATATTTTCCCACAAACTTTTTGGTGCCCTTTATAAACAATTTTTAAACCTGTATTAAAAAGGTACTAGTCTTTATTGAATGTAACCAATCTCATAATCAAAGTAGTTAAAAATTCTTAAATAATAATTTCCTGTTTTTTAAGTTAAGCATAAATTTCTTAAGTTCCTATTAAGAGTGTGTTGCTCGTTTCTTGATAATATTTATAGCATTCTTTATTAAGTATGAGCAAAGTCATTCAGCAGTTTGAAAGCCCCAGCAGCACCTCAGTACAAAGAGGAGGCTTCCTGCTCTTGCAGAGTCACAGTCTCAGAAACTTGTGGACAGTTCTAACCTGCTGTATAGGTTTGCTGGGAGCCAGCATTGACTTGATGGCTGTATGTTTCAAGTCAGTTCTTATTTTAACTTGGATCTGATACTTCTATGTCTTTCTTCGAAAACAACATTGTTTTTCATAGTTGAACATATTTTTGTTTTTCTTTTTATTACATTTCCTATTTTACCATTCCTCAGCAAATACTATCTCATTGATTATCACCTTGTTATTTTTATTCCTTATATTTAATATCTTTGAGTGTTGTGTTGTTCTTTATTACCCATTCTTACATCCCAGATACAGTATTTTTATGCAGATAGCATGTGCCTTTTTTGCCAAATCACAGTTTTCCTTATCTTTCTCTAGAGAGGTATTTTTGTAAGTTATTATGCCACTTTCTTTATATGTTGATGTTAAAAATAAAATTGGCAGAGTGCATTTACAGAAATATCCTTGGGGAGGGAGCAGTTGACAAGTAAATATTCTTTAAGGTGTGTATGTTATTTGCATAAAAATAAGCAACATGTAGGAATCATACTTGAATTTTATAGTGGAACAATGTCTAAAATTTACTTAAGATTTTTGGCATGATATTTTTTCTATTTTGTCATTTTTCTATAATATGTAATAAGTATTAGCATAGGTATATGTGCAATATTAAATTTTATGCTGACTTCTCAAGCAGAATATTTAATTTGTGATCGTCCCATAGACTTAATATGCCAGTATAATTCCTTCCGTTTTTAATCTCACACTTACTATTTGGAGTCTAGTTTTACAGAATGAAAACATTTTCAGAGAGAAACATTTGATTTTTCATTTTTGGTTGACATGGTTTATCAGACCATTGTTTATCAGACTCCAGAAAGATGAAAACCACATTACCATTGAGTCATTAGTATAGTAGGGAAAATAAAGTATTTTCTTGCTTTGTATCAACTGTTTGAAAATCTGAACTTTCATTTTATAGGTTTATTTTATTATTGTTTTAATCCTTTTATTTGGGACTCTTAAAGCTCTTACAATGTTTCATATAACATTTGGTTATATCAAGCACATTTGTTTGTTGCCATCATCATTTTCTAAACATTCACTTTCTATTTGAAACTTGGTTTCAGCTCCTCTTCTACCCCCTCCCATCCCAACCTAAATAATTGGTTTTATTATTTCAGATAATAAAGATAAATTAAGAGTCCTAAAGATAAATGTATTTTATTTCTATTGAGTTTATAGGTAAAACAGGTTCTTTTAATGTTTGTAATATAAACAATGACTATTCCAAGAATACACTTTTTCTTTTTATGAGATGATTGAAATACACTTTCATTTATTCCATATAAAAGTTACTTGGAGTTAACTACTTTATATCAAGAAAATTGCTACTATTCTGGCTTTTAATAGTGGAATGCATTATATAAGACACACCATATGTTCCTGAACTTATTTTTACCCACTACCCTCTTTAGAGAAAAAAATTACTCAGTGTTCCTCTGGCAATAAAAACTTCTGTACTATAGCTTACAACCTGGGATAAAGTGTAGGTATCTGTTTCTTTAGCTTCCACCCATCAGCTACCCCTTCCAGAGCTAGTTGGATCCACTTTGGGAAACACTGGGATGCACAAAGATCTTAATATGCTTTTTAAAAACAGTTATAAGTTTCATATCTCCCATATATTATTTTAGCTATATTCTATTAAATGTTAATGTAGATATATGTGTTGGCTACCCCCTTTGCTCTCACAATGAAAGCGTAGTATTATCTAAACATAAAAATATCTATTAAATTTACTCTCACATTACCGTGTTGAACTTAAAAAAATATTTTGTTGAACTTCTTTTAAACCTTCTATATTGTACTGCGTACTTAGAACTGTAAATTTGGAATTATAACAATATTATGACCCTGAAAAGCATTGTTTTTTGCTTTTGCTGCTGTGAACTTTGATGGGTAGCTGTAACAACACCTTGCCAAAGCAGTAATAATTCTTTGATCTTGAGTTTTTTTAATTTGGCCTTATTAAGGTAAACTTTGTGCATTTGCTTATTTACAGTACTTGTACTTAATGTTTTTCTGTATGATTAAGAGAACTTTGGAATAAGAGACTTGAATTGTGACAGTTTTACTTGTAGTTTTTCATATGTGGCAAATACTAAGCTGTATGGCTACTAAGTACCTTCTATTCATCTGGGCTGAAGTCCTGTTCTTTCTTGTTTTTGCATAGTTGTAAAGTAGGCTCGGAATCAGTTACCTTCTTCTATTTTGTCATTCTTTCACCACCAAGAAATAATTCTGTTTCACTTGATGTTCTTGCTCTTATGATGTCTTTGTGTATACTAGGCCTTACATGAATGAATTCCTTAACAGGATGCAATTTAAAGGCAACCTACTTCTTTTCCATTATTAACAACATCTCAAACAACATTAATAAGCACCAACATGTCTATTTCTTCTTTCTTAATGAGCCACAATTAAAGCTTGTTTTCTTTTTGAGGCAGACCAGTGTTTGGTATATTTACTTCTTAAACAGAGCCTTTACTTTTAGAGTGTTGTTTCTCTTATACTTAAAATGTAAATCTTCCTTGAGAAATCTGCTTTTCTACTGAATTTTAACTTCATTTCTGTATTTGCTGGATGGTTTTTCTTCCCTATGTAACAATTTTAGTATTTAAGGGAGAAAATTGCTACTACTACAAAACATTTCTTTGGATCTTGCAAATAAAACATAATTTGTTCTAGATCAGTGGATACCGGAACAGAGACGAGGTATTTCTTACCTGATAATGTGTGCGTGTTCCGATTCTGCTAATCCAGAAATCCAATCCCATTTGTTGAAAATCATCCTTAGTTGTATTTGTTAGGGAGTCATCTCCCTGTTAATTAATTTTCTAAAATTCAGCCCCTAGATGTGCTTTAGATAGGGTAGAATTTTTACCTCTTTCAGAACACTGCTAAAGAAGTTTTCAACTGGAACATAGTCTGAAGAAGCACTGAGAGCAAAAAATTTCAGAGTGGTGATTGGCCACCTCTGTTTGATTGACAGGTTGCAGGGAGAAACACATTCGTTCTGGATTAACGGAACTGGAAAACAGAAAACAATTATCAGGTAAAAAAAATCACCTTTTTTTTAAACGTTTGAAATTCATCATTAAAAAGATGAGTCAGACCACCAGCGAATTTCTTGCTTAAAAACATTTGTGTGTTCTGAGCAATGATCTCTGGTTACTATTTCCAAAAATTAAAAAGGTAAAAAATCAGTTCCATTACTAAGCATTGAACAGTGTTCACAAATAGGGTAGTGATTAAATGGAGATAGATGGCACAATTGCATTTTAAATCTGTTTTTAAAGGATGAAGCAAAATCTTGTGGGTGGGGAATTCTTTTATTTTCTGAATTGTGTCTGGTGTATGGATAAACAGATTACTTTATTTTTCCAGGAAATTGATCTGGCACTTTTCATGAATGTTAACAATTTTTTTTCACTGTTATATTTATTTTTTTATCTTCATTATATTATAATCTTATGCATCTTTTATCATATAGTTTAGTAACTAGTGACCAGTTGTTAATATTTTCATGGCAATTTTTGATTCTTGACTAAATATATTTCAGATTGAAGGCCAAGGACATGGTGCAGTATTTGACTGCAAATGTTCTCCTGATGGTCAGCATTTTGCATGTACAGACTCTCATGGACATCTTCTAATTTTTGGATTTGGTTCCAGTAGCAAATATGATAAGGTAGAGTATGATGAATATGGATGTTACTGATTGCATTTTAGAGGTTGAGTGAGAATCACATTTGCATTCAACATAAAAGTTGGGATAAAGATATTTTAAGTAGTCTACAGATTTCTGGTTTTAACTAACACAAGGGTGAATGCAACAGTTGTTACATTATTTAAAAATCAGTTTCAGCTTGAGTTAATAACTTTTAACTTAGCCTGCTAGAGCCATCTACAGTAGAATACATGAGACATAAACTTGGAATAGGACGTGTTCATTGGGATTTCAATAAATTCTGTGCTATATAGATAATATGCATTTATCTGGGGTGGAAAGTCATATGAGTAAAAAATATATGGCTTAGAAATTAATAGCTAGTAGCTAAATTGTGTAGATTTTATAAATTTTGTAGATTTTAAAAGACCTGTCTTTAAAATCAGTAATTAAAAGACTTAAATTGCTTTTTTAGTGGTACAACCACAAAAAGGGTTATGGAAGTTAAAAATAGAATGTTATAATTTAAGGAATTTCAAATGATCAATATTTTTTAACTTAGATGAGTCAGATACATTCATATTAATGATTTCATCTCAAAATTTACTGAGAAAACATTTGTTAATATTTAGAATCTTGTCATGTTAAGTTTAAAGTGTTAATTGATTTACATGTGACTATCATACTTTTCTAAAATTCTAAATGCTTTCTAAGTTTTACCGTATATACTCGAATATAAACCGACCCAAGTATAAGCTGAGGTACCTAATTATTACCTAGGAAACCAGGAAAACTGATTGACTCTAGTATAAACCTCGGGTGAAAAATGCAGAAGCTATTGGTGAGTTTCAATAATAAAAACAAATAAAATTACTAAAAATTGACACATCAGTGGGATAATGTATTTAAATATTTATTTTAAATAAAACAAGTCATTTAATATTAGTAAACCAGTACAGTAAGTGGAAAATAGGTTCAACAAAAACAATAAGGTATCAACACAACAATGATCCCTTAAGAGGACTATTCCCTGAACTCAATCAGCAACCAAGCTAAAATGTAAAGAGTTGAAATCCTTCAAAACTGGATTCCTCATCATCATCCGTATCCCAATGCAGAGCTTCAGCTGGTGTGAGGTCATCATAGACGCTGTCCTCACTGAGATCGCCGGCATCACCATCACTGCTGTCATTTTCATACAAAGCGCAGTCTTCACTGCCATCCGTAGCATTCCTAATACTTCATTTCTGGAAGGCACGTCGCACCATGTCTTCTGGAATGTCTTCCCATGCATCTCAAACCCACTTTGCTATTAACTCTGTGTCGGGCTTCATGAGATTTCCTCCTTTTGTTGGCCAGGCTTGACTAGATGACATCCATTCATACCAATGACTTGTGTATAAACCAAACCCCCGTTTTTCAGCTGAAAAACTAGGCTTATACACGATTATATACGGTAGTTATTTTAAGAGTTTGTGGAATAAATTTTTTTAATGATTTCCCTTTGTAAAACATTGAAATTGCTGTATTCAGTAATTTAAAATAGCGTAAAACAATCAAAATACTGCTGAAGAATTCATTCTTAGATTTGATTTTACTATTTAATTTGAAATTAACTTTAATTGTTTTATATTTACATTGTCTTTGGGAAAAATGGCTGCTTTTATTTAATGGCTACTTCATGATCATAAAAGTGATAATATTGATTACATAAACTAGAAAATCATTAAAACGGAAATACAAGTTTAATTCTACAATAACGTTCGAGAATGTTTTTTAACCCGTTAAACATATTTTAAGAAATCTAAAATTCTTTAACCCATTCCTTGAACTCATCACCAGGGGAGAAACGTAACAGTACATCTCCCTCAGATTTTTGCTGTAGCTTATTGCATGCACAGCATTCTCATCCTTGTATAATTTCTTGACTCAACCTATTCATATGTTTTATAAATATCCAAATAGAAAGTATTTAATAACTGATAACAGCCTATAGAGTTATCAAGTACTGTATACATGGTTTACACACCGCTGATCTGAAGAAAAGAAAAAATTTTAAATACCTTAGAAGTGTGTAGACAATTTATAACCATACATTTTTATTGCTTTAATTTTTCGTGTGTATGGTTTTTGTTTTTTTACAGATAGCAGATCAGATGTTTTTTCATAGTGATTACCGGCCCCTTATCCGTGATGCTAACAATTTTGTATTAGATGAACAGACTCAACAAGCACCTCATCTCATGCCACCCCCTTTTTTGGTTGATGTTGATGGTAACCCTCATCCATCAAGATATCAGAGATTAGTACCTGGTCGTGAAAATTGCAGAGAGGAGCAACTTATCCCTCAGATGGGAGTAACTTCCTCAGGTTAGTGCTCATTAAGAGTTTCATGATGAGTAAGGGACATAAGATATTCGATGCTATAATATAATCTGTATTCCTTTATAATTTCTGGGGGCCTCTGGGTAATCCTATATTAGGCTGTAAGTCAGTTGTGATCATATAATTGAGCCAGCAATATATTTTGATACCCTTAGCAGGTCCTGATATTGCTACCAGCATCTTCTTTGCTTTTCCTATTTTGTAGCATGTTGTATCTCTGTTTATGAAGTTATTTTTTCACATTGAATTTTAGTTTTTTGTTATTAAATGAAATAACATTAATACTTATAATTTCCCATCCCTTAATTCTTCATTCTAGAATATCTAAGGTGTTTTCCCTTCCCACCTCAACCCCATTATATCCCCAGTACCTGTTATATTTTTTCATATATAGTGGGCACTTTAGAATTTCTTTACACAATAAATCAGTAAGGGTTTTTGCGAGGGTAGATAATAATTAGATAAGAATTTGGTTTTTTTTATATGTAATCTGAGTTAAACATGTATTTTTGTCACTTAGCTATATAACTTTGAGCAGCTACTGTGGTCTTCATATCTGTAGAGTAGAATGAAGAGTAGCACTTATACAATGACATGATAAGATAGTAAGATCAGTGACCATTAGCTATCCTTTTTTTTAACTACATTTTAAGACTTTTAGAATGTCTTCTATTTTTTAACTGTTATTTGTAGTTGAACAGTTTGTCTGTTGCCCAAACCAATTTGTTTAATTCTCGTGAGATTGATAACTAAAATAATCTGAATCATGACTAAAAGTATGCTTACATTTTTTCTTGTGTGCTACCACAGGACTCAACCAGGTTTTAAGTCAGCAAGCAAACCAAGAGATAAGTCCCTTGGACAGCATGATTCAAAGACTACAGCAGGAACAAGACCTGAGACGTTCTGGAGAAGCAGGTATCAATAATACCAGCCGTGTTAATAGAGGTATGACTGATTCTCTTTTGTGTGGAATATTAGCAAGTTTGAGAGGCAGCCTAAGCTTTCACCAGTAGAGAAGTTATTAAATAAATTATGATATATCCATAAAATAGTCTGTTGATATGCTCGTGTATTTAAAGCATATTTAATGAATTACAAAAATGTTCATAAGATTTCTAATATGATTAAATAACATTTCTAGGACAATTTTCAATATGTATATTTTAAATTTCCTATAGCAAGCATGCAAACATTCAAAAAATATTTAATTTACAATATGTAGAATATACTCAAACTTTAAAATGTTAAACCAATCTATGGCCTTTAAAGTGTCATAATCCTATCTGTAGTTTGTGCTTCTTACCAAGTTTACTAGTATGTTTTACATTATTTTGGGTTTACCAGTTGATAGTTATTGTCTATTAACTTACCTAGTCATCTGTATGTTCAGTTTTCATTATATTTTTGCATCTTGTTTAGTTCCTGATGTGTGAGGTAGTATAGGTTTTGTTGTTGTTGTTTTCATCTTTTGCTGAAACTAATGGAGACATTTCTAACTAGGACATGCTATGTTAATTTTGTCGCTTAGGCTCTATAAGTTCTACCTCAGAGGTTCATTCACCTCCAAATGTAGGACTGAGGCGTAGTGGACAAATTGAAGGTGTACGGCAAATGCACAGCAATGCACCAAGAAGTGAAATAGCCACAGAAAGAGATCTTGTAGCATGGAGTCGAAGGGTGGTAGTACCTGAGCTATCAGCTGGTGTAGCCAGGTAAGGGAAGTTGTAAATTTTTATGTACCATAGTTTCTTGTGTTTATTTTTAATCAGAATCTTTAGCATGGCTTTTTAGCTCTGTAATTCATTTTCATTTTTATCATAAGAGCTAGTATTCTAAAAAATTAATATTTCATCAGTGTCCTTTTTAAAGAGTCATGTAAATGTTATTAGATAAGATGGGTTAAGGTGAAAGAGAAAAATTATAAATTTGGACTAACCAATTTGATATTTTGACTCTAAGTGCCTTTCCCCCCCCTTAAACAACAAACTCAACTGCCATTGAGTCAACTCAAGTAAAAGGGACCTCATAACACAGGACAGAATTGCCCTTAATGGTTTCAGAGACTGTACATTTCTTTACATGAGAAGAAAGTCTCATGGAACAGCTGTTGGTCTAGAATTGCTGACCCTGTTCACCTCGTGGTTGTCTTCCCAACGCATAACCCATTATGGTACCAGGGCTCCTTGGGTTTGGCATATAGTAATTCTATTTTTAAATAGCTGACAGTACTATATTAACCAGCACATTTTAATTCTAGTCTGCCCTGTTTATATCTAAAATACATTCCTATGGTGTGTTTTACAATTTTTCAACAGATTTACTAGTCATTTGCAAAATACAATTTAGAAACTTAAAAAGGTTTAAATTTACCTTTGCTGCAACTGTTATCCATATATATATAGGGGGCAAAATTTGGAATACTTTTAGATAAAACTTTTAGGTGATCCACAGCCCTAGTTTTAGAGGACATCAGGTCTATTGTCATAACATAGTTCACCGAAACGGTATTTTCATCCTACTTAGGTGAATAGTGACTGACTGATAACTTAAGCGTGCATGAGCATCCATCCTTTCTTCATCTAGAGGAAAGAAAAGTGACAGAAATTGAAAGACAACCGAAATAATTAATGCAGTGGCCTAATGGACCATACAATCGTTAGTCTCAACAACCCTAAGACCAGCAGAGCTAGATGATTCTTGAGTACCAGGACCTCTTTAGAAGGTCCTAAGTTGGAAAGGGAAAAAGGGGAAGAAAAACTCAGGATTATAAGAGAGAGACCAGGCTTACTTGTCAGGAAAGAGGTGGGATACTAGAGACAAGGGCCTTTGCCTTCAAGTCTGGAACTAAACTCCCCACTGTGGTAGAATAATCAATCATTTAAGAGGAAAAGGGAAAACAAAATCGAGGAAAAGAATAGCATTTACCCGAGGACAAAACTGAGATGAAAGGAACTGGAGAAGAAATGGGAAACACAAAGAAAATGGTCTCACGTGAATGAGGGGGTTATAATTGATGACACATAATGTGTGTGAATTCTTGAACGAGAAACTAATTACCTGCTATATACCTTCATCTAACTCATAATAAGTAAAATAAAAACCCCAAAACTATTTATTGGCAAATACATTGCTGCTTTCATATATAGTAATATTACTTTCCATTGTGTTTACGTTTCGAGACAGTAGGACTTGATAGTCTTATTCTCAACGTCCATGCTATGAAAGAACTTGACTTATACAAGCTATCCCCAGATGGCAAGCACTTGAGTTACTGACCACTTGATGCCATTTAATGCAGGCTTCACACAGTCTCTGTCATAACCATTACAGGAAAACAATGCAAAGGAAGTTTTAAAATGGAATGATTTGTTATGGCAACCAGAAAGGGAAAAACCAATCGCCTAAGCTGTCCAATGGCAGACTTAGAAGAAATGTAGTGAGCTCTTCTTCCAGAAGCCTAATGAATGAGATTTGAACCATTGGCAGGATTGTGGAGGACCACACAAATGCCAGGCAGCCGTCTTGTTTGAAGTCCTGCTTTGAAATGATGTAACACTTGTAGTGCATGTGCAGCTTTTAAATCACAGAGAAGTCTCCAGCCTTTTGAAAGAAACTAAGCCAAAGCAAGCCCGCTGCCACTGCATCCGTTCTGCGACTCAGGGAAAGGACACAAAGACAAGAAGCCCCATTATCATAGGTTGAGTCTGACTCACAACCTCTGGAACAGAGGAGCATTAGCCCTAGGTCCCCACGACTCCCAGGGTTTCTCCCACAAGGCTGGTGGCTTTGCTTCAAGCCCACCAAGCCCACCACCCCCACAGTGAGTGCCACTAGGGCTCCTTTTCTGACGTTAAAAAACAAACCTAAAAGCCCAGCAGAACCTGGTTAATTTACCTCATAGCATTTTCTGGGCTGTTGGTTCAAAGTGGCTGACCTTGCAGTTGACAGTTAATTCCGTGTTAACCCAGGACAGCCACAAGAGCTAAGAACTATATGCTTGCTCTCTGGCGGACCTACATAATCTTAAAAGGCATGATTAGAAATGGCTCTCATTCATAAAGCATGGGCGGTCTCATCGAAGGGACTATTCTGAAATAATGTCCATAATAAATTGTTTTTGATTAGAGTATTTAGAAAATGTACATTAGGATTTATTAATAAATACCTCAACTTTTAAATTCAGTCTCAGACTACATATTTTCTCATAGCACTGTTCCTTTGAAGGGGGTACAATTTTAAAAGGCCCATCTTTTCAGTATCAGTCTTGAAGAAATAAGATCTGAAATCAAAATATTAGATTTTGTTAGCACATCTGTGGAGAATGTGACTTTAATCATCAGGAAAGGGTGCATTCAATACTGAAACCCAAACATAGGCCAGCAAGTTACTTTTCATTTGAAACAAGTTGTCTGCTTTCACACAATGAGAACATTATGTACACATTAGATTTAAAAAGTATTCCTGGGTTTTTTCCTTCTGACTCACTCTACTCTTGAAATATAGTTATAAAAGAAGTAAGTAATCGAGGCAGAATTGAGGTGCTAGTTAGTGATGGATGTCCCTGCATTTCAAGGAAACGTAAGTGGGTAAGACTTATTTTCTTCCAAGTCTATTCTTCACCTTTTTATCTCTCTATCATTGGCTTAATCTAGGTTGGCAACACAATAAACATCTCTTTCAGAGTTAGATGGCTTGTTCTGCCTCCCTAGGCCTGTGTTCTCAGCACTTAAGTCCTTTTTGACTAGGAATCTTTCCTGATACCCATACCTCAGGGAAGAAAATAGCCTGAAGACTTCGAAATGCAGCAGAATAGTACACTAATTAAAACTAAATTCAATTCATTTTGTCAACAAGGAAGTGGTATCTGGAATAGATGAACCAAAATCAAACCATTGCTACTGACTCTATTGCAGAGGATTTCCAAATATGGTAAATCTTTACAGTAGTAGACTACCTTATCTTTCTCCTGTGGAGCCGCTGACCTGTTAGTTAGCAGTCAGGTAACTTGGATTGCTCTACCAGGGCTTCTTAGAATGTATAGAGCTCTCTCACAACTCATTAGTTTATAAACAAGCAATAACATCAGAAAACGTGCCCACGATATGAACCAGACTTTTACCAAAAAAGGGCTTACCAGACGTCAGGTGTCATACATTAAAAGATTCTCAACATCATTAACTTTTAAAGAAATCAAATTACAACTAAAATGAGATTATTACAAAACATTTAGGTGTCATTCATTGGGTTAGTGTTTAAACAGATACAATTATACCCAAAACTATTAACTTGCAATAATTACATAATATTGTGAATGTATAACAGTTGACTTACATGTGCGATAATTTACATAGACAAATGCATACACAAGTAAAACAGAAGAGTCTGGATTAGTGCACTGGTTATTATACTGCTGTTTTGCAAGATGCTGTCATTGGAGGAATTAGTTGAAAGTACAAGGCATCTTAAAATTACATGGAAATGTACAATTACTAAAATGTTGTCTAAAAACAAAGCCGTTAACCCCACTTTGTATTCATAATTGTGGCCAGCCACATTTGTGAATGTGCACTTTAGTAAAGTGAAAGCAATACTATGTTTCAATTATATAGTTCCAATATTTCAGAGATGTTTGAAATTTGAATATTAACTCCCTTTTCATTATGTTAAATGACAATTTAGTGCCCTTGCAAAGATTTGCATTTATAAAGAATTCAAAAACCCTAAGTCTTAGTGAGTTCGAGTTTTTAAAATTAAAGTTCAAAATTAATGTTTTCAATTTTTTCCCCCAATATCACTTTAATAACTAGAGTTGGAAGTTTTTCAGTACTAGAAGCCTGACTTGTCTCTTTCTGGAAGGAATAAACTTACTTCAGGGTTTTAGGAGTCATATTAAGTCTCAAAGCTGTTAATGTTTTATTTTTCAGAGATTCTAGTGTGCTCTATGGCAAACTGATCATATTGTCTGTATGGTCACATGATTAAAAGGGGGGAACATCGTCCAGTTTCTGACTCTACAAAAATTATCTTAGAAATGACTACATGCAAGGTGAATTATGAGAATGACGAGTGCAACGAATGTATCAGGGTGCTTTGCTCAATTGATGTATGTACAGATTGTGAGAAGAGCCTTATGAGCCCCAGTAAAAAGATTTTAAAAAAGAAATAACTTCATGCTCTCAGAACTTTAGACTCAGCAGAAATAGTGCAAATTTAAGTAGATAGAGAAAATACTCTAATGTTTATGGTTCCAGTATTGTAGTTATTTGATATGTTTAACTCCAGAACTTTTACGTGCCATCATATGGAAAGAAAATATTAATTAGCATGCCATTTCCCCTCTGAACCCTGACATTCCTTTTGGTGAGAAATCTGTTGTGAAAATTCTAGATTAACATACATGCCCTTTCATTCTCTTCCAGTAGGCAAGAAGAGTGGAGAACTGCAAAAGGAGAAGAAGAAGTAAGAATTTACAGGTCAGAAGAAAAAAGAAAACACTTTACTATTCCAAAAGAAAACAAAATACTCACTGTTTCAAAGGTAAATCATCTTTGTTTAATAATCTATTTCGTTGTCATGATAAATGTTAAATTCTAGAAAGCTGCCTTTTCAGCTTAACTTTTCCAAAATGCTAATACCTAAATAGGCATTCAGTTTTCTTGATCGTCACAGGACCTCATTTTAAGGTTGCAGAATGAAGACAGGTCAAAGAGGAAAACACCAAGGTTACCTGCTGTCTAGACGTTACAACACTGGACAGGAGTTGGCAGACTTGTGATACGAAAGAGCCAGAAATACATTGTTAAAAATCAGTAAATTTTAAAGTAACATCATAGGTGAAATTAGGATGGTTTTATTTTCATTTTCAATTTTACTTCAGAACCAACCACGTGTACATATTGAAAGAGCCACATACGGCTCTTGAGCTGCAGTTTACCAACCCCCTCGTCTAGAACAGTTTCCCAAACTTGCTTGCTTTATAGTCCCCTTGTCAGAAAAAGCATTACTTAGTGGCCCCCTGGCAATTAACAACATTTTCATGATAGCCCATAATCTAGAAATAAAGTGTAGGTGTCCTGTGGTGTTTTTGGTGGAAAAGGGAGGAAGGACAACATTAGAATCAGGACTTGGAATTCATCCTGAAAACTGCATGTAGTGTTTGAAAATGACAAGTTTTTTAGGACTAAAATATTAATGTTAGATATTTGTAACACTTTTTAATGCTATGGATTTGAGTAAGTAAAAATAAGTTAAGTGAAAGAAATGAGATAGAATAAAGTCTTTAACAATGGGTTACCTAAAATTTGTGAAATTTTGTTTCCTTTTTTATGGCTCTACATATTTTGCAAGGCTTTTACAAAATTGCAGAACCCTTCAGTTCCTTTGGTAGAGTAAATCTTGTGTCATTATATGAAATGTTTTTGTTTCATTTTCAGGAGATTTAGTTATAGGTTCAAAATTATTTTCTCTTGACTGAATTTTTAAAATGCTGTCAAATTTACATTTTTCTTTGAAGATGATCTTTAGGGTTTCTCCCCCCACCCCCTTTTTTTTTTCTGTATGAACAGTCTTTATCTCCTGTGTACTTTTGCTATTTCTTTTGCTGTAAACATTTCAGCCCCCCAAATTTTCCAAATATTTTTGAGTAAGTGTTAAACCTGTATTCACTCCAAGCTACCACATTATATTTGTGCATGGTAGTCCAGTGTTACTTTTCTTCCAAATTTAATGGTTATTGTTTTTTTAATGCATTACTAATTGAATCTTCCTAGAAGTATATGATTTTAAGACAAGATTTGCTTTTATTTGATGAATGTGTTTTCCTTCTATTGATTTTGAGGGTTTTTTTCAGATATAAATTACTATATTTCATTAGTTTATCATCTATTTCAGGATACCGGTTTCTCTTTATGATTGTTGGTTCTATTCTCACTTGTTGCAGGAAACATTTATCTTCGGCAAAAGAGAACCAGCAAAGTACCTGGTATACTATGCCTGATAGTAACAGAGTACTTATTTTTATCACACTTTGGTTTTTAATTTGCTTTTGCAGCCAATAGTCTATCTGATTTCTATAGGCTTGGCATTGCAGCAGGAAAACTTAAGTGTTTTGCTTGGTCTGTTATCAGTTAATTATGGAACAAAATTTTTTTTCTTATAATTTACCATTCAGCAGGTATATTTCAGAATATCACAAGGCTCAGGTGTAATTTGTAAAATATTTTAGGTGGCTTACAGTCAAGTCCATCTAGGTGATTACCTTATTTAGGAATACTTTATATGACAATAATTAACTCAAACTAAAAATAGAAGACCTGCTCTTTAAGCACACTTTAATAAATTTTATTTACTTGCTTTCAGAATCATGCTCATGAGCATTTCCTAGATCTTGGAGAATCTAAAAAACAACAGGCAAATCAACACAATTACCGTACGAGGTCTGCATTGGAAGAACCTCCGAGACCCTCAGAAGAGATAGAAAATGGCACTAGCTCCTCCGATGTAAGCGCTCAGCTTCCTGGCCATACCTTCCTTTTCTTTTTCCAATTTTACTCTTTTTTAAAATACTGCTTTCGTTCAGTTTCAGAAACACAGGAGCAGTTCTATTCTGCTGTGTATAGGGTTGCCACGAGTAGAATTGACAGAAGTGAATTTTGTTTGGTTTCATTCTTTACATCCATGATACACTGATATTAGTGGTCTGAGGTTTTAAAGATGTTACGTAACATAGGAGAGACTAGATCCAGGTTCCTTTTACACTAAAACCATTCTTTTAAATTTTGTATCATTTTCTTAAATTCCCTAATTATATTTCTTACAGTTATTTAAAATGAATTGTAATAAACAAATACTGCTCTAAAGAAAGACTTTGGACTAGCCCCCACTAAAACTTGTTAATGATCTTTTGTGCCTTTTTTTGGTTCAAGTAACCTTGCATTAACTCTTAATATTTGTATATTATGATTTACATGGAATAAAAACAAATACACTTAATGTTTAGATAAATAAGATTAATACACTTACTGTCAAATATCTGTTACAGTAACTAGGGAGAAAGAGACTGTTGGTGATAAAAGCCAAACTTTAAAAATCATACTGCAAAGTTTACTCTGGAGTAATAATAATCTGTGCATTTGAAAGTATCCTTAACTTTTAACCTTTTAACTAATTTATAGTATTCTTTATTTTTCCCAACAGTTTCACTGGAACTACATGCATATCATACCATTGAATAGTTCAGTCATTCATTAATATCCATTTGTAATCTAATTTTTAAAAATAATTTTATTGTGGGCTCTTACAATTCTTGTTACAATCCATACATCATTTTTATCTGACTTATTTGTACGTATATTCCATCGTTCTTTTCTAGACATTTACTTTCTATTAAACCCTTGGGATCAGTTCCTCCTCTTTCCCACCCCCGACCCCACCACAACCCTTGTGGCCCCTTGATATAATGTAGATTTTTAATTATTTTCAAAACACACTGACAGCTATCTCCCTTTCCCCCTGGTCTCTGTTGTTCTCCCCCCTGGAAGGGGTTATGTGCCATTCATTGCGATCGGTGCTCCCTTCTCCTTTTATTACCTCTATTCCCATTCCTGTTCCAGCGTTCCATGCGGTGTGAGTTTTATCTCTTGCCTCAATCTAATTTTTATAGTCTTCTTCTTGCATAATTATTTCTACAGGTGTTTTCTTTAATAAGTTCTTTAGCAAAGGGAATCAATTTGCAATCTTAAATAAGTCGTATTCATTACTTTAAACCAGTGGTTCTCAATCTGCGGGTCACTTTCCCTTTGAGGGTGGGAGGTGTCTAATGACCCTTTGACAGGGGGTCGCCTGGTTCATTATAGTTATGAAGTAGCAACGAAAATAATTTTGTGGTTGGGGTTCACAACATGAGTAACTGTATTTAAGGGTCGCATTACTTAGCCTAATCCCATCCCCAGGTAGTGGAATCAGTGATGTTATGGACTGGCTCTTATATATTGTTGGACTTTAAGACTTTGGGCATATGTGGTTATTTGCTCAGTGTAGTCTCTATAAGAAGAGATAATATTAACTTGGTTTGAGAGTATTTTAACCATAATTTAAATCCTAGAGTTGCTAAGTAAAAAAATGAATACTAGTTATAATTCACCTTACACAGAAAAATGTGGTTATATTGAAAAAAACCATAAAATATTACATATAGGTTAGCTATTTGCCTTTTCATGGATTTATAATATATTAAAAATACTATTTTAATATTTTAATGCTTAATTTACTAGAAGTGTATCATATTCTCAGTAATAAATCTATTATATCAAAGAACATATAACTGAGTTCATCATTTCTCTTAAAGAACTGATCTATTTCTATTTTAGTATCCTTTTAGAACAGCTGAATTACTTCTAGACAAATTACTTGAGAATAAAAGGATCACATTGAGCATATGTTAATCAATAGGAATAATTGGGTGGTTTTATCAAATATTTTACATTTCATTTTGTATTTAATGTTTAGAAATCTATTCCTACCTCTATGAATAAATAATATATAGATGGTGGCATAATCAGATCACTTGTTTAGATAAAATACACTATTGGGTTGTTTTGGTTTTTTTTACACGATTGAGGTTTGCCCTTTTCGTGCTTTTATCATGTAAATGTGGAACCAGTCCTATAATGTACATTTTTCATTCCTAGAGTTTGATAATGAGGATCCTCCTTTCCCTTAAAACCTGATTTTATTTAAATAGAAAAGTACTGTATCCCATTGTCCTTATGAGAAATAATCTCAATATATCCAGCAAGTAGAAATACAATACCATTATTGCAGATAAAAATAGGCTATGCTTTGGAATACAGTTACCTGAGTACAAAGTAAACATTTTAACTTAAAAGTTGTGTCATTTGTGACAAATTTCCCAACCATTTACATTGAAACGAAAAAAGCATTCCAAAACCGTGTTTTATAGAGATCAAACAACGTAACAAGAGTTTTTTGACCAGAAATCTTTTTCATGACGATAATGTCTTAACAATTAGTACCCTACTTTAAAAAAAAACAACAACCTACTTTTCACTTGTGAATAATTGCTAAGTAGAAATCATGGATTTTTTAATCTACCACTTGAGTAAAATAAGACTTGCATTTTAATGATCTTTGAGTATTGTCTTACAAAATTAGGTGAAAATTTTTTTATTTCTCAGGAAGGTGAGGTGGTTGCTGTCAGTGGTGGAACTTCTGAAGAGGAAGAACGAGCATGGCACAGTGATGGCAGCTCCAGGTAAGCAAATAAGTTATTTCTTCAAAATGTAATGCAAAATTTTTTTTAAAGCAGGTTTTTTTTATCAGCAACACATTTGAAAATTTCTAAGGGTTTAAAGTTGATTCTAAGTATTTTTTATTTCTAAAATGTAATCTACAGAAACAAAGTTGTTTTTTGCAACTTGATCTACACTTGATCCTTTTTAACGTATTCTTTTTATAGTTGATACTTGCGGTTACTGGACCTCACCGTATTCTTATTATTGACCTTGGGAAACATCTAATCCTCAATTTATAACAGTGAGAATCCTCTTTATGGAATTAACTACTGTAAGTTGTAGGACATGTGGTATACAACTAAAATTATCTTCTAGGAGTCGGACTGAGCTTTACTCTTTCCAGTTGACCATTTCCAGTGAGGATTCCAAATCCTTATATTGGAGATTTCCATTATTGTCGACATAAATAAAGGCCTTGGCTGGACTTGTAGGGTCTAAATATAGTCTTAGGGAATTATATTTAGAGTCCTCTTTTAGTAGCGATTCTTAAATATGAGAATTCAGGAGACTATAGGGTTCCTTTTATCAGTTCTACATTCAAGGGCTATTTTCGTCCTGTAACAGGGATGCCCAGAGAATACAAGTTTGTAAGCACAACTCTTCTAGTGGGTAAAGATAGTTCTGATCCTGCTACTCAATATCCACCTACCTTTGCCCTTGGATGCACCACAAAGTTCCTTCCTCCCCTCAAGAAAGGAATCTCCGCATTGACACCTATTGTGCTATTCAGGCTTATTTTTCTTGAATTGAAGAATGTTATCTCTTGCCTTTTATTTTTATATGCTGCACACTATCTTGAATATATGTATAACTCAAATCCATTCTTAAAATCATTTTTATTTTTAACTTGTTCCTTATTTTTGGAGATATTTGAGTTCGATTTATTAGACATTCTCTTGAAGGTGATGACTTGTAATTTAGGGAGGTTTTTTGAGTTCATTTTTATTTTGCTTTTTATTATAGTGTCATAAAACCTGGGCTTTCAATTATATTTTACATGAGTTTTTTTAAATACATGCTCACTTCCAGTGACTACTCCAGTGATTATTCTGACTGGACAGCAGATGCAGGGATTAATCTGCAGCCACCAAAGAAAGTTCCTAAGCATAAAACCAAGAAAGCAGAAAGCAGTTCAGATGAAGATGAAGAATCTGAAAAACAGAAGCAAAAACAGATTAAAAGGGAAAGAAAAAAAGTAAATGAA
This sequence comes from Tenrec ecaudatus, assembly GCF_050624435.1. Lineage (NCBI taxonomy): Eukaryota > Metazoa > Chordata > Mammalia > Afrosoricida > Tenrecidae > Tenrec > Tenrec ecaudatus. The sequence continues at coordinate 95,324,809 of NC_134536.1, forward strand.
GAAAAAGATGAACCAACATCACCAAAGAAAAAGAAGCCCAAAGAAAGAAAGCAAAAGGTTGATTTATTTTTCTTATTAATATAACAGATACTATGAAAAAAACTCAAGCATGCATTTCCGAAGGGTAATACAACATTGTGCAGCTGTATCAGCAATGAGTAAAAGAGGTTAATCGGGGGATCCTCAGAAGTGTATTTTAACTAAATTGAAATATAGTCTAGTAAATTTAACTCAAGGTTTTAGATGTTTAGTTTGGGGTAATAACTATTAAGAATATTCTCAATGTTGAGCACTTAATTTTAAGGTAGTCTGATATTTTTTTGATAGCCTGAGTAGGATTTAGCCACTCATATAATGTTTTTTTAATTAAAAGAAAAATCAAAGTTATAAAACATTTAGTCTGTTAGTTGGCTATACTTTTTAATAAACTTAATTGTTGTTATAGAAAATAAACAGAGGCTAGGGAGAACATCACATGAAATAAGAATGACAAAATCTTTATACTTTACCTCCAAGCAAATATGAGTCTTAAGATACAATTACCATAATTAGTTGGTCCTTAGATAAGTAGTCATTTTGACTAGATTATTATATTTGAAAGCTGGTGGGTATGTGTAGAGAATCAAGAAAACTACTTGTATTTTTAGAATTAAATATAAGTATATTAGTGGGTTTAAATATTAGGGAGACTGTAGGTTCTTTGTTATAAACATTTAAAAAGAAAATACCTCATACCCTCATTTGAACTTCATGTGCATCTTTTAGACTTAATTTCTTCAGCTGTATAGTTATGAATTACTTTAGGTTCTATATTATTTTTGTTGCCTGCTTCTACTTTTGCTGTGAGGGCTTTACCACAGGACAGTGCCACCCACCGACTTGCTCTACCCTCATCAGAGATGAAAATTTAGGCCAACCCATTATTTTTGTGATAGCCAAGAAACAAATTTAACCATGTTGTCGATCTTGGAAGCTTTTTCAGTCGAGACAGGTTTGTTGAATTTTTTAGGTTTACAATGAAGTATAGTATTAAAATCACCACCACCACCCCACCAATAGTGAGGCAGTTTGTTTGATCTAGTTCAGGTGTGTCAAACTGGTGGCCCATATGACCCCTGAGATAATTTTTTGTAGCCCACGATGCTCTGAAATAAGATATAATGAGGGAATTTTGTGTACAATATTGCCTCGATCGCCCATAAGTGATATTTTCTTCATTACATTATTTTCATTTCATTTCAGAGTATTGTGGGCCACAAAAAATTACTTCAGGGGCCGCATGTTGCCCACAGGCCACCAGTTTGACCCTCCTGATCTTGTTGTCAGTCAGTTAATATCATTGGCTCTTTTATATGTTGGTGTTCACCGATGACTGCTTGAAATATTAGGTTATCATATAGAGAACTACTTTTAATTTTAAATTTGTGGTTTGCTGAAGATCCTCACTCTACTAACAGTATTTTTGCCCTGCTCCTGTGTGAGCTATAGAAATGGAAAATAGGTGTCAGTTGGGATTGTGCCAGCCCTGACTCATGGTAACCTTAAGTATAACTGAGTAAAAATGCTGCCAACCTCTGCATCATCTCTATTATTTGGTAAGACGTTCAAAAACAACTCATGTCTCATTTTTGAGGCTGCTATATTAGTTTACATATCTTTGAGAGTTTGCCTCATTTTTACTGACCCTTTGATGAAACATCCTTTATATAGAAGTTGAAAGAATTTAGGGATCATTGATACTTACTTCTGGTTTAAAAAAGTGAAAATATTTTCTGTACAGCCGACTCTTTCAATTAATCTAATAAATGAAATAGTAAGGAGATAATTGAAAATACTTATTTAAAAAGGAATACCCCAGAGAAGAAATACATAGTTAAATGGTAATTTAAATATATTCTCTTCCGTTAGGAACTCTAGACATCAGAAGAATGAATCTTGCGTGTTTACAGTTTACAATGTGGCTATCCCATGGTGCTGTGCGCAAAGTGCTGGGCTGCTGACTTCAGGCTGGGTGGTTTACCCTCGGGGAAAGATGAGGCTGTGCGCTCCGGCACAGATTAAAGAGTTAAAGATCTTGTGTGGGATCACTATGAACTGTGAACTTGATAATGGGTCCGGTTTTCTTTTTCTTTCTTTTTTTTAAGGGAGAGCGAGGGTTAGGATGTTAGCTGCTCTAGAATAGAATAGTTTTATAGGTGTTTTAAAGTTATGACATTTTCAGAAATAGTTCAACAACCTGTCTTTTAGACTGTTTCTAATGACCAATTTATATTAATATTACTTTATTATTATTTTTAATCATTTTATTAGGGAATCATACAACTCTTTTCACAATCCGTATACATCATTTGTGTCCAGCACATTCATACATATGTTGCCATCATCATTCTCAAGACAATAATATTACTTTACAATGTTCTAAACTTTATTAGAGATTGGCTGTGGGAGAATTGTCTGAAAATGGCTTGACATTAGAAGAATGGTTGCCTTCAACGTGGATTACAGATACTATTCCCCGAAGATGTCCCTTTGTGCCACAGATGGGTGATGAGGTACTTTTGAATTTTAAAACATTTAATTTTTTCCCAAATAACATCAAACATTGTTATAACTATTTAAAATAGAACTTGATTAATAAAATTTAGATACTTTGGGATATGTATGAAGAAAGTAAGAGGGAGATCTAATCTTTTTATCTTTTTGTGATATACTATAAATCTTAATATTGATGTGCAAAGGGATTCTGTAGACATTTCTTAAACTACTGTATATAAAAAGATGGTTTGTTGACAGCTTTTTAAATTAAAATTAATTTTTCTTTAAGACGATCATATAGTAAGGCTCAAATGTTCTAAATTTGTTGGATTTTTTAAAAATCTGTTATAATAATTTATAAGGAAATGCTTGGCATGACTGAAATGATTATGTACTTGCAAATTTGAAAGGTAAAGGTAAAAACTTATGTACAGATATTATGGAGCAGTTAACTAGTATCCACCAACTAATCTATAATGGTTTAGAATTAAAATTGTTTAGCTAAGCGGTTCAATTATCCATTTAATCTAGCAGTTAAGATTATAAAAGAACATTGCAGTACTTCATTTAGAGACCCAATATGTTGCAGAGCATGAGTGCATTTGACTTGATGACAGCTGACCACCACCACAGCACAATTAAATAGCTTAACAAACTGAGAAGATACTAAATTATGTTTAATATGGTATTTCAAGGTTTCCAGATATTGTATAATTTCTTACTGATTTCCATTATCAGGGTTTATTTTTTTTAATTGCTGATGTTTATATAGACAATTTTTCATTTATAATTTCAGACATCTGGAGCGATGACATTAATGTACAGTATGTAGGTTATCCCAACATTTTCTTTAGAATTTAATATCAAATATTCTAAACATTACTAATTGTTAGTAATGGGAAGAACACTTAGTGTGCTTCTTATCTTTTATTAATATACATTTAACATTAAACTTTATTAAACGAGAATAAGCATACTTGGTTTTCGATTGACATTTGTGTAAGCATCAAATAAAATACAATATATGTAAATGTTTTAACTTAGTTTCCATTTCAAAGCAAATGTACAAAGCACTTGCTAGAAAATGAAATAGGAAAAATTTAAAAGCATGTGAGTGATTTCCCTAGGCCATCCAACTAAAAGAAATCTATATTCCTGTCCATTTCATAGACAGTTGTGATCAAACAGTAGGTGAAATTAGTAATTGACATTGCATGCTAGCAAAAGAAATGCTGCATAGTTCCAAGTAGGAAAGGGGCTATTTATTCAGTCTGTACACTAAACAAATATGTGAGACACTGAACTATTTGAAGAATGTAGCATCAGAATTAGAGGAATAATCTCTAACAATGTGAAATAAACAGTTGAAACAAGTTTGCTGAAATAATTGTAACTTAAAACACATAATGAAGGTGGAAATCTTCCATATACATTATGCCTAGAAATGAGAAAACAATCCTCACGAATGAACAGTGAATGTGTGTGAAGGGTAAATTGTTGAAATTATTAAAGATTTCATTCCATTTGTATCAATAAAAATAACCCCTGGAATTCAGGTTTATATTTTCAGGAAATAGCAAGACCAGTTGACATTAACAATTCATAAAGATAATGTTCTGCATTTTACTTGGATGAATATTAACTATTGGTTTAAAGGTTAAAGAGCCAACCAAGCTGCAAGTATTGTTCTTTCTCTGAATAGAGCAAAGAAAAAAATTATGAACATTAAAAGTCATATAGACACATTTAGGCCATTGGGCTTAAGAGACCACACAAAAGAATGCTTCCACAATCCTGTAACTACAAAAAGTGAGTGGTGCTCAGCTACCACTACCAAGTGCTCTGAAAAAGGATCACATTAAAAGGTCCTTGGATAGAGTGGGAGACAAATGTGCAACAAAACATAATCATGAAAGACAAGTAGAAACTGTTCCCCTTAGCAGCCTTCAGTCTTGAACGGAATTCACCCTGTGTTAGAGTGATCAACACTGAAGATCAAAAGAGCACTGTGTGTGACAGGACAAAGGGGAGGTAGGAAAGGAGGAATGGAAACAGGAATCACAGGATAAGTGATGGATGGTATAATGAGGGGCTACTGTGGATGAATTGTTGAATGTAACTGGTGATTCTATGAACCTTCTACTAGTTCACAATAAAAATATAGCGGAAAAAACATGCACTTGTCCCAAAAACACCAATCAAGAAATCAAATGAAATATTACATCTGGGAAATAAGCTTTTAAAGGTTTGAAAAAGAATGTCACTATGTTGACTAAGATAGCACTTGACCCAAGCCCTGTTATTTTTATTTACCTTATATGCATGTGCTGTTATTAGGAAACTAATCATGTTTGTGAAGTATAAGGATTCTGTGAATGAATACAAGGCAAATTCAATGAAATGGCTGTGTAGTGGGTACAGACGTACAAATTGATCATGAAAATAGCATATCACTGGGCATTGTGTCAAGCTGTCTGTACATATGATTCCCTTGAATTGTAAGTTGATGGAACCGCAGCTGACAAGTTATAATTCACTTTAAAGTGCAACATTAAATATCCTATTTTGATCCAAGATTGTAATATGGGGGCTGAGTATACAACACAGTGTCAGTGAAAAGCACATTATTTAGAAAATGCTGATTATGATTAAGTGAGTTAGACGACTGAAGGAAACAAGGAAGTAAATATCAAAATCTAATTGATAATAAGGGACCCTAGATAGTTACTTTACAATTACAGTTGGCCTTGCACCTTGTGTTAAACTGTCACTTTTTTACTTTCTAGGTGTATTATTTTCGACAAGGACATGAAGCATATGTTGAAATGGCCCGGAAAAATAAAATTTACAGTATCAATCCAAAGAAGCAGCCATGGCATAAAATGGAACTACGGGTATGGTGTTTATTATTCTGTAGTAGTTCAAAAGATGCAATTTAGAAAAATTTGTGTCAATTGTCACCCTTACTATTTTCACCATAAGAAATTATAATGAAGAAGATACAGGATTTTCAGTCAAGCACAAGACTGAGATATGTAATAGGCAGTCTAGGTTACCAGTGAAATCCATTCCTGTTTCTTTAAATATGTATTGGTCAGTTGGAACAAGTGTGAAGTTCTACTTTAATCAGAATAGAGTGACGCTATCAGTGGGTATTAGAGTCAGCATAAGAAAAGAGTCAATACCTTTTCATTAGTAGAAAAGACTGTGTGTGATAATTTTGACGTGTAGAGATGGGCTCAACATTAGGGCAAATTTATAAGAAAATATAGTTGTAACTATTTCACAGATATTGCCCATGCCATTAAGTGTGCAAGCCTTTCCACAGTCTGGCCAATAATCCAGTCTTGTGCATTAGGCTCCTGAAAGGCCTCGACACTGAGTTTTCCTATTCCATGATTTCAGCCTGTAATTTTTTTCTATTCTGATTACTGTTTGAATCACTCAAATTGTAAATATCCCAGTCTGTTTTGATAAGCCATACCAGAAATGTCTGGAGCCCTTGATTGAAGGTCATGTAAAAACTGTTCTTACAGATCCATCTAGACAAGATAGGTGGGAGAAACAATCTGGAGGAGAAAACTGATGATTCCAGAAGAACATGGGAAAAGGGAGGTTGGGAGAAAGGAAGTGGTGTTAACAAACCCAGGGACAAGGGAATAACAAGTGATCCAAAATTGGTGGCGAGGAGGGTGTAAGAGACCTCGTAGGGATTGATCAAGGGCAATGTAACCAAGAGGAATTAACTGAAACCCAAATGAAGGCTGAGCATGACAGTGGGACAAGAGAAAAGTAAAAGCAATTAGAGGAAAGTACTAGGAGGCAAAGGGCATTTATAGAGGTCTAAATACAGGCATGTACCTATGTGAATTATGACGGAGAAATAGATTTATGTGGATATATTTATAGGTTTAGTATTAAGGTAGCAGATAGGCATTGGGCATTCACTCAAGTACTCCCTCAATGTAAGAATACTTTGTTCTATTAACCTGGCATTCCAGGATGCTCACCTTCCCCACACAATCACAGAAAATGAAGTGGGTGCCTAAGCAAATGTGAAGAAAGCCGATAGTGCCTGGCTATCAAAAGATATACCATCTGGGGTCTTAAAGGCTTGACAATAAACAAGTGGCCATCTAGCTGAGAAGCTACAAAGCCCAGATGGAAGAAACTCACTAGCATGTGTGATCGTGAGGTATCAATGGGATCAGATAACGCATCTAAAAGATCAAAACATATTGGGAACGAGGGCGAGTGTGGAGTGGCGATTCCAAGCCTATCTGTAGGTTACTGGACATCCTCTTATAGAAGGGCCGTGGGGAGAAGACGAACCAGTCAGGGTGCAGTGTATCAACGACGAAACACAACTTTCCTCTAGTTCTTAAATGTTTCCTTCTGCCCTATCATGATCCAAATTCTACCTTACAAATCCAGCTAGACCAGAGGATGTATATTAGTACAAACAGGAACTGGGAACACATGGAATCCAGGAGAGATGATCCCTTCAGGACCAGTGGTGAGAGAGGTGATACCGGGAGGGTGGAGGGAAGGTGTGGAGTAGAAAGGGAGGTGGAAGCCTGATTACAAGGATCTACATATAACCTCCTCCCTGGGGGACGGACAACAGAAAAGTGGGTGAAAGGAGACGTCGGACAGGGTAAGACATGAAAAAATAATTTATAAATTTCAAGGGTGTGGGAGGTAGGGGAAAAATGAGCTGATACCAAGGGCTCAAGTAGAAAGCAAATGTTCGAGAAATGATGGCTACAAATGTGCTTGACACAATGGATGGATATACGGATTGTAATAAGGGTTGAATGAGCTGCCAATAAAATGATTAACAAAAACAAACTGTTAGATATTTATGACATGGGCACTACTTGTGCTCAGATAAATTTATAAGTTTATATTATAAATTGGGTATAAAACAAAATTAAATCGTGTTTGACCTATTATCTTTTTATCTGACATTGCTAAATTAGAATAGCTAAAAATAATTCAGCTATTTTGCACATCAGTGACTTCTTTTAATAATGATTCCTGAGGTGTAAGGCGTAAATAATACTAGCTTTGATGATTGTGATTTTATGTCTGAGCCATGAATCAGGTTTCAAAGTTAGGTGATTGTGAAATTTAGTAAATAGATAGGATTATTTTGTCATATAGCTTCCTTCTATTTTCACATGATGGCCTGCTTTTTGGAACCGTACAAAAATGAAAGTGTTAAATGTGTGAAGATACGTGTATGGTAAAAATTAGTATTAGCAAAGGTAACCTTCATATTTGTAAATTTGGATAAATATTTCTAGATTAATATTTTTAAGTATGTAAAATTTTATCGTATTAGAAAACTCAAGTGTATATATTTTTTAATCAAGGTATAACTTGTATACAATAAAGTGGATAGCTCTTATGTACAGAGCTCAATTTTACATACATATATAGCAATCACCACCCAGATAAAATTAAAATGTGGAAAAGTTTATCTTGATAATGTTTAGGACTTTATTTTATGAAAACGCTTTTTTATTTTCTATGTCTTTTTCAGGAACAAGAGCTGATGAAAATAGTTGGCATAAAATATGAAGTGGGATTGCCTACCCTTTGCTGCCTTAAGCTTGCTTTTCTAGATCCCGATACTGGTAAACTGACTGGTGGATCATTTACAATGAAGTAAGGATTTTTGGAAGGGACAATAGCTTACTAGCGTTACAGATTTTATTCAGTATTCAAAAAATATTGTCATTTTGTAAATAATATTAGATAATTGACCTAATCGGTTGTTTGTGTTTATAATTAGATACCATGATATGCCTGACGTTATAGATTTCCTAGTGTTACGACAGCAATTTGATGATGCAAAATACAGGCGGTGGAATATAGGTGAGTAATTTATTTAAATGCCATAGATGCTAGATAGATGCTTTATTTACTGAGAAAAATTTATCACATTTTCAAAAAGTGCACCTAGAGAAATATTCTGTATTGTAGAAGTGTTAATCACAAAATAAAATATCAGATATTTTTAAAGTTTGAAGAATCAATAGTATTTTAATCCATTGATTCTGAAATCCTAAACATTTTCTATTACATTTGATAACATAATTAAAAATCTTTTTTCTTAGCTATCTTACATGCTCTTACATGCTGAGATAATTTTTAATGCTGACAAATATGTTTAACAATTCTAATTTAAAGCAAAACTATATCTAATCTTCAAATGCAGGTGTTTAGCTAAAGCTAAACAGTCTATATTATATTACTTAACTATATTATAAATATGTAAAGTTAATATTAGACTTTTAAAATCTTCAGATATAAGGTGTGTTAATTAAAAGTAGATGGATGTGCTATTCATGTTCAGTAAAAGACTTCTCAAAAATTTCAAAACAAAACGTTTCTTCGAGTCAGGTATGTGTTGTGCATGTGGCATGTAGTTTCATGAAGCACATTATTTGGTTTATTAATCCATTCTTCTAGTATCATTGAGATCACTGGCATTGATAAAATCAAAAATTTATGTTTGAACTTTAAAAAAGAAATATTAGGGATATGAAAGCTTATCAAAATGAGGGATATAGGAGTTATCAAAATATTTTACATCCCACATACCATTTCTTTGGAAGCATTGTAAGATGGAGTAATAAAGAAAAAGACAGACTCTTCAGTGAACAGAAAATCCAGTTAGGAAAGGGCAGGAAGAATTCCCAGGATACCATCAGCACCAGTTTCAGGATAGCTGTTTGGAAACCACCAGTCCAGAAAATAGTACTCCAAGACGGAATTTTCTTGGAAAACCAAGAGAACTGATAGAAATTCCATAAAAGTTTGACTTTGTCACAATTATTTAGATACACCTATATACGCTTATTTAAACTTACATATTTTTAACCTTTTGCAGATTCCTATAGCTCATCACAATACACATCCTTTGTCTCAAGCAGTTTGTCAAAAATCTGTACATTTATTGCTGTAATCCTTTGTAAAACATTTTCTTTCTACTTGAGCCCTTAGTATCAGCTCTTCATTTTTTCACCTTCTCCCACCCTCTCTCGATAATATATACATTATTTTTTCATGTCTTAACACTGACCAATGTCTCCCTTTACCCACTTTTCTATTGTCCACCCCCAGAGAGATTATGCATAGATCATTGCGATTGGTTTCCCCTTTCTCCCTCCTTCCCCTTACCATCCTGGTATCACTACTCTAATTATTGGTCCAGAGGGGTTTATGTGCCCTGGATTTCTTGTGTTTCCAGCTCTTATCTGTACCCATATACTTACTTTGATCTAGCCGGATATGTAGAGTAGAATTGGGGTCATGGGGGAGAGGGGGGACAGTGAGCATAAAGAAACTAGAGGAAGTTGTATGTTTCATCGGTGCTATACTGCACCCTCACTGGCTCGTCTCTTCCATGTGACCCTTCTGTAAGGTGATGTCCAATTGTCTACAGGTAGCTTTGGGTTTCTATTCTGTACTTGCTATCATTCCCATTGGTAGGACTTTTTGTTCTGGGTCTTTGATGCCTGATTCCATCAACACATGATCACAAGCTGGTGTGCTGCTTTCATGTGGACTTTGTTGCTTCTCAGCTAGGTGGCCGCTTATCTGTCTTCAAGCCTTTAAGACCCCAGACGCTATCTTTTGATAGCCGGTCACCTTCAGCTTTCTTCACATTTGCTTACGCACCCATTTTGTCTTCAGCAATCGCATCAGGAAGGTGAGGATGATGGAATGCCAGGCTATTAGAACAAAGTGTTCTTGCTTTAAGGGAGTGCTTAAGTAGAGGCCCAAGGTCCATCTGCTACCTTGATGCTTAACATATAAAAGTGTATATCAGTTTCCTTATATTTAAGCAAATTTACATGCCTATATTTAGACCTCTATAAAGACCCTTTGCCTCCTAGCTCTTTCCTCTATTTCCGTTTTCTTTCCTCTTGCTCACATTTCCCTTAATCAAGCCCTACCATCCTTCGGCCTCTTTGCCATCAATATTAGATCACTTAATCTCTTGTCCCTGGGTTTATCACCCACTTCCTTTCCCCTGCCTCCCCCTCTCCCATGTACCATTGTTTATCCCGCCTATTTTATCTAGGTAGACATGTAGAGGTACTAATAAGCACAAAAAGAAGGCAGAGCAAAACAAAGAAAAGCCTATAATTAGTTGCAGGTCTCTTTGTTGACCTTTAGGAGTGTTTTCTGGTTGAGAGTGCTGGGGTGCCATGCCCTGACCCCAAAGTCTCGTTTTGGTATTCCCTGGGAACTTTGTTGTGTTGCTCCCCTTCCTACTGTTGCCTGCCCTTAGTTTTTTTGGGTTGCCCCAGTATGGCATGCCCAGTGTAGTGGGGTTAGATTGGCCACAATTCGCGCACTGTCTTCATTATTGTCCCTTGTAGTGCTATGGGTCAGTGAGGGATGTTGCGTCTTGTGATGGGGTTGGCCCTATGGTCCTCTCTGTCTATTGGCTGCTCTGAGCAGGAATACCGTCTTCAGGGCTTGGTCGGCCAGAATGTGTTGTTCCACTCTCTCTCCTTCCCTCATCGTTTGCTTGTGTGTGCTCTGATCAGACAAGCCCCTCCCCCTGAGCTTTTGCTTCAGTACTGTCCTCTGAAGTGAATTCTGGGGAGACTTAAATTTATTTCTTCATTGCAAATTAAATGAAGGTTTATAGAACATAGTATTTCGTTCACTAATTTACAGATTTTTACTCGTTTCTTTATTGCAATCCCCTTGCATATGCCATCAAGTATCCTGTGCTTCCTGTTTTCTTCTAACCCTTTGCGCTTTTCCTTTGGTAAATGCTGCCCTTTTCATCTGAAATAGCTGATCATTTCTAACGCAGAAGTGATTTTTGGTTACACACCTGAGAAGTCGCGGTCTGGATGTCCTACCATTTTTCTGTCTGACCAGCAAGCCTGGTTTCTCAGAATATTTGACCTCTGCTCCACATTTTTCTCCTACAGTACACTTGTTTTTCCCTTAGTGCTTGGTACTAGTATCCAAGCACTGTCTAGTTCTTCTGGTCTCAGGATTAGGAGACTGGTGTTTGTGTGGTCCAGTAGTCCATTGGAGTCATTGTTTCCATGTGTTGTGATTTTTTTGGTACTCTTCTCTTGATGTGGAGACACTATTTAAATTATATTTTGTGGCCACTGTATCAGTCTTTCTCATTGACAGCCTCATCTTCATCAAACATGTCTGTGCTCAATTTTTCCTGATGATATGTTTAAAGCAACAATATTCTGTTGTGATTTAGTTAGTTTTCATTTACTAATTTTCACGTGTTTCTTCCTAGGTCACAGTTTGGAAGCTCTGCTAAAATCTCTTTACAATAGGTTATCCTACTGACATTTGAAATTCCACGTACATATCTTCAAGTTCCATAGCAAGACATAGGCCACCAAAGTTTAAGAGTTGGTAGCCGGACAGATAGACTGATTAGATCATGTTTTGCTCTTAACATTGTTAAAACACTTTTGGACCAAATGTACCGTATATACCAGATTATCAGCCAACATACCTAATTTTACCGCGAAAACTGCATTTAAAATGTGCTGAAAAACTTGGCCTATGAGAGAGAGAGTGTGTAGATTATAGAACTCAAAAACCTTTCAATTGCTCTTTTAACTTACTCCTGACTGCAATAGTTGCTTTCCCCTCCAATTTACCTTATGTTACATATATTTTTTAAACTATTTTAAGTCCTTGTAGATCGTAATTGTTTCTTGTGAGTTTGAAATAAAATTTATTCAGAGAACTTGGTGGAGATTGGTGCTGGGTTCTATCTCATTTTTCTGTAAGCACTCTGAATAGAAGACTTGAGTCTGCTGCTGTTGAATCCGTGCCGGCAAGTTGTGGACCCAGTGTAGGCTTCCTCAGACTCTGCATCTCTATGGGAGGAGTGGACTTGAGTCAGCAGACCTGTGGTTAGCAGCCCAGTCCCTAATGGAGAGCATCACCAGGGCTTATCCTAATAGAGGAAAGTTGGCAAATGCTACCCTGACGTTGACAGCATCATTTCTAGTTCCCTGATAAGCAACATAAACCTCTAAAATACGCATTATTTATTTAAAGTCACGCAAGATAGTTTAGTAGAACCCATTCTTTCAGATTCTCCTTCAACCAGCCCGGAAAACATCACTGTGAATAAATACTGTAAGCTAAGTCAACAGAAGAAACCATTCTGGAAAGGTGGCTATCGTGGTCTTGGACAGGAAACTGAAAATGGTTTAGAAAAGAAAAGGCCACAGCTTTTGTAGCTTATTAGCGTTTAGTTAGAGAATAGTTTCAATAATACTATCTTAATGCAGTTAGATAAGGAACTAGGAAATATTATGTGTTTTGCTTTAATTACAGTTAGTCCCAACTTGGTATATTGTAAGAACATTCTCATAAATTAGTTTTGATGGAATTTGAATACCTCTGCTGACTTCCCCTTCCTTCACCACTACCACCCCTACCCCCACCCCCCATGCTTTTGTAGCTTTTACAAATGGGATTCAGTTGAACAGTAAATTAGAGCTTTAGACATTTGAGAATGCTTTTAGCAAATGATGTGCTGTTTCACTGGATTTAGTATATGTACACGGAAGAGACTTCAAATTGTTAGAATTCGAGGATCTTAATTTCTGTTTTCTAGAAATATTTATAGTATTCTTGTATTGCCAGTAAGATATACTGACTAAAGTAAACATCTTAAGTGTGGTTCATTGTAACTTGAATATGTTTTAAATTGGTGACCACCTGTAGTTCAAATTATTAATTTTACAGGAAAGGAAGAGTACATGTATACAAAGGGACTTCAAAAAGTTCGTGGAAAAATAATTGAAAATTAAGGAATTTTTTTCCATAAAACTATTGAAGCATCCTCTCCTATGTATATAATGAATGATTGAGCTGAAGGCAAATGTGACTTTTTGGTTTTATACTGGAGTATTTTTTGCTTTTATGATCATGCCTACAGAAAATAAGAAATGAAAAATATTTGAGTTTTCATCACTTTATTTGGGTTCATATAGTTCTTATCACAAGCCATACATGCATCCGTTATATTAAGTACATTTGTTGCCAGCATTATTCTCAAAACATTTTCTTTGTACTTGAGCTCTTTGTATCAGCTTTTTTCCCCATTGAGAAATTTCTATAGAATTTCCTTTACTTAAAAACTTTGAAGGTGTTAGTGAACTTAAAATGCTATTTTTTTAAAATGTAAATGTAGGTAAAGAACAATTTCTGCTTTAACTGTAATATTTTTCCCTTCAATTTTGCTGATTTTTAAAAATCTGTCATTCATGTTGTATCTGTTACCTGTTTACCAAACTGGCAGTTTACATACTCTAAAGGTATAGGTTGGGAAGAACAAGTAAAACTTTAATAGACTTTAGGGCAGCGGTTCTCAAACTTTGGGTTCCGATGCCTTTCGAGGGTGAATGACCCTTTTCCAGGGGTCGCCCGATTCATAAGAGTAGCAAAATTATAGTTATGAAGTAGCAACAAAAATAATTTTATGGTTGGGGGGTGGTCACCACAATGTGAGGGACTGTATTAAAAGGGAGGTTGAGAACCACTGTGTGAGTAATGAGATAGCATTTGTTTCTTCTTGTCCAGGGGACCGTTTCAGATCAGTAATAGATGATGCCTGGTGGTTTGGAACAATTGAAAGCCAAGAACCTCTTCAGCCTGAGTACCCGGACAGTTTATTTCAGTGTTACAATGTTTGGTATGGAAATATTTTATAAGGGAGTAACTCATAATGGGATTTTATGAAAATCATTATATTAATTTTTAATGTATTTGTTTCATTCTAAGCTGGGACAATGGAGATACAGAAAAGATGAGTCCTTGGGATATGGAGCTTATACCTAATAATGGTAAGTGTGTATTAATTTTTTGGTCTGTATTATACACAGCATTAACCTTTGGTCTAGCATAAACTTTTATACCAAAAAATCTGGTTGCTCACTTGCTAGAAAATATTCAAATATGTTTTGCACATCTATTTACCCCAGAATTTAAGGAGGTGCCACAGTGAATTTTATAAATAAAATTGCCTACTTATTTTATTATTTTCATAGACATTGTGATTACTTGATCAAGAAGATATGTTTATTATCTTCTGGCTATGTGATCTTCACAAAGTCCTTCAAACCAAGATTCTTAGGACTCAGTCTTTGAAGTGGTATGATATTCTTTATTGCAGTGGTTCTCTACCTTCTTAATGCTGTGACCCTTTAATTCAGTTCCTCACATGGTGGTGACCCCCCCAACCATAAAATGATTTCTGTTGCTACTTCCTAACTATAATTTTGCTACAGTTTTGAATCGGGTGACCCCTGTGAAAGGGTTGACCCTCAAAGGGGTCGCGACCTACAGATTGAAAACCGCTGCTTTACTGGCTTTCTGTGAAGATTGAAACATGTAAGCTGCTTATTATAGAACCTGACACATGTCATATCTCAGTGCAAAGGTAGTTGTGTTGCAGTTCAACTTAAGTCTTGAAGTATGAAGTTTTCAGGTACAGTGTTACAGAAGCCAGGAAATTATATTTTTCCCATAATTTTAATATTTATAAAAAGCACAGTGTATATTTACATTATCTTTGATTTTTTATATAAAAATCAGATAAAGTTTAGGAACACTGACTAGTGAAGATTAGTTATACGGTTACTTTAAATGGTTCTGCAAATATTAACAAGTTCTTAACCTTTCAAAAATGACTAAAAATTCAATAGTACAAAATGAGACTTGTTTTGGACTAACTTTTCCTGGTTTACTTTCAGTTCTTATCTCTGTTAAATGGATTCTTGTGGATATTAATGTTGATGCTGCATTGCTATCACTAATTCATTTCTAGACTTACCTGAAGTAATAGCTCATTTGGTCTTTGATTTCTTACCTAAAAGTATCTTTGTGAGAAGATGAATGGTGGGTTTGTTGTATTTGTAAACACATACATGAATAGCATTTGTGTAGCTATTTAGGATTGAATTTAAATAATGGTCTATTTCCTAATTTTTTTTCTTTTTAAATTAACCATTTTATTGGAGGGGGATCTTAGAAACTATTTAATAGTATTAATAACACTTGTACATACATTGCTGTCAACATTTCGAAAATAATTTCTTCCAATGTTTCTTATTCTAGTTCAATGAGGAAAAAATGGTACAGTTTTTGTATGTCACTACAATCATCTAGTAATAAAAATGGAGACACAAAGTTTATTTTGTTAGGCTGGGTTGATCAAAGAAACAAAATTAGTGACACTCATGTATAAGAAAGAGGTTTAGTTGAAGAAAACATCCCAGCCCGTTCCAACTCAAGTCCGTAAGTCCTATATAGTCCCTCTTCAGACTCACACAGCTAACCACATGCCATGATTCAGATTGCAGTAATATCTCAGACCAATGGGTGCAGTTTTGTGGCTTGCCAGCAGGGAGGTAAAAGTAGAGAGAACAGGAGGTTCCCAAGACCCTTTTTGTGAGAAAGCCATGAGCACAAGGAAGTCACCATCCGGCTGTGACATCACTGACAGGTAAACCCTACCCCTACCCTTTAAGACAGGCGTCCTCAAACTGTGGCCTGCGGGCCACATCTGGCCTGCCAGGTGTTTTTGCCCATTTGTTTTTTTTTACTTCAAGACAGGATATATGCTGTGTGCATAGGAATTTGTTTAGTTTTTTTTTTCTTTTTGAAAAACTATAGTCTGGTCCTCCAATGGGTCTGAGGGACAGTGAACTGGGCCCTGTTTAAGGAGTTGGAGGAGCCCTGCTTTAAGACAGGAAATGACATCACTGCCACACTACCTTCTTCACTTAATAGTAGCAGGCTAAGCATCATCTGTCAGTATTGATTCTCTTCCTTCCTACATTAAAAAAATGCAGTTGAAATAATTGTTTCAGAAAAATTGTGTTACATAAAAATATTTTCTCCTTTGGGTTGATTGGGGAGCAAGTTTTCAGTGTTATTTGAAGTAATAATGTTCATCTACAGATTTCAAAAGTTACTAGCTTTTAAAAATAGTTTAAATTTTACTGATCCTTGAAATATGCCTACCTTTAAGAAAAATTAAGAGTTTACTTACAAAATCTTTATAAAATTATGCTTTAATTTTGTGACAACCTTCTATTTTCTAAAGGTACTAAAATTTAAATTGCCTCATGCCTTTCACTCCTTCCAATTTTTTTGTCTTTCAGCTGTGTTTCCTGAAGAATTAGGTACCAGCGTTCCTTTAACTGATACTGAATGCAGATCGTTAATCTATAAACCTCTTGATGGAGAGTGGGGTTCCAATCCCAGGGATGAAGAATGTGAAAGAATTGTTGCAGGAATAAACCAGCTGATGACACTAGGTAAATCACAACACATGCATTAGAAACTCCTGGCAATAAGAATCTGGATAGGAAACTGTTATTAAGTTATCTCAATTGTAATTTGAGGCACTATGCAAACTAGTTAAAGATAGGTACTGTAAATTACTGGTTTTTTACATAGACTGTTTTGATTTTTCCTTGTTATTGCCCAGTATTCAAATTCCTTAAATAGTTTTGAGTGTCGTTACTCTGAATTAATTTTAGTCAGAGGTTTACCGGAAATTGTAGCAGCACTTCTGAAAAATCTTAGTCCTTCAAAGCCCAATTTGACACCTCTTGGTGTATTTCGAACCAACATAATGGGAATTGGAGGAAGGGGTTGAACACTGAATTACACAGAGTTATACATGTACTTAAGTTTCTTTTTAATATTGTAGAAAGAGGTTGTATAACTGCTTAGTTTCATTTTTAAAAAGGGAAGCAACCACCATCAATTTCGCAGTGTTTTAACCTCGGTATTTGCTTCCTCCTCTCTGTCTGATAATTCTCAGAATATGAGAGAGCTTTGACAAGGTTGTGGAAAAGTTAAAAGGTAACAGAATCTGCCACAAATTTTTCCCAGCCCCCTTGTAATGTAAATTTTGAGAAAATCAAAAGTTAGATGTGAATTCCCAGTGTTATAGTGATAACTGTCATCTCTTTCTCCTCACAAGTCTATTAAATATCCCTAGGATTTTGCAGTGTAAAATAATAAAAATTAAGAGTTCATATTCATATCAGCTAAACGGAATTTCCTGTGAAAAGACAGGGGCCGACTAATGTTTGTATGGATTAGAACTTATTAGATCTGAATTCAAGAAAATTCTCCTTGAATTATCTTAAGCATTAAATCATTCATTCATTTATTTTAGATATTGCTTCTGCATTTGTGGCCCCTGTGGATCTGCAAGCCTATCCCATGTATTGCACTGTAGTGGCATATCCAACGGATCTAAGTACAATTAAACAGAGACTGGAAAACAGGTTTTACAGGTTAGACCCAGTTAATGTAGCTACTACCAAAGGAAAATTAAATAATCCTTGTGCCCATTTACTGATGTTCTTTTGCAGTGTGTCTCAAATTTTAATGTTTCAGAATTACCTCAGAATCTTGTTAAAATGCAGAAATTGATTGTGTGTTGTTGGACCCGAGATTCTGCATTTCTAACAATTTTCCAGTGATTTGGGAAATATGGTTCCTGGGTACAGTTCTTCAGTTGCTACTATGATTTGATGTTTTTCTTCTAGGTACCCCTTTAAAATGTTTGTTGATTTTAAATTGAATACTTTTAAAATAGAGTTTTTAATTATATTTATGTTGAGAAAGTGAAACTGATTTTATTTAAAGCAATAAAAAATAATAGGTGCCATATATACTCGAGTATAAGCCGACCTGTATATTAGCCACGGCACCTAATGTTACCACAAAAACTGCATTTAAAACGTCCTGAAAACTCAGCTTATACACGAGTACATACGGTATTTTTCATAGTTGTAATTTTTGCTTCAAATATAACAAGTTTTAAAAGTAGACGTAACTTTGAGGTTTTTTGCATTTTCTTGTGTAGAATTTTGATAAACATGGAATTTTTCATCTTGGATAAGTTTTCTAGGTTATTGCTTGTAATGTTTTGTCTATCAGTTTACACAAAACGAAACTACTAATTTTCCGATTTCTCATAAAGTTAACATTCTGAGTAGTACTTCATTAGAATTGAAGGGGATTTTCCGTTTATATTTTTGTGATTAAAGCCGGATTCTCAGTGGCAGCATTTGTAACATTTGGGGCTAGAATATTGTGACAGATCTGTAGCAACCCCTTAGCGGTGACAGAGTCGCCCTTGCTGAGAACCACTGGCACAAAGAGGCTTAGATACTAGACATCAAACTATAATGGCTTTAGGATGTTTAGGTATTTCTGCTATTTTAATTTTGCTAGTTATTTTAAAAAGTGTAAGTAAATCACTTACCGTACCATATGTTTCTATTTTTCCTAGCCCCAGAACATAATTCAAGTATGTTTTATCACCATATGTTGGTAGCTGAAGAAAAATTCTTAGCAATAACCCCTTTTCTCCCAATACCCTTAAAAGGGTACACACTAAGTGCTTCAGATATGGATAGAGACATGGAGGAAGAGTAAGGGCTCTTGTTCAATTTTACTTATCATTAAGTACTTGAAGTATAACTTGGTTGAAACGGTTTTGTTTGGTGTAAATTTTTAGAGTTGTTAACAAGAACGATAGTATGAAATACATAATGTCAAAATTCCCTCTATTTCTATTCTCTTACTACTATACTACAGATGTTTTCCTAATAGTCTGGTATAGGCAACACTATTTATTACCTGTGCAAGTACACAATGCTGTTCTTCATGTTGTCCTTACCACAAGTAGGTTATATCGCTTTGGAAATGAATAAGATAGATGTGAAAAGTCCGTGTCAGTTTTAAATTGTGTGTGAATATAATGAAATTAAAGACTTCTGTTCTTGTTCTTTTAAAGGCGAGTTTCTTCCCTAATGTGGGAAGTGCGATACATTGAGCATAATACCCGGACATTTAATGAGCCTGGAAGCCCTATTGTAAAATCTGCTAAATTTGTTACTGATCTTCTTCTACATTTTATAAAGTGAGTATTTTGGGTGCTTGATAAGAATTGTCAGCAATATTTTTAAATTTTAACTTGAAATGTAAATAAAAGTTTTATCAATGTACTGTAACATTTTATCATATAACCACAGTTCCATTTAAAATACAAAGCATATATTGTCCACTCAGAGCAATAAACGTTGACTATTGACTAAAGCTAACTATGAAATTAAGACTTAGGAATTTTTAATTTACTCTTTAAAAGTTATATGTTATAGTTATCAAAAATATGAATCCTTGTATAAATTCAGCTATTGGATAATATAACATTAAGCTTTACATAAGTTACCTCTTATAAATTGCATTATTATCTAGTAGCGGTTGAGTTAGAGGTAAAATTGTCTCTTCCTTCTGATTTGAAAGTCTTTCATCCCAACAATATATTCCATGTACTCTAATAGTACTGTCAGTCAAGCATTGTACTGTTAAACACAAGGTTTGGCGTTTAAACTGACCAGCTGCTCCATGGGGAAAAAAAGATAATTTTTCTGCTCCTGTAAAGATGTGCATCCTCAGAAACCCTTAGTGTCAATATGAGTTAAGGGGAATCTACTCAGTAACGCTACATTGCCCCTGCGAGGTTCATGTGGACTAGTTTTTATATGATCTGGCAAGAAAGGGAATTTCAATTTCACTGTTGTGTAAGAAGAGTGATAACTACAACTTATTAAATCAGTAACCCTACCTTGTGGGTTTTATGTAGCTAGACTGAATTTAAAACCAATAAATACCTTATATATTTTGTGTAAAATACTGCTCTGAGTTCATGTTTTTTACATGGATAGTCTTTCATGGGTAGAAAGAGATAACAGTATCTCTTATAATTTAATCGTGAATACTTTAATTGATACAAATCAATGTACATGTAATGAGTTTTTCAGAGTATTAAAAAAATACACCTCCAGTTTCATACTCATCCCTCAGTGTTACCATCTGATCTCGTTTCTGGTGTAAATTGGTGGTCTTTTGGTAAGGAAATTAAGCTTAATATAAGAAAATCACTAAACTAAACAAAATTAAGAAAACTTCATGCTGTTATCATTCCTTAGAGGTCTGCTTTTCAAATGACTTGGGGGCTAAAATTGTTTTTTTTAAGCATCTTTAGTATACATCAAGCACTACCTTCTGAAACTATATAACTTGATTAAATAGCTTATCTTTGAACTAATTTTACAAGGGTGATGTGTGTCTTCTCTTATATTTTCAGAGATAAAATTATGCAGTATAGTAAATCACTTTAGTAAGATTTTAATTGTCCTTTTGGAGCAGGTTGATATAATACTTACAGTACTTACACTATGTAACAGCAAATCTGCCTAGAATTTTTTAGATGTCTATAATTTCTTTAAAACAGCTTTAACTGACAATAGTTTAAGGTGTGAAGCTTTAATTTACTTTTTAAGCTTCTAGGAGATAGAAGTAAATTGAGGCCACACATTCTGTTTCCTGTCTTCATAAGGTAAAGAACAATCGACAGTATAAGAAAGATAAGTAACAGAACCCCCTGGTGGCACTGTGGGCTAAGTCTGGAGACAGCAGTTCAAAATCACTGTACCCCTTCCCTCCATGGGAGAAAGATTTGGCTATTTGTTTCCATAGAGATAGTCCTTAAAAATTCAGGAGCAGTTAGTTCTTCTCTGTCCTATGGGATTCCTATTATTTGGAATTAATGGATGCAGTGCCAGTAAGTTTGGTAATAGATAATGACGTTTTTAAGGACATTTAGATGGGGTTAGGGTGATTTCTAGATTAGGGTGGGGAGTGAGTATAATGGTCTCTAAGAGGCCAGGCTATTTAAGCATTCAGGAGAATGTAGATTAAAAAGAAGGCATTTGATAAGGATTGGTATGAATCAGGAAAGCATTATTGAAGGAAAAATACAGAGTTCGTGAGTGGAAGGTAATGGGGATATGATAAATAAACTGATTCAGTCTGCATTATTGAGGGTTTTAAGTAACTGCGAAGGAACTTTTCATAAGTGAGCAAAGAACTGAAAGTTTTAACATTGAAAATATTTGTAAGCTATACTGGGTACATTACATTTTGACTGTAACGTAATATCAGGAAGAGGCAAAAAGCATAAATATATTGGTTACTTCACTTGAAAAGGTAGTACGGGCTCAGTTATGAACCTTAGAAATGGCCTAATGCCAAGAGTTTCTTCACCCAGAGTAGAATTTTAGGAGCTTGGCCACTGATGGTTTCATTAGAATGGGGAGCGAGTAGGAATGAGAGTAACCCAAGATTCCAGTTACTATGAGAACAGTAAGGGTAAAACACACACAGGCGAGAGGAGAGTGTTATTTTCTGCAGACGACCATTGGATTTTGACAACTATCAGGAGGATACTTGAGAGATGTTAATCGGGCTTTGGAAAGGAGTGCTGGTGGCATAGAAGTGGCTACTAGTCTGCTAATGGCAAAGCCATCAGTTCAAAACCACCAGCCACTCCGCAGGATAAAAGTGAAGCTTTCTAATGCTTTACAGAGTTATACAGTCTCAAAAAACAACGGATAGTCTTACCTTGTTCTGGATTGTTTTGAGTTGGAATTAACTCAGTGGCAATAAGCTTAAGGTTTTTTAGATTAGTTTTTAATAAGACTTGGTAATTTACTTAGAGATAAAGCTACATATAAAGTTTCTTTAAAAGGCAAAAGGATCTAAAGTGTTAAAGAGAAGATGACTAAAGACAAGTTTAAGAGAATAGCTACATTCAAGAATGAAAGGAAGGAATTAGAAATCTGATAAACTTGGACAACAGAGGGGTGTTTTGAATGGATAGTAGTCAACATAATCAAATACAGCACAAGGCAAGGAGCTAACAAGAAAATTGCATTCTGGTTTGGTAAATAGGACATTAACGATCTTGAGCTCCATTTCACTAGAGTATAATAAGTTTTTTTAAATGTCAGAATAGAATAGTGTCATATTTTGTGTGAAGTAGGAACAACAACAAAAAATCCCAAACCCACTGCTATGGAGTTTATTCCAATTCTTGCTTGTATCCTACATCCTACAAGACAGACTAGAACTTCTCCTTAGGGATTCTGGGACTGTTATTCTTTATGGGAGCAAAGAACTTTTCCATCGCCCATGGAACAGCTGGTAGGTTTATACTCCTGGCATTGCAGTTAGCAGCCCAACACTTAAGCTGTGTCACCAGGGTACCTTGAAATAATGCATCTGAATTAAGTGGCTACCCAGGTTATACGTTGTTGAGTGCTATCAAATTGGTTCGCACTCAAACCTACCTTATGTAAGTAATGGAAGAATTTTCTAGGTGCAGTTTTTATGGAAGTAGATCACTTGGTCTTGTTACCCCACAAAGCAGCCAACCTTTTGACTAGCAGATAAGTTTTCAGGCTTATCTGTTTACAAACCAAGGCATAAAGAATAAGAAGAAAACCTATGGATTACAGATTTTAGAGGACAGCTATATACCAGATAGGTGTATTACTGCATTAAGGGAAAGGGGGTGGGGTGGGGGGGTGGCAGGCCGCAGGACAGAAGGAAAAGAATAAATAGTAAGGTGGAAAGAATCAAAATTGAAGCAGTTCAAATTTGGTGTCTTAAATTTTCTCAGAAATGAAGAATTAAGACCATTGTGCCAGTGGTTTTGGAATAGCAGGCCAAAAGGTGGATCAGGTTTAGAATTATAGCTACATAAGCTTGACACTAATTACCTAGGAAATCATAGGAAAACATCTGTTGTTTCACAGTGCAAAATGTTAAGAACCAATTAGCTTCAATAGATTAAATATGTGGGTTAAACTGATAATACAGATCTCTTAGAATTGAGCTTTGCCAAAAAGGCAGTGGTGTAGAATACTAGAATGTAGATGGTCCATGGTATTTTCAGTCGCCTGTGTATGTGAACGATGGACACTGAATTAGGTAGACTGAAGAATTGAAGCATGTGGATTTTGGTGCTGGTGAATATTGGAAGTACTATGGACTCCAAAAGAAAATACAAAGCCAGAATGTCCTTAGGAGCAAGGATGGTGCAACTTTGTCTCACACACTTTGGATATGGTATCCAGTGAAACCAGTCCCCGAGAAAGGACAACATTCTTAGTAGAGGACCAATAAAAGAGGAAGACCTGTGACAAGATGCATGGACACAGTGGCTGCATCACTGGGCTCAAACATAAGAACAATTGTGAGGATGGCCCAGGATCAGGAAGTGTTTTGTTGCACACAGGCTCGTATGAGTCAGAAACCATTCCATAGCACCTAACAAGAACACTGAAGGGAAGGGAGACTTATTTTGTAAATTGCTGATAAATAAATGTAATTACTATGATGCCTAAATAAAATTAAAGCCAAAAGACCCATAACTTGGTGGGCTGATAACACTGAGTACATGTAGCTGATAATATAATTGTTGATACTGTCTTTCATACCATGCTGCGTTTTTAAACGATTTATAAATAACCTGAAGGATTATATGGAGGTTGTTGAAATGGTTGTAAATGGAGGGCTAAGTTAGTGAATTTAAAGAAATTAGAAAAACAAGTATAAATAACAATATAAAGGAATAACAATATGAATGTTTAAAAAAGAAGTTAAGGAATAAAAGATGTGGAACACTCCAAATTGGTTTGGTGGCCTGTATGAAACAAACAAAATCTTACAGACTAGGTGAGAATTGAGGTGGAATAGTGAACAAATCTGGTTAAAGTGAAACCTGGTACTATACATAATGTACTAGAGTCAACTAATGAAAAACCTTCACCTTTAAGTTACTGCTTAGAAAGCTATTTTTTTTAAAGAAAGCTATTTTTTAAATTCTATTACTCTAATCTTAAACTTCTTCCTTATATTTTAGAGATCAAACTTGTTACAATATAATTCCACTCTACAATTCAATGAAGAAAAAAGTCCTGTCTGACTCTGAGGTATTTACTGTTTCCTTAGAATGATTAAATTTATAGGACTACAAATGTATTCCCCAATAAAAGCCATATGGAAGTTAGTTTATTCTAATACTGTAGTTAGCATTAAATTTTGTTCAAATTTTATTAGTTATGACTTAAACAAAATTCATCAAAAAAACATTTTTAAAAGTATAATGAAATAGGAAATGTTTTATGAACCTGATAAATTTTTTCTTCGAAGGAAGAAGAGAAAGATGCTGATGTGCCAGGAACTTCTACTCGCAAAAGAAAGGCAAGTAAAACATTTTTTTTTTTTACTAAATATACTTATATGAATTAAAATACATTTAAAGCCAGAGTAAAGTAATTATTATTCCAAATTGTTTTATATCACAAAATAGATCCTTTTTGAGAAGGTGAGTGTCTTAATTGAATTTTTATTTCACCTAACTCTAAAATGTATTGTTGCTGTTTTGTTAATACATTTGAAAATGTTTATTAAAGGAACATCAACCCAGAAGAAGATTACGTAATAGAGCTCAGTCTTGTGATATTCAAGCGTGGAAGAAACAATGTCAGCAATTGTTAAATCTCATATTTCAATGTGAAGATTCTGAGCCTTTCCGCCAGCCAGTAGATCTCCTAGAATATCCAGTAAGTACTTTAAAAAAAAAATAATGTCTTCGTTTACTAATTTGGTAATACAAGGCAACTAAACCCAATTCAATGATAAAATTGAAAAAGACTTTTGCCTGAACCTTTTAAGACTCCAAATAGTTAGTTTATGATTTTAACCTCTCCTTTTACCTATTGAGTGACTTTGGGCAATTCCTCTATTTTTCTTTGAACATTTTCTTTCTTTCCTTCCTTGCATCAATTCCATGAGTGTGTTATGGTAATTATCTTGGAAATAAGAATGACTACTTTCCCTCCAAGGATTGTAGAGATAAGATGAGATGAAACTATATCTGATGTAAGGTGATATTATTACACATTCCACTCATGGCAGTTTATGGCATTTATGAAATAACAAAATTACACACTTATTTGAGTGTTTATGCTTGCTGCCTTAGAAATCTCAATTTAAAGGTGATTTTTCTCCCATATTTCTAAATAGTTCAGATAGCATTTGTGGTTTCAAATGAATTAAAAATTAAATGTTCTATATAAAAAACACCATGATTCAAAAGTAGTATCCTCTGGGTTGTTGTTGTTTTAACATGAGGGTCCTTAAAAAATGTTGTGGAAATATTCTTCAAATTCCATCTTTCTAGGTGGATTTTGAAACAGCCCCTTGTATGTTTATCTTAAGTTTAAATGAATAGATAAATATAAAATAGCTTTTTTCCTCAAACACCTATAGAATCTTAAAGATTTCTCTTCCCGGTTTAATTCCAGCAATGTTGATATGCTGAGCTAATTCATATCCTCCCAAAAATACCAAGAAGAACTGAGCGTTTAATGCTATAGTGCTCTGGTTTCTAGTTCTTTCTGTATTTGGGACTGGTGGATTTCCCTGTGTTTCTTGTCTAATTTGCTTTTCCTATCAAAAACAAGTTTTACTTTCTTCAGTGCTTATAGATGTCTATATTCTGGATCCTGTTTTTTCTTAAGAGTGAAATAATGTCTTAGTTCTAGAAACACCAGCATTAACACTTTACAGAGATCACTGAAACCTTCAGCCACACTAAGTAATGGTGTTACAAACTAGGACAGTTAAAGAACTGTATCCTCTTGACATGTATATAATAATGCCTTCCATAAGGAAGAAAGTCTCTGCCAGAAACTCTAGGAACAAAGGAATGAAATTTTCTTAGCTTTGCGCACTAGGCATGGTTTTAGATCCAGCTTTATCTTTGCAGTGTAGAAAACCCTCATAGGTACTATCTCTGGGATGGCAAGCAAAATCAAAGTATATAGAGTACCACACACAGCTCTAGAGCATAGCTTGGGAAAAAATCAATCCACAGAGGAATCTATAAGAAGAAAAATAGAAGTCTTAGTGAAGATAACAATGATAAAAAAAATTACAAACCACATGAGGGACTGAGGCATCATTTTTTAAGACATTAGAAAATACAAATGGAAATACATGTATTGTGTTTCATTGAATTTCAGACTTCATCCACTGGAGGTTGACTTGCTTTGGGTACCACCAAGAAAAGGGAAAAATGCTAAGAGTGAGAATTGGTGTGTTTTTGTTGGTTTTTTTTTTTTTTTCATTTTGGCTAAAATAAATGAAGGCCTAAAAATCAAAAAGAGTAAAAGACCTAATTTGAAGGAAAGAAGGCATAAGGAAGTTTTTGTTTTTAAATACAACTTATAAAATAGTAAAAAATCATTAAAGTTTGCTACATCTTTAAGAATTAACTATAAGTTAAGTACACAGCTAAAGTAAGGATAATTAAGTTAGATTATGTTCATGTTTCAATTATGTCAAAATAATCATTTACTTTGACTTAGTCTCCATTAATTTATTCAATAGCATTTATTGAACAGTTACTATGTACTGATAAAGTTTGTACATGTTAAAGTTTAATGGTGTTTTTCTCAAGATGTACATAAAGCCATTTTGGAGCTAGTATAACCCTCCGTTTCCAAAGTAGAACTTTGTAGACAGTATAAAGTGAATATAAGATGGCAGATGTGGAACTCCCAAGACGTGAGTTTTATTTATGCTACTCTGGAGATTAGAGAAGTTGGCAACCCAGAAATACCAAAGATATAGACCAAAAATACTTCTGAAAAAATTGATTCACTCTAGTAAAAAAGACCAGGACGGGACAAACTTTTTAAAATCTCTTAGAATTCTTACTCCATCCAAAAAATCATAGAAAGATTAGCCGCTTCTGTTTTCTACCAGCAAAGGTCAAGTGGAATCTTCCCCTCCCCAAATGTTAGTGAAGACCACATAGGGATAACCCAGATTTTCACCCACACTTGACAGTGATGATGTTCCCAAACACTGTTCAATAGGTCAGGACTCAACCACCGCCACTCAGTACTAAGGCTGCTGCCCAGGTTTTCAATGGAAGCCACAGAGGGAACAGCAACAAGATTCTCCACTGTACCAGCTTGGAGGTCTAATGAAGAGCTGCTCTTTT
This sequence comes from Tenrec ecaudatus, assembly GCF_050624435.1. Lineage (NCBI taxonomy): Eukaryota > Metazoa > Chordata > Mammalia > Afrosoricida > Tenrecidae > Tenrec > Tenrec ecaudatus. The sequence goes on from NC_134536.1 coordinate 95,352,326, forward strand.
TCAGCAGTAACAAGAACCTCTTTTTCAACCCTTAAATTACTGTCATTGGAAACAAAGTACAAAAGCTGGACTTTCATAGTCACCTACTATTAATGAGGTAGCACTCCCTTTACCCATTAGCACAGTAGTTCTCAACCTTCTTAATGCCGTGGCCCTCTAATACAGTTCTTCAGGTTGTGGTGACCCCCAACCATAAAATTAGTTTCATTTCTAATTCATAACTGTAGTTTTGCTACTGTTATGAATTGGGCGACCCCTGTGAAAGGGTCGTTCGACCCCCAAAGGGGTCATGACCCACAGGTTGAGAATTGTTGCATGAAAACAAGTGAAGGGACTCGTTAAAACACTTTTTTTTTTAACACAATTACATCCAGAACTGTTTAGGCTTCCATTAAAACTCACTTGTCATACTAATAACTATGAAAATATCTGAGTAAGACAACCAACAGATGCCAATATTGTGAAAACACAGATGTTAGAATTGTCTGACAAAGCTTTTTTCAAGTTGCCTATCCAAAGAGCAATTTTAAATCTACATAATACAAACAAGAAAGTCAGTCTCAACAAATAAACATAAAGAACCAGGGGCCAATGTAAAACTAAAAATATAGAGTAACTGAAATACGGAACTTGGTGAAGAGGGAATTTGTGAATTTGGAGATTAAAGGGATAGAAAAGACCGGATCTGTTAAGTACAGAAGAAGTAGAGAATATGAACCTCTCCTAAGGACATTGGAGCTCTAAGAGAAGTGTCGGTGATATCCTTGTATCAAAACCAGCCAGCAAGTGGGTACAAAAGAAGAGAGCTAGATGTTATCCCTACTGGATATAAATGTAACACTTGTTAACAAAAATCAACAATTCGGTAATAAATAAATTACATACCAGTCAAATAAGACTGGTTCATTATTTGAAAATTGATCGTTGGTACATATCCATTGGTACAGAAAACAAAAGAACTCCCAGTGTTGCCGATTAAACCTGAAAACTGGGAATAGAGGGACATTTCCTCAACTTGACAAGTATAGTAAACCCAACAACATGCCTAAAATGTGTATCAGAATACTTTCCCTCTATGCTCGAGAATGAAGCAAGGATGTCCTTTCTCCAGTGCAGTAAAGCAAGGAGGGAAAAAAAAGTCTTAAGGGTTAGAAAGGAAGAAATGAAACTGTTTGTAAAATATGGCTGCAACCAGTATACAGTTTCCTAGACTTGCTGTTTGAAAGGGTAAATACCTTGAAAAATCTACGATCTGACATGCTTGTTTCTCAAAAAACAAACCCAGCAGACTGAAGTCATGTGTCTCGCTTCCTTATGGCCAGTTATATTTTATCATAATGTTAACTTGGTGCAAAGTTCAGTTATTAAAACTTTGAAAATTATAATTAAATACTCAGGTTATTGAACACTTATCATTTCCCCTATCAAAAGACTATTATATATTGATAATTTTATACTGTTTCTTCTGCTGACTTAAGTCTTAATGATTGCAAAGTTCGCGATTGTAATGAAATTGAGGTTATCAGACTTCAGTTCCTCATAATACAGAGAGAGTATCAAAAACCTTTAGGATTTATAGGTAGCGTGGAGTTTTAAGTTTACATCCAACTTATATATTTGTAGTGATAAAGTTTGTGTCATTACTCTTTTTTAATTCTCCTTTCCTAAATCAGTTCTATGCTTTTAACCCCCGCTATCCCACACACCCTCCATTCCATGGAGGAAAAAAGAACTTCCATGTGAAGGAAAAATACTACATAAATTTCAATAAAGGACAGAAAGATTAAATAGAAGAGGAACATTGATGAGAAAAACAGCTTTAAAATCCTAGAACTTGAATTGATCATAGCTATTGTCTGTCGATTCCCTTGCTGAGCTGTAATGCTGTGTGGTGATAATACTATCTGTTTCCCTCCTTAGGACTACAGAGACATTATTGACACGCCAATGGATTTTGCTACCGTTCGAGAAACTTTAGAGGCTGGGAATTATGAGTCACCCATGGAGTTATGTAAAGATGTCAGACTTATTTTTAGTAATTCCAAAGCATATACACCAAGCAAAAGATCAAGGGTATATGATTACATTATTCTCTCTTTATATGTTAAATGATAATATTAGTAGAAAGTGTGTTATCTAAAATTACTTATAAATTTTAGATCAAAAGAAGCCAAACTTTGTATTATATTCTTAATACTGTCTTCATGTTAAATTGCTCACCCCATTTCTATGCTGGTTCCCCCCCCCCCCAATAATATCAATGTCAGTTTTCATTGTTTATGGAATGTGTACTTTTCATGAACATTACAAGTTTCTTGGCATATGTAATAAGGTCACCTGGTCTTTAAGTCTTCCCATTATTTTCAACAATAGAAAAACATTTATGAGTAATAGCAAAAATTATATATATGCTCACACTGTAGGAGAAAGACGAGGTTATATGTTCCCATAATGATTGGCCGTCTCGGAAACCCTGAAGAGCAGTTCTACTCTATTCTATAGAATCACTGTGCGTCAGTATCAGCACCATGGGTTGGTTGTTTTATATACTCAAACTGAGCTTCAAAAAGTTCGTGGAAAACTTATTTTCCAGAACATTTTGAAGGCTCCTCATCTGTGTGTGCATATATATCATTTTGTTTTAGCCAGACAGAACATCTTAAAGAACCAGTGAATGGAAGTGACATAATGAAAAACCAATACTAGCTACAAGTAGCCATGGAAGACATTTATAACCTTCAGAGAGCGAATATAAACTGTGATAAATTTCAGGAGTAGTTGTATTAGGCATCTGATTCAGAGTAGGGCTGCCTTGAAGCATCTCAAAGCTTAGAAGATTCCTAATCTAAACAATTTAAGTGTAAAATTGCTTTCTGCTTTTTGCAACATTGCTAAATAATATTGTATATTGTTATCTTTACATTGTTGAATGTTTGAGCAGGATTTTGATTTTTTTCCCCCTCAGATTTACAGCATGAGTTTGCGACTATCTGCTTTCTTTGAGGAGCACATTAGTTCAGTTTTATCCGATTATCAATCAGCTCTTCGATTTCATAAAAGAAATAAAATTACCAAAAGGAGGAAGAAAAGAAACAGAAGCAGCTCTGTTTCCAGTAGTGTTGCATCAAGGTACTTGATTTCTTTTAGATAATTATGAACTGATCTGTAACTTTGACATCTAAATTATAGAACTTGGTGTTTTTTAATACTTCCTTTACTATTCCCTATATTGCAGAATGATATATTTGACATGCAAGTTCCTATGATGTGGAGGATTTTTAATCTTTTAACTAAACCTATACTAGTGTAAGTGCTTAATTCAAACTGCTAAATCTATACAGTAAAACAGCATTTTTAGGGTAGTGACGGCATCATGCTTTCTGTCATATAACTGTAGCATTTACAGCAATCCTTCACTAAATATCCACTTCTCAAAGGCTCACAATCATATGAAATCCACTACAAATCTCATATTTTAACATATTTCATAATAGTAAAAATATTGAATCCAACAGTATTTATGAAACTATTGTCTTAAAAAATCATTCACATAGCCTATGTGAATGACTAAACATATTATATTACCTTATTTACAGCCCTGAAAGGAAAAAAAGGATCCTGAAACCTCAGCTAAAGTCAGATATTCCTACCTCTCTGCTCGCTACCCCTACACGGTCAATACCACCAAGACAAAATGCTGCTCAGATAAACGGTAAAGCAGAATCCAGTTCTGTAGTTCGAACCAGAAGTAACCGAGTGGTTGTAGATCCAGTTAACACCGAGCAACCATCTACTTCTTCAGCAGGAAAGAATTTGATTTCAAAAGCAAATACATCTGCAACACCAGGGAAAACAAGTAAGACTCAGATACACCTTTTAAATTGAAGCATTCCTAAGGGCTTTTTATTTGTTTAGTCTTTTTTTGCTTTTGAAATACTTTTAACAAGAAACTAAGTCGAGGTTTACACAGGTCGGTGTTGTTGAATAATGTTTTTAATATGACAGCTCAGATCTAGAATCCCTGAATTTAAATCCTAGTGCCAGGCATGCTAGCAGCATGACAAAACCTGTCTCCTAATCTTTAAGTGACTAGGTATCTTCTAAATGGGTTGAACTATTTAAGGAGTTTTTAGTTTTATATACCATTTTCTGTGAAAGTCCATTTCCTAAAGTAGCTGTAAGCATTCCCCCAGAATGTTATCAACTCACCTAATTTAAGCAGGAAAAATATTTAGAAAGTTAAGATTGCTTCTAACTTAATGTTCAAAAATAGTTGTTTTTAAAACGTTGTATATGTGTGTATTTTAGTACTAGAGAATTCCATGAAACATTCCAAAATCTTGAATACAAATTCAAGTCCCGCTCCATCCAGTTGTCATGGCACTAAGATTAATTCTGCAAAAGAAAACATGGAAAAGGAGAAGCCAGCCAAGCGTAAAATGAAGTCTTCTGTACTCTCAAAGGCATCTGCTCTTTCAAAGTCATCAGCTGTCAATGATCAAGGTAAGGTGTAACTGCTGTCTTTCAAATACCGTAGAACCACCGCCATCAAGTTGATCCCCATGCATCCGTACCCAATGAGATAGCCTTATCTTTCTCCAGAGGAGCAGCTTGCGGTTTTAAACCACCTTACAGTTAGCTACCCAGCGCTTACGTGCGAGCACCACCAGGACTCCTGAAATAGAGCCCTCTTCACAAGCTACTTTTGCTGGAGTTGTAGTGGGTATTCTCATTTGCTTTTTACAAAACCTTTTTACAAAACCTAAATATTATTTTGGTCTTTTGTCCTGAATTCTCTAAAAACACTTAGTTGCACTAGAACTATTCATATGGTTCTAGCATTATAAGGGAAAGCTCAGTAGCTAATTTTGTTCATAATTTTTTACTTAGAAGCATCTAAGTGTGAGTACAGAATTATGATAAACAGCTATTAACTTAACAAAAATTACAGTACTACACCTAAATTAACAGTGCGGTGTACGAGAGATCTGCCCAAAGGAAATACAATGCAAGCCACATATGCAATGTCAAGTTTCCTAGGAGCCCTAATGAAAAACATTTTAATATATTTCATTAAACCAATTATATACCAAAATTATCATCTTATCATGGTAGTGTTTTAAATGCACTGCTTTAGTGTTTTAGTTAGATTTTCATTTAATATTCTCTCTCATATACCTAACTGCATTAGTTTGTAACCTTTTTACATTATATATTGCTTTGTTAATGTTAGTCTTTTCCCCAGAAAAATGTACACATATGTATAAGCCACACAAATTTTAGATAACATCAAGGGTTCCACTGAGTGCTTGAAGCCCCTATAGTGGGTACGTTTACTTGATAGTTAGACCCTACTCCCATAAACAGTCTTGGAAACCCACAGGGACAGTTCTACTCTGTTCTATAGGGTCAACTCATTGGCAGTGAAGGTAGTTGGTTTTGGGTTTTGGAAGTCAGTCTATGTAAAACAAAAAGATTTTAAGGCACTTTGAATGTGATGATTTTGTAGGCAATACTTAACTGTTTTAAGAGCCCTAGTAGACTAGTGGTTACAAATCAGGCTGGTAACCATAAGGTTGGGCCGTTCGAAAACAAATGCTCCATGGAATGTTAGAGTTATTCTAAAAAACTCCCAGGTTCTATACTGCCCTATAGGATTGCTGTGAGTTAACATTGACTTGATGACAGTGGTTTTGTTTTGTTTTGGGAGGAGGGGATGTTTGTTTTACACACATCGTATGGTTAAACCACTATTTTGTACTGTGAGAATAAGGTGAGGGTGTGGCTTTCTCAGATAATACTTCATTTTCATGAGTTTCTTGAACATTGTTTATAATTTAAAGCCCGGACCCATTATGTAGTCTCCTTACAGCAATTTCCATTTATTGTGGAATTTTAGTTAATGATGGTGACACACATTTTGATTGCTGTCTGAAATCAGTATACCTTTTGATTATTATTATCATTTTTCATGGGGATAGGGCTATTTTTAAAAAAAAACTGTTAAAAAATTTTTTGGATGATACAAAAATGTAGTGCTTGACCAAAATAAGTTTACTTTACTCTTATAGATAGGATAGGTGACAACTGTCAGACCAGTGATAGGTTTTACAAAGAAAAATTATTATGGCAGAAATATTCTCAAACCTCTTGCTTAGGATGATGGAGGGAGTGGAGTTCCTTTGTATTTTGAGAATTCCAGAAAAATACTTAGATAATAAATTCTTTTTGTCAAGAGATTCTTGTATTTTTTGGTGTTTGCCCCCCCCCTTTTTTTTTTCTTTAGTCATAGATAAGTATTCAGATGATAAATACCTACTCAAATTTAAAGATCGTAAGTTTTAAATTAATATATCTTCCCATAATTGAGTTGATTGGGGGTAGAAATAGAGAGAAACTGTTGAATGAGGTAAACAACAAAGTGCCTTATACTTTTTGAGCTGTAGAAAGGTAGTGGGGTCGTGTTTTGAATAATTTTTTTAAATGCTCACACATAGAATGTTTAGTAAAAGCAGTAGGAATAGGAAACTTTAATTCTACTGCTGTCATCTGTTTATAGTATTAACTTAGGTTATTTGTTCTCGGCCTCATTTCCCCCACATGGTAAATGATTCTTGGATGATTTCAGTAAGGTTATTTAGCTTTGAGTTTTAATTAGGAAGCAAATGAAACCATTAAACTGTTGGTGTTTTATAGGTATTTTTTGTAAAATGATTAAAATTATGTCACTACTAAAACCTTTTCAGTGATTAGATTTGAGGGGAAAACTAAAATCAATTCCATAAGTTAAACTGTTCTATTGTGTTCTATTTTAGCAGATTGTAAGAACAATGCTCTCATACCAGCAAGTATTCAAGTCAATGGTCATGGAGGGCAGCCCTCAAAACTTGTGAAGAGGGGACCTGGAAGGAAACCTAAGGTAGAAGTTAATACCATCAACAGTGGTGGTGAAGTTATACACAAGAAAAGGGGTAGGAAGCCCAAAAAGCTTCAGTATGCAAAGCCCGAGAACTCACAGCAAAATAATGTGCATCCCGTCAGAGATGAAGTAGTTCCTTCTTCAACATGCAATTTCCTTTCTGAAACTAATACTATTAAGGAGGATATGTTACAAAAAAGGAGTCGTGGAGGCAGAAAACCCAAACGGAAGATAAAGGCACAAAAACTAGACTCAGATCTCATTGTTCCTCCACGTGTTAAAATGTTAAGGAGAAGTAACCGAAAAAAGACAGATGACCCAATGGAAGAGGAGGAAGAATTTGAAGAACTTAAAGGCTCTGAATCTGAACCACACATGAGAACTAGAAACCAAGGTCGAAGGACAGCTTTCTATAATGAGGATGACTCCGAGGAGGAGCAGAGGCAGCTGCTGTTTGAAGACACCTCTTTGACTTTTGGAACTTCTAGTAGAGGACGAGTCCGGAAGTTGACTGAAAAAGCAAAAGCTAATTTAATTGGTTGGTAGTTTGTAACAAAATATTTTATTTCAAATCTATAAAGCAGGTACAGTTAAGGAATAAGTAGAAGTAAGGCTTCTGCTTCCTTGCTGCTATGGTGGATTAAGGAATGTTAGGGTTTGATTTGCAAAAAAACAAACTTACAAGACACTTCACTTCTTTAAATGAATATATATATAAATATATACATATATATTTTAAATGTTTGCTATTTATTGCCCTTAGATAGGTTATGCATTTCAACATTTTGTTCACTGTTTGGGAAAAAAATTGAGAACCTATAATGAATTCCTGATTTATTTATGGAAAAGACAGTTCTGCTACACTCATATTCCTAGTGATGAAAGCATTTCATCTTAAAAGTGAATGTTTATTTTTGAGCAAGCAAGGTACATTTCTGTTGATACAGAAGTTGTGCCCCTAGAAAGACAGATGTTACAGAGTAGCAGTAAATAAGAAATGTGTCCCCAGCAAAATTTTAAATTCCCAACATTTGATACCCTAAAAAGTGTAATTTTACTTATAGAATCTCTAGAGGAGGCTTTTGCTTTATTCCATTTCTGCCAAACTTAAAAGAAAATGTACTGATGAAAAGGAAACATATCCACATTGGAAATCATTTGACTGTCTAATTTTTCAGACCTTGATTCTTATATCGATCACTCAATCTCTGTTTACTGTGCCAAAGACTGAGAATCAGTGCAGTGGAAAGCCTGTTTTTGACTGTCAGGACAACATAAAATTTTCAGTATGGAAAAGGCTATATATTATTCTACAGAGCAACTTATTAAAAGAGTTATGCTGAGATGTATCTTTTTTGGTACGAATAGTGAAAGATAATGCACTGGTGGGTCCTTTGACAGAGATGTTATAGAGAAAATGTTTAAGTGGTTAAAGGATTCAAGGAAAATACAGGAAAAAGGTATGGGATTTGATGTTTACCTATCAATTTGGATTAATGTCATTTCTAAATTTTTGTCAGCTATAAGTTAAAATGAATTTCGAAGAAACATGTCTGTGTGTATATATTGATAAATGGGTATAATTAAATATATATACAAACACATACTTATATACTATTACCCAGGTATAAATTCTTTTTTCAGGATTTTTTAGATAGTGCTAGAATAAAAATAATTTTAAAATGTCATACTTTATAGTTTAATTTTAAGGGGAAGATTGGTTATTTTCCATTATAAAAGGTTAAAATAGGCCAAATCACTTTTTATGCAATCATGTTTTATACAGTGGTCTCATTGCACATTGTGTTTTTTCTGCACTTTTTACCGTATCCTTATCACGCTGGTATGTCAATATACACCCTAAAGAAAAATTCCATTTAATGATTGTGCCTTGTATTCTATTTTTTTTTCATCATTAGTAAAATTAAGTTGTCTATTGTAAATGATAACTATATGACTTAGGAGAATGTATTGCTATATGTACTGCCCTGGAAAAGGAAAGCAGTTATTTATTTGTTTATGGTACATTTAGTTGTTTTATACCTTAAAAACCAACATAAATACCACTTCTATTGTTTAAAATTTTCCATTTTTTAAAGGTATAAAGAATGTAGTATTTTCGGAAGACTGGTATGGTACAAAAATGTAACCAAAATTTTCAGATACTACATTTTCAAAAGTGAGGATGGGAAATTATGTATCAGCATGACCACCATATAGAAAAATAAAGACTAACATTGAACCCTGGCAAACTACATTACATAATTATTTCTTATTATGGCAAGGATAAATATATTCGGTGTCATTTAATTGTCTTAAAGAAGAATGGAAAGGGATCATTTGGGCTTTTTAGATCATTTGTAACCAAATTTGTACAGAAATCCTCCTGTGAAATTAAGTAAATTATTTTCCAGGGTTGAATGGATTGCTGTGATCTTTACGGTTGAAAATATAATTCAAAGTTTTCAGGGGTTTTGTTTTTCCTTTTTGTATATTTATTTTTTTCTAACAAGTTATTTAACTACAGTTAAAACTCAGTAGCTAAACTCTTTATAATGCAGAAATGGATGGCCTGGTTGTATAGTAGAATGAGTCAATTACACCACTGAAAATAATAGTATGTATGTTTGAAATTTAAGTCACTTAGTCTTTTGAGGGCAATCTACGTATTTGAAATAGAAAATTTCCTGATGTTATCTGCATTGCACTAGAGAAATTAAGACTATTAAATCCATTTTTATTAAAAATTATTACTTTAAGCTGTGCACAGAGAAAGGAAAAGCATACAGTGGTTGAGTAATGTACCTCTAATGCGGTATATGTATTCTAACTCTTGAGCAAAGAAAAGAAGATTTAACATCTTCCTGCAACAAGTAAATGTATTATTCCTGTTCTCAAGACACTAAGTTTTACCTTATTTGAATATTATTAGATACTGGTTTCTTAAAGCAAAAATGACATGGATCACATTCTTTGTAATTGAAATACTTGATGTATTAATGCTTTACGAGACATATTTGAGTCTATATTTTTATAACTCAAATCCTATACATTGCAAAAGTTGACTTAGGAATTGAAGGCTTCACCATAATCATTGTTTTGCTGTACCACTTAAAAACAATGCACTTCTCTAAGACAGAAACACCATGTGTGTATTGTCTATAGACCAAAAGGAAGAAAATGTTGGCAGTAGTCCTAGATAAACAGACCAAAATCTCAATTTATTGAAATTTTGAGAAATAGAACTTCTTACATGAAAGAAAACTATAAATCCGCCTTTATATTATCCACCTTACCCTCCTTCCAGCCCCCCAGTTTCAAGTCCCAAATGATTCTTGGAAGTTCTCCATACAGATTATAAATATTAAAAATTAATTATCTGACTGCTCAGTCTCTCTATAGTCCAAAAACCCTGGACTATTTGTAGTAAGATTTTTATCCCAAGACATTGTGGTGTTGGGGTATTTTTGCATATATTTGTGAACTAAAGATTTTTCACCTCGTTTTCATTGCCATGCTTCACGGTTTAACGACTGTTTAGTGACACTATAACAGACTCCTTTCTGTAACTAGAGAGTAGAACATTTGGGTCTTGGTAAGGTCAATCAGACTTAGAAACCAGTTACGTTAGAATCACTGATTGAAGGAGGTCGTCTCTGCAGTGTGTATACGGTCTTCTGTGCCGTTCGGAGCAGTGTTTACATGTTTTGAAAATTTTATTTGTAGGTTTAACAGCATTTTAACTTTAATTCTGACACACACACACCCCTAATCCCTCTCCAATCTCACTAGGAAGCTATTTCAAGTTTTCAGCTTATCTGATGAAAACAAATTTAATTTTTTTATCTGAACTTTAAGTTGAAAGGACCAAGATACTTGAGTAACTGAAGTGTTACAGAAATTATATTATTGAAAATCATAAGGAATGTACTTTTATATTCAGTGAATTTATACCTAGAAAGTATTCCTAACATAACAGGGTGAGCAGTGAATTTGGCTATATTAGGTGAGCATTTATTTCTCTTAAGATTGGAAAAAGATATTTTCTCTGTTTTCCTCCTTAGACTCCCCTCCCGCCTGTCACATTTCCAAGCATTTTAAACTCAAGTTACCAAGTTTGCTAAGAACACTCCCACCCCCCTCAACTACTCCTAGCCAAAAACTACCAGTGAAAAATCAGACTCTAAGAAGAGGTCAGATTGAGTCAGAAGATTTTAAAAACCACATTGTCACTTCAGAGATTAACCTTGTACACACTTTGTAAAGCAGCAAATAGAAAATATTTTGACCTATGAATACTTGTTTTTAGTTTTGATAGCTCTGTGTTGAAATACTCTGTAAATGCAGATAAGATCATCAGGAAATTAACCTTATATGGCACAAACCAAATACACAGTAGTGGATGGTTGAGTTTCTCCATTTAAGAAACTTAAGAGGAAAAGGTTCAAGATGGTATTTATGTACATGCATATAAAGGCATGCATACATGCTGGTTAAGGTTGTGGGTGTTGATTTATCACAATGATAAACTTTAAAATTATACAAAAGTTACATTTTTGGACCATATTAAAACTACAAGACAGGAATATAACTAAAGATCTTTTTAGACTACTTAAGTCCTGTCACGTAATATTTAGACATGTGTAGAATGTAGTTCACTTTTTAAAAAGTAACTGACCTAGAGGGTTAATACTGAAACTGACACATTTTCAAATTAAAATTATGCTTATTTTGTACAGAAAATGATGTTACAACGCAAGCAAATCTGTTGTATGTAATAAGTAACAGAGTTTAAAAGCAAATTAATTATTTAGCTTTATTGAAGTTTTTTTTTTCACTTCCAGAAACCTGGAGTTTCATGTTATAAATGGCAGTCTCACACCAAGGTAGCAGTGCCCCTTCTTTTTGTACATATTGATCGGACCTTTCTTTACTGTAATGTGGACACTTTCTATGTTAGTTTTTGATGCATAATTCTTTGAATCCTTTTATACAAAATAGAATGTATGTGTAAGAACTGTCCCCTCAATGTAGTAACTACAAACTTATTTTTAAATAAATAGAAAACTTGTTTTTCTAAGCTGCTTTGTTAGAGCCTCGTGATTTCTTTTCTTTTGGGGGTTTGGTTTTTGTGGAAGCGCTCCTTAGATAATTTTAACAAGCACTTCACACTAAAAAACCTAAACACGAAGTAGTGCTTAACTATTGGCCTAGCAGTTCAAAATCATCCTAGGATGCTGTGCAAGTGAAGCCCTCGTCGACTTCAAAAAAGTAGCAGCCTTGAAAATCCTGTGGAGGGCAGTTCTTAGCACATGGGGTCCTCAAGAATGGAAATCTGGCTGGTAAAGTAATTTGCATTTATGTGTTCACTTAATCATTTTATTGGGGGCTCATACAACTCATCACAAACCATACCTTCAAAGAATACCAATTTAGTGTAAATAATATGAATAGGTTGAAGCAATCATGTAAATCTGTGTGAAAGAAATTACTAAATTGAGGAAAGGAAAACATCCCTTAGCTTTTTCCTTCTAAAAGGATGCTTGTACTAAATGCCACAAAAAGTCCAGGGACAGACAGACCGCTTCACGGGTGAACCCTACTAAACATTCAAGGATTAGCTGACACCAAGTCTCCCCAAATGATTGCAGAGGAGAGAAAGAGATAGGAAACTTCCGAATTCATTTTATGAAGCAAGTATAACCTTGAACTCTCAAACCCACTTGAAGATAATTGGACAGTCCCTCGTGGAAGTGTTAAGTCCAGAATGCAGGATAGTACTGGATGGAATCCACAACTACCCTCTAGTTCTTTACTATTTCCTCCCCTCCCTATTGGTTCTTGTCATACACCTCATGAACCTAGGTAAACATGAGTATGCTTGTGTGAATAATTAAGATCATATGATACATGAAAGATAACCCTTCAGAAACAGTAATAGGAGTAATGATTCCCTGAGAAGAAATGGTAGAAGAGGGGGAGCTGATGACTATAACCCCACAAGAGGGGAAGAAATTACAGAATTTTAGGTGACATACATAATTTTTTAAGTGGTCCTTGTGGGGAGGGGAAGGAAGGGGTAAAGGGGAACTGATAGCAAAGAGTTCAAGAAGAATGAAAACATTTAGAAACTGATGAAAACAATTGTGAAGTATGTTGATCTAATTGAATTACGAATTGTTAAAAGCTCACAAAACAAATAAAATTGAACTATATATATGTGTATATATAATACACACACGTAAATGAGAGGAGGTACCCAAAACTGGAAAAAAATACTTTCAAATCTATGTATTTAAACTTTTTACAAAGCTTATTGTCAAAATACTCTGTTATAATTTGTCAAATCTACAATTCTATTCTTGGAAACATTTTGCAAACTCAACTGTTTGGTTGGCAGTTTTTTTTCCTTCACCTGTCATCAAATCTCTGTCCTCCTGTCCCTGTTCATTTGCAGAAACAAAAGAGGACGGTACATGGGGCAAGAGAGGCATGCTGTTTTGCCCAAAATTGGCACACACATAGTTTCACGAGCAGGTACATTGTTGGGGCAAAACCAGTCCATCTGCCACAAATCAGGCCTTTTTTGTCACGTTATGCAATCATTTCAATACCTCTAAATAAAAAGCTTGATTAACAGTCTGACCTGGTAGAACAAACTCCATATGTAATACAAGTCAACATTTTTGTCCATTGGGAAATTGATGGATGTCCATAATGAGGTTTGTCCTCAATCATATTTCACTTTTATTAAATCATTTTACTGGGAACTCATACAACTCTTGTCACAATCCATACAGACAACCATTGTGGTAAGCACATTTGTACATTTGTTGCCATCATTCTCAAACATTTGCTTTCTACTTGAGCCTTTGATACCAGCTCATTTTACCCCCTCCCTCATGAACCCTTGATAATTTATAAATTGTTTTCTCATATCTTACACTGTGACGTCTCCCTTCACCCACTTTTCTGTTGTCCATCCTCCAGGGAGGTTATATGTAGATTCTTGTAATCGGGTGCCCCTTTCTATCCCACCTTCCCTCCACCCTCCCTGTATTTACACTCACCACTGGTCCTGAAGGAATTACCTGTCCTGAATTCCCTGTGTTTCCAGTTCTTATCTGAATCAGTGTCTCTGGTCTAGTCAGATTTGTAAGATAGAATTGGGATCATTATAGTCAGGGAGAAGCATTTAAGAACTGGAGGAAAGTTAGTTGTATGTTTCATCATTGCTACCCTGAGACCTGACTGGCACGTCTCTTCCCCACAACGCTGCTGGTGTCCTGTTGCCTACAGATGGGCTTTGGGTCTCCACTCTGCACTCCACGATTTTTTTGTTCTTTTATGCTTGATACCTGATCCCTTTGACATCTTGTGGTTACACAGGCTTGTGTGCTTCTTCCATGTGGACTTTGTTGTTTCTTAGCTAGATGACTGCTTGTTTATCTTCGAACCTTTAAGACCCCGAACTCTATCTTTTGATAGCTGGGCACCATCAGCTTTCTTCACCACCTTTGCTTATGCACACATTTGTTTTCAGTGATCGTGTTGGGAAGGTGAGCATCATGGAATGCCATTTTAGTAGAACACAATGTTCTTGCATTGATTACGTACTTGAGTGGAGGTTCAGTGTCCATCAGCTGCTTTAATACTAAACCTGTAAATACATGCATGTAGATCTATTTCCCCACCATCCTATATAAATATATTTACGTACATGCCCTGATTTAGACCTCTCTAAGTGCCCCTTGCCTCATAGTTATTTCCTCTATTTCCTTTTACTTTCCTCTTGTCTCACTATCATGCTCAGCCTTCATTTGGGTTTCAGTAATTTCTCTCAGTTACATTGAATTGGAAAAACTGATTACCAAATTCATATAGAGGAAGAAGAAGCCCAGAATTAGCAGAGAATTCCTCCAGAAGAAGGACAAAGTGGGAGGGCTTGCTCTACCTGACTTTAGCATATATTATATGGCCCCAGTAGTAAAAACAGTGTGGTACTGGTATAATGACATTTATTCAGACCAATGGAAAAGAGCTGAAAACCCAGAAATAAAAACATCAGCATACAGGCAACTAATCTTAGATAAGGGCTCCAAAAATATCAAATGGTAAGTTGATGCCCTCTTCAATAAATGGTGCTGGAAAAAAATGGATATCTACCTGCAGAAAAACGAAGCAAGACCTTTACCTCACTCCATGCACAAGAATAAACTTAAGGTAGATCACATCTTACGATATAACTCCAAACAATTAGTGCCATTAACGAGGGAATTGGGACAAACTTGGGAACCTTGGCACAAGGAATACATAGGCTATCAGAAATAAGGAAGAAAACAAACAGGAGTCATAGACAAGTGGGATATACTGAAGTCACCTGTGTACATTGAAAGAATTCACCAAGAGTAACGAGAGCCCACCCACCCACCGACTGGGAAAACATCTTTAGTAATGACACATCAGACAAAGGCCTTATTACTAAAATCTATAATACTAACTTACAATAAGAAAAACTAACTGCCCACTGAGGAGGTGGACAAAGGACCGGAACAGAAGTTTCACGGGCAGAAATCCAAATGGCCAACAGACATGAGAAAATGTTCCCAATCATTAGCCGTAAGAGAAATGCAAATTAAAGCAACAATGAGGTGCCACCAAACACCCTCGAAGATAGCCCACTTAAAAAAATCAGAAAGCAACAAGTATTGAGGGTCTGTGGGGAGATTAGAACTCCACTGCTGGAGTAACTGTAGGTATGTACAGCCACCATGGAAATCGGTTTGGCAATTTCTAAAACACGGAAATTGAGCTGACATACAACCCAGCAATCCCCCTACTGGGCATATACCCAGAAGAGGCAAGAAAGAAACCATGGGCAGACATCTCTGCTCCAAAGTTCATCACGGCACAGTTCAAAATCGCAAGGAGTTGGAAATAATCCAAATTCCCAACAACAGACGAATGGATTAAAAAAAACTGGTACATACAGTGGTATGTTGTTTTGTTGTATACTGTTGCTTGGTTTTGCACTGTCTTGTTTTTGTGCATGTTGTTATCTCCGAAGGTCTGTCTAAATAAGATAGGCTGGATGAACTATCTGGAGGAAGAAATGGCTATCTACCTTCAGAAAAACAAAACAAGACCTTTAACGACAGTTGCGGGGGACCGACAGTTCTGGGGGAACATGGAATAAGGGTACATGTGGGGTAAGGAAGTGGTGTTAACAAACCCAGGGACAGGGAACAACAAGTGACCCAAATTGGTGGTGAGGAGGGTGTGGGAGGCCTGGTAGGGCAAGATAAAGGGTAATGTAACAAAGAGGAATTGCTGAAACCCTGGTGGGGACTGAGCATGATAGTGGGACAGGAGGAAAGTCAAGGGAAATAGAGGAAAGAGCTGGGAGGCAAAGGGCATTTATAGAGGTCTAGATGAAGACATGTTTATATGCAAATATATACGAGGATGGGGAAATAGATCTATGTGTGTATATTTATAGGTTTAGTATTAAGGTGGTGGAAGGACCTTGGGCCTCTACTCAAGTACTCCCTCAATGCATGAATACTTTCTTCCATTAAATTGGAACTCTATGATGCTCACCCTCCAGACACAACTGCTGAAGGCAAAGTGGGTGAACAACCAAATGTGGTGAAGAAAGCTGATGGTGCCCGGCTATCAAAAGATATAGCGTCTGGGGTCTTAAAGGCTTGAAGGTAAACAAGCAGCCATCTAGCTCAGAAGCAACAAAACCCATACGGAAGAACACAGCTTGTGTGATCACGTGGTTCAAAAGGGATCAGTTATCAGGCATCAAAGAACAAAAAAATCATATCATTGGCTGCACACCTCCATGATACGATCGCCAAAGACAAACAGGTGCATAAGCAAATGTGGCAAAGAAAGCTGATGGTGCCCAGCTATCAAAAGAGATAGCATCTGGGGTCTTAAAGGCTTGAAGGTAAACACGCGGCCATCTAGCTCAGAAACAAAGCCCACATGGAAGAAGCACACCAGCCTGTGCGATCACGACGTGTCGAAGGGATCAGGTATAAGGCATCATCAGGAAAAAAAATCTTACCATAATGAATGAAGGGGGAAGTGCAGAGTGGATACCCAAAGCTCATTTGTCGGCCACTGGAGACCCCCCCTGCAGAGGGGTCTAGGGGAGGAGATGGGTCAGTCAGGGTTCGATGTAGCACCAATGAAGAATACAGCTTTCCTCCAGTTCCCAAATGCTTCCTCCCCCCTAATTATCATGATCCAAATTCTACCTTGCAAATCTGGATAGAGCAGAGGATGTACACTGGTGCAGATAGGAGCTGGAGGAACAGGAAATCCAGGGTGGATGATACCTTCAGGAACCAGGGATGAGTGATGATACTGAGAGGGTAGAGGGTGAGTGGGTTGGAAAGGGAACCGTTTACAAGGATCTACATGTGACCTCCTCCCTGGGAAAGGGACAGCAGAGAAGGGGGTGAAGGGAGACTCCGGATAGGGAAAGATCTGACAAAATAACAATCTATAAATTATCCAGGGCTCATGAGGGAGGGGAAAAAAAGAGGACCTGATGCAAAGGGCTTAAGTGGAGAGCAAATGCTTTGAAAATGATGAGGGCAAAGAATGTACAGATGTGCTTTATACAATTGATGTATGTATAGATTGTGATAAGAGTTTTATGAGTCCCTAATGTTTTTTTTTAAACTGGTACATAAATTGGAGTACTATGCATCGCTAAAAAGCAGTGAACACATAAAGCATATCGCCAAATTGGAAGATCTGGAGGAAATTATAATAAGTGAAGTAAGCCAAGCACAAAAGGACCAGTACAACATGAATCTGCTAAGTTTATAAAAAAAAATGCAAAAAGGACACAGTAAAAGCTACTCTATACACTCTATAGTGTTTATATACTCTAAACACTCCAGGGGTGAGGTCCAGGTAGTATGGCAGGGGCCTGACCAAATCAAGGGGTATATATGGTAGTCAACTAAACAGGAGGGTTGGGGAGGGGGGGGGAGAAGTGTTGCAGGGGAATTGGGCACTGACCACCCCAAGGGGAGGGTATTGTTTGCCCACAGGGAAAGAGAGACCAGACTTAAATCCAGTGTTCTGGGATGAGAATGCAGTGTGCTGGCATGGAGAGGGGAACCAGTGGGTGCCCTGAGGGCTGGGCCCCCTACCAGCTATATGGAAAACTGCACCTCCCCTCCAAAATAATTTAGAAGACAGCATTGAAACTGCAGCTAGGGGAGAGGGGCATGTCTGAGCAGAGCACACGGGAGCAAATGAAGTTGGGAGGAAGAGAAAGTGGAGCACATCCTGGCCCACCAGGCCTGGAAGATGATATCCCTGCTCCGAACAGCCAGTACGCAGAGTAGCTGATCCCACCATGAGACACGACGTCCCTTGCTGACCCATGACTCTCCAGGGACAACACTGGAGACTCCGGGTCGGGATTGGCCTGGTCTGATCCCATGACACCAAGGCAAAACACTAAGGGCGTGCAGCAGAGCAATGGGGGAGCAGAGCAGGGAGCTCCCGAGGGAGTACAAAGGACAGAGTCTGGGGCCAGATTGTGGCACCGCATTGGACATGACTGGAGGACACACCTAGAGGTAAAAATCAGATCTTGGTCAATTTACATATTTCACATTTTTTGTATGAGAAAACTCGTACATTTGAGTTTCTCTCATAGCGCTGCCCTTGTAAACAACTATCACAAGTTTCTGCAGCATTTTCCCCCTAGCAAGAAACAAAATTTCATAGCCTCACACGGTTCTCTTAAATCAGCAATCACAATAAAGGTTTGAGTGAAACTGCTTTTACAAAAAAATTCACTGTGACTGGAAAGAACCTTCTCAGGCAATGGCACTGGGTGCACTGACTCAGCAAGCTACTTGATGCTCAGCTCCGCCCAGTGCAATGTGGGGGGTGGGGGTGTTAACCAAGTTGGATTCATTCCAGGCATCTGAGTGGTTCAACCGTTAAAAAAAAGAAAAAGTCCATGATATAAATAAAAAGGATACAGTAAAAAGGAGAAACGGGGCCCACCAGGCCGTGAGGACAATGTTCCAAATTAGAGCAACCAGTCCACAGAGAGGACCACGACGCCCCTCACTGACCCATACCCCTACAGGGGACAACACCAGAGACACAATGTGGGAATTGCATCCGATCTGATCCTGCCCACACTGTGGCAAAAAAAAAAAACTAAGGGGGTGAAACAGAACAACAAGGGATGGAGCGGCGAGGCCCCCAGTGAATGCTGAAAAAGGTGGACTTTTGGGGCCAGGGTGTGGTGCCCCAACAGACTGGACTGGAAAATACTCCTAAAGGCCAACAAACAATCCTTGAACTAACTACAAACTTTTCTTGTTTTGTTTTGTTGTTTTTTGTCATTGGTTTGTTGTTTATTGTTGCTTGGTTTTGCTCTGTCTTGTTTTTGTATTATCTCTGCAGCTCTAAATAAGATCGCTGAACAATCTGGAGGAGAAAACAAGGGGACCGACTGCTCCTGTGGGGGGACAGGAGAGAGGGAGGTGGGGGGAAAGGTAGTGGTGTTAGCAAACCCAGGGACAAGGGACCAACATGTGACCCAAATCAGTGGTGAGGAGGGTCTGGGAGGTCTGGTAGGGCATGATCAAGGGACATGTAACCAAGAGGAATTGCTGAAACCCTGGTGGGAACTGAGCATGATAGTGGGACAGGAGGAAAGTCAAAGGAAATAGAGAAAAGAGCTGGGAGGCAAAGGGCATTTATGGAGGTCTAGATAAAGACATGTATAAATGTAAATATATTTATATATTAGGATGGGGAAATAGATCTATGTGCATATATTTATAGGTTTAGTATTAAGGTAGCAGAAGGACATTGGGCCTCCACTCAAGTACTCCCTCAATGCATGAATACTTTTTTCTATTAAATTGGCATTCTGTGATGCTCACCTTCCTGATACAACCGCTGAAGACAAAGTGGGTGAATAAGCAAATATGGTGAAGATAGCTGATGGTGCCCAGCTATCAAATGATATAGCGTCTGAGGTCTTAAAGCCTTGAAGGTAAACACGCGGCCATCTAGCTCAGAAGCAACAAAGCCCACATGGAAGAAGCACACCAGCCTGTGCAATCACGAGGTGTCGAGAGGATCAGGTATCAGGCATCATCAGAACAAAAACTCTTACATAGTGAATGAAGGGGGCGGGGTACAGAGTGGAGACCCAAAGCACATTTGTCGGCCACTGGAGATCCCCTTGCAGAGGGGTCTCAGGGAGGAGATGAGCCAGTCAGGGTGCGATCTAGCAATGATGAAAAATATTACTTTCCTCTAGTTCCTAAATACTTTCTCTTCGCCTCCCCACCCCCCACCCCCACACTCCCTACTATCATGATCCCAATTCTACCTTCAAGTCTGACTAGACCAGAGGATGTACACTGGTGCAGATAGGATAGGAGTTGGGAGCGCAGGAGCCCGGGGCAGATTGTCCTTTCAGGTCCAGTGGTGTGAGTGGCGATACTGGGAGGGTGGGTTGGAAAGGGAACCGATTACAAGGATCTAATGTGACCACCCTGGGGGGTGGACAATGGGGAAATGCGTGAAGGGAGACGTCAGACGGTACGATATGACAAAATAATTTGTAGATTATCAAGGGTTCATGGGGGGGGTGTAGTGGCGAGGGAGGGGAAAAGATGGGTACCTGATGCAAGGGGCTTGGGTGGAGAGCAGATGTTTTGAGAATGATGAGGGCAATGAATGTACAGATGTGCATTACACAATTGATGTATGGATTTTGATAAGAATTTTATGAGCCCCTAATGAAACGATTAAAAAACACAGGAAAACGTGGAACAGACTTAGTGGTCAGTAACATGAAGTCCTCCGGGAATATGGCCCTTACTCACTTGGGTCTGCAAGTGGACACAGCCTTGGAGCGAAAGAATCAACTATTGCAGAGTTCAGATGGTTATAAAGAAGGCAAAACAGGAGTAAAGGAGTGAGGTGAGGGTAAATTGAGATGTCAATGGATGTGGTGAAACAAAATGTGTAAATTGTTGAAATGTGAAACATGATCGTTTTAACAACAAAAGGTTTGATATGTAAATGTCTCCTGGTGCTAAGCACACAGAGGTTGGAAAAGAACCAGAGGAGAAGACACTGTTCACTCTTAAGTTGAGGTTCTTTCCTGCTGGGAGCTGTGCTATTGGTGGTCCCATTTCCAGTGTGGTCCCTCAAGGGGAACAGGGCTCAGTAAGAGTCCAGCAGTCAGGGAACAGCTGGGAACAGCGGAATGGCTGGCCAGTTCTGAAAACCGTACAAATCGCAGTGGAAAATTGTCAGACACTATGCCAGACGATTAGCCCCGCAGGTTGGAAGGGATTCAACATGTTAATGAGCAGACTCGACAGCAGTGGTTCTCCACCTTCCTCATGCCACGACCCTTTCAACAGTTCCTCATGTTTTGGTGACCCCCCAACCATCAAATGATTTTCATTGCTACTTCATAACTAATTTTGCTACTGTTATGAAGCACAAATAACCAGATATGCAGGATGTATTTTCATTGTAACGAATATAATTAAAACATAATGATTAATCACAAAGCAGTATGTAATTCTATATTGTGAAATATTTCTTTCGAATGCCAAGTAAATGAAATTTTGTCATGTCGCATGGGTGACAGTCTTCCTGCCGGCACTTAGGCGGGCATATCTGCATGTGAGTGGACCCACCTGGAGATGATAGAGGAGCGGTGTTTCAGGTCCTAAGATTATCAGTAATATGTGTTTTCTGATGGTTTTAGGCAACCCTTGTGAAAGGGTCATTTGACTCCCAAAGGGGTCGCGACCCACAGTTTGAGAACCACTGCTCTAGCTAGAGTCAGCTTTCGTATGGGAAAGGGGTAAAGCTTTCCAGACCTTCATTTGCTCCTTGAGCGCAGCAAACGTCTACTAGTTGGCACATAGACTCTGTACTACGTGCAAAACTGCATCCCGTGTGGCACTGTCGGTCTCCCAGTCCCAACTTTTAAGTTAACTATGGAGCTGAGAAACCATGCTCAAACTGACATCCTATAAAACATTATTAGTAAAAACATGGGTAAAATGTTCTATTTTATTTCTCTGAAGACATAACTTATTTTTTTTCTATTTAAAATTTGTAAAAGTAATGTTACCATAACAGTAAGACAGTATAAGTAGTATAGGGATTTAGATTAATTAGTCTCTTATGAGAAAACAAACATTGTTCATTTTTAAAATTAAATGCATGGTTGTAATACATAGAAAATATAGTCAACTTTTTAAGCCCAAATGATCAGTCTTATTTGTCTATTCACTTTACGAATTTAATACTAATAAAAACTATGAATTAAATTCCTCTAAAAAGAGCATTGTTTTTAGCATCTCTTAGAATAATTTATACTTGTTTCCTTATTTTATCTGAATTGGGGATATATTGATAAAAACTGGTATCTCTACAAACCAACCAGAAAAGTGCTTGAATTTAAAGTTCATGAAGAAATATTTTGGTATAATACCCTGTGGTGGTAGAAAATAATATACTTAAACAATAAGTAGTTATAAACTTTTCTCAACACAGATACAGAGATCTTACAGTTTCAATCAACTACAAGACAAATTAAATATAAACACAACTTCTCACCAGTCCAAATTGCAAACAGCTCCTCTCTTAAATGACTTAAGTTCACAGGTGACAGACGAGGAGGGAAACAAGGCTTCTCACCCAAGAGAAAGTAGAGCTCCTCTAGCCAGTGCATCATAGAACGAAATTCTCCATCAGAGTTACTATCATGTATTACTAGACTCAATCGGAGTTGTCATACCCATTGTAATAGCTACATAGACCTCACAAAATTCATGATTAAAGGGTTTATTAAGGAAGTAAATAAGTTGTTCAGTAGCATCCTGGTATTCAACCACATCAGTACTCAACATAATCTTAATTCGACACGAAATATCAGGAAATTTTGCGTCTGAGCTCAAACAAAACATTGGAATCCAACCCAACGCACGTGATTTTTGTAAACAAAAGCAGTTCATAATTAGGTCACTCGGCGTTAATTGGCGTTGTTAGTACATGTTGTTTAAACCTTTTGCAGCTGTGTTCCAAGCGGTTTGCTATAATTTTCTTATTTTTTGTGGCTTTTCGTACTGTCTTTAGATTAAAAAAGCATAGGTCTTACAGGTTTTTTTTGAAAGAATCATCATGATAAGGAGCTGGTTAATTGTGTTAACAATTTTGTTGAAGATAATTTAGTAAAACGTTTTAGAAAACAGCTAAGGAAACACCAACAGCAGAGGGCATTCGACACATGGTTGGTTTTTTGTTTTTTTAAGAAAAAACCAGTCATGAACTAGTGAAACATAAGAAAGGAAAAAACAGCTGAAAAGCAGCTGCCAGTTGATTTTATGGAGGGGATCCCCTTCCAAACACTGTCTCCCCACCCCTCCTCTCCACATCCGCGTCCACAGATCCAGATCCTCATCCGTCTCAAGGTAGGGCCATAGTGTAGTAGTTTAAAACTTTTTACCATTATGTTTGTTATTTAAATTATCTCTGAACTTATTTACTTTGAAATTTCTGTGTAATGTTTTGTATAAAAAGGCAGGGTTAGGGTACAAATTTGGTGGACGAGAATGGGTTAATCCATTTTCAGTTCCTTCTTATGGGAAAAATGGATTCAGAACTCGACTGCATTGGTTCAGAAATCTTCTGACACAGATTAGTGTGGAGGTCCTTCTAGAACGGATTAGTGTGGAGGTCCGTCCGGGGTTCTACTGTAATACCAGTGAGAAATGCTCAGGACATGTTACAAAGTTCTGTCCAGACGGCGAAACAATGTCCAAAGGGCATACCACTCGGCTATGAACCTCAACGTGCTGACATTCAACTTTAAACTCTGAATCCATGCCGCTCCAGTAAGCCTCGGCTCAAAGACACTCAGCTCCACTTCCACAGGTCAGCAAGACCAACCCCCCCAATTACGCGCCCAGAGACGCCCCCTCCACAAGCCAGCCTCCTGCACAAAAGCACTCAGCTTTACTCACTATGTGTTGGGTAGCCCATCACTCTGTCCTGTGCGCTGGCTCCTGGTTCTGCAGCGACTCTTCTGACGGATCTAGGAGTGTCGCTGTGCAGAGATCTCAGGCTGGAGGACTTACTCCATGCCTGGCTCTTGCTGCTAATGAGATCCCGCCTTCTGTTTCTCATTTTATACACAGCAGGATGGTACTCAAGTGAATCCTACTAGCAATTACACACAGGTGACTTCTACTGGTATCTTCCCCCACCTTCTGACCAGATCCGTGCAGGTCATTTGGTGGGAGCTAGAGATTTCGGCTTGTAGAGTCTCATTAAACAATCCACTGCCCCCTCAGTTGCCAGCACAGGGAAAAAGCGATCAACTCTGAACAAATCAAAAGCAAAACCAAATCTTACTGGAAATTCAAGTCAAGATGTGGGGTAGGGGGCACATATGTCTCAAAGAAGGTAATTACATCTCTGTTGGTAAGAAAACAGGGCGGAGCAACCTCTCAATGGGGGAAAAACAATGCCTATGTGGACCACAGAGAAGAATCTATCCGGTACTAGGTTCCTAATTAGGTACTTTTGATCTAGTTTCTATGTAGCCCTTGGCAAACCAGTCCATGCACTGTAGATGACTAGAACTTTAGACTCTGATCTTGGGACGCACATAACATCCTTCAGCGGCCATACCAGAAGGACCAGATATGGATGGAAACCCCACTATGGGAACTGGGATTTACCTCAAACTCACCTTTACTCATTGACTTATGGTTGAAATTCCAATTTGTGTGAAGCACATGACTACTCGCCCAAGGACCTAGACCTGGCAGGTACTGGCCTTTAGTGACTGGCCTTTCGTTATCATTTCTTACCTTGAGGGTGCCCAGTGAATGGTTGCCCAGAAGTCCCATAGACCATACCTACTCATCTATAAACTAGTTTGTCAGCACATTTGAAATGCAGTTTTTGTGGTAAAATTAGGTGTCTCAGCTGATACCTGGGTCGGCTTATACTCAAGTGTATACGGTCCTTACCATTGGTGTGGCTCTCCTGCTATGAATGAATATTATTGGAAGATTTTCCCTATCACCAACTCCCACTGTTTGTGTAAATAGTGTGTCCAGACACGAGTTTAATCTGTACAACAGTTCATGCCTTGAGGTTCATAGCTGGCCTATCTTCACATAATTTGCTTCTCCCAGCAGTGCTTTCAATTCTATACCATTAGCTAAACTGACACTCCCAATGTATAGAGGTTACATATTGGGCTGCTAACTGCAAAGTCAACAGTTCCAAAGCTAGCTCTGCAGGGGAAAGATAAGGCTTTCTGAAGATTTGCAGGCTCAGAGACTCACAGGAGAGTTCTCCCCTGCCCTACGGCGTCCCTTGTGGAAGTGATGCCCCAGGGAGAGGTGAACCAGAGACACATATCAACCATAGATGCATACATGGATGTGGGGCTTGCACTTCATTCTAGCCCCAATCTAAGAATAATTAATTCTTATGACATGGCCCTGATTGATGCTGGCCCTCATGAAGAGATCACTGAAGAGATGAGTGTGATAGCCAAGTGTGGTGAAGAAACTATATACTACCTGCCTATCAGAAAGAATAGCATTTGGGGTCTTAGAGATTTGTCTTAAAATTAAGAGCCATCAAAGTGAGGCATTAATGAAATACACAAGAAGGCACACCAGCCGGTGTGATCCAAGGATTGTGGAAAATTAAATCCAAATCTAAAAAATAAGAGGGACTCCGAGCTTAAGTTCATTCGCAGAAGGTTTTGGTTAACAGTGGAAGCCCCAAGTCCATTTGCAGGGTCCCCACATGGATTTAGCCTCTGGTGAATCCCCTCTGCACCGAGTTGAGGGATATTGACTAGCCCTGTTATTAGACGGAAAGCATTGTAAAGTCAATTATGGCGGACGTAATTAGGTTAGAATGTAACACCCTCATTTGACCTCCCTGTAGACCCTGTTTTAAAGCTGATTAAAAAAATATATGGGAAAATGCACATGGATTCAGCTCCCAGGGAATCCCCTGTGATCATAAAGCAGGGATGTGAATAATCTTTCTAACATGCAGAATGCATTGGAAAGTGGATCTATGCAGATGCAGGTAGTTACAATTTAGCACTCTATCATTTGATCTTCCTTATAATCTGTGTACATTTGTGCTAGTTTTGAATGTTTTCTGCTTTCTTTTTTGATTGGGCTTTTATCCATTTTACTTGGTTATTCTTGTTAGTTTTTAAAGATATTTTTTGTATATGAAATCCAGATAAGTAACGCTATAGAGACAGTAACTAGATTAATGCCTCCTTGGGGGCATAGCTAGGGAGTTTGGGAGGAAATGGAGAGCTAATAACAAGGAGTACAAAATTGAAAAAAATGTTTTAAAACTGATTGTGGTGATGATGATTGTACAACTCTTCTTTCTTGTTTTTAAAAATCATTTTATTGGGGACTCTTACAGCTCTTATAGTAATTCATACATCAATTGTATCAAACATATTTTTGTACAACTTTTCTTGATGTGATTGAATATTAAATTGTATGACATGTGAATTACATGCCAATAACCGCTGGAGAAAAAACCACCAAAAACCAAAACAGATTTCATTCAGCAAATTAAGTAGAGTACCAGTAAGATGCTAATATAAATTAAACACCCCTCCAAAGGGCTGGTTCGTATTTAGAGATAAGACAGCTGTGCTGTGTTCCCTGAAAATGTTGGAATATGAGCTTCGAGTACTGTTACATACAGCAAGTATGAGCTGGCAAAAACTGGTAGAACCAGGTTCTATAGTAATGCTTGGTAAGGAAATTGTCAGATTTCAGTAAGAGTATTCTGGTGTTTTATGTTGTGGGGCTTTTGTTTTTTAGCTTACATTGCAATATTTTAGACATCTCTCCCCTTCCACTGCACCCCCTGCCCCCACTCACCACTTCAGCAGCTGCAAGAGGAGGGCAACTCCCATCGTGGGGGTGGTTTGCTTGTGCAAGAGGATAAATTGGATCTTGTTATTTTTAAACTTGCCATTGTGTTTTGACCGCCTGCGGGAGCTCCCAGGGATCCCGTCAGCGTCTCAGGGCTGTGCTGTTTCACACACCTGGCTTTCATTAGTCAGCAGGGTTTCTGGTGGTCTTTTTGGGAACTTAGCAACTAATGGAAGGCACCTGAGAAGGTTTTGGGGTTTCGTTTCTCTTGTAAGGTAACTGCTTTTGAGTTATGTTAGGCACAGTAAACATAAGAGACAACGAATCTGGGAGGAGAGAGATATCTAAAGAAGACACAAAATTTCCAAGCGGAATAAAGTACAAAGGTGAATAGGCGAGAAAGAGGAGCATGAAACACACTTTTATCAGAAAAATCTGATAGAAGCCACTACCATTGCAACATCCAGAAACGCACTTTTTAATCAATTGGCTGCCTGACTCCTGTTCGTGACATCTTTTTTGAAAACCTCTTCATATGAAAGTAGCTTTATAATATTTTCTCGATTTGTTCATGTTTTTACACAGTGTCATTCCTTTACGCCCACTGCTATGTAGTATGTAAATGCACCGCGCTGATTGCTCGTGGACACGGTGACGGTCTCCACCTTTGTCTACTACTGCCGACATTGGTATGGATGTTTTTTCTGGGATCTGCTGTTTTGCCCCACTCTACCCCATTCCGTGCCCTGTGTGGGGTGTGTGTATCCAGCAAGTCCAATTCTGATCATGTGCCTCCTTTACTTAAAACTTTTCTTAGTGAGAAGCATAACATTTCACTTTTTTAACAGCAACCTGTTCACAAACATGCGCAATGTGGGCTTCCTGCTGCAAGTATGTCAATTCAAGAGACAGGGGTGTGGCGGGGGAGGGGGACTGGATCAGACTTTTATGGAATATTGATACCTGTAGATATAGAGTCCAACCAATCGCTGTCTCCCTAAACAGAAAGGAGGGGATTTTTTTATGTATAAGAGAGAGCTTTATATCAATAAGTAATTATATATCAAGAAAACATTTCAGCCCAGTCCAACTCAAAGTCCTTAAGTCCGAATCTCGTCCATAAGCCTCTCTTCACATGCAATGATGGAGAAGGCAGGAATATCAGAGTCATGTGGATCCGATGGCTGTGGAAACATTACTGGCCCTGGCTGGTCTCAGAGTGACCCACCAGCAAAAAGAAAAGGAGGTTCCCAGGGGCCTCCTGAGAAGGCCATGTCCACAAGGAGGGTCCATCAGCCTGTGACCTGATTGACAGATTGGATACCACCCCTACATCTTTATATATCTTTCAGTTGGCGTGAAATGATGTAACCACCTCAACAAGGTGGAGAAGATGCAGGTTTGAAATAGCAGGCACAGTGCAACAATACTTATCTGCTGTGTCCTAGCTCTTTAGGAGCAGAACCCATGCTTTCTAAGTGGCTGTGTTCCTTGGTTTTACTGTTGCTGTTAGGTACCATCCAGTCAGTTCCTGGTCACAGCAACCCTGTCTACGACAGACTGAAGCACTGCTCTTCCGGCCTCGGCCTCACAGTGACCGCTGCGTTGCAGCTCACTGTCACAGCCACTGTGGAAGACGTCCCTCGTTTTCTCTGACCCTCCTCCAAACACGATGTTCTTCTCCAGGGACTGGGCTTTCCTGCTCACGTCTGCAAGTCCAGGAAGTAGCCGCGCTGTACTTCTTCCACAACAGATTTGTTTGTTCCCCTGCTCTTTCCGACATTCTCTCGCCAGCACCATACTTCAAAGGTAACTCTTCTTCTGCGAGCTTCCTTCGTCAGTGTGCAGCTTCTGCATGGGGCAGTTGAAAACATGACTTTAGTTAGGTACACCTTAGTCTTTAAAGTGACATCTTTGTTTTGTAATACTTTAAAGAGAGGTCTTTTGCAGCAGATTTGCCCAATGCAGTATGTCCTTTGCTTTCTTTGTTTTTTTTAATTAAATCATTTTATTGGGGGCTCCTACAACTCTTATCTCAACCCACACATACATCCATGAGAGGAGGGGGTTTGTATCCATTAGGAAAGGAGTGGTGTCTGGGAAAAGAGCATCAATAATCTTGTACTAAATTACAGGGTGTGGGGGTAGCCAGCCCCCCACAACTAATCATGGGTTTTGTAAGCACAATTGTAGGTTAAGATATATAAAGATTACAGTAAAGTCATAGAGAATAGGGAGAGACAGGAGAGAGAGTACAATAAAGGAGTCAGACACATTTCATGGAAGCAAGCTCACCTCAGCTCCTCTTGGTGATACACATGGAGGTGGGGACGAGAGGGCAGGAGAGAGAGAGCTCTCGTGAGGTTTTATTTCTAACCAAAGCTTATCTATCTTTGGGAGCATGCAAGCCCTCTGATTACAGATAACGACCTACGTCATAGGAAGGGGTGTAATATAGGCAAGACAAGCAATAGGAGGGGCATGACCGAGGGGTGTACATGCAATGGTACAGGGATGGAATAGGGGTACATGTGTGGCAAGATGGGTGCACCCTAGACTAATATAGTAGCCTAAGCTTAGTCATCTTGGAGTGGTCCCGGGCCTGCCTTCGGGCTCTCCTTTAAGGGAACAGTATCAGAAGGGGGTGGGCCCTATTTAGGGTGAGTCAGACTATACAGTCTGGTTGCTTTAGATACCCGTAAGGAGAATAACTTCTGACCTACTTTCAGTGACCTCCTAGTGTACAGTCATTTACCATGTGTAGCAAGCAGCGTCTTGGGTTTGGCATATATTTTGGGGAGACAACTTGGGAGAAATCTTTCTGTTTCCCACAACAGGGTATGGGCTAATAAGTATTTGTTCTCTTAGGCTGCTTTCTGCTCTAAGTGGTGAGTAGTCTTCAAAGTTGGGTGGTGACAGTACAACAAAATGGTTTATCTTGCTTTTTCCCTGGGACTCAATAAGTTTCAGTATAGTTACTCTTTAACAAACATTTCTACTTTTCTGGCCTAGAATTACAATTAAATAATTTGTTGCAATTCTTACTACTAAAGAAGCTACAACAGATTATATTGTAATCATAAAATCTTTATCATTCTTAGCCATCTTCACCTATTTCACTTATGAGTCTTTAATCCCCCTTACTTAAATTATTTCAATAAAAGGTACCGTAGTTTCTAGCTTCCAAAAGAAAGGAATGAAGGCAAATAAATTCATCACAAACTATAACCCCAAACCACACAGCTAGATTACAGAGGGAAAAACAACACGAAACCATGAGCCCCAATAGTTCATGAGGCTCGATACTACATCAAACTTAGGGAGACATTTAATTTGATTCTTTATCAACTGCATCCCCTCTGTTTCACATCTCCTCTGCTGCCTTCCTCCTCTCACCTTCTCCACAGAGCTCCATGGCTCTGATAAGTTAAAGGGCATGTTCTTCCAGACTGGAAGCCTGCCAAGACCTCACATGTACACCACTAGCTTGGAAGTGCCCAGAACACTCTCGCTTCTGACCTGTTGGAGATCCTATGCCTCTCAGAATACCAGCGATAAACTCAATGTTCCATAGACCACTCACTTCTGACCTGCTAGCTCCCCCTACTCCTATCAGGTTTAATAATTGCTGGAACAACTTACATAAAATGCCATACTTAATTACTATCACTTTATTATAGGAAAAAATGATAAAATGAAGCTGCATAGTGGTATGGAACTATTGTTTGAAACTATGAAAACTATTGTATGAAAACTATTGAAAGGGAACCAATTTGCCATGTAAACTTTCACCAAAAATGCAAGAGAATACTATTTTTGATAACAAACTGTTTGTAAAATATTCTTACAAATACAAAATCAAGAGTGGCGCTTATGGTGGAGAAAGACAGGGTTGGTTCTGAGGCAGAGCCACTGGCACAACAACAGTGATGATGACCTAGTCTTCAGGAGAGCGGCTGATCCCAGTGTCATTTTATTATCTAACTTAAACAACACGTGCAGGATTCCAAGCCACGTACGAGAGATTATAAGACCAGTTGAAAGACTCTTGGAAAAGTGTACTTGAAAGATGTAGCTAGGTGCTGGACTAGAGAGAGAATGCTGGAGTGCGCTTGCCCAGATCCTTTGATTCAAGACCAACACACTCATTCTCGTGGTTGCCAGTGGGATTGACAGTGGACAGCTTACAGCCGAGTCCCATTTAGGTAACCGTCACCAGCTGAAGGAAGCTGCTTT
The DNA here is from genome assembly GCF_050624435.1 of Tenrec ecaudatus. NCBI lineage: Eukaryota > Metazoa > Chordata > Mammalia > Afrosoricida > Tenrecidae > Tenrec > Tenrec ecaudatus. The sequence continues at coordinate 95,383,463 of NC_134536.1, forward strand.
GCCTAGAGCAGTGGTTCTCAAACGACCCTTTCACAGGGGTCCTCCCGATTCATAGCAGTAGCAAATTTACAGTGATGAAGTAGCAACAAAAATCATTTTATGGTTGGGGGTCACCACCACTTGAATTGGATTAAAGGGTCACGACATTAGGAAGGTTGAGGCGGATAGAGGAGTAGTGTCTTATGTCCTAAGACCATTGGAAAGATGTGTGGTCTTAGGTGACCCCCATGAAAGGGTCCTTCGACTCCAAAGGGGTCGTGACCCACAGGTTGAGAAGCGCTGACCTAAGTGATCCCTGCTTTCAATACACACCTGTAGGTAAGGACATGAGAAGGACGTGGTGGGTCACATCAGCGTGTAGCAACTAAAGAGCAGATACGTTCTTCTCATGAGTCCCCTCTCCGAGGTAACACTCACTTAGAGTTAAAGCAACAAAAGCAGATGCTGCAGTTTGGGACTCCTCATTCTCCTTTCAGTGTCAGTTCAACCTGGTTCTCGGTTTACAGGATTCTCTGATTTCAAAATAAAGTTGCAATGTTTTGAAGCCACCACTACAAGTGCGCATCTGGAGGCATATTTGCGATGGTGTGGAATGTGCTTCAAGATAACCACAGTAACTCAAGCTACTCCGGATCAGTATCCGGCTCATCTGTGCCACATCCTTTATGCCAAGGAATATGGAAGATAGCTCCCTGGCCAGCTGACTGAAGAGATACATGTTTGTGCCAATTCCAACATGTGAATCCAAAAAATATGGAAATTATCTAACAGTGCCATTAAAATCACATACAGTAAACTTCTGCTGAAGATAACCTAAACAATGGTGGCAGCAGTACATTCACAGGGAGGTGCCAGACACGTCCCTGGTATCAGAAGAGAACATACCATGAGACACCAATGTTGCCATCTGATGGAGCTTGGCTGAAAGAGAATACCAGAAATATGTTGACTTGTATTTTATACAAAGACATTTGTGTGGCTCATAACAAACTATAGCTATCACAGAGAATAAGAATTCCTGAATATGTTACTTGCTCACAAGGACTGTACACAGACCAAGGAGCAGTCATTCTAACAGAACAAGAGAACACCGTAGTGTTTAAAAGCAGGAAAGGTGTGTGTCAGGGCTGTATACTTTCTTTTTCCTTAAAAAAATCATTTTATTGGAGGTTCACACAATTCTTATCACAATTCAGACATACATCCATTGTGTCAAGCACATTAGTACATTTGTTGCCATCATCATATTCAAAACATTTTCTTTCTACTTGAGCCCTGGTATCAGCTTCTCATTTTCCTCCCTCCCTCCTTCATGAGTCTTTGAGAATTTATAAATTATTATTTTATCATGTCTTACACTGATCGATGTTTCTCTTCACCCACTTTTCTGTTGTCTATCCCCCTGGGAGGGGGTTATATGTAGATCATTGTGATTGGTTTCCCTTTGCCCCCCTACCTTACCCTTTTAAAGGTATGGCTACTGTCGATATTGGTACTGAGGGGTTTATCTGTCCTGGATTCCATGTGTTCCCAGTTCTTATCTGTACCCGTGTACATCCTCTGGTCTAGCCAGATTTGTAAGGTAGAATTGGGGTCATGACAGTTTGTGTGTGTGTGTTGGTGTGTGTGTGTGGGGGGGGAGCCATTAAAGAACTAGAGGAAAGTCTTATGTTTTACCCATGTTATACTTCACTCTGCCTCATCTCCTCCCCATGGTCATTCTGTAAGGGGATGTCCAATTGCTTACAGATGGGCTTTGGGTCTCTCCTCTGCATGCTTCCTCCCTCACAATGATATGATTTGTGTTGTTGTTGTAGTTCTGGGAGTTTGGTGCTTGATACCTGGTCCTGTCAACACCTGATGATCACACAGGTTGGTGTGCTTCTTCCATGGGGGCTTTGTTGCTTCTGAGTTAGATTGCCGCTTATTTATCTTCTAGCCTTTAAGACCCCAGATGCTATATCTTTTGATAGACAGGCACCATCAGCTTTCTTCACCATATTTGTTTATGCACCCACTTTGTCTTCAGTGATTGTGTCAGGAAGGTGAGTATCATGGAATGCCATGTTAATAGAAAAAAGTGTTCTTGCATTGAAGAAGTACTTGAGTAGAGGCCCATTGTCCATCTGCTATCTGAATACTAAACCAATATATGTACATAGATTTATACCCCCATCTAAATATATTTACCTATGTACATGCCTCTATAAATTCCCTTTGCCTCCGAGTTCTTTCCTCTATTTCCTTTTACTTTCCTCCTATCCCAGTATCATGTTTGGCCATCATTCGGGTTTCAGTAATTCCTCTCGGTTACATTGCCCTTGATCTAGCTCTACCAGGTCTCCTACATCTTCCTTACCATCAATTTTAGATCACTTGTTGTTCCCTTGTCTCGGTTCCATTGGTTGCTTTCTCCTCCAAATTGTTTATCCTGCCTATCTTATCTAGATAAACATGCAGAAATAATAATATGCACAAAAACAAGACAGAGCAAAACAAAGCAACAAAAGAAAATGAAACAACAATAACAAAACCAACGACCAAAAAAAGCCTATAAATAGTTTGTTGACCTTTACAAGTATTTTCTGGTCAAGTCTGATGGGGTGCCCATGCCCTGGCCCCACAGTCTATTTTGGTATTCCTTGGGGACTTCATTATTCTGCTCTCCTTGCTGTTGTGTTACACCAGCAGTTTTCAACCTGTGAGTTGTGACCCCTTTGGGGGTCGAACTACCCTTTCATAGGGGTCTCCTGATTCATAACAGCAGCAAATAACAGTTATGAAATAGCAACGAAAACAATTTTATGGTTGGGGGGGGCGTCACCACAACATGAGGAAATATATTAGAGTTGTGGCATTAAGAAGGTCGAGAACCACTGTGTAACACAGTGGTAAAACATCATTAGCAATGACACATCAGACAAAGTCCTCATTACTACAATCTACAATACTTTGCAAACTTACACTAAGAAAAAACTAACTGCCCACAGGACCTGAACAGAAGTTTCACAGGGGCATAAATCTGAATGGCCAATAAACATGAGAAAAATTTACCAATCATTAGGCATAGGAAAAATGCAGATTAAAACAATTACGTGATACCACCTAACACCCTCAAAGATAGCCCAGTTCAAAATATCAGAAGGTAGCAAATGTTGGAGAGGCTGTGGTGAAATAAGAACTCTCATCCACTGCTGGTGGACCTGTAGGTATGTACAGCCACCATGGAAATCGATTTGGTGATTTCTAAAACAGATAGAAATTGAGCTACCATACGACCCAGCAATCCCCCTACTGGGCATATACCCAGAAGAGGCAAGAAACAAACCACGTTCAGACATCAGTGCTCTTATGTTCATCACGATACAGTTCACAACTGCAAGGCGTTGGAAACAACTGAAATTTCCATCAACAGATGAATGGATTAAAACACCCTGGTACACATATACAGTGGAATACTACGCATTCTTAAACAGCAGTGATGAATGCATGAAGCACATTGCTACATGGGAAGAACTGGAGGCAATTATACGAAGCAAAGTAAGCCAAGCACAAAAGGACAAGTACGACATTAGTTTGCTGAGGTAAGCGTAAACATGCAAAAGGAGCATAGGGAAAAAGCTACTGTATACAAACACTCCTGGAGTGAGGTCCAGGTAGTATGGCAGGGACCAGACCCAATCCAGGGATACATATGGTAGCCAACTAAAAAGGTGGGTGGTGGGGAAGACCTGGGTTGTGGGGAAACAGGGCACTACCCCACCCAAGGGGAGGGGAGGGTGTTGTTTACATCTCCACAGGGAAAGAGGGACCAGACATCAAACCAATGCTCCAAGATGTGGACAGCCTCCCCTTCCCCTAGAAGAATTCACTTCAGAGGGCAGTACTGAAGCTACAGATCAAGGAGAGGAACTTGTCTGATCAGAGCACACAGGAACAAATGAAGGGGGAGGGAGAGAGAGTGGAGCACATCCTGGCCCACCAAGTCCTGAGGATGATATTCCTGCTCAGAGCAGCCAATGCATAGGGCCAGCCCCAACACGAGACACAATGTCCCTCACTGACCCATAGCGCTACAAGGGACAACACTGGAGACACAGTACGGGAATTGTGCCTGATCTGACCCCACCACACACCGAGGGTTGTATCTTTTCATCGCGTGTATTTAATTTGTATGCTAAGCAAATAGTCCGAACATCTGGACTATAAGAAGAATGTGGCATCAGGATTGGGGGAGGGCTTATTAACAACCTGCGACGCACAGCTGGCAGCATCTTGCCTACTGAAAGTGAGGAGGCTTGAAGCACGTGCCGATGAAGATCAAGGGCTGCAGCCTTCAGGATGGATTACAACTCAATGTATATATAAAACCCAAATCCTCACGACACCGATAGACAACGTCATAATAGAGAGAATATTGACGTTGTCAAGGATTTCATTTTGCTTACATCTACAAGCAATGCTCATGGAAGCAGCAGTCAAGAAATTAAATAATGTACGGGGTCCATTTGCTGCACAAGAATGAGGAGCAGAGGTGTCACTTTGAAGGCTTAAGTGCACCTGACTGAAGCCATGGTGTTTTCCATCAGCTCAGAGCTTAGAACACCTCTTCCTCTCAATACACAGGTGAAAGTTGGACAACGAAGAAAAAGACTGCGAAAGAAGTGATGCATTTGAATTATGGTGCCGAGAAAAAGGAAAGTACCGTCGACTGCCAGGAAACAAGCAAATGTGTCTGGAAAGAAGTACAGCCAGAATGTGCCATAGAAGTGAGGACGGCGAGACTTCCTCATGCATTCTCGGCATGCGATCAGGAGAGGCCAGTCCCTGGAAAAGTCGATCAATGATAAAGAGGAAGACCTCCAATTAGATGGCTTGACACAATGCCTCCAACCACGGTTCAAACATGACACTGTGAAGATGGCTCCGGACGCCCGGGCAGGGCTGCAGTGTGGTGCACAGAGGGTCCCTGTGAGTCAGCCCGACAACGACATCTCCATCCCCACCCAGATAATGGCACGAATGGACTTGCCACTCCTCTTTCCTGTTGGCAGCAGGCCGAGCCCTGCTCCACTCCATCTGTTCCCACACTCGACAAATGCCTTAAACCGAGTCAGATGTGGCTACAGACCTCTTATCACAACAGACTCCAGGAAAAAGGACCCCCTGCAGCTTGTACCAGAGTGTTACCCTGGTGAAGAGCACAGAAGGAGTACAATGGTTCCACTTTCCACCAAGCTATTGCCATTTGTGAACTGTCAACGTGCTTGACTGTCAGGGTCTCTCGGGACACTTAAAAACGATTTCTATTTAGCCTGCCTTCTAGACTGCTAGAGAGGAACAATACACCCTTCAGCTTATTCCACAATCATCTAGTCAATTCAACTGGATGGCGGGGAGTTTGGTTTTAGAGCTTTTTGTGGCCCTGTTACAGATTGGGCAAGGTGAAAGGTCAACAGTTCAAACCTACTAGCCACTCTGAGGGAGAAAGATGAAGCTGAAATATCAAGTAAAGATTTACAGCCCCAGAAATCCCAGAGATCAAATTTACCCTGCTCTGTATGGTCACTATAAGTTAGAATCAATAAATGGTCCTGTGGATTAGGCTTGGAATTCTAACCTCAAGGTTAGCAGTTCAATCCCACCACCTGCCTGGTGGGAGCAAGGTGAGGCTGTCTGCTCTCATAAAGATTGCGTTGAAATGGTGGGTGGGTAGACTCTATGAATTGGAATTGACTGGATGGCAGTAGGTTACTATTTGGGAGTAGGGGTTATGTATCAAACAATCAGAGCCCCTGGGCGGTTCAGATGGTTAACGTTCTCAGCTGTTAGTCAAAAAGTTGGTGGTTATGGTCTGCCCAGAAGCTGTGCAGAAGAGAGGCCTGGTGATGTCCTTCCAAACCATCAGCCGTTGAAAAACTCTGGACCATAGTCCTACATTGACACGAATGAGGCTAGAATCGCCTCAGCGGCCACAGTTGCTGTGCGGGTTCCTGCACTAGCGCCCAGTGTAAGCACTGGTTCTCCACTCCCCACTCTGGCATCAGCGGGGCTGCATTTTACAGGGCACTGCTATCTGTCCGGGCTGGACCGCACCCCGACCCCAGAGCTAACGGTGTCAACTGTCAGCCGGCCAGCGCGGGCGCCCTGGATGGGAGCGCGGGAGCTCCCTGCGGGGCATCCGAGCACGGGCGCGGGGACGGCTGCTCGGGCGCCGGGCGGGGCCGCGTGTCTGCACGAGGTGGCCCGTGGGGGGCCTGGCTTCCAGCAGAGGTGCGTCCACGAGGCTCCGGGGTGGAAGCTCTGCAGGCGGGCTGGCTATCCGGAACCAGCGGGGCGGGTGGCTTCGGCCGAGAGTGCGATGACCACTGCGCGTCACTTGGGAAGGATTTGCGGTGACCGGATTCCCGGGGCGCGCAGGTGCCATGGGTGGCCTGAGAGAAAAGGGACGAAAGTGGTCGGTGCTAGAGTCCTTGGCCGTGGAGGGATGAGCGACTCGGAACACGGGAAGGCCCTCCGGCCCCTGGCACCCACCGAGGGCGGAGATGGCCGGCACGAGCTAAGTCCGGGAGCCCAGCGGCGCCTTCCGCCAGGGCCCTGAGGAGAGCCGGGCCCTGGGGCCGGCGGCGCATGCGCGGCGCTCTGGCGGCCAGCAGGGGGCGCTCGGCGGCGGCCCCGGGCTCCGCCCACCCGACGCGCTGCGGCCGCCGAGCGTGCCCGGAGCGGGAGGGAAGTCGCCCGGCACGTCTTGCCCCCCTCCCTGCCGCCCCTCACCCAACTCTGGGGCCACCGCGCCGCCGCGGCCTGAACGCCCCCCGCGACCGGAGGACGCGCCGGGAGGACCTGGCCGGTGGCAGCCGTGGGGACTAGGCAGTGGAGTCACTTGGATTGGCGTCATTGCCCCCAACCCCCACCTTCCTCGAAAACACGCCCACCCTCGCCCCACCACACCATAGAGAAGGTTTCTCAGTAATGTGTACTACCGATTTTAATCATAGGCTAATACATGACACCAATTGCTTAAGTGCAATATATCTTAATTATATGACTAGACTAGCAACAAGGCTTTGTACAAGCTTCCTACATTGAATTACATTACTTAATAAATTAGCAGAAGTATTTTTTCTTCCTTTCCGCTGTAATTGCTACTTCATTCTCATAAATTATTTATATAGGTTCACATATACTAATTACTACAATTTTGTAAAACTTGACAAAATTAGCGACTATTAAAATACACCTGCAGCAAGAAAACAGTGGTGTTTATACTTTGCAGAGGAAACCACGTGATTCCAAGCAATTTGTCAACCCACTGTTAGAACGACAGGGATATATATATACACACATACACACACAGATATTTTATACATCTATATAGACACACAGATATTTTTATAAATAATTTCTGCCGGCATATAGCAGAAAATATTGTGAGCATTTTGGTATCACCCTCTGGCTGGCTGGGGCACTGGGTGCAGTCTGCACCTCCCAGTCCCCTGCCCCACTCACTGACATCACTTTGGCTGGGCCAGTTCAAGGTCTATCCTGGCAGAGGTTTCCCCTCAGGGGGATGCCCCCTCTTCCTGGGGCTCCCCAGCTGGCCTTCTAGAAGAGACCCGTCCTCACGTGGATTTAGAGCCCTGGAAAGAGGGCCAGGAGTACCAGGTTCCTCTGCACAAGAGCTGCTTCACAGGTGACAGGTCCGTGGGTTGGAATTCATAGAAAGAGGGCACTTTTCCCCTTGCCTTTTGTCATGTTTAGTATTTGAGGGCAGGGGAAGGTGGAGGTGGAGGTAAAGGTGGCAGGTATCATTGTTGCTCTAGACTTGGGAGTAGGCTTATGTTTTTCCTTTTAAAGATTAATTTTGGGCTCTCTTCTGGTTGACACCTTGCTTCCTACCTGATTACAAACTATTACTGAATTCCTCTACCCTGTAGATATTGCACAAACTAGGTCTACGTTAGTTTATTTATGATAACTTCAAACAGTAACCATTGACTATGGGACATCTATTTTTCTGTCAAGTGTTATCACCCAGTTAACTTCAATCTATGCATAGTTTCCTTGGAATGAATTATTCTGATGTGGATTCCTGAACTAAAATTTTGATATGTGTATTTCTTCTGAAAACTGCACAATGCCTTGGGCTGTGGTGGGCACATGGAAGATTATCGATATGTTCTTGATCATATCACATTTTTTAAATTAATAAATCTTTTTATTGGGGCTCATACAACTCTTATCACAATCCGTACATACATCAATTTGAGCAAAGCACCCTTATACACTCGTTGTACTTGTCATTCTCAAAATTCACCTTCCACTTGGGTTCCTGGAGATCATATCACATTTTTATGCATGTAGTATCTCCTTCTCATTAAACTTGTGGCCTCTTAGAAACTGAGGGGCAGCGAACAAGAGGAAGGCCCTCAACGAGATGGATTGGCACAGTGGGGACGAGGCGTGCCGGGCCAGTGTTTCGCTCGTTGTGAACAGGCCACTATGGGTTGGAACCAACTGGATGGTGCCTGACCATGACCACCACCACCCTCAGCATGTCTACACCCCTCCCATAGACTTTCCAGTCTCCTCCCAACTAGCAACCAACTCCAGTTTTTCTCCACTAGTCTGCCCCCAGGTCTCCACTGAAACAAGCCTAAACAAGAATCATATGCACTTATTTCTTCTGACTTGCCTACAAATTCAACTTCAAGACTTTCTTAAAGATGCCCTGGGCACAGATTTCCTTTGTCACCAGGGGGCTGCCTGTTGTAGCTAAGAAGGCACTTACCGATCTGGAAATGTATCTATTAGATTTCAATCTGATACCAAGAAGGATATGACAAGGATATATCCTGTCTCACACACACACACACACACACACACACACACACACACGTCAGAAACGAACTTAGATGACAGTAACTATCTTAGGCAGTAGTAACTGTAAAAAAATAATAATCCAGTATCAAATATGAATGGCACTTAAAGGAATTTGCACACAAAGGTAAATAAACTTTTCTCTTTTTCCCTGACATTGAGGAGTGTTTTGGAAGACTTATCCCTGTAAAGATGCATACTGATAGGATTGAGAGATTCAGCTGTGATTGTTAACAGGATTTATACCCATCCTGCTGGGTATAAATGAGCCATCTCAGAGAAAGGAAAGTAGCTCTCACTACGAGGGAGGGAGAAGAGGCAGGAGTGGAGCCTGTCCTTTGGACACCAGAGTCCTGCATATTGAACTGCCTTGACCCAAGAGGCAGCTCTGACACCAATGGAGCAGGGGACAGGCAGCAAAAGCAGAACCAGCAGCTAGAGCATGCTGGAGAGTGGGGCTTTTCAGGCCCCAAGCAAGGAGAGCAGAGTGCTTTGGAACTGAGGGCAGGTTTCTGTAGTAACTCTGGATCCTTAACTTGGGGAGCTGGAACTGAGGACAGGTTTCTGTAGTAACTCTGGATCCTTAACTTGGGGAGCTGGAAATGCTGACCACCTAGCTGGAGTTGACTGCCTCTGAGTGGAGGCTTATAGTGGAGAGGTATGCCATGTGGGCATTTATGGGCAGAACTGAAAGAGCTTTGTAACATTGTTTAAGCAGGGCAGAGGCCAGGCTAAGTGGCTCTGGGTCAGAGAGGCTTCCCTTTGGGCACAGCAGGTAAGAGACTGTTCTGACTGAACACCTGTTACCTTAAACATTTCTCAGCTGAATTATAATCTGTTAACTTCCCTAATAAACCCTATGTAAGCATCGTTTGTGAGTTCTATGTGACCATTGCAATGAATTACTGAACCTTGTCACAGAAGTAGTGTCATTGGAGGGATAGTTGTTGGCATTAGGATAGAGCAGTGGTTCTCAACCTTCCTAATGCTGCGACCCTTTAATACAGTTCCTCGTGTTGTGGTGACCCCCAACCATAAAGTTATATTCATTGCTACTTTATAATTTTAATTTTGCTACTGTTATGAATTGGGCAACCCCTGTGAAAGTGTCCTTCGACTCTCAAAGGGGTCGCGACCCACAGGTTGAGAACCACTGGGATAAGGTAAAATAGCGTGGAAGGTAGAGGCATATCTTAAGAAGGTGAGATGTGGCCATTTCAGCAGCAGCTCTGTGTGCTAGCAGCTAGGCCAGCTCAAATTTCTTCTCTCTGGGCAATGGCAATGGCAATGATTCTACTGTAGGAGCCCAAGTGGCCTTGTTGGGTGAATGCAGGGCTGTTTAACCATGTAGTTCAGCAGTTCAAACCACTAGCCACTCCGCAGGAGAATGAGGCAGTCTGCCCCATAAAAGTTGACAGCCTTGGACACTCCTATACAGAATTGGGAGTAGAAATTGACTCCTTGGCAGTGGGTTTGGTTTTTGGTTGGTACTGTAAGTCTATCAACATTTTGTTTCGTCCTTGAAAAAAATAGCTACAATCTTTTAGATTGGGGATATTTGGGGATTATAAAAACAGAACAATCATGATTATTCATCAAGTTAACTGGTTTTGGCAAATGAAACACATACAATAAAATGTTCATATAAGATCATATATTTTGAACGATCAAGTATAAGAATAGAAATTGCCCAAGTGCTATAATCCCACTGTAAATTTCTGAAAGGAAAACTAAGATCAATATGCACAGACAGGCTAAACTGATGGGCTGAAATGCAGCAACAATTGTGAGGATGGCTCAGGACCAGGCAATGTTTCACTTTGTCGCACACGGGTGGGTAAGAGCTGGGACTAAGTGTATGACATCGACAACAACTCCTATCTTGCTCTTGGGGAGAGGCGGGCTGGGAGGATGCCTCAACAAATTATAACAACACTTCTACTAATGAAGAGATCAGTATGTCATTTTTCAGAATGATCTTGTGATTTAAATACTTGAACATTGCAACTATAGTTTATCTTAAAAAAACAAACAAACAACCTAATCAATAGGAAAGGGGCGTGGATATAGTAGAGACCCAAAAATCTACCTGTAATATAATTGGATAGTCCCTCTCAGAAGAGTCCATGGAAGGGGTGATAAATCCAGGGGATGGTATAACATTAATGAACTACACAACTATCCTCTAGTTTTTAAAATATTTCCTCCCCTTACTATTATGGTTCTTATTTCTTTTACCTCATTAAACATGTTAGATTTGCCTATGCTCATTTGTATATTTAGGATCGTTTGGTGCATGAACATCCAGACAGATAATCATCAGAAACCAGAGTAATGGGTACCTGAAGGTCCAGGAAGAGGCGGGTGGGAAAGCATGAGTGACTGTAACCCACTCGATGGGATCAAACAACAGAATGGTCTGTGAACGGAGACACGGGATTGTGTAAGATATGGGGAAAGAAACCAACACCGATTACAGGAAAATAAATAATGGCTTGTGGGGGAGGGAGGGTCTCAAAGGGAGCTGATATCAAGGAGTTCAAGAAGGAAGAAATGTTTTGAAACTGATGTGGTAGCAATGTACAATACTGATCGATGCGACTGAACAATGGAATGTTTTATCTGTAAGAGTTCCCAATAAAATAACAAAAACAAATGTTTAAAATAAAAAGATGCTCTTTGGCATCGATGAGGAAAGCATAAGACACTATTGGAGAGAAAGTCAGTAACATTAGATGATGAAGTGTAATTTCTAAACATCAAAGATTTTGTTTTATCTTAAAATGCAGCTAGGCTATGCAGGGGAAAATAGAAAGGTGATACATATGGAAAACAAGATGTACTTCGAAAGTAATCCTGGTTATAATAAAGTCACATTTCAGTGTTGAGTACTGGTATACAGAACTACAGAATTCTTTTTACTCTCAGACCAATGTTGAGCACAAAAAGCAAGCACTTCTAAGTGTTCCAGAGGTGAGGGATTGCCCCAAATGGTTGGCTTCACTCTCAGAGCCAGTGTTTCCTTATAAAACCTGTGTGTTCCTCACGTGCTTTCCAAACACTGAATTATCTGTGCTTTACATTCCTTATACTACACACGCACCACATTAGACAAGCCCTTTGCGGAGGGAAAAATAGGCTATTTCTTACAATTATATCATTACATCATACAATTATGAAAGAAAAAGGTTATATAGTCAGATTGTTTAAAAGATGATATACTCATGATAAAATCTTAAATTTTGACACCTTATTCCAAGGACAACTGAAAATTTACTAAGCATAATATGGAGTGTCTAGATATTTTCAATTCTCTTTCACGAAGAGGTCTAATTTTTCTTAATTTGAGCAGATCAGTGCAATATCATTGTTCTTAAAGATGACCGTGACGGTAACAGGCAACGTTATTTGCTATGTATCAGTGGAACAACGACATTTCCATTTTGTGCTATTGTAGTAGTTTCAATGGTTGTAACAGAGTCTGAAGGCACAAGTGCCTGAAATTACACGCACAGTCATCAAGTTACTGCCAACTCAGAGAGACCCTACAAGACTACTGACCAAACCTAACAAACACACTGCCACGAGTCAATGTCAACTTACAGTGATCTTACAGGACAGGGTAGAACTGCCCATGTGAGTTTCAAGACTGTAACTGTTGATGGGAGTAGAAAATCTCGTCTTTTACCCGTCGTGTGGCTCGGTCTTAAACTGCTGAGCTTGCAGATTGCAGCCCAAAGCAAAACTACCACATCACCAGGGATCCAGGGATATTACAGGAAGGTGGAAACATAAAACCTGGGCTATTATAACACATGAAGCATTGGTTATTAGAGACAAGGTAGGACAATTTTACTTAATATAAAGTTGCACTCAAATTTACCTTTGAGTACTACTCTGACTCTGGAAATGTATATACCTTTTGTGTAAGGGTTAAATGCTGGGCTGCAAACTGTGGGTCTGTGTTCAAAACTACCAGCTCCACGGGAGAAAAAGGAGGCTCTCGACACCTGCAAAGTTATACTCTCAGAAACTCACCAGGGAAGTTCTCACCTGTCTGGAAGGTAGCAGTGAGTCAGCATCAACTCAATGGCAGTGAGCTTGTTTAAAAAAAATTTTTGTAATCTAATTATTTATTCACTAACCTTCAGTAGTCTACTAAATACATATTAAACTAATCTTACTCCTACATTAAAAAAGGCCCAGAAGTCTAAGAGTGGACATAATTATTTCTTAGTTTAAGAGGAGGCAGATTATTTTCTTTAGACTACAGTATTAGTAATAATGTAGATAATATGGGAAAAAGGCAAAGTAAGCCCTTTATTTTGTAACACAGATCTATGTATGTATATGTGCACATTATATATATACAGATATTAGTCTGTCATGAATTTAAATTTACAGATGTATATAATCTATAAATAGACTATTTCAGAATAAAATATGGTCTAAAATCACTGACATGGATATCATTGGCAGTCATGCAGTATTGCAAACAGAATGGCAAGTTCCATTACGTATGCTTATTCAAAGTCCATTTTAAAACTCAGAAATAAAAATAGTTGATTTTCTCATTTTCTTGTTGATTTGAGCCAGACTTTTCTGAAGGATGGGAAATAATTAGGTAATCTGACATCTCCAACATGTCCCAGATTATTTTAGTCTTAGTTCTAAATAGAGATGTATTTTGACAAAAGAACATTCTAAAAGTATAGGTAACACATTTGTTTCTATCAAGCTTTGCAAACTATGTCACAGTAAACTACTTTCCCCAAAACCAGTCATGAAAACTTCTCCATAATAACTCAACTTCAGAGAAACAAACATGACAAGGTAGTCTTGCCTTGTTTGCAGTATAGGTGATTAAACTAAGGGTACCGTAGAAGTGAGGTAACTTTCCCTGATGGCTACATGTTGGACTGCAAGGTCATCAGTTCAAAACCACTAGCCTCGCTGTGGGAGAAACATGAGGCTTTCTACTCCCTCCAAAAGTTAACTATCTTGGAAATCCAATGGGACGGTTTTAACCTGACCTACATGGTTGCTAAATCAGAATCAACTAGATGGCAGTGAGTGAGATACATAGAGTAATTCATGGGAAATAGCAACTTTGTATATGAAACAGGGTAGCAAGGGAGGAATGGTATTCTCAATTTCCTTTTTATTTCTCCTAAGACAAAAGTCTTTTAGAATATTTCATGCATTTTAAAGTATTTTAGTTCATTTTAGCTTTTGTCCATTCTTCAAAATGACATGGCATGAAAATATAACACTAAACTATACTACACTCCATAATAATGACTTTAAAAGTTTTAGTTTATGGTTCTTGATAGGTATATGTGCACTGCATCTATCTGTGGGTATACTGAAATATGGGTGACAGTTCTCATACATAGCAGACTGGAAACAAGCATCGAATACATACTTTTGGAAATACCATGCCATATCAGTATCACACCATGTTGTCAAGAACGTCATTTATCCCTAAATTCACATGTATTTGGCCCTTCTGACCACTTTCCTTCCCACTGAATTAAGTGTCAGGTGGGTGTTTCTACTCTTTATGCTTGGAGGGCTGGAATCTGACCAAATCCGACAAATGGGTAGTCTCGTGGTGATTTGGTTATGAAAATGGTGCAATGCTGCTTCCAGAGTGATCACCAAATAATGTGAAAAATCAGTTAATATTAGTCAATTAAGTATGTAGTCATTTAGATAAAACATTTATTTCTAATGTGGTAAATTTAATATTCATGAGATCAATTATATGTTAATTTTGGGGTGTCTGTTTTCTGCTATATTCAACAACCCAATACTTTAAGTGTAATTTTTAATAGCAGTGACACTTTGGGGTACTGCGAATTCTCAACATTCCTACAGAGTGAGGCCAGCACAGCCACTCTTCGAGTAGATGCTGATGTTTGTGTCTTATAAATTCTCTTAAAGCTTCACATTAGGGTCTTTGAGGATGACACCAATCTGTATCACTGCATCTTTGTATTATTTCAGGAATGGAAATAATAAAGATGAACAAATCTATGCGTACTTTGCAGGTATCAAGCTAGCGGGGCATTTGCTATATCAAAAATAAATTTGTATTTTATTTGGTTGACATTCAAGTTTGAATTATAATTTATCCCTACTTCAATAGGAGAATGTAGTAACTAACTTTCCATCATTAATATAAACTAAAACCACTTTTTTATTGCTATTTACTTAGTGGGCTTGAATGACAATAATTATGGCTGTTTGAACAAAATGAAAAAAAAAAACAAACCAAAAAACTCATGTTTTGTATAATCTGCAACTATATTATTGTCAAGTATAAACATGAATTTGACAATAATTCTTGGAAGTAAAATAGATATCGATGGGAAAAACTCAATTTAACCATCTGTGTATTATGCTAAGTTCATTTGCATTTATTAGATATAACATTACAGTGTGTTTCAAAGCATCTTTCCTGAGGCAGTTGTGTTATGGCCTTTGGGTGGCGGGACACTGGGTGGTAAAGAAGGTGTCTATCAAAGACACGCGTTTACAGCTGACCTAATAACCTTGAAATGAATGTAGGTTTTGAATCAATTGAAGAGGCTAGTTTATGAAATAATGGTATGCTGTCACATAGCCTTAGACTCTTTTTCTGAGATACATAAACCTAAAAAAAATAAAAGAATGCCCATCAGAGAAAAATATGCAAAAATAGTGTATCTGTTCTGCAATCAATGCCCTATAGTTCCCTTCTCCTGCTTGTGTGTGTGTCTGTGTGTGTTCAGGAACTCTATGGAACTCTGTTATACAAAGTATCCTCTTAATTTGAGAATCAAGCAGAATTTCTACTAGCTAGCTTTTCCTTCCCATAGGCTTTTGATAGTTAAAACTAATGTGGTCAAAATGGAAGCAAACTAAAAGGGAAAGAGAAAGAGAGATAGAGATAGAGATAGACAGATAACACTTCATCTTGGTTCAAAAGGCTTCAATGATGAAATTCCTGCTCTGAGCAGCCAATGCACAGAGAGGAGTAGGGCTGGCCCCAACACAAGACACGAAGTCTGCTCACTGCCTCACACAGCTACAGGAGACAACACTGGAGACGCAGTGCAGAAAGTGAGTCGGGTCTGACCCCCCCCCACACACACACACAAGATAGGAGCACAAGACAACAGCAAGGGGAGTAATGTCATAAAGTCACCGAGGAATCCTTCTGATTCAGGGGTAGTACTTGGCACATTATCAGATTTGGTTGGAAGAGATCCATAAAAGTCAGCAGATAGACCTGGAACTATTTATAAGACTTCTTTTTTACTTTATTTATTTTATATGTCTATCTATATAAGATAGGCAGGATAAACAATCCTGAAGAGAAAGCAATAGGAATGATGTTTCCAGTGGGACATGGGAGAGGAGGAGGTGGGGGGAAGAGGGCAGAAAGCAAATAAACTCAGGGACAAGGGAACAACAATGGAACTAAAATCGATGGCATATAGAGGGTATAGAAGGCCTGGTAGGGTTGGATCAATTGTAATGTAGCCAAGAGGAATTTTTGAAAGTCGAATGAAGGGTGAACATGATAGTGGGGCAGGAGGAAAGTAAAAGGCAATAGACGAAATAACTAGGAAACAAAATCTATATATAGCGATATAAATATATATACTTATAATGGTAGGCCCATTGGTCTATGAGAGTTAGTTTACTGTGTCAGCTTGGTCGATAAACACATGTGGGATTAATTGAAGGGTGGAGAGATAAATGGCTTGGTGAGCTTTGCCTTTCTTGTCTCTCGCTCTTTGATCATTGGACCAGTGTGCAGCTGCCTTGCTTGTTTTGTGCAATTTACAAGCTACACTACCTGTGGGACACCTAACCTATGGACTATGTCGCTGTAATCTGAGGTCCCTTAAGACCTGCCTCATCAGAATTGGAATGTACATCTCTGGAGTTGCAGACTGACTGCTGGTGATCTGTCTTGCTGTTTGCTGCCTGTGTTGGATAGCCTAAATCTCTCTACAGAGGACTACCTGGCAGCCCTCAAGACTTGAAGGACTGCCAGTGTCTCACAACTCTCTCACGGGAGTGAGTTGCAGTGAGCCATTTGTACTGCTTTGTAATTTAACTGTTCACTTTTTGTATTATCTATCTATCTATCTATCTATCTATCTATCTATCTATCTATCTATCTAATTTAACAGTTAATATCTTGTGTTATATATCTATCTTTAGAAATACATATAAAATTATTAGCAATCTGGTTTTATCTCACTAGAGAACCCTGTCTAATACAGTCAATATACATATATTTATATGTTAAAGTATTAAGGTAGCAGATGGACTTTGGGCCTCTAGTTAAGTCTTTCCTCAAGACAAGAACACTGTTCTAATTACCTGGCACTGTGTGATACTCCTCCTCCCAATACGATCGCTGAGACAAGTGGGTGCATAAGCAAAGTGGTGAAGAAAGCTGATGAGGTCCCCCTATTAAAAGATATAGCATCTGGGGTCTTAAAGGCTTGAAGTTAAACAAGCGGCCATCTAACAGGGAAGCAACAAACCCTACATGGAAGAAGGACACCAGCCTGTGCGACCATGAGGTGCCGACGGGATCAGGTATAAGACAAAAAACAAACAGCTATATTGATGTGAAGGAGGGGGTCACAGAGGAGACCCAAAGCCCATTTGTAGACAATTGGACATGCCCAAATGAAGGGTCACATGGAAGGAGCAATTCAACCTACATGCAGTTTAGCACCGATGAAACATACATTCATCTGGTTCTTTAATGCTTCCTCTCCACCACTATCACGACCCCAGTTTTACCTCACAGATCCTACTAGACTGGAGCATGTATCCTGGTACAGAGAAGAATATTCAACACATGGAATCCAGGAAAAATTAACTCTCAGAAACAGTAATGGGAATAATGATACTATGAGGCTAGGGGGAGGGGCGAATAACAGGAACATGGGTGAAGGGATACAGCGGACAGTGTAAAATATGACCATATAATTTATCAAGGATTCATGAGTGTGGGAAGGTGGGGGAGGGAGGGAAAAAAAGAAGAATCGATAATAAGGTCTGGTGTGAAAAGCTGTTTTGAAAATGATGATGGTAACATATTCACAAGTGTGCTTGATATAATTGATTTATGGATTGTTATAAAATCTGTAAGAGCTCTCAATAAAATGATTAAAATATTTTTAACGTTTAAAAATAGTCTTTGATATACTAATAACATTTTTCTAAAAGTAATATGGTTGGTGTAAAAAGGATTTCTATACATAGCATGTTGAACTATTTGTGTTTATTTTTACGCAAAATTGTCAAAGAGAAGAAACTGGGGAATAAGTAACAGAATTTCCAATTTTAGAGTTTTTATTTTTGGAAGGCATTTCTATTTTGAAAAAACAGACATTCCAACCTCCTTACTCCACCCTAGTAGTTTGGAATTTGAAGAGGAACAACCTTTGAATAATTGGGAAACCAGAACAAGACACAAAGAAGAAATCCACAGCCAAAATAGTGAGGGAATTCTTGGAAGAAAAATTCCCCAAGTTAATGAATGAGAACCAGACAGTAATCCCAGAAGCAGAGAGGACACCAATAAGAATAAACCTCAGGAAGAATTCAACTAGGCATATAGTAAGTAGTCAAATTGCCCAACTTTGAGGAAAAGGAGAAAATCTTAAGAGCAGTTAGAGAAAAAAAGGCAATCACATACATGAATGCTCAGACTTATCATCAGACACCACGAAGAAGAGGAGAATGGAGCAGCATCTTCCGAAAGTTGAAAGAGATTGATGCCAGCCCAAGAATCCTCTGTCCCACCAAACTATCCATCAAAATAGATGGCGAGCTAAGAGTTTTCCCGGATAAGGAATAACACGGAGAATGCATTAATAGAAACCCAGCACTACCAAAAAATTCTTCCCAACTAACTTTGCACCAGCATTTACTGAGTAAAAATAGGAGACCATCATATAGCGCACTGAAAACTGGGAAAAGGAGTACGGGATAGGAGACCACCACATAGCACAACTCTATCCACAAGCAAGCATACTGAGAACTGTGGGAAAAGGAAGACGGGAAGAGAGTGTATATGGAAGGATCCTTTATTGTCGTATATTAAGAGCCTGGCAGCCTGGGTTTCTAGGGTAGAGGAGGCCTTCACCCTTGTGAGTTGGAGATCCCAATGACATTCTCATAATCAATATTATTCCCCACTGTATCTTCCCACACCTGCTATCTTAAGGTTACCTCTTACAAGCACATGACTGATTGCTATCCAGCCAGCATAATGAGAGGCAGACATGTGCTATTGCTCTCTAGGCAATAAAGACAGCCACTCACACTTACCTGGCCCCGGCATTGGTGATAGGTTGCTCCTCCAGGATACTCAGGGACCTTTAGGGTTAGGCTGCAGCCCACTTTGTCACATATGTGGTTACCTGTAAAAGGGGAGGAGGGCTGACATAGCATCTGAGAGTATGTAAACCTTTGTTGGAAATATATTCTCTCTGCACGTACCTGGATCCTGAAGTCATGACTGCAAAGGGGAGCCCTTGCATACTTTAATCCTTACCTGATGTCTTTTAATTGACCCCTCAATTACAAAACCACACCTTGGACCCATTCGGTTGTGGGGGCTGGTACCCCACAAATGGTGCCCAAACAGGACTAAAGGAAGGGTTCCCGAGAGGAGAACTACCCTGTGTAATGGTTGTGTAACCCCATCGGACGTTAGAGTGAACTGCGGAAATTATTTGAAATGAGGATCCGGTTGGGGTATTAGCAGAGAAATAGTAATAATAATAGTAATAAAAATATTTTAAAGAGGATGATGAGGCAAGACAGAAGTAAACCTAAAACTTATGCTATTATATCCACCCATTTACTGGGAGAACCCCCGCCCCCCCCCCAAAAAAAACCCAAACAGAAGATCACAGTAACAAATAAAATGATGCAAGGTTTTCTACAAGTAATAAAAATCTACAACACAGGTTCCCAGAGGAAGGAACTTTGGATCATGGACTCGGGAGGAAGTTGGTATGAACTTAACGAAAGCACACAGAAAGGGGCAGCGTATCCCTGTGGGCACCTGGTCTCTGTGGCCTCAAGGTAAGATGCTTTTACAACCTCTATAGACAGAGCAGGAGGAAAAAGCGAAACATCTTTGTTGTTGTGTTTTTTTAAAAGAAAAGCCTGAACTAAGCTATTCGATTTTACAGAAGCAGGCAAAAGTTGTCCAAAATGAACATTATCAGATAGTTGAGAAGGTTTTAGAAAAAACTGAAGAAATTATGTCTAATTTAAAAGAAAGCCTCATGGCAAATGTCTCCACCCAAGGAAAGCAGCCATAATACAACAGAAGAGGAGGATAAAGGCAAGAATAGCACTCAACGTAACAAAGCATGGGTAGAGTTTTCAAAGAAAGAGATTTAGAAATCAGACTAGCTTTCTCTGTTAGTGTCACAGAAAGACCACCCAATGCAGGCACCCTGCAGGGATACCAGGGCCACCATTATTTATGGTGTGTTCCCTTTTAAAGTGCTAGAGGACACCAAGCAGGCAGTTGCTAACTATGCCCAGACCCCCTTTCATAATTAGCATGATTGTATCTCTAGTTGAAGCAGAACATCAGATTGGAATGCTGTGACTAAGGCTTGCCTCTCTCCTTCACAAACTGAAGGCGTTGGGACACAGACTCACAGGAAGGCAGAGCAGAGTACCCCATAGGGGTAGATCAGTTCATGGGGAATGGCAAATTCAGCACAGTGGAAGCATAATTGCAGTTTACAAACCAAGTGTTCTCCCAGATACTCCATCAGAAAATAATACCATCAGGTGAGAAACAGCCCAGTTACATCGCTACACAGCAGCAGAATGATGAGTCCTCTATAGACTTTGTGTCCTGATTACAGGATAATGCTCACGAAAGTGTGCATGACAGGCAAGCAGCAGAAAATCTGGTCCACACGCTCTCATATGAACATGTACATGACTACTGTAGGAATGCTATGCGTCCACACAGGGAACAAGGCACGCTTTTGGACTGCTTAAGATCTGGAGAGGAGTTGAGTCTGAGACACATAAGGTAAACCTCCTAGTTGCTGCTTTAGCCAGCTACACCAAGACAAAAGGGAAATGTTTTAGCTGAGGGAATATGGGTCATTTTCAGAGACTGTCAGCAGCGCAGGCCAATCACCTAACCTAGAGAAGCGAGCTGCAGCTGATGCCAGAATATGGGCCAGGACCACCAAGATCAGGTTTAAAATAACCTGAACTTTTCCCCCACTGTAGGAAAGGAGCTCACTGGGTACATACCATATATACTTGTGTATAAGCCAAGTTTTTCAGCACATTTTTTATGCTGAAAAAGCCCCCCTAGGCTTATACTTGAATGAGGGTCCCACTTACCTGTTCTCTGGTGCAGTGCGGTGTTCTCCAGTCTCTCCTGCTCATCTGTGAGCGCCTACAGCCTGTGGGTGGTCCAATGACTGCTGATTATCACCGCTTTTCTTTTCTCCTGCACGCCACAGTCTCTATGTTGTCCATGCCATGCTGGGCAAGAACCTGCCCACTTCTGTGTACTGGTACCTGGGGCGCACCGCATCCTTGTCAGATGAATGTCAGATGTGGGCCCCCTTCTTCTCCCGCTCTTCTCGAGGGCTGTGATAATGATGTAGCCTTTATAGTCTTACCCGTACTTGATCACACCCCCGTTCTCCGCCCAAGCATTGCTGAATACAAGTACTGGTTTATCTCTGGTCTTAGATATACAGTGTGTTTATTTACAGTACTTAGTCTACTATATTTTATTTTTTATTTTCTTGTTAACCCCTATCTAGACCCAGTGTTGACTGTGCTTGCATAGAGCCGCCTATGTTAGGGCTCATCATAGACACACTGCATTGCATATGCACTGTGTTACTGCATGTGCTGTGGTAATGCTGCATATGCAATAATGCAGCACATGTAATAACAGTGTGTAGACAATGTAGCATGTATACTATGAGCCCTAACACAGGCTGTTCTATGCACAGTCATATCACCACATTCTGGAATATTATCATACCAGACTCTCTAAACCCTGAATTACTGTCAGCTCCCTTGGTGATCCAGTTTGTTTTGGGTCTCATGGTGTCTTTGAGTGCAATTCTTTGGGGGAGGGGGCGTAATCTGTTTTCCATGGTGAAGTCTATCTTGCTGTATTTTATTGCCAATTGTTTTTACTTGTTTATATGTATACTTGTAGTTTCCTGGACACCACCATTTTTACTGTAAATTGACCTCTTTTAAGAACTGTAACTAGGGCTTAATTTTGAAGTAGGGCTTATGGTATGCTTTGAGAATTTAATTGCTGTGGTATGGCATTCTTTTTCAAAGTTCTTTTTTTTTTTTATCCTGTTAGAAATGGAACCCAATACTCCTAAATTCTGGGCCAAATAAAAAATGCAGTTCATACGAAGCTGGTTTTAAAATTACAGTTGTGTCGAGAGCAGAAGAAAGCAGTAACAGTATTGCAAGCAGGGAATTTTGTGTTGACGAAAAACAAGTGAGGGAGTGGTGGAAAATGAAAGCAGACTTGGAAAAGATTCCAAAAGCACAAAAAACTCAACATGGTATAACGATTATGGAATGTTGTCAAAATGGTTACTGCATAACATGCATGGGAATTCCCTTACATGCCCTTCAAATAGCTAAAGACGACAAATTAAAGGCACTAACAACTGAAAATTTTGTTGCACCAGTAGGATGGTGTCTCTGCTTCATGAATAGGTTTACCCTATGTTTGTGCTAAAGAACAAAGATTGCACAGAAGTTGCCGACAAACCTTGATGAAAAAGTGATGTCTTTCTATTAATTCATCAAAACAAAGAAGGATCCATAACTATGCCCTGGGAGATATTGGGAATATGGATAAACACTTATGACCTATGATCTTCCAAGCAACAGAACTGTGGCAAGTTTCAGAGACAAAACTATTTTATTCAGAACCACAGGAAGTGAAAGAAACAATTTCACAGTCATTCTATCATGTTTGGCTAAAAGAATTATGGTAAGCAGTGGCCTTTCTTTTTAACAGGAAGACCTGCCTAAAAAGTCCAATTCCCACCACGTATTACGGTGTGCACACTTATTAAAGGCTGAATGGATGAAGACAGAACCAAAAAAAAATGGCTGGAAGAAATTTGGAACAGACAACCAAGAGCAGCCCTAAAGAAAAACCATCATTGCTAGTTTAGGATATATTCAGAGCCCACACATCTGATGACATAAAAAATTGGCAAAGTCTTCTCAAGTTACTTTGGTCGTTTTTCCAGGTGGATTTACAGCTGTACTGCAGCCCCTAGCTGTGTGTTTAAATAAACCTTTCAAAGGCCATGTGCAAAAGATGTGCACGAATGGATGTCATCTGGTCAAGCCCAACTGACAGAAGTTGGAAATCTGATGAAGCCCGACATAGCAAAGTGGGTTCGTGATGCCTGGGAAGAGATTCCAGAGGACATGGTGCAACATGCCTTCAAGAAATGTGGCATTAGTCATGCTATGGATGGCAGTGAAGACAGCACTTTGTGTGAGAACGACAGCAATGATGGTGATGACTGGGAACTCTGTGATGATGACAATGTCTGTGCTGATAACCACACACCAGCTAACACTGAAGCTCTGTTTGGTCATACAGATAATGAGGAATCCAGGTTTGAAGGATTTTAACTCTTGTTTTTTAGCTTGGTTGCTGATTCAGCTAAGGTTTTTGTACTTTTAAAGTTATTGTTGATACCATATTGTTTTTGTTGATCCTCCTTTCCACTTACAGAGCTAGTTTACTGTTTTTCTTTGAAATAATCAAAAACATTTAACTTACTGATACCTTAATTAATATAATTTTATTGGTATCTTTTATTTTGAAATTTACCAGTAGCTGCTGCATTTCCCGTAGGCTTATACTCGAGTCAGTAAGTTCCCCAGATTTTTGTGGCAAAATTAAGTGTCTCTGCTTTTATTTGGGCCAGCTTATACTCAAGTATATACAATAAATGCCACTATAGATTCAGCAACAAAGGAATTCCACTAGAAGACACTACCCAGCAGGGATAGTGAACAGACTTGGTCCATGTTCCCCTCAGAGGAGCACTGGAGGTGTGGCTCAAACCTAAGTCAGCACAGGAACCCTTAAACACCAATCAGACCTAACCCGCAGCCTTCCAGCTGGTGTCCAGACCTGACCAAACTTGCAAAAACCCAAATTTATATTGACTTATTATTCAAAAGTGTGAAGAAAAGCTAAGAGCTGTAATTAAACTAGAAATTATTAAAATTGGTACCTGGGGAGGAGCTTCAAGATGGTGCCCAGAGAAGCAGACAATATGGGGAGCTCTGCAGAGATTAGTGTGCCTGGTGTGCAGGAGGTCATGTGAGAGGATTCTGGTAAGCTGAAAAGTCTCCACGAAGACTGAGGGCCCCCTCCCCAGGAAGCAGCCCTCCCCCATATCTGCGTTGCTCCAAAGCCCTGGAGATCTGTGTCCTTACACCAGGGACTTCCTACTGGCTGTGCTGCTTCAGCAGGCCTTGGTCACCACCGGCAAGTGCTTCCCCCACCCCTGGCCTGGTTGCAACCCCAGAAACTGGATGACTGTCTTGTTGAGCTCCCCAGAGCTGCGGCTTCACCACCACATATCAGCAGCCCACTTGCGGTGCCCCACTGGGGGATAGCTCCCTTCTCTCATGGTCCTGAATCCATGAGGTTGTGATTCTGTGGCAAAGCTTTGGTCCCTCCCAACAGCCACCCAGGGTCTGGCCTACAGTAAATTTCATCACCTGCTGCTGCAGGGGCTCCCTGCACCAGACGTGGGTCTACCACTAAAAGAAATGTTCAGACAGCTGACTGGAGTAATACAGGAGATGAAGGAAGCTATGTAGAGATAGAGATGAAGTCCATGATAGTAGGGATGAAGTCCATGCACCAAAGGGAAATATAGGAGCTAACGGATGAAGTAGCAGAAGCTACACACAAGATCACGAATCTCACAAACAGACTATAGGAGGCTGAGAATCTTATCAGTGATTTCAAAGATAATCAGGCAGACCTCAGCAAACAGAAAAGACAGTCAAACAAGATTATAAGAGGTTGAAGAAAACCTGAGATCAATAACAGATATTAGGAATAGAAACAACATATGAATTATTGGCCTACCAAAACAAGATATATCAAAGA
The DNA here is from genome assembly GCF_050624435.1 of Tenrec ecaudatus. NCBI lineage: Eukaryota > Metazoa > Chordata > Mammalia > Afrosoricida > Tenrecidae > Tenrec > Tenrec ecaudatus. The sequence goes on from NC_134536.1 coordinate 95,408,556, forward strand.
AGTCAACAGCTAAACTAACAAGGGAATTTCTGGAAGCAAACTTTCCCACCTTAATGAATGAGAATCAAAAACTCTCTGGAAGCAGAGAGGACTCCAATTAGACTAAACTCTAGGAAGAACTCCCCAAGGCATACAATAGTTAAACTATCCAATTTCAAGGAAAAAGAGCAGCAAGAGCAAGCAAGACAGTCACATACAACGGTTCTCAGGTAAGAATATGCTTAGACCTATCAGCAGAAACCATAAACAGGAGCAGAGAATTGAATAACATCTTCCAAAAGCTGGATGAAAAAAACCATCTACCCAAGAACCTCTACCCTGCCAGATTATCTATTAAGATAGAAGTCGAAGATTGGTCAAGAAGATGGTGCCCAGGTAAGCAGCAATGCTGAGAGCTCTTTTGTGCATGGCGGGTCTGGTGTCCAGGTGGCCTAGTGGAAGGATTCTGGTGAGTGAGAGGACCCCCTAGGATACCACTGCCCCCTCACGCATCTGTCCAGAGCTGGAACCCATGAGATCTGGGATCTGATTCTTGGGACAACGTGGTTCACCAGGCTGAGCTGCCCCCATAGGCCACCACCACTGAAACCGCTTCTGTGGTCGGCGATTGACCCACCCCACCCCTAGGCCTGGTCTCCACACCAGGAGTTGCCTGGCTGCCCCACAGAGGCGGGAACCCTGAAGCAGTGAACCACTAACGATGCTCCACTTGGAGCGGCTTCCTTCTCCCACGGTTCCCCTCTTCCCACGTGGAAGTGATCTGCCGCTAGGCTTGGGTCTCTCCTTCCATTTAACCAGGGTCCCGGAAACTCACCTGAAGTCTACCTAGAGCAGGTTAGGTGACCTGCAACTGGGGCAACCAAACCCCAATGTTGCCTGAAACCCTTCCCCTGGTGCCCCCGCCTGCCTGTTCACCTCCACAGCACCTGTGTGCACCCTGTGCTCCAGCCAGTGTCACTCCCAAACCCCACTGGGCCCGCATGGATTCTGCCTGCCCCCACCAGGGCGGACCACACAACTACAGTGTGCTACAGTACGCTTCCAGCTGTGGCAGCCCTGAGTGCTCCTACCTTGCTGCTTCTGGTAGAATTGGCTCATGCCACTACCATATGCATTTGCCAGCTGGCTCAGCACTCCAGGCGCACAGGTAGCAGGGGTGGGTGCATCTTTAATCTGAAGAGCACACATTTCCCACACATACCCTGGGTCCAGAGCCCTCAATAAGCATCACCTTCCATGGCAGCGAGGCCTCCCCCACTTTGCCTCTATGAGTGTAAAAAAGAAAAGAAAATTTAAAAAAATTAAACAAGTATAAAGGCTGGTAAGCATGGCCTGAGAGACCAGGTCAAAGCTGCCAAGGGGTATACATACAGGCCCCAGCCCCACTCCAGTAAATGAAAATCCTCACCCCTGTTTGCCACTGAACCACCGAGGAAGCTTGCCCCACCACTAGAATAGATCACAAGTAGCCCCCCTGAAAAGCATCCTTATCAGTAATATGAAGACCTCAGGGCCTCCTGTTCTCCCAGAAACATGGGACCTACAAGGGGGTCGAGGAAGCATCAACAGACCACATCATTATTAACAAAAGACCAGAGAGATAAAACATAGTAGCAGAGTTAAGGGCTTTTATAGAAGAATCAGACACGGATCTGCCACAGAAAGAAATCTTCAGAAGTCTGCTTGGAATGATACAGGAGTTCAGGGAAGCAATGCAGAATAAGGATGCAATGATGTTGGTCTAACAGAGCAGGACACACCACACAAGTCGACAGCCAAGATAGTGAAGGTATTTCTGGAAGCAAACTTTCCCACCTTAATGAGTGAGAATCAGGTACTCATACAGGAAGTAGAAAGGACACCAACTAGACTAAACCCCAAGAAAAACTCATCAAGACATATAATATTAAAAATATCAAACTGAGGAAAAAGAGAACATTTTAAGAGCAGCAAGAAAAAGGAAGAGAGTCACATACAAGGAAGCTCAGGTAAAAATATGCTCAGATCTATCAATAAACACCATGAAGAGGAGAGAGAGGAGCAACATCTTCCAAAAGCTGAAAGATAAACTTCTGCCTAAGAATCTTTTACCCTACCAAATTATCCATTAAGATATGTGGGGAGATAAGAATCTTCTAGGACAAGGACATACTCAAAGAATATGCTGCAAGACACCCGACCCTGTGGAAGAAACTGGCCAACTCACTATGGCCAGAGGATCAACATCCACCAAGCACAAGCAGGAGGCTGCCATATAGCCAAATTCCATCCAGAAGCCAATGTGCCGACAACAATCACCAAGATAACAGGGCCTCAGAGGGAAAAGAACACAAGAAGCCCCCCACACAAACAAAGCACACTGATATGAAGGGAGAGAGGAAAACACCCAAAACGCAAGACATGATATGACGGCAATGAATCCACAGATTGTGAGAATAACTCTGAATTCAAATGGCCTCAATGCATACATTGAGAGAAAAAGGCTGGAGGACTGGCTCAGAAAACATAACCCAACAATCTGCTGCCTGCAAGAGACACTTTTAAGTGCACAGACAAAAATAAACTAAGACTAAAAGGCTGGCGGAAAGTATACTAGGCAAACAGTAACTTTAAAAAAGCAGGGGTGGCAATCTTAATCTCTGACAAAATTGACCTCAAGGTTCAAATCATAAAAAGAGACAAGGCGGGGCACTATCTAATGCTCACAGGACCTTTACCTGAACCAGTTAGCATATTGAATATTTACTCGTCTAACAATGGAGCAGTGAATTTCATCAAACTGTTAAAAATATGAAAACAGAAATCACGGATTCAGCAATCATAGTAGGTGACTTTAATACTCTGCTATCAAAGACTGATCACTGGGAAAGAAGCTCAGCAAAGAGGTGACAGAGCTAAATAATACAATTAGGCAACTGGACCTGATAAGGCATTTATAGTTTTCCATACAAATGCAAAAATATTCACATTCTTGTGAATCACACATGACTCGTTTTCAAGAATAGGCCACATTCTGGGACACAAGTCAAGCCTGAGAAAATTCATACACATAACGATTATTCAGACGTCTTTCTTGATCACCACATCATAAAGCTGGATATTAGTAAAAGGACGTCTAGAAAATCCAGGGCAAACAATTGGAGGATGAACAACAATCTTCTGGGACATGAATGGGTACAAGCTCAGACTAGAAAGGAGGTTAATAAGTTGCTAGAAACTAATGAGAATGAGAATACAATGTATCAAAACATGGGATACTGCAAAGGTAGTTATCAGAGGTAGCTTGATATCAATAAGTACATTCAGGGAAAAAGAGGAGAGGCTTATGACTGATACGTTATCACAAGACCTCCAGCAACTAGAACAGAGTCAACAGAACAACCCCTTCAATAGCAAAAGAAAGAAATGATAAAAATCAGGACAGAGTTAAGCCATTTGGAAGACAAAAGAATGATGCAAAAGATTAATTTAGCAAAAACTTGGTTCTACAAAAGGATCAACAGAATTGACAGATCTCTGGTGAACTAACCAAGGAAAGGAACAAACGTCAGTAGCCAGGATGAAGGATGAAACAGGGAAAATCACAACAGACCCCAATGAAATTAAAAGGATAATCACCAAGTATTATGAAGGACTGTATTCCAAGGAACTGAAAAACATGGAAGACATGGATAAACACTTAGAAAAACAGTCCCGACCTATATTATCCAAGACAGAGGTCAAGAAACTCAACAAACACAGGGTGAAAGAAAAAATAGATGTGGGTATCAAGAAGCTACTACCACCAACAACAAAAAGTCCCAGGATCAAACTGCTTCACATAGAAATTCTACCAAGCATTCAGGGAAAAGTTGACACTGATCCTCCACAAAAGTATTCCAGAGTATAGAAAAGGATGGCAAACTCCCAAAGTCATTCTACAAAGCCAGTATAACTTTGATACCCAAACAGGGTAAAGACCCCACAGGTATAGAGAACTATAGACTGATATCGCTAATGAACATAGATGTAAAAATCCTTAACAATAGAACAAAATAGAACAAAAAAGTACATAAAATGTATCATCCACCATGATCAAGTTGGATTTATCCCAGAGATGCAGGGAGGTTTTTAAAAAATCGTTTTATTGGGGGCTCATACAACTCTTATCACAATCCTTACACACATCAATTGTGTAAAGCAGCTTTGTACAATCATTGCCCTCATCATTCTCAAAACATTCGCTCTCCACTTAAGCCCCTGGCATCAGCTCCTCATTTTTCCCCTCCCTCCCTGCTCCCCCTTCACTCATGAACCCTTGATAATTTATAAATTGTTATATTTTGCCCTTTCAGATGTATCCTTTAACCCACTTTTCTGTTGTCTGTCCCCTAGGGAGGAGGTCACATGTAGATCCTTGTAATCGGTTCCACAGGGAGGGTTTAACATCGGAAAATCCATCAATATTATATACCACATTGATAAGAACAAGTATAAGAACCATATGATATCGATAGATGCAGAAAACGCATTTGACAACATCAAACACCCATTCCTAATTAAGGCATTCATGAAGATAGGAATGGAAGGAAAATTCCTCAAGCTAATCTACGAAAAGCCAACAGCTAACATCATAGTCAATGGAGAAAAGATGAAAACAATCCCACTGAAAAAGGGAACCAGACAAGGATGTTCCTTGTCCCCATTTCTATTTAATATCGTACTTGAGGTTCTAGCTAACAACATAAGGCAATTGAAGGACATTAAAGTTATCCACCTGGGAGAGGAGAGGGTGAAACTATTGCTATTTGCAAATGACATGGGTCTGTACATTGAGAATCCCAAAAGCCCCACAATAGGAGTATTTACAACGATAGAGTTTGGAAGGGTGGCATGATCAACAAACAGAAGCCAATTGGTTTGCTATATACATTGGACAAGACCATGGAAGAGGAGATCAAGAAGGCAGTTCCCTTCACAATAGTCAAGCACAAATTGAAATACCTAGGAATATATTTATCTAAAAAAACCCTAAAGACCTACACAAGGAAAACTACAAGACTCTACTACAGGCAATCAAAAGAGACCTCCACAAATGGAAGAGCATCCCATGCTTATGCATTGGAAGGCTCAATATAGTAAATATGTTAATCTTACTCAAAGCTCTTTCTAAGTTTAAGGCTATTCTGATTCAAATGCCAACAACCTTCTTCAAAGAATTGGAAAAACTGACCACCAATTTCATATGGTGAGGGAAGAGGCGCAGAATTAGCAGAGAACCCAAGAAGGACAAAGTCGGAGGGCTTGCTTAACCTGATTTTAACACCTACACAGCCACAGTGATCAAAAAAGCATGGCACTGGCACAATGATAGATACTCAGACCAGTGGAAATGAACAGAAAGCCCAGAAGTAAAACTAACAGCATATAGACAACTGATCTTCAAAAAGGGCCCCCAAAGAAACAAGTGGGAAGCAGATGCCCTTTTAACAAGTGGTGCTGGAAACAATGGATATCCATGGGTAGCAAAATGAAACAAGATGTTTACCTCGCCCCATACACAAGAACAAACAAGGTAGATCACAGACCTAGAAGTAAAACCCCAAACCATTAGGACCATTAAGGAAGGAATCAGGACTAGCCTAAGATCACTGGCCCAGGGAATACATAGGCTCACTGCCATAGGGAAGGGTACACACACAGGTGAACTGGAAATTGACAAGTGGGATTTAATAAGAACAAAACACCTGTGCACCTCGAAACACTTCACCAAGAGGGCAACAAGGCAATCCACAGACTGGGAGAGGATTTTTAGTAATGACACATCAGACAAAGGGCTCATTTCTAAAATCTACAACACCTTCCTTGCCTACAAAAAGTTGAAAACAGTTAACCCACTGCGGAAGTAGGCAAAAGAACTGAAAAGAAATTTCACTAGGTAGGAGACCTGTATGGCCAATAAACACATGAGAAAGTGTTCCCGGTCATTAGCCATAAGAGAAATGCAGATTAAAACAATCACAAGATACCATCTAACACCCTTGAAGTTAGCCTAAATCAGAAAATCAGAGAGCAACTAATGTTGGAGGGGCTGAGGTGAAGTAGGAACCCTCCTCCACTGCTGGTGGTCATGTAGATAGGTACAGTCATTGTGGAAAGCTGTCTGATGATACTTAAAGAAAATGGAAATTGATCTACTTTATGACCCAGTCATCTCTCTACTGGGCATATACCCAAAGGAGGTAAGAAATAAAACACGACCAGTCAACTGCACTCAAATGTTAATTGCGGTGCAATTCACAATCGCAAGAGTTGGAAACAACCTAAATTTCCATCGATAGACAGATTAGTAAACTCTGGCACATGCACACGATGGAGCACTAAGCAGCGCTAAAAAGCACGGCCGATCACATGAAACACATAGTTAGTTTCAAGGGTTGAGTTGGAGGAAATCCTAATTTCCTCCTAATGACCTCCTAAGTGAGGTCAGGCAATCAAAAATGGACAAGTATAACATGAGTCCCCTGAGTTAAGTATAATCAGCCCAGTAGGATTAGAAGAAAAGACACTTACCTTACAATACACAGGGGAAGCATAGGCAGTCAGGGGGAGGTCAGACCAAACCCAGGGAGGTATATGTGAATCCAACATAAAGAAGGGGAAAGGGGAAAGGAGGAGGGGAATGGGGATGGGAGAAACTTAGATGATGACTTGGGGGAACAGGGCACTAACCCACCTATTGGTTGTGTTTCCACAGAATTGGAGAGAGCATACAGACCCAACCAGGGCGCACCAAACCAGGAGGGCAATGTAATGCGTGGAGCAGCGCATGAAAAAATCTGGACTACAGGGCAAGTCCCAACCAGAGCAAGCCTGACACCTGCCTTGGAAGTGTGTTACCACAGAGAACGACACTAGACTTCCAGGTGGGAGGAAGGAACCAACTTGCCATGCTCACATGGAAGCAAACCAAGAAGGAAAAAGAGAAAGAGACAGTTGGCCACGACTCCTTATCGGCACACCAGGCCTAGAGGACAATGTCCCTCCACTGAGCTGCTAAGACAGAGAGAGGACTGTGGGACTATTAACAACTCAAGACTTCTTATCCCCTAACGAGCGTACAGACACAGAAGACAATAATGGGGACATATGGCAGGGAGATAGTGTGGACTGAATCCCACGCAGTGGGATAAACCAGGAACACAGCATAACAGATCAGCATTGGGGTAAAGTTGATCCACAGGGCCCCCGAGGAGCCCCAAAGAAAGACTTTGTGCTAGAAGGATCCCCCTAGGATCTCCCTCAGGACCAGGGGGAGGGACTTCGGGAGGCCAGAGGACAGACCTAGATCTATGTAGGGTTTTTTTCCCCTCTCCTTTTCTTTTTTCAACTTTATATTTTCCTATTGTTTGGATTAGACATGGCTGGTTTGCCTACTTATATGGAACGGACATGGGAGGGAAGCTTGGGGGCAAAGCAAGGAGCCAATGGCCCTGGAGGGTCTAGGCGGAAGAAGGAGGTGGGGAGAAGGGTATGGTGAGCGGATGGCACCATGGACAGGGGAACAACTAGGTAATTGAATTCAACATCTAGGAGGGTGTAGAGATCCTGTGAGTATTAGAGCAATATCAATCTAACTAAGAAGTACTAAGAGGTGGAAGAAGGGGGAAAGTGATAGTGGGCAGGAGGAGGTAAAAGAAAAGAGGTTAAGTTCTAGGAAGCAAAGTTATAGATAGCGGTATTAGTGGAGGTGTATGCTTATGTAAGTATATTAATCCACAAAATGGAGGTATTGGCCTACATACATAGATTGATAAGGCAATACGCTGAGGCTGCAGACGGGCCTTGGGCCTCAGCTCATACCCTCCCTCAATACAAGAACACTTTGTTGTAACACAATGGCATTTTGTGATGTTCACACCCCCCATTCACCCAGACGCAAAAATTGAAGACAAAATGGGTGCATGATGGTGAAGACAAAATGGGTGCAAAATGGGTGATGAAGACAGGATGGTGACAGCAATTAAAGGATACAGTGTCTGGGGTCTTGAAGGCTTGAAGTTAAACAAGCAGCCATCCAACAGTGAGGCAACAAGGTCACATAGAAGAAGCATGCCAGCCGATGTGAATACATGGTGCCACCGGGACTGGGCAATGGGCATCAGAAGTTTCATAACAAACAACAAACAAACAAAAATGCATTTTTGAGAATGAGGGGGTTGGAGCGCAGACCCAAAGCCCATCCGTGGACAATGGAACATCCCCCCAGAGGGGTTGCAGGGAGGGGATGAGTCAGTCAGGGTGCAGTAGAGCAAATGGATGCTATATAATGGATACTTTTTTTCTATAACTCTAAAACTTTATAGGATTTATTTCATTTTAAAATCATTTTATTGGGGGCTCATACAACTCTTATCACAATCCATATATACATCCATTGTGTCAGCACATTTGTACATTTGTTGCCATCATCATTCTCAAAACATTTACTTTCTACTTGAGCCCTTGGTGTATCTCTGATTGCTTGAGGACCCCTCACCCCCCACTACCATGACCCCAGAGCTGCTTCCCACTCTGGACTAGATGGGAGCATGCACATAGGTATAGGTAAGAGATAAAGGGCACAACAAAGGAAACCCAGGAATAGGAATAGGAATAGCGATACCAAAAGTGTAAGGGGAAGGGGGCGGGGGAGAGGTGGGGAGGAAAGGGTACCGATCGCAATGATTGGCACATAACCACACATCCCCCATCCAGGGGGAGGAACAACAAAAACCAGAGGGGGAGACATGGTTAGTGTCAGATATGAAAATAATTACAATCTATAATCTATCAAGGGGCCATGAAAGGGGGTGGGGGAGAGGAGCCGATCCTGAGGGTTCAATAGAAAGTAAATGTTGAGGGAAAGGTAGTGGTGTTAACAAACCCAGGGACAAGGGAACAAGTGATCCAAATCGGTGGTGAGGAGGGTGTAGGAGGCCTGGTAGGACGTGATCAAGGGTAATGTAACCAAGAGGAATTACTGAAACCCAAATGAATGCTGAGAATGATAGTGGGACAAGAGGAAAGTAAAAGGAAATAGAGGAAAGAGTTAGGAGGTAAAGGGCATTTATAGAGGACTAAATACAGGCATGTACATATGTAAATACATTTATATATGAAGATGTGGAAATAGATCTATGTGTATATATGTATAGATTTAGTACTAAGGTAGCAGAAGGACATTGGGTCTCCACTGAAGTACTCCCTCAATGCAAGAATACTTTCTTCTATTAAACTGGCATTCCATGATGCTCACCTTCCTGACACAATTGCTAAAGACATAGTGGATGCATAAGCAAATGTGGTGAAGAAAGCTGATGGTGCCTGGCTATCAAAAGATATAGCGTCTGGGATCTTAAAAGCTTGAGGGTATACAATGGCTATCCAGCTCAGAAGCAACAAAGCCCACATAAAAGAAGTACACCAGCCTGCGTACTCACGAGGTGCCAACGGGATCAGTTATCAGGCATCAAAGAACAAAAAATCTTATTGTGTGCTCACCTCCCCGATATGATCACCGAAGACAAATGGGTGCATAAGCAAATGTGGCACAGAAAGCAGATAGTGCCTGGCTATAAAAAGATATAGTGCCTGGGTCTTAAAGGCTTGAAGATAAACAAGTGACCATCTAGCTCAGAAGCAACAAAGCCCCACATGGAAGCACACCAGCTTGTGTGACCACAAGGTGTCAAAGGGATCAGGTATCAGGCATCGTCAGAACAAAAAATGCTATCATTGTGAATGAGGGGGAGTGTAGACTGGGGACCCAAAGCCCATATGGAGGCAACTGGACATCCCTTTACAGAAGGGTCGTGGGGAGCAGACGAGTCAGTCAGGGTGCAGGGTAACAATGATGAAACATACAACTTTCTTCTAGTTCCTAAATGCTTCCTCCACCCCACTCCCCCATCATAATCCCAATTCTACCTTACAAATCTGGCTAGACCAGAGGATGGACACTGGTACAGATAGGAACTGGAAACACAGGGAATCCAGGGTGGATGATCCCTTCAGGACCAGTGGTGAGAGTGGCAATACTGGGAGGATGGAAGGAGGGTGGGGTTAAAAGGGGAAACTGATTATAAGGATCTCCATATAACCTCCTCCCTGGGGGACAAACAACAGAAAAGTGGGTGAAGGGAGAGGTCGGGCAGTGTAAGATATATGACAAAATAATTTATAAATTATCAAAGATTCATGAGGGAGGGGGAGCGAGGAGGGAGGAAAAACAATGAGGATCTGATGCCAGGGGCTTAAGTGGAGAGCAAATGTTTTGAGAATGATGAGGGAAATGAATGTACAATTGTGCTTAACACAATTTATGTATGTATGCAATTGATGTATATATGGATTGTGATAACAGTTATATGAGCCCCTAATAAAATGCTTTTTTAAAAAAAGAAAGTAAATGTCTAGAAAAGAACGATGGCAATATATGTACTCATATGTTGGATACAATTGATTGTAACAAGTGTTGTAAGAGCCCCCAATAAAATTATCTAAAAAAAATAAAGGCATAGTGTCTGAGTTCTTAAAGGCTTAAAGTTAAACAAGTGGCCATTTAGCAGGGATGCAAAAAAGTCCACATGGAAGTAGCACACCAGCCTGTGTGATCACGAGGTGTCAACGAGAATAGGTATCAGAAGTTCAAAAACAAGCAACCAAACAGACTTGAAGGAATACAGACAAAGTGGCTAACTGGACAGTCCCTCGCAGAAGGGTCATCAGAAGGGACAATATGTTCAGAGTGCAGTGGATCACTAATGAAGCACATTAACTACCTTCTAGTTCTTTAAAATGTCCTCCTCCCGTCTCTCTCCCTCCACGTGGACCATCAGGCTGGGCTGAGATAAAATTGATCCTAAGAAATCCGAAGATGATGGAAACTGTGTGTTTGGGATCCAGGTCCATTCACCTGGAGAAAAGGCTATGCATTTATGTTTTTACAGAATAAAACTGATGGACTCCCTTTAAAAGGACGCAACCACGTTTGGAGAAAAACAAGGAAGAGATGGAGTAGCCACCCAATATTAATCATAATTCCTTTTTCAGGTTAATTACACCCCAAAGAGAGGGGCTATTTGTTTATATTTTCACAGGCAAAGGAGATAGGTGGATTTCTCTTCAGCCAGAAAGGCCCAGGAAAAAGCAGGGAAGCTGATATGTGACCTGACCCCACTGTCCTGTTACTGAAGTTATCCAAAACTTCAAGAAGACCTGGCAGATTCCTGAGAATGGCGATTGCTGACTGCTGAGATATTTCTTCCATTGCTGACACTGTCTAAGAAACTCTGGGACTCTATCATAACTGAACTTTTTATACAATAGTGACTAGACTATTACTATAGGCTGTTTTGCTGTAAGATCAAGATTTTGGACTTGTTAATTAATGCTACAATGTGATTGGAATGTAACTGATTTCTGTGACTCCTTACATATATAATGTAACATTGCATGGTCGGGATTTGATCAGGAAACATTTGCAAGAGTTTAAGGGAAACATTCCATTAGATACTGATCAGCTTAAAAGGATATTTTCTATACACTCAAAGACAAGCTTGAGGCGTCTCCTGGCTCTGATGTGATTAAGCAATTGGTGAGCAGCATGGAAGGGTTGGATCCTCGAGCTTGGGTGCAAAGTATCTCACATAGCTTAAGTTCCAGTCTGTGTTGTTCATCATAATTGTGATGCTTGCAGTTTCTTGTTGCTCCTATAGGAAGCCGTGAGATATGAAGAGAGATCATGTTGCCTTCGTTACACTATTGAATCTTAAACGTAATGCAGAGAGGGGAAATGTGGGATACTAGCACTGTAGGGAAATAAAACGGACTTATTCCCTGACTTGAATGGAGGGAATCTGGAAGACTAGAATTCCATGGCTGGAAGACCACCACTCTGGTAGTTGGGGATATAGTCCAGGTACATGTTCCTGTGGTTTTAAGTTTTCCACAGTTTCTCCCTTAAAGGTGTGCTGCAAAGTGAGCACATGGTTGATTCATTCTCCCTCTAGAAGCAGACATTCTTATTTGGCTCTATTTTCTTCCTGCCGAGGCATCCAGCTGCTCTCATACCTTCCTCCAATAGCAGATGGACATAGGGGTCTTTATCCCCAATGTCTGGATTCAAAATATTTCTATTAAGCCTGAATTTTTGGCTACATTAATTGGATCATGAAGATTTGTCTTGACAGCTTTTAATGTATAGAAAATAACCATGTCGCCCATGTGGCCTTTGAATTTTATATATAAAAGGGGGACTTGTGGGGGGAAGTCAGATACTCACAGGCATCCTCCCTGAGGGCGATCAGTTGCCAGACTGCAGTAGGCCCCACTCCCTGCTGTTAAAGACAATGGACTCCTGCAGTCATCTATTTGGTCCCAGTAGGTGGGGTTTACACCCTACTGATAATGGTTCCTATGGAGATCTAGAGAATAAGTCAAAGTTAAGCCTCCAGCCTAAACCAGACAAGATCTACCCATCTTGTCACATGTATAACCCCAATCCCTCCTCTTCCTATTGTGTGTATGTCCCTAGACCACCCCCTCTCATTACTGTATTACCTATGGCACAGCACCTTCCTGTGACGTATGCCCTCACCTGTAATTAGGGGGCTTGTATGTCCCCAGAGAAGTTAAAAAACCTGGGCTAGCATTAAAGGTTTCTCTCTCCCTCCACGTGGACCATCAGGCGGGGCTGAGGTGAGCATGCTATCATGAAAAAAAAAAATTTCCTCCTCCCACTATTATGGCCTTAGTTTTACCTCACCAATCTTGCTAGATCTGTGTTGTGCACATTGGTACAATCAAGATCTTTCAATGCATGGAATTAAAGATAAATCTCTCAGAAACAGTAAGGAGAGTAATGATTCCCTGAAGATATGGGAAGAGAAGTGAGGAGTGGGGGAAAGGGGACCTGATAGCAACGATGACTGCATAATCCCATTAGAGGGGAACAAACATCCAAATTCTAGTTGAATAGATACATCAGAAGGTATAAGTTATGGCAACTGCCCCCCCCCAAGATAATAATATATATTAAGGGTTCAGGGAGGTGTAGGGTGGGGGAGGGAGGGGATAAAGGAAAGCTGCTATCAAGGAGTTCAAGAAAGAATATGTATTGAAAATGATACCAGCAATTGTACAATTATGCTTGATCTAATGGGATTTAGGATTGTAATAACATATGTGAGAGCTCCTGATGTAGTTTATTGTGCCAACCTGGAAAATAAACACAAATGGGGTTGATTGAAGGGCAGAGGAATAAATGGCTCAGTGATCCTCACCTCTATAGTTCTTGGGTCTCTTGCTTTGTGATGGTCGCACCAGGGTACAGCTGCCTTAGCAGTTCCCTGCTTCAGCTTGCAAGGCTCACTTCCTGAAGAAATCCCTGAGAAGCCACATGGACCTCCCCGATGTAGCCCTGGGTGCTGGAGCAGCCGTGTGGAGACCCCTGCCAGTGCTGAGATGCTTACATGTTCACTGATTCAGCTCTCCTCCTGCAGTTGGCATCATAGTGTGTGTTTTGTGAGATGGAGGAGGACTTCGTGGATTGGTGTTGGATATATGGATTAATGTTGGACTTGTGGGCTTGGACAGCACTGAGTTGGGATGCTTTCTTGATGTGCCCTTAACCTTTATATAAAACTCTCTTTTTATATGAGTTTCTGTGGATTTGTTTCTCTAAAGTACCCAAACACAGCTGCTAATAACATGTTGAAAAAAATGTGGTTCACCCCTCAAAAAAAAAACCAACAAACAACCCTGTAAATCTTAAGCCCTATGTAGTCATGTTTTTGTTTAGCCTTTATTTTTTCCTAATACAAGCAACTCACATGGAAAGTCCAAAGCCATCAGGTACTTGTTCTAATGTGGGACTGGTGATCATGTACAAGTGACAGAGCTGAGCATCGGTGTTGACTGAGATGCCAAAGCTGGAGCTTCACAACAGTGGCGACAACAGAAATACCCTCCTGATAATCAAGTTATAAGGTGTTTTGTTATTTTAATGAAATAATACAAAATAACCCATGTTAAAGAATTTCTATTACCTCTCCCTGAGAGACATCTTTGATTCAGTCAACCACTTGTTGTCAAGTCTGACTCATGATGACCCTATGTGTGTTGAAGTAGAACTCTGCTCCACAGCGTTTTCTGTGGCTCACTTTTGGGAAGTAGTGACACTTTTCTTCTTCGCATCTCCAGCTTTTCAGCAGTAAACCACTGCAGCAATCAAGAACTCCTTGATTCAGATTAAACTCCAAAACCCTTCACCGTTGATTTTACAGCATTGGAAACTCAAAAGGATGTTCTATACTTTCCTGTAAGATTGCTATGAATCAGAATCAGTGTGGTGACAATCAGGGTCTTTTGTTGTTAAAGACTTGGTTGTGCAGTGGGTAAGCTAACAGAAAGGTTGGTGGTTCAAACCCACAAGCTGCTTGCTGTTCCACATGAGGAAGATGTGGCAGTCTGCTTCTGTAATGATAGGAAGCCCTGTGGGGGGCAATTATAGTCTATTCTTTAGTTGCTGTAAGTTGGAATGAACTTGGTGGTAATGAGATTGGTCTTGATTTTTTTTGGTCTTTGGGTGGGGTGAATAGGGAGATAATTCAGTATTTCTTTAATTTGGGTTCTAACATTTTAATCTTTAGTATAACTAACAGAAATTTGGAAAATCCACTTTTTAATTTGGTTGATAATAATGAAAGAATGTTGTTAATATAATGGCTACTATTTACTAACTACTCTTGTGTTCAGTGCTGCTCTCATGGCCATATACTTACCCACTTCAATTCTTTTAGCACCACTGTAAGGTAGTTATTCTCATTTGCTCAGTAAGAAAACAGAAGCTTAAGACAAATAAGTGCATTGCTACGTTTACACAAGTGGTAAATCTGCTCAGCAAACATTACGTGAGCCTACTGTGCTGGCCTGGACATTATACTTGGGCATGAAAAAGACAAGATACCTAGTTTTGGGGAGTTTTCTTTTTAGTAGCAAATAAAGGAGTGTTATATTCCAAAACGGTTCTTCCATGTTCTCTTCCTTCAATGACATTCCAATAGAGAGCTATAAAGATATTTCAATACCACTCGGGTAGACACTGGGGAAGGCAAGTGCATATGAAAGTATGCTGTAGGGAAGAAATATTGGTGTGTAGCAGTACAAAGGACTGAAGAGCAAGGATGCCACTTTAAGGAATAAGATGTGCCTAACCAAGGCCATGGTATTTTTAACACTTCTTTGTTATTTTGGACATGTTGTCAGGAGAAACCATTTCCTGGAAAAGGTTATCATACTTGGAAAAGTGGAAGGGCTATGAAAACGGGAAGACTTGGTGAGACAGACTAATACAAGTGGCTGGAGCAATGGGCTCAAATACAGCAATATGAGGATGGCAAAGGGCCAGGCAGTGCTTGGCTTTGTTGTGCATAGGGTCGCTACGAGTCAGAATGAGTCAATGACACCTGACAAAAACAACATCAATATACCGCAAAGGAAAACCCCTAGAAACAATCTCTATGGACGGATAGAAAGTCTACACTGGATAAAGACTTGGCTTATGATAGTATGTAATGTAATAGCACTGGGTCCTTATTGTTAAATTTCAATTATCTTTAAATATCAGTATTATCTCCATCTAATCCCTGTCTGTCCAAAACAATAGTCATTAGCCACTTATATGGCTATGGAGTAACTGAAGAACTGAATTTAAATTTTACTTAAATTAAAAAACTGATACTTTGTCCAATTACTGAAAATCTTTCCAGCATGTCTGAAACAATGCTAAGTATATCAATCTATGTTTTTCAACTGTATAATTTAGTAAATTTAAACATAGACCAATCATTTCTAGTGAAATTTTACATTTGAATTGAGATGTGCTGTAAATGATATATTAGCTTTTGGAGGGTTTGTACAAAAATTAATGTAGTATTATCTCATTAATGACAATACTGTACTGATTACTGCTAAAATAGTAATATCTTAGATAAACTATATCAAACAAAGCATGTTATTAAAAATAATTCCCCATTTCTTTACTAATTTTTAAAAAACATTAAAAATGCATCTTTCAGAGTTTCAAATGATATATATATGTATAGCTTTTTCAAATGATATATATATATATATATGTATAGCTTACATTATATTTGTATCTGTCAATGCTATATAATCTATGGAGCCTTGAAGATAGTTTGGTCCGTAGATTGTATCTTATTCTGGCATAAAAATCTTATCTGTTCTAAACAGATTGTTTTGTCTTTGTTATAATCAAAAGCTACGTAATGCTCAACCTTCTTTCTATTTACTGTTTAGAGTTACTACGGATGAAGTACTTGGTCTGTATTTCCATGGGTTTTAGACCTAGGAAGAGAAGTGCTAGGTGTGCTGGGAGAGAGTCCACCACGAGGGTCTTGCCTTCCTAGACATCTTGCTGGGTTGCCTAGAATGCAGCAAAGCTCTGAGACTATTCTTTACTCAGGGTGCTTCTCAGGACTGTGTTTACAGTTAACGTCCTTGAGGGCAGAGGTCATACCCTCCCTCTAGAACAAATAACAGTTTGTTTCTGTTTATGATAAAAGCAATGAATTCTCAAACTCGATATTCCTTAAGTATGATGAAAAACTACTACGTGTGTGGTCATAGGTATGGTGCTACTGCTATTGTGCTGTCCCAGTGGAACTTCAGAACAAGAGAAGTGATGCAAATATACTGAACTCACGGCTGCCTGCTATGCTACGAGTGAGAGAGGTCTTTGTCGCTAATCCATGAGCATCCTGTGCCCTGCTAGCATTCATGAAACAGTAACAGGCTAACAGATTAGTTTACAAGTAGGATAAAATCAAGTCTCATATCCAACATGCTATGCTTAAGATGCTGTATCTATATTTATAAGAAGTTGTATAAAATGATTAAGTTCTATTTGGCATAATATTTTCCTTTCATATATTAGTTTATAATTTTTAAAAGTTAGCTAATTTGTTGAAGCCTAGTTTTAGTGTTATTTTTTTTATAATGAATAGTTTAGGAATTTTCTTTATAAAAACATGGCTGAGAAAATTTAGCTTAAGCTTTGTTAGGAATCATGTTATTTACACGTGCACCTATATGTAATTGCAGTATGCAAATCCACAAATTATACATTTATTTCCTAAATTAAAAAAAATTCTCAGAGTAAGTTCTTAAAAATAGAAACAGAGAGTGAACATAAATATTAGACAGATTTTTAGAAGAAGCATTTTACAAATACATGATACAAATGTTTGGGACAAACGCCAATGTTATAAAACTTACAAAAATAGGTAAGATACAAACACAGATATCAAGGGCTCAAGTAGAAAGAAAATGCTTTTTGAAAATTGTGATGGCAGCATATGTACAAATGTGCTTGACACAGTGGATGAATGTAGGGATTGTGATGGGAGATGTAAGAGCCCCCAATTAAAGTAATTAATATATTAAAAAAAGATACAAACACAATATATTTTGGTTGGAATTTCAGAGATGCTTTTTTTTCTTTTCTTTTCCCTTTACCTCAAAAGTTACAAATACTTTTGAGGCAGCATGTATTGTTGCACTTTTGATTTTTTGCTGCACAGTTAATGAACTTGAGAGACTTGATGACTGGTGATCATCTACTTGACCTTCCCATTCTTTTGTTTCCTCTTCTTTGATTAATAAAGGTTTTCCTATGCTCTGGCCGACAAGGGTACAGACTTCTTGAGCTTTACGCCATGCGTTCTCAACAGCAAGAAGACAGGCTTTCCGTCTTAGGAATTAAATGCAAGCATTATTAATAAGAGAATGGTGAGCCATTGCACTGAACAGTTTCAGGAATTGGTCATTTACTTAAAGATGTGCTTAACTTACCGGAGTGTCTCAACAGAACCTGGTGTATGATAGAATTGTGGTGGACTGATGACAACAGAGCTATCTAGCTTTTCAACAAGAAAGTTGCAAATATTTTGCATTTTTCCAAATTCAGTAAATGTAATGCAGACCTGTAAATGAAAAGGCATTTGAAATTATTCTCATGCATGATGATGCATGTAATTTAAAAAAGTAAAGTCAAATTTCACAGTATGTAACAGGTAAGAAAAAAGGTGATCTTATATTTTTAATGAAAATAAAACTATTTTGTTACTAGATTTAGGAATTTTACTTATTTTGAACGTTGTGGTTCTTAGATTTTATGTCAACTTATACCTGGATGAAATGTAGGGGTGGAGTCCAACCTGTCAATGACGATGCCTCCTTGGATGTGTGGCCTTTTTACCCTTGGCCTCCCTGCTTGTTTGGGCTCGGTGTTTGCCTCTAGGGTTGATCTCATGCGGGCACTAACCCTGGGAGTTGCCAGCGTCTTGCCATG
This sequence comes from Tenrec ecaudatus, assembly GCF_050624435.1. NCBI lineage: Eukaryota > Metazoa > Chordata > Mammalia > Afrosoricida > Tenrecidae > Tenrec > Tenrec ecaudatus. The sequence goes on from NC_134536.1 coordinate 95,426,950, forward strand.
CTCCCATGTGACTCTGCATCCAGTGGCTGGGATGGCTCGACTTCCTCTTCACCTTTCAGCACCTTTGGCTGCAGCCCTGACCCAGGGACTTGAGTTGGACTGGGCTGGCACACCTTATTATTATTATTATTTTTTAACAAGAGAGGAAAATGAGGCACTAAGAGGGATTTCAACCCCCATAAGAAGGCATAAGAAGGGATTTCAACCCCCATCTTCAGACGCCAGTCTGATGCTGTTTCTGCGTGCCAGGCCTCTCCGCAAACAGTGATCCCTCCTGTCCAATGCAGAAGTCCCCACACCTTCTTGATAAAAAATTACTTCTTGATATAAAGTTCTTTCTTACATATAAGTGTCATTGGTTTTGTTTCTCTAGACAACCCAGTCTGACACGAAAGTTATATAATTTTGACTTGAGTATTTTTAAATTTTCCTTAAGGCAATAAGGGACATTTTATGATGCAAATTGAAGAAATTCCCTTTGCTTTATCTTTTTTATTCAATTCATCACTTCAAACTGCAAAAGAATGGGATACACTGAAAGTGATGTTCAAATTGCACAAGAAAACAACATGCTTTTGTCAATAAAAGCATGTTATTTTCTCTTTAGTGGGAACATACTCTACTTTCTATTATTCCACTAACTTCCTTTCAAGAACCTCTGCCTCTGTGTCATGATTACTTCCTTTCTTAATCTCATGTTTGCTTTTATATTTAATGTCTCAAATAAGTCTGGAAAGTTATCAATGAGTTCTGAACCTGTCTCATGCTTCCTAGTATTTGTTCTTTCCGCACTGCCAGATCTTCATTCAAGGTGTGCACTCACTCGGCATCCCCCCCCCCTTAGGAGACACATTCTTATGTTTATTTTTCAAACCATTTCCTCCCCACCCCCTCTATTTTTCATAGGTGCCACTTTTCATTCTCCTGTCCCTTATCCGTTGGTTTAAAATATTTCAACATCTATGATCATTTCTGGAACTCTTCTACCATCATAATTTATTTTTCAGTTTTTAAAACTTGTAATTGAAACTTTCAAATATATAAAAAATGAATTAGTAGTATAAAGAACCCCAAGAATGATGAGGGCAACGAATGTACAAATGTGCTTGCCACAATGGATGGATGAATGGATTGTGGTAAGAGCTGTATGAGCCCCAATAAAATGATTAAAACAAAGAACCTCCACATACTATTAACCTCATGGCAATTTCTACTTTTCACTTCATTTATACTAAATACATACTCCACCGTGTTTGGTGTAGAGTTCTAGGAGTTTTGACGAATGGACAGTTATAAATAACCATGATATAGACGTATACAATCCATTCTACTACCCTTCCAAAGCCCTCAAATAACTCTTTACGGTCATCTTCTCCATCTACTCAAAAGCCTCGGCAACCACTACTGTTCCTCCATCTCACAGACTTGCCATTTCCAGACTGCCCTGTAAATGGAACCAAGCATTGCTTAGCATAATGCATTTGAGATTTGTCCATGTTGTATGTCATTTGTCCTTCGTGGTACTTAGTAATATTCCTTTATGTGGGCATACGACAGTTACAAAACATGAGGGTTAGTTCCAATTTGAAGCTATTATGACTAAAGCTGCTTCTTTCTCAAGGTTTTGGCTGTTCTAGGTCTTTTGCATTTTTATATGAAATTTATGTTTGTCAATTTCTACAGAAAATCATGGCCATGATGTTGATTGGGATTTCAGAGTCTATACATCAAATTGGGGAGGAAGTGACAATGTAAATAAAATTGAGTCTTTCTGAACCATGAATGAAACAGAGATCTGCTTATTTAAGGTTTTAAATTTTTTCCCATAATGTTTTATAGTTTTCAACATACATTTTTCTTTTATCAGATTTATTCCTAGGCATTTCTTATGAAATTGCTTTTCTACTTTTAATGTTCAATTGTTCATTGATAGTATAAATAGTTTTGGAATATTGATCTCATATCTTGCCACCTTGTTAAATTCATTTTATTGATGTTTTACCCTTCTCTTTTTTAGTTCTGATAGCCCTTTTGTAAGTTCCAATGGCTTGTCTATGTAGATGGTTATTCCTATTGCTATGTAGACGGTTATAACTTTATTCCTTTTCAATCATTTATTCCTTTTTCTTGCCCTTATAGTTTGCTGTTGTGAGATGGGAGTTCTGTAAATGGCATCAGTTAAATTTTGTTGACAGTTTTATTTACCTTTTTATAATTTTACTCATTGTGTCAACTTGCTTTTATCAGTTATTCAAAAAGAATTAATGAAATCTCCAAGTAAGACTAACGTATAGCTATTTCTATTTTTCCATTTTTGCTTCAAGTACCTTTAAGCTCTTTTATTTGGTGCCTAAATGTTTACGGTTCTTCTGTCCTTTTTAAATTAACCTCTTTATCATTATGAAATGGTCTTCTTTTAATCTATCATGTTTTATTTTGTTCTGAAATCCTCCATGTCTGATATTACCACAGCCACTTCAGCATCTTTGGATTCATGTTGACAGGGTGCACCTTTTCCCATCATCTTACTCTTAACCAACTTATGTCTTTATTTCCTCCTAGATTATATTTTAAAAACTTTACACTGTTACCAATTTGTTTTTTGAAAGTGAATTTCTTCCAGAGAGCGTATATTTCTACACAGTACTCCTTAAAAAAATTATTACTAATTGGTATTTAATACATATATCATTCCATAGTTTGATCACGTCAAGCAGATTGTACAATTGCTATCACAATTCAGTACAGACTACACATTACTCTTAACGGAGGAGGTATTTAGACAATTTATATTTAATGTGATTATTAATATGGCTCAGTTTAAATCTGCCATCATGCTATTTGTTTTCTATTTGTCTCATTTTTTGCCCTTTGTTACTTCATTCATCATTTTCTGCCTTCTTTAGGATTGAGATTACTACTATTATTCCATTTTATATGTCACTACCTTAATTGGTTATAATTCCTTTTGTTACTATTTTAGTAACAGCTAGTTTATTGTATACATATTTAATGTATCAATCTACTTTAAAGAGATATTTTACCTTTTAATGTATGCCTAAGGACTTTATATTACTATTTGTCCTCTACTCAGCTGATTGCTATTGCTGTTATATTTTATTTTTATGTATGCCACAATACCTACCAGCACATTTTGTTTTGATTAAACTGTCAATTATACCTAAAAAATTATCTAGAAGTATTTTATATTTTATTTATCCTTATAGTTACCATTATTGGTGCTCTTCATTTCTTTGTGTAGATTGGCTCCCCCTGCCGCTTCCTGTTATTGATTTCTTCCTGCCTACATATCTTTCTTTAATGCTTTTTGTAATGAGGTCTGTAGGAGATCTATTTTTCTCAGCTTTCATCTCTGAAGATGTCTTTCGGCCTTTGTTTCTGAAGGATGTTCTTTATAGATACAGAAATCCACAGGTTGAAGGTATTTTCTTTGAATATTTTAGCATATTGTTCCATGGTTTCCTTGTAAACTTTCTGCAGAGAATTTGCTGTCACTTTATTTTTCCCCTCTGGACATAATGTGTCTTTTACTCTGGCTCTTTTAAGATGTACAACTGGCTTTGAACAACCTAATTATGATACAGTTTTCACATTTCTTGCATTTCGAATTTATTAGAATTTTTGGATCTTAGGGTTTATAGTTTTCATCAGGTTAAAAAAAGTCTGTCCATTATTTCTTCAAATATTTTTATTTTCTCCTAATTCCCTCCTTTGGGGCTTACAGTTCTCCTTGACTTCTATCTTTTCCTACTGTTTGAGATGCCAACATGATATGGTGATGGTACTAGGGCAGCCACTTAGGACACAGCACTGAAAACTGTGATTGCCTATGTACGTCTAGCGGGCCTATCTCACTGTTAAAAGCGAGGCACATTCCTTTATCTTGATTAAGCCAATGCGTTTTGGGTTTTGTTTGGATTGTTCCCACAAGTCAAGTGGTTATTTTTACTATATATATATAATAGCATTATATTCAGGTATCCTCTGACAAGACCTGTGCTTAATATTTTGCATACAATTTCTGCATTCTTTAAGGGTTAGGGTTAGGGTTAGGGATGACATCCTCCTAATATTATCTCAACTAAAGAGCAGCACTAGGCGAAACACGTTTCAGCTCGATCCTAAAGGGCTGCAATTTTAAAGTCTACTAAACCCACTTCTGTCTAATCAATTCAACTCTGAGAAACCGCAGGGAAGAGCAGAACTGCTCTCTGGAGTTTCCAAGACTGTAACCACTCAGGGGAGGAGACAGCCTCTCTTTTCTCCTGCGCAGTGAATGGTTCACATTGCTGAGCTTGTCCTTAGAAGCCCAATGTGCCAACAGGGCTTCTCTGGGCTTCCTACTAGGGAAAGAAAATTCAATTGGAGGTAATTTTTATATCTTCAAAACTCACTGTTTTATTGTAAAAATCCCCCTGTAAACACTGACATTTATGTAGCTCCTCAACTCATGCACAATCTCCTCAAAAGTCAGACTTTAAAAAAAGCCCTCTGACACTACGGTTGTGTCATGGAAACACATAATACAGTATGGTACTGACATAAGAATCTTCAAGCCAGAGTTTTCATCAAGTGCCCTTCAACCCTCACAGAACTACTCATCTGCTGTTACAAAAGTCACATAAAATTCTCAACCTTCAATATAAGTATCATTAAAACAAAAAGATGTAGCAGAATAAGGTGGAAGGTTAAAATTCTCTAAAGCATCTTTCACAATGCAAATCCCATGTACTATGTATGTGAAAGGTAATGTTCTACCATACATTATATCAGCAATTTAATTGTCCATGAGAACATTGAAATATGTTAGACGTACATTTTGTGGGCTTGTTACAACTATGCTCACAAATCCGTACTCCATTCTGTATGTACAATTTGACATGCCTTGTTCCTTGTGATCCACTCTCGGGCTCCACTGATCGTTGTTACTGACTGAAAGATAATCCATCTATTACTGTTGTAGATGCTGTCAAGTTGGTTTGGGCTCATCGTGATCTTACACACAACAGAAAGAAACAATGCCTCGTCCTGACAATCCTCACAATTGTTATATTTGAGTCTACTGTTGTAGTTGCTCTATCAATCCCTCTGAGAGTCTTCTTTTTTCATTGACCTATTTTACTTCAGCTACCAAAGTGTATGATATGTGTTGACTATTAGGAAATCCTTACAAAATATAGTCAGATCCGCTCTTAAGAAATTTGAATGTAATTTTAAAATTAAGCAAAGCAGAAGAAAGAGGAAAAGAGCTTATCGAGTCTTTAGTCATGTGTCATAGTGAGAGTAAGCAGCTTTAATACATTCTTTCTCTTTGGAGGCCAGTTCCTCAAAACTTCCCACTGTCCATGAAGCCTGGCTGGCATCGCTAAGAATATTTCCTTATTCTTTTAAATCAGAAGACCAAACGGGTACTGGAAAAGTAGCTTAACATTCTCCCACCATTTAATGGCTACAGTTTGGAATCTTTCCAGACTGCTCTTTGGAAGGTATTTTTCTGTCCCCATTACTATAAGTTTTGACAAATGGCTTCCTGAAGTCATTTTGACTAATTTATATATTCTTTGTGGTAGTTATATTTTAGCTGGCAACCCCCCACAAAACTATGAAACTAAGCACTGGGGCAAGAGTATAGTGGTACATACTATTTCAAGACGTAAGACAGAATTTTCTTTCTGTATGTGGCCTTTGGGAGGTCTGAAATTGAGCACCCTCAGCCTACACTCACAAGCAATTTATATTTAAATAACCCTCAATCTATCATAGGACAGTAAAATTACATTGTGAAACAAAAGGCTGAAAAGTGTTTAAATTCTTTATGTTATTGCTTTATTAATTTATTTTTTATCTGAAATTTCTCACTTTAGTTTCCTTCTCCATAGGACATAATTTCACTTAAATTTTAATGAGGTGGTAATTGAGTGCTACATGTCTCCTTTTTAAAAGTGTTTTCTGTGGTAAAAATTTATATAACAGAAAAAAACTTACAAATTCAACATTTTTTTTACATGGCCAATTCAGCAACACTGATGTTCATCATGCTATCCCTTACTTTTATTGAATTCCATTACTTTTATTGAATTCCATAACAATATCTCTTTTAAGAGTCAAATTTCTTTTGAAAGCTTAGTTGTGACACTAATTATTTTAAGAAAGATAATCATTTATCAATACCATGAAAAGGATTTATCATATACATTTTAGTTTCAACAATAAAAAAACAAAACTAAATCTCACTACCATCAATTCAAGGCTGACTCATAGTGACCCTCTAGGACAGAGCAGAACTTCCCCCAGGAGTTTCCAAGACTTGAATGGTTAATAGGAGTTCTACCTCGGAGAATCTAGTTTCAAACTATTAACCTTGCAGATCGCAAACCAATGCAGAATCACTACACCATTAGGACTCCTCCCTTCAAGAATAAAAGTAGACGATAAGTTGTTCCCACAATTTTAGACTATTAATGACATACCTCTGCTTCCATATGATAAGCATTTTCTACTCTTCTGAAATCCTTTGTCACTGTCACGTTTTCTGCCTGAAACAGAAAGTACAGGAGCACAATTAGTAAGTAATTACTTATTAAACACAATTTCTTAAAACATAAATTAGAAACCAGAACTTAGTAAAAAGATCTCTTTTGCCTGATGTTCTAAATTTTAAAAGTGACATCAAGTAAACTCAGAAACCTAAATTATTTGCTGGAAGTCTATCATAATGGTTGTTCGACTTACAGTAATTTTTATAGTACCTTAGAGAAAGTAAGAACGTAAGGTTGTATATGTATACATGCTACTTTACAATGAATGTATGAGGAGTCAGCACACCTAAGTATCTCTGATATTATAGGAATATTACAATTTAAAAGATATGCTTAAGATAAGTTTAATGAGTAGCTATCATCTGCAACTTTGGATTTTGGAGCCAGTTTCCACATTTTAGTAATTATATTATTTATTTTATTATTAACCATTTTACTGGGAGCTCTTTAATAATCTTACTAATACCACAGATGCCACATCAAATTGTTTTGAGCATTTAGAGATAAATTATATATAAAGTACTTGTCACAAAGAAGACATTGAGAAAAAGTAGATGCTATACAAATAAATAAAATGTTTCTTGCAATATTAGGCCATTTTGTTTTTAGAAAGTACCGTTGATCCGTAAAATTTTCTGGGAAAATGCAGTACATGACTGGTGGAAATGTTACATTTCTTATTCACTTTTCAAAAAATTTTAAAGTTTATGAAATGGGTTCTACTCACCCTTGAAGAACTTTTGTTTTATAACTCTATGCAATTAAAAATATATGTTTTAAATATTATTAGCTGTGCCCAACAGTGATTTAAATATGGAATACACATCTGCACCTGTATTTTAAGATATTCACTAATTTTTAGCAATTTGTGATCAAGACAAATTTTAAATACTTTAACTTGAGATTTTTTTACTCAAGTGCTAATTTTAACTCCTCCAATGTCTTATCGCTCCAGTGATAAATAAAATTTTTGTATAATAAATACAATATATGTTAATTGCCAAAAAGTAGATTACACCAACTTTTAAAAATTTGGTCACATAATTGTTGTCATTCAATATTCTTGTATGACATTCAAACATATTTTTCTTCCATTTTTAGATGTCTTTTTGGTTTATTTTCTCCCTTTTTTGGATAAACTCATAAAACTTTTGATTTAAAATTATGAGATGACTATGTCAAGAAAGACACACGAAGAGCATCCTTTATTATTTTTGTTTTTAACAGTTACTGTTTTTATCAAAAATAAAAGATGTGCTGCCATTGACTTGATGGCACCTCGTGTCAATTTACCATACTGAAATGCTGCCTGGCCTGCTCCTTACCCAGAATTACCAGCATGTTCAAGTCCGCTGTGGTAGCGCCTATGCCAGTCCCTGGGGTGTCCCTCCCGCAGGCTGGCCCTCTGCTTCACCATGCGGGAGGTCCTCTGCCGGCGTCCTGTGTGAGCTGCTAACACGGCTGTCCCCACCCGTCAACACGGATCAGAGGGAACTCACCAGTGACTTAATCATGTGGGGGACACTGCAATGGAGTTTGGATTTCCCGGACCATCCGTAGCCTTCTGCAAACTGAGTATTTACCATTGAAGCTCTGACCCCATTCCCTCCTTCAGATTTGGGTATATTATTTTTAATCTTTGACTCACACAGGCTGGTGCGTGACCTCCAAGCGGGCTTAGCTGACACCTCACTTGGATGGCTGCTTGTTTGAAGACAAGCCTTTAAGTCCAGAGACATGTTCTTATTGATAGCGGACACTTAGAGAGCTCTTCATGGAGAAAACCGTCCCGTCGGGCCATGTCATAAGGGCTAATTGTTCTTATTTGGGGCTAGTGTGACCCCCACTCCCCCTCCATCCATTCATAGATCGATGATTTCTATAGGGTGTGGCTCACTTTGGTTCATTTTATGACAGAGAACACTGGGGCAAACGGCAAGTGTTTACAGCTTACGCTTCAAGTTGAAGATTTCATGGTGCAAAACAAAACCACTTGCAGAACGTCCCTCCCAAACGCACCCAGTTTGCCCTGTCTATTCACACGCGTACTGCAGTCAATGCAGTCCGCAGGCCATGCCCGGGGCACGGGTGCCGCGGTCCCTTGGAGGCTTCTGGCGCCCGGGGTCCCCGCGGCCTCGCCGGCTGCGGCGCCTCACCTGCAGGCCTTGCTGCTGGAGGCTCTGGGAGATGTAGTCCAGGCGGCGGCAAACGCTCTTCTTGGCCTCGGCCGCCACCTCCTTGGTGCTGCTCACCCGGATGGCGACCTGCGCGCGGTCGGGGCCGGCGGACACCTCGGCGGCGCCGTGGACGTGCGCCTCGCGGGTCGCCGGGAGGGGCTGCGCCGAGGGGAGGGGGCGGCGGAGCCCCGGCCCCGCCTCTCCGCACGGGAGCAGGCTGTTCTCCCGGCCGCGGTCGGCCCAGGGAACCAGTTCCACGAACACCCGCGACGCCGGCGGCTGCTGCTGGGACATAGCGGCGGCGGCGTTCCCATGGCAACCGCGGGCCGACGGCGGCCGGAGCGGCGCGCGGCGCGGAGCATGCCGGGATCGCCGTGGCGGGCCCCGAACTGGAAGGAGGCGGGGCGGACGTTAGGGCGTGTGCGGGGCGCGTCTTTAAGGAGTTTATTGTGTTTACCCTTAAACATCTCCGCGGGCTGGCTCTCTAGTCGCCTTACTGGGAGCTCCACCCTCCCCGCTCTCGCAAGTTCGGGGCCGGCGAGGCGGGGTCGCGGGGCGTGAGGTGGCATCTGCACGTCACTGCGCGCCTGCGATTTCCCGCAGCCTTACCGCCCGGGCGGCCGCTAACCCGCCAGGCGTTCCGTGGAAGAAAGAAGAGGCCACCTGCTCCTGTAAAGACCTACAGCCTCTGAAGCCCGCAAGGGCCCTATATGGTCCCCCAAAGTGGGAATTCCCTGATGGCGGGGGATTCGGTTTTCCTTCTCTGCCTTACTGGGGAGGAAAAAATGCCCGGGACCTTCCGGGTGCACCAACTAGCATTTTGAGGCCCTGCAGCGCCAATGATTTTGTTTGGTAGCTACGGGCGGGCAGCAGGATTGGTCCTCTCCAAGCCAAAAGGCCCCCGCAGGAGGCTGGAAGCCAATGCAGACTAACTGGGCGTGCTCCAAATTCAGGCCCTGGAGCCCGTCAGGCGGTACACCTGGGTGGGCCCAAACTTGGCCAGGTGGGCGGTATTATACCTAAGTGGGCGGTACAGCTGGGTGGGCCCAAACTTGGCCAGGTGGGCTTAATTCACCCAATAGGGTCAACCAGTGTGGTCGACCACGCCGCAGGGAGCCCTGGTCGTTTCTTTCCCTTGGCTGCTTCTCCACTTTCTGTTCGGCCTCAGCCACGTGTGGTTGTGCAGCCCCATGAGGTTTCCGGTGTTCAGTAACTGTAAAGCCTGACACTTCCACTGTCCTTTATAAAAACCCACTTGGGTCACAAACTAGGTTTTGGGGTGAATTCTTTCTCATGCGAAGTCAAGAACCTAGGTATTTCCCACCCGAGAAACCTAGCAGTTTCCTTTGCTACATTTTATTGTTTGAGAGAGGAACCAGTTGTCATGAGCTATTTATTTGCCACTTTGATCTTGGACAATCCATTATGCCTGTGAATTTCAGGTTCTTCTCCTACAAAGCAGTATTGATAACAACTTTCACATTTGCTTCTCTTTGCAATTATGTATCCGGAGCTTGGCCAGAGTATAAAATGATTTAAAAGTATTAATAAAACTTAGTAGTAATAATAGCTAAAAGGTGGGCAAGATTTAAAATTTTTCTAAAATCTCTGGGAAAGGTCTGGCCTTGAATTGAAGCATAGCAGACCAAAGTAGGGTCGTAGCACATTCGGCGTGGACATGGTGTAACTAACAGTAACTTAGATCTTTTTTATTCCCTTTTCTTGGGAGAACCTCCTCCATAACTCCCTCATATAAACCTAAAGTTCCCCTGGTCTTTCCTTCTCCCACATTCATGAATTTTCTCTACAACACTTAATAATGACCTTTGTTTAAAAAGCCCTCTTGTTTAAATCTCCCACAAAACCAGCGTTTTATCAAGAGCATTGAGAACAAAAGTGAGAACTTTGAATGAATTCTTACGGATTGAATTGTGTCCCCACAAAATATATGATCAATCTTAACTCTGATCCTTATGATTACGATCCCATTTGAGAATGTGTTTCCTTTTTCAATTAGGGAAGCATTATTAGTGTGGGCATGTGCCAAGTGTAAGTAGAACGAGGGAAGGTAGATGCCATACTACGTGAGAAAAAAACCAGGGAGCAGAAGCTGAGAGAAGGACCTCCCTTGAGAACCAAGGAAGAAAAAGAAGTCTAGTCTAGCTCCCTGAACTCAGACCTCTAGCCTCTTAATAAGAGAATTAAGCAACCCACTTGTGTTTCTGTTCTAAAAGCAATAGTTAACTAAGATGACATTTTAGAAAGAGAAAAAAACCCCAAACTATTTTCTCAGACAGGAACCTGAAAAGTTAATCGACAATCCTTTTGTAATTTTCTCTATCATTTTAGTCTTTTCATTAATAAGATAAATTATAAGGCCTGGTCACTCATTTATTCGGCCCATGTTATTGTTAGGTCCTACCAAGTCGGTTCTGACTTAGAGACCCTGCATGCAACAGAATGAAACACTGTTTGGCCTTTTGCCATTTTCACAAAGGTTCGGGTTGAGCCTATTGTTGCAGACACTGTGTCAGTCCATCTCCTTGAGGGTGTTCTTTTCCACCGATCCTTTGCTTTGCCAAGTGTGATGTCCTTTTCGAGGGAAGGGTCTGTTCTGATAACCTATCCAAGATACATAAGAAGTCTCAGCATCTTCCCTTCTAAGGAACATTCTAGTTCTACTTCCTCCACGACAGATTCGTTTTTCTGCCAGTTGATGGTGCTGTCAATATTCTTCAGCACCATACTTGAAATGCATTCAATGGTCTCCAGTCTTCCTGTATTTGTTGTCCAGCTTTCATTTGCATAGGAGGTGAATGAAAATACTACAGTTTGAGTCAGGCCCACCTTAGGGCTCAAAGTCACATCCTTATCCTTCAGCATTTTAAAGAGGTCTTGTGCAGTAAAATTTACCAATGCAATAAGTTTTTTGGGGTGGTGGTGGTAATTTCTATGAGCATTGGTTGCAGATTCCAATAAATAAAATCCTTGACAACGTCAATCATTTCTCCCTTTGTGTTACTAATTGATCCACTTGTGAGAATCAGTTGTCTTTACATTGAGCCTGATCAAGCCCCAGTTGCATAGTGGGCTGTACATTGGTCTGCTAACCACAGGGTCAGTCAGTAGTTTGAAACCACCAGCCACTTCAAGGGAGAGAGAGGGGGCAAATCTTTTGTAAAGATTTGCAGTCTCGGACACTCACACGGGCAGCTCTGCTCTGTCCTGTATGGGTTGCTACGAGTCAGAATTGACTTGATGACAATGAGTTTTGTGTTACAATTGTATTCTTTGTTCTTCATCAGTGAGGACTTCAAGGGCTCTATGTAAGCAAGGCTGTGTAATCTGCATACGGCAGGGGGTGAAATGAATCTTTCACCAGTCTGTTGCTGCGTTCTTCATAGAGTCCAGATTCTCAGAATATTTGCTCAGCACACAGATTGAACAAGTAGGGTGAAAGGATTCAATCCTCATGCACACCTGTCCTGATCATAAACTGCAGCATGCCTTTGTTCTGTGCTAATGCCTGCCTCTTGATTCATGTGCAGGTTCCTCTTAAGCACAATGAAGTGTTCTGGAATTCCCATTCTTCTCATGGCGATCCATATTTTATTATGATCCACACAGTCCAGTGCCTTCACACAGTCAGTAAAACACAAGGAACATCTTTCCCACCCCTTTTCTGTCAGTTTGTCATACTATAGTGCCTAGCCTGTTGCTGTGATGCTGGGAGCTATGTCACTAGTCTCTCAAATTACAGCAGGGTTACCAAGGTGAACAAATTTCAGTGCAGCTTCCAGACTAGGAACAGATTATGAAGGAGAAAGAGCCTGTCTATGTCTGAGGGACTAACAACTGAACTCTATAAGAACAGCAGCATAACATTGGTAGATCCACTGAAACCTGTTGAACAATAGTGGAACTTTGTTACAGATAGTGCTAGAAGATGTGCCCCAGGTCTGCAGGCACTCAAAATAGGACCGGGGAAAGGCTGCCTTCTCAAAGTAGAGCCAACCATCCTGACATGAAGGCAGTAAAGCTTTCAGATATTTCATTTGCTGATGGGGCAAGCAAATGAGGAGAAACAACACTTTGTGATTGGAATATAGAATGTATAAAGTGTAAAGCTATGAAAATTAGAAGTAAAATATGAAATGGGATACATTAAGATCAATATCTTAGGATAGATATTGGCAATTTAGAATCAGATAATTATGTGGTTGACCATGCTTAGAATGACAAATTCAAGAGGAATGGTGTGGTATACATTATTAAAAATAACATTTCAAGATCTATCTTGAACTAAAATGTCTCTGATACTATAATATACTCTATGCATATAAGGAAATCGAATCAATACAACTATTTTTCAATTTTACACATCAACCAACAAAGTCAATGACGATGAAATTGGAAAATTCTACCAACTTCTTCAGAGTGAACCTGATCAAACATACAATCAAGATGCTTTGATAATGATTGGTAATTGGAATGTGAAAGCTCTAAGCAAGGAATAAATCAATTATAGGTGTTAGAGCAGGATGGTGCTTCGTAGGGCTTTTAATGGCTGGGTTTTCAGAAGGAGGCTGTTAAGTCTTGTGCCTGGAGTGGGGGGTGGACTGGAACCTCCAACCTTTGGTTATCAGTTAACCATGCTAACTCTTTGCACTAAACAGGAACCGTCTTTCTTGCTGTAAATATAATTAGAGTTCTACTTTGTGAGCTGTTTCCATTAAGAAAACACTCTGATAACATGTGAGTGTAGAAGGTGAGGCCGCTAGGTCCCCTATAGTCTGTGACTATAATGCAGAGAGCAGTCTAACGAAGCAGCACAAGGAAAGGAGCAGAAATGTGGGGTGGGGGGGACGCCCAGGAAGAGACACACGACTGGGAGGCTTTAGAGAAGGGCCAGACATTAAAGATCTCCCTCTTGTGGAGAATGATAGGAAAAACCAACCAAACAAACCAAACCTGGCGGCATGGTGACTAAGAACATTAAAGACCACAGATGCCAAATTTAGCTGTCAAAGTTCCATTTCGCTGTTGGCATTTTGCCAGTGTAACCACCTGCCGCATTGCACTGCGCATGGGGAAACAAGGGAAGGGCTTCCGGGGGAACAGAGGGGAAAGCAATGGCAAGTGCCTGCGGAGAGTGAAAGGTTTTCTAACTCCAGGCATGTCCCACTGAGGGGGGACTTACGATAGGCACCACGCGTTCCACATACACACCCCCATAAATAACATGCATGCACATGTGACATCTTCGTGCGCAAAGGAAATTAATACACAAAGTGACTGCATGTTTTACAAACAACAACAAATGACACATTATTTGCATAAAAATACAGTGATCTCTTTCTTTTTAGAATTGTAGAATCCATGCTTAAATGATGACAATGTTATACATTGTGAGAAGAGTAAAAAAATTTACTAAAGAGGCTTAAAGTTTAATTTAAAAAATTCTGAGAAAAAAATTTCTCTGTGCAACATTCATAAAATTCAGTTATGACATGAATGCTGAATAATAAGATGTAAAAGTGGATGAAGTGCTCCTGAGATGCATCCAAAACCATGAAAAAAAAGGGCAAATTATTAGCATTCTCGGATCTGCCCTGTTTAATAAGCATACTTACCTTTCTAGACACCTGTGCTTCCTGTTTGTTTCAGAATCTCCCATCTCAACCAATCACCACTGAGAGAATCTTCATCATTGGCACCGCAATATGTAGCCTAATGTGCTTCATATATCAAACAAAAATTTCACATCTGGAAATTTACCTAATTCATATTTTAATGTGTTTTGATTTGTTTAATGTATAGCCAAATTAGCTAAATGAATTTCGTGTACCCCATAAAAATTTTATCTACGCTTGTTCGTCATCTGCCAATGAGGGAAGATTTTTGCTTTCAATCTTATTCATTTCATGTTTGTCTTTCCCTGAAATGGAATTAAATTCTGGTTGTTCAGAAACACCAGATAATTAAATAATTCTGACTACTTGAATAATGTGCACCACTTCCTGGTTCGACTCATTAAAGTCTCTCACGTGCTTCTTCCTTTTGTTTTTGCCATCTGCTGACTGACTGGGAGGACCCAGAGACCTATGAGAGATAAGAAGGATAAGCTAGACCAAGCCAGAGCCGAGCCCACTGCCTCGTAGCCATCCGATGAAAGCAAGAAGTGACTTTTATTTTGTCACTCCACGGAAATGTGGGAGGATGTTTGTTTCAATAACTATGCTACCCTGATGGTACCGCTCCTAGGATAGTTATGAAGTCCACCTGAGGACACTTTGTAAAGTGCCTGATCTATACTGGGTGTTTAGCAAATGACAATTGTCATCATCATCATCCTTGATCCATACAAAGTGTCAGCTTGCAGGGATTCCACAGTGACCAGACTTCATAGGACCCGAGCTGGCATGGTGGTGAGTTCCCCGAGGTCTAGATTTTAAGGTTATCTATTCATGGTTTTTGTTGCCTGTGTGATGGTTAATGCTATGTGTTGATTTGGCGAGGTTACAGCTTCCAATGTTTTAACAGATTGGACCTGACGGTGTGCTCTTCATGATGTAAGATAATGTAATCACTATGCATCAGTGTAAAGGGGAGCGTCCCTGGAACTCTGGCCTGCCTCCAGTATACAAGCAGGCTTCATAAAGATTATGGCAAAAAAAAATCTGATTTTCTGTGAACATCTAAATGCTCCCTCATTTAATTAGATATTCTGGCAAAGGGTTCTCTTCCTGTCTCGCTTGAATTTACACTTTTCTCTCCACGAAGCCGCAGCTCGAGGGACATAAAGATGGAAGAAGACTCCAGGCTGCGGGCTGGCCTGCAGCATTTGCGTTTGCTAGATTTCTCCCCCTGCGAGGCAGCGGTCCTCCTTGGCCCGCCACGAGACCCACACATTTGGGACGTAACTGCCTCTGTACTGGCCGGAGCCGTTTCTTTGAAGTGAACCTCTCTGGGTCTGTTTATCTACACTTTACTGCTGTCCCTTCCCTAGAGAAGCCAGACAAACACATTGTAACCTATGATCCTACTAAGTCCATTGTCCTGTCCCATTCAGAACCCATCAGCACGAGATTAGATTGACACTGTTCAGCTGAAACAGAAAAGGAGCCCGAGATATCACTTAACACTTCATATCCTGCGCTGGCAGTCTCATCAAATCAATTCTCACTCGTGGTGATCCTAGCTATCTAGGGTTTCTCAGGCTGTGGGTCTGCAGGAGTGGCTAGCCTCCTCTTCTATGGAGCAGCTGGCTGGTGGGTTAGAACTACTGAGCTTGAGATTAGTAGTCAAATGCTTAACCTGACAATGCCGGTTAAAAAAAATCCCACACAACCCCCCAAACAAACAACCCCCCCCCGAAAACAACAGCAACAATCTGAAAAGCAAGAGGTGTAATGAATTTTAATGACACATTACTTACTGTAGCATATCTAAAGTATTATTATGTAGACAGGCCATCAGTAGTATTCACGTGTGTTTGGACGGATTCTTTGCAATTCCATGTGTCTTTTTTCTTACTCTGGTTTAGTTTCTCTCAAGTACTCTATAGCCACCGTTGGACCCTGGCCGATATGATGGTTCTCTCAGGAGCAGACAAGTCACAGAAAACCTATCATAACTTCTGGGGGAGAAAAGAGCCAAACTAATCGGTCCTCTTGGTCATATGCCACTGATAGTGAACCGGTTGCCCGTGCATCACATTTCATGTGGTTTTTCAGTGGTCAGGCTCTCAAATCAGATTGCCAGGCCTTTCTTCTAAGGGCCCTCTGTGTGGATTCTGAACCTCCAATCTTCAGGTCTGCACCGCCAATCTTTACCATTTGCACCAAACAGCGATCTTGCCAGATGCTGAGTTAATTACAATCTTGGAAGATGAATAGATGGAGAAAAAAACAACAACTCCAAATGAAAACTAGAAACTGGAACTCACTGTCATTGAGCCGATGCTGACTTGTTGTTACCTTAGAGGACAGGGGAGGACTGCTCCTGTGAGTTTCCAAGACTGTAACTTGGAATGGAGGGAGAAAGCCCCACCTCTCTCCTGCCGAGTGGCTGGTGGTTTGAAAGCACAGCCCCGTGTGTAATCACTATTCCACCAGGGCGAATAAACGAGAGAGCAAACATACTCATCCTGACTCAGAAGATGGAGATTTTGCATATGAGGTGTTATTTACGTGGAGAGTCAAATACCGAAATGTCTTTGCAGTTCTACCTTCTGTGGTGCTTTGCATTTAGTAGATGCTCATTAAGAGTCATCGATGGGAATGGTGGATGCCCACTGAATTATGTGTATAACAGGGATAAGTTTATTAGAAATATTTATAACCCATGCATGCAAACTAACAATCCAAGCTTATATACTAACTAGAATCAGTTCTCTGAAATAGAGTGACTCCCAAGTCCTGCTAAGAAAGCAATTCAAAAAACTTCCTTTAAGGAAGAACTAATTGTTGTTGGTCTCAGTTTTTAGAGGAAATTTAATTTCTTTGTTAAAAAAACAGTTACAAATCTATCACTGTGCTGAATTACATGTTTACCTTTGCTTCAGTGAAAGCATAGAAATCAGTCAGTCACTTTTTGCTATACAGAACAAAAACCAGAGTTTGGTTCAAAAACATTGGATTTATCATAGTAAACAATGTTTGAGCAGTCTGGCTATTTTAAAGGTGACAGTCAGATGACTGGGAAGGAAATGATATGTTGCAAGGTTGAAAGAAAATGAATTATTCAAGATATAATTTTATGAAAAGGAAATGGTATCTTTGATATTTAAAGTACCCAAAGAGACTTTAGCACTCTGTGCTAGAGAAACCACGGATATATTTGATGTTTTAAAGAAGGTAACAAAAATTATTTTGTTTTCTTCTTCCATCATAGAAAGGAGATTGGAAAACTAGGCAAATTAGAGTGAATTCAGGTACAAAGTAGCATACACAATTCAGAAACTATAAGGGAAAAAAAGCTTGTTAAATAGTAATGTAAAAGTTTTAGTCATGCTTAATATAAGCTAATACTGAGATTACAGATAAGTTCCTTCCTTTTACTGGTCTTCTCTGTCTTAAAAAATCTGTTTTGTGAGGTTCAGGTAGTATGGGAGGGGCCACACCAAATCTAGGGGTACATATGGTAGCCAACTAAAAAGGAGGGGGGAAAAGAGGGGAAAAAAAGAAATGGGTAGCGGGGGACCAGGGCACTAACCCACCCAAGGGGAGGGTAATATTTATATCTCCACAGGGAAAGAGGGACCAGACTCCACTCTGTGCTCCAAGATGTGAATGAAACATACTGGCACGAAGCAGGGAACCAGTAGAGAGGTCTGAGGGGCCTGGCCCCAATCCCAACTTCGTGGACAGCCGTCTCTCTCCCCCAGAAGAATTTACTTCAGAGGACAACACTGAAGCTACAGCTCAGGGAGAGGGACATGTCTGATCAGAGCACACGGGAGCTAATGAAGGGGGAGGAAGGAAGAGTGGAGCACATCCTGGCCCACCAAGCCTTGAGGACAATGTCCCAGCTCAAGAGCAGACAATGCACAGAGAAGACCATATGGTCAACCCCACTAGGAGACACGACATCCCTCACTGACCCATACAGGGGACAACACTGGAGATACAGCGTGGGAATTGTGCTTCATCTGATCCCACCACACCGAGGCAAAATACTAAGGGCGTGCAACAGAACAGCAAGGGGAACAGAGCAAGGAAGTCCCGAGGGAGTAATAAAAATAGACTTTGGGGCCAGGTGTGGCACCCCATCCGACTCAATGGAAAACACCCCTAACGGTCAACAAACAGACCTTGAACTATTAACAGGCTTTCATTTGGTCATTGGTTTGTTGTTGTTTTCTTTTGTTGCTTTGTTTTACGTGTCTTATTTTTGTGCATATTATTATCTCTGCAGGTCTACTTACATTAGATAGGCTGGATAAACAATCTGGAGGAGAAAACAACAGGACCGAGGGTTCAGGAAGACATGGGAGAGGGGAGGTGGGGGAAAGGAAGTGTTATAACAAACCCAGGGACAAGAGAACAACAAGTGATCCCAAATCAGTGGCAAGGAGGGTGTAAGAGACCTGGTAGGGCTAGATCAAGGGCTATGTAATCAAGAGGAGTTTCTGAAACCCAAATGAAGGCTGCGCATGAGTGTGAGACAAGAGGAAAGTAAAAGGAGATACAGGAAAGGACTAGGAGGCAAAGGGCATAATAGAGGTCTAGTTACAGGCATATGTACATATGTAAATATATTTATATATGTCGATTAGGAAATAGATGTATGTGCATATATTTACATGTTTAGTATTAAGGTAGCAGATGGACATTGGGCCTCCACTAACATACTCCCTCAATGCAAGAACACTTTGTTCTAGGAAAGTCGCACTCCATGATGCTCACCTTCCCAACATGATTGCTGAAGACAGATGTGTGCATTAGCAAATGTGGCGAAGAAAGCTGATGGTGCCCAACTATAAAAAAATATAGCATCTGGGGTCTTAAAGGCTTGAAGATAAACAAGTGGCCATCTAGCTGAGAAAACAACAAAGCCCACATGGAAGAAACACACTAGCCTATGCCATCATGAGGTGTCTATAGGATCAGTTATCAGGTATCAAAGAACAAAAAATCATATCATTGTGAATGATGGGGAGTGCAGATTAGGGACCCAAGACTCATCTGTAGGCAACTGGACATCCCCTTACAGAAGGGTCACAGGGAGGAGATTAACCAGTCAGGGTGCAGCATAGCAATGATGAAACACACAACTTTCCTCTAGTTCTTAAATGCTTCCTTCCCCCCTCACTATCATGATCCAAATTCTATCTTACAAATCCAGCTAGACCAGAGGATGTACACTGGTACAGAGAGCAACTGGAAACACAGGGAATCCAGGACAGATGAAGCCTTCACGACCAGTGGTGAGAGTGGCGATACCAGGAGGGTGGAGGGAAGGTGAGGTAGAAAGGGGGGACCAATTACAAGGATCTACATATAACCCCCTCCAAGGTGGGTGAACAACAGAAAAGTGGGTGAAGGGAGACATTGGATCGTGTAAGACATGACAAAATAATAATAATTTCTAAATTATCAAAGGTTCATGAGGCATGGGGTATAGGTAGGGAGGGGTAAAAATGAGGAGCTGATGCCAAGGGCTCCAGTAGAAAGCAAATGTTTTGAGAATGATGATGGCAACCAATGTGCAAATGTGCTAGACACAATGATGGATGTATGGATTGTGATAAGAGTTGTATGAGCCCCTAATAAGATGATTTAAAAGAAAAATCTGTTTTAAGAGAGTCAAGTTACATAGAGCCCACCCGACTAAAAGATTTTCCTCATCTCCAGAACAAACGGAATGGTGGGCTCCGGATCTTGCCCTATCTACTCTGTCAGTTCCACAGGGGTGATGAAATTTATTTGATCTGAGATAATCAGTGATCCCGTTTTTATAAACAACAATGTGGCTTCTCATATGAAACCAAATTGAAACTCAAACTCACTGCCATCTAGTCGATGCTGACTCATATTAATACGACAGAGCCTATTAATTTACCAGAGTAGAATCTTGCTAGTTTTCTTTTAATATTTAGTTGAGGTGGACTCCAAGCCTTATATTTTTTTTTCTGAAGGAGAACGCATTTAGCTGTGGACATTTCCTATCACTTTGGGGGGAAGTCTGCTGGGTACCACAGGAGGTCATGTTTCTCTCAGGCCTGGACTTCTTATGCATCAAAATCATCTAGGCTGATTTCAATGTGGATTCCCCTCTTCCTCCCAGGTCTTCTTAATGCATTTTCTTGGGAGTGAAGCCCAACACTGTGCCCTTTAAATAAGTTTCCTAAATGACTTTTGTCCCAATGTAATACCTGTCTTAGAAAACTGTGATCATTTCCAGTACAGGTAAATTAGGAAAGTGATATGGCCGCTTGCTTACTTATTTTTATTTGCACTTTAATAACCCAAGACTCTTCTGGATTTTCTATAGCTATTGGTCATTTTTCACCCCCCCCCCCCTTGCCCACACACTTTTTATACAATCGGCATTACTTTACAGTCCAAAGCCAAGAGTGAATGCTTTGGGAAGTATTGGCCCTGCTATATTATTTCTGCCAGTAGATAGATGAGCTTAGTACTTACTATTCAAAAGCAAAGCTGCTGGTTTTTTTTGAAGACATTTCTTCTGCAGAAAGCTATCTACCTAGATTAGATAACCTAGAATACATTTTGCAATGTTTTATATGTGGAAAATTTTTCTGGAAATTATACTTAAAATTAGATGGACTATAGTTGCTATAGGATTCCCTGGCAGCATAAATGGCCAAGCGTTGGACTGCTTATAAGAAGGTTACCACTGAAGAAAGCTGATGGTGCCCGGCTATCAAAAGAGATAGCGTCTGGGGTCTTAAAGGCTTGAAGGTGAACAAGCGGCCATCTAGCTCAGAAGCAGAAAAGCCCACATGGAAGAAGCACACCGGCCAGTGCGATCACGAGGTGCCAAGGGACCAGGTATAAGGCATCATGCAAAAAAAAAAAAAGATATGTGTGTATGTATATATGTGTGTGTATGTATGTGTATATGTATGTATGTATGTATATATATATATACCATATTGACTGAAGGGGGAAGTGCAGAGTGGAGACCCAAGGCCCAAGTGTCGGCCAATGGAGATCCCCTCATAGAGGGGTTTAGGAGAGGAGATGGGTTAATTAGGGTGCAAGGTAGTACCGATGAAGAACACAGTTTTCCCCCCAAATCCTGGATGCTTCCTCTCCCCAACTACCATGATCTGAATTCTACCTTGCAGGGCTGGATAGGGCAGAGGCTGTACACTGGTACATATGAGGGCTGGAGGCACAGGGAATCCAGGGTGGATGATACCTTCAGGACCAAGGGTGTGAGGGGGCGATGCTGGGAGAGTGGAGGGTGAGTGGGTTGGAAAGGGGGAACTGATTACAAGGATCCACATGTGACCTCTTCCCTGGGAGATGGACGGCAGAGAAGAGGGGGAAGGGAGACTCTGGATAGAGCAAGATATGACAAAATAACGATGTATAAATTACCAAGGGCACATGAGGGAGGGGGGAGCGGGGAGGGAGGGGAAAAAAAAAAGAGGACCTAATGCAAAGGGCTTAAGTGGAGAGCAAATCCTTTGAGAATGATTGGGGCAGGGAATGTATGGATGTGCTTTATACAATTGATGTATGTATATGTATGGATTGTGATAAGAGTTGTATGAGTCCCTAATAAAATATAAAAAAAGAAAAGAGGAGAAAAAAAAAGAAAATGATTAGGGCAAAGAATGTACAGATGTGCTTTATACAATTGATGTATGTATATGTATGGATTGTGATAAGAGTTTTATGAGCCCCTAATAAATTGTTTAAAAAAAAAAAAAAGAAGTGCCTTGGAAGAAAGGTCTAGTGCACTGACTGCTTCTGAAAATCCATCCTTGTAAACTCAGTGGAGCCCAGTTCAGCTTTACCACCATGGGTCCTTCATGCTGGAGTGGACTCCACAGCAACAAGAAGGAATAAATGTTTGAAAAACCCTGAAAAAAAAAAAAAAAGAAGGTTACCACTAAAAAAAAAAGAAAAAAAAAGAAGGTTACCAATTTGAAAAAAGAAGAGGTGCAGGAGGGGGATAAAAAAAGGTTAGCACTTCAAACCCACCCAGAAACACATCAGACTTTTGGGCTTTTAATCTGCTTTTGAAACCTCCTAGTCTTATAAATCATGTGGAGCAAAGTTCTATTCCTCACTGAAGGAACACCATGAATTGGACTTGACTCAAGGAAACAACAACTTAGGTGCTCTGCTACTGATATTTTTAAGGTCAAGTTGGATATTTATTAACTCTAACATTAAAACATTTCCTGATTGTATTTATTAAATCCTTGCCTTATAGACCATTTTCTGTTAAAGTTGGTTAGCTCTCTCTCTCTTTCTCACTCTGTGAGAAAGGATTTTATAAACAAAGTGTTATGTGCTTAAGTTTTAAAATGATTTGTTGTTGTCATTAATTAAACATTGGCTCGAAACACTGTAGCTATGGTGTCTGAGAGATTAACTTGATCTAAAAGGCCTTTTAGGTTACATTCATGATCCCTTGTTTAAAAAGAAGACTAATTCCTACAGGAATTTAATAAAATTAATTGTTAGAACCAAGCTGACTAAAATATTTATATTTTAATTCATGGTTTTTATATTCTACGTCATTGCTCTAACTTATGAAGAATAAAGATATGTGGAATGCAAAGGAATATCACTTTTTATTTCTCAGGAATCTCTCTCATCAAATACTAATTTAAAATAGGGGATCCACCTTAGTAATCTTCACATGCTGCTCAGGGTAGCACCTTACACACCCTGCTTTAGGTCTTCTAGAAGTTAGAACTGTGTAGACCCCTTCTCACGGGAGAAACAGATGGCATAACCCCTCTTTACAGATAGTATAGGGTGGGCATTAAGGCAGACTGATTTCTAGGGTGAACACATAGCACCTTTTATCGTTGCTCTAACTTTTATCATTATTTGTCATAACTCTTCAACGTTTAGGTTTCAATTCAGTAATCTAACAATATTAAATAATGATATTCAGTAATCCATAATATAGCATGAAATATTCAATCATGCCTTTTTGCTACTAACTCTGGCCTATTGTGTTATCTTCAATTTAAGAGGGATGTTTCATTAGATAGCATTGTTTACAGGCAACCTAGGCTGCTCCAGGGTCATGTGACATTATCTTTTTTTGGCATCTAAATATTGATACTCTTTATGGTATTTGAAGCTAATTTAAGCATAATGTTCCTCTTCATTCACATCTTAATGATGCAGAAGGAATGGATTATGTTTAAGTGCATAAAGCTCATACCATTTGAAACATTTGTTTTAAAATTCTTACATTTAGAAAATGTGGGAATTTGTCATACAGTGGTGGCCTTAATGTTGCTGTGATGCTGGAAGCAATCTCACTGGGATTTCAGTTACTGGCCATATCACCCCAAACGAACAGGTTTCAGCAGAGCTTCCAGCTAAGAACAGATTACGAAAAAGGAGTACCTGTCCACTTCTGAAATTCGCTACCGAAAACCTTATGGTTAACATGAAAGTATAGTCAGATACTGAAAACCTCATGATTAGAAGCAGAACGTTGTCAGGGACAGTGCCCAAAGACAAGCCTCTCAGATTGGGAGGCATCAGAAAGGTGATAGAGGAAGAGCTGCCTTCCCCAAGCAGAGTCTACTGGAATGACGTGAATGGAGCAGAGTCAACTATAATGACGTCAATGGAGCACAGCAGAGTCTGCTAGAATGACGTGAATGGAGCAGAGTCAACTATAATGACGTCAATGGAGCACAGCAGAGTGCACTATAATGACGTGAATGAAGAGTCTACTTTCACGATGTGAATGGAGCACAGCACATGGAACTGTACACCGATCAAGAGGTAGTTGTGTGAACAGAACAAGTGCATATTGGATAGTTTAAAATAAAAAAAGGTGTGCATCAGGGTTGTATCCTTTCAGCATATATATTAAATCTGTATGTTAATCAATTTATCAGGGAAGATGGATTGTATGGGGAAGAATGGGGCATCAGGATTGGAGGAAGGTTTATTAACAACCTGTGATATGCAGATGACACAACCTTGCTTGCTTAAAGTGAGGAGTATTTATTTAGCAACGAGTCCACCTTTACTTATTTATTTATTATGGTGAAGTAGATTTAAAAAATCATTTTATTAGGGACTCATACAACTTTCATCACAGTCCACACATACATCAACTGTGTAAAGCACATTTGTACATTCATTGCCCTCATCATTCTCAAAACATTTGCTCTCCACTTAAGCCCCTGGCATCAGGTCCTCATTTATTCCCCTCCCTCCCTCCCCCTCCTCCCTCCCTCACGAGCCCTTGATAAGTTATAAATTATTATTTTGTCATATATTGCCCTGTCTGATGTCTCCCTTCACCCACTTTTCTGTTGTGTGTTCCCCAGGGAGGAGGTCACATGTAGATCCTTGTAATCGGTTCCCTCTTTCCAACCCACTCTCCCTCTACCCTCCCAGTATGGACACTCACACCACTGGTCCTGAAGGGATCATTCACCCTGGATTCCCTGTGTTTCCAGTTCCTATCTGCACCAGTGTACATCCTCTGGTCTAGCCGATTTTCATGGTAGAATTCGGATCATGATAGTGGGGGAGGGAGGAAGCATTTAGGAACTAGAGGAAAGTTGTATTTTTCATCAGTGCTACATTGCACCTTGACTGGCTTATCTCCTACCCTAGACCCCTCTGCAAGGGGATCTCCATTGCCCGAAAAATGGGCTTTGGGTCTTTACTCTGCACACCCCCCCATTCACTATGGTAAGATTTTTTGTTCTGATGATGCCTTATATCTGATCCCTTCGACACCTCATGATCGCACAGGCTGGTGTGCTTCTTCCATGTGGGCTTTGTTGCTTCTGAGCTAGATAGCCGCTTGTTTACCTTCAAACCTTTAAGATCCAAGATGCTATACCTTTTGATAGCTGGGCACCATCAGCTTTCTTCACCACATTTGCTTATGCACCCATTTGTCTTCAGCGATCGTATCATGGAGGTGTGCACCCAATGATATAATTTTTTGTTTTTTGATGCCTGATAACTGATCTCGTTGGCACTTCATGATCACACAGCCTGGTGTGTTCTTCCATGTGGGCTTTGTTGCTTCTGAGCTAGATGGCCGCTTGTTTACCCTCAAGCGTTTAAGACCTCAGACACTATATCTTTTGATAGCCGGGAACCATCAGCTTTCTTCACATTTGCTTATTCACCCACTTTGTCTTCAGTGGTGTGTCGGGAAGGTGAGTATCATAAAATGCCAATTTAATAGAAGAAAGTATTCTTGCATTGAGGGAGTACTTGAGTGGAGGCCCAATGTCCTTCTGCTACCTTAATACTAAACCTATAAATATATGCACATAGATCTATTTCCTCATCCTTATATATAAATATATTTACATATATACATGTCTTTATCTAGACCACTATAAATGCCCTTTGCCTCCCAGCTTTTTCCTCTATTTCCCTTGACTTTCCTCCTGTCCCACTATCATGCTTAATCCCCACCAGGGTTTCAACAATTCCTCTTGGTTTCATTACCCTTGATCATGCCCTACAAGACCTCCCACATCTACTTCACCACCAATTTGGATCATAAAGTGAGGGGTATTTAAAGCATTTGCTGGCTCTCTAAAAGAGTAATTTGTGAAACATTGATGGATATATAGGTACAAGTGTGCTTAATATAATTGAATGATAGATTGTTATAAAATTTGAAAAGCCCCCAATAAAAGAATAAACAAACAAATAAATGAGTGATTTTTGTACTTATTTTGGAAAAGCACATAAAACTAAAACCAAATTTATTGCCATTAAGTCGATTCTGATGCACAGTTCTCCTACAGGGCAGAGTAGAACAGCAACATAAGATTTCCAAGGCTTTGGGAAGCAGATGATCAGTTTTCCTTCATGAAGGTACCAGGGGGTTCAAACCACTGACCTTTTGGTTAGTAGTTTAGCACTCAACCATTGGACTTCCAGGGCTTGTTAGAAAGGTATAGACTAGTATACTATATTAAAAGTCAATGATAGCAAAAACATGGAAGCAAACCAAAAGCCCAACTACAGAGGGATGGATAAACAAGCTCTGTCTATTCACACTATGGAATTTTATGCATCAATAAAAAGAAATGACAACTCTCTTAAACATGTCAAGACATGGACAAAACTAGAGAATATTATGCTTCACAAACTCAGTCATTCGCACAAAGATACATATTTCATATCAACGTTGTTATAAAGAAAAACCAAGAAGAAGAAATGTGATTTATTCATCAGTAGACAAGATTCTGAAGACTGTGAGCAGGCCAGGGACATGGCAGAAACAGGGAGCAGGGAGAAATGTAGGGAGGTTGAGGGAAAAAACAACATATAAGGTGAGTTTAATAGGACATTGGTGTTGATTTTATTTCATGAGATGGGCTGTGTTAAAATATATAGTATGGTTCTTTAAAAACAAGACCAAAAATCCCTCCAGATTCTTTTTCCCTCATTGAAATAGTGGTTTGAGTGGCTTAAAAAAAAAGAGGAGGGAAAGTAAAACTGAAATTGACTTGAAATCTTTAGTGACAAACACGTTCATGTCAAACAAACAATCAATCATGATAATGCATATTATCTGAGTGTTATTATCCTAACAAACCAGTACCACTTGCTGTTGATACTGAGTTCTAATAGAACTTCCATATCAACTGAACATGTCAGGGAAATATAATAATGTCTATTCCATCATAGTTACTAAAGAAACTTCTTTGGATTTGCTAATGATTTGTTGGTAATTCGATCCTACTTGTAGCAGCCTATAGGAGAGACACAATAGACTGCTCCATAGGTTTTCAAGGCCATATATGTAAATATTTAGGGAAGTGCACTGGGATATCTTCCTCCTATGGAGCAACTGTTAGATGCAAACGGCTGATTTTTATTCTGGTTTAACGTTTTTCTTACCAAGCACTCTGTGACCACTTGTCTTGAGATGCTTGCTCTGATCCAAGTTGACAAGTGCTTATTTTCTTTCCTGAAGCAAAAGCCTATGAACACTTCAAAAGGTTTCAAACTATAAGATTCACATTACTCCAAATATTCTCTTACATTCTGATTGACAAGTTCCCCACTCCCTCAAATGCCTAGTAAACGAACAAATTCATCATGTCTTCAGAAAAGTCTAAAACAGAAAACACAAGCAATATATCCAAATTTTATTCCCAGAGTAGCAAGATAAAACAAGATGTTATCCATTTATTCATTAATTCAACATTTATTGAGGGTCCAATGTGTGTGAAAGAATGATGTTTTAAGACTCAGGATATATATATATATCCTGACTGTCAAAAGAAGATGGAAGAAATACACAGAGCCACTGTACCAAAAACATTGGTTAATAGTCAACCATTTCAGGATAGTATATGACTAAGAATCATTGGTATTGAAGGTAGAAGTCCAAGCTACACTGAAGGCATTAATGTAAAAGAAGTCTCCAATAGTTGACAGAATACCAGTTGAAATGTTTCAACAAATTGATGCATCATTGAAAGCACTCAACAATCTATGCCAAGAAAAATGACCCAACCGAGTGTGGAAATTGTCAAATAATATCATTATCACATGCAAGTAAAATTTTTGCTGAAGATAATTCAACAATGGTTGTAACAGTACATCTAGAGAGAGCTTGGGAATTCAAGCGGAATTCACAGACTTAGAACAAGGGATATTACTGCTGTTGTCACATGGATTTTGGCTCAAAGCAGAGCAAAAATGGAAAAATATTTATATATGCGTTATTCTCTCTCCAGAGGCATGAAACTGTGTGGATCATAGCTAACTGTGGAAAACATTGAGAAGAATGTGAGTTTCAGAACACTTACTTGTGTTCATGTGTATCATGTACATAGAACAAGAGGATATAATCAGGTTTAAAATCAAGAAAAATGTGTTTTAAGGTTGTATCCTTTCACTATAATTATTCAATCTGCATACTGAGCAATAATCTGAGAAGCTGGACAAAATGAAGAAGAATGTGGCAACCAGTTGGAGGAAGGTTCAACAACTTTTAATATGCAGATGATATAGCCTTGCTTCTCAAATGAAGAGGACATGAAGGACTTGCTGATGAAGATCAAGGATTGCCGCCTTCAGGATGGATTACAACTATTAAAAAAACCCACAAAACTATCATAGTTGGATCATTAGACAACATCATCATAAACAGAGAAAATATTAAAGTTGTCAAAGATTTAATTTTTCTTGGATCCCCAATATTCATGGAAGACAATGCAGTCGTCAAGAAAACCAACAGCATATTGCACTAGACATACCTGCTGCACAAGACCTCTTTTAAAATGTTGAAGAGTGAATTTATCACTTTGATGATGAAGGTGTGGTTGCTCCAATCTTGGTATATTTAAATTACCTCATGTGCACAATGATTTGGAAAGCTGGAGAAGAGTAAGGCATTCAAATTATAGTGTTGGTGAAGAATATTGCAAATACCACGGACTGCCAGAAGACCAAATTAAGCCGTTTGGAAGAAGTACACTATAAGGCTCCTTAGAATGCCATAGAATGGAGAGGGGCAAGACTTCATCTCAGGTACATTGGACGTGTGACCAGGAGAAACCTGTCCTTGCAAAGGAACATCATACTTGGTAAAGCAGAGGGTCAGTGGAAGACGCATAACGAGATGAACTGATACAGTGGCTCCAACAAAGGGCTCAAACGTGACAACAATTGCACAGAGGGCTCACAAGTGGTTCATTCAGAACCAACTCAACATCAGCTAACAACACCATGAACATGGGTACACCCTACACATATCATATTGAACCCCAAATGGTAAATGTACACACTGAGAAAGGCAATATATTATATAGCATTTTAGAATGAAATCATTCCATATATTTTGGGAGATTTATACATATTTGGTTAAATTTTAAAAATATTCACGAGATCAGATACACCAAATTTAGGACAGTAATTTCCTCATTTATGGGGCTGGTAGGAATGGGGAAAGGATTGGGAGAGAGAAGGTAACACAGAGGCCTCTATTATATTTTTAATGTTTTATAGCTTAAACTAGGTAGTGGGCAAAAATATATTTGTTATATTGTTCTATTGTTATACTACACATTATTGTTTGTGTGAAATAGGTTTTTATACACGTCATTTATTTTGTTTAGTTTCCACTTTTCACTGTTCATCTAGTCCCGGTTTGAATTGATGCAGTGCCGGAACAATGAGTTCAAGCATAGCAACGATTGTGAGCATGCCTTAGGACTGGGCAGCGTTTCATTTGGTTGTGCATAGGGCCAGTACATGATGCTGGGAGCTATGTCACTGGTATTTCAAATGCCAGCAGGGTCCCCCAAAGTGAACAGGTTTCAGTGGAGTTTCCAAACTAAGAATAAACAAAGAAGAAAGACTTGGCTCCTCACTTCTGAGGAAGAAGCCGCTTATGCAGAGCTTTGAAGCACTGTCAACTACAGAAAGCTTAAACAACAACAGGGTAACCTATATATTCAAACCACCTCAATGTACCCTAACAACAACCTACACAACAGTCCTCTAAATTAGATCTAGGAAGCTTAGGCTAAGAAAGCAAAACATACAGGAATGACTAAGCTTATTTAGTTAATAATTCCTTTAGTTCTAAGAAACCATGGCAATTTTAGATGGCTTTAGACCTAACCTGATTTAAATTGATTTGGTATTTAAAGTTGACTTAACAGTGATTTGTATAGGCACTTTTTCCCCTGATGTATCATACACCATACTATTTATCCATTTAAGTACAATTCTGTTATTTGCTCCCCTCCAGGGGGGTTATACAGTCATCAATACTACCAGCTGTCCCTGCCACTTCTCATTCCCTCAGGGAACCATTACTCTCGTTACTGTTTCTGAAGGGTTCTCTATCTTGGTTTCATGTGTCAAATGAACATACACAGTCTAACATGATTAATGAGGTAAAACAAATAAAAACCATAATAATAACGGGAGGAAATATTAAAGAACTAGAGGAGAGTTATGTGCTTTGATATCACACCCTAGATTTATCATCCCTTCCATGTGGCCCTTATGAGAGGAACTGTCCAATTAACTTATAGGTGGACTTTGGGTCTCCATTACATCCACACCCCTGTCACATCAATTTGGTAGCTTGTTTTTGAACTTGTGATACCTTTTCCTGTCTATACCTCATGATCAACAGGCTGGTGTGTTTCTTCCATGTGGGCTTTGTTGCTTCTCAGCTAGATGGCTGCTTGTTTGACTACAAGCCTTTAAGACTCCAGACACTATATCTTTAAATAGCTGGGCACCATCAGCTTTCTTCATCACATTTGCTTATGCATCCATTTTGTCTTCAACAATCATGTCAAGAAAGTATCATACAATGTCACATTATTAGAAGTAATGGTTCTTGTACCGAGGTAAGATTTAAGTAGCGGTCCAAAGACCATCTGCTTCCTTGTTGCATTTGCATTTATATTAATATTTAAAGAAATATGCCTGTATTTAAATAATTATATATTTACATATATGGATACTTATATACACACCTATTTACATATATGGATATATATATACTTTTTCCTTTTTTTCCCCTCCTGCTCCATGATCATGTTTATCTGTCATTCACCTCTCAGTAATTCCTCACAGATGCAATTCTATTGAGCAGACATTACCAGAAAACTATAACCTCCTCTACATCCATTTTAGAACACTTACTATTCCCCTTACCCATCTTTATTGCCTTACCACCATTCTTCTCCCCTGCCTCCTCCACTCCCATGACCCTCAGGAACTGCTGGTTCTTTTGCTGCCTCCATAGGATTGCCTATCCTGACATCTTATATAGATAAAAACAAAAACCAACCAAATAAATAAACAAAAGGAATATAAAAGTAGAAACAAGTCTACCAGGGGTCCTGACAGAGCAGATGAATATCTCTCTGTTAAATAGAGAGAAGGATATGTTATAGTCCATCAGTCCAGTCCCCTTTTCTTTCAGGGGAAACCATTTTCTGTTACATGTATGTATGTGTTCCTTGTGTGTTATTACCTTAGAAAGACATGTTATATGTTGAGATAGTTAAAGTTTATTGTGCTAACTGGCCTATAAACACATGTGGGGTTAATTGAAGTGCAGAGAGATAAATGGCCTGGTGAGCTTTGCCTTTATAGTTCTTGGGTATCTTGCTTTGTGATGGGCGGATCAGGTTGCAGCTGCCTAAGTCAGTTCCCTGCTTCAGCTGGCAAGGCTCACTTCCTGCAAGACATCCCAGAGGAGAAGCCACATGGACCTATCACGATGTAGCCCTGGGTGCTGGAGTAGCCATGTGGAGACCCCTGCCAGTACTGAGATGCTTACATGTTCCCTGATTCGGCTTTCCTCCTGCAGTCAGTGTCATTGTGTAGTATTTGTGAGATGGAGGATGACTTTGTGGATTGGTGTTGGACATATGGGCTAATATTGGACTTGTGGGCTTGGGAAGCACTGGATTGGGATGTTTTCTTGATGTGCACTTACCCTTTATATCAAACTCTCTTATATATATGAGTTTCTATAGATTTTTTTCCTCAAATGTACCCAAACACATAAGTCACTATGATTGATGTTTGTTCTTCAGTGTTTTTATTGTTATTTATGGGAGAAATTTATATTTTATTTCCTTTTGTAATTTTACTGTTGAATTTTTGATTATATTATTTAATGGAGAATGACGTGACTATTTTGTATATATTCATTATGATACTTATTTCTCAATATGAAGGAAATAATTCAAAGAACTTGGAGGTGAGTAGGTAGGGCAATTGTTACCACTTTCCACTTGCTCTTAGAAGTCATCAGTGTGATGTGACTATTTGTTGTCTGACTTTACCTTTTGAGTATTTTTATTTTGAAAGGGGAATTTTCTTTTCTTTTTAAGAGCTTTATTGGCATTTCACCCATATGTCATACAATTCAACGATTCAACCACATCAAGGAGAGTTTTAAAATTATCACCACAATCAATTCTAGAACATTTTCTTCTTCCTTGTACTTCCTTGTTATTAATGTAATTATTTTTAAAATTGTGGCAAAAATATACACAATGAAACATTCTCCAATTCAACAACTTCTACCTGTATAAACAAGTAGTGTCAGTCTGGGTAGACTAGAGAAACAAATTAATGGAAATGCATATGTGTATAGGAACGAGTTTTATATAAAAGAGCAATTGAATGTGAGTAAACATCCCAGCCCAATCCAGATCAAGTCCATAAATCTGATCTTAGTCCATATGCCCGATACCAATCTATAAAGTCTTCTTCAGACTCATGAAACACATGCAACGATGATGCCGAGTGCAGGAAGATCACAGGCCAGTGGGTGGGTAGTCTTGTGGATCCAGTGGTGGTATAAGCATCTCGTGCTGGCAGGGGTCTCTATGTGGTTTCTCTATTACCAGAGGTCTGGCTCCATCAGCCTCTCTCCATGTGTCTTCTCCACAGGGATGTTTCACAGGGAGTGAGTATGTGTTCCACCTCCAGTGAGCTATTTATCTCCTTAGCGCCTCCAAATGAGGTCATCAAGCTACTACCTGATTGACAGGCTAGACTCCATCCCTTCATTCTTAATCCTCAAATTGACACCAGATTATGTAACTATCACATCAGTGACAGTGATTACACTCTTTGTGTTATATAGCCATTATTGATATCCCTTTCCAAATTACTCCACCACTATTTACATAAACTCAATGCTTCCTAAACATCAACTCTTCTGCCTTCACCCGTGGTAACCATTGGTCAAGTTTGGTTTCTTTTTTGTTCTGTTTTGTAGTTTTCTTACACATATCACAGTATACACATATCACATACTTCCATAGTTAAATTGCTTTGTAAACGAGTTGTACACACATCATCACAATCAATTCTAATGCTCCCTCCTCTGTGCCTCTTATATTGCTTGCTCCCCAAATCCCCTCAACATGCATCAGTTATTGTCTCTATGCACCCACTCCTTCTGTGCTTCACAAAATTGGAAACGCAAGAGAAACAACAAAAAGCGAAACTAAAACAAAATGGCAAGAAGAAAATAATAATAATAAAAAGATAAAGATAAAGAGTAAAAAAGAAAAGACTATCATCATCATTTTAAAGCCAGAGAAGAAATTTCTGTTATGGAACAAGCAAGAAATATTTGAGCCTAGAGCAAATTCAGGTTGGGTCAAGAGGGTGGTCAACTAACCAAGCATCATATTATACCTGGGTTTGATGCACCATAATTAAGTTTTCAATAATCTCTGTCTGATAGTAAAGCTGTTGAGGTCCTCATTTGTGTCTAGTGGGGGACCTGCCAGAGGCTTCATCTGATTGGATGCTCTGCAGATAGATTTTGACCTCCCACTGTCTTCTATAGTCTCCTACAAATTGGATGTTTACAATTTAAGCTCTGGTACTTTTCCCTTCCTTGCATCTAGATCTTGTTATTGTCATCTTTGGCTCAAACAGCCTAGTGTGCTTCTTTGATGTGAGCTTAGTTGACGCTTCACTTAGATAGCTGCTAGTTTGAATACAATCCTTGAAGATCCCAGAGACTATTCTAATTGATAGCCAGGTACCATCTACTTTCTTCACCGCACTTTGCTGTAGCACTCTTCTCTTCCGTGATCTCTTCATGAAGGTGAGTATCTAGTATGGTGAATGGGGAATTTTCTACTCTCCACCATTTCTTATGTTTCCAATTATTGCTAATAAAGTTAAAAGTAGTGATCAAGTGATAGGGAGCCTTTGTTTTTATTGCTGGTAAACAGTTTATAACACAATAATTATGATCCAGATATTGAAGAAATGATTGAATACATTAATGTACCTAGATATTGCAATATGATAGTATAATTTAAGGGTGGGCTTTTTCCATATTGATTAATAGACCAAGTGGAGTTGGACATCATCCACACTCTTTTCTTTCAGGCGATTTTCTGACATATTAGCTAGCTTTTCAAATTTTATTGTTTTATATTCTTTTATGGTAAGAATACATGCTTAGATAATCCAGTAATGTACAAAGAAGAAAGAATCATCAATACTTTTATCATAGTTGGTTTTCCTTAATGGATCTCTAGGAATAGAAATGAATTCCTGATCTGATTGCTTAGTTGAGGGACGATACCTTGAAGATCATAGACTCGTCCTTTTGTGAATTTTTCCTGTTTTGATTTTTCTCTTCCTTGGGAATAGTAACTTAAAGAATGTGTAACACATTAAATTCTTTGAAATAAGAATTTAAGATAGTACTCATATATTTTATGTCAAATGAAGCAAATCCATTGAATTTTTGCTCAATAATGCTGATGTTTTATCTACTGGATGAATCTTTTTAAATTAAAAGATCATTTTATTGGGGGCTCCATACATGAATTATATCAAGCATATTTGTACATATGTTGCCATCATTATTTTCTAAACACTTTCTATTGAGCCCAGCTCCTCTTTTTTGTAAAGTATTATTATTTTGATATCTTGCATTGACTGCTGTCTCCCTTCTCCCATGGGTTTTGTTGTTCATCCCCCTAGTGTGTGTGTGTGTGTGTGTGTGTGTGTGTGTGTGTGTGTGTGTGTGTGTGTGGTTATGGTTGATCATTGTGATGGGTTCCCTCTTTCTTCCTTCCTCTCTCTACCTTCTCCCTATGCTTCTGGTATTGCTACTCCCATGCCTTTTCCTGGATTCCATGTGTTGCGAGCTCTTATCTGTACCTGTGCACATGCTCCAGTCTAGCCTGCAGTGGAAGGCATGACTGTGGTCATGATAGTTGGGGGTGAGGAAGCCTCAAGGAACCAGAGGAATATTGTGTGCTACATTGGAGCTATACTGTGCCCAGGTTGACTCGTCCCTATCTTGTGACCCTTCTGGGTGGGGATGCCCCATTGTCTACAGTTTTAGGTCTCTACTCCAACCCTCTTGGTTCTCAACAATAGGATTTTGTTTGTTTGTTTGGGGTCTTCTGATGTCTGTTACCTGATCCCATCGACACCTCATAATCACACAGGCTAGTTTGCTTTTTCCATGTGTTGCTTTTCTGCTAGATGGCTGCTTGTTTAACTTCAAGCCATTAAGACCCCAGATGATATATCTTGACATTTGCTTATGCACCCATTTTGTCTTCAGTGATTGTGCCAGGAGGGTGAGCATAAACTGGATGAATTTTAACATCTTTTGGATTGCTAAAGTTTCTCTAAATCTCATTTACGTTTGTGTGATTATAAGGGCATAAGCCTGTGGATGTAGAAAGAAAAGTCAGTAACCTTCCATTAATTAATTGTGTTCCCCAACTCTCTGCAGATCTTTAAAAAGTGATGCTGAAAATTCATCCCCTGTAGGTCACCTTTCCTAGCTCATGCTCTCATCTATTCTGCTGCATCCATCTTTCTGAGGAATTTCTGGAGACCCTCTGGGCTAAGGAGTTTGTCTTTGAAATTTTGATTATATGACCACTGCCCTATAACCCTCGTCTCTTTAAGGCTCAGTTGGCTTTAGATTGATTTGTTCTTGTAAATGACTCTTTGTTCTAAGCCCTTTCATCTGTTTTGCCTGGGTGACAAGCTCATTTTAGGGTTATGAGAGAAAAAGGGGGATATCTTCTCTTTCACAGGCCTTCTTATTTTCCTTCTCTAATGAATCAGGACCTAGCCTAGGTTCTGGAGATGATTCTTAGTTACTGAAGTTGAAAGAGTATGAAGAATAACACATTTAGAAAATATTAGTAAATTAAAGAACAATTTTAAATGAAAATTTAAAATATTAAAATTAATTTAAATTTTTTACAAAACATATATGTAGAAAATGGTCAAAATGATATGCTACAAATCTAAAAACTACCATTTTAAGGTGATAAGAATTGAACAATTATTGATATTTTGCTGTTTTTCATTTCTAAGACCTTTTTATATTACCTGCCCTTTTTCTTTTCTTTTTAAAATCGTTTTATTAGGGGCTCATACAACTCTTATCACAGTCCATACATACATCAGTTGTGTAAAGCACATTTGTACATTCATTGCCCTCATCATCCTCAAAACATTTGCTCTCCACCTAAGTCCCTGGCATCAGCTCCTCATTTTTCCCCTCCCTCCCTGCTTCCCACTCCCTCATGAACCCTTGATAGTTTATAAATTATTATTTTGTCATATCTTGCCCTGTCTGACACCTGCCTTCACCCACTTTTCTGTTGTATGTCCCTCAGAGAGGAGGTCACATGTAGATTCTTGCAATCTGTTCCTCCTTTCCAACCTACCCTCCCTCTACCCTCCCAGCATCACCACTCACACCACTGGTCCTGAAGGGATCATCTGCCCTAGATCCCTGTGTTTCCAGCTCCTATCTGTACCAGTGAACATCCTCTGGTCTAGCCAGACTTTCAAGGTAGAATTGGGATCATGCTATTGGGGTTGGGTGGGTGGGAGGAAGCATTTAGGAACCAGAGGAAAGTTGTATTTTTCATTGTTACTACATTGCACCCTGACTGGCTCCTCTCCTCTCCAAGACCCCTCTGCCAGGGATACCCAGTGGCCTACAAATGGGCTTTGGGTCTCCACTCCACACTGTCCCCCATCATTCACTATGGTAAGATTTTTTGTTGTTCTGATGATGCCTGATACCTGATCCCTTCGACACCTCGTGATCGCACAGGCTGGTGTGCTTCTTCCATGTGGACTTTGTTGCTTCTGAGCTAGATGGCGGCTTGTTTACCTTCAAGCCTTTAAGACCCCAGACTACCTGTCCTTTTTCTTGGCTTAAAAGTTATCCCTTTTACAGTAGTTCTTAACATTTTCAACACCCCTATTATTTCTGTGAATAATTTCTCCTATTTGTTGGGCCACCAGTGGCACTTGTTTGTGTGCTTTTTCATATTTGCCGGCGAGTTTATTCTTTTGTAGCAGTTATTTCTTTGTGTCCTGGGTTGGGATGGGGTCCCTCTGGGGAGGTTTCGTGACTGTCTGTCTCTGTGTCCTACTGCTGTTCTACTGTGTTCTACAGCACACAGTTATCTGGTTATGAAGTGACACGTGTTCGAACAAAAGTCAATGTATTAAGGATGGTGGGATGGAACGTTGGGAATAACCTCAAAAACTGATAACACTGTTGAGAAACAGAACCAACGGAAACACATTTCTGCTTATAATGGCAAATAAGCTGGTATTTAAGCCATGATTAGTGAATTTTCTTGTTGTTGTTATTGCAGATAAGCACAGTCCCAATTGATATAGTTCTCTAGTAGTTGGGATCTTGTTGAATTTAGATAGTCACCCAGTAGTTTTTCACATTGTATTGAGTTATATGATTTTTTGAATAGCAATTGCTTTAAATCAGACTTTTTACTATTTATAGAAACAGCAATGCAAATTCAACTTACTTGCACTGCGAGTTTTAGGTTTTAATGTTAGCATGTGAGACGTTGACATGTTAAACTAAACTTGGCGTGATGTCAGGACCAATTGCTGTAAGAGTCTGTTGCATTTGGTAGTTTTAAAGAATAGAGCTGTACTTAGATTCTACTTTATTATTATATATTTAACTACAGTTATTGCATTACTCAGGCACCACTCAAAAGCATATATTTCCATGTAGTTTTATATTATAATAATCTACATAACTGATTGTAAATTTGATAAGACTCTTTAGAAATTACTTGGGAAGGAAAGAGAAATAATTTGCTCAATGGCCAGATTTTCTTCATTTTGAAAGGTAGTTAGAGTGGGAATGAAATAATAGGTATTTGATTTTTATGTGAAAAATGTGGTTTGATATCTCCCTTTCAGAAAACACTCCTAGTTTTACTGAGTGCAGTCCTTTTGTACAGTGCAGTGACAGGATGTTACATAAGATGGCAGCAGGAGATTACAAATGTTCACTCGCAGTGGGACATGTTGCAAAGAATGGGCCAGTGAGTTCTAATAAACATGATTACATAATAGCTATCTTATATCATTAGATTTATTGTATATTAGTTTCATTTACTACCAACCCTCTTTTTAAAGGGAAAGGTGAAAAATTTTACCTTACGAAAAAAAATTTAAAGGCCTCATGTACCATGTTACATATCAGTTCAATTTTCTGTTTTATTCTCTAAAAATTAACATTTTGCTTATTCTTGTATTGCTATCATTTATTTAAATAAAGCGAGCCAAGACTTCTGAGAATAGTCTCTTAAGTAGATAAACATTTTATTGCTTGTTATAAATTCCATGAAGGGAGTATATTTCCAGAGATTAACGATTCCATGCTCATTTTCCAAGGTATATTTGTTTGCATTATCTTTCAATACATTCATAATTTTATATCTTAGAAAATTAATCTCAGATGAAACAGATTTTCTAGGACATAGCTAGGTATGAGAGATTGACAGTAAACCTTATGTTCTTTACTGCCTCTAAAACGGATGAACACTTTGCTTCTTTTATTCCTTTGCATTGTAAGAAGCCCACAAATGGAGATGATCCATAAACAATAAAGAAAGGAAAAACGGGAGGGATTTTAAAATGTTAAATGTGAATGAATAATTTCTGAAATAACTTCTGAATTCTTTAATATCAGTACATAAGCACTTGAGGGCCATCTGAATATGGACAACTCTATACACTTTTAGCTAAATTGGGAAATAAACCAGAATCTATACATACATATTTTTTGGATTCTATGAATTTGTTTTTATTCTGGAAGACTGAGGTCCATAAAAACTACTGAGGTCCAGAAGAAACCACTTTATTAATGCTCAGTATGATCCTGTTCAGATATTGCTTCTCTTATTTAAAGAGGAACATCATTTTAATTATCCCAAAATAACTTTCTAGAATACTATGGGTCATGGAATTCTCCCTCATAAACACTGAAGATTTGAGGTTAAAAAAAAAAAATCTTGTTCCTTGGGACATGATCCCTGTGCAAAAAGTTGGTGGTTCTAATCCACTCAGAAGCACCACAAAATAAAAGCCTGGTGATGTACTTCTGAAAACTCTGTGGAGCCGGTCATACTCTGTGTGCAATGACTATCAGCAGGACCAGTTCTCTAGCTGTAGGCCTTCCTCCTCCTCCTCCTCCTCCTCCTCCTCCTCCTCCTCCTCCTCCTCCTCCTCCTTCTTCTTCTTCTTCTTCTTCTTCTTCTTCTTCAACTAAGGGGTACAGCTCTCATCTTAGATCATGCATATGAAGGTAATATAAAGTACTGGTCCAAGATGCAAACAAATACTTGAAGTTATAGGCACATTACAATTTGTTGTTATAAATTTTAGTACCTCAAAATTGGTGCATCTTAGAACATTTCATTTAACAAGGGTTACAAATCCTTTCAAGAGGAAATTGTAGGACATGATTGCTATTGTTTTAAATCTGGCCTATGACATTTTATGCTTATTGTTTTCTGACCATTTAAACCTTACAAATAGCTCAGTTTAAACTATAATAGTTTACTTCTATTATTATCCAATATATGTTGATTATTATTCCAAGTGCATAGTTAATACTTTCGATATTTTTTCTTCAAAAATTTTTTTTACGTTAAATATATTGATGCATCATCAGACTGTGTTGAAGAGTTAGAAAAGAATAAGAGGTTTAAATGTTCACTTCTTGAAAAACACTGCTTTCTGTCTACTTGTGGTTGATCTTAGCCCCATAGTTTTTATATTCAGACCTGGTGAGAGTTAGATGTTATGTCAAGGTGGAAGAGCTTAGGATTCTCCCATAATATGATGTAGCATGGTGTGGTCAAATCCGTGACGAAATCTTCTGAGAAGCAGCCAAATGGTTGTGCTAACAACAAGGTGGAGTGCCACCTCAACCTGATCACAATTGAGGGTCTTGATACAATTGAGGGTGTGTATGACTCTTGGTATAGATTGACAATGTGCAGAAGGTAGCTCACTTCTGCTGATAAATCTAGGTCCTACATCTGGTCTCTTGACCTCCTATTATATTCCCTGCTGGCCCCAGGAGCCATCAATGGGCTGCTGACCTTGGATTCATTCAGCTCTGAATTCACCAGCCTGGGGATTTCCTGCTTCATCAACCCCTGTAGCTTCATGAGTTAGCAGGAGCCTCCAGCTTACGTGGACTTGAATTGGACTGTATTAACCACTTCTACAACTGTATGAGCCATTTCTTGATACACATTTCTTTCTGTGTACCTATACCACAATTGTACTGGTTTTGCCTCTCTGGAGAACCTATCCCAATACAGACCCCTATTTTTGATATTTTGCATACCCATTGTATGGATATACTGGTTATTAGCCATCCAGCCTCTATGAGCAACCAAACTCCAAGCTATCAAGTCTATTCTGATTCATATTGATCCTGTATCGGGCTTCTGAAACTGTAACTCTTTTGAGGGGAGCAGATAGCCTCATGGTTGCATATTTAGTTCTCTAGGAGGGTTTCACAATGAATATTTGAGTTAGTTTATTGTGCCAACCTGGTGGATAAACACATGTGGGGTTAACTGAAGGGTGGAGAGATAAATGGCTCAGTGAGCCTTGCCTTTCTAGCTCTCGGGTCTCTTGCTTTGTGATGGATGGACCAGGGCGCAGCTGCCTTAGCCAGTTTCCTGCTTCAGTTGTCTCCTTTGAGACATCCCCAAGGAGAAACCACATGGACCTACCCTGATGCAGCCTTGGGTGCTGGAGCAGCCGTGTGGAGACCCCTGTCAGCACATATTCACTGATGCTTACATGTTCACTGAGATGCTTACATGTTCACTGATTCGGCTTTCCTCCTGCAGTTGGCATCACAGTGTGTATTTTGTGAGATGGAGGAGGACTTTGTAGATTGGTGTCGGGCATATGGGTTAGTGAGTTAATGCTGGACTTGTGGGTTTGGGGAGCACTGGGTTGGGATGTTTTCTTGATGT
This sequence comes from Tenrec ecaudatus, assembly GCF_050624435.1. Taxonomy (NCBI): domain Eukaryota; kingdom Metazoa; phylum Chordata; class Mammalia; order Afrosoricida; family Tenrecidae; genus Tenrec; species Tenrec ecaudatus. The sequence goes on from NC_134536.1 coordinate 95,468,196, forward strand.
GCATTTAACCTGTGCATAAAACTCTCTCTTATACATGAGTTTCTGTGGATTTGTTTCTCTAAAGTGCCCAGACTAACACAATATTTTTCAGTATCATTTATAGTTTTTTTTGGTGTGATCCAAATGGGTTTTTATTAAGGAGAGAAGGTGATAGAGAAGAGAAGAGAAAGAGAAGAGAGGAGAGGAGAGGAGAGGAGAAAGAGGGGAGAGAGGGGGGAGGGGGAAAGAAAGGATTGAGAGAGAGAGACCACAGCAAAAGAGCATTTATAGTTCTTTTCTGGGCATCTTTTCTTTTTTTGTTTTTGTTTTAAACGTTTTATTAGGGGCTCATACAACTCTTATCACAGTCCATACATATACATACATCAATTGTATAAAGCACATCTGTACATTCTTTGCCCTAATCATTTTTTCTTTCTTTCTTTCTTTTTTTTTTTTCTCCCTTTTCTTTTTTTACATTTTATTAGGGACTCATACAACTCTTATCACAATCCGTACATATATATACATCAATTGTATAAAGCACATCCATACATTCTCTGCCCCAATCATTCTCAAAGCATTTGCTCTCCACTTAAGCCCTTTGCATCAGGTCCTCTTTTTTTCCCCCTCCCTCCCCGCTCCCCCCTCCCTCATGTGCCCTTTGTAATTTATACATCGTTATTTTGTCATATCTTGCTCTATCCAGAGTCTCCCTTCCCCCCCTTCTCTGCCGTCCCTCTCCCAGGGAGGAGGTCACATGTGGATCCCTGTAATCAGTTCCCCCTTTCCAACCCACTCACCCTACACTCTCCCAGCATTGCCCCTCACACCCTTGGTCCTGAAGGTATCATCCACCCTGGATTCCCTGTGCCTCCAGCCCTCATATGTACCAGTGTACAACCTCTGCCCTATCCAGCCCTGCAAGGTAGAATTCGGATCATGGTAGTTGGAGGGAGGAAGCATCCAGGATCTGGGGGAAAGCTGTGCTCTTCATCGGTACTACCTTGCACCCTGACTGACCCATCTCCTCTCCTAAACCCCTCTATGAGGGGATCTCCATTGGCTGACACTTGGGCCTTGGGTCTCCCCTCTGCACTTCCCCCTTCATTCGATGTGGTATATATATCTGGGCATCTTTTCTTACTAGAGTTGTCTATCATTTACTTCAAGGCCTTAAATTGTTTCAGAAAATTCTGAATGAACTCTTTGTTACATAGAAAGTTACCTGCAGGACTCAACGTATCGGCTAATCTCTGGCCAGTGCTAAGTGACCTCGTCATAAGGAAGACAGTTGAGCACTAAAGTGCCGTCTTTGGGAAGTTGTGCGGAAGTAATGTGTGTGCCTTTCCAGGAAGTTGTTGCGTCTGCTATTAGTTCAATTGATAGAATTCTCAGGGGTGACACAAAGACTTGTCTTCTGCTCCGGTGCTACCTTTGCCTTGGGCTGCAGCAGGATCATGGTTATGAACTCCAGTGTCAGGGAAGGTATTTGAACCCTCCCTTTAGTCTTTGAGCATTTTCTTGCAAATAAATTTGGTCAAAACAACAATATAAAAAAATAACAGCAACAATAAGTACTGCACCAACAATAGCACCAATAGAGAAACAAGAGATCTGATGGAAACTCTGACAAAGTCACAAGGCCAGAGAATGGACGCCTGCATGTCAGTAAGGACGCATGCGCTCTCTTACTGAAGGAGGGGTCTTGGAAAGACGAGGGGAAGAGCTTCTTACCAATTCTAATTTTCTTCAGAAAGAAAAAAAAGAGGAATAAGGCACGAGGGCTTTTTTTCACTATAAAAATCATTGTGCAGAGAAATGTAAGAATCAAATGATTCCGAGTAAGAGCAGTCTGCGACCTCATAGAACTGTCCTCCGTGTAAGCCCTCGTGTTGCCTACGGGGAAAGAGGAGCTGAGGCGTTTTCTGGTGTCTTCTGTAGAAGGTTGAACGATGATAGGGTACGTTGCTGCTAACCCATGGCTGCCATTCTCATTATTCTAATTCCCCAATCTGCCCTGAACGGCAGAAAGTATCTCTACTTCGCAAAGGAGTCAATGCCGATCCAGAAGGTTAAGTAACTTACCCGAAGTCACGCAGCTACTCGGTGGAGGAAATAAAAAGTGAACGCAGGATTGCCAGGCCGTCAAGAGTGTGCCTTTCCTGGTATACCAGGAGACATTCTGTCATTTTGTTCTGAGGGACTATTTAAGGACAACATCATGCTCTAAATGAGTTGATATTTTAAAATTTCCATTGCTGGTTGAAAAATATGTTCCTTCCACCCCTCCTTCTAAGAACACATAGCACATTCAAATGAGCGTATTGATCTTTCTAAACATCTGCCTGCTTAATACTTTTTGAAATAAATTTAAAACTAATACTTAAAAAAACCCCTAATACTTTTAGTGCATTATTTACAGTGCATATTTTGCTTCTTGTTAAGAAGCAAAGCTTTCGCATGTGTTAGTCACTAATCCAAATCTGAGTCAAACGTTGCAGAGTGGTCCCTCCATCTTTTCGGAGGGCCAGGCTCAAAGTTAGTGATTGATCGATAGGACTCAAACTCCAAGTAAGTGATTTATGGGTAATGACAAAAGTGATAGCTCTTTTCAACTCTCGCCAAGTCAAAATGACTACTTTCTAGATATTACCAACATTTACATGAGAAGCAGTCCTCTCCATTTCAAAAACTAGTTTGAAACACAGCACCTCTGACCTTGGGCAAATGCTGAACCTCGCCAAAGCTCGACTCTCCAGTCTAAAAATAATGGGAGGACTGGAGGAGGTAATACAAGAAAGAGTGCTCGGCTCACTGCCTACTCCTGAATAAGTAATGTTAGCTCTGTTGATGATATTATTCAGAAATATAGCCCCAACGGCCTGGCTACAGGAGTACATGCAGAGTCACATTTCACAGGAGGGAAGGTGAAAAATAGCTTTTAGGACACACCCTGAATTTTCAACAGTGAAAGGAAGGCCAAAGTCAGAATGGAAATATCCAGTTTAAAATGCATGAGTTGAGAAACAAACAAACAAAAAACAACAACCCTCGCCCTCCGCACGCACACACGCACGCGGATGCATCACGCAGTTGCAGATGCCAGCACTTCAAAGAGAAACCAGTGTCACACTAAATCAAACGAGCGGTGTGCTAGCCCGTGCCTGTATCAAATAGCAAACCCGTCCATGGAAAGCGAGTATCTTACTCTCGCAGGTGCTCTAGGGCCCTCGAGGCCACTGTCAGGTGACATCGCTTCAGCGGGTTGATGCAGACAGTTGGGACCCGGGCATGCTCGCAGTGCTGAACCCAGCAGGGGTAAATCACGGCTATCAGACAGTTTCAGCAAACCACTTAGGCTTTCATTTTTTTAGTCTTGAGGAAAAAAACAACTTAAATAATTGCAAGAAAAAAAAATCAAAGACCAGTTTGTGGGGGCCTAAAACGAAAATTTCTTCCACGTTATCACTCCTGAAAAGACGTGAAGTGATTAATGCAGAATTCCCACAGAGTTTGCTTGGCGAGTAAGTAGCATTTGGCTGCCCAATGTGAAAAGGACAAGGGTGAGCTGGCGTTGTGAGGCAGGGCCCATTGGGGGTTGAATGCTAAGTCTCTGAGCTGCATCTTGACAGGCGGGTGGGGGGGAGAGGGGGGAATTCCTTGGTCTTCGGTGCTGTGAGGCAGGGGGGGGGGGGGGGGGGAGGCCGCTGCTTTAAGAAATCTCAATCTCCCTCGGAGAGTCACTGGAGTTAGAGACGCAAATGTGACTCAGACAATGTGAACCCTTTTTAAAACAATTGAGATAGGAGGACTCTATTAAATTTATCATTATTTTGCTATGCTGAACTTTCTACCCGTTTGGGTTCCAATTTTGAGGTTCACTGAAAGAAAACCCAATGTGATCAGTAGACTTGGATTAAATTCACTATCATATTCAGGTAGTTGACCTTGATGAATATGCAGGTATTTTCTAGACTGTAATCTTCATGGGAGTCCTCGGGCTACAGTGATACAAGTATATGGCTGCTAAACAAAAGGATGGTGACAGATGAGGATCCATGATCCTTTCCAGAGAGGAGAGAAGGGGCAGTTTGCTTCTGTAAAGATTTACAGCCTTGGAAACTGTGTTAGTATGGGTAGGCCAGAGAAACAAATTCACAGACACTCGTATGTGTATAGAAAAGAGCTTAACATAAAGAGTAATTATACATTAAGAAAACATCCCAGCCCTGTACAGATAAAATATATAGGTCCGATATTAGCCCATATGTATTATACCAGTCTATAAATTCCTCTTCATACTCATGCATATGCTGAATGCAGGAAGGTCACAGGCCAGTAGGTGGAAAGTCTTGTGATCCAGTGACAGTGGAAACGTCTCAGCGCTGATGTGGGTCCCCACGTGGCTCCTTCAGCTCCCCAGGCTCTGGCTGCATGAGCGTAGCTCCATCAGGCTCATCAGCAACGTGTCTCAGGGAGTGAGTGTGTGTCCTGCCTCCAACATGCTCTTTAGCGTGTTCAAATGAGGCCATCAAGCTGTGGCCTGATTGACAGGCTAAACTCCACCCCACACTCTTCTCTCTCAAATTGACAACAGATTACGTAACTACCACAGAAACCATGCAGAGCCACTCTTTCTAAAGGGTCACTGTGAATAGGAGTGGATTCAATGGCATAGAGTTTTTAACCTTTATGGGAGAAGATTGCCAGGTCTTTCTTCAACAGAGCTGCTACGAGGGATGGGGGGCATTCAATCTACTAACCTTTTGGTTGGAAACCAAGTGTTTAAATGCTGCATCACTAGGGCTCCTTCAGGCTCTGTTGGAACCAAACTCACTGCCATTGAGTTGATGCTAACTCATACTGAGCCTATAAGTTAGAACTGTCCCTTTTGGGTTTCCACAGCTATGCATTTTTGCAGGAACAGAAAATCTCATCTTTAAACCATGGAGCGGCTGGTGGGTTCGAACTGCTGAACTATAGAGAATAGCCCAATCCAGAACCCACCTGCTACCCGCTGTTAATCAGATCTTCCTGTTCATTTTTCTTTTACCAGGGTCGCTCTTGGTCCAATCCTACATTTGCTCCTTAGACTCTGGTCTCTTCAGGCATGGCTTCTAATGCCCTTGTTTTGCCCACTCCTTTCAGGTTGTTTCTATCTGATGGAGTTTCTCTCCTTGACTTGCTACCCTGTCAAGACTAGATTCTGTTCACATTCTCCCTGGGCTTTTCCCAGGGTCCTAGTTAGAGTGACTTAGGTAAAAACTTGCTAATGATGCCCCCGAAGCCTGCCTTGTAATGCTTGCCTTCCTTTCTCTTCTTTCTCTCACTCTCTCCCTCCCTTCTCTCATAGTTAGAATTTAGGTTCCCCAAGGGCAGGACCTAATTTATCTTCCTACTTCACAGCTTTGCATTAATATTCAATAAGTATTTATTGATTTGAGGTTTTTATTCAAGAGGTGGCAGTTGAATTCCCTGTTCTATCTAGTAACTCAAATGACTGCTTTTCTTCTGCTTTCTCTTTCTCACTACACATTAAACCATTATGCTCAACTCTGAATTAGAAATAAGCAGATTTGTTTTTAGCACCTTTGTACTTTATGCCTGACTGGAAATCCATGGAGATTACTTCCTAGGTGATTGCTTTCCCAGACCTCAAAGGATGTTGTGGGAATTAAATGGACTAATTCATTAAAGCTGTCAACACAGTGTCTGGAACAGAGTAAGACTCACTAGCTGCTATTGGTGTTTTTAATAATTAGAATGGTCACACATGTTGCACTTGTAGCAAAACAGTAATGTGCTGAGTAATAACCGCTTGGACAGTGTCCAGCCACATAAATGCCATGATCCCATAAGGTTATAATAGAATTAAACTATTCCAACAATAGAATCGGCATCTTGAATACGACAGCTTTCCATATGCAGCACATGGAGCGGATGTCTCTCGTAGACAAAGTGACTGGGCGACCCGGTGTATACTGGTGCTCGGCATACCACGCACTCACTGCTGTCTAGTTGATTGTGACTCCTAGTGACCCTACAGGAGAACTTAGAACTGGCCCTGTGAGTGTCGGAAGCTTTGCTCCTCTAAAGAGTTATCGTCTTGAGCCCCTTCCTAAGTACATGTCGGCCTTGCTCAGAAATAAAGGGAGTCTCTCCTCCTCTCTCTCTCTGCACAGACCTGGCTGCTGAGATCATGGCCATCCTGGAGGTGTCTGGATCCCATAAAAGAGTCCAGGCGCTGGAGGGAGAGCCAGATTCAGAGCTTAGAGCCCTTCCCGTGAGGGGAGTCCTTCCCAGCCACCTGTGGATTCAGCAAGTCAAGTCATACTGGGAACCAGCGCTGTGACCACAAGTTCCAGAATCCGAGGCCCTTCTTGACTGACGTCCAGACTGACCAGGAACATAAGAGCGCTGCATCTGCCCATCAGACACTCAACTACGAAGTCCCTCTCAACAAGCACCTTCAGTCCAGTAGCCTTCTCCCTGGGGCTGCTCCTGATGATGGCTTCTGCACTCCCACTCTGAGACCCCTGGAAGGAGATTCTAAAGGCGATGCCATCTCAGACACACCACCGCTCACCTCTTCAAAAGAAACACTGGAAGTCCTGATGTCCATCCTCTCCCAAGTCGAGGAACTGCGAAAGGAGATGTGTGACAAGTATGACAAGTGTGAAAGCAGCAGGGGAGCACTGGCAGAAAACAACCGGAACCTTCCAAAGATGAGCGAAGAAGACAGATGCTTCCAAGATGGATTCAACAAGTTTCACAGCTACATGGAATTCGTGGGGAGCACTTTGGAAGAGGAGAACAGAAAGCTCTCAGGTGTGCTGAAGAGCATCAGAGCACTGATCCAGCTCCTGAAGGAAAACCATGCAAATGAAATAGCCACCCCTGACCCAACCACAAATGCCACTGAGCTGCCTACGTGGCACTTAAACACCAAGTGGCTGAAGATTACAACGATTAACCTCAGCCTTCAAAGCTTGGAGAAGTTCATTCAGTTCAGCGTGAGGGCTGTTCGGCTAATGTAGCCGGGACATTCATGGTCATTGCAGTTCGTGGGCATTCCTTCACCTGGTCAGATACATGGCACATAACTTATCTAGTTCTCTATGAAGAACTAAAACTTATGTAAGCGTTAGGATGATACTTTATTGTATTGCTACTTAAATCTGTACACTTGAGTGAATTTATAAAAATGACATATATATATTTTTATGAAATGCCATTGGAGATGAAATAATATGGTCAAACGGCTCTGCACCTTGGATACCCTCATCCTTCCCGGAGGCAGATCATTTCATGGAGTGTGTCAACTTACCTCACATAAACTGCTAATTTGAATCTATTGTTAAAGAAATATTCATATAAAGTCACTTCTCGGTCTTTTGGCTAAGATAAAGTGTAAGAAATATTCATGTTGTATTTGCATGTTTAAATTTTTTTAAACCAATAAATTAGCTTTTTAAAATGAAATAAATAAAGAGTTATCGTCTCAGAAGCTCATGGAGACATTTCTACCCTCTCTTTAGGGTTACTGTGACTCCACGGCAGTGAACAAACTCTTCTTGGGAGTAGAAAGCTGGGGGTTTCAAACTGCTGACCTTGCAGTCATCAACCCAACTTATAACCCATTATGCCACCAGGACTGTCTTTATTATCATAATAAATACCTGTTACTGACTTATGTATGTGCTGTACTTTTAAGCTAAAATATACCACAAAGCAGCATATGCTTTGATTCATAGACAGCCATGTTCGATCTTGTGTATTTTGCATCACTTGACTGTCGCAACATTATCTCTGTTTAATATTCTTTTGAACATATTACTGTGAAGTGAATAATAGCTCTCCAATTCAGTGATTTTAGCAAGAAGATAAGGAGAAGGATTGATTTAGAAGTGAAACAAAAGTAATGAAACGACATGAAAGTGGAAAATCAGTGAAAGGTAGTGTTTGTGATTTAGATGCGTCACACTCAACCATCACAAATGATCCTCAAAAACAAATAAAACACTTTCCAAGTTGTTAAAAGATTGGCTCCTTGAGACTTGAGAGGGATTCTTTTTAGATATGGAGAAATTGCTGACTGTGTGTGCTTTCAAGAGAAGTAAAACCAGTGACGTATCAAGAAAATGGCTCAGTGTTATCAAAGCTCAGACCCCCCAAAGTGAAACTCATTGTCATCGAGTTGATTGCAATTCATAGTGAGCCTATTAAGCACGGATAGTCCTGTTTATGTGGCTATCAGAAGCTGCAACTCCGCATGGGGGTAGAAAGTCTCTTCTTTTTCCTGGAGAGTGGCTGGTGGTTTTGCACTGCCGGCCTTGTAGTTAGCAGTCCAACACATAATCCACTATGCTACTAGGGGAGAAGCAAGCAAATCCAGTCTGGTTTCAAGTCCATGGGTCATCATTAAACTGGAGGATTCTAATGATTTGTATAACATTGGGTGCTGATACACGCAGAATATGCAGGAGCATCACAGGCTGCAGAAGTAGATGAATCCAAGTCAGCAGGTCAGGCTTGGAATGGAAAAGGTGACTGAACCCAAAGTTGACAGTTCAGATGGCAGGTTACTGATGACTCCCAGGGTCAGCAAGCAATACCATAGGCTATGTCTAAAGCAGCGGTTCTCAACCTGTGGGTGGTGTCTCCTTTGGGGGTCAAAGGACCCTTTCACAGGGGTCGTCTGATTCATAACAGAAGCAAAATTACAGTTATGAAGTAGCAAAGAAAATAATTTTATGGTTGCGGGGGGTGTCACCACAACATGAGGAACTGTATTACAGGGTCATGGCATTAGGAAGGTTGAGAACCACTGGTCTAAAGAGACAAAATGAACGAGTCAGACACACAATCCATACTCAGCAAAAAAAAAAAAAATAAATAAATAAAGGAGCTAGCTCTCCCACAACATCTACTCATATAGGAAGTAGGCCACATCCTCAAGGAAACTTGCTTTCACTTACATCAGAGCTATGACCTGAAGGAGTGGATTGCACTCCAGTATAATCTTCCCACCACTGCTTAGCTGTTCACAGTTCATCCCAGCATGGAGTTGACTCCTTTATGTTAGATCCAATCTTTGGGGTTACAAGGACTCGACTGCCAAACTATTAAGAATCCTGCCTAGCCAAGTTGACACAGAACCTAAGTGTTTCAATGTGATTGAAGATAAAACATAAAAGTGAATGCCTCTCAGCATGTTGATGATCATTGCTAAGCTATGAAGCTTGTTTGAGATGCCTAAAGAAAAAGCAGGCCTAGAATTCAATACTGTATTCACACACTATCCAAAGAATGTAATGTCCTGTTTCACAGACTATATAATGGATGTAAAGTGACACATGACTTTATTGAATTTTCATGAGTCCTTAGGTAATTCTCAATAAGCCCTAGAAGCCTAGCGGGTCAATCATTGGACTGCTTACCGTGAAGTTGGTGGTTTCAAACCCCGAGTCATTCAGTGGGAGCAGGATGAGCCTGTCTGCTCCTGTAAAGACTCCAGTCTGAAAAACCCTCAGAAACAGCTCTTATCTGCCTGTAGGGTTGCTATCAGGTGGAAGAGATTCATGGCAGTGGGTTATGCAATATTTAATAATTCATTCTTGATAGAAGTCAGTAGTATTATCCCCAAAAGGTAATACCTCAGGTCCCTCATCTTCAGAGACATAATTACATGGTTAGAAATGGAAGGATTTTAAGTCATAAAAATAGCTGAGATATAAAAGGTTTTCTTATAGAACTATAAATGAACTACTCCAGTCAAACAACTGTATACCATCTTTCCCCAGAAGGTCCATGACCCTGCTAACCTCTTACCTCTTGGTGTATTGTAGTGTGCACCTCAACACTCCATGTAGTGGTGTCATTAAATCGTATCTCTCTCTCTCTCACACATACACGGAGTTCTCTGATTGTGGAATGTGATTGCTATGATTAATTTATATTCTCCACGGTTTCCAAATGCCAGCGATGCGTTTTCTTCCTGATGTAAGAATGCATTATGAACTGTGTGGCAGACTGTTGACCTGGTCCCATGACGTCTGACCTGTGGTCTCAGCTTCACTCTGCAGCTCCCGCTTTGGGACCCACAACACTTATTTTTCTTGTACCTGGGTAGTTCTTTCCCCAAACAGCCACATGACTCACTTTTCCACATCATTCAGGACAACATAACCTTCTTAGAGAGGCCTTCATTGACCATCTCCTTCAGAGCGCCATTACTATCTGCCATTGTGTCTAGTTGATGCTTTTCTGTTTGTCCTCCTACAGGTAAGCACCATGGCAGAAGGAGCGTGCTTCGGATGGTTCAGTATTCTGTCTCCAGCATTTAGAACTGTATCTGGTGCTGGGCAGTCATCAAATAAATATTTGTTGACTCAGTGTAGGAAACTAGCTGAGACAGAGGCAATTACCATCCATGGAAAATTCCAAGTGCTGAAATATGAATTATGCCACAGAGTGCAAATATTATGTGACCACTCAGGTGCGAGCTCTCTGACAATGAAGGTAGCTTCTGGACTGCTCTCCCTGGTGCCAGGCTCTTCATCTTCTGCTTCACCGTCCACATTGCTGCCAAGTTTTCCTTCCCAAACATGAACCTGGTCATGTCATGCTCTTGAGCTGCCTCTTTTAAGGGTCTTTGATGGCCCTCAGTAGCAAATTTCGGCTTTAACACCTATCTCACAGGCTCCCTTGGAATCCTGGTCTAATTTGCCTTTTCACTTTCATTTCCCCCTCACCACTGTGTTCTCTCACGGTCACCCTGGGCTCCTTGCACAGCTTGACCCGGGTCACACGCTTTCATTGCTTTTGACTCCTCAGGCTGAATGTTTATTCATGCTCTTCACTTCCACTGCCTACACAGGTTTTTCTCAGTAACTTTTCCTCTAGATTCTGTTCAAACATCGGATACTCTGAGAAATGCTTATTCGGCTTCCCAGTTCCAGCCAGTCATACTCAAAATACCATTTGCATGTTTCTGCATTGCAGTGATTTGCACACCCCATCATGATTAGCTCCAGAGGTAGGTGTCCCTTCCCATCTATTAATAATGGTAAGCTGTCTGAACTGTCGTCTGTGAATTTTAACCACTTGAGAAGGCTCATAGCAGAGCTAAGTAGAGAAGTTCGTGGTTTTAAACTCCTGACCTTGTGGATTGCAGCCCTATGAGTAACCATGACACCCCAGGGCTCCTCAATTAATATACAAAGCTACTTCTGAGTAAGTTAAAAAACAAATTGTTCTAATGTATTCTGGAAGTTTCAAAATATACACAAAGTGAAAATTAAAAATAAAACAAAGGTGAAATGGAATAGTGTTTCAAAACAGCTATAAAATATAAGGAGTTCTCATTATCAATGGCTAGCATCTCAAGGAAGAATATGTGCAGGGGATGTATAACTGATGATTGTGAATGTCAATCAAAACTTCAAATTGTCATCTTGCTACTTTTGAATATTCTGACCAACTTTTTGTCTGTTATAATTATGACATCTTTGTTTTTAATCTCATAATAGAGCCATAAAAACACACCAGAAGGAGACATTTCCTGGCTGCTGGTTTCCTGCTCACTTATGGCTGTGTCATAATATTATCTTCAGCATGCAATGTCCTTGCAGGAAAACTTGAAAGCAGCCTCTTCTTTTTGTGAAGGTTACTGGGTCTTACACGAAACCGTATATTTACTGGCACCTGTAAACTGCTCTAGGCCGTAGCCTGCTGACAGCAGAGAATGTGTGTGGGCCTCACTTCTTCCCCCTCTGTGTGGAACTCTTCACTTCCTTCAGGATACTTTGTCCACTATGGACCATGTGGGGAGCTCTGGTGGTGTTCTGGTTATGCGCTGGGCTGCAATCCAAATGGTCCTCAGTTCAAGACCACCAGCAACTCCTTGGGAGAAAGACTGAGTGTTCTACTCCCACAAAGAGTTGCAGTTTCAGAAACCTAAAGGGGGATCACTATGAGTCAGCATCTACGCCTTGGCAGTGAGTTGGGTTTTTTGGATGGACGAATGAGCAAGGATGTCTATCACAATTCACATATAAACATGCTGTTAGATGCCAATAAGTTTGGTTTCAACTCATAGCGACTCTACAAACAACAAAGCTAAACCCTGCTTGGTCCTAGGCCATCCTCACGACCACTGCTATGTGTGTTCCCATTGTTGCCAGTCCCTGACTATTTTGACCCATCTGCTTGAGGACCTTCCTCTTTTCCCCTGCCCCTCTCCTTGCCAAGCTTGTCCTTTTGTCAGGACTGGCACCTGCTGGTGGGAGAAAGATGGGGTTATCTGCGTTCATAAAGCTTGACAGTATCAGAAACCCAAAGGGGCAGTTCTACTCTTTCCTACAGAGTCACTATGAGTCGGCATTAACTTCATGAAAGTGTGTAGGTGGGTCTCTTCTGGTCACATGTCCCAAGCACGTGAGATGAAGTCTCACCACCCTCACTTCTAAGGAGTAGTCTCTCTATACTTCTTTTAAGACATGTTAAATATAGTCTATTATTAGTATTACAAAAATAAATAGAAATAGAAATTCTAATACATTTTCATTAATATATTTCCAAAGAGTTCTCTTATGGATTTCCCGAGGTGGGCATATCCTCTTTTGTGTTAGAGATTTCTGAAGTGCAGTTGGAAAAGTCACCTGAATATAAAGGTTCAATTATGAAAACACAGCTATGGCTTGGAAAGGCAAAGCAGGGCTTGCAAACATGAAACTCCATAGAGTTGCAGCAGAAATATGAACTGCAAATTAGAATACAATTATTACCATATTAAAATAGGAGAAAAATTTTAAGTTGAAGTAGCTCTTCTATTAAAATCTGTTTTTCTTTGCTTGTCAGTCAGTGCTTCATGGTTACGTCAATCCTTAATTCACTTCTTTTGGGTGAGGTCTATATGGGCACATTGTGGAGTTAACAAAATGGGATTCACCCCATTGCTTCTCTCTTTACACTACTGGGCAAGGACCCACAGCTCGATTCTATGCACTAATGAGCCATGAAATATTATTCTTCTGCTAATTTAACTCAGGGAGGCCAATGGGGATTTATCTGAAAAATTGAGAGGGAGAGAGATGGTGTGCTTTGCTTACAAATTAGCTCACTGAAATACATGAGATTTTTCTTTGCAAAGGAAAAAAAAGCAATCAAGAATGTTGTTTGCAGAGAACCATTGCACATTTCAATAAGCAACTTCCAGAATATTCTGTTGTTTAGCAACAACTTAAACCCTTAAAGAAAAGACTATACTTCATAAAAAATAATGTCCCTGTAATTTGAATGGGTTTTATAAGTTTTCCTTGTCTAATCAATATGAGCCAGAACTCTCACTTTAAGTAAAAGCAAAACAGAGTCATTGCCATCGAGTTGATTCAAACTCAGACACCAGGAAGGACAAAGTGGAACGATCCATCAGGGTCTCCAAGGTAGTGATCGTTTTGGAAGCAGATGGTCACACCTCTTTCCCTCTGAGCACTTGGGGTATTTGCACCAATGACATTTTGGCTAAGAGTTGAATGCTCGCCACTGGGCCATCAGTACTCCTAGGCACTTTTAGTTGGATAGTTTCCACTTTCCTGATTCGCCATCTTTGCATATCTTGTTGTTGTTGTCAGGTGTTGCTGAGTCGGTTCAGACTCATCGCCTTGTACTATATATATGAGAAAACCAAACACTGGGTATGAAGGTGATTGAAAATATCATGGCTTGGGTTAGGTGCACCTTAGTCTTTGATGTGACATCTTTGCTGTTTAACACTTTGGTTTATTGACTGCTGATTCTATGAACTTTGTGGATCCAGGCAAGATGAGATCCTGGACAACTTTAATCATTTCCCCATTTATCACCACGCTGTTTACAGGTACAGTTGTGGGAATTTTGTTTTCTTTAGATGGAGTTGTAATCTATAGTGAAGTCTGTAGTTCTTAATCGTCATCAGTAAGCGCTTCAAGCCATCTTTCCTTTCCTTGAACAATATTGTGTCATCTACATATCAAAGGTTATTGAGTCTTACTTGATGCCTCATTTTTCCTGTAGCCCATTTTCTCAGATTACCTGCTCAGCATATTGATTGAATAATTATAGTGAAAGGATACAACCAGAAGGCTCCTATGTCTTCACTTTTACGTTCCCATTTTTCTGCTTTTGCTACTGCTTTTCCTGTTTCGCTTATTTTCCTTATCCCTCCATCTTCTCAGGACCTCAGCCTCTAAGAGGGAGCTCTGCTCCGCCCCCATTGCAGCGCTCTCTTCACCAAAAGCATCGTCACCCAGAGCCAAGGCGGTTTGGGCTGTCAGCATGCCAGGAAGCTTTCCTTTGGGTTTGGCACTTGTCTGGCCCATGAGTGAAGCTCTTCTAGACTTGAAGACCCTGAAGGGTTTCTTTTCTGCTCCAAGAATCTGAACTGTAGAAGCCAAATGCTTGGCCAAATTCAGAAGAGAGCCTGCATGAGCAATAGTGGTGCTCCAACCGATACGCCAACCATGACTGTGACATTGGGTACAATGGCCATCACCCAATTCTATAGCCAGCCATAGAGCTGGGCTCCGTATTTTGAGATTTCAATCCCTTGTGGGAAGTACTTTTGTTTATCATGCTTCAGACCCACCAGTCCATCCTGCATCAGCTCTGGACCGCTGGCCGGTGTCCTTCCGCATGGGATCTTCATTCATCTGTACCTAGGAGAGCAACACAGTGGCTGGACTAGGGTGGAACCTCAATATTCTCCAATTTGAAGCTTCTCTTTCAACGTTCTTGATAATTCGCCATCCAACTGTCTGTTTTACAAATTCAACCCCAAATACTTGAAATCACCAGCACTGGGAGCAAGCAAAGCAGGCGCCAAAGCATTAAAGCGCGGCAGGCCCTGGGTGCGGTGAGCCACGCTGCTGTGAGCCCTGATGTGGGGAGGGGTGGATGATAGGATAGCTCTTCACCTGGTTGAATGTCACCGATTGTTTTTGATAGGGTGATTCTGTGTATTTCTTCCAATTTCTTTTGATGTTTCGGAGTGATTCAATATTTTGCCTATGGGACCCTTTAATTCAAGGCTTAAATTTTTCTTCAGTTATTTCAGCTTAAAAAATACTGAGCATGGTTTTTCCTTTCGGTTTTCTAACTCCAGGTCTTAGCACATCTCATTTGCACATTTACTTTGCCTCCTCAAGGTGCCTTTTGACATTTTCTGTTCAGCTCTTGACTACTTTTTGTCTCTGTTTTCGCTACTCTCGATGTAAAAGCAAGCTTTCAGAATCTCTTTCGGCATTCATGTGGTGAGTCTGATTTCAGGTCCTTTTAATGATCTTTTACAGTCTTCATGTATGGTATTCTTGACGTTATTCAGGAACTCATCTTGATGTCCACTGTGTGTGTTCAAATCCGTTCTTGAAAAAGAGTCCCCATATTCGGGTGGCATGTACTCAAGATTACACTTTGGCCATTGTGGCTTTGTCTTCACTCCCCTCAGCTGCAAACTGAACTTGCATGTTAGCAATGGATGGTGGGTTTTGTAGTTGACTTTGAGACTTGTTTAGGCGGATGATGATCCTCATTTCCCTATCATCTCCTCCCACCAATGTAATCAGTTTGATGCCTCTGTGCTCTATCTGGCAAGATCCACTTGTGTAGTTGCTGTTTATGTTGTTGAAAGATCGTATTTTTCATGAAGAAGTCATTTGTCTTGCAAAATGCCATCAAAGAAATCTGCGGTGGGGTTTCTATCCCCAAGGCCATCCCCTCACCCCCCCACCCCAAGTATGGATCCGTTCTCACATGCATGTAAAATTTTGCTGAATATAATTAAAGAATAGTTGCTACCAGAAATTAAATGGCTGCAGCCAGAAATTAAAGCTTGATTTAAAAGAGGACATTGAATTGGAGACGTCACTGCTGAAGTCAGATTGATCCTGGCCGAAAGCACAGGAGAATAACAGGCTGTTTACTTGTGTCTTCAAGATGTTTACTTGACTCTGCACAGGCTTTCAACTGTGTCAATCACAAGAAGTTGCGGCCAATGTGAAAAAAATAAGAATTTAGAACACTCAATTGTGTTCATGTGGAACCTAGATACATAGACTAAGAGGCAGTCATTCAAATAGAACAAGGACGTACTTTGTGGTTTAAAATAAGGAAAAAATGTGCATCTGAGTTGTGTTCTTTCATCATGCTCATTCAATCTGTGTGGTGAGCAAGCAGTCTGAGAAGCTGGGCTTTAAGAAGGTGGTGTCCAGAATAGGAGGAGATTCATTAACAGCCTATGACATGAAGGTGACACAACTTTGCTTGCTGGAAGCAAAGCTAACTTGAAGATCCTACTGTTGAAGATCTATAGTTGATAAAAAATATGTTATACCTCAACATAAAGAAACCAAAATCCACATAACTGGTCTAATAAACAACACTACAAAAATGGGAAAGAATATCGAGGTTATTAGATTTCATTTTACTTGGGTTCACATCAATGCTCATGAAGCAGCACTCAGGAAGTTAAAGGACAAATTGAATCGGGCAAATCTGCTACGTAAGACCTATTTAAAGTGCTAAAGAGCCATGATAGCACTTCACGTACTCTGGTGTGTCTGACTCAAACCACAGTCTTTTCAATTGCCTAATATGCACGTGGAAGCTGGGTAATGAACAGGGAGAACAGGAGGCAGATGCCATTGAATTACGGTGTTGCCAAAGATGATCGAATATGCCATGAACAAATCTGCTTGGAAGAGGCACAACCAGCCAGTTCCTTAGAAGTGCAGATGGCAAGACTTCGGTTTCATGCACTTTGTACGTCTTATCAAGAGGAACCAGTCGCTGGATGAAGCCATCATGCTTCGTAAAGTCGAGTGTCAAGGAAAAGAGTGCGAGTCTTGATGAAATAGAGAGAAACGGTGGCTGCCACAATGGACTGAAGGATACGAACGGATGTGAGGGTTGGCTCGGAACTAGGCAGTCTGCTGTTACACAGCCAAGGTCGACCAGCTCGATTGTACCCAATAGCAACACCAGTCGTGATCCTATAAGGTTTTTTTATTTCTGTCTTTTTGATGTCTCCTTTATCGCATAGGCTGTTCTAGTATGGGCAGTGATCCTTTGCTCTCTGTGTTGCAGTTTGGCACAAAGGTGAGAGCAGGCATAACGTGCGAGTGGGTGTGGATGGGTGATTGGGATGATATGGAGGGGGTTTGGGTTGTTTTTTCATGGTCAGATCTCTGAAGTGTCAGTACTGTAGGTCTTGGCTTTGAGTTGTTCAGTTTATTCAGAGAAAGACCTTCTAATCTGATGCTTGTGAGACAATAGCCTGCCCACCAACATTCTGGGAGACAGACAGGAAAAGACAAAGAGGAAGCTGTCACCTTGGCTTTCTACTGTGACTATTTCCCAAATCTGGAGTCTTTGGGTTCATATTTCCACAGAGTGAACCTCTGATTTCCTGCCATGGTCATTACAGGTGGCAGTGGTGCTGGGGTTCTTTTCTGGCTAAGCCTGGTGGGAGAAAGAGGACAAACTCACTGACCACCTTTCACCTTACCTCTGTACCACCTTTCTGCAGAGAGTTTAGATTGTAGCCACTTCTTCCCTTTTAGGTCCATGTGCTGTCCGCATCGAATACTCTCTATGTTGAAATCTCACCCATGGATTAATCTGCTGCGCTTCTCCTTGTCCTTGTGATGGCTGCCCTTTTCCTTCCTTTGTCTTCTTTTGGGCAGTATCCCAGGAGGCAGGGAAGAAACCTGCGTGGTGGCTCTAGCCTGATCAATTAGCAATTGACTCTGAAGTTTCCCCCTTTCATGATCACTTGTTAGAGCCAAAGTTGCTGCCATTCGTTGGCTATCGCCTCTTTTTTGAGTGGCCTTACCCAGAAAGTTTCTTTTTCTACTTTCAAATTCCTTCATGGTTAAATAGTTTGATATGTGTATGCAGTTTCATCTTAAAGCCTTCAGAGTTCAGTTTCCATTTATGCGAGGTGTGTCTGTCAGAGCTCCCTAACCAGGGTACTGAGAAACATTGGTGCGCTGCAAATGAACAGGATGTGCTGAACATTGGTCTTCTCCGCCCCTGGGCAGCTGGGCTGGGGCTAGGCCATAGCCTGTAGCAGCCTGTCCCTTTACTGCAGTGTGCCATTGGAGGCCTAGCCACTCTTTTGTGCATAGTGTTTGGCACGGCAAAGGTTGGCAGCATTGCCATGACCAATGCGGCATTTTCCATTTTAGGAGCTGCCACGTTAGACTCTCCAGCTCTCTTTGTAGGATAGAGGAGATATTCTTCCCGGAAACATTATTGAAAATGAAGAGAACACAGATTGTTCACGGAAAAGAGGATAGTATTAAATGGATTGGGGGCTGGGTGGTGAATTTAACGTCACTTTACCCTATTCTCTTTTGTCCATCGCTGGTAGAAATTTGCCTCCGGTTGTTGTTGTTGTTGTTGTTAGTTGCCACTGATTCCTTCAGACTCGCGGAGAATGGCCCCAAGTATGCAGAGTACAATCGCAATCTAGAGGATTTTCACGACTGTGGTCTTTCAGAGCAGATTGCCAGGCCTTACTTCTGAGGTACATTTGGGTTGGTAGTCTAGTGATTAACTCTCTGAGTACTTAACCTAGGGACCCCTTTAAAGAAATCAGCTTTGTTTTCGGTCCAAAGGAAGAAAGTACTGGGATCCAGGCACTGGGAAGGGGATCAATGAGATTTGCCTTCAGCTTTTTCAGACATGATTTCCTTGGTCTTTGCATTTCTCTGTGCATCGATCTTATTTATTTATCCTTTCCATAAATCCTAGTTTAAGAATCTAGCAGAGCTTGACAACCGTCTTCCAGGGTCAAGTTCTAGTTACCAGGAGAGAAGCTAATTGGCCTGCCCTAGATGAGGTTTGGGGATGAGAGTACCAGTCTTAGAAACCCACAGGTGCAGTTCTAGCCTGTCCTATAGGGTCACTATGAGTCAGCAGTGAGTTTGAGGTTTTGAGCAATAAGGTTGAACCAACAGTGCCGTTCCAAACAATGGCTGTTGTTCCCTTGAAGAAAATTACCATAAAAAATTAACTCGTATGAATTTGACTGCAACATCCATTCATTTCCATGAGTGGAAAGAAGTTCTTAAGAGAAAAATATGGGTCAGGCAGCAGATTGAAACATGCCCATGAGGAAATGAAGGTAATTATCTTAGTATTATGATACATATGGCATTTCATGGCCACACATTTGCCTCCACAGAAACCTTAACTTTTGAGAAATTGTGTGCCATACATTGTTGTCATAACACTGGAACTGGAAAATCTTTACTTCTGTTGGGAAAAAAGATTACAAAAATTTTAAGGTAGAGTAGATGAAAGTCAATTGTTTAGAATATGGGTGATCAGGTTGGGGAGGGGCGGGAAAGATTGCCTGTTTAAATGTGGTTATATAGCTAAAAGACGGATATCTCTGTGTGGCTAGGACAAAGTTCTGAAGCCGGGGGACTCAGTAGATTGGGGAGGGGTGAGAGGAGTGGCAGGAGGGCATGAGCCACAACTGCCCGTAACAAAAATGAGACCTGAAATAAAACAAAGGTATGTGCAATGGAGAGGAGGGGACGGAAATAAGTGTATCAGGAAGGCAAAATGGGAGAAAGAGGTGTTATTGGTTTGGGGAGTGAGAGCGATGTTGAAAGTAAGCCAGTGGCATGTTTGTAAGTGGACGGCGGTGCTATTTGCTTAGCTTAAGAGGTCAAGAGTGGGGGGATACAGTTTGAGGGAGATCACAAGCTTAGTCGTTGACCTGCTGGTTGTAGATTCCTGAAGAACATTAATTTCAGGTAGATGAAATAAGACAGGTAAACTTGTAGCTAAGGAAAACATTCCTACCAGAATTAGAGACTCAGCATTAGACTGATATGTGTTTCTTATTTCTAAGGATAGCTTTTAATGCAAAGGTAACAGAGAGGTAAGAATGTTTGGAATGCTTTCTTTTTCTAAGTGCTCTTTATTTTAAAAAGATGATAGTTTTGAGAAACTTTCTATTTTAAAGTAATTATAGATTCTCAGGAAGTGGCAAATGACAGACCAAAACAAAATGTCACAGAGGGGCTTGGGTACCCTTTACTCGGTTCTCCTCAATGGTTAGATTTTATACAAGATTCATATCCAAACAAGGAAATTGGCATTGATCCAATGTGAGTCCCATGTTTCACACGTATAGATTCATATAACTACCACTACAATTAAGGTATATGGGGACACGTCCTCTGGCCACAAAAACGTGAAGGCTGATTGGACTTCTCATCTGCCCACAAATGATTCCTATGAGGCAGAGGTCAGACATGCCCCCACTTTCCAGTTCCCTTTACCCGATCCTGACACCAACTATCCCTCCCAGCACACTCTCCTTCTCTGTGGGGTTTGATAATTAGTTGCAGTGGGCACACAGAACTTCCATGCAATATTCACAATTATGGGAGCTTATTAGGAAAGTTAACAGGTTACAAGTCAGGATCAGAAAACATTAAGGTACAGTCCTTTTGTCCAGTGTCTCTTCTCAGCCTTACTTGCAAGCATCTCTCTCTAGTTCTCAGCCTTTCAACCATGGTCCTTTGGCCTCTGTTCTGCTTGGGCAAATATTCCAAAGTTCCTTTAGTGCTGGCAAATGTTCAAAGGGCACCCCATGCTGCAAGCACCCTCCTGCCAAAGGCACTCAGCTTTGCTCCTTCCATGGGCTGAGAAGCCCACCTACCTGCTTTATGGTCTTGGTGCTGAACCTCTGCTCTGTCTAATGGTCTTAGTGCTTCAGCTCTGGTGCCTCTGCTGACTGCCACTTCAGACAGTGATAGCGACAGCACTCTGCTGTCATTTTCTATTTCTAAGCATGTCTATTCCTGCTTCTGAGAGGGCTCACTCTTACGCCCAGTGGAATGGCAAAACTGACCAATCTCTGAGTTAGAGTCTTCTATACTTTACTTGCATGCTTCCATCCAGTCATTTAGGGGAGTTACAAAGACTATGGAGAGAAGAACCGTATTCAGCACAATATGGAACTAACCCGTCACCACAGAGATCTTTCTCATACTACCTCTGGACAGCCACATCTACCTTTCCTGACACAATTTTTAATCCCTGGTAACCACAAATCTGTTAATCATTTTTATATCTGCGTCACTTTGAGAATGTTAAATCAATGGGATCATGCACAGTTAGCTCATGAACTAGCAATGTACCGTCTTTCCTCATAGTTTGTGTGTGTGTGTGCACACACAAGTGTCTATTGCACATCTAAATCCTGATGTCGGAGAGATAATCCTAAAGAAACTTTCCCTAATATAATGTAGCTATTTGTGATCATTCAATTTTGTGTCAACTTGACTGGGCCAGGATTCTCAGTGGTTTGGCCAGTAAGGCCTAATAATGCCTCATGATGTGACCTATGTAATCAATTTCACAATGGGATCCCACAATGGGATCTTCTGAATAAAATGCACTGAAACTCCTATACTCAGGTCAGAGCCCTGATGCAATTGAAACGAAATTTTCTCAGGCCTGTGATATACTTCCTATATAAGTGGAGACTGTGGGAAAGTTTGTTTACTCTTTACTGGATCTAGATTCTACTGGCTCATTGACCTTCAGTTTTTTGGAACGTAGCCAACAGCCTGCCCTGTTGCATACTGATCCTAGGTGTTGTCAGTGGCCTGCCACTTGACCCAATGACCTTGGATTCATCCATGCTTGCAGTTAACATCCTTCTAATCTTAAGTTCATCCCAGCCCAGATCAAGTTCATAAGTCTGATATTACCTCATCTGCCAATACTAGTCCATAAATTCCTCTTTGGATTCATGAAGCCATGCAATGATGCTGAATACAGGAAGGTCACAGGTCAATGGGTGGAAAGTCTTGTGGATTCAGTGGTGGTGGGAGCCTCGTAGTGCTGGCATGGGTCTCCACATGGCATTTCCAGTTCCAGGACTCTGACTCCTTCAGCGTAGCTCCACGTGGCTTGTCATCAGGAATAAGAAGCAGAGACTCTGACTCCTTCAGCGTAGCTCCACGTGGCTTGTCATCAGGAATAAGAAGCAGAGAGTGTATCTGGCGTCCAGTGAGCTATTTATGTCCTTTGTGTCTCCAAATGAGGTCATCAAGCTGAGACCTGATTGACAGGCTAGACTCCACCCCTTCGCTAGTTGACAGGAGATTATGAAACTGCCACAAGACCCAAAGCCCATTTGTAGGTAGTGAGTTTATTTAGCTATAACTATACCAATACTAATACCTATACTATATCTATGTTACTTTGTTGTTGCATTAACCCTGACTCATAAAGTAGAACTGCCAAGTAGGCTCCTAAAATTTAATCTTTTTTTTACAGGCAGTTTATTGTATATTTACATGAATGTCACTTAAGAAAAAAAAATGAGGGATGGACTTGGAGTCAGAAGTCAGGTGTGTCTTTTGCATTAAAAAAGAACAGAACACACAGGCATGCCTATACAACAAATAGTCACTGAAATTCAAATTTAACTTGGCACCTTCTATTTTGATCTGGCCACTGTGCTCATGTAAAGGTTTCAACCTACCTGCTGGAGTAAAAGCAACTAAGAATTTGAGTGAAATCAGTCTGTGTTTGGATCCTAGACTCACTACAAGCTCAGTATACAAACAAAGGCAGTGAGACCTAAAATTTAATCTTTACAGAAGCAGATTGCCATAGTTTTCCTCCCATGGAGTGGGTGGTGGGTTTGAACCACTGAAAATTTGGTTAGCAGCCAAGTATTTATTTACTGTGCAATATATATCTTATAATCACCTTTATATGTACAAATATAGAACTTTGTATAAATAATCTCCCTTTATGTAAATAACATGTGTAAACATGTCTCGGTAGTAAGTGGTAGTAAGTGGATGGTTGTGTATAAACTTTCTCAGTAATGTATTTGTCTTAACCTCCTCAGGGTGTTTTCAGAAGTAAAGGTAAAACCCACACAGTAGCTTCTTCTCTATGGGAATCTGCTGGCCCAGCTAAATTCAAGGCAGAGAATTCAGCTTAGAAGGTTATGGTGACCATGTTCTGGGATTCCAAAGGGGTAATCTTGATAGATTTTCTCAAAGGGCACAATAAAATCCCAGGGACTTATTATTAAGAAGTTTTAAGAAAATTAAAACTGCATTGGTGAGAAAAAGGCCAGGATAGTTGGACTGAAGATATAATTTCCATCTCAACAATGGACCTGCTCCTTCTTTGAAGCCAGCCAGGGCTGCATTTGAGAATCCCACCGGGAAACATTATTCCTTCCACCCTACAGCCTGACCTTTGTTCCCCACAGTCAAAGTGCATTTCAAAGGAATCCACTTTGTCCCCCTGAAGGACACAGGTAAGGATGCCCCAAAGGGGTCATTTTGATGTGATGTAAATGAATGAATGAAGAATTCTTCAGGGAAGGGTAAGAAAACCGGTCACACTGCCTTCAGAACTGTGCAGACCTAGATGGTGATAGATTGTGGAACAATAGCTCACATTTTTATATTTGTGTTTAAAAAGTGTTCCTATAATTTTGTAGCAAACTTTTTGACTTCCCCTTGTACATTAGGGGGAAAAAAATCGTCTCATTCTCTTTACACAGACCCAGCACAAACTAGGCCTTTTTAGGGTGTGTGTTAGACTGTTTTCTCTAGAGAAGCAAAAGTTTTGTGTTAGCAAAACCAGTGATGTCTACATATAAATATATAAATTTATATATTTAAAATCTTTATTTATATAAAAAAGGATCACATGGTTCAAGAAGCAGATAAGTCCAGGCTGGTTCAAGTCTGTGGGTCACATGTTAAGCTGGAGGCTTTCCTGACTAACATGGCTGCCGGGGCTCATGAACCCGGAAGGAGGAAGACAAAGCAGGTAACAAGTCAAGCTTGTAGATGGCAAGTCTAATGAATGCAAGACAGACAATCTGGCAGGCTGCTGACAGCCCCCAGCATCGTGAACCAGAAGCAAGATCTGGACCAGTCAGTTGAGAACTAGGAGTATAGGCGTAGGATGCACCCTTGATGAAATGTCTTTTCAACTGCATCAGGGTTGTGACCTGATTAAGGGAGTCCCACAAGTTTGTGGCTGCTCACAGCAGATTTAAAAAACATTTTGTTGGGTACTCATACAGATATTATAACAATCCATAAATCAATTCTATCCAGCAAACTTGTCATGATCTTTCTACTTGAGCCCTTTGATATCAGCTTCTCTTTTTCCCCTCCATCTCCCACTGTCCCAGCCTCATAAACCCTTAATAAATTATATATTCTTATTATTACTTTTTCATCTGCTGTGTTCCTTCACCCACTTTTCTTTTATTCGTCCCCCTTGGAGGGGTTGTTATATATACATCATTGTTGTACATTTCTCCTTCCTCTCCTTCCCCACCCACCCTCCCCATACCCTCATGGTATCACTGCTCCTGCTACTGTTTCTGAGGGGTTTAGATGTCCTGGATTCCATGTGTAGAAATCTTCTATATGTACCAATGTTTATATTCTGCTCTAGCCGGATTTGTGAGAACTTGAGTCATGATATTGTGGGGAGTGGAAAGCCTCATCTTTCTCCTGAAAAGATACTGATGGGTTTGAATTGCTGACCTTTTGGTTAGTAGTCCAATGAGAAATTCTCTACGGAGTGGACTCAATGGCGGTGAGTTTGGTTTTACCTAGTTCGTTCATCTTGAATAAGTGGACAGTGTTTGGATAAAGAATGTTGTGACTAACCCAGCCACACCCACTGCCGGATTCTGACTCCCAGTGATCCTTTCTAGGATTTCTAACGCTGTCGTCTTTACTGGAGGGAATAGATGGCCACGGAGTGCCTGGTGGATTTTAATTTTTAACCTTGTGGTTAGCAGTTCAATGCTTCCTGACTGCTAAATTGATTTTTGACTCATAGCGACCCCCATGAGACCGAGTAGACCCGTCCCAGGCTTTTTCCAGGCTGTGCTCTGGGGAGCGCTCATGACCCGGAGAGTGAAGTGCTCCGCCGCTCCACGTGGACTCAGCAGTTTTCACCCACAGCTTCTCTGTAAGCAAAGAAGACACAGCAGTAGGCTTTGGGGAGGACTGAAGCCTGGGCAGCCCAGTGGGGCAGTTCCCCTCCCCGGCAGTGTCTCTGTGAGGAGGACTGAGCAATGGATTTGGTTTTAAAAGCCTTTCTGGGAGCCGGTCACCGGGTTTCCCTCCATGAAGCTGCTGGGTGTGCTTGCCTGCCAGCCTTTCTGTTAGCGGCAGAGTGCTTGAGCGCTGCACCACCAGGTCTCCTTTGGATAACTGCTGCTGACAGCAAAGTGTCGATATTTAAGAAGCAAACCAATGCCATTCATCTTGGTAGTGAGAAGCTTCTTTGGAAACGTCATCGATTGACCTTTGATTATGCAAAAGTGGTCCTGGCGTCATGGTGGGGTTCCGATAATTTAACAACTGGGTCACAACCCCAATGACCATTTTAAATATTTAAAAATATATATAGTGAAGGGTTTTTATTATTTTATTTTATTATTAGTTTATAATTTCATATAGTTAATACTTAAAAAATACAATAAAAGGGTACATGTTGAAAAGAGAACTCCAGACTCACTATTTTGAATTGAGTTGATTCCAACTCTTGGCGAACCTACAACTGGCCCTGTGGTTTTCCGAGATTGAAACTCTTCGGGAGAGTAGAAGCTATCCTCTTCGTTCCCTTGGGGTGGGGGAAGGGAAGGAGGGCGGGGAGTAGGAACGAACATTTGTGATTTCCACATGGGGCGGCTGCCCAGCCACCTGCTTTAGAGAGAACCCTGATTTTAAGTGACATTTTAACAGCTGATTCTTGGAACTGAACCAAAAAGTTAGGTTTTAGTTCCGCTGACCTGGTCAGTGTGAGCTGGCTGAATTCTACCATTGCGTCTGCCCTGAGCTGCTAACTGCAAAGTCGGTGTTTCAAACCCCCGGCCACTCTGAAGGAGAAGACGAGGCCGTCGGCTGCTGTAAAGAGTTAGAATCGAGTGGGGCAGGAGGGATTGGGACTTGGCATAATAAAGCAGAAGGGTGGTTTGATCTGGGCGCAGAGATGGCTGCGATGTTATCTGTATTTGAGTTTCATTTTGGGGTGGACATTCGCAGATGGAACCAGGGTATTAAGGCTTAGAACCTGGGGAGGAAGCCTCTTGGGAGAGGTCCTTGAATCCGCGGAGGACTAGGTCCCCACAGGTGGCAGGCAGGCTGAGGTTAAAAGGATGGAGCAGCAGATGACGCCGCCCTGGTGGGCTGTGGAAGCACTGTTGTTGTTAAAATTTAAACTTGCTTCTTGTTCTACCTTGGACCTCCCTCTGTTACCACCTCTAATCCCTCGACATTTATAAACGATTGAGAGTAATTATTGAATCGAGGCCACAGCCGTTCTGTGAGGGGACAGGGTTACCTCCGGTTTCTCACACTGGTGCAGTCCTCTCACCTACATTTCTGTCTTGCTCCTCCTCTCAGAGAAGGGGCAGATTGGCAACACTATTATTTCCACATAGCCTTTCCTGTACATAAAGCATACTCTAGCTGCTAACAGTTGCAGCTTACCAGCCATGCAGAGGCAGAAAGGTAACAATCAGCTTCTGTAGACAATGACAGGTTTGGAAACCCAGTGGGGCGCTTCTGCTCTGTCCTTTATGAGAACGAATGTTTCCATATGTTAGAATTGGCTTGACAGTGATGGGTTCTAATCCACACCCATAAAATTGCCAGTGTGCTATTGGATGACTTTTCCTTTATGCAGAAACAGAACCTTATCATGACCTAGAAGGCCCCTCTGGTCCCCATCCAGCAATTTTCTCTCCCTCATGGGTAACTCTCATCCTGATTTTAGATTATTTTTGCAACTTTTTATATTATTAAAAAAAATAAATGAATCACACACATGTGCCCATAACATCTAGCTTCTTTTACCTGACCTGGTATTTTCAAGAATCAACATTATGCTGTTGCGGGAGGCTGCAGCTGTTCATTCTCACAGATGCATTGTATTCCATGTGGTCACCGTACCCAGCGTGCTCAGGCATTTGCCAGTGACCCATATGTCAGTTCAGCAGCATTGTTGTCGAGCAGATTGGTGAAGCTAAAGTTCCCATACCAAAGTTTGAGTGAAAGACAGTAAATTATGAACTTGATCATCCTTAGAAATATTGGCAAGGAGGCTTGTATGTAAACAAACATAGAGGTGTGAGATCAACCTGGACATTAAGGAAAAGCTGACCCAGGAGGATTGGAGAATCTGGAAGCACTTTTACTACAGCAGTTTACCAGTTTGAAATCAAGGCTGAGGGGTAACTTAAGAAGAATTCATGAATAAAATTTTGTTATTTCTAAAAAGCAAACCACAAATCAAAATCAGAAGAAGCGTTGTTGCTCTCTTGTCATTTGAGCATCGCCCATGACTAATACAAGCAAACATTTTTTGAAAAATCACGAGATGAAAAACCACTTGTTAAGTCTGGTGATAGAGGTCAAGAAGTCTGAGACAATGATCACTGGGAGTTAAGATAACCTTGTAAATTTGTTTATTATTATGGTTTTAAAAATCACTAAGGTCTGGAAGTCTGGAATAACATAAGTGCTTCAGTTTACTAACCTGCATTTTTTTGGGGGATATTATAAACTACAAAGGAGCCCTGGTGGTGTAATGGTTACCTGCTGGGCTGTGATCTGCATAGTTGACAGTTCAAAACCACTAGCAGCTTCTCGGGAGAAAGACTGGGCTTTCTACTCCCGCAAACAGTTACAGTCTTGGACACCCCCGGGGGTCACCAGGAATAAGCATGCACTTGATGGCAGTGAGTGTGGTGTTTGGTTTTATTGTAAACTACATGGTCATTGCAGATTGGGAAGTTTGCCAAGAACTTGGATGTCCTTCCCATATATGAATAGGTATATTAATTTCCTAGGACTTGTGTATTAAATACCACAAACCGGGTGGCTTAAAACAATATAAATTTATTTACTCACAGTTCTGGAGGCGAGAAGTCCAAATTCAGGGTGTTTTTAGGACTACGCTCTTTCTGAAGGTGCTAAGGAGGTGCCTTCTTTGTTTAGCTCCAATTCTGGTAGCAGCATGGATTCCTTGGTTTTGGGCAACACAATGCCAGTTCTGCTTTAGTCTTCACGTGCCCCTCTCCTCTGTGTCCTCTCACAAGAACTCCAGCGTGACTTCAGGGTAACTAATTGTAGTTGCAACGATGCTATTTCTCCATACAGTCACATTCATAGGCATCCCTAGTTAGGACTTGAATATTTCTTTTTGGTGAGTGTATCTCCATTCATCACAAAGGCTAATGTTACCTTCCTTGGAGATACTAAAAAGAAATACGAACAAACACAGAAAAGATAATTTTCTCTGTGTAAGTTTGTTGTCACAGAGTATCACAAATGCATGGCTTCTAAGAACACATTTGTTGCCGCGCACTTCTGGAGACTAGGAATCTGAAGTCAGGATGTCAACCCGATTGACTGATTCTTCCTGAGACTTCTGAGGGGCAATC
The DNA here is from genome assembly GCF_050624435.1 of Tenrec ecaudatus. NCBI lineage: Eukaryota > Metazoa > Chordata > Mammalia > Afrosoricida > Tenrecidae > Tenrec > Tenrec ecaudatus. Next base: position 95,496,694 of record NC_134536.1, read on the forward strand.
CAGCCCATGCTTTCCTCCCAGCTTCTGGTGATGGCCGGAGATCCTTGACATCCCTTGGCTTGTGGCTCCCTTCAACCTCTGCCCCTGTCTTGACATGGCCGTGCTTGCTCTGTCTGTGTCTCTATGTCTCTTTGTAAAAGAATACCACTCATATCGGATTGGAATGCAACCCATTCTCCTGTGACCTCATGTAAATGGACAGGACCTTTAGGGACCCTGTTTTCAAACAAGGCCACATTTGAAGCTACAATAGGTTAGGACTTCAACATGTAATTTCGGGGGATACAATTCCATCCATAAAATCAGTGTTGCTGCTTGTATTTCCTCCTGTGCCCTTTGTTATGATTACTGATGAATGCCATGTATCGATCTAGAGTTGTCTCAGTTTGTGGGCCAGTCCTGACCAGGTCAGAAGATGTAAGCCTAGTCTTAGTTTTCATCTGATGCCATCTGGTAGGAAAATCTTTGAGGTGATGAACAAGCTTTAGGTTCCAGAAGGATGATTCTGGCTACCTGTGTAGACTCGGAGTTAGACATTCCCAAACCGTTTGTGTCTTTCTTCCCTGTTGATGGGGGCCTTGTAGGACTGGGCTCTTATTTCTACTTCCTTATTTTAAGCTACATTTCTTCATTTGAGTACAACCCTTGTCTGGAAATTTGATATCTGTTTAATTTCTTTCAGGGTTCTTGTGTAGAAGTTTGTCTTATTCTTCTGAACATCTTACTGGTTGTGGATTTATTTCCCATCAAATGTTTTAAACACTAATTTTGTGCTGAGAAGAGGCAAATTTCTGAGAAATTCCAAGCTACCATCCACCTGACTGGGAGTGAGTGAGGCATTCACCCCAGACATAAAATTTTAATGAGCATAACAATTTCATTTAAGATGAAACAATTTAATTCAAGATGAATACCATGGAATCACCAGAATCAATAGGTAACAGAAGACCCCAAACCACCACTACCACCACCACCACATCAGCAATATATTATTGAGAATAAGGGGGGGCCAGAGCAGAGCAGAGACCTAAAACCCAACTGTAGACAACAGGACATCCCCTCACAGAAGGGTCATAAGGAAGGGATGAGTCAACCAGGGTGCAGTATAGCACTGATGAAACACACTATTTTCCTCTGGTTCCTTGAAGCTTCCTCACCGCCCACTATCATGATGCCAGTCCTGCCTTTCCGGTCTGGCTAGACCGGAGCATGTACACTGGTAAGAACTCGTGACACACGGAATCCAGGTCAGAAACCCCTCAGGAACAGAAATGGGAGTAGCGATACCAGGAGGGTAGTGGCAAGGTGTGGGGAAGTGGGGAGGAAGGGGGAAATGCTCACAATAATCATACCCTCCCCCTCAACAGGGGGAGAAAAAACAGAAACGTGGGTGAAGGGAGACAGCAGTTGATGTAAGATATGAAGACAATAATAATTTATAATTTATCAAGGGGTCACAAGGGTGGGAGGGGAGAGGGAGGGAAAAAAGAAAAGCTGATACCAAGGACTCAAAGGGAAAGCAGAGGTTTAGAAAATGATGATGGCAACATATGTACAAATATGCTTGATACAATTGATGTATGGGATTTTATAAGAGATGTAAGAGCCTCCAATAAAATGATTAAAAAAGATGAATAACACTTTAAAGCAATATTTATAAAATTTAATTACATAAAAATGTACAAAGTATAAAATATATTAAATAAAAGTAGGACCAGTATTACTGATTTTCCCTGTTGCCTTCGGCTTCAGTGTAGCTTGGCTCAGCCTTTTGAATTGTGCCTTTATTTTCCTTCCTACAGGATTCATATGGGAGATTGACCTCTGTATTCTTCAAGGCAAGAAACTGTTCGTTACCTAAAGATTCCTTAGGAGGATTCATTTTCGATTCAACAAATCAGGGTTGAGTGGCTAATATGTGCAGGGCCTGGTGCCAAACGATGAGCCCTGCCCTGAAATTGCTTCTGGCCCCCAAGGGGAAGGAAGACGTGTGCACAAGGTAAAGGTTGTGCATTCAGTACGAAAGGCACGGCTGTCGTGCTAGCGTTCACGGGACAGAGAGCACACTGGGAGCTGGCGCAGTGTTGCAGGGGGAGATTTTTGTAGAGGACTTGCTTCATGGGAACTCGAAGGCTCTATTAAATTTGTACATGCAGGTTAAGAACAGCCGGTATTTCTGCTAGAGAGGAGACAAACTTGTAGGACAACGAGATATGTTTAAAAGCTTGGTTTGGAAGAGGTGAGCTTGTAAAAGGAGGTAATCAGGGTTAAAGCTTAGGAGGTGACTGACACGGGGTCAAAGAGGGCGAGGACGCGTTCAGCTTCACAAAGTCACACGTCTACTTTGGAAGGCTTCGCATTACCTCCAGATAGAACACATTGTCTTTTTAGACGGACAGAACAAAAGTTTATCTACCAACAAGACAATTGGTAACTATAAATTATTGTCATGAATATCTGTAACTATGCCAATGTATTAGTATTCTAACTAGCTATCAGAAGTGATTAACACTAAGCAAGTTGCTGACACTCCCTATCAGAGTAAAGTCCCTTGGTGTCCCCTCTGGGATTAGCAATCAGCAAAAAGGAGCAGTTGGCAGCTCTCTGGATGTCAACGAGTTGGACAGATTATCAGCCCCATATATCGTTAGTGTAAAAACCAGAATTCCTTCTTTCTTTCTTTTTTGGTGAGCACTTTGATTCCATTAGTCATAGTTATTTCTTTTTGTTTCAGAGCTGGCTGATAGATTCTGACTAGGACCAGAGACCATGAGCCTCTAATTAGCAAACTTAGTGAAACAGGTTTTGCTGCTAAATGCTAAACTGCTTCTTTCCTGAAATGTTTCCTTTTAAGCAATTTAAGCAATGTAGCTATTAGGATCTCCTGTGATAAGAGGAAGGGCCACGACTATTCTTTAAAGCTACTGATTGAAAAATCATCCAGAGCCGGTTTCAGAAATAACAACTGGTTGTCAGACTAAACTTGTGCTCCGCCTCACGGAAGCTCAGAGGGACCTTCTCAAAGTTATTAGATCTTCTCCGTGGGATTCAAGTCTCCTGCGCATCCTTAAGGACAAACTAAGCAAACACAAGAGTTTCTTTCACACTAGGATCACCTCTGGTGAGTCATATATAGAAACCAACGTCTGTGGGCCAGGCATTTCTTGAAGATATCATGGGCCGTGGGATGAATCTTATCCTGGGTCTAGGAGGTTCTTAGTGCAGCGAGCCTGGATCCAAAGACTACACTGCCCCCATCTCTATTTTCTGAATGGTGGTACTGAGGTGCCCTTTCTCTGTGTGCTTCTTTAAGCGTTTGTTTCTTGTGAAAGGTGATTCAGTGAGACTTAGGACCAGGGCTGTAACCTGAGTAGGGTGTTACATACCACTCTAATTTCCTTAAAACTTACTGGTTAATCAGAGCAGACTAGCTCATGGGGGATGATTGTAGCAGTACATAACTGCCAAATTACATCATTCTGTAACTGCCAAGCCATTGAGAACCATGGCCTAGCCAAGTTCACACACACATGCACATTTTTTTCTGGGGAGGGGGCACAATTCAATTCATGACAGGTAGTTTTAAAATTAAAACTGATATCTTAATAAAAGGAAAAGATACCCTAACTTTTTTTTTACCCTTCCTGCTTTTGCTCTGAGTCCTGCTTTGCTCGGTGGCAACAGCTTGACGCTGTTCTGACCCTTCAGCCAACTAGGATCTTTCCACATGCATTTCCTCTAGCAAGGGAGAGAAGACATGTATCATATCATATGTAAATGCTTTCAATGTGTTCACTTACTCCATGTTTCTCAATATGTAACGACTTATCTGTACCTTTAGCTTGTAGTCTTTATATGGTCTCTATCACCGTGAGATGTGCTTGGGAGTTCACATTCACTGAGTAGTAACTCTATGCAGCACTGTGACCCTGAGGCTTAGAGATGACGACCTGATGAAGACCTCTAGCTTTAACACCTGTGCTTCTGCACCGGGGGGGGGGGGGGGGGACACACAGAGGTCTTACTCTCGCCTAGTTACGGGGTACATACATGAGTGTGGGTGCTTTCTTTCCCACTGTACTTACATTGCTAATGTAGACTTCAGATACTCAGATAAGGGTAAGTAGAGATTATGCATGCTTAAGTATTATATAAGAGAGCTTTCTTTAATCGTGATTGTAGTTATAGAGTTGCAGATGGAAAACTAGAACAAATCAGTTTCTTTTCTGAACTAATCTGAGTAATTACTGACTATCCTTTCAAGTGTATTTCTACCGGGTGGATGATTTATAGCTGTAGCTATTAATTTTAACTTTGATTAAAGGATATTTTGCCTTTTTATTATTTTTGTTTTGTTTTGCCTTTTTAAAAGCAAGTACCGTAATTACCATCTAACAGAAATGTCAAAAGTGCATACATAGCCAAATACTAAAGTGAATTGACCCTAGGCAGAAAAAAACCTTCCAAATATATTATACTCATCTGTAATTTTTCACAATGAGCAAAACAAAACTAATACATAAATAAAGTGATTCCCATGTATTCTGGAGAATTTACTAGGGCTTTATTACTTAATCTTATGCTACTGTTTAATACCCCTAGTAAGTAGTGTACTGCTAGCCTCAAGGGTCAAAGCCACTAGTTGATATATAATCATTTGTCAATTTGAGGATTAAGAGTGTAGGGGTGGAGTCTTGCTTGTCAATCAGATCATAGCCAATGAGGCCTCTGTGTGGGCATGGCCTTCTCCTGAGAATTCTGGGAAATCTGGTACTGCCTCCTTGGAGGTGGGAAACACTTCTTTCTCTCTGCCACTCCCTGGGAGACATTGCAGCTGACAAGACACATGAAACCACCCTAGTGCCCTGAGCCAGACAAGCCTTATGGACGCAACCAGACCCCTGAAGCTGGAGAAGCCACAGAGAGAACCCTGCCAGCGCTGAGATGCTTACAACGCCACTGGACCCAAAGACTTCTACCCACGGGCTTGTATTTGTCCTGCATTTGGCTTCATTGTATGTGTTTCGTGAGTCTGAAGAGGACTTTATAGCTTGGTGTCAGACATATGGGTATCAGACTTATGGCCGTGGACTGGACTGGGTTGGGATGTTTTCTTAATGTACAATTGCTCTTGTATATACACTTCTTCCTTATACACATATGTGTGTCCATAGATTTATTTCTCTAGTCTACCCAGACTAACACAGTTGTTCTTTGGGACAATTGACTACCATAAAAATTCACACCCGTTGTTTTTCCTCCAGATAGTTCATCCAGCCTATCTTATTTAGACAGGCCTGTGGAGATAATAACATGCACAAAAACAAGACAGAGGAAAACAAAGCAACAGTATACAACAAAACAACAACAAACCACTGACAAAGAACAAAACAAAACACATCAAGAGAGAAAAGCTTATAGTCAGTTCAAGGGATCGTTCCTTGGCCCTTAGGAGTGTTTTCCATGCCCTGGCCCCAAAGCCCACCCCCAGTACTCCCTGGGAGTTTGTACACTGGTGCAGATAGGAGCTGGAGGCACAGGGAATCCAGGGTGGATGATACTTTCAGGACCAGGGGTGTGAGGGCGATACTGGGAGGGTAGAGGGTGAGTGGGTTGGAAAGGGGGAACTGATTACAAGGATCTACATGTGACCTCCTCCCTGGGGGATGGACAACAGAAAAGGGGTTGAAGGGAGACACCGGATAGGGCAAGATATGACAAAATAATAATTTATAAATTATCAAGGGCTCATGAGGGAGGGGGGAGCAGGGAGGAAGGGGGAAAAAGGACTTGATGCAAAGGGCTTAAGTGGGGAGCAAATACTTTGAAAATGGTGAGGGCAAACAATGTACAGATGTGCTTTACACAATTGATATATGTATGGATTGTGATAAGAGTTATGAGTCCCTAATAAAATGTTAAAAAAAATCACACCCTCAGAAACCCCATGAAGGTCACTATGAGTTAGACTCAACGTGATGGCAGTGGGCTTGAAGTACCTAGTAAGGGGCGCTGGTGGTGCTGTAGCTTCGGCGTTGGGCGAGCCACAACCCCAGGAGCTGCTTTGATGTAGAAAGATGAGGCTATCTGCTCAGAGAAGATTTATAGTCTCAGAAATCCTCTCTCCCCAGGGTTTCCTAAGTTGGAATTGACTAAACGGCAGTGGATAAGTACATAATGCCCATCTCTCTAGGTGAGCCCTGGTGGAGCAGGACTTTAGCCCTGGGCTGCTAACTGGAAATGTGGGTGGTTGGACCCACTAGCCTCTCTGTAGGTGAAAGATGAGGCTGTCTGCTTCCATAAAAACTTACAGCCTCACAAACTCTAGGGAGTGGTTGTCCTCTTTATTAGGTCACTATGATTTAGAATGGACTCCGTGGTAGTAGGATCTTCGGGGGAAGCAGCTGAGAGTAAAATGCATCTGTACTATGTCTTGTGTTATCTTAACTTTAAGTGTTCGTTACTTGACTTTAGGCATTACAGGGATACAGACAATTTGAGAATCAGGCAGAATGTAATGCTGAGGAAAGACTAAATATTTAATTTCTATTGAAAGTTTCCCTCCACATATCCTGAAACATCTATAAAGTGAGCCCATTTTCCACCCACTTTTTATGGCAGTAGAGGACGCCTAGTCCCTCCTCCTACCATTTGTTTTCTTTTTCTTTTTAAACCTTTTATTAGGGGATCATACAACTCTTATCACAATCCATACATATACGTACATCAATTGTATAAAACATATCTGTACATTCTTTGCCCTAATCATTTTCTTTCTTTTTTTTCCTTTTCTTTTTTTACATTTTATTAGGGACTCATACAACTTTTATCTCAATCCACACATATACATACATCAGTTGTATAAAGCACATCCGTACATTCTTTGCCCTAATCACTCTCAAAGCATTTGCTCTCTACTTAAGCCCTCTGCATCAGGTCCTCTTTTTTTTCCCCCTCCCTCCCCGCTCCCCCCTCCCTCATGAGCCCTTGATAATCCACAAATTGTTATTTTGTCATATCTTGCCCTATCCGGAGTCTCCCTTCCCCCCCTTCTCCGCCGTCCCTCTCCCAGGGAGGAGGCTACATGTGGATCCTTGTAATCAGTTCCCCCTTTCCAACCCACTCGCCCTCCACTCTCCCAGCATCGCCCCTCACACCCCTGGTCCTGAAGGTATCGTCCACCCTGGATTCCCTGTGCCTCCATCTATCATTTCTTTTTAACACATTTTATTTATTTTTTTTTCTTTTTTTTTTTTTTCATTTTTTTTTTAATTATTTTTTATTTTTTAACAAATTATTGGGGCTGATACAATTCTTTTCACAGTTCATACATATACATACATCAATTGTATAAAGCACATCTGTACAGTCTTTGCCCTAATCATTTTTTTCTCCTCTTTTCTTCATTTACATTTTATTAGGGACTCCAACAACTCTTACCACAATCCATACATATACATACATCAGTTGTATAAAGCACACCCATACATTCCCTGTCCCAATCATTCTCAAGGCATTTGCTCTTCACTTAAGCCCCTTGCATCAGGTCCTCTTTTTTTTCCCCCCCTCCCTCCCTTTTCCCCCCTCCCTCATATGCCCTTGGTAATTTATACCTCGTTATTTTGTCATACCTTGCCCTATTCGGGGTCTCCCTTCCCCCCTTCTCTGCTGTCCCTCTCCCAGGGAAGAGGTCACATGTGGCTCCTTGTAATCAGTTCCCCCTTTCCAACCCACTCACCCTCCACTCTCCCAGCATCGTCCCTCACGCCCTTGGTCCTGGAGGTATCATCCACCCTGGATTCCCTGTATCTCCAAACCTCATATGTACCAGTGCACAGCCTCTGTCCTATCCAGCCCTGCAAGGTAGAATTCGGATCATGGTAGTTGGGGGGAGGAAGCATCCAGGATCTGGGGGAAAGCTGTGTTCTTCATCGATACTACCTCACACCCTAATTAACCCATCTCCTTTCCTAAGCCCCTCTATGAGGGGATCTCCATTGGCCGACACTTGGGCCTTGGGTCTCCACTCTGCACTTCCCCCTTCATTTAATATAATATATATATACGCATACATATATACATATACACATACATACACACACTTATATCTTTTTTTTTTTTTTTTTTTGCATGATGCCTTATATCTGGTCCCTTGGGCACCTCGTGATCGCACTGGCCGGTGTGCTTCTTCCATGTGGGCTTATTTGTTTCTGAGCGAGATGGCCGCTTGTTCACCTTCAAGCCTTTAAGACCCCAAACACTATCTCTTTTGATAGCCGGGCACCATCAGCTTTCTTCACCACATTTGCTTGTGCACCCATTTGTCTTCAGCGATCCTATCATGGAGGTGTGCAGTCAATGATATTATTTTTTGTTCTTTGATGCCTGGTAACTGATCCCTTTGGGACCACTCGATCCCACAGGCTGGTGTGTTCTTCCATGTGGACTTTGTTGCTTCTGAGCTAGATGGCCGCTTGTTTATCTTCAAGCCTTTAAGACCCCAGTCACTATCTCTTTTGATAGCCGGGCACCATCAGCTTTCTTCACCACATTTACTTGTTCACCCATTTTGGCTCCAGCTGTTGTGTCGGGAGAGTGAGCATCATAGAGTTCCAATTTAATAAAAGAAGGTATTCATGCATAGAGGGAGTGTTTGAGTAGAGGCCCAAGGTCCTTCCGCCACCTTAATACTTGACCTATAAATATAGACACAAAGATCTATTTCCCCAACCTCCTATATATATTTGCATGTACATGTCTTTGTCTAGACCTCCATGAATGCCCTTTGACTCCTAGCTCTTTCCTCCATCTCCCTTGACCTTCCTCCTGCCCTACTACCATGCTTCATTGCCACCTGGGCTAGAGTATACCTCTTCTCTAAGCAACCTTACCCTTGATCATTTCCCACCAGGCCTGCCACTCCCCCTTCTCTACCCTTTGGGGTCCCATGTTTTTCCCTTGTCCCTGGGTTTGTTAACACCACTTCCTTACCCCCCCCCTACCCCCCACCCCAAGTCCCCCCGGAACTGTCGGTCCCGTTGTTTTTCATCCAGATAGTTCATCCAGCCTGTCCTATTCAGACAGACCTGTGGAGTCACTAACATGCACGAAAACTAGACAGAGGAACACAAAGCAACAGTATACAACCAGACAACAAAACAACCAAAACAAACCACTGAAAAAGAACAGAACAAAACAGTTCACAAGAGAAAAGCTTGTAGTTAGTTCAGGGATCTTTGCTGGCCCTTAGGAGCGTATTCCAGTCCAGTCTGTTGGGGCACCACGCCCTGGCCCCAAAGTCCACTTTCAGCATTCCCTGGGGACCTTGCCACTCCATTCCCTTGCTGTTCCGCTGCATTCCCCCAGTGCATTGCCTCGGTGTGGTGGGATCAGGTCAGGTGCAATTCCCACACTGTGTCTCCGGTGCTGTCCCCTGTATCGCCCTTAGTCACTGAGGGGCATCATGTCTCATAGTAGGGCCAGCCATGTTGTTCTCTCTGTGGACTGGCTGCTCTACTCAGGAACATCATCATCACGGCCTGGTGGGCCAGGCTGTGCTCCACTCTCTCCTCCTGCCCCTTCATCTGCTCCCGTGTGCTCTGATCAAATATGTCCATCTCCCATAGCTGCAGGGTCAATGTCGTCCTTTGGAACAAGTTCTTTTCGGGGGAGGGGCAGGAATCCACTTAATTTATGGTGCTGGGGCCTGCCTCCCAGACCTCTCCACCGGTTCCGTCCTCCACGCCGGGATATTGCATTCCCACCTTGCGACACTGGGTTGAAGTCTGGTCCCACTTTCCCTGTGGAGATATAAGCCATACCCTCCCCTTGGGTGGATTAATGCCCCATTTCTGTCATGCTGATTGTACTTACCTCAGAGGACTCATGTTGTACCTGTCCCTTTGGGACTGACTTACCTCGCTTAGCATAATTCCTTCCAGCTCTTCCCATGAAATAACGTGTTTCATGTGCTCATCGGTGCTTTTTAGTGCTGCATAATACTCCATTGTGTGTATGTGCCAAAGTTTGCTAATCCACTCGTCTATCGATGGAAACTTAGGCTGTTTCCAAGTCTTTGCTATTGTGAATTGTGCCGCAATAAACATTGGAGCGCATATGACTGGTCGTGTTTTATTTGCTGCTTCAACCGGGTATATGCCCAGTAGAGGGATGGCTGGGTCGTAAGGTAGATCAATTTCCATTTTCTTTAGGTATCGCCAGATTGCTTTCCACAGTGTCTGTACAAATCTGCACGACCACCAGCAGTGGAGGAGGGTTCCTATTTCACCACAGCCCCTCCAACACTTGTGGCTCTCTGATTTACTGATCTGGGCTAGCCTCAGGGGTGTTAGGTGGTATCTCATGGTTGTTTTGATTTGCATTTCTCTTATGGCAAGGGACTTCGAGCACTTTCTCATATATTTATTGGCCATATTGATCTCCTCTCTAGTGAAAGTTCTTCTCATTTCTTTTGCCCACTTCCTTAGGGGGTTAACTGTTTTCCTCTTTTTGCAGGTCATGATGGTGTTGTAGATTTTAGTAATGAGCCCTTTGTCTGACGTGTCATTACTAAAAATCTTCTCCCAGTCTGTGGGTTGCCTTGTCACCCTCTTGGCAAAGTCTTTCGAGGTGCACAGGTGTTTTATTCTTATTAGATCCCATTTGTCGATTTCCAGATCACCTGTGTGTGTCCCCTTCCCTGTTGCAGTGAGCCTATGTGCTCCCTGGGCCAGTGCTCTGAGATTAGTCCCGATTCCCTCCTTAATGGTCCTGATGGTTTGGGGTTTGACTTCTAGATCTGTGATCCACCTTGAGTGTATTCTTGTGCATGGGGTGAGGTAGGCGTCTTGTTTCAACTTTCTACATGTGGATATCCATTGTTTCCAGCACCACTTATTAAAGAGGGCATCTGCTTCCCACTTGACGTTTTTGGGACCCTTGTCGAAGATCAGTTGTCTATATGCTGATGATTTTACTCTTGGGCTTTCTATTCTTTTCCACTGGTCTGAGTGTCTATCATTGTGCCAGTACCATGCTGTTTTGACCACTGTAGCTGTGTAGTAGGCATTAAAATCAGGCAGGGCGAGTCCTCCAATTGTGTCCTTCTTCTTGAGGAGTTCTCTGCTAATTCTGGGTTTCTTCCCTCTCCATATGAAGTTGGTGGTCAGTTTTTCCAATTCTTTGAAGAAGGTTGATGGTAATTGGATTGGTATAGCATTGAACTTGTAGAGTGCTTTAGGAAGAACTGTCATCTTTACTATGTTCAGCCTACCTAACCATGAGCAGGGGAGCTTCATCCATTTGTGAAGGTCACTTTTGGTTTCCTGTAATAGGGTTTTATAATTATGCTTATATAGGTCTTTAGTATTTTTTGTTAAGTATATTCCTAGGTATTTCAGTTTGTTCTTGGCTACTGTGAAGGGTACTTCCCTCTTAATCGCCTCTTCCATGGCCCTGTCCGATGTGTATAGAAACCCTACTGACTTCTGTTTATTGATCTTGTATCCTGCTACCCTTCCGTATTCCTCTATTGCTGTAAGTATTCCAACTGTGGAGTTTTGGGGGTCTTCAATGTATAAGATCATGTCATCTGCAAATAACGATAGTTTCACCTCCTCCTCTCCCAACTGGATCCCTTTGATGTCCTTCCGCTGTCTTATGTTGTTAGCCAGGACCTCCAAAATGATATTGAATAGAAGAGGGGACAGGGGGCATCCTTGTCTTGTACCCTTTTTCAGTGGTATTGTTCTTGTCTTTTCTCCATTGACTATGATGTTGGCTGTTGGTCTTTTTAACACATTTTAAAGCTCAGTAGCGGTAACTGTTATTTTTAGCTCTGAGAATTGATGTGGGGATTATTAGTCATGAATGGAAATTATAAGCGACTATTCAGTTAGGCAACCTTTTCAGTTTATTTGACAAAGTTCCTAATTCAAATGTCCAAATCTCTGTCAAAGGCTGAGCGGATTAAAATGCCACCTAGATTTCAGTTTCTTTTCCAGTGTGGGTTCTTATCTCACTTTTCTGCATGCCTACTACCCATCTATGTTTTAGCTAGCTACTTATGTGTGCATGTTATTATCTATATATCTCTGTGTGTACTCTCTTCCCACACCATCAAAGCCTCTGGTTCTTTGGGTATGAAAACCGTCTCTCTCGATTCTTATAGGATAGTAGCATCATACAGCAGTCATCTTAATAACGGTATTGACTGACTTTGTGGAGGCTAATGTCTCCCAAATGTAGCCATGTCATGAGGTGTTTGGCAGGTTCATCATTGTTCTAAAGGAAAAATACATAATATTCCACTGTATGAATGCATCAAAGTGTATTTAGCTGCTCCTCACAGACAGGCATGTTTCCGTCTGTTTACTATTATAGATCGCGTTTTGATACACATAGGTGTGCATGTTGTTCATGTTTTATTCTTTATTTCTTTGGGGGTATATACTGAAATGAGAGACTGCTGGGTCATATAGTATTTCTCTTTGTATTAGTTTAAGGAAGTTCCATACTACTTTCCATAGTGGTTGTAAAAGTTTGCAACACCACCCTTAGTGTAAGAAGGTTTTAATCTCTCCACAGTATCTTCAATATTTGTTATTTTTGGTTTATTTATGGAGGTATAAATATAGGCAAGTATATATGTAAATATTAATATATAATGATAGGGATAGAAGTCTATGTACATGTGTTTATGGACATTGAGCCTCTACTCAAGCCCTCCCTCAACACAAGAACACTTTTTTTCTAATAACCTGGCACTCTGTGATGCTCAACTTCCTGACACAATCACTGAAGACAAAATGGGTGCTTAAGCAGATGGCAAAGAAAGCTGATAGAAAGCTGATAGTGTCCAGCTATTAGAAGATATAGGGTCTGTGGTCTTAAAGGCTTGCAGTTAACCAAATGGCCATCTTGCAAGGAAGCAACAAAGCCCATATGAAAGAAGCACACCAGCTGGTGTGATCACAGGTATTGATGAGATTAGGTATCAGGCATCAGAAGACCCAACATAATCATATTGATGCAAATGAGGGAGGTCAGAGTGGAGACCCAAAGCCCATCTGTAGACAATTGGACATCCCCTCACAGAAGGATCACAAGGATGGGATGACAGCCAGAGTGAAGTATAGTGCTGACAAAAGCACACAATATTCTTCCAGTTCTTTAATGCATCCCCCCCCCCGATTATGACCCTAGTTCTAGCTGACAAATCTAGTTAGACTGGCGCATATACACTGGCATGGACAAGAGCTCTCAACACAGGGAATCCAGGGAGATGAACAACAGTAGTGTGGGTGAAGGGAGACAGCAGATGGTATATATGAAAATAACAATAATAATTTATAATTTATTGAGTGTTTATGAAGGTGGGAGGATGTGGGAGGGAAGGAAACAAGAGGAACTGATACCAAGGGCTCAAGTAGAAAGAAAATGTTTGGAAAAGGATGATGACAACATATGTATGGATGTGCTTGATATAATTGATGTATGGATGGTTATAAGAGCTGGAAGAACCGCTTCTTGGCATTTTGGCTAAGATCAAGTGTGGAGCTGTAAGAACCCCCAGTACCCCATAAAATGATTGTGGTACTAAGTATATATAAAATTTTTTCTATCTGTGCTTGTGTGAGACCATCTAGATGACTTAAATTTTTCATTGACTAATGAAATCCTTCTTAATTCTGGATTCCTATGACTCTGCAGGACCTACTATTTCTAGACAAAATTTGCATCTTGCCCCAGGGTCATTTGGCATTAACTTTTACTTTGGAGGAGTACGAGGCAAGCTTGCTGTGCTTCCTTATAGATTACTTGACCGCTTCCCTTACCTGTTCAAAGGATTCTTTCTTCATTAGTTTTAAACAGTGCCTGCCATCAGTTTGTTTCCTTTCCACATTCACGTTCATTTCCTCCTTTGTGATACTGGAGCTGAAGCCTGTAAGTACGTCGCAGTGGTGAGCGGGTACCATCCTGATGGCGACTTTGCTAGTAGAGGGTGCTGGAGCGTAACTGGAAGAGAAGCTTGTTCCTCCTCCTGGTTCCAGGACGCTCCTCTTGGCAGGCTTCTACTGGGCAAACGGATTTGGCAGCACCTAGCTTTTACCAACTGCAAACATACAGCTTCTCCAGCACCAGCTCCTTCAGCACCTAGGAGTTCTCAAGCACCTATCATTCAACCTTGGCAGGCTCTCAAGTGCCATGCTCCTGCAGTGTGGTCAGCCTCTCCAGAATCTCGCTTCTGTTACACGAAGCTTCGCCAGTAGCTGTCTTCAGTAGCGTGGGCATCCTGCTGTCCCCGGCTTCTCCAGTGCTCAGATCCTGCTACGTGAGCAGTCAGTGCCTACACGGCAGTGTATTTTTCAGTGTTTAGTTCATATAATGCGTGATTTCTTCCGTGCTTGGTTCCTGCAACAAATGCTGGACCCGGTCAGCACCCAGTCATTAAATGCTTCTCTGGCTGGCTTCTTTTGGGTGGCTTCTCAATGGAATGTGTTGGCTTCTTTGGAACAAGCTCCCTTGGTGCTCTGTTGGGCAGTTTTGTGGTGAGGTATAACACTTTCTTGTACATGGCTTCCCCAGTGGGTGGATTTTTGACTTCTTTAATGTTGCATCTGCCTGACTTCTCTGATAACCAACATTTCCTTTTCAAAGAGGTTAAGATTTTAGCCCTCTTGCAGGGCGAGAGAGTGGAAATGTCTCTTGTCATTTCAGCCTTAGGGATACACTGGCTGCTCTTTATAGCTGCGATTTCTATTTCATTTACTTCTTACTAGTCATTCCTTTTGTACTCCAACCACTGTTATAGTTAATAATTCCCTTTATTAAACTTTTCCTGATCAAACTGCAGTGAGGTTTCTGTTTCCCAATGAGCTTGGGTGATGAGGGGAAGCTTTTACTCCGCGCTCCCCCCACCCGCCCCCCGCGTCTGCCTTCCGTGCGATTCCTGCTTCCATGTCCCACTGTCTATGCTTCCTAAGGCCTCCTTTTCCTATCATGCTGCCGGACGACTGCTGCTTGCAGGTGTGGCCCAGTGAGCCCTTCTCCCTTCCTTTGCTTTCCTGCACCTTGTTCTCTTGTCACCCTCAACGGATGTTTGTCCCTGCAGTGCACATCTGGTAGGCTCTCCGCAGGATACCCGCCCCCCACCCGTCCCTCCGCAGTCCCCAACCCCGCAAGGTTATTGCAGGAGAACTGAACACAGGGTCCTCCGCCGGCCTGGCCAAGATGGGGTCTCAGATGGTGTCTCGCCTGACCCCCTGGTCTAATGGGTGTTACTGGGGCCGGGACTTACTGGTTAGCCAGCCTCTCTTGTCCCCCAGGGTGTCTTCCCCCATTCTCTTCTGGTTTTCTGGGATGGACTCTGATGCCCCCAGTTTGGGTTTCCTTCCGGTCCCTTCCAGTTTGTCTTTCCCGGGTCCTTCCAAACCCGCTCTCTGGTCTTTTCCAGTTTGTCCCCTGACCCTTTCAGCTCCTCCAGGCACCTTCCCCCCAGCTTACAGACAGCTGGGTGAAAGGGAATGCCTTGTTTTCTTGTGCTTTGTTTTCCTGCCTGTTTGTTTTTCCCTTTGCCAAGCTTTGGCAAAAGGCATTTAGGACTTCAAGTCGCTAAACAATTGCTAGTCTTGTTGTTTACATGATCAGTCAAGAGACTTTTCAAACACAGCTGTGCCTCCTGCCTCCACAATGGATGGCCCATAGCCCAGGCTATTCACATCCCTGGTACAATTCCTCTGGTTTAATTTACACTCAGCCAAGGATTTCAATTTCCCTAGATTTGGCTGCATTCAGATAGAGCCATTAGAGAGCCCTCCCCCCCCCCCCCAATTCAGAGATCCTGATGGATCACCCAGGCACTTCAGAAGGTCCTGAAATGCTACCCTAGCCGGTGGTACCCCAATGTCTGGCTTGCTGTCTAAAGAACAGTTAGGGCCTTGCCAGCTGGCGAAGGCTGGGTCCTGACACCACCAAGGACAGGGACCTCTGTCGGAGGCTCTCAGGTTCCAGAAGACTGGAACCTCTGGTTAAAGACCCAGGGTGCCAGGATTCTAATCATTCACTGTGTGTTTTGTAGATGGGAAATCAGGAGTCTGTCCCTTGGACAACGCCTCTGTACTGTATCCTGCCTATTGGTTCAGATTTGACCTGCAGATGCTAAAAAATGGAAACCATTGTCCTTCTGCAACATCATCTGGCCTCAGTATATTCTAGGTGATGGGGAATCCTGGCCAAGAAAGGGCACACCTTCCCTTCCTACTCTGATTAAGCTAGAGACATTCTGTAAGGGAATGGGAAAGTGGGTGGAAATCCCTTATGTTCAGGCATTTTTCCTCTTGAGATACAGCAAAGACCTTTGTTCCAAATGTTCCAGGGATCCTATCAGGGGCCTTGAGATGGAGGGGCTCTCAGACCCTAGCCCAGTTACACCGCCCTCTGCCACGGAACTTATAAAAGCTGACGGGGAAGGTGGCTCCATCAAAATTCTACCCTGGATAGAGGCAGCTGGGGAATTTGGTCCTTGGACAATTCATAAGACTTTCACCCTGATTGAACTCAAACAGATTAAGAATAACCTATGTAGGTAGTTACTCAGATAAACCAGAATACATAGCTACCTTTCAGCACCTCACCCTGGCCTATAACTTGGCTTGGAAGGATGCAATGATAATTCTGGAACAGACTATGACAGACTTTTAGAAAGAGTGAGTACTAAAGGGAGCTAAGAAATTTGCAGAGACTGTACATGTGATGAATGATAGGTATTCAATAGGAGAGGCAGCTGTGCCTCCAGCTGATCCCACCTGGGATTGTAATGATCCCACTGACAGGCGGGTACGGGAACATTTTCTGGTGTGTATCAAAAATTGACTACAGTCAGGGCGGCAAAAGGCCATCAACTACACTGAAGTGACAGCCATTAACCAGGAGCCCATTGAAAGTCCTGTAAGCTTCGTGGAGATGCTGAGAGAAGCCCCGAATAGGCACACCATGGTAGAGTTAGACTCATACGAGGACAAGCCATATTAAAAGACAACTTTCTCACATAGGCTACACCAGCCATTAAGGTGAAGCTCCAGAAGTTAGTGCAAGAGCCTGGAGGAGCTGCCCTAGAAGAGATAGTCACTAGGTGCCAACCCATCTTTTTACAATAGGGACCGAAAGCAAGCAGGCTCAGACTCAAGAGGAAAGAAGTGAAGATGCTCGGAATGCAAGGTATTGGCCATCAGAGGTAATCAGAGCCCATCTACCACCTCCCAGGTTCCAAAGACCCCTGCGCAAGTTATCAAGTGCCATGTGTTTCAGCATGTGGTCCCTGGACAAGGGACTGCCCTAACACAAATAGGCCTCCCCAGGGCATTGCTCTCACTGTAAACAAACAGGCCACTGGCAGCGCTCTGTCCTATGGGGAAAACCCAAGAGGAGAGTGGTCTGCCGGCGAGTCTGCAACTGCTACCTTGACTGAAGCAGCCCAGCTGTGCAGCCTAGTGGCAAAGGGCTTCTGCCACTTGTCTGGAACCCTGGTTGTACATGGATGTTGGCAGGTAGGCTAGTACTGTGTTTTCTACTTGGTGCTGTCTCCTCTCTCCTAATCTCCTTCCTCAGACTCGAAGCAGAAGCTTGACACTTGAGCACAGCTTATCATCTCCACTGTGCCTGGAGACCATGATCCTCAGGACAGGTAGAGAGAATTAACCAACACTTAACGCTAACCCTTAGGAACTTGACACAACCAACTCAGATGAACTGGAAGGATGCGCTGCCAATAGCTCTGTTATGTCTCAGAATTGCCCCATGGCACCCTTCATGTTTAAGCCCCTATGACATTTTAGATGGTTGACCTTTCCTTGTAACAGAGCTAGCCAAATATTCTGAAGGGTCCTTAATACAGCAATATATCATCAGAGTCGCCCAATACCAGGAGGCATTCCATCAGTATGGGCTTATTCAGGCCCAAGGGGAGGAAAAAGTAACCCCCTTGTGCCTTTCTAGAAACCCAGTTATAATAAAAACTTGGAAGTATGGGTCCCCTAGTTCTCAGCTCCAGCCAGCCTAGAAGGAGTCAACTCCCTCAGACACAGATTAAATGGAGCAAGGTAAGGAAACCTGTGAACCATCACCGGCACCCTGAGACTCATAAATGCTCTACAGAAAACCTTACGGCAAACCCACAACAGTTTTTAAGCTAGTAAATACTATGACACGATCCCCGTGTTTAAAGTAAGCTTGCAGGCTGTGCCTGTCAATCTAGTGTTAACAACACCTCCTGAGATTTCCTTTGGAATCTTCCACCGTAAAACTAACCCATACTTTCATGGGCCTTGCCAAACTGTTCACCTGTTTCGTTTCTTCCAGAGGTCATCAGATTACTAAGGCCACTGAGCTAAGCTCACCAACCCTAGGATCACCAGGGCCTGGAGCACCCTAACCTTATCCACCATGGACCCCTAGTGGATGACAACCCCTCCCAATAGAGCAGGAAGGATGTGGACCTAAAGCCCCACTTTGTGTCCATTAATACAGGAAGCAGTCAGAGATGGTTATCACCCAGAACCCCTTAAAGATTTGGGTCCATACTCCTTCAGTGGGGAATGCTAGGTAGCCAGAATCGGGACTACAGGGAGTTGTCTCCATGAATGCCTGCATGGGGCCACAACAAAGGGGCTTCAGGGGACGCAGGCATCCATTAGACACCTAGGGGAAAATCCAAACTGAGCATGCTCAGACCCAAGTCTCCTAGGCCCAGGTGGAATGTCCACCTGGGAGCACAGACAAGGCATCAGCAATATGACATCACCCAGGTGCGCTCAAACTCAGCCAATACTGTTTTCCTATCCCCTCAACCGCACCTCCCCAGCCAGAGGAGATAAACGTATGTAGTGGGCAGACCATCTGGTACGTTTTCCCCTCTGCTCTTGCTTGGGAGCACGCTGCAAACAGAAATGGAGATAACTCTTGTATAAGGGTAGGCATGTGGGCACATTCTTTTGGCCCTAAGGATTTCCTGTTCCGCAAGCATGGTTTTTGTTCTGTTCCTGTATTCTTTCACGTGGTTTTTACATTCAGTCACGAGTTCCTGTTTGGTTCCCACACATCCTTGTGTGCTTTCCAGAGACAGCATGTGCCTGAAACTTTATACCTGAAACTTGAATACCTGAAACTTTCCTTTACCTCATGTGTTAGTCTGGATTGACTTGTAAGATAGAACTTTATGTCAAAGGGCAATTGTAAAGTAAGAAAACATCCCAGTCCGTTCTAGCTCAAGTCCATAAGTCTGATATTTGCCCATATGTCTGATATCAATGTGTAAATTCCTGTTTAGACTCATGCAGCCATGCAATGCTGCTGAATGCAGGAAGATCACAGGTCAGTGAGTCGAAAGTCTTGTGGATTCAGTGGTAGTAGAAGCTTCTCAGTGCTGGCATAGGTCTGTGGCTTCTCCAGTTGCAGGGCTTTGGTTCCATTATTGTAGCTCCATGTGACTTGTCAACAGGAAGGTGTAGCAGAGAGAGTGGGTCTGGCCTCCAGTGAGTTATTTGTGTCCTTTGTGCCTCCAAATGAAGTCATCAAGCTGTGACCTGGTTGGCAGGCTAGACACCCCTTTGCTCTTAATAGTCTCAAGTTGACACCAGATTATGTAACTACCGTCCCTCATAAAAGTCACTTGGATTACAAAAGTGCTTCTGCAGTGTGAATTCTTTCAGCTTTGTGAAGCAAGAGCCTAGGAACCCCCATCCAGAAACTTAACACATAGATTGTGGGCAGTGGGGATACTTCACAAAAGAATGACTTAAACTACAGTACAGCAAGGAAAGACTATGGCAAAGCCCAGTGAATAGGCTCAGAGTTTCCTGGCAGCAAAAATGGCAGTTGGAAACGTTACAAAAGTAGTACACTGAGAGGTAATTGAAAAGGTTATTTTAGAAAGAGGACATTTTTATGTGTTCTTCTAGGTACCTGACACACAATGTAAGTTTAATAAATAGTCATAAAACGTTACCTCTAGGGGAAAATTGAATTTTAGATCTTCATTTTCCCTGCCATGGAATAAAATGCAAACCTAGGCAAGAGAGATAAGGGTCTATTTGGTCGTCCCAGCCGTTCCTTTAAGCTAGTGTTGGAGTGCTCATGGTAAATATGTTGTTTTCAGGGAAATCAAACCACAAAGCAGTCCTTCCACAGATCATTTTCAGATATTTGCCCAAATCCCGTTTTAACATTTTCTTTTCTAAATGGGTATATGCATTGGTAAGTGGATTATTATGAGAAGGAAAAACAAACAAACAAACAAAAAACCAAACAAACAAAATCCCTGAGATTTAAATGCCAGATGTTGGTATGTTAAATTTAAAACACCATCAGCTTCATCAGTCAGTAGCACCTAGAAGACTTCCTAGGCAAAATGAGTTCCGTGGCTGAAACTTGTTTCTGTGTAGAAGGCAGGACATCTCTGATAAGGAGAACTCCCTTTTGTCTCCAGAGCTGGTTACATTATTTGCAGGGTGCTGCTGAAAGTGAAAATATAGTACTCTTTATGTTAAACTGATTTAAAATATCAAGATGGAAGTAGCAGGGCATTAGACCAAATTTAAGATTCTTCTAAGTCCCAGGTGGCGACTGTCTGGCCCTTGAACTATAGAAAACCAGCAAAGTCGTCTAGACCAGCGGTTCTCAACCTGTGGGTCATGACCCCACCGGGGGTCAAACAACCCCTTCACAGGGGTTACCCAATAGATAACAGTAGCAAAATTATAGTTATGAAGTAGCAATGAAAATAATTTTATGGTTGGGGGGGGTCACCACAACATGAAGAACTATATTAAAGGGTTACGACCTTAGGAAGGTAGAGAACCACCGGTCTATACCATTAATATCACTCACCTCACCAAAGAGAAGCAATTCCACACCTCAGATGGACCAGTATGGCTGTGGGTAATGTTATGAATACCCACATGGCCTCGGCAGCGATACAGTTTCCCTGCTCCAGTTGATGCAGGCTTTTTGCCTAGGATGCTGGCTTTGGCAGGCCTATACTAGTACAGGATGTCAGAAAGGCATTTGAAGCCTCCAACTATTTATTACTGATATCTATCCTTCTATCTTTGATTTTAAGCCCTCAGCCAATAAGATACAATTGCCCCAAATTAGCAGTCAGTATAATCTCAGCGGGTATGAGTTTCATAAGCAATCACACTGAGGTCCAAGGGAGAACGACTGGGCTTTCTAGCCCCCCGGTAAATGCTTACAATCTCAGAAACCCACATGAGGTTGCTATGTGTCAGCAGTGACTCGACGGAAATGAGTTGGGAGTTGAGAGAGCAGTCTTAAATATATTAACATAGAAATCAGGGGTAACAGAGATGCGGTGTGTGGGAGGCAACAGGATATGCTTAGAATATGGTTTAAGAATCTTGAGTTAACTATGACGGCAAGCTACACAGGCTAGCTAGGCAGCTCCATTGTTCTAGCTGAGCTGGATTCTGCGACTGGAAATCAGCAGTCTGCTGGTTGATCTAGATAGTTGTGTTAATCTGGGTAGACTACAGGAACAAATTCATCGACACTCATATATGTGTAAGAGAGAACTGTATATCAGAGAGCAATAATATATTAAGAAAACATCTCAGCCCAGTCCAGATCAAGTCTATATGCCTGATATTAGCCTCCATGTCCGAAACCAGTCTATAACTTCCTCTTCGGACTAATGCAACACATGCAATGATGCTGAATGCAGGAAAATTACAGGCCATTGGTGGAAAGACTTGTGGATCCAGTGGTGGTGGAAGCATCTCAGTGCTGGCATGAGTCTCCTTGTTCCTCCTCCAGTTCCTAGGCTCTGGCTCCATCAGCATAGCACCATGTGGCTTATCAGCAGGAAGACAAAGCAGAGATAGTGTGTGTCCCACCTCCAGGGAGGAAGACAGGAGTTCCCAGAATCCTCAGGAGAAGGCCATGCCCACACAGAGGCATAGTTGGCTATGACCTGATTGACAGGCTAGACTCCACCCCTTTGCTCAAGTTGACGGGAGGTTCTAGAATTGCCACAATAGTTTTGTCACATTGGGTAAATTGGCTATACCATGTGTCTTTTATCCTCTAGTACACTAGCCCTGGAATGGTCTCAGGGAAATGGCAGAGGCCAAGAGGCAAGCAAAGGTGCAATCCTCCTAAAAACAAAATAAAATAAATTATAAAAATCAGGGCTGAGATTCAGGTGAGGGAAAATAAGAAAATTGTGGAATAAATTAATGCTGCTAAAAATTGGTTCTTTGAAAGGATAAACAGAATCGACAGACCACTGTCAAACCTAACCAAAGAAAGAAGGGAATACATTTTTAACAGAAAGAATAAGGGATGAAAGAGGGGACATTATAACAGACCCTAATGAAATCAAAAGGATAATTACAAGTAAAAGGATAAGTACTATTACGGGTTGTACTCCAGTGAATTCAACAACTTGGAAGACATGGAAAAATTCTTGGAGAAACAATCCTCCCCTAGACTATCCTCGATGGATGTCAAGCATCTCAACAGACCCATAGCAATAGAAGAAATAGACAAGGCTATCAAAGGATTACCAACAAAAAAATCCCCTGGACCAGATGGCTTCAATGGAGTATTCTACCAAGTATTTAGGGAAGAGCTAACACCAATTCTACACAAACTCTTCCAGAACATAGAAAAAGATGGCAAATTCCTGAACTCCTTCTACGAAGCTAGTATAACGCTGATACCAAAACTGGGCAAGGATCCCACAAGAATCGGGAACTATAGACCAATATCCCTAATGAAGATCGATAAAAAAATCCTTAACAAAATACTAGCTAACAGAATACAAAAGTATATAAAACAAATAATTCACTATGACTAAGTGGGATTCATACCAGGGATGCAGGGGTAGTTCAACATATGAAAGAACATTAATATTATTCATCACATTGACATGAAAAACTACGAGAACCACATGATAAGATTGATAGATGCAGAAAACGCATTCGGTAACATCCAACACCAATTCCTGTTTAAGACACTTGAGAAGGTAAGAATGGAAGGAAAATTCCTCAAGACAATACAAGCTATATGTGAAAAACCAACAGCCAACATGGTAGTCAATGGAGAAAAAAACTAACATTTCCACTGAAAAAGGGGACCAGACAACGATACCCCTTGCCCACACCCTTATTTAATATAGTGCTGGAGGTTTTAGCTGACAGCATAAAACAAAGAAATGACATCAAATGTATCCATGTCAGGAAGGAAGAAGTGAAACTATTGTTATTTGCAGATGATGTGATTTTATATATGGAAAATCCTAAAAGTTCCATAAGGGGAGTACAGGAAACAATAGAGGAGCTTGGAAGAATGGCAGGATACAAGATCAACAAACAGAAGTCCATTGGACTGTTATACACATCGGACAGGACCACGGAGGAGGAGATCAAAAAGGTGGTACCCTTCACAATAGCCAAACACAAATTGAAATATCTAAGGATTTACCTGACTAAAAGAAGAAAAGATCTATATGGGGAAAACTACAGAGCACTATTACAAGAAACGAAGAGTGACCTCAACAAATGGAAGAATATCCCCAAAGGACAAGTACAACCTGAGTCCGCTGAGGTAAGCTTTAAAAAAAAAATGCAAAAGGGGCATAGGGAAAAAGCTACTGTATACAAACATTCCTGGGGTGAGGACCAGGTAATGTGGCAGGGACCAGACCAAATACAGGTATACACATGGTAGACAACTAAAAGTGAGGTGGGGAAAGGAAAAAAAGCAATAAAAAGGAAAAGGGTAGTGGGTGCACAACGCACTGACCCACCCAAGGGGAGGATATTGTTTCTCTCTCCACAGGAAAAGAAAGACCAGACTTCAACCCAGTGCTCCAAGATGTGAATGCAACATGCTGGCGTGGAGTAGGGAACCAGTGGAGAGGTCTGGGGAGCCAGCCCCAATCCCAACTACTAAGTGGACACCTGCCCTTCTCCCCAGAAGAATTTATTTCAAAAGACGGCATTGAATCTGCAGCTCCGGGAGAGGGACATTTCTGATTGGAGCACACAGGAGCAGATGAAGGGGGAGGAGGAGAGTGGAGCACATCCTGGCCCACCTGACCGTGAGGATGATGTTCCCAATTAGAGCAGCGAGTCCACAGAGTGGACCACATGGCTGGCTGCACTATGATACATGATGCCCTTCACTGACCCATAACCCTACGGGGGACAACAACGGAGACACAGTGTGGGAATTGCACTTGATCTGATCCCGCCACACCAAGGCAAAACACTAAGGGGTTGCAACAGAACAACAAGGGAATAGAGCGGCAAGGTCCCCAGGGAATGTTGAAGGTGTACTTTGGGGCCAGGGCGTGGTGCCCCAACAGACTGGACAGGAAAACACTCCTAAAGGCCAACAAACAATCCTTGAACTAACTATAAGCTTTTCTTTCTTGTGTTTTGTTTTGCTTTTTTCATTGGTTTGTTGTTGTATATTATTGCTTGGCTTTGTTCTGTCTTGTTTTTGTGCATGTTATTATCACTGCAGGTCTGTAAATAAAATAGGCTGGATGAACAATCTGGAGGAGAAAACAATGGGACCGACAGTTCCTGGGGGGCATGGGAGCTGGGGAGGTGGGGGAATGTTAGTGGTGTTAACAAACCCAGGGACAAGGGAACAACAAGCGACCCAAATCTGTGGTGAGGAGGGTGTAGGAGGCCTGGTAGGGCATGATCAATGGTAATGTAACCAAGAGGAATTGCTGAAACCCTGGTGGGGACTGAGCATGACAGTGGGACAGGAGGAAAGTCAAGGGAAAGAGAGGAAAGAGCTGTGAGGCAAAGGGCATTTATAGAGGTCTAGATAAAGACATGTACATATTGCAAATATATTTATATATGAGGATGGGGAAATAGATCTATGTGCATATATTTATAGGTTTAGTATTAAGGTAGCAGAAGGACATTGGGCCTCCACTTAAGTACTCCCTCAATGCAAGAATATTTTGTTCTATTAAACTGGCATTCTATGATGCTAACCTTCCTGATACAACCGCTGAAGACAAAGCAGGTGAATAAGCAAATGTGGTGAAAAAGCTGATGGTGCCGGCTATCAAAAGAGATAGCATCTGGGGTCTTAAAAGCTTGAAGGTAAACAAGCAGCCATCTAGTTCAGAAGCAACAAAGCCCACAGGGAAGAAGCACACCAGCCTGTGTGATCATGAGGTGCGATCACGAGGTGCTGAAGGGATCAGTTATCAGGCATCAAAGAACAAAAAATCGTATCATTGTGTGCTCACCTCCATGACATGATCGCTGAAGACAAATGGGTATGTAAGCAAATGTGGCGAAGAAAGTTGATGGTGCCTGGCTATCAAAAGATATAGTGTCTGGGATCATAAAGGCTGGAAGGTAAACAAGTGGTCATCTAGCTAAGAAACAACAAAGCCCACATGGAAGAAGCACATCAGCCTGTGTGATCATGTGGTGCTGAAGGGATCAGGTATCAGGCATCATTAGAACCAAAAATCTAACCATAGTGAATAAGGGGGTAGTGCAGAGTGGAGACCTAAAGTCCATTTGTCGGCCGTGGACATCCCCTTATAGAAGGACCTCAGGGAGCAGATGAGCCAGGCAGGGTGCGATGTAGCAATGATAAAAATTACAACTTTCCTCTAGTTCCTAAACGCTTCCTCCCCCTCCCACTATCATGATCCAAATTTTACCTTGCAAATCTGGCTAGACCAGAGGATATAAACTGGTACAGATAGGAACTGGAAACACAGAGAATTCAGGGAGGGTGATCCCTTCAGGACCCATGGTGTGAGTGGCGATACTGGGAAGGTAGAGGGAGAGTGGGTTTGAAAGGGGGAACCGATTACAAGGATCTACATGTGACCTTCTCCCTGGGGGACGGACAACATAAAAGTGGGTGAAGGGAGACTTTGGGTAGGGCAAGGTATGACAAAATAATAATTGATAAATTCTCAAGGGCTCATGAGGGAGTGAGGAGCGGGGAGGGAGAAGAAAAAATGAGGACCTGATGCCAGGGACTTAAGTGGAGAGCAAATGCTTTGTGAATGATGAGGGCAATGAATGTACAAATATGTTTTACAAAATTGATGTATGTATGGATTGTGATGAGTTGTATGAACCCCTAATAAAATGATTTTAAAAAATATCTGTTAATATAATCAAGTTGATAATATGTTCCCAGGTAGAGGTAAATGTTTTAATTTACAAATACAATATTAAGGAAACTACTGGATAAACATAACTACACATATATTTTAATATTTAAAATTATATTTCATAGATACCTATAAGTATAGTTTCCAGTAGTTTTCATAGGATTGCATTTGTAAATTTAAAGAAACGTTTACTATGTCATTTTATTGCAAAACACTTTTCTAAGACAAAAAAATTAATTTTCAGTCTTAAGATCAACACCAACAACAACGGCACTTATTTCAGTCTGAGTTTCGTTACCAGCTGGTGCTAGCCAGAACCCTTGATGGCTCTGCTTTACTGTCTTATTTGTAAACAGGAATCATATTCTCTTGTATTCATTTTCCATGGCTACTGTAATAAATGACCACAAACCACTTAATGGTTTACAACATCAAAAATTACTTTTCTTACTGTTTGGAGGTCAGAAGTCTGACATAGGTCTGAGGGCTGAAATCAAGGTATCGACAGAGCTGTGTTGCTTCTTGAAGCTTCAAGGAGATCATTGATTGCCTTGCTGTTTCCGGTTTCTAGAAGCTGCTCCCACTCCTTGGCTTCTTGTACATCTTCTATCTGTAAAGTCAGCAACAAAGCTCCCTCTGATCTAGCTTTCTTAGTCTCCCTCTCTCTGTGAGCCTTACAGTACTCCTCCTGTTAGGGACCCTGTGAATCCTTAGGGCCTACCTTAATAATTTAAGACAGCCTTCCTGTCAACTTATTAGCTGCCTTAAGTTTATCTGCAACTCTGCCTTGCTGTGCCACTTATTTATAGGTTCCAGGGATTAGGACATGATCATTTTGGGGGATAGGGAAGGGGTTATTATTCGGCCTCCCACACTGCTATCTCCATTTTACCTGGTGGTTGTTTTTGGGTGCCCTCAGGCCGATCTTATTCCTAGTGACCCTGCGTACATTAGAATGAAACTGTGACCAGTCAGGCCTGTGCCATTCTCGCAGTCGCCCCCCTGCCTGAGCCATTGTGGCAGCCACGGTGTCAGACTGTCTTTGGGCCTTTTCTCTTTTTTGCTGCCTTTTTACTTTACCAAGCATGCTGTCCTCCTTCAGGGACTGGTCCCTCCTAATAACATGTCCAAAGTAAGGGAGATACAGTCTCAGCCAGCTTACTCATAAGAAGCAGTCAATGTTTCTCAACATCAAGCTTGCTTGCTCTTCAGGCCATCTGTCACCTAGCCATGAGTTTCCTTAGCACCCAAATTCAAAGGTGTCCATTCTTTGTTGGCTTTACTTTTTCATTGTCTATGGCTCACATGCAAATGAGGTATGCTTGGGTCAGGCACACCCCAGTTAGCAAATGTTTGCTTTTTAGCACTTTGAAGGTGTCTTTTGCAATAGATTGGCACAATGACTTCTTGGCTGCTACTTGCAGGGGCTTCGAATGTGGGTCCAAGAAGAGTAAGATTCTTGACAAGGTTAGTGTCTTTGCTCTTTACAATGATGTTGATTTTGGTCCGGCTATAAGCATTTTTGTTCTCTTTATGAAAAGGTGTAATCCCTATGGAGGTTGTGGTCTTTCCCTTCATCAGTAAGTGCTTTAAGGAATTTCTGCTTTCAGCAAGCAAGGCCATGTTATTTGCATATTGCTGGTTATTAATGAGTCTTCCTCCAACCCTGATGTCACATTCCTCACATAGTCCAGCTTCTCGGATTACTTGCTCTGCACACAGGCTAAAGAAAGGTAGTGAAAGGATACAGCATCGACACCCAGCTTTCCTCATTTTAAGCCACTTGGTATCACCTGGTCCTATCGGAGTAACTGCCCCGTGGTGTATGTACACGTTCCACATGAACACAATGAAGTGTTCTTCGATTACTACAATTTGAAATGTTTTGAATAATTTGTTTTAATGTCACACAAAAGGCTTTTGTATAGTCAACAAAACACAGATAAACATATTTATGATGTTCTCCGATTTCAGCCAAATCACATCTACTATTAGAAATTATAATTCTCTCACGTCATCTCCTCCTCTGAATCAGTCTTGAATTTCTAGAAGGTCCCTGTTAATGCATGCCTGCAGCCATTGTTGAGTTCTATTTAGCAAAATTTTACGTGCATGTGATTATAGTGATACTGTTAAGCAATTTATGTATTTTCTTGGGTCACCTTTATGTTGAATGGATCTTTTCAAGTTGCTTGGCCAGGCAGATGTCTTCTAAATTTCTCAGTACAGACTAATGGGTGCTTTCAGGGCTGCATCGGTAGGTTGCAGCATTTCTGTTGGTAGATTGCCAATTTCCGGGGCCTTGTTGTTTCTTTTCTTTGCTGCTTTGCAGCCCGCACATCTTTCTTTAGTGCCACTGGCTCTTGATCAGCTCCTAGCTCCTAAAAAGGTTGAAGTACTACGGCCTCGTTATTCCTTCCATCTTCTTTTAGATACGTCCGGTGCCATTCAATTTTCTACTCAGAGAAACTTCTAGTACTGCAGCCAAGGTTTGAAGTTGTTTTTCGGTTCTTTCAATTCAGAGACACTGAAGACGCTCTTCCCTTGTAGTTCAATAGCTCCAGTTCTTAGTGCCTTTCATTTTCATACTTTCCCTTGCCTTCTAGAGCTGCCCTTCAGAACCTTTTGTTCAGCTCTTTATTTAATCATTTCTTCGCTTTATTTTAACTTTTCTGTCATTGGCTGCTTTAATCAAAAGCAAGATGTTCATAAAACTGAGAGTTGTAAGCTGTTGGGAGCCGATAGCCATTAAGACCCTGGCCTCAGACACATAGCAGAAACTTGGCCGCTTTGTAACAGCAAGGCTTTGTTTCCTGCCCAACTTCGCCCCCACATTCCAAGCTACATAATGATAAGTTCACCCGTACGTCACCACAGACGTCTTTGAGTACTGTTGCGCACCCTTTGCGCCTTATTGGGAACATGTGGCTGATTGGTTGTTACACAGTGTGCTTCATTGGAATATGTACTTCCCACTTCCTTCTCTGTTGTGAATATATACCCAGAGTTTTGGCAAAATAAAGGGGCTTAATCAGCACTTGTCTTGCCCCATGTCTCTCTTTCTTTTTCCCATCCAGGTTCGTTGCCCCTCCGGGTCACTGCGTGAGGGTCTCGCTGGATGAGACCCTCACAGTAAGCTTTATAGGGGAACTAAGTGGGATTCAACAAGTATTATGGAGACAAGCACTGCATACCTCAGTAAGATGCAGGAAGGGCTTGTTAAACTCACCACAGGAACGTCCAGGTCTCATTATGTCTGATGCCACAACTTAATCTTGAACATGGCAGGCGCCATCTTGTACAGTATGTTTTTTAAATGGGATCTCAGAAGATGACTGCTGTCTAACTGCATCTCTACTCCCTGCCCGGGTGGTATGCCCACCCAGTGCCACTTTAGGACAGAATAGAACCTCTCGGGCGAGGCCCCAAGGTTGTGACTCTTTATGAGAATCTGTCCTTCTCTCGGAGGGCTGGTGGTTTCAAACTGCTGATTTCATGGGTAGAAGCCGACCTTGTGGTTAGAGACCACTGTGCCACCAGGGCTCCCTGTGGTCCCTAGAAGTCCGAGGAATCACAAGCACCAGCTAGCATTACACACTTCATCAAAGAGAAGCAGTCCTATCCATTACAACACGGGTGAGTTAATTAAATGTTTGGCCACCATGACCCTTGAATGATGTTATAAATATGCAAATGCCTTTGTCAGAAAAAAAAAAGGTTCCCACCTCTGTCTATGCAGGACTTTAAAAACATTCTCACATCAACCAAACTCACTGCCATTGAATCAATCTTGACTCATAGCGATCCTATAGGACAGAGTAGCCACCTTTGTGGGCTTCCATGGTTGTAAATCTTTAGGGGAGTAGAAACACTCAGCTTTCTTCCTTTGAGTAGCTGGTGGTTTTGAACTACTGACTTCCTGAGTAGAGGCTCGATGTTCAACCCACTAATTATATGATGCTTTTCTTTAAAAGTTTATAGACCAGAACTTAAAATGAAATTCTTAAAAGAAATTATAAATATGTCCTATGAATGACTCAAACAATTGATATGAAATTTTAAGTGTGTTCCTCTTCATGTTATTTTCAATTGCACTCTGCGCCCAGGTAGGACACTATGGAAACGAACCACGTTTGTTTCACAAACTTATCAAAAGCTTCATGGTGGATATCCTTCTCATCACATGGCCTCAGCTGACTTGGAATTTAATTACATAAACTCTGACCATGAATTGAGAATGGAGTACAGATTGTAGCTTTATCCACGAGCGTAGGTCTTCATACCAAACAAATATGCCAACAAATGCTAAACAAATACTAAACAAAAACCAATATTTCTGCTTACTATGAATTTTAAAGAATGAGACAGGCTGTTGGCTCCTGTCCCAAATCAACCCTGAAGAAACTGTGGAATCCAGAGGAAAAATGGATGAAAGGAACCAGCAGTAGCTGAACTCCATGAAAAAAACATGTGGGAGGACAGCACTATCTCTTCACCTGGATATGTAGGTGACTGAAACCAAGGGTGGATGGTGACAGTCAAGGATTTGTTGGAGGAGCATAATGGTTACGATGAAAAATAGCTTACACATAGGTGGAACTTGATCACCCAGTTCAAACATGCATGGCAGTTGGCTTGCAGGCATAAGTAGTTTTATAGCAAGAGGTGTTGTGCTAGGTGCAGTCGGACAGGTACCACGTCCTTGTGATCCATAGTCCAACAGAGAGAAATATTGCCTGGTCGGGCACCCTCCTCTATTTGCTAAGTCCATGCCCATCTTTGCAGCCACTGGGTCAATCTGTCTTTTTGAAGGTCTTCCTCTTTTTTGCTGCTTCTCTACTTTACCAAGCATGATGTCCTTTCCAGAGACTGGCCTCTCCTGACAACATGCCCAAAGTGCATGACATGAAGTCTCATTCTCCTTGCTTCTAAGGAGCCTTCTGGTTGCACCTCTTCTAAGAAAGGTTTGTTCCTTTGGTAGTCCTTGGATCTTTGAATATTATTCAATACAACCACAGTTTAAACACATTGATTCTTATTTGTCCTGTATTCAATGTGTGACTCTCATATGAACATGAAGTGATTGAAGATACAATGGCTTGGGTCAGGTGCTCCTTAGTCCTTAAAGCAACATTCGCACTTTTAAACATTTCAATGGATCTTGTGCAGCAGATTTGCCCCATGAAACACCTCACTTGGTTTCCTGATTACTGATTCCATGGAAGTTGATTGAGGGGCCAAGCAAGGTGAAATGCTGGACAATTGTCAGGATGTTTGTTTTCTTTTCATTGAGTTGTGATCCACACTGAAGACAGCAATCTTTGATCTTCATCAGCAAGTGCTTCAAGTCCTCCTCACTTTCAGTAGGCAAGATGCTGCCAGCTGCAGATCACAGGTTGTTAATAAGCCTTCTTCCAATCCTGATGCCACATTCTTCATCACATAGTCTGTCTTCTATGATTATTTGAATAAGAATGGTGAAAAGATACAACCCTGGGACATACCTGTATTTATACGGTTAGACTAGAGAAACAAATTCATAGACACCCATGTATATCTAAGAAAGAGCTTTATGTACAAGAGCAGTTGAATATTGAGAAAACATCTGAGCCCAGTCTAGATCAAATCCATAAGTTGAATATTAGCCCATATGTTTGATATCAATCTATAAAGTCTTCTTCAGAATCACAAAACACATGCAATGATGCCAAATGCAGGAAGGTCACAGGCCAGTGGGTCGGAAGTCCTGTGGATTCAGTGGTGTAAGCATCTCAGCGCTGGCAGGACTATCCACGTGGCTTCTCTGGCTGCAAGGCTCTAGCATAGTTACATGTGTCTTGTCAGCAGAGCATCACCCAGGGAGTTAACATAGAGAGAGAGTGTGTCTCCCACCTCCAAGGAGGAAGTACATGAGTTCCCAGAATCCTCAGGAGAAGACTATGTCCACACTGAGGCCTCATTGGCTGAATCCTGACTGACAGACTAGACTGCATCCCTACACTCTTAATCCTCAAATTGACACCAGATTATGTAACCAACACAATGCCTTTTCTGATTTAAAATCATTCAGTATCCCCTTGTTCTGTTCGCACGCTGACTCTTGATCCATGTACAGTTTCTGCACAAGCATCATGAAATTCCCATTCTTCTTAAGGCTATACATAGGTGGTTATGGTCTACACAATCAAATGCCTTTGAATAGTCAATAAAATATAAGCAACCATCTCTCTGCTATTCTCTGCTTCCAGACACCAGCAATTATATCCCTTGTTTCATGACATCTTCCACATCTAGCCTGAAGTTCTGGCAGCTCCCTGTCAACTGTTACCTTCAGCAAAACTTTATTGGATGTGATATCAGTGATAAGGACTACCCAACCCAACCCAACCCACTGCCATTAATTCCATCTGATAGTAACTCTGCAGGACCCATCGGGTTCCTAAGGCTGTAATTTTCATGGAATCAGATGCCTCAAACTTCTCCTGCAAGCAGCGGGTGGGTTCTAACTGTGGACCTGCGCTATCAATGTAATGCTTAAGCTACTGCACTACACGTGCTCCTCGGGCAGACCGAAGCACAGGGAAAAAAAAGGTGTCTATTTACGAGAGATTGTGGGAGCTATGTTATTTGTTGGAAACCACCATCATTGTAGTCCCTGAGCACCCAAACCACAGGAGTTAAAGGGACACGGGAATGAAGAGATTTTGAATGTTTCAATGATAATTTTCCTCAAATAAGCCTTATGACTCAGGGCAATGTTGGGGTACATGTCTAAGCTATCAGATCCAACCCACTGCCACTGAGTAAGCCTTTAGAGGGTTTCTGAGGCTATAAATCGTTGCACGAAAGCAAGGATATCTCAGACGCCATTCCCTGAGGAGGACTGTCTCTCCAGATATGGAAAGGATAAACCCAAATCAAGCCCACTGCCACTGAGCTGATTCTGACTCCAAACTCCAAGGTTTCTGAGCTTATACATCTTTACAGGAGCAGACAGTCTCAATATTTTCTCATGAAGTGGCTGGTGGATTTGAACTTCGGATCTTGCAGTTAGCAGTTCAATACCTAATCCACACTATCATCGGCCCTTCTAGTATGTATAGTTCAATATTATTATGAACATCCAATAATGAGGAGATGAAAGCATAGTGCTTATTAGCACAGGCCTTAAGTGCTTATTAAATATCAAACTGTTAAGGTCAATTGAACTTGCATGATAAACGGTTTACATTTTTGCTCTTTATCTTCAATAAGAAAAGTTTTTATAACAAAGAAAGAAGAAATAAATGTTATTTATGAAGATGATGTATTCTTACATGGAAATCTGTGAGTAAGCCTACAAGCAAAATTACTCAAGTCATCCTTTCAGAGAATGTACGTAAATAACATCGTTGTACAGTCCTACAGGTTGCTTGGGCAAATGAACATGGGCAAGGGATCCTTGAAACAAATCATACAGAGAAAATGAACTCAGAGACTTCAAAAAATATCTCGGCATCTATTGGTTGGGCCACTGAATTAAAATCAAACCATATTCTCACAATTCATTTCATTCCTTTGCATTGATTCTGACTCATAGTAACCTTATAGGACTGAATAGAACTGTTTAATAGTGTTTTCAAGTCTGTAAATCTTTTTAAAAATCATTTTATTGGGGGCTCATACAGCTCTTATCACAATACATACATGCATCCATTGTGTCAAGCACATTTGTACATTTGTTGCCATCATCATTTTGAAAGCCATTTCTTTCTACTCGAGCCCTTGGTGTCAGCTTCTCCTCCCGCCCCCTCCCTCATGAACCCTTGGTAATTTGTTGTCTTTAAATCTTTACGGAAGCATCTTTAGTGGAGTGCCTGCTGTATTCAAACTTCTGACCTTCAGGTTAGCAGCCTGATATCTAACCGACTGCATCACCAGAGCTCATTAAGGATAAAGAAAATAATAATTTATCAAGGGTTCACGAGGGTGGGAGGGTGGGGAAGGAGGGGAAAAGGAGGGGCTGATACCAAGGGCACAAGTACAAAGAAAATGTTTTGAAAACAATGATGGCAACATATGTACAAATGTGCTAGCTACAATTGATGTATGGATTGTTATATGAGTTGCAAGAACCCCCAATAAAATTATTTATTAAAAAAAGTATATGGAGAGAGATACGTAAAATTTATCAGCTGGTCTTAATTATGACCAATAAGGAGAAATTTGAGATGGGAAATAGGAAAGCCTTGAGATACAGCAACTTTCCCCTAATCATTTAACTGGGAGCTAATCCAGACATTATATCATTCCATAGTTCAGTTGCTACCACAATCAGTTTGAAAACATTTTCTTTCTTCTTGAACTCCTTGATACCATATTTTCGTTATTCCTCCACCTCCCCACAGTACCCCACTCTCCCAGGAAACCTTATTCTAATTGTTGTCTCTACAGGTTCATCAGTTCTGGGGTTCATATACCAAAAAGCAGAACAACACACACCAAAGATTCAAGAAGGCTATTCTCAATGACAAAACACATCAGAGGTAAACCTCAATATGCAGAAAAACACAGAAAATATTAAAAATTAGATCAAGCCCTTGCCCTGGTAGCATAGTAGTTACAAGTTGGGCTGTGGTCCACAGGTTAGCAGTTCAAAACCACCGGCTGCTCTACAGAAAAATTAGATCAGGCCCAAAGTGTATCAGAGGGGAAATCAAGTGATAGGTTTTAACTGCTCAAGTCAGGTTCATCATTTTAATCCACTATAGTAATTTCTCTAATACTCTCTGTTTAGTAACAGTTTTATCCCATACTCTCAGTGAATCCTGGGCTTTCATTGCTATCCAAAGCCCTCTGCAAACAGCAACCTTACAATTTAGACTCTGATACTATTCTTCCTTCGGTTTTGGATTATATGATCTACAATCCTTGAGTCGCAGATGTTGGTGTGCTTCTTCCATGTGGACTGCGTTGATATCTCACTTAGATGGCTGCTT
This sequence comes from Tenrec ecaudatus, assembly GCF_050624435.1. NCBI lineage: Eukaryota > Metazoa > Chordata > Mammalia > Afrosoricida > Tenrecidae > Tenrec > Tenrec ecaudatus. The sequence continues at coordinate 95,531,860 of NC_134536.1, forward strand.
GTTTAGAAACAAGCCTTTAAGACCCCAGATACTATTTTATCTGATTGCTGGGCGTCATCTAATTTCTTCACCACACTTTGATATAGCACCCATATCTTGTATGTTTCCTTCATAAGGGTCATGATATAAGAACTAATTGTTCTTAGATTGGAACTGGGATTAATGTGAGCCTAAAATTCATTTCTGGATCTATGTTTTTTATCTGACTCAGGCTCCCCTTACTAATTTATGGTAGAGAATATGATCGTTCATCTCCCTATAGCATAAGGATCTTCTGTTAAGAGTATCATTGATCATCCCATGGTACTAAGTTTTAAAATATGGTTGAGAGCGGGAGAGTGAATCAGTGTTGGTTAACTACATATTGAAGCACCCAAATTATTCACTTGAACAGAATAAATCCTATGGGGCTGGATGCTATTTACACCAACAATTGGAGTTGGTTGTCGGCAAGCCCTGATGTTCTATGGCCCTTGGTCTGGATCCTCAGGGCTATCTTCAGCCAGTGTGGCTTATTTGGTGCATATTACCAGGCATACTCTCCACTAGAGCCCTTCCTTCAAAGTATTGTTAGTAATTTTTCCCCACTTAGAAGATGGTCCTCCCCACTTTTTCTACCAACAGACATGTACTCGTCTTCCCCCAGATGGGTCTGGTCCCTCCCTTTCCCCTCTCTTGACTTGACTTTCCCATCAGAATCCTCCATCCTTCTGGTAGCCATGTCTGCCAGCCTGCGGGGACCTGGTCATAACTTTGCATGGCAGCCACTGAGTGGTCATTCTCCCCTCCTTTGACGATCTAATCTCAGCTGACACGTGAACCCCTCCATCAAAGTGACCTTCAAGGTGCTCACCTAGAGAGGAGAGTGCATGGTTCAGTGGCACCAGTCAGGCTCTCTACCAGGCTGTCTGGCCACCTGGCCACACAGCACCTTTTAAAAATGACAATTAAAAGGACAAACTACAGGAATGTCGTGTGAGTTATATAATAAATAGCCATACACTTATCCATCATCCGGGTTTAAAAATTGTTCCCATTTTACCTGGGAACTCTCACTTTAACAATAAGAGTTTGATAGGTCAAAATTAAAGAATTGAAGCTACATATTAGGATAGCATAGCCCTCTGATTTTACATCATATTTGGCAGTCACTTTGTGCAATTCATTGCCTATTACAGGTGTATTCCTTTCTGAGTATTTAATGAGTTTTCTTCATTTCTGAAATTCTCCTCTTCAAAACAAGTAGGTGCCCATTTGTGGAGTACACCATTTTTGTCAATACAAAGAGAGATCAATTGAATAAAATAGTTTTTTATCCGAGAACCCCTTACAGAGAAAAGGAAGGAAATCAATGTTTTGATATTTATTGAGATGGAAAGGAATGATTTTTGAGAAGTATCTAATTTATTTCCACAATATAATAGGGTGACCTCTATTTTAAAATAAAATTAGAATTTATAAATGAAAAAAATTACACCTTTATATAATATTCTTCCTTCCAAGAACCCAAAATTCTTTTAAATTTATTTCTTCATTTATTTTCACAGCAACTCTGTGATATAGGGGAGGCAGGGTAGGTATTATTTAATGAGCAACAGTCCAAAAGGAAAATATTTTTTGGATATTTTATTTTAAAGTTGAAAGAACAGATACTATTGTCTCTTGCTGTGAATTATGAACACCATAAAATATTGGAGCATATAAAAATACAAATTTCCCAATGTATGTAGTCCTTTTATCTTGTGAATTTATATATTGATGCTTATAACCTGGAGAGTAGAAAAAATGAAACACATAAAACACTATATGCTTTGTTTTGTGACTGCAGATAGCTGCAATATGTCACTATGCCTCTGAAAGCCAAGCATTTATTTATAGTAAACCCTAAATACATAAAATCAAATGCAATCTCTTCCTTGGTGAAAGTAGTATAGAGGAGAATGTTAGCAGGCTTGATAAATTCCTGTTAGATACAAATCAGAAAGATTATTAAAGTTGTTTAAGGCAATAAATGCTATTTTCCCTGTAATTCCCATTGAACTGCTTGAAATAGTGTCTTTCTCTGAAGACTGTACATCCAATTGTTATTAGTGATGATCTATTTTTATTTTTGAGGAATTACAGATTAATTTATGGAATTTCCCCCCCTATTTGGGGGCAATAGTTTTATATTAAGAAAAATAAGAAACACACACACATACATATTTTAAATTACTTTATTGGGGGTTCTTACAGCTCTTTTAACATTTCATACATCAATTGTATCAAGCAAGCATCTTTGTACATATTATTGCCATCATCATTTTCTAAATATTTACTTTTTATTTGAATCCTTGGTATCAGCTCCTCTTTTATACCCTCCCTTCCACCCTTCCGTTCTCATGACCCCTTGATAAATTATGAATTATTATTGTTTTCGTATCTTAGACCAACCGCTGTCTCCCTCCCCCCACATTTCTGTTTATTCCCCTGGGGGAAGGGGATTAATCATCTATTATTGTAATCCATTCCCCCTTCTTCCTCTCCTCCCCACACTTTCTCTCTACCCTCCTGGTATAGCTACTCCAATTTCTGTTCTTGAGGGGTTTATCTGACCTGGATTCCACGTGTTGTGAGCTCTTATCTGAACCAGTGTACGTGCTTCAGTCTAGCCAAAACTGACAGGCAGGACTGGGGTCATGATAGTTAGGGGTGAGGAAGCCTCAAAGAACCAAAGGAATATTGTGTGTTTCTTTAATGCTATACTGCATCCTGGTTGACCATCGCTTACTTGTGACCCTTCTGTGAGGACATGTCCTATTGTCTACAGATGGGTTTTGGGTCTCTGCTTGGACCCCACTCATTCTCAACAATATGGGTGTCTTGGTTCCCCCTCTACCCCCCAGTTTTGGATCTTCTGTTGCCTGTTATCTGATTCTGTCGACATCATATGACCAATAGACTGGTGTGCTTCTTCCATGTGGGCTTGTTGCTTCTCAGCTAGATGGCCCCTTGTTTAACTTACAGCCAGCTTTTAAGACCCAGACCCTATATCTTTTGATAGCTTGACACCATCTGCTTTCTTCACCACATTTGCTTATGTACCCATTTGTCTTCAACAATAGTGTCAGGACAGTGAGCATCACAAACTGCCATGTTGTTAGAACAAAGTGTTCTTGCATTGAGGGAGGACTTGAGCAGAGGCCAAAAATCCATCCACTACCTCAATTGCCATATCAATATATGTCTATAGGCAATACCTTTACTTTTATTAATCAATATATTTACATAACTGCACACATATGTTTAAACTTCTATCCATAATTTCTTCCTAGATCTTTCCTCTGAAGAAATGCATATTTTTGAAAAAGAAATAATATTTTTCTGAACACTTGGAAATTTATTTGTAGGAGGAATCCAATCCAAACCATATTATCAGGAAAATGAAAGACTATTTGTTGGATTTTAAAGTTATTATCCTTATAACTTGAATGTTTAAGGATTTAGTACTTTGATACATTAATAATTATGTGTCAAGCACTCTCTATACGATTAACATCTTAATATGTGTTGTGAAGGAGTTTGAGGTAGTTAGTTTATTGTGCCAAACTGGCTGATAAACCGAGGGATAAATGGCTCAATGAGCCTCGCCTTTCAAGTTCTCAGGTCTCTTGCTTTCTGATGGTCGATCCAGGGTGCAGCTGCCTTAGCCAGTTCCCTGTTTTAGCTTGCAAGGCTCACTTCCTGCAAGACATCCCTGAGGAGAAGCCACATGGACCTACTCTGATGCAGCCCTGGGTGCTGGAGCAGCTGTGTGGAGACCCCTGCCAGCAGTGAGATGCTTACACGTTCACTGACTCAGTTTTCCTCCTGCAGTCGGCATCATTGCATCCATTTTGTGAGATGGAGGAGGACTTTGTAGATTGGTATTGGGCATATGGGTTAATGGGTTAATGTTGGACTTGTGGGCTTGGGCAGCACTGGGTTGGGATGTTTTCTTGATGCACACTTAATCTTTATATAAAACTCTCTCTTATACATGAGTTGCTGTGGATTTGTTTTGCTAAAGTATCTAGACTAACACAGAGTCCCTGTGTAGCGCAAATAACTAGTACAAATGGTTGAGAATCTTGAATGCTATCCATTTGGTTGATAGTTTGAGTCAACACGCAGGTGCTTTGGAAGAAAGGCATGGTGATATACTCAAAAGTCATTTACTGAAAATTCTGTGGAGCAAAGTTCTATTCTGACATGCATTGGTTCTCCATGAGTTTGACTTGATAGCATTAAAAAATTGTATTGTGGGGAGTGGAGGGGGGAGAAAAGTCATGGAATTTTCTTGTAATGAGCAGATCAGCCGTTAAGACAAAAATGTACCTGTGTTAGTCTGGGTAGAGTAGATAAACAAATTAATAGACACTCATGCGTATAAGAAAGAGCTTTATATAAAGAGTAATTGTACATTAAGAAAACATCCCATCCAACTCCAGATCAAATCCATAAGTCCAATATTAGCCTCTATGTCCAATACCAATCTGTAAAGTTCTCTTCAGACTCATGACACACATGCAATGATGCCAAATACAGGAAGACCCCAGGCTAGTGGTGGAAAAGTCTTGTGGATCCAGTGGCATTGTAAGCATCTCAGTGCTGGTAGGGATCTTCATGTGGCTCTTTCAGCTCAGGGCACGAGCATAGTTCCATGTGTCTTGTAAGCTGCAATGTCTCCCAGGGAGTGAGGGTGTATCTCACCTCTAGCAAGATATTTATCTCCTTAGTGCTTCCAAATTAGGTCATCAAGTTGTGATCTGAGTGACAGGCTAAATTCCACCCCTTCACTCTTAAACCTCAAATTGACAACAGATTATGTAACTATCACAGTATCTATATTGAAAAGTAGAGAACAATCACATTTCACTGACTATCACTGAAACTGTAGTGAAGAAAGAGTTCAAGGATGAAGCAGCTAAAGAGTTTGTGAAAAAGATAATGAACTTGGCATTAAAAGAAGTATGATCAAGTATCTTTGAAAATCAGGACAGTAGAGGAATTGAATTTTTATGTGTTAGATAACACATAACCTAACAACAACCAACCACACCAGGAATTAAGCTATATGCAAATGATACAATCTTTGCTTGCTGAAAGCAAAGAGGTCTTGAAGTATTTACTGATGACTGCCCACCCAAAGCTTCAGCCTTCAATATGAATCACACCTCAACATAAAACAAAACTAATCACAACATGCACATTAAGCAGTATCATGAAAATGGAGAAAAGACTGCAGTTTTCAAAGATTTCACATTACCTTGATTTACAATCAACACCTGTGGAAACAGCAGTCAAGAAATTACGACACATTGCACTGAGTAAATCTGCTCAGCACAAGACCTCCTTAAAGGGTTAAAAAGAGCAATTAGTTTTTACATCATTGCCCTGCTCAATACTCACCTTCATGAAGGCAACAGCTATAGCAAAATGTGGTGAAGAACTTAGATGGTGCCCGGCTGTCAGATAAAATAGTGTTTGGGGTCTGTAGGGCTTGTCTCCAGACAAGCAGCCATCTAAGTGAGATCCAACTAAGCCTCCATGGAAGAAGTCCACCAACATCAGTGACTGAAGCATTGGAAATCATGTAATCCAAAGCCAAAGGAATAGTAGCAGAGCCTAAATGGTGAGATTCTTATTTGCAGAAGGCGATAGATGACAGTGGAAGTCCAAGAGCCATTTGTGAGATCTACACAGGAAAGAAGTCTCTGGTGATTTCCTTCTATCCATAATTTAGGGATGGGAATAAACTGGTTACCAAACAGAGTGCATTGAAGAGATGGCCATTGGGAGCAAAAAATATTGGCAGCTGATGGCCCCCCTCTGATGTATGTTGGGCCTGATCTGATTTTCAACATTTCTGTGTTTTCTCTCTCATATTGGGGTAAACTTAGATGTATTTTGGCTTTGGGGGTGACACTCTTAAGCTTTTGTTATATGTTTTTCTGTCTATCAACCCCTAATGATGAGTCAATAGAGACTGAGAATAAGGGTTTGGGCGTGGGGGTAGGAAGGGGGGTGGGTGGGGGGAGGCTGAAAGGGAGCTGTGTCAAAGAGTTCAAGAAGGAAGAGAATGTTTGAAACTGCTTGTGGTGGCGATTGTGTCATATTGCTTGATGTGATTGAACTATGGAACATATAATATCTGTATTAGCTCCCATAAAATGATTTTTGGAAAGGAAAAAATTGTGTTACAGATCACTTTGAGGACTAGGCTGCACCCAGTCCAAGCCATGGTATTTTCATTGCCTCCTAAGCATGTGAAAGGAGAACAGTGAATAAAGAAGCCATTGTATAATCAATCTCTTCAGGGGTCTTCCTCATTTCCACTGCCTGTCTACTCCACCACGCACGTCATCCTCCCGGGATGGTCTCTCTTGATACCATGTCAAAAGTACCCCCATTCTGACTTTTAAGGCAATCTGAGTGTACTTTTTTCCAAGATAGATTTGCTTGTTCTTTTGGTTATCCATGGCACTCTCAGTATTCTTCTCCAGCACCATAATTCAAATACACCGATTCTTCTTTGGTTTTCCTTATTCAATATCCAACTCTCACATGCATATGAGGTGATTGAAGATACCATAGATTGGGTCAGGTGCACCTTAGTCCTTAAAGTGACATATCTGCTCTTCAAAACTTTAACGAGATCTTATGTGACATATTTACCCCATGAATATGTCATTTGATCTCTTGACTGCTACTTCTGTGGGCATTAATTGCAGATCCAATAAAGATTAAATCCTTGATAACACTGATCTTTTCTCCATTTATCATGTTACCTATGGTCCAGTTATGGTGATTTTAGCTTTCTTTACATTAAGTTGCAACCCATGTTGAAGGCTGCAATGCTTGATCTTCACCACCAAGTGCTTTAAGCCCTTCTCACTTTCAGCAAGCAAGGTGTGTCATCTGTATATTACAGGTTGTTAATAAGCCTTCCTCCAACCCTGATGCCATATTCTTCTTAACATTCATTTTCTCTGATTATTCATTCAGCATTCAGAGTCAGTAAGTATGGTGAGAGGATACAACCCTGATGCACACCTTTCCTGATTCTAAACCACATGGCACTCTTGTTCTGTTCACACAACTGCCTCTCGCTCCATGTACAGGTTCCCCAAGAGCACAATGAAGTGTTCTGCAGTTCCCATTCGCCTCAGTGCTATCCATCATTGCTTATTATTACCACAGTCAAATGTCTTAGCAAAGTCAATAAAACACAGGCCAAGTACTCACTTCTTTGAGACAAGATCCATCTGACATCAGCAATGACACCCCTTGTTCCTTGTCCTCTTCTGAATTCAGCTTGAACTTCTGGCAGCTCTCTGTCAATGGGAACAATGGCAAGGATGACAAAGGACTGGGCAGTGTTTCTTTCTGGTGTGCATATGGTCACTATGAATCAGAACTAACTCAATGGCACACAACAACAACAACAACAACAACCCAGTCAGTGTACAGCTGCAACCATTGTGGAGTAATCTTTAGCAAAATTTGCTTGCATGTGATATTATTCAGAAATCTCCACATTCTGTGGGGTCACCTTTGGAATGGGAAGAAATCCAAGTGACTTCCATATTACCTTGAACCCTTACAGGATTGAAAAAGTCAACCAGTGCTTTCATCCTTAATTTAAGTCTTTGCATAATTGTCAGAAGAATTGTCCAAACATTTTGAAATACTTCTGTCAAAAGATGGAAACCAGACTAGCTTCAGAGATGAGATTAAAGGTGGTGCCTTAAGGGTGCTGGCTTAAGTAGCTGCTGGGTTTGCCTAGAACCTATTCTAGGGAGGGCTCAGAGACTAGTAAGTAAAGTGTTATTCTTCAATTCTAGAAATAGCATCCGAAAGAAATCTTTGTCTGTGGTTAATGCAGGAAAACAAAAAGAAGTTTATGACAAAAAAAATTGACCTTTGGGTGAGGCCCATGCTGGGCAGCAATGGGCAGCACATAAACCATCATCACACTCAATTATTGAAATGTTATTGCCAAGTAATTTGCAATCAGACCTGCCAAACCCTGTGATGTTTTTTAACCTCTAAACCAAACTGCAGCTCCATGTGGAATGCTAGTAATTAGCATATAATCCACCTGGAACCAACGCATTGATGACGTATTTCAGAGTTAATGACCCTTCGTAAACACTGATTATATTGACTACCTTTTGTTTTGTTTTCCTTTTCTAACTTCTAAAGCAACCTGCATGTGTCACACAATTACTGTGGCATTCGTAGGAGACCAGCAGAATCTTCTTGCAAACACATCTGCAAGAAGGTTATCAAGGTACTCAACATCAAGTTGCTAACTTAGAAGCAACAGTCAGGGAAAGTACCACACACGCTTTATCCATAAACTTAGACTACATAAGCTTTTCATGGGGACATTTCTTGATTATTTCTCTCAGTTGTGAGCACAGGGCCTTATACACAAAAGGTGATAGATAGGCCATTTTCAATTTAATTCCAAGTTAGAATGGTTAGGATGATGACCGACCTAGTGTTAGCAGTGGCCTGACCCATCGCATGGAGTTAGGGAAGGCCAGGGTCACCACGGTGGTCAGGCAAGTTGTGTATTGTACATGCCCCAGAGGGGAGGGATTAACAGACAGACCAGATCTATGCTTTTACAATGAAAAGTATCTGGCAGATCCAAGAAAAGTATCTTGTTCTAACAAAATCAGTCTCATGGCCTTTTTTGGCAGAAGGAAGTAAAGTTCTAGGGAGAAGTGCCTTTACTAATTCACACGAAAGCAGTGCCATCACGTGGGCTCACAGGAACCTTGGCAGCCTCCGGACAGAGGAGGTGATGGATGGGCACTCAAATTTAGAAGCATTTCAGACCCTTTAATTTTTGGCAGTAGGAGAAGGGGTCGTGAGAACTGTGATTAAACATTGTATTCATTGGTTATATTTGCGGGGAAAAGATTAGGAGTCAGTATACTGTGCTATGTCAATGTGATACATGATAAAACCCTTTCATCTCCATAACTCACATCTCCCTCATTGATCTCCAAAAATTAAAATGAAAGAAAACCAATAAATTAATCTTTCTATCTACACACTAATGCAGGTGGAAAGTGGGCCGGGAAGATTGGACAGCTCCACTTCTTTTGTATCCAAAGCAGAGCATGAACAAGGTAGAACTTTCTAAAGGTTAAATATATATATATATATATATATATATATATATATATATATATATATATATATATATATAGAGAGAGAGAGAGAGAGAGAGAGAGAGAAAGGAAATCTTCATGAAAAACGGACAAGCAAACAACAGAACTGGGATCATCAGTTTGCAACCTGTGGGTCGCGACCCCTTTGTGAGGTCGAACGAAGCTTTAACAGGAGTCGTCTGATTCATAACAGTAGCAAAATTATAGTTATGAAGTAGCAACAAAAATAATTTTATGGTTGAGGGGGTCACCACACCATGAGGAACTGTATGAAAGGGTCGCGGCATGAGGAAGGTTGAGAACCACTGTTGACTCCTGGGTATCAAATACAGTAGAACCCCAGACCTCAGCACTAATCTGTTCTAGAAGGAGCGTCGAGATGCGATACGGTTGAGGTCCAAATCAATTTTTCCATAAGAAATAACTGAAAATGGATTAATCCATTCTTGATCATCAACGTTTTACGCTCACTTTGCCTTTTTATACAGAACATTACACAGAAATTTCAACAAAAGTAAGCTCAGAGTTAAATAATATAATTTAAATAAGAAACACAATATTAAAAAAAATTTTTAACAACTGCATTACGGCCCATACCTTGAAGATCTGGATCTGTGGACACGGATGCGGAGAGGAGGTGTGGAGAGAGCGTCCTTGTTTGGAAGGAGATCCCCTTCCATCCAATCAACCGGCAGCTGCTTCTCAGGAGTTTTTTCCCTCTTTGCATTTTTCACTAGGACCTGGCTGGCTTTCTCTTAAATAAAAAAAAAAAAATCTTTCAAATGCGGTCTGCTGTTGGCGTTTCCTTAACTGTTTTCTAAAAGGGTTTATTGAATTATCATCAACAATATCATGATGATTGTTTAAAAAATCTTTCTTAGGACTCATGTTTTTTATCTAAAAGCAGTACAAAAAGCCACAAAACCTAAGGAAATTATAGCAAACCGCTTGGAACACAGCTGCAAAAAGTTTAAAGCACACGAACTAACAAAGTCAATCAACGCTGAGTGAGCGAAACACAAACTGCTTTTGGTAACAAAAATCACCTGCGTCGGGTCAGCGTCAGATGTTTTGTTCGAGCTCCGATGCAAAATTTTCTCAACATTTCACGTTGAAATCCGATTATGTTGAGGACGGGTGCAGTCCAGTACCGGGTTCTGGGGTAACAGGCGTTCTCGGGAAGCCCCGCTGTGGGCTCCTCCAGGAAAGGGATTTGTGATTAGGCTTGGGAGAGCACGGGGCAGCCCACTGATTGGCAAGTTTGGGTGAAGGGCGTGACGTGGCCTCTGACCTATGTGAGAGGCTTTGGCGTGTGTGGGAAGTTGGTGGGGGGTGAGGAGGGGCGTGGACGATGTCTGTGAGCAAGAGGCATAAGACAGAAACGTTTGTAAATGCCAAGCGCTGTCCCACACTCTGCTGGACCGATCCATGTTTGATAATTGGTAGTTTTTATTGGGGGTTTCTGATAATGGGTCAGATAGCTTGCTGGTAAATTTTTATTTGGATAAATGACTTGACCTCATTTGGACCTGGTATAAAAAGAGTGTGCAGAAACGGAAAGAATTTGGCGTTGGAGTTTGAAGAGGTTCCTTTGAGCCTTGAGGCCTGTGTGCTGAATGAAAGAAGTGGCCCCGCCAGGTCTTCCTGGATGGAGCATCTGCAGCCAAGCCTGGGAGGGCTGCGGCCTTAGTGCTGTGGACAGCTACCGCAGTGTTTGAGTAGAGGACACTGCCTGGGCAACGCTAACCACTGATCGAGCGGGGAGGGATTGGTGGCCATTGTTACCCAACATCAGAGAGCTCCCGCCAGCAGGGTTTGCTCTGTAGCTCTGTGGGACCGCAGAGTCTTTTTTAGAGATGTGTTGTCATCTGAGTTTCTTCTGATTCAAGCCACCTTCTTCCTTTCCTCCCACAGAGGTAGGCTCTACACAGAGGACTGAAGACTTCCCGGCCTGTTCCTGCCCCCTCTCCCCTGGGTCGCTCCCAGGTGGCCCTCGCAGTGCATTTCTTGACCTTCCCCTTCTGCTCGCTGAAGGACCCAAACAAACTCAGGCGCACGCACACGCTCCAGGGAGAGTCCCTATTACGTTTCCTTGGGGTGGGGGGGTGGGGGTAAGGGTGGGCGTACACAGTTACTATTGGGCACCACTCAACCCAGTAAAGATCGTCCCCGCGTCAAGTTAAAATATATTATTCTTTTTCACACTTACTTCATACCTTAGTTTTGACCTTAAGTTCTTCTAAACTCTTAATCCTGTGAACTGTTCTATCGATCCTCATCTTTTTGTCTGAGTCTCTCTGTCTCTGACTTCCAGCTGCGATCTTTACTTTCCAGGAGAATTATGTGGCTGTCATTGTGAAGTTTCCGTTCACTGCTCTCTTCCAATGTGGTTCCCATTCCTTTTGGGGGGTCACTTTTGATGCTCAGAGCGGCAACATTTGCAAATTCTGGGGATAGAGTGAAACCTTTCTGAATACTGGATACTGAATACTGGAACCATCTTCAGGGATGCCCTTTTTAGCTCTTCTGTGATCATTTCCCGCCACTTTTTCATTTTTATATATATTTTAATACAATTCTTATTTGGATGGAAAATGTCTTGGAATAATCTCTTGAGTCTCATGTGCTTTTTAATCATATGTCCATCTCTTTTTATGTTGTAATATAGGTGATTTCTTTAGATTTATTGTTTAACTATTCTTTTGCATTTTATTTTAGAAGTTATATTTTACGTTCCAAAAGTTTCTCTTGCTTCTAATCAGTCACTGCCATCAAGTGGACTCCGCCTTATTGTGATGTGAAACGATAGATTGGTACTGGTCTTTTGGGTTTCTGAGACCCTACATCTTTATGATAGAGGAAAAAATGCTTCGCACTTCTCCTTTGGCGTGACTGTTGGGTTTGAACCGCTGACTTCACAGTTAGCAGCTCAATGAGTTACCCACTATACCACCAGGGCTCATTGCTACTTGATATTTCCTCTTTAATTATGTTCTGCAGTTATTTTATAGATGATGCACCTTTAAAAATTAATTATCATTGTGTATTATAGAATAAATAAAATAGTATATGATATGTATTATGCATCTATCATAGCAAAATGAATACCCATGGATGGATCACCTTGGTGTCGAAATGGAGCATTGGCAGCATTGTAGAAACTGGGTCCCCCTTCTTTAGTGGTTCCCCTTCTTTGTAACTGCCACTCTGATGGCTGTGCTAATTATTCATTCATTTAAAAATAGTTTTGTCATCTTTATATATTTCCAGAGATTGATTATGTAGTTTTACTCATTTTTGAACTTTATTAATGAATTTATACTGCCTTCTTTTCTTTTGTGAATTATTTCTTTTGATTTATTTAAATGGGCCATTTATTCACTGATACTTCTCATTCAATGATATTTGTAGTTGGTGATTCAGACCTTGAAAACAGCTTATACCAAGGGCTTAAGTAGAAAATGTTTTGGAAATGATGATGGCAACATATGTACAAATATGCTTGATATAATTGTTGTATGCAAAGTTAGAAGAGCTGTAAAAGCCCCTAATAAAATGATTTATTTAAAAAGGCAGAAGATAAAAAATAGTTATTATCATTTTAATGAAGTCTCAAGAGTGAGAGGAGAGAAAAGTGTGTGCTTAAGCTGTAAACTTAGATGAGATTAAAATCTCATTATGTGAATCATTCTATTAATTTGTATTTCAGCTTATTTACATGCATATATTTGTTATGTATGGTCTCTCTGCAAGTAACAATTTAAAATTTTATATTTAAAAATTTGAACTACATGTTTTTAGTGATGCAATGGGATGTATTAGACTTTGGAATCAGCCAAATCTGGATTACATTATTCACTTCACCACCTTTAAGGGACAGAAAGATGTTAGGCAAGTCATTTGGCTTCTCCAAACCTCGGTTTCCATCTCTACACAGTGGGCATCATAGTATCCATTTGTGCTAGAGGAAAACCCAACGAGGAAGTGTATATGAAGGATTTAACCCAGAGCAGGGCACATAGTAAAAACTCAGTACAAATAGATCACATTGAAGCTCTTCTGCCCCAATGATCTCACAAGCAGGACTAATTTCATGACGGGTGCACTCACAGGAAGGCACCTTGTTTGGTGTTGTGGTCAGCTGTTACTGTCCTGAAGTTACTAATGATTCTGTCTTTGAACGTGTGTCTTGTAAGTGAAATCTGAAGGAAACATGGTGCAGGCACATGAGAGAAGGAGTTATGCTCCATATGTATGCTCCTTGCCACCCATTCACATACAGTGTTCTCGAAGCCCTGTGAGCACTGACATGCACTGCATGCATCCTGAGACTCAAAGCAAGCAAGTCAACAAGGGGCCCTGCATGGCTCTTTTATACCGGGCCTCACAAATTCTGCAGCTAGCTCGGCTCGTAGAACATTTACTAAATAACAAAGCCAATCTGTATCAGCACAATCTGGAAAGATGATAGCTGGTAAATTGGATGTGCAATTTTCTTTTATGACAGATGGAGGCAATATCATAGGATACCATCTAATCTTGCTTGTAGGTAATTAATTGTTTTCGCTGAATTAGCGAGTTCAGGGCCAAATAAGCCTGCATAAATGGAGTAGGGGTGTGCAATGGGCACACACAGTGAAACTTTTTTTGGCTTTTGTGATTTTAGAAGAAGAAATGAAAAAAAAAACAAGATTATGTGGAGGAAGTACCAAATGTGAATGCCCTTGAGGGTTGTTTTGCTTCTTAAAGAAAGATTGTGTATCGGCGTGTTTGGAAGGTTCTAGAATCCCATGCTGCCCTAGGTTACTGTCACGATTCTGATGAGCATTTAGAGTACCTGGCTGGAGGCATGAAAGGAAAATCAGAATTCCATGACTTTCCCCCCTATTAACCTGCAGGAGGTTCATTGCCTAATTAAAGACCAAGGCATAACTGATGATGTTAATTTGTAACATTGCATCCATATTTTTGTTTTTTAAAAAAGAGCCTGTAATATTTAAAGTACTGATAAATAACGTGCTGTGGAAGGGGAAGGAGACAAAATAAAAACGAGTGACAGGAGAAATTCAGAAAGATTGAGAATTCTCTAAGCAGGGATGAAAGGGAATTTCAAGGAAGTTTTCCTCTGGATGATATACTGCTCTGGAGACCGTAAGCGTAATGGATGGCTTCAGAACACCAGCCATCACATCCAATTCCTGACACGCATTTCTCTTCAAACAGTGTTCAAATGGTGAAGCACTCTTGCTGGTTTGACTGCCTTCATGGTGCTACATTCTTTAAAGCAACGCAGACCAGTTGCTTAAAGAGTGTTATTTCTTGAGAATTAAGGTTCCAAAGAAAGGGATTACAATGGCAAAAGCAGATCAGTTTTACTGAAAACACACAAGCACACACAACATGCTTTTATTTTGTTATCAGCATGCTTTGAAAGCGGGGGTTTGACTTGTGGCCAAACCTGAGCTCCATAGGAAAGCTTAAAAGGCAGGGGGGCCTGTACAACAAACAAGGGCCTACCATGCCTTTGCTTCATGAAGATGCCACCACCTCGCTTTGACTTCTTACCCCTTAGTCACAATGCCATGTAATATTGCTGGTCTGTTCATAATCTCCCCTCATTGTCTGCAGTCTATTGCTGGGCCCTGGGGGATTTTTCTGCAGATCTGACTGCTTTAATAATTTCCATGACAAGTTAAAATGAAGTAAGAAATAGGGTGCTTAAGGGCAATAGTTTCAGGCTTTTTAATTTTCCAAGTTCCTTTAAAAGTCTCTTAAGTCATGGGAATAAAGTCTGTCTCACTTCTAGTTTTCCACAGGTGAAAATGGAAGCTTCCAAAGAACAAAGATGGTTGAGGTGTGTACTTTTTATACATTGACAGTTATGTAAAGGAAAAAAAATCTGTTCATTATGCACATTTTTCACTCTTAACAACCATCTTTTCTTTCCTAAATGATGCATAACGACCGTTGTGGTTAGTTGCGTAGAGCAGATTCTGATTCACGGAGACCCGAGGCAGGCTCAGGACAACTGCTCCATAATGCTGGCTTGTGGCCCTTGCAAGTTGATGCTGGACTTGTTCCAAAGCAACTTTGGGTGCGTTCTAACTGCCAACTCTTTGCTTAGGAGTAGAGCGCTTAATCATTTGTACCATCCATGGACTGCTTCATCATAATAGCAAACATACTTTATGGTGCTTAGAATATACTAGGCCTCATTGGGCTTTACATTTATTAATTAATCTAATCTTTATAACTACCTTTTAAAGCAGTTGTTATTATTTCTATTTAATAGCCAGACATATTAAGCACAGGGGTATTATGAAATAGGTCAGCATCACACTCCAAGTAAGTGGTGGATTCAGGATTTCAATCCAGGTTGTTTAGTATCATCCCAATATATAGGTTCAAAATTTTATCTAGAATTTAATCATTTAAAATAACTTTTCATACAATCAAGTGATATCACCCTCTGATGAGACCACATCTGGATTTAAGCCATTGCCTTATGGCTAAAATGCATACTTTGAAGATTAGAATAAAAGTAAAAAAATGCAGCTAAAATTTGAAATGATACAGAGAATTTATTACTTGGTATCTGAGCTGCAAAAGCAAATTAAATTCTACTTCTCAGTATTTTAGTAGAAATGGCTTTGGTAACTATTACTCTCTTAGCACTGAATCTGACTGCACTCAAATGTCAGGCAGGAAGTTTTTCTCCTATTGCCTTTCTATAGAGAAGGTGTTTACATGATTTCACGTGATTGATAGCAGTCAGCAAGAGGAGAGCCTGAAGACAGAACTTATAAGCATATTACAGCCTAAGAATATTTCTAGGAAAGGCTTCTTATTGGCTACCTGCCACAAAGTCAGACTCACAAGGATGAAAAAGATGAAGAGCTTCTATATTTATTGATCTTACTTTATTTGGTTCTAAATTATTTAAGGATTCCCATTCTTGGTGTCATTTTGGCTATTTCTTGCTATGCTCTACTTCTGATGATTAGCCTCTTTCTCCCTTCTTGCATTTGTTGAAACTGAATTGATGGATATTAATGATGCATCTTAGGGAGGAGAAGATGAGATGGCACTGGGTAGACGGCTTTCTCATTCTCATTGCATAGATATTCAGGCCATATGCAATCACAATTCTCCAAATCATGGCAATGCATTCTTTATATCACCAGTTCCATAGGAAATTCTGTGCGACAGAATAAGAGTATTTCCCAATGTTAGTAATACCATATTCAGTATGATTAGTATATGGATTTTCAGCTAATTAAAAACTAAGTGGTTAAATGTATTTCAACAGAACAGTTTGTAAAGGTATTTTCTGTTAGAACATATTTTCATATGTGTGCAGGAGTTGAATTGACACTTATTAATTAATTTTAGAAGTATAATCCTTTAAATTGTTGATGGGCACAAAGAGATAGTTTCAGCATAAGATATTTTTTAAAAGAAAAAAACAAACCACCACCACCACCCCCACCCCGCCCCGCCTTAAGACAAATTATCTTTTTCAGTATTGTTAGATTTCCCAGGTGGGTAATACCTCGGTCCTTGGTCCTTGACTTAGCAAGAGAAAGAATTCACACTGAAGCCTGGTTTGTGATCCAAGTGGGTTTTTTTTTTTTTTTTAAATAAAGGATAGAAACAGTTTCAGGCATCACAGTAAACTGAACACAGGCCAGAGAGAAAGAGAGACCATGGCACAGCTGTGTGGGACCACAGCTTGGGAGTCCCCTGTGTGAGAAAAATGCGTTTGGCTTTCAGGCCCCTACCCTCCACCCCCCGTTGGGAGGCGTAGTCAACATTACTGGTCAACCCCATTGGCTGAATCAAGGCCACCTGGTCTAAACAGGGCTAATCCAGGTGTACCGCTTACCTTGCTGCACCACCCCTTCCTGTCTCGGGGCTGAGTCTCTGAGCATGTCCAATGGGCACCCTGGTCCTTGTTATAACTGCTCAATAGTAGTAATAAGAAATGGAAATAAAAGGCGATTTTTTAATCTATCCAAGTGGCAATTGAAATGACTCTTCTTTGTAATAGATAGTGTAAGAAAATGTGTACTTATAATCTTGAAGGGGTGTCAATGGTATATTTTTACTAGAGACAATTTACCTATGTAAGAGGTAAATAATAGTATTGCTACTAGAGTTTCAATTAGTATGTTCATTGGTTCATTTCAAACAAAATATGTTTAAACATATCTCATGATTAAACCATCAAAGGATGACTGCCAACAAATTCTCTCAATGGTACATAGTTTCAGGAGAGTGCGTTGCAAAAAATGGTTCAATTTAAGCAAGAGCTTCTGAACTGCTGGACCAAGTGAGATCAAGGTCGAGGTCAGCTCAGAAGGTTATAGTGACTTACTGGCATCCAAAGGGTAATCTGGACAGATCTGGAAAGACACAGAGCCATCACAAGGACTTACTAGGAAGAGGTTTTAAGAATATTGAAAGCTGCATCCGTGAGGGGGAAAAATGACCACAAAAGTTGTACTGCAATTTTTCTCCTGACCACCACGATGCTCCTGCTCATTTTTGGAGGGTAGCAAGGAATTCATTGGAAAACTTTATCCCACCTACCCTAGAACCTTGATCTTGCCGCCTCAGACTTTTCTCTTTCCCAAATTCAAAGACCACTTATAAGAACTTGAATCCTTTGTGGACTGCCTTTCTGGCAGTCTCCAGCACTTTCAGTGTTCTTTGTCAACATGACAATACAAATACAGCCACTCTTCACAGGGCTTCCTTATTCAGTGTCCAGCTTTCACGTGCCTATGAGGCAATTGTATTTTTACCAGTGGTCAGGGTGGTGAGACTGTGTTTTACATTCTTTGCGTATGGTGTGAGGAGAGATCAGTTGCTGGAGATGGACTTTATGAGTGGTAAAGTGGAGGGGCAGTGCCACAGATGAATGCCCTCACAAGATGATTGACATGGTGCCTGCAACAGTGGGCTCAGGTCCCACGCAGAATGGGGCAGTGTTTCATTCTGCTGTGCACAGAATCTCCATGGGTCACAACCAACTCCATGGCACCTAACAACAATGACAATAATTGATCAAACATGAATTCAGCATGCATTTATAAGATATTTTGTGATTCAAATGTGAAATTTGGTAACAAAGAGGAATTAACTCATTGATATCAAGTTGATTCTGACTCATAGTGACCCTATAGATTAGGGTAGAACTGCCCCATTGGGTTTCTGAGGCCGTCCATCTTTATCGAGGTACAAAGACTCATCTTTCTCTTGTGGAGCAGCTGGCGGATTTGAAATGACTCCTGGAATATGCATATTCCTGGAATTTGCAATCCAGGAAGCTCTCATTTGTCTATGCCAAGAAATGCGGAAGTCGGCCAGCTGACTGGATTGTGAGTTGGTTCTACTATCAGCAGTACATGAAACAATGAAACACTGCCTGGTCCTGCACTATTCTTACAGTTGTTGTGATATTTGAGTCCCTTGTTGCATTGTGTCAATCCATCTCCTCGAGGGCTTTCCTCTGTTTTGTTGCCCATCTTCTTAACCCAACATGATCTCCTTTTCCAGGGACTAGTCCCTCCTGACACCATGTGCAGAGTATGTACGAGTAAGTCTGTATTTCTTCTGAGACAGATTTGTTCATTCCTTGGACTGTCCACAGTATGTATTGTCAATATATTCTGCCAACACTATAATTCAAAACATTAATTCTCTAATTTTCCTTGTTTGTTGTTCAGCTTTTGCATACCTAATAGTCTATTGAAAATACCATGCTTGGGTTCAATACACGTTAGTCGTCAAAGCAACATTGTTGCTCTTTAACAGTTGTAAGAGGTCTTTCGTGGCAGATCTGTCCCAGACAATAAGTCTGATTTGGCCAGTAGTTTGAATCTACCATAGGCTGTGTGGGAGAAAAGATCTGGCAATCCGTTCTTGGAAAGATGTACAACGTAGGAAATTCAATGCGACAGTTCTGCTCTATTTTATTCTATTCTATAGGATATTTATATGTCAGATAGTGTCTGTTGTGCACAGAAACAAAAGGCCAATGATACCAGGTAGTATGATTTAATGATAGGAGTGATATCTTATGTAGAGAGGTAAGGCATCTTTGGGGGCCATTTAGAAATCCTTCCTACCATAATTTCCACCCTCAGGTAGACATATGATTGGCCAGAGGTGTGATTCTAGAGGTGGATGTATAAGAATATACTACTTAAAATCTATGATAGATTATGTGAAGTAGAAACATTATGTGTTGGACATTGTATGCGCACCGTGTTTTTTTCTGGACGCATTTTGAACAAGCTTTTGGCCCGAGTTGTGACTAGAAAGCTGCTGAGAGGGATTTGCTTTTGTGTTGGGCTCTCCCCCCACAGCAGTAACAGTTTCTCCATATCTGAGACAGGACACTCTCACATTTCCATTAGCTTCACAGCTGTCAGTGGGGTCGATTCTTTATTAGTTTGGGAATTTTTTTCTTTGTTTTGAGGCTTACTGTGCTTGTGGAACGTGACATGCTTAAATCTCCAACACTGGCACTCACTGATTTTCCACCTTTGTGTTGGTTCCTGGCCATTTGTTTTGCTTCCAAATGGAGCATTCGCTGCCTCTTGCTGTTACAGCCATGGGCACTAGTTTTGCGGTATCAGGTAGCCATGGTGCCTTTAGAAGTCGTGTTTCAAAAGCCAATTAAGAGTAGATGTGGCTACCTACGAGTCGAAGCATACACTGTTAACAGTAACATAGGCATTTATTATGGCCGCCAAGACATGTGGAGTGTACAGTATACTGTATACTGGCAGCATAATTACTTTGTGTATCAGAGATAGTAAGATAGATGCGCTATATTTGGGAAGCTGTTGTGTTTACTATGCCCTGTTCTCTGAACAGGATTTCTGAACTTTATTATAACTTTAGGGGACCACAGACACAAGTGTGGTTTGACATTGCCCAAATGATGTTATGTGGTGCATCAATGTATTTTAAAAGTTCCAGGGGATTTTAATATACTATGACAATTGAGGCCCAGTTCAGAGGGTACCCCGCTGAAATGGCAACACACCTCCTGTAGAAAGCCTCTCCCGAGAACACACTGATTCAGTACTAGGAGGGGACTAGAAAATTGGATATTTAAATAAAACTTTTCATCTGGAAAGTTTTGGCAAAATGATTAACAGACTAAAACATCAATCAAGAATCAAAATGGTTTCAGCAGTAGTTCAAAGCTACTATTTATTAGTTTAATGCCTAGCGACAGGAGACAGTTTTTTTTATAATTTCATGGGAAACAAATATTTTCTTGAATATAATATTCATCCAGGACAAAACTGTATTTGCCTTTTCTTCATTACCTCACTTTATATATCTGCTTAATATTTAGAGTTTGCAAAAATAAAAAAAGCTTGTACAAATTGTTGCCTATTGGTAGCTCTGTAACTCTGAGGACAGCTTTCTAAGTAGGCAGAACGTTGGAATCAGTTGGTTACTTTTGGAAAGTCGGTTTTTATTTTCTTCCTTATTTTTTCTGTAATTTCCCAGACCTTTTCAGATACCTGCTGCTTACTCCCGAATCTGAACCTGTGAAAAGTTTCACATATTGACTGTTAACCTGGAAGAATCTATTTTAGCTCCATGATGTCTCTGAAGTTTTGCTGGACGACTTTGTTTCTCCCCTACAGTAATTTCAGACACATGATGAGCAGACCTATTTTTTACATGTTCACTTGATTGTGCCATGTTGATACTATGCAAAGTTCCTTTGTTTCTACCTCTTCAGATTATGCACATTCAGGCTCTATGCTTCTTATATTCTGACCTTTAATGTTACTTCTTGTCGCGTGTTGAATTTTGTCCCACCAAAATATGTGTCAACTTGGCTGCCCTATGAATCTCAATGGTTTGGCAGTAATACAATGATGTAACTATCTCCTTTGATGGGGTTAGACGTGACCAATCCATCAGTTGTAAGGGGATTAGGGTGGGATGCAATATACTTACTCAAGTCAAAGCCTTGATCCCATGTAGGGGAGGGAGTGTCCCTGGGGCGAAGCCTGCTTCACCGTTTATCTTATGTGATATAAAAGACAAGAGAAGCACGCAGAGAGAGAGGGACCTTAATATCAACAACATAGAATTTCTAGGAAAGCAAGTCTTTTGAAGGCAGGTCCATATGTTTAGAACCTTCTAGACCCAGAGGAAGATTGATTGCAGGATACACGGACATTTGCAAGATGGCCCGCGGGTGTTGAAAAGAGGTAAAGAGCTTCTCCCAGAGATGAACGAGGAAGGCCGTCATAGAACTAGGATCTGAATTTAGACTTCTCGCCCCCAAACCTTGAGAGAATACGTTTCATTTATTAAAGCCTTCCACTATGGCATTTGTTACAGCAGCACTGTATAAGTAAAGCATTTCCCTTTACCGAGGTGTTAATCCATGGACTGATAGCTCCCTGGGCTCTAAAAGGACAAACAAATCTGTGTGGAAGAAGTGTGGCCCCAGTGCTCTTCCGAGGCAAGGCTGGCGAGACTTCATCTTCACGCTTTGGACACGTTCTCAGGAGACTGCAGTCCCTGGAGAAGGACTTCATGCTTGGTTAAGTGGAGAGGCCGCAACAACGAGGAAGGCCCTTGATGAAATGGAATGACACGGGGGCTGAAACAATGGGATCAGCCATAAAAATAATTGTGAGGATGAGGCAGGACTGTACAGTTTTAAAAAATCATTTTATTGGGGGCTCATACAACTCTGATCACAATCCATACATGCATCCATTGTATAAAGCACATCTGTACATTTTTCATTCTGTGGTGCAAAGGGTTGCTATAGGTTGGAACTGACTCTATGTTACCTAACACTAAGACCACCAACAATTGACATTTTGTCAGGCAAAAGAATGTTAAATACTATTATTGTAACATATTAAAAAGTGTAATGTGATTATTTGCAAATAAAATCAACAAAATATTTTCTAACCATCTGTTTTATTGTATATTTATTAAACTTGCCTTACAGGCAGGTGGTATAAATCAGATTTACCCTAAAGTATGAAATCTCAAACTGCAATTTACATATTCTTCAATGCTACTTACAGCCTGTATCTTGATTTAAAGAATTCTTGTCTATGGCTTTATATATTTACTTTTTCCTCCACATATACAATTCTATAAAAAACAAGATGCTATAGGAGACAGATTTATTTACACTTTGTTGGTCTAGTGGGAAAAGTATTTTATGTCCTGGATTAATAATAAACACCAAATTGTTACTGCAGGTAAGATCGATGCATTACACTTCTGAGGAGAAAAGAGGGAGTTTAGTAATACTATTTATTACATCTAAGGAATGATACTTTTAATTTTATTTTGCATGTGCCGGTTAACTTAATCTTCTTAGGTAACAGAGACGTTTTTTTCTAATTTACAGACAAAAATACATTCAACTCAGAGAATTTAAATAATTCCCCGAGATTGCACAGCTAGTAAATGGTAGATTATGGGATTTGAATCTCTGTATGTCTGGCTGAGGAGCCCTGGTGGCGCTGTGGTTATAAGTGGAGCTGCGATTTGCAAGCTCAGTAGTTTGAAACCACCAACCTTCGCATGGGAAAAGGCTGGGTTTTCTACTCCCATAAAGAGTTACAGCCTGGTAAACCCACAGTGGCAGTTCTACTCTGCCCTGTAGGGTTGCTATGAGTTGGCATTGACTTGATGGAAGTGAGTCTGGGTTTGGGGGTATGTCTGGCTGTAAAAGGGGACATGGTGGTGACATGCTTAAAGCATTTGCTGGTGGTGTGAATCAAGCAGCTGCCCTGTGGGGGAAAAGAACTGGTCCCCTACGTCCATAGAGATTGTAATCTGTGAAAACGAGGTCAGCTTTGCCGTCTTATGGGGTGACTGTGAGTCAAGATTGACCTGATGGCATAACAACAACACAACAACAACAATACCTGGCTCCACAACCGTATTTTAACTGTGCTTCAAAATCACACTCACTGCTGTAGAATTGATTCTGATTCATAGTGACCCCATAGAGTTGGGTAGAGTTGACATATAGATTTGCCCCTCTTTAAGGGAGTAGAAAGCCTCATCTATCTCCTGGAGAACAACTGGTGGTTTTGAACTACTGACCTTGCTGCTAGCAGCCCAATAAATAATCACTGTGATAAAAAATTTCGTTGAAATTATTTGCCATAATTAAAAAAATCATCTTGGCATTCTTCTATCCATCCATCCAATAGACATTTGTTTAATAAACGGAGCATGAAGGATACTAGTTTAATATAAAAATATGATGAACCCTTTCAATTGTTCTTACAAAGTAGACTAAGTACAACAGTTTCAGTCATGTTTGAGGCATGTGATTTTCTGGTTTATCACCATCATATGCAGATTTCTTTTTTTATCATGTGCATCACGAATGCTGCACTGTTGTTTGTGTGGCTGCTGTCTTGTGCCTGTGTTGATCTCCGCTTAGAGCACTGCTAAATGAAGAGTTGATTCATTGAGGATAAAAGCTATTTGTATGCCCAAGGACACATTGTAAATTATTGTATCCCATTTTTTTCTGAAGCAGCAAATGTGTGTTTTTATCATAAAAATATCAATATAATGATTGTTTTGAACTTTGTGGAGAATCTTTGTATTTGTGTAAGCAGAGAAGCAAAATATGTATGTTTATGGTGCTAAGATTTTAATTTTAGATGCACTTCTTTCGTAATCTTATCCTGTTTTAAATCTTCTATAAACAGTGCATTAACAAAAGACAAAATAATTCAAGAGTAGTCATATTTACTTAAGTAAATATTTTGAAAGTCTATTAAATTTGTGGAGGGTAGATTAATTTCATATTCTATTGCTTTAAGAACAATTGATTTTAATGCTATTGTCTGGATTTTCTATTGACATGGAGGTTAGGCCTCAATTGTTTGTTGTTGAAATAGGCTCAGATATCTATTACCAGAAAATAAATTCTTCCTTACCTTTGACAAAAGAAAAGACTAATATAAAATATAACTGCATTAACATATGGTTTAGGAGTGAGAGTCAAGCCATGATTCCAAAATTTTTTATGTTCCTTGAAAACATTTTTCTGAGAGGCATTTTATTGAATTACAAATTAGTTTCAGCATAGCTAGTTTTTTACTTATTAAATTCTTCTGAGGAGAAAAGCCCCCATTGCTTTTTCAGGCAGTATAGGTAGAAAGGATGAAGCTGAAGGAAATGGATTTTGCAGAATGAATGTATTATGGCAGTACAAAAGACTCAGAGAGGAATAGACTCATATTCCATCGGATGGTCTAAAGTTCAAAGCAGTCAGCTAAGCCATCAAGGATGTGTTGGTGACAAGGGCAGCCGTTCACTGAGAATTCCCCTGGTGGATTTACCCTGTAGAACAGGGTTCACGGCGGAGGACGCGGTCGTAAAGATGAGCTGGTTATATCCACGAGCATGGTGCTTTTCCAAAGTAATAGAGATCTTGATGCTTAACACCCAGAAGCTAGGAGAGTACAGTTCTCAGAATGACTAGGAAGCTCAGTGCAAAGTCAGGGTACTTTATCTGTCGGGAGTTGTGGAGACCATTAATACCGCATGATGTCCCTTGGGGTACAATGGAGGCATCCTGAAAAGGCGCTGCTTAACATTGGCAACATGGCAAGGACCCCCGTGTCTCAGTGGTTAAAAGCTTGGATGCTGACTAGAAGATTGACGGTTCTATTAAAAAATAACAATCAAGAGTAGAAAAGTGGGAGGTCAAAAGCAGCTCTCCCAACAAAACAGGATCCCTTCCACAGTTACCAGAATAAAGATGTAGCCAGATCCCTAAGAGGAAGGATCCTGCAATAACATGGCAAGTATATAACATAAATATTTCCCCAGTCTTCCCCCAAAGGGACCTCTGACCACTTACTTACCTGACTGTATGATGAAAATGGGATAATCAACCATTTTGCCAAGAATGGAGGTTTGAGAAGGTCAGAAAAAATACCCAAGTCTTGTTTATAATCTGTTGAACGTTTAGTTTTAATTTCCACAGTCCTGGAATGAAAAGTTGGAATTGATAGATTTGGCAGTTGGAATAACCTCCACACCGGGTCTTTGGATTGTGGAATAAGAACTATTATAGTGCAGAAAGACAAATGGTTGAATGTGGACTCTCTCATTCTGAGCAAGATAGTAATTAAAAAGTAACATTGATTCTTGAGGGATGGTAAGACAATTAAAGGTCTAAAAGATGCAGGGGCGATAACTCCTTCACCAATCTGGGTTTCTGGACAAATAAATTGGTCCTGGAAAATAACTAACTCTATAGTACAGCAGACTTAACCATGTGGTAACTGCACCGGTGATGCTGAATGTACCATGGCTAAAGTAGATGAAGAAGGCTTCAAGTTCAGAGTAAGCAAACATTGACCTGCTGAATGCTTTATTTTCTATTCCAGTTAGGAAAGAGTGCATTTCACAGAACACTGATCCATTACACCAACAGTATCATACTGATTGGACAGGATGGTTAAGGGTTGACTAGTGTACTGAATGAAGCCTTAGTACTATATATTAGCTCCAGAAGATGGAAAATAAATCCCACAAAGATTTAAGGAAGTCTTAGGGGTTTATGATATCTGGTCAGTGGCCTGGAAAGAATACATCTTGCAGAGCAGAGAAAAGGTAGTCTGGGGATGAAGCACATGGATGGATAAATAAGACTGTACACAATATGAGAAACTTTTTTTGCGTCAGATATTGCCCACAACAAACCACCCACCACAAAAGAGGCCCTGGGCCAATATCAGTTTGTGTTAGCTGGACTTTATTATCAGCTATCCAAGAACTGGCATGGCTTGACTCTTGATGGTGTGGCTCCTACATATGAACCCAATCACAGATTTCAGCTTATTAAGGGCGGTTACTACTGCTGCCTCTGAAAGCCCAGCTTGTTAGCAACAGTGACCAATATGGCTTTCGTTTCCATGGAGACTATCTCTTAGTTACTCAGTGATATTGTAACAGAAACACTACAAGCGGGTGGCTTTAAATACTATAAAGTTATTGCCTCAGTGTTTTGGAGGCTAGACATCCAACTTAGAGCATAGGCTCTGGGAGAGGGTCCTTTCCATGTTAGTAACTCTGGGGTTCTTCCTTAGTATCTGGACCCATCTATATGTCTATGTGCATTTTGCACTTAAAAAACCAAATCCTTTCATTGGGGGCTCTTATAAAATCCACACATCAATTGTATCAAGTATATTTGTATATATGTTGCCATTATCATTTTCAAAACATTTTCTTTCCACTTGAGCCCTTGGTATCAGCTCTTCTTTTTTCCCTCCATACCCCCTCCCACTCTTGTGACCCCTTGATAAATTATTATTTTCATATATTACACCGTCTGCTGTCTCCGTTCACCAATGTTCCTGCTGTTCTTGCTCCTGGGTTATATGTCTATCCTTGTGATCAGTTACCCATTTCTCCCCCTTAGCCCCCACTTTCCCCCTACCCTCATGGGATCACTACTTCCATTATTGTTCCGGGTAGGGGGCTGTTACCTGTCCTGGATTTCATGTGTTAAGAGCTCTTATCTGTACCGGTGTACATGCTCTGGTCTGGCTGGGTTTATAAGGTAGAACTGGGGTCATGATAGTTGGGGCGGGGGAGGGGGAAGAAGCATTAAAGAACTAGAGAAATGTGTGTTTTGTCGGTGCCACACTGCAGCCTGCCTGACTCAGCCCTTCCTTGTGATCCTTCTGTGAGGGGATGTCCAATTGTCTACTGCTGGGCTTTGGGTCTCCACTCTGACTCATTTGGTATGATTGTTTTTGTTCCTCTTGTGCCTGATACCTGGTCCTGTCAACACTTCTTGATCACAAAGGCCAGTTTGCTTTTTCCATATGGGCTTTGTTGCTTCCCTGTTTGATGGACACTTGTTTAACTTCAAGCCTTTACAATCCCAGATGCTATATCTTTTAATAGGCAGGCACCATCAGCTTTCTGCACTACATTTACTTATGCACCCATTTTTGTCTTCAGCGATCATGTTGGGAAGGTAAGCATCACAGAATGCCAGGCTATTAGAACAAAGTGTTTTTGCATTGAGGGAGTACTTGAGTAGAGGCCCAATGTCGATCTGCTTCCTCAATACTTAACATATAAATATATGTACATAGGCCTATATCCCTACCATTATATATTAATATATGTATATATGTACATGCCTATATTTATACCTCTGTAAGTGTCCTTTGCCTCCTAGTTCTTTCCTTTAGTTCCTTTTGCTCCCCCCCCCTTTTTCACTTTTTAGAAGATCTTTTTGAGTACTTAGGTTTAGGACCCACTCTGCATTGGTATAATAGTTAAAGTGTGTCAGCTTGCATGGGTCATGAGTTTCAGTGGCTTGGCAGTTTGAGATATAGTGTAACGCAATCCCTTCCATGATGAGATCTGTTATGAAGAGCCAATCAGTGAAAAAGATTGGCTCCCATACACAAGTACATTCTAGCAAAACTCTTTTGCTTTTTGGTACATCTGGTTCCTGGATCTGACATGTCATCATATGACCTCTGTTTCTTTGCACTTGAGTCAGTAGCCTGCCATATTGCTTGCTGAGCCTGAGATTCATTAGCCTCTGTACTCTGTGAATAAGCAGCCTGTCGTCTCACCTGCCAGTGTTGCATGAATTGAGAGGTTCGTTGAGGAGCCCTGTGGGTACTGCTGGAAGTGTTGGACCGCTGACCCGAAGGCTGCTAGCTCATCTCTACCAGATGGCCCAACGGAGAAAGATGAAGCTATCTGCTCCAGTAAAGATTTCCATTGTTTTAAAGCTTCATTCATTTTGCATCTTTAGAAAATGCAGCCTAAGACAACTGGCAGGGTCTCATTAACATAACACAAGAAACCCAGAAAAATCCCCATTTCCTAACTGAGTTATGTTTACAGACTTAGAACTTCCATATAATTTTTTTCTAGTGGGGTTTTGTGCTTCCCATTTCTAGCCTCTAAAATATTGCAGGTCCTGACTTCACTTCTGGGGGAGATATAGCAGGTATTTATTTGAACTACAGGTCATGGTGGCTACCAGGGAACTTTATACTTCTGACGGGGAACCAGCAAGTAAGAGGAAGAGTCATTATTTCTGGGAGGGGTAATTTACCCCGGTCAGGGCTGCCTTTATAGAAGGGGGCAGGGATGAATATATATAGAATCGGAATGTTCCACTGAGGCTCTTCCTGGTCCTTTCTACTTTATTGAACTTTGAATGGAACAACCTCATCCCTAAGAATGAAGATTTGGACCACATGTTCAAATAAGGTGCCAAGAAATTCTGAGGTCATAGCTGATGGTAAAAGTCCTGTAGAATAAATAAATAAGAAGAGTACCAGTTGTGATCCCCTTTAAGTTAAACTGCAGTGTCAAAAGATACCCATACTATAGTCTCCTTCTGAGTTTTCTTTCATTCTTCTTCTTCTTCTTCTTTTTTTTTTTTTAAAGGAAAACGGGTCCACTGGAGCCAGGGAGAATCTGTTCTCTGAACATGTGTGGGAAGTAATCACTGTGGTACCAGAGATGTATTGTAATGGTCATGACCATGTGACTTGTCACTTCTAATACTGCCGCCCAGCCAATGCTGACTCACAGCCACCCTAGAGGTTGAAGTAGAACTGTGACTGCTGAGACTGTTACTCTTTACAGGAGTGGAAAGCTCCATCTTTCTCCCACAGAGTGCCGAGTAGCTTTGAACTGCTGATCTTGTGGCCCACTGCCCAACAAGTAACCACTGTGCCACCAGGGCTTTTATATCTCTAATCCAAGGGTCTTTAATTCCCCCGTGGTTTCAGTTGTTTCTGAAATCCCCTAAGGCTGACTTTCCCATGAGCTAGTTTCACCTAAGGACATATTGTGTTGACCTAATACAATTACATCTCAGGAGCTACCGGACTTCTCTACCTGCTAAGTTTGGCTTGACAGACACCCCGGTGGCCTCCTGATTCCCTTTAAGTGGCCTAGCAGTCTGGGATGCTTCCACTTTACTCTGCTTGTGCTGGGCATTGACAGCTCTCCTAGTCTTTCCTTGACTGCCTCTCATTTTCTTTCATACAAGTGTTTCTCTTCACAATACATAACATTTTAGAAGTTAAGAATTGATGAAAAATGTGTCCCTGGGAGCTTAGAGACAAATACTCTACACCTGCATAACCATTTGATTGATTACTTTGTGGATCATTGGAGTCAATTGGATTCATTTCATAACCACATTGCAAAGAAGTAATAGAGTATTATGACTTCCTCATGCCAAAATTACCTTATGAATAAAAATTGTGTAATGTGATTTCACATTTAGTCATATTTTATTTGAATTATTGTAGACACAGTAATTTTCTCTTGAATAGACTGATTACCTAGTCAGAGTCTCCTGACTCTTGATGGGGGTCCAGCTAAATATACAGTGCAAAACAAGCAGCTATTGTGCTTTGAAATTATGATGCATTTGAAAGAGAAAAAATGCTTTTGAAAATAAAGTTACATTCTATAGTGGAGCTAACATGTAAGCACGATTTAAAAATGTTTTAAAAATCATACTTACATGTTTTAAATCATCTTATTGGGGGCTCTTACAGCTTTATAACAATTCATACATCAATTGTATCAAGCACGTTTGTACATACATTGCCATCAACATTTTCAAAACATTTTCTTTTTACTTGAACCCTTAGTATAGCTCCTCTGTTTCCCCTCCTTCCTCCACCCTCCCACCCTCATAAACCCTTGATAAATTATAAATAATTATTATTTTCATATCTTACACTGTCTGCTGCCTCCCTTCACCAAAATTTCTGTTGTTCGTAGCCCTGGCTGGGGGTTGTTATACATCGATCACAGTGATTGGTTACCCCCTTCTCCCCCTTCATTCCCCCTACCCTCATGGTATTGCTACTCCCATTATGGGTCCTGAGGGGTTTATCTGTCCTGGATTCCGTGTGTCAAGAGTTCCTATCTGTACCAGGGTACATGCTCTGGTCTAGCCAGATTTGTGAGGTA
The DNA here is from genome assembly GCF_050624435.1 of Tenrec ecaudatus. NCBI lineage: Eukaryota > Metazoa > Chordata > Mammalia > Afrosoricida > Tenrecidae > Tenrec > Tenrec ecaudatus. The sequence continues at coordinate 95,562,096 of NC_134536.1, forward strand.
GAACTGGGATCATGATAGTGGGGCAGGGTGGAGGAAGAGAAAGCAATAATGAACTAGAGGAATGTTCTGTTTCATCAGTGCTATACTGCACCCTTGCTGACTTGTCCCTTCCTTGTGACCCTTCTGTGAGGAGATGACAAACTGTCTACTTTGGGTCTCCATTCCAGCCCCCTCATTCACATTGATATGGTTGTTTGTTTGGATCTTCCTGACACCTGATCTGTTGACACCTGTGATCACAGAGGCGAATGTGCTTCTTCCTTGTGGGCTTTGTTGCTTCCCTACTAGATGGCTGCTTGTTTATCTTCACGCTTTTAAGACCCCAGACACTCTATCTTTTAACAGTTGGTACCATCAGCTTTCTTTGCCACTTCTGCTTATGGACCTATTTTGTCTTCGGCGATTATATTGGGAAGGTGAGCATCACAGAATGCCCTATTATTAAAACAAAGTGCTTTTGCATTGAGTGAATACTTGAGTAGAGGCCCAATGTCCATCTGCTACCTTTATACTTAACATATAAATATATGTACATAGACCTATATCCCTAATGTTATATATAAATATATTTACATATGTATATACCTGTATTTATACCTCTATAAGTGTCTTTTGCCTCCTAGTTCTTTTCTCTTTTTCCTTTTCCTTTCTTCCTGTCCCACTGTCATGTTCAACCTTCATTTAACTCTTAGTAATTCCTCTCGGCTACATTGCACTTGATCAAACTCCACCAGGCATTCCATGCCCTCCTCGCCATTGATTTTTGATCACTAGTTGTTCCCTTGTCCCTGGGTTTGTAGGCTCTCCTCTTTATTTCCCCACTCCTCCCCTCCCATGTACCCCAGAACTGTTGGTCTCATTGTTTTCTCCTTGAGATTGTTTATCCTGCCCATCTCACATTGATAGACATGGGGCGGGGGGAAGCCTATAATAGTTCCAGGTCTGTCTGCTGAACCTTATGAATGTTTTCCATTTGGATCTGATGAGGTGCCATGCCCTGTCCTCTGAGTCTGAAGTCTATTTGGGGGATTCCTTGGGGACTTCATTGCTCTGCTCCCCTTGCTGCTCTCTTGCGCTCCCTCGTGTTCACCTTGGTGTGTGGGTGTCAGATGAGTTCAATTCCCTGACTGTGTCTCCAGCACTGTCCCCTGCAGCACTGCGGGTCAGTAGTGAGGGGGCACCATTCCTCGTGGTCAGGCCTTGGGCCTTGGTAGCTTCGATCAGGAGTGTCATCCTTGGGGCTTGATGGGCCAGGATGCTGTTCTCTCTCTTTCTCTCTCTCTTTCTCTTTTAGTTTACTCCACCCCTCTGCCCAGGCTGTATCTTCAGTGCTGTCCTCTGTAGTGCAGTCTTCTAGGGAGGGTCGACATAGCTGGGATTGGGGCTGGTCCAGCACACCTCTGTTAGTTCACTGCTTCATGCAGGTATGTCCCCTTCAAGGCTTGGTGCACCAGGTTGAGATCTGGTCCCTCGCTCCCTGTGGAGAGGCACTGACAATACACTCCCCGTGGGTGGGTTAGTCCCTGTTCGCCCACTACCAATAAATAAAGCTACATTCCATAGTGGAGCTAACATGTAAGTAAGATTTTAAAAAAATCTCCAAATATTTTCTTTTCTCCTTTAGGATTGTTCTGGAATAGGGCAAAGTTGTCATTAGAATTATACATCAACTTTCTTCCAGAGAGGATATCTTTTCAGGTAGATTATCACGTTCCCGAATGTAACCCTCATCTGAGAAATATGTAAATACTCGTCGTGTCTGTGAAATCCCAGTGTTAGCTCCTATTCTCTCTGCCTATGTAGATTTGAGACATGTGATCTCTTTTACATGAGGCTCTGCAGTCCCATCTTGAGATCTGTTACCGTTCCAAATGCTGGGGACAGGAAATGAAAGATAGCTTTCTGGTTGTTCTAAATTTAACTCCACTTCCTAGCAACTTTGTGTAATAAAACTTTAATTTTTTTCTCTTCAGAGTAAAGTGGAGAATTCAATCTTTCAAAAGCCGTCTTCTTTTATATGCCTGCATTAGTGAAATATACAATTTCCCTTATTTACCTCTACTGTTACTGATTCTCAAGAATTCTATTTTAAACATTCATTTTACTCCTTTCTCGTTTGCCTTTGCCTCACTTACTGTTAGCTATTTTACAATAAATATACAATAAAAGTAGTTATGAAAAATATAATATAGACATTCATGAATATGTATAAATACATATTTAATTTTAAGAAACATGGTACTGAAAATATTATTTTAATAAGGAAGACAATAAATCTAGCTATCTAAGATGTGAATGAGTCAACATTTAACTTGGCTTTTATTTTCTGATTATGAAGGTGATAACGATTTTATGATTTCCAAAACACTACCTGTCACATTTAGCCCCAAACTCATCTCCCAGATCTCACATTGTTTATTTCTTCCAAATGAATTTTTATGGCTATTTGTACCTGTGCTCTCTGTTCAGTTTTCATTTATATAAGCCTATTTATTGATATTGACTTTATTTTCACATGTCAATCATACTTCGAATTTGCTCATGTATTTTATGATAAACTGAGTGATGCTTTAGGTGAGTGATGCTTCTCATTCAATGACATCCTAATTTAACTCACAGTCTCCAGTCACATCTTGCATTAAAAGAGAAATCTCAGACAGGTACTCCATTAGGAATTTTTGATAGAAAATTGCAGAAAAATCTTGTAATTGAGTTGTTCATTTTTGGCAGTTTTCACTTATTTGTCCTCACAACTTTATACAACATTGACTGTAATTTAAATGGTTTAGTTTAAATCATTTACTCATAGGCCCATTTGAATGGCTGTGTTCTTGGGAGGAAAATCTGTATGTTTCAGGACTCCCCATCTGTTCTACATGAAAGAGGCTGCATTTTCCATGAAGTCTGACAATACGGTGCAAAAATGGTAGGGTTTGAGATTAATTGTAGACCCTGGAAAAGATGAATGATTTCTCTTAGTTTCCTTATAGGGAAAGTAGACATAATAATAGTTATGTTCCAAGATTGTTCTGACAGTTAAACAAAATATTATATGTATCAAGCCCAATTCTCTTCTTTTCCCTCAATATAACACAAAATATAGATGCCGCTCCTGTATGATGCTGCATACTCAATTCTCACACGACTCTCACTCTGAGTCAGTAGCACATTCTATAGTCCTTCATTCTAACCTGCTTCCTTCCCTACCTCACACCAACTGCCTACTTCCTTTAACCTAGAATAGGTTAGGAATTTGTGTTAGGCTGGGTTGTCCAGAGAAACAAATCCAGTGACACTAAAATATGCATAAGAAAGAGCTTATATCAACAAATAATTTTTTCTAAAAAGACAGCATCCTAGCCCAGTCCAACTCAAGTTCATAAGTGCAATGGAAGCCAGGACGCTCTCCAGACTCACGAAGGAGCGTGGTGGTGACACAGAGAGTTGAACCCCAAAGCAAGAATGTCATTAGCTGGTGAGTGTCGAGTAGCGTGGATCCAAGGCTGGTGGGAGCATGCTGGGGTGCCAACTGCTCTCGGGGTTGGGAAGTCCACATGGCAGGATCTAGATGTGGGAAGAATCCCAGGAGTCAGGAAGGTGAAGTGACTCAGAGAGAGTTGGTCTCTGTTTATTTTGCTCTTGCACCAGTGGCTTAGGACATCAAGGAGGTATCATCGGCTTGTGACTTGTTGGACAGACTTGGCTCCACCAGAAGTCAGGTGTTGAGTTGACACAGTCCCTAACCACCACAGATTGGTTCTGAATTCTGGTTATAACCGTCTGCTTGCAATCACTTCTGGTCCACATTTGCCTCTCATTTTACCAGCTTCTTGTTCATGTGCCCTCTAATGGGTGGCAACCAGAACCGTTTACTGCCCATCTAGAAAGCTTACCTCTCAGTCCCCCGAACTTGCAATGACACTTTCTAAGACTCTTGCGGGTGGGAGGGACTCTAGCTTTGCTCTGTGTGGTTATATGCTTTTAAAAAAATTTATTTTTATTAAAAAATTTTTTTTGGTTATATGCTTTTGTAAAATTTCAAAGTAATCCACTTTGAATTTCCCTAAATCGTTTAAAACGGTTGTATTTTCCCTCTACAGTTTTTCTCCTTCCCGCTTTCCTCCTTGTCAGGTTTGGAGTTATTGCAGACAGATTTCATATCCAGCAAAGGGGAAGATAAGGTTGATCTTTACTCCTTCTAGGTTTAGTCACCTAAATTCTCAGCTAGATAAGAAATACATGAAAGCATCCTGGAGGACATCTCCGTGCCATCGAGTCTACTTGGACGCACAGCGACCTCACAGCCAGAGTGGGACTGTTCCTGTGGGTTTCCAGGACTGGAACACTTGACTTGAGCAGGAAGCCTCATGGGTCTTCTGAGCAGCAATTCTAGTTTCAAACTGCCGACCTTACAGTTAGCAGCACAACTCACCACACCACCAGGGCTCTTAAACACTGTATACCTTCTTAATAAGTGATGACAAACAGAGACACAGGGATCATCTGAAGTTGATGGGCACAAATATGGGCACGGACCATATTTGTGCCATTCCAGAGAAAGGTGAAACAACAGAGTATGGAAATTATCAAGCCTTATATCAAACAAATTATCCACAAACTATAATTTTTTGATGAAGATAATTCAAAAATGGTCACATTGGTACCTTGACAGGGAACCACCAAAAATTCAGGGTGAATTCAGAATAGGTTGTGAAAGATAAAATTTCATTGCTGATGCCAGATGGACCTTACCTGGAAGTAGAAAATACTAGAAAAAATTTGACCTGTGTTTTGGTGACTCTGCAAGGGCACCACACTGGGTAGATCATAACTATGAATTGAATTGTGAAGGACAGGGACTCTAGAGCACTCAATTGTGCTCCTGCAAAACCGTGTATGCAGACCAAAAGGCAATAATTTGAACATAAGGCAATATTGAGTGGTTTAAAATCCGGAAAGATGTATGTCAGGGTTATACTATTCAATGTGTAAATGGAACAAATAGTCGAAAAAGTAAAGCTATATAGAGGATTGGAGGAAAACTCATCGACAACCTGTAATATACAAATCAGACAATCTTACTTGCTGAAAATGAAGAGGACTTTCAGGACTTGAAGCACTTACTGACAAAGATCAAGTTGGGTTAGATCTCAAAACAGAATTAAAAAAATTCTTACAACGGAATCAATAAGCAACATCATAATAAATGGAGAAAAGTGTGAAGTTGTCAGCATTTCAGTGTATTTGGATCCAAAAGCCATGCTCATGGAAGCAGCAGTTGTGATTTTAAATGACATATTGCACTGGGAAAATTTGCAATAATAGGCCTCTTAAAAATGTTAAAAGATAAAAACAAACAAGCAAAAGGTTAAAAGACAAAAAATGTCACTAAAAGAACCTAGGTGTGCTGGGCCCAGACCATGATAGTTTCAATTTCCTCATATGCATGTGAAATCTGAAAAATGAATATTGAAGAAAAACTGATGCATTTGAATTATCATGTTGTTGAAGAATATTGGATATATTGTGGATACCAGAAGCAAAACCAGAACAAACCAAAACAATTCTGCATTGGAAAAAGGACAGCCAGAATGCTTCTTAGGGACAAGGGTGGAAAAACTTTGTCTTATAGTCTTTGGCTTTGAAATCAGGAGCGCCGGTCCCTTGCGACAGAAACCGTGCTTGAGAAACTAGAAGAAGGTGTGCGAAAGTGTGAGGACCCCCACTGAGCTAGATGGACCTGGAGAACAGCCGCTCAGCTAAATGCAGCCAGGCTGGTACCCGGCTCGAGAGTGTTTCCTTTTGCTGTACCCATGGTTACTCTGAGCTGGACGTAATAGCACACAAATATACCATACTAAATAAATTAATTAAATTTGGGAATCCATGGTGAATGATTTGGTTTATATATTTTTAATAAATTAAATAAATATTCATATTTAAAAAGACTTAAAGACATGTGTTCTCAAATGAAATAATGAGTAAATGTGGTCATGAAATTCATCCGAATCAAATGATATAGACTATTTGCTTTGAGCAAAGAACTGAATTCCACATGGTGTCTACCTAATTCTTGTTTCAAAAGAAAACAAATAAAATGATCATACTGCCAATGGCATTCGTTCATTGTGTAAGACATTGGGGGTTGTGTCAGCAGGATAACAAATCCCACAGTGTGATGTTTTCAGCAGGCAGATAATAGACAATAGAGACATTTTCTCTACTACTTAGTGTCTTCAGTATTTTTTTTTTTAGAGTCTTAGGTATTGAAGTGTAAACTGATCTTTTTGCTGTACCCTTGTCAACCCTATTTCCTGTATCTAAAAAATGATCTATGTAAAGTGCAGATTTTCAAGTACAAAATGTCATTTAATATCTCTGCTAGAATTTATCAAGTGTTGAGAAATTGATAGCAGTCATTTTAGCACATAACATGGTTGATGCTAAGAACTGTTAATACCAATTTTGTATTACATTTTGAAATTAATTTAAAGGACTTGCCGTTAAGTCTTTTAAAAGTGATTTCTATGGGAAAGTTTACATTAGCAATTGGTGCATCTAGTTTAAAAATATATTGTGTTGGGAATAGTGATAAAAACACACAAATTAGTTATTACCAAATTCTTTGAAAGATTTTTCAGAGCTTAGTTATTTTAAAAGGTTCAGAGGACCACACTAAAGGAAAAGCTTTAGTTTAAGTCAGCAAGTCAGCCTATATCTATTATACGTAGAGTATATTTGTTTAGCTTGTAAAATTAGAAGTTGAATTGTCATGCTTCTCAAACACTCAGTTCATGAATAAATCATGTCTTTTATACTCACCAGAATGTTAAAGACACTAAAAGTCAAGTTTTAGAATATCAAGTATTCCATGTTGCTAGATATGCTTTTTATAGCCTCTTTAAGGGGCTATCAAATATGATGCATATATGTTGCTAAATATAATGCATATAAAGAAAAAGCCTAGTACAAAATACTCAGTGCCACGAAAAATCACAGGGAAAGGCCCTAGAGGCCAGTGCTTGCCTGCTGACTAAAACTTGGCCATACGATCCACCAGCTACCTCCTAGGAGAATGATTCTAGCACTGGAACCCTATGGGGGCAGTTCGACTTTGTCTTATAGACTTGTTATGCAAAGGAATTGTGGTAGTTACAGAATCTGGTATCAATTTAGGATTTGAGAGGATTAAGAGTGAAGGGGTGGAGTCTAGTCTGTCAATTGGATCATAGCCAATGAGGCCTCTGTGTGAGCATGGCCTTCTCCTGAGAATTCTGGAAACTACTATATTTTCCTTCTTGGAGATGGGAGACACTTCTCTCTCTTTGCTCACTCCCTGCAAGACATCCCTGAGGAGAAGCCACATGAACCTACCCTGATGCAGCTCTGGGAATTGAAGGAGCCACATGGAGAGCCCTGCCAGTGCTGAGATGCTCACAATGCCACTGGATCCAAAGATTTTCTACCCACTGGCCTGTGATTGTCCTGCATTTGGCATCATTGCATGTGTTTTGCAAGTCTGAAGAGGACTTTACAGATTGATATTGGACATATGGGCTAATGTCGCACTTATGGGCTTGGACTGGACTGGGTTGAGATGCTTTCTTAATGTACAATTACCATTTATATAAAACTTACACACATATGAGTTTCTATGAATATGTTTCTCTAGTCTACCTGGACTAACACAGGAATCGACTCAGTGGGAATTGGAGAATAAAAAGAACATTTTTAGCATTCTAAAAGTCTACCTGCACCCTTTCCAATAATGACCTCCTGTCGCTACAAAAATGCCAAGCACTCTTCTCTGACGTAAAGAATAATCTTTCACTAGTAGGGCTCATATTTGCTAAGTATATATATCTTTGGGGTTGTTGCTTTCCTCACTGTTCAGTCAGTTCGGACTCATCCTGACTTTAGGTACAATAGAGTGAAGCATTGCCTGGTCCTGCACTGTCCTTACCGTTGCTGCTGTATTTGAATCCATTGCACAGTCACTATGTCAATTCATTTTATGAGAAACTTCTTATTTTTTTGCGGACCCTCTACTTTACCAAGCAGGATGTCCTTCTTCTGGGACTGATCCATCCTGTTGACATGACCAAAGTCCATGAGAAGAAGTTTCACCCTTTTGGTTTCTAAAGAGCAGTCTGGTTGTACTTCTTTTTTTTTTTTTTGACAGCAAAAATGTTTATTTGAAAAAATTACTATGTATTGAAAATATACATTAGAAATTATGACTTACTTCCATAGCAGTGCCCTCCCCATCACAAAAGTAGAAATATCTGCTTGCTATGCTAATGTCATAGGTCAACTGAACCCCAAAGTACACATCAGCAGTCCCCTTTCCTCATACATTAGAGCTGGGGTGGGCACGGGGGTGGGGGTGAGGGGTGTCAACTTGTATCTGCCACTCAATAGGAATTCAGCAAGTCCCACTCTTCCACAGCCAGACACACGCACTTCTGCTTTGCAGGCTGTGAGGAGTGACTCTGTTCCTGCTCTGGATCCTCAAAGGCTCTCTTCTTGCTCGTCTTTGACTCCGGGCACAAGGCGGTCTCCCGTTTCAACAATGGCCCCTGGCAGTCTGGGGCGTTCTCTCTGTAGAACTGGAGTTTCTCAGAAGAGTTCGTGTGGGTGTCTGCCAGGGGGCACTGCACTGGCGTTTCTGTCCGAGTGCGTCTGCTGTCTGATCAGCCCAGCCCTCTGTCTTGCAGTTGCTATGGTCAAACTCCTTCAAAGGCACTTTGGAGTGAACGAGGCCTATATGGGTCTGGAGCTTGTGTTTGATGGTCTTGACGTCCTTGAGCCCTGTCCCCGAGATATCTAAGCAGTTCAGTTTTCTGAAAGAAAAGAGGTATCTGATGCCTGCATCTGTGATCTCAGGGTTGCAAGATAAGTCTAACAGTGTCAGATTTTCAAGGCCTCTTTTCATCACTCGAACTGGTGCCGTCATCTTCCGCACCCCGGCGTCGGACAGACAATTGTCCTTCAGGTGAAGCTGAGTTACACTGGACAGGGCCTCATTGGTGAGATGCTCCAGAAGCTCATGTTCATCTCCAAGCTTGCAACAGGAAAGGTCCAGGCAGGTCAGCTCCCGGAAAGACTTTATTTCCTCAAGTTTTTCTGAAATCACCAGGTACCTGTTTCGCAAACACAGAGAGCAGAGCACCAGACTTCCGTAGGCCTCGGTGAATTTCTGTAAAGCCCTCAGCCCCGCACCTGGCTCTGTGAATTTCTGCCTGGCTTCGGCAGCAGAAAATAGCTTTTCAGCAATCTGCTCAGGGAAGCCAATGAGGGAATCGATGTGATCAACATTGTCAGAGATGAAGCCCAGGACGAGGCTGAAGAGGGATTTGGCGGAGTACCGAAGATTCCCCTCTAGGGTGTATGTGAAGATGAAATGATCAGTCTTCTCTTTCTGTGCCGTATCATCTTCCCTGTTCATGCAGAGCTCCACAGAAAAGCCTTTGGGAAACAGTCTGAAAGGTCTGGGCCTTGGCTTCTGCAGGCCACTCCTGACACCGTCCAGGGCCAGATTGACCATGTGCAGCTGCCCATTTTCACGCACGTAGATAGGCCCTGGATCCAGGTGGTTTTCAGAATTGAGGTAGTAAGACATTGCCTTGGTTATGACTGTGCCCCTGCCCGGAGCACCGAGTGGCAGCTCCCCTGTAGCGGCTCGCTCCTCCCAAGGCGCGGCTGAGGAGCCAGCGGCGGCTCGGAGCTCGGGGCACAAAGCTCAAGAGGGTGGGACGGGAGAGGGTGGAAGGCGGGAGGGGGCTGGGGGCAACCTGGCGCCGTGGGACCGCGGGCCTGGCGGGGGGTTGTACTTCTTCCAATACCGATTTGTCCATTCTTCTGCATGGTTTAAACTCAGGACAGGTATGCATTCGTTCACCATACTTATTCACCGGTTCCCCACTTGTCTGTCAGTGTGTTGTGCTCTGGTGGCTTGTCTGTTTCTGTGGTGCTGGAAGCTGTGGTGCTGGTATTTCAGATACCAGGAGGATCACTCCAAGTGACAAGGTTTTAGAAGTGCTTCCAGACCAAGAGCAGATTACAGAGGAGGAATAGGCTGTCCAAGTCTGTGGAATTAGCCACAAAAACCTCATGGACGTCATTAAAAAAATTGTCAGATACTGAAACCTAATGAACAGAAGCAGAACTTTTTTAGAGATCATGACCGAAGATGAGCCCCTCAGGTGGGCAGGCATTCACAATGGGACCGAGGAAGAGCTGCCTTCTGTAAGACAGTTGACCATGACAATGCAGTTGGCGTAAGGCCTTTGGGGCCTTCATTTGCTGATGGATGTGACTCAAAATGAGAAGATCAGCTGCAAACATCAATTAATAATTGGAACTTGGAATGTATGAATCTAGGAAAATAGGAAGTTGTAAAAAATGAATGGAATACACAATGATTGACATTCTAGGTGTTAGCCAGCTGAAATAGACTGGAATTAGCCATTTTGACTCAGAAAAGTCATATGATTTACTATGCCGGGAATGATTATTCAAGAGGAACCACATCACATTCATTATCAAAAAGGACATTTCAAGATCTAACTTGAAGCAAAATGCTGTCTGTGATAATCTAGTTAGTACAACTATATTACCCACATATATACACCAACCACTAAAGCTCGTGATGCAAAAATTGAAGAATTCTACCAAAGTCTTCAATCTGAAATTGATCAAACATGCAATCAAGATGCATTTATAATTATCGATGATTAGAATGCAAAAGTTGGAAATAGAGGAAGAATCAATAGTAGTTGAAAATCTGACTTAGTAATAGGCAACTGAAGATGCCATGATAAAATGCTGCAAGACCAATGACTTCTTCATTGCAAACATTATTTTTTGTCCCCAACCACACCAAAGGTTGTGTGGACTTCTCCAAACGGAACACACAGAAATTGGTGGGGAGACACACAAGGAGAAGCTCAATATCAGCAGTTGAAACTAGGCCAGGAGCGACTGTGGGACAAACCATTAACTGCTCATATGTATGCTAAGGTTGAAGCGGAAGAAAATGACAACAAGCCCACAAGAGCCAAAATACAACCTGATTCCCATCCCACTTGAATTTCAAGAACATCTCAAGAACAAATTTGCTGTACTGAACACTACTGACTTGATGAGCGGCGTGATGACATCAACAACATCAGAAACGAAGGAAGCCAAGGGTCTTTTAAAAGACAGAAAGAAAGAAAAGGTTAAAGTGGGTGTCAGAACAGACTCTGAAACTTGCTCTTTTTTTAAAAAAAATCTTTTTATTGGGGCTTATAAGGTTCTTATCACAATCTGTACATACATCAATTGAGCAAAGCACCCTTATACATTCGTTGCACTCGTCACTCTCATAATTCACCTTCCACTTGGGTTCCTGGAATCAGCTCTGTAACTAAGACAAATGGAAGGAATGAATGATGTCAATGAGCTGAATAGAAAATTTCAAAGAGCATTTAGCGAAGACAAAATAAAATATGATTCTGTGAATTGTGCAAAGACCTAGTGTTAAAGAACCAAAATAAAAGGATGCACTCAACGTACTTTAAACTGAAAGGACTCCATAAAAAATTCAAGCACTGAGCTGAAATCTTGGGGCTTCTCTGGGCACAACATTGAGTGATGCAGAAAGCATCCAAAGAAGGTGGAAAGAGCTCGCAGAGTCACTGCGCCAGGAAGAACTAGTCAGCATTCCACCACGTCGGAAAGCCGCATCTGAGCAAGTGCCAACGGCAAAGAAGGAAAAAGTTCAAGCTCAATGACAGCATTGGACAGAAACAGGAATTGATGGCAAACCAATCACAATATTTCAGCAAGCTGAGGAAGCCCTGGAAGCACTTCCTCATCTAGGCCAGGAAATCTGGAAGCCAGTTACTTGGGCAACTGACTGGAAGAGATCCATATTTGCCCCCATTCCAAAGAAAGATGATCTTACAGAATGCTCAAATTATTGAATGATATCATTAAACAGGAGAATGAATGGGCTTTAAATTCCTTTTACTAAGAACAAGTTCTCAATGACTAAGGAACAGTGAGACATTCCTCAATGTCCACATTTTCTGTTATACTAATGGCCTCTCATGTAACTGTAGTAAGTGTCAATTAAGCTTTGATGAATCTTCTGCTGAAACAAGTGCACAAAAGAAGATACCTTGGTAGAGCTAAACATTTCCTGCTCATACCCAGCACCGATTTCCCTTAATGTTCTCATATCTTATTTAAAATTCCCTTTGAAGTTCCTTGGGAAATTCAGCCTTATAAGCTTCTTACTAGTATTTCCTCTCTTATGAGTCTGTGGGTAAGATGTTAGAGCTTTAGTGTATACCATAATTAGCTGAGAGCGATTATCTGGACACAAGAGCCAAGAAGCCACATTGTCAACACTCTTATGGGACTCATGATTCCCCCCCCCCCCTAAGCACCCTTGCTGTGTTTCCAGTCCTGTTTACACACATATTGGTTCTCCCTTTCTTTAGCTTCAGGTGTCTATGTTTTGCATAATCGAGTTGTATACAATCTTGTCTTCACACCTCCAGGACCAAACAGCCTCTGCCGTGAGAAGCCAGGGGACGGCAGGCTCTACGCCAGGAGCTGTTTAGGAGACTTGGAAGCACTCGTGGCACCTTAACGACAGGCTTGCTACTCCTTCTCCGAAACACTGCTTCTGTTACAGATCTTCCGTTTCTGCTTCTGTTTGCCCAGTGTGTCCCAGAGAGATTTGCCTCTTTGGTGGTTCTTTTCTTTTTGTTTTTTAACAACAACAACAAAAAGTTGGAAAGTAATAAGCCCAAAAGGTATACTCAAATAGATTTACTGAAAAACAAATCCATCCTTATTTATCAGGCATCAAGATTTGGCCTTTTGAAAAATACTTTTGAGCCCACTGATTTGGCATCAAATATGCGCAGCTGTGTCATGCATATATTGGCGTTGTCCAGAGAAGTCGGGTGTCTCAAATGAGTAGCAAGTATTTGCATGTAGCCAAATTATTCTTTAATTCATTCAAATCTGGCTATGGCTGAAATGAGGCTGTGCATATTCTTTCAGGTTTTATGGTTTCCTCTTTCTCATGTGAACAGGAACACAGTGAACAGTATTTTTTTCCTGCTGTACATTTGGTTCCTTTGTTTTATATTTATTGTAATTCCAGAAATAAGACAGGAACAAAATGAAGAAATAGAGAAGGTGATGTATTGTATATCACACATCTCTAATTTATGAGGCTAAAAACGGACATTTTGTTTTCCTTGTTAAAATTTTTTTTCCTGGTTCTCAATGAATGTATGTCAATTACATTCATCATCGTCTCTAGTATAAAGCATGTCTTTATTAAAAAAAATCAACAGATACCTATTGGTTAATGGTTAATTATTGTTCTAGGCTCTCTAACGAGTTTACTGCCGGGACAGCATGGTCAGATTCAATATCCTTAGTGCTAAAGCCATTTTTAATTACTTTACAAGAGAACATAAATAATAAGAAAAATAGTTACAGCGTTCAGTAGCAAAGGATCTCACCTAGATAATGCTGTTTTCATTTGTTTGGAGATACCTAGATAGTCAGCTAATCAACAAAAGTACTAAAATCAGAGATTGATGTCCAGAATCTGTAAATATAATGAGCCCTATGAGATTTATTGACTGTATAATTTAGAGCCTGTGCTTTCAAAGCAGAAGATAATAGGGAAGGGCATCAGGATCGATCAAGGAATAATGGCCTCATTTTTTCCTATTCAGTTATAGATTCCACCACTTCATGAACTCATTTTGAAGAGCAGCATGAAGATTGAAAGATAGGATTACATTCCTAGTCAGGAAAATGTGTGGGCTTTTTATTATGCTTACTGAAAGAGCTTAAAGAGAGTTCTTATAGAAACTAAGATCTGATTGTTCTTGTCACGGGCAGATAATGTTCCAAAGCTAAGACCCATTGATAGACTGAAAATAGAGGAAAACATATGAGGAGATTTCAAAATGTTCATGGAAAACTGGAACCAAAAAATCGAATTTCCCCTGATTGTTTTGAAGCCCCTTCATAGTATATCGTCTGTGGAGTCAGATGACCCAGCTTACATGCTTATGAGCTCTGTGATCTTAGCAAGTTGTCTGCTTCTCTGTATCAGTTTGCTTAGCTATACAATAGATCTCGTTTATGATGATGCTGATTCTCCAACGTGGGCTCTACCATTTACTCACTGTGTGTGTTTTGGAAAGTGGCACGATTACCCTTTGCTTCAATGTACTCGTTTTTCGGGCTCACAGCAAGCACTAGACACGCGGTAACTGTGATCAGCTTATCTCTTTAATAGATTGCACTCTGTGAGGCGGGCTTGAAGGCCTACTGCTGTAGTGGGATACATGTTGGGTTGCTAACTGCTGGTCAGCAGTTCTAAACCACCAGTCCTTTAGAACGATGAGCTTTCTAATCCCGTACAGATGGATCGACTCCACAACCCACTGGAGAAGTCTACTCTGTCCTCTCGGGTTGCTATGGCTCAGAAGGGACTCCATGGTATAGTCCTTGAGTGAGTGAGTGATGACGAGGGGTGATGAGGAATGATTTGTTGGTATGTATTTCATAACAGCTTTTAGACTGGATGCTGCTTCCATTTGAATCTGCTTGCTAGTAGTAGAAATCACTTGTTAGTGTTACAAAATAACAAAACACAAAGAATCCGAGATGACCAATTCTAAAATTACACTGAGGACTACACTGAGGGAGCCCTTAGTGAGTACATTGATGGCTTGCTTGTTCCCAGATCATGTTATCAATACTGGGCCTTCCCAACTAATAGGCCCTTCGGTTGGAGGAGCGTGCCTCACATGTCTGCATCCTTGATGTAAAGAAGACTCATGTATTTGTCTTCTACTTTCAGGAGGAGGGAATGTAAGTGTAGACAGTTCTCAAACATAGGAAATATGTTCCCAAAGTGCTGATATAGATAAAAAAAACATAGACCCGTCAAAGAACTTATATATTTTAATCTATACTGTGCATAGTGAAAGATTTTACTCCTTTTATCGATAATAAAACATAGTAGAAATGTTCCAATGGCTTCAGACCTAATAAGCAGCAGATGTGAGATAGAGACCTAACCTATCTACCTCTAAAGTGTATATGTTTTTTGATATCACTTTGCCTTCTCAGAGAAAATGGAAAACGCTATCTACACTGGCATCCTTAATTAACCAAGCCAAGGAAATGAAAAGACTTGTTTTTAAATAGATAGGATCGATATCCCACATGGATTCCCTTTAGAAAACTAGCTCTAGTACAATCTAAGCTAAATTAATCACCATATTTTCAGATTTTCTTGATTTCAAATTATTTTGGACATTAATATTACTAATTGGAACATGTTGGTCCTTGAGGCATAGTTTCAATGTAATTTATATGATGAAATTTTTGATATAGAAAAATGGGCTGCTATACCTATGAGCTCCTGGTGAGGATGTGAGTGTGATTACCAAGTGTACCTGGTCGATGTGAAAATTACAGTGTTTTGTGCTTCTTTGGGCTTTTAGAGACACTTTCTGAGTTTCTTAAATGATGTGCTTATTAGTTCTCATTTCTGAGAACTGAAACATTTGAGGACTATGGAATTGACTTTCTCATTAAATGACCAGGGCATTTGGTGATTTGACCCCTGCTACTTAACGATCTCAATATTTCCAGAGAAGATTTTGAAAACCATTTTATTGTCACATAATTTACATACTATATAATTTTCTGATTTCAATGTATTAAAAAGAGTTTTGGAATCATCAGCACAATCAATTTTAGAGCATGTTCTTCATTTTTGTACCAATTCTTATTAGCTCACTATTACCCTTCCCCATACCACCCCACCAACTTCCCCTGCCATAACCCTAAAGAGCTATCAGTCTAGTTACTGTCTCTATGGATAAGCTATCCTGGATTTCATATAAAGAAAATCATACCAAAAATCTCCAACAATGAAAATAAAATAAAACAGAAAAACCTCAATCCTAAAGAAAGGAGGTACTAAAGAGTAGAACAAATTAAGAATGGGTCAAAAGAGAAAATAAATGATAATAAGTTAAAATTTTAACCTAACAATATCTTCAATTATCCACTTTCTAATGCACTCTGACACCCCCTCGTCCATGGTTTGAGGAAGTACATTGGGGGCTTACTCACCCGGGGACTCTGCTAATGAATGTTGGGCTTTCACTGTCATCCACAGCCTTCTGCAACGCAGGCGCACAGTTTCAGTTCTAATACAATGCCCTTCTCTAACCTTGCATGTATTATTATTATCGTCACCGTCTTTGGATGACACAGGCAGATGCGTTCCTTCTTTGTGGACTTATCTGACACCTCTCTTAGATGATGGTTTATTTGAAGACAAGCATTTAAACCCCGGATGCTATTCTTTTTGCCAGCTGGTCCCGTCTGATGTATTCACCACAATCTGCTGCAGCACTCAGCCCTTTAGTGATCACTTCACAAGGGCAAGTATTGAGCAGGACCACATCGTAAGAATTCATTGTTCTTAGATTGGGGTTTACGATTAAATGTGAGCTCAAAACCCACTCATGTGTTTAAAGTTTATTTATTTCCCCAGTCCACGATAGAGGCAGCATTATCAGTTTGTTGATAAATAATTCAAGTAACCTCCATGAAGCATTTGGTAATGTCTATCATTAATCTAGCCAGTGGTATAGATGCTAAAGTACTATTGAAAATAGGAAAATGTACATGTATAGGAAAGGTTTTAAGGCTAAAATACAGGGGGCATTCCTTCACACAGGTTAAAAACTTAAGTAACTGAACCCTGTTTAACAAATAAATGAGGGTTAGACATAGGCAAACATTTCCATAACGCTCATCCACGAAGGCAAAACCATGCCTGCAGTAACAGCACATATCACAGGCAGCAAAGAAAGTACAAAAGTAGCAAGTACACGGTAGTCTTAGGTTGCTAATTATCGGCCAACTTCAAAAGCAAGGGATTTGAACCAAAGTCCACTGACTTCCAAATTCATGATCTTGGGATATCAGTCTTCTGTTTCTTTTTACACTTGGTGTTTCAGCTATAAATTCACAAGAGTTGTTCCGTTTCTCTAATCTGAAACAGGAGTATTTAAGAGAAAATATAGTTCTGTAGAGAGGTTTATAATTAGAAAATAATTCTAATGTGGTCTGTGAAGAAGGCTGTACACCTTGAAAAGACAAAATCTAAAATGCAATTAGACTATATAGCATGCAGCCTATCGGGTCACTATGAGTCAGTATTGACTTGAGAGCAGTGAATTTGGTTTGAGTTTATAGCATCCATCCAGGGTCACTGAGGGCTTTAAAGAAACTTAGTCAAATATCCATGGTTAGCAAGTGGCGGATCTGCCCATTGTGAGTCTATATAAGTAATGTTCTGGGTTTCTCCAAGGGCAGGCTGCCCCTCTTTAATTGACC
Organism: Tenrec ecaudatus; assembly: GCF_050624435.1. Taxonomy (NCBI): domain Eukaryota; kingdom Metazoa; phylum Chordata; class Mammalia; order Afrosoricida; family Tenrecidae; genus Tenrec; species Tenrec ecaudatus. The sequence goes on from NC_134536.1 coordinate 95,579,547, forward strand.
CATGAACAGTAGTGAAGGCACCTCCTTAGAGAAAGATATATTGCTCCCTCCTCTAGTCGTGAATTCCCACTGATGTTCACTAATCACCAGTGTCTATCAAATTGGAGTGACAATGGGCCCATGCTATATGGCAGGAACGATTTCCTCTTTTTCCACTATCCACTACATGAAAATGGACCCCGGCTGAGGCAGGCCCTCCTCATTTTAAGATGTACAAATAACTAAAAAAACAAAATAAACAAAACTCACTGCTACCAAGTCATTTCTGACTCACAGTGACCCTACAGGACAGGGTAGAACTTCCCCTATGGGTTTCTCAGACTATAAATCGTTTCAGGAATAGAAAGCCTCATCTTTTGTTCTCAGAATGGGTGGTGATTGAACTGCTGGCCTTTCGGTTAACAGCCTAACATGTAACCCACACCACCACTAGGGCTCCTTGTAAAAACAAGGGCGTGGTAAATGGTTCATAAGCATTAGACAGACACACCAAAACATTGCCTGGCAGGCCAGATTAAATGATTACATGACCGTTCTCTTTGTCTTGCTGTTTACCCTATAGTAGTGGTCTCATGCAATATTTATCCTTTTGTGATTGACTGCTTCGCTCTGCATAATGTTCACCATGTCTATCCATGTTATGAGGTGTTTTGTGGTTTCATCAATATGTTTTAGTGATGCATAGTACTGTGTGTATGCACCAATGTTTATTTATTATTCTACTGATGGGTTATGGGGCTGTTTACAGCTTCTTGACAGTGTGAACAGTGCTGTCATGAACCTGGCGTGTACACCACTGTTCTTGTTATCTCCCTTACTTCTTTAGGGTTTAATTACCCAGCAGAGATTTTACTGGGCCATAGGAAATTTCTGTATTTGTTGTTTTTAATAATTTCTTACTTTAATTTTTCCCTTATGTATTAGGAATTGGGAAATAGTTTTCAAAAGAGGTTTAGCAATTTCTCATCCCTGCCACTCCCACTCATTTATGTATTCTCCCTGATTGACAAACAAGGGAATTGAAGGAATATGTTTATTTTTATATCTTTAATAATAATATTAGAGAAAATATTGGATGAGTGATTTTTCTTATTCATATTCTATATTCCACAACTTTCTAAGTATAATTTTTCAAAGTATGCATTTTAAAGGTCAGGTTTTGTAGTGAGGGTGACAGTGTGATATGACTGATGGGAAGGAGCGAGGATTCTCTTGAAGGTCCGGGGAAATAGAGGGTGAGAGCCTTTGTCATCGATGGATTGCCATTATGTAACAAGGAAAGCAGCTGTACTTAAAAAAAATCATTTTATCGGGGGTCGTACAATTCTTATCACAATCCATACATCCATCCATTGTGTCAAGCACATTTTTACATTTGTTGTCATCATCATTCTCAAAACATTTGCTTTCCACTTGACCCCTTAATATCCTCATTTCCCCCCTCCCTCTCCACCCCCCTCCCGCATGAACCCTTGATAATTTAGAAATTATTATTATTTTTTCATATCTTACACTGTCCGACGTCTCTTTTCACCCACTTTTCTGTTGTCCATCCGCCAAGGAGGAGGTTATATTAGATTCTTGTAATTGTTTCCCCTTTCTACCCCACCTTCCTTCCACTCTCCAGGTATCGCCACTCTCACCACTGGTCCTGAAGAGATCATCCACCCTGGATTCCCTGTGTTTCCAGTTGCTATCTGTACCAATGTACATCCTCTGGTCTACCCAGATTTGTAAGGAATCATTTGTAAGAATTGGGATCATGATAGTGGGGGGAGGAAGCATTTAAGAACTAGAGGAAAGTTATGTTTCATCATTGCTACCCTGCACCCTGACTGGTTCATCTCCTCCCCAAGACCCTTCAGTAAGAAAGTGTCCAGTTGCCTACAGATGGGCTTTGGGTCTCCACTCTGCACTCAACCTCATTCACAATGATATGATTTTTTGTTCTTTGATGCCTGATCCCTGATCCCATCAACACCTTGTGGTCATACAGGCTGGTGTGCTTCTTGCTGGTCCATTTTTTAAGACAATGGTTCCTCCTCTTCTAATTGTAGATCTATTTGTGTGCCATACAAATGGGTTCAGCCTTCAGCCTCGCCTTTTGAATCTTGTCTCACAGAAGAGCAGTGTTTCCTTGGCCTGGTTGTTCTTTGTTTTCATGTAGAGAGCTCCCTTTGCTAGAGAGGCTTCATATTTTATGGATGCATTTGAAAAGAACTTAGTGGCGCTTCTAACTTATCCTCTTTTCTGCTCAAAGCAGATAAAGAAGTTTCAGCTGACCATCAAGAGTACTTAGAAACTTGGCTATTCACATAGAGAAAAAGAGCTCAAGTTAAATTTTTCTTTGTATTATAACACAGAAATTGCCCTGTATTCAACACATTACTTGAGTTTTCTCTATGGCTTTTAAAAAAGGACTTCTGACCTTTAAGTCCAAAAATTGTCACTCTATTTTATTCACAAAAAGAGCACTACATTTCTCATGGTAGCATGACTGCTATTTAATAATAGGCATGATTATTTTTGAGCGCATATTCTTTTTTATGATTTTAGTATGATTTTTGTCACTTTATGGTTCTTTTAAAAATTATTTTATTGGGAGCTCTTACAGATATTATAACAACCCATAATTCAATTAGATCAAGTATAGTTGTGCAATTGCTTTCACCATTATTTTCAAAACAGTTTCTTTGTTCTTGAATTCTTTGATATCAGCTCCCCTTTATCTCTTCCCTCCTCCACTCTACCACCCCTCAATATATTATATATTATTATTGCCATATCTCACACCATCCATTATATCCATTCACCTACTATTCTTTTAATTGTTCCCTCGAGTGGGGTTGCACAGTCATCGCTGCCCCCCCCTTCCTGTACCCTCAGGGAATCATTACTCCATTACTGTTTCTGAGGGGGTTTATCTATTTTGGATTTCGTGCATTGAATGATTTAAATTATACAAATGAACATACACAGGTCTAACAAAATTAGTGAGGTAATACTGAGATCATAATGGTAAGGGGAGGAAAGATTAAAGAACTAGAGTGTAGTTCAGTGTTTTATCAGTGCTATACTGCACCCTGGATATATCATACACTCCATGTGGCTCTTCTGTGAAGGATTGTTCAGTTATCTTGCAGGTGGGTTTTGAGTCTCCACTTTGTCTACATTCCTTCATGTCAATTTGATAACTTTTTAATGAACTTCTGATACCTGTTCCCATCGACACTTCATGATCACAAAGGCAGGTGTGCTTCTTCCATGTGGGCTTTGCTACTTCCTTGCTAGATGGCTGCTTGTTTATCTTCAAGCCTTTAAGATCCCTATCTTTTGATAGCCAGGAACCATGAATTCATATTTTTATAATAGATTAGTTGGATATTTCTGAAAAAAATTCACTATAAGAGAGTGCAAATTAAGGAAGCTTTTCTTAGAAAAATATTTATTGGAGATCAGTAGGTATAATCAAAACACTACGTAGGCAGCTAGGTAATGTACCTCAAAAATTTTGACCCTAAATTATGGAAGAAATGTATGAAATCCATTCCACCTATGAAATCAGACACAAAACTGAACCAAAAGCTTCATAAAAAGACTATTACATGCGATATCTTCCACTATTTTCATTATACTCTTTTGGGTAGACATGGAATAGGTATTTCTTTTCAAAATGCTGGTCAGACTTCATTAAATTGTTTCTATCCACTCGAGGGTTGTGATACAGTTTGAAAATCATCGATCTATCCTTTAGTATCTCTTTTACCCACCTGGGCCCTCAGGACCCCATAACATTTTATGTGTGAAATTCGTTTTTCTGGAGACAGGGTTCTTGGGGTTGATCAGATTCTCAGAGTCTGTGGCCTCTGACGTACAGATACACAGACATGTTCATCAAGTTTATCATCTCACCTCAATTTCTAACTTGTTACTGTGATCAGCCACTCTCTGCTCCTCTCCTTTCCCCCTTTAAGAGTTTCTCATCAATAGGAGACTCACATACACTATTAAGTTCACTACATGATAATGATAATAACAATTTTTGGCGGGGGTGGTGGTGGGGGGGCTGTGTTTAGAGCTTAACTATTTTATCTCGAATTGACAAGTAAATGCCTCAAAGCAGGTATTTGCATCTTCATTTTTTACACGAGAAAGCTAAGACTGAAATGATCATTTGCCAAAAGTCTCACAGAAGAGAGTTTCAGTCCAGATTCATGAGATGTGAGCAAAACACTGTTTTCTATGATGCATGTGATTTTTGGGAAGACTGTTATATTTATAGGTGTACATTTTTAGTTGAATTAGGGATTTGGGCTGTGAATTAGATAATTTAAGCACACTTTTATGGAAGAGCATGTGATTTTAAAGATAATTTAACCATGTATTGTGGAAGAGCTTGAGGGATTCCCCCTCCAAACACTGAGGAGCAATCGTTGTCATTGACATTTCCTGGGAAAGCTGTAACAAGTTTCTTTAAAACCTGGTCCTAGGCTGTAACTTTCCCATGACTACGAGACACCTGGCAGGGATCAGTCAAGAGACCATACAAATGAGGTAGGTTGTAGTCGACTATTCAGAAGTGGCTGGGCCTCCTGAGAGGAGATTGGTTAGTTTATGACCTTCCTGGGAGTTTGGAAGTGCCTTGAAGTTGTCACAGAATTTGTGTATTTAAGCAGTGAACCCCACAGAGGTTCTTCGTTGCTGTTGTTTTTAAACAGAGACAGAAAGAAGCCACAGAGAAGAAACCGTAAAAATGGAAGAAAAGAAAAAAGCAGGCAGGTGGGGCTAGACGGCTGTGTGGCACACAAGGCTAGGGACCTCTGAGGAGAACTGTAATACTGAAGCCAGTGTCAGCTTAAAGGAGCCCCTGCCGCAGATTGAGGATGACAAGCGGCAGGGCCAAGTGGAGCGGGTCCTGAGGACGTCAGGGAGCCTGGCCTGAGGGGACTGAGGAGAGCCTGTCTTCATGGGGCTGAGCGCAACTCGCTTGCATGGGTGAGAGGAACGGAAAGAACTGTCTGTCCTACATGGAAGAGGGGAGACTGCCGATCCTGATCCTTATCCCGAGTTGTACCTTGTTCCTTATTAAACCACATGAGTTGAATGTTGTCTGTGAGTTCTGGGTGGTCATGGCAAAGCTTATTAAACCCAGAAAAGAGGTGTAGAGTGCTGTGGGAGGGATGGCTGGTGTCAGAATTGGTACAAAGTTTCGAGTGTGGAAATCTGTCTGACCTTCTTTTCATCAACCTTGGGCTGATCTTGATTCTCATTATTCCTCCCCAAAGTTAGACCGTTTTTGAAGCTCCTCCTCCTCCTCCTCAAATTTTACATTGGGGAATTTGATGAGGAAATTGCTGACGTTCCCTCATTGCAGATTTACCACTGCGAAGGAGTTGAATTGAACAATTGAACAGTTGAACAATTGAATAGTCTCATGTCAACACGACTGACTCATGAAGAGTTCTGCAATGTACCCCTTTTCAGTGAGCCAGTGTCCCTTGTCCGACAGAGTTGCGGTTAGGTGGTGGGAAGCAGGAACCTGTGTGTCTGAAACTTGCTCTTACCCTACAGCAGCTTTTTCTACTGAACATTTATAGAACAGTGATTCTCAGGATTGGTTAATATTGAGACAAGCCAACTAAACTAATTCCATTTTGTTGATTGCTAGATGACCTGCCTGCTTCCCTCTCCCATCTTGGAAAGCCCCGCTGGTGATTGACTTCAGAATGTACTCATGTAGACCCAGAATTAGGAAGTTATAATTAATCTTGTTATTCTTTAATATTTTTCTTTGTGATACTGTAATCAAATGTTGTAATTAGTCTTGCTAGTCTTTAATATGGTTCATTTTTGATGTTTCAATAAATCCATTAATTTTGCTTTCTGTTTCTGTCACACACTTGCTTACGTCTCTCACAAATGTACCAAATAATTTTTGCGGTTTCTCTTTATCAACTCACTGACAATTTCACTCCGGGCTGCAGCTTAGGGAAGTGCTTTGAGCGTCCTTGCAGCCCACCTGTAGCCAAGTAAAGACTATTCGAAAATTTCAAGACATTATAGTGGTTGTCACTTATTTGGACCAACAACAATGAAACTAATAGATACGTGAAAACGAATAAAATTCTTAGAAATTTTAGCAAGGCAGTTCAATTCACTGTTCTCTGAGCACATGATTTCTGAGCAACAGCTGGTGTTTTGTGAGTGCCTCCTCCATGTTAAGTAGTCTCTTAACGGGAGGCAGAGGATCTAGTCCTCCACATTCCTTGGTGCATATTGGGGAACTAAGGCAAATGGCACTGATCCAATGAGGTACAGGTGCGAAGGAGTGGAGCCCATCTCCAAGCTACACAGCACGAAATCTCTTAAAGGTGAGGTTGAGATGATTACCCAAGAAGAAGCGCAGTACACTCACAAAGATCTGGTCAAGTTTTCGAATACATACAAGCAGAAGTTTGGGGAATATCTCTGGGAATGGTTACTAAGGATATAGGATACTGGTGCAAGAAGTGGAGTATTAGACCAGTCTAAGTTTCTGGATATGGGACCCCTAAGCACAGATTCTTCTTTCAGTGTCTCAGTGAGAGAGTCTAAAAGAGGATATAATTCCTTATTTGGTTGGTTCACTGAAGAATTGGCTGCGAGATGGCCTGGATTAGACCAATTTGAGGTAACTGACCTACCTTGGTACACTGTAGAAGAAGGCGTCCAGAAGTTTAGGGAAATTGGTATGTTGGAATAGATCTATCAGGATATTCCCACAGACCCAAAAAGGGGGTGTCCTGAGGACATACCCTTTACCACAACCATAAGGAACAAGTTTGTGTAGTGGGCTCCTGCATCTCTGAAGACTTTTACAATTGCTATTTTATGTGCACCAGGATTAACAGTGGGATTTCCCTAAGCAACTCCGACATTTGCCTACAATGGGGCTGATTGGGCCCTGTGGTGGTAGAGTGCAGGTGTCAGCACAGAATCAACAAAGACAGGGTGGGCGTGGTTATAATAGACAACAAGGTTTCAGTAGTAATCAAAGCAACCTGTCTCCTGCAGACTTATGGCATTGGCTACTTAGCCATGGTGTCCCTAGGAGTGAAATAGATGGGAAACCTACTAAATATTTATGTGATTTATACAGGCAAAAGAATGGTAGATCAGGTGAACAGCAGAATAGACAGTCACAATCGCTCAATCAATTCCCAGACCTGAGCCAGTTTACAGATCCACAACCCCTTGAATGAGGGGGAGGCCGGGTTCCTTTGAAGGAGGATTCTGCTACATCACCAAAAGTCTATACTGTTAGTCTTTCTTCTAGCCTTCCCCAAAGGGACCTGCGGCCTTTCACAAGAGTTGGGGCGAAAGGAAATAATCAAACTTTTCGGGGATTACTGGACACTGGCTTGGAACTGACACTAATTCCAGGAGACCCAAAGTGTTTTTGAAGGCCCACCAGTCAGAGTGGGGGCTTATGGAGGTCAAGTTATCAATGGAGTTTTAGCTCAGGTACACCTCACTGTGGGTCCAGTGGACTCCCGGACCCATCCTGTGGTTATTTCCCCAGTTCCAGAATGCATCATTGGAATAGACATACTTAGTAACTGGCAGAAGCCCCATATTGGATCCCTGAAATGTGGAATAAGGGCTATCATGGTAGTAAAGGCCAAGTGGACACCATTAGAATTGCCATTACCTAGGAAAATAGTAAACCAAAAGCAATACCGCATTCCTGGAGGGATTGCAGAGATCCGTGCTACCATCAAAGACTTGCAGGGGTGGTGATTCCTTCTACATCCCCATTTAATTCATCTATTTGGCCTGTAAAGAAGACAGATGGATCCTGGAGAATGACAGTGGATTATCGTAAACTTAACCAGGTGGTGACTCCAATTGCAGCTGCCATTCCAGATGTGATTTCATTGCTTGAGCAAATTAATACTTCTCCTGATACTTGGTACGCACCTATTGATCTGGCCAATGCCTTCTTCTCAAAACCAGTTTCGAAGGATCACCAGAAGCAGTTTGCCTTCAGCTGGCAAGGGCAACAGCACACTTTCACAGCTCTCTCTGAGGGGTACATTGATTCTTCTGCCCTGTGCCTTAATTTAGTCCGAAGGGACCTTGATTGCCTGACTAGTCCACAAAATGTCACACTGGTCCATTATATTGATGACATTATGCTGATTGGACCCACTAAGGAGGATGTATCAAAGACTCTAGATTCATTGGTACCATATCTGCATACAAGAGGTTGGGAAATTAACCCAATGGAGATTCAGGCACCTGCCACATCATTAAAATTTCTAGGGGCCCAGTTGTGTGGGGGCATGTTGAGATATTCCTATTAAGGTGAAGGATAAGCTATTGCATTTGGCACCCCCAACAACTGAAAAGGAGGCACAAAGCCTCGTGGGCCTCTTTGGATTTTGGAGGCAACATATCCCTCACTTGGGTGTTCTACTTCAACCTATTTATCAGGTGACAAGAAAAGCCTCCAATTTTGAGTGGGGCCCAGAACAAGAAAAGGGTCTTCAACAAGTTCAGGGTGCGGTGAATGCTGCTTTGCCACTGGGACCATATGATTCAGCTGACCCAATGGTGCTAGAGGTGTCAGTTGTAGATAAAGATGCAATGTGGAGTCTTTGGCAGACCCCTATTGGTGAATCACAGCATAGACAGTTGGGATTTTGGAGTAAAGTCCTGCCATCCTCTGCAGACAGCTACTCCCCCTTTGAAAAACAGCTGTTGGCCTGTTACTGGGCCTTGGTGGAGACTGAACGCCTCACCATGGGCCCCCAAGTCACCACGAGGCCTGAATTACCCTTCATGAACTGGGTATTGTCTAACCCACGTAATCATAAAGTTGGTCGTGCGCAGCAACACTCCATTGTTAAATGGAAGTGGTATATACGAGATAGGGCCAAAGCAGGACCTGAAGGGACAAATAAGCTACATGAAGAAGTGGCCCAAATGCCCACAGTCTCCACTCCTGTCACATTACCGCCTTTCTCCCAGTCTGCACCTATGGCCTTCTGGGGAGTTCCTTACCATACTTTAACTGAAGACCAAAAAAGTCATGCTTGGTTTACAGATGGCTCTGCACGATATGCAAGTGCCACTCGTAAGTGGACAGCAGCAGCACTACAGCCCCTTTCTGGGATCTCCCTAAAGGACAGTGGTGAAGGGAAATCTTCCCAATGGGCAGAACTTTGAGCAATGCACCTGACCGTTCAGTTTGCATATAAGGAAAAATGGCCAGATGTGAGACTGTATACTGATTCATGGGCTGTGGCTAATGGCTTGGCTGGATGGTCAGGGAATTGGAAGGACCGTGATTGGAAAATTGGTGACAAGGAGGTGTGGGGAAGTGGTATCTGGATAGACCTCTCTGAATGGGCCAAGAAAGTAAAGGTCATTGTATCTCATGTTAATGCTCCCCAAAGGCTTACCTGTGAAGAGGAGGACTTTAATAATCAAGTGGATAAGATGACACGCACTGTGGAGACTGGTCCTCGTCTTTCCTCTGCCACTCCAGTTATCGCCCAAAGGGCACATGAACAAAGTAAGTGGACATGGTGGCAGGGATGGAGGTTATGCATGGGTGCAGCAACATGGACTTTCACTCACCAAGGATGACTTGGCCACTGCCACTGCTGAGTGCCCCAATGGCCAGCAACAGAAACAAGATATGGGACTATTCCTCGGGACATCAACCAGCAACTTGGTGGCAGGTTGATTACATAGGACCACTTCCATCATGGAGGGGACAGCGTTTTGTTCTTACTGGAATAGACACCTACTCTGGATATGGATTTGCCTTCCCTGTACACAATGCTTCTGCCAAAACTACTATTCGTGGACTTACAGAATGCCTCATCCACCGACATGGCATCCCACATAGCATTGCTTCAGATCAAGGAACTCACTTCACAGCCAATACAGTGCGGCAATGGGCCAGTGCCCATGGAATACACTGGTTGTATCATGTTCCTCATCATCCTGAAGCTGCCGGCTTGATAGAACAATGGAATGGGCTCCTAAAGACACAATTACAGCACCAGCTAGGTGGCAACAACTTGCGGGGCTGGGTCAATGTTCTCCAGGAAGCTGTATACGTTCTAAACCAGCGGCCAATATATGGTGCTGTGTCTCCAATAGCCAGAATTCATGGGTCCAGGAACCAAGGGATGGAAGCTGGAGTGGCACAACTCACTATTATTCCTAGTGATCCACTTGCAGCATTTTGGCTTCCTGTCCCAGCCTGGAGGGACAGGCCTGTGCTCCTCAGGCCTGGAGGTCCTGGTCCTGAAGGAAGGAACTGTTCCACCTGGAAGCACAGCACAGATTCCACTGAAGTGGCAACTGAGAATTACCCCTGGGTCACTTTGGATCAACAGGTCAGGACGGGTGACACTGTACTGAGTGGTGTGATTGATCCTGATTACTGAGGAGAAATTGGACTGGTGCTACATAATGGAGGTGAAGAAGAATATGCCTGGAATCCAGGAGACCCCATAGCCAACTCTTAGTGCTACTGTGCCCTGTGATTAAAGTAAATGGTAAGTTACAGCAACCCAATCCTGACAGGACATCTAACGACCCAGACCCCTCAGGAACGAAGGTCTAGCTCACCTCACCAGGTAAAAAACACAGCCAGCTGAAGTGCTTGCTGAAGGAAAAGGTAATACAGAATGAGTAGTAGAAGAAGGTAGTTCTACCTATCGGTTAGGACCACATGATCAATTGCAAAAGAGAGGTCTATGATTGTCAGTTTATTTTTTTATATGTGCTTATTGAATATCTTTCCTTCGTTCATGTATGATATATCAGATAAAATCAGACTTACTGTGTTTTCATTATATGTATGATAGATGTTTGATGCTGTGTATAAGTGTGACTTCATTAATGTCTGGAAATTATATATGGCTAAAGAATTGTGTATAGGTGCCAAGTTGGCAAGGCGTGGATTGTGATAGGTAGGTTTATTGTGCCAACATGGTCTACGAACACATGTGGGATTAATTGAAGGGTGGAGAGATAAATGGCTCGGCAAGTCTTGCTTTTTTTGTCTCTTGCTCTTTGATGATCCGACCGGTGGGCGGCTGCCTTAACTTGTTCTTTGCCTCAATTTGAAAACTACACTACCTGTGGGTCACCTAACCCATGGACTGTGTTGCTGTAGTTTGAGCTTCCTTCAAGACCTGCTTTGCCACGCTACTGGCGTATGCATCGCTTGAGCTGGGGACTGTTGGACCCTGTCTTCTGGCTGACTCTTGGTGACCCGCCTTGCTGTTTGCTGCCTGTGGCGGGATAGCCTTAATTGCTCTACAGAGGACTCAGCTGTCTGCTTCCCTGACTTGCATGCCCTCAAGACTTGAATGACTGCCAGTGTATTAGCTATCTCATGGAAGTGAGTTTCACTGAGCCATTTGTCTGTGCTATATACTAATTAATGGTTTATTTCTTATGTTTTATATATATATGTATAAGTGCATATGAAATCATTAGCGTCCTGGTTTTGTTTCTCTATAGAACCCTGTCTAACATAGAAGTTTATGCTATTTTTTTTTAATTTTCAAAGCTTTCAGTTCTCATAGAATTTCCAACACTGCCAGTACATCAAATAAAGAAAAATATCAGGCAAGAGCAACAATTGAAAAACAAAAAAGGATAGAGCAGCATGTTTTTTTTTAGAACTGCGAAGAAAAATTTTGCATGAGAGGAACAGAGAGAGAAATAGAGAGACAAAAAACAACTCCCCAACCAACATTTTCCCTTTCAGAACAAAACAAGAACTAGACAAAAACTATAATTTCACAGAATTATCAATGTTTTATAAGGCACTGCAGTAAAGAAATGTCAAAGGAGCCAAGGATAGCATATCCACTTTTGTATTAGGCTGTTTGTCTCAGAGACAAAGCTAATCCTCCATACGGTTTAGTCTAATCTTTTAAAAGATTTCTTCTAAATTATTCAGATGCAGAGGGACTGCTGATTTGATGATGCAACATCCCAACAAAGAGATCTTCCCCTAAGCAGATGAAAGGGGCCGTTAGGGTACTCTGAAGGGTGATAGTCTTGGGAGTCTGGGCTCTCTCTTAAAGCAGAACTCATACCCCTCCCTCAATGTGAGAACATGAATTTGAGAACAAATAATATACTCAGTATATCATGTAATCCCGAAACAGTGCTGATGCCAGTTTTTGATTGTTCTGCACAAAGATTTATGGATGCTGACTACCCATCACTGTCAGTGTTCATTCTTTGCTTTGTTTTTCTGCAGGATTTGTGGCCACTTGCCCTTGCTTTTTTTTATTTCTTTCTTTTTGGTAGCCTGTGACAGATTGCAGTAAGAGAGTAATCTGGTGTTTGGCAGAGATCAGAACCACTTTCCCCTGTAGGTCGAGCGTATGCCTGGCCTCTTGTGATGTTCCTTTAGCCCTCGCTCTGTGGTGCCACGAGAAGTGCTTTCAAACCGCAGTGCAAAGAGTCATCATTGAAAACGCGATGTGCTGATGGCTCACTCAAAGGAACACTGCCCAACTGTTGAGACACTGTGAGCTAACTGAAAGTTTGGGTCAGTTTTAGTGACAATGATTGCAGGCTCCTGCAATTTTTTGTTTTATGGTAGTAGGGAGTGGGAAAGTCATACAACTAGAATATTAATCCAAATAACTTCACAGTCTTAATAAATTATATATCCCACTTGAGAGAGATTTAATGACGAGACGCATTATATGCCTACTGACCAGAAAGCACAAAAGTCAGTGCTTAGGGGGCTGTTTACTGAGAGGAAACAGGGGGAGAGAGGAATTCTCACCATATTGTGAGACCATGTGTGGTTGATGAAACGGCGTGGTGCCACATCTGACCCTGTCAGGTACAGAAGAGGAAGGAGAATCCAACTGCACATCTCCCCAGTGATGATTCCCGTGAAGCAGATGCCAGACATCCTCCACCCCCCGATCTTCTTTATCTTATTCTGCTACCAATTATTCCTCCCTCGCTGGCACCCTGGACTCAACAAAACATTGCCACCGCCTCACAGACCTCACAGACAAGACTCATTTCTTTCTTTCTTTCTTTTTTTTTTTTTTTTAAGGAAGTGTGTTCTGGAAGTTAACAGATTACAAAATGTTAAAGATAGTGTGCTTTTGTTCAGAGTACCTCTTCTCAGCCATGCTTCCAGTCACATTGTGTGAGTCTGGGTAAACTAGGGAAACAAATCCACAGGAAGTCATATGTAGAAGAGGGAGTTTTATATAAAGGGTAAGTGCACATTAAGAAAAGATCCCAACCCGGTGCCACCCAAGCCCATAAATCCAACATTAGCCCATATGTCTGACACCAATCTATAAAGTCCTCCTCAATCTCACAAAACACACGCAATGACACTGACTGCAGGAGGAAAGCTGAATCAGTGAATGTGTAAGCATCTTAGTGCGGGCAGGGGTCTCCACATGGCTGCTCTAGCACCCAGGGCTGCATCGGGGTAGGTCCATGAGGCTTCTCCTCAGGATATCTTGCAGGAAGCGAGCCTTGCCAGCTGAAGCAGGGAACTGGACAAGGCAGCTGCACCCTGGTCTGACCATTAGAAAACAAGAGACCCGAGAACTATAAAGGCGAGGCTCACTGAGCCATTTATCTCTCCACCCTTTAGTTAATCCCACATGTGTTTATCAGCCAGGTTGACACAATAAACCTTAACTATCTAACACATCTTTTTCTAGTCCTTGGCCTCTTAGACACAAAGCACCATGGCCTCTGACTTGCTTGGGGGTAGGGCCACAAATTTCCTTTCATGTGGCTAAATGCCAAAAGAGCACGTGACTCTGCAGCCAGACTCCTGCCCAAAGGCACTCAGCCTTGCTTTGTCTGTTGACTGGGGCCCTCTGGTCCATCTCATTCTTGGTGCTTCTGGCTCTGCTGCCTCTGCTGCTGCAGTCATTCACTCAGGGGTCTTACAGGACTGTACTGGGGGTGCTCTTTCTTGAGAGTCTTAAGAGGGACTCTCTCCACACCAGAGGCTCTTCAGTGGCTCTGTTTCTTAGTGGCTCACTTTATAGCTGGTGGAATGGCAAAACTGATCAATCCTCAAGTTACAGCCTTTTGTACCTTATTTGCATCCCCGACCCAGTTTTTTTGGTGGGAGTTACAAAGACTATGGATAGAAGAACCGTATCAAGTAATTTCCCTTCACCACAAAAGCCTTTTGGCATATTCCAGGGCAGAGATTTCATCTTCCTGCTGTAGAGGTATTTAGCTATATGATTAAGGAAGGCCAGAGGCTCAGGTAGGATTGTGAATGATTGAAATGTATTCTTGGTTACACGCTGAATCGTCAGTTTAGCACTCATGATAGTGAACCCCAGATATTTCCTTCATGCAATATGCCCGAAACCCATTGCTTCCAGGCGGATCCTACCCAGCCACTCACCTGTGACTCTTTAACCTCCCTGGCGGGAATCCCGAGTGTGGTTCAGGGTAAATGTTAACGGTCAGAAGCGGTAACCCTGAACCACACTCGGGATTACACTGCAGAGAAGTCCCTTAAGATAGGATGGCACTTCCCCACAGGCTTCCAAGGCTTTTATCATTGCAGAAGCAGATGACTACATGTTTCTCCCATGAAGGAGCTGGTGGATTCAAACAACTGACCTTGCAGTTAGCAGCTAAGTGCTTAATGACTGTGCCTCCAGGGGTCCTTGATGCAATGTAGGGATGGCATTCAAGCCTTATACGTCTATCTGTACGATATAGAGAACTGGGAACAGAGTTCATTGCCTCAAAATCTGTAGGATTGGCCCTGGCACTCAGGGGACCTAGGATGCTAACTTTGACATTGACCAAAATACATTTCTGTAAGCATCCGCTATGGCTGAGTTCAATGGAACTTTGTAGATTAATTTGTTTTCTGTGAAAGAAACCTGGAGGGAAGTTGTCAGTGAATTGGCACTCACTTTTCACGGGACTTCAAAGATAGAGAAAGAAACTTCAGATATCTAAGCAAAAAGAGTAAGTGATACCTTTGAAATGGTCAAACACCAACTAATTCTTTTTGGTATAGTCAGTTCTGTGTATTCCTTCCATCTTCTTTTGATATTTCCTGCATCCTTCAGTATTTCAGCTCAAGATTTGTATTGAATCCTTCAATCTTTCAGCTCAAGTCTTGTATATATATTTTCCATTCTTTAAGTTTGCGAAATGTTGAGAATCTTCTTGTTTTTTGCATATTTTATTATATTACCTTGCCTTCTCAAGCTGCCTTTGAAATTATCTGTTTAAGATGGAAATAGAGTTACCATATGACCCAGCAATCCCCCTACTGGGCATATACCCAGAAGAGGCAAGAAACCAACCAAGGCCAGACATCTGTGCTCCAATGTTCATTGCGGCACAGTTCACAATTGCAAGGAGCTGGAAGCAACCCAAATTTCCATCAACTGATGATTGGATTAAAAAACTGTGGTACATACACACCATGGAGTACTACGCATCACTAAAAAGCAGTGATGAACTATGAGGCACATAGCGGCATGGGAAGAACTGGAGGAAATCATGCTAAGCGAAGTAAGTCAGGCACAAAAGGACAAGTACAACATGAGCCTGCTGAGGTAAGTAGTAAAAAAAATAATAAAATAAAAAATGCAAAAGGGGCATAGGGAAAAAGCTACTGTATACAAACATTTTTGGGGTGAGGAGTGTGTAGTATGGCAGAGACCAGATCAAAACCGGGGATGCACATGGTAGACCACTGGGGAGGAGATGGGGAAAGGAAAATAAGAGGATGAAAATAAGGAAGAAAAGGGGAGCAGGAGCATGGGGCACTAACCCACCCAAGGGGAGGGTACTGTTTATATCTCCACAGGGAAAGAGGGATCAGACTTCAACCCAGTACCACAAGGTGTGAAGGCAACATTCCGGTGTGGAGTGGGGAACCAGTGGAGAGGTCTGGGAGGCTGGCCCCAGCACCAAAAATTAAGTGGATTCCTGCCCCTCCCCTGAGAAGAATTTGTTTCAAAGGACGACATTGATTCTGCAGCTCCGGGAGAGGGACATACCTGATCAGAGCACACGGGAGCAGATGAAGTGGGAGGAGGAGACAGTGGAGCAGAGCCTGGCCCACCAGGCTGTGAGGATGATGTTCCTGAGTAGAGCAGCCAGTCCACAGAGAGAACAACATGGCTGGCCCCACTATGAGACATGATGCTCCTCAGTGACCAATGGCGATACAGGGGACAGCACTGGAGACACAGTCTTTGAATTGCACCTGACCTGATCCCACCACACCGAGGCAAAGCACTGGGGGAGTGCAGCGGAACAGCAAGGGAATGGAGTGGCAAGGTCCCCAGGGAATGCTGAAAGTGGACTTTGGGGCCAGGGCATGGTGCCCCAACAGACTGGACTGGAAAACGCTCCTAAGGGCCAACAAATGATCCTTGAACTAACTACAAGCTTTTCTCTTGTGAAGTATTTTGTTCTTTGTCAGTGGTTTGTTTTTGTTGTCTGGTTGTATACTGTTGCTTTGTTTTCCTCTGTCTTGTTTTCGTGCATGTTAGTGTCTCCACAGGTCTGTCTAAATAAGACAGGCTGGATGAACTAACTGGAGGAAAAACAACGGGACCGACAATTCCGGGGGGACTTGGGATAGGGGGAGGTGGGGGGGGCAGGAAGTGGTGTTAACAAACCCAGGAACAAGGGAACAACATGGGATCAAAATTGGTGGTGAGGGGGGAGTGGCTGGCCTGGCAGGGAATGATCAAGGGTAAGGTAACATAAAGAAGAGGTATAGCTGTAACCCTGGTGGGGATGGAGCATGATAGTGGGGCAGGAGGAAAGTCAAGGGAAATAGAGGAAAGAGCTAGGAGGCAAAGGGCATTTATAGAGGTCTAGACAAAGACATATACATGCAAATATATATATGAGGATGGGGAAATAGATCTATGTGTCTATATTTATAGGTTTAGTATTAAGGTGGTGGAAGGACCTTGGGCCTCTACTCAAGCACTCCCTCAACACATGAATACTTTCTTCTATTAAATTGGCAATCTATGATGCTCACCCTTCTGACACAACTGTTGAAGCCAAAGCGGATGAACAAGTAAATGTGGTGAAGAAAGCTGATGGTGTCCGGCTATCAAAAGAGATAGTGTCTGGGGTCTTAAAGGCTTGAAGATAAACAAGCAGCCATCTAGCTCAGAAGCAACAAAGCCCACATGGAAGAACACACCAGCCTGTGTGATCACGTGGTCCCGAAGGGATCAGTTATTAGGCATCAAAGAACAAAAAATCATATCATTGGCTGCACACCTCCATGATACGATCGCCAAGGACAAATGGGTGCATTAGCAAATGTGGCAAAGAAAGCTGATGGTGCCCGGCTATCAAAAGAGATAGTATCTGGGGTCTTAAAGGCTTGAAGGTGAACAAGCGGCCATCTTGCTCAGAAGCAACAAAGCTCACATGGAAGAAGCACACCAGCCTGTGCGATCACAAGGTGCCAAAGGGATCAGGGATAAGGCATCATTAAAAAAAAATCTTACCATAGTGAATGAAGGGGGAAGTGCAGAGTGGAGACCCAAAGCCCATTTGTCGGCCACTGGAGACCCCCTCACAGAGGCGTCTAGGGGAGGAGATGAGTCAGTCATGGTGCGATGCAGCACCGATGAAGAATACAGCTTTCCCCCAGATCCTGGATGCTTCCTCTCCCCGCCCCCTCGCCCCCCAACTACCATGATCCGAATTCTACCTTGCAAGTCTTGATAGAGCAGGGGTTGTACACTGGTGCATATAGGAGCTGGAGGCACAGGGAATCCAGGGTGGATGATACCTTCAGGACCAGGGGTGTGAGGGGCAACACTGGGAGAGTAGAGGGTGAGTGGTTTGGAAAGGGGGAACTGATTACAAGGATCTACATGTGACCTCCTCCCTGGGGGATGGACAACAGAGAAGGGGGTGAAGGGAGATGCCAGCTAAGGAAAGATATGACAAAATAATAATCTATAAATTATCAAGGGCTCATGAGAGATGGGGAAGCAGGGAGGGAGGGGGAAAAAAGGGGACCTGATGCAAAGGGCTTAAGTGGAGAGCAAATGCTTTGAAAATGATGAGGGCAAAGAATGTACAGATGTGCTTTATACAATTGATGTATGTATATGTATGGATTGTGATAAGAGTTGTATGAGCCCCTGATAAAATATTTTTTTTAAAAAAAGAAATGATCTGTTTAGCTCTTTTGTGTCATCATTTCTTCCATTTGTTTTAGGTACTATATCTTGAAGAGTAAGTTTCGGTCTCTTCTGACACCCACTCTGGTCTTTTTTTCTTTCCTCTTTTAATAACCCTTTGCTTTTTTCATGTATTATGTTCTTGATGCCAGCCCATAACTCCTCTGGTCTTCTGTCACTAATGTTCAATGTGTCAAAAATCAATTCTTGAAACAGTCTTTAAATTTAGGTGGAATTGGGGGCCCTGGTGGTATAGTGGTCATGTGCTGGGCTGCAAATCCTCATGGGTAGCAGTTTGAAACCACCAGCAGCTCTGAGGATGAAAGACTGGGCTTTCTTTCCCCTAAACCAGAGGTTGTCAACCTGTGGATTGCGACCCCTGTGGGGGTTGAACTACTCTCTCACAGGGATCACCTGATTCATAGCAGTAGCAAAATCATAGTTCTGAAGTAGCAATGAAAATAACTTTATGCTTGGGGGGTTCACCACAACACGAGGAACTGTATTAAAGGGTTGTGGTTTTAGGAAGGTGGAGAACCACTGTCTTAAACAGTTACAGTCTCAAACCCACAGGGAATGGCTATGAGTCGATGAGAGTGAGTTTGAGTTTATACTTAAGGTTGGCTCTTAAGTTGGCTCTTATGGACTCACAAAAAAACACACAAAAACTCACAAAAAAAACACACAAAAACTCACAAAAAAACAAAACCCTACTTCATCCTGAACTTGCATAAGAGCAATTGGTGGTCTGTTCTACAGTCTGCCTTGAACCTCATTATGGCTGATGATCTTGAACTTCTTGATTGTGTCTTCTTACAGGTGTAGTCAATTTGATTCCTGTATACTCCATCCAAAAAGGTACACATGTGTAGTCACTATATTTTTGTTGTTGTTGAAAAAAGGTATTTGCAATGAAGAAGTCATTGGTCTTACAAAATTCTATCATATGATCTCCAGCTTCATTTCTACCCTCAAGATCTATTTTCCAAATGCTGGTCCCCCCTCCTTGTTTTAAGTTTTGCATTCCAGTCACCAGAACATATTAATGCATCTTGATTACATGTTTGATCATTTTTCAGATAGAATAATAAATGGGTTGATTTTTTGACTTCATCATTGGTAGTTGGTACATAAATTGGAATAATATTTGCATTAACTGGTCTTCCTTGAAGGTGTGGATAACTGCCCCCTCATTGACAGCATTGTCCTTCAAATAAGTCTCGAAGTGTTCTTTTGGATGATGACTGCAATGGTGGGTTTCTTGAGGCTGTCACTCCCAGGATAGTAAACCATATTATTGTCCAATTTAAGATGACCAATACCAATCCACATGAGCCATTAATGCTTAGGATATTGATTGATTTTGTTGGTTCTGTTTTATTTTGACTGCTTCCAATTTTTCTAGATTGTTACTTCATGAATTTCCTGTTCTGATTATTAATGGTGTTGCAGCTATTTCTTCTCATTCGTGTCATGTCATCAAAACTAAGGGTTGCGAGAGTATTGCTTAATTCACATCACCAAGGTCCACTCTACTTTGGGGAGGTAGCTTTTCTCCAGCTCTAGGCTGAGTACTTTGCAACTGAAGGGTTCATCTTTTCTTATGTCCGTGTCCCACTGCTATTCAATATGTTTGTATAGCTAAACTTTCAGAAGTGGTCTGCCTACTCCTTCTTCCTAATCTGTCTTGGTCTGGAAGCTCCACTGAAAGGTGTCTCCCATAGTTGATCCTTCTGGGATTCGAAATACAGTGGCATATCTTCCAACATTACAGAAACATGAAAGACATTTCACTACAAAAAACTGGTGGATGACTGATGGAGCTTTTCTTTTAAACAGACTCAGTAGTGACACAAAATATTTTAATCAATAATTTTCTTTCCTAAGTGCTTTATTTCTATTCAACTGCTGTTTGGCTGAATCAGCAACTAGTCTTGTGATTCCTTCTCAATCACTCTCTCACCTTTGACTTTTAAAACTATGTTTAGCTTAGTTCTTAAAATTTTATAAATAAGGCTATACTTTTGGACCTACTGTATTTCATTTAATAATATCTTTGTAAATGGCATTCATGTTGTTGAGTGTAACAGTTCTTTCTTACAACTATATTTTATTATATGATTATACCAAAAGTTATCAATTCTACTGTTGTATTAGCTATTAGAAATTGCATCAGTAAGGTGGTCTCGTACATATTTTTGTTTTAGAAATGTTTCTAATTTGTTGTGTATATAGCTAAGGGCTATAACTTTTAGATCTTTAAGTATGAATATATTCAGGCTTATTAGATATTTTTCCAAAGTGCTTAAAGCAGTTCATGCACTTTGCTGATTTCCATCTGACATTTGGCTTGCCAGTCTTAAAAAATTCAGGCATTCTTTCAATTGTGTAGAGATAGCTTAGTGTTAACTTAATTCACAGTCCCCTTATGATTAGTGGAGCCGAGCACCTTTTCCTATATTTATTAGACATTTGACACCCTCTTTTTTGTGAAGTGCCTCTTCAAGTGTTTTCCTATTTTTCTGTCATGTTCCTGATTTTTACTTAGTGATTTGTAGAAATTGCTTATTTCATAAAAGGTATTTTATACATTCTGGAGATAGTTGTATATTTGTGTTACACATATCACCTCCAGGCAGTGACATACGTATTTCCCCCTCTGTTTCCCTTTCTTGTTGCTCTTCTTCTCTTATTTTATCATGGTTGCTGGCTATTTGTTCTCATGCATGTTCTGTCTTTTTATTTTTAATTCTGCTTCATCTAGTGTGTGTAGTTTTGTTGATCATTTTCAGCCTATCTCCAAAGAGTAATGAAAAGAAATCACCCTTAAAAAAAAACATTTCATTGGGGGCTCTTACAACTCTTACCCATACATACATCCATTGTGTAAAGTACATTTGTATATATTTGTCACCATGATTTTAAAAACATTTTCTTTTTCCTTAAGCCCTTGATATCAGCTCATTTTCCTTGCCTCCTCAACCCTCCCTCCCTCATGAATTGTGCACCAACCATGGTCTCCCTTCATCCACTTTTCTGTTGTTAATCCCCCTGGGAGGGGGATATATGTCAATCATTGTGATCAGTCTCCCTTTCTCCCCCCACCTCCCCCTTACCTTCCTGGTATTGCTATTCTCATTATTGATCACAAGGAGTTTATCTATCCTGGATTCCCTCTTTGGCAAGCTCTAATCTGTACTAGTGTAAATGCTCTGGTCTAGTGGATTTGTAAGGTAGGGGTCCTGATAGGGGGTGAAGTAGTATTAAAGAACTAGAGGAAAGCTGTATGTTTCATCAGTGCTGTACTGCACCCTGACTGTTTCATCTTCCTTGTGACGCTTCTGTGAGGGGATGTCCAATTGTCTCCAGATGGCCTTTGGGTCTCCACTCTGCCCTTCCCCTCATTCACATCAATATGATTTTTTGTCCTGGGTCTTTGATGCCGGATACCTATCCCTTTGGCACCTCATGATCACACAGGCTGGTGTGCTTCTTCCTTGTTGACTTTGCTGCTTCTCAGTTAGATGGCCACTTGTTTATCTTCAAGCCTTTAAGACCCCATACTCTATGTCTTTTGATTTCCAGGAAAAGCCAAGAGGGTCTTCTACTTACTAAGTCTACTCTCATCTAAGATTAAAAAAATAATAATCGTCAATTTTGAGGAATTTAGAGTTAAGAGGGGACACACACGCTCTTAGGGCAAAGCTTAGGAGACTGGAAATTAACTTTTCTGCTTAAGAAATGAGCTATAATAGTCTTACCAGATGGCGATTAGGTAGGCAACTCACACTGAGAGTTCCGGGGAGATCGGAAACGAGAAAGGGAACAGATCTCAACCTGATGTGCCAAGCCTTGAAGGCAACATACTGGCATGAAACAGTGAGGTAACAGAGAGGTCTGCGGAGTGGCCCCAATCTCAGCTACATGGGTCCTCTACCCAGAAGCGGGGACTACAGAGAAGAGCAATAAAGACACAGCCTGGGGAGAAGGGTGGATCTGTTCAGACTACATGGGAGCAAACTAAGAGGGAAAGAAAGAGAAAATGTGTGTGTGTGTGTGTGTGTGTGTGTGTGTGTGTGTGTGAGAGAGAGAGAGAGAGAGAGAGAGAGAGAGAGAGAGAGAGAGAGAGAGGATTTCAGTCTAAATCACCAAGCCCCAAGGACAACATTCTTTTTTTTTTTTTTTTTAATTTTAACAATTTATTGGGGCTCATACAATTCTTTTCACAGTTCATATATATACATACATCAATTGTATAAAGCACATCTGTACAGTCTTTGCCCTAATCATTTTTTTCTCTTTTCTTCTTTTACATTTTATTAGGGACTCATACAACTCTTACCACAATCCATACATATACATACATCAATTGTATAAGCACATCCATACATTCCCTGCCCCAATCATTCTCAAGGCATTTGCTCTCCACTTAAGCCCCTTGCATCAGGTCCTCTTTTTTTTCCCCTCCTCCCTCCCCTTTCCCCCCTCCCTCATATGCCCTTGGTAATTTATACATCGTTGTTTTGTCATATCTTGCCCTATCCGGAGTCTCCCTTCCCCCCTTCTCTGCTGTCCCTCTCCCAGGGAAGAGGTCACATGTGGATCCTTGTAATCAGTTCCCCCTTTCCAACCCACTCACCCTCCACTCTCCCAGCATCGTCCCTCACACCCTTGGTCCTGAAGGTATTTGATTGGAGCAATCAATTCACAGAGAGGACTGTAGGGCCAGCCCCACCACAAGACACACATCACCTCACTGACCCATAATTCTATGAGGGATAGGACTGGAGACAAAGCGTTGTAATTGTGCCAGTTCTGACCCCACCTCCTCTCCTCCACCCCCCACCAGGGTGAAACACAAAGAGATTACAACAGAGAAGCAAGGGGAACAAAGCAATGAAGTCCCCAAGAAATCCCAAAATTAGACTTCTGGGGCAAGGTTTTGGACCTTATCAGACATGAGTGGAAAATATCCATAAGGGTCAACACATAGACCTGGACTTTTTATAGGCTTTTCTTTTTTCTCTTCTTTTTCATGCCTAGATATATAAGATAGGCAGGATAAACAGCTCCAGGGGGACATGGGAAGGGGAAAGGTAGGGAAAAGGAAGGGGGCAGCCAACAAACCTAGGGCCAAGATAACAACAACACATGATAAAAAAAATCAATGGCGAGGGGGTGTAGAATGTCTGGTGGTGCTTGATCAAGTGCAAAGGAATTACTGAGAGCTGAATGAAGGTCAAACATGATTGTGGGACAGGAGAAAAGGAAATAGAGCAAAGAACTAGGAGGCAAAAGACACTTATAGAAGTATAAATACAGGCATGTACATATGTAAATATTTATATATATAACAATAGGATATAGGTCTATGTATATATATTTATGTGTAAAGTATTAAGGTGGCTGACAGACATTGGGCCTCTACTCAAGTAGTTCCTCAACTGAAGAACACTTTGTTCTAATAATCTGGCATTCTGTGATGCTCACCTTCCCAGCACGATAGCTGAAGATAAAATGGGTGCATAAGAAAATGTGGTGAAGAAAGCTGATGGTGCCTGGCTATCAAAAGGTATAGCGTCTGCGGTCTCAAAAGTTTTGATGTATGTATGGATGGGGATAAGAGTTGTACGAGCCCCTAATTAAATGATTAAAAAAAACAAAAAGCTTGAAGTTAAACAAGCAGCCATCTAGCAGGGAAGCAACAAAGTCCACATGTAAGAAGCACACCAGCCTGTGTTCATGAGATGTTGACGGGATCAGTTATCAAGCATAAGAAGACCCAAAACAAGCAGTCATATCTATGTGAATAAGGGTGTCAGAGTGGAGACCCAAAGCCCATCTGTAGACAATTGGACATCTCACCGAAGGGCCACAAGGAAGGGATGAGCTAGCCAGGGTGCAGTATAGCACTGAGGAAACATACAACATTTCTCTAGTTCTTTAATTCTTGGAACCCCCCCCCCCCCGCCCCGACATACACACTATCATGACCTCAGTTTTACCTTACAAATCCTGATAGACCAAACATTTACATGAGCTCTTGACACAAGGAACCCAGGACAGATAAACCCCCAGGAACAGTAATGTGGGTAGCAATACCATGAGGGTAAGGGGAAGGTGGAGGGAGAAAGGGTGACCCAATCACAATGATCAGCATAGTAAATAGACACCCCTCTCCACTCTGGGTGATGAACAACAAAAATGTTGGTGAAGGGAGACAGTGGATAAGGTAAGTAATGAAAATAATAGTAATTTATAATGTATTATAAATGTTTATGAGGGTGGGAGAGTGGGGGTAGAGGGAAAAAATGAGGAGCTGATACCAAGGACTCAAGTAGAAAGAAAATGATTTGAAAAAGATGATGGCAACTTATGTACAAATGTGCTTGATACAATGGATGTATGGATTGTTATTAGAGCTATAAGAACCACCCAATAAAATGATTTAGTAAAATTAAAAAGTAATTATAAAAGTAAATATCAATATTCAGTGATTTTGTGGTACCTTTTATTATCATTGTCACTATTTGTAAGTAAACTGGTATATTTTAAGGTAATGTTAACTCTTTTAAAAACTTTATATTTTTACCTTGCCCCTAACCCTCTTTGTCCTTTTATCTGGAGTCAGCTGTCTATTCATTTAAGTTAGTTTAGTGGGGGGAAAGATTTGAATTGGTAATTGGTAACTAATGAGAAGACTGACTAATGAGCAATGATGCTAGTTTCCTACTTTAGAAGGAGAACAATGGCGGGCAGTTCAATTCCTACAGTGGTTATAGGTGTTTATGTCAGTAAGATGATCTTAAACTTAGAGCACGATGAGTCCCTAGAGCTGTGTAAATTGAGTCAAAGATGTCTGATCATTTACATCACTTTGATTTATTAGATGAAACTGCTAGTTGCATCTGATCCATTCTTCCCTGATGTTTACTGAAATGCAGTATCAAAGTATTGGCATAATTTTCTTTTTTGTTATTTAAGCATTATATTTTTTGTGTCCCTTGAATCTGGTAAGATGTAACAATATTGTGTGGGCACTTTGACTAAACTCACTTTGAGGATGGATATTTCCCCATACTCCCGGTGATGTCCTTCAGACAGGTGACAGTGGGGAAAATCTCATGCATGTCAAAGCTGATATCAGCCAGGAGAATTAGTCAGCACATCCTAGCTCATTTCCAGTCTCCTGTGAATGTGAAAGGAGAGCAATTTCTGCACAATCAACAGAATCGATTTCTCTCAGGTGACTGAGGTCTGTCTATGAAAGGAACAGCCTAAATGCACCACAAGAAGAGCCTTTTCATTGAAGGTGAGCCTTAGAATTGCTAAGAATGAACTGAATAACCAATCTCCTAAATAACAGCTTACTTCAAATAAGTAATTAGGTGGATTCACTTAAGGAAAAAGTTTTCCCTGAGATTTCCAAGTGTTCTTAAAAATTCTTCAGAAAATAGAGATGACAGATGGTAGACATGAAACTAGTAATAGTCACTTCTGAACTTTATGTGTTTGATGTTTAACAGAATTATAGGCACAAAGGTTGCTAAACTATTTTCTTTGATGTTAAAGTTTGATGGACTCATTTAGTTCTTTTATTCACTGAAAAATATTTATGAAATTCCTACTATGTACCAGGACTATGTTACACACCGAGCAAAATGGGTGTTTTCATGATTGATCTTGATTATAGTAAACCTTCTGTGGTACATTTCATATCACAAAATGAGTCAATGGAATGTTATTTTGCCTTCTCAGATGTATAAGAACATAATGTAATTGAAATTGTTTTTATCAAGAGGCAAACACTGAGGATTTTATGTAAGTGTACACTCAAGAATGTAAAGATAATAGACCAGTTTGAGAACAAAAAAATCTATGCTATCAAGGAACTAGCCTAAATTGGTAAGGAGTAGAGCAATGGGTTGCCTCATCACCAACGGAAGGAAAGAGAGAAGGTGAGGTAATCAGTGGGAAGGAGAATTTATTGAGCACCTTTTTCAGTGTCACATGTTATTTAATCTGTACAAGAGACCTTTCCGATGTCTTCATCTGTCAAGTACTTATAATCATATTATTATTTAATACTTAAAATGATAACAGTCTGTGGATTGTTATGATCATTAAATAAAATCAGAGCAACTTCTGGAACAAAGCAGGAACCCAACTTTAAAAACAGATTACTGTATACAACAACATGTTTAGAGAGAGTAGCTGGAAAGTGAGCAGCGAAAGTAGAAGAGAAGTGAACGCGGTTCTGTGGGGCAGAAGAGAAAGCTGGGGAGAGAATTCCATCTGATTCGGTGTCTGCTGTGCTCCACTGCCCGGAGAGTTCCTAGGAAAATATTTGAAAATGAGAAAAAAATTGTCTAGGCCATTCCACTTCTCACTTGGTTGCTCCTCCCTAATCCCAAATCTCAAAGTCCTGGCATAGCTCTAGAACTTTGCAGAATTTCTCACCATCTATCCACGCACCCACCCCCATTATCCTCAGTTAAGGACGTTAAGGCTACTTTCCCTCATCTTCCAAATACTTAGACTCTTGCCAGGTTGACAAGTTATTCTACTGTGGATGATATTGTGTATTATCTGAAAGAGAATTTATGCGAAATGAGATGGTTTATGGAGACCGACACTCAAATCAATGAAGGGATTCTATGAAAAAGAGAGTAAGATTCCGTGTCGCAGTGGTTTTAGAGATGACCTGGCTGAAGTAGCCTTTCCGTGTGTCTCTCAGATCACAATGCTACTTACGACTCATTTATTCTACGATCCTCCCCACACCTTTTGACAGATGAATGTCAAGTGACCCTTAAAGATGAACTGTTTAATCTCTAATGTAGTCAAATTTTGGGGTCTGGGAAGGTGAGACACCAAATAATCTTACTATTACTCATCCATTCATTTCTTCACACATTTTTTCATAGATTGTACTATGTCTCTAGTTCTATGCTTTTTTGATGAAATAAAAAGAATTAGCCAACTGTCACTGTTTTAGAGGGAATGGATTTACAATATACTGCATGTTGGTGAACACTTACATATAACTCAAGAATTACTTTCCATGGCTCCAAGGCTCTTCTTTTATTAAATGGCCACTAGATACATACACATACATACTGTTAATACCTTTTTGAATTATTCTTCTTGTACAAGTGCTTTTTTGGTGGCTCAGAGCTTTAGATCTGTCTCCTAGTGTTCAGCTGAGAGAGAAACTCTGGTTAAATTTTTGCAATGTTTTAGTTTTGTATTAAAGTACTTAAATCATATTCCTCAGCTGGGGTTTGGAAGGTGCATTAAAGAAATTGAAAACATGTACACCATCAAGCCCATTCTGATTTATATGGCTTCCAAGTTTAAAGTTTTCCAGTGTCCTTATACACTTCCTTTGTGAAGAGAAATATTGATCTTGTCTAAAGGACACAAGGGAGTGTCAAAAAACTCATGGAAAAATTCCACTTTTCCATGAGTTCTTTCATAGCCCTCATATTTATTTACTGTATCATTTGAAAAAAGAGAGAGAGAGAGATTTCATTCCTTTCTCCGTTTTCTGTTCTTGCCCACTGCACAGCTGTTTATAAGTTGCCTCCTGATCTACGCTCTTCAAAATTAAACTGAGAATAGGATTCCTGTCTTAATCAACAAAATGTGTGACTAAAATTGCATCAAGCCTGTCATTAGAAGATTCCTGACTAACCCATGGAGCTTATAAATAAGGCATCCTTTTTTGTCAAATGTACTGTCTATGGAAACAAAGGCATCTTCTCACACTTGGCTGGTAAAATTCTCCTTTAAGGTTAAATCTATGAATTGTAGAAGACCTCTTCAAAACCTGACAGAGGAGCAAGCGCTCAAGAAAATGTTGCTGGAGAAGTCTTGCTTTCTTCTGTGTTTTTCTTGGAATTTGTCTACAAATCTGGTATAGAAATACTCTGTTTTACTTAGATTTGGGATAGTTACCAGCAGCTTCTAGAAATTAAATTAGTCTAATAACAGTGGATTTTAGAAAGATACTCCTAAGAGCTAAAATCAAGTACAGGATATAGGAAGGATACTTATGAATTTGGGTCATACTTAGGTGATTTTTTCCCATCCGTATATTGATCGAGAAGCCTCTTCTTAGACAATTTTCAAGTTAAGATTTTATTATTGCCCTCTTAAGGGAATACTACTGCAACGGTTCCATTCTCTGGGAAGCATCTCTCCAATTAGGCACTTCTACTTCATGATCACAGTATGCAGCACTGCTTGAAGACATAGACATTGTGGGAATAATGAAGGCTGCCTCATAAGTTTCTCAGGACACTAATGACAGAGTCCAGAGGACTCTTGGTAGAATTTGTTAAAGGAACAATTCAAAATTCAGTTTTGGGTATTAAAATCAGAACAAGACAAATGAAATGGTGCTTAGTTTCCACAACAGAATCAATGATCAGGACACACACACACATTTTATTTAGGTGACAATCATATTTTCAACTTTTAGTAATATTGTCTGACCAAAGTCTGGGCTAAAATTATCATGCTATTTTACCCTTTGTATATTTTAGCCTGCAACATAGGATTTTTTAGCCTGCTGCCAAGGATTTTTAAGTCAAGATTATTCCTGGGCCCCTGCTTTGGTGGACATTTAGAATGGCGCTAAGTAATACCAAGGAAAGACAGAGTATCCAGACTCTCCAAGGAGCATATGCTCTAGGAGGATGGCTGACACACACGTAGCCTTTCTCAGCTACACTGTGTGGAGGTCATTTTTCCTGGGGCATTCTCAGCCTATACAGATTTGTTCCATTTGCACAGACCACTGGGCTCTCGGGGAAGTTTTCAGATCTGCCTCATAGTTTTACAAAGTGAAAAGTCAGCAAATGTACCACATACTAGAATACTCTGAACTTTCACTAGCATATCACAGTTGTAATATGCTTAAAATAGTTGAATTACCCAATGATCTCTCCATGATACTTGCTATAACTTTGAAACTCTGCTATGCCTTTAATATATTTAACTTCACTTAATGCTTATGACTCTACTGAAGCATTCCCTTTTTATACAGGGATGTAATAAAGGTAAGAAGTTTCCAGGGCACTCTCTAAGTTCTAGTCCCCCCATCCCAGTTTCACTTCCTCCTGATAGTGGCAACAGGAAATGCACCCACTGTGCTGACCCGGCTGGTAGCAGTCTAATGTGTGACTCACTCTGCCACCAGGTCCCTTGGTATATAGAGAGGGTAAGTACATTACATTATTGCTATGTGGGTTCCAGTTCGTCCACACACAGTTTTATCCTAAGCAGAACATGCGTAAGCACATCTCTGTAATCAGTGGGTGGCTGCGGACAAGTTCGCTCAATAATAGGTAGGTCTTAGACCAGTGGTTCTCAACTTTCCTAATGCCGTGACTCTTTCATATAGTTCCTCATGTGGTGGTGACCACCCCCAACCATCAAATTATTTTCTTTGCTACTTCATAATTGTCATTTTGCTACTGGTATGAATCATAATGTGAATATCTGATATGCAGGATGTATTTTCATTGTTACAATTGAACATCGTGAAAGCATAGTGATTCATCATGAAACCAATATGTAATTATATATTGTGAAACATTTATTTCTAATTCAAAGAAATCAAATTTTGTCTTGACATGGTGTAGCATGGCTAACAGTCTTTATGCCAGGGACTCATATGTGGGTGTATGTGCATGTGGGCAGACCCGCCTGGAGATGGATAGAGGAGCAGTCTCTTGGTTCTTAAGACTGTTGGAAATATGTGTTTTCTGATGGTTTTAGGCAAACCCCTGTAAAAGAGTCATTCGACGCCCAAAAGAGTCGCCATCCACAGGTTGAAAACCACTGTCTTAGATGGTTAGAGTGCCTTCAAACAAGAAAAAGGTCCAATCAGAACAGTGGCTTCTGAGGGGATTTGCTGAGGGATTTGCTGGGTTAAATTTGCTAGTTAGTTCAGGGCTGACTGCTTCTTTGCAATTCGGTTTGGAAGGTTAAGGCAACTGTTTTTAGGATCCCAAAGAAGTCATCTGGAGAGATTTTTTTGAAGGACACAGACAATCACAGGATTTATTAAGAAGTTTAAAGAAAATAAAAAAACTGCGTTGGTAAGAAAAAGAGCAAGGAATTTGCACTGAGGAATGTTTTTCTCCCCATCATGACAAATGCACCTACTTACTCTTTATGGGTAGGAAGGGCTGTCCTAGGACTTTCACTGGGAGACCTTGTCTCATTCACACTATATCCCTAACCTTTCCCCTCAGATTTCTTTTTGTTCCCTAAAGTCCAAGAATATTTTTAAAGAATGCAATTTGAGAACCTTGAGGTCACCAAAACTACGGATGTGGAGTAAATCAAAGCTCTCAGAATCCTTCAGGGCAGGTTAAAGAGATGGAAATACTTTCAGAAGTGTACAGGGGTAGATGAGGAGCATGTTAACACAGTTGCTTCACAATCTAATATTTTTATTTAATAAAGGTTTT
This sequence comes from Tenrec ecaudatus, assembly GCF_050624435.1. NCBI lineage: Eukaryota > Metazoa > Chordata > Mammalia > Afrosoricida > Tenrecidae > Tenrec > Tenrec ecaudatus. Next base: position 95,610,256 of record NC_134536.1, read on the forward strand.
CATTCTTTTGTAGCAATGCTTTTTTCCTTAAGAGAGTATATGTGTGTGTCTCCTACCCTAAGCAGTGCTGGAGCCCCTGGGTGGTGCACATAATTAAATACTCAGACAACCAAAAAGTGGCCCTTTTTAGTCCACCCAGGAGCCCCTTGGAATAGAAGCCAGAAAAATAATCTAGAAAACCCTATGAGGGGACTTCCAGGAAGATGGTGACAGAGTAACACAGACCAGAGGGACTCCGCAGAAATCAGCCCAGGAGAGTTGCAGAAGGAGCATCACAAAGATAAGCAGGCACAGACCCACAAGTTTTTGAGGGGATGGGGGATTTTGGTTTACCAAAGTGGAGGCCGGCTAAGGCTTGATTTTAGCCCTGCCATTGTCTCGGGTGGGGCTGGGACCACTTGGAGCCCTCACAGGGACTTAATCTCAACACAGCCACAGGTTGCCCCAGCCTGTCTCAGGACAGAGACTAAACCCTTGCAGCCCCATGAGCTGTGATTGGGGCTCAGCTACATTGTTACTTTTATTTCCCTCTCTTCTCTCTATACCCCCACAGTCTCAGCTGGCTTACTTTTTCTTTTTTTTTCCCCTCTGCATTGTCTCTTTCCTGTTCTCTAACACTCCACTTTCTACCTCCAAACCACCCCACTTAGCCTAGGGCATTTATGTCTGCACCACACCCAGCTAGGTGAGCTCCACTCTGTGCAGAGCCGGAGGCTGAGGAAAGTCCTGCTGACCTCCACTAGGGAATAATCTGCCCAATTTCTTACTGGGGAATTACTGCATGTGTTTCTGGGGGAGTTCTTATTTTTCCTCTATTGTCCCACTGATTGATGGAACTTCCTCCTACCTACCTTAGTGCCGTACAAGGTCTAAGGCAGTTTGGCTAACACTCGCCAATGTTTCAAGCTGCTGCAGAAACCTCTGCCCAACCTCCGCAACACCAATGTAGGCAACCCACCAGCCTTCTGGGGGACTCCCTGAGAGGGAAGCCACAGGAGGATAAAGTGGTAGGTTAATTCAATAGTGAAATTAGCTGGGGGCAATTTGAAGAAGTATTCCTACCAGTCTCCCAGAGAGAGCCAGTGCTCTTCAACTCCCTGGAAAATGGCACCTGGCTCCTCTAAAACAACGCAATGCAAACAGCCAGCAGCCCCAACGACCTCAATGAAAAACAGGAAAAACAAAAGGCAATGCAGAATATGTCCTGAACATAATGAAATGCATAGAAGAAGCAGATATTGAGCTGCCAGACAAAGAAATTTTAAGAATGCTGCTTGGAGTCATACAAGATTTGAAGGAAACAATACAGAAAAAGGATGAAATGATAGAGGAGATAAAGTCCATACACCAAAGGGAAATACAAGAGCTTAGGGAGGAAATAACAAAAACCAGTTGCAGACACACAGACCTTGAGAATAGACTGGAGGAAGCAGAGAACCGCACCAGTGACTTGGAGGACAGCCAAGCAGACTTTAACAAACACGAACAAAAATCTAATAAGACCATCAGAGAAATTGAAGAAAACCTAAGAGCTATGTCTGATGCTATGAAGAGGCACAACATTAGAATTATTGGCTTACTGGAGGAAGACACAACAAAGAAGTCATCTGCAACAAAGTGAGAGAATTCATGGAGGAAAACTTTCCCAGCTTAATTAATGAAAACCAGGAAACCATTCAGGAGGCTGAAAGAACACCAGCTATACTGAATCCCAAGAAGAAGTCACCAAGGAACATAATAGTTAAACTATTCAACTTTGAGGAAAAGGAGAAAATCATGAGAGCAGCTAGGGAAAAACAAGCAGTCACATATAAAGGTTCCCAAATAAGAAAATGCTTAGACCTATCAGCAGACATTGACATGAAAATCTGAATGAACCACATGATATTATCAATAGATGCAGAAAAAGCATCCGACAACATCCAACACCAATTCTTATTTAAGACACTAGAGAAGATAGGAATAGAAGGTAAATTTCTCAAGACCACACAAGCTATATATGAAAAACCAACAGCCAACATGGTAGTCAATGGAGAAAAGACTAACACAATCCCACTGAAAAGCAGACCAGACAAGGATGCCCCTTGTCCCAAATTTTATTTAATATCCTGCTGGAGGTTTTAGCTAACAGCATAAGGGAAAGAAAAGACATCAAATGCATTCGTCTGGGGAAGGAAGAGTTGAAGCTATTGCAATTTGCAGATGATATGATTTTATATATGGAAAATCCCAAAAGTTACATAAGGGGAGTACTGGAAGCAATAGTGGAGTTTGGCAGAGTGGCAGGATTCAAGATCAACAAACAGAAGTCCATTGGACTGCTATACACATCAGATAAGACCACAGAAGAGGAGATCAAGAAGGTGGTACCCTTCACAATAGCCAAAAACTAATAGAAATATCAAGGGATATATCAGACTAAAAGAACAAAAGATCTCTATGGGGAAAACTACAGAACACTATTACAAGAAACTGAGAGCGACCTCAACAAATGGAAGAATATCTCATGCTTGTAGATTGGAAGACTCAATAAAGTAAAGATGTCAGTTCTGCCAAAAGCACTATATAAATTTAACGCAATCCCAGTACAAGTACCCTCATCTTTCTTGAAAAATATGGAAAAACTGACTACCAACTTCATATGGAGAGGGAAGAAGCGCAGAATTAGCAGAGAACTCCTCAAGAAGAAGGACACGGTGTGAGGGCTTGCTTTACCTGACTTTAGCGTGTACTATACAGTCACTGTTGTCAAAACCACATGGTATTGGTACAATGACAGACCAATGGAAAAGAACTGAAACCACAGAAATAAAATTATCAGCATACAGACAACTGATTTTTGATAAGGGCCCCAAATATATCCAATGGGAAGCAGATGCCCTCTTAACAAGTGGTGCTGGAAAAAATATGTATCTACCTGCAGAAAAATGAAGTAAGACTCTTATCTAACTCCAGGCACAAGAATAAACTCCAGGTGGATCACAGACCTTGAAGTTAAACCCCAAAATATTAGGGACATCAATGAGGGAATTGGGACCAACTTGAGAATTTTGACACAGGGAATACACAGGCTATAAGAAATAGGGAAAGTCACAAACACAGGGGAGGTACAAATTGTCAAATGGAATATACTGAAGATAAAACACCTGTGTACATCGAAGGAATTTACCAAGAGGAGTAATAAGAGAATCCACAGACTGGGAAAACATCTTTAGCAAGGACACATCAGACCAAGGCCTTATTACTAAAATTCATAATACTCTGGTAGCTTCCAAAAAGAAAATAACTAATTGCCCACAGAGGAGGTGGGCAAAGGACTTGAACAGAAGTTTCACAGGGGCAGAAATAGGAATGGCCAACAAACATATGAGAAAATGTTCCCGATCTTTAGCCATAAGAGAAATGCAAATTAAAACAACAATGAGGTACCACATAACACCCTCAAAGAGCCCAATTCAAAAAATCAGAAAGCAACAAGTGTTGGATGGGCTGTGGGGCGACAGGAACTCTCATCCACTGCTGGTGGGACTGTAAGTATGTACAGCCACTATGGAAATCAATCTGGCGATACCTAAAACAGATAGAAATCTAGTTACCATACGACCCAGCAATCCCCCTATTGGGCATATACCCAGAAGAGGCAAGAAACAAACCAAGGCCAGACATCTGTGCTCCAATGTTCATTGCGGCACAGTTCACAATTGAAAGGATTTGGAAACAACACAAATTTCCATCAACTGATGACTGGATTAAAAAGCTGTGATACATACATACAATGGAGTACTACGCATCGCTAAAAGCAGTGATGAACGCATGAAGCACATCGCTACATGAGAAGAACTGGAGGAAATCATGCTAAGCCAAGTAAGCCAAGCACAAAAGGACAAGCACAACATGAGTCCACTGAGGTAAGCTTTAAAATAAATGCAAAAGGGGCACAAGGAAAAAGCTACGGTATACAAACATTCCTGGGATGAGGACCAGTAGTATGTCAGGGACCAGACCAAATCCAGGGACACATATGGTAGTCAACTAAAAAGGAGGTGGAGAAAGGAAAAATAAATAATAATAAAGAAATGGATAGCAGGGGGCACAGGGCACTAACCCACATAAGGGGAGGGTATTGTTTATATTTCCACAAGGAAATAGGGGCTAGACTTCAATCCAGTGCTCCAAGATGCGAATGCAACATACCGGCCTGGAGTAGGGAACCAGTGTAGAGTTCTGAGGGGCCAGTCCCAATCCCAATTACTAAGTGGACACCTGCCCCTCCCTCCAGAAGAATTTATTTCAAAGGATGGCACTGAATATGGAGCTCCGGGAGAGGGACGTTTTTGAGGGGAACACCTGGGAGTAGATGAGGGGGGAGGAGGAGAAAGTGGAACACATCCTGGCCCACTGAGCCTTGAGGATGATGTTCCCAATTAGAGCAGCCAGTCCACAGAGAGGACCACATGGCCGACCCCACTACGAGATATGACGTCCCTCACTGACCCATAGCCTTACAGGGGACAACATCAGAGACACAATGTGGGAATTGTGCCCAATCTGATCCTGCCACACGGAAGCAAAACAATAAGGGGGTACAACAAAACAGCAATGAAACAGAGCGGCGAGGTCCCCAGGGGATGCCAAAGGTGGGCGTTGGGGCCAGGGCATGGTGCCCCAACAGACTGAACTGGAAAACACTCCTAAAGGCAAACAAACAGTCCTCGAACTAACTACAAGCTTTTCTTTCTTGTTGTGTTGAGTTTTGTTGTTGCTTTTTGTCATTGTTTTGTTGTGTATTGTTGCTTGGTTTTGCTCTGTCTTGTTTTTGTGCATGTTATTATCTCCGCAGGTCTGTCTAAATAAGATAGGCTGGATGAACAATCTGGAGGAGAAAACAACAAGACCAACAGTTCCCGGGGGACATGGGAGAGGGGGAGGTGGGGGGAAAGGTACTGGTTTTGACAAACCCAGGGACAAGGGAACAACAAGTGATCCAAATTGGTTGTGAGGAGTATGTAGGAGGTGTGGTAGGGTGACCTCAAGGGTAATTTAACCAAGAGGAATTACTGAAACCCAAATGAAAACTGAGCATGATAGTGGGACAAGAGGAAAGTCAAAGGAAATAGAAGAAAGAGCTAGGAGGCAAAGGGCATTTATAGAGGTCTAAACAAAGGCATGTACATATGTAAATATATTTATATATGAGGATGGGGAAATAGATCTATGTGCCTTTATTTATAGGTTTAGTATTAAGGTAGCAGAGGGACATTGGGCCTCCATTCTAGTACTCCCTCAATGCAAGAATACTTTCTTCTATTAAATTGGCATTCTATGATGCTCACCTTCCTGACACAATTGCTAAAGATAAAGCAGGTGAATAAGCAAATGGGCTGAAGAAAGCTGATGGTGCCTGGCTATCAAAAGATATAGCATCTGGGGTCTTCAAGGCTTGAAGGTAAACAAGGGTACATCTAGCTCAGAAGAAACAAAGCCCACATGGAAGAAGCACACCTGCCTTTGTGATCATGAGGTGCGGAAGGGATCAGGTATCAGGCATCATCAGAACAAAAAATCATATCATTGTGAATGAGGGGGGAGTGCAGAGTGGAAACCCGAAGTCCATTTGTAGACCACTGGACAGGAGATGAGCCAGTCAAGGTGTGATATAGCAATGATGAATCATAAAACTTTTCTCTAGTTCCTAAATGCTTTCTCACCTCACCCCATCCCACCCCCACTATCATGATCCCAGTTCTACCTTACAAATCTGGCTAGACCAGAGGATGGATGTATACTGGTACATATAGGAACTGGAAACACAGGGAGTCCAGGGCAGATGATTCCTTCAGGACCAGTGGTGTCAGTGGCGATACTGTGAGGGTGGGTTGGAAAGGAGGAACCGATTACAAGGATCTACATATAACTTTCTCCCTGGGGGACGGACAACAGAAAAGCAGGTGAAAGATTACGTCGGACAGGGCAAGATATGACAAAATAATAATTTATAAATTATCAAGGGTTCATGAGGGAGGGAGCGGGATGGGAGGGGAAAAATGAAGAGCTGATGCTAGGGACTTAGGTGGAGAGCAAATGTTTTGAGAATGATGAGGACAATGACGGCACAAATGTGCTTTACACAATTGATGTATGTATATGTATGGATTGTGATAAGAGTTGTATGAGCCCCTAATAAAATGATAAAAAACAAACAAACAAACACAAAGAAACGCCTATGAGACAACAGTTCTACATGGGGTCACCAGGGTCCTAGAATGACTTAATGGTAGTTTTGTTTTAAGTACTAGTGCTACAATTATTTCTTACATGAGTTTTATTTTTCTACTTTAGCACATATGCATATGCAAAGTGCTGTAATCGTCAGGGCGGGTGCAGCCCTCCAGGTGCCTCATCTCTCAAACGTAAATAGTAGTTTGAGTAGCTTAAAGAACATAGTAAGAGGAAGACAAGTAACATTGAAATTAACTTGGAGTCTTTAGTGACCATGAAGTTTATGTAAAAAAAAAAAGAACACATATTTTGTATATTATATGTATTATATACTGCACCCATGTAAAAGTTTCATTTTTCAACAGAGATAAAAAGATATTTTTTTAAAAGTACAAAACTTTCATGACTACTGATCCAGCTGCAGAAGTGATATATATGTATTAAAGACATTTTAATAAATATACTTTAACAGTGTACTCCTTTATCTTAAAATGGTGGGTGCCTGCAGCTGCAGACCTCAACCTGTGGTGTACATCGAGCAAGGTGACGGTCGTTTCTGTGTCAGCCATGCCCTTTCTCAGCCTGTCTGGAGCGCTTCCCTCCTCACTACTAGCAGTAGGTATAGATCACAGAAGGTAATTCAAGCTTGATGGCTTTACACTGAACACAATGGCAATTATGCAAGAATCACAAAGGCTCACTCTTTATTGTGGTAGGCAATGCATTGTAATGACAAAGTGCTCATGGAGAGATGTTATAAAATCTTAGGGTAAATGGACTTTGTGTTGTTCAAGGGTCAAGCGTACTTTTCTGCTTGTTTCATTTTCCTCTCCACTCAAAACATCTAATCATACTAGACTTTTAAAAATATTATTAGTATCCTGCCTAATGGTGCTGCAGCACAAAACCAATGATACTTGTTTTAACAATTGACTTAATTGACCTAACTCCAGGCCTCTTTGTCTATAGTCCCTTACCTTCTCTCTCTATACTCAGTTGATGTAGCTTGTGGTGTTGTGAAAATGATCACCTGCTTTGAACCTTGAAGATGAAACAGTGCTCTATGGTAGGATTAAATTATGCTCATCTGCTGAAAATTCACAGAAACGTCTTGGCAGACTTTTAAAAATATGAAATTATAAGACATTCAGAACTTGGCTTGCTTCCAGTTTTGCCATTTACATGGCAGTGTGTGCTCCTGAATACAGTCCTTAAACTTGAGCCACCAGGGATTTCCACAAAGTAGAGGGAGAAATATGTTAATTTCAGGACTGTGTGAAGGCTTATGTAGCATAGTAAATGATCATTCCATATTGATACTGTAAATAGACTGTGTTGCTGCTCAGAAGTGGTTTTGGCATACACAGAACATTTAAACAAATCGAATGAATAGTAGAGGACTTAACTGAGATAAGACCTTAGTGGACGTCAGGACTAATTGCATCTTAGTACTGCAACTTATTTGCTGACATTTTCTCTGTGCTCCTGTTTGTATGGTAAATGACCCAGCAGTTAGTTTAATGCACCATACCTAAGCTTCTCATTGCTGCACACAACACACCCTGTCTTCAGTTCTACTGAGGGTGAATTGATATATGAGGGATCCCCCCCCCCAATCAGATTTTTTTCAAAGCTATGCATGTATTTAAAATTTTTTTCACACAACGAACTTATTACCTTCAAAGTCCTCTCCATTACACTGAATACATTTGTTAAATCTGTGATTCCACTCCCGGAAACATCTTTCAAACACGTCTGTTTGGATGGCTGACTGCACCTGCCTCATTTTTTTTTCTTTAACCTCTTCTATGTTGTTAAGTCACTGTCCTTTCATGTCCCTCTGTATTCACGGAAAGAAAAAGAAGTCCCAGAGAGAGAGGTCAGGTGAGAAAGGTATATGGGGCAAGAGAGACTTGCTGTTTTTTGCCAAAAAGTGTCACATTGAGATGGCTGTGTAAACAGATGTATTATTGTGGTGGCAAAACCTGTCCCCTGTCTGCCACAAATCAGGCTTTTTTTGATTACACACTGTTACACAATGTCTTCAGAACCTCTAAATAGAAAGCTTATGAACAGTCTGACCTGGTGGAAAGAACTCAGGATGCACCGTGAGTTGACACTTTCATCTTTTGGGAAGTTGATGGATGTCTAGAATGAGGTTTGTTATCAATCGACATTTCACTTTTTTGGAAAGGAGAAAACCACTCATTCACTTGAGTTTTTCCCACAGCACTGTTCTTGTAAGCTGTGTTTAATTAACATCACAACAGTTTCTGCAGCATTTTCCCTAAGCAGGCAACAAAAATTTTACAGCCACATGCTGTTCTGTTAAACTGGCCACCACAAAACCAGGTTCAAATCAAACTACCTTTACAAAAAATAATTCACTGTGACGAGAGAACATTCTCAGGTGATGCCAATGGGTACACTAACTCAGAGCTAGTTGCTTGATGCTCACCTAGCAGGAAAAATGTGTACTGTGAAAACTCTGCCCAGTAGAGCTTTCTTCAATTTTTTTTGGGGGGGGGGGGTAGGAGTACCTCCTCATATACCAGTATAATCCAGAAATTATTGCTTGTAGCATTCCAGTTCATAAGTGTGCAGATATATTTATTACAAAAAGGGCATTTAAGCATGTCTCTGTGATCAGTGGATGAGTGCAGACAATTTCTCTCGGCAATACAGTTGTCTTAGACTGTGCCTTCAAAGGAAAACCTCCAACAGGAAGTTTGCACTGAGGAATTTCCCCCCATCCCAATACTGTAACTGCGCATCATTGGAGAAGAGCAAGAACTGCCCGATGAGAATTTTGTTGGGAAAGCTTTTCTCACCCACACGACAGCCCCCGGGTGTTGCCCCTTCAAGATTTCTCTTTGCTCCCCAAGCTGCAAGGACACTTAAAAGGAATATGACTCAGGTCCTAGGGGGATTCCCAAACTATCCTTATGGTACAAATAAAAAGTGCTCAGAAATCTTTGGGAGCAAAGGTTAGAGAGAGGGAAACACTGCCTTCAGACGTTTATATATTTAAATGGAAAATTTGTAAAGAAACAATCGCCCCATATTTTGATAAATTTGTTTAATTCAGGCATCAGTGATTTTGCAGATTTTTTAAACTTATCCTCATAGATGGGACACTTTTCCTTAACAGAGGAAGAAACTCGGTTCTGCACATGCTTTCTGTCCAAGCAGAAACATTTAGAGCACACTTTTCTTGTCCTCCAAGCAGCATGGTAGCTATTTTCTGATTTAATCTGATCGATGTTTGTTGGAGTGAGGCAGGAGACTTTGGCGCTGAAGAGCACAAGGCATGATTTCCTGCTTTGCCTTCCACAGGGTAGGAGGCAGGATTGATTTTCTAATCCCACAGAGAGATATGATGGAATAAACTGAAACTTCAAGAAAGGAATTAGGTGGCTTAAAGTGTGAAATGGTCAGCACAGTACATTGGCAGCGAACTTCCAGACGTTCAGTCTGGCCTCAGAAGAGGACATGGAACAAGGGATATCGTTGCTCATGTCAGATGGATCTTGGCTCCAAGCAGAGAATACCAGAAAGATCTTTAATTGTGTTTCACTGCCTGTGCAAAGGCATCGGGCTGTGTGGACCATAACAAACTGTAGACAACCTCGAGAGGAATGGAAATTCCAGAACCTTCATTGTGTGGACATGGACTAAGAGGCAGTTGTGGGAGCAGAACAAGGGCATTCTTCATTATTTAAAGCAGCGGTTCTCAACCTGTGGGCTGAACGACCCTTTCACATGGGTTGCCCTATTCATAACAGTAGAAAAATTACAGTGATGAAGTAGCAAAGAAAACAATTTTATGGTTGAGGGGGGTCACCACACCATGAGGAACTGTATTAGAGGCTTGTGGGATTAGGCAGTTTGAGGACCACTGGTGTGTATTGGGTTGTATCCTCTCACCACACTTGGTCAATCTGTATGCTGCGCAAATTGTCAGAAGCTGGTTTATATGAAGAAGAGTGTGACATCAGGATTTATTAACAACCTGTGGAATGTTTTATACCCTAAAGGGATGGTTGGCGATGTTTTTCTTTTTTTTCTTTCGTTTTCTGTTTTTTAAAAAAATTTTGTTATTGTTGATCTTGTTGGTTCTGTTGTTTTTTTGGTCATAATATGACTGCTAAAGTAAACCAGAGTCATCCATAACCCAGAGACAAGCAGATGGATTTTGTGCTCCCATATAATTTTAGCCCTAATGTTATAAGAACAGTAAGTTATTGTAACATGTCCCTCTCGATTCTTGCCTTAATGAAGCGATCACTGAAGATAACAGTGCTACAGCAGAGTGAGGTGAGGAGAGCAAATAATGCCTGGCTACCAATTGGAATCGTGTCTGAGACTTTAAAGGCTTATATTCAAACAAGCAGTCATCTAAATGAGGCATCAACTAAGTCCACAAGGAAGAAGCACATCAGCATGTGTGATCTAAAAATGACAATAACAAAGTCCAAATACTAAGTAGGAGGTTAAATTGAGAGCACCCAATTTGCAGAAGGCTATGGAGGATGGTGGGAAACCCAAATCCATTCCTCAGAGTCTAGTTGGATTGGGCTTCTGACAGATCTTCTCTAGTCACATGTGCGGGACTTGAACAGTTTTACTATCGGGCAGAGATCACAGTAAACTTGATGGTAAATTGATCCATGGTATAAGATGATACTTGATCAGTTGACCTTTCTCTTGACCCCACCTGAATTTTCCCTGTGCTCAAATATTTCCTGACTCTTCCAAGAAAAATATTTCTTTTCTGGCTTTTTCAAATATAGTTGGTGTTTTTTCTTTCTTACTCTTTATTTTTATATTATTGTTTTCTTCTTTCTGTCTTGTTTCATTTTTTTTAATAGTTTGTGTCTGGTAGCTCTTTCAGTTTAGGAAGCACAGAAGGAGTGGATGCATAGCGACCATAACCGATGTAATACTTTATGGTGAAGTAGGAGGTGGGGTTGGGCGAGGGGAATGGGGGAATGATCAGTGGACCACTGCAGGAAGGGGAAGGGATCATCAGAGCTGATTGTGATGGTGTAGATATAATGCTTTTTAGAAGTGGTTTAACTATGGAAGTGATATGTGAATATTGTATTAAGAAAACAACTTACAAAAAGAAAAAAATATTAAACTTGACCTATGGTAAGCATGGGTGAAGGGGGAGGAGTTTTTGCATGGGGAACGTTGAGTTCATTTTAATGGAGGTGGAACAATTTGGAGAGGAATAACAATAATGGTTGTCCAACATGAAGAGTATCATCAAAGGCGCTGAATAATACATGTAGAATTTGTTGAATTAGTGAAGGTTTTGTTCTGCATATTTTTGCCACAATGGGAAAAAAAATTACATGAATACCAATGAGTACAGGGAAAAACAAACTGTTCTAAAATTGATCATGGTAAAGATTGTACAACTCTTCTTGTTGTGGTTGAACTATTGAATTATATGATATGTGGATGAAGTGACAATAAAACTGTTTGAAAAAATAAAACAAACCAACCTGCAGTATGCAGATAATAACCCTGTTGGCTTGAAGCACTTGCTGATGAAGATCAGGGATTGTAGCCTTCAGTACAGATGACAGCTCACGGTAAGGAAGGTCCAAATCCTCACAACCGAACCAACAATGGAGCAAAGGCTGAAGTTGTCAAGGATTTTATTGTCTTACTTGAATCCACAATGAGTGCTCATGGAAGCAGCAGTAAATAGATGAAAAGACGCATTGCATTAGGTAAATCTGCTGTACAAGAGCTCCTTAGAGTTTTGATGAGCAAGGATGTTACTCTGAGGACTAAGGTGCGCCTGACCCAAACCATGGAAGTCTATATCTCTTCATATGCATGTGAAAGTGGGGTATTAAATAAGGAAGACTATAGAGAAATCAGTGCATTTGAATTGTGATGCTGGAGAAGAATACCGAAAGTGCCATGGATGGCAAAAATGGTAAACCGATCTGTTTTATAAGACATAAGGCCATCTTGTTTGCCATCCTGTTTGACAAATGGAGGAGCAGCGCAAAGAGGAAGGCACTTGACAAAATTGACACAGTGGCTGCATCAATGGGCTCGGGTATAGGAATACATGTGAGGATGGTGCAGGACCGTGCAGTGCTTCGTTCTGTTGTGTTGAGGGGACTCAATGGCACCTGAAAAAAACCAAGGTGTGAAACTACAAATCAGGTCCAAGTCAGATTGGCAGTGCCCCTGGGGCATTGTGGATGAATGTTAGGCTGCCAACTGCAAGGTTGGTAAACATGCCAGCCACTCCATCAGAGAAGATGAGGCTTTCCCCTCCAGTACATATGGAGTCTCAGAAACCTAATATAGGGGACCTGTGACTCAGAATTGACTCAATCACACTAGGTTTGGTTTGGATTAGACTCAAAGTTAGGAACCACTCTTTGTATTTGAATTATAATTATGCCAGAACTATTTTGGTAATTACTTCCAGGGTGCATATTTGTATATAAGATCATAAATGAATATAAAGCTCCATAATGTGATTACTAGATAACTCTTTATCCTCTGTTCTGCACCAGTCCCTGAAGAATACACATCCCAGAATGGTGGCTAAAGAAGTCCCTTACATTAGAAAAGTAACTGCTGGCAGTTTTTACCATCTGGACTGATTGCACAGCTGGATAACGCCACCACTGATTGAAAAGGCCAGAGGGACTTGAAAAAGAACAACAAAAAAAGGCATGCATAATTATTTTAGGGGAAAGGTATCTGATAGTAATGTCGGCTGACTGGCAGGACGATTCTACATATCTGCGGCTTCAGATACAATAATTAGTCCCAGTTTAGCTTTTAAACAAGAAGTTTTAATAAACAGAGGCAAGCTTGTCTTATTGCACCATGAAGTTACAAGCTGAGGTTTTAGAAGTTCATTCAATCCATTCATTATTTATTGAGCACTGACTTTTTCCTGGCCAATACTATATCCTGGTCATGCCAAAATGGACTCACAGCTAGTCCTAGCGGCACTCACAAAGGTGGCCTGGGAAGGAGGTCAGGCAAGTACTCTGAGAGTTATGCAGATGTTACCAGAGAAGAAAGAGCAGATTATGTGTTATTTTTTTTTCTCCAGTGGCCAGAAGTGACCTCATTGTTGAAGAATTGTTTGAATTGGACTATTGGAAAGTTGAGTTGAGGTTTTTCAAAGGTAAAAGTGGGGAAGGCATTCTAGTTGGGGAAGAGATCTCTCACTGCAAAGAATTGTAAGAGATTATGTGCAGCAGACAGAAAGCAGTTAATTCTGGGCAGAATTCAGGAGCACACAGGGAGGCTGGTGAAGCTCTGAGATTTGTTCTGGAGATTTAACATCATCCAAAAATGAGTCGAGCTTTTTTCATTCCCGAAATGCAGAGTTCATTAAAAACCAACTCATGACTTGAGAATTATTTCCTAAGCAAAATAATTGGAAAGTACAGACATTATACTAATTGTGTTTTAGCTAGAAGGGAGATTTTTTTCTGCTTGTTCCTAATTCATTATAATTGAATCCAATTATAATTTTTGGTGCATCTGCAATGAATTATGAAAAATTCCTAACTGGGGAGGCAAAATAAAAAAGGAGAAAATTTTTTGATGCTCTGAATCTACTTAATCATCTAGTTGTTAGGTGCTACCAAGTTGTTTCCAACTCATGTGTAACAGAAAAAAATAGCACCTGGGTGCTCTTATGTTTGAACCCATTGTTGTCACTATGCTGTCACTCCATTCTGCTGAAGGTCTTCCTCTTTTCCACTGACCCTCTACTTGATCAGCCATGATGTTCTTCTTCCGGGACTTGTCCCTCCTGATAACACATCCAAAGTACATGAGATGAAGTCTCACCATCTTCGCTTCTAAAGGAACTTTATGGTTGTACTTCTTCCCAAACAGATTTGTTTGTCTCTGGCAGTCAGTGGTGTATGTAATGTTCTCTGCCAACAGCCTAATTAGAATATATAACTTCTTCAAACTTTCACATGCAGATGAGGTGATTGAAACTACCATGCGAGTTGCAAATACATGGGTCAGGCGGAGTGTAGAGGAATTGGTGCCTTTGAGTTAAAGTGCAGTTGAGAAGATTGAAAGCACCGAGCACTGACATAAGAACAAACTGTCGAAGGGGCCAGAAAGCTCCTTAGAAGCAAGGATGGGGAGACTTTGTCTCGTGTACTTTGGGCATATTATTTGGTGTGACCAATCTCTGGGAAAGAACATCATCATTGCTAAAGTGTAAGTCAAAATTAACTTGATGTCAGTGAGAGAAACTTCTGTGGACATTGACTATGGATCTAAGTGTAATAACACAGAAACTTCAAAGTTTATCATGGTGTTGCTTATTGATTTAGTTGTGAGGTGTGTTAGTATGGGTTGACTAGAGAAACAAATCCAGAGACACTCATATGTGTATAAAAAAGAGCTGTGATGTTCACCTTTCCTGACACGATCGCTGAAGACAAAATGGGTGCATAAGCAACTGTGGCGAAGAAAGCTGGCGGTGCCCAGCTATCAAAAGATATAGTGTCTGGAGTCTTAAAGCCTTGAAGATAAACAAGCAGCCATCTAGCTTAAAAGCAACAAAGCCCACATGATAGAAGCACCTCAGCCTATGTGATCATGAGGTGTCGATAGGATCAGGTATCAGGCATCAAAGACCCAAAACAAAACCAAAATCATATCAGTGTGAATGAGTGGGTGGGCAGAGTGGAGCTCCAAAGCCCATCAGTAGTCAATTGGACATCCCGTTACAGAAGGGCCACAAGGAAGAGATGAGCCAGTCAGGGTGCAGTATAGCATGGATGAAACACACAACTTCCTCTAGTCCATAATTCTTCCCACCTCCAACATAACCCCAATTCTACCTTCCAAATCTGACTAGACCAGAACATGTACACTGGTACGGATAAGAGCTTGCAACACAGGGAAGCCAGGACAGATAAACCTCTCAGGACCAATAATGAGAGTAGTGATACTAGGAGGGTAAGGGAAGGGGTGGGGGAGGAATAAGGGGGAACCAATCACAATGATTGACTTATGGCCCCCTCCCAGGGGGACAGACAATAGAAAAGTGGGTGAAGGGAGATGGCAGTTGGTGTAAGACATGAAAAAAAATTATCAAGGGTTCTTGGGGGAGTGGGGTGGTGGAGGAGGGAGGGGAAAGAAATGAGGAACTGATACTAAGGGCTCAAGTAGAAAGAAAATGTTTTGAAAATTATGATGGCAACATATGTACAGATGTGCTTGACACAATAGATATATGTATAGGTTGTGATAAGAGCTCTACAAACCCCCAATAAAATGAATTTTTTAAAAAAAGAAAGAGCTGTATATAAAGAGTAATTTTATATTGAGAAAATATCCCAGGCCAGTTCAGATCAAGTCTATAAGTCCATTATTATCCCATATGTCTGATGCCAGTCCATAAGTTCCTCTTTAGACTCACACACACATGTAATTATGCCAAATTCAGGAAGATCCCAGGTGAGTGGGTGGAAAGTCTTGTGGATCCAATGGCAGTAGAAGCATCTCAGTGTGGTGGAGTGGGTCTCCACGTGGCTCCTCCAGCTCCAGGACTCTGGCTCCATCAGCGTAGCTCCATATGGCTTGTCAACAGAAGGTCTTACAGGGAGAGAGTAGGTCCTGCCTCCCAGGGATCTATTTATCTCCTTCATACCTCCAAATGAGGTCATCAAGGTGCAACCCGATTGAAAGGCTAGACTCCATCCTTCACAGGTTGACATGAGATTATGTAACTGCCACATGAGGATATATGTTATTCATACTGAAGGAAAGAAAATACTAGAATAGTACATTGTGCTCATAAGGACCTGCTCTTAGGCAGAGGAGTGGTACTTTGAATACAAAAGGGTTGAAAATCAGTAAAGGTGTGTGTTAAAGTTGGAGCCTTTCACCACACTTTTAAAATATGAATGATTAGCAAACATTTCAAGAAGCTAGATGATATGAAGAAAAACATAACATCAGGATTGGAGGAAGACTCCTTAACAATTTAAAATATGTATACGACACACCTTTCTTGTTGAAAACAAGGAGGATTTGAAGATCTTACTGTTAAAGATAAAATTTCAACATAAAACAAAATCCTCACTACTGGACCAATAATTACTTAGAGGCTGAGGGAGGCTCTGAGAAGTGCTATTTCAAATGCAACTGGAGCATGGAGCAGGAGGCACATAGGTGGAGATGAAATGAGATGACACTCCTTCTTAGAGGCTATGAATTGTTGCATGGGCTTTAGACTATGGGACCTTCAATGGGTGATGAAGGTGGAAGGAAATATGAACGTAGAGGTCTTCATTAGCAAGGCAAACATGGATGTGGAGAAATGCATGGCAGAGTCAGAAATTGGAAATGTACAGTCATATGGTGTGGTGTATGTTAGGCTGGGTTCACTGGAAGCCAAAACCAGTGGTTGTGCGTCTATCTATCAATCTATCTATCTATCTATCTATCTATCTATCTATCTATCTACCAAAGACTAGAATTCGATTTATTTTTGTTACCAAGAGAAATATATATTTTTGGAAGACATAGGACAATGCTGGAGAAGTTCCTTAGAAGCTCTTAGAAGGAAGGAAACATCATCTAGTCAGTGTCCCTTGCATGATGGTTCCTTGCTCCAATGCATGTTTGCCAAACTTTTTATTGGTTCCTAGGCATGCAGGAATTTCTGTTCCTGCTGGATGCTGTCGAGTGCAAGGGATTCCGGGGAAAACAGTTCCAAGGGTGAGATGTCATGTTGCAGCAAGTTTGGTGACTCTGGGGGCTTCTACTGAGTTCTTGCCTCCAGAAGGAACCCCTCTCATCTCATCTTGGCCTCTGGTCCAGGTCTCCACTCTTGTTCCACTGTAAAAAAAACAAAACCCCAAACCAAACCAAAACAGTGTTTAGGGGATGTGGGTGCAGAGAGAGAGAAAGAGAGGGAGAGAGAGAGAGTGAGAGAGAGAGAGAGAGAGTGAGAGAGAGAGAGAGAGATTCGTGTATGTATGCATGAAGACAGAAATTTATATTGAGAAAATGTCTCACACTACAGAAGCAGGTAAGTCTGGTCTGATTTTAAGTGCGTGGGTCAGATGTTATACTAGAGGCTTCTACCGACTCATGTAGTTTTTGGAATGGTGCTGCAGAGGCACATGAATATAAGACTGGAAAGTCAGATGGTAGGCCATGAAGGCTCCCAGGATTGGTAGGCAATATGACAGCCCATTGACTCACATCCAAAGAACTGAAGGTTGATGAGTCAGATGCAGAATGCAGAGCAAGCACAAAAAGCAAGCAAGCTTTCCCACAGCATCCTAATATAGGAAGTAGGCCACATCCCAAGGAAACGTCCTTTCAGTTGCAACAGGTTTGTGACTGGAGTACAGGGTTGTGCTCCACTCTAGACTTACAACTGCTTGCCTACTCACTGTAGATTCCATTATGGAATCGATCATGTTGTGTTTGGTCAGATGATGTGGGATTAGTAGGTCTCTTTTGTCAAACCACTGAGAAGCCTGCTTCAGCTAAATTGACACAAAACTAACACAGGGCTGGAGAGCAGGTATGGGGCTGTGGGAAATGATCACAAAAATATTCACCAGCACATTGCTTAACAATATGAACATTATTGGATAGTTCATTTATTCCACTAATTAAGTGTTTCAAAAACACTTAGTGAGAACCCAGATTATCTATCACATTTGAAGCTTAATTACAAGGAAAACAAGGCATGGTCTGTGACCTTAAGAAGCATTAACAAGGGGAGGCTACACGTTTGTGATCGGGAGAGGGTCATCTTACAATCCCTTTAGTTATCCTCCTAGCTGAGTTGTTCATTGTCTTCTCCCCTTTCTCCGCCACCCTGCTCAGACAGGTATTACAAACCCTTCAAGCTCTGCCAATATATGCCCCATTCCTCCAGCTATCTCGGCCTGAGCACTCAGGTTTCTTGCTCTGTAAACCAGACTCTTCTCTATTACATGGCCATTCTGGTGCCTCTGATAAGACCACCTCTCTGCTACCACGTACCTGCCTCTGCTACCATGTCTACATCTCTGCTTCCCTGTCTCCTGGATCAAGGAGGTTCAGTTCAAGATCTCAGGTCTAAGCAATGTGCTCCACTCCTGGCTCTTCTTTCTCAGTGGCAGTGAGATTCTCCCCTTTCCATCCCCAGAATAGTTCATTTTAAAATGAGTAAGATGGCATGAGTGACCTATGGTTTTGTTACACCAAACTATCCAAACCCTTTGGACAGCCACAAGCATCTCACATTTGCATGGACATACTCAGGCCTTTGGTGAGAATTACGAAGATGATGGAGAGATGGACCATATTAAATAATTCACAGCGCTGCAGTATTAATGCATGAAAAATTTCCCAACTGGTTTGCCTCAACAAACAAAAGGCTTAAAATGTTGCTAAAATACTGGTCACTTAAGCTTTAGGGGTAGTTGGCTGGGGTCTGGGTGACAGGCCACCGATAATCACAGGCAACTTTAACCTCATCTAATTGGAACACATCAATTTTTGACTTGGACCAAGATGTGAAAAACCTTGGGGAATTCTAGTGTAGAGCAAGAGTATGAACATTTTCTTCAAATCTTAAAGAAAAGGTGAAAATATAGGTGAAGGAGTCCGTGGATACATATCCAGATCTTTGGGGGAACAAAGGACCAATTATTGTACTCCTGTCTTCCACTCTCCTTCCCACTACAGATTATTGATGGCCTGTTTGCTATCTGCTTCTCTGTATACTAGTCCCTAGAGCGTCATCCCTCAGAACACACCTCAGGCCTGACCTCGTAGAGCCCATCTCTGAACATCTCCGGCTAGCTTTGAGGCCTGTCCCTGCTCTACCGTGCTCTGCTTAGATGTCCATCATCGTTTCCCCTCGTTGTGTTCAAATGACCTGTTAGCGTTGTCACCCCCTTTGTTTGTTCACAGTGCACAGACTCTGACACTGCGTAGCTGCTCCTTAAAGAGTGGAGGACACTGTGCAAGGTGACGAAGATACCATTTACCCCATCAAGTTGCCCACTGGTCATCTGGGGTGTCCGATGTATAGATGTCTAAATGAACTATTTTACAATGTGATAAGAGCAAGTCGAGTGGCAGACACACTGGTGAAAGACTCAGGCAATTTACTTTTCTCCTTATATATTGGGCAGAAAGGTATATTCATTTAGGAAAGGATGGCTATTGACTATAGAAACAGAAGATTTCTAAGGTACATAGCTCTTCACCCCTCTAATTGGAAGCTGTTGTGACAGCAAACAGTGGCTAACAAGAGCAGGTGTCATGCACCTTTGGCATGTCATCGAACCTGCTGATGCCTACAAAATTCCCTCCATATGAAAAGGGAAATCTTATCAAGATTAGTCTCTCTATCAACAAAGTTCCTGCAAAGTGTACTTTTCTAAGTAGTAAAGGTCAGATTGATTAAACAAGCCCACTGATGGGTCTAATAACAATTAAAATGGACAACCTCTTCACCCCACTGGTGCTTAGGGAAGTTAATATATATTGTTTGTTTGAACTACTGAAAATTTTTAAGTGCTTCATGATAATTTAAGTTGATCTTTCCTCACACTAGACATGTTAATTCATCTGGAATGACATGGTTCCTTGTATATATTTTGGTTCGATGAAGAGACATGAATCTAGAAGTTGGATCAGCCTATGTTACAATCTATCTCAAATAAACCGAGCAGTCTTATGAAAGTTAAATAAAGTCTCTGGTTTATCTTCTTTGTGGTAGAAACATTTAATGTTCTGGTGGAACATTTAATATGCAAGGTTGTTTTTAGAATGAAATAAGGTAACATCTAAGGGGATATTAAAATAATATGTGTTTCACAAATTTTCCTCTCAAAAATCTACTGTATAAAAGTTTCCAATTCCTTTAACAATAGCACTTAGGAATTTAATCCTTTATCTGAATTATCCCATATTTCTATAATGATGATTCTACAAGAGTTAATATTTATTTATCTATCATGTGAGTGGTTGATCTGAACAATCTTATTGACTTTTTACTTACTTCAGTGTCGTTTTGAAGCTGAAGGAAATCATATTTGGGGAGTGTAAGTACAATTTCCCAAGGTAAAGCTAGTAAAGGGTAGGGTCAGGATTCACACCCTCAGAGACTGACCTCAAAACTGTTGCTATGACTGCCTCCTGAGTCACTTACTCACATTCACTGACTATCGCTTTGCAGGGGTAGAAGACGCTCCTTTCCCTTTCTTTGTAGCTCAAAGCTAAAGCCACGGAGAAAGGATATCACCGCAACAATTACATTGATTTTAGTGCCCAGTGGGGATGAAAGGACCCTGAGAAATCGGTTATATCCTTGGAGTCAGTCTAAGCTCAAAGTATCTCATGATAAAATAGTTGGGCTGGTGGCTGGCCATAGGTCCCGGGATTTAAGCCTCTCACGATGTACTAATCACTGAGCATTAATTGTTTCTCTAAAATTAATTTACTGAGTTTGGGTATAAGGGTTCATTTCCATCTACTTCAGTTGGAATCTGGGGTCTAGGTTAGAGGGATGTTCTCTTTATACCTAGTCCCTTGACAAAGGCTTTGGGCCTAAGGATATACAAACTAAAAGGTCTTATTCTGCTGTTACTCAATTAAAAAAAAGTAAATAAAAGTTCAGAGAGGAGAAATAAATATTATCCACACTTGTTTATAATAGGAACACTTCTAGGTACGTGGTGGTTCTGTGGTCACCAGCAGCCACCTTCCAACTTGTGCAGCACAGGTGGGTGTGATGATTGATGCCGTGTAGCTTAGTCTTGATACTCCTTATATCAGAGCACATGGGCTAAAGGGCATTCAAGCACACTGCTCTACACTTTGAAACCTATATGAGGAATAGATCCCTTCTGTTGATCTGAGTTTACATATTCATAGCTAAGGAGTCCTAGTAGCACTCTGGGATGGGCCTTGGGTTGCTAACTTAAACTATTGGTAGCATGAACCCACAAGCCGCTTTGTGGGGGGAATGAGGCTATCTGCTCTTGTAAAGATCCAGTCTTGGAAGCCTTATACAGAGTCACTAGAAATTGGGGTGACTCGATGATAGTGGGTTTGAGGGGTTGTTGGGTATTTTTTTTTGATGTGTGTGTGTATCTATAGCTGAAAGAGTCCCGGCGGATTGTGCGATAACGTGTTGGACTGCTAACCACAAGGTTGGTGGATCAAACTCACCCCTCTAATGCGGAAAGATGAGGCTATGTGTGCATGTAGAGCGCTTGTAGAAATGAACAGCTTTGGGAACCCGGCATAGAGGCACTGGGAGTAAGAATCCACTTGCTGTCAGTGGGTTTGATGGGCATCTCTGTATCTAAAATTCACTCCCATCAAGCCGATTCTGACTCCTAGTGACCTTCTATAGGGTTATCAAGATTTTAAATCCTTATGGGAGCAGAGAGCCACATCTTTCTTCTGCAGAGTAGCTGTTGGGTGTGAAGTGCCGACTTTGTGATTAGCAGCCAAATCCCTGACCCGCAGTATTTGTATATATGTTTGAAAACGAAACCATAGACTTCTTGTGATGATGCCGCTTCAGAAGAAACCAGAATAGTATTAGCCAGATTTGTTGCTCAGTTTTTAATTTTTGCTCCTTTCTTTTCTTTTTTGGGGTCTCCTCCATCATTTGATGATTGATGTGATTTTGTCAAGCGACCTTTCTTTCTTATTTCTTATAACAGGTATCCTTTTCTGAGGCCATTGGAGAAACAAAAGAACACTCCGGCTTTCCAATCAGACAAAGCCCATTCTGGCTGACTCCTTTACTGTCGCATGGCTTACTGCTAGTCTAGACCTATGAGTAGTTGAAAGGGCCCACTTTAGCTTTGTCTCTAATCTTATGGGAATCTTAACATTTTGTAGATTTTGTTTACTAGTTTGAGGAATATTTTGTGTATTCCTAGTTTGCACAGGGTTTTAATATCTATTTATTGTTGTGGGACTTTCCTAAGTAAAAGTGTTTGTTAGTCTGGGTAGACAAGAAACAAATTCATAGACACTCATATGTGTACAGGAAAGAGCTTTATATACAAGAGATTGGAATATTGAGAAAATATCCAGCCAAGTCTAGATCAAGTCCATAAGTCTGATATTAGCCCATATGCCTGATATCAATCTATAAATTCCTCTTCAGACTCAGGAAACACATGCAATGATGCTGAATGCAGGAAGATCACAGGCCAGTGGGGGGAGAGTCTTGTGAATCTAAAGGTGTAAGCATCTCTGTGCTGGCAGGGGTTTCCTTGTAGCTCCTCCAGCTCCCAGGACTCTGGCTGCATCTGGGTAGCTTTATGTGGCTTCTCATTAGAAATGTCTCGCAGGAAGTGAGCGAGTGCCTACCTCCAGCAAGCTATTTATCTCCTTAGTGCCTCCAAATGAAGTCATCAAGCTGTGACCTGATTGACAGGTAATTCCCACCCCTTCACTCGTAGGTGTCAAATTGACAACAGATTATGTAACTACCCAAAGTGCTAACCACAAGTCCTGTGTCCATAGTCAGACCATGCTGGTGAAGAAGGCAGGTGGAGGACAGGAAGGGGAAATGTTCTGAGTCCAACCAATAAAAAGCAAATGTTGACCATGACACAACCAAGAAACGCCCCCTAAAATGCTAACCATAACTAGTTAGCATTTTGGGTAGATTAGATTTGTAATAGGTAGGTTTAGTGTGCTAACCTGGCCAATGAACACTTGTGGGATTAATTGAAGGGCAGAGAGATGAATGGCTTGGCAAGCCTTGTCTTTCTTGTCTCTAGCTCTTTGACGATCGGACCAGTGTGTGGCTGCCTTAGCTTGTTCTCTGCCTCAATTTGCAAGTTACACTAACTGTGGGACATCTAACCCATGGACTGTGTTGCTGTAGTCTGAGGTTCCTTCAAGGTCTGCGTCACTATGCTACTGGAGTATACATCACTTGAGTTGGGGACTGTAGGAGCCTGTCATCTGTTGATGGTTGGTGACCTGCCTTGCTGTTTGCTGTCTGTGGCCGGATAGCCTGGATTGCTCTACAGAGGACTCAGCTATCTGCTTTCTCGACCTGCACCCAGTGGCCCTGTAGACTTGAAGACTGCTGGTGGATTAGCTGCCCCACGGAAGTGAGTTGTACTGAGACATTTGGACTGCTCTACAGATTAATTAGCTGTTTATTTCTTATGTTATCTCTCTCTATATATATATATATATAAATATATGTAAAATCATTAGTGTCTTGGTTTTGTTTCTCTAGAGAACGCTGTCTAACATAACATTATTTTTAAAAGATTGTTTCTCTGGCTACTTGATGGCCAATATACCATCTCTCTCTATGTACATTTACATTGTAGCTTGAATTTTGCATCTGAACAGAATGGATGAGTCAAAACTATACATTTGAAGTTTAGACCTTATGAATGGGATGCATGAAAAATATTTTTAAAAACCCAACTAACAAATCTATCTTCTTTTAGCAGCTAGTCCTATTTGTGTAACTTTTGGGTACATTGTTAGAGAAACTTTGAATTGATTGAAATAGACACTAGATTTTTTTAAAGCCTAATTCCAAGAGGTAAGAATATAATTTACAGTTATGGATTAAAGGATTTGCTCAAAGTCTCAAGGGTAGTAAGAGTTGAACCTGTAATCCTAACCTACATCTCTACAGAACTCTTAATCAGCTCAGTTTTTCTAAAGTTTTGGCAACATAAACATTTTGCTGCTATAGGTGTTTTTATAAACAAATAAATAACTCTTGGAAAAATAATACTTTATTCATCCTACCAGAAAATGAATTCCAAATATCAGTGAATAAGTGTCTCTCAGACTAATGATGAAAACAACACAATTAAATTTTTATGCTGTTTACTGAGCAAGTACCCATCTTCATGAATCAAAGCAACTTTTTTCCATACAGTCATATTTTTCCTTAATTCTATCTCATATACATAAATTATTGTGAAGTATTGCAGCTCATTAGTAGAATTGAGTGGACAATTTGACATGCTAGGTATGATTAATTGACAAAAGTCAGTGCAAATATGTTTCTTTTGCGTGTGTGAATGCGTTCCTATGGCTGTGTTTCATCCTTCTCATTTAAATGATGCTTAAGTGGAAATATGTCTAAATTATTATTATTTTTAACCACTGATTGAGCAATAGCTGCTATTTGTTTCACGAGTTACTCAACTTTCCCTTTTGAAGCAAGACTGGGAATACATAACATAATGGGATGGAGACATTTTCTAGAAATTTCAGTTTTCACTTCATTATTTGTTCCATATCTAAGACAGAAAGTCCTAAAGTGGAAGATATAGAAAATAGGGGCGGCAGTTTGAGTGAAATGAGATAAATTTATTTAACATAACTAGTATTTCTATAAACTGGATTTCATGAGCTAGCATCTTTGCTGGCAATAATTCACAATAATAAAAAGAATCCTAGCAGGAGACTTATGTAGAGTATAAGAAAATATATATACGAAGTCAGGTACATCATCAAATGAGATAAATGGGATTAGATTGAGCCTGTGTCTTCAGTGCTGACTCAGGGCTTATGTTTGCTTTTGGAACTGTACAGCATTTTGGCTGTTATGACAAAGCCTCTCACAGTCAGAGGAATGAATAATAAGTTAGCTTTAGCAACTAAATCAACGTTATAAAAAACTCAAAGGATCAATTGGTATATGCTCCCTATATTCAGTAACTCAGTTGAGGCCGGAGTTTTCTGACGTCTCAGCCATTGTTTCTTTAGAGTGATTCACTTTTTGCACTAGAGGTCCTTCATGCTAATCTGAAGAAACAAAGGTCTGATTTAATCCAGTTTAATTAGGATCATCTACATTGAAAAGATAGCTATATGATAAGCCTGTTTTTTTCTCTATTATACAATATGAAAAAGTAGGATATTGAAAACATATACTATGATTTTCATGTTCCTAAAATCAAATGTTGGCTTCATATCTCGGAACAATTATGATTTTATTTTCATTCTTAGGTTAGAAATAATTAATTAGAAAAGAAAGAAATCACCATGGATGTGGCAAGCCATATACACCAAATTGATGAGACTATTTGTTCAGCATTCGATTGAGAGAGGAGCAATACAACAATAACCCAAAATATGTGCATGTTTACACAAATATGTGCATAGGCACATATATTTATGAGTATGATTACATGTACATATTATACACAGGTAGATATATTTATAGGCAAATCTACATGCAAGTATTGTGTAGATGCATGTATATATCTATATAATATATCATATCAGGAAAAAAGTTATACTTTTCAGACATAACCAAATCTAGTGGGATTGATTTTCTAAGTTTGAAGGCTTAATACCATAGTCTCATGGGACAACTCGGTTATTGGCAGAATACGGATTACAGAGCATTTGTGTTATATCCCCATGCACTAGTAATTGCAGTGTTTGGATTTTGAGAGTTGGCAAGTGGCTATCTAAGACACAACTCCTGATTTCTATCTCTTTGGAGCAATAAAAAAAGGAACCCCACAATTCAGAGAAGAAAGTATTCTATAAGTCTAATAGTCTATATGAATCACTGTCTCATCTTCCTTGAGACCAGAAGAAGAAGATAGTGGCCAACAGATACCACTACTGACTAATTGTTCAGGAGCAAACCATAATAGATAGATCCTGACTGAATAGGAGAAAAATGGGGAAATCCTAAATCCTAAAAAGACTAGACTCAATGGAACACTTGTGTGTTAGTCTGGGTAGACTAGAGAAACAAATTCATAAACATGAATACGTATATAAGGGAAAGGTTTATATACAAGAGGAATTGAACATTGAGAAAACATCCCAACCCAGTCCAGTCCAAGGCTATCAGTCTGATATTAGCCCATATGTCCAATATCAATCTGTAAAGTCCTCTTCAGACTCACAAAACA
Organism: Tenrec ecaudatus; assembly: GCF_050624435.1. Taxonomy (NCBI): domain Eukaryota; kingdom Metazoa; phylum Chordata; class Mammalia; order Afrosoricida; family Tenrecidae; genus Tenrec; species Tenrec ecaudatus. The sequence continues at coordinate 95,636,406 of NC_134536.1, forward strand.
CATGCAATGAAGCCAGATGCAGGATGATCACAAGCCAGTGGGTAGAAAGTCATTGGGTCCAGTGGTGTTGTAAGCATCTCAGTGCTGGCAGGGGTCTCTGTGGCTTCTCCGGCTTCAAAGGTCTGGTTGCATCCATGTGACTTATCTTCTGCAATGTCTCCCAGGGAGTGGCAGAGAGAGAGAAGTGTCTTTCGCTTCCAAGAAGGAAGTATCAGATTACCCATAATTCACAGGAGAAAGCCATGCCCACACAGAAGTCTCATTGGCTATCTCCAGGTTGGCAGCCTAGACTCCACCCCTAAAATTTGCGACTAGAACACTCCCTAAGAATATTGTTTTGAGATACCCTTTAAACCTGAAATTAAAATGATCCCTTAAGGTCTTTCCTTTTAACTAATAACAGATTGGCTCATAAAATAAAGCCAATCACCTGTGAGTAATGAGCAAATGATTAAAAATTACTCTGAAGCAAAGATGAGAAGATAAAGGGGCAGGGAAATTAGAATACTGGAAATATTACAACCAGGACCAAGCAAATGAGATTGATGATGCATTGTAAAAAAAAATCAATATCACTGAATTTTTTTTCGTAGAAATTGTTAAATGGAGTTTTCCTCAACCATGTGAACACATGCCATTATTATTTAGGAGGAGAAGGGGAAAGAAGGGGCGGGAGGAGAATGAGGTGAAGGAGGAGGAGGAGGAGAGGGAGAAAGGAAGAAGGGGAGGGGCAAGAAGTGGAGGTAGAGGGAGGAGCAGGAACAACCCCTTCATTTCCTATAGGACCTTTTGCCTTTCAAAATCATCAAAGAAAAATGGCAAAAGCCTCAAGTTCTTGTTTTCTAGTCATGTTTAATTCTTTTGTTTCTCCATCATACAGGGTTGCTACCAGATGCTAATTAAAAATCTAGATGTAAAAGTTCTTTGAAGACTATAAAACATGATACAATTTTGTTTAATATAGAAAAAAAAAACCCTGAAGTGCGACTATAGAAACACATTCTGACAACCATGAGAGCAATGTATTTCCAGATGCTTGAATTAGAAAATGTTTTTGTAGTTTCAAATGCTTGCGAGCAATTACTAATTACCAATATTTTATAAGGCATAACATACGACAAAGGGGTGACATTGGTGGAGAGTAGATTTAGACTCTTATGCCAACTTCTATCAATTGAAGGCTGTGAGGAGGCTGAGTCCAGCTACAGGCAGATGAGATACTTTTATTAGTAATTAATTAGTAATATCAGCAAAAGGTTGAGTGGAGTGTGAATCTTCAGAATACAGATCTTGGCACCGTTTCCATGGAATAGTTAATGAGAGTGTCTCTGACTCAGTGGAACTGCTCAAGATCGCCTATGGTCTGACTCAGCAGATTATGTTCTTCGTCGTCGATACCTTATAACAACCAACCTGCGGTTGCCATGGAGTTGATGCTGACTCACGGCAGTTCCACGGAGGTCACAGCAGAATTGTGCTCTGCATTGCTGTCAAGGGCTGATCTCCTGAAAACAGATCATCAGGACTTGCTCCCAAGACGCCTCTGGGTGAACTCAAGTGGCCACCAATCTCCTGGTGAGCAGCCCAGTGATTATCGTTCCACCGCCGATGGAAATCACCATTGTTACTGAGCCCTGAAGAAGCCCTCATTCCTAACAAGCTGCCCTCCTGAGCTAATGTCTTCTCGCCAAGCAGTCTTATAGCATGTCGCTCCTGCTGGCCGGATGCAACACAGGAGGGCCCGTGTCTAGAACACCCAGGTGTCTAACTTTTTCTTATTGTTCTTATGGAACAGAGTCCCAGACACTTGTAAGCAAAATTATCTTGATATAAATTTAATAAAAATTGGAATTGAAATACACTAAGTATTAGGTCAGCATTTCCCAAGGGTAATATAGCTCTTTTGGTCCACAAAAATCTGACATTGTAGATATCTTTCTTTTCAACCAGATACCTGGAAAGTTGTATACCTTCTTCCGAAGAGCTCTTTAGCTAAGGACGAGAACACTGGTTGATTCAGTACTCACTAGAAACATCGATGATAAGAGGGACTAGGCTCCATGCTTGTCAGCCTGGGCTATTTGCAAATCTGCTGACACTCAGCCTAGTGAAGAAGAAGCCGTGGTTATGACCACGTGGATGGCGTCTTCTTTTCCTGGGCCCTTGTCATCTTCCTTCTTCTCTGGCTCCGTAGCTCTCACCTGTCCCAGAGTCACTGAGCATCTTTTTGCTCAGTCAGCTCTTTGTTGGGATTCTCCTCTTTTTATCTTTTAACCCTTTCTCTCCATAGTATACTCCCCCCTGGAACACATACACACATTTCTGTAAAACTATTTAGCACAATGGTAAACATCAGTTCAAACCAGAATAAATGATATTAAAAATGAATAGATCTCTCAGTAGTAACATTTTAAAGAAAAAATGCTGCCAGTCATTTATTCGGGCTTATTCCTTATGTGGGAAGCTTTAGTCAACTGCTATTGTAGATTCCTTTGTTCCAAATGCCAAATGACTTTTTAAATTGTTCACGGAATGCAAATAAAGTGTGGATCCTTTACTCCCAGATGTGCTGGATAGGCATGAGGGCACAATCATTTTCCTAGCCAATATTTTCATCAAGAACTTATTCATGTTCTTAGACTTGCTTCCTACTGCCAGAGTAAGGGAACTGCAAAACATGGCCAGGGGCAAGTTTTCGTCCTCAACTGCTCTTCGAGGCCTGGAAACTAAAATGTTAGGGATATGACAAAGAACGTTACACTATGGCTTCATCTTGTATTGAGAGGGAAAAACTGCGTGCATGATTTTTTATAGAAGACTTCAAGAATGAGACACTTGAATAAGAATCAAGATGCATGTGCTGCTAAAAAACCAATGGGGTGCATTCTGCCGGGCACCGAAAAACCCCACTATTTTGTATACGTTTTTAAGTGAAATATCCTACACATAGTATCCACTCTCACAGCTATCAAGTCCATGCTTATTTGGAGTGAATCAATACAGGGGTTCTGCGGCTGTGAATCTTTAGGAGAGCTGGTAGCCACCTCTTTCTTCCGTGGAGCACAGTTGGTGGCTTGGAACTGCCAGCATTGCAGTTCACAGTGCAGTGCTCACCCAGCAACATCCAAAGCTAAACCCACTGCCAGCTCTCTAGTCTAACCCAGAGCAACCTCCTAGAACAGTCTAGAATTGCTCTTTAGCATTCCTGAGAATATAAAGCTTTACAGAACAGATACCTCACCTCTCTCCTGCAGAATGGGTTGCCAAAACCCAAACAGATTTGCTAGGAAGGTTTTAGAAAAATAGTTTCTCAACATTAAAGCAAAACAAAACAAAACCCAAAGCAAAATAAAACAAACTTTGCTAGCCTCTTCTGTTTTCTTGTGGATGAGAGCAAGGTGGATTTGACCTCCAGTTCTATGGGAGGTTGTTATGCAGCCTCAGGGGAATCCATTTTACATGAAGGTAAAAAGATGTTTGATTTTTCATTTCCTTTATCAGCCAAATAAAAGCTTTTTCTTTCTTTTTTACTGTGAGGATCCTTCTTAAGTAAGCCAACATATTTTCTTGTTTTTGCGTCTGAAAACATCTCATCTGTGACTGGATTGAAGGGTCAGGGTTTTGGACAGGGAGATGGGACTGCCTGGAGACTATATACCATTGTAAAAATTTTGAACACGCAGTAAAAATAGCAGAGAGTTACTTAGTGGGGAATTATAAGTAAGGCAGCGCAACCTCTAGTTTGGACTCTGGAGGACAAATAAAAGGAAGTGTTATCCCCCCCCCCCCAGATACTGCTAATTTTCAAGGTTAGAGGCAGCTTTTTTAAAAAAAATTTTTTTTAACTTGGATTTATCGCTTGCAGGCCTTGGTTAAATTTTTGCCAAGGAAATGCCTTCCCCAGGCTGTTTTAGGGAGAGGAGGTAGCTATTTCATTCTTCTAACTATGCCTTGTTTGTCTGAACTCCAGTGAGAGCACACATAGGGAACATAATGGAATGACGTCATTTGGAAAATTTCCACTCTGGAACAGGCATTGTCTCTTAGCTGAGAGCACAGTTCACCACGCAGCAGCCTGTATGTTAATGGCCACTCTTACTTTACATTGAGGTTGTAAACTCTTAGTTGATTCCCTAGTTAACTGGATCAAACATCACCGATGGCTCACAGATGCTTAACAAGCTCTTCGGATAATCCCCTTGTAACACAGAATACCACAGATACAAATGGTTAACACACAGGGCTGTTAACTCAATGGGTGGTGATCCCAGGCCACTCACAGGCACTTTGGATGAGAGACCTGGTGATCTACTTTGTCCCAACTCAACAGTTGAAGACTCTCTAGAGCCCAGTTCTCCTCTGATACACTGAGGGTCACAACAAGTCACTGTCAACTTGATAGAACCGGTGGTGGTGGTGGTGGTGGTGGTGGTGGTGGTGGTGGTGGTGGTGGTGGTGGTGGTGGTGGTGGTGGTGGTGGAGGTGGTGGTGGAGGTGGTGGTGGTGGTGGTGGTGGTGGAGGTGCTGGTGGTGGTGGTGGTGGTAGTGGTGGTGGAGGTGCTGGTGGTGGTGGTGCTGGTGGTGGTGGTGGTGGAGGTGCTGGTGGTGGTGGTGGTGGTGGAGGTGGTGGTGGAGGTGGTGGTGGTGGTGGTGGTGGTGGAGGTGCTGGTGGTGGTGGTGGTGGTGGTGGAGGTGCTGGTGGTGGTGGTGCTGGTGGTGGTGGTGGTGGTGGTGGTGGTGGTGGTGGTGGTGGTGGTGGTGGTGGTGGAGGTGGTGGTGGTGGTGGTTGTGGTGGTGGTGGTGGTGGTGGTGGTGGTGGTGGTGGTGGTGGTGGAGGTGGTGGTGGAGGTGGTGGTGGTGGTGGTGGTGGTGGTGGTGGAGGTGCTGGTGGTGGTGGTGGTGGTGGTGGTGGTGGAGGTTCTGGTGGTGGTGGTGCTGGTGGTGGTGGTGGTGGAGGTGCTGGTGGTGGTGGTGGTGGTGGTGGTGGTGGTGGAGGTGGTGGTGGAGGTGGTGGTGGTGGTGGTGGTGGTGGAGGTGCTGGTGGTGGTGGTGGTGGTGGTGGAGGTGCTGGTGGTGGTGGTGCTGGTGGTGGTGGTGGTGGAGGTGGTGGTGGTGGTGGTGGTGGTGGTGGTGGTGGTGGAGGTGGTGGTGGTGGTGGTGGTGGTGGTGGTGGTGGTGGTGGAGGTGGTGGTGGAGGTGGTGGTGGTGGTGGTGGTGGTGGAGGTTCTGGTGGTGGTGGTGGTGCTGGTGGTGGTGGTGGTGGAGGTGCTGGTGGTGGTGGTGGTGGTGGTGGTGGTGGTGGAGGTGGTGGTGGAGGTGGTGGTGGTGGTGGTGGTGGAGGTGCTGGTGGTGGTGGTGGTGGTGGTGGAGGTGGTGGTGGTGGTGGTGGTGGTGGTGGTGGAGGTGCTGGTGGTGGTGGTGGTGGTGGTGGTGGAGGTGCTGGTGGTGGTGGTGCTGGTGGTGGTGGTGGTGGAGGTGGTGGTGGTGCTGGTGGTGGAGGTGGTGGTGGTGGTGGTGGTGGTGCGACTGTCCCAGTGATGCTGGATACACACTTGCTGGCCCGTGGAAGGCTAATACCAGAAATGTCTGTTTCTGATACTGCTATCCAGAGCCCAAATACATATATTTTAAGAAGAAGATGTGATGTCAATCTTCAAGCCTTATTTCCCCTGATTATGTCTCTCCATCTTTTTATCTTTTGTGTTTACATTTTTCAATAATCAAGGTCATTGAAAGTACACAACAGGAAATAAATTCTTTTCTTGTCCTCATTCCATTTACCTTATAATAAATTATAAAAATGGTAGGTGAAATACTAATAGGTAATATAACATTTTATAAATTTGTAGTACATATTTTATATTATTATATAAGTTTATATATTATATAAATTTCAGGTAAAAGAAACAACTTGGTGAACTGTGTCTTCAGGTCTGGGATCATATCTGTTTTTGCTTAGTCTGTCTGACTGGTTGCTTTGAAAAAAACTAGTTTGTTTATTTTGAACAATTTCACTGACATACTATTTATATATCATACATTTAAATAGTTCATTCACACTCATAAGAGTTGTTCAACCATCACATCAACCAATTCCAGGACATTTATTCTGCCTCGTCTCATTGTTGCTAGCTCACCATTTCCTGCTAGCCTCCTCTGCCATGTCCCTTTGACACCATTGATCCAGTTGTTGTCTCTATAGGCTTACCTAATCAGGGTTTCATATACAGAAAATCATATAAAATCAAGATAGAAGCAAACAAACAGCCCAACATCAGCGAAAAATGAAACAATGAAAAACCTCAATTGATAACAAAAGAGATAATATTAAAAACTAGAGCAGTTCTACATTGGGTCAAGAGGGAGACCAATGACAAGTTGTCATATTTTGACCTAACTATAATTGTAGTCATCCACCCTACAATGTACTCTGTCTGGTTACAAGATCTTTCCCATCTCTGGTCCATAGTCAGAGGGGATTTACCAGAAGCTTACTCAATCTGGGGGACCCTATAAATGGGGTTTGGGGTTTCACTGTCATCAACAGCCTTCTACAAACTGGATGGTCAGAATTTAAGCTCTAATACCATTCCCTCTTCCAGGTTTGGATCTTATTTCTTACGATTCTTGGATCACACAAGTTAATGTGCTCCTTCAGTGTGGATACCTCATTTAGATGGCTACTTGTTCTAAGACACGTCTTTAAGATCCCAGACTATTCCTTTTGATAGCTGAACACCATCTTCTTTCTTCACCACACTTTGCTACAACACTCATATCTTCAGTGATCACTCCATGGAGTAGGTATTGCTCAAAGCCATGTCATAAGAATTGTTTTTAGATTGGGGGGGGGGGGTGACTTTGCATTGCTTCCATTACTGATCTGTTATGTTCCCTTCTTTGTTTGCCCTGCTGCAGGGGGTTCAGACTGCACTTCCTCCCTGCTGTGTGTCCCCAGTATTGTCCTCTGTTGCAGAATGCTCCAGTAAGGGGACCTGTCATCAGCTCTTGTCGGCCCTACAGTCCTCTCTGTGCCTTAGAAGTTCCATTCAGGGATGTCATCCTCAGGGCTTGGGGTGCTGATATAGGGTCTAAACATCTTTTCCTTCTTGGTTTGCCTCCGTGTGGGTGTGCAGTGCCAGTCCCTCAACCCAACCTGTAGGTTTGGTGTTGTTCTCTGGCACACGTGCTTCTAGGGAGTGGGTCGGTTTGGCTCTGGTTGGGGCCAGCCCTATCACCAAATCTTTTCGTGCATTCCTCCCTGTGGTTATGCTGACCTCGTGGTTTGGTGTGCTGTGGTGGGGTCTATGTGCACCCTCCTGATTCTGTGGAGACATAACCAATACTCTCCCCCTGGGTGGGTTAGTGCCCGGCTCCCCCAGTGCCATCTCCTCATTCTCACCCACCTTTCTTTTTTCCCCCTCTCCCTTCTCCCTTCCTCCCTCTCCCCTTACTTGTGTTGGATTAGCATGTACCTCCTTGAGTTTGGCCTGACCTCCATACGACTGCCTGTACCTCAATCTGTACATTGCAAGATAAGTGACGTTTCTTCTATACCTACTGTGCTGATCATACTTACCTCAGGGCACTCATGTTATACTTGGCCTTTTGTCATTGACTGATTTCACTTAGCATAATTTCCTCCAACTCTTCCCAGGAAACGATATGTTTCATGTGGTCATTAGTGCTTTTAAAGTGATGTATAATACTCCATTGTGTGCATGTGCCAGAGTTTACTAATCCACTCATCTACCGATGGAAATTTAGGTTGTTTCAAACTCTTTGTGATTGTGAATTGTGCTGCAATAAACATTGGAGCGCAAACAACTGGTTGTGTTGTGGTCTATTTCTTACCTCTTCTGAGTATATGCTCAGTAGAGGGATAGGTGGGTCATAAGGTAGATCAATTTCCATTTCTTTTAGATATTGCCAGATCACTTTCCACAGAGGCTGTGCATATCTACATGACCACCAACAGTGGAGAGAGTTCCTGTCTCTCCACATCCCCTCCAACATTTGTTGCTCCCTGGTCTGATTTTGGCTAACTTCAAGGGTGTTAGATGGTATCTCATGGTTGTTTTAATTTGCATCTCTCTGACAACTAATGATCAGGAGCATTTTCTCATATGCTTATTGGCTGTATGGGTCTCCTCTCTAGTGAAGCTTCTTTTCAGGTATTTTGTTCAATTCCTTGGGGGGTTAACTGATTTCCTCCTCTTTCAGACCATGAGGATATTGTAGATTTTAGAAATAAGTCCTTTGTCTGACATGTCATTGCTAAAAATCCTCTCCCAGTTTGTGGGTTGCCTTGCTACACTCTTGGTGAAATGGTTCAACGAACACAGGTGTTTTATCCTTAGTAGATCCCACCTGTCAATTTCAGGCTCACCTGTGTGTATTCCTTCCCTATTGCAGTCAGTCTATGTAAGAAATTATTTTATACATACTGCATATGTTGGAGGAGCACTTGTGGCATTGTGAGTTCAACACCGGACTGCTAAGCACAAAATCTGTGGCTCAAATATCACTAGCCACTCTAAAGGAGATAGATGAGGAAGTCTGCTCTGTAAAGATTTACAATCCCAGAATCCTAAAGAGCAGTTCTGTGAGGTTTATTTGAGTTGGGATGGAGAGATGGCAGTGGGTGTTTATTGGGAGTATTGTTTGGTAGCTGTGAAGTTGGCAGTTCAAACCCACCAGCTGTGCTCCATGGAAGAAAGATTTACAGCCCAAGAAACCTGTATCGATTGACTACAAATAAACATGACCTTGATAGCAGTGGGAGTGGATTCTATATGTAGGATATTTCACTTAAATTTTATAGTAAATTGTGGGGTACCAGCCTCCACAATCGAATGGGTCCAAGGGGTGGTTGTGTAATTAATGGGAAAATCAAAATGACATTAGACAAGATAAAGCATTCAAGTGCTCACCTTCACCGTCATGATTCCAAGAGCTAGATCCATGCAGAGAGAGAGAATATATTTCCAACAGAGGTTTATATACTCTCGGGGGGGGGGGGGCAGGGAGGTTGCAAGCCCCCCCCCCAATAACAGGTAACCACATAGGTAATATAGTGGTCTGTACTTTAACCCTAAAGGTCCCTAAGTTGAGGGGTAATCTAACACCAGGGCCCGGGGCAGGTAAGGGGAGTGGGTATCTTCAGAGCCTAGAGAGCAGTAGCTGCAGGCTAGCTGACAATCAGCCATGTGCTTGTAAAAGGTAACCTGAAGGTGGTGCTGTTATGGGAGAATGTAGTGGGGAATCCAAGCTATGAGAAATGCTCTGAATCCAGGCCTGTGCATGAAGTCCCTCCAAATTATCTACCAAGAGTTTAATTATATTGGAGGTAGGGAATCACTTCAAGTCCCTCCAAATTATCTACCAAGAGTTTAATTATATTGGAGGTAGGGAATCACTTCAAGTCCCTCCAAATTATCTACCAAGAGTTTAATTATATTGGAGGTAGGGAATACTCTAACCTGTCTTAAATGTATTGAGATTTTCCCTTTTTAGCCGAATCACATCAAGAGAAGAGTTCTCTTTAAACTCCTGAAAATACTTTCTAGGCAAAGCCCAATTAAGTAAGGTTACATTGTGCAAAAAAGGGGTTACACAAAAATTTGCAACGTTCTAGCCCATAACAACATCAATTAATGTAAGTCCATCATCTTGATCTTTTGGCAAAAGAACAGTCTTGTACTAGCCCAGTCACTTTTGCATAAAACGTTCAGTTAGGATAGAGCCCTAGAGTGTCTCTGAGACAGCCTCCGCAATGGTAGAAACATCTCAGCAGGCAGAAACTGAATCTCAGGGGTCTTCTTGATGTTTTGGAGAACTTCAGGAACAGAACAGAGGTTTCTGGGCCGTTGTCTCAACTCTCAGTTCACACCATCAGCTGTCTTATCTTTTCTGGACCTTGGTGGCTGAAGAGAAATGGACTTAGCTCCTTTGTGAAAATATTAACAAATAGCCCCTCCTTTTGGGCTGTTAGCAACCTGGAAACAGAATCATTGTTACTATTGGGCGGTTTCTTCACCTGTCTTTGTCCATCTTTTCCAAACGTGGTTGCATCCTCCTCAGGGGACTCCATCTTCTTTCTTTTGCAAAAACAGAAGTGACTTCTTACAGTTGATTAGAGGACCCGGATCCTCCTGGGTCTTCTCAGGAGATCAGCTTTTTCTGTAGAAGTGAAAATGTGTTCATCTGCTCCAATTTTGTTGCAAGGTCTTAGTAGGGAAAGAAAATTTTTACTTGAAAAGACTAAATGATGTTTTCCATACATAAAATTTCTCGTCATCTCCCCCTTCTGTTTCAATAATGGAGATTTTAAAGTACTATCAGCAATCTTAGGCAATTTTCCTGATTTTAAACTTGTCCAACTAGTTAGATAAACTTCATTCTTATGATAAATTTTAGCTCCCTGCTCTCAGAGAATCAAGACGGGGAGGAGCTTACAAGAGACAGATACCAGATGGGACAACTGTATGTTGCTAACACAAAAGATATTTTGAAAGTTTTTTTCAAAAAATGTGTTCAGCCACTTCTGAATTAACTTATAAAACAAATCTTTTCCCAATAAGTTTATAAGTATGGCTACAGGTTCAATTAAGCTATATTGCCCTTCAGACCTTTTACATGATAAGATTTTACCATTTTGTGATATTCTCTCTTATTTCCTTCAGGATGGATTTAAGAGAAACTAGTGGGCAGCCTCAGGCCCTTGTGGATGTCTTATGGGCGTGACTTCAGATAGAGAATTTTAAAACTTTTTTCTTTCAATTTCTAATTCCATGGGGCCATGCTGTCTCCACAACAGCATCCCCCAAACCCCTTGATTCATAGGCTTGTCAGACTTCTCAGGAGGTCTTTCCTGAGAGGTATAAACTTTGACTCTAGGAATGGAAGGAAGCAAAAAATGATAGACTTATGCGATCTTTCCTCTCTATAAACCACGATACTTTAGATTTAACCACTGCCCTAATTTCTACTTCATAATCCTAATCAATAACTCCAGTAACAACCTGAACACCTTGAGAATTCAGGTGGGACCTTCCTAATAAAAGCTCCATAGTTTCATTAGTGAGTGGCCCCGACATACCAGTTTTAATAATTTCTGGTTTAATTATAACTTTGAGCTTTTCTTCATAACTTTGGAGAATAACTCCAGTATCAATTTGAGAGCCTTGAGTATTTAGCTTAAACTTCTCTGATAAAAGCTGTATTGCTCTTTCAAGCAGAGGCTCCTGCTTATTGGTAGTAGCCGATTGCAGGGGGGCTCTGAGCCTTTTCTTGGTTACCTAAACTTAACTGCAGTGAGAACCAAGACCGACCTTTGGCAAGTTTAGGGACTAGGTGTGACCAGGGGTTCCGGATTCCTGTGCTGTTGTTACTCAGAAGTGGGGCCTCATGGAGCTGCCGTGCGTTTGGAGCACACTCCATTCTGTTTCCGGCCCGGCAGCACTCATGAGCGGAATGGCCTCGCTGCTGAGTTTGGAGTGGCACTGGCTTGCCCAGTGAGTCCCCTTCCTGCAGCAGGGGCAAAGTCCAGGTTCTTTTGGACACCCCGTCAGTGGTCCTGGCCCATGCTCTGGTGCAGGCTGCTGCGCTCTTCTCCCCATAGGCTGATGATCAATCTTTCTGAAGCTAAAACATTTCCCTTTAGGCTTAGTGTAATTGGCTAGAGCGTCTATTAAAAGGTCTGCCTTGTACATCTTGGATCCTCCTCCCCTGCAAATCTTATGATAGTCTAAAAGCATGCCCTGTTCCTTGCATGGCATAAGGCAGATTGGTGGTTGTGGCTAAGGTTATCAAAGGCTAAAGTCCTTATTGGGCGATCCCTGCTCGCATGTCCTGTAATCAGGACACAACGTCTAGAGAGGACTCATCGTTCTGCTGTCGTTTAGCCGTGTAGCTGGCCCGTTTCTCTCCTGGTGTTATTATCTTTTCCCAAGGCTGCCCATGGACATCATGTTTCTGAGAGAATGCTTGTTCAGTAATCTGCGGTGACTCGTCCACGGCGATGAAATTAGAAGTCCCCAATAACTCACCTATCCCTGTGGGGAGCTTCTGCGCTGCATCCACATCACCTTTGTCTGTGTCAGTAATGTTGGGTAGTTTGTTTCAGGCTTTTCTTACACTGATGTCTCTCTCCTCTCCTGCTCTGTCTGTAGAAGTTCGAAATCCGTCTTAACCTGAGCCCCCAGAGACCTGGTCTCCGCAGGGATACACTGCCCCTCTCTGGGTGCTTTTTAAAAATTCATACCAACTTCCTCCCAAGTTCCTAGATCGAATGCTCCCTCTCAGGGAACCATGGATTATACTTTTTTACTACTTGTAGAAAACCTTGCATCTTTTTATTTGTTACTGTGACCTTCTGTTTTTGTTTTTCCAGTGAGAGGGTGACAGAAGTTTTAGGTTTACTTCTGTCATGACCCATTGTCCCCTTGAAAATATTATATTACTACTACTACTACTACTACTACTACTACTACTACTACTACTACTACTACTACTATTTATCTGCTAATCCCCCAACTGGATCCTCACTTTAAATAATTCCCCCAATCACTATACCTTCTGATGGGGTTACACAACTGTTGCACAGGGTAATTGTCCTCAGGGGAGACCTTCCTTTGGTCGCTGTTCAGGCATCAAATTGATTCTATATGTAGGCTATTAAAATTTATACTAAATTGTGGGGTATCAGTCCCCACAATCAAATGGGTCCAAAGGGGTGGTTGTGTAATGAGTGGGAAAATCAAAGAAACATCAGACAAAATAAAGCACCAAGTGCTCACCTTCACAGTCATACTCCAGGAGCCAGATCCACACACAGAGAATATATTTCCAACAGACGGTTACATACTCTCAGGGGGCTGTAAGCCCCCCTAATGACAGGTAATCACATACATACCACAGTGGGCTCTACCTTAACCCTAAAGGTCCTTGAGTACATTGGAGGGTAAGCTGACACCAGTGCCCAGGGCAGGTAAGGGGGATTAGAGAGCAATAACAGCTCGTCTGCCTCTCCAGTTAAAGCTGCCGGCTAGATGACAATCAGTCACATGCTTCTAAAAGGTAACCTGAAGGTGGCACTATTATGGGAGAATGTAGTGGGGAACAATATTAATGATGAGAATATGGTTGGGACTTATCTCCAACTCACAAGGATGAAGGCCTCTGTCCACCCCAGAAACACAGCCTGCCAGGCTTCTTAAAAATGAGAATAAAGGATTCATCCCTCCCAGGCCAAATACCGGAGCTGTCCAGGTGAGGATGCAGAGGTCTGAGCAGTGCTTGCCTAGGCTCCTGCAGTAGGGTACCGATCACAGCCACGGCCATTGTCTTTGTTTACAAAGTTCACTGCGCCCATATTCCCATCAGGCTCAGTGATGTCGGCCCCTCCGATGTGAACGCCCGTCCTGTGGAACCAAAGGATCGAACCAGAAAGACACGTGGGACTCATCTGTCTAAGAGATTAATAGAAGCCCTGAAGACATAATAACCCTGACATTTTCTTTGTTTGCTCTCTCAGCCCTCTCCTCTCCCTGAAATACCTGCGGCTCTCTGTGAGCTTCTTTCCCGCTCTTTCCTCTCTCCCCTGGTTTCCTCCCACAACAGCAGCTCAGCTGTGACCTGCTGTTAGGACTATTACCTCTTTTTTCACCAAACTCTGTTGTGGTGTAGGAGTAGGTCTGTATTAAAACCTGTTCTTCTCGTATTTCTCTGTTCTGACAACCCTCGTCGTCTGTTTATCTTTCCAGTCAGCAAATTCTCAGACTTCAGACAGTGGGTTCACTCTATCATCTGTGTGACTGACTTAAATTTCTTTGACTCTATCCCCTTTGGACTCTATCCCCTTTGATCTCCCGTTTTCTATACATTTCATTTCCCTGAATAAAATCTATTAATTAATAAATCTCTTTCAATCTCTTGTATCTGAAAGACCTTATAGTTTGTTTAGTTGTGCACAGGGTCGTAAGAGTTGGGAATAACAGCGATAACAGCAACAATGAAAATATTTGTACTCAAAATGCACATTTCTTCTTTTTAAAAAATGGTTTTATTGGGGGTTCTCACAGCTCTTAGCACAATCCATACATCCATCAATTGTGTCAAGCACATTTGTACATATGTTGCTATCATCATTCTCAAAACATTCGCTTTCTACTTGAGCCCTTGGTATCAGCTCATTTCCCCCTCCCTCTCTCCCTCTCGATCCCTTGATAATTTATAAATTTTTATATTTTTCATGCCTTACACCAACAACTGTCTCCCTTTACCCACCTTTCTGTTGTCTGTCCTCTTGGGCTGGGATATTTGTCTATCTTTGTGATCGGTTCCCCATTTCCCCTCCAACCTTCCCTTTCCCCTCCTGGTTTTGCTATTCTCATTATAGGTCCTGAGGGGGTTTATCTGTCCTGGATTCCCTGTGTTTCGAGCTCTTGTCTGTACCTGTGTACATGCTCTGATCTAGCTAGATTTGTAAGGTAGAATTGGGGTCGACAGTGGTGTTGGTAGGGAGGAAGCATTAAAGAACTAGAGGAAAGTTGAGTATTTTGATGGTGTTATACTGCACCCTGACTTGCTTGTCTCTTCCTGTGGCCCTTCTGTAAGGGGATGTCCAATTGTCTATAGATGAGCACTGGGTCCCCACTCCTTCCTCCTAATTCACATCATTATGATTTTTTGTTTTGGGTCTTTGATGCCTGATGCCTGATCCCTTCGACACCTTATGATCATGCAGCCTGGTGTGCTTCATTCTTGTGAGAATTTTTGCCTCTCAGCTAGATGGCCACTTGTTTGTCTTTAAGCCTTTAAGACCCTAGAATCTGTATCTATTGATAGCCGGGCACCATCAGCTTTTTTCACCACACTTGCTTACGTACCCTTTTGTCTTTAGCAATACGTGTCTGAGAAAGTGAGCATCACAGAATGCAGGGTTATTAGAACAAAGTGTTGTTGCATCGAGGGAATACTTGAGTGGAGACCCAGTGTCTGTCTGCTGCCTTACTACTTAACAAATAAATATATATGCATAGATCTATTTCCCTATCATTACATATAAATATATTTACCTATGTACATGCCTGTATTTGGGCCACTATAAATGTCCTTTGCCTCCTAGTTATTTCCTCCATGTCCTTTTACTTTCCTCTTGTCCCATTATAATTGTTCTGCCTTTATTTGGGTTTCAGTAATTCCTCTCATCTACATTGCCCTTGATCAAACTCTACCAGGCATCCTTTGCCCTCCTTGCCATCAATTTTAGATCATAGTTTTTCCCTTGTCCCTGGGCTTATTGGCATCCTCCTTCTTCCCCCCACCCATGGTTTCTCAGAACTGTTGATCCTGTTGTTTTCTTCCCCAGATTATTTATCACACCTATCTAATCTAGGTAGATACACAGTGATAATAATAAGCACAAAACAAGAAAATAAAAAACAAAACAGCAACAATAACAATATAAAACCCCCACAAAAACACAGCAAAAAAATGAAAAGCCTACAAATAGTTCCAGGTCTGTCTGTGGACCTTGTTGAGTGTTTTCCAGTTGAGTCTTATGGAGTGCTATCCTGAGATAGTTAAGATTTATTGTGCCAACCTGGTCAATAAACACATGCGGGATTAATTGAAGGGCGGAGAGCTAAATAGCTCGGTGAGCTTTGCCTTTCTAATTCTCGGGTCTCTTGCTTTCTGATGGCTGGGCCAGGGTGCAGCTGCCTTAGCCAGTTCCCTGCTTCAGCTAGCAAGGCTCACCTGCTGCAAAACACCACTGGTGAGAAGCCACATGGACATACCCTGATGCAGCCCTGGCTGCTGGAGCAGCTGTGTGGAGACCCCTGCCAGCACTGAGATGCTTACATGCTCACAGATTTGGCTTTCCCCCTGTAATTCAGCGTCATTGCATGTATTTTGTGAGATTGAGGAGAACTTTGTAGATTGGTGTTGGGCATATGGGCTAATGATGGACTTATGGGCTTATGGGCAGCAATGGGTTGGGATGCGTTCTTAATGTACACTTACCCTTTATATAGAGCTCTCTCTTATATACATATGAGTTTCTGTTGATTTGTTTCTCTAGTCTAACACACATGCCCTGGCCCCAAAGTCTATTTTTATTCCTCAGAGACCTCATTGCTTTGTTCCCCTTGCTGATCTGTTGCATGCCCTCAGTGTTTTGACCAGGTGTGGTGGGGTCACATCGGGTACAATTTCCAGACTGTGTCTCCAGTGTTGTCCCCTACAGCTCTATGGGTCAGTGAGGGACACTGTATCTTGCGGGGGTGGGGCTGGCCCTATGGTCCTCTCTGTGTATTCACTGCTCCGAGGTAGAATATTATCCTTGGGGCTTGTTGGGCCAGGAAGTGTTCCACTCTCTCTCCTTCCCTTTTCATTTGCTCCTGATCAGAAGCTCCTCTACCTGAGCTACAGCTTCAGTGCTGTCCTCTGAAGTTCAGAAAATGAATTTCATTTAACTTCCAGGGCCTCTGAATTGTCATTTATTGGGACCCTTTTTCCTTTGAGGAGCCCTGGTGGTGGAGTGGGTAAAGCCTTGGGCTGCTGACAAACTGCTAACAATTTGGAACTATTGGTTGCTCCGTGGGGACAAGGTGGCTTTCTATTGCCATAGATTTACAGTCTCAGATAGCCCATGGGGCAAGTCTATGCAATGAAAAACCTCATTTGAAAACAATTGTAAGATCCTGTCTTCCAGGGTCTAAACGAATCAGCATCGACTAGATGGCTGTGAAGTGTTTTTTTATTTTTAACCCTTGGAAAAGAGAACTTTGGGGGCCATGTTTGTAAGTTTAAAATCAAATAATTCATTTTAAGCCTGATGCATATTCTTTTGTACCATATTAATCAAGAGTTATGGAGGATATGTTACATACTTGATTTCAATTAAATTCTTTCCAAATGTGCTTTCCTCCGTTACATCTGCCTTTCTTGGATTCATCCTGTTTTATGGAACTATAAAGGTGGTTTACAGTAAAATGCTCAATTTAATCACCTGATTTTCTTTTCATCAGAATCATCCTCTCTTCATTGTTTTTCTTTCTTCTTTGTATGGAAAATAATATCTCTTTTTTGCTCTAACCCAGTCCATCACATTTTCAACCCCTTGGGCATGTGAGCGTTTTCTCCCATCAAAGAAGACCCCATTATCATATGTTACAGGTTTACCCTGATTTTTTTTAAAGTTGTCTTTATAGCATGTTGCTTTTTCAAAAGACCCATGTTAGTACCGTTTTTGATTACTGAGAGACATCTGAAGAGGATTCCCACCTTTATGAAAAAGGTAAAAAGCAACACTTTGTTCAGTGTTTGCTTTGTAGTCATCCGTTAAAGAGGCAGCCCATATGCTCGGCAGCGACAGTGGTGGCACCAAGCTCATTCCCTGGGGTCTGTATGCAGCATCTCTGCAGCAAGTGCTCCTAACTATAAACTGTGAACACTCTACAAAAATGCTGTTTTAGGTATCATGTGTTATTTGGTTAAATTTAGTAGGTTAGTTTGGGGGCCTGGAACATTAAAACTATTCCTCCCAGAGTATTGGTTATGTCTCCACAGAATTGGCAGTGTACACGCAGACCCCATGTGGCAGTTACATAATCTGTCATTTAAGGAAGGGGTGGAGTCTGACCTATCAATCAGGTCACAGCTTGGTGACTTAATTTGGAGATATAACAGAGATAAATAGTTCTCTGGAGACCAGATACAAAGGGACTCTGCTTCATCTTTCCTGCTGACAAGACACATGGAGCTACCATTCAGCCCTGGAGCTGGAAAAGCCACATGAGACCCACGCCAGCACTAATATGGATCACAAGCCATGCCAGTGCTAATATGGATCACCACAGGATCCACAAGGCTTTCTACCCACTGGCCTGTAATCGTCTCACACTCAGAATCATTGCTTGTGTTTCATGAGTCTGAAGAAGAATTTATAGACTGGTATCAGACATATGGGCAATTATCAGACTTATGAACTTGATTTGGACTGGGCTGAGATGTTTTCTTAATGTGTAATTGCTCTTTGACATAAAGTTCTTTCTTATACACATATGAGTGTCAATGAATTTGTGTCTCTAGTCTACCCAGACTAACACACTCCACCAAGGCGCACCAAACCTTGAGGGCTATGTAACCACAAGGAACAATGCTTGAACAGAGTGGGCTCCAGGGCCAGCCCCAGTCAGAGCCAAACTGCTTCCCTCCCTAGAAGTATGTGCTGCAGAGGCCAGCACTAAGCCTACAGGTTGGGGAGAGGGGCCAGCCTGCCACACCTACACGGAATTAAACCAAAAAGGAGAAAAAGAATGAGGTTCTAAACCCATATAGGCACACCAACCCCCAAGGATGACGTCCTTGCATGGAGCTGCTCAGGCACAGAGGGGACTGTAGGGCCAGCAACCTGGAGAAATGATGACCCCTTGCTGGAACATACCACAACAGAGACAATACTAGGGGCACCTGGCAGGGAACGAGTCCCGTCTGAACCCCCTGCAGTGGGGCAAACCAAGTAGGGAATATAACAGATCAGCAGCAGGAGCAAAGCATGCCACAAAGCCCCTGATGAACTCACAAAATAAACTTCAGGCTAGGAAGGGCATTTCCCAGAATCCCCCAGGACCAGTGGGCAGATAGTCATAAAGGTCAGTGGACAGACCTGGAATTATCTATGCTTTTTTTTTTTTGCTAGTCATTATTATTTTTCTTTATATATTTTTTCCATTTCTTTTTTATCCTTTTTATTCAATTTTTGTTTTCGTTTTGTTTGCCTACGTCACTGTTGGTTTGCGTACCTTTATAAGATAGGCATGGGAAGCTAGCCTGAGGAGAAAGCAATGAGACCAATATTTCTGGAGGGACTTAGTGATAGGAGGAGGTGGGGGAAGGGAGCGGTGAGCAAAAAATGCCTAAGGGGAACAAGTTGGGAATTAAAATCAATAATGAGCAGGATGTAGAGATCCTGGGGACCTGTTGGAGCAACAGCAATCTAGCTGAGAGGAATTACTATGAGGCAGAAGGAGTGTGAGTGTTATGGTGGTAAAGAAGGAAGGTAAAAGGAAACAGGAAAGATTGAAATACAGGTGTGCACTTTGTAAACATATTAATTCATAAAAATAGTTATTGGAATAGTGACATATATTTATATGGCAATAAGTTGAGGAAGTGGATGGACTTTGGGCCTCTGCTCAAATCCTCTCTCAACACAAGAACAATTTGTTTTAGCAACTTAGCATTACATGATGCTCACCCTCCCAGCATGATCTCTGAAGAAAAAAATGGGTGCACAAGCAAATGTGGTGAAGAAAACTGATGGTTCCTAGCTATCAAAAGATATAGTGCCTGGGGAGTTAAAGGCTTAAAGTTAAACAAGCAGCCATCTAGCAGAGAAGCAACAAACCCACACAGTAAAAGCACACCAGCCAGTGTGATCATGAGGTGTAGACGCGATTAGGTAACAGGCATCAAAAGACCCAAAGCAAGCAAGCAAATAAACAAATAACCAAACAAACAAAAAACCTATATTGTTGAGGACAAGGGGTGGGGTGGTCAGAGCAGAGACCCAAAACACATCTATAGACAATGGTACATCCTGTCACAGAAGGGTCACAAGGAAGGGATGAATCAACCAGGGTGAAGTATAGCACCAATGAAACATACAATACTCCTCTGGTTCCTTGAGGCTTCATCAACCTCCCCCCCCCCCCACTATCATGACCCAATCCTGCCTTTCACTGTGGGATTGACTGGAGCATGTACAGAGGTTCAGATAAGAGCTCGGTACACATGGAATCCAGGTCAGATAAACTCCTCAGGAACAGTAATGGGAGTAGTGATACCAGGAGTTTAGGGGGAAGGTGGGGAGAGAAGGGGGAAAGAATCTGCGAGTCAAGGGAAACAGCAGTAGGTGTAAGATGTGAAATTAATAATAATTTATAATTTATCAAGGGGTCACAAGGGTGGGAGTGGGGAGGCAGTGTAAAAAGAGGAGCTGATACTAAGCTCTAATAAAATGTAAATGTTTAGAAAATAATGATGGCAACATTTGTGGAAATATGCTTGATACAAATGGATGGATTGTCATAGAGCTGTAAGATCCCCAATAAAATGATCTTTAAAAAAAAAGGAGAACTCACATGATCTAAAAAAAAAGAAAAGAAAAATCTTTTTCCCAGGCATGAGTGTCAATTGCTTCTTTATTTTACACCGTTTCAGTTTACAAAAAGTTTTCACAGCAACAGTATACTTTTATTTTTTGAAATCAATCAGTAATTTATTCATTTGTATTGGGAGTTAATACATATATCAGTCCACAGTTCAATCATATAGAGCAGTTGCGCAATTGGAAACACCCAGTTTCCAAAGATTCTTTTCCTTGACATTGGCATCATTTTACACCCTGACCTCCACCCCGCCAGTGTAAATCCCCCTTGATAGGTTCATTAATCCTGGGGTTCATATACTGAAAACAGAAAAATATGTAGCAGCAATTCAAGAGGGTGACCCCTGATGACATGACACATCTGAGATAAACTGAAATATGAACAAACAAAAACCAAAAATAGTAGTTTAGGAAACATATATAATAAAAACACGCATCTCTACATTTTAGAGTTCCTGTAAAAGAACAGTTATTGATAGTGGAGATGTTTCCACAACATGATGAATAAAATTCACATCACCAATGTATACACAGAAAAATACTGAAATAGCAACTTTTGGTTATATGTTTGCCACAATAAAAACCAAACAAAGGAAACATGTGATTTTTTTTAAAGAGCAGTACAAGGAATGGATTGAAAATTTAAGGAGACAGGTGTGATTTGAGTAAGGGTTAGGAAAAAAAATCACTGATGCATTGACTGGAGGTAGAGAAGCGTGGACGCAGGGCAGTCAGTTTATCCCTGTGTAACATGCTGGTGGCCTTAATGAGAATGAGCCAGAGAAGACTGAAGAACTGGAAGGGCTTGGGAGGTGTTCAGAGGAAGACAAAGAGAACCAGTTGTTCAGCTGGGCAATGGTGAGGGAAATGAGAAATGAAAAAATCATGTAAATGACTTTCTCGCAAGACCCTCATAAAGTATTATTATTACACATCTCTTATAGATAAGAAAAGTGAGGCACTGAGAACAGAAAAGCCCAGGAAGTGGGGACATGAGTGTTGAGCTCAGGCAGGTTGTTGTGGAAGACATAATGACCACCATGCCATACAGAATAGTGTACGTCGGGCATCTTTTTGAGTGTGAAACTTGGTTTTAAACTCGCTACTTCATCCTATTCTCATTTATTTTGAATTCAAGCTCTAGAATAACTATAAATTGAACTTTCCACCCACCCGCCTAATTCTGATACGTTAAAAATGATTTATTGAAACATCAAGCTTCCAGGATAGTTTTTAGAGTCCTTGCAGATTCAGTCTGATATGTACTTTATGTATCTACTGTATTATCTACTTAAAATATTAATAAAAATAAACCTAAAATACTATACTGAAGTTCTTGATGATAGCCAATGAGGGTTCTGTTTGATTCAGGAATATTTTATTTACTAATATTACTATTATTTGTTCTAGGACCTTGAAAATTGATAATCATTGGTATAGGCATTAGGAACATACATTTCTATTGACACCTTTCAACTACTCTGACCTGAAAAACCAAAAATCAAATCCACTGCCATCAAGTTGATTCTGACTCAGAAACCTTATAGGACAGAGTAGAATTGCTCCTTAGCAGTTCTCCCTGGTTCATAAACTCAACTCAAAAGTCACTGCCATGGAGTCAGTTTGAACTTATAATGACCCTATTGGAGAGAGAATTACCCCGTGGGTGTCTACAGCTGTAATTTTTAGAGGAACAGAAAGACTCATTTTTCTTCCACAGAGGGGCTGGTGGGTTTGAAGTGTTGACCTTGTAAGGAGCAACCCAACATGAAACCCACTACACCACTACAGCACAGACTCCAATTTGTAAAACTCAAATGTACTATAATGATAACTGGAATGGGAAAATTATGGCTTGATGCTAAAAAAGGAATCTTCCTCTTAGAAAACAAAGACAGCATGTACATTGTGTTATCAACTACATTTCTTAACCAGATGAATGCGAACAATGGTGACCCAGACATTGTCTTAGTTCACCCATATTTTATAATCTTTTAAAAACTGGTTTGAAACCCTGATATTTTGTTTAGCTTCATCCAGTGACCCATTCTGCTTCCTTCATTTCTTCTCTTATTAAATTAGCTCTTGAACCAGAATCCCTGTCTGAACTCTGTTTCCAGAGAACCTAGCTCAGGGCAGGAGTTGAGTGACTGGCTAGTCTTCTTGATTTGTTGAACCTTATTCCTTCTATTCATACTATATTAAGTTATAGATCATTTCGAAGAAAAGGAAGACTTTTCCTATTTTTCCTAGGGCATTCCCGCTCTTTTGAAACTGATAAGAGATGGACAGTGATCATGTTAGTTTTATCTGTTGGTCTGGTGTCAGCACAATTTGGTTGTTCCTTTTCTTTTTTTGAATAACACTGTTGTTCTTTGTCTTGAGAGACTAAGTGATTAGTTAGAAATGATTTTTTTCAATTATAACTTTCTCCTTTCAAATTGTCCTTTCATAATATTGAGGTTTTTATATTGGAAGTGTAGAGCATCAGATACTCTCTAGGACTGCCCTATTCTAATATAACCACACATTAGTAGATAGTAGGGGACTGGACATTGCTGCTCCAAACACATCTGAGAATTTCACACACCTGCCTCCTGCTGAAAAAGAAAACTGATCCCTGCAGCCATTCCTTCTTCTAAAATTTTTGCCTATTTTTTGGTTAGAGTACTGAGAATAGTACTGGAATTACAGAAATGCTGTTCCTAGGCTTCCATCCTCTGTGATACAGAGAAAGACCTATAAAAGGATGGGGAATATAGGTGCTTGATATTTGACCTAAACACTTAATATTCTGCAAATGTCTCTCATTGCACTGATAAGAACATATAACCCAGGCTGAATACATTTGCTTTGGTGAACTAGAAATAGACTTGCTGAATCTGCTTCATTTAGGTTGGCTTTAATATTTGAGAGGAGTCTTTAAGTGACTCTACTACTAGCCAAAAGGTTGCCAGTTCAAACCCACTCATAGACACTTAAGAAGACAGGCCTTGTGATATGAAAAATCAAAGCCTTGATATTCTATTTGGCACACATGGATTCATCATGAGTCATGAGCTGAAGTTACTAACAGTAACTATCAAGAAACAAAAAACCAAATTCACTGCAATCAAGTTGATGCTGACTCACAGCATACCTATAGGACAGGTAGAACTTCCCCTAAAGTTCCAGAAGCTGTAACTATTTCTTGGAGTAGAATGACCCAACTTTCTTCTAGAGATGCTGGTGATTTTGAACCGAAGACTTTTGGATCACAGCTCAATGTGTAACCATTAATCCACAATTGCTCCAAAATTTAAAAATAAATTAAGGGCATGGAGTTGAGACTTATTTTGAATTTGGTTCACAGGAAGAAATTTGTGATAAGAAACATAAAGTTGGACTTCTGGCAAGATGGCAACTGAGTAACACATACCAGAGGGACTCTGCAGGAATCAGCACAGGAGACTCACTAAGAGGGAATTTCCACTGCCAGGGCACAGGAGGAGCATCATAAAGATAAGTGAGCACAGAGCCACTAGGTTTTGAGGAGCTGCCTTTTGGTTTACCATTGTAAAGGCCCCACCACTGTCTTGGCCAGAGCCGGGATCCTTTGACCAGACCAAAGGCTTCATCTCAACACAGCCATAACTTGCTGCTACCTCAGGGCAGGTTTAAACCCCTCCAGCCCCATGGTCAAGAATCAGGGCGCAGCTGTAATGTTACTTTGGTTTCCCTCTCTACTCTCTTTCCCCCAGTCTCCATGGGCTCACTTTTTCTCTCTCTTCCCTTTTCTCTCACATGCTACTGCCGACCCCCAGACCACTCTCCATGACCTAGGGTATTTACACCTGTGCTCCACCCAACTGGGGGAGTTTCACTCTGAAATATAACAGGAGGCATAGGAAAGTCCACCCAGCTTACTCTGGGAGAAATCCCACCCACCCTCCTCCAGGAGAAATCCTACCCACCAGCCTGCCCTCGTCAGTGATTAACACATGGCTAGGGAAATCCCGCCCACCTTCATTTAGGGGAAGTCTGACCTGCGTGGCTGGTGGAGCTCCTGCTCAGCCTCTGCGGTCTCACATGACTATGGAAACTTCCTCCCACCTGCTGTGGTGCCTCATGAGGTCTAAGGAAGCTCAGAAAACACTCTCCAGTGCTCCACACTGCTGCGGGAACCTCTACCCAACCTCCACGGTGATCTAGGTGAGCAGGGCAGTACCACCCACCATCTGTGGTGCTTCAAACCAAAGCAGGCACACCCACCTGCCTTCTGTGACGCTCCCATTGCACCAGGGACCCACAAATGAACTTTAAGCACCCCAAGCTGCCATGGGTCACACCATCATGGCTTCTTGTGAGATCATCCAGTGCAGCTCCATCCTTGCGGGTCCACAACCACCCAACCAGCATCCTCTGTGAGGACCATCCAACTTAACCTCCAAATAATAGACTAAAGGTTGACTATGGAAAGAGTGAAACTACATGAAGATGAAGCAGTACGTCAATCTTATAGTACAATTAGCTGCAGGCAGTTTGAAGAAACATTCCTACAGATCTCCAGAGAGATCCTAATGTTCTTAGACATACTGAAAAATAGCACCAGACTCCTCTAAAACAATGCAATGCAAACAGCAGTCAGCACCAACAAACTCAACTAAAAACAGGAGAAACAAAAGGCGATGTCAGAAGATTTCCTGAACCTAATAATGTGCATAGAAGAAACAGACATTGATCTCCCACAGAAAGAAATTATCAAAAATGCTTCTTGGAGTCATACAGGATATGAGGAAAACAATACAGAAAAGGGATGAAATGATAGTGAAGATAAAGACCACAAATGAAAGGGAAACACAAGAGCTTAGGGACAAGATAACAAAAACCAGTAGCAAACTTATGGACTTCTCCAATAGATGGGAGGAGGCAGAGAGTCACAACAGTAACCAACCTTGTTCCCCTGAAAATAAGACAATGTCATATTAATTTTTGCTCCCAAAGATGCGCTAGGTCTTATTTTCAGGGGATGTCTGATTTTTCCATGAAGAAGAATATATTACACATTTATGGTTTATTGTTTTATTAAAAGAGATCTCACATTTCCTGCTTGCTCTGGCTGCACTGCGGCCAACAGTGAGCTGCGTGGCAGCTCCTGCTGCTACAGTCCAGAGTCAAGCATTTCTGTAGCTTCAGAGGGACTTATTTTGGGGGGGATGCCTTATATTTCAGCGAGATGCAAAACTGTAAGTAGGTCTTATTTTCAGGGGAGGTCTTACGTTCTGGAAAACAGGGTAGAGGACAGTCAAGCAGATTTTAACTAATGTGAACAAAAGGCTAATAAGATCCTCATAGAAGCTGAAGAAAACCTAAGAGCTGTTTGATGTTATGAAGAGGAACAACATCACAATAATGGGATTACTGGAGGAAGACACAACAAAGAAGTCAACTGCAAGACTGAATCCCAAGAAGAAGTCACCAAGGCACATAATAGTTAAACTATCCAACTTTGAGGAAAAGGAGAAAATCATGAGAGCAGCTAGGGAAAAACAAGCAGTCACATATAAAGGTTCCCAAATAAGAAAATGCTTAGACCTATTAGCAGACATTATGAAGAACAGGAGACAGTGGAGTAACATATTCCAAAACTTGATGAGAATGATGAGTGCAACGAATGTACAAGGGTGCTTTGCTCAATTGATGCATGTACAGACTGTGATAAGAGCCTTATGAGCCCCAAAGGAAAAAAAAAGACAGGAAAAAATAATAATAACTTATAAACTATCAAGCGTTCATGAGGGAAAGAGGGGAAAATTAGACACTGATATCAAGGACTTAAGTACATAGAAAATGTTTTCAAAATGATGAACCCAACAAATATACAAATGTGCTTGACATAATGGATGGATGTGTGGATTGTGATTACTTGTACGAGACCCCCCTGCCAAAAAAATGATTAAAAAGAAGTAAAGAAACCAAAGACTAAGCAAAAAAGAAAAGAAAAATAAAATTTTATTTTTGGAACCATTTGAATGTGAATGCGGTTCAGGTAGTACTGCTAGAAAACATAAATACAAAAAGAAGAAAAAAAGAAAAATAGAGATAGAAGCAAAAAAATAAACTAAGAACTCATGTTTTTTTATTCGTCAAAGATGTGCATATTATACACTTAATGTAGGATTTAGCAAAAATGAAAATTAAAATTTTCTTTTTCTATTTTACCAAGTGTTCACTGAGGAATAAATTTACAATCTGTGTATACACTTAACAATATCACTAAAAGTAGTGGCCTATATAAACATTCTTTTTAATGTCAGCTTCAACTGTGTTTGGTGTCTTTCATTTCTTTAGTCTCAGTATGCTCAATTATGTGAGTGCATGTTTGTGGTGTAGTGAATTACTTGTATGATTATTCTAGTCATAATAATCCCCTTAAATCCTAATATGCCAACTGGATATATTTCTTCTTTTCCTGGATAAGAGATGGGGAAGAAACTGAGAAGATTCTAATTCAATTGTGACTAATTTTTATTATAGTTAATTATTATTATTAAAAACTTGGACCTCTAATATGAGGATTGGTCATCATTGCCATCCTGCTGGGTATAAAAATAACCATCTCAGAAGCAAGGAAGTGGATTGCACCACCATCAAGAAAGGAGCTCCAGGAATGGAGCATGCCCTTTGGATCCCAAGATTCCAGTGTGCTGAATTGCCTCACTCCAGGTACAGTAAACTATGACACCCCCAAAGCAGCAAAGAAATGGCAAGGAGTCTCATCAGCAGAACAAGTAACCAAAGCAGGAGACAGGATGGGGGCTTACTGGCTCATAGAACAAGTAAAATTGAGTGCTTTCACACAGGAGGCTTGCTTGGTGATCAGGGTACTTTCAGGCACTTAATTGGGAGCTAGATATGCTGACCCTTGAACTTGAGCTGAGTACCCTCAGATGAGGCTAATGGCAGAGTGGCTGCATTATGGACATTTTTTTGGGAGCCCTAAAAGATCTTTGAAACATTGCTTGAGCAGGGTAGAAGCCAAGGGTTGCATGGCTAAGAGGTTAAGGACCCAAGAGAGGCCTGCTTGCTGGCCTGGTAGGGAATAGGCTGTCCTACCAAAGAACTGTGCCTGGACCATTTAATTCATATCAGGCTTTTTATTCCAAAACAAAGATAATGCAAATTGGACAGACCTAGAGGATGATGAGAGGAAGCACCTCATACATACAGACAAATATAGTCTCTTTGAAAAAATTAAAGTGAACATAGTTGGCCATATTCTATTTTGGTCGTGGTGTGTGTGTGTGTGTGTGTGTGTGTGTGTGCACTGATTGAAATAGTTGGGAGTCTGAGAGCAGAGAGACTTGTGAACCAAGCCTGCCAGAGTCAGCATCACAAGATATTATGTTCAGGGCCTGGAAACTACAGTTTCTGAGGCTGCTGTCCACATTTTCTTCTATGTAAAAAGCACCTCCAAGGGCATGGTGTTTTGTGGTCCTAGGCTTGTGACCTGTCAAGGGGTCCCAAACTGCCATGGACTCAGAGAGATGCTGGGCAGTTGAGTGAAATGAAAGACCTGGGAGAAGAACTGAGTAGAGCAGCCTAGCCAGTCTTGGAGTTACTAGGCAAGATGACAAAAGAATACTCACCGTACTAGAGGCAACTTTAGGATGGGATCAAGAGTTGACCTAGGGCTACCTCATTATAGTAAGACTAGACAATTGTTGGTAATAGAATGGTAGTGAGCACTTATGATAAAAACAAAACTCTACCTCTTCCATCCCATATGCTTCAGGACTGCACACAATTACAATTTAACATCAAACTTTAAGAAAGATTTGGGTAAGGAAAATATAACCCCGTTGATCGAGATTTCTGATATTTGATGCATTGGAAGACCTAAATAGAAATTAACTTTAGTTATAAAAAAGAGAGAAAATCACAATTCTTAGATATCTGATTTTGAAAACTCACATTTGTAGCATTGTGTTCATCTGCTATGGTAACAATTTTTAAAATCATTTATTGGGGATGCTTAAAAATCTTATAACAATCCATCAATCAATTGTATTAAACATATTTGTACATATGTTGTCATCAACATTTCCAAAACATTTACTTTCTACTTGAGTCCTTGGTATCAGCTCCTATTGTCCTCGTCACTCTCATGAATTCTTGATCAGTTATATATTATTGTTGTCATTTCATGTCTTACACCGTCTGTTGTTTCCCTTCACTAACATTTCTGTTATTTGTCTCCCTGGGAGGTGGGCTATATATCCAACCTTGTGATGGTTTCCATCTTTCTCCTCTCCCCTCCATTCTCACCATCTCCCTACCCTCATGATAATGGCTACTCTCACAACTGTTCATAAGGGTTTGATCTGTCATGAATTCCATGTGTCCAAAGGTCTTATCTGTACCAATATGTATATTCTAGTCTAGTCTGATTTGTAAGGTAGAACTGGGTCATGGTAGTGGGGGTATGGTTTTTTGGGGGGTGGGGGTGGGGGAAGCATTCAGGAACTAGAAGAATGATGTGTTTCCTCAGTGCTGTACTGTACCCTGGTGAATCATCCCTTTCTTGTAACCCTTCCGTGGGGAGATGTCCAACCCCTCTTTTTCACATTGATATAATTGCTTGTTTTGGATCTTTTGATATTTGATACCTGATCCTGTTGACATCTCATGATCACACAGGCTGGTGTGCTTTCTTCCATGTGCGCTTATTTGCTTCCCTGCTGGATGGATGCTTGTTTAACTTCAAGCCTTTAAGACCCCAGGCTTTTGATAGCTGGGCACCATCCACTTTCACCACATATATACTTATTATGCTCACTGATTCTTAGTCTACTCTTCTCTTTAGCATTATATAGTGCCCTCCTTATGTCTTATGAGTTTCACCTTGAGATCAGTTTTGTCAGAGATTAGGATTGCAACCCCTGTTTTCTAGAAATGCTGTTTACTTGGCATATTTTTCTCCAGCCTTTAATTCTCAGCCTATTTTTGTCTGTGAGCTTGAGATGTGTTCCTTGTAGACAACAGATCAACCATTGTGTTTTTAAGCCACTCTGCTAGTCTCTGTCTCTATTTTTTAATGTGTGAGTTTAGTCCATTGACTTTTAGAATTATATCCATCTGTGGACTCTGTGATGTCATCTCATCCTTTTTATGTTGGGTATTTACTTACCTCTCTTCTTATTGCTGCGCTATGTGTGTGTCTTCATTCCTTCCTTCTTTTCATCATTGAGCCAATGTTATGTTGGGGGCTGTTTTTGATGTATTGACCATTGGGTGGAGTTGCCCTATGTGATGGTCTCCTATTTCTGCTTGGTGCATATTGGTCTTCTGACCACAGTGGGTATGCAAGATTTTTTTTGTAGAGTTGAATGTCTTTTAACATATTCTTTCAGATTTTTCTTATCTGGGAAAACTCTTACTTCTTTTGGCAGAGTAGAGGATTCTTGGGTTGTCATTGTTCTCTTTTAGTTTTTGGAAGATGTTACTCTACTTTCTTGCTGATAGGTCTGGCATATTCTTATCTGAGCACTTTTATAGCTGACTGCCTTTTTTCCCTTCACTGTTCTTATGATTTTTTCCCTCCTTTTCCTCAAAGTTGGATAATTTAACTACTATGTGCCTTGGTAACTTCTTCCTGGGATTCAGTCTACCTGGTGTTTTCTCTGCTTCCTGAATGGTTGCCTGATTCTCATTCAAGTTGGGGAAATTTTCTTCTAGGAATTCCCTCACTATTTTTACTTAGTTGTATCTTGTCCTGGTAATCCAATTATTTGAATGTTGTTCCTATTCATGGCATCAGATATTGTTCTTAAGTTTTCTTCAGCTTCTTTGATTAACTTGTTTGACTGTCTTTCCCATTTGTTGGAGTCTGTTTGGTTGTCCTCGAGTTCACTGGTATGAATCTCTGCTTCTTCTAGTCTGTTAGTGATATCTGTTAACTGGTTATCTCTTCCCTTAACCCTTGTATTTTCCTTGGTGCATGGTCTTTATCTCCTCCATCATTTCATCTTTTTTCTGTGTTGCTTCCCTCATATCCTGTATGATTCCAACAGCATTCTGAATATCTCTTTCTGTGGCACATGGTTAGGTTCAGGATTTCTTCCAACATTGCATGCTGTCTGCATGTCATTTTAGAGAAGCTTGGGCCCATTTTCCAGGGTCAAAGAGCACTGGTCTCTCTCTTTGGTAAATTTATAGAAATGCTTCTGTGGACTGTATGCAGCTAACTGCTCTAGGGGCTTGTGCTACTACTTTTTCTCACTGGGGTTTCACTCTCTCCCTAGTCAACCAGCATTGTTATTTGGAGGGAAAGTTGGATGACCCTCCCAGGGGATGCTTGTCAGGCGTTTGTAGGCTGTGATGATGGAGCTGTACAGCACATAGAAAGCCATGTGGTGTGGCCCATGGTGACATGGAGAACCTTGGAGAGTGTGTGTGTGTGGGAGGGTGCATACTGCAGTTTGGAGCACGGTGGAGGTTGAACAGGATTGTCTTAGGTGGTGGGGAGTGCCCTGGAGGCAGAGTGAAGTTTCTTGCAGCCACCTGAAGTGCTTCAGAAGGCAAATAGGCTGTCTTAGGTGGCATGAAGCACTGCATAAGGTTGTAAGAAGTTCCACCAGCCACGTATAGGGCCATAGAGGGTGGTGAGAGTTTCCCCAGCCAATTGGAGGGCTGTGGATGGCAGGAAGGAGTTCCCCCAGCCACTTGGAGGTTGGTGGAACACGGGAAAGTGTTCCCCCAGCTGCATGGAGTGTGAGTGGAGTTCGAATAGGTGGAGGGGAACACCTTGGAGGCTGGCTCTGGTGGGAGAAAAGAAAGAAGAAAGAGGAAAAAACACCAGAAATAAATCCAGCCAGCAGTGACTGTGGCAGGAAAGAGAAAAGAGAGAGGAAATGGAAAGAGATAGAAGTAGTTTAAACCCTGACCCAGGGCAGTGGCAGTTGTGGCGGTGTTGAAGTAAAGCCCTTAGGCTGGCCAAGGAAGCCTGGCACTGGCTGCAACTGTGGCTGGGCTGAAGTTAAGCCCCAACTGGTCTCCACAGCAGTACACCAAAGCCACCGATCTTCAAAACCTAGTGTATCTGAGCTCATTTATTTTTATGATGCTTCTCCTGTGACTTGGAGAGTAGAGTTTCCCTCTCAGTGGCTCTCCTGTGTTGATTTCTCTGGACTCCCTCCAGTGTGTGTTACTTGGTCACCACCTTGCCCTCTTCCCCTCTCTTATGAACCTGGTTACAATTTATGTCCTAAACTATAAGGGGAAAAAAAGTTAATGTGGGAGAAAATTCTTCAGTCATGAGTAATTGTAATTCTTCTAGCTAAGATGTTCTTAAAAATGAAATGCAGCATCAGGATAAAATAGAAAATAAGGGTTCTTATTCATTTCTAAATATGTATGAATTGATAAGAAATCAGCAATCACCCTCTTTTGATGGGACCTTCATTGTGAGGCTAGCAGGCACAGAAATGGATTTAGAATTAATAAAAGATACTATTCACCATAAAAATCCTGGGTGATGCAATTTTTAAGTATGTAACCATTAACTGAGAGATTTGAGTATCAAATACACCCATTGACTGTGGGAGAGAAAGATGGTAATTTGCTCCTATAAAGATTGTAGCATAGAGTCCTGTGGGGGTGGTCTACTTTGTCACATGAGTCATTATGGATTAAATCGGACTCTGTGGCACCCAACAGCTTATCATGGTGGTTAGAGTCCTTTCTCTTCCTTTCAATGGGAAACACTAATATCCGTAAAACAGCTCAAGAATATCTATAATACTCTTAAACTTGCAAAGAGGAATAACTAACATAGTTGTTATGAGATATGAAAGAGTTAATAATCTGATTTGCAGTCAGCCTATGTGAAATTTTATAATAAAAATGCAGAACTTTTTATCTTACATATATACCAAAATTGTTACCGTAGAGATTAAAGGTTTATGAGGCAAAAAAAAACCCCATAAAAGAAATAGGAGAGAGCTGGGAGACATTGCAACTGACAAAACACACAGAACCACGCTAGTACCCAAAGTTGGAGAAGCAACATGGACCTACCCTGATGCAAACAGACCTCTGAAGTCGGAGAAGCCACATAGAGACCCCTGCCAACACTGGGATGCTTACAATGCCACTGGATCCAAAGACTTTCTACCCACTGGCCTGTGATCATCCTGCATTCAGCATCATTGCATGTGTTTCATGAGTCTGAAGAGGACTTTATAGATTGGTGTCGGACATGTGGGATAGTATTGGACTTATGGACATGAACTGGAAAAGGTTGGGATCCTTTCTCACTGTTCAATACCTCTTGTATATAAACCTCGCCCTTCTATAAAAAAAATAGGAGAGAATAAAAATGAATGTGTGTCTGACCTTGGTATGGGGCAATAAAGAAAAAAAAGAGTGAGAACAAGAGCTCTTCTCTCTATAAAATATATAGTGTATATATTAGCCATACAGTTATATTTAGTATAAATAGTATAGTAAAAGAGTTGACATCCTTTCTATATAATGTTTACATTCAATTTAACAATCCAGTAGAAAATGAGAAAATGAAAAAGAAATTCAAGGAACACAAAAATACAAGGAAAAAATTTAAAAGCCTCTGCTTTTGAGTTAATCCTAACTAGCTGTGACCCTGGAGGACAGAGTAGAACTACTCCACAGGATTTCCTAGGTTATAAATCTTTATGAAAGCAGAATGCCTCCTTTGTCTCTGACTGAGCAGCAGGTGAATTTGAACTGCAGACTTTTCAGTTAGCAGCCCATCACTTAACCCAATGCACCACCATGGATCCTGATTAAGAATTGACCAGCAAACTACTAAAATTATATACTTTTTTTGGAAAATAAAATCATCTTGATTTAAAACTGTATTGGCAAAAATACAGCACTCTCACCATGGCCATTGAGGATATGATCTGAGACAACATTTTTGTACATTCTAGAATGTATGCCTAGTAACCAGTACAGTGTTTGGTATAATTGATGCTCAATATAAATTTGTTGAGTAAATATATTTTTATAAATTTTTTGGAAAATTATAAATAGCCTTGAAATTTTGTATGGCCTTATAATAATTCCATTTTTAAGGAGTAGATCATGATAAATCAATTCTTGTGCATACTTTAGCAATGAAGCTGTTGAAATACTAAGCTGTTGAAATACTAATTACTTTTCATCAAACAAGGCCGTAGGATCAAATAAAGACAGAATATTTTAATTCTCAGTGAAATCAACCACTTGGTAAAGTTACAGAATAAAATTAGTGATGTCATTGATAGTAAGTTAGCTAATAATTAGTGTTTATATGTTATTACAACTCAGAGAAATAAACACAATTTTCTATAGCAAACATTTTAATAAATAAATGTTCTCTAGCTAATTTACAGTGAGTACATTTAAATTCTTATAATAAATGTAAAAAACCATATTTATAGTATTCATACACCTCAAGAACAATTTTTATACATCCCATAGGTGATAACCACCAACCTTTATACTTAAATCAAGGCATTACAGGAAATCGTTTTTTTTCCTATCTCAACAAATAAATAATTTATGCCAATATATGATGATTTTATTCCAAACCAAATTTTATGAAGAGAAAGTACAGAATATGTGTGGATCTAAAGTAAAATAGGACCTTCAATTCAAGCTACTGAGAGTCTCTTCTTTGCATCTTTATAAAATCTTCTTTATAAAATTCTCGATGCATTTACTATAACAAAGCCATTGTTTGAGAAGAGTGAACAAATTTGGATTAGTTAAGGATCAACTGCATATTGGGTCACTTATTAATAGGTAGGGAAGTCACAAAGATAAAAAATCAATTGAGTAGGAGAAGGAAAAAAGTTGAGACATACAATTTGAAAACAAGGCACTATTTGAGCAGAAAGTATATTATTTCTAGATCTTTCCCATAGTAGCCATTCCAATTGCTCTCATCATCATTTTGAATCATAAAATGCAAAGTTCATGAATAACCAAAATTTAGTAGGGGTCTGCTGATCTGTAGCTTATCTGGTTTTCATAGAATGATACCTCTAGCTGAGTATCATGCCAAACCTTGTGCTTTGTTGGTTTGGCATCAAGTTTATTCAGAGTAGCATTGTGGATGCTTTTAGCTTGTGGACAATACCTTTGAACAATGAAACTAATATTTTCCCCCTAAAATCTAGAGCTGTCTCTCAACCTGTCAAGGACCATTATTTTAAATTCATTTCTCTATAATATTCTGAAAGAAAATTGCTGCAGAAATCAAATTAAACTTTAAACCATCACTTTAAACTATATTTTTTCCTGAATTTCTGTTTGCTTTTTAAAAACAATTTTTATAGTTAATTAGGTGGGGATTTATATTCCAGATCTTCCATTTTGTATTTAACAGTTAGCCTCCCAATAGCTAACCCACCCCACTCCTTAGATTTCACTTTTCCTGTTTGGGGATTACAATCTTCTTCACCCAAGTTAATACCTGTCAATCCTCTAGCCTATTACTATATCTTCCCTCACTTGTCTTCTTCCCCTTGGAGACATCCCTGTTCCATTTGATATGGAAATGAAAGTCTTTTCTTGACATTTTCCCTTAAAACAGTGGTTTCATACAACATTTACCATTTTGTGATTGACTAATTTCATTTATCGTAAGGTTCTCCAGGTTGATACATGCCAGGAGATGCTTCATGTTGGCAACATTGTTTTTAGTGATGCATAATATTCCATTCTGTGTATGTACCAGCGTTTCAAAAGTAATTCATCTACTGGTGAGCATTTAGGTTGTTTCTCTTTTCTTTCGATTATAAATAATGCTGTGATAAACATGGGCGTACATATGTCTGTTTGTTTTGTGACTCTTACTTCTTTAGGGTCTACACCCAACAGAATGATTGCTGCATTGCACGGAAGTTCTGTTCCCAGTGGTTTGAAGTAGCACCTGATCACTTTCCATGGTGCTTGTCTGTATTTACAGTCCCCTCTGGGGTCTAGGAAGCTAGCACCCTACGTGTACTTCCTCTAGAAAATTCGTTGTTCTCTGTTTGTTAATGAGGCTATCAGTTTCAGTGTAAAGTGGGATCTCATCTTTGCTGGACTTGCATCTTCTGCATTATTGTGAGTATTCTTCACATGTTTATTAGCCATTTGGATATCATTTTTAACGAACTATCTATTCATATCCTCTGCCAATTTAAAACATTGGATTATTCCTTTTTTCTTATTGAGATGTTGCAGTTTCCTATAGATTTTAGAGATTAGTCCTTTGCCCATTGTGTTGTTGCTACTCTGTGAATTTTTCCTACTCTGTAACTTCTCTTTTAATGAAGTTTTTGGATGCACATGAGTCTTAATTTTAGTTGCTATCAGTCATCCATTTTGTCTTCAACTGTGCATGCTTCCTTTATTGTATTTGATGAAGTGTCTATGCCCTGCAATAAATTCTTTAAATTTCTCCCTATTTTCTCATTGGTCATCTTTGAGGATTTGGGGCTTAACTTTAGGTCTTTGATCTAACTTGAGCTCTCTATTCTTCTACAGGTGGAGATAAAATTGTGTTGAAGATCTCAGTCAGAGTTATTAGACAAGAAAGAGAAATCAAATAAGAATAAGTGAAACTGTCACTATTTTCAGATGATCTGATTTTATGCAAGGAAAGCCCCAAAGAGTAACAATAAAAGCATTTGGAAATAATCAAACGATTTGGCAGAATGGTGTGACTTGAGACTAGCATACAAAACCAATTGTATTTCTGTACACTAACCAAGAGAGTGCTGAAAAAGAAATAAAGAAAACAATATTTACAATAGCTACACAAAAGCTTAAATACTTGGGAATAAATCCAACCAGATCAATAACAGACTTGCACAAAGGAAACGACAGAACACTACTATAAGAACCCAAAGAGACCTATATAAATGGGAAAATATTCTGTGCTCATCAATTGTTGTTAGATGCTGTCACGTTCTTTCTGAATCATAGAGACACTATGTACAACAGAACAAAGTGCCATCAACCTATCTCATTGAGAGCTTTCCAATTTTTGCTCCCCCTTTAATTGACCAAGCATAATGTTCTCCAGGGACTGATCTTTCCTGATAACATGTCCAAAGTATGCGAGACCAAGTCTCACCCTCCTTGTTTTCTAAGGAGCATTCTGGCTATTAGATTTCTTCCAAGGCATGTTTCCTTGATCTTTTGGCAGTCAATGGCTCTTTTAGTATTCTGCACCAGCACCATAATTCAAGTACATCAATTCTTTGTTGGTCTTCCTTATTCAATGTCCAACGTTCAATGCATATGAGGCAATTGAAAATACTATGGCTTGGGTTAGGAACACTTTCATTCTCAAAGTAACATCTTTGCTTTTCAATATTCTAAAGAGGTCATGTGCAGAGAATTTACCCAATGTAATTCATTGTTTGATTTCTTTATTGCTGTTTCTATGAGAAAGCAGCAAGATCAAATCCTTGACAACTTCAATCTTTTCTCTGTTTATTATGATGTTACCTATTGGTTCATTTGTGAGGATTTGGGTCTTCTTTATATTGATTTTTAATCTCTACTGATCATTATCTACAAGTGCTTCAAGTGTATTCACTTTCAGCAAGCAAGGTTGTGCCATCTGCATATGGTAGGCTATTAATAAGCCTTCCTCTGATCTTAATGCCACATTCTTCGTCATATAATCTAGTTTCTCAGATTATTTTCTCATCACACATTTAAATAATTATGTTGAGAGGATACAACCCTAATTTATGCTTTTCTTGATTTTAAACCATGAAGTATTCCCTTGTTCATGGATAGGAAGGCTTGATATTGTGAAAATGTCAACATAACTAAAAAAAATCTATAAATAAAATGAAATTATGTTCCATTCCTCAATTTACTTCTGTAAAGAAATGGAAAATTAATCCCTAACTTTATATGGAGAGAGAAGAGACCCAGGGTAAGCAAAAACTTCTTAAGAATAACACATTAGGATGCCTCTCACTTTCCAACCTCAAGATCACAGTAGTGAAAACAGAGCCACACACAGTAGTTAAGACAGTCTAGCAATAATAGGTTTAAAAAGGAACAGAATAGAGAATCCAGAAATGGTTCAGACCAGAGCAGAAGAGAGAACCCAGAACAGAACAGAATAGAGGACCCAGAAATGAATTAATCCACATAGAGACAGCTTGAAAAGGGCCCCAAAGCCATTAAATGGAAAGAGATAGTCTCTTTAACAAATGGTTATCTGAATTTCTTGTTATATTCTAGCTTCCAAAGTCTTGTTCCTGGGGAAAACAGAAATAATGCTGATTTGCTTCATTTCTCTGTACTGTGCTATGCGGTTTAATGAATGTACTTGATATAGCTCCTCTAGTCATGACCTTTGTATTTTCCACCAAATGACTGGATGAGACCTGCAAATAGTGTGCATGAAACTCACTGAGGGGATTGTTCAGTTTTACCATCCTGACAGGTTTAAAATTTCAGAGGCGGTAACAAGGGATCTCACAACCATCAAGAGAGAAGAACCCAAGGTGAAGTACATCCCCTGGACTCTGACATTCCTGAAACGTTTGGATCCAGGAGACAGAGCAACGGGAACCATAGACACACTTGTATGTAAAGGCAGCAAAAGCAGGAGAACCGAGAACAAGAGCATGACAATCTTCAGGCAGGAGGTTAGCTTCTGGAGTGAGGTGCCCATGAGAGAGCTAGGTTTGCTGACCCACAGAGCTAGAGCCAAACACTCTCGGGCTGAGGCTCATGATGTGGTGGTGTGCTCTTTGGCGAACTAAATGAACTGTCACCTTGTCCTATCAGGGCAAGGCCAAGGGGCCTCATGACTGAGAGGCTGAGGACAATAGAGAGAAGACTATCTGTGAGAATGGCTGAGAGAAGGTGCGTTTGACTGGAAAAACTATATCCTGAGCATTATAATCTTCAATTGTACTCTGTTAACTTTTCTCAGAAACCCTCTAAGAGTGAGTATTGCCTATGAGGTTTGTGGGACCATTGCAAAGAATTACCCGACCCAGTAGAGAAGCAGAATGGTGTGAGCGGCACAGTTAATGTCTTTAACTAATTCTTTAATAGATTCTGCTTCATTGGACTTGACCTTGAGCTGGTTCTGAGGATGGTTCTTTTTCTTCTTGTGAAGTCACAGGTGGTCAGACACCACCCCTGCCTCATTGTTTCTTGCTAACACAGATGGCATGTAATGTTGTGTGCCTTTCTGATTCGGTCATTGATTTCTGCTGCTTAGATTCTTCCGATCTCTCTCAAGGTTAGTGATATGATCTCTGTTAACGTTTTCTTTATCAATAATCTTTTTGATTTCCCAAATACAAATTCCTTGTAGCTTCCAAACTAAAATTCTATTTTATAGAAATCTTGATTTCTATTTTCCTGAGATGGCAATATCTATACATTCTGCATGGTAAATTTCTGTACATCCTTCAAAGGCTGCTTCAAATATCCTCTTTTTTTGGTATTTCTTAAAAAAAGTTCTAACCTCCATCTGCTCTAACTAAAGTTCATGTTTCTCTACTTTACTCTAGTACAGCTCATTTTCTATGTCCTAGTTTAACTCTTCTTTATTGCACTATAGTTATTTGCTTAATATTTGAATTCTCAAAAACCAGTGAACCCCTTAAGGGAAAAGGTAATATTTTACGCGTACTTGAATCTCTAATGTTTAGGAGTTAAAGGACACTCTATTGTTCTGCCTTTTAATGAATAAATGCTTTGGTATTCCCTTAGGCAAGTTTTACAGAATTACATCTTTAAGTTATTCAATGAAGGAATGATTCTCTACTCTTTAGTAGATTGTATGACAAGATTCCCAGAACTATCTTGGTTGTTTATAATATCAAAATAAAAGTTCTTATGTAAACGTTTAATTTTACTTAATGCATTGCTTTCCTCAAATTTTGTTCAGGTCATTCCCATTGATATCCCAGCAAACCAGAACAGGAGTTGGCAAATTTCCTTTTTTTTTAACTAAACGGTCAGAGAGGGAATATTTTAGGATTTCTACGACTCTCAGCTTTGCTGTTATCTCTAACTTGTTTACAGAAAACAGTCATAGACATTATATATGTCAATGAGTGCCATGTTGCCCCCCCCCCCCAAATACATTCATGAAAACAAGCAGATGCTCGATTTGGCTGACAAGTTGTAGTTTGCTGATCCCTGCGCTAGAATGTCAAGGAGCACACTTTAGAGAGGACTGTTTCAACTTTAAAGCAAAAGACAAAGGCATTCTCCAGAGACTAGTCACACTGCAGATCTTGTGTTGGCAGCTCAATTCTTAACCACTCAGCAGCCATGAGGGCACCTTTGAACTGGAAACAGTGCTTGAGGGTTCTGAAAAGGTCCTTCCTTATGAATGCTGCCCTTCCACCCGCATCTATTCTCTGAGCACACCCTTGAACTTGCTACACATTGCTGTTGTACAGTCAGGTAAGCGTTTATTGGAGCTAAGCATAGATCTATTTTCAGTGAAATGAATTTCTTCAGAAAACTTATGCTGGAGGCTGTGTTAACATGCTTTCTAAGGTAAAAAACTGAAAAACAAGTAAACCTCCCCACCAGGAACCAAACCCAAAACCTCTATGAACAAAGTTGGATTGCTATTCCAGAGACCCCAGGACACTTCTCTTTCTTCCAGAGAATATGCTCACACCTTTTAGGAGGAACTTTAAGGAGAATGCTTTAGATGAGGCTCTCACAAGTGCTGGAGAGATTTCAATTTTTGGTGAAGCAAGATGCAATGCTAGGCTGTGCATCCAGGAAATGATTTTTGGGTAGGTGAAGCAGCCTTGTCAAAGCAAAGCACACAGTAAGTGAGATGTTTAAAGCGGTGAAGCACTGGTCCATCCCAAAGAATAGAAGATCTTAAGTTAGAGTATATATTAAATTAACATGTCAAAATCAAGTTGAATTCAATTGTATTAATCAATTTGTGCTCTTGATTTCAGCTGAATGAATTTTCTTTCTTTGTTTTCTCGATATATATATCCTCTAAATATTCATAACAGTAGCAAAGTTACAGTTATGAAGTAGCAACAAAAATAACTTTATGGTGGCAGGGTCACCACACCATGAAGAATGGCATTAAAGGGTCGTGGGCTGAGGAAGGTTGGGAATCACTGAGCTAGAGGGTAAGTTGTTATTTAGGTGAGGTGTGCAAACTTAGTGCCTTTAATCTGTAAATCTGCGGGTATCAGTCAATGCTTCTGTTTTTCTGAATCACCTTTTTCCAGCTCTCTTGGGGTTTTTCCATTTATTGTGATTTTTTTGTTCTACTGATAGTCTTGAAATTAAACATAAGATTCTAGGATCTTCCAAAGATAGGCTATTATTTAGTGACCTTGTGATCCGTGATTTATTTAGTTATTTGAATCCCAAATGACTATGGCTTTGGCTTCATTACCATCTTTCTAATTTGATGTCACAAATCACTGTTGAGTCTCTTCTACATGATTTATTTTCAGGCATTTCTTTGTTACCAAAAGTATTATATGTGTTACTGAAGGGAAATCCCAAAACACTTTGTTTGCAAGTTGTTGGATCCCACCTAATATTTGTATTTTTAAAACATTAACTGATTTCATCTACAAATTTAGTTAAAATGTCTCTCTCTGAGTTGGTCAGCATTGACTTGGAATTTGTGATAATCTGTTTCCATAATAAAAGTGGGTGTAGAGCAGGGGCTTCAAAATGTTTATGGAAAAAGAGAATGAAAAGAGAAAGGACATTTTCTTTCAAACAGTTTTATGAGAACAGAATTTTTCCATGAATGTTTTTGGACTGCATGCTTCAAGGTCTGCAGTTCAAAACCACCAAGCCTCTCCATATCAGAAAGATGGGCTTTCTACTCCCATACGCAGTTACGGTCTGTAAACTCACAGGGCCGCGATGAGTCAGCCTGGACTCCGTGGCTGTGAGTTTGGTTTGGTTGAATATCACTGTAGGCTTGCTATGAGTCAGAATTGACTTGACAGCCATGAGTTTGGTTTGGTTTGAATATTATAGACCCTATCCCTGTGGACTGACTATGCAGAGAATTAGAATGTGTGAATCATATCAAATTATGTATAATATTGAGAAAAATGGAAATTCCTGAACAATTTATTGTGTTCTTGTGGAACCTGAACACAGACCAAAAGACGATCTTTGGAAGAGAAGAAAGGGGAACTCCGGTTGAAAATCAGGGAAGGTGTCTGGGTTGTAGCATCTAACCATACTTATTCAATATGCACAACTGTTCTGAGAAAGTTATCTGAGGAGCTGGACTAAATGAAGAAGCGCACAGAGTCAGATCAGAGGAAGGCTCCTTAACAACCCAAAATATGCAGATGGGATAGCCTTCCTTGATGAAAGTAAAACAGACATGCAGTCCTTAATGATAAAGATCAAAGACTACAGCACTGAGTATGGAAAACACCTCAATATAAAGAAAATACAAACCTTCATAAGTGGACCAATAAGCAATCTCATGATGATCAGAGAAAAAATGGGAAATTTTCAAGGAGTTTCCTTTACTTGGGTTCACAATTGCCTCATAAAAACAGCAGCTAAGAAATGAGATGACTTCTTGACAAATCTACTGCATTTGGCAAATCTCGGCAAAAGGGCTCGTGATAATGGTATATACAGAGCAATAATATCACTTTGATGACTCTGGTGTGCGTGACTCTAGTCGTGTTATTTTCAATCACCTCGTGACTCATATGCATGCTAAAGCTGTAGTATGAATAAGGGAGATCGAAGAAGAATTGATGCTTTTGAATTATGGGGCTGGTTATAAATACTTAAATGCCCCATGGGCTGTCAGAAGAATAAATAAGAATGTTAAAAGAATACTAGGCAGAATGGTCCTTCGAAGTGAGGATGGTGAAACATCCTCTGTCACATATTCTGTCCTTGGAGATGGGCATCATACCTACAAAGTAAGGAGTCAGCAAGAAAGAGGAAGCCCCGCCAGCAGATGGACTGACAGAGTGGATGCAACAGTGGGCTCAAAGGTAACACCTGCTTGGAGGATGGCGCAGGATGGGACCTTATCTTGTTGTCTTGTTTCACTGAGTCAGAACTGAGTGGAACACGCTTTAACAAGAACATAACACTTAGCCATCATGCGTCCAAATGCATTTATGGAAGCAATGACATGTAGGATGTGTTTTCACTAATTACAATGAAAGGAATCACAGACTATCTTAATGGATTGTCTATTGCTTTTTTTTAGTTTAAAATGAATAAAGCAACCATAGGACTAAACATCATTTCTTAAGTTGGCCTCTTGTACAAAAGCAATTGTTTTTTCCTCTGTAAACTCGGTGTAGTACAGAAGGAAACCAGGAGCACTAGCTCAGAGACACTTGTTTCTTTCCATCTTGCCTCCACCACAGTATTTGTCCCTCAAGCTCGTACTTTGTGAGCACGCCATTTTGACGCTATGAATGACACTTGATTGGGAACCACCCACCAGAATAATGTTATCCTTCTGCAAAACCATAGAAAATTTCATTCCAAAACAAAACTCTTTGAAAAAATATCCCATTTCCTACCTTATTCCCAACAGACAGAAGCTAAAAATATAAAGGACAGGAGACAAAGACCTGCCTTCATGCAAATGCCTTGTATGCATATTCATTTACATTACTTTAAACTCCCATTTGTCTAAAGTAGAGCAAAGCTTTGAAAAGCTTGACTCTCTGTTCCCTTTGAAATATATTCTGTTTTTATTGGTCGTAGTGATAGAGTGTATTTTTCATGTAACATTAGTAGCAGATTCTGTGATTAAATCTGGGGTATTAGCATAATGTTTTGTGTTCTATGTATATCTTTACACACAAAAATTTTACAGGACCAGGTATTTAGGCTTGAAAATGCCATGTGGAATTAAGGAGCAATAGGTAAAAATGGAAACTGATGATGTTTCATTCATTCACTTAGCGCTCCATGTTTTCAGTGATTTCTTACTATGTGTGAAACATGCTTTAAGGATTGGAGAGAAAATGATGATATAAAGGTAAAGCCTTCCCAGTTGATTACATCCTAATGGAGATTAGAACAAGTGGAGTTGGGGTGAGAGAGCAACAAAAGAGAAAAGTTTGAATCTAACTATGTCTTCTACTATAAGTACAATCAGACCTCACTGCCAAACTGGTGATTGGGCTAATTATCTATTTTAGGAGGGCCTGTGGGGCCTAATACGGGACCCTGGCAGCACTGTGGGTGAGACTTGGGCTGCTAAGCATGTAGTCGGCAGGTAAAATCCACCGACTACTCAGCAAGAGAAAGATGATGCTGTCCATCCCTGTAAAGATTTACAGCATAACCCCCCTCCCCATTTACAGCATAAAACAAACAAACAAACAAACAAACAAACCATGAGACATGTAGCCTTGATGGTAGTGGGTTTTATTTAATTTTGTGTGGTGCCTTTGGGAAATGATTTCATTTTATTAGAAATCTAGCCTCAACAATGATACTTGTTAAGCAGCTAAAATAATGTCAAGGTGACAAATGATTCCTAGCTCAACACATGATGGATGCATGTCCCTAATCTGGGAAGGGCAGCCTGTGAAGGTAGGCACCAGGAACGCAAGCCCAAGAGCTAGCACAGGGATGGTCCGGAGCCCAAGTGCAATGCACAGTTTACAGAAGGTGCCATCTGGCACACAGGGACTGTCAGGCAGCTGACTTATCAAGACACCAAGTGGTTTCCGCTGGTGACTAGTGCAAAGCAGAGCAGCAGCAGGGAGAGAAAGGAAGAAAATGTCCTATCAGACCCAGTCAAGAGTTGTTTCTTGAAAGGTGCCTCAATTAGGGATATTCCCAAATAATTGGTGGTGATGAGAGTAGTTTTATAGAGAACTCCTTTTGGGGGTAGTTGTGTATTGGTAGGAAATTGTAGACACCCCAAAGAGTCATGGATAGAATGCAGTGAAGGTTCCCTGAATGGAAGTTTGTCAACTGGCTAGAAGGAGACATTTTTCAGGGAAAGGGAGTTTGAACACTGCATTAGGTCAGGCAAATCAATGGATGTGCTCAGGCATGTTGAGGGAGAATCAGCCAAGTTATTTCACATGTGAAGGCAAAGCAGTAGGAGAAAACGCCACAGAGTGAATCGAGGGAGAGGTTATGAAAAGAATTGTCCATGTGCTCAAATGTTCCAGAAAAAAAGAGCTAAAAGTCTAAGAGGGTATTATGTTTATTTTCATTAAGAGAAAAGAGCCTGGTGGGAACACTGGGAGACATTGCTCTATCACCAACCCCCACTGCTCGTGGCAGCCCCAAATCCATTTTCAGGGTCCCCACAAAGATTAATTCTCTAACCATAGTTGAAGGTTGTGAATAGCCTGTTAATAGACAGAGAGCATTGTAAAGTCAATTATGGCAGATGTACTTATGCTAAAATGCAATGCCTTTTCATTTGATATCCCTTTGACCTATTTTAAAAATTGGTCGTTTTAAATATTTTCTGCTTTCTTTTTGATTGAGGGTTTTCTTTGTTTTGCTAAGTCATGTGTTTGTTTTCCCATTTGTGTGTTGTATGGTTTTCTGTATATGTAATCAAGGCTAGGTAGATCTATAGAAAGTAACTGGATTGGTAATTGTCTAGGGGCATGGCAGG
Source organism: Tenrec ecaudatus (assembly GCF_050624435.1). Lineage (NCBI taxonomy): Eukaryota > Metazoa > Chordata > Mammalia > Afrosoricida > Tenrecidae > Tenrec > Tenrec ecaudatus. The sequence goes on from NC_134536.1 coordinate 95,681,219, forward strand.
GGAGGATGGGAGGAAATGGAGAGCTAACGACAATGAGTAAGAGAAGAAAATGTTGAACTTGACTGTGGTGATGACAGCACAAATCTTAATATGATTGACTGATTAAATTGTATGATCTGTGATTGTATGATCTGTGATGTGTGGTATATATACTACTAAAATATTACATTCAAAAGTAATGCTTTATTAATTCTTGCCATTTAATAACCCAGGTCTTAGTGCATCCAAATAAGTAAGTCACATTTTAGACCCTACCAGAAAAAAAATAAAGATGAAGTTGTAAATTTAATGTTAACTGCTTTAAAAGTAGCCACTAGAGGGCATTAACCTTATTTAAATAGAGGAGGTCCCATGAGTTAGAATGAACTCCATGATAGTTGGGTTTGTTTTCTTGTCAACTATGCCATTTGTTGGAGGGGACAAAAGATCTTAAGTACAAATATCACTTAGTCTTTAACAGAACAAAGAAAAGCAAAGACAACTCATCTGAATGAGGGATACCATTGGCAGGAGCAATAATAGTATACAAGGACTTACAGAAAACAGTGGCTTATATAAAACATGGAGGTACAAGAGAGACCATCACAAAAGCATGCTTAGTGGCTGATCAATACATCACTTTGCAGGTGGGTCTGCAAAAGTAGAAATGGGACATAGTTGCACCCTGTACTTTGTGCTAGAAGAGCCTACAAGATTGGTTCAGGACCATTGAATTAAGGCAGGTAGGGTATGACAATTACACTAAGGCAGGCAGGTATTAACCATTACCCTAATACACCAATTTCTATCAAGGGCTCAACTAGCCACATCCCAAAGGGAGAAGGATGCCTGCCTCCTGGGCTGCCAAGGGGAGTGGTAGTAGTCTACTTTTAAAATTTTTTTGGTGGGCAATTAAGAATTTTATTAACTGCTATGTTTTGTGCAAAGAGAATATTCCACATATTCTACAACAAAGAAAATGAATCACTGAACTTAATTGTTTCAATAATCAATGTAAAAGTCAGTTGATAACCCACAATGAAAAGTTGGTATTGGTTAATTTTGCTTTAAATTTCTCATACTTTCATTTTTGATGCTTGCTTTATAATAAATAAATACTATAATTCTAAATGAAAAATTCAAATATACCATTAACAATTTAATGGTCCAAAATATATATATTTCAAAAATTACAATAATTGATTTTAGATAGATCCTTAACTTCCAACATATGAAGGGGTACTCAAAATACACCAGCATTTTTCCACCTAAAGCTATGTATTTAACATTTTTTTTTTAAAAAAACAACCTTATCATATCCAAAGTACTCTCTATTACACTTACTACATCTGTCAAATCTGTGATTCCATTCTTGGAAACTGTTTTCAAACTCATCTGTTTGGATGGCTGATAGCACTTGCCTCATTTTTTTTCCTTCACCCCTTCTACATCATCAAATGCCTGTCCTTTCATGTCCTTCTCCATTCACAGAAACAAAAAGAAATGCCAGAGAGAGAGAGGTCCCGTGAGTAATGAGTATGGGGCAAGAGAGGTGTGCTGTTTTCTGCTAAGCATTAGCGCACTGAGATGGCTATATGAACAAGTGCATTGTCCTGGTGGCAAAAACAGTCTCCCATCTGCCACAAATCAGGCCTTTTTTGTCATACCATGTTAAGCAATCTTTTCAGAACCTCTACAGAGAAAGCTTGATTAACATTCTGACCTATTGGAAAGAACTCCAAATGCACTATCCCCCTCACATCAAAAAAGCAAGTAAGCATGTCTTGATCTTTGATTTCACTTGAGGTTTTTTTCATGTGAGGTGATGATGGCATCTTCCACTGGCTTGATGGATATTTGCTTTTGGGGTCATAAGAACAGCACCATGTCTTATCACCAGTAATGACCTTGGGAAAATCTGGGTCGCTTTAGAGCTGTTCTTTCAAAGCATGTCCTGTTTCTACTCGACGCTCTATTTTCTGGTCAGTCAGAACCCGAGACATAAATTTAGCATTGATCCTTCTCATTCCCAAATCTTCCCTTAAAATTGATGAACCAAGCACTAAGATAGTCCAGATAATTTCCCCATTTCTTCAATGGTCTCTGTCAGTTCTTTGAGCACAAGCGCATGGATTTTGTTGACATTTTTGTCTTTTTGGGAAGTTGATGCACATCCAGAATGAGATTTGTCATCAACTTACATTTCACCTTTTTTTGAAATGAGAAAACCACTCATACACTTGAGTTTTTCCCATCACGCTGTCCTTGTAAGCTGTGTTCAACAACAGATTCCTGAGCAGGAAACAAAATTTCACAGTGAATGCTGTTCTTTTAAATCAGCCATCACAAAAAGCAAGGTTCACGCAAAACTGCTTTGTTGAAAAAATTCACCGTGACCAGAGAGAACCTTCCCAGGCGACACCACTGGGTGCACTAACTCAGGTAGATTTGCTGGATGCTGGCCTGAGGGACAAAAGTGTACTACTAAAACTCTGCCCTGTGGAGCATTTGGGGGGGGGGGGGGTATTCCCTCATATTTTATTTTAAAAACTTAATTCTTTGCTCTATTTCATCACAATTAATCTGCCAAACAACATATATTTCCATATATAATACGGATACAGAAACCCATTCACATAGCCTTGGTCCAATTCAATGGAAGCTCTATCTAAGTGGAGATTAAACATGGATTTATAGGGTTTCTACTGTGAATTGTAGCCTTCTGCAAACAGTGTTCAGAATGTTAAATTCAAATACAGGTTTATTAGCTTGATATAATACTAGCTTGATATATCACTATCTTGTCATTTTTTAAAATGTATGTCTCTGGTTGCAGTTCTATTAAATATATGCTATCTACTCTGTTGGAAAAATTTCCTATTGCCAATACTGACTGATCGCAATCTGCCCCATAGGGTTTCCAAGTGTTGTGGCAGCAACTGCCATATCTTTCTTTGCAGAATGGCTGCTGGGTTCTCATCAATTAAACATGGCACTGCCAGGCTTCTGAATATCCATTCTATTGTATCTGCTAGCTGCTATCGAGTTCAAGTTCCAATTTGTATCAACCCTAGCTACAACAGAACCAAACAGTGCCCAGTCCCATGCCATTCTCAAGATTGCTATGTTTGAGGCTAGTGTTGTAGCCATTGGGTCCATTCATCTCATGGAGGGTGGGTGCTAATTTCTCACAATGTTATGTATTTCAAATTACTATTGATTTTCTGCTTTGTTCTCCCTAGTGGTTTATCATCTCTCCTTTCTTCCACAGACATACGTTCTTGGCAGAAATATCGGAGGTTCTTATAAATGCAATATCATGTAGTGTCTATCTTATTAATGGCACATTCATCTTTCTCTGAAATGTTCGATTTTACTAAATCCCCCTGTGTGTACATTACTTCTATTCTAGTAAGTTCAACATTCTCCAATATTCTTCTGTGTTCAATAGTCTCCCATCTTGTGTGTAACTAACTATGTATATTAGGTGACCAGAGAAAAATGAGCCTTAGAATTCTAAACCTCAAAACACAAAGACATGCTTCTATGAATGACATGTCACTAGGATTGGTGTTCCCAGTGTGTTAAGTCATAGTGCAGTAACTCATCTTCTGACTCTGCCATGGACCTTCTCATGTACCAGATGGTACCAAATTTTTAATAAGTTTACTGTTATTTTAATCATAGAAAAATAGTGTTACATATAGTTGTAAATTACTTACATGTAATATTTCATTCTACCACACAATTGTCCTGTAAAACCCTTCCTTATTGAACTACAATATTGTCAGTTAGATTATTAGTAATCTAATGTAAGTCTTTTTTATTTCCCCCATATTTTCCTTTAATTACTAATTTTCAAAAAAGTTATAGATATAGGTTCATTAGTTCTACTTGCCACAACAATGAAGTAGCAAGAACACCAGACGATTTTACAAAATCAGCGACCGTAAAAACACTGGCAGCAATGAAAACAACAGCATGTGATCCAAAGCATTGTTATAATTGAGTAATGATGACAGATCTGACAGGAGCGCATTAGAGGGTTCAGAAAATAAATTAGCATCAAGTTTTAGCCATGTAGGTTTATCGACACATACAAGCCAGGCTTACAAATAATGCTTTTGTTGGTATTACGAACTATAGGCATATTTTATAACAGATAGGAAACTTCTTTTGAAATACTGTACACATATTGTATAGACAGTCATTTTGGCGTTGTCCTCTCTGGCAGCGTGCCCTGGTATGCTCTGTCCATCTTAATTACTTCAGGGTCTTATACATTATTGCCACTAAAAGTAAAGCATTACCTTATTAATTTAGGAGCAATCTAGAGAGAGTGAAAACTGTGGTCATATATTTTGAAAAAATCTCTGGCTGGCAATTCTATTATACACTTTTGTCAGGCACTGATCAGACACAATGAGCTCTGTGTTTAGGTGCCACGGTAACTCTTATGTAATGGAGCGGAATGTTGCCCGGTCCTATACCATCCTCACAATCTTTGGCATGTTTAGCTTCTGGTACCCACTGTGCCTCTCTACCTAACTGAGGTCTTCCTCCGTTTTGTAGAACCTCCACCAAGCAAGCTCTCTTTCTGCAGTGACTGGTCCTGCTGGCGGCACGTCTCCCCATGCTGATGAGGCAAAGTCTCCCATCCTCACTTCTAAGGATGGTGCTGGCTCTTTCTGCTCAGACCGGTATGTTCTGGCAGCCCATGGTATATGCAACTCTCTTTGCCAACACCACAATTCAAATGTTTCAGTTCATGTCTGATCATCATTTTTGTTATTCAGCTCTTGCGTACTTATGTGAGGCAATTGAAAGTGCCATGTCTTGGGTCAGGTGTATCTTTGCAATCCAAGTAACATCTTTGATTTTGAATAAGGAGGACTCTTACATCAGATTGGTCCAATGCACAAGAGGTCATTTAAGTTTTTGATTGCTACTTCCATGGACTCTGAGAAGGGGAGATGCTGGTAACCGGCAGATGCTGTCGAGGTGCCTTCCACCGGGGAACATAATGGATTTTCTTTTTCTGTTCTCCCAAGGCCCACGGATGCGTCCGGGGAGAAGTGATTTCAGAGTCGAAAACCAGAGGCTAGCATTCTGTTGGCTTTGTTCTCCTTCAAGGAAATTTTGAGATAAAGCAATTGTTGGAGCATGCTGAACTTTGCTCAACTGAAAAGGTGAATGTGACTACTGAACTACCCTTTTCATGAATTTCCTCCTAAAATAATCCTGTTGTTAAATATGCACATGGTGAAAATTACATTTTCATATTTTAGTCTGAGGCTATTACTCAGCAACTAGGTCAGCTGAAAAGCAAACAGCTTGATTTCAGTTTTCTGTATTCTAAAATGTTTCATTTCTCAACCACACTGCATTTCTAATGCCATTTTCTAAACAAGGCTATTTGTATTGATAAGCTTTATCGCCTGTTTTCCTGAGAATTCTTCCATCCAAAGAATATTCTAAGTTTATTTGATGATGCTAATTAAAGAGCTTTCTTTCCTAAAAATTCTACTCAGTGCTTTTAAAACTTACATCATTTAAACTTCCTAATTTGTTTATTTTCAGTTCAACTGTGGATTTTTTTTAACTTAGCTTGAGTGTGAATAATATAGCAGATATCTTTAATACTGGTACTTTAGCATTGAATGTCTTCTATGCTTATGCCTGGAGAACATTTCAGAATCTTTCAGAACTGTCTACCACACATTGAGACTGATTCTGTAAAAAAATGTTAGAATCAATATTGATGTCTGTCTAAGTTTATCTACTATTGTAGAGATTAATTCTCAGTCACATTCATGTCTGGTCTGGTGTATCTGATCAATAATGACCTACTTTCATTGCTGTTTACTGTTTTCAGTTTAGTTTGGTAGGAACTGCTTGATGCTTTTTAAAATGCTTAAGAATATTTATAAATGCATTTTGTAAATTGAACGCTCTCATCTAGTGCATAATAATACTGCATAACTGCCAAATAGTATAGCGTTTATGTGATTATTTGGTAACATAGTAACAACATATTATGAAGCTCTTGCTTACCTTGTAGTTGGAGTGCAATTATTTCTGTTGAAGGTAAAGAGCAGCATTTATGCTCTGCCATAAAAGACTCCATCAGGGAGCGTAGAATGGAAATGAGTGCACGATCACAGCACTCTTCAGCATATGGCTGCTTCTTAAACCCGAGACTCAATTTGCAGATCAAGGTGCCAATTAGGCTTCAAAGTAAATGAAGAGTTGGCCTAATTTCTTAGTTTCCTGATTTTTGACATCTATCCATATAGGCATACATCTATCTGATTACCTACTTGTATACTATACATAGTATAGTCCTCTCTAAAACAAGATGTACTTGCCTGGAAAAAAACAGAAGAAATTATTGCCATTAGGGCTAGCTAGAGAGTGATAACCAAATCAGTAACACATTTTAATGGAACATGAATGATTTTCTTACCTGAACAAACTCCTACAGATATTCTGTCTGTAATGTCAAGATAGGATTTTAAAAGCACTAATTGCTTTCTGATGCCTCTTGCTTTTAATTTGCACATTTTATTGTGAATTTATGTATGAAGACATAAATTATTGATTGACCAATGACATAATAATTGACCAATAAAAATTTTGGTTTTCTATGCATATTAGGTTGGATCAAATGAGAAGCCTAAGAGTATTGGATTAAGTCAGCGATTCTTAACCTGTGGGTCATGACCCCTTTGGATGTCGAACGACCCTTTCACAGGGGTTGCCCAGTACATAACAGTAGCAAAATTATGGTTATGAAGTAGCAATGAAAATAGTTTTAGGGTTGGGGATCACCACCACATGAGGAACTGTATTAAGGGGTTGCGGCATGAGGAAGGTTGAGAACTGCCTTCACTGGATGAAGGCATTTACACCCTGTCTTCTTTTTTCTGGATCTCATCTTGATCCGTACTTGATCTTCCCAAACTGGGATACGGATACTGATAAATTGTCAGAAGTACCAGCTCATCTTACTGCCCCACGTGCAAGGGCAAAGATAGAAGACAAAAAAGAAGCACCAAGAAGTGCCAACGAGAGGGCCACGAGAAAGGTAGCTCACATAAATAGTCCCCGTCCAGGAAGAACCTCCGACTGCTCTGGAGCTGAGGAACAGCAGCATCTTGTGCCCGATTAAAGGAGGAAGGATACTAAACTCTATCTCTGTAGGTGGACGAGTGCCGCTGGCTCCCAGGCTGCTCCAAGCCTACCTAGTCATAGACGACAATGCATCAGCCGCGCAAGAATCTAGCTGAGAACCCAATGGAAACAGGATACGTGGAGAGATTGTGCTAGCTCCTCCAGGCTTCTGTTGCATAGGCTCAGACCTCTGAGAATGAGCTCAAGCAAGCAGTCCATTGGGAATTCAGAAGCATGTAGGTATGAGTGAAAAGAGTGAGGTTAAAGATCCTATTTTCAAAAAAAAAAAAAATCCTATTTGCTCGTATAGGACCTTCTTGCCGCCAGGTTGAAGCAAGCTATCCCCCGCTGGCCGTCACCTGGGAGAGCACCTTTGCTGGGTTTCCATCCTTTCCTTCCCTGCTTCCCTGAGAGCCTTCTAATTTCCCCTGGGAGCATTCTTGAGATGTCTTTTCTCTCTAGACCCTCATTTTATGGTCTACTTCTAGGAGCCCTGGTAGCCTAGAGCTTATGCATTGGGCTGCTAATCTAAAGGCCGGGAAGTCATAACCATCTGGCCCTGCTCAGGGGAAAGGGCTTTCTACTCTTGCCTTACAGTCTCAGAACCCCAAGCCATGGGGGGCAGTTCTATGAGTCAGAATCCACTTCATGGTGGTGGTGAGTTTGTTTTCTGAGCAATATCACCTAAAATGATATAACAAGGTCATAGAGATTTCTGAGTCATATTTTGGAAAATTCCATATTTTAGAGGGAGTTTTAATTTTAAAAAATCTAATAGCTATTTACCATATAATTTCAGTGACTGAATTATGAATCAAAACCTATTGCATTCTATTTGAAATGTTATGAAGAATAAAATAATTTAGTTACTTATCTGCTAATTTTGATGGAATCCTTTTTACAACAAGATCATTTAAATATTTAATCTACAATAAATCTAGAGATTTATACTTTTTCTCAGAGGGGAATTAAAATATGACTGTGTAAAAATATTTTTGAAGCTAAAAATTCCAGTTATATGACACATGAGATTATGTGCAAACAAGGTTGAGCTTGACTTTTTAAAATAAATATTTGAATTGCATTGTAGTTTTATAATGGATAAACATCTAATTGACTTTTGTGTATATATCCTACTTTCAGAAGACTTTCCAAATTTTTATTAATTCTAATTTGTCTTTATAGATATTATGCTGACAATCATATCTGCAAACAATGCAATAATTTTGTTTCTTTCAAAATTATACATTTCATTTATATATATATATATTACTACATTGGTTAGGACTTTCAGTACAATGTTTAATATAGATGTGATAGTAGATCTCTTTGTCCTTTTTCCAGGATATTCTTTCTATATCTAATAAGCTAGAACTTACAGAAACTGTTAATGGGCATTACTTTATTAAATGCTTTTCTGGATGTATTGAAAATAATTTTTCCCTTCTAATTTTCTAATATGATAAGCTATATTTATTTAGCTTTCCCACACTTAAGCTATTTTCATGATTTAACTTGGTCTTAATATGTTATTTTGCTTGATAGGAATTTACATTTGTTGGCTTTTGCTGCCTAGTATTTTTGATATGTTTGATTGGTTTTACTGTCAGAATAGATGCAGAATAAGACAGAAACAAGAATTAGGCAAGTTGAATTAGCTGGTAAAGAGAGTTATTGTCTCAGGACAAAGACTGTGATTGTGATTCTTAAGAAATCCAATACATATAAAAAAGGTGTTTCTTTGTCCTTAATGATATAACTAAAACTGAGGTGTATCTAAATTGTTACTAGATCCTGGAGGTTGTATAAGTAAGCACACAAGAGGTGAATGGGTGAGTATATTTTCTTTATTTTTGGTTTGCTTCCGTGTGTTTGGCACATCTTGATCAGGTCCACTTTCAAGGTCAGTCTGAAGGGCCATTGCTTTGCTCTTACCCTCAGGGAACTCCCTGGAGAATAGATGCTCAATGATTGCAACACTGCTGGTAGCTGGTTCAGTGAAAGCCTAACTGCAGACCCAGCTGTGCATGAGAGTGGTTCAAGAGTTACACTGGAAGTGGAGGTGCAGGGAGACTGATTAAGAATGTCACTAGACCTAAGCTGAATTTCCTATATTGGCTTCTCAATTGGCGTAGGACCGGAGGAAGTAGGGAAGAGATCTACCTGGCTCCCTAGAGACCTCAACATGTAGTGCATTAAATAATGAATGTTTATTTAACAGTCTCCTGCCTGGAGGTGCATTTTCTATTGTGGCATGAATCTAATTTATCAGTCTTTACTATGTTGCTGTTGTTAGGTCCTCTGATGTTGACTCTGACTTATAGGGACTTTCTGTATAACAGATGGCACTCAAGAAAAATATTGAAAGTACCATGGACTGCTAAAAGGACGAACCAATTTGTATTGGAAGAAGTCAGGCCAGAGTGCTTCTTAGAGGCCAGGATGGCCAGACTTTGTCTTACATACTTTGGACATGTGTCAGGAGAGACTGGTGCCTGGAGAAGACATCATGCTTGGTCAAGTGGAGGGGCAGCGATAAAGAGGAAGGCCCTCTCTGAGATGGGTTGACAGTCGCTGCAACAATGGGCTCACACCTGGGTCCTGAGGATGGCACAGGACCATGCAGTGCTTTGTTCTGTTGTGCATAGGGTCCCTGTGGGTTGGAGCTGACTCAGGGCATCAACCAACATATCTAACAGGATGAAAAACTGCCTCGACTGTGCTCTTCTCACAATTGACGGACACGAGAGTCCATTGTTGCAGCCACTGTGCCAATCCATTTAGTGGAATGCCTTTCTTTCACTGACCCTGTCCTTCACCAAGCACGATGTCTTTCTCTAGGCAATTTCTTCTCTTGATAAGAGGTCCCAAGAATGTGAGATGAAGTTTCACCATCCTTTCTCTAAGGAGCTTTTTGACTCTGCTACTTCTTTCAAGGCAGATATATCTTCATTTCACTTTAAATAAAGCATTCACGTGAATCCCAAATCTTCACTGAAATCCCCATTCACTATTTTATTTTCTTTAACTTAAGTTAACTTTACGCCTGGAAAGTTACCTTTCTCTTGGGACCTGGAAGAGGGATCTCTTGAACAGTCTGGCTGTATGGATAATAATCAGATAGGAATTTCCTGTTTTAATGAAAAATTTACCCTGTTGTGAAATTTTTAAACTGTGGAAATTCTAAACATCTCTGAGTCCACTAATATAGAAGACAGAACAAGACTCTGAACTTAGAGAATTTCATTAAAGTTGCTTTGTGAGACGTGTTAGATGACACAGTGAATGGTGTCAGTGGAAGGTTTCCTCACTAGAATAAAACGTTCCATCTTTCTCTGGGAGCTTTTGGGTGAACACTTGAGGCATAGAATCTGGACACTTTAATATACAGATTTCTCCTGCAGGCACTGTTCTTTGAAAGGTTCGTAGAAGCACTACGTCTACAGCACGGAAGCTAGACCAGAACAGGTTCAAGTCACTTGCTTGTTGGCTTCCCAGCAAACCAATCAGAAGATAAGCCAAGGGACTCAATTAGGAATTACTATTAAACCATTTAACCTTGTGTAACACAAGTGATGTCTTTTTCTGGTTTTCAGTGGGCAAAGCTGAAGGATTAGGTTGAAAACATGTCAGGCATCTTTATAAGCGGGCAAATGCAAGCTGAGCAGCTCCCCTTCACTTCTAAGAGCGCCGGACTGTTTGAAGCCCTAACAGTGTGTTGTCTCGGCAATTCCCGTGATATTGTCCGATCTTTTAGACAACTAAGACACTTGGTTCTTTAAAAAATGATGTAGACCATTTTATTGGAGGCTCTTACAGCTCATAACAATCCTTACACGAACTGTATCAGGCACATTTGTACATATGCCACCATCGTTTTCAAAACATTTTCTTTCTACTTGAATATTCCATGGGAGAAGGTTGTGGCGGGGATGAGGACACTATTTTGGCTTAGAGCAGCCAGTGCACAGAGAGGGTCACAACGCCGGCCACGAGACATGACATCCCTCACTGACCCTGAGTGCTAGGGGAACAGCCCTGGGGACCCTGGGTGGGAAATGTGCCCTCTCAGACCCCACCACACTGGGGTGAAACACTAATGGTGTGCAACGGAACAGCAGGGGGAGCAAAGCAACAAAGTCCCCAAGGAATGCCAAAGTTGGACTTTGGGGCCAGGGCCTGGCACCATAGGAGACTTGACTGAAAAGACCATAAAGGTCAATGGGCAGACCTGAAACTGAGAGCGTTTCTTTTTTTGTTGTTGATTTTTATTTATTTTTTTTAGCTATTCTGTTTTCTTGCTTTCTTTTGTTGTTACGGTTCACTTTGATTTTTTGGTGCACATTATTGTCTCTGCATGTCTATCTGGGCAAGATAGGCGGGATGAACAATCCAGAGGAGAAAACAATGGGACCACTGGTTCAGGGAGAAGGGAGACATGGGAGGGGGGAGATGGGGGAAATTAAGGGGAGTGCCAGCAAACCCAGGGACAAGGGAAGAACAAGTGATCTAAAATTGATGGCAAGGAGGGCATAGGATGCCGGGGGGTGGGGGTGGGGGGCTTGATCAGGGGCAATGTAGCCAGAGGAATTACCGAAACCTGAATGAAGGCCGAACATGATAGTGGGACAAGAGGAAAGTAAAAGGAAACAGAAGAAAGAACTGGGAGGCAAAGGATATTTACAGAGATCCTAATACAGGCATGGATATATGTAAATATATTTTTATATAATGATAGGGGAATAGATCTATCTACATATATTTATATGTTAAATATTAAAGTAGCAGATGGACATTGAGCCTCTACTCAATGCAAGAACCCACTCAACACAAGAACACTTTGTTCTAATAACCTGGCATTCTGTGATGCTCACCTTCCAAACATGATCACTGAAGACAAAGCGGGTGAATAAGCAAATGTGGTGAAGAAAGCTGATGGTGCCCAGATATCAAAAGATATAGCATCTGGGGTCTTAAAGGGTTGAAGATAAACAAGTGGTTATCTAGCTCAGAAGCAACAAAGCCCACATGGAGGAAGCACACCAGCCTGTGTGATCATGAGGTGTTGATGGAGTCAGGTATGAGGCATCAAAGACCCAAAACAAAACAAATCATATCAATGTGAATGAAGGGGAGGGCAGAGTGGATAACTAAAGCCCATCAGCAGTCAATTGGACATCCCCTGTCAGAAGGGCCATAAGGAAGAGATGCGCCAGTCAGGATGCAGTATAGCACAGATGAAACACACAACTTTCCTCTAGTTCTTTATGCCACCCCCCACCCCCAACTATTATGACCCCAATTCTGCCTTACAAATCTGGCAAGACCAGAACATATACACTGGTACAGATAAGAACTCACAACACAGGGAATCCAGGATACATAAATCCCTCAGGACCAATAATGGGAGTAGTGATACTGGGAGGGTAAGGAAAGGTGGTGGGGTAAGGGAGAATGGGCAACAGAAAAGTAGTTGAAGGGAGACAGTGGTCAGTGTAGGACATGAAAAAAATATTGAGTGATGCAGGAAGTATCAAAAGAAGATGGAAATAATACACAGCCTCGCTGTGACCCAAAGCACTATCGGACAGTTAATAATTTCAAGAGGTAGTTAATAATACATCCAGAGATAGTATATGATGAAGAACCATTGGTACCAAAGGAAGACACCCAAGCTTCACTGAGGGCATTTGCAAAAAAACAGGCACCAGGAATTGATGGATTAGAAATACTTCAACAAGTTGATGAAGCACTGGAAACCCTCACACACCTATGGCAAGACATCTGGCCAGCTGGCCGGAGGAGATCACTATTTGTACCCATTCCAAAAAAGGCAACCTAACAGAATGGAAATATTTAAAAAAAATGTACAAGTAAAATTGTGTTGAAGATCATTTGACATTGGTTGCTAGTCCATTGAGAGAGAGAGCTGCTTGAAATTAGGCTTGCTATAGAAGAGGGTGTGGAACAAATGATATCAGATCTATCTGATATCTTTGCTGAAAGCAGAGATTACAAAAAAAAGAAATTTCCTTATGTTTTGCTGACTGTGAAAACTATAGGTCATAACAAACTATGGACAGCCTTGAGAAGAATGGGGACTCCAGATCACCTCATTGTGCTCCTGCGGAGCCTATTGGAACAAAGCAAGGTCATGCTGAGTGGCTTTAAATCGCACAGGCATGCATAAAGGCTCTATCCCCTCACTGTACTTACTCAGTCTGTATGCTAGGCGAATAATCACAGCAGCTGGGCTCTATGAGGAAGAAAGTGGCATCATGAAGGAAGGCTTATCAACAACCTGTGATATACAGATGACACAAATTTGCTTGCTGTAGGTGAGGAAGATTTGAAGTGCCTGCTAATGAAGATCAAGGATTTCAGCCTTCAATTTAGATGACAATTCAATGTAAAGTAAACCCAAATCTTCACAACTGGACCAATAGGTAACATCATGATAAATGGAGAAAAGATTGAACGTGTCAAGGCTTTTGCCTTGAGTGGATCCACAATCTATGGTCATTGAAGCACCAGTTAAGAGACCAAAAGATGCATGGCATTGCGTAAAGCTGCCGCACAAGACTTATTTAACGTGTTGACAAGCAAGGGTGTTATTTTGACTCAAAGTATCTGACTCAAGCTTTGGCTTTTTCAGTCACTTCATAGGCACGTGAAGTTGGATGGGAAATAAGGAAGGCAAAGAAGAATTGATGTGTTTGAATTATAGTGCTGGGGAAGAATATTGAAAGTATCAGAGACTGTCAAAAACACAAACACATCTGTCTTGGAATTAGTACAAGCAGAATGCTTCTTCAAAGCAAGGACAGTGAGACTTCATCTCACTCACTGACTTGTTATTGAAATATTTCAATAAGCTGAAGAAGCACTGGAAGCTCTCCCTATGCCAAGACATTTGGAAGAAAGCTACCTGGTCAACTGACTGTAAAAGATCCATATTTGTGCCCATTCCAAAGCAAAGTAACACAAAAGAATGGGGATATTATTGAACAATAGTATTAATGTCACATACAAGTACAATTTTGCTGAGGATAATTTTAAAATGGTTGCAGTAGTACATTTTACGTATGGTCATTTCAACTATTTGTCCTTATAGACTTACACTCCTAATTTTGTGTAGGTGCATGATTTTAGTGGTGTTTTGCCAGGTAAAATGAGTTTATAATTTTAATTTAAAAGTGTTTTTAGAGCAACAATTATGTGTGCTAAGTCCATGCACCCTGTATAAAGGAATACCAATTGTTATCAGGAAAAGGAGTAGTCTTGGTAAAGTAAAGGGGCAATGAAAAAGAACATTTCAATCACCTCCCATGTGTAGGAAAGTTAGACCTCTCCTTGGCAAGATGGACAGACACCGTGGCTGCAACAGTGGGATCGGAGACAAGCACAACTGTGAGGATGGTGCAGGACTGGCCGTTTGTACACAGGGTGACTATGAGTTCGAGCCGACTCAACGGCACCCAACAACGGCATCGACATATCATCTTTCAATGCATTTTCTCCACACCCATTGCCTACCCCTTGTCTTGGTTGTTTCACCTTTTGAATCTTTGGGAATTCTGAAATATGAAATGACTTCTTTTTCTTGGCCTTGCTGTTCACAGAAACCAAGGTGTCCCTTTCTTGAGTTGCAACATTTGTGATGCAGCGCCTAGTTCCTATCTCCCAAAAGGAAGCCCGACGGTGTAGTTTTGCATTGGCTGTAGTCACACGATTAGCAGTGTGACGCCACCAGCAGTTCCACAGGAGAAAGGCCAGACTTTTCACTTCCTTAACAGTTCCAATCGCAGAAGCCCCTGGGTCTCTCCATGCTAATCCACAGGGGCTCCATGCGGTGACATTGACTCAGAGCAGTGGGTTTCTTTGTGTTTTCTGTCTTCCAAGGTTTTGCTGATTTTTTTTATCTGCTGTCATTTCAACTATTTATTCTTATGAGCTTACACTCCCAATTTTGTATAGGTGCTTGATTTAAGTGGTGTTTTTTGAGGGAAAAAATGAATTTATCATTTTAATTTAGGCGTGTTTGGAGAGGAATGAGTATGCATGTTTAATCAATACATCTTGTGAAACGGGAGTTCATTCTCTACTGCTAGAATGAAAACACATAGCTCCTCCAACGACAGCAAAAACGAGCAAAAGAAAAGCCCCATGAGTTTTCTACTTTTGGCTTCAATGAAAAAGAAGCAAATAACAAACGCAGATCCTTCTAGATTTCTATAAACGTCTTCACAATGAAACCTAGGAAGGGATGCTTTCAGTGGGTTTTGGGATTTATAAATTGGGAATCTAAGAATAGGAAGCTTTCCTATGTACATAGGAGCTGCCTCCGCTCCTACAGGGCTGCTATGATAGGAATCCACTCGATGGCAGAGAGCTTCTAAAACCCTGTTTTCTTTATATTTGCAAATAAAGGATTAAGTAGGTACTCTGTAAGATGCCACCCACTCTGAATTTCAAAATAATTATGAACTAAGTCCATTTTTATCGCCAGTTTGAAGAATAGGGATGGAAACCAGGACATAAATGTAAATGCCCTGGTGCTGTCATCAGGAGCTTGTCCCCGCCTGGGCTGACTTCTACAACTGACTGAAACTCAAGACAAGGGCCGGAGGACAGACGGTTTCAAGTGCCAGTAAAGATTTAAGGGAAGTGGTTTTGGGCAAAATTTCTTTTTATTACTTAGTAAAGGTTCTTCACATGCATATTGAAATGACCTGAGAATCAGGTGAGAAAACAGTGAATCACTGAGTAAGAATAAATCCTAAACAGAATCCTAATAAAGCAACATTTCTCTTCCTCTTTTTTGATTTATGTTCTGAGTTTGAATGAATATTAGGTTTTCCCTTCTGTGTGGCTGCTGCATCTTTAAAGCGGCAGGCTCCTCTAACTGAGCCTATTGAATGTATTTCAGATCTTTATGATACGATAGCATTACCCACCTCCCTCTACTTGTATTATGGTCCATTTACGGGTAGCACCTGATGTTTGAATTAGCATTTTCATAAGATAAGGTGAAGCAAATCAGGATTCTCTATTGGTTTAGTCAATAAGTTTCTTTATTCAATGTTAGAATCACAGAGAATATTGAGGACAATCTTGATTTCTGGCAAAATTGATTTTTTATTTTCATCCACGTGTATCTGTACTTTCCTTTTATCTTCTTTTTTGGGCTTCCTTTTTGTTGTCCCACTAGTTATCTATCTAGAGCTTTCTTATAAAAAATAGCCACTGAAGCAACTCATATTAACATATTAATGATGTAATATGTGTACTTTCCCTATATTTGCAGCTTTGCATTTCAAAGAGAAAACCATTTCTAAAGATGAATTATCTGAAAATGAACTGGTATAAAGAGGAGCCACTTATGTTAACTGGTCCCTTGAAGGCACCTGGAAATCATATCAAATGGAGTTATGATTACCTAACCTGGTAGTATCAATTTTAGGGCTCAACACCAGATCTACTTAACCAGAATCTCATGACGTTCTTTTAAAAGTAGTATGTACAATAGCCAATAATTATTTTGATGATCAGTTTTGTTCAAGAACTATTGATATTCATGCCTATCTGTGGTGAAATGAATTATTTTATCTGGTCTTTTGAGGTAGTTCTTTGGAAAAAGTTTGAGAGATTTATTTCATTGTGTTATTCTTAAGTCTCAGGTTGCTAGGAGCTAGAATCCTTGTGATGGCAAGGACTTGAGTTTTAAGCTTTGTGACAGTGCTTTTGCCCTAGTTTTCTATCCTGGAGAGTTTGTGACATTTCCTGGGTAAGTAGTAAACAATTTGTGGTTTAATGCTTTTCTCCTGTTTCTGGGATGCAGCCTGCTCTGTGATTGATATGCACCTTGGATGAGTTGATACATAGACAATGCAAATGAAGTATCCCTGGGTTTCTGAGATGGGATTGAACAGTTCGTGGCCTTGGTGAAAGCGCCAGTGCCTTGAACTTCGTGTTTGTATATAGAAGCTAACCTCACAGAGAATTTCGAGACAGAAAGAAGGAAGAAACAGAATAGAATCAGAAGAAAAGCAGAGAAAGAAAATGCAAGGAATGTCCTAAAGGCGGTAACACCAATCAAGGGCGGTGACACTGAAGACAGTCGTCAGCTCTGCTGATGGTGACAGGCTGGGACAGGGACCAGTGGCAGGGCTGGTGGTAATGGACTCTGAATGCATAGAGGTGGGCGTGACAGCAGGAGCAATAGGAGTCTGAAACTGATGGACTGAAAGGAGGCTGATTTCAGGAGTTCAAATAGGAGTTTGTCCCCTTGGAATGAGAGAAGGCCTGTGTTCAGTGATTGACAAGGAGTATGCTTGTCAAGAGGCGCTGAAGAATGAGATTTTTCTTACTGGCTTCCTGACCCCGAGGCTGAGTTGTATAGTCCATTGATCCTGAACCTGAGTTGTATCTTAATAAACCACCTACATTTAAATATGGTCAGGAAGCTTTGTGTAGCCATTGCAAAGGATGATCAAGTTCAGAAGAAAAACTGTTGTGGGAGGGATGATTGGTGTCAGAATTGGTACAAAGTTTGGAGAGTGAATTCATGTTTGACTTGTACTTCAAAGGAATCATCTTTGGGCTACAATTGAGTCACATTATCCTCCCTGAAGTTAGATAGGTTCAGATACTGATGTTACTGACACCAATGCCATTGTACACAAGCTACTGAACTCATCACAAATAAAATTGTGTCAATTTATGATGAAAGGAGTGGGAGATATTTTTCTCACACATTCAATTTAGTTTAGTATTACTGCTTCAATTTCTTTTTATCCTTTTGTGAATAGTTCAATACAAACCTTTCAAATAAGGGTAATATTGATAGAATTATAACCTAATTGTTTTTCCCTTTTAAAAATATGATCAGGATGGGTAGGTTGCAATATGAATAATTTTATTAAAATACACAGGATTTCAGGTAAGGAATGACTTCCAAATATTAAAAATCAATATAATGTCATGAATTTTGACTTAAAATCCATAATTTTGGAGATTTGGAAAAATTAGACATACTGTTCAAAGGAGCATATCTAATTAAAGAACTTCATAGGAAAAATGTTCCACATTAAATACATATCTCAAAGATATATGGCTGAATCAACTAAAGGTTTGTGCTTTAGTGCTTTCTCCACCCTATTCTTAAGTAAGATATGTGAATGACATCATATCTCCTCACCAGGATAGTATTCATCTTTCAGCAATAATATAAACTATTAACTTTCAAAATAAATCTCTCTCATATATATGCATATAGAATATGCATATATATATATACTCACACACAGAGTATAGAAAGTTTTTATGTAGATATAGATACAGGTATAGTTATACATATATATCCACCACTTGTCTGTCAGTTGGTCATACTCTGGTCTCTCACATATTGCTGCATTATTGGAAGCTATGTCAATCAACAGGGTCACCTAAGGTGAACAGGTTTCAGTGGAGCTTTCAAGCTTAGAACAGATAGATGATGGAGAAGGAATTACCTGTCCACCTCTAAAGGATTAGTCAACAAAATCCTTATGACTAGCAGAAGAACATTATCAGAAACAGTGCTGAGGATAATCTCCTCATATTGGAAGGCACTGAAAATATGACTTAGGAAGAGCCGTGTCTTCAATGTAGCCTCACCTGTATTGTCATAGGTGGAATAAACCTTTTGGGACCTTCATTTGCTGATGGGACAAGACTAAAAATGAGAAAAACAGCTGTACACAAACATTAATAATTGAAATGCTAAGTTTCTTAAGTATACATCTAGAAATATTGGAAATGATCAACATTGACATGGAACCCATAAATATTGATACCCTAGGTTTTAATGAGTTGAAATGGACTTGTATTGGCCATGTTAATTTGGAAAATCATGGATGTCACTATGCCAGGAAGGACACATTCCAGAGGAATGGTGTCACATTTATCATCAAAAATGACAATTCAAAGAAAAAAAAGGGACATTTCAAGATGTATCTTAAAGTACAATTCTGTCTGTGATAGGATTATATCTTTATTGAATATATTTAAGATAATTAAAAATGATTGCTTCAGTATATCCAGTAAGTATATCAAGGACTGCCAGAAATTCGAACTGAAGAGGCTGTGGCAGGAGAAACATGGCTGACCTCAGATGGATCTTGGCTGAAAGCAGAGAATACTAGAAATTACATTTACTTGTATTTTATTGACTATACAAATAAATTTGACTGTGTGGAACATAATAAACTCTGGATAACAATGTGATGAACTGGAAATCCAGAACACTTAATTGTGCTCATGTAGAACCTGTGCACGGACCAAGAGGCAGTTGCTCAAACAGAACAAGTGAAGACTATGTAATTTTACATCAGGAAAGGTTTGCAGCAGAGTTGTATCCTTTTAGGCTGGGACCTCTAGTGAGATATAACTAGTGATCTCTCTCTCTTTCACACACATACATATGAAAGGATTTTCTCTCATATATATATATATATATATATGAATTGATATCAAGAAAGTGACTCACACAAAGAAAAAGCAAGTCTAGTCTGGTTCAATTCAGTGGGTCAGATGTTAAACTGGAGGATTTTCCTGACTCATGAAGTGGAAAGACATTAGGCCAATGGAGGAGGAGGTCCATAAACCCAAGGTCAACATGTCAGGCTCGCGGCTGCAGAGTCCAGTGAATATGTCAGGCTACTGGTAGCCCCAGGCTTCAGCAGACCATCAGGTGGGCCATTGGCTCAAGTCCAGAGAACTAGACTAAAAAGATAGGGGGTTGGAGTATGTCCAGAGGAGTGCCTCAGAAGAAAGACCTGGCAATATACTTCCAAAAAGAAGCCATGGCAAACCCTAGGGAATACAATTCTAATTTGACACAGAGATCTTCATGAGTTGGGATTAACTTAAAGGTAACTGGGATTTTTATTTTTTTCCCAATCTCTCTCTTATTGTGTGCTCTTTTCCTATTTTTTTTTAACCGAGCAAGCAACTTATCTGGATGCACACAGGTTGCCAACAAATGGCTACAAAGCTTTAGTGGCTTTTCAGCTTTGTACAGAATTAGAGCTAAAGTTGTGGCAGCTTTCCTAGTTGTAGTGGAGTAGGGCAGCTATTTAATTTGCATCAGTAGTTGCCATACATGTATCGAAAATTATGCAAACCTCCTACATTTGCTTGCCAACTGCTCCCACCCGTTGGGAGACATTTTTGTAAATGCCATTATGCCATGTTTTCATGTTCCTGAAAAATTCATCCAGTGTGTTTATAAGAATACCATAAGTTAGTGGAGATGTTAGAGGCCATCAAACTAGTTTTAACTCATGACGACCCTGAACAAAATACTGCCCAGTTCTGTGCCATCCTCACCGTCATGGCTGCGCTTGAGCATACTGTTGCACCATGGTGTCAATTCATCGCATCTGGAGGCGTTTTTCCACTGACCTTTGCTTTACCAAGCAGATGTACTTCTCCACGGACTGGTTTCTCCTCATACCATGTCTAGAGTAAGTAAGATGAAATCTCACCATGCTCGGTTCTAAAACCCATTCCGATTGTACTTCTTTCAAAGTCAAAGTCCTTCCTTCTTCTGGCAATGTATTGTATAGTCAATATTATTTACTGACACATATTCAAATTCACCAATTGTTCTTTGGCCTTCCTTCATTAATTGTCCAGCTTCTGCATGCATATTAACTCACTGCCCTTGAGCTGATGCTGACTCACAGTGATGCTGTAGGATAGGATAGAACGGCCCCTTTAAGTTTCTGAGACTGGAACTCTTTACAAGAGTAGATAGGCCCATCTTTCTCCCGAGGAACAGCTGGTGGTTTTGAACTATAGACCTTGTGGATTGCAGCCCAACGCAGAACCGCAGAACCACACCACCACCCGAGTTCCTGCTTCTTAGGCTGTTGAAAATACCAGGGCCGGCGTCAGATGCTCTTTTGTCCCTTTTAACACTTTGAAGGAGTGTTTTGCAGCAGATTTTCCCAATGCAATATATTTTATTTTTTAACCAGTCTTTCATGGACATTGATTATGAATCCAACTAAAATGAAATCCCTGGAAACATCAGTATTTTCTTTATTTAGCATGATGTTGCATATATATGTATTTCTTTACATTTAAACCAGCTATATTTAAAATTTAAACTTAACCCCGAACCTGTTGCTATTGGGTTGATTCAAAGTCACCGTGACCCTCCGGGATAGAGCAGAACAGTCCCATGGGGTTTCCAAAGCTCCGTGCTTGGACAATTTTGTTGAATATGAATATATGAATAAGTGTTTCTATGATTTAGTAGTGAGACATTTTCTCTCCTGCTCACATATTTGCATAAATGTCCACATAACATATTGTGTGTACATCATATATGTCACATTCTATACATTTCTTCAGTTTGTATTTTTCCCAGTACTTTACTCTGATTTGTATTGTGAGGAAGGCAAACGTGCGGATGAATAAAATTGCAATGCAGTCAATGATGTGATACGGCACTTTTAGCCAAAGCCTTTGTTACTTCCACAAAGTGACCTTCATTTTCCTAATGGGTTTGGGTAAGAAGATACTGATTGGATAATATGATTCAAGTATAAATGGTTGGTAACAGGGTTAATTGTGAGTGCCATCCTGATGATTATAAAATAAACCATATCAAAAGCAGCAATGGGGGATTTTAGTACCAGCAAGAAGGAAGGGCCAAGGATGGAGTGCATCCTTTAGACTCTGGGATCCCTGCCCATTGACTCTCTAGGTCCAGGAGAGCGCTTTGACACCAGGGTAGTGGAAGAACAGCAGAACTGGGAACCAGAGCCTGAGACAGAGCAGTGAGCTTCCCAGCCCAGAGAACAAGCAAACTTAGTGCTTTGGGGCAAGATGCTGTCTTGTGTCGTGGAGCACCTCTGGGTATGTAGCTGTAGGAACTAGGTCTGCTTACCCACGGCACCGGAGCTGTGTGTTTTCAGATTGAGGTTATAATAGAATAGCATGTCCTTTCGGCACTTACTGGCAGTCCTAAAAGGGAATTGCAACATTGTCTGAGCAATACAGAGGCCAGACGGCCAGTTTGAGACCTGCCTGTGGGCAAAATTGAAAGAGAATTGTCCTGACTGGCCAATTATATTCTGAATATTTCTCTCGTGAATCGTATCTGTTAACTTCTGTAATAAACCTCATGCTCATGAGCATTGCCTGTGAGTGCTATGTGGTCACTGCAATTAATTACAGACCTGGCTGGAAGCAGGGGATGCCTTGGGAGGGCTGGTTAGAGCAAGGGCTGGCCTGACCTTCACCTGTGGCAATCAGCCTTGGGAGTCGGAGGAGGCCAGATGGGGCCACCTTGGCATTTCCTCAAGAATTCAATGTGTGTCGCGATGAGTGCAAGGAAAACTGCTAATCTTCTATTTGTCTTTGTTTCTGTTTGCCTTCGGTGTAGAAATGAAAGATTATTGGATAAACAACAGCTGATTCTTTAAGTATTTGACCTCTAAAAAGTTAACGGGAGGAAGCAAGGACTTTTGAATAGATTGTTTTTGTGGTTAAGTAAGAGGTGACATCTACCTCCCTCATAACTGAGAATGAAGAACAACTTGACTAACTTTTTGTTTTTTTAGGATTATCCATTGTGATGTGCAGGAAAACAAACACACCAAACCATTGGCACATGGTGGTGGAAATCATTTTGAAGAAAAGGGAACCTAAATAAAAAAGAAAAGAAAGAAAACCAAACATCGCCAAGCACAAAAATCTGTTGTGGCTTCACTTCTTGAGGTAAAGGACTAGCAATTACAATGAGCTTTCTATTATTAATACTAAGCAATTATTTGCTTACATAAATAATTACCCTTATTTCTCTTTCTGCAAGATTCTTTTTATCTAAGAATTCTCAGATATAAACGAGGAGTAGTTCTGTATTGAACCCTCGTAGTTTCAGAAGAGGGAAGGGAAAGAGAGTGAGAAAAAGGGTAAGGGAAAGTTAGAGGAAAAACACACACACAAACAAAAACCCCCGACGGAGGCTGGAGGGGGGTTTATTCCTGAGGAGCGGGATTAGACAGTGAAGTATTATTTCCTTACAATCTTCTAACTAGCAGCACCAATGAGTATTTCTTTTGAGGCCCCTGCATCATCAGAAGAGAGTGGTCATTGGCCGCATGTGCTATTTATCGAAGGAAGCACAGCGAAGGATTTTGGGGATTGGCCTGTTGTATTCCATCAGGACAAGTGGTAACCTTTAAATGAAACTCTGGTCATTTAGAAGCTGACATTTGATTTCCCTGCGTATCGGGTGTCCACTGTAATTTGCTGCCTCTAAACAATCAGTGAATGGTGTCCAACCTCAGGTCGGCGCAGAGAAAATGCCCATTAAAGCAGGAATAGCATTCAAAAGACGGCAGGCAGTCCCGTTATGGGGAGGGAAAATTACCGAAAGAAGACGAACGCTGCTTTTATAAATAGAAGATTCAAGGCAGAATCCATCGAAACAAGACTTACCGCCGTGGGTCCAGCGCTTCTTCATTGATGCATTAAATCGACATTTAATCCCAACAGGATTGTGGTCCAGCCTGCATGTTGAATAAAACCATAAAGAATCACCTCCATCACTAATATTTTTCTTTATGACTATAAAACATATTTTTAGTCAACACTTACCACCACCATCAACCCCTGTCAGTCAGTTGATTCTGACTCACAGCGGCAGACTGCCTCTCCTCTCTGCCACCTGGCACGGTTTTGAATGACTGACCTGCCTGTTCGCAGCCTACTGCCTAACCCACTGCGCTACCAAGACACTTTCCCCTATACTTCAGTGTGGCAGTTTGAGTGTCGTCATTGGACATAAGTGAGGGTGGTGCCTCTATTCCCCCGGGGCGTCCCAGCCCGCGCTTTTAGGTCCATCTGTGTACTCAAAACTCGCTGCCATCGACGCACTGCTCGCTCATCATACCCACCCTGGGGGTTCCGGGGCTGTAACTGATTACAGAAGGAGAGCCCAGTCTTTTCTCCCGGGAGCTGCTGTTGGTTTCAAACTCTCGACTATGTGGATCGCAGACCAACGCAGCATAATGACTCCACCCCACGGCTCCCTCCAATGACTCTGAAGTCTGTAACTGAAAAACGCCTGGTTTGGCTCCCGGGACCGTCTCCTCTTGCCTCCTGAGCAGCCTTCCCACGTTCATCCCTGCTCTCTCTTCCGATGCGATGCTTTGCTTTGGTTGGTTTCTTTCAGGAGCCTTGAAGCTTGCGGAAATATCTCAAAGCAACAAATGCCCCGTTACTTCCAGCCACAGCACTGATTTCTCCTCCCCAGAAAGCCTTCTGAAGGAGGTGGCTGTGCTCTGCGCCCTCCGCTCCCCATTTCCCAGTGGCTGCAGCGAGACCCCGAGGCCACCCCTCACATGGCAGCAGGCACAGAGGCCACCTTGCTCGGAGCCTTGCACTCTGCGGTGACCATCGTGAAATGTTTTCCATCATTTTATGGTTGAGTGCATTTTGTAGGTGAAATGTGTTGCTACGGTGGGCTGATGCTAGGGAAGGGGTTGTTTCGTGCCCCTTGGGAGTACTTCTTGCTCTTGTTCACAGATGCCTGACATCTTTTACCCAGGTGCCAAAAAAAAAAAAAAAAAAGGTATTCTCTTTGCCTTCTGCCGTTTGCTTCTAATGGATGATGATGTCTTTGGGCTAGGGTAAGGATGCAGTTCCTCCTTATTATGCCTTTCTTCCCATAAAAATTTCAAATTTACAAAATTCTCTCCCACATCAAACAACAACAACAAAACCCCCTTAAAATCGCTCTTTATCCCGTTTCCAGTTATTGGGTTGAAAACCCGTGGTGAGTCCTGCAGAAGCAACGGGTGGCTTGGCAGGGACCTTTTGTCTGTCCTCCATTCCAGGGCTTGTTCCTCCAGGCAGAGGGGCTTGTATGATCCTGGGGGGCGGGTAGACGGTGCTCAGTCACTGAGGGATGAGACTGAGGCACCATCCCAAAGGGAGGTTACGTACCTCTCCTTCCTGGCAGCTGCACGCTCACTTACAAAGCGCCTTGTAGCCTTCGTACTTGACTAATAGGAAACAGTTGTCTTGAGAAGATACAGGCGCCTTAGGAGCTGCTGAAGTCAGGGGATGCACCCCCACGGTGCCTTTCTCAAGCTCTCTGGAGCTTCCCACCTTTGCTCACCTGTTCCTCCCTAACCCTGTTCATTCCTGGGGTTCACTTTTCCTGCACTCTCCCTCTCCCTGCTCTTCCTTTGCGGCTTCCCTGTCAGTTGGCTTTTCTGATGTCTTGCTTACTGGTTAGTGACTGGGGAGTTTGGTCTGACATCCCCTGCCCTTCAGACTCACACACTCCTCTTTCATTACACTATGTGCTGTTTATCCAATCCATACCTTCCTCTCGGACCCGAGCGCCTGCCTGAGCCACTGGCCCAGCGGGATGAGGCTCTGACCCTTTCCGATCTTCCTTCCTGTCCCACATCACACACTTCTTCCCAGGTAGCAGAGGAGTTTATTTTTGCTAATAGTTGCTGCTTACTCAGCACCAGCGTTTTAGGCTTTTGCTAGGCTTGTTGCCTAAGTATTTTAATTCGACTCACCCTTTTACATCAACCTATCATCGCCTGCATTTGCACAGCTGAAAAAGCAGAGGCTCACAGAACTTCAGCCATCCTCCTAAGTCGCATAGCTACGAGGTTGCTCTTCAAATGTTGGCCGTGTGAGGAAACTGCTACTCCAGCATGCCTCTCTTCCCCTTTTATGGTTTACTGCTTGACAGACAGCAACCTACAAGCACTTCTCCAGGAAAAGGTGTCCTTCACCTAATCTGAGTGATTGGCTTCCTGGATCATCAAAGTAGCAACTTCCTCCCCCCCCCCCCCCCAATTATCAGAGGACTTATCACCTCTTGAAACGCAATATGCATTTATTTCTTTTGTGATTGTTTTTAAACACTAGCCTGTTGTCTTTCTTACTTTCCATTGCCCTCCCTCTGCATTGCATCTAAAACACAATAGGTTCGCAGCAGCTCTTGGTTTAATTGAGGAGATCTCCACTGGTTTATTTAAAAGGGAAACCTCTCTCGGTATTCCCTTCGGGCTGCCCTCTCCAGTTGGAGGATGGGGCTGACAGTGAAGTTATGCATCTGGAACATTTAACTAGCAAGGGACTCCAACCATTCCAGTGCCGAAAAGTCTAAGAATCCCCATTGATGATTTCTGTTGCTTCTGACTAGCTCTGCTAGTTCAATTACAGATCCAGCAGGTGAGGCTTGAGGGCCTGCCATGCTTGATGGAGGCCTCAGGAGGCTGAGCACTCCCTAGGAGTGAAAGCAGCCTTCCACTGAAATGCTCTTTAGCTTCTTTCGGAAGTCAACACTTTGCAGGAAGCCACAGAGGGTTGCGAGGTGTGGCAGAGCTCCCTCTTCAGAAAGATGGATGATGGTGCTGAGTTTTGCTGTGTCGATGCTTGAAGGAAGTGCTGGAGCATGACAGGTCCCTGGGGAGGAGGCAGGCTACCTCGGCATGCTCTACTGCAGATATTCAAAGAGGGAATTTAAAGAAAAAGAGGCATGAAATCATACCGAGATTGCTAGTAGGTAAACACACTTTCAGCATCTTTTTGGTAATTGTTTTTTACTTCATTATTTTTTTCAGTAGCTTCAAACATTGGTAGCTTGTTTTATTTTCCAAATGCCCTCATCAAAGGCAGTGCTGAGCAGTAATAGCACTAGTGATGACAGTGGGAGATCTTGCTGCGCAGTTTTATTAATGAGGCACAGGATGCCTTAAATCTGATGATTTAAATAGAGAAATAGTCTGCCTCCCCCATTCCCTCCAAGGGCTTTGACTGGAAGGATTCAGGAAGTAAACCCAGGAAGTAAGGATTCATACACAGAGCACACGTATGGATCCCCAGCATGACTTGGTATTTAGTTTTGATTAATTAAAAGAGCAGAGCTTTGACTCTTGGCAGTTCCTGCTTTCTCCAGTTCAGCCTGTGGTGCGTTGTTCAGTCTGGGGTGCGTCAGACGTGCCACAATCTGTGACCTGGAACACTGTTGCGGAAAGTGTAGCAGAAGTGACTGGCCTGTTTGCCTTTTGTGTCTGGGCCCCAGGCGTCAGCTCTACTATGCAAGGTGAGCCAAAGACGCCATCTCTGGAACACTGCCCCAGTGCATTTTCAGCTTCTGAAAGTGCTGCAGCAGCAGCGGTGGTCATCGACCCAAGAAGTCATTGGTCAGAGTGAAAAGTATCAAATGCTGTCACGGGGCTACCTGTCTCGCTGCCCAGCATTTTCCACAGACAGGAGATTCATGTCAAGTTTACTCATCATTGAAAATACAGATTTCGATGATTTCCCGAGAGCCTCTGAAAACTGAATCCCATGCCCAGTCTGAGGCCCTGGCTTGATCACCTGCCCAGAGGTTAGAGACAGAGAGTAAGCAATGGATTCTCTTAGTACGTTGTGACTATTAATCTTTTATTTGATTACTTTCTGCTTAAGATTAAAGGTGCCTGTCCAACTCTAAAGCTCTCCCATCTCAACTCCTAATCGGCGCGGCCAGCATTGCTGAAAGCACGCTGCAGTCAGAATATCTAGGGATGTTTGGAACCCCTCCTGGCCCATCTCTGTCTATCAGATTGAGAAGTGAATGAAGTCCAGGACTCTTCATTTTGACTCTTTTCCCCAAATCCCACAAACATTTGAAGTCACCTGAGGTGAATAAGGCACAGGGCATGGCTCAGAGAAGATCCTCAATGACAAGTAACTGTTGCTATGTGAACTGGTGGCTAGGAAAACTTGCAGGAATATGGAGGGGAGGGGCTGAGACTCATGATCTGATTTTGAGTCCTGCAGAGAAGTGTCCTGCTGAGAAATGTTCTCTTTAAGAAAGACATTCAATTTACCTCCCTTAAGTGAATTATTAAATGATAGAATTTAGGGTTTCAAAAAAGAGAGGGGAGTAGTAAAACTCAGGAAAATTCATGCAACAAACACCAAAGAGGCTTTTAAAATGGCCACCGAGATTGATACGTATATTATTGATATGTATATTATTGATATGTATATTGTTCAGGGACCATTGAAAATTGTTCCTTTACAAGACAAAGAAAAAGTGATAAAGACCACTTTTTAAAATAATAATTTTTGAAGAACGTATTCTCTCTCACATACACTCTCTTTCATCTGTGTATTTTTATATTTCCCAAAGGTATATCATAGAGAAGAACGATGGTTGGTGGCTGGGGGAGGATACAAGAAATGAGCTGAAGGGCAGAGCATCGTCAAAGGTTAGCACCTCCTCCCTCTTCTTGGAGTTCATCAGAAGTTGGAGGCCACAAGGTTAAAAGAAATATCCAGAGTGTCTCTCAAGGAGAATAATTCCCCCTTTAAGTTATAAAAAGGATATTGCTAAAAATAACAAACCTGTTTTAAAACGAACCACTGCTGGAACAGCTATAAAAAAGGTTATTGAGAAAATTACCTTTGTTTATAATGTATTTTCTGCTTTTTATGCCACATTAAAGGGATGAAGTGTTCTATTGAGCTGAGTGATTGTTGTGTGCTTAGGTATGTCTCCCTTTCTCACATCTGTAGAAGCATTTTCTTATTCCGTGCTTGTGTGGAAACGAAGACTGTTTGTAGAGAGAGGGGACTCCTAGATGACGAGGGACCCGGGACTCAACTGACAAGGAATAACAGGAGAACCAACAAATAAGGTTTCTTGCCATCAAAACAATAGAATTATTTTACGCAATGTTTCTGGAGAAAATTCCTGGCACTCTCTAGACTATGTGCCTTATTAATTAAACCTTGTTAAAATGAGGCTAAAAATCATAAGGTATGCTGGCACTGTGGACATACTGGGTTGTAAACAACTACTTAGCTTTTTCTCCTATATCTTTCTTTCCTTAATACTTACTGAAATTCTGTTGAGAGTTTAACAGAAAAAAATATCTGTTTTTCAAAGTCCGTTTTCTACTTGTTACAAGTGCTGTGAAAGGACTTGGTAAAAGGAAGATTAGAATCAATAGCTAAAATACTATACACAATAGCAAAAATGTGGAAGAAACCTAAAAGCCAATCAACAGAAAAAGCCAATCAATCAAAACGTTGGTACTGACACATGAATACATACTCTGAAATATTAAAGGTATAATGATGAATTTATAATAAGCCTCATTGTATGAATGAACTCAGAGGATATCATTCTAAGTGAAATGATTCAATTACAAAAGGACAAATATTATATGAGACCACTATTATAAAAAGTCAAGAAAAGATTTTCATATGAAAAACATTCTCACAATGCTATCCATCAAATATTATAATTATAATGGATAGTGCATGAGAGGGGAGAGGAGGGAACAAAATTCACTGGCTAGAGGATAGATAAATATTAATATTAATTTGGGAAGAGACAAGGCAGCATATAATAGGCAGCATATAATAAGGCAGAGGCTGGTTAGTTTTATTTAGCTCTTAATGACCCAGGCTATATACTATAGACAACCAGGACTTTAGGCTCTGTCTTTTCAAAGTGTACAACATCCTTCATAGGCCACATTAGAAGGAGCCAGTTTGGAACTCTTAATAGCAGATGGGCATTGGCCCTCTACTCAAGTACTCCCTCAACACAAGAACATTTTATTCTAATAACCTGTCATTCTGTGATGCTCACCTTCCAAACATGATTGCTGAAGACAAAATGGGGGTATAAGCAAATATGGTGAAGAAAGCTGATGGTGCCTGGCTATCAAAAGATATAGCATCTGGGGTTTTAAAGACTTGAAGATAAATAAGCGGCCATCTAGCTGAGAAGCATTAAAGTTCACATGGAAGAAGCACACCAGCCCGTGTGATCACAAGGTGTTGATAGGATGAGGTATCAGGCATCAAAGACCCAGAACAAAAAATCATATTGATGTGAATGAGGGGGAGTGCGGAGTGGAGATCCAAACTCATCCGTAGACAATTGGACATCCCCTTACAGAAGGGTCACAAGGAAGAGATGAGCCAGTCATGGTGCAGTATAGCACCAGTGAAACATACAACTTTCCTGTAATTCGTTAATGCTTCCTTCCCCCTACACTCACAACTCCAATTCTACCTTAAAAAAATGGATAGAACAGAGAACCTACACTGGTTCAGATAAGAGCTGGAAACACAGGGAATCTAGGATGGATAAACCCCTCAGGACAAATATTGAGAGTAGCAATACCAGGAGGGGAAGGGGAAGGTGGGGGGAGAGAGGGGGAACTGATCATAATGATTTACCTATAACCCCTCCCAGGGGGATGGACAACTGAAAAGTGGGTGAAGGGAGACATCAAACAGTGTAAGATATGAAAAAATAATAATTTATAAATTATCAAGGATTCATGAGGGAGGGAGGGAGTGTGAGGGAGGGAGGGGAAAAATGAGGAGCTCATATCAAGGACTCAAGTAGAAAGAAAATGTTTTGAAAATGATGATGGCAACAAATGTGCCTGACACAATGGATGGATGGACTTTGATAAGAGTTGTATGAGCCCCAATAAAATGATTAAACAAATAGAAAAATAAGCGAACTGGATTTTATCTTGAATCCACCAATAGAAGATTAAAGAGACTGAAATACTCCCATGAGTCTAAGGTAGAATTGTGTCGGTGTGAGAAGAAGATGACAGCTACTATACCAAGATTATGGATTTGGAAGCCACTGGATTTTGGTTCGAAAGTCTTGTTGAAGGGTGCCCAATAAGTGGCAACTCAAGACTGCCAGATATGTGCTATTTTCATACTCTCTTTTCTTTATTATGACATGCGTAGTCAGGTTCTGCCCTTGGAATGAGCATTATTGAAAGTTTTGCCCTATCTTTAACCCTTATTATTATGTAAACAGAGTCCAGTCATTTGAATTGTTAATTTGCACGAATCAACAACCCGTGAGGGGCGATGTTGGGAGAGTGGAGGGTGAGTGGGTTGGAAAGGGGGAACTGATTACAGGGATCCACATGTGACCTCCTCCCTGGGAGATGGACGGCAGAGAAGGGGGGGAAGGGAGACTCTGAATAGGGCAAGATATGACAAAATAACAATCTATAAATTATCAAGGGCTTGTGAGGGAGGGGGTAGAGGGGAGGGAGGGGAAAAAAAAGAGGACCTGATGCAAAGGGCTTAAGTGGAGAGCAAATGCTTTGAAAATGATTAGGGCAACGAGTGTACAGATGTGCTTTATACAATTGATGTATGTATATGTATGGATTGTGATAAGAGTTGTATGAGCCCCTAATAAAATGTAAAAAAAAACCAAAAACAAACCAACCTGTGCATTTTGGTCTAAAAAACTGTCTTACATATGCATAATTTTTTTCTTTTAAAATTCTATACTATTTGCTAAGTTAATGGTAATATCATAGAGCTACCATAGGCCCATGGAGGTTATCTATAAAGCCCTTCAACACAGTAATAAGGATGTCTTTAAAGTGAACCAAGGGCATGTATAGATCATAGATATATGAATGGATTTTGAGCTCACACTTAATCGTAGCCCTAATCTAAGGAAAAATAGTTTTTATGACATGGCCCTGCTCAATACATATCCTGATGAAGTGATCACCAAGATATGGGTGCTTCAGCAAAGTGTGATGAAGAAAAGCAGATGGTGCCCAGCTATGAAAAAGAATAGCCTCTGAGGTCTTGAAGATTTGTCTTCAAGAGGCAGCCGCCATGTTAAGTCCACATGGAAGAAGTACAACAGGTGATCCAAGAATTGTAACTATAAACTTTCTAGCCTGGAGGAAGGAATAGTTTTAGAGCTTAAGTTCTGAACACCATTTGCCAAAGGCTGTGGATGACTGAAAATCCCAAACCCAATTGCAGGGTCCCCCATGCAGATTAAGCCACTGACAAGTCAACTCTGACTATGGACCATCAATGAGAGAGGCCTTGTTATCAAACCCAGTACATTTTAAGGTGGGTTATTGCAGTATAGTTAAATCAAAACGTGAAACCTTGTCGTTGATCCTCCTCTTGATCCAATATATAATTATTTCAATTTTTAATATTTTCTGCTTTGTATTTGATTAAGTTTTTCTCTGTTTCATTCTGTCATTGTTTGGAGGATGTTTGTATTTTGTTTTGATTTTGTATGTTTTGCTGTATGTGAAGCCCAGGATAAAATAACCGATAGGGGCAAGAATTGGAATAATAGATTCAAAGGAACATTACAGGGGAGGCAGGCAGGAAATGGAGAGCTAACAATGTGTAGAAGGAAGGAGAAATGTTCTGGAATTGATTTGCTGGCCGTTGCACAAGTCTTATGAATGTGACTGAACTATTGAAATGTGTGATATGGGATTTATTTATTGGTGAAGCTGTAAAAAATAAACAAACTAATTTTTAAAAGGCAG
Organism: Tenrec ecaudatus; assembly: GCF_050624435.1. Classification (NCBI taxonomy): domain Eukaryota; kingdom Metazoa; phylum Chordata; class Mammalia; order Afrosoricida; family Tenrecidae; genus Tenrec; species Tenrec ecaudatus. The sequence goes on from NC_134536.1 coordinate 95,713,765, forward strand.
ATAATGTATAACTACTGGTCTCCCCACTCTCAGGGAAAAATAGTTTAAAAAAAAGAACGAAATGATAGGGGGTGAAGTCTGACCACCTCGGGTTTCACAAAAGGGGGAGAAAATCAGACTCCTTATTTGTATCACCCAAGGTCAATTTCTTTGAGGCTGAGCTCAGACATGCCCAATCCTTTCGAATCTGACACCAACTATCCTTCACAAGCACTCTCTACTTTTCAGCTGGGCTACTTTTCAGTTCTATGGCCACACAGAACTCAGTACTGATACAGACAATAATCACGATTATGGAGTTTATTAAGGAAGCATACAGGTTACAAAAGTGCAGGATACAATTGATAGGCAGACTGATTCTGGCCTCTCAGCCATATAGCCCTTGGCCTTGCACAATTTTACAAAGCTCTTTTACAGCTGCCAATACATGCCCAAAGGATATGCTACTCTGCCACAACCTTCAGTTCAAGATAATCAGCTCTAGCTCTGTGGGTCAGCAAACTCAGCTACCCTAGTTAAGTACCTAGAAGGAAGTCTACCCCACATGCCACCTTCCAGCCAGAAGACACTCAATTTTATATGCTCCATGGGATACGAAGTCCATTGCTCCATCTCATGCGTTGGCTCTGGGCTTCTGCTGTTACCAGTGCTTGGCCATATCTTTATTGCTCCTTTAATGTCACAGCTGTCTTCTGGATCAAGGAAGTTCAATGTGCTTGGATTTAGGGGTCAAAAGATGCACTCTCCTCCTGACTCTTTTTCCTTGCTGGTAGTGAGATACCTGTTTTTGAGAAGGCACATGTTTTACCCAGCAGGATGGCAAACACAATGAACCCTATTAATAATCATTCACAATGGAATGAATCCTGTGAGTGTCTCCCTCCACCTTCTCTTATCCCGATCCAGTAGAAAACAGTCATTTGGTTGGAATTAGAGAGATTATGGCTAGAGGAGACACATGAAGTAATTAATGTCTGCAAAGAGTGACGGAAATGGGAAGACATTTGGAAAGAATTAGTTCAGTGGACTAATGGGCCATGCATATACCAGTCTTCATAAATTTTCACCTAATTCACAATAAAGAGCGAAGGAACGACACACCCTGTACTAATACTGTCTCATTCACACAACAGAAAAGAAAATCAAAGGCTGAAATTGCTCAAGTCTATTACCCATAGCTTTACTTCATTAATGTCATGCTCCCTAATGCCACCAGTGACAAGGAGATCTCCGGGCTCAAATAAATCCATAATGAAAATTAACATCTCAGGATATCAATGTCTAAAACAATAGAATTATGAAAATACACATACATTCAAAATGTCATTTTGTCATCCAATAATATCCTGGGGACATTGTGAAACCATGTCAGGCCAGTAAAACAATCAGGGGTGAATAGTTTCTTCAACCAGGAGTCTGATGTTATTTTGTCCTTGGAATGCCAGCAGCTCAGAGCTGGAGGAGCCCTGAGTATACGAAAAGCTCTGTAGGTCCTGTTCTTACCTTCTTAAGTGTCACGGAGCTGGTTTGGACTCACAGTGATCTTATGCATGAAAGAACAAAAGGTTGCATGCTCCCTCACCATCTTCACAATTATTGCTGTGTTTGAGACCCTGTTACAAACACAGTGTCCATCCACGTCATTGAAATTCTAGGCAAACATAATTTTTTTCTTTTTTAAAACATTTTATTAGGGGCTCATACAACTCTTATCACAATCCATACATATACATACATCAATTGTATAAAGCACATCCATACATTCCCTGCCCCAATCATTTTCAAAGCATTTGCTCTCCACTTAAGCCCTTTGCATCAGGTCCTCTTTTTTTCCCCCTCCCTCCCCGCTCCCCCTCCCTCATGTGCCCTTGCCTTGGTAATTTATACATTGTTATTTTGTCATATCTTTCCCTATCCGGAGTTTCCCTTCCCCGCCTTCTCTGCCGTCCATCTCCCAGGGAGGAGGTCACATGTGGATCCTTGTAATCAGTTCCCCCTTTCCAACCCACTCACCCTCCACTCTCCTAGCATTGCCCCTCACACACCTGGTCCTGAAAGTATCATCCACCCTGGATTCCCTGTGCCTCTAGCCCCCATATGCACCAGTGTACAACCTCTGTCCTATCCAGTCCTGCAAGGTAGAATTCAGATCATGGTAGTTGGGGGGAGGAAGCATCCAGGATCTGGGGGAAAGCTGTGTTCTTCATCGTTACTACCTCGCACCCTGACTGACCCATCTCCTCTCCTAAACCCCTCTATGAGGGGATCTCCAGTCGGAAATTTAAATTTTTGAGCTGGCTATTGAATTGCTTAATATGGAATTACTCTTCATATTCATTAACAATTTCATTGACATATAATTCACAAATCATACAACTTAATAGTTCGAGCACCTTAAAAAGAGTTGTTCAGTCATGACCACAACCAAGTTTCGAACATTTTCTCCTCTCCTTGTCCTTGCTGTTGCTAGCTCCACATTTTCACACAACACCCCCATCATACAGCTAGGAAACTACTAATCCAGTTATTGTCTCTATAGATTTATCTACCCTGGATTTTGTATACAGAAAAACATACGAAGCAAACAAGCAAACAGAAACCCAACAATAATAACAAAATAAAAAAAGAAAGACCTCAATCAAAAAAGCAAAAAGTAGTAAAAATTAGAATAAATTTAAAATGGCTCCAAAGGGAGATTAAAAGATGTTAACTTTTAACATAACTATATCCACTTTCCAATGCACTCTGAGAACAAAGCTTTTCACATCTCTGCTCTGTGGTCAGAGGGATTCACCGCAGGCTGAATCCACATGGGGACTCTGCAAATAGATTTTGGGATTTTACTGTTATCTACAGCCTTCTTCATTTATATGTCACATAATCTTGGCAAACATGGCTTTTTGACGAGGTTTAAGGAAATCTGATGATTCACAGCATTGAAAACTTTGTTAGGTTTGTGAGGCACAAATTCAATTTTGGGTACCAGTCAGTGAGTGAGTTAACATGAAAGGGTTTACGTTTCAATTCAGCTTTGAGTTATCTATTCTTTCCTTGATGCAGATTGGAGTATTGGGAAGAAATGGAAATATTTTATTCATGAAAAATAGTGTGAAATGAATGCCTATGGATAATGTAAGCATCACCATCTTTGTCTTACACTTACAAGGGTATGTGATAGTGTTCATTGATTTTTGAAGGGTTAGGTACATTCATAGCTAAGGTTATCATGTAAAGTCAAGTTGAAAGTATTTGGTGGAAAAATCTATTTTGAAAGCTGTGTACATTAATCTCCTTTTCAGAGTTCATTAAGGATTAAGTTACATTTTTCAGTTTATAATTTACTACCTCAAAGAAGTAAACCATATGGTGTAAAAGCTTTTCACTCTTGAATTTAGGAGCCAGAAAATGTCTCTGATGCTCTTTGTCGTGAACCATCAGAGCCATTCCATAGCGAAGGAGCAACACAGCCAAATGAAGTGAAAGCTCAGACTTTCCAGACCAACCTTTCCCTTTAAGGTTACATCAACTCCAACACTTAGTGGCGAAAGACAGGGAACTGTGACGTGGAGAACGCACTCAAGGTTACGGCGATTTTAAGAAACGTCTAAGAGGAACTTCCAGCCTTTGGAATTTGCTGCTATTGCTCAGATCCTTATGCGGGCCATCCATACAACCAAACTCTCTGTTGTCAAGTCAATTCTGACTCATCTCGACTCTATAGGGCAGGGTATCACTGTCCCTATAGGTTTCCCAGGCTGTAAGTCTTTATAGGAGTAGAAAGGTTAGTTTTCTTTGGAGCTGCTGGTGGATTTGAACTGCCGACCTTGAGGTTAGTGGCCCAAAATATATACCTCTTACTCCACCAGTGCTGACCACCACAGGGATAGGATTATCACTTGACTTGTGTTAACCAAACTGTTATTAGGGCTTCCAGGGCTTCTTGAATCTAGAAAAACTCTAGTGAGCCATCTCTTTTCTGATGCTTTCCTTGCCTTACATGAAGTTAGAGGCTCTGTATGGAGTGCTTGCTACAGTGCTGTTTTGTCCTCTGGATATCAGCAGTACAGAACATGGGAGGCCTTGTAGAGGACATTGAGCTAATTACTTATCATCTATCTGACCAGGGGATAGGACTGAAGGGTACCATTCTTCCTATTCACTCTCATATTCTTTTATACTTTTAGAACTACCCAATATACACAAACCCATGTGGATATGTGCAATTTAAAATAGATTATTATCGTGGGTGCGTATAATAATTGGTTGAAAAAAATTTTATGGTACAGTAAGGTTGGACTAATGGAACCTTGTTTTACTGAGCTTGAATTGGCTTGTTTGTCTACTGGGTGCTTCTGCTTTGTTGTGTGTAGCGCTGCTGGCACTGCAGACTGCAAGGTCATTGGTTAAAACATACCAGCTACTCAGTGGGGCAGTGATGGAGCTGTTTCCCTAAATACGTGTAGCCTGGGAAAACCTGTGTAGGGTTGTTCTGAATTAGAATCGACCTAAGGGCAGTGATAGTTTTAAGTACAAACAAGTATATATCCGAGGATGAATCAAAGATTCTATCCAGAAGAGGAGGAAGAGAGAGAGAAAAAAACTGGAAAATGTTAGTCACTCTGTTTGTCCCCAAATGGAATAAGTAGGAAGAGACTGTTAGCTTACGCGTACGAAAGATTTAGTTATGAATTGGCATCGACTTTCTTGCTTTTCTTTCCTTTTTTTTTGGTGTGTGTGTGTACATAGTACATTCTTAAAGTTCTCTTTCCTGACTATTTTAGCCATTTGCTTTATTCTCTTTGAACACTGATAAATAAAGAAGGAAAAGCAGACAGCATTCATCCTGGGAAACTGGGAGAGTTTATTTATGGCAGATCCATGAGTTTTGTATTTAAAGAGAGAGGAAGACAAAAGGAGAGTAATGGATATATATATAGTTAATGCTAAGTGCCTGAGCTGTATTATAGAACTTCTTTCGTAGGTATTTCCACTTCTGGCTAGTTGCTTCATTTTACATCCTGCTCTATGAGGTCAAAATGAACACTATTGTTTATATGTGAGAAAAGGGATGGGAATTTAAAATGGAAAAAATTTATGGTATCTATGCAACCAAATCAGTTTAAAAACAGCCATTCACTCAAATGCCAATGATATCCAATATTTTTCTGTGGCTGCAGATTCTCTCCTCTCTCTTTTCTCACTCTGTACAATAGTTCTGATATCTAGGCCCACGTTTTCATCTACTACCAATGAACTAACGGGTCCCTAGGAAATATTTTATCCAATCTATTCACATGAGCGCACTGAGTGTTGTGTGACAGAGACTAGCAACAATTTGTGGTGTAATGTTTACTCCTTGGGCTGCTAACCACAAGTCAGCAGTTTGAGACCACCAGCCACTCTGCAGGAGAATGAGGAAGCTTTCTACTCCTGTGAAGAGTTACAGTCTGGGAAAACTACAGGGAAGTTCTACTCTGCCCTATAGGATCACTATGAGTTAGAATTGACTAGATGGAAGTGAATTTGGTTTTCACTTATTGCCATGTAGTTGTTTAAAGGAGTAAATATCTCTTTGCATTCTGATGATATTACCTAAGAAATGTTCTGCTGCATTTTAACTTCCTTAACTCCTCACAGCTTATAGCTCTTATTACAAGAAGTCATTATAGTTAGCTTTGCATTTGACCAAGAGTAAACATTAGATTCAGTGAAAAAAACAACAACAACCTAATTAGAATCCACGTATCATAACCAAGTATGGATAACCTTGAGAAAAATGGGAATTCCAGATCATTTCATTGTGCCCATGCGGAGCTTGTAAGTGGATCAAGAGGCAGTTTTGCAAACAGAACAGGGAACACTGCTTGTTTGACATCAGGAAAGGTGTGTGACAGGGTTCTGTTCTCTCACCATTCTTATTCAATCTGTACGCTAAGCAAATCAGAGAAGCTGGATTATATGAGGAAGAAAGGGACAGGAGGAGTGGAGGAAGTCTTAACAACCTGTGATATGCAGATGACACAACCTTGCTTCCTGAAAGGGAGGAAGATTTGAAGCACTTGTTGGTGAAGATCAGCAAGACTCAGCAAGCTCCAGTATGCATTGTAACTCAATGTAAAGACCACATATCCTAACAATTGGACCAAGAGGTAACATCATAAGTGGAGAAAAAGTTGAAGTTGTCATCGATTTTGTCTTGTTTGGATCCACAGTTAATGCTTATGGGAGCAGCAGTCAAGAGATCAAAGGATACTTTGCCTTAGGTAAATTGGCGGCAAAAGACCTCCAGTATTGAAAAGCAAGGATGTTACTTTGTGGACTAAGGTGCACTTGACCCAACACATGGTATTTTCCATTGCCTCATACGCATATGAGAGTTGGACACTGAATAAAAGGAGACTGAAAAGAACCAATGTATCTGAAGTGTGGTGCTGGAGAAGAGTACTGAAAGCACCACGGACTGCCAAAGGTCAAATCAATCTTGGCAAAAGTGTGGCCAGAGTGTTCCTTTGGTGCGACAATGGTGGGACTGTCTTACATCTTGGACATGCTGTCAGGAGAGACCAGTGAGGGGCGGTGAAAGAAGAAGTCCCTGCAGGAGGTGGATTGACACGGTGGTTTAGGACGGCATAGGACCAAGCGGGCAGAGCTTGCTGTGGAAGGTTATGCATATATTCGCGATGGTTTGGAACTGACTGGTTAGCATCTAACCACAATAGCAGACTTCACTGTGAGGAATTTTGACGTACAAGATAGAGTTCTTTCCTTTAGGGGATAAAAAAATCATGCTTCTGTTTAACACTTCCACCTTTGATGAAAACTTGTTTTGACATGTGTATGTGCGCACACACATTGTCTTGGAAGAGTTTGTGGTTGTGTGACTTTGAGTCAGTCCTGTCTCCTATCGAGCCTGCAGGCCAGAGTAGAACCCCTCTCGTCTCCAAGCCTGTAATCTGGATGGGAGTCCTTACCACTCTTTTCTTGGGTGGTGGGACTATTGAATTTGAACAGCAAAGGGCTTAACCACTGTGACACCAGTGATCCCACCCCCACCCCCGGAAGTCATTTATCTCAAATCAGTTAATCCAGTGAAGCATTTTTATGCATTTCCCACAGGTCTAGACAATCAACACAAAGTGGTACCGTTCTCTCATGTATGTAGCAGGGATGCAGCCAATTTGCATCGATGGAAACCTGCCATACATTGTTGCTGTATGGACTCATGCCCCAAAGGAAATGAGTCCATCCCCTGTCCTGCTCTTCATAAGCCATTCTTAAACTATGCTTAGTTATTCACAAGTCAAGGAAGGCTTTATCGTAACAGTGATCTGCTTTGCCTCATTTACCTCTTCCTGTTGTCCGTCAGAGCAAAGCCCTTGGTGTGTGCTTGCCACACTAATTCAAACACTTCCCCAATGAATGGATGCTGCTGGATGTGGGCTTTGTAAATTCGGATCAGAGAAGAGAACAGGACCTCTTCAACGGTGCATGCAGGTCTCTTAGCTAATAGCTTTAACTTTAACAGGACCTCTTCAACGGTGCATGCAGGTCTGTTAGTTAATAGCTTTAACTTTAAAATCTTTCATATATTTTACAGCCTTTAATTTTTTCTCTAGGTGGAGGAAAAAAATCCGTCTCTTAGATGAGTAGCTTCTTTATTGGATTACGTAAACATCTCTTTGTATGACTTGCATTTTCATCATAATTGGTAGCTTTTATTAAAAGAAATATGGTTAGGGATGTGCTTAGGCTTAACGTTAAGGTTAGCATTAGGGATAGGTTTAGGGTTAGTGTTAAGGGTTGATAGGTAGCTTTTGAATTCACTGTTGATTTCTCAAGACTATGTGACCCTTTTAAGTTGGAAGGAATGAAATAAAACAAATAAAAGGGTAATAATCAAACTCGCTTTCGGGAGCAGAGGCAATGAAAGTTTAAGATAATGGATGCGATGTACTTCTGAAACTATCTTATCCAGAGTGACATTGTATTACCTGAACCAGTTTAGTCGTTTGTGATCCAGAGGGGTGTGCTTCAGTTTCTTCCAACTGCTGTTTTAAGGAAATTGTAACTGTTTACTGAAAACATTTGCTTAGAGTCAAGGGAAGGAGCCAAGAGAAATGGGAGAAGCTGGATTGAATTGGGACAGTTTTTATTGGACATCGAAGGAGTACTAGAGGATCGTACCAACTCCAGGAAACATTCAAAAGACGCAATTCAGATCTGTTCAATGTTTCCCCTCCCCTCTTTGAGGGTCCTGGGTTTTCATGCTGAACTTTGGCTCTCAATCTATCTTCCTCTTCAACTCGTAACAACTCTCACTTTGACCTTCACCCAGGCCTGTCTTCCTTGAGAAAAGCTCAAATAGACTTTCACTCATTTGAGCCCCCTTTTCAACCCTTTGCTCTGCCTTCTCTCACCTCCTAAGTGAGACATTCAGCAACATACACCGAGAAAAGGAAGCAAATTTAGAATTTAGACAGCTTCTAAGTTCGAATACCAACATTTCCCCTCTTACTAGCTGTGCAGGGAAGTTGTACCATGCCCCATAGTTCCATGGTGAGATCCGCTCGTCCTTATAGAGATAGCAGAAATAGCTGGAACAAGTTATCAGCTTAGCTATTCCCAGAATATTTTTTCCCCCCAGATACTTAGAAGTGCCTGGAATGCCCAATCTTGTTTGCGGTCGCTTAGAAACACATTCGCTAACCAGACCACTGCAAACAATTCTTACATGTCCCCTCAGGGTCACCTCTCAGAGTCAGGGTCACCTCTCAGAGTCAGGCATGGGACCCCTCATGCCTCTCTTTCTCTCACTTTCCTTCATGCGCATTTTCTCTCTTGACTAAGTTCTGCTTCTTCTAGGCACAGCTCCTTTATCTCAAAGGCGTCTAAGCGCCCTAAATCTTCCCTTTCTTCAGAGCAGGGCAGCTATAGACGGAGCAAACTCGTCTCTTTCTAGTACTGATCTCTTTCATAGACGTGCTCTGATGCAGTACTACCCAGAAGGCACTTCTGTCCCCCGCCCCAGAAGCAAGGATGAGAATCCACGGAAAGGACTTGGGGGGCAGAGAACAACAGACCTTCTGTTCCTCTGGATAAGGGGGTGATGTGGCAGGACGAATCAGTGAAAGGGCACTGAACCTGTTGGTGTCACATGAAAGAGAGAGTCTAAAACAAAGCAAGACAAAAGACAATACACCTCATAGTCACCTTTGATTGTCTTTTATTAGCCAACAAATCCATGACTGCTAGCGAACACTATGCCTACTTTGGGATTAAAATGGACAATATAGTGGGGAGCAGGAGGGACGGGCCAATTGGCTGTGAATCGTGACTGTTGGGAAGTTGTAATCCAGGAGACTGAGGACTCTTTAGTTCGTATGCCTGCTGCTATTGGATAGAGACTCATTCACCACCATCGAGTTGATTCTGGACATTAGTGACCTTCGAGGACAGTTCAGATTGCTCTGTGTGCACCTGGAGCTTAACTCTTTACAGCCTAGATAGCCTCCTCATTCTCCGTGGAGGGACTAGTGAGTTTGAATGCAGACCCTTGTTTAGCAGCTCAGAGTGCAGTCAGGGCTCACTACTGCCATCAGGGCTCCTTGGGCAGGGACATTTAAATGTGTTTTTCTCTAATACCTGGGTTATTTTGAGATTTAAGGAGGAAATGTCCATGCCCTTTATTATTAGTCCTGAATTATTAAAAATGTGTCAGATTAGTTTTTGTCTGGGTATTACATAAGGAGGACATTCAGCTCTTTAGTGACTAGAGTGAATTTGATATGATTATTGGTGTAGGACTTGAGCGACCATTTCCTAGGCAGTATTTTTTGAGTATAATGAAGTTGAAGATTCCTCCTATAAAACTCTTATTTGTGGCTTGTACCTTTTCTTTCTTAATGTAAAGCATTTTCTTCACTAAAAAAAATCACGTTTTTTTCTTTAGCTTAAAAAATATTCTAGTAGCAGCTCTTCACTTTGTCTTCACTTTGTTTTTTTTAACACACAAGGAGAAGCACTAGGTCAGAGGAGATGCTCAGTGAGCAGGAAGCCTGCGTGCTATGAAAGCGCCACTCTGTTCAGTGCGGTTCTGCTGCTTGGCTACTCCCTTGTAGATCTCTACTGAGCATCTCTTATATGTCAGCCGCTCTGCGAGCTGCTACGTATAAAAGGATGAGGAAACCGCTCTTCTGCATGGGAATCCGATGACCTCGCTAAGAAGACAGGTATTCAAAAGAAAAGCAGTTAACATAAAAGTGTAACATGACATAGATAAAAGAATAAGGTTTAAAAATGCTATTTATAGTCAAGGGGCTAGCTTAGACATTGAATGCCGGGCCAATGCTTATCTACTTTAAAAGCAGATGCATCAAATGATGTATAAAATATTTCAAAGGAGTTCTGCATAGGAAGCGACACAGGAAGGTTAAAGATGTTAACAGGCTGGCTCATGCAGGGTCATTTATCAGACCATCTAATTATAAACATGTTGGGCAGGGTATGAAATGCCAGAAGAATGATGCTAATGCTGATAAGCAGATCTTGGAGGAGACAGGAGCTGATGAATGAACTGGAACTCGACAACACATATCCTGTCAGGAAGCAGTGCAGTGGAAAATGCCACGAGGACTTCTTGCCGCACTAGTGGAAATTTCCTTGAAATGGCAGACACACTCAACTGGATTTGGATCTCAGCTCTTTGGTTTGTTTTCTCTGCAAATTGTTTAACTTTCTGAACCTCAGTTTCCTTGCCTCTGCTCACTACTCACTTTACAGAACTTTTTTGGGTATTCATTCATACACAAAATCAATTGAACATCATGATAAACGCTTTTAAAATTAATTTAATTTACACACCAGTCTTCTTATCAAGCAGATTGATTATCCTCATTTTACAGCTCAGCATACAAAAGTCCTTTCCCAGAAACTTATGGCTAGTAAGATGTAGGGCTAGGGATTCCTACATCTGTCTCAGGCCAACCTTCAAACTCATAACAGCTATGTCTTCTTCTGACAAAGTGATAATAAATGGAGGCGCTCCGTAAAGGTTAGTTCTCTTTAACCAGTCATTCAACATTTCATACTTACTATATTCTTGGTAGTAAAGTTAAACAAGGACATGGTAATGTAAAGTGAAACAAGAACATGATAATGGAGTAAAGTTAAACAAGAACATGGTAAAGAGTCAAGTTAATCAAGAACATGCTAATGTTCTTCCAAGAGTAAAGTTAAACAAGAACATGGTAATAGAGATTGCAATTGAGAAATTAGGCAATTTGCTATTTGTTATTATGTTTAGAGATTTAAGGTCATGCTTTCATGGGCCACCCCAGTTAAATGACCTTATAGCATGTTTGGTGTGTCTAGTCTACATCCTAAGAAGCCCTGGTGGTGCTGTTGGGTAATTTTTGGGCTGCTAATTGGTAGGTTGATTGGTGGTTCACTAGTTATCTATCAGCAATGATTTGAGTGTGTTTGTGATGTTACATGGTGTGGTAGTTACATAATCTAGTGTCAATTTGAGAGGATTACAAGTGAAGGGGTGGAGTCTGGCCTATCAATCAAGATATAACCCATGGGGCCTCTGTGTGGGCATGGCCTTCACCTGAGAATTCAGAGAACTCCTATTTTTTCTTCTTGGAAGTGGGAGACACACTGTCTCTCTGTTAACTCCCTTGGAGACTCTCTACTGACAAGACACATGGCACTATGCTGATAGACCCTGTGCCCTGGGAACTGGAGAAGCCATGTGGAGACCCCTGCCAGCGCTGAGATGCTTACAAGGCCACTGGATCCAAAGAGTTTCTACCCACTAGCCTGTGATTGTCCTGCATTAAGTGTCATTGCATGTATTTTGTGAGTCTGAGGAGGACTTTATAGATGGACATCAGACATACAGGCTAATAACAGGCTTCTTAATGTACAATCAATCTTTATATAAAACTCTCTCTTATACACATTTAAGTTTCTATGGATTTGTTTTTCTAGTCTACCCAGACTAACACACTTGGGTTCCAGTGAAGCACTCTGACCAAGACAGAAGAAGAAGGAGAAGAAGAAGAAGAAGAAGAAGAAGAAGAAGAAGAAGAAGAAGAAGAAGAAGAAGAAGAAGAAGAAGAAGGAAGAGGAGGAGGAGGAGGAGGAGGAGGAAATAATCTTGGCATTCTATTTCCAGAAAATTTGCCATCTAAACCTTATGGATTACCACATTGTGTGTAGGGTCCTCAGGAGTCAGGGGTCAACTCGGTGGCAGCTAACAATAGCAGTAGATATGCATATGTACTTATCTATATAGGCCTTGATAATACAGATATGACAAACTCTATGCTTGCTAGGACTCATCTTTAGAATTCTCACTGAAAATGGACCTATAAATGCTGCATATTATTGCTTATATAGTTATAGCTGTATATGTGTAGAATCTTTTAATGCTATATAACTGGTGCCTTACATCTGAAAACTATTGTTTAAATTGATTTTTTATAGCTATAACATCTATAAAATTATCAAGTGTTGAGAAACTACTTCTATGAGAGATGAGGTCTGACCTTTCAGTCTATCATTCTTTATTCTGACAAATAATAGATCACATTATTTTTCTTAAAGATAGTTCTTAAAAGAGCAAAATGCTCCAGGCAGATTTTTTACTAGCTAAGGTAAACCATTCCGTTTTAAGATGACTTCAAGGTTTTATTTCTAGTCGAGGTTTAAACATTATCTCCTGGGAATGATTTCAGGGGTTCACACAGCCTCTGTGGCATCAGAGAACTGAGTCCTTGAGAATTTGAAATTTTGCTCGGCATTTTTTCCATTTTGATTAGCATTCTTTTATGGGAGCTCTGTTCAAAATATTCAGTACTGGTAGCCAAGCATCATCTAATTCTTCTGTTTTCATCACAAAGGAGGCAGCTGTTAATGGAGTCAATTAGTCACACATTGCATATCCCCTTCTTCTTCCCGACTCTCCTTCCTCTGTTGCTCCTGATGAAGACCAATTGCCATGCATTAGGGGCTCACACAAACTTTACAGGCCCAGGGACTACACAGCAAGCAGGAGGCAGAATACCACTGCCAGTGAATGGGTTCTGACTCATAGAACCCCTTTATCCTATCATAGGGGCAAATGACCTCCTCTTGCTCCCAAGGAGAACCACTTCTACTGTCTTTCTGAATCCCTACTTCTACCTATATCAACATCGTCTACATTCCTGCAACACAATGCCAGAATTATGCAGGAAAACGTTGTGCAAACCAGAGAACATATTTCTGAATTTCAGGCAAAAAGAACAGTGCTAGTAAAGAAGGAACTTTGGGGATTGTAATGAAAGGATAAGTGGGAGTGGGCCAACCAAGTAATGGTTGAAAAGATGCTTCAGGAAGAGGGAACAGCATGTACGGAAAAGGGCATGGAGGTGTGAAATAAGCTTAGCAAGTCCAGGGCAGCGATGGTTAGGAAGTGAACTGGAGAGGCAGTGACACTACTGGTCATTTTTTTTTGACACTACTGTCATTTTATGGGAGTCTCTTTACACCTCTGGGATTTTCTTCATTGGGTAGACTTCAGTAACAAGAGCAGAAATAGGCAGAAACATGGACAAAGAAGGATCAATATTAATTTGATGGGCATATACTCCCAAAAACAGGGGGAAAAAGTCAATTAAAAAGACATATAACAGAAGATTCATATAATCAGTAGGTTGGTCACTACTCTGAGAATTCCTGGTTAAGATCTTTGCTCTTTACTGAGGGCAGACTGATGATTAACACAAGTTTCACATCATTGTTAGGAATCTTTAATGTTCATGCATATGCATGCATATATTCAGGTGCTGAGCATCTACTATGTTTGAGATATTAGTGTTACCAGCTTGGTTTCATAATATGTATTCTGGAATTTAAAGTTCGGCAAGGGCAATGAACAGGCCCGATGACTCCCAAAGAAGCGTGGCATTGCCTTTCGGGCCGCGAGCACGCGACTGCGTTCCTAGTTTCCAGCCCTTCTTGTCTGAGTCATGCTTTCACGCATCTTGGGTTTTAGCAATCCACAGCTCCTGGAGACAGACGCTTCCCTCACCAGGTCAGCCCTACCATGCCTTGATGGGAAGGTGTCCCCGAGTCTTCCATTTATGGGAAGGGGACCAGGCAAATGGTCCTGGTTTTTAAGTTATTTAACTCTTCCAAATACTAAAGACATGAGATGTTGATTGAAGATCTTGGGGATTTTCTACCTTAACAAAATGATATCACATTTTCCCAGGTATTTAATTACATGGATTCCCTTGGTAACTTGCTTGGGTGAGACTGAAACTGAATTAGAGACAAAAATACAAGATGAAATAAATCTAGAGAAAAGCTGAAGGTAGTTTTCACTTCTATTAATTAGCAACAAGCTAACACAAGCAAAGTCAGCTGTCTGAGTCAGACATATGGTTTTATCTGCCTCTAGTGCCATTGCTTTCAAAAGTATTGAAAGTTGCTGCTATTGTATTTAAAAGTACATTTTAAACAAACAAATAAGCATTAATATCTCATTAGGAGTAATAATATATCTCATTTTGATGGGTAGATTATTTTATAAACAGCAAACTAATAATTTAACATTTAAAAATTGTTGCCAAATATTAATAAATTTTATACAATGAAAATGTTTACTTAGTTTGGAAAAAGAAGTTAAAGTCATTTTAGGAAAAAGCAGTATTACATAATATGATTTAAAAATCCTCTGCATCAATAATATTTTTCATATTACTAGAAGAATACATTAACACAGTTTATCCCAATGTATGAGATGACTTAATTCTTAAGGTAGAACATAATGCATGTGTTCCAAAGCTTTGCTGCAGAATTATATGACTCAAAATGATGACTTTCCAGGTAATGATGAACTTCCAGGACTTTCTCAGTTGATTTATCCTTCTACAAATATTATATTTTCTTTCAGAGAGTATTCTAGAAAACTTGATTTTCAAGTTATTCTAAATAGTAATCAATGACTCTATATTTTTATCAAAATAATCTTTTTTTTTTCTAAAATAAATTCAGATACTTAATCATCTAAATATATTTGATTAGCTACACAAGAACATGGCCTTGTTGTAATGATGCATCTAGACACCAAAGTGGACTCATGTCCAATTGGGCTTGTATGCTAATTGCTGATTTTTTTTTTACTGTAATCAATTTCCACACTAAACTTCTAGTACATTATGCCACATAACCATTCAAACGCATGCAAAGATCGTCTTTGATTATGAACATATACAAACTGTGAGGTTCAAGATTTTCTGAAACCTTGTGTCACCTTCCTACCTCAGCCATAAGATGCCATTGAGTTGGCTCCGCCTCGCGGTGCAAGGAAACCCAGCACCACTGGGTTCTGTGCTGGCCTCACAATTGTTCTTACGGTGGAGCTCACTGTTGCAGCTGCTGTGTGAATCCATCATGGACAGTCTTCCTCTTCTTCACTGCCCCTCTACTTTACTGAGCACGAGGTCCTTCTCTAGGGACTGGTCTCTCCGACAACGTGTCCAACGTTTGTAAGATGAAGTCTGGCCATTCTTGACTTTAAGGAGCCCCCAGGCCTCCCTTCTGCCCAGACAGATGTTCTTGTTCTTGTGTCAGCATCATCATTCAGATGCGGTGGGCCTTCGGAGGTCGTCCTTATGCAGTGTCCAACTTTCACTAGCATCTGAGGCAATTGAAAGTACCGTGTCTTGACTCAGGCATGCCTTAGTTTTCCTTTGAGAACTAAGGACCTTTGCTTTTCAATACTTTAAAGAGGTCTCGTGCAGCAGATTTACCCAATATCCTTTGATCTCTTGGCTGCTGCTTCCATGAGCATTGCTTATGGATCGAAGCAAGATGAAGTCTTTGAAGGCTTCAACCTTATTTCATTTATCATGATGTTACCTATTGGTCTTCTTTACATTGAGTTGTAATCCATACTGAAGACTGCAATCTTCTATCTTCATCAGCAAATAGTTCAAGGCTTCCTCACTTTCAGCAAGCAAGGTTGCACTATCTGCGTAGCAAAGTTTGTTAATGTTTACTCCAATCTTGAGGGTGCATTCTTCTCCACATAATCCGGTTTCTCCGGTGATGTGCTCAGTACACACATTGCCTAAGTATGCTGAGAGGATGCAACCTTGATGCGCACCTGACATTATTTGAAACTGTGGAGCATTCCCTCGCTCTGCTCATGCAACTGCCTCCTGATCTATATGCAAGGTCTTTGTGAGTACAAGTATGTGTTCCAAAATTTCCGTTTTTTCCCCTCAAGACTGTCCATTTTTTGTTATAATCCTTACAGTCTAATGCCCTTTCAACAGACTAAACACAAACAGAAATGTTTGCTTGTGGTTACGCATCACCAAAGGTGTGGATTAGAGAGACCTGGTTCAAGATTCACAGACCAGATAAGAACTAGGTCAGAAACAGATCGCGGACTAGAGGATTTTTCTGGAGGTGAAGTAGCTATGCAGCTTGTGAGGATGCCCAACCTTCTCTTGAACCACAGGTGGTGGAAGATTCAATCAGGCAGGACTCCTGTGCCGAAAAGAATCCAGTGGTCAATACCAGAGAAGTGAGAAGGAGGGACAGGAATTGGTTCAAGTCACTAGTTTGAGAACAAGATCAGTTTTCTAGGTCACAGGAACAAATGCTAGACAAAGTAGCTGGTTAGAAATAAGAAGCCAGAGATGCTTCCCAAGGAAGTAAAGGACAAAAAGGCCCGGATTAGAATATTGTTGGCAGAGACGGAGCAGCAGTAGTGTGGGATTCAAGATATCATGAAAGGTCGCTAGAATGTGAGGTCTGGCTTCTAGGGTGACTTAATGTCAAGCCTCGTCAGGTGGAAGGGCTTGGATTGTAGGTGTACTTCTTGTCTTAGTCAGCATTGGTTCAGGGATTAAGGTAAAACTGAACCTTTGGGGGTGAATTATCAGAAAATCAGATGTGGGAAATTAAGAATATCAGAGGAAGAAGTAATGACCAGAGCTAAGGCTTCCCACCTTGCCTCCTACTTTTCTAAAATGCCAGGGGCTCGACAAGATAACATCCACCTTTAAAGTTCCTAGAAGATTTTCTGCGTGTACGAATATTCGTCTTTTCCCCAAACTCTTATTCAATGTGCGTGCTATTTTTGCCTAAGTAAAATGGTCTTCCCTGTGGTTAGCAACTGCATTTAGTTCCACAACATATACTGAGGAAATCCTTCATGCCAGGCATTCTGCTAAAGAAATAACGCACCTCTCCTGAGAATTTGTCTAAATTCCACTTGTCTTTAAAATCTTCCTCCTGGACTCTTACTGTTTACTCTTTCCCATTGAACTTCTTAATCAGACTGACGTGTGACATTTTATATTCATAGTTATGTGTTAGTATTAAACTCCCAATGTAGATGAGTCCCTTTCCTTATTACTGGGGTGGAACTTACTTAAGTATAGATATTGTACATTAAAACTTATTTCCACCTATGTAGGTAAGCCCTTAATAAGTGCTTATTGATTTATTGACTCTTTTAGTCCTAAAGTGGCTATCAATTTCAGTGGCTATAAATTTTGCTTGTCACTAGGGCCTTTGCATTAGCTTGTGTAAATATATTTTGTCAGATATTTTAAAATCCATTTAAAACATTTGCATTTTAGAGTAAAGGGCCTTTAACTGTGAAACTACATCTCTCTAATAAACAATTCTACCTTCAGCATAATGTTTATTTATATCTTTAGAATTAATGTAGAGGATGGCTTAATTTTATAGTCTAATTGGCATGATTTGCTTTTAGGGTCTAATGGTCTATTTAAAATTTGTGGCCTTACAGAGTTGAGGAGAATTACCTGATTTTGCATGTATAATTGAAGAGCTCAACCTTAATACAATGTTAACTTGATTGTTTTTGTTTTGTTTTATTGCCTGAAACATTATTGCCCGTATAATTAAATTCATACTGATGAGTTATAGCATATTAAAAATTTAAACAATTATTTTAATTAGATATTGAAGCAGGGTTGTGGAGTCGTTAATGAATCATACTAGAATTTAAGATAGAAAAGGGGATTCAAACAAACACCTTGGTCAGCTAAGGGAAAATTATAATTGAGAAAGTATAATCCAAATAGAAGTTGGCTGTAGGGGTTCAATACATAATACAAGAAGCAATTATGCTGGCTGAAGAATTATGCCACTATGTTTTTTTCCCCCCAAATTTAGATTTTTTTCCCTTAAAAATTAATCATCTTGATAGCTCAGGCTAAACTTTTCCAGTGCTATTGCATTCTGGGGGATACTTTCCTTCATAACAAAATCTGACTAACTTTATAAGTATAATAATCCTTGAGCAGACTTTTCTTTTTTTAAAAAAAACATTTTACTAGGGGCTCATACAACTCTTATCACAATCCATACATATACATACATCAATTGTATAAAGCACATCTGTACATTCTTGGCCCTTTTCATAGTGTGAAAGAAGTCTGGAAAAATAGAATTTGTGTGACAAGTTATTTTTATTAGTTGCTGTTAGATAAGGAATCTTGGAAAAAATAATCTTCATTGAAATTATGCTTTCATTCCCTCTCACTTTTGCTGTGTGTATTTTATTTTTCAAGCAGTTTTAGTGACATATAATTCACATAATAGTTCCAGTCAATTTAAAAAATGTATAAAATGATTGAATTATTGAAATGGATGACATGTAGATTAAGTGCTAATGAAACCATTATAAAAAAGGAGTTGTACAATCATCACAACAGTCAATTTGGGAACATTTTTTGTATTCATTTTTATTAGCTTTCCATCTCCCCGAGATTCTCCTGCCATACCCCCCAGAAACCATTACTTAAGTTATTGTCTCTATAGATTACCCAGCCTGCACTTCATATACAGGAAAAAATTTGCAAGCAACAATAACAACAAAATAAAATAGAAAAGCTTCAATAGAAAATAAAATAAAAGATATTAAAAACTAGAGCAAATTAAAATGGGTCAAATTGGAGATGAAGTGAAAAAGTTAAAATTTAACCTAGCTGCATCTGCAATAATCTACTTTCCATTAACTCTGCTTGTCAGTAAGGCTAATAATATGCCTGGTCTATGGTCAGAGGGGATTCACCAGAGCCTTAATTATGTATGTTTCCCTTAACGTTTGTTCTTTTTCTTTTGTTTCGGTTTAAACTGAATCAACTTTAAAATGTGTCAAAGGGGCTATAAAATGGTACAGTATTACACAAAAAATGTGCTGAAAAACGGGTTTGGCTTATACATGGGTCAGTGGTACCCCAGCGAGGTATAACATCTCGCTGCACCCCACCCACCTCCACCCCCAGTAATAGGACAAGCGCCCGTTTTCTCGCTGGTGATTGGTGTTTCTCTGCTGTTCATTCAAAGCCCCAATAACACTGCAGGGCTTTGAATGTTTGTTTACTCACATCTAACCAATCAGAGCCATCCTATGATGTGTATCACTGAATAAGTCTTTTAAAGACCGTGTGCGAAGGATGTGGCATGAATGGATGTCATCTGGTCAAGCCCGAGTAACAAAAGGAGGAAATCTCATGACACCTGACATAGAGTTAATAGCAAAGTGGGTTCGAGATGCATGGGAAGACATCCCAGAAGCCATGGTGCAATGTGCTTTCCAGAAATGTAGTATTAGTAATGCTACGGATGGCAGTAAAGGCTGCACTTTGTATGAAAATGACAGCCGTGATGGTGATGATGGTGATCTCAGTGAGGACAGCGTCTATGATGCTGCATTGGGATACGGATGATGATGAGAAATCCAGTTTTGAAGGATTTTAACTCTTTACATTTTAACTTGGTTGCTGATTAAGCTCAGGGAAAAGTCCTCTTAAGGTATCATTGTTGATACTTTATTGTTTTTGTTGAACCCATTTTCCACTTACTGTGATGGTTTACTAATGTTAAATGACTTGTCCTTTTATTTAAAATCAATATTTAAATACATTATCCCACTGATGTCTCAATTTTTAGTAATTTTGTTTTCATTTGTTTTGATTATTGAAACTCACCAATAGCTTCTGCATTTTCCACCCTAGGCTTATACTCGAGTCAATCAGTTTTTCTGTTATCCCAGGTAATAATTAGGTGCCTTGGCTTATACTCGGGTTGGCTTATATTCGAGTATATGCAGTAACTACATCTGCCATAATTGACTTTACAGTGCTCTCTGTCCAATGAGAAGACTATACACATCCCTCAACCTTGGTCAGAGGGTTTCCCTGGAGGCTTAATCCATGTGGGGACACTGTCTAACCTTCTGCAAACTGGGTATTCACAATTTAGACTCCAGTACCATAACCCTCCTTGGGATTTGGATTTCATTATTTATAATCCTTGGATAACACAGGTTGATGTGCATCTTCCATGTGGACTTAGTTAATGCCTGACTTAGATGGCTGCTAGTTTGAAGACAATCCTTTAAGATCCCAGACCCTATTCTTTCTAATAGCCTGGCACCATCTGGTTTCTTCACCATATTTTGCTATAGCACCCATATCTTCAAAGATCTCTTCATGAGGGCAGACTTCAAGCAGGGCTATGTCACGAGAACTGATTGTTCTTAGATTCCGGATGGACTCAAGTGTGACTGCCAAATCCATTCATATATATCTATGGTTTATGTAGTTTTTTGCTTCACTTTAGAGCTATCATAATCATTTTGTGATATCTCTCTCTCCCCCCACCCCCTCCCTGTCCCTCTCCCTCTCCCTCTCTCTGCCATGCTGACAAATCAACTCACTGCCCCTGTGGGTTTCTGAGATTGCAACTCTCCACAGAAATAGAAAGCCCTTCTCCCAAGGAATGGCTGGTGGTTTTGATCTGCTTATCTTTTGGATTTAAACCCAAATTGTGACCACAATGCCAGCTGTATGCTTTCTTTTATCGAGAACATTATAAATAAGGTAATGATATTAATCATGTCATTAATTATTAATTTGATGAATGGTATACAATTTATAATACTGTTGAGAAAAGGAAATTATACAAGTATAAGCCAGCTATGACTTGCGATACATGAATTGGTGACTTGTCCAGGTTAAAGTATTAAGTGACTGGCATTATTTCCACAAACAATGGGGGTTGGTAATAGGACAACATTTTTCAATAACGTTCATTCACAAAAGCAGAACCATGCCTACTAGATTAATACATGTCATAAGAAAGCAAGGAGGGCATTAAAATGGTAAATATATGGCAGTCCAGGCCACCATTCAGTGGGCACCCTCAAGGCAAGAGATCCAAACCAAAGTCCAAAGACAACTGATTCCATAACCATGTGCTAGCAGTCATCTGTTTCTTCTCAGAATTGGATTGGGAGATTCAGCCTTCAGTCCAAAGGCTATGGGTGAGTTTGAGGTGAAGCCTGGTTCACTCAATGGGGTTTCCACATCGAGTCCTTCTGATGTGGCCTTTGAAAGATGCTGTGTGACTTATTGTACTTTTCTATAAGCTTCAAGGACATCAAAGAGCTACAGCTCTTTGAAGATAATTACTGGTCCCTAATTTTCAGAAGGGCTCAGTGAGGATGTCTCCATATTTTTGTGTTGAATCCTAGATCAACACAGAGCCATATTTGTCTTGTCAGACGACTTGTTTATTTATTCATTTATTTTAAAAGTTGGACTTTCTTCTACAAAGCGCACTAGCTTAATTTGCATTCTTTGAAAATATAGCTGCATATTCTTCATAACAATTACTCTTTTTGAAACCAAATAGCATTTACAGCATCTTGTTATGCGACTTTAGTTATTTCTTCTCTTTGTTTATCTAGCAGTTGAGTGAAGGATGAAATCTACTTTTTCTCATCCATTTTGGAAAGGACTTTGTATTTAATGAGGAGCTACGTGCTCAGGAAGGACCCCTCATGGCGCAGTGGGTTAAGTGCCAGACTGGTGGTAATGACCAGGTTATTGATTTAACTTGGTCTGCCAGAGAAAGCTGTGGTGATCTGCTTCCACAGAGCTTTACAGTTAAAGAAACCCTAAGGGGAAGTTACATACTTTGCCCTATATGGTCACTATGAGTTCTAATTGTTTACATGGCAGTAAATCTGGTGTGCTTTGGAGGTATCCTTGTGGTTCAGGGCATTGGGTCTTGGGCTCAGGACAGAAAGGCAGGTGGTTGGAATTCAATAATCCCTAGATGGGAGAAAGAGGAGGCAGTCAGCTTCCATAAAGTGGGTAGTTCTCTGTCCTGCAGATTTTATATGAATTGGGATGGGTTCCACAGCAATGGGCTGACTCTGGTGAGTGTGCGACTGCTAGCTGCAAAGATGATTGGCAGGAAAAAGACGTGATTGTTTGCTTCCACAAAAATCACCATCTGGAGGAGAAAACAATGGGACCCGCAGTTCCAGGGGGAAGTGGGGGGAAAGGAAGTGGTGTTAACAAACCCAGGGACAAGGGAGCAACAAGTGATCCAAATTGGTGGTGAGGAGGGTGTGGGAGGCCTGGTAGGGCGTGATCAAGGGTAATGTAACTAAGAGGAATTGCTGAAACCCTGGTGGGGACTGAGCATGATAGTGGGACAGGAGGAAAGTCAAGGGGAAGAGGAAAGAGCTGGGAGGCAAAGAGCATTTATAGAGGTCTAGATAAAGTCATGTATATATGCAAATATATTTATATATGAGGATGGGGAAAAAGATCTATGTGCACATATTTATAGGTTTAGTATTAAGGTAGCAGAAGGACATTGGGCCTCCACTCAAGTACTCCCTCAATGCAAGAATACTTTCTTCTATTAAATTGGCATTCTATGATGCCCACCTTCCCGACACAACCGCTGAAGATAAAGTGGGTGCATAAGCAAATGTGGTGAAGAAAGCTGATGGTGCCCAGCTATCAAAATATATAATGTCTGGGGTCTTAAAGGCTTGAAGATAAACAAGCGGCCATCTAGCTCAGAAACAACAAAACCCACATGGAAGAAGCACACCAGCCTGTGTGATCACGAGATGTCGAAGGGATGAGTTATGAGGCATTAAAGAACAAAAATCATATCATTGTGTGCTCACCTCCATGATACGATCGCTGAAGACAAATGGGTGAATAAGCAAATGTGGCGAAGAAAGTGGATGGTGCCTGGCTATCAAAAGATATAGCGTCTGGGGTCTTAAAGGCTTGAAGGTAAACAAGCGGTCATCAAGCTCAGAAACAACCAAGCCCACATGGAAGAACACACCAGCCTGTGTGATCACAAGGTGTTGAAGGGATCAGGTATCAGGCATCATCAGAACAAATAATCTTACCACAGTGAATGAGAGGGGGAGAATGCGGAGTGGAGACCCAAAACTCATTTGTAGGCCACTGGACATCCCCTTACAGAAGGGTCTTGGGGAGGAGACGAGACAGTCAGGGTGTGATGTAGCAACGATGAAAAATACAACTTTCCTCTAGTTCTTAAATGATTCCTCCCCCACCCCACACTATCATGATCCCAATTCTACCTTGCAAGTCTGGCTAGACCAGAGGATGGTACAGATAGGAACTGGAAACACAGGGAATCCAGGGCCATAATCCCTTCAGGACCAGTGGTGTGAGAGTGGCAATACTGGTAGGGTGGAAGGAGGGTGGGTTGGAAAGGGGGGACCGATTACAAGGATCTTTATGTGACCTCTTCCCTGGGAAACAGACAACAGAAAAGTGGGTGAAGGGAGACGTCGGGCAGGGCAAGATATGACAAAATAATAATTTATAAATTATCAAGGGTTCATGAGGGAGGAGAGAGCAGGGAGGGAGGGGAAAATGAGGACCTGATGCCAGGGGCTTAAGTGGAGAGCAAATGATTTGAAAATGATGAGGGCAATGAATGTACAAATGTGCTTTACACAATTGATGTATGTATGGATTGTGATAAGAGTAGTATGAGCCCCTAATAAAATGATTTTAAAAATTACAGTCTTAAAAAGCCCACGGGGCAGTTCTATGATGTTTTACAGGGTTGCTGTGAGTCAAGATCAACTTGATAGCAATGTTTTTCATGAATTTGTATTAACGTACTTGGGATCCTAGGGATCATCGGAGGGAAGCCTTCTTCTCCTGTCCCCTGTCTGGTAGAAGAGGCCACACAGACAAGTGCAGCACTCAGAGGTGGGAAGGGCTAATGCGGCTCATGCTGGACCGAATCGATTTCGATTCACAGGGGCCCTATGTTACAGAGTAGATCTGCCCCATAGGGGTTTCCAGGCTGTAATATTTATAGGAGCCAATATTTCCCCCATGGCTTGAACTTTCTTGTTTCCAGCCCAACACTTAAGTTTCTGCACCATCATGCTCTGTCGAAGTCATCTGTCATAATGACTTGGAAAGTCTTTCAAGGACACACCCCTCTGCAGGCTGCTGTCCACGGCAGCACTCCTCTGGGAAGAGATGGGTCTGAAGAAATAGAATATGGATGAAACTCCAATAATAATAATGATAGTAAAGCAATGACTGGCTTTTAAGTACCTGTTATGTGCCAAGCACGGCGCTCAGCACTTTCCATGTATCATTTTGCCAATATTTAAAATATTTTTTAACATTATACTCATGCTCTGTCTCATTAGGAAAAAAACCAAATTGTTATTCTAGTTCAGTCCTTTTCTGGTTTTAATAATGAAGGCTATTTTGTTTGTCTTTCTGAAAATTTCTAGGGAAGCAACCATGCATCCTAAATCGACCACAGATATGAAAGCAAAATGTTATTGAAAATGATGACAAAACCATTTTATTCTATTAAACACTTTTCCACTTCCCAAAGGGAGATGTAACTTCATTAAGCCTGGATATAATGCATCAATGAGAAATCTTGGGTATTATGCCTATTGTTTTGCCTCATTTTTCTTTTCAAACAAGATTCGTGCAAGTCCTTCATTTATCCACCTTTATTATTCTGGTAGCTGTCTGTTTTTCAAAGAACAATCAAAGAAGTCTTTTTGAAATACAACCCTGCATATGGTATCATTCTTTCAAAAAACATCATACGATGTTTACAGAATGAAACCCAAATTACTTAGAATGATATTTCGGCCTTCGTTTTCTAGCGTCAGCACACCTTTTGCATTTTTTTCATTCATTGCTCCACTAACTCCGGAGTCTGTGATAGTCCAAAGTTAGCCTTGTGTTTGCTGCAGCATTTGCAACCATAGAGCCCAGCCTTAAATGCTCCTTATGCTGATTGTGCGCCTTTCAGTTAAACCTTTTCTCTGCTTACGTGTCCTCTGATTTATAAATGAGGATCATTTTAGCATCTATCTCACTAGATTACAATGGGAATTAGATAAATGAATCAGTTTATGTAAAGCACTTAGGATTGTACCTGACATTAAGAGACTGCTGTGCAAATGCCATTTATTATTTTGATCTCTATTCTTTTGAAAGCAGCCTTGGTGATGTGTTGGATTAAGCATTGAGTGACTACTGGAAAAGTTGGTGGTTGGAACGCACCAGTTGCTCTGCAGAGGAGAGGCGAGGCTGTCGGTTTCTGTAAAGATCTACAGCCTCCGAATGACTCCTTATGGAGCAGTTCTACTTTGACCTCTAAGGTCATGACGAGTCAGGAGGGATTCAACCACAGTGGGTTTTATTTTGACCTACTGTTATTTGGCCATGACTCCCATTTCCACCTCCCAGAATCTGTCCTTTGAGATACAGTTCAGATGCTGTATCCTTTATTAATCTTCCTGGACTTACCCCCGTATTTTATCACCCTTTTGTTGTAATCCCCTGACTTACTACATTCACAGCGTTATCATGGTAACATCACATTCTGTTTGTACATGGTGCTTTATTTTCCCATACTGCACACTTCTGAATTTGATAATTCTAGACCAGGAAGGTAAGGGTCAGTATGTTGATAATATAGCAAAGGTTCAAGTTTCACAAATCTAGGTCGAAAAGAAGTGCAGGGTGACCCAGGGGAGATTATTTAATGCCTTTAATACATAGTTTGCTTATTTTCAAAATAAGTTCATTATAAAGACAAACAGAAAAGCAACAAACCAAACCAGTATTCAGTCATCAGACTCTTGGTGTCCCAGACCCATGTGCTTTAGGGGAACACGAGCTCCCTGGGGTTCCCAATGCTGAGGTATTTTGGAATTGGGTCACTGCCAGCGTTTTCTAAGGTGTCCCAGTGGATTTGAACGGCCAACTTTTCATTCAGCAGCTCTGCTCAGCACCCAGGGCCTCTTGAGTAAGAAAAAGTCCCAAAGTTATTTTCTTATGCAATATTGACTTCAATTTCAATGTTTTTTGGCACATATGATAGCCATTTGCCATGCATATTAGTTTTTTCCCCTATTTCCTTCTTTTAAAATTTAAGCAACCATGACAATTTAGAGAGATTGGATTTAAAAAGTTGTGCAGATTTCCTTAATTAGCAAAGTTAACATCGTGGTATACATTGTTCCCAAACGTGAAATCAGTTTATCTGGGAAAATGTTCTCTTTCTTTGTTTCTATGACATGGTCTTGCTTATTGTTAGGAAAGCTATTAATTACAGTCCACAAGTCCTCTCCAAAGAGTCTTTCCAGAGACCAATTTACCGATGACTGGTGAAAATTAAACCTTTCATGAGCCAGAGTCCCAGCTGAACAGTTGTGGATTGTTTTAAATCCTAGACATTCGGAAGCTTCATGATTTAATCATTTTTGAGGACTTATTTCAGGAGTTAACTTACTGAAAGCCTACTCAGTAAAATAATTTTTTGTTATGCCATTTTCTGTAAAAACAGTTTTTACAAATCAGTTAATATTCCTGCTTAGTGTAACTGACTATGAACACAGCCCAACATTTCCTGTATACCTTCAAGCTATCCTTCAGCTAGGATGAGAAAGAGTGTATTATTTGTTGTTTGCATTTTTCAGATAAAGGAACTTAAGAGTTGGGAAGTTTAAGATAAATGGAAGAGATTCATCCATAACAAATTCATTGATATCTGTTAATTTGTAGTGTTTCTTAAATAAAGTCCCCCACCGCCCCACTTAGTGCTGATTATTTTTTTCTCTCCAAATATTTTTTCTCAACTATGATTGACTGGGGAAATAAGCAAAATGTATGTTTTGGGGAATTTTAATTTCAACCATTATTTTATGCCTTTAAAAACATTGACAGTTGTTTTAGAGACAAAATGGAAGAGTGGCATAAGCAAATATATTTATTACTATGTTATTGCTTCTCAATATATTCTCCATCTAGGTCTGAAGGTGGTATTTCCACAGGGGCAATTGTACTCTGTTTTATAGGGTTGCTCTGAGTTGGAATCAACTCTGTGGCAGTTACATAATCTGGTGTCAATTTGAGGATTAAGAGTGTAGGGGTGGAGTCTAGCCAGTAAATCAGGATATAGCCAATGAGGCCTCTGTGTGGGTATGACCTTCTCCTGAGGATTCTGGGAATTCCAGTTTTTCCTCCTTGGAGGCAGGAGACACTCCCTCTCTCTATTCACTTCCTTGGCTGACTCCTGTGGTGACACCCCTGAAGAGAGATATCCCTGTGGAGAAAAACACATGGAGAGAGGCTGATGGAGCCAGACCTTTGGAGCTGGAGAAGCCATGTGGAGACTCCTGCCAGTGCTGAGATGTTTATGCAGCCACTGGATCCACAAGACTTCCCACTTATTACCTGTGATCTGTCTGAATTCGGTGTCATTGCATGTGTTCTGTGAGTCAGAAGAGGACTTTATAGATTGGTATTGGACATATGGGTTAATATGGGACTTATGGGCTTGATCTGGACTGGGCGGGATTGTTTTCTCAATACTCAACTGTTCTTGTAAAGCTCTTTCTTATACACATATGAGTCTCCATGAATTTATTTCTCCAGTCCACCCGGACTAGCAAACTCATTGGTGGGGGTTTTGGATTTTAAAGAATTGGTTTTAAAAGAATTGTGTGGTTTCACATTTATAGCATTTCAGCATGGCAGTTTTGGCATCATCCTGGGGCTTGAATCATATTTCCTATAAATGGTCTTTGAATTTTAGAGAGCCCAAATCAGTCTGACAGGGGGCAGTTTGGGCTATATGGTGGGTGGTTCAGGGTTCCCAGTGAGATTCCCACAGGAAAGCATTTGCTTCCCTCAAAGAATGTGCAGCTGCATTGTCAGGATGGCAAAGTCTCCGGGGAACATTCCTGGACTTCTACAAATGCAGTTTCCTTTTTATTTTTTATTTTTGCTTAGCAATTCTTTACAGTAAGCCCCCGTGATTCTTCTGTGTTGTTCAAAAAGAAGTACAAATAATACCATACCCATTAGGCATTCCAAAAACAGTGTATGATCTTCTAAGCTGACCTTGCATTTAATTGGCCCCAGAAGGTTCCCTAGGAAGTCACTGTTAGGATAGGAACCTTTACAAAAGAAGACACAGTAATGAGGCTAAGACAAATGTATTACTGAGAGAATCTGTCCACAGCTAGCTACTCCTTGCAGAGAAAGTCTAAGACAGGCCAACCAAACCATTTGCGGTTGAGTTAGGCTCGTGGAAGCCCCATGTGTGTTAGAGCAGACTTGTGATCCTTAAAGTTTTCAACGGCTTCTATTTTTGCAAGTAGTTCGCCAGGCTTTTTTCCTGAAACTCTTCTGGGTAAACTGGGGCCACCACTCTTTCCATGAGCAGTGAAGGGCATTCAGTGAGAAATAACTGGGAAGGGAGATGGGGATTTCTGATCTCCTCTTTCTTCCCTAGTCCCACAAGGCAAGAGTCGGACATGCCTCCATGCTCCATCCTTCATTACCTTCGCTGACACCAACCTTTCCTCCCACGCCGCTCCACATTTATGCTGGTTTGATTGATAATTTGTTGATATGGTCATACAGAAGTCACAGATAATACCCACAATTAAGGAGCTTTATTAGGGAAGTCGTAGGGTACCACAAGTCAGGATCAGCAATAGTAAGGCACAGTCATTGGTCTCCTCAGGCAGCCACTAAATCTCTCTGCTTCTCAGCCTCGCCGCGATGCGGCAGCCAAGTTTCTCTCTGGTGCTTGTTCTCTTAGTCATGCGCTCCTTTGGCCTTTGACTCCATGGACCAGGAAGGCAGCCCTCCTCTTGCTCTGCCCCACAGTCCGTACTCTCAGGCCGAGAAGGAGAAGGCACTCCCACCCAGTGCACACCCCAGAGTCTTCGTGCCAAGGCCTCTGATGCATTTGTTCCAGGTGGCCCTGCCACTTAGGACGGAGACCGTGGATGTACTCTTGCAAAATGATCCTGGGATTCCTTTGCTTCTCTTCAAAGATGGCTCACCTCTATCGCCCAGGGAGGTCGTAACAAAAAGTGACCAGCCTCTACTAGGGCTACACATGCCCTGTGTGCCCATCACTGGGTGGGAGCTACAGAGACGTTAGTAGCAGAGCCATATTAAGAAATTTCACTCTACCACAAACTGTTTGTACCCCCCAGGCACTGCAACGTAAAATAGCTCAGAATGACTTGGAAGCTTTTCATTTTCCTCAGAAATACAAACTGCTCTGTTATCCTCAGCTTTGGCTTCTGGACTTAAAGTAAACTCAAGGTCTCAGATGGTTTGCAGGGCTTTGGGCCTGCTCTCCGCATTCCAAACAGCAGGGAAACTAACAAGAAATTTGCCATTCTGCGTCACCCAGGGGTTTACAATAAAGGTAGAATGGATCATCTATTGGATCGGAAACAATGGCCTCTGTATTCCTCTATTTTATCTGAAAACTGAAGGGTGCTAACCAATTAGTATACTGGAAAGCTTATTTCTTTATTTTCATCATACTGTGGCTTTGTGAAGTGTCTGTGTGAGTCTTTAAAAAAGTTTTTTTCAATAATGCTCAGCTGCCTTTTGTTTTACCTCTGAAATTCAGGAATTTTAAACTCATTTGCTTTTTTTGTGAGAAGAGTAACATCCCGATTATATGGGTGCTGGAAAGAATCCTTCTTTATGCAGTAATGTAGATGATGTAACACATGTAAACTCATTAAATAGTTATTTTGGAAGGCATATTATTGTAAATCACTTTACACTTGATAATTTAAAAGGCTGTTTATAGTGGTAATATATAACATATACAGGGTAGCCTGGTATTAATTCTTCTAAAAGAAATTATCACCACCATATATGTGATTAAATTATCTACCAACATGATGATACTATCCAACAAACTGCCTTGAACCTTATGGCTTAAAGAAACATGTACTTATTACTCACAAGTCTATATATTGGTCAAAAGGGACTCCCTGTTGAGGTTGGCCCCATTTCTGTGTCTGTTGTCACTTGCAGCATCCCTGGCCGACCGCGGCTGGACTCTCTTGTCTGAGAGCTAGCAGGTTAATGGGTGGTGCGGAATGCCTCAGGTAGCACGAGGGGAGATGCAGGTTCCACACGTCTCAACTGCTAGAGAAGTTTCTAGTCACGTTCTCCTAGCTATCAGAAGCAGAACTACTTGACCAAAGATGGAAGAACAAGAAAGAGGAACTGCTTCAGGACTTCTTAAGACTCTACCCTGGATCGTGTCTGCTAGGGCTTCATTGGCAGAGCAAATTCACATAACCGCATTTAGCATTCAGATCTGGGCCAAAAATCTCCACTCACAATGAGACAGACAATAATTGGATCCATAAGTATATGTATTTTTATTTCATGATATGTTGACATTAGCTTAAAATAATACTGCGGCTTTCACCCTAACACACCTCAAACGTCCTTGCTGTCCCATCCTACAGTGAGAATCCTCAAAGCCATCCAATTTATTTGCTTCTCAACCTCACACATCTGACTGTAGTATCTTCCACTCTCTATTTGAGGAGCTGTGGTGGTAAGGTGCTGCTAATTGCAAGGTCGATAGTTCAAACTCACCAACTGCTCTGAGGGAGAAAGAGAGCCTGTCTGCTCCCTAATGATTTACAGTCTTGGAAACTCTATGTGGGGCCATTATGAGTCAAAACAGACTTCATGTAGTGGGTTTGATTTGTGTAGTTTGGTGGGTTAAGTATTGGGCTGCTAACTCAAAGGTTGTTGGTTCAAACCCACCAGGTACTCTACAGGAGAAAGATGAGGTTGTCTGCTTCTGTAAAGATTTGCAACCTTGGAAATCCTAAATTCTACTTTGTCTTACTTGGTCACTATGAATTGTAGTCAGCTGTTTGGAAGCAGGTTTCAAGCTACTGTCTATACGGTACCTCTTACTAAATTTATAATCTTACTTTTTTACCCTGTGCTCCCTCATGTACAACACTCTAAAATGTTATGGGTTATTATCGTCATTTATTTTGTGAAAATAAAAATTTGCACTAAAATAAGTTTTAAAAATGGATGCTTATTGCTGTTGCTCCAACACTCCCAGGATCTCTACATCCTCATTGTTATTGATTTTAATTCCCTAGTTGTTCCCTGTCTATGGTGTTGTTTGCTCACCACTCCCTTTCCCTGCCTCCTTCTCCCCACAAGTCCCTCCAGAAGCATAGGACCCATTGCTTTCTCCTTGAACATGCTTCCCATGCCTATCTTATATAAGTAGGAAAACCAACAATAACAGAGAAAAAATAAAACAAACAAAACAAAAAAATTCATTAAGAAGAGATAAGAGCTCACGACCCATGGAATCCAGGAACCAAAGTGGGAGTAGCAAGACCAAGAGGGTAGGAGGAAGGTAGTGAGAGGAGGGGAGGAAGGGGGAAGCTATCACAATAATCACAATGATCGAGACATCCCCCTTCCCCCAGGGGGATGAACAGCAGAAACTGGTGGAAGGGAGACAGAGGTAGGTGTAGGATATGGATCACGAGGGTGGGGAGGTAGGGGGAAAAGAAGTGCTGATACCAAGGGCTCAGTAGAAAGTAAATATTTAGAATATAATGATGGCAACATATGTACAAATGTTCTAGATACAGCTGGTGTGTGGATTGTTATAAGAGCTGTAAGAGCCCCCAATAAAATGATCCTTTGATTTTAAAAAGGATCATTATAAATAATAAATCATAAAAGGGCGATTATATTACTAGGTCAAACTCAGCATTCTTTGAATCAAATTCCTGTCTTTTTCTCCTAACATAGCCTTTTTGTACAGATGGTCTCATACCCTTCATATTGACCTGGATTAAAAGCAACAATCATCGTCACGATTTCCTTGTCTCTCACCTTCATATATTAAAAACTCTGTTTTCTCAATCAATTCGTACTTTTATTCTTGATCCCATTTCAATATTGTTCAGTCTTTCTTTCACTATTGTAATAGTCATGTAAGTGACCTGTGTCTCAAACTGTTTCTTCTTCAAAGAACTCTCTGTATTTATATTTGCAAAATGACTTGGTGAAACATATCGCTCACTTGCAGATGTATACAGCCTACAGAACTGTTAAATTACACACACTAATGTGGCTTACAGGGTTTTGCCCAAACACACCCCAGTCTACCCTCACAGGGCCATCTTCCTTTTTAATTCTCATACACAATAAATTTTGCCTATATTTGATTTCCTACAGTCCCCAGAGCACATTGATCTCTCTCACTCTCCCTTAATTACTTACCTATCCACAATGCTCTAAAATACCCATAAGTGAAAAAAATGGTGGAAAATTAATGAAATCAGAAAAAAAGAAGCTATCAAACATGTGCAGGGAGGTCCTGGAACTTGTACTAGTCGTTAGTTGCTGTCATGGTAATCATATGCACAACAAAATAAAGTCTTGTCTGCTCCTGCACCATCTTCATGGTCATTGGCCTATTTAGTCTATTGTTGCAGCTATTGGGCTGCCCCGTCTCAGTGAGAAATTCCTCCTTTTACATCGACCCTTTATTTTACCAAATGTGCTGTACTCTTCTTGTGACTGGTCTTTCCTGAGGTTGTGTCTAAGGGAGTAAACAGAAGTCTTGACATTTTCAATTGTAATAGGCATTCGTTGTCTTTATTCTAAGTCTGATTTTTCATCCTTTTCTCAGTTTATGATATTCAATAATTTTGACCAACTTACAGTTCAGAGTGCTCAGCAAATCCCTTATTAGACAATGTTTGTGAATGGGCCTAATGAAGTAGCCAGTCCTTAAGAGCTGTCTCTCATTTTGGCCTTAGCCTCTCAACAAGTCCTTGCCATGGAGAATGATTCACCATGATCTTAAGTCCTGGTTTAAACTAGAGACCATGTCTCCTCTCCCGACTCTTCCTTTCTAGTGCTCCCTGCTGTGTTTCACCCTCCACAGCAGAAATTTAGGAATCTGAGCTACCCAGGATTGAGCCCAAGTTCTTCAAGCTGAAAAAGGACATTTAATTAAATTTGAAACTTCAATCCGTTTCCTGTGGCTTGAAAGTTTTTGTGTTAAAAGTTATCCCTCAGATCTTTAATACTACTTAATGCGCTTGCTTCCACCACCCCCGCTCAAAACCAGGGCCCTATCTATGGTAAAGTAATCGAGAGAACAGAATCGAGGTCTGAAATATCTCCCTGTTTCACTCATGAGCAGCCTTCTGTCTAGAAAATTGCAGTCGGACTTGCTGAATGAGAACAGATGAAATTGTATACCAGGCTCTGTCCCAACAGCAGTGCTTCAGATGCTTGTCACACCTGGGCAAGTTCTTCTGATTCCTTTTCACTGACTTCTGCATTATATGTATTTTGGTAATTTGAATGGAAATTTGTCTCGGGCTGCTTACAATGCCTGTTAGATGTTTATTTATTCGTGGACATGATACACAATTCATATGTCATTGCTGTCTTCTTTGCACCGCCCAAAGAAACCTATTATCTCATCTTAACTTCTATTTTATTTCTGAAAAGTTATAACTGTTATTTTCAGTCATAGGGAAGAATGCAAAAGCTTATTTTCGTGAATATTCTATTTTAATCCTTGCTGTCAGTTTTTGATGGTATTTGCTCATCACTGAACTAGTTATTTTCTGCTCTGCCCCTTTAAAGCTGCTTTCTCATTATTTTTAATGGAAGTTTTATCTTTTGCTCTAAGGACAGGCGTCATGGTATCATTCTTTACCCCAGAGCCTAGAAACAAACACATACAGGGTTAAATAATTGCATTCATATAAACAGTTTATTAGTGCATGAGTTTTACTGCCTTATTTTCACTAAGCCACAAGTTTTCCAATTTGAAGAGGCTTGCTAATATGTTAGGAAATATAAAGGACACTTAGATTACTTTAATATCTTTACAAAGGTATGACACTTATTCATGTTATATAACCATCTATATTTCTTCATTTTAAGCTGTTTATTCATGTCTATTCATTTATGATAGGCTCTTTAGTTGACTTAATATTGATTGATGCCAGCTATTTATAGGTTAAAATACTAATACCGTGTTGTATCTTAGTATACCACTTATTTATTTTTCCTCAAGTTTTCAAGTGTGTACAGTGGGAGCTATTCTACTGCTTTCAGTACCTCTCACTCAAGTTTTCTCCTTTTTATATGTCTTGGATTTTTCTCCATTAATATTCTTGTTGCATGGTGTCCTACACATACTCACCATCAATTGTCTGTCAGTTTGTCATACTGTTGTGGCTTGTGTGTTGCTGGAAGTTATGTCACTGGTTTTTCACATATCACAAGGTCATGCAAAGTGAACAGATTTCAGCAGAGCTTCCAGACTAAGATCAGACTATAAAGGAGGAATAAGCGGGCCAAGTTTGAGAAATTAGTGTCTGAAAAACCTTATGAATAGCAGTGGAACATTGTTCGAGATGGAAACCTTCATGAATATCAGCAGACCACTGTCTGAAATCCTGCCAGAAGGTGAGCCCCTCAGGTTTTAAGATGTTCAGATATGACTTGGGAAGAGCCACCTGCTCAAAGTAGAGTTGAGCATGATGTGGTGGGAATAAAGCTTCGGGAACTTTCACTGGCTGATGAGGGAAAACTCAAAATGAGAACAGCCACAAATATCTATTAATCATCAGAACTTGGAATGTCTGAGCATGACTCTAGGAAAAATGGAAAATGGATATGGAAAACATACAGCTTGGTAGTCGACATCTCAGTGAGATGAAATGGACCAGACAGTAATTTTGAACCAGACAGTCAAATGGTCTACTATTCCAGTAATTATAATTTCAAAAGGAATATCAACTCATTTATTATCAAAAAGCACATTTGAAAATCTATCTTGAAGTGTAATTCTGTCTGTGAAAGGATAATATCTGTCCCCATACAAAGAAATCCAATCAACACAAATATTACTCAAATTTATACACCAACCAAGAAAGTCAGTAATGCAGATATGAAGGATTCTATCAATGTCTTCAGTCTAAAATTGATCAAGATGCATTGATAATTGGAAAATATGGCCATTGGTGATAAAAAAACAGAAGATCATGTGATAGACCAATGACTTCTTCATCACAAGTACTGTTTTATCAACCAGACAACAGGCAACTATACACATAGACTTCTCCTGATGGAATACACAGATATCAAATTCATTAAATCTGTGGAAAGAGATCATGAAGAAGCACAATGTCAGCAACCAAAACTATACCAGGGGCCAACTGTAGAACAGATCATCAATTGCTCATATGTAAGTTCAGATTAAAGCTGAAGAAAAGGCTAACAAGTCAATGGGAGCCAAAATATGACCTTGAGTGTATTCCATTTGAATTTTGAGAACATTTCAAGAATATATTTGATACATTGGACACTAATGACAGAAGACCATATGAGCTATGTGAAGACATCCAGAACATCATTCATGAAGAAAGCAAAAGGTCATTTAAAAGACAGGAAAGAAAGTAAAGGTCCAAGTGGATGTAACAAGAGGTGAAACTAGCTGTTGGTTTTGAGTAGGTAAACAAGTGGAAGAAATGAAATGAAATTGCTGAACAGAAAATTTGAAAAGCACCCGGAGAAGACAAAATCAAGTGTTAGAGTGAAATGGAAAATACCGAGTTATAAAACCAAGAAAGAACAGAGCCGGCAGCTCTTAAGCCAGAAAACCCTGAAGAAATCATTCAAGTTTCAGTTGCCGCATTGAAAGATTCTATGAACAAAATGTTAAATGATACAGGAAGCACCGAAATTAGGTGGAAAATATTCAGTCACTCACCAAAAGAACTAGTGGACATTCAACTATTTCAAGTAGTAGCATCTGAGTAAGAACCAGTGGTACCGAAGGAAGACGCCAAAGCTGGACCGGAGGCAATTGCCAACAACAGGGCTCCAGGAATTGGCAGAATATCAATTGAAATATTTCAACAAGTTGATGAAGCACTGGAAGCACTCACTCATATCTGTCAAGAAATTTGGAAGACAACTATTTGGCCACCTGACTGGAAGAGATCCATATTTGTACCCCATCTAAAGAATATGCAAATTTTAGAACAGCATCATTGATATCCTATGCAATTAAAATTTTACTGAAGCTCATTCAGCAACAATTGCAGGAGTACATTGATAGGGAGCTTCCAGAAATTTGAACTGGATTCAGATGAGGGCATAGTGTGTGGTGGGGTTTCACTGCTGATGTTAGGAGGATCTTGGCTCAATGCAGAGAAAACCAGAAACAGATTGTATATTGTTAACTATAAAAGGCATTTAGCTGAGTGAACCATAACACACTATGCAGAGTCTGGAGAAGCATGGAATCCAGAACACTTCATTGTGCTCGTGCAGGACCTGCACATGGATCAAGGGGTAGTTGTGTGAAAAGAACAAGAGAATATTGCATGGTTTAAAATCAAGAAAGGTGTGCGTCATGATTGTATCCTCTCACCATACTTATGCAATCTGTTTGCTGAGCGAATAATCAGAGAATATGGGCTATATAAAGAAGAATATGGTATCAGGAATAGAGGAACGCATGTTAACAAACTGCGATGTGCAGATGGAACAACCTTGTTTGCTGAATGTGAGGAAGACTTGAAGCTCTTGCTCATGAAGATCAAAGACTGTAGCTTCCGGTATGGATTACTACTCAGGGTAAAGAAAACCTTAGTTCTCATAACTTGACCAACAGGTAACATTGTGATAAATGGAGAACAGATAGTTCTTAGATTTAGCTTGCTGGGATCCAGAGTCAATGCTCGTAGAAGTAGCAGTCAAATGTTCAAATAATGGATTGCATTGGGTATATCTGTTGCGCCAGACCTCTTTAAAGTACTGAAAAGCAAGGATGCTACTTTGATGACTAAAGAGCATCTGGTCCAAGCCATGGTATTTCCAGTTACCTCAAATGGATGTGAAAGTTGGATATTGAATAAGGATG
This sequence comes from Tenrec ecaudatus, assembly GCF_050624435.1. Classification (NCBI taxonomy): domain Eukaryota; kingdom Metazoa; phylum Chordata; class Mammalia; order Afrosoricida; family Tenrecidae; genus Tenrec; species Tenrec ecaudatus. The sequence goes on from NC_134536.1 coordinate 95,750,935, forward strand.
ACTGAAAAAGAATGTATTGAGATTATGGTGCTTACAAAGAATATTTAAATATCACACACTGCCAAGGGAACAATCGGATCTGTCTCACAAGAAGTGTAGGCTTCCAAGCCTTCTAAGGATGCTCATTAGAAGCAAGGATGGCAAGACTTCTTACTTTCTTTGGACATATTTTTCTGAGAGACCAGAGCCTCGAAAAGACAGTGGAGGGGCAGTAAAAAAGAGTAAGTCCCATGAAGAGATGGATTGACATCATGGACACAATCGTGGGCTCAAACATAAATGCCAGCTGTGCGGATGGCGTAGGACCATGCAGTATTTAGTTTTGTTGTACATAAGCCCTCTATGACTTGGAGACATCTTGATGACACCTAACAACAAGATGAAAATGACAACAATAGCAACAACAACAACAACAACCACCTAGCACATTCATTTCGTCTGTTGTGGAGTAGACATAATATCCTTTCATCGCGTTCATGCAAATAGGAACTGTTCTCATGAAGAGTATTTCACATGGGTAAATGCTTCATAAATTCAGGTTATACTACTTCTGAAATTATTTCTTACAGTGATTGGAGAAGATAGAGGAAGAACACCTATCAAGTCTTTGCAAACCATCAAGACCTATGCTTTGTTTCACCCAATGTATTAAAAAAATTCACACAAATAAAATGAGTTAGGTACTATTATTCTTATTTTTTTCCGATGTAAAATCTGGGATTCAGAACATGGGGTATCTTCTTGAGAGTCATGCATCTTAGAGGGATCCATATGGCTCCAAAGACAGGTATTTATAGCTTTTTATTGAACTCTCTCCTTGTACTATAAATGATGAAATATCAATTTTCTCGGTTAATAGTGTAGAAAAAGATTGTTCAGGGTGTATTCAAATTGCTTTGGACATACAAACAATTTTATGGTGTTTGTGAGCATTTTTTAAAGCATATATTTTTTTACAGACTGATGCCAATACAAATATTATTTTATTGATTAAACCGGGGTACACAAAGGAGTTCTGAAATGTAGTGAACTTCAGGCCTTGGCTACATCTGAAAATGTTAAGATTATGTTGCTTGAAAATGTGCTGACTCCAACTTTCCTTAATTCGGACTGACTTTATCTTCATGTCTGAACGAGTGAGTGCTCCGTCCGCTGCAGGCTCAGGACGGTGGCTGAAATGTGAGGAAAGCAAGTGCTTTTGGAGGAGGATTGCTTCCAAATTCTATTTCCTGGTCTGATATAAAATAATTGTAAAGTCTGGAAAAATGCTTGATAGAATATGTGCCATCTCCTTTGAGCTAGGTTCAATTTTTACGTAACTTGATGACCTGGATTCTATCGTCTGCAGTAAATAGGAAGATGTTTCTCAGGTTTTCCCCAACGACCTTTATTCTGTGGATTCAATGAGGGATCAAGCCTGCAGGAATTTAATTTCTCTCTATTTCAAAACCCAGGCTTTGTGAAAACGATCTATGTTATCTCCATAAACTCATTTGAGTGCTTTGAAACTATTTTCAATCAGCTTATAGCAGCGTACAATGGACAAGCTTGAGGAACATTGCTGTGTCAATAAAAGTAGATGATCATAGAACTATGAGAAATAATCCTCTTTACTAGGACATAATTCAGAATCACTAAGGATAAATTGAATTTGAGGCACTATAGGATTAGTTAAGTTAGTTCACAATTTAGTGACCTTTAATCTTAGGCACACAGAAGTAGAAGTCTGTTCTAATAGGTAATATAGAAATTTGTTTATACATATTTTTCAACTGTTCTTGTAGACTGAGAAGCTTCCCTAGAAAACTAATAGAAAGAAACTAATGAGAAATCCTAGCTCCAGAAATACGTATGGATATGGTAGAAAGTTCTGTTTGTGTATTCAATATGTTTCAATTCTCATTTTTCTTTTAACCTTGAAATGTAATTCTTCTATGTAAATATTTAAATGGTCTATAATCTTCCCCCTTTCTCCTCAATGTGTGAAATGATATTTGGCATATTTATTTGATAAGGTTATTTAAAGTATTTTATCCCTTCCAATTTTATGAAAATATAAAGTGTAATTAAGGAAGCCTTTGGGTTGAGTCTGGAAAAATGCTCACAAAACTATGATAGTCAATGTTTGCATTACTAGTGGCAAGGTTATCTCATTCCAATCCTTTATCTTATATCAGTGAACACATGTCTGTTCCAGCATAATTAGGACCTATGCTTTGGGTTAAGACTAGAACAGATAAGGAAGATGGTGTTGGCCGTCCCCTTCTGAAAGCTGAGTCACTGGAAACTTTTTAAATAGCACCAGAACATTGTAGGATTTTGGCTGGAAGATGAGTCCTTCATCCTGGAAGTCATTGAAAACACGAATGAGGAAGGGCTATTTCCTAAAAGTAGAGTCGATCTTAATGATGTAATAGCGTAAAACTTTTCAGAGCTGTAATTTGCTAATTAAGGACAACTCAAAATTAGAAGAAACACCTGAAAATATCTATTAATACTCAGAATGTGGAATGAATGAAATATGGATGACAGGAAAATTAGAAGTTATCAAAAATGAAATGAAACACATAAAGACTGATATCCTAAGTGTGTGAAAATGGACAGATATGGACCACTTTTGTGTCGGAAAATCATGTTTTGCTATACCATTAATGATAAATTCAGGAGAAATGATGTTGCATTCATTGTTAAAAAGAATTTTCCAAGATCTGTCTTGAAATACAAGGATATTTGTGATAGGACAATATCTATATGCCTATAAGGAAATCAGTCAATACAAATATTTTTCAAATTTATGCACCAACCACCTGTATTAGTGATGAGAAATGAAAGCACTCTACCAACAGCTCCAGTCTGAAATTATAAAACATGTGATCAAGATGCATTGATGATTATAATGTAAAAGTTGAAATCAAAAAGGAAGAATCCATAGTCTATGTCATAGAATAAGCACGTAGATTGAATTAGGAAACGCACTATACAGAGAACATATGGGAAACAGTATTCTCAGAAGATTATCCATAATAAACTATTTAAGATAATCAGCCTTAAAAGTCAATCAACAAATGGGAGTTTGGACTATCGAAGAAGACAATGCCAAACACAAGGATTCCTCTCTTACTGGACTGAGATCCTTGTCCTTCATCCAGTCCCGGTTCCAGCACAGGTGCCAGGGCTAACGTCTCTTCCACATATTGATAGATTATAAACTGTGGGGGGAAATGGCCAAATTTAATTATGGTTCCTGCCTGATAATCCTAAACATAAGAGTCTGAATACTCCCATGCATGCAAAACCCATTTCATTCATGAAGCTTACATGGAGAGCGTTTCTCCAGGTTTTGTCCCTACCCTTCGCTGTTCACTTTATCATGACAGAGGCTCTTGTTTGCCTGTCTGGGATCTCCTACTCTGGATGGCCACCTCATGAAAAATGTCTGGCTGAGAGTATAATCAGTTTTAGTCCTTCTTCTTAAGTAACTGCTCTTTCTATATTGTTCCCATGCTGACTAATTATGTGGGCCGCGGGGCAGTCACCCACTATTTTCACGTCCAGGTAGAGCTCCTATATCCAGACCCTTGTCCCGGAGGGGTGGACCAATGAGTTATTTGGCTTGATACCTTCCCATGTCCCACTGTCTTTGAAAAATAACATGCTCCTCCTGATGAACCTATAGAGACAACAAGTGGAATAAGGTTCTGGGGTGGGGGTGGGGTGTAGTGGGGAGCTGATAGCAAGGAGTTCCAGAAGGGGGAGAATGTTTGAAACTGACTGTGGTAGCAATTGTATAATACTGCCGGATGTGCTGGAGCTAAAGAGTGATATGATGTCTGTATTAGCTCTTGAGAAAATGCTTTTGGAAAAACAATGCTCCTCAAGAGGAATAAAAACAATCAGAAGAAAGAGTGATGAGTGTTATTGTTAATGATCGCTGATATTCCAGTGGGAGATTTCTAATATCAGTACCTCTTCTCCTGTCTTTGCCCTTTGTGCTCATCTCCCAGTCTTCTCTCTCATTGATCGTGTGCCCTGTGTGTGTGTGGATACGCATGCTATTATTCTTTCTGCTATTTTTATTGTCCTTTCCCCTTTCCAGGGAACACTGATTAGAATTCAGCTAATTTCAGGATTTTCAGCATTTTCCACGGGCAGTCTATAATTTTTGCAATCTAGTGTAGTACTATCTCGTGGAAATGAGTTAGAGACTACGCGCCATGAAGCATTCTCAGTGGCTATCTGTGCATCCTCGATCCTTAACGGCAAATTAAAAAGCATCCTGCTGTTGTCTGCTGCCGTCTAGTCAGTTCACACTCACAGCAACTCCACACACAGCGGAACGAAACCCCACCCGACCTGCGCCATCCTCTCTCTTACTCCTTGCTTTTGATCCCATCATCTCAAACGCGGTGTCAATCCTCTCCTGGAGGCCTTCCTCCTTTTTGCTGCTGCCCCACTTTACTGAGCATGATGTTCTTCTCCAGGGACCAGGCTCTCCTGGTGACACGCCAGATACATGAGATGACGTCTTGCCGTCCTTGACTCTAAAGAGTGCTCTGGCGGTACTTCCTCCACTGCACGTCTGTGCCTTCTTTTGGCAGTCCATGGTGCTTGAAATCATCTTTGCCAACACATAGTTCAACATGCATCCATTTTAAAATTCATTCTTATTGTCTGTCCAACTATTAAATGCATATGAGGTGATTGAAAATACCACGCTTGGCTTTAGTTCTCAGTAACCTTTTCAAGTTTCAACACTAACGAACAAGATCTTGTGCAGCAGGTTTACCCAATGCAATGTATTATTTGATTTCTTGCCTGCTCTACTATGAACATTAATTATGAATTCCAGCAAGATAAAATCCTTGACAAGTTCAATCTTTTATCTGTTTAGCATGTTACCTATTGGTCCACTTGTGAGGGTTTTTGTGCTCTTTACTTTGAGTGGTAATACAAACTGAAGGCTACAATCCTTGATCTCCAGCAACAAGTGCTTCAAAGCCTTATCACTTTTATCAAGCAAGGTTGTGTCGTCTGCATATTGCTGGATGTTAATACGTCTTCCTCTAATCCACATTCTTCCACACATGACACAACTTCTCTAATAATTTGCTCAGCATACAAATTGGATAAGTATGGTAAGAAATTAGAATTCTAGACCTATAAATAGTCTCAAACATTCCCAATTAAATATTGAAAAATAAACTGGTCATCTTGTGTAAGTATCCATCAAGCAATATTTTTAGACACTGAATAGAACTGAAGATTATTTTTAAAAATCATTGTTTATGAATGTCATTATGCTGTACTATTTAAGAAGTTAACTAATTATCCCAAAGGAATAATTTGCAAAATCTACCAAGTATAGAAGCATGGTAACACTTTCCAAATAAAATGAAGACCATTAGTTTGGACATTCTTCCTGCTAAGGTACTAATTAATGTAGGGTTTTAAAATAACAGTTAAGAAGTATTCTGCCCACAAAAGAAATCTTTCTATTTTTAGACACATAATAAAATTGGTCTGGTTGACTATTTGTAAATTAAAAAATAATAAAGACAGTTTTGAAATTGCTTCTTTGCTTGACTTAGAGAGATAAACTACTGAGTAGGTCAGGATTTTTTTGATTTCTTTGATTTTAATATGCACATATAAAACTAGGTTTCTTTTCTTTTCTGTCTAGCCCTTACCAAGCTTTCCTACTCTGTGGTAAGTACTGGCAGGTACATTTAACTTATCGTGAAACCCTATTAAAAAGGCATGGTTGTTTCTAGTTTAGCCATGAGAATGATGAAAATTGGAATAAGAAGTTCACTTGGCAGAGCTAGTGCCTGAAACAAATGTCTTCTGAATTTGAATGCTAAATATGCTCTACCATGGCTGCTATTTACTGATACATATGTATGTGTTTTACTCTGTAAAATAATGAAAGGCAAACAATGGTCTCTGGAAATGCCAAACAAAAAGGTAAGTCGAGGTTCCTTTTGCCCGCTGTGTCTCAAACCTCCTCCTGCAGCGTCACTTGCAACTGCAGAACATTCACATTGCCCAGGGAAAAGCAGGCAAGCTGACGGCGAAGAATGAGGCTTCCCAATGCCATTAAATACTTTCACCGTTGCTCTGTTTGACTGGCAGATACAAAGAAGCTCTCTGGTGACATCCATCAGAGGGCCGCATCAAGCTTGGTCCCAGTGACGAATGCTTGAGGTTTATCATTCGTTTGCCTCCACCTTTCCTTTGAAGACATTGATCAAGCTGTGTCGACAGAGCGCTGATGAAATATTGGGCTATGGGAAATGCTGAGCCGGCTTTGAATTTACCATCTGTACGAGCACAACGACAGGCAACAGCTTGAGAGACAGCTGCCATTAGTCTTGGCCATTAACTCTCCTCTTCCACTGGTGCAGAAGTGTAGATGATGTCAATGCTGGGTGCCTGTTCGGAAGCTTGTCATTGAACTAAAGCACACTAGCATCCAAGCAATAGTATCGAAGAATCATAACACTGTCGAGTTTGGGATATATCGATATTCTGCAAGCTAACATTGTCATGGAAACCTTTTATCTGCTATCACATCTTCCATGTAATAGAAAATGTTATACAGATTATTCTTCATATAACAGTGGTTTGATTTCCAAACACTTTCTAAAGGTCACTTGCTTCCGACACTTGCACTCTACTTTCCTTCTCATTGTCCCATGGGGACATACACGGGGTTTTATGACCTCTCTGGAGAACTGACTCAGACATTTCAGTCCCAGATGTTACTGCTGTTAGGTGCTCTTCAATTGAGTCAGTTCCATCTCAGAGAAGCCCGAGGGGCAAAAGAGCAAAAGTAAACCTGCAAACTCAAAGCCAAATGGAAAGCCAGGGTTCAGTGATAGTTTGAAGAATTTTTACTACTTTGTCATTATCAAGAAACAAATGAACATTATCCATAATCTGAGGGGGAAGATGGATATGACAAGGTTTTCATTGAAATAATGTAAAAGATTGGCAGTCTTAATCTTAGTGAGCCATAAATGCAGTCAAAAGAAAGGAAGTTACAAACACTACTAGATGCCATAGACATAAACTTGGATAAGAGGAAAAACAACCATATTCTCAGATAGGAAGAAAGAATAAGGAAAAATATAAAAGTTTCTCCAATTTATTTATATGCCTAAAACAATTACCCAACTTTGGTAGTATGGCTAATTCTTTTTGATCCAGCAACATATTTCTAATTAAATATTTTTAATTTCCTTAATTGAAGAGAACTGTGAAAAGCTCTGAGGATTTAATTTTGTAAAACACAATTTCCTGACTTCCTGGCATTTGTAAACTACCTGGAGGCAAAGCAAGGTATTTCTTAGGGCCACAAGCAGGGCAGGCTCCCCCACAGCAGTGTCTGCCAGAGGCAGACCCAAACCAAACTCACTGCCATTGGCTAAGTCCGACTCCGAGTGATCTTACACAGGGTCGCTAAGGCTGGGCATCTGTGAGGGAGCAGACAACCTCATCCTTCCTCTGTGCAACAGTGCCGCCAAGGTTCCTTTCAGAAGAAGGGCCATTAAAACCCCCTGAAGGAGGAAAAGAGAAGGGGGAAGCTTGTGTGTTCTTGAGGGTCTCCTGTGCCCAGTTGGACAGGCTCTGGGTCAGAGAGCAACCAAGGCAGCTGGAACTCTGTGAGCCGGTCTGATGGCAAGTACAGCTCTCAGGCATTAAAGCACTGCACTGCTAACCACAAGGTCAACAACTCCCACCCACTCAGTGCAAGAAAGATGAGCCTGTCTGCTCCCATACAGATTTACAGCTTCTGAAAGAAACCCCAAGGAGCAGTTCCACTCTCTCCCATATGGTCTCTGTGAGGCAGAATCCCTTCCACAGTAATGGACTTAGTTTGGTTGGAGGGCTAGCAGACAGTAGGTTCAATTCCACAGGGTATTAAAGTGAGCATGATCATAGTGACTAAAAGTCTGCATCTTTGGGCTATTTTTAAAAACAATTGGAGGTGTCACATTTTTGAGTGTCCTGTCAGAGGGCTTTTCTGTACTGCTGGGTCTCAGCATGCTATGAAGAAGTAAACGGCATGGGGACAATGCACAGAGCTATGTTTTACTTATTTATATTATATATCTGTCCATACCTATGTAACACAGTAAAGCTTGCCTCATTCAGACCACTGCATTGACTAGTACAGTGGCTATACTGCTCCCAGATTCAATGGATATTCCAGGGTCATATCATTGTGTGGTAGGTAGCAATTTAGATTCTGCCTTTGTAATTTTCATTGGGAACTAAGAAATGGCAATATATATTTAACATTTCTACCATTCAAGTTGAGGCAGCTAGGTGAAATAAAATGCTGGCATGGGACTGGCACTTTAGAAATAGTTCTATAAATGTTATCTATGATTATTTTACTATTATAATTAATTTAAAGAGTACTATTAAAAATCTTATGCAAGATAGTGACAGTATCCAATTACATTTTTTACAATGTGAAAGATGGAACAATGGTCCCATAATAACATATGCTGAAAGTTCATTGAGAGGAAAACAATATGCAAGCTTATACAAGAGAAAAATGAGAAAGGAATAATGAGAAAGTATTTATTATGGATGACATGAAGCTATTCTAATATTTAAAAAGCATAAATATACAAATACATGTTTTTGTTTAAAACAAATGGTATTTACTTTGATACTCGGTAGTATTATGTAGAGTTAAGTTAATGTCAATTTATAACTATAATTTACTTTTAATATTGTTATATAGTGTCCAATTAAATTAAGTACTTTAAAAATGTATTAAAGAGGATGTTGAAAGCATGAAAGCTCCATGTCATTATACTAGATATAAAAACTAAGGAACTGTATTTGTCTCTGGTAGAATGAAATAATCCATCTCTAGGTTAACCTTCCCACTGACTGAAATGATAAATTCTAGGCAGAATACAGAGAAAAATTACCTAAGTATTCCAAAGAATAAACAAAATCTAGTTTATTGGAGAAGTTGCTAGAAGAGTGAATTTCCTGTGTGATGTGTGTGTGTGTGTGCGTGTGTGTGTGTGTGTGTGTAAATGGGGCAGTATAGGCAGTTAAATTCTAAAAGAAATAGTGGAATTTTTTTTAAGCAAAAGGGAATATATTGGAGCCCATATGGAAAATCCTAGTGAGGTCCGGCATCCCCTACTGTGTAGGCATGCATGCCCAGGCAAAGGGTCACACCATTCACTGAACCCCCATGTCCCAGAGGGACACCCCTTGGGCCAAGCCCCAAAGCCCCAGGACTGGCTGGGGGTGGGGATAATAGTGGAATTTTTGTATCCTAAGAAATAATGGAAAACAGCAAGGGAAACCCAGCCATCAGTGAGTTGTGTGTGTGTGGAGGTGTTGGGTCCTGCAGAGGAGAAAATTGGATAAAGGGAAGCCCTAATTCTGTGTTTGAATATTATGAAAGGTTCATGTTGCTGCATTATCATGCACAGGCTCAACCAGCTGAGCACAGGGTTAAAGAATTAAGCTTAGATTGGATCAGAAAGTGAGCGATCGAGCTTACAAGTAAGAGTTGATCCAGGTTAAACTGAGTCCTTTTGTTGATCACGCCAATTAGAGGGCATAAATGAAGCAGAAGAGTGAGCTGTAGAGGACTGCGCTAGGCTGGGTTGACTGGAGAAACAGCTCCAGCAACACTCATGTACGTGTTAGAAAGTGCTCATATCGAGAAGGAATTATCTATCGAGAACACATCCTAGCACAGTCCAACTCAAGCGCTCATAGCTTTCTTTTTCTGATGATGGTCCCTCAGTCCCTTTTCAGAGCTACAGTCACATGCAATGAGCAGAATGCGGGATATCACAGGCTGGTGGGTGCAAAGTCGTGTGAATCCAGTTTCAGTGGGAACATGGCTGAGCTCGGGCAGCACTCAGAGTGGTCAGAGAGCAGCAAGGTCAAGGCAGAGAGAAAGAGGGAGGTGGCCTGGGTCCTCCTTATGAGAAGGCCATGCCCACAGGACGCACCATCCCACTGTGACTTGATTGGAGGGTTGAATACCACCCCTACGCTTTTATAGAGGTTCAAGTTGACATAAAATTATGAAACTAACACAAGTACCAACCTATGAGCCCTAAAATAAAGCATCCTTCACTCAGAATAGGCATGAAGAGCAATTTGAATGGTTTATTTTCTGAGATGTACCTATCTATTCTACTTATCTTAGACCTATGCATCTTCTATAGGAGAAAACTCCAAACATAATGTTAGTGTTAGAGAACATGTCTAAGGAATAAAAACTCAAAAAGACAAACTATTTTGTAATTAAGCTGATGATTTCTTTATGTCTAGAACTTGCCTTTGAGAATGTTGGCTCTCGCTCAAAATATCCTGGAATAGCTTTGCCGTCTGTAGCAGTTTGACTGCTTTTCTCTCAGACTGCGATTTTCTCTTTGATTCTCATGAGATGCCAATGCCATTTTCTTTCAGGAATTCTGAGTATGTCTTGTCTGCTCATAGCTTCTTCTTTTTTTTCTTCCCAGCCAGTACTATTTCACAGGGTTCTTTATATTCCATCCAAAGTAAATTTTCTGTAAATGTAAGGATTTCAGGTGGAGAAGGATAAAAAAAATATTTGATTTTCCAACTATTTAAAAAAATTTTTTAAGGTTTCTATGATGTACCGAAATGGTCATTTCATTCAATATTGCTCATTCAATTATCAAAGTGCTTGGCAGTATATCCCTAGTAGTTTAGGTTATTTTGTTTTCATTCTAACAATATTGGATGAAATGTTCCATTTCACTAGATCATAAAAAAATATTTTAAAGATCGATACTCTTTGGTTCAATAACTTCTTTTTGACTTCATTATTTATACTTGCCAACTAAAAAAGAACATCCTGGACACCAGCAAAAGAAAATGGTTAATAATGTCTGGCACAGATACATGATAAATATATACAGAGATTTTAAAAAGGTGATTTTAAAAATGTTTAATGCTTCATGAATATTTTCATATGAGCATTGACAAAAGAAAATGTGAAATATGATATACAGTACTTTGTTAAATTGCTTTCCACATATTTAACTATATTCTTAAAAGACTTTAAGGAAGTATAATCAAATGTCACCTGGTGGTTGTATGTGCTTGTTAGATGCTGAGATAGTTAAAGTTTATTGTGCCAACCTGGCCAATAAACACAAGTGGGGTTAATTGAGGACAGAGGGAAAAATGGCTCGCTGAGCCTCACCTTTCTGGTTCTTGGGTCTCTTGCTTTGTGGTGGTCGGACCAGGATCCAGCCTTCTTGGCTAGTTCCCTGCTTCATCTGCCAAGGCTCGCTTCCTACAAGACATCCCCAAGGAGAAGCCACATGCACCTACCCCAATTCAGCCCTGGGTGCTGGAGCAGCCGTGTGGAAACCCCTGCCAGCGCTGAGATGCTTACACATTCACTGATTTGGCTTTCCTCCTGAAGTCGGCGTCATGGTGTGTGTTTTGTGAGATGGAGGAGGACTTCGTGGATTGGTGTCGGACATAAGGGTTAATGTTGGACTCGTGGGCTTGGGCAGCACTGGGTTGGGATATATTCTTGATGTGCACTAACCTTCATGTAAAGCTCTCTCTTATACATGAGCTTCTGTGGATTTGTTTCTCTAAAGTACCCAGACTAATACAGATGTCTCAAGGTGGTTCCAACTCATCCGAGGAAGAAGAAAGCATTGCCAGGTCTTGTGCCACATTCACAATGATTGCCGCAGTTGGGTCCACTGTTAGAACTACTTGTAGAGGCATTTTGGTGAGGGCCTTTCTCTTTTTCATGGACTGTTGGGTTGCTAACCTTTCCAACCCTCCAGCCACTCAGGGGAACACGCTGAAACGATCTGCTCTCATCCAGATGTGCAGGCTCTCAAACACTGTGAGGGATGGATAAGAGTCAGAATCCTCTTGGTGGCATGGGTTTGGTTTTCTACTTTCCTAGGCATGCCACGCCGCTCCAGAGGTTAGTTCCTCCAGACTCAAAATGTCCGAAGTGTAAGAAACAAAGTCTTCTCATCTTAGATACTAAGAAGTGTTCTGATTGTATTTCTTCCAAGACACATTGGTTTGGTCCTGACTGTGATGGCTCTCGGCGTTTCTACTTGTTTTCCAATTTTCTAAAACCAACAAATTAGTTTTATTGCTGAAAGATGCAGACTTAAAAAGGTATTTAAAATAAGTTTAATTTATTTTAGGAATATTTTACATAATTGACCAGAATAACCCATTCCTCACATTCCTTAAGCTTTTAGTTAATCCAAGATCTGGGCTCTATTTGTTACTATTTATAATAAAAGCTATTTGGTTTCATATGGTCAAAATTTGATTTTAAAAATAATTTATTGTTTTGTTTTCTCATGATGATGCTTGTTATTATCTCTAAAGACTCCTTCAAAAGGTGCCTAATGACACTGAGAAGGATTACCACAAAGCAACTAAACCAATGTAGATGAACAATAACTGAGGCCGCTATATAAAATAGTTTTACACCTTGCTTTTCACCGACTGTTTTACTAATGAGCTTTTTAAAACTTATAACTTGATAACGGAAAGCCTTAGAATTATGGTCCTTTGTGGCTTCTCTCGTCTGGCGTGAATGATTAAGTGGCTTATTAAGACAATTGCATTTGGACCTGTAACTAATTGTTTTTACGGAGACACAATATCCTATTAGACATCCTTGAATCTTGTGGGGCTTCTTTTTTCCTCTCCATTCAAAGCTTCTGCTAAACAATGATAATGAGAAGCAAGAAGCCTTGGTAATTAATTACCAAGGTGAAGCTCATTTAAAGCAACATCTCCTTTCTTCTTCCTCCGCCCTCCATCACTCTTGTGCCAGTATCAGGATGTGGACCAAAAGCTATGGAAAGAATAATTTCATTTTCTTTGTTTTTATTTAAGGTGATTAAGCTAAATTTGATAGCATTGATAAACAACAAGTTTCCCTTTCTTTCGCTTACTCTGTGCTTGAAGAACTGCATCTCAAAAAGGCTTCCGTTTAGAAATCACTTGCTGGGAAAAGTCTTTAAATGGCTCTTCATCACACTTGCATGGTCATTTGTTTGATCGTGTGTATAATAACCGACTCCCTCATTAAATGGAGGCTTTTATCAAATAGAGATGCTCTCTGCCCTGTACCCTTCTATGGTGAAGTGAAATTGTTATGGTGGCTCTTGTATTCAAGTGTCTGTGACTCCACTACATGGCCGGGTGGGACTCTGCAAGTACGGTGTGTGACACACTAAGGGAGGGGACTGGTCACTTGGGCTAACATGCCTCTGTAGAAGAGAACTATTTCAGAAGCAGAGAGAAAGTATTCCGAGGACTCCCATGGAAGAAGAGCCACCAGAGGTGCACAGGTGAAATCCTTGCCTGAAGTAGCGCAGGCAGCAGAAAGTACAAGACAGCAGGCTGAGATTGTGAGACAGCACTGAGCAGACTTCCTGGCCGATAGAGACAGAAGCCAAGGGACTATGCAGCTGAGAGGCTGAGCACTATTGAGACAGACATAGCTGCTGACTGAAAGGAGTTTCTTTGGACCAATGACTGTAGACAGTTTTCTGAGTGGAGGCATGTTTGATCTCTGCCTTGTGGTAATTGACCTTGGGCTGGTATAGAGATGGGTTCTCTTTCTCCCTTGTTTAGCCAGAGAACGTCAAATGTGGCCTCAATACCATTTATTCCTCCATATACCTAACTCAGTGTTGGAAATATTGTAGATATATGAAAAATATTTTACAAATGAATCAACTACTAATTTTTTTCTATCTTACCACAATGCATATAAAATTAAGTTTATCCAACCTTCAACTTTTGGATCCTCTCTAAAAGCTTTTAGTTAATTATTTATTCATCTTTAATTCTTTGGCAAACTCGGGTGAGCACTGAATGGTGTTCAGAGGCATTGCTGCTTGTGCGGGCTGTCATCTCCAAGTCACACGACCTTGATCAGTCATTTACATTCTCTGTGATACAATTTCCTAATCTACAAATTAAAAATAATAATACTTCCTCTGCATGCTCCAGTCAGTTATTGAAAAGATCAGGAGAGAATTAACATGAAATTGCTTTTAAAACTCTAACGTAATGAGCAAAAGTAAGAGGCTGTCATTCTTATAATTTTGGTCAACAGAACCTCTTCTTATTTACAGGTTATCTACTCTCTCTCTCTCTCTCTACTTTTAGGTGAGAATGAAAACCACTAATCTGTAAGGATCCCTGGGGGCTTAGTGGGTTACACATTGGGTTACTCCATGGGAGAAACATGAGGCTTTCTGCACCCATAGGGTTGACAGCTTCTGAAACTCAAGGGGCAATTCTGCTCTGTCCTATAGGGTTACCATGGGTCAGAATCAACTCAATGGCAAAGGGTTATAATAACCTTGTATAACCTGCCTTAGTATTACACCATTGAATAAACCACTGATATATCACCTCCTTAAGAAGAGTAATTGAGCACAGTTTAGAGCAAAATATGAGTAATATTTTCTAAGCTAGAGCAACAAAAGATTTTAAGAAGTTCCACTGTAATTTTGAATATAGAAGAATCAAAGAAAATAGTGAGATTGTGTCTCACCAGGTAGAAAATAAGCAATTGATTTCCTCATTTTTCAGCCCCTCTCTCAATCTCAGAGTTTCATTTATGATGGAAAAATCATCCAACGACTTATTCTAAGCAATGGACACAAAACTTTATAATGTAAATGTCAGCACATTGAGAGTCAACCGGTTTTTAAGGGGGATGGATTTCATTACGCAATATGCAGAGAGCTACGTCTAAAATAAGAATGCGAATTCATTATTTTATGCAAGGGGGAGTGTCTGTGACCCCTCTTGAAACACATCAGCACAACCAGCTCTTCTCTTTCTCAAAGACACCCCTTAATGGGGAATCAAACTGTAAGAGAAAGGCTTCTTAGAAGGTATATAATTCAAATGATACATAGGTATTCATTGTAGAGGCATCCTTGCCTATAAAACTGCGAGTCAAAATGGCTTTTCTGGCGCTTAAGTGGAGAGCAAATGCCTTGAGAATGATTGGGGCAGGGAATGTATGGATGTGCTTTATACAATTGATGTATGTATATGTATGGATTGTGATAAGAGTTGTATGAGTCCCTAATAAAATGTAAAAAAAGAAAAGAAAATTATTAGGGCAAAGAATGTACAGATGTGCTTTACACAATTGATGTATGTATATGTATGGATTGTGATAACAGTTGTATGATCCCCTAATAAAACGTTAAAAAAAAAAAAGAATAGAGCTCACCTCCATGAGGTCAGCTCAGGTGAAACTCTAAAAAAAAAATGGCTTTTCTGTATTTAGAATGGAAACAGCTATGGATTTCTCCCTTGGGCAAACTATTCCTAACTTCATTGCTGAAACACAACCTCTTTTACTGTTGTTTCCCCGTTGGATTTATTTATGTATTCAATCAAGTCTTGCTCTGACTGGAAATAAATTCATTTTTTTCCAGGTGACTGCCTATCTCTGCTCTGATCCACTATCTATTGATTTCATAATTTAATTTTCAGAGGACAATCTCATTACTCATATTTACAAGATCTTAGGGGGTGCTTCACAGCTGCCGCATAGTACCACTTTCAATAAAAACAGGAAAGAAAAACAACACAAGCCAGACATGAGCTGAGGTATCTGTTGCTTAAATGACACTGACTCCTTTACGCCAGAATTAAAATATAGAATGAAAAACAGCATAGAGTGGTAAGTCTGCCTAAAATTACATTTAAATAAGGCTAGTTAAGATCTCAAAGGATGTTTTTAAGTGTGACCTATCTTGACAAATGATTCAATTAGACATTTATGGCATTAATGTGTGTAATGAAATAGAAAACGCAATGAAAAAATCAATCCCTTACAGTTTATTAATTCATGTTAAACATCAATTTCTATTTACAATTAAATATAGTCTCTCTTATTGATATCTGACTATGCATTTATGAAATATCATTCCTGAGAAGCTAAATGTAATTAATTTTAATAACAGTCCGAAACTTTTAATAACATACTTAGATTAACAACCTCATGAATAACTTCTGATGGAATCAAAAGCTATTTGAACATAATGGCACAACCACACATCCGCAAATGTAATAATGAGGACAAGATGTTAAGAAGGGTTTTCCAAGAATACCTAATTCAAAAACAGATTTTCAGTTTATTATGAATTTTTTCTTAGCACATCGATACTGTAGTAGGAGACTCCTTCAAAAACAGATTTATGTATGACTTTCATGATATTATAATTATGCAAATATGAAACAACCAACCCACCCAAATCTTATGCCTCAAAAGGAAGTTATTTTGTGGCTTCTTAAGTAATATTTCACGATCTAAGTGAAGTCCAGTCCAGGTGGAGTAATAGTTACATATTGGGCTGCTAACCTGGCAATCCCCATGCTCACCCCACCCCCATCCCAGTCCAAGGGAAAAAGATGGGACTGTCTAACTCCTGCATAGAGTTGCAGGCTCCAAACTCACTGGGGCAGGTCTGTGCTGTCCTACACGACTGCTATGAGCCACCAACAGC
This sequence comes from Tenrec ecaudatus, assembly GCF_050624435.1. Taxonomy (NCBI): domain Eukaryota; kingdom Metazoa; phylum Chordata; class Mammalia; order Afrosoricida; family Tenrecidae; genus Tenrec; species Tenrec ecaudatus. The sequence goes on from NC_134536.1 coordinate 95,767,500, forward strand.
TCAATGGCAGTGAGTCTGGGTTTTTGGAAGTGAAGCCAAAAATGTTTACTTTTTCATCCCTATGGGTTTATTTTTGGTTATTTAATTGTAGTGGATGAGGTAGTTGATGGTATTTATCAAGTGAAAATTCCTTATTTCTAGGTGTTGCTTTCCTTTGAAACCAAGTAGGAATCTGGTCTGCTCATCCCACCACCTGTCATTTCAGCTTAAAACTCAGCTCGTGGTCATTGAGATGGTTATAACTCATTATAGGTCAGAACTGTTGCTTTGTGTTTCCACTTCTATATATCTTTCTGGATGCAGAAAGCCTCTTCTTTCTCCTACGGGTGTCTAGTGAGTTCCAACTGCTGACCTTGTGGGTAACAGCCCAGTGCATAACCCACTAAGCCACCAGGACTCCTCAGCCTGTGAAATGTAAATTAACTCTACCTGTCACCAGAGTTGTCAACATCATGCATTTGGAAGCTACATAGGTCTGTTTCTGATTTTTTTATTCTTATGTTTTTATTATGATTGCCATATTGTGGTGGCTTGTGTGTTGTGTAGCCTGTGAGGCTGGGAGCTATGTCACAGGTGTTTAAATTGCTAGCAGAGTCACACAAAGTGAACGGGTCTCATTGGAACTTCCAGACTAAGAGCAGACAACTAACAAGGATGCCCATTTAGCAGGAAAACGCAGCTGAAAACCTTAGGTGTGCCTTTGAAACATTGTCAGATACTGAAGACCTAATGAGATCTCTCAGAGTGGAGACAGCCAAGGAGATGTGAGTGAAGCCTGTGATAGTGGACACTTCTGGATCTTCATTTGCTGAGGAGACATGACTCAAGATAAGGAGCCATGACTCAAGCTGCAGCTGCAAAATCTGCCAATAATCAGAACATGGAATGTGCAAGGTATGAATCTAGGAAAATTGGAAGTCATCAAAAATGAAATGGAATGCATAAAGGTCAATATCTTAGGTATTAGTGAACTGAAATTAAAATCAGAAAATCATATGATTTTCTATGCTGGATTAAAAATTAAGATAAATAGAATGCATCAGGGTTGTATCTTCTTACCATACGTACTCAATCAGTATGCCAAGAAAATCACCAGAGAAGCTGGCTTATATGAAGAATAATGTGGCCTCAGGATTGGAGAAAGCCTTATTAATCACCTGCCATAAGCAGAGGACATGACTTGATGGCTGAAAGTGAAGACTTGAAGCTCTTTCTCATGAGGGTCACAGATTGCAGCCTTCAATAAGGATCACAGCTCAATGTTAAAAAGACCCCAACCCTCCCAACTGGACCAATAGGTGACATCATAGCAAATGGAGGAAAGATGAAAGTTGTCAAAGATTTTGACTTGCTTGCAACCACAACCCATGTTCATGGATCTAACAGTCAAGAAGATCTAAAATCAGGAAAGGTGTGTGTTAGGGCTGTCTCTTTTTATCATACTTATTCAATCTGCAGGCTTAGCAGAACATTGAAAAACTGAACAAATAAAAATAAACCCATGGACAAACTAATTAGTAGCTCCTTCACTTCAACTTTCTAAGTTCCATTTTTCTAATTGTAAACTGGGAAATGCAATAGTTTTGTCATAGGTGAATTTTAGACAGCGTATACAAATTACTTTGCATAATGGTAACTTAATATTATGAATATTAGTGTTCCCTAACTCTGTTTTATTCTTCTAACATGCTCTTTCTTGCTCTAATATGAAAGTTTATTGACATATCTATTAATGCAAATATTGAACATAAAGAATATGCCAACCACATGCTAGTTCAATCTAGGAAAGCATGAACAAGACAGTGAAGTCTTGTAATCTATTTGAACTTACATTTTAAAGGGGCTGCAATGTATTAAATAGCTAAAGAAACACTCAAAGCAATATTATTTAAGCCAGTAGTAGATGCTATGAAGAAGATAAATTAGGTTCGTGGAGTGAGAGTGATGCTTGGAGAAGGTGAGAGGTGGTTTAAATATAATAGGTAGGCACTATTAACATTTATTTTTTCAGAGGAACGTTACACTTTAAATTTTATCTCTAAGTCTAACTCTTCTTTCATATCTTCTGCCTAAGTGAAGCACATATTTCAGTTCCATTTTCTTTTTAAAATAATTTTAATGGGGGCTCGTACAACTCTTATCACCATCCATCCATCCATCCATCCATTGTGTCAAGCACATTTGCACATTTGTTGCTATCATCATTGTGAAAACATTTGCTTTCTACTTGAGCCCTTGGTATCAGCTCTTCATTTTCCCCCTCCCTCCCCAACCCTGCCCCCCAGGAACCCTAGATAATTTAAAAATTATTTTGTCATGTCTTACACTCATACACAATTCTATTTCCCATTCCAGTCCTTTTCAAATCCATTGTTTACTTTTGCCACCCTGTTTGCCCTGATAATCTCTTTAGGTATATTTCTCCTAAGTTTTTTGTCCACTTTCAGTACTTATATCCTATATGGAGATGTCGGCCTCTGGGTCATACAACTTGTAATTGACTACAATTACTAAGGTTGGTGGTTTGAATCCAGCCAGCAGCACCATGTAAGAAAGGCCTGGCAATCTACTTCTGTAAGATTGCAGTCACTGAAAGCCCTGTGGAGCAGTTCCACTGTGACATACATGGGATCACCATGAGTCAGAAGCAACCAGCCAGCTTTTTTACTTTTTGTGATAACTACAATGGGTTACAGAAATTATTGGGTACATTTTGGGTCATTTTTTAAGATTTAAAATTCTTTTTCAATAATATAAAATCAATTGTAAAGGTGAACATTCGAAAGGTTTGTATCAACAATGGAAACTGAACAATATCTTCATAAGTGACAAATACAGTAACCTGAAAAAAGAAAAAAACTTTTGAGACTATGAGGAATTTGTACAGCAGGTGGAACTATCAGACTTTCCGTCCTTGTACTAAAAAATAAAAGTCCTTGAGAGTTCCTAACAAAAGGGCAATTCAGGATTCGAGCGGACAGGCTCTTCAATCAAAGGTGGGATGATGGTAACATCTAAGCCACACATCATACATGATGAGCCATGTACAACCCCAGCCTGCAGGGCAGGGGAAGACAGAAGAAGCTCATCTCATCCACCAATTTACTTGATGGCTCTCCAACTTAGGAGGACACACTTGAACTTTGTGTCCATATCTATAAACTCCCTTTAGCTAAATTCTCATCTTCCACTCTACTAGGTAGTGCCATCTTATGTATCATGTGCAAGATAGAAGAATAAATACAAAACTGCCAGTTCAGTGAGATGGAAAGAGAAGAAAAATATAATATAATTGAATAAATTATCTCAGTTGAATGATTTTTGCCATTGTTTATTAATCTCTTTAATAGCCCTTTGCCTGAGCAAGAAAAGAAAGCAAAGTTTTTCAGAGCACACCAAATAAGTGTTTGGCTGTTGACTCGGAGAGATTTACTCACATATACCCCTCAAGCTTTGCTTTCAGAATCAGCACTCGCTGGATAATTTGGCTCAAAACCTGCAACCTAGCAAGTACAATTTCCTTGTTGCCTTCAGTCAAGGCAAATTTTAGCAAAGTATTAAATACGCTGTGCAGATGACATACAAAATCGAACATATTCTAGATGTTTTTGTTTGTTTGCTTTTTTTTGGGGGGGGGGGTGGAAGGAGAAACAAAACAGGAAAAGGAAGACAGAGATTCTTGGATAGATAAGGAACCATGCCAAAGGAAAAAGAGGAAAAATCCTTCCAAATACATTTAGCTTATGCAGCTGGTGCATTAGGTAAATCAGTACAAAACCTACTTAGAAAATTGAAAAGCAAGGATGTTGCTTTGAGGACTAAGGTTTACCTGCCCCAAGCCAAGGTAATTCCCTTTGCCTCTTATGCTCCTGCAAGTTGGACGTTGAAACAGGAAGGCCAAAGGAGAATAGGTGCATTTGAATTGTGGTGCTAGAGAAGAATATTGAAAGTGCCATGGACACTACGAGGAAAAACTGATTTGTTTTGAAAGAAGGATGGCCAGAGTGCTCTTTTAGAGGCAAGGATGGCAAGACTTTGTCTTACATACTTTGGAGATACATCATCTTGTCAGGAAAGCCCGGTCCCTGGAGAAAGACATGTTTGGCAGAGTGGAGGGGCAGTGACAAAAAGACCCTCAAGAAGATGGATTGACACAGTGGCTGCAACAATGGGCTCCGGCACAGGGACAATTGTAAGGATGGCTCAGGACTGTGCAGTGTGTTGTTCTATCATGTGTAGGGTTGCTATGGGTCAGAATGGAATCGATGGCCCCTAACACAAACATGCAGTTAATGCCCAGGACTCAGGATCAGAAATATGACTGTGCCTCTACAGCAGAGCTGCGGCTCTGAAGACAGAGTTGGAGCAGGTGCTATGATCTCCTGTAGGAAACTGCATATCCCCCTACCCTGGATTTGAGCCATGTACGACCTTTATGAATTTACTCTGTTTCCTGCCATACAAACTGTGCCCTGTAGTTTTACAGCCTTAGTTTCACCCACCAGATGGTGGCTGTCTTGACCCTTGCTAGGATTGGTGCTCTTTCACTAGCAGCTGCTATGTTCATTGGTCAATACCTGACTGGTGGCATTTCCCCCCAGGTGCTTGGTATGTTTCATTAGCATACTGACCTGCCGGAACAAACGCAGTTGCCTGCCATTTCTTCCTTATTTGGGAGATGCACGACTATTGGCTACCTCAGCTGTACCTTATTTCCATGTGATGTAATGGTGCCCGCCCTTCGCTGACTATTTAAGCCTCTGCTCTCAGCTCAATAAAAGAGGCTTGATCAGATTCCTGTCTTGCCTCCATTTCTCGCGTCTCTTGCCCATCTTCATCCCCAGTCCCTCGTTCAGGTATCCACGTTGTTGATGACCCACGGGATGGGAATCTCCCACATGTCAACTGTGGAAGAGTATGTCACTACCATTAAAATATTGAATGTTTGAGTATATCAACAAGGAGAGCCGAGGCAATATGTCATCACAGCTTCATAAGATGGGAGTTACTTAGCCGACAGACCCTTTCATTTCAGTTTCTTATGGCAACAACCAGTCATTCCCATTTTAGTCTTTTCATAAAAGTCATGCATAAATAATACTTTGGAATAAGTGATTGTATAGAAGTATTATTTCCCCAGTGAAAAGTTAATTTAAAAAAATAAAATATCTGATAAGATGTGTTATATAATCAAGTTACTGTCTTATATCATGCTCTATTAAGTATGAACAATTGGTACATATAACAGCAGGCTAATGAAACATCTTGATAAGCAATATATGATAACATAATTGTCATTTTTCTTAAAAATATTTCTCTGTTATATAATGCAATTGTTGCTATGGAACATTCCTCAACTGCTTTCCAGTACATGTGTGGCTGCTTTTCGACTTCAGGTCCTGGACAGAGGAGCCCTGGTACAGTGATTAAGCTCACTGCTGCAAACCACAAGTCTGCTCTAGAGCCCAGCAGCTGCTTCTCAGAAGAACTTCCACAAAGTAAGATTTCAATTTTTTTTTCATCAAGCTTTCATTCTATTCCCATATAAGCAGTGGTAAACATTTTGCTCTGCCTTTCTTCCAGTTATCTGAAGTTATCTATCTACTTTCTTCAATTTCTGTGCTCTCCTCTGCACCTCTCTTTCTAATCACACTACTCTTGTTATCAGCTCATCCCTATTCTGCCAAAGCCTGGGACTGAAACCATGGGGCTAATTAAAACACGCTGCCAACCATGGTTTTGGATAAAGGGAAATGCCATAGTATTAGTGGTGTAAAGCCCTACAGATTCCAAGTTACCATGTTCAAAATGGGACCAGGTTCCATTTTGACACCGTGATATGAGATGCCATTTTAAAAAAATAAGGTGAAATGAATAAGTAGAAAGGTGGGAGGAAAGTCGGGAAGAAGTCATAGGACTTGGAGATATAGTCCAAGAGATTTGACCAAAATTTGTAGAAAATCAGATCATCTTTTACTCCATGTGCTCAAACTGCTGCCATTAAATCTAGCCCCTTCTTGCATTCTTGATCTCCATAAAAGGGTCTGCTTGACACTAAGCTCTGAAATACATATTTACATATACATTTCTTACAACAATCTTCCGAGATAAAATTCAGTCTATGAATAATTGTCAAAAGGTCAAACAGTTGAGATATCTTGTTTGTTTTAAAGATCTTTCTCAGATGCCCTCAGATCTTAGCTTTAGTATCATCGAATAGCCCTGGTGTTGATGTCAGGTAAACATTGGACACAAACCAACTGAAGAGTCTGCTGTTTAAACAGACCAGCTACTCCACAGGAGGAGCTATCTGATCCCAGAAGGATTTGCAGCCTCAGAAACCATGAGTCCATATACATTCAATGGCTACTTTATTTTGTTTTTAATTGCTTTTGAAGCTCCTATAAAGTCATAAAACTATGACTGGCCTTTGAAATTTGGCCTTTCTTTCCCTGGGTTCCATGTGGTCATCTATCTGGTCATTTTCTTATTCTGCTGAAATTTATTCTTCAATAACTTTATTTTAAAGAGCACAAGTATCTAGCATGATTCATTATGTTCTTGTAATTCATTTAGTCTATTCAAATCTGGAAAACTTGGTTTGGTGATTGAAATGAAGCAGGAGATCTCATGATAGAATTTTGCAAAACTAATGACTTGTTCATAGCAAATATCTTTTTTTTAACCACATGAAAGCCAACTACACACATGGACTTCCCCAGATGGAATAAACAGAATTAAGTACATCCGTGGGAAGACATGAAGCTCGATACCAGCAGCTAAAACCAGACCAGGGACAACTGTGGACTAGACCATGCATTGCTCATATGTAAGTCAGGATGAAATAGAAGAAAATTAAAACAATTCCATGAGAGCCAAAATACGACCTTGAGTCCATCCCACCGGAATTTTGAGGACATTACATGAACAGATTTGATGCACTGAACACTAATGACAGGAGATATGATGAGCTGTGGGCAAACATCAGGACCATCGTTCAGGAAGAAAGTAAAAGGACATTAAAAAGACAGAAAAGGAAGAATAATCCAAGTAGATGTCACAAGTGACTCTGAAAAGTTTCTACTTAATCTTAGAGTAGCTAAAGCAAATGAAAGGAATTATGAAGTCAAAGAGTTGAATAGAACTATTTAAAGGGAAACTATTATAAGGAAATGTGCAAAGACCTTGAATTAGAAAACCAAAAGGGAAGAGCACTCTCGGTATATCTTCAACGGAAAGAACTCAAGACAAAAATTCAAGCCTCCAGTTACAGTCTTGAAAGATTCTTTGGGCAGATATTGAATGAGGCAAGAAGCATCAAGAGAGGAAAGAATACACAGAGCACGGCTCCGAAGAAGAAGGAGTCGACATCCCACCATTTCAGGAGGCAGCATATGAGCAAGAACCAACAGTGCTGAGGGAAGACGGTCAAGCAGCACTGAATACAGTAGGTAAAACAAGGCTCCTTGAATTGATGGAACACCAGTTGAAATGTTTCAGCATGATGAAGCACTGATGAAGCACTCACTCATCTAAGCCAGGAAATTTGGAAGATAGTTACTTGGCCACCTGATTGGAAGAAATCCACATTTATGTCCATTCCAAAGAATGCTCAAATTATAGGATAATATCATTGATATTGCATGCAGGTAAAATTTTACTGAAGATCAGCCAACAAAGGTTGCAGCAGTATGTTTGTAAGGAACGGTCAGAAGTTTATACCAGATTCAGAAGACAACATGGAATAAGGGATAGCATTGCTGATGTCAGGTAGATCTTGGTTGAAAGCAGAGAATACCAGACATATGTTTGCTTATATTTTATTGACTATGAAAATGTGTTTGACTGTGTGTACCATAATAAACTATGGACAACCTTGAGAAGACTAGGAATTCCAGAACCCTTCACTGTGCTCCTAAGGAACTTGTATATGGATCAAGAGGCAGTTGTGTGAACAGAACAAGGGAATTCTGCATGGTTTTCAATCAGGAAAGGTGGGTGTCAGGGTTGTTCAATCTGTATACTGAGCAAATAATTGGAGGATTTGATTTATCTGAAAAAGAATGTAGCTTCAGGATTGGAGGAAGGTTTATTAACAACCTGTGGTGTGCAGAGGACACAACTTTGCTTGTTGAAAGTGAGGAAGACTTGAAACCTTGCTGATGAAGATCAAGGGTTACAGCCTTCAGTATGGATTGTGACTCAATGCAAAGAAGACCCAAATCTTCATAACTGGAGCAATAGGAAACATTATGATAGATGAGAAAAGAATCAAAGTTGTCAAGGATTTTGTCTTGCTTGAATCCACAATCACTGCTCATGGCAGCCGCAATCAACAGATCGAAAAACATATTGCCTGGGTAAACATGTTGCACAAGACTCTTTTAGAGTATTGAAAGGCAAGGATGTTACTTAGAGGACAAAGATGTGCCTGATCCAACCCATGGTATTTTCCATTGCCTTATATGCATGTGAAAGTTTGACATTGAATAAGGAAAGACCGCAGAAGAATCCATGCATTTGGATTGTGGAGAAGAATATTGAAATTACTGTGGACTGATAAAAGGACAAACTGATCTGTTTTAGAAGAATGGAATGTTCTTTAGAGGCAAGGATGTCAAGACTTGGTCTTACACACTTTGAACATGTTATCAGGAGAGACCAGTCCCTGGAGAAGGACATCATGCTTAGCAACGTGGAGGGGCAGTGAAAAGGAGGAAGGCCCTCAAGGACATGGATTGATACTGGCTGCAACAATGGACTCAGGTATAGGATAGTGCAGGACCAGGCAGTGTTTTGTTCTGTTGGGCATAGAGTGGCTGTGGGTCATAACCTACTTGAAGGCACCTAACAACAAAAACATCTAAATCTGTGCTTAATCATTTGTTTGACGGTACAGTCATAAGTTGAAAACTATGGTCAGTTAGAAATTTGAGAGAGCTTTCCATAATATTCTAACTTCAGTATTTCTGTTGAGAATTCCAATTCCAGATCTTTTGAGATAAACAAATTTCCTTCTGTTCCCAATTCTACCTCTGAAAAGTATTGGGATCTTATGCAGATGCTCTGAAAATTCACAGAAACATGATTTGATGAACTACCCTTTTTGCTGTCTTTTGCAGTGTTGTTTTACCTGGAAATGCTTGCACTTCAGTAAACTTTGTGTGATGCTTTTTCGGGAATGTTTTACTAAGCTTTTCTGGTCCTTTTTTAATGCAATGTCTACTAGTGAGATGCAAGAACTCCTGGCTAGGTCATCTGAATTTTTAAACTGTTTTCCATTTATTTATCTTTTGATGATATATTCCTGGAGACATTTTTAACATTTATTGGATTTTTCTAACTGCTTTTAATCTCTTGAGAATCCTTATTCTTTGCTTCTTTACGTGACCATCTTTTTGTTTGTAGTGGATGCGATATTACATTGGATATAAGCTACAGCAAGCTGTGACCTTTGTTTAAATACACCCACCCCTCTCCACTTCATTATATGTTTGTTTTCGTTTTGTCACCCCATATTTTGCTGTGGCTAGCACACAGACATGCAGTGCTGCTCAGGTCAATTTCCCCTGAAATAGACTGCTGATATTCTACTTGGCGGGAAGCCACTTTGTCTCCAAGGACAGAAGAAAATCTAGGGACTTAACTGTTCCTTATGCAGACTTTATGCAGATTTTCTTCCATTCTTCTTTTTCCAATCCCAGTCTTCCTTTAATCTGCAGCGCACATCCAATCTTGAAAGGATTTTGTGCAGGAAATGGATTCTCACTTGTTCTGCTTTTTGCTTACAATTTTTTGAAAGTATTTTTAGTGGCATTATAGACAGAGGAAAGGGAATCATCATATTAAAGTAGATGTAATTTTAAGTTAAAACAACAACAACTGAAACTTGATACCTTTTGTCCTTTAATGTCTTATGCCTGAAATGGCCGTGGTCTCGTTTATTCAAGATAGCTTTATGATTTATTTAATTGCTGTAACACTTTTACTTGGCATACTTTAGCAGTCTATGGCATAATGTCATATTCATTGCTGAGTCACACACATATTTGGTAAAATAGACTCAGGTTCTTAACAGGCTGAAGTGATGTTTAAATATTGTATTTCAGGTGCTGTTGCTTTTACAGATACATGTATTCTACAGTTCACACCAAAATAATTATACTCTCTAATCTGAATTTTAGAAACAAAGGAAATATTAATAATTTCATCAGTAAGGGACCATCTTGAGATTGAGTTTTACAGATTCCAAAGTCTTCAAATTCACACCCTGGAAACAAATTTCAGGCATTCATAAGGAGCTGCCTAGATATTGCTTGATTTTCTCAGTTTTAGGGATATATATAGCCTTTACATATTTTTGTATATTGGAGTTTTTGTGCTAATCTTTCTGTCCACAGCTTGTCTGCCAGTTTGTTGTACTGTGGTGTTGGAAACCATGTCACTGGTATTTCAGATACCAACAGGTTCACCCAAGGTGATCACATTTCAGGAGAGTTTGCATTCTAAGACGAGCCTACAATCAAAGAATAGATTGTCCACTTCTGCGGGGTTAATCCACTGAACCCCTTATGGACAGGAAAGTGGCATTGTCAGATATGAACAGCTCGGTTGTAGAAGTGGAGCACTGACAGCTATAGTTCTGGGGTATGAGCTTCTCAGGTTGGAAGCACTCAAAACATGACTGAGGAACAGTTGCCTTCTCACGGTAGAGTTGGTCACAATGTTGTGGATAGAATAAAGCTTTCAGGAACTTCATTTGCTTATGGGCACAATTCGAAAGGAGAAGAAACAACTGTAAGCATATTTTAATAGTTGTAACTTGGAATGTATGAAATATGAATCTATGAAAATTTGAAGTCATCAAAAATGAATTAGGGCCTATAAAGATTAATATATTAGGCATTAGTGATCTGAAATGGAATGGAGTTGGCTATTTTGAATCAGAAAATCATATTTTACTATGCTGGTAATGACAAGTTCAAGAGGGATAGTGTCACATTCATTGTCAAAGAGGACACTGAATTTAAATTGTGCCTAGGCACAAGGAAAACCCAAGCATAAAAGTATGATCAGGCCACTCATTCATTTATTCAATTAACACATCCAATATATGTATAAGATTAAAGTAAAAAATGAACACTTCAAAATCTATTTTGAAATATGCTGTCTGTGATAGTTTAATTATCTATACACATATAAGGATTAAGTCAATGCAACTAATATTCAAATTTACACACTGACCATTAAGCAAGTGGTGAAAAATTAAATAATTATACCAATTTCCTCAGTCTGAAATTGATCAAACATTCAATTGAGATGCATTGATACTTATTGGTTACTGGAATGCAAACACTGGAAACAAAGAGGAAGGAACAATATTGGAAACATAACAACAACAATATTCATGGTAACCATACAGGTAGACTTTTCCAGAGAGAATACACATATTGACAACACCTGTAGGAAGAGGTGATGGAGAAGCTCTATATCAGCAACCAAAGTGAGACCAGGGGCTAATTGCAAAACAGACCATTCATTGTTTCTATGTAAGTTCAAATTCAAGTAGAAGAAAATTAAAACAAGCTCATGAGAACCAAAATACGACCTGGAGCACGTCCCACCTGAATTTCAGAAGTATTTCAAAAATATATTTTACTCATTAATGACAAAAAGAGAACATAGCACATGAAGAAAGAAAGAGCTCATGAAAAAGACAGGAAAAATATGTAAGAAGAGATTCTGAAACTTCCTTGTGATCATAGAATAGCTAAAGCAATTGGCAGAAATGATGAAGTAAAAGACGAGCATGGAACAATTTCACATGCAGCTTAAGAACACGAAATCAAGTATTATAATGAGACAAGCAAAGCCCTGGAATTACAGAAACAAAGGGAAGAACAGGCTCAGCATATTTCAAGCTGGAAGAAATGAAGAAAAGATTCAAGCCTGAGTTGCAATATTGAAGGATCCTATGGGCAAAATGTTGACTGATGCAGGAAGCATCAAAAGAAGATGGAAGGAATACACAGAGTCACTTTACCACAAAGAACTAGTCCATAGTCAACCATTTCAAGAGGTGGCAGCTGATCAATAACCAATGGTATTGAAGGAAGAAATCAGTTCCACTGCAGCAATAGCCAAAAACAAGGCTACAGGATTTGATGGAATAACCATGGAAATGTTTCGATAAGTTAATGAAACACTGTTATTGCCGTTGAGTCAATTTTGACTCATAGCATCTTATAGGACAAAGTATAAACTGCTCCTGTGAGTTTCTGAGACTGTACATCTACACGGGTAGAAAGCCGCATTGTTCTCCTGTGGAGCAGTTGGTGGTTTTGAACTGCAGACTTTGTGGTTAGCAGCTCAGTTTGTAACCTAGTATGCTACTCCGGTGTAGAAAATTTGGAAGACAGCTACTTGACCAACTGACTGGAAAAAAAAATCCATATTTTCACCCATTCCAAAGAAAGGTGCCCCTACAGAATGCATATTATATAGAAAAATATTATTAATAGCACAAGCAAATGAAATTTTGCTGAAGAATTCAACAACAGTTGCAGCAATACATTGACAGCTGCCAGAGGTTCAGGCCAGATTCCGCAAAGGACACGAGCTGTCATGACTTTCATTACATGGCTCTTGGCTTAAAGCGGAGACTATCAGAAATATGTTTATTGCTGTTTTGTTTATGCTAAGACATTTGACTATGAGAACATACCAAACTATGGACAGCCTTGAGAAGAATGAGAGTTCCAGACCATTTCATTGTGCTCATGCAGAACCTGTACCTGGATCAAGAAGTAGTTAGGTGAACAGGTCAAGGGAATACTGTGGATTAAAAATCAGGAAAGGTGTGTTTCTTTTGACGATATTTATTCAATCTCTATGCTGAGCAAATAACTGGAGAATTTGACTCCTATGAAGAACCATGTGGCACCAGAATTGGAGGAAGGCTGTTAACAAACTGCAATATGTAAATGACACGTGCTTGCTTGCTGAAATTGAAGAGGACTAGCGCACTTGCTGACGAAGACCAAGGGTTGCAGCCTTCCGTGTGGATCACAACTCAGTGCAAAGAAGACCCAAATCTCCCCATAGGACCAATAGGCTACCTCATGATAGGTGGAGAAAAGATTGAAGTTATCAAGGATTTAATCTTCCTTGGATCCCCAATCAGTCCTCATGGAACCAACAGTGAAGCGATCATGAGACACGTAGCATTGGGTAAATCGAGAGCACAAGGACATCTTGTGCTGAAAAGCAAGAATGTTACTTTGAGGACCAACTTTAGCCTGACTCAAGCCACGATATTTTCAATTGCCTTCTATGTATGCAAAAATCGGACATTGAATAAGAAAGACTTAAGAAAAATTGATACAATTTAATTATGGTGCTGGTGAAGAATATTGAAAGTCCCATGAACAAATAAATCTGTCTCAGAAGAAGAACAACTAGAATGTTCCTTAAAGCTAAATGGTGAGAATTCATCTCAAATACTTTGGACAGGTTGTCAGGACATGTTGGACATGTCAGGATATGTTGGACATGTATCTCCAGTCTCTGGGGAAAGATATCATGCTTGGTAAAGTGGAAAGGCAGCAAATAAGAGTAAGGCCTTTGACAAGGTGGACTGAGCCAGTGGTTGAACAATGACCTCAAACATAAGAACAATTGTGAGGACGCGCAGGACCAGGTGGTATTTCATTGTGCTGAACAAAGGGTTCCTAGTGTCAGAGCCAACTGTAAGGCCCCTAACAGCAACGATCTTCATGTTGTGATCATAATTATTTTTTAAGTTTAATAATAGTTCCATGTTATGATAATTTTGAAGTGATTATTTTACTCAAACTCATTTTTCTGACAATTCCTGCCATCCACTCCGGAAATCTTGCTTGGACCTGGACCTTTTCCCAGGTCAATGCCTATTGGGTAGTTTCTATGACAACCAGTAATGAAGCACCTAGGCGGGGCCAATGGGAGTCACTCTCTGAAGACTTCTGAATGGGGATAAAGAGCACACAGGCAAATCTGGGGAGTTATTGTTATGTGATATGAACAATTATCTTAGAGGATCCCACTTTAAAGAAGCCAGGAAACTATTTTCTGGGAACTAGAGAACAATGAGAAATGCATAGAAACGGTACCATGTAATACAAGAACAGGCACAGGCTGAGAAAACCGATCCAGGACCTGTGAATTTCAAGTGCAGTTCCTATCACAATGCCCTTACCACACTTCTACCGCTTCCACCAAAAAAGCCCATTTTTCTAATGAAGCTTTCTTTCTTATAAGAACAAGAGAAATCACTTTATTCAAAGGCATGATTATTTTATTGTTCCCAAGGCACATTCAAAAACTGTCATAGGACTATGATAATTAGCATTAAATGGAGAGTCAGCTAAGGATTATGTAGAAAATCAGGTGTCATTTGATCTTAATAAAAGAGAAATTCTGATATAAACACGTAACTGGAAAATTATATGTTTTTAGGTATTTAGACTCATGACCACAGCCTATTAGATAAACTAAGGAAGTTTGATTTGATTTGATAAATAGGAATTATTACTTGATCTTTTAAATATATCTGGAAGGACCAAAGCCATTTGCTCTTCATGTATTTTTCTCTTTCCCTATTTAATTGTCAGGATTTATTTTATGCAAATCAAAGTTGCACATCTCGAAGGACGGGAAAGAGTCAGACTGACTCTCCATTGAGACAGTGGGTCCTGGTGAGGTCCCCTAGAGCTGTGCTGTCAGCATAAGGGTTTCTAAAAAAAGCCTTTTGAGTGTGGGCAGTCCTGTGACGGCGCGTGTCTGTCTGTGGGCGTATGTTTAAGCTGACATATATAATATAAATTCTGCAGTTAAGAGCCAGCCTGAAAATTAGATTAGCAACTCAGAAACGTGGCTTGGAGAAATAATGATCAATCCAATGTGCATTTAGGCTTAGAAATATTTAGTCTATTGTAAATGAGCCGCCAAAGCATTAGATGATGGCGCTCCCACAATTAGAGAAAGATTCATACAGACTCTTGCATTTTAAGGAATACACATTTAATATGAAGTAGCATGAAATAATATTACAGGTCTAGCTAGTAATTTTTGAAGTGTGTTTTTATAGGATCACATAATAATATGAGGGTTCTTTAAAAAGTTCATGGACAATGGCGTTAAAAGGTAGTCAAAAATTTTCATGAACTTTTTGAAACCTCTTGCAATCACAAATATATGTATAATACTTTAGTGTCTTAAAAACCTCTGTAATACATTTTAACATCATGTCATGGGAATATCACAACAATTCTGTAAAGTATCTCTTCATTGTAACTTACTCACTACTGAAGAGCATGAAGCGCATAAATGCTAGGTAGCTTACTTGAGATACCACGGCTTAAAAATAATAAGGCCTGGCTCACTCCACTAAGTAATACAACAGAATCTGTTGTTATTCCCAGATGAAACTATCATTTAAGATACAAACAAGAGCAGACTAGCAAGGATCTCTAACTAAAGAATTATACTTTCTTTACTGCTGTTGTGTTTTAAATGACAATCTTTAACATGGCTCAACCAGCAGCCAACACACTGCGAACTCTGAGACTGCCGCTAATGAAGGAGTATTTTTCAAGTTCAGAGGAGCTACGGCCCTTCCGGAGTTCTCCTAGTGTGCCTAGCAGAGGAGGTTAGAGGTCAATTCCATGGGAGTTTGTCACTGACCAGCAGGATTAGTAAACAGGACAGCTGCAGCAGGTTGCATCCAAAGCCAGTCAATCCAGCTGTCCCTCCATAGGGTGTACCTTATAAGGCCACAGCATGGGTAACATGAATGTGAAAAGAATGCTTTGAAAAGAAATAGTGCACAAACGCACAAAGTACGCTCATCACATGCTCTATGCTTTCTGTACCTTTTCACACGGAAACAACAAGAGCAAGAACAAGAAAAAGCAAAATAAAATGAGCTTGTCTGGCTTGTGCTTCATTGGTGACTATAAACACAATTAATTAACTGGCTTTTGTTTGCCCTTCAAGTTCTTCTGTGATAAAAAGGGAAATAGCAATTCTTACTTCCTATGATTATTGAGTATATTTTGAAATATAATGCATTGAAGTGCTTAGAACAATGACTGACAAAAGAGGCTTCAGTATGCTAACTAGCTTTTATCACTGCTATCAAGACTTCAGACTCCATAGCCCAATAGCTACATTATGTGGTTTTGTTGTTTTTGGTGCTGTTAGTGACTAACTGCAAGGTCAGCAGTTCAAAACCTTCAGCCTCTCTTCAGGAGAAAGATGAGACTTTCTACTACTTTAAAGAGTTACATTCTCAGAAATCAGCGGGGGCAGGTATACCTTGTTCTATAGGATTGCTATGAGTTAGGATCAGTTCAACGGAAGTTTGTTTGTTTGTTGGCTGCCATCAAGTTGATACATGATGGAGAGCAACCCCATATATTAGGAAGGAAAATGCTGCCTGAGCCATCCCCAAGAGTGATCGTTGATCAGGACATTGTAACCCACAGGGTTTTCAGAATTAGCTCACTAGACCTTCCCCCTTAGTGTCTTAGTCTGGTTTAAATGACCTTACCATTCCAATAAAACTTGCCCCAAAAGATTAAGGGCTACTTTTTGTTTCTTTTTTCTAGAAACTTTCTCAAAATACTTATATCTCAACTGTCACCCAGTTCTGGTGACTTTCATTCTGAGAACAATAGATCACTCAACAAAGCTTATCCTGCCAGCATCTTTACCTACCAACTCTTCCAGATGCCCTCAAAATCCTGGACTCACTGTGGTGGCCAATTCAAAACTAACATGTCCTGTGTCAAATCCCACTGAGGTCACTGCATTAGAAGGCCTTTCTTAACCTAGATCCCCAAACCTCATACATATTCTGCCTTTCCTCTCAGAAATGTTATTAATAATCATTGCATTATTATCATAGCTCATTTTTTAAAACAATATTTCATTGTGCTTTTGTGGAAAGTTTACAAAGCAACTTGAATAAGGACAATGAATAAGGAAGACTGAGGAACGAATGGATTTGAGTCATGGGTTGATAAAGACTATTGAGTAGACCTTGGATTTCCAGGAGAATAAACAACTATACCTTGGAATAATTACAGCCAGAATGCTTCCTAAAGATAAGAAGAGTGAAGCTTCATCTCACAGGCTTTGGACATTCTACCAAATGGAGCAGTCCCGGGAAAGGGACATCATCCTTAGAAAAGTAGAGGGTCAGCCAAAAAGAGGCACATTCTCAATAGGATGGATGGATGCAGGGCCATTATGAGTAGCAAACAACTTGAAGGCTTGTAAGAACAAGAGTTCTACGACCCTGGCAGCTGATTCATAATTAGCTACCCATCTTCCTTCCTCAAAAGAAATGGTGCAATGGGAAATATATATATATATCATTTTATTGGGGGCTTGTATAATTCTTATCAAAATCCATCCATCCATCCACTGTGTCAATCACATATGTACATTTGTTGCCATCATCATTCTCAAAACATTTGCCTTCCCCCTCCCTCCCTACTCCTCCCTCCCTACCCACTTCTCCCTCCCCCAGGAACCCTTCATAATTCATACATTATTATTTGTATTATTTATATAATTATTATCATATGTTACACTGTCTGATGTCTCCCCTGCCCTCTTCTCTGCTGTCCATCCCCCAGGGAGGAGTCTATATGTAGATTCTTGTAATTGGTTCCCCTTTTCTACTCCACATTCCCTCCACTCTCCAGGCATCACCACTCTCACCACTGGTCCTAAAGGAGTCATCTGTCCTGGATTCCCTATGTTTCTAGTTGCTATCTGTACCAATGTACATCCTCTGGTTTAGCCAGATTTGTAAGGTAGAATTGGGATCGTGATAGTGGGGGGAGAGGAAGCATTTAAGAACTAGAGGAAAGTTATATGTTTCATTGTTGCTACCCTGCCCCCTGACTGGCTCACCTCCTCCCCACAACCCTTCAGTAAGGGGGTGTCCAGTTGCCTGCCAATTAGCTTTGAGTCTCCACTCTGCACTCACCCACATTTACAATTATATGATTTTTTTGTTCTTTGATGCTTGATACCTTATCCCTTCGACCGCTTGTGGTCATACAGGCTAGTGTGCTTCCTCCATGTGGGCTTTGTTGCTTCTGAACTAGATGGCTGCTTATTTATCTTCAGGCCTTTAAGACCCCAGATGCTATATCTTTTGATAGCCTGGTACCATTAGCTTTCTTCGCCACCTTTGCTTATGCACACGTTTGTCTTCAGTGATTGTATCAGGAATGTGGGCACCCACTGACATGATTTTTAGTTCTTTGATGTCTGATAGCTGGTCCCTTCTACATCTTGTGGTCAGACAGGTTGGTGCGCTTCTTCCATGTGAGCTTTGATGCTTCTCAGCTAGATGGCTGCTTGTTTATCTTCAAGCCTTTAAGACCCCAGATGATTTATCTTTTGATAACTGGCCACCATCAGCTTTTTTCACCACATTTGTTTATGCACACATTTTTCTTCAGCAATCATGTCAGAAGGTGTGCATCCTGGAATGCCAATTTAATAGAACTACATGTTTTTGCATTGAGTAAGTGCTTGAGTGGGGCCCAATGTCCATCTGCCTTAATACTAAACCTATAAATATATACACATAGATCTGTTTCCCCATACTCTTAAATAAATATATTTATATATGTACATTCCAGTGTTTAGACCTCTATAAATACCCTTTGCCTCCTAGTTCTTTCCTCTATTTCCTTTACTTTCCTCTTGTCCCACTATCATGCTCAGCTTTCATTTGGGTTTCAGTAATTTGAGGATGGCACTGAAGCTGCAGCTAGGGGAGAGGGCCATGTCTGATCAGAGCAAATGGGAGCAAATGAAAGGGGAGGAAGAGAGGGTGGAATACATCCTGCCCCACCAGTCCTGGAGGATAATATCTGAACAGCCAAGGCACAGAGTAGACAATATGGCTGATCCCATTATGAGATACACTGTCCCTTGATGGCCCAGGACCCTAAGGGGGACAACACTGGAGACTCAGTGTCGGGACTTGCCCAGAATGAGCCTGTAACACCGAGGCAAACCACTAAAAGCATGCGGCAGAGCAACCGTGGGAGCAGAGCAGGGAGCCCCTGAGGGAGTACAAAGGACAGATCCTGGGGCTAGAGCATGGTACCCATTGGACCTGACTGAAGGACATGCCTAGAGATAAAAAAAAATCAGATCTTGATCTGTTTACAGGTTTTTCTTTCTTTTTGAAAATGGTTTCTTTTAATTAATTTATTCTTCTAATGGGTAATTTGTTTCCTTTTTTGGTTGTCATCGCTGTGTTTTCATTCATCGCCTATGTTGCTATGGCTTGATTTTTGGTGCATATTATTATCTCTACAGAGCTACCTAGATAGATTGACTGGATGAATAGTCTGGAGGAGAAAACAATGGGACCAATGATTCCAGGGGACACAGGAGAGGGCGAGGCGGGGGTAAGGAGGTGGTGCTGACCAACCCAAGGACAGGGGAGCAACAAGTGATCCAAAATCAGTGGCAAGGAGGGTGTGAGAGGCCTGGTAGGGCTTCAGCAAGGGCAAGGTAACTGAGAGAAATTACTAAAACCCCAATGAAGGGAATTATATTTAAAGTAAGTAATTAATCCAAGGTGATGGCAGAATTTCCTGCAGAGAACAGAGGCATAATCACTATAGTCCACACTAAGTTAATGCCGTACTTGAAGTTGGTAGTAAAGTTTCAAATGTGCTTTTCTAATTCAGATGTAAACAGACACTAAGCCAAACTTATATCCTGACTATCCTGCTTTGTTTCATACACATTCCAGGAGTTTTTAGTAGAAATAATCCCTTTCTTTCATGGGATAGAAAATCAGCTTTGGATCATCTGGTTCTTCCACCAGGACCAAATCGCATTGGTCACCCTCAGCTTCCAATATCCAGCTAATACTTTCTTGCTGTATTTTAAAACTTAAATTTTGCAAGTCTCCTGAACTCATGTGAAAATCATCTTTGATACTGTAATATTATAAGGGATTCACTTTGATATCCACAACCTCAGAGGACTTCTTAAATAATAAAAAAATATTAGAGCTCTTTATGTTCCCATTATTTTTTTTCTGTTTTTTTCTTTTTCTGTTTTTTTTTTAATTAATAAATCTTTTTACTGGGGCTCATACAACTCTTATAACAATCCACACATACATCAATTGAGCAAAGCACCCTTATACATTCGTTGCCCTCGTCATTCTCAAAATTTGCCTTCCACTTTGCTTCCTGGAATCAGCTCGGTTTCCTTTTTTCCCCCTCCCCTCCCCGCTCCCTGCTCCCCGCTCCCCCCTTCTCCCTGCTCCCTTAATAGTTTATAAATAATTATTTTATCTTATCTTACACTGCTGGAGTCTTCCCTCACCCACCTTCCCATTGCCCATCTCCCAGAGAGGAGGTTACACATAGATCTCCAAGATCGGTTCTCCCTTTCTACACCCACTTCCCTCCCGGTGTCGCCACTCCCACCGCTGGTGTTGAGGGGTTCATCCTAGATTCCCTGTGTTTCCAGATCCTTACTGCACTGCTGTACATCCTCTGGTCTAACCAGGTCCGCAAGGTAGAATTGGGGTCATGATAATTGGGAGGGGAGGAAAAAGGCTGATGGTGCCCGGCTACTGAGAGATATAGCGTCTGGGGGCTTAAAGGCTTGAAAGCAAACAAGGGGCCATCTAGCCCAGAAGCAACAAAGCCCACATGGAAGCAGCACACCAACATGGGAGATCATGAGGGGCAGAGGAGACCAGGTTTCCAACATCACCATGAATGAGGGGGAGTGTGTGATGGGGACCCAATGCCCATCTGTAGACAGCCGGACATCCCTTCCAGAGGGGTAGTGGGGAGGAGATGAGTCACTCAGTTCAGTGTAGCAACAATGAAACCATGTTCCCATTATTAACAGTCGGTGTCAATGCATGTAAGTCAAATTTCTGCATCAAGGCTCCGAATTACTCCTTCTGTCTTCCACCTGTGCACTACTGATGTTCCCTGTGACAAATTCCCAGTGGACAGGAGCCTCCAATCTGGTGTTTCAATTCCCCAAACCACTTAGACCTTTGCAGCCAAGGAACTCCTGCCCTCGAATGATAATAGGACAATCCATGTAGCTGTTCCATCCTCCATAGGAGGGGAGCACAATTCTAGTCTGACACTCACGGGCTTGGCGTGAGTTGGTACTGATTTCACGGCAGCTGGCTGCAGACCCATTGCAGAGCCAAACGCTGTGTCTTTCTGTGCGAATTTAATGCAGAGACTTGTCAGAGCCACAGAAGTTCAAAGGCAGTGAAGTGCATCACCAGTATAAACTTTCAAAGCAAACTACCATTCCCCGTGAATCTTTAAAGAAACCCTGCATTCTTCTTGCTTTTAATATTTTTTGTCACCAGCTATACTTGAGGCCCAGTTTGCTATCCTTAAAGGAGTGGTGTACATTAAGAAACTGTCAAACAACAGAGGTCAGCTGTGCAATCCCTTCCGGGGTCTCAGACAGCCCCCCGGTTGCTACCTGGGACTACTCTGCGACAGGAAGTGACTGCTCTTCGGAGGGACCAAGGGGATCGAGTGCAAACAATGCTCTTTCTCTTATCTTTAAAAACTGTGATAATAGACGAATTTGTTCAGTAAGTCTCCTTGCCTTCAGCATTTCTTGAACTTCATGTCATATAAATTTGCAAATAGTAAAATTCGTCTTTGTTTAAAAGCTCTGGACCTACCAGAAACATAGATTCACTTCAGCGTTACTCTGGGCTACTTTTGGCAGCTGGTACTTGACAAGAGGGGACACTGACTAAATTGCTGTTGTTTTATTCTGTAGACAATGTAAAACCCCTGGGTGACACAAAGGGTTAAAGCACGTGACTGCTGACTGGAAGGTTGGAGTTTGAATCAACCTAGAGGTCCCTGGGAAGAAAAACCTGCTGATCTACTTTGGAAAACTCTGCCATAGAAAATGCTGGAACACAATTCTATTCTGACGCACATGGGGTTGCCCTGGCAGAATTAACTTAACCAGCAAACGGTTACAGACTCATTGCAGCGCCAAATGCCGTGCACTTCTCTGTACATTAATGTGAAAACAGATTTTGGCTCCACAAACAAATGCTTGTCCTTTTCTCTGTGCCCAACACTTCCCATGTACAACAATTCGCTCCTGGACAATGGCATACCCCCATGTGTTATATTGCATTATAAAGAACATCATGATATGAGATTCCATTTTACCGTCTCTCAGCCTCTGTGTTCTTATTGAAGCCAAATTCAGTGTCAGATTTGGATGTTTTTGAACTCGGGGAAATCTTGCAGAAAGTTTAGATTTCGATAGGGTAATGATTGGACCCTCTCCTGAACAATACAAACAGTAATGGAAATACACGGCTCTTGAAGGCAGAGTGGACACATTCAGAATCTGGGTCCTATTTGAGACCACAATTAGGAGAGGCTCAGAACCAGTAATTCTTCACTTCAGAGCCGGCATTCACAGGTGTTCTATTGATCCAAGTGAAGCTGGAACAGCTGAGGAGGGACAGAGATTTGGTGTCATGTGTGGACGTTAAAGGTGTTTTATGCTTCTGTCTGGTCTCCTGGACCTCATCACCCTTTCTTGTCTGCTGCTTTGTTTATGCCTTTGTCATTTCGCACCTGATGGATTCCCAAAGCTCTTAATCCCTGTTAGGTTTCCCTAAACCCTTTCTTCATTTTATTCTGTTCATTACCACTTCTGGGTTTTTGTTTTCTTAGATTTTGGTTCTCACCCCTGCCTCAGTTACCTGCAATGGCTCCTATCATGTGCTTACTAATGGTCAAGCATCTTAGATCAGTGTATAATGCTCACCACACACTGTGTCATCTGACCATCAGTACCACCCTCCACTTGCAGCAAATATGGTCCTGTTTGACTAGGTCACTGGATGCCCCCTTCTTCCTTCATGCCACTTCCTCTACCCAAAATATTTCCCCTATCTCTTAGAACAAAAATAGAACCTAACTTCTAATTATCAACTCCATCAAACCTCCTTTATCACTTTTTCTTCTTAGTAGCATAAGTCTGTTCACTTGTAGCTGCCCATATGAACAAACCTCACAGAACCTTATATTGTATTGTTTAAAAATAAATACAATATCAGCCTCAGAAAGCCTGAACCACCAATCTCCACAAGATGGATATCCATGCTGCTTTCCCTTGAGGGGTTTGCTGGTGAGGTAGTTGGTTAATTGTGCCAACATGGATGATAAACATATGTGGGATTAATTGAAGGGTGGAGGGATAAAAGACTTGGTGAGCCTCGCCTTTCTAGTTCTCGGGTCTTTTGCTTTCTGATGGTCAGAGCAGGGTGCAGCTGCATTGGCCAGTTCCCTGCTTTAGCTGGCAAGGCTCACTACCTGCAAGACATCCCCAAGGAGAAGCTAATATGGACCTACCCCGATGCAGCCCTGGGTGCTGGAGCAGCCATTTGGAGACCTCTGCCAGTGCTGAGATACTTACATGCTCACTGACTGGGCTTACCTCCTGCAGTTGGCCTCATTCTGTGTGTGTGTGTGTGTGTGTGTGTGTGTGTGTGTTGTGAGCTGGAGGAGGACTTTATGGATTGGTGTCAGACATATGGATTAATGTTGGACTTGTGGGTTTGGACAGCACTGGGTTGGAATGTTTTCATGATGTGTATTTAACCTTTACATAAAACTCTCTCATATACACGAGTTTCTGTGGATTTTAAAGTACTCTAAAGTACCAGACTAACACAGTTACCAACCAAGGTCATCTTCTGTGAGAAGATCCCAGATCTCTTCCATCGTATGAACCGTGCCTTATCAAATTGACATGTCCATTTCAGTCCAGCTCCTCTTTTGCTTGCATCTTCTACATCAGATTGTTTCAATCAGCTTTCAGTGTAGTCTTCTACTTTGGGGAATTCTTCTAATGGCTCTTTAGCTTTCTTGCTTATTTATGTTCTAAATTACTGTGTTAATTTCCCGTTTTACTTACGGAAGGCCACTTTACCAGTGCTTGTGGGTCAGCTCACTGTCACATACATTAGGCAGCTTCTTATCCAATTAAAATGTTAATGAATTAGCTTAAACTATTAATATGGAATTTATTTCTCCTTTGTCAAGATGCCCATGAAAAGCTGATATACAGAAACTCTTGCCTCAGAAGAAAAAGTTCTAATCAGGAGGTATAATGGGATTGATTACTTGAAGTTGGGCTAGAGCTCTATATATCTATCTCTGTATCCATCTAGAACTACATTTTCTGATATTGAAGTTCTCTCTCTGTGTCTCTCTTTACACACACACACACACACACACACACACACACACACACATTTATCCAGTGATTTAGGTGAGAAAGCAAAAAATGTGCATGTTTAGAACATAAAAGCTATACAATTTAGGATGAGCTGGTAACACAAAATTTGTCCCTGGTCTGCTTGAAATAGACATAGACAAGACAACATTTTGGGGAAGAGAGTAACAGAAACATCTCCAGCCCATTTTCTTTCTTTTTTTTTTAAAAAAAAAACATTTTATTAGGGACTCATACAACTCTTATCACAATCCATACATACATCATTTGTGTAAAGCACATCTGTACATTCTTTGCCCTCATCATTTTCAAAGCATTTGCTCTCCACTTAAGCCCTTTGCATCAGGTCCTCTTTTTTCCCCCTCCCTCCCCACTCTGCCCTCCCTCATGAGCCCTGGATAATTTATAGATTGTTATTTTGTCATATCTTGCCATGTCCGACGTCTCCCTTCACCCCCTTTTCTGTTGTCCATCCCCCGGGAAGGAGGTCACATGTAAATCCTTGTAATTGGTTCCCTCTTGCCAACCCACTCACCCTCAACCCTCCCAGTATCGCCCCTCACAGCCCTGGTCCTGAAGGGATTATCCGCCCTGGATTCCCTGTGCCTCCAGCTCCTATCTGCACCAGTGTATATCCTCAGCTCTATCCAGACTTGCAAGGTAGAATTTGGATCATGGTAGTTGGGGGTGAGGAAGCATAAATGCATTATCATGATAATGGTATGGACAATCATTGACATATATATGGAAAGGCTTTCATGTAGATAAATGCTTATGAATATTTTTATCCAACTTGTTGGCAAGTACAGGCCTTGCCAACATATCGGGCACGTGGAAGGCTCCCTGGTGGCACATTGGCTCGCATGCTGGACTGCTAACTGCAAGGCCACAGGTTTAAGTCTAGCAGCTGCTCCCTGGACAGTTTGTGCTCAGAGAGAGTTCGTGTCTTAGAAGTTCTGTGGAGCAGTGTGACTTTGTCCCAGGGAGCTGCTCTGAGTCAGAATGGATGCCGTGGCAATGGGTTTTATTAATGGGCATGTGGGACATCACATACCTCTCATTTTTTTACATAAATTAGTTTACCAGGCAAAAAACACCATCTGACTTATATTCTATTTTGTTACTCCTGATTCCCAGAGGGTCAAATCTATAAAAGTCTCAGGGATGCTCCCTAGTAGCCTTAATAAGCAGGAATTCATTGTTCTAGGAAGTGAGGGTGTGAGGCGGGTGCAGACCGGCAGTGGTAAAGTCAAGCGGCCAGCCACACATTGCTTAGAGAGCGCTGATCAAAGGAATAACATTACAGGAAATTGTTAGGGACCAAATCCCGGGAAGTCTTACATTCCACAATTAAAAAACAAGAAAACAATTTGACCCGTGGGCTATAATAAAAAGATATTGAGGATCTTAAGAAGGAAAGTAAATATTCATCATCTCGCTGGTTTTGAAGGTAAATACACATTGTTTGTCCAGAGAACAGCTAGGAACGCAGTGCAGAAATTCAAGCAAACTAGAGTAGGCATCAGAGGACCAAGGTGAGGAATATTTTGAAAGATATATTTAGGAATTTATTGGCTGTATCTAGTGAAGGACAAGAAACTTCAAAAATTACCATAAGTTTTAGTTATGAAAACAAATGGAATATTAATACCAGTATAAATAAAGACTGGAAGAGAAAATATTTTACAGGAACGACAAAGAGTTATGTGTTGGCTATGCTGATTTCGAAGGGTCTATAAGGTACTGAAAGCATCAATTTAAGAGTGAGAATGTAAAAAAGACTTGTTCAATAATAAGCATGTGGGTAGAACTTACAACCATGACCCCCAGGTGAGATGAGCCTAGAAGAGTTGGAGAGAATAGATTAGTTGATAACAGAAGAACAGACTCAGAAAAATTAAAAATTAAGTAGTTGTCAAGTGATATGGAGTATACAATGTCAGAATCCTAGGGGATGACTCAGTTTCAAAATGAAAATGCTCATTTAACAATTAAGATATCATTGCTGATTTAATCAAGAACAAGTTTGTAAAATGGAGGCAGAGCCAATTTGTAATGGGAAGAGAATACAAGGGCCGTAAAGATTGAGATCACCATTCTCCTACTGGTGCAAGGACTTCCAAGGTGAAAGGTGAAAGGTCCCTAATGTGGAAAGAGTGTCTTAAAAATACTTTGAATGCTGTTGCTCTTTTCCTCTCCATTTTTACTCTCATATCTCCATTTATGATGTTTTTTTGCATATTCCAACTTCTGGAGGCAGCAGCTAGCACACAGTCTTTTATATTATCAGCCTTTTCTCTATGGAATATATTTATTTATACAACCAGACCTCTCTGATGTTGGTATAGGAAGTAAAAGTTAATTCTTCTCTTAGTTAATTTTTAATCGAATTTTCTTTTTTCAGAGAGAGACAGAGAAGCTGAGAGAGAGAGAGAGAGAGAGAGAGAGAGAGAGAGAGAGAGAGAGAGAGAGAGAGAGAGAGAGAGAGAAACTACCCTGTCTCTTTGAGTTCTCCATAGCTGACACGCTCCGCTCTATTACTAATATGTTTCCTGACTGCAGGGACTGGAAGCATTCATCTTACTAGCTGAGGAATGCTATTGATTAGTAAACAAATGAATGAATTATATATCTATGTATGTTAGTCTGGGTAGACTAGAGAAACAAATCCATAGAAACTCGTGTATAAGAGTTTTATATAAAGGGTAGTTGTACATTAAGAAAACATCCTAACCCAGTCCAGTCCAAGCCCATAAGCCCGATATTAGTCCATATGGAACCAATATCAAGATATAAAGCCCTTTTCAGACTCATGAAACACATGCAAAGACGCTGAATGCAGGATGATCACAGGCCAGTGGGTAGAAAGTCTTTGGATCCAGTGGCGCTGTAAGCATCTCGGCACTGGCAGGATCTCCACGTGGCTCCCCCAGGTCCCAGGGCATGGGGTCTATCAGCATAGTGCCATGGGTTTTGTCTTCAGGGCTGTCTCGCAGGAAGTGAGCAGAGAGAGTCTGTCTCCCATCTCCTAGGAGGAAATCTAGGAATTCTCAGAAGACCATGTCCACACAAAGGCCACATTGGCTATGATCCGATTGACAGACTAGACTCCACCCCATCATTCTTAATTCTATCAAGTCCCAAATTGAAACCAGATTATGTAACTACCACACACTAGGCCATATATACATATATGATTATGTTTCTTTCTCTATAAAGCCCCGAATAACCAGAGGTAGGCATTATGTTTGTTCGTATTGATGTCTATGTATATGTGTGTATTCATGCAAACATATATGCATGGGTGCACATCTTATCTACCACCTGACTGAAAACTAGATGTTTCATAGGTTGAATTCTCAGAACGGTGTGGCATGCAGAAGTTGGAGTACTTGTACTGTGAGACAGGCACTTAAAGAACAGAAACGACTCTGCCTTTGCAAAATTGAAAAATTAAAATTGACCAACAGGAAAAACTTTGAGAAAACACTACCATTTTTCTGAATCTGATCATAAAACTCTAGAGATGAGAGTTGTGTGTAATAGTAAAACAAGTTTAGTAGAATAGGAAATAGTAAAACGAGTGTATTATCTGCATCAGAAGGAGTTGGCTTTACATAGGTGGAGGGAATACAAATTCAGTACCTCTGTTGACAGTGGTAACTTGCAAAAGAAACCAGGGTTTTCCCAGAGACGTGGTGAAAGGACCTGGCAGCTCCTGGTGGACGGGACAAGGAAGAGGTCGGCAACAGGAAAAAGCACAAGAGGTTTTCTTTCTATTGGAGTAGTTGGGAAAGGACAAAGGCTCTAAGAATACATTTCAAGCTTGTGCTCTTTTCTGTTAAACATGATAATGGAAACAGGTCGTCCCAACTGTTCACTGGTTTGGAACCCACGCTCCTCCTCGGGGTGCCAGGGAGGAGCTGGTAGAGCACACTCGGCTGGGGCTTCCTGATTCTTTCCTTCATGTGTGCTCACTCTGGCGATGAGTCTGAGAGGCCATCTGGGAGAAAGACAGAAACAGATTTAGTTTTCAGTAATGTTTATTTCCAATTGGCTCGTCAATATTGATACAACGGATAAAACACAACAAGAAAAGAGCGAAGAAACCCTCTTCGCTCCAGAGAAGAGAGATGGAATGTAATGTAGCGGACCTGGAGGTCAGGAGCGTTTGAAGTGGCAACTTGTGCAGCGCAGCGAAATCTTGTTCCTTGCAGGCAATAAAACAATATTTCTGAAGTAATTCTAACAGGAGTAACAGCAGAGGCAAACACACTTCCCAAAGTGTATATATGTTTCTTTAATATTTTGTACTTTCAATATTTTGTACTAATTATGAAAAAAGTTAGTTGTACCATTTGTGGCATACAAATTTCTTTACAAAATCCCATTTATGAATTGAATTTTTAGTTAGAATTTTTTTTGCGTGTGAAATAATTCTTTATCATGAACTAGGTGGAGATTTATTGATCAGTTTCATATTCAATAATTGATTTATCAAACCTGCAATTGCTTGTAATTATCCATACTGTAACCAGTCCCGAGATATAATGCGCTACCACACATGGCCATAGCGCTCTTTACAGGCAAGAAGGGCAGCACTTTGTCGAACTCCTTTGCACATATGGTCAGGAGGGTCCAGTCCATGAGAAGGACACCGTGTTGATGACGTGGGGGAGGACACCGTGCCTGGACAAGTGGGGGAGAACACCGTGCCTGGTCAAGTGGGGGAGGACACCGTGCCTGGTCAAGTGGGGGAGGACACTGTGCCTGGTCAAGTGGGGGAGGACACCGTGCCTGGTCAAGTGGGGGAGGACACCGTGCCTGGTCAAGTGGGGGAGGACACCGTGCCTGGTCAAGTGGGGGAGGACACCGTGCCTGGTCAAGTGGGGGAGGACACCGTGCCTGGTCAAGTGGGGGAGGACACCGTGCCTGGTCAAGTGGGGGAGGACACCGTGCCTGGTCAAGTGGGGGAGGACACCGTGCCTGGTCAAGTGGGGGAGGTCACCGTGCCTGGACAAGTGGGGGAGGACACCGTGCCTGGACAAGTGGGGGAGGACACCGTGCCTGGTCAAGTGGGGGAGGACACCGTGCCTGGTCAAGTGGGGGAGGACACCGTGCCTGGTCAAGTGGGGGAGGACACCGTGCCTGGTCAAGTGGGGGAGGACACCGTGCCTGGTCAAGTGGGGGAGGACACCGTGCCTGGTCAAGTGGGGGAGGACACCGTGCCTGGTCAAGTGGGGGAGGTCACCGTGCCTGGTCAAGTGGGGGAGGACACCGTGCCTGGTCAAGTGGGGGAGCAGCACAAAAGAGGAGGCCCTCCCGGTGGAGAATTGACACAGTGGATACAGCAAGGGTCAGGCGCATAGGAGCAGTTCCGAGGATGGTTCCTTCTCATGAACCTAATCCAAAACAATCCCCTATACATCGGATATTGGAATGTTTTACAAATGGGGTAGAAACCCAAAGCAGAGTTTAGGGTTGTGAAGACACGGTAAAGAAGGTAATGCCATTAGCTGTCTGAGTGTCTGATGATTGCATCCCACTGTCTGTTAGGACTTCTCTGAGCACTACCCCCAGAGAGAGGCTTGTGGGCTTGCAGGGTCCCTCTGAGCCCTTGAAGTACCTCTGCAAGAGTACTCTGGTGCAGACAACCTCGACGACCCTCACAGCCATCTTGAAGGAGTTGGCGCTCCAGAAGGGAGAACTTGCACAATGGCAAAGTATGATGGAGCAGGTCCTGTAGGACAGCAATGGAGACGGGTTTCCGCCCCACACCAAGGTGCTGAGCAGGGAACAGTGGCCCAGAGCAGGCTGCAAGGCACTGAGCTTAGAGTCATCAATGTCACAGCCTGCTAAGTTCAGGTGGGTCAGGGTGGCTGAGACCCTCTCTAGCAGACTTGGAAGGAACCCAGCTCTTAAGTCTGCAGTCAACACACCACTCAGATCCAGGGGCCTGAGGTGGCTGGTGCAGGAGCACCAGCACAGGCTTGTCACATGAGTCCAAAGGAATGCATGACGTTAAGGTGAGGGACTCCAAAGGGGTCAGCAAACCCACGAGTAGAGTTGGTCATCACGGAAGAAGACAGATTCCAGAATGTGGTGCTGGAGTTGATGCATACTGAGGAGGTGAAAGGTCAATTTGCAAGTAGTTTCTCCACCTCCTCCTAGCTATATGATTCCTGTGGATCCAGCATTATTTCAGAGAGATGGCGAGTGCTGAGCTGACCCATCTGGGCAAGAAAAGGGCAAACCAGTTGAGGGTGCAGAGGTCCCATCTACAGTGCAATATCATTCATGGACAGAGTCCTGTTGCACCCCATTCATGAATCCCTCAATAATGGGAAATTGTAGTAGACCTACAAATTCAAGCGTCCTACAACAGAGGGGTGGCAGGTCTTATTCCTGCTTGACCTTTTCAATGAAAAAGGTGAGAAATTCATCTGACACTGTTTCAAGAAAACACAGGTCTGTGAGCAATGCCATGGAGGCTGTATTAGTCTGGGTACTTTAGAGAAACAAATCCACAGAAACTCATGTATGAGAGAGTTTTATATAAAGGGTAAGTGTGCACCATGAAAACATCCCAACCCAGGACTGCCCACACCCACAAGTCCAACATTAACCCATTAACCCATATGTCCAACACCAGTCCACAAAGTCCTCCATCTCACAAAATACACACTACGATGCTGACTGTAGGAGGCAAGCTGATAGTGAACTTGTAAGCATCTCATCGCTGTCAGAGGTCTCCACACAGCTGCTCCAGCACCCGGGGATGCATCGGGCCAGGTCCATGTGGCTTCTCCTTGGGGATGTCTTGTAGGAAGTCAACCTTGCAAGCTGAAGCAGGGAACTTCTAAGGCAGCGGCACCCTGGTGCAACCACAAAGCAAGAAACCCGAGAACAAGAAAGGTGAGGCTCACCAAGCCATTTATCCCTCCACCCTTCAATTAATCCCACATGTGTTTATTGGCCAGGTTGGCACAATAAACTAACTCAGAGGTCAAGGGCTGAGGCTTCTCTCCTGCTCTGGAATCCTTCCCTTTCAGAGTCTTAGTTCTTGGCTGGGTGGTCATGGGATCATCTGATGAGGACCTAGAGGCAATGGATTGGGTTCCAGAGCACACCTTCCAGAAATTGGTGTCAGTGTTGACACAAAGGTCTAGCATTTTCAGCTTGCGTCTCCCAGGTGGAACCTTCTGTGCAAGGAGGAAGTCAGATCCATCCAGCGCAGCCTTTAAGATGTCCTGGTGAGAATGCCATGCCTTCATGAGAGCCCCTAGTGGGATCTGGGTAAAAGGCTAGGACCCCACCATGGCTTTCCCTGTCTCTCTCTATCCCCCGGCCACAGCTGTCGTGATCAAGGGGGGAAAGGGTTCTGTGGACAGCCACTCCAGAGCGGCCATGGCTGAGGCCTCATTCTGTAACATATTCTGGATGGCAAGGTCCATGGCAAACTCCTGGGGGAGTTTGTGCAGCTTGTGTTGACTAGTCTGCTCCGAAAGAAATCCTGATAGTGGTAGATGCTAGCAAGGTCCACATGGGGCCTAGATGTCAAACTGGATACTTCCTTTGACTCAAGTCAGTCCAGAGACTGTGGAATCCAAGATGGGCTGTTCAGATGGCGGACAGTGACCTCAGTGGCATGGGTGTAGGCACTGGATTTAGGAAGCGGGTAGGAATTGCAGGCCACAGAAGCACTTAGATCCAGGTCAGCTCTCTAGATTATAGTGAGTTTCCTCCCCTCTCGGCTGGCTTTTATAACAGACAGCCCTTCATCAGGTGACCTCTACTACAGTCACGCCCAGGTAAAATCCCCTCCCAAGAATCTCATCAGGGCCATGAAGGAATCAAGGCCTTAGTCTCCCATCCTGAATTCTGTGATGGCTGGCTTACTTATCACCCAGGCTCACTGAGTAGGAGATCCAGATGCCAAAGTCTACCGCTAAAAAATGAAATAAGCGAAACCCACGGGCCCTGGTGTTTATTTCTACTAGTAGTGACCCTGTGGGACAGGGAACTGTGCCCTGATGTCAATGGTTATTGATGTCTTCCACAGCTGGTCCAGTTTTCTTTAGTGAACTGACATCTGTCCCTGAGATGGTGTTGACATTTGTGTTGGATAGATTTAAAGTTGTATCTGGACTTTCATGCAATTGTTTAATATTCTTCAACTTTAACTTGAAAAAGTGATAGCATGTCTCACAGCTTCAGTTTTGGCTGTTGATGAGCTCTTTCTCCAACATCTCATCTTAGTTAGAACTTAGATTCTGAGCATTCCGTTTGGAGGAGGCTCCGGAACGGCCATGATTTCAGCAGCCCGGTCCGTGCAGAGAGCAGGAGGAGAGAGCGTATCCAGTTAGTAGAATTTTAATAGGTCATCATTATACAAAAATAGTGTAGTCAACTAAATATTTGGTGTCACTTATTTTAACAGTGTTAACACTGTGTGGTGTATAGAAAGTGTCCCATAAGTACTGTTGAATGCAATTCTTAGGAGATTCACCAGGTTTGTTGCTAAATATATACAATAACTAACTCCTAGACACCGTATTTTTCTTCCCAGACACACAAATGCAAGGGCTTAGGTTTTAATTTTATTCACAAAGCAATGAGATATAATAATAATACATTTTCCTCTCCTAGATTGCAAATTCCATGGGAGCAGAAATAGTGGCTTTTTCCTTTGCTACTAGAGATATAATAATCTCTCTATAAATAATTCTTAAATGAATGCACAATGAAAGTGATCTCTTTGACTTCTGTATTGGGAAAGAGAGGGATTAAGGAGAGGAACCAGGACAGAGGATTCAAGAAATGTTCTCAGTTCTTTGATATGTGCACATTTACCTCCAAAAGCCTAATGACATTCATAATTTCTTTGAGAAGTCCACTATGGCTATTCTTTTTATATGTCATTAAAATATGAACAGAACTAGAATTCATCTAGTCAGATTGCACTGGCCATCATTCAGAACTTTAGTGATTAAATGAATCAATTATTCCTATTTAATGGGCCATTTAAAATGTTCCTTGGTTCTTAAAAAAATCTACCAAGATTTTAAATTAAAAAATCAAGTACAACAAAACAGCAAAAGCAGCAGCAAAATAGAATTGATGCTGATTTGATCTTTTAAAAAAAATAGAACCACCCTTAAATAAGAGTCTTTTATTTGGCTTTATTGTACTATGAAAGACATCTTGGGAGCTTGTACTACATTCATTAGAACTAAAAGTCAAACATCATAAAAGAGCTGAGTATGTTTCCAGAAAATTTTCATCAAATTCTCCTTGCCTTAAAAAACTTGCTTTAGCTATCCATTATTTGCAGCAGTTTCTAAACTTTTTACACTTCAGAAAAAAATCTTTAGAAAAATTCGACATAATTTTAACAGATGATATAGAGTAGCTGCTCAGCTGGTAAGTGGGGCCTCTACTGGGAACCCTGAAACCCAAAGAACCCTGCTGTCCACAAACCACTGCCAGTGGGATGGCTGGGAGACGGGCCAGTGGTTCTAATCACATACTTCTACCAACTAGAGTGGGCAATCTAGTGGACCTTCCAAGCTTTGACATTCTCTTCTGAGATATGGGGAATGCCTCCTACCTGCGGGGTAGTTGTGAGACCTGCTGTTTGACGTATTCAGGGCCAAATGTGGGATGCAATAGACATAGTGCTAAAAAGGGGGACTGTTCTTTGAAGTACTCAGGGCAAAGTGTGAGCTGCATTTTGGAAGAGAATGTGGGGGGTTCTACTCTCTCTTCTGGGACCACTGTTCACCATGCACTTCAGTAGTTCTCCGTCAGCACTTGCTTTTTCACTACCAGCCCACTCCACAGCCTGAGATCTTTTTCCAAGGACTGACAGGAGCTGAAGTATTTAATGCTTACCTCTCGCTCTGACGTCCCCCTGGAGGATCACGTGGAAGCCACCAATGGAACTTTGAGGAGAAGCCCCCACTGCCTGAACTCTTGTCCTAGCTCCCCGACAACCCTGTCAGGGAGTGCTTCCCTAACAGAGCTTTTCCATAGACATGCCTTTCTCAGGAGTTCTGGTGGGTAGTGGACGAGGAGCTGGGCCACCGAGCACAAAAGCAGCAGTTTGTACCCGCCAGCCAGTCCCAGGCAGACAGAGGAGACTTTCTGCTTCCATAGATATTCCAGCCTCATAAAATACTACGGAGCCCCAAGGTCTCTATGGGTTGCAATTCACTAGATAGTAGTGGGTTTTGTTTTCTGGGGCCCTTCGAGGTGCCAGTGTCTGGACATCACTTAAGTGAGGATTTGCAGATGGTTTCGAGTGGGGCATTAAAGGTTCACAAGAATTACAGTCACATTTCAGACACTTGGCCCCAGCGACACTCAGTCACACAGAATTTCTTACATTATAAGACATCCCATCATAGAGTTAATTGAAGTGTGTTAGATACCGTCATGGGAAACTACTGAGAAGCTACTGATCACCTTGGGGCAGCCAAATTGGAACAACATCTAACCATAATGGCTGCTAACTGAAAAGTCGAGGGTTCAAATCTACCAGCTGCCCCGCAGAGGGCACTGTGGCAGGCTGCTTCTGTAATGATTTACGGCATAGAAACTGTACGGCGTTCTAGTGTGTCCTGCGCTGTTGTTGTGAGTGGGAATGGAGTCTGTGGGTTGGACAGAATAGCATTTCACCCCCAAAGCCAGATAATGAGCTAAAATAATTTGTTTCCTCACCCAGTTTCTGAAGAAATGATCTGTGCTGCTTGGGTGACACTTTGTTAGCACTGTGAAGAAACATCTTCTGTTTTGGTATAAAAATGGCAGTCTTGATCATGGTTCGTTTGACTGTCATACTTAAACTGTCAAACAGTTTAAGCGTGCCGTCCCTTGGTATGGACAGGGCTAATATTAATCTCACAGACCTGAAAACGAAATCCTCGAGAGTGACGGAGTCATGTTTGATCACTGGACGCATCTGAGAGGTCACCTAATCCAATTCCTTTACTTTACAGATGGTGAAGCTGAGGCTCCGCGAGGCTAATTGGCTTTCCTAAGTTCACAGAGCAGGTTAGTAGCGAAGCTGAAACTAGAATCAGGGGCTCTAGGAGGAGCCCTCTGGTTTCCGCACTACAGTGCTTCAGTAGAATAGATACGCTTAGGACCTCTTTATCCTTTAAGCCCACTATTCCAAAGGCAGTTATCCAACGCCAGTTTCCAAATAGCTCCATGTTATGCATGATGCCCTTCCTGAGTCCAGCATACCAACAGTGTCATTTGGAAGACAAGTGTCATTTGAAACAGGAAGATTGTAGCTTTCTCTTTCCTGAGCCCGTGCCAAGCTCTGCATCCCAGACCTAGTAAAAGGATGCTATAAAAGAGTAGACAGCAGAGCTACAGGTAAATTATGGTGACAAGATTAAAGGTTGAATAAAATTATTTCTAAAGATTCTCTGATATTACCTTTAAAATTATCCTTAGAGTGAAATGAGCCACATAGTATGTGTTTTAACTTTTATTGCTAATTGGGCTCCTCAATCAAATTCTTAATGTGAAAGGATTCTGGAGTTCAAGCCTCTTATAGAAACTCCATTGAAACACTGCCACTCATTTTAATGCAGTAGTTTTCTAATTTGCTGGCTCCCTAGTACCACTTAAAATGGTTTTTTGAATTACATTCTGAACCATGGATATAATATCTAGATAGATAATATTATCCACATAACATTAGTCAGTTCAAGGACATAAGTATTTTTCATGTGCCTTCCATAAAAGGTGAACATGTTTTATATCTTATCATCTCATCCAAAAGACTACAGTGTTTCCACAAGAATCAAATATCATTAAACTGCATAAACTTCAAGGGGGCGACTAATTAATTTAGCTGTTTTATCTATGGGAGAGCCGAGTTGCATGAGGAAAAAGCAAAATGTCCCTGCATCCATTACTTTTCATGTTTTCTATCACTTGACGATATCCAGAGTGGATTTCCTTCTGACTGGCTACACTCCTATGTTGAGGAACTGAAGCACAAAAGACAGAGGCCAACGGAGTGGATGTGGGATGACCCTGGCCTAGAGATGCAGGATGTGAATAACTGAATGGAAAGTGTGCAACAGCTGTGTTGCTCCCCCTCAGGTCATTTGAATCACAAACCAAAGAATCTAAAATCATTTGATTTCCCTGTAGACCCATTTTAAAGCTGTTTCAATTATTTTTAAAAGTGAAGGAAAATAAATGTAGATTAAGCCCCTGAGGATCCCACTCTGACCACGGCAATGTCGGTCACCTTAATGTACCATGCATTGAAAAGTGGATGGTTGAAGATGCAGTTAGAAAGTTTAGCAACCTATCATTTGATCTTCCTTCTGAGTCATTTAAATTTATTCTGGTTTTTAATATCTTCTGCCCTTTTCTATAGAGCTTTTTATCTGTCTTACTTTGTGGCTTGTTTTTTAATGTTATTTCTATATATGAAATCCAGGATAGGTCAATCTAGAGAGACAGTCACTGGATTAACAGTCCCTTGGGAGTGTGCAGGGATAGGTTGGGGGCCCACAGGAATGGGGAGCTAAGAATGATGAGTACAAGATTGCAGAAAATGTTCTAAGACTGATTATGGAGGTGGCTGTACAATTTTTCTTCATATGCTGGAATTGTTGGATTGTATGATATGTGAATTATATGCCATAAACTGTTGGAAAAATAAAATTTTTTCATCTATTTTTTCTTTTTTTAAGATTTGATTATCTTTCATGAAGGTGAGTGACATTAGAGGTGTTGCTAATGATTTGAACTAAAACATCTGATCAACTTAGAAATCAAAACTAAACTTATTGCCATCGAGTCAATGCTGACTCATGACAAATATTTAGGACAGGATGAACTGCCCCTGAGGGTTTCCCAGACCGTAACTTAAAAAAAAATTATTAAAGGAACATTTTATTGGGGACTCATAACTGCTATCTGCACATTAATTGTATCAAGCATATTTGTACATATGCTGCCTTCATTCTTTTATAGACATTTACTTTCGATTGAACCCTTGGTATCAGCTCCTCTTTTCTCCCTCCCTCCCCCTCCCACCCTCATAACCACTTGATAAATGATAAATTATTATTTTCATATCTTACACCAACTGCTGTCTCCCTTCCTCCATGGTTTCTGTTATTTGTCCCCCTGGAGGGTGTGTGTGTGGTTATGTGTCTATCATTGCGATTGGTTACCCCTTCCTCCCCTCCTTTCCCTTCCTTCCCCCTATCCTTCTGGTATCGCTATCCCCATTCCTATGAGCTCTTATCTCTTACCTCTACCTGTGTACATATTCTAGTCTAGTCCGAAGTGAGATCTAGTCTGAAGTGAGAGGTAGCATTGGGGTAATGATAGGGAGGGGTGGAGAAGCCTCTAGGAACCAGAGGAATATTGTGTGCTTCATTGGCGCTTTACTGTGCCCTGGTTGACTTGTTCCTTCCCTATGATCCTTCTGTGGAAGGAGGTCCCATTGTCTGCAGATGGGCTTTGGGTCTCGGCGCAGACCCCCCTCATTCTCAACTATATTGTTTTTATTGGTTTGTTATGAATCTTCTGGTGCTGTTACCCGGTCTCAACAAGACCTCATGATCACATCAGCTGGTGTGCTTCTTTCATGTGGGCTTGTTGCTTCTCTGCTAGATGGCCACTTGTTTAACTTCAAGCCTTTAAGACCCCAGACTCCATATCTTTAATAGGCAGGCACCATCTGCTTTCTTCACCACATTTGCTTATGCACCCATTTTGTCTTCAGCGATTGTTCCAGGAGAGTGAGCATCACAGAGTGCCAGGTTATTAGCTTGTTAGAACAAAATGTTCTTTTTGCATTGAGAGAGAGCTTGAGCAGAGGCCTGAAGTTCAGCTGCTACCTCAGTGTATTGCCATATAAATATATGCACATAGGCCAATGACTCTATTTCTATGAATCACTGTATTTATATATGTACACAATTATGCTTACACTTCTATCCATAGCTTTGCTTCCTAGATCTTTCCTGTCTCCTCCTCCCGGCCTGCCATCAGGCTCACTCTACTTCCCCTCTTAGTAATTCCTCTAAGCTAGATCGCTGTTGCTCCGGCACCCCCAGGCTCTCTCCACCCTCCTTGTTGTTGATTTTAATTCCTCAGTTGTTTATAAGGGTACAAAGTCTCATCTTTCTCCTGTGGCTGGTGGTTTAAAACTAATGACCTTGCAGATGGCAGCCCAGTGCGTAAAACCACGACACCACGCGGGCTCTTTATTAACCTAAAAGACCTTGCTAAACAGCTGTCATCAAACCTCAGCCTACAGTTATGTTGTTGTTGACAGCTGCCATCAATTCATTCTCCTGAGCAGGTACAGAGCCCAACTGCTCTCCCGGGATTTCAAGTGTGTGACCTTTAGGAGGTAGCTTGTCTTCACAGATGTTCTGGGGAGGTGGGCACCTCCAGCCTTTCAGCTAATGGCGGGGTGCTTAATCATATTCTCCACCTAGTCACCTGACTGAAGACTAGCAGTCCTCATATCTAACAACTCAGAGCTCTAAGTGGATGGAGTATTTGTAACCTGGCAACACGACACGGATTCCAGTGTGTGTCAGCTCCACCGAGTCTCCCTGTGGACAGAATGCAATCATAGCACTGATGAGCTCAGAGACCACCCCCGGCCTCATTAGAGTTCCTTAAACCAGTGATAGAGCTGCGTGTTTCATTTGACCAGCGATCAAGTTTCTCAACCAATATCATTAGAGCAAGCAGGCCACTAAGGACTCTTAATTAATGAGAAATTCAAAGTCAATTCCCTACACGACCTACTCTAATTTTCCATTCACTGGTTGCTATTCATGTGAAGGAGGGAAGATCTCTTTGAAATGTTTTTTCAAAAGAAGATGTTGTTACTTAAATTTATCTTCAAAACAGCTGGTTGCCTATAATCCCAGTCACCCCTTTCTAGTGCCCTTGCACCCACATTATGTGAAATGCCTCATTTTATCTGAAACAAGACTCTCTGCTATGAAAAACACCAGTTTGAAGTGTCAGGTAGGATATTATAGCTTGAAGCAAAAAATAAAAGAAAAACAAATTTGGGGATTTTGTTTGTTGTTTTCCTATGACATCTTCAGGACCTGGCACCCACTAGGTTGTCAGTAAGTACTCACTGAATGCATACCTGTTGTGTTCTTTATCATTCACAATCCTCACCTCCCAGGTGTTCCTTTTGAAATGCCATTCTCTCTACCAGGAACGCCCAAGGAGGCATTAGCCCTATGGAATTACCCTCTGGAGGACCCACCTGCAAACCTTTTCTAGCATCACCTCAACATGAAATGTCTGATGAACCAAAACAGACACCATGTTTACTATACTCTGCTGGCGTCCATAAAAGTGTTGCCCTTTTCAAACCAGATGCTCCCTAGAAGGAACTTTGTATGCCTATGGAAACAATGGAAATTTGGCTGTGTAACCCAATGGGTTAACAGGGAAAGTTGACAATAAGGAATAATTAACCTATGACAAACGAGTAAATATAAGATAGAAAGAAACTCCATAAGTTACCTTTAAGCTGAAAGTACCCAAGGAAGAGCAAGCTTGAAAGGAGTTCAGAATTTCATGGAAAGGTACAGTTTTACCTACAGAACCATAGAAAGGACAGAGCAGACCTGCTTCATAGACGTTTCAAGGCTATACATCTTTTTGGACGCAGACTGAAACACCTGTCTCCCACTGAGTGGCTGTAGGGTTTACAGCGCTGGCTTTTTGCATTAGCAGTTGAGCTCCTTTTGAAGCCCAGTTGCCCCTCAGTTGATCTAGGTGGATCCCCAGAAAAACCAACTGTCCTAATAACAAGATATACCTAATAGGATAAATGATTAAAATAATAAAGAATCAATCTTTCCAATCCACCTGCCTTTGGCATATATGCCCATCCTGGGATTGTCAAGGAGAGATTGCTTGTTTCTTTCTTCCCTGCCACTCTACTTTTGTGATTGCATTTGATAATTCATTGCAATGGCCACAGATAATACTTATGATTATGGGTAAGTTAATATATAGGTTACAATTCAGGTGAGAAATGTTCAGGATACTGTTGCTCAATTAAAGCATTTTCTTCTCCACTGTGCCTGTAGGCAAACTTCTCCTGGCCCTCAGTCACTTGGTCTGGCCTCTGTCCAGTTCAATGAATGCTAAAGGCATGCTGCTCATCCCTAAGCCGCCTCCTGAAGACACTCAGCTCCAGTTCCAAGAGTCAGCAAATCCAACTGCTCCAATTAATGCTTTAAGGTGCCCTACTCCACAAGTCCGCCTCTTGCCTCACGGACACTCAGCTTCCCTCGCTATGTGGACGGGGAAGTCCACTGCTTGGCCTCCAGCTCCTAGATCTGTTGCTGCTGCTGCTGCTGCTTTTCTGTCACACATTTTCTGTCAGAACAGAGTCTTGTATTAAGGAGGTTCAATGTGTGGGGATTTTGGTGTCCCAAGGACAGGCTTTACTCTGCCTCTTCTCTTTTGCTGCCAGTGAAACTCCCCTTCCGCCTCCTGAAATAGGTGACTTTATACCCAGAAGGATGTTAATTATCATTCATAGCTGAATCATATAATTCAAATCAGTATTTTTCCCAACCTTTTTACCCAGACTCATGAAGAAATTGAATATCATTTCATGGGAGCAAAAATGGCGTGGGGCCACATTTGACCTCCTCTCATTACACAAGGGAGAAGCAGAATCCACCTTCATGTCAGCCAAAGGCCAGTTGCCACATGGCAGAGGGTGGACATGCCTCCACCATAACTTTTGTAATGCCATCCATTTATCTCTTGGCACCCTTTCTCCATATAGGGTGTTCCAGTCTGTTGAAATGGCCAAAGACACTCGCAGACAGTAATCACAATG
Source organism: Tenrec ecaudatus (assembly GCF_050624435.1). Taxonomy (NCBI): domain Eukaryota; kingdom Metazoa; phylum Chordata; class Mammalia; order Afrosoricida; family Tenrecidae; genus Tenrec; species Tenrec ecaudatus. Next base: position 95,808,742 of record NC_134536.1, read on the forward strand.
AAGAGGGCTTACTGGGAAGGGCAAGACTCTGAACATGTTGTCAGGAGATGCCAACCCTCAGAGGTGGACAATGCTTTGGAAACCGGCAGGGCAGTGAAAAAAGAGGAAGTCCTTTGACAAGATGGTTGGTGCCGTGGCAGCATCCACGGACTCAAGCATAAGAACAGTAGGCGAGGATGGCCCAGGACCGGGCTGTGCTTCATTATGCTGTGCATGGGCTTGTTATGAGTTGGAATTGACTCGAGTGCACCTGTCAACAACAACATGAGAGAAGTTAACAGGTTATTACAAAGCAGGATCATAACACAGGAAGGATACGGTCTTTGGGCCACATCAGTACCTCTCCTCCACCAGCAGCCAAATCTCCCTGTGTCCCTCAGCCTCTCAGCCACATGGTCCCCTGGATTGTGCCTCCATGGGCCAGGAAGACTGCCCACTGCTCTTCCATACAGTCGCATAGTCTTGACATTGTCCCTCTGCTCTGTTTTATGGTCTCTGCTCGGCCCCTGGTCTCTGGGTGGCATGGCTTTTGCTGCCTCCATCCCTTTAGGCAAAGATGCTCTGTTGTTAATTCTTCTTCCTTGGTGGTCCTGGAATTCTCTGTCCCTACTTCCGAGATGGCTCTCTTATACACAGGAATGACAACTAACACTGACCAGTCCTCTGTGCTGGTGTTTCACATACCTCTTGCATAGTTTCAACCAATCACTAGGTGGAAGTTAGAGAGCTATAGATAGAAGGAGTGATATTAAGATATTTCACTTCACCACCCTCAAAATAACAAAGGCTATGGCTAGAAAAGCCATATTAAACAATTCACTGCACTCCACTGGCTTTTATATGCCAATCATGAAATTGTCAAAGAAAAATTATTATTGTTTCATTTGTTTATTTTACTTTCTTTCCTAACGTGACACATTTCAATAAAATGATTTTGTTCCTCACCAGTCAAAATCTCAGATACCATTACTAATGATTTGTTACACCCATTGCGATGAATAATCAGCACTTATAGTTTTCATTCCAAAACCAGAAAACAATAAATCCTGGAGAGGTTTCAGAGAGATTGGAACCCTCATACACTTCTGGAGGGACTGTAAATATATGCAACCACTGCAGAAAGTGATATGACATGGAGCTAGTAAGTAACTGAGAATTGTAATCCTATCCAATCCAGAAATCCCTCTGATAAATATATATACATATATAAGAAGGAATAGTTAAAACACAAACTGACATATGCATACACATGGTCAATGCAGCACTCTCCACAACAGCAAGAAGATGGAAACAGCATACATTTCCATCAATATGTCAATTGATAAAGAAACAAGAACATTATGCATCAATAACACAATGTCGACCACATGAAGCACCTCACGGCACGGAGAGACGTTATGCTGAACGAGTTAGCCAAACCCCAAAGGACAAATATTATGAGACAACTGTGAATTGGGAATAAAACCAAGTTCATGACTTTTATAGCAAAGGGAACAGACTTTGGATATTTCTGGCATATTGCAGAGGGTAAGAGGGGGGAAGATAAAGTAATGGGCTAGACTGTTGATGGGAGTTGACTTGGGTGAAATGAAAGATAGTAGTCCACAAGAGGGAGAAGAGAAATCGAGGAACAGGGGAAGGATACACTATTGGAGGTGTTGATATTAGTAGCTTAAACTGTTGAATACGTTGCTGATCATTTGAAGCCCCCACCCAATGTTCAATAAAAATTGTTATAAAAACACTATGCTTCCAACCACACAAGCAACAATAAGCACTGGAAAACTCCAATATGTCTGGAACTGCAGTAAATAGAAATAACAAAAAACCTTTATTTCTAGAAATTCTGTTCCTCTTCAGATCATAGAGACAGACTTTAGGAAGTCCGTTTACTGTTTCATGCCTTGCCTTTGACTTTCCTGAAAAAGGCAATCTCTATAATGCTAGAGTGCTCTAAAACGTTATGCACAAACAAGAAACATAAAAGAAGTCAGTGATTATAGTTAAGATAACCCTGTCTGTACTTTGTTTGCACATTTACTCATCTCTCCCCACCACAAAAAAATTAAAAGAAAATAAGAAGAAACCCTTAAGGTTACCTTGAGAGGACCCAGAAGACCAGTCAGAAAATTTATTAAATACCATTCTATTACATGAGCTGAGGAAGAGTTTCAGTGATATTTATGGAAAGATTGGAATAGAAAATTAAGTGTTTCTCCCCTAGGAGCGAAAACCATTTTGAAAGAAAATAATCTTTTAATGAAAGTAGGCTCACATCTTGAATCTTCTGAACTAATCCTGATTATACCATGATTCTGCAAGCGTCCTCTTTTAATCACGTAAAATACATTTTGGTCATTTCTAAATGGATTTATTTCAAAACAATTTTCTCTTAGATTACTCAGGCAGAGTTTGAATTTCCCCTTGAAGAGATGTGTGATAAATTGCCTTTAACTGCCTAGGGAAGATCTGGAAAAATCTGATGAATGTCATACAAAAAGCAAAAGCAAAAAGTTAGTACATTATGTTCTCTGTTTGTAAACTTTAATATTTTCAAATTGAATTTATTGAACCTTTGCCAACCTTCCTTTTCTATATACAGACCCAGGAACTCTTATTGTGCAAATATCTGCAGAAGTGATACCTAATAATGGACCAGATTAAGTATGCCCTAGGTTCAGCTCAAATCAAGCTGTAACTGGGAAAAAGAAATCTCACCTGCATTCAAATTAACCTCAACAACTCAAGCTCAAAGCATGTAGTCCACCTATCACACAATCCAATAGTTCAATCATATCAAGAGAAGTTGTACAATGATTACCACAATCAATTTTAGAACACTTTCTTCTTTTTGTACTCATTGTTATTAGCTCCCCCTTTTCCCACAACCACCCAAGCTCCACTAACAACAATAACAAAATAAAATACAGGAAAACCTGAATTAAAAATGGTGCATTTTCAGCATTGTATGATACTCACCTTCCTCACACGATTGCTGAAGGCAAATGGGTGCATAAGCAAATGTGGTGAAGAAAGCTGATTGTGCCTGGCTATTAAAATATATAGCATCTGAGGTCTTAAAGGCTTGTAGTTAAACAAGCAACCATCTGGCAGGGAAGCAGAAAAGCCCACAGGGAAGAAGAACACCAGCCTGTGCGGTCATGAGGTGTCCATGGAAGAGGTATCAGAAGTTCAAAAACAAGCAACCAAATCGATGCGAAGGGGCGTGAATGTAGTGGAGACACAAAACCCACCCATAAGATAATTGGACAGTCCCTCTCAGAAGGGTCACATAGAAGGATGATATAAATTCAGGGTGCCTTATGACACTGATGAACCACATAACTATCCTATAGTTCTCTAATATTTCCTCCCCTTCCTATTATGACTTTTATTTATTTTACCTGGTTAAGTAGGTTAGATTTGCATATTTAAGATCACTTGGCACATAAAAGGCATGATGGGAGTAATTTTTCCCTGAGGTTATGGGAATGGGGAGCTGATAACATTCATGACTGTATAATCCTACTCGATGGGATCAAACAACAAAATTGTATGTGAATGAATATATAGGATTGTGTAAGTCATGGGCATATATAGATTCCTCAGAGTAGGGTGAGGAGGAAGGGGATAAAGGGGAGCTGATATCAAGGAATTCAAGAAGAAAGAAGTTGTTTTGAAACAGATTTTGGTAGTAATTGTATAATACTGCTTGATGGGACAAAAGAGTGGAATGTCATGCTATCTGGAAGAGCTCCCATAAAACACTTGAAAAAAAAAAAGGAAAAGTAAATGATGCATTTGATCCTCGTTCCCCTTGTGTAGTCAGGAGCTCAGCTGCCACCCTCATGGTTTAAAAAAAATGATATAAGAACTTCGAATTTTTCCCATTATGCAAAGTAGAAAATATAAGTAACACTACTCAGTATGAAATTAAATGAGTAGCTTTTGAACATGTTATGAATAAAATTTTTGAAAAATGACTATCTCAAACATGGGCATAAGAAACGGGAAGGATAAATATGCCAGAAAAAACGTCCCTTTTTGTCCAATAAATGATTTAGGGTACCAAGTGTGACCTACACTCTGGCCAAAAGTAATTCAAGAAGGAAACCGGTGGGGAGTACTTGTGTAGCACCGAGTAAGTGTTCATTGAGTAACAACATACTTTGTATCTATATTCAGATGCCATATAACATTAAATTTGACTTTTCATATTTGATCAGTATTTCTGAATCATAGTCAGTGAGGTATCATTTATAGACGCCAAGGTAGGACATTTACAGAGGACTAAGAAGTTGTTTGACAATGGTTAGTCCTCATCCACTAGAAGTCTTCCATTCCCCATTAGAAAATGGGAGGAGATCATTTTCCATACACGCAGCCGAGGAAAGTGACTTCAGACAACTGGGCAGGGAGGTGGAGTTTGAGAGTTAAACAATGTCTGGCCATTGACTGGAAACAGCAATAGGCAGGAGGGTCATTTCAGGTTTCCCCAGAGGATCACAGGGTTTCTGTGGCAATGGAATGTAACTGCACTTCCTGCAGTATCAGGAAAATGTGTTTATTCCCAATGCACTTTATATGAGCCTGCCTAGGAACATCCTGGGAAGAGCAAGATAGCCTCAAGATGCCCTTCTCTTCTAGAGAAGAGTCAATCATAGTACCATCATAGTAATGCTCCCAACAAAGGACAGCTGAGGAAGACACTCCATGGGAAAGGGTCAGCAAGTAGACCACCGCTTCAATTGAGATCATTCAATGACCAACAGAAACTTCAAATCACTCCACAACATAGAACTGTCGCTCGCTTTATCCATCTCAAGGACGCCTGGTGGTGCTGTCTGGTACAGAAGTCACTGGACTGCTGACTTCAAGGTCAGTAGTTAGAACCCACCCACCACTCTGCAGCAGAAACACGAGGCAACCCCCTTCCTGTGAATATCTGTAACCTCTGAAAGCCTGGATGGGATTGATACGATTTGTCTCATTCAAGCTCCTCCCTCCCAATTCGACACAAGCTAGAACTGTGTAGGAGGAAATGTATTCAATGGTGATGGTGCTACCCTCAATAGTATTGACTATCAGCATTGCTGTGTAACTGTTCGCGAAATATCTATAGATATTTACCGACAGATAGAGAGAAGTTTTAATATTAATGATGAGAACAAGAAGCCACATTCTGGGCGTTTCTATAAATGTAAGCGAAGACTCCCATGCTGCTGACTCCCTTTGTGGACTAGCTTTGGAAGTGCTGGGCATGTCTCCAGCATAGAATCTGTAGATCTGCCTGGGCCCGTGCCAACCAAGAGTGCCACATCTGAGGTGAATCAGTGGGATTGGAGGACCCCGACGGATTCTGAGGAAACCTGACCTGTGAGTTCAAATGCCCCTCTCTTACTCCCCCCCTTCTTTCCTTTCAACTACCATTCAATGTCAGAGAGGTCACTGAGCAGCAGTGCTGCCCTGAGCTCTCCTGGTTAAAACAGCCCTGGAGGAAACGTACTAGAAAATGCACAGATTCTCTAGCAAAGGCTGGGGCAAGAGGTTGACTCTGGAGTCATCGTCAGATGAACGGAAGCAATTCCAGTCTACTCTGGAAATAGGACGCTCACTTTTATACATTTCCAGCTATGGTCTTGTAATCCCCATCAACTGATTGGGTGGGATGAGACTACACATCAGCATCAACTCTCTGGCAGTGGCTTTGACTTTGACACAAAGAAAGTACGTCTGGCCCACGAAGAGGACTGGACCATTTTCTAATAATGCAAGTAAGGTGCATGGAACCCCGAGTGGGTGGGACCATCTGGATATGATGTGCGGGACCCTAACACAAGGGTTGATGAATTTTGCCATCCTGCTAGGTTGAAAATGAGGCAGAATTATGGACCTGACTGACACACAGAAGAGAAGATGGAAGAAGAGGACTTCTTTTGGCCCAGGGGTCTTTGCATCGGCAACCTCCTTGGTCCAGGAGACAGAGCTTTAATGCTGGAGATAGGGAGACGTGGCAGTGGAGAAACGACAGCAATAGAAGCAGCAGAAGCAGGAGATACTAGGAGATGGTACGGTGGGCTTGCTGGACCACAAAGCCCGCGAGTTGAGTGGCTTTGGACTGGATGTTTGCAGGTGAAGTGGGATGCCTCTGAGCCCCAAAGAACTCACAAGCTGTGCAACACTTGCCCAAGCAGGGAAGAGCCAGGCTAGCCCAAGGGGCCTCCGGGATCCAGAGCTCCAGCCACCGAGGACCCTGCGTGAGGACTCAGCTGAGAAGAGGCTGTCCTGACCTGAGAATTGAATCCTGAGTCCCTTGTGATCCTGAATGGCAACCAGTAAGCCCTGAGCAAACCCAGGCTCCCCTCGGTGAAATGGATGTTTTCCAAGGAAGGAAGTGCCCCCAGTCCCCACAATGAGTTCTTCCACTGATGATGCAGTGAAATGGCAATGCGATAATAGATGGCCCCTCCTGGGTGCTTTATTGCCCAGGGGAGTTTCAGGTAGTTAAATCATTTCATCTCAACTTGAAGATATATACAATTGTAGGGGTGGAGATTAGTATGTCAATCAGGTCACAGTCTGATGGTGACTCCTTGTGGGCATGGCGTTATCATAAGGAGGGCCCTCTCTTGCCACCTTCACCTTTCTGCTGGCGGGCAGCTCTGGGACCTGCCGGAGCCTTGTGATGTGGCCTCTGTCACTGGATCCATACGACTTTGTACCCACTGGCCAGTGATGTCCCTGCATTCTGCATCACTGCCTGTGACTGCATGAGTCTGTGAGGGACTTATGGACTAGTGTCAGATTTGTGAACTTGAGTTGGACTGGGCTGGGATGCTTTCCTGATGTATAATTGCTTCTTTATATAAAGCTCTTTCCGATATGAGTGTCCCTGGATCTGTTTCTCTAGTCAACCCAGACTAATACATCTTTTCATCATCATTGGAGGATGCATGTCATCTTTTCCTCCTGGTCTTAAGTACTGCAGCCCTTAAACATGGTTCAGAAATTTAAGAAGGGAAGGGTAGCAGATTCCAGCATCCTTCTCTGACATACTCCCTCTGTGCATGTCTAAGAGCCGGGAATGTGCTCATGCTGTTGTTCATATCTATTCACAGCAGCAGCACAATCTTCTTTCTGCTGTCGGGCTGTCTTGCTCTGCCGGCACATTAGTCTGAAGCACACAGATATAAAAGCTGAGCCCTAAAGAGGTAAGGGAACAGCAATTTACATTTCAAAGGCATTTGAATCTGTTTCAGGAAGACCTATCATCTCCTCGGTGCACATCCTCCTCCAGTCCTCTCCATGCAGAGTGGACCTTGATCCACTGCTTACAGATTGGCTTGAGAGCGCTAAGCCTCCTAATCTCCAGCTGGTTCACGTGGCACTGCTAAGGTTTTTGACTGAGTACTCAACTGCAATCACCGCTTCATTTGATCATTTAAATAGAGGAATGATTTTTAAAAAGAACTTTCCCCTCTTCACTTCTTTAATCTTTTCCTTCTTAACCAAAAAGGCTTTAGGTCAGAAGGTTGGCAGGGATACAGAGCAAATTACTGATGTCTTTGCAGGAAAGCGCTGTACAAACACAAGGCATTATTGCATCTGGTCCTTCTACAAATGAACTTCCTGTCCTTTACAAAACTTTCACATTCTTGAAGTCTTTATGAATAATTGAAAACCCCCAGATTCATGTCGCCTTAAGAATTTCCTGCACATATTTTAGTTTTGTCAGGTAGTAGGGTGGAGTGAAGAAGGATTTCAGTAGCTCATATCCCAGCTCTAGGCCTTTCTAGGCATAACCTTTCTGTGCCTCCGTCTACCGATCAGTAAGATGTTCCTAGACTAGTGCTTCCTTCAATAAGGCTGTTGTGCAGAAGGAGTTACTATAGAGAAAGCAAATGGGCGTTCACTTGCAAAGTTGTTCAGATCTATGATGGCACTTATTATTTCTCAAAACAGTCTCTCTCGAATGAAATACTTTGAGAATCCAAAATTAAGTTTAACTCTGATGTTTTATTTTCTTTGCATCCTCAGGATGTGTCGATCTCAGTAATAATCTGTAAGTGTGTCTCCTTGGGAAAACAGTCTGCGGCTTCGGGGGGAGTATCTTTTTGTTTACTACCCTGTAAATGAGGATAGAGCGCTGCTAATGCCCTAGTATTAGTGGAGGCCAATCCAGGCAATGCGCGGGAGCACGGGTGGTGAAATCCAGAGGTCTGTCATCCAGCCCGAGGGAGGAAGAGCGCTACGGAGCAAGCAAGGTCTTGTGCAGGAGACAGGCTGGTTCTGCAGGGTCACAGTATTGATGAGCAAGTGAACAAGGGCTCACCTCTGATCTCCAAAACTCAGTACAGGTCCTGGTAGGAACTCAGATGAAAAGAGGTCAGCGAAACCGAGTACAGAAGCAAAGATAATTAAGGTATGCTGGCAAATCGGGATGTTCGCAGTTTCCCCCCCAACATAAGGTAGAAGCAAGTATGTGCTATACTTAAATCTTCCCAATGATGCTAAACAAATATGTGACAAGACGAAAACATGTCAATATCATATTTACAAGAGCTGCATTCTGCACTGGAAGAACAAGGAGATTGAACACAGCAGGACACCCCACATAACTGAGGGCAAAGAGGAGGGTTTGGTTATAGTGCAAAAAGTCCTTCAAACCACACCATCCCATCTACCCCATTCACATCCTCATCCACCATTTCCTCTTAGGAAAATGGGTTCAGGAATCTGCATAAGTAACCAGGAACGACTGGGCAGTAGAACCAGAGGGTACGGAAAAGACTAATATTTATGAGCATGAAATCAACAGAACACAGACAGAGCGTTTCATCAGCACACAGGTGGGGGAGACTGCTGCATCAGTGTGTTTTATAGAAAGAGCTTCTGGAAAGGTTCTCTAGTCTAATGCATGTCAGTTTTAGCTGTCCACTCGTGTAAACTGGGATCCTGATGAAAGAGAGATTTGTGCTCAGGAAGTCTGCAGTTCTAACACATCCCCAGCGATGGCCTGGTTGCTACTCTGAGGTCCACTTGCTGGCCCCGTCTCTCGGAGAGAGACTGTCTTAGCAGTGGGAGACCCCAATTTGAGAACTTTCATAAGAGGTGCTGTCTTCTTTATTAGAGTGACAGGAGCTTTCTAAAGGTTGAGAGGGGTCCTAGTAGTGTAGTGATAACGCAGTGGGCTGCAGTCCCCGTGGTTGGCAGTTCAAAGTCAGAAGTATCTCTGTGGGAGAACAGCTGGGCTTTCTACTCATGTAAACACAATCTTGGAAACCCACAGGGGGTTGTTATGAGTCAGCACTGGCTTGATGGCAGTAAGTTTGGTTTGTTCCTAAAGGTGGAAAGCGTGCATAACCTTCTGCCCAAGTTTGTTCTCTAAGGAATGGCTACTATCTAAAGCAACCCTCAGACCCTTCCGAAGCTGTGCTTGGAAAAGAAGGTCCATCTTCTTCTCAGTGCCCTACCCATTGAAGACCCAGTATCTGCGCAGAGGGTATGTATCTACCTGGCCGGTTGGAGTGCTCCCTCTGGGGACCCTGTTCCTCTTTCACGTGTTTTCACGTTCAGCCCTAGGACAGAGCACTCACTGGGCGGCAGAACAACCAGATGCGGTGGAGCAGAGTTTTCGGAATTTTCACGACAACCGCCAAGGGCTTTTGCCTTAAAATGACATGACTCTAATTTTCAGGTTCTCTTATAAACGTTTTGGGAGAGGGGGTAGTTTTTTTTTAAAACACTGTTCATCTTAACCAAAGTGAATACACAGTGTTCAGACCCGAGTGATGGCCAGTAGAATGGGGTCATCCTGCAGCGGGGAAGCAGGGCCCCTTCTTGGCACAACGGATCGTTTTGAGCACTTTATTGAGGCATAAAACCTCTGCAGAAAGAATCTGCAAATGCGTACAGTTCTCCACGTCATTCGAGGAGAAAGCTTTTCCTTGTTCCTTGAACCCCAGCAGACAAGTCATTTTCGACTAAATACAAGCACACCGCACACCATAACCACATCTCTCTAAACTCTTTACTTGTATTTTTCTTTTTCCAAAAGCAACCATTATGTTTTCGAGAACCATAGCATCTACTGCCTTCTGATTTGCATCGTTTGTCATCACTCACCATGACGGTGTACTAGCCTCCTCTCCATGGGAGCAGGAATCTTTGTCTCTCTTTTTCCTATTAAGCCTCGGACAGTATTTAGTTGATTACCCCCTGCTTCCCCCACCCCACACACACACCAAAAAAAAGCCAAATTCACTGCCGTTGAGTCAATGCCGACTCATAGTGATCCTATAGGAAGGCAACACTTTTCAGAAATAGAAAGCCCCGTGTCTCCCTTAGAATTGCTGGTGCTTTCTAAGGGCCGATCTTGCAGTTAGCCCCCAGCGCAATCACTACGCCATCCGGGCTTCCATTTAGCCTACGGAAAAAACTCCAAAAAGCCGAACCCCTGTAGAACCTTCACAACCAAACGCGATTCTGCACGAATGGGAAGAGAGAAAGGATGATGGGTAAAAGAGAGGCACACTTGTGCATGTATGCACACTTGTGCATGTATAGTAAGACTTTGTATTAAACATTGCACCAGCAGGATGATTAAAAGGCTGCAGGACTTTAGTATAAACTTTACTGGAAATAATTGCAGTCCTGAAGGGAATTGTCTCTTTGGAAAGATATTTATAATGTGTACAGGCGAAATAGCAATCATTATAATAAAGCATTTCACTGCAACAGATCTAATGGCAGAGAAGCAAAGGCTGATCAGAGTAAACCTTTTATTTTTCTTCATATTAACTGCAGCCACCTGACATTTTTTCATTTGCTAATATTTCTCCATCTCTAAAGATGACAGAAACTCGATAACCTTCCAGATACTGACCAAGCAAAGCCCAGTAGCAACAAGGGCTCTCATATAACTATACAGAGGCCCTGCTGGAGATAAAAGCTTAGCAGGGAGAAGAGCTCATATCCCAGTGTCGAGAGTAACTGAGCAGCATGCTGATGGTCCCCTTGGTTTCTCCTGTGATGAGAACGGCCTGAGTGACAGCCCTCCTGGCCAGGCCTGCTTCAACACCCATTATGAAGGCCTGTGTTCAATCACCCTCCAGGTGCCGGTGCCTTTGGAAAGTTCTCTTTCCTACAGAATGCTCCATTTAGGGAGCAGAAGAAATGCTCTTTCTATTACTGCATCCACCTCCCAGGAATACATATAGTAAGAGCAATTACAACAACACCTTAAATTTAAACAGGGCCTTTAGCGCTGCTTTCTCATCATCAGGCGATTGCTTGCTTGCGTGCATGTGTGTGTGTGTGTGTGTGGGGGGGGGGGGTTGTTCCTCTCAGTACCTCCACAGGCAATCCAAATAGGTAGAAGACAGAATCTTTGAATTATAGATAGTACTTTCCAGGCTCATTCAGTCAACCACAGAGATTCCCAGAACAAATCTGCACACTCCTTTCCATTTGTGTGCCCAAATGCACATAAAATCCAGGGGATGTAAAAGCAAGCCGGCCTTTGGGAAGAGGGCATGTACTCTGACCACAGGTGGTCAAGAGGATGCATGGCACGCTTTGTCCATGTGGCAGCATGGCACAGGAGAAAAGGTGTCACCTTCAGAGTTAGAAAAACCATGATGTGCTGCTTTTGTCCTTCTTAGATGTGTGACCTTGAGCAAATTCCTCAATATCTTTCTCTAGAAAGGTGATGTGCATATTAAATTGGATAATATAAAGCAAGCTACCATAGGCTTTTGTGTTAGTCTGGGTTGACTAGAGAAATACAAATCCAGAGACACTCATATGTTGTGAAAGAGAGAATTTTATATCCAAGGGTAATTGTATATTAACCATCCCAGCCCAGTCCAGATCAAGTCCATAAATCTGATATTAGCTCATATGTCCAATACCAGTCTATAATGTCCTCTTCATACTCATTCAACACATGCAATGATGCTGAATGCAAGAAGACCACAGGCCTGTGGCATTGTTCTCCATATGGCTCCTCCAGCTCCAGGCTCTGGTTGAAATTAGCATAGCTTCATGTTTCTTGCCAACAGATTGCCTCACAAGGAGAGTGTGTATCCTGCCCAAGGTTAATCCTCAAGAAAAGGCCATGCCCCCGACAGACATCATTGGGTATGACCTGATTGACAGGCTAGGCTCTACCTCTTCACTCAAGTTGACAGGAGATTAGCTGATATTTTACTAGTCTCTAAACTGCAAAGATAACAGCTTTATAGCCTCCAAGAAATATTGCTATTAAAATATATTGCTATTTAATAATTTGAAGCAAGTCAAAAAGTACTGCTATAAAATTGTTTAAAAAACCAAAATATCAGGATCTGCAGCTATTATTTTTCAACATATCCTCCATCAAGGCCTATATAATTCTGCAAGTGGTGCTTGGAACTCTTGGCCCTTTTCTCCTTATACTGCGTTGAAGTATAAATGGTGTACTTATGCTACTTATAAGTTTGGGCAACCTCCTGGAACGCAAAATCATGTTCCTTTTAAATGTGCTTAGAGTTTGACAACAACAGAAGTCGAAGGGAACCAGGTCAGGGCTGCAGGGGCATAAGGTGAGGTGCCCAATGCCACCGTGTAGCACAGCCCTTGCTACCCTCCAGGAAAGACCAGGCTTATTCTTGTGGCGGGAAAACATTCCTTAGTGCCACTTTCCTGGTTTTTGTCTCAGTTTTCATTTTCTTAAAACTTCTTCCCAATAAGGCAAAGCCTCAGAATCATTCTGTTTCCCTTTGGGAAAATCGCTCAAGATTACCACCTTGCTATCCTCCCAGTCACCATAACCTTCTATATTGACCTCTCTACCTTCAGTTTAACTGGTTGATCAGATCTCCCCAGAAGCCAGTATTTAATTGGACCTTTATTTTGAAGGTACCCTGTTGAAACTTAGATAAGTGTATTCCCGAGAGAATGTTTCTGCCACCCTCCGCTAGTTCCAGAGATGTGTTTAAACATAGGAGCATGCTTTGTTTGCAATAAACCTGTATAGGTATGAACTGGAACCTGAATAGCAATACTTTCAATTTACTGCTGTATTGACACAATTATGAATAAATCTGCATTACATTATTGAGTATTTAACATGTGGCAGGTTATTGTTTTTTTTAACACCACAAAACTAAAGATGGCACGGGATTGTATAAGTAAGCAGACTGAACAAACTGCAATCTTTTCATGTCCTGCTTACAAGACTCCAGAGGTTTCTCATTGGACGCCAAATAAAACCCAAGCCTTACCATAGCTGATGTGTGCTTCTTTCTCTGGGAACTCATCTTTCTTTCTCTGGGACCCTTGCACCTTTGAGACCTCACTTGTCCCCATTTGTCCAATCACACCCATCTTGTTGTCAGGGACAATGAAGTCCTTGAATAAGATCCTGTAGACTTCCTACCTCAAATCCCAGTTTATTATCTCCTCCTCATTCAGTTCTCTAGCTAAATCTGATTTTTAAGGATGCCTCATATAGAGCCAATTCTAGCCTAGGTAATTCTTTATTATCCCGCCCAATGTTAATTATGTATATAATTATGTATATAATTATGTATATAATTATGTATATAACTCTCATTGCTGCTGAATGGTTGTAGATTTGTTTGTTGTCTCTTCTCACACTCACAGGTGTGTATAGATACACAACCAAATGTCAGTTGCAGGACCCTCAGGCACTTCGACAGCTTTATAGACCAGTTCTTAGTGTGTGACCATATAGGAAATGTTGTGAGGTATTTTCACGTTGGTTTTGACTTAGATCGGCCCTGTGCACCACAGAATGAAACACTTCCCCGCTCTAAGTCATCCTCACGATCAAGGCTATGTTTGGCTCATTATTGCAGCCACTGTATCGGTCCCTCTCTTCTTCTTTGCCTCTCCTCCTCTTTACCAAGCATCACTAGTCTCTTCTTAGAACATGCTCAAGACGTATTCTGGATTTTCTTCTTCTGAGACAGATTTATTTGCTCTCCATTGTCTCTTTCTATAGATGATGTAAATTGGATTCCTGTGTACATGAAGTCCATGCATGGTCTGCATTGATGTTACTGAGAAAAGGTATTTGCAATTAAGAAGTCACTGGTCTTACACAGTCCTATCACTCATTCTCCTGCTTCATTTCTCTCGCTAATACCATAGTTTTCAGCTACTGTTCCTTCCTCTTTCATTCCCATGTTTGCATTCCAACCACCAATAAGTATCAATGCATCTTGCTAGTACATTGGATCAATTTCAGACTGAGGACATTGGTAGAGTTCTTAGATTTATTGATCACTAACTTCAGTGGTTAGTGCATAATTTAATAATACTTGCATCAGCTGGACTTCCTGATAGGCGTATAGGCATCATCCTATCACAGGCAGCACTGTACTTCTAGATACAATTTTGAAATTCTCTTTTTCATGATGAATGCAATACACAGATTGAGGGCTCATAAATACTGTTCGTTGAAAGGCTGAATAAATGAAGCATTGGCCTTATGCTTTTATGCTTAGGTTTTCCTTGAATCTAGGCAAACTTTCAACTCAATTCTTCCAGGTTGGTTTTCTATAGACAGAAAAGAATAACACAGTCCACGTAATACATTATAGCAAGCTGACCCTTTAGATCTTTAAATGCAAGCACTGAACACATTACCTCATTCACATGTATCTACCTGTCCCTCTCTTCTCTGAATAAATTAGTTGTAGAAAACTGATTTTACAGCATCAGTTTAAGCCTTGGTTTACATAGAAGGTCTTGTTTTTCTCCCAGTTCCACCATGGACAGCACCACTGCTCCTGAACATAGCAGCACTGCTGCCCCTTAAAGCTCACAGCAGGAAGCTAGATATCCAGGGTCTTCAGTGACTCAGACACCAGCCCAGATTCTTTATGCTGCCCCTCAACTTCCCAGGTCAAGCACAATTTATGACCAGCTGGGTGACCTCTCTGCAATGCTTTCTCCTGAGACGAAAGTATCTATTTTATAAAGTTATTGTTGGAATTTTCAAAAAGGTATACAGGCAAGATGTTTGGCCTTATTAGACACTTGAAATTAAGCATATATATATATATATATATATATATATATATATATATATATATATATATATATATATATCTCCAGAAAGAGATTAATTCAAAGAAAGAGAAAACTATTAGAACTTTCTTAAAATTTCAAAAGAGGAAATAGCTTTCTGATAGGTGCATGTTTTCACATCCTAGGATGCTTTAATAAATGATTACTTTTTTAGATTTTTTTTATAACAAAGAGGAGAATCTTGTCAGTCAGGAATAACTGTAATGTAGAGAGTGAACTAGAACAAGAATTGTACTTTTTGAAATATATATATTTTAGATTTTCTAAGCAATCCAGAGTACTTGGGAAGAGGCTGTCTAAAATAACACCTGCTGCCCCACCCCCACTTAATCCCCCACTCTCCTAAGTCCTTCAAAACTCACGAATGAATGCAGCTAAGCCTCATGAGTCACAGAAGCATACACCGGATGAATGATGAGCAGGGTGGATTAGAGCAAAGATGCCAATGAACATTGATAATGAGTGACCCAAGTGCCAAAGGTTGGAGTTTTCTTTTTGTTTAGATGATAAATCGTATGGTTCAAATTCAATTAAAACAATAAAAAGATATAGAGTATTGTCTTAGGTGCCATTGACTTAGTTCCAACCTTATGCACAACAGAATGAAACACTGCTGTGCCATCCTCACAATAGCTCCTGTGCTTCAGCCCATTATGACAGCCGCTGCGTCCATCCATCTCCTTGAAGGTCTTCTTCTTTTTCGCTGCCCCTCCACGTTACCAAGCATGATGTCCTTCTCTGGGGACTGGTCTCTCCTGACAACATGTCAAAAATATTGTAAGCACCAGGGTGGGGGGAGAGAGGGAGGGAAAATCGAGGAGCTGACACCAAGGGCTCAAATAGAAAGTAAATGTTTAGAAAATGATGATGGCAACATATGTATAAATATGCTTGATACAATTGATGTATGGAATGTTATCAAAACTGTAGGAGCCCCCAATAAAATGATTTAAAAAAACACTAAAAATATATCACATAAATATATACAAGTACGTAAGACAAAGTCTTATCAATCACCCTGTATTCCCTTGGCATAAATGACTCTTGATCCATGTGCAAGTTCCACCTGAGCACAATGAGGGATTATGGAATTCTCATTCTTCTCAAGGTTCTCCATAGATTTTATTTTTATGATCCACACAGTGTATCTGTGGCATAGCCAAAAAGCACAAATAAAGATCTTTCTGGTATTCTCTGCTTTTAGCCAAGATCCACCTGACATCAGTGATGATATCCCTCATCCCATCTCCTCATCTGAATCCAGACTGGACCTCTGACGGCTCCCTGTCCGTGTACTGCTGCAACTGTTGTTGGATGATCTTCAGTAAAATTTTACTTGCATGTGATATCAAGGATATTGTTCTATAATTTGAGGCTTCTCCGGGGATTAGTGAAATATCAATTGAGATATTTCAACAAACTGGTTTGGTGTTGGAAGTACTTACTAGTCCATATCACAAAATCTGGAAGACAGCTATCTGGCCCACTGACTAAATGAGATACATATTTGTGTCCATTCCAAAGAAAGGAACCTGAAATTTACACTAAATATGTACGATATATATAAGAAATGGGGTCTGTTTCAGTAAGAAAATTTGATATGTCACAGGAAAGAAAAATAGAAAAAAATCAGAATTATATTTCTGTGAATTTGTATCCATGTGCTTCTAGGTTGTTATTAATGGTTATGAAGTCTATTCTGATTCATAGCAACCCCATGTATGTAAAGTTGAATTACTCATAAGGCGTTAAGCGCTGTACTTTTTGGGGAAGCAAATTCACCCAGTCTTATGTGAAGGCGCTATGTGTGGGTTCTAATTGTCATCCTTTCAGCTAGAGGGGAAGCATTTAACCACTTGAACTACCCAAGATCATCCTTTGTTTTCCATAAAATTAGTTCATTGTAAGCCAATAAAGAAAATGGAACAAATATACATAAAAAATGTTGTCTTTGATGTTATAGAAGGAAGAGTACTAGCTGCATGAAAAGTACTTGATGAAAAACAAAACCAACAAAACCCAAGTTTCCAGGGGTTGGTTGAATATCAATTGAGATCTTTCAGCCAACTGGTGCAATGCTGGAACGATTCACTAAGCCGTGCCAAGCGATACGGTACATAGCTATCTGGTCAACTGACCCAAAGAGGTCCACATTTGTGTCCATTCCCCACCCAAAAATGCACCCAACAGAGTGAGGAATTTACCAAAGGGTATCATTCATATCACAGGCAAGTGAAGTTTTATGATGATAATTTAAAAAATAGTCTGAACAGTCTGTTGCTAGGGAGCTGCCAGAAAATCAAGCCAGATTCAGAAGAGGGTATAGAAAGTGAGCTAGTGTTGCTGATAGCAGCGGATTCTCTGGCTGGACACCAGGAAGATGTGTACTTGTGTTTTATTGACTATGCAAGGACATTCGACTGTGTGGATGATAATAAATTATGATAATGTGTCAGAGCATGGGAAGTCTAGAACAATTAATTGTGCTCCTGTGGAACCTGGAAATACTCCTAGAGGTAGTTGTTTGAACAAAACAAGGAGATAATCCAGGGGTTAAAATCAGGAAAGCTGTACATCTGGGTTTGATCCTTTTACCATACTTACTCAATTTGCATGTTGACCAAATAATCTAAAGCTGGACTAATATGAAGAACAGTTCAGAAGGCCTGAAGGACGGCTCATTAAAAGCACAGAGTACTTGAAGCGTCAACTCATGAAGTTCAAAGTATGGAAAGATTGTGAATCCATTAAGTATAGATTGCAACTCAATGTAAAGAAATAAAAATCTCCGCAACTGAGCCACTAGGAAACACCATGTTAACTGATAAATGAAGAATAATAAAACTGCTAAGGATTTCATTTTACTTGATCCACAATCAGTGCTCATGGAAACAGCTGTCAAAGAATCAAACATCATCTTTCATTGGTCAAATCTGCTGTATGAGACATTTTAAGAGTGTGAAAAAGCCAAGCTATCGCTTTGAGATCTAAGGGGTGCCTGATCCAGATCATGGTATTTTCAATAGCCTCAATGCATGTGAAAGCTAGAAATGAATACGGAAGACCAAAGGGGAATGAATGCATTAGAGTTATGGGATAGGGAAAGAATACTGGAAACGCCATGGACTGCCGGAAGCACAAACACATCTGTACTGGACAAAGCACAGCCAGAAGGCTCCTTAGAGGGGAGGGTGGCGCGAGTTGGTCCCGGGTACTTCAGGCAAGGCCGAGACGACATCAGTGCTAGAAAAGAGCCTCGGCCTTGATAGAGCAGAGGGTCCAAAGAAAAAATTTGAAAAGGATGAAGCTCCTCCATAAGATGAAGTTACACTGTGGCTGCAACACTGGGCTCACACATAAATGAACATTGTGAGCACGATGAAGGCGGGAAGTGTTTCATTCTGTTGTACGTACGATTGGTCTCCGAGTCAGAACCCACTCACCTGCCTCTCACAACCTTACCTTTGAAACCTTATTCAAGTCTACTTTCTTAATCCCTTCGATCTAATGTTTAGTCGTTGGTTGCCATTGAGTCCAGCATGCAATGCCTTGCACCACCTGCTCCGTGACGCACCATATCTGCGTCTCTGCCAGACAGCTTGTGATTCCAAATATCCGCGCAGTTTACACTTTCTTATGTTTTTCTAAGCTCTCAAATTTTGCTTAATTCCTTTTGCTTGTTGGTTTTGAATTCAAACTTCAATATTTAGATAAATAATACAGTGAGGGAAAAAGGATAAATAATAAAACCTTGCCCCAAATAATGTTCTGTTATCATTTTACTTTCTCAAGCTGTAATTTGCTTCTATTGACTCAAAACATCTAACTGTGATATTCCCACAAAACCCTACCCTTACCATGATAATAATATGTTTATACAAAATCCTTAAAAATTGATTCAATCTAATACAAAAAAGCAAAAGAAAGATAATGTGCATTTATTATTCACTTAAAAAAACACTTTCCAAAAGGGTTTCTTTAAAGATAATGCCTCTTTCATGTGTACATATATAATATTATTATACTTACAAAAGCTGATTTTTTCACACAACTTTCCAGAAATATATCTATTATCTAAAGTGCATTAAACTATAATCTATGAAAACCGCTATATATCATGACAAGCCAAATAATATAGGTTAAGTCTAAGATTTTTATAAAACAATACAATTTAGTTTGGGGGTGGTTTCCTTATTTTTAAGTTAATTCAAGAGTTCAGAACTTTATGCTGAATGGAGCAAGTCATCAACAAATGGTCACATATGGTATAGTCCCAATTCATTCTTCAAATGTCTAGAATAGGTAAGTCTTTGGAAAGCAAAGTTAACTAGCAGTTACCAAAGGTGCTGCAGAGGATAGGAACTGGGGACTCCTGTTCCCTTAGAGATCACGGAGCTTCTGTCAAGAGTGGTGATGGTGGAACAAAATAATAAACTTAATATAATTGAACTGTCAATATGAAGACTGTTGAGATGGCAAAGGGTTTGCTGTTTTCTATCAATTTATAGATGCACACATACATATATTTATATGTACATATGTAGACATGCACATTGGCATGTCGAATGGTCTGAGGGCCACCGTTGTCCTCTTCTCGCTCCACAAAGGAGCAGGAGTATCCAAGATTGCCACCAGGCAAAGGTCAGACAACCCTCCACCCTCCATGCTTCTTTCCCCTAATCCGACACTGCCCATGGCATCCCATACCAACCTCAGGGCTTGGTAATTTGTTGGAATAGTCACACAGACGTTGCAGACAATACAAACAATTGTGAGGTTTATGAGCCAAGAGGTTACAAATTATTAAAGATATATTTTTTCTTGTGTATACAATGCCTCCTCTTAGCTATGCTGGCCAGCATGGCCCTCTCTGGTGGTCCTAGATCTCTCAGCTACGTGATCCCTTGGCTGCTGCCCTGCTCCGTGGTCCAGGAAACCTGCCACTCTGCCTTCGTCCTTTCTGTCTCCGTTCTCTGCTCCTCTTCTTCATGATCCTAGAGGTTCCTCTGCTCTGTCTCACGGGCTCAGCAGTGCTCCCTCGTTCGTCTCTTGATTTCGCACGGTGACTCCCGGTACTTCTCCGGCCTCCGCGACTTCAGACAGGATCCCGCACATGCTCTTCTGGGGGTCTCTTACTTCATGGTGAGAGTCCTCTCTCTTCCCGAGACTGAGATGCTCACCTAGGTACCCAGTACGATGGCAAAACTGGCCAATCCCTCTACAGGGCTGCACACACCCAGTTTGCATGGCCCTCCTCATTTATTTGGCCGGAGTTAAAAAAGACATGCATAGAAGAATAATTTATCTTTAACCATAATATATTGCATGAGGAGA
The DNA here is from genome assembly GCF_050624435.1 of Tenrec ecaudatus. Lineage (NCBI taxonomy): Eukaryota > Metazoa > Chordata > Mammalia > Afrosoricida > Tenrecidae > Tenrec > Tenrec ecaudatus. The sequence continues at coordinate 95,829,175 of NC_134536.1, forward strand.
ATTTTAAAAGATAAGGGAAATTTTTAATGAAAAGATAATGAAAATTGTCCATAAATGTATTGAACTCTCCATTATTTATATGTGTGTGTTTACCAATTAAAAAAAAGAGCTCAGGAGTTGATGTAAGCATCACTGCCCGCTCTGATTCTAACTTCTGTGAGAAAGGCAGCTGAGCTAATAGCTGCCTCTTTGGAAGAGCTATGGGAGAAGTGAGAGAATTAATATGAGCGAGCACTAGAATGGAATTAACTACCACACAATAAAGGAAAGAAAAGCTCCACAAAACACACATGTCTGCCTGGCCACGGCTCGCTCTACAAAGATTGCTAGAAATCTGGGCTAACGGTTAACTGAATAGTAACCCTAAAAAGACCATTATCTGTTTACCTTCCAAGGTGGTTAAATAGACTCCCCATCCCTCTCTCTGGAGAAGATGTACTTACAGTCCATAGCAAAGTTCTTTCTCCCCATCTGCCAAGAAGACAATGGGCAGATTTGCCAGACCGACTGTATGAAGTTTGAGGTTAATCATCTTGGAGTTCCTGCGGTGATAGATTTGAGTTTCAGTTTGTATAGAAAGGGGTTTCTCAATCTCAACACCTGTGACACTTGGGGCTTGGCTGCGTGGCATCCTATAAGCCATTTGGGAATCGCTGTCCTCTCACCTCTAGGTGCCGGCAGCACTCCCTCCGGTGGGAGCCACCAAACCATCTCCAGACATTGCCAAGTGGCTCGTGTGGGGGCCAAGTCGCTTTGCTAAAAAGCACAGATACGGACAGGTTGAATGTCACCAACTACGGTTTTGATTTATATTAATCAATACCAGTGCAACTGACTGTAACTCCTTTGGCTTCAGCAAACTTTACCTCTGAACTAGCTTGGGTTGTTCAAGTCAACATATTTCCAAAGCAGTATTGTAAGGGATCAGCCTATTTAGAATGGCAGTGCTTTAAGAATAAAATATATAATACCTTAAAAGTAGTCTAATTATACAGTACTCTCATCAAGGAAAACTTTAATGTATAAAATCATTCGCCATCTAAAGAGTTTGAGTTAAAAGGACCAAATCCCTCGTCATCTTTGACCACAGTTTTAGTGCGTTAATCATCTCTGCAATAGCCAGGTGAGGGACAAGTCAGCCTGTGCGTAACTGTGTCCAGTGATAGGAAGCTCACTCCTCTTGAAGAGGCTTATTGATTTTTAGATAACTAGAAATGTTATGATTTTCTCCTTAAATTCCGAAAGGAAGAACAAAAGATCCCCTGTTCACTGTCACCATTCATCCTCTGCGTTATTAAACATAAATCTAAACTCATTCCCACATATCAAAACATCAGGCCTTTGCATTTGATATCTTGTCTCTGCAATATCTAGCTTGTTTCCTATTAAATCCTCCCACCACCTTTCACAGGATAAGGTTTTGAGGTGGTTTAGATCCAAGCTAGTTTCTCAAATGCCTTCCAGTTGGCCTTTAAGAGCTCTTCTCATTTGGTTTCTACAATCCAGTGGCATCTTTCGAGGGGGATTTGAATATTTTACTATAAGAGCAGATATCAGAGAGAGTATCGTGCCCCAGCTCTAGACCCTACATTCTTTTCATGTCACCTGATCTGGTTCTAATGTACCTGAGTGGTATAAAAGTTTAATACAGTCGTCTGCTAACTGAAATTGGTGATTCTCGTCAACCCAGGGGAGTACCAGAGAAAGCACTTGATGGTCATCTGCCCCCATGTAGCCATTGAAAATGCACGGAGCCTAGGCACATAGGTTCCATCTGTGTTGGGCATTTCCCTGTGTTGGGATCGGCATTTCCCTGTGTTGGGATCGGCTCCCCAGCACCTGGGTAATATAGTCAGGCACAGCATTGTGGAGAGCAAACAGAGAAGGGACAGAAGAGCTACTTTGGGGCTTGGCACAATTCTGATGAATAATAAAGACGAAGAAAATATCAAACACAATTTTTGTTATGTTTCTGGCTTATCTCACAAGGAGAATTATCTGCTGGAAGACAATTTTAATGAGAAGACTTCATCATCACTCTAGGCAGACAAACTTTAGGTTAATTCCTATCGAGCTTACTCTTAATTTCAACTTTGAACTTGTCTTCTTCACTTAAGATCTGTCAAATCCTCTGTATTTTCGCTTGTCAAGTTAGTACTTGAAACCAAGGGTAGACTCGTATTCAGTTTCATACAGTGGCTCCCTTTAATAATCTGCTCTAGATTCTTGATGAAGATTAACATTAAATTCCAAGGCTATGTTCATGAAATTTGTTTTATTTAAAAAACAAAAACCAACCAACCAACAAGACCCTGGTGCTTTCCTTTCCTCCTCTTGTTCACATTTTCTACACATTTTCATCCGTGTTCACTGTCTTTTTCAACAATAGATTTTCCATAAAATGAAGGAATGACTCCAGGAAAGAGTGAGCTCACTTTGAACATTGGGCTAAATTATCTTTTGTAAAAAGAATTCCCTTTCCGATAATATTTAATCTTTGTAGGAAAGGCAGAAAAATATATCATCCACTTTTTTATTAATCAGAATTACACCTTCAATGTGAAGAAGCCCATCACACTTTTTATGTTCAGTTGCTAGCATAAGAAATTAAAATCTCTTGTGATATTTTTCCTAAACGTTAGCTATTGGATTCCATTCAAGGTCATGTTTAGACCAAGGTGCTTTAGAAAATGTGAATATGGACCTGGATGAACTCTGAGTTTTGAAATCCCTGATAGAATTATAGCATCTTATACCCTCCATCCTTATATAAGAAAAAACAACCAAACCAAAAAACGCATACAACTGCCCTTGAATGGATTCAAACTGACAGCAAGCCTATACAGTTTCCAAGACCACAAATCTTTACTTGAGCAGAGACTTCATCCATGGAGTGACTACCAGGTTGGAATTACTGACACCTAGAGGTTTCTGCCCAGTGCCTAGCCTGCAGCACCTCCAGAGAGCTTTTCCGTATTCAAAAGCATACTGCAAACCGGGTTATGGTTTAATGGGGATATGGCAGGGGAGGTGGTGAGGAAACGGTAGCTAATGGGTACAAGAATGAAGAAAGTGTAAAATTGATTATAGTATGATTGTACAAAGTTTCTAAATAGGAGTGAACCCTTGAATTGTGATATGTGAGTTATTTACCAATAAAAGTATCAAAAATATGCGATGGCTCTAATTTGCAGTCACCATCCACTTTAGGTTTATCTCTTTCATTCCCTTTTAAAAGGTTATCGAAGTGCTATCATTGATAAAACAGTTTCTTGTGTTTTTCCTAAGGACCCCATTCCTGTTATCTGCTTTCCCTATGTATATCACTCTGTCAGGCCTCTCTGGTACCTTCTAAATTTATGAAAGACAGAGATGGGATCTGTTTTCTATTGGAACACGCATGCACAAAAACAGGTAAGTTTGCTGAATTAAATCTCTGACAAATGCTGTATCTTTGTCAGGGTGAGCAGGGTTCCCCAACTTTTGAACGGGTCTTCAGGAGCCACTTTGCAATTGTGGAAAATATTAAAGACAGACAGACAGACAGACAGCAGGGCCCAGGACCTCCCTGTCTCATGTCAGGACTGAGAGAAGTGAATGTATTTTCCAGTGGGCATATATAATGGGATTTACAGATCTTACGTCAGGCATGCACGTCATACAGTTAACGTGGGTAATATCATAAGAGGGTACCATAATAAACAAACAACGAGGTGAGTCACCATCTTGACCTAGTGCTTGTTGACTTTGAACGCCCCTGATCCCTCCCCAGGGCTAGTTATCTCTGATCAGTATCAGGAAGAGATGTCAAAACAGGGTCAGTGGGTCTGCTAACAGAACCAGATGGATGGCTCTTATCTACAGATAACACTCAGGCATAGTGAAGTAGCCAGGATTGAAATGATTCTTCTATAAGGGCAGCTCCTTTAAGACTGCAGTGAAATGGAGGGCTATCACGATGGGGTGGGGCTGGGCGGTTACATTATTCAGTCTAATTTTCTGTGCATGGCTCTGAGTGCAGAAATAAGGTCAAATAATTTCTACCAAGTCCTCAGTTTACCACATGTCCTGAGTATATATTTTAAAGATAATTATGTAACAGAATTTTTTATTGTAATAATAATAATCCATCAGCCTTAGCAAACGTTTTTGCTGATTCGTTTCTGTTCCATTTGCTGTCCCTGATAGTCTTTTAATTGGGTTGCCTGTTTGTCAAATGCCAGTTTGCCAGGCTCATTCTCCTTCATGGATTAAAAACTAATCAGGGCAGGTGTTGTATAAATTGTATAGGATGACTTCCTGTCATGATCCATTGCTAATTAATTTCAGATTCTTTCTGAAGTGAGTACACTCTCAACCAAAAATCAACAACCATTACAAACATTATGCTTGTTAGAGCTCCTTATAAGTGAGAGGAAAGATGGAATGAATTGTTAGGGAAATATTTTAATCCACTGTTAGCAAAACTCTGTTGTCTAGAAACGATTGTTGATTTATTTCTTTTATGTTGTGAAACCAGTGAAGCCAATGGTTGTTTCTAGCTAGCACAGGAATTTCCGGGGAGGAAAACTCTACCTTGGTGACTTCTCATATACTATTAGATATTAGTGAAATATTTTAAATAGGAGCCAATAAATCTAGAGGGCATGTCTTCAGTTTTTAATAATAAAAATAGCATAATAAAACCTTGAGCTAGGGACTCAACATTGATTTAGCCTTTTAACATCTGCACCAACCACACAGGGTTGGTGCTACCATGATATAGATGGCCACATTGTTGTAACCAGATAGACCCTTGTGATATATTGATTAGAACAATGTAATCAAGATCGGAGAGTTCTTACTGTAAACAGATCCGTAATAAAGAACTACCAAGATATATTCCGGAAAGGAAAAATTGAGATGCACAAGGGAATGATGATCAAAGTAAATGGTTAAAATATACATACGGTAATCCTCAATAACACATCCCTAGATCTAGTTTCTTCTTAATTAAAACAGTATTCAACTGTTAGGGTAGAAAAGGACAGAAAAAATACTGGACAATAGTAGCCCAAAGTCAGGAGTTGACGTCTATATATTCTAGGATCCATATTTCCTTTGGGGAAGGGATTATATTTTAATTATGACAAAATTGTGATATAATACTTAGAGAACATGGGACTATTTCAAGGCAGCTGTTAAAGAAGAGAAATTGGATGTGTCATTTTAAAATGGAAAAGAGAATAATGGAACAAGAATACAAACAAAACTCCATCCTTTAGCTACTTTATGAAAACACACGAAAGGCAGACTTCACAGGAGTGTGATGGAGGAGGTAGTGTGAAAAGACTCACTATAACAGGATGTGTTCTTAGAGGAACATAAAAATAAAGAATAACCAGGAAGGGTTAGGATTAGGAAAGACTTCCAGGAGAAAATACTGGCAAAGCCAAATTTTAAAATATGAACAAGAATCACCTAGACCTAGCAGAAGGGGTGTGCAAAGCCCATGACAGTTGGGGATCCTGGAAGTGATTTCTGAGAGTTGAGAGCAGGCTCTTAGAGAGGGAAGCGTGATGCACGTTGAAATCAGTTTGACTTTTATGCAGAAAGTATTAACAAACACACACCTAGGACGTGGGTGGCATAGTGATGCACCTGACCTCTGTATTAGAAATGTCAATAAGGTGGCAGGTGGACTGGAGTAGTGAATGGCTGAACGAAGGCCCCGGAAACAGGGATACTGTTAGAGGGACTCATAGATTTCTTACTTGGAATGACTAAATGGAGTCATGCTGCCGAGTCAGGTCCAGCTTGCTGCAATCGTTTGCAGAATAGAAGGGAACACTGCCGGTCTTGCACCTTCCTCACTATTGCTGTTGTGTTTGAGCTTGTTGTTGCAGCCTCTGTGTCAATCCATCTCTACAAAGAGTGCCCCTCTACATTACTAACAGCACGCCCAAAGAATATGAGATGAAGTCTTGCCATCTTTGCCTCTAAGGACCATTCTGTTTGCACTTTTTTCAAGTCAGATTTGTTTGCTCCTTTGGCAGACCATGATACTGTGCATCACCGGCACCATAATTCAGATGCATTGGTTTTTCTTCATTCTCCTTTACTCAATATCCAAAGTTTCATATGCATAAGAGATGTTTAGAAATACCATGACTCAATCAGGTTCAGCTTAGTCCTGAAGTGGCACCTTCGCTCTCCAATACTTTAAAGATGTGCTGTGCAAAAGGTCTACTCAGTGCAATGTGTTCTTCGATTTCTTGACTGCTGGCTCTGTGAGCATTTCTTTTTGTTGTTTATACTGTCCACTGTTTCCTTTCACCCATGTGTCTGTTGTTTGTCACGCTGTGTGTGTTTGGGGGGGGTAAATAATCATGGTGCTTTCTCCCCACACCTTTCCCCTACCTTCATGGTTTTGCCACTCCCAATATTGTTCCTGAGGGGTTTATCTGTCCTGGATTCCCTGTGTTTCCAGCTCTTATCTGTACCAGTGTATATGCTCTGGTCTACCCAGATTTGTAAGGTAGACGAGGGGTTGTGATAGTGTGGGGGAGGAAGCATTAAAGAACTAGAGGAAAGTTGTGTGTTTAGTCAGTGCTATACTGCAGCCTGGGTGGCTCCTCCCTTCCTTGTGGCCCTTCTGTGAGGTGATGTCCAATTATCTACAGATGGGCTTTGGGTCCCTTCATTTGTATCTATATGATTGTTTGTTTAGGGTCTTCTGAGACCTGATACCTGATCTAGTTGACCCTTTGTGATGCTTTGTGATGCTTCTTATGCGCAGGTTTTGTTGTTTCCAAGCTAGATGGCCATTTGTTTATCTTCATGCCTTTAAGACCCCAGATACTATATCTTTTACTAACTGATACTATATCTTTTACTAACTGGGCACCATCAGCTTTCTTCACCACATTTGCTTATGCATCCATTTTATCTTCAGTGACCATGTCAGGAAGGTGAGCATCACAGAATGCCAGGCTATTAGAACAAAGTGTTCTTGTATTGAGGGAGTATTTGAATAGAGGCCAAATGGCCATCTGCTACCTTAATACTTAACATATGATATATGTTCATAGATCTAAGTCCCCATGGTTATATAAAAATATATTTACATAGGTTCATGCCTATATTTATACCTCTATAAATGTTTTTTTTGTGCCTCCTAGTTCTTTCCTCTATTCCTTTTACATTCCTCTTGTCCCACTATCATCTTGGACCTTCATTCAGCATTCAGTAATTCATACCAGCTACGTTGCACTTGATCAGATCCCACCAGGCATTCTTCATCTTTCTTGCCTTTAATTTTAGATCACTTGTTGTTCCCTTGTCCCTGGGTTTGTTGGCTTCCCCTCCCCCTGCCCCCCCCCCCGACCTCATCTTCCAATGCTCCCCTGGGACTGTCTGGTCCCATTGTTTTCTCCTTGGGATTGTTTGTCCTGCCTACTTTTATATGAGCATTTTATTCTCATTATCACGTAACTCTAATACAGGTTTACCTTGCTATCTGAGTGTAGAACACACTTATGAAACTTTTTGGGAGTTGAAATGTCATAAAGTGATGTAGCAATCACCAATAATTTATGTAAGAAAATGTTTTGAGCGTTCTCAGACACACACAAAACCCATAAAGTCATAACAAATAATGCATAAAACCTAAAATAACTCTGACATATAATATTATCCACAAACACACTTCAAAGTGATTCAGCTCAGCTTCTTCCTGAGATACTTAGTTTCCAAGTAAGGACCTGGGTGACACATCTTCACTGCTCATGATGCACGCTGCCACTTTAGTAGCTCACTGCAAAACTAATGCTGATTGCCGCTTTCCCTCTTTGCCTTTTAAAAATAACTGAAATACTTTGCAGGTTTCTTTCAGATAGCAAAATTTGGTAATAATTTAAGTCTTTCATAAATGCAAGGAATATAAAAAAACTTTTGAAAAGTGGAGGATATTTTTTTAGTTTTCATTATAGCCTTTTATAACGAGAGTCTATACATCCAGCAGAGTTTGCAATGGTCATAAAATTGACCATCTGAGAATTATAACATCAATAAATTATGCACTACAAAATATCATTCAGATGAGCCCCCCCCCCCACCAATAAAAAGATAGCCATAAGTGCAGTTTGTTTCAACTCAAACATGTCATAAGTTGGGGGCTACCTGTGGTCATATGATGAAGTCATTTCCCAGAAAGGAGAATACAGGATAGAGACACCATATTTGCGAAGAAGCTTCCTGTAAAAGATGCACTGAGGCATCTGGAATAATAGAACATGAACCTTCTCCCTTACCCAATCTTTAAAACTCATTCCAGAAAACAATTTTTCCCTCTCTGCACTTACTATCTGCATCTTTTATTCATGTTTATATAAGATTCATGATTTAGTTACTCACTTTCATCTATGATCTTAGAGAGTTGGGAGAAGTTGAATCATTTTTATTTCTGATGGAATTAAAGTGGGAGCGAGACTATAACAGGTGCTTGGCAAATATTGAATAATCACACGAATACTTACCTTTCAGCCCATCTGATATGTATCAGAATTTAGACTGTAATATGACCAGGAAGATTAACTGCTGAATAAACTAACTACAAAAAGCATCTCTTCCTTAGCTTAAAAAGAGAATGCGATCTAATTGACTTTTGTAAGAAGTAAGCAGAAACAATAATCTTGCTACCTTAGACTCAGATTTATAAACTATTTTTTCTCAAAACAGAAACTTAAGTTAATAAGTTTAAATATATCTCCATATCACAGAATTTAAATATGTTCTAGTTTTTAATATTTTCTGCTTTATTTTTGAGTGAGGTTTTTCCTCTGTTTTAATTTGTTATTGTTGTGAGTTTTTTTTCTGTATATGAAATCTAGGATAGGTAAGTCTATAGAGACTGGTTTCTTGAGAGGAGGGCAAGGGAATTTGGGGGGAAATAGAGAACTAACATCAATGAGTATAAGACAGAAGAAAAGTTTCTAAAATTGATTGTGGTGATTATTGTACAACTCTTAATATGATGGAAGTAATGAAGTGTATAGTATGTTAATTGAAAGCCAATAAAACTGTTAAATACATTAAAAATAGATGTTATGAATATATTAAATACTGAAATATGACAAAATGAGCAAAATGATTAAATTTTGGTTTATTAATTTAAGCATAATATAGAGCTTCATTTTCTTCTAATCTTCCCTGATTTTTGACAATTTTATTTATAGAAAAGATAAGGAAGACTTCAATGAGATGGATTGACACAGAGTCAAAACAATGTTCTCAAATAAGGACTGGGCTGCTTTTTTCCCTGCTGCCCCTTGATTGTAACCGACTTGAAGGCAACTAACAACAACCAGGAAAATTGAAATTACAAGTCTGTGATAGCAAAAATACTGGTTAATTTCCTATGTCACATATAAATCTATTCTTCAAAATTTCCACATGAAGTACCCACTCAAGATTCAGATTCAGCCTCTCTACCTTGTGCACTGTTCTTTCAATTTGTCCAGATAAGTGTAACCTCCACATATCTTAAAGCTGCCAAAGTTCATTGACTTAGAAGACTGAAACAGTCTTTTTCCAATCAACAACAGCAAATCAAATAAATTAATATCAAACGTCTAGTCGCAAACTATGAAGTGGAGTGCCCTCTTCTGATAAATGGGGCCTAATATTATCTGATTTACTTTTCAGAACTCATCTACAGTGGCTTTAGTGGTGAAGGACTTGTCTGAAAGGGTGAGCTGCTGAGCATGAAGTTATATGACAAATCTATGTTTTTTTTATTTTTTATTTTAACAATTTATCGGGGCTCATACAATTCTTTTCACAGTTCATACATATACATACATCAATTGTATAAAGCACATCTGTACAGTCTTTGCCCTAATCATTTTTTTTTCTTTTCTTTTTTTACATTTTATTAGGGACTCATACAACTCTTACCACAATCCATACATATACATACATCAATTGTATAAAGCACATTCATACATTCCCTGCCCCAATCATTCTCAAGGCATTTGCTCTCCACTTAAGCCCCTTGCATCAGGTCCTCTTTTTTCCCCCCTCCCTCCCCATTCCCCCCTCCCTCATGTGCCCTTGGTAATTTATACATCGTTATTTTGTCATATCTTGCCCTATCCGGAGTCTCCCTTCCCCCCTTCTCTGCTGTCCCTCTCCCAGGGAAGAGGTCACATGTGGATCCTTGTAATCAGTTCCCCCTTTCCAACCCACTCACCCTCCACTCTCCCAGCATCGTCCCTCACACCCTTGGTCCTGAAGGTATCATCCACCCTGGATTCCCTGTACCTCCAACCCTCATATGCACCAGTGTACAGCCTCTGTCCTATCCAGTCCTGCAAGGTAGAATTCGGATCATGGTAGTTGGGGGGAGGAAGCATCCAGGATCTGGGGGAAAGCTGTGTTCTTCATCGATACTACCTCACACCCTAATTAACCCATCTCCTCTCCTAAACCCCTCTATGAGGGGATCTCCATTGGTCGACACTTGGGCCTTGGGTCTCCACTCTGCACTTCCCCCTTCATTTAATATGATATATATATATATACACATACATATATAGAGATACACATATATACACATACATACACACACTTATATCTTTTTTTTTTTTTTGCATGATGCCTTATACCTGGTCCCTTGGGCACCTCGTGATCGCACTGGCCGGTGTGCTTCTTCCATGTGGGCTTATTTGCTTCTGAGCTAGATGGCCGCTTGTTCACCTTCAAGCCTTTAAGACCCCAGACACTATCTCTTTTGATAGCCGGGCACCATCAGCTTTCTTCACCACATTTTTTAAGAGGATTCCTTTTATAGAAACACATATAATATGCTAGAAAAGGGGAAATCTAGAAGCAGAAAAGGTGCCAGACTTACATATTAAACCAGCGTCAAGATAACAACCCAAGGCAGAGGGAGGCCAGCCAGGAAAATAGTTATAACCTAGGAAAGCAACGACAGGTGACAAGAAATCATAGTGGAAGGGAAGCACTGTTATGGATTTGTGCCATCACAGAAGTAACGTTGGCGCCTAAGTCTCATATCTGTAAATATATGCAACCCTGTTTGGGAATAATAGGGGTTTTCTTTTCTTCTCCTAATTAAGTCATAGCAGAGTAGGTTGGATTTTAAAGCTAATCACATCTCTATGGTGTCTTATTTTAAGAAGTTGGGTAGACACAGGCCTTCAGCTGAATAGAGGAGACAAACTCCGAGGCACACTAAAGAACTCTGGGACTACCAACAAGGAAGGACCTTCTTTGAGAAGGAATATCCTGATTTGGACTTCCAACCTCTAAATCGTGAAACAGTAAATCCTTGTTTTTAACACATCAAGCTACTAGAGGTCAAGGTCACCTGTTCAAAATCACTTGCTGCTCCCCGGAAGAAAGATGAGGCTTTCTATTCCCGTTAGCACAGTCTTCGAACCTGCAGGAGTTTCTGTAAGTCAGAAAGGATGTCATGGCAGTGAGTGGCTTTCGTTTGTTTGTAAAGCCTCCTCCCTGTGGTCGTTTTTGCTACGGTAGCACTGGACAAGTAAGACAATGTCCAGACATAGTTGGAGATAAAAGTTAAAAGCAGAAGTCTGAAATTTCGTTCTCTCGCAGTCCACGTGGATGGGGGGGATTCTGTTGGTGGTATGTCCATATTGTATTCAGAATCCAATTACTCTGTCAGATGTTGTTGAGAGATTGAGCCGTATACAAATAAAAAATTGTCCACAATAAATCTCCACGAATGGCCTTCAAGTAATTTTTCTTATGGTTTCTATTTTTGAGTCGAGGCAACAATGATCTTAGAATACCAGTGCTAAACATGATTGTAATTGAGGCTGACAATGGACAAAAAGCTTATCATTTTCAGACAGAAAGTGAAAAACACAGCAGAAAAAGCGCACAAACTATACCCAAACATCCTGCTGTCAAACTGATGCTGACACAAACAGGAGAAAATGGAACTGTCCCCATTGTTTCCCAGGCTGTTCTCCTTACCAGCGCTGACAGCCCTGTCTGGCCGCCCTTAAGCGGCTGATTCGGACCTCCGAGTTTGGGGTTAGCAGCTGTGCACTTTGACCACCGCATCACCAGGACTTCTCTGACAAAAGAGCAAAAAGGAAGTGCAATTTGTGAGACAGCACCCTGTCGCGTGCTCAGTCTTGCCAGCAAGAAGGACGCGCCACAACAGGATTCTTCCACAGGCGTTTAATGCGGGTTCGATTTGCAGATGCGGAAAAAGACCCCGAAGCCCCAAACTACTGCTGCTTATATGCGCTCTATGGGGACGTGCTGTGCATTGATTGGTGCGTTCGCCAGAACCCTTATTAGCATACTCCAGGGTGGAGTTATGACTACGTCATCTAAGCAGTGCGCATGCTCTAAGTGGTTGTTTACCACTTAACTGGGCCACCGCCCTGACTGCCCGGCGCCATCTTGTAATGGCGGCGAGAGCTGCGGCTTCCCACAGCACCCTGAAGAAAACTTAGAAATGTCGTCCAGCGTTTCAGACACAGCGATCTGTAATAGTGTATGCTGTGCTTCAGCGTAAACGAGCCATTCAGGGACCATATGTTTGAGCACTCACTTGGTGCTCCTTGCTATCCTGGCCCTGGGCATACAGTGGTGATCAAGACCCTGCCCTCCAAGTCTTCACGTTCCAGTAAGCAGACAAAGAAGCCTGGGGGCACAGTGGTTTGCTTGCTGGGCCGGCAGTTACAAGGTCAGTAGTGTGGACCCACCAGGCATTCTGTGAGAGAGAATGGAGGGGGTTGCCCCCACAGAGATGTACAGCCCAGGAAACCCAGAGGGACAATTTTACCAGGTCCATAGGGTCACTTTGAGTCAGGATTTCTTGATGGCAATGTTAATTTTTGATTTAACATTTTGATTTCTATTTGGGGAGCAGACAAAAAGTAAGAAAATAATATTATTAAGTTTCAAATAGTAATTACTGTTAGAAAAAAGTAAATCAAGTAAGAGAGGAGAGTGGTGGAGAAGCAGCAAAACTGTTTTCAAAAGAGTGCTCAGGACAAGCACTGCTGAAGAATATCTGAGTAGCTGCTTAAGAACTGGAGTCGGATGCCAATCCAAAGAAAGAGACACTAGTAGCCCTGAAGGCCCAGGAATGCGCTAAGTTTTAGTCTGTTTAAACAAAGAGCCAGAAAGTCGGGGGTGGGGGTCACACCAGAGGAGTGACACAGCAATTTGGACGATTGACGTGGGCTAGATACTAATAGGTGGTTTGAAGGCGTTTGAAGACTTCTACCTATAGTCTCTTAAGGCATTCAGAGCAAGGAGAGTACTGTCCTTGATGTCTCCTTCTAAAAGTTCATCCTATCTCATGTGTGGGAGGTGGTCTTTGGGAACGAAAATGGATGCAGGCAAGCCAGTTTGAGGTTTGCTGCTTTAAATATAAAGACAGGTACGCGCTTACAACTCAAGTGTTGTTACTGGTAGGTAATGTGAAGCAGGCTCCAGCGCACAGCCATCGAATGTACAACTGCAGGAAATCTGATCTGCACCATCTTCATAATTGTTACTTATTTTAAGCTACGGTGTCACTCTTCACTCCATTCCACTGAGAATTTTCCGACTTGAGCCCTTGATATCAGCTCTTTATTTTCCCCCTACTTCTCCCACCTTCTCTCCCTCACAAACCCTTGATAATTTATAAATTATTATTGTTTTTTCATGTCTTACACTGTCTGATGTCTCCCTTCACCCACTTTTCTGTTGTCCGTTGCCCTGGGAGGGAGTTATATGTAGATCCTTGTGATCGATTCCCCCTTTCTACCCCACCTTCCCCTTAGCCTCTGGTATCTCTACTCTCATTATTGGTCATGAGGGGTTCATCTGTCCTGGAGTCCTGTGTTTCCAGAGCCCATCTGTACCAGTGTACATGCTCTGGTCTAGTCAGTTTTGTAAGGTAGAATTGGGATCATGATGGTGGGGGAGAAGAAGCATTCAAGAACTAGCGGAATGTTGTATGTTTCATCGATGCTATACTGCAATCTGACTGGCTCGTCTCCTTCCCGTGGCCCTTCTGTAAGGGGATGTCTAGTTGACTACAGATGAACTTAGGGTCTCCACTCTGCACTCCCCTTCATTCACAATGATATGATTTTTTGTTCTTTGATGCCTGATCCCTTCAACACCTTGTGATCACACAGGCTGTTGTGCTTCTTCCACGTGGGTTTTGTTGCTTCTGAGCTAGATGGCCACTTGTTGACCTTCAAACTTTTAAGACCCCAGACGCTATACCTTTTGATAGCCAGGCACCATCAGCTTTCTTCACCACATTTGCGTAGGCACCTGCTTCTAAGAAGCATTCTAGCTCTCTATGTCCTCCAAGACACATGTTGTCTTTTTAGTCTTATTATAGTCTATGATGCTTTCAATATGCTTCTCCAACACCATAATTCTTATGCATCAATTTCACATTCACATGAGGGAAAGGAAAATATCATGACTTGAGCCAAATACATCTTAGTGCTAAAAGTGACATCTTTGCTCTTCAGCATTTAAAAACCATCCTTTGTGGTAGATTTGCTAATTGCAATAACTGACTTCTTGGCTGCTGCTTCATGAGTGTTGCATATGGACCCAGTAAAAGACAATATTCAACAGCTTCAATCTTTCATCCATTTTTCATTTTGTTTATTGCTTCAGCTAGACTTTGGTTTTCTTTACACCAAGTTGAAAGCCATACTGAAGGCTGCCGCAGTTTTTGCTCTTCATCAGTAGGCGCTTCAAGTGCTCCTTGCCGCCAGCAAGGAAGGTTGTGTCATCTGCATATGACACATTCTGTTGAGTCACATTTCTTTGGCATGGACACAAATATGGAGCCCTTTCAGTCTGTTGGCCAAGTAGCTGTCCTCTGAATTTCTTGGCATAGACGAGTAAGTACTTCCAATATTTCATCAACTTGTGGAGTCATTTCAATTGGTATCCTGTCACGTCCTGGAGACTTACTTTCTAATAATGCATCAGTGTTGCTTGGCTTCCTCCCTTGATATCACTGATTCTTGATCTCATGCTACTCCTGAAATGGGTGAACGTTGACCAGTCCTTTTTTGGTTTAGTGACTGAGTGTATTCCTTCCAACTAGTTTTGATGCTTCCTGTATTGCTCAATATCTTGTCCAATGTCTCCCTCAACTTTGCAACTTCAAGCCTGTAGTTTTCTGCAGTTCTTTTATGTTGAGATGTGCTGAATATGTTCTTCCCTTTTTACACTCTAAGGCATCCTGATGGCAACCATGGGTTATGTGTTGGGGTGTAAACCACAAGGTTACATTTGAATCTACCAGTTGCTCTTGGGGACAAAGATGTGACTTTCTAGCCCTGTAAAGCATAACCGGGTCAGAAACTCACAGGGATACTTCTACCTTGTCTTATAGCTTCAGCAGGAGTCTGAATCTACTCTATGGCAGTGAGTATTTTTTTAAACTTTCTAACTCAAACTCTTTGAACGTTTCACTATAATACGTTGCTTCCTTATGAAATTTCTCTGCAGCTCATGTATATCATCAGTTCTTTCGTTCGTTGTAACGCAGTCAAGAGCAAGTTTCAGCCTCTTCTGATAGGCATTCAGGATCTTTATTTCTCTCCTTCCTTTGAAATGACGGATTAAATGGCATGTGGCTCATAAGTGACCTCCTCTAGTTTCAGGAGAGAAAAGGAAAATCCAATTTGATGCCTGTCCAAGGCCGACTCTCACAAGGTTGAGGTCAGATACGCCTCCACCTTTCATCCTTCATTTACTGTATTCTAACCCTGAGCATTCCTTCCCCAGTACGTTACGTCTCTACATAACCATTGCAGGGGCCACACAGAGCTTACAGATAGCACTCTTTGCTATGGGGCACTTGCTGGGAAGTTCACATATCACCACAAGCCAGAATATAAATAAATAAATAAACAGATAAATAAATAAATAAATAGATAAATAAATGAATAAATAAATAAATAAATAAAACATCAAGGATACAGTCATTGGTCCACAGCAGTGCCTCTTCTCAGCCAGCAGGCAAATCTCTTTGGTCTTTATGCTCTCAGTCATATGGTCCCTTGGCCTCTCCCTCTGTGGGCCAAGAAGCCTGCGTGCCCCTCTGCCTCACTATCTCATGGTTGCAGTGGGGTGCTCCCTTATTCTGCCACATGGGGTCCGTGTCTCATCCTCAGCATCCTCCAACCACGATAAGGGATTTGACTGAGTGGATCATAACAAATGAGAAGAATTGGAATTCCAGCGCACCTTGTGCTCCTGCAGAACCTGTATACGGATCAAGAGGCAGTTGTAGGAACAGAACAAGGGAATATTGCATGCTTTAAGATAAGGAGAGGTGCGTGACAGGGTTGTGTCGTTTCACCATTCTTGTTCAAACTGTATGCTGAGCAAATAATCAGAGAAGCTGGACTATATGAAGAAGAATGTGGCATTAAGATTGGAGGAAGGTTTATTAACAACCTGTGATATACAGATGACATGACCTAGCTTACTGAAAGGAAGGAGGACATGGAGCACTTGCTGATGAAGATCAAGGGTCACATCCTTCACTATAAATTACTACTCAATGTAAAGAAAAAGGAACATCCTCACAAATGAACCAGTAGATAACAGCATGATAAATGGAGAAAGACTGAAGTTGTCAAGGATTCTGCCTTGATTGGATCTGCAATCAATGTTCATGGACTCTTCCATCAAGCAATAAAAGGACACATTGCATTGGGTAAATTTGCTGCATGAGACCTCTTCTGAGTGCTGAAAAGCAAGGATATTACTTTGAGGACTAAGGTGCACCTGACCGAAGCCATAGTGTTTTCAACAGCTTTATATACATATGAAAGTTGGACATTGAATAAGGAAGACCAAAGAAGAATCGATGGGTTTGAATTCTGGTGCTGGTGGAGAATATTGAACGTACCATGAACTGCCAAAAGAGCAAACCTGTCTGTGTGGGAAGAAGGCTGGCTGAGTGGCCCTCAGTGGCAAGGTTGGGGAGACCTTGTCTCACACTGGACACATTGTCAGGAGAGAGCAGACCCTAGAAAAGGACATCATGCTGGGTAAAGTAGAGGGTCAGCAACAGGGGGGAAGGCCCTCAGTGAGATGAATTGACACCGAGGCCGCAACAATGGACTCGACCATAAGAGCAACTGGGAACACGGCCCAAGGCCGAGTGGGTTTCCAGAGTGTTGTATATCAGGTTGATATGAGGCAGAAGGGACTGGACTGAACCTAACAACAACAATGAATCTTCCTTCTGTTCTGATGTCAGATTCTTCAATTATTTGTGAACCACACAGGTGCCTCATGTGTATCACAAGAGAACTATGTGCGTTCTTCTGTGACCCCCACAGGTTTTTCTAGGCTATGACTTATGACTTCAGAAGCAGATTGCACGTGGATGATTCAGAGAAGGACTTAGAGACCTGACCAGGCATTGAATAGACTCTCAGTGAAACTGACAATAGAACACAAAGGGGGCCTGGTTTCAATTCAGGAAAGGCTTGTCTCCTTACCACGCCATTCCACTGTGCCACTCCTGGCTGACAACTTTACCCAGGTGAAGAGAAACGGATTGAATAAATAAATTCAATAAACATTACGCATCTCCTATGTACCGGACCAGAAAAAGGAGATAACAGAATTAAGGAAGGTCTTCCCAGCAAAGAGCTTATAACCCAATAATTCTTGGGACTCTTATAAATCTTTCCACAGAAGTAGTTTCCTGACCTGAATTTGTTGAACCTGTGCTCTCAGCACATAGACAAATAGAAACACTCCTTAGCTACAGCCTGGCTCGCTAGAAGCCCAGCGATATTGTACTGACACTCATGCCAACTCAAGATGCGTCTTCTAAATGCCGGTTTAGAAAGATGACTTTGCCAACAGTGTTGCTGACTCTGAAAGTGGCATGGGCCATCCACGGAGGCTGATGGCTGCCAAGAACAGCCACGCCAGGCTCCTTTGCAATGCTCCTGGGGGTACCGTAGGAGAGACGGCTGCTCGGTTGCTATCCTACTTTTATATTAAAAGGACTACAATGGTGTTTAAAGACAAAGTAAGTTGTTTGTACTCTAAAACAATTACAGTATTTTTTTACTCCACCCGCATCAGCCCTTGACTGTCTCCTGAATATGGAATAAGGCACTCAAGCTTTCTGAGTTGATACTTTTTGCCAACTTAAACCATCTCTGGTCAAGAACACGTATGGTTGGGAGTATTAAAGGTCTGAAGCCATAGGCAGGGGAATTTTTGAGCCAGTTGATGAGGAGTTAATTGGGACTACTTTTATTTATTAAAATAACTCTTTTTATTGTGAATTGAGTGAAGGTTTGCACCACAGATATGTTCACCAATTCATACAGATTGTTTTGTCGCACTGACTGCCACTCTCTTAATATACCATCATTTCTCCCAGCTCCCTATGCTTCCTTTTCCCATTCTTCCTTCTTTCCCAACCTCTCTGTAGTTTGTTCTGGGGTAAATGCTGCCCGTTTGATCTTAATTTTTCAATCGTTTTGAGGTGTGTGCATGTTATTGTTCCCCTGGAAGGCACATGTATTGTTTGAAAATTGAGCCTTACTGGGGAGTGAGTTCCATTCCAGAGCTGAGCAGAGACCAAGGGCCATAGTTTCAGAAGTTTCACCACTCTCTAACTGGTCATCAAGCCTGGTCTCTCTTACAGTATTGTTCCACATTTTCTCTAACATTATACCCAGAATCTTCTAATGTGATTCCCTTCACAGCAACTGGTAGTGATAACTGGACAACACTTATTTCTTCTGGTTTCAGGGTGTGAATGCTAATATTTGCCTTGTTTATTAGTTAATTGGACTAACTTTTCCATATATCTTTCAATTTTCACCACTCTCCTCTCCAGTGGATTGGGAGAGACAAATAGTTTTACCTTAGATTTCTCTTAATGAGCTATTAAGAGTCTAGTTTCACCTCACCAAAGTAGGACATAGAACATTTTCTTTGTGAAATGTTATACTAATTCTCCTTGGTATCCCCCAAGACTTTAATCCTAAAGTCTCAGACCGCCTCAAGTTGTGTGGTTATGTCAAAAAAGTTTTCATAACCACCTCTACCCCTTGTTTTATATAAGGTGTGTGTGCATGTGTGTGTGCATATAATTTGATATTAAAACAGGACTTTCCTTTTTTTTGTTAACTAAAGCACCAAAGCTAAACACTAGACTTAAGAACAGATTAGACTGATAATACTCAGTATCTTAATAGGTTTGTAGTGACAAAGAGACAAAAGCACCCCTTTTTTTCTGTTACATCAGTGTTTTGTCAATCACATAATGTATGCTTTCTGAAATAAAGCAGATTAGTCAGTAAACCAGGACCCTTGCAGAGTGACCAGAGTTAGATGCCCTAGCCTTTCTGGAGGTGCTTGTCAGTTTAACAGTCAGGTGTGGCAATGACCAAGTCAGTACGACCCTCATTAGAACTTCAGGATGTACAACGCAATGCCCCACTCTCCGGGCCAGCTGTATTCATGCAAGGCGGGAGCACCTCTCCACCAGGGGTGGTCCAGGTCTTTGGTGAGAGGACCTGCTGTCCTGCCCACAGTGACGAGGCCTGGCACAGGCAATGAGAGCTTCAGAACAAAATCCAGGATTAGTTATCTGTAGGTCTCTAGGAGTTGTGCTAATGGAATCTCAGACCAGCCACAGGCTGATTCTTAACCACCAAGAGGTAGTCCTGAACATGGTTCCATTTTCCCTTAGTGGTTGATGCTCCAGTTCAATTATTTATTGCCTTTGGGTGTCTAGACCTTTATGTGATATTAATCCAGAGTACTGTAACCTGTTAGGATTGAACACTATGCAACACTTCCTTTAATTTCTTTCTTTCTCGCAGTTAAAGGATGCTCATCCAGGGAAATTAGGCAGTGGAGTCGCTGGGCAGTCTGTGGAGTTACTGGGAGGGCCTTGTCAGCAATCACAGGATTGAAGTGAAATTAAGAACCACGAGTGGAGATGCATTTTAAAATAAAATAGTTGACAAGCATCCCGGTGTTCTTCAAATTGTTACCTAAGCGCATCATTTGACCAGTGCTGGCAGTTAAGGCACCACACTTTCAAATGGATCTTGAGTGTCGGAATGTGGCCTACTTCAGATGGGGAACTTCTTGAACCAATGCTAGGGAAATAACTGAGCACTCTGGATGCATTGGAAACCTGACCTTTGAACCAAAGCCCGTAATGACATAGAAACAGATCACGATGAAAGTGGTCCTACTGACACAATATAGATATTTTTGCAGTTTTAGAAGTCACTAGCAGTCTGTGCTGTTAGGTGCAGCATTGCAGTGGGGCCAGAATAGCACTGTTTCTAGGGCAGCTTTCAGACATGCGCGCCCATTTGAATTCCCAATGTCACGTCTAACTCCAAATATCCCCCTCGTTTGCTGATGTGGTCCTTGGACTCATCTCCCTCCCAGAGCAAGTTCCTTTCATTTTTCAACCTCTGAAGACCTCACATGGATTGGTTGTTCATTATCCATATCAAATAGCTCAGTGAATTATTTGTACTCTTCCACTGGAGTGAATCAAGTACAAGACATGTGGAGAAAGAAAAGGGAAAAAGTGAGAGCAGTTGGCACGCATAGCTCTTTCTTTGTATAAATTTCATTTTAGACACTTAATGTGAGCACTAAATGGGTCAAAGGCTGCTAATATTTGAAAAGATTCCAGCTCTTTCAATATCTCCTCCTATTTTTTACGTTATGAGAAGAAACTGCAGGGCTGCAACTATTCATACAATTTCCCTCTCCTATTTTGCAATGAAAAATTTTACAGAGCTAGTCAAAGACAAAATGAATAAAAGAAGATTTTCTTTATGAGGCTTCTGCGTTTCACCAAGGCGTACTGTGCGGTTTTCATCAGTTCCATTAGGTTCTCAGAGACGCATCTTTTCTCATCTGCAAGTGAGTATCATATTGCTTGTTCTCAGAACGATGAATGCAGTGGGTCTTTCCTGCTGTTCTCTGTGCTATACCCTGGGGATGTAGCAATAAACAACACAGATTGTCCTTGACCTGAAACAGCTTACATTTTAGTGAGAAGAGACAGGATATAAATAAATAGACAAACAGAATGCATAATTAATTACATAAGCTCTTAGGAGAACAAGAGGAACAGGAATAGAGGTGCCAGGACTTGTGACATACTAACTGGAAATGTGGCCTCTGTGGTAAGGTAGGATCTAGTCATACTTGAGCAGAGACTGACGGAAGTACGAACCAGAGCTCTGGAGAATCCAAACATCCGGAAGAGTAAGTGCCAATGCCCGAAGGCCAGAGTGTGCTCGAAGGGTTGTAGTGGCATCACTGTCACTGTGGACACTGAGGTGGTAAGCAAGAGGAAGAGTCAAAGAAGATGATTAGAGCGGCCTGGGAAGCCAGGACAATGCAGGATTTGGGATTGGGAGAGTGAGAAAAGATTCCTGGTGACCCGTTATTGCAGAATAGGGATCCTTTTTCCTTTCCTTGAACTATTTATGCTTATTTTGTTTATAACAGCTTAAATTGAGGCTTAGTTATATGTAATAATAAATAATGCATGTTAGGCATGAAGTTACAGGGCAATGTGTTTTGAAAAATATATTCACATGTGTAACTGAGATTGCAATTGAGATGCAGAATATTGCCGTAATTCCCGATATGCTTCAGGCCCTTTCTAGTCAAGTCTCCTTTACTCACCTCATAGCTAGCTTATGTTCTAACTTCTGTGACCAGCAATGAGGCGGAAATGTTCCTGAAAATCACATAGATGGATCCATACAATGCATTATCATCTGAATCTGTCTTCTTCTGCCCAATATAGTGTCTGTGAAATCCATTTGTGCTGTGTTGGCTTCTCTAGAGAAGCAACCCCAGTGACCTTCACATGTGACCCCTTCAGAATACTGCTGGAGTCACTTCCAGCATCACCGCCACATGTGAGGCACCACAGTATACAAACTCACAGATGACTGGAGAGATGGTGTATCTCCACTCACTGTCATTGAGTCAATTCTCCCTCATGGTGACCCTATAGGACATGGTAGAATTGTCCCATGGGTTTCTGAGATTGCAATTCTTTAAGGAAGTTGAAATCCCCCGAGGAGATTTCAAACTGCTGACCTTGTGCTCAACAGCCCACTCACTGCACAACCCACTAAGGATCCTCGAACATGTGGATAGTGGTAGCCACCTCTAATTCAACATACTAAAAACTAATGTATCGAACTACTTCCACTCTAAGCTTGGGTTACCTGCACTTTCTTATTAGTTGCTGAAGAAAATTCCATTTTGTAGCTTCTCAGGGAGAAACGTGGAGTCAGTTAAGACTGATGATGCTGCTCATCCTCCCAGTCTCCATTCTGAGACCTAGATGCTGACGACGTCTCATTTCTTTTAGAGTCTCGTCACTTGTCTCTCTGGCTCCATTACAACCCTTGCAGTCTATGCACAACAGAGTGGCAAGGTGCAAGATAACTAAGTCTACAAAATTTTTTGTTTCGATCCTTAGTGACTCCTTGTTTTATTTACAGTAAAAATCAATGTCCTTACTTGTCTGCTAGGACCTGTTTCCCTGCATTCACTCTTCTACAGGGTCAGGGATTTTGGTATTGTTCATAGAAACTACTCCTCCCTGTACATCCTGGGGCCTTTGTGTAAGCAGTGCAACCTACCCGCAATGCCTCACTGCAGTGTTAACTTTCCCAAGTATCTAACACCTTTTCAGCGACTTACATTGACACTTGAAAGTCATCTCTTTGCAATGAACCACAGCCCTCTCTTGTCCTCTGGAGAACCCCTCCAGAAACCCCACACCCTGCTTGGTAGTTTTTAGACTGTCTTTCTCACCTTCTAACATACCAAAGGTGCTTTGATGGTGCTGTGGGGTAGACATTGGCTTAGTAATCAAAGTCAGTGGTTCAAACCCCCTCGCCACTCTTGGTGAACAGGATGAAATTGTCTGCTCCTGTAAAGCTTCAGAGTTTTGAAACTGATAGTGATCGGCGGACTTTTGGATTTGGTAACATACAAAATAATGTATATATTTTCATTCCTTACTGCTGGACTCCATGAAGGAAGGCACGGATCTTTTTCTCTTCTGCTTACTGTTCGATCCTAAGCCCCTGGGGAAGTATCTGGTAGGTAGTAAGTGTTCAATAAACACTTGCTGGGTGAATGATTAGGCAAGGGTAGAATTAAAGAGGACACATTCCCCTCAGTGCTTGGATGTACATGTTATGGCAGAAAAGAGCCCAGCCAGTGTGCTACTTGGAGAAACCACAACAAACCCCTCATGCTTATCATCTTAATTTTCCTTACGAAGTGTGCTACCTAGTTATTTTTCAGGTTTAAAATTCTTTCTCCATTCAAATGAGAAGTTTGCTGAGGGGGACTAAGTTAATTACAAAAGGAAAATAATATTGTGCAAATCCACTACGAAAAGAAAATATTTATAATCAGAAAGAACTATTATTTGATGGTTATAAGAGAGAGAAGGGAACATAAAAAAATCACTAACTAGATTATAGACACACAGTATTAGTCTGGGTAAAGGGAAAGGTAACACATAATTATTAGGTGTTCAGCACAATATCACTAAGAAAAAAGAAGACACTGAGAAATGCACAAGAATTATAGGCAACAAAGTTCAATAAGCAATCCTGTCTTTATCAGTAATGATCACCATTGATCTACAAAAGTGTACACATGCAGACAAGCCATGTGAGAGATATGGGTTGGAAAAAGAGACTAAACACATGATCTTATATAGAGACCTGCCAAATAATATTTCTACATATTATGTGTATGTGCTGTGAATATATTCATGTAAATCTTAGAGAAAACAGGGGACAATGCCAGGGAATTTCTTCCCTATAGCCAACTACTTTGCAGGAATCAATTGCAGGGCCTGGGGAAAACCAAAGTCAATTGTTATGCTATAGACACAAAGACAATGTTGTACACATTGCTTTAATATGTAACAAAGGAAGCCTGAAAAGCTTGTGAGTGGCCATTTAAGATATAACTATTGGTCCCTCCCTGCCCAAAGCAGAAGAGGAGTGAAGAAAATAAAAATGCAATGAAAAAATAATCCAAAGGACTAATGGACCACTTGAATACCAGTCTCCATGAACCTGAGGCCAGAAGAAGATGGTGCCTGACTACCACTAACAACAGAGGGCCCTGGTCAGAGTGGTGTGTGTGTGTGTGTGTGTGTGTGTGTCTGTGTGTGTGTGTGTGAGAGAGAGAGAGAGAGAAACTAAAAATAATAAAAAATACCCAATATATTTACTCTCCTGGTAGAGACATATGGAACCCTGTGACTATGGCTTTTATATAGTCTTCAAGTCTGAGATTGAACTCACTCCCATTGCTCAACTTTGAACAAAATAATAGACAAACCTACATGATGTACAGTAACATCAGCAAAGTTTGTACTCCTTAGAACAATCAACTCTATGAGACTATAAGCATAGATTTTCCTCTGGGATAAGGCTAGAAAGCAAGAATAGATGAGAAAGAGGGATTAATGGAAATAGTAAATGCAGGGACAGCAATCATGAAACAAATGTGCATAAATTGATGAATGGGAAACCAATTTACTCTATAAGCTCTCTCTCAAACACATAAAAAGTTAAAAACAAAAACAAAACAAACTCCAATAAAATAATAAACGAGAAGCTTGCATAGTTGAGGTTCTAGGAAATAATGAAACAAATGTCTTTGAAATTCTTAGCTGAGAGATAAGTCTAAGATAAGCTCTCATTAAAATTTCATCATCTAAAATTACTTCAGTGATTGTTATTTTACGTTAAAAAACAATTCGTGTGGTGTAAGACTCAGGAGAACCAGCCAAGTGGGTGCATCAATTCTGTCCAACATGCTCTATGTGAGCTAAGTTTTATGAAGCAGTGGCAGTAGCTGTTCCTAGAAAGTTTCGCACTTATTAGAATATGCCTCTGTTTTGTTATCAACTCATTTTGAGTCTTGTGTCCCTTATCTATAAGTGAATGTTTTATCACTATAATATGATTTCCCTGAAATCAGAGATTCTTATCTGTTTTGCTCATTATAATACTCATACAATGTATTCAATGAAGGCACACAAATAATTGTTGAAAATGGGTGCATAAGGAAATGTGGTGAAGAAAGGTTATCAAAAGATGCAGCATCTGGGGTCTTAAAGGCTTGAAGTTAAACAAGCAGCCATCTAGCAAGAAAGCAAATAAGTCCACATGGAAGAAGCACACTAGCCTGTGTGATCACGAGGTGTCAATGGGATCAGGTAACATACATCAGAAGACCCAAAACAAACAAACAAAAATATTGTTGAGAATGAGGGGGTTTCAGAGCAGAGATGCAAAACCCGTCTGTAGACAGTAGGACGTCCCCTAACAGATGGGTCACAAAGAATGGATAAGTCTACCAGGGTGCAGTATAGCACCAATGAAACACACAATATTCCTCTGGTTCTTTGAGGCGCCCCTGCCTGCCCCCTGCCCCATGCCCACACACACTATCATGATCCCAGCCCTACTTTTCAGTTCTGCCTAGACAATAGCATGGACACTGGGACAGATAGAGCTCACGACACATGGACTCCAGATCAGATAAACCCTGCAGGAACAGAAATTGGAGTAGTGATACCAGGAGAACAGGGGGAAGGTGGTGGGAAGAGGGGAGGAAGGGGGAAGTGATGGCAGTGATCAAAGCATACCCCCCCAGGTAGGGGAGGGACAAACAACAGAAATGTGGGTGAAGGGAGGCAGCAGACTGGGTAAGATATGAAAATAATAATTTATAATTTATTAAGGTTCTTGAGGATGAGAAGGTGGGGGGAGGAGGGAAAAAAGTAGCTGATACCAAGGACTCCAATAGAAATTAAATGTTTAGAAAATGATGATAGGGACATATGTATACATGTGCTTGATACAATTGATGTATGGATTTTTACAAGAACTCTAAGAGCCCCAATAAACTTACCTTAAAATTGTTGAGTAATTGAAGAAATGGACAAGGCCAGAATACCATGAAGTGGCCAGTGAGTCCGGAGGTGAATGCAAGAAATTTCCCCAGAAGGTAATTGAATAAAGTGCTTGATATGTGCAGTCCTAAGTGGTTGTAAATGCTGCTGAAGGTTGAATAAAATGAGTACTGAGAACTGACTGTGAGATTTGACAAAACAGAAGCAAAACAATGAAGTGGTGAAGATTGTGGAAGAGTTCAAACGAGAACGACCGAAAAACAACAAAAAATGAAACAAAACCAAACCCCAAACCCTGAAAATCGTGATTATAAGAGACTTTCTCTTAATGCATATTCTTTTTACAAAGAACAAACATTGAATCCCAATTTAAAACAAAAACGACAATCCATATTATACAATAATTTTATAGTAACAAATTGACAAAAATCTGAATGCATATAAAGAAAAAGAATTCATATTTAAAGTGCTGTGAGGAAAAATGGAGTGACTGTAGGATATGTAGTTTTCTGGAAATAAAAATAGTAAAATTTTCTTTGCCCACAGGGATGGGGGTGGGGGGAAGAGGGAGGGAAAAAGGAGGAGCTGATCTCAAGGGCTCAATGGAAAGTAAATGTCTAGAAAAGAATGATGGAATATATGTATGAATATGTCGGATACAATTGATATATGGTTTGTGACAAGAGTTGTAAAAGCCCCCAATAAAATGGAAAATTTTCTTTGCCCAATATAAGATTAAAACCGCAATAATAAGGAAGATGCATGGAGCCCTGGTGGTGTCGTGGTGACGAGTTGGCCCGGCCAGCTCCCGAGGAAGCAAGACTGGGTTTTCTCCTCTTGTAAACAGTTACCGTCACTGTGAGTCGGCATTGGCTCCATGGCAGTGAGGGAGAAAGTGGACCACAAAAGATACTTATGAAATGAAAAGAGACATATTTTTATTTAATAGGATACAGAATCCAAAACCACATAAATTTGTAGAGGAATCCCAATTTGAAAAGCAAAAATAATAGTCAACATTTACATAGTATTTATTTTATTTCTTGCTAAACAAACTTTACTCTTGGTGAATTAAGATTTAAATGCAAAATGAAGCCACGAATACATTATTCATCATTCAAGTATTAGCTTCACTGTCAGTTTTCACAGGGAACAGCCCCTTCTATGAGTATCTGCAGTAGCCTGTACTTTCCTCATCACTGCAGGAAACACATTTTTGTAACAGTCCTGTGTTCATTATATTTTTTCCCATTAAAACAAACAAACAATGAGCTTAATGAAGTGATGGTCCTATTCTACTGCAACCACTGACATACCTCATATACTATGCTAATACTGATACATGAGTTTCCAACAATGAGGGAGTGGTTGGCATGCAGTAGGTGCTCAATGACTATTTACTATATTTCTGCATCAATAATAACAAATCAATATGATTTTGGTATGGGAAAAACACACACACACATATATATATAAAATGGATACAGCCTGAAAGAAGAAATATTGACTACATTAAAAATATCACCCCCTACAAATACGGAAAATCAATAGCAAATTGGGGGAAAATATGGCATTGAAATGTCAGGTAAAGGGTTCCTGTCCTTAAATTACTAAAAGTTGTTATAAACTCACAAGAATGATAGAGCCGCCAATGGTCAGATTAAAAAGGAAGAACATTCATACCTAATGCTTTCACACACATAAGAAATTACTATTGTAATACAGTGTAGGGAAAACTTTCATGCATTTTTGAGTGGGGAAGTTCTTTCTTGGAATTTTTTTATGTAGTTATAGTCAGATATTGGCAAGGATTGGATAAGAAGTAGATGGTGGATTATTCTTTATTTTAGAATAAAGAGAATTGGAGGTTGTAGCTTGTGCTCTGGTAGACTAGAGAAAAAAATTCATAAACATGCATATGTGTATAAGAAAGAGATTTATATACAAAAGCAATGGAATATTGAGAAAACCTCCCAGCCCAGTCCAGATCAAGTGCATAAGTCCTATATTATTCCATATGTCTGCTACCAATCTATAAAGTCATCTTCAGACTCACAAAACACATGCAGTGATACCGAGTGAAGGAAGATCACTGGCCTGTGGGTGGAAAGTCTTGTGGATCCAGTGGCAGTGGAAACATCTCAATGCTGTCAGGGGTCTCCACGAGGCTCCTTTAGCTCCTAGGCTCTAGCATTGTTCCATGTGTCTTGTCCATAGGAATGTCTCCTAGGAAGTGAGTGTGTGTCCCACCTCCAGCAAGTTGTTTATCAACCTGGTGCCTCCAGATGAGATCATCAAGCTGTGACCTGATTGGCAGGCTAAACTCACCCCTTTGCTCTTAAGTCTCAAATAGACAACAGATTATATAACTATGATATAGCTGAAGAACAAATATCATTGAAAGAGGATTTTGTGAAGATTATAAATAAGTATAAAGTAAATTTATGTGTTATTAAGATGATCTGATAGATATAACATTGAATGAGCATGAGAGAAAGTGTCCATAAGTTGTGAAAAGAAATAGAATTCAGTGGAAAAATTGGCACGGTATTGATTATATGTAAAACAAAGGTTATTTATTCATTTTTAAAGTTTGAGAAGGCATGGATATAGGTCTGGATAAATCATTGGATTTGGTGTGGAAACTTGAGGTAATACTTCTTTTGCACTTTTAAATGTATGTACACCGAAATTCAATATTTTCTCGCATACAATTAGAACATTTTGACAAATAATATAGTCTTGTATCCATTGCCACAGCTTTGATACATTTTTCTTGCGTTGACTCTGTAGTCATTGCATGTCCTACTTCTCATTCCTGATAACCTCTTATTTATTCTCAATTCCTGTTTTTTTTTCTTTGTCCCGCTAAATGAAGGATATCCCATAACTGAAATCATGCAATATGTCACCTTCTGGATCCACTTTGAAAATACATATGAGAGTCACCCAAATTGTAGTGTCTCTCAATGCTTCTTTCCTTTTGGTGGCTAAGCAGTATTTTACTCTGCAGCCCTGAAGGTGCATTGGGTTGTTACAGGAAGGGCAGCAGTGTGAAACCAAGAGATGCTCCATGGGAGAATGAAGAGGTTTTCCCCTACTGTAAAGATTTACAGCCTCCGAAACCCACAGGGCAGTTCTACTCTGTCCTAATAGGTCACCGTGAGTCAGAATCAACTTGATGGTAGTGAGTTTAAAGTTTGAGGATTCTACTGCTTGAGCAGAGGATACAAACGTGATGCACACCTTTCCCGATTTTAAACCATGCGGCGGTCCTTTGTTCTATTGGAAAAAATACCTCTTGATCCATAGACAAATTCTGAATGAGCACCTGGAATCTGCTGCACAAGATGTTGTTACAGAATTGAAGGGCAGGGAAGTTACTTGGAGGGCTAAGATGTGATTGACCTAACTCATGGTATTTCCCCATTGCATTATATGCATGTAAAAGTCGGACATTGATAAGGAAGACCAAGATGCATTTGAACTGTGGTGCTGGAGAATATTGAACGTACCATGGCTGCTGAAGGGGATCAGATTTTCACATCGGTAAAGCAGGGCACCATTGATAAAACTCATAGCCTGGCGAAATAGCCACATGGCAGCCGAAAACCTTATACCCTAGCTGGTCGTGCATTCTTTCCAAAAATCAGAACTTTCTAAAAATGCCGCGGGATGCGGAAAAAATTGTTCAAAATCTGGACTGTCCTGCCAAAAGCGGGACCGTGGGATTTAGCTGGTTCCCTTGGTGAAGTTGAACCTCTACCAATGTTTTTGTGGCGTTTCGCTACCTGGTTGTTAAAGTCGCACTTCTAATCAGGGTTCTCTCTAAGGTGGGTGGCTGGGCAGCTGCCCAATGTGGGAATCACAAATGTACATTTCTTACTCTTTTTTAATGTTCATGTTGATCTATGTGAGGATTCTGCAAATGAATTTTGGGCTTTCCATATCATCCCCTGCCTTCAGCAAACCAAGTGTTCACAACCGAAGCTCTGATAGCATTCTTTCCTCTGGATTTTATTATATACAATCCTTGGATCACATAGGTGGGTGTGCTTCTTCCATGCAGACTTAGTGGATGTCTCACTTAGATGGCTGCTTCTTTTAAGACAAGTTACGACTCCAGACTCTATTCTCTTTGATACGACCATACTAGCTGGTTTCTTCATAACATTTGCTCTGTGGTGTTTTGCTTTATCTCACTTCCTTTGCTTTCATGGCTTTATAGTTTAAACCAAAATCTTGACTACCATTTTAATCACACTGTAGAAGAAATCAAAATAATTCATGGCTTATCTTTCTTAGAAGTCTTTATAGGGAAACAGACCACATTTGCTTTCTTTTAAAATTTTATACTGTAAGGAGGTTGGGAATCTTATAATCCTCCTGGTTTTATATCTGTAGAGGTTGATACATGTTCAATTTTCTCAAGTGTAGCTGGCAGTTTACAAGTGAAGCAATCAGACATGATGGCTTAATCAAATTACTTAAGTTTCTTTGCACCTTTTACTGAGCTATAGCATCACAGTTATACCAGAATAGAATTATAATTATATATGCTCTCACTTAATATTATTTGGTGGTTAACATAAAAATATGTAAATTATTAGCTAATTTACTGAAAAGAAACACTTAATTAACTTTTAATTAACTTGGAAAACCCTAGCAAGCTACATTTACTGCTCATATTAATACGTTCAGATAATGAGTGGTTAGCTTTTTGATTTAATTAAAAAGTACTTTTCTTCAGGTTAGAAATAAGCATATTTTTCTTAAATATCTGTTATGATTCCTATTTTAACATGAACTAAATCATCTATAGCATCCTGTAGTTTTTATTTCATATAATTATAGATGAAAAATTTTAAGACTTCTTTAGATTATTTCAGTTTTAGTGTTTGTTCTGATCTTAATTTGGGATAGTTTCACGAGGACTGAAGAACTAAGCATGTATCTAAATGCTGTGCTTTTATTTCAGGATGAATGTTTATCTCAAGATGCTTTTGTTTTGATTCAATTATATAGCCTTCTCACTTCTTGATATGTGAAGACACATAGACATATGTATTACTTTTTGCCATAAGTTTATAACTCACATATTATAGCTTCAGAATAGGTGTATTTTAGAAAAAAAAAGTTCCAAGTGGCCCTTTCCTAACAGATAAAATTCTCAGTTTTCTTCCTCAAAATCTATTAGATGATAAGTAATAAATCAATTTAAATAATAAGCACAAGTTAAAATTTCAGAATATTCATAAGCCCTTTTATAGTTAATTTTTTGGAATGGAAGCCTGGTATATTAGTTATGTGTTGGGCTGTAATCTGCCAGGTCAGCAGTTCAAGACCACCAGCCACTATGTGAAATGGCTTTCTAGACCTGTAAAGAGTTACAGTCCTGGAAACCCACAGGGACAGTTCTGCTCTGTCCTATAAGGTCCTCACAAGTCAGCATTGTCCCAATATCAGTGAGTTTATTGCTATTTTTAGAAATAATGACGAAGAATAGTTTTTAAAGTATTATGGAAAAGCCCTAAAGATAACATCAAAACGTTAAGGATAAGTGATTATTTCTATGGAAGGAACGTAGAAGCTATGAATTAATGTTTCCTTCATATTTATTATAACACAGAACAAAAAATGATTTATTCTTGGTAAAGATAATAGCTTTTGAATATTTAGAACAATAATGAGAGTCACTTTGAAATACCTGAAATTTTAACCATATCATTGATATTGAGACAAATTCTTCATTTGTGTTGTAAAATGTTGAAAGTTGGCATAATAGCCAACTTTGGCAGTTGTTTATTATTATTTCTACAAGGCTCTGAGTCAGTGAGTCTGAGCCAAGGGAAAATTATTCTGCCTAGGCTCTCAGAAAAGCCAGAAGTACAGTTTTATGCATATTAAGAAAAGAATCAAATTTCATGGTTCAGTATATAACCTAATCTTTGTATAGCCAAGAAATAAACTCCTGCACAGATAACGTGAAGTATTAAGTTAACTGCTTTGAATAGCATATCTTTTAAAAATCATATGGATTTGGGGGCGGGAATTGCTGGATGATCTGATACAATAATTTAATTTACCTTCATATACAAGATGTTTAAAACATAAACTTGTATAACACATTTGTGATGGCTGCAACCTATATGTGGAGGGGTGATATTAACAATTTCATGGCACATTCAAATGCTGGTGATTTCATTGAGCACCTCATTAAATTAGTACTGTTTCTATTGAAATTAACATTATTATTAATGTTATTTATTTTCAGACCAAACACAGACAGTCTTACTTTATTATTATGGGCCTTTGTAAATGGATCCTTGGAGTAGAAGTTATCTAAATTGATGATCCAAAGATCAGAACATAGCAGACAATGCATTAGTAGACTGTAGATTGAGATACATGCTTACTTAATGGAAAACTATGAAAGAAAGTAAGAAATCTAGAATCATGAAGCATCAGGTTATCAACATAATGAAATATATACCGTATATACACGTATATAAGCCGAGTTTTTCAGCACAAAAAATGTGCTGGGGTTCAGCTTATACACAGGTCAATGGTACCCCAGCAAGGTGTAACATCTTGATGCCCCCCAGTCCCCAGGTAACAGGACTAGTGCCCGTTATCTTACTGGTGATTGCTGTTTCTCCGCAAGCCCCACTGACACTGCAGGGTTTTGAATGTTTGTATACTCACATCTAACCAATCAGAGCCGTCCTATGATGTGTGTCATTGAATAAGTCTTTTAAAGACCGTGTGGGAAGGATGTGGCATGAATGGATGTCATCTGGTCAAGCCCAACTAACAAAAGGAGGAAATCTCATGAAGCCTGACATAGAGTTAATAGCAAAGTGGGTTCAATATGCATGGGAAGACATTCCAGAAGACATGGTGCGACGTGCCTTCCAGAAATGTAGTATTAGTAATGCTATGGATGGCAGTGAAGACTGCGCTTTGTATGAAAATGACAGCAGTGATGGTGATGATGGCGATCTCAGTGAGGACAGCGTCTATGATGACCTCACACCAGCTGACGCTCTGCATTGGGATACGGATGACGATGAGGAATCCAGTTTTGAAGGATTTTAATTCTTTACATTTTAGCTTGGTTGCTGACTGAGTTCAGGGAATAGTACTCTTAAGGTATCATTATTGATACCCTATTGTTTTTGTTGAACCTATTTTTCACTTACAATGTTGGTTTACTATTGTTAAATGACTTGTTGTCCTTTTATTTATGCTTTTTATTTAAAATCAATATTTAAATACATTACCCCACTGATGTCTCAATTTTTAGTAATTTTATTTTCATTTGTTTTGATTATTGAAACTCACCAATAGCTTCTGCATTTTCCACCCTAGGCTTATACTCAAGTCAATCAGTTTTTCTGGTTTGGCTTATACTCGGGTTGGCTTATATTCAAGTATATATGGTATATATAGTTCTGACAATGCCTTAGGATAAAAAATAATTTGACTAAGAGGGATGTTATTTTGAATAGTTTTGTACACCTCACCCAATCTGAGCTATTTTCAATCGCCTCACATATATATGAAAGCTGGACAAAGACTAAGGAAATTCAGAGAAGAATTGTTGCCTTTAAGTTCTGGTGTTAGGATTTTTTTTTGCCGTCTCTTTTTTTCTCTTATTTTAAATTTTGTATGACAGTGGCTTTTTGTTTCTCAGCATGTCGGTGTTGCTGCTGTCAATGCCATGTTCTTATGTGCCACTTTGGTGCTGTCAAAGTCACCTGCATTTTTATGCACATATTACTATGTCTGCAAGTTCACCAAATAAGATAGGCTGGACAAACAATGTGAGAAGAAAATAACGGGACCAATGGTCCCGGAGTGACATGAGAGCGTGGACAGTAGGGGAAGGGAGGAGGTGTTGGCCAACCCAGGGACAAGGGAAAAATGAGTGATTCAAAACCAGTGGAGGGAGTGGATGGGAGGACTGGTAGTGAGTGACCAAGGGCAAGGTAACTGAGAGAAATTACTGAAACCAGAATGAAGGCTGATCATGCTAGTGGGACAGGAGGAAAGCGTTAGGAAATAGAGGAAAGGAGTAGGAGGCAAAGGACATACATAGAAACCTAAATACAGGCATGTACATATGTAAATATATTTATGATTATGGGGGAAATAGACCTATGTGCATATATTTATAGGTTCAGTAGTTGGGTAGCAGGTGGACATTGGGCCTCCTCGCACATACTCCCTCAATACAATAGCACCTTGCTCAGCTAAACGTTCATTCCATGATACCCACCTTCCCGACATGATCACTGAAGACAGACGTGTGCATAAGCAAATGTTGTGAAGAAAGCTGATGGTGCCTGGCTATCAAAAAGATATAGCATCCTGGGTCTCAAAGGCTTGAAGGCAAACAAGCGGTCATCTAGCTCAGAAGCAACAAGGTCCACAGAGAATAAGCACACAAGTCTAAGTGAACACAAGGTGTTGAAGGGATCAGGTAGCAGAGTCCAAAGAACAAAAACCATCATTGTGTGATCATC
Source organism: Tenrec ecaudatus (assembly GCF_050624435.1). NCBI lineage: Eukaryota > Metazoa > Chordata > Mammalia > Afrosoricida > Tenrecidae > Tenrec > Tenrec ecaudatus. The sequence continues at coordinate 95,863,720 of NC_134536.1, forward strand.
TTCCCCACATAAACGCTGAAGATGAGTGTGTGCATAAGTAAGTGTGGTGAAGAAGGCTGATGGTGCCCGGCTATCGAGAGATTTAGCATCTGGGGACTTAAAGGCTTGAAAGTAAATAAGCAGCCATCTAGCCCAGAAGCAACAAAGCCCACGTGGAAGCAGCACACTAACATATGTGAACATGAAGGTCCAAGGGGACCAGGTTTCAAGGAACAAATGTGGGGGGAAAATCATATCATCTTGAATGAGGGGAGTGTGTGATGGGGACCCAATGCCCATTTGTAGATGACTGGACATCCCTTGCAGAGGGGTAGTGGGGAGAAGATGAGTCACTCAGGGTGCAGTGCAGCATCAATGAAACTCAAAACTGTCTTCTAGTTCTTGAACGCTTCCTCCACCCCCAATTATCATGATCCCAATTCTACCTTGCGGATCTGCTTAGACCAGAGGATGCACAGTGGTGCAGTAGGGATCTGGAAACACAGGGAATCTAGGACAGATGAACCCCTCAGAACCAGCCGTGAGAGTGGTGACACCAGGAGGGAAGAGGGTGTAGAAAGTGGGAACCGATCTCAGGAATCTACGTGTAACCTCCTCTCTGGGGGATGGGCAACAGGAAAGTGGGTGAGGGGAGACGCTGGGCAGTGTAAGATAGGATAGAGTAATAATTTATAAATTATTAAGGGTCTGTGAGGGAGGGGGACCAGGGAGGGTGGGGGAGGGAAAAAAGGAAAGTGAGCTAATTCCAGGAACCCAAGTGGAAGGTGAATTTAGAGAATGATGAGGGCAACGAATGTATAAGGGTGCTTTACTCAATTGATGTATGTATGGATTGTGATAAGAGTTGTATGAGCCCCAATAAAATGATTTATAAAATAAAAAAGGATTATAAGTGCACTCTATAGGAACTTGTTATTGTGACTAATAATCATAAAATAAAATGCCCATTGCCGGCAAAAAAAACTCTGATGTTGGAAAAGAGTATTAACTATCACATGGACTGCCAGATGAAAGAACAAAACTTGTTTCAGAAGTGCAGCCAGAAGCTTCCTCAGAAGCAGGATGGTGAGACTTCCCATGTAATTTGGACACATGTTCAGATAGTGCCAGTGCTTGGAGAAGCACATATGCTTGGTCAGTTAGCGGGTCATCAAAGCAAAGTGCCCAGGAAGATCCTCATCATTTGTGCTGATGTGATGACTACAAGAGCAGGTTCTACCAATAGCAATGCCCGTTAGGACTAGGCAGTACTTCATTCTGTTCTACGGAGCATTTCTAATCTCTCTAGGTTTGGGACTGACCCAATGGCACCTGATTATAACATCAAACCTTTAAAGTGCTACAAAGCATCCCCAGCCACTCTTGTCAAAAGCAGAAAGCACATGTACTTAGAAGACTGACTATTGACTATGACACCTCAGAGTGTAGGCGTAAATATCCATATTGTCCCAGAGTGCACCATTTATTATTGCTTGGATGTGTAACTGCTCCTCGCTGCCTCTAAGGCAATTTTGACTCCATAGGGCAAAGTGCAACTGCCTCTGAAGTTTTCTGAGATGGTGAATTTTTACCAGACTAGAAATACTGTCTTTTTCCAGAGAAGCAAGGAAGTTTCGAACTACTGACCTTGGAGTTATCAGTCCAATGCATACAGACATGCCACCAGGGATCTCCTATAACTGCTTATATTTTTAGTAACTTTATTCCTAAACCATATGTAATCTGAATATACAAAACCACACAATAAAATAAATACATTTCTCCATATTTTTTTCTATATTTCCTGTAAGGCCACTAAACTTCCATATGAGGAACTTCAAAAAATTCATAGAAAAATGAAGTTAAAAGGCAAAGGAAACTTTACAAGAATTTTAAAAGTCCTTCATATGTAACAGCTAAAACATGAAATAATAGTATAATAAAACGAACATTTAAACTCTATTAGTACAGATAAAAGTCTTGTCTCCAACTTAAAAAAATTAAGTACAGAAGAATTGTTTTATGAATTATTGAAAAAAGATAAATCTATAGTAAATTATTTAGCAGTTGGGGTGAGCAGTTTTCCATTCATACTTCTATTCCCACAGATTTTGTAACTGTTATAAATAGATCTCATTTTCTTTGTTTCATAAAATGTTTCTATTATAAATTACATTATCAATCTTTGTCTGTTAAAATGCCAACTGTCTATTCATAGCCTTCAGATTTGTTGCCAAATTAGTTTTTATCCAGGTGTCTTTTATACTTTAAAATCCATTAGGTTTCTAGAAATAATTTCTCTATCCATCTATGTTGGAAGGATAATCATTGTGTAAAATTTTTATTATTATTACTATACTAGTATTGTAATACATAGAATCCTGAGCAGCCTAATTCTTACATTGTCATTAGTAGTTGCCTCCGAAGAAAAGGCTGCCAGTTTTCAAAAGGGCACAGCAGTGTAAACCCTGTGGAAGGAAATTCTACCATAGCCACCTGGGATTACTATGAGGTAAACAAACTTTATGACCACTAGTTTTATGACCCACTAGTTTTATAGTAAGCCATGGATGGGGAATGCAAACTCTGTTTCTAAATAACCTACTAGACGCTATAGATACCACACACCATCACAAAAACCTATGTGGTCATCTTGCTCTACATCAACCAATAAATTCTAATTCTAAGACAATTACTTGATACATTTGACTGTAAAGGTCCACAGAGAGCTTGTTACATGGAGTTAGCTAAGTTAATATAATTTTCTCCCACCTAGCTCTTTGTTTTCTTGCTTTCAATTTGTAGTTGGTTATATGAAATGGAAAACAAGAATCCAAACCTACTGTTGTTGAGTCAGTTCCAACTCCATGAGCCCCTCTTGGGTTTCTGAGGCTGTAAGTCTTCACGAGACTACAAACTTCATCTTCTTCCCAAGAAGAGACTGGGGAGTTCAAACAACTGATCTTGCAGTGAGGAACCCAGGATATAATGCAGTCTGCCACCATTGATAGGGTGACATTAGCTGCTATGAATTCAAGCTCTGACTCCTGGCAAACTCATTCTCAACAGATGCCCCTCAGCCATCCCCGTATTTGCTTGCAGATTGGGCAGTTGTGATCTACAGGTTTTTTGCTGGTTGATTTTCGGGAGCAGATGGTCAAATCTGTCTAGCCTACCTTAGTCTGGAAAGGTGATTGAAAGTTGTTCAGTATTTTAGGGAGATGCAAACCTCTACTGACAGACAGGTGGTAGCTGTGCATGAAGCACATTGTCCAGGAACAGAACCCAATTCTCCCGCATGGAAGCTGAGAGTTCTATCACATTATTTTGGAGATAAAAAGATGTTACCTATGTCACCTTTCCCCTACAACTTCTGATGTAACGTGACAGTGAGGCAATAAGTAGCAACAAAGGGTTAGCACATGGTACAAGCTTGTATCTCACTATTTCACATTTCTAATTTTTTTGTTTTGTTAATTGTTTTATTAGGGGCTCATACAACTCTTATCACTATCCATACATACACTAATTGTGTAAAGCACATTAGTACATTCATTACCCTCATCATTCTCAAAACATTTGCTCTCCACTTAAGCCCCTGTCATCAGCTCTTCATTTTTCCCCCTCCAACCCGACTGCCCCCCCTTGAACCCTTGATAACTTAAAAATTACCGTATATACTCGAGTATAAACTGACCCAAGTATAAGCTAAGATACCTAATTATTACCTGAGAAACCAGAAAAACTGATTGACTCGAGTATAAGCCTAGGGTGGAAAATGCAGAAGCTATTGGTGAGTTTCAATAATCAAAACAAATGAAAATAAAATTACTAAGAATTGAGGCATCAGTGGGGTAATGCATTTAAATATTTATTTTAAATAAAAAAACATAAATAAAAGGACAAGTCATTTAACATTAGTAAACCAGCACAGTAAATGGAAAATAGGTTCAACAAAAACAATAAGGTACCAACAATGATACCTTAAGAGTACTATTCCCTGAGCTCAATCAGCAACAAAGCTAAAATGTAAAGAGTTAAAATCCTTCAAAACTGGATTTCTCATCATCATCCATATCCCAGTGCAGAGCTTCAGCTGGTGTGAAGTCATCATAGAGACTGTCCTCACTGAGATCACCATCATCACCATCACTGCTGTCATTTTCATACAAAGCGCAGTCTTCACTGCCATCCATAGCATTACTAATACTACATTTCTGGAAGGCACGTCGCACCATGTCTTCTGGAATGTCTTCCCATGCATCTTGAACCCACTTTGCTATTAACTCTATGTCAGGCTTCATGAGATTTCCTCCTTTTGTTAGTCGGGCTTGACCAGATGACATCCATTCATGCCACATCCTTCACACACGATCTTTAAAAGGCTTATTCAAAGATACATGTCATAGAACGGCTCTGATTGGCTAGATGTGAGTAAACAAACATTCAAAGCCCTGCAGTGTCAGCCGGGCTTTGAATGAACAGCGGAGAAATGGTGACCACCGGTGAGATATCGGGTGCTCATTCCGTTACTTTGGGGGCTGGCCAAGCAAGATGTCACTCTTCGCTGGGGTACCACTGACCTGTGTATAAGCCAAACCCCAGTTTTTCAGCACATTTTTTGAGCTTGAAAAACTCGGCTTATACATGAGTATATACGGTATTATTTTGTCCAATGTCTCCCTTACTGTCCGATGTCTCCCTTCACCCACTTTTCTCTTTCCCATCTCCCAGGGAGGAGGTTATATGTAGATACTTTTAGTCGGTTTCCCCTTTCCAACCCACCTTCTAATATCTAAATGTTGCCATTAATTTTGTTCTTATATTATCAGGTGGTGCTTTTGCATCCCTTCCAACTTTCTTTGCCTTGACCAGGGGTTCCTAAAGATGAGTTTGATAAACAGTAATATGAAATCCTTATCGGTACCCAATTTGGGTCCATGAATACTGGGGATTGACCAACTCCTTTAGTGCTCCAGGCACACATACACTGTTCTTAAAAACCCAGAGTGTAGTTTTGGACTCTACCTTGCTTTTAGGATGGGAGTTAGGTGAAAATAGAGGCGAAGTTCAGATCTGTCATATTTGTGAAGCCATATTGTAAGTGGAATCAGCAGGAGTGGCTCAGATCCATGTCCTCTAAAGTGTCTCGCTTTAATTGAAAATTAGATAATGTTATGAAGTGACTTGCTGTAACAGAAGGGACTTAAGGTCTTGTATGCAACATAAAAATTTAATGAAATGGACAATTACAGATTATCATTATAGTCTACTATGGAGTCTATAATTAAAGCATTAAATTATTTTAGACAATAAACTAAGATAAATGCAAGGTCTGGGAGTTTAAAATGACAACCAAAGAAAGCAAATGAACTTGAATTATGCTAACACCATACTGAAACATAAAATAAACAAATATGTCTAGTAATTACTATGTTGTGCATACTGCCAAAGCACTCATTTTTCTGTCTGTGAAGTAGAAAAAATCAGATACTTAGAAATATGACATTATATTTTTTTCTTCCCATTGACTCTGAAATGCTTGAAGATTTGATATATACATGATTTCCCAAGAATGTTTTTGAGTATATATTAGGTCAGTGTGGTAGAATCCCCAACCAAATCCATTCTGCTCCTTTTGGATAAGCCTCTGACCATTGGTTGTTTTTTTTTTAATTCCCCTGGAAAGATATTTGTTCAGGCGTGGGAATAACTTACTTTCATTAGAATTTTTGCTCCACATGGGAAGGATTTTTGACTCCTTTGTGCACTTATATATCCCAATGACTTAGAACAATTAAATGCCCATAAATAATGATTGGGAAATGAAAGCATGAAAAAGAGAAAATGAAAGGAGAAAGGAACAAAGATAAAGGGGAGTGAAAATGCAGGAAGGCAGAAGGCAGATAGAGAGATGAGGGAAAGGAAGAAAGGATGAAGGGAAAGAGGAAGAAAAAGGGAGGAAAGATGGGCATAAGGAGGCAAAGGGGCTTCTGAAGGTTTCAGGAATCTATCATTCCTTATTAGACTTGAGACTTCCTTATTAGACTTTGCCCTGTTACTCCAGTCAATCTAAAGTCATTAAACAATCACCCACATTGTAGAATTGATCCTGTGGATGGTAGAGTTTAATGCTCTTTCTATGTTGTTTGAGATTTAGTTTTACCTTCTGAGGTCACAGAAACATCTCCTAAGTGTTCATAGGACTATCAAAATGGCAGGCACTTATTTGCATACACTGACTGTCCCCATGGTTATCAGCCAACTTCAACTCACACCGACTCCACATGGGGTTCCTGCCACTGCACATTTTCACAGGAAGAGACCACCTCCCCTTCCTCCTGCAGAGCAGTTGGAGGGTGTGATCTGCTGACCAGGTGGTTAGCAACCCGGCGCTTAGCCTGTGCACATGCCTTTATATTTGCCAGAGGAATAAAATATGAATAAGCAAAACCCATAAAAGTATTATTTTCTATTCTATTCACTTTCACATTTATATAGTTAAACTAATTACTTTTGTGTAAGGTGAAAAATACAGTTTTAGCATTCATTCTGGGCAAAAAAATCACTTTTGTAGAGATGTGATTACCACGATCTCTTTGAAACTGTTGGAAAAATGGAAAGAGCAAAAGTAAGAAAGAGGGAACACCCAGAGTGTATCAAAGTGAAATAATTGAGGAAGAACTTTGACTCCAGTTGTAATGTTTAAGGATTCGATCAGCAAAATATTTGACTATGCAGGAAACATGAAATAAGAGTAATCATGCCAAAATGAATCGGAATGAATTCAAACCATTGGGAAAAGTCTCATATGACCAAGAACCTATGGAATTGAAAGAAGCCAAAGTTACCTCGGAGGAATCAGCAAAACCAGGACTTCAGGAATTGCTGAAGTACCAACTGAAATGTTTCAACCCACTGATGTTGGTACTGGAGCACTCACTTGTCTGGGTCAGAAATTTGGAAGACAGTTATGTGACCAACCAAGTTGAAGTGATTCATATTTGTGCCCATTGCAAAGAAAAGTGACCCAGTAGAAAGTGGAAATGAGTGAGCATAGTCAGTAAGGTCACATACAAGGAACATTTGGTGGAAGCTAATTAAAATATAGGTGCAGCAGAACATTGAGAAGGAATGTCAGAAATTCAAGTTGGCTTCAGAAGAGGACATGAAACAAGAAATAATACTGCTGAAGTCATATGTATCTTGGCTGGAAGCAGAGAATACCAGAAATGTGTTTCCTTGTATTTCAACTGTGTAAATCCTAAAAGCCTCTGGGTAGCATTGAGAAGAACAATATATTTAGAATTCTTAATTGGGCTAACTCAGGAACTGTGCACAGGCCAAGAGGCAGTTGCTCAGACAGCACAAGACAATACTGCGTGGTTTAAAATCCACAAAGGTATGGGTCACCATATATATTCCTTCACTGTCTAGATTCAATATATATGCTGAGTAAATGATCTGAGAAACAACACTATATGAAGAACAACACAGCCTCAGGGTTGGAGGACGTCCATTAACCACTTGTGATATTCAAATGACACAACTTGCTAGTTGAAAGGAAACAGAGTTGATATACTTACTGATAAAGATCAAAGGCAGTCCGAATGACTTCAGTACAGATTACAGCTCAATGTCAAGAAAATAATCCTTACAACTAGACCAATAAAAAACATCGTGACAAACAAACAAACAAACAAAAAAGGCTGAAGTTGTCAAGGATTCCATTTTACTCAGATACACAGTTCACACTCATGGAAGCAGCAGCCAAGAAAACAAATGGTGTATTCCATTGGCCAAATCTTCTTTTATGTGTGGAAGAGCACAAATGTCACTGGGAGGATTTAGGTATAGCTGAACCAAACCGTGGCATTTTCAATCATCACGTCCATCTGTGAAGCTGGGCAATGAATATGGAAGACTACAGAAACTTGATGCATTTGAATGATGGTGTTGGTGGAGAATATTGAAAGTAGCATGGAGTGGCAGAAGAACAAACACATCTGTTTTTGTAGGATTTACAGCAAGGATACGCATGGTTAAGACTTTTCCTCAATACTTTGGACGGGCTATCAGGAGAACTTGTTCCCTGTAAAGAGATGCCATGCTTCCTAAAAGTGAGGGTCGGCAAAAAGAAGACTCTCCAGGAGACAGATTGACATATTACCTGCAATTACGGGCTCAAACACAACAAAATTGTGAGGATGGGACAGGAGGGGGTGGCGTTACTTTCTGTGGCACATAGAATTAATTAGCATGAGACAGAATGAACTTGCAGGCTATTACCAACACTGATCTAAACGTTAGTAGTTCAAACATTCTCACTGTCAGGGAAAAAAAAATACCTGGTGACTGATTGTCCTGCAGATTATTCCTAGTAGTTGTTGCTCAGTGAACTCTGATTCATGGTGGCCCATGTGTCCGTTGCAGAACTGATTCACGGTGTTTCTGAAGCTGCGATTTTACAAGAGCAAGTTTGTGCCACGCTGACAACCCTTGTCAAGTTCCTAGCCAAGAAAAGCCTGTCAGTGCGTCCCCATGACTGGTTGTGGATTGGATCATTGCAATCTGTATGGTTTTCACAGACTGGTTTTCACAAGTAGGCCACAAAACTTCTCTATCTAATCTCCATAATTACTTATGTTTTGTTCACTGTTTCATCATAGAGCTTTGCCATTTTCCTGTAGAGATGGTGCACATTTAGTTTTACGTACATTAAATTATTAATGCAATTATAAATAAATCTTTAACTTTTTCTGTTGCTGACACACAGATATATAATTTTTATATATTTATTCATTTACAATCTTTCCACGTGCTCATATTAACTTAAATAATGTTCAGGACATTCTAGTTCTAATAAGACAAAAGATGCTCTTTAATTATTTCTAATTGCTTATCTTACATTTCAGCTTTCAGTGCTATTGGTGTGATTTTTAAAATAAATGTTTTCTCCAGTTTTTCATTGACAGGATTAATTTGAATTACTTGGCTTGTCTTTACTGGGATGGCCTTCCTGCTTTATTTCACTAACTTCGTATGAGTTGTAAGTGCTGGTGACTTCTGATTTTATTTAGATGTTCCACAGGTGAGGACAGGAATAGAAACATCAACACTCTGTTATCTGCTCAGATTCTAATTTTAATTCAGTAACATAAAATGGGCTGTTTTACTAATATTTATTTTATTTTCATTTTTCTCTGTTCCACCTTTCTCTTCTTAATCAATTTCCATATCAATCTGCTGTCTTGATTTCAAAATATTTTATATTTATAAAATTTGTTGGGAATGCATGTTTAATGACCACTGGGTGTTAGAAATGAACCAATTGCATTTCAGTCTGTCTTCCACATTTCTTATTGAACTATATTCCACATTCTATTTCTTTTCATTTAACTACTATGACTTCAAATATCTTACATTTATTTGAACTTGTTGTGACTTCAAATATCAAGCATATATCGCGGATACATTTTTCTTTGTCCTGATATGTTTTTGACATTTCTACCTTTACTTCATTTCCTGAAATAGATCAGCAATCCCTCAAATGTCATTTTATCACACATCTGAGACCTTTACATTATCTCAAGAATTTGGGCTCTTTAGAATGAAAAGTGCATTATCAAGCAGTACATTAGACATTTTCATTCTGATTAAAGATTATATTAAAGAAGACGATGCATTCCTTCAAGAAGTATAGAGTCATATAAATACAGTGTACTTACTATTACCATTCAGCTCTCCATGACTCACATTAAAACACCTGTCAAAGATACCTGCTGCTTGTCATATAATGCTAAATCCAGAAAGAAATTCTCAAGCCAGAAATGATTTCTTGTGACATCTCTTCTCTTTACTTTATTATTAATCCATTCTCACATCAGACTTGACATTGTGAGAGATGATGGATTCACTGTGATCATTTGCTGAAGCTTTGGAATTAAAACTAAGAACATCTTGTAAAGAGAGAAAACATGATTCACCTAAAGATTAAGATAGAGTAAAAATTGTCTGAGTACTTTTAATACTTCAGAGGAGAGGCTAACTTGCTGGAAGATTGTTTGATTAAACCATCTACTAAGGGAAGCAGTTTCACATGCAATGTTGAAAGAACGCAAGATTGATTTTAAAGCTTCTCTTAACTACTCCAAAGCAATTGACTTAATACTTATGTGCCTTATAAAATGTATATCTTCATGTAATTTCTAAGATAATTGTAATATTAAAAAGCCTATTTTAGTAATGAAGTTTGCAAAATAAAATTACTTACCATTTGCTAAAATATCAAATTATAACACACTTCAGTTTAAACTGGATTTTCAATAGCAATGCATTGCTAGTGGTTTCTTTTTATCTTTTTTGGACATTTGTGTTCAAAATTGATAATAAGGAACTGTTACTGGGATTATGAATGTGCATTTTCTGCCTAAATATCTTCAAATTATGTTTTCATAATACACAAGTGCCTTACCTTCAAGTAAGGTAAAATTATTTACCACTCACCTATCATTGATGTGTGTCATAGGCTGAGGTGTCCAGAGAAGCAAAATCAGTGCACTTTAAATATGTATTGATAGAAAGAAATTTATATCAAGAAAATGGCTCATGCAGTTATAGAAAAAGGCAAGACCAACTCTGGGGAGGTTCCAAGTCTATGGGTCAGCTGTTAGGCTATAGATTTTTCTGATTCACATAGCTGCAAGTATTCATGAACCCAAAATTGGTAGAAAGACAAGAGGCTGGTGACTGCAGAGGCAAATTAATCCAATTTTGACAGATCAGATTGCAGACCACTGAAGACTCCTAGGATCCACAGGCAATATGCCAGGTCATTGACTGAAGTTGAAAGAACTGAAGGTTGGTGAATCAGATTTAGGAGTCACTTAGCAAAAAAGAAACAAGCAAGCACTGCCACAGCATGCACAGACAATGGGAGCATGCTGTATCTTGAGATAATTGCATCAGGACTATGACCCGGGGAGGGGTGTTGCATTCAACCCCTAATCTGATCCCATCATGAAGTTGATGGCTGTGATTACACAGTGTTCGGAAAGATCATGGGGCTTACTAGGTGTTAACTCCTAAACCACTGAGAATCCTGGTGACACAAAAGTTAACTATTACAATGGGAGACCATTTCCTGTGGTTCTATAGCTTTCAAGAGTATCGCAAGTTGCCTAAAATGTGTCCCCAAATTCTGAGATTAAAATAAGTTTTAATATACTTCAGTAAATGAAAATATTAATTTAATGTTTTTGTTAACTTTAACCTATTTAACTTATATTTTTGTCTGGATGTTCCATGAATATTATAGAATAATTCCCTTATTTTGATTATTTATAAGTTCAGTATGTGTTCTTCCATTTCCTCTGTTATAAATATGTGGAAAAATAAGGGAGTATACCTTTTTCTGAATGAGAGTTTTGTTGAGGACCACTGATAAATATATCTGAAATCGTTTGCTTCATAATAGCACACTATCATAATTCTTCTCCTTTCATGGAAGAAAATCGAACAGCCACTTTGATGTTTCTCAGGGTAAGTGATTCTCTAGTGGAATGATTTTCATAGATGTCTTTTGGGGCATTTGAAATATGATGGTATTACGGTTTTGCCTGTTACAAGTCGGGGTGCTCCTGGCATCTAAGGGATAGAGGCATTTATACTGCAAAAGGCAACCCTCAAAACATGCCAATAGTTTTAAGATCTATAATTCCACTCTGGATCGTCAACATTGTGTTTGACAGATTAAAACCATAGACCTACTGAAAGCTGTTTAAAACCTGTATTGCTTTTAGTATTGATGAGCGTATTGAACTAAGGAATCATCCAGTAAGCATACAGCTTACTAAAGTCTCCGTGTAGTATAAGATAGGTAAGGAGAAATGAGTGAGTGTTTTTCATTGTATGTCCCACTGAAGATGGTCCCCTGCATGCTAGCCCAAATATAGGAGTATTCATGGTAGAGAAAACATTCAACTATAATTGATTATACCACTCACACCTACTGCCATTGAATTGCTTCTGATTCATAGCAACCCTCTCCAACAAGGTGGATTAGGTCGAGAGTTTCTGAAGCTATAAATCTTTATGGAAGATGTCTGCTTCGTTTTCTCCCATGGAGTGGATGGAGAGTTTAAACCAAAACTTTTCAATTAGCAGTGTGAGGCTTTATTCACTTGGCCCCCAGGACTATATAAAATATAATAGCAGAAAGGGCTCAAGTAAAAAGCAAATGTTTTGAGAATGATGAGGGCAACAAATGTACAAATGTGCTTGACACACAATGGATGGATGGATGGATTGTGATAAGTTATACGAGCCCCCAATAAAATTATATATATATATCAGAAAAACCTAACTGTCATGGAATGACGAAGGGGCATGTCTTCTATAAAACCCCATTACTCTTTCTGCAGTCAAGGATGGAGCCGTCTAGTGCCCCCACCCCTATGCTATTACACCTTGGTACTTCCAGTGAGGCTTCCTTGTGAATATCCCCCAACCAATTCAGATGAAGTACCAAGCGCTGCCCCCTAAGTCAGAAGTCTACTTCTGGGTTTCCTCAGGGACATTGTAGTTTTGCTCCCATTGCAGGTCTATTGTACTCCCTCCCCTCTTGGTTTGCCCCTCATGTGGGCAGGCTAGACCATTCGCTCTCCCTGAACTGTATCCTTAGCACTGTCTTCTGTAGCACTGGCATCTAGGGAAGGGACATCATATCCAGAGGTGGGGTCGGTCCTACAATCCTCTCTGTTAATGAGCTGCTCTGTGCAGGAACAGCGGCCTCAAAGATTGGTGCGCCAGCATGAGGTCTGCTTTCTTTCTCCCTTTTCTGTGGAGAGAAAAATAATTCCCTCCCCAAGGGTGGATTAGTGCCCTGATCCCCATGGCCATATTTTTCTTCCCTTCTCCCTCTGTGGGCCTTAAAGGCATGGGGGGTGGGGGTGGGGTAACTTTCAACACCAATGCTATCTGCATCTTTTTAATTTCTTCTTTTTATTTTATGTTATACCCCTCCTTGGGTTTGTTCTGACTCCTGCTACAGTGCCTGGTTCTTTGATCAGGGACTATGTATTATGTGCATTTTCCTCTATGCCCATTCTGCTGTTTGAATTTACCTCAGTGGGTTCATGATGTACTTTTCCTTTTGTGCTTGGTTAACTTCACTCAACCTAATATCCTCCAACTCTTTCTACAAGGTGATATGCTTTATGTTTTCATCACTGCTTTTTAGGGACTCATAATACTCTATTGTGTGTATATACACCAGAGTTTTTTTTAATCCACTATTCTATTGATGGGAAATTCAGGCAGTTTCCACTTCTTGGCAATTGTGAACTATGTCACCATGAATATTGGAGCACAGATGTCTGGTCATGGTCTGTTTCTTACTTGTTCTGGGTTTTAGGTTTTGCCAAATTTCTTTCCACAGTGACTGTACGTATCTACATGACCACCAGCAGTGGATGAGAGTTCTTATATCACCATATCCTCTTCAATATTTGTTGCTTTATGATTTTTTTGAATTGGACTAGCTTTAAGGGGATTAGGTGGTATCTCATAGTTGTTTAATTTGCAGATGGCTAATGATCGGGAACATTTTCTCATATGTTTATTGGACATTCAGGGTTCCTCACTTGTAAATCTTCTGTTCAGGTTTTTAGCCCACCTCCTCAGTGGGCAATTTTTTTATTGTAGGCTTTCAGAGTTATGTAGATTTTAGTAATAAGCCCTATGTCTGAGATATCATTGCTAAATATATTTTTCCAGGCTGTGGACTCTCTTATTACTCCATGAAGTCTTTCAATGTATGCAGGTGTTTTATCTTTAGTGTCCCTCTTGTCTATTTTAGTTTCCTCTGTCTGTAGATCCTGCCTTATTTCAGGTAGCCCATGTATGCCCTGAACCATGGTTCTTAGGTTGTCCCAATTCTCTCACTGATGATCCTAATAGTTTGGGGTTTTTTCTCGAGGTCTGTGATCCACCTTGAATTTGTTGTTGTGTATGAAGTGAGGTAAGGGTCTTGCTTCACTTTTCTGCAGGTAGATATCCACTTTTTCCAGCATCATTTGTTAAGGAGGGCATTCACTTCCAATTTGATTCTTTTGGGGCACGGATCAGAGATCACTTTTGTTCCTATCCATTGGTCTGTGTGTCTGTCGTTATACCAGTACCATGCTTTCTTGACAACTGTGGCTATATATTAAGTTTTAAAGTCAAGCAATGAAAGCCCTCCCACTTCATTCTTCTGGAGGAGTTCTTTGCCAATTCTAGCTTCTTCCCTTTTCATATGAAGTTGGTATTCAGTGTTTTTCTTTTTTAAAGATGCTGGTATTTGTATTGGGATTGCATTGAATTTATATAGTGCCTTTGGTAGGGCTGACATCTTTAGAATATTGATTCTTCCTCTCCACGAGCATGGGATATTCTTCCATTTGTTTGGGTCACTTTTGGTTTCTTGTAATAATGTTCTGTACTTTTCCTTTTACAGATTTGGGAGGGGGGTTAGGTCTATCCCTAGATAACTCAATTTATGCTTGGCTATTGTGATGGGTACTACCTGTTTGATCCCTTTCTCTGTATAGATCTCTGTATACATCTTTGTCTATATCTTATCTGATATAGACAGCAAACCAATTGACTTCTGTTTGTTAATCTTGTATCCTGCCACTCTATTAAAATCCTCTATCTCTTTCAGAACTCCCATTGTTATGTTAACTCTGTTGTAATTGCTGGCAGTTTTGTGATACAGTATCAGCCATAAGTATCTCTTCCTTCTTATGTGCATTTATCACTATCAAAAATCCTCTGATAACTACGATTGTTTCATAACATAGGTTTTTCTATGTTGTACTGTCATTAATAGCAGTTTCTAAAAACTTCCTAATTTTGTCTCTATTTTTAGCTAGTACCCACTCATTTTGAAGAAGAAAGTTTTTCATCCTCCAAGTGTTTGCCCTTGTTTTGTTTGATCTTTCTTTTATTGATTTTCAGTTTTATGGTGTAGAGGTTAGAGAAGGAAGTCTGAGTGACCTCTATAAGTTTGAATTTACTCAGGCTTGACTTGTGTTCTCTTTTTGAATACATGTCATGTGCACTTGAAAAGAATGTTAATTTATTTTTGCATTTGGGTGGAGAGCTCTAAATGTCTATCAGGTCAAGTTGACTAATTTTAGAGTTTAGTTCTGTAGCCTCTTTGTTGAGCTATTTCCCATTGATCTATCTTTCTCAGAGATCAGTGTATTGAAGTCACCTACTATGATTGTTGAGCCTGTGATTTCTTTTTAAATCTTTTGAAGAATTCAGTCAATTTCACAAGTCTATCATGGGGTGCATATATATTTAATATGCTTAATGGCTCTTGATCTACTAAACCCTGGAGCATTACATAGTGGTCAGCCTTATCTCTTATTATGACTTGCTTCTTGAGATAAATTTTGTCAGAGATTAGGATTGCAACTCCTGCTTTTTTTAAATTGCCATTTGCCTAGTATGCTTTTTGCAAGCCTTTGATTCTCAGCGTATTTTTTTTCAGTGAGCCTAAATTGTGTCTCTTGTAGACAACATATTGATGGGTTATATTTTCTAATCCAGTCTGCTAGCCTTTGTCATTTTATGGGTGAATTCAGATCACTGACATTCAGCATGATTACATCAGTCTGTGGATTCTTTTTTTTCTTCTTGTACCTTTTCTGTTATGTATTTTCCTCCCTCCTTATCAGGAAACAAGGTGTTTTTCATGAGTGCTTGGTCTTGAAAAATTCTATCATGTGATTTCTAGCCGCATGCCTATCACTAAGATGATATTTTCCAGCTACTGTTCCTTTCTCTTTGTTTCCAACAATTGCATTTCAATAGCCAATAATTATCTATTCCTCTTGATTACATTATTGGTCAATGTTACATTGGAGATGTTGATAAATTCTTCCATTTCTGCATCACTAGCTTTTGTGATTGGTGCAGAAATTTGAAAAACACTTGTACTAACAGCTTTTCTTGTATTCAAAAGATATTTTCCTATCGCTGTACTTCAAGACATATCTTAAAATGTCATTTTTGATGATTACTAGTATGCCATTCCTCTTGAATCTGTCATTCCAGGCATAGTAAAACATGATTTTCTGATTCAAAATGGCCAATACCAATCCATTTCGCTCACTAAAGCCTAGATTGTAGTATGCATTTAGTTTTTGATGATTTCCAATTTTCCTAGATTCATTGTTCCTACATTCGAAGCTCATATTTTCCTATGTTTTTAGTTTTATTCTGGTTGTTTGTTTTATTTTTTTTTATTTTGAGGCATGACCCATCAGCAAATGAAGGTTCTAACAGTTTTACTCCTCAACCTTAACTGCATCCCTGTCATTATAGTCAATTATATTTTGAGAAGGCAGCTCTTTCTCAATCATATTTTGAGTGCCTTCTGACCTTACGGGCTCCTCTTCAGGCACTATATCTGACAAGGTTCTGTTGCTAATGTTAAGGAGGTTTCAGTATCTGAACCTGTTTTCATGTTGTCTATGACCTTTTCAGTGGCTAGATAAGGCCTCTGAAATGTACAGTCAATTCCTCTTTTGTAGTCTGTTCTTAGTCTGAGAACTCTTCTGAAATCTTTTTACTTAGATTGACTGTGTTGGTATTTGGAAACAAGTGATATACCCAAGCCTCACAATAGCACACAAAACACCACAGCATGACAAACTATCAGACAAGAGGTGGAGATATATACATACATACATATATATATATATATATATACATACATCATTATTGAATAAGGAGCCTGGACTTCAAAGCTATTTAACAACTTGACAAAAGCCATTATTCTATAAAGTGGCAGAGTTGATATGAAATCTATGTCTGTGTAGACTTAACACTATGTACCTGTTGTTTTTAGGTACCATCCAGTCATGTACATCTCATAGAGACTCTATGAGCAGCAGAGTGAAACACTGCCAGTTCTTAAACCATCCTCACAATTGTTCCTATCTTTGAGGCCCTTATTGTAGTCACTGTGTCACCCCTTCTTTTCCAGGGCCTTCCTCTCCTTTTACTGCTGTTTTACTTTATTAAGCATATCCTTCACCAGGGACTGGCCTCTCCTGATGACATGCCCAAAGTATGACAGACAAAGTCTCACCATCCTTGCTTCTAATGAGCATCTGGCTGTACTTCCTCAAAGACAGATTTGTTTGTTCCTATTGGAAATCCACGGTACTTTCAATATTTGTTGCCAGCACCATACCGCAAATGCATTTGTTCTTCAGTCTTCCTTACTCATGTCCAACTTTCACATGCACAAGTGACAACTGAAAATGCCATGACTAGGGTCAGGCACACCTTAGTCCTTAAAGTAATCTCCTTGCTTTTCAACACTTTAAAGAGGTCTTATGCATCAAATTTCTCCATGGCAATATGTTGTTTGATCTCTTGACTTCTGTTTCCATGAGCATTGATTGTGGATCCAAGCAAGACAAAAATCCTTGACAACATCAATCTTTTCTCCATTTATCATGATGTTATTTATTGGTCAATTTGCAAGGATTTGATCTTCTTTATATTAATTTGAAATCCATATTGAAGACTTAATCTTAGATCTTCATCAGCAAGTACTTCAAGTCTTCCTCATTTTTTAGCAAGCAAAGATGTGTCATCTGCATACCAAAGTTTGTTAATAAGTAATCTCCCGATCTCGATGCCTTCTTCTTTTTTATACAAGCCAGCTTCTTTAATTATTTGCTCCGCATACAGATTGAATAAGTATGGTGAGAGGATGCAACAATGACTCACACCCTTTCTGATTTTGAACCAAGCTCTAGTATGTATGCCTTTGTTCTGGTAGCACAAACTGTTTCTTGATCCATGTACATGGTCTGCATGAGCACAACATAATGTTCCGGAATTCTTATTCTTCTCAAGGTTTTTTATAGTTTGTTATGGTCCACACTGCCTAATGCATTTACATAGTTAATACAAAACAAGTAAATTTCTTTCTGGCATTCTCCGCTTTCAGCCAATTCCATCTTTAGCAAGGATATATCATGTTTCAAGATTTCTTCTAATATATACTGGTGGAACTGTTGTTGGAAGACTTACAGCCAAAATTAACTTGCTTATGATATTAATATTCTTCTGTAATTTGAGAATTTTGTGGATCATCTTTCTTTTTAATTGGCACAAATATGGAGCTCTTTCAGTCAGTTGGCCAAAGAGCTGTCTTCCAAATTTCTTGTCATAGACGAGTGCTTACAGTGCTTCATCACCTGGATGCCTCCTCAGTAAGCCCTTGTCTGATTTTAGCTGCTGATGGTGAGCTTCTCCATTATCTCTTCTAAAGATGTAGTCTATTTGATTACTGTGTGTTCCATCTGGAGAAATCCACATATTCAATAGCCTTTTGCATTGTTGAAAAAATATTTAGTATAAACAAGTCATTCGTCTTGCAAAATTTTATTATGAGATCTCCAGCTTCGTTTCTATCATCACCGAGACTGTATTTTCCAACCATACTCTTCCTTCCAATTTGTTTCCAACTTTTGCATTTCACTTGGCAATAATTCTCAGTGCATCTTAATTACATATTTGATCAATTTCAGACTGAATATGTTGGTAAAATTCTTCAATTTTGCATCACTAGCTTTATTAGTTGGTACATAAATTTGAATAATATTTGTATTGTTTAGATTTCCTTGAATGTGATCTAATCCTATCAAGACAGAATGGCACTTCAGGATAGATCTTGAAATGTCCTTTTTGATGATGAATGCAACCCCATTCCTCTGGATTCTGCCATTCCTTGCATAGTAATCCATACAGTTTTCAGATTCACAATGGTTAATATCATATTAATCATTATATGCTCCATTTTATTTATGAAAACATCTTTTTCCTTAGTTCATACTTCATAAATTACAAGTTCTAATTATTAGTAGATGTTTGCAGCTGTTTCTTCTCATTTTGAGTGGTGCCCCATCAGCAAATGAAGGTCCTGAAGGATGTACTTGCACAGGTTTTACCCCATTTATTATGGTTGACTTAACTTTGTGAAAGTGGCTCTTCCTAGTCATATTTCAAGTGTCATCTAACCAGAGGGGCTCATCTTCTGGCACTATCTCTGACAATGGTTTGCTTCTATCCTTAGACCCTCAGGATCTGGCACGGTTTCAATGTTATGCATAACATCTTAGTGGCTAATTCATCTGAAATGGACCATCAATCCCTTCTTTGTAGTCTGTATTTAGTCTGTAAACTGTTAAAACCTCTTCACTTTAGGGGACCTTACTAATATTTGAAATACCAGTTTCAAAGCTTCCAGCATCATAGCAACACATAAGCCAGCACAGTATGACACATTGTCAGACAAATAGTGGAGTAGTGCGCCTAGTCTGTGCTTAGCGTTTTCACTCCTTCAACGAACATTTTATTAAGAACAGTGCCTCGAGACCATCTTATTGCTATAGTCTTCTCTTTGGACATTCTCCTCTAGGGATGTTACCTGTATGCGATGACTTTCACAATGAAGCCAGTCAGAATCAAGTGGAAGGCACGTGGTAAGGTCACTTTTAAAGAATCATTTTCTTAACCTTATTTTCTTCACTTATGGTTCACAAGGACAATTCATGGTTAACAGTTTTATTTAATAGGTTATTACCTAATCTTATACTACACATATATTGAAAATAACCTGCTGAATATATTGCAATAGAAACAATATAGTAATCTTTTAAAGGACAACAATGTTAAAATAGTTCCCAAGAGGAAATGTGGCTGATAGCTCTTATTTATAACATCTTCTCTTTGAGCAAGTACATCTTACTGTAAATTGGGGAGATATAAGAGACTTCCAATTACTTTCTCAAAATCAAATTAGACTTTCTGCTTGTAGCTATGCTGAAATATACTCTTGTTTGGCAGCTAGGATTCCTGGTTTTGAAACCTAATTTTAACATTGATGTATCTTTGATCTCAAAACTTAATATCTCTACATCCAGTACCTCCTTGTTATGTCTGTTGATATTAACTCTTTCTTGACTGGATTTTTATGCTAAATCTTACATACTGCTTTGATATCAACTTATTTCCTCTTCTATTTTTCTGTCCTTTCACAATCCAATTTTAATATTAACATCTTTAATGACCTTTCCTTGGAATAATAGTCTTCAACTCAGTCTTCTGCTTATGAACATAATCACTTGTCTGGAAGTTACAACTGTGTAAGTACTTAGATATATGGTATATATGGTTAGACATTGAAAAAGAAAGACTGAAGAAGAATTTATACATTTGAATTATGGTGCTGGCAAAGAATTTTGAAGGTACCATGGACTTCCAAAAGACCAAACAAGTCTGCCTTGGAAGCTGTATGACTGGAATGTTCCTTGTAGGCAAGGATGCCAAGACTTTGTCTCATGTACATTGATTGGAGAAGTTTTCAGGAGAGCCAGTCCCTGGAGCAATACATCCTGCTTGGTAAACTAGCAGGGAGAGTTCTGACGAGATGGATTGATACAGGGACTGTATCATTGAACACAAACATAAGCATGACGGTGACATAGGCACAGGACCAGGCACTGTTTTGCTCTGTTGTTCACAGGGTTGCTGAGTAGGAATTGACTAACAAGAAAAACATGTGGTCCTCATTTGTACTCTTCCTTTAGGTTGACAAATGGTGGAAGTGGATCTATAGTCAATAGGTTCAGCAATATTTATTACAGTTTTATTTTTATTAATAACATGAAATATTACAGATGGAATAACATTTAAATAAAACATGGGAGGCATATAATATATGGTACTGTAAAGCCATTAAAACAATTTAAGACATATATGTAAATATTTGTTAAAGTCACATATTAATCAACAAAAGTACTTTAGAAATTATGATTAATATGATTTCAGTAGTATAAGAAGAAAAACAAATCAATAATAATTGTGTATACTTGGATAAATAATTGTGTATACTTGGATAGTGTGATTGGTTTCATACCAAATTGATAATATTGACTTCCCTAGGAAAATGAGGTTGATATGAAGGAACATCTATTTTTAATTACATAAACCCTTATATTTATTAATATAGTATAGAATGAATTATTTTCTAATAAAATATGTTAAATTCTACTTAAAATCAAGCAAACATGATATTTGTGTATACATGCAACTGACAGGCTTACATTGGCAGGAAGCTGGTGTTATTAAACTTTCTTTTCAAAAGAACGAAGGTAGGACGATGGTGTCTTTCTATGATTATTCAATGTAAACTTGACACTAGGCTGGCTGGTGGGTTTAAACAACAGACTTTTTAAGTTGGCAAGCTGACCTTGGTCTTATAGTGCTACCAGTGTTCTTTTCTCGGCTAAAAACTAAGAATTTTCTTATTGTGATTCCAACTTTGTGGACTTCTAGAAATATCCTATGCAGTCCTTAATTCACTTTGATAAAGCATAATTTACTTCATTCTGGGGTTTCCAGGAATTCTATTCAAAGCTACCTCCTCATTAAATAAAAACAATAGAGAGATAAGAAAGACTGTTTTTCATGGGTCTTCTTGTTGATTTTATATACTTGTCTTTCCTTTTAAACTCCTCTTTGTCTTCTCCAATCTCATTTAGTGACAATATCTCATTCACCTTAAAAGAAAGTAGTCATTCTAAGGGAGTTCCAAAAGCATCAATAAGCCCACACATGAAATAGTAGTACTTCCTTCCCCCTTCTCTTCCTTTTTTTCTGGTACATCCTTCCTCTTACCCAAAACCAATTCTTCTATTTATGTACTGGGTTCCCTCTTTCACTTTCTAAAATGACCCCCCCACACAGACACATATTCCCTCTCTCTTTTGCATTTCTTTGCAGGATTATTTTTAGTATTCCAACATCATATAATACCTACCCTTCTAAATAGAGAAGCAAATATTCAGCCCCTTCATCTCCTCCCCAGCTCACGTTTCCATGTCTCCATCCCAGTTTATCGATGTGATTCTTGAACAGATTATTTACTCGTCAGTTTCTACTTCCTAAACCTGCACTGGCATCCCAGCTTTCTTGCTTCTAGCTCATTCTCTCATCATTTCTCTAAAACGGTTTCTGTCATGGTTAAAAATGAACTCTCTATGGCCACATCCCAAGAACACTTGTACTTTATTTCCTGACTGTTTAGCAGAATTTGACACAGTTCATTGCTCCATTCATCCTGAAGTATAACCTTGGTCTTCTGACTTTCTGTTTTCGCTCTTTGATTATTTGTTACTATATCTTTCTATTTTTTGACCACCTTATCCCCATTCCCTTTGTCAGCTTATCCCTCCTAACTTATATATCAATAGTGAAGTTCTTTGATAATCAAATTTTGGAGCTGTGACGTACTCTATATATTCTTTCCCTGTTGATCTTAATATCCAAATCTCTTAAGAGATGGTTATATGCTAATGTCTCCTAAATTTGGAATTCTAATGAAGACATGTATTTGTGAGGTCATCTTAATGTGTGACAGGCTCATTTAATGTCAAAGACAGCTCACATTTAACTACCTAAGACTGAACCCGGAACTCTTCACCCACTCCTTCAATATATACTTAGTATTACACATCATAGGGATCAACGCAAGTGCCCACTCTATTATTCAAGTCAGGAACCAGGGAGTTTTCATTGATTTCGCCTCAAAAATAGACACTTTATTAAGTATTTTCACCTCCATGTCCATGGCTACCACATGAGTTAAGAAGTCATCTCCTCTCACAAAGAGTATTCAAAATGCTTACCAATTGTTTTCCTATTTCTCTCTAACTCCTCCAGTATTCCAAATATCTGTCTATATGACCTTGGGAGAACTAAATCAGGTCATGTAACCCCCCTGCTTAAAAATCTTCCATCATGTCTCATCACACTGAGAATAGATCAAAAGCTATATCCTTTGACCTAAAAAAACAAAAGCTTACTTCTGTCCAGCTGACTATGACTCATAACAATGTAAAGGCCTGAGATAATAACTTCCCAACAGCCTCTCCAAAATAATCTCCACTCGCCATCTTTCTCATTATGCTTAAGCCTAACTGACCACATTTCAGTTTATCATGCAAGTTCTTTCCAGGAGTGTTATCCAAGCCTCTCCACATATGATCTCATCCCTCCAGTCTTGCTTGAAATGATATGTCCTCAAAGAGGTACCACTATTGTCTACCCCAACACCTCACTACCCTCAATGTAGAACTCTTCTAGGCCTGTATGTACTTATTTCCATGTTTATATATGTATTAAGTTTTCTCTCACTAGACTTTAAGATCATGTCTACGCGATTCATTACTACATGTACTATGTCAAACATAGATACCTCACCCAATGCTCTGATCGATATGTATTCAGTGACTGATGAATGTGAAATGACTCCAGTCAATAATATTCAGGGAAGTATTATAGATACCAGGTGTCTTTAAAAAGTTCATGAAAATTAATTTTTAAAAATATTCAGTTGTCTCACAAACTTTTTGAAGCTGTCTCATATATAGAAGAAGATTTCCCCCATCTCAAAGAAATGATATCTCATTAGAGTGGTTAGTAAATGCCTTTTGCAAACATCATAGTCCAATTGGCAAAACATAATCATTTGGAAAATGGGAAAAAAATTCAGACCCTTGTTTACTAGCTCAATAAATTATTTCTGGCAGGTGAATTCTCCAGGTTATCATGGCTCCTGCAAAAGGAAATAAAATTGCTATGACATGTGTAGGGCATCCTTTCTCCATTCATTCACTGCCTTATGTTGGCTGTTATCCCTCTTTCTCTTTTTTTTCTTTAATCAGAGATGAGCCACATAAATACTACTTTTTCTCATGAACACTTTGGACATGTGTGCATCACCATTTGGCCTCCATAAGCTGGACAAGCAGACTTTAAGGAGAAGCTATCCTGAGCACTGATGGAGGAGTATGAGAACACCATTGTCCTACCTGAGAAGACACTAGTTCTTACCAAAGGCAGGTGTCTCAGGATGCTCTGAATTTTGAGCATTGAGCTCCATGGATCCTTTAGCTGAGACTGAGGCGGACCCTCTAGTCTTCAATGCTGGGTAGACCCAGTTCCTCTTTTGA
The DNA here is from genome assembly GCF_050624435.1 of Tenrec ecaudatus. Lineage (NCBI taxonomy): Eukaryota > Metazoa > Chordata > Mammalia > Afrosoricida > Tenrecidae > Tenrec > Tenrec ecaudatus. The sequence goes on from NC_134536.1 coordinate 95,887,788, forward strand.
TGACTGGTGTGGCAGTTATATAATCTCCTGTCAACTTGGAAGGGGTGAAGTCTAGCCTGTCAATCAGATCATATCCAATGAAGCTTCTTTGTGGGCAAGGCATTCTCCTGAGGATTTGGGAACTCTGGTTTTCGTCCTTGGGGGTGGGAGAGATACTCTCTGCTTTGTCTTCCTGTATGCTGGAGTCCATGGAGACTCCTGCTAGCTCTGAGAGCTTTCATTGCCACTGGATCCACAAGATGTACCACCCACTAGGCTGCGATCTTCCTGCATTTGGCATCACTGCTTGTGTTGCTTAAGTCTGAAGAGGAATTTAGAGATTGGTATCCATCATATGGGCTAATATTGAACTTATGGGCTGGGTCTGGACTGGTTTGGATGTTTACTCAATATTCAATTGCTCTTGTACATACAGCTCTTTCTTATACACACACATGAGTGTCTCTGAATTTGTTTCTCTAGTCTATCCAGACTAACACATCTGTTAAAGGAGATACCTGGGGCAGTGGTGGTGTACCAGGCTGCAGGCCCCAGGTTCCTCCTTCTGCCAAAGCTTCTGAATTTCAGAACTATGCTGGTGAAGGTTCAGACTTCCAATTTTTTTACTGTGAAGGTGATTTCTCCAATAAAGTATTTTTCAAAAACAATGTTTGATTTATAGCAAGGAAGTGTTTTCATTGGTTAGACTTAAATAGTGTTCACCTTTGAACAATAAATAGCTTAGGGCATTTCATTTACTATTAAAAGGAAGAACAGGATGACTATATAAGATTTTTCTGATACATGAGTTAAATGAAGGAGGACTTCTGTGATAGAAGAAAAGAAATAGCATAAATAAAAATAACATTTAGAGATAGCTTAAATGAGAGTTGAAGACTCAGATACAGAAGACAAAGAAGAGGAAATACTTAATGAAGCTTCTAAAACTTCATAGTTGAGCTACTATAAGAATATGGTTATTGCCTGTTGTCTCTATGTTAGTCCAGGCATACTAGAGAAACAAATTCATAGACACTCATATTTATGAGAAAGAGGTTTATATCCAAGAGCAATTGAATATTGAGAAAGCATCCCAGTCAGTCCATATCAAGTCCATAAGTACGATATTATCCCATATGTCTGATACTAATCTATAAAGTCCTCTTGAGACTCATGAAACACATGCAATGACACCAAATGCAGGAAGATCACAGGCCAGTGGGTTGGAAGTCTTGTGGATCCAGTGGCATTGTAAGCATCTCAGCACTGGTAGGGGTATCCATATGGTTCCTTCAGCTCTGAAACTCTGCCTCAGGGTAGCTCCATGTGACTTCTCAGAAATGTCTTACAGGCACTTATCAGAGAGAAATAGTTTCTCCCACTTCCAAGAAGGAATACTGAAGTTCCCAGAATCTTCAGGAGAAGGGAATGTCCACGAGGCCTCATTGGCTATATCCTGATTGACAGACTAGACTCCACCCCTTTACTTTCAAGTCCCAAATTGACACCAGATTATGTAACTACCACAGACCACCCCTTGTCAAATTGACACTTGCATAGAACTCCTTAGCCATATATAATTTTCAAACAAACAATAATAAAATCATATATGTACCTAAGAGGATAAAACTAAAATGCATATGATTCAATATTTGCCACCCTTATTTAAACATAATATTCTATAAGTGAACAAAACAAAATATCCCATGCCTAAAAATTGCAGTTGAGTAAAACCTACACCTTAATCCTATAATCCTATGAATATAATCCCCCACCTATGAAAGGTTATAAGTCAACCACTTCATGCCTTTTTCTGCCCACTTTGGGGTATCCAATTTCTATACTGCCTACTTAAACCAACCCAGTGCTCTGAGGATACAATTATGTTCTTTGACATGAAGAATCTTCATTCCAGTTGGACCTTGTGAAGTCCACATCCATAAGCAAAGTCAAATCAGGACAGGCCATCCATAAAATCAGTAGCTATATGTACCAGTTCACAGGCTGAAAAAAACTTCTTTTCATTTGGTTAGGTTCTAGTCAACTCAATGTGGCTGCCTCACTTAGCCTCACCGGGTGTCCATTGGTCGCCTTGCCTATAGAAATGGGTTCCTCAAAAATTCTCAATAATCCTAGCCGCTTTGTGCTAGGGCATGAACTTCAGAGCAGTCAACCCACTCTCGTCTTCTCCTCTAGTTCCTGCAAACCAGGTCCATGGGCGTCAGTGGCAAGACTCAAGCCATCTCTTTATTGCTGCATTTCTCCCACTTCCACTCAACAAGTGGATCCAGGTGGTTTCCCAGCCAACATTTCAACCTGTCCACAGGCTCCTTTTAACATTCAGTTCTAAAGTTTTCTTCATGGTTCCAGATTTTTTTTCCAGCTTCTGACAAAAACACTAGAGTTCAAACTTCAAAAAGCCAAAGAGTTCCTTTTTCTTCCATCTTTCAACAGCACCCAGGCAAGTCTCTTGGAATACAAATATCCTAAGTACTCCAAAGCACTGGGTAGGGCTTATCTTTCAGAGCCTTCTTTGCAGATGTGCCCTAAACACAATTTCAATGGCTGAAGACAAGTGGGCTTACAAGCTCTCTATTTTCATACTTCCCAATGAACATTTTTATCCATCATTATGCCAATAATAAGCTGAAGAAACTTGTATAAACAAAATAGAATCAGATACTAAACTCAATGCTTTAAGCAGTCAAATTCAATCCTTATTTAGCTTATCTAAATCCTAATCTAATCTATTCTATTCATACAAAAATATGGGATTAGGCCTCTGAGAGCATCAAGCTAGATCCAGGCTTTCTTTGAGCCATTTTGACCTTCTGTCAGCCATTTTCCTTAAGCACCATTGTTTCTGAGACATTCAAAGGGTGATTTTGCCATCTGAGCTTGAGATTAACATTTATTAGAATCATTTTCACCATTTCAAACAGGAATAACCAAAAACTACAACCAAAAAAAATTAAAACTTTAACTTCCAGTTAAATAACCCAGTAAACTGCATGGACATATCTGACTTCTGGGTAGCCAAAGGGGAAACACTACCATGAGGGATAGGTCAAACAAACGTCCACTCTCCATCTTATTTGTTTCTCTAGTATCCCACTCCCAATGTACCATAATGCATTAGTCTGGGTAGACTAGAGAAACAAATTTATAGACACTCATGTGTATGAGAATGAGGTTTATATATAAGAGCAGTTGAATATTGAGAAAACATCCCAACCCAGTCCAGATCAAGTCCATAGTTTATTATTAGCCTATATGTCTGATACCAATCTATAAAATCCTCTTCAAACTCATGAAACACTTTCAATGACACTGAATAAATTTTTAATACAGATAGATAGATATAGCATGAAGGAATATAACAGCTAACTAGTCCACACAGCAATACAGAGGACTCAGTTCAACTCACTTCTATGCTACAGTTGAAACAGACAGCTGAGTCTTCCCTAGGACAATTCAGGCAGTCTGGCCATAGGCAGGAAAGAGCAAGGCAGGTCACCACCAACAGTCAGTAGATCAGAAGCTTAGTGAAGCAGGCCCAGATGGGATATCAAATTGAAGCAATGCAAGCCAACAGGATCCTACATCCTCAAGCTCAAGCAATGTATACACCAGCAGGAACCTCTAGCACCATGATCCATGGGTTGGCCATTCCACAGGTAGTGTAGCTCACAAGTTGAGGCATAGAACTAGCTAATGCAGCTGCCTACAGGTCTGATCACCAGAGAGCAAGAGAGAGAGAGGGGCAGGGTTTGCTGAGCCATTTATCTCTTTGCCTTCCAATCAAATTGCGACCTTATTAACTCCACATATTCCTATTGGCCAGTTTGGCACAATAACCTACCTATCACAATCACCTAGTTAATTCCAACTCATAGCAACCCCAGGTATAACAGAGTAAACCATTGTCTAGTTCTGTGCTATGCTCACAATCATTCCCTATGTTTGAGCCCATGTTACAGTCATTGTCAAACCATCTTAGTGAATATCTTCTTTTACATTGACCCTTACATAAACAACAATGATGTCTTTCCCAGGGAGTAGTACCCTCCTGATGACATGTCCAAAGTATGTGAGATGAAGTCTTTCCATTGTGTCTTCCAAGGAACATTCTGACTGTATTGCTTCAAAGACAGACTTGTTTGTTCTCTGGCAGTTGATGGTATATTCATATTCTTTGCCAACAACATAATTCAAAAGCATCAATTATTATTTGTACTTCTTTGTTCATTGTCTAGCTTTTTCACTCTTATGAGTGATTGATGTGGCCAATACAAAGAGGTTGTAATGCAAGGACTTTAGGAACTCAATGTTGAATACCTACTAGCCACTTAATATAGACTCTGATTATAAGTTGCTTACTCAATTAGCCTGCTTCCATTCAGTGTTCTCAAATTCATGGAGACGTCTTGTACGTCAAAGGAGAACTGCGTTCCATAGGTTTATCAATGGAAAATCTTTTGGAAATAAATTGCAAGACTTTTTTTTGAAGTATCTCCAGGTAAACTTGAACCTCTACTATATTAGTCAATATTCAGGCATTTTAATGTCTGCACCACCTAGCGGCTCACATTGATTTTAAAAAGACCCATTATATCAATTCTGACTCATAGCAACCCTAGAGAACAGGGTAGAGCTGCTCTTGCAGGCTTAGGTTTAGTTTAATAATAATGGATTCTTTCTCTACTTGCTATATGGGGAAAGAGAGTCAGGAATATAAATGGTGATGGACGACATAATTTTTAAGATAGGACATATAAATGAGCTCGATGGTAATATGAAAGAAATTTCAAAATTACATTCATGGTAACAAAGGATAAGATAATGCTTTCCCTTCCTATGTATCTTTAATAATAATACAACGATGCTGTGTAGTTTACCACGATAAAAAAATGGGTTTTACTCCGTGTGAACTTCACTTTGGGAGTAGAATTTAAAAACAAAACAATTTTGATGACACTTGAAATGCCTTTATTTTAGACATGTTTTAGTCTAGCTTTGAGATTTAGCTGAATGTCAAGAGAAAACACAAAAACAGTCCACTGATATTACAGAATTGGCAGCAATGGAAAGAATCTTCAATCATTAATGTTTAGTTCCTCTCATTATTGCAGCTCTAGAAATTAGCACTGACATCTCCATTTTTTCTGTATTATTTCAACATCTGGCTCACAGGACGTGTTGTGATCTGTCCTTTGGTAGTAGGAGCAGCCTATCAGGAATTTAAAGCTGGTAAGGAAAATTTTCAATATATCACAATAGCCTTCTGTTTTAAACGATGCCACCCATTACTTCCAAACTCAAAATTTTAATTGTGTTTTATTATACTAAATACAATTTGTTTTGTTGGATGTGATTATCCTATGATACTGACCTATTTTATTATAATGTGTAACTTACAGTAGATCTCTGAGTCAAGTGGCTCTGCTTACATTGTTGGAATATATTACATTGCTTTTGGCTGAAACCCTAACACTTGGACAATCATGTACTTCCCCCTTCAAAGTAATTAAAAATAAAATTACCAAAGAGGTTTTAATGCTGATCATTATATCAAATAATATACAAAACAATCTCCAGTTTCCTTGACAATGACAGTAAGTCACTGTCTGCAGTGCTTCCCCTCCACCTTGCTTTTTCCCCCTCCCTGGGATATTTAGTGTAGTTCTACATATAATCATAACTGGAGTAACTTTGTCATAATAATCATACTATATAATATAAATGAACAGGATGACTATACATACCTAGTTTTCCCTGCTATTTTTATTTTCCAAAGTGTCCTGATTTGTAAGATAAAACTTACAGTTGTCATATTTGGAGCTGTGTAGGTAAATATGGAACCTATTGCTGAGCCTTCCTCTTCCCCACTGCAGGCATCCCTTGTGGGGTCTGTTGCCTTCTCTCAGATGCATTTTAGTGATCTCTGATCCGTGCCTTCCTTTTTGTCAGGCACTGGATGCCAAACCCATCAAAGTGGCTTTCTGAGACATGATGTTACATTGGAGTTCTCTGTCAAGGCAACGGATGTGATAAGAAATAAAGACTGCAAAGGTAAAAATGATACAAAGTTAAACAAAAACACCCTCAGATATGAGCACAAGTGAAAAAGGATTGCTATAAAATAACAGAAACCTTTATTAAGTTAAAATGTCGATATAGAAAGCTATTCTTTCTTCATATATTCACCATCTAAGTCGAAGTATTCCTGAATACAGTGTCTCCTCTCTAACCCTTCCACAAAGAATTCTGCTCTTTTTGTTGATTCGCGTTATGTAAAAATGGCAGGCTGTCATCCCACAGAAACTCCAATTATATTCCTTTTCCAATGTTTTGAGTCTGAGGATCAAAAATAAGCCTGAAGGGACAAGACCAGGGCTGTAGGCTAGATGGGGTAAAGTTTCCCAATGAAATATTCCTTGGATAACTTTTGTTATCCTCAAAGAATGAGTAGCTGCCTTGTCATGATGGGGAAAATTTCCTGGTCACACCTTTGTTGGTCTTTTCTCATCAATTCAATTTAATTTTTTTAAACTTCTTGATAATAACCCCCATGATTATCCTGTCTCTTTAAAGAACACAGTTGCTGTAATTTTCTGAGCTGTAATTTGTACCTCGATTTTAACTAGCCCTATAGATCCCTTCAGAAGTCACTATTTTGAAGCACTCTAAAGAGGTTAAGACAATTGTGTTATTGAGAGAACTTCAGCCATCCACTGATCACAGAGATAAGTTTAAACACATTTGCTTGAAATAAATCCATGTATGTGTGAACAGGAATAAAAATAGCTCAATTTTAATTTCCAAGCGCTATTAAAGGGCATCACATTCCTCGGTCTCTTGGGTAAGACTGTTGTAAAAATAATTTGGAGATTATTAAAGACTTGAAAAGTATCCTCAAACATCGTCTAGGATCTTTTACCCCTTCACTTTCCATTTAACAGAAGCATATGTACTATCTTCAATCTTGGAGAAGATTATTTTCTAATAATATATTCCTGTAATGTGCTTTTATTAAATCATTTTATTGGGGGTTCCTACAATTCCTATCCCAATCCATCCATCCATCCATTGTGTCAAGCACATTTGTACATTTGTTGCCATCATCGTTCCCAAAACATTTGCTTTCTACTTGAGCCTTTGATATCAGCTCTTCATTTTCACCCCTCCCTACCCACTCCCCACTCCCTCATGAACCCTAGATAATTTATAAATTATTATTATTTTGTCATATCTCATACTGTCTGATGTATCCCTTCACCCACTTTTCTGTTGTCCATTCCCCAGGAAGGAGGATATATGTAGATCCTTGTAATTGGTTCCCACTTCCTTCCCTCCACCCTCCCGGTATCACCACTCTCAAGACTGGTCCTGAAGCAATCGTCTATCCTGGATTCCCTGTGTTTCCAGTTCCTATCTGTACCAAGGTACATCCTCTGGGCAAGCTGAATTTGTAAGGTAGAATTTGGATCATGATAGTGGGGGGAGGAAATATTTAAGAACTAGAGGAAAGATGTATGTTTCATCATTGCTACCCTGAACCCTGACTGCCTCGTCTTCTCCCTGAGACCCTACAGTAGGGGGATGTCCAGTTGCCTACAGATGGGCTTTGGGTCTCCACTGTGCACTGCCCCTCATTCACAATGCTATCATTTTTTGTTCTTTGATGCCTGATACCTGATCCCTTTGACACCTCGTGGTCACACAGACTAGTGTGCTTCTTCCATGTGGACTTTGTTTCTTGTGAAATAGATGGTCACTTGTTTATTTTCAAGCCTTTAAGACCCCAGATGCTATATCTTTTGATAGGTTGGCACCATCAGCTTTCTTTGCCACATTTCCTTATGCGCACATTTGTCTTCAGTGAACATATTGTTTTTTTAAAAAAATGTTTTATTAGGGGCTCATACAACTCTTATCACAATCCATACTAGTTTCTTTATTGAAACTTGTCCTGTATATTTTTTGGAATACACATTTAGAATGTATTGACGTATTTTTCAGAACAGCATCCTTTGTGTTAATTAGAACATTATGTTTAAGGCACATTAATGAAAGGAAGCGATGTTTTCATTTACAGCTAAACCTATCTGCTGGAAACAAGAATTGTATCTGGCCATTAGTTCAGTATAGCAAGGACTGCTCTTCATTGAAATTAAAAGTCTTCAAATTTTATCCACACTGCTCCCCTCAGTATTCACAAAGTTTTTAACAGACACTAGATAGCTTAAGAGGCGATTGTTAAATCCGAGGGTATCCTACATGATTTTAAGTGGGAACATACATGTATCAGGGTTCTACTGTTTCACCATACGTATGCAATCTGGATGCAGAGCCAATCATCTAAGAAGCTGAACTATGTGAAGAAGAACATGGTGTTAGGATTGTAAGAAGGCGCATTAACAACCTGTGGTACGTAGATGACCTGTCTATACTTACTGACATGAAAGAGGGCTTAAAGCTGTTACTGATGAAGATCAAAGAGTGTAGTCTTCATGATGGATTACACTGCAACAGCAAGCAAACAAAAATCGTCCCAGCCGCACCAATAGACAACGTCATGGTAAACAGAAACCATTAACGTTGTCAAGGATTTCCTCTTCTTTGTATCAATGCCAATGGAAGCAGCAGTCAAAAATGAAACAGCATATTTTATTTGGCAACTCATCTACAAAAGCCCCCTTTAAAGCATTATAAAGCAACAATGTCACTTAGAGGACTAAGCTTTGCCTGATTTTTCATTTTCAATCACCTCATGTGCATGTGAAAGCCAGAAAATGAGTAACACTGATTAATGCCTTTGAATTATGGTGTTGGCAGAGTATTTAAAATACCAGTGATTTCCAGAATAACAAACATGTCTGTTTTTGAAGCAAGACTATGCCTTGCATGCTTTGGGCATGCTATCCGGAGGCACCTAAGAAGGAGTGCATGCGTGGTAAAGCAGAGGGTCAGCGAAAAAGAGAAAGGTCCCACAGACAGTCTGCCACAGTGGCTGCCACAATGGCTCAGACATAGGAAACGATTGTGAGCATGGCCTAGGTCTGGGCAGCAGGTCGTTCTACTTTACACAGGCTGACTCAAAGGCATGTAACAACATAAGAACTACAACAGATAGCGGGGTTTTGTTAAGAATACTAGTTACCATACTAATTAAAAATTTACTTCTCATAGATATATTTTGTGATATCATATGCTGAATTATAACTCAAGTTAAACATATTTTAAAACCTTTTAAGGAGAGGATAAATTAAGGCCCACTGACAAACTTTACAATAAAAAATACTATTGCAAAATAGTATTAGTACCTAAGAATATAACTAGATCTAAAGTCTTTCAAGTAAAAATGAAGAAGAGATCCTAGTATTTATAAACTGAAAACAGTACTTTAAGAAATATAGCCATTAAAACATATCGGAAATTGATTTCTTTTCATTGTGTTGACAAATAAGTTGTCTTCCTTTAATTAAAATTTTAAAACTATGAAGAAATAATGAAAGTCTAGTTCTAAATGCTATGTTTGTATTTATACCTCTTAAATAACTACTTGTAACATAAAAATTATTATTATTTTAGTGAAGTATTCACATTTTTTGTTAAATACATTTTCTAGAAACATGTGGAACATAATTTGAATTTACAGATTCTTCTGACCAGTATTTATTGCATGAATTGCTAGCTAAATGAAGTTGGTATCTGATACTTATAAACCAATGATTATTATATCCAAATCCAAGGATGCTAATTAGAATTTCCACTCTGTTTATTAGAGTAACACTTTGAATTATGTGGCATTAATACAAATTATTTTTTCATCTCCATTAGATTATCGGTGTCAGCAACTTTGGTTTAATTGCATATAAATTGCCTTGGTAATAATATACACATATTTCATGCTGTGTGATCATGCATGCTTATAATTTTATTTATTGAATCATTTGAGATTTTTTTAAACAATTTATTAGGGGCTCATACAATTCTTATCACAGTTCATACATATACATACATCAATTGTATAAAGCACATCTGTACAGTCTTTGCCCTAATCATTTTTTCCTCTTTTCTTTTTTTACATTTTATTAGGGACTTTTTTAAAGACATGTAGAGAAATGTTTAAGTGTAGAGAGTAGATTTTATCCTTTCATGACCAGTGGGACAAAAACCACCCACCAATATTTTCAGCTTGTTTCTTGAGAATCTATGATCCCAGTTTTAACATATGTTAACACTTGGTAGGGACTTGTAAAATGGTGCGAATCAGAAAAATATGGGTCTCTTTCCACCAGTCCGACCACTGGAATCTACTTGGGATAATGTGTCCTACATCTTTATACTTTCCAGTACTGAAAACCCAAGATATCAACTAAGGTTCCAAAACATAAAATAACTTAGTTAGGCAAGAAGTTAGGATAAGAAGAAGTAAAAGAAACATGTAGTAAAACTTTACATTAGAAGGGGCTTCAAAAAGTTCAGGGAAAATAAAATTAGAAAACAAAAATATCTTCCATGAACTTTTTTTGGTATATAAACGTGCTATATAAAACACTATTATAAATAACTGAAAGGTAATACTCAAAAACATGAATTTATAAATAACTCTTTTTTGTGTGATGACAAGAGCATATTTCAAGTGTATTTGAAGTAATAAACTAATGGAGGAAATTTTATGTGGGCAAGTGTAAACTATGTGTCCAGAAACCATCCAACTGAAACTCATGCGATTTTCTGAAGTCAGTGTTGGCTACCACCATTCTATCTCGTTCTAAAAATCATTGCATTGGGGCGCTCACAGCTCTTATCACAATCCATACATCCATTGTGTCAAGCACATTTGTACATATGCTGCCATCATCCTTTTCAAAACATTTTCTCTCTACTTAACCCCTTGGTATCAGCTCCTCAATTTTCCCCTTCCTTCCTCACCTTTCCACCTTCATGAACCCTTGTTATATTATAAATTATTATTATTATCATATCTTATACCCTGCATTGTCTCCCTTCACCCATGTTTCCATTGTTTATTACTCTGGGTGGTGTTTTTGGTGGGGGTTATATGGCAATCATTGTGATCAGTTCCCCACTTCTCCCCTCACCTTCCCCCTGCTCTCATGGTATAGCTACTCCCACTATTGTTCCTGAGGGATTTATCTCTCCTGGATCCCATGTGTCATGTACATATTCTGGTCTAGCCAGATTTGTAGCCGGTCTAGCTAGGGTGTGGGGTGGGTGGGGGGGAGAAGCATTAAAGAACTAGAGGAATGCTGTATGTTTCATCAATGCTATATTGCACTCTGGCTGGCTTGTCCTTTCCTTGTGACCCTTCTATGAGGGGATATCTAATTGTCTACAGATGGGCTTTGGGTGTTCCACTTTGACACCCCCCCTTGTTTGCATCAATATGATTGTTTGTTATAGGTCATCTGATGCCTGATACCTGATCCTGTTAACACCTCATGGTTACACAGGCTGCTGTGCTCCTTTCATGTGGGCATTGTTACTTCCTAGCTAAATGTCTGCTTTTTTTATCTTCAAGCCTTTAAAATCCCAGATGCTATATCTGAATAGCTGAGCACCAGTACCTTTTTTCACCACATTTGCTTATGCACCCATTTTGTCTTCAGAGTTCGTGTCAGGAAGGTGAGCATCACAGACCATTCTCATTTCTCTTCTCAGGCCAAGAAAATTATCATCTTAGCTTTACTAGTCTTCATCGAAAACATTATCTCAAAGTGGTACTACCACCCCAAATCCCACACAAAAGTTGTCAAAAGTGCTAATTTCTTCCCTTCTCTCTGCTATGTGATCCTCTATCTTGCAAGATAGCTTCAGCAACTCCCGGAATCACATTCATATATCAGAACACCAAGAAAAAGGCAGATTTTCTCTTATAGTGGCTTCACCTTAGAATTAGGAAATTTCCTAGAAAAATTTAGCTGATGTCCTTCTTTGCCTGGCTTACTGAGCCAATCACCAGGAAAGGGAATGGAATTATTCATGCTCATAGGGATCTTCATGGTGGAAATATGTATGTATATATACATATATAAACAAAATTTACATGAGAAAAAATAAGAGTGTGATGGATGATGTTGTGAGTCTAAAATTGCCCGGTATATTTTACAAAATCTCCCCATCCAATTCACCACTCACTAAAAGAGTGAAAACACAAAACAAAACAAAACCCATTTCCATTGAGTCCATGCTGACTCATAGCCACCCTAGAGGACTTGTAGGACAAGGTAGAATTTCCCCTCTGAAGTTCTGGACTGTACCTCTTTATGGAAGTAGAAAGTCCCATCTTTCTCTCATGGAGTGGCTGTTGGTTTCAAACTGCTGACCTTGTAGTTAGTAGCCCAATGCATAACCATTGTACCACCAGCGCTCCCAGCAGTAAAAGAATACGTATATTTCTTATTTCAAATTTGAACCCCATAAACCAGTTGCCTCCAAGTCTGTTGCATGGTGAACTCTTAAGTGCATCGGAGTTGAATTATACTCCAGAGGTCTTCAGTGCCTGATTTTCCATATAGGCCACCAAAACTTTCTTGTGAGGTGTCTCTGGGTGACCTCAGACCCTTAAGCTTTTAGGAGGCCCTCAGGGGGTTATCTTACACCATTGAGTGGCTCTTTAGCCTCATAAAATGTCTCTCAAGAAATGTAACCTGGACTTTATGTACAAGGGGGTACCTCCCAGAAACAGATTTTAAGCTATGTAATATATATATATTATATCTATATATTTGTTTATATATATAAACAAAACAACCTATCACCATCAAAGTACTATCCATTACACTTACTACATTTGTCTAATCTGATTCCTTCGTGGAAACATTTTTCAAACTCACCTGTTTGGATAGTTGACGGCACCTCCTTCATGTCTTCTATGTTGTTAAATCGCTGTCTTTTCATTTCCCTCTTGATTCATGGAAACAAAAAGAAGTTGCACAGAGTGAAGTCATGTGAGTAAGGCACATGGGGAAAGACAGGCATGCAGTTTTGTTTTTGCTTTTGCCAAAAACTGGCGCACTGAGAAGGCTGCATGAGTAGGTGCATTGTCATGGTGGCAAAACCAGTTCCACATCTGCCACAAACCAGGACATTTTTGTTGCACACTGTTATGCAATCTTTTCAGAACCTCTAAATAGAAAGCTTGATTAACAGTCTGACCTGGTGGAATCAACTCCAAATGCACTATGAGTCAACATCCATTGGTAGATGTTCATAACGAGGTTTGTCATCAGTCGATATTTCACCTATTTTGAAATAATAAAACCACTCATATCTTTGAATTTTTCCCATAGAATTGTCCCTGGAAGCTGTGTTCAACATCACAACTTTTGTGGCATTTTTTTCTGAGCAGGAAACAAAATGTCACAGTAGCATGCTGTTCTTTTAAATTGGCCATCAAAAAATGAGGTTTGAGCAAAACTGCTTTTATGAAAAATTTTACTGTGACCAGAGATAACTTTTCCAGTCAATGCCACTGGGTGCACTGACTCAGAGTGAGTTGCTCAATGAACTCTTAGCAGGAAAAACAATGTATGCTCTGAAAGTTCTGCTCTGCCCAGTGCAATTCCGTTTTGGGGGGTACATTTCTAAAATGCACCCCCTTGTACATTTTACAAAGAGGATTATCTCAACAAATGTCATCAAATATATGATACCTAAATATACACTGAATAAATAAGTGCCCAAATAAGCAAACAAACGAACAAATGTTTGCATTTATTCTTTGCTTTGGGGACAAAGTCTTAATTTGATATGTTCCAGTTTCCTGGGACTTGAACCTGCCAGAATATGCCAAAACAGTCGAGTTACATGCTCTGATTCAGTTGAGTACAGTTTTTGAGTACAGATATCAAATACTGCTACACTTTGATTTTTGTAAGGCTAACTAACACTGAGCTCTACTATCTGCCTGCTTATGTCTTGTCCATTGTACTTAAAGTCAACCAGAAGGCAAGAAACATAATAGCTGAACCTTGAAAGATCTGCAGTGTGAATGTGGAATCTGTAAAATGCTGAGGCACCATTTTGGTGGGATGTGTGGTTCAATTCTGAGATACGTTCCTCAGTTTTCCTAGGTGAAAATTGTTTTCATTTTCTTCTCTCTTAGGTATCAATAATTTTTTTTGATTTTCCAAGTTTTGTATCATGCTAAGGAAAACCTTGATACTAAGTATATGAGGGATGTTTCTGTCCAAAGACACTCAGCTTTCTCATTCATAGACTGAGAAGTCCACTACTCATGGGTTGTTTTTGGTGCTGCTGTCTCTGCTGCCATCAGTCTCTGATACATCTTTGTTCACAGCCCTCTGCCTACTGGATTAAGGAGGCTCAGCTTGTAGGACTCTCAGGGCATAAATGGTGCGCTCCATTCCTAACTCTTCTGTAGGGATAGTGAGATCCTCCTTCCTGCTCTGTGGTGCTTATGGTCACTTTGGTTTGGAACTGACTCTGACACCTAACAACAACAACATTTTAAACCCAGTGGCATAGTTAGGGTTCAACAGACCCTATCTTCATGGTCTGGGTGTTACACAGTGTATGACTAGAAGAGATATGCCAAGTAATTTAAAGCAACATGGTATTTTTTAATATTACAAATAACAGCTTATTTTCTGCAAATTACATAAGTTTACAAAATATTACATTGGTATAAACTGTTCCCAAGTAATAGGGATTGGTACATATGGAAAAATATAAATGTATTTCTTGTAGTGATATTGGGCCAGTAATCCATTTCTATGTCATTAACAATTGCAAATTGTAGTGGCTTAGAACATGCTATTTACTCACGGCTCTTTAGGTCATCAGGTTAGGCTGGTCTCAAGGGGACGGTATTTCTGATCTCACTAGAATAACTCATGCAACTGCAATTATTTGAAGACTCAACTGGAAGTTGAGTCTATTGTGACCTAAGGTGATTACACATGTCCAGTAGTTGGGAATGACTGTCCAGTTTGTCTTTTTTGTAGGATAGCTCAGAGGAATTCTCAGAGCAGTCTTAGGTTAGAAAAAAATATGTATCTGAAGCTACAATCCCTGATGAGATGGGGTTCAGGACTGCAACATCATTACTTCCATTGCATTCTGTAAACCAAATCTGAGTTTCAAGGGCCTGCAGAATTTACATATTTTTAGATGGAAACATCAGCAAAGCACTATTGCATACATGTAGGAATAGAAGGAATTTATGCCCAGATTTTTGTAATTTATCATGATTTTTATAAGAAATTAGTTGTAAAACTAAGTTTTTAATTGTGAAGTTCTTTACAGCTACATAGCAACTTTTCATAGGAGGAATACTTGTCATGATATGGGATTGTTTTAAGCTGACTTGACTAGAGAAACAAATCCAGTGACACTCCTATAATGTGTAAGAAAGCCTTATATTAAAAAGTAATTATACATTAAGATAATATCCCAGCCCACTCCTACTCAACTCCATAAGTCTGATATTCATCCATAAGTCCCTCTTCAGACTCATGAAGTCACATGCAATGATGCAGAATTCAGGAAGATCACAGATCGGTGGGTGCAGAGTTGTGTGGATCCAAGGTCAGTGGAAACATTGCAGGACTCTGGCAGCTCTCAGGGTAAGTAGCAGAGAAACGGGGAGTGTGGGAGTTTTATAATCTGGTATCAATTTGAGAGAATTATGAGGGAGGGGTGGATTCTGGCCTGTCAATCAATATATAACCAATGAGGTCCCTCATGAGGCTTTCTCCTGAGAATTCTGGGAACTCCTGTATTTCCTCCTTGGAGGCTGGAGATACTTCTCTCTCTGTGTTCACTCCCTGAGAGACACCCTGGGAGCTGGAGAAGCCATGTGGACCTACTATGATACAATCTGCCTCTGGAGCCAGAGAAGCCACATAGAGATCCTTGCCAGCGCTGAGATGCTTACACTGCCATTGGATCCACAAGACTTCCAACCCACTGGCTTGTGATCCTCCTACATTCCACATCCTTGCATGTATTTCGTGAGTCTGAAGAGGATTTTATAGATTGGTATCAGACATATGGGTTAATATTGGATTTATGGACTTGATCTGGACTGCGCTGGGATATTTTCTCAATATTCAGTTGCTCTTGTATATAGACCTCTTTCTTATATACATATGAGTATTTTTGAATTTTTTTTTCTCTAGTCTACCTGGACTAACACAGGGAGGTTCCCAGAGTCTCCCAAATGAGAAGGCCAAGGCTATAAGGAGACACCATCAGGCTGTCTCTTGATTGACAGGCTGGATACCACCCCTATACTTTCATGCATCAAGTTGACTTAAATTTATCTAACCACATCAGGGATGAATTCTTCTGTAAGCTCATTATGCTAATTTCATTTGAGAGGCTACCTGAAAATACAAGTTTAGTAGTTTCATTGATCTCCGTATATCCATAATAGAGGGCAGGAGGAAAGTGGTGACTAAACAGTGCTTTGGAGAATTGACATGAAATGGACTTACTTGATCTTCAAATCAAATGGATAAAATTTGAATGGTTAAAACCTTGTCAGTTGATCCCCCCTTGATGCACACTGGAGTTGATCTGGTTTTCAACTCTTCCTGTATTTTGGGGTTTTGGGTTTGTTTGTTTATTCATCTTGGGGTTTATCTCAGATGCGTTATGTCATTGGGGGTCACCCTCCTGAATTTGGGTTATAAGTTTTTTGGTATATGACACCCAGGATTGGTGAAACCTATAGGGACAGCAAGCAGAATAAGGGCTTAAGTGGTCGGGGCTGGTGTTCCAGTGGTGGTGGTAGAGGGTGGTAGAGGGTGATTCCAAGGAATCCAGGAAGGCAAAGAATGGTTAGAAACTGATTGTGGTAGCAATTGTACAATTATACTTAATGTGATTGATTTCCCTCCTCCCCACCCAATGTACTGTAATCAAAAGTTTTCTTGGATTCAGATTTCTCTTTTCAATCAGACTTCTAATTTCATTTTAATTTTTCTACTATTTTGTTTATAAATATAGAAAATAAAAATGTGTTACTGAGCAACTGATGGTGTAATATAGACTGATAATTAGCATGTCAAAAGATTGCAAATAAAAGAGCTCTCATAAAATGTTTGGAAATGTAGATATAATTTATTCTATATTGAATTTTATCCCTAAGCATTTTCTCTTTACAATTATCATCAATTATTAAAATGTTAGATTGCCTTCAACTCTTGCAGTTAGCAGCCTGATCCATAAGCACTATGCCACCAGGGCCTCTTTGCCTTAAATTCTTAACTAAATCTGAAAGGGCCCACAGTTTTGCTTGGCAATATTATCACTTTCCCCTCAATTATTTTCCCACCATTCTAGACAATTAATTACACCTTCTCTTCTCTTCTAAATATCCTACCACATCATTCCTAATGACATATTTACAAACCTTATTACCAACTATTTTTAAATATCACCTGTATTGTCTGATTTCATCTGTTGCTCCATTTACTATCTGTTCCCCTGTTAGGTCCCATTTAAAGGGAAACCACTCTGAAGAGTTGTCTACACAGTTTGCCTCCACTTCTTCCTCTTCTATTTTCTTTTGAATCTACTTGACTCAAGATTTCATCTCCATCTGCACCACTTATTGGAACTGCTCTTTCCAGTGATCAAAAACCTCCATGCTAAAAAATCCAATAGTCATTTCTCTGTTTTGATTTATATTACTTAAAATACAGCAGTCTCGATGGATTACCTTTCTTAATAGATAACACTTTCTTCCTTTAAACATTTTCTTCACTTTAATTCCTGTATGCACACTCCTTCATTTTTCTTCTATATCACTATTTTTTTCATTCTCCATTTCTCCCTCCTCTGCCTCATCTATTAATGCTTCAAAGGGTTAAACACCAAGGCTATGCTAATGGTTTCTATCTAGATTTCTTCCTTACACATTAGGCTCATAAAATGCTTATTTGTCATCCCCTCGTGGATGTTTTTATCTTAATTTGAAAAGTTAGACTTCTAATTTTATCTCCTCTCCATCTCAATCTCCATCTCCTCCCACCTCTCCACCCCCTCCCCACCCATCTCAATCTCCATCTCTCTCTCTCTTTCTGTGGTGGCAGTGAATTTTTTAATCTGGCTCATTTAGCCAAAGTCTCTAACTCCCACCGAGCAACCTTTTCTTGCATGAGTCTTGGTAAGAAGGTGGGGAAAGAAAGTCATAGGATTCACCTGTGAGTACGTGTTAACAGAACTCATTATGATTGCTATTCTTCTGGGTATAAAATGAGTCCTCTAATAAAGATAAGGAGGTGATATTATTACCAGCAAGAGCCATGAGTGGAGCACGTCTTCTGGACCAGTGGTTCTCAACCTGTGGGTCGCGACCTCTTTGGGGGCAGGGGGTGTCAAATGACCCTTTCACAGGGGTCGCCTTATTCATCACAGTAGCAAAATTACAGTTATGAAGTAGCAATGAAAATAATTTTATGGTTGGGGGTCACCACAACATGAGGAACTGTTTGAAAGGGCCGTGGCATCAGGAAGGTTGAGAACCACTGCCCAGACCAGGAGAACCCTGTGTTTTGAACTCCCTTGATCCAGAGGACAGCTGTGTCAGCAGAGGAGCACAGCAGAGCCAGGAATCAGCGTAGGAGAACAAGTGGTGGACTCCAGCCCATAGAGCAAGTGAAGCTGAGTGCTTTGGTTCAGGAGGCTGGCTTGTTGAATAGGGTACCTCTGGACACCTATGGGCAAACCTGAGTTTGTTGACCCAAGATGCTGAGTGCCTTCAGGTGTGGCTTATTTGAGGCACATTTCTCTGGGCACTTAATTCAGGGAGGTGGTCTTGTTGACCCAGGAAGCTGGAGCTGAATGCCTTTTGTTGAGTCTAAAAGCAGAATGACAAGTGATTTGGGCATTTAGCAGCCCTGAAAGAATTTTGTAATATATATATTTCTCACCTACCTTGTAACCAGTTAACTTTCTTATAAATACTTGTTAATATTGTCTCTGAGTTCTGTGTGGCCACTGCAGTGAATTACAGAATGGAGATTTTTAAAAAGTAGAGAGAAATATGTGTCTTCTGTCATTCCTCTCACCCCCGGCCACACCCCATAAATTCCTATTATCTTCCCAATGTTGCCTAATGGCAACCTCAATCTATCATTTGATTGGCCATGCATTTTAATGCCATCTTAAAGTCCTGTTGTTTTGACATTCTCCATCCATTCCCAGCAAATTCCTTCTTCTCTACCTTCAAAATATATCTTTTATTTCCTCTTTTTATTCAATTTTTTGTTTTCTTTTTGTTTGGTCTTTGTTATTGTTAGTTTGCCTACCAATGTAAGATTGGCATGGAAGACAAGCTCAAGGAGAAAGCAACAACAGGACTCATGCTTCCGGGACTTGCGGGGAGGAGAAGATGGGGAAGGGAGCAGTGAGAAAACACCACCATAGACAGGGGAACAACTAGGGAATTGAAATTAACAATGAGGAGGACGTAGAAAACCTGGGGGTGTTGGAGCAACAACCATCCAGCTGAGAGGAATTACTAAGAGGTGGAAGAAGGGCAAGCATGATGGTGGATCAGGAGGAAGGTAATAGGAAACAGAGGAAAGATCTAGGAAGCAAAGCTTTGGATAAAGGTGTAAGCATAGGTGTGCACATATAAAAATACATTTATTCATAAAAAATAGTAGAGTTATTGGCCTATGTACATTTATTTATATGGCAATACACTGATGTAGTGGATGGACTTCAGGCCTCGGCTCAAGCCCTCCCTCAATGCAAGAACGCTGTTCTTAAAACATGGCATTCTGTGATGTTCACCCTCCTGGCACAATTGCTGAAGACAAAATGGGTGCATAAGCAAATGTGGTGAAGCAAGCAGATGGTGCCAAGCTATTAAAAAATATAGAGTCTGGGGTCTTAAAGGCTTGAAGGTAAACAAGCAGCCATCTGGCAGAGAAGCACAAGCCCACATGGAGAAGCACACCAGCCTGTGTGATCACGAGGTGTCAACAGGATTGGGTAACAGGCATAAGAAAACCCAAAACAAACAAACAAAAACCATATTGTTGAGAACAAGGTGGGTAGAAGCAGAGGCCTAAAACTCATCTGTTGAAAATAGGACATTCCCTCACAGAAGGGTCAGAAGGAAGGCATGAATCAACCAGGGCACAGTATAGCACCAATGAAACACACAATATTCCTCTGGTTCCCTGAGGCTTTCACATCTCCACCCCACCCCCACTATCATGATCCCAGTCCTGCCTTTCACTTGTGGGCTCAACCAGAGCATGCGCACAGGAATAGATAGGAGATAAGACCTCAAAACACATAGAATCCAGAAACAGGAATGGGAGTAGAGATACCATGAGGGTAGGGGGAAGGTGGGGAGAGGATGGGAGGGAGTATGGGAGAATGGCTCACAATGATGGAGACAGAAACACCACTCCCATCACCACTACCCCACCTCTGGGGACGAACAACAGAAACTTTGGGGGAAGGGAGAGAGTGGTCAGTGTAAGATATGAAAATAATACTAATTTGCAATTTATCAAGGGGTCACGGGGGTGGGGAGAGGGAGGGGATAAAAGTAGCTGGTAGCTGATACGAAGGGCTCAATAGAAAGGAAATGCTTAGAAAATAATAATGGCACCATATGTACAAATAAGCTTGATACAATCGATGAATGGATTGTTATGACAGCTGTAAGAGTCCCCCACCAAAGTGATCTTTTAATTATCTATATTATTATAATCTTTCTATATAATCTACATATAGATTCTCTCTATATAGCATCTATTATATCTGTAGAATCCATGTAATCAATGTCATCATTACAATTTACCTGTTGCAATAGTCCATCCCCACCCCCCATTGGTGTTTTTGGTACTCTTGCAAAGAGAGAATTTTCAAAATTAGAAGTCAGGCTGTTAAAAATCTATCTGCTTTTTATGTCACTTAGGCTAGAATCTGAATTCTTTGTGACCTTTTCTTACCTCACACCCACTGTCACCATCATGTCTCATTTAGAAGGACAATCATGTTCTCATAGTCTGTACACTTGGTCCCTTTCTCTCCCTGCAACACTCTTCCCCTGGATGTCTATGTGACTAACTTCCTTCCCTTCGTTTGTTTGCATTCCAATCTCTCCTTCTCTAGAATCACTCCCTGCCTACACTCCAGCCCCTTATTGTGCTTTACATCAGGGGAGCGTACATATCACGGACATCCTGCTCGAGTTCTTTTCCTCCTTCCCCTACTAGAATATAAACTCTATATATGGTCAATGCGGTCTTCATTTTTGTTCACTTTAATACTGTGTAGAGCCTCGTACATCGTAGGTATTCAATAAATACATGCTGAGTTAATTACGGTTGATTTCTGGGTTGTCTTCTATGTCTTTGGATCAGAATGTATTAAGTGGACTTAGGAATTTGCATTGGTAACACGTTTTTAGCATGGCATTTACTACTTGATATTTTTAAACCATTTATTATGTCAGGTGGTATGAAGTGATAGATTACTCAAAAATTTTTAGGAGGAAATTTAAAATATATGCAGCAGCAGGGGAATAAATATTGATTAAATTGTTGATGTTAATTAGAAAGTACAAATTTGATTATCACCAGAGACACTAAATGTTTTCCTTTTCTGAAATAATTGTTCACTTTCTTGTATGTTGATCAAACTCAAAAGACATTTGAGAGACACCTTGTATATATAAATATATATACACTTTGTTACGTAAGTATGATATCTTGATTTTCTATGCACTTTTATTTATAATGGGAAAACATGTGAATAATACCACTGATGAATAATATATTTTAAAGTAGAATTATTCTAAACATTTACTAGAAGAGTGTCCTTCTATACATTTTCATATGCCTCCACATGTTCTGTGATTCCCCAGCATAATTCTATCAATGTGGTAACGTTCCTATGTTTAAATACCTTTCTATTCCTAAAATATTTGCAACGAAATAATCTGTCCTTATTTGCTCCATAGATGAAGTATGGCACCAAAACAGATTGTTTTCCTGAATTAAGGGAAGTGAAACAAAGAGGCTATACCAGGAGACCACTTTGAATCTAATGATCTGTCCCAGAAATATTATGTTTTTCAGACTTTCCAGTTCTCAATGGCTCATCAAGCAATCTTTTTAAAAAATAAATTTGCACGGTAGTAGGCAAACAATAGAACGTCTGTCACTCAAGAAGATGCTTTTCAGAGAGAAATGTGATGTGCAGTTCTAATTTTTCTCAAAAATAACAGATGGGAGGTAGATTTTAGTTTATATTTCTAGCCATACCGCTAAGCCAAGAAAGCATTCATAAAACTATATGAATAACAGGATCTTAAAATAACCTTTACCCTCATATTTGCAAATAATCTAAAAGTCATTTTATTTCTAAGTGCTTTAATTCCCAGGCTGGTGATTCAAATAAGATGTAGGTAATTTGGGGCTTTGACAAGTCTCAGCAAAGGGGTACTAAGCCATGATGTTGGTTCGAAAAAATAACTCACCTTCCAGTCTTTTTCTCTTTATTATTTTTCAATTCTTATTTTTAAAATTGTTATCATATATTTTTCTCTAACATATTCCTCTGTATAGTGATGGTGGTGTGGAGTAGTTGAAGATTCCAAACTTAGTCTCTACCGATTATTGAATGAGAGTCTTCTGAAGTCTCCAAGCCTGTCTCGTTCAACGAACTCATCTAGAAAAGAAAGAAACAGAATTTACTTCATTCTGCACAGAGGGAATGGAGTAAAAAAATGATTATAGTGTTCTTTACATAGTGCCAAACATGCTCAAACAACGACTATAATTTATTTTTACTTTTTATAAAAACAGAATCATACTTTATATGCTCTTCTAATTTGATTCATTTTTAATTGAATGATGTATCATAATTTATATGCCCATATTATTGAAAGGCTCCCATAACAGCCTCCTTTTACCTATAATTCTAGCACTTATCTTTGTGTTTGATTTAGCATGCGATCAAGAAATACTTAAGTAATGTGAACACATGGATCAACAAATGGATACATTTTACACAACATGAGTAAAGGAGGACAGTACTCCCCAGGGTTACAAATATGGGATTTACTGCAGGAGAACTGGGAAATCAGAGCAGGCAGAGTCACCCAGTCCATGGTGGAGGGCAGATAATCAATGTTCTCTAAGGACTGGAGCAAGTGCTTCAGATGTGCTCTATTAGAATCCTGTGGGAACGCAACAGTGACAAGGGGCACATTTGTTCTCTAGACTTAACCAAAGATGTGCTGGAGCTTCTTATGTTATGATTTTTTTTCACCTCAAGCAATCAGTATTGTGGGTAATACAGTCCACCATGATCAAACTGAAAGAAAAAAAAAGTCTTTTTTTTTTTAAAAATCTTCTCTGTGTTGCTCACAAGTGTTCTCTTGGGTAAATCACCCATCTGCTCTGTGTTTTAATTTCTTCCTCTGTGAAAAATAGGAGCTGAATTAGTCGCTCTCTGATGTTTGTGGTGGTTGCGTTCTATGTCCACTAGATAGTATCCCTGTGGAACTAGGGGTGGAGTCCAACGTGCCAACCAGGGCACAGACTGGCAATGTCTTCTTGGGCACGTGAACACCTCTCTTGCGCCTGCCCTTCTTTGCTTCCTGCTGGCAGGGAGTGCATGTCTGGCTGTTGGCTTGACAGCCTGTGTGGCTTGCCAACCTTGAGACCTGTGGTGACTTGCCATGTCCTGGGGGATCTTGGATCCACACAATCCAGCATCCACTAGCGTAGGTCCACCCATGCCTCCCAGCTTCCCACTTCACCTTCTCACGTCATCTGCTTGGCAGCTATGTGAGGCCAGAGGACTCCAGCTAGCCTCACACCCATCGACTTGAGTTAGACTGAGCTTGGTTATTTATTATTTTATTTTTTTAAATGTCTACACTAATCTCACACAGATTTTCTCTTCTGGTTTCATATTATATTATATTATATTATATTATATTATATTATATTATATTATATTATATTATATTATATTATATTATATTATATTATATTATATTATATTATATTATATTATATTATATTATATTATATTATATTATATTATATTATATTATATTATATTATATTATATTATATTATATTATATTATATTATATTATATTATATTATATTATATTATATTTATTATATTATATTTATTATATTATATTTATTATATTATATTTATTATATTATATTTATTATATTATATTTATTATATTATATTTATTATATTATATTTATTATATTATATTTATTATATTATATTTATTATATTTATTATATTTATTATATTTATTATATTTATTATATTATATTATATTATATTATATTATATTATATTATATTATATTATATTATATTATATTATATTATATTATATTATATTATATTATATTATATTATATTATATTATATTATATTATATTATATTATATTATATTATATTATATTATATTATATTATATTATATTATATTATATTATATTATATTATATTATATTATATTATATTATGTTATGTTGTATTATATTGTATACACTTTGTAGTTTAGATTTTAATGTTTAGGATTGTGATGTATTTTAATTTAGTACATACAAATGCTTTGTGAGATGAGGTTTTTGGCTTAGTTTCAGGCATGTAGTATTTAATTGTTCCAGCACAATTCCCAGGGGAAAAAAAATCCCTTCATTTCTCTCATTGAATGACCTTAGCTCCTTTATCAGAAACAATGGTTAAGTGTTTGGTGGCTAATTAAAAGTTTAGGGGTTCAAGGCCACCAATGGCCCCTAGAAAGAAGAGAAGGTGATCTATCATGTAAAAACGTAATAAAACGTGCTGACTCCCAGTAAACCCATCGAACAGAGCTCAACTGCCTCACAGGTTTCCAAGGCAGTAACATAATTATGGAGGCGGACTGCCACCGCTTTCTCATGTGGAGCAGTCGGTAGATTAAAAACGGATGACTATTTGGTTAGCAGTTAGGCTTTTTAACCACTGAGACACAGGTGTTCACACTTATATACAGTACAGCCTAGGAAATAGAGAGAGAATCTACTCTGCCCTACAGGCCCACTATGAGTCAGAACTTACTTGATGGCACACACATGTGCAAATGGATGTATCTCTAGAAACTGTAGTCTGTTTGATGGATACACCAACCCATTCTTATTCCATTAGTCTATATACTGAGCAATTAATCAGAGAAGCTGGATTAGAAAATTAAAAATACAGATCGGGACTAGAGAAAGGTTTATTAATAACCTATAATATACAAATGATACCTTACTATCTGAAAGTAGGAAGCACTTTTTAATGAAGATCAAGAATTTTAGCCTTCAATATGGACTACAATTCAATGTAAAACCAGAAAACAAACTCACTGGCATCGAGTCCATGCTGACTCATAGTGACACTGTAGTGTAGAACTGCCCCTGCGGCTTTCTGAGACTGTAACTCTTCATGGGAATAGAGAGCCTCATTCTCTTGCACTCAATGTAAAGAAGACCAGCATCATCATAACTGAACCAATAGTTAATATCATGATAAATAGAACAAACATGGAAGTTGTCAAGGATTTCATCTTGCTTGATCCATAATCAATATTTGTGGAATCAGCAGTCAAGAGATCAAAAGACACAGTACACAGGGTAAATCTGCTGCACGAGGCTTCTTTAAAATTGCTAAAAACCCAGGATGTTATTTTGAGAAATTGGATGTGCCTAACTCAAATCATGGTATTTTCAATCTACATCAATCTACTCACCTCATATGAATGCTAAAGTTGGACATTGAATAAGGAGTGCTGAAGAAGATTTGATTTATTTTAATTATAGTGCTGGCCAAGAATATTGAAAGTACCAGGGACTGCAAAACAAAACAAACAAATTTGTCTTCGAAGAAGTCCAGCTAGAACGCTCCTTAGAGCCAACCTAGTGAGACTTTGTCTCATATGCTTTAGAGTTGTTAGGAGATAATAGTCTCTGGAACAGGACAGGGCAAAAGAGGGACACCCTCATGGAGATGGATGGACACAGAGGCTGCAACAATGGGCTCAAACACAAGAACCGTTGAGGACAGGCACAGGACGGCTAGTGTTTTGTTCTGTTGCACATAAGTCAGAACCAACTTGTTGGCACTGAAAGTTATTCTTACACCACACCACTACCACATGGCTTTGAGAATTGTAGTTTTGCTGTAATTATTAAATCAGTACATGTAAGTGGTCCATATTTTTTGGTTATTTTTTTTTATTCCATAAGCTGGCTATCTGCATTTTTCATTTCTTTTCTGCTAATTAAGTCTATAAATTTCCCCTTGAGCACTGTTTTAAATATATTGTTCAAATTTTGATGTAGAATATTTTAAAATCCATTAATTTAGTGTAGTGAAAATTTTCCTTTTTGATTCATTCTTTGATCTAAATATTGTATAGAAACTTGTTAAATAGCTAAGTATTTTGAAATTTCCCAGATGCTAATTTCAGATTTTATGTATAATTAGCAAAAAATACTGTTGCTGATTTTAATTATTTTATATAGTCTTAATATATTTTGTGATGTAGAGAATTCTATTTTATTGGTAAATATTTTTTGAAGAGTTAAACGAATCTGAAGTTTGCTGTTATTGGAAAGAGTGTTGTGTAGACCTTAATTCGATGTAGTTGTTGATGGTGCTAACTTTTATATTTTATCTGCTGTTCCTAACCACTATTGAGAGAGACTGTTCAAATCTAGACAATTTTGGATTTGCTCATTTCTGATGTTCACAATGCTTGGTTTATTCCGTGAGTTTTAAAGATTTGGTAATGAATGCACACATCCAGAATACTGTCCTAATGAATGACATAATACATGCAAAAAATGTCTCTCTTCAATGCTAAAAGTATTATCTATTTTAAAATATACTTTGTATAGAACAAATATAGACATTCAACTTTATTCTGATTAATATTTGTCTAGGAGATATCTTTACACTTTTTTAGTTCATTTAGTTACCCCTGCCCTGCCTCCCCCCTCACCTTTCTAACTGTATTCTGTAGAAAGAAGACACTCTCCGCAGTCTTTATTAAGGAGTACACTATAAAGGAATGACAGTGATATGGATAATAAAATGCATTGTGACTTGATGTCCATCTGGGATAGTCTAGGGAGGGATTGTTTTTCCAAGTATTTGTCCATGTCTTCCAAGTTGTTGAATTCATTGGAGTACAGACCTTCGTAGTACTGGGTAATTTTACTTTTGATTTCATTGGGGTCCATTGTAATGTCCCCTGTCTCGTCCATCATCCTTGCTATTGAAATTTGCTCCTTCCTGTCTTTGGTTAGTTTGCAAGTGGTCTGTTAATCCTTCCAAAGAACCAACTTTTAACTGCGTTAATTTTCCCCGTAGTTTCTTATTTTCTCTCTCATTAATCTCAGCCCTGACTCTTATTGGTTCTCTTCTTTTGCTATTAGTAGGATTGTTCTACGGACTCTGCTCTGATGCTGTAAGTTTTGTGTCAGCATATCATTCATAAGTCTCTCTTCCTTTACCATGTGTGCATGTATTGCTAGCAAACTTTCTCTTATAGCGGCATTTGCTCTGTCCCAAAGGTTTTGGTATGTTATGTTCTCATTCTCACTGGTTTCTAGAAACTTCCTAATTTCATCTCTGATCTGGGCCAGTTCCCACTGCTTTTGTAATAAAGAGTTATTCATCCTCCAATTGTTTTCCCTTGTTTTCTTAATTATTCTTTTGTTGATTTACAGCCTTATGGAATAGTGGTCAGAGAGAGAAGTCTATAATCTCTATGTGCTTGAATTATAGATTCAATTTATCTCATCCATTTGTTCTTGTATTTCCTTTTGGTTCATGGACATTATCTCCTATCATTTCATCATTTTCCTGTATTGCTTCCCCTTGTATCCTATATGACTATAAGCAGCAATTTCGTCTGTGGCAGATCCGTGTGTGCTTCTTCTATGCATGCTGTGGGCTTCAGGACTTCTGACATTGCCTTTTGTTTCTCCTGTTATTTTTTGTTGAGGTTGTTGGGGTTGATTGCCGTTTGCATTGTGTTGTTTTAGAGGAGCCCTGAGGCATTTTCCAGAGAGTTGACCAGCACTTGGCTCTCTCTTTGGGAGTCCTGTAGGAATGTTTCTTCAAACTACCTGTAACTAATTTCACTGTGGGTTGGGAGACTGCTTTTTCCTCCTTTGGTTTCCATCTGTCCCCAGCCAACCAGAATTCAGTTATTTGTTTGGGCAAGTTGGACAGTCCTCTTAGGAGACACTGGTTGGGTGGTTGCAGACCCACGAGAACGGCGCTGCACTGGGTGATCTCACAGGAATGGTGGTGTGGACCACATTGGCTTGGGGTTCCTCCGAGGGCATGCAGGGGTGCCTGCCGCAATGGGAGTGCTGCGGAGGGCAGGGGGTATGTCCACTTTGGTGCACAGCACTGTGGATGGTGGGTGGATGGCCCTAGTTGGTAAGATATCCTTTTAAGTCTGGCAGAAGTCCCCGCTCCCCAGCCATGTGGAGCACTGTGGAAGGTGGGCAGAGTTTCCCCCAGCCAAGTGGAGCACCCCAATGGGCAGGAGTTCCCCCAGCCACTTTAAGGGCCTTGGAAGGTAGATGGTATTTCCCTAGCTGTGTGCAAGGCCTCAGAGGGCAGGAGCTCGGGTGTACTTAGCCTGGGCAAAGGGGAGTGGCCTGGAGTCTGGTAGTGGCTTATGAGAGGAAAGAGAATAGAAAAAAAAAAAGCAAAAACTGAGCCCGTTGAGACTGTGGAATGTGGGGAGAGAAAAGAGAAACAAAGTAAAGAAATAGCTGAGTCCTGATCACTTGACCATGGGGTGGGGTGGGGGTGGGGGGCTTAAGCCCTGCCCAGAAGGCTGCACGCTGTGGTTGTGCTGAAGCAAAGACCTTGGGCCAGCCAAAAGGGCCCGGCTCTGCCCAAGACTGAGGCAGGGCTAAGATTTAGAGTTAGCTGGCCTCGACTGTGGTAAGCCAAAAGCCCAACGCTCTTCAAAACCTAGTGCATCTGCGTCTACTTATCTTCATGAGGCTCCTCCTGTGTTTAGAATGTTCACAATTTGCATAATCAAAGGTTTCGAGTCTCTCATCTTGCTATTTATTCATTTGGTATGTATATTTTGTTCTTCTGGATATACTTTTGCTTGAATAAACTGAGTATTGTTAGTATTGTATTTTATAGTTCATACTATGGTTTTTCAGTTACAACTTTTCTTTTTTAGTGGCTTATGAAGGCTTTACAACAGGCATCTTTCCTCATCTATTCTTTGTTGTTTTTCTTCCTTTTGGATTAATTGTATTTTTTACTATTCTTTTTTTAATCTAATTTGATAACTCATTAACTAAGTTTTCAAGTACTATCAACTACTTAAAATATAGTATAAGAAGCTTAGACTAGTCTATATCTCTCTACCACATCCCGTATTAGCATATTAATGTGGATGCTGGGATGAGCTCAAGGGGTTTGCTTTCACAGCCTGGTAGGACTAATCTCGGGAACTCACGATTGCGAACAGGTGAGACTTTCTGCACAGTGAGGACTTTTGCGGACTGGGAAAGAGACATGAATAAACAGGAACTATTGAGGAATGTGTGATGATTAAGGTTACAATTGAAGCAGGGAGACTTGCTAACCTCATGACTAAGTTTAGTTACAATTAAAACTTTTCTGAGCATGCATTTTTTTCTGGAACTTATCATATTTGTTTCAGAATATTGTTTTGAGAATTCTCTGATTTACATGAAAGCACTTTTAAAATAATAATAAAATACTTAAAAATTTTTGCTTTGATAGTAGTTATGAGGAGTGTGTCACAACAATATTTAAGGTGACATTGCAGAGGGAGACTGGCAGGAGATGTAAGTTTGTGAATATAAGAGTTTCCTTATGAGTCAGAGTCAAATCACAAAGTAGCTGATATTTGGCCTGCTGGCTTATAGCTTGAAGACTTAAAATATTGCTTCAACCCAAAATGCTCCATTAAGCATTTCTGTAAGATAAAATAAGCTTTGATTTAAGAGGTCATGATAGTTTCCTTCAATTGACCTGACGCATTTCTCCTCTATTGACGACATTGAGGAAAGTATGAATACTTTCTCATTTGGGTTTTAGTTTTACTCTAATTATATTGTTTAATTAAAAGTTTTCTTTTCCCTTTAAAATATCTAAAGTACTTCAAATATGAAGCCAGTTGGATGAATACTATGCTGCAGAATCTCATAAGTGTTTTGGTAGATATATTTTATTTAATTGAAATATTTTTGAATAAATATTCCATGCATATGAAAAATCTGTCAAAATGTGCAAAAGTATCAGGTGAAAAATAAGCTTATGTTAGCCAATATTCAAGATATCCTCCCTGGAGGCAACTGCTGTCAGGTTCTTATATCTCTTTTCAGAGGTGATGTATTTATAATGATTATAAACATGTATACATTTTTAAATACACAAATTCGGCATTTTTTTTGTTGACTTTACAATCTGTCTTGGAGACTAGTTTCATAGTAAATGGGATACAGTAAATTATAAAGAATGTTCTATTTTATGGATATTCAAAAATATGTAAATGGTTCTCAACTGACAGCAATTCAGACTTTGGGGTATTTGCTGTAACCAGCTAGGCTATATCTCCAAGTATGTTTTGTTTTCTACACAAGAGAGTCTTTCTGTAGAATAATTTGCTAGAAATAGTTCTGCTCGGTCAAAAAAACAGATTTCAATTTTTGAAATCTATTACCCAATTGCCTTCTCTAGATGCTCTACCAATTTAGACTCCCACCAACCTTTGCAAACCCAGTATGTTATCAATTTTTAGCATCTTTGCCAATGTGATAAGTGAAGAGTAGAGGCTGTAGCATTTTTTATTTGAATTTCCTATTAGGAGCACACATGCTGTCACACTGTGGAATAGGTTCATTGTAAGTTGAAAAGTAGAAATAACTTACCAGGAAAAATATCTTTTAATAATAATATATCCAGATTGTTTTAGGAAAAACCCCAACTTGCAGGGATTACAAAGTGATTAAAATACATTCTTATTTTAAAAACTTTAAAGAGACAAAAATAAGGAACAACCTTGAAGAGCACAACCTTGTGTTCTTGGGTCTCTCAGTGGCTAAGCTTCCTACCATCATGCTGCAGATTCCAACTATTTTTGTATTTTCCCTTTCATGATGTTTTATGATTCTTACCTATAGTGCAGAGATGGTTAAAGGTTAGAATATTTTAAAGATTTTTAAATCTTTAAAAAGATTTAAAAGGGAAATTTTGGAAGAAATAATTAATGGGAATTCTATCCTTCGTTTTCCCTAAAGATCTGTAAGGAATAAGAAGGGACTATTTAAAGGGAAGTATTTGTTGTTTTACAAGACCTCATTGAGTTTTTTCCTTATGCAAATGCTATTTATTTTAATCTCCAAGACAACTTTCCAGAATGGTACTGCCATTTGTTATTGAGGTCAGAGGGGTGAAGCAGTTTTGTAAGCAAACGCAGCTAGTGACCGAATTAGATTCTGATTTCAAATTCATCTCAGGGCAAAACTCTGCTTCTTCCACTTGGAACATTTTATTTGCCCCCATGTCTTGCTACTCAGAAAGAATTAATCCACTGTCATCGAATTCTGTCTCATAGCAACACTACACAGGGTTTAAAAACTCACTGTCCTTGAGTCGATGTCAATACCTTTAAGGCTGGGTAGAACTGTGCATTTTTGAGACTGTGGTTGTTTATAGAGTAGAAAACCTATGGAGGGCCTGGAGGTTTTGAACTGCTGGCCTTGAGAATAGCAGATCAACGCCTAATCATTATGCCACCAGAGCTACATGCACAGTTTTGGGGGTTGTGAATCTTTGCAGAAAAGGTAGCCTCTACTTTCTCCCTTGGAGCAGCTTACCATCAGGCTCACTTGGGGAAAGGATTAGTCAGCCTGTCTGTGAAAGTCCTTCCAGGCTTTTAACCAATGTGACGCTCACAGAAGTAGACATGGTATTCAAGTGTTGGTACATATGAAAATATAAGTTATGTGGGTTTAACAGATTACTTCAAATAAGTAAGAAAACTTGCAGCTACTTGTAGCTCAGTGATTGAGAAACTATTTTTGTTGACCTTTGTTTCTAGAGTATCTTGCCCAGGGGAATTTCAGTAGAAAGTATCCCCTGAACCCCAAACTCATTGCCAGGAAGTTGATTGTGGTTCATAGCGACCCATAGGGCAGAGTAGACCTGCCCCCTTGGGTTTCCAAGGCTGTAAAACTTTATGTTGGCAGAAAGTCTCAACTTTTTCCTGGGTCTCAACTATTACTCTGTGGTCAGCAGTACAACGATGCCACTGGAGTGCTAAAGTAAGGGTGAAGAAGGACCACCTGCACTGGTTTCAACACACCTGTACAAATTCACGGTCACACTTAGGAACTGATCTTATGTGTACCTGGGGGTTGCCTGTATTGCCTAAAGTCATCTAGCTTATGCTAAAGTCGCATTATTTTATCCATATATATTAATAATGAGAAGCAAGAGGATTAATTAGTCTTTGTATTCAAAAGATTCACATATTTAATCCAAATGAATTGTAAATTTCTCTCAGTGCATGAGCTAGGTTGGATTATGCCTAATAGATTAATGAGTAGATTATTTTATACTTAGAGGTATGACTAAGAAAAACAATGGTAAAAGTAATTAAAAACCAAAATATCAAGAGGGAATTCATACACTAAAGAGTTTTTTTGTCTTATGTAGCATGACTAAGTATCTTGGAAAGAAAAATGCAAATTATTTCTAAATTGATTTATTTGTAAAGGAAAAAATACACCAGCATTATGTCATTAAGATATATTAAAATTTCATTTATCCAGTTGATTGTTAAAGATTAGGTCAATTAATTTAGGTGGTAAAGTCACTGGATTTATAAAAAGTTGAAAAATAATTAAGAATTATTAAAAAAAGAAGTATTGTGAAAACATCTCCTATTTCAATAAGTTCAGAATATTATTACCTATGGGAGAAGAAGGAAAACTCTATGACAATCACATCCATTCAGGAAATGTCCAAATCACACATACATCCATGGCCACATAGGGTTAACATAAAGTTCAGAAATCATGATTGTGGAACAGAACTCAGGCAGCAGTTCCTGTACTCAAAATGTGTATCTCAAGTCTCTTGTACATAAAATGCTTATGTTGCGAAGCGTATACCAGAGCAATGTGTGACTTATAATACATAGGCCATGACACGCATAATAAACACCTGTTGCTGTCTTATTTATGTCTTTAATTGTACTTCTATCTAGAATGTTTATCAGTGTTTGCCTCAATTTAAAGACAGCAGCATACAGTCTCGTGTATTGTGTCTCCTTAGAGAGCTGTTGTGTTATCTCCCTGTTTATTTTATTTTGAAAATGTCATGAAATGTATCATGGTTCTCAAATGAACCTAACACAGTGATGATGATAATAGCAGCACTACACAGAGGAGGCATCCACTTGGAAATGAAACAAAAGGTTACTCAACAATACCAACGTGGTAACTCAAGGAACACGACTGCTTGCAATATAGACATGTCACATTCGACAATCACTGATATTCAAGAGCAAAACCAAAACATCCACCAAGTTATTCATATTTGGCTTCCTAAAAACTACAAGGCTAATGAAAATATGAGAGTAAACTCTATTAGATAAAGAAAAATTCCTAGTGATGTGGATTGAGGCTCAAACATAAAAGTGAATCCCTGTCAGCCGATGATGATTACTGGTAACTTATGAAGGTGCTTAGAGGTTCATAAAGAAAAAGTTGGGCTGGACTAAAGTATGTGTCCACACATCATCCGAGTAGCATGAATACCTGGAGCACAGACTGTTTTATGGACCATAAGAGATAGATCACACTATTACTCCATCTCTCAATCCCTTCTAGGACAACCACAGTAGAGAAAGAGTAACGACAGAGAGGAAAGAAAGGGGTATATAAAGCTCTGTTCTCCTAGTATCTGTAATGAATACAATTAGGATTTAAGAAAGTTTTAAAATAACTCAAATTCATACCCATCTATTCAAAGGTTCAAGCTATAAATTAGATTTTTTACTTTAGGTTGAAATGTTTTATAGAGCTAGTTATGTTAAATATTCAATATTAAGAATAATTTGGAAAATATAAGAATTACCATAGAGCTATGAATTTTTCAATGTTAGACTAATACTTCACTAGTTTCTATGAATTCTAAAGTAAGCAGATCATCTTAGAGGTGTCAAAAATATAATAGTCTAATAGGATCATAAATATTGTTTGTGGAACTAGCTTTAAAATATACTGAAGTAAGAGGCAATTTGCAGTTTTAAAATCTTGGCAAGAATATATGGTGAGAATGTATGGATGTGCTTTATACAATTGATGTATATATATGTATGGTTTGTGATAAGAGTTGTATGAGCCCCTAATAAAATATATTAAAAAAAGAAAATGATTAGGGCAAAGAATGTACAGATGTGCTTTATACAATTGATGTATGTATATGTATGGATTGTGATAAGAGTTGTTTGAGCCCCTAATTTTAAAAAAAGAATATATGGTGATAAAATGACAAAAATCAAGTTTCAATAAAATGTATTTTCTATTTTAAAATATTAATATGAGAATAAACAAGGAAAATACAGATAAATTCATTTTGGTAAAATAGAGGCTTCTGACATATTGATAATTTATGTTTATTATATATATATATTTCTAATCATTTTATTAGGAGCTCATACAACTCTTATGAAAATACATACATACATCATTTGTATAAAGCACATTTGTACATTCATTGCCTTCATCATTCTCAAAACATTTGCTCTCCACTTAGGCCCTTGGCATCAGCTCCTTATTTTTCCCCCTCCCTCCCCACTCCCCACTCCTTCATGAACACTTGATAATTTATAAGTTATTATTTTGTCATATCTTGTCCTGTCCGACATCTCCCTTCACCCACTTTTCTGTTGTCCATCCCCCAGGGAGGAGGTCACATGTAGATCCTTATAATTGTTTCCCCCTTCCCAACCCACCCTCCCTTTCCTCTCCCAGTATCACCACTCACACCACTGGTCCTGAAGGGATCCTCTGCCCTGGATTCCCTGTGTTTCAGTTCCTATCTGTACCAGTGTACATCCTTTGGTTTAGCCAGAATTGCAAGGTAGAATTGGGATCATGATAGTGTGTGTGTGGGGGGGGGGGGGGGGAAGTATTTAGGAACTAGAGGAAAGTTGTATGTTTCATCATGGCTACATCACATCCTGACTGGCTCATCTCCTCCCGAGACCTTTCTGGGCTCATCTCCTCCCCAAGACCCTTCTGTAAGGGGGTGTCCAGTGGCCTACAAATGGGCTTTGGTTTTCCACTCCACACTCCCCCACTCATTCACCATGGTAAGATTTTTTGTTCTGATGATGCCTGATACCTGATCCCTTAGACACCTCGTGATCACATAGGCTGGTGTGCTTATTCTATGTGGGCTTTGTTGCTTCTGAGCTAGATGGCCGCTTGTTTACCTTTAAACCTTTAAGATTCCAGAGGCTATCTCTTTTGTAAGCTGGGCACCATCAGCTTTCTTCACCATATTTGCTTATTTACCTGCTTTGTCTTCAGCGGTTGTGTCCGGAAGGTGAGCATCATAGAATGCCAGTTTAATAGAAGAAAGTTTTCTTCCATTGAGGGAGTACTTGTGTGGAGGCCCAATGTCCTTCTGCTACCTTAATACTAAACCTATAAATATATGCACATAGATCTATTTCTCCGTCCTAATATGAAAATATATTTACATATGTACATGTCTTTATCTAGACCTCTATAAATGCCCTTTGTCTCCCAGCTCTTTCCTCTATTTCCTTTGACTTTCCTCCTGTCCCACTATCATGCTAAGTCTCCACCAGGGTTTCAATAATTCCTCTTGGTTACATTACCCTTGATCATGCCCTACCAGGCCTCCCACACCCTCCTCATCACCGATTTGGGTCACTTGTTCCCTTATCCCTGGGTTTGTTAACATCACTCCCTTTCCCCCCACCTCCCCCTCTCCTATGTCCTCCCGGAGCTATCGGTCCCGTTGTTTTCTCCTCCAGATTGTTCATCCAGCC
The DNA here is from genome assembly GCF_050624435.1 of Tenrec ecaudatus. Lineage (NCBI taxonomy): Eukaryota > Metazoa > Chordata > Mammalia > Afrosoricida > Tenrecidae > Tenrec > Tenrec ecaudatus. Next base: position 95,923,914 of record NC_134536.1, read on the forward strand.
TATTTTATTTAGACAGACCTGTGGAGATAATAACATGCACAAAAACAAGACAGAGCAAAACCAAGCAACAATATACAACAAAACAACAACAAACCAATGACAAAACAAACAAACAAAACAAAACGCAACAAGAAAGAAAAGCTTGTAGTTAGTTCAAGGACTGTTTGTTGGCCTTAAGAGTGTTTTCCATCCAGTCTGTTGGGGCACCTCGCCCTGGCCCCAAAGTCTACTTTCAGCATTTCCTGGGGACCTTGCTGCTTCATTCCCTTGTTGTTTTGTTGCACCCCCTTACTGTTTTGCTTTGGTGAGACAGGAGAAGATCGGGTGCAATTCTCACACTGTGTCTCTGGTGTTGTCCCCGGTAGGGCTATAGGTCAGTGAGGGGCATCATGTCTCATCGTGGGGCAGACCATGTGGTCCTCTCTGTGAACTGGCTCCACTAATTGGGAAGATGGTCCTCACGGCCAGGTTGGTCAGGATGTGCTTCACTCTCTCCTCCTCCCCCTTCATCTGCTCCTATGTGCTCCGATCAGATATGTCCCTCTCTTGGAGCTGCAGATTCAATGCTGTCCTTTGAAATAAATTCTTCTGGGGTGAGGGGCAGGTGTCCACTTAGTAGTTGGGATTGGGGCTGACCCCCCCACACACCTGCACTGGTTCTATACTCCATGCTGGCATGTTGTATTCACATCTTGGAGCACTGGGTTGAAGTCTGATCCCTCTTTCCCTGTGGAGATATCAACAATACCCTCCCCTTGGATGGGTTAGTGCCCTGTGCCCTACTACCTATTTCTTTATTGTTATTATTATTATTTTATTTTCCCCAACTCCTTTTTAGTTGTCTACCAGTGTGTCCCTGTATTTGGTCTGGTCCCTGCCATATTAACTTGTCCGCACCCCAGGAATGTATGTATACAGTCGCTTTTCCCCTTTGCCCCTTTTGCATGTTTTTAAGCTTACCTCAGCGGACTCATGTTGTCCTCATCCTTTTCTGTTTGGCTTTCTTCGCTTAGCATGATTTCCTCCAGTTCGTCCATACAGTGATGTGCTTCATAGGTTCATCACTGATTTTTAGAGATACATAGTACTCCATTGTGTGTCCACAGCTTTTTAATCCAATCATCAGCTGATGGAAATTTGGATTGTTTTCAGCTCCTTGAACTTGTGCCGCAATGAACATTGGAGCACAGATGTCTGGCTTTGGTTTGTTTCTTGCCTTTTCTCAGTATATGCCCAGTAGGGGGATTGCTGGGTCATATGGTAACTCTATTTCCATCTGTTTTAGGTATCGCCAGATTGATTTCCATAGTGGCTCTACATACTTACAGGTTCACCAGCAGTGGGTGAGAGTTCCAGTCTCCCCACAACCCCTCTAACACTTGTTGCTTTCTGATCTTTTGAATTAGGCTATCTTTGAGGGTGTCAGGTGGTACCTCATTGTTGTTTTAATTTGCATTTCTCTTATGGCTAAAGATCAGGAACATTTTCTCATATGTTTGTTCAGGTCCTTTGCCCAACTCCTCAGTGAGCAATTCGTTGTTTACTTTTTGGAAGCTAGCAGAGTTCTATAGATTTTAGTAATAAGGCCTCTGTCTGATGTGTCATTGTTAAAGATGTTTTCCCTGTCTGTGGACTCTCTTATTACTCTCTTGGTGAATTCTTTTGATGTACACAGGTGTTTTACCTTCAGTATATCCCATTTGTCAATTTGTGCCTCCTTTGTGTTTCCTTCCCTATTTCTGATAGCCTATGTATTCCCTGTGCCAAAGTTCTCAAGTTGGTCCCAATTTCCTCATTGATGGCCCTAAGAGTTTGGGGTTAACTTCAAGGTCTGTGATCCACATTGAGTTTATTCTTGTGCATAGAGTGAGATAAGGGTCTGGCTTCACTTTTTTCTGCAGGTAAATATCCATTTTTTTTCCAGCACCACTTGTTAAAGAGGGCATCTGCTTGCCATTGGATATATTTTGGGCCCTTATCAAAGATCAGTTGTCTGTATGCTGATGATTTTATTTCTGGGTTTTTAGTTCTTTTCTATTGGTCTGAGTATCTTTCATTGTACCAATACTATGAAAAGACATCAAAGGGATTTGTCTGGGAAAGGAAGTGGTGAAACTATCGTTATTTGCAGATGATATGATTTTATATATGGAAAATCCCAAAAGCTCCACAAAGGGAGTATTGGAAGCAATAGAGGAGTTTGGCAGAGTGGCAGGATATAAGATCAACAAAAAGAGGTCCATTGGACTATCATACACATCGGAAAAGGCCACAAAAAACGGAGATAAAAAAGGTGGTACCCTTCACAATAGCCAAACACAAATGGAATTATCTAGGGATATACCTGGCTAAAAGAACAAAAGATCTATATGAGGAAAACTACAGAACAGTATAACAAGAAACCAAGAGCGACCTCAACAAATGGAAGTATATCCCACGCTCATTTATTGAAAGACTCAATACAGTCAAGATGTCAGTTCTGCCAAAGGTACTATATAAGTTTAATGCAATCCCAATACAATTACCCTTATCTTTCCTCAAAGAAATGGAAAAACTGATTACCAACTTCATATGGAGAGGGAAGTAGCCCAGCGTTAGCAGAGAACTCCTCAAGAAGAAGGACACAGTGGGAGGGCTTGCGTTACCTGACTTAAGCACACACTATACAACCACCATTGTCAAAACTGCATTCTGAAAATTTCTCTCTGTGGCAGCTCAATGCCTGATTCTTCTATGCATGTCATTATGTTCAGGGTATCTTCTGCCATTGCCTTTTGTTTCTCCTGTTTTTCGTTGAGGTCGTTGGGGCTGATGGCTGTTTGCATTGCATTGTTTTAGAGGAGCCAGGTGCCATTTTCCAGGGAGTGGAAGAGCACTGGCTCTCTCTGGGAGACTTGTAGGAGTGCTTCATTGAACTGCCTACAGCTAATTTCACTATGGAATTAACCTACCACTTTATCCTCCTGTGGCTTCCCTCTCAGGAGAGTGACCCAGAAGGCTGGTGGATTGCCTGTTTTGGTGTTGCAGAGGCTGGACAGAGGTACTTGCAGCAGCTTGGAATGTTGACGAGTGTTGGCCAAGCTGCCTTAGGGCCCCTGGCACACTGGCATGAATTCCCCAGTAAGAAGTTGGGCAGAGTATCCCTAGCCTCAGGGTGGAGCTCACCTAGCTGGGTGTTGTGCAGTCGTAAGTGCCCTAGGCTAAGGGGAGTGGTCTGGAGGTCAGCAGTGGAGTGTGAGAGAACAGGAAAGAGACAAAGAGGAGAAAATAAAATTAGGAACTAAGCCCACTGAGTCTGTACGAGGATATAATGAAGAGAGGGAAATAAAAGCAACAATGTTGTTGAGTCCCGATCCCTGCCCATGGAGCTGCAAGGATTTAGTCCCTGCCCAAGGAGGATGCAGTTGGCGGCAAGCTGTGGCTGTGTTGAGACAAAGCCCTTGCACAGCCCTCCAAGACTGTGGGTGGGCAGAGAGAAGAGACGGAAGCAAGAGCAACAATGTAGCTGAACTTGATCCCTGCCTGTGGAGCTGCAAGGGTCCAGTCCCTGCCCCAAGGCAGGCTACGGCAAACTGTGGCTGTGTTGAGACTGAGCCCCCCTAGGGGCTCCAAATGGTCCCGGCTCTGGCAGAGACAGTGGCAGGGCCAAGGTCAAGCTTTCACTGAGGTAAGCCAAAAGCCCCCAGCCCCTCAAAATCCCGTGGGTCTCTGCCTACTTATCTTTATGATGCGCCTCCTGCGTTCCAGCAGTGTTGAATTTCCCTCTAAGCAACTCTCCTGGGCTGAATTCTGTGGAGTCTCTCTGGTATGTGTCCCTCCATCTTCCCGGAAGTCTGTTTTATATTTTAAGGGCAGCGGTAGACAACCCTGGTGGCATACAGGTTACTTGTTGGGCTGCTAACCACAAGGTAAGCAGTTTGAAATGACCAGCCAATCTGAGGGAGAAATGTGAGATTTTCTAATCCTGTAAAGATTTACAGTCTTGGAAATCCACAGGGGCTTTTTTACTGGGTCATATGGGGTCGCTATGAGTAGGCATCTACTTGCTGTCAGTCAGAATGGAGAAAGGGCCACAGTCAGTAATTTGAATTCTCCAGCTTTCTAAAAGAAAACAAGAGGAGGCAGTCTTGCTTCTGCAAGATTACAGGATTACAGTCTTGTAAATCTTAGAGTATCGTTCTATTCTGTCTTATAGGTTCACTGTGAGTCCGAAGTGATTATATGGCTCGAGTTTGGGTTTTTAGTTTTTAATTAAGAGACAAGCAGGTGAAACCTACAGTGATTTCTTAATAAAATAACAAATGCATTAGAAATGTAAAATATGTTTTGAATTTATTAGATTTTAAAAATAAATTCAATCAACTCAAAATGGACTATATTTCTTGTTACATATTTCTATGACAAATGTGTCCACAGGTGAGTAATCACTTCTTCATTTTGTACAACAATGCTGCAATGACATCTTTACTTGAATTAGAAGAAAAATTTAAGTTCTGATCTAGAATGGTTTATTTGAGTTAGGTTGGAAAAAATGATCTCACTAGTGAATGCCCTGCATATTAAAGGTTTTTATTGAGCCACTGTTCCTCTGGGAACAAAAATTACCCTGTTACATGGTTTTGTTTTTCTGGTTGACCGTGATGACATCTATTGCTCTATGATCGGCATTCTGAACCATGTTATTCCAACCATTGTGTGGGATACGTGTACTTTAAAAGTGTAGTTGTTTGCAGTAATTGTTAGTTGATCCACGACTGAAATGGTTCTAATACTTTTTATTTTCTGTTTCTAAATCAATCTCAAATTTCTGAAGTCATTGCTATGTAACCAATTACCTTCAAATTTAAGAACTAACTAAAAATGACAAACTAGGATCTTCCCTTGAGTGCAAGATTAATGAAAAATTTGAATTTTATATAGAACTCTTTCTGGTTACAATTAGAGTCAAAGTAATCTATGTCACATATAAACATTTGATTTTTATGATCATGTGATTTAAAAATTTTTAAACTTCATTTCATTATTTATTTGGATAGGAGTGCAGCAACAAGAGAAAGCTTACTTTTCTCATTTACGAAAACCTACAAGCACCAGCACCTCATTTTATTCCCCATCAAAGAATGTGGCCTATATTTCAATAAGATAATACTTTTCTCCAACCACTTTATTTTAAAGTGAAAATCATATGCAGATCTTTTGTTTAAGACAACTCACTCCTAAAAATATGCTTTAATATTTAACTATAAAAATAATTTGCAAGAATGCTAACCACAGAAGGTAAATTTGATGACAGTAGTTTGTGGTGCACTGTTCTCTCAACAGGAAATCTCCCTAGTGAAGTGCAGAGCCCTGGGCAAAAACTGTGCTTTAACAAAAAAAAATGATAATTTGGATGTGTATATAATTGTGACTTTTCCAAACCATTTTCCACTTGCAATTTCACATTGTTTCTAGATCATCCTGTGAGACCGAGTTGTATATACTATAACCACTTGTGATAGTGAAGGCTTTCTGTCTAGTTGGTTAGCCCAGGGTTTTTGGTGGCTTAATAATAATCCTCCTGGATGAAATCCAGAATAATGTAATCACTTTCGTGATGAGATAGATCTGCTATGAACAGCCAGTCAATTTAATGAAAGTTTCTTCAGCAGTGTAGTCTGCCTTCAATATCAAGTAGACTATAAAAATGTCTGTAGTCCAATGTCTAAAGAGTCTGTAGTACAATTTGTAACAGGTCTATAGTACATGATGAAGTACCATGCTGTTAATGATAAGATGTTAATGAAAGATATCTGCTTTCAAGGAAATCCAAACAACACAACTATTATTCAAATGTACACATCAACCACAAAAGAAAGGTAGTGATGAGAACCTGAAGAACTTTACCAATGATTTCAATTGGAAATTATTCAAACATGCAATCAAGATGCATTGATAGTTACTGGTGATTGAATGCAAAAGTTGGAAACACAGTGGAAGAAACAGTAGTGATGGATTTGTTGATAGAAATGAATCTGGAGATCGCATGATAGAATTTTGCAAAATGACTGATTTGTTCATATATAGCAAATACCGCTTCAACAACACAAAAGGTGACTATACACATGGACTTTCCTAGATGGAATATCGGAAATGAAACTGTAGGAAGACATTTTGGATAAGCTCAATTTCAGCTGCTAAAACCAGATGAGGGGTCGGCTAGGAAACAGATAATCAATTGATCATATGTAAGTTCAGGATAAAACAGAACAAAATTTAACAAGTCCACAAGAGCAAGTATGAAACTTTTTTGAGTCTATCTCACCTGAGTTTTGGGAACATCTCCAGAACAAATCTGACACATTAAACACTAATGACAGAGACCCGATGAGCTGTGAGGAGGACAGCAAGACCACCATTCATGAAGACAGTTAAAGGACATTTAAAAGACAGGAAATTTTTTAAAAGATCAAAGTGGATGTCAGAAGAGACCCTGAAACTTGCTATTCATCAAAAATGAAAGAAAAGATGAAGTCACTGAGCTGAATAGAATATTTCAAAGGGTAGCTCGATAAGACAAACCTAAATACTGTAACAAAATGTGCAAGGACCTAGAATTAGAAATCCAAAAGGAAAGAACACACTGAACATATATGAAACTGGAAGGATTCAGGAAAAAATTCAAGCCTCGAGGTGCAATTTTGAAAGATTTTATAGGCAAAATATTGCAGGAAGCAGCAAGTGAAGATGGAGAATACACAGTCAGTGTACCAAAGAGAACTAGCTGACATTCCACTATTTTAGGAGGTAGCATGTGACCAAGAACCAAAGGTGCTGAATGAAGAAGTTCAAGCGCATTGAATACAGTAGTCAAAAACCAGGCTCCAGGAATTGATGAAACAATTCCACATGGAAACATTTCAGCAAGCTGAAGAAGCCCTGGCAGAACTCACTGGTCTCTAAATTTCCTTTTGTCCCACTATCATGTTTGGCCTTTATTCAGGTTTCAGCAATTCCTCTCAGCTACATAGCTCTTGATCAAGCCCTACCAGGCTTCTTACACCCTCCTCACCATTGATTTTAGGCCATTTGTTGTTCGCTCATCCCTGGGTTTGTTAACACCCACTTTCTTTCCCATGCCTTCCCCCCTTCCCTGTAACCCTGGAACCATCAGTCCAGTTGTTTTTCCCTCTGGATTTTTATTGCTCTATCCTATCTAGATAGACAAGCAGATACAATAATAAGCACAAAAACAAGGCAGAGCAAAACAAAACAACAAAAAGAAAAGCTTGTAAATAGTTCTAGGTCTGTGTGTTAACCTTTAGGAATGTTTTTCGGTCAAGTCTGATGGGGAGCCAACCCCGGGCCCCAAAGTCTATTTTGGTATTCCCTGGGGACTTCATTGCTTTGCTTCCCTTGCTGCTCTGTTGCCTGCCCTTAGTGGCCTGTGTGGTGGGGTCAGACCAGGCACAGTTATAGCAGAATCAATACCATTTCAAAATTCAGCTCACATTTTCTCAATTTTCCAAAGCCATTCAATATGACCTTCATAGGGCTAAACCAGATCATGCCTTTTTTTCGTTTAAATATTTCTTCCATATCTATGTTGGCCAAAGGGAAAGTCTGCATGTTTGAACATGACTTTTAAGGACCATTTTGTTCCTCGGCTAACTTTCCAGTGTCCCCTTCTCCCCATTAGGTTCCCTGTTCTTCAAATGCGTTTAACAATTCCTTGTTCATAAGCATGCCTGTGGCTGTTGTTTGTTTTTTTATGTCATGTGTTTACAAATCTTCTTAGAATTGTCTGCCTGCCTTCTTTAAAGCCACTTACTTTTAAGCTGATTCCAGCTCACGCTAACTCCCTGTGTGTCAGAGTACCGCTAGTTCCTCTGAAGTAAATTGCCAGTCTGTTCTTCTGAGGCAATGCTGACTAAACTCAGAGCTACACAGCCTATTGGCTCGAACTGGAGCACTTTACCATCCAATTACTTCCTCGTGTCTTCTTCACTGGCAAAATTTGTGAAGCTCAAATATTCCATTTCCCCCACCAGAATTAGTCACTCAATAAATGTGTTTCAATCACTCGATTATTATGTGAAAGTACTCAATACATTGTATTGTAATTATTATTTCTCTCTCTCTTTGCAATTTGGGGGAAAGTTAAAGGACAACTTACTTTTTTTTTAATGTCAGAGTTTTTGGTCAGACTTGCAAGCACTTTTAAACAAGTCCTTGGAAACCTCCAAATTATTCTTGGTGACCTTGATATCCCTGTGGCCAGCAACTTAATTTCATATTAAACACTTCATACTCATTTTGTGATAATCATTGCAACCCCCCCCCCCAATGTAACAGCTCTCTTCCCACATCCTCCCTGTGTTTGCCATTTCTCTCCATCTTCTTATTTTATTCAGCTATTTGACTCATCTTTGAATTCTTTAAAAGCTTCCCCCACAATGGAGATCACTGTATTTGTCATATGAAACAATAAGTAAGTATAGCACAGGAATGACATAATTTTGTTATGTGCAAAATAAGAAGTATTTATGTTCTGGAAAACCCACGTGCACTAAAAGTAGCTACATTAGGAGAATGCGGTTCAAGAATTGATCATGAAAGGAAAAACAGTTGGTGTGGCAGAGGGGAGAATAGTTCAAAGAATTCACATTCTTTTGACAAGCACGTGTCCATCCCCTTTCATAGATATCACACAGAAGAACAAGATCCCACCCGTCTTCTCAAGACCTTAGGATCAATAAAGAAAGACAGTCATGTGAAAAAAATGATGGATTAGGGGCCATACAAGCTGCGAGAAGGAGTAGCACAAAGGGCAAGCACTGCTAACAAAAACGCCAGCCATTTGAACCCACCAGGGGCTCCGCAGGTGAGAAGACCTGGCAATCTGCTGCGGAAAGACCACAGCCTGGGCACTTCAACCCTGTCCTATAGGGTCATTATCAGTCAGTCCTGACTCCATGTCAGAGAATATAAACCTGTTTCTTGTTGGGCTAAAAACTGAGCAGTGGAGGGAAACCAGTTGTAGTGGAGAGTGTTGATCATGTGGCCCATTAATCCATTGGACTAGTTGTTTCCTTGTGTGTGTTTTTTATTTTCATCAGTTTTATTTCCTCCCATGGCGATAGATCAATAATTATACCTTGGATGGCCACTCAGATCTTAAGACCCCAGTCACTACTCACCAAAGTGCGATGTTGAGCATTGTGTTTGTGGATTGTGTTATGCCAATTGACCTTGATGTCTCTTGAGACCATGGGCCAGAGCCCCCAGAGCCAGTGGCTCATTCTTTCAAGCTACTTGGTTATGCTTAAGTTTTCATGCCTTTGTCCCCTGGTTTAAGTATATTTATTTTCAATATGGTATAGCCAACAGTACAAGTTTAAATTTTGACTTTGGTTGTCTGAATTCCCTGAAGGCAAGAAATTGTTTCAACCATTGTGCGTGCAATATTCAATAGAAGATAAATAGGGTTCACTCAATAAACATCTGTGGAATTGATGAAAAAAAAAAAAAAGACCACAGCCTGGGGGCTCTAGCAGGAAGTTCTACTCTGTCATAAAGAGCCGTTGTGACACAGAAACCACAGCGCACTAACTGCGACTGGTAGATATTAATCTTGAGGATGAGTCTTTGTGATGCTAGGTAATATTCCCTTGAAGAAGTGATTAAATGTAGTAAAAAAAATAAATAAAATTTTGAGGAAGAAAAGAAAGCAATGTTAATACCATAAATTATGAAGTGGATAATTTTACATTTAAACTAAGATTGGTCTTTAAGAAAATGAGTCGTTATCATGCACATTTGTATAGATATGTATATATATATATATACACACACACAAGTGTATTTTGATTGAAAATTTTATTTTAAATAAGTCTTTATCATTGATAAGCTAAAGCAACCATATTGAATTTTTGGCAGGCCAGGTAGAGTTAGAGACATTTCATCACAAACTCTGGCTTGATTATGGTGGGAAGAGATCAAAGCATGTGTCAAGTGAAGTGATAGAGCTCCCGTGGGGCCTGGCATCATTTTATAGAAAGTGTAGACTTTGTTCATATTCCCAAATTCTCTAGGAACACGATCAAAGGCGTTTAGATCTCTTAGGCCACACAGTTTGCAACTGACAGGTACCCAGAGAGCAGTCTGACACATCTGTGGGAACAACATCAGAATACCACCAGTCACGTACTTCCACTAAAAAAATGTCCGGGATGACAACCATTAACATGCACGCAGGTGATTAGGCCAATAGCCTAACTATGTGGTTATTTAGTGCGGTTGAGGGTAAATCAATTTAAATGCTAACAATATTGCTTTAATAGTAATTTGTTGAAATTTTTAAACACAGGCTAAGCATAGTCACATGTCTTTAATATTGACTTTTAAAGAGATTTATTAGGCTGGCACATGTGCTTGAGAAAAAAATGTAATTATGCATAGTGAAAATCAAATGGTTTCGAACTTTGCTGCTTTCTAAAAGCTTGAAATAGAATGAAAAATAATATTTACAATAACAGGTGAATCTTAAAACACAATGAAGAGTTTAAAGAAAAGAAGGCTAAGTTTCAAAAGTCTACATATATAATTTTCATAAATTCAAAACTTGACAAATCAAATAATTCTGCAATATTAAACAATGACAGCAATAGTAAACAAGAATGGTAAAAAAGTACTTGGTGGTAAGTTAGTTCCAACTCATGTGCTTCATAGGTGTTCCAGACCTGCCAGCCTTTGGAAGCTTATGAGCAGTTCTTTCTACGAAGTTTCCTCTGGGTTTCTCTGCGCAACTCACCTTTCAGTGTTAGTCCAGGGTTTACCTGCGTGCATCCCCCAGGAGCCATAGCATCACTCAATGACCGAGTGGAACCGCCCCTCTGGGTCTTGGAGACTTGCATCTTTATGGAAGGAGCCAGCTGCATCTCTCTCTCTCCGAGCTGTCGGTGGATCTGAAGTTCTGATTTGTGCTTAGCTCAGTGTGGAATGCACTGCGTCACCAGAACGCACATCCAGCAGCTGTTTAGGGGAGTATGGAAGCATTTCAATACACAGGTAGTAAAAATGTTACCATTTAGAAAGATTGATAAGCTCAAACTGCAACTACTTTTAGGATAGTAAGATAGAAGATAGAATCAGGAAGGATAAAGTAAATGTCCAGGCATTGTTTTAGTTTATTTATTTTATTTTTTAAGTGATAGTTCATGTGTGTTGTTTTTATTACTATAACTCATTAGTTACACATGTTTTTATATGTTGTTTCATATGTATAAAATTGCACACAGTTGGAGAAAGGAAAGCCGAGGAATCGCTGCCACCGCCTGCACTAGCACCTCTCTTCCTCCCTGCTGCTGGCTGCCAGCCTCCTCGGGACTGGTGCCAACAATCAGTGAACACATGGTGGTTACTATAAAGTTCTAGGTGTGCAGAGGCCGGCCTCACCTGAGGATATTAAAAAAGCGTACCGTGAAGTTGGCACCGAAGCGGCATCCTGATAAAAGTCCTGAGCATCAGGAGGAGGCAGAGAGGAAATTCAGACAAGTAGCTGAGGCTTTTGAGGTGTTAGCAGATGCTAAGAGACGGGCGTCGATGGCAAATATGGCAGGGAAGGGTTAATCGGTGGAGGTGGAGGTCACTTTGACAGTCCATTTGAGTTTGGCTTCACATTCCACAATCCAGATGATGTCTTCAGGGAATTTTTTGGTGCAAGGGACCCATTTTCATTTGACTTCTTTGAAGACCTGATTTGATGACTTTTTTGGGAATTGCAGAGGCCCTGGCGGAAGCTGAACCGGAGGCACAGGATCCCTTTTCCCTGCCTTCAGTGGGTTTCCATCCTTTGGAGGTGGATTTCCTGCTTTTGATGCAGGATTTACTTCATTGGGTTCATTGGGTCATGGAGGCCTTGCTTCATTCTCTTCTACGTCATATGGTGGTAGTGGGGTGGGCAGCTTCAAATCCATATCAACTTCAACTAAAGTAATTAATGGAAGATAAATCACAGCAAAGAGTACTGCTGAGAATGGTCAGGAACCACTTAAAGTCCTGACTATAAATGATAAGGAGTAGCTACTGGACTTAGAGAACAAGTACTTCAACGCACGCACCTAGTAGAAACGTTAAACCCTTACAATGCCAAGTGAGGACTAACAGGAACTTTCCTTGAAGATTCCAAGTGACCTCTACTCTCAGGATAACTGTACCTAATCTAACGTATTCATAAGCAGCTCATCGGAGCACCTATTTGTCACAGACTTTTGAGTTATTGTTGGGACCATATTAATAGGACTTTTTTGGTCTTTAAAATTGTTGTAAATTTATGTACACTCTTTGCTTTCTGTTTTATTAAACTCCATCCAAGGTGAACAGTGATTCTTTAGTAGAGCTAGGAGAAAATTGTGTACTAACACCAGTATGAATCTTGCTTTTTTCCCATTTTGTTTGAAATGCGAGCCAAGTAGTTTCAGTAAGCTGTGAAGTTAACGTTGCCAGGGTGAATCTCCGCCAGAATTAATTTCATTTTATCGCCAGTATTGAGTAGTGAAAGATAATAATACTTTAATGGTAATATATTTCTGGCTTAATATAAATTAAGGATATTTTCTAGTTTTTAAATGAATGCTGGAAGCTTAGCAAGTTTTGAAAATTGTTTAAATATGTAATGTTAAGCTTAGGTTTAAAAGCAAAGCCATTTTAATGGGTCTTTGTCATTTCCTTAAAAAAAGTAATAAATGCTGATGTGTTTGGTGCAAAAAAAATTGCTCACAATTTCTGAAGTACCAGAATAGCTCAATGACTTTTAAAGTGGTTAAGAATTCACAGATACACTAAGAGAACTAGTAATCCTTGTACTATACTTACCAAAATCTGACTTGTAATCCTCTTATAGAAAGTCTATGAGCAACAAATCCTTGGAAAGAGGCCATGATGAGCTTGGTAAGGAATCTTAAAATGGCCAGAAATATATTTTCTTAGCACACTTCATTGGCTTTGCTATTGAAAAGATGATGCTCTTTGCAGCAGCTGAAATGTAGCAATATAATTATTGTGTTGGCTGCTGTTAGGTGGACCCTGACTTAGAATATCAGTAATTTGATTTTACCTTGTTCATCTTCTCAGTGAGATCTACTTAACTATTCTATTGATTACTGAAAGCTGCTTTTTCTATCCCTTTTCGCTCATAGCATTTAATAATTTGGTAATAGTGTATAACTCCCTGATGATATTTATTTTTGACTCTGCATCTCCTCGGCCTACAAGGCAGTCTCAGAGCTAGCCTGCAAGGAGGTTCTCTCTGACCCATACTCTTCCTGTAGATATCTTCTTTTGGATCATTTACTCTGGAGAAAGTTATTTTTTATATCACAAAGACACTCACGCAGCTTTGTGGAAAGGGGCACACATGGATGAATTGCGTTTTTCTGAAAAATACCCGTAATAGTTTTTCAGCCATGCGAGTGGTCTGTCTTAAAAGCAGATCTTCCAATCATAGGCATATCTTCAGATAACTGCAGGCCTGGCTGCCAATTTCACTACAGTCCAGTGATGGATAGTGAATCACAATCAGACTCCTAAGCCATCCCTCGACATTTGGCTAATAGACATTATGAGGGGTAATAAATTCTTATTATTATTTAAGTCAGTAAATGATTAACTTATGATCTGAAGATGAAGCTATTGGTGTGGGTATAAATCACCTTCGAAAAGAAAATTTAAAAGTCCTGAGAGGAATCTAAGTAGGAATTCAGAATCTGTCAGTTCAAAATAAGACTTCTTAGAAGGTTAACAGTTCATTTCTTAGCATAACACAATGGTAGAATATAGATTTCCTTAGAGTGGTGTTACTATGACTTTTATCTAGTGCGTTTTGAGGGTTTTTCCTAATGATTTTTCCATCTCTTCAGGAGAGCTTGAACTTCTTCAGAGGCCATTGGTTCTTTTGATCACACACTATCTCTTTATTCAGAGGTTCTCAGCCTTCCTAATGCTTCCTAGCCCTTTAAGACACTTCCTCATGGTGTGGTGACCTCCTAACCATAAAACTATTTCCATTGCTACTTCATAACTGTAATCTTGCTACTGTTATGAACCAGAAAACCCCTGTAAAAGGGTCGTTCTAACCCCACAGGGGTTGAGACTCACAGGTTGAGAACCGCTGCTTTAAATGGTTGAAAGATAATAATTTCATTTGTTACAGTGACCCCATGTATTCATGCCATGTTCTTATAATGACAGAAATATGCATCCTGCACCATTGAATATTTTGACCATAGACTTCTTCAGTGCTGCTGCTCAAGGTTGAGTCTTTTTTCTTCAGGTTTTTCACATTGAGAAATGATGGACAGGTTCTTCCTTTTGGTTTTCTGACTCCACATTTAATTGTAATCCTCTTATTTGTTTCTTGAGTTGCTCATTGAAAATTGAAATCTCAGTTCAGCTCTTTTACTTGATCATTCTTCCACTTGCTTTACTATCTCAAAATTAAGTGCCACAGAAACTCCATACCATCTAAAATAAAAGGAAGGATGGAAAACCAGGCTCCAGGAATTGAAGGATGCAGCAACTGAGATGCTGCAACAAAGGGAGGCAGTGCTGGAATTCTTCACTCATCTGTGCCAAGAAATTCGGCAGATACCACTAGCCAACTGACTGGAAGAGATCCGTGTTTGTGCTCATCCCCAAGAAAGGTGACCCAGTAGAATGCAGACATTGTCAATGTCATTAATACTAGGTTCAAGTTAAATTGTGTGGAAGATGATCTTAAAATAGTTGCAGCAGTACTGAATTCTCCCAGAAATCCAAGCTGGATCCAGAAAAGGACTTGGAATGACATCAACTGGATCTTGGCTGAAAGTAGAGAATACCAGATGATGTTGATTGTGTTTAGTGACTGTGCTGAGGCGTTCGTGGATTCTGCGGACCATACGAAACTACAGACTACCTGTGGAGAAAGGGAAGCTCATACCATGTAGTTGTGACTATAGGAAAACACTGTAGACCAAATCATTCAAACAAAACAAAGATCCTGAATGATTTAAAATGAGGAAAGGTATATATCAGGATGGTATCCTTTCCCCACACTTAGTCAATAGGTATGAACACACACACACACACACACACACACACACACACACACCAAAACTGCCACAGAGTTGATACCAACTTATAGTGACCTTATAGGTCAGGGTAGAACTCCTGTGGGTTTCTGAGACTATCTTTTCAGGGAATTTGAAAGCTTCTTCTTTCCTTTTCAAAGCAGTTAGTGGTCTCGAACTGATGACCTTGTGGATTTCAGCTCAATATGTATCCACTATGCCACCAGGGCTCCTATGCAGATGTTCCAATTAATGTCATTTAATTTTTTGAATGCTGCTTCCATGAAAATTGATTGCTCCGTTTGAGCAAATGATTACTGCTCATGGAAGCAGAAATAAAAAAAAAGATTTATTGGCCAATCTGCACAGGAACCCAGTTCTGAGCAAGTAATCTGGGACACTGAGTTATATGAAGAACAAGGAGGTACCAGGATTCGAGAAAGTCTCATTAGCAACCTGTGATGTGCAAAAGATACCATGTTGCTTGCTGAATGTAAACAAGACTTAAAGAACTTACTGGTGAAGATCAAGGAATATAGCCTTCAATTTAGATTATACCTAAATTTAGATTTTTGTAAAGAAAACAACATTTCAGTAAACAATGTCATGATAATGACAGAAAAGTTTGCAATTGCCAACCTTTTTTTAACATTTTATTAGAGGCTCATACAACTCTTATCAAAATCCATACATATACATACATCAATCATTTAAAGCACATCTGTACATTCTTTGCCCTCATCATTTTCAAAGCATTTTCTCTCCACTTAAGTCCTTTGCATCAGGTCCTCTTTTTTCTTTCCTCCCTCCCCACTACCCGCTCCCTCATGAGCCCTTGATAATTTATAGATTGTTATTTTGTCATATCTAGCCCTATCTGGAGTCTCCCTTCACCCCCTTCTCTGCTGTCCATCTCCCAGGGAGGAGGTCACATGTAGATCCTTGTAATCGGTTCCCTCTTTCCAACCCACTCTCCCTCTACCTTCCCAGTATCGCCCCTCACACCCCTGGTCCTGAAGGTATCATCCACCCTGGATTCCCTGTGCCTCCAGCTCCCATATGCACCAGTGTACAACCTCTGCTCTATCCAGTCTTGCAAGGTAGAATTCGGATCATGGTAGTTGGGGGGGAGGAAGCATCCAGGATCTGGGGGAAAGCTGTATTCTTCATTGGCACTACATCACACCATGACTGACTCATCTCCTCCCCTAGACCCCTCTGCGAGGGGATCACCAGCAGCTGACAAATGGGCTTTGGGTCTCCACTCTGCACTTTGTCCTTCATTCACTATGGTAAGATTTTTTTTTCTGATGAAGCTTACTTTTTATAGGTAATTCAGATTTTTGGGTCTAGGTATATAACCTTACATATATAAACTATGAGGAATAAACCAATTTCTGCTAATATTTGCTATGCTTTTAGCTATTTTTTCATTAATTTGTACTTTTAAACAAAAGGATTTTAGGTATTTTCAAATGTTGAGCAATGCACAGTTAATTCCTTCAACTATAGAGTTATTATACCTTAACCATATCGCTCACATCTCATAGATTATTATTTTTAAGTTGGCATGCATTTTCTCATATGCTAATTGGTTACTAATAACCAATATTTCCAACATATTTTAGGTAAATTATTTTAATTACATTAATTAAAACCAAATATTAATCTTTAGTACTCCTGAGCATTAAATTTTGTTCCTTATAACTTTGTGTGATCAATATTTATTATTTATGAAATGAATCTACTTTTAAAATTACATGAACTCTTGGGACCCTGGTGGTGCAGTGCTTAAACATGTGGCTGCTAACTGAAAGGTCAGCAATTCAAATGTACCAGCCACTCACTGAGAGAAAGATGTGTCAACCTGCCTCCATAAAAATTTGTGTGCTTGGAAACTCTATGGGGTAGTTTGTTCTGTCTCATAGGCTTACAATCAATGGTGATATTTTGGGATTTGTTTGTGACTTCTGCTTTAATAAAATTATATATCAAAATTACATATCTCATTTGCAAGCTATATAGAATACTATATATTATTCAATATATTCATCTTTAAAAAGTAGTTTTTCTTTATCCTAATGGCTTTGCCTATTCAGTCAGAAGTTCTACCTTTAATTCTCCCCAGTCTAGCAATGGAAAATTGCTCACATTTTCAATTCAGACTCTAAGCATCCCTAGAGATGACGCAGTCCCTTCATCCTTAACCATGCTACTCATCGCCTCAGGAAAGGAGTATAATTACAGCAAGGGAGAGAAAAACATCACTCTTCCAGGCTATTCTGTTTCATAAGCCCTCTAAAGAATGGCAACAACACAAAGAATAAACAAAAGAGTTTGGAATAAACATCATGAATAAGGAGTGATAGCTTCTTCTCCCCTATCCTAGGAACAGTGACTATCTGGGGAAAGTGCAGGCAGCATTGGACACAGATTTTGGTAGGGCTCATGGTGTTTCCAGTACTTTACTTTGTGCATTGAGCTCCAAGGGCTGGTCAAATACACAAGCAAACCTATATTAACACTGAGATTAGTTACACAATAAGGGTTAGGCTTGTGATCTCTGAGAGCAGTGGATACCTGCTCTCACAGAGTTGATGAGGCCTCACAATTATACTGTAAAGAAGAGGCTTGGCACAAGCAGTCACATGCACACCCATGGTCATCGCAGCACTGTTCAAAACAACAATAAGATGGGAATAGCCTGAACAACCTACGTGCCCATTGGTAAGGAAATGGATAAAGAAACTTGGGTACATACAATGAGATACTCTGGACCGCTTCTCAACAATGATGCAACTACAAAGCACCTCGTAGCCTGGGTTGATACAGAAAATATTGTGCTGAGTGCAATTAGTCAATCACAAACACAAATATTGCTTAATACCACTGTTACAAAGGAGGGGAAAAAAGAAAATAAGAAAAAACATAGATTTCACTTAGATTTTTGTTTCCATTTGTAGTAACTGATCATGAAATTTGATATCTATCTAATTTTAGATGACTGTATATGTCTATACACATATGTACATATATATACATATATTAAATTTTAGATGTAGTTACCAAATATTATGTTCTCTATATTATTAGTTTTAGTACAACATGTTAGAGGTATAAACTTCAAACTGAAAATTTGAATGTATTCATTCACAACCCAGATATACGAATGCAGGATATAACGAGCAGTATCATTGCCTGTGGAGTTAGAGAAACATTTAATGATGGCTGGAGAGTTAATTTCTTAGACAAACGGGTTACCCTAGACTTGCACTGCACTTCAGTTATAGAGAAAAGAAGGCTTGACTACTGGGGGAATTTGAAATTTCTAGCCCAGTTTGGTTTTTCAGAATAATTTAATAACCAGTAGTTTCACACATGGTATCAAAGAATTTAGTGGAAGACCTCATCTCATTACATCACCTGGCCTTTTGTTTTCTAGCAATAGCGTTGTCTCAAATAACTGCTGGAACAGAATTTCTGTGTCTTGCCATAACTTTTCTGAAATGTTCCCAAGAAATTAA
This sequence comes from Tenrec ecaudatus, assembly GCF_050624435.1. Lineage (NCBI taxonomy): Eukaryota > Metazoa > Chordata > Mammalia > Afrosoricida > Tenrecidae > Tenrec > Tenrec ecaudatus. Next base: position 95,942,527 of record NC_134536.1, read on the forward strand.
ACTGGAACACAGCATCCTGCACTGCAGCTCTGGAATAATTATATTGGTTTTAGAGCATTTTGATAACTTGATAAAAGTAGGATGCTAAAAAAGCATACATTGTTACTATTTCCATTCAAATAATATGTTCAGTACACATTCATCCCTTATTTAAATTCTCACCTGAAGTAGTTATATTTTGATTTATTTGGAGATAGACTAATTTCACAAGGATCATAGCAGAAACAAAAACTACAAGTTACTCTGTATATTAAAATGACACTGTAATTAGAATTTCTGAACCTATTACCACTTGTACCCAGATATAATGATACATTCAGCTGTAGTCTTTCAAAATCCACGGCTCATTTCCTTACTATTATTCCTATGTTATTCTCTCCAAATGGACTTATTGCCAAATTATGGGATAGGATTACAGGCTCTGCCCACAGGCGGTTCTTTCAAAGGCACAGTTCATGAAGCACCCGGCATGCCCCTTTGTTGAGAAATGAATATTGCAGCCTCTTGATTTTTTGTTGATATTTTTATTTCTGAGTAAATAGGTGACTGATTAACCAATACTAGTCCTATTGGGAATTTTTCCTCTGTCTCCCTGACCTTTGCTTGCATTTGAGGTGGTTGAAAATGTAAGGACTTGGGTCAGACATAACTAAAAAAGAGACATCTTAGCTATTCAACCTTTTACAGAGGTCTTTTTGTAGCAGATTTGCCCAACAATATACTGTTTGATATCTTGACTGCTGTTTCCGTGGATGTTAATTGCAGATTCAAGTGAAATGAAATTCTTGAACGCTTCAACCTTTTCTCCATTGTTCATGAAGTTGCTTACTGGTCCAGTTGTAAAGATTGTCTCTTTTTTTAATTTTGTTTTGTATTGCGATGTAGTTTACACTAAAGGCTGTAGTCTCTGGTCTCCCTCAGTTAATGCTTCAGCTCTTCTTTGCTTTCAAGCATGTGTTAGTTGCAGATTATGGTTATTAATGAGCCTTCCTTCAACCCCAGAGCTGCAATCTTCTTCATGCAGTCTCTCTTCCTAGATTATTAGATCATAATGTAAACCGAATAAATAAAAGTAAAAGATGTAACCCTGATCTACTTATCTTAAAAACCCAATAACCCCACACAGCAACAACAAAATCACTGCTATTAACTCAGTTCTCAATTCTGACTCATCACAACCTTACTGGACAGGGAAGAACTGCCTTGATGGGTTTCCAAGACTGTAACTTTTATTTATTGATTTTTGTTTTACTTGTGTTTCCACTGGCTGTATGAAGGCATTCAACTGTATCATAAAAATATGTTTGTTAACATGGAGAAAAATGGGAGTTCCAGAACAGTTCATGTTGCTCATGCGGAGCCTGTACATGGACCAAGAAGCAGTTTGAACAGAAAGCCAAACACAAGCTCACTGTCATCCAGCTGATTCTCAACTCACAGTGACACTATAGGATGGAGTGGAGCTGCCCCTGTGGGCTGTTTTTTACTCAGAGAAGCTGGTGGCCACTTCTCTATCAGCAGCCACTAGCCATTATACCACCAGCGTTCCCAGGGGATAGCTGCTGAAACGGTAACTCTTCATTGAAGTGGAAAGCCTCCTCTTTCTCCTGCAGAGCCACTGGTGGTTTCGAACTGCTAACCTTACAGTTAGCAGTCCAACATGTAGCCCACTATGCCACCAGACCTCTCCTGGTCTGTGTATCTATCTAAAAGGGATGAAAATCAGGTAATATGTTTGCAAATCGTTTTCACAATGTGTTAAACCTTTGTACTCTTACCCCCTTTCCAAAAGATTATCAATTAGTTGATATTGTAATTATTTATTATTGAAAGAAATAGAAAAACACTGTTTTTCATTTCTTCATGTTGCTACCATGCAGGGCTTGCGGGAATTGCAACTTTAAACAAATTATGTTGCATTCCACTGTTCCTAAAAGTACTATAAATGTAAATGTTGGTGTTGCTACTGACCTCATGCTTGAACTCCTTTAATGGCTTCACATTTATTAGAATTAAATCTAAATACCCTATGTAATCCACATATTTCTCTGTAATCTAGCCATTGTTTTCTTTTAATATTTCAAAGTGGATGCTTCTGGAATGTCAAATTCATGAACATGTCACAATATTTCTACTGTAGTGTCTTTGCCAATGCCTTTGCTTCTGCCTAGAAAAAGCAAGCGGTTTCTCAATAATTATTTCCATCAGTAACCTTTCAAATCTCAGTATAGATACAATATCATTTAAAAGGCCTCCTTCAAATTATTTTAATTAGAACCTAGTTAATAGCTCTAACAATATTCTGCTAATTTCCTTATGTGAAAGGAAGTAAAAAATGTGGGAAATTTCATTCTATTTTTCCATGGAATTTTTGAAGCTACATCATAGTGGTAAGCAAAGTATACAATGATGCTAAATAGCTGGCCTACGACATCGCCTACTGATCAGTGACTGATCATCTGTGTATTACAGTACCTTTCCAGAAGTAAAGCCCGGGACAGTCAGTCAGTGGTTTTATGCACTTTTGACAACCTAGAGCCTAGGACAATGTCTGACAGTTGTAGGTGCTCAGACTTTGTTGAATTTTTTTTAAAAGAAGGGGAATAAGAGAGAAAGTATAATAAAGGGAGGGGGGACCCTTCTCCTCCACGTCCCTACTCCCAAGGTAGATGTGAAAAGAAACAGAGTAGATGTTGCCATGTCTGTGAGCTAAGTATGCGATCTTTTTAATATCAGTAGCCCAACGCTCTGTCTGGAACACAGTGAGTGTTGGAAAAAGAGTGTGTAGCGTATGCGTTAATGAATGAACAGATGGGCTACTGTATTGTGGTTTAGTCTCTGTACAAATCAAATAGAACTTGGATCATCAGAAACTTTAAGATGAAACTGTGAAAACTTAGTGGCAACTGGTTTCAGGAAGGCCAGCTCCTGATATAACCCAGAGAAAAATTTGCGCTGTTGTTTGTGGTCTTGAGAGAGAAATGGCTTCATTTCGACTGAAAAGTGGGGGACAAAGTGCTATATGCCTTTGTGACTTTCATGAATATTCTATCTAAATGTTGATTTTAAATATTTTCTGTTTAATGCCTTTGTGTATAAATCTGATTATACCAAGGTGGAGAAATATGAATTCAAGCAGTAATATTTTTGAGAAAAATGTAAAACTTTTGAATGCATTTTTCTTCAATTTGAGGGCAGTTTTGGCTCTATCTCAGAATAACAGCAAACATGGAAACACTATAAATGACAGGAAGAAAATTATTGAGCTTCTATTTGCAAATGTTCGTTTGGTTCCTACTTGGTCTTCCTGTGTCAGTCCCAAATGCATAACTCTACCTGGCATGTAGACAAGACATCTTTATGCAATTTTGGTCCCCCTGGTCACTGCTTTTTCCAGCTGGGTCCTATTATTCACTGCACGTAAACTGGTGTCAGTTTGTGAAAATTTTCCTTGAGTTGTTTTTGCCTTTCCAGCTAAGAAAAAAGAACTTTTTAAAATTAAGTGAAAACTCCAAAGATATGTACTGTGGACAAATCTCTTTAGAGATGATCCTGGCACATGCGGACAGGCCTAGTGATTTTGTAACCATCTCATTTATACCTTGCCTAGACCTTCGTTACTGCCCCCTCCCAACTGACAGAGGGAGTAAAATATCGTGCTTCAATATCCCTGTGTCCTAGAAAATCCACCTTGAAAGATAAATAATACTCTCACCCAAGATGCTAGGGTTTTAGATCCTGAAGTGTCCAACATTTCTCAGTGGCTTTACAACCCCTGAGCTATTTTTATCTCCATCTTCTCATCTTTCCGGGAGACATTCGGCTTTCATGTAGCCCCTGTAGATGGTCATCAACGAGAGGAGCTGGGGAGTTTCAGGGCTCACTCGTCTAGGCACTGGTCTTTAGGATCACAAATCTTCTACAAAAGTATGCTATGTCTAGTTCTTTCTTTTTTATAATTGAACGATCATCTTATTGTGGGTTCTTACAGCTCTTACAACGATCCATGCATCATTTGTATCAGGCACATTTGTACAGACTTTGCCTTCATTCTTTCCTAGACACTTACTTTCTATTGAGCCCTTGGGATCAGCTCCTCCCCCCCACCCCCTCATGACCCCTCAATACATCATTATTATTTTCATATTTTACACCAACATCTGTCTCTCTTCTCTCATGATTTCTCTTGTCTGTCCCCCTAGAGGTATGTGTGTGTATGTGTTAATCATTGCGATCGGTTCCTCTTTTCTCCTCTCTTCTCCCCACTTTTCTCCTATCTTCCTGGTATCACTATTCCCATTCCTGTTCCTGGATTCTGTGTATCATGAGCTCTTATCTCTTATCTGTACCTGTATATGTGCTCTGGTCTAGTCCGAAGTGAGAGGAAGAACTGGAGTCATGATAGTGGGGGGTGAGGTAGCCTCAAGGAAGCAGAGAATTATTGTGTGTTTCATCGGTGCTGTACTGTGTCCTGGTTGACTCATCCCTTCCCTGTGACCTCTCTATGGGGGCATGTCCTAATGTCTACAGATGAGCTTTGGGTCTTTACTCTAACCCCCTTCGTTCTCAAAAATATATTTTTGTTTGTTTGTTTTTATTTGTTATGGGTCTTCTGATGTCTGTTACCTGGTCCAGACAACACCTCGTGATCACATAGGTTGTTGCACTTCTACCATGTGGACTTGTTGCAACTCTGCTAGTTAGCTGCTTATTTAACTTCAAGACTTTAAGATCCCAGATGCTATATCTTTTGATAGTCAGGCACCATCCACTTTCTTCACCACATTTGTTTATGCACACTTTTTGTCTTCAGCAATCATGCTGTCAGGGTGAGTATCACAAAATGCCACTTTGTTAAAACCAAGTGTTCTTGCATTGAGGAAGGGTTTGAGCAGAGGCCTGAAGTTCATTCACCAACTCAGTGTATTGCCATATAAATATATGTACATAGACGAACACCTTTATTTTTATGAATTAATGTATTTACATATATACACACCTATGCTTATACCTCTGTCCATAGCTTTGCTTCCTAGGTCTTTCCTCTGTTTCCTTTTACCTTCCTCCTGCCCCACCGTCATACTTACTATACTTCCATGTCTTAGTAATTCCTCTCAGGTAGACTGCTATTGTTCCAACACCCCAGGATTGCTACACCCTTTTTAGAAGGCATCCTAATGGTTTGAAATCAGCTGTCCCTGTTAATGTATTGTGTCTTGCTGATGATAATGTATTGAAAGATTAATACACAATTTTTAGAAAGAATATATAATAATATTAACTAAACCAGAGCCTGATGAACTATTTTGTACAGTGGTTAAGGGTTAGTGGTTTGGTATGGAGTTCAGTTTTGCTCAGTCAGAAAATTTCATTGATTCTCCTACAAATTACATGACTTCATTTTTACGGGCACAGGAAAAATCAGGGGGAAAGGGATGCACAGATAACTAAGATTGTGTCTTCAAGAAAAGATGCCATTAAGAGATTGAAGAGAAGCTGTACACGATTACTGTAGTTTTACACAAACAACACACATCTACATATTTGTTTGCTAATTGCTCCATGATCAACTTCTCTCAGGTATGTTTGTGCTACTAACTCTGTGTATCTGTGCATTTAAAAACACTTAGCTTGAACATTTACAAAAATACTTCCCAGCGGAGGGATCAGTTCCCCAGCAAATGTAGAAAGTGAGTATTTTTAAAGTAAAATGATGGTAATAAAAGAACTGCAGACCTTAGAGGAAAATTCTATATAATAGTGAACCTACGTAAACTACAAACTGAGACAGGAAGAATGCTTTGAAATGAGTTATAAGTGCCTGGGATAAAAAGATCAACTAGTTCCAAGAGGACAGCTGATGATAGGAAAAGGCTAAGGCAGGCAATCAGTTGAGCAGGTGACCCTAATCCTGTTTAAATAAGGAAGGCTAATGCTTAGTGAACCTTTATCAAATCTCACCTACCGATATGCTTTCTTTAGCTAGCATATGCCACTTTAAAAATTGAATATGAATGCTTTATGTGAAACTAATACTCCCCATTTATTACATCATGTTTCTCTTGTTGTATATCCTTCCAATTTATATACTCTGTGTGAATTTGAACTTGGGACTCTATAAGTTATTTTTATTTATTCATAAAATTTTCCCTTATAGCAAAGTAACCCAGATATACTTTGTAGGATTTTGTGTTATGCCTTAGATCACCATATTAATAGCAAATTCTGTATAGTTTCCATTGCATCGCCCTTTTCAGAATATTCTATTGCTGTTGTACAAAGCCTTGCTGGTTAGAACCCATCAGACATCGTTAAAAATAGCTATCTGTATTGGGTGGACTTTAATGGTCATGAAACTGAAATACTTTCAAACAATCCTCTATCATAAAACAGTGGTGATTTGTGTAGGTTATTATGCTGCAGCAGCAATCGTGACAGTCATCCTCTTCTCACCGTGCTTCCCCCATGCTTGGGATCTAGCTCTGAGGTGCTTGTCATCAGTTCTTAGCTCTCCCGACCTTGGGAACCATCTTTCTCCTCTAACAGGGTCCACATCCTTTCTCCAAGGATGGCTTCTTCTGGGGCTAGCAAGTTACCCCAATTGTTTGTTCCTTAATTGTGTCACGAGTTACTAAGTTGGCTAAATGGACAACATGTATTTGTGAAATGGTCTCTTAAGAGAATCTATCTATCTATCTATCTATCTATCTATCTATCTATCTATCTATCTATCTATCTATATATATATACACTTACAAATACATGAGTGCATGAGTGCATATATATGTACAAATTAATAATTTTCCCTTAATAAAAACCTTCTAGGGAGAAAAGGCGTGGATGAGAATTTATCTTCCCATTGCTTTGTGATTTAACCTAATCAGTTAGTTATTTAACAATTTTAAGCTAAGGAGCCAGAAGGTTGCACAGATTCAATACTCCTCAGGTTGTCCAGGTAGTGAGAAGCCTGAAATGTCTAAGTCCCTTACATGGATATTTCAGTGTGATATTTTATGTTGCTCTCTGGAACGCTGGCTAAGATGGTTCTGCTTTCGTGTCTCTTCACCTTGTGGTTGTTAGTATTGTGGTGGCCAGTGGGAAGTGTCAGCACATAGCAACCCAGTGCACAACAAAACACGGCCTTGTCCTAGACCATCTTTACAAGTATTGCTGTGTTTGATCCCATCGTGGTAGCCATTGGGTGAGTCCATCTCATTGAAGGTCTTCCTTTTCGTCTTTTTGCTGACCTTTAGTTGACCAAGCATGCTGTCCTTTTCCAGGGCTTAGTTCCTCTGTGTAGCACAGCCAAGTTATGTGAGAGGTTTGCTTATCCTCACAGCTAAGTAGCACTCTAGCTGCATTTCTTCTGAGACCATTTTGCTTGTTCCTACACTCATAGCATATTCAATATCCCTTGCCAACATAAAAATTTAAAGGTATACATTTTCTTGGGTCTTCTTTATTCATTTTTCAGCTTTGCATGCATATGAGATGAGTCTGACACACTTTAGTGTTCAAATAACATCTTTGCTTTTAGGCACTTTAAAGATATCCTTTGCAGCAGATTTCCCAAATGCAGCATTATGTTTGATTTCTTAACTACTGCTTCTATGGACATTAATTCTAGGGGCAAGTAAAATGAAATCCTTGACAATTTCATTCTTTTCTCTATAATGCTGCTGCTTATTGGTCTGGCTGTGAGTATTTTTGTTTTCTCTATGCTCTGGTACAATCCATCCTGAAGACTGTGTATAGTCTTTGAGATACCTGATTGAGTGTTCAAGTTTTCATCACTTTCTGTAAGCAACAGCATATCTTCTGGGTTGGTCTTGGTGAACTAGATAAACAAATTCATAGACACATGTTAGTCTGGGTAGACTAGTGTGTTACTCTGGGGAGACTAGGGAAACAAACCCATAGAAGCTCATATGTGTCTAAGAAAGAGGATTCTATACAAGAGCAGTTAAATGTTGAGATAACATCCTATCCCTGTGAAGATCAAGTCTATAAACCTGATATTAGCTCATATGTCTGATACCCATCTATAAAGTTCTCTGAAGACTCATGGAATATGTGAAATGATGCTGAATGCAGGAATATTACAGGCCAGTGGGTGGTAAGTCTTGTGGATTCCGTGGCGTTGTAAGCATCTCAGCTCAGGCAGCGGTCTCCATGTGCCTTCTCCAGCTTAGGGCACTAACATAGTTCCATGTGTCTTTTTCAGTAGAGTGTCTCTTGGGGAGTGAGCAAGAGAGATAGAATGTCTCCCAGAGCCTCAGGAGAAGGCCATGCCCACACAGAGGCCTCATTGGCTATGACCTGATTGACAAACTGTTCCACCCCTTCACTCATAGTCCTCTCAAGGTGACAAATGAGTGTATAATGACCACATCATCTGCACACCAAAGGTTTTTAATGAGTATTCCTTCAATCCTGAGGCCTTGTTCTTCCTCACTGGGAAAACATAAAGAAATCTATTTGCTTATATTTTTGACATTTCAAACAAAGACACTTCTCACTCACTGCTCTTCAGGCCATTCTGGCTCCTAGTGACCTGATAGGGCAGAACAGAATTGCTGTTGCGAGTTTCTGAGACTCTGATCTTTATGGGGGTAAAAGCCTCTTTCTTTATCCTGGAGGGTTGGACTAGCTGAGGTTGGTGCCTGCAGTTTAATGCCTCACACCATCTAAGTACTACACCAACATGTAACATATTTAAACGTCTAAAATCTTTCTAACATTTAATGTCATCTCTGCAGATAACAGACTATGTTACCTGGATGACTCTGAAGTAGAGATTTGATTTTGCACTGAGGGTACATTCAGAGTAGTAAGTTCATGTTATCTCTAATAGCTGCCTTGTCAATCAGTAGACCTCAAGCTTGTTTGTTCTCTTCCTTTGTTTGAAGATAATAAAGTTTATTGAATAGAAATAGTCCTTTCTCTTATGACAAAATGGCACATGTTTTTTTTCTCTGCCCCTTCAAAAAGTAAAAACTACTTGTCATATTTTACTCCAACAAGAGATTAAACTATCTTAATTGGAAATAATGCAAGGAAGAATTTTTCAAACTTTTTCACGAAGGGGAAAAGAGAATTTCTCTTGTAGAGTAGATTTCTTGAATCCAAAACAGAAGTAAAATTATACCAAGCCCCCCGCAAAACAAACAAAACAATACCCACTGACATTACATTGACCCCAAAACCTATATATAATTTAAATGACTCTGTTTTACTCTTTTGAAACAAGAACCATAATACAAATTGAAAATATTTGGCATACATCTGTTAGCTGCCATAAAAATACAAGAATTATGAAAAAGCTTCTTATTTAACTTGACTTATATAATTATTTATTCTCTTCATTTTCTTGCCAGGAAAAGAGAACAGTGTACTAGGTCAGGAAAGTCAAGCCCAATCTGCCCTCTCTTTTAATACTGGAGAATACTTAGATTTCCTGGTCAGTTTGCCTACGTACCTTCAATCTGTCTTATGAGGGCAGGTATACAGCTTTCTGATTCAGCATTTCCTATTTTAAAATTTCCTATTATTATTAAGCATACCAAATGATGAAAAATACAATAGAAACTACAAAAAAATTAACAATACAAATTGTTGCCTGAAAGAGTAAATCTTAAGCACTGAGAAGGAAGTGACAAATATACAAGTTTCGTAACCACACTCTAATGTTTGCATCGTTCGGTGTTTCCAAGCACTGACACATTAGGGAGTGGGCACCCGTGTTGAAAGTGTGAGTCCATTCAGAAACTTCTCAGGAGCAAAACGCAGAGCACTTTGGCTTCCAGAACATCAGCAAAGAAAACCCACAGGAGCGCCGTGGTCCTCTGACATGCCTGGGTCACCAGGAGTCAGAATCACCTTGGCCGCAACTTGTTGTTGTTGTACTTAATGTTGGACACCTTCAACAGGAAAAATTTGTTTTAATATTTTGGAAGGGACATGTGAGAAAATCTCAGACTCATGCGGATGATGGAAAAGAGACCTCCACTTAAGGCCATTGACATTCAAAGGTCATCATTGCCATCAAGTTGATTCTGACTCACAGCGACCCTGGAGGGCAGAGTGGAGCTGCCCTTGTATGTTTCTGAATCTGCAACTCTTCACAGAGGCTACTAAAGCCTCATCTCTTCCCAGTGGGGCAGCTGGTGGTTTCAAAATGCTGACTTTGTGGTGATCAGCCCAACACGTAACCACTGCTTGACCAGAGCTCCTCCTCAGAGGCTACACCCCTAAAGAAAGTAGAAGGAACAAAACAGTGAGCAGAGAACGAAAGAAAATAACAATGGGACTGTCTTTGTTGGACTTGGTTCCTTTTGTTTTTGCAGCTGTGGATTCTTACTCATGGTGACCCTATGTGACAGTGCAGAGAAGTCCCGTATAATGTCCTAGGCTATAATCTTTAGGAGGAAGGAGCCCTGATGGACCAACATTTAAGAACATGATTAAGGTCGTTTGAACCTACTGTCAGTCCATGGAAGGAAGATGCTATTTTCATAAAGATTATAGTCTTGGAACTCCTGTGGAAAGTACTGCTGTGTCCCACATGGTTTCTTTGAGTTAGAATTAACTGAGCAGCAGCAGGACTTTACATTTTAGCTTGGTCGACACAGATTGCCACGCCTTGGTTCTCAAGAGGCTGCTAATGGGCACAAACTTCTGACCTGTAGTTCAAAGCAGAATGTTTTAGGTGCAAGAAAAGAAATAATCTAATTTAGCCTTTTCCTCCTGTAACATTGACAAAATCCTGCCTCTCTCTGTGAACCAGAAACTTCTACACTGAGAAATCAATTCAGAGTTGCCCTATTTTTTTATTATTAACACCACTCTATCTCAGAGACAATAGATAAATTCAGTCCGTACAAAGAAATGAGAGTGCATCGCTGAAGTAAGTGACAAAACAGAGGCAGAAAACCATTTTCGGGAAGAAATGGCATTGGAACTAGCGGATAAGTAATTCCAAAGACTGATACTTAGATACCTTCAATGGGTCAAGGTGAAGATTGAGAAAGATGCAGGCAAAAACAAGAAAACTGAAAAAAACTTCAAAAGAATTTGGGGAAACACTGTAAGAACAAACTAAGAAACTAAATGAAAATTTTGAAACCTTGGAAAAAGGCTTGAAGGTAAACAAGCAGCCATCTAGCTCAGAAGCAACAAAGCCCACCAGCCTGTGCTGAAGGGATCAGGCATCATCAGAACAAAAATCATATCATTGTGAATGTGGGTGAGTGAAGAGTGGAGACTCAAAGCCCATCTGTAGGCAGTTGAACACCCCCTTATGGAAGGGTGGCAGGGAGGAGATGAGCCAGTCAGTGTGTGATGTAGCAACGATGAAACACAACTTTCCTCTAGTTCCTAAATGCCTCCTCCCACCCACTATCATGATCCAAATTCTGCCTTACAAGTCTGGCTGGACCAGAGGATGTACAAGGAGCTGGAGACACGAGGAATCCAGGACAGATGATCCCTTCAGGACTAGTGTTGAGAGTGGTGATACTAGGAGGGTGGGGAGAGGATGGGATGGAAAGGGGGAACTGATTACAAGGATCTACATATTGCCTCCTCCCTGGGGGATGGACAACAGAAAAGTGGGTGAAGTGAGATGTGAGACAGTGCAAGATATGACAAAATAATAAGTTATAAATTATCTAGGGTTCATGAGGAAGGGAGGAGCTGGGAGTGAGGGGGGAAATGAGGAGCTGATGCCAGAGGCTTAAATGGAGAGCAAATGTTTTGAGAATGATGAGGGCAATGAATGTGCAAATGTACTTTACACAATTGATGTATGTATGGATGGTGACAAGAGTTGTATGAGCCCCTAATAAAATGATTTCAAAAAAGAAAAAGGTAAGAAACAAATAAGCCGTTCTTCATTCAAAGGCAATAGGATCACTACATAGAAACCCCAGGAGAATTTCAAATACCATATTTAGATTTGATGAGTGAGATATTTGCTTTTTAAAGTTACACACACACATACAGGTACACACACCCTGACACATGTAAATTATATTCATGTACCTTATTAATAAACTTAGATGATATGTATTTTAAGAGTATTTAGAATATCAACAAAATAATACACAGTTACATTTAACAAAAATTATTAATGTTTTTGTGGAAGAGATTCAAAAGATTTTGTAATAGGAATAAGATGTCAAGAAGTTGCTCCATCCCTACACATAGCAATACTCATTGCAGACACCCTCTATTCCCAAGTCAACCTTTTTTCTAGTCTGTCCTGACTGTTAGCTTTAATAGGAGGTGACTTCAACGTACCAAGTCCACTGTGATCTAGTCAACTCTGACTGATAGTGACCCTGGGTAGGGTTTCCCAAACTTAATCTTTACAGGGTAGACAACCTCAACTTTCTCCCGCAGAGCAGCTGGTAGGCTTGAACTGTTGACCGAGTAGATAGCAGTCGAATGCTTACCTGAAAGTGCCACCAGGATTCCTCTGACTTCCATATGGAGAGAGATTCTTCTGTATTCTGTTTTGTGTGTACTATTACATCTTCCTTTGAACACTTTAAAGAATGGATGCCCCGTCCACAACACAAATTGGTTGACAAAAAGAGCATTATTCAACTTTGTCTTCAAATTTTAAAATTCCTCCAACTACACACATTTGCCAAGAGTTTTAAAGCAAGTGTGAATTCAATAGAATAAAACCATGTAGAACTTATTTGTGGCAAAAGTTTGAATGTTATCAACAGGGATATGGGGAAGAAAGGACTTACTCAATAGCCTCACATTTACAGAACTGTATTGTACACTTTGATTTCTCATAACTGTGGGATTGATCTGCTTTTTAATATCAGAAAAACATGCTTGGGCGTTATTAGTGATGCATCAGAGATATAACACCAAGTATTTAAAAAAATTGATTTGAGTACGGAGAGGGAAACTAATCAGAATGTTTGCAAGGGCCTGACAGATTAAATTTAGTACTAGGTCAAAGACCCGCTTTGTCGGTGCAAAAGGAAAAGACCAGAGCGCCCAGGTGTTGTAGAAAGCAGGGCTCCCTCTGTTCCACGGAAGACCCAGGCTCAGGTTCCCAATGTGTGCCTTCTTCAGTGAAAAGACTCATTTATCATTGCTGCCGAGAAAAAGAAAGGGAAATGACTTCCAAAGCAATGCCCTTGCCTTCCAAATCACCACAGTGTGATAACCAAACCTGAGAAGCAGCTTGGAAGACTTGAAAGATGAATTACTGTCCCTTAGGTGACCAACCAAAATGTGCTTTAAATGACAGTGATTGAGACTGAGATGCTATGGAGTCAGGGAAAAAGTAAGGGCAAGAATCAAATCATCCTGTGGACAATTTTCTATGTGACAGAGTGAAATTTCTCCACAGATCCTTTCTCAGTCAAAAATAGGAGTGGCATATTTACCAATTTTATTACTTCTCACCGGTATTCATAATAATATGGAGAGTAAATGATAAATCATTAACTATGTGGAATAAATTATTCATATTCATGTATTTCATATGCATAGATGGCACAACTATAATATCTGCATGTAAATGTCAGCAGCTGAAAAATGCGGGACAAATTTCTCTCCCTGCAACAACACAATAATAACACAAAATATTCACATTCCACCCTAGCCTTCTGTAAAGGATTGCACATGTCATTAAAATTAACAAGTAGAGAAAGCACATTTCTGTTGAGACCATTCTAACTCACAGTGACTCTTCGGACAGAGTGAAATTTTCCCATAGGGTTTCTGAGACTGTAATCATTACACACGCCCACTGTCACATCTTTCTTTCACTGAGAAGTTGGAGGGTTTGAACCATCATTTTGTTAACCACTGTACTGCCACTGGGAGGACTCTTTGTTATTGCTATAGTAACTGGTATTTCTTATAAAATGATTTTTAAATTAGTTATTACAGGTTGAAATACACACACACATATATATATATATATATATATATATATATATATATATATATATATATATATATATATAGAGAGAGAGAGAGAGAGAGAGAGAGAGAGAGAGAGAGCAAGGGTCTCCATTGGAAGGACATATATTGAACTGGTACTTGTTTTATATGGTGAGATGTAATTCTTCTAAAGCCAAATCCTGGGTCTCAGTATTGAAGAAGAGCATGCAGCTTTTCCATGTTAAGGAAAATTCACTCTTTACTACGAAAAACACAAATTTAGGCTGAGTGGAAAGTTTCAGAGGAGATTCTCTGAAAGAGAGCCAGGGCTCTGTTCTGCCATGTTAAATGTTTGGATCCTGAGGAAGACATCTATCTTTTGTGCTTCAGAACTCATCAGACATCTGTAAGTGGGTCTAGACCTACTGGATGGTTCCCAAAACGTTCTTTCATTTTTCATTTAAGAAATATATTAATGTAATTTCAAGCTACATAGAACAAATGAAATGAAGCACAATACTAGTGCATGTATCATTGGAATTCTTACTCAGTGCTATTTCTTTCCCTCAAATCTTGCCTCATTCTCCTCTTGCTACTTAGCAAACTATAATATTGTGAGTAGGAACAAGTGATTCAAATGGAACGGGGAGATTTATCATTGTATAGTAGAAGTACACATTTTAGAGAGATTTTTTTCCCTTAGTTAAGAGATAAGAAATCCGGATTTCAAAGTAATAAAAGAATGGTCAATTGTAGAGAATTTAGAAAACATTTTAATGAGAAAAATGAATTCCACCAAAACCAAAACAGATGTTGAAATTAAAAATCATTTAGCTGTAAATATGTCCTACCTTGGAAATAATGGTTTTCCTTTGATATTTTGTGAAGGTCATGCTGGAGTATTTAAACCCAATAGACACAAGCTGTTTTAGGGTACAAACGAAATCTAAAATCTCAAACATGATTTAAAGAGAACATTTCTTAAGTCTTAAACAGGAAAAGACAGAGACAAAGACACATCATATGAATGAAGGAGACCATTAACTCAAGGTGGTAAAGACATCCAAGACTTTAGAGAGTGGGAGGCTTGAATAGGATTTTTTAGTCCGGGTAGACTAGAGAAACAAATTCATAAGCACATGTGTGTAAGAAAGAGCTTTTACCTTCCTGACATGATCACTGAAGACAAATGTGTGCATAAGCAAATGTAGTGAAGAAAGCTGATGGAGCCCATCCAACAAAAGATATAGCATCTGAGGTCTTAAAGGCTTGAAGGTAAACAAGCAGCCATCTAGCTCAGAAGAACAAAGCCCACATGGAAGAAGCACACCAGCCTATGTGATCACAAGGTGTTGAAGGGATCAGGTATCAAAGAACAAAAAATCATATTATTGTGTGCTCACCTTTCCAATATGATCACTGAAGACGAATGGGTGCATAAGCAAATGTGGTGGAGAAAGCTAATGGACCCCGGCTATCAAAAGATATAGTGTCTGGGGTCTTAAAGACTTGAAGGTAAACAAACAGCCATGTAGCTCAGAAGCAACAAAGTCCACATGGAAGAAGCACACCAACCTGTGTGATCATAGGTGTCGAAGGAATCAGGTATCAGATATCAAAGAACAAAAAAATCCTATCATTGTGAATGAGGAGGAGTGCAGAGTGGGGACGCAAAGTCCATCTGTAGACAACTGGACATCCCCTTACAGAAGGGTAGTGGGGAGGAGAGGAGCCAGTCAGGGCACAGTGTAGCAAAGAAGAAACATACAATTTTCCTCTACTTCTTGAATGCCTCCCCGGCCCCCACCTCCAACTATCATGATCCCAATTCTACCTTACAAATCTGGCTAGACCAGAGGTTTTACACTGGTACAGATGGGCACTGGAAACACAGGGGATCCAGGACAGATGATCCCTTCAGGACCAGTGGTGAGGGTGGTGATACCGGGAGGGTGGAGGGAAGGTGGGGTAGAAAGGGAGAACTGATTACAAGGATCTACATGTAACCTCCTCCCTTGGGGGAATGGACAACAGAAAAGTGGGTGAAGGGAGACGTCGGACAGCGTAAGACATGAAAAAAATAATTTCTAAATTATCAAAGGTTCATGAAGGAGGAGGAGCGGGGAGGGAGGGGAAAATGAGGAGCTAATACCAAGGGCTCAAGTAGAAAGCAAATATTTTGAGGATGATGATGGCAACAAATGTACAAATGTGCTGGACACAATGGATATATGTATGGATTGTGATAAGAGTTGTACAAGCCTCCAATAAAATGATTTTAAAAAGGAAAGAAAGAAAGAAAGAAAGAGATTTATATACAAGAGCAACTGGATATTGAAGAAACATCCTCGCCCAGTCCAGATCAAATCCTTAAGTCTGATATTAGCCTCTATGTCTAATACCAATCTATAAGGTCTTCAGACTCATGAAACACATGCAATGACGCAGAGTGCAGGATGATCACAGGCCAGTGGATAGAGAGTCTTTGGAACCAGTGGCGTTATAAGCATCTCAGTGCTGGCAGGGGTCTCCATGCGGCTTCTCCAGGACCCAAGGTTGCATCAGGGTAGGTCCATGTGGCTTCTCCTCAGGGATGTCTAGCAGGGAGTCAGCCTTGTCAGTAGAGAGTCTCCAAGGGAGCGAGGAGGGAGAGAGTGTCTCCCGCCTCCAAGGAAAATTCAGGAGTTCCCAGAATTCTCAGGTGAAGGCCATACCCATACAGGTGCCTCAATGCCCATGATCTGATTGATAGACTAGACTCCACCCCTTCATTCTTAATCCTCTCAAGTCCCAAATTAATACCAGATTATATAACTACCATATGGGAAAACAAAGAAAACTGTCACAGAAGTATGATTGCCAGAAGACCAATACTTCACGGTGGCAGGTGAACTACAGGAATGGGTAGAGGACCATGTTTGGGGTATGTGCATTTTGCTACACAGAAAAGCTTATAATATTGATTCAGGGCCTTCTGTCCAAGGCAGTTAGGGCATGACTCACAGCTATGCCACCCCACAATGATCTCTACCAAGGACACACTCAGGCAAACCATGCCCTAAGGGAGACTGCCTTCCCTGGGCTGGCTGAGGTGGGGGTGGAGGTGTTATTCTGCTTTCCAATACACTCTGCCAGAGTCAAGCAAGACTGCTCACATCTCCAGTTAATGATCAGAAGGAATTCAAAAGATGCTTAATCCATGCGAAGGCCCTGCAATGGAGTCTGGACTTTCACTGCTTTCCTGTGGTTGTTAGGTGCCACCTAGTCCGTCCCAACTTGTTGTAGCCCAATGTCTAACAGAACGAAACCCTGCCTAGACTTGTACCATCATCTCATCATTTTTGCTCTCTTGGAGCTCACTGTTGGCACTGATGGATGGCATGGAGCCATCGTGCCGATCCATCTTGTGAAGGCTCAAACTCCCTTTTGCTGCACCCCGACTTTCTCACACACTATGCACTTCCCTCCCAATGACACATCCAAAATACACGAGACAAAATCTCCCCATCCCTGCCTTCTGAGGAGCATTCTGGCTGTACTTCTTCCAACACAGATTTTTGTTGTCAGCCCATGGTACTTTCAATATTCTTCACCAGCGCCACAATTCAAATGCATCAGTTTTTCTTCAGTCCCTGTAGGAGGTCTGCTGGTCACGGTGTTTCTTGGTGGGTGACTAATTAGTCCCTTGTGCCTCTGTTTACCTCGCAGCTAAAAGCATTGTGAGATAACTCAGTTCTTTAAGACCTCTTTAAGATTCTTTTGAACCTTGCATGTCCTTGCGTTTCTCTTAGAATATAGTGCTGTTATTATTCAAGTGTTTAGAAAGTGTGCCTAGTTAAGTAACACCTGCATAGAGAAGAAGTTCAGAATGATTTTTAAAGCAAATTCTTTGATGTTTATTCTGTAAACATTCCCTATTGTAAGAAGAGTATAAAAACCAAGCTTTGAATATACTCGGTGCTTCAGTCCATCAGACTATCGTCCTCCCGATCCCATACTTTGTGTGTCTCTTTTCCTTTCATCCACATGCCTCATTTTGGACCCAGCTTGATGTGGGATAGCTGGTCTAAAACCCCACAAACCCCCATTATTTGAGGTCTAATTTTCACACGCATAAGGGGGGATTATAAACACCATAGCTTAGATCAGGTGCACCTACGTGTTCAAAGCACCATCCTTGCTTTTCAAAGTTTAAAGAGGTCTTGTGCAACAATTTACCAAGGCAATGCATCGTTTGATCTTTTGACTGCTGCTTCCATGAGCATTGATTGTGGATCCAAGCAAGACAAAATTCTTGCAACTTCAATCCTTTCTCTGTATATCATGATGCTACCTATTGTTCCAGTGGTGAGGATTTGTTTTTCTTTACATTGGGTTGTAATCCATATTGAAGATTGCAATACTTGACCGTCACCAGCAAGTGATCCAAGTCCTCCTCACTTTGAGCAAGTAAAGTTTTGTCATCTGCATATTGCAGGTTAGTAAGCCTTCTTCCAACCCTGATGCAGCAATTTTTTCCCGATAGCTCAGCTTCTTCAATTTTTGACTCTGCATACCTATTGAATATGTACGTGACAGGATACAACCCAGAAGCACACCTCTTTTGGTTTTGAACCTGCAGTATTCCTTTGTTTGGTCCGCACAGCTGCCTCGATGCGTGTATGGATCCCACAGGAGACCAATGGAGGATTCTGGAATTCCCACTCACATGACTTCTCACATACACTATGCTAGAGGGAGGAGCTTACAAGATTGGTCCAGTACCTCCTGGCGCTTGTTCATATAAAGTTAGCTTTACCCATGTCTCACTATGCTATGATTTAAAAAAAAAAACATTTTTTTTTCTTCTTTAAAAAAATCATTTTATTGGGGGCTCATCCAACTCTTTTTTTTTTTTTTGATAGTTTGGATACTTTCCAGATCTCTGAGCATTTCCATAGGAGAAATGTTTTAAGGGGAACAATTGTTTTTTTTCCTCCTAGATATCGCTAATCTGCTGATCTTAGATATCACTAACGCCATCTGTAAGAAACTGAGGAAGGAATGTTTGGCCTACAAAGGTTGAGGGAGATAAAGATCTTCCCTCAGGTGTGTGTGTGTGTGTGTGTGAAAGAGAGAGAGAAAAAGAAAGAGAGAGAGACCTCCCCTAGAATTAATGCCCTAAACTGTGAGAAAAAAAATTCTTTTCCTTAGAGCCACCCACTTGTTTTTTGCTGTTATAGCCACACTACATATTAAGACACTATCCCTTACACTAAGGTGTTTACAATCTAGGGGAATGCACACATATTTTTTAAAAGTCAGAGATAAGGGCAGTGTCATGCCACTCTCAGCCAAGAATGCAGATGGGTAAATGTAAACATGGGAGTGAGTGGTCTGATTGGTGTGAGAGGAGTAAACTGAGCACAGAGAAGGCTTGGGAGATAACTGTAGGTGAGCTTGTCCAGATTTTTGAGTTATGTTAAAAAATATGGACATGACACCATGGCCAGGAGCTAGCAAATGGAGAGTGTCAAGAAGAGGAGCGGCAGGATTACCGTTGTGTTTAGCAGTCCTCACGATGCAGTACATAAATACATTGGAGAGGTATACAATTATAAATAATGCAACCCCTCAAGTTTGCTCATTTAACATTTACTAGATTAATTTTTATTGGGTAGCAGTATGTAAAGCAGTAATCTAGAATCCAGAACAGATGACTCCTCCAGAACTATTTATGAGAGGAGCGATGCCTGGAGGGTGGAGAGAATGTAGGGTACAAAGGAGGAACTGATTACAGGAATCTACGTATAGCCTCCTCCCTGGGGTAGGGACAGCAGAGAAGTGGGCAGGGGGAGACGTCAGAGAGTGTAATATATGACAAAATAATAATGTATGAATGATGAAGGGTTCATGAGGTGGGGGGAGTGGGGAAGAAGGGGGGAAATGAGCAGCAGATATTAAGGGCTCAAGTGGAAGGCAAATGTTTTGAGAATGATGATGGCAACAAATGTACATATGTTCTTGACACCACGGATGTATGTATGGATTGTGATAAGAATTGTACGAGCCCCCAATAAAATGATTTTAAAAACAGGCAAAAAAAAAGCAGTAATCTAGGTAATGTGATACATAATACATAATGTTGTGATGTCAAGAGACACAGGTCTTTGCCATCAGGGAGACTGGTCACTAGAGGATGTTGGGAGAGGTCCTTGTTCTCTTAGCATGCTCTCCCTTGTGATAGTGCCCTTGCTGAGAAATCACCTGCCTTCTCCTTGTATTCCACAGACACTGATCTAGGTCCTACTGTGAATAGATTGTGCAGAAGTTCTCAGCTCATTTAATCTCAAGAAAGGAAGATTGTTTAGTGTGAACCTGATAGAGGGTGACCTAAAGAGTCAATCCAGTATTGGTTTATGATGGAAATCTGATGCAGTTAGGAGAATTCTATCCGTGCTTAGATGTAGCTTGACTAGAAATCCTCTCTAGCTGAGACGCTGAGTCGACCCCTCTATCTGGTCTTACAAAGTGCCCAAGCTTCCTTCCTTCCATCACTAAGGGATACTAGACCTGTCTCCTTGAGATTTAGGGTCCCTAAATAATGGAGGCTCTTTAACCCAAGATCTTTGTTAAAACAAAACTTTGTTTTTCTAGCTTGTATTGGTCATTTAAAGATTTGTGTCTGTCTAAAAGAACTGTTTCACTCAGTGTGTGTGTGTGTGTGTGTGTGTGTGTGTGTACCTATGAGAACAAAGGGATGGGGGGCGGGGAGCTACATGCATTAGGAGGAAAGATCCCCTCGCTCTTATTCCCTTCGCCCATGCATGTGAAAAGAAAGCTTAGAATCCTCTGAGTCCACCTGCCATCTGTCCCCTGGTAATGGTGAGTAGGCAATGTGGCACTCTTGTTGCTTATCCTACAACCAGCTCTTAAATGGGACTAGGCGTTCCCTCCCCCAATCTTATGAGAGTCATGAGAAAAACAAGACAAAATAAACTTCATGTGAGGAGAGTAAGATCCTCAGGGAACAGCCAGGTCGCAGCTACAGATGTGAAGAATATTAAATATTTCTCTGATGATATACTAAGAATTTCAGAGAGCATAGTAGACAAGTTTCAGGAAAAGTGGGATTGAGAGAAAATGGGAGAAAAGTAGAGAGGACGAACCATGCCCTATTTGATTAGAGGGGGAGAGGCAAAGGGGATGTGAGAGTAGTGAGATTCTTGTATGACAGCATACACAGGAACAAGGGCACAAAGAGATTGGACCCTGCATTATCACAACTGAGCAAGCGATACTGAGATATTCCTCCAGTGAACAGCTTGATGCAAAATATATTTTTCCCTGATGTCATTGTATAATTAAAACTCTACTTCCTTCAAAGGGTAAGCTCAAATGTTTTTTGCCAGAAATATTATTTTTCCTTTTTCTGTTGCTCTCTTGGCTGCTTGAATCTTGCCGTGACAACTGTGGAAATATTCCATTTAGGGAATTGGGACTTTTATACCTGCAGAGCACAAAGTTGTAGAAATGTTTATCTGAAATTCCCCATGTAGATCTCACAGAATGAGGTTAAGTAGGGCCTTTCCAATTTATACCCCTTGTATCCTGAATCTTGTGTGCCCTAACTAATGAGGGTATGAGGGGAGGGGAGCAAAAGCAAAACAGTCAATAAAAGAAAAATCAATCATTGATATAAGAGGCATACTGCAGCCTGAGGATCAGTGCTCAATCACCAAACTGTGCCATTTTCAAGTTGCACCTCACATGTGCCTTCAAAAGGTCATGGTATTGCTATAGGCAGTAAAAGGCGAAATGATATTCTGGGTAATAGTGAGCTGAAATGGACTGGTATTGGCCATTTTGACCCAGAAAACCATGAGGTTTACTATGCTGAGAATGAAACAATCGAGAGGAATGATGCATTCATGATCAAAACAGGCATTTCAAGATTTAGCTTGCAGTAGAGAATGCTTCTTAGAGGCAAGGAGAGTGAGACTTTGTCTCACGTGTTTTGGACAGGTTATTGGGGGAGTTCTGCCACTAGAGGAGGTCATCATGTTTCCTACAACAGCAAAAAGAGCAAGACCTTCAACACGATGAATGGCCACAACTGCTCCATCGATGGGCTCAAGCCCAAGGACAATGGTGAGGCTGGCACAGGACAGGGCAGTGTTTCCTGCTGTTGGACACAGGGTTACTACTGGTCAGAAGCTACTCAATGGAAACTAACAACAACAATGCTGTCTGTGAGAAGATTATATTGGAAATCAAGAATATCCATTCGATAAAATTATTATTAAAATTTATGCACTAACCATTAAACTAGTGGTGAAGAAATGGAAAGATTCTACCAATGTCTTCAACCTGAAATTGATCAAACATGCAATCCAGAGGTATTGATAAGTATTGGCAATTGGCATGCAAAAGTTGGAGACAAAAGGAAGGGTTAGAAAATAATGACCTTGAGGATAAAAACGAAGCCGAGGATCACATGATAGAATTTTGCAAGACCAATGACTTAATAACAAGCATTTGCTAAGCACGCGAATGGTGACTTCTCCAGATGTAATACACATAAATTGGCTACATTTGTGGGAAGAGACGGTGGGGAAGCTCAAGGTCAACCACTAACACTGGGCCACGGGCTGACTGTGTAATAGACCATCAATTACTCATAAGTAAGATAGGTTGAAGCTGTAAAGCATGCATGTTAAGTCCACAAGCCACACTGTGAACTTGAGCTTACTCCAGGTGAATTTTGAGAACATCCCAAGAACAGAATTGACACGTTCAACACAGACAGAAGAGCTGAAGAACTGTGGGTTGACATCAAGAACCTAATTCACGAAGAACACAGTGGGGTATCTAGAAGACAGAAAAGATCAAAGTGTATGTAGACGAGACTTTGAAATTTGCTCTTCATCGCCGAGTAGCTAAGGCAAATGGAAGACCTGATGAAGACAGACAACTAAACGTAATATTTCAATGGTCAGCTCAAGAAGCCAGAGGAAATATGATAACAAACTGGGCAAAGACTACAGTTAGAAAACCATAAAGGAAGAACACACACAGGATATCGTAAACAGGAAGAACTCAAGAAAAATCAAGCAGTACTAAAATATTTACAATATTAAAAGATTCTGTGGGCAAACTATTCAATCAGGCAGAAAACATCAAAAGAAGATGGAAAGAATACACAGTCACTATAATAAAAAGAAGCAGTCAACATCCAACCTCTTCTAGAGGTAATATAGGATAGAAATTAAAACTTCACAGAAAATATTATCCCCAAACAGGCTCCAGGAATTTATATAATATGAATTGAAATGTTTCCACAGGCTGATGAAGTAACTGGAAGTACTCACACCTGTCAGGAAATGTGGAAGATAGCTACTTAGTCAACTGAACGAAGCAACCCACATTTGTATCCATTCCAAAGAGAATGCTCGAACCAACAGAATGCTCCTACTATAGAAAAAGCCTTCGATATCACAAACCCAAAACACAAACTCGGTGCTGTTGAGTTAATTTTGACAGGCGAGACCTGCTCCTGTGAGTTTCTGAGGTTGTAACTGTTGACGGGCGTAGAAAGTCTAGTTTTTCTCCTGAAGAGCTGGTTAGTGGTTTCCAATTGCTGACCTTATGGCTAGCCATCCAACGTGCATCCATTATGCCATCAGTAACATTTTACTAAAGAGCATCCCAAAGCGGTTGCAGACTGTACATTGACAGGAAGCTGCCAGAGATCCAGCCTGGATTCAGAAAAGTCCATGGAACACTGCATTGCTGATGTGAAATGGATTATAGGGGAAAGGATTGAACACCAGAAATACGTATTGGTGTTTTATTGACTATGCAAATGCATTTGGCTGTGTGGACTCTAACAAACTATGGATAGTCTTGAGAAGAAGGAGAATTCCAAAACACGTCATTGTGCTCATGGAGAATCTGTACATAGATCAAAATGCAGTTGTGGGAACAGAATAAGGGCCTAGTTTAAAATGATGGTTTAAAATCAGGTAACGTATATGCAGGGATTGTATCCTCTCAATATACTTATTCAATTTTATGCCAAGCAAGTAATCTGAGAAGTTAGATTATATGAAGAAGAATGCAATCTCAGGGTTGAAGGAACTGGTGATATGCAGAGGACAGAACCTTGTTGGCTAAAAGTGAGGAGTTGAAGCGCTTAGTCATGAAGTTCAAGGATTGCAGGCTTCAGTACGGATTACACTCAAGGTAAAGGAAATGAACACTGCACCCAACAGCAGCGACAGCTGAGTCTTTTAGAATTATTTTTCTATCCCATGGATGTAGAAGAAATACATTTTTCCAAGACCTTTAAGATATTTACTCCTTCTTGTTCTTTTGTTCTGATTAGAAGTATGTCATCTGTAGTGACCAATGTGATGTTTTCCACACAGTACGTGTAGTCCCAGCACAGTTGTTCTAGTTAACGAGAGCAGAGTGAACATGAGAAGGATTTAAATGTATCTAGTTCTCTTCCATGTGCCTGTGATGTTCTTCTGGTTCTCTTCTTGATAAATTGAAAAATAAAACATTTAGCAAAACCATTCATGCCCTCTTCCTAAATTGGGGTTAATCTGCTCAAAGATACTGTGCATGCCCAAACAGCTGCAATTAAGCTAACAATTTATTTGGGGCTTAAGTAGCCCGTTGTCATCCGCCAGGATCCATCTGGTTATTCTAGAGGTAAGACTGGAGAATTAAATGGACTTACGGAAGTGCCATCTCTGTATCCCTTGTGTATTTACAAGTGGTGCTAATTTCTGCATTTTTTCAGGTATCTAACTGCACTTGATCTGAGTCAAGGAGTGACGCTTCAGAAGCTAGTACTTGACTTTCCCTGTTATAAAATCTCTTACCTTTTAGAGAAAGATGCCAGTAAGAGGATTTTGCCAGCTATTGGCAGTATTATATCTCAGAAGGAAATATATATTTGGAGATGGGAGTAATAACCTTTAAGTAGGTCTGCAGATCCAATGTACCCACTGTGAGTCAAATCTGTGCCCGAACTTCACATGACTTCTATCACTACCATGCTCTCCCCACTCCTGCCCCTGCCTTCCACTCTTATAGGAGGGCTGTGATTTTCTTTGTTTTTCCTTATAATAATGGTATTATGAAATATTTATCTTTGTATGATTGACTAATTTTGCCAACTTAGTTCTCTAGTTTTGTCCATGTCTTGCGGTGTTTAAGAGAATTGTTGTTTATTTTTATTGATACCCATTATTCCATTGTGTGAATGTAACAGAGTTTGTTTATCCCTTCCGCTGTTATAGGGGTTTTTAGTTGTTTACATGTTTTTGCTTTTATGTAAATTGCTGCAGTAAACATAGGTGTACATATATCTGTTTGTGCTATGGTTTTTATTTTTTTAGGGTGGATACCCAGTAGAGAGATTGCTGAATCATAAGCTACTTGTATTTGTATACATCCCACTTTAATTTCCATAGTATAATTTTATAGTCCCACCAGCAATGTAATATGGAGAAATCATTTTTTCTGCAAAACTCTTGAGATGATGTTAATATGTGGCCAAGTTTAGGAACCATTAATTTCATATATTAGAACGTTTTTAATTTTGAGTGTGGCATTGTATGTTGCCATATATTAATTTAAAAGAATTATCCAGAATTTTAAAATCTATATAGAGTCAGAAAGGATTTTGATTAGTGGCTGTTTCCATCTAGATTGAAGAGCTAGGGATGTGATAGCTTAAGGATATCAGGTTTCTTTTCCAGGCGATGGCAATGTTCTAAAATTGAGTATAGCAATGTTTCACACATATGCAAACATTCTTAAAATCATCCAATTGTGTACTGTAAGTAGGCCCGTTTGTAAAGGATGTGAATTATATTTCAATTAAGCTGTTAAAAGTTTAAGAAAAAAGGAACTGGAGGATAATGGAACAATGAAAAACAAATGAGAGTGTCTTAGCGATCTAGTGCTTATAAAAAAGAAATGTGACAAGTGGACGGTTTTAACAAATAGAAATGAATTTTCATACAATGAAAGAATTTGGGACACTGACTCCAGGAGAAAGCTCTTTCTGATGGCTCTGGGGACCATTACTTATCTCTTCAGTGTCTCTCCTTATTCCTTGAAGATTTCCAGGTGGCTGGGCATTCATCTTCCTCCAGTTCTGCTCGTTTGCTTGCTTGTTTAATGGGGTTATAACCACAGGTGTAGGGGTTAGAATTTACAACACATACTTTGAGGGGAGACAATTCAATCCATAACAGAGAATGTAGCGTATGTTTAAATCTTGGGTCTTTAAAAAAAGACGTAGATGCAATCTTGATGCTAGGGTATTAGAAGAGATAATGAATGTGCCAACGCTGAGCACGCCTTTCAAACCAATAAAGAAGCAAACTTACAAAAACGGCCTTGGCGAAATCGCTTAGCCTCTCTGGGCATGAAATATGAGATCTAACAATTGTTTGACATAAGTTATAGTTTCTTATAGGATTAATTTTCTATGTTTTTATGTTTCTAATTGTTGGTCACTTTCTCGCAAGAAGAAAGATGGATTTTTAACCAGCTGCAGCTGGTGTTTGTCTTGAGTCTGTGTGCACTTAGGAAGTTATGTGGGTGTGTGATGAGGAACTTCTGGGTTTGAGTGGTGCCTGACTAGAAAAACATACTTATGTTAGTCCGGGTAGACTAGAGAAAGAAATCCATGGAGACTCACATGTGTATAAGAGAGCTTTAAATGAAAGAGCAATTGTATATTGAGAAAACATTCCAGCCCAGTCCAGATCAAGTCCATAAGTCCGATATTAGCCCTTATGTCTGATACCAGTCTATAAATCCCTCTCCACACTCATGCAACACATGCAATGATGCTGAATGCAGGAAGATCACAGGCCAGCGGGTGGAAAGTTCTGTGGATCCAGTGGCAGTGCAAGCATCGAAGTGCTGGCAGGGGTCTCCACATGGTGCCTCCAGCTCCAGGGCTCTGGTTCTATCGGCATAGCTCTATGTTGCTTGTCAACATAATATGCAGCAGAGAGTCTGGGTATGGTCTCCAGTGATCTATTTATTTTTGTAGCACCTCCAAATGAGGTCATCAGGCTGTGACCTGATTGACAGGCCAAACTCCACCCCTTCACTCTTAATAGTATCAATTTGAGACCAGATTATATAACTACCACAACATTCTTCTGATTATCCTCTGGATACCTAGGGAAATACACAAAAAGAAAAAGAGGGAAAAAAGCAGCAGCCAAAGGACTAGAAACTGCACGAGATGATTATCATACACAAAATACAATATTAAAAATAATACCATTACAAAAAATGAATAGTGTATACAAAATACAAAATGAACATTCTATGCAATATACTATATAAAATAAATTCCATATATAAGCTATTGACTGAACTAGAGACAGTTTATTCATTTCTTTATTTTTATCATTTTATTGGGGGCTCTTACGACTCATAACAATCCATGCATTCATTGTGTCACGAATGATGGCAACAGAGGTTGCCATCATTCTTTTCTAAACATTTTCTTTCTACTTGAGCCCTTTTTCCCTCCCTCCTCCACCCCCTCACCCTCATGAACCCTTGATAAATTTTAAACTACACCATCTGCTCCTCTCCCTTCACCTATGTTTCTGGTGTTTGTCACCCGGGTGAGGCGGCGGGTGGGGTTATACATGGATCATTGCAGGGAATGATTCACAAAAGGGGAAGAAGTTTTCCCTTTTTCCCTCCAACCTTCTCCCTATATTCATGGTATTTCTACTTCAATTATTTTTCCTGAGAGGTTTATCTGTCGGGATTCCAGGTGTCGAGAGCACTTTTCTGTACCATTGATTTTATATCTCTTGTTGTTACCTTGTCCCTGGGTTTGTTGGCTCGCCCTTTTCTTCCCCCCACTTCTCCTCTCTAATTGTCCTTGGGGTTTGGTGGGCTGGGCTGCGGACCACCTCTCTCCTTCCTTCTTAGTTTGCTCCCATGTGTTCTGAGCAGACCCATCCCTCCTCCTGAGCTGTATCTTCAGTGCTATCCTCTCTAGTACATTCTTCTGCAGAGGGGGTAGACATAGCTGAGATTGTGGCCAGCCCTACAAACCTTTCTGTTATTTCACTGCTTCATGCGATATGTTTTCTTCAAGTCTTGGTGCACCAGGTTGAGGTCTTGTCTTTCCTTTTCCTGTGGAGACATAAACAATACACTATGGGTGGGTTAGTGCCCTATTCCCCAACCTACTCATGTCCTCTTGAGACATATTTAAAGTACCATCTTTGACATTACGCATATATTCTATTCTCTCAGGGCTTTATTAACATTATTTAACATAATTGTTTGAGTCACAGCCTGTACTATAACTGCCAAATGATCTTTGTTTTTCTGATGGGTCTGAGTAAGAAGGCTGAGGAAGATATTTATTGAATTATATGACTAAGGTGTGACTGTTAGCAGGGTTAATTGTGATTGCCATTCTGCTGGATATGAAATCAGTCATCTCATAAGCAGGAGGAGGTATCTCACCATCAGGGAGAGAGAAGTGCTGAGGATGGAGTGCATCCTTTGGACCCTGAGATCTCTGCCTATTGCACCCTCTTGATCTAAGAAACAGTGTGGATAACAGACGAATGACACAGAAGCGGCAGCAGAAATCACAGCAGCAGCAAAACGAGCAGCCAGAGCATGATACAGAGTGGGAGATTTCCAAGTCCACAGAGCAAGAAAAGCTGAGTGCCTCTGGGTAGGAGAATGCCTTGTGGAGTAGGGGTACCTCTGAGCACTTAATTGGAGTAACTAGATTTTCTGGCCCACTGAGTTGGAGCTGGGTGCTTTCAAGTTGAGGCTTTGGGCTTTTATTGGCAGCCCTAAAGAACTTTGTGATACTTACCCAGCAGGGCAGAGGCCAGGCCAACAATCAAAAGACCATAGTGAGGCCTGCCTGTAGGCATGGCAGAAAAGAAATTGCCCTGACTAAACAAAAGGCTATCCTGAGCCTTTCTCACCTAAATTTTAACCTATTAATTTCCCTAATAACCCCCATAATTGTGAGCATTATCTGTGAGTTCTGTGTGGCCACTGCAATAAATTAGGGAACCCATCCCCAGAAGTAGACTGCCATGAGAGGAAAGGTTGTGGCACAATAGGGTAAAAAGCATGGAGGGGAAGGAATGTATGATTTATGCCTTGGGGCAATAGGCCTTGGTACCTGGAGGAGGTCTGTTGTGGTCCCTACATTGTTTGCTTCAAAGGGAATTAGAAAACAAAACAAAACAAAACAAAACACGCCTACCAAGTCAGATAGCCTCATTTTTCTTCAATATGAAAAGAGATCATTACATTTTTTTGGACTCCTGGTGATTCAGAGGGTTAAGCATTGGAGTGATAACCACAAGGTCAGCAGTTCAAACCCAGTGGTTTCAGGGTGGTGGTGGCAATAAGGCGTTCTATTGTTTTATTGTGCCCTACATGGTTGCTATGAGTGAGAACTGAGTGGACAGGAGTGGATTTTAGTGGGTACTTTGTGCAGATAATGAAGCATTCAAGAGCTAGCCAAAGGGTTGGTGGTTCAAATCCATCTTGGTATCTCAGAAGACAAGGCCTGTTAATCTGCTTCCAACAAAGGCATGGCCTTAAATACCTTATGGTAAACTCTGCACACATGGGTTACTATGAGTTAACATTGACTCATTGGCAACTTAATTGTCTCATGGAATATTAATTTATTTAAAACAAAGGAGCCTTGACAATGTAGCAGTTATACACTGGGCTACAATCCGAATGGTTAGAGTTCAAAGCCACCAGCAGCTCCTCAGTAAAAAGATTGGGGTTTTTACTATTATAAAGGTTACAGTCTTGGAAAACCACTATGTGTCAGCATTAACTAGATGTCAGTTTGGCTGGTTTGGGTTGAAATAAATAGTGAAAGCAGGATAGAGACAAAATCATGATGTGCTTAAAATATTTGAGTGGACTTATGTATTATAAGGTTACAGACTGTGAGAAACTCAGTATTCTATATAAAAAACTTATAAACAAAAGCAACATGAGAATATTTCATTCCTTAAAAACCATTTCCATGATGCTTACTTCTTGTCTCTCACTAGAATGATATTGAGATTACACATAATTCATCTGATGACTCAATAGGTTATTTAAAAGTAGTTTTATAGGCATATCATGTTAAGAATAGTTATGCACGTGGAGGACGGAACCGGTGGAGAGGTCTGGGAGGCTGGCCCCAGCACCATAAATTAAGTGGATTCCTGCCCCTCCCCCGAAAAGAACTTGTTCCAAAGGACGACATTGACCCTGCAGCTATGGGAGATGGACATATTTGATCAGAGCACACGGGAGCAGATGAAGGGGCAGGAGGAGAGAGTGGAGCACAGCCTGGCCCACCAGGCCGTGATGATGATGTTCCTGAGTAGAGCAGCCAGTCCACAGAGAGAACAACATGGCTGGCCCTACTATGAGACATGATGCCCCTCAGTGACTAAGGGCGATACAGGGGACAGCACCGGAGACACAGTGTGGGAATTGCACCTGACCTGATCCCACCACACCGAGGCAAATCACTGGGGGAGTGCAGCGGAACAGCAAGGGAATGGAGTGGCAAGGTCCCCAGGGAATGCTGAAAGTGGACTTTGGGGCCAGGGCGTGGTGCCCCAACAGTCTGGACTGGAAAACGCTCCTAAGGGCCAGCAAAGATCCCTGAACTAACTACAAGCTTTTCTCTTGTGAACTGTTTTGTTCTGTTCTTTTTCAGTGGTTTGTTTTGGTTGTTTTGTTGTCTGGTTGTATACTGTTGCTTTGTGTTCCTCTGTCTAGTTTTCGTGCATGTTAGTGACTCCACAGGTCTGTCTGAATAGGACAGGCTGGATGAACTATCTGGATGAAAAACAACGGGACCGACAGTTCCGGGGGGACTTGGGGTGGGAGATAGGGGGGGTAAGGAAGTGGTGTTAACAAACCCAGGGACAAGGGAAAAACATGGGACTCCAAAGGGTAGAGAAGGGGGAGTGGCAGGCCTGATGGGAAATGATCAAGGGTAAGGTTGCTTAGAGAAGAGGTATACTCTAGCCCAGGTGGCGATGAAGCATGGTAGTAGGGCAGGAGGAAGGTCAAGGGAGATGGAGGAAAGAGCTAGGAGTCAAAGGGCATTCATGGAGGTCTAGACAAAGACATGTACATGCAAATATATATAGGAGGTTGGGGAAATAGATCTTTGTGTCGATATTTATAGGTCAAGTATTAAGGTGGCGGAAGGACCTTGGGCCTCTACTCAAACACTCCCTCTATGCATGAATACCTTCTTTTATTAAATTGGAACTCTATGATGCTCACTCTCCCGACACAACGGCTGGAGCCAAAGTGGGTGAACAAGTAAATGTGGTGAAGAAAGCTGATGGTGCCCGGCTATCAAAAGAGATAGTGACTGGGGTCGTAAAGGCTTGAAGATAAACAAGTGGCCATCTAGCTCAGAAGCAACAAAGTCCACATGGAAGAACACACCAGCCTGTGTGATCGAGTGGTCCCGAAGGGATCAGTTACCAGGCATCAAAGAACAAAAAATCATATCATTGACAGCACACCTCCATGATAGGATCGCTGAAGACAAATGGGTGCACAAGCAAATGTGGTGAAGAAAGCTGATGGTGCCTGGCTATCAAAAGAGATAGTGTCTGGGGTCTTAAAGGCTTGAAGGTGAACAAGCGGCCATCTCGCTCAGAAACAAATAAGCCCACATGGAAGAAGCACACCGGCCAGTGCGATCACGAGGTGCCCAAGGGACCAGATATAAGGCATCATGCAAAAAAAAAAAAAAAGATATAAGTGTGTGTATGTATGTGTATATATGTGTATATGTATATATTTATGTGTATATATATATTATATTAAATGAAGGGGGAAGTGCAGAGTGGAGACCCAAGGCCCAAGTGTCAGCCAATGGAGATCCCCTCATAGAGGGGCTTAGGAGAGGAGATGGGTTAATTAGGGTGTGAGGTAGTATCGATGAAGAACACAGCTTTCCCCCAGATCCTGGATGCTTCCTCCCCCCAACTACCATGATCCGAATTCTACCTTGCAGGGCTGGATAGGACAGAGGCTGTACACTGGTACATATGAGGGTTGGAGGTACAGGGAATCCAGGGTGGATGATACCTTCAGGACCAAGGGCGTGAGGGACGATGCTGGGAGAGTGGAGGGTGAGTGGGTTGGAAAGGGCGAACTGATTACAAGGAGCCACATGTGACCTCTTCCCTGGGAGAGGGACAGCAGAAAAGGGGGGAAGGGAGACCCCGAATAGGGCAAGATATGACAAAATAACGAGGTATAAATTACCAAGGCCATATGAGGGAGGGGGGAAAGGGGAGGGAGGGGGGAAAAAAAAGAGGACCTGATGCAAGGGGCTTAAGTGGAGAGCAAATGCCTTGAGAATGATTGGGGCAGGGAATGTATGGATGTGCTTTATACAATTGATGTATGTATATGTATGGATTGTGGTAAGAGTTGTTGGAGTCCCTAATAAAATGTAAAAGAAGAAAAGAGAAAAAAATGATTAGGGCAAAGACTGTACAGATGTGCTTTATACAATTGATGTATGTATATGTATGAACCGTGAAAAGAATTGTATCAGCCCCAATAAATTGTTAAAAAAAAGAATAGTTATGCAATCACCACCACAATCAATTTCAGAACATTTTCTACATTCCTTCTTTCTCATACTCATTGTTGTTAGCTCTCCATGTCCCCCAATCCCCCTGCCATGCCGCTAGGTAATTACCAATCCAGTTACTGTTTCAATAGATTTGCCTATCCTGGATTTCATATGCATAAAATCACACCAAACACCAACAGGAAGCAAGTAGGCAAAAAATGAAACAAATATTTAAAAACTAACAATAATGACAGCAAAACAGAAAAACCTCAATGAAACAGCAGATTGTATAAAGCACATCCGCACATTCCCTGCCCCAATCATTCTCAAAGCATTTGCTCTCCACTTAAGCCCTTTTGTATGAGCCCCTAATAAAATGTAAAAAAAGAAAATGATGAGGGCAAAGAATGTACAGATGTGCTTTATACAATTGATGTATGTATATGTATGGATTGTAATAAGAGTTGTATGAGCCCCTATTAAAATGTTAAAAAGAAAAAGAAAGCAGAAAATACAATTTTGAAATCGGTCCAATGGGAGATCAAATGATAAGGCGCTATGTCTTAAACTAACCGCACCTGCCAAAGTCGAATCACCTGAGCTCTCTGTCTAGTAGCAAGGCTCTTCACCTCCCGGCCAGTGGTCAGAGGAGATTCACTGGAGGCTTAGTCCGTGCGGGCACCTGCAAATGGGCTGGGGCTTCCACGCTCACCCTTCTGTAAGTTGGACGTTCATAACTTAAGCTCTAGTACATTTCCTCCTTCGCACTTGGATTTTATTATTTAGAATGCTGGTACCACACAGTCTGAAGCGCTTCTTCCTTGTGGACTTAGTTGATGCCTCACTTAGGGGCTGTTTGTTTTTAGACACGCCCTTATTACAGCCCAGATATTCTTCCTTCTGATCGCTGGCTACCAGCTTGTTTCGTCTCCTCATGATGCTCCAGCACCCTCTCTGTAGTGAGCTCTTCATGAGGGCAATGCCAAGGTTCTTAAACTAGCTTTGCAAACCCAAGACATGACAGAAAAAGCCAGGATAGTCTTTATTTCTCAAGAGATGAGGAAGTGGCTAAAGGGATGCATTTAAGTCAGCATGAGGATGACAATTCTAACAAAATTCTCGAACAATGACCGAGGTCCTTAAGATCTGAATTCTTGTGGCTGTGGCGACAGCATAGGAAGGTCTGACACACATGTGACTTCCTTTGGGTACCCCAGGGGAAGGAAAATCCAACTCCACACTTGCTCCAGATTGGGTGCCACAAGTCAGAAGTCAGACATGCCTCTAATCTCCAATTCACATAGAACTCACAGGAAACATTCGTGACTGTGGAGGTTTATTAGAAAAGGTAAAAAGTTACCACCAGATAGGATCAGGAAACATTAACGTTACAGCCCTTTGTCCACAGCAGCACCTCTGCTCACTCATGCCAGCGGCTCTCTCTGTCTGGTACTCTGCCGCTCCGCCACCTGACTTCCTAACCTCTGCCTCAATCTATGGACTCGGAGGCCTCCTGCTCCATCTGGTGGTCTTGGTTTTGCAGCCTCTGCTGCTTCAGGCAGGAGCCTCACCTGCACTCCTCTGGTGGTGCTTTGTCTTGATGGTCATGGGATTAGTTGTTCCAGTTCTGAGATGGCTCTCTCCTCTACCCAGCAGAATAGCAAAACTGACCAATCTCTGAGTTAGATTCTTCCACACCTTATTTTCATGCTCCCACTCAAGTTATTTGGTGAGCATTATAAAAACTTTATAGATAGTGGAAACACACCAAGTAATTTTAATCACAACTGTTCTTATTACCAGTTTTCCACTTTAAAGTAGATGTTTAGTTCGGCTGATGGTATAAAAACAGATTACTCCATTCAACGAGAGATTCACCTAAATTACCCCCAAATTTATTCCCACCATAATAATTCATGAATCCATAAATGGGCTAATTATCTTGTTATTCCTGTATGCCGTAGGAGTAGATCATAAATCAAATTTGTTAGGCATATGAATCTCCATAGAGAAGGCTGGAAGCACCCATGGTCTACTTGTGACACGTAATTTCACCAAACTCAGAACTTTCCAACATGCTTTCACTATACTCCCATCAGGCATAAAATTATCCAGTTGATGATGAAATCCTTATTGGACAAGATTGCAGCAAAGCTGAGCATTAAATGAGAAGAGTCTGGTGTTCACCAATACGAAGCATGATGAGTTCAGTGTCATTATAGCAACCCAAAACAAACAAACAAACAAACCCAAGAAACACAGATAAACAAGAACGACATGTGCTTACCTAGACTAAAATACAAGAAGGCCACTTTTACAAGTACAGATTGACATTGATGTGATAATAAGCATTGTTAATATCCACAAATAATAGCTTTCAGCACATTATCTTATATGATTTTCTATTTTTATGGCAACCTTATACGATCTATTTGAACCGGAAGTCTGTTTCCATGTTAAGGAAACTAGACAAGTCAATTTGGACAAGCCAATTAAGCATTGGTGCCTTAGTTTTTTTCTTTTCATGATAATTGAAAGCAGTTGCATTTGACAAGTAGTTAATTTTCCAGAGTGTTCAGTAGGGTATGAAAAACTGGTAGGGCATTTCTTAAGAACTCAGTGGCTCAATGAAAGTTGGCAGTTCTAACTCACCAAATGCTCTATAGTAGAAAGATGTGACAGTCAATTTTTGTAAAGATTACAGTGTTAAAAACTTCATGGGGAAGTTACACTCTGCCCTCTGGGGTCATTGTGCATTGGAAATGCTTCAATAGTAACTGATTTTGTTGTTTGATCAATTGAATATACTATTCTGATTAGAAACTAAAAGGATCCATGGCCAAGTAAATAAAGGAAATTTTTAAGTAGAGATTTTTTAAGTACTGATTTAAAGACAGCTGCTATTTTTTCCTTAATGTTATATAAATATGCCCTCACTTTGAATCAATTAAACCATTTCCCTCTGGCAACAAATTCTTTATTGAAATTATCTTCACTTGCTGTACAGATAGCTTTTTTAAATCATTGAAAAAAATTTCAAATTTCTTCTTAAACTCAAGTGTAGGTTCCAAAACTTGGCTGGTTATTGGAATCACTTGAGGTTCTGGTGACAATACAGGTTCCTGGAATTGTCCCCCTAGAGATTGTGATTCCTTAGGGTGAAAATGAAGCCCAGGGACCTGTATTTTCACCAAATCCCCAGGTGATTACAAAGATCAATCACGTTTGGGAAACCAAGCTAAGTAAGAACAATATGCACCTGTTCTAACTTACTTATTAAATCAACATCAAGTGTTATTGGAATAGATAGGAGCAGATCTCCTAGGAATTTGAGGCTGTTTGTGCTTTTGTACATATATGGTAGTTACATCATCTGGCGTCAATTTGGGACTTGAGAGGATTAAGAGTGAATGGGTGGGGTTTAGTCTGTCAATCAGGTGATAGCCAATGAGGCCTCTGTGAGGGCATGGCCTTCTCCTGAGAATTCTGGGAACTCCTGTGTTTTTCTCTTTGGACTTAGGGGACACCCTCTCTTGGCTCACTCCCTGAGAGATGCTCTAGTGACAAGACACATGTCACTATGTCCTGGGACCTGGAGAAGCCACGTGGACCTACCCTGATGCAACCAGACCTCTGGAGCTGGAGAAGCCACGTTGAGACCCCTGCCAGTGCTGAGATGCTTACAACGCCACAGGGTTCAGAAGACTTCCAACCGACTGGTATGTACTCTTACTGTATTCAGTATCACTACATATGTTTAGTGAGTCTGAAAAGGAATTTATAGATTGGTATGGGACATATGGGCTAATATTGGACTTATGGACTTGATTCGGACTGGGCTGGGGTGTTTTCTCAATATTCAGCTGCTCTTGTATATAAACCTCTTTGTTATTCACATGAGTCTCCATGAATTTGTTTCTCTAGCCTACCCAGACTAACACAACATAGTACCTTAATACTTTCCTGGTAAAGAAACGTGTTGTAGTGCAGTAATTTATTTAACATGGTCCCTCTAGCTATAGTCTTGAAAGGAGTCCTATTGGCATTATGGGTAAGTATTGGACTGCTAACCTCAAGGTTGGTGATATTCTTTGAGAGAAAGAAGAGGCTACCTGGCCCTGTAAAGATTCACAGTCTCAGAGACCCTGTGTAGGGCTACTATGAGTTGGAATTGACTCACTGACAGTGGGTAGATATAATCTTTGAAACTGCCACCAAAGGATTGGCTCTTCTCCCCCTCCTCCCCTATGTCAGTGCCATTGAGTCAATTCCAACTCCTGGTGACCCTATAAGACAAGGTAGAACTGAGCACTGCTGCTCTGGGTTTCTGAGACTGTAACTCTTTACCAGAGTAGAAAACCTTGCCTTTCTCCTGCAGAGCAGCTGGTGTTCTCAAACTGTTAAACTTTCAATTAGCAGCCCAACACATAATGCTATGCCAGATGCAAATATAAGGTGCTTGTGACCCATTCAAGGAATTGGATAGCTTGATAAGAATGTAAATAAGGTGTGTGATATCCTTGTGGAGATGAAACCAAGAAAATAAGGTGTATGGAGAGGGTTAGTTGTGCTATCCCATTATTCCAGAGGGTTTTTTATTTTGAATTTATTTGCTAGTTCAGATGTTAAAGAGGGATCTCAGTACCATTAAGAAATGAGAACTCTGGCTTCTCTTCAAATCATATCAATCTTTTGCCTTTTACTAAAGAAATGAGAACTAGGAGGGGTGAGTGAGGTGTGTCCTTTTCACCTGAGATTCCTGCCTGGAGCCATCTTAACCCAGGAGCACCTGTAGAGAATTTGCAGCGGCAGAACCAGTACCATGAGACGGAACAGTGGGCTTCCAAGACCACAGAGCAAGAAAATTGAGTGCCTGCAGGCAGGAGGTGTACTAACAGAGTGGGGTGCCTCTGGGTACTTCATTGGAAAGAGCTAGGTTTGCCAACCCACCGAACTAGAGCTCAGTGCCTTCTGTCAGATGTTTGATGGTGAAGTGAGATGCTTTGGGCACATACACGGCAGAAATAAAAGAGGTTTGCAAAACTTGCCCGAGCCACGATGAAAGCCCAAAGGCCAGAGCTGGGCCACAAAGCTCTTGTCCTGATCAAAGAACTGTAATTTGAGCATTCTTGAGACTGAGTTGTAAATCTTTGCTTCCCCTAGTGAGCCTCATAACTGCATGATCTCTGGACTATTGTGGTGAATTATCAAACCCAACAGAGAGGTAGAGTGTGCCAGGGGAGGGACAGTTGGTGTGAGATTGGTGAAAAAACATTTGGAGGGTAGAGGCATGTCTAAGCTCCACCTTGTAGATCATAGGAATCAACTTTGGACATTGGAGGCTGACCTTGATTTCCCCATCCTACCACAATAAGTTCAAGGAGGTCAGACACTTCCCCAAGCTTTTTTTGCACATGTTAGATTTCTTCCTCCAAACTTTTTGCTTTTTGGAAAAATCTTCCTTTTCCCCTTCATTTGCTTCTCTCTCCTTTTTTCCTCCTCTTCCTTTTATCTATCATTAGTTCATTTATTTTTGAGGCCTATAAATATCCTGTTGATCTGATGTATATATGTTTTTGAAATATAAAAAATTTCCAGTAACAGAAATTAATGTTCTGCAATATACGTTCCAAACCTCTGAAATGAAGTTTTAAATGAGTCTAGATTACTGCTACAGTGAAATTTAGGACTTGAAATCAGATTCGTTTTGTTATTTAAATTTTAAAAGATTACAATCTGTGAAGCAAGTCTGGGAACAAGAATGCCCCATTTAAACAACAGGCATCTACGGAACACGGCAAACAGATTTATCAACCCTTCATTTTGTTGTAAAAATGATCTAGAATGACTTCTTTCACCATGGTTTATATACAGTAAAGACATTTTGTTTGCTTATTGCTAATTAATCTTCCTTTTCTCTTATGTAAATGATAAGGCTGCTGATGATAGTAGCTATATTAGTTGATTGCTTACTTTACACTCGCCTCTGTTCGCTGTTCATACGTACAGAAACAAGATGCTGTGTTTTTCACAGTTTCTGGGTTAAAGTTACATCCTAAGACTAGGTCTATTTGGTGACCAAGCTATGTGTTACAGACTAATTGGACATCAGACTCTGTCCCTTTGAGGCACACAACACCCTTCATAGGCCACACCAGGATTCGATATAGAAGCCCCACTAAGTGACTTTATCTTAAACTCACCTACTTTGAAACGGACATATTCCCATGGCTCTAAGGCTGCAAGGCCCTACTGTGAGCAAACAGATGACTACATCCCAGGGTTCTGGAATTGGTGGCCATTAGGTTTTGTGCTTTGAGGGTACCCAAAGGATGGTGGCCTGGGACTATCATGCATTTACTATTGTAATGCTCTCCTGGCTCTCTTATGACATTTATTAATCTGGGAGGCCTGGTTCTTCCTTTGTAATGAGTATTATTAAAAGTTTTGCCCTTCACCAAACCCCATTGTTTGTGTAGTGTCCAGTCACTTAATAATTAATCTGTGTAAATCATTGGTTCTCAACCTTCCTAATACTGCAACCTTTTAATACAGTTCCTCATGTTGTGGTGACCCTCCAAACATAAGATTATTTTTGTTGTTGCTTCATAACTAATGTTGCTATTGTTATGAGTCATAATGTCAATATCTGATATACAGGTTATATTTTCATTGTTATAATAGAACAGAATTAAAGCATAGTGATTCATCATAAAATAATATATAATCATATATCATGAAATATTTCTTTCAAATGACAAGTAAATGAAATTTTGTCGTGTAGCATGGGTGACAGTCTTCCTGCCGGTACTCATAGGCGGGCATATCTGCATGTGGGTGGACCCACCTGGAGATGATAGAGGAGCGGTGTCTTGGTTCCTAATGCCATCGGGAATATGTGTTTTCCAGTGGTCTTAGGTGACCCCTGTGAAAGTGTCATTTGACCACCAAAGGGGTCACAACCCACAGATTGCGAACCACGGGTATAAATCAATCATTCATGTATTGCTTGCTGTCTGATGTCAGCCTACACGTGTGTAAATTCCTTTTTTCAATAGTGTTTTAAATCCTGTACCATTGGCTAAATTAATGACACTATCAATAATATTATGTTATGCCCCTGATTTATAATGTTCTCTATCATAATATTATAATGTCTCTAAAATGAACCAGAGATGTATATAAACCATAGATATATGAATAGATTGGTGGCTCATGAATAATTTTAGGCCCAATCTAAGAGCAATTAGTTCTTATGACATGGTCATGTTCAACACTCACCCTCATGAAGAGATCGTTGAAGATATGAGTACTATAACAGGGTGGTGAAGAAATCAGATGGTGGTCAGTTCTCAGAAAGAATACGTCTGGGGTTTTAAAGCCTGTCTTCAAGCAAGCAAGGTATCAGCTGATTCCACATGGAAGAAGTACACCAGCCTCTGTGACTTAAGAATTGTAAGTAATAAAATCTAAGACAAGAAGAGGGAACCGTATCAGAGCAAACATTCTGAGCACATGGTTGGCAGACGACTATGGATGCAAGTGGATGGAGTCTCCGGAGAATTCCTTCTGACCATAGATGAGGACGTGAAAGCCTTGTTATCACACAGAGAGGATTGCAAAGTCTCTTATGAACCATAGAGTGAGATTAAAATGTAATACCTGCCATTTGATCTCCCTTTTGACCCATTTTAAGGTTTAAAGTTATTTAAGCTTTTAATGCTTTCTGCTGGTTCTATTGAGATTTTTCTATGTTTTATCTAGGCATTGTTGTCGCTTGTTTTTATTTGTTCTGTATGATTTTTTTACTATTGTGTTCTGTTTTGCATTATTTTCTATACATGAGATTCAGGATAAGGAGAGGCATCAAGATAGTAAATGGATAGGGTGATGACAGGTATGTGGGGGGATGACAGATGATGTGGAGAAATGGGGAACAAACAACAATGAGCATGAGAAGACGTTCTGTAATTAATTGTGGTGATGATTGCACGAATCTTAATATGACTGAACGATTGATTTGTACAATATGTGAATAATATGCCAATAAAAATATTTTTAGAAAGACTAACTGCATGGACATCAGTTCTGCTCTATACTGCTCTTCTCAATTACTTCAGCAGCATCTTTAAAAAATAAGAGTTGCTGACTGTATTATTTAGAATCTCGATGCTTATTTTTTCTTTTATAAGGACATTTCTGAGATCCTGTTCCCTCTCCCAGAATATTCAAAGATGTTGGCATTGTGGAGTAGACTTCATTTCCTCATCATAAGAGTCAGAACAAAACTGCCTTTTTAGGTTTTCTGATACAGTTGAATATTTTCCCTTTCTGTCTTCTTTTATCCTCCACCCTTCTATGGTGGTTACATAAGCTCATGCCAACTTGAGGGTAGGAAGAGGGAAGGGGTGGAGTCTAGCTTGTCAATCAGGTCACAGCCTGATGATGCCTCCTTGTGGGAATGGCCTTCTCATGAGAATCTGGGAATTTCCTCTCTCTGTGTGTCTTGGTTTTTCTGCTGTCAAGCCACATGGAGTCACACTGATGGTAGCTAGAGCCCTGGATATGTGTCCTCTGCCATTGGATCCACAAGACTTTGTACCCATTGGCCTGTGATCTTCCATCATTCTGCATCATTGCATGTGTCTGTGTGAGTCTGAAGACTGATTTATGGACTATATAGGACTTATGGACTTGATTTGGACTACTGGGCTGGGTTTTCTTAATATTCAATTACTCTTTGATATAAAGCTCTTTCTTATACACATATGAGTGTCCTTGGATTTGTGTCTCTAGTCAGCCCAGTCTAACACATCTAAGAACACAGCCAGAAAGCTTCACAATTTTTCTAAAACAGGGTTTATCCTTCCTTGATGGTCTATTTCAGATACCACCTTCCTCATTCACATTTTCCCCTTTAGTTAGATTGTAAAGGTAAATTTGAGTGGCACAAAGGTCTTACACTCTAACCAACCAGGTGGATTTGAAATTGTTCTGTTGCACAACAGCACGAAGGCCAGGCTCTGCTTCCATAAAGACTCCATCCAAGAAAACCCTATGCAGCTCACTGCTACTCTGTACCACCTGCTGCTGCAGTGAAATGGAATCAATTCAACAGCAATGACCTTGGTTATGACTTTTTAAAGAGCGTTTCCAAGATCGATTTCCAACGCCATCTTCTCTACTTAAATCCTCCCTTCCCCTTAAGCAAATCAAATTTTCCTTCTTCCCAAACCATGAATATTTCATCATTCACTATTATCATTAATTACCCAATTCATGTGAAGCAGATGCAAGAAGCAAGATATATTTTT
The DNA here is from genome assembly GCF_050624435.1 of Tenrec ecaudatus. NCBI lineage: Eukaryota > Metazoa > Chordata > Mammalia > Afrosoricida > Tenrecidae > Tenrec > Tenrec ecaudatus. Next base: position 95,984,407 of record NC_134536.1, read on the forward strand.
TCTTTAGTTTTTAAAAGCATGGTCTCTTTCCTTTAGGGAATTATAATCTAGTGAGGAAGTAGATAGATAATATAAAGGCAATAAAGTGGCATGATTTATTATTAAAATGAGAGTTTCATTAATTTGACAATCTGTCCCATGATTGAGAGTGAAAGGCTAATAAGGAATCATTATGGGATAACAGGCATGACCTGGCCTGCCTGGCAAGCCCAGATGCATAGTCATGTACAATAGACACTTGTTTGGGGTGAAGGTGATCTTAGAAGGCAGAGAGGCTACATCAGAGGAGTTACAGGGTTCAGGAAAGCATATCATGTTAATCACTGTCTTCTGTTACTTTTATTTATGCATGAGTCTTTTTTCACCACCAGACTCTCCTATTCATCATCCGTTTCCCACCGTGCTCCCAGACTGCCTCCCTGCAGGTGGTCGCTCACTATGAATCTGTATGGAATAGATGCACTCTTTCTCCTGTCCTGTATCAATGCTTTCTTTTTGTCCATAGGAAAGTGTCCACTTGTCATTCTCAAGAACCTATTTCTATCACCTGTGCAATTTGCTGATTATCATTTGCCTTATAAATTTAATTCTGTATTTGATGAGTAAACCTAAGTATAATATGTATTTTTTTCCTTAAAATTTTTAGAAGATTTGCTTGCTGCCAATTATCTACATGGAAGACGGGGAGGTGCAACTGAGCAGTAAGTCAGCAGAGGGAGGTGGACAAAGTTGGCAGAGGCAGCTGGAGGGGAGTGGAGTATGCTGTGCAAGGCGCTGCGAACAATAAAAGACACCCACTATTGTCGGAGTCTTGGCAGCCACTCCGAGCACCTCTTGAAATGAACACCTGGGGCTCTAAAGCTGGCTACATGTTCCAACGAGCACATTGGGCATCCGATCAAGGTCTGGGTGGAAGGGAGAAGGCTTTAGTCCTATAAGGCATTTGCTGTTCACCCCCACCCTAACCCACTCTTGGCTGAGGCTTGGATGTAGCTTACCATGTGTGGACTCAGGCACCTTTCAAGATGCCCCAGGCATCTGCACTGGACGGAGTCTGAGAAACGGTCAAGTGCCAATCCGCTCTCAGTTTTACTGGGAGATGGGGCGAGTGAAAGAACTGAGGTTCAAAGTGGGGATCACTCCGGCTAGAAAAAATATCTCTTCTCCAGCAAACTAACCCCAAAGGTAAATGTTATATGTTCATAAATATATTTTGACAAATCAACTAATTAAAAAACATCTGGTGATTTCCAACTCACCTCACTAGTGTGGAGCAGGTTGACTGGCCCACACGGCCCCTACAGGACATGTAGCATTGCCCTGTGGGTTTGTGAGACCGTCTTTGCAGGAATAAAATACGGTATTTTCTCCTTCGGAGCAGCCCGTGGTTGTGAACTGTTGAATGAGGTCAGCAGTCCAATGAGCCGCCCGCTGGACAACAAAGCCTGGTGATGCTGCCCAGCATCTATAGACTGCTGGCACAATGATGGCGGTTCAAACCCACTGGTCTTTCCGCGGGAGAAAGATGGAGGCTGTCTGCTCCCATCCATATTAACAACCTTGAAAATGGCTTCTATGAGTGAGAATCAACTCAACGGCAATATTTTTGTGCTTTAACTACCAACCATCTATTGAGTATCCTCAGCCCCTTTTAGTCTCTCTGTGAATGGCTATAGCACCCTAACAATTCAAGTATTTACATGGGTATGGAATTTGGATCTGACACAAGATGTTAAGCCGGACTGTGCATTGGCAACCCAGTGAGGCATCTGTGTTAGTCTGGATTGGCTACTCAGTAAAAAACAAATCCAACAAGTCACCCCCATACTGACCATGATCATGTAAAAGCTATCCAGTAACTCATGTAAGCTCTCTGTATACTGTCTGTGATAGGTGATTTTATGTGAACTTGAATATTTATGAGCGGGTAGGGGTGGAGTCCAACTGTCAGTCAGGTCTGATGATGCCTCCTTGGTGGTATGGCCTTCTTATAAGTGGGGGAACTGGGAACCTTCCTCTCTCTGCACTTTGCCTTCCTGCCACTGGAACGCGGTCTCCGGGGATGGGCCCACCTGGGCTGGCTAGTCAGGCTATCAGAACCCTGCTATGTTTACACTGACCTTGGATCCATGCAACTCTGCATCAAGAGGCCTGTGGTGTTCCTGCATTCCACATCACCTTTGTTGCCTTGTCAGTCTATTTTATCTCTGTGAGCCTGGAAGGGCCTATCCTTGCATTAGATTCATAGACTTGACTTGGACTGGGCTGGGCTGCTTTCTTGAGAAGTAAGATTACTTGTAGATATAAAGCTCTTTCTTAGACATATATGAGTGTCCCTGGATTTGTTTCCCTAGACAACCTGGTGTTACACACTGTCTCTGTACTACCTTGTTTCTGTCTAAGTTTGAGTGGACAGGAAGTGTCAGAGGTTCAGGATTGACTTTGAAGCTTGGCTAGGTCAATGACCTTCGGCAAACAGTATGACTTCTCTGTGCCTTAGTTTTTCTCACTTGCAAAATAGCAGTAATTTTTGTACTTAGCTCATTGAAATATTGTGAATATTAAGTTATGTAAAATATTTTAACTGTTTAGCGTCCTGTAAGCACTCAAAAATACTGTGGCCAGCATATAAAAGAAAGGAAAACCAAAGGGAGAATGTATGACTTAAGAATTAAAATATTGGGAGGGGGGAGACAAAAAGAAAAAAAGAATTAAAATATTGACTAATACATTCATGCTTGGTGCTTGTTCCATTATTTAACAAGTATTGAGAGACTGAAATATGACCACTCATTAATATCTTTTCTTGATTGTGAGACAAATATTATGTTGATAATGATTGTGAAAAGGACTTTTATAAAATAGGAAATGAGAATGCTACCTTTTATTTTATAAGAATTTTTTTCACTTAACTAAGATAAAAGTGAATTTTCATTCTTCTGCTTCTACATGGTTAGGATTCTCTATACTCCCCAAATTACAAATCCCTTATGCAGTAACTTTGAGAGCCCTCGGGTTTGTTTTTGTTTGTTTTAACTCTATTAGTCCACAAAATAGAGCAAGCGTTGTAAAATTTGAGTTAATTAATGTTGTCAAATTGTTCATGCTCTAAAGGCAGAAGTAATTGGCGAATTTCTGTAAATCTAGTAAAAGGCTCTGGAGAGTAAATATTCTTCTTTTTGAAGATTAAAGTTTGGCTTCTCAGAAAATTCTTTTTGTGGAACCAAGAGGATTAGAGATCAAGTTCAATACATCAAATCCTACTCATTGATGACACTGGGGCCACCACAAATCATTTTACTGGGGGCTTGTATAACTCTTATCACAATCCATCCATCCATCCATCCATTGTGTCAAGTACCTTTGTACATACACTGCCATCATCATTTCAAAACATTCTCTTTTTACTTGAGTCCTTGGTATCAGCTTCTATTTTTTCCCATCCCTTCGTACCCTCCCTCCCTCATGAACCCTTGATAATTTATAAATTATTATTATTTTTTCATGTCTTACACTGACAAATGTCTCCCTTCACTCACTTTTCTGTTGCCTGTCCCCCTGGGAAGGGGTTATATGCAGATCATTGTGATAAGTCCCCCCTTTCTCCCTTCGCCTTCCCCTTACTCTCCTGGCATCACTACTCTCATTATTGGTCCTGAGGGGTTTATCTGTCCTGAATTCCCTGTGTTTCCAGCCCTTATCTGTGCAGGTATAGCCAGATTTGTAAGGTAGTATTAGGGTCATTATAGTTGGGGGGAGGAAGCATTAAAGAACTAGGGGAAAATTCTATCTTTCATTGGTGCTATGCTGCATCCTGACTGGCTCATCTCTTCCTTGTGACCCTCTCTAAAGGGATGTTTAATTGTCCACAGATGGTTTTGGGTCTCCACTCTCCACTTCCCCTCATTTACATGGATATGATTTTTTGTTCTGGGTCTTTGATGCCTAATGCCTTGATCTCATTAACACCTCATGATCACACAGGCTTGTGTGCTTCTTCCATGTGGACTTTGTTGCTTTTCAGCTAGATGGCCACTTGTTTATCTTCAAGCCTTTAAGATCCCAGATGCTATATCTTTTGATTGCCGGGCACCATCAGCTTTCTTCACTACCTTTGTTTATGCATCCATTTGCCTTCACCAATCTTGTTGGGAAGGTGAGCATCATAGAATACGAGTTTATTAGAAGAAAGTGTTCTTGCATTGAGGGAGTACTTGAGTAGAGATCCAATATCTGTCTGCTAGCTTGATTCTTCACATAAAGTATATGTGCACATAGATCTATTTCCCTATCATCATATATAAATATATTTACATATGTACATGCCTGCATTTAGACCTCTATAAATATCCTTTGCCTTCTAGTTCTCTCCTCTACTTCCTTTTACCCCTCTTGTCCCACTATCATGTTTGGCCTTCATTTGAGTTTCAGTAATTCCTTGGGGCCACCACTTTCGTGGCCCCCCCAAGTCAAGTCTGGTTAGAGAAAAGAACACTACAATAAAAGCATTTGTATAATCCAAGCTCTGGAGTCTGGCGGTGGTCCTTCTACTATAGCAATGATACTGCACTGGAACCTGCCGACTTACAACCACAACAATCAAGAGACAGTTCTCTGTTGGAATTTATGTTTATAGGATTTCAGTTAGAGCTAGCTGCATCATTTTGAAAGTATCAGCGAAAACACAACATTGGAATAGTCAAAGGAGATATCGGTGGTGCCGTTAGCTACTGTCATTAGGTACTGCCTGCCCTTTAACCCCGGCAACCTTAGGTATCCCAGAAGGAAACACTGCCCTTTCCCGTGCCGTCCTCACCATGGTGCTTCCCGTTGAACCCACTGTTGCAACCACCGTGCCATCTCCTTAAGAGTGTTTCTCTTTTATGCTGACCCTCTCGCTACTGTACCAAGTGGGAGGTCTTTTGGGGGTGGGGGGGGTTGGTCCTTCCTGGGAGCATGTCCGAAATATGTAAGCTCAAGTGTCACTTACTTTTTCTTCTTAAATTACCTTTAGAAATCTTCTGTCAGTTCTTTTAATTCACCGTTTCTTTTATTAACTTTAGTTACTCTATATCCAAGGGCACATTTCAGGGTCTCTTCTGACATCCATTTTGGTCTTACCTTTTTTTCCTGTCTTTCTAATGACTTTGTTTTCTTCACGTATAAAATTCATGATCTCACCACTGATTAGGTCATCAGTGTTCAATGCATTACATCTCTCCTTGAGATCTCTCTGAATGCAGGCAGGAGAAAACCAAGGTCCTATTTTGGCTCTGCTAGGCTTGTTCAACTTCACCTGGAATTTGAGCTACCTAAGTGTGAGCAAATGAGGGTCTATCTCGCTGTCGGCCTATGCCTTTGTTTTGGCGGCTAATCCTGTGTTTCCCTGTCGTCTCTTCCAACAGATAGAGTCTATTTCATTCAGTCCATTGAAGAAATCTTTTTGTATGTATAGATACTGTTGATGTTGCTGAGTAAAGGTATTTTTAATAAAGAAGTTGTTAGTCTTGCAAAAATCTATCATGAAATTCAAGCATAATTCTTACTGCCATATTTTCTAACTCCTGAGCCTTCCTCTCCATTTACAATATTTGAATTTCAAGCACTAATATTTACCAATGCATTTTGATTGCATGTTTGATCAATTTCAGATAGAACAAGTTAGTCTAAGTTGCAAGTGAGAGATTGGGGCTGTCATTTCCTTTGCAGCAAAAGATAAAGTGGTTGCTTTCTTTCAGAAGAACTCAAATGTTCCAGTTGCTTAGTCAGTATGCACTTGTCTATTATGAGTAAAAGGTTTGGATAACCTAGTACTTTAAGTCACTAAAATCACAAAGGCTTTAGAATTGTATGCTGTTGGCCCTAGATCAGCAATTTCAGAATTCATAGTCGAGCAAGCATTTTTTGAGACATTCATAACATAACTTTAGGGCAATGAATTTTTAAAATTGAACGAATTCATCAGGAAGACAAAAATAGTTTGAAATAGAATACAAGGGAGAATTGAAAATGTGCAATCCATCTGAAAGTATTCCCGAGTAAACCTCCACTGGTGGTAATTTAGAAGAGAAATAGGAAAAGAAAGTCTGACATGGTAAAATTGAATATATTTCCTAGGATAATAGATGTTATTTTTGATATACAACAGGAAGCATACTCCCATCATCAAACTGTGTGGAACAGTTTAAGTTAGTGCACTAACTTAAACTGTTCCACACAGTCTGGCATCTCTCCTGTAACTTTGTGTTCTTTGGTTGGCCAAGTGGGTGACTGGTAGTAAATAGGCATGTCATTCAACCTTCTCCTCAAAACAAAGCTCACTACCAAAGAGTTGATTCTGAGTCATGGGGCCCCTGTAGGACAGAACTGCACTGCCCCTGCGGGTTTCCAAGACTATAACTCTTTATGGGAGTAGAAAGTGTCATCTTTCTCTTGTGAAGTGGCTGGTTGCTTTGAACTACTGACCTTGCAGTTAACAGTCCAGTGTGTAACTCATTGGGCCACCAGGGATCCTCAACCATTGACAAGTGAGTGAAGGGAGACATCAATCACTGTAAAACATGAAAAATAATAGTAATTTATAAATTATCAAGGGTTCATAAGGGAAAGAGGGTGGGGGAGGGAGAAAAATATGAGGAGCTTATACCAAGGGCTCAAGTAGAAAGAAAATGTTTTGAAAATGATGATGGCAGCATATGTACTAATGTGCTTAACACAATGGATGGATGGATGGATGGTGATAAGAGCTATACAAGTCCCCAATGAAATGATTAAAAAAGAAAGAAAGAAAAATGGGTCAAGATGAGACGGAGAAAAATAACCACTTGAAGAGAGACGAGAATTTAATTGGTGGTGTGTATGACCACAGACAATAGAGATGAGTTAACTATGAGACAAAAGAGCTTAGTTGCTATGATACAGTGTAAACTATAGTCATTCATTTGGTCTGGTTGTATAGCAGAAAATAAGAGATTAGGTGAGGAGGAACCAGGGTGTTTGTATTAATGCAGATAGATGACCAGACAAAGAGAATATCTAACCAGGGAGCCTACCACTTGGATACGCTTTGTCATTGTTGTTGTTTTGCCATTGTAGTTCACACATTAGAAAATGCGTATTTTCATGGAGGGGTCTGGGTGGGTGAGTCACTGTGAGTCTGAACTGCCTTGATGGCGGTGAGCCTGGGCACATTGTAAGGTGTGTATGGAGACCTAATTGACAGAGAAAAGCGTTACTCTAGGAGATGCTACTTACTTTAGTGGGAGTGAATTAGAGATTCAGGAAATAGAACTGATGTGTACTGAGAGCCAGTAAATGAAGACCTGGAGTAGCGAGGTTGGAAGAGCACCTTCTTCCACCAGACTGATCTGGTTTCATCTGGCATTTGATTATGTCTTAGGGCCACTGAACCACACTGCTTTGTCTGAGTGTCAGCTCCCGAGTAGAAGAGAGAAAAGCAAACCTAACGTGTAGACTGGCTGTAAGTGTCAGAGAAGGTCAGGGCAGAGCTTCTGCACACGTCAGGTGTTGAGTCAGTCAGTGGTAGCATCGTCCTTCTTGATTCCTAAGTACTCACCAGTGCCTGTGCTCGGACGACCCTTGCACTGCTTTGTTCCGTGTCTAAGGAGTGAGCGAAAATGCCTGAAATGCTGTTTGTGTTCCTGAGCTAGACACGTTTGACTAGATGTTGTCTCTTTTTATATGTTACTGTAGAATAGATTCCAACTCAGTAGAAGGCCCTATAGGATTTCCAAAGAAGTTTCTCCTGTATATATATATGACTGGTGGGTTCAAACTGCTAACCTTTCAGGAAGCCTATTCAAGTTCCAGAGGCCAGATGGAAGAAGAAGAAAAAGGAGGATCATTCTGCACTGCATCTACTTTGGGGACATTAAAAAGGCTACTCACCTGAGGATATGCTATTGGAACATACCCTGACTGAAAGGTGGAGCTCCATCCAACTTCTTAGAGTTGCAACCAGGGTAACACAAAACTGAAGTATCACATCTATTGAACATTTAGATTATTTTCAGTCTTTTGTTATTATACATAATGCCACAATAATATTCTAATGTATATTTCAATCTGAAAATATATATCCGTGATTGAAATGTAAAAATTTTGAAGAAGAATTAATGGGTTTTGAGTGTATATTTTTATATTTGCTCCCTACCTCCCCCCAAAAGAACCCCTTCTACTGAAGCAATACTTATATAAATATTAAAAAAATAAATATTGTAAAAAATCAATATAATCACTGATTGTGGTGCTAGAGAAGAAAAATTTTTAATCATTTTATTAGGGGCTCATACAACTCTTATCACAATCCATACATACATCAATTGTGTAAAGCACATTTGTACATTCATTGCCCTCATCATTCTCAAAACATTTGCTCTCCACTTAAACCCTTGACATCAGGTCCTCATTTTTCTCCTCCTTCCCCACTCTCCCCTCCCTCATGAGCCCTTAATAATTTATAAATTATTATTTTGTCATATCTTGCCCTGTCCGACATCTCCCTTCACCCACTTTTCTGTTTTCCATCCCCCAGAGAGGAGGTCACATGTAGATCCTTGTAATTGGTTCCCCTTTCCAGCCGACCCTCCCTCTACATTTCCAGTATCGCCACTCATACCACTGGTCCTGAAGGGATAATCCGCCCTGGATTCCCTGTTTCTGGTTCCTATCTGTATGAGTGTATATCCTCTGGTCTAGCCAGAATTGCAAGGTAGAATTGGGATCATGATAGTGGGAGGTAGGGGGAGGAAGCATTTAGGAACTAGAGGAAAGTTGTATTTTTCATCGTTGCTACATCGCACCCTACTGCCTCATCTCCTCCCTGAGACCCCTCTGCAAGGGGATGTCCAGTGGCCTAAAAATGGGCTTTGGGTCTCCACTCTGCATTCCCCCCCTCCTCATTCACTATGGTAAGATTTTGTGTTCTGATGATGCCTGATACCTGATTCCTTCAGCACCTCGTGATTGCACAGGCTGGTGTGCTTCTTTCATGTGGGCTTTGTTGTTTCCCAGCTAGATGGAGGCTTGTTCACCTTAAAGCCTTTAAGAACCCAGATGCTATATCTTTTGATAGCTGGGCACCATCAGCTTTATTCGCCACATTTGCTGATGCATCCATTTGTCTTCAGTGATTGTATCATGTAAGTGAGCACACAATGATATGATTTTTTGTATTTTGATGGCTGATGGCTGACAACTGATCCCTTCGGCATCTTGTGATCACACAGGCTGGTGTTCGTCTTCCATGTGGGCTTTGTTGCTTCTGAGCTAGATGGCTGCTTGTTTACCTTCAAGCCTCTAAGACCGCAGATGCTATATCTTTTGATAGCTGGTACCATCAGCTTTCTTCACCATATTTGCTTATTCACCCGCTTTATCTTCAGCAATTGTGTCGGGAAGATGAGAATCCTAAAATGCCAATTTAATAGAAGAAAGTATTCTTGCATTGAGGGAGTACTTGAGTAGAGGCCCAATGTCCTGCTAGAGAAGAATATTTAAGTATCATGGGCTGTTAAAAGAACAAACTGACCTGTCTTGGCAGATGTGTCAGTCTGGGTAGACTGGAGAAACAAACCCAGGGAGATTCATATGAATATAAGAAAGAGCTTTATGTAAAAGAGCACTTGTATATTGAGAAAACACCCAGCCCAGTCACATCAAGCCCCTAAATCTGTTATTACCCCATATGTTGATACTAGTCCATAAATTCCTCTTTAGACTTACACTGCCATGCAATGGCACTGAATGCAGGAAGATCACAGGCCAGTGGGTGGAAAGTTTTATGGATCCAGTGGTGGCAGAAGCATCTTAGCACTGGCGTGGGTCTCCATGTGGCTCCTCCAGCTCCCGGGATTTGGTTCCATCAGGGTAGATCCATGTGGCTTATGAACAGGAATGTCTCACAGAGATTGAGTGTATCTGGCCTCCAGTGAATTATTTATCTTTATTTCACCTCCAAATGAGGTCATCAAGCAGCAACCTGATTGATAGACTAAACTTCACGCCTTCATTCTTAATAGTCTCAAGTTGACACCAGATTATGCTATGACTACCACAGAAGTGCTCCTTGGAGGCAAGGATGGCAAGACTTTTTCTCATGTACTTTGGACATGTTGTCAGAAGAGACCAGTCTCTGGAGAAGGACATCATGCTTGGTAAAAAGTAAGGGGCAGTGAAAAAGAGGAAGGCACTCAAGGAGATGGAATGAACACGGTGGCTGCAAACATGGGCTCAAGCATAGGAACAATTGTGAGGATGGTTCAGGAGACAGGGTTTCCTTCGCTTGTTCATAGGTTGCTCTGGGTAGTAATGGACTCATTGGCACCCCCAAACAGTAACATCTTTAGTAGTTCCTGCATTCTGAGGAGATATTTCCAGGCTACTAGCAATTATTTTTAAGTACTCCTTTACCACAAAACATTATTTTTCCTCCAAAGAAGCTATAGCACTTTTGTTTAAATTTTATTTTAAAATGAGGTTTAACTTTTTTATATATATTTGAATAATTTCAGTAGATTTTCCAGGGTCCCATGGCAGCATTACTAAGGACAGCAGTAGACATTTCTTGTTTACAAAGCCTATTCTGCCTATCTTCCTGCCCGATTAATGGCAGCTCGCCAGAGATGGCACCAGCCCATTGGAGCTATCTTCACCAACCAGAAAGATGCGCAGGATTCATCATGTCTACAAAACTTATAGATGCCCCCAAAATATAAATACTCGGGAATTTCCTTTGTTCAGTCTCTCTCTTGCTTCTCACCTCTGCTCCCTAACTGAAAGGCCTCTGCCTGGTGGTCTCACTCCTGCTCTGCCCTCTCTCTCCCTGCCTCCCTCAGAGACACCCTCTGGGCTGGGGTTCTGCAGTAGAAGCAGTGGCTGTGGCACCAGAGCCACTTAACTCTTTCCTTGCCAGACTCTTTGTAGTTTGTTAGTGGGTCTGTATTAAACCTAATTTTCTCTTCCTTTATGTAATAGCAGCTCTGGTGGTCTCTACACCTTTTAAGTTAGCTAATTCTCTGGCTTTAGATAAAGGGCCAGCTCTAACCTCTTTATGTGTCCATCCTAAATTGCTTTCACCTCATTACCTTTGATTTCCTGTTCCCTACAAACCTCACTTCCCTTAATAAATCTATTACGGTAATTAAAAGTCCTAATCTGAAAGACCTTGCATATTGTTTCGTTGTTTTTTCTTCTGTGTAGTCTCTAGTCTTGTCATTGGTAATTTTTTTTCTTATATTATTCATTCTTTTTGGAGATTTGTAACCAGCTCTTACATTTAGCTCATTATTTGTAATGCAAATGATAAATAAGTATTAAATATAATGAATTGATTTAGAATACTCTTAAATGTTGGTTGCTTTTTATTTTTGTGTACTCATTTACCTCTTTTTTCTTCCACATCTAAGCTTTGTGTCTCATTTAAGGTTTTATTCTCTTATAATTTCTTATACCATTTTGATACAATATTTTAAATTAAAATATCATTAATTCATTTAGGCTATATTGGCTATAAAGGATGAGACAGGTTACAACTTCATTTTTCCCCAATGTCTTCAGTTATGTCAATAAACTTTGTTGGACAATGCCTCTTTCCCATGCCACGTGGAACAGTTGGGGTACAGGCATGAAGGCATGAAGGCCAATCCCTCTAGATATGCAAGCAAAAGCTACTTAATCCAAGGAATTGTATGCACAGTTGAGGAAAACCTTGAAGTGCCAAGTAGGGGACAATAAGCCAACCTAGAGATTAGCAATAGCAGGAGGCTGTTACCATCCTCCTGCTGTGGAGACTAAGCAAGGAGTGGGGGTACTCCAGGCTTTCTTCCATTGACCAATGGAGTATTTCATGGAATACCCCAGGAGAAGACGTCCTTGAGGAAGTAGCAGGATTGGGAGCCATAGAGAAAATTCACTTGCTGAAAAGGATCCTGCAATGTTTACCTTTCTGACAGCTAACTTCTGCTGGTACCGCTCACTGACTGAATTTAGCTAGCAAACAGAGAACATAGGAGAACAGGGGAGGCTTGGAAATATTTGCAGGGGATTCCCAGAAAGGAGCAAGTGAGGGCTTTAGATCTCAAAGCAAAGATGCAGCTGACCAAAAAATAACCACAGGTTTTGCTGCTTTTGTCTACCTAATTATGGGGAAGGATCACAATTTGTTTTAGCAATTTCTTTTCCATATCAGGGGACTAATTCTCCACCATTATTTTTCTTGGGATTAATATTATATGTTTTTTCCCATGCTATTTTTCTGGAAAAAATTTAGGAACTGTTTGTTTACTTCTAAAAAAGTACCATTTTCATTTTATTTATTATCCTAGAAAATGTATAGATTAATTTAGGAATAACATATTTATAGAATTAGTTACATATAGTATTTGTATATAATACATACACACACACAAACTTGTAAACTAAGATGAAACTAGCTGCCATTGAGTCAATACTGACTCAGAGCAACCCCCTGTGGATTTCCAAGATTGTAACAGTTGTAATAGTCAGTTGTTATATGTATAGTTTTAAACCATGCAATCTCTAATTATTATTTTGATGTTTTCTATACCTGTTTTTATTTCCCTGGTGTCATTTTTGATTTTGTGTATTGACTTTCTGTTTTATATCTATATTTCATTATTTTTATCAAGATATGTAAAGGTAATTAAAATATATATTGCTACTTTTTTGGATTCCAGTTCATACACATATGGGCTTATTCCAAACAAACCCTGTGTGTGTGTACATATCTATCTGAGATTAGTAGATGGCTATATACAAATTCTTCCAGTGCTATATTTGTCTTAGTCTATTAAATCCCATTAAAATCCCACTGTCATCTAGTCAGTTCCAACTGGGACAGGTCATATAGAATAATATAGAATTGCTGCCTGGGGTTTCTGAGATTGCGCGTTTCAGCAGGACTGGGAAGTTTCTCCTTTTTTTACGGAGCAGCTGCTTGGTTTGAAATTTCAACCTCACTAATTTCACTAGGTTGGCTCAAAAAAAAAAAGGTTCAATCAAAACTGTCTTCCAGGAGGATATACTGGGCCAGTTAAATTCAAAGCAGAGAGGCCAGATCTAAATGTTACGGGAAATTTTCTACAAAATCATAGGAAGATGTTCTAATAAAATTGAAAATTGAATTGGTTTTTAAAATAGGCTATGGAAGTTATGCAAGGATTCTTTTTTTTTGGCACCAGGAAATACATTTGCTTGTTCTTTGGGAGTAGGATGGGTTATCCTATAAGAATTTCATTGGGGAACTTTACCTCATCCACCATAGATCTCTGGTCTTGTTTCTTTGTACTTCTTTTTGTTCCTTGACCTAAAAGAACATTTTAAAGAAATGTAATTTGAATCCCGATAGCATGACAAACCATGATTTTGGTGTGGTATAAACCAAAGAGCACATAATTATTTGGGGGAACGTTTAGACAAATGGAAACACCGCCTGCATAAGTGTATAGATCTAGACAGAGAATATGTTGTATAGATCTAGACGGAGGATATGTTGTATAGCTCTAGACAGAGGATATGTTGTACATATCTAGACAGAGGATATGTTGTATACATCTAGACAGAGGACAACTTCACATTTTGATGTTTGTGCTTAATAAAATATTCTGTGATTTTGTAACAACACTTTTTGACTTACTCTTGGACTTCTTAGATTTGAATTAGAGCTTCACCATTCTAACTTATTGTTTCTTTTTCTCTTTGTAATCTTTTGCTTGCTACGGACTTTGCAGTTCATAGGGGCTTAAACACTGATGCTCTGCAGGCAGAGATATGCTGTGACTGAGGTCACTCTGGATGGTCTCACACTCACAGGTGGTTTTCATGGTAATTGTCAGCCCTTCGCCATACCTTATTTTATGTCTTGTGCACTTGACAGAGCTAAAATTTGTCATTCTGTCTATTTTTTAATCTCCTGACCTGTCAAAATTGTCTCTTTTTTATTTCTTGTTCTTATTTTTTATATGATTTGCCTTAGAGGACTAGGAGTAGTGGAATCTTTCATTGATATGTAATACCTGGAACTTCTAGTCCAGTATTTAACTGTTAACATTATTGCCTTTGGAGTTTTGTTGTTGTTGTTGTCCTCTTTAGTACTAGTTAACCATTTCCAAATTATTCCTAAACATCATTTCAGTTCTTTTAGAATTTCCAAATTTTTTCAAATGTATATCTTTACTTTTCCCTGTCATTTTCATAGGCATATTGACTTTTATAAACAACAAGACATTAAAGTAGAATGGGTCTTAGTGACTTCATAAATTGCTATAACTCTTGTCCTTAGGGGGAAGTTAAAATTATTACCTTATCATTAATAACTTTATTTTATCTCTCTTTAGTATTTCACCTTGATGAAAATGTATATTAAAAATGCTTGTTCTTAGTTGAATCCTAATAATGGGTTTGGAAACAATTTTTATAGCAAATACTATTTAATCTTTTATTTATTTTGTGCCAGGAATTCCTGTAATTACATCTCTCTTAATCCTTTTCCCAATTGTATGAGGAGATACTTATTTTTAACAGCTGTTTGTCTTTCATATTGATCACCTTCTCAAGCCCAATATAATATAAATTGATTCCTATTTTATGATCTTTGGAACCTAATTCTTTGCCTATCATTTGACCCTTCTTGCTTTAAATATCATTGTCACTTCTTCTGTCATCTGGATTCTAATGTTCTCTCTTACACAACATCCTAAGTATCTCATATTAATTAATTATCTTTCATTTTTAGCACCACTTTCTTTTTTCATCATCCTATTTTACTTCTTCCTACAATTATACTAATAGTCTCTTAACATTGTCACAGTTAAGAAGTTCCCTTCTCATTATTCACAGAAACTTTCAATGTTCACCAGGGCCTATGGGATGAAGTCAAAATACTGCAGCAAGAACCTTTCGTGACCGAGCCCAACCTGAGTTTGCCACTCACTCGCCTGTCACTTTTGTGGTAGCCAAACTTGAGGAGTCGCTATTTTTAACACAAAGCACAACCTTTTTAACTTCACGAATCAACTATTTTCATTATCTTTCCAACTTTATTTCCAATACTTGCATTTTCTTTCTAACTAAATAATGAAACCCAGGCTATGATTCATGTCCCATTTCAAGTGTAGCATTTTTCACAAAATTTCCCCCAATATCTTCATCTAGAAACAATCTATTTTATCATATTCTTAAGACACTTTTTTCTTTTCTGAATCTCACTGTCAATTTTACATCATATTACTTACTTGATATATATATATATATATCATATCGACTCTGGCTTAGTTAAATTTCTACAGCCATGCACCATGTATTATTGATATCTTCAATTATAAAATGTACATAAACATGAAGAAATATTTTTATACATTTTATTAGGAGCTCATACAACTCTTATCATAATCCATACATATACATACATCAATTGTATAAAGCACATCTGTACATTCTTTTCCCTAATCATTTTCAAAGCATTTGCTCTACACTTATGCCCTTTGCATTAATTCCTCTTTTTTTTCACCTCCCTCCCTGCTGCCCCCTCCCTCATGAGCCCTTGATAATTTATAGATTGTTATTTTGTCATGTCTTGCCCTATCCGGCGTCTCCCTTCACCCCCTTTGCTGTTGTCCATCTCCCAGGAAGGAGGTCACATGTAGATCCTTGTAATCGGTTCCCCCCTTTCCAACCCACTCACCTTCTACTCTCCCAGTATCACCCCTCACACCCCTGGTCCTGAAGGTATCATCCACCCTGGATTCCCTGTGCCTCCAGCTCCTATATGCACCAGTGTACAACCTCTGTCCTATCTAGTCCTGCAAGGTAGAATTCGGATCATGGTAGTTGGTGGGGGCGGGGGGGGGGGGGCGGCGGAAGGAAGCATCCAGGATCTTGGGGAAAGCTGTATTCTTCATTGGTGCTACATCCCACCCTGACTGACTCATCTCCTCCCCTAGACCCTTCTGTGAGGGGATCTCCAGTGGCCGAAAAATGGGCTTTGGGTCTACACTCGGCACTTCCCCTTCATTCACTATGGTATTTTTTTTTTATGATAATGCCATATACCTGATCCCTTTAGCAACTCGTGATCGCACAGGCTGGTGTGCTTCTTCCATGTGGGCTTTGTTGCTTCTGAGCTAGATGACTGCTTGTTCACCTTCAAGACTTTAAGACCCCAGACACTATCTCTTCTGATAGCCGGGCACCATCAGCTTTCTTCACCACATTTGCTTATGCACCCGTTTATCCTTGGCAATCGTATCGTGGAGGTGTGCAGCCAATGATATGATTTTTTGTTCTTTGATGCTGATAACTGATACCTTCGGGACCACATGATCACACAGGCTGGTGTGCTTCTTCCATGTGGGCTTTGTTGCTTCTGAGCTAGATGGCCGCTTGTTTATCTTCAAGCCTTTACAACCCCAGGCACTATCTCTTTTTGATAGCTGGGCACCATCAGCTCTCTTCACCACATTTACTTGTTCACCCACTTTGCCTTCAGCAGTTGTGTCGGGTGGGTGAGCATCGTAGAATGCCAATTTAATAAAAGAAAGTATTCATGCAGTGAAGGAGTGCTTGAGTAGAGGCCCAAGGTCCTTCCACCACTTTAATACTAAACCTATAAATATAGACACATATATCTATTCCCCATCCTCATATATATATATTTGCATGTACATGTCTTTGTCTGGACCTCTATAAATGACCTTTGCATCCTAGCTCTTCATGAAGAAACAATACATAAGTAGATAGTCTAAAATTGCCATTTAATTAATTGCTTTTTTCATATATGATGGACTATCATATGAGAATTCATTTAAATATACATTAGTCTAAGTATTTTATTTAAAAGCTTAGATACTCTATTACCGAATTTGTCAACTTGCCTGTTTTGATTTACTTCTCCTTTTTTGTTTATGGGTTATGTGTTGGACTTCAAACTATGAGGCCAATAGCTTGAAATCATTAGGCACTCTGTGGAAGATGAGACCTTCTACTCACAGAAAGAGGGACTGTCTTGGAAACTGTCCAACAAAGTTGTAGTGAGTCAAAGTTGAGTCAATAGCAGTGAGTTTTTCCCCTTGGTAGTAAAGATCTATTGTATTGAGAAGCATTGGATTTTGTCAAGTGATTTTCTCCCATAGTCATCACTGTTTCATGTTAGTAAGCCTTTAGGGGATACCTTCGTTTTTCGATTTTCCAGTTTCCGGGGAGCTCTTACAACTCTTGTTACAAACCATACATCAATTGTATCCGACATATTAGTACATATATTCTGTCGTTCTTTTCTAGACATTTACTTTCCATTGATTCCCTTGGGATCAGCTCCTCTTTTTTCCCTCCCTCCTCCCTTCTCCAAACCTCATGGACCCCAGATAGAGTGTAGATTGTGAATTATTTTCAAATCTCACTCTGACAGCCGTCTCCCTTCCCCTCTGATTTCTGTTGTTCTAACCCCTGACTGGGGGTGTGTGGTTATGTGCAATAGTGGATGCTCTTCCTTTCTGAATGTCATTTTTACTAAATATAAGAATATAAGTCTATAAGTGTCACCATTTATTACTTAGAAGTTAAAACAGTCATCATTAAAATAAGCTAAGTGCTTAGTCACTGGTATTTCAAATGCCAACAGGGTTACCCAAAGCGTACAGGCTTCAGCGAAGCTTCCCAAATAAGAGGAGACTATGAAGGAGTGAGCTACCCACTTTGGAGAAGTAGCTGCTGAAAACCTTATATATAGATCTGCAACATATTCTCAAACACTGAAGATCTACTGAGTGAAAGCAGAAGATTGTCAGAGATGACGGCAGAGGATGGTCAGAGGGTGCTTGAAAGAACAGTAGTGAGGAAGGTGCAGGACCAGGCACATTTTCATGCTGTTGTGTACACGATCGTTACGGGTTGGAACCAACTCAACAGCACCTCACAGCAACAAGAACACATGCTTAGTTAATATTTTTACCATGACAGGGAGGGGGCCAATGCTTTCATTTCCTAGAAGGTAAAGCAGGAGTACTGTTGGCCTAGTGATTGTACATTGTGCTGCTAACCTCAAGGTCAGCAGTTCAAAACCATCATCTGCTAGATGGGAGAAAAGTGAAGCTTTCTGCTCCCATAGAATCAAATCTCATAAACTCACAGGCATAATTATACCCTAACTACAGGCTTGCTATGAGTCAGAATGGACTTGATTGCAGTGAGATCTAAGAGGTAGTTGAAAATAAAATGCAGGTATAATACATAGTTCCACAATTTGCTTATTGGGAGAAATGTTTGATCATTTTCTTGTCTGGATAAAAAGGCTCCTTGAAAAATTTTATATTCCCAGATGAAGAGGCCAGCAAACCTCTTTTGAGCAGAGTAAATGTTTCTAATGAAATAGGCCTTTCTTAATGGAATTGTCAGGAAATATGCAATCCTCTGAAGAAGCACTGGTGGTGTAGTGGTTACGAGTTGGGCTACGATGTACATGGTCAGCAGTTTGAAACCACCAGCAGCTCCGCGGGAGAATGACTGGGTTTTCTACTCCTGTAAACAGTTACCATCTCGGAAACACATAGCAGGTCACTGTGAGTCAATGTTGATTCAATGGCAGTGAGGTGTTTTTTTGTTTGTTTGGTTGGTTGGTTGGTTTTCGATTATCTTAAGTATGGATAGAAGCCATTCCTATGGCACATGAATCAAGCCCACAACAGAACCATAGGGGGAAATCATTCAGACTTTTATTATGTCTCTTAGTCAATGATGAAACTTAGATCTGACTTACATTACCAGGCAGATGGTGGTCTTATTCACCAACAAGAATTGAGGGAAAGGAAAGCAAGATCAGAGTGAAGCTATTCGATAAGTAACTGGGCATGCCCATCTGAAAGAAATCCAGGAAGGAAAAAAAAATAGGCTATATGTATAGATTAGGAATTGGTTTTGTTTTTTTTTTTTTTTTTTTTGCTTCCATAATGATTTAGAGCAGGGGTGTCAGACTGGTGGCCACAAGGTAGATTTTTGTGACTCACAATGCTCTGAAATAAATGAAAATAGAAAACAATTGTTATGAAGAAAAGAGAGCTCAGGGGGGGATTGAAGCAATACCGTACACCCAATTCCTTAATTACATTTTATTTCAGAGCATCGTGGGCTACAAAAAAATTACCTCGGGGGCCACATATGGCCCCAGGTCACCAGTTTGACACCCCTAACTTAGAGAATCAAAACCAAAAGAAGCTAGTTTGCCCTACCCCTAGAATCAATATAAGTCAGAAGTAACTTTGGCTGTGGAATGGTGGTTTATATACCATACCAAAGATTTGCGAATGGGTAAGTTATGGTGGTAAGGAAAGCTACGGTGAATATACTAGGGTAGAGTACTGAAGAATATCAATATTTAAGGGATAGGCAGAGGAGGGAGGATCACTAAAGAAGCCTGAGAAAAGTAACCATTAAGACCGAGACAGAAATAACAGTGTGATGTGGTTTGGTCTTTACAGGTCGCCATTTTTGAGAGAAGCTGGTACTATGATGTGGTTGGGCTGAAAGTTAGGTTGCATGGAGCTGAGAGGGAAATGAAAGAAGCTAGGATAGACAACTCTTACAAAGTTTGACTCTAAAAGGGAGGTGAGTAATATTGATAGCCAAAAATGTCATAGGAGAAAGCCAGAATTGTGTTTTCTTTCTAAGTTAGTAAGTTTACGTAGTAAGTTTTCTAAGGTAACAAGTGTGCATGATGGTTTAGTTTTGTGTCAACTTGGCCCAACTGTGAGAAAGTATACGTGGAGTCCTCTCAATCAGACATACCCAAGTGACGTCTCCTTGAGGATGTGACCTCTTTATCAGAGATGCTGTGAGAACTGGTATCTCACTTGGCCCTCTTCTTCCTACTAACTTGGATCTTGAACCTGGTTTCTGAGACTGGTAACCCACGTGGTCTAAAACTTTTAGGCACCCTGTCATGTTACTGCCAACATTGAACTTCACACTCACCGGTCTGTGATCTCCCAGCTTTCTGCATTGCCTTCTTTCATCATTGGCTGTCAGATGTGTGAGCTCCGGGGGTCTCCAGTTAGGATCTGTCCCATAGACTTGAGTCAGACTGGGTTGGGCCCCTTCCTTGAAGTAAATTTCTTCTTAATATGAATTAAGAATTCTACATCCACATCAACTACATTAGATTTCCCCCAATGCCCCTATGAATAAATAAGGAATTCCTAATGATTCTTCTGCTTAACGATTACAACACTGATGCCCCAAGAGGTTATATGACAAAGCATGGCCAGTTAGAAGGTGAGCCAAGAATGTATTCTCTCCTCCAGTCTGGTGATTTTTTTAAACATCATGTCGCATTCCATGAAAAGATACAATATGGTATTGTATATATACATCATTCTGAGAACTAGTGAAAGGGCTTTGTATTGAACTGGAAAATTTTGACACTTGAAAGTAGAACTTGAGATAATTGCTAGAGTAGAGAATATCTCAAGGTCACAATGAACTCATCTGTAAACTGAAGATGGGTATCATTTCTTTTTATGCCATAGGGTCTGTGGGCTGACAGGCAAAAGCACACACAAAGATTTAGGAAACTATCATGAGTATATGTCATGATTTATTTGACAAAATGTACATTTTTATCATGAATATGTGTCATGATTTATTTTACAAAAATGTACAATTTTTATGTCTATTCAACACTAGAAAGACACAATGATGGAGAGGAAGACTGCCAGAGGAAACTCAGTTGTTAATATTCTAGGAAACGAATACACAATTGTGTCATTTTCTCCTCAAAGATAAGTTACATGGATATGTTCTGTATAGAAATCCTAGGGCACATTCAGGCAGTGGTGATGAATGATATGTGTATTGGCAAAGACCATACTTAGACTTGTGCATTGTCTATCATCTTCTTGTTTTATAGTTCAATATGTTTTAGAAGTGGAATGGACTGCATATTGTTAGTTTATATTTTTCTCGATTGCTTGGAGTATGTGGACATAGGCAATTAAATATCAATGTAAAACTAGTGTGGTATAAGGATTGATTCAGAGGTTCTATGTTCTACAATTGCATTATTGAAAATGTTTTAACTTTTATGCTTATGATAGCATCAGCATTTTATCTTCTAGTATAAATGGTGCATTTTTGCCTTTTCAAAGTATCTTCACAATGAGATTGAAGCATTAGAGGTCTGAGTGACTATTCTGTTCATTTAGTAGGTCAATATCTTTTCAACAGCCAGTTCAATTGATAATTAAAGCATAATTATTACCTGTGGAGTGAGCATCTAGACATTCTAAAATATACATTATAAAATTGAATTAATGCAATTTGTTTCCATATTTTTCTAAGTTTAAACATTCCCAAAGCTTTTACAAATCTTTACTTTTACAACTTGATGTAAGTTCTGACTAAGGCTGACTTTAAGTGGAAACTTCAAAGAGAAATAAAAAGTCTTGGGAAAAGGACACAATCTGTATCACATAGGGCATATTAAAATTATTTTGAAAGGACAATTATATTCTTTCAAGGGACTTTGAGGTTATTATATCTTCAAAGCAGAAAAAAGAAATCTTAGAATAGTCAGTTCACTATGCAGTAAACATTTGCACTGTAGAACTTTTCCATTTATTCTTGTAGATGATAGTTTATGCCATAATTCCCTGCCTTTGTTACAAAACAAATTGGACTGGAAAATAGTGTGTTACAGCCATAACATTTTCTTCTTGAAGGTTTGAAACTTCTTCAAGGACAGTATTTTAGAAAAAAATTTCAGATCATCAAATACAGAAACAGGTGCTTTTTGCCTATTGTTCTATTGATCAAACAATTGATCTGTCCATCTGTCTCTTTTCTCTGGTCCTTTTCGTGATCTACCAGGAGTGTTCTTCCTGTCCTTGGCCTGCCATGAACTTTTGGAAATCGGTAGTATACCCCACACTCATAGACATTGCTAAGTATTTAATTCTGTCAATAGCTCCAGGAAATGTGTACATTCCAGGATTGAGCAAATCAGTTGTTTGTGACTTTGTTCTTCCAATTAGGCTACAACCCTAGGAAAGAAGGCAATAGGAACCATTTCTGTAGCCTGTTTTAAGTACTAAGCATAGTGCTTAACACCCAGTCAATAACTGCATGTTGAATTAAATAAAGGTATTTGCATGTAACTAATTAAGCAAATGAAAATGTAAAATGCCCCCAAATAGAACAAATTAGATGCTTGATATACCTAGTCTAAGAGCTATTGAAGAATACTAGGCCCTGAGAGTTTCCCCCACTTCTTCCCATCAACTCTTCTTTTTTATTCATGGATTGAACTTTATTGGAAAAGCAAATGCTATTTGAGAAGGTTAGCATTTTGCGTCCTCTAAAAACATATGTGAATTTGTTTCTCAGGTTTATTGTGAAAAGGCAGAAAGAACTTGACAGCAGAGTTGAGTTTTGTGGTAGGAGATAATATGTCTAGTGGGATAACGCTGGCACCTGCCATTGGTAATGGTGTGTGTGGGTGGGTGGGCGGAAGAGACGGGAACCATGTAAAGGAAGGGTCTTTAAGAAGCACATTTACCCACACACATGGTGTTCTCAGAAGCTACTGCATTTGCTTTACCCTTCCAACCAGAGACTCCAAATTTCTGTTTCTCAGCATCAAAGCAACACCCTGCAGTGGGACGCCTGTAGATTAGCATGCACGTCACTTGTTCAACACCGATCTTCCAGCATTAGTTGCTGTAAATATCTCAATTTCCCTGTGCATTTGGTAAGAAACAAAACCTTTTGTTTCAGAGGTGAATAGTGGTATTTGTTTTATTCTTGGTGAATCTTCTGCATGTGAGCCTGAGTCTTACTGCTATCTGATATTTCCTCCTTCTCCATCAAAATAATTAGTGGTTGCAATAAGTTGTAGATCATGAATTTCCACTTTTACACAGGGAGCTTCCAGTGTATGGAAACTTTCATGTCGCTGTTAACTATAAAAGGGAGAATGGCCTTTCCAATGTGTCCAACCTCACCTACTACTAAATTCTCGTCCTGTACTTTACCATCTGTTATTGTGCAAGACGGGGCTATACTTTTCACTAACGGGCTTCTCCAGCTCGTCACTAGACCACTTCCACGTTCAAACTTACTCAACTCAAAAAGCATCAACAATCGTCTGTTTTTCTTCATGGTCATCTTCATGATTCTGAGAACACGGGTCTGGGATTGCCTTTACTCTCAACTAAAGACGGGGCCAGACTGATGTGAGAAACTCCAAGCTTGTTGATGCAACCTCAAATCATAAGGCAGCTGTAGGTTTGCTACCTCCAAACTGTTTCAAATTCAGTAAAAATAAAGCAAGTTATATACCTTAAACTAGGTATTTAAGGTTTTATAATAATCCCAGGAAATAATTATCTGGGTTTGAAATGATCACAGGACCCCAAACAATGTGACAAAATAAGTAGGTTTCACAGAAAACAATTGATGTTGACATTTCACCAAGGATTTAATAGACTGCTATTTAATTCTTACATTTCTCCAGGAGGTTATCGGATCATCAATTTATATCTACATTTTCCCCAGGGTTGTCAGACTACCATTCCCTGAAATCTCATGCTCCAATGCTTTTCTTTTTTTAAATCATTTTATTGGGGACTCATACAATTCTTATCACAATCCATACATACATCCATTGTGTCAAGCACATTTGTACATTTGTTTCCCTCATCATTCTCAAAACACTTGCTTTCTACTTGAGCTCTTGGTATCAGCTCCTCATTTTTTACCTCCCTCCCTGTCCCCCATCTCTTTTGAACCCTTGATAATTTATAAATTATTATTATTTTGTCATATCTTACACTGTCTGAAGTCTCCCTTCCCCCACTTTTCTGTTGTCCGTCCCCTAGGGAGGGGGTCATGTGTAGATCCTTAAAATAGCCTTGTTTTTCCTCCTTCTTGGGTTAGAATATATCCCTACTGATTAAAGTTCAAAAGAGATTTTACTGCAAGGGTTGTTTTTGTTGTTGTTGTTGTTGTTAGCTGTCATCAAGACTCTGGCTCATCACAACCCTATGCACCAGAGGTTGAAACATTGCATGGTCCTGCACCGCCCTCAAAAGTGTCCCATGCCTGAATCTATGGGTGCAGCCACTGGCAATCCAGCATGTCAAGGGCCTCCATCTGTTGCACCACCCATCCGCCTTACCAAAAATGATGTCCTTCTCTAGGGACTAGTCTCTCCTGACAATATGTCTAAAGTATGTGAGATGGAGTCTTGCCATCCTCACCTCGAAGGAGCACTCTGGTTTTACTTCTTTCAGTACAGATCAGTTTGTCCTTCTAGCAGTCCTTGGCACTTTCAATATTTTTCACCAGAACACAATTCAAATGCATTGATTCTTTTAACGTCTTCTTTATTCAATGTCCAACTTTCACATGCATATAATGCAATCAAGAATACCTCAACGTTTCAGGTGCACCTTAATCCTCGAAGTAACATCCTTTCTCTTCAATATTCAACCGAGGTTTTATGCAACAGGTTTACTGAATGCGATAGGCGGGGGTACCCCATCAAAGAATGGAATTGTGCTGGGTGGAGCTTTCGTAGCACGCATTTAAGAGGACAGCATGTGGCTATAAAATTGTGTTTCCTGCTCAGGAAATATGCTGCAAAGCTGTTATGATGTTGAACACAGATTACAAGGACAGTACTATGGAAATACTCAAATGTACAAGTGGTTTTCTTGTTTCAAAAAAAGGTGAACTGTCCAATGATAACAAACCTCATTCTCGACATCCACCATTCATTTAGAGTTTTTCTCACAAGGTCAGACTGTTAATCAAGCTTTCTATTTAGAGGTTCTGAAAAGATTGCATAACAGTGTGTGACAAAAAGGCCTGATTTGTGGCAGACATGGGCCTGACTGGTTTTGCCAACACAGCAATGCACTTGCTCAAGCAACTGTCTCAGTGCTCCCCAGTTTTTGGCAAAAACAGCAAGCCTTTCTTGCCCCATGCACCTTACTCACCTGACCTCGCTCTGTGTGACTTCTTTTCTGTGAATAAAGAGGGACATGAACGGACAGCAATTTGATGATGTAGAAGAGGTGAAGAAAAGAAAAAAGAGTGAGGTGCTGCCAGACATCCAAATGAAGGAGTTTGAAAATGTTTCCAAAAAAGGAATTGCAGAGTTTACAAATGTATTAAGTGTAATGGAGAGTACTTTGAAGGCAATAAGGTTGTTTTGTAATAATAATAAAAAATTAAATATGCAGCTTAAAAATAAATCTTTTGGGGAGTGGGGGTACCTCCTTGTAGACCTTTTGATTTCTTGACTGCTGCTTCCGTGAGCATTGATGGTGGATTCAAGTAAGACAAATTCCCTGACAACTTTAACCTTTTGTCTGTTTATAATGCTGCTACTTATTGGTCTAGTTGTGAGGGTTTGGACCTTCCTTGCATTGAGTTATCATCCACACTGAAGGCTGCAATCCTTGATCTTCATCAGCAAGGGCTTCAAGTCTTCATGACTGCATGAATGAGGTCTTTACATTTTTAAGAAACCGAACCTTAAATTGTGTTACATATCTAGTATTTTTGATTAATAACTAGTGAACTTTTTTTATCCCTGCTATCAATAATTTTCTTACTTTACTTGATTTTTTCCATCAGCATTTAAATATGCAATTATTTCTACCATTTAAAAAGTTTACCTGTCCCTTATTCCCACTAAAACATCTGCCTATCAAATTGAGCTCTTTTCAACTTGTATTGAAATATCACGTTTTGGATGAGATTTTCTCCATCATTTACTTAAAGGTGCAGCCTACTTCCGCTCTCAGCATACGTGTTCTTTATAAGGGTTTCTCACAGCAGTGTTTGCCTTCAAATTGCGTGATGCACTTTCACTTGAAAAATGAGCATGGGTTTTTTCCTAAGTAAGATATTATATATTAAAAATATTTTCTCTATACCCCTAGTCCTTAACCCTGTTTATAATTTAAATCATATTAGGAAAAACATAAAAATACTGTTGCATGCAGTTCACCTCAAATCAGTTGAGTTAGATATCTGGAAGTGGAGCCCAGCCACAATTATCTAAAATATAACAATTCCTGTTTAATTAATTCCCATTTTACTAGATTTTAGTTACACTTATTTTCTTCTTTCTTTTTGGTCAGGAAAATTTATATTAGAAATTTAGTAGTTCTACAAATATTTGGCCCACAAAGAGCTGACAAATACATATTCTTATTTGTAGGTTGTCCTTCATGTTCAAAGTCTCCCTACTGGCGCAGTGGATTATGCTGGACTGCTAACTACAAGGTAGGCTTTTTAAACCCAGCAGAAGTTTTCTGGGAGAAAGAGCGCCATCTGGTTTTGCTTCTCTAGAGAATCCAACCTAACACATTTACCTTTATCTTCAAAGTGATATCCTTGCTCTTCGACACTTTAAAGAAGTCTTGTGCAGCAGACTTGCCCAGTGCAATATGTATTTGACTTCTTGACTGCTGCTTCCATGAGGGTTGATTGTGGAGGCAAATAAATAAAATCCTTGACAAAGTTGATCTTTTTTGTATCGATTGTGACAATGCTGATGAGTTCAGTTATGTTGATTTTGGTTTTCCTTGAATTGAGTTGCAACCATTCTGAAGACTAAAGTCTTCTATTGTGATCAGCAAGTAGTTCGAGTCCTCCTTGCCTTCAGTAAGCAAAGTTGTGTCATTTTCATATTGAAGATTATTAATAAGCCTTCCTCCAATTCTGATACTCTGTTTTCATTTAGTGCAGCATCTCAGATTGCTTGCTCAGCATACACACTGAAGAAGTATGGTGAGAGGGTACATCCCTGACACATACCTTTCTTGACTTTAGACCATGGAATGTTTCCTTGTTGTGTTTGAAAGTTACATATAGACTCTGTATGAGCGCAATCGCGTGTTCTGGAATTCCCATTCTTCTTAATGTCATCCATAGTTTGTTATGAAACACTGTTAAATGCCCTTAAATAGTAGGTACAATACAAGTAAACATCTTTCTAGAACTCTCTAACTTCAATTCAGAACTATCTGATATCAGCAATGACACTCCTCTTTCCAATTCCTCTTCTGATTGCAGTTTGAATTTCTGGCTTTTCTCTATCAATACACTACTGCAACCATGTTTGAGGTATCTTCAGCAATATTTTACTTGCATGTAATATTAATGATAGTATTTTATAATTTTCTCATTATCTTGAAAGTTGCATTTGATAATTCATGTAAAATTCCTAGCACATAATAGCTACTCAATAAATATGTACTCAATAAATATGTAATAACACCCCTAACTTAAGGATATTAATCATGGAAATAATTGGTAATGTGATGATTGATAGGCCAATACATATCAGATAATTTGCCTGATAAAAGAATAGATCCCCAAACTTACTAATTCTAATTCATGGCAACTCTATAGGATGGAGTAGAAATTCTCTATAGGGTTTTCAAGATGGTAAACTTTATGCAAGGGAAACAGCTTTATTTTTCTCCTGCGTAGTGACTGGTGAGTTTGAACTACTGACCTTATGGTTAGCTCCAACTCTGCACCATCAGGGCTCATTGATTAATGACTAGATTATTCCTGAATAAAATAATCCTTAGACCTGCATCTCTATTTTAAAATGACTATTATTTGAGATACCCATTTTATTTGACCATGATATCAGTTCTTGCTTTTAACTTTATTTTCTCTAAATTGCTATTTTTTATGGCTGATAAAAAAAAATAAACACAAGCCTATAGAACTTGGGTAAATTCTGACTCATGTTAAGGGAGGTCATTTCCAGCCTTGTACAAAATGAATTGACACAGTGTCTGCTACAATGGGTTCAAACATAAGAACACGTGTGAAAAGGGCCCGGGTGGTATTGTATTGTACCTAGGGTCTCTATAAGTCAGAACCATTCGATGGTACCTGTGGCATAAGCTGGTGTCAATTTGGGAGCTCAGAGGATTAACAGTGAAGGGGTGGAGTCTAGTCTTTCAATCGGGCCATAGCCAAGGAGGCTTCTTTGTGGGCATGGCCTTCCCCTTAGGATTCTGGGAATGCCTGGACTTTTTCCTTAGAGGCGGAAGAGATTCTCTCTCTCTCTGCTCAGTCCCTTGGAGACTCTCTACTGACAAGGCTGACTCCTTGCAAGACATTACAGAAAATGAGTCTGATAGAGATTGAAGATCCATGTGGAGACCCCTGCCAGCACTGAGATGCTTACACTGCCAGTGGATCTGCAAGATCTTCCACCCACTAGCCTGTGACTATCCTGCATTCAGCATCCTTGCATATTTCGTGAGTCAGAAGAGGACTTTAAAGATCGGTATAGGACATATGGGCTAATATTGGACTTATGAACTTGACCTGGATTAGGCTGGGATGTTTTCTGAATGTTCAACTGCTCTTGTATATAAACCTCTTTCTTATACGCATATTAGTGTCTCTATGAATTTGTTTATCTAGTCTACCCAGACTAACATAGTACCTAACAACAATCTAGCTTGTTGAAAGTGAGGAGAACTTGAAGCATTCATATAGTTTACCACTCAATATAAAGAAGACTCAAATCCTCCAACTGGACCAGTTGTTAACAACATGGTAAATGAACAAAAAATTGAAGTTATCAAGGAGTTCATCTTTCTTGGATGCACAATCAATACTCATGGAAGCAGTAGTCAAGAGATCAAAATAGGAGTTTCATTGGGTAAATCTGCTGCACAAGACCTCTTTTCTGTGTTGAAAAGAAAGGCTGTTACTTTGAGGACTAAAGTGAGCTTGTCCCAACCCATGGCACTTTAAATTGCTTCATTTACATGGGGAAGTTGGAAATGGATTAAGAATGATGAAGACAACCTTATGCATTTGAATTATGGTGCTGGTGAGGAATATGAAAATGCCATGGATTGCATAAAGCACAAATAAATCTATCTGGAACAGAGTACAACGAGAATACTCCTTAGAGGCAAGGACAGCGAGATTTCATCTCATGTACTTTGGGCATGTTGTCAGGAGAGACCAGTTCCTGAAGGACATCGTGCTAGGTAAACTAGAGGTGCAGCCAAAAAGAGGAAGCCCTTAGACAAGATGCATTGACACAGTGGCTGCAGTGATGGGCTCAATCACACCAACCAGTGTGAGGATGGCACAGGACGGGGAGTGTTTCATTCTGTTTTACCCAGGGTGGTCATGAGTTGGAACTAATTTGAGGACACCTACCAATAAAAAGAAAAAGGTGTTCTGTTCCCATTAAGATTTTCATCATCGCTTTATACAATTGATGAATGTATGGATTTGATAAGAGTTGTATGAGCCCCCAATAAAATAATTTTTAAAAAGATTTTCAATTTTCAACATCAGAAACCCTAGAGAGTAATTCTACTTTGCCCTATAGGTACTATGAGTGAAATGATGCAATGAACCTGGATGTGTGTGTGTGTGTGTGTGTGTGTGTGTGTGATAAAAAGCTAAGTTTTTCTAACAAATCCACAAACTACAGTGGTGTAAATAAGGTAGAGCTTTATTTTTCTCTCATGAAATAATCTAATTTCAGCGCAACTCTGCCTTCTGAGCTTTTCTAGGGCTGGAGGGCTTATTAATTTTATTCCTCTAATAATTAACCAGATATTTTCTTCAGATTCCTCTGCCTCTGTGTACATCTAAAATTCTGCCTAAAGACATTAAGGAACAGCAATTTATTTTTTGGAAGTCAAAAATCCAAGTCAGTCTCTCAGCTCTGTCAATTGTATTGGTAATCCTTTCTAATCCTTTGCAGTCTTTCACTTGTAGGGACTCTTCATATGTTATGGTTTCCAGTGTGTATGTGTGTGTGTATTCTGGTATTTCTCTAACATGTATTATCAGCTTTTGGTATAACACCAATATTATCTCAACTAATTGATGGACACTATTAGATTAGATTAAATTTTGAAAAGTGTTATATTTCATTGTACTGCATTACACTATATTACATGAAATCAAATCCAATCCTGCTTCCATTGAGTCTGTTTTGACTCATAGAAATGTAGTAGGACTGGGTAGAACTTGTGGTAAGGTCAAGATCCAGTTGACTCTAACTCATGGCAATCCTGGAGAACAGAGTAAATTTCCCCCTTGGGTTTCTGAGACTTTACATCTTCACAGGAATAGACAGCCTCATCTTTCCTCTGCTCTATGGCTGGTGGCCTTCATGCACTGACCTTATGATTAGTAGTGGCTCAATGACAGTAGCTAGACTAATGTTTGGCCAAACAACTGGGAGCCATAGTCCAGCCAAGCTGGCTAATAAAATTAGCCATCATGAGTTCAAAAGTGACAAGCTGCTAGCTAAGGGTCTGGGAAGGGTGGTCTCCAGTTACCTGTGAAGTTCTATACCCAGGCTCAACTCTTCTGTGAAAAGGATCAGATATTAGGTTTTGATGAATGTTGCCATCTCTGCCGCAAAGAGTATATTCTTAGGACTTTATGAATCTTGAAATACATTTCAAAATTCTCTTATGAAAGTCTCATTCACTGAACACTTTTAAAAATGTTAGTTACAATATTAATCTGTACAGCCCCCAGTCTTCAATTAAATGAAATACTTTTAAAAGAAATGTATCATCAAGTTTAGGAAGCAAAGTAATTGACCTAATAGGTAAACATCTCAACCTGTAGAAAGAGAAGGGTGTGAATTTATTAGAAATTGATATGTTGACCACAAAAATTTATGGTGTCACAGGCTTTAGTGATCCCATGTCACAAAAAGAAAAGAGAATAACAGTTGATCTTACAAATAGATAAGTCGTACCAGCTTCTTTTTTTCCAAATAATCATTTTATTGTGGGCTCTTACAGCTCTTATCACAATCCATACATACATAATTATATGTCAAGCACATTTGTATAACTGTTGCCATCATCATTCTCAGAACATTTGCTCTCCACTTGAGCCCTTGGTATCAGCTCCTCATTTCCCCCCTCCTTCCCCACTCCCCGCTTCCTCATGAACCCTTGATAATTTATAAATTAATATTATTTTGTCATATCTTACACTGTCCGATGTCCCCCAGGGAGGAGATTATATGTAGATCCTTATAATCAGCTCCCCCTTTCTACCCCACCTTCCCTCCACCCTCCTGGTATCGCCACTCTCACCACTGGTCCTGAAGGGATTATCTGTCCTGGATTCCCTGTGTTGCTGGTTCTTATCTGTACCAGTGTACATCTGGTCTAGCCAGATTTGTAAGGTGGAATTGTGATCCTGAGAGTGGGGGTTAGAGAGGGGGGAGGAAGCGTTTAAGAACCAGAGGAAAGTTGTATGCTTCATCATTGCTATGTTTGTATCATCTGCCCTGTGACTGAGGAGCCCTGTTGGCAGAGTAGGCTGTGTTTGGGGCATCTAACTGGTAGGTAAGCCGCAGTTCAAAACCAACAGCCACTCCTTGTGAGAAAAATACGGTTTTCTACTCCTGTAAAGAGCGACCGCTTCAAGCCCACATAGGCAGTCCTGCTCTGCCCTACGGAGTCACCAACCGTCACAACCAACTGGATGAAGTGGCTTTGGAGGTGTGTTTGTTTGTTTTTAATGGAAGGCTGAAGCTTCCATTGATTTTCAATTTTTATAGGTCCTGTTGGGTTTGCATTGTCCCACGGTCTCAGAGAGGTCATGTCCTGATAGCATGTCCATTAGTTTTCCACCTCTGTTTTCTCTTTGCTCTATATACCAAATAAAATATCTTCACTAGTGTAACTTTGCGGTAATTTACCCCTAGGACAGCACATGTAAGATAAATAATTAAAGAAAGCAATATGTGCTTTAGTGCTTTGAGAGAATGACAAAATAAGTGATAATGTACATTAGCACAGAAACCCCAAACCTCCCCATTTTGCATTCCCTCAATTCAAAGCAACAGCAAAGAAAGGGTGCACTATTCATTTCTGACATGCTAGATTCCATTTCTTTTCAGTCCAACCAATTTCATGTTCGTATTCATTTTTTAAAAGTTTTGCTTCAGGATAGTTTCAGTGACCGGCGGGGATTTTGAGGAAAGGAGGAAACGCAAGCAGAATTTCAAATAAAGTCCCGCTCTGAAACGTCAGCCAGCCATTCCGCAGCCATCTGAAATCAGGACTCTTCATCCGAGACACACATTTCCTTTAAGCGCACCGAAGGTCTTTTTAAAACAGGGAGAGTCAATATGAAAAAAAGAATAGAAACATATTCAGAATAAATGCGGAGAATGAAAGAAAGCAGAACAGAAAGTGGGCAAAATATATGAAGGCAAAAAAGGAATCGAATCCAAAATTTATAAGACAAAGCATTTGCAGGAGTAAGGAGAGAAAGAAAATACATGTGTCTATTACTTACATGAGTGACCCTGAGAGGTTCAATGGGGTAAGTGCTCAATGGCTGCGTGAAAAGGGATGTTTCAAAGCCCCCAGAGGAGACAGAATACAATGCAAATAGCAACCGAGATAAGCAAACTGAAACACAGGGGCTCTCCCTCAGTGCTTTTCAAAAACATGGCCTGCAGGCCTGCATCACTGGTTCCCTTGAGAACGTGGGCATGTAAAGGATCCGGCCTCCACGCAGACCTTTTGCGTCAGAAGTCTGTGCTTGGAGCACAGCACCCTGCGGTTGAACGAGCCCGGCAGGTGCTCCTGATGCACGCTACCGTGGAAATCACATCTATTTCTTGCTCGCATGTGGTTTTTAAGAAGCTTTAGCAGGTGATCTGCCATGTGGTGATAAAAGACGTGGGCCGCTACGTTTCAGAACTTTCTGATCAGTTATGGTTAGAACTTGGCTTTGACCTCTGAGAGGAATCGCTACCTCTCGTCCCAAGAGGGTCTTTTCTGCTCACTCACAAATCTAAATTAAGTAATTGCGTATATGCTCAGTTTGTTAAAACGTTCACACCCCCTCCCTGTTCATTACCATCTGGGAACCTGGCTGTTACTTTAGGAACCCAAACAGTGCAGTGAGTTAGCAAAGAGTGAATCCACGAATGCTGTGTTTGTACTGGGAGCCAGGGGGTTTTCAGTGACTTATTTTTCACAAAGAGACCAGTCCTTTCTTCCACCGTGCATCTCAGTGGACTTCTATCTCTAACCTTTTTCTTAGTTGCCAAGCTGGTTAAGTGTTCGCAGGACGCAGAGGCACAAAGGTAATACTCTAAAAAGCAAAACGCGACTCTACCCTGCGGTCAATCCTGACTCCTACTGGCCTTTCTGTGAGGATGACTTCTCACAGGAGTAGAAAGCCTTATCTTTATGCCCCCCAGGGACTGGTGCCTTTGAACGGCTGACCTTGAAATTAGCAGCTCAAAGTGGAATCCACTACACAACAGTTCAATGCCGGTGTATCTGAAATGCGGCTTTCTATCTTCTCCTCTTTTTACATGAAGTCTTCTTCATTCAGTCAGCAAGTGGGATACAAACATGTGACCAAGGTTTCTACATGACAGATCTGAAAGTAACATTTTCTCTTCCGCCCACCTTCCATTTGCCAGAACTCAGTCAAGTGGCTGCCCCTGACTTTGAGGGCATCTGAGATGCGTAGTGAATATGTGTGCCTAGCAATGAAAGAGACAGAGCGGGCAGTGAAATCCTTTGCGGCTCTGACACCTGAAAGACACGGAGTGATCGTATGGCCCAGGACGGGGGATGTGGAAGAGGCAGTGAAGAAGGGGGAAACGTTGAGTGATGGGCAGAGGTTTAAGAGAGAAAGGAATGCTGGGAATGAGAATTCGTTTTTATAATTATTAACTGTGATGTGCATTATTTTCCCCTTTCACCAGTGAAAATGAAGGTTTTAAAAGCCGAAGTTTCCATGGCCAATATGGTTGTTTTGATATTCAAATACAGAGATGTCTGAAGATAAAGCCTATAATCTTCCATCTTTAGGAAAGACACATACATGTACACACACCCTCTATTATCTAATCATGTGTTCACTCTAGGAAACCTGGGAAGCCAGGTGATACTTCACACACAGGCTCTGAACGAGCATTCTCATTCTGTCTGCAGTTTTCCTTTACGAGCAATAGAGCCAGACACAGCAACATGGGCATGTTTCAGAGTTGTCAAAAATTTGATTAAGGAAGTATGCTTAATTAATTTTACTTGAATATAAACTGGTGTTTCTACATCACAAATAATCAAGACTTTCATTAAGGATGCAAAATAGTGCAATCTTCTTTTCAAAACAGATTTACTCTGAGTCTACACGCTTAAACGTTGTCATGTTGTTCATTCAATAAAAAGCACAGTGTTGTATTTAATTACGATCATTTGTCTCTAAAAGCAATTATTTAAAAAGTACATGAATTCCTCAGACACTCCATAGATTTTGTTTATTTTTCCCTCTGAACTGAGGGGGAGAAAATGCATCAAACGGGGGTGCCTTTTGCTGAAGAAGATATATGAACAAATGCATCAATAAATATAAGTGATTAGTTATGATTACCCTGCAGCAGTACTACATGCAGTTTTCTCTTCTAAAGCAACTCATTTTGCCTCATGAAAGCCTTTATCTGGGTGTCATGGAAAATCTGGACGTGAAGCAAGCTGCCCTTATTTTGGCCTTTTCTTAACAGGCCTTTTGTTTTGCCTTGTAAACAGGAGTCCAGCTCTTTATGCGTGACATGCTCTGATCTGTGGAGAGAAGCCTATCACTTTCTTACTTTCACAGTGCTCTGTCCAGGCAGCAACCTTTCGGAGGCAATGTTCCTTTGATTTTTATTCAGGGAAACGAAATCTTTATAGATTTAAATTATGCACATAGCTCTGAACATCTCTGACAATTACTTTCTAAACTTGACTCTGTATGTGGTTGTAGTTAGTTGCTGATGCCTGGATGCTGACTCCTAGAGACCCTGTTTGAACAAAGTACACCTCTTCACTCCATAGCGTCTTTGAGCCTGTGACCTTGTGGAAGCAGATTGCTAGGACTGCCTTTGGAGGGTGCAAATAGACAACTTTGGGGCTAATTGTTTAGTGCTTAATCACTCTACAAATGGGAAGACTATTTAGTTGAGATAGTATGGCATTGGACATTGCAATTTATTTATGAAGCATAATTTTTGTTTTGCTTTTGTATTCTTTAAAAAATCATTTCTTTGGGAGCTCATCACAATCCATACACACATCCATTGTGGCAAGCACATTTGTGTGTTTGTTGCCCTCATCATTCTCAAAACATTTTCT
Source organism: Tenrec ecaudatus (assembly GCF_050624435.1). Lineage (NCBI taxonomy): Eukaryota > Metazoa > Chordata > Mammalia > Afrosoricida > Tenrecidae > Tenrec > Tenrec ecaudatus. The sequence continues at coordinate 96,019,620 of NC_134536.1, forward strand.
TTCTACTTGAAAGAATCAGCGTCTCATATTTCCCCTCCCTCCCTCATGAACCCTTGATAATCTATAAAAAATTTTTTTTCATTTCTTACACTGTCTAATGTCTCCCTTGACCCACTTTTCAGTTGTTCATCCTGCATGGAGTGGGTTATATGTAGATAATTATTATAGGTTCCCCCTTTCTCACTCACCTTCCCCTTCTGGTTTCACCACTCTCATTATTGGTCCTGGGGGGTTTATCTGTCCTGGGTTCCCTGTGTTTCCATCTCTGACCTATACCAGTGTACGTCCTCTGGTCTAGCCAGATTTGTGTGTTAGAATTAGGATCATGATAGTGGTGGGGGAGGGGTGAGGAATTAAAGAACTAGATGAAAACTGTGTGTTTCGTTGGTGCTAAACTGCACCCTGACTGGCTCGTCTCCTCCCTGTGACCCTTCAGTAAGGGGATGTCCAGTGCCTACAGGTGAACTTTGGGTCCCCACTCTGTACTCTCCCTCATTCACAATGATATGATATTTTTGTTTTTTGATGCCTGATATCTGATCCCTTCGACACCTCGTGATCGCACAGGCTGTTGTGCTTCTTCCATGTGGGTTTTGTTGCTTCTGAGTTAGATGGCTACTTGCTTACCTTCAAGCCTTTAAGACCCCAGATGCTATATCTTTTGATAGCCAGGCACCATCAGCTTTCTTTACCACATTTGCTTATGTACCCACTTTGTCTTCAGCAATTGTGTTGGAAAGGTGAGCATCATGGAATGCCAGTTTAATATAACAAAGTGTTCTTGAATTGAGTGAGTATTGAATGAAGCCTCAATGTCCATCTACTACCTTAATAATAAGCTTATCAATGTGTACACATAGATCTATTACCCCATCATCATATATAAATATATTTACAAATGTACATGTCTGTACTTAGACCACTATAAATGCCCTTTATATCTTAGTTCTTTCCTCTATTTCATTTTACTTTCCTCTTGTCCCACTATCATGTTCAGCTTTCATTGGGTTTCAGTAATTCCTCTTGGTGACATTGCACTTGATCAATCCCTACCAGGCCTCCTACACTGTCCTTGCTATTGATTTTAGATCACTTGTTATCCCCTTGTTGTTGGGATTGTTAGCACCCACTTCCTTTCCCCCACCTCCTCCTTTCCCATGTCCCCTGGAACTGTCTCCAGTTATTTTCCCCTTCAGCTCATTTATCTCACCAATCTTATCTAGATAGACCTGCAGACATATTAATATGCACATAAAAAACAAGACGGAGCAAAACAAAGCAGCAAAAGAAAAATACAACAACAACTAAAAACCAAGAAACCACACACACACCAAAAAAAGAAAAACCTGTAAACAGTTCAATGTCTGTTGACTTTTAGGAGTGTTTTCTGGTTGGTTCTCCTGGGGTGCCACGCCCTGGCCACAGAGTCTATTTTTAGTATTCCCTGGAGACTTCGTTGCTCTGTTCCTGTTCCCCTTGCTGTTCTATTGCACACCCTTAAAAAAATGAAGGGTTGTTTCTGATTTATGACGTGTTTCTATTCTGACCACTTGTTTAAGATCAATATTCAAATTTTTTTTAATTAATTAATTAATTTATTTTAACAATTTATTGGGGCTGATACAATTCTTTTCACAGTTCATACATATACATACATCAATTGTATAAAGCACATCTGTACAGTCTTTGCCCTAATCATTTTTTTCTCTTTTCTTCTTTTACATTTTATTAGGGACTCATACAACTCTTACCACAATCCATACATATACATACATCAATTGTATAAAGCACATCCATACATTCCCTGCCCCAATCATTCTCAAGGCATTTGCTCTCCACTTAAGTCCCTTGCATCAGGTCCTCTTTTTTTTCCCCCCCAATATTCAATTTTTTGTGTTATCAACATCCTTATAAATCTCATCTTTATTTGTGTTTAGGGATTGGAACCATTGCATATAAGTGTTCCTTATGAATATATATATATATTATATATATATATACATACTTTGTATATAGTACAGGTAGTTTCTGATTTAGCATGAGGATTCCAAAAGTGAGGTTCATCATAACTTGAATATGTTGTAAGTCAGAGACAACCTGTATATGTAGTACAGATTATTATTAATATTGTTACTGTAAACATATACCTAAATGTGTAATATCTTTGATTAATTTATTTAATATTTTACTTAAGCATTCTATTATTTTTAATAAATGTGTTTAAAGATTTAAAACAAAATATATTTAAATGTATGTTTATCATTAAATAGATGTATAAATAAACATATACTCTTCTTTCTTCATGGTCACAGGTTCCCTTCCTGCTCTGACATAGCATTTTTATACCAGAAGGCTTGACAAATCCTCAAGTGAGAGTCTTCTACATCTTAATTGCATGCTCCCACCTAGTCATTTTGTAGGAGTTACAAGACGATGGATAGGAAAGTCATACCAAGTACTTTCACTTTGCTTTATTAACCAACGGCATTTAGCAAATGCTCCCTTAACAGTCAAATTCCACTTCTTGTAGTACTAATTATTGCTAGTTGTACACACTAAAAATCAGGTAATATGCTTCAATTGACACTATACATACTAACCAAATATTCAGCTTTGCAATTCTATATGGTCCTGGAATCAGATAGTGTGTGCGATTCATAGGAATTTAGGCAGCTTATAGAAAGACCCTGAAAGTAGGAATGCTATTTGTTGTGGAACTGAAAGTCGAAGTAAGTAGTTGAAGCATATAAACATAAAGCATTAAATGAATTTACAGCCATACGTACCACTATCAGGCAGTGGGAATTGGATTTTTATGGCATTGGAACAAAGAAAAATCATTGAAAGGAAAAGAATTATCTTAAAACGAGGAGAGGGAGTCCTGCAGCATGCTGAGTCACACGCTGGACTGTTAACCAAGAGGTTGGCAGCTTGAAGCCACTCGTGACTTCAGAGGGGAAGACGAGGCTTTCTACTCCTGTAAAGAGCGATCATCTCGGAAACTCACAGGTGCAGCCCCTATCCTGTGGGGTTGCTAGGAGTTGGAATGGACTTGAGGATAGCGAGTTGAGTTTTAAAAGAAGGTGGGAAAAATCTAATGTTGGTTGTAAAATGTTAGCTTTTCCCCCATTGGGAGGCAAAGTGGATGCTTACTGCTAGACTAAATAACATCTCTCCACTAAAAAAAATGAAACCAGCCAATAAAAACCTACTGCCGCAGAGTTGATTCTGACTCAGAATGACTCCAAGGAGTTAGTAGAATTACCCCGCACAGGTTCAAGGTGGTAAATCTTCACAGGAGCAGACAGCCTCATCTTTCTCTGGAAGAGCAGCTGGTGGTTTTGAACTGCCTTGTTAACAGCCCAATGCTTAACTCACTGCATCCCAAGATAATGGTTTCCTAGAGATTTTTCATGCAATATATCTTTAAAATTAACATGAAAAGGTAGTTCATGCAGAAATACAAATTTTATAGAACACTGGAGTGCTTTTGGTTTTGAAAAGAAAATGAACTTAGTATAATGGGTTATTAATTAATTATTCATATTAAAACCAGCCTTAACTGTGAAATAGATGCTAATCACATTAGTGAATGATAGAATTTTAATTTTGAGCTCCCAAATAAAGTAACTTTATAATATTTCAGTGCCAACTTAATTGTTTCATTTTGGAATGTTCACTGTGTTTTAATACATTTCTAGGTATATTAAGTTAATGACTATAAATTAAAGCATTCCTAAATACTACGTGGCATAGTTGGAACTGCTAGCCACTGGTCAGCAGTTTAAATCCATAGTTGCTTCAAGGGAGAAAGATGAGTGTGGAGGATTAGACCAGCTCTCCCGCAACAAGCTGGGTCCGAAATGAGGCGTGCGGATGAAAGGAAAAGAAAGAGACACACAAAGCATGGGATCGGGAGGACTTCAATCTGATGGACGGAAGTACCAAGTATATTCAAAGCTTGGCTTTTATACTCTTCTTACAAAAGGGAATGGTTACAGACTAAACATCAAAGAATTTGCTTTAAAAAACATTCTGAACCTCTTATCTATGCAGGTGTTACTTAACTAGGCACACTTTCTAAACACTTGAATAATAACAGCACTATATTCTAAGAGAAAGCAAGGACATGCAAGGTTCAAAAGAATCTTAAAGAGGTCTTAAAGAACTGAGTTATCACACTGCTTTCAGCTGCAAGGTCATAAAGAACTGAGTTGCAATGCTTTTGCCTGCAAGGTAAACAGAGGCACAGGGGACTAATTAGTCATCCACCAAAAACACCTTGACCAGCAGACCTCCTACAGATGAGGCTTTCCAGTCCCATAAAGATCAGCAGCCTCTGAAATCCACAGAGCAGTTCTATTCCGTCTCCCTGGGTGCCTATGTGTCAGAATCATGTTGACGAGAGTGACTCTTTTTGAGTTAAAAAGCTTGTGGAAAGGGGTCATTTGATCTTTAAATTCTATTTTTCCTTGAAATTTTTAAAGTCCTCATACTTTGTGCCATTTGTGTAAATCAGTGCAGAATCCAATGTTTCTTCTTTTATTCCTAATCATCAAAACTCCTAAGTAACTAAGATAAAACTAAATTAGAAATTTAAAACAAAATCAGAGGGAACTTGGAGCTCTGCTTAAACCCTGTGAATTTGTTTCAAAAACACAGAGTGACAACATGATACTGTTGGGGGATAAGTTACATAAAATATATTTGAGAACCCAAACCTACTACCGCAGATATTATGAATAACATGGATAGGTGATGGGAATTTTGCATGTTAACCAAGTAAACAAATTGGAAAATTCCAATTTTAAATAGTCATGTTGTTCTTAGGTGCCATCAAGTTTGCTTCATACAATAAAACAAAACACTTCCCAGACCCACGCCGTCTTCCCAAGCATAGCTCTGTCTGAGCTCATTGTCACAGACAGGGGGAGGGTCTTGCTCTTTTTCACTGACCGTGCATTTGACAAAGTCTGGTATCCATCTTCAGGGTCTAGTCCCTCTTGATAGGTTGTCTATAGTAGTCATAGAGACATATATTCAATTATTCAATAGTCAAAATGCATCACTTATGATTAAAATATTGTTCTCTTACAAATTTGAATATGTTCACAATGAAAAGGGAACATTGTCATGTTTCAACCATTTATTCCAGCTGTTAACCATTGAGTCTATTAATGCTGATTATCATCAACTCCTCAGATCATGATTGGATAGTTATTTTTAAGTTCTTTCCACAAATTGTCTTTCATCTTTTTAATAAGAGGGAGATGTAGAGAGAGAAATGGCTTTGAAGATGAAATTATTAGGTTTTATGCAAAATGCTAACCTGCATTTTAGATTTAGTTGGAGATTAGGAAAACATTTTTAGTATAAATTGAGATTGGGAATAAACTAGTGATTTTATTTGTGTACGTGTTTTATGCATGAAAAATTTACTTTGAATCTGTTTGTCAACTTACTCCTTTAAATAAGATTCTGTCAATTAATACCCAAAATGCATTGAAAATAATCCCTCGCCAATAAATATGTGAGTATGCAATGATGAATGAAGAATGTTAATGCTATCTTGCATATTAAATATTGTTTTAATTGTTAAGTAGTTATTCAAGACATTTCCCATTCAAATCAACCCCTTATTGGCCTGGAAACTGTGGGGGTAGTTCTGTTCTGCCCAATAGGATCACAGGGAATTGGAATTTCTACTCAACAGCAACATGTTTGAAATGAGGATTAAATGATTCTTTCTATTTTCCCTTCTGATATTTTAATTTCTTTCGTCTGTGTAGCATTTCATTATAATTTTAACATATCATTTAAAATACTGTTGACGTTCCCATCAACAAAAGCTACCTTTAAGAGTATCACAAGAGTTCTGGCAAGATGGTGTCCAGGTGAGCAGCCCATATCAGGAGCAAATGACAATTAGTGAGCCTGGTCCAGGATGTTGAGGAGGTGGGTTTAGGTAAGTGAATGGACTCCAACGGCAATCCAAGAGAGGACATTCCCCACAGCTGGCCCTGCTCCAGAGCCCCAGGGATCTGCAGCCTGGTCCCAGGGATTCCCTGGTCCATGCGAGCCATGCTGCTGTGGGCCCCACCACGGCTATCACCTGCCGATTGGCCCGCCACAGTCTGATCACCACACCCTGAGCCAGACGGCCACACTAATAAAGCCCCTCATAGCCACGGCTGCACTGCCACACCACGGCTTTCCATCTGAAGCACTCTCCATCATGAGCGGCTGTGACCCAGCGGCTCTTCCACTGGCCCCATTTCAGCCCCTGGGACTGACCTGAGGAAACTGCGATCCTGCCTCATCCAGACCTGGGGCTTATTAGCAGACCCATGCCTTCTCCACTGGTCTCAGACTCTATGCTAACCAGCTGGACAGCTGCGGACCTGTGGCTTCCCACCAAGCAGTCTCTGACACTGCAACTTCCCGGTAGAGTCACCACAACCCCACGGTTTCACCACTGGCCACCTTCTGTTCCCCAGGAAGACCCACAGAGCTGCTGCGGGCCAGAAGCTTCCCCACTGAGCCACTTCCAGCTCGGGGGCGTTTCCGTGGAACCATTGAGGCATGTAGCTTCTACAGGTAGCTCCTGGCTGAGAGGCTAACCAGGCGAATCACTGAGCACCCATGGCTTCCCTGCTGGAGAGTCCCCAGCTCTGCGGTATCCTTGCAGAACTGCTGCGGTCCCATGGTTTTGTCTCCGGGCATCTTCTGACATCAAGATCAAGACCTACAGTCCTTCCTTCCAGCCCCAGAACTGTGGCTACTCCATGGGTCCACCTTGGCCCCTCAGAACCTAAGCTAGGCTACTTTGGGCTGGGGATTCCTTTCCAATAGAATACAAACGCATATAAAACAAATTATCCACCATGACCAGGTGGGATTCATTCCAAAACTGCAGGGATAGTTAAAAACATCTGAAAGTCTACCTGCACTCCACATCATGTTAATGATAAAAAGATAAGAACCATATAATATCAATAGATGCTGAAAAAAATCATTTGACAACATCAAATACCCATCCCTAATGAAGACACGCAAGATAGGACTGGAAGGGATATTCCTCAAATTAATACAAGCTATTTATGAAAAACCAACAGCCAACAGTATAGTCAATGGATAAACAATGAAAACAATCCCACTGAAAAAGGGGACCATGAAAAGTCCCTTTTATTCAACATCATTTGGGAGGTCCTAGCTAACAACATAAGGCAAGAAAGGATATTAAAAAGCATTTGGGGAAAGAAGAGGTGAAATTGTTGTTATTTGCAGATGACATGATTCTACATATTGAAAACCCCAAAAGCTCCACAACAGGAATGCCAGAAGCAATAAAGGAATATGGTAGAGAGACAGGATACAAGATCAACAAATAAAAGTCTATTGGCTTACTTTATACATTGGACAGGATCACTGAAGAGGAAATCAAGAAGGCAATGCCCTTCACAATAGCCAAACACAAATGGAGCTATCTAGGGATATACCTAATCAAAAACACAAAATGATTGTATAAGGAAAACTACAGAACCTACAACAAGAAACCAAAAGGGACCTCCACAAATGGAAGAATACCCCATGCTCGTGGATCGGTAGACTTAATATAATAAAGATGTCAATCCTACCAAAGACACTATATAACTTTAATGCTATCCTTATACAAATGCCAACATCCTTCGTCAAAGAATTGGAAAACTGACTACCAACCTCTTATGGAAAGGGAAGTTGCCCAGAACTATCAGAGAACTCTACCCGAAAAAGGACAAAGTCAGAGGGCTTGTGTTACTTGACTTCAATACCTATTATACAACCACAGTGGTCAAAACAGTGTGATACTGGTATAACAGATATTCAGACCTAAGGAAAAGAATAGAAAACCCAGAAATAAAACCAGCAGTATACAGACAACTAATCTTTGATAGGGGCCTCAAAAACATTAAGTGGGAAGTGAATACCCTCTTTAACAAGTGGTTCTGGGAAAAAAATGGATATTTACCTGCAGAAAAATTAAGCAAGATCTTTACCTCACCCCATGCACAAGAACAAACTCAAAGTGGATCACAGACCTTGAAATAGAAGCCCAAACTATTTAGCATCAATGTGAGAATTGGGATAAGCTTAAGAACTTTGGCTCAGGGTATACATCGGTTAACTGAAATCAGGAAGGATGAAAACACAGAAGGAGCTGAAGTTGACAAGTGGGATATTCTAAAGGTTAAACACATGTGTGCATCAAAAAGACTTCACCAAGAGAGTAGTAAGAGAACTCACACACTGGGTGAAGATTTTTAGCAGTGGCACACTAGACAAAGGGTTTATTGGTAAAATCTACAATACCCTATTAGTCTCCAACAACAACAAAAATAATCAGATAGTCTTCTGAGGAGATGGGCAAAAGACCTGAACAGAAGTTTTACTAGGGAGGAAAGTTGAATGGCCAACAAGCATATGAGAAAATGTTCCCAATCATTAGCCAACAGAGACACGCAAATTAAAACAACTGTGAGATACCACCTAACACCTTTGAGGATAGCCCAGTTTAAAAATTCAGAGAGCAACAAATGTTGGAAAGGATGTGGCAAGTTGGGAACTCTCATCCACTGCTAGTGATCTTGTACACATGTACAGCCACTGTGGAAAGCAATCTGGTGATACCTAAACCAAATGGAAATTGAGTTACCTTATAATCCAACTATCCCCCTACTGGGCACATACACAGAAAAAAGTAAGAAATATACCACAACCAGTCATCTGTGCTCCAATGTTCATTGCAGTGCAAATCACAATCACAAAGAATTGGAAGCAATGTACATTTTCATTGATTAGAGAACTCTGACATATACATGCAATGGAGTACCACACATCCCGATACAACAATGATGGCTGCATGAAACACATCCTCTCGTGGGAAGAGTGGGAGGAATTATAGTAAGTGAAGTTAGCCAAGCACAAAAGGACAGGTGCAACATAAGTCTGCTGAGGTAAGATCAATTAGCACCATGCCTACTGAAAAAAATGCTACTAAATACACAATTCATGGGTTGAGGTACAAGCACTTCAGTGAAGGACAGACCAAACCCAAGGATGTACATGGCATCCCAACTTAAATCAGGGAAAGATGGGGCGGTGGTGTGGAGAAGCAGAAATAAAAAGATGGCACTGGGGGAGTAGGGGGTTCTAATGCACCCATGGGGATGGTATTGTTTATGACTCCGCAGGAAAGGGAGTGAAACCCAGGGGTCCTCAAACTATGGCCCTCAGGCCACATGCAGCCTGCCAAGGACATTTATCTGACCCACCGGGTGTTTTTGCCTCCACTGCCTGTCCTGCTTAGCAGCCAACTCCTGGCAGGCCCACAGTGCGCATGTGTGGAATGTGCTCGGACTCCCCTCCTTCTCTCCGTCTCTTGACTCCTCCTCTCAGTCTCCTGTGTGATTGGATGAGTCAGGAGCTTGCTTGTGCAGAGCCTACTGCTGCCTGAGGAACAAGGTAAGAACAGTTAGGATTTAAAAAAATAAACATTTTATTAGGGGCTCATACAACTCTTATTACAATCCATACATATACACACATCAATTGTATAAAGCACATTAGGAGGTCTATTTTTTTTTAATTTTGCAGTTAATAGGTCCTTTTTTGCAGTTAATTGGGGCCTTTTTTCTGAAGTTTGGAGGTCTTTTTTTTAAGTGGGTTGGTTGGGGGTGGTTTCTAGGATCATTGCATCACAATGATAATGCAAATAGTCAGGGCTCAGTGCTAATGCAAATTGTCAGCACTCAGAGGTAATACAAATGGTCAGTACTCAGTGGTAATGATAATTGTAAATGCTCAGTGTTAATGCAAATGGTCAGTGGTCAGTGTTATCATATGGGGGCCCCAAACTGGTAATCTGCCTAGGGCCCCATGGGAACTTAATCTGGCTCAGCAGACAGCTGAGGAGTAGGAACCCAATTTAATTGACACTGAGTGCATTTATATTCTGATTGCTATTCCGTTGTGTGTGATGTTGTCTGCTGTGTGCTGTGTAAGCCCCGGTTCACACTGTTGCGATCTCTGAGCAGGGTGAGTTCACCATGTGCTCGCCTGGCTGAACTTGCATTAGATTCGGATGAATAAAGGCACACATGCCTTCTTTTTTCCTGCAGTGGAATCTGATCGCATGGGTCTTCTCACCCATGCGATCAGATTCCTGTGCAAGTTCACAGATCACAGTGCGGTTTGTACAGGGTAGTGTGAACTGGAAAGGTGGTGGAGGAACCGGCTCTGTAATCATGCTGGATCCTGCACTGCACCAGTGTGAGCCTGAGGTAAAAGCAATGTTCCACCAATATGGGCACTGGTGAGGCTGAAATGATGTGGACTGGCAAGGCTGCATTGATGGGCACTGATCAGACTGCATTAATGGGCAGTGCAGTCTATATGTCTCTTTGGGCAAAGTTATTGCTGGTATATTGTTTTTGTAGCATTATATGTGTGTGTGTGTGTGTATGTATTTTACTAGTAGCAATTTGGAATCCCTAGGAAATAATGATATCAAGAAAGAGAAAAATTGACTCAGTGTAGGATATTCAAAGAACAGTGTACTTATGATTACTTTTTCATGCAGTACAAGGAAAGAGCTGTGTGCTTGATATACCAGAATATAGTGTCTGTGTTCAGTGAATACTATTTGCGTCAACACTATCAAACTCAACATAATGATAAATATGATTGTTTGGTCAGAGAAGTGAGAAAAGATAAAATATTAAAACTGAAAAATGCATTGACAACTCAGCAAAATACTTTAGCAGCTAAATATTTCATCACTGAGAGAAAGTTTTCAAGTTGCCAAGCTAATAGAGTGCAGTGGCAGACCATTCATGAAGGGATAATTTGTTAAAGAATGCCTTCTTTCTGTTGTCAAAGAGATGTGTCCAGAGAAGGCCGACTTATTTAGTACAGTGAGTCTTTCAGGACCTACAATTACAAGAAGAATTGACGAAATGGGAGACAATTTGCATCAGCATTTGCAAAACTCTGTAAAATGAAACATTCCTATTTTTCCTCGACACTAGACGAAAGTAGTGATGTTCATGATTCTGCACAACTTCTAACTTTTATTCATGGGATGAATGACTATTTCGAAGTCACAGAAGAGCTTGCTGGACTGCAAAGCATCAAAGGAACAGCTACAGGAGAGGATGTCTATGAAAAGGTTTGCCACTGTGAATGGTTTATAGCTGGACTGGGCTAAACTAGCCAGTGTGACAACTGATGGTGCTCCCAGCATGGCGGGGTCTAATAAAGGAGTAACTGCTCCCATTAACCAAGAGATGGACAAACTTAACCATTCTCACCCAATAGCCATACACTGCCTCATCCACCAACAAGCGCTGTGTAGTAAATCACTGAAGCGGGACTCTGTTATGTAAACTGTGGGATCTTGTGTTAACTTCATTAGAGCTAATGCACTAAACCACAGACAAGTTCAGGAATTTCTGTCTGAGCTAAATGTTGCCTATGAAGATGTTCTGTCCCACACAGCAGTCCATTGGCTGAGTCGAGGGAGAGTTTTGAAACATTTCTATGAGTTACTTCCACAGATTACAGCTTTTCTGCTTTCAAAACACAAGGAAGTACCAGAGCTCAGTGATGCAGAATGGAAATGGCACCTTGCCTTTCTGACAGACGTAACAGAGCTACTCAACAGTTTCAATGTGAAACTCAAGGAAAGGGGAAGCGCATCTGTGATATGCAAGCACTTGTGAAAGCATTTGAAGTAAAACGAGGCCTCTTCATCGAACAAGGGAAGGAGGAAAATGTCTGCCATCTCCCCACAACTCAAAATCTGTTAGCGAAAAAACCATTGGTTGCATTCCCAAACAAAATATGTGTGGCTTCACTGGAAAAGTTGCAAAAGGAGTTCCAATTTATATTTAAAGAGTTTCATCTCCAATAACAGGGCATAGAGCTTTTCCGTAACCCATTTTCTATTGACATTGAAAATGTGGATACAATTTACCAAATGGAACTGGCTGAACTGCAGAATTGTGACTCTGTGAAAGAAGCATTCAAGGCAAGCAGCCTTCCTAATTTCTATGCCTCTCTCCCCTCTGAGACATGTCCTCATCTCAGGAACCACACACTCCAAATGGCAACCAGCTTTGGCAGAGTTATGTCTGTGAACAGCCTTTTTCCAGAATGAAATATCTGAAATCTCCAACCAGATCTAGACTAACTGATGCATACACACTTCCATCACTTGTTACACCTAGCAGTGACAAATAAGGAACTGAACATTGACCATCTCATTAGCAAAAAGCAGGCCCACAATTCCCATTGAAATACCGGTAAGTTTGTTGATTTAACTTTACTTGTTCTTCATTTTAAAATTGTATTTGTTCCAGTTTCGTTTTTTCACTTCAAACTAAGATATGTGCAGTGTGCATAGGAATTTGTTCATAGTTTTTTTTTTTGAGCTATAGTCCAGCCCTCCAACGCTCTGAAGGACAAGCAACTGACCCTCTGTTTAAAAAGCTTGAGGACCCCTGGTTCAGACCTTATCAAGCCTGGAGGACGACATAGCTGCATGGAGAAAACCATTAACTGAGAGGAATACAGGGCCAGCCCCAATGTGAACTATGCTGACCATCTCCCCAGAAGAATGTGCTATAGAGGACAACACTGAAGTCACAGGCAGGGGAGAGGGGCCAGCTTGCCCCACCTACATGGGAGAAAACTAAATGGAAAGAAAGAGTGGGGGACTAGACCCCATTCTGATGCACCGAGCCCTGAGGATGAAGTCTCTGCTCAGAGAAGCTAAGGCACAGAAAGGACTGAAGGACCAACAATAGCTTGAGATGTCGTCCCCTCAGGGAGCTTAGTGAAACAGAGGACAACTTTGGAGACACAGTGTGGGGAGTGAGTCCAGGCTGACCCCCCACAGTGGGAGGATTCAAGAAGGGAATATAGCAGATCAACAATGGGAGCAAAGTCAAGAACCCCCTGAGGAACCGTGAAAATAGACGTCAGAGTCGGCAGGGCAGTGGCCAGAGCCCCACTGGATCGGTGGTCAATGAACAAACCTGGAACTGTGTGTGGTTTTTCTCTCTCTCCTTTTAAAAGCTGGTTTTGTTTTCTCTAGTCCTGTCTTTATTGTTTCTATTTGTCTAGCTATATAAGATAGGCATGAAAAGAAAACCCGACAAGAAATCAGTGGGCCCAATGCTTCTGGGGGCCTTGAGGAAAGAGGAGGCAAGGGAAAAGGAGAGGTGAGCAAATACAACCATGCATCAGGGAACAACTAGGGATCTAAAATTGAGGGTCAAGGCGTGTAGAATTCCTAGAGGGATGGAGCAACCTTAATCTAGCCGAGAAGAACTACAGAGTGGCAAGCGAGTGGTGAGCATGATAGTAGGGCAGGAGGAAAGTAAAATGAAATAGAGAAAACTAGGAAGCAAAGTATTTATAGAGGTACAAACATAGAGGTGTACATATGAAAATATATTAATACATAAAAACTAGAATATTGGCCTTTGTACATCTATTTATAAGGTAATACATTGAGGTAGTAGACAGGCTTGGGGACTCTACTCAAGTTTTCCCTCAACACAAGAACACTTGGTTCTAACAATCTGGCAATGGGAGATGACCACCTTCCTAACACGATTGCTGAAGACAAACTGGGTACGTAAGCATTTGTGGCAAAGAAAGCAGATGGTGCCTGATTATTAAAAGGCATAGCATCTAGGGTCTTAAAATCTTGAAGCCAAACAAGCAGCCATCAAGCAGGGAATCAACAAAGCCCACATGGAAGAAACACAGCAGTCTGTGTGATCATAAGGTGTTGATGGGGACAGGCATCAGAAGTTCAAAAGTAAATGTCCTCATCGAGATAAAGGAGAGGGGTTGAAGTAGAGACTCAGAGCCCATCCAGGGATAGTTGGACATCCCAGCATAGAGGGGCACACGGAAGAGAAGAGACATCGAGAGGGTAGTATAACACTGATGAAACACACAACATTTCTCTAGGTTCTGAACCCTTTCTCCCTCACCATTATGATCTCAGTCCTGCCTTGCAAATCCAGCTAGTCTGGCATACATCCATCCGCACAGATGAGAGGTATCAATTTACGGAATTCAGGATAGACAGACCCCTCAGAAACAGTAACAGGAGGAAAGACTTCAGAGGAATGGAGGAAGGGAAGGTGGGAAGGGGGAAATGATAACAATGATGGTGAATGATTCGACCCCCTTTGAGGGGGACGAATCCCAGGACTGTAGGTGAAGGGCTAGAAGGGGCTGTGTAAGACATGTCTAAATACCAGAATATGATATATTAAGGGTTCGTGAGGTGGCAGGGTGGGGGAGGGAGGGAAAAAGAGGAACTGATATCAAAGGGCTAAAGAAAAAACATAATGTTTTGAAATTGTTGACGGCAATATTTATACATATCCACCTAACATAATAGATGTATGGGCTGTTATAATATATGTAAGAGCCCCCAACAAAATGATTTATTTTTTAAAGTGCAGAAGATGAAAGATGGGTTTATAATTTTTTGAAGTTGATATCCATTTTCATAATTAAAATGGAACCACTTGTACTCTACTTTTTACTTTACATAAGTAGAATTTGAAGCCATTGAATATTCACTATTCATAATGCTGACATATTAGGAATAAGCATTTGGAAATAGTGGTGGAAAAGATTGATTTTAATTTCTCCATTTCAACCAGTGACCTAAACCATGATCTAATAGTCACTTAAAAGACAGACATTATGTTGAGTTTTGTTATTAATAAACAACCATTTTTTAAAAGAGTAAAAATAAATACAATGTTTTGTGTCTTCAATAAATTAAATTTACAGATTATTTGTTAAATAATCAGAGATCATAGTATTCCATTAGCATGTTAAACCACTTTAGAGGTTATTATTTTTACTAAAATTATTAAACTTAATGGCTTAAACTTTTGAACCAAAGAGATATACAAAAAATTATGCTCATAATGAACATTTGAAAGAGAAAAAGACATGTGCATAGAATTATATGTTTAGGTTCATTGCCAAATTTCCATAGGAGTGTAAATTTGTAAGATACGGGAAAAGAATATTTAACCTAAAAACCAAACCCATTGTCATCAAGTCAATTCTGACTCATAGTGACCTTACAAGACTGAGTAGAATTTCCCCTGTGGGTTTCTGAGGTTGTACATCCTCATATGAGCAGAAAGCTTCATCTGTCTCTCACTGGAGTGACTAATGGATTTGAACTGCTGATCTGGAGGTTACTAGACCAACGCATAACCCACTATGCTACCAGGGGGTCCTTTGGAAAAGAAAATGCCCCATTGAAGTCAAATTGTCATGTTAAGTTGTGCACAGTAATTCTAAAGGGTATAGGAAAAGTCTAGGAGGTAGTGAGGCTGAATCAATGGTGTGAAACAACACTGACAGAAATAACCCAAAATGATGCCAGGCGAAGAACATAACCAGTGTTATTAAAGTGTACCTATATAAGTTCATGAACGGGTTATTTTGGATGCGTATATTTTCACTGTAACAAGAATGAAAGAGAATTAGCCCAGGTTCATCAATAAGTAGTAGAACATAGATTTGAACTCAAACTATCTGACTCAGACCCCTTGTGATACCAAGGGGCAAGAACACCAGCTCATTGAATTTGACTCACCACCCCCATGGCTCCTCTACTCTCTAGAATTATTGTTGATAATTTGATCTCACACAGATAACTTCTTGTAAGAGCACAATTCTCATGTGAACATCCTTCACGAGTTTAACTAAACAGCTGTAGAGTTTAAAGATTACTTCAGGGGATAATTTAGGTTCATGGTTTGAACCTAGGGCCATTTTCATAATCCTCTCTGTCTCACTTTTCTTATCTGTAAAGTGATTAACACTAATTGCATTCATCCCTTAGAATTTAGGAAAGCTAAATTTCATAATAGATGGAAGACACTTAGAAACATTTAATAGCTCAATATCCTCATCCACAAAATGAGAATAGTAATTATAGTACTTTATGTGATGTTATGATAATTAAATGGTTTTATGTAAGCACTGTGCTCACAATAGTTAGTGGCATGTGGTATCTTCTATGTAACCAGTAAGAGTTGTTATTATTTTTGCTCCTTTACCATTTTCTTTATTATTATTCTAATACTGTCTGGAGTATAATTACCCTACCATTATTTTGTACTGCAAATAATTTTGCTTATACTTTTCCTATAGTCTAGAGTTTTATGCAAGTTGGCATTTTGTGTATATTCGCCTTTTCTTTTGTGTATATTCTCTTTTTCTCTCACATTCAAATCTCAAGCAGTCCTTGCGAGGTGCAAATGGTCACAGGCTCTCCTACTCAGAGAAAGGTTAACAGTTCCAACTCGCTCATTGTGTAATAGAAGAAATGCCTGGTAATTTGCCTCTGAAAGATCCCAGCCAATAGCACTTTATGGAGTGCAAAGGTTACTGGACAACATACGGGGGTAACCATGAATCAAAACTGATTTCATAGCTACTGTTTCTTTTGGAGGGGTTGGCTTATAGAATCTTATGACAAGGACACTGGTGGCGGTGTGGGTTAAGAGTTGGCTCTCAAAGTCAACAGTTCAAAGCTGCCCTGAGTAAAAACTGACTGGATATCGGTGAGTTTCAGTCAATCTTATAACACTGTTCCCATTATTACCACCTTACACAGATGAGAAATTTTCCTTCTCCCAGCATATATTATTTAACTTTAAATACTCATCATTACTAAAATATATAGCTGAATTTATTAAGCTCCCTTAATATTTTAAAATATGCATCATTCCATTTTATTGCCAGTAGTTGGTGAAAAATGATCAAAATAATAAACAATAGCTATCACATTTATCAAGTTTCCTTTTTAATGGAAATCATTTTGAAACTAATAAACAGAAAGATTTAACAATGTAGTTGAGACTCTTATTATCATTTAGACAACATAAGCACCACAATTTAACTGAACCACTCTCTACTGGAATCTACGTATAATTCTGTGACAACCCTCAACCATAATTTATATTATTAGTCTTTTCCAGTTACTTTGCTATTGAAATTCAACTTTAAAAATATTTATAGTCTATTACTTGTATCACAAATCTGTTCTAAGTGTTTCACTTTATTGAAGAAACGTCTTATAAATTGTCACATAGAATATTTTAAAGACAATTCCAACTCATAGTGACCCGTACATCCAAAGGAGCGAAACACTGCCGAGTCCTGGGCCATCCTCACAGCTGTTCTATGTTTGATCCATGGTTGCAGCTACTGTGTCAATCCATCTTGTCTAGGGCCTTTCTTTTTTTCCCATGTCTTTCTATTTCTACCAAGCATTATGTTCTTCTCCAGGTACGGTTGTCTCCTGACAATATGTCCAAAATATGTGAGATGAGGTCTCTCCATTCCTGTCCCTAAGGAGCTTTCCGGCTATACTTCTTCTAAGACAGATGTGTGTTCTTTTTTTTTTTCTTCCCCCTCCCCCAGATGTGTGTTCTTATGGCAGACCGTGGTACATTCAATTTTCCTTACTGTAAAATTACATATTTTATACAATTGATGTATGTATATGTATGAACTGTGAAAAGAATTGTATCAGCCCCAATAAATTGTTAAACTAAAAAATAAATAAATAAATAAAACATTAAAAAAAAAGAAATCAAAGATAAATCTGCTGCACAGACCTCTTTAAAGTGTTGAAGAGCAAAAATGTCGCTTAGAACACTATGTTTTCTCATATGCTTGTGAAAGTTGAACATTGAATAAAGAAGACTGAAGAAGAAAAAAAAAATTACATATCAGCAGTAAAGATGACATTTGGCCTATCTCTAAGTTTGCTGCAGACAAAAAAGGACAGAGCCTTTGAATCCAGGCCACGATATTATTTACATACAATTCCTTCTCTTGTGCTCTCTGAGACTGTTGTCTGTGGATAGCAGGATTAGAGGGCTCTGCTTTCACTGAAGTTGTTGGTGTTGTTAGCCAGTGAGTTGGTCCTGACCATAGCGACCTGATGCAAAACAGAATGAAGCACCGCCCAGGCCTGTGCCATCCTTACTGCTGTTCCTGTGCCTGAGCCCATCGTTCCAGCCACCGTGTCAATCCACCTCCTTGAGGGCCTTCCTCTTTGTCGCTGCCCCTCCACTTTACCAAGCATGGTGCTCTTCTCCAGGGACTGGTCTCTCCCGAAAGAAGTCCAAAGTATGTAAGAAAATGTCTCTCCATCCTTAACTGTAAGGAGCCTTCTGACTATACTTTTTCCAAGACATTTTGATATGTCAATACAGAGTAAAGAAAAATAATTATTGGAGTGTTTTTAACACTCCAAGCACCTCTGGCCAGAAAGTAGTATGTTTTCTTGCTTTTGGGCGTTACCAGTTCTAAATCATTTCTTCTACCTGGCCTTGCCCAAACTTCCTTATTCTCCATGTGTACTTCTGATTTTGAAAAGGCTTCAGTTTTGGCTTCCAGTTACATCCTCTACACTAAGTCAACATGCCACCGTTTCCGGAGGTAGCATATGAGCAAGAACCAATGGTGATGAAGGACAAAGTTCAAGCTGCACTGAGAGCATTAGCCAAAAATATGACTGTAAGAATTTATGAAATACCAATTAAAATGTTTGCATAAGCTGACGAAGAACTGGAAGCACATACTCATCTATGCCAAGGA
The DNA here is from genome assembly GCF_050624435.1 of Tenrec ecaudatus. NCBI lineage: Eukaryota > Metazoa > Chordata > Mammalia > Afrosoricida > Tenrecidae > Tenrec > Tenrec ecaudatus. Next base: position 96,038,325 of record NC_134536.1, read on the forward strand.
ATTTGGAAGACGGCTACTTGACCAACTGACTGAAAGAGATCATATTTATGCCTATTTCAAAGAAAGATGTCCTAATTGAATGTTCAAACTATAGAACAATATCATTGATATCACATGCAATAAAATTTTGCAGATCATCCAGCAAGGATTGCAGCAGGTATATTGACATGGAACTGCCAGAGGTTCAGGCTACATTCTCAAGAGGACGCGGAGCAAAGACGTGGTCAGATGGATCTTGGCTTCAAGCAGAGAATACCATAGAGATGTTTACTTCTGTTTTATTGATTATGCCAAGGCATTCAATACGAGGACCCTGATAAACTATGCATAGCCTTGAGAAGAATGGAAAATGCGGAGCACTTCACCGTGCTCATAAGGAACCTGTATACGGATCATGAAGCAGTCGTGTGAATGGAGCAAGGAAACAGTGCATGGTTTAAATCAGGAAAGGATGGATTATATCACCAGACTTATTCACTCTGTATGATGAATAAATCATCAGAGAAACTGGATTATATGAAGAAGAATGTGGCACTGGGATTGGAGAAAGATTTATTAACAACCTATCATATGCAGATGACAGAACCTTGCTTCCTGGAAGTTAGGAGTATTTGAAACTTTTTCTAATGAAGATAAAAATTTGTAGCCTTCATTATAGATTAAAATTCAATGTAAGGAAGACCAAAATCCTCACACCTGGACAGATAGATAATATCATGGTAAATGGAGAAACTATTGAAGTTGTCAAGGACTTTGCTTTCCTGGACCCACAGTCATTGCTTTTAGAAGCAGCAGTCAAGAAACCAAAAGACACTGCACTGTGTAAATGTGCTGCACAAGACTCTTAGAGTATTGAAGAGCAGCAATGTTACTTTGAGGACTAAGGTGCACCTGACCCAAGTTATGGTATTCTCCATCGCCTCATATGCATGTGGAAGTTGGACACTCAAGGAGAAATGAAAAAGAATTGATGCATTTTGGTTGTGATGCTGGAGGAGCATATTGAAGGTACCATGGATGGCTACAAGGACAATCCAAACTGTATCGGAAGAAGTAAGGCCAGAATGGCCCATCGAAGCAAGGATGACAAGACTTCATCTCACAGATTTTGGAATATTGTCTGGAGAAACCAGTTCCTGCAAAAGGACATCAGGCTTGGTCAAGTGAAGGGGCAGTGAGGCCGAGGGAGGCTCTCGATGAGATGGCTTGATGAAGTGGCTGCCATCATGGCCTCCGGTAGCAGTGAGGATGGAGCAGCACTGTGTGGTGTTTTGTTCTGTTGTGTGAGTATCACAATGGGTCGGAGCTGACTTGATGGCACCGAACAACAGCAACCACAATTTCCTCTACCCCACTCTTACCATTGTGTGTGGGGGACTTTGTTGACATAGGGAAAGCTCTTTGTCCACCTTGGCATAATACTAATAATTATGATAATTTTCCTCATGGCTCTTCACTACCTAGTACATGTTAAACACTGCAGATACTGAACAATCAGTAGAAAATGTATAAAAGTCTTCAAAAAGTTTCCCAAACCTCCTCCCTTGAGATAAAACAGTAACCATAGCTTCTTGCGAAGCAGTAGATAGGAAGTTTTGCTGACACCAGAGATGGGTCATAATGATTTCTGATAAAAAATATTTGTGTACGCAGTTGACTTGCATAGAAAATCTTTAACAAAACATAGATGTAGCTGTGAATCACATGTGACCCCCACCCCTCCTGTGAACCCATATTCAAATAACATTGCAATCCCTAGAACGTGTGTCATCTTATCTGTAAAAGTATGATTTAGAGCTTTTCTCTATCCTGCCAACACCTCCTACCTTCAATCCAGCTGATAAGGTTCCTCATTGTTATTGAAATTGCTATCCATTAATTACCCCACTATGTTCTCACTACTAAACTCATTTGTCTTTTTTACCGCACTGCCCTTTTTATTCAGTTAATGTTCCAAGGACCATTTTATCTTTTCAAAGCTGGTCATCATTATTGATTTTCTCATCTTCTGATGTCCTCCTAACTACTTTTAAATTCAATGAACTAATTTATTTCTGACTGTAACTTCACCAACTAAAAGTTGCAGAGATAATTCTATGATCAGGATAGTGCATACCTTTTTATGATTCTCTATGACCAACTTAAATACTAATACAGCATACCAGGCTATTTCTACAATTCATTCATTCTTGGTAAGCTCTGTCTCTCTTGCTAGATCAGTGCTCCTTGAGCTGATACTCATCCATAAATGATTAGTGAACATATAGAGAAAATGATAGGAAACTTTTAGAACCAGGATCAAGAACCTTTATTCTGCCAAGGGCCAATTGGACATTCATTACGTCATTCATGGTCATATTAAATTATCAACTTAAACTTAACCTGCTATATTTGATAAAACATTTATTTAACTCACCCCTAATGTAACGGCTGGAACTACGTCTCTTTGGTGAGGCATGTGATGTTAGTTGCTATTGATTTCTCAGACATTCCTCAGATTTAGAAACATTTAGGTAATCTCTGTGAGAATTTAATTTCTTGGAATCTAATGCTAAAATAATTTGGACTTTATTTTGTATGTTACTTTTTAAAAATTAGTTATAATCATTCATTTTTATTGCCTTTCTTAATGTATATATCTTCTTATGTAAAACTACAGTTTGCTTTCTTCATCATCTTGAAAGAGATGTAGCTATCTTTGTGATTCTGGGTACATTAGAGAAACAAATCCACAGCAACTCATATATATAAGAGAGAGTTTGATATAAAGGGTAAGTGCACATCAGGAAAACATCCCAACCCAGTGCTGCCCAAGCCCACAAGTCCAACATTAACCCATATGTCCAACACCAATCGACAAAGTCCTCCTCCATCTCACAAAACACACGCAATGACGCCAACTGTAGGAGGAAAGCCGAGTCAGTGAACATGCAAGCATCTCAGTGTTGGCAGGGGTCTCCACAGGGGTGCTCCAGCACCTAGGGCTGCATCAGGGTATGTCCATGTGGTTTCTCCTCAGGGATGTCATGCAGGATGTGAGCCTTTCCAGCTGAAGCAGGGAACTGGCTAAGACAATCACACCCTGATCCCACCATCACAAAGCAAAAGACCCAAGAACTAGAAAGGTGAGGCTCACTGAGCCATTTATCTCATTGCCCTTCAATTAACCCCACATGTGTTTATCGGCCAGATTGGCATAATAAACTTTAACTAACTCATTATCTTATACTTTATTGATGAAAGTAGAGGGTATATAAATGGAAATTTTTTTATCTCCAGTTACCAAATTGAGGTCTGCACTGTTGCTAATATTCTCTTGTTCAAAGAAAAAGGCTCTCTCCTTCTATAAGGCTCAATCATCCATGTGTACTTCATCCTTTCATGTCCTTTCAATGATTTCACTCCAGTAATTTTATTTTCTCTCTTTACTATCATTACTTCCTCCTCTGTGTTGGATATTTCTCATTTATCCTGTAAGTGTGCTTCAATACCTACCATCTTTAAAATAAAAAGGAAAGAAAAAGGATCAAGATTCAACACACTCATAAACTCCTATCTTATTTCTATGATTTACCTTCATAACACAAGGTTTAAAAAGAGTATTTGTAGCCTTATAAATTCTAATTTTCATCTAGAGAAACTCTCTGACTCTGAAATGGGCAGGCCAGGTTAGAGCTTTCTATTGTGTGAAGGCTTGTGTCTTGTGATCATGTGCAATATTATTTATAATCAATTAATGTTACATAAAATTAATTATTAATTAAAGAAAATATTATTAAATGATACTAAGAAACCTATAAATTCTACTTCTGCTAAAGAATTTTTGAGACATATTTTTGATGTTCAATAAAATGATTCCACACAATGCAAAGGACAGATTATGCATTTGTTTATTTGATTGAGACAGACCAATAAGCTTCATTGCCTGGCCTTTTGAATGAAGCACATTACTGTGCCATTCATATACTTCGGAAAGAAACAGACTAGTGCACCCACGGCAAGGCTATTGTTGGCCGCTCTCTGGTGGCCTAATTATGTGTCACATTTTGAGTTAGGGTGAGTCTATTATCTAAACACTGCTTGTTATTATAAATGACTGGATATTCATCCTTTTATCTCTAGCAACTGGGACAGGATGCTACATAGTAGAAACTCAGCAATGACTTTGGATGAGTAAGTTCTTCAAAGGAAGGTTAGTCAAAATCAATTGTATTAAGAACAAATGCTTAATTAGTATGTCTTCTACGTTCTAAACTAAAATATGTATCAATTTGTGTACTTTACATGTTCTACCATAGTATTTATTTGATGAGGAAACAACAGAGAAAAGAGTAATGAAAATTTTTATGGAAAAGTATTTCACTTTTGGGTGAGGCTAAAGCAAAAAATATTACAGCAATAAGGCAATAAATAGTTCAGTTGCTCAAATTGTTGACATTAAATGTTATTCAATGATGCTTTCATATATTAACATTTTAAGATAATCTGTGTCTAATTATCCAAAAGAAAAGTGTGTTATGCCTTTCAGAGAAAAACCATTTTGAAATGAACAAAGTAACAATCAAACTTATTTTCTGAACATTGTTAATGTTCTATTACTTAAATTCCATGATTATTTTTGACTTCCTAAATATTTATCTATGTGAGATTGAACTTTTGCTTAGCATTTTCTTTCTGTCAGAGGATATGAATTTGTTACTGAGCTTAATGGTTTTGTTTTTATTAGAGAAGTAAAATTTGAAGTGATTTGGTTCTAATCATTTAATGCGCTAAAACTCGAAGGCAGAAACTTAGGAAATAAAATCATTATACTATATTTTGAGATGATCATTTTCCTTCTTAGTTAGCTGAGCCAGAAAATTATGTAAAATATGTTATTTAATCATTTAAATGACCCATTTGTGTAATATTAAATAAAATGAAACTGTCATCTCATCATAGATACTCTCATATTATCATCTGCCAGTAATGTCATAAATGTCCTTTTTTTACTAATTCCAAATAGCTGTAAGTTACTTGTTAATACGCAGGGGCTCTCTGTTGTTTTCCATGTCAGATATAGCTTCTTCCCTCCAATTTTAATTCTGATTATGTGCTTTTGATGAGTGCTGCCGTTAGCCTACAGCTGGGATCCTTATCATCATTGCTGTTTGTTGAGACATGCTTATCAATGCACAGGATGTCCATTACGGCTCTTATTTAGAATTTGTAAGCGTTATGCCAATGTGAGTCTCAGCTATTCATTTGTAAGGAAGGTGAGTGGACTGGATCAAGACGACATATAGAGAAACGCAGAGATGAGACCTGGCGAGTGAGTCCGATAGACCTCAGTTTCCTTGGTTTTAGTGCCATTGAACTTTATTCCTTCTGTTCCTACAGTTATTGGATCTGTACGTTCTCTTACTATTTCGTAGGCAAATTTGGGGATGAGTTCCTCACATTTTCAATCACATCTATGGATTCTAATTGTTATTTAAAATTACAATTCTCTGTATCAAACACTCCAATAAGTGGAAAGGTGGTTTCACTGATTGGTGAAGTTTTTCAAGTAAATATTTGAGTATTTGAGTTATCAAGCCACCATTTCTTCAGCAAAGTCCTTTGGATCAGGGTGTTGTTCACTTATTTGTGCCTATTTTCTATTTGTGTGTGTGTGTGTGTGTGTGTGTGTGTGTGTGTGTGGACTGAGATGTACTGACTGCTATCTGTACAGCATTTCAGGTCAGCTGTGAAGGTTGGGAGGGCTGCTATGGTGTCAGAGGAGAGGAACAGAAACCACAACACAGACGGAGGCATGAGAATGTCGAGGAGGGAGAAAAGAGAGGCCAACGTGAAAGGGAAGAAGAGCGAGAAAAAGTTTTGAAAGAAAAGAGCAAAGAAAGGAAACCACTAGTAGTTTGAGAAAAGAAAGAAAGAAAAGGAAGGGAGGAGGGAGGGAGTTAACCCGCAAGCTGTTTGCATTGCAATGGCCACACAGAACTCACAGACAATACTCAGAATTGTGGTTGCTGAGTAGGGGAGTTGACAGTCAGGATCAGTAACAGCAAGAATCGCCATTGGTCCAAGCAACACCTTTTCTCAGCAGCAATGAGATCTCTTTCTGGTCTTTAGCCTCTCAGCCATGTGGCACATTGGCCTCTCCCTTTCTGAACCAGGAAGCCTGCCTCTCTGTCTATGTCACAGTCCTATAGTCTTGGTGTTGTTCCTCTTGCTCTCACCCATAGTCACCATGTCATGGTCTCTGGTGCCCCTGGCCTCAGCTGCTGCCTATTTCAGACCAAGATCTGGAGCAAGTGCTCCTGATGGTCCTGAGTATTCGCTCTCTGCCCCTGCTCCAAAGTTGGCTCCTCATTACAGCCAGGGAGGTGGTAACCAACCTGGCCAATTCCCTCTAGTAGCATTATATGCACCCAAGTTGTATAGCCCTATCCAGTCATTTGGTGGGAGCTACAGAAAGATGTGTAGATGAGTCATATATTAAGGAAGTTCATTTCACTACAGGAGCTCTAAAACTTCAAGACTACGCACTGCAGAGAGAGAGTATAAGGATAAAGGCATAGGACGGCATTCATTTTTCCTTGGCACTAGACTTCATTTAAGTGAAAACTCTCAAAAATTAAGTCATGCTTTAAAAAATTATCTGTGTGTATTTAAGTACTTAACAAAGACTATTTCAGATAATAATATTCAGAAAAGGCTGGTTTGTAGGGCTTGAATGGATAAGAAAAGTAGCCAATCAATGTGGATAGCTATGTCGAACAGTTTTAGTGGTGGGAAAAAATACACAGCAGGATCAAAGAGAGCATGAGTGGCCAATGAAATGCACTTAACTATGTAAAGTATATATTATATAAAATAAGTGACTAAAATCAGAACATAGAGGAGAACATGCGGAAATGAATGTGAAACAGATTGAGCTATATTTAATTATTTTCATTAAATGTGAATGAACTCTTTATTAACTTAACTTTTGCTTACATAAAGCCTCAAGCTATTTGTTCGGTATTACTTCTAAAATATTTCATATTTTGAAAGTTTTATATGTTCTCTTTCTCTAAATATTTATTTTGCTTATTTTAGCTGAAAATCACAATAAGATTTTCAGCTAGATTTTCATCACTAGAATGCCAGCGTTGGAGTCAATATTTTCATAAAGATAAATACAAAACTCTTTTTATAGATGTTTATACACGTTTTGCTTACTCTAGACTTACCGCTTAACTTACAGAGTAGCAAAAAGAACAGTGTGGGGGAGCAATGGGGAGTGAAGAAAACTGAGACACAATTTTAGTCTTCATTTCTGGATATATATGAAACGGATAAAGTCGAAAGGTATAGGAATCTATCAAGTATGAGATATAGCAGAAAAATAGCACACTCATGTTTGAAGCAAATAACACACTCATGGTTGAAGCATTGATGGTTCACGTCTATGAGGAGGCCTGAGACTGAATGCTAGACAACACACTTCCTACACAGCCACCACTCAGCTTCCCGTAGAGGCTTGTTTATTGCGATGATTCTGAACAGGTCTCAGAGAAAGCTCCAAGCCTAAAACCAACTAGGAAGAAAGAGCTCATGATCTACTTTAGAAAGCTAGCTAATGTAAATTCTACCATAATGGTCTAATACACATGATGCAAATGGCCCATCATGGGATGACACAGGACTAGACGGTATTAAATTCCACTGTATACAAGGTCTCCATGAGTTCAGGTTGAGTCCATAGCAACTAACAACAGCAAAGGTTTATGGAGACTGCAATGTGTGTCAGTGGAAGGCGTCATTGGAAATTAATGTGATGGAGTGTCTCTCTGGGGCTTCATGTATTTGTTCCTATGGTAAATTAATACGCCTTTGCTCATCTTTCTAAAAGTTAGAAACTAACCCACTTGCATTTTCATTTGAGTAACAGACCTCACTAACAATACCTGCAACCGGAAGGTGGACCTATCCCTCCAAATAAAGTGAGCAATCTGAGATCCGGAAAGCCTATCTCAAGCTTGATTGCTCCAACAAATCCCTGCCGAAAGTCTTGGCAATAAAACACCCTTTGACCTGTTGACGTGGAGGAAGATTTTGTGGGACAAAATCCACTCTGTCTTCTCAGATAATTAACTAACTAACTAACTAACTAACTAACTAACTAACTAACTCACTGCCATGAGTGGAGGCTGACTCATAGCAACCCTATAGAAAAGGGTAGAACTGCCTCTGTGAATTCAGACGGGAAATCTTGCAGGGTAGAAAGCCCTGTGGTTCTCCCAGAGTGCTGCTGCTGCTGGCTTCTAACTGTTGGCATTGCAGTTATTAGCCCAATGTGTAGCCACTACACCACCAGGGCACCTCTCTGGATATTCATATTCAATAAATATTCTCATGCTCTCCTCTGCCCCGTCTCAGGAGTTGGCTTACTCCCCACAGGGTATTTGAACCAACTGAGCTGCATGGACTGAGTCAGGTCTGGTCAGATAACTATTCAAACAAATAAGCTCACTGCCTCGAGCCAATACTAACTCACATCAACCCCCTGTGGGTTTGCGCGACTATTTATGATAGTAGAAAGCTTAGGCTTTCTCCAAGGAGTTGCTGGTGGTTTTGAACTGTTAACCACATGGGTCACAGTCTCACCAAGCAACCACTATACCACCAGGGTTCCTATAGAAGACATGAAATTTGACTTTTTATGAAACTTGCTTATCCAGGAGAATAGAGTTTTGATTCATTTCATTATAGAAAATTAAGACACTTTATAGATTAATCATATTTATTTTTGGTCAATTCATTGCTATTTTCCATGTATCTGCTTTTATTGAATTGTCCTTGTCAGAGTTGAAAACAAACAAGCAAGCAAACAAAAACTGTGTTCAAATTATTTTCAGAAATTTTTCTGTGGTCTTTGTCCCGCATTTGGATACTGAATAATCAATGATTCACCAAACCCTGAAATAACTTTGACCACATCATTAATCAAAACTCAAAGTTCTCTTATTATGCAAATACCCTGGGGGAACATAGATGTCATCTTTCTCTCTCTCACCAAATCTTATCAAACTAAATCCACTGCAGTCTTTATTGGAGCAGAAAACCTCCTCTTTGTCTATTGAGAGGGTGTTGATGTGGACCACCAATCTTACTGTTAACAGGTCAATGCTTACCCTCCAGCATCACCAAAGCTCCCTAGCACACACACAGAAAACCCCACACAGAACCAAACCCACTGCCCTGTGTTGATTGATTCACTGTGACTTGACATAGGGTTTCTGAGGCTGTAAATCTTTAAGGGAGCAAATACCTCATCTTTCTTTTGGTGAGCAGCTGGTTGGTTTGAGCTGTCAGCCTTCTGATTAGCAATCCAACACTTAACCGAAGAGCCCCGGCAGAGTCCCTTTAATCCTACTGTCAAAGGAAAAGCAAATCCCCTGCCCCCATTCTCCCTCATAGAAACTCCACAGGACAGAGTTCAACTGCCCCTGGAGGTTTGGAGTAACACCTGTCTCCTGTGTTACTCTTGGCACCGAGTGTTGTAAAGAAATAAATCCCCACTCACGGCTGCTAACTTGATTCTGACTCATGGAGACCACACCAGGCAGTTTTGCGCATCACAGCACGGCCTCATAGAGTTTTGAAGGGTGTAGAGGATATGAGTATGCATCATGTGCAGATTATGAAAACAGACTGCCGCATTTCCTCTGCAAACTACTTGGTGAGTCTGTACCACCAAGCATTCAGTGAGCAAAGTGTTTAACCGCTGCCCCACCAGGCCTCCTTGCGTGGTAAGTAGTGCTCCATAAATTTGTGTAGTGTCATGGAAGACCTGGCCCTGGAGGTTGGATGTAAGGAACTGGTACTAGGCAGTAGTATTAGTTACATCACTGATTTACTTGTGAAATATCAGCAGGCTCATATCCCTATTTTCTTATCTATGACTTAGGGATCATGTTTACCTTAGGAGAAAACATAAAACGCTTGGGAAAATATCGAGTTCTAGATGTTTTATGTCTATCTGGCTAGTGTTTGAGTGTGGCCTCCCAGTCCTTCTGGTTCTGCGTCTGTGGAATCAGAGAACTGGACTAGACTCCCGTTGTCCTCTTCCTCAACGTTCAGCACAGCGTCCAGGGCTAACGACAGTTCTTAGTATGTCTGATCTCGGCTCATTTTAGTATTCTGTGCAGTGACTGCCAAGCCGCATGCGAGTGTCATGTTTTGATTGTCTGCATTCTCTAAAACAATCTAGTCCCTCAACTGTATATGGAATTGTCAGACGTCTTGTTGGCTCTATTTTCCTCCAGTTGAATGACTGGCGGTTTCCAACTGCTGACCTTGCTCCCATGAAGAGTTAACTGCTCAGATGCCCTGAGGGGACCTTCTGCTCAGTCCTACATGGTAACTAAGAGTTGGCATCGATGAGATGGCAGTCAGTTTTGTTTTGTTGGTTCTGTATATTAAGCAGACAAGGTGGCAAACCCACCACCCCCTCCCATGGGGGAGTAGGAGGAGGCTGTTGGCTCCAGGAAAGGTGTACTGGCTAGGACGCCCTAACTAGGAGCTCTATTTTGTCTGATAGGGTCACGGTGAGTCAGAATCAACTTGATAGCAGTGGCTACACTGATTTTTTGTTGCAGCACATGGAAAACAACAACAATTTCACAAGATTGTATTCCGATTTAATGGAGAACTTTTAAAATATGACAGATTATATAGACATTACTTATTGAAGAGTAAATGAAATACTTTGTATGGTAAACAAGTACAATTTATAGTCTAAGAATATTTATGAAACCATTTAGTGCATCAGTAGTGTCCAAGAATTTGAAACTCACTAAGTGTTGACTAGAGAAACAAATCCAGGGAGACTTATATGTGTATAAGATAGAGTTTTATATAAAGGGTAATTGTACATTAAGAAATCATTCCCAGACCAGTACAGTCCAAGCACATAAGTCTGATATTATCCCATATGTCCGATATCAATCTTTAAAGTCCTCTTCAGAATCATGGAATATATGCAATGATGTCGAATGCAGGAAGATCATAGGCCAATGAGTGCAAAGTCTTTGGATCCAGTGGCAGTAGAAGCATCTCAGCACTGTCAGGGGTCTCCAAGTGGCTCCTCCAGCTTCCAGGGCTGCATCAGGGTAGGGCCATGTGGCTTCCCCTTACGGATATCTCACAAGGGGTCAGCAGTGAGAGATAAATGTCTCCCGCCTCCAAAGAGGATAAACAGGAGTTCCCAGAATTCTCAGGAGAAGGTCACACCCAAACAGAGGTCTCATTGGTTATATCTTGATTGACAGGCCTGACTCCACCCCTTCACTGATCATCCCCTCAAATTGACACCAGATTATGTAACCACCAAACTCAGTCACAGGGAAATGATGATGAAATCTTAGTAAAAGGAAGTATGCAAGCTATTTGTGGAAAAAAAATACTGTATATATACATTTTACATAGTACTTACTATTTAAGAAAAATATCAAAAATAGATGTTACTACTATTGTTAAGAACATTTTATTTTTGACTTCTCTAAACAATGATGGAATACTTTTTTAAATTTGAAAAACAAACATAGGTTTTTTTCCCCCTGCCTTTATACTAACAGAAAATCTGGAAGGTATCTTATTCTTGGATGAGTGAAATAGATTTTAAACAAGAAGTTGACAACTCTTTAGAGGATGAATGTATTTGTGAGCTTCTTCTTTTTGAATTCTGCATTTTGAGCTGATAAGTCCTGTCTCCTGGGTGACATGCAAGAATTTAAGTCTTCTGACAGGGTGGTTTTCCAAGAATATTTTGAGTGAGTTTTAAATTAGGAAATTCCATGGTACATCCCTGTGACATGCTTCCGTTATTTTGATCTTCACAAAACTTCTTTTCTCAACAGTATTTCTATTTTGTGCAAACATGAGGATAACTTTAGATCTTAAAGAGAACTGTTTTGCACACTCTGGATGCCAAAGCAATGGCCTACCATGCCTAAAAAGAGACTAGGAATTTCCTGTCTGTGTGCAACTATTGATATCTTGCGAAGAATTATCATCAATTTCACCTTGGAAAATGAATTTTCTGCTGGAAATGACATACATTGGGTTTTGAAGTGATAGAGAGCTTACTAGAGAAGAGAAGAGTCATACTCTGGGGCCGATCTTCTATCCGTGTATTGGGATGTACAGTGGTGCTTCCACACCCCAAATGTGTTGGTTCTCTAAGAAACCATGGGGAATTTATCCAAGGAGACCCTGTGTTTTTGAGGCTATAAGTAGGAATATTAACAGGCAGAGGGAAATTTTTTCCCTGTATTTCTCTTCTCCTTGGATAACAATTCCATTTTTTTTGTGTTAGTTTTTCTTTTCTGCTTCCCTCCAAAAAACACAGAAAGGTATTGCAGAGTTTGGATTATCATCAAAGATTCCTTTGACTTCTTGTCATTTATTTGCACTGTAACGCCTGGATCTTTAGTAACTTCGTCTTTTAAATGGAAAGAACAATGTACTTTTCTCAGGGCTACTACTCGCGATTATTAAGATAGCGGATATAAAGTTTAGCATTTTAGAGTACATAAGCTTCCAGAGAAGATCACTGAAGACAAACTGGGTGAATAAGCAAATGTGGTGAAGAAGCTTACGGTATCCCCAAATAAAATGATTTTAAAAAAAAGCTGATGGTAGCTGGCTATCAAAAGATAGCATCTGTGGTCTTAAAGGCTTGAAGATAAACAGGCAGCCATCTATCTGAGAAACAACAAAGCCCACATGGAAGAAGCACACCAGCCTGTGTGATCATGAGTTCCTGATGAGATCAGGTATCAGGCATCAAAGACCCAGAACGAAAAAAATCATATCAATATGAATGAGTGTGGGGAGTGGGGAGTGGAGACCCAAAGCCCATCTGTAGACAATTGGACATCCCCTTACAGAAGAATCACAAGGAAGAGACAAGCCAGTCAGGGTGCAGTGTAGCACCAATAAAGCATACACTTTTCCTCTAGTTCTTTAATGCTTCCTCCCCTCCACTATCATGACCCCAATTCTACCTTAAAAATGGGCTAGGCCAGAGCATGTACACAGGTACGATGAAGAGCTGGAAACACAGGGAATTCAGGAGAGATAAAACCCTCAGTAGCAATAATGAAAGTAGGGATACCAGGAGGGGAAGGGGAAGGGGAAGGGGATGGTAGGAGGAGAGAGGGGGGACAGATCACAGTGATCTACATATAACTCCCTCCCAGAAGGATGGACAGCAGAGAGGTGGGTGAAGGGAGACATTGGTCAGTGTAAGAAATTAAAAAAAATAATAATAATTTATAGATTATCAAGGGTTCATGAGGGAGGGAGGATGGGGGATGCAGGGCAAAAGTGAGGAATCTATACCAAGGGCTTGAGTAGAAAGAAAATGTTTTGAAAATGATGATGGGAGCAAATGTAAAAATGTGCTCGACACACGAATGTCTGTATGAATTGTGATAAGAGCTGTATGAGCCTCCAGTAACATGATTTTTTTAAAAAGGTATTCAGTACATATTAACCACTCAATCCTTCTGGCTTCCTTCCTTCTTTCCTTGTCTGGAGTGGAAGCAGAAAGATTCACATCTTAAAACACAAACTTACCCTGTGAATCAGCCACCAAGGTTATATTTCTCTTTTCTAAAATCCTATATGATAGCGTCTCCCCCATTTCATACACATAGAAAAACTAAATCCTAGGCATTCTTGAGGCCTGTAGGTGTCTTCCTCGATAGAGTTCTTTCTGTATTGTTTGGCTGATCTAGGTGAAGCACCCCATTATGGGCCCCAGTAATGAGTGCTTCTTTGCTCATCACACTTGTAATTACTTTTTCAATTAGTGTCTTCTGGACTAGAAGCTCCAGGGAACAGGACCCGTGTATCTGTATATCATGAGCTGGCAATAAATATTTGTTGGGTCAGTGGTGCTGAAAAAGACAATACGAGAGCTGCATTTCTAGTGGTCCATGCAGACAAAGGTGCAGAGTACAGTCTCATAGTTTAGGATTCTGCTTTCTACTTGTACCCTCACCTCTCACGTGGCCACCTTTACTAATTAGAGACTTTGCTTTTTTATCCCTTAGGGGAGATAGAGGGACCTTCAAAGTCACCCTTCTACTGGTGGTTTGTCTGCTGTCAAGTCAATGGCAACACAGCGTGACCATGTAGGACAAGGTAGAGATAACCTGGCCTTTCTTCCCTGAGTTACTTATTGGTTTCAACTACAGCCCTTTCTCTTAGCAGCTAAGTACTTAATGGCTGCGCCATCAAAGAGCCTTTCTCCTAGTGGTTCCAAATCATACCCGATGGAGTCAATTCCAACTCATTGTGACCCTGTAAAGATTTCCCGAGTTGGGAGCAGACAGCTTCATCTTTGTCCTTGGAGTGACTCGTGGACTTGAACTTCCAGCCTTGTAGAAGCAGCACAACAGCTAACCCTCAGTACCACCAGGCTTCCTTTCACCTAACAATCGTCCAAATGCGGGTTTCTACTGCTCGCCTAGACTTAAATACATTCTCACTTGTACCTGAGCCCAACATTTATGTTTTCCTTACCCTAGCAAAACAAAGCTTTTGTTCTATAAAGAAACTGTTTTAGGAAGTTTAGAACTCTTATTCAGTGGTGAATCTTGTCCTTCTATCCTGCAACACCGTGAAAGAGCTTTATTTGTATTGTGCCTCCCTTCTTGTTAACTAGCCCCTTGTAGAGACCTGTGGGCAAGAGCCTGCCAGTGAGTATGAAGGAGCCCGTGTCTGCGACTTCCAAGTGTTGCACGCTTTAGTGCTGCAGGATCCAGGACCATCTTTAATCTTTAACAAATTGTTTGTAACGAGATACATCTTACCCACATACATGGTACAGGATGTCTCTTTCTACCATATTCGACCACACTTGCTTCGGTGCATGTGCCCCGTCTCCTAGAGGCATCTATATTCCCTTGAATATGTAGGTACTTGAAGCCCTGACATGTAAATTCTCTGTAGGGTTCAAGAATACTTGTGGTTTAGCTGGAACTTTCTTGGGCTGAGAGCAATGCTGTATCCGCTTTATATATCCTAGGTACAAATGTAACCTCCAGTTGTTTCTGAAAGAAATCATAGTTTTGTAGCTGTTTTAGGGTACGTTATCATATGCCGGTTGTTGGCCAAAGATCCAGGTACAAGTCATTTATTAAGTGCTCAAAGAGGAAGTGATTCACTGTTTGGGGGAAGTTGAAAATGATCGGGATGAAACCCAGCAAGAATACAAATTCTGTGATCTCCCAGACTGCACGATCAATTCTTCAAGGGGACTACAGAAATTTCATGGAAAAATGGAATTAAGAATTCAGAGAATGTTTCCAGATATATTTCAAGAATTTATTCTATGTTAAAAGCAAGGAGCTGAGTTTTTCTATTCCATTAGTAGTTAGACATTAGCTACAGGCCTCCCTGAGGTGCAGAATGTGGACTGTAAGGCACTTCTGAGTCTCTGTAAGGGTCAATTTGCTCTGACAACGAAAGCCACGCGGCTGAAGATTGCAGGGGTGAGTCATTAGCAGCAGAGCATATGCAAAACTGAACAAATCAGCGCCTGCTACAGTTGACAAGGAAACTGTGCCGTACAATAATGCACTGCTTTACCAATACTGATCACTTCTGTCTTATATTCTATTTTATTCACTTTTGTTTAGGTTGCTAACCAAAATGATGCCATTTCTTTTTTGTTTATGTTTTCAACTTTTCTCTGTGCCGGTGTATTTTGTGAGTAATAAACACCCGACATTGTTTATTTGCTCATATTTCATAATCTTTATCACATAATGTGAAAAATGAAGTGTTTACATTAATTTTGGTAGTTGACATATTTTTAGTCAGTGCTCTTAATTTAATGTTTTTGCATATTCTCTCACTCCATCTTTATTTTCCTCTTTTCTGCCTCTGATTGGATACATTCTATCCCTTTTTTTAGTAGCCATTTAAAATTGCTTGCATACATGCTGTCATTAGATTCGCGGCAGCCCTCCGTGGGCAGAGCCGAACTGCTCCATCAGACTCTCCAGGCTGTGACCTTCCCACAGCAGACCACTGGGCACATCTGGGCAGGTTCTTACTGCCAGTCTTTCAGTCAGTAATGAGTACTTAACTGTTGGAGTCATGCAGGGTCTCCTTCTTTGAGTACATAGTTCATTGTATTTTTATATAAAATTTTACATTTTCAAAAGTTCTACCTTTTTCATAAACACAGGGATGTCAATCAATCATATTTAACAAATATTTATTGAACATAAATTATGTCCTAGGAAATCAGTCTTACCGTTCTTTAGTAAATAAAATCAGTGCTACCCTATTAAAATGGAACTTATATTCTAAAGGAAATATCATGTTTGTGTTTTTTAACTGACTACTCAACTTCACTAGTGTATTTTATCAATATATGTATATATAGCCTACATATTTGTAGTCTATATGTTTCCTCCAGATGAGCTTTACATGAAAGTTAAATGTCCTTTTTTAGATTGCACTTAACATAAGCCTTAACCTAAGCACAGTTAGTACTTATATTGTGGCCCAGCTCAGTTCTTAGCTTCATGAAGGAATCACTAAAGAAATGAATGCTATAGCAAAGTGTGGTAAAAGAATCAGATGTTGCCTGGCTATCAGAAAGAATAATCTGAGGTCTTAAAGGCTAGCTTTAAAACAAGCAACCATCTAAGTGACATGCCAGCTATGTCCACAAGGAAGGAGCACACCAGCCTGTGTGATCGAGGATTATAAATAATAAACTCCAAGACCAGCAGAAGGGAATTGTATTAGATTTTAAATTCTAAGTACTTGGTTTGCAGAAGACTACAGATGGCAGTGAAAGCCTAAAATCCATTTGCAGAGGCAGATTAAAGCGCCAATAAACTCTTGACCATTATTGAGAGACTTGAATAGCCTTCATCTCAGATAGAATTCATAAGAAAGTGGATTGATACAGATATTTCTGGGTTTAAATTTAACATCATTTGTTTTCATTTAATAAAACCACAGTGTCTCTTTTAGTTGAAACCTACTCAACGATATCTAATCTCAAAAACATTATTGGCAGAAAACTCTTACGGAATAAAGCATGTGTGTGATAAGGAAATGCAATCCAATGTATGTTCAGTCATTTGAATGGAAAGCAAATGATCAAGAATCTAGTATATAGAAGGGAAAAGGTCAAGCTCATCTGTAGGCATTGGTGAAAATCAAAGTTGAAGAAATGGACAAACAAATATTTCAACGAAGGGATGCCGCTGGAGGCATTCCCTTGTCTATATCAAGCAAGGGAAGACATGGAAGTGGCCAATAGACTGGAAGAGGCTCATATTCGTGCACAGTACAAAGAGAAGCAATCCATCATATTGTGGAAATTACTGAACAATATCATTGACATCACACACAAGTACAATTTTTCTGAAATAATATAAATGAAACCACAACATTAGTACGACAGATAACTCTAAGACATTCAAGCCACATCCAGAAGAAGATAGGGACTGAGGGATTGCATTGCTGGTATCAGGTGGTTCTTCGCTGTAGCTGAGAATATTAGAAAGATATTGACTGTACTTCATTGCCTAAGCAATGACATTAGATTGTGTGGATAAAAATATGGATAATATTTTAATCATTTTAATGGGGGCTCACGGAATTCTTATCACAATCCATACATCCATCCATTGTGTCAATTTGTACATTTGTTGCCATCATTTGCTTTCTATTTGAGCCCTTGATATCAGCTTCTCATTTTCCCCTCCCACGCTGCCCCTCTCATGAACCCTTGATAATTTATAAATTATTATTTTGTCATGTCTTACACTGTCCAACGTCTCCTTCACCCACTTTTCTGTGGTCCTTCCCCCAAGGAGGGGTTATATGTAGATCCTTGTGACCTGGTTCCCCCTTTCTATCCCACCTTCCCTCCACCCTCCCAGTATCGTCACTCTCACTAATGGTTCTGAAGGGTTCATCTGCCCTGGATTCCCTGTGTTTCCTGTTCCTATCTGTACCAGCGTGCATTCTCTGGTCTAGCTGAATTTGTAAGATAGATTTGGGATCATGATAGTGCGGGGGAGGAAGCATGTAAGAACTAGAGGAAAGTTATATGTTTCATTGTTGCTACACTGCACCTTGAGTGGCTCGTCTTTTCCCCATGACCCTTCCTTCTATAAGGGGATGTCCAGTTGCCGACAGGTGGGCTTTGGGTATCATTTTTAATAATGTTAATTCCCCAACATTTAATAATGCTCATGTGGAATCTGTACATAGACCAGGAAAAGAAGTTCAAACACAACTAGCAAAAATTTTGAGTTTTAAAATCAAGAATGGTTTACATATCTATAGAGCCTTTCGTTGATCACTTCTCAGCTCAGTGTGTTCTTGATATTAACTATTATGCTATGGTCACTTGGGTATGAAAGGGCTGCAAATATGTACAAAAACAAACCGAAAACAAAACAAACAATGACCCCGAGCAAAATAAATCCCTCATGATTTAAACTCAGATGGTATTTAAACATTGACTCTTCCACTCATTAGTTATGCATTTGATCAGAGAGCAGATGTGAGGATCAAGTCTAGGCATTAAGCATTGGATATATTAGAGACCCTCTAATTTAGTTACTATTCTATAAAGAAATCCTATGCAATTAGATCTTCTTTTGAGTAAACTTACCTGATCTGATCAAAGGACAAAAGGGTTTTCTGTTTTATGCACAGAGAAACGTTTTCTCGAACAACTCTGTTCTGTAGCAAATGTATGTACAACATTTTGCTAATATTTGGGAGGCAAGACAACATAGTCTTTCTAATTAGCCAAGCTTGTTCTATAAGATGTTGCATCCTTGGATACATGACCGCTAGGTCAGGAGGAATGGGCATCTATTAGGGCACTGGGAAACTTCTTTTAATTTTATCACTAGGGCAACCCAATGGAGACTCTGGCAGCGTACGTTAAGTTTGTACATCATCCAGAGAACCAGAGGGAAATTGATCAAAGTTTAAAAAAAAGTTTTTAAAGCTATTCCTCTTGATTGGAGAACAATAACAAGGTCGCTAAAGTAAAAGTACACTTTCCAAATGAAATGTTCAAAGTTCATGGTATGGTAGTTAGACAATTTTATGTCAACTAGACACTCCTGGCTAGGGGTGGAGTCAGACTTGTCAATCAGGTCTCAGCCTGATGCTGTCTCTTTGGGGGTATAGCTTGTCATAATGACGACATTAAGAACCTCCTTCACTTTCTTTCCTTTCATCTTTCTGCCACTGACCTTGAGGGCTACAGGCTCTCTGCCACGTACCTTGAAAGCTGCAGGAGCCCCGCCATGATTCCACCATCCTTGAAGCCACACGACTCTGCACCCACTTGTCTGTGATCTTCCTGCATTCTGGATCATTGCATGTGGCTGTGTCGATTTATGGACTTATGGACTAGTATTGGAATTATAGACTACTATTGGACTTATGAACTTGGGTTGATCTAGGCTGGGACACTTTTTTATATATAATGACTTCTTGATATAAAGTACTTTCTTATATATACATGTCACTTTCTTTTTTTTTTACCATTTTATTAGGGGCTCATACAACTCATCACAATCCATACATATACATACATCAATTGTATAAAGCACATCTGTACATTCTTTGCCCTAATCATTTTCAAAGCATTTGCTCTCCACTTAAGCCCTTTGCATCAGGTCCTCTTTTTTTCCCCCTTCCCTCCCTGCTCACCCCTCTCTCATGAACCCTTGATAATTTATCGATTATTATTTTGTCATATCTTGCCCTATCTGGCGTCTCCCTTCACCCCCTTTTCTGTTGTCCGTCCCCCAGGGAGGAGGTCACATGTAGACCCTTGTAATCGGTTCCCCCTTTCCAACCCACTCACCCTCTGCTCTCCCAGTATTGCCCCTCCCACCCCTGGTCCTGAAGGTGTCATCCACCCTGGATTCCCTGTGCCTCCAGCTCCTATATGTACCAGTGTACAACCTCTGCTCTATCCAGACTTGCAAGGTAAAATTTGGATCATGGTAGTTGGCGGGGAGGAAGCATTTAGGATCTGGGGGAAAGCTGTATTCTTCATCGGTGCTACATCACACCCTGACTGACTCATCTCCTCCCCTAGACCCCTCTGTGAGGGGATCTCCAGTGGCAGACAAATGGGCTTTGGGTCTCCACTCTGCACTTCCCCCTTCATTCACTATGGTAAGATTTTTTTTTTTGATAATGCCTTATACCTGATCCCTTTGGCACCTCGTGGTCGCACAGGCTGGTGCGCTTCTTCCATGTGGGCTTTGTTGCTTCTGAGCTAGATGGCTGCTTGTTTACCTTCAAGCCTTTAAGACCCCAGACACTATCTCTCTTGATAGCTGGGTACCATCAGCTTTCTTCGCCACATTTGCTTATGCACCAGTTTGTCCTAGGCAATCGTATCATGGAGGTGTGCAGCCAATGATATGATTTTTACTTTCTTATACATAGATGATTTGTTTCTCTAATCAACCCAACCTAACACACAGGGTAAATGAAGAAATGTTCAGTCCAATTTTTTTTCAAGAATTTTTTAATTGGATAAAATATTAAGAACTAAATTAATCATTTTGCTTGCTGATTTCTAAACTCTTTCATATGCTAGGACAAGAGTAAGTAAGCATGCTTAAGAAAATATTGCA
Source organism: Tenrec ecaudatus (assembly GCF_050624435.1). Classification (NCBI taxonomy): domain Eukaryota; kingdom Metazoa; phylum Chordata; class Mammalia; order Afrosoricida; family Tenrecidae; genus Tenrec; species Tenrec ecaudatus. The sequence continues at coordinate 96,059,012 of NC_134536.1, forward strand.
AAATGTCTTGAAATCTTAATTGGTAAAAACACATGCTTGACAAAATTAGACATTAAAAGCCACATCATAAGATCAGAATTCTAAGTGTGCTAATGGCAAACTCTTGGAGTAGAAAGACAAATGATATTAAAATTTAAATATCCAATTCTAAAATGTGACCTTATTTATGTAATAGCAAAATAAAATTAAAGTATAAAGAATAAATTATAGAAGCCTTCATTATGTCATCACTTCAATTGGTGAAGAGCAATCTGATTTCAGAAAACACTGCAGAGAATGTGAGTGAAAAAGAGGTAGAAAATAACAAATTCATGGAGGTAAGCATATAATGATATGATTTTTTGTTCCTTGATGCCTGATAATTGTTCCCTTCAGCACCTCGTGATCACACAGGCTGGTGTGTTCTTCCATGTGGGCTTTGTTGCTTCTGAGCTAGATGGCCTCTTGTTTACCTTGAAGCCTTTAAGAGCACAGACACTATATCTTTTGATAGCTGGGCACCATCAGCTTTCTTCACCACATTTGCTTATTCAACCACTTTGTCTTCAGTGGTTATGTTGGGAAGGTGAGCATCATAGAATGCCAATTTAATAGAAGAGAGTATTCTTGCATTGAGGGAGTACTTGAGTGGAGGCCCAGTATCCTTCTGCTACCTTAATACTAAACCTATAAATATATTCACATAGATCTATTTCCCCATCCTCATATATAAATATATGTGCATATACATGCTTTTATTTAGACCTCTATTAATGCCCTTTGCCTCCTAGTTCTTTCCTCTATTTCCCTTGACCTTCCTCCTGTCCCACTCTCATGCTCAGTCTTCATTTGGGTTTCAGTAATTCCTCTTGGTTACATTACCCTTGATCATGTCCTATCAGGCCTCCTACACCCGCCTGACCACCGATTTGGACCACTTGTTCCCTTGTTCCTGAGTTTGTTAACACCACTACCTTTCTCCCCTCCTCCCCCTCTCTCATGTCTCCCCAGAACTGTTGGTCCTGTTGTTTTCTCCTCCAGATTGTTCATCCAGACTATTTTATTTAGACCGACCTGAGGAGATAATGTATGTATGGTTTGTGATAAGAGTTGTATGAGCCCCTAATAAAATGATTAAAGAAGGAAAAAGAAAATAACAAATTAAAGCTTATTAATCAATGAAACTTGGAAACTTATTTGCTGACCCACCCCCCCCCCCGCCTCCCACTTCTTTCCTCCTGCTTATTCATACTCGAGCTCTTTGTATTCTTTTACCTGTTCTCATGGGCTTTTGCACACCTGACACTTAGAATCATGGAGCTCTTCAAGATGCCACTGAGCTCCTATGTCAGTTTAGCTCATGCTTGGACTAGATTATCCACGTCTCTGGACCACCACACTAACTCCCAGTCTGATCTGAGTATCTACTAGCAGGTGAGTAGCTCCATGTATTGTTTCGCCTGGATGTCTCACACACTCAACATGTAGAAAACAGTTTATTGCACTCCCCAAACAGCTCCTCTCCAGATAATCACTGTTCTCATTGCGGTCTCACCATTAATTCCTGGCCATGCCTAAAACTTGGGAGATGTTTTGTGTTTATTTTGTTCTGATTTTCTTTTCTACATTGGATTGATTAGTAGCTCTCATTGGTTCTGCTTCCTTAACTGCTTCTTGACCTAACTTCATGCCACAACTTCAGCATCTGGCCTTAGTAGAGACATGGACCTTGTCTGTGAGGCATTACAGAGAAAGATAAACGAGATGTGGTGTTATTGATGAGAACAGCCTAGGGAGTTCCCTGAATGCAGAAGGAAAACACCGCTTAGACTGAAGGTGGAACACTTCATGTGAAAAGTAAACGAGCTTTCCGTGTCATTTCTGTTGTAAATGCGCTCTGCTCCCCATTATTTACACTTAGAAGCATCACAGAAAGGTGAGGTACGCGACCACCTTGAAAGACATCGCCATCCAGCGTGTAGCTGAGGACAGAAAAGTGTGACATTGTGTAAAACTCCTTTCCTATTAGCATATAACCGCCAAATTGTATGAATGTTGTAGCAAAGATGTTTGGTTTTCTCCATACGTTTTATCACTACTAAGCCAGACAATGTGATCTTCGCTTTAGCATGAATATTTTCAGCTTTGCTTTATTTGTCTATATATTCACTGTTATTTCCCTACAATCTAGCTTACGCCTGGTAGAGTGATACCATATCAAATCTGCTGGGAATAATAACCAGTGGTTTTTTAAAATTTCAATTACTGTATTTTCAAATTTAAACTCACCACATGTTTACATAAGTTATACTTTTCTATTAAGGTTCTATTTGTTGGATCATTACCATCAAGCATTCTTTAAAAAACATATTTATAATAACTGTCTTTCAATATATATCTGTTAAATATAGCCTTCAAGACATCTGAGAGCCCATTTTATTGAATTTTCCCCTGACTATAATCACATATTTCTGTTTCTTTGGTGATCAATGCAAAAAGGGATCAATTTAGAAAGTAAATTATAGTAATGCTTGATTAGAGTGGGTATTTTTAGTTATTTATTTTTGATAAAATTTATTTGCCCTCAGACACACTTTGGAATAGCTCTTCCATACTGTACCATTGCTGTTAACTCTTTGGAGGCTTTTATTTATTATAGTTATTCAGCCTAACTTTACTTAGAGTTCACACCTATAAAGGTATAGCTTAGCAGTTAATTTCCTACCCAGTTTGCTATATTTACAGACAATGTAACTATAGATTTGGTCTCTGCATATCCCATCAAATTTAGCAACAAGACTGCTGGATTGTACAGCCAGTGCTGCCCTGGTTTAAAATTGATAAACCGAGGACTGGAAGTATCAGTCAAGAAAGCTGTGGACTCACTCCTACCATCCTTACTGAAATCCAAGATGCTTTCCTATATAAATGCTTCGCAAGTTGTTACCTGCATTTGATCAATTTCTAGATCCCTAGAATGGTTTTAATAAATTGTTAACAGTTTTATATTTCTATTGGGGGAAGAGAATTTGCTTACCTCTTTGTGCCACCAGAGCCAGATGGTGCCCCTTGGTGGAATTGAGTTTTATCTGAGCAGATTACCTTTAGTTCAGATCTTGTGCTCTGTGGGTTGATAAGCAAGTCGTATATGTTTTAGCTTCATAAACTACATTTTAGCATGATTTTATGTTATATCAGCAGATGTTGCCTTTAGAGATTGTCTCTATCTGCAGGAGATTTATATTCCAATGATCTTTACACTCTTTCCAATAAATCACAGTGATAATTATAACCCCAAGGCACTTGGGCTTAGGGAGCAATATTATTGTAGAATAACAAATTCAGCCATGTCCCCTATTCGTTGATTCCTCAGAGATAACCTAACTTAAATTAAGTTTTATAATTTATGTGTTTTCTTTAGGACTTTTGTTACTGACCACAAATTAAAAGGTAATTTTGCATTTACATACTCACTTCCTGGTGCTCGCACATGTGTGTGTGTGTGTATGTCTCTCTCTCTCTCTCTCTCTCTCTCTATCTCACCCACACACACTTACACTTTTCGGGTAAACAAAACTTCTCTATTCCAGGGGCATTGTTTCTCTCAAATGTGTAAAAGCCATTATTTACAGTAGCATTTCCAAAGTGTACTCTGAACAAGGCTGATCCAGTAAGGCTCTGCTAAAACAAATGTTCCACATTCAAGTATGATTGGAAAATGCTGCACACCAATGACTGGATTATGCTCTGGAATTTAAAAGTGCATATTAGAAGATTGAGGCCTTTGAGAAACCTGGGCAGAGTGGAACTTGTTTAATCTAGCATTATTTAATCATGATGCACAACACAACTTATTTCATGGGTTGTCATTAATTTACATGATAAGGAGTTAGTATTCCATGGCAAGGAATATTGAAAGGACCATAGACTGCCAGAAGAACCAAGAAATCATCTTGGAAGAAGTATAGCCAGAATTCTCCTTAGAATGAGGGATGGCAAAGCTTTATATCATGTAGTTTGGACATGTGATCAGGAGAGCCCGCCCTGAGAATACATCACGTTCGGTAAAGTGGAAGAACGGGGATGGACTGACCCAGTGGCTACAGCAATGCCCTCACACGTAACAACAATCGTGAGGAGAGCGCAGGACTGCGAGTGTTTCCTTCTGCTGCACACAGGGCCGTTATGAGTCAGAACCACCGTGTTAGCACCGAACAATAATAACGTCTTTGACCAAAGATAGCTATTTGCCTATGTGTCTGCAATATTGTTATAATTTATATGCATATACAATATAAGTGGTACCTTTAGATATAGGTCACCATGTACTGCACAATCTACATTATCTTTTTTTCTCCTCTCTTCTCTCAACACTGACCTTCACAGTATTTGGTTGATTTTGCTTCACTTTATCCCTTGCTTTAGGTTTACTTAGAATATTTTCTTCTTTCCCAAGCTAATAGGGTTTATTATGGAAGTAATGGATGGTATTATAGGATCAGGAATTATTCAGAAGAAGGTACTTCGGTCAGGACAAGCTTTATTCCAAGCCTCAGACAGGCCTCTTCACCTCTGAGCCACTAGGTCTAGCCTCTGTCCTGCTCCTTCAAACTTTACAAAGCTTTTTAGCTTCCTCTGACAATTGCCCAGAGACACCCCATTCCACCTGGAAGCCTCCTTCCCAAAGGCTCTCAGCTTTCTCCCTTCATAAGTTAGCATGGCCTAAAATCACCTTGCTCAACGGGCTGGGAAACCCACTGTGCCATCTTGGGTGGATTTCCTGGCTCTGTGGCCATTGTTTCTCTATTGCTGTTTCTTGGCATCTCTTGCTATCACCAGTGTTATGGGTCTCCTTCTCTTTCAGCTGGATCTAGGCGAAAACACCTGCGCCAAAAGAATACACTACTCCTCGTCTCGTTTCCTAGGGGAGTCAGTTACTTCCCTTTACCGCTCTGGGATGCCCACTGCCCTGTACAACAAAGGTGGCATTATCTGCATTCTTATTCGCACCTTACTTGTATCAGTATCAAGTTGACCGATCCTCCTTTGTGGTTTCAGGCATCTTATGTACATAGACCCCGTAAATCCGATAGGAGTTATAATACCATGCTGAGAAAGGGCATATAAAATCCATCTATGACATTGTATACAAGTCATCCTCTGGCTTTTGTAGCCATGATTCCTTCAGACTTTAAGGGTAAATACCCCTTCCAGCAATTTTACTAGTTCAAAATAATATTTAACATTTCCTCAGTAGGCAAAGTGTTATTAAGATGAGGTTACTTGGGTACCATTTAGTGTTTTCTCGTGTAAAATCATTGTGTTTTACTTTGGCATGCGACAGTGTCTTCTATCTTGATTTTCAAAAGCCAGAAATCAATTTCTCTTTATCATTAAAAAGATTACCACTCTGATTTCTGTACATTTCAAATATTGTTCTAGGTAGTTCAGTCTATGAAACTAAAATTTAAATTTGACCATGAATAAACATAAGAAAACTTAAAGGGAAAGATTTAGATGGTTCTCCTAAATGTAATCACATTTTAAGAGAATATTTCTTTGTTTTGCACACTTTACATTTTAACACATTTCATCACAGAAGATATTATTTCGTAGTTGTCTAAAATTTAAACATTTTAGGGTATTATAAAATTGGAATAATGTTAACCACTCTTCTCTTGTTTTAAAGAAGTAATAATTATTTTATATTATTCTATTAGCTATCTAAACTTTCAAGGCTTATAAAGCAATCAATAGTAGTTAAGTATCCCTATCAGAAAGCACCTATATTTCTTAAATTTAAGTATTAATATGAAGACACTTCAGATGTACTTCATTTGATTAAATTGTACATAGAATTGTCTTGGTTATATCTCAGTAGGGTATCTTCTACCACAGCTTCATTACAGGGAGACAGACGGAGAGCTAGAACACAAACCTTTTATCACCCAACCCAGTTGTCACCTAGGAGCAATAAAAAATAAATTGGCCACAGCCACCGTAGGCGTTTGAAGGCAATTATGCATGCCAAATGCACTACAGCTGTGAAGACACCTTACCTCTCCAAGTTCAAAACCTTGTTTTTGATGTAAAACTGCACAAAATGTACAATTACATAAAAAATATTTGAGCTTGTCAGAAAGCAGTTTGATTTCACTCAACAAATATTTATATCAGAATGAGTTTTCAAGTTGAAATGAAGAAACAGTTGAGTTGCATCATTAATCAATTGTGTTTCCCCTGAGCAAACTATGAATCCAGTCGCAGGCTATGGTGTTCTTCTTGGTAAGTAGAGGCATTACTTTGAAATTTCTCTGATCTACTTCTAAAAGTTCTAGGACTCATTGTAAAGTTATATGTAATATCTGTGTAGTTCTTGGTGCTGTCAATCCATTCTGACGTCAAGGGGCCTGATGCACAATAGAATGAAACACTGCCCCGGCCTGTGCCTTGCTCACAATGATAGCTGTGTTCCAGTGAAATGTTGCAGGCATTATGTTGATCCATCTCATTGAGGATCATCTTTCTCGTCACTAACCCTCTACTTTACCAAATGGGATGCCATACTCCAGGGAATGGTCCTTCGTGGTAACATATCCAAAGATATATTTATTCATTCTTCTGGTAGTCAAGGCATATTTAATATTCTCTGTCAACACCAGAATTCAAAGAAATTAATTCTTCTTTTGTTTTCTTTATTCAATGTATAGCTTTGACACGCATAAGAGGTGCTTGAAAATACATGGCTTGAGGCAAATGCACATTATCCCACAAGGTGATATCTTTGCTTCTTAAAACTGAGATGAAGTCTTTTGAACTAGACATACTGTGCAATGTAATCATCTGGTTTCTTTACTGCTTCTGTGAGCATTAATTGTGATTTTGCATAAAATTAAATCCTTGACAACATTAATCTTTTCTCCATTATGATGCTATTTATTGGTCCAGTTTGGAAGGCATATGTTTTATTTTTGATCTAATTCATACTGAAGACTGTAGTTTTTATTCTTTCTCAGAAAGTCTTTCATACATCATTCAAGATGGGCACATGAAAATACACATAGCTATACCCCTTTATAACAATCAGGAGAAAGAAAATAGGCAGGCAGGAAGGACAGGACGGCTTGAGATCTTCCAGAATATCTGCACCAATTTGAATTTCAAAAGAGCAATGATATTACAGAATTAGAAAAATATAATAAAGAGCAGAGTAATAGATTTGAAGAAATGGGAAGCCAAATTAGTGAGCTTCAAGACAATTCCCCCAACTACAACTGATGAGAGAAACAGTCATGAGAAAAAGCAAAGGAATCCAAAGAAAGCCTACAAACTCTGTGGGACACTAAACAGAGGAACAATCTTGTTAGTAGGAAGAATAAAAGAAGTTCTACAGAGAAAAAAGTAGAAGAAATCATGAAAGAAAACTTCCCTGACATCATAAAAGAGAAGAAAATAACTATTGGAGAAGCTAAGAGAACTACAAGCAACACAGACCCCAAGTATGGAACATGGCATACTTGAGTCTCCCGTTTCAAGGACAGGGAGGGAATTATGAGAGGGGGAAAGAACAGTAACATGTGAAGGAAAACCATTACAAATAAGCCTGTAATTCTCAACATAAACCATGCAAACAAGACAATGGAGTGACATATATAAAATCCCGAAAGATAAAAACTGCCAAAGCAAGAATCTTATATCCCATTAAAAGTATCTCTCAAATACGGGGGCCAAATAAGAGTATTTCCAGACTCGGATAAATTAAAGTAATTGTAAAAACAAAATTGGCATTACAAAAAATGTTAAATGAACACTTTGGGCAGAGAATCAACAAAGCCAGCAGACAAAGCCAAGAGCATAGACAGACTAGCACTACCCTGAAAAACACCCTGAAAAGTGTGCTCAAAACAATCCAGAAAGAGAGGAAGAAGAAAGAAACCAAGAAAACCATAAAACAATAAACACACCAAAAAATAATAAAATCCTGAATATATCAATCATTGTCCCACAGTCACCTTACTTTAAGATGTTCTTACAAGCATGTTCAGGGGACTTGAACAGAAACTCATTACCAGAGGAGCATGTGGATATGCGTGACTCGGAGAAGATGACTTCCCGTTGTGGTGGCTATCGAGGGAGGGGCGCGCTGCCATTGGGGACAACATTTAACATTACATGGACAGACCTTTAATGGGAGAATCCATCCTGTATTTTATGGCTAAGAATTCATTTTTCCTTTCTTTTCCACCCTTAGAAACCTAGGCCTCATGCTATATGCAAGGTTATTTTAGATTTTGTTTTTCAAGGTGAATAGCATTCATCATAGGCCATCTCAGAAGGATTCAATTTTGAAACCCCTCTAAGTGAACCAGACTTTACCTTAAACATATGTGCCATAGATGAAAAACTGAATTATTCTTTTTGGCTTAAAGCAGAAACACCCTAATGTGACAAAAAGCAGATGACAACCATCTAAGGTCATGGACTCTGAAGTCATTGAACTTTGATTGAAAGTTCTTTTGAGGTTTTCAAATAATTGGATCTTAAGATCATGTATAGTTTCCATATATATATTTGTATTTTTGTGACATAGCTTAGTTCTGCAGACATTGTTTTTCCTTAATGAATGAGTGAAGCATTATTGAAATTACTGTCTTGTGTCTAACCTGCGGTTTTTCTTAAGCAGTGTTCACTCACATAAGCTACTTTCCATGTATTTTATTCTAATAAACTCGCCCATATATGTATATGTTCCTTTTCTCACTAGTATTTTAAATTCTATACCATTGGCTAAATTAATGGTATTATTATTAGAATGATCAATTGTCCCAGGTGGGTTACTTACACTATTTATCATGAAGCTGATAATGCTGTCTATAAAGTGGTCCAGGAATATATGTAAACCACATGTATATTCAAATGGATTTGGAGTCTATATTTAATCATACACCCTAATCTACAAAAAATTATTCTTATGATGTGATCCTACTTAGTACACGCCTTCATGAGGTGATCACTGAATATACAGGTGCAAAGCAATTCTGCACTGTTAGATCTTTCCTTGATGGGCTGAAATCTGGACCTGTTCCCATCATTTGGTTAGGTGGTTGTCTTCCAAATTTCGTAGCACAGACAAATGAACACTTCCAGTATTGTATCCATTTGTTGAAATATGTCAATTGGTGTTCCATCAATTCTGGGGCCTGGCTTCTTCCATTTATATGTCAATAAAACTCTTAAAGCATAACAAAAACAACAAAAAATACATTGCAGTGTCACTATGTGGATTAAGTCTCTGTTGAGTCCCCTCACCATTGGCTAGAGATGTGAATTGTGTTGACCTCAGAGTGCATTGGACAGTGGATTACAACCCTCTTAGGGGATTGCCTGGGTGTGATTTTTTAACGTAAGTCACTGTTCCAAGGGTTTCATAACCACGAGTCATGTCCTGACTGCTTCGGGGAAGGCCCTGTCACAATGGTGCAAGCCCCTCTGCCGTAGACAAGGCCCATATCCCAGTCATGGCTCTCATCCCACTCTGCGAGTCTCACGGGTGATTATGTTGTATTTATCTGCCAACAACCACATTTCTATAGCATTTTTCTCTGGTCGTCTATATACTTTTTAAAGCTTGTATTACAGCAAATATTGGACATCTATATGAACTTGTGTTACTGGTCACCCTCATCTGGATGACAAGTCTCTGAAGTTTTGTCCTTTCCCTGTTTAAGGCATTAAAACATTTGTTTTCTTTTTCTTTGTTCTTTAAAGAAGAGACTGATGGGACCCAGGTCAATGGCCCTTAGTCAACCTTCAGATCTGGAACTGAACTCATCTTGGGTTAAAGTAATCAACTAGTTGTTCCTATTTAATAGGAACAAAACCTCACAATCACTTAAGATCCAAAGGGCTGCATTTATCCCACAAAATTCAGCAGGTTAGGAACAAAGGAGGAATGGAAACATACAGCACAGGGAGAAAGTGGGATGAGTGAAATTATATTGAGGGGATTGCAATATATAACTCAAACCAAAATAGGTGTGCCACTGATGATCTGCAATGTAAACCTCCGCTCAGTTCACAATAAAATGGTTACTTAAAAAAGGAAGTATTTCAAGTCTTCTTTGCTTCAGCAAAGTCTTCTTTGCTTTGTGTCATTTGAATATCACCGGTGGTTAATGACTCGTCTTCCAATATTTGTACTTCCTTCTTCTTCAGATAGCCCTCTTCTTGCAGGTTTTTTCTTCTTCTTCAGTATTTTGTTGTTGTTTTTAGGTTCCACTGAGTTCCGACCATATGCACAACTACATGAAAGCTAGCCTGGTCCTCACACGTCCATTGCTGTAACCACTGCGTCAGTCCCTCTTGCCGAGGGCCTTCATCTTGTTCACTGCCCATCTCTCTTTAGGCAGTACAAAGTCCTTCTTCAGTGACTGGCATCTCCGGACACTATATCCAAAGTATGTAAGATGAAGTCTCACCACCCCAGTCTCAAAGGAGAACTCTATTCTGGCCATACTTCTTCCAAGATAGATTTTTCTTTCTGGGAGTACATGGTACTTTCAGTATTTTCCCCAGGATCACAATTCAAATACATCGATTTTTCTTCAGTCTTCTTAATCCAATACCCAACTTTCACATGCATAGGAGAGTCAGGTACACTTAATCATCAAAGTAACATCTTTAATTTCAACACACTAAGGAGGTCTTGTGCAGCAGATTTAACGAATTCAACACTTCAACTGTGGTGAAAAGATATAACACTGATACATTATTTTCTTGATTGTGAACCAAAGAGTTTCCCATGTTTGTGTTTATACCACTTCTTCTTGTTCTGTGTACAGGTTCCACGCAAACACAATTACACTTTGTGAAATTCGCACTCTTCTCAATGCCCTCTATAATTTGGTGTGTTCTGTGCAGTTGAATGCATTTTCATGGTCAAGAATATAGGTAAAAAATAAGGGTTTAATAAATAACCTTGTGTAGACCTACTTCTAAAAAAATAAGTAAAAATCCTTATAGTTTTCTCTCTTCTCAGTGAAAATCCATGTGTGTATTAGGCTTGCTTGACTAGATAATCAAATCCAGACACACACATGGGTAAGAAAGAGCTTCATATATCAAGCAAACATCTCAGTGCAATCCAGATCAAGGCTATAAGTCTGATACTAGTCCTTAAGTCCCTCTTAAGATTCATGAAGCCACATGCAATGATGCAGAGTGCAGGAACATCACAGGCTGGCAGGTGCAAAGTCTTATGGATCCAATGGTGGTGGAAGCATCACAGGTCTCTGACAAGTCTCTACATGGATCCTCAACAGGAAGGTGCAGGCAGGGGGTTGGGGGAGGCTCCCAGGACCTTCCTTATGAGAAGGTCACACCATAAGGAGGCATCATCAGTCTGTGACCTCACTGATAGATTAGACTCCACCTGTACACTTTATTTATCAAGTTGACATGAAATTATGTAACTACCACAATGTGATATCAGCAATGATATCTCATAACATATTCTTTTCAGAATCTAGATTTAATTTCTGGCTGTTTTCTGCTAATGTACTGTTACAACAATTTTTACATAATCTTCAGCAAAGTTTTACTTATGTGTGGCATTACTGAAATTGATCTATGATATCTAAATTCTGTTGGATCATCTTTACATGGAACGGGCAGAAAATGGATCTGTTCCCATGAGTCGACCTGGTAGTTGTCTTCCAAAGTTCTTGACGTAGACAAGTGAGCACTTCCAGTAGTGTGGCAGCCATTTCTTGCAACATCCCAAAATATCAAGCATCTCAATTGAGATTCCTTCTCAGTTGATATACCATTAAACACCTCATAGATCTTACTTGCTTTATTTGGAGATGTAGGGATATTAGTTCAGGGGAAATCCCTGTGTGTTTGTTTGTTTTCCTCAAATAGTGTTCATTACTTAAGTTCTGTTTCAGAATTCATTTTGAAGTGGTTAGAGTATTAAAAGCTTGCAAGTGCCATCCATGGCATGCCATCTGGTCCCAAAGACACTGGAACAACAGAATAAGGAGAGTTAGGAGCAGGAAAAAGAAGTGGTTTGTTTGATTTATTGCCTCCCTGAACAACATCTTTTGGCATGAGACATGATTAACTGGATAGTCTCTGGCAATCATTAGTGAATTTTGATAAAATGTTTTATAGATGTTTCCTCATCAAAATGGGCAAAATATGGAACAGAATTTCATATTTTCATGAACTGCATCCTTTTAGATAAACCTCAAAACTCTTCTACTAAGGGTGAACCTTTTGAGTTTTTGTTAAATGTTTCTCTTTTTTCCAGTATATGAAACCCAGGGTGGATGGACTATAGAGACAGCAAGTAGAGTACAGGTTTCTGAGGATCCAGTGGGGGTGGCGCTAAGAGGGAGCTGATGTCAAGGAGTTCAAGAAGGAAAAGAATTTTGACACGGATTGTGGGAGCAGCTGTAAAAGTGTGCTTGATGTGATTGAACCATGGAATGCTATGTTATCCGTATACCTCCTGATAAAATATTTTGGTGATTATATTTCAGGAAAAAAGCTACCCCCGTAAGATTATCTTTTACCCTTAAACCAATAATAACTCCCAAAGTCTTCAATAAACAATAATTTAGCTTAATTAGTAAAGACTGCCTTGAGCATTGTGATCTCTTAAGAACTCTGTTTACCAAACTTACCACAGATTTTTGAAAGATTTGACAGGGAACTAAGAGAAAAGTGAGCTTATATTAATAGAGAAGGAACAATTGTGAATCCTTATGTTATAAAATAAAACCACAATATCTAACATGTATCTTAATCTGGGGTCATTTCTTTCTTCCACTTCATTTTATTCCATTTGGGGAATATGTTTTCTGTAGTCTCAAATTCTTCTCTCCTCTCATATGAATATTACTATTGGCTTTTTGCCACGTCTAATCTTCAAACACAAGGATCAAGACGCAGTCATTCTAACAGAACAAGGGAACAGGGCATGGCTTAAAATCTAGTGTATCAGGTCGTATCAATTTACCATCCTTATTCATTCTGTATGCTGAGCCAATAATCCAAGCAGCTTGACTGTATGAAAAATAGTTCAGCATCAGGATTGGAGGAAGGTTTATTAAAAAACTGCAATATTCAGGTGACATAACCTTGCTTAAAGCAAAGAAGAGTTCAAGCACTTGCTGATGAAGATTAAAAAACTGTAGACTTCCATATGGATTGCAGTAAAAATAATAAATAACTTCACAACTGGACCAATAGACATCATGATAAACAGAGAAAAGATTAAAGTTGTCAAGGACTTCCTCTTACTTGGATCCACAACCGATGCTCATGTAAACAGCAGTCAAGAAATCAAACAACTGATTTCATTGGACACATTTGAAGTACAAGATGTCTTTAAAGTGTTGAAGAAAAAAATAAAATAAAGTGTTGAAGAGTAAGGATGTCACTTTGAAGATTAAGGTTAACCTTACCCAACGTGTGATATTTTCAATCACCTTATAAGCCTGTGGAAGTTGGACAATGAGTAAGAAAGAAGGGGAAAACTGATACATTTGAACTACAATGTTAGTAAGAAATATTTACAGTACTGGACTGACAGAAGAGCAAGCCAATCTTTCCCAGAAGTGTGTAACCAGAAAGTTCTTTAGATGCAAGGAGGGTGAAACTTCATCTCATATTCTGTGGAGATGGGATTAGGAGAAACCAGACCCTGGAAAAGTACATCCTGTTGCTAATGTGGAAGGGTGGTGAAAAAGAAGGACCCTCAATGAGATGGATTAACACAGTGGCTGCAACAATGAGCTCAAAGGTCACAACAATAGTGAAGATGCAACCGGAACAAACAGTAGTTTGTGGGGCTGTTCATGGTGTCATTATGAATCAGCACCCACTCTATAAAACCCATAATGAAACCCTCCAACATTTGTGGGCAGGATGCCCTTATCTCCTTCCGATGATAAAAGCTGGAACTCCCCGAGGCTTGGTGCTTCCTATCAATGTTCCCAGTTAAACGCTGTTAGAACTGAAGAGTTGAGGTGGAAGATCTTGATAGATCTTTCTGCTGCTTCAAGATAATCTTGATTAGAAGATAAATCGTATCACTAAGGGCTAAGGTTGGGAAACTAATACCTCTTTGGGTTCTCACAGCCCTTTCATTTCACCTATTACCCTCCGCAGGGAGCCCTGGAGACGGTGTGGGGTAAACGTTGGGCTGCTATCTTCAAGGTAGTTGTTTCAGTACCAGGAGCTATGTAGGGTTGATACAAATTGGAATAGTCTCTATGATAGTGGGCATTGCCCTAATATGTAAAAATGATTAAATATTTACATAGAAAAGGATGGGGAACTAGACAGAAGAACAGGGAGACCAGGGAAAGGAAGCAAGGAAGGAGGGAGGTTACCTAGGGATGCAACATTTGCCTGGGCTCTCAGTTCTACAGCAACTATAGCCATCAAAACCATACTCACTGAGTCATATAGCTTCTATTGTTTGAAGATTTTGCTTCATTCAAAAAGCTGTTGCTTGGCTAGACTAACTTTTGATAATACATGGAGCCTGGGGGGCATAATGAGTTACCCATTGGGTCACATCAGCAGCTTGAACTCACCAGCTGCTGTGCAGGAGAAAGGATGTGGCTTTCTGATCTTGCAAAGAGTTACATCCTTGGAAACTGCCAGGCAAAGTTCTACTCTGTTCTATAGGTTCACTATGAATTGGAATAGACTCAATGGCAATGAGTTTGGTTTGGAAGTTGGGCAAAGCTCTGCTGGTTAGCCACAGTCTCTCTTAGTAGTACAGAATCTTGTGTTGTGGAATGGGAAAGCTGGAAGCTTAGTGATTGTCAATTGTCAGGGTCGTGGGTAGTTTAACATCACTGTAAAAACATGGTTACTCACGTAAGACTGCTGTTAATTGATTCAGCGTATTCTCACACATGTTTACTGGCAGGAGTCTTTTCCTGCTTGGCTGGAAGTGAAAAGCTGCTACTATTTAGTTTTTTTACTGAAGTAAGTTGTCACAAGTTAATTAGACAGATTTAAAACTGGATTTAGTGATTAATTTTTTATGGTGACTAAGACTGTCATTTAACTTATTAAGTGGCTTTTAAGAGGAGTTCTAATTACTTTTATTAACTTTGGTATGGAAGAATCAGTTCTTCGCTAAACTGTGGGAGTTTTAAGTTTTCAGTGTCCCTGTTTGTTTCCTCTCAGCCAATGGGAGGAAGACCATCAGTAATTGGTTAGGTCTTCACCATTGTTCATTGTTCCCCCTCAAGATGAGGTGTTTGTGGAAGCATGAATTCATCCTGCTTTTGTATTTGCATCATTTGTTCAAGTAACTGTATGGAAAGTGGCTGCATTTTTGGTAAAACCTGCATTAAACAAATGAGAAGAGATGTAAAAATACCTAAGAGAGTGGCAAGCCCAGGCTTGACCAATAACTACACCCCTCTGGTTGCCCTACGTAACTGCGGATGGCCAAGTTCATTTCCTTTTCACTTAGATGTAGTTTGGCTCACTTCATGGATAGTGTTACATAAGGCACCACAAGATATGGAATATGGCACAAATATTCAATAAATAGCCAAGAGAAAACTTCATATTATTTAATTATGTGTGTACATAATTTAATTCTATTTTCTGCATTACTTATTGTTGCCATCTGAGTTATGAAAAGAATGCCTGTTGATCAATTCCTCTAATTGTTGTTTCTTTTCTCATTACATTTTTCCACCTTTGGACTCTTTGTAATGAAAAGACCCACTGAAAAGGCTAGGGAGTTATACACTTGTAGTAGCCTAACTCTAACTAACAGACTTGCAAAGCAATTAAGTTTGTCCTGTGGTGACATTAAAGGGTCTTAATTTTTCACATGGGAAAAAAAACATAATCTGAGCAAGAGATGTCAACATTTGTGGTCCTATTAATATATAGTTTTGGAGGTCGTTGTTAAGGCTGTCATTTTGGCATTGCAAGAGTGTTTTATCCCCTCCTCAATATGCATTATCTATAAGGAGTTAATTTTTAGTGAGGCCAGTGTAACATAGCTCTTTCTCTCTCTGCCATAACCAAGTTATAGTTTAATATATATGTATAAATATGTAGATGGATAGATAAGCAGACATTTTTTCAAATAGAGTGATCAGAAATAACTTGGGATAGCTTTATTAGAGTTATATGGTGGTTACTGGCTGTAGTAAATCTTAAATATAAGTTAGTTTATATTATTGATAAGGAAAACATAATAGGATAAATCAGAATTACATATTGTCAAACCTTTAAGTAGAAAAATTACTAATGAAGGATAATACAACTATAAAGGAGAATGTTACAACTGGTGACTTCAGGCATTTAGGAGAATTTGGTTGTTGCTGTCTTTGATATAAATTTTGAATGGTGTGCAGTCACTGTTGTTCTAAGGATCTTTAGTCAATTGGTGAAACTCACATCCTGATTAAGTCTTATGCTTTCTTTCTTTTTATCCTTTCTTTCTTTCTATAGACCTTCATGTATATGAAACCAGTGGATTTTTTTTTACCAAAGAGAAAACCATTCATTAATTCACAAGTAACAGTCCCAGTAAAATGATCCCCATTATTGACTAAGTGAGTTAGAATGATATATGTAGTCTTTCAGAAAATAAATATGGTGTTACTTGTAAGTACAGATAGCATGGACCAAAGCAACTACATAAAATTCATTTGTAAATGCTTAAATGTTTTCATAGAGTATATTTTCAGACTCTGCCTTAGTTGTACATGTTTACCAGAATTATGTTAGCTATGAATGAGGATATATACCATTATTGTCAGCAGTTTATGCACAAATGTTTAATATTTTGGACAATTTTCCCTTAATCATCCTTGGATAGACTTTGGCAAATATATGTGATACTATCACACCACAAACATGGATTTTTCAGATATTATGTTCATGAATCTTTTAATTGTTAAATTCCCTTTTTTTTCTTCAAAATTTAAGAGGCAAATTTAATTCATCTATGAAGTAATCTGCGAACTAATACATGGATCTGTCTTCATGTTCTACAAGGAGTCCTTGCATAAGGACTTCAGTCAGAAAAACCCGCTCAACAGGATGATGTGCTTAAACCTCTAGCTATACTTTTTATAATGAATATGCCCTCTTTAGGTTTTGTGTTGTTTTATATGTTCTTAAAAACCTCCATGTTTCCACATAATTTAAGCATTGTGTTTATTAGTGTACATACTCGCACTTACCATTTTATTTTTAGTAAGTTGATGTGCCTGCAAAAAGTGAACTCTACTATAGCAACTGGCATGGATTTGATTTATGAAGAAGAATTATACTATATAAGTAAGAACAGATATTATAATGACCTACTTCTTTTAATTAAAAAAAATAAGAACTATGCACCATAACAAAGTCATGAAGAACAAAACTGTCAAGCTAAATTTTGTTATTGAAAATTCAAATGGAGACTTCTGTCAAGATGGTGACTGAGTAACACATACCAGAGGGACTCTGATTACTAAGAGGGAAATTCCACACTGCTGGGTTAGAGGAAGAGCATCATAAAAATAAGTAGGCACTGATCCACTAGGCTTTGAGGAGCTGGGGGCTTTTGGCTTACCACAGTGGAGGCCAGATAGGGTCTAGTCTTACCTCTGCCACTGTCTCTACCAGAGCCAGGATCATTTGGACCTGGCACAAGGGCTTCATCTCAACACAACCACAGCTTGCTGCCACCTCGGGGCAGGGTTTAAACCACTCCAGTCCCAGGGTCAGGGATCAGGGATCAACTATATTTGTTTCTCTCTCTTCTTTCTTTCACACCACAGTCTCAGCGAGCTGTTTTTTCTTTTCTTTCTTTCCCCCCTTTTTATCTCACATGCCACTGCTGACCTCCAGGCTACTCCCTTTAGCCTAGGACATTTATGCTGCCTTCTACCAAGCAGGGAGAGCTCTACCCTCTACAGCATAACCTGAGGCTGGGGAAATCATGCCCACCTCCTTCCTGCCTTCTGTGGCACTTCTGTTGCAGCAGGCACCCCCCACACGCCCTCTGCGGCTCCAAAAGCTTAGGGTCCACAGCCACCTAACCAGTGTCCCCTGGAGAATAAAGTGGTAAGCCAATTTAATAGAGCAATTAGCTGCAGGCAATTAAAAGAAGCATTCCTATGAGTCTCCCAGAAAGAGCCCAGTGCTCTTCGACTCTCTGGAAAATGGCACCTGGATCCTGTAAAACAACACAGCACAAACAGCAACCAGCCCCAACAACCTCAATGAAAAAAACAAGAGAAACAAAAGGCAATTTAAGAAGATGTCCTGAACCTAATGACATGCATAGAAGCAGACATTGATCTGCCACAGAAAGGAATTTTCAGAATGCTTCTTGGAGCCATACAGGATATGAGAGAGACAATACAGAAAAAGGATGAAATGATAGAGAAGATAAAGATGATAGACCAAAGGGAAATACAAGTGCTTAGGGACAAGATAATAAAAACCAATAGCAGACCCATGGACTTCACCAACTGACTGGAGGAGGCAGAGAACTGCACCACTGATCTAGAGGACAGCCAAGCAGACTTTAACAATTGTGAACAAAAATCTAATAAGATCATCAGAGAAGCTGAAGAAAACCTAAGAGGTATTTCTGATCCATGAAGAGTAACAACATGAGAATAATTGAATTACTGGAGGAAGACATCTGCAAAAATAGTGAGAGAATTCTTGGAGGAAAACTTCCCCAGTTTAATGAATGAAAATCAATCAGGAGACAGAAAGAACACCAGCCAGACCAAATACCAATAAGAAGTCATCAAGGCACATAAGAGTTAGACTATCCAACATTGAGGAAAAGGAGAGTATCATGAGAGCAGCTAGGGAAAAGGAAGCAATCACATACAAAATTTCCCAAATAGGAATATGCTCAGAACTATCAGTGACCACTATAAAAAAGAGAAGAGAGTGGAGTAACATATTCTGAAAATTGAAGCAAAAATATGTAAACCCAAGAATAGTCTATCCAGCCAAATTATCTATCAAGATAGATGGAGAAGTAAGAGTCTTATAAGGTAAATCTCAAAAAATATGTTCAAAGAAATCGATCTCTACAAGAGATCCTTGCTGACCCAGTATGGGCAGAAGAATACCACTCACAGAGCACAAATAAGAAACCACCACATAGAAAAACCCCACGCAGAGGGCAAGAAAAAGAAAACAGCTGCCAAGATGGCATTGGCTTAAGGGTGGAAAGAAGTCAAGAATGAACCATGCACACATACACAATACACTGATAAGAAAGGGAAGTAAAATCACCCAACACAAAAGGTACAAGATGACATCCCAAAGTCCAGAGATGGATATAACCCTGAATCTCAATGCACTGAACTCAGACATTAAAAGACTGAGGCTAGCAGACTGGCTCAGAAAACATAGCCCATCAATCTGCTGCCTGTAGGACAAATATAAGCTGAGAATGAAAGACTGGAGGAAAACATACCAATCAAACATCAATTCAAAAAAAGCAGGGATTGCAATCCTAATCGCAAATAAAATTGACCTCAAAGTGCAAGCCATAAAAAGAGATAAGGACAGAGACTACAGAATGCTCAAGGGAAGAGTAGACAAAGAACCACTAAGCATTTTGAACATATATTCCCTGAGAGACCCGGTGAGTACATCATCCAAACACTCCAAAAGATGAAAAAAGAAATCACAGACTAAACAATTATAGAAGGTGACTTTAAAACACTATTCTCTGAGAAAGATAGATTACTGGAAAGAAACTCAGCAAGGAGCTAGAAATCTAAACACAATTAGACAATTTGACCTGATAGTTATTCACAGAACTCTTCATCCAAATTTTTTAAATCACATCATTTTCAAGCCCAAATGGCAGATATTCAAAGACAGACCACGTGCTGTAGCATAAGATGAGTCAGCATAAATTTAAGCACATTGATATCATACTGACCACTCTCTCTGACCACTTCCACAAGGCTGGAAATCAACAAAAGGAAGATGAAGCAAAAACAAGGGAAATAATTGGAGGATGAATCACTATTGCAAAAGGAGTGTGTACTGGATCAGAGATGAAATTAGGAAAGTTCTAGAAACCAATGAGAATGAGAACACAACATAATTAAACTTATGGGACACAACAAAGGCAGCTATAAGAGGAAGTTTTGTAGCAATATATCCATATATGAAAAAGGAAGAGAGACTTATGATTGATATACTGGCAAAAAATTACAGCAACTAGAGCAGAATCAACAGAACAATCATACTAGGAGCCAAAGAAGAGAAAAAATGAAAATCAGGGCTGATATTCAAGAGAGGGAAAATGAGAAAAGTATAGGAAAAATTAATGCTGCTAAACGTTGTTTCTTTCAAATGATAAACAGAATCAACAGACTGCTGGCAACCCTAACTACAGTAAGGAAGGAACAAAGTTCAATAGCAAGGATTAGGAAAGAAAGAGGGAACATTACGAAAGCCCCTAATGAAATCAAAAGGATAATTACACAGTACTACAAATGACTGTACTCAACTTGGAAGACATGGACAACTTCTTGGAAAAACAATCCCTTCCTTGACTATCCCCAGTGGATGTCAAGAATCTCAATGACCTATAGTAATAGAAGAAATAGACAAGGTTATCAAGGGATTACCAACAAAAATTCCCCTGGACCATATGGATTCACAGGAGAATCCTACCAAGTATTCGGGGAAGAACTGACACTATTTCTACACAAACTCTTTGAGAACATAGAAAAAGACGGCAAACTCCCCAAATTCCTTCTAACAAACTAGTATAACTCTGATACCAAAACTGGGCAAGGATTCCACAAGAACTGAGAACTACATACCTATATCCCTAATAAACACCAATGCAAAATCTTGACAAAATACTGGCCAGTAGAATACAAAAGTATGTAAAACAAATAATTCACCATGACCAAGTGGGATTCATACCAGAGATGGAGAGATGGTCCAACATGCGAAAGATCATTAATATCATTCACCATATTGACATGAAAAATTATAATAACCACTTGATAATATCAATAGATGCAGAAATAGAATTTGACAACATCCAATACTAATTCCCGTTTAAGACACTCAAGAAAATATGACTGGAAGGAAAATTCCTCAACAAGCTATATATGAAAAACTAACAGCCAATGTGGTAGTGAATGGAGAAAAGACTAAAACAATGCCAATGAAAAAGGGCACCAGAAAGGATGCCCCTTGTCCCCACTCTTATTTAACATCATAACGGAGGTCTTAGCTAACAGCAGAAGGCAAAGAAAATATATCAAAGGTACTCACCTAGGGAAGGAAGAGGTGAAACTATCGTTATTCACAGATGATATGATTTTGTATATGGAAAATCCCAAAAGCAACCCAAAAGGGGAGAACTAGAAGCAATAGTGGAATATGGCACAGTGGCAGGATACCAGATCAGCAAGCAGAAGTCTATAGGGCTGTTATACACATCAGACAAGACCACAGAAGAGGATGTTAAAAAAAGTGATACCTTTCACAATAGCTAAGTACAAATTAAAATAGCTAAGGATATACCTGACTAAAAAAACCAAAAGATTTATATGAGGAAAACTACAGGACACTACTACAATAAACCAAGAGTGACCTCAACAAATGGAAGAATATTCCATTCATGGATTAGAAGACTCAATGTAGTAAAGATGTCAGTTCTGCTCAAGGCACCCTATAAGTTTAATGTAATTCCAATATAATTACCATCACCTTTCTTCAAAGAAATGGAAAACTGACTACCAACTTTGATGAAGAGGGAAGAAGCCCAGAATTAGCAGAGAACTCAAGAAGAAGGACAGAGTGGGAGGTCTTGCTTTGCCTGAGACTAGTATGTATTATACAGCCACAGTGGTCAAAACCGCATAGAATTGGTATAGGAGAGATACTCAGACCAGTAATAAAATAATCAGCATACAGACAATTGATCTTTGACAAGGGCCCCAAAAATATCAAATGGGAAGCAGATTCCCTTTTCAACAAGTGGTGCTGGAAAAAAATTGATATCTACCTCCAGAAAAATGAAGCAAGACCTTTATCTCACTCCATGCACAAGAATAAATTCTAGGTGGATCACAAACCTCAAGGTAAAACCCCAAACTATTAGGGCCATCAATGAGGAAATTGGGACCAACCTGAGGTCTTTGGCACAGGGAATACATAGGCTATCACAAAAATGGAAGGACACAAATACAGATGATTCATAAATTGACAAGTGGGATATAATGAAGATAAAACACCTGTGTACAAGAGAGTAATAAAACACCTGTGTATAGACTTGGAAACCAACCATCTTTAGCAATGACACATTATAAAAATTCCTTATTACTAAAATCTATAATAGTCTGCTAGCTTCCAAAAAGAAAAAAAAAAAAACTAATTGTCCACTGAGGAGGTGGGCATAGGACTTGAACAGAAGTTTCACAAGGGAAGCTATCCGAATGGCCAATAAACATATGAGAAAATGCTCCCAATCATTAGTCATAAAAGAAATGCAAATTAAAACAATAATGAGATATCACCTAACACCCTCAAAGATAGCCCGATTCAAAAAATCAGAAAGCAACAAGTGATGGAGGGGCTGTGGTGAGATAGGAACTCTCATCCACTGCTGGTGGACCTGTAGGTATGTATGTACAGCCACTATGGAAATCGATTTGTTGATTTCTAAAAAAGATGGAAATTGAGCTACCATACGACCCAGAAAGCCCCCAGCTGGGCATATACCCAGAAGAGGCAAAAAACAAACCACGGCCAGACATCTGTGCTCCAATTTTCATCGCAGCACAGTTCACAATTGCAAGGAGTTGGAAACAACCAAATTTCCATCAACAGACGAATGGATTAAAAAACGGTGATACATACATACAATGGAGTAATACACATTGCTAAAAAGCAGTGGTGAACATATGAAGCATATCACCACATAAAAAGAACTGGAGGAAATTATGCTAAGTGAAGTAAGCCAAGCACAAAAGGACAAGTACAACGTGAGTCTGCTGAGGTAAGCTTAAAAATACATATCGTATCCAACTAAAAAGGAGGGGGGGTGAGAAAGAAAAAGACATGGGGAGTGGGGGAATAGGGCACTAACCCAGGGAACCAGTAGAGAAGTCTGAGGGCTGGCCCCAATCTGAACTACATGGATAGTCTCCCTCCTCGCAGGAGAACTTACTTCAGAGGACAGTGCTGAAGCTACAGCTCAGGGAGAGGGACATGTCTAATAGGAGCACACGGGAGCAAATGAAGGGAGAGCAAAAAAGAGTGGAGCACATCCTGGCCCACCAAGCCTTGAAGACAATATCTCTACTCAAAGTAGCCAAAGCACAGAAAGGACCATAGGGCCAGCCTCACTATGAGACTGGACGTCCCTCACTGACCCATAGGAAGGGGGACAACACTGGACACAACAGTGTGAGAATTGCACCCCATCTGACCCCACCACACTGAGGTGAAACACGAAGGGGCCGGCAACAGAATAGCAAGGGGAGCAGAGCAAAGAAGTCCCAGGGAATACCAAAAATAGACTCTGGGGCCAGGGCATGGCACCCATCAGACGTGACTAGAAAACACTCCTAAAGGTCAACAAACAGACTTTGAACTATTTACAGGCTTTTCTTTTTTTTGGTCATTATTACTGTTGGTTTGTTTTCTTTTTGTTGTTTTGCTGTCTTGTTTTTTGTGCATATTGTTATCTCTGTAGGTCTGTCTACATAAGATAGGCTGGAGGAACAATCTGGAGGAGAACACAATGGGACTGATGGCTAGCTAGAGGGGGGGGCAGGGACATGGGAGAGGGGGAGGTAGGGGAAAGGAAGTGGGTGTTAACATTTCCAGGGACAAGGGAACAAGTGATCCAAAATCGATGGCTAGGAGGTTATAGGAGACCTGGTAGGGATTGATCAAGAGCACCCTAACTGAGAGGAATTACTGAAACCCAAATGAAGGCTGAACGTGATAATGGGACAAGAAGAAAGTAAAAGGAAATAGAGGAAGGAACTAAGAGGCAAAGGACATTTGTAGAGGTCTAAATTCAGGTCTAAATGTAGATGTATTTATATACAGTGGGGAAATAGATCTATGTGAATATGTTTATAGGTTTAGTATTAAGAAGCATTGGGATGAACATTGGGCCTCTACTCAAGTACTTCCTCAATGCAAGAACACTTTGTTCTATTAAGCTGGCATTCCATGATACTTACCTTTCCAACGTAATCACTGAAGACAAATGGGTGCATAAACAAATGTGGTAAAGAAAGCTGATGATGCCTGGCTTATTTCAAGATATAGTGTCTGGGGTCTTAAAAGCTTGAAGATAAATAAGCAGCCATCTAGCTGAGAAGCAACAATGTCCACATGGAAGAAGCACAACAGCCTGTGTGATCACGAAGTGTCAATAGGATCAGGTAACGGGCCTCCAAGAACAAAATATTGTGAATGCGGGGGAGTGTGGAGTGGAGACCCAAAGCCCATCTGTTGGCCACTGGACATCCCCTTACAGAAGGGTCACGGGGAGGAGAAGAGCCAGTCAGGGTACAGTATACCACCAATGAAACATGCAACTTTCCTCTAGTTTTTAATGACTTCCCCCTCCCCATTATGATCTCTACCACAAATCCCAAATCTTGATTTGACACAGAGAATTCAATATTCTCAGGGAAAAAATTAGCAAATAATTCATTTTCAGCCATTAGTTTCTGTACTTAAAGCAGTGTCTCAAATTACTTGGTATGACACCAATTATTGCTTTGGCACAGGGTGAGCAATTTTGGATCTTTGCTCAGTGATCAAGGTATAAACAGAACCTAGAGAGCTTTGATGACCCATTGACATGTCCGAGATGGGGGTTCAGGGAGTGTTAGGTGGAGGGTAACGAAGAAGAGAGTCCAGAACAAGGTCATCTCAGAAAAGCTCCAGGGTCAGCCCACAATGGGGTTTATATCTTGAATCCAAGATGAAAACTTTTATCAATTCCTTACTCATTCTGTGCTTTGTTTTCTAATCAGTGAAGTGGGGATCACAATTATAGCTGCTTTGTCGTGCTCTGTTGTGAAGATAGAAGTGTGTGAGGTTTTACCTCTGTGATGCCTAGGACCCAGAAGGAAGGCAGGAAGACTGAAATAGAACTGGTGAGTCGTGAAAATGCATTTCATTCACTTACTGGTTTGTTCGGGCTTGACTCCAACTGACTCACTAAAGCAGGAATTTTGTTCAAGAATTTAAGTACAATGGGAAAAGATTCACACAAGTGTGGAGCTATTCTTGTCTAGTTGATGGAGGATGATCCTCTGACCCGAGGATAATTTGGAGGGATAAAGACAAGGTCAAAAACAGCTTCAAAGGAACCAGAAAAAGAAAATGCTCTGGAAGTCAGAAGCATTGTCAGTGAGATAGGTGTACATTTCCATTCTGAAGAAGGAATGGGAACAGACACGCAGCAGTTCCCATAATAAATAGTTGTACGTGATTTCAGTGGCCTGGGAACCTTAACTTCAGGACTTTGAGTGGACTTTGCTGTATCATTTCTTGGAGTTTTTAGTAAGCCTGCTTACTGTTGCTACTTTCACTGAGATTTCCTTTTTAGTAAATCCTCCAATAATTATTAATTAACTAAAACATGTTAATAACGTCATCCAACAACTCTTAGAATCCTGCTTTTGGATCAAAGAAACATTTGATATGTCACTAACTTCTTAGATAAAAAGTATCCGGGTAAATGACAATGCTTTATCAACATAACAATACGAGACATGCAGTCTTTTGTTTCCCTATTTAATAAAGTTTCTTATTTAGTATGTGATGTAAAGTGATCTTTATTTTAATTCAGTGAACAGTCCCCTAAAGAGATAAAAGTTAATACTGTTATATGAAAATTGATTTTTCAGTTCTAATTCTCTTGTAATAAAAACGGTATAATTTAAATGGGTTAGGGGGTGGAGTTCCTTACTTCTACCATTGAGGATATAATCTAAAGCTTATAAGCAAGCCAGTCCTCTCTTTAAGTCAAGTCAGACTCATGACAGCCCTATAGGACAAAGCAGAACAGCTCCTTAGGATTTCTGAGACTGTAAGTCTTCAGGAGAGCCAACAGCCTCGTCTTTCTCCTCAGGAGTGGCAGGATTTGAACCACCCTTCTTGGAGTTAGTCATCCAGTGCTTAATCTATGGCACCACCAAAAAATAGAACTCACTGCCATCATGTTGATTCTGATGCCTTCTGAATTTATAGGACAGGGAAGGTAGAACTACCACTGTGGGTCTTTAAGACAATGCTTTATGGGAGTAGATAGGCACCACCGGGGCACTACTTAAGAACAGTTGATATTGTACATGGATATGGAAGAGGTTTATTGTCCTTTTCCCAACTGAAAGCTAGATGTCTTATAAGTTGCTGCAAGGCTGGGTCATGAAAAGTTATCATTTAGGCAATGGATGGAACTGGAGACCCAGCAGCCTGCACTGATTCCATTTCATCCATTAGCCACGGATCCCCTCTTGCTCAATGCACAATAATTTGGAGCTCTAGTACACATTTTGGTATGCTTAATGTTTTCACCAATACAATGTAACCAAGCTACTCTTATTCTAACAAAATTTGTTTCAGACTCAATAAAAACAAATTTATTCTTAAAATAAAAACCACTAAGGGTCTGGAAGCACTTTATTACATTTCCTTTGAGGAGTGACATTCCTTAAAGATATTTTAAAACTGGGACCCTGTGAAGAGAGAATTGGTGAGACCAATTCTTACAAGTTGTCTTGTTTTGAAGATAATGGAATATAGTGCAAATATTATGATTTGAAGACCACAAATATATATTTTGAAAACATACAACAAAATGAGATGTATAAAAATCAGTATGTTCTGAGATACCAGCCCTAATTCCAATTACGTGGACAGCCCCCCTTCCCCCAGAAGAATTCACTTCAGAGGACAACATTGAAGTTACAGCTCAGGGGAAGGGACATGTCTGATCAGAGCACATGGAAGCAAATGAAGGGGGAGGAAGAGAGAGTGGCTCACACCCTGGCCCACCAAGCCTTGAGGACGTTATCCCAGCTCAGAGCAACCAATGCAAAGAGAGGACCATAGGGCTGGCCCCAGTATAAGACACAACATCCCTGCCTGACTCACACCCCTACAGGGGACAACACTGGAGACAAAGCGTGTGAATTGTGCCTGATCTGACCACACCAAACTGAGGCAAACAGAACAGCAAGGGAAACAAAGGAAGGAAGTCCTTAGGGAATACCAGAAATAGACTTTGGGGCCAGCGCATGGCATTTCATCAGACTCGACTGGAAAACACTCCTAAAGGTCAACAAAGAGACCTTGAACTACTTACAGGCTTTTCTTTTCTTTTTGTCATTGGTTTGTTGTTGTTTTTATTGTTGCTGTTTTGTTTCCTTTTGTTGTTTTGTTTTGCTCTGTCTTTTTTTGTGTGTGTATTATTATCTCAGCAGGTCTGCCTGTATAAGATAGGTGGGATAAACAATCTGGAGGAGAAAACTAAGGGACCAGTGGTTTGTGGTGGACATGGGAGAAGGGGAAGAGGGGGGGGAGGAAGTGGTGTTAACAAACCCAGGGACAAGGGAACAACAAGTGATCCAAAATCGGTGGCTAGGAGGGTGCAAGAGGCCTGGTATGGTTTGATCAAGGGCAATGTAACCCAAGATGAATTACTGAAACCTAAATGAAGGTTGAACATGATAGTGGGACAAGAGGAAAGTAAAAGGAAATATAGGACAGAAGTAGGAGGCAAAGGACATTTATAAATATCTAAATATAGGCATGTACATATAGAGATATATTTACATATGATGTTGTGGAAATATACCTATGTGCATATATTTATAGGTTTATTATTAAGGTAGCAGATAGACCTCCACTCAAGTACTCCCTCAGTGCAAGAACACTTTATACTATTAAACTGTCATTGCATGCTCACCTTCCTGACATGATCGCTGAAGACAAATGAGTGCGTAAGCAAATGTGGTGAAGAAAGCTAATGGTGCTCAGCTATCAAAAGATATAGCATCTGGGGTCTTAAAAGCTTGAAGATAAACAAGCAGCCATCTAGCTGAAAAGCAACAAAGCCCACATGGAAGAAGCACACCAGCCTGTGTGATCACAAGGTGTCGAAAGGATCAGATATCAGATATCAAGGAACAAACAATTCATATCATTGTGAATGAGGAGGAGTGAGGAGTGGGGACCCAAAGCCCATCTGTAGGCAACTGAACATCCCCTTACAGAAGGGTCATGGGGAGGAGATGAGTCATTCAGTGTGCAGCGTAGCAATGATGAAACATACAACTTTTATCTAGTTCTTTAATACTTGCTCTCCCCTCCCCCACCCCACTATCATGATCCCAATTCTACCTTACAAATCCAGTTAGACCAGATAAGAACTGGAAACACAGGGAATCCAGGAAAGATGAACCCTTTAGGACTAGTGGTGGGAGTGGCGATACTGAGATGGTGGAGGGGAGGTGGGGTAGAAATAGGGAACTGATTATAAGGATCTATATGTAACTTCCTACCTGGGGAATGGACAGCAGAAAAGTGGGTGAAGGGAGATGTCAGACAGTGTAAGACATGACAAAATAATAATAATTTATAAATTATCCAGGGTTCGTGAGGGAAGGGGGTGGAAGGAAGGGGAAAACTTAGGAGCTATTACCAAGGGCTCAAGTAGAAAGCAAATGTTTTGAGGATGATGATGACAACAAATGTACAAATGTGCTCAACACAATGGATGTGTATATGGATTTTGATAAGAGTTATAAAGCCCCAATGAAAATATTTAAAAAAATCAATACATTCAGTTAGATCAGTACATTCAGTCAGTTGTATGAGAAAGTTGCAAATGACATCACATTTGAGGTTATGGGCTCTGTTAAAGAAGAAAACTGGAAACATCAACATGAGGTGACTCATAGAGTCTTTGACTTTAAACAAAAAGAAAACTCACTTCTAGTCAGCCAGTGCGGACTCATATTGACCCTACCGGTTCGGGCATAACTGCCTCTGTGAGTTTCTGAGACTGTAACTCTTACTGAAGTAGAAAACTGCGTCTTTCTCTAGAGCAGTGGCGGTTGGTTTTGAACAAGTGACCTTGCAGTTAGCAGCTCAAGTAGTAACCAGTAGCTACTAGGGCTCCTTAGTCTACCTGCAAAGAAATAAAGACTGAGCTGTACTTAAGAAGTCAAGTGTCTTCCACCTACTTGTCCTGTCAAAAAATAGACCACGTGGATACATTCTTTCACATTTAAAACTAGTCACTCTTCATGAAGCCAAATGCTAAAAAAAAGTTGAGTCCCTTGACTGCCAGAATTTTGCCTGGAAACTTTAGGTAGTGCCCCTTGTACAAGTATCTCCACTTGGATGTGAACTTGAGTACTTAATGATCTTGGGCTTTGTGATGCTTTCCACTTCTTTCACTCATATAAAGTAATAGGCCTTTCTTTCCTCAAGGACATTCTTCCTTTAAATACATCAACTCACTTTTTGATTATGCATGGCAGAAAAACTGATGATTCTCATGGAAACATTGCTTGTACTGCAAAATTAAATGAATTTCCCTGAAGGATACTTGAAACAGGTATTGACTGGCAAATGACAATCCAGAAAGAACTCTAGGTTGATGAAAGAAATAAAAATGTTAGACTCACAGCTAGATACTGTATTGTTTGGAATATGTATTATATGAAAAAGGCCCGCAACAAATATTAGGAGCTCTTCCGTAGCATACAAAAGGCATGGCCAACAGTAATTCAGAGAAACGAACATTTAAAGGTGCAGCTGCCTTACTCAGAACGGAGGACGGATACCCCCATGCCCCAAAGTGTTCTCTTGGGTGACCGGAAGAAAGAAGAGTGAATATAACCACGTGAATCAATGCACCACTTGCCTCGTTTCTCTCTGTAGGAGTCCCGGGGTGGTGTAAAGGCCTAGTGCACAGCTACTCGTTGACAGGCGGTGGTTTCAGTCCCTTCGGAGGAGCCTGAGAAGACAGTCTTGGCTTTCTGCTTCTGGAAGGTCGCACCTTGAAAACCCCACAGAGCACTGCTCCACTGCATGCACATGAGGTTGTCCCGAGTCAGCATTGACTTCATGGCAACCAGCCAACACACAGCAAAATTTCTGAGGTTAGGGTAGATCCTGCCGGCTTAAGCCATGGTGGGAGGTATCAAGAGCCTGATTATTCTTTATGTACTAGCAGTTTTTTAAAAAAATTTTTCAGCAGTTATTTTAAAAAACGAGTGATATGAGCCTTTAATATGAGCTAGCTGTCTGGCTGTGTATATGGGTTGTTAGCCACTTGATAGTAAGAATATCTTAGTAATTACTTTATATGGAGTTGGTATGACATGAGCAAGAAATGCCTCAATATGTTAATTCCAGGAGAAGCCCGGTGACATAATGGCTACTCTGTGAGCTGTAATCCACAAGGTCAACCATTGGACCCCACCAATGTCTCCATGGGAGAAAGATGGGGCTCGCTACTCCTATCAAGAACTATAGTCTCAGGAACCGACCGGGGCAGTTTTGCCCTGTCCAGTAGAGTCACCATGAGTCAGCATAGACTCGGTGACTGAGTAAGCTGTTAATTGCAGCTGCTCAGTGTAACCATGAGCCTCTGCCTGCTTTGCAGCAGCTACTGGTTTAGGTCCTGGGACAGAGCACAGAAAAACATGTCCCTCCTCTCACAGAGCATACATCATGCTGTTGTGGAGCAAACATAAACGCATGAGTAAATGTATATTCCCAAAACAAGTAGTACAGGGGACAAACTGGTGGTTAGAATATAAAGGAGAGAGACCTGAAGTAAGTGAAGAGATGATATATGTATAAATACACAATCAGACAGTGATGTGTGCATACAGAATGTATGAATGAGGTTCATTGGAATAGAAAAATAGTGTAATTTTTGGAGTGATTATAGATAGATAGATATACAGTTATATAACCTGTTGTCAATTTTAGAGGATTACAACTGAAGGGGTAGAGTCTAAGCTGACAATCATTGTATAGCCATTGAGGCCTGTGTGGGCATGGCCTTCCCCTGAGGATTCTGGAAATCCCTCTCTTGCCTCCTTGGAGGTAGGAGATATTCTGTCTCTGCTCACTCCCTAAGAGACTCTCTAATGATGAGACACGTGGAACTACGCTAGTACCCTGAGCTGGAGCAGCCATGCAGAGACCCCTGCCAGCGCCGAGATGCTTACAATACCACTGGATCCACAAGACTTCCCACCCACTGACCTGTGATCTTCCTGCATTTGGAGTCAGTGCATGTGTTTGCATGAGTCTGAAGAGGGCTTTATAGATGGTTATCAGACATATGGGGTAATATCAGACATATGGATTTGATCTGGTCAGGGCTGAGATGTTTTCTGAATATTCAATTGCTCTTGTACATATACATATGAGTGTCAATGAATTTGTTTCTCTGGTCTATCCAGACTAACACACACACATATATCTGTATCTTGAGGGCCAGGGGGAGACATCCAGGAAGGCTTAGAAATTATAAGTATGCAATATTAGGAGTAAGCTTGCTCTACACAAAGAACAGAAGCTTTGTGATTGATGCATTTACCTGAGATCAAGGGTCAGAGATAAAATAAAAAGTCAGTAAGGAGGTGTTCTACTCTACTGGGAGGGCTACAGATATTTCTGGTTTCGTCCAGAAGCCATGGGAGGTGTCTGGGGAGAGTAGGAGCTTCAGAAACTCTCGTGGACTGCTTTGTTGAAAATAAAAGGGAACATTAAAAGCCCCATTCAGAGATAGGTAGATTCATTGTGTATCTTCTTTGAACATAGGCTTCCCATTGCATACAGTCAATGGGAAGTGCTAGCAAAGAAGTTTGGTAGAAAAGAGTTATTTCAGAATGTTGATCCCTCCTTTTCCCTTCCCAGGAATAGCTCTCCCAAGCAGGCTAGTTCCTCAGCTCAAGGCCAGATTCCTATAAGTAAGAATCAGACCCATAAGATCGTGGCCCCTCTGCCTCCTTAGGTGCAGGGATGGTGCTGAGCCTGTGCTTTCTATCTCCTGGGGAGTTACTCTCTCGTCTAAATTTTTGGTTCATGACTTGAATTAGGATTACAGTGGTGGAGCCAGTAAGAAAAGGTCATGTTCAAGAAATACTTTAAAAGTACAGCAGGCAAGGTGCTCTTGTATTGGGGGAGGACATGAGCGGAGGCCCAGTGTCCATCTGCTCCCCTACTAATAAACCTGTAAATATATACACATAGATGTTTCCCCATAATCATAAATATATTTACCTATGTACATGCCTGTATTTAGGCCTCTATGTATGCCCTTTGTCTCCTAGTTCTTTCCTCTATTTCCTTTTGCTTTCCTCTTGGCCCACTGCCATGCTCAGCCTTCACTTGGGTTTCAGTGATTCCTCTTGGTTACATTGCCCTTGATCACTCCCCACCAGTCCTCCCACCCACTCTGGTGCAAATGGGAACTGGAAACACAGAGAATCCAGGACAGATGAACTCCTCAGGACCGGTGGTAAGAGTGGTGATACCAGGAGGTAGCAGTGAAGCGGGGAGTAAAGGGGGTATCGATGACAAGGATCTATGTATAGCCTCCTCCCTGGGGGATGGACAACA
Organism: Tenrec ecaudatus; assembly: GCF_050624435.1. NCBI lineage: Eukaryota > Metazoa > Chordata > Mammalia > Afrosoricida > Tenrecidae > Tenrec > Tenrec ecaudatus. The sequence goes on from NC_134536.1 coordinate 96,091,667, forward strand.
GAAAGATGGGTGAAGGGAGACATCGGGCAGTGTAAGGTAAGATAAAATAATAATTTATAAATTATCAAGGGTTCTTGAGGGAGGGAAAAGTGGGGAGGTAGGGGTAAAATAAACATAAAAAGGAGTAGCTGATTCCAGGAGCTCAAGTGGAAAGCAAGTGTTTTGAGAATGATGAGGGCAATGAATGTATAAATGTGCTTTACGCAATTGACGTATGTATGGATTGTGATAAGAGTTGTATGAGCCCCCAAAAAATGATTTAAAAAAATGAAACCAAGGGCTCAAGTAGAAAGTGTTTTGGAAAAAATGATGGCAGCATATATACAAATATGCTTGATACAATTGATAAATGAATGTAAGAGCTGTAAGAGTCACAAGTACAATGATTCCTTTTAAAAAAGAAAGTACAACAGGCAAGATTTCTGATTCATTGCATGTGAGATATGTGAAAAATAGAGAAATGTAAAAAGTTAGAAACAAGACCAAAGGATGTCCATTCGTCAGTACTGAATTCTTAGTTCTGTGACATAAGCAAGTTGTGCTGATCTTCAGCCCTCAGGGAGAAGATACTTTACGGAAACAAATCTAGGCCAGTTTCACTGACACATTTACTTTGTCATGGTATACAGTTGACTCTTAGCTGTCCAGCGACGATTAAAGAACTTTTTAGGTTCAGCATTTTATTAAATGTGAACTCTAGAACATATCACAATGACATTTTAAAATCAATGTGTGCTATGCATAATGCTACATTTTTATAATACAGGAGGCATATTTGATTTATTGTACGCACAGTTTTTACACACACATAGAAAATCTCATGAGTTAGATGTCCCGTGGGGGTAAAGTTCAAAAGGAGACAAAACTAGCTTGACTATCCACAATAAAACTGATGGGTGTCTGGGTTGGTGCAGATAAAGCTTGTAAGAAGGTAGCTGTTCATATTTAATGGTGAGCGTATCTGCTTTTCTGTTGGACATATAATTAGAAGTGGAATTGTTGCATCATAGTATACTTATATTTCAGATTTAGCAGCTACTGCCAAGCAATTTTTCAAATTTGTTGCATCAATTTCTGATCCAGCACCAGCATATGAGAGTTATAAATCCTTGTCAATACTTTGCCTTATCAATCTGTTATTTAGATAGCTCGATGAAAGTGAATGATGTGTCATTATGATGTTAATTTCCATTTCTCTAAAGATTAATGAGATGGAGAATGTGTAATATGAGTTGGACGTTTCTATATATCCTTTTTAAAGTCACTGTCCAAGTTACTTTAAAATTTAACACAAAAGACAGTTCAAGTTCTTTGGCCTGTGTATCTGGGTTAGATAAATGGGATCCAGGGGATTTTTCTTAGGAAAATTATGGGGGTGTCCTTATAACATTCTCCAAATCCCACCTGCCTAGGCAGCTTCACATCAGATTTTTTTTATTCTACACATTGACACCATCACTTTCAACATGGGTTATTTTTAATTGGGATATATTTGAAAATATTTCCAGGGAGAAAACATGGTAAATATGGACTTATATTGTGTAGTGTCTTCCTTTCAAAGTTGATAGTCCCATGCTGATTTCTATTCAATGCCTGAAAACACTTGCTTCATATGTTTCTATAGCTGCCATAGTAGTGTAAGGCTGCTATGACTCAGAATCACCTCAGTGGCAGTGCCTTTCTGTTTTCTGAGTCATAGTCGTTTGATACCAGCTATTCCGCTGTCATTGAAAATTGAAGTCCTCATGCTTTCTATTTTTTAATTAATTCTTATTTTATCTTTTAACTTATATATTTTCTTTTAGTGGTCCCCTAGAGTTGACAGCACTAACGCTTGACCAGTTAACACTGAATAGCAGTTAGTATTTTTCTACTTACTGACAATCGTGGACTTACAACTGTAAGCACTATTTACCCTTTAATCCGTTTTCATCTTTTCTGTTATTACTGCCATTTATTTTTAACCTTTCCATGTTTACCATTTTTTCTTTCAACTGTGCATAGCTTTTATCACTCTGCATTCTGCCATCAAGTCCATTCTAACCCATACGATACCAATAGGACAGAGGAGAACTGCCCCTGTGGTTTCTGAGACTATAAACATCCGTGAGAGTAGAAAGCCCTTTCTTTCCTGGAGGGGCTGCTTGTTGTGAACCGCTGACCTTGAGGTCCAATAGGCGTTTGCCCTTATAGTTACACTTGTTGGTTTAAGACTTATTTTTTTCCCTCATTTTTAATATTTCTACTATGATATCCCACCTGAGATTGTTCCTTCTTTATCCTGCTGGACGTTTCTCAAAAGAGCCAACCTCACTGTAATCGAGTCAATTCTGACTGATAGTCACCCCCACCCCCACCCCGTGGGGTTCTGAGACTGTGCTGATTTACTGGGGCAGAAAGCCCCGCTTCTCCCCTTCAGAGCTGCTGGTGGCTTCCACCTGCCAACCACGCGGAGCTTGGCCCAACTCATAACCACGGCAGCACCGGGCTCCTTGGAAGCTTCTAGCCCTTCTTAAATCTCTGGTCTAATTTCTTGTCAATTTTGAAGAACTCTCACTCTCTGTGCCGTCAAACAGTACTCTTTCCTTAAGTAACTTTCTCCCCGGCCCGTCCTCATCTGTGTACGCCCAACCAAAAAAATGTCAGAGCTTTCATACCTCATTTTTTATATATTTTACTTTACTGTCTGTTTCATTATTTTCTATTGGCATAGTTTCTAGTTTATTAATCCCTTTTCCTGTTTTGTCTAATTTGTTTTGATAAGTCAATGAATTTATTTTAAAATTCCTGTTATTTTGTTTTTATTTTAGATGGTATACTTTTTTTCTGCTTTACATATTATATTATCTAATTGAATTATTTTAATTTATATGTTTTATTTAGTATATTTATTACACTTACCTCAAACTCTATATTCCAAAACTTCATTAACTGCCATATGTAGATTCAAATTTACCTTGTTTGTCTCAGCCCATCTTGAGTAATTTCAGTGAATTAAAAAAACTCTATATTTGTGTATTTCTCATCGTGTTTTATATATACACATACATATATAGTCAAACATGATAAAAAGTTAATTCTTATTATTGAGAATGGATTATTTTAAAGTCTTATTTTAATATATATGAAATAATCAAAACATTTGGTTTTAATTTTACAAATTTAAAACCATAACTGAAATGTTAGAAAGCTTTTTATATATCAACACCTTGTTACACACATACATGTGCGTGTGCATGCATGCATGCAGATCAATTAAAAAAGGGTTATTACTACTGCTCTAGTTCATATGCTCATAAGGTTAGTCCAAGCAGCACATGTTCCACTACCAAGTTATTGCAGATCAGCTCCCGGTGGTACACTTGTCTTCGTCTCTGTAGGGTGCCAAAGCAACAACAGCACCCATTAAAATCTTGATATTTCTCAAGTCATAAAATACGTTTGATGTCTGTCTATCTATCTATCTATCTATCTATCTATCTATCTATCTATCTATCTATCTATCTATATATATATATATATATATATATATACATACCATATTGAATGAGGGGGGAAGAGCAGAGTGGAGACCCAAGGCTCAATTGTCTGCCACTGGAGATCCCCTCATAGAGGGGTTTAGGAGAGGAGATGGGTCAGTCAGGGTGTGAGGTAGTACCGATGAAGAACACAGCTTTCCCCAAGATCCTGGATGCTTCCTCCCCCCAACTACCATGATCCTAATTCTACCTTGCAGGACTGGATAGGGCAGAGGTTGTACACTGGTGCATATGGGGGCTGGAGGCACAGGGAATCCAGGGTGGATGATACCTTCAAGACCAAGGGTGTGAGGGGCGATGCTGGGAGAGTGGAGGGTGAGTGGGTTAGAAATGGGGAACTGATTACAAGGATCCACATGTAACCTCCTCCCTGGGAGATGGACGGCAGAGAAGGGGGTGGGAAGGGAGACTCTGGATATGGCAAGATATGACAAAATAACAATGTATAAACTACCAAGGGCACATGAGGGAGGGGGGCCGGGGAGGGAGGGGGGAAAAAAGAGGACCTGATGCAAAGGGCTTAAGTGGAGAGCAAATGCTTTGAGAATTATTGGGGCGGGGAATGTGCGGATGTGCTTTATACAATTGAAGTATGCATATGTATGGATTGTGATAAGAGTTGTATGAGCCCCTAATAAAATGTTTAAAAAATAAGTTTGATATCTGGGTTGATATAAAATTTTAACAAAACTCAAGTGGACATCTTACCAAATCATTGAAACTTTGCAGCAAGTTTATCAGAGTTCTGTCCCGCATAAACCCAGTTTTGTCAAATGGATTCAACATTTTAAGGATCACTGGGAAGATCTCAAGAATAAATGCAAGGCAGAACAATCTGTTCAGAAGGTTTTGAAAACTTTGGGGTGGGGATTCCAATGAAATAATCCTAACATAGTTTCTCAAAGGACATGAAATGAGGGGGGAGGGTCAGATGAATCAGAGAAGAAAACTTTAAAAGTAGAGCCCCTTTCCTTTTGGCTAATGTCAGTCTTATGCTTGAAGAAAGTATGTTTTTGTGAAGGTAGATTTCCCACACTAAAAACAATATCTATCGTCTTCATTGACAAATGCATTCTGTTAACAAGTATGCCTGACAAATGCATTCTGTTAACAAGTATACTATTACAAAGAGTGTGATAGTGCTGTCAGCCTGTGTGGAGTAAAAAAGAAAAGTACAGAATAAGGTACTAGAATGTATGATAACCTCTCACATTAGTACAAACACTGTATGTCTAACTCTCAGATGGCATTTCCTAAAGACACTTGACAGGAAGACTTGACAGCAAATCAGATCTCTGAAGAAAGGAAACAAGAGGCCACCTCAGAAGTAAAGAGAGATGGGAAAGAATCACTTTATTCCCCAGTATTGCCGGGGTCTTCTCCCTTCACCTGCCCCCTCAGTTTTAGGAGTGCAGCTTCTGTACAGAAATCCTAATAATGAATCTGCTGGAGAACAGGCCTCCAGAATTGGTTTTTTTTCCCCCTGCTGCATTGCATTTCAATTAACCAACTAGCACGGTAGAAGTGTGATTTTTCCAAAGAATATTTCACTGAGAATGTCAGCGGACCACTGGGTAGAGAGGAGAATAAAGTTTCATCTTGATCTTTTATCGTGGAAAAAATACCTCCCAAAACACACCACACACACAGACAAAGAAAGATGAAAGCAGCTGAACCCCTGTAATCCCTTGAGAAGCCAACTGGAGACCACCTGCCACCTGAAATACCACCTGAGAGTGCACAAAATACATGAAAGAATGTGAGCTTTTTTGTGAAAGGCAATGTCTCTGGGATTCAAAAGATACATCACACAGCTGTCCTTGAAGCACCATACAAAGGCTGACCTTGTCAAAGGCCAATCACATGACAACAGAGATAAGACTTGAGACAGTGGGGCATCAGGGCAGATTTCTGAATTCCCAGGCTTATCCACTGTGATATTGTTATGGCTCCTTCTGTCTACAGGGCCCTTTTATGCCCTTTCTTTAGAAGGGAAGGCCTATCATTCAAGTCCTACAAGAGCTCCCTCAGCCCTCTATACTAGATAAGATAATGAACTCTGTAGTCAAATATACGTGAGTTCAAGTGCCATTTCTGCTATTTGGTAGCTCAATGAACGGGTCAATACATTCAACCATTCCAATCCTGTTGTCTTTGGTTTTGTTTTTTCCACGTGTGAGATTCTGGGTGGTGCAAACATTAAGATCTCAATTACTAAAAAAAGCACTGACCTATGAACCAAAAGACTGGTAGAGCTGACTTAGAGTAGTCTTAAAAGAAATACATGGAGATCTACTTCTGCCATGTCACAGAATTCCTATAAAATACAGTTCTACTTGTTAAAGAGGTCTTTGAGAAAAAGTACTTTGTATTTTTGGCTTTGAGGTCCTTGGGGTAATTAAAACAGAGGAGGTCCCTTTCAGATCATTGTCTGGTGGTTGTTAGATGCTGTCAAGTCCGGTCCAGTGCCATCCTCATCGTTGTTCTTATGCTCAAGCACATCATTACAGCAACTGTGTCGACCCACCTTGACACAGCTAGACCCTCTTTTTCCCCGCTGCTCGCCTTTACCAAGTATGATGTCCTGCTTCAGTGACTGGTCTTTCCTGACAACATGTCCCAAATATACTAGAAGTCTCACCATCCTTGCTTCCAAGGAGCATTCTGATTACTTCTTCCAAGACAGATTTGTTTGTTTGTTTGTTTTTGGCAGACCATGCCATCATTTCCTTCCTTTCTCAGGGGTACATGATATAGAGTAGCAGAATTCAAGTAACCTAGGTTTTTCAGTGAGTTTGTTGGTCAGTAATGTGATTGCACCAGTTGCTCCACAGGAAAAAGATAAGGCTGTCTGTTCCTATAAAGAGTCACAGTCTGAAAAATTGAAAAGGTCACTCCTACTGTCCTATAGGATAGTTATGAGGTGGGATGGTCTCAATGACATGGTATACATAAGTTATTCATATGAAGCCTCTATGGGTCAGGAATCAGCCCAAGAGCATTCTTTAATACTGCTTTCTTTGGGGGATTAATTATCACCAGAAACTTATTGAACACCAACTACATTCAGGGTAATGGATGTATGCTAGGATCCCAGCCTTCTTCAAGATCATCCAAGAGTTGGACAGCTAATTTCTCTGAATTACAACCACCAACTACCAATACTCCCCTCCCACCCAGCACTCTGCCTGACCCAAGCACACCCAAGATTTCCAGTTACAAAATTATACAGAGCTAGGATCACATCAAGGTGTCCTGGTAAGGGAGTTGGTTGCTAACTGAAGGCCAGATATTGGAGCCCACCAGCGAATCTGTTGGAGGAAGATGAGGTTTTCTGCCCCTGTAAAGATTTACAGCCCTGGAAAACCAAAGGATTAGTTCCACCCTGCCTGATAGGGTTGCTATGAAGGAGCATTGACTCGGTGGCAATGAGTGAACTTGGGAAGTATAATAGCAACAATTAGTAGCAAGTAGAGAGAGGATATTTTACCTGAAACAAATGAAAAGATGCATAAAAGTTTTGGAAAAGGTGAAACTACGATAACACTTACCAAACATCAAAAAGCAACCTCACGACTGTAAAATCAACTCAAATTCATCTTGACCCTATTAGACAGAGAACTGCTCCTGAATGTTTCTGAAGCTGTAGATTCTACTGAAGCAAACAGGCACAGCTTTCTGCCACGGAGTGTCAGGTGGGTTTGACTCATGAACTTTTTGGTTAGTAACCCAACATTTCATCCACGGCACCACCCAGTCTCTTTGATAGCAATTAATAAGGTATAAAAAGGAAATATTACTCATCTCTTCAGGAAACAATAGTTAGATGCAGTGAAGTGAATGTGGCTTTTGCTTTTTTTACCTAAACAATGACATTACATGCAGATCAAATATGACGATAGGACACGATGGGAATGTCTTTCAACTTAATTGTGTGGCAGTATGTTCATCTTGGAAGGGAGAAGCATAGGGAAGAGATGGTGGAAGTGTGAGAGTTCCAAATACATGGATAGAAGACCATATTTAAGCAATTTTACTTCCCTACAGGGGCATACGATTGGAATCTCTTTACCCCTGGGTAGCTGGATGAAGTCAGACATGGCCCTACATCATTTCCTCAGATTCAAACAGCCAACAAATGCCCTTACTCAACTTCTCTCTGATATCCGTCATTACATCCCTTGTTTGATACCCTCTTATTAATTTATCTTGAGTTCCTGGCCCTTCTCTGTGAACGCACTCCTGCAATCATTTTTAAGGTGTTCATTGTATTTAGAAAGCGTTCATTCATCCGCTTAAAATGTTATGAGTACTCATCGAATTTTTCATTGGCTCCTACTATAATGTGTGACACATTGGTGAGCACACAGTAAGGGGTTAAAATTATTATTGATTGAACAAGCCTGACTCCTTCAAAGGTCGCACCGCGGGCAGGCTGTGTCTGAAGAAACAGGCATTCAGAAAGTGAGCTGAACATCTTGTAAATAGTAAAATATTCTTTAATACAGAATTAGGGAAAAACCAGTTTTAAATGAGACACCTGGGAAATGATATCAAGTAATGCATATTCAAGGAAATGTCTTTTAAATGTTAGCTGAGTCGTTCACACGGCATCTAGGAAGCATGCATAACAGTGTATGTTTCTACACTGGCAGGCTTCCAACCACCATTAGTAAACTACACGGCTTCTCCAAAAGCATGTAAGAAGAGCTACGGATCACAGCCTCCCCTCATGCTATTTTTCAAACGGCAAGGTATGGAATAAGCAAAGCCTCCAGAACCTGAGAGAGATTGCCATCACCTTTGGTATTGCCTGTTACAACCCACAGAGAAGTGGGATTGAGTGTGGGAAGGGAAGCAACCATTTTCAAGATCTAGCACAAATAGTTTGTGTGAGCCTCAGCAGCTGTGTACCCATCTACCCCTCTGTGAGGGGAGACAAAGGGTCGGGGGATGAAAGACATCCTTATGTCAGCCCTCTTCAAGCTTTGATACATCACGATGCTAGCTTCCATCCTATTAATTCTTAGAAATCTTGACAAAATCCTGGGTAGACAAAGAGAGAAACCAACAATTTCTACATCTGCGTTAATTCGTGTGTAAATTCCATCCTGTGGCTAGGTGCTGTTAAGTCCATTCCAACCCCTGCCAACGCCACGTGTGCAGACACGAACAACGTATCCATCAAGTTTCCAAGACTGTAGCCTCTCAGAATCTCATGTTTTATCCTAGGAGAAAAATATGTACATTGAGACAAATTTTATTTCTTTACATAAACTCAGGGGATTCTTGATTGTAATCTTTAAAAAAAATTATAACATTGTGATTGACTGGGGGTGCGGAGTGGAGACCCACAGCCCATTTGCACAAGTACAAAGTAGATGGAAAGAAGAGAGTGAAGAAAGAGTGCAGGTTAACCAGAATGTGCCAAGGACGGGAAATGTCGGACCAGAGGCGCTAAACCTGCAAAGGGGACACTCGGGTGTATCACCTGGTCTAAGAGGTACAGTGAAGTCAGTGAAGAAGAATGTTCTGGAAAGCACGCTTCTGGATTTTCTCTTGGCATGGAAGATATGTTCGTGATCAGCAGCTCCTCAGGAAAAGGACTGAGTTTTCTATTCCCTCAAACAGTTAAAGTCTTGCAATCCCACAGGTGATTGCTGTTGACTCAGCATTGACTCGATAGCAGTAATTTTGGCTTTTTGAGTTTCTAGTTACTTAAACATGTTATGCTTTGGGCTGCTAACCTCAGAGAAGCAGTTCGAATGCACCAGCCACTTCAAGTAAGAATGATGAGGCTTACTTTTCCCACAAAGATGTACCACCTCAGAAACTCGAAGGTGAATTTACGTTCTGTCCTATAGGGTCACACTCCAGGGCAGTAGGCATCTACTTAATCAAACAGTTAGTCATATGTAATAGGAAACAGAATCTAAATTGATAAGTACTTGTAAAGAGATCTTTATATCTTATTCCTATAATTTTCACAATGCAAGATTAATTGAATGTGGATCTGTAAATAATAAAGGGAAAAGCAGCAGGAAGTACTGACTAACTTTCATTGAATATGCGCAACAGACTTGTAGCAAGCCGATATGAAAACCTTTCTACTGAATTATAATAGATTTTCTTCTGTTTAACATTCACCAAGTACAGTTTTTATACCTGTAAGAATGAACAAAACTGAGAATAATAAATGAGCTCATGGAAACAGCATGTGGAATAAATGAAGCTGAATTTAACAACGAAACACTGGGATAGAGCAGATGAAAGAGAAGTGTCCTAAGAAGAAAGTAATTCGTGACAACACCCTGGAATTGTGGGGTAAGAATGTGAACTCTGAACTTAAACTACTTGGCTTTGAGTCTCAGCTCCTTCGCTGTGAACAGTTTGACATTGTGCATGCTGCCTGATACCTGTATAATGGCACTCTCATGTTAAAGGTTTCCAAGAAAAGTAATTTATCACAACAAACCACACAGAACCACAAAACTGGTAGTTCAAGTCCATCAGAGACTCCACGGGAGAGAGTCAAAGCTATCTGCTTCTGTAACGATTTAAACCCTGTGTGTAAACCGTATCTAGGTTATGAGTTGGAATCAACTTGATGGCAGAAAGTTATGTGTATAGCAGATATAAAATCCAGTTTCATGATATCTGGAGCTTGTGAATCTGTGTCTTTTTATGGATTAAAATGACAAGTACATGAAGCAGAAGTAGAATTGTATGTGTTATTGGGTCAATTTGTAAAGATGTACTTTGTGATAACATAAGTCAGGGAGAAGCATCATATACAAATGCAATAAATACCATAAATTCTAAAGTGCTTGATCTGTGATATTTAAAATCATTCAGCATCTCGGTAGAGAGTTCTTCTCTTTTGATGAGGGAGTATTAAACATTGTTGCTAACGGTACCAGCTCATGCTGTGTTGTTTTTCTTACTGGGTTTTATCTCTGATGTATTTTGTCATTATGGGGAGCCCTCTTGAATTGTTGCTATGTATTTTTCCGCTTTTCAGTAGACAAAACCCAGGGTTGGGAACCTACAGAGACAGCAAGCAGGATAGGGTTCCTGGGAGGTACTGGGGGCGGGGGGGGGGTGTGTGTGCAAAGGAGAGCTGATTTTAAGAATTTCAATTGCAAAATACTGATTAATGTGACTGAACTATGGAATGGTATGATATCTGTAAAAGTTTTCAATACAATGGTTTGGGATTATATATATCTATATATGTATATCTATCTGTCTATCTATTCATATGCTCCAAAAAGTATCTTTAATGCAATCTCCTTATTTTAAAAATATGTGTAAACTTTGTACGTATTTATTTTTTAAATGGAGAAACCCTTAACTAGATTACAAATGGAGTCTTTACGTAATTCTTTATTATTTTAAACTTGCCAGTACGTTTAAAACTTAAAAAAACTATATACCAGGAAGAGAGAACTAGAACTGATTGTGATTCTACAACTCATTTTATGAGTGATTTAGCCATGGGGAAAAATGACTGCGCTCTAAAATTAATTGGGGTAAATGATTGTACAATCTTTTTGATATGATTGAACTGTTGAATTGTATGATGTGTAGATTATGCCCAAAAACTTGTAAAAAGAATTATGTACCATTTTGCATATGAAGACTTCAAAACTGAAAAGAGTTTGTGTCATCATCTGCCTGCAGTCCATCCGTTCCTGTGTGGAAGGCCCCATCTACTGTGCTCAGGAGCTTACGGAGGCTTCCAACCCCCAGAAGCTTCTTTTGGCTTTGCTTTTTGTTTCAGAATGTATCCAATTATAGCCATATTTCTCAATATTACTATATTATCGTTCCACTAAAAGGCAAAAGCCCCTGGAGGAGTAGCACATTTATAGATATCACCTTGTCATAGAAGCTAAAGAACTAGGACAGCCAGCTGCATGTGAGACACTAGTTTGTAGCGAAGGTCAGAGACCTGAGGCAATGCTGTGCTTTACGGGGCTCTATACTCCGGGCAGCCACGGACCAAGTACAGAGAATACGGAGCTTCAAATAATATGAGCTTTGCTTACTCTACAGGGAAATAAGCATTTTCTCTGACTCCGACACCCAATCGAAATTAAACCACTGCCATCGAGTCAATTCCAACTCATAGCGACCGGTAGGGCACAATAAACCTGCTCACGGGGTTTCCAAGGTTTTAAGGAAGCTGGAAGCAGCTGGTGAGTTTTAACTACCAACTTTTTCCATTAACAGCTCAGTGTTTAACTTACTGTTTCACTAAGGATCCTGGTTCTCAAACACTGAATATAAATCTCTCAACAGCCATTGTCAGGGATTCTTCTGTTGCATATTGAATTGACTGAATCGTTAGCCTGTTTCAGCAGACTGCTGGACTGAATTAACCCAAATCCAAACCCACCACCATCAAGTCCATTAACTCTCAGGACCCTGTACGTGGTACCTGGCACTGTAAATCTACAGCAGAAGACAGACAGCCACACTATACTTCTGAACGGCAGAGGGGTTTCATTCATTGACCTTGATGTTAACAACCCAAGGCCTCACCCACAGCATTATCAAGACTCCTTCAGGGGTAGGTCTAGAGCAGTGGTTCTCGACCTTCCTAATGCCATGACCCTTTCATGTTGTGGTGACCCCAAAAAACATAAAATTATTTTCATTGCTACTGCATAACTGTCATATTGCTACTATTCTGGATTGGGTGAGCCCTGTGAAAGGGTCATTTGACCCACAGGTTGAGAATCACTGGTCTAGAGGGTCGCAGAGTCAACAATGTCTTCCCTCACATGCTTGGTGCTTTAAGGCAGAGTACAGGAAGGCTGGCCTCAATTAGGTATTTTCTCTTTTTTCAAATCTTTTTTTTAGATCGGAAGTTCTACTTCTTACAAGGTGACTCGGGACTTCGAAGGCCTAGGGAGAATTTGTCAGAGACCGAGCCCAGAACTAACACAGTGTCACTCTTATCATATGCTCCTAGCCTGGCCCAAGCCGTCAAAGCAAAGCACAGGTCAGATTCAAGTGGACAGCTAGGCCCTACAGTGGGAGTTTCCAGTTTTTCCTCAACTCTATTTAATCTTCCATAATGAGTCCTGACTTTACGAAACTCAAGGACATTAAGAACTTCTGGCAATACTTTAGTAAGAAATCATAAATTTTATATTTCCTTACTTAGCTTATATTGTGTTAGTTTTAGCAAATGTACACCATTCTCTCATCAATAACTGAAAGTGAGAAAAAGCAAATCCAGAGACTGATTTGTTAATTGATGACAACTTTACAGACAGCACAGCAGATTCTTCCGGAAGACTAGCGTTGGTAGCTGGAAATGTCAAGGAAAATTACTTTTAATTCTGAGATTTTCCCTGTAACTTAAGATGCTGTTGATGTTTCCAAAATGGCTCCATGTACAACAGAGGAAAGTACCACACAGTGCTGGATCATGCTCAGAAATTTCCTTATATTTGAGTTCATTATTGAAGCAACTGCCTTAATCCTTCCTGCTCAGGGCCTTCCTCTCTGTCCCTGACCCTCTGCTGTATCAGGCTTGACGTCCTTTTCCAGGGCTGGCCTCTCTCGATGATGTGCCACCTTACTGGAGACTGAGCGTCGCCATCCTTGATTCTGCAGAGCGTTCTTGCTGCACTTCCCAGTCAGACTTGATTGTTATTGCAGCAGGTCTTGCAACTTTCATCGTTCTTCACCAGCACCATAACTCAAATACAAAGGTTCTTCTTCTGTCTTCCTTACTCAATGTCCATCCAACTTTCACAAGCATGTGAGGTAATTGAAAACACCTTGGCTTGGGTCGGGCTTACCTTCGACCTCAAAATAACCTCCTTGCTTTTCAATACTTTAAAGAGGTCTTGTGCAGCAGATTTACCTAATGCAACTCATCTTTTGACCCTTGACTGCTGTAGATCGTGTGTAGATTGTGAATCCAAGCCAGACAAAATCCTTGACAACATCAATATTTTTCCATAAAAATATTGGCTACTTAAAAAAATATTGGCTACCAATTGGTCCACTTGTGAGGACTTTGGTTTTTTTACATTGAGTTGTCATCCACACTGAGGGCAACAACCCCGATCTTCTTCAGCAAAGGCTTCAAGTCCTCACTTTCAGTGAGCAAGGCTGTTAACAAACATTCCTCCACTCCTAATGTACCATTCACCTTCATTTAGTACAGCTTCTCCAATTATTTACTCAGCTGAACATATATGATGAGCGAATACAACCTAGATGCACATCTTTCCAGAATTTAAGCCATGTAGTATTCCTGTGTTTGGTTTGCACAACTCCCTCTTGATCCATGTACAAGTTCTGTATGAACAAAATCAAGTGATCTGGAATGCCCAGCCTTCTCATTGTTATCTATAGTTTGTCATGGTCCACATAGTCAAATGCCTTTGCCCAATTATATAGCCCAAGTACCTAAACATCTTTCTGGTATTCTCTGCTTTCAGCCGCAATGATATAACCTTGTTCCACACCTTCTTCTGAATCCAGCCTGATGCTCCGGCAGTTCCAAGTCAGTGAGATATCTTGGGCAAATGAATTTATTTTTTGGCACTTCAGTTTCTTTGTTAGAGACATGAGAACAAAGATATCTTGAGAGCTTCTTACAATTTATTGTCTTTCTTTCACTCACCGTTCATTTTGATCATGTGCATGATAAAGCTATATTATCATAGAGAAATTAAAGTTCTCAAAAAGGCACTTCACTGAACATCTAAACAGAAGTTTATATCTTTTAAGAGTCACATCATCTAGTTAGCTCATTTGTAATATTTCTGGTGAGCTTTGTCTGCTTCTGGCTTCATTGTGAAGACCTGAAAGGGAGGGCAACCTGAGACAAACTGGCAGGAACTCGACCACGTGGGATTTGCCCACCAAAATCCCCAAAAGAGTTCCTATTGCCTTCAGAGCCCATGTGTAATGAACTTTGACCACATGATACTTGTTCGCTTATGTCCAACGAAGAGCACACCCTGGCATCAGAGCCCATGTGTAATGGTCAGTCTGAAACCACCGTGGCCGGAAAGTATAAGTCATACATCAAGGACTATGAACTTGCTTCAGCGCCATCCCACCACAGAGACAAAAGCTTTGTAACATCAAAACAGCATCTACATTATGCTACAGATGGATTTTTAAGCTTCCATTTACAGAGATTCATTGTCAAGCTCAGAGGTTAGATGCAGTGAGTAAAACAGATATAAATCTTTAAGGGAAATGGTAATTGAAATACATTCCCAGTGCAGTAAATTTTCTGAGTTCTGTCAGAGCTTGTAAGAGACCTAATGGCACCCCCTCTTTAACCCCCCTCCCCAAAGCTCATTTAAACACCCCTCATAACTGATCTGGTTCAAGCCATCTTGGAGCAATTGCTTTCTTTGTTCTAAGCTTCAGAGCATGTTCTCCGTCAAAGCAATCTGAAAGGTCTAACACTTTTAAAAGAAAATCAAACATAGAAGTCTCTCTACTGACCTCCTGGTCAATATTCTGCTTCAAAAGAAGGCTTATCAATGAGATGTGAATGTCCTTCTGTCAGGAGATTAAGAGCAAAGCTGCTCGAATTCAGCCCCGACTCCTGTATCTTGCCTCTGATTGCCCTGATGGTGGAGTGAGAATACTTCCATACACACAGCAATTTAATTCTTGGGTCTAGTTGTGTTTCCTCTCCCATATAGGCCTTTAATTAGTATATTTGAACTTGCCTTTCTTCTCCCTATAAGGGGCATTGCCTATTTGCTGGGTGATTGTAACCTAATGATTGGCAGGTGTTCAGTAAGTAAGGGTCTTCTTTCAGATATTATAAGACCTTTACCCTAAAAATTCCACCTCATAAATTTCAGCATTAACCCAACACAACAACCAAGTACAATGTTCAAAAAAGACAGACCAAAGATAGTCTGAAGTAATTTACTATAATTTCCCAGAGTTATCTTTTCTCATGTCCACCCCATTCCAGTTCACTTTTGATTACGCTCAACTTTTGAATTTATAGCCTGTATGCTCCTATACCTAGCATTTTTGCCTTCATTTTCCATACTTCATGATATTTAATTTTGGCTCAAATTTATAATTTGGGGGTTCTGCTCCAATGTTGCACCAACTTCACTCTTCATGTTATGGTTCCAAAATCTTGGTCATGTTTCCTTTGCCCAGAATAGTGATTTCTCAGTATGTTGATGAAGGAATCAGGGAGCAATTTTGTACACTGCCCCTCTTCCAGTCTCCTAGTAGCTCATTCAGACTAAAGGAATCTTCTACCAGTCAACTCTAAGAACTGCAGCAATACAACAGCACATTCAGAACCAGGGGACTTTCTTCTTAGTGCATTACCCGATGCTTGATTGTAGTGGATGCTGGGGTGTGGTGCCCACGCTGCTCCTTCAATACCTGGCTACTGGCTGCTGATGGCATCACTCAAACCTCTGTCCAGCACTGATTTCCTCTCTGGGATTTTCCTTCAGGCTGAAGAGAGCGGCTTTACTCAGATGATGCTTTCTCATCTGATGACAGGTTGGTGTGGGTAGAACAAAGAAAGGCCCAGTCCCTTGGCCTCAACATGTTGTTATTTTATTGCTGTTGTGGCTGGGTACCATCAAATTTGTTCCAATTCATTGTACAACAGAAGGAAACACTACCCGGTCCCTCATCATCCTCACAATCATTCCTATGCTTGAGCTCATTGTTGCAGCCACTGTGTCAATCCATCGCCGTGAACTCCTTCCCTCTTCTCAATGCCGCTCAATTTGACCAAGAATGATGCCCTTCTCTAAAAACTAATCTCTTCTGACAGCATGGCCAAAGCACTTGAGACAAAGTCTCCTGGTTGCCTCTAGGGAACGTCCGGGCTGTGCCTCTTCCAAGACAGATGTGTTTGTTCTTTGGGCAGGCCACGGGGCTTTCAGTAGTCTTTGCCGGCACCGTCATTCAAATGCATTGATTCTCCTTCAGTCTTCCTTATTCAATGTCCAACTTTCACATGCGTGTGAGGCTACTGAAAATACCACGACTTAGGAAAGGCACACCACAGTTCTCAAAGTAACCTTCCTGCTTTTCCACACTCTGAGCAGTTTTATGCAGCACATTGACCCAATTCAGTGTGTCCTCTGATCTGACTGCTGCTTCCAGGAGCACTGAGTGTGGATTCAAGCAAGACAAAATCCTTGACAATTTCAGCCTTTTCTCCATTTACCATATGTTATCTATTGGTTCAGTTGTGATGATTTTGGTCTTCTTCAAAGTGAGTTGTCATCCATAGTGAAAGCTGAAATCCTTGATCTGCATCAGCCTGTGCTTCAGGGCCTCCTCACTTCAGCAAGTAACGTTAAGTCATCTGAATACCACAGGTTAATAAGTCTTCCTCCGATCCTGATGGCACGTTCTTCTTCACCTACACAACCTTCTCTGATTTTTTTGCTCAGTATCCAGACTGATCAAGTATGGTGAGAGAATATATATCCCCAATCAACACCTTTCCTGATGAAAACCACGCAGTCGTCCCTTGTTCTTTTTACACAACTGCCTCTTGATCCATGAGTAAATTCCCCATGAGCACAATGAAATGTTCTGGGATTCCCTTTCTTTTCATGGTTAGCTCTAGTTTTGTTAGGATTCACATAGTTGAATGAAACTGGGTTAATACCTCAGTAAAACATGTAAACGTTTCATCTCATCTAAGGCTCAATTCTTCCCTTAGTCTCCCCTGTACCTGCATTGCATTCCAACTTCTTCCTCTCCCAGCCTCGTTTCTCTCACTGCCTTATGTGTCAGTTCCTAAGAGAGCACTTACTAATTAACAACTGGTTGCCCTTGAATCAATTCCCATTTAAAGGGTCCTACAAGACAGAGTAGAACTGGCCCACAGGCTCTCTGTGGGTCAGTTTGTGTAATATTCCTGTTAACAAACCGCCCCATCTTCCTCCTGTGCAGTAGCTCATGAACTCGGACCATTTGGCTGGTGAGTGCACATTCCGGCACCACCAGCGCTCTTTCATGGGTGGAACTTGCACGCCAACATCCAATCAGCATCTGGGCCTATGACAATGTGGTCCTCCTGGGCAATCTAATATTAATTGTGTTTCAAGGCAAGTTAACCTTTCTGAAAACAAATATTTCAACAGGCCATGGCATCTGCCAACATTATAGAAATGAATTATGTATTATGACAAAGATGAGCAAAGCATGGTAAATCAAACATCACTGGAAGACAGCTGTATTTACACACTTAAATGATATTAAGAATACAATAGATTATATGCATTTAGATTTATATTGATGAATGCTGTGTATATTGCATTGTTTACCATAAATGATTTCTTTGTAAATAGGTCTCAATAGGCAATCACTTAAAACAAAGGATTATTCCGTTTCCAAGGAAAATATATCAAGAAGAAAATATTTAACAGTTTGGTAGGTGTATAAAAGAAACAAGACATGAGCCAGGTATTTTACCATTAAGTATAGTGAATAATTTATTTCTTCTCTTTATAGGTTAGAAGCAGGTTATAGTTTTTGAGCAAATTGAGTATGGAAGTAGATCATCTTTAACCTATTTTAAAAATATCATACTGTATTTGGAAATATTTGTACTCACTTGGAGAAGGTATAGGGATTCAGGTATACAACATCTCCGGAGCCAGAGTTTGAAGCTTTTTCGGTTCTATAAAATTTAAAAGCAAATATAAATATTTCATAATTCTACCACACACACAAAACTTTCTAATTATGATCCCTTCTAATTATGCCTATGGATGGCTTGTCTCTTTCAGTCTCCCCATCTGTAAAGTGGAGATAACGATATTTACTTTCCTCACAAGGATGTTAAGACGATGAATTTCATAACGTGCATAATGTACTTTGAAGATGAAAAGCTTCATATAAATGTTAAGTATTATTGTGCATAAATTCATGAGGTATCACAGGTGCACATTTCTGAAGAGTACATTAAAGCTAAAATTCATTATGAGTCATCTTTGAGTTTGTAAGCCTGAATTAAATATAAAGGTGAAAGACAATCCTCTGAACATTAAGCACAGATGGCTTTCATTTTGTTCAGATTTTCCTTGTACATAGGTTGGCATGACTGACAATTAGACAAAGAGTTAAACAGACGTACATTAATGTTTGAATCTCGTGATGTGTGGCTTTCATAGCTGTGTCCATCACTACTGAAATCCTCACTTGTAAAATTTTAATTAAAGAGCACTTCTTTTCAATTGCTTGTTGGCTTTTGGAATGTAATGGTAGTGCTTTAGAATTTCACCCTCATCCATCAACAATACAATTTTGGTCCAGAGGTAAGTGGTTAGAATACTCATGATCCTAAATGTTTCCCTCACTGCCAGAAAAATAAACTCAATTTTCTCTTTTAATGTACTCCTGCATTTCTGAAGTATATATTTCAGGAAAAAAGAACTCCTATTACAATGGGGAAGGCCTTGTTGAGATCCTCTCTAGTCATAAGCTAAATGTCTCTGCTATATTGTGCAACTTTGTGCTAGAGTAATATATTTCAAGGACAGGTGAAAGATACATTTTTGCTTAACTTTGTCTCCAAACATGTGGAATTTTATTCCTGGGAAGCTGTCAGCTTGGAATATTCTTTATTTCTGCTTGGTTTGGTCCCCAAATCCACAGATACCTGGGCTCAAAAGCATGAGCCCAACGTGAAAGCCTTATAGGCGCTTTGCTGGCTTGCCCCTCTGTCTTGGGACCCAAGGTTTGGCTCTGCCGGACCAAAGAAGAGGTAGGCAGTCACAAAAGATGAAAGATTTATATGTCCCAGTTTACCTTTTATGTCCAGTTGTTTGAAATGTAGGTATTTGGAAAGTGGGATGGCCTTGTCTAGATGCAGTGAAGAAAGGCTCCATTTAGGACTGCCGCAATGTGTTACCCTCTTCCCTTAGCACTTTTTACCATTGATAAACAAACTCTTCTCAGGAGGGCATTCAAGCCAGCAATGCACGAGCCTTACTAATAATGAAAAATAGCATTCTCCCTCTTATGAGTAGCATTGATTTGTTTTAAGTGTGAGGGCTGTCAGCTAGCATCGGGGACAAAGCCATTTCCTGAAATAAGCCTTCATTGATATGAAAGCTAATGCACTTCTCGAGATGATGGAATTAACTCCATATGCTCTCCTTAAAGAGGCTCAGACAACAGTCACATGGACGTTAAATAAAAAATAAAGATAAGTACAATCTTGACTCCCCAAGCCATGAAGGCTTCCCCCAGAGCAAGGTCAGAAATGGACTTGCTTTCCCTTATGCACCCCATAATTCGCTATTCTAGGGATGGTATGTCTATCAGAATGTGCTCTATGAGAAATACAAGAAAACCAACATTAACCTCTGGTCACAGAGCTTTTCAAACTGCTGATGGATATGAAGAAAGCTCACATCTATCCAGTGTGAATCCTTCCGTATTTTCCCCAGGAGGGATAAGAGGAAGCAGAGCAGTCTAGGAGAGAACCAGGTTTGGGGGGGGGCACTGTGAGGGGCAAAGGATAGAAAAGAAGAGACTAAATGTTAAATTACCTTTAAAAGTGACGCCTAGAGGGAGGTGAAAAAGAGGCAGGCCTTCACGAAGGTGGCCTGACCTGACGCCATGGCTGCAAACCTGGCTCGAGCGCAGAGCACCTGTGAAGAGGGCGCAGGACCAGGCCAGGCTTTGCTCCGTTGAGTATAAAACCCTAAGAGTGGAACAACTGGATGTAACCTAAGAAGAACTATAGCTTCCATGCACCTTGATTATGGGTCTAAGTAAAATGAAACCCTTGAAACTTTGAGCTTTTCTCCAACTTTCATGATGCTACTCCAGGCGTAAGGATTTTAGTCCAGATTTCAGGAGTTTTGCTTTCTGTACACTGAGTTGTAGTCGATACTGGCGGTTGAATTCTTTGATCTTCATTGATGAGCGCTTTAAATCCTCACTATTTTCAGTAAGCAAAGCTGCATCCTCTGCACATCATGGGTTGATATCGAGCCTTCCTCCAATCCTGATGCAGGGTCTTGCTACAGGCTAGTTCAGCGTGTTCTTTGAATAAGTTTGGTGAAAGAGCAACCCTGACACACAGATGTTCTGATTTGAAAGCATGCAGTGGCCCCTCTTTTTGTTGCAATGATTACCTTACGTGTCTTATAATTACCATTTGTCTCAATGTTATCCAAAGTTTGTTATGACCCACAAAATTGAATGCTATTGCATAGTCAATAAAGCACAAATATATTTTTTTAAAATTGAAACATAGCAAAATCTACATAATAGAGAAAAATGTAAAACTGCTTAATTACTAGAAATGCAGACAGACAGATGTTGGGGAACCCGAAGTGCTCATACCATGCCCTTTATTTCTTTCATATCTTGGCTCTCTTTTGAGAGAATCCTGAACTGCTGCCTCAGTCCCAGACAGTGGTTTCAAAGAGTCAACTTAAATTATGGCTGATGAAGATCCAAATCTGAGAGAGATTTTGGGTATCGATTTAATTTTAAACAAATGCTACTTCAGGGCATCTTATTGAAAACCAAGATACCTTTTTATACATTCCATTTGCATTGAGGAAATGAGAACTAATTGAGTAGTTTGAGTATTTTGCCTTAACAAGATATGCACTTCTTGGTTTTCAAAAGATGAAATAAAACTATTAAAGTTAAACAGATTACATTGTCAAGTGCCTACCAAATTGCTAACAGAAGAAAAAGATAATCAGAAATAACCGACTTCATGGTTTTTCTCATGTCCCTTTCTTTATTTGAAAAGCAGGAATTTTAAAGTATCTATGACTGTGGTTATGGGTTGGGCTGTGAACCATCAGTTGCTCCCTCAGAAGAAGGAGAGGCATTCTCCTCCTGTAACCAGTTACAGTCTCAGACGCCCAGTGCCCTGCTAGCTCGTCCTGCAGAGCTGCTCTGAGTTGGAGCTGTCTTGATGGCAGTTCGATGACTATTTTGCTTTCATGTGCTTACTAATTGAATGGAGAGATCATACTGCTCGTTACATAACTTTCTCAACTCCCCGCTTTCCACTCCCTGTGGTGGTTACGTAATTTCAAGTCAACTTGATAAATAAGTGGAGGGCTGGAGGCTAGCCTGTCAACCCGGTCACCGCGTGAGGATGCCTCCTGGTGGGCATGGTCTTCTCATGAAGTTTCTGAGCACTTCCTCTCTTTCTCCCTGGAGGGGGAGCACTCCCTCTGCTTCACCTCCCTGTTGAAGAGCCACACGGAGAGCTGGACGGGCAGTGGAGCCACCTGCAAAAGCCCTAGAGAGGCTCACAACACCACTGAATCCACAAGGCTTTGCATCCACTGGCCTGTGATCTTCCAGCATTTTGCATCATTGCATGTGGCTGCATGAGTCTGAAGAGGAGTTGATAGGCTAGTATCAGACTTATGGGCTAATATCAGACTGATGGACTCGATCTGGACTGGGCTGGGATGTGTTCTTGACATGCAGTTACTCTGATATAAAGCTCTCTCTTACATACATATGCGTGCCAATGAATTTGTTTCTCTAGTCAACCTAGCCTAACACACCCTCAGGAGGGCCCAGTCCTACAGACCACCCTTCCCTCACCTGTCATCTCCTAATCCATTCAAGTTCCTATGCCAGTAGCCTCCATCAAGTTCCTAGCACTGATTGTATATTAGAATCATGGGAGATGCTGTGAGATAAGACTCATATGTGAATTTAGTCTAAAAGATTCAGCTTTAATTTGTGGTAGCTGATACCCAGGTACTGATAATACTTAAGTCTTCAAGTAGTTCTAAAGTGTATCTAGTATTGAAAGACAGTGCTACTATTCATCAAAAATCACTGCCTGTCATCATAAAATTACTTATATTTTCATCTACTTTTCTGAACCCAGTCTTCTTCCTATTGGAACAGAAACTGAGCTGTTTCCCAAGGAAAGTGTCTTTTCTGCCGTCTTGTTTCTCCTTCAGTACCTGCTCCCTTTAGCACATTCAGTTGATGACCTTGCCTGTCTTATTTCCCTGTGTGAAGAAAAAGCACAATCAGAAGGGATTCCTGCATCACCCAATCTTCCAATCTCCCTGCATCTGTGCCCATCAAGTGGCCTTTCCTGCTTTTAAAATTACCGTATATACTCGTGTATAAGCCTAGGTTTGGCTTGTACATGAGTCAGTGGTACCCCAGTAAGGGCTTTGAATGTTTGTTTACTCACATCTAACCAATCAGAGCCGTCCTATGATGTGGATGGCTCCAATTTGCAGAAGCACCCATAGTGATTCACTTACGCCGGCAGCTGAACTGGTAAGGATGTGTCTGTGGCTGCATTCCGTCTCTCCCCTCTGGTCTCTGTGTTAATTCACATCCTGCATTTCCCACCCTAGGCTTATACTCGAGTCAATCAGTTTTTCTGGTTTCCCAGGTAATAATTAGGTGCCTCGGCTTATACTTGGGTCGGCTTATATTTGAGTATATACGGAAAGTTATCTGACCTTGTTGTGATAAAATAACAACCTTTCAATTTCTGCACTTCCCACTCCCCCTACTCAAGGATTTTTATGCTCCAATTAGCTCCTCCCTGTTCCTGTTGACCTAATGTTCTCTCCTTGTTAGATGGTCCAGATCAGCTGAGATGACACTCAATTCAAATATTATCATTGTAAGCCATGAGTCCTAAGTGGTCATAAGAAAGTGACTGTCTCCCATCCAAGTACTAACCAGGCCCGACCCTGCTTAGCTTCTGAGATCAGACGAAATCGGGCACGTTCAGGGTGGTATTGCCGTAGATGGGTCAGTGAGGGTGCGAGGTAGTACCGATGAAGAACACAGCTTTCCCCCAGATCCTGGATGCTTCCTCCCCCCAACTACCATGATCCAGGTAGGGCTGGATAGGGCAGAGGTTGTACACTGGTACATAAGAGGGCTGGAGGCACAGGGAATCCAGGGTGGATGCTACCTTCAGGACCAAGGGTGTGAGGGGCGATGCTGGGAGAGTGGAGGGTGAGTGATTTGGAAAGGGGGAACTGATTACAAGGATCCACATGTGACCTCCTCCCTGGGAGAGGGACGACAGAGAAGGGTGGGGAGGGAGACTCTGGATAGGGCAAGATATGA
The DNA here is from genome assembly GCF_050624435.1 of Tenrec ecaudatus. Taxonomy (NCBI): domain Eukaryota; kingdom Metazoa; phylum Chordata; class Mammalia; order Afrosoricida; family Tenrecidae; genus Tenrec; species Tenrec ecaudatus. Next base: position 96,115,303 of record NC_134536.1, read on the forward strand.
CAAAATAACGATGTATAAATTACCAAGGGCATATGAGGAAGGGGGGAGCGGGGAGGGAGGGGAAAAAAAAGAGAACCTGATGCAAAGGGCTTAAGTGGAGAGCAAATGCTTTGAGAATGATTGGGGCAGGGAATGTATGGATGTGATTTATACAATTGATGTATGTATATGTATGGATTGTGATAAGAGTTGTATAAGTCCCTAATAAAATGTAAAAAAAAAGAAAAGAGGAGAAAAAAAAGAAAATGATTAGGGCAAAGAATGTACAGATGTGCTTTATACAATTGATGTATGTATATGTATGGACAGTGATAAGAGCTGTATGAGCCCCTAATAAATTGTAAAAAAGAAAGAAAAAGAATTGTACGAGCCCCAATAAAATGATTTTTAAAAATTCAAAAAAAAAAGAAAAAAAGAAAGTGACTGTAACAACCTGTATTTAGGTGAATAGCATCTTTCCTGCCCATCTAAAATGATACTTTGTCATCATTCTTAATAAGACCCTTTCCTGGACCTCCCCGTGATGCCCCGCCCCTCATTGCCTGCACACTGGTACTATGCCTGCTTATGATGAGCCCACGTTGAGAGCACACTGGGCTCCATAGGGCTTTTGAGGTTGTGACCTTTTGGAATCAGGTTGGGAGGCTTTTCTTACTCGGCACTTCTGGACAGATTCCAACTGCATAATGTTCAGTACGTAGCCAAGCACTCAACTGACAAAACCCTACATAATTGATTTTACTTATTCCTCCGCCCATTTAGTCTTGCAGTGTCTCCAAGCCATCTTTTACCTCAGTTCTCCAGTGAAGCATCTTTTTTCAAGGTCCTTGATGTTCGAGACATTGATGCTGTCCATTGACGGTCAATTCTGTTTCCATCTAACTGTATGCCCCGGCAGTATCTGCTGTCCTTCTCTGTTCCTGGAAAAAAAATTGAAAATGGTCTTGGTGTGGAATTAATATTCTTGTATTTATATAAAATGACAGCTCTGTCATACTCATTGTTTTGTAAAAATAATTACAATTATTCTAAGATCAAGAGATAATATTAGAAGGTCCCTGGGAAAATATTCAACATATCATTAAGTAGTGCTTTTATACAAACTTATGTGGGTTAAAAATGGATATATGTTTCCAGTCCTGAAAAATATAAAATGCTACCTAAATTCTGACTGCGTGACTGGCAGTGTATAAATAACCAGACAAACCTTTACCATTATGTTGGGATAGTCATGAAATATTTGTATGTCTAGACTGATGCAAATGAAATTCAAAGTCTGTCTCAAGCAGAATATACTATAAAATAAACCTTCCATAATTCAACTTAGGATAGCTTCAACTTTCTTTGTAATAAGGCAATATTTTTAACATCTTATCTTTAGGTCCAGAATATATTAAGTTATTATGGATGTCCTGAAAGACTAAGATATAAGAAACTGCTCACTGGTAAAGCATGAAAAAAATTCAAGAAATGAAATACATGCATTATAATAATGTAAACAAGTTATTTTTGAAAAATAATCCTTCTAATTAGTTTGGATTTGTGCAAATCTAGCCAGACACATCCTGCAAAGTCAGAATACTTGAACGTTTCTCTTAAAGTAGAAGAGAAAACCTGGCCTTCAGTAATATGGAGAGAACCAAGGCTCCTTGGGATTGAAGTAACCCTGCAGGCTTGCCCTTCTCTACTCCTACCTGGAAGGTAGACTTCAACCTTCAAAGCCGCTGCAAAAGCAGACTCAGCTTGAGTTGGGTGTATTAGGCCCGAGATTTGATAAAGACATGAGGAAAAGGAGACTCATTACATCTCTCATGTTAGAATTTCTTAAAATCTCCACTTCAGTGTCGCTGGTCTCTCTAGACAGTGCATGCTCTGGTCAGATATCATACTTCTCTTTTCTCCCCTCGTCCAAGGTCTTTCAAAAGCCTTGCTCCTTTTTCACCTTCAACTTTGCTATTGCAATCGGAGGACAAATGCCCGGTGGTAGCCATGCAATTGACCTTTCTTTAATAAACTCCAGGTACATTTTCCGAAAGTCTAACCATCCTCCACTAGATTCTGGTACCCAACTCATAAGAGAACATTGATGGCCTCCCAAATTGTGCTCACTTTGCAGCTTTCTAAAAGTTACTACAACTTCTTGGTCCTCGGTTTTCTAATTTACAAATTGGAAATGCTAATACCCACCTCAAACATGGTGTGCAATAAATAAAATCATTCTTACATTCAAATCCCCAAGAACAGTGTCTAGTATGGAGGCTCTACACATGTGAATTTTTGCTAGCTGGGATGACATACATGACAGATATTTGTATGTGTTATATATATGATAAATATATAAATATACATTGAAATACGTACTACATGAAATGTATATGTGTATATAGGGTGTTTCCTGTGCATTATTGATTGGCATTCAAAAATGAAACATAATCAACAATTAAAATATTGATAAAATAAATGATGGTACATCTATCCTATTATGCACCCAGTAAGATGACCTTGATAAATTTTTATTAGGATGAGAAAATGTTCATAATAGTACACAAAGTGAAAAGAGAAATAGCATATATAATTTTTAAAGTAGTATAAAATGATATGCTTTGATCTTATAAAGGGAAAAAAGGTACACAGAGGAAGACTGGAGAAAAATGACAAAATGCTGGCTATCACATACAGGTCATTTTTATTAACTATCCTTCCATGAATTTTCAAAATATCTATAGTAAATATTCTAGACTATGACCATAATTAGAGAAGTAATGATCTTGGGTTTGAGATTAGAATGATAATTGAAATCCTTAATCATCCCCTGCCCTTCTCTGTTACTTAGCACATGAGCACTCTGAAGCAAAGAGCACGTTGGGATGTGTTAAAATGGACAGGGGTTGTGGGGCTGTAGCTGTGGTGATGGGTAAGCCCTCAGCTACTAACGGAAAAACCAGTGGTTTGAACCCACCCCGTGATTCCGTGGGATAAAGACCTGCTAACCTGCGTCTATAGACAGCACAATTTAGAAAGCTTTCTAGAGCTGTTCGACTCTGACACAGGGAACCACCGTGAGCTGAGAAGATACAACACACCTAGAAAGAGCACCATAAAGTTCTCGTAAGCATGATGATGGTCTCAATTTCTACTTCTTGACTACAGGAGCCTTCGGAAAGAAATACTTGACTAAATTTGTATTTTTAAGTATGCCATTGTTGCGAGTTGCTGTGGAATTGACAAAGAAATATGGAGACCCAATGCATAACAAAATGAGGTCTTGCCAGTCCTAGGCCATCTTCTTCATTACTGATATGTTTGAGTCCATTACGGTCGCCATTGAGGATTTTCATCCCCTTCTCTGTCCTTCTCCATTTCACCAAACATGATGTTCTTTTCTCCGGTGATGGGTAACCCCTAACGACAAGTCCAATGTAACCAAGTGAAGTCTTGGAAAATATTCTGTGACCCAAAGGGTTTTCACTGACTAATTTCTAGGAATTAGTCAATATATATATTGAATATATATCGAATTCAAATTATTTAAAGTAATACCAAACAAATTGAACCACCCATTAGAACTCTCCTTTGATGTGGAAGGCATACCACTAAATGGCAATAACACCTGGCATGCATTCTTCTGTACTTGGCAGGCATGGGCAGGATGTGACCAATAGTCACAACACAGACACATGAGCATTAGTAGGAAAGTAAAAGATGTCCACAACACAATCAGACACAAGAGCATTCCTGAAGGACTGTGTCTGGGTTCACAGAAGAGATGTGTGGGAAGTGACAGTATACAAGCAAATCTAGCCAGAACCAAACCATTCCTAATTCAAATGCGGAGGAAATTTAAATGAAGTAGCCATGCCAGTAATTTAATTTTGTTCTTACATTCATCTCTGCTTTTGCCTGGGGAAAACACACATGCTTGCACACTTGAACACACACCTGTACGTGCCTTTTCTCTCTTTTATAACACAATATAGATCTGTGTCCTAGAACTATAGTGAAAGAAAGTGTTGAAATCTATTTTCACTAAAAGACATTCAGGTTCTAAAATGTATTTTTAAAGCACTGAGGGGAAGTTTTTCCACTTCCGAAGGAACACAGAATTAATTGCTTTGGAGCTTGGAAGACTTATGAGAAAACAGCATCAGTTTGGCACCGTGAAGGCCTCAAGATATCAATGATAGAGTTTTCTAGGGTAGCGGCAGTGTTCCCGATGGGGAAAAAATCAGTAAACACAGTAGTACTTAGCACAAAGGTTCACAAACAGTGGTGTTGGTGGCATCAGCATCTTCTCTAGGCACCAGAGATTCATCAAGCATTCAGGTAACTTAGACATGGGTTATACAAGAGACATGGTCATAGCCACAGCCCTCAGAAAGAGCCAAGTGAAGTAGATCAGTATCAAATAAATACCTACTTAAATAATTACCTACAAGTTTAGTAAGTACTCAACAGAGAAGCCAAGAGGCTAAAAGCCTATACACATAGAGAAAACCACTTAATCTGGAGCATGACTGTAGACTTCAGTGGGAACTATGTCTGGTGGCGTATTGGATTACACATTGAGCAAACCAAGAAGCTGCCCAAAGGGAGAAAGAGGAGGCTCTGCTTCCCTAAAGATCTAACGTGTCTGTCCTGTAGCGTTGCAGGGAGCTGGAAGTGAGTTTGGTTGGAGGGTTACGCCTGCAAGAAGGAATTCTTGTGATACCCAGCTAAGTATTCAGCAGCTGACCAAAAGCACAGTCGAGCCCACCAAGGAGTCAGAAGGAAATAAGACCTACTAATCTGTTCTCCTAAGGATTACAGCACAGGAGATACTATCAGGCCATTCTCCTCAGCCGTATAGTATCACTGTGGGTCAGAATGGACGACATCACACAAGAACAACGTATACAAGAAGGAGAGAGTTAAGCACTTGACTGCACATGAGGAGGAGACCCTGGGCAGGGCAAACAGTTAAGCACTTGACTACTAACCAAATGGCTGATGGTTTGAACCAATTCAAGGTACCTGTGAAGACAGGACTGATGATTTTCTACCTGTAATAATAAAATCTATTAAAGCCAAAAAAAAAAAAACAACCACGAGTCCTAATAATTTTATGAGAAACTTAAAAACATAAAAACATAAAAATTAAGCAAATTATGCTCTAAACTTTGAAGTGGAAATATATATGAAAATATACGTGAAAAAGAAGCATTATTTATGCTCTTCTTCCCCCAATGCTGGGCGGGGAAGGAAAGCTGAAAGCTAAGGCCACAGAGAAAAACGTTCCAGGAAGAGAAACGGAAGACAGAGATTCTGAGGCTGCAGCCCACAAAAAAGGCTGGGCAGGCCAAAGCCCAGAAGGAATCTCAAGAGGAACCATGGGGCTGCAGCTCTGCCGGGTGGTCTGGACGGCTAACATGCACAGTTACTGTGTCCTTGGCTTGGCTTCCAGGTTGCCTTCCTTGCTCAGCCCCTCACAGATCCCAGGGTCTTTCTGGACTATGGTTTTGTAGCTTCTGCTTCCCTCGTGGGCTGGTTGCTTATACAGTGGTCTTGGAGGCGACAGCTGTACACTGGAAGTCAGCACAGAGTACCAACTGCCTGTTGAATGGGGTTCAAAAGAGAGCGTTAGAGAAAGAAGTCTTTAAAGATGGGATGGGCAAGAAGGAAAGACTTTTCTTGGTCTGAAGTTGAGGAAGGATTTAGGACAAGAGATGGGATCAAGGGAAGACATTCAAAGTGAGACTGTGTCATGCCATGTCTAAGTCCTCCACCATGTCTAAGACCAGTTCCCAGTGTCACCAGAATCAGCCCTGGCTGCCAACTCGACTGCCCCATTGACCTACTGTTGTGACCTTGAGTCCACCCTTGACCTTTTGGAACCTCATATCCTCTGTAGAATGGAAACAAGTGTCCACCTTGTTTCTCACTTTGAGAAATCAAAATTCAGAGTTCAAATTTTCTTCCTCTAATTTCTCTGTATTCAATATGCTTACAAGTTTAGCATTTACTCTTTGTTATGTATAAAACTAAGCCTTAAAGATGTACATTAAATATCAGTTCTACTTAACCTATCAGCTTAATTAACCTTTAGCTGTGTTCCAATACACGACAAACAGGTCAGTCTCAGCTTACTTTTATTTGCTAATTTTCATTACCTCTGCAAACCCATGTGAAACCATTCAATACAGAATAGTAAAAATATATACCTATATACTCAAGTATAAGTCAACCTGAATATAAGCCGAGGCACCTAATTTTACCACAGAAAACTGGAAAAACTTATTGACTTGAGTATAAGCCTAGGGTGGGAAATTCAGCAGCTACTGGTCAATTTCAAAATAAATATAGACAACAATAAAATTACATTAATTGAGTCATCAACAGGTTAAGTGTTTTTGAATATTTATTTGAAAGAAAAACAGCCAACTAGCTCTGTAAGTGGAAAAGAGGGTCAACAAAAACAATATGGTATCGATAACTTTAAAAGTACCAAAACCTTAGCTCAATCGGCAACCAAGCTAAAACACAAGAGTTAAAATCCTTCAAAACTGGATTCCTCATCATCATCTGTATCCAAACAGAGCTTCAGCTTTAGCTGATGTGAGGTTATCAGCGTAGACACTGTCATCACCGAATTCGCAGTCATCACCATCACTGCTGTCGTCCTCATACAAAGCGCTGTCTCCACTGCCATCCATAGCATGACTAAGGCCACATTTCTTGAAGGCGTGTTGTACCATGTCCTCTGGAATCTCTTCCCAGGCATCACGACCCACTTTGCTATCAATTCTATGTCGGGCTTCATCAGATTCAACTTTTGTCAGTTGGGCTGGACCACATGACATCCATTCATGCCACATCCATTCGCACACAGTCTTTGAAATGTTTATTTAAAGACACAACCAGGGGCTGCAGTACAGATGGAAGCCCACCTGGAATAATGGCCAAAGTCATAAGCATAGTCAACACTGGGTTCAGATGGGGGTAATAGGAAAATTAAAAATAAAATATAGCAATCAACATTAAGTGGGACCCTCACTCGAGTATAAGCGGAGAGAGGCTTTTTCAGCATAAAAATATGCTGTAAAACTCGGCTTATACATGAATATATATGGTAAATAAGCCCAAGTTTAATTTATTGGATAATGCACTCAGGCATTTGAAACATTTGTTGATTAAGATAAGTTTTAGAGAATAAAATGTCTTTAAAATGAAATTTTAATTCTTGTGAAATCCAAATATCTGTGCTCCACAGAGCCCTGTGTGACCTATACAAGCTATTTCCCTAAGAATGTCTTTGAATCTAAAGTCTTGAAGAAACAGGTTTCCTGCAAGTCATTAGCCCCCCATGTTGTAATGGTTACATGTTGACCTGCTAACCACAAGGTCAATAGTTTGAAACCACAAACAGCTGTACGGAAGAAATACGAGGATTTCTACTCCCATAAAGAGTTACAGTCTTTATTTACTTATTTATTATTTATTTTTTAAAATAATTTTATTGGGGGCTCATACAACTCTTATCACAATCCATACATACATCAATTGTGTAAAGCACATTTGTACATTCATTGCCCTCATCCTTCTCAAAACATTTGCTCTCCACTTAAGGACCTGGCATCAGCTCCTCATTTTGCCCCCTCCCTCCCTGCTCCTCTCTCCTCCAAGAACCCTTGATTATTTGTAAATTATTTTTTTGTCATATCTTACACTGTCTGACGTCTTCCCTCACCCAATTTTTTATTGTCCATCCCCCAGGAAGGAGGTTATATGTAGATCCCTGTAATCGGATCCCCCTTCCCACCCCATCCTCCCTCCACACCCCTGGTATTGGCAAGGAGTTACCGTTTTAGAAACTCATAGGGCAGTTCTACCCTGTCCTATAAGTTTTCTTTGGATCAGAATCTGCTCAATGGCAGTGAGTGAGTGTGAGTGTGGTAATTAGTAAAGGCTTTGCTTAAGACATTGTGCTATTTTGAACAATAATCCTTGTATAGTCAATAAGGTCAGACTAGAGCTGTGTCATAGGAAAAACTGGTAACTATCTTAATTGTTTTTCAAAACAATGTTATGTAAAATCCTACCAGAATGCAAATTGCTATTGTATCAGTTTTATTCCCATTTCCCCACCCCCCCATGGAAATGTCCATGAAATGAAGTATAGAATATTTGGAAGTTATTTCTTCTTTGAAACACTTTTGACTCCCTAGTCAGAACGTTACCCTGATCAGCAAAGCATTGAGTAAATGAGCATCAATTTCTATCATTGACTTAACGTGATTTGATTTGAACACCTCTTTCATGTAGGAGGTGATATATAAGATTCACATTGGTTTGTATGTAGATGTGAACTCATTGGAGGTATAGAGTGTTTAAATTTGTATTTAGGAATATGTATATATGAAGATCTGAGACCTTTATTACGACTTAAATCTTTCCCCTTTAAGTTAAATTTTAATGTTCTTTAGAGTTTGTTTTTTTTTTACTTTGAGATCCTTAAAGTTAGGATTTATAGTCTTTTGGGGTTATCTGTTATTCAATGAAGAAGCTAGAACAAAAGTGTGCTCAGTCATCCTGAAAGTCATCAAGACTTAGAATTGTTATAAAAGCAGAAGTCAATTATAAGCATGATTGATTGATAACAATGTACCATAAAGCAAGTTAGCTGAAAAGATTAGCATTCAACTTTTAAAGAGATTTATAAAAGTGTCACAAGCACACAACTTATAATCAATGTCAAGATTTTTCCAAATTTATCAATTGAGTTTCTTTTATGCTTTCAGAACAGTTGAAAAAATGTAATTAATAAAACATGGCAGAACAATGCACCCACCTTTTAATTGGCAACAATTTGAGTGAAGCTCCTCATGTGGGGATGATAGGAACGAATTCCCTTACCTGGTAATTTGTTGTTGTTGTTAGGTGCCGTTGAATGGGTTATGACCCATACGGCCTTTGTGCACGACAGAAGGAAACAATGGCTAGTTCTACACCATCCTCACAATCGTTCCTCTGCTGAGCCCATTGTTGCAGCCACTGTGTCCATCCATCTCTTCTAGGGTCTTCCTCTTTGGGCTGCTTCTTTACTTTACCAAGCCTGATGTCCTTCTCCAAGGACTGGTCTCTACTGAGAACATGTCCTAAATATTTAAGATGAAGTCTCACCAACCTTGCCTTGATACACTCTAGCTGTACTTCTTCCAAGACAGATCTGTTTGAACTTTTAGTAGTTTCTGGTCCTTTCAATATTCTTCTCCAGCACCACAATTCAAACACATCAATTCTTCTTCAGTCTTCGTTATTCAATGTCTATCTTTCACATGCATTTGAGAATATTGAAAATTCAATGGCGTGGGTCAGGCTTATTTAAGTCCTCAGAGTAATGTCTACAAGCTTTAGAGAAGGAAGAGTCAATCCTGTCTCTCACAACAATTTAAAAATTATTTGATTCATAAATATATTTTACAAGCAATTGAAACCACCATTATCTGAATAATATCCTTGAAATGAAACTCTAATGGTTTTAATTTTTAATCTTATTTGAGTCATATGCACATACTTAAGGAGTCCCATATGGCTAGTGAGCCACAGTTTCTGACCCTTCCTCTAAAGAGGTCTTGTGCTCCAGATTCACCGATGCAATGTCCTTTCATCTCTAGACCAGTGCTTCCATGGGGGATCCTCATCTGGCATAACAAGAGTTTTGAGAGAAAGCAAATGAACTAATACCCAGGATACGGCTATAAGAACCAAGTCCTATGCTTAGTTTTTGTTATTTTTTTCTTCCAAGGTTAAACATTACACTGATGAAAAATGTATAGTAATATGGAATTTCAAGAAGGTTTGAAGGAACTTTAGAGATCATTTGACCCACTTCTTTCATGAACCCCAATATCTTTGTCTCCAAGTGATTGTGCATCTTCTGTCGAAGGACATGTCCATTGGTAGAGAATTAAACTCCTTCTTTCTTGTGATAAATCTGGGTGGTATGTGAGGTGTTTCTATTGATAGGGAAAAAAAGGATACACACACACAGAGAAAACATGTGAGTATGTGTGTGCGTGTATCTTCTACCCATAAGCCTCATATTGTCTTAAAGGATCACACAGAAAAGTCCCATCATTTTGCTATGTCATCAAACAAACCAAACTCCCTCCTTACAAGTCAATTCTGACTCACACAGACTCTGTAGGAAAGGGTAGTCCTGCCCCTGTGGCTTTCCGAGATTGTAACTCTTTGGGGGAGAAGCAAGCCTTCTTTTTCTCCAAAAGAGAAACTACCACTGTCTCCCCATTCATATGCTCTTCTCTGAAATAATCAGTCCAAAACGTCCAACTCTCACACCAATGACCTCTAGTCACTCCCATACTTTCTCTTATTTCAATGATCACATTATTTTACAGTCTTAAAGAATGTCATGCAGAAACAAAAAACTTAATGTGTGCTCCAACAAGCACCCCCAAATTAGATAAGCTGCCAGTGTTATTATATATCAGTTAATGTTGGTTTTCAGATAATGGCCTTTCACTATTAAAATTTTAGCAATTTTAGTGTCACCTCAAAGCATTTTTCCCTTATTAGTTTAATGTAGTTTTCTAGACCAGGTATCATATTATGTAGTCATAGATTTCAGCTTTTAGAACCATATGTGAGATATTGTGGTTTTGTAAAATTTGCTTTGGAAGTATTTCTATCTTTAGCATATGTGGCAGTTACATAATCTCCTGTCAACTTGTGAAGGGTTGGAGTCTAGCCTGCCAATCAGATCACAGCCAATGAGGCCTTTGGGTGGGCATGGAACTTCTCCTGAGTATTCTGGGAACTCCTGTCTTCCCACCTGGAGGTGGGAGACACACTGTCTGCTTGGTCTTCAGCCACATGAAGTTCAGCTGATGGAGCTAGAACCCTGAAACTAGACGAGCCACGTGGAAACCCCTGCCAATGCTGAGATCCTTCCACTGCCACCGGATCCACAAGACTTTCCACCCACTGGCCTGCGATCTTTCTGCATTGGGCATCATTGCATGTGTTGTGTGAATCTGAAGAGGAATTTATAGACTGGTATTGGAGATATCGGCTAATCTCAGACTTAAGGAATTGATCTGGACTGGGTTGGAGTTTTATCATAATATACATTTCATCTTTTATATACAGCTCTTTCTTATACACATATAAGTGTCTCTGGATTTGTTTCTATAGTCAACTTGGACTAACACAGCTCATCATTATTTTATATCCTGATTTTGTCATTTAGTTAACATTTACTAAGCATCTGAAATATAGAACACATCAAATTAGGCAGTAAGAATGCAAAATATGATACAAGATTTTCACCGATTTCTATAAATTAAAGCATATAAGAGAATATATAATTATATCTCTAATTGAAACATAGTATAGAGAAAACATTAATGAATTTGTTGGTATACATGTTAAATAGGACAAAAAATTCTAGGAGTATGGCACTGGAAAAAGTCTCACCAATCGTAACCCCACTATTCTTTGTATGCATTAGTCTAATTCAACCCAGAATCATTTAACTGCCATACTTGCCCCTAGCCCAAACTCTCCATTTTAGCCACAAATAAACAGCAAAATAGATTTTATGAAGTACTTTACTAAATATAGATTTACTTTGTAATTCATTAATTTCATATAAATAGATTTTAGAAAATTCTCTACATTTGCAATAAAATACTTATAACTAATCATAAGAGTTCTGGTTGTTATGCCTTGGGTTACAAACTGCAAGGTCAGCAGTTTGAAACCACCAGCCAGGGAGAAATTAAAAGCTTTCCGTTATTTTAAAGAGTTATAGTCTCAGAAACTGAGGGGGCAGTTCTACCGTGTCCTGTAGGGTAGCCATCAGTTAGCATCATCTTGATGGCAGTGAGTTTGGTTTGTAATAACTAAACTTGAAAATTGCTTCTCTTTCAAAGTTTAAAGCATGTCTCCTCAATAAGCCTGTACAGAATATCATTGGTCATTAAAATAAAGAATTTCAGTGTGATTTTTAAAACTCCATCTATTTAAAATTAGATTAATATTTAGATTAAATTAGATTCAAACTTAACTTAATATTTAACAATATTCTAAATCCCTTTCACTTATTTATCAGACTTGAATTATCTTACCATTATCACAATTAGAAAGAGTGACTATAATATCATTGCTAATATCTTTAAAAATATAGGGAAATTAGACATGCATGTAAAGCTAGTTTATTCGATTATATCTATTCATTTAGGATTTTATGTTGGTCCTTTCACAAATATGTACTAGATAATGATTGCTTAAGAAATGTAGATATTGTTGAATAATTTTCTTTTTTTTGACATTGCTCTCATGTCTATGCCAAATTGTGTGTCTGATTTTACGTGTTTGCAAATGTATTTTGAAGTACTCTCATTAGTAACTCTTGTTTGAGCTAAATAAATTGATTCCCTGAGGCCACTGGATAATTTGGGCTAGATCACAAGGGAATGCCAGCTAACTAGCCCAAGCCTAGATATCATAATAATTGAAGTTTCATGTGCTGTACCCCCTCCAACGAGTAATTAATTTGAATTGTTCTTGCCTAAATGTACTATTGTCTTCCTATTAACTAGGAAGAAGTGACCCAAATCAACTTGAAAATGCATCTTTGTATCATTAGATACACACCGTATATTTTAACGTTTCCAACAGAATGAACATGTCCAGCTCCATTTAAAAAATAACTTATTTTAGTGCAGCTTTTCATTTTATTTTTGACCCTAAAACTGAGTTTGTATTGTGTAGACAAAATAAGACACCCTAATATAAACCTTTTGTTCTTTTCTTTTCGAGTTACAGTTGCATCTTCATTTGAAAGTCTTATCTGACACCTTAATGCTTTCCACCAATCCGGAAGGGAAACTTTCACAAGCTTCCCAATCTTTTGCGTAGGTGCTGCCTTTGCGGAAGCCTTGGTGACACCCATTGTTAATTCAGAAGCTTGCTTTGCCTCTTTTGCTTCCTTGGCAGCTCAGAAAGCCTGTTCTCCTTGGGCCTTTCCTAACTTCCGGCTTCCGCTTCCTCTTGACCATTTTATCAGCAGATGCACCAATGATGGCCCTCTGGAACGTGACTGCCCAGCAGGCTCTTTTCTTCTGAATTTCTTGATTGCCCCTGCTTGTGCTTCCTTCTGTGGAGAACGGTCCAGTTCATCTGTGAGCGGCCCTCATGGAAAGGAATGCTGATGCTCATGTTGCATCAAGAAATTGGAAAACCTTTCCATCGGTCCTGGCGTAGCGCCTCCCGTGTCCTAGGTAAATCTTGTACGCGCTGAAACTACACATGGCTTCGGCAAGAGAGGCTGCTCTAAACCTCTTAATGAGACCCAGTAAGTGATAAATACTCAAACTCACCATTCTGATAGGTCAGAACTGCCTCTTTGTGCTCCCAGATGGTAAATCTTTAGGAGAGTGAAAGGCCTATGTTTCTCCCTTGGAGAAAGCAGCCCACTCAGAAAGCAGGACTCCTGAATGACAAGTTCAGTGGAATGGTAATTTTGTTTAGGTAAATATGAGATAGCTTTCTTTTTCAATGAACATGTTTACCTAGATTATTTTCTAGAACATTATTCCTGAGATTTATTAGTTTTTGTAATTCTTTCTTTGCTTCTCCAATTTTCTTTTCTTCACTACCATGGTGGTGGCAGTTATTCGCCTCTCATTTTCCCTTTTTACAATTTTGAACTACTTCTTTGAAATACTGCGCTATTAATATTTTTATAACTTTCTGTTGCTGGAAATTAAACGGAAGATTTTTCTAAGTGGCATAGCAACAAGAAGCCTCAGGAATATGCATGGACTAGATTCTAATCAATTTAATTCTAGAAGGGGGAAAGGTTGAGATGATTTTATTTATAGGATTATACTTAAAATAGTGTAATTCACAAAATCCCCACAAATTCTTCAGTTTCAATCATTAGGAAGAAGGACTCACTGACCTAAAAAAAGGGAAGAAGAAGAAGCCTTTATACTCATTGGAAGGTGCCGTTGAGTCTGTTCTGAAGCAAGGGCCCATGGGCCGCAGAACGAAGCGCTGCTCTTTCTCACACTCGTGAGTGTCTCTCTGGATTTGTTTCTCCAGTCAGCCCAGACTAGCACGATCTTCTTCGTATTAGAAAGGATCTCTGATGATTTGCTCAGGATGCAGATTAAATAAGGCTGGTGAGAGAATGCAAACGACACACACCTTTTCTGATTTAAAACCATTCAGTGTGTTCTTATTCTGTTCACACAACTGCCTTTGATCCATTGAGAGGTTCTGCATACGTACGATAAAAATGTTCTGGAAATCACACTCTTTTTAAGGCTAGCCCTAGTTATTCATGGTCCTCACAGATGAATGTGCTTACACAATAAAACACAAGTAAACATCCTTCTGATATTCTCTGCTTTCATCCAAATCCATCTGACATCAGTAATGGTATCCCTTGTTCCACATTCTCTTCTGAATCCAACTGGAACTTCTAGCAGCTCCCTGTCAATGCACTGCTGAAACCATTTTGGATAATCTTCAGCAAAATTTTACTTGCATGTGATATTAATTATATTGTTCTATAAATTATGCCTTCTCTCAGTTCACTTTTCTGTGGAATGAGTATTACTATGGATCTCTTCCAGTCAGTTGACCACGTAGCTGTCTCCCATGTTTCCTGGCACAGACGAGTGAGTGCTTCCAGGGCTTCACCAGCTGTTGAAACACTTCAATTGATTCAATGTTGACTGATGCCTTCAGTGCAGCTTAACTTTCTTTCAGTACCATTTGCCTTTTGGTACCATTGGTTCCTGAAGAGGTTGAATGGCAACTAATTCTTACTGGTACAGTGAATATATTCTTCCCATCTTTTTTCAGGCGATCTTTGAATATTGCAACTTGAGGTGTGAATTGTTTTTCTTTAGTGCTTTCAGTTCTGGATATACTGAGGATGTTCTTCCTTTTCACCTTTCTAACTTTAGGTTGTTGAACTCTTCGTGGTAATTGACTGCCTTCTGGAGCTTCCCTTTGGAATTTTCTGTTCAGCACTTTTACTTCATTTCTTCCACGTGCCTTAAGTACTTTAACATTAAGAGCAAGTTTCGGAGTCTCCTTTGACATAAAGGTCTTTCTTTTCTTGATTTCCTGGCTCTGTAATGATCTTTTGCTTTCTTCATGTATGTTATTAGTGTCATCTCCCAGCTCATCAGGTCTTCAGGAAGTAGTGTTCAATGTGTCAAATCTGTTCTTGAGATGCTTTCAAAGCCCATCTGGGATGTATACAAGTCATACTTTGGCTTTTGTGAACTAAGTATTACCTGGGAAACCAGAAAAGCTGATTGACTCGAGTATAAGCCTAGGGTGGAAAATGCAGAAGCTATTGGTGAGTTTCAATAATCAAAACAAATAAAAATAAAATTACTGAAAATTGAGACATCAGTGGGGTAATGTATTTAAATATTTATTTTAAATAAAAAACATAAATAAAAGGACAAATCATTTAACATTAGTAAACCAGCACAGTAAATGGAAAATAGGTTCAACAAAAACACTAAGGCATCAACAATGATACCTTAAGAGTACTATTCCCTGAGCTCAATCAGCAACCAAGCTAAAATATAAAGAGTTAAAATCCTTCAAAACTGGATTCCTCATCATCATCCGTATCCCAATGCAGAGCTTCAGCTGGTGTGAGGTCATCATAGATGCTGTCCTCACTGAGATCGCCGTCATCACCATCACTGCTGTCATTTTCATACAAAGCGCAGTCTTCACTGCCATCCGTAGCATTACTAATACTACATTTCTGGAAGGCATGTCGCACCATGTCTTCTGGGATGTCTTCCCATGCATCTCGAACCCACTTTGCTATTAACTCTATGTCAGGCTTCATGAGATTTCCTCCTTTTGTTAGTCGGGCTTGACCAGATGACATCCATTCATGCCACATCCTTCGCAAACGGTCTTTAAACGGCTTATTCAAAGATACACGTCATAGGACATCTCTGATTGGTTAGATGTGAGTAAACAAGCTTTCAAAGCCCTGCAGTGTCAGCGGGGCTTTGAATGAACAGTGGAGAAAAGGCAATCACCCGCAAGATAACGGGTGCTCGTCCTGTTACCTTTGGGGCCCCAGCGAGATGTTATGTTACATCTCGCTGGGGTACCACTGACCTGTGTATAAGCCAAACCCCAGTTTTTCAGCACATTTTTTGTGCTGAAAAACTTGACTTATACATGAGTATATACGGTAGTCATCTTATTTTTTTGTTTCCTTGGAGACTTGACTGCTCAATTTTATATTTGGTCATCTTTTTTTCCAATTGACTTTTAAAATGTCATGTTTCAAGAATATGTATAATATTTTGTCAAATATTATATATATTTTCACATTAAAACCTTGTCTTTAACTGTACACTATTTTCTAATGCACAAGCATTTACATTTATATATAGTTATTAAATAATATATATATTTCAAGTGTAGCCATTGTTGCATTATCATTTCTGTCTTTGGAGGTAAAGGAAAAGGGTGGAAGTTCATACAGTTCATGCAGAAAATACTATTACTTGTTTGCTTTACAAATACCAAATCATTTATAAGTATTTCAGAATGTGAGACTCCAGATTTTCTAAAAGCATGGTGGATGGATGAATTGAGGGATGGATGGAAGAGTAATGTGCAGCACCTTGGAGCTGTAGCTAACAGCCACTCCTCCAGCTGTAGACGTAACTCTCTTGGTGGAAACTGAGAAAGCACATAGGGTAAGTGATGCACATATTATTAGCAATCACCAGATATGGACATATCTATTCTCCTTCAAAGAGATGTAAACAGGAGGAAAACATTTTCTGCAGCACAAACATCTTATTTCCTAAAGGTTGCCACACCAAATATGGGTGACTTTTGAGAATATAAAGTTACTTTCTTGTCACCTTGGCAGCTAGAATTCCAAATTCGGCCCAGCAACAGGATTATGCTTCCTTCTGGTTGCTCTGGAAAAATAGATTTCCCTCTCTTTGATTTCTGGTAACCCCAAGTGTTGATTCGATTTCCTCATCTGGTGTCAGCTTTATCTGCTTCCTTCATCACATGGTGTCTCTCTTCCTCTTATGCATCTTTGATTCTGTGTCTGTGCTTCCACTGCATAAAACGCCAGTGGGATTTAGGATTAAGACTCATCCTAAATGTGTTTAATTGAACTGCATAAAAATTATCTTAAAGCAACTCTACCTATAAAAGATTAGAATTTAAACATGTCTTTTATGGGATATATTGCAACTTATGATTGAGAATTTCATGTTTCACTAGTCCCATGCAGATTAGACTGCAAACGTGCCACAGATATTCCATCTCTTAAAGTCCTTCACGCCCTTCTTCCACACCACCTTTATGTAGCGGAGCTTTTCAAGAGATGTTAGCAATAAGTCCATTCCAAATCCAGCTACTCAAACCTTTAAATGGAGAATTTGGCTGCTCTTACTGATTTGTCCAAGTGAACAGTGACCTCGGCAAGATCACTAATGGCAAATCCAGTAGGCATTTCTGTTCTTGAAGTGTTCAGCCTCTGGAAGACAGCATGTACATTATTGATCAAAGTACTCTTCTTAACGCATGCGCCTCTCTCGGCTTGGGCTCCATACGTCTTCGTTTACCTCCTTTCTTTCAGGAGACTGTTTTTCATCTTTTTCTTGTTTTGTCCTCTAACCTCGAATATTGGAGTTACTCAGTGATCGATCTAAGATACCTTCAGTTTATCTCTACACTGTTTCCAATAGATCATTTCACATTGTTTTAAATCTTCTGATTCCCAAAGTTCTATTTCTAGCACAATGTTCTGTCTTCCTTATGTACAAAACAAAAGAATACTTGACTTCCCTGCTTCGATGTCTCACAGGATTTTCATGCTGAAAATTCCCTAAGTTGAACTGCTGAGTTGATTTTGAAATTCTGCTGAAGAGCTATCAGTGCTCTGTGCATGTGGCTGTAGTTGAGGAGCGCTGGAGGCACAGCGGCCTGTGTATTGAGCTAAGTACCTCACTCACACCAGCTGTTCCCAAACACCAGCTGCTCTGCAGGAGACCGATGGGGCTGTCTCCTCCTGTGAAGATTTGAAGTCTAGAAAACTGAAAGGGGGGTTGACTCTCTCCTGTGAGTTGGAATCAAACTAGATGGCAGTGAGTTTGTTTGAGACCCTGACTTCCAAACTTCAGCAGCTGCAAACTCGGGCTGCTGAAGGTGGCCCTTCCTCGTGCGATGGACTTAATGACGACACTGAGAAAAAACAAACCTCACTGCCTTCCAGTTAACTCTGACACAAAGCAACCCAAGAGGACAGACTAAAGATGCCCCTGCGGGTCTCTGAATCGGTACATTTTCATGGCAGTAATAAGTTTCACCCTTCTCCCACCGAGCAGCTGGTGGGTCAAACTGCCGATCTTGCTACAGGGCAACCTCAGTAAAGATGGCTAGGAAGCTGTATGTCAATACTCTGCTTCTTAAGCTCCTTAGGGAGCTCTAGTGTCCCAGTGGGTTAAGTGTTGACTCTTAACCACAGAGTTGTCAGTGAAAACCCACCTGCTGCACAGGGAGAAAGACAAGGCTCTCTGTTCTAAGGATTTACAACCCGGCAACCACTAACGAGCAGTTCTCCAATGTCTTATTGGGTGGCTATGAGTCAGAATTGGCTTAATGGCAATGGCATTGGTTTGGGTTTTGGTTACCATTGGCTGGGATAGCTCTTGATCAGTTATGTGAATTCCCATAGTTCCCCAGCATTATTTAGAGCAAAATGTCGTCATGATGTTGACCCACACACTATGCACTCTAAACTGGCTTCTTTGTCTTTCTCATTTCTCTAGTAAATTTGAATATTTAAAATATTTTCTAAGATTATCTCTGAAATACACTTTCTTATATCATTGTCTCACTATCTGTCTACTTCTGGGGAACCCAAATTAAATATGCTCCTAGTTGACCCCATCTGAATAAATGATAGCAGCCTGTATGCACTACTCAATCTAGAAATATGAAATTCAGTCATCATTTCTTTCACTCTCTCTCCTCTCTCTCTAAATCCTACATGCTAGGCCTCCAAGTGCATATCTAGTCAACTCATCCATTTCTGTTTATTACAGAAACAAACACTGAAACACACACCATAATCTTATCTCAGTTCCTTGCCGGGTTCTCTAAGTTTTTGTCCACCCTCTGTCCTTGCCCTCATCTGGACCATTCTTAGACAGACACTAGAGTGATCTCTTTATAGGCTCATGCCATCAATACATCAGAGCTAAACACTGGCTGGTCCTGTGCTTCCTCACAGTGTTCATGTGCTCTGCCCATCAGTGCAGCCACGGGACAGTCCGTCTTTCAAGCATGATGTCCTTTTCCAGGGGCTGTTCTTTCCTGATAACAGGTCCGAAGTACCTGAGTCCGCTCTCACGTCTATGGAACATTCTGTCTGCACTTCTGCTGAGACAGGTCTGTTTGTGCTTCTGTCAGTCCGCGGGCTTCTTCACCTGTATCTTATTCAAATGCATCCATTCTTTATGCACTTCAACCCCTGCCTTCTTTCTCCATTGTCTGGCTTGCACATGCATATTGAATTACGATTGTTTATATATTAAATTTTCATATGGATATATTTAGATCTTTCAATTCTGTTCCATTGGTCTATTTGTTTGATGTGTCCTTTTTCATTATTTATTTGCATACATAGCATCACAATTTTAATAAAATAATCATAAGACAAATTTGGCTATATTTGAATATTTACTCCATATTTTCTAGAACATGAATTAATCATTTATATTCTTCCTTTAAAGAACTATTAGGAATATTATTATAACTTAATTAAATGTATATATCAGTGTTAGAGAATTACAGATTTAAAAATTGAAGTGATATTTATTATGTAGATCCTTTGGGTAAATTATAACATTTTTCCAGGTTTTCATCATTAAAATATCAAAATCATAAACCACCAAGTTTCTTTCTTATTATAGCCACCTAAGGAACAGATATTTACACATTGCAGCCATATATAAAAGCAATCTGTGCACAGGGAAGAAAAGAACCAATATGAAACTGGTTTTCACCAAATAATTGCTGTTGTATATCTAATTTTTAATATCATCTTTCTATATTCCAAATGACTCTGTTACATAGAAATTTTAAGTATGTTGATTGCTCTTTACATAAATAATAGTACAATTTAAGTATTTCAATTGTATTTTATTTTCATCAAAATAAGAGCACATATCTTAGTACTTTGAGGTTTTCTCTTGTATTTTTTAAGTAGGGTTTTATTATTTCCAACTTCATGAATATTCAAGTATTCTGACCACATTTATGTCCACTAATTTTTCCTTAACAATAAAGCAGAAGATCCCCCAAAACTTAATCTAATAACTGAAATGATATGATCATTGCAATTAAAATTAACTGCACAGTATATATGTACAGATAATGCCCAAAATGTGCGGGTTTTCAATATGTATGCAATGAGCAATGTCCTTACACGTAATATCTCTTCATACAGAATGAAAACAATTGCCAGCCCGGGGTATATAAAGCAGTGTTCACACACTTATCATTTCTGCTATCTCCGTCACTTGCCAATGTAGAAGAGTAAATTAAATTGCCTCCCCCCACCTTTTTTTTTTTAATTGGCACGTGATTCACATATCGGAGAGCTGGTGGTATGTGGTTGACGAGTTGGGCTGTTTGTTAACCATAAAGTCAGCAGTGGGACGCCACCAGCCTCTCTATAGGAGAAAGATGAAGCTCTCTCTTCCCCTAGAGTTACAGTCTCAGCAACCCACAGCAACAGTTCTACCCTGTCCTGTAGGGTCCCCGTGAGTCAAGATTTGCTTGATGGCAGTGAGTAATTCACATATCATGCACTTCAATAGTTCAATCAAACTAAGAAGGGCTTTAGACGATTTTCATATTTCTTGTAGTTATTGTTGTTATCTCCTCCTTCTCTCTAACCTCTCTTGCCATACCCCCAGTAATTATTAATCCACTTACTCTCTGTAGAGTTCCCTATTCTGGATTTTATATTCAGAAAAACATACAAAGCAAAATCAAGAAACAAATAAATCCCAACTATAACTGCAAAATATAAGAGATAAAACCTTAATCAATAGTAATAAAAACTGACACAACTTTAAAGTGGATCAAAATGGAGATCAAAGGATAAGGTATTATATTTTGAACTAAGCACCTCTGCTGTGATTGCCGTTACAATGCTCTCTGATAGCAGAGCTAGACACATCCTTCCACTGTGGTCAGAGGAGAGTCACAGGTTTAAGTCACGTGGGGCCTGGGCAAATGGACTTGGGCCTTCCACAATCATCCACAGCATTCTGCAAAATGGGTGTTCACAATTTAAAAACTAATGGCGTTCCCTTCTCCAGATTTGGATTTTATTATCTACAGTCCTTGGATCACAGGCTGGTGTGCTTCTTCCATATGGTCTTGGTTGATACCTCACTTAGGTGACTTCTTGTTTGAAGAAAAACCTTTAAGACAACAAATGCTATTCTTTCTGACAGCTGGGCCCCATCCGGTGGTCTCCACCACACTTGTTAAACTACCCATACTTCAGTGAGCTCTTCATGAGAGCAAGAACTGAGCAGGCACATGCCATACGATCAAATTGTTCTCAGATTGGTGTTAGAGTTGAATGTGAATCCCAAATCCATTCATATATCTGTGGTTTGTATATGACTCTGGCTCACTTTAGAGACATCATTATCAATTTTTGATAGAGAGTATTATCAATCATCCCCCCTGGGGCATAAAGTAATTCTATTGATTATGTCATTAATGTAGCCATTGATTTAGAATTTAAAACACTGTTGAAAATGGAAGTTATACAAATATAGGCCAGCTTCAGACTACACTACATGAATTGTCTTGTACAAATTAAACTCTTCAGTGACTGGGCTCAGCTTTCACAAAAAATAGGGATTGGTGATAGGGCAAAATTTTCAGTAATATGCATTCACAAAGGCAGTACCATGCCTACTGTCATTAGAAAGCAAGGAGAGCATTAAATAATAAATATATGGTATTCCTGTACAACCATTCATTGGATAGCCTCAAACCAAGAAATCCTAACCCAAATACAATGATTGCTAATTGCTTAGCTTCAAGGTAGTCGTCATCGGCATCTTCTAACACTCGGGCTTGTCAGCCTTAACTCCAAGAGAGGACATCCATTCCTTGAATCTTCTATAGGTAGTTTGAGGTAAAGCCCAGTTTACTTAGTGGGGTGTCCACATCCAAGCCTTCCTGTCTTGCCTATGAAGAACATTGTGAGCCTCCAAAGGACAGCATCTAAAGTCCTGCAGGATCTGGGTCTCCAAGGGATGCATAGAAACTAATTCAAAACTGTCCACTTAGAAACATAGTACTGGGAATAGTCTCCCTTTGGGGTATACATAGCAATTGTTATGCTTTGGTTGTTTTTGATTTAACCACCAACAGAAATGCAATTGGCTTCTCCATGACATACATGCCCTTTCCCTCATCTTGACTTTAATTTCCAGTAAGTTTTGCTTATCATTCTTGTAGGAGTGTCTGTTGATATGGGGCAACCTCAGCAATAACTTTTATAGCAGAAACCAAATAGTCTTGTCCTTTGCACTCTATCTTGAAAACTGACCCCAGCTTAGGTGAGCTGTCCTGTGTCGAAGTGATTTTGAGATAGACACATAAAAGAGATAAGCCTGTTTCATGAAGTCTGGACAGGCTTTCTACCTTGTTGGGAAACTGGATTATGAAATCACATGACCTCCTAATCTTTGTGCAAGAACCTTGCCTTCTTCTTAGTGTTTATCCATAGAGTAGTGGACTAATACAATATTTTGTCCTTTTGTGATTGACTACTTCACTCAGCATAATGGTTTCCAAGTCAATCCATCAGACATGATTTTTGTAACTTCTACTAAAAAAGATTAAATGGGGCCACACATAAAGGTGTATTTTCTGTTTTCCTTATGGGACTTGGGAGGAGAAAGTGGGAGAAGGTGCTTATAGATTATAAGATTAAATTGTAAGTGTTATCAGAGTTAATTATGTTAAGTTACAAAACCTTGGAACTTAAAAAGTGGAGATCGGTCCATTTACCCATCCTGTGGGATATAAAATGAGCCCTCTGGGGCGCAGGAAGGGAGAGATCACATTACCATCAAGACAGAAGAGTAACAAGTGGAGTACATCATTTGGAAGCTGAGATCCCTGCATGCTGGACCTTCTTGATCTGGGAAAACAGAACACTGGGAGTAGCAGTGATATAGGAGCAGCAGAACCAAGATCCAAATCACAAGACAGAAAGATAGGCTTTCCCAAACACAGGGCAAGTAAAGCTGAATGCCTTCCGACAGGAGGTTTGCTTATGGAATGGGATGCCTCCAGGCACTTAATTAAGGAAGCTGGTTTTGCTGACCCACAAAACTAGAACTGAGTGTCTTCACACTAAGGCTTATGTGTGAAATGCCTTTTGGGCACTTATCATTGCCAGTACTTACACCGATTTGTAATATTGTCAGAGCAAACAAAGGGCAGGCCAAGAGAGCTAGGACCATAGGGAAACCTGCCTGTGGGCATGGAAGAGAAAGGGCTGATAAAAGAACTGTGTCCCGAACATCTCTGATTTTGTATTGTAATATATCAAATTCCTTACTAAACTCCAAAATCATGAGTGTGGCCTGTGAGTTCTGTATGATCATTACAGTGACATTTCAATCCCAGTAGAGAAGTGGAGAGTGCTTTGAGAGGGATGGCTGGTGTCTGGATTGCTAAAGAAGGTTGAAAGGTGATGTGGTAATTATATAATTGGTTGTCCATGTGAGAGGATTAAGAGTGAAGGGGTGGAGTTTACCCTGTCAATCAGATCGCAGGTTGATGACCTCATTTGGAGGTGCTAAGGAGATAAATAGCTTGTTGGAGGCAGGACTCACTCTCACTCCCTGGGAGACATTGCAGCTGACAAGACATAGAGAGCTATGCTGGTCCCCTGAGCTGGAGTGGCCATGTGGAGACCCTGCTAGCAGATCCATGGGACTTCCCAGGCACTGGCCTGCGATCTTCCTGCATTTGGTTCCATTGCATGTGTTTTGTGAGTCTGAAGAGGACTTTATAGATTGGTATTGACGTATGGGCTAATATCGGACTTGTGGACTTAATCTGGGCTAGGATGTTTCCTTATTATATAATTACTCATTATATAAAGCTCTTTCTTATACACATGAGTGTCTATGAATTTATTTCCCTAGTCCACCCAGACTAACATAGTTGGAAGCAAAATCTGACCTCCCCATCATAGGGCAGGCTTAGCCTGGTATGTAGTTGAGTTCTCTTTCTCCCTTGGGAAGTCAGAAGAGGTCTTACACTCTCTCACTCCATGTCTTTCTTACAGCTATCAACTAAATCTTGAAAACAACACACCTTGAAAATGACAAAATTTGGAGGCAAAGCCACTATTTGTACCTGCTATTTGCCACACTATATTGCATATAAAACCTTTTTAATAATAATAATAAATAAAATCTTGGGCATTATACGCATCCTTGCCTTCAAGTAACTTAGAGAATCTTTAGGTTTCTCTGGTTTTTGTATCTCTGGGCCTCTGTAGAATATATTGACTTAGAAGACTTGACATATTACTGTTAAAACTAAGTCTTGTTTTTCTATTTCCCTAGGTCTTACCTGCCAACATTTATAGATGTTTTCTTTTGTCTTCTTTTGTTTTACTTTGGAATGACTTAACTTGTGTGTAGTTATGAATGGCCCCAGGACCCTGACCTTCTAAAATGCTGGTGGTGACTGATTAGGTCCCAGGGAAGCTGACAGGCCTCTGTTCCACCATGGAGGCCTATTCATTCATGGATGTGAGGTTGTCAGACGCAAGTAAAAAGGTGACATAAAGTGCTGCTCAATTGTTCATTTCTGAAAGGTCTTTTAAAAATAATTATTTTATAGACGTTTGTGGATTATTTGATTATAAATTAGTGAACACACTCACTTACCTTCCTTTGAAACTCAGAGAAATATCTTATTAATAGTAGAAAAGGAGCTTGTATGGTCTACTAAGCAGTGATTGAATAATAAACAAAAAATTTTATAGTCCACTTCTCTCACTGTTTATATTAAAAGCTTTATAACACTTGTTTACCATTCTTAAAATCAAAATTGAGACTTTATTAGTGGTTTAAACCCACCAATAATACACATATTAAAATAAAATGAGCTAAAAAATGTGAGAGTGAGTTGCTCCATGACCCTTCTGTAGTAAAACAACCAGAGCCGGTACAAGTTGTCAAAACAAACAAGCAAACGTGCAAGGCTTCTGATGTTGTCCTGTGGGACAACAGCAAGTGACGATACAGGTGTTCAAGAAAAAATATATTTACTCTTGACACATCCACTCTGTGTGGGCATGGCTTAGAAGATGGAGTACCCTCTCTCCTCAGCCCCTAGTGGGGTCTATGCTTTCTTCATAAGATAGGGAGGCCGCGATGATTTCTCATCCCTGTGTGGTCATGTTAGCCCAGGTAGACTAGAGAAACAAATCCACAGAAACTCATGTGCATAAGAGAGAGTTGTTACATGAAAGGTAAGTGTTCATTAAGAAAGCATCGCAACCCAGTCCAGTCCAAGCCCGTGAGTCTGATATTAGGCTGTATGCCTGATACCAATATATAAAGTCCTTTTCTGACTCATAAAACACATGCAATGATGCGAATGCAGGAAGACCACAGGCCAGTGGGTGGGAAGTCTTGTAAATCCAGTGGTGTTGTGAGCATCTGAGCGCTGGCAGGGGTTTCCACGGCTGCTCCAGCTCCCAGGGCTGCATTAGGGAAGGTCTGTGGGGCTTCTCCTCAGGGGTGTCCCCACAGGAGTCAGCCAAGGGGGTGAGTAAAGAGAGGCAGTGTCTCCCACCTCCAAGGAAGAAATACAGGAGATCCCAGAACTCTCAGGAGAAGGCCATGTCCACACAGAGGTCTCATTGCCTATGATCTGATTGACAAGCTAGACTCCACCCTACACTCTTCATCATCAAATTGACAAACGATTATGTAACTACCACAGTGGTGCACACAGCAAACATGTGGAGAACCTTGCCTAGACCACTCTAGTCTCCTGTAGCCCTACGCTTGCCTTTTCAGACTTTGTTTTTGCCCTTACATCAAAAGGAAACAGTTATTTGAAGATGCTCATACTGCTATTTCAATTTGTTGTAAATAGAAGCAAGGGCCTAATTCTTTGGGGGAAGGATTTAGAGAGATGGAAACGCCACCGTGGACGTGTATAAATCTAGAGGGAACATATATTACAAAGCAATCGCTTCAAATTATGGTATTTCGTTTAATGATTTTATTGCAGTACTTTTCCACTTACACTCACATGGCATATATTCAACGAATTAAATGGATCTATGCTGAAGGATTCTGGTGGTGAAGTGGTTACGTGGTAGGGTGCAAGCCGCATGGCCCTCAGTCTGAACCCCCCGGGGATGCACAGCGGGAGGAAGACTGGGCTCCCTAAGCTGACAGCAGTGCCAGTCTCCTAACTCACAGGGGCACTATGCGGCTGCGATGACTTGACGACAGTGGTTGGGGTTTGGTTTTGTTTTGTTTTTATGCTGAAGGAAGGAAACATGTTTCATACAATGCAGTGTTTCATACAATACAGGCTATGACTAAAGATATTTAAGTTTTAAAAAGAACTAAATGGAAATTGAGGAGTAGAAAACCACTAAATCAGAAGCAAAGATTCTTTCTTTCCCTCTCACTAGTTCCCTGTGCTGTTACCTAAATCATTAAAGTGCCGTTTATAAATGTCTGAAAGTCCCACTGCCCCAAGATAGCAATGATTGTTTGAAAATGTCTAAATTTATTACTTCATTTTGTAATTATTTGGTGACCAGTCCAAAGCTGACAATTTGGAGTAGTAACTCAAGTTATTACTTTTATATTTTATGAATGCATAACTACAGATTTATGGTCTTTTAAATATATTGCCATTATTTTTCTTTAGCTCAGGAACCAAAGTGGCACAGTGGTTAAGCAAACTGCTGCTAGCCTAAAGAACAGCAGTGAAAATCCACCAGGCACTCCATGGGAGAAAGTTCAGGAAGTTTGCTTCAATAACGATTTGTAACCTGCACACCCTGTGGTTTCCATTCTACTCTTTCCTAGAGGATCGCTGTGAGTTAGGATCAACACAACTGCAGTAAGTTTGGGGTTTCCTTAACAAGAAAGCGGGAAAATCAAATAAGTCAGGTGGGTGAGTAGGGGATATTGACCATGGCTTATTCTAAATATAGAATTGCTTCACCGTCTATTAAAACTCTTTCTAATTCTTCTGTCTCCTGAATTTCCTAATGAGAGAAGTATTTGTGATATCATCATAGAAAAAGGCTGGCATTAAAATGTAATGTTTGTTGGAGTTATCTGAACAGCGTTAATGCCAGAGATTAGAATATTTTTGCTATGTGCATTTTCCTGAGTGTTTTGTTTTAGAAATTTAAAAAATGCAATTTAGAAAATTTAGAACCAAATGAGTCAATTTATTTATCTCTCATATTTAGACTGCCTAAAGTATTTTTTCTAGAAAAAAATCATCCAATTAATTTTGTTTCCAAATTTATTAAATTTTCTGTTGAACAGAAATATGAAAATTATGTGCACTAACATTTCTCTTATTCAGTAATTGTCAAGTTACTTTTTTTTAAAGGGGGAAAACCCAAAGCACTAAGTTGTCATGTGTATCTTTCCCATCCCAGAAATTAATGGAGAGTCAGTTCTATAGGAATCAGATTGATTCATCCTCACAGGACCCTGCAAATGAGAAAACAAAACAAGTGGAGTTTGCAAGATCTTATATATGAAGTAGAGACACTGAACATTTACCTTAGTTACATTTAATATCCACTTGGTCCTTCTGTGTTAGTCTGGATAGACTAGAGAAACAAATCCATGGACACACATATGTGTATAAGAAAGAGATTTATATACAAGAGCAATTGAACATTGAGAAAACATCCCAGCCCAGCCAGATCAAGTCCATAAGTCCAATATTAGCCCAAATGTCCCATACCAATCTATAAAATCCTCTTCAGACTCAGGAAACACATGCAATGACACCAAATGTAGAAGAGCACAGGCCAGTGGGTAGAAAGTCTTTGGATCCAGTGGCATTGTAAGCATCTCAGTGCTGGCAGGGGTCTCTGCATCAGGGTGGGTCCATGTGTCTTGTCAGCTGCTGTATCTCCCAGGGTGTGAGCAGGGAGTCTCCCACCTCCAAGGAGGAAATACCCGATTTCCCGGAATTCTCAAGACAAGGTCATGCCCACAAGGAAGCCTCATTTGCTATGATCCAATTGACAGATTAGACTCCACCCGTCCACTTGTAATCCTCTCAAATTGACAGTTACATAACTACCACGCCTTCCTTTTGCAAAGAATGTTTTTGAGGATTATTCTCTTCAGTTTGGAATGGCTGACGACTGTCCTTTTTAACATCTAGTAAGTGATGTAGACTTAGAGACTTGTCACACCCACGCTGTCTGGTCCACTGGGGCTGCCAGCAACCCTTGAGGACGGAGAACTGCTGCCTGGCATCTCCCAGGATGTCCGTCTTCAGAGAGGCAGGTTGCCTCCTCTTCCTCCCTTCCAGCAGCCTGGTGGCTCCCACTGGGGAGATCCCACTCAGTAGCCGAGTGCTTAGCCCGCTGTGCCACCGGGGCCACTTAATTTGCCACACTTCCTATAAATCTATGGAATGCATTCACTCACTTTGTATTAGTTCTTTCCATGCTTGAAAGTATCTTATGATGGATTTTTTTTAAACTTTCTGTCACCGGGTAAGCACAGAGAATTCAAAGCCAGATTATCCAGTGTAAATGTGTAGGTCTGACACCTACTCTGTCACCCATCTAATTTGTACAATATGTGCACTAATTTTCTTTTCAGTTGTCATTGAATGCATTCTGATGAATGGCATTGCTCTGTGTTTCAGAGTAGAATCGGGGTTCGTAGCATTGTGGGGCTGTCACCTTTCCGAAGCACATGGTTAGGCCTTTCTCTGGAGGTGTTTTGGGGTGGGTTTGAATTGCCCAACTCTCAGTCAGTGGTCCAGGGCCTAATGATTGGTGCCATCCCAGGATTCCAGAGATGCCAATCGCCCTGTCTTGTAGAGTGAATATAAGGAATAAATGGACTGATATTTAAAGTGTTTAAAAGATAATTACTGATGCATTACTTGCTGCATCTTTCTTAAAACACAGATTACTCCATGATTCTCAAGTATAAAGTTTATTTTAAAATTAGTTTAGTTTAAATCAGCAGTTCTCAGCCTGTGGATTGCGACCCATTTAGGAATTGAACAACCCTTTCACAGGGGTCGCCTGATTCATAACAGTAGCAACTTAACAGTTGCGAAGTACCAACAAAAATAATGTTATGGTTGGGGAGTCACCGCAACGTGAGGGACAGTGTTAAAGGGTTGCAGCATTAGGAAGGTTGAGAACCACT
Source organism: Tenrec ecaudatus (assembly GCF_050624435.1). Lineage (NCBI taxonomy): Eukaryota > Metazoa > Chordata > Mammalia > Afrosoricida > Tenrecidae > Tenrec > Tenrec ecaudatus. The sequence goes on from NC_134536.1 coordinate 96,144,849, forward strand.
GCTTTAAATGATCAGTGAACAGGACATTGAGCTACATAAAATGCCATTATATATACAAGAGATTAACAAAGATTCTTGTAGTTCGAAACTACCTTCCTTGTCTATAAAAATGTTCTTTTTTAATTTCATGTCCCATTATGGAGGCAATTGGATTTCCAAAATTATGCTTTCTTATGCTTTGTAAACTCTTTTCAAAATATTTTTTAAGCTTTTAGATCCATTTGTCTTAGGGCAGATTAAAAATCATGTAAAATTTGGGTTCCCATGTCGGAGAGAAGAGGAAAGAGGGACGATTTGGGCTGGTTCATCCTGTTAGAGCTAACATAAACGAAAGAGAGTGAAGAGGGCGCTTCACTGACCTAAAGGAGCCCAAGTCAATCCACCCAGCTTCTCTCCGCGCTCACATACAAAGTTAGTAGGAGCAATCGCCAACCCCATCTGAGAACACCTATAAGGTACGAGCAGACTCATTCACCAATCCCCTTGTACCTGTATGTGCACTACTCCCTTTTCTATTATTTGCATGGCTGAGATTGTGGTTCTACTTCAGAGTTGATCATCATGGCCCCATTGAATTTTTGCTCCAATGTTGAAAACAGTCTGCGTTTCCTTCTTGTTGGTGATAATTATGACAATCATGACAATGTTTATCCGCCTGACATAATGTTTCTGTTAGGTCCAGACTGATTGGACGCTGTTGACTTGCTATAGGAGAGGAACAGTTTCCATGTGGCTGTCATGTCTGTTTAGCTGATTGAGCCGAACAGATTCATAAAGTTCTTATTTGACCCTACTCTCACGCTCTGGTGGCACTGCCAAGTAAGCTTTGACTGCTAACCAATAGGTTCGTGCTTCAAATGAACCAACTGTTCTGGGGCAGATGGAGAAGAAGAGGCTCTTCCTTCCCATAAATATTTACAGCCGTGGATATCCTGTATAGAGCTGATATGAATCAGAGTGGATGGCAGTGAGTTTGGGATGTTAATGCAAGGAAATGCTCAAGAGTTTTCCATGACCTAAAAGCTGGACATGTGGCAAGTGAAGGTGACAGTGATGAAGAATGTGTTGCAAGTAGGGGTTCCGTTCGATCATTTCAAAGTGAAGAATAACTTACATAGCACAAAAGAGCAAGTACAGGTTGTCTGTCAATTGGATGTTCAAAATCAGGGACTTACTGTAACAGGGTGATATCAATCACTTACTATACACAAGTTCCTTTCCCCTTGAAAGAAGAAAAGCTCAAATGATTTGTTTAGTCCAGCCAGGTTTGACAATGCAGTCACTATATCAAAACATAGAACCCCAGGACTCAAAGGGCAAGGAGTGTTCATTTTGTTGGGCAACATTCTCTTCCCAGCCTAATGCAAAATGTTCCGTGAAAAGAATATAATGAGGATCAAGCATAGAAAAAACTATATATATATACATGTGTATGTACATATGCATATATGGATATTAATCATTAAAGACTCCAGTTTTAAGAGTTATGATTTCCTCAATTTTGCCTACTGTTCATTCAAATGCAAAAGCCTCCATTGTCTGAATAAAGGCCCCATGTGAGCAATCTTGTCACAGTTCATGTTTGTCTGATTATTGCCACCCTGATTTAATTAGCCTCCGTAGAAACTTCAGCGTGCAGTTTCACTAATTATGTAAGACTGTGGGGGTGATTATTTATTAAAGATTCTAATATTCTGTTTCAAATATTGGTTGGTAACTGATGAAAATTGCAAATATTAACAGAAACAGTATGAAGCCACAATAGTGGTAATTACAGTGTTTGTAATTGAAACTTACATAAAACCGTCTCTCAACAGATGCATCCCAGGATGTATTATATAATATGGTCTGGAACCATCGTTTTCCAATTCTATTTGAGCATCGTCTTTTTTTTCTTTTTGATGCATGCAGTCATCCAGATGCTTCTAACTTAATAATTTTATTACACATATGCACGTTTCCTTCAAACCATGTTCTGAACGTTTCAAAATAACACTGCCATCAAAGGAAATTGTGCTCCATGAGAGCGCAGACGAATTGGCTCAATGTGAGACACTGTCACTTTTCAAAAGAACTTTACAATTCTATAGTAAAATTGATAGCTGACATTTCAAAGCTGGAACATAATGGCATTATCATCAGAAATTCGGGATCTATGAGAATCAAATGAAGGAAAGTTCACTGAACTTTTGAGTTTTCTTCTTATTGTGGAGAGTTTGTACAGATTTCAATATTGAATAGCAGATGACTTGTGGGTAACAACCCCTCACTGTTATATAACTGTCAAAATGCCTGAAAGGAATCGAGCAATCATCTTCTGTGAAAGAATCCTCATTTCAGCAAAGTAATACAGATATAAGAAATTAGCTGTCTCTGTGCTAGGCCCATTTCCTAAAGACTGTTATTCTTACCCTGCGTATTCTATTCACAGTGACCTAGAATAGAACTAAATAATCAATCCATTGATATTTATGGAACACATATATAATTGGAGACATTATATAATAAATGAGATACGAGCATAAATAAGTATAACCTAATTCATTCTAAATAGCCCACTAATTTATTGACAGAACATTTATAAATATAAGAGCTCTAAGTAAGCATAAGGAGTCCTGGTGAAGTAATGTTTACGAGTTGGGCTGTTAACTGCAAGGTTAGCAGTTCGAAGCCATCACCCACTCAGAGAGAGAAAGATGGGGTTTTCTGCTCCCATTAAGGGTTACAATCTCAGGAGCTCACAGGGGAAGTTCTGCCCTGTCCTACAGTGTCCCTATGAGTCTGCATTGATGACTACTGGCAGTGAGCTTGAAATTTGAAGAAAGCATAGCTATTTTATTAAATAGTTTGAACTCTGACACAACAGAAGGAATCCTCCTGTGTGACCACCAAACCTGCTGCCAGATCTCCTTTTCTCACATCTGGATGAATCTTCTAAACACTTTGAAATAAGCAAATAGTCCCATTGTAGGGTACAGGCATACTTCATTTTTAAAAGACATTTCTTCATTTTCATGATCAGACTCTTGTAATCAACAACATGGGTGCAAAAAGGAAGAAACAAAAATAGTATGTTAAAACCTTTTGTTGGAATGCTTTACACTTTCCATACGTCCCAGTTGTGGCCATTCGGTGTGATAATTCTGAATGACAATATCATCTATGGAGTTTTGGTCATCGAAAATTACAAAATAAAACCCCTCTTCTTGCTGCTGCCTCAGTCAGTCATGAGTTCAATCACTTCGATTTTCCCATATTGCTCAAGATAGTCTCATAGGAAGTGCCCTTCATGTATTCTTTGATGCCGCCAACAAAGATCATTTTTACAGTGAAGTGGGCACCTGATCTTTGACCAATAGACTCTCATCTATTGCTTCAAAGCTCAACCTTCCAATGAGGAGTTTCCACAGCTGTTCACGTGCTTGAGGAGACTCTGACATGGATAGGTCAGTGATGAGGGGACCTCACAAGGCTTCTTCCTCAGCATCCACAAGTCATCCACGTCTGCAGGCAGATCTCATTGTATCGTGTCTCACTCATGCTGCCAAAGGTGACCCAACAATGCTCAAAATTAGAGAACAATATCAGTAATATCACATGCAAGTAACATTTTGCTGAAGATTATCCAACAACGGTTGCAGCAGTGCGTTGACAGGGAGCTGCCGGTGGTTCCAGCTGGATTCAGAACTGGATTGGGAATAAGGGATATCACTGCTGATGCCCAATGGATCTTGGCTGAAATAGAAAATATCAGAAACTATTTACGGTGTTTCATTGACTATGCCAAGACATTCAACTATGCGGATCATAACAAACTAGGGATAACCTTGAGAAGAGTGGGAATTCCAGACACTTCATTGTGCTTGTGTGAAATTTGTACATGGATCGTGAAGCAGTTGTGTCAACAAAACAAGGGAATGCTGCATGGTTCAAGATCAGGAAAGGTGGGTGTCAAGGTTGCTTCCCATCACCATTCTTATGCAGCCTATATGCTGAGAAAAGTATCAGAGAAGTTGACCTTTATGGAGAGTGAGACATCAAGATTGGAAGAAGCCTTATCAACAATCTTCTATATGCAGATGACACAACCTTACCTGCTAAAAGAGAGGAGGACTTGACAGATGAACATCAAGGATTTCATTTTTAGTATGGATGACAACTCCATGAAAGTAGACCATAGTCCTCACAACTGGGCTGATGGGTAACATGATGATAAATGGAGAAAAGATTGAGGTTGTCCAGGATTTTGTCTTGCTTGGATCTGTAATCAATGGTCATGGAAGCAGCAATGGAGATCTAATGATGCGTACGGTAGGCAAATCTATAGCACAAAATCTCTTAAGAGCTTGAAAAGCAAGAATGTTACTTTGAGGATTAAAGGCACCTGATCCAAACCACGAAAGTAGGATAATTAAGATCAAAGAAGAATCTATGCATTTGAATTGTAGTAGGGGCAAAAAATACTGGAACTACCCTAAACTGTCAAGTTAACCCCAAATATCTGTCTTGGAAGAAGCATAGCCAATATGCTGCTTAGAAGCAAGGATGGTGAGACTTTGTTTTGCATCATTTGGACATGTCAGGGAAGACCAGTCCCTGTAGAAGAACATCAAGCTAGATAGAGGGGCAACCAGAAAGCGGAATGCTCTCAAAGAGATGGACTGGCATGGTGGCTGCAACGATGGGGTCAAACAAAGCTACAATGGTGAGAGGGCACTTGACTGGACAGTGTTTTCCGTCCATTGTGCATAAGGTCACTTCAGTTCCAATTGACTCGATGACACCTGTTCATAGCAGTAACAGTGGGGAAGTTAATAGGTTACCACTAGTCAGGTTCTACAAACAGTAAGGATACAGTCACTGGTCCACGACAACACATCTCCTCAGCCAGCAGCCAAGTCTGTCTCTATTCCTGTCTCTCCACTATGTGGCCCTTTGACTGTTGACTCCACGCGCTTGGAAGGCAGCCAGCCTGTCCCTCTCCCTCCCAGTCCTGCAGTCGCGGCACTGCTCTGCTGAGCGCTCACCCACCATCGCTAAGCCTTGGGTCTCAGAGGTCTTGAATGTGCTCTTCCCCACGGTCCGGATTTCCCTCCCTGATGCTACTTCAAAGATGGCTCATCCAAGGGGGCCGTGCCGAAAACGGACCAGTCTTCTCTACTAGTGTTTCAACTGTCTTATTTGCATAGCCCCCCCCCCCAGTCATTTTGGGAATTACACTGTTACAGAGACTTGGGAAGTAGATCCGTTAAGAATGCCGCTCAGCCACAGTGGCGTTCACGTTATTTCAGTGGTCAGAAGCAAAACTCTCTATCGCCTGCCTTTTTTTCTGACATTTTACTTGAGCAGCCAAAATTCACGCACCTCTGCCCCTCCAATAGTGATAGTGCAGCAAGCACGCGAAGCATCTTTTCCACGAAGGTCCCAGTTATTGCAGAACACACAGGGCTCCTGTCACTAATGTTCAGCTCCATTATTAACAGGGGTGAGGCTTTTTCTTTGTTAATCATTTTATTCGGGGCTCGTACAACTCTTATCTCAATCCATACATCCATCCATTGTGTCAAGCACATTTGTTGCCATCATCATTCTCAAAACATTTGCTTTTACTTGAGCCCTTGATATCAGCTCCTCATTTTCCCCCTCCCTCCCCACTCTCCCCTCCCTCATGAACCCTTGATGATTTCTAATTATTATTTTGTCATATCTTACACTGTCCGATGTCTCCCTTCACCCACTTTTCTGTTTTCCATCCCCCAGGGAGGAGGTTATGTGTAGATCCTTGTAATTGGTTCCCCCTTTCTACCCTACCTCCCCTCTGCCCTCCCAGTATGGCCACTCTCACCACTAGTCCTGAAGGGATCATCTGTCCTGGATTCCCTGAGTTTCCAGTTCCTATTTGTACCAGTGTACATCCTCTGGTCTAGCCGTATTCGTAAGGTAGAATTGGGATCATGATAGTGGGGGCAGGAAGCATTAAGAACTAGAGGAAAGTTGTATGTTTCATCATTGCTACCATGCACCCTTACTGGCTCTCCTCCTCCCCGTGACCCTTCTGTAAGGGTGTGTCCAGCTGCCTACAGATGGGCTCTGGGTACCCACCCTGTACTCCCCCTCATTTACAATGATAATGATTTTGGGTGAAGCTTTTGAGTAATTATGATTTAATAAACATTCAGCCGGAATAAGACATATGGTTCTCACCTCCGTACAGACAACTCTGCCAGGTTTGCTTAAATATGATTAAGTCCTTTCATTTTTAAAATCTCTCAAATAAATATCTGACCCTCTATTTTACAAGTACATTGTGGCATGTGGGAGTAAGTGGTAAAAAGATCAATGACCTGTAAGTAAACAAAGGCTGTTACCTTTAGTAAATCTCCATATATGAATTCAGGAACTCTGTTTAGAGTTTAGAATACTGATCATGCAATGTTTTCAGCTTTGATGAATTAGATGTAATCTGTAGATAACGCAGAGCATTCTAATGAACACCTATTATAATAAATAGGTGTAATTAAAAGAGAGGTTTCTTAAGATACATCACAGGAGATAATTTACATAAAAGCTAGTGAAGCTTAGGTTCTAGCCATCTCATTTACCTTCCAAGACTCTTGCCTTATTTCACATTTATAATTTTATATTTTTTCATTAAAATTCCCCTTCCTAGCATCCAATTGACACACTATAGAAGCTTCATTACCCACAAAACTCTTATCTACTGTGGAAAAATGTAAGCCCATTAGCGTGAGAGATGGGAAAGTCACCACGTGAAATATTCTGTAAAAGTTGTATAGGCAGAAAAGGAAACTAAAGGTATCTTATTATAAGAAAACAGAGAGATAAGTAACTTAGATGTTCAAGGAGACATTTTAAAAGTAATTAGTCTCATTATAGAGCCCACAGAGACCCTGAGTTTTAGAGAACTCTTGGAAAAATCAGATTATGTGTGTATATGTATACATGCATAAGTACATACATTCATTCGTGTGTGTGTGCGCATGTATCTTTAGGTATCCTCAGCAAGTGAGCTCTGACTTACAACAGAAGGAAACACTGGCCATCCTCACAATTGTTATACTCGAAACCATCTTTGTAGCTATTACGTCAATCAAGCTTTTAAGAGTCTTCCTTTTTTTTTTTTTTTTGCTGAACCTCTACTTTAACCAGCATGATGTCCTTCTCCAGGGACTGGTTTCTCTGATAACATGCCCAAAGTACGTAAGATCAAGTCTTACCATCAGGGCCTCTAAGAAGCAGTCTGGATGTACTTCTTCCAATAAAATTCATTCATTCATCAGAAAGTCTATTGTATCTTTAACATTCTTTGTCAATGTCATCATTCAAACATATCAATTATTCTCCGATCTTCCTTATTCATGGTCTAGCTTTCAGGTATGAATAGGACAAATGAAAGTGCCACGGCTTGGGTCAGGCACACTTTATCCCCAAAGTGACACCCCTAATTCTGAACTCTTTAAGGAAGTTGTTTATAGCAGATTGGTCCAATGGAATGATTTCTAGTCTCCTGCTTTCATGGACACTATGGATCCATGTAAAATTTTAAATCATTTAACAACTTCAGTCATTTCTTTGTTTATCATGATTTTGCTTCTTGGCCCAGAATTTTTATTTTCTTTATGTTGAAATGCAATCCATACTAAAGGCTGTATTCTTTGATCATCAAGTCTTTCTGTACATTATTACTGGTACAACATTTTGCTCCAGGGGTAGTATTTTAAAAATTGATTCCTACATGCCTGTTGACACGTGTTAAGTTATCCTGGTGGTGTAGTGGTTATGCATTGGGCTAAGATATGCATGGTCAGCAGTTCAAAACCACCAGAAGCTCTGTGGGAGAAAGACTGGCCCTTCTAATGCCATAAACAGTTACAGTCTCAGAAAGTTGCGATGGGTCAGCATTGACTTGATGGCAGCAGGATTGATACTTGTTATCAGAAAGAACTAGTCCTTGGAGAAAGACAACGTGCTTGCTAAAGTTGAAGGTCAGTGAAAAAGAGCACACCTCAGTGACAGAAACAAACTTGGAGATCTATGAAATAGTTTTGCAAGGGTGACGGCATTTTCATTGCAAATACATGTTTTCAATAACATAGATAGGAACAACACAAGTGGCACTCACCAGATGGAGAGAGAGATTTTGGAAAAGCTTGCTAACATCAACAGCCATTATAAGGTCATGATCTGACTATAGAATGGAGCATCAATTGCTTGTGTGTAAGTTCAGGCTTAACCTGAATAAAATGAAAACACATTCACAAGAGTCAAAATTCAACTGTGAGCATAGCTCACCTGAACAGAGAGACCATCTCAAGAACACATTAAGGAATATAGGAAAGAAAAGATAGGAAAGAAAAGATTGATGAGGATGTCAGAAGGGACTTTGAAACAGGCTCTCAACCATAGAGCCTGTAATATGGATTGCATTCCAACATATATAAAATAAAAAGAAGAAATGATGAAATAAAATTTAAAAGTATTTTAACAAAATTTTCAAATATCTGGAATTAGAAAGCCAGAAAGGAAAAACGTGTCACGAATCTCAAGCAGAAAGAAATGAAGAAAACCGCCAAGGCTTGATGGGCAATAGTAAAGGATGTTACAGGCAAAACACTGAATGTTGCAGGAAGCATCAAAAGAAGATGGGAGGACTAACTAAATTTAAAAGCACGGATCTATAGTCACGCATGCTAAAGATAGCATATGATCAAGCCGACGGTACTGCAGGAAGATGGTCTAGCTGCCCCACAGGAACAAATGAGAAATGAGGCTTCAGAAATGCACAGAATACCAATCGAAGGTTTCAACCAGTTGATGACACAATGGAAGCGCTCACCTGTGCTAAGAAATTTGGAAGACAGCTACCTGGCTGATCAAGTAGAAGAGATTCATATTTTTGTTTGTTCCAAACAAAGATAATCTGCTAAAAGGCACACATTTCATTACTATCACACATTAATAATATATCTTAAAATTTATTATTAATGGGGAATAGCGTTTTAGGAAATAAAATATCCTAAACTGATGCATTACAATTTTTCAACTTTCTTGAATACTATATTGGAAAGTGGGGAAAAGACAGGAGGAAAATATGAGACTTCAAGCAACCAGACCATAATAATCCTAGTTAGGTTGGTAGCATACTGTATGCTCCATGTGAATACTTTCTCATATGTTAGTAATTTTCTTTATTCAAAGTATATATCCAGTCATTGTTCCAAACATTTTTTTCTACATGGTCACCTTAACATTGTTTCCCCTTCACCCCACCACAACCACTGTACCCCCTCCCTACCACAAAACTGTTATTTGATTTACCGTCTCTGTAGGTTCGTCAGTCCTGGGTTTCATACACCAAAAAACACAAGAACATATCATACAGCTTCAAGAGAGTGACCCCCAATGACCTAACTCCTCTGAGCTATGCCCTAGGATAACCAAAAATCAAACAAAACAATAAAACCAAACATACGGAAAATTTTGGAAACCACATAAGGTCCAGCATGCATCACTGGGGGGAATCTGCGGACAAATTTTTAATTGTTCAGGTCAAATTTGTGCCTTTGTCTCTTTCTAATGCACTCTGTTTAGAGGTAGTTCCCTGGAGGCTTATGTCCCATGTAGTTCCATAAAAAAACTCTTGGGCTTCCACTGTCACCCATAGCCTTCTGCAAAGCAAATTATCACAATTTAGGCTCTGAGACCTATTCCCCCTTCAACTTCAGATTATATAATTCACAATCCTTTGGTGACTCATGATGGTGTACTTCTTCCATGTGGACTTACCTGACATCTTACTGAGATGGCTGCTTGTATGTAGACAAGCCTTTAAGATCCCAGATGCTATTTCATGTGCTACCTGGACACCATCTAATTTGTTCACCATCTATGTTACCCATATCTTCTGAGTTCCCTTCATGAAGGCGAGTATTGAGCAGGGCTGTGATGTTAAGAACAAATTGCTCTTAAATTTGAACTAGGATTTAATGTAAGCCTAAATCCCATTCCTGGATCTGTCTATCCTGGGAACCCAGATAGGGTGCCGAGGTGGGTGGGGCACTGAATTCTGGATATTCAGGGTACACAGCATGCTCTAGAGACTGTACCAGTGACAGCCCATGCAGGAACTCCACTGAGTAAATTGACTCTACCTCACACCTGTAACTTGAGGACTTAAGTCAGAAAATCCATGGTGTCTGAGGCAGCAGAAGACAGCTGTACCAAATTTGGTGAACTGTTGGTAGGTGAACAAATAAGTCTTGCTACACCAATGCCCTATACACTGTACTAAGATATGGATTATTCTGGCAAACCTGTGACAGTCATTCTGTTTTATTTGGATTTTGTTTGTTCATATTAGGTGTCTCTCAGAGGTTCTATGTCATTGGGGGTTACCCTTGTGAAGTTGTAATATATGTTTTTCTGTGTTTCAGTAAATAAAACCCAGGATTAATTAACTTATAGGGGTCAGAGGGGGTTTAGGGGAGGGTAAAAGGGAGATAATATCAAGCAATCCAAGAAGAAAAAGTGTGTTTGGAAACTGATTATGAAAGCGATGGTATAATTCTGCTTGACATGATAAAACTTGGGAATGGCACATTTGTATTAAGTCTCAAGTAATAAATAACTTAAAAGAACAAGTAATATTTCAATGAAGGTTATTCAACAATGATTTTGGGAAGTTGCCAAAATTAAAGATGGATTCAGAAGAAGACATAGAAACAGGTATTTCATTGCTGATGTCAGATGGATCTTGACTGGAATCAGAGAAAATCAGACATATGTGTACTTGTATTTTGCAGGCTATGGAAAGGCATTTGACAGTGTGGGTCATAAGAAACTGGCTAAATTGAGAAAAATGAGAATTTCAGAATATTTCATTGTGTTCATGAGGAACCTGTACGGTTTTTCCAACAGAATAGAGGGATACTGCATAGTTTAAAATCAGGAAAGAGATGCAGTTTTAGCCTTTTACCATATGTCTTCAATCTTTATGCTGAACTAATTACATGAGAGGCCAGATTATATGAAGAAGAATTCAGGAGGGTTCCCTTGTGGTGTGCGAATGAAACAATCTTGCCAGCTGTAAGCAAGGATGACTTGAAGCATTTTCTAATGAAGATCAAGGTCCAAAACCTTCAGTATGGATTACAAAATAAAAAATTTTTTCTGACTAGATCAATAGATAAAATGATAAATGGAGAAAAGCCTAAGTTAAAGGTTTTGACTTTACTGGGGTCCACAACCAACACCCATGGAAGCAGATCAAGAAATCCAATAACATACTATTGGGCAAATCTGCTGCATAAGACCTCTCTAAAGTGTTGAAGAACAAGGATATCATTTTGAAGATTAAGATGCAGCAAGCCGTAGAGAGCAAATGTTTTGAGAATGATGAGGGTATCTGAGGTAGTTAGTTTATTGTGCCAACCTGGTCAATAAACACATGTGGGATTAATTGAAGGGCAGAGGGATAAATGGCTCGGTGAGCCTCACCTTTCTAGTTCTCGGGTCTCTTGCTTTCTGTTGGTCAGACCACAGTGCAGCCGCCTTTGCCAGTTCCCTGCTTCAGCTGGCAAGGCTGACTTCCTGTAAGACATCCCTGAGGAGAAGCCACATGGACCTACCCCGATGCAGCTCTGGGTGCTGGAGCAACCATGTGGAGACCCCTGCCAGCATTGAGATGCTTACACATTCACTGACTGAGCTTTCCTCCTGAAATTGGCATCATTGCATCTGTTTTGTGAGATGGAGGAGGACTTTGTGGATTGGTTATGGACATATGGGTTAATGGATTCATGTTGGACTTGTGGGCTTGGCCAGCACTGGGTTGGGATGTTTTCTTGATGCGCACTTAATCTTTATATAAAACTTTCTCTTATACATGAGATTCTGTGGATTTCTTTAAAGTACCCAGACTAACACAGTAATGAATGTACAAATGTGCTTTGTGCAATTGATGTATGTATGGATTGTGATAAGAGTTGTATGAGCCCCCAAGAAAATGATAAAAAAACAACAAAAGAAAACAAAAAAGATGCACCAAGGCATGCTTTGACATTTTCAATTACCTACCCTTATATGCATGTGAAAGTTGGACAATGAACACGGAAGAGCACCAGAAAAAAATGATGCATTTGAATTATGGTGTTGGTGAAAAAAATCTAGAAAAGTTCTGTGGACTGCCAGAAACCCAAACACTTACTGAAAGAAGTACAACCAGAATGCTCCTTCGTTGCTTTATATGGTTTGACTTTGTGTCACATACTTTGGATATGTTATTAGGAAAGACCAGTCCCTGAAAAAGGATACCATGCTTTATCAAGTATAAGGTCGGTGGAAAAGAGGGTGGACATTATTGAGATCGACTGACACAGACGTTGCAACAATAATTTCAGCGATAGTACCAATCGTGGTTCTCTGCCTGTATATCCTGCTAGTTGACCTGGTTGTTGCCATAGACCTGCAACATTACCACTCCCTTTGGACCCACACAGCTTTGCACCAACCAGCCTGAGCTCTTCCTGAATTCCGCATCATTGCATGTGGCTGTGTGTGTCTGAAGAGGGACTTGTGGACTATTATCTGACTCATGGTCTTGAGGAGGACTGGGCTAGGATGTTTTCTTGGTGTATAATTACTTCTTGACATAAGGCTCTTTCTTACACATATACGAGTGTCACTAGATTAGTTTCTCTACTCAACCTGGCCTAACACAGGGGCCAATTCAATAGAAGCCAACAACAACCTCAATGAATTAAACAAACGAACAAAACCCCCATGAAATTAAGAAGACATGCTAGTGGCCGTGAAAGCAAGGCATGCAGAATGCCTAGAAGAGAAGTTCAACGTGGGATCCCTTTTCTCTACTTCTTATTTTCTTACCACCCAGAGCACAAGCTCTCCCTCCTCACTGTTAGTCAGCTACCCTTCACATCCGAACACCTCGTTCCTGCTGCCTCCAGTGTTTTCTTGAAGATAAACTAAACCTGCCTGATTTGGATGTTAAAATGACTTTTTGTAAATTGAGGTTTTAAATGATTTTTTTAAACAATTTATTAGGGGCTCATGCAACTCTTATCACAGTCCACACATATACATACATCAATTGTATAAAGCACATCCATACATTCCCCGCCCCAATCATTCTCAAAGCATTTGCTCTCCACTTATTAATTTTTTCTGGAAAAACAAACAGTTGTGAGATGGCGCAGGACTAGGTAATTTTCCTTTGGTTTTCCTTTGAAGCCAACGTAACGGTACTGAGCACCCACCACCACCGCCTCCAAGGATGGCTGTAATAATCAAATACTGTATACGCAATCTCTCCTTGCAAATCATTGATGTGTTTTAATTGGTCCTTCTTCACGAACACTTTTTTTAGGTATCTTTTGCATTAGGCAAACCTCAAATTTCAGACAAGAGCTTTTACTACGTGTGTCTTCAAATTGCATTTGTACTTGAGTTAGAACAAGTCCACATAGTTTACATTTATACTGACCTTCATACAAAAAAAAGAAATCTGATGGCACTGTCCGATAACTGCTAATTGTAAGGTCAGCAGTTCAAACCCACCAACTCATCTGGGGGAAATGATGGGGCTCTCTGCTCCTGTAAAGATGCTTAGCCTTGGAAACCCGGTGTGAGTACTTGACTAGGATTCAGCTCAATGGCAGGGTATTTGTTGTGGGGTGTTTGTACACGGATCCCGGATGGCACTGTGGTTAAGCATTCAGCGGTTAAGTAAATGGTTGACTGAACCCATCAGCTCCTTCGTGAGAGAAAAATGTGACTATTTCAATAAAGATTGGCAGCCTTGGAAACCCATCGAGGCAGGTCTACTTTGCTCTGTGGTGTTACTCTTAGTTGAAATTAACTTGAAAGACAATGGGCTTCAGTGCATGAAAAGGCTTATAGCCTTACCAATGATTGGAAACATGTAAGGGCAGCAAGTGAAGGTAATGGTGATGAACAATATGTTTCCAGATGGGGTTTCTTCAATTGTTTCAAAGTGTGGGCAAATTACATAACATTAAAGAGCAAGTCAGATGTTTTTAGACAGGAGACTTCCCATATACAAGTATAGAAGCCAAGAAATTATTTTACATATATATGTATATATATGTACACACACATATGTAATTTAATCTAAAGTGCTTATCTTTTCACAAGTAATTACCAAGTGTATTTCTTAATAATAAAAATTTGTGTGATCGCTTTGATATCATACTATTATCTTCATAATCATTGTTTTTCCTTCTTATTCTTTCCATGTTCCAATTTCTTGTTCATGTTCTGACTCAGTCTTTCTATAGCAGTTGAAAACCATCCTGAAACTTTGAAAAGCAATTTTGTTTTTGTTTTTACTTTGCATTTATTTTTCTTTGGACATTACTATTTGTTCCATTAATGTTTGCCAGGTAGCTTTCAATTTGCTTTGAAATGGTCCCCTCTGATAGATGTCTAACATTTCTTTCAAAAATAATAATGCTCATGTGTCACTCTATGTTTGTTCAGTTTTTCTGTTTATGCATTACTGTTGCCTACTAAAATCTCAGCCAAATGTGGTTTCTTTAGTGTACTTTGTGTTCACAAGAATTAGAAGTCTGAAGGTCACAAAGGCTCTCATTGTACTGTGCTCATCCAACATCCTGCTGAAAATAAGACAAACCGTTGTGTCAAAGCAGAAACCTTGAACCAAGCAGTCTTCACAGTTTCATAAACACACCACTCTTCCAATCCATCAAATATTATCTACTTTAATTTGGTTTCCCAGGTCTTGCAAAATGTTTTTTGACAATTTACATTCTAGAGATGACAATCCATGAATTTGGAGTTTGCCGGTAGCCAGGACTATCGGCCACCTGTTTGTCTGTCTGTTTGTAATACTGTGGTGGCTTGTGTGGAAGTTGTCACCAGTCATTCAAATGCTACTGGAGTTCCTAAAATGTACAGGTTCCAGCAGAGCTTGTGGACCTAAAACAGACACCGTGGAAGGAATAGAATGCCTACTTCTAAGAAATTAAACACTGAAACTGTATGGAGCAGAAGCAAACCATTGCAAGCCTCATGAGAAGCAGACCGTTGTCAGAAATAGTGCCAGAAGGTGAGTTCTCTGGCTGAAGACACACAAAAGATGACTGAGCAAGAGCTGCCGTCTCACGTTAGAATTAGCCATAATGTAGTAAAGTCTGTGCGAGTAAAGCTTTGGGGACTTTATTTGCAGATGGGACATGAGTAAAAATGAGAAGAGACAGCAAATATTAATTAATAATAGGAAATTTTAATGAACAAAGTATTAAATCAGGAAAATAATAAGTAGTAGAATGTGAATGGAACCCTGAAATGCAACATTCTAACCATTAGTGAGCTGCAATTGACTGGTACTGGCCATCAGAATTAGAAAACTGTATGATTTGCTATGCTGGGAGTGAAAGAACAAAGAGGAATGGTGTTGCATTTATTTTCAAACAGGACATTTCAAGATCATTTGGTCTACGATAAGATTATACGTATCCATCTTCAAAGAAATCCAATCACTACGACTATTCAAATATATGCATGAACCACAGAAGCTTGTGATGCAAAAGTAAAGAATTCCACCAATATTTTCCTTCTGAAATCAATCAAGTTTGCAATCAAGATAGTTTGATAATTACTGGCAATTGGAGTGCATAGTTGGAAACAGAGAGGAAGGAATCGGAGTTGGAAAATTGGTCTTGGTGGTAGAAACACAGCTGGAGATCACATTGGTTTTGCAAGACCAATGGCTTCTTCATCCCAATACCTTTCATTAGCAACACAAAAGATGACTATAAACTTGAATGTTTTTACATGGATTACACAGAAATCAAATTGTCTACATCTGTGGGAAGAAACTATGGAGAAACTCAATATTAGAAGTTAAAAATGAAGCCAGGGGCTGACTGTGGGATAGACCACGAAGCTGAATAAAATTAAAACAAGGTCACAAGAGCCACAGCACCACTTTGAGCCTATGCCACCTGGATTTTGAGGTCATCTCAACAACAGATTTAATGCATTGAACACTAATGACGGAAGACCTGATGAGCGGTGGGATGACGTCAATAGTACAATAGACACAAAGAAAGCAAACGCTCATTAAAAGGTCAGGAAAGAAAGGAGAGAGAAAAATGGATGTCAGAAGAGACTCTGAAACTTGCCCCTAATCATAGAGTCTCTAAAGCACATGGAATAAATGGTGAAGTCAAATATCTGAACAGAAAATTCCAAAGAGCAGCTTGAGAAGATAAACGAAAATATCATATTGAAATTGACAAAGGTCAAGAGTTAGAAAACAAAAAAGGAAGAATATGCTAAGCATATTTTAAACGGAAAGAACTGAGGAAAAAATTCAAGACTCAAGTTGCAATGGTTAAAGATCCTTTGGAAAAAATACTGAATTATGTAAGAAGTATCAAAAATGGAGTGTACAATAACTGCACCAAAAAGAACAGGTCAACACTCAACCACTTTAAAAGGTAGCATATGAGTAATAATCAATGGCGTTGAAGAGAGAAACTGGAATAACTGCACTGAATGCATTCTACAAAGACAAGCTTCCAGGAATTGATAGGAGCTCTATGGAAATGTCTCCACAGGCTGAGGAAGCACTGGAAGCACTCACTCATCTCTGCCAGGACATTTGGAAGACAGCTGCTTGACAACTGACTGGAAAAACAAAACAAAACACCCCACCATATTTGTACCGATTCCAAACGAAGGTAATCCCACAGAAAACTCAGATTATAGACTACTATAATTGATATCACCTGCATGAAAAAGCTTCCTGAAGATTATCCAACAATGGTTACAGCAGTGTATTGACAAGGAACTGCCAAAGGTTCCAGCTGAATTCTGGAGAGGCCATGAAACACGGGATCTCATGGCTGATATAAGACGGATCTTGGTTCAAAGCAGAGAATACCAGAAAGATGTATACTTGTGTTTTATTGACTATCCTCAGAAATTCAACTGTGTGCATCTTAACAAACTCTGTTTAACCTTGAGAACAATGGGAATTCCGGAACTCTTCATTTTGCCCATGTGGAACTTGTACTTGGAGCAAGAGGCAATTTTTATGAACAGAACCAGGGAATGCTACTTGGTTTAAAATCAGGAAAGATGTGCATCACCTAACTTTTTCAATCTATATGCTGAGCAAGTAATCAAAGAAGCTGGCTTATATGAAGAAGAATGTGGCATCAGGACTGGAGGAAGGCTTAAGAACAACCTGTGGTGTGCTGGTGACATAACCTTGCTGATGAAGATCAAGGATGGCAGTGCTCAGTGTAGATTTTAACTCAATAAAAAGACCAAAATTCTCACAACTGGACTAATAGGTAATGATAAATGGAGAAAGGGTTAAAGTTAACAAAGATAATACCTTGCTTGAATCCACAATCAATGTTCAGAGAAACCACAGTCAAGTGATCATAAGACAAGTTGCAGTCACTAGGTACTATATGTGACCTCGTAAGAGTAATAAAACACAAGGATGTTACTTTGAGGATTTAGTTGTACCTGACCCAAGCCATGGAATTTCAAATAGCCTTGTATACACTGGAAAGCTGATAATCGAATAGAAAACACTGGGGAAGAGAGTATGCATTTGAATTATGGTGATAGAGAAAAAGGAAAGTATCATGAACTGTTAAAAAGACAGATTAGCTTGGAAGACGTATGCCCAGAGTCCTGCTTAGGGGACAGGGTAGCTAGACTTCAGCATGCCTACTTTGGACAGGTTAGGAGAGACCAGTCCTTGGAGAAGGACATAATGTTTGGTTAAGTAGAGGGGCAGCAAAACATAAGACCATCAAAGAGTTAAATGGACATTTTAGCTGCAGAAATAGGCTCAACATAAGAACAATTTTAAGGATAGTGCAGGACCAGGCAGTGTTTGCTTTGTTATGCACATTGTCACTGTGGGTTGGAATGGGATACTGGCACCTACCAACAGCAACTAGCAGAGAGATCAGAATGTAAACACCCAGATGCTTATGGGTGGGTGGGGATGGTGTTGGGAGCTGGTGACCATATTTGTGTGTGTTTGCTCTGTTTTCTCTGTTGAATAGGACATACCATCTGCTGAAAATGAATGTGCTCAAGGAACTATGGGGCATTTGAGGTAAATAAAGGTATGGAATTTTGTATAGTCTATAGGCAAGGAATTAAGTGACTCAGGTGGGCTGAAGATTTTTCTTCAGATAGAGCAGTTGGACAATTTGATTGCTCAAATTGTGGGATTAAGCAAGAAGGAAGGAAAGTGAGTTAATGTTTAGGCAAGGGTGTTAATTTAAGGATTAACCAGAGAACGCGAAAGCTCAATAAGGAGGAAATGAGTAGAGGAGGTGGAAAGGCATGTGGAAAAAGCATGAATATAAATGAATTGTAGGCAATAATTGTAGGTTCTAGAGAATTGATGGGTATTATTGGTAAACATAGAGCTTAGATAATAACGATATTTTCTCCACTCTTTTCCTGAAAGGAAAATTTTTTGACACATTGGAAGCAAATATAAGTTGCATGTAAGGCAAGTAGAAATTTGTTTTTACATTTCCTACCAGCTCTTTATATATCTGACTGAATCCTTTGGAGCCAGTATGTTATCTTTGCAAATAATATATTTGGAAAAGAAAAGAAGAAAACAAACATTAGGTGTACCCACTAGGCAACCACAAACATACCATATTACTTCTCCTGAGTCATCCCCTTTAAAGCTTTAAAGATCTTATAATTAATAATTAGCCCATAGGTGATTAAAAAGGCAGAAAGTAACCTTAACACCGATTCAAAAAAAAAAATGGCCGAATCACTCCGTCATAGGGATTGTATTAATCATGAATTAAATAAAGGTCTTCTAATATTACCATCTTGTCTTTTAAAACATATTCAGGTTGTTTTAGAACACAGAGCCTCATTAACCTTATCCAGTGTCAAATTTGAGTTTACAAGCTATGTCAATAACATATGTGTATACTATGATGCGAATGTGCCAATTTTTCAAATATTATTTGAAAAAATATAAACTGTTGAGAGTAATGAAATAGCAACATCTTCACTACTCATATATTTCTTTGACAATTTATAATATATATTCATGGGCTTTAAAAAGATACATGGAAAAATTCCATTATCTCCTAATTTTTTACATGAACCTTTAAAAACCCCTTCATATGATATGATACATATATATGCAATAGTATCTATTACCTAAACATACATGAATCTAGATTAGGCACCTTGGCATTGGTGCCATTTTCATTATGGAATAGAGTAATCAGCCAGGCAGATAGTTTCTTTAATAATAGTAGGATCAAACTTGCTTATTGACAACTTTCTTTCCTCTGGTATAATCACCTTCATATGACATTTTTCAAAATGTATAGTTTCTTAATAAATGTTTTATGTCAAGGACAGCTATCATGCAGGTTATATGTATTGCCAGGAAGGTCATTGCAAACCCTCTGTGGAGGCATTGTTCAGTAATCCGACACCAGACCTAGTGCTCTCCAACTGTTAACCAAATAATGTCCCAGTGAGAATTTAAGTAGCAGGCTTGCCTGAATACCTGTGGACTTGAACCTCACATTTTAGTGAGGGGGGTTACTTTAATAGGCAGTTTAACATCTCTTGAAACACTTTCCCAACCATTTATAAGGAAGTGAGATTATAGAGGCTACTTTCACTTTTTTAAACTTTCACTTTAATGATACACATTAAATCCATTTGGATAGGTTTAGAGAAAAAAAATGCATTGAGGCTCACTTTAAAGTAGTAATGCTTTCGTAGCAAGCAATGTATTTCTGTTTCAATTTTACAGCAATAACAAACCCAAAGTATTCAAATTAATGTTGATAATTTTCTCTTACAAGATTTTTATATTAGGTTTGAAATAAAAACATATATGCATTTCCTATTTATAAATAAGCTATAAGGTTTCATTTTCAATGCCAAGTACCTCTACAATGTAGACTATTATATATTTATATATAATACAAAGTTGTTTAAATTATAGAGGTATTTGATATTGAAGACTTAGTCTTTAAGCGGATTTGTAAATAAAAAATACATATCTATTTATATATAAAATAATTTATAATATACATATAGAGCACCTAAATAAAATAGATGAATCATGTTAAAAATAAAATCACCTGCCTCTATTGATTATTAGAGAATGGCCTATCAATAGAATAGCTAGGCTCCAGAGAATTGTTAAAGTGAATTCATATTTAGACTGGAAAAATCACATTTATTAAATCATACACAATCCTACCCTTTCAGTTTAAGTGTGTACTGAGTTATCTTCATGCTTTGAACGTCACCGGAGGTTTTAGATGTGGTTGCCAACCCTTAGCATCCCCCAGAAAGATGGTGGGAACCGTACAGAGTTTTAGAACGTCTCCCTGCGTCTCAGGATTTCTATACCCATTAGGCTTGCGGCTCAGCAGAGCTCGTCTCCTGGTGGCTGTTCTGACGCCCAGTTTTGGAGAGTGCAGTCTTTCCTGTGCTCACCTGGGAGCAGAGCAGTCATCTGGCTAACCCCTTGTGGGCGTCCGAATGCACCTGTGTGTGTTGGAATCCTGTAAAAGCCACTCTGTTTGTCCTCACTTCACTGAGTCTCTTTTAGAAAATTGAAAGAAAACTGCCTTGGCTACATGCCACCTGAGGACTTCATAAGAATTTGAAATGATATCTGGCATGTGCACAGCAATATGTGAGGAAGCTGAGCAGCAAGCAAATATTGCTAAGAAGAGACGCAAATAGAATTTTATAACCTGATAGCTTTGTGTTGGCTAACTGGTTTTTAATGCGATTTCCTGATGCACTTAATTTGCTTATACCTTTACTTTGATGTAACATATTACAAATAGGGAATATGAATTTATATGCATGGGTGGTTATGTTGCAGTTGCTAAAGACACCTGGTGACCCAATGATTAGTTCTAGGCGGCTAACTCAGGAACGGGGAGGTCAATCCCACCAACCACTCTGTAGGAGAAAGATGGGGGGGCTGGTTCCATAGCAGTTTAGAGCCTTGCAAATCCCCTGGGGTGGTGCTACTGTGTCCTGCAGTGTCTCTATGAGGAGGAATTGGCATGATGGCAATGGGTTTGGTTTTATATTGTCAAGTTGATTTTGACTAGTGACCATAGAGAACAAAATAGAAGTGCCATAAGGGTTACCAGATCACCTGGGCTTCTTTCTCACCGAAAATCTCATAGGTTTTAAATACTGATTGCTGATAACCCATCCAGCATTAGCCACGACACTCCATAGCCTCGATACAAATGAAATCACATATGCTCCAAAAATTCTAAATGGAATTCATTTTGTACCAAGTCAGCTTGGTGGAGAGATCTCTGGACTTGGCAAAAAATTAAGATCAAAGATGTGATCTGCTCACAGCCCTGGGTTAATTTAGAAATTGTGTATCTAAAGCAAGGGATGAGGAGGACGCAAAGCAGCTTCCTTGCAAACTTTCCTAGGTGGGTTTCGCCTTAAAGTCAGTGAAACGAAGGAAGACACTCACTGAATAGATTTATCTGACTGATGGGTCTGAGGAAGGGAATGTGGGAGAAGACGATGATCACATTATAAGATTCAGGTGTGATTGTCAACAGGGTTAATGGCGATTGTAAAATTGTAATTGTAGATGTAACTAAAGAGGGGGCAAGTTAATTTTCCAGTATGAGGAGATAATGGCTAGAAGAGCCAGAGAAGAGCCTGTGATGGAATGAAGTTTCTTAGCAGGACGTTTCTTTCCAGGTGTCTAACTACCACCAAACAATGGATTGGAGCTATGCAAATAGGGTGTGAATAAGTGCATCACACTAATAGAGACAACTGGTCCATTTTCAGTACCATCCCCCCACCGTCTGTGAGGATGCACCATCTTTGAAGAAGGAGCATTGAGGGAAAGCCCGGGGCCACACGAAGAGCACGTCCCAGATCTCTGTTTGAAGTGGCAGAGGCTGATACCAGAGACACCAGCGGCCATGGCATGGAGACTGTGGGACAGAGCAATAGGAGCAGTGTCGAGACTATGGGAGTGAGTTATTGTTTCTGGTACAATGATAAGTTAGTGTAGACTGACTTAAAGTAATAATATAATATTTCCTTCTTGCCTTCCCATTTCTTCCTTCTGCCCCCTTTGCTTTATCCTTTGCTTCATTAGAATGGAAGCACCATGAGGGCAAAGACTCTGCCTTTTTTGTTTCACTAGTATGATCCCCACATCTACGGCATGCCCCTATTGTCTCTGGTACAATGATAAGTTAGTGTAGAATGACGTAAAGTAATAAGATTAACTAAATCCCTAAGATCGTCTGTTACCCTAATGTATATTCTGACTAATTATCTGAATCTAAGCTCTTCCTCACCCTCATCAGTCTTCCTGCAGTTCACTGTAACCCAGTGTTGTGTGAACATACCACAATTTGCCTTCATTTGTAGAAATCTTTATTGCTTTCTTTGAATAATTAATCATCTGATTCTAAATAAACATAAATATGAATATAATAGATACACAAAGGACCAAATTAAAATTAAACACTCCCTTTGGTAACGTGACATTTTATCAGTTCTCCGTGTCAAATATTGGCCTTCCCGTTAGGCTTGACCTACTCTGCAAGCAAGGCGCCTTTGTAAAATATTCACTTTCTGAAAATCCTCACTCAGTAGCAATATACTCAGCAGAAATAGCATATAAATTCACTTAAAAAGTAAATAACTGAAAAAGTTTATTTAGACATTGAGCCTATTAACATTCTTGTTAAATATTTTAAAAGTTTGGAACTTTTCCTTATCTTGGTTTTCCCTGTTTATCTAAATAGTTGTTTCATTTTCTTAAAAAGGAGTTTTCAGAGGATTTAACTTAAGGGTTATGTCCTTAAACAAAGCACAGTAGATGTGATAGTACCTGTTTTAATACCTGGGATATGCAAATGATTAAGCTCTCAATGTGAGTTAAAAGATTGTTGTTTGGGATTGTCCCTAGCTGCCTTAGTTCACAGAACCAACAGTGCACTTCCGAACAGTCCCAGGCTTAACCACACCCCAGAGAAGGTCTATTCTGCATGCACAGGGGCGTCTCCATTAGTTGGAATTGGCTTCATAGCAATTCTCAACAATAAATTACTTTTATATTTGAGGCCAACCGATATGGGTGTAAGGATTGAAAACTCTCCTGTACTGTAAATGGACACAATAAGAAGAATCCAGAAATCCTCACATAGTATGGCTGTGGTTAGGAGCTGGTGAGGCAGTTGCACCTCACAGAGATTCTATGCACAGTGGAATGAAATGGGCAGTCTTTGAGGCGCGAAAGATCAAAGGTGTGATGTAGGTGAAAGCTTGACCATGAATCAGGGAGCCCCGAGGAGGACTGATGCAGGAGAAACATGCGGTACCTCCTGCCATGGGCCTGGGCACACAGCAGGCCCGCTCCACTTCCTCCCACCTGATTGGAGGGATCACTGGCAGCACTTTCCACTAGCCATACAAGCAGCCCAGAGCCAGGACGCTTGGTCCCAGCACTCATTGTCTGATGTGTTGGCACAAAAAGAAGATCCCGTCCTTTTCCAGAAGTACAGTAGTGCAAGTGCAAACATGTTTTATATCCCACATTCCAATAATCCTAAGATGCAGACCCCCTAAGAGAAATCTGCATTGCCCCTTTTTCGTATCTTGTATTGAATTTTATGCCAACCAAGAGTATTATGCCCCAGTATGTTCATCTCATGTAAGAGAATAATATATAAACATTTTTCCATATGTATTTTTGCTACCCTTAAATGGTCTCTTTTTCTCTGCAGCCTGCCATTATTAAAGCGGGGAGAAAAATAAGGGTAAAGTGTCTTATTCCAGTGTAAAGAATGAATTTAAAAACCTTTTTTCATATTTTTTGCTTGGAGTTCCAACAAACAGTCTTGACTTTACTATATAAATAATTGTTTTACATATTTTAGAGTGATATAGGTTTATGTCTTGTAAAGAGCTACAGTATAGACAACTTGAAGCATCAGCAGAGCATAGTGGTGTGACTAACATCAGGTACTAAAAAATATAGATTCAAGGATAAAGACCTAAACATAAATGTTTATTTCCAGCTTACCACATTGTCTAAGGAGCGTGTTCCTTAATCATGGGAGAAAGACTCCATGTGGTGGTTCAGTGATCCAGGATCCTTTTGTCTTGTGGCTGAAATGATTATGGAGAAAGGACAACATAATCCAAGCACTGTTGGCAGCCCCTAGAAGGCCTGGACAGTCCCGGAACAACCAGCAAAGAACTAGGAGCAGCACTCCTATAACTACAAAGAACTGAATTTGGCAAACAAGCTGAATAAGCTGGAATGTGGATGAACCCATGGAGTTTCCAGCAAAGAAATACAATCTGGCCAACAACTCCAGCCAATAGAACGCTCGTGCAAGAAAGCAGGTGCTTTCAGTTTGGTATCATCATAACTTACTAGGGTGAAAATGACCCAGTGGCCTTCTTGAATTTTGAAAAATCGCTTTGCAAGTGAAAGGGCATTGAGGATTATCAGAGACCAGTAATTCAACTTGCAAGTGTCTGTGACTTAGGGGAAATCAAGGAGCGTGCAGAACATTGCTCGAATGACTTTTAATCTTCTTTTTCGTGTCTACAGAAGCTCATTATTTTACAGAGTGATACATATCATTTCCAATCGTCTTGAATTCCATTGAGAATGTCTATTTTCAGTAATTGTGAACTAATTACTTTGGTGTCGATTTTCACTCTCTCAAATTTTCAATTATGTCTTTACTTTTTACATAAAATTTTCACATTCCTGATGTTGTGCTACATTGACAACAATTCTCTCTAATTCTCACTGTAAATTCCATTGGAGGCAACACTACACTAGAACAAGGAAATACTTTCTGAAAAGACAGATGGTATATTAAAAACCAATGAATTAAAAGTCAATGACTTTTTAGCCATTGTTGCAAAATGATGAAGGGGCAAACTTCAAATCTCAGTGAAGGTTTTCTTTCCTATGGATACACATTTACTAGCAATCGACTGTGCTCCGAGTACTTGGGAGACTGCAAAGGCATAAGTGGAAACGCCGAATTAAGTTGAGGTAGTGAGATGTAGGGTTGAATCCACTCCCTCCCACTCACTGCACATTCCCTTGAGTAAGCCACTGCGAACCTTGCACGCTTACACAGTGCAAGTCTCACGATGCAATCCAATGGTTGTAGCTGCAAGATATCAGATTCTAATCCCAGCAACCTGAAATTGTTAGTTTTGTGGATAATGGGTTTTCTCGGTGCTGTTAAATTGATTTTGAGATGGAAAGATTACCGTGGATTATCTAGATGGTCCCCAACACGATCCCCATTGTATTTAAGGAGAGCCAGAGGGGGATTCCACCCAGATAAGAAAAAGGAACAGGAGGCTGAGATTGGAATAGACACAAGTCAAAGAGTGCCAGCAGCCACCAGAAGGAGGAAGAAACAAGACCTAAATTCACCACTAGAGCCTGCAGCACTGGAGGAGTGTGGTTACACGTTGGGCTGCTAACCACAAGGTCAGCACTTTGGAACCACCAGCTGCTCCACAGGGGAAAGAAAGACAAGGCTTTCTGCTCCTAAGTGTGACAGCTTGGGACCCACAGGGGCAGTTTTACCTCGTCACATATTGATGACTGGCCCCCTGTGGGTTTCAGATCCATAAATCTTTACAGGGGCAGAAAGCCTCATTATATATGTATATATATATAATCCATGTGAGATATATATCTCACATGTATCTCCCATGTACTATATAATACACTATACATTATATAATGTGTGTAATATACGCATTTAATACAGGCGGCATTGTATTGAGGGATGTAAAGGAAAGCAAAATGAATAAAGCCAAATGAGCTGGCCTAAAGATTTTGAATGTGCTTTAGTGACGAGGAAGAGCTCGGTGCGGGGTGGTGACACGTGGGGCTTCGAGCCGCGGGGTGTGCAGTGGAGCAGCACAGCCGCTCCGCGGAGCGAGGGCTTTCTCCCGTCGACCAGGACAATCTCACTTCCACCCTCCCCGAGGGCTGCGATGAGTGAGTCCGCAGCGACTGGATGGCAGTGCGGGTTTTATGTTGGTTTGTTTTTGGTAGTCACGTTTAGTAATCATGTTTAAAATAATTTGTTAACAAATAAGGGGGGAAACAACTGAAAAATCAAGGTGGAAAAATACCTATTTGTTCTAGAGAATGAAATTTGTGAAAGCTTTTGGAAGGTCCACTTTTGATGTGGGTCGTGAAGAGGAGACATTTTGCAAATGGAGAGTTGGGGCAAAGGAAACACCTCTTCTGCAGGAGACTTAAGAGAGCTTAATAAACGAGGCTGGAGTATCGCTGGGAGTGTGGGACTAGAGGTTATTTACGCGGCGGAATAGAAAAACATAAATTCTACTCAAATGAAATCTCTTCAGTAACTTCATACATCTTGAAACAAAGTCTCTTATTTTTAAATATTGCATGATATTTAATTTTCCTATACTGGAGACTCTACCCCTACCCATCCAGACTACTAAGTAGCTGGAGGATGCAGGGAGGGGAGGTGGGGGATGGGGGTGGGTAGCACGAAGGTCCTAAGAAATGAGCAAAATCGAACAAAGGAACACAAGAGAAAATAAATAGTTTTATGGTATTTCAAGTTATTAGTTTTTACTGTCAAATTCTTTTTAACTTTAATAGTGAATAGAGAATAGCAAGTCGTTTTAGCCCTGGATTTGAATCTAACGCTCCTATGACTTTAGTATTTTCTCCTGTTCAGGAGAATGCGTGGCACCGAAGCTGGGAAGCCGTGACATGAGTTGAGCTGGACAGCCTGAAAAGGACAGCAATCGAGCAGCTGCAGCCGCGCTCCGTCAACCACGGATGGCTTCTCTGCCGAGGGTGGCTACGGCATTGCTGAGAGTCTGAGATTTCTGGAAGTAGTTCAATTTCTTTGGGATCTAAATTGGACAATCAATGTTCGTTATCCTCTGTGTAGATTATCATTTTATTATGATGTAGACCAAGTCCAAACAGGAAACAAAGAGCAGCAAAGTCACCGGACAGGTAGAGGAGGGAGGAGATTGATCAAAGTAGGAAGCCCATCACTTTGCTCCTGGAGCTGGCGTGCATCAACCACCGAAGGGAAATACTGAAAGTTTGGTGACTTCAGGAGAAATCTGGCCACATGGTAAGGATATACTTCAATACTAAGACATTTGTAAGGAAAGAAAAACAGGGATCCCTCCTCGTATACTTAAAAATAACTGGCCATTCTGAATTTACTTCTTTGACATAATTTTTGGCACATGTTTGTGGAAAACCAGCTATAGGAAGAACCTGAATGCAGGCTTCTCTAGTTTGAAAAAATGGATTAAATGCATAAACAGCTAGTCCTTACAACTATATGCAATCTTTTTTTAAAAAACATTTTATTAGGGGCTCATACAGCTCTTATCACAATCCATACATATACATACATCAATTGTATAAAGCACTTCTGTACATTCTTTTCCCTAATCATTCTCAAAGCATTTGCTCTCTACTTAAGCCCTTTGCATCAGGTCCTCTTTTTGTCCCCCTCCCTCCCTGCTCCCCCCTCCCTCATGAGTCCTTGATAATTTATAGATTGTTATTTTGTCATATCTTGCCCTATCCGGAGTCTCCCTTCACCCCCTTCTCTGTTGTCCATCCCCCAGGGAGGAGGTCACATGTAGATCTTTGTAATCGGTTCCCTCTTTCCAAACCACTCACCCTCTACTTTCCCAGTATTTCCCCTCACCCCCTGGTTCTGACGGTATCATCCACCCTGGATTCCCTGTGCCTCCAGCTCCTATCTGCACCAGTGTACAACCTCTGCTCTATCCAGACTTGCAAGGTAGAATTCCGATCATGGTAGGTGGGTGGGGGGAGGAATCATGGTAGTTGGAGGGGAGGAAACAACTATATGCAATCTTATAAATCAATTCCCTAAATGTAATCACATTTGATTTCCTTAATGACATAGGTATGACAGGTATTAAGTCCTACATTAGGAACAGGCAATATAGAGAAGGAAAGTAGCTTACCAAGGTCATCTAACCTTTAATTTATAGATAAGGCGCTAAGATTTAGGTTCACATTGTTTCATACGACACAACTAACTGATTGCTTTATGCAAAAATTTTGTAGCAATAATTGGATAAAAAGTATTGGTAAATCTGATTCATTCATTGCTGTCCAGTCATCTGAAATCCTTATAATTGTCGATCTGTTTCAGCCACGGTGTCATGCCATCCCTTGGAAGGTCTTTGTTTTCACTAACCCTCTAATGTAGCAGGCATGGAGTCTTACTCGGGGAGCTGGACCCTCCTGATAGCAAGCCTCACTGCCCTTGAGTCTAAGGATAACTGGAGATGCTATGAGGCCATGGAAAGTACCGTGGCTTTGGTTGGGCATACCTTAGTCCTAAAAGTGTCATGTTTGGTTTTTAACCGTTCAAAGGTTTTTGTTCATTTGTTTCAGATCTGACCAATTCAGTTTATTGACTGTTGTTGCCACAAGCATTGATAATGGATCCATAAAAATGAAGTCCTTAGCAGCTTAAATTTTTATTTATCACTATATCCAGCTGTTAAAAGAACAAAAAAAGTTGTCTTTGCAGAGAGTCGCTTTGAGTTGGGACTGAAGCAATGGCACCGGCAACAGCACAAACAACATTCACTTGTTGCTTTGCTCGTCTGCCACTCCCTAGTCTTCGCCCCTCAACGTGTCAGTGAGTATTGATATTTTCTCACATTCACCAGTGTCTCCTGGGTTACTATGAGTCAGCATTGACTCAATGGCAGTGAGTTTGAGTTTTTTAAAAGGTATATTTGTTAATTATAAAGTGTTTAAATTATATTGGTAATATGATTACATAATATAGGATTTCACTCTGGAAAAACAAAAAGCCCACTGCCATTGAGTTAGTTCTGACTCCTCACAATTCTGTAGGAAAGGGTAGAACTGCCCCTCTGGGTTTCCGAGATTGTAAATTTTTATAGGAATGGGAAGCCTCATCTTATTCTCAAGGAGCAGCTGGTAGTTTTGAACTGCTGACCTTGAAGTTAGCAGCCCAAGGTGTAACTACTTTGCCACCAGGGAAGAGTATGTAGTTTTATTTCTCTAGAGAACGCCACCTAATACAAAGGCAATGTTCCTACTCTATCCTCTCAGCAAGTAAGGGCAATTTAGTGAATGTTTTAACAGAAATCATTAAGTATCCACCTTATAGTACTGCCTTAACTTCTTCTGATCTGTTTAAAACTGCAGTGACATAGCTAAATTCCCTGGACCCTTAATCCTTTAGGGATGGATTAAAGGCTTCTATCACTCCTTACAAAAGTGTCTTAAACATGATGGTGCTTATATTGAGAAATAACATATGTTTTAACTTTATTTTTTCATTCTTGTTTTCCACAAATGTTTGGAAGTTCCCTCATATTTGCCAACTGACAAGGAATAGAGATAAAAGACAACAATTCTAAGTACCAAAATTATAAAGAAATGAAAATTTGGATGGAGGACAGGTACACAAATATGAATTTAAATATTCACAAGATCCCTAATGTATAAACATTTATTGATAATTGAAGAGAGATGTTTTCTAGAAATCAAAGGACATTCAATATAGTTAGCTGTTCTCTACATAGCTTTGGTAATGAAATATGAATACCCTGCATTAATAACTTTGTTAATTCATTAAAAAGAATTAACATGTTCAAAATTTGCTTGAAGACTTTGTCCCCAAAACCCCTTTTCAGAAACTTTCAAGTTATTCCACTACAAAATCTCTTACCATAAGCTTTTAGGAAAATAGAACTTGCACAAATTTTATTTGAGATAACTGCACTTTAAAAATACTACATTTTTCTATGGTATTCATTTTTGGTTAAAGATGTTTTGCTTTGAATTCTTTTGGTGAAGTTAACTATGAAAATGACCACCTGGAAAAACTACAATAAAGGTAAAACAAAAAAGGTGTCTGGCTTTTTATGGCCTTTAGGTTGACCATTACCTGGACTTCCTTTGATGTTGCCAAGGGCCACAAAAATGGTGGTTATGAGGAATGAGTCCTTCAGACGAAGCAGATGGGCTATGATTTTCTCCATTCCTCTCCCTGCTGATATCTCTAGGCTCCCGACAAGTATCCCTGACTGCCCCTACTTCTCTCCCCCCCCCCCACACGCCTACCCCTTGCTGAGGTCCGGTGTTGCTATCAAAGCTAAAATGACAACAGTTCTGGGCTAGTCACTTCCACTCTTCGGTAAGTCAAGTCAGGGGGGCATAATGCACCAAGATGCTTGTTGGCAGGGTTAAAATGATACAATGAATCACTTGGGCTCACTAAATCAAACTCACTGCAATCAAATCAATGCCAACTCCTAGTGAGCTTATAGGATGGTGTAGAACTGCCTCTGTGGACTTCTGAGACTGTAACTCTTTATGGGAGTAGAATGCCCCTCTTTTGTCCTGGGCTTCGACTAGGAGTATAAAAGATCTAAGAGAGGAAGTGGTGTTCCTCCTCTCAGCTGTAGCACAGGTAGAACATACACAGCATGGGCTATACTTCAGTAATGGACCTACTCGGCCAGGGTGAAAACAGGCTTCTCATTTTACCAATTCCATGAACTATTAGTGTAAGTTTTTAATGACTTTGATGGCTCTGAGAGTCAGTTTGTTGATAAATAAAACAAGACGTTTAAAGTATATTATCACTAAATTAATTTCATCTCTAGAGTAAATTCTAAAATTATTTTTACTATGAAATTCATATTATTTCAGTAACTGTGCTGGTTGATTGTTTTGAGCTTTGAAGGAATTAGCAAATGGTAAATATATCCCACTACAATGTATGTAAACTGATTGCCTATTACTGTATTCCTATGTTAATGATGTGTGTGTAATGAATGCTGGGAAACCTGTAACTCCCACAATAGCATCCCATGTAGCTATTTATGTTACGTATATTAGCATGTTATTTACATGGTCAAGATAGTTACATGGTCATATTATTTGTAGAAAATATGCTACATTAACTGGGGAATTCCAAAATTGTTTCTGATCATTTTCCAGAGTGAATAATTTTTCTTCATTTAGGGAAGAGATTTTCATCCAAGCATTTATCTCTAATTGCATTATTATAATTTTAATAAATTAGATTCAAAGCAGTGAAACTGCTATTTTCAGACATTCAATTAGAGGAGCAACATATTGAGAACACAGCACAACTCTGTGATTAGAAACCATTTTAGTGTGCTCTCTAAGGATGCCAGATTTTAGTCACTGGCTGTAAAAACTGAACTCTAAGGATGTAAGAATGTTGTGTGACTGCACAAATTGGAGAGGGAGCCGAGGAGAAATTAAACACTCCACTAGAAACGAGAATTACTTCACTTACAATTCCTGCCATTGCTCGAGTGCTTTCAGGAAGCAGTAGCACTTCCACTGGCTTTGCTTTGATCTGAGTTTGCCATCGTCCCTCTCCTACTGAGCATCCTCTTCATCTGTATGCTCATGACCCAGTAGAGTCTCTAGAAAAAGATAATACAGTTTAGAATCAAGAGAGGACCTGGAGAAGTGTCAGCCATATGCCTTGTTCCCACTCGCATTGGGTTGCACGACACTCCACCCACTGGCCTGTGATTGCCAGCTCCTGGCACCATCTTTCTGTCTTCAGCCTGCAGCTACATGAGTTTGAAGAAGGATCTGCCTAGCATTGGACCCATGGACTGGAATTGGACTGGGCTGGGACATCTTCTTGAGCTAAAATTACTTTTTGATGTAAGGTTCTTTCTTATATATGTAAGAGTGTCACTGGTTATGTTTCTCTAGAGAACCTAACCTAACAAATAGGCCTATATATGAAACATAAGGCACATAACAGTTTTTGAATGTTGAGTTTTATCATTTGCATTTGAATGCAGAATTTCATCATTAGAAAGAGAAACAGTTCACCAGAAAAATCTAATCAATTTAATGTGCATTGTGAATGGATGAATATGTTCCCATCACAAAGTTATTGCTGTGGTTGTTCTGGTTTTTCAAATATGCTGTTAGCATAACCCTCTCTTTTAATGATTTTTTAAAAAATTCCTTCCATCTGTGTTTCCCACAATCATTGTTATTAGGGACCATTGAGTTGGTTCTGGGGAAAACACTACCTTGTGCTGTGTGCCATCCTCACAATTGTTCTTAGGTTGGAGCCCACTGATGCGACCTCTGTGTCCATCCAGCTTGTGGAAAGGCATCCTGTCTCTCTCTGCCCCTCTACCAAGCTTGATGTCCCTATCCAGGGATTGGTCTCTCCTGAGAACAGGTGCTAAGTATGGAAAGTGAAGTCTTGCCATCCTTGCCTGTAAGAAGCATTCCAGCTAAACTTCTTCCAAGACAGATTTGTTTATTCTTTTAAAATTCCATGGTACTTTCAATAGTCTTTGCCAGCACTGTAATTCAAATGCACAGATTCTTTATTGGTCTCCCTTATTCCATGTCCAATTGTCATGCACATATGAGGCAATGTGAAATACCATGGTTTGGGTCAGGCACACCTTATTTCCCCAGGTGACATCCTTGTTCTCCAACACTACAGAGGTCTGTGCAGCAGATTTACCCAATTCACTGTGTCCTTTGATCTCTTGATTGCTCTTTCCATGAGCTTTGATTGTGGATCCAAGCAAGACAAAATCCTCAACAACTTTAATCTTTCTCCATTTACCATGATGTTACCCATTGGTCCAGTTGTGAGGATTTTAGTTTCTTTATATTAAATTATAATCTATACAAAACTAATCCTTAATTTTCATCAGCAAGTACTTCAGGTCCTCCTCGTTTTCTGCAAGCAAGGTTGTGTCATGTGCTTATTGCAAGTTATTAATAAGCCTTCCTTGCCCCTAAGCAGGACTCTGGCCATACTTCTAAGACAAATCTGTTTGTCTTTTCAGTAGTCCAAGATACTTCCAATCTCCTTTTCCAGAACCATAATTAAAATGCATACACTCTTCTTCAGCTTCAGTCTTCTTTATTCACTGTCCAGCTTTTACGTGCATATAAGAGTATTTGAGATACCAAGGCTTGGGTAAGGGTCAACATAATCCTCAAAGTAACATCCTTGCTTTTCAGTACTCCTGAGAGGTCCCGCCTACAGCATTTACCTTTACCAGCTTATCGTTTTGTCTCCTGATGGGCTCCCATGGGCATTGATTGTGGGTCTAAGGAAGGCAGTGTCTTTGTCAACTTCAACGCTTTCTCCCTTTCTCATTGATGTTACTTATTGGTGCCCTTGTGAGGATTTTAGTCTTCTTCCCATTGAGTTGTGATCCACACTGAACACTGCAATCCCTGATCATCATCAGCAAGTGCTTCAAATCTTCCTTGCTTTCAGCAAGCACGGTTGTGTCATCTGCATGTCACAGGTTGTTAATGAGCCTTTCCTCCAATCCTGATGCTACATTTTTCTTCATATTCATCAAGATTGAATAAGCATGGTGAGAAGATACAACCCCATTGCACGCATGTCCTGATTGTAAAGCATGCAGTGTTTCCTTGTCCTGTTTGTACTACTGCCTCTTGCTTCGTGCACAAGTTCCATACGAGCACAATGAAGTGTTCAGGAAGTCTCGTTCCTCTCAAGTTTACCCATAGTTTATTATGCTCCACACAGTCACATGTCTTTGCAAGTCGTGAAAACAAAAGTAAAGATCTTTTTGGTACTCTCTGCTTTCAGCCAAGATACTTACTTTCAGCCAAGGATTCAGCAAAGATGTTTCTTTTTCCACATCCTCTTGTGAATCTGACCTGAACCTCTGGAAGGTCCCTGTCCATATTCTCATGCAACTGTGGTTGGATATTTTTTAAAATGTTATGATCATTTTTCTAATATTTGAGCATTTTGTTGGATCACCTTCCCTTGGAATGAGAACAGATATGGATCTCTTCTAGTCAGTTGGCCAAATATCTGACTTCCAAATTTCCTGGCATAGATGAGTGAGTGCTTCCAGTGCTTTGCCAGCTTGCTGAAACATTTGAGTTGGTATGCCACCAATTCCTGGAGCCTTGGCTTTGGCTGAGGCTTTCAGTGCAGCTTGAACTTCCGTCAGTGCAAATGGTTCTCACTCGTGTGCTATTGCCACTTCTAGTCATTGTTGATAAGTTGGTGGTACTTAGAGTTTAGGCAATCTCTCCTCTTTCAATCAGGTTCCACTTCCCCACCTACTCAACTTACTCTCTCTACCTGTGTTACCTGTGTTTGTCCATTCTACTCCACCAGTCCGACTGCTTTGCAACACCTTGTGGAATTTCCTCCATTAAAACAAACATAACAAAAACACTCTCTTAACCCAGGTCCACTTCTGGAATCTGAAATAAATTTCTGTTGTCCTTTAAAGCAAGTCTTGAAAGCATGTTTGCATTTTTGTCTCCATGATATTCCTTTCCATTGTTTACTAAGACGTTAGGCCCAGTCTACAATTCTATCCAATTAGTTCTTGTACAGGCTGCAGTGAATATACAAATGTCATTCTAATATTCAATTTATTTTAATTACCAGCAGCATTTGATATAATCAATAATTACAGATTTTCTTCACATAGCTTATAGAACACCAAGCTATTTCATTTTCCTCTTAAATTACTGGTCCAATATCTTAATATCCTTTGCTGGTTTCTTTCCTTTCCTTGGTTAGTGTGCCTCAGGGTTCACTGTTCAGATCTCTTATTTGATTTGGATTCATTTCCTAGGGGGTATTATCCCGTTTCATAGCATGGAATATCATCTAGATGCTGAAAATCCTTTTATTCCAACTCAGACTTCTTCCTGAAATTCAGAATATTTTTCCTACTACTAGACAATTCTAGGTAGCTCTCTAATGAACATCTCAAGCATAATAATCCAAGAATCCAAATTCTTACTCTTTGCTAAAAACCTGCTCCTTTGTGGGACAAGAAGAGGTAATTTAGAGTTAGCCACGATGCTGGTCTTTCTCTCATAGCTCTAGCATGAGAGCCAATGTCAATTTCAGCACTGAGTGGCAGTAAATGTTAATAATTTGTTTCTCTTTCAGATATGAGCATACATGAGGATGTCAAGATATTTCTATAGAAGTCATATAAGTCTTTATTAAATAAAAACATGAAGCTATTGTTTCTTGACATGTCTTCTATCTAGGTAAGTATATATACTCAAGAAAAAGATGTTTCCATCTCTCTAATCTTGCCCCCAAAGAATTCTGTATTCTTCAATTTTTACCATGTTAAAATGAAAGTTTGGGCATCCTTGTGGGTAATAAATCAAGTTATTTTAAAGTGCTCTTTGAGTTTGGGAAACAAAAATAAACCTAAAGGAGCAAGATCCAGTCTGAATGGTAGAATAAATGTTTTCAACCAATTCTCTTAGGACAGCCTTTCCTATTCCTGACGAAGGAGCAGGTGAGTTGTGATTTCGGCAAACCTTCCCTGACCTCTTGCTCACTAACCAATGCAGTTTTCCCCTTTTCTGAAAATTTCTTCAATGCTTTCTTTAAACTTCTTCAAAACAAGCCCCTGTGATCATCTTTTGTGCTTCAAGGAAATCTAGATTATCCCTTTGCCATAAACACAAACACACGCCAAACAAACAAACAAAGAGTTGCCATAACTTTCTAAACTAATCCCTCTGCCTTGAACTTTGCTACCTTGGAATCGCCCCTTGGAAGCTGATAACTTTTTTACTAATAAATCATTTTATTGGGGCTCTTATAACTCTTATCTCAATCCATACATACATCAATTGAGTAAAGCACCCTTATACATTCGTTGCCCTCATCATTCTCAAAATTCGCCTTCCACTTGGGTTCCTGGAATCAGCTCATTTTCCTTTTTCCCTCCCCCTCACTCCTCGCTCCCCCCTCCCTCAAGAACCCTTAACAACTTATAAACTGTAACTCTATCCTATCTTACACTGCCCGCTGTCTCCCCTCACCCACTTTCCTGTTGCCCATCCCCCAGAGAGGAGGTTACATGTAGCTCTCTGAGATCGGTTCCCCCTTTCTACACCCCTTCCCTCCCGGTGTCATCATTCTCACTGCTGGTCCTGAGGGGTTCATCCATCCTAGATTCCCTGTGTTTCCAGATCCCTACTGCACTGCTGTGCATCTTCTGGTCTAACCAGGTCCGCAAGGTAGAATTGGGATCATGATAATTGGGGGTGGGGCGGGGGGAGGATGCATTCAAGAACTAGAGGAAGGTTTTGAGTTTCATTGTTGCCACACTGAACCCTGAGTGACTCATCTCCTCTCCACTACCCCTCTGCAAGGGCGGTCCAGCTGTCCAGGCATCCTCATCACACACTCCCCTCATTCACGGTGATATGATTTTTCCCCCCCACCTTTGTTGTTTGAAACCTGGCCCCCTCGGTCCTTCATGATCACACATGTTGGTGTGCTGCTTCCATGTGGGCTTTGCTGTTTCTGGGCTAGATGGCCGCTTGTTTACTTTCAAGCCTTTAAGTCCCCAGACACTATATCTCTCAATAGCCGGGCACCATCAGCCTTCTTCACCACGCTTACATATACGAATGTACACATTCGTCTTCAGCGTTTATGTGGGGAAAGTGATTACACAATGATGGTTTATGTTCTTTGGTGTCTGCTGCCTGATCACTTCAACACCTTGTATTCACTTAGGTCGTGTGCTTCTTTTCTGTGGGCTTTGTTGCTTCCAAGCTAGATGGCCGCTTGTTTGCCTTCAAGCCTTTAAGACCCCAGACGCTATATCGTTTTGATGGCCAGGTACCATCAGCTTTCTTCACCACATTTGTTTATACACACGTCTGTCTTCAGTGATCATGTTGGGAAGGTGGGTATCATGGAATGACCGTTTAGCTGAGCAAAGTGCTATTGTATTGAGGGAGTGTGCATGAGGAGGCCCAATGTTCACCTGCTACCCTACTACTAAACCTATAAATATATGCACATAGGTCTATTTCCCCATAATCATAAATATTTTTACATATGTACATGTTTGTATTTAGGCTTCTATGTATGCCCTTTTTCCCTACTCCTTTCCTCTATTTCCTTATGCTTTCCTCCTGTCCCACTCCCATGTTCAGTGGAAGCTGATATTTTGAGGAAATGTTTTCTGTGGAAGGCATCCTAGTTAGAACTAAGACAAGTGTGTTAATTACTGAGAGCTCACCTGCTGCCATTCACTGAGCATAAACACATGTCATTTATAATGAACCTATGAACGTAGAAACCAAACCTTACTAACAGTATGTTCTGACTCACCTGTATGGGGCTGTGTGCTGAGTGGGTGCCAATGTTGAGGTATCCCTGGTGGCGTCACAGTTAAGAGTTACGAGCTCCACTGCGAATGAAATATTAATGACCTGAACCCAGCCAATTGCTCCAGGAAGAAAGACACGGAGATCGAGTCCTGTATTGAGTACAGCCAAGAAAACGCTGTGGAGCTGCTACTGTGGTCTCCCAGGCTATAGACACAAATCAGTTAACAGCAAAAGAAGCTATTATAGAAGCAAAGCAGCACACTAAGATTTCTATCACCTAGCTGCTGACTCCCGGAGTCTATTGCCAGGAATCTTTTATTCGGGTCTTCTAGGGAAATACCTGGAGTCCAATTAGTGTTCACTAGTGTGAAAAAACATAAGGAATAGGGGCGTTTCTCCCATGTTTTGGGCATCACTTGGGGCATGTTTTCAGCCTTTTGCCTTCACAACAAAAGGTGAGCTTGAACTAGTCAGATCATGCCTCTGGAAAATCCCCTCTGGCCACACTTAAGGGATGTGAACAACTTTGCTATCAGACAAAAATTATTGTAAACTAGATTATGGTGGCTGGAACTATGGTATACTATTCTACCTGGTCAGTTGACCTCCATCTTGACGCATCCTCAGTTTGCTCTAGGTTTAAATGGTGCACTAAATTTATTAGACATGCTGTAATTCAACCCCCCAGCTTACTTTATATTTCTTATTTTGTGAGTTTGGTGGAGGGATATTAGTCACTTGACAGTAATTGTGAACCACATTAATGCTATTAACAGGTCTTCCACAACTGTCTGCCAGTGGATTACCACTAGAGAAAGATAAACATGGAGTAACATTTCCTGACACTGGTCTTGATCTTAAGGACATAGTTATCTATGCACTGATTAGAGTTCATTTACACAAAACCCCAGCTAACTCTCATTCAAAAAAACGTTTTTAATATGAAGAGTTTATTATCATTCAAAAATGATTTTTAGTCCTCTTTCATATTGGGAGTCTTTATACAAGTACTTTGTTTGTTTTCTCCATCATTTTCTTTCAGCAATGTCCTCAATACAACCTGCTAAACCTTCTAGGTTTATTATGCAGATACATCTAACTTTCTTCACAATAGCTATTCAGTTTTTTAAATCATTAGTGATGTAGTTAGTGAATTCAAGAATTACATTTGGTTCCCATTTTGCTGGACCTATTAGCACCTGTTGGTCTAGTTTCCTCTAAGAAGGCCATTATCTTTCTGTGAAGCTGTGCTCGGGTAATCAGACTTGAGCAAGTTGGCCTGACCTGCTGCACAGGCTTCAATCAAACTCCTCACCTTGAAAGGCCCAGACAGCTGTGCCATTCGCTACCTCTTACTCTTTGCACTATCCATATCAAATTACCTCCATCTTCTAAACTTTTCCAAATGCTACTCGTCCTCTCTGAAATGCCCTTCCCTCATGTTTCACATGTAATACCTAGAAAGCACCCTTCAAGCTCACTGGCATCAAGTTGATTCTAACTCATAGCGACATCTGAGTGTCTGCAATCATTCTCCTTCCTTTGTCTGTCCCTACTCCTCTTCAGCAACCCAAGCAGAGTGTCTGAAGCTGTGACTCTCCACGGAAGCAGACAACCTCATCGTTCTTCCTCAACGATGCTGGGACTTCTGATCTTGCAGTTAGTAGCCCAACACCTATCCCATGGCCCCACCAAGGCTCCTTAATCTGTAAGTAAGAAGGGTAAATACTAAGCTTTGTTATAAATCCTATGAATGAGAACAGCCCACAAAGGAAAAAGAAAAACTAAACTGTAGGCACCGTGATGAAATTGCATTAAGTGATGATTACTACTCTAAAAGTTTTTAATTAGTTTACATTATGCTTCCATCTGCCTTAAAGGCATTAATTCCCCTTAATGGAAGCATCCAAGAGCAATATACCTCTTGGTGCTTTGCTGTGATGTCTTAAATCTTCATAACATGATTTAATAATATGTCCTAGTTATAGAAAAATTCCATGAATAATTCCAGAATGAATTTCTTTAATTTTGGCAGTAGACATGGCTTCCTACTTCTTGGTGATATTTTGTGATATAAGAAAAAAAATAATTTTCTTTCACCTTATATAGTCGTTCCACTTGTTTCAGGTGTGTGCCGATTTGTTAGGAGGTTCAGAACACACGAAGCATGATGCTCAGATGTTCTGAACATCTTTGTGTGTGTCCGCAAAGAGCAGGAGCTTGCAAAGCACTCAGCTCGTGCTTAGCACACAGACCTTGTCACAGTCACTCACCTTAGGTACAGAAACACTGGTATTGTGTGACTTGTCCAAGATCAATCAACTGGTAAGTAGATGGAATATTATTTAGAGAGGCAATTCATAGGAATGTGGGAGATGATCATTTCTCTCCTTATCCTCAGTTTATTATCTAATAAACTAAAATGACAATGAAACCTTTAAAAATTCTGAAAATTTGCTACCAGTCTTGGAAACAGGTAGGAAATCCTATTATTATGCTGTTCATGGCAAGGGCTTAGTAGGTATGATGGAGTTTTGATAAAACTAAGTCATTGAGGGTCATGTTATGTCTTGTGAAGAAGGCAGCACTGAAAGCAAGTACACGAAATTCCTTGGTTACAAACATCTAACATCGAGACAGCTCTCAGGAGCACTGGTGGTTTGTGAGTTTAAGTTAACTTGATGGCAGCTCTTTACTTTTGAACTATTGAAATAGCCAACTCTTTACTTTTGAACTATTGAAATAGCCAACTCTTTACTTTTGAACTACTGAAATAGCCAACTCTTTACTTTGGAACTATTGAAATAGCCAACTCTTTACTTTTGAACTATTGAACCAACCTCTACTTGCAACAAATTCTTCATTACAATCACCTTCACTTGCTGCATCCACAGCTTTCTTGTACTACCACTCACTGACATCGAGTTGTGTTAACTCTTGGCGACCCTCTAGGACAGGGTCGGACTGCCCCTATGAGATTCTGAGATGTATCTGCTTATAGAAGTAGAAAGTTCCATCTTTTTCCCACTGAGCTGCTAGTGATTTTGAACTGCTGACCTTGCGGGTAGCAGTCTCAGGTGTAACCACTATTCCACCAGGGCTTCCTTTTTGAACTAAACTCATGCTGAATAAGAAGTATATGCACCTGTTCCAACCGACCCACAATTTCTACCTAAAGAGACACTTAAGAATAAAGGGACGTTTGGTAGAGGTGTTCCTAAGAGATTGGAGAGTTACTGGGGTGTCTCCTGAAATAGCGTCTAGGGGACACAAAATCCACATGGAGAGACCAACGTGAGCAGAAGACTAAATCATAGAAAAAGGTTCTCTGGCACAGAAACCTTTTGAAAGAGAGAAAATATCCAAGTCAAGAAAGTGTTGACGGGATCAGGTATCAGGCATCCAAAGACCCAAAACAAACAACCATTTCGATGTCTTTTGAATTTTTTTGTTCAACCCTTACTTTATCATTTTTTTCCATTTGCTTTAGGTACTCAAATAACAAGAGCAAATTTCAGAGTCTCTTTTGACATCCACTTTGGTCTTTCCTGTCATTTATTTTGTTTTTTTCTTAAATCATTTTATTCGGGGCCTCTTACAGCTCTTATCACAATCCATACATATATCCATCTTGTCAAACACATCTGTACATATGTTGTCGCCATCTTTAAAAAATCATTTTATTGGGGGTTAATACAATTCTTATCACAATCCATAAATAAATGCATTGTGCCAAGAACATATGTACATTTGTTGCCATCATCATTATCAAAACATTTGCCATCTACTTGAACCCTTAATATCTGCTGCTCATTTCCCCCTCCTTCCCCACTCCCCCCTACCTCATGAACCCTTCATCATTCATATATTATTTTGTCATATATTACACTGTCTGACATCTCCTCCCACCCTCTTCTCTGCTGTCCCTCCCCCAGGGAGGAGGCTATACGTAGACTCCTGTAATCAGTTCCCCCTTTCTACTCCACATTCTCTCCACCCTCCAGGCATCGCCACTCTCACCACTGGTCCTGGAGGAGTCATCTGTCCTGGATTCCCTGTGTTTCCAGTTGCTATCTGTACTATGTACATCCTCTGGTCTAGCCAGATTTGCAAGGTAGAATTGGGATCATGATAGTTGGGGGGAGGAAGTATTTAAGAACTAGAGGAAAGTTATATGTTTCATTGTTGCTACCCTGCACCCTGCTTGGTTCATCTCCTCCCCACAACCAAATGGGCTCTTGTTTTCTTCACAAATGATGTTTGGATGTCCTTCCACACCTTATTGCATCCTCTGTAATTAGTGTTCAATGAGTCAAATATAATCCTGAAACATTCCTTGAATTTAGATAAAATGTACTCAAGATTTAATTTTGGCTCTGGTGTATTCGCTTTAATTTTATTCAACTTCAGCCTGAGCTTACATATGAGCAATTGATGGTCTAGCTCATGGTCAAGTTCTGCCTCCTTTTGGCTGCTGATATTTAGTTTCTCCATCATCTCTTCTCATTGGTGTTGTCAATGTGATTCCTTTGTATTACCTCAAGAGAAGTCCACATGTATAATCACCTTTGTGTTGTTGAAAAAGCAGTTGCTGATACTTGAAATATCAGTGACATAACTTCCAGCATCACAACAAAATCTAAACCACCACAATAGGATGTGTTAATCTGGGTAGACAAATTCATGGACACTTGTATGTGTTTAGGACAGAGTTTTATATAAAGGGTAATTAATTGTACATTAAGAAAGCATCCAACCCAGTCCAGTCCAAGCCCATAAGTCTGATGTCAGCCTACATGGCCGATACCAATCTATAAAGTCCTCATCAGACTCAGCAAACACATGCAGTGATGCTGAATGCAGGACCATCAGAGCTCAGTGGGTAGAAAGTCTTTGGATCAAGTGATGTTGTAAACATCTCAGTGCTGGCAGGGGTCTCTGTGTGGCTTCGCCAGTTCCCTTGGCTACATCAGGGTAGGTCCATGTGGCTTCTCCTCAGGGATGTCTCACAGGAAGTCAGCAGAGAGAGAGAAATGTCTCCTGCCTCAAAGGAGGAAAATACAGGAGTTCCCAGAATTCTCAGGAGAAGGCCATGCTCGCAGAGAGGCCTCATTGGTTATATCTTGATTACAGGCCTAACTCCACCACTTCACTTGTAATCCTCTCAAATTGACACCAGATTTTGTAGCTATCACATATGACAAACTGACAAGTGGGGAATTTCTATTCCACTAGCAATAAATACGTTCTTAACAGGAGCTTAAAGGGGTAAAGAAAATTAGAAGTAGAAAGAATGACGGCACATCCTATTGCTTTCATTCTTTCTTGGTTCTACTCCATTATGACTTTTACCTCTACCTTTCCAGATCACTAATTATTTCCAATGTTACTGAATCAAATGACCACTTTCTGGGTATCGTCTTACCTGACCTATCAGCACTATTTAACCACGTTGGCCATTCCCTTCTCCCTACATTATATTTTCTCCTGTCTTCCAGGACACCCATACCCTCCTGATACACTTTATATCACTTGACTCTTCCTGTGAGTCTGTTTTATGCCTTGCTTTCATTCCCTTGGGCATTTAACATTTTAATATCCATTGCTCAGGTCTTGGTTCTC
This sequence comes from Tenrec ecaudatus, assembly GCF_050624435.1. Taxonomy (NCBI): domain Eukaryota; kingdom Metazoa; phylum Chordata; class Mammalia; order Afrosoricida; family Tenrecidae; genus Tenrec; species Tenrec ecaudatus. The sequence continues at coordinate 96,187,813 of NC_134536.1, forward strand.
TTCTTCATATATGCATGTTTTATTGATGATCTAATGCAGGTTTATGGCTTTAAAAATCATCTAATCGCTGTTGACTCTCAGTGTTAACTTTGTATCAAGCTTGACGGTCTATATACCTAACAGCCTACTCATTCTATCACCTGGGATGGATCAAAGCAATCTGAAACAGAAATGGACAATGTGATCTTTCCAAACTCTTCTCACAATTTGCTTGACCTGAATTTTTATATCATTCAATGACTATGGTCTACACTCTACTGTTTCAATTGTACAGGCTCAAATCCAAGGTTTGCTTCGCAGACATAGATTGGAGGTTTTTGGAGGATACATAGGGAACCTACAGGAACAGCAAATAGCACAAGGGACTCAGGGGATGAGGGTACAGTGGTGGTGGGTAAAAGGGAGACAGTGTCAAGGAGTCCCTCTAGAAGAGGATTGTTTGGAAACTTATTGTGGTAATAATTGTACTATTCTACTTGATGTGATTGAGATATGGAATGATATAATATATGTATTAATTCCCAACTAATAAAAAAGCAGAAATGAGAAGATAAAAGTAGGAATTAGGAGGTGATAATTCCCTTTATAGCTTTTTATTTTTAATAAAGAGCTTTGAACTAGATGTTTTACCTCCACAAATACTAAATGTAAAACTCATAGGCTGAAATAAATATGGCCACATTAACCATAAAGACAAGAATATACACAATATTCAAACTTTAGGAAAAGAAATTACAGTGGTAATATTTTATTATAGGAACTAATTATAATGTTATTTCTTTCCATAATGATACATAACATTAAAATAACATAATTTTCTCTACAGTTTTATAATTCAATACCAAGAAATAATTTAAATAGGTCAATTGCTGCAAAAATAATATTTATTCATCAATTTTTATGGGAATGTATTGCTTCCTGAGACACCAACTAGTTTTATCTGCTAAATAGTCTATAAAATATAGATAAATAATATAGATAAAGAATAAAACTTGAGTACTGAGGGCACACACAAGTTAATTTTATTTTCCCTTACCTAATGAGCATGTCCATAAATCACAAAACAATATATATCAGGTTATATTTACATTTCAACTGTATTTTCTTATCAGATATTTGGAGTTGTCAATTTGATTTTATATAGGTAGCTATTGAAAGAGCACACTGCTCAAGAAAGACATTCTTTATCAATTAAGTTATTAATTGGTTTTAATAAGATTTCAGAGTATATTTTTTGGTTTAAGTTTGAAAGATTATGTCAAGACAATATTATCAGAGATTCATTCAGCCTCGATGACTCCCTAATGGTAGGAGTCCATGACCATTTAAAATTGTAGTCTTTATTTTCCCTTTCTAGACTAGGATTCTTCTACAAAATATTTGATCACCCATGTTTCTGTTGTTCATCCCCCTGGGAAAGGGGGCGGTGGAGTTAATACATTGATCATTGTGGTTGGTTCCCACTTTCTCCCCCACATTCCTCATACCCTTATGGTACCGCTACTTTCATTATTGATACTGAGGGTTTTATCTGTCCTGCATTCTGTGTGTCAAGAGCTCTTATCTGTACAATTGAACGTGTTCTTGTCTAGCCAAATTTTAAAGATAGAACTGGGGTCATGAAAGTAGAGGGGAAGACGGATTAAAGAACTAGAGGGATTTTATGTGTTTTGTCAGTACTGTACTGCACCCTGGATGGCTTATCCCTTCCTTGTGACCCTTCTGTGAGGGGATGTCCAATTGTCTACAGATGAACATTGGGTCTTCATTCCAGCTGCCTTCATACACATCAAAATGGTTGTTTGTTTTGGGTCTTCTGATGCCTGATACCTGCTCCTGTCGCCACCTCATGATCAAACAGGTTGGTGTGCTTCCTTTATGTGGGCTTCGTTGCTTCCCTGCTAGATGGCTACTTGTTTAACTTCAGGCCTTTAAAACCCAAATGCTATATCTGGTAATATCCGGGAACCATAAGCTTTCTTCACCATATTAGCTTATGCACCCATTTGTCTTCAGTGATCATGTCAGAAAGGTGAGCATCACAGAATTCCAGGTTATTAGAATAAAGTGTTCTTACATTGAAGGAAACTTGAGTAGACAATGTCTTTCTGCTACCTTAATACTTAACCTGTAAATATATGTACATAGTCCTATATCCCTATCATTTATATTAATACGTTTACATATATACATCCCTATGTTTATACCTATATAAATGTATTTTGCTTCCTAATTCTGGCCTCTATTTCCTTTTAGTTTCCTGCTGTCCTACCATCATGTTTGACCTTCATCAGCTCTCTGTGCTTCCTCTCAGCTACACTGCACTTGTTCAAATCCCACCAGGCGCTCTGTGCCCTCCTTGCCATAGAGTATAATTCTTTTGTCATTCCATTGACCCTGGCTTTGTTGGCTCTCCACTCCCTTTCCCTCACCTCCTCCTCCTCTCCCCTGTCCCCCCAGAAAGGTCTGTCACATTGTTTTCTCCTCAGGATTGTTTATCCTGCCTATCTTATATAAATAGACATGAATTGTTAAAAAGCCCATGAAGAGTTCCAGTTCTGTCTGCTGACCCTTGCGAATGTTTTCCGATTGGGTCTGATGGAACGCCAAGCCCTGCCTCCCGAGTCAGAAGTTTATTTTCAGAATTCCTCTGGAACTTCGTTGAGTTGCTCCCCTTACTGCTCCGTTACGCTCCCTTTGTGATATACCCAGGTGTGGGAGGGTCAGACTGGATACAATTCATGTATAACAGAAATGTGAGGGAAAGGAGACAGTGGGTGGTGTAAAATATGAAAATAAAAATAATTTATAAATTATCAAGGTTTCACAAGGTTTAGAGGCAGGGGACGGGGGTAGGGAAAAAAGAGGAGGTTATATACCAAGGGCTCAAGTAGAAAGAAAATGTTTTAGAAATGATGATGGCAACATATGTACAAATGTGCTTGATCCAATTGATGTATGGATTGTTATAAGAGCTGTAAGAGCCCCCAATAATATGATTTATTAAGTTTTAATTAAAAATAAAATATTAAATGAGACACAGAAAACAAAACAACAGTGGTGATTCAGAAGTAGATGGCCAGGTTAGCACCTCTGGGTGAACTTGAACTCCCAAACTTGTAGTTGATAGCTAAACACTTACCTATTAAAAAAATAAAGAATGCTTAATCAAAATAGTCAGTCAAGGCAGCTAGGTACAAAACGGGGCTCTGGTGGTGTCGTGGGTCCACACTAAGCTCATAAAGGGAAGCTCAGCAGTCCAAAAACTCCAGTGAGGGGAGGAGGCGTACTGCCCATGCAGAGTTGCCCTCTCACTAATCACACCAGCAGTTCTGTCCGGGGTCACTCAGAGTCAGAATTAGGCACAGTCCAGTTCTTTTGTCTGATAGCAAAAGGACCAGTTGTTCATAAAGGAATCGGCCACACATGCCATACTTTCCGCCTGTCCCTAACTCTCCTTATTCCTGTTGCCCAGCAAAGAGAAGCCAGCTTCCTTCGAGGACCACTTAGCCTCCTACGCTGATAGCTTTGTGAAACAAGCCACCAGTCAGAGCACAAGTACTAAAAGCTCAGAGCATGAGATTTATACCAGATACTGCGGCTTCGGGAACGTTTCCCACTAAAGTCTTCTTTTAATTCTGAACCATTTTACTGGCATATGATCCACATATCATGCAATTTAATGGCTTGATCTTATTAAGGGGGGCTTAATAAGATCTTATTAATTGAGCAATTAATGCTACAATTTCAGAGCATTGTCTTCTTTCTTGTACTTGCTATCTCCCTATGTCAGCTGACCTCCCTGCCATGTCCCTGGATAGTGGTTACTCCAGTCACTGCCTCTCTACTGCATGTGATATACAGATAAATCAAAATTAAACCAAGAAACAAACCAACAAAAATGACAAAACAAAACAGAAACCCTCAATCAAAAAGATAGCAGAAAACATTACAAACTGAAAAAGCTTTAAAATGGATCAAAAAGGAAATCTCTAAAACCCCAAACCAGCACTACAATCATTGAGTCGATTCCAAATCCCAGTGAAGTTAGTTGTCTGAGGGAGTTAATGATAACTTTAGAGAGTTTGAAAATAATGATTGCTTTCCAAGAGCTCTTACAGTTTTTGTTTATCTGCATCCCAGAGTGCAAAGAAAAAATATCCCCATTGTTACAAGGAAAAACAAAGAGGGAGAAATGTGGTTTTTATACCAATAGACAGGACGTTGATGATGACTCTGAAGAGGCCAGGGACTTCACTGGGAGCAGGAGATGGGAGCAGTGGGGTGGAGGCCTAAAGATGGAGGGCGTAACACAAACAAGCAATAAAAGTATAAAAATAAAAATTGCTTAATGAAAAAAAACACCTGAAGACTCCTTACTCCTAGGATCTAAATATTGGTTTGAGTAGCTAAAATCTAAGCCCACTGTTGTGGGATCGATTCCAACTCATAGTGTCACTGTCACAAAGGGTTTACAAGCCTATAAGCCTTTCCAGAAGGGGCAGACTGGCCAGCTTCCAGTAGTAGCCCACCACTTAAATCCCTGAGCCACCAGGGCTCCAGTATCAAAATGATCACTGTAATATAATGTGGCAATCTATAGGCTCTGCCTTAACTCATCGTAGTCATGCTTCACATAAATGTAACATACATTTGGTGAACTCCAACTAGGTGCCATGCTCAACATCACGCACGTAACAGATCAGATTAATCCAGTGATGGATTCAAATTCAGAATATGCTGCAGCAATTTTCTTTATGGTACCACTATTGCCCTTGCAGCTGCAGTTAAAACACTCATCATTGGGATGTGGGCTTTCAGAGTGACAGCAGGACCAACATTGTTTATTTCCTAGGTGTGGAACGCGTGTTCATAATGCCTTCAAGGAGACAGAAATTCGTTTTGGCCAACAAATGTTCATCCAGCTTTCTGCTCTTTGAACACAGCACCTATCCTAAATTTAACTGAAGCAGAGAATATTGTCTGAGAATAATGAAACCAGCATTAATTAAAATAGTCTGTGGAGTCACAGGCCAAGTTTGCTAGAGAAGTTAAAGAGGACATGATGCGGTACTGCTCATAAGGTGGAGGTCGTTTCCTGGGGCTGCTTATAAATCACTGGCAGGCCTGCTGGCAGTTATCAGGACCTCCACAGTCTGAGACTCGGTTTTAGAGACAATATTCCAGTCGAGATAGAGTGTGAGCAAGAGAATGTAGCTTAATGGACAAAGCAGTTGGTTAAAACAATAAGACTTGCATTTCCACTGATTGTAGAGAGTTTGAAAAGCTAAGAAGAGTAACAGAGAAGGTGTGAATCAGCTGTAATCAGGCCCCAGAGACAGTCAATCAGCATTTTAAATTTAAATATATATAATATATTATAATTAAAAGTTATATGGAATTATTTTTAATTTGGTGTTAAGATAATGAGCATTTTAATAATTCTTTAACCATCATTTATCTTGGTGGGACACACACATATCCAGTGGCTTCAAAAACTTTGTAGAAAAATTCCATTCTTTTAATTTGGGTTTTCAATGAACTTTTTGACATCCCCTCATGTCTCCTGTGGGTGTCTCCATGTACATTTATGGATTGAAGCTCTGTGGCACCAGGGTTAAATTCTGGCTGCTAATCAGAGAGCTCTGTAGTTTGAATCCACCAGGCAATCCATAGGAGAAATATGAGGCAGCCTGCTGCCACAAAGACTGACAGCCTTGGGAACTTTAAAAGGCAACCCTTCTGTGTCCTATAGGGTCACAATAACTCAGACAATATATATTCAATTATATATATGTGGTGAGATATATAATATGTAAAACATATATATATACAATATATATGCAATTACCTTTTAGTGACTCATTTAGAAAACACATGAAAGTATTGATCTAAAAACACAGTATATAAACTTTAAGTTCATAATTTTTAAGTAACAATATAATTATTTTATTTTCATTAATATTTTGGAAAAAATGTTTCCTCCACAGGTAAGCCAACAAAAATGACCAGATTGGCCCTTGAGTGTGAATGCTCATCAAATGGGCCATGGTCAGATACACTGCATCTGTCCAGCCAATGCATAAGACTTTCATACGCATGTCTCATGTATTCGCATGAATCCACAGGTTGGATGAGAATCTTAAAGGCATCTCTTAATTTGTAATTTTGTAATTTTCTTCTTTATTTTCTTGTGTCATTTTTCTATCATTTTTAAATTACATTTGAGACCATGAGCTCAACTCATTTTCTAAGCTTCTTGTGGAAGACCCCAAATTAAAAACTTTAATCAATAGGTGAAAATAAAGACATAGTCTTCCTCATATTGTATATATTACTATTTCTAAGAACAACAACCACAAAAACAACCTGGGGAATTCCTAATAGAATATTTGCTTAACCACTTATATAAAAAAGCCATTTTAAAAAGTAGACAAAATAATAAAATAAAACAGAATTATATGTTTATTTTTTCTTTTTAAATCATTTGACTCGGGCCTCATATAGCTCTTATCACAGTCCAAACATACATACATTGTGTCAAGCATATTTGTACATTTGTTGCCATTATCATTTTCAAAGCATCTTTTTCTACTTGAGCCCTTGGTATCAGCTCATCTCCCCCTTCCTCATAAACCCTTGATAATTTATAATTTTTTCATGTCTTATACTTACTGCTGTCTCTCTTCATCCACTTTTCTGTTGTTCATACCCATGGGAGGAAGTTATATGTAGATAATTGTGATTGGTTCCCCCTCTCTCCTCCCACCTGGTATCACTACTCTCATTATTAGTCCCAGTGGTTTATTTGTCCTGGATTCCCTGTATTTTCAGCTCTTATCTGTACCCATGTGCATCCTCTGGTCTAGCTGGATTTGTAAGATAGAATTGGGGTCATGAGGGTTGGGGGAAGCATTAAAGAACTAGAAGAAAGTGGTATGTTTCATTGGTGCTACACTGCACCCTGAGTGAGTCATCTCTTCCTTATGACCCTTCAGTAAGGGGATGTCCAACTGACTAGAGATGATGGCCTTTGGGTCTCCACTCTGCACTCCCCCTAATTCACACTGATGTGATTTTTTTGTTCTGGGTCTTTGATGCCTGAAACTTGATCTCATTGACACCTCATGATCACACAGGCTTTTTTTTTTTTTTGTAAATCATTTTATTAGGGGATCATACAGCTCGTATCACAATCCGTACAAACATACATTGTATCAAGCACATTTTTATATTTATTGCAATCACCATTTTCAAAACATTTTCTTTCTACTCCAGCCTTTGTATCAGCTCCTCAGTTTCCCCCCTCCCTCCCTTATGAATCCTTGATAATCTATGAATTATTATCATTATTTCATGGGTTACACTGACAGATGTCTCCCTTCACCCACCTCTCGGTTGTCCATGCCCCTGGAAGGGTGTTGTATGTAGATCATTGTGATTGGTTCCCCCTTTCTCCCCCACCTTCCCCTTCCCCTCCTGGTATCGCTACTCTTATTATTGGTCTGAGGGGTCTATCTGTCCTGGATTCTCAGTGTTACAAGCTTGTATATGTTCCTGTGTAGTATGTTTTTCTTTACATGATATTCAAGATAGGTAAATCTATGGAGATAGTAATTAGATTAATATTCCTTAGGGTTATATCAGATGAGGTTGGAGAGAAATGGGGAGTTATTAATAATGAGTACAAGAAAGACTAAAATGTCTAAATTTGGTTGTAGTGATGAGTGCACCACTCTTTTCAATATGTTGAAAATATTGAATTGTGTCATATGTGAATTATATGTCAATAAAACTGTTAAAAAATGTCAAAAGTAAAAGAAAGAAAAACACTAAGAAATAATACCATTGCTCATTTATCATGCCCTATCTTCTGCCTGTTTTAATCCTAAACTGAGTTTCTTAATGACAAATATAATGCATGCTAATAAAATTTAAATTCTAAAACAAACCAAAGCCCAAACTACACTATCATGTCAATTCCAACTCACAGCACTACTATATACCAGAGGTGCTTACAGGTTTTCAGCATGCGAGCTACTTATAAATTGATCAAGTCAAAATGATCTACCAACTGCAAAAATGCACAACACATATTTTTATTTATTCATAAATGAATTGAGAATTCTTTATATGTAGGTTTATGTACCTTGCATAGTCACTTGAGTCCATATTGCACAACACAACACAATGAACTATGTACATTTTTGTCATTACCCGAGTTTACTCTGATGACTTTCACTGAATGGAATGAGCCAGGGATGCCTAGTGCGGACAGTAGCTGCTGACAGCCAGCCTCAAGCACACTTCCAAATGATCACCAGTCATGGTGGAACGGTCCTTGGACTTAATGATCTTTAAGTGGGAAAAGGCTGACTCACATGAATAAGTAGAGCCGAATACTGCAGTCAAGGAGGTAGCACATAGTCTCATGTTTGGGTACTTTCCCTCTGTGAGTAAGTTCCAGAACTGCTCATGCGCTCTGGACTTCAGCTGAATGTCAGCTTGTAGTGTCAAAATCTCCCATTCTGTATGAAAGTGATACGTGTTTGTTGTCTTACTTGGTCCAGCTTCCCCATTCACTTTAATACCCTTTCTTACATTTAAGAGAAAAAAAACAAGGTCTAAAAATTGTTTGCGCATGCATTTGACACCTAAGATAGCATCTGATTGGCTGTGCTCTGTATCAATTAAGTGACGGGATTGATGACAGGCTTACGTCTAGTTTTTTAATGCCATGCAATCTACCCACTGCATGTGCGATGACGAGTAGATCGCGATCGACGTATTGAGCACCCCTGTTCTATAGTTTTTGAGACTGTGCGTCTTATGGGAGCAGGTAGCTCCAGCGCTCTCCTGCCGAGTAGAGGTGGGTTACACCCGCCCACCTTGTAGTTAGCAGTCCCGCTCAGAACAGCGCAGAACTGCACCTTGGGTTTCTGAGTTTTTAAATCTCTCTGAAAGTAGACAGCGTCATCTTTCTCCCACAGAGTAGCTCGTGGGTTCAACCAGCTGACCTTGTGATTAGTAGTTCAATATATAAACCGTTTACACCACCAGGGATTGTTGAATTCACTTTGTAGTCCTGTCTATATTGTTCAGCTCAAAATGTGGTCACAGGAATAAGTTCATTCAGCCTGAAAGTTGACTAACGGCCATTGTTTAAGACATTTATCAGTTTCTATCTGATGAGTAAGTGGGGCTTTTTTCAAAGATTTGAGTTTTGCTTCAAGTTTTCTCCCATGGCCCCCTAATGTCAATTCCTTTCAGAACAGTCGGTTGAGTTATCAGGGCTAAGTTTAATGTAGCTGATTTGTCCTGTGGGTGAATTATTTCTACATATCTGTGATTTTCTTCACTCCTCTTTGTTCTGGACCAATAGTTTTATCTTGGACCCCAGGCACTATTGACCAAAGAACATGTTATTGTGAAATACGTTGTGTAAAATGAACTTGATGTCCCCTGAGACAATGGTCCTTACCTGCCAGGCTCAGTGACTTATTTCCTCAAGGTGTTTGGTGAAAGCGAAGGAGTTTTTTTAATTTTTCCTACTAAATGCTTAGTTATACCCATATATTTTCAGTTTATCTAAGTACTATGTGGAAATAGGCTCTATCAAACATGAATATATCTGTGGATGTGGTCAAATTTACCTTCCCACACATGTAGCTTGTGTGTCTATCTATGTATCCATTTGTAGATTGTTACTACAGTTATTATAGCTTCTGCATGTAATAGTATTTCATTTTGTTTCCTTTAACTATTTAAAAAACAATTTGGGGAGGAGCTCTTACAGATATTATAACAACTCATAATTCAGTTAGATCAAGTGTAATTGCACAATTGCTGCCATTGTTTTGAAACATTTTCTTTCTTCTTGAACTCTTTGATATCAGCTCCTCTTTATTCCCTCCTTCCCAGACCCTTCACCCAGGTACCCTTATCATTATATTATATGTTAGTATTGTTGTTTTGCGATATTTTACACCATCCAATGTATCCGTTCACCTACAATTTTGTTATTGGTCCCCTGGAGATGACAGCGCTACAGAGGAAAGCAAGAAGGATACAGGTCAGGGAGTGCTCCTGCAAGTCGGACCCGCCCACATGGGGCAAACACAGAGGGGAGTGCAACAGACTAGGAATGGGAGCAAAGCCAAGAAGTCCCTGAGGAATCCTGATTGTAGACTTCTGATGGTGGGAGAGTGGGGGGCAGCACTTGGCACCTCATCAGAATTGGTGTGGAGATATTCACAAGGGGGCCACACTGAAAATCTTAAGGTGTAATGGGTTGGGGTTGGGGCACTAGACCGTTCCATCTTTGACTGCAGGAAGAGCAATGGAGTCTTGTAGAAGGCATCCCCCTGGTTCACGAATGCTGAGGACTAAGAGAGGATAAATTCTCTTGGTAAGCAGCAACTGGGATGGATCCTGGAAAGAAAAGAGGATTGCAATGATAGATTATAAGGGCCTGCTCACTATTTAACAGAGAGATACTTATCTACTCTCGGTCAGGATAAAAGTTAGACTTGGAACTCTTTATATCCTCTCTCTCTCTCTTTCTTTCTCTCATTTTCTTTTGGTGTATATCTATATAAGATAGGCAGGGTAAGTCAGCCTAAGGAGACAGCAATGGGACCAAAGGTTGGGGTGGGGGTTATGGAAACGGAGGACGGGGATCAGGGAGCAGTGAGCCAATAACTGTAGGGGAAAGAGAATAACAAGGGATCTAAAATTGCTAATGAGGAGGGTATAGTGTTCCTGGTTGTGTTTTATCAGTTGAAATGTATCCAAGAGGAATTACTGAGGGGTGAATGATGGGTAAACATGATAGTGGGACAGGAAGAAAGAAAAAATAAAAAGAGGAAATAACAAGAAAGTAAAAATTACATATAGGTATAAATGCAGATATGCATATATGTAAATATATAAATATAGGTATATTTTCATATATATATATGTATGTATGTATATACAACAAGGAAGCAGATGGACTTTGTCCCTCTATGGAAATCCTACCTGAGTACAAGAACAGTTTGTTCTAATAAAGTGGCAATGCATGATACTCACTTTACCAACACAATCACTGAACACAAAATGGGTGCATAAGCAAATGTGGTGAAGAAAGTTGATGGTGTCTGGCTATTAAAAGATATAGTATCTGGGGTCTTAAGAGGCTTGAAGTTAAACAAGTGTCTGTCTAGCAGGGAAGCAATAAAACCCACAGTGAAGAAGCACACTAGCCTGTGTGATCATGAGGTGTTGATAAGAATAGGTATCAGAAGTTCTAAAACAAGCAATCAAATTGATGTGAAGGAGGCTAGATAAAGTGGGGATCCTTTAACTCTTATACTTTTCCTGGTGTGTCCTTTTGGCTTGATTAGCTTTGTATTGTGGCCTCTACTTAGTGTATATTGTCTTCTCTTCACACAATTTCCCTTCTCAGTAATTTAACTTCCCTTCCCCTTCCATTGGTAACCAGCAAAGGTTTCTTTCTGTGTGAAAATCTTTCTCGACTTCTTATAGCACTGGTCTCAAGATTATTGGCTAATTTCATTCAACATTGCACACTCTAAGTTCATCCATGCTATGAAGTGTTTCACAAATAAAGAATTGTTGTTGAATATACATTACATGATTGTATCACAATTTTATGTCCATTAATCCATTGATGAACATTTAAGTTGTTTCCATTTTTTCCTATTTCTAATAGTGCTGTGATGAACATGGATGGACCTCCACATGTTTTACATGTAATAGCTCCTATTTCTGTAGGGTTTATGATGTTATTTTTCAGTGCTTTCAAGTCAATTCCAACTTACATCCACTCTATATGTACGACAGAATCAAAAAACACTTAGTCCTGTGCCATTCCCACAATTGTTCATATGTTTGATTCCATTGTTTTAGCCGCTGTGTCAATTCATTTTGTGGATGGCCTTTGTGTTAGTCTGGGTTGACTAGAAGAACAAATTCATAAACACTCATATGTGTATAAGAAAGAGCTGTATATAAAAGAGGAATTGTATATTAAGGAAGCATCCCAGCCCACTCCAATTCAAGTCCGTAGGACCATATGTCCAATACCAGTCCATGAATACCCCTTTAGACTCATGCAGCACATGTAATGATGCCAAATACAGGAAGATTGCATGTCAGTAGGTGGGAAGTCTTATGGAACCAATGGTGGTGGAAGCATCTCAGCACTGGCATGGGTCTCCACGTGGCTTCTCTAGCTCTAGGGCTCTGGCTCCATCGGCATGTAACTCCATGTATCTTGTCATCGGGAATACGAAGCAGAGGGTGTAGTATGTTCCACCTCCAGGGAGCTATTTATCTCCGTAGTGCCTCCAAATGAGGTCACCAAGCTGCAACATGAATGCCAGGATAAACTCCACCCCTTTAATCTTCATATTATCTATCAAGTTAGCACCAAATTATGTAACTACCATAGACCACCCCTTGTCCATTTCACACAACTCTTTAGCCATATATAATTTTCAAACAAATAATATCTGTACCTAACAGGATAAAACTAAAATGCTCACAATAAAAATAATGTGCCACCCTCATTTAAACAACATTCTATAAGTAAATAAAACAAAAATATTCTATATTTATGTGAACACCTACACCATAATCCTATGAACATACTCCTAGGAATATATTACCCCACCTATGAAAGTTCGTAATCCAGCCGCTTCATGATTTTATCCATCCCATTTTGGGTATCCAATTTCTATACCTCCCAGTGTTCTGAGGAGACAATCACATTCTGTGATGTGAAGAATCTTCATTCCAGTTGGAATCTTGTGAAGTCCACATCCATAAGCAAAGTCAAATCAGGACAGTCCATCTATAAAGTCAGCAGTAACATGCAACAGTTCACAGGCTCAAATATCTTCTCTTCATCTGGCCGCGGTCTTGTCAACTCCATGTAGACTGCCTCATAACCTCACCAGTGCGTGCATTGGCTGCCTTGCCTTTAAGCCATGGGTCTCATCACAAATTCTTGACAACTCTAGTCCCCTTGTGCTAGGACATGAACTCTAGACCAGCAACCTGCTCTTGTCTTCTCCTCTCGTTCCTATGAACCGGTCTACAGGTATGAGTGGCCAGACTCAACCCGTGTCTTTCGTGCTGCATTTCTTTCAGTTCAACTCAACAAGTAGATACAGGTGGTCACCTAGCAAGCATTTCAGTCTGCCCACAGGCTCCTTTTAACGTTCAGTCCTAGAGAGGAGAATTTCTTCATGGTTCCAGATTTTTCCAGTATCAAGCACACACCACTAGTTCAAAATTCAAAGGTTCCTTTTGCTTTACAATCTGTCAACAGCCCCCTAGGCAAGTCTCTTCATCTTCAAATGTCCTGAGCATTCAAGACAGTAGGTGAGGCATATTATTTCAAAGCCTTCTTTGAAGGTATGCCCATTTAAAGGTCAAATTGTAATGGCTCAAGGTAAATGGGCATATAAACACTCTATTTTCATACTTACCATTAATCATTTCTATCAATTATATCAACAATACTAAGCAGAAGAAATCAGTATAAACAAAGTAGAATCAGATCCTAATCTATCCTTATCTATCTTAATCGCTATCTAAACTATTCTATTGATACAAAATATGGGATTGGGCCTCTGACAGCATCAAGCCAGAGCCAGGCTTTCTGTCAGCCATTCTGACCTTCTGTCAGCCATTTTCACTAAGTAGCATGCTCTCTGAGAATTGAGAGGCAATTTCTATCCCTGAGCTCAAAATATGTATACATCATTAATTTTTGCCATTTCAAACAGGGACCACCAAAAACAACAACCAAACAAAATAATCAAAACTTTAACTTCCCATATTCTTCCCAGATATCCAGTAATCTGCATGGCCATATTTGACCTCTGGCTAGCCAAAGAACAAAAACTACCATGAGGCAGAATTGGAACAAGCATCCACTCTCCATTTTTCTCCATTTTTTTTCTCTAGCACCCCACTCCCAAGCTACCATAAAGTGTTAGTCTGGATTGAGTAGAGGAACAAACTCATAGACGCTCATATGTGTATGAAAAAGAGCTTTATATAAAAGAGAGATTGTATATTAAGAAAACATCCCATTCCAGTTCAAGTCTATGGGTCCATTATTAGCCCATATGTCTGATACCAGTCTATGAATGTCTCTTCAGACTCAACACATGCAATGATGCCAATTGCAGGAAGATTGCAGGCCAGTGGGTGGAAAGTCTTATGGACCCAATGGTGGTGGAAGCATCTCAGCACTGGTGTGGATCTCTGTGTATTTTCTCCAGCTCCAGGCTCTTGCTCCATCAGCATGTAGCTCCATGTATCGTGTCATCAGGAATCCGAAGCAGAGAGAGTATACTGTGTCCCGCCTGCAGTGAGCTATTCATCTCCATAGTGCCACCTACGGAGGTCATCAAGCTGTGACCTGATTGACAGGCTAAGCTCCACCTCTTCACTCTTAATAAACTCAACTTGGCACCAGATTATATAACTCCCACAGCCTTCTTTTACACCAACCCACTATCAAGCATCATGTCATTTTCCATTGACTGACGTCTCTTGGTAACATGGCTCAAATATGAGAGAGTTTCACCAAACTTACTTTTAAGGAGCATTCTGTCTCTAACGTGGTCCTCAGTATAAACAAATGAATATTGTTATTTATGATGATTATGATTGGCTCATTAATTGTAACAAATATAGCACACTAATATAAGATTTTAATCATTGAGGTAGATATAAAAACTCTATGTACTATCTGTATAATTATTCTTTGGTTCTAAAATTTATTTTTTAAATATTCAATTTTTTTAACTTGGTGGATAAAAAAATAAGGGTTTTGGAGAAAATTATACCACTGTCATATTAATGAAAATATTGATTTTCAATATTAATTTAGAACAAACAACTTCAATCAGAATGATTATCGGAGATAACATAGAATATCATATATCAAGAAAGAGGCCAAGTCTCCAGTATACAGTAATCTAAAAAGATCATTAGAAATACATGAAATGAAAAAATGATGATAGCAACATATGTACAAATGTGCTTGATACAATTGATGTATGGAATATTATGAAAGCTGTAAGAGCCCCCAATAAAATGATTTTAAAAATTACTTGAAGCATAAACAGGAAGAATTTAAATGAAAAATTAGTCAATCTATATTAGATACTTCACCCTTATTTAAGAAATTGATAGGTGAATGAGGCAGAAAATAAATGAGATATATGATTTAAACATTATAAATCAAATTTATCTATTCATATTTATAGAATGTCTAATAGCTGAATACATACTCATCTCCATCTCGCATGGAACATTCACCAAGATAGAATACGTTCTAATCCATGAATCACCCCAACCCATTGTCATTGAGTCCATTCCAACTCAACACAGCTTAAATTTAAAAGAATAGAAATTACATAAAGTCGATTAACAGAACACATGAAATTAAAATGAATAACTATGGCTCAAAGAAGAAATCCTTAAAGAAGTCTAACTTTTTTGAAACATGAGGTTCTTCTGGGTTGCCACCATGGTACACAGGCCACCATGACTTCACACAGGGATCTCAAATGAATTTTCCTTTTTGATCTCTCGATGGCTATGCCAGTCTCTGTTACTGCTCGTGAGATGGATTACCTTTATACCCAGTGGCCTGGCAAAGCTGACCGACGTTGAGTTACAGTTGTCTGCATTTTATTTGCACCCTCTCCCCAATCACTGTGTAGGCCTTATAAAGTGTATAAAGAGAAGAGAGCCAGAGCAAGCTTTTCACTCCACTCCACCCAGTCTAATCATGACAAAACGTCAGACAAATTTCAATTGTACTAATATCTTACTCAGACTCTTCAAATCTATTCAGATGATCAAAAAGAAGGAAAGGCTGAAGAGCTGCTACTAGGATTAGTTTAACCCACGCGTTGGCATGTCCAGGATGAGATCCTGGACAGAAAAGGAATATCAGGGAATAAAGGAATGAAATATGGACTTTAGTTAATAGTAATACATTATCAATTGCTCATTAGTTATGACAAATATGCTCTTTCAGTGTTAGCGGGTAATAGAAGAAACTGGGTGAAGTCACGTGGGAACTTTCTGAATAATCTTGCAATATTCCTGTAAATCTAAAAATACCTTAATTTCTTAAGCAGCGCTGTTATATTTAGAGAAATAAACCAGATACAAATATATGCATGCTGTAGATATTTAATTTGTAAGGAAGCCTCAGAAAAACTAATTTAGAACTCTGGTGATAGTGCTCTTGGGTTGCCTGAGGCTAAAGATGAGGGTATAGATTTACTGGTAATTGACAAAAGGAATATTAATTTCATGTGACAAAATATTTTACACATTATTTTCACATTACTGTATATCTGTTTTTCTATATAGATAGTATATCTATTTTACAGATTTTAAATTATATCTCAACAAGGTAAATTTAAAAAAATGAAAAATGCATATACCCTTCTCTAAATTTGGGTTCTAAAAGCATATTTCTACATTCATCTGTTAGTTTGTCATACTGCGGTGGTTTCTGTGTTGATATAATGCTGGATGGAAACTGCAGCCAGCATTTCAAATATCAGCAGGGTCATCCATGGTGGCCAGGTTTCAGCAGAGCTTCCTTGCAAAGACATGCTGGGAACCAGGGAGAAGCAGCAGATTAGCCACTGAGCGCCTTCTGAACAACAGTGGAACATTGTCTGATATACTGTCAGAAGATGAGCTCTTCAGATTGGAAGACACTGAAAAGGTGACTGGGGAAGAGTTGCCTTCTCAAAATAGAGTTATGTTTAATAATGTAGATGCAACAAAACTTTGGGAACTTTCATTTGCTGATAAGACAGGATTCAAATGAGAAAGAGAGAAAAAAAGAAGGTGCAAACAGCCATTAATAATTGGAACATAGAATGTACACAGAATGAGGATACGGAAATTGGGAACATCAAAATAAAATGGAATAAAAAATGATCAATATCCTAGGTTTAATGAGCAAAGATAGATTGGTAATGGTCCTTTTGTATTGGATAATCATGTGATTTACTATTGTAAATCAATGGTGACAAATTCAAGAAGAATGGCATTTAACCATCCTAAAAAAGAACTTTCCAAGGCGTATCTTGAGTACAACACAATGCTGTATAAGATAAGATAATATCTATATGCTTACTGGAAAGAAGAGTTAATACAATTATCCACATCTACACACCAACTTCAAAAGCCAACGATGAAGAAATAGAAGAATTCCACCAATTCTTAAGTCTACAATCTGTAATTGGTAAAAAAAAAAAAAGCATTGAAATTTCATTAGAAATTGCTAGTGATTGGAATACTTAAATTAGGAACAAAAGGAAATAATAAGTAGTTAGTAAATATGGTATATAAATGAAACTGGAGATCCCACGATGGAATTTTGCAATTGCAATGACATGTACACGGCACATAGACTTTTCACACAGTTACATTCATTGGAAATACATTTTATAATGCATTTTTGTAACAAATGAGTGGAAGTTCTCATGTGAAGAAATTTGGAAAGCTTAAATAGCAGCTCACCAGATGGAATACTCAGGAATCAATCGGATACCTCTGTGGAAAGAGAAAATGGAGTTCAATAACACCAGCCAAATCAAGGCCAAGGACTGACTGTGAAACAAACCATCAATTGCTCATATGAAGTTTCAGGTTAAAGCTAAAGATTTATTTTAGAAAATTAATGAGAGCTAAAACACAGCATTAAGTATATCCCCCCTGAATTTAGGGCAAATCTCAAGAGGAATTTGAACACATTGAACACTTATGACCTAAAACCTGACGAGTTGTGCAATGACATGAAGAACATCATAAATGAAGAAAGCAAATGATATAAAAAGACAAAAAAAAGGGCTAAGATTGATTTCAGAAACAAGTCTGAAACTTGTTCTTGAATGTGGAGTAGCTCTAAAGGATGTAAGAAGTGATGAAGCAAAAGAGCTAAACAGAAATTTTCAAAAGGTAGTTTGGGAAGACAAAGTAAAGTATCATTATCAAATGTGTAAATATTTGGAACTAGAAAACCAAAAGGGAAGTACATCAGCATTTCTTAAGCTGAAATAATTTTTTTTAATCCAGGCCTTAAGTTGAAATAATATAATAATCGTCAAATGAAATAGAAGTAAGACAGAATCATTGTACCAACAATTTTTTTATCAACATTCAATAATTTCAAATTGTAGCATATAAATAAGAATCAAAACCAATGGTATTGAAGGAAGAAGTTCAAGTTGAAAATTTAACCTTTAAATCTAAAACTTTCACCAAATTGAGGCAGCACTGGAAGCACATGCTCTTCAAGGTCAAATGATTTGTAAGACAGCTACCTGTCCTAATGATTATAAGAGATCCATATTGGTACTCATTCCAAAGCAAGATGACCTACTGGCATGCAGAAAATAATTGTCAATATTAGTAATCCCACATGCAAGTTAAAACTTTTCTGAGGATTATTGAAAAGCAGTTGCAGCAGTACATTGATAATAAACTACTTCATTCAGTAGACAACGTGAATGAGGGAAATCATTACTGATATCAGATGGATCTATGCTGAAAGCAGAGAATACCAGAAAGATGGTTACATGTATTTTACTGACTATGCAAAGGGAGTCAATTGTGAAGATCATAGAAAACTATGGATAATATTGAAAAAAGGGAAGTCCAGAACACTTCATTGTATTCCTATAGCACCTATGTACAGAACTAGAAGTGGTCACTGGAACAAAACAAGGGGACTCTGAATGGATTAAAATTAAGGAAGATATGTATGAAGATTTTATCCTTTCGTCATGGTTATTTAGCCTGTATGCCGAGTCAAAGAAGCCACGTGACAAGCTGGGCTGGATGAAGAAGAATGCAGCATAGGGACTGGAGGAAGGTTCTCCCACAACCTGCTGTACACTGTTGGCATGGTCTTGCTTACTGGAAGCTCCGAGGTCCTGAACCAATTAATGTAGAAAATCAAAGAATAGAGTCTTCAGTATGAACTACATAGAAAGGTGAAGATAACAAAATCCTCACAACTGGACCAACCGACAAAATCATGATAAAGAAAAGATTGAAGTTGTCAAAGATTTCATTGCTTGAATCCAGAATCAGCACTCGTGGGAGCAGCAGTCCAGAGATCACACAACAAATTGCATTGAGCAGATTTGCAGGAAAAGACCTAATTAAAGTGTGAAACAGTAAAGATGTCACTTATTCAAGCCATGGTGTTTTTAATTGTCTTATACACATGCGAAGGCTAAACAATGAATACGGAAGACCACAGAAGAATTGATGTATTTGAATTATGTGTTGGCAAAGGATAGTGAATATGTCATAAACTAGGGGAAGAACAAATCAATCTTTCTTGGAGGAAATGCCAGAATGCTCCCTAGAAGTGATCATGACAAGACTTCAGCTCACATAAGTGTCATCAGGGGGACAAATCCCTGGAAAAGGACAGCATACTTCAAAAACTAGAGATTCCACAAAATATAGGAAAACCCTCAATGACATGGATTGATACAGTGTCTGAAACAGTAGAATCAAACATAGCAACAATTGTGAAGAGGGTGCAGGTCAAAGAAGTCTTAGAATTACTGTAAATCAGAATGACTTCACACACCTAACAATATAAAGCATACTGGAACCTCTGGATTAGTGGGATTCTGTTCTATAAAATTGAGTAGTTATTTATTACTCCTCATATTCTACATTATGGTAGGGAAAGCTGACGTTTACTTTCTTTGGAGAAAAGATATGATTTTTTTCAATAGTTGCATCTTAATATCTCATGATTTTATTTTCGTATCTTTTCACTGTCTGGCTACTCTTTTGTGGAGAATGATACCCTGATAGTTTGTGAGTAATAAGCCATAGGATGCAATGTCATATTCAAAAAAAATGATAACAGAAATAGTGGCTATGTGATTCGAATGTACATAATTCCAATGGTACAGAGAGATGCACACCTGTGATATATCTCTGTGTCTGAAAGCCCCTCCAGTTTCAGGAGAACTATTAATAACTCAGAACTGCGCACTGCAGGAAGATGGGTGCTGACTTTCTAAGCAGGAAAGGAACGGCCTTTTAATTGTGCTAAATGTTGCGCTGCTAGAGTCGTCAGGAAGTAGTAAAAAATTATTATGCTGTGGAAGCAAAATACATTTTAAATTACCTATCCATATCAATGACAAGTAATGGGGTTTTTATTTCCTCTCTTTACATACTATTAAGAAGCATGTGTAGTCATTTAAATTAGGTGTGTTCATGGGGAGTATGTGAGCTGCAAAACAGTGCAGTAGGCATGAACTTTCTAGTTATAACTGTAAATGCCCTTAATGCGTGGTGGAAAACGAGCTGATGACCTTCTCAGGCAGAAAACGTTTGGACTGTCCCTTCCTTGCACAGCCCGGGCCTCACCTAGACTGTGGTGTGGAGCTTGGAAGATACACTTCATAGGGTGAGACAATATTTTAATGGGGTAAAGATTATATGTAGCTTTAATTGAAATATAAACAGATTTTTTAATTATAAGAAATCTTTCAGCTCCCTAAATATCCTAATGAAAAGATGTCCATGTAGATCAGGTGTTTAAATTACCAAATGATCTACATGGCATATATGTGAGGCTACATAATAAGCAACACAATTTTTGTTTCCCTCACATTTTCTCTACCCGCTAAAATCCATACTTATATCCCTGCCTGAAAATAAGATACAATATTTGAGGATGCTAATCAGCATATATTTCCTTCTGCAGCTTTTTACTTAAAACAACAAAATTAATGTTCAAAAATGCACTGTCATAAAATGTTAGTTGTTTCAAATCAAACTTTCCTCAAACAAAAATATTCATTGCTGTTTTAGATTCTTAGTGTTGCTATAACAGAAATACGAGAAGTAAATGACTTTTAACAAAAAGAAGTTTGCTTGATTACACTTAATGAGGCTAGAAGTCCGAATTCAAAGTTCTGGCTGTTGGGAAGGACTTTCTCTAATGGCTCGGGGAGGTCTTTGTCTCTGGTTCACTGTGTTCCTCTTCATCGTGCCAGTTTTCATGCTGTGTGTGTATTCTCTACTCCGTGCTTTTTTGCTTGTAGCCTAAAATCCTCTTCCTATATCTCAAAAGCGTTGACCAAAATATTCCTTACACTTTATAAAGCTTAATTAATAAAAGAGGAAACCCATTTCCAGATGGAATTATGTCCACATGTATGTTGTTATGTGCCATGCAGTCAGCTCCAATTCATAGTGATCCTACGTACAGTAGCGGCCCTAGTCCTACGCCCACTTCCTAATTGTTGTTAAGTTTGAGCCCGTCATGGCAGCACTGTGTGCATTCATCTCATTGGAGGTCTTCCTCTTTTAATCTGACCCACTATATGGTGTCCTTCTCCACAGCCAGGTGTATCGTGACATGTCCAAAGTATGTGAGACAAAGTCTTACCGTCCTTAATTCTAAGGAGCATATTGGCTGTACTCTTTGTTAGTTCTTCTGTCTGTCCCCTGTACTTTCCTAATTCAAATTCACCAAGCCCTCTATTGTCTTCCTTAGTCATCGTCCAACATGTCAAAATTACATGAGACAAAGTCTCGTCAGTGTTGCCTCTGAGGAGCATTCTGGCTGTACTTCTTCCAAGACAGAGTAGTTTGTTCTGTTAGTAATCCATGGTGTTTTGACTGTTCGTTGTCAGGACCGTAATTCAAATCCATCAGTTCTTCTGCAGTCTTCCTTATCAAGGTCCGACTTTCACACACATATGAGGCCATTGAAAACAAAATGGCTTGACTCAGGTGCACCTGAGTTCTCTTTTCAGCACTTTAAACAGTCTTGTCCAGCAATGGGTTGTTTGATCTCTTGATGGCTGCTTTCATGGGAATTGATTGTGGATCAAAGCAAGACAAAATCCTTGACAACTTCAATCTTTTCTCTGTTTTATCATGATCTTACACATTGGTCTAGCAAAGAGAGTTTTGGTTTTATGTTCAGTGGTCATCCATGCTGAAGGCTGCAATCCTTGATCTCCATCAGCAAGTGATTCAAGTCCTCCTCCCTTTCAGCCAGCAAGTTTGTGGTATCTGTGTATTACAAGTTGTTAATAAACCTTACTCCTATCTTAATGCTACATTCCTCTTTAGTCCAGTGTCTTGGGGGTTATTTGCTCAACATACAGATTGAATAAGTATCGTGAGAGGTTACAATCATTTGCTATGATCCACACGATTGAATGTCCTTGCACAGTCAACGAAACAAGTAAACATCTTCTGGTATTCTCTGCTTTCATTCAATATCCATTTGAGACCAGCAATGATATCCCCTGATCCACACCCCCTTCTGAATCTGAATCTCTAGTAGCTCCTTGTCAATATACTGCTACAACTGTTGTTGGATGACTTCAGGAAATTTTTATGCACATATCATATTAATGGCATTATTCTAAATTGGAGCATTTTGTTGGCTCACTTTCTTGGGAATTGGTACAAATATGAATCTCTTCCAGTCAGTTGGAAAAGTAACTGACTTCCAAATTTCCTGGCATAGTTGAGTGAGTGCTTTCAGTGCTTCATCAACTTGTTGAAACATTTCAATTGGTATTCTGTTAATTCCCAGAAGCTTGTTTTTGGCTAAAGCTTTCAGTGAAGCTTGAACTTCTTCCATACGTACCATTTGTTCTTGCTCAGAGGCTACCTCTTGAAATGAATGAATGCAAGCTAATCCTTTTGACATGGTGACTGAATATTTTTCAGTCTTCCTTTTTTATTGTTTTCTGCATAGTTCAATTTTTTACCATAAAATCTTTCAATATTCCAGCTAGAAACTTTATTTATCTATTTAATTAGTTAGTTAGTTCTTTCATTTTTAAGATATGCTGAGCATCTTCTTCCTTTTTGGTTTTCTAATTCCAGATCTTGGCATAGTTTATTATAACATTTTGCTTTGTTTTCTTGAACTGATCTTCAAATTTTTCTTTTTAGCTGTACACCTGGAAATATTTGAACGTCAAACTTGGAAGACATCTATCATGTCACACTCAATGATTGTACTCTGGGTTTTTTTTTTGATCATTTTATGTGTGTGTGTGTGTGTGTGTGTGTGTGTGTGTGTTATCTAAGGATTTCTGGTGGCACGGCAGGTTAAATACTAGGCTGTAAACGGCAAGGTGGGTTGTTCAAACCTAGCTGATGCTCTGAAAGTTGAGGTATTCTGCTTCCATAAAATCTTGTCTCTGACACCCTGAGACAATTTTAACCCACCTGCTGCTCTGAAGAAAAAAGTTGAGACGATTGGCTGCCGTAAGAGTCGGTTTCTGAAACCTTATGAAACAGATTGACTCTGTCCTATGGGCTCCTATGAGTCAGAATTGACTAGAAAGCAGTGGGATGTTTGTTATTCCACACATATACTTGCATCAGTTTATTAAATGACATGTTGGAGACACGCTGTTAAGGAGGAGACATAATCTAATGAGTGACAGACTGAGAAGCACTCCCTCTCCCAAGAAAATCCCAACAAGCAGAACATTGAGTAATACAATAATACTGATGAGATGAAAGCAAGGCTTCAAAATTGAGATAAGATAATATGACATATGTACAGCATTGAAGAAATATGCTGCGGCAGTAAGTTCTTACATTGAACTAATTCAATAACATAATGATATCATTCATGATAAAACCAATTTGATATAGGCTCCATTCACAAATGATCACTTCAGGAAGACTAATCAGACTATCAAGGGGCATTGGTGCTTCTCTAGCTGAATTTTCACCCTCTATGTAAGAAACATGGCTTACCTGTACCTATATAGGTACCAGTGTGCCTCATATGGTACTGCCTGCCACTGGAGACTTGTGTGCGGGTGTGACGTTGAACAGGCACCAGTGCCTCCTCCAGACGAAGATGGACTAGGAAGAAAGGCCTGATGAACTATTTCAGAAAATTAGTCAGTGAAAATCCTTTTGATTATCTGATTTAATCCAAAGCCAATCACGAGGACTGTGTAGGATGAGGCCAGATTTCTCCTGCATAAGAGGTTCCAGGAATCAGGAAACAGCAGTTCACAGCCATATTCCTGAGGTCTCACAGAGGAGCACCCATGTTGGGGGCTGAGGTTTAAACTCTGTCATATGGGCACTGGTTGAAAGAGTTTGCTTCACATTTCCATGACAAATCACATGGTAGACAGCACAGTCGCTGTAACCCTGTTGAAGAAGACTTGAGTTTCTTCCTAGGGCTCTAAAGTTAGGGCCAATGGGTCGTGACTAAATAATTATAGGGACTGTACAGATAACTCAATCATTTTTTAAAAAAGATTTATCTAACAGAATGGGCTGAACATGAACAGCTTGTCCTATAAGGCATCCGCTCCCATCACTGAATGAAAGTGATCAAACAGAAGGACAAGCTTTTGGAAGATACTTCGTAGACAAGATCCAAATATTAAAGACCCTTCAAGGTCCTTTCAGTCCTAGGAGTCCATGGTTTCGTGTATTTTTCAAGAAAGTCGATGAAAATGTAAGCCTTTTTCTCATCTCCAGCTCAGGACTTCTATGCTGAATTTATACTCACATTACCCTGATTTTTATCATCACCACAGGGTAAGCACCTTAGATGTAAAGGAAATTGCTAGTAAAAGGGTCAGTTTGCAATATTGATGAATTCCTGCCAGCTTACAGATAAAATCCATTTCCATATTTCAGTTTTTCCTGAATTCTCCTTTCTATATATATATAATTTTCTGCCTATGACTGTCCCTGCTTGCTTTGTCCACTCCTTTATCTTCTTCCCCTTGGGTATCTGACTTCTGAAGACTTAAGTTTCTGGAACTGTTTACCACCTATGTCTTGCCAAGTTTGACTCTCTAGCTTCTCTTTCACTAAGCTTTGATTGACACTCATTCTGCTGAGCTTTCCCCTCTCAGCAGCAATGCCTTTTACTCTCTTTTTATTATAATCTGAGAGAATATGTAGTTCAATCTTTTAAATTTTTAACCTACTCCTACAAGGAAGGATACCTTTACTTTTTTATTTATCTCACTTAAGAAACATTTAAATTTATTATCTATATATTTGTTATCGTTTTATTTGTAGTCATTTAAATTAAATTAAATTTCTCTGTCCTGATTCCCTGTGTTTCCAGGTCTGATCTGTACCAATGTACATCCTCTGGTCTAGCCGGATTTGTAAGGGAGAATTGGGATCATGATAGTGGGAGGCAAGAAGGATTAAAGAACTAGAGCAAAGTTGTATGTTTCATCTTTGCTACACTGAACCCTGACTGGCTTGTCTCCTACCTGCTACCCTTCTGTAGGGGATGTCCAGTTGCCTACAGATGGGCTATGAGTCCCCACTCCACACTCCCCCTCATTCACAATGATATGATTTTTTGATCTTTGATGCCTGATACCTGATCCTATCGACACCTCGTGATCACACAGGTTGGTGTGCTTCTTCCATGTGGGCTTTGTTGCTTCTCAGCTAGATGGTCGCTTGTTTATCTTGAAGCCTTTAAGATCCTACATGCTGCAGCCTCTGATAGCTGGGCACCATCAGCTTTTTTCACCACATTTGCTTATGCACCCATTTTATCTTCAGTGATCATGTCGGGAAGCTTGAACATCACAGAATGCCAGGTCATTAGAACAAAGTATTCTTGCATCGAGGGTGTACTTGAGTAGAGGCCCAATGTCCATCTCTTTTTTTCATATTCAAGGTCCAGGGTTGTTGTTGGCATCTGCTTCACTTATCTTTTGGGGTCTTTGTTGTAGGGTATATTGCATCTGACTATGCTGCCCTCTTGGTTCATCTATGTCACAGGAAGACCCTTGAAGGAAGTTCTGCTGAGTATAGGGTCTTCACATAAAATCCAGTGGTAATCTAATAATATGCACATGAATATCCACATAGATTTTTGTCTCTGTAAAATTATTTTCTCTGCATGCTTTTTAAGTAAGCAAATATTAAAAGGAGTATTCCCCAGAAAGGTAATTAAAATAGAGGCCATGCTTTCAGTATTAAAATTCTTTGATCATTTAAATTATTTTTAAAGCAAATTACATCAAAGATCATACTTACTTAGAACCCAAAATTGAGGAAGTATTTTTCAAAGCATTAAAAGAAGTAAATACACACCTAGAAGGAAGACTTTTAAATTTAAAGTTACATTTGAGATAATTACTTTCATGCTTAACAAACATTCTGGATCGACTCAGGGTAATGTTTACATTTTGTAAAGAATTGTAAAGTGCTTATTCTCACCCCTTCCCTGCAAGAAGCCTGCTCCCAATCACAGTTATTTTCTTACTATATTGTGCATATGTAAAAATTCCCGAAAAGTCCCAAATTCCATTTTACCTGTGTCATCTGACAGTTGCCTTTCATGTAGCTTCCTCACCGTCTAACCTCTGTCTCTTCTCACTCCCATATGTGAGGAAGAATCAACTTTCTAGGAAGACACCGGAGAGCTAGTAAGCTAGCAGAGCCTGCCCAAGATAAATGTTCCGCATGCGGCCCCGTGGGCTTCTCCTAGTCCTGTGGAGGGACAGGCCAGCACGCCATCTCCCTGACTCTAATTTTACCTGACCACCGGGTGCCAAGTGTCGTGGGTGTTCAGAGATCCAGTCCCTTCCTTTTGTCAGTGAAAATGTTAAATTGAAACTATAGGACCAGTGTATTTTATATTTGTTTAGTGACTAACTCACGTGCTATGCTTTTCACAGTCACAAATTCACCTAAATATAAAAAAAAAATTTTAAGAGTATAGTATAAACTAAGTTTGGCATTATGTTTCTAGAATATTAAGAAATCCGAATGCATCAGGAAAGAACATTAAGTTCAACGCTGGTCAAAAAGTCTCCCAAAATGCCACAGCGGGTTAAGGACAGACGGACCGACTCTGGTGTTAACATGCCGTGATTTGGCGGAGTTGCATTAGTAACTGCTTTGTGTAACACAAAATTAGTGCCCTTTTTCTAATGTACTTGTGGATGATGAAATAGAATCTTTTCTAACCATGGAATTTGATATCCAATTACTCGTCACACCACGTCTAAGCAGACAGTGTTATTCTTATTGCTTTATTAATACCATGCCTGCCATTGTTACAAGATGAACTGTACCCTCCACTGGCTAGCTCACTTAGTCCTCATCCTCATTCTGCCTGTGAGCAGTGACTGTATTCATTTTGTAGACGGCAAAACGAGGCCGTCTCAAAAGCGCACACACATTACCTTGACTTTCCTGATTAATGCCTATGGAATCGGCGGGGGAGGCGGCTCTCTTCTTGCAGTCCTATGCTCGAACTTTTTATCAGCCTTTTTTTGTATAGGTATTTTATCAATAAGGTGTGATTATTCATAATTAGGATAACTGTAAATCCATACCTTTAGTCCTTGTTACTGCCATTGTCTTGAATCATGTTGACTCTGCACAACAGAATGAAAACCTGCCTGCTCCTGTGGGATCCTCACAATTGGGATGTTTGAACCCGTTATTGTAGTCATTGCATTGATCCATCTTGCCGAGGGGCTTCCTCTTTTTCTCAAGCCTTCTCCTTTACCAAGCATGTGTCTTTTCCCAGGGACTGATCTCGCCTGATAATGTGTCCGAAGTGTGTGAGATGGAGGCTCACCTCCTCACATCTCACAGTTAGTCTAGTGGCACTTCTTCCAAGACAGATGTGTTTATTCTTTTGGCAGTTCATGGTATTTTCAATAATCCTTGCCAGAACCATAGTTCATATGCATCAATTCTTATATGATCTACCTCATTCCTTTTCTTTTTTTTAAATCATTTTTTGGGGGCTTGTATAGCTTCTATCACAACCCATGCATACACCCATTGTGTCAAGCACACTTATACACTTGATGCCATCGTCATTTTCAAAACATTTTCTTTCTACTTGAGCTCTTGGTATCAGCTCCTCATTTTTTTTGCTCTTCCTCCCCCATGAACCCTTGGTAGTTAATAAATTATTATTATTTGATGTCTTACACTGACTAATGTCTCCCTTCATTGATTTTTCTGTTGTCCATCCCCCTGGGAGGGGGTCATATGTAGATCATTGTGATCTGTTCCCCCACCGCCCACCTTCCCCTTCCCCTATTAGTATTACTGCTCTTATTATTGGTCCCAATAGGTTTATCTGTGCTGGATTCCCTGTGTTTCCAGCTCTTATCTGTACCAGTGTGCATGCTCTGGTCTAGTAAGGTAGAATTGGGGTCATTATAGTGAGGGTGGAGAGGAAGCATTAAAGAACTAGGGGAAACTTTCCCTAGTTTCCTCGGTGCTACACTGCACCCTGACTGGCTTGCCGCTTCCTTGTGACCCTTCTGTAAGGGGATGTCCAACAGTCTACAGATAGGCTTTGGGTCTCCACTCTGCACTCCCCAACATTCACATTGATATGATTTTTTGTTCTGGGTCTTTGGTGCCTGGTACCTGATTCCACTGACACCTCATGATCACACAGGCTGGTGTGCTTCTTCCATGTGGATTTTTTTGCTCCTCAGCTAGATGGCTGAATATTTATCTTCAAGCCATTACGACCCAAGATACTATATCTTTTGGTAGCCAGGCACCATCAGCTTTCTCTGCCACATTTGCTTATGCACCCATTTTGTCTTTAGCAAATGTGTCAGGAAGGTGAGCATCAATGGAATGCCAGGTTATTAGAACAAAGTGTTCTTCTGTTGAGGGCATACTTGACTAGAGGTCCAATGTCCATCTGCTACCTTAATACTTAACATATAAATATATGTACATAGATTGATTTCCCTATCACTATATATAAATATATTTACATATGTACATGCCCGTATTTAGACCTCTATAAATGCCCTTTGTGTCCTACTTCTTTCCTCTATCTCCTCTTATTTTCCTCTTGTCCAACCATCATGTTTGGTCTTCACTAGGGTTTTAGTAATTCCTCTTGGTTACATGGCCCTTGATCAAGTTCTACCAGGCATCCTATGCCCTCATCGCCATTGATTTTAGAACACTTATTGTTCCCTCGTCCCTGGGTTTGTTAATACCCACTTCCTTTACCCCACCTCCACCTCTCCTGTGCCCCCCGAGAACCATTGGTCCAGTTGTTTTCTCCTCCAGATTGTTTGTCTCACCTATCTATCTAGATAGACATGCAGAGACAAAAATAAACACAAAAACAAGACAGAGTAAAACAAAACAACAACAACAAAAACCAATGACAAAAAAACACCCTATAAATAGTTCCAGGTCTGTTTGTTGACCTTTAGGAGTGTTTTCCAGTTCAGTCTTACGGGGTGCCATGCCCTGGCCCCGAAGTCTGTTTTTGGTATTCCTGAGAACTTCATTGCTTTGCTCTTCTTGCTGCTCTGTTGCATGCCCTTAACATTTCTCCCCAGTGTGGTGGGATCTACCTCACTTCACATGCATGTGAGGCAATTGAAAATACCATGGCTTGGGGTCTCAAAGTGACACCCTTGTGCTCCAATACTTCAAGGATGTTTTGTGCCACAGGTTTGCCCAGTGCCACGCATCATTCGACTTCTTGGTTGCTTTGTTATGAGCATTGATTGTGGATCCAAACAATCCTTGACAACTTCAGTGTGTTCTGTTCATCATGCTGCTGCTGAATTTTTTTGTTTTCTTTTGTTCCTTATTTTGTGTGTGTGTGTGTGTGTGCGTGCATGCGCGTGTGTTCTCCATTGAGTTGCAAACTATAATCAAGATTACAATCTTTAATTTTCACCAGCAAGTGTTCCAAGTCTTCCTTCCTCTCAGCAAGCAAGATCATGTCACCAGCATATGGCAGTTTGTTACTAACCCTTGCTGCACTCTTGATTCCGAGTTCTTCCTCATGCAGTTCAGCTTCTCAGATTATTTACACAGTTTGTAAATGAAATAAGTATAGTGAAGGATACAACCCTGATGGGCATCTTTCCTCATTTTAAACCACGAAGGAATCCTTGTTCTGTTTGAGTGGCTGCAAATCCATCTATGCACTGGCTCAAATTACATCAGCAATAAATAAAGAAGTTCTAACAAGGGAATCTTCTTACATCTTTGTGAATAGTTCATCCAAATTCGTTACGATGCCCCACAATTCATGGTCATCTTTAATGCCGGTGAATTGTGTTCATCAACTCGTTTACTTTCTCAGGTGCACTTACTAGACAGAAGTATGTCATTTTTTGGTTTGTTTTAATTCAAACAATTATCTTCATTGTGTACCAAGGTTAAAACAAAAATCTTATAAAAGAGGCCCACATGAAAATATGTATAGCTGTTAAGGTTAGAAGAACAGTGCTAGAAATTGGTTGAGTGACTAAAATTCAAATACAGAGGCATTTTTAAATAAAGCATCATTATATAGAAAAAGACATAAGATAGTGTTCAAATAAGAACACATACTGCAAAAAACAAATCAAAACAAACAAAAAAACACTTTAATGAAACACAACCCATTTAAACTGGTTTGGGGAACTTTTTTGAAGACGTTTCCAAAGCAACAAATGGGTCACTGTACTTTTTTTTAAGGAAAGTACATTCTGGTACAGTTTGTTTTTCAACTGTGTCATCTTTTTACTTAAAAAAAACACACAAAAAAACCAGATTGAAAGCTGTTTGAACTAGCTTTATCTTCTTTAATAATTTGCAAACTCATATATATAAACTTAAATGGAAATTTCTAAGACAAAGGATTCTTTTTATTTTTCTACATTCATGGCAGCTGTAATTGTAGGATGATACTTTGCGGACTCAGACTTTTAACATAGATAAAATGCATCAACATATTGTAAGCCCTACTAATTAAAAAGACTATGCTGATTTAGAGCTAAAATGGTAAGCAATGGAGGCAAAGGCTATTCCATGTAGAAAGAACATCTTGATTTAAGCCATTGCTTGGAAAAGGCCATTATTAATTTCAAATGACATATAATACATAACAAAATATATGCTGCCCTTCAACTCAATAAATTGGTTTGCAAATACACAAATAGATAGTGCACACAGAAGGAAGTGTTTTATAGAAGAGGTGGCATTTGAAATATGCCTGAAGTGTGAATAGGAGTCAAAAAGTAGGCAGACCGCTGTGTAAATGCTTCATTGCCTGCTGTAGGCGTGCACTGGAAGAAGGAAGATCCATCAGAATCATCTCATCGAGTCACTTGTGCTAAAGAATCTGCTCATCAGAATTGCAAGGATGAATCCAGTGGCAAGGCTAGGGTATTGCAATGAAAATAAGAGGCAGAAAAATGTGTTCTCTAGTTAAAGAAATTGTCCTTTAGTGTAAATGAGCAGAAATGAAACCTGCAAACGAGTGGAGATGGTAGAAATGAACTGGGAGAAACTGTTATCAGAATGTTCCAAATTCTGTCTTTAAAGTCAGGGAGCATGATATTTGTGTAGTCCAGGACGTAGGTTATTACCTGAAACTTAGCAAGCATCAATATTTATTGAAAAAAATAAATAATCAAATGAATAATTAGATAAAATCTAGACTATCTAGGATGCTGTTTCTAATTAAGTGGCTGTACTAAATAAAAATAAGAATGCAAAATGATAAGCCAAGTCTGATATTAACAAAACTATTAATACACAGGAAAGAGCTAATTTCAGGTGGAGGGATGTGTTTTCAACAGGTTTAAGATTTAAAATACAACAGAATATTCAGGTAGGGCTATCTAGCAGAGAGTTTGGAACACAGCAAAGGGGATGTGTGTTGAAATAGATAGGTGAGCCATCATTTCAAGTGTTGCCTATATATTCATTATTTAAAATGTGAGATTCTGTTCTTCATGCTATTAATTATAAAAATCATATCCCACTTTGATTTGTCCATTTGTTTCATTTCCCCTTCTTATCCTGTTACCTATTTCTGAAATACAAAGTACTCTAAAACCAAATGGCTTTAAAACAGTAATTGATAGTTATCTCTCCCCGTTCCCCAGGTTGATTGTTCTCCTCCAGATGGATGACCTTGAGGTCTCTCATGCAGTTGTAGACAAATCACGGGGGAGCTGGAATTATCTGGAGGCTTCCTTGGTCACATATCTGGTATCAGGCCTGGTTTGGCTGAACAGCTGATAGAGCACTAATTTTGCATAAAGCCTTTGCACAGAGCTAGCAGTAAGAACAATTGTGAGGGTGGCTCAGGACTGAACCATGCTTTGATCTGCAGTGTATAGGGTTGCCATGTGTCAGAACAGACTCTCTGGACCTGCCAGCAAAGACTGTACAGGCAGAACACTGTGTACTTACAAGTTTATAATTTTCAGTATTCATTGCATATCTTGTGGATAGCAAAAGATAGGAGAAAGCAATATAATATGAGCACAGAAAAATCCTAAAAACAATTATTTTAAAGAACTCAACTTCATTGCTTCTGAGCTAGATGACTGCTTGTTTACCTTCAAGCCTTTAGTTCCCCAGACACTATATCTTTGATAGCTGGGCACCATCAGCTTTCTTCACCACATTTGCTTATGCACCCATTTGTCAAAGCCCACATGGAAGAAGCATACCAGCCTGTGTGATCATGAGGTGTCGAAGGGATCAGGTATCAGGCATCAAAGAACAAAAAAGAATATCATTGTGAATGAGGGGAATTGAGGAGTGGGGACCCAAAGCCCTTCTGTAGGCAACTGGACATCCCCTTACAGAAGGGTCATGGGGAGGAGACTAGCCAGTCGGGGTGCAGTGTAGCAACGACGAAACATACAACTTTCCTCTAGTTTTAAATACTTCTTCACCTCCCCCTATAATGATCCCAATTCTACCTTACAAATCTGGCTAGAGCAGAGAATGTACGCTGGTACATATAGGAACTGGAAACACAGGGAATCCAGGACCAATGATCCCTTCAGGACCACTGGTGAGAGTGGTGATACCAGGAGAGTAGAGGGAGGGTGAGGTAGAAAGGGGGAACCGATTATAGAGATCTACATATAACCTCCTCCCTGGGGGACAGACAACAGAAAAGTGGGTGAAGGGAAATGTTAGGCAGCGTAAGATATAACAAAATAATGATTTATAAATTATCAAGGGTTCATGAGGGAGGGTAAGAGAGAGGAAACAATGAGGAGCTGATGCTAGGGGCTTAAGTGGGGAGCAAATGTTTTGAGAATGATGAGGGTAAAGAATGTACAAATGTTATACAATTGATGTATTCATGGACTGTGATAAGAGTTGTATGAGCCCCAATAAAATGATTAAAAAAAAACTCAACTTCAATCCTTTCTTATGTAGAGTATCCCATTCGTATGCAATATGGGCTTTGGCCCCTGGCAGGCCCACAAGAGGGCCTGGCCTTTGGGCCCTTTGACTAAGTAGCATGACTCTGTCTCTGCGATGTCCAAAAACATCCACAACCTGCGACCGTATGTCCATCACATTTACACCCTCTCAGGTAGGAATAGCCAAAGAAACTCCTCAGAATCAAAGCTTTCACTTCTAGTGCCATTTCCAGGGACCCGCTGAGTAAACCACATGGCCACGCAAACCCCTCTGGCTCCTGTGGCCAGGCCATGGAGAAGGAAAAGTAAATCCCCCTGAACGCTATATGAAAGAGAACAGAAATGACTCCGCCCTCCATCTCTATGGTTTGTTTCTCTAGATTCCATGCCCTGTAACAAAGGTGTTAGGTTGACTTTTCTAGAAAAGTGAAACTCATGTAGCATGTACGCGTTTATGTATAGAAAAAGATTTATATCAAGAAATGTCGTACACAATTGTAGAACTACATTCATCAAGTCCAGTTCAAGTGACACGTCTCCTGACTCGAGGAGGCTGACAAACAGCAAGGAAGATGATGAACGGT
Organism: Tenrec ecaudatus; assembly: GCF_050624435.1. Lineage (NCBI taxonomy): Eukaryota > Metazoa > Chordata > Mammalia > Afrosoricida > Tenrecidae > Tenrec > Tenrec ecaudatus. The sequence continues at coordinate 96,221,654 of NC_134536.1, forward strand.
GTGAGGGGCGAGTGGGCACAGAGTGGCAATTACTGAAGCACTATGAATCTGAAGTGGGCCCAATGACCCCACAATGGTAGTGTGCTGCGACTTCCTGGGATCAGCAGGTGCTATAGCAGGAGATGGAGGAACCAGCGGCAGGATCCAGCCCCAGCAGAGGATGAAGGGTCAAAGAGGAGTCAGCTCTGGCTTTCTCTCTCTCTTATCCAAAAGGCAACACCCAACCCAGTGTCATCAGGTTTGACCTGACTGAAATGCTGGACTCCAAGAGTGTCTGCTTGACGTAATCCCTAAGCTTCACACAAGTTTTGCATGGCTGTAGATATATAATTTCAGTCTCATCCTCAGTCTTAATAGGGCCTTTTCTGCTGTGTCTTCTCTCTTCTTAACAAGGAAATCTGTCATCTGGTCATCTTGGATTCAGTCTAAGATGATCTTATCTTGAGATCCTCAACTTCATTGTTTCTGTAAAATCCTTCTTTGTCACATTCAGATATTCTGGTTAGAATTATATTTTGAGGTCTACTAGTCAATACATTTCAGAGCCTAGTGGCAATGTGTGTTAGGCTTTGAACAGTTGGATGGTACAAACATAGCAGCTGCTCCATACAATGGAAAATCAAGGGCAGTAGATATTCAATTTGGACAATCAATGCATTCTAGAGACTTATCTATAAAAAGTATGAAAGTCCTATTCATAAACCTGAATATCTATCAATGGGAAAGCATAACGTCCTATTTCAATATCATAGCAGGAGAGCCAAACTTGACTTGATGCCAACTCATAGTGACAGAGTAGAACCGGCTCTCTGAGCGCCCCTCACCCCAGTCGCACCCTACCCCCCTACACCAGACCGTCACTCTTTACAGAGGTAGAAAGCCCATCTTTCTCCTGAGAAGTGGCTGGTGGTTTCAAACAGCTGACCAAGCAATTAGCATGCCAAGATGTACCCACTGTGCCACCATAATTAAAAACAAAAACAATCAACTTATGCCACTTTATTTAAAAAGACATTTACACTTGTGTTGATTCCTATTTACAGTCCAAGTATAACCAAAGTACTAGATGCTAGCAGTATTAAGGTAATATAGAGTAATGCTTTCATACCTGACATTGGATTTATTTTTATTTTTGTTATTACTATAAATGCTTTTATACTGTTTCCAGTTGGGTTCTTCCCATTGTATTCCTTATAAGATTAGTTATATGAAAATATGAAATACAAGCAGGGAATTCCAAAGCATTTGACATTTTTCTACAATATTAAGAGGAAATTGGGGAAAAACCTACACCGAAATTATTCACTTATAAAGAAGATGAAGACACATCATTTCTATTGTGGTGAAAGAGAAACAAAGTTTAAGTAAAAAGTAACGAAATGGAAAAGTCACAAGTTAATGTGATTTCCAAGATGAAACCGGGAAAAGTTTTGCATGATTTTCAATGTGTACCTCTCCTTCCCCTTTGATGAGAGTAAAGGCCCTAAGTTGCTAATAGCTGGCCTACATCTTTGGAACAACCGGGATAGCTGAGCCATCCCGTCCAATTCGACACAACCTGCAATGGACATTACATGAATGGAAAATAAACTTTATATTTCAAACCACTGACATTTTAGATTTGGGTTTTACTATGGGTTACATCTATTCTATTATGTCAATGTCCACACAACAATGTGATTTATGATTCTTTGAAGTAACTCTTTAATAGTTATGAAAAATTAAATCTTCTGGACTAAACTAACTTAGTTAAATTTTCTTTTTAAACATTTACATCATAAAATATTTCTGGTCTTTTAAATTATGGTTTACTTAACAAATGCCAAAATAAAAAGTGTCCTTAGGATTTTAATGGCTACATTACAAATTATTATTTAAAATCTTACTAACACATCTATGATAAGAAATTCTTTGTATGTTTTACATAACTCTCCTAAACTTAGTTTTTTGTCACACACTTAGGATTTTGATGGGGAGACCTGGAAACTAAAAATTCTCTTGATCTCAATATTTTCATCTAGATATTTAAAATTATATAAAATTATTTTCATCTAGATATTTAAAATTATGTTATATATTCAAAACATTTGTGGAAACTTCCATCATCTTTTAATTCCATCCTTCCATGAACACTTTGAAGCTCCCTCCTATAGTAGCCTTTAGTAACCGACATGATTGAATGAGGTCTTTTGACAAGCCAAAATTCAAATTCACCAGGTTATTTTATTTTGCTAACCTCTATAGGATGGATCCAACATCCATCTGTTACTTTGTCTTAAGGTGGTAGCTTGCATGTTGATAAAATCTCGGAAGCTATACCACTAGTATTTCAATTATCAGCAGGGTCCCCCATGGCATGAAGTTGTAAGCAAAGTTTTAGACTAAGACAATTTAGAAAGTGTCAGTGAACATTTCTAAAACTTTGCCTGTGAAAATACCATAGATCACAGAGTACTATCCAATATTTTGACACTCACTTTGGAAATATCATCTGGAGGGTTGATTGGTGGAGAAGGAAACCATATTTAGTATAGTGGAGAAGGCAACGGTGAGGGGAAGCCTCGATGAAATTGATTGACACACTGGCCACAGTAATGAGCTCAAACATGTCACGTATTGTGAAGATGGCTTGGCACCAGGTAATTCATGTCATACATAGAGTTGCCACAAGTTAGACCTGACTGAACAACAGTTAACTGCAACAATCAATGTGATGGCTTTGGAAAACAAAACAAAACAAAAAACCACCAAGATCCTGCCTCAGCCATCTAAATAATTATTTTATGAAATTAAAAGGAGGTACCAAAAAAAAAACAAACAAACCTAATTGTGCTGGGCTGAGCAGAGTTTTCATAGTAGACATTTTCCCCACTAGGCAAGTATCAAGCAACTTGTGCTGTTAGTGCACCCAATGGCATCACCTGAGGAGTTCCTCTCTGACCACAGTGATTGTTTTCTTTTCTTTTTTTAAAAACATTTTATTAGGGACTCACACAACTCTTATCACAATCCATACATACATCAGTTGTGTAAAGCACATCTGTACATTCTTTGTCCTCATCATTTTCAAAGCATTTGCTCTCCACGTAAGCCCTTGGCATCAGGTCCTCCTTTTTTCCCCTCCCTCCCCCCTCCCCCTTCCCTCATGTGTCCTTGATAATTTATAAATTATCAATTTGTCATATCTTACCCTGTCTGACATCTCCCTTCACCCATTTTTCTGTTGGTCGTCCCCCAGGGAGGAGGTCACATGTAGATCCTTGTAATAGGTTACCTCTTTCCAACCCACCCTCCCTCTACCCTTCCAGTATCACCCCTCACACCCTGGTCCTGAAGGTATTATCTGCCCTGGATTCCCTGTGCCTCCAGCTCCTATCTGTACCAGTGTACATCCTCTGGTCTAGCCAGACTTGCAAGGTAAAATTCGGATCATGATAGTGGGGGGAGAGGGGTTGAGGAAGCATTTAGGAACTAGAGGAAAGCTGTATTCTTCATCAGTGCTAAATCGCACCCTGACTGACTAATCTCCTCTCCTAAGCCCCTCTGCAAGAGGATCTCCAGTAGCTTGCAAATGGGCTTTGGGTCTCCACTCTGCACTTCCCCCTTCATTCACAATGGTAAGATTTTTTTTTCCTGATGATGCCTTATACGTGATCCCTTTGACATCTCATGATCACACAGGCTTGTGTGCTTCTTCCAGGCGGGCTTTGTTGTTTCTGAGCTAGATGACCGCTTGTTTACCTTCAAGCCTTTAAGACCCCAGACGCTATATCTTTTGATAGTCAATCACCATCAGTTTCCTTCGCCACATTTGCTTATGCACCTGTTTGCCCTCAGCGATCGTATCATGGAGGTGTGCACCCAATGATATGAATTTTTGTTCTTTGATGCCTGATAACTGATCCCTTTGGAACCTCATGATCACACAGGCTGGTGTGTTTGTCCTTGTAGGCTTTCTTGCTTCTGAGCTAGATGGCCTCTTGTATCTTCAAAGTTTTAAGACCCCAGAGGCTATATTTTTTGATAGCCGGGCACCATCAGTTTTCTTCACCACATTTGCTTATTCATCAAAGCAGTTTCGCTCAAATCTCATTGTGTGTGTGTGTGTGTGTGTGTGTGTGTGTGTGTGTGTGTGATGGTTGATTTAAGAGAACAGCATTTGGCTGTGAAATTTTGTTTCCTGCTTGGGGAAAAAATGCCACAGAAATTGTTGTGATGTTGAACACGGCTTATAAGGACAGTGCTCCAGGGAAAACTCAAGTGTTTGAGTGGTTGTCTCATTTCAAAAAAGCTGAAATGTTGATTGATGACAAACCTCACTCTGGATTTCCGTCAACTTCTTGAAGGGATGAAAATATAGACTTGTAGTGCATTTGGAGTTCATTCCACCAGGTCAGACTATTAATCAAGCTTTCTATTTAGCGATTCTGAAAAGATAGTGTAACCGTGAGTGACAAAAAATGCCTGATTTGTGGCAGATGGGAGACTGCTTTGCCACCATGACAATGCACCTGCTCATGCAGCCATCTCAGTGTGCCAGTTTTTGGCAAAGAAGCCAACATGCCTCTTTTATCCATGCACCTCACTCACCTGACCTTGTTCTGTGTGACTTCTCTTTGTTTCCTTGAATGAACAAAGATATGAAAGGACGGTGATTTGATGACATAGAAGAGGTGAAAACTAAACTAAACTAAACAAACAAACAAACAAAAAAAAAACCAGGGAGGTGCGGTCATTCCTCGAAACAGGTGAGTTTGAAAAATGTTTCCAAGAATGGAACCACAGAGTTGACAAATGTGTTAAGTGTAATGGAGAGTACATTGAAGGTGGTAATGGTGTTTTATAATACATATATATAGCTTTGAAAAATAATCCTGTTTGGGGGGGTAACCCCTCCTAGATGATAAAAAATTATTACCATTGTTTCTAAACTTTATGTGCCAACTAAGTGGTTGAGATTCTTCCTCTAAACTGTGCACATTTGGACTGTGATAAATTCCGTTTCCTGGCGGGAAAGGGATACCCCACCCCAACCTACTCACCTCTAATCAGTGGTGACAACCAATACTTACTAAACAAATTTGGGACCCCAGGATGTGTTGTTTACCAAATTGTACGTCCCAGTCAAGGCTATGAGAAATGCACAGTGCTCAAGCTCAACTAGTAAATCCTGGTGGTTTATGCTGGCTAAAGGTGGAAGTGGGAAACCGTGTATCCCTTACTTATCAGGATAAGTAGCAGATGATGTGTCTATGACTACATAACTCAGATTTTCCCAAGCAGGGAGAAAACCGTCAGCTCCACATAGATCATGGAAGTCCATTTGCCATATGCACCTACATGGTACAGCTAAAATAAAGCATCGCAGAGACAATTCAACCCTGCTTTTGGCCTTCGAGGGTTTATATTATCATACAGGGAGGTCCAGTCTTAAGGGTGACCTGCTCCTTTCTCTGGACACTTTGACAATGAGAGTGAGCATGGAATAGGAAAGTCGACAATTTCTTTGCTTTTCGCATTCTTCTGGTGCCCTGGCATTTTGCTGGTGACATATCACAAGGACTGGAACACTGATTCTCACTATGGCAAGATTATCTGTATGCTCAAAATATAAGAAAACATGCTTGAAATACTTTGTTGGAATTAAGCAAGGGGGTCAAAGTATTCTTCTGCCCATTTTAATGGTTTTCTATTATACAACTAGATGTCATTCAAAATAACATTTGATTCAGTTAAACGAGGACTGAATTAAGCACCGGGAAGCACAAGGCTCTTATTCCAACAAAAATGTTAGTTCTGAGAAGTAAAAAGGAAATCCGTTAGAAAAATCCATGATTTGTGCTCTGAAAGCCCCTCGGAAGGTGTATTTCAGGGCCAGGTGGGTAACGGGCACATGCCTCATTGACTACATCTATGGATTGACCTCTTTTTTAGAATGATGGAGGCAATATGGCATTAAAATAAGTAATTAGCTTTTAGCTAAACTCCTGGGCTTGTGATTAGTATGCAATAGGGTGGCACCCTCTTCATTATAAGCAGCTGCACAATCAGTTATGTTGTTTGCCTAGCAGTGCTTGTACAGAAAGAAGGCAATGAGCCTGGGAGAATTAGTAGCCACTTTGACTTTGCTGAAGTAAACACAGCAAGTTACTTTGATTGTTTAAATTCAATTAGACTAAACCCAAACCAAACCCTTGCTGTTGAGTCCACTCCAGCTTCCGGTGACCTGCTCGGGCAGAGTAGACCTGCTTCATGTGGTGTCCCAGGCTGTGACTCTTGGAAAGCAGCCTGCCATATCTCTCTCTGGCAGAGCAGCTGGTGGGTGTCAGTCCTGGACCTGTGGGTCAGCAGCCAAGTGTTTTAACCATTGGGTTATTAGCGTGAGTTTCTATTAAACTAATACTGGATATTTTCAAAGAAAAAGAGAAAAATTCCAAGCAGGATATTTAACATAACATTAAATCCTATAGGGTCTTCCCTGCTACTGATTCTGTACCCACTATAGGATCAGTTCAGTATTATCTAAGTTTTCTTTCCCCTGAAGCATTCATTTATTAGAAATGATAGTTGTTGGGAGGCCACTGAGAACCTGGGAAACGTGCTAATTGCAAATGCAGCAGATGGTGGCAGCCAACTCATTCCTACTGTTAAAGGGAGTTCGTGGCAAAAGCAGATTTTAAAAAATCATATAGATAGATAGATAGATAGATAGATAGATAGATGATAGATAGATAGAGACTTTCGTTGGTGTGTTTTCCCATAGTAATGAAAAATCCCATTCTCGAAGTGTTTTAAGAAGAGTCCTTTATTTTGGTTTCCTTTCCAAACTGCTTATGATTCTTTTTCCATAGGTGGACAGATCTGTTTATTTTTTGAAAGTCTATTCTATCTATAAAAGAGAAGAGAATTATTTTATTGTTCCAGGATCCATCTCTAGTGAGGAAATGTTGAGGTCTGGGGTCTTTCTCTATGCGAGCTTGTTACTATAGTTTAAGTAAATCAGGGACAATAATATAAAACACATTTCTAGATTCAGAAGAAAAGCAGTCTAGTCAAGATTTTTTCAGGATTAATAAATTTCAAAACCCCAAACATTAACCCGACAGGCACTGCATTCAGTCCCTTCTGGCTCAAAGGGACCCTGCCAGGGAGGGTAGAACTGCTGCCCCTTTGGGTTTCTGAGGCTGTAAATCTTCATGGAGCAGAAATCTTCCTCTGTCTCATTCAGAACACCTGGAGGGTTCAAACGGCAGCCCTATGTGTCATCTACGACACCGCCAGGGCTCCTTAGAAAATTTACGTATAATTTATTTGTAACCTACAAACCATCCTGTGCCCTGGGTGCATCTCCCTCACCATTGTTATGTCTGACAGATTATATTGAGCCACAGTGTAAATCCATGCTATTGTGGGTCTTCCTCGTTTTCACCGACCTCCACTTTACCTCCTTTTGGAGGGAGTGGTCTCTTCCGGTGGCATGTTGAAAGTAGAAGAAAAGTTTTGACATCCTTGCTTCTAAAGAGCATGAGGCGATACTTCTTTCAAGGCAGATTTGTTTGTTCTTTTGTCATTCTATGGTACTCTCAATATTCTTAGTCACAACCATAATTAAAATGCATCTATTTTCTGGAATTCCTTATGCTTCTCTTGTATAATTTATAATCAAATGTGTCAATACCGAAGTTAGAAAGCCAAAAAGGAAGAAAACACTCAACATATCTCAAGCAAAGAGAACTGAAGAAAAAGTCAAGCCTCAAATTGTATTATGTAGGGATTCCTTGGGCAAAATGTAAACCGATGCAGAAAGCATCAAAAGAAGATGGGAGTGCCAAAAAGAATTGGTCAACATTGGAAATATGTTTAGTTATTTGACTGACCACGCAGAAGCATTGGACTGTGTAGATCATAACGAACTCTGCACAACATGGAGGAGAATGGGAGTCTCAGTACTTCAGTGTCAATCTACAGAACCTGCACATACACCAAGAGGCTGTCTTTGAAACATAACAGAGAATCAATTGATACCACAGCAGAACTGAAGCATTGGTCTCATGGTGTTGGCCAAGAATATTGTTCTGCTAGAAGAACAAAGAACTCTGACATGGAAAGAGTAAAACCAGAAGAAGTTCTAATATGAGTACTCTCACGCCGTCCTTTGCAATGTTTCTATAGTGTTGTATGTATCAATAGGAATTAATAATTATCTAGGAAAAATCAGTAAGAAACAGATTATTTAAAAACGTAAGCATTGGGGAGCAGGGAGGGAGGGGAAAAAAGAGGACTTGATGCAAAGGGCTTAAGTGGAGAGCAAATGCTTAGAAAATGATGACAAAGAATGTACAGATGTGCATTATACAATTGATGTATGTATGGATTGTGATAAGAGTTGTATGAGTCCCTAATAAAATGTTTTAAAAAACCATAAGCATTGGTATAACAAAATTATAGAACTTAATATTGCTGTAATTGACAAGTACATATAAGTCAACTTTATCTCTGAGATTTGTATATGTATAACATTCTTTAGGTATCAAAATAATGCTAATTGTATACGTTCATTATTCAGTTTTAAAAGTGAAGAAAGAGACTGGAATTCACTGCTAATTTTTATGAGTATAAGTGAGTATGACTATATATATATTAGACAGACAGACAGAAAGAAGAAGATGAAGAATAAAAAGAGAAAGAATTCTCTATAGCTCTTTATGTTGTGTTTGTGTGCATCTGTGAGTGAGGCCATGGATGCCTTTTTGTTGTGAACTATCTTCTTTCCAAGAGTTTGTGCTTAGTAAATATTCTGAGAGAAAAAAATAGGGAAACAAGGACTAGAAATAATGTATGTGCCTGGAGCCTTGGAATATTAAAGTAGTCTCTCCCCCAAGAATAAAGAACTGATGGCTGTACTGTCCAGTACAATAAAGAGAATGCCTCTCTCTGGAGCGCAAGTCAGGCTTGCTGACTACCCATTCTAAAATATTGGGATTCTCTAAGTCCTGATGGTGAAGCAGTTACACTTTGAGCTGCTAACCTCACGGCCAGCAGTTCAACCCCATCAGCTGCTGTGCAGGAGAAAGAGGTTTTCTATTCCTGTCGATTTAGTCTCAGCAACTCACAGGAGCGGGTCTAGCCTGCCAGACAGGGCTGAAGAGAGACCATGAGTTGAACAAGCCGGATAACAGTGAGTCGGAAGGTCCGGGTTTCTTTGAAGCCTTGCTATCCATTGTTTGTGCCAGTGTTAACTGACGCTCTTCACTTTACACTCTAGGAAGTAGGCTTGAGGAAGAAGCAACATAGATGTTGTTATTGTAGCTACTGCTGACGTTGTAAGTGCTTGCTTTCTGACCAGTAGTCTTGTTTCATCTGTCAGCATCAAGGAAACTTGGAAGGCTAACTCGTCAGTAGGTTAAAATATTAGATCCTTCATAGGATCTTTTTCTATATTCAGTAACTTCTTGGTTTTGATTTTGTAAGTTTTCCTCAAAGTCCAATGTTGTTCCAACCCATAGCACTGCCAGCTAACGTGCCACTCTCACAATTGTTCTTATGCCTGAACCCGTTGTTGGAGCCACTGGGTCAATCTGCCTCCTCCAGGGCCTTCCTGTCCCTCACTGTCCCTGTGCTCCACTCATGTGATATCCTTCCCAGGGACTGACCAAACTCTCCTGAAAACACGTCCAAAGTCGTCCCTTGCTTTCCCTGCCTCTAAAGAGCATTCGAGTTGCGTTTCTTCCAAGGCAGATTGGTTTGTCCTTTTAGGGTCCATGGCATTTTCAATCTTCTTCTCCAGCACCACAAGCAAATGCATCAATCCTTCTTCAGTCATCTTTGTTCTGTCTCCAACTTTCACATACATATGAAGCAACTGAAAACACCATGGCTTGGTTCCGGTGCACTTTAGCCCTCAAAGTATCATCCTTGCTTTTCAATACTCTGAAGAGGTCTTCTGAAGCAGATTTTCCTAATGATTTTGCCCTCTTGACTGCTGCTTCCATGAACAGATTGTGGATCCCAGCAAGACAAGAGCCTTGACAACTTCAAGTTTTAGCAGTAGAAAAATTTACACATTTTGTCATATCTTTTCAATCCTATTACACAGTGCAATGGTCAAAAATGTGGGGCACAAAAACAGACACTCAAAAAATGTGGAACAAAAAAGGGACACAATGGACTCAAACAATGACCCCTTGACCATACAGTTGCACAGCACAAGCCTTGCGATCGTGTATTGAACACCTTTCTTTATCTCCTAGGTACTTGGAGTGTTTGAAACTGCTTCTCAAGGAGTTCCGGGTGGAACACCTGGATTGCTGGTTGACTTCTAGCCATCAGGCTGGTGGTTTGAACTCACCCAGATGCGCCTTTCATTTGCTTCAGAAAGATGACAATCTTGCAAACGGGGTGGAGCCGTTCTGCTTTGCACATGTTGGGCTTCCATGAGTTGCAATCAACTCAACCAGCAGCCTACAACAACGACGACAAAAACTCGTTTTCCTGGGAAAAACCAGTCTATCCAACATTCTTTATCTAATAAGTCATGACTACTTTCCTCATAAAGAATAAACTGACAGCACAGATATAATCAGATGCAGAAAAATAGCGCTTTGAAAGAGCTACTTTGTTGAAGGATAGCAGTCCCCTTGAAGCCAGGTAATAACTGCCACCTTCTTTTAATAGCAAGTAAAATTGATCTCCTTCTAGAGCTATTTCTAGCACAGCTTCAGGCATATTTGAAAACTATAGCCCAACAGCCTTTTTTTTTAGTTTTATACTTCTATCTATAAAAACAAATATATTCGATGATCATGCAAATATTATTTTACTAACACGAAAACATCACTACGATTTTTAGGAGTGATAACAGTTCACTGTAATGCCAAACAGACACAGATTTCTTTACCTACAGAATATAAGCCTCTTAAACATGTATGAAAAATCTGCAGTAATTCTGATTTTACTTGTAACTGGGACTGGGAGAGACTCGGAGTTTCAAGCCTCTTCACTCCTGGATTCTTGCCGTGCTCTGGAGAACGATTTCAGGGGAAAGACAAAACCCCTACACGCGCCAGAGAAAAAGGCTTGAACAGAAAGCGTACGTTCTATCGGAGAGGGACACTTGAGAAAGAATGCTAAAGAACCTTTCTGCAAACCCTCCTCGCTGAACCGGAGTTCATGCTGATTGTTAGTGGTGCTCCAGGACAAGGTGTCCCTGTGGGTTTGTGAGACTGTTAACTGTTTACGGAGTGTCATCTTTCTCTGGAGGAGAAACTGTTGACTTTGCGGTGAGCAGCCCAACACATACCCATGATACCACCAGGTTCCCTTAAAAACAAACAAACAAAAGCTCTGCTATTGACTCAGTACTGACGCTTAGCGACCCCGCCGGCCAGGCAGAACTGCTGCTGGGAGTTTCTGAGACTGACCGACTGTGGGGGTAGCAAGCTCCCTATTTCTCCCTCGGAGATGCTGCTTGTTTGAACTGCCGATCTAGCAGATGGCAGGCCAGTGTGTAGCCACGAAGGCACCAGGGCCCCATTCAGCTAATCTAAAAGCCCTGGCAAAAACGTGAAGCTGGATCTTACATTCAGCTAATGGTGGACCTGTCACCATAGGCTGGCTTTCTGGCAGGTCTACTGGTATTGGCTGATCTTCTGTAGTGTACCCTCCTCCTTGCGGGCATGTGTGTTCTGGCATCCAGCACCCCAGACTTTTTCTTTTCTCTTTAAATCATTTTATTGGGGGCTCGTACAATTCTTATCACAATCCATACATCCATCCATTGTGTCAAGAATATATGTACATTTGTTGCCATCATCATTCTCAAAACATTTGCCTTCTACTTGAACCCTTCCTTAATACCTGCTACTCATTTCCCCCCTCCCTCCCCACTCCCCCTACCTCATGAACCCTTCATCATTCATAAATTATGATTATTTTGTCATATATTACACTGTCCGACGTCTCCCCTGCCTTCTTCTCTGCTGTCCCTCCGCCAGGGAGGAGGCTATACGTAGATTCTTGTAATCAGTTCCCCCTTTCTACCCCACATTCTCTCCACCCTCCAGGCATCACCACTCTCACCACTGGTCCTGCAGGAGTCATCTGTCCTGGATTCCCTGTGTTTCCAGTTGCTATCTGTACCTATGTACGTCCTCTGGTCTAGCCAGATTTGTAAGGTGGAATTGGGATCATGATAATGGGGGAGGAGAGCATTTAAGAACTAGAGGAAAGTTATATGTTTCATCGTTGCTACCCAGCACCCTGACTGGTTCATCTCCTTCCCACCACCCTTCAGCAAGGGGTGTCTGGTTGGCTGCCAATGGGCTTTGAGTCTCCACTCTGCACTCACCCACATTTTCAATGATATGATTTTTCGTTCCTTGGTGCCTGACACCTGATCCCTTCGACAGCTCGTGGTCACACAGGCTGGTGGGCTTCTCCCAGGAAGCCCACCCCAGGCTTTTCCATTCTGTGCTCTTGACTCAGACCCAAAAGTCGAGAGTCTATTGAGTCCGTCATTGTGGGGGTTGTGTGAACATCCAGTCTTCCTCCACACCCCCTCCATTTCATTATCTCCAATTTCTCAGGACTCTTCCACTGATAAAGAAATGTGCTTACTGAGTCATTCTGCCCTTGATCTTCCTTTGTGCCGCGCGGTGGAGGAACCCTGTCTGCACCTCTCTTCTGTGTTTAAGATTCCTGCCACTTTCCTTCCATTTATCCCCTTTCCTCCCCTTGCAGTTTCTGACTAGCTCACATAACCAAAAGCACTGGCTGATTTGTACTTGTTTGCATGGATTGTTTAAAAAGGTAGTGCTCAAGTTCTCCTTGCCCTTACAAATCCAGAACATTTCCTTTTTTAACTTGTCAATTAGGAGGGGGTTGGGATTATTGATCATCCAGATCTTCATTATTGTATTTAATCAATAATTTAAACAACTAATCAAAGCTCCCACTAGCTTGACCTCCACCACCACCACCGCCCCCTTACCATCTTACATGTTATCTTCACACTTACCTAAGTCAAAACCTGCCTACCATTTAGCCTATTACTTCCCCTTAAGTCCCCTTTACTCTCACCCTGGTAATTATTAAAGTCTGTTCCTTTTGGAATGAAAATATTTATCTTGACCTTTTCTGTTTAGAACGGTGGTCTCATACAATATTTGTTCTTTTGTGACTGAGTAACTTGACTTAGACAGTGTCCTCCCTAGTCATCTATGTTGTGAGATACCACCTCCCACCAGCACCGATGGCAAAGTTCACAAAAACAAAGGGCAGAGAGTGCTAGAGAAGGCGTGGAGAGATAACAAGCATCACAGCCTGTAGGTGAGACTGTGGGGCCACACCACCATGGCGGGAACCAGGGCAGTGCTATGCAAAACAACTCCAGTCAATGTTGACGCATCGTCACCCCCTGTGGGTTTCTGAGACTGAAAGTGCTTACAGGAGTAGAAAGCCCAGTCTTTCTCCCTCAGAGCTGCTGGTGGCTTCAAACTGGTGACCATGCAGCTTGCAGCCCAGTGCATAGCTCCGCACTCAGACAGTAGGAATAGAAATAACCAATGGCTCAGCAACGTTGCTACTCTGCACATACCATAAAGGAATAAAACAAGAGTGGATAGATGCACTCCCATGTTCATTGCAGTGATATCCACAGTAACAAGAAAGTGGACACAATCCAATGCCCAGCAGGGGCAGAATTGGTAAATAAATATTAGTACACACTCACAATGGCCTACTAAGGACTACTAAAGAATAATGATGAAACTGTGAGACACCTCACCCCCAATTCTTAAAAATCTGTATGTAATAGACTCTTCTTTTTCTGGATCTCAGGGTTGAGTATTTTGTTTGCTATATACTTAGGGTAATTCTTGCTGTTTTAACAAGCCAACTTCTAAATTTAAGTGACCGAACACGATACATTTTTAGTTGTCATTGGCATAAAGGCCTTACATGTGCTCATACATGAGGTCGTGGGCTCTGTACATAGTCATCCAGGGACCAAGGTGATGGAGCATCTGTTGTCTTTCGTGCATTCTTTTAGTACGTTCCTACTTTTGTGGATTCAAATTTTATTAAGGCATTAATTTTATTCTTATAAAATTGCCATCCAATAGTTTTGTGGAAAAACTGATTTAACCTTGATTTAATCATCTGCTTTGAATTTTTGTTGGTACATTTTTAGTACTGCATTTTGAGTACATGAAGAGCATTGTGGGCTAATAAGGATTTTGACAAAATTATTGGACACAAGGGTCCAGATGGGTATCTGATGCTGGGACTGGTGGGAGAGACATTCCTTCTGATTCGCGCAGTTATACAGGTGTCCCCCTCCAGATGACAGCAGGCATAAAAAGTGGGATAACAATTTCCCTGTAAACCTGGGAAGCCAAAAATAGAGGTAGGTAAAGACTTTTCATAGCTCTGGTGGTGTGGTGGGATGTATGTTGGGCTGCTAACTGCAAGGTCAGCAGCTCAAAATCACTAGCTGCTCCATGGAAGAGAAATTAGCTTTCTACCCCCATAAAGAATTAAAGTCTTGGAGACCCACAAAGGAAGTTCTGCTCTGTCCTAGAGAGTGTATAAGGAAATTAACTTGACGGTTGCTTTTTTGGTTTAGGGTTTTCATACCTGTTTCATGGGTTTCAGCACAGTTTATAGACTAAGAGACTAGAACAGACTAAAAAGGAATAAGCTGACCACTTGTGAGGAATTAGACATGGAATACCTTCTGAATAGCAGTAGAACACTGTCAGGTGCTAGAAACCTCAGGGAGAGCAGTGAACCATTGTGAGATATAGTGCCCGAAGATGCACCCCTCAGATTAAAAGGCCCTGAAAATATATCTGAGGATGCCTTCTCAAAGCAGAGTCAACCATAATGACCTGGATGCGATAAAGCCTTTAGTACCTTTATTTGCTAATAGGGCATGGCTCAAAATGAGAAGAAACAGCTGTAACTCCGCTCTTAGTAATTGGAACTCGAAAAGCACACAGCATGCACGCAGGAAAAGAGTGAGCTAGATCACATAGAGATAGATATCCTAGGCATCAGTGAGCGTCAATGGACCGACACTGGCATTTTGAATCAGACACTCATATGTTTGCTATGACAGCAGTAACAGATTCAAGAGGAATGGTGTCTCATTCATCCTCAAAAAGAACATTTCAAGATCTCTCTTGAAATACATTGCTCTTTAAGTGCATACTCTTTAAGTACATTCTATGATAGGATTATATCAATGTACATACAAATAAATCCAGTTTATACCACTATTATTCAAATTTACCTACTAACTATTAAAGCTAAGGAGGAATAAAGAATTCTATCGGTCTGAAATTGATCAAATGTAAAATCAAAATGCATGGAAATTATTGGCCAATAAAAGGAAAACAGTAGGAAACAAAGAGGAAAGAACAGTTGTTGGAAGATACAGCCTTAGTAATAGAAATAAATTTGGTGATCACACGATAGAATTTTTCAAGACCAAAGAGCTCTTCATCACAAATACCTTTTCCAACAATATAAGCAGTGACTGTACAGATGGACTCCTCCAGATGGAATAGGCAGGGATTAAATTAACTACACTAGTGCAGGAGTCACACAGTTGTTACATGTCAGGCTGCTAATCCCAAAGCCAGGAGTTCGAAACCACTAGAGGTTCTGCAGGAAAAAGATGAGGCTCTCTTCTCACATAGTTAGACTTGGAAATTTATATGGGTAGTTCTATCCTGTCGTATAGGGTTGCTATGAATCAGAATTGACTTGATGGTAGAGAGTTTGGTCTTGGAGGAAAAGTCGATGGAGAAGCTCATTATCAGCAGCCAAAATGAAGCCAGGGGTTCACTGTGGACCAGACCATCAATTGCTTCAATTTGAAGTTGAAGAAAGTATAACAAGTTCTAAATGTGACCTTGAATATATCCATCTTGAATTTCTAGATCATCTCAAGAATAGATTTTACTCATTGAACACTGATGATGGAAGAACTGGCAAGCTACAGAATGACATCAAGAATACCACACATAAAGAAAGTAAAATTTGGTCATGAAAACACAAGAACGAAATCAAAGACGAACTGAGACTCTGAAAGTTGTTAATCACAGAATAGCTAAAGCAAATGAAAAAAACCATAAAATCAAAGAACTGCACAGAAACATTTGATGGGAGCTCATGAAAACAAAATAAAATAATATAATGAAAAGTGCTTGATATCATACAGACCTCCCTCTCTGATCACTGTGCCTTAAGGCTGGAAATCAACAAACAGAAATGAAGAAAACAAGAGCAAATAATTGGAAGATGAATAACTCTCTACTGCAAAAGGAGTGCATAGTGGCCCAGATCAGAGATGAAATTATGAAATTTCGAGAAACCAATGAAAATGAGAAGATAACATCTAAAACTTATGAGACAGAGAAAAGGCAGTTATCAGAAGTTTCATAGGAATTCATGCACACATGAAAAAGGAAGAGAAATTCATGGTTGATATGCTGACACAAAATTTATAACAACTAGAGCAGAATCAATAGGACAATCCTACGAATAGCAAAAGAAAAGAAATAATAAAAATAAGGACTGAGATTCAGGAGAGGGAAAACAAAAAAACTATGGGGAAAATTAATGCTAAAAGTTGGTTCTTTGAAAGGATAAACAGGATCAACAAATGGCTAGCAAACCTAACCAAAGAAAGGAGGGAACGAATTTCAATTGCAAGGATGAGGGATGAAAGAGGGGACATTACAAGCGATCCTAGTGAAATCAAAATGATAATTACACAGTACTAAGAAGGACTGTATTTCAATAATTCAACAACTTTGAAGACATGGGCAAATTTTTGGAAAAACAATCCCTCCCTAGACTAACCCTGATGGATGCCAAGTATCTCAACAGACCTATAGCAATAGAAGAAATAGACAAGTTTATCAAAGGATTACCAACAAAAAAAAAAAATCCCCTGGACCAGATGGCTTCACAGGAGAATTCTAGGAAAGAACTAACACTAATCCAACACATACTCTTCCAGAACACAGAAAAAGACGGCAAGCACCTGAACTCCATCTATGAAGTTAGTATAACTCTGATACCAAAACCGGGCAAGGATCCCACAAGACTTGAGAACAACAGACCAATATCCCTAATGAATATTGATGCAAAAATCCTTAACAAAATACTGGCCAATAGAATACAGAAGTATATAAAACAACTAATTCACCATGACCAAGTGGGATTCATACCAGGGATGGTTCAACATATGAAAGACCATTAGTATAATTCACCACATTAACATAAAAATCTATAAGAATCGCATGATAATATAGATGCAGAAAAAGCATTCAACAACATCCAATACCAAGTCCTGTTTAAGACACTCAAGAAGACAGGAATGGAACGAAAATTCCTCAAGATAATACAAGCTGTATAAGAAAAACCAACAGCCAATGTGATTGTCAATGGAGAAAAGACGAACATAATCCCACTGAAAAGGGGAACCAGAAAAGGATGCCCCTTGTCCCCACTCTTATTTAACATTGTACTGGAGGTTTTAGCCAACAACATAAGGCAAAGAAAAGACATCAAAGGTATTTCCCTGGGGAAGGAAGAGTTAAAACTATTGTTATTTGCAGATGATATGATTTTATATATGGAAAATCACAAAAGCTCCACCAGGGGAGTACTGGAAGCAATATGGCAGAGTGGCAGGATACAAAATGAACAAACAGAAGTCAATCAGATTGCTATACATATTGGTTAATACCATTGAAGGGGAAATATATAAATTGATACCCTTCTCAATAGCCAAGCACAAATTGAAATATCTAGGGGGTATATCTGACAAAAAGAATAAAAGATCTACATGAGGAAAACTACAGAACACTATTACAAGAAACCATAATAAACCTCAACAAATGGAAGATTATCCCATGCTCCTCAATTGGAAGACTCAATATAGTAAAGATATAAGTTCTGCCCAAGGCACTATATAAGTTTAATGCAATCTGTATACAATTACCCTCATCTTTCCTCAAAGAAATAGATGAACTCATTACCAATTTCATATGGAAAGGGAAGAAACCCAGAATTAGCAAAGAACTCCTCAAGAAGGACACAGTGGTAGGGCTTACTTTACCTGATTTTAGCACATATTATACAGTCACAGTGGTCAAAACTGCATGGTATTGGTATAATGACAGATACTCAGACCAATGGAAAAGAACTGAAAATCCAGAAATAAGTGTCAGCATATAGACAACTGATCTTTGACAAGGGCCTCAAAAATATCAAATGGGAAGAGGATGCCCTCTTCAACAAGTAGTGCTGGAAAAACGGCTATGTACCAGCAGAAAAAATGAAGCAAGACCCTATCTCACTCCATGTACAAGAATAAACTCAAGGTGGATAATAAACCTTGAGGTAAAACCCCAAACTATTATGGCCATCAATGAGGGAATTGGGACCAACCAGAGAACTTTGGCGTTGGGAATACATAGGCTATCAGAAATAGGGAACAACACAAACACAGAGGAGGCACAAATTGACAAGTGGGATATACTGAAGATAAAACACCTGTGTACATTGAAAGAATTCACCAAACGAGTAATAAGAGAGCCCACAGATTGGGAAAACAACTTAAGCAATGACACGTCAGACAAAGGACTTCTTACTAAAATCGACAATACTCTGCTAGTTTCCAAAAAGAAAAAATACTAATTGCCCACTGAGGAGGTAGGCAAAGGACTTGAACAGAAGTTTCACAGGGGCAGAAATCTGAATGGCCAATAAACATATGAGAAAAGATTCCTGATCATTTGCCATAAGAGAAATTCAAATTAAAACAACTATGTAATACCACCAAAGATAGCCCAATTCAAAAAATCAGAAAGCAACAAGAGTTGGAGGGCTGTGGTGAGATAGGAACTCTCATACACTGCTGGTGGACCTGTAGGTATGTACAGCCACTATGGAAATCAATTTGGCGATATCTGAAACAAATGGAGATTGAGCTACCCTATGACCCAACAATCCCCCTACTGGGTATATACCCAGAAGAGGCAAGAAACAAACCATGGCCAGACATCTGTGTTCCAATGTTCATCATGGCACAGTTGATAATTGCAAGGAGTTGGAAACTACCCAAATTTCCATCAACAGACGAATGGATTAAAAAACTGTGGTACATACACACAATGGAGTATTACACACTGCTAAAAAACCATGATGAATGCATGAAGCATATCACCACATGGGAAGAACTGGAAGAAATTATGCTAAATGAAATAAGCCAAACACAAAAGGATTAGTACAACATGAGTTTGCTGAGATAAGCTTTTTAAAAGAAAAGTGCAAAAGGGGCATAGGGAAAAATCTACTGTATACAAACATTTCTGGGGTGAGGTTCAAGTAGTATGGCAGGGGACAGACAAAATCCAGGGGTACATAGGATAGCGAACTAAAAATGAGGAGAAAAGATGGGGGGAGAGACAAAAATGCATAGTGGGGGAACAGGGCACTAACCCACCCAAGGGATGGTATTGTTTATATCTCCAGAGGGAAAGAAAGACCAAACTTCAACCTGGTGCTCTAAGGTGTGAATGCAACATACTGGCATGAAGTAGGGGACCAGTAGAGAGGTCTGAGGGCCTGGCCCCAATTCTAACTATGTGGACAGCTGCCCCCCTCCACCCCCAAGTAGAATTTAGTTCAGAGGACAGCACTGAAGCTGCAGCTCAGGGAGAATAAAATGTCTGATCAGAACACATGGGAGCTAATGAAGGGGGAGGAAGGGAGAGTGGAGCACATCCTGGCCCACCAAGCTGTGAGGATGATATCCCTGCTCAAAGGAGCTAATTCACAGAGAAGATCGTAGGGCTGGCTCTACTAAGAGAGACGACATCCCTCACTGACCCATAGCCCTACAGGGGACAACACTGGAGACACAGTGTGGGAATTGCGCCCGATCTGACCCACCACACCAAGGCAAAAAGCCAAGAGTGTGCAAAAGAACAGCAAGGGGAGCAGAGCAAAGAAGTCCCAAGGGAGTACCAAAAATAGACTTTGGGACCAGGGCATGGCACCCCATCAGACTCCACCAGAAAACACTCCTAAAAGCCAACAAACAGACCTTGAACTATTTTAGGCTTTTCTTTTTGTGTGTGATTTTTGTTGTTGTTGTTGTCATTGTTTTGTTTTCTTTTGTTGCTTTGTTTTGCTCTGTCTTGTTTTGTTGCGCATATTATTATCTCTGCAGGTCTATCTAGAAAAGATAGGCTGGATAAACAACATGAAGGAGAAAACAAGGGGACTGATAGTTCTCAGGGGGACATGAGCGAGGGGGAGGTGGGGTAAAGGAAGTGGTGTTAACCAACTCAGGGACAAAGGGAACAAGTGATCCAAAAGGCTGAACATGAGAGTAGAACAAGAGGAAAGTAAAAGGAAATAGAGGAAAGAACTAGGAGGCAAAGGGCAGTTATAGACATTTAAATACAGGCATGTACACATGTAAACATATTTTTATATATGATGATGGGGAAATAGATCTATGTGCATATTTTGATAGGTTCAGTATTAAGGTAGCAGATGGACATTGGACCTCCACTCACATACTCCCTCAATGCAAGAACAATGAGATAGTTATTTTATTGTGCAACCTGGCCGATAAACACATGTGGGGTTAATTTAACAGCAGAGAGATAAATGGCTCTGTGAGCCTCACCTTTCTAGTTCTCTTGCTTTGTGATGATCAGGCCAGGTAGCAGCTGCCTTAGCCAGTTTTCTGCTTCATCTTCAAAGGCTCACTTCCTGTGAGATATCCCTGAGGAAAAACCACATGGACCTATCACGATGCAGCCCTGGGTGCTGGAGCAGCTGTGTGGAGACCCCTGCCAGCACTGAAATGCTTACACGTTCACTGATTCCGCTTTCCTCCTTGCAGTTGGCGTCATAGTGTACGTTTTGTGAGATGGAGGAGGACTTTGTGGATTCATGTCGGACATATGGGTTAATTTGGGACTTGTGGGTTTTCTTGATGTGCACTTAACCTTTAAATGAAACTCTCTCTTATACATGAGTTTCTGTGGATTTGTTTCTCTAAAGTGCCCAGATTGATACACTTCTCCACAACTAAGTCCCCTTCCTAGTGTGTGTTGCAAATTCAGAAAACTCACTTTAACCGCATAGCAAAACAATGTGCTGAAATGCTTTCATTTTGTTTCCTTCCTTTGAAGACTCTTGTTTGTGATCCTAATTTGCATCACAGACTTTTTCTTCTTTGATTGTTCAAAGGAAAACAATTGCCCAGGCGGATTTGAATGATCATATGACCTAACCCAGTGAGGTTCAAAATAATAAACATATGGGTTAATGTTGAACTTGTGGGTTTGGGCAGCACAGAGTTGGGGTGTTTTCTTGATGTGCACTTAACCTTTATATAAAACTCTTTCTTATACCAATGAGTATGTATGTGGATTTGTTTCTCTAATGTACCCAGACTAACACAAACACTTTGTTCCATTAAACTGGCACTCCATGATGCTCACCTTCCCAACATGATCGCTGAAAACAAATGGGTGCAGAAGCAAATGTAGTGAAGAAAGCTGATGGTGCATGACTATGAAAAGATATAGCATCTGGGGTCTTAAAGTCTGAAGGTAAACAAGCAGCCATCGAGCTGAGAATCAAAGCCCACATGGAAGAAGCACACCAGCCTGTGTGACCACAAGGTGACACAGGTATCAGGCATCAAATAATGAAAAAATGAAATCATTGTGCATAAGGAGTACAGATTGGGGATCCAAAGACACCTGTAGACAACTGGACATCTCCTTACAGAAGGGTTTCAGGGAGAAGATGAACCAGCCAGGATGCAGTACAGCAACGATGAAACATACAACTTTCCTCTAGTTCTTAAATGCTTCCTCACCCCACCCCACTGTTATGATCCCAATTCTACCTTAAAAATCTGGCTAGACCAGAGGATGTACACTGTATAGATAGGACCTGAAAACACAGGGAATCTAGGATATATGATCCCTTCAGGACCAGTGGTAAGAGTGGCAATACTGGGAGGGTGGAGGGAAGGTTTGGGTAGAAAGGGGAACCAATTATAAGGATCTAAATATAGAAGACATAGAACAGAAAAGTGGGTGAAGGGATATGTTGGAGAGTGTAACATATGACAAAATAATAATAATTTATAAATTTTCAAGGGTTCATGAGGGAGATGGGAGCGGAGAGGGAGGGGAAAAATTAGGAGTTGATACCAAGAGCTCAAGTAGAAAGCAAATGCTTTGAGAAGGATGATGGCAACAAATGTACAAATGTGCTTGACACAATGACTGGATGGATGGATTATGATAAGAGTTGAACGAGCCCCCAATAAAATGATTAATACATAAATAAATAAAAAGAACTGTGCAAAGTTTTTGAGTTAGAAACCCAAAAAGGAAGAACGTGTTCAGATTATCTAAACTGAAACAACTAAATAAATAATTCATCTTGAGCTGAAATATTAAGGATTCCATGGGTAAAATATTGAATAAAACCAGAAACATTAAGTGGAAATGGAAGGGACACACAGAATCACTGTACAAAAAATATATAGTTAAGATTCAACCTTTTCAAGAGGTAGTATCTGATCTAAAATCAATGGCAGTGAAGGAAGAAGTCCAAGCGGCACTGAAGACATAAGCCTCAAATAAGCGTTCAATAGTGAACAGAACACCAATTGAAATACAGTAGAACCCAAGACCTCGACGCTAATCTGCTCTAGAAGTAGCATCGAGATGTGATGCAGTTGAGTTCTGAATCAATTTTTCCCATAAGAAATAACTGAAAACAGAATAATTCTTTCTTGAGCACCAAGTTTTTACCCTAACCTTGCCTTTTTATACAAAACATTACACATAAATTACAAAGTGAATAAATTCAGAGTTAAATAGCAATTTAAATAAGAAACAAAACATTAAAAAGGTTTAATATATGTGTCTGCTACAGATAAGTGAACTTTCCTATGTAAACATTTAAAAATTAATTCAAAACTTACAGTAAGATAAATTGTGATTGTGTCAATTCTGATTCATTGTATCATGATAGGACAGAATTCAAAACTGCCCTTTGGTTTTCAACATTGTAATCTTTACTGTCGCATCTCTCTCCCTCAGAGCAGTAGACAAGCACTGGTGTGCACAGAACACTGGCATTTTAAATTAGGAGCTGATCAATCAACCACTGTGCTACCAGGACTCCTTAAAATAACCACACATCATGAAAATGCCATTGAACATAATTACATTTTGGAGAACTCAGAAGCTTTGCCAAGCTCTTGAGATTTGTTCCCCTTTATCATCCCCTACATGGTCCATTTGTGCTAATTATCTCCCTTGTAATTATTGGTCTATTGTCTGTGTGGCTACAGGAGGACAGAGTGTCAGTCACAGACATTTGTCCCTGTCTGGCTCCAGCATAATGACTTCTTAATAATGTTGGTTCCTAACAATGCCATTTAAATGAATGAATGACCTAGGTACTGGAGATCTGTAACATTAACATAGATTAATACACAACAATGTTAAAACTCAAATAACACAGAAAAATACAGAATATGTCTTTCTGCAACTCGGTTCCATTCCTCAAAGGAACAATAGCTAATAATTTCTTAGAATTTTTGTACTTTTATGACTTTAACAGCATGTATTATTTCTTGGTGAATTCAGTTATCAGATGAATGCATTGCTGTTGTATGCTGTCAAGTTCATTTTGAATTATAGTGAGTTTACCGTACAGCTGCACTTCAGGTTTCCAAGGCTACAGCATCTTTGCAGATGCCCATTGTCAAGTCCTTTCTCCCACGAGTAGGCTCTGTCAACTTTTTCATTGGTAGCTGTGGTAAACTGTTGTGTAGAGAAATTAAATCAGTGACATTTATATATATGTAACAAGGAACTTTATAACAAAAAGTAACTTAATATCAAGAAGGCATCCAGCCCAGTCCAACTCAAGTCCATGGGTCCACGCGTAGCCAAAGACCCATGATGCCGCGAGGGCAAGCAGAAAGCAGGGAGATCATAGGTCAGCAGGTGCAAACATCTGGGGTCCAAGGTCAATGGGAACACGGGAGACAAGCTAACTATGAAGTTGGCTTCCAGTCCAAAAGGGGATGTGCTGTCCCTAGAGACAGAGAGAGTCCCAGCAAGGATGAAGGTGAAGGGTAGAGAGGAAGAAGTTCTTACTGTATCTCTTGCAGAGAAGGCCACACCCTGTAGTGGGATTTAGCCAGTTCCCACCTGTTCAGCCAGAAATGCTACCTACGCTTTTGTTATTAAAATGGAACTGTAATCAGTGTTCTGTCTAAGGTGGTCAACCACCTAATATGGAAACTACAAATTTACATTCCTTATCCTTATTTTAAAGGTCAACTGTGCAACAGTGTATTCTAAGTGATTATAGTAAGGTTAATTCTGTCCATAGGTATAAAAAATTAGATGGAATTATTCCTGTAATTTTTCTTATTTGTAATATTTATTTATTCATTCCATAAAACTCGTTATATATTTAATTAAACATTCTTTGTCCCTTTGCTTTTGTTACTTCACTAGACAAACACGTAACATAAAGAGAATGGTGCCAAACAACTGGAGGGTGACATGCTGTCATTCGTTTCAGCTTTGGGTTGAGCCCCAAATTCCCAAGAGATATTAGGCACGAATTACACAATTACACAATTTCTGAACATGTTCAAAGAGCTTACATTTTGTCAGAACAATTGCTGTTAGTCTGAACAAAGGAGCTTTTGATAAATGATCAGAGTATGTTCAAAGAAGAAAAACATACTCTGAATATATCAAACACAATAACTATTGTCTAACCGACCTACCTCTAAAGGAAAGGGATCCTCCTCCTACAGTGAAAACATGGTAATGGATAAATCACACAGCCAATGATGCTCAGATAAATGCAAAGATAAGAGCAAGTGAGAATATAAATCAAGAGGTAAGAGGTAAAAACCTTATATAACAGTTTTATTATTTTTATCAGGCATTTTAAAATATTTTTCATTCATATATTTAAATTATATCCTATAGAAAATTAATAGTTTTGTGTACCTCTTATTGTTCTTATAAGTATTAACTGTATGAAATAATAAACTACCTTTGAGTATGTAATTTTTTTTATTAAGGCAGCAAACCGTGGTTAAATTATTTGAATCCCACCACTGGCCACAACCTCAAGGGCACCTTAAGATTAATTGAGACCAGCTGTAATCTTACAGATCAAATGGGTTCAAGAGGGCACAATCTACAATGAGAAAACATACAGATGAAAGACAAAGGACAGAGGCATGGGGAGTCCCAGAAGCAAGAGAAACTCCAGGTCCAGAACTTCATTCGAGGCAGGTTTTTATATACTCCCTGTCATATAGCCTGTATCTCGTGACAGGTTTCTATACAAAGTGACAATTGACAATTATCTGAGGGCATAGGAAGAACCATGAATGCATTAGCCAAGCTGGTCACAGACAGGAGGTGAGGGTAAAGTCAGGAACAGGGAGTCACTTATATTTTGCAGACTGCTGCGTTTCAGAAACTTTGCAGGGAACAGGAGGGAAAGTGTCCACTGTATCTCAAACTGAGAGTCAGACCAGTCAATGCATCATCAGCTCCCGTGGTCGAGCATCAGCATTTCCCATTGGCCTCACTTCAACCATGAAAGATGGTGGTCCTGCACCATTTGCCTGAGGAGCAAATAACTTGGCCTCCACAGAGCCATCATCATACTGTGACTTGATTGGTAGGTTGGGCTCCACCCCTACACTTTCATGCAAATTCAAGCTGACAGAAAATCTCACTGTAACTGTAGCCAAGTGTTTTGCTATTACACCATCAGAGGTCCTTCAGATAACTGTATTTATTTGTTCATGTAGCCTCAAATCAATGATGAATGATCTAAACAAAAGATATAAACAGTACAGGTGATTAGGGTGAATTCCTCCAGTTCCTATATATCTTATTCGGCATATTCTTAAAAACAAAATCCTTGATGTTGGCTCATTTCTTTGTGATTTCTCTGTTTTAAACAAGGGAAGTCAGCATTATATGAGCCCCAAAAATTCTATTTCCCCATTAGGTGAAAGTTCAGGCTGCTGTATCAGTCAAAGCAGCAACCCATGAAGAGGTGGTGGAATGACTTACGTAATGACTTCCACCACTGTAGTTCTTTAGTCGTTTTAACATTACCCGAAAACTTTATTTTATCTGGTCATTTGGAGGGTCTACAATGGGTACATTTATCCAGCAAGCAACCCAAATTCAAAACAAATTGACTGCCAGGGAGTTGACTTTAACTCATAGGGATTTCCAAGATTATAAATCTCGAGGTAAATAGAAAGTGTCACCTTTCTCCATTCTGCAGAGCAGCTGTTAGCTCCAAATTGTTGGCCTTGCAGATATCAACTCAGCTCGTAATCCGGACATAACCAGGGCTCCTCTATGGCCTACACTAGTGGTTAATGACTACATGTTCGGGCACTGATTATACTTTCCTTCCCACTGCAAACAACTCAGGCAAAGCACCTTCAGGAGGATGCTCTGATACTGCAGAGATGTTAAGACCCTTCATTTTCCTAATTAAGGTAGCGTGTCGGGCTGCTCATGGCCCACTGAGCAGTTCCAAGCCAGCAGCCTAATGGAGGGGAAAACATGAAGCTTTCTACTCCGTGACAAAATAGTCATAATTTATACATTATCAAGGGTTCGTGGGGGGCGGGCAGGGAGGGAGGGGGAAATGAGGAGCTGATACCAAGGGCTCAAGCAAATGTTTTGAGAATGATGATAGCAACAAATGTACAAAGGAGCTCGACACAATAGATGTATGTATGCATTGTGATAAAAGTTGTACGAGTCCACAATAAATTTATTTTTTTTAAAAGAGTTACAGTGTTGGAAACCCAAAGGGGCAGTTCTACTTTGTAAGGTCACTAAGAGTCAGAATGAACTTGATAGCAGTGAGTTTGTTTTGTGTCTGGATCTTTCATTTGTAAAAGGGAGATATTCTGAATTTGCTGTTACTGGGCAGATACGTACGGAGAATGTTTGTGACGTGGAGTAAAATGTTGAGGATCTGAAAAAAATATCTGGTCTTGGAAAACCACAGAAGAGTGGCTCTTCTTTGCCGTCCAGGGTCACGATGTCAGGATCAACTCAATGGCAGAGAAGTAGTGTAGTTTATTACCTCATAACCCTCTATAGGGTTGGGCTTGACTAGATAGTAGTGTGCTTGATTGGGTATTGGTGATAGTTCAAACCCACAAACTGGTTCATAGAGAAATATATGGCTTCTATAAAAATTCATAACCTAGAAAACCTTATGGGGCAGTTCTTGCCTGTCCTTTACAGTCACTGAGTCTATGGAGTCCATCCATGGCAGTGGCTTAGGTTTGCTTCCTAATTAAATCTAACCATATCATTTGACATTAAGCTATTTGATTTGCATTGTGTGCATAGGGATATTTTTAATACACATTTTTTACAATAATAGGACAATAAGTTGTGATCTATAATTTTTATTCTATATTGGTATACGGTGCTAGGGAATTATTTCAGCAGAAAATCTATACATACAGTATTTGTATTATTTTGTGATTTTAGTAAGGGTAAAATAAATGTAACTAAGCTAAAAAAATGTTTCCTCATGAAAATATATTTGCAGGCACAGGAAAACTTTAACATGAGAAATCTTCAAAAACTTCAGGAAAATGGGATAAGATAA
Source organism: Tenrec ecaudatus (assembly GCF_050624435.1). Classification (NCBI taxonomy): domain Eukaryota; kingdom Metazoa; phylum Chordata; class Mammalia; order Afrosoricida; family Tenrecidae; genus Tenrec; species Tenrec ecaudatus. The sequence continues at coordinate 96,249,419 of NC_134536.1, forward strand.
TGACATTTTCCCCCGAACTTTTTGGAGCTTCGACTATTTTGTAAAATATTTCATAATCTATCGTATTTGTACAAGCAACACATTCTAACAGGTAAATTCAGACACAAACATACTAGAATTTCTTTATTTACTGTAATATTTTGTTTGGGTTGACTGTTTGTTCTATTTCTCTTTAATATCCAGGATAGTAGAGGAATAATCCAACAGCAAGAATATACTTCTGCAAACATAAGGATGAAATTGTTTAAACATTTAAGTGGCTCACTGGTATCTGCTGTTTGTTGCCTCTGTCTGCTCTATATCCTCCATCAAATACCAGTGGTTCTCAGACTGTTGATCTCAAACCACCAACATCAATAGTTCCAAGAACCTTTCTCCTTGTGCCATAGAGGTGGCCATGCTACTTTACCCTAGTCCTTCAACCCCCTTGATCGGTTCAGAAGTGGTTAAGGGACCCAGCCCATGCAGATCCGCATGTCCCTATTTCTATTAAGGCTGCCTAGCTTCTGAAGTCAAAGTATCGTGCTCATTGTGGTCAAGTTTTTCACTGTACCAGAAACTTACCTGGTAATAAAGCCCACGGAGGCGAATGAAAGCCCAAAAGGAGGACGCGGTGGAGAGAGAAACAAAGACCCTCCAGAGGAGAAGGGGAACTCTTCACCCCCATCTGTATACATACGAACCTGCTGAGACACCCAAGGGTCACCTGAGGGCTATATTGTTAAAATGTTGACTCTGATTGGGTAGGTCCAGGGTGAAGATGCAAGCGGTGAAATCAGAGCGAACCAGTTCCAGTTCCTCCTGAAACCAGGTGTGCCGCCCATGGAATTTCTCAGTATTACATGTTATGAAATTCCATTTCTTATGTAAGAGTTGATTTGCTGACACCTGTAAATAAAGTGCCTTAATTTTAGAGATAAAAAAGTGTTTCCATGAGGAATTTAATTACTAAACCACCAGCCAGTGGTCTCTTACTGTACCTTGCATTTAGAAAAATGCTTTAAAGGTCAGGCTCGGCCTAATTTACTCCCAAATATATTCAGCAAAGCAAGCTCATGTTAAATTTGAATAGGTACTTTTCCTTGAAGAATAAATGTGGTTTCTAGTGATCCTGTAATAAGTGTTGATAAAAATGTGAGGGATTTGTGTTTTAACTTAGTCATTAAAAAGTGTTGGCCTGAACTACTTTTTATTAATAATTTCTAATCTAGTAACACTTTCTGAAAATCCAAGTGATATTATTTACAGAGTTCTAAGAATACAAATGGAGCAAACAAAACCTTCCTTTCCATCCTAGCCCTAGCTTTCTTCTTCACCCTGATTCCTTCTCATCTGTGGTAGTTAGACTTTATGTCAACTTGCACTGTTTAGGGGTGGAGTCCAACATGTCAATCAGGTCACTGCCTGATGATGCCTCCTGAGAGGTGTGCCTTTTTCTAACAGAGACTCTGGAGACCCCTCCCTTCTCTCTCTGTCTATTCGCCTTCCTGCTTCCTGGGACTCTGTGCCTGTATCCATGGGTGGCCCCCAGAGGGCTGCCTGATCCAGAGAGTCAATCAGCACCCTGTCAGGTTTCCACTGACCTAGGATGCATGCAGATCGGCATCCACTGGCCTGTGATCAACCTACATCCTGGCTCAGCTTCCTGTGTTGTTGGCCTCAGCTTCAGGAGTTTGAAGCGTGTCTGGGCTAGCAATGGACTGGTGGACTTGATTTAGGCTGGGCTGTGATAGCTCTTTGATATAAATTATTTCTAAATATAAAATTTCTTATTATACATTTGTGAATGTTACTAGTTTTATGTCTAGATAATCTAGCTGAGCACACTCTCTCATCTTCTCTCTCGCACTCTTTTTTTTTAAATTTTTATTCTTGAACCAAATACTGATATTAACAAATAGCAAAGCCTAATTGGTTTTCTTCAGTTTAGAAGTAAATGATTTTACCAGTTTTTTCAGTATTATGAAAACACTGTTTTCAAATGGTCCAGCAGACATTACATGTCTTTTTCATGGCAATATTCAAACATGAAAATCTTTGCAAAGAAGAAAGTGGGGTTGTCAAATATGTTTGTATCAGTGAGCTAATACACCAAACAATTTGAGAATGTTGTTGTCGACTATTCCACTGTTTTTAGATAATATTTTCAAAAAGTTTAGTCTTTATTTCTTCTTATCTAAGTAAAAGACTAATTCAGGCATGGGGAATAATATTGCATTGCCTAGGTAAGAGAAGGTTTATAATGTTTATAGTTGTAGATATATATGTACATATGTGTACATATATAATGTTACAGTATAGATATATATGTGAAAGATACTGTGAAAGTTAGGTTTTGTTTCAACTTGGCTGGGTCAGAATTCTCTGTGGTTTGGCAGTTAAGACAGTAATTTCACATGATGTGATTTATGCCAATCTCCATAATGGGATCTGCTATGAGCAGCCGATTGGGTGTAAGATTAGGGTGGGATGCAGCATCTTTAATTGATAATACATTATTAATATTCATTAGCATTAATTATACTGAATTAATAATACAGTATTATGAATGAAAGCCAATTTTATTTCTTTATAAGTCCTCAGTTTTTTCCATATGACCTTTCGCTGTTTCACACTTCCATCCAGAATAACCGACTACATTGACCTGTGTTGTGGCTTTGTAGAGTCCTCTTGACTTTGCCAGTATCCCACTTTTCTTCTCTTTAATTGACTGGGGTTATGAGTTTGGGAGAGAATATTTTTTGTTGAAAGAAAGGTAAATGCATTAGATATTGGAACTAGTTAAATAAGCCTCCAGTCCACTGTGAAGATTTATGTAAATCTGTTGGAAATTGGATTGTGTTTGATGTTTGTTGTAGCTATAAGTATAAAGACTTCAAATTCTTTAAGTGTCCTGGTTTTTGTCTCCCCCACTTGAAGGTGGGCTTCCCTATGTCCTTTGGACTATGCAGTGTTTTTAACTATAATCAATATTAGTTTTGTAATACTGGAGCACCGCTGCTGCCAGAGAAGTGAAATGTTCTATTTGTTTTATTATCTTCCATTTAAATATAGCCTTAAAAAAATTAATTTTCTCTTATGTTTTAGGGTCCCTACATGCATCTGTAGAATGTAAGGGAATGTAATTTTGATATTGCTGAGACATAATAGCTGAACTAGCATGTCCTTATCTCTAGTACCAAAAGGAAAATAAATCATGTGGAAAATAAATCATAAGTACAATCTTATGTAATCATAAGTTATACTTCCATTATCTTCATAAATATTTCCACGTATTTCTAGATGAAAACTCTATAAAGTGCACAATTTCAGTAATGCCAATGAATAATGAATTTGAGAGTGTATTTAGTGAACCAGAAAATTGAAACCAAAGTTCCCATATGAAGACAAAAGATAAGGAAAAGAAATTCATAGGTATATGAGGAAGTTATTTCTTTACAAAATATGCTGTAATAATTCTATTTATAATCATTCTAAGACTGAGAAGAGAGGAACATCTTTTTATTCGTCTAGTTCAACACCTCAGACAGTGGACTCTACTCATATTGTATAAGAGAGAACGAAGGAAATCATGAAAGAAGAAACCTCGTGAGACTAACAGCTTTGCCCTATCACCAACCCTATTAATTGTGTAAAGTGCCCAGACACTACAGAGTTCAATCTGGATGAGTCAACAGCTCGTGTCTATTGATTTCATAGGCCTCTTCTAATCTGAGATCAGAACTAGATGGTATCTGGATACCACTATCACTCTTCTGCCAGGAACTCAATAGAAGATCCTAGATAGAATGGCAGAAAATGAAGAACAAAATTCAAATTCCCAATAAAGATCAGATCTATTGGACTGATAAAAACTCAAAAGACACCTCAAAACTGTGACCTGAAGCTTTTAATGTGAAACTGAAACTATTTCTGCAGATCACACTGTACAGTCAAATAATCGATTGGCTTATAAAACAGTACCACTCGTGAATAATGTGCTCCCTTAAACAATGCACCATCGGATCCTGTAAGGTCAACATCTACCCAACAGCAAAAATGATAGGGCATGGATAGGAGGGGAAGCTAGTGCAAGGGAAACAGAACAAACCGAATGGAAATGAGGAGGGCTTGGTTGGTGGGAATGAACTTGTAATAAGAGTGAGGAGTACGTACAATAAACTTACCATTTATTGCCTTCCTGGCTTTATTATGACATGTATTCATCTGGTAGGTGTGGCTCTGCTACTGTGAATGAATATTATTGAAAGTTGTGCCCTATCACCAGCGCCTATTGATTGTGTAAATAGTGTCCAGACACTTAAGAGTTCAATCTGTACGAGTCAACAATTCATGTCTTTTGATTCATAGCTGGTCTATAGTGGTATAATTTCCTCTTCTCAATAGTGTTTTAAATTCTACATCACTGGTTGAATTAATGACCATTGATAGAATTACCTTCCTTCCCAGGAAAATGGCTGAGAGCGCTATCTAACATAGAATGACAATGACAGCGCTAAGGTAACCCAGAGACATATATAAACCAGAGATACACGGATGGAGTTTGGGCTCATGTGTACTTCTAACCCTGATCTAAGGACAATGAGTTCTTATGGAATGACCCTTCTTGATGCTCATCTCCACGAAGAGATCATTGCAGTTATGGGTGCTATAGCAACGTATGGAGAAGAAACCAGGAAGTGCAAGGCTATCTATCAGAAACACTAGAACCTGGGGTATAAAAGGCTTGCCTTCAAATAAGAAGTCTTCTAAGTGAAGCATCAACTAAGTCCACATAGAAGAAACACTTCAGCCTGTGTGATCAAAGACTTGTAAATAATAAAATCCAAACTGAAGGAGGGAATGGTTGATCAGAGGTTAAATGCTGAACACCTAATTTGCAAAAATCTATGAATGGCAGTGGAAGCCCAAAGTCCATTTGTAGGGTGAATTCCCTCTGACCACAGTTGAGGGAAGGGACTATCCTTGTTGTCAAACAGACAGCATTATAATGCTGATAGTGGAAGATGTAGGTAAGTTAAAATATGCTATCATTTGATCTCCTTTTTGACTCATTTTACATTTATTTCAATTTGTAAAAATTCTTTTAATGAAGGGAAAATACACCTGGAATAAGCCTTTTGTGAATACCTTCTGACCATAAACCAGGGATGTGAGTAAATTTACAATCATGCAGAATGTATTAGAAAGTAGATTATTGCAGATGCAGTTAGGTTAAAATTTAATACCTTGATCTCCCTTTTGACCCATTACAAATTTGTTTTCATTTTTAATATTTTTATTAGAGTTTTTATGTTTTACTTTGTTATTTTTCTCAGAGGTTTTTGGTTTGTTTTCACTTTAAAATGTTTTTCTATGAAATCCAGGATAGGTAATTCTATAGAGACAGTAGCTGGATTAATGGTTCCTTAGAATTACGGCCTAGTAGCCCTGGGGATGCAGTGGTTTCATGTTGGGCTGCTAACCACAAGGTCAACAGCTTGAAACCACCAGCCACTCACACCACGGGAGAAACACTAACCTTTCCATTCCTGTGTAAAGGGTCACTGTGAGTCAGAACTGATTTTGTGGCTTCTGTGACATGGAAAAGAAAAAAAACAAAACAAAAACTCACTGCCATCTAGTCAATGCTGACTCACAACAACTCTGTGGGTTGCTGAGACTAATTGTTGGTGGTAGTAGAAAGTCAAGGGAAGAAAAGTTGGAGGAAAATGAGGAGCTAATACCAATGAATACAAGAACGAAAAAACTGTTCTAAAATTGATTGTGTTGATTGTACAATTCTTAATATGATTGAACCATTGAATAGTATAGGTTGTGAATTACATGCCAATGAAACTGCTAATAAAAAGTAGAATCATGCAAAATAAACTACAGCTTGTACACACACACACACACACACACACACACACACACACACGACTCCAAAGAGCAGGTGAATCTCAAAGTGACAGTCAGAATTACTTAAGAAGCCACAAACTCCTGCCATAGAGTTAATCTTGACTCATAATAACCCTGTGCGATTTGATAACCTAAGATTTTGTTTCTGTTTATATGTGTTTTAATATGGTGGGTTTGGTTTCATAATGAGTACCTTCAGGGGCAATGAATTATTTAACGTGGCTCTTTTAGCCAGAATCTGTAACTTCCATCTAACGACATTTCCTGCATGGATCTGCTAAGGAGGTGGGGGAGGAGCTGATGGGATTCACCTGTGGGTCATTATAAACAGGATTCCCTGGAATGTCACCTGGGTGGGTATAAAATGAGCCCTCTGACGAGCAGCGGGAGGGATCTTCTCTGTAAGCGCGAGTGAAGCAAATTCTCTGGTCCCACGATATTGGCGCATTGAACTTTCTAGATCTAAATCCAGTGGAACCCAGGTACTCCACTGCAACAGTACTCACCATCATCTGATTTTGACGCGAAATGTCGGGGAAAACATTGGAATCCGACCGACGCACGTGATTTTTGGAAACAAGCAGTTCGTGTTTCGGTGAGTCGGTGTTAGTTGCCGTTGTCAGTACGCGTTGTTTAAACCTTTTGCGGCTTTTCCCCAAACGTTTTGCCAGAATTTTCTAAGTTTTTGTGGCTTTTTGGTAAAACATATGGGCCCTAAGAAAGTGTTTTGAAAAGAATCAACATGATAAGAAACTGGTTAACCTTGTTATCGATACTGTTGATGATAATTGATTCCACCCCTGTCGAAAACAGGTAAGAGACACCACCAGCAGCTCACACTGGATGCATCTTGAGAGAAAGCCAGCCAGGTCCTCGTGAAAACAGGCAAAGAAGGAAAACAACTGCTGAGAAGCAGCTCCCGGTTGATTGGACGGAAGGGGATCCCCTTCCAGACAAGGACGCTCTCTCCACACCTCCTCTCCGCATCCATGTCCACAGATCCAACCCTCATCCGTCTCAAGGTAGGGGCCGTATTGTTAAAAACTTGTTTAAAACTTTTTTTAGTTAAAAAAAGTGGTTAAAAACTTTTTTAATGTTGTGTATTTAACTGTGAACTTATTTACTTTGAAATTTCTGCGTAAGGTTTTGTATAAAACTGCAAGGTTAGGGTAAGAAACTTGGTGGTTGAGAACGGATTAATCTTTCAGTTATTTCTTACGGGAAAATTTAATTCGGAACTGGACTCATTGTATCGCAACGCTCCTTCTAGAACGGATTCGCGTCGAGGTGTGGGGTTCTACTGTATCAACTGCCATCTGAGCAATAGTAACTGAACAGGAGCCATTGCGTGGGCCAGAGTAATGAGCTTCCCAACCCAGGGAGCAAGTAAAGCTGAGTAATTTTGTGTTGGAGTCTGGTTTTGTGTGGTGGGGTGTCTCCAGGGGCACTTAATTCAGGGAACTGGGTTACTGACCCACAGAGCTCGTGTTGAATACTGGAGGCTTACAGCCCAGTGGTAAGTCCCTTTGGGTATTTATTAGCTGACCTGTAAGAACATGGTAACCAGCCCTGGTAAACAGCTCTGCCCTGAGCATTTCTCACAAGCATGATAACTTGCTAGCTTCCTTAATCATGACATTTGTTGATGAGCTCTTTGTAGCTATAGTTGCACTGGGTATTAGAACCCAGAGGTCAACTGCTTGTGACTCTTGACGAAGCAGTCACTTGAAGAGTGCACTCTTGGATTTTCTCAAATAACATCATCTGCTTTTTCATTTAGATATTTCATTCTAGTATCTGTTCCAATGGCTGCACAAATTCACAGGCAATATTAAATGTGTACAGGGTTTATTAAAGAAGTTATCAGATTGTAATGCAAGTAAGAAATGCTCAGGGTATTGGTGTTCTTCAGGACATATTACAAAGTACTTTCAGAGTTGCCAATAAATGCCTAAAGGTGCATGCCACTGCATTGCAAGCCTCACCCAAATGCATCCAGTCCAGCTCCAAGGGTCAGCAAAGCCTAATTAAATTCCTAGAGGCACCCCACTGTCTCAGTCAGCTTCCTACCCTAAAGCACTCAGCGTATGTGCTCTGTGGGCTGGAAGCCCACTCTGCTTCATGCTCTCAACTCAGGTCTGCGGCTATTCCTCTACAGTCACAGCAGGTTTCTGCACCTAGGACATTCACTGAGCAGAGGATATGCTTCACCCCTGGTTCTTGCCGATTGTAAGACCCCCCACCCCCATGCTTCTCAGAGGACTCATTTTAAACACAGCAGGATGACATTCAAATGACTCTTGTTCATAATTATTCATATGTGAACTTTCTCTGTATCTTCTCCCACCTTCTTTCCCAGACACACATACAAAAACACCATTTGGTGGGAGTTAAGACTTTGGCTATAAGAGCCATATTAAATTACTTACTGCCTAGGCAACTATAGCAAAATTATTTACCTTTGAATGATATAACAAAACATTCTAAAGAAAACAATGAAAATATAATTTTTATGGCTGGATGGTATTATTAAATCATTTTGAAGGAGCTGTTTTGATTTTATTTGTATGCTTATGGACTATTTTAATATCATGAAAAACTAATGAAATGTATTCATTATGACAGGTTTCCATTTATGTTTTTTTGTTGAGTCACTGACTTACAGCTACTCCATGCAAAACAAAATAAAACACTGCCTGATTTTGCCCTACCCTCCCAATTGTCATTTTTGAGCCCGTTGTTGTAGCCCCACCGTGTCCGTCTATCTAGTTGAGGGCCTTCCTTGTTTCAACATTTGATGACCTTCTACTGGACCAATACTACGTCCTTTTCCAGGAACTCATCTTGAGAGAGTGGCTGAAAGAGCCCACCGCTATTCAGAACACTAGAAATGTGAGATTTCGTTTGCTGAAAATTCAAAAATGTAGCCAAGCCCCTTTCCTTGCAGTAAAAATCCTGTTTAAGCTTAAAAATCACAGGGATCCTGTTCTAAACAGGAATGAGTGAAGCCAGGTAATTTAGATAAAAAATGGAGCATGAGACCCCAGGGGATGGTGGTCTGAGATGGTAGTCTGAGTAGTCCCTGGATAAATGTAGAGATCAGTTATATTCTGTGAAACCTTTTTGTCACATTTTTTGGGTCATGTGGTCATTGCAAACACTGCTGATTGCTTCCTGGGATCATTCAAATCTTGCTTTTTATCACAAACCTTAGGGTATAAACTTGCTTGATTTTTCACTGAAACCTTAAAGCAATTTGGAGGAAGCAAATCAACCTGGTCTTTTTCTTCAGTTGAAAAAGTGACTGGCAATCCTGAACCCTTGTTCCTAGCATCTCTATGAGTCACAGTTGACTGAGTGGCAATGAGCTTTTAGTCAAGTGGTGACCTTTTTAGGAAATTTTGTTAAGTTAAATTTGAATTTAGAAAAATAGGTAAATGTTTGAAAGAAAAATTTTTAAATATTTAAATGAACATTCTGATATAGGGTACAAAAGTTACCCCAACCCTCCAATATAATTTAAGGAGAACACTTACTGTCTTGAACAGGACAGAGACAATAATAAAGCCAAGACATCCTCCTGGTGAGCAAGACCGTTAGTAGGGGCATCCCTAATGGCTGTAATCCATTGACTTAGAAAGAACAGGAGAGGCCAAAGGAAAACATCACAAAGGCATAGTTAGTGGAACATCAATAGATCACAATTACAGGTGGGACTACAGAAGAGTAAGCAGGACCAAGAATGAGACACAGACTTTACGTTAAAGCAGAGCTTACAATATTGGTCCAGGGTTGTTCAGCTAAGGGAATCTAGACATGCCTGCTAAAATGACAAACCAGTCTGTGTTGGATGAAGTAAGTAAGGCCACAGTGTCCTTGGAGGCAAGGAGGACAAGACTTCATCTTACATATTTTGGACATATTGCCAGGAGAGACTATACCCTGAAGAAGGACATCCTCTTTGGTAAAATGGAAGGGCCTGTGTTATCATGAGGTGTCAATGGGATAAGGTATCAGGCATCTAAGACCCAGAACAAAATGTACCAATGTGAATGGGGGGAGAGGGGATGAGGAGTGGAGACCCAAAGCCCATCTGTTGACAATTGGGCATCCCCTCACAGAAGGGCCACAAGGAAGAGATGACCCAGTCAGGGTGCAGTAAAGCACTGAGGAAACACACAACTTTCCTCTATTTCTTGAATGCTTCCTCCCCACCACTATCATGACCTCAACTCTACCTTACAAATCGGATTAGACCAGAGCATGCACACTGCTATAGATAAGAGCCTGCAATACAGGAAATCCAGCGTAAATAAACCTCTCAGGGCCAACAATGAGAATAGAGATACCAGCAAGATTAGAGGAGGGTGGAGGGATAAAGGGGGAATCAATCACAAGGATCAAGATGTAACCCCTTCCCAGGAGGATGTACAACAGAAAAGTGGGTGAAGGGTGACAGAGGACAATGTATAAGATATGAAAATAATCTATTACTTATCAAGGTTTCATAAGGGAGGGTGGGAGGGAGACGGAAGGGAAAAATGAGAAGCTGATACCAAGGGATCAAGTGAAAGAAAATGCTTTGAAAATGATGCTGACAATAAATGTATAAATATGCTTGACACAATGGGTCAATGTATGGATTGTGATAGAGATGTAAGAGCCCCCAATAAAAGTATTTTTAAAAAAAGGAAAGGAAAGAAAAGGAGGAAGGCCCTTGGCGTGATGGCCCGACACGTGACTAACCATGGGCCAGGACATGGGAACAATGGTGCGGACGGCGCAGGATGGAGCGTGTTTCGTTGTGCACGGGGCCATTCTGGGTTGGAGCTGCCTTGATGACATACAACAGCAACAACCTTTCTCCTAAAACGTCCACTTGATGGGCTAAGGTATTATGATTTCAGATTGAAAAATATTCTTAGTAAATTCAGCAAATGTATAAAAACCATGACCAATGTGATTGGAGAGCCTTTTGGGGTACGCTTATAAGCTTTTCAAAAATCTGCAATAGAGTATACTCCCTGTCCCCTCTTGTATAATTCTGCCTACAACCAGGATGAATTGATCCGTTGTCCATCATGGCTTTACAGCAGGTTTACTCAAACTCGAAGTCCTATTTAATAGCCTGTGGCTGTGACTACGTGGACCCCATAGTGATCTTTACCCGGTGGTCTCCCTCATCCAGGTGCTTTCCTTGTCTTTGTCCTGTTTAAGACTTTTAATAAATTGGTCTTTATTTGCGGTCTACTTTTCCCCTAGAGCGTTCAAAAATTTCAAACGTAAAAAAAGGTCAGAATTCCCCATAGGGTTGGGATTGGGAAACGGGCATCTAAGAAGTAGCAGTTATGTTTTCTATGTTAACACCCTGTTTACTTAACTCAAAATGTAACACATTTCAATGGACACATCTCTTGCCTTACACAAGAGGGGTGGGTCCTCCTTAGTTATCTATTAACATCCAGGAGGAGCTTTTAGCTGTGTTCAATAGGGCACTAGATTTAAACAGAAGAACCAGCCCTGGGCTCGTAAGTTGATCAATGAGTTCTATATCTCAATTCAAATAGTTTTGCTTTCGTCTGTTTCACACATCGAGTTCCTGTAAGATCACATTTTGTTTTGTCGGTCTACCCCAACTGGGGCTTACGATCCAGGAAGAATCTGTCCATGCGTATTATGCTCCCAGATCCCCTCATGTAGTAAAATACCCAGCTCAAAGTACGTGTTCAAAATACAGATAGTGTTTGTTTTAGGTTTAATTATCTCCTTCTGATTAAGCACAAATTTAAAGCTATTATAATTGAAAAATTGAGCAAATATTAGGAGTTGGTTCATTGGTTCAATAAGACCCATGATCTCCTTTTAAAAATAAAAATCATTGGAGCTAATAAAATAAAAACAACACGAATCCACTAACTGGTTTAATTGTTCTGGAATATTGGTACTTTTAAAGTTAAAACAAAGGAACCTCAAAAAGTTCATGGGAAAATGGGATGGAAGTGTTGTGAGCCACCGGCCCTTACATTTAAAAATGTGATCCCAGATTTCAGTAGGGGTTTAGTTCATTGTCCTTTTGTCTTCTACGTCAATGAAGGCCCGTTGTTCATGGGCTTCTCAAAGAATTCTCCAATCGTTTGAAAATAAACCAACTCCTCAGTCTCTTCTTTAAGCTAGATCAATGGGGGAGCTTTTATTTCACTACTTAGAAGCTTAGTAATTCCACTCACGATTTGTATAAGTGTTATGAGGAATTTTTTTTCATTGCGATTGGTGCCCCCCCTTCCCCTCCTTCATGAGGAATCTTTATGGCTTCTTTAAGTCTCTTGAAAGCCAAATGGAAAAAATTATTTTGGGGAAAAGAAAAACCTTTACTTTCTTTATAAAGACAATGTATTATGAATTCTTGCCTTTTCCTCTTGTCAAAAATATTTTTAGAGTGCGTTTACACTATCTTTGAGACAGTTACTTCCTATTGGTGTTCAGCTTACTCTTTAATATAATTCCATACTTTTAAAAAACTTAAACCTGGTAATTCTCCTTGGTTTTTAAGGTCTGTTGAGAAGAGCCTGCATAGACCTTCTATTAAATTATGGAGATACAAGAGGGCACCACTGAGCAATGCATTTCAAGGAATGATTCTGTAGAAAGCCCATTTCTGTCTTATTATGATAACATTTCTGGTTTCAAGCTTGTCAACTGAAGCTTGTCAACTGAAAGTTAAAAGCTAGGTGGGGGAGAGGGGGAGGGTAGTACCTTACATTTAAACTATTGAGTGAAGAGTAAAAAATTCCCTGGAGCAAAGAACTACTTAATTTCTACTGTTACCTGAAAATAGGGGAATAAAAATAAAACCTATCCTATCAAGAATAAGGACTTATTCCTTAGAGATATCAAAATTTCTGCCTTCAGCCAATCAGAGCAGAATCTTACTTTCCAAATAGCCTTGAATGGATTTTTTTAAAAGCTCAATTTAGATATTAAATTTGATTTGGCAGAAAATTGAAAAGAATGCATAGTTCATTGAATATTCAAAATCTTTTTCTAAGTAAACATAGAATTATATTAACTGAACAATCTCTGTAATATGAATAAGTATAGAAGTTGATCCTAAAACATTGGTTCTCGACCTTCCTAATGCCATGACCCTTTAATACAGTTCCTCATATTGTAGTGAACCCCAACCATAAAATAATTATCGTTGCTACTTCATCAATGTAATTTTGCTAGCTATGAATCATAATGTAAATATCTGATATGCAGGATGTATTATCATTGTTACAAAGTGAACATAATTAAAGCACAGTGATTAATCACAAAAGCAATATGTAATTATAACTCATGAAGTGTCATTTTACTTCCAATACTGCTGCTTCAACACAGTAGCTGCTCTCTACACAGGTGTGACTGGTCCGCATAAGTACTTTATGGGGCCAACCCTGTCACATATACCTGTATTTGTATGGGGTGTATGTGATGAGGTTGGCGCTATGATGTCATCACGCTGGGTACTTGTATGTGGGCGTATCTGCATGTGGGCAGATCCACAGGAAATGGATAGAGAAGCGGGGTCTTGGTTCCCAAGACCATCGGAAATATGTGTTTTCCAATGGTCTTAGGTGATTGAAAGGAGTCACAACCCACAGGTTCAGAAACTCTATCCTAAAACAAAGAGTGGATAATCTTTTAAGATACTAAATAAATGGCAGTTTCAACTACCTAAATACTTGTTTATGCTTAGTTGAAGTTAAAGGCGAAATGAGCATTTGTGATTGTGAGTATACACATATATACATTTTTGAAATAAATTCTGATTATTTTTCATAACAATTCTAATACTGAGACACTGGCTGGTTGATGTAATAAATGATATTGAAAATCACAATATAATCTACAAAGTATAATGATAATCTCTCATTTGAAATTAACCAGTTGACAAGATATAATATTGCCCATATAATGAAAAATATTTAAAATTACTTTTAATGTATTTCTAATTTTTATACAACTTTATCTTGTTTGGGCAATGAACAGTAAATTGACTAAACAGTTTGTGTTGTGAGAAACATGTAAGATTAATGGTCAATCAATAGTTAACCTCCCATTTAAATTCAACCATTATGGACCTTGATCTTGATAATTAAAGGGGCAAAATAAGTGATCCTCTGACTAGAATGATCATTGTGTAATACCTTGGGGTGAATGTCAAAATCTTGTTTTAGGTACACTGGAATTTCACATTTTTAGTAGAGAATTTGGGAAAGTTTTCCTTGGTCTTTTTCTCTAACACCAGTTATTCCATCCATAATATATCCTATCCCACAGAAGCCATCGTTTGCTCACCTCCCGCTGGTTCCCTAGAGATAGCGGAATGAACGAGGGTGAACATAGGACTCCCATACTTTATTGCTTGTATTTTATTTCAAGAATGTGAAGCTGATGCCAAGTCATTTCCCAGCGCCTGTTCCATTTTTCTCAAGGGTTGCTTAGTTATTAATTTAAAAATTCTACAATATACTTTTTAGTAAATCCCCTTCTTGTGTTTAAGCATATTCAAATAGGTTCTATTATTTTAAATGAAAGCCTTAATGAAAGATGGACTTTTGATCACAGAGCTTAGCTAAGACCTTAAGAAATCAACTAGTTCAACTCTTTCACTTTGTATAAAAAGAAATAGGTTCAGGGATTTTAAGTAAACTGTCCAGGATATAGTTGTGAAATAAAAATTCCAATTCTTACTATTGCTAGTGGTAATACCCTAGTTCTTTTTATTGTTTTGTTTTTTTCGACTATACTCAAAGTCCTTATTCCTGGAAATGGTGAGACAAGGTGTTGACAGCTCCTGCTTCTAAGGCGGTGTTCAGAAATTCAGAACCTAAGTGGCAGCCTCAGAAATCATAATTCTTAAAGTTAATCTACATTAAAATACACTTATGGAACACATGTGTTGGCTTAGTTACCAGCCCACATATTATATATCCTTCGCTCCATATTAAATTTCTCACCTTTCATATTTTGACTTTGATTATTTTTGTTTTATGTTTCTAAGGAGTAACCTATAAAGTTTCTATGAGTTAGCATCAACTCCACGGCAGTGATTTGAGCTGAAGGAGCATTCTGGCTGTACTTCTTCCAAGATGGAGATATTCCTTCTTCTGGTAGTATATAGTATTTTCAGTATTGTTTTCCAAAACCATAATTCAAATCAATCCTTCAGTTTTCATTGTTCATTGTCAAGGTTTGGCAAGTGCTTTTGAAAATACGTGGATAAGGCAGGCCTAATCTACAGAGTGATGTCTCTGCGGCTTAACACTTTAGAGAGCTTTTGTAGCAGGTTTTCTCAATCCAATCTTTTGATTTCTTTACTGCTGCTTCTATGGATATTGATTGTGGATACAAGTAAAGTTAAGTCCCTGATAATTTCAATTTTTATCTTTTTATCATGATGCTGCTTATTGCTCTAGTTCTGAGGATTTTTGTTTTATTTATATTGAGGTATAATCCATGTTTAAGGCGATAGTTTTGATTTTCATCAGTAAGTGCTTCCAATCATCTTTGCTTTCAGCAAACAACATTGTGTCTTCTGTCTATCACAAATTGTTGGAGAGTCTTCCTCTGGTTGAGACGCAGCATTATTCTTCATAACATCTGTCATCTTAATGTCTTGCTCACCATTCATACTGAAAAAGTCTGAGGAAAAAATCAGACAGTGATGCACATGTTTGCTCACTTGAAAGCATGCAGTGTCCCCTTGTTCTAGTGGAATGACTGAAGTTCTGTATACAGGTTTCCTGTGAGCATATTGTTGTGGGTTGTATTCTTAGGTGCCTTTGGGTAAGCTCCACTTCATTTAGACAATATGTGCAACGGAACGAAAGAATGTCCCAGTCAAGCACTACCTTCACAATTGTTACATTTGAGCCCATTGTTGTATCCATGCACCATTCCTCCTGTAAAGGGTTTCCTCTTCTTCATTGACCCTTCATTTTACCAAGCACATTTCTCCAGGGACTGGACTCTCTCGATAACATGTCCAAATGATTTGTGAACTTGTCACTCTTCCTTCTAAGGCGCAGTCTGGCTATCCTTCCTCCAGGACAGATTTGTTCATTCTTCTGTCTGTCCATGGTACTTTCAATATTCTTCACCCGCACCATAATTTGAATGCATCAATATTTCTGTGTGGTCATCCTTATTCATTGTCCAGCATTCACATGCATGTGAGGCCATCAAAAATACCATAGCTGCACTGTGTGCATCATCGTCAGGTGCATGTTTGTCCTCAAAGTGACAGTAAATAGGTCTTGTGCAGCAGATTTGCCCATTGTAACAAGTCTTTTGGTATTTAGCTACAAATTCCATGAGTGTTGATTGAATATCTAGGAAAAACAAAATCCTTGACAATTTTAGTCTTGTCTCCATTTATCATATGGTCTATTAATCTAATTGTGAGGAGTTGGGTTTCTTTTTTCTTTCTTTCATTTTACACTGAACATAATCCATATTGAAGCCTCGAGCCTCTGAGCGTCATCAGCAGGTGCTCCAAGTCCTCTTCACTTACAGTAAGCAGGTTTGTGCCATGTGAGTGTCATAGGTTGTTAACAAATCTTCCTCCAATGCTTATGCAACATTCTTCTTCATATAGTCCAGATTTTCATATCATTTGCTCATCATACAGATTAAGTAAGTGTGGTGATAGGATACAGCACCTTATGCACACATTTTATGATCTTAAGTCATATGATGGAATTCCCATTTTTAAAATTCTATCCCAAGTTTGTAATGAGCCAGGTATAAACACAATTAAACACCTGGAATGCCCATCCTTTTCAACATTAACCATAATTTGTTATGATCCACACATCCCTGTGCCTTTGTGCAGTCTTTGAAATGCAGGTAAGCATTTCTCTGGTATTCTCAGCTCTGAGCCAAGATCCCTTGCTTTGAGCAATGAGCCCTTGTTCTGAATCCAACTTGAATATCTGCTGGGTCCCCGATGATAGACTACTTGCAAACATTCAAAAATGATCTTTAGTTAAAATAACAAAAATTTTGTATTAATGACATTATTTGGTATTTTTCACATTCTGTTGAATCACCTTTCTTTGGAATGGGCACAAATAGAGATATCTTCCTGTCACTTGGCCAGGTAGCTGTCTTAAAAATTTCTTGGCTTGGATGGGTGAATGCTGCTAGTTCTCCCTAGGGCCTTACCTTTTTATATTCTGCATATTCTGTCTTTTCCACTGACGGAAAACCATTGTGAAAATGAAGAAAGGAAAGACGTATAACTATAGTACAGTAGCTGCTCACGGGCACTCAGGCAGATATTTTTCAATAATCCAGGAGATAAATAATGATGGCAAAGGTAGATTGAATAATGGAAAGATTAAGGATATATTTTGAAAATGGAGCTGGCAGGATTTGTTGACAAATTGTATATAGAATATTCAAGATAGATGAGAGCAAAGGAAGGCTCTGATGTTTTGCAACCGAGCAAATGAAAAATGGGGTTTACATCACCAAAAACCTCCTAAGAGGAGGGCACACCTCACAGGCTCAAGAAAAAGGAGACTGCTATGGTGTCAGATCAAAAGTGTTTGCAACAAAAGTTTTGTCAGTGATGGTCACACACTTCCATACTTCTGAATGCGCACGTTCAGCCTGCTTTGGGATGTGGCTGTAGTTGCGGCCCCAACTCCCGAGAGGCACTACACTATCTTGAATTGGTCCGCAAAACAACCTTACCATCTTTCTAGGCAAGGTGAAGTTCATAACTTAATTATATTTTAAATTTAATGTGTTGAATTTTGCACACACACTCCCCCCCCCTTTTATTCTGATTTGTTCAGCCAAATGCATGGCTTGTGATTGAAATGGATTGGTAACCTGTTACATTTCTTATGAGAGGACATGAAGAGGGGTTGCTTAAAAGAAGCCCCAAACACAATCCTATTACAATGGTTCATGGATGATTAATCATTAGATCCAGAAGGAACATTTATTCTTTAGTGTTGTTTTGCCAAGTGCAGCGGAAGAGCATCCGACTAACAGTTAACAGAAAACATAAGAAGGAGTCAGAGAAACTCATCCAGACTCAACATGTTCTAATTTTTCGTGCCAACTCTTAGCACACTTGTGAAAGTAAAATTTTCTTCTTAGATCAAACTAATTTTAAAGGAGAGTTTTATTTTCTTTTACCCTAATTCCATACTCAACCATCTGCTCAATGACCTTGGCTTTTTTTTTTAATTCTAGAGAGCCCTGTACACCTGCTAAAGGAAAAGGCAGGGAAAACGCGTCCCTCCTGTTAAAGACACTGCCCATTTCTCATAAACCGAAGCCATTCTTCCTTCACTCTTTTATGTCCCTGTAACCAATTGGCCTTTCATTGCCAAATGAAGTCTTCCTAATGGTCATTTTCAAATTTGGTGCTGGCACATGAGCAGAATCAAGCATTTTCAGCTTTTTAATAGACACCGTGGTGTCTTTTGCTCAAAAGATTGAGACCTCATTTTTGTTTGTTTGGGAACAGAAACCTTTTCCTATCTGAATTCCTCCTAACTCACACCATCCCCTTCCACCCACACACAATCTACTTCTTCACGTGTCTTTCTCCCCGTTCATTCATTATTCACATCGTACTTATTGAGTACAGACATTTGTGGATACTGACCATTTAGAAAATGAATTAACCAAAGTCTTTGTATTTAGAGACGATAGATAACGGAATACAGAATAAGTGCCATTATCATATTTCAGCAGGGCCCAACAATGGCTTCCACTTCAAGTCCCCTGCTTCTGTTTCTGCCCACTAAGTCTATTCAACACAGGCTACCTAACTAAGTCTTGTCCATAGGGACTAAAACCCAGTGCCTTGGGATCAGTTCTAACTCCGGGCGACCTCAGTCTCACACAAAGTAGACCCGTTCTTGATGAAAACGCTTTAATGAGAGCAGATGGTGGGTTTGTCTTTGCAACTAGCAGTCTGAAATTTAGCCCACCAGGCCCAGGTTTCCTTAGACCACAGGATTTTCGGTTCAAATCGTTTGAATGACTTTCTGTCACCCTTAAAATAAATTCTAAATTTTTACCATGGGAAGGTTATAGCCTAGAATGTCCTACATTACTTGTTTCAGTGAAGCTTCTGACCTGCTTCCCGGCAGCACTGTGCTCGTGATAGAATGAACTTCCAGCCTCTAGATCCCCCTCTGGCCACAGGGCCTTGACAAGTACGTTTCTTCTGCCTGAACTGTTTTCCACCACATTTTTCATGATTCATTCTTTGGAATCTCCTTCAGAGTCTTGCCCTGATGAACCTATTGCTTCTTAAACAATTGGAGAAGCTTGAAAAGACTCTATAGCTTTGCATTATTTTATTTTTCTTAACATTTATCACTACTTGGCATCAAATATATTAATCAATTTATGTATTGCACACAAAGGCATTATAAGTTTTATGCTGGAAGAGGCCTTTCTATTTTATTTACATTTGCATTCTAAGATGCTAGACACAGATAGATTCCTAGCACAGAGGAAATAAGTAGTTAACGAACATGTTAAAATTTTTCATGAATTATGGAAGCAGAGATGAACAAGCTGAGTGACTGACAAGCCGAGGAGATTCAGGGCCTGATTCCCCCAGGAAGCACATGAAGAGGATTTTAAAAGATGAGCATGGGTTTGATTGATAGGCAAGAGGTATCGGGAATTTCATAAAAGATGTATGTGTATGAAGTAAGCACTCAGCGGTGTAGTGAATTAAATTAGCCCAGTGTGCCCAGTGGGTCAATCTCCGTAGAATGAAGCCTTCTCCGTGGTCATGCCTCCATTTAGTGCGGGCATGCAGGGAGAGCTTGCGAGACATGAGGAAGTTTAATGTGTCTGGGCTGTACAGAGTAGTGGTCTGCAAAGTCAGAGAAGTGAGTTGGGGCAGTGGGTTACCCTGCTGTTAAAAAAAAGTGCAAAAACAAGGGATTTGAAGCAGGATTGTTTCATGCGCTAAACAATCCAAGGTTTCTGCTAAATGTGTTATTGGTGACAAGCATCTCCTTAATGAATATGCCTTTATTTTTAAGAATTTGAGGATAATTAAGTGGTTTTGAGGAATTACCACTTTTTTGATTCCATTAATACAGTGATTGCTGAGCAGAGAGGTGTGCTGTACACTGTGCAAGCCTGAGAGATGTCCTCTTTATGCTTTTATCCGGTAGTCTAGAATTCAGTACATGATGACTAGAGCGTGGTTTTCTATTGTTCTATTTAAAATCTAACTATGTTAAATTCAGGGTTCTGTTTAGAATTTGCAGAAATTTTATCATAAAGAATCATCTTTTTTCTTTACTCATTTTAGTCATTGGATACAGGGATTATTTTATACAAGACTACCTAGTCAGAAGTATAGTACCTGGGCTGCGTACGGAGATGAAAGCATTATTAGTTCCAGAGTTCCAGAAGTCTCTCTTATGCTTGTGAAATTATAGTAAGTGTAAATATAACAAAGTTCTTGTCATTTTAACGTATTTAACATACCCAGTTTTATCACACATTATCCAGGCGTATCATGTTATGTAACCATGACCACATTCGTTTCCACCCTGTTCATCACTCTTCAGAGAAGCAGACTAGTCCTTCAGGAATGACTTCCTCTTTCCTGTCTCTCTCACCTCAGGTTAAAACCTCTGGTAACACAGTGGTTAAGGCTCAAATGTTAATCAAAAGGTGCGTGGTTCAAATCAACCAGCTGCCGAGTGTGGGAGTGGGGAGTAAGGGGCGGATTTGGCAATCTATTAAAGATGACATCGTTGGAAACCCTGCGGGGCAGTTTCACGCTCTCCTGTAGGTATGGCTGATGGAGTCCTGGTAAAGTAGTGGTTTTGGTTTGGACTGCTGACTGCAAGATTAGGCATTCAGACCCACCAGCTGCTTCATGGGAGAAAGGTGGGATTTGCTACTCCTGTCATGTGTTCCATTCTTGAAAACCTACAGGGGCAGTTCTGTCCTTTAGGGCCAATGTGGTATGGAATCAATTTGATAGTGAATTTGGTGGGTTCTTGGTATAGGTATCAATAGCATTATGGGAAATGGAAATTTAAGAACACTTTATTGTGCTGATGTAGAACCTTTACATAGACTAAGATGTCATTCCAAAATAACAAGGCGATGTTGAATTATTGTAAATCAGAAAAGGCGTGCATCTAAGTCCTTCCACCACTTTAGTCCTTCTGTGTGCTCAGTACTGAGAGAGCCAGGACTGTGGGAAGAAGACCCTTAACAACCTGCAATATGCAGATGGCACAACTTTACGAGCTGAAATCCCAAAGCACATGTTCAAAACTATAGCCTTCTGGATGGAACACCATTCATGTAAAGAGAAATGAAATTCTTTCAAGCAGACTAATAGATGACATCGAGATAAACTCAGAAAAGCTTGAAGTTAAGGATTTTTATTTACTTGGATTTACAATCAACACTCGAGAAATCAAAGTCTTGAATTAGAAAGCAGCAGTCAAGAAATAAAATAAAAATTTCATTGAGTAAATCTGGTTCAAAATATGTCTTACATGCTAAAGAGCATGGATGTCACATTGAGAACTAAGGTGTGTCAGACTTGAACCATGGTATTCTCACTTGCCTCATGTACATGTAAAATCTGGAAAATGAAAAGAGAAGATGGAGAAAAATTGGCAATGAATATTCAAAGTACCGTGGACTGCCAGAAAAAAAAAGCAAAGGTATTTTAGAAGAAATACAATCGAAATGCACCTTAGACGAAGGTAAAGAGAGTTGATTTCACATGGGAATGTTATCAGGAGGGACCAGTCCCAGGAGCAGGGCATTGTGCTTCATAACGTAGAAGCTCATTGAAAAGAAGGTTCTCAACAAGATGGATTTCCATAGTGCCCGTAACAAGGGACTCAGACATAGCACCCCTTGCAGAGTTGGGCAGTGGTGTGTTATGTTATGCACAGGGCAGCGAGGAGTCAGAACTAACTCAATGCATCTAGTGACAACACAGTTGTTATGACTCAAAATCAACTCACCTCCATGGCAATGCCTGCGCCTGCTCCTGCTAACCAACACCAAACTGGCATCTATCCCACTCGCTGTCATCGCGGCAGTTCGGACTCACAGCTGCCCTTCAGAACTGGGCTTCGGAGACTTTCTCTCGTTGATATGTATACATTTTACTCTGGAAGATATTTCGTCTTCTAGATATGTCAAGGACAACATCTGTCATGCAATTGATTTAGGAGCGAAAAAGAAAACTATTGCTACTAGGATTTCAGTCCATACATGAACTAGTGTATTAAAAAACATGCATGCACCCCAATGAATGAGTGGCTGCAGACAAGTTCTTCAATATACTTCTTTCAGGGTACCTTAAAATATCCATTTGTGTCTATGGAAATACCACTTTGCATCAAGGTTAATATTAAATTAGTAACAAAATCAAATGGACATCATCTCAAAGCATAGAAACTTTGCAACAAGTTTATAGCAATGTTGCCCAACAAACAGCCAGTGTGTGATGGATCAAGCATTGTAAGGAAGGTTGAGGAGGCTTTACAGATTAACCAAGAGCGGAAAAGTAAACTTTGATGAATGCAGAAACTGTGGCTCAAGAAGTCCAGAAGTTGACTGAAGAAGACAATTGGATTATCAATGATGCAATAACGACTGAGGTTGGGATCTGGCATGGTAAAGAATTTTAAAATTTAAGCAAACATCTTTGGTTGGATCCATGGATGCCAAAGGTGTTATATAACAATCATCAGTCTCTAAGCAAAATTGAAACTAATGAAAACACATTTGTGGAATGAAGTATAGCGAAAGATTAATTGATCCAGATTGCAAAACCCCATCAAAACAGTGGCTCACAAGGGTATTTGCTGGACTGGTTAAATTCTCGGCAGAAAGGCCAACACAGAATTGTGTGGTGACTATATCGTTAAGGATTCTGAAGGAATAAATTTGATAGATTTTCTTGAAAGACACAGGGAAATCACAAGGGTTTAATAGGAGTGGGGTTTCTTTTGGTTTGGTTTGTTTTAATTGAAAAAATGCAGTGGTTAAAAGAAAAGGCTCAGAAGGTTGTACCAAGAATTTCCCCCATTACAATAAAGCGCGTGCTCAGTCGTTGAGGGTAGCAGGAGCTTTGCTAAGAGAATGACACTGGAAAATGTCGCCTTATTTGCCTTACAGCCCAAATCTGATTCCTTTAGTCTTCCTGAAGTTCTGCAAACACATGGCATACTTAAAGGGACAGTGTCCTCAAGGATGACAAACAGCCCTTTTTCTGTGATATATATTCAAAGAGCATAGAATTCTTTTGAGGAAGGTCTAGCAAGATGGAAACATTACCGTTAGAAATATAGAGACCTAGTTGAATGATGTGTTGAGAAACAATAGCTTCATGTTTTTATATTTTTATTTAATAGACGTCTCCATGATTTTGTACCAGTGTTTTGCATTTTACCCTGATATTTCATCAAGAAAATCTACTCTACCGAGTCTCTTGCTCCTTTGAAAGAATCAGAACCTATAACTTATGAGCTGAATTCGGGG
The DNA here is from genome assembly GCF_050624435.1 of Tenrec ecaudatus. Taxonomy (NCBI): domain Eukaryota; kingdom Metazoa; phylum Chordata; class Mammalia; order Afrosoricida; family Tenrecidae; genus Tenrec; species Tenrec ecaudatus. Next base: position 96,272,885 of record NC_134536.1, read on the forward strand.
ACATTTCATTGCATATGAATATGTTTTTAGCTTCTTAATTTCTTTTCTTTGAGACAGCACCACTCTCATTAGATTAACAAATCAAAGTGTACTAATTATATAATATCTCTTCCAATAAAAACAGATGGAAATGTTAAGAAACAGAATGATTTTAAATACTTACCAAATTATGAGTTAAGAAATGTCTGAACAGCATTACCTAAAAGCAATGTAGGGCCCATTTAAAAATTGTCAAACTTTCACACACAAAAAAACCTCCCGAAGTTCCTGCACTCTCCTCTTTTCCATTCTTATTCCTTCCTCTAATTGGCTACTCAGAACACATATTCGGGCATGTCTCATCCTCCCCTTTACGTAAACTCACCTCACGGAGCCCTTTCTGCCATACATGGTGTTCTGCTAGGTGTCAACGCGTTGAGATAACTTTCTTAAAAGATGCAGTTAATTAAAAGAAACAGTAACAGTTAACGGTGAGATTGTTACATTATCCGTTTTAAGTAACCTTGATTTTTTAAAATTCAGCTAAAATGGCTAGTGTGCATGTGAGAGGAGTGGGTGCAGGTAATTTTTGTGTTGATAAGTTCCCAGCATCTTTCAAAACATCAGAAAGGCAATGGCCACAGGAACCGATACAGTACTCAGTTCAATACCAGCATGCAACCTTGAGTATGGAGGCTTGGGCTTTCTCTGGAGGCTATTTCGTGCCCTGGACATAGTGTCACTGAGCTGACACCAGCAACAGAGGCACATAAACCGGGTCTTCTCAGGATGTGCACAGAGCACAGGAGATGTCCTGACAAAGTTCACGTCTTATTTTCACTAGAAGAGACATTTTAAAATAGCTTTCTGATTATAATCAGAATACCTTGGAACCTGTCAGAGTGCACATCTCTCTACGTGGAATGAAATTCTTAAGAGGGTCATTGACCCAGGCATGATGATAGGTAAGTTGTGAGTTGTGTTATTACCTGTAAAGATGCAAGTGATACCGAACTCTCACACATTTGCCCCTAAAAGTTATATGTCTTTTACAAATCTCTTCGTATAGAAAAGGTTTACTGAAGGCCATACTTTAATTACACCAGACTTGCTCTTTAAAAAGCTGCCAGAAGACCACACTGACATTGCTTTTCCTATCCTCTCCCTGCTTTTTCCCATGATGCTTGTTTTTTCTCAGAAGGGCATCCAGGCAGCTTCCAGAGAAAAATCCATTAATCCCACCCCCCAATTTGTATCTGTATTGCAGGGGACACACTGTCAAAGCTTCCACACTCCCTTTGAACAAACACTGCAGGGGTGGGAGGGGAAATCTGTGGAGCTTTTGGTTTCACTTTAAAATACTACCTGTGGAACTCCCAAAGTGCTTGTTTATCCCAGACACGGTGCGCATTAAGAAATCTATTGGCTCATGGTTTCCGGTTGCAGCCCAAATAGCCCGGAAGAGACGCAAATGACTCTCTTGAACGGGCTCTTAAAGATCTTCTTTTATCTTCCACCAATGGATTAGGTTTCGGACACATTTGCACTTTATATGAAAATGTTTGTTTTCTATTCTTTTTTAATAGCTCTTTTTTTCCCTTTTAGAAAATTGTTTTGTTGGCATGTAATTCACACATCATACAATTCAATAGTTAAATCACATCAAGAAGAGTCGTACAATCATCACTGTAATCAGATTTAAGGCATTTTCTTGGTTGTTGGACTCATCATTCTTAGCTCTTCATTCCCTTCTTCCATCACTCCCAGGAACCATTCATCCAGTTAATGTCTCTATAGACAGTGATTTAATCCTTGATTTAATATACAGAAAATAAAATTTTAAAACTAGCAGTAACAAAATAAAACAGACAAAAACCTCCATCAAAACGATAGCCAAAAATATTAAAACCAGAAAGACTAAAATGGATAAAAAAATGTCAAATGATCAGGGATTAGATTTTAACCTAATTGTATCTGCAGTCACCCACTTTCCAATGCATTCTGCACAATAGCAAAGACCCTCTCTATCCTTTAATGGGAAGATTCATCCTGTTCACATTTAGCTCAATAATTTTTTTTTAGTTCAATAACTTTGTTTTCTTTTCATCAGTTTATTAGGGGATCATACAACTCTTATCACAATCTATACGTGATCTTTTCTATTCTTTTTATTTAGATTATTAAAATTGTGAAGATGGCATCTATCTGGAAAAGTGTTGAAGGAGTTAGTTTATTGTGCTAACCTCACTGATAAACACATGTAGGATTAATTGAAAGGCGGAGGGATAAATGGCTCAGTACCCTCACATTCTAGTTCTTGGGTCTCTTGCTCTCTGATGGTCGGACCAGGGTGCAGCTGCCTTAGCCAGTTCCCTGCTTCAGCTGACAAGGCTCACTTCCTGCAAGACAACCCTGAGGAGAAGCCGCATGGGCTTACCCCATTGCAGCCCTGAGTGCTGGAGCAGCCGTGTGGAGACCCTCCCAGCACTGAGATGCTTACATGTTCACTGATTTGGCTTTCCACCTGCAGTGGGTGTCATAGTGTGTGTTTTGTGAGAGGTGGAGGACTTTGTGGATTGGTTTCGGACATATGGGATAATATTGGAGTTGTGCGCTCGGATATCACTGGTTTGGGATGTTTTCTTGATGTGCACTTAACCTTTAAATAAAACTCTCTCTTATCCATGGGTTTCTGTGGATTTGTTTCCCTAAAGTACCCAGACTGACACATTGCTTCAGTTATCAAAATATCAGTTATGACTGATTGTGACCTAGTTGGACAGAGCACACCCACCTCCGAGGATTCCCAGCATTGTCGTCTTCGTGGAAGTACACCACCACAACTTTGTCTTGCTAATCTCTCATGATTGGCAGTCAGGTGCTTAAATATTATGCCACCTGGGCTCATTATATTAAATAATCAGACTATTTTCAAAGAGATTTTATTTCAAATTTAACTTCAATATTTCACTGGTTTACTTAAATGTCCTCTGATGTTGAGGGTCAGACAGAACATCCACACTGATAAAGCTATACACATTTTAAAAATTCTAAGTAGTTTTTGTTTTTCATTGAGGGAAGGAATAAGAGTAGCAGAATGTTCCACTTTCTTCTCCACCTTCCCAGCTGTGGAGCACATGTGAATGCTTGGTCCTGTGAATGCTTGAATCTAAGATTGTCAGCATCCTATCCCAGAAGAGGATGAGAAATAAACAAATGTCTGATTTCAAAATAATTACAAAAACTGAAGCTAAAATAATTCCTCAAAAACAGTAAGCTGAACAGAAGCAGAACAAATTAAACAAGAAAAAGAACAGATGGGCAGACAACATGACGAAAACCACAACATGGTATTTACAAATCTGCTCCACCCCACCCCCATCCCTACCCCCATCACCCACCCCCCAAAAATGCTGGACATAGACTTAAGTTGGTGGAACAAAGAAAGTGAAAATATAGCAAATATATAAAAGCATTTCTAGGAAACAATTATGCTTTCATTAACTTCAAACTCATATTCAAACATCTTAGTACCTATTATATGCTAGTTAATGAAGATCCAATAACATGTCAGAAAAATGTCTGGAAGAAGATTAATTTCCCCCCTTTTGCATCTGCTGTCTACTCATTGCAGTTTGGTAGAGGATGGGCGTTTTCACATCATTCACTTGGATGTGAGGCTGATGGAACTTTCCCAACATTGTAAGGCAGTTGAGGGCATGAATGCTAACCACAACCGAGGAAGAGCTCCTGCATAATAGCTTAGTGTTTCAAATACTGAAAAATGTTTCTCTTCTGCAAGGACACATGTCACCTCTATTCGCATTCTGTCTACCAAGTTAAGTCATATCACAGCAGTTATTGGGATCTAAAGAGTCTGGGTAGAATTGATTCTAATGCCTAGTGACCCTGTAGGACTGAGAAGAATTGCTCATTATGTATTTTGAGATCAAAAATCTTCACAGGAGCAGATAACCTCATCTTTCTCCTACAGAGCAACTGGTAGACTTGAACCCCGGAACTTGAAGTTAATAGCCCAAATCGAAACCTAATATGTCATGAGGGCTCCTTTGCAGTAAGTTTAGTGTCCAGTTTTTATACAGGAAGGGAAGAGATCTAGAAATTTTGGTGAACACTAAGTAATGTCTACAACAGAACAACAATTTGATTATTTTCCAAAGGGAGTAGGTATATGCAATTTATAGTAATAGTACTATAGTTTGTTAATGTCTTATATATTAATCCGTTTTCCCAGGCAGGCATTAAAATACTGAGTCCCAGAGTCCAGTGTTATTTGACTGCTGACATGTGACTGATTTCACCAGTGAAGTGAAATGCTCTGGGGAACTGCAGGAGGGGAGGAGCTTAGCAATAGAAAGAAGGGACCAATAAATGCTCCGGGGAACTGCAGGAGGGGAGGAGCTTAGCAATAGAAAGAAGGGACCAATAACGAGTGAGCACACACTTTGGCACAGTTGATGACAAAGTCATATGGGGCGTAGTAGGCTGGGGAGTGGGGCCCTAGGGGGAGGGCAATGCATTGCCAAAAAAGGCATCCAATCCTAAGGACCACGGGTTCTACCTGTGATGGCGTTGGGATTGCTTTCTCAGAGCTGTGGCATGGTGATTGTGAGAGTTGGGCTGCCCACTGCCAGATCAGCTGTTTGAAACCATCAGCTGCTTCTCTGAAGGAACATCGGGCTTTCTACTCCAGAATAGTTTTAGAGACTCACAGGGGCAGTTCTACCCTAGTCTACAGGGTCGCTATGAGTTGGCACCAACTCGCTGGCAGTGCGTTTGGATTTGGGTTCTGGTGTTACTATGGCTATTAGATGCTGTTGAGCTGGTTCTGACTTGCAGCAACCCTAGGAAGCCCTGCCCTGTGGCTCGATCCTGCGCCATCCTCGCAAGAGCTGTCCTGGTGTCGAGGTATTGCAGCTAGGATGGTAGCTTTAGAACTCTGCCCTTGCTTCGTCACTGAGTTCTATAATATTTTTAATTAAATTTTTTTTTTGCTTAGATAACCAGACTATTTTCTCTGCTGGCAACTCAGAACCCTAACTAACACAAGATTTGGGTCTACTGGAGTCAGCAGAAACTTGAGGAAATGGAAATAAGTGAATGATGATTTCAACTAATTTGGCTTGAAATAATTGGCAATGTTTAGCACAGGACAGGGAAGTATGGTGGTCTGGGACACAGCAGGTGAGAAAATTTCATAAATTTTCCGAAATAATGAAATGACTAATGAAGTCCACCCTTTGGGAAAATATGTCGCTGTTGACTTACAACAACTAGGAAGGGCTGAGGAAAGTCAAGGGAGGCAGGTTTCTTCTAACTGTGCTCGAAAGCTCACTAGCTGACATGAAACCATGGTTTGTAATAACTGGCTCATGGCCTGGTAAAAGCATCAGAAAGTTTTTTGGTTTTTTTTGCTGTGTCAAGGTCATAATAATCATAGCAGCTAGTTTGATGTAGTAATGAAACATGTCTAGTGCTCTGGGTTGCTGGATTTAAGCTCAGATTGAATTCACATCTTTCTCAGTAAAAGAATGTTGAATGAAATATTAAATGAAAAACAGCAGGATTAAAAATTAAGAAGAAGGCATTTGGCACAACCTTAAACACTCTAAACCTATAGAGTAGTTTGTTACCTAAACAACATCTCTTTGCCAGTCTGTTAAAGTTGTTAATGACTAGATTTAAGATGTCTTAGGCATCTACCTTAGAAATGCACAACCAAACTCACTATACTGAGTAGATTCTGATTCATAGAGGCCCTGTTAGAACAGAATAAAACTGCCCCCAATGGATTTCCAAAACTCCTCACTCTTCACCAGAGTAGAAACACTCACCAAGTGGCTGGTGATTTCAAACTTCTGACCTTGAGATGAGCAACCCAATGCTGGTATGACCTTATCATTGAAGTCAATGTTCTGCATGCCCATGCCATAACCTTCCCAACCTCTCCTACCTATAGTCCTGTCATCACTTCCCAGCATTCCAAGGTTATGATTACAACTTCACCTTTAAGAAACATAATTTAAAATATTTCAGTATAATTTTAAATGCTATTCAAATTTATATAAGTAAAATGAACCAAAGAAATATTTTAGTATTAGGCTATTTAAGGAGACGTATTATTTTAGAAAAACTTGCAATTATTTATACTGGCAACTGAAGAGAACCCTGATTTAGTGCTAACTCAGACATTTAGAATGGTTGTAATTCTCTGCCCAGGGATGGCCTATGTTGAATGAAATAAAAAGATCATCAATTTCCTGGAGATAAAGTAGAAGGTAAAATCAATACATGGTGAACATTTTAAAATTTAATATTTTATGGATAAGGCTATCAAATCCTAAATAGGTTCTTTGAGAACGTTCAACAATACCATGCAGCTATTGCTAAGACATATGAGGGGGTGACAGCAACAAAAGGAATATTTTTTTAAGTTATGTATTTAGTTTTTTTTTTTACAAAACAATCTTATCACCTTCAACGTATTCTCCAAAACACTTAACACCGAAACATTTTGAAAACTCATTTGGTTGGTTGGCTGGCAGCACCTTCCTCATTTTTTTTTTTCATTTTTTTCTTCACCTCTGCTGGAGCAATGCATTGTTATGGTGGCAAACCCCGTCCCCCATGTGCCACACATCAGGCCTTTCTTTGGCGCACACTGTTATGCAATCTTTTCATAACCTCTAAATGAAAGCTTGATTAACAGTCTGACCTGGTGGGACAAACTCCAAATGCACTATGAGTCAACATTTTTGTCTGTTTGGAAGTTGATGGACATCCAGTACAAGAATCAATGGACATTTTACCTTTTTTTTTTCAAATAAGGAATCCACTCATGCATTTGAGTTTTTCCCATATCACTGTCCTTATAAGCTGTGTTCAACATCACAACAGTTCCCCAGAATTTTTCCTGAGCTGGAAACAAAATTTTTCAGCGGCACACTGTTCTCATCACAAAAAAATGAGATGCAATTGAAAGGGCAGAGAGATAAATGGCTCAGTGAGCCTCGCCTTTTATTAAAAAAAAAAAAAAACTGTGACCAGAGAGAACCTTCCCAAGTGACACCACTGGGCATACTAACTTAGTTAGTTGCTTGATGCTCACCTAGCAGGACAGATGCAGACTACAAAAGCTCCGAACACAGAGCTTTTTCTGTTGCTTTTTCTTTTGAAGGGGATAACCCTTATATATTAAGAAAACGGATCTTAGTGTTATTGAAAAGCATGGCGATGTTTGTACTCGGTAGTCCTCTGAAGAACGGGGTTCGGTTTTTGAAATGAGGTTCCTGATTCCAATGGAGTTTGTGGAATTTTTAAAGCCTTGGTTGCTTTTCTAGACAAGCAAACCAAGTAAAGTTTACGCATGTGTGTGTCCAGAGAAGTTTATCTTAAGAAAATGATTCATACAGTTGAGGTTGGCAGGTCCCATGTCTGTGGGGAAGATGTCAGGCTGGATGCTTCTCCTGACTGAGGGAGCTGATGAATTCAAAATTTTAGGTCCTTCAGCAATCTTCAGACTGCAAAGCCAAAGGAAACCAAGGCCAGCTCATCAGATAACAGGTTGCTGAGCGCTCTCAGGATCAACAGGCAAGACAGTAGACTACTCACTTAAGTCCAAAGAGGTGAAGGTCAGATGACAAGCCAGATGCAGCATTGAGACTGAGCAAAAGGCAAGGAGGCTTTCCCACAGTGCACATTTATAGTGGAAGTAGGCCACACCCTACAGAAGATCTCATCATTAGGAATTAATATGTCTTATCTGCCAAATCACTGAGAATTTTGGCCTAGTGTAGTGGACAGACTTTTAACTATAACAGGGTTGAATAACTTAATACCTATATTAAGTAGTCAATACGTGTTAGCTATTCTCCTGAGAGATATATGGTATTTGTGCAGATAACTTTATATTAGACAACAAAAAATACCCAGGAATTTCTTTGAATATGAGATATGGATACCTGGTTAATTTTACTGGCTAGGGGCCTAAAGTTCTTCTTTTATTAACAACCATTCTAGGACTAAATGGGGGTAAAGTGATTATTGAGGGAGTCTGAGGCTCCTGGCCATGAGTCGATTCTGTCTAATAGAGGCCCTATCGAACAGCGTAGATCTCCCCTCTGGGTTTCTGAAACTATAAATCTTTATGGGAGTAAAACTTCCTCTTTCTCATGAAGAGAGCCTAGTGGTTTCTGTTGACTTTGTAGTTAGCCGTCCAACATATGACCACTACCCCACCAGGGCTGCTGAGGCCTGTATTTATTAAGAGTATAACCAATGATCACTTCCTGTTTGATACTTAGAATAATTCTAATTATTAGCTGACAGAGTCCACAGATTGTAATTTAAGGAATAAACTCTATTATGCTAGGCTAATTAGAATTCTCTGGGCATTTTTTCCCCTGTTAGAATACAAATCCAAAATATTCCTGAGATAGTTAAGGTTAATTGTGCCAACCTAGCTGATAAACACTTGGAATTAATTGAAGGGCAGAGAGATAAATGGCTCAGTGAGCCTCGCCTTTCTAGTTCTTGGGTCTCTTACTTTCTGATGGACCAGGGTGCAGCTGCCTTAGCAGTTCCCTGCTTCAGCTGGCAAGGCTCACTTCCTGTGAGACACACCTGAGGAGAAGCCACATGGATCTACCCCGATGCAGCCCTGGGTGCTGGAGCAGCCATGTGGAGACCCCTGCCAGCACTGAGATGCTTACACACTCGCTGATTCAGCTTTCCTCCTGCAGTTGACATCATTATGTGTGTTTTGTGAGACTAAGGGGAATTTGTAGATTGGTGTCAGATATATGGAGTAATGTTGGACTTAGGGCTTGAACAGCACTGGGTTGGGATGCTTTCTTAATGTACATTTATCCTTTATATAAAACTCTCTCTTATGCATATGAGTTTTTGTGGATTTGTTTCCCTAGTTTACCCAGAGTAACACAATTATCCTTTCTCAGATGAAATAATAAGGAATCTAGTTCCTATTAAAGGGATACTGATCTCATCCATTTCCTTATTTAAGTAGCCACTGTATGGCTACTGTGTTGGAAGTGGCAGTAGCCTCTCCTAAGCTTATTTGGATGTTATCTCTAATTGTAAGCACTGAGCTTGGTTTTGTCTCACTTTTAGAACACATCTGCCCAGTCGTGGCGCAGCATCAGAAATGCAGCATCAATTTCACTAAATGTCTGCTCTAGACGGGCCTTGATCTTCTCATAATGTCAAAATCTGGGTGCAGTGAATTATTTGCTATGATCTCCTAGCCATAGCCTTGTAACTTCAATCAAATAACTAGGAGTATCATAAAAATAGGTTGCATGAAACTCTAAGAATGGAATTGTTCAGGTTTGCCATCTTTCTGTGTTTAATGTGAGTCAGCTCATAAGCAGGAACAGGGATCTCACTGCCATCAAGAAAGAAGCCCCAGGAGTTGATCATATCCCTTGGACTGGTGTGCCCCTTGGCATTTATCAGCAGCACTAAAATGACTCTGTCACACTCCTTTGGGCAGGTATAGGTCCAAGGGCGGCGTAGCTGCAAGGCCACAGACGAGTGAGAGGTGTGACTGTGGACATGACTACAGGGAAGGACTCCTGCCTGCACTAACTGTGTCCTGGGCGGTTCTGGCCCTTCATTGTAAGCTGTAACTTCCAGAACTATGCTCGCAATTGTGAATGTGCTCTGAGAGTTCCGTGTGGGAGAAGCAGTTGGTGTCTGACTTGGACAAGATGATTGGGTGGTGACGGCATGCCTGGCCTCCAGTTCATAGAAGTGGGCGTTGAGCTGATGTTACTTGGTTCTCTTTCCCTTTGTGACAGTCACCCTTTGTTCATGCAGAGATCATCATTCATGGCCATTCTATTTATAACATCATGAGAAAAGGAACTGAAATAAAAATTTGGATTTTTTTTGAGGGTAAAAGATGTAGGCATGTTAAAATGTAGGCAAAATTTACATGAAAATAAAGAGATCTGATAATCGGAGTGAAAGACTAGTATCTGGCTTTGATAATTCCTTCTTTGTGTATGAGGAATCTCCTAGGGAAATGATCCATAAGTATTTGTCATTAAATGTTTAATTGGGGTCACAAATTGAACTCAAGGAATTTAGGAAACTTGTACTGTAACCTGCCACTGATACCATGAGCAACTGAAGAATCACTACAAATTTTGTCAAGACCATCAATCCAAGCACCAAATTAGTATCAAGGTATATGTAGCACCTTGATATAATCAACTATACCATTAATTGGGTATTGTCATTATCTAATACTACAGCCTGGACTTTAGGGATGCTGTTGGGAAAGACGGTCTCTGGAGCGGGACTTAATGCCTGCTCAAGTCGAGGGGCAGCTGAAAATAGGAAGGCCCCCCACAAAGTTGGCACGGTAATTGCAGCAATGGACTCAACATGAGAACAATTGGGAGCATGGCACCGACCCCGGCCCTGTTTCACGCTGTTGTTCACAGGGTCACTGTAAGTGAGAACTGACACAATGGCACCTGGCGACAACAATTGTCCCCTTTTCAGAAAAAAAAAAATTACTCAGTGCTCTTTGACAATGAAAAAGTTGCGTACTGTAATCCAGTTGTGTAAAAAGTTGTGTGCATAATCCAGGCTATGGCCTAAGTACCTGCTTTTACAGCCTCTCTGGATTATTCCAGCATAGCCTAGGGCAGCGGTTCTCAACCTGTGGGTCATGACCCTTGGGGCGTCCAATGACGCTTTCACCAGGGGTTGCCTGATTCATAATAGTAGCAAAATTATGGTTATGAAGTAGCAACAAAAATAATTTGATGTTTGGGTGTGGTCACCACGACATGCAGAACTGTATTAAAGGGGCGCGGCATGAGAACCACTGCCCTAGGGGATGGTATCACACACTTTGGGAAACACGACTGCAATAACAAAAGTGCAACAGATGAGTAAATACAAAGAACACAAATTTATGTTGTACATAGTTTAGGAAATTAAAAGTGTGGCTAGAAGGCCTCTCTGCTGATTCTGGGAGAAGACCCTTGTCTCAGTCTCGGTGTGCCCTGCATCCGTGCTTGGCAGTCTTCATGCACTGTATACTTTGTCCCACTGCTGTTTGGGGGCTTGTGTTGTGTCATCTGCTCCTTTTCTAATTCCTAAATTGTTAGGCTTAGGGCACACACCACACTGATATAATCATACTGTCCTAACAAAAAGCTCATTCTTAAACGGGATTACATCTGTAGATAAAGAGGTGAGAACACCAACACATATTGTTTTGGTAATATAACTCAACAACACTGTGCTAATGGAGTCCCATGCAAGCAATAGCTAGTAAGCAAACCAAGCTATCAATACCTAACCTTACGTGTTTGCAAAGAAAATAAAACAAACAAATGAACAAAGATAAAGCTTTCTCAGAACACTCAGGTTTTAATTTCCAATATTAGGCAATTGCTAAACAAAACCATATTTTACATTTCTTGCTTATTATGTAAATGATTATACTGAAGGATATCAGTGTGGTATCTGGGAGATGGCCTATAATATAAATGATGGAGGTAACACAGAGAAAGTAAAATAATTGCCTACGTAGAGTAACTTAAGCTGCTTAGAGCTCATGTCTAAGACATTTTCATGTATACAGTTTCTAATTAACACAGCCTATGCTTTCACATTTATTTGTTTAGAACCAGAAGAATAAGTCATTTCCATTGTTAGTATATAGGGAATACTAGTAAGAGTTTCACCAGACAATTTCTTGTTATGTTGTCAGGTGCAATCAAGTTGGTTCCAACTCATAGTGACCTTGTGCACAACAGAACAAAATACTGCCCCGTCCTGTGCCATCCTCACAATTGTTCTGATGCTGGAACCCATAGTTTTAGCCACGGTGTCAATCCATCTCATTGAGGGCCTTCCCCTGTTTTGCTGTCCCTTGACTTTACCAAGCATGTTGTCCTTCAGGACTAGTCTCTACTGACAACATGTCCAAAGTAGGGAGGATGAAGCTGTGCTACCTGTCTCTAAGGAGCACTCTGCCCATACTTCGTCTAAGACAGATTATCCTTTTGGCAGTTCATGATACTGTCAATATTCCTTAATAGTATCACAATTCAAACATATCGATTCTTCTTCAGTCTGCATTCAATGTGAAAGGTTCACATTCAAATGAGGCCATAAAAATATCATAGTTTGGGTCAGTTGTACCTTAGCCCTCAAAGTAACATCCTTGCTTTTCAACACCTTAAAGAGGTCTTGTGCTGTGGGTTTACCCCCAAAACGTTGCCTTTTGATCTCTTGACTACTGCTTCCATGAGCACGGAGTGTAGATCCGAACAAGACTAGCTCCTTAACAACTTCAAACTTTTCTCCATTTAACTTATCCTGATGTTACCTATTGGTCCTGCTGTGAGGCTGTGGGTCTTCCTTACATGGAGTTGTGATCCATACTGAAGGCTGCAATTCTTCATCTTCATGAGAAACTACTTCAAGTCATCCTCACTTTCAGCCAGCAAGGTAAAGTCATCTGCATATCACATTTTCATGAGTACAGGTCCTAATTAATATAGCCTATTGTTATATCAATAAGTTATTATGCTTGAGCCCATTGTTGCAGCTACTGTGTCAGTCCATCTCTTTGAGGGCCTTCCAATTTTTCCTTCACTCCTGATGCCACGTTCTTCTTTATATAATCGAACTTCTCTGAAGATTTGCTCAATGTACAGATTGAATAAGAACAGTGAAAGGATGCAGCTCCGACACACGCCTTTTCTGATTTTAGGCTATGCACACCCGTCTTCTTCTGTTTGCACAATTGCCTCTTGATCCATGCACCGGTTATGAAAGAGCCCAGTGAACTGTTCTGGAATTCCAATTCTTCTCAAGGCTATCCATCATTTGTTAGGATCCACATAGTCATATTCCTTGGCATAGTCAATAAAAGACAAGTGACCATCTTTATGGTATTCTCTGCTTTCAGCCAAGATCCATTTGACACCAGCAAGGATAACCTTTGCTGCATGATCTCTTCTGAATCCACCCCAAACCTCTGGCAGCTCCCTCTCAATGTACTGCTACAACCGTTGTTGGATGATCTTCAGCAAAATTTTACTTACATGTATTAGTGATGTTGCTCTATAGTTTGAGCATTCTTGTGGATCTCCTGTCTTCTGAATAGGCACAAATATGAAGCTCTTCCAGTCAGTCAGCCTAGTAGCTGTTGTCCAACTTTTCTGGCAGAGACCATTGAGTGTTTCCAGTGCTTCATCAGATTGTTGGAATATTTGTTATTTCACCAAATCCTGGAGCCTCATTTTTAGCTAGTGTTTTCATTGTAGCTTAAACTTCTTCCCTCTGTGCCATTGGTTCTTGCTCAGATGCTGCCTCCTGAAATGGGAGAATCCAGCTGGTTCTTTTTGGTTCCATGATTCTGTGTATTCTCTCTATCTTCCCTGGATGCCGCCTGCATCATTTGATATTTGTTCTCAGAATATTTCAATTAATGCTGCTAAATGCTTGGGTTTTTCTTTAGTTCTTTCAGTTTAAGGTAGTAAACGGACTCTCAACTTAAACTGTTAAAGGACTTTAAATATGATACATTAAAGGGATTTCTTGCTTCCCAAACATCATTTCATTGGTTTTGAAGTTAATAGTTCTCCCTAAGAGAGAAGCATCATGTAAAACAAAATCTACATTTTAGGGGGAAAGTAAGACTTTGCTTTACAATAAAGCATTAAACATTGCTTTATTCAATATGAAGTGCAAATACACTTATTTATTCCCAATTAGCTCCTGATTGGAATTTCAATGGCAGAATGTAGTCTTCATTTCTTGTATTCTAAATCAATGTCACAATAGAATCAGAGTGCTTGAGACCACTTCATAGGTCAGCCACTGTCCTTAATTTGTGGCTAAAATATCTGAGCTGCACATGTCTTAGGATGAAGTATTTAATCAAATTAAATAAACCTTAATTCATGCAACTTATGTAAAAATTTAAAATACTTAGTGAATGAAATTTTTGTCTGATCAAATAGACATGGTAGTATGCATTTAGATTCCTTTTATTTGAATTTGCAAAGAAGTAGAGTTGAGTACATTGTTTTTACCATGAAATCTTATTCTATGAACAAGATTTTGCATTTTGGATTTTTAATAATGTTTGATATATTTGCTTATTGTTCCATAGAAGCATATAATTTAATTATGATCATCAATTTTGAATTACAATAGACAACAATGGTTGGTCCATTCTTTCCTCATTCTATTCTTTCTTCATTTATTTTTTATTAGGTATCTTTTTATAATAATATACCCATACATGAACTCCAACAATGTCTGTGACCATGACAATAACCTAAACGCAACCATTGGTCTATCTCAGCTAACCCATTCTCCTGCCTTCTACTAACTTGGAGTTACAATAATTGTGAATCAGATTTCATTATTTAATTTGATTTTTTACATATTCGATTACATTAATATTCACTAATAAGCTAAGCCAACAACTGTATCCTATATCTTTTGGGATTTATTTTATCCTCCTTCCATATGATTATATATCATTGTTGTTCTTTAATCTTAACAGCTAGATAATATTCCATTGAGTGAACATAACATAATTTGGTCACCCACTCTCAAACTGATGGGCAGTTGGTATTTTTCTGTTACTGATATGAATATGCTATGAACATTCCTGATAATAAATATTCCTTCCCTTTGCACATATGCAGGGCTTTTGGGGGCATATGCTTAGAAGTGAAGTTTCTGGAAACAGAATACTTATCCATATTTGCTATACAGATTTCCCTCACTATTTGAAAGTAGAATATTCCTGTGAAACCTTTTATAAACCAAAGTGGCATAAAGCAAAGAAGCAATAACCATTATTTTGTATGGGAATTAGTTGAAGTGTTTCTAGACCCCCAAATATCTTAATAAATTATACCATAAAACATACAATCTAAAATAGAATTAACATCTAGTGTTCACAGACATGGCTTACAGCTTGATGTGAGAGTCTGCGTGCAGGTCCTGGATAAACGTGCTTGAGGTGCACGCTGCCTTTTTAGTGGCTCACTACGAAGCAAAACTGAACGCTAGTTTCACTTTTTGCCTTTTTTTGCGGGGTGGGGAAGGAGTGGAAATAATCATTTCTTTTAGTTAGCCAAAACAAGTTCTAATGTAGGTCTTTTGTAAAAGTTAAGTGGTGTTACGTGAACATTTAAGAAGTAAGAGATACTTGTATATAAAAAAAGTCACTTATATTTCGAAATACCTAGGTGTTTATTCCATTACTCCAAAGAAGTTGCTTTCAGAGGAGATCTTTGCACTTTGTTTTAATAACACGATTTTCCAGATTTTCATGTTGTCAGGAATATAAAGTAATCAACACATAGGCCTTTTTGTTTGTTGTTGCCACCCGGTTAATTACTTTCCCAATGACCAGGATGCAAGTAATTTTATTTTCAAAAAGTAAGCTAGTCAAAGCCGAATCATGTTGCGTCTTCTGGAGGCTGGTCTAATCCTTGTTCTACCTGTTGAGAAGCGCCACACTGATTCAGAAACTTCTCGATGGCAAGGGGTTTGGTTTGGGGTAAGTTCAAAAGTGTTCTCCAGCTGTAAATATCACTTCTATAATATATGTGGTTTTTGATGTTATAATTAGTTTCCCATATTCCTTCTGAACAGAAATTTCATGTGATGCAAGTCATTCAGAGTTGTTAAATTGTGCTCTCATTTGAGCATAATTGATTAAATTTACTGGTATGTTTCCAATATCCCATTTGAAGAAGAAAATCTAGATTAAAATACTTGCATGCAACCTCTCTGAACACACTTTAAATTTTTCTAGGAATTATTCACTCAATTTTAAGAAGAATAACCATGAGCAAAAACCACTCACCTTTTGAGATAAGGGCTTTTTATTATAAAAGGTTTGAAGTAGCCGTGGTGTAAACAGAGATTGTGAAAGATGATGCAGTAATAAAGAACAACCTTATTTCTTACTCCTGATCGTCATAAGTTAGTGTTCTTCTCTATTTTAAGTAACTCCTTTTACATCTTTTATACTGGCAAGAAATAGAGGTCGAGTCCATTATTCCCAATAAAGGATATCATGTAATAGTTAGCATTGGACTGTATTAACTACCCCGTCATTCTGTCAGAACACCCTCATATATTAAATGGTAATAGAGCAAGAATGCATCAGATGTCAGCATGACTAAGCTATGAAGTCAATAAGAATTTGTGTATTGTTACTGTGCTTGGGAGCCATCGAGTCAGTTCTGGACCTTAGGGCCCCTTTGCACCAGAGTCCTGTGCCATCCTCATGTCTCTACTTCTGCCGGAGCCCAGACGGCAGCCACCGCATCAACCCATTTCCTCAAGGGGCTTCCTCTTCTCCACTGCCGCTCCGTGTGACCAAGTGTGACGCCCTTCTCCCAGACTGGCCTCTCAGGACACACATGCCACATGTGAGAGACCAATCTCCCATCCTTGACAATAAGGGCCACTCTGCCCAGGCTTCTTCTTAGAGAGGTTTGTCCTCTTAGCAGCCATGCTCCATGAAATATTCTTCTCTAGCACCACAATTCAAACACATTGATTCATCTTTGATCTCTCTTATTCAATGTCCAACTTTCACGTGCACATGGGGCGATTGAAAGTGCCAGGGCTCGGCTCAGGGCCACCTTATTCCTCAAAGTCGCATCCTTGCCTTTCAATACTTTAAAGAGCTCCTGCGCTTCATCGAATGCAGCAAGTCTTTTGATCTCAACTGCAGCTTTTATGAACACTGACCATGGATCCACGCATGACCAAAATTGATGTAGAATACTTAAAACAGAGGTTATAAATGAAAAATATATATATATATATATTTCCTCTGGTCTTTATCACTACCTGTATGATGCTGGGCAGGTCTTTTAGTCTATGACTCAACTCCTTCATCTGTAAAAGTGAGGAGAATAGGAAAAACAACTGCCTATTGTATAGGCTTGTAAGGAAACTCAATCTCTAGATAGTGTAAATGTCTTATGTTTGCCTTCTAAGTGAAAAGTCGGTGGTTTTAACCTATTCATGGGTGTGTGTGCATGTGTGTGTGTGCGCGCGTGTGTGCAGAGCTAAATAAAAAAGATCGCTGCTAGGGTTCTAGCTTATGCATGCATAGACTGATTCCAAAGAGAATGTTTGAACACAATCCCGTGATCAGTGAATGGCCACTGACAAGTTCTCCCACAAACACACTGGCTGGACTTGATAGGCTGTCTTCATTCCAAAAAACCCAAAAGCTCAATCAAAAGGAGCTTCTGAGGGGCTCTTAAAGCCAAGTCCAGTTAAAGCCAAGAATGTGATGCCTAGTGCCTTTCGGATTCCCAAGGAGTTGATGGGAGAGATTTTCTAGAAGTACAAAGCATGCGCACAGGTCTTAACTCGGAAAAGTTTTAGGAAACGTGAAAATCACAGAAGAGGAAAAGGTGAGGGAAGTGGCACGGAGGAATGGACTCCGTGACGATGCTTCTGCTCCTGGTCCCGAGGAGCAGGGCTGTCCTATGAGACGTTCACTGGAGGACGTTATCCGTACAAGCTGAGCTCTACCCCCGGGCCATCGCCCCTTCAGGCTGCTTTTCCTTCCACAAAGAACATTTAAAAGGATTATTCCAAATGCGGGGTAGTATTTAAGTTCTCAGTGCTGTGTCATTCCATTTGATAAATGTAGTCTGTGTTGCACACCTCCAAAGGAAGCAGATTACTTTGGCAGCAAAAGACACTTTTACATTGTTCTTAGCCCCTTAAAACTGAAACACATATGATTATGAGAAAATAAGGATCTCACTGGCTCAATGACAGAAGATAATTTGGCCAACGATGTCCTCCGGTGCTGTGCTCCTCACCCCTTCCCCCCTTCCCTTGGGCCTCCTACAGCCTCTCCGGTCACATCCACAGACGCAGAAAGACGCTCAGAATGAAACCATAGCGTAGGGATGACTGACAAAGACGTTCTCTAGATGTCCTTGAATCTCCTTCCTCAGATTTGGGAAAAATGTTGGGAATGCTTCACAGAGTGTGGAGAGTTTCTCAACACGGCTCTTCTGTCCTTTCTCCTGGGTGCTCTGGCAGTGGAGTGGTGATGGCTGGTCTGTTCACTGGGAGAAAGACGACTACTTTTATTCCTATAAAAAGAATTAGTCTCAGAAATCTACAGGGCAATTTTACCCCATCCAATAGGGTCCCTATGAGTATGATTCTACTTGATGGCAGTGAGTTAGCCTTTCTCTGTAACTCTCACCAATGATTGCGTGCGACCAAGCAAATAAGGTGCAGAGGATTATAACTTTGGGATTGGTCACTTTTGCTATTTCCCTGGCTATAAAAAACAATTTCAGAACCAGGTAGATGGGATCCTGGGAACATCAAATAAGAACCACCAGGTGAGCATTTTCACAATCTCTGCCTAGTGTGACAGAGTCAAAGACCAGAGACACCAGAGAACCAAGTCCCTGAGACCATGGGTCAGAGCAGGGAGGTGAATCGGCAGGCTGCCTTCCTGCTCCCTGCAGGTAGAGGATAACAAAGCATGTGGCTGATCCTGGCTGCTCACCTTCCCTAATGAGATAGTTAAGGTTTATTGTGCCAATCTGACCGATAAACACATGTGGGATTAATTGAAGGGTGGAGAGAGAAATGGCTCAGTGAGCCTCATTTTTCTAGCTTTTTGATTTCTTGTTCCCTGATGGCCGGACCAGTGTGTGGCAGCCTTAGCTGGCAAGGCTCACTTCCTGTGACATCCCTGAGGAGAAGCCACGTGAACTTACCCTGATGCAGCCCTGGGTGCTGGAGATGCCGCATGGAGACCCCCTGCCAGCGCTGAGAGGTTTACACGGCCGCTGGATTCAAAGACTTTCTACCCACTGGCCTGTGATCCTCCTGCATTTGGTGTTATTGTGTGTGTTTTGTGAGTTTGAGGAGGACTTTGTAGATTGATGTCGGACATATGAGCTAAATCAGACTTATGGACTTGGATTGGCCTGTGTTGGGATGCTTTCTTGATGTACACTTACCCTATACATAAAACTCTCTCATATATAGTCTGTGGATTTTCGAGTCGGCCGAGACTAACACACCTAATAGACCCCATAACGGTGAGTGTACTGTCTCTACATTTTGTGTGGCCATTGCAGCAGATTAGCAAACCCAGCAAAGAAGTCGAGCGCCGTGGCAAGCACGGAGGTGGCAGAGCAGAAGGGAATGACAGAGGGTGGAGGCATTTCTGACTCGGATTTTCCCTTTCCCTTGTGTAGCCAGAGGAGGTCAGCTGTGGCAGTCACATAATTTATTCAAATGATGTGATTATTTAAATTAATTCTTTAATTGTTTTTCTCCTGTGAGATAACGTGTCATGGAGACATTTTCCTTCTACTTCATAAAATGGTTTAGAAATGGCAAGTATTGTCAACGAGAGCACAGTGCTGAATTCTAATCATGCAATGGAGATAGCTTTCATTATATGCCCTTCAGAAAGAATGATTTTGGAGTCAGTACAGGGAAAATATGCTTCACATGCATTATTTATTTCCATGTCTAAGACTTAGGAATTAAGTCTAATCCATATACGGATGTATGATCTTGATCCTTGTATTTTGAGAGATTTAACTTGCTTTATCCTCTGAAAGTGTTACTCACCCTGGCTTACAAAATAATCAGATAGTCGAGTAGAATTTATACCTATTTCACTAAACAAATGCACCGATTGGAAACCTCTGACTTCTTGCTGCACTTTTAAAAATTCCTCCAAATATAAGGGAACATTTCTATCATCTAATATTATTTAACAGTGTGAAAATCTCCCACCACTGTAATTATCACAAGCATCTGTCTAACAGCATCTGCATTTTAAGAGTGCAGACTGAAGGTTCACGGTTGGTAAAGCTTCATTCCGACGCTCGGCGAGGACCACGGCAGCTGCTGGAATGTTGAGTGCGAAGAGGGCAGGCTGTCCCCTCACTTGCCTGCAGCGTGTTCGAGTCCGGGTCTTGTTCTTTCTGCTCTGTGACCTTGGACAGCTTGCTCAATGCTCTGGGCTGACTTTCTTATAATGATATAATCACATTAGGAATCAGCAAAAACAATTCTAAGAACTCTGCGTGGTTAGCCCAGGAACCTCATCAATGGTGTGCACTACTGAGTTATTAAGTGCTAGTGCAAAGGCACGGGCATGTATACGTGGGAAGCATCGCGTGACACAAGATCATACTTTTCGCGGGGAAATATCGTTGGTAATTTGGAGGCTTCCTCTTATTTTTATAAAGTAACTAGGAGTTAGTCCCCGCAACTTTTGGGAACCAAAGTAGCTACATTTCCTTAACCTCTCGTTCTTTTCTAGGGTGTTTCAAATTAGAAGGTGAAATGCCCGGTCAGCTGTGGCTGAAGCTTCTTGGCTCCTCTGCTCCATCACAGGTCACTGGGCAGGGCCGCTGGGTTCCTCACACATCGAAAAAAGCCCAGGTCACTATCATTAGGAGTGGGCTCTGGCGAAGGCCCAGAGGCTGTCCCAGTGCCTCATTGCATCTCTGCCAATGTTTGTGGCAAAACCAGGAGATGAAATTTAAGACGGAGACTTTTTCAAACTTTAGAATTAATTTCAATATGTTTAGATTTCTTTGAATAAAATTAATGTTGCATTTGAGTGTGTTAATGAGAGAAATGAGGACAAATTCTTCCTTTTCCCAGTTGGCTGGTTGAATGCCTGGTTTCCAGAGCTCCTGAAATGATTAATATTTCATGAAAATGTCTTAAGTATTTCAAGCAGCGGTCACTCTGTTCCCTCATCGAGGGTCAGTGGTCCTGTCTTTAGGCATTCTTTGGAGCTCAAAGTAACATGGCAAAGACCCCAAATTGTAGAATGAAGTGATCCCCACGAGTTGAAAATAGACAATCATTTTTAAATTTTTACTATCTTATTATATTCCAGAAGAAGCTCTGTTAGAGTAATGGGATAAGTATGAGACTGCTAAACGAAAAGTTGGCAGTTCAAGCCCACTAGCTGTGTAGTGGGAGAAAGATGAGGCTGCCTGGTACCATAAAGCATTAGGCTCAGAGCCCTAAGGATCAGTTCTCATCCGTCCTTAGTGCTGCTATGAGGCAGAATTGTCTCCATCGCAATGGGTATTATATTCAAGAAGAATGTAAAGCTGGTAGAATGTCATTTGTAGGGTTGAGACCTATAGCATAATGGAAATGTGTTTATAAAAAACACATGCTAGGATGCTATAGTTTAGATCATACCTGCTATATGCTAATTTTAGAAATTACATACTTAGAACAAAGATTTCTTAATGGCATGCATACAACAGATACTATACTTTGAGAAACGATTAATAGTCTGATCTAATATATCAATTTAAGGGTGAGGGAAAATCACAGATGAACCATTATCACTGTTTATTGGACAAATGCAGAACATTGTAATTAATTTATATCTTTTAAATTCAGACTATCATAATTTTTAGAACAACAAAAAAGATCATTCAGTCATTACTTAGAATGATGGAATGATTGTGGTCAGGTGAGGTTGAGGAGGCTCTAAATTGTGGTGAGTCTACCTGTAATAGAACAAAACTCCTGCATTATCCTCACAACATTGCTATGCTTGAGCCCATGGCTGTAGACACTACGTTAATTCACCTTGAGGGCCTAATCAGTCAAAACGATGGCACCATTGATTCTCAAACATTGGGAGGCATCAGCAACACTTTGGGGAGGGAGTTGATAAAACGCAGATCCCTGGGTTCCACCCCTATCATTTCTGATTCGTAAGAGAGATTCTAGGACTTGTTTTTCTCATGAATTCTCAGGTGATGCTGATGTTACTTGTCTGAGGACCACATTTCAGAGCAACAGTTGTATAGTCAGAGATAACCAAAGTTAATGATAATTATAAATCTTGATGATCCAATGGAATGGCTACCCAACTCTTAGACTTACTGATCTAAATATAACTGAAGTCCAGTAACTAAAAAGCTATGGGGAAAAACAGGTTAATATATTAGAATATTACAAAATGAGAGTGTATGTTGTTTGTTTGTGGATGCTGTCAGGTTGTTGTTCATTCTTAGTGATCCTATGAATAAAAGGAGACAATGCCCAGTCCCATGCCACCCTCAAAATTGCTCCTATATTCCAACTCATTGTTTTAGCTAGTGCCAGTGCATCTCACTGAGGATCTTCTTTGTCTCTGACCCTCTAGCATGCATGTCCTCTTCCTGTCGCTGCTCCCTCCTGACAACATGCCCATAGCAGGAGAGAGGGCGTCTTGCAATCTTAGCTTCTGAAGAGCATTCTGGCTGTCATTCTTCCAGCATAGATTTGTAGCAGACGGTGTATTATAGGGAACCAAACAACTTGTGGAAAATTTCCAATAGTTTTTAATTCCATTTTTCGATGAACTTTTTGAGGCCCACTTGTAACTGATATTCTTTGCCAGCAGCACAATTCAAAGATATCAATTCCTTGGTTTTCCTTACCTGTTTTCTAACTTTTGCGTGCTTATGAGGTGACTGACAATGCTGTGGCTTGGGTCAGGTGTACCTTAGCCATCAACGTGATATATTTGCATTTTAGTATTTTAAGGAGCTCTTTGCAGTAGATTTACCTAATACATCTTTTGGTTACCTGACTGATGCTTATCGTGGGTGTTGACTGTGGATCAAAGTGAAATGAAATATTTTGGTAACTTCGTTTTCTCCACTCATCATCATGGTTTTGATTCCGTTGTGAGGACTTTGCTTCATTCGTGTTGCGGAGGAATCCACATTGAGGAGTGTACGGGCTTTGATCTCCATCAGTAAATGCTGCAGGCTCTCAGAAACCACGGCTGGGGTATCCGCCTACTCTGGATTACAGTCTTCTTTACATTTGTTCTTCTCCTGCATGTGCGCCAGCTGCTCTGGTTACTTTCTCAGTTGTAGACGGAATAATATGGTGAAAGGATAAAACCTTGACACATGCCTGCCCTGATAGTAAATCGTGTCCTATCATCTTTTTCTGTTTGAATGACTTCCCTTTGGTCTATGTACAAGTTCTTCATGAGCACAATTGTTCTGGAATTCTCATTATTTTACATATTATTCATAACTTAATATTAAATGCTAGAAAATGATAATAACACACATATACTTTATAAAATTGAATTCCTTTGGGCATTGCATGTTAGACCAAGATTTTCTTCCCACTTGTAAAGATTCTTAAAATCTTTAGAGGAATATTTTATAATGAGACTTTCATATTAACATTAAAAAAAGTTAGATTCAATTCCTATGTAGTTATACTCCATCATGTCAACATCTTTAAATAGCAACTCATCCAATGACCTGATATTAGTGTTGTTAAATTCTATAAATTGAAAGAGAATGTCTCAAACTAAAAACCATATACACTTCCAATATTAAGTGAACATCACTTTAATTATTTTCTTTGACAAACATAAATTATCTATTTGAGTCAATATACTGATTTCTAAAATAAAGCCCTGTGATACAAATCAGACAGGACAAAGTTTATTATTCTTATTGTTATCATTTGTGGAAAGAATTGGTTAGGATTCACTGTGGTGCTTAGTATTTGAAGGAATGAAGCCAAGTTATAAACCAAGCTGCCACTATTGAGCCCCGTGATGTGACCTCCTGGAAATCTATAAACATAGTTAAAATTGTACCATCCTTATCTCCGTGACAATGATAACTATGCCTTAAAAGTACATCAGCTTTATAATAAAGAGAATTAGTGACTCTCTTTACACACCCAGGGAAAAGGCGATTAAATTTCATTTTCTGGCTATAGCACCAAGGACTGGTGCATTATTGGCCCCCTGCCCCACCTGCACAGAGAGCTATGCACCTTTCAGAACATTAGTTTTGAAGATTATCTGCAACTTGCCTAAAGCGTCTTGAATAAAAATGTTAAGCTCACAAATATCAATGATGCTCTCCCTACAATGTAGAGGTATATAGAACAGCTGGTCTTCAGGGACTGAAGAATTCAAAATAAACTAATGAACCTCTGTTTTATAGGATTCACCCTGGGGAATAAATTGTAACTGACAATTGCAAAGAAACTTTTAGTGAGAGCTTCACTAAAAGTAGCGGGAGAGTCTGCATTGCACTGACTGACAGTGCAGTAGTCAAGAATGTGGATCAAAACTCAAAAACAAATTCCCTCTCACGATATGCATATTCCTGGCCCACAGGGACCCCACAGGACAGCGAAGTGCTCTGTGGGGTCCTGAGACTGTACTCCTGAAGGGAGTGAAAAAGCCCCACCTTTCTCCCGCGGAGTGGCTCGTGGAGTCGATTGCTACCTTGGTGGCTTGCAGCGTAATGAGAACCCCACCAGGGTTCCTAAGTGTGGACAGAGAGAGTTCCTAGAGGTGAAATATAATTTGGTAATTTCCTGGGTGTGCGAACTTAAATGTGTTCATATTCCTTTCACTGGGTTTCTCACTTTTAAAATAGAGAAATAATTCTTGAGTTATCAATGTGGAAGTTCTAGATCAGTGCCAGTCCTCTAGTAAACTCTGTTGAGTATTAGCAATTATCATTTGTTTGATCTCTGCCGTTTTTAGAATCATTCCATTATTCGCTTTATTTTCCGTCCAGTTCAACATTGTCTGATTCCTCCTGCCGCCATTATTCTAATTCATATTCATAATTCTAATCTCTTAATAAAATCTTACAAAGTTCAACATTAATAGTCTAAATTGTCATACTAGTTATACATACTTTTATTCTAATTTAAATTATCCACCCTCTATCTTTGAATACTTCCTTGGAAAATAAATATTCATATGCCCAATTTTATCTTAATTTTTTGTAGCAGAAAACTGAGACCTGCAGTAGGGTGAAGTTATTTGGTATGGCTTTCTATCCATATCCTTTGTGACCTCCACCAAATGACTGGGTGGGAGCATGCAAATAAGGGGTAGATTCATTCCAGGGGAGGCTATGGGTTAGTTTTGCTCTCTCTGTGAGTGTAAAGTAAGCCATCGCAGACGCAAGAAGCAGCTCACCTACACCACGGAAGAGCCACGAGCAGTGTGTGTGTGAGCTTCTTCTGAAGAGGGGGCCACACAGCCGAGCCTTGAGGCCGAGCTGAGGGCTTCTCCAAAGAGCAGTGCGGACATTCTTCAGGCAGGAGGTAGGTTCATGGAGGGGAGTGTCCTCAGGGCATTTCTGAGTGCTAAAAGAACTTTGTAATACTTGCTTAAGCCAGGAAAAGTCCAAGTGGCTAAATGTCCCAGAAGCTGAGGAGCAAAGAAAGAGACATGCTTGCCCACGTGAAGGAGCAGCTGAGAATGTTTTCTGACAAGGCTTGTTGTAACTTGTTAACTTCCCTAATACACCCTCACAATTTTGAGTATTGATTGAGTTCTGGATGGCCACTGGAACGGGTGACCAATCTCAGCAGAGAAATGGGGCTAGTTGGTGTCAGAATAGGGTAGAGGAAGCTCAAGGGTGGGGCGTGCCTTACCCAGCCCCCTCCAAGAATCATGTCTGGGCTGATGTGGAGTTGGATTCTTGTGGAGGCAGAAGAGGTCAGATGTGCCTCCGAAGCAGTGTCCCAGACCCGGATACTCACTTGACTGTACAGTCAAAGTTATATACACTTATCCAGAAGCGAAGGAAAGGTTATGCATCATGGTTCTTGACGGAAATTAAATGCTTACATAAAAATGATAACAAATGGAAAGAAGATATATCTTCATTTTGTGCACGATGCTATAACATCCCATGTGGGTTTCCATAGCGAATACGCTTACTTTAATTCTATGACCTTGAAACTCGGCGATCATTAAAATGAAGAAACTGTGGGATATTTGCGTCTTGGCAGATGATTATGAGGACGGGCGCAGTGAGGAGAAAAGGGTTGTTACTGGTACATTTATATTTATCAACACCCTTCAGTTACCACACGCCCAGAAGATGGGGGATATCACGTGAAGGCGAGTCTGTATGGGTCATCAAGCCGTGATTTAAGTGAAATTCTTAGGAATCACCCATTAGGAAACCCTTAATTGAGGATCTGGAATATCATTCTTGTTCT
This sequence comes from Tenrec ecaudatus, assembly GCF_050624435.1. Lineage (NCBI taxonomy): Eukaryota > Metazoa > Chordata > Mammalia > Afrosoricida > Tenrecidae > Tenrec > Tenrec ecaudatus. Next base: position 96,298,961 of record NC_134536.1, read on the forward strand.
CCGCAGGCACTTGTGGTGGTGTAAATGGCTGCCCCTATTCTCCAGGCCCTTCGCCATGTAACTTTGCACAGCCCCCACTCGAGGTGGAGTGTGCTCCCTGTCTTTGGGCTTGAGCAGTTGGTGTGTTTGGGCCAGGACCTACGTTGGCACTTGATAGCCTACGCCGTAAGAGGCATCACGGGTTCCACGTATGTTCTTGCCATCAGTATGAGGATAACCCTAGCTCCTCTGTACCCTCGTTTCCAGAATAAGTGAACAGACCAGAGCCTGACTTCCTGCAAAGGCCTTAGACCAGCAGCCCCAGTAAGCTCGAGCCACACTTCTCTGGAGAGCTCGGTGGAGACAGCTAGGCCTCAAGCGGCCTGCATGCATCCGAGAAATAAAACAGTTACGCATGCATCCCAGAGATTCTGTTTGCTTGTTACATTGCAGCACGTGACTCACAGGTTACATTGAGCGGCAGGTACTATAAAAAGGCCTTTGTCTTTTGTAGAAAGCATTTTAGCTAGCAAAACAATCAGTGATATACTTTTGTAAGACTCATGGCATTTAGAATTGGTAGTGATTATAAAAACAGTATCAAAAATAATTGATAAAGCACATTTATACTGTTTTAAACTGCATTAAAAAACACAGAGAACACATAGGCTATCAGAAACAGGGAAGGACACAAATACATTTGAGTCACAAATTGACAAGTGGGATATAATGAAGATAAAACGTGTGTACATTGAGAGTATTCACCAAGAGAGTAATGAGAGTCCACACACTGGGAAAACATCTTTAGCAAAGACACATCAGACAAAGGCCTTGTTACTAAACTCTATAATACTGGCCACTAAAGAGGTGGGCAAAGGACCTGAACAAAAATTTCACTGGGGCAAAAATCTGAATGGCCAATAAACATATGAGAAAATGTTCCCGATCCTTAGCCATAAGAGAAATGCAAATTAAAGCAACTCTGATATACCACCTAACAACCTCAAAGATAGCCCAATTCAAAAAAATCAGAAAGCAACAGGTGTTGGAGGGGCTGTGGTGAGATAGGAATTCTCGTCCGCTACTGGTGGACCTGTAGGTATGTACAGCCATTAGGGAAATCGAACTACCACATGACCCAGCAATCCCTCTACTGGGCATATAACCAGAAGAGGCAAGAAACAAACCACGGCCAGACATCTGTGCTCCAATGTTCATTGCGGCACAGTCACAATTGCAAGGAGTTGGAAACATCCCAAATTCCCACCAACAGATGTGCGAATCAATAAAGTGTGGTACATACATACAATGGTACGCCTCCCTACAAAGCAGCGATGAACGCATGAGGTGTGTTGCCACAGGGGATGAACTGGAGGAAATCATGGTAAGTGAAGTAAGCCAAGCACAAAAGGACAAGTACAACATGAATCCGCTGAAGTAAGCTTAAAAAATGGGACATAGGGGAAAAGCTACTATACACATACATTCCTGTGGTGAGGTCCAGGTACTGTGGCAGGGGCCAAACCCAATCCAGGGGCACATATGGCAGCCAACTAAATAGGAGGGGCAAGAGAGGGGGAGGAAAAAAAAGACACAAGTAGGGGATGGAGAAGAGCACTAATCCACCCAAGGGGAGGCTACTGTGTATATCTCTGCAGGAGAGGGAGCGAGATACCAGACTTCAATCCAGATCACCAAGGCATGAATGCAACATACCAGCATGTACCAGGGAACCAAGAAAAAGGTCTGAAGGATGGCCCCAATCCCAACTATGTGGACTCCTAATTCTGCCCTGCCCCCCAGCCACCAGAAGACTGCACTTCAGAGGACAGCACTGAAGCTACAACTTGGGGAGAGGCGCACATCTGATTAAAGAACACAGAAGAAATTCCTAGCCCTGCAAGCCCCGAGGACGATATTTCTGCTCAGAGCAGACAATCCACAGAGGGGACTATAGGGCCGGCCCCACCACGAGACTTGGTGGCCCTCACTGAATCATAACGCTTCGGGGAACAACACTGGAGACACAGTGCGGAAATTGTGCCCGATCTGACCCCATCACACTGAGGGGAAACACCAAGGGCATGCAACAGAGCAGCAAGGGGAGCAAAGCGATGAAATCCCAAACAACGACTTTGGAGACCCAACCTAGGGACAAGGGAACAACAAGTGACCTATAATCAATGTTGAGAAGGGCACAGGATGCCTAATGGGGCTTAATCAAGGGCAATGTAGCAGCGAGAAATTACTAAAGCCGAATGAAGGCCGAACATGATAGTGGGAAAAGAGGAAAGCAAAAGGAAATAGAGGAAAGAACTAGGAGGCAAAGGATATTTAAAGAGGTCTGAATACAGTCATGCGCACATGTAAACATACTTATATATAATGAGAGGGGAATGGTTTTATGTACTTATGTTAAGAATTAAGGTTGCAGATGGACACCAGACCTCGACTCAAGTACTTCCTCAAAACTCTGTTCTAACAGTCTGGTGTTCTGTGTTGCTCAACTTCCCAACACGATCGCAGAAGACAAATGGGTACATAAGCATATGTGGTGAGGAAAGTTGATGGTATCTGGCTATCAAAAATCTAGCGTCTGGAGTCTTAAAGGCTTGAAGATAAATAAGTGGCCATCTAGCTGAGAAGCAACAAAGCCCACATGGAAGAAGCACACCAACCTGTGTGATCATGAGGTGTCGATGGGATCTAAGGTATCAGGCATCTAAGACCCAGAATAAAATCATACACAATGTGAATTTGGGGTGTGTGGGGCAAGGGGGGAGGGGCATGTCCAAAGCCCATCTGTAGACAATTGGACATCCCTTCACAGCATGGTCACAAGGAAGAGACGACCCAGTCAGAAAGCAGTATAGCATTGATGAAAAACACAACTTTCCTCTAGTTCTTTACAAATCGGATTAGACCAGAACATACACACTGCTACCAATAAGAGCCCGCAACATGGAATCCAGGATCAGTAAACCCCTTAGGGCCATCAATGAGAGTAGAGATAGCAGGAGGATGGGGAGATGGTGGGGGCAGAAAGGGGTAATTGATAACAAGAATCAACATATAGCCCCTTCCCAGGATGCTGAACAACAGAAAAGTGGGTGAAGGGCGACAGAGGATGATATAAGATAGGAAAACAATAATCTATAACTTATCAAGGGCTCATGAAGTAGGGTGGCCAGGAGAAAATGAGCTCATATCAAGGGCTCCGGTAGAAAGAAAGTGCTCTGAAAATGATGATGGCAGCATGTGTACAAATGTGCTTGACACAATGGATGATTGTGTGGATTGTGATAAGAGATGTAAGAGCCCCCAATAAAAGCATTTAATTAAAAAATAAATGTACCTGTTAAGTTGATTATAATTTTGATAATTAAAATAAAATAAATAATTGATAATTTAAATAAAACCATAAATGGTAAAATTCAGCCAATACTTTTAATAAGTATACAGTGAGTTTCTGGACAGATGCTAGAATTTATAAAAGTACCATTAAGTACTTAATTATATATGCCTTAGCTGCACTCTAACAGGCATAGAAATATAACACATATCAACAGAATCAAGATATACATCTACTGAAAAATAAACACAGAAGATTTTAAGCAATTAGTTTAACTTTTAAAGTTTAACCAATTTTCAACCTCAAAAAGTAGTTGACATAGGTATTGTCTATATGACATTCACCATCACAAGGTTCCCACATGCTGAAAAGTTTCTTCTTCCCAATATCTCTTCTATGCTGATAAGTAATGATGTAAGGGGAAGTAGGTAGGAAAAATTTACAGAAATGGCATTTATTTTAATTTTAACCTTTAACATTTAAAAATTGTATTTACAGTTACATATTTGAAACAATTTATGTGTCAATAAAGCAAGCAAAGCAACTGGAAGATCTCATGTTACCCTTTAGCATTTTTCACATAAAAACCTTACAAAATTTGTATTTTTTAATGAGCTAGACAATTAAAGGCACATTAAAATATAATATTGCTAGATGATATTGAAAGACATTGTAAGATACTGGTAAATGGGAATATGGTATTCTCAACTGGAACCAGTTGGTTTTGAGATAGAAATATTACTCATATCCTGTATGCTTAACTACTAAATCAGAATAGTGATTTAGCAATCTATTTAAAATGCTATTTAAAATATTTTTAAAAAATTCTTTACACACAAGTTCTTCATACATTCAATTTTACTATGCTTCTGGTATCTGTTAAATTGCTAAGGAAGTGAGTTATTTTCAACAGTTTCTGTTTCTACTGAGTTAAAGAGAATGCCCAGTCTCCAAAAGTAAAAGGAGAACAAAGGGAATGCATCGGAGAGGTGGAAAATAGTTTTGTCATGTTTTTGGAGAAATTTCTGTATTTCTGGGTCATCATGCCTTAGAGTTGACGTGTTTCCTTCCTCAGTTTCCTTCTGAAGAAGCTGTTCCAGGACCCATAGTAAGAAGAAAATATTTTCATAGCGCATCACGTCATAACTGGCCTGCACCTAGAAATAAACAACAAAAGGCCATAAAACAAAACAGCACAGCTTTCCCCCAGATCCTGGATGCTCCCTCGCCCCAACTACCATGATCCGAATTCTACCTTGCAGGACTGGATAGGGCAGAGGTTGTACACTGGTGCATATGGGAGCTGGAGGCACAGGGAATCCAGGGTGGATGATACCTTCAGGACCAAGGGTGTGAGGGGCGATGCTGGGAGAGTGGAGGGTGAGTGGGTTGGAAAGGGGGAACTGATTACAAGGATCCACATGTGACCTCCTCCCTGGGAGATGGACGGCAGAGAAGGGGGGAAAGGGAGACTCCGGATAGGGCAAGATATGACAAAATAACAATCTGTGGATTATCAAGGGCTCATGAGAGAGGGGGAGTGGGGAGGGAGGAAAAAAAAAAGAGGACCTGATGCAGAGGGCTTAAGTGGAGAGCAAATGCTTTGAAAATGATTAGGGCAAAGAACGTACGGATGTGCTTTATACAATTGATGTATGTATATGTATGGATTGTGATAAGAGCTGTATGAGCCCCTAATAAAATGTTAAAAAAACAAACAAACAAAAAAAAACAGAACACACATACATGCAAACTGGTTAAGGCTCAGCTCAGGAAATGCCCCATAAAAAGACTATGTTTTCAGAATAAAAGGGAAACTCTTGATACCAATACTTTCTTTTTTTCCTGGTCCTTTGATAGGCGATGAGGAGAAGCAGGAGCGTTTTTCTCTAAGACTTTACAACCTTTTCTTCCTTAGTAGTTTACAAAACTCCAAATCACTTTTGTGCATTCTTGTTATAATGTACTACTCAAATGGGCCTAACATTACCTCACACATATGGAGTGTTCAGTGCTGATTCAGTGTTAGACTCCAATGCACGGTAAGTATTCCTTCCAAACCATCATATAAGTACCTTGGAGAGCAGGATTTTAGGAATGTGTTTGCATATAAAATCAGTGCTTGAGCACTTCCAGTTGTTATGGGTATGATCCATGAGACCAAATATGACCACATGCATCATCTACAGAAGTTAGGGAGGAGTAAGTAGGATCCGACTGTGTGGTATAAGAAACATGGACGCAAGGAAAAGCATATGTGTCTTTTGTAGAACTTACATGGTCAAAATGCCTGAAAGGGAGGAAAGTCAGTATGAGAGGATAGAGAACTAAGCACAAAAAAGAAACTGGTATCATTTATTTATTAAGACATACATTGGGAACAGGTAGTATATCTTTGCACTGTGATAATACATTTCATTTTAATCAAGCCCAGAGGGATATATGTAGGATGGCAGCCCAGTAATAAGAATTAAATGAGTACAGATAATGGAAAATAAATCTTTAAAGACATAATAAGGATTAATCTCCTACTATCCTATATCTTACCCTTCTATCAAAATGTACTACACATTCCTTGGGGCATCTACCTCACACCTTTCTACTTGTGCCCTTAGTAGACAATGGCTTTTATTATCAAACTCTGATTGCCCACACCCCTGTTATTTTCATGTCTATTACAGATGCCTACAACATCCACGGTCCTATGAGTTTCCCCCAATTTAACATGTCTTAACATAATGTCTTACAGTCAGTTACTATATGTTTTATTACTTATTTAGACTCTAGACATGTTAATGGAAACAGATGTGTTCTGGTCACTGCAATTTCTACAGTGTCTAAGATAGTGTCTTGCTCATAGTAGACCCTTAATGCCCATTTTACTCTTTAATTGACTTGCAATTGTAGTGCTTTAAAAATAGTACTATAAAAATATATATTCATTATGAGAGTCACTGGAACATTTTTTACAAAATCGAAACTGCTTTCCAATTACTTAAATATCACATTTTGTGCTTAACTTTATCATGTTAAGTCACAATTAAATATATATTTTCTTTAAACTTGCTCACTGAAGGCCAAAATGGCCTAAAGGACTCCTTTAAGAGTTAATAGGTACATTTTCTCTGGAAATTTTTAGCATATTGCTATGAATATACCTCTTTACAGTTAAGGAAGCACTCACTGATGAAGATCAAGGATTACAATTTTCAGTATGAATTATATTTCATTGTAAACAAAAATCTTCATAATTTGACCAATAACTGCATGACAAATGGAGAAAAATGGTCAAAGATTTCATTTTATTTGGATCCACAATCAACACTTATGGAAGCAATAATTAAAAGATCAAATTATGTATTCTGTCAAATCCGTTGCAAAGCCTCTTTAAAGAACAAAGCTGTCAGACTGAGGACTGAAGTGTGCCCGCTCCAAGTCATGGCATTTCCATTCCCTTAACAGACATGTGAGAGTTGGACAATGAATAGAAAAACTGAAAAAGGATAATGGACAGTCAGGGGATGTCAGGAGAATGAATGAATGTTGTGGAAGAAGCATTGCTCTGACTGCTCCTTGACAGTAAGGATGATGTGACTCCTCAGGTACTTTGGATGTGCTATCAAAAGAGACCCGTTCCTGGAGAACGACCGCATACTCCGTACAGTGGAAGGTCAGTAAAAGAGGAAGATCTTGGATGCGAGGGACTGACACAGTGGCTGCAGCAGCAATGGGTTCAGACACAACCATTGTGAGGCCGGTGCAGGGCACTGTTCCTTTCTGTTGGATACGGGGCCACTGTGAGTCAAAACTGACTTTAGGGCGACGTAGACGTTATTGTAAATTAGATACTATTAAAATAATTCCAAAGCAAAAAGGAAACGCGGCTTCATTGATTCTGAAACTTTACCTGCAGCAGGAGTAGAGTGCTCCATAATGACAGAGATCATCGATGGACGCAGGAGTGATATAAGTTATTTACGTGCCCTACGCCTCTGTTCTACTAGTTGCACATTATATTATTTACCCTACTGGAACTTGAAAACACATTGGGATTTTATAAGTCAAATAGTTACTCTTTTTCCAAAATAATTCCTAGCTGATCATGATCCTCACCTATAATGTAATTTCCTGTTTGGTAAAGAATTCTCAAATTTTATCTATCACTGAATGGGAATTCTCCCTCACGACAAAGGACATAGTACGACAGGCAAGAATCAAGGAAGGGATGTCAACTAGGAAGAATATATCTCCATTGCCTTCCTATCGTCCGTAAGGATCCTCTGGGCAGCTTTTGTTCTACTGCCAGATGGTCTTGGGTCCCCGCTGTGGTGTCCCATTTCTGAACTTTGGACTTTGCCTCTCTTACCAGAATGTACCTGACTTCAGTTCCATCTTTATCCTAAAAATGCCTCTTCTCATGATAAGTAATGGGATGACTTCATTAAATGAATTTGCAGCTAACTCCTGTCTTCCTCCGAGGCCCCTGTGGTGCAGTGTCTGTGTGCTTCTGGACAGATCACTGCCGTGGAAGCCCTCGGCTGTTCTACTCTCTCCTATGGACTGGACTCGGAACCACCTTGATGCTAATGAGACGGCTTGGCTTGAACTGCGTTCCTTAGAGGCAGTAGGCACTTAGCTTGCACGCTCTAGCGGCCTTTCTTTTCAATGTGACGAAAGTGGCATGGCTGTGGCGGAGGTCTTTCCTGTATCTCTCCAACTTCATCACTCAGTCAGTTGCCTGCTCTGCTTAATCATATGTTCAAGCACTTTCTGAATCAGTGTCATAGCCTAATGAATTTTAAATAAGTGGCACTAGAATGATGGTTGACAACCTTCCACCATGTTGTGGTATAATTTTTATATTCCTAATATTGCCCATTGAGTCATGCCCCCCCACCCCAAATATATATATTGTAAAGTCCAGCTCCTACACTTTTTAATATAATCCCATTCGGAAGAATGGCTTTGCTTTTACGTTAATGATGTGTATTAAATCTCATAACTTTTGAGATATGAAAGGAGCAGATTAAGAGCAGAAGCAAACAAGGAGGAATGGCAGAAAAATAGATCCTGTCTGGGAATTCCATACTAACCCTCACAATGAACTGAGCAGGCACCCTGGACTCGTCCATCTAGACTCATGAACTGTGAAAGATGAAGTGCTGTTCCTTCACGCTCCTCATCTGGAGCATTTTTGTCACAGGAACACAAGCAACACTAAGGCACCCCGTGTCAAACCAGACTGACCTCCGCCAATCTTGGAAAATTACCTACTTTCACAAGGACCTGCCAGGAAATGTGAATACGCAAATAAGCATGTTTCCAGGCGATTTTCAGCATTAAGTCGTTTCTATGCTTTTTTTTCTTTCTATTCTGTAGTCAGACTTGAGAAAGTTATTCACACTCTTTTTAAAAAAATCAAGAGAGGCTATTACTGTTTCTTTCCATGGGCTCAATTATCGTTCAGAACTTATTCTGAAGTGAAGGCCACAGATGTGCCCATTTCCTAATTACTGCTCCTGTCAGAATTCCGTCAAGGTTAACCCGGTATTTCTGTAAAAGCTTAAGATCCTTGAAGTGCACGCTGCTAATTGCTAAACCGGGCTCCATCACTCCCACCTTGATCAACGGTCCTCTAATTTTACTCAGGGTGGGCTGCGATCAGCTGGACATCTCCTTGCGGCTCTTTTCCAGGCCCTTTAAGGATGGTTCTTGTTGATACAAGCTGGCAAGTTCATGCCAACTCACGGTGATGCAGTGTGTGCAAAACAGAGGTAGCTATCCAAAGCGTGTACATGGCCATGGCCTTTCCTAGGGGGTCGCCATGCTTGTCCTTTGAGGTGTCCCTGGATGTTGGAACTGCCAAACCTTTCGGCATAACCACTTGTGTCACCCCGAGTCTGCTCTGTCGGGTAGTTCTGGGCAAAGGAAGGTAAGTGTAAGTAGGCGGGTGCGGTGGCCAGGGAGGAGCCGGGTGCGGCGTGGTTACAAAGGTGTTGGGGTTCGGCCGTCGGAACCACCAGACGATTCGAGAGCAGACAGTTACAGTCTTGGAAACCCGCAGACTGTCACTAGGAGTCGCGTGGGCTCGATGGCAATGGGGTGGGCTTTTCTTGGACTCTGGGAAGGCTACCAAACCCGTGAGAAGGCAGCTGTCACCGACCCCCTTCCACAAACGCCCTTTGGAAGCGTGAAGCGGGTCTTGGAGGTAGAGGATGGGCAGAATGGCCACAGGCCTGCGGGTGAGGGTGCTGTTTAGCCCCACGTCCTGGCCTTCGACCGAGGTTTCTGACGTGACGCTGTTGCAGGGCCGGGGTGCTCTTGTCCCGCTTTGTCTTTCTGAATGCCACCTGGAAGCTGTCGCCAGGCAGCCATGGGACGCTGATGGTTCCACGGCGCTGTTGCCTCTGACACAGGAAAGGCAAAGCTACCTACTGGCACAGAATGAAACAGAAGGTGCTGTGCACTTGAAGTGTAGTTCAGTGTTTGGATTTTTATGTTTAATACTGAAAAAAATCAGGAGAAGTAACAGTTTATCAACTCCAACAGTTTGATCATTTATGTGTGTCAGCAAAGCATATGCAGAGGTGCAGTCTACCACGTTCAGAAATAGGCCTGCTGCTGGGGAGAGGGTGAAAATACAACATGTTTTTCTTCTTGCTGCAAAAGCAAGAGGTGAAGGAGAAGGAAGAGAAAAGTCAGTGAAAAAATACAGCCACATAAACATAACCTAAATCCCAAATTAAACATTCATTGATATTAGGAATCTTGCATATTGAAATGCTTTCAATGTACATGCGTACATAAGAAAATAGATTTAGTTCCTTTTAAAAGTTTTGATTTCATAAGAAAAAAACCTGGGTGTCTGATTTCCAAAGTGGAAGCATTTGCAAACGTGCCGATCTGGAGCTAGCAAAAGGGTTCGTACCAGCATTCCTGGTAGAGTGCACACATGACCGTGAGAGGCCTCACCAAGCCCTCTCAGCTCACACCTGCACTGAGCTTACTTCCGATGAAAGCTTTGAAAATCCCAGACCAGAGCCAAATCGAGGCAATTTAAAGCAAGGTTGACGGGGGTGGGGAATGATGATAGGATGGCAGGGCACTGAAAGAGGTAAGGATTGCTAGCAGAGTAAAAAGTAGGATAAAGCCATTGAGTTCTTCTATTGTACAAAGACTCTTGTCCTTTACCAGGGGTGGTTGATCCTTCTTGGTAATATGCCCAAAGTATATGTACTCTCATTTCCAGAGAGCATTCTGGCTGTACTTCTTCCAGGAGATACGTTAATTCTGGCATTCTTCAATGCATCAATTATTCTCTATTTCATATGAGTTGTATGATTATATTTTAAATGCCAAAAATCCCCAAAACTCAAAACCAGGAAAAAGCGATGCTGGGTGAAGCTTTCTTTAGTAGTATGCCTTTTTCTTGCTAGACAAACTTGGAGCAACTTGCTTTGAGATAGTCACCCAGTGGCATTGCCTGGGGACGTTTGCTCTGGTCACAGGGAATTTTTTCATAAAAGCAGTTTTGCTCGAATCTCGTTTTTTTTGTGGCCTCATTTTTGTGATTTAAGAGAATAGGGTGTGGCTGTGAAATTTTGTTTCCTGCTCTGGAAAAATGCCTCAGAACTGTTGTGATGTTGAACACAGCTTATAAGAAAGACCGTGCTACAAGAAAAACTCAAGTGTACAAGTAGTTTTCTCATTTCAGTAACAGTGAAATATCAGTTGATGCCAAACCTCTTTCTGGACTTCTGTCAACATGGCTGAGCAGATGAAAATGTCAACAAAATCTGTGCACTTGTGCTCAAAGAGCAACAATGGGCCACTGAAGAGATGGGGACATTATCTGGACTCTCTAGGAGCTCAGTTCAGTGACTTTTAATGGAAGATTTCAGAATGAGATGGGTTTCTGCAGAATTTGGGCCTCAGGCTCTAAGGAAAAGGAGCCTTGAGTGCAAACATGCCCTGCTTTGAAAGAACAATTCCGAAGTGACCCCATTTTTTTACCAAGGTCATTAATGGTGATGGTGGTGCTACTCTTAAGACCCTGAAAGCAATCATCAATCAGGCTACTGGCAGATTCCACTGTCAACAAAAAAAGCTCGTCAGGTGAAATGAAAATTCATGATGATACTCTTTTTTTTTTTTTTTTTTTTAATGTGAGGGCATAGTGCATCTGGAATTTTTTCCACCAGGTCAGATTGTTAATCAAGCTTTCTATTTAGAGGTTCTGAAAAGATTGCATTAACAGTGTGCGCCAAAAAGCCTGATTTATGGCACATGGGGGACTGGTTTTGCCACCACACAATGCACCTCCTCATGCAGCCATCTCTGTGTGTCAGTTTTGGGCAAAAACCAGCATGCCTCTCTTGCCCCATGCACCTTACTCACCTGACCTCACTCCATCAACTTCTTTTTGTTTCTGTGAATGCAGATGGATATGAAAGGACAGTGATTTGAAGACACAGATGAGGGGAAGAAAAAAAATGAGTAAGGTGCTGTTATCCATCCAAACAGATGATTTGAAAAATGTTTCCAGGAATGGAATTGCAGATATGACAAATGTATTAAATGTAATGGAGAGGATTTGAAAGTGATAAGGTTGTTTTATTTTAAAAAATTGAATACACAGTTTTGAAAAACAAATTCAGTTTTTTGGGGGGTATCTCCTCATATACAGATACAAAGAGGTATAAAAAAAGATAAAATTTCCTATGAGCTTTTGAAGCTCCCTGAAATAATTTACTAAGATATCAGCTGTATATGCAGTGTGGATATTCTTCCCTGCCCCCCAGGGGAGAGCGCAAAATTCTTTTTATTGAATGAATAGTCTTAAAATTTCTATCCTTTAAAAGAAAATAATTTAAATTTGCATTATTACTTTAATGATAATAAAATTTGTCACTATATTTCCCACATGCTTCCTGAGAGTGACTGTTTTGAGTAATATTCTCGAGTTAATCCTCATTAACATATTTATGAGGCTAAAATAAATAATTGCACTTGATCATATACTATCAACATCAATCCTGTAGAAAATGGATTATTCTGCAAATGACTTTTGAATGATACTTCAAAATTTTTGTTTTAAGTATTTTAATGAACTCTATCATAAATATTGACTATCAACTAAGAAAAGTAAATCAAGCATCACATTTGCCTATGTCTGAATCGTCTCCTATTGTTGGACCGTATTGTACAACTATATCGTTGAAGACAGATCAAACATACCGAGCTCCTTGCCCATTCATATTGAGTTTTATGGTTTATCCTACTTTCTCCTGTGCTATCAATTCTCAACAATTTCAGTGTCCTAAAGTAACATTCCTGCCACCAACACTCCCTATCCCTTTACAAAAACGGCTTCAATTCTGCTATAGCCCAGGATATACAATATGTCCCTCAGAACTGAGCTATAAATGGGTTCTAAGCAGTCATTCAAAATGGCTAATAAGTCAAACAGGAGTCATTAAAAAGAAAAACATTCTTATGCAGAGTATTTACAACGTAAAATAAATCAATGTGTTGTTCAAAGTTGCTGCTGCTTTTTTTTTTTTTTTGGCTGAACACTAATTACCAATAAGAACTTGCAGAAGAAAGAAATGTGAGTTTGGAGAAGGTGGAAAACAAAGCGTATTAACATTCTACTCTTGAAGCTCCCAAATTCATATTTATACATTGAGAAGATTTCTGGAAATGATCTGTTTTAACAAAACACTTTGAATCTCTTTTTGTTTGCTCATGGAGAGTAAGTGTTGTACAGAACAGACTGCTGAGTTTAATAAGTGATATTAAGTGACCCACATAGGCTACAAAAGAAAGCAATGTCATCATTAAGGAGCAATATCTAACTACTTTAAAATATTAAAATTGAAAATTTTTTAATATTTTAAAATATTTTTTAAAAACCTAGTCCTTTCCTCTGGGGTCAGTATCAGTCCTCTCAGCTGATATCAGTAAAAATATTTATTTCCGAGAAATACGAAGTCATTATGATGGAGTGTGTTTTACCTTTTAATGAAAATTGTCATCTAAAACCTGACCAGTTTGTAGAATGTAGTATCTTTCAGTTCCAAAGAGGAAGGACTACTTTGTTAAGGTGAACAAGTGCGAAGGCAAGATGCCTGTCCATTTTCCTGGCATCATTTTGTTGAAGAGAAATCCATCAGTGAGCTTTCAAGTGTTTTCCCTGCGTTTCAATGAGGTGCTGACATTGCTCCGCAGGCGGTGTGTTCTGAAGTGCGCAGAGGGAGGGAGGACAGGCTGCAGGTTCTTCCGTAACGAGCGCCACCCACGGGGTCAAGAACGCTTTGTGAAGTTCTTTGCAGATTCTTTTGGCGTAAGCAAAAAAGTGACTTTCTGTTCATACTTTTATGTTTAACATCAGCCTCTGAGAAAGGTGGAATATTTTCCTGTCCACATGTATTTTAAAAAATAATATATATGCTCTGTGCATAATGACACATGCATGACACTGTGTGTGTATTTAAATACCTGTAATTTTACTACAAGACAGGGACGTACATCTCTCGCCATCTCAGTGAATAGGCACTACACAAATAATTATGCTGATAAAGTACCATTCCCACATGGGTGAATGCTACAAAGGAAAAATCAGGTCTTTGTGGGCAGAAACAGGGCCATTTATTTCCATTCTCATTTCCATTTTTCATCAGTAACAAAGTAGATGCCATTCAAAACAGCGCTTTTCAATGAGAATCGCTTTATTCTGGAATAGCCTATTTAAGAAGCTCTAACCAGTACAGTAGAAACTCTGCTGGCACAGCAGTGACTCAATGGGCTGTGAACCTCAAGGTTAGCAGTTTGAAACCACCAGCCGCTTTGCTGGGGAAAGAAGAGGCATTCAACTCCTGTAAAGTAGGGGAGTTCTATACTGTTACAAGGTTGTTATGAGTTGGAGTCAACTCAGAGGCAGGGAGTTTGAAGTTAATTTAGTGAGAAACAGCATGATAGGCCATATCTGACCACCTGGGGCTAAACAAGGGAGGATGTCCATCCATCTCCACACTAGTCCAAATCTGATTGTCCCAAGGCAGAAGTCAGGCAAAGCCCTGTCATTCTTTCTTTATTCTGACACCAACTGTTCCTCCTGAGGCAATCCACTGAGTTCAATCATCGGCTGTACTGAGCACAGACAAGGCTTATGACAAAGAGAGTGTTTACTAGAGAAGCTAAAACAGATTATCACAAGCCGGGGTAAGAAAACATTAAGGACAGAGTCACTGGTCCACAGCAGCCAAATCTCTCTCTAGTCCTCTCAGCGACATGGCCCCTGGCTTTTGCTGTTGTGGGCCAGGAAGTCAGTCCCTGCTCTGTGTCACAGTCTCATGGTCTCCATGCTGGTCCTCTGTTCTGCTCATGGTCTCTTTGCCTTGGCTTCTGGTCTCAGCTTGGCTCGATTGCTGCCCCATGATCTCTGTGCCTCTGCTCCTACCCTCCACCACCTCAGACAGAGGTCCCAAATGTGCTCCCCATTTGGCAGCATTCCTTTCTGTATGACCCGGAGGCTTTCCTCTGTGCCTCAGAGATGGCTCTCATACACCACAGAATGGCTCAGAAGTGTGGTTTGTCCTTCTGCAGACCATATCCCCAAGGACGCAAATGCTGGTTCAAAGCTTCTAGTCAAGTGAAGACTCAGAATACATCCCACTATAACCGCATCCAGAGGACTCAAGCCAAAATGCGATTACAGTCACAGGCACGGAGGCTAAAATTCACAATACATCATGATTATGGCTAGAAGGTCTCAAGTAAATGTCTACATCAGACTCATTCTAGGACCCCTGGTCAGAATCCCTGCCAAATACAAGGTTTATGGTTCAAATTTACCAGTCTCACTGTGGGAGAAAGATGAGGCTGTCTGATCCCCAAGAGATAAACAGTCCATTGGAATCAAACTGATGGCAGTGGGGTTGTGTTATTTGGATCTCAATAGAAGTCCTTGGCTCTGGGTTTGCTCCAAAGACTTGAAGGAGCAGGTATGGGTATCTAAGGGTCAAATGCGAAACCCCAAATACAAAGAAAGACATTTCTTAAAACAGGCTGCAAAGCCCTGGCTCTAGTGTGCTGACACAGCCTTCCTAGCAAGGCATTGCTCTGCTTATACAGAGGCCGTACAAGACAACATCGAAAGCAGAAGCAGAATTCAATGCACACAGTCACTCCGGTCACTGGTCTCAAGGGGTGGTCTTATCTTTCACTGGAAATGGACCCTGTGAAGCATGTGGCATCTGCCACTTTAAGAAACGTGTACTGTTCTCCCACCATAGCTGTGAAGTTAAACAATTAAGTACATGTTGCCTGGAAGTTTAGTATCAGCAGCTTCCACACTCTTATAGAATACCTAAAATATGGACATAAAGGGGGAAGGGAGGTTTGATATTTGGGGTATTTTAATTTATAAACATAATGCTCCAGGCTAATCAATTAACTAGTGTTGATACATCTGTTTTCTTTCCATATGAAAAAGTGTATTTCTGCATCATCATTTTAAAATTTTAAATATTAAAAAAATTTTAAAAACAAAATCTTAGTAGTTAACATTCAAACTTTTAAATGTTCACAGTTTAGGAACACAAAGCGCTGTCATATTTTATTTAATGCATTTCATTAACATGAGAGAATGCTATTTAGATGCAAAATTAAAACAACAAAAATCACTGTGCTTCTGTGGGTTACTTTGTATTTCCAGGTCACTCAGGGGTAGCAGAATGTTATACCTTTCACCATGTTGAAGAACTACTTGGGATTGTGATTGACAGGAAAGTGTTGACAATTTAGAGCAGACGCTAAGTCCCTGAGTGTGTCATCTTCACAGGACTTCAAGCGTTTTCTCTTTTAAATGTCCATAGGGGGCCGGACCCCGGCATTTCCCACAGATGGCTGCAGTATAAACTAAATGTGGGGGCTCTCAGACCTTGATCTGGACCCCAAGAGATCACATCACGTCAGTGGTATAGGAGAAACCACATCAATGCTTCTATATTGACCTATTTTTACCTACAAAAACAATAATTTAACACTATATATGCTGTTATATCAGTGATAAAATTCACTCTTTTTTGGTTAATTTAATTTAAATAACCAAATAGAACAAATGAAATAAATCTCTGAGCAAATCGCTATAGATTGCTTGAAATTGACCATCAGCCTAAAGTGGACACACAGGCTTTGGAATTCTAACACTCTTGGCCTTAGTCCCCCGATGGCAACATTCAATGGTTGACAATAACTTTTAAATGATTGTTATCTAGAGTTTTGAGA
The DNA here is from genome assembly GCF_050624435.1 of Tenrec ecaudatus. Taxonomy (NCBI): domain Eukaryota; kingdom Metazoa; phylum Chordata; class Mammalia; order Afrosoricida; family Tenrecidae; genus Tenrec; species Tenrec ecaudatus. Next base: position 96,315,582 of record NC_134536.1, read on the forward strand.
TTGTTTCTGATTTTATGTGTACATTCAATTTTTCTGAAGATTTCTATTATATAATTTAACGAAAGAGCTATTTTAAATGATTTATAGGATTTTCAGATGTCTTGTAATCATTTTTAAAATTATTTAATTATGTCAATAATTAAGTCATTTTTATTTGCCAGCTGAAAGTATCCAAGTTTTAGAGCCAGAATGTATTAACTTGGTCATGTTGACTGTGTGCTGACCCCAACTGAAAACATAGTATGCAGCCCTAAGATGAACATCTTTCCCCAGCCTTCCCTGGTAATGCTTACGTCTTGGGTGAAACCGTTGTTTGAAAACGGCAACTGGAAATTAACTGACACAGTTTTATTGCTAATTTGCTGTAGAGAGAGTATTATTACTCTTTGCAGTAGGTTATAGCTTGGCCATTTTTATTTCATGGTGAAAGTATCAGTGACATTTTCAGATTAGTCATACAATGGACTGCTACAAGCAGTCTCTTTGCTCTTATGAAAATACTTTTTATTATGCCTCCTTAAGAAAATGATTCTGTGGGGGCTCAGGGAGGGTATTAATCATCATTGGATCTTCCCCGCCTCTGAGGATTCGCTCCCTAAGCAGGCAGCTTTCCAGAGAAGATGGCTGGTTTGCTCCACTTTGCTTCTGGAATACAGCCTTTCCATACTTCCCAAATAAAACAATGAATGGTGAGACTGTAAACCGTGCCTTCCATCAGTCAGCAATGGACTCCCCAAGCACTTGCTTGGCAAATGGCGATAGTTGACATTCCGGAACTCCGTGTCTAAGATGGTTATTGAAATTTGACCACACGCATTTACGTGTGGGGGGACATCTCTTGTTAGCCGCCATCACCTGCACAGCACTCAGGAGACGGGGCACGCTTTCTCTTCTTTCTGACTGCTGGCACACCAAGCCACATAAATTATCCTCTGAAGTATTTGGCTGTGAAAATCTGAGCAATGCCACCTGGTAATGGGTTTATAACAACACAGAATCAGAAGGAAAGGTTAGAAACAGAAATAATCTTTTTGTAGGTTATTACCACTAAACGTTAAGTGTGATAACATTCCCTATACCTGAGAATATATATGTGTGTGTATATGTATAATACATATAATGAAATAAATACGTTAACTTGAAAATAGGTACTTCTATTTCTAGGACCTATTAGTATAGATTTTAAAGCGTTCCACATTCTAGTTTCGGCCTAAAATGGAGGCTGCTTCACAGTAGTATCTACTGAACACAGGTCACGAGAGCCTCACTGTAAAAGGCTTGACCCGAACACATCACTTTCCACTCTTCATTTTCCGTCTCTGACGTGCCTCCTCCTTTCTCTCGCCTCTCTTTCTGTCTTACCTTCTCGATTTCTCTAAATTAAAAGCCATTCTCTGAGACATTTTGACATTGAAGTTGTTATGGTATTTTGTCTCATATTTTTCCAGGTCATGATGATTTATATTTTAAAAGCTTTAATAGCTTTAAGCAGTGTCCTCTGGCAGCAACACCGTCTGGTTGCGATTACTGGACACTCAATGCATCAAGAGAGGTAACGTTTAAGGGAAAGTAGAGGAAACTACGTAATTGAATACCAATTATAGTTGGTACTGTGCTGGGTACCTGACATATGAGTTCTCATTTAAGTCATAATGAATAAGATACTATTAATATCACTGCTATATGAAGAAAGAGAAAACTTCTTACAGCTGACCTGGGACATGAAAGTGTCAGTATTCTCAACAGGTCTCTACAACTGTGAAGTGTATAATCTTCCTGATAACTAAATTCTACCACCAGGTGGTATGACCTTGGAGAAGTCAATTATGTATTGATTTTTATCATCACAGACTACAGAAAGAATTTAAAGTAGATGAAACTATTTTAAACTTAATCTCTCTGGATTGTATCTTTTTTGGTGTGTGTGTGTGTGTGTGAAAAATGAAGGTTTCAAGTGCACAATCCCGTGAATAATGCAGCCTGACAACCCCCATGAAGACTTAAGCTCCTCCAAAGATAAGGTTCCCTTCCTAGGTAATAAACACTTTCCCTGAAAGTGAAATTTTATGGTATGTTGTGACATCTTCTCTGCAAACTAATAAATAATTAAAAGTTGGACTGAAAACAAATATACAACATGATTATAATTTTTAAATATATGTATATGAAAAAGAGCACAAGAAGCCCCACATTTTCAACCTTAGCCTTAGCTCTAGCTTTGCCAACTCACTCTGAAAAGGTGCCCACTCTCTCCGTGTCTTCATTTTTGAAGAGAAGGATTGGTTATAAAGGCTTTGATCCTATAAGCCACCTCCAGGTGTGAAATACTATGATGATCAACGGCAGGACTGAAGCTGCCTGAATGTTGCGGAATCGAATTCATGTTATCAAATATACAAACAAGACACATTCCTAAAAGACGCTTCGTAATTACTAGAGAACTCTATTTTTAAACACAAGTCATAAGCATTTACCAAAAAAAAGGCAAAATTAACTGATGAAATCTTTCGTAACACCAGCGGCGGCATTTAGTCTAAAACAACTGGACTGCAGCCGCTATTTTAGATGGAAGAACTGGTTTCAATATTTATTATCAGAAAGCAATATGATGAGCAGATTTTCTTCTTTTTTCTTTTATATAAACCATTTTACTGGGGGCTCTTACAGCTCTTATAATCATCCATCCATCAATTGGATCAAGATAAGCAGATTTTCATTACAAATTCTAGACACAAGTATCTTTTGGAAACTACATTTCTTTACTGTTTTAAAAAAATAGCAGAAATTACAACTTTAAAAAATGCAACTACTTGATAAAAACCAACACACTGAAGCTTCAGTGTAATGAGTCTCACTATATAGTAGAATTTCAATTCTGAGTATGCTAATTTTCCGAAGGCTACGGATGACAGTGACAGACCCAAATCCAGCTGCAGTCTCCACAAATATTAATCTTCCATTGACTTCCTTCTGATGATTCACCAAGGATGGAGACAATCTCGTCCACTCAGGCAGAGTGCATTGGGGACTGGGTTACCTCGGCCCCTCTCCAGCCAGCGCTAGAGGGGTAGTCTTTTTTTAGGGGCTTACTGGTTGCGACCCTGCTAGAAACCACCATAGTGGCGAAAGTACTAGGGCTCGAATAGTCACGGGCAATGCCTATCTGCCGTGCCCTGACGGCCTTGGTTGGAAGACCTGGGTCATTTTGGTAAGATCTTCTAACTACCAACATATGTGTCCCAATCACGGTCCTATTCCCACTTCTGTAGTCCCACCTACAGATTGATCGATCTGTCACCAATCGCGAATTTGTGACAGTTTCCTTTGTTTTTTCCCTTATTTAACTTGTGTCCCTACAGTGAATCCTTGGATGCCAGTAGACCTCATGCCAACGGCCTCCCTCAGACAAATGATGCGCCTGTGTCTTTGCTTCTTTGAAGACGTAATACAAGATCTCCTTGAATTTTCTTTTGGCTCGCCCTCACACAGCTAACATGTTTGTAACCAGAAGGGCATACAATTATCCGTTCTCTTCTCATACTATCCCTGACTCTCTGTCATCCCAGAATTAAAGAGAGTCAGATTAAAGATATGTCCACTAAAATTGAGGGCTCTACCACATCCCTAGAGTACAATGACGCGAGTGTTGAGGAGCACAAGCTAAATGATGGCGGGTCTTCTGCTTGTACTCCTTGACACTCAAATGTGAATTTAATGCATGGCATTAGTTCACTAGGATCCCTCATGGTGTAGTGATTATGCGTTGGGCTGAAATCCCCAGTTCAAATCCTCCAGTAGCTCCTCTAGAGAAAGACTGGGCTGTCTAATCCCATAAACAGTTCGTCATGGAAACCCACAGAGGATCACTAGGAGTCAGTATTGAGGCCTTGAGTTTGATTTGTTTTAAATTAAATATTTATTTTTGAAAGAGACCAATTTATCCACATCCTTTCTATATTTCTATATCCCGTCCATCACTCCTTGTGCTTTGTCAATGAAGACTGTAATACTAATTCCACTGGCTTTCTTCACTAGGTGACAGGATTTCCTAGCACGGTGTCATATTTGTGTCGAGCAGGTCTTGTAGAGCTCTGACAAGGGAGCGCGAGAGTCCAATAGCATGACGCCACTTCACTTATCTGATCAGCCACTCATGTATTCCACAAGCACTCATTGCTCTCTCTTCCTGATATTCCCCCCCAAAATAGTCGGTGTTTACCTTTTCACATTGTGCAGGCTAGTGTTTGGATCTGCTGGGAAGCCCACCTTCACACCTGTTAGTGCTGCCATGACAGATGACCCAGTCTTAGGAGGCTTGAACAAGCAGAATCTATTTTCTTACAGTTTAAACCCAAACCCTACTGCCAGCGGATCAAGTCCAGTGCACAGTGGTCCAAATAGGGGTGAGTTTAAACCTAAGGCTGTAAGCCTTTGTGGGAGCAGAGAGCCTCAACTTCCTCCTGTGGACTCAGGCGGGCTTGAACAGCTGCCCTACCCCTTAGCAGCCCGGTATTTACCCAGTCGCACTGCCAGGGCTCACTGTGCGGGAGGCTAGAAGTGGAAAGTTAGAGAGCTGGTTTGAAGGAAAGGCTTCGCTCTGTGTCAGCTCTGCAGGAAGGTCCTGCATCTTCTGAGCCGCTGCTTCTGGGTGATGCTCATCAGTGTGGCTCGGCATGCATCTCCCTTTCTCTGTCTCTCTCTTGCTTCTTTACACCCTTTACTATATCAGGACATCCTAAACCTACACTAACCATACCTCATTAACCTAGCAAATACAATTTATCCCAAGTGGTATTATATCTCTGGGCATAGATATTAGATTTTACATTTATAAGAATCAATAAAAAAAGTATTGCTATAAAAGAATGTGAAAATGTATTATACAAAAATGTCAAAGTGTGAATCTATTATTTCCCAACATGCCTTCCACCTAGGGCTGTGCATGTCTAAACGCAGTTGCTGGTTCTCTACCCCTTTCCTGAATAATTCTGCACTCTTGTACATATACAACATAAAACAGCAATTTTGACATCCTTAGGAGACAAATCATATTCCTTTAAATTGTTCTTTGAGCTCTGGGAACTGAAGTCTGAAGGGGGCAAGCAGGGCTGCAGGGGGACGGGGTAAGGCTTCCCAGTGTTATTCTCACAGGACAGCCCATGCTCCCCTTGAAGAATACGCTGGTGCATTGCTGTGAATGAACAAACAGTAAATCTTGGGCCCAGTTTTCCTGGCCTTTTTCTCACTAAAGCAGTGTTCAATTTTCTTAAAATGCCTTCATAATAAGCTTCTGTGATCATCCTAGATCCCCTGAGAAAATCTATCAAGGTTACATTTCTTTGGAATCCCCCTCAAACTAATTGCCAGAACATAACCTTCTGAATTGAGCTGACCTCTCTCCCTCAAATTTAACTCACCCAAAAGAATGCCTTGGAAACCACTATTTTGATTGACTGTTTTTTGAAGGAGACTAAGTATATTATTCAGTCTCTAGTGGAGCCCTAGTGGCATAGTAGTTACGAGTTGGGCTGCAATTAGCAAGGTCCAAAGTTCGAAACCACCAGGAGAAAGGAATTTCCATTCCCGCCAACAGTTATATTCTCAGAAACTCACAGGGTTGCTATGAGTCGGCATCAACTGGATGGCAGTGAGAGTGTAGCATATTACTCATCTCTCAGTCTGCAGGCACCTGTGAATTCTAGACATGCTACACACGTTTTCTTTGGAATAACACTACACATATATGAACTGGGACCCTAGTAGCAATATGCTTTACTTACCCTCATAGTTCCCGGAGACATACTTCAGTCCATAATACTACCTAAGGGTCAGAACTAAGTCAGTGCGTCAAGTCAGTACTGACTAACTGAAACCATACAGGACAGGGTAGACCTGTCCCTGTGGTTTTCCATGGCTATGAATCTTTCTGGGGACAAAAAGTCTCATCTGGCTCCAGGAGAGTGACTGTCCTGTTAGAACTGCTGACCTTGCACATAGCAGCCCGATATAAAGCCCACTAGGCCAACATGGGTCCTGTACCTAATGACAGAGTCCATATTCTTCCATCTTCTCACCGTGACATTGTTCTCCACAAAACCTTATGGTTGGGAAATTGTTGTATGAATCTGTTACAGACTTCCCAGGGGTCCAGAAAGAATTTGGTTTTGCTCACTGCAGTCTCCTCCTCATGCACACGGGTTCTCGGTACACAGTTGTCTTCGGTGTACACATGATGAATTAGGACCCTTTGGTGGCCCTCCTCTGGCTAAGACTGTGCAGTGTGCTCAGCAGGGGGAGCAGCCTGGAGAAAGACAGCCAGCAGCAGGGAAAGAGACTTCAGCAAGACCAGGAGCTGCATAACGTGTGGGTACTCTCCATTCCCGTTGCTATTTCTTTATTTTCCAACTACTGGCTACATGTTTAGGACTCTTCTGGGGATGATGGTTAGGAGTTGACCACAAAGTCAGTGGATCAAACCCACCAGACACTCCTCAGAAGAAATATGAAACTGTTTTTCCCATAACGATTTACAGTCTTATGGACACTATATAGATTTACAATTTGGCAAGATCTGCTGGAGCTATCAGGTAAGCTTTTGACTTCTAACATCAAAGTTTGTAGTTCAAATCCACTAGCTTCTTCAAGGTAGAAAGGTGAGGCTATTTGCTGCCCTGAAGATTTTCTGCCTCACAAACTTTATGTAGGGTCCCTATGAGTCAGAATTAGCTCAATGACAATAGGAGTGGTTTGGCTTGCTTTTAAGTTGGAACCCAATTCATAGCAGTGGTTTGATTTTGTTTAATTTGGACACACTGTGTTTTATTTGGGCCCTGCTGGTCGGGACGTTGGGAGCAATCTCATGATTCAGGCAAATGTAAATACTACCCACTCCATATGTAGATTAGACTACCCAGTCCTAGGTCCATACTCTACTCTGGAGAGTTCTGCTCAACCATTGTTTGCTTTTTTTCCCCTTGCCTGCTCTTGGACTTAAAGGCAGGGGCCACATATTCACAGGTGGGCTCACATCATCATTGCTTATTGTCTTCAACATTGATCTTTCTATTATTAAAATACAGATGAAACGTAGCACATCATTTGGAGAGAGGAGACATTGATGGAATGCTTTCCTGCATACTCTTTTGGGCTCTTCAGTCATTAACAACTTGTTTGTTTTATAAAGTTAAATGTATGGATGCATTTTGTTTTTATGTAAATGTATAATTATATATGAATTATTTATATAAGCTATATATGTAATTATTCTTATGTGGAAGACTTCCGTTATTTACATGTAGATAATGGTTTAATATAGCTAAGTTTAAGTAGCCATCATACTTATTCGCTCATAGAAGCCCTGTAGTCTGGTTGTTGAAACATTGCCACTGGGGAAGTTCGTCCAATGAACCGTCATTCTCTGACCTAACCTAGGGATTAGAGTTACCAAACTTACTTGCATACTTTTTTATTGACAGTGAAAGTCGTGAGGACAGTTCCAGTACACGGGCCATATCTACTCTCCTCTGGCTTCCTTCTTGCCGAGGGGTCGGCGTCAGACATGCTTACAGCTCCATCTGTTTTACTCACTCTGAGGGTTCCTCCCACAGCACGCTCTTTGTTGCTGGGTTGATAAAGTGATTGTAATGGAACCCATGGAAAATACAATTATAGGGGTTTATTAGGAAAGTTAATAGGTTATCACAAGTCCGGATTAGTAAACAGTAAAGATATAGTCATTGCTCTATGGCAACACGTTTCCTCAGCCAGCAACCAAGTCTCTCTTTGTTACAAAGTCTTTCAGACTTTCAGCCATGTGGCTCCTTGATCTCTGCTTGCATGGGCATCTGTCACTCTCTCACAGTCCCCTAGTCTCAGCTCGGCTACTCTTGGCCTGCCTCACAGTAACCCTGCCATTTCCAGTGCTTCGGGTCTCAGCCTCTGCCACTTTAAACAGATTTCAAACACGATCTTCCTATGGTCTTGCACTCTTTCTCTGCCTGAGATGGCTCTGAGACACAGAAGAATGGCTTTGATAGAGGTCCAGTTTTGTTTTCTAGCAGATCATATCCCCAAAGAACCTAGGTGTAGTGACAAGTCGCACACTCTAGGAGATTCTAACGATACACCCATCTTATCCTGTAACAGAGAATGATCTTAGGGATTATAGCCACAGACCTGGAGTCCAGATTTATAAAATAACACATAAGGAATTGTGGTTTTAAAGGCCTTATTAATTGATTGCATTTAAATAGTGCATGATTTGCTTCCAACTGTTTGCTTCCAACTGTTTGCTTCCAACTACTCGTCAACTGTTTTTATCTTTCCTGATACTGATACTTTTCTGTTCTGCCCTTCCCCCTGTCTCCTGTCCAGCAACTAGGGTTTCTGAAATGTGTGGCGATGCTCTCTGGGTTACAGACTGGGAAATGCTTGCTTCAGAGGTTGGGACTTATGTTCTTCTTCCATCTCTTAGCACGCTGCTGCTCCATATTGATATCACTACTCCCTTCAATCAAATCTCATTTCAAACACTCCCCCTGCAAATCATACTTCATCTCCCCCTTCATCCTCCCAGTACCTCTCCCATCTACCATGTATGCATGTATCAGACTATAAGTTTGACTCTCAAGACAAAATACCTATGGATTCACAGACAACCCTAGAAGGGATTACACTTTAGGGATGTGGAGGAGTATTCAACCCAAGCTAATACTGTACCTGGACTAAAATGTAAAGAATTAGCCATGAGTCAGATAAAGGGATATACAGACGTGTATGCATGCAGGGAGTGCTAATTGGCAAGCATATTTTATACACATGGCACACCATAGCAAAAACAACACTGTGGACTTCAAGATTTTTCAATTTGTCTTGTGTTTCCTCGCACACAGCAAGAGAGGCAGGCTGAGCGGGAGGAGGATGGAAAGTGAGAATTAGTATGACCAGAAAGGCCTTGACTAGTAGGTACTATTGGATTTGTTCTCGAAGCCAGGGTGTCTCAATTCAGACTTTGCATTTGCAATACAGGGAAGCTTTACAAAACTGTCTATTCATGCATCAGCCATCGATTCTGATTTAACTTGTCAGGGGAATAGCGTTTTTTTTTTTCTGTTTCTTCACTTCATAGGTGATTTAATATGCAGCCAGGGTCAAAATCACTGTTGGGTACCTTGAGAGTTTCGACAGGATCTATAGATAAAAAGATTTTTCAAAGCATGAAACCTGATGCAGACTTCCATTTTGGTAATGTTACTATTAAAGAAACCCAGAAGGTATCTGTACGTGCAGGACGGTGAGTTATCCCTGCCCAATCGCCATGCTTAGTGGTGACACAGACATATTTGGGGAAAGAATTAATAAATAAGGACCAGACAAAGTTCCTGACTCCAATGTTGATTAAGGGAGAAAGAGTGACAGGTATAGAACTCTAGAATTACCTTGAAAAAAAGTGAGTAGGCTTCTCAAGTCTCCAATCTGATCTCTTCCATTAAAATCTTAGTCTACGGGAGGTCTGGGACAGAGGCTAGCAGCCTGGGGATGGAATTAGGCAGGCCTAAGTTGTAATTTCTGCCACTTAGAAGTCATTTGATCTTAGGCAAGATATTTATTTCCTCTAGGTCCCAATTTTAAATATCTGTAAAATGGAGAGGAATATGACATCAATGAGGCAATGCATAAGAATCATTTATTACAGTATTTCAATCAAAGAGAGAACTTCGTAAGTGCTCATGGAAAAATAAGTGAAGATGTGTATGCATTTCTGGGTGATTCCCATCCCAAAGCCAATGCTATCAATCCAGGTGACACACCTATCTATCTCACTGCCATCCAGTGGATGCCGACTCACGGCAACCCTTCGGGACAGGGTGGAACTGCTCCTGTGGGTTTCAGAGACTGTCACTCTACGGGTGTATAATGTCTTCTTTCTACTGAAATTAACTCATAGTGACCCTCTATAAACTGGCCAAGGCTCTGTAACTCTTTAGTGGAACAGACTGCCTCCCTTGGCTAGCAGCCCCGAACATACCCAACAGTGCCACCAGGCTCTTCGCAGGGGATCGGTAGGGGGTTTTCTCTCTTTTTTGTTTGTTTTAGTGGTGTCTCACACCCACCCACCGGACAGACAAGCTTCACCTACAAAACCAGCATCATAGCCTAGGTTCAGTCTTTTTAAAATAAAGATTTTGGGAAAACAAATACAAATCTATAACTCAAGTGTCAACAAATTTCATTACAAGGTAACTACCTGGTGGGATATTTGGGGATTCAGAGCAGGAAGTTGTTCTGGCCACGGGCAGAACATAGTGGAGTTGCTCACCAACAGTCAGCAGCTCAGCAGCTTAGCGCAGCAGGTCCGGATGGGATGTTGAACTCAAGCGATGCAAGAAGTCAGGATCCACCAGGCTCAAGCTCAGGCAATACACCAGCAGTGGGTGAAGCAGGTCTCAAAGGAACCTCAAGCTCTACTGACATGATCCACAGGTTGGCTGTCCCACATTGCTCCCAAGTGGAGGCAGAGAACTAGCTAAAGAAGCCCATTTCTGGTCTGATCACCAGAGAGCAAGACAAAGGGTTGGGGCTTGCCGAGCCATTTCTCTCCTTCCCCTCAAATCAAACTGCGACCTTATTAATCCCACATGTTTCTATGGGCCAGGCTGGCACAATAAACCTACCTATGACACATTCTTTGATATAAAGTTCTTTCCTATACATACGTGAGTCTTCCTAGATTTGTCTCTAGTCTCCCTGGACTATCAGAGCTCTATGGAAGCAGTTTTCAACCTGTGGGGCACAACACCTTTGGGGGTCAAGCAACCCTTTCACAGGGGTCGCCTGATTCATAACAGTAGCAAAATTACAGTTATGAAGTAGCAATGAAAATACTGTTATGTTTTTTTACATGCCCCTCTCCCCCAGCTCAATACTGTTATGGTTAAGGGGTCACTACAACATGAGAAACTGTATTAAAGGGTCGTGGCATTAGGAAGGTTGACAACCACTGCTCTATGGCAATACTTTGTTATATAAGAATTAATAGCAAGGACTAATGGAAGATATCCATTTTCAACAGAAGATATCCCCAATGTGCAAGTCCTCCAAGATGCTACTCTGTTTTATTTCCCCCACCCCAGGCCTCCTTTGACTATATTCCTTCCCCTCCCTGTGCTCTGCAATTCACTGCCTTTTCTCACCGGGACTCCTGGAACTTTGAGGAAATGTCTCATGTGGTGGTGAGTGCTGTTCAGTAAAGATCCGAGGGTCAGGCAGAGGCAAGCCAAATGTATGGTCCAGAGCCAGAAGCCAAAAATATACACAAGCCACAGAGGGTTTTCTTGATTCTACCACATCTGTCGAGAAATAGAGGTCTAGCTTTCCCAGTGAGGTGAGGTGTCCCTCCCAAAAGATGTCTTAACTCGTAGCCTTTGCCAAGAGAAAAGTAAAGATGGCCCCAAGGAAACACAGAGTTTAGCCTGATTTACACCCCTATTAAAATGGGGTCTTAAAGATGCTCCCCAAAGAAATAAACAGTGTAACTTGGCCCACACCCTCCACCAAAGTCAGGTCTCAATCAACCCCACTCCAGTCAATCAGCACAATAAAGTCATTTTTTGGCTTCTGGCTCAGGACCCTGTATTGTAAAGAATGCCCTCCAAAATGGGACCATACTCACAGGTATAAAAAGTCCAGAACCATGATACATCATATAAGGAACCATGACTGTCAAGGCTATATTAATTGGCCCAAACTCAGGCCACCCCCTGGTTCTAGAAATTCACAAACTTCGACTGAGAGAAGATTATACCTTCTCTCCAGAAATAAGAATGTTAGGTTTTCCTGCTGCATAACTGTCATGGTGGCAAAACCAGTTCCCCGTCTGCCACAAGTCAAGCCTTTTTTGTCACATGCTGTTACACAATGTCTTCAGAACCTCTGGGTAGAAAGCTTGATGAACAGTCGGACCTGGTGGAACAAACTCCAAATGCACTATGAGTTGACATTTTCGTCCATTCAGGAAGTTGAAGGACATCCAGAATGAGATTTGTCATTAATCGACATTTCATATTTTTCGAAACTAGAAAACCACTCATACACTAGAGTCTTTCCCAAAGCACTGCCCTTGTAGGCTGTGTTCAACATCACAATGGTTTCTGTGGCATTTGTCCTGAGCAGGAAACGCAATTTCACAGTTGCCATCACAGAAAAGGACATTTAAGCAAAAATGCTTTTATGAAAAAGTTCATCATGACCAGAGAGAACCTTCCCAGGAGACACCACTTGACGTACCAACTCAGAGTTGCTCCCTGCTCACCTCTGGAAAAGTGCAGACTACGAAGGCTCCAGCCAGTGGAGGTCTTTTCCAGTTATTTTTGGGAGATTCCCCAAAGATAGCATTGGAGTGTGTGACAAGAAAGGCCTGATCTGTGGCAGACGGGGCCCTGGTTTTGCCACCACGACAGTGCACCTGCTTGTGCAGCCATCTCAGTGTGCGAAAATTTTGGGAAAAAAACAGCATGCCTCTCTTGCCCCACCCACCTTACTCACCTGACCTCGCTCCCTGTGACTTCTTTTTGTTTACACGAATTCAAAGGAACATGAAAGGACATCAATTTGGTGACATAGAGAGGTGACAATAAAACCAAGGGAGGTGCTGTTAGCCATCCAAACCAGATGAGTTTGAAAAATGTTTCCAAGAATGGAATTGCATATTTGATGAGTGTATTAAGTGTAGTGGAGAGTACTTTGAAGGTGATAAGGTTCTGTTGTAAAGAAAAATCAATTATTATATAGCTTTGGAGAAAAAAATCCCTTTTCTTTTTTTTCATATGTGTGTGTACCCCCTTCGTATACACACATATGCATATATATACATATACAATTTTAAAATTCATTCATATATTGAATCGTTGTCTATTATGAAAAGTGCAGCAATGAGCCTTGCTACTCAGATTTCTTTTTGCATTTCAGCTTTCAATCTGGGTATATACGTAGGATCGGCATTACTGGGTCATAGGGATGTCTATTTTTAACTTTTGATCAACTTCCAAACTGTTTTCTATATGACTGTGCCATCTTACCTTCCCATCAGCAATAGATATGGGTTCCAATTTCTCCAACCCTCGCTACTTGTTATTATTGTAAAAACTACTTATTATTATTTACTTACTATTACTGGCATTAGAATGCAGTTGAGAGGGTCCCAATTTCCCTGACCCCCATCAACACTGGTTTTTCTTGACTTACTTATTTTTATTCTCATTATGGCTGTGATTTGCAGCTGCCATCTACAAGGTCGGCAGTTTGAAATGACCGCCGGCCTCAGGAGAAAGACAGGGCTTTGTACTCCCGGGAACAGTTACGGCTCAGGAACCGCCGAGGCACTTACACTCTGTCTTAGGTCACTAGGAGTGGGCCTCGGAGCGATGTAAGGAATTTAAGGGCCAGAGGAGCTCCGATGAGGCTGTCAGATAAGCACTGGCCGGCCACACTGACAGGCTGGTGAGTCAAATCCACAGCAAGAATGTGCTACTATAAAGATGTACAGTCTAAGAAACCATCTAGAGCAGCGGTCTCAGCCTGTTTAGGGGTCCTAGGGCCCTTTCACAGAAGTTGCCTGATTCATAACAGTAGCAAAATTAGTTATGAAGTAGCAACAAAAATAATTTTATGGTTGGGGGGTCACCACCACATGAGGGACTGTATGCAAGGGTGCGGCATTAGGAAGGTTGAGAACCGCTGCTCTAGAGTGTAGCTATGAGTCACAATGAACAGTTTTTCTTGTTAATGGACCTCAGACCCACTTGTAACCTGAGGACTTAATTTGGAAAACACATGGTGTCTGAGGAAGTGGAAAACAATTGTATCAAGACTGCTGAATCATGGTCTGCCTCCATCAATGTCCTGTATGTTGAATTAAGATATGTATTATTCCAGCAAACCTGTGACTGATATTCCCAGGGATTATTATTGTAAATTCCCCCTGAAAATTAACCCCCATTATTTGTGTAGATAGTGCGCAGCGACAAAAGGATTGATTCTGGACAAGTGAATGATTTAGGTATTGTGATATGGAGTTAGCCTAGATTGGCCCAATATCCCTACCAGGGGCTAATCAATGACAGCATTAATAGAAGATCATTAAGCTGCAGGGGAATGATAAACTCTCTGTCATAAACTAACAAGGACAGTTTGAAAGGGAGCCAAAGACAGGTACACCCCCCATCCCCACCCCTGGACACACACACACACGCACACACAGATGGGTTTGGGGTTCACACTAAATCCTAGCTACATTTATGAACAATTAGTTCTTTCATCATGGCCTTGCTCCATGCTCGCCCTCAACAAGGGAACACAGAAATTGTGGATGCTGTAGCAAAATGTGGTGGTGAAATCAGAAGGCACCTGACTATCAGGTAAAGCAGCATCTGGGGTCTTGAAGCCTTGACTCGAAACAAGCAGCCATCCTAGTGAGATGTCAACTAAGTCTCCAGGGAAGAAGCACACCATCATCAGTCACCACAGGATGGAACAGCATAATCTCAAGTCAAAGGAGGGAATCGCATCAGCGCCTAAAAGACATTTGTGGGAATTCCATACCAAACAAGCTTCCAGGGATCTCTCTCCATCCAGTTGGCAGGAAAGCGGTCACTGGACAGAGCACATTGGAGAGAGGAATATAGATCAAAGGAATAACCCTGAATTAAATGGTTGAAACCTCGATTCCCATTCTGATGCAGTTGGACCTGATATGGTTCCAACATTTTCTTTATTTTTTTGTTTGTTCATATGAGGGTTTATCGCAGATGTGTTAAGTCATGGGGTGTTACCCTCTTGACTTTGTGTTATATTGTTTCCCCCGGTTTTCAGTATATGAAACCCAGGATTGATGGTCCCTAGGGAGAGCGAGTAGATCAAGGAATTTTTCCTGGGGGGTACAGTGCTGGTGGTAGTAAAAGGGAGACAATGCCAAGCAGTCCAGGAAGGAAAACAATGTTCAGAAACTGTGGTTGCAATTGAACAATACTGTTTGATATGATTGAACTATGTAATGATATATATATAGTAACTCCCAATTAAACAAATAATAAGGAAAATATGATAAACAGAGAAAAGATGGAAGTTTTCAAGGATTTCATTTTCTTTATATCCACAATCAACACTGAAAAGTGGCAGTTAAGTAATCAAATGACATACTCTATTGGGCAAATCTGCAAACAAACAAAAAAAAAACCTCTTTAAGGTATCAATTAGGACTAAGCTAAGCTCTCAATTGAGCACTAAGGTGTACCTGACCCGTGCTATCATATTTTCAGTAGCCTCTTACATGTAAATGCTAGACAAAGAATATGATAATAGACTGAAGAAGAACAGGTGCACTTGAATGAGGCTGTGGGCAAAGAAACTGAAATGACTACAGCAAGTCTAGCTAGGAAGGGCGCTATAGACAGAAAGCTTTTTAGACGCTCTACAATCCAAACCAAACGCATGTGCTTTGTCCACGGGCATGAATTAGGACCATGTGATCAGCACGGCCCCGGCCCTGGGGAAGGCCATCATGCTTGGTACGGTGGAGGGCGGTGGAGACTAAGAAGGCCTTCGGCAAGAAGGGCCGGCACAGTGGCTGCAACAATGGGCTCTGGCAGAGTAACAATCGTGAGGATGGTGCATGGACCTGGCAGAGTCTCATTCTGTTGTACAGAGAGATTACTGTGAGTCAAACCCGATTAGAAGGCATGTGGAAACAGCAACAGTGCCTACTGGGAGATCCAAATCAAAACCCTCAGTGTGTTATAACTGAATATATTAACAAGAATAATTCTTTAAAAGGCTCATGAAGGGACCCCGGCGAACAGTGGGTTGTTTACGCTCCATGCAGTGTCAGCAGTTCTGTCCTATCAGTCACTCTGAGGGAGTAAGATGAAGCTGTCTGCTCTGGATAAGAACTTACAGTCTCAGAGATCCTACGGACAGTTCTCTATGAGTCGGACTGACTTTGTTCTACAGGGCACTCTAAGTGGCTGGTGTCTGTGTAATGACTAATAATGTCGAGCATCTTTTCATGTGCTTGTTGACTATTTGAGTATGCTCTTTGGTGAGCTCTCGGTTAAATATCTTTGCTTGGTTTTTTTAATGGCTCTTGTTTGTCTTTTTGTTGTTAACTGGTAGAAGTTACATTTATACAGTAAAATATGTGCAATCTGGAACCTGTTATGAGGTGTAAACCTCTCGGAGAAATAAAATTCAAATGTTTTTCTCCAATAAAGAAAGAGAAAAAAGGAGAAGTAAAGACAGAAAAGTGGTGAAGCTGTACTGCATAAAAGTGATAAAGTTGTGAGACTCTAGATTTCAAGGTCATTTCTTGAGTTTCAGCTCTCACTAGTTTCCCTGCATTCTGGGGAGTAGGCCTTTATCTCATATATTGTTCCCCTACAGTGTTTCCCAATCTGTAAGTTGTGTTTCCATTTTCTGCAAGAATAAGTTTAATTGTAGTTAGAAGATATTCAATATATGTACATTTTGTATAGATGTGTATGTATATATATGTGCTTGTGTATACACATACATACATATATAGATAAATATCTACTAAGGATATATAAACAGGAGCGCTGGTAGTGAAGTGGCTATAAGTTGGGTAGATAACCACACACTCAGCAGTCCAAACTACCAGCCACACCTCAGGAGAAAGATGGGGCGCTCTACCTCAGTAAAGTGTGACAGCCTAGGACACTCAAGGGGCAGTGCTACCCTGTCACTATCAGTCAGAATTGGCTTGATGACAGTGGAAATACAATATATATACACATTTGTATTTCAATGTAATATAAAAATTACAAAGTAAAAGTTAGCATTTTTCCTTCAGGTACCAGTTTGATTGGCACTTCGTGCACGTATCAGACAGCGCAATGGTTATAACCCAGCAAGAGGAGTTGTTGCACTCTGGCAGAAAGGGATGCACATGGCGTCCAAGTAGAAAGGAGGGGAAGAATATTAAAATAAAACTGTACATTTAAAAAATAATGGAAAATAAAACACAATAAGGCGATGATAGTGGGAGAACAGGGAGGGGATAGTTTATGGCTTCACAGGAAAGGAAGAGAGAGACCAGACCTCATTCTGGAGCACCAAGCCTTGAGGGCAACCTTCTGGCATGGAGAACATGGCATTAACAGAGAGGACTGTGGGGCTGGCCCCAAGCTGAGCTATGTCAACCCCTTCCCAGGAAGTATGTGTTACAGAGGACAGCACGGAAGATATAGGCTGGGGAGAGTGGCCGGCCTGTGCTGACCATACAGGAGCAAACAAGGTAGGGGAGAAAGAGAGAGAGAGAGAGAGAGAGAGAGAGAGAGAGAGAGAGAGAGAGAGAGAGAGAGAGAGAGAGAGGAGAGAGGAGAGAGGGGAGAGGGGGGAGAGAGGAGAGAGAGGAGAGAGAGGAGAGAGAGAGAGAGAGAGAGAGAGAGAGAGAGAGAGAGAGAGAGAGAGAGAGAGAGAGAGAGAGAGAGAGAGAGAGGAGAGAGAGAGAAAGAAGAAGAAGAAGGAGGAGGAGGAGGAGGAGGAGGAGGAGGAAGTGGGAGGAGGGAGGAGGAGAAGGAGAAGAGAGAGAGAAAAAAAAAAACCTCATCATGGCCCACCAAAAATCGAGGACAACATTCCTGTTCAGAGCAGCCAATGCACAGAGAGGACCATAGGGCTCGACTGATATGAGACATGATGTCCCCTCACTGGTCCACAGTGCCATGGGGACAACACTGGAAAGAGTGTAGGAAGTGTGTCCACTCTGACACGCCCTACCCCCTACCCCCAAAGTGGGGCAAATCATGAAGGGAACACAACAAAGCGGCCAGGGGACAAAGTCACGACATCCCCGAGGAATCCTGAAAATAGACTTCTGACTCATGGGGCAGTACTTAGGATATCATCAGACCTGGTTGGAAGACATCCATAAAAGCCAGCAGATAGACCTGGAACTATTTATAGGCCTTAAACATTTTTTTCATGTCTATCTGTGTAAGATAGGCAGGGTAAAAAATCCCGAGGAGAAAACCATGGGACTGGCAGTTCCAGGGAGACTTGGGAGAGGAGGAGGAGACAGGGTGAAGGGAGTAGGTAGCCAACAAACTCAAGAACAAAGGAACAACAAGGGATCTAAAATCAACAGTGAGAAGGATGGGGATGGATCAATGTTAATGTAGCCGAGAAGAATTTCTAAGAGCTGAATGCAGGGTGAACATGAAAGTGGGACATGAGGAAAGTAATAGGAAATAGAGGAAAGAACTAGGAGGCAAAATCTATATATAGAGGTATAAATAACAGCATGTACATATGTAAATATACTAATATATGATAGGGCCGTTGGTCGATGTACATATATTTGTGTGTTAAAGCATTAAGGTAGCAGATGAACTTTGGACCTCTACTCAAGCCTTCCCTCAACAAAAGAACAGTGTGTTCTAATAACCTGGAACTATGTGATACTTACCTTCCTGACACAACTGTTGAAGACAAAATGGGTACATAAGCAAATGTGGTGAAGTAAGCTGATGATGCCCTGCTATTACATGATACTGGGTCTAGGTTTTTAAAAGGTTTGAAGATAAACAAGCAGCCATCTAGCAGGGAAGCAACAAAGCCTACATGGAAGAAGCACACCAGCCTGTGTGCTAATGAGGTGTTGACCGAATCAGGTACCAGAATATTCAAAACAAACAATTATATCGATGTGAAGGAGAGGGTTCAGAGTGGAGACCCAAAGTCCATTTGTCGATAACTGGACATTCCCTCACAGACCCTCACAGAAGGGTTCCTCAGAAGGGATGATTCATCCAGGGTGCAGCATAGCACTGACAAAACATCACTCCTCTAGTTCTCTGACGCGTCCTCCTTCCATTATCATGACCCAAGTTCTACCTCACAAATCTGGTTAGACCAGAATATGTACATAGGTACAGATAGGATCTTGGGACACATGGAATCCAGAAACAGTAACGGGAGTAGCAAGGCTATGAGGGTATGTACAGGGTAGGTGGGGCAAGAGATGAAGGGGAACTGATAGCAATATTGGATGTATAACCTTCAGAGGGGGATGAATAACAGAAATGTGGGTAAAGAGACACAGTGATGGTGTTCGATATGAAAAAAGTTAAAATAATATATAATTTATTCATGTAATTGATTCATGGATTGTTATTATATATAATATCTGTAAGATCCCCCAATAAAATGCTTTTTAAAAAGTGAAATCTCTTTTTTTAAATAGCTTAATTAGCACTTCACTCACATGTCATACAATTCACCAATTCAATCATATCAAGGAGTTGTGCAGTTGTCACCATATTAAATTCTAGAACACTTTCTTCTTCCTTGTACTCATTGTTATTCATGTAATTTTTTTGTAATTCTGGAAAAATATATACAGCAGAACATTTTCCAATTCCATAACTTCTACTGGTATAATTCAGTGCCATTTATTATGTTCCTCGTGTTGTACAACCTTTATTGATAATTCTCTCCAAATTGTTCCACTAACCATTATCATAAAGTCAATGTCCCTTAGGCAAAAACTCTTCCTCTGTCACCTATGGTAACCATAGGTCAAGTGGCTTGATCTTAATCCATGAACTATAGTAAAAGCACTGTCAGACAAACTGAGCTTGGAATGAGAGATGTGACATCAATAGTAATAAAAACATGCTTCTTTAATGAGAGGTGACATTAATAATAATAAAAAATTGAAAACATTTTATAGCATTTCAATCTATCTTTATGATATCTATTAATACTTATCTGGGCATCAGCAGGTTTTCAAATAAACGCCACTGACCAGAATGTCTTCTGAATCTTATTATACTACATTATGACTCCCCTTTTCCACTAGAATCATAAGGCAGATAAATAACTGATTTAGGAACACACAGCAGCTGCTATCAACTTTTCCTTGTGACTTCATTAACATTTTATCTCAAAGGGTTTCCACAGCACCGATAGAGAAGCATTTATTACAGCAGGGCGCAGAGGATGGGGTTAGGGAGTCTAGATGTCACTAAGGAGTCACTCTGTGTCTCAGTTTTTTATCTATACAATGAGATTCTCAGTGCCTGTCCTGGCTGTCGCAATTTCAAGTGAATCAAGTTAGTTAAGTGATGTGAGAGGAATTTTGGAAACTGCAACATATAAGATTTGATTATTTTGCAACAATCTGTATGTCTAAGAAATACACGAGTTTAATAACATACTGATATCAAACGGAATAAAAGTCAATAGAGTCAATTCAGAATGATCATGGGATTTGAATCTCCATTCTGAGCCAGAGCAGGTTTATGACTTCTGATTGTGATAGAAGTATATAAAACAAAATATTTGACATTTCACTGTACAATTCAGTGTTTATCAGTTACATTCATCATGTTAAGCAACAATGAACACTGTCTGCTTCCAACTGTTTTATCAGTTTTATAGAAACTCCGTGACCCTTTAGCAGTACCTCCCCTTTACTTCCTCCCTCTCACGTCTGATAACCACCGAGCACTATTTTTATATGTTTGCCAATGCTAGATATAAGTGTGGGATTATACAATGTCTATAAGCTTGTGATGGATTCAGTGTTTCACGGTTCATGTGTGTTGTACTATTTACTAGATATCCCCTGGCAATGGCCACATGGACCAGAGGCACACTGCTGCTGAAACAGGTGGCCTTGCAGATGTCATTTCTAAAAAATTGTGGGTATGGGGAATTGCTGAGTGTCGTCCAGTTCAAATGGATTTGTGAGTACACAGATCATTAACCCAACCAATATGTTGACTTTCCTAGAATTTACTTTGCTGTATGTAGAGGGCTGCAGGTTGGGCTGCTAACCACAAGTTCACCAGTTTGAAATCACCAGCGGCTCCGTGGGAAAAAGATGAGACCTTCTACTCTCATATAGATTTAGTCTCAAAATCCCACCAGGGCAGTTCTACTCAGTCCTATTAGAGTGACACCATGAGTTGGAATCAACTGAAGAGCAGTGAGCACATTAGATTTAAATAGGAAGCATACTACACATCAAATGTTACCAGCATGCCAAAGATGTTACTTCCTATGAAACTTGATGTCAAGGATTTTCATATTCAGGAAAACTATATTCTGATAACTGTTATATTTTTAAGGGCCTTTGGAAATTTCTCAAAAAGGACAAGCAATTTTTTAACACTGTGTAATTGAAACGCAACTCCGGTCTTACTTGAAGTATTATTCCTTTAAAGAAGCTTTAAAATATGCACCATGTGTTAAATAGACTGCTACTGCACGATGGCATTCGGCAGCACAGCTATTCTCCAAGTAACGTAATTAAAATGTTGACTTATTTTAAATGGTCTGCTTGCTCCATTGTGTATCCCTTTGATTATTAATAAAAATGTTAAATTATGGGAATGCTTTATGCACTTACAGATTAAGTACATTTATTAAATGGCACAATTGTTCTCTGTGTGCCCTGGTGTGAAGGAAATAGTTCTGAATCTTTGCTTAAGAATAATATGCCAAAGGGAACTCAACTCATGTTATTCCTCATCCAAGAACACTTGCTTTTAATTAATATAATAAATATCCCTAACAAATATCTTAATGAGATAATTTAAATAACTATAATGCCTGAAAAGCAATATTCATGTCTTCTAAATATGATAAATTCAAATTATGCTTAAATTGAAGCTTATGCATTTTAAAATGTAGCATATTTAACAAACGCAAGAAACAACTGTACTATACAAATTACTAGAAAAACATATAAAAGGCAGGTGTTTCTTACATATTTATATATTTGGGTATAAGCTGAAATAAATAGCAGCCGAGGCACCTAATTTTACCACAAAAACTGCATTAAAATATGCTTGCAAACTAGGCTTATACACAAGTAATTATGGTAATTTACTTAGTTATAGCTGTGATGCATGCTGTATCTGTTCACCAGAACTCAGTAAATTGCTCACTCAATAAATATGGCTGAAAACATCACTTCATCGAGAAGAAATACTGCATTTCAGAAATTAATTAAAAGATATTCCTTATATATTTGATTGAAAAATTATTTTAGAAAGTGGCTTCGCTTAGCAGCATGATTTTATGAGGATGATTCCACCAAGGATTCTACAGAGGGATTCTCATCAAACAAAAGAAAAGAAGAAAGCTGTAGAACAGAATTTCAAAATCACATGCATTTCAGACTTCCTGGGTCAGGAAGACTGGACCCTGACACTGTTGCCCTGAGATACCCTTAAACTTTGAACCAAAAATATCCCCTGACTTCTTAAAACCAAAGAAAGGATCAATTTCACTGGTAAAAAGAGTATCTTTTGTTTTTTATTCTTTTTTAAGTGAGTAATATTATTTCAGATTTAATACACATATCATTTGAAATTTCATCACATCCAGTAGAATATACAAATGCTACCACAATCAGTTTCCAAACATTCTTTTTCTACATGGACTCCTCGCCATTGTCTCCCTTTTACCCCCCCACCCCCACTACTGTAACCCACTTCCCCAAGCCCCTTATTCTACTGGCTGTCCATCTGGGTCAGTGGTTCTCAACCTTCCTAAGGCCGCAATCCTTTAATACAGTTCCTCACATTGTAATGATCCCCAAACCATAAAATTATTTTTGTTGCTACTTTATTACTGTAATTTTGCTACTGTTATGAATCGGCTGACCCCTGTGAAAGGGTCATTCGACCCCCAAAGGGGTCGGGACCCACATATTGAGAACCACTGCTCTAGGTTCATCAATCCTAAGTGTCATATACCCAGACCAGAAAATCCATAATGGTCTTTTAAGAACTATCTATTTGCGTCAAATTAATAATAGCAACTTGTAATATTAAATAGGAACCATTAAGGGCAGTGCATTTATGTTATTAGGGAGGGACAAGTCAGAAAAAGAGGGAGAGAAAAATCACATTAAATACTGCAATTAATGTCTCAAAATGGTATATGTTAAATAGGCTTACACTTTACTGTGATATATATCTCAACACAATATTCTTTTGAACAAAGACTGATTATGCAAGCTGTTAACAAGGAACAAACGTGAACTTTGCAACTCATATGGGTCAAAGTAGTTACGTGCCCAGGTGGATCAGATGGGCAGAGACAGCTAGCAAAGCCGCAGGAAAGGGGGTATTCCATCAGCTGCTTTACTTGTTGGAGCCTTTGCTTGGATGGTGGAAAACAACAACAACAACAACAATAGGTGACAAACTTTGCATCGGAAATAGCCTCTTCTAGGGAGTTGTCAAGATTACCTTCAAATTACTGCTTATGTGACTGGAAAAATGGTCCACATGACAGAAATATTTCTCATGTGATGGATGCAATGATCCATTGATTTGAATAATGCTCTGTCTCCAATAAAGTCATTATCATAACATTTGAACTTCAACTGTGATGGTAAAGGTTATGTGTCAGTTTGATTCTCAATGGTTCCACATGTATGCAATCATCTGGTATCATGTCTTATGAGAAGAATGAATATATGAAGAAAAGTCAGAGTATTGCTAAAATATCACAGAAATTTTTATTAAAGGCACTAAAATGTGATGTTATTATTTCTCAACATATCCTCCATCTAGGTTTACAAACTGCTAAGTGCACGTTTCCACCTCTCTAAGCGCTCCCTGAAGAATTCTATGTTCTTTACTGTCATGACAAAGCAGCAATTGGGCATCTTTAGAGATTCAAACAGTGCTCCTGTGAGATGCTCTTAGGGCTTAGGTAACAAAGCAAGTCAAGAAGGCAATACTGGGAAGTGGGTATGGTTGCTCAGAATTCTCCTAGGAGGGCAGGTGCAGTATCACGAGGGGGAAATACCAATGCAATTTTCTTAGCTGCTTTTTCTCAGCAATGCAGTTATAAATCCTCTTCTTCGTAAGTCTCTGTGATTAGCACTGTCCTTTGAGAAAACAGATCAAGAGGATACTTTCGGAATTCCAAAAACAGCTGCCATAATCTTCTGTGCTGATCTCTCTGTTTTAAAGCAGGTCACCCAGCACCCGCTGGTTTGGCTGGATGTTTTTGAGGCACCCTAGTGCTACTGACAAGTGTATGACTGAGGAAACTTACTGCCATGTATAGATTATAAGAACTTGTTGAAAAAAACTGCACATGGGAACTAGAACTCTAGTGGCAATGTTTTTTCATTTGCTCTTCTAATGTAGTCACCGCCATGATGGGATTTGCTATGAGCAGTCATCAGTTGAAGGGGAGTTTCCTTGAGGGTGCAGCCTGCTTCCAATATATATGAAGGTTCTGGTGATTGATTGATTGATTCATCTATCTATCTATCTATCTATCTATCTATCTATCTATCTATCTATCTATCTATCTATCTATCTATTGCTTATCTTGCAATTGACTTTTGACCTCTGGTTTTATTGACATAAGCCAGTATTCTACCATACTGCCTCCTAATCTTGGGATGAGTTAGCTTTAAAAAAAAATTTTTTTTATCAAGTCATAATCCAGACTGAAGGCTGCAATCCCTGATCGCCATCAGCAAATGCTTCAAGTCTTCATTTCTCAGTAAGCAAGGTTAATAATCCTTCCTCCAATAATGGCAACTTCTTCTTACCTAATTCTTTTTCATATAATACAGCTTTTCTGATGATTTACTCAGCATACAGATTAAGTAAATATGGTGACAAGATACACATCTTTATGAATTTTAAAACATGCAGTCCTCCCTTGTTCTGTTCACACAACTGCCTCTTGACCCATGGGCAGATTCTGCATGAGCATAATCAAGTATTCTGAAATGTTCATCCTTTTCAAGGCAATCCCTTTTGTTATGGTGCACACAGTTGAATGTCTTGTACAGTCAATAAAGCATAAGGAAACGCCTTTCCCACCTTCTTTGAAAATCCACCAGATGGCAGCAATAATATCCTTTGTTCCATGTCTTCTTCTGAGTCCGGCAGGAACCTCTGGAACCTATGGAAGGTCCCTGTCAATGTACCACTCCAAAATTTCACTTGTACGTGACTTTAATGAGAGTGTTCTCTAATTTTAAACTGTTGGGTCACCTTTCTCTGAAAGGGGTAAAAACACTGATCTCTTCCAGCCAACTGGCCAAGTAGCTGTCTTCCAAATGCCCTGCCATAGATGAACGAGAGCTTCCAATGCTTCTTCAGCTTGCTGAACATTTCTATTGGTAGTCTGCCAATTTATGCAGCCTTGGTTTGGGCTATTGCTTCCTAGGCAGCTTGGAATTCATCCTTCAGTTACCATTGGTTCTCGTTTCTTGGTTCTTGATCATATGCTACCTCTTGCTTTGGATAAATGTCAGCTAGTTCTTTTTGGTATAGTGACTGTGTTTTTTCAAACTTCCTTTGCTGGTTCTTGCATCATACAACATTTTGTCCATAGAAACTTTGAGCATTGTGAATCAAGGCTCAGAATTTTTCTTTGGCTATTTCAGTTTAAGATATGTTCAGCATGTTTTTCTATCTCTACATCTCTGCACATTTCTATGATAATATTTTGCTTTGTCTTCTCAAGCAGTCCTTTGAACATTGCTATTTAGCTTTCATTTCATCTTTTTTTCCATTTGCCTTAGCTACTTTGTAATTAAAGCAAGTGTCAGTGTCTCTTCTGTCATCTGTTTTTCTTTTCTTTCTTTTTTGTCTTTTTCTTCCCCTAGGTAATTGCGTTTAATGATAGAGTTGCAACGAGAGACTGCTAAAAGAGGGAAACAAGAAGGAAGCTTAAAATTTCTGATAAACATATATGATAGTGGGGTCATGCTCTGAAAATAAAAACAACTAAAAACACACATATGAAATCACACAAACAAAGAATCTATTTAAGAATGTAATGGGTTCTGGGAAATGTACACAATAAAATGAGTAAAGAATTTTACTTAATATGAAACCCGGGTGGCTACCTGAGTTAAGTGTTGGGTTCAAACTCACCAGTACCTCTGTGGGGAAAAAATGAGGCCGTCTGCTCACAAAAATGAGGCCGTCTGCTCACAGAGCAGGTCCACTATATCCTATAGGACTTCTTATGAATCTGAGTCTGAATCAACTTGAGTCTGAATCAACTTGATGGTAATGGATTTTTTTAAATTAGTATGTTATTGCTAAGCATTTGCCTGTACTGTATGTCCACGACAGAGCTACCTAATCTCTCTGAGCCTATTTAACGTGTATCTTGCAGAATCTGACTACGGCCTTGGCGAGTGTAGTGGTTACCTGTGGTTACTATGGGGCTGGTAACCACAAGCTAGTCCGTGAGAGAAAGATGAGGCTTGATATTCCCATAAAGATTTACAGTCTCAGCAACCCACAGGGCAGTTCTTTGTTTTCATTTCCTCTCGTTAAAGCATAAATTCTATCCTTTTCTTCTTGTCTTTGTAATAACCTTTTTGCTTTCTTTATGAACGATGCTCTTGATGTGATCCCACTCCTTACCAGGTCTCCCCTCATTAGTGTTCAAAGCACAGGATGAGACTACAAAGACGAAATAGGCTGTCTACTTCAGAGGATCAGCTGCTGAAAACTTTCTGGAGCGCGTTGATCACGGTTACAGTTAGGCCTATCAGGTTGTTTCTGACTCACAGCAACATTATGTATAACAGTCCAAAATACTGCCCAGGCTGCACTACCCTCAAAGTAGTTCTGTTTGAGCCCACTGGTTCAAACCATCTGGCTGGTGGTTTTCGTCTTATCACTGACTGTTTACCGAGCACAATGTTCTTCTCTAAGGACTGCCCCTTCTAATAACATGCCCAAAGCAGCATGTGACATAAAGAATCATACATCACTGCTATGCACAGGAGCTAACCAGATGAAAGGCAGAGGAATCAAGCAGACTTCATCCATAAAAAGAGAAGACAGAGAAGTTCAATAGCATCAGCATTTGAATTTGGAACAGATCATCAGCTGCTCATCTGCAAGTTGCAGCACAGTGAATTATTTATGGAGGAGGTCAGATGTCCCTTCACAGGTTGAAGTTAAATCTGAAGACAATTAAAATAAGTCCACAAGAGCCAAAAAACCACCTAGATTATATGTTGCTCAAATTGATGTAACTAGTATATGAACCACCAGCAGAGTCAAGAATAGACTCAATGCACAGGACACGAATTACAAAGGTCAGAGTGTGGGCTGACATAAAGAGCATCATACATGTAAATTCAAAAAGCCATTAAAAAGACAGGAAAGCAAGGAAAAACAAAAATGGATGTAGGAAGAGACTCTGTAATTTGCTTGTGAATATGGAGAATTTGAAACCACTGGGTGAAAATGATGAAATAAAAGAGTTGCATAGAAATTTTCAAAGAGCAGCTCAAGAAGACACCGTAAGTAGTTAAGTGAAGTGAGAGATGACCCAGTGTTAGAAAACAAAGAGATGACTGAGTGGAACAGCCCTGATTCCAAAAGAGCTAGGGACGACATTTAAGCTCTAAATTGCAAGACTGAAGGATTTTATGGACAAAATGTTGAACAATGCAGGAAGCCTCTAAAGAATATAGTAGGAATATATAGAGTCAAAAAAGAATTGCAAGAGCTAGTATACAAACCATTCATCCATTCCAAGAGCCAGTATACGAACAAGTACTGAAGAACAAAGTCAAAGCTTCAATGAAAACATTGGCCAAAAAGATGGCTCCAGCAACTGACAGACTATCAACCGAAATATTTCAACAAACTGATACAGCACTAGAAGGACTGATGGCAAGAAAGTTGGAAGACGACCTGGCCAATCCTCTGGAAAAGACCCACAGTGGTACCCATTCCAAAGAAAGGCGAGCCAACACAATTCAGAAATGAGTGAATGATACACATATACAAAATTTTACTGACAATGATTAAAATATGGTTGCAACAGTGCATTGACAAGGAGTTGTTAGAAATACAAGCTGTATTCAGAAGAGCACGTGGAACATGGAATTTTATTGTTGGCTGATGTCGGGTGGATTTTTGATACAAACAGAATACCAGAAATATGTTTACTTGTTTTGTATTTGTTATACAAAGGCATCTAACAGTTGAGATCATAACACACTGTGGATGATATTGCCAAGATTAAGAATTCCAGGACATTTCATTGTGCTTATAGACAATCAGTAGTGCTGTGAGCTCAGTGGTGATCCTGACGAGTTTCACTTCAGGAAAGGTTCTGTGGCAGGGCTGCATCTGCTCATGTTACTTTTGCAATCTGTAGACAGAATAAGTAATTGGAAGAGCAGGATAATATGAGGAAAAATGCAGCATCAGGACCGCAGAAAGATTAATAGCGAAATATGCATAGGACACAACCTCCCTTGCTGAAAGAGAAGAGGTCTTGAAACACCTATTAATAAGGGTTAATGGCTACAGTCCCCGGTATGGATTATTCCTCAACCTAAAGAAAACAGCACTTCTCACCACTGCACCAGTAAGCAACCTCCTGGCACACTGAGACAAAGGCCATCCAGGGGTTCAATCTGCGTGGATCAACAATCAATACCATGGAAGCATCAGTAAAAAAAAAAAAAAATCAAACCATGTCCTTTGTTGGTCAAATCTGCTGCAAAAGACCCTTTTAAATATTAAAAAGCAAAGACGTGACTTTGAAGATGATACTTGCTTGATCCAAGAAATGGTATTTTTTAATAACCCCAGATGAATGGAAAAACTGGACAACTAAATTAGGAAGACTGAAGAAAATGGATGCATTTGAATTTTGATGACGGAAAAAAATATTGACTATGCCATGAACATATTCTGCAAGAATAAAGAGATTTGTCGCAGAGGTACAGCTCAAAGACTCCAGAGATGTAATGACAATCAGACTTCTTTTCGTACTCTTTGAACATTTTATCAGGAAGAACTAGTCCCTGGAGAAGGGCATTAGTAAACCACTTACTTGTCTTTAATTTACCGTTCTCATAACCATAGTGAAAATAGAGAATCTTAAAGTTATTTATTTATTCAGGACAGTTGTGTGATGTTTAAATGAAATCATTTAAAAAACTATTTAGCATATTCCCACATACAGGAAGGGCTCAAAAAACATTAGTTGTTAAAAACAACAGCAACAAAAACGTTAGTTGTTATCAGAAAGTCAGCAAGGACTGTTATTTGAAAGGGGCTTTGAAACCAGTAGGATGTGCATTGCAGTAGGGATATCAATTTATGACCTTGGGAATGTTTTTTTATCATTTCATCTACATAATAACTATATGATATCTACAACAGAAGGATAATGTGAGGGCTAAATCAAACAATATAAGCAATGTATGTACCTCTAAATCTACTGCACATCAAACAATGGATACATATTTATCAGTATCATGACCATCACCATTGCCCACACCCCTCGCTTTTCTATTAGCATACATGCTCTTCTTGCTGAGTTGAAAATATAATAGGAAGGCATATGCGACAATCCACAAAAACTTGCAGACAAGATTTGAAACATTTCCATTAGGAAATATGTACATTTGAGCAAATTTTTTCTTTTCTTTTTCCCTTTGTTTCTAACTATTTACTTTCCTCTTAAAGAAAGTTAATACACTTACTTTTTTCCCTTTGAATGGGACTTGCACATCGAAATTTTACAGTACTTAGCTTAATAAAAATTAAGAATAAAGATAATTCATAATTCTACCACTCTGTAATTATCACTTACATTGCACTGTACATTGCTCATATTTTTCTAGTCATTTGTTTGTTTTTGAAGGAATGAAGTTTCAGACAGTTGTCTTCTATAATGAACATACTGTTCAACCTTTCATTCAGCCAATAGGGAAAGCATTGTGAAGGGTCACTGTCTTATTTCTAGATCTAGGCGATAAAATGTACAGCAAGATAATCTCAGTGCCTAAGCCAGATTCAATTATTTTGAAGCCTTAATTAACATAATCTTCCACTCTTTCCCCAATACTGTCTTTCAGGGGAAAAACAGACTTAATAAAATAATAAGAAAAAAGAAGGGCTTATTCTTGAGAAAGAAGTTCATGGTCACATAGATGTAGTATAATTACATAATCTCTTTAATAAAACCAACATCACTCTCTCAAAGATATCTAATAGTCTATAATTTAATTAAGCTGAACTAACTCTAATTAAGCATAATCCAATTGACAGAATACGCTATTTCTTGGATATTTCAGTCAACGATTGTGTAGCCTCACCAGAATGAGAAACTCGTTAAAAAAGGGGGTCGTCTCTAACATAACTAATCCTTTAAGTTTATTTTCTGAGACTCTTATTATTTCATTCTCTACTCTTTGAACAGAACCTAATTTGTATCCTGACAAATATATTCATGAGCTATAAACCCCAAACTAAATTTACTGCCATGGAGATGATTGCGGCCCATAGTATTCCTCCAGAGAAGATCAGAACTGCTCCCGCGGCTTCACATATACACACACACACACACACACACACACACACACACACACACACACACACACACACATATATATATATCTTGAATTCACAACACACAATTTCATTCTAACCCATGCTTTGAGTTTAAGTCTTACTGGAGAGAAGACATCGCTTCAGTAGTTCACAGAGAGATAAAAGTCTGGACCTCGAGCAAACCTTAAACAAACAAACAAACAAACTCCTTGCCATCGTGACCCACAGCAACCCGACTGGGCCAGTGCAGATTTCCTTGTGGGTTTCTGAGACTGTAAGTCTTTACAGGGCTAGAAAGCC
This sequence comes from Tenrec ecaudatus, assembly GCF_050624435.1. Taxonomy (NCBI): domain Eukaryota; kingdom Metazoa; phylum Chordata; class Mammalia; order Afrosoricida; family Tenrecidae; genus Tenrec; species Tenrec ecaudatus. The sequence continues at coordinate 96,346,274 of NC_134536.1, forward strand.
TCTTCTTCCTCCCAGGAGCCATAGTGTTCAATAGCGTTTTCACTGTGAGTCAGTAAAATTGTCTCACATATTGTTCACAGTCTTTCAAGGTATGTAATACAGATGTTGCAGGTTTGTATTTCAAACAAAGGAACAGATTCAGAGATAGTAAATGGTCTTTTTTCTAAGGCCACAAAGCTCTGAAATTGCAGAATTAGAACAACATTCTTGTTTTTGCTCTTGTTAAACTGAGCAACCTCAGGCAAGTCACCGAAACTTCTTGGGGTTCTCTAACAACCATAAGACACAGAGATCAGTCTAGATGATTTCCAATGTCTTTGCAGCTCTATAGGGCCCGCGATGGAGTAGTGTTTTTATATATTGGGCTGCTAACCGCCAGATCAGCAGTTCAAACCCACCAGCTACTCCGCAGGAGAAAGGCTTATAGATGCACAGCCTCAGAAACTCATGGGCAGTGCTACTCTGTCCATAGGTTTCGATGAGTCAGAAGTTACAAGATAGAAGTGAGTTTGGTTTGATTGTGGCTCCTTGATTTTACGATGGACATTAATACCCCTGATATTGATATATTACAAAACGTTACTTTGTTGGGATAACCTGTCTTATTGGCTTTCTTGATCTTTTTTTGGGTACATGAACTGTTCTCCATGTATGGTTTCTAAATGTAACTGAAAGTTGGACACCGAATAAGGAAGACGGAAGAAGAGTTGATGCGTTTGAATTGTGGTGCTGGAGAACAACATGGAAAGTGCCATGGACTGCTGAAAGAACAAACAAATCTGTCTTAGAAGAAGTTAAGGGCAAAGTACTCTTTAGAGGCAAGGATGGCGAGATTTTGGCTTTGGACATGTTGTCAAGAGAGACCAGTCCCTGGCGAAGGGCATCGTGCCTAGTAAAGAAGAGGGGCAGTGAATCAGAGGACAGCCCTCAGAGAGATGGACTGACACACTGCTGCAACAGTGGCCTTAAACACAGGAACAGTTGTGCTGATGGCACAGGACCAGTGTGTCCTACTCTGTTTTGCTTCGGGTCACTATGGGTTGGAACGAACTCGAAGGCACCGAACCACAAAAGCAGCAGTGGACACGAGCTACTTGAACGGAATCCACGAGGTCAGAGTCAGCAAACTAAAACTAAGAAATCATTGGTCTTTTCATAGTCTTGATATTTGCACTGATGACGCAAAAGCAGCAGTGGAAACACTTGTGAATTCTTGGCACCAAATCAAAGCAATGAATGTCAGCACACTGTGCCAGATGTCGTTGTTTTCTTCTCTTCGAGCACTGTGGTGCAGACAACACTAAAACAGTAAGTCACCCATTTCACTATCTTGATGGAACTCTAAATTTATTAATTTTATCAAAATAGCAATCCTCAGCAACATAATTTTGAAATTCTATTTAACACAAAGGGAAGTACCTCTAACACACATTTGCAATATGTTGAAATAAGATGTTTTCCTTAAGAAAAAATGACTCCAGCTATTGTTTGAGTTGCAAGATGACCAACCTGTTTTTACATGGAAATAGCTAACAGGTAATTATGGTTATTCAGACCGGGGAAATAAATGAAGTGAGACTCTCATTTCAAGGTAACCAAAAAGCATTTGTTGCCAGTGATTTAAAAAAATGTTGCTTTCAAAACAAAAACAGGAATTATAAGAAAAATATCTTTTACCTAAAGTTTGATTAAAACGGAAACAACCCCCCCCAGAAAACCTCCAACCTTATCGCGCCATCAGCTTGATTCCTATTCAAAGCAACACTTTAGGGAAGAGTAGAACTGCCCCTTGGGGCTCTTAATCTTTATGCAAACAGAATGTCTCATCTTTCTCTGGTGCGTAGAGCAACTGGCAGTTCTGAACTGAAGGTAACAGCCCAGGTGTAAGCCACTCTGCTGTCAAGGCTGTGAGTCTGACAGTTTTCCAATATTGAAAGACTCATCTTAGGAGGACAGTGATGGTAGTAATAACTCTGTTTTCTTCTCCTTCCCTCTCTCTCCTTTGCATACTTCTATCCTTCCATCTTTTCCCCCTCCTCTTTCTTTTTGATTTTGTTTAATGACTTGTAACAAATTTTGGAAAATATGCATAATTCAGTGAATCAGTATTTTCCAAATGATCAATATACCTTTTTATAGGTAATTGATTCATTCAAAATAAAATATAGACCAATGGTTTTTAAGAGAATAAATTGTTCACTGTTTTGTTCCAAAATCAGGGGACCCCAGGAACCAACACACCTGGTGTTTCTATTTTTGGTTCATGTTCTTCCCCATATCTACACAGTTGATTTCTGTTTCCTGTGCCACTGTAGTATACTCTTTTTTTAAGGACTTTCAAATTTTGTGTAAAACCCATTGTTGTCAAGTAGATTTCAACTGACAAAGAGTAATAAAAATGTGTGGAACTGGGCTGAATTCTAACACAGATATACAGAAATCTATATATGTCACACTTCAAGGAAAAATACACATTGTTGTTATCTAGGTTTAGATGGATATTTCAGATATTAAGGAGATTCAATCTCTTTTCTGGAGGATAGAAATGCTTTCTACACAATCTCCACTTGGAACCCATAACAGCCCAGTCCCCCACGGTCGTTTAGCTCAGCTCATGGACCATACTGTTTAGATTCTTATGGGCTTTAGGTTTTGGTAATTCTCTAAGAATGGGACTCTCTTACTTATTTGAATCTCTAATCTTGTGTAGAGTGTTTAGATAGTCAATTCTATTTTAAAAATTGTTTTCAATGACCATTTATATTTCATCAACTTATATTTGTTTGTTAAAATATCCCATTGAGATTTTGGTAAGAGCTTACACAGCATGCTAGTTTTCATTTCATAATCTTCACAAAAATTGTCTAGTGGCATCTTTTACATTTGTCACATTGTGTTAGCATGCGATTGATTCATTTCCTGTACTCTCGTGCCCCTGTCGCCTGATCAGCTTTGTTTCTGAGTTCCTTTTGATCTTTTTACCCTACATACATAGTTTTTAAGTAGACACTGATCTTAGGGCAATAGCTTTTACTTTGTATGTCATGCTACTATTTTGCACATGGGTAATCATGGAACAGAGGCTCGGTTCTAGGTTTAAAGAGTGCTTTAGGACAATAGTTGCAGGGAGTCCTTGTTCTTTACTATTCGAGTTGGTGTGGGTTTTTAAACTATTATAAGGATTTGAGTTCTGCCCCATGTTTGTCTCAGAATGTATCCAGACCCACAGCTGTGATCCCCATCAGAATCCCAGTGGTGGTGGCAGGAAACAAGTCTCAAGGTAGATGAGGTCATGGCTCAGGCACAATTTTTTCTTTTCTGAATACTTGGTTGATTGCATTTTTATTCGTGTGCTACTGGCAAGTAGAGATCAGTATCTTAGATGGCTGCTTGCCATCTGTTATGACCCCCAATGCTATTCATTAGGATGCAGATCATGACTTCGGTGGACTATGTTATGCCAATTTATTGAGTTGTCTACAAGATTATGACCTACGCTCTCCAACCCTGAAATCTAATCATGGACGGTGTTTGCTTATATCTGAGGACTATCTGTATTTGTGCCTTCAATGAATATAGGTGCTTGTACCCACAAATTTTTAGTTACAAAGACACTTCTATCTGTTCTTCCCTACGGATTCACTTGGACATAGTTATATACCTATATACCTATGAGCCTTTGTGGTCAACATAATTCCTACTTAGTATATTTTAAGTTATATTTGAAATGGAATGTGTCTCTAGATCAGTAAAGATCTAATTTCATGCCATGTCACTATTTGACTATATTATTATTTCTCTTTTTAAGTCTTTGCTTAATATCAAGCCCTTTAAAAGATAAAATAGAATCCATAATAAAGTTAATTATCTTTTCAGATTCATAACTATTATTTGTACATGCTTTAGATAAAGATGGAAGTATGATTAGTTAGCTTCCAACAAATTCTTCCATTGTTTTGTGTTTCAATATAAGATGTATTTATCATTAAACATTTATAGACAATGAATGTTTATGCAAACAATGTCTCAAATGTTAATGTAATATTGGGTAAAACAGCAATTCCACCAAAGTTTTATTTTGGGGGGGGATTAAACATGCATTGACTGAGAATTCATGGAGTTGTCCTATACTGCTAAGGAGAGTCACATGAAATGAGCACTCTTGTATTTCAAGCACCACTAAGCCTCCATGTGATGGACTACAGCCCTAACATCACCAATTTTCCTTCATAAAATTCTTGGGTGTTCTGATTTTTTCCTATTCATATTCTTTGGGCATCTAAGCATTTTCTAGGACCTATACAATGAAAAAAAAAGAAATTAATACTCACATGCAAAGCCATAGGCCATAGTTTAATATCCAAGAAAGCACGAGCAGCATATAGAGTATGATTCAGTTCCCATCAGTGCGTTCTTCTCATAGATCTCAGATGCATGCCTGACCATCGATACCGTTAGCTGGCCTGCCATGCTTACCTACTGTCCCACTCTCACTCGCACCTAGTCCTTTCCTTTTAATGACGTGTCAGATTTCTCAGCCACCAAAATTTTTATGTACTGGTAAATGTTTTGGGACTTGTTCTTATGTTAAAATTAGGTACTTGTGATGTAGCACTACATAAATCTGAATGCATTAAATAATATCAAGTCATATCACTGTAGCAATTGTGTGTATATAACCATTGAAAATACTCACTGATAGACCTATTGATTTGGAGAGGATACAAAACATCTCCCATCACAAGTATTACATGTGCCTCAGCCCCAGGATACTTAGCCTTATACTCATTCATTTCATGGTAGAAGCTTAATAAATGCCATTAAACTAGTAATGATGGACAACATCATAGTTCTAAAGGAAGCTATAGTTTATACTCAAAAAGTGTGGTTAATAAGTGAAAATTGAAATGCCAAAGTATTGTATTGTAAATTGCACTGCAAATCATAAGATAGAGCTGAGACTACCTTCTGCTTCTTTGATCTTATTCAAACTGGATTCCTCACTAACTCTAGCAACTCCAATGCCTCCTTAAGAGTCAAAGCAGAGACCACCTTGTTGGCAGGATGGTTGGGAATGTAGTAGAAGACCTGAGTGTGTAGTTCCACAATCACTGAGCTCATCTTCCCGGGGGTCTCAGCAGAGGTGAAGCCTTCTTGCCAATAGTAGGGACTTTGATAAGGCACATTCATACTGTCCTTTCTTGTTTAATATTTTAAAAAGTCCAATCTTTAATTTTTCTACATTTGTTAAGGCACTATGAGCAGCACTGTTGTAGATATTGAGTAAAGTATTAAGCACCTGTCTCTTGAGTTTCTTTTTATTACCGTTTATGTAATGCAGTTATCTTAAATGATTCCAGTGTGCTGGGGACGAATCAGCTAAAGCCCCCAGGAAGACTTCTGTGTATTAATCAATTGCAATGAACTTCATACTTATTCTGAGACTCACAGCTCTAAGGGCTCTTACTCTCCAGTCTTGAACTGCGAACTTGCACACTCCGAATGAATGTTCCTTCTCTCGTTTTATTTTACTAACGTCACACTTGTCCTCTACTGTTGTAACTTGCCATCTAGTCAGTTTGACCCTACGTACACGGAACACAATACTTCCCAGTCCCGTGCCCTCCTCACCAGGTTTTTATGCTTACACACCCGGCTGCAGCCACGGTGTCAATCTGTCTTATCGCGAGTCTTGTTCTTTTTGGCTGCCCCTCCACTTTTCCAAGCATGATGTCCTTCTCCTCCAGGGGCTGTCTTTTCTGACAACATGACCAAAGTATGCAAGATGAAGTCTTGCCATCCTTGCCTCTAAGGAACACTCTGGCCCTTCTTCAACACAGACTTCTTTGCACTTCTGGCAGTCCATGGTACTTTCCATCTTCACCAGCATCATAATTCAAACACACCAATTCTTCTTCAGTTTTCTTATTCAATGTCTACCTTTCACATCCACACGAGGCCACTGAAAATACCATGACGTGGGTCAGTCATACCTTAGTCTTCCAATGTAACATTCTTGCTTTCCAATGACTTTAAGGAGGTCTTGTGCAGAAAACTTAACCATGGCGATATGTTGTCTGACCTCTTCAGTGCTGCTTCCATGAGCACTGATTGTGGATCCAAGCAAGGTGAGATCCTTGACAGCTTCAATCCTCTCTCTATTTATCATGGTGTTAATTATTGGTCAAGTTGTGAGGGTTTGTTTTCTTTATATTGAATTGTAATACATCTTTATATGAAACTGTAATCCTTTATGCTAAGGCTGCAATCCTTGGTTTTCCTCAGCAAGTGCTTCAAGTCTTCTTCACTTTTGACAAGCAAAGTTGCATCATCTGCGTATTGCAGGTTGTTAATACGCCTCCCTCCATGCCTGGTGCCACATTCTTCTTCAGATAATCTAGCTTCTCTGATTACTTGCTGAGTATAAAGACTGAGTAACTACGATGAGAGGATACAAGGCTGACACACACCTTTCCTAATTTTAAACCAGGCAGTGTTTCCTTGTTCGGTGAGCACAACTGCCTCTGGATCCATGTACAAGTTCCTCATTCTTTTCAAGGCTGTCCATCTTTTGCTATGATCCATACAGACTAATGTCTTGGCATAGCAATAAAACAAAAGTAAACATCGTCTGGTATTCTCTGCTTTCATCCAAGATCCATCAGCAGTGACGTCCCTTGGTCCATGTTCTCTTCTGAATCTGGCCTACCCTTCTAGCAGTAATAAAAGGGTTCCTTCAATGCACTGCTACAACTGTTGTTGGATGATCTTCAGCAACATTTAACTTTTATGTGATCTTAATGATTGTGCTCTATGGTTGGAGCATGCTCCTGTGTCACATTTCTTTGGAAGGGACACAAGTGTGGATCTTTCTCAGTACGTTTACCAAGTTGTTGTCTTCCAGTTGTCCTGGCATAGACAAGCGAGTGCTTGCAGGGTGTCATCAGCTTGGTGCAGTATTTTAATCGGTGACCGTCAACGCTTGGGGGCTTGCTTTTAGCTAATGCCTTCAGTGCAGCTTGGCCCTTTCTTCAGTGCCACTGACTCTAGATCAGATGCTGCCCCCTGCAGTGGCGGGATGCCATTTAGTTCTTGTTGGTACATTCACTGTGCAGTCTGTCCGTCTTCTTCTGATGCTTCCTGCATCAGTCAGTACTTTTCCATAGTGACTTTCAATGTTGCTACTCGAGACGTGGATTTTGCTTTTAGTTCTCTCAGTTTAAAATATGCTGGGCATGTTCTCTTTGTTTTTCTAATTCTAGGTCTTTGCACATTTCACTATAATATTTCTTCTTCTTTTTAATTATACACTTTTACTGGGGCTCTTATATCTCTTATCACAATCCATACAATTATTCATTGTGTCAAGCACATTTGTACATAGGCTGCCATCATCATTTTCAAAGCATTTTCTTTCTACTTGAGCCCTTGATATCAGCTCCTCATTTTCCCTTCCCCCCCACCCGCCCTCCCTCATGAACCCTTGATAAATTATTAATTATAATTTTCATACCTTAAATCATCCTCTGTCACCCTTCACCCAATTTTCTGTTGTTTGTCACCCTGGGAGGGGGTTATATGTTGAGCCTTGTGATCGATTCTCCCTTTCCCCCCACCCCCTTCCAACTTCCCCTTATTCTCCTGGTATCTCTATTCTCATTGTTGCCCCTAGAGGGGGTTTATCTGTCCTGGGTTCCCTGTGTTGCAGGATCTTATCTGTAGCAGTGTGTATGTTCTGGTCTACTCAGATTTGTAAGGTAGAATTGAGGTCATGGTAGTGTGGGGAAGAGAGCATTAAGGAACTAGAGGAAAGTTGTCTGTTTCGTTGGTGCTGTACTGCACCCTAACTGGCTCACCTCTTCCTTGTGACCTTTCTGTGAGGGGATGTCTACTTGTGTACAGATGGGCTTTGGGTCTCCACTCCATGCCCCACCCCCCAGTCACATTGGGTATGATTTTGTTCTGGGTCTTACATGCCTGATACCTGATCCCATCGAAACTCATGACCACACAAGCTGGTGTGCTTCTTCCACATGGGCTTTGTAGCTTCTCAGCTATATGACTGCTTGTTTATCTTCAAGCCTTTAAGACCCCAGATGGTATTCTTTTGGTAGCTGGGCACCATCAGCTTTCTTCACCATATTTTCTTATGCACCCATTTTGTCTTCAGAGATCATGTCGGGAAAGTGAACATCACAGAATGACAGAATATTACAACAAAGTGTTCTTGTGTTGAGGGAGTACTTGAGTTGAGGACCAATGTCCTTCTAAAACCTTAATTCTTAACATATAGATATACATAGATCTATTCCCTTCTCATTACATATAAATATATTTACATGTGCACATGCTTGTATTTAGACTTCTATAAATGTCCTTGGCCTCCTGTTTTTTCCCTCTATTTCCTTTTCCTTTCCTCTTGTCTCATCATCATGTTAGGCCTTTATTCAGGTTTAGTAATTCCTCCCTGCAACATTGCCCTTGGTTAAGCCCCACTAGGCATCCTATGCCCTTCTCTCCATTGACTTTAGTTAACTTGTTGTTCCCTTGTCCCTGGGTTGGCTTCCCCCCACCCCCCTTTCTCCCACCTCTCCTCCTGTATCCCCTAGGAAATATCAGTCCTGTTCTTATCATCTCTGAATTGTTTATCCTGCCTATCTAATCTAGATAGACATGCAGAGGCATGGATAATGCCAGCACCAGGTAAAGCCAAACAAAACAAAACAGGAAGTCAAAACCAACAAAACAACAACAAAAAGAAAGCCACTGACAAAAATGGAAAAGCCTATAAACAGTTCCAGGCCTGTTTGTTGGCCTTTATGAGTGTTTTCCAGTGGAGTCTGATGGGGTGCCACACTCTGTCTCCAAAGTCTATTTTTGGTATTCCCTGGGAATTTCATCACTTTGCTCCCCTTGCAGCTCTGTTGCATGCCTTCAGTGTTTCGCCCAAATGTGATAGGGTCAGACAGGGCATAGTTCCCACAGTGTCTGCAACGTTGTCCCCGTAACACTATAGTTCAGTGAGGTACAGCATGTCTCATGGTGGGGCGGGCCCAATGGTCCTCTCTGTGCATTGGCTGCTCTGAGCAGGAATATCATCTTCGAAACTTGGTGGGCCAGGACATGTTTCCCTCCCTCTCCATCTCTCTTCGCTTCTCCTGTGTGCTCTCTATTGGCTCCCTGGTATGTGCCAGTATGTTGTATTCATGTTTTGGTGCATCAGCTTGCAGCCTGGTCTCTCTGCCTTCCCTGTGGAGACATAATCAATACCCTCCCCTTGGGTGGGTTAGTGCCCTGCTCCCCCCACCCCCCACCCATGCCTTTTTCATTTTGTCTTTTCCAGCTTCCCTTTGAAAATTTCTGTTCAGTTCTGTGACTTTATCATTTCTTCTGTGTGTTTTAGCTACTACTCTATGATTAAGATCAAGGTTTTTTTCCTCTTTTGTCTTTTTTTTTTATTAGGGGCTCATACAACTCTTATCACAATTCATACATATGCATACATCAATTGTATAAAGCACATCTGTACATTCTTTGCCCTAATCATTTTGAAAGCATTTGCTCTCCACTTAAGCCCTTTGTATCAAGTCCTCTTTTTTATCCTCCCTCCCCACTCCCCCCTCTCTCATGAGCCCTTGATAATTTATAATTTATTATTTTGTCATATCTTGCCCTGTCTGGCATCTCCTTTCACCCCCTTTTCTGTTGTCTACCCCCCAGGGAGGAGGTCACATGGAGATCCTTGTAATCGGTTCCCCCTTTCCAACCCACTCACCCTCTACTCTCCCAGTATCACCCCTCACACCCCTGGTCCTGAAGGTATCATCCACCCTGGATTCCCTGTGCCTCCAGCTCCTATATCCACCAGTGTACAACCTCTGCTCTGCTCTATCCAGCTTGCAAGGCAGAATTCGGATCATGGCAATGGGTGAGGGGGCAGGGGGAGGGCGGGAGGAAGCATTTGGGAACTGGAGGAGAGCTGTATTCTTCATTGGTGCTACATTGCACCCTGACTGACTCATCTCCTGCCCTAGACCCCTCTGTGAGGGGATCTCCAGTGGCCAACAAATGGGCTTTGGGTCTCCACTCTGCTTGTGACATCTTTGGTCTCCTCTTTTTTCCTGTCTCTTTGGATAGAGGTATAAACATAGCAGTGTGAGTATAGAAATACATTAATCCACAAAAAATAGAGGTATTGGCCCTTGTACATATATTTATACAGCAATACACTGAGGCAGGGGATGGACTTTGAGCCTCTTCTCACACCCTCCCTCAATACAGTAACACTTTTTTCTAACCAATCTGCAGTCCGAGATGTTCACCTTCCTGACAGACGAAACAGGTGTATAAGCAAATGTGGCCAAGAGGGTGGATGGTGCCCGACTATTAAAAGATATAGCATCTGGGGTCTTAAAGGCTTGAAGTTACACAAACCACCATTCAGCAGTGAAGCAACAAATCCACATGGAAGAAGCACACTGCTGGTGCGATCATGAGGAGTCATAGGGGCCAGGTAATAGGCATCAGTAGACACCTAGCAAACAAAAAACATATTGTTGATAATGAAGGGGGCTGGAGCAGAGATCCAAAGCCCATCTGTAGATAGTGGAAAAATCTCTCCACAGAGGGGCCACAGGGAAGGGATGACTCACCAGGGTGCAGTAAAGCATCAATGAAACACACTATATTCCTCTGGTTCCTTGAGGCTTCCTCACCTCCCCCACCCCATTTCCATGACCCCAGTGCTGCTTCCTAGTTCAGACTAGACCGGAACATGCACACAGGTATAGAAAGGAATGGGAGTTCATGATACACAGAATCCAGGACTGGGAATGGTGATTCTGGAAGGGTAAGAGGAAGAGGAGAAGAGGAAGGGAGAAAGGGAAAACCGATTGCAATGACTGATACATAACCATACACCCCTCTCCAGGGGGAAGAACAACAGATAGCATGGGGGAAGGGAGACAGCGGTCAGTGTGAGATGAAAATAATAACAATGTACAACCTATGTGGGTGGTATGAGGGTGGGAGGGGAGCAAAAAGAAGAGCTGGTACCAAGGACTCAATAGAAAGGAAATGTCTAGACGAGAATGAGGACAACATATGTACAAATATCCCTGCTTCAACTGATGTATGGAACGTAATAAGAGTTGTACGAACCCCCAATAAAATGATTTTTTTAATTAAAAACTTTTTGTATTCTGTAAGTATGATGTTCTTGATGTCATTCCACAGCTCCGTTAATATTTAATGATAAAATTTGTTCTTTAAATTTGAGTGGCATATACTAAAAGGCATATTTTGGGTTGTATGAACTTATTTTATTTCTTCAATTACAACCTAAACTTACATATGAACAACTGATTGCTTATTCCACACTTGCCCTCTGGCCTGGTCCATTGGAATTCGGTGTCCTCCATCGAGGACTCCACATGCGCAGTCACCTTCCGTGTTGATGGAAGGGGGTCTGCGATGAAGATCATGTTGATGGAAGGGGGTCTGTGATGAAGATTGTGTTGATGGAAGGGGGTCTGTGATGAAGATCATGTTGATGGAAGGGGGTCTGTGATGAAGATCGTGTTGATGGAAGGGGGTCTGTGATGAAGATCGTGTTGATGAAAGGGGGTCTGTGATGAAGATCGTGTTGATGAAAAGGGGGTCTGTGATGAAGATCGTGTTGATGGAAGGGGGTCTGTGATGAAGATCGTGTTGATGAAAGGGGGTCTGTGATGAAGATGCCGTTGGCTTTGCACAATTCTACCACGCAATCGCCAATTTCGCCTCCGTTGCAGGGCCATCTTTCAGCTACTGTTCCTTCTGCAGCTTCCAACTTCTGGATTCCGACTACCAGTACTTTTTGATGCTTCGTGATTGTATGTTTGAACATCCAATCAGATCGAACATGTTGTTAAGGCCTTTTCAATTTCTGCATCACTAACTTTAGTGGCTAGCGCATAAATGTAAATACGGATGGCATCGCCTGGATCTCCTCGTATAAGGACAGACATTATAACCGACAGCATTGTACTTCAGGACAGGCCTCCTCGGAATGTCCTGCATGTTGATGAATGCAACTCTAGTCCTCTTGACTGTGTCATTCCAAAATGGTAAGTCACATGATTTTCTGATTTAAACTGACCCCGACCAGGACCTTTATATATTACAACTTCCATTTCCCTAGATTCCAAGTGCATCCCAAGCTCCAATGACTAATTGATATTTTCAGATGTTTCTTCTCACTTTGAGTCTGCCCCATCAGAGAAGAAGGGTCCCCAGAGGCTTTAGTAAGACAAGCTTTATTTCAGCCACATCACGATGGGTTGCTCCACTCTGGGAAGGCAGCTCTTCCTCAGTCATATTCTGAATGCTTTCCAACTTAAGGGGTTCATCGTCTGGCACTATCTCTGACAATGTTCTGCTTCTGTTCCTTAAGATTTCAGTAACTGACAATGTTCTGCTGCTGTCTATAGGGATTTCAGTGCCAAATTAGTCTGAAGTGAACAGCTTTTCCTGGCTGTAGAGTCTGGTTTTAATCTGGAAGCTCCACTGAAACCTGTTCAGTGCTGGTATTTAAAATACTAGTGACACAACTTTTAGCATCAGAGCAATACCCAAGACACCACAGTGTAACAAACAGCCCAGGTAGGCCCTGTCACTACACTAATTACCTTTTTAATAAAATATATGTACATGCATGATCTCATACCTTCTCAGAAGAGTATGGAAAATCCATGATTAGATATGTGTCTGAAATTATACTACATAGGAATTCAAAGACTTGATTAGTAGGTAAAATGAAAATGGTGGGGAAATACAAACTCCAGTGTTCTTTTCTTACCAGTTTTTCCCTCATTCTCAAAGAATCAGAGCTTAGAAAACAGGTGGCTTATCTTTCATGGTGAGTGAAGAGGGTTGCTTCCTTATAATTTAAAGTAACATTTTTCATCCAATCAATTAAACATTTCAAATGTTTTAAACATTTAAAAATAGGTGACAGATAAATGAAGAAGATATAAGCCTCAAAACATTTAAAGAAAAAAAAAGAGTAAATAGGATTGAATTACAATTGTTTGACATAAAATGTGCTAACACCTACTATACATAGATCAGGGAAGAGATGGTTTCCCTGCCCTCAACGACGAAAGGAGACTTAATAGAACGTGTTAGGGTTTAATTGCATGAGAAAATTATTTGAAACAAATAAAATTTTTACTTGCTGCAGGGATCCAGAGCAAGACAACCAGGCAAAGATATACGAGTGAACTACACTTCGGATTTTTTCATAACACTGAAATGATTCTGATGACTCCTTTCAATGCCTGAGCGCCCTCACTGTGACAGCCATTAGCACTGCACTAACACATTTTCAGTCATACAGGTGGAAAAAGTAAGAATTAATCATATTTAATTGACATTTTATTGCAGCATGGCCAAATACAGAGGGACTAATTGGCATTATTTTCTGCACATACTAAAATTCCTCTTAAATTAGTAATAATCTAAGACACAGAATTATTGTGACAGCAACTGGATACCTGTTTCTTCCACAACTGTTTGATCTCGTATATAATGATTCCATGCACCATTTCAGAAATTCTAGAGAAAGAACATTTTCTGTTTTCTACTTATTACTCACTAAAATAAAGAATGTTACCCCATTCTTTTAACTGTGCTAGTAAAGCACAAAACCCTTAAATGTGGAGAACAGAAATTTGTTGAAAATGACCAATTTCCTCCACTTACTAAGAATCAGCTAATCACTAAAGAGAAAAGGGAACCCTGAGGAAGAGGCTGTTTAAGCTGGATGGAGAAATAGAATCATACAATCCATGATTGGATAAATAGAATCATACAATCCATGGGTGGAGAAATAGAATCATACAATCCATGGGTGCAGAAATAGAATCATACAATCCATGGGTGGAGAAACAGAATCATACAATCCATGAGTGGAGAAAAAGAATCACATAATCCAGGAGTACTGATGCTGTGTATGTGGCAAGACATAGGAATGTTCTTTCCACGTGGCAATGTTGGGTACCTGTTTTCCTGTGAACCCAGCAAAGCATTCTGCCCAAGGATTTAAGGCAAACTTGATATCAAGATCCAGAGAAAATCAAAAGGCACAGATGTCATAACTTGCTCTCCAGCAGAAGAGTGAAGCTTTTTAAAAATGGTATCTAAGTATACAAAGATAAGGGCAGGGACAACCTACAGGGGCATTTGGGAACAAACCCTAGTCAGGTCCAATAATAATCTTTTTATTAAAAGATGCAAAGCAAACAAAATACAAATCCTATGAGAGAAACTGAGAGTGAAACAAAAAGGAACAGAACCCTATTGAAAAGGAGGAAGTAGATGATTGTTAAAATGAGTTATTAAGTGAATCAGAGTAGACAAAGCGAATATACATTGATATGTTCAGTGGCATGATACGTATGGCCTCCTCCCTGGAGGATGGACAGCAGAGAAGAGGGCAGGGGGAAATGTTGGACAGTGTAACATATGACCAAATAATAATTATTTATGAATTATGAAGGGTTCATGAGGGAGCAGGGAGGGAGGGGAAATGAACAGCCGATATTAAGGGCTCAAGTAGAGGGAAAATGTTTTGAGAATGATAATGGCAACAAATGTACATATGTGCTTGACACAATGGATGGATGTATGGATTGTGATGAGAATTGTACGAGCACCCAATAAAATGATTTAAAGAAAAAAATCTAAGTGCCACTGAATTAAAAACACCTCAGTAATCAATAGACATTTTTAAATGCCTCAAATTTAGAGAAATTAATGTTTAAAATAAGTGACTGTGTTTCTAATCATCACAATCAGATTAATAAAATGCCTCATATAAAAAAGAAATAATACATGAACATAACAAAAAGTTGAAATGATATAAAAGATAAAAAGACAGACACAGAATTGTAAGAAACATAAAAAGTGTGAAGAAAATTAGAATGTAGTGAAATCAGAAAAGAATGATAAAATAACTGAAATTCTAATGCAAACACAAAATGAACTCACTGCCCTTTAGTTGGATCTGACTCATAGTAACCCTATATAGGATTGCTAGGCTTTGTAAACTAAGATGTCACTGATAACATACATAGTAATATTATATGTATATGACAGTAAATACAGTGTGGTATGTCTGTTGTATAATTTAGATTTTTTAATAATAAACATATACCCACTGCTATTGTCAATTTCAGCACATAGGCGTGCTATGTGGCAGAGTAGAATGGGCCCCATGGGTTTCCAATGTTGCCATCTATGTTCATGTGTGCTGTCACAGCTGTCTCTTACAGATGGAGCCAAGCACTTTAATAACTGTCCCACTGGGACTCCTTTACCAAATGTCTCTCACGGAGGCGGAGTTGATTCTGACTCACAGGGACGCTAGGATACAGTAGAACCAGCCGTAAGGGTTTCTGAGACTGTGAATCTGTACAGGAGTAGGAAGCCTCATCTTGGCTAATGGTTTTAAACTGCTGTCCTTTTGGTTAGCAGCCCATACTTTACCCACTATGAGACCATGGCTCCCTACCAAATGCCTAGTTTCTGCTTATTTATTAAGTATTTTTATTTACTCCAAAATTTTAAAAAATATGTGCAGTGAAGACCACTGAAGTGGTTAAAAAACAAACAAACTTCTCTAGCCCTCCACTATGGGGAAAATTAACCACAGTGCACTTGTGCATTGCTAGAAGGCTTCTGTTAGGTTTTACAGGTTGTGAGAGATGTTTTTCTGTGACTCTTCGATGCAGATGGAGAGCTTCTTTCTGCTTGCAGATATAAAATTAAACAGAAATCCCAAATCTAAATTTTAAGTCACTTAGTTATCACCAAAATACTCAAGGGAATGATTAATATTATGGTTCACAAAGTTAAGAATAGTGACTGTGTCAACGAGATGACCCGCAAAAACAAACTCACGAGTTATTCCAACAAGCATCCATAATGCTGCTGTGCTCTGTGTGGACATTGCTCTGTGTGACCCTTGAAACTAAACCGGTAACATGGCCAGATAATTGAACCTGCTGAGGGGTGAGCACCCATACACCACAGGTTGAACTGGGTGACTTGCTCAGATTTTGAGTCAACTTCGTGAGGACAACAAAACCTACACTTACCACTAAAAATGATTACATGTGACTGCGTAAGTAGGATAAGAGGATCAGAAGTCACTTTCTAAAGCCCCTAAGCTAGTTAGCAGTGGAGCTTTAGAGCCCAGGTTGCCAACTTCAACTATGTACTTGCTTCACACCATCTGACTCATTCTACTATACGTAAGCAAGTCAGGATCAAATCAGTGATTAGTTAAAAAGGTGGGTCAATCATTTTTAAGATGAAAATAATCATAAATTTTCATATCATCAGCACTGGCATGACCTTTTCCAGAAAGGTTTGTGAAATTAGAACAAAGTAGCTACTAAAATATTATTCACAAATATTTGGTTAGATTTCTCCTTGATTCGGTTCTTCTAATGCAGGCCCATTACTAAAAGTAACATTTAATGAAAATACCATATGCATAAGGAGCATTATGCAAACTAAATATTTTATTGATGGGCAAAAATTTTACATTTGAAATAAAATAAAACAAAATACCTTGTTATTTACCCAGGATTAATATTTTCTTCAGTAAAATGATCTAAGAAGAAACTATACTGCAGAACTCTTATGACCTGGTTTTGTTTTAAATAGCACTAACGTCATTCAACCATAAAGCATTTATCTGAAATAAACACAATATCCAAAACTGCAAAGTAAGGCTTTGTGTTTCTTTTTTAAAAATTCACATCCAGCTATTCTACAATTTATGCTAGTTAATTTTGTGAATCTCAGCCTTGAAACAGATGAAAATGAGATGTGCTTTGTCTCTTGAATTCTTCAGGTTTATAGTTTTTTGTTATGTTTTCTACTCCCTTCTTATTACAAGACCTTTTGCTAATTGCTCCTTTTATTTTGGAGTCTCTCAATCTTGGATTGATTCCATATAATTTTGGATTTCTTTGTGAAGAAAATTTAGTTTTACAACTATTCAAGGATAAATTTAACTGAAATTATGTATGGAAACCCATGAACAGGATTCCATGAACTGCCTCCCTAAATTGAGTCTTGCGATGTTTGCCTTTGGGGACTAAAGATCAGCACCGTTTAGAGACTTCTTCTCTATTGAAACCATTATTCCATATCTTATATATCTTTGGTATAAAAAATCTTTACAGTTTGAGACATCGATGTGATGTTTTTACCTAGTTGAACATTGAGAAAATGCTAAAAAAATGAGCTGGCAAATTCCTTCTATCTTCTGGAAGAAATGGAATAGAATTGGTAATATTTATTCTTTATATATTTGGTAGAATTCACATAGTTAATTTATTATTTTTTAATTTTACATAATTTGGGCTTACTGCCTCTTGCTTTTTCAGTTTCTTAGATGACTCAGACCTCTGTTCATTACTAGCATGAATATTTACTGCTAAAAATGTCCTTAGACTCCCTTTCTTAGGTGTATCCCAGAGACTTTGATGTCACATCTTCTTTTAGTTGAATATATTTTCTAATTTCTTCAGAGACTTAATCTTTGATCCACAGGTTTATAAATATGCTGTTGAATTTCCAAATGTCAATTTTTATAGATACCTTTCTGTTACAATTATTGGCTAAATTAGCTGTGGTTAAGAGAACAGCCTCTGTATTATTTCAGATCTTGCTAGGATCTGTCTTATAGTTCAAAAAAAGGTTGGCCTTAGTGACTATCTCTCATGCATTTGAAATCACTCTGTATTTTGCTAATGTTAGGCCATGTGTTCTAGAAATGAAAAGTAGGTAAAACTATTTCTTCAGCTTTTATAGCTCATGCTTGATTTACTTTATAATTATGCTATTACTGAGGACCAGTTTCCAAACCTTCTCCTCTAATCGTGGATTTACACATTTCTTTGAGTAGTGTTAATCTGTTTTATCCCGGGTATTTTGGAACTGGGGGTATTTTTCAGGGGCACACAGTGGACCTTTTGGTCCTTATGTAATGTCTTTTCTTTATTCCTAATGACTTTTCTCATTAAGGAGATCTATTTTTGCTTATAAAAACAGACATTCCAGCTTTACCTGCTTTAATGTTTGTACAATATGCATTTTTTCAATTCCTCTACTTTTCGCTTAAAGTTTCTTACCATAAAGCTGTTTTTAAAAATTGCAGTATTACTATTGCAGCTGCTGTTTTTAAGTCACTTGAACTTGATGTGCTTACTGCTCAGACTGGATTTACTTCTGCCATTGTTTGTGTGTGGCTGTCCCTTCTTTAGCCTCACCCTCTTCGAGTGCCCCTTCCCCAGCTTCTTTGAGTCACTAATTAGCTTTAATCTGCCATTTTAATTGTTATTATTAGTTTTTAAAAGACGTTTTTTTAAATTCTAGTTGTTTGTTGTAGATATTTTTCTAAATTTTATGAGTATGTTTAGAGTTAATATATTTCATTTCAAATAGAAGACTTAATACTATGCAAACATCTGGACCATTCTCTTGTCATTTACTCCAAATAATGATACAATCTCTGCTTTGGGGAATCATAGGTTTCAAGGAATATAATAGAACTCAGGTACGTATCATTCTTTCACTCTTCCTTAATTACATTTCCAGGAGCCCTGATGGCTACTGGTTAAGCCTTGGACTGAGACCCGCAAGGACAGGGCTTTCTACTCCCATAAAGAACTATAGTCTTGGAAACTCACAGGGACAGTGCTAACCTGTCCTAGAAGGTCACTATGAATCAGCAGCTATTTGATAGCAGTGAGTGTGAATGAGCTAGCTTTTTGTGCTAGTTGAACAAAAAGTTTCTCTTAAGAGGAAACATTATGGAAAACATGTAATCATATAGACATCTTGAGGTCAATAATTTATTGGGGGGATTTTAAAGCATTGTTCCATCTATAACCAATAATTATTTTAATACAATATACACCAGTAAAGGAGAAAACTACACAGAATCTGGGAATATGCAATGCATTATTAGGAATTTCTCATCTTAGCCTTTGCTACGCAAAGCAAAATGGAACAGGAAAAGTCCATGTGCAGGGTCCATGGTCTTCATATTTTACACTCTGAGTGTAGTTTGAGGCAAAGCCTTTCTCTGGTGGAGTGAGTGCTGACAGGGTTAGGTAGGATCTTACATCTTAGATATGATCAGAGTATGCACAATTAAAAACAATTGGTTTTCCTTCTCAACTAGGTCAGCTGCTTATTGCTCAAGGCTATGATTATTTATTCCTTTATATATTAACAAGCTTATTTGTTGCTGTATTTTGGCCCAATATAGAAATTGTTTTTGAAAATATATGTATAAACTCATTTCAAATTCAGTGTTTTAATTATATGTTCTATATTTATAAGTGAGTTGCTTATCTTTTATTTTTTTCTTGAAAAGGAAAAAATTTCTAAGGTAAAACTGTTTACTGATGAGGATCTTTTCAGCTAGTATGGTTTTCTTCCAATTTTAAAATGGATTTTTTCATGTATATATTTCAGCTACTCTTATTTTTTAGGTTTCTTTAATACACATACTATGAGCATGTGTATAGTACTCTAAATTCAGATTTCAACCCATCCTTATCAATATTCCACAAAACCATTATTCATTTCTATTCACTTGGCTACTCTCACTAAAAACATTGTGATGAGCTACAGGTGTGAACTGAATTTAAGGAGAAAACTATGTGTTGAATGGCAACTGAAAACAGAGGTTTCATCTATAATCTGCTTTTTTTTATATACTAAAAGTTTTCTCTCAGATTTTTTTAAAATTAGAAATATTTTTCAACATGAAAATATTTTAAACTGCAAGAAAATTAGACCTAGAGTATACATAATATAAAATTAACACATTCATATTTTCTCCTATTTACCTCAGTGTCTGTATTTCTAAAAAAAATTTAGGAAAAAAAGGCTATTCTAGAATGCCGTATATGTATAAATTGTTTACATACAATTTTCAAATATGACATATTTAGTTATATTTTTCCTTGGACCCTTCATACCTCCCTTTTAGCTAACATGATGCTTTCAAAATCTGTCAAGGTTAATAACAAAGATCTAATTTACTTAAGTTGCTAGGCCATTAATTTATAATTAACTGATCTACAACACTCCACTTTAATATGCCACGTCCAGCCATATTTTAGTGGAAACTTATGCTATTTCTGACAGAAAATATTGCATAGTTTACCCACCAGTACTCAGGAGATCAGTAATGCAGGGAGAAAACCAGCTTTGTTTCTATAACTGAGGCCCTATTTTGCCACTACTAATCCTTCCCCTTTGTTTCAAACACTCACAGTTCAGTCACAGGCAATTAGCAATACATCTTGATGACATATTTGATCCATTTGAGACAGTGGTTGGTGTAAAAATCTGAGTAGTAGATGTATGAACTGATCTATTTTTTAATTTATACATTTTTGCATATTCTACACCATATAAAATATAGACTGCTTTTATTGTTAAACACTTTAAAATAAATCCAGCTTGTCATTTACAGCCATGCAATAGACATACAAATACAACTTATTTCCTTTGCTCATTTTAATACATTTGCTTCTCCTATTTCATCTTACCTTTGGGTCACTATTCTCTAATACAATGATCTCACCATCCCCCCTTTCCATTTATTTCTTAGATTTAAAAAGAAATTCCCATTATCTGTCTCAAGTTCTAGTTTCATATTTCTATCTGCCTACATTTAGATAACTTAAATCTCTCCTGAATGAAACATGCTCAAACTCAACTGATGTCTGACCACAAGCAAGGCCCTTCTCATTCACCTAATTACTCTTAGCTGTACACTCCTTGTTTGTCCACACGTTCTCTTCCTCCTTCACATTCGCTCTCTTTTTGTTCAAGCTTTCAAAGTTTCCATATTTCTCCTTATCCATTATCTCGTCTTACCCCCAAATAATCTCTGCTGCTGCTGCTGATATGATGAGATTGACTAAATCAAATTATTTAGGATGAAAAACCATAAAAGTGCATTTTTTCTATACTTCGTTGTCAATAGAGTTCTGAATTATCTGACGTAAGTAAAGGGATTCACAAACATTTGAGGTTGAAATAGTCACATATGAGGGAGGCTGAGGATGGGGCATGCATTCTGCTGAGTACATTGTGGCAGGATTTAACCTTTTTCCAGAGGCTGCAAATGTCACACTAATTTCTTGATTCAGCTACCAGGTCAGTTGAGCAGTTCAGTTTTAACTCTACTTAAGATCTTTCAAGTCCAATCAGGCAACGGCAAAGGTTTTACCTAGTCGATCCCATGGGGAAAAGACGGCCCTTCCCAGGTCCCACTGGATGCCCAGGGAGTTCTAGTGCAGGGCTCAGCTCCCTGTGCCTGCGGCACGCCATGCTCCTGCACAAATCTACACGCCTCATCCAAGCGTCTCAACCTGAAGGCTTCCTAAGGAGGAAGAGCAGCTACTTCTGGCCTCTATCCCCTTCTGCTTGCATTGAACAGAGGAGGTTAAGCTGTCTACTGTTAAGAAAGCTCACAGTTTTCTTGTTCTTATATAATGATATACATGCATTGAAAGGTTGCTTAAGAGGATGAAAAGGGCAATTTTTATAAAGCACCACATTTTAAAGGTCCCAGATTATTTTGATTATTATGATGATTAAAATGATTATTTTTATGATTATTTTGATTGTTGTTATTGCTATTATTATAATGACTATTATTTCAATGTGATATAGGAAATAAACAACTCAGCTGCAATTATGGCTTTAGCATATGCTTTCTTTGTTAAACATTTACCCATTCCAAGTTTTAGTTTATAAATTAGGTAAAGTGTACACCTATTTTATGGGATGACTGTAATGATTACACAGAAATATGACAATGGACAATTTGGTGTTATTTTCCTAACAGCCTCATTTCACACACTGCTTCTGTCCTGAATGCCGAGACCGCACCTTGTCTCTGCAGCACCCCGTGCATATCGCACACACAGTATGTGCCTGTGTCTTTTGCATCTTCAAGTTCCCCATTCAAGCTGTTGCTTTGGAGTTATGTTTTTCAGAAATTCCTAATCTAACCTTGCTCAGTTCCATTAGCGTTAGAACTCCTACAACAACAAGCCTCATGCAATTTAGGGATTCATTTCCCCCAATTAGTTTGTCACTCACGCTTCTCTCCAAATGGACTGAGCTTCTTGAGAGGAGTGAAACTGACCATCTCTCTCACTTGCTCTTTTTTGTAAAGAACTCTTAAACAGAGTTTAGCATTTATGAGTGATATAAAAACTGCTAATTTAGTACATGATATACTATGGCATACACTAAATTCAATTATACTCGAATTACAAATGGAATCTGTGATTAACACTTTCATAACCAAATTATTTTCTGCTTTCAAAATTTTGTTGATATCATCTGTTTTCAGTAATAAAAGGCATGAATAAATCAAGAGACACTCCTAAAATATGAATATGGATATTGATATAATGTGGGACATATAAATGCAAAGTGGATCTGGTGGTAGTACTGGTGGTGTGAGACCTATTTCTTCAGGTTTATGAAGTTACACAGGGTTTTTCTAGGTGGTATGTATTAAAACAGCTACCCAAGAACCTGAGAGGCTG
Organism: Tenrec ecaudatus; assembly: GCF_050624435.1. Lineage (NCBI taxonomy): Eukaryota > Metazoa > Chordata > Mammalia > Afrosoricida > Tenrecidae > Tenrec > Tenrec ecaudatus. The sequence goes on from NC_134536.1 coordinate 96,368,917, forward strand.
ACAATGCTGGTGGGTACTGTATATCCCAGAGATCAGGAAAAAGTTAAAAGAAAACTTCTGTGTCTGGTTTTGGTTAAATTACAACCTGTCAGTTTGTCATACAGTGGTGACTTGTGTGTTAATCTGAAGCTATAAGCTATGCATTGGCATTTGTGAAACCAGATGAGGTTTTCTACTCCCATAAAGAATTACAGTCCTGGAAATACACAAAGACCCTGTATGCTATCAGAATTGACTCGACAGCAGTGAATGTTTATCTATCTATCTATACACACAGACACACATATATATATAATAAATCTGTTGTGTATATATTATTTATGTATATACAATGAATATATATTTATAATATCTACAATATACATATTATCTATATTATAAGTATAATAGGTTATATATTATATATTATAGTTACGTATAATGCATTTGTTGTGTAAATAATGTTTTTTTACTTAATAAATACAAATTAAATGTATATACATAATTTTTCGGTTTTCCAAAACATTCTTACCTGTATCTCATGCATTTAACTGTGCTTTTAATAATATCATAGAATATGAAGACTTGACAAAGTGAACTCATATAATAAACCAGTACCAACATTTAAAGATGGGGATGAGTTACCTCAACATATTTGTCAGCAATGATGTGTAAAGTGTAAGCTCAGGTAAACAGGCTTAAAGTATTAGTTTTCAACTCTGACTACATAGTAGAATCACCTGGCCAAGTTTAAAAATGCCAACCCCTATGGTTCTAACCCAGGGGACCGTATCTAATAAGGTCGGCGTGTGGCCTGACAATGTGAACCTTCCAGTCAGCCAAAGGATTCTCATGCGCATCAAAGGATGGGAACCAACAGACTAGAAGCTACTTGACATTTAGCATCTTCTCCAACTTACTTTTCTCTGACTGCTTTGCCTTAGGACACACTGTACCATTTACCTAGGCATTTCTCTTCTGTCACCAATGTCATTTTTGGTATATGTATACAAGTAATAGCAATAAGATGGTTTGTTTTGCAAAGTATTTCCTGAAAGTACTTTTTTGTCATATCACTGGGCAGAAGAGTATTTGCATATATTATAAACCAAATCTATTGTCAGTAAATTGATTCTGATTTGTAATCACACTGTAGGACAGTCCTGCCTCATAAGATTTCGAAGGTTGTAACTTTTATGGGAGCAGATTGCCACATCTTTTTTTGGCTGGTGGCTGGTGGGTTAGAACCAATTACGTTTTGGTTAGCAGATGGTCACTTAATCATTCAACCACCAGCATTTCTGCTGAAGTGCTACTTAAGAGTTTAGCAAAGCAAGATAGTGTGAAGGAGGAAAAAAAGTCCTATGGTGATATTAATTGTACATGATAGCTACAATTTCAAATCATAAGTACCTGACTGATAGTTTCCAGGTCATCGGCAAAGTTGTTTACTTCTGTTAGAAGTAGAGATACAAGAGATTTTCTCAGTAAGCTGCAACTTCCCAGTGTTACCAAATTCTGAGAAATATAATGCTGCACCTGAAACTATAAATAAAAATCAGTGAGTATCTACTTTCTATCAAGTCAGGTCCAAATACTTTAGTGGTCATTTTCTAAGATTTTTAGCCATGATGTTAAAACTGTTAGGAACACACAAAGGTGTCAAGCATAAATGTGATTCTGCTTCAAGCAAATTATGCAATAGCTAGATTACAATAATATAGGTGATATGATTTTCAACATATAATTTGAGACATATAATATAGATAAAAGAGATATTTTAGCTAAAATATCAAGGGAAGACATAGCAGGGCAGGCTATAAAAAATGTCTAAGGCTGAAAATCATGATGGGAGCAGATAGCCTCATCTTTCTGCTGTGGGTCAACTGGTGGGTTTGAACCGATACTCTTTCTGCTAGCACTCCAGTGTTTAACTGATTGCACCATCAGAGCTCCCTAGAATAAACAAAGGAGCGGAGACGACCGGACTATTTGGTGCTTACTCCACACAAGTATACCATCTCTGGATATAAAACGGAGAGAAGAAATCCAATGACGTCTTTTGGGAGAGGTACTGGTGTTCTGTGAACTTCATCTTCACACTGAAGTTGGGCATGTGGGAACGACAAATATAGTGAGAGGAGCTTTAAGGCACTGCATGGTCTGCGTATTAGAGGACGTAGAAGCCGAAGGATCAGTATACGGATTGAGTAAGTACGGTGAGAGAATACAAATCTGACACCCACCTTTCCTGATTTTAAACCATGCAGGTTCCTGTGTTCTGTTGGCACAGCTACCTCTTGATCCATGTGCAAGTTAAGCACAGCACAATGAAGTGTTTTGGAATTCCCTTTGTCCTCAAGAATATCTATAGTTTATTATGATCTACACAGTTGAATGCCTTGGTATAGTCAATAAAACAAGTAAACATCTTTCTGGCATTCTCTGCTTTCAGCCAAGATCCATCTGATGTCAGCAATGGTATCTTGTTCCATGTTCTGAATCTGGTCTGAACTTCTGGCAGTTCCCTGTAAATGTCCTGATACAGTTTGTTGGATGATCTTACAAAAATGCTATATCCATGATATTGTTCTATGATTTGTGTGTCTGTTGGGTTATCTCTTTTGAATGGATACAAACATGGATCTTCCAGGCAGTTGGTCAAGTAGCTGTCTTCCAAATGTCCTGGCATAGATGAGAGACTGCTTCCAGTAGGTCATCTGTTTGCTGACACATTTGAGTGGGTATTCCATCAACTCTTGGAGCCATGTTTTTGGTTAATGCTTTCAGTACAACTTAAGCAACTTGTTTCTTGCTTTTATGAACTTGCTCAGATGCTCACTCTGGAAATAGCTGCATGCTGACTAGTTCTTCCTGGCGCAGTTTAGCTGCATGCTGACTAGTTCTTCCTGGCGCAGTTTAGCTGCATGCTGACTAGTTCTTCCTGGCGCAGTTTAGCTGCATGCTGACTAGCTCTTCCTGGCGCAGTTTAGCTGCATGCTGACTAGTTCTTCCTGGCGCAGTTTAGCTGCATGCTGACTAGTTCTTCCTGGCGCAGTTTAGCTGCATGCTGACTAGTTCTTCCTGGCGCAGTTTAGCTGCATGCTGACTAGCTCTTCCTGGCGCAGTTTAGCTGCATGCTGACTAGTTCTTCCTGGCGCAGTTTAGCTGCATGCTGACTAGTTCTTCCTGGCGCAGTTTAGCTGCATGCTGACTAGTTCTTCCTGGCGCAGTTTAGCTGCATGCTGACTAGCTCTTCCTGGCGCAGTTTAGCTGCATGCTGACTAGTTCTTCCTGGCGCAGTTTAGCTGCATGCTGACTAGTTCTTCCTGGCGCAGTTTAGCTGCATGCTGACTAGTTCTTCCTGGCGCAGTTTAGCTGCATGCTGACTAGCTCTTCCTGGCGCAGTTTAGCTGCATGCTGACTAGTTCTTCCTGGCGCAGTTTAGCTGCATGCTGACTAGTTCTTCCTGGCGCAGTTTAGCTGCATGCTGACTAGTTCTTCCTGGCGCAGTTTAGCTGCATGCTGACTAGCTCTTCCTGGCGCAGTTTAGCTGCATGCTGACTAGTTCTTCCTGGCGCAGTTTAGCTGCATGCTGACTAGTTCTTCCTGGCGCAGTTTAGCTGCATGCTGACTAGTTCTTCCTGGCGCAGTTTAGCTGCATGCTGACTAGTTCTTCCTGGCGCAGTTTAGCTGCATGCTGACTAGCTCTTCCTGGCGCAGTTTAGCTGCATGCTGACTAGCTCTTCCTGGCGCAGTTTAGCTGCATGCTGACTAGCTCTTCCTGGCGCAGTTTAGCTGCATGCTGACTAGCTCTTCCTGGCGCAGTTTAGCTGCATGCTGACTAGTTCTTCCTGGCGCAGTTTAGCTGCATGCTGACTAGCTCTTCCTGGCGCAGTTTAGCTGCATGCTGACTAGTTCTTCCTGGCGCAGTTTAGCTGCATGCTGACTAGCTCTTCCTGGCGCAGTTTAGCTGCATGCTGACTAGTTCTTCCTGGCGCAGTTTAGCTGCATGCTGACTAGTTCTTCCTGGCGCGGTGACTCTGCATCTTTCCATCTTCTTTGGATGCTTCCTGCAGCATTCAATATTTTGTCCATAGAATCTTTCACTATTGAAACCAGGCTTAATTTTTTTCATGAGTTCCATCAGTTTAAGATATGCTGAGCGTGTTCTTTGTTTCTGGTTTTCTAATTCTAGGCCTTTGCACATTTCATTGTAATAGTTTACTGGTCTCAAATTACCATATAAAAGTTTCTGTTCCTTGACTTCATCCTATCTTCCATGTACTTTAGCTACTCTTTGATTAAGAGCAAGTTTCAGAATCTCTTCTGATATCCACTTTTACCTTTTCTTTCTTTTCTCTCTTTCTAATGACCTTTGTTTTCTTCATGAATGATAATCTTGATGTCCTCTCACAGTTCATCAGATCTTCAGTCATTAGTGTTCAATGAGGCAAATCGGTTCTTGAGATGAACCAAGGTCCTATTTTGGCTCTTGTGCACTTGTTTTGTTTTTTTTTTCAGCTGTGACCTAAAATTATATATGAGCAATTGAGGTCTGTTCCCGTCAGCCCCTGTGTTCCGTCTGGAGAAGTCCATGTGTATAGTCACCTTTTGTATTGTTGACAAAATGTATTTGCTATGAATAAGTCACTGGTCTGCCAAAATTCTATCATGCAGTCTCTAGCTTCATTTCTATCACTAAAGACCATACTTTCCAACTATTTTTCCTCCTATTTCCAATTTTTGCATTAAAGTCCCTAAAAATTATTAATGCATCTTGATTGCAAATTTGATTAGTTTCAAACTGAAGAATATAGTAGAATTCTTCAATTTCTTCATCACTATACAAACCATTAATGTGATGGTTTGTATAGAACTTTGAGTAATAGTTATCTGATTGGATTTCAATGAAGGCAGATAGATATAATCCTGTAACAGACAGCGTTATATTTCAATATTGGTTTTTCAATGTTCCTTTTGGCAATGAATACAATGCCATTCCTCTTAATTGTTACTCCTGACATAGTATACCATATGATTTTATGATTCAGAATGGCCAACATCAGTCCATTTCAGCTAATGCCTAGAATACTGATCTTTACGTGCTCCATTTTATTTTTGATAAGTTCCAATTTTCCTAGATTTATACTTAGTACAAACTAAGTTCCAACTGTTAAAATTTTAGAGCTGTTCTTCTCAGGTTGAGTTGTGCCCCATCAGAAAATGAAACTTCAGAAGGCTTTACTCTCAAAGGCTTCAATATATTCATGTCACCATGCCTGAGTATTCATTGAAAATGCCGCTCCTCCTCAGTCACATTTCAAGGGCCTTCTGACTCGAGGGACCCATCCTCTAGCACTATCTCTGGCAATGTCCTACTTCTAATTCAGTAGGTTTCCAGTATATCTTACACTGTTTTGAAGCTACGCATAGGGTTTTTTGGGACTCCTGCCTCCAAAGTGCGCACCTGATTACTTCTCTGTAGTCTATTCTTAGTCAGGAGACTCCTGAGACCTGTTCACATTGGGTGACCCTGCTGGCATTTGAAATACCAGTGACATAGCTTCCAGCATCACAGAGACGCATAAGCCACCACAGTACAACAAAGTGACAGACAAGCGGAGTACAACTCCCTTAATCAGTTCACAGGCCCAATGCAATTGGAAGGGAATTTTCTTGGGCTTATGGCCTATATAAGTTGACACTGGGAAAACTAGCTCATTTCTTACTTGTCTGGATCTTGCATCTTTCTAATGGACCTCTGGTTATTTGGACTTGAGGCAATGGCCTGCCATATTGTCTGACCCTAGGAACGATCAGACGTCGGTCATACGCCTGTGACCTTGACTCTGCAGCTATGAGCCTGATCTGTTGACTATGGTCTTAATGCTTCCAGGTTTGGCTTCCTGATTACTGGGTTCATCAGCCACGGCAGTCAGAAAAAGTCTCTAGCTTAACAACTGACTTTTAGACTGAGTAGATAGAACTCTGGAACAACTGTGTTAATCACTGTCATGATATAAACTTCCATATATATGATATAAACATATATATTTTATATATATATATATCTCACTGGCTTTGCTTCTTTAGAGAACCCAGCCTAACACAGAGAGTCTGAATGTTCATACAAAGGCAGAAAAATCACTCATCATTTAATAAACTAAAAAGGAGATGAGAGAGAGAGAGCGAATAAACCCTATCCCATAATCATTAGAAGACTATTTGACTATTAATCACATAACGATTTGAACAACTCATAGCTGGGATTTCATTAAGTTTAGCCTTCAATATATGTGGAAGAAAGGAGTATTCATGGAGTCTTTATAAACAAAGAAAACTCAGATACTTCTTTGCTCTATATGAGCTTAAATGATTTTATGAAGACATTGCATTTACATATGAAATGTTCAAATAAAAGTCTTAATTTTTTTAAAAAAAAGTTTAAACTAGAGAATACTACCTCTGTGCCCTTTAGGATAAATATTTAACTGTAGATATATCTCAAATTGAAATTTTAACAATAAAATTTAAACGTTAATCAATGAAAACAAGAAAAGTGAGATTATAGATAGGAAAACAAATCTCTATTATCTGCATATGCATGTGTAGTTCTTAATAAAAATCTTATATATCAGTATATCAGTATTAACACTACATGTGCATCAAGCTATTACTACAGGATATCATAGTTACTTATCATCACTATTTCTCAAAATATGAGCGGCTAAGAAATATAGCCTTCAAGCACCTCAGTACTGCTTATTAGGTTTCACATTATGTTTGTACTTAGAACTATGTTTAATTTTGTATCTAATCTCTAAAATATCTTCTCTTCAGTTTCCCATCAGTGTTTTACTTTTTTACTTGTCTCTCTTCTTAGTGTTTATTTAGGGGTTATTTTTAAAGTAAAGGAAAAGTTTACAGTAAAAGTAAAGGGTCTTAGGAAGAGGTCATGAACTGATTAGTCTGAATCGGACACATTTGCCTGCTCTGGAGCCCAGCACTATTGAAATTTAAATCCAGCTCGAAAGTTTATTAACTGGTATCAGAAACTTGACCTTTTATACCTTAGCATCTTCATCTGGTATATAGTTATTATAATAGAACTCGCTTCATAAAGTATTCATACATTTAAACTAGAATGAGAAAATGCTTAACATAGTGGCAGGTTATTAGTAAGTGTACACAGTAAGTGTTATTCCACCTGGAGATTATAACATAAAAGCATTGGTTATATTGGCAGTGGTGTTAGGTGTGACCCAGTCAGCTCTTCACTCAGTTTAACTCATCACGACAACAGAACACATTGCTCAGTGCTGCACTCTCTCCAGACTTATGCTGGAGCTCATGGTTGCAGCCCCTTTTGTCAACTAATCTCAGGACGGTCTTCATTTGCACTGGCCCTTCCTTTAACCAGGAATGATGTCCTTCTCCAGAGACTGATCTCTCTCTCTCCTTGCTTCAAAGAGCATTCTGGCTATCCTTCCTCTAAGATAGACATGTTTGGTTTTACAGTACTTTCAAGATTCTCTGCAAATATCATAATTCAAATACATCAAGTCTTCACCAGTCTTCTTAATTCATAGTCCAACTTTCACATGTATACGATGAGATGGAAAATCCCAAGGCTTGTGTCTTCAAAGTGATGTATTCATTCTTTAGCATTTTAAAGAGGTCGTGTGCAGCAGATTTTCCCAGCTCAATATGCCATCTGGAGCATTGACTGGAAATCCTATTAAATAAAAGCTTTGACTATTTCGACCTTTTCTCTGTTTATCATAATATTATTTACTGGTTCCGTTGTGAGGATTTTATTTTTCTTTACACTGAATTGCAACCCATACCCAAGATTGTATTCATTGATCTTAATAATCAAGACATTAGTCTGCTTGGTTTCAGCACACTGAAGATTATTACTGAGCTTTCCTCCAATCCTGATGCCAATCGTTCATTTAATCCACTTTCTCAACATACAGATTCTACACGCTCCAAATGAAGTGCTCTGGATTCTCCACTTTTCGCAATGTCAGTCACAGTTTTCTATGGTCCACAGAGCTGAATGCCTTTGTCTACTCAATACAACAGAAGCTCTTTCTGATTTTATCTGCTTTCCGTCCTGATCTCTCTGATGTCAGCAGAGCAATCACTTGGATCTAGTTTGAATTTCTGATGGCTCCTTGTCAATATACTGCTCCATCAGATTTTGAATTATCTTCAGCAAAAATTTACTTTCCTGTAATATTGATGATAAAACTGTTTGATACCACCTTCTGTTGGTTTGTCTTCTTTGGAATAGGCACAAATATGGATCTTTTCTAGGCAACTGGTCAGGCAGCACTGGGAGTACTTACTGAGTTTGCTGAAACTTTTCAATCGGTAGTCTGCCCAGACCTGATATTGAACATTCCTTAATGCATTCAATACAGCTCGGACGTCTTTTGGCTCCTCCTGTATCACTCAGTATTTTGTCTATAAAATCCTTCAATGTTTCAACTCTAGGCTTAATTGTTTTCTTCAGTTGCTTCAGCTTGATAGAGGCTTAAAATGTTCTTCCAGTTTGGCATTCTGACTTAAAGGGTTTCTGACACTCATTATAACATTTTACTTTATCTTTTCAAGCTGCCTTGAACATTTTTCTGTTCAGCTTTTTTGATGTCATCATTTCTTTGATTTGCTTTAGCTGCTCCATGTTTAAGAGCAAGTTTCAGAGATGCTTCTGACATACACTTTGGTCTTTTCTTTCTTTCCTGTATTTTAGATGACCTTTTGTTTCTCATGTATAATGCTCTTGATGTCATTCCACAGCTTATTCAGTCTTCAGTCATTAACGTTCAATTCATCAGATCTGTTTTTTAGATCATGTATAAGCTTTGTATCATAAAGTATGCACACACACTTTTTTTATAAAACAACTTTATCACCGTCAAAGGACTCTCCATTACACTTAATACTTTTGTCAAATCTGAGACTCCATTTTTGGGAAACATTTTAAAGCTATCTGTTTGGATGGCTGACAGCACCTCCTTCCTTTTGTCCTGAACCTCTTCTATGTCGTCACACTGCTGTCCTTTCCCGTCCCTCTTCATTCTCAGACACAACAAAGAAGTCCCATGGATCGAGGTCAGGTGAGTAAGGTACATGGGGCAAGAGAAGTATGCTGTTTTTTTGCCAAACCTGGAGCACCGGAATGGCTGCATGAGCGGGTGCATTTTTGTGGTGGAAAAACCAGTCCCCCAGTCTGCCACAAATCAGGCCTTTTTTGTCACAGACTGTTACGCAATCTTTTCAGAACCTCTAAATAGAAAACACTATTCCTCTTACATCACTATTCCTCTTACATCAAAAAAATAAATGAGCTTTGAGTTTTGGGGGTCACCCACTCATATAGATATATCAAGACAGTATTCCAGCCCAATCCAACTCAAGTCCATAATCCCGATATGCTAGTTCAAGTCCTTCTTCAGACTCACAGAGTTGGGTAGCCCACATGGGGCCACCCCTCATGGCAGGCAGAATTCCAGAAAAGAAAAAGGTGACATGGCAGGGAAAGGAGCAGTTCCAAGAGTCTCTGTCTCATACAAAGACCACAGCCCCAAGAAGCTGTCAGTAGCTACCTCTCCATTGTCCAGTTTGACTCCACCGTGAGTCAGGAGTGTCTGGTTGACATAAAATCATCCACTACCGCAGACACTCTCTAAAATTGGGCAGGAACTATTCAAGGTTACATTTTGGCTCTCAAGGAATTGTTTTGATTTTTTCTAGCTTCTACTTGAGCTTGCATTATGAATAACTGAAGGCCTGTTCCCCAGTCAACCTCTAGTCTTATTTCAGATGGTGACATTAAACTTCTCCAAGCTGTCTTTCAAATAAATATAGTTCTTTTGATTCCACTGATTTACAACTGATGAAGCCATATGTACAGTTATTGTTATGTTGAATAAAAGGTACCTGCAATGAAGAGTCATGGGTTTTGCAAAAATTTTTCATTCAATTTGCAATTTTGATTCCATCACCAAGGCCATATTTTCCAACTACCGCTCCTTCTTTTTCCAATTTTTGCATTCCAATGACCAGTAATTACCAATGCTTATTGATTGTATGCCTGATCTAGTTCAACCTGAAGTAGGTAACATTCTTTATTTTTTGCTTTAATGATTAATAATAGTTGTATTACCTGTTCTTTCTTGTAGACATATAGATGTTATCCTATCACTACAGCACTGTACTTGAAGCGACATCTTGCAAAATTCTTTGTAACGAGGAGTGCAAGGCCACTCCCCTTGAATGGAATCGTAAACCATAAGTCTGCTTCAAAACTCTCTTTACGGATCCATTTCAACTCATCAATGCCTGGGGTTTTTATTTTCATGCATTCCATTTAATTTGTGACAATGTCTAATATTCTTTGTACAATCCAAGTTCTGATTACTAGTGGATTTCTGCACCTGTTTCTTCTTATTTGGAGTTTTACTCTATAGGCAGATGAAGGTCCTGAAAATTGTTCTAGCCACATTACTCAGCTTGAGTCTACTTTTAGAAGCCAGCTCTTCTGTAGTAGTATATTAAGTGCCTTTCGACCTTAGCTCCTTATCTTCTGGTACTGTAGTAGATAGTGTTCCACTGTTACTCACACATTTTTCAGGTGTTGAACCCTCAGACATGGATGGCCTATTCCTTCTTCCTACTCTGCCCTTAGATACTTGCCACAGAAGCTTGTTCATCACGAGTTCTTGAAATTTGGGTGGCAGAGCTTTCAGCACCACATCCACACATAGGCCACTACAGTCTGACAAACTGAATTTAATCCACAAACTCTGACAAGTAAACACTATAAATTAAGTATTTTTCTTGAGTTAAAAAGAAATACCATTAAATGACACTTCTAAGACAATTTCCCCGCAGAGAGCTGTTCCTTGTTATAACTATTGATTATTACTGTCTCCCTAAAATGACTGAAAACCATACAGAGGAAAAAGTACATAATCATCAGTGTTGTTAAAAGTTCTGTGACCATTAGTATAAAAATAGTTTCTATTCTTCCTTGCACTTCAATTGGCCCCCCGCCCTTCTGTAAATACAGTGTAACTGTTTAGAGCATATGACCCTGGAAGTCAGAACTGCCAAGGATACAGGTGAGCCTGCCCTGGGAGAAACTCCAAGGCCTTATTTAGCCTCCAGTTTTCACCGATCTTCCTGAGTTGCAGAGAGTGGAGAGCTAGAAATTATTTTCCTAATACTCCTCTACAGTTAGGACTCTGGAGATAATTTGAGAACTATCAATCAGAAGTACATTTTTAAGACCAAGATTTCAAACTGATTCAGGGATCAAGAGAAACAGGATACAGGTTGTGATAGGTAGGTTTATTGTGCCAACCTGGCCAATAGACACATGTGGGACTAATACGGTTGCAGTTTAATTGAAGGGCAAAGAGATAAATGGCTGGGTGAGACTCGCCTGTCTGTTTCTTGCTCTCTGCTGATCAGACCAGTGTGCGGCTGCCTTAGCTAGTTTTCTGCCTCAACTTGCGAGCTACACTACCTGTGGGACACCCAACCCATGGTTGTGTCGCTATAGTATGAGATTCCTTCGAGACCTGTCATCTGGCTGACTGTTGGTGACCTGCCCTGCTCTTTTTTATTGCCTGTGGCCGAAATGCCTATATTGCTGTACAGAGACTCAGCTGCCTGCTTCCTGACTTGCACCCGGCAGCCACGGTGAGTTGAAAGACTGCCAGTATGTTAAGTATCTCATGGAAGTGAGTTGAACTGAGCCCTCTGTACTGCTCTGTGAACTAATGAGCTGTTTATTTCATTGTGTTCTTTCTATCTGTCTGTCTGTCTGTCTATCTATCTGTCTATCTATCTGTCTATCTATCTGTCTGTCTGTCTGTCTGTCTGTCTGTCTGTCTAATCAAATCCTAAGTGTCCTGGTTTTGTTTCTTAGAAAACCCTGTGTAACACACAGGTCAGGCACTTTGCTGGTACAGACTGTGGCAGCTGTAGTATAATTCTGACTCAATCACACATGTTGGAGAATTCTTAATTATATTGGTTCTCAATCACAGCAGAAGCAGCAGTTACCTTAATGTCCTGTGGCTCATGCAAACATTCCTGTAAACAGATTTCTCTGATCTATTTCCCTGGGGGGTTCACAGAACTTAGTGTCACATTAAAGTCCCAAGATATTCAGGGCTGGTCCACAGCAGACAGACTGTACTGCTCCACATCCATGTGCATGTGCTTCAAACACATTTCCTGTGCTGAAGAGGCTAAATCTGTATTTCTAAATCTCTCTTTCAAAAAAACATTTTGACTACATTAGAAATTCCTAATCATACTTTTTTTCTGGGAAATAGTTGCTTGAGGTAAATCTTTGTTTTTCTAAACATTTTATTAGGGGCTCATACAACTCTTATCACAACTGGGGAGTGGCAAGCCTGGTAGGGAATGATCAAAGGTAAAGTTAAGTAAAGAAGAGGTATAGCTGTAACCCAGGTGGGGACTGAGCATGATAGTGGGGCAGGGGGAAGGTCAAGGGGAACGGAGGGGGGAGCTAGGAGACGGGAGGCATTTATAGAGGTCTGGACAAAGACACGTACATGCAAATATATGTGTGGGGATGGGGAAATGGATATGTGTGTCTATATTTATAGGTTTGGTGTTGAGGCGGTGGAGGGACCTTGGGCCTCTGCTCGGGTACTCCCTCAACGCATGGATGCTTTCTTCTGTTGAGTTGGCATTCTGTGATGCTCACCCTCCTGACACAGCTGCCAAAGCCAAAGCAGGTGAACAAGTAAATGTGGTGACGAAAGCTGATGGTGCCCGGCTATCAAAAGAGATAGTGTCTGAGGTAAATCTTTGTTGTAGGGCAATCCTTGTGAATAATCAGGTTTGTGGCAGATGCAGCAGGATTCTGGAATGGCTATGGAGGTGAAGTGTTAATGATTGAAGTATCCTCCCCCTCCTAATACATACTGAATGATTTCAAACTATGAACTCTTTTAAACAGAACAGGTGGCAAAGACACCACTTCATCAGTTTGCATTATGTGAAATGGCCAGATAGGGGTCCAGCATAATTCTTAAAAGGCAATAGTCTTATTAACTAGTAGGGCTTTTGTTCTAACAATATAAACCTCTTGCATGCAGAAAAATGAAAATTTCTTAAAGGTCATAATTTGTTAGAATCTACAGAAACAGTTTAGTAGGTGTGCCATAGACTGCCAGAAGAAAAAATAAATATCTTAGAAGAAGTATAGTCAGAATGACCTTAGAAGTGAGAATTAAACGACTTTGTCTCTCACATACTTGGGCCCTGAGAATACGCCATTCTCTGGAGAATGGCATCATGCGTGGTGAGAGGGGGAGTTAGGGGCGCACCGTGAGATGGGCTAACACAGTGCTGCAACAATGGCTCAAACACAGCGATGATTGTGAGAACAGTGCACAACTGGGAAGTGTTTCCTCCCATTTTAGCTATGCGTTAGCGCCAACAAAACGACAGCTAAGAACAAGAATCATAACAAAAAGGTGTTTTCTAGAAGAAGGCAGAGTTGAAAAAAGGCGAAACTCCTAGTTTGGTCCATTAGAAAAAAAGTGAATTTAGACAAGTCCCATGCTTTTTGGGGGGAAAGCAAAGCATAAGAGGCATTCAAGCAAGGAAGTATAGCATAGGAAAAATATTGTTTGAAAATCATAACTTACTTGTACAGAGAAAATCTCAATTCTGACGATGGATTGAAGATTTGAAAAGGCTTATAATGCAGGGCTGAGCAAAGAATCTAAGAGGCCGAACTATATGAATAATATGGAATCAAGATTAGAAGAAAGCTAGTAACAACCTGTAGAACACAGATGACAACCTTGCTTGCTGAAAGTGAGGTCCTGAAGCACTTGCTGATGAAAAATCAAAGTGTTCAATATGGAATACAGTACAATGTAAATAAATCAAAATACTCATAACTGGAAGAATAGGTAACATTATGATAAATGGAGGAAAGAATGAAATTGTAAGGATTTTATTTTGCTAGTATCCAAATGGATACAGCAGTCAAGATCAAATGACACTGCATTGGGTAAATCTGCTGCACAAGAGCTCTTTAAAATATTGAAGAACAAGGATGTTACTTTGAGGATTAAGGTACACTTGGCTTAAACCGTGGTACTTTCAATTGCTTGTAAAAGTTGGACATTGAAAAAGGAAGATGAAAGAAGAGGTGAGCACACAATGATAAGAGATTTTGTTCTTTAATGCCTGGTAACTGATCCCTTCAGCACCTTGTGATCTAAAAGGCTGGTGTGCTTCTTCCACGTGGGCTTTGCTGCTTCTGTGCTAGATGGCCGCTTATTTACCTTCAAGCCTTTAAGACCCCAGATGCTATATCTTTTCACAGCTGGCCACCATCAGCTTTCTTCACCACATTTGCTTATTCACCGGCTTTGTCTTTGGCGATTGTGTCATTGTGTCAGGAAGATGAGCATGATGGATTGCCAGTTTAATAGAACAACCTGTTCTAGCAGGAAGGACTTGAATGGAGGCCCAACGTCCATCTGCTACCTTAATACTAAACCTATAAATGCACATAGATCTATGATACATTTATATATTATTTATATTTTAAAGTTATATATTTATACATAATTTATTATCTAAATATATATTATAAACGTAAATATATAAATATATTTAAATATGTACATGCCTTTATTTAGACCTCTATAAATGCTCTTTGCCTCCTAGCACTTTCCTCTATTTTCTTTTGCTTTCCTCTTGTCTCACTATCAGGCTCAGCCTTCATTTGGGTCTCAGCAATTCCTCTAGGTTACATTACCCTTGGTCACACCCTACCAGGCCTCCTACACTCACCTCACCACCGATTTGGATCACTTGTTGTTCCCTTTTCCATGGGTTTCTTAAATCCATTTCCTATGCTCACCTCCCCAATACGATCGCTGAAGACAAATGTGTGCAAAAGCAAATATGGAGAAGAAAGCTGATGTTGCCCAGCTATCAAGATATAGCATCTGGGGTCTTAAAGGCTTTAAGGTAAACAAGTGGCCATCAAGCTGAGAAGCAACAAAGCCCACATGGGAAAAGCACACCAGCCTGTATGATCACAAGGTGTCGAAGGGATTGGGTATTAGGCATCAAAGAACAAAAAAATCATATCATTGTGAATGAAGGGGAATGGGGAGTGGGGACCCAAAGCCCATCTTTAGGCAGCTGGACACCCCCTTACAGAAGGGTCTCTGGGGAGGAGATGAGCCAGTCAGGGTGCAGGGTAGCATCGATGAAACATACAACTTTCCTCTAGTTCCAAAATGCTTCCTCCCCACCAACCGCACTATCATGATCCCAATTCTACCTTACAAATCTGGCTAGACCAGAGAATGTACATCGGTACAGAGAGGAACTGGAAATACAAGGAATTCAGGACGGATGATCCCTTCAGAACCAGTGGTGAGAGTGGCGATGCCAGAGTGAGGTGGAAAGGGGCAACTGATTATAAGGATCTACATATAACCTCCTCTCTGGGGGATGGGCAATAGAAAAGTGGGTGAAGGGAGATGTTGGACAGTATAAGATATGACAAAATAATAATTTCTAAACTATCAAGGGTTCCGGGGGGGCGGGGACTTAGGAGGAAGGGAGAGAAAATAAGCTGGTGCCAGGGGCTTAAGTGGAGAGCAAATTTTTGAGAATGATGAGGGCAACAAATGTACAAATGTGCTTTATACAATTGATGTATGTATGGATTGTGGTAAGAGCTGTATGAATCCCCAATAAAATGATTTAAAATGGGAAAAAAATATTTGATGCTTTTGAATTATGATGTTGGTGAAGAATGTTTAAAGTACAACGAATTGCCAAAAGAATAAATACATTTGTTTTGAAAGAAACACAGCTAGAATGCTCCTTAGGAGCACGGATGTCAAACTATGTCTGACACACTTTTGTTTCATGAACATATTATCAGAAGAGATCAGTCGCTGGAAAAGGACGTTTCTCTTGGTAAAGTGGAAGGGCCGTGAACACAGAGAAGACTTTGATGAGACGTACTGACTCAGTGGCTACTTAGCAAGTGGACTCAAACTTAGCAAGTGCGAGGCTGGCCCAGGACTGGGCCGTGTTTCATTCTGTTGTATATGTGGTCCCCATGAGTTGGAAGGGACTCTAAGGCACCTAACCGCAACAACAATGCAGGGCCCAGACATAGGGAAATAAGGCAGAAACCCAATTTCCATGCCAATTGGCTAAGACACAAAGCAGCCTTACCGGGACTACAACATGGTGCCAGTAATTCTAGAAGCACAGCGATTACACAATAGAATTGCTCAGAGCTATTAAAACCATACCACGGGATAAGTGGGAGCCTAGACGTGAGGAGATCTATATACAGAAGGAGTCCATTGATCACAGGTGGAATATGTATAAGGAGCAAAATAAAACTGTTTGCTGGACCGAAAAGGTATCAGCATGTGTTATGCCATTACTAAATAAACAAAACTTTAAAGAATGCATTACGGTTAGAACAAGGAGAGTAAAGAAGGGGCGGCCTCATCATGAAAATGATGTAGAGTTTAAATATGGCAAATAAGGAGAAAGTATATTTGACTACCATCTTCTCCATTCAGGGAACTACACTTCAAGCTTGAAATAATAAAAGAAATCACTATCAAGCAGAAATAGAGGCTCACATTCAGTAAGAGAGGCTCTAGCTACTTAGAAGACATTCAAAAGTTTCAAGGGTTTTATCCTAGAATAGTCCTGGCTCTTTTAGATGTGATTAGTGATTTATTCATGTAAATCTTTGAGATATAGACAAAAAATCAGTTAAAGAATGGAAATGGGAAAGTGATGTATGAATTTTAAAACATATGAAAATAGACATTTCAAACCAGAGATCCATCTGTGGGGGAATAGGCCAATTGTAGAGCATTCTGCTATGCAGTAAATACAAAGAACATACAGAGGAAAGCACATCAAATATGAAATAATGTTGAAACACCCAATTTTAATACCTTTCTTATTATAATAAATTATACAAAATCAGAAAACAAAAAATATTTTGTTTCCAACAAAGCCTCGCCTCATGGCTGCTTGCCGCATTTTCTTCTCATTGAAATTGGGGCCTCTCAGCAAGCTTTTTCCCATCTATGCCCTCAGAGCTAACTCTCCTTTGAGGAAGCAGCTGTGCCCCAAGTAGTATTTAAGTGCCGTACAACCTAAGTGGCTCACCTTCTGACAATCTGTATGACAGTGCTCTGTTGGCATCCAGCATTATTTTAGATAAAGTTCCACAGCTATTCATAAAGTTTGTGCTGGCTCATTCCTAAACATCCCCACTACTCCCCCACCCCTGCTGTCGATTGCCAGGGTCTTCAATGTAGTCTGTCCTGCCCTAGTTTGGAAGTACCTTGGAAACCTGAGAACACTGAGCTGACAGGCAGATGGAAGAAATACAATAAAGAGCACAAGAATTTGAGGCAGAGTGCTAAAAAAAGTACATATTCCAACGTCAGGAGATCGGTAATATCTGCACAGTCGTTGGTCCTATGATCACATTTTAAATAATTTAGACAATGAAATTGTAGACGATTCAACAATAGGCGAGACAGTGCTATGAGCTGCAAAATCACAATTCAAGTGAACTTTATAAATCATAACAGGGAGCTCTAAGTGAAAACAAAGTTATGCTATTTAAGTTCCTATAACTGATTTTAAAAGAAGCCCAGTTTGGCCGATCAAACCTATCACAGCCTCTCTCTGAGAGAAAGGTGAGAGAGAGAGAGAGAGAAGAGCGTGCTACCATAAGATTCAAAGCCTTGGAAGCCAGACAGGGCAGTCTATTCTAATAAGGTGACAAGAAATTTGACTTGCTGGCCATGGGTATTGGGTTTGGGTTTTGACCTATGAACTGTTGCACAAACAGTTAAATGCTTGGCTGCTAACAAAAGAGCCGGCCCTTTGAGCCCATCCAGCAGTGCTACAAGAGAAAGACGTGGCAAATCTGCTTCCACTAAGATTACAGCCAAGGATAATCTAGGAGGCAATTCATTATTGTCATAGAGTGATTCCAAGTAACATCAACCATAATCTATTCAAAACAAGATTCTAAAAGACAGATTTTAAATCTATTTTATCTGTGCTATATATTAAGATTTGTGTCAAGAAAAACATTGGGACTATACAAGTCTCCAAAAAGAAACTTGGGTTACCTTTTGAAAGGTTTTCATATTACCAACCAGGTATTTCATATAAACAGGGCCATGGGGCAGGTAGTAGTTTAAGTCTTTCTCCATCAGGAAATGACTTGTTCTACCAATATAGCAGTACTGGGAAATCTGGGGAGCCTACCCAACACGTTTACAACAGCCATCTGCCCCTGTGCTGCGTGGATTGAGCTTATTTGTGACTGACTTCTCAAATGTAGTAGACTGGCAAGCCAAGATTCCTTTTTCCTTATCATTTGGGATGATGTAACATTTGAGTGGATGTGAAAAGAAATAATAATAAAAGTACAGTCTGACGTGTGCTCACAGATGTAATGGGGCCATATTCCTTCCCATTTCATCAAAATAGCTTATATTCTTGTGCCATGGGCATTTATTTAAATATGTAAGTGCATTGCTATTATCAAGGACAACAAATCACAAATTCACATGATCGATAGAAAGGAAACCTGTGGGGCAGGTCTACTCTGTCCTATAGGGAATCTCCGAGTTGGAACCAATTCGGTGACCATTTGTTTTGCTGGATGGAGCTAGAGGCACTATACTGGTTTTCAGTTGAAATCTAGGAAATGTTGTTTTTAAATATGTAACTTTGACATATAAGGTATTTAATCATCTTTTACTAGGTGAACAAGTGGTAGAGATGTGTTAGACTTAAGTATAGATATTCAAAATGCTGCAACATTTACTTTTACGTCTGCGATATCATGACATCTCACTCCCAAAATGAAACCAACTATGCAGCATTAAGGAGCCCGGGGGATGTGGCGGGTGATGTGTTGGGCTGCTGACTACAGGGTTAGCAGCTCGAACCCACCAACTGCTCGAGGGAGAAAGACGGGGCATTCTGCTCCTGTAAAAATATACAGAAACCCGCTGGTGGCAGTTCCACTCTGTCCCGTAGGGTAGCAATGGGTCGCAGTCCACTGGATGTGGGTGAGTTTGGTTTTTGGATGCAAGAAGAGGAACTGTGCCAGCGCCTTTTGTCTAAGTCAGTTTCATTTCGTATCCTAGCAACAATGATATTGATATGTTCCCATTTTTGAAAATGCAGAGATTAAGCCCCAAAATTTTATTGTCACCAGGTAAGTGGTATAGCTTAGTTTAGTCCTATACCCAGATGTTGCCTTTTTAAAATTACTTTATTGGGGGCTCATACAAATCATCACAATCCATACATACATCAATTGTGTAAAGCACACTTGTACATTCGTTGCTCTCATCATCCTCAAAACAATTGCTTTCCACTTGGGCTCTTGGAATCAGCTCATTTTTCATTTTTCCCTTCCCTCCCACTCCCCCCCCCTTGATAACTTATATCTTATTATTATTATTATTTTGTCATATCTTACACTGCCCAACGTCTCCCTTCACCCACTTTTCTGTTGTCCATCCCCCAGGGAGGAGGTTATCTGTAGTAAGTCTATTATTTTTCACCTAGTGAATTATAAATTATAAAGGACATGCACTATAACAGGGCAGGGAAGTGGCACTGCCAGTCCATGGTCTCAAACATCTTAACAAGCGCAGCACACATCTTCAGACGTGCAGCAAAAGCAGACGCAGTTCAAGTAAGAGAACGCAATTATCAGCCTCTCCCTGGAAAGGAAGTGTAAACAGTCCATTCTCACTATTCACAGTGGTTGCAGTCTGTAGAGTAACAGGAACGCCCAATTCACAAATACTGAATCATTGCTCCTGAGGGAAATAGATGCTTCAAGTCACTGTAAAACTCTAGTCACGATATTTTTGCCAACCGATTAATACATAACTTTATTTTGTGTGTGTTTATGTCTAAAGAGTTTATTTAACATATACTGCTAAAGTCATTAACATTGAAATCATAGCCAACAGCAGGACAAATCATGGCAGATCGAAGTTTATCTAACATATTGATTTTCCCTGTACATTGCAACACACCCAGCCGTCTTGTGTTCAGGAACATTAGGCAGCACGTCAGCACGATGCTTGAGGGACCATTTTACACAGCAAACCATCAACAAAAAGCACGAAAATGGGGGAAAATGTTGCATTAAATAGCCCATGGGAAAGGACACTGATGATCGCAGGAGAGCTGAACTAGATGTTTGGAGAATAACAGTTAAGTTCAGTGGGGTAAGATCAGGGACATAAAGTGGGTGTTGGAGTTAGGTGTCAAGTCTGTTCCTAACCATAGTGACCTTATGCAAAACAGACCTGACCTCAGAGGGGTAGCGGAGAAGCAGCAACAGCAGGCCCAGGAAGCAGAGCTTGAGGCAGAGAGGCGGAGTTCCCAGGACAGAGTAAGTAATGCTGACGCTCCTGGACAGGAGGCTGGCTTGTGGAACAGGGTGCCATTGTCCACTAGGAGCCGGGTTTGTTGACCCATAGAGCTGGAGCTGAGTGCCTTGGGGTTGAGGCTTATAGCAGAGTGTTATGCCCTTTGGGCATTTATTAGCAGCCCTGAAAGAGCTTTGTTATATTGCCGAGCATGGCAGAGGCCAACCCAAGAGATTGAGAGCCAATGAGAGGCCTGCTGCTGGGTACAACAGAGAGAAATTGACCTGAGTGAACAACTGCATCTTGAGCAGTTCTCACCTGACTTGTAGGCTGTGAACATCCCTAAAATGAAACCAGGGCTGTGAACCTCACCTGTGAGTTCTGTGTGGTCAGTGAAAATGAATTCTAACAGATTGCTGGAAAAGGGTAGCGAGCTGTAGTAAAAGGTGTATGGAGGGTGGGCATGCTTGACTCCTGCCTTGTGGCGATCACCCTTGGTAACTGCAGGGCAGATGTTGCTGCCATGCTGTGTCTCACACAGGTATGTAACTTTAAATGTACACACACTCAACAATAGAAGATTCGTAGATGACTTCGGCTAGGATATTGAACACATTCCTAGATGTTCTAGTACATTGTCCATCCAATATTAGCTTTTCAGTATCTTGTGAACAGACAGGAGAACAGATTTTTAAAATTATCATTAATTGTTGGTTGCTTTCAAGTGTATTCTGAGGTGTGGTCACACAAATATACAGAGTAGAACTGTTCCGTAGGATTTTCAAGGCTGTGTCCTTTCAAAATGCGCTTTCCAGGCCTGCCTTCAAAGGTGCTATGAGTGGGTATGAACTGCCAATTTGTTAGCTGGTAGTCAAACACTTAACCATTCATGCCACTCCAAAAAGCCAACCAAACTCACTGCTATCGAGTTGATTCTGATCTATAGCAACCCTACAGGACAGGGGAGCCCTGCCCCCGTGGGTTTCTAAGACTGTAACTCCTTGGAGAAGTAGAAAGAAGTGGATCCTACATTAGTACTAATAGATTTTAAAATTACGATGGGTACATTTAGCTTAAAATTTACTACTTTAGTATTGATTAGCCCATATAAAACCAAACCCAATTCAATTTGATTCATTTTTAAGAACTCAAGAGTCAAAATTTCAAGAGAAGAATCAAAGATGTACCAATATAAGTAGTATAACTTGCCTTCTTGTAATCAGTTAAATATATATATAAAATCTATCATCTTTAACTCCTGTGGACACTGCAGGAGCCCCACTGGTGGGGTGGTTATGCATTGGGCTGCGGTCACAGATTAGCAGTTCAAAAGCAGCAGCAGTTAGGAGTCAGATGGCGCTCTCTACTCCTATAAAGAGTTACAGTCTAGGAAACTAACAGAGGGCGTTCTACTCCAACGAGGCAATGAGGCCCTTGAGGAGATGGATTGACCCAGTGGCTGCATCAATAGGTTGAAGCACAGGAACAATTGCAAGGATGGTGCGGAACCATGCAGTGTTTTGTTCTATTACAGGGTCACATGGGGTCACGATGGGTCAGAGCAAGACAACTAACAGCAAGAACAGCCACCTCTTTTGGAACCAGGCCGTATCTAAAAAGTGCCTCTCAAACTCTTCCTCACTGAGATGCTCGTTACGTTTCATCGAGGAATGTTTTAGAAGTTAAACATAACTGATGGGCGGTATTGCTGATGATCTTTAGTTAGTATGTTTCCACAATTGAAAGTCTTATGAAAAATTTCCCATATGTAAAAATCCCAAAATAGGAGATTCTTTCTCTCATCTCATTGCCGAATCCACTTCACAAATATCATTAGGTAATTACCATTTTGGTGTACATTAAAATAAAAGGCCTAATGGCACTTTAAAAATTATCAAACATAAGCAGAGAAACCACCCTCTGCCAGAATGTTGAGTGGGAAAATTTAATTACAACCGTTTTTAGAGATAGCAGAAAGATTAAAAACATCTTTTCTTAGTTTTGATCAGAAAAGTTCAGATCCAAGTAGTTATAATACTCAAATCAACCAACATTAGGTATATCCTTAAGGATTGCACAGAGAACAAAGAAGGTTACCACAATCCTCAAACACCTGCATATTAATTATAAAGATTTAACTATGCTGGAAAGCATCTGGATCCAAGGGCCCAGTACAAGTAATTCAGTGTAACGACACAAAACAAGAAGCTTGCTGCTATAAAGTCAGTTCAGACTCAGCAAGCCTACAGGACAGAGGAGCGCTGCCTCTAGGTTTCTGAAGGGCGCAGAAAGCCTCATCAGCTGGTTAGTCTGAACTGCACACTTGTGTCTAGGAGCACCATGTGCACCCCACTATACTAAGCAAGCCCTGCATAAGACAGTGGGTCAGAATCCGGGGAGTCAGAGAAGAGAGAAAGGAGGGTGGTTAATTGTGAGTGGAGGGTCTTTATGCATATGTTCATACAAACGTGTGTGTCGGAGACCTTCTGGAGCGCTGCAGAGTTGCTGTAATGCCGCCGATGGTGTCAGGCAGTAGAAGGAAATGCATGCATAGCTGCAGCACAATACAATAGAGGGGTGAAATAGTTTCCTGACTGTAGCATGTTAACAATATGGGGCAAGGAAGTCTTCTTAAACTCAATTTAAAGAAATGCTGGGACTAGGCATAAAAAAACTTAGCTGACTGCTCCAGGCAGTACTTGCTCCTGGATGACACTATCATTATCCAACCCAAACAACTAGCTTGTCAAAACTTGCTTCAGGGTCTTCTGGGAGGTCTGCCCATCATCTAAAATTATTATGTCACAAAATTCCCAATTCCAACCAGTTTCCGCCTAGCAAGCTCTACCACTTAGCTCAGGACCTAAAATACTGTTAATGGCCTTCTCTTGTTTTTCTATTTGGAGATACTACTAACACTCTATGTTAGGGGCTGTTTGATAAATTTCATTTTGCTTGATAAGCAAGTGTTTCTGGCGATCTTTTGGGAGGCTGACACTGAATTGGTCAAATGGCTTCCCTTGTTCTCATGAGTAGGTCTCACTACATGGAAGTATTCATAAACAAGAAATAAAGTGTGATTTTCTGTGTCTTGGGGCAATTATTAAAGATTCTATAACCTTAAGCTACCTTATGCTAGCCTTGTTTTCTACTTTCTACCTCCAAGAAGTCAATTTTTCTATTATCCTTATCATCATTACACTATGAAAAATATACAATTGAAGTGAATTACTTAATATAGCCCTTCAAGCCATAGTCTGGGTGTGTTCCATATAATGATTAGGTAGGGCTACACAAATAAGGTGCTTCTGGCCTATCAAAATGGGATTGGACATTTTTTGTTAATGCAAATAAGCTTCATGGAACCTGGGATGAGTAGGGTTGTATGTCGATTTGGCTGGCTGCTATTTTCAGTGCTTTGGCAGTTATGGATAGATGTAGGCATCCTTCATTTTATGGGCGGATATAATTGTCCTCCATTGTGTGATCTGATGCAATTATTCTCCATTATAAAACTCCTAGCTTTTGTGCCTATGGCTATGGGTTCATTTGAGAGGGAATGAGTGGTTAGGTTAATGAGGCAGGAATAGGGGGAATGTATTGAGCCATCATTTTACTGTAGTCTCTCAAGTCACCACCTTTACTCAAGCCATGATCTTACCACCCTTATTCAAATAACACTTGCAGGAAAATATATATATACATATATAGTTTCTGTCCAAGTTCCCTCTCTTGCTTTGGATCCTGCATACAGCTTGCTATCACCTGAGTTGAGTCATTTGTTTCTGCAGCCCTCTGAGCCATCAGGTTATTGTCTGGTCTGTCCCTTTGGATTTGGATTTGTCAGGACCTGTAACCATGTGAGTCACTAGAAAACTCCAGTCTGGCATTTAACCTATGGATTTGAGCCATTCCCTTGATGATTTGCGAATTCCGTGATACAGCACAGCAAAGTGTGGAACCCAGAGATGGACTGAAGAGTACTGGAGTATGGTTGATGTTGGGGAAGACGGAGTGGTACATTTTAAAGGTTGGACAATTGGGACAACTTAAACTTCCAGGAAACAAGAACCAATTTCTGTTTATACTTATAAAAGGAAGTATTCTTTCAGCTGGGCACAATTCCCTTCATAATTTTCGATAGTTCAAGATATCCTTTTTATTTTTCTTTGTGTTTCTAACATTTTAATATTTTCCTTACTACATATGAATACATTCATCATTTGTGATAAATATGAATTATATCATTAAAATATCTTAAAACATTAAAATGTATTAGTAAAGAATATAGGGAATGAGTATTTGTCAATTTCCCAAGGAATATCCACTGGTAGGAGTTCAACACAATGGTTAACATATGTTCCGAGGTTGAGCTTTTCTAGAATCATTCAGGAGTGATTCTTACCTCAAACTCAAAAGCAGTTGCTCAAGAAAATAAATTTAAAAAACAACCAAATGTTACAAGCCACATATTATCACCGTAGCTTCACAGAAAATAACTGTTCATTGCTATTTTAAAATACTTTCTTTTGAAAAGAAGTAAAATTTATTTCTTCATATATTCCACAAGGCCTGAAAATACATGATTTCATATACTATCAGAAGTTTTAATTGACTATGAAAAGATCATAGAAGTCAAGGTGCATATCAGATATCCTGAGAGTGAATTATACAAATATAGGAAGAAGCTAGCTGTAGCCTGTTTTCAACTACAGGCATATAAATATCACATAAAATACTACTTATTCATTCTGCCAAAATACCTTTCTATTATTTATAAAAATGTTAAAATACAGTATTAACATTTGCTTCTAAGAGGCTTATTTTAAACATTTCTCTATGGTATTTAATTACTTCATCGTCTATAGAAACTATATTTAAAAACCAAAAAGTTTAAAATAAAAAAGAGTGCACAAACATTTCATTGAGTTTATTATGCTGGACAAATTCAAATACTACTTTGTAGAGTCACTATTTTAATTCTCACAACAATCTTCTGAAAGATAGTTTGATTGCTAACAATTAGCGAACTGAAGTTCAGAGGAGGAAATTGGCTTGCCTGAGGTTAAACAAATGAGTGATGATGAAGGTGATGTAAAATTCAGACCATTTGGCAATCCATCACGAGAGTCTGGGTTCTTAACTATACAGCAAACAATAAAATAGTTTACTGTGTAGTAACATGAACACTTAAACAAATTAGTTTTCCAATACTGGAGAGTCAACTATAAACAATGAAATTGTGTCTCAGAGATCTATTTATACAGCTTTAGTCAATTGTTAAAAGAAAATTGGAGCACAGCTGAGTTTTAATTAAATACTTTTGAATATCCAATCATGTAGTCAATTTTAATACAAATAGTTCTTATTTTAAAAAGATTCTTTTCCCTCCTCTTTCTCTTCACAGCAAGAGGTCTAATCAAGAAGATATAGTTAAGTGCATCAATTTAGGGACAAACAATGTATTCTTACAATATAAAAAGGAATTATTAAAGTGCAAATAGGAATAGACAGTGCTTTTCCATAACCAGAAATACATCTTTCCTCTGTAGACATTTCTTTCTCTATTTGTGAACTGTTTATTAGCCTTGAATTAATAACAATTCAAGATGTCTGTGACATTTGCTTTCCTTTTAATAGCAGCATAATTCTATTAATAAGGCAAAGTACTAAAAAGGTCCCCAAAGTCTGGGTTCTAATTACTTCTCAGTGTACACATGTAATAGCCTAGGGGCTAAGCATCAGAGTACAATGATGTTCAAAGCTAACAAATGCTTGTGGAAAATATATTGGTTATATTGCCTTTGCCTTAATTGTAATCTTTGGCATCAGAGAGATGCCTTCTTTGCCTCTTAGTGAGCTCATACAAAGTGACTTATATGAGCATACTTTTAAAAGGATTCTCTCTAGATAGCAGTTGGCTTAGAGATCAAGTCTAATAACAGTCAACTGGAAAATTGCTCCTGTTCCTTTATTTATTTATTTCCCAGAACATTTGCCATCAGAGCCAGGTTGCCAGAGTTCCCAACAAGTGACCTGGAGGAAGATTGGAGAGCATTCAAGTGTAGATTTTGCTGCTTGGCACATGAAAATGCTGGACCATCAGCCAGATAAAGTTTTATCTATACTCATTAAAACTACCTTGTCATCTCTTTTCTCACCTGGGAAGATTGGATAGATTTTAATAAGACTCTACGTCTAATGGTGGGTAACGTATACAGGACAGACTGGCTCAGCATGTGCCCACTTTAACTTATGTTTATTTAGTTATGTCCATCAGAATCAAGCTAATCTTTCTATAAGATCTTGTATTTCTAGTATTTTCAGTTGTGCATACTTTTGGATGATTTTTAAAATCAAAACCTGACTGTAAAGGAAGCTGAAAGTGCAGGAAATTAAAATAAAGGATTTTGAATTCTATTTCAATTTGATAAATAATGATTTTTATATTAAATGTCCCAAATATTAAATTTTCTATGAAAACTCTACTTGTAACACATCATGATTCTGTGAATCAGATAAAAGGTATTTAAACTAGTAGCTATTGAATCAATTTCTGTTCTGCCGACCATGTGCTCTACAAGGCTTTTTAAAGATTTTCTGAAGTCTACTGCCAGGCTTACCTCAGGAGACACCTAAGGATAGACTCAAACCTCCAATGTTTTGATTAGTAAGCCAGGGTTTTCCTTCTTTATAAAACTCAGGGACTTCATGACATACTTAAACTCTCCTTAATCTCAGCTTGATTTGATGAGGAAACTAATCCCCAGAGCAAACCAAACTCCCAGTCATCAAGTGAATTCTGACTCACAGTGAACCTATCTGGCTTTCCTTGGCTTTGAATCTTTACAGGAGCTGATAGCTTTGTCTTCCTCTTTGGAATGGCCAGTGGGTTTGAGCAATGCACCCTTAGAAGACATGCAACCAAAATATTCTGTAAAAGTAAGCAAGGGAAACTTAAGACTTGCTTACTCCGGACACATTACCAAGAAAAACCAATAGTCAAAAGGACATCACGTTTGGTAAAACAGCCTGTATCAGCACAAGCTGGAGTGATGAACTAGTCTCCCACACCAATAATTGTGAAGCCGGTGTAGGAGTGAGACCACTGCAATTGCACCCAAGGACAACAGCATGAGTCATTGATATCAATATCGATATACTTTTCATACATTTGATCGCAAATCTTTGAATAATAAAAATAAATCACAAATCCTCTAAAACGATCCCTTCACTGCTCAAAGCACTCTAGGTCCACTTCTGTCCCAACCACTCCTCTAGCCTATTGTACAGGGCACAACTATCTCAATGCACGGAAAGCACAAGCCTTGTTACACAATTGTGTAATTATTGGTCTACAGGGCCATGTGCCTGGCACATGGAAGATGTTAAAGCAGTAGGTTGAATAAGTAAACAAACAATGGTCATTTATCTCTGTTCAACTAAGTTGTCCTCTGTGGTTGATGTACCACTCAGAACTCCTCTATGTAAAGCCACTGTTGCTCCACTTTTACCGCCTTCGGGTGCCAGCCCCTCAGATATTGCTTCAGCTTTGGAGAGCTTCCTAGTTCAAAATCAAACCACTTCCCAACGGGCCCGACACTTTTAAAGTGAAATTAGCAAATACACACATTTTGACTGTATACCAATATCTGCAATGCAAATATTGGAGGGCTGAGTGTTGCTAGCCCTTAGAATAGCATTTGTTTTTGCTTTAAAACACTATAGTAATGACAACTTTTTAAATAAAGAATAGATTATTAAAGAGATAAAACATGATTGGCAAAATATTAATTATTTATAAACTGAATAAGATGGTTCATTAACTGATCATTCATCTCTACTTTTGAATATATTTAAGTATTTTCATAACTAGATAGATGAATAAATACATGATGAATTGACTAAAATGTCCAACTAATTCTGTATTTCAAAGAACTTAAATCAATCCCATCTCCTAGTACACGCTTAGGTCAGGACATTATAATTTCTCCCCTAAAATGTCATTTGGTTTCACACTTGCCTTGGTACCCCATAATGAAACTATTTATTTATTCACTCTCCCATTTGGTGGTCAAAAAACCCTTTATGAAGCACAGCTAGTTGTAAAGAACTAAGAATATACTTTGAGAAACTTGTATCCTCACAGAGCAGGCAAAACTAGTTTGAAAACAGAAATGTAATCAGGTCATTTCCCTGAAGGAAAAACTAAACAAAACAAATGATCCACACATGACACAGGTTGGCAACTTTTCTGTCAAGGGTAACATAAATATGATAGAGCTTCAACAAATTTTTAAAAAATATATAACAGTTCATGAAATTCACATGAACTTTTTGCAGTCCCATTGTCTTAGGATTTATAGGCCATGTGGTTTCTTTTGCAACTACTCACCTCTGCCATTGCACTATGGGAAAAACACACACAAACACAGAAATGTATAGGGTTGACTATACTCCAATATAATCTTACAAACACAGGTGGTAGGCTGGATTTAATATACGAGACAGTAGACTGCCAATCTGTGATAACAATCAAATTCTTAAAATGCCAATTTAAGCCTTAAAGACGATGACCCCGAAAGCCTCCTGACAGTTGCCTTCTATGCCATTACTCCATGTTCCAGACGTCCCTCTGCATGTTTGCCCACTGCACAGGCTTGGGTAAGCGCGGATCAAATACTATGACTTCAATACCTTAAAAAAAGAATGACTCTGTAAAATCGATGACTGCCTACATTCTCTCTTTACCTGGAACGCCAGCAGCGTTAACTCCATCTTCAGAGAAATAGGCATACGTTGCTCACAAGACCCTCGCCACATACTGAAGATTCCATAGCAGGTGTCTATAGCCCCTCATCACGACACATGCCACACTGTAATCAAAGGTCCCTAAGGAGGGCATCTCTGGGTGCTCCAGTGCCCCAATACACACAGCATCATGGACACTGCCGCTCTCCCTTCCTTCTCACGGTACATGCTGCTCTTCTTCTAGGCAAAGACAAGGGAGCAGAGCTGAGAAAATTACACCTTATTCATTCCTAAAAGTCCAAAACAATCAACAGGCAGAAATAGAACTTTGTGAGAATTAACAGCATGGTGCACATACAGTTTATGGGCCGGCTTCTTTCTAAAGTTGTTCCTTTACCACTCAGTTGTTCGGCAGGACCCTAATGAGGTTTCCTGGCACATTTTCTCTCCCATCACTACTGCAAACTGAAACAAGCCACATGAAAGGACATCGAGAGGTCAGCTTATCCATGCCTTTTCCCTTAGAAAGAAGCATTCTTCAATCTCCGGAAAATAAGAAATTATTCTATTTTTAGAGACCTAAAGAGAAAGCGATGTTACCATCTCCTTCAGTAATCTGTTCTAATGCTTAGCACATTTTGTTGTCAGAAATAAGCTCTATTAAATCCCTTGTGCTACAGAATAAAATTATTTTCTTCAGGCCCTGTCCTGCAGGGAAATGGAGAACAGTATATGTTACCTGTGGAGAGATTTGAATATGCTTTAATATTCTTTATGAAAGTATACTTTATCTGTCCTCATAATTTCAGAAATTTATTTTCTTGAAACAATAACCCTAGTTTCAAACAGCAAACTATTTGAATTTAATTCCAAGCATTTATTTTTCTGGTCCTGTATTGGATTTATTTTCCTCTCATACAAAAATTATTCACCCAAATTCTGATCATTATTCAAATAATATAAAATGACAATTTCAAGTTCAATTCTTAGAATTTTGCTTAGGCCCTAAGCAAAAACACTCCCCTAAAAAAGTTTCTGTTGTTGTTTGACCATGATTTTATATTAAAAACTCTTCAAATACCCAGTTTTATAAATGGACATTAAAAAATAACAAAATACTGTCATCGAGCCAATTCCAACTCCTGCCTACCCTATATTATAGGGTTTCTAAGACTCTAAATCATTATGGGGGCAGATAGAATCCTCTTTCTTCTGTGGAGTGGCTAGTGAGGTTTGAACCACTGACTTTCTGGTTAACAGCTATAAAAAGCACTACTAAAAAAACCCAAAAAAACTAAACTCACTGTCATGGAGTTGATTCTGACTTTTAGTGGTTCTTAGGGTAGGGCAGAACTGGTCCAGTAGTGTCCGAGACTCTAAATCTGTAGCTACAGAAGGTAAGCAGAAAGCCTCAGCTCCCTCCCACAGAGCTACTGGCAGCTTCAAGTGACTGGCTTCGTGGTTAGCAACGCAACCACTACTTCCCCAGGGCTCCTCACATCCCCATTGGAAAGTCAAAAAGCTCATGAAATTTTAAGGAGTCACTGTGAATGAGGAAAACACTGGTGATCGCTCACAGAATATGATCCCCTGCATATAGAGAAAGCGCTGTTCAATAAAAACAGAAGGTTGAACGAGGTGATGAAAAGGGAGGGAACTCTTTGTGAATGGGTTGCACTGTACATACCCTTGGCCTTTCCAATTTAAAGGTTTCTTCTCTCCAAAGGAATGATACTATCTTCCTCTTTTGATACCAAATTAAAATCTATACTTCAGAGCTAATAGCTAACCTTCAATAGGACAAATGGTTCATGGCTAAGATGTCCGATGCCAAACAATGACATGGAAAGTACAGATCCTACCTGTTGACTAAAAACCAATGTTGTGTAAGACATATTTGATTGACATAAATGTACCTAATTTAAGACATTCAAGAGTACACAAGTGAATAAAACTCTACAAAACAGAATTGCTAGATAATTCTTGTCCGGAAGACTCAGTATCGACACCTCTCATATACAGTGCCTCCCACAACTGGAACCCTTCAGAAGCACTTGGGAAGTTTAGTTCATTTCATTTGTGTGGGTAGTCTTGTGTCTCACTGTGTATAAAAGGTGGGAGCATGATTTTAACTCACCGCAAGGCATGTGAACACAGTAAAGTATGTGAATCACCGATGGAGATAGTCAACTAAAATTACATAAAAATTGCAACAAAAGGAAAGGAAAAAAATGAAATGGAAAAGAGAGAACTTTATAGAGACTTACACAAGGCCTGTCATATCCTTCCTAATGGTAAACAAGTTCAGATTCTGGAGGGAGAGTGAGTCACTGATCTAGCCTAAGTAATATTGGTGTTTTGTTGAAAGGAAAGGGGGAAATTTGCAGAAAGGGGTTGGTGTAAAGAATAAATAATAGTTAGACCTAATGGGAAATAAGTCCTCAATAGTTCTTTTCTCTGTATCCACCTGATTGTTTCATCTGTCTATTCACTTCATTCACCTTTTTAAAAAAGGCCAAATTCTACCATTTCCCACTGCCCAACAGTTCCTTGCTTAGTTTGTATAACTCTGAAGCTCTAGAGTTCGCCATTGGCTTAACAAACTCCAACTCTAACTGCCTAGGACAACAACCTTGCCTGTCCTTGTTGAATCCTCTCCTGGTCAGTAAATTGTGACCAATGCAGGAATAGGTACAAACCTGGACACCTAATCTCAACCTTCAGCTTGCTCAGTGGATAAGGAAAGGTTTTTTCATCGGGGCTAGAGAGGTCAGCTAGAATTTAGAGTCAGATTTCCATTCTGAATGCACTGGTTTGGTCTGAGTGATTTTATCCACTTCATCAGCTGTTGCTATTTATCACTGGCTCTAAAACTCGGAGCCTCTAGAACAGACATAGTCACCTGTGCACAAAATGTACTGACAGTTCCCAACCTCTAGTGAGTTCCTATATTCTGCACTGTCTCAGGCCAGGTTTGTTTGCTAGAGGAATCTTACAGCCACTGTGTTGTGACATAAAGATAACTGGGGCGGATAAGAGTATTGGTAGCTTATAATAAGCTTCAATAGTTGAGATAGCAATGATGCTTGTCACAGATTTGTTGGGAACTATGGACAAGTTGCTCTTTAAACATTAAGAGGGAGAAATGGAAGCATTAATATAGGATATGCAGGAAGCTAACTGAACAGGATTCAGGTGGTCAATTATAAAATCTCGATCACTAGGGATCAAAGGAGAAATTATGCAAGTAAATATGGTCATCTGAAATGCCAACGTGGGGCAGGTCAACTTAATTTATTTCCATTTAACAATGCTCAGCGCCCACTCATTCACTGCAAGTTACCAGAGTACACGCTTTAAAAGAGCTGCTTAATAACCCTTGTGATTGAACTGTTGTTCTGCCAGCTTTAATTGACACTCTTGCATCCAAGAAAGTACATTATTTCCTCAGTATTAATTCCCCGGGTGGCTAATTAAATCATGGGGAATGAAACTTCATGTTCATAGATTTGAAATGCATAGAGGAGATACATGAATCTATTTTTAAAGCATTTGTTCATGAAGAGAAAGTTTCTCCCCATTGCTAAATCAGGTTATGTGAACCCAACAGTTGCCAAAAGAATTGGCATGGCAAAGCTACTCAGTTCACAGTGTCCTCCTTAGACAGCTGAAACGATACAACACAAAGACTCAATGTTGAGAAAGCAACACTCATTTACAGCACCTGAAAACTGCATACCTATTTTTAAATGGTTTTTAAAAAATAATGCTTGCTCATTAGGTCTGAAAATAGTTTCTATGTTTGTGCATGTGTATATCTGTTTTTAAGTAGGAGCCAAACTTGGAAACGTCTGACCTTCAGTAAAGGGACACATATTTTGATTTTAAAAAAATATATGCTGCCTCTCAAACACAGTGATTTATGATCACCATTAAGCATCAAATCTTGTATGAAACCTTTACAATTTCAGCTGCCTACGCCTCATGCACACAGTTTAAGTTTCCTTAGATCTGGTGTGGCATTTAGGAATTAAGTATGTTTTCAAGGAGGCAAGGAGAAAGACCTTTGCTAATTTCATTCAGGAGGTACAAGTGATGTGAAAGGTAATCCTACATTGAAGTTCATTATAAACCGGCCTATGTAATTAATGTAAACTCAAAAATTTAAGGAGTGCTTGAGGTAACAAAGAATTTTCATTATTGTTTTCTTGGGACTCATCTCCTGGAAGAAAACCATGCTACTATGAAACATTAGGGAACACAATATCCTAAACAGATAAAAATCTTAATTCAGTATAGCATGTACTCATGTTTAAATTTTCTAATTTTGTTTTATCATTTTATTTTGCTGTCAAGTAACAGAAAGACCAGGAAGGCAATATTTAACTTCTAGTAAGATGTTCAGCTGAATAGTGTTTAAAACTGTCATAAAATAAAAGAAATGAAATTGGTTAAAATACAGTGAAATCTTTTATATGGGACAAAAATGGTATTGCATTTCAAAACAACTCATATAATACAAAGTAAAATTTCCAATAAAGGAAATCAAAAGACTGTTCTGAGCCTGTCCTAATTTCAATTATTTACAAAGCCCAAACTGGAATGAAAAGTATTACTCTATTTACAATAATCCCTGAAATTATTATAATCATGTTGTCATCATATGTTTGTTGTTTATTGAGATCTTCAGAAACAATGTTGTACACACCTGGGAAGTAAAATATTATAATGAAGGAAGATGAATTTTCTAAGCAATTTATCATTGCTCCATGCCTGCACTGAGATATATATCTGCAAGACTAAGTATATATTACTGTGTGAATACTCACCTATCTTTAATTCATCCAACTGAATTGTTAACTAACTGGGTCTATTTTCATTAGATTTTGTGATTGTTAAGAACTAAGGAAGAACCTCCCCTTCTTTCAATCCTTTCATAGTGATTTGTCAAAGACTAATTCTTCTGTTTCCTAGAAAAATGCACATCCTAAGTGCAGAGAGCTAAACTAAATTGCAGGTGGTGCTTCCAATTAGCTATGAGCATTAGAAGTGGGAATGCACAACATGAGGTTTACAACCATAAAAATAACAGCCTTTTCTGAACTTTTAACATCCAAAGAAGAAATAGTCAATAATAGCCAATACTCAACCATTAAACCAAACTCACTGCCAATGAGTTGATGCCAACCCTACAAGACAGGGTTAGAACTGCCTTTCTGAGTTTCAGCGACTGTACCTCTTTATGGGACTAGAAAGTCCAGTCTATCTCCAGCTGAGCAGCTGATGGTTTCGAACTTCTGACTTTACAGTTAGTAGCCAATGTGTAACTACTACATCACTAAGGCTCCTTATACATAATTAGAGAATTTTATACATTTAAAACTACTAGGTCTTTGATTCAAAAATAGTAAATTTTATATACGTTCTATAAGTGATTCCTGTAAAGCTCATATATGTATTCTTTTTATGTGCCAAGTATGCATAAGCAAAGACCACGCTTTCTGTCCATTAGGCGATATACAACTACAGATTTGTTCACAAGTACCTTGCTCTTACCGAGTAAGACTGTATTGTTAAAGTTATCAAAACCCCATTGCAATCAGGTTGAGTCAGACTCACGGTGGCCCTAGAACACGTAACTGAGACTATCAATCTTCATGGGGGCAGTCTCATCATTCTTCCTAAAAGTGTCTGATGAACTAGAACGGATGATTTTGAGGTTAGTAATCCAACATTGACTCATTAATTCCCCTTTGAAGCAGCCTTCTGCCTCCTCTTTAGATCTCTTCTGTATTCGAGGAGAAAAGCATGAAACATCATTTTGATGCTGGTGGAAACCCTCCCAAAGATTTTTCGTTAGTTTATTTTGTGGGATAAGAGTACTTATTCCCTGTAAAAATAACGACAAACAAAACTATATATAAAATATATATGAAGAGATATAATTTAAATATATATAGTTTATTTATAATAATGGCATCTCAATAAAGCTGCTCAGAACTTTGGGCATGTAGTTAGGAGAGAGCAGTCTCTGGAGCAGGGCATGATGCTTGGTAAAGTATTGGGGCAGGAAAAAAAGGCAGGGTTTCAACAAGATGCTTGAAACAATGGCCGCAAATGGACAAATACAGAAGAACAATTGTGAAGCTATCGTAGGACTAGGCAGTGTTTCGTTCTGTTGTACGTAGGGTCACTACGAGTCGGAACTGACTCGACGCACCTGACAACCACCTGAGTAGATAAATAAGGTATGTTTCATGAGCATGTTTCATAGCTACAAGCCCTTAAGACCCCAGTCGCTATTTCTGTTGGTAGCCGGGCACTGTGTACTTTCTTGACCACATTTTGCTACAGCACCCTTATCTTCAGTGATCATTTCAAGAAAGGTCATTAAGAAGGGCCATGATGTAAGAACTAATTGTTCTTAAGTTAGACCTAGGATTTCGTGAAAGCCTAGAACTCCATCCTGGATCTATGCTTTTTAATTAGTTTTTATTAATTTGCTGTAGCTTGGGTCTTAATACATATGTCATCTAATTCCATAGTCCAATAATTTCAAATATAATTGCACTATTGCTTCCATAATCAGTCACCAAACATATTATTTCCTTCCTAGGCTTTTTGATATCCTATTCTTTTGATCTCCCCATCTCTCTATATTGCTTCCCACTCCTGCTTGGTATGTTTTCTTTCCCTCTAGCTTCCAAGCTCCTGGGTTTCATTTACTGAGAAACTGAGAAACAAACAGCACAGCTTCAAGAGGGTGCCCCGCCCCCCCCCAGGAGGCACACTTCTGAGACACAGCCCATCATACACAAGCATAAGTAAAACATAGCAGAATGGCCGCCATAGGATCAATGGAATAACACACACCTCAATACGGCACACAGGGCGCGTTGATGTAGCATGATGCTGTTTGTCCACCAACCAACGGGGCACCACTCTCGGCCCAAGTGTTTTCCGTCTCTTCGGACACCATGTTGGTGGTCACATAAATTTGTACTCATTAACAGCTCAATTTACTGACCGAATGCTGGGGGAATGGTAATATGGAACATTCAAAATAATGCTAAATAATTTATTGCTTTTAATTGTTGTTGAGCTTACTTAACACATTGTTCTTCTCTGTTGAAAGGTGTTATTACACGTTTACCATAGCCGTCTTTTTATTTTCATTACTATGGTTGTTATTAAAGGTGTGCCGAGTCCACCGGTCGCTCTCAGGGCTCCATCAAAGCAGTAGTTTTGTTTCCCTTGCTGTTTCACCTCAGTTTCTTAATTCACTTACACTTGTAAGCAGATAGCAGGAAAACAAGGCATTGAGTAGGTGATAGTCATTTTTGTTCTTAACATTTTAAAACACATTTTATACTACGAAGAAGCACTATGACTGTCTCAAAATACAATGAACATGCAAATCTTCCAGAACTTGTAGAGTCAGAAGTGGAGTCAGTAGTGCCCTGGGATAGTTATTCTGAAGAGCTTGCAAGGTCATGTAGTGCTCAGTTCAACTGAAGAAAATCAAAGTACTGCCAGGATGGATGAAGGCAGGACTTGGCAGGCCGGCCAGAGGCAGCTGCTGTTGCCGGGTGCCATCAAGTCGGTTCCCGACCCGTAATAACTTTAAGCAGGACAACACCCTGCCCAGCCCTACGCCACCCTCACAACTGTACCCATGGTTTAGCTCATTCCTGCAGTCACTGTGTCAATCCGTCTCCTTGAGAATCTTCCTCTCTTTCACTGCCCCTCTACTTGACTTAGCATGATGTTCTTCTCCAGGGACTGGCCGTTCAACACATGTGAAAAGCATGTAAGGCAAAGTCTTCCCATCCTCGTCTCTCAGGAGCACTCTGCCCATACTTCTTCCAAGACGGAGTGGTTTGCTTTTAACATACCATGTATTTCACGTTGCATATTGCTCATTGTCTTCCTCTACTATAAGTAAAGCTTCATTTGCCATTTGCAAATAAAAATAATGAAGTATCATAAAGTAATAAGACAACCAGCACATTAAGATTTGAAAATATCTTCTGCAAAAATTGTGACAATAATGTCATGTAAGTTAATTTGATACTACTGTCATAATTTTTGCAAAAGATATTTTCAAACCTTAATATGCTGGAAATCGTATTATATGCTCATAAATAGCTCAATTACTGAGCTAATGCTGGGGAAAGAGTATACACCAAAAAAAAGCAAACATATCTTAGAGAAGAGGGTAGAACTGCCACTGTGGGTTTCCAAGATTGTAGCTCTTTATGGGAGTAGAAATCCTTTTATACATTCTCTCCTTTAAAATCCAAGTTTATAAGCCAACGACCCTTCTTACTACATCCATCTTAAAGTTACTTTCAAGTCTTCCAGAGTCAACAGGTCCACAGAGGAACCTGGATTCCCTTCCCTTCTGACCTGTTCTTTCCTACACTCCCTGGGACTTATAAATGGCTTCTCCATCCAACCCGGGGTTACTATTCAGAAACCTGGATTATTCTTCCTTTTACTGCCTCTCTCCTTTTACTGCCTCTTTTCTTTTCCTCTCTCTTTCTCTCTCTCAACCTCCACCCCAACACACACACAATTTTGGCTAGATCAATACTCAATGTTTATATCATTTTAACTACAAAAATATTAAGTACAACCATACCAGGTACAATGTGTTTTTTTATTATGCATACTTTCCCTTAGCAGCTGCCTTGTTCATTTGCTAACATTTTATGTACATACTAAAAATTCACTCCCAAACTCTTTTACCAGCAGTCTTAATCTGCTTTCAGTGTCATTCCTCCATATGATGTAATTTCCTGCGGCACTGCCTTGGGGGATTTCCCTGGGATCTGTCCGTAATGCCTGTTCTCTAGATGTGGTGCCCAGTTGCCATCCTGAAGTTCCCTTTGGGCATCAACCTCTGAGATGATACAGGAAAGCAGATTTTGAGATCTAATATGCCTGAAAAATATTCACACTGCCCTTACATTTGATTGATAGTTTGATGAGGTCTAAATCCTTGTTTGAAAATAAGTTTCCTGGAAAAAATATAAAATAAAATAACTCTTCAAAGAAATTTCATTTTCTCCAATTTTTTCACTGTTACTTTGAAACAGTAGCCAGAGGAAGTGATGGAAAACTGCCCCTGAAAATCTCCTAGGGGTGAGGAGAACCTCCCAGAGCCCACAACAAGCCTCTCCCGGGCCTCCTAAGTATTCTTCTGAGCTACAGACCAGACCTGTCCTTGGCAAGGAAGATCAGGTCAACATTTTCTTAAAGCCAGGGGCTGTGGCGGTAGGCGCACAGTTGAACATATGTAAACAATAACTAGGTATTTGAATAAAATCAAATAATGGGTGAGAATGAATGCTGTGTAGGTGTGGTATGCAAAAAATTGCTCCCCAAAGACATCCACATCAAATCCTTAAAATTTATAACTGTAACTTCTTTGGAATAAAGGTCTTACAGTTAGTAAAGAATTTTAAGTAAAGAGATAATTGTGGACCCATCAAGTGGGCCCTGACAATTATCACAACTATCTTTACAAGACAAAGGCAAGAGAAGGTTAGACACACAGGGGAGCAGGCAATGTGAAGCCCTGGCATAGAGAAATATACCCACAAGCCAAGGGGTGCAAACAAACACCCACCAAAACCGATTGTGCCCTACAGAGCTATTCGAGGGGGTATGACCCAGTCAATGTCTTGAGCCTCTGGCTTCCAAAACAGAAAGATAAATTTCCGTTTTATAAGCCACCAAATTCCTGGTTATTTGTTATTGCAGTCACCAAAAACTAGTAAGTAACCTATCAATTTGTTGGCTCTACAGATTTCTTTGGGATCTGACTTGATTATGTGTCTAATCCCAGTTTATGCTCATTGCTTTTTCCTCTCAACCTGTAGCACATGGCCTCATTCGATTACTCCAATAACTCTCATCTCAGGGTCTGTGCACATGCTATCACAACTGTCACCAAAGTCCTTCATCCATGCCTACCTGCCCCCAACCTCTTTAAAACTCTACTTCTTCCAGGTGACTTGCTCTGACATCTCACCTTGTAAATTATGTGCCCCCTGCAGCCCTCTGTCACTGCACCAGCTTTGGTTCTTTTATCATACGTTCTATGCCCTTATGTCTACTTCTCCCCCACCTCCACCGCACCCCCACTGTACCTCCGAATGGCTCGCTCCCACTTTAGACTATTAGTTCCCCTGGGCAGATGACTAGAGTCTATGTAGTTTCCATAACGGTAACTAGTACATGATGAAAGGCACACGTTTCCTGTCAGAGGCTTTACACTGGGAAAGCACTAGGAGGAAAGCAGGTAAACAGCTTAATGGGAAAGCTCTGTATGCTCAGAGTAAAATCCTCTGCTTCAAAACAATTTCTGCCTGTAAACAAATGAGAAGCAATTCCACGCTCACAGAAATAATTGATTTTTGAAACTTTAAGCAGATTCTGAACTGAATTGAAAAAAACAAAGAAATTCAGCATGAAATATAGATTTTAAAAGCTAAAAACTAAAAATGTATTTCACAAAATTTGTTAAAACAAAGAGGAAGATGGTTGCATTTGTATGTGGACCAAAGAAGACCCACATCATTTATATTCATTTAGACACTAGGGTTACATGCAATTATTATGCTTAAAATAGACTTATTTACAGGCA
This sequence comes from Tenrec ecaudatus, assembly GCF_050624435.1. Lineage (NCBI taxonomy): Eukaryota > Metazoa > Chordata > Mammalia > Afrosoricida > Tenrecidae > Tenrec > Tenrec ecaudatus. Next base: position 96,408,799 of record NC_134536.1, read on the forward strand.
ATAAAGAAAATAGGAAATAAGTGATTCTTTATTAGAGTGGCATATTATCCTCCCTTTTATCTGTAAACTTAAATCTTTGCACAGAAAAAAAATGCAACAATTTCCATAAGCAAGCTGCAAATATTGTCCCTATGAAAATTAGAAAAATATTGCTAAAGCTTTTGATTTTCAATGTTTTAATTAAAAACCGAAATAACTTATTTTGCTTTAAGACAAAAATGTAAAGAACATTTAAAAATGAAATGTGATATAGTGCAGTCTAAGAAAGCATGGTCAGATCAGAGAGTCAATTCAATAGCAATGGCTTAGAAAGAGGGACTAATGTATGGTCAAACATCTGATTTTGTCACTCAAGTCTCTCATTCCTATTTAATAAAGTGCACTGGTTAACCTGCTTCACCTAAATACTTTTCATCTATATACTGAAAGCAGTAATAACCACACACAGAATTGTTGCTAGAATAGATAATAAACTGAAGCTGAGAGCACTTTACAAACTATAAAGTATGATTGAAACATAGACTGCTGCTAATTAGTTAGAAGAACACGTCGCACAATGCAATATGTTCTGAATGGGAATTGAACAGAGTCCTATTCCGGATATTCTTCCTTCCTCGGCGTGAACCCTGAAAGCTAACATTAAAATGAATATTAAGATGTTCGCTTAGAGCACTGCTTATTGAATCTGCAGGCATACCATTGAGTCACATTATTAAAATAAATAAAGAAACGCAGCTCTGCACAAACCCACTGCTATTTCCTCTGAGAGGACCCTAAAATAAAGGAACAATAAGTACCTATTGCGAGACCTCAAAATTGTAACCAATCGAGAACATGTGTTTTGGAAACTCCTCACATGAACAAACACCTGTGTCATTACTAACGTGACGTCTTAGCTTACAACAAAGAAATGCATGACAAATGCCATTAGTAGAACAGAATTAAATGAAAAATCCAGTACATTTTCCTGGTCAACACAAGTATGACTGAATGCGCTTTAAGATCCAACAGTCACAGCATTTCCACCACAGTGGCTCTTTGCAGGAGCAGCTGATAGGTTGGAACCACTGGCCTACACACTTATTCATCAGCACCAGCGGGGGTCCTGTATTGGTGACAAAAGATATCTGATTTCATAAATTGTATGTCTAGATTGCTCTATAAGCTGTCTGAATGTCACACAAAAATAAGAGTCTAAGAGGCAACCAACACCTGCAAAATCCTAAACCATAGCCTACAACGTAGCACCGTTTCCAAGGGACTGGTCTATTGAGTAAGTGAAATTATGATACTCAAGTAACTAATTTATAGAGGTTCTTCCATAATTAAAATGAAAGAAAGAAAGATCATTATGCACCCCTACGCTCATCTGTAACTGGGAATTTATAGCTATGGAAGTAGGGTCAGTGATATTAAGAAGCACCATTGAGCTATCTGGTACATGATTATAGATCAGGAACGTAATTTCAATGTCAGTAAAATAGGACTGTTCAGAAGGTTCCCTATATAATAGTTGGATTCAAATATCAGGAAATTATATTTATGTATATAGGATATATGAAAAGAAGCTTTTTTTATTTCCTGTGTCTTTAAACAAAGGTCCTTATGTGTTATGGTGTGTGCCTGACTACTAACCTAAACTAACTCTGCTGCTATTATGAACACTGCTAGGATGGTGTCAGACACAGTGGAAAAATACAATTAAAAAAGGAACAAGGAAGAAAATTAACAAAAAAACAACTATTAAGTACTTGCATGCTGCCAAAAGTTATGCTATGCATTTTTATTAAAAATTCCCAATAACTTTGAGAAGTAGTTACAATTGTTTTTTCCATGTTATAGATATGGGACTTGAAGTTAAGTAACTTGTCCCAGGCCACAGATAGAACATGAAAGTTTGAGATTCTAACCTACCCTATTTTATATTTAAAATAATTTAAAATGATTAACCTACTCTATTCATATTTTTGCTTTCTTTTTATTGAGGTTTTTAATGTTTTACTGTGCTATTCTTCTTAGGTATTTTGTTTGTTTATAAATGTTTTCCCGTGTATTAAATTCAAGATAAGTAAATCTAACTTGAAAAGTTCATTAAAAAAGTGAACCATGCTAAGTATGCTAAAGTAATATATGATGAACTAAAAAGTGATTATTTAGACAATAATTGCTACAAGAGATCAAAAGAGGACCCTATTTTAGGGCCTGGTTGATAACAATGAATTTCTGAGTATAGTGATATATGAACCACATTTTGAAAAGTAGGTAGGATTTGCATACAAAAAATATGCATTCATTTTGGAGGGATGTGTCAAATACTGTAAATAATTCCCCTGATGGTCTTTACTCTCGAGCAATCACAAAATCCTTTTAGAATCAGGTAAGCAGTATGACCTTCTTCTTGGGAAAGGAGCACCCAAAATCATTCATGCAATATTCGATAGTGGGTGGAATTACTGACAGTGGGTGGAATTACTGACACCTGTATACCTTAAGAAGCACTGAACTAAATGAGGAAGTTCTAATTTAACAAATTCAACAGAGCATAAAGAATCGCCCCATAATGTTCCTAAGGTGAACCAGAGACATACAGACATACATAAACCATAAGTGCATGAATAGGTTTGGGGTTTGCACTTAATTCTAACCCCAATCTTAGAACAATTAGTTATTATGACATAACCCTGCTTGAAGTTCAACCCCATAAACAGATACTAAAGATATGGGTGTTATAGCAAAGTATGAAGAAACTAGATGGTGTAGAGCTGTCAGGAAAAAATGCCTTCGGGGTCTGAAAGGCTTGTTTTTAAACAAGCAACCATCTAAGTGAGGCGTCAGCTAAGTCCACACGGAAGAAGTGCATTGGCCTGTGTGATCCAAAGACTGCAAATAATACAATCCGTATGTGAAGGAGGGATGCCATCAGAGCTTCAGTGGCGAAGGCCTATTTTGCAGCAGGTCATGGATAGCAGTGGACGTCTACAATCCGCCTGCAGAATCCACGTGTGGATTAGCTGTGGAGCCGCCCCACGGTCATAGTCGAAGGATGTGCCTAGCCCTGCTTTCAGACGGAGAGCACAGTAACAGTTATGGCAGAGGCAAGTAGGTCAAAAGGTAATCTCACTTGATCCCTCCATCTATCATTCTGGACCCATTTTAAAGCTGTTTCAGTTAAAACAAAACTTTAGGTGAAACACAAGTGGATTAAGCCCCTGGTGAACTCCCGCTGACCATGCACCGGGGATGTGAGTACCCCTTGATAACATGAAAAATACATTGGACACTGGATCGTTGCACATGCAGTTAGGTTAAAATTTAGCCTCCTGATCACTTGATCTCCTTTATGACCATTTAAATGTGTTCTAGTTTAAGTATTTTCTGCTTTTCTATTGAGGTTTTTATCTGTTTTACTTATTATTTGCCTTAGTTTTTTTGTTTGTTTTAGCATTTTTCTTTAGATGAAATTCAAAATAGGTAAATGTATAGAGACAGTAACTAGATTAATGGTTACATGGGAGTCTGGTAGGTGATGTTGGGAGAAAATGAGGCTTCTGGGAATAAGAAAAGGTGAAAAGCAAATCATATTCCACAAATAAAAATCAGAATTACTTTAAATTTCTAATCAGGATGTTATCAAAAAATGGCCTAAACTCTATGGGGGAAATTTTTTCCTACCTAGAATTCTACCTAAAATGTTGGAATAAAATAATTGTAAGTAAATTAACATTTTAAATGTTTGCATTCTATGGACACTTGCTAAATGAACTGCCAAAGTATATGTAACATATAAATGAAGCTATAAACCAAGAATGTGAATAGAAAGGTCCTGGGAATATGTGATCCAGCATAAGAAATAAGCAAAGGGAATCACCAGGATCCTGATTAAAAGTTATCCCTGGGGTAATACTGAGCAGCAGACAGTGAGAACATTCAGTCCATATTAGAACAGGGAAATGGGAGGCTACAGAAGGTGTACCTATTAAAAAAAAAAAAGGTGGAACTGATAAATAGCTTAATTTGTTTAGGCATAATGAGAAGATGTTACAACAATGTTTACAATTGACTGGAAATATAATCAGAAGCACAGAAAATTAAACAAATGATACAGAGAAGTTATTAAATTTTTAAAAAATTAAAATTACACAGAAAATACACATTATATATGTTTCAGTGCTTTAAAAATGGATACTTATCACAATATAAGTACTTAATGTTGATTTAACCAAATTTCATATTAAACCTGTTTAGGAATTAAAGGGGAAAAGGGTAGCTTTGTAAAGTAACATTTTTTCTTCCATGATACTAACTGAACAGACAATAAAATAAAAATATTTGAGAAATGGTAGTATAAGCCATTTTTTCAAAAGCATGGATGTAAATAATTCCACGAAAAGTTTAAAGACCTGAGAATGATGGTGTCTGAGGTCTGGTACTCAGGACCTAGGTGGTAGGCAGCAAAATGATTCTTGGTCATTATAAATGTAGCCTATTATTTGATTTTAAAAATATACATTCACAGATTTACAAGTTGGGATGACGAAGTAGACTTATCCTTTTTGTTCCCACTAAGTACAACTAACAACAAACCTTAGAAGATTAATGGCGAGAAGAAGGCAGGTGGCTATGGCCTTAAGACCCAAGAAGTACAAAAGAAGTGCCCCCGATTTGGGGCTAAAGAGGCCAAAGTCTAAGAAATATCAACAGGAACAGACAAAAACAAACAGGCCTATTATTTCCAGACAGATAACCAGAGAAGAGGCAGCCTAGTATGTAAGTTTTTAGTAGTACCATGGACTACTGAAAGAACATATAAATGTCTTAGAAGAAGCACCACCAGAATCCTCTTTAGAGGCAAGGATGGGGAGCCCTCCTGTCCTGTACGCGGGACTTGTCAGGAGAGACGCATCTCTGGGAAAGGACCTCATGCATGGCAAAGCAGAGGCAGAGGAAAAGAGGAAGGCAGGGTGGGTTTACAAATAAGAGCAATCGTGAGGAGGGTGCAGGACCAGGTGATGTTTTGTTTGTTGTACAAGAGGTTGCTGGGTTGGAAAGGACTTGAGGGGACCCAACAACAACCACAGCTGACACAGAACACCGGGCTTGGGGCGGGGTGGGGGGGGGGGCGTTGTCTACCCTTCCAGACACGTTGCAAAGGCCACGTGGGAAGTCTAGGCTTTCACCTTCATCAAGCTGTAAAGAGACTCCGCAAACCCTGACACTAAGTTGAACACTGACAATATAAGCTGAAGGAAGTAATGCGTGAAGTATAGTATCATATGAGGGTGGAAAATATATACAAGCCAGACAGTAACTGCTAAATGGAACCGTAGGTACTATGGAGACTGTATGGAGGAATACTCAATCAGCAGGAATGGGCAGTGTTTTATTCTGTTGCGTACAGCACCACTAGGAGTTGAAACTAATCCAATGGTACCTAGTAACAACAACAACTCAATCAACAAACAGGTACATAGTTGAGGAAAAGGCTTCTTAGAGGAGCGAGGATAACAGTAAGAGGATCTACTCACATCAAGTCAGGAATAATGGAGAAGGTATTCTAGTCCAAGGAATTAACATGGATTGAGGCACACAAATAAGGAACAGAAGTAGAAGTACCTGGAAAACTACAAACGATCTAAATGGAATGGCGAATGCAGAGGACAGATAGGGGGAAAGTCAATACAGAGGAGGCGGGATAAATAGAGGCCAAGAGCTTTGTATGTTATGTGAGGTATGTATACTTCCTGGTAAGTCCACGAATAGTCACTAAAAGACTTTGAGCATTTTTAAATGACACTCTGACAAAGGTAAATTGGATGGATTGGAATAATTAGACATAAACTGTTCCAGAACATAGAAAAAGATGGCAAACTTCCATATTCTTTCTATGAAGCTAGTATAACTCTGATACCTAAACTGGGAAAGGATCCCACAAGAATCAAGAACTACAAACCAATTTCCCTATTGAACATCAATGCAAAAATCCTTAAAAAAATACTGGGCAACAAAATACAAAAGCACATAAAACAAATAATTCACCATGACCAAGTGGGATTCATACCAGGGATGCAGGGATGGTTCAACATATGAAGAACCATTAGTATTATTTGCCACATTGAAATGAAAAATAATGAGAACCACATGATAATACTGATAGATGCAGAAAAAGCATTCAACAACATCTAACACCAACTCTTGTTTCATACACTCAAGAAGATAGGAACGGAAAGAAAAGTCTTCAATATTATACAAGCTATATATGAAAAACCAACAGCCAATTTGGTAGTCAATGGAGAAAAGACTAAATCAATTCTTCTGAAAAAGGGGACTAGACAAGGCTGACCCCTGTCCTCCTTCACTCTTATTTAACATCGTACTGGAGGTCATGGCTAACAGTATAGGGCAAAAGAAAAGACATCAAAGGTATTCGTCAGTGGAAGGAAGAAGTGAAACTACTGTTATTTGCAGATGATATGGTTTTGTCTATGGAAAATCCCACGAGAGGCATACTGGAAGCAATAGAGGAATATGGCAGAGTGGCACGTTACAAGATCAACAAACAGAAATCTATTGGACTACTATACACGTCGGAAAAGGCTACAGAAGAGAGGCTCAGAAAGGTGGTACCCTTCACAATAGCCAAACACAAATTAAAATATCTAGGGATATACCTGATGAAAAAAAAAAAGATCTGAACAAGGAAAACTACAAATCACTATTAAAAAAAAGGGTGACCTCAACAAATGGAAGGACAGCCCATGCTCGTGGATCTGAAGACGCAATATAGTGCAGATGTCAGTTATACCTAAGTCACTATGTAAGTTCAACCTCTCCTGATCCAATACCATCATCCTTCTTCAAAGAAAAGGAAAAACAAATTACCAGCTTCATAAGGATAGGGAGGAAGGCCAGAATTAGCAAAGAGCTCCTCAAGAAGGACAAAGTTGGAGGGCTTGTTTTACCCGACTTTAGCACCTTCTATACAGCCACAGTAGTCAAAAACGATGTGATATTGGTATAATGATAGATATTCAGACCAATGGAAAGGATTGAAAACCCAGAAATAAAATCATCAGCATACAAACAATTGATCTTTGATAAGGGTCCAAAAATATCCAAAAGGAAGCAATGCCCTCTTCAATATGTGGTGCTGGAAAAAAATAGATACATATCTGCAGAAAAATGAAGACCCTTATAAAAAGACCCATACCTCACTCCATGCACAAGAATACACTCAAGGTGGATTACAGACCTAGAGGAAAAACCCAAACTATTAGGACTGTTAATGAAGGAATTAAAACAAATCTGAGAACTTTGACTCAGGGAATACATAGAATAGACTATCAGAAATAAGGAAGGACATAAACACAGAGGAGGCACAAATTGACAAGTGGGATACACTAAAGATAAAACACTTGTGTACATCAGAAGAATTCTCCAAGAGAGATAAGAGAGACCACAGAATGGGAAAACATTTTTCACAAAGACACATCAGACAAAGGCTTTATTAATAAAATCTACAATTCTCTCATAACTTAGAACAAGAAAAAAACACCAATTGTCCACTGAGGTGGTCAAGGGACCTGAACAGAAGTTTCTCAAGGGCAGAATCAAAATGGCCAATAAATATGTGAGAAAATGTTCCAGATTTTTAGCCATAAGAGAAATTCAAATGAAAACAACTATGAGATATTACTTGACACCCTCAAAGATAGCCCAATTCAAAAAATCAGAGAGTAACAAGTGTTGGAGGGGCTGTGGAGAGACAGAAACTCTCATCCACTGCTGGTGGACCTGTAGTTATATACAGGCATTGTGGACATTATATGATGCTATCTAAAACAGATGGAAATTGAGTTACCATATAACCCAGCAATCCCCCTAGTGGACATATACCCAGAAGAGGCAAGAAACAAACCACAGCCAAACATCTGTGCTCCAATGTTCATCACAGCTCAGTTCACAATTGCTAGGAAACAATCCAAATTTCCATCAACAGCCAAATGGATTAAAAAAACACTGTGGTACATACATCCAAAGGAGTACTACGCATCCCTGAAAAGCACTGATGACCGCATGAAGCACATCGCCACATAGGATGAACTGGAGGAAATCATGCTAAGCAAAGTAAGCCAAGCACAAGAGGAAAAGGACAACATGAATCCATTGAGGTAAGCTCAAAAAATCCAAACAGGACATAGGGAAGAAGCTACTGTACACAGACATTCCTGGAGTGAGGTCGAGGTAATATGACAAAGGCCAGACTAAACCTAGCGATACATATGGTAGCCAACTAAAAATGAGGAGGGGGAAAAAGACATAGGTACCCGAGGGAACAGGGCACTAACCCACCCAAGGGAAGGGTGATGTTTCTATCTCCACAGGGAAAGAGGGATCAGACTTCAACCCGGTGCTCCAAGACAAAAATATAACACACTGACATGAAGCAGGGAACCGATAGAGGGGCCTGAGAGGCCGGCCCCTTTACCAACTGAGTGGACAGGCACCCCCCCCTCTACCCCGCCCAGCCCCAAAAGAATTCATTTCAGAGGACAGCACTGAAGCTACAGCTCAAGGAGAGGGACGTGTCGATCAGAGCACACAGGAGCCAACAAGCAAGGAGGAAAAAAGAGTGAAGCACATCTGGCCCACCAAGTCCTGAGGACAATATTCCTGCTCAGAGCAGCCAATGCACAGAGAGGACCACAGGGCCGGCCCCACCACGAGACACAATGTTCCTCACTGACCCATAGCACCATGGGGGACAACACGGGAGACACAAGGTGGGAATTGTGCCCCCCCTGACCCCATGACATTGAGGCGAGACACCAGGAGCATGCAACAGAGCAGCAAGCGGAGCAGAGAAATGAAGTCCCCAAGGAGTACCAAAAATAAGGCTGTAGGGCCAGGGTGTGGGGCCCCATCAGACTTGACTGGAAAAGACTGCTAAAGGAAAAGAAATAGACTTGAACTATGTATAGGCTTTTCTTTATTTTTCCTTGGCTTTGTTGTTGTAGCTATTGTTTTATTTTCTATTGTTGCTTTGCTGTGCTTGGTCTTGTGTTTGTGCATATTGTTGCCTCTGCATGTCTATCTGGATAGAATAGGCAGGATAAACAAGCTGGAAGAGGATAGAACAATGGGCTGACAGTTCCCTGGGGGACAAGTGAGATGGATAGGCAGGGGAAAGGAGTGGCTGTTAACAAACCCAGGGACAAGGGAACACAAGTGACCAAAAATGGATGGCAAGGAGGGTGGAGGAGTCCTGGTAGGGCTTGATCAAGGGCAATGTAACTGAGAGGAATTACTGAAACCCAAATGAAGGCTGAGCATGATTGTGGGACAAGAGGAAAGTAAAAGGAAATAGAGGAAAGAACTAGGAGGCAAAGAGCATTTATAGAGATCTAAATGCAGGCATGTACGTATGTAAATAGATTTATATATGATGATGGTAAAGTAGATGTATGTGTGTGTATACAATATACACTATATATATATATATATATATGTTTAGTTTTAAGGAAGCAGATGGACATTAGGCCTCTACTCAAGTACTCCCTCAATGCAAAATCACTTTGTTCTATTAACCTGCCATTCCATGATGCTCACCTTCCTGACAAGATTGCTGAACACAAAGCCTGTGCAGAAGCAAATGTGGTGAAGAAAGCTGATGGTACCCAGCTGTCAAACGCTATAGCATCTGGGGTCTTAAAGGCTTGAAGATAAACAAGCAGCCATCTAGCTCAAAGTCCACATGGAAGAAGCACTCCAGCCTGTGTGATCATGAGGTGTCGATGGGATCAGGTATCAGGCATCAAAGACAAGGAACAAAAAAATCATAATGTAAATGAGAGGGGGTGTGTGGACTAGAGGCCCAAAGCCAATCTGTAAGCAATTGGACATCCCCTTACAGAAGGGTTGTGGAGAGAAGACAGGCCAGTCAGGTGCAGAATAGCACCAATGAAACATACAGCTTTCCTCTGATTCTTTAATGCTTCATTCCCCCCACTATCATGACCCTAATTCTACCTTACAAAACCGGGTAAACCAGAGCATGTGCATGGTACAGATAAGAGCTGGAAACACAGGGAATACAGGACAGATAAACTCCTAGGGACCAATATTGAAAGTAGCCATACCAGGAAGGTAAGAAGAAGGTGGGGGATGAAGTGGGGAACCAATCACAATGACCGACCTATAACCCCCTACTAGGGGAGTGGAAAACAGACAAGGGTGTAAAGGGAGACATTGGACAGTACAAGATATGAAAAAATAATTTATAAATTATTAAGGGTTCATGAGTGAGGGAGGAGGGTAGAAAGAAAATGCTTTGGAAATGATGATCACAACATATGTACAAATCTGCTTAAGACAGTGGATGCATGTATGGATTATGATGAGTTGTATGAACCCCCAATAAAATGATTAAAAAGAACGATTAGACAAGTCAGGGATGTAACACAAGGCTATTGTAGGAATTCAGACAAGAAGGGATAAGCATATAGACCACAGGGAATAGGGCATCTGTACGTATCACATAGCCACAGTGAGTTTTACTAGTTAAGAAGAATTGTGGGGAGAAAAAAATGAAGGAAAGAGACTGACATTCAATTCCCATGCTAGATCTTAGAGTTTCCATCACTACTTACTAGCTCTGTTGCTTTGAAAGAATCTGAGTCTCATTTTTCACCCATAGGAGATATAAAAAAGAATGACCTTCATCCCTATCTTAGTGAGTTATTGTATAAATTTAATAAGCAATTAAGTGGAGACAAATGTAAGAAATGGACAATAAGTCTTACTAGGGTAAGTAAAAAGCACTGTTGTAAAACCACAGAAGCTTTTATTAAACAAAATATCAAAATTGGAAGCTATGTTTCTTAACATACACTCCGTCTATGCCAATACATTTCAGAAGGTGGTGGTGTCTCTCTCAAATTCTCTGAAGAATTCTGCACACTTCTATTTACACCATGTCAAATATCCATTTTGAAGGGCTCAACTCATGCTTATGTTAAATGTTCCATGAGTTTGGGGGCCAAAATGAAATCTAAATTACAGTATCAATGTTGTAGGGAGGATAGGGTAAGGTTTCCCCAAAATTCTCATAGGATAGCCCTTGCTATTCTCAAAGAATGTATAGGTAAATTTCTGTGATTGAGAACACAATTTTTGCCAGAAGCTTCCTGACTTGTTTCTCACCAATGCAGTTTTCAATTTTGTTAAAACTTTTTCCTAATGAGTCCTTTTGAGTGTCCTGGGTCCTTTGAGAAAATGTATTCTGTTGGCCCTTTTGGAATTCCACAGTGAAAACTGCCGCAACCTTCTGAGCTGATTCTACCTTGCATTTAACTCTGCCAGGAGATGCCCCTACAAGGCTTAAAAGAACTGAAGTAAAAATTCAAGCCATGAGTTGCACCATTGAGGAATCTATGGGCAAAATGATGAAAGACAAAGGAAGCATCCAATAAAATGGCAGAAGGCAGAGTTACTGTAACACAAAGAATTTAACCATGTCCAGAGATAGCATATGATCAAGAACTGACAATATTAAAGGGAGCAATCCCATCTGCACTAAAGACAGTAATGGACAACAAAAGCACCAGGAGTACACAGAATACCAACGGCAATGTTCGACAAGGTGATGCAACAGTGGAAGCACTCACTAGTTGATACCAGAAATGTGAAAGAGAGTTAACTATCTACCCAATAGACTTGAAGAAATCCAAATTTTTGTCTATTCCAAATAAAGGCACCCCAACAGAATGTAAAAATAAATTAATAATAGCATTAATACCATATGTGGCAGTATATTGGCAGAGAGTGGCCAGAAATGCAGCTGCAGTGAGAAGACACGAAAGAAAGGCTACCATTGCTGATGCCCAATGGACATCGGCTGCAGACAAAGATACCAAAATGGCATTCATGTGGGTTTAGTTGTATTTCATTGACTATCCAAAGGCATTCCAATTGTGTGATCACAATGAACTGTGAACCCCTGCATTTCAGAACACTTCATTATAATCATGTGGAACTTCTACCTGCTCAGGGAACAGGTATTTGAAACAGGAAACATGCATTCTCTCATCACACTTACTCAATCAGTGTGCTGAGTCAATACTCGGAAACACTGGACTGGAGGAAGGATTGTTAACAAATTCCTGTATGCAGATGACACAGCCTTGCTTGCAGAAAATCAAGGGATTTAAAGCAAGTAATAGTAAATATAAAAAATTACCGCCTCGACATAGATTCCATACAGCTCAACTACAGACGTTTCAATATGTCAACATACAGAAAACAAAAACACTCCTCTCACTAAACAGAAAACATCACAATAAACAGAAACGATCCAAGTTTCCAAGGATTTCCATTCACTTGAATATGCAGTCAATGCTTGTCAACACAACAATCAAGAAATCAAACAATGCACTGCACTGGGCAGTGCACTGGACATAAGATCTCTTTCAAGTATTAATGAGCAAAGACGTCACCTTCAGGACTAAGGGGTGACTGACCCAAGCCAGGTATTTTCAATTACACTTCCTATGTATGTGAAAGAGAGACGATGAATAAAGAAGATTAGAGAAGAATTGATGCCTTAAATACAGTATTGGCAAAAAACACTGATAGTACTATATACTGAAGCAAAGCAAACTAATCTGTCTGACAAAAGACTCCTTAGAAGCAAGAAAGGTGAGATTTCACCTCATGCACATTAAACATGTTATAGTCCACGGTGAAGGGCATTATGTTTGGTAGAGGAAGGCCCTCAGTGAGATGTACTGACACAGGTGCTACAGCAATGAATTCAAACAGCAATAGTTGTGAGGACTGCATAATATCGATAGTGTTCTGTTTCATTGTAAATGTGTTTGTTGTGTGTGGGAACCAGTCAATGGCATCTAACAACAATAACAACATCAATAGATCATTCAAAACAACCCCAAAGTATCTAATCAAGTCCTAAGAATGCAGTTCAGTCATCATTTTTAAAAATAATTTTATTGGGGGCTCGTACAATTCTTATCACAATCCATACATACATCCATTGTGTCAAGCACATTTGTACATTTGTTGCCATCATCATTCTCAAAACATTTGCCTTCCACTTGAGCCCTTAATATTGGCTGCTTATTTAAATCTTCAAAAAGTTCATGGAAAAAAGATACTATAATCTTTCTGTGAATTATTTAAAGCCTCATCGTATATATAATTTCTGGATAACTGAAAATCACAATGAACTCAAGATTTTGAAGGTCCAACATATTCATTGATCACTAAAGATGTATTACGAAGTATGATAAGAATTATTTTACTAATTGTGTTAGTCTGGGTAGACTAGAGAAACAAATACATGGATACACATATGTGTTTAAGAGTTTTATATACAAGAGCAATTGAGCATTGAGAAAACATCCCAACCCAGTCCAGTCCAAGGCAATAAGTCTGATAGTAGCCCATATGCCCAATACCAATCTATAAAGTCCTCTTCAGACTCACGAAATACATGCAATGAAGCCAAATGCAAGATGATCACAAGCCAGTAGGTAGAAAGTTTTGTGGACCAGTGGTGTTGTAAGCATCTCAGCGCAGGCAGGGAGGGGTCTCTCTGTGGCTTTTCCAGCTTCCGAGTTCTGGTTGCATCTATGTGGCTTGTCTTGTGCAATGTCTCCAAGGGAGTGGAAGAGAGACAGAAGTATCTTTCACCTCCAAGGAGGAAGTCCCAGATTTCCCAGAATTCTCAGCAGAAAGTCATGCCCACACAGAAGTCTCATTGGCTATCTCCAGATTGACAACCTAGACTCCACCTCTACACTCTTAAACCTTAAATTGACACCAGATTAGGTGACTACCACACTATCAACATTGCAAAGCTATATTTCCTTTAAAAATAGCTGTACACAAATTGAAAATCCATGATATTACTGGCATAATAGAAAAAATATTTACATCTATGTTTGGCAGGGTCCTCTAGAGAAACAAAACCAGGACACTTATTGATTATGTATATTATATATGTGGATATATAATATATATATGGATAAATTTATATAGCAAAAAAAGAATATAACAGCAAATTAGTCCACACAGCAGTACAGAGAGCTCGGTCCAACTCACTTCCATGGGACAATTAATACACTGACTCGCACTGCCAAGGAAGCAGACAGTAGGAAGATGCAATGTTGAGGCGTAGCAACATAGAGAAGCAGGTCTTGGTGGAGCCTCAGGGTGTAGTGATTCAAAGTGGCCGGAGGGAGGTGCAGGGTCTGGAGGGGAGGCAAGAAAGGTGGAGCCCCCTGCAGGCAACAGACACAGCAAAATGGGACAGTGCAGCGGTGTGGAACATCACAATACAGCACAGCAACACAGTCCACCATGGCCCACAGGTTGGCTCGGCCCATGGGTAACACAGCACATGTGGTGAGGCAGGGCAGCTACTTCAGGCAGCCACACTGGTCCATCACCAGGACCATCAGGGAGAGAGAGGGGCTGGCCCCCAGTGAGCCATTTATCTTGGTTGCACCTTCAAAGGAGGACACCAAGCTGCGACCTGATTGACAGGCTAAACTCCGCCCTTACCTTCTTACAGGTGCCACATTGGCACAAAAAAACTATCGCAACATATTTTCTGCTCACATTGCACAAAGAAAGCTTTATGAAATCAAGAGTAGGGCTCAAATTTCAAAGTAATATTGTTTATACATTTTCATTCTATGAAAACAAGATTATTTCCAAACTAAAATTATTTCCTTGCTTATGCTATTCGTTTTTAAACTACTAAGTATAGAATCAGTGAAAAGTTCAATTACAGAATTATCATCTCAAATTATATCCTTTTTGAAATATTGCTTGATATATAAGAATTAAATATCCCCCCAAAATTTAAGGGCAATCACGCATTCATTTTCCTCATAAAGAATCAACTTCGATGAAAATATCTTGATATAATGATGACGACAATTAAGATTATGATAGTGACAATAATGATACCAGTATCTGAATAATTTAATGTACGATACCTTTGCTGAAGAGAAAAAACAAACAAACAATGGAGAATACCAGTACATTTATTTATAAGTAACCTGATCCAAATTCTAAGTGGTGGGAATGATTTTCAGATTCTCCTTTATTTGAAATGTAACAGAGTTTTCTAAGAAATGACTTAAATCTTCATTCACTCACTTTTCAGTTTCTGACCATTTATTAAAAAGTATACATTTCAAATCCATTTATTTTACAATGAGCTTCCTCTCCACACTCCAGTACTTCGACAAAACCTCCAATGATATTTTTGTCCATGTAAATCATATGACTTTCCTTTTCTTAATTCAGAGAATAAATATATTGAAAAAACGTACGTGCACTGTCTGGCAATGCTGCTGAGAGCACACTGCTAATCAATATGTAGGAGATTCTAAATTACATAAAACATGTATAAAATAGCTTTAAAAGACAGCAGAAATATATATTTTATAAATGTTAGATAATATTTAGTATTTCAGTAATTTAATAATGGTTAGGAAGCAAATTATATATAGTGGATCTCCATATATATCTAGATAACACTATCAAAAATATGATGTTTAGTTATTGGTTATGTTCCACAGAAAAATATTCCAGTTTTACAAACAGAAAATTAAATAGCTTTCAAATGCCAAAACTTTAATTTTAGAATTTTCTATAATATTGTCCAACTCATACAGTAATAGGCTTCCCAGAAGGAACGAGTAAATGCTTGGACAATAACTTAGGTTATCAATTAAAATTTATCAGTGTTCACTATTCAAATAAAGTCTACACTGTGCTGTATCCTTAGATCAAATCACTGAGGCTAACACTAAATACTGTATGTATTAAAAGAGATGTTGTGATGGTTAGGTCCAATCAAGCCAGTTTGACTCATAGCAACTCTGAGTACAACAGAACAAAACACTGCTCAATCCTGCATCATTGCAATTGTTGCCTGGTCTGGGTCCATGACTGCAACCACTGTGGGACTTCCTTTATTTCACTAACCCCTCTGGTACCAAGCACAATGTCTTCTCCTGGAACTGGTCCCTCTTGATAGCATGCTCAAAGTATGTAAGAAATGACTCACCAGACTCACTTCTAAGGAGCACTTTGGCGTCATTTCTTCCAAATATTTATGTTTTCATTCTTCTAGCAGTCTGTGGTATATTCAGTATTCTATGCCAACTCCGTAATTCAAAGGCACCAATTGTTCGGTCTTCTTTATCCAGAGTCTTCGCATGCACAGGAGGCAATTGAAAGTACCAGGGCTCGGGTTAGATGCACCTCAAAGTGACACCATTTATTCTTAACACTTAAAAGAAGATTTTTTTTTTTTTTGCAGCAGATTTGCCAAATGCAATACTTGCTCTGATTTCTTGATTGTAGCTTCCAGGCACATTTACTGTGGATTCATGTAAAATAAAATGCTTGACACCTTTGGCATCTTCTGTGTTGATTATAATGGTCTCCATTAATCCACTGGCACGGGTTTTATAATCCAGACTGAAGGCGGCAGTCGTTGGTCTTTATCAGTAAGGGCTTCAAGTCCTCTTGGCTCTCAGTTTGCAAGGTTCCATCATCCATATATCACAGGATGTTAATGAGGCTTCCTCCATTCCTGTGCAGTGTTCTTTTTCATCTAATCTAGTTTCTCATATCAATTACTCATCAAACAGATTGAATATGGATGCTGCAAGGATAAAAACCGATGCACACCTTCCCAGATTCTAAACAACAACAACACTATCCTCTGATGCGCACCTTCCCAGATTCTAAACAACAACACTATCCTCTGATGCACACCTTCCCAGATTCTAAACAACAACACTATCCTCTGATGCACACTTTCCCAGATTCTAAACAACAGCACACTGTCCTCTGATGCACACCTTCCCAGATTTTACACTATCCTCTCGTTCTGTTCAAACGACTGATTCTCAGTTTAAACTAAGGTTCCTCAGGAGCACAATTAAGTATTCTGAAATTCTCCTTCTTGAAATGTTATCTGTAATTTTTATGATACACATAGTCTAATTTATTTGTATAAACAATAAAATAATAATTATGACTATAATAAAATAATGCCAACAATTTTTTTCCACCAGAGAAAAACAATTATATGTTGAATATTTCTTGTCTTTTGCTATTTTTAGAATTAATCAAAAATGATTGAAATAGGGAGACATTTGGAGTGTCCCAAATAATCAGATAGTGAGGAAGATAAAAAAGTAATGGAAAAAGGAAGAATAAAATATAAAAAGCTTCCCTCAATCTCAAAAAGAACTAAAAGTTTCCCAAGTCAATATTTCTAACACAATTATAAATAACTAAGAAAACCAAAGCCTCACAATATTTGTTCCTTTGATAGTTTTGTCAATTAAGCTACATCCACAAAGGGTCCCTGGGGAGTGGGAGTGCTACTTCCAAGAGAAGAATAAAGCGGTCTTTATTTGGTAGTCGTTTCGAGGAAAAAATCAGTACAGCACAGACAATCCAACATGAGGAATTTAACATACAACTCAAAAACGCACTATCATTGAGTCCGTGCTGTCAGTGGCCCTCCATAGCAGTCTCTGAGACTGTAACTGTTTCTGAGCATAGAAAGCCCTGTATTTTCCCCCAAAGGGAGAAACCACTACGGAAGCGAACCCACTGCCGTCGAGTAGAATCTGAGACGCCATCACTAACTATTGAAAAGTATTGAGAGATTTTGAACAGCAGGAAGTGAACATGGGCAGGGAAAACCAGAGAAACAGAGAAGAATCTAAGGACGCTGATAAAAGCTAAGGAGTGAAAGGAAAGTAAGCGTCCAAGAGAAACACACTGAGAACCATGGTCTAGCAGTCAGAGGTCAGAGCTACTCCATTACGGTGAAGTAGAGCTACAAACGACCAGGGAAAAAAGGCCCAACGCGCAAAGCTTTGCATGACAAGGAAGACGGGCAGTAAACTCTTCAATGGAGTGTTCCGTAAAGCAACTGACACGTTACTGCATGCACTGGAGCGCTTACTTACCCGGTCAATATGGTTGTTTGTTAAGATAACTTGAAGCAGAGTTTTCTCAAATTCTTCCAACTTCTTGGAGCACTTTTGACGAATATGATTCCCTAAGTAACAGTCACTGAACAGCCTAGCTAAAGTACCAACAGCTTCTTTCCAAAATCTTGAAAAAGGAATTTTGGGATTAGTGTAAAAAGTGATCAGGCCATCAAGCAACTGCAAAACAGAATCCGATACTACAGAATAGTCATTTTCCAGCTGGCTTAAATCTGTTTTCAGATTGCCTGATTCTGTCCAGCTCTTCAGTTCAAGTAGACGTTGCAGGAATTGCACATGTGAAGACAGAGGGTTCTGTGGCATGGCACCGTGTCTGTCCTTGATGGGCAGTGGCGGAAAGGGCGTGAGGGGGCAGTTCTCCTGCGAGGGCTGGGGTGTTTCTAACGGTTCAGTTGGCTGCTCATTTGATAAATCACACCCAGAATCTTCCAGCATAGTTGATGTCTTCTCAGAGGTGCTAGACTCCTGTGTCTGTACTTGGGATGCTGGGTTTCCTGAAATAGGAAGAGATGTAAGGATTATTTTTCTACATCTAAAACTTTTTCATGTAAAAACTAAGCAATGAATTGTCTAACTTAAAATGCTAAAAAGAAGATACATATGAAATATTTAGAAACTGAATAGAGCAACAACTGTGAACATGTAAAAGGTCTTTATCTTCACTGGCAGGAAATAATGGTAATTGATCCATATATTTGCATGCTACCATCTCTCATTTATCCATTTGTATATTCAGTCTCTCCCTTACAAAGATAGGGTCTACTATGTGCCAAGCTTCAGTAAAACAGCACGGAGAGCCAAGAGGCCATGTCTGAAGAGGGTCACAGTATGGTACAGATGTACAGATAACAGAGGTAGTCACAACAAAACCAGATACTTGAAGAGGTAAGGTCTGCACAGTACCCTATGAAAGTAGGAAAGCTACGGAACACCCTTGCCTCCATCCCATGGAAGCAGTGAGGAGGAATTGAGTTCAAAATGAAAAGTCTGGTGAGTGGAAGAAGGTAATAATATTCCACATACATCAAAGAATCAGAACAAAAGCACAGAAAAGGGAGAAAATATTGTGTGTGTGTGTCATAGCAGTTTGATATTTCTAGAGCAGATAGCTTGAGACAAGAGATAAAAGATAGAAAAATATGTAGAGACAAGTCTAAAAAACCTTAAAGGATAATTAAAGACCTTAGAATTTATCCTCTAGGGTGTAGGGCAAGTGTTCTTCAACCCTGAATAAAAGCATAACACTTTAAAAATCACATATACATTGGTCTAATATGTAAATGTAAATATGTATAGGTAAACAATTTATACATACACAGAGATACATTTTATCTCTATATTTACCTGCTGAGCTGGAAGCTACTTGATGGCAGTGAGTTTGGCTTTTATATGTCTCTCTGTACACACAGGAAGCCTGGTGGCATGGTGGGTTGTTGCTCTGTGCTGCTAATCACAAGGGCTGACGTTCTAAACCACCAGGCACTCTTCAGAAGAAAGATGAGACTTTCTATGTCCATTACGAGCTATATTCTTACATATCCATAGAACCAGTGCTACTCTGCCCTCATAGGGCCGCTATTAGTTTGCATAGATGTCATACCATTAAGTTTGTTTACTTTTTTAAAATCTGCATATTATCGATCTAACATGTATAAATAGGAACAGGTAAACAATTTATATCTAAACATGTATATTTTTGTTTTGTCTCTTTAATCTAATTATTTATATTGTAGATTCCATATAGTTTTGAGTCAGCTTTAAACTATGTAACCCATTGAATCATCTAACATTACTTATAAATACTACATTAAAATCACTCTAATCACTTGATATCATTTTTGACCCAGATATCATCATAAACACAAGACAGGTTGTGTTTTGTTTTTAAACAGTGATCAGTCAAATAAACACAGAGAAACGGAAGAGTCCTAAGATGGAGAAATACAAGTCTCTGCGCTGGGGCTAGAGTGAGGGGCTACAAAGTACAATGTAAAGAAATGACATGGTTTGAATTGTATTACTTCCCAGAGCATCAGTAATCGCTGACACAACAGTAAGTGCTATGATATCTGGGGAGGGCTGCCTGCAGTGTGTAATAATAGAGCCTGAGGAGCATGCGTATTTCAGAGCTACGTGGAGAACAAGCAGCCATTAGAAGAGAGTGGAAACAATTAGGGAAGAGCAAGAATCACAACAGGAAGGTGCTACAGAAACAAGAAACTGACTTCAAGAAGAATCGCGTACAGCAGAGAATTCCCATAAAATCAAGAAATAAGAAAATGTATCTTTTAGAAATGACAGTTAAAAAGTTCACTGGTGGTCTTACACTTTATTGTTTTGGTCAGCCAGGGTGGTGGGCAGAGGCCAGGGTTCAACCAGTAGAAAGTACATGAAAAATCTCTTTTGCAGACTTGGGTTAAAGAGAATAAAAGTATAAGAGTAATACACCCCAATGTGGCAAGACAAATCCGAAGAAAATTAAGAAGCTATAATCTAAGGGGAAATAGTGAAGAAGCAGATATTGGGGAAAAGAAAGAAAAAATCAGGAATAACATGTAGGGTGTTGCCCTGGAAAAAGTAGAAGAAATCTGAGTCAAGAACTCAGGTAATTGGGTTATGCTCAGTGATACAGAAAAAGAATTTCATCTTAGACTGAAGCAAAGATGAGAATATATAAATATGTACAAAACTGTCTAGTGTATAGGAAGTCAAAGATGATTTCACCTAACAGTTCATATTTTCCTGAAGCTAGAGACGTGGGATACTAGCTGAATACCAACCAAACTCACAGTCATCATGTCAATTCTGACTCATAGCGACCCCTTATGGCAGGATGCTACTGCCTCTGTGGGTTTCTGAGACTGTAGTTTTTACAGGAGTAGATCAGCACAACTCTTTTCCATCTGAATATCCGGTGTATTTATTTAAACTACTAATTGATCTAATTGAATATTAAGTGACTAAACAGTGAAAGTTATATTGATCCCAACATACATCTGGAAAATTATTTTATTTTTTTTTCCTCCAGCAAAATTAGAAGCTGATGATATACAGTCAGAAGACAGGGCTTGGATTTAGAGTTCCCACATCCACCTAGCACCTATTGTAACCACTACAATAAGCAAAGATGCGCTTTCTAACTGTTATCACAATACTTGTACTGCAAGGGCTGTAGGCCACCTGTAAAGTCCACAAATGTTCTTTGTGGTACCCAGAAAAATGAACCATCAGAAACTGCAAGTGACGATTTCAGTACTAGCCAAATGAACAGCCTGCTCATTTTGCACCAAAAGGACACTCTCCTTTCCAGCAAGGACAGCATTTGAAATGACTTATCCTAAAGACAGACATTTCACTATGCACAAACAAGGAAGGGGCAACCGCAATTAATCAGGTAGATGAAATTTTTCTTCAAAGAATTCAAAACAGTTCTCCACTAAGAAAATAAACAAGTTCCTTGATTTTCTATCAAGGTAAGCTGATCTTGAGAAAGCTTTAAAAGTTCATCCTGCAACCTCTAACTTGAGAAGCGAGAGCTGCTTCCTTCTTTCTGGCTTTTCACTCCTCACTGGCGTGCCTTTTGACAGGTCACGGCCAATCTACCTCACCTCTTTCATGTGCTCATGGGACACATTTGAAGAGAGTATTTGGCAACTTCAGCTGGCCGCCACTCTCCTAGCTGCTCGACTGCTGCACCCTCTGTGAACGGCCATGCGGGCATGGTTTGGAAAAACAAACGGAAAGGAACCTTTCTTCAGTGCCTTTTCCAAACAGATACATAAACTCGACAATAGGAGACCATGTTAATTTTTAATACAGTATGGCTTACGGTATTAAAATGTTCATCTTATCACACTGAATTTTTAAAATCATATTCATACTCCACTTTACAATGTAGTTTCATTGGGGAAATTGAAGTGATGTTCATCAAAACATTAAAAAATACATTATGCTTTACCCTGAATTACCAATAAGGAAATGCAGTTTCAACTGGAAGCCAGAGAAAAGCTGCCAGGTTAGTGATACCAATTCTTCAAGGGCAACTGCAATTAGCTTCTATCCACAGGAAAGATGCATGTGTGCTGTCAATACGTTCTCACTGTAGCATCCATGGATCTACTACAGGCAAGTCACTTGTTTATGAGCTCCTTCAGGGATCTTTGTGTCCTCATATTGAGTAATTGTATCACCTTGCATGTGACATCTTTATGAGGAAAAATGCTTAGTGCTAGAAATTGCTCTTAATTCAGACAGGTCTTCTTTTATGCTTTAATATTCATAATGAATCAGCTCAAACTCTTTGGCAACTTAAGCCATGACAGTTACAAAGGCAGGCATTATTTCAAACTCAAAACAAAACAAGCTCACTTGGGGTAGGGAGCGGAGCAAAGAAGAACTGATACCGAGGGCTGAAGCAGAAAGAAAATGTTTTAGAAATGTTGATGGCAATATATGTATAAGTGTGTTTCATACAATTGAGTGATGGGTTTTCATAAGATTTTTAAGAGCCCCCCCCAATAAAATTATTAATAATAAAAATACTTTAAAAAAAAGAAAAACAAACTCACTGCCATTGGGTCGATGTTGATTCACAGCGACCCCGTGAAGGTTTCTGAGACTGTAGCTGTGACCAGCAGTAGAGAGTTTAGTCTTTTTCCCGCAGAGCTGCTGGTGGTTTGGAATAACTCACCTTGCATACAGATTCAGCCCAATGCATACCCACTCCACCCCCAAGGCTCCGGATATTAAATCATTCAAGATGAATTACGCTGAAGTGTGCGATACATGCAAAAGTATATGAAGCAAGAGATTAACTAGCATTCATAATACATTATGAGAATTAAAAGAAAAGCCAGGGATCCAGAGAAAATATTTGCAAGATATATATTTATCTAATAAGTACATATAACAAAAACACAAAAGGGCTTCAAATAGTACATGGAAAAATTCCATTATCTTTCCATTCTATTTTTCCATAAACCTTTTGAAGTCCTCTTGCATACAAAGAACTCTAAAACAAATGAACAGTAACGAAACGATCCAGTTACAAAAATCAGCAAAATATTTGAACAGAACCCTAACCAAAGAAGATACACAGAGGGAAGTGTACATGGAAATAGGCTTAATATAATTGACCAGTGGAGAATTGTTATGGGACACTACTTTACTGTTAGCAGAGCGAACACCCCACGACTGATGCCTCCAAATGAGGGTGCGCCTGGGAGCACAGGAACTCTCTCACTGTCAGAGGGACGTAAAGGGGTCAAATGGTACGGTCCCTCCGGAAGACAATCCGTAGATGCTTGCAGAGCTTCCCACTCTATCCAGCAATTGTGCTCCTCCTTCGGATGTAGTCAAATGGGAGGAAAACATATGTCCACATAAAAACTTGCGCATTTATAGCGGCTTTATTAACACTTGTTGAAAATGAGGAGCTACCAAAATGTCCTTTACCAGGTGAATGAGTAAGGAAACAGCGTACAATAGAGTGTAATCCAGGGATAAAAAAATAACACCATGAAAGAGACTTAAATACACATTGTTAATGGAAAATCTGCATAATGTAGCTTACTATAGTGTGATTCCAACTAAGAGTGTTCTGGAAAAGGTCAAACTATGAAGACAGTAAAAAGTTCATGGGTTTCCAGGAGTTCGGGGGGAGAGAGGAAGAGAAGGTTAAGTTGGAAAAACCTATGGCATTTTCAGGGCTGTTACTATTCGGTATGATAAACACAGAACATTACATATTTGTCAAAACCCAAAGTGTGAGCCTTACCATGACTTTGGCTTTCATTTCATAGTAATATATCAATACAAATTATAATAAATGCACCACAGCAAAGCAAGAGGTTATTACGATGCAAATGCATGGGCAGGCCAATAGTGTATTCTGTGTACCCTGCACAATTTTTCTATAAACTTACATCTGCTTGGAAAAAGTAAGTTACTTTTAAGAATCATAACATACACAAAAATGACAGATTATATTAAAAATATCCTACATCCAGCTCACAGATTGGAATCTACAGATTTTTCCAAGCCCTTAACCCTTCTTATGTTATTGTTCTTGTTGTTTTTTAATTTAGGTTCAAGTTCTTTCTCAATCCCAATTGTCACTTCAGAGTGTATCTCAAACACCTGCAATTCAAGAGGCCTACTGCCTTCCTGCCACACATTCTACCTTATAAATTGCCAGCTATGGTTCAATAATCCATGGATATTCTGATGCCTTCTAAACATTTTCATCCCCACCAAATCTTGATTATTTCCCTGACCAATTTACAGTCTCTGCCTCATCCACCATATGTAAACATGTATAACAAGTGATCTCATCTCTTTCAATGAAACAAGCACCATAAATTTTATTTATATGAATTTGAACAAATCCTCATGCATTGCACGAGTGCATGCAATGCACTCTTAACTCACTGATTTAGGCCATCCCTTCATCATCTTTTCATTGGTTTCTCCTAACTAATCTACCTGTCTAGTTCCTTCTTCCTCTCAACCACAGAGAATCCTGAGAGTCACCCTGCTCATTTGAAAGGCTTCTTAGATGATAAGAGAGAATCCAAATGTCTCTACTTGGCCTGCAAAGACTTCTACTGTCTGGTTCCTGCCTACTTTTCCAGCTTCATCTATACCTCAACCTTGATGGATGAGCAAACGATGTGCAGTTCACCAAACATGCCATGCTAATTCATTCTGAAGAGCATTTGGACAACTTGGTCTTACAAAATATACTTATATACCAAATCTTTCCATTATTCCCCTGTAAACCTCATCTGCCCTCCTTGGGCAAAGGAAACCCCTCACTGCCTGGCTGTTTTATATTTTATACCTATTTCAGCTGCTGCATTCATCAACCTGTGTGGCATCTAGGATGGAGACACAGAGCACACTTCTGTTTCTTGATACCTGTCCTGCACTGTATTTGGTCCTGTGAATAGTGTCAAAACCAAAAGCTGAGATCAAATATCATCTTTCCAAATACATTGAAATGCCACAGATATATTATTTGTTTATATATATGTGTGTGTGTGTGTGTGTATTTGAGATATTTCAGTTTATTTGAACTTAGCTTTTGCTTTTAACAAGTATCCACAGCACCAATTATGCAGCGGAACAGGCATCAAGTAAAACAAATGTACACTATATATGTAATCTATGCATGTGTACCTGTGTAAATACACACACACACACACACATATATGATGTGCCTTTTGAGCATTAGTAGCAATCTCTTTTAGTAATGCATTGAACAATTCAAAAGTAATGTTTTCGCCACCTAGTGGTCAAATAGTGAACTTGTATATTTAAGTAGTATATTTAAATGCTTCACAATTACATCTACCAGCAGCACAGAATTTCACTTTAAAGCAATCGTTTGACTGACGCCACGAGAAGAATATAATTCATCACATTGCAAACTATGTTTGAGAAATAACGACAAAGAAAAGGCTGCAATTTTTTTAAAACGTTTTATTAGGGGCTCATATAACTCTATCACAATCCATACATATATCAATTGTGTAAAGCACATCTGTACATTCATTGCCCTCATCATTTTCAAAGCTCTTCACTTCAGCCCTTGGTATCAGGTACTCTTTTTTTCCCCTCCCTCCCCGTTCCTCCCTCCCTCATGAGCCCTTGATAATTTATAAATTATTATCCCACTCTGGTAGCTTGCACCTCAATTCTAACTTCAAGTATGCCCAAAGAGACAATTCAACTGCATACAATATAAGTTAGTGGAATAGTTTACCTTGTCTTTAAGGAACGGTGGTACACAAACTATAACTTACTAGCCAGTCTTTGAAATTCTCCTGCCTGCAGGAGCTCACACAGCGCACTTTCTGGTAAGACTGTCTCTCTTAAGCCATCGTCCTGCTCACCGCTGATGCGCCTTTGACTTTCTCTACCCACTCCCACTTCTTGAAAGACCTCACTTCCCCCAGACGCGCGCAGAGCTCCTTTCCTGGATGACTCTCAAGTCATTCTCTCTGATCCTGACTCCTTTACTGAACTCAATTCCCTAGCTTTCTTTGCCTTATATCTGATCCAATCATCGGACAATAGTACTGTCACTCTTTACTCACCAGGGTTTCAAACCAAAGAGTCAACTCTGATTTCTTCTCTGACCTTTACATCCAACCCCCTGACAAACAGTCTTGCTCCTGCTTCATGACCTCTGTTCCGTGGAATCTTCATGTCGGAAGATTCCTTATTAGGGCCTTCGCACTGGACACCTTTATCTGGGAGGCACACTCTACCACAGTCCCAACTTTCTCAAAATTGGGTCCTTGTTATCTTTTCTTCATATATCTGCTTAAATGTCACTCTTTCCAAAGAGACTTCCTCTAGTCTCTGATCCGATGACTCCACCACACCGGCCTTAGTCACTTCAATTAGTAATCAGCTGTCACAGATTCGATTCTAACACAAGGCATCTCCATGTGGGACAGGGTGGAACTCTGTGCTCCGAGTTCACATTAGCAGATCCAAAGCCTCTCTTCTAAGGTGCCTCTTTGGAAACTTGAACCTTCAACTTTCTCAGTTGGCATCCAAGTTAGCCACGTGCACCACCCGGGAATGCCTTCTATCCCCTGAGCTGGCTTCAATTCTCTAAGTACCGCTTCTCAGTGCCTGATCAGTTCCTGAGGGATTACTGCCACAAGAGTGTGCCCCTACAAGAGAGTGGATCTCCCATGTTTACGACTATAACTTCAGAGTCTGGAATACTAAGAGGGCACACAGTCAATATGTATTACGTTAAAGAAAATCCATTTTACATCATTTACTTTTTTCTCACAAAAAAACTACTATAAACTTGGATGATAACAATGTTGTCCGCCTCCAGTCTCCTCCCTCTCCCAAACAATTCTAAACACTGATGCTCAATTACTCTGCCTAAAAACTCACCTTTCAGATCACCCATAGGAATAACTTCGGCCCATGTCACCTATGTTGGTCTTCCATCTACTGCTTGGCTGGAAAACCTCTGAAAGTTCCTCTCAGCACAGAACGGAGCATGTGCTCAAAGCTGCCAATCACTCCACTTCTTAACAGACTCCACCTGTTCATCCAGAAAACCCCTCTGCTCCCCTAGCTCCCATCAAATTAAACCGTGTCACAGTAGATTGCAAAGTCTACATTTGACATTGTTCCTCCTTATCCAACATGTGGCTAAAGGGTAAGGCTTCCTATTCCCTTCTTATGCTCAGCCTCTGAAACCCTGCCTGGTCCCGTAGAGCTCCTTATGCATCGGAGCCCATTCCATGGCAGTGCGCTTCTGTTTGAGATCTAAAATACCCTTGTTCCTAAATGCTGCCCTTTTCAAAAACAAATACTTTTAAAAGCACCATTCTCTTAGGAAAAACAAGAATGTTCCCCTTGCTCTGGTGATGAAGTGGGTAAGCCATGGACTGCGAGCCAAAAGGACAGCAGGTTGAACCCACTGGTTGGTCTGTGAGAGAAACAAGTGGCCATCTGCTTCCATAAAGCTGTCCAGCCTTAGAAGTCCTGCGGGAACGTTCTACTCTGTCTTACAGGCTCTCTGTGAGTTGGAATTGGCTTAACAGCAACCACCAGGTTTGGGTCAGTTCCTTCCTCTGATGTCAGCATCATCCTCTGAACCAGACTCCCATTGGCTCTAATGAGGGATAGGACTCCACCCTCACAAGACAATAGGATTCTTACGGGCAGAGCATGGAAGGGATCTTGTATCCCTTTGTTTGCCGTGCCCCTCATTGCTGCCCTCTCTGTTGATGGCAATCCATGTGCACCACCACAAGCTGCTGCTCCGTCCCCTGTCATCGGCACAGTTGTTGGCAGGCTCCACTCCTTGGCTGTGGCCACTGTCTATTTTGAGTACCTTCTTACCCAGGGGGCTCATCTCCTAGCACTACATCAAATCATAGTCTAGAATGATACACAGAGTTTTCCTTGGCTCATTTTCAGATGGAGATTGCCAGTAGACTGCTAGTCTGTTTTCATCTGGAGACTTTGCAAAAAGCTGCCCACCATCAGTGACCCTAGTGGTGTTTGAAATACATGTGGCCTATCTTCCCTCCCAGCATCCTAGCAACATGCAAGACGCCACAATACAGCAAACTGGCAGACAGGTGGCAGTGTGCTCTAGAGTTCATAGATAAAAAGGTGCTTAGTTGATATGTGTCAGAATTAACACAACACCAGGGAACTGGGTATTGGTTTAGCTAGTACATTAATAAAATAATTTATACTTAAAAAAATTCTTACAAACATACCAAGAAGCTCGGGGAAACAGCAATCTCTTTAAGTTCAATTATTGCGGGGGACAAAGAAATACAGGACAGGTAAAAAGCATACACCAGGGGACTTAATCCTTATTCTATTTCCTGACAAGCGGTAAGTGTCACACACGAGATCAGTAGAACTTTCGTGTAGAGCCAACAACATCACAACTATGAACACGGGGGAATTTCAAAAAGTTTATGGAAAACATTCAGTTATCTTTTAATCTTATTTTTCCACTAACTTTTTGAACCTTTCTCATACGATGTAATTGTAAATGAACCAGTTAATCAACGTTTGAAGCCAGCCTACCACAGATAATGCTCTTTGTGGCAGTGTTTTAAATTCTACATCATTGGCTAAATTAATGACACCATCAACAGAATAACTTTATGCCTCAGGAAGATGGCCGATGATGTTCTCTAACATAAAACGATCATGATGTCTCTAAAGTGCACCAGATATATATATAAAGTTTAGGTATATGAATGGATTCTGGGCTCACATTTAAATCTAGCTCCATCTGACAACAAGTAGTTCTTATTACATGGCCCTGCTTGGTGCTCACCTGCATGAGGAGACCACTGAAGCTATGGGTGCTCTAGCAAGTGTGGTGAAGAAATGAGATGGTGCTTGGCTACTAGAACGAATAGTGTTGGGGGGGGGGGGTCCTACAGGCTTGTCTTTAAAGAAGAAGTCATCTGAGTGAAGTGTCAATGGGGTTGGCAGGGCAGAAGCACACCAGTCTGGGGGATCCAAGGATTGTGAATGATAAAATCCAAACTCAAAGCAGGAAAAGGGGCAGAAGGGAAAGTGTGAAACCCCGTTTGTGGAAGGCAATGGGTGACAGGAAGAGCCCAAAGTCCATTCACAGGGTCCACGCAGGATTAAGCCTCCAGTGAACTCCCCTGACCGCACACACGGGATGAGAATAGTTTTGCTATAACGCAAAGTGCAGTGTTTTTGTTTGGTTTGGTTCTCCTGTATTTTGTCTTCTAGATTGACTGTGTATAAAAGACAGGACGGGCAGAGCTACTGACACAGTAACTGCATTGACAGTTTCTGGAGGGTACAGTGGGGCAGGCTGAGGTGGGAGGTGAGGAGCTCATGGTTGTGGGTACAAGAAGGAAGTAAATATTCTAAAGTTAACTGTGCAGAAACTGCACAGCTCTTATTAAAATGATGGAATTATTAAATTGTATGAAATATATGCCAATAAAACTATTTAAAATAAAGAAAAAGAAAACAGAGAGAAGATAGATGTCAAGCCACAAAGAAATCATCAGAAGCAAGAGCTCAAGATAAAAAAGGACTTTTCTCCAGAGCCGCCAAACACAGAAGGAAACCCTCCCCTAGAACCAGCCTCTCAAACTGTGAGAAAATACATTTCTGTTTGTTACAGCCACCACTCATGGTACTCCTGTTAGTGGTCGACATAACTAAGGCAAGCAGTAAATAAAAGGCTGAGAAAACACAATTTTAAGAAGTCGGTGATTATTTTTGCTGTTTTTAAAGAAACTCAGTATTGTAGTAAAAAAGAAAATTGTTATTTTTAATGAACTCCAAGTTTTCCATAATCCCCTAGCCCACAAATGTGCCAAATGCTGCACGTACTCTTTTGAACCCTAACAAGCACATTAAAGGGCTCTCAGTTTGATTTGCATTTCAATTCCACACTCTAAATTACATGCATCTTATGAAGCATTGTACAGCTTGTAAATCTACAACTGCAAGCTTTGCTTGTATGTGGCTATTGATTTGCCTGATAGATCAAGGTTATTTTGTTTAGCCAATTAACATCTGTTCAGATCAAAGAGATAGAAAATCCAATCAGAAAACTGCTCTGGGAATGGCCACTTCTCACGTGCACCTCTAGGGGATAAGGGCTCACTCTAACCAGGACATTTTTTGAAAGCCAGCCTTACATTAGATTGTGACATAAATTCTGGTTTCTTCCCCCACTTTTTTTTAATTTAAACATCTGACAAACCAAAATCAGTCTAAGGCAATGTAGGTTTTGTTAAAAAGCAATAATAAAAAAAAATTCACTGTGCAAGACTATAATCTTTTTTTCCAAAACCCTTACTGACAATCAAAGATACTCTGGAAATTGTTTTGTGTGAAACAGGGGGTGGGAAAGCCACAAAGTGCAGGCATCCTGGGTTATCACTGTAGTTTGCTATTTTCACTTAAAATATAATCACAGTGGCCAATATAGTTTTTTGATTCTCCCTTCTTACTTCCTACAGATGAATCAATCACATTTCAGTCTGTCCCCAGGTGACTGCTAGACATACATCTTCCTAACTGAGCCATCTCCAAGGAGACAGTCTCCTAGTGTTGGGCTCCAAGTGCATTCATAAAATCTTCTTTAATCTTTGCTTCCGGGACTAACAGTGCTTCTCCTGAGTGCTAATGCTTATGTTATAAACACACACACACACACACACACACACACACACACACACACACACACACCGTATATCCTATCAGTGCCTTTCAGAGTCTCCTTGAATTCACTATCTATTGTCCCTTGAAGGTGCTAAGAGTGCCTACAAAGTCTACTGACTTCTTTGGAAGAGTTGACAGTGACTCACTAACCCTGGAGGCTCGGGGACCACATTCAACACCTTGAAATTCTCTACATTTCATATAGAGACAGCACTCCAAGGAAAGCCCTCAGGTAAGCCAACAGGAATGAATAAAATGTTAGTTAATTAAAGAAACACATGATATTTTCCCTCAGAAACTGAGACATATTTTTAGCTATTAACTTCATGAACAACATGTAACCTACCATTGTTAGGTTAAAATGGTCTGTCTTCGTATTCATTTTCTTTTTAAATTTTTTATTTATCCCTTCGACGCCTCGTGATTGCACAGGCTGGTGTGCTTCTTCCATGTGGGCTTTGTTGCTTCTGAGCTAGATGGCCTTCATATTCATTTTCAAGAGAGAATTATATTTGTGCCGATTTCAAAGAAAAGTAACCCATGAGAATGCAGAAATCCTTTAACAATATGGTTATAATCACATGCAAGTAAATTTTAGCTGAAGATAAATCATAAATGGGTGTAGAAGTACACTGACAAGTCGCAGCTGGAAATTCAAGCTGGCTTCAGAAAAAGATGTGAAACATGGAAGATCATTGCTGATGTCAGGTGGGTCCCGGCTCAAAGCAGAGAATCCCAGAAAGGTGTTTATTTGTGTTTTAGTGACTACGCAAAGGCGCTCAACTGTGTGGATCATAGCAAACTACAGTAAACACAAAGGGGAATGAAATTCCCAACTACTTCCCTGTGCTCAGGCAGCACCAGTATATTGGCCAAGAAGTAGTTGTTCAAACAGAAGGAAACTGCATGGTTTAAAATCAGGAATGGTGTGTATCAGGACTGTGATATACTTTCCCAGACTAATTTGCTGAGTGAATAATCTGAGAAGCTGAAGTATATGAAGAAGAGTGCAGCATCAAGATTGGGAAAAAAGCATATTAACAACATGTAATATTCATATGATACAAGCTTGCTTGTTGAAAACTAAAAAGGACACGAACCTGCTGAAAACCAAAGACTGTGGTAGGACAACCAAACTCTTCACACCTGGATCAACAGACAACATCACGATAAAAGGAGGAAGAAAGTGAAGTTGTTAAGGGTTTCATTTGACTTAGAGCCACACTCAACGCTCATGGAAGTAGTAGTGAAGAAATCACCAACAGCAGATAGCACTGGGTAAATCTGCTGCATACGATCTGATTAAAGTGTTAAAGAGCAAAGATTTGAGAACAAAGGTGAGCCTGACCTAAGCCATGGTATTTTCAATCACCTAATAAAGTCTTCTTCAGGCTCTCGAAACAAATGCAATGATGCCGAATGCAGGAAGATCACAGGCCAGTGGGTGGAAGGTCTTGTGGATCCAGTGTCGGTGTAAGCATCTCAGCGCTAGCAGGGGTCTTCCACATGGTGCCTTGGGCTGTATTAGGTTCATTGGCTTTAATGTCTCACAGGGAGTCGGCCTTATCAGGAGAAAGTCTCCAAGGTAGTGAGCCAAGAGAGACTGTCTCCTGCTTCCAAGTAAGAAAACAGAAGTAAGTTCTCAGAAACCTCCAGAGAAGGCCATTCCCACACAGAGGCCTCATTGGCTATGATATGATTGATAGGCTAGATTCCACCTCTTTACGCTGAATCCTCAAATTGACACCATATTATGTAACTACCACACCTTATATGCATGTTAAAGTTGGACCATAATTAAGAAAGACTATAAAAATATTGATTGAAGCATTTGCGGAATCAAAACATTGGAATTATGGTATTATGGAATTATGGTAAAGAACATGGAAAGTACTGTTCACTCTCAGAAAACCAAGGAAATCTGTCTGGGAAGAAGTACAACCAAAATGCTCTTTAGAAGCAGAATGACAAGACTTCATCGCACATATGAAGACACAGAAATGTTGATAGGAGAGACTGGTCTTTGTAAAAGGATACCATGCGTAGTAAATACAGAATCATTGAAAAAAGAATGATATGCAGCAAGAGGGATTAGCACAGTGGCTGCAACAATGGCCTCATGCATAACAACCGTGAGGATGGTGCAGGGACCCAGAGTGCTATGAGTTGGAACTGACTCAATGGTACCTAACAGCAACAATAGCAACAATCTTGCTCAGTATTTTATTATGTATCTAATTGGCCATTTTCCCTTTCCTTTTTATCGTTTTCAATTGCTCACCATTCTTAATACGTCTAGAATCCACCCATTGTTCTTCATCCCAAGCTGTTTTCTTTTATTCAATGCATGTAACAACTTACTAACTGGTCTCTATATATCCTGCCTCATAATGCAGCTGAAAACTGTGTGTTTTCTAGTAGCTATAGTCTCTCAGAATGGTGTCCAGGCACTTGATGGGAGTATTCAAATAGCAGACAAAGTTTAAACCCATGCTTCTAGTTATATTTACCTGCATCCCTCTCTGAACTTCTATGTCTGATTAGGTTTCGCTGCAATGGGGTGCCATAGAAGCTGTTTACTATATGAATCTTAGCCTGGGTTAGAAACTCGAAGGGAAAACTTTGCGTTGCCACTCTATCCTAAGCACTTAGTGTGGGGCAGTAACCCTGACTAAATGAATGGTGCTGTTGTTAGTTCTTAGTGCTATTGCTGGGGAATAATTTCTAACTGAGAGCGACCCATGGGTTCAGAGCAGAACTGCTCCACAGGGTTTGCCAGGTTGTGACCGTTCAGAGGCAGAACACCAGCTCTGCTTTCCAAAGGGTCTCTGGGTCGTTTCAAACTGCCAACCTTTCAGCGAGTAATGGGACATTTAACCACGAGCCCCACCCAGGGGCCTTGATGCCTGCTAGCATGGTTTCACAAGAGGAGTGCTGTGACAAGTCCGACTCTAAAAGATCACCTTACTCTGCAATCACGTAAACTACTCTTTTCCTCAAAAACCCACAAGACTGTTGGGAAATATTGGTAATACCCCTAGGGTGACAGAGTATCTAAAGAAAGAAAAATTCTGTAATTGGCCAATTTTGAATCTAGGAATTACATGCTTTTCATATCGTCATGGAATAAAATACTGGAAAGATGACATAATAGCTCATCATATGCCATATAATATATGAACTAATTATAGGCTTGGTGTGAAGACAGAGAGTCGCTTACCTGCTGTAGCTTTAGAAGCATGCACATTTCCATAGCTAACATTCTTTTGCAGTCTAGTCTATCAGTCAATAAGGCCCCAAATAACATCTTCTGTTAAGAACATTATTAATACGACCAACAGTTATAAATTCTGGAGAGTTGGTTCTTTAGAAGAAGGTGATGAAATAAAAATATCCTTAATTTTGACAAGATGCACAGCTAGAGAGAACGGAATTATCCATCATTACACTGTCAATTATGATTGAAATATATGCATGCAGTAGCAAAGAGGGAGAGCTGAAAGTCCATTTTCTGTAGACACCTTACAGCTAACCAAGTAAAACTCATTTCTGCTGATTTTTACTATTGTGATGAATCTGAAAATAATAAAGCCCATTCTGAGAGGTTCTGGTTTCTATAATCTACTCAAGTTGGAAAATGAGGCTTTAGCATTATGGGTTATTCATCCATTACTCATTATAAAAATCAGTGGTCTAGGAAATTAAATAAACCTGACCAGAAGAGTAGCATAATCTCTAACGCACTAAAGAAGAAATTGACACACACTGTTCAGAGTAGAAAAAGAATAAAAAGTTAATAAATTCTGCCTTAACAAAATAGATGCTTTCAAAGAGCTTATACAGTGTATTCAACTTAATTCATTGAATACATATGAAGTGCCACTATGTAAAGACATGGGAATAATAGCTGTAAAGACTCAAATGATAAATAAAACATGAAAGAATTCAGAAGTGAGAAGAAGAAAAAGACAGGGCAACGACTAGCGTTACTACATGGCAAAAGGACATTGATGTCAAACAAAGGCACAGGTGATCGACACAGAGGGGTGTTAACTCAAACTGTGCAGTGTCCTTCGACACTTCGAGGGAGCACAGAGTTTTTATTAGTAAGGTTTATGTTAAGAAAGATCACAAACACAGACATGAGATCCCAAGCACGTGTGGGCAGCAGTTCTGAGGACAGCAGGGACAGAGGCTGCGCCAAGGCTCTAAAGGCTGGGGAATGGGGCCAACAAGAAATGGTGGGTGCACAGTAAGGAGAGGCTTAAATGGAAGTGGGTCTTAGATGACAGAAAATCATTCACCGTTTAAAATATACTCTTAAAACTGCATGTTACCAGGGGGGCAGGGGGGGGGGGGAAATGAAGCAAAATACATGCAGGAGACTCTTGAAACTGTTCAAGAGAAAAGTTGCTTAACAAACAAGAGAAATATCATAAGGCTCATTGTGCAGAGAGAACACTGAAAAACATATGATTGGGAAGTCAGAAGGAAAGAGAATTAGATGAGGAGATCTTCTAGCGGCAGACGGAGGGGGCAGAGAACAACCCCAGCTCAGTGAGTGCGACTCCCACAGTCACTTGAGCTCCTCCCAACGCTCCTTTCAGTGACCCCCAGAGTCAGACTATCGGGCCTGCTCCACATCTGGAGAGCTCCCATTTTTGCTGCTGGCCTGAAACTCGTAAACACGACTGCGAGGACCTTCGGTCAATGTTGAGGGAGAAGACTCGCGGGGCAAGCTTGCAACTTTTGTACGTTCCCTTCCCGTTGATGTGATCTGTGCTAAAAGAGGCAGACTAAGATCTTTGCAAAACAGCATTCAACACTCAAATTCTCAATTCTTTCCATGGGCTGTTTGGCTCCACTGCTGCCAAGATCAGCGTCGACAACTCCCATCAGAACAGCAAGAAGAAACCATGCTTTATCCATTGTCTCTGCGGCAGAAACCACTGCGCCAGACACTCCCCATCATATCTCACCGATGCTCATCGGATCTCATTACCCTCATCTTTAGTTTACAGAGGAGGAAAATGAGGCTCAGGGGAAGCAAGTCACTTTCTAGAAAGCAATGAGTCCTGGCGGCCTAAACAGTTAAGTGCTCCACTGGAGAAGTAGTTCTATTCTGTCCCAGGAGGTGACCGGTGGTCAAAACTGACTAAATGGCACACAATGATAACAGCCAGAAAGAACTTAATGAATGTGGGTAGATCAGAGATTCTAATAGAGTTAATTAAACCACAAAATTCATGTCCTTTTCCAAATAAGTGCTTGCCTATAAACTGATATTCAGTGCCCTTCTTCCCCATGAACTGGACATTACCATCGTCAATTATTTTTATATTCTTTCACATTTATCGAATTCCAATTTAAACCCTGATCACCTACTAGGTCCACCACTAGTCTGTCAGTTTGTCCTGCTGTGGTGGCTTGTGTGCTGCTAGAAGCTAAGTCACTGAATTTCAAATGCCAGCTGGGTCACCCAAAGTAAAAAGGTTTCAGCAGAGCCAGAGTAAGAACAGCCAAGGACTTGACTCCCCACTTAAGAGGAAGTGGCCACTGACAACCTGATTCACAACTTGGAAGCGTTGTCAAAGATTGAAAGTCTAAGGAAGCGGAACATGTCGGAGACAGTGCAGGAGGAGGATGGGCTCTTCCAGAAGGAGGGCACATGACGCTGCTTCCTCCGAGGTACAGCCGATCAAGGTGACGAGACTGGGGTAAACCCTGTGACAGTGGAGCCTGTGGGAGCTTCAGTGCCGATGGGGCAACAACTCCAAACAGAGAGAAGAAGCTGCAATTATCGGCTGCGGGTCATAACTTTGAAGGTGAGGACTATGAAACTAGGGAATTTAGAAGCTGTCAGAAATGGAAAGGAATACATAAGATTGAAACATTAGAGTGAGTGAGCTAAAATGGATGGTATTGGTCATTTTGAATCAGAAAATCTTATGATTTACGAGGCTTAGAAAAACACAATCAAGAGGAGTGGAGTTACATTCATTTTCAAAAAGGAGATTGCAAAATAAATCTTCAAGTACAATGCTGCCTGTGATAGGATGACACCTATCCTCTTTCCAGGAAATCCAATCAACACAACTGTTATTCCAGTTAATACACCAACCACAAAAACTATTGATGAGGCACTTGAAGAATTCCATCAATTTCTTCATTTGGAAATTGATCAAACAATGAAGATTCTGATGATTAACAGAAATTGGAATATAAAAGTTTGAACAAAGAGCAAGGAACAGAAGTTGGAAAATAAGGACTTGACAGAAACTAAGTTGGAGATCTCACGCAAGACCAACGAACTGTTCAAAAAAAGTGCCTTTTCCCAACAATACAAAAGGTGACTATACACATGGCCGTCTCCAGATGGAATTAACAGAAATCAAACTGACCACATCTGTGGGAAGAAACTGGAGAAGCTCAGCCAGTAACAGGAACTAAAACCAGGTTGCAGACTGACTGTGGAACAGATCATATATTACTCACATGTAAGTTCAGGTTAAAGATGAAGAAAACTAAAATAAGTCTACGAAAGCCAAAATATGACCTTGAAACTATCCCGCTTGACTTTCAAGAACATCTCAAGAACACCTTTGCTGAACTGAACATTAATGACAGAAGACCTAGTGAGCTGTAGGAGACTATTTCTGAAGAAAGCAAAAGGTTATTAAAAAGACAAGAAAGAAAGAAAAGATCAAAGTAGATATCAGATGAGACTTTGAAATATGTCCTTAAAAGAGCAGCTAAAACATATGGAACAACTGAGGAAGTCAAAGAGCCAATCAGAAAATTTCAAAGGGCAACTCTATCAGACATTGTCAAATATTCTAATAAAATGCACAAAGACATCGGTGGAGTTAGGAAACCAAAACAGAAGAACGTGCTCAGTGCATCTTAGACTGAATGAAATCAAGAAAAAGTTCAAGCCTTAAGTTTCAATATTGAAGGCTTCGAGGCGTGTGGTAATTACTGTATAAACTCAAGTACAAGCCACGTTTTTCTGCACATTTTTAATGCAGTTTTTGAGGTAAAATTAAGTGTCTCGGCGGATATTTGGATTGGCTTATACTCAAGTATATACGATACATAATCTGATGTCAATTTGGGATTTGAGAAGATAAAGAGTGAAGGGATGGAGTCTAGTCTGTAGGATTATAAAGAGACTTTTCCATAGCTTTGTCTCCCTGAAAGACATGCCAAGCATTAGGGGCTTTTTGCTACCATAAGAGGGGAGGTCAGATGCTTAGAGACATCCTCCCTGAAGGCAGTCAGTTGCCAGACAGGTATGGCTGCTCCCTGCTGTTAAGGACAATGGGCTACTTCTCCCTAAAGGCTTGTGACCATTATCTTGGTTCCAGTAGGTGGGGTTTACACCCTACTGATAATGGTTTCTATGGAGATACAGTGAACAGATCAAACTGGCTCAGTGATATCCAAAGTTAGACTGCCATCCTGAATCTAGGATCTGCCCATCTTGTCACATGTATAGCCCCAATCCCTCCTCTTCCT
Source organism: Tenrec ecaudatus (assembly GCF_050624435.1). Classification (NCBI taxonomy): domain Eukaryota; kingdom Metazoa; phylum Chordata; class Mammalia; order Afrosoricida; family Tenrecidae; genus Tenrec; species Tenrec ecaudatus. Next base: position 96,447,111 of record NC_134536.1, read on the forward strand.
ATTCCGTGTATGTCCCTAGATTGTCCCCCTCTCATTGCTGTATAACCTATAATGCAACCCCTTCCTGTGACATATGTCTTTACCTGTAATTAGTGGGCTTGCACTCCCCTCGAAGGAATATAGACCAAGGTTAGCAATAAAGAGCTCTCGCTCTAGATCTCCCCTCTTGGCCTCTCTTCAGCTCCCCCTGTCCTCCTTCCCCTCTCCTTTTCTCCATGTGGACCACCAAGCAGGGCTAGGGTGAGCATTGCTACCATGAAATGTGTCTGACTCCATTATTTCAATCTCCCTTCTATCTCTCATGGTCTCAATGACTTTAATATAATATTTATATATCTCAACCATACAATTGTGTCTATTGAAGCCGTGATTAGTGGTGGGGGCTGCCCCCCCCTTCCTCCACACTAGTCTGTCAATCGAGTCATAACCAATGATGCCTCTGTGTGGCATGGCTTTCTCCTGAGGAAACTGGGAACTCCTGAATTTCTCCTTCTAGACTGGAGAAACTCTCTCGGCTCACCCCCTGAGAGATGTTCTACTGACAAGACACATGGAACTACACTAGTGTCCTGAGCTGGAGAAGCCATGTTGATATAGTTAGGGTTTATTGTACCAACCTGGTCGATAAATATATGTGGGATTAACGGAAGGGTCGAGAGATAAACGGCTCAGTGAGTCTTGCCTTTCTTGTTCTCGGTCTCTTACTTTCTGATGGTCAGACCAGGGTGCAGTTGCCTTAGCCAGTTCCCTGCTTCAGCTGGCAAGGCTCACTTCCTCAAGACATCCCTGCGGAGAAGCCACATGGACCTACCCTGATGTAGCCCTGAATGTTGGAGTAGAAGCGTGGAGACCCCTGCCAATGCTGAGATGCTTACACATTCACTGATTCAGCTCTCCTCCTGCAGTCAGCATCACTGCATGTGTTTTGTGAAATTAAGGAGGACCATATAGATTGGTGTTGGACATATGGCTTAATGTTGGACTTGTGGGATTGGATAGCACTGGGTTGGAATGCTTTCTTAATGTACACTTACACTTTATATAAAACATCCTCTTATACATATGAGTTTCTATGGATTCCTTTCTCTAGTTTACGTAGACTAACACAAATGTGGAGACCCCCGCCCGCACTGAGAAGCTTACAACACCATTGGATCCTCAAGAATTCTAACCCATAGGCTTGTGATCTTCCTGCATTCGGCATAATTGCATGTGTTTCATGTGTTTGAAGAGGACTTCAAGATTGGTATCGGATTTTGGACTTGATCTGGACTTGGTTGGGATGTTTTTCTCACAATTCGATTGCTTTTGTATATAAAGCTCTTTCTTATACACATATAAGTGACTACGAATTTGTTCCTCTAATCTACCCAGACTAATATAAGGGGAAGGATATTGAATGATGCAAGAAGCAGTAAATAAAGATGGAGAGAACATACAGTCACTGTAGCAAAACGAAATGGTTGACATTCCCTCATTTCAGGAGGTAGCATATGAGTAAGAACCAGAACCAGTGGTGGTGAAGAACACAATAGCAAACAACAAGGCTCCAGAAATTGATGGAATACTCGGTGAAATGTTTCAATAAGCTGAGGAAGCACTCACTGGCCTATGCCAGGAAAGTTGGAAGAGAGCTACTTGGCCAACTGACTGGAAGAGATCCATATTTTTACCCATTCCAAAGAAAGGATATCCAACAGATTGATCAAACTGTAGAACAATATCATTTAATATCACAGGCAAGTAAATTTTTTTCTTAAAATCATCCAACAGCAGTTGCATTAACAAGCTGTCAGAGCTTGAGAGTTGATTCTGAAGAGGACATGAAACACAGGATAACATTGCTGATGTCAGATGTAGCTTGGGTGAAAGCAGAGAATACCAGAAAGGTGTTTACTTTTTTATTACCTATGCCAAGGCATGTCACTGAGTGGATCATGACACACTATGGATAGCCTTGAGAAGAATGGGAATTCCAGAACACTTCATTGTGCACATGCTGAACCTGTACATAGATCAAGAGGCAACTGGACAAATGGAACAATAGAATACTGCATGGTTTATAATGAGGAAAGATATTTGTCTGGATTATATCCTCTCAACCATACTTGTTCAATCTGTATGCTGAGCAAGTAATCAGAGAAGCTGGGTTATATAAAGAAGAAAGTGATATCAGGATTGGAAGGAGGCTTATTAACAACCTTAAATATGCAGATGACACAACTTTGCTTGCTTGCTGAGGATTTTGCCTTACTTGGGTCCACAATCAATGCTCGTGGAAGCAGCAGCCAAGAGATCAAAAGAGAAACTGCATTAGATGAATCTGTTGCACAAGTCCTCTTTGCAGTGCTGAAAAGCAAAGATCTTCTTTTGAGGACTAGAGTTCGCCTGACCAAACCATGGTATTTTCCATTTCCTCATATGCAGGTGAAAGTTGGACACTGAATAACGAAGACTGAAGAACAACAGATGCTTTTGAATTATGGTGCTGGGGAAAAATGATAAAAGTACCATGCACTGCTAAAAGGATAAGCTGATCTGTCTTAGAAGAAGTACTTCCAGAGTGCTTTGTAGAGGCAAAAATGGCAAAACTTCCTCTTGCATATTTGGACCTGTTGTCAGGAAAGACCGGTCTCTGGAGAAGGACTTTATGCTTGGTAAGGTAGAGGGGCATCAGAAGAGGAGATGGCCGGACACAGTGAATGCAGGCATGTGCTCAAGCATAAGAACCATTGTGAGGCTGGCCTGGTACCAAGCAGTGCTGCTTCTTTTGTGTTTGTGTTGGAACTGACTCAGTAGCACCTAACACCACCACCATCTACTAGTGCCAGGTATTTTAAATTATTTAATAGTGCTCTAGACAATGCCGTTTTCCTTGTTCAAACCAATAATTATAATGGATTTTATAATCATTTTACTTCTGTTAAGTTCTAAGATGTTTGTGGATAATTATCTAAATATATGATGTTATAAACATTGAAGGACTACTATTGCTTTTTTAAAAATCATTTCATTGGGGTCTCGTACAACTCTTATCAGAATCCATACATCCATTCATTGTGTCAAGCACACATGTACTTTGTTGCCATCATTCTCAAAACATTTGCTTTCTATTTGAGCCCTTGGTATCAGCTCATTTTTCCCATCCCTACCCAGCTCCCTCTTTCATGAGCCCTTGTTAATTTATAAATTATTATTTTGTCATGTCTTACACTGTCCGATGTCTCCCTTCACCCACTTTTCTGTTGTCCATCCCCCAGGAGGGGGTTGTATGTAGATCCTTGTAATTGGTTTCCACTTTCTACCCCACCTTCCCTCCACCCTCCCAGCATCTCCACTCTCACCACTGGTCCTGAGGGGTTCATCTGTCCTGGATTCCCTGTGTTTCCAGTTCCTATCTGTACCAGTGTACATCCTCTGGTTTAGCAGGATTTGTAAGGTGGAATTAGTATCATGACAGTGGGTGGGAGGGGAGGAAGCATCACAGAACTAGAGGAAAATTGTATGCTTCATCATTGCTACCCTGTACGCTGACTGGCTCATCTCCTCCCCATGACCCTTCTGATCACACAGTCTGGTGTGCTTCTTCCATGTGGGCTTTCTTGCTTCTCTGCTAGATGGCAGCTTGTTTATCTTTAAGTTTCTAAGACTCCAGATGCTATATCTTTTGATAGCCAGCCACCATTAGCTTTCTTCACAACATTTGCATATGTGCCCACTTTGTCTTCAGCAATCATGTCGGAAAGGTGAGCATCATGGAACACCAGTTTAATAAAACAAAGTGTTCTTGCTTTGAGGGAGAACTTGAGTAGAGAACCAATGTCCTTCTGCTACCTTAATACTAAACCTATAAATATATGCACATAGACCTATTACCTAAGGTCATATAGAAATATATTTACATATATATGTACATGCCTGTATTTAAACCTCTATAACTGCTAAGGACTGCTATTACTTATTAATTTTTTGAAAGAGAATTTCTGACTAATTTTAAACATTGTACTATTTAAAAATAATATACTCATTATTTAAGTAATTTTTATAGAGAGAAATCTTGATAAGGTAGTTAACAGTATTCATGAATTAATAAAATGCTACCACAAGGTAATGAGGTTATTTTAACTACAAAACAATTTACTTGTATAAAATTGTCTTAATTAAACAGAAAGTGCTACCACATCACATCCCAAAGTATTATAGCTAAACTTTCATATCAGCATATACGTGAAATTGTCTGCAAATGTCCAGCAATAGAAGGAATACTATTTCTTTCTTCTGGTGACCTTTGTTAACTCATAATTGACTGCTGAGTATTATTATATAATCAAAGTCAATAACAAATTATGGTGAAAATATAAGTATTCCTTCCAAGAGCATATAGCAATTTGTTCAATGAGCTATAGACTATAACAACCAATGTTGAAAGAGGAAAAGACAGACAATTATTCCAGAATTTTAAAAAGATTCATTTAACTATAGCTTTTGACAGCTGGAGGAAGTATATTGTTACTATTTATTTAAACTTACAGAAAAAAGGAAGGGGGTAGGAGTAAATGCTAGTTTACATTTTATGATTCCTCATTTTTTATAACACAAGCACATCCACACACAGACAGAAACTCATGTACAAGAGAGTTTTATATAAAGGTTAAGAACATCCCAACCCAGTGCTGCCCAAGTCCAACATTAACCCATTAATCCATATGTCCAACACCAATCCACAAAATCCTCCTCCATGTCACAAAACAGAGGCAATGATGCCACTGCAGGAGAAAGCCAAATCAGTGAGTATGTGAGCATCTCAGCACTGGCAGGGGTCTCCACATGGCTGCTCCAATACCCAGGGCTGCATCGGGGTAGGTCCATGTGGCTTCTCCTTGGGAATGTCTTGTAGGAAGTCAGCCTTGCCAGCTGAAGCAGGGAATTTCTAAGGCAGCTACACCCTGGCGCGACCACCACAAAGCAAGAGACCCAAGAATTAGAAAGGTGAGGTTCACTGAGCCATTTATCTCTCAATTAATCCCACATGTTTTTATTGGCCAGATTGGCACAATAAACTAACTCACAGACAAAAACAAAAAAAAGTGTTTCCCTGGCTCTCCAATGACCGACCAAGGTCTCACCAATGCCACCTACATTCCTCAGTCTCAAAATTAGAGTAGATTAGTGCAGAATAAATATCCAACCAGATGAATCCCAACAAAACCCAGTATCAGTGTCTTCTACATTTTCTAATAGAAAAGTGCAACAATGGATAAAGAATGCTCCAGTAGAATAAAGGAATTAAAACTACCTGAGTTCAATACTGGAAACTGACAATAAGGCATTTGGATTGAATAGAGAACATGAAAGTGTGTTAGATAAATTGTTCCCAGTCTTGGTACACTCTGGGAATGATCTGGGGACCGTGACAGAACATTGGTACCACTAGAGAACCGGCACAAGTGGCCGCAGTAATGCCCGCCCTCCGACAGTTTCAAAGCTCCCGGATGATTCTTAGAGCAGGAACTGGGAGCCAGGCCCGACTACTATCCTATGTCTACTTACCATATCTAACCCTTAGACAAAAAGCACTGAGCACTGAAGCTAACAAACGTTTATCTCTCTAAAAAGATTTTAATTATTTAAATATCATATTTTAAATTCTTTCAATTATACCATGTTTAATTAAAATTGTGAATCTGGTTAATTGTACTTTTTTTAACATTTTATTAGGGGCTCATACAACTCTTAACACAATCCATACATATACGTACATCAATTGTATAAAGCACATCTGTACATACTTTTTAATAGCTATTTTTCATAGCTATATATATTTCATATATATTCTTCACAGATTTCCTCATATCCACTGATACAAGTTTCTTAGTGCAAAGTGCCCATATTCGCATGGCATGTACTATGAAAAGGTAATGGGCACACACATTTGACATCACTGTTCTAACCATCACAGATGACAAAGCATGAGTAAGACACTTCTTGAAAGAGAAATTTCAGAGCACTAGCAAAGTACCGACCACTGCGCCACCCCATTCTCCTGGCCCAGTTCCCGATGTAGCGCTGGCCCGTCAGACATCAGAAAAGCATGCAGTCTGCCTGCGTGAGCCTGCCCTACTTGTAAGCTGGGGCCAACCCTATTCAGAAACTACAGGTATGATGCGATTCCATGTGGTTCGCAGAATGAAGGGTAATTAGATGAGGATAAACACTTCACAAAACACACAGGTAGAAATAATTTCTGAGTAATCAAAGCCCAATTATTATAAATTTGGGATTAAAACACACAGAGCAGCTTCTTTTTTGTCAAAGAATCGGGTCATTGCAAAAAAACATATCATTTCGAAGAATGAAATGGGTAAATTATACCAAAGTTGACTAAAGGAAGTGTAGTTTTCATTAATTAGAATCTCAATGAACTTGAGGAAAGAAGTCTAATATCTACACATTCTATTTTAGTAATACATTTGAAAGCTTCAAATACAGCAAGATTAAAAGCATGTTGAAGGATTAGGCTGAGAAAGAAAATTTTTAGCAGTTATTTTTGTATGAAATGGTATTGGTCAACGTGATGTGAAGTTTAAAATTTCATATGTATCATGTTTTACCTTCTGAATACCTGAATAATATTTCTGCTACATTATATTCACATGCTTATTTAGAGATGATTTAAATACCAAACCCAATAAAATCTTTCAGACGCTCTGTGTCTAATAAGCTTGTCCTGGGCTGAACCAAGCACCCTTGGCAGGGCAGCCACAGAAGCAACTTGGTCTTCGTTCTTCATGTGACTTGTTAATTTTAAAAAATAATGAGGACTTTTAGAGCTAGAATTTTGAAAACATAAAAATCAGTTTTCCCTGAAAGCAAATCTTTTCCTTGTGGATTTTAAAGCACAAAAACTGGAAGCCATAGTCTGAATTGATTAAAAATACACAAGCAACTTCTCTCTGACTCCAAGAGAAATGGAAAGAGACCCCAAACAGGAAGAAGCATCGGTGATGACATGAAAGAATGGGCTGGGTTAATGGTGGGAAGTAGCTCGCGGCACCTCACTGTGTCTCTTTCCTCGTGGCACACATGTCCTACATAGAGGTGGGTTCTGATTTAATTCTCACACTAATTCTTAGAACTGACAAAGAAAAGGAAGGAGGGAAAAGAGATGTACTCCAAGAACATATTTCTGTAATACATATCCCCAAGGCTTCTAGTATGTCTACATACATATTTCAGTGGAAAAATAGCGAATGTGGCTACTAGGGACATATTAATGTGTTCACTTTCTCTTATTTCTACCACCTGCCTCAGCTTGATCAGGCTCTGTAAGAATATTTTCTCAATTATCTGATTAAGGGACTGGGGCAGGGCATACCTTCAGTCAGTATTGACAAGTCTTTCAGAGTTTGGTCTACATGGTTTATTATACACCTGTGTTTCTGACAGGAAATGGCCAGGCTATTAATTACCCCTTTTCTGAATTGGTTATTATTCCCTGAACCACGCCAAACCCTCTTTCAAGGAATCAGTTTGGATGACTCATAGCAAATCGATAGCATCTCAGTTTCCAAGGTTCTATATCTTTATAGGCACAGAGAGCTGAAAGGAGGGCCTGGTAGATTCAAACTGCGGATCTTGCAGTGAGCAGCCCAACTGTGACCCACCCACTGTGCCAATAAAGCTCCTAACCAGAAGTTCTCAATCTCAGCCTACACCAGAATAACTTGAAGGGCTGGTCAAACCAGAGAATGCTGGGCCCCTCCCACAGTTCCTATTTCAATTAAGTTATGAGTAGACTTAAATTTTTTGTATTTCTAAGCAGTTCATAGGTGAGGTTGATGCAATTGACCTCAGCACTGCAAGAACCAATGCTTTAAAGAAACACTTTAAAGTATTGGAAAAGCATTGCTCCTGGTTACTACAGAAGCTTCACTCCACAACATCCTATCCATTTGACCTTGGTGTCTTACTTCATACTGCTTTACTACAATCAAAGCAAGAATTGAAGATGACTGCCCAAATACGAGTTGAGAACCAGGTAAGAAACACAAGATTAGCAAAACCTGTCCCACGGCTATGCTTTCTCTCAAGATTTCGAAAATGGGGTCTTTTCACAGTACAAAGTGATCAAAGCATAGGGTACCACGAAACATGCCCGAGGAATGAAAATCAGGAGTGGAGGAGAAGCTGCAGGGTCTTCGCTGGAAGATTAACCAAATGGAAGACTGACCAGGCAGGTTCATGAAGGGAAAGATGGATCTGAGCTCATCTGGCTGATGGGTACTCAGATTCATGTATATTATAGACATAAGCACTGTGGAACGATACTGTAACACCACAAGTCTTTGTGCACCAAAATAAAAACTGACATGTCTAGCCAAGGTACTTTCTAAATTGAGGCTAGGTCAGTATTGATACACTGGAGCTGTCATGGACTACCTATTTATTGGGCCAATCCTAGGTAAATGGTCAAACATTTTTTAAAAACACATAGTGATATTATGTGAAACAGATGATATCCACCTAGATTTCATAATATGCTGAGGATAAACAACCAACTGACCAACCAGCATTCATATAGAACGGACTTACCTTACTAAAGCAAAATGTTCAAAGCAAGGCATTAGATGTTTGTGTCAAAAATTATCTTGATGTTTGCCAAAGAAGCTCACAAAATGAGTTTCTCATTCGGGAGTCATCTGCCCAGAGATTTCCAAGAATGCTTATCTTCCAGTTGTGCTGTCAGACCTGCATGCTCAACTTTTCCATGCCAGAGTGATTTGCAAAAAACATGAGTGTTTTCCAGGCATTTGCTACTAAGATCTGTGATGTTGTACCTTCGACCTTACAAATGCTTCTTTCTCATGTGTCCTGTTTATTTGTCCAAGTGAAGTGAAGTAGTACGTGTGGTACTTTGACCCTGTCATTTTATTAACAATACTGGATTTTTAAGTTTGAGGGAAAAATGCAAGATTGACAATCTAAAGTGAATTAATAATAATAATAATACCAGGTGACAGACTTTTGTATAAAGGGCACTAGGGAAAGAATAGAGGATTAAAGTCAACTTTCAAGGATAGGTTCTTGAAGAGTTATCAAAAATTAACTGAGAAAAGACAAGGAATCAAGGAAGCAATTAGTCTACCGCAGGAATGGTCCACAAGAACCAGTCTCCTCTGACCTTAGACAAGAACTAGATAGTACCCGGCTACCACTACAGACTGCTCTGACCAGAATCAACATGAAAAGTCTGGAATAGAATATGGGAAATGAGACCTGAACACAAGTTAATGAAAAGAAAATTAGACATATTGGGTTAAATACACCTGAGAAAATCCCAAGACTATTGCCCTAAGAGACTCTTCAGCCTAGAACTGATGAAGCCACTCCTAGAGAGCTTTTTGCAATCAATAGCACATTGGCAATAATTCCCATAAGGAAAGTGCACTTCAGAACAATCAAGGGCAATAGTTAAGCAGGAAAACTGGAGGGAAGTGGATTGTAGAACGCAGGTGGGAAATGGGGAGAGTGAAGACACATGGTGGGGATAGTAAACAAAGTCACAGAACAATTTGCATCTAAATCGTTCAGAGCTTGAATGAGAAACTAATCGGCTATGTAAGTTTTCACTTAATACACAATGAACTGTTCCCAAAAATTGAGCTGAAGAAAAAAAAAGCCTCCCAATGGTTCTCAAAAGAGTCCTCTGTTGTCCTTCAGAGGTTTCGATGCTCTCTCTGTTTGTGATGATGTTATCTATTGGTAGAATATTTTATCTTTTGAAGCGGAATTTTAATCCATACTGACGGATACAATCCTTGATCTTTTGCTTCAAGCATTATCACCTGCATATTGAAGATAGTTAATAAGCCTTCCTCCAAACCCGAGGACGCATTTCTCTTCATATTCTCCATCTTCTCTGATTATTTGCTCCACATACAGATTAAACAAGAATGGTGAAAGGATAGAACCCTGACTGATACCCTTCCTGATGGTAAACCAAGAAGTTGGCCTAGTTCTTTTCCCACAACTGCCTGAGCACAAGGAAGGTCCTGAATTCCCATTCTTCTAAAGACTATCCACAGTTGGTTTTTTTTTTTTTTTTATGATTCACACAGTGAAATGCCTTGGCACAGTCAATAATAAAACACAATTAAACATCTTTCTGGCGTGCTCTTCTTTTATCCAAGATCCATCTGACATCAGCAAAGATATACCTTGTTCCACATCCTCTTTAGAATTCAGGCTGAAGCTCTGGGAACTCCTCGTCAGTACTCTGCTGCAACCATTGACGCCGGCCGGGTCTTCAGTAAAACGCTACTTGCTTGCTCTGCCAATAATACTGTCCTATTACTAGAGCAGTCTGGTGGGTCACTTTTCTTTGAAATGAGCTAAAACACGATCTCCTCCAATCAGTTGGCCAAGTATCTTGTCTTCCAGTTTTCCTGGCATAGGCCAGTGAGTGCTTCCAGGGCTTCCACGGCTTGCTGGAACACTTCAATTGGTATTTCATCAATTCCTGGGAGCCTTGGTTTGCGTTAATGCATTCAGCATAGCTGGAACTTCTTCCTTCAGAACCACTGGTTCTTACGCATGTACCACCTGAGATGTGGAATGACGGTACTTCCTGGCACAGTGACTCGGTGCATTTTACCGTCTTCTTCTGATGCTTCCTGCATCATTCATTATTTCACCGTAGAATCTCGCGTCATTAATTCAAGGTTTGAAATTTTTCTTGAGGTCTTTCAGTTTACAATATGCTGAGCAAGTTCAACCTTTGAGTTTTCTAACTCTGGGACTTTGCACATTTCATTATAATATTTGACGTTGTCTTGCAGAGCTGCCCATGGACATTTTCTGATCAGCTTTGACTTCATGAGTTCTTCCATTTGTTTCAGTTATTCCACAATTAAAACCATGTTTCAGTCTCTTCTGACATCCACTTTGATCTTTCTTTTCTTATCTTTTTAATTATCTTTTTGCTGGTTTCCTGAATAATGTTCTTGATGATCTCCTACAGCTAATTAGGTCTTCTGTTATTACTATTCAATGCAGCAAATGTGTTCTTGAGGTGTTGTTAAAATTCAGGTAGAGCAGACACAAGTCTTTGGCTCTTGTGGACTTGTTTTAATTTTTTTCGTGTGTTTTAACTTGAACTTACATATGAGCAATCAATTAATTGTTTTACAGTCAACCCCTGCCCTTGTTTTAGGTGCTGATATTGAGTTTCTCAATTTTCTCTATCCACAGATGTGGTAAATATGATTTCTGTGTATTCCATCCCAAGATGTCCATGTGTATAGTCACCTTTTGTGTTGTTAAAAGAAGGTATTTCCTATGAATAAGTCATTGGTCTTACAAATTTGTTTCTAGCCCCAACACCTTACTTATTTCCAACTACTATTCCTTCTGTCAATAAATTTCAATGTATCCTGATTGCATATATGATCAATTTCTGACTGAAATTGGTAAAATTCTTCAATTTCATCATCACTAGTTTTTGTGGTTGGTGTAGAAATTTGAATAGTAGTTGTACATGACTGGATTTACTTGAAGATGGATACATATCCTATAGCAGACAGTATTTTACTTCAAGATGTATTTTTTTTAATAAGTGTGTTCAAAGGACAGGATTGACTTTATTCTGTGCCTTTAGAAGAATTGGACATCTGCACCAAATACAACATATTTTCATTGTTTTCAAGATAGTCTTAGGAAGGGTCATATTCCTGTGGGATTTTCAGTCTTTTTTTTTTAACATTTTATTAGGGGCTCATATAACTCTTATCACAGTCCATACATATACATACATTAATTGTATAAAGCACATCTGTACATTCTTTGCCCTAATCATTTTCTTTTTTTTCTACCCTTTTTTAAAAACATTTTATTAGGGGCTCATACAACTCTTATCACAAGCAAGATGTATTTTTAAATGTACTTTTTGACAATGAATACAATGCCATTCCTCCTCTTAATTACCTGCACAGTAAATCATAATTTTCTGATTCCAAATGACCAATGCTAATCCATTTCTGCTCACTGATGGCTAGGATATGCATCTTTAGTTGTTACATTTCATTGTTGACTGCATTGGTCTGTGGACTTCAAGGTCAGTAGTTCAAAACTGCCACTCCTAGGGCAAAGATGGGGTTTTCTACTTCCATAGATGCATTTCTATCCTGCCTACAAAGTTGCTATATCTTAGCACTGATTCAGAGTAGTGAGTTCGATTTTTGAGTTTGGGTCCACTTTTCCTAGAGTTGTACTTCACCCATTCCAAGTTTCGATCATTAGCAGATTTTGCGGCTGTGTCTTCTTACCCTCAATTGTGCTTTATCAGCTAATGAAGATCCTGAGAGCTCCACTCCCACACACTGTACTCCACTCACATCACCACGGTCAAATCAACTTTGATAAAGCCGCTTCTCACATTCTGTGTTCTTTCCACCTGTTCCCAACAAGGTTCTGCTTCCATTCGTTAGTGGGGAGCTGGCTCCTTCTTATCTATTATCTGTTCTTAGTCTGGAAAATTCATCGAAACCTGTTCCCCCCAGGGGTCCACGCTGGCAGTTGAAACACCAGTGGCATAGATTGTAGCATGACGGCACCTCACAAGCCATCACAGTGACAAAATGACAGACAAGTGGCACTTCAAATCGATTCCAACTCAAAGCAACCTTACAGTAGGAAATAGTATGAAATAGTGTCTGATCCTGTGACATTTTATAATCATTGCTATGTCTAAGCCCATTTTTGCAGTGACAGTTTTCTGAGAGTGTTATTCTCTTTAATTGATCCTCTACTTCACTAAGCATGATATCTTCCTCCAGAGACTGTTCTCTCCGACAACATGTCCAAAGACCACGAGACAAAGTCTCATCATTCTTGCTACTAAGGTGCAGTCTGGATACCCTACTTCCAACACAATCTTGTTCATTCTTCTAGCAGTCTGTGATATATTAAATATTATTTAGCAACACTATGATTCAAGGGAAAGTATCAGTTGTCCTTCGGTCTCTCTTACTCATTGTCCAGCTTTCACATTCATCTGAGGCAATGGGAAATGCTATGGCTTGGGTCAGGGGTACCTTAATTCTGAAAATGACATGGTTTTGGTTTTAACACTTTCAAGAGATTTTGGTTTTTTTGCAGATCTTTGTAAGACATTGTTCGATTTTTTGAGTGCTGCTTCCATTGGGCATTGATGCTTGACTTCTCTGTTTACCGGATATGACTCACTGCTCCATTTGTGTTGTTGTTTTTGTTTGTTTGCTTGTGTTTTAAATCATTTTATTGGGGGCGCATACAATTATTATCACAACCCATAGAGTTGTTTTTTCATAAATGTTGAGTGTGTCATCTTTGATCTTAATCTTTGCTTTCAGGAAGCAAGGTTATGTCATTTTTATATTGCAGTTGTTAATCAAGATGTCATGTTTTCCTTCCTATATGCCAGTTCAGCTTCTGAGATGATTTGTTCAGTCTGCAGGTGGAGAAAGTGTCATGAAAGGATACAAAGTGGATACAAACGATCCAAATATGAATTCCATGAGGTAGACATCAAATGACAAGACGTTGATGACTATAAGGATACCACTAATGGGAGCAGGAACAGGCAGAGAGGGATAGTAATGAGGAAGGGCGGGAGGGAGGGAGAGAGCCACATTAATAGATGGTTTAATTGTGTACTGCTGTTTTCATTTCTTGATATGGAGGATATATATACATATATATACGCACACATACATTCCTACATACATATATAATATGCTTCTTTTAGAAATTCTTCCAGATTCCTTATATATTGATCTAAACCTAAATATTCCTCTGAGTAGCTAAAAAGCAGGAGGAAAAGTAAAACTGAAATGAACTTGGAGTCTTTAGTGACAAAAAAGTTAATTAAAAAGTATATATATATATTAATTCCAGAAATCACATAGTACCTTCAGATTTCTAAGAGTGCCCTAAAACTCAAAAAACAGCAAGTAGGATACTTAAAACACAGAATCAAAGCATGCAAATATATGTAAATACTAAATGTAAGGACTAGATTAAGATTTATGACACATTAAACTATCAGGTATCCAGAAACTACAGATCTTTGAGGCCCTTTGTTTTCATGTTTTGATACTAGCATTAAGTATATCTAACATTATTCATTGAGCAAATATTGACTAAGCTCTGTTTCTATGGCAGGTAACACGATAGATAACAGTAACAATACACTAGGATTATGGTGGTAATGAGAATAGACCAAATATCTGATATTAAGAAGTTTAGACTCAGAAGAAAGACAGACTGCTTAAGAAAGTAAAGTTTAGCTCACAAATGCTGTGAAAATTGCTGACTAGTATAAGGGCTTATAGCAAGAGAATCTGTTTTAACAGGAATTGGGGACCGCAGAAGGGATATTAAAACCACAGCAGAAAAAAACTAAGAGCAGCCGCAGCTGTGAGACCTGGAGCTGAGATACACTCGGTGTGCTCCAATGAAAGAAATTTAGTGTGGCAGAGGGCAAGAAATGCGACGGGCACAGGTGATGATAGGTTGGAATGGAGATGTACAAAGTGCCAAATTCTGGAGAACCTAATAAACCATTTTAAATGTTTGTTTGTTTTTCCTAATGTTGATGAGAAGACTTGAAACGAGACCGTCATTGGGACTGGACAGCAGCAAGGCTACAATTACAGACAAGAGTTTAACTGGAATAAAACAGGCAACGTCAAGGAAGTAGCCCTAAGACAGGTAAGAAGGGAAGAGATTACAGAAATGTATCAAAAGCAGATTCAGCTGAACTTGGGATTTTCCTGGACATCTAAGATAGCTTCCTAGTACCTACTTTACCAAAGATGTATATATCATACAATGAGATCCAGAACCCAGTGGGACAAAAAGACTCAGGAAAAGGAGATTCATGTTGTGAATGTTCAGCTGCAGTTAGCTGTGTCCAGCCTTGGCGCTCCACTGCACCTTCAAACTCCAGCCCATTCTGCCAATCCTTGTGCAGTCATTCAGACTCCCTATGCCGGTATACCATTCCTAGGAAAACCAGTTCCTATTAAGGTGTTTATGTTGACAAATGTTGCCTTGCTATCCTTAAAGCCATTTGATAAGTTGAGTTTAATTTACATTACTTTATTTCCCTTCTATGCTGATGCTCTGTATAAAAAGAGCAATTCAAGTTCATGAGTAAAATATGTCCACATTTATTTTATATTATCTTAGAGTCATTCAGTAGAATTTGGGTTAAGCTAAAGGCACCTAGTGATTTTTATCTGTATGCTTATGCTTAGCAAATAATCTGTGAAGTTGGACTGACTAAATGAAGAATATGTATCAGAACTAGAGGAAAGTGCAGTAACAACCTGTAATATGCAGATGACACTACCTGATTTGCTGAAAGGGAAGCCTTTTTTAAGTACTTACTGCTAAAGATCAAAGACTACAGTATTCAGTCGGTATTACAACTCAGTTTAAATAAACAAAACCCTTACTACTTGACCAAGAGACAGGCTGATGATAAAGAGAGAAAAGATTGAAGTTGTCAAGGATTTCATTTTACTTGGTCTTAGGTACACTTGACTCACACCTTGGTATTTTCCATCTCTTCATACACACACCGAAACTGGAAAATATTTGAAGACTAGTGAGAAGAACTGACCTTTGAATTATGGCTCTGACAACAATACTGGAAGAAAATGGACTGCCAGTAAAACAAATACATCTTCGAAGAAGTACAGCTAGTATATTTGTTAGAAGCAAGGATGGTGAGACTTCATCTCCTGTACTTCGGACATATTATCAGGAAGGACCCATGCCTGGAAAAGGAAGTTCTGTGAAAAAGAGGAAAGCCTTCACTAAGCTGGGCTGATAAAGTGGCTGCCACAGTGACTCACACATAACAAGTCTGAGGAGGATGCCGAGCCAGACAGCATTTCAATCTGTTGTACACGGGAGACACGATGAGCCACAACCACAGAAGGGCACGCAACAGCAACAATAAATGATGCTGGTGTGCACTGCATATGTATATTTCAAATAAACTACATTGGTTTAAACAAATTTCTATTAATATATTTTAGAATTTATATTATAGAACTTTCTATAAAAACAAAGCAGGAGAGGCGTATGCATTCATTTTCCATGAAATTTCAACACCTGTATAGCAGTGCATGTCTCCACTTACAAATGCTAAACTCCATCCACAAGCTTGTCTGTAAGTTATATTTCACAGTACTTCCTCAGTAGGTGCTCTTGGGCTGCATGAACAAAACAAATACATCCCCATCCTGTGTTTGCCTCATCACCTGTCTGCCAAAAAACAAAACAAAACAAAAAACTCTTTCCTCAAATCCTGTTACACAAGCTGAGAAGCAGAGAGAGACTAGTAAAGGCAATGATGCACTGAGAATTCAAGATATCCTCAGACTATACTGAAGTGGGCAAAACTCCCCCGTGTCGATTGGAACTGGCTGTCCTACAGCACCGATTGGGCTGGTTGTTTCCAGAGCTTAACTCTTTCAGAAAAGCTAAATTCAACCTAAACTAATTGTTATATTCTGCACATAAACACACACACGTACCCTGTGTACCATTTACAGAATAAAAACGTAAATCATTGGCTTAATTTAGTTTGATTTTCTCTAATTTTCTTTTCACTCAAACTCGTTGCCCATCCAATGGTTTATTAGTCAAAAAGAACATCGTTATTTCCCCCAGCTTTCAGTTTCTCCCTAAACTTCAACAATATGCTTGAGAGAAAATGCAGAGTTCTCTGGAACCATTGATGACTCTCGCTTGACTATCTAAGTTATGATGTGCTTAGATTCAGAAATAGATCCCCTGAGTGACAACTATTTAAACAACTCTCCAAGAAGTTGCAATTAGTGGGGATTGACACAATAGCAGTGAGTAAAAGTTTATAATAAGGTAATCCTAGAGTTCCGTTAGTTGCTCAGAAATGTGAATAAGGAGCCTAGTGCTTCTCATCCTTCCACTTCAGAACCCATGCTGTTGTTGCGAGGCTCCTTCAAGTCAGTCCCGACTCATAACAACCTCATACACAACACACACACACACACACACACACACACACACACACACACAAACACTGCCTGGTCCTGCGCCATTTTCACAATTGTTATGTTTCAGCTCATTGTTGCATCTTCTAAGACAAAATCTTGACATCCTCAATTGTAGGGAGTATTCTGCTTGTACTTCTTCCAAAATGCATTGCGCTGTGATCCACTAGGTCAGCAGTTCAAAACCACCAGCTCCATTGGAGAAAGACTCTGTTTTCTACTCCCATAAATAGTTACAGTCTCTGAAATTCACAGTGGGGACGCTATGAGTTAGCATTGCTTTGATGGCAGTGAGTTTTGTTTAGGTTTTCGTTATCGATATACAGCTATAACTGATTTTTTATTTAATTTACTTACATGTGGTACTAATGATAACATTCCATAGTGAGCATTCTGTAGAATCAATTTTCTTTAGATTGAATGTTCACAAATATAAGCCTGTTCCTTTCAGTTGGCCAGGCAGCTGTATCCCAATTTTTGATATGAATGAGAGATTCTAACATTGTATCCATTTGCCAAAACATCACAATTCCTGGGAGCTTGGTTTTTGCCAATGCTGAAGGCATTGAATGCCTTGAATGTCTCCTGTCACTATCATTGGTTCTTGATCAAAGGCCAGTTCCTGAAAGGGATAAAAACTGGCCAATTATTTTTGGTACAATGACTCTATAATGCTCATACATCTTTTTTTGAAGTTTCTTGCATCATTTAATATTTTGTCTAAATAAGCCTCCAATATTTCAAATCAAGATTTGATATTTTCCCTTTGGTCTTTGAGCTTGAGAAATGTTAAGTGTGTTCTTCACTTTTGATATTCTAGCTGCAGATCTTTGCACATTTTATTATAATAGTTTATCTTCTTGAACTGTTCTTTGAAATCTTCTGGTCAGTAACTTCATTTCTTCCATTTCTTTTAGCTATTTTACATTCAAGAGCAAGTTTCAGAGTCTCTTCTGAGAAGCATTTCTTTTCTTTGGTTCCTGTCTTTTACATGACTCTTTGCTTTCTTCTGTAAGGTGTCTTAGATGTCTTCCATCGACACATCTGGTGTTCTTACATCCTCAGAGCTCAATGCATCAAATCCATCTTGACAGGGTCTCTCAATTCAGGTAAGATATCCTGAAGATCACACTTTGAAATGCATAGGCTTCTTTTTATTTTCTTGAGCTTCAACCTGAGGTTATATACATGCAAACGATGGTCTTTTCCTCAGTTGGCTCCTGGAATTGTTCTCATTAATGATATTGAGCTTCTGCATCATCTCTTTCTACAAATCAGGCTCAACTGATTTTTGTTGACTCCATCAGGGGAGGTTCACATATATCTTGCTGATAAAACGTGCATCCAATGATTAGGTTGTTGGTCTTGCAAAATCCTGTCATGTGATCTCTGGCATCATCATCGTTTCTATAATCACTTTTTCCAACTTCCTTCTTTTTTCCCAACTGCAATAGTCCAGTCACCATGTGGTTGCATGCTTCATCAATTTCACATAGACTGCAGAAGCTAGCCAGACACTTCGACATCTTCACTTCTACCATTCATGGATGGCGAGCTAATATGAATAATAATCATATTAACTGGTCTTCCTTATACTGTGGATGTTGTTCTACCACCAACAGCACTTTATTTCAGGATAGATCTTGCACTGTCTTTTTTGACAACGAATACAATGCTGTAGCTTCAATAGTATATCATATGTTTGTCCTATTCAAAATGGTCAACACTAATTCATTACAGCTCCTTAATGCCTAGGCATTTAATCTTTATACATTCCATTTATTTCTGATGACTTCCAATTTTTCTAGACTCATATTTTGTATGTTCACATTCTAATAATTAATGAAGAGCTGCAGCTATTTCTTCTCAGTTTGTCACATCACATTCACTAGTGAAGGTCCCAAACACTTTATTTCATCCATGTCATTAAGGTCAACAATACTCTGAAGAGGCAGTTCATCCCTAGACCTGTTGTGAGTGCCTCCCAAACTAAGGGGCTAATCTTCTGGCACGCTAGACATATGCATACAGACAATGCTCACTGACATTCAGATTTTCAGGACCAATGTTTTTAGAATTAGATCACAAGATCCTCCTAGCTCGATCTCAGACTGTGATAACTGTTGAAACCTGTTCAACCTGTTGGACCCTGTTACTATTAGAAACTGTCTGCAGCATCATATCAACTTTAACCACAGAATGGTGGTTATTACCCTTAGGATCGTGACTTTAATTTCTCAATACAGTCTCAGAGTTGCAAAATGGTGACCACAGTTCTAAGCATCATGTCGCTATGTGACAATGTCACATCCAGAAATATACAATATTAAAATTGCCCTCTTTCATAGCCCTCATTTTTTTTATCTGGGAGGCAAATTTTTATGAAAGCTCAAAAGATTGCTTTTTCCCACTTACTTGCCACAATAAGGCCCATGTCCAACTTCAAAGCAATACTTTCTGGCAAAATAAATCTAAACTTGTCATTGATTCACACAATGAGGGTATGTGTACTGGACCTAACAAGATCAGTGTTTTAGTAACGAAGAAAGGAGCTGGCCATTGAGGAGTCAACCAACAGTGACTAACACACATCACTAAAAAGGTTGAGAAATATATTTACTGGATATATGGATTTTTATCAGTTTTTCAGTGTTCTTCTTTTCCTCAGATAGTGAGATAGTTAAGGTTTATTGTGCCAACCTGGCCGATAAATACATGTGGGATTAATTGAAGGGTAGAATGATAAATGGCTCTGTGAGACTCATCTTTTTTGTTCTCAAGTCTCTTGTCTCTGAGGTCAGACCAGGGTGCAGCTGCCTTAGTCAGTTCCTTGCTTCAGCTAGCAAGACTCACTTCCTGCAAGACATCCCCAAGGAGAAGCCACATAGACCCACCCTGATGCAGCCCTGGGTGCTGAAGCAGCCAGGTGGAGACCCCTGTCAGTGCTGAGATGCTTACACATTCACTGACTCAGCTTTCCTCCTGCAGTCAGCATCATAGTGTGTGTTTTGTGAGATGGAGAATGACTTTTTGGATTGGTGGTCGACATATGGGCTTAGAAAGCACTGGGTTGGGATGCTTTCTTAATGTACACTTACCCTTTACATAAAACTCGTAGAGAGAGAGAGAGAGAGAGAGAGAGAGAGAGAGAGAGAGAGAGAGAGAGAGGAGTATGTGTGGATTTGTTTCTCTAGTCTACCCAGACTAACACAGATAGTGAGCATTTAAATAAAATCAAAATGTGCCACAATTCTAAGAGTGATTGCTAGTTATCCTTTCTGTGCACAATCTAGTTTGTTAGTAAGTATAATCAAGAAGGATAGTCCTTTTAAGAAGTTGTAGAAAAATAAATCAAAATAAAATATAGCCAAGTTCCTGAAATGGTACAGAAATCTATCATATGCATAGTTTGTTTACTTGACCATTTCAACTATGCTTTATTTAATTCTGGATTGCTCAGTTGCTTCAAAGGATAGCTGATTTGGGTTCTTTGGGTTCTCAAGTATCGAGAAGTATTCCGTTCAACATTATTGAGAACCTTCTCTCTTTGGGCATTTAAGAAGAGTTGCACAAGTAAAGCAACACTGAAAATTCCGGAAAGAACTTGAATAATACAAATATACTTACAGTATAATTTTTATTTGTAGGTATAAAGCTTTCTGAGGACAGTATATCAGTCTTTTCAAATGGTGTATCTTTAAATAAATCTTTATTTCCTTTTCTTTCATTTTCCTATCCATCTAATACCCTCATTCTTATTTTCCCCTCACCCTTCCAATAGTGACTCCATTTATCTAAATCTATTCCTCATCAGGGAATTTTAAGCTAGCAGATGGAGAGATAGATTACGTCCAAACATCTGCACCAAAATGTTTTACCTGAAACTCCTGCTGTGAGTAAAATTGATTTTAATTGTATAAGTTTTGAAAAAATTCTCTCAGGCATTGTAAGTTAAAGTGTTTCAGTGTAAGAACAAGTTATTACCTAGGCTCTCACTGTTAGGCACACTCACGTTACAACAAATAATGCAAATATTCCATCAGCATTAAAAATGAACTTTTGATGTAAACATCATTTTTTATGTTATGGATGCTTGCGAAAGTAAAAGTTAAGCTTCTATATAATATTCAATGTGCAAATCAAACAGCAGCCCAAGAGAAAAAGGAGAAAACTTGATTATGTTTACCATTCTCTAGATATACCCAAAGAACCCCATTATCTAGAAAGACTTTTGAGAAACTAAAATGCAGCTATAAATCTTATAATCCTATTTTCACTAACACAGTAATAGAATTTTAATAGCATCTTGGTATTTGGTTAGCAGGTTGTCCTTAGAGTTTTCCAAACGAAAATATTGCCCTATGACCTACAACACCCACACATTCACAATGACAGTCACATCCTTTACAATGGTACATCCTCTTGGAAGTTTACCCCGTGGATGTTGGTACCTTCAGGGGTTCCCTCCACCAGCTCCTATCTCTCTAGGAGTTTCCTTTACAGCTATGACTTCTAAATCTGTGTCTATATCTCCAGCCTGTTAAGGACCTGACTTCTACCTTGCTCATACATATCTATATATCTATATATGGGGGCTTAACCTACACTCAGAGGAGCCCCGGGTTGCTGCAGTTACTGACCTCAGAAGGTTTTTTTTATACATAAATCATCTTATTGGGGCTCACACAACTCTTATCACAATCCATACATACATCAATTGAGTAAAGCATCCTTATACATTCGTTGCCCTCATCATTCTCAAAATTCGCCTTCCACTTGGGTTTCTGCAATCAGCTCATTTTCCTGTTTTCCCTCCCCCTCTCTCCCTGCTCCCCCCTCCCTCAAGAACCCTTAATAACTTATAAATTATTACTCTATCCTATCTTACACTGTCCAGAGTCTCCCCTCACCCACTTTCCTGTTGCCCATCTCCCAGAGAAGAGGTTATATGTAGATCCCCGAGCTCGGTTCCCCCTTTCTACACCCCCTTCCCTCCCGGTGTTACCACTCTCACCGCTGGTCCTGAGGGGTTCATCTGTCCTAGATTCCCTGTGTTTCCAGATCCCTACTGCACCACTGTGCATCCTCTGGTCTAACCAGATCCGCAAGGTAGAATTGGGATCATGATAATTGCGGTGGAGGAAGCGTTCAAGAACTAGAGGAAAGTTTTGAGTTCCATTGTTGCTACACTGAACCCTGAGTGACTCATCTCCTCCCCACTACCCCTCAGCAAGGGATGCCCAGTTGTCTACAGTTGGGCATTGGGTCCCCATCACAC
Source organism: Tenrec ecaudatus (assembly GCF_050624435.1). NCBI lineage: Eukaryota > Metazoa > Chordata > Mammalia > Afrosoricida > Tenrecidae > Tenrec > Tenrec ecaudatus. Next base: position 96,469,473 of record NC_134536.1, read on the forward strand.
AATCCCCTCATTCATGGTAATATTATTTTTTTCCTCTGCCTTTGTTGTTTAAAACCTGGTCCCCTTGGCCCTTCATGATCACACATGTTGGTATGCTGCTTCTGTGTGGGCTTTGTTGCTTCTGGGCTAGATGGCCGCTTATTTACTTTCAAGTCTTTAAGTCCCCAGACGCTATATTTCTCAATAGCCAGGCCCCATCAGCCTTCTTCACCACTCTTACTTATGCAGTGTTTATGTGGGGAAGGTGATCACACAATGATGGGTTTTGTTCTTTGGTGTCTGATACCTGATCCCTTCGACACCTCAAGTTCACTTAGGCTTGTGTGCTTCTTTTCTGTGGGCTTTGTTGCTTCCAAGCTAGATGGCTGCTTGTTTGCCTTCAAGCCTTTAAGACCCCAGATGCTATATCTTTTTGATAGCCAGGCACCATCTGCTTTCTTCACCACGTATGCTTATGCACACATCTGTCTTCAGCGATCATGTCAGGAAGGTGGGTATCATGGAAGGACCGTTTAGCTGAGCAAGGTGCTATTGTATTGAGGGAGTGTGTGCGAGGAGGCCCCATGTCCACCCGTTACCCTAATTGCCCTCAGACGTTAATTGCAAGTTTTTAAGTTCAAGTCACCCAAAGGCATCTCAGAAGAAAGGTCTGGCAATCTATGAATGAAATACCAGACACCTGATACAGAGTATAGTTCTACTCTGACATTCATTAGTCAACATGAGTAGGAACCAGTTTACTGACAAGTAGTTTTTAACATATACTCAGAAAACCTGAACTCAATTTTTGGGTTCGTTTTCTGTATTCAAACATCACTATTAATTCAACAAAATTGGTTAGAAACCTGAACTATCCTAAATGAGGATAGCTTCCTTAGTCGTTCTGTAAAATCATCTATTAAGTATATAAATACCTACCCTGAAATCACTCACAAATGTCTCTCTCCTTTTTGTTCTCATTATTATAAACCTAGTTCAGTTCATCATACCGTATATGGGGCTCGGTGAAAGATTTTAACGCTGGTTTTCTTATCTGCTGCCTGCTACATCCAAGCAATCCTCTATGTTCACCATTCAGTCGATCTTTGTTGAGTATCTTCTATGTGTCCAGCTTTAGGTACTATGTAAATGTTGCTGTTAGATGCCTTTAAGTCGATTCCTAATGTGACAAAGTAGACTTGACTCCATGGATTTCCTAGGCTATGTGTAATTGTTATGAAAGCAAACGACTGCTTTCAGGGGAGCTACTCAGTGAGTTTAAGCCTCCACCCTTCAGTTGGTGGCCCAAGGCTTCCACATTGAGATACAAAATGATAAGAAACTCAGAGACCCTCTCTTTAGTGAACTGACAATCTTGCTCATCATGTAGGGACAGCAACCAACAAACCAGCTAAATAAGCCATCACTCGCTCACTGCCATTGACTCAATGCCACTCATAGTGACCCTGTAAGAAAGGGGGGAACGGCTCCTGTGAGTTTCCAAGAGTGTAACTCTTTACAGGGCTAGAAATCCCCATTTTTTTCCTGTGGGGCCTCTGGTGGTTTCAAATTACTGGTCCTGTAGTTAGCAACCCAAAGTGTAACCACTGTGTCACCAGGGCTTCTTAAGTAATACATAGAATTATAATTAATATTCCACTGATGATGTTCGCAGGTCGGATAGTGAAAGAAGACCTTACTGAAGAGGCGTCCTTTAGACAGGAAGAGGGAAGCCAGAGGGCGAGAGACACAGATGAGGGAAAGTCAAAGGAGTTGGAGCTAGTTAGTGATAGGGGGAGAGAGGATAAAATGAGGTGCGAGAGGTGAGTGGAGCTAAAATCATCTTTTCTGTAGTCAGAAATCTGGATCTTACAGGAAATCAAAGATATTTATGCCAATTAGTAATATGAACTGATTCACATTTTTAAAAGGTCACCAGAATTCTGTATCTTCTGTACTTTACAATGTATCAATCCTCAGTATAAAAAAATTAAGTGGTTCCTGAATAAAAAGTGATACTATAATTCTATTTTGCTCGTGGATCCTCTTTTTTTTTCCTGTTGGATTATTGGGGGCAATAATTTTTATGGTCAACTTACTAGTGAAGAATACTGTAAAATATTCCTAAGGATGAAAATCAATACCATTCTGAATCTGGTCACAATCACTTTTATGTCTTATTCTTCATGATATCACTATCACACACCTTTTTACCAGGTTATGGTGACTGGGTTATTCTGGTAGAATGCACTGATAGTTGGGTTACACTGAGATACAGTTTTATCAGCAGTGTTGATGGGCCATAGATCCTCCATTCCCCCGCTTTCTCTCAAGTTCCTGACTCTTGCTGGATGTTCTGTGCCCATCCGCCGACTAATGGACAAACTATTGAGAGCAGACCTCAGAAGCCTTTCCAGAAAACAAGCAGAATGAGTAACTCCCCCTCGGTGCTTTGTCAGTGTCCTTATTGTAGCAGTGATCACACCTGATGAATTACCACTACTTACAGATCTGTTTCCTCTATTAGAAGGTAGATAATGGCAGGGCGGCACCCCATCTTATGTGTTTGTTGAACCTTCATTGCCCACCACATGGCTGGCCCAAAGCTAGTAATTGGCGAATGAGTGCTGGGAGAATTAATTTATATAAAATGAAAGTCAAAATTTAAAGTAAAATAGTAAGGTTGGACAATGACCTTTAAAGTATATTTGCCTACTAAGTTTAAAACATTATCTTTATATTTACATCCTACTCAATCTCCAACTTTATTCTAATGTCTAATATAGTCCTATTGATGAGAAAGTTACAATAACTTCATATATATGACTAAGATTAAAAAGAAAATCTACATAGGACAAGAAAATAAACCTATTTCTGAAGAAACTAACCAAGCTGATGTTTGGTAATAAACAGAAAACTGTGGTTTTAGACACTCACCATTCTTAAAAGGTTCTGCACAAATTCTGCTCAGAAGAAGTTTCTGCCGTAATAGCAACACTTCCGCTTCCAAGGCTTCAACTTTTGATCTCCACTTCGACTCCTGCCTGGACACCACCCTCGCAAGATGCTCTGTGTATTCTCTGCTGCTTTTGTCTGCTGGCTTTGAGCGGATAATTGCCAGGGCCAGCGCCAACTTTGACGTTCTCAAATACCACGCTTGAGCATCCATTCTGGATTTGTCCCTATTATTTAATAAGAAACAAAACGTTACAGAAACTCCTTTTAACTTGCACAGTACTGTTCATTGGTTCACACCGGTTTCTCAGAGTTGTACTAATTAGATAGTTTTCATGCAACTTGGCACCAAGTAACATAAAAAGATCCTAAAAACTGTATGAGAAAAACATGCAGAATAAAAATTTATACAGATGAATATTAAGTGTACTCAGGTTCAAATAGTAGAGTCAAAAAATTTCCCAAATTCCTGGGGTGGAAAAAGACTCATTATTTCATTCCGTTATCTTGTAACCAGAGATACATGCTACACACTTCTAGGGAGCTTTTGAAATATATATACACCCAATTCCATCCCATAAAAATTCAACTTCAGCAAATCAGAAGTAGGGCTGAGTCTTGTATATTTTGAAAAGATTCCACTAGTTGATCAGCAGCAATTAATTAAACTATTCATATAAATTTAACCCTTTCTTTCCTCCCCTCGAGCTCATTCTGCTAACTCTTAGTGCTCCCGTTGGCATTTCAAGCAGTTTGACATGTACCATCCAGGAACATTAACTGCATTCACTACATTAAATGTATAACTGTTAACGAAACTGTTTTTTTATAATATCTGTAGAAGCATTTCTAGGAGTTTCTTTTGCATACGTTTCAAATCATATCATACAATTCAATAGTTCAATCATATTAAAGAGAATTGTACAATCATCTCCCCAATCAATTGCAGAACATTTACTACTTTCTTGTACTAATTGTCATTGGCTCTCCACTTCTCCCATGATGTCCCTCTAGAAACCATCAATGCAATGGTTGTCTTTATAACTCTAACTTTCCTGAATTTCATATAAAGAAAATATAGGGGGGAAAACACCACTGCTCTCTGCAAGCAAAGCTACACACATATCATGGGGCTATGGTCAGATGAGACTCACTGGAGCCTTAAGCCATACATGGACCCTGATAATGGGCTCGGGGTCACATTGTCATCCACACCCTCTCATACCACTGCCTCCTTCAGATCTGGATTTTATCCATACTCAGAATCCTTAGATCACACAGGCTGGTGTGCTTCTTCCATGTGGGCACACGTGAATTAAGTGGGAGTCACAAAAACCCCATATATATATGGTTTACATATGTCTCTGGTTCACTTTAGAGACAAAATAATCATTTTATGTTAGAAAACATTATCAATCATCCTCCTGAGGCATAAGGTAATTGAACTGATCGTGTCATGAATTTCGCCAGTGGTATAGAATTTAAAACACTTTGGGGAAAGGGACATTATACAAGTATAGGCCAGTTACATACTGCAATACATGAGTTGTTGACTTGCAAGTGATTGACACTATTTAGGCAAACATCGGATAACCTCTTATTCTTCAAAGACCCTTTACTTGCCATTCTTGCCTCTCAAAGGAATATGAGTACATATGAGGCCAATCTTTTCAATACTTGTATCATCTAATTTGGTATTCTGTTCTGCTTCTACTCCTCGAAAGGTTTTCTTTTCCGTCAATTGCTATCAGGTGTTAAGCATATGGGCTGCTAACTTCAAGGTCAGGGATACAAATTCACCAGCCACTCCACAGGAAAAACATGAGGTTGCCTACCCACATACAGATTTAGAATCTTGGGAACCTCTAGAACAGTTCTCTTCTTTTTTTTAAATTAAAAGATCATTTTATTGGGGGCTGTTAAAGCTCTTTTAACAATCCATACATCAATTGTCTCAAGCTATTTTCTAAACATTTACTTTATATTGAGGCCTTAGTATCAGCTCCTCTTTTTTCCCTCCTTCACCCCCCCCACCCTTGTGACCCCTTGATATATATTATTATTATTATTCTCATCTTACACTGACCTGACCGCTATCTCCCTTCCCCCGTGGTTTCTGTTGTTGGTCCCCCCTGGCAAGGGGGTATAGTTATATGTCAATCATTGGGATTGGTTCCCCCTTCCCCTCTCTCTCCACTATCCCCCTCCTTCCTGGTATTGCCACTCTCATTTCTGTTTCTGAATTCTGTGTCATGAGCTCTTACTTTTTATTTCTACCTGTGAACATGCTTCAGTCTATTCCGCAGTGAAAAGCAGGGCTGGTGTCATGATAGTGGACAGTGAGGAAGCCTCAAGGAACCAGAGGAATATTGTGTTTCATCAGTGCTATACTGCGCTCTGGTTGACTCATCCCTTCCTGTGACCCTTCTGTGAGGACATGTGAGTCTCTGCTCCAAACCACCTTATTCTCAACAATATCTTTGTTTGTGTTTCTTTTGGGTCTTCTGATACCTGTTACCTGATCCCATTGACACCTTATGATTGCACAGGCTGGTGTGCTTCTTCTATGTGAACTTGTTGCTTCTCTGCTAGATGGCCACTTATTTAACTTCAAGCATTTAAGACCCCAGATGCTATATCTTTTGATAGCTGGGCACCATCTGCTTTCTTCACATTTGCTTATGCACCCATTTTGTCTTCAGTGATTGTGCCAGGAGGGAGAGCATCACAGAATGCCAGGTTCAACATCTGAAAATCCATCAATATTATACACCACAATGATAACAAAAAGGCTAAGAATCACATGATAATATCAATAGACCCAGAAAAAGCATTTGACAACATCCAACAGCCATTCCTAACTAAGACACTCAAGAAGATAGGAATTGAAGAAAATGCCTCAAGTTAATGCAAGCTGTGAAAAGCCAACAGCCAACATCATAGTCAATGAAGAAAAGACAAAAACAATCCCACTGAAAAAGGGGACCAGGTAAGATGCCCCTTGTCCCCACTTCTATTCAACATCATACTGAAGGTCCTAGCTAACAACATAAGGCAGTGGAAGAACATTAAAAGCATCCAACCAGGAGAGGAGGAGGTGAAACTATTGCTATTTGCTGACTACATGATTCTATACGTTGAAAATCCCCAAAGCTCCACACAGGAGTACTGACAGAGAAAAAGGTATATGGAAGCATGGCTGGGTAAAAGGTCAACAAACAGAAGTCTACTGGTTTGCTATATGCATCGGACAGGACCATGGAAGAGGAGATCAAGAAAGCAGTAGCCTTCACAGTAGCCAAGAACCAACTGAAATATCTAGGGATATACTTATCAAAAAAAAACCCAAAAGAGTTATAGAAGGAAAACTACAGGCCCTTACTATAGCAAGCCAAAAGGGGCCTCCACATATGGAAGAATATCCCATGCTCTAGGATCGAAAAACTCAATATAATAAAGATGTCAATCTTACCCAAGGCACTATATAAGTTTAACACCATCCCGATTCAAATACCAACAACCTTCTTCAAGGAATTGGAAAAACTGACCACCAATTTCATAAGGAGAAAGAAGAAGCCCAGAATTAGCAGAGAACTCCTCAAAAAGAAGGACAACATCAGAGGACTCACTTTACCTGACTTTCATACCTACTACACAGCCAGTGGTCAAAACAGCGTGATACTGGTATAAAGACAGATACTCAGATCAATGGAAAAGAACAGAAACCCCAGAAATAAAACCAGCAGCATATAGACAACTGATATTCGACAAGGGACCAAAAAGCACAAGTGGGAGGTAGATGCCCTCTCTTCTGTCTTGTCATGTGTCAGTATAGATTTTATAGCACTGTGTTTGGTTTGGGGTGTAGAGACGGTATGTATATAATGTGTGCTAAATAAAAACTTTCTCATAAATAAAAGTACATTGATTTGGTTTATGTGCCATATCTTTATGAGTGCTTGGTAGAAACAAGGATGTTAAGATTTGATCTCACGTATATTTGATACCCCTAGGAGAGACCAGATTCTGGACAAGGGCATCATACTTTCCCTGGTGGGTCAGCAAAACAAGGGGACAAGTAAGACAGATGGACACAGTGTCTGAAACTACACTCTCTTAAACATAAGAACAATTGTGAGGATAACTCAGGACCAGGCAGTGTTTTATTCTGTTTTACAAAGGGTCAAGATGAGGTGGAACTCAATGGAAGGGACTTAGCAACAACACAAGTTCAAAATCATCATCCCACATTTCAAACTTAACATCTTTCAGTTCTAGCCTGTCACTATGGTTAGTTGATGCCCTGACAAAACAGATAGACACACTTCAAACTCATTCTCATTCACAACTCTGCTCATGGATTTTTCACTTTTAACAGTTCTCCATCCCTTTTTTAATCTGTCAGAGCACCGCTGTGCATCTTTCAAAGAACAGCTCATCTACCACTTTATAAACCATCCCAGATTCTCAGACTTATCCTCCCCAAGAGCAACCTGTGCTTTAGCTGATATCCTATAATTCATCACTGAAAATATATACTCTAGCAGATATTGTGCTAAAACAATAGACAGTGAATGCAAAAATGTGTGCTCAATATGTTAATCACCACATTATTTATGCTATTGATAAGCGGAATCAATAACTAAATAATGGAGTAACCACACAAATAAGTATTACATGGCCATTTAAAATTGGATTTGCAGGAACTTTTTAATGTTGTGGGATGGGAAATGTGGGCTTGAAATTATATGTACAGTATGTTTTTAATTATAAAAAAATTACAAAAATAGGATTGTCCACTAAGTATATAATTATAGATCATTTGTATTTTATAATGTATATGCTTATTTTCCTATTCTCTGAAATAACATATTAATTTATTATCAGACAAATATTTATAAAGAAACTATATTTCCAATAGCAAGGTATAATTGCAATAAATTTCCACAGCTGTCAAATATACAGAGGACAAAATACTGTTAAAATGGACAAATTAATCAGAATTAGAGCTTCACTTGCTTTAGCTTCCACAACAACCATTTCCCTCCACGGGCTCATTCCCCGTCTACTGTTAAGCAATAGGGTCCAATGGACTGTGTGACATTCACCTGGATGGACTTCCTTAAAGAAATAAGGCTGCTCTAAATAAGAAAACTTCAAAAAGCCCATAGAAAATGTTAATGATAAAGGAGTTTTTCCTTGAACATTTTGAAGCATTCTCATACAATGCTAGTGACAGGAAGAAAGGAACAAATGGAGCCAAAATGTAGTTTGATCTATTTAAAAGTATTTTACTTAGAAAAAACGTAATCAGTTTAATATAAACAATTTAGGCTAAACATACATGCACATACACACGCGTGCGAGTTTTCTCGGTAATAACAGCACAGCAAACTCCCTATCATCTTGCACAGTTATTAAATTAGCTGCTTTAAATTAACTGCTTGATTGAAAATTCTGATTTTTAAGTCATTATGGTTACTGAAGAGACCTCATGGTGGAGTGGGTTATGAATTAGTATGCTAACCACAAGGTCAGCAGTTTGAACCCACCAGCTGCTCCATGGGAGAAAGATGAAGCTTTCTACTCTGGGAAAGAGACATCGTCTCAGAGACCCATATTGACAGTTCTACCCTGACCAGTGATATAGGATCACCATGAGTCTACATCGATTCAATAGCAATGAGTTGGTTTTGCTTCTGTTGGGTTATGCTTTCACCTGCTAACCACATGGTCAACTACTTGAAACCACCAGCCACTCTGCAGGAGAGCACTGGGGCTTTGTGCTGTCTTAAAGATTTACAGCTTCAGAAATCCCACTGGGCAGTTCTACTCTGTCATATAGTGCCACTATGTAGGACTCCACTGAATGGCAATGGACTTGGTAGCATTGTTTTGTAGGTGATTTGTTAGTAGCCCCAAAGTCATGCTAAATATCAATAAACATTTAAAAAATCTTATTAAAAAGTCCTTCTGAATGGTAAGGGTCCTAGGGCCATTAGTATGACTATTAATTAGAATAGAAACATTTGCTGATGTTTGTTACCTGTTTGTATAGTATAAATCACATTCAGAACACACATAGTACTATACCAATCAGTACTAAAGGTTTTAAACTCCATCTTCATTTTGTTTTGTTTTGCTTTGCTAACAAATATATGCCTTTTTAAAATTTAGGATAACATTTACATATTCAAAGTCCCATTTGGAACTAGTAATAATTCTATTTCTATGAAAATTCCTGTGGGAAAAATAAATGAGCTTCTCAAACATATCCTCTGTTTAGTTGAAGAAAAATCTGCAGTAGCTTTTAAAAAGTCATTTTAAAATTCAAATTATGCCCAAATGATTATAGTAAATAATTACAATGAACATTTAATGTTCCCCAAGAAGATATTTAGTGTCACTAAGTTAACAGTTTCAAATATAAAATTTTAACAGTCTTTTCACAAAGGAACAAAAGATGAAATGGGGTTTCTCTTCCCTGGGTTTGAGAGTAGTCCTTAGCAAAACAAATGAGGACTGCAGAAAACTCTAGTGGCATGCCCTATGACCCCTGAATTCTTCAGACACGGTGGTTCAGAAAGAGTTACTGGGCACTTTTAGGTGTAATCTGCTCCCAGGCTCACGAAGCGAGGTCAGGTGAGTACGTTGTGTGGGACAAGAGAGGCATGCTGTTTTTTGCCAAAAACTGGCACACTGTCATGGCTGTATAAGCAGATACATTTTCGTGGTGGCAAAACCAGTCCGTCTGCAAAAAATCAGGCTCTTTTGGTTGCAAGCTGTGACACAATCTTTTCGGAACCTCTACATAGAAAGCTTGATAACAGTCTGACCTGGTGGAACGAACTCCAAATGCACTAGCCCCCTCACATCACAAAAACAAATGAGCATTGTCTTGATCTTTGATGTCACTTGACAAGCCTTTTTGGGTAAGGTGACGATGGCATCTTCCACTGGCTTGATTGATGTTTGCTTTCAGGGTCATAAGAATAGCACCATGTCTATCACCACTAATGACCTTGGGAAAAACATCTGTGTCGCTCTGCAGCTGTTCTTTCAAAGCAAAGCATATTTCTACTAGGTTCTCTTTTTCTTGTCAGTCAGAACCCAAGGCACACATTTCACAGGAACCCTTCTTTCTCATTCCCAAATCTTCCATGAAAATTCGCTGAACCAAACTCAAAGATAGTCCAGATAACTTCCCTATATTTTCAATGATCCATCATTGCTCTTCAAGCACAAGCGCACAAATTGTCGACATTTTCTTCTGTTCAAGAAGTTGATAGACATCCAGAAAAAGGTTTGTCATTGTTCAGCTTTTTTGAAACCAGAAAACCATTCATACACGTGAGTTTTCCCCATAGAACTGTTCTTGTAGGTTACATTCAACATCACAACAGTTTCTGCGGCATTTTTTTCCAAGCAGTAAACAAAATTTCATAGCCACACACTCTTCTCTTAAATTGGCCATCACAAAAAAACAAGGTTCAAGTGAAACTGCTAGTTGGTTCTGGCCCATATACGTCCTATATACAACAGAATGAAACACTGTGTGATCCTGTACCACAATTACAATTGTTACAGTAAAAAAAAGAAAAAGAAAACATTCACTGTAACCCGAGAGAACCTTCCAGGTGATGCTACTAGATGCACTAACCCAGAGCAAGATGATAGATGCTTGCCTAGTGAGAAAAATGCAGACTATGAAAGCTCCTCCCAGCAGAGCTTTTTTCTGGTTTTCTTTGGATACCCCCTCATATATTCATTTTTAGAAAATAATTTAGAAAACATATAGGCATTTCCTATTATGCTGGCATTTCACACACTCGTATAGAACACACATATTACTCTTATAGGATATATTACAAGTCTGCAATTTTATATGTCAAATTCATAGCCCTCTACAAATTCGTATTCTCTATGAGGTTGTGCTATGAAAGTAGCAAGTTGTATGCCATTTAATACAGACAACTACAGGATATAGCCAGAAACCACGGAAACAATCCGAAAAGCAACTGAGAGAGGCTCAGCCAATCCTCAGAGACAGCTTGTTTCTGGGGAACAGCTGGGCCAGGGCACAGCCTTCAAGGCGAAAACAAAGAGGACACTAAAGAGGGGAGGGAAGAGGTAACGTACTGCCATGGAATCAATTCCAACCCATAGAAACCCTCTGGGACAGGGGGGAACTGCCCCTGTGTTTCTGAGTCTGTAACTCTTCACTGGAGACTAGAAAAGGTAAATGGCCATACTCAAAGACACATTTTGTAAATGATGCATTAGAAAGTACATTTTGTTTTCTTACATTATGTAGTATGGCCTTCTTAACACTATACTCCAATACATACTGATGATATGACCTGAGAGAGAATCAGCCCCAGGAAAGCATTTTCTATAAGGCTCGTCTTTGACTACTGAAAAAGTATTCAACATATCTTCTGCTTTGTGCATTTAAATCCCACCAAGTAGATTATCACAAAGTTCCCCAGAACAAGGCCCTCTGGCTTTTCCTAGGGCTGAAGTTTACAAGTAAATGTAATACTTCTTTTACTTTTTATTTAAGTTTGCATCAATAAAAAACAAAGAGATAGGAGGTTGACTTTCATTAGACCAAAATAACTTACTAAAAGCAATGTATAGGAACATTTTGATCCTGTGCATAATGTTCTTTGCATTTCTGTTCATTTAAACTCAGCCACTAATGCTTTTAAGTTGCTTCAAACAATAAGCACAACGATGCAATAGAGTTCTCGCTACTGTTGGCATCACGTAGGACAGGTTCTAAAGCTTACTCTACATGTTCCTCCTTTTGTATAAGTTATCCTCGTGGTTCTGTACAACCTGTATTATCCCCAATAACACAGTAACGTAGTTGCCAGCCTTCAATTGTAGAATCTGTAATCTGAGACCTGGTGGCTTAATGGGTTATACCTAGGGCCGCTAACCACAAGGTAAGTAGTTTGAACCTACCAGCCTCCCTGAGGTAATTACATGAGGCTTTATATTCCCATAAAAATGTACAGTCTTGGAACCCAATAGAGCAGTTCAACCTTGTCCTTTAGGGTCACTATGAGTCAGAAGTGACTTGACGGTGCAATCACGGTTGTATTTGAAAATGGTAAACCTCATTGTACCAATTCATCTCACCGAGAGCCTTCCTCTGTAAGGTCCCCCTACTTACCAAAACGGCCTTTCTCAAGGGATTAGTCCCTACTGGTAACATGCAAAAGTGCATGCGATGAAGTCTTGCCACCACAGCCTCGAAAAGGAACATTCTGGCTATACTTCTTACAAGACAGATACATTTATTATTATAATGTCATTGCTGCTATTAGATACCTTTAAGCAGTTCTGAATTGTAGAAACTATGTAAAATAGAACAAAAAACTGTCTCGTCCTGCACCATCTGCACGATTGCTATGTGTCAGCTCACTATTGTAGCCAATGGGTCAATCCATCTTACTGGTCATCCTCCTTTTCATTGACCCCCTCCTTGACCAAGCACGATGTCCTTTTCCTGGAATTGGTAGCTCCTGATGGCATGTCCAAAATATGCAAGAAAAAGCCTCACCGCCGTTGTCTCTAAGGAGCATTCTGGCTGTACTACTTCCAAAACAGATGGGCCTGTCATTCTGGCAGTCATGATACGCACTGCCAACAATGCAACTCAAAGGTATGAATTCTTCTCCAACCTTCTTCTTACTTGTTGTGTAGCTTACACAAACACATTGAGGTGTAAAAAAGGTCGTGATAAAGAGGCCCAGAGCACTGTCAGGTAGCTTGGGACTGCTAACCTCAAGACTCACAGTTCAAGCCCACAGGACGCTCTGTAGAATACAGATGACAACAGAAGAATGGGTGAAGGGAGACATCGGACAGGGCAAGATATGACAAAATAACTTATAAGTTATCAAGAGTTCATGAGGGAGAGGGGGCAGGGAGGGAGGGGAGAAAATGAGGAGCTGATGCCAGGAGCTTAAGTGGAGAGCAAATGTTTTGAGAATGATGAGGGCAATGAATGTACAGATGTGCTTTACACAATTGATGCATGTATGGACTGTGATAAGAGTTGTATGAGCCCCTAATAAAAATGATTTTTTTAAAAAGATGAAGCTACCTGTATCCATAAAAATTTACAAAGCTTCAGAAACCCTTAAACTCACTGCCATTGAGCCACTGATTTGACTACAACTCATAGTGCACCTGAGGGTTTCAGAGACCAACTCTTCATGGGAATAGAAAGGCGAGTCTTTTGCCTGAGGAGCGGCTAGTGGTTTCCAACGGCTGCCTTTATGCTTTGCAGGTGCAACACATAACCTACTGTGCCCCGTGGGCTCTCTCAGAAACCCACAGGTTCACAGTATGTCAAAATTGACTGGATGAAAATGGGTTTGGTTTGTTTGTCTTGTCAGGTGAACGTTAGTCTTCAAGAGGACATCTTTGCTTTTTAACCTTTTTAAGAGGGGTTTTGGAGCAGATTTTCCAAATGCAATGCATCATTTGATTTTTCTGATTGATGCTTCCATTGGCAGTGTTTGTGGATCCAAGTAAAATAAAATCTTTTATAGCTATGAACATTTCTCTGTTAGTCATAATGTTTACTGATGCGCTTGTGAAGATTTTTGTTTTAGATTGAGCTATAATCCATACCGAAGGTGTGGGCTTTGATCTCCATCAGTCAGTGCTTCAAGCCCTCTGTTTCAGCAAGAAAGGTGTTGTCATCTACATATCGCTGGTTGTTAATGAGTCTTCCTTCATTCTTGGACATACAGTCTTCATGGAGCCTAACCTCTCAGATCATTTGATCAGTAAACAGATTGACTGAAGATACTGACATATTACAGGAAGCACACCTTTCCTGATTCTAAACCAGTAAGTATTATTTTACTATTTTAACAACTGCCTTGTGGTCTCTGTACAGATTCCATATAAGCACAACTAGAATGCCCATGCTTCACAATGCTATCTATAATTTATCATCATCCACTCAACAAAATGCCTTTGCATAGTCCATGAATACAGGCAGGCAGGCCTCTTACTGGTGTTCTCTGCTTTCAGCCAAGATCCATCTGATGTCAATATTCATAGCCTTCATTCCACATCCCCTTCTGAGTCTGGCTTGATTTTCTAGCAGTCCTCTGTACATGCACTATAACAACCATTTTTGCAAAATTTTACTTCAATCTGATATTGATGATATTGGTTCAATAATTTCTGCATTCTGCTGGATTCTGTCATTAGGATAGGTACAAATAATGGAACTGTCCCAGTGTGCTGGGCAAGTAGCTGTCCTTCCAATTTCCTTAGCATAGATGACTGATCACTCTTGCACTGAATTAGCTACTTAAAGCATTTAATTTGTATTCAGCAAATTCCTGGGGCCTTGTTTTTTGACAATGCCTTTAGCAGTTTAGAAATTATGCCTCCAATAGTATCCATTCTTTATCGTATACTACCTCCTGAAAATGGTTGAACATAGGACAGTGAATTCTGTGTAATATTTTACCTTCTTTTAATGTTTTCTGCATTGTTCAATATCTTGTCCATAAAATCTTTTAATATTCATAGCAGTTAAAAAATGATGTGTAACCAAGAGAAATTACTGAAATCCAAATGAAGGCTGAGCATGATAGTGAGAAAAGAGGAAAGTAAAAGGAAGTAGAGGAAAGAAGTAGGAGGCAAAGGGCATTTATTGAGGTCTAAATACAGGCATGCACATATGTAAATATACTTATATATGATGATGGGGAATTAGAACTACGTGCATATATTTATAGGATTAGTATTAAGGGAGCAGATGGACATCGGGCCTCCACTCAAGCACTCCCTCAAATAAAAGAACACTTTGTTCTATTAAATTGGCATTCCACGATGCTCGCCTTCCCAACATGATTGCTGACAACAAATGTGTGCAAAAGCAAATGTGGTGAAGAAAGCAGATGGAGCCCGGCTATCAAAAGATATAGCATCTGGGGTCTTAAAAGCTTGAAGGTAAGAAAGCAGCCATCTAACTCAGAATCAACAAAGCCCACATGGAAAAAGCACATCAGCCTGTGTGACCATGAGGTGTTGAAGGGATCAGGTATCAGGCATTAAAGAACAAAAAAATCCTATCATTGTGAATTAGGGGAAGTGCAGATTGGGGACCCAAAAGTTATCTGTAGGCAACTGGACATACCCTAACAGAAGGGTCGTTGGGAGGAGATGAGCCAGTCAGGGTACAGTGTAGCAACCATGAAAAATACAACTTTCCTCTAGTTCTTAAATGCTTCCTCTCCACTCCACCCCTCCACTATCATGATCCCAATTCTACCTTACAAATCTGGCTAGACCAGAGGATGAACACTGGTACAGATAGCATCTGGAAACAAATGGAATCCAGGACAGATAATCCCTTCAGGACCAGTGGTAAGAGTGGCAATAACGGGTAGTGGAGGGAAGGGGAGGTAGAAAGGGGAAACTGATTATAAGGATCTACATATAACCTCCTCCCTGGGGGTGGACAACAGAAAAGTATGTGAAGGGAGACATTGGATGAGGTAAGATATGACAAAATAATAATAATTTATAAATTATCAAGGGTTCATGAGGGAGGGGGGAGCAGGGATGGAGAGGAAAAGACGAGGAGTTGATGCCAAGGGCTCAAGTAGAAAGCATATGTTTTGAGAATGATGAAGGCAACAAATGCACAAATGTGCATGAAATACAATGGAAGGATGTATGGATTGTTATAAGAGTTGTATGAGCCCCCAATATAATGATTTTTTTTAAATGACCTCATGATGACACCACAGTCAGGCCTAAGCCCCAGTGCCCTTAGGAGGTATAAATACAAGAGAGACGAGAGACAGCATTAAGAATCTTCCTCACCTATGTCCCTTATTCAATGTCATCTACATGAAGAAATTCAAGAAAGTTGAGTTAATTAGTTTAGTGTCAACATGGCCAATAAACACATGTGGGATTAATTGAAGGACAGAGGGATAAATGGCTCAGTGAGTCTCGCCTTTCTAGTTCTCGGGTCTCTTGCTTTGATGGTCAGACCAGGATGCAGCCGCCTTAGCCAGTTACCTGCGTGAGCTTGCAAGGCTGACTTCCTGCAAGGCATCCCCAAGGAGAAGCCACATGGACCTACCCCGATGCAGCCCTGGGTGCTGGAGCACCAGTGTGGGACCCCTGCCAGCACTGAGATGCTTACACATTCACTGACTCAGCTTTCCTCCTGCAGTCGGCGTCATTGTGTCTGCTTTGTGAGATGGAGGAGGACTTTGTGGACTGGTGTTGGACATATGGGTTAAGGTTAGTGTTCAACTTTTGGGCTTGGGCAGTGCTGGGCTGGGATGTTTTCTTGATGCACACTTAACCTTTATATAAAACTCTCTCTTATACATCAGTTGCTGTGGTTTTTTTTCTCTAAAGTACCCAGACAAATACAAAAGTTTACCATGCTATCTTGTGACCATGAAAGCAGTGCTTTATTGATATTATCAATATCTTTCATTTCACAGATGAATTATTCAACTAGCTTTAGCTGCAGCAATAGTTCCATTTTGCTCCATGGTAATCAATTAGGTCCATTTTTTTAAACCATAGAAATACATTGCTCAAAGAGCTCATTCACTAAAAGAAAGTCAGATTTATCTTATGATGGTTTCCGTGTCAAAGTCAATTTATACTTTCATAAGAAAATTTTGAATTAACATTTACTCCCTTAATAATTTTTATTGAAATAGAAACACTAAAAATAAACATCAATTTACAAATTTACATAATGATTAATTATTAAATTACATGCAGTCAAATTCTCAAAATAAGAAAATATAACGAGATTTTTACACATTATAAAATATTGATAAATAAGTGAATTTATCAAGATTAACAATCTTAAATATGAATGAACATAATAAGAGAACTTCAAAACAAATGACGCAAAAAATGAAAAGAACATAAGAGTAGGCAAATTTATAATCATATATACAAATTTTAACATATTTCTCAAAAGAATGGTTGAATAACCAGACTTCAAATAAAGTAACAATAATGATAATAAAGTTTCAGAAACCATACCAACCATTTTGATCTGATTCACATTAATATGGCACTCCAATTTATAATTGAAAAATGCATAACATTCTTTTCAAGTTCACATGGGACAATCAAAAAAACAGATCCATCCATAAAATAATTATCAGTAAATTTCAAAAGAATGAAATCTTATGTAACAGCCACAACAAAAATATACTTGCCATATCTAGAAAATCTCCAAAGGTTCTGTAACCAAGCACACATTTCTAAATATAAAATGGGTCAGACATTTAAAACTTGTTTCAGTATTTTTTAAAGAGAAGGGATAGATACATGTGGATGAAGGTTCCGGTGAGTACCCTCTAAACAGAGCCCAGGATGGGAAGAGCCTCGCTATCAAGCAGAGCACATTGGTAAGTGGAGTATGGCAGATTAGGGGAAATTTTACACCTTATTATTTTTTCTCTTTTGATCCATCTTCAAGTTGGCCTAGTTTTTAATATTTTATGTTGTCTTTTCTACTGAGGTTTTTCCCTATTTTATTTTATTATTGCTGTTTGCTTTTCTGTTCCTCCGTTTGTTTTTGTGTGTCTTTCAGAATATGACATCCTGGATTGGTGGTGGTGAACCTATAGAGACAATAAATAGGCTAACAATTTCTTGAAAGTATGGCAGGGTAGGTTGGGGGAATATGCGGAGTTAATAATAAGGAGTACAAGAAAGAAGAAAATGCACTAAGATTGTGGTAATGATGTGTACAACTCTTCCTGATATGATTGAACTATTGATTTACATGATATGTGGACTGTGTCCCTACAAAACGTTTTTTTAAAGGGTCAAAAAATACATGATATTTAAGACTAAAGTGATAACAATATTAAATTTTGAAAATGCACTAAAACAGTTTATAAAAATATACCACTTTAAATGCTTATTTATAAAAGGAGAAAGTTTTGAATACAACAATGTAGAAGCAGTAGGCAAAAGAGTTTAATCAATATAATACGAGAAAATATTAAAAACTGACAAATGATGAAAAAAATCTCTAACAAAATTTGTTAAATGTCCAAAGAGACTGATCAAGGAAAATAACACTATTCTCATTGTTGGCGTAGTGGGTTACTCATTGAGTTGCTAACTTAAAATGTCTGCAGTTTGAAACTCCCAGGCTCTGTGTGGGGCAAAGCTGAGTTTGAGACTCCTCGAAAGAGTTCGTCTCAGAGACACACAGGGGCAGTTCTACTCTGACCTGGGGGGTCTCCATGAGTCAGAATGGACTCGATGGCAGTGCATGAGAATTACATGAAATTAAAACACAAAGGGGGATTTTTGTGCATGTGATGAATCACTATGCTTTAATTTTTTAATTGTTTTTTTTTTAGGGGCTCATACAACTCTGATCACAACCCATACATCCATCAATTGTGTAAAGCACATTTGTACATTCATTGCCCTCATCATTCTCAAAACATTTCCTCACCACTTAAGCCCCTGGCATCAGCTCCTCATTTTCCCCTCCCTCCCCGCTCCCTCCTCCCTCATGAACCCTTCATAATTCATTAAATTATTATTTTGTCATATCTTACCCTGTCTGACGTCTCCCTCACCCACTTTTCTGTTGTATGTCCCCCAGGGAGGAGGTCACATGTAGATCCTTTTAATCAGTTCCCCATTTCCAACCCACCCTCCCTCTACATTCCCAATATCTCCACTAACATCACTGGTGCTGAGGGGTTAATACACCCTGGGTTCCCTGTGTTTCTGACTCCCATCTGCACCAGTGTACATCCTCTGGTCTAGCCAGACTTGCAAGGGAGAATTGGGATCATGATAGTGGGGGAGGGGAGGAAGCATTTAGGAACTAGAAGAAAGTTGTATTCTTCATCGTTGCTACATCGCACCCTGTCTGGCTCATCTCCTCCCTGAGACTCCTCTGCAAAGGGATCTCCAGTGGCCCGCAAATGGGCTTTGGGTCTCCACTCCGCACTCCCCCCTCATTCACTATGGTAAGTTTTTTGTTCTGATGATGCCTAGTGATACCTGATCCCTTTGATACCTCATGATCGCACAGGCTGGTGTGCTTCTTCCATGTGGGCTTTGTTGCTTCTGAGCAAGATGGCCGCTTGTTTTCCTTCAAGCCTTTAAGACCCCAGATGCTATATCTTTTGATAGTTGGGCACCATCAGCTTTCTTCACCACATTTGTTTATGCACCCATCTGTCTTCAGCGATCTTATCATGGAGGTGAGCACACAATGATATGATTTTTTTGTACTTTGATGACTGGTAACTGATCGCTTCAGTACTTCGTGATCACACAGGCTGGTGTGCTTCTTCCATGTGGGCTTGGTTGTTTCTGATCTAGATGGCCGCTTGTTTACCTTCAAGCCTTTAAGACTCCAGATGCTATATCTTTGGATAGCCAGGCACAATCAGGTTTCTTCACCGCATTTGCTTATTCACCTACTTTGTCTTCAGTAGTTGTGTCAGGAAAGTGAGCATCATGGAATGCCAATTTAATAGAACAAAGTATTCTGACATTGAGGGAGTACTTGAGTGGAGGCCCAATCTCCATTTGCTACTTTAATGCTAAACTTATAAATATATGCACGTAGCTCTATTTCCCCATCATCATATATAAATATATTTACATATATACATGCCTATATTTAGCCCTCTATAAATGCCCTTTGCCTCCCAGCTCTTTCCTCTATTTCCAAAGGAGGATTTTTACTACCAGTCTTCAGACTATTCAAAAATGTACTATAATACAAGGTTATAAACAATCTATGCCAATACATTTTACAACTTGAAATGTAAAATAACACCATAATAAATATAAACCATAGTGATAAATATTGAGAAAGAAGACAAAATAAATGTGAGTAGAAAGACAAAGAAAACCTTTATTAAAGAAACTGCATTTAAAGTGAAAATCTTCCCTGAGCGTGTGTGCACATGTGCACAGATATACACAATCCCAATTCTGACTCTCGACGACCCCAAAGGACAAGGCAGCACTGCCCCCGTGAGTTTCTGAGACTGCAACTCTTGACAGGGGTAGAAAGTCCTGTCTTTCTCCCTCATGCGCCATATTATCTCATTAAAAGAGACTTCAGAATGCCTTAAGCTAATATCCTCATCATGGTTTTGCTACAGATCATGTGAACTCACTTAGGAATCTCTGGAATCTTCCATCCTATTCTAACATCCAATGGTAACTTAACTTTTATTATTAATGATAAGCCTTTAAAATAATTATAGTCAACCATGTGATAGTACAGCACAATTACAGTTTATGAATAAACAGACCAACCCACTGAACTGATTCAGATGTGTAGCCCATTATGTAAGGTTTCTAAGGGTGTAAATTTTTCCAGGAGCAAATTGCCTCATCTTTCTCTAGAAGAGCAACTTGTGGCTTTGAATTTCCGACCTTGCAGTTAGCAGCCCAAATAACCCACTATTAATAAATAGGTGGTGATTATAATATGGACATAAAACAAGTAATTGAAGTCATGATAATTTGTCAATTAAGCAAGAACCAGAAAGAGATACATTCATAGTCTTGATGAGGGAGGATCTCTCCTTAGAAGTCTATGTACTTGTGAGTGGTTACGGGAAGTAGCATAAGGTTTATGGAATTTGGGACATTGACCAAACAAGCTGTCATAGGCAGTTCAGCTTCTAATTTATGACTGAAGAATTCTATCTGGCCCAGTTAGACTAATATTGTGAAATTAAGACCATTAGATAGCTGTGTCATTAAGATCAAGTTCTGTTTTTTAAAAAGATGATGATGAATAAACAACGAAGGTTGAAAGGTCTGGGGAATAGTCAGGAGGCAAAACTAAAGTAGCTTCTTCTTTCATCATGAACTTCACTCGCCATGGTTTACCACTGGTTACCATGTGCCTTCTGGGTTGGAAGAAGGCTGCACATGTGTCATTCAGCATTTTGTATATGAAAACGTTTTTAGTAACTAAATTCACAGACATCAGAATTCTATGTAAGTTGGCATTTTGTTCTACTCAACTCTTCTCCTCTTAAAAGTCTTTATATGAGAAAGAATGAGTTTAAGACAGAAAAAAAATTTAAATCTACAGTACCTGTTATACATAGTGGGTTCTGTTTTGAATTAACTATTTTTAATAAAAGGTATGTTAACTGGATGTGAGTCAATTATGACTTTCAATTTTGAAGGTCATTTTAAAATAAAAATGTATCCACTCAATGTATGGAGAACTTCTTACACTAGAAACATAAGTATAAATGATAAAGGGGTAAAATGGTCATTTAAATGTATTAAAATTTTGATTTCTAATAGCAGAAAAAATATAAGGGCAACTCATAACCTAGAAATAGATATTTACAAAATGAATATTCCTAAGAGAAAGAATGCTTATAAATACATAAAGCAAAAAAACAAACAAACAACCCAGCCCATTAGAAAAAATTGACAGATAATGTGAACAAGCAATCACAGCAGAGGGAAGAATAGGTACACATATTTTTTTAAGTCACACAAATTCACTAGCCTACATGTACAAACTGTTTACAATTTCATGGTTCATAACAAATTACAAAGAACCTAAGTATCTGTCAAAAGACAAATGACTAAATAGTGAATTACACCTACTTTTCGCCTATCCACTATACAGCATTTTGTATTTATAACAATAGTAAAAATATCCAGTATGCAGCTATTTTGTGCATCAGTGACATTTGTCAAAGTGATGTTGGCTGGCAAGGTGTGAATGCAATATCCCGGCGTGGAGTAGGGAACCAGTGGAGAGGTCTGGGAGGCTGGCCCCAGCACCATAAATTAAGTGGATTCCTGCCCCTCCCCCGAAAAGAATTTGTTCCAAAGGACGACATTGACTCTGCAGCTCCGGGAGATGGACATATCTGATCAGAGCACACGGGAGCAGATGAAGGGGCAGGAGGAGAGAGTGGAGCACAGCCTGGCCCACCAGGCCGTGAGGATGATGTTCCTGAGTAGAGCAGCCAGTCCACAGAGAGAACAACATGGCTGGCCCCACTATGAGACATGATGCCCCTCAGTGACTAAGGGCGATACAGGGGACAGCACCGGAGACGCAGTGTGGGAATTGCACCTGACCTGATCCCACCACACCGAGGCAAAGCACTGGGGGAGTGCAGCGGGACAGCAAGGGAATGGAGTGGCAAGGTCCCCAGGGAATGCTGAAAGTGGACTTTGGGGCCAGGGCGTGGTGCCCCAACAGACTGGACTGGAAAACGCTCCTAAGGGCCAGCAAACGATCCCTGAACTAACTACAAGCTTTTCTCTTGTGAACTGTTTTGTTCTGTTCTTTCTCAGTGGTTTGTTTGTGTTGTTTTGTTGTCTGGTTGTATACTGTTGCTTTGTTTTCCTCTGTCTTGTTTTCATGCATGTTAGTGTCTCCACAGGTCTGTCTGAATAGGACAGGCTGGATGAACTATCTGGAGGAAAAACAACGGGACCGACAGTTCCGGGGCGACTTGGGGTGGGGCGATGGAGGGGGTAAGGAAGTGGTGTTAACAAACACAGGGACAAGGGAACAACATGGGTCCCAAAATGGTAGAGAGGGGGGAGTGACAGGCCTGGTGGGGAATGATCAAGGGTAAGGTTGCGTAGAGAAGAGGTATAGCTGTAGCCCAGGTGGTGACGGAGCATGGTAGTAGGGCAGGAGGAAAGTCAAGGGAGATGGAGCAAAGAGCTAGGAGTCAAAGGGCATTTATGGAGGTCTAGACAAAGACATGTACATACAAATATATATAGGAGGATGGGGAAATAGATCTATGTGTCTATATTTATAGGTTAAGTATTAAGGTAGTGGAAGGACCTTGGGCCTCTACTCAAACACTCCCTCAATACATGAATACTTTCTTTTATTAAATTGAAACTCTGTGATGCTCACTCTCCCGACACAACTGCTGAAGCCAAAGTGGGTGAATAAGTAAATGTGGCGAAGAAAGCTGATGGTGCCCGGCTATCAAAAGAGATAGTGACTGGGATCTTAAAGGCCTGAAGATAAACAAGCAGCCATCTAGCTCAGAAGCAACAAAGCCCACATGGAAGAACACACCAGCCTGTGTGATCGAGTGGTCCCAGAGGGATCAGTTACCAGGCATCAAAGAACAAAAAATCATATCATTGGCTGCACACCTCCATGATAGGATCGCTGAAGACAAATGGGTGCATCAGCAACTGTGGCAAAGAAAGCTGATGGTGCCCGGCTATCAAAAGAGATACCCGGTCTTAAAGGCTTGGAGGTGAACAAGCAGCCATCTAGCTCAGAAGCAAAAAAGCCCACATGGAAGAAGCACACCAGCCAGTGCGATCACGAGGTGCCAAAGGGACCAGGTATAAGGCATCATGCAAAAAAAAATAGATATATATATATATGTATATATGTGTGTGTATATATATACATATACCTATATACCTTATTGAATGAAGGGGGAAGTGCAGAGTGGAGACCCAAGGCCCAAGTGTCGGGCACTGGAGATCCATCCCTTCATAGAGGGGTTTAGGAGAGGAGATGGGTTAATTAGGGTGCGAGGTAGTACCGATGAAGAACACAGCTTTCCCCCAGATCCTGGATGCTTCCTCCCCTCAACTACCATGATCCGAATTCTACCTTGAAGGGCTGAATAGGGCTGAGGTTGTACACTGGTGCATATGGGGGCTGGAGGCACAGGGAATCCAGGGTGGATGATACCTTCAGGACCAAGGGTGTGAGGGGCGATGCTGGGAGAGTGGAGGGTGAGTGGGTTAGAAAGGGGGAACTGATTACAAGGATCCACATGTGACCTCCTCCCTGGGACATGGATGGCAGAGAAGGGGGGGAAGGGAGACTCTGGATAGGGAAAGATATGACAAAATAACGATGTATAAATTACCAAGGGCACATGAGGGAGTGGGGAGCGGGGAGGGAGGGGGAAAAAAGAGGACCTGATGGAAAAGGCTTAAGTGGAGAGCAAATGCTTTGAGACTGATTGGGGCAGGGATGTGCGGATGTGCTTTATACAATTGATGTATGTATATGTATGGATTGTGCTAAGAGTTGTATGAGCCCCTAATAAAATGTTAAAAAAAAAAGTGATGTTGGCTGTGCTGGTTAAGGTTATGTGTCAATTTTGCTTGACCATGATTATCAATCATTTGCCAGGTCTGTAATGAGGATGTCTGGCAAAAATGTAATGATAAAATTTGTTAGCTATGTAATGATATACTGTATATACTCATGAATAAGCCGAGTCTTCCAGCACATTTTTAATGCAGTTTTTGTGGTAAAATTAAGTGCCTCACCTGATATTTTGGTGGGCTAATACTAGAGTATATATGGTAGTTACTCTCCATTTTCAAATAATGCAGATTTTCACATAACAGCCTGATCTTTGGGACCTAACTATGTCAATAAGTGAAGACTAAATATATTGTGTATTTATAGACTCAAGCACCATTAAAAGTAAAAAATGGATGAATTAGAGATACATAAAAGTTTAATTTTATCTAGCTTGGATCCACATTCAATGCTCATGGAAGGACCACTCAAGAGATCAAATGACACACTGCATTAGGTAAAACTCTCCTACAAAAAACTTTTTTTAAATGTTGAAAAATCAAGGATATTTGTTTGAGAACTAAGGTATGCCAGAGCCAAGACATGGTACTTTCAATTGCCTCCTACATATGTGAAAGTTGGACAAATGAATAAGAAGACCAAAGAAGAATCAATGCATTTGATTATGGTGCTGGCAAAAGGCCATGAAAGTACCACGGACTGCCAAAAGAACAAACAAGCATGTCTGGGAGAAGTACAGTCAGGGTGCTCCTTAGAAGCCAGAGTGATCCTGAGAGGAAAGGATTGTGAGACGTTGTCTCATCTACTGTGGACATGTTGTCTGAAGAGACCAGTAAGTAGTGGGGCAGTGAAAAAGAGGAAGTCCTTCAACAAGGTGGATCGACACAGTGACTGCATCAATAGCTCAAACATAAAACAAATGTGAGGATGGCATCACACCAGGTAGTTATTTCATTCTCTTGTACACCACGTCACTATGAGTCAGAAGAGATTCCATGGCACCTCACAACAACATAATCAAATAAATGATTCTCACACGAAATTAAAAAAGCAAACTATTAAAATATTTTTACAAGAGGATTCCAAAAGGTAATAAAAGAATTCCAGTCTCTTAATCCTACTTTTCAGCAGAGTTTTGAAACACCCTCTTAACGTAGTTTGCTATCATTAATATAAGACAGAGGATCTCAACCTGTGGGTCGTGACCCCTTTGGGGGTCCAACGACACTTTCACAGGGGTAGCCCAATTCATAACAGTAGCAAAATTACAGTTATAAAGTAGCAACGAAAATAATTTTATGGTTGGGGGTCACCACACATAAGGAACTGTATTAAAGGGTCGTGGCATTAGGAAGGTTGAGAACCGTTGATATAAGAGGTACTATATGATAATATAAATATATTCCATTTATGTAAAGATGCTTCTAAAAGTTAATAGAAAAAATTGAATTAAACAATAGTGGAAATTTCCTACAAACATCCTGAAGCACCCTTGTATAAAAAGTATAAAGAAATTCATAAAGATGATAAATTCCAAATTTAGCCCCTATGATTATTTCTGCATGGGAAGGAATGGATGTAATCAGGATGCAGTTCCCAGGGGATTCTTCAGCCTTATAAATATCTCTTCCATAAGCTGTGAGGTGGATACACAAACAACATCATATGCTGCTAATTTTTGTTCTTTTAAATTTTATGTCACATGTTCATATTTAAGATTTATTTAAATATATGAATTTATGATTTTATTTTCTGTTGGAGTCACAAAATGATGACGTGATTTAAAAGCAAGGGCCCTAAAATGGGATTTGTATAATTAATAACTTATGTACTTACATTAATAAGTACATTTCATTTTTGATTGTACTTGTACTAATAACTACAAGTATTAATAATTATGTAAACCATGAACTTAATAATACCTGAAAGAGCAGGAAAACCTAATCCAACTGATGAAGCAAGGAAGTTCTTACTCTGTTACCAAGATGTGGAAAGTTGTCTTTTTACAGCTTTGCTCCCTCAACACTATCTTTCAGTCTTATCTGCTTAAAACATGTCCCTGAATGCTATATCTTCCACATATCAATATAGAGAAGACAAGGAGAAAAATCTAGTATCACTTGCTTGCATATTTTAGAAGATATAAACTATAGATAATATCCATTATCAGAACTGAATCCCAGCAATGAAGAATATGTATATTTTAGCTAATATTTTAAGAAATTAAGAGTGCCCAAAACATATTTAAATTTAAGCAAGGATTCTTAACAGAACCAGAATGCTAAAGGATAAAACGTTTGTGGCAAACAGCTAATTTAGGACGTGAGGCATAGACTATAGTCTACCTCTTCCAGACAGCTTCCTTAATCATTTTAGAGCTTCTCCCTTCTCTTGGAGCACTTATCTACCCGGAACCACTGACTCTGATTCCTAATCAATCACCATCTCCATTCAGTTATTTCTATCCAGCTCTGAAGCAGAAAGATGAGGCTCTCTACTCTGGAAATGAGTTACAGTCTTGGAAATCCACAGAGGAAAGTCTACTCTGTCCTCTAGCGTGGTCATGAGTCAGAACCAACTCCACGGCAGTGCTATCCAGTGGGATGAAGTTCATTGTCGCCTGCCCTTCTTTACTGTACATACCTCTGAGAAGGGCTACAGCAACATTCTCAATAGATTTATGTAGCACGCGATCTGATGCCTGCAGTGAATGCAGACCACACCAGGTGGGTGACTCTGTCAAGCAGTGATTGTCTATAAAAATTTTCTACAGAGTTTTAGCAGAAATGTATAGTTTTGTATAAGAATACTCCTGCAATTAGTTACAACTTTTTCTCATGTACCCAGTTTACATATATCAATAGAATTATAAGGTTACAACTCTATACTAATTTTGAAAGGCTCTAATATGTTCTCCAGTCAGCTATTATGTTACCCAATTACATTGAAGCTTCAACTCATTTGATTTCATTTGCATGTTCTGAGAATACATGCCGTTGTGGGTTTTTTTTTCTTTTTGTTTTTTTTTATTAGGGGCTCATACAACTCTTATCACAGTCCATACATACATCGATTGTGTAAAGCACATTTGTATATTCATTGCCCTCATCATTCTCAGAACATTTGCTCGCCACTTAAGCCCCTGGCATCAGGTCCTCATTTTTCCCCTCCCTCCCCACTACCCCCTCCCACATGAACACTTGATAATTTATAAATTATTATTTTGTCATATCTTGCCCTGTCCAATGTCTCCTTTCACCCACTTTTCTGTTGTCTGCCCCCCAGGTAGGAGGTCACATGCAGATCCTTGTAATCGGTTCCCCCTTTCCAACCAACCCTCCCTCTACCCTCCCAGTATCGCCACTCACACCACTGGTCCTAAATGGATCATCTGCCCTGGATTCCCTGTGTTTCCAGGTCCTATCTGTACCAGTGTACATCCTCTGGTCTAGCCAGACTTGCAAGGGACAATTGGGATCATGATAGTTGGGGAGGGGGGTAAGCATTTAGGAAAGAGAGGAAAGTTGTATTTTTCATCATTGCTACATCGCACCGAGTGGCTCTTCTCCTCTGTGAGACCCTACTGTAAGGGGGTGTCCAGTGGTGTACAAATGGGCTTTGGGTTTCCACTCCGCACTCCCCCCCACCCATTCACTATGCTAAGATTTTTTTGTTCTGATGATGCCTGATACCTGATCCCTTTGACACTTTGAGTACTCCCTCAAGGCAAGAAAACTTTCTTCTGTTAAATTGGCATTCTGTGATGCTCACCTTCCCAACACAACCACTGAAGACAAAGTGGGTGAATAAGCAAATGTGGTGATGAAAGTTGATCGTGCCTGGCTATTAAAAGATATAGCATCTGGGGTCTTAAAGGCTTGAAGGTAAACAAGCAGCCATCTAGCTCAGAAGCAACAAAGCCCACATGGAAGAAGCACACAAGCCTGTGTGATCACGAGGTGCTGAAGGGATCAGTTATAAGGCATCAAAGAACAAAAATTCATTTCATTGTGTGCTCACCTCCATGATAAGAACGCTGAAGACAAATGGGTGCATAAGCAAATGTGGTGAAGAAAGCTGATGGTGCCCGGTTATCAAAAGATATAGCATCTGGGGTCTTAAAGGCTTGAAGGTAAACAAGAGGCCATCTAGCTCAGAAGCAACAAAGCCCACATGGAAGCAGCACACCAGCTGGTGTGATCATGCCATTGTTTTCATTGCTGTTGTATGCTTTGTGGCTGGAATTTTTCAGAGTCCCTGATTTTATCTAATGTTCCCATATTTTAGAAATTAGTATTCATGAACCTTTATCAATTATTTTTTGGAGAATATGTGTGTGCATGTATATGTGTTGATATTTATATATATACCATAGTGAATGAAGGGGGAAGAGCAGAGTGGAGACCCAAGGCTCAAGTGTCGGCCACTGGAGATCCCCTCATAGAGGGGTTTAGGAGAGGAGATGGGTCAGTCAGGGTGCAAGGTAGTTCCGATGAAGAACACAGCTTTCCCCCAGATCCTGGATGCTTCCTCCCCCCAACTACCATGATCCGAATTCTACCTTGCATGACTGGATAGGGCAGAGGCTGTACACTGGTACATATGAGGGCTGGAGGCACAGGGAATCCAGGGTAGAAGATACCTTCAGGACCAAGGGTGTGAGGGGCGATGCTGGGAGAGTGGAGGGTGAGTGGGTTAGAAAGGGGGAACTGATTACAAGGATCCACATGTGACCTCCTCCCTGGGAGATGGACGACAGAGAAGCGGGGGAAGGGAGACACCGGATAGGGCACGATATGACAAAATAACAATGTATAAATTACCAAGGGCACATGAGGGAGGGGAGAACGAGGAGGGGGGGGGGGAGATGACTTGATGCAAAGGGCTTAAGTGGAGAGCAAATGCTTTGAGAATGATTGGGGCAGGGAATGTGCGGATATGCTTTATACAATTGATGTATGTATATGTGTGGATTGTGATAAGAGTTGTGTGAGCCCCTAATAAAATGTAAAAAAAGAAAAGAGGAGAAAAAAAATCAAAAGAGGCTTCTTCTCAGTTACTATAGTGTTGTAATTAATGATATTGTAATTCACTGTGGAAAACATTGTAAAACTATTGTTGCTAGTATTCATATAATCTAAGAATATTTTACATTTAAGCAACTTAAAACTGTATTTCTTTTTACCACATATTATTGTCTGACAAAAACTGAAGAAAACCATTACTGGGGATTCCCGTATGGTGTTGTATGGGAGCAGGTCCACGGGGTGGAGGTGCAGTTGATGCCATGAGTTACTGCACTGGCTGACAAGCGCCCTTGGTGCTGTGCCTGACTGAACCCCGGACATCATAACCCGAAAGCCTGAGGGCTGAATCTAGCCCTAGTACTCATTTAGCCCATAAGAAGTGAATGAGGGGCTTCAAAATGATCACAGAATAAAATTTGTCCACACATGTTTACAGCCTTTCCCCTGGTGGTGTAGACCGCAAGGTCAGCAGTTTGAAACTACCAGGCTTTCCACGGGAGAAATCTGGGCAGCTCCCCTAAACAGTTGCAGTCTGAGAAACTCACAGGGGCAGAAACGTCCTACAGAGTCACTACGAGTCACAACAGACTTAATGGCAGTGACTTGGTTTGGGGGATCATAGTAATAACATTATCGAGTATTATTTTATTAGCTAAATTAAATCTTGGTTGAAAATTACTTATAATAGTATTCAGCACTAGTAAGTGTTCCAGGATTGTGAGCTATCACTGCCACTTCTAGTACTTGTACACTAGTACTATTATTACAGCGGTGTGGGTAAATACAGTTTATTTGTGGGGATAGATGAGTGTTGGAATTTCTTGGAGCACATGAATCCAAATTTGGCTTTCTTATTCTGTTATTATTATTAACTATTATTGTACATTTATATACTATTATTTTACCCCATCTCAGTAATCTTAAATCCAGAACATGAGGGAGCTTCAAAAAGTTCATGAGAAAATAAATTACTTTTTAAAATACCAAACAGCTAAACAACAACAACAAAAAAGTTGATGAGAAAATCAATCTTTCCAGTAAAACTTTGAGGCCTCCCTCATGCAGTTATTGTGTAGCTAAAAATCAATTATTCAATCTGTACCCAAATGTTCAACTCCCTAAACAAAAGTAATTGTTTATCTCAAAAAAGCTTTGATGATGATTACTATTATTAATTAAAGTTTACACTGACCTTGCAGTCCTGATGTTTTGGGAAGCTTTAATTATTTTGTATAATTACATTTTGTGAAGTCATAAAGACATTTGCATGCATCCACCACAAATGAAGATCCTTCTAAAACAGAATGTAAGTGAACAATTTGTTCATCTCATCATTTTTCTACATGCCCAAAGTATTCTCACTGCTTTAGTATTTAGCTCTCAGTGATTTATAGCATTCTATTAAGAAGCCCCTTGTGATTAAAACACATCTGAAAGTAAATTTTAAAATAAGTTTAAATAAGCAGCTATGCGACTTTTGGGGCACTCTGACCAGACATGATCTGCAGATTTAAATTCAGAACAGTTTGACAAAGCACTAACTGCTGAGAGCATGATTTGATCTGGACAGATGTGCAAACATTCAACAAGAAAAACGCATGTGTCAATAATTCATAGGCCTAGAATCAGCCCTCTTGGGTCAGCAAAGTGTATCTTTCTTTTTTCTCTCCCTTATCTCCTGACACTTTTTTTTGCTAAGCAGAAATGGTTGCCTCTTCAGCCTGCCAGTAGACCGATCACCTGTTACAGTCAGACTATTCTGCTGACTTTAGTTGTTTTAGTCAATTAAAACGAGGAAACATTCTCCCATGGAGCTTGCTCAATGTGCTGTCACTAAGCCACAAAGGTAGTCATCAGTCTCCCTGTCTGCGCCAGTATTTCTTACCTGACAACATCCCTTAAGTAGATGGATACAACTTTCTGAAAACAATCCTGAGCATCCCATCTAGACAAGGAGTACATTTCCTAGACTCCACTGAGACTGAGAGGCAAGTAAAGATGCCCAGCACATCTCTGGCCCTATCAAATCTCCTATATAGTGGCCCTCATCTTACCAGGTTCACTGCCTTTCATCAAACTCCCAAACCCATGCAAGCACAAGAGCTGACTAGTGAATGATGATCACATTGAGACAAAGGTCCTGTACAGTATTTCTAGGACAAGGTGTCAACAAGAAATAAAAAATCAAGCTAATGCAGGCCTTCAATGGGCACGTAAGCAATACACTCAAGGATAGGTTATTCATTTCGCATGAAAATGTGTATGAGTTGGCCCTCCAGACTGGGACTTGACCATCTTTAGAAAACGAAACATGTAGCAACCGGTCCCACACGTCTCATTTTCACTACATTTTCAAATTTGAGAATTCTGACATTATTCACGAGGAAATCCAGAACCAGCTAAACATTTGTTAGTACTAATCCATCTGACACAGGAAATTAAGTGATCCATTTATCTCTGAGCCAAAATATTAAAAGAACAATTCATAAATTTACCAACTATTCTTTTCTTCCAAAACAATGGGAAGCATCGCAGTGTACTTTTTTTATTGACAGATCACATCAGAAACATACACATAATGATAATTCATTTACTAAGCAAGTATTTATTGATCACTCATGATAGCCTGAGAATATAGAAGTCATGATAATAGATTATTTATTGACCTTGTGCCATTTAGAGTCTAATTGGGGATATAGTCATGGTGAGACAGATATGTTCAAAGAAAGCAAGATAAACAAAGTTGAAAAAAATAATGCAGGTAAGATTGTCAGAAAAGGGAAGGGATTGACCTATTTTAAACAAAGCAGTAAGAAAAGAACTCACTCAACCAGTGACTTCCCAACAATGGTAAGCAAGGCAGCAAACTGCTGCTAGGGAAAAGAGCCGAAGGCCAGACAAGGGAGAGGATGTGGCTCAGGGTCTGTGAGCTACATAGTACCCTACCACAGGCCGCTTAAATTGATTCCCACAATAATCTGTATTGGAGTAGTGAATCTGCCCATGTTACAGATGAAACCCTGCGGCTCCGCTGTGTTGCCCCTTGCTTACTGTCGCCCACTACACAGTGGTGTTAGGCAATAATCAGACTTTTCCCACTGCATCAACCGCCTCATTTCCGTGTGCAATTCACGTAGGATAGCTTCTTGGAAAGACCCAATACAGCAGACTTGTCAGCAAGGGTGATCGAAGTGCTAGGGGTCTGGAAAATGATCATAGAATGGCTGAGGGGAGAAAGAGAGAGGGGGCAGCACACTATTTGAAAGACTGCCTGGTAGTCTTTCAAGTGGGAAGAAACTTGTTCAATATTTCTCCACAGAGCAGAACTAGGACCAATACATGGAAATTGTAGGAAGGCAGGCATATTAACTTTCCAGTTAATATACACATGAGAGATCTAGTGATAAGAGCCACCCAACAATGGATTGAGCCATCTTGTCACTTTATGAAATTCCAAATATTGGAGCTAACTCAAGCAGAAGCCGAATGGGCATCTTTCTGCAACAGCAAGATTCCTGGTCTTGTGATAGTTAACCTGCGTTGAACTATCCTGTAGCAGTCTCCATTTTGTATCAAACTAGGGAAATTCCCGAGGTTAAGGTCAAGCAAACATTTGCCAGAAAATAGCAGCTACAAGATAGGCCACATACTATTCTCAAAGGAAAAAAAAAACGTTAAAAATATCGAGGCTAACTACAAGGTCTGCTTCTGCTCCTGCTTGCTTGCACGCACAGCTGCAAAGCCCCATTGCTTACCCCACCCTATAAAACCCAAGCCTGGAAGCAATCAGGACTCGTGCTCCCTCTCCTCAGAGGCCTGGTCCCTGCACAGGTTCTTTCTTCTCCTTTCTGTCCCCCTTTAATAAACTGTTTTACTTCTTACCAGAGACTGAGTTGTTCTTGTCCGGTTCATGTACAACATTTTGGAGGCCCCACCGAGATCTGGTGACCAGGTTGTACATTAGCGGGACAAGCGAGACCCCGGGAACGGGTGATCTCCTCAGCCAGTGCCGCAGCTAGGAGACGGCCCCGGAGAGACGGACCTCCGCCCCGGTTGTCCAGTCCTGTCCAGAGCGCTACCAGGTTGGTGTGCACACTCCAGGTTGGGAGGATAGACCCTGTTGGAAGTAACTTTAGGGCACTCCCAGAGGGCCAGAGAGACACCTCTGTGTCCTCCTGATGCCTCATTGATGGTATATTCTTATTTTCTTTATATGTTTAAGTCCCGCGTTTCTTGTCTGTTGTTGTTTTCGGCTGTGTTTTGCTTGCTCACGCTCCCCCTTGTCTTCCGTGATTGTTTAATTTTCAACAGGCGAAGCGGAGCCATGGGACAGACACAGTCAACCCCATTCCAGGGCCTTTTAAATAATTTCTCTGATTTTTCTAAAAGGTCTATGTCAAGTTATGGGTTTAAAACAAAGTGTGTCATCTCAGGACCTTTTGTGAGACAGATTGGGTTGCGGGGGTGCCTGATTGGCCCTCGGAGGGCACCTTTTCCCTACCTCTTTTATACTAGGTGTGGAAATATGTCTTAACCAGGCTCCACCCTACTCTGTAGGAACTGGATCTAACGATACCTCCTCCGGCGCCAACATCACACTGTCCTATTATAATAATAACAGTAGTGTGTGCAGGTGGAAGGCAGCCGGGGAAAGGTCTACCCTAACCCTGGAGGACTTACAAGGGAAAGGACACTGTTACCAAACCAGCTGGAAAACCCAGCGGTAGAGTCAGTATTGTGCCAGTGTTTCTGTTATACCCAGTTCCAAGGAATCTATCTGTTAGTCGCCCCACCAGGAATGTAGTTTGCTGGTTCTACTGGAATCACTCCCTGCTTGTTCTCTACAACCTTACTCGCCTCTCACCATACTGGATTTTCTATATTAGTTCATATTTTACTCCAAGTATTTTTGTATTCCGGGGAGGCCAGGTGGCAGCATTTTAACACTTATTCCAGAGTCAAAAGAGCCCGGTATTGGTTCCTTTACTTGTGGGACTAGGTGTAGCCGGGTCAGCATCAGTAAGAACGGCAGCCTTAATATAAGAAAATGAAAATTATAAAATTTTAAGTCAGCAGATTGATAATGAGTTACTGGGTTTAGAGAAGTCTGTCAGTTATCTAAAAAAATCCCTCAATTCCCATGCTGAAGTAGTATTACAAAACAGGCAAGAATTGGACCATTCATTTCTTATGCAAGGTGGCCTTTATATGGCTCTGGGTGAAACTTGCTGTTTGATGCCAACCATTCAGGAATAATAAAAAAATAGCTTAGCTTTAGTCAGAAAAAGATTAAATGAGCGAGAAGAAAACAGAAAAAGCCAAGAAAGCTGGTTCCAGCAAATGTTTAGTTGGTCTCTATGGCTCACCACCCTAATCTCCAGCCTAGCAGGCCCTCTGCTTTTGCTTTTAATGGGACTAACTTGTGGCCTGCTAATCATCAATAAGTTAGTGCAGTTTATACAAGACTGAGTACAGTCTGTCAAGTTGTTGGTACTAAGTAAATCGTATGAGTGGCTAGCCCAAAGTTAGCCCCGCCACAGCCCTGTGAACGCTCGCACCTGGAAGATTCACAGGTGTAACCACCACAGGGAGGAATGCGATAACCTGAGTGGAACCATCTTGTAGCAGTCTCCGTGTTGTATCAAGCTATGGAAATTCCCCTGAGGTTAAGGCCAAACAAACATTTGCCAGAAAATAGCAGCTACAAGATAAGGCCACATACTATTCTCAAAGGAAAAAAAAAACTTTTAAAATGTCGAGGCAAACTGCAAGGTCTGCTTCTGCTCTTACTTGCTTGCACGCACAGCTGCAAAGCCCCATTGCTTACCCCACCCTATAAAACCCAACCCTGGAAGCAATCAGGACTCGCGCTCCCTCTCCTCAGCGGGCTGGTCCCTGCACAGGTTCTTTCTCCTCCT
Source organism: Tenrec ecaudatus (assembly GCF_050624435.1). Lineage (NCBI taxonomy): Eukaryota > Metazoa > Chordata > Mammalia > Afrosoricida > Tenrecidae > Tenrec > Tenrec ecaudatus. The sequence goes on from NC_134536.1 coordinate 96,504,467, forward strand.
TTCTGTCCCCCTTTAATAAACTGTTTTACTTCTTACCAGAGACTGAGTTGTTCTTGTCCAGTTCATGTACAACAATCTGAAGCTAATCAGGTTGACCAATGAGATCTTTTCAGATTCAGAGTCCATAAAGACACATGCACCCATATGTACAGCCATAGTACACCCATGGCTATATAGTGTGCAAATGAAAAGTTTTAAATGTGAAGTGAGACAACTCGCTTAAAATTCAGGTTCCACGACTTAAATACATAATTCTGTGCAATTAACCTCTGAACGAGTTGGATTCCTTATCTGAAAAATGAGGCAAGTATTAGATGATTTTTCTGATGATTAAATGAGATAACACTGTCAGGCAGTGTAAGACATAAAAAAAATAATTTATAAATTATTGGGTTCATGCAGGAGGGTGTGGGGGAAACGAGGAGCTGATACCAAGGGCTCAAGTAGAAAGAAAGTGTTTTGAGAATGATGATGACAGCAAATGTACAAATGTGCTTGACACAATGGATGTATATATGACTTGAGATGAGTTGTACGAACCCCCCAAAAATGATTTTTAAATGAGATAATACATGTAAAGGGATTAAAGCAAAGCCTAGCACATAATAAGAGCTCAATTAAGTCCTGTTTTGGTGATATAACTTTTATCTGTGTGTGTATATATATAACCAGCAAAAATCCATTTCCATCAAGTTGATTCCAACTCATCATGAACCTATGTGTGTTCAAATAGAATCATGTTGCACATGATTTCCAATGACCGTTTTAGCTCAGTAAGTCTATCTTTTAGGTGCCTCTGGGTGAAGAAGAATGTGGCACGGGGATTGGAAAAAGGTTTATAAACAACCTACCATATGCAGAGGGCACAACCTTCCTTGCTTAAAGTGAGAACTTTAATTTGCTGATAAAGGTCAAAGAGCAGCTTGCAGTATGGATTACAACTCAATGTAAAGAAGACCAAAATCCTCACAAGTGTACCCATAGGTAGACATCATGGTAAATGGAGAGAAGACTGAAGTTATCAAGAATTTCATCTTGCTTGGATCCACAATGGATGCTCATGGAAGCAGTAGTAGAGATCAAACAATGCATTGCATTGGGTACATCTGATGCACAAGAACTTAGTGTTGAGAAGCAAGGGTGTTACTTTGAAGATTAAAGTGTGCCTGACCCAAGCCATGCATATATTTAATTGCCTCTTTCAGATATGCATGCGAAAGTTGGGCATTGACTAAGGAAGGCTGAAGAATTGATGCATTTGAATTGTGGTGCTAGAAAAGCATATTGAAATTAATGGACTGCTAAAAGGACAAATAAATCTGTCTTGGAAGAAGTACAATCAGGGTACTCCTTGAAGGCACGCATGATGAGACTACATCTTCCACACTTTTGACCTGTGGTCAGGAAAGGCTAAGCCCTGGGGAAGGACATAATTAATGCCTGCTAAAGTAGAGAGGCAGTGACAAAGCGGAAGTCCCTCAATGAGAAGGACTGACTCTGTGGCTACAACAACAGGCTCAAGCACAGAACAACTGTGAGGCAGAACCGTGCAGTGCTTCATTCTGTTTTGCATAGGGTTGCTATGGGTCGGAACCTAACAGTTAAGCCAATTGAAGAAAAAAATATGAAACCTATATCAGCAATAGTTGGAAAAAATAATTGAGAAGAACCTAAAAGCCCTGCTAATTCTAGCTATGAATATGTTATAATAAGCCACTTAGGCACAGAAATATCTGGAAAAGGGGGACATTGTTCTTATGCTCAATAGCTTATGATGAATAGAGTACTAGTTCTTTTTTCCCTTGATATCCTAAAACAAGAAGAGAATGCTGCTTCTACTGTAGAGTAGGATTTTCTTTACCCTTCATGGGCATTTGATTTTTCTCCTGTAATGCAAATAGTCAGAAAATGGTCTGCTTCCGACTTCTGCAGGGTCACAGCCTTGACCAGCCCGGCGCAGTGCTGCTCGGCAACACGGGTGCTCTAACAGACATGCGCACAGTGTCTCAAGGAGAGGCACGCTGGCTTTCTTCTTTGAGGTTATGCAACAAGACCAGAAATCCACTGGTTGCTTAAAAGGGGCTCAAAAGTAGTTAAAAGCTTCAGTCTCGAAATATTACTGGAGTTGACAGAATGATTAAAGATGAAATTTCAATGAGATAGGCAGTCCCCATGGTTATGAACAAAATCTTTAACCAAGTGTTTCTTTCTCTGGTTGGTCAGTCTAAACAGGTGGATTAGGGTTCCGATTTTGCCTTACTTTAGTGTGAGACAGTCTAACTGGTCACATAGTTGGACAAGTATCGGGCTGTGTTTAGGGTACAAAAGACCCCATATTGAATATAATTTAAAGAGTATATTAATAAGTCTTAAACAAGACAAGCACAAGACAAAGACACAGACCCATCGTCCAGATGAGGGAAACAACCAACATGAGGTTGAAATGGCATCTGAGAGTTCACAGTGAGCCTGGAGATAAATAGGGACTGTGTCCGAGTCCGGCAAGGGACAGCGTCACCAAGCCTGACTGAGGGCAGGGAGGACGACAGAAGACCATGATTGGACATGCACATGGCTAGAGGGAAGGTTTTACAAAACTGTTTCAAGGCTTACCTACCAAGACAGTTAGGGTCAAACTGAAAAGTCAGGGCTCATAATTATGTGCCCACCCCCGTTATCCCCAGTAAGGTGGCCTCCAGCTAGGACACACCTAGGCAAAACCCCAAGAGACAGACTTCTCCCCTCCATCCAGCTGGACAGCAGTGAGAGGCTATCCACTTTTCAAGGCTTTCTGCCCGAGAGCAAGATTATCTGCATCCTTGGTTCATGAACAGAAAAGGCTTTAAGTCTTCTGTGGTAAGCAAGCCACTGCCATTGAGCAGATTCTGCAATGACTTAAAAGCTGCACTTGCAACAAGTGAACACGATTGTGATGAAGAAGCTGGGTTAACTGTTTCAAAGTAAGAGTCGGTGTGTGTAACATTAAAGGGCAAGTACAAGTTGCCAATACATCAAACATCCATAACATGGGGACTTAGGGTACATTACATGTGCGAAAGAGAAGGAACTATTCTTTGTAGGGCTTTGTGTTTTCTTACTACTAGTATTATGTATATCCTTTGGCACTGTGCATATAATCTATCATTCTGAGTCTCACTAAGAAAAAGGTCAAAGGAAAGAAAAGGGGAAGGAATCCAGACAGAGATCTGAATGTGACCCCAGAGAACTGAGGCATGTAGAAGGCTGTGAATATAAGTTGAAAGCAGAGATCGAAGAACCCTAAAATCTGAGAAGTCAGTAGTTGGCACAGCAGAATGTTCAGTAAATGTGTAAGAAGAAAGCATCCAATTCCCAAAGGTCAAAACTGGCAACATATAGAATATAGAAAATCATATAATCTCAAGGAAGAAAATGTCAGCTGGCCTTGAAAATGGAGTAAAGTTTACCTGTGCCCAGATTACTTGTAATTTGTATATGCCATAAAATGGCAGACATGTGAGAATAAATCTGAACTTCCTCGTACATAAGAATCCCTGAAGCAGATCAATAGAAAGTGACACTGACCATGAGTGATTTCTAGAAGCTTTTTTTCATCATTATCTTGCTGAATGTTATAATATGCTCAGATTTTTAGAAGAAATAGAGAGGCTACTAAAGTTACTTCCCAGAGTTATGGTATAGCCAGGTTTGACAGCAAAATTAAGAAATCCCCTAGTAACTTTCAGTTAAAGTTAGAAGATTAAGTATACACATTTATCTTGCTCAAAACTTCACACAAGTAGCAGTAAAAAGATTTTGAGAGTGGTTTTTGGTTTATTTTTGGTTTTTTGCATTTTTTATGTCCTATGCCTACAAGGAGAAAGGAAAGAAAATAAGACAGCAGCAGTAAAATTTGGGGAGCTGCAAAGCAGATGGGCATGTCTTTATGGATCTAGTAGACTGGAAAGCTACGACAAATATAAGAAAAGCCACGAGGCAACACTACTTACAGAGGCCTCATACAACTCAGGAATCAGCAGTATGAAGTACTCATGCGATAAAGATTAAGGGAGTCTCGAAAAGACCTGGCAATCCACATCTAAAAACCAGTCAACCCAAACCAAGATCCTCAGGTGATTCTTACTGGGGGTTGGGGGCGGGGGTTGTCTCTTTAAAATGTGGGTTTTGATTTAGTATATCTAGACGTGGAAACACAAAATCTCAGCAAAAGGCTAAACAGGAATGAATTGGTTCAAAACCCTGGTAAAAACACTGTGGAGCCCAATGGTACTGCCTGCAACCAATCATAGGGATGCTACAGGACCAAGCAGTGTTTAGTTCTATTGTGCATGGGTTATCATGAGTCCCAGGCAGACCCAACAGAATAAACAACAAAACATGACTAAGTATATTAAATACCAATTGTTTGTCTTCATTTCACCTCACCAGACAACTGGCCCTCTCCACCCCAACAAAACACTGACTGGTTCTTCAAACTACAGGTTCCCTGGGCAAAATGCTGCCTGTATTTTATGATTGTGAGTTATGAATAGTTTTTACCTTCTTAAGTGATTACATTTTAAGTGGCCTTCTAATTAACTACATATCTTCTACTTTGCCTCTTGCCCCACAAAGTCTGAATTTTTTTTAAAACGTTTTATTAGGGGCTCATACAACTCTTATCACAATCCATACATATACATACTTCAATTGTATAAAGCACATCCATACATTCCCCACCCCAATCATTCTCAAAGCATTTGCTCTCCACTTAAGCCCTTTGCATCAGGTACTCTTTTTTTTTCCCCTCCCTCCCCGCTCCCCCCTCCCTCATGTGCCCTTTGTAATTTATACATCGTTATTTTGTCATATCTTGCTCTATCCGGACTCTCCCTTCCCCCCTTCTCTGTCCCTTCCCAGGGAGGAGGTCACATGTGGATCCCTGTAATCAGTTCCCCCTTTCCAACCCATTCGCGGTCCACTCTCCCAGCATCGCCCCTCACACCCTTGGTCCTGAAGGTAGCATCCACCCTGGATTACCTGTGCCTCCAGCCCTCATATGTACCAGTGTACAACCTCTGCCCTATCCAGCCCTGCAAGGTAGAATTCGGATCATGGTAGTTGGGGGGAGGAAGCATCCAGGATCTGGGGGGAAAGCTGTGCTCTTCGTCGGTACGACCTTGCACCCTGACTGACCCATCTCCTCTCCTAAGCCCCTCTATGAGGGGATCTCCAGTCAAAGCCTGAATTTTTAAGAGAGGATTTACAAATCACTGCTGTAGAGGATTATTAGTTTTCAGAATAAGGTTAATTGATCACAGTTGAGGAAGAAGGTATCGAACTGATGAAGAGGAAGATCAAGTTATACAAATTGCTAAAATATTTTTTCTGATTCTACAACTTAAATAAAATGCTGACAGGTTTTAAGTCAGGTAATAAGATAAATCTCCAGGGAATCCAAACAGCCCATAAAAGAAGATTGAAAAATAATAAATTAGAGACTTTCCAACAAAACATCCACACCAGATCACTTTGAGGTGAACAGTCTAAAAATGCCAAACCAAACCCAGAGGAATTCGAATCAGCTTTAAAGTAGTTTGATAATCTTAATGATGAATAGCCCCAACATTCAAATAACAGAAATTCCACAGAGAAGACAGAAAACAAAATCGAAAGGATAATTAGCAAATAAATTACTCAGGCTGCACCCTGAAACTAAAGCAAACTGAAAAGCCAAAATGTGGTTGAAAAGATTTCAAGACACTAAAGAAACAAACGAGGTCATGAAAGACCACTTACAAAGGGTAAGAAAACCTTACTGAATGGAATGTCCCAAAGCACTGCACTGAAAGTTAAAAGAAATGAGTGAAGCTTCTGCAAGCCTCAGATAAGTTATTTTGAACATGGAATTATATTAAAGAAAATCAAACCACAATTAAATGTAGGGTAGATCAAAAATGTTTTCAGACACAGTGGGTATGGATTGCAACTCAATGTAAAAAAAACAAAAACAAAAATCTTTGCAACTGGAAATAGACAAGATCACTATAAACCCAAAAAAACAAACTGGGAAGGATTTCCATTTCATTTACAATCAACATTGTCATGTAAAGTAGCAATGACGAAATCGAATGGCATGTACCACATTGTATAAATATGCTGCACAAGACCTCTTCACGGTGCTGAAGAGAAAAACAAAACAATTCACTTTGAAGATTAAGATTTGCCTGATTCATGCCTTGGTGATTTCATCCATATCATATGCATGTGAACACAGGACAATGAATAAAGAGGACAAAAAAAGATACACTTCAATTATAGTGTTGTCAAAGAACAACGTACTATGGGCTGCAAAAAGAACACGCACATCTGTCTTGAAAGAAGCAAAATTAGAACGCTCCTTAGAAACGAGGGTGGTGAAGCTTCATCTCATGCACTTTCAACATCTTATAAAGGAAGACTTGTCCCTAGAAAAGGATCTCATGCTTATTAGAGAGTCGACAAAAACTAGGAAGACCTGAAACAAGCGGATTGATGCAGTGGCGGCCACCGAGGACTCAAACACCGTGATAATGAGGAAGCTGGTGCCAGGTCTGAAGGTGCTTGTTGCTATTGGACAAAGGGTCACCAGTCAGACTATTCGATGGCACTCAACAATAAACTGAACCTTCCTTCTCGCATTCCCATTTCTCAGGAGTCCTCAGCTATGGGCCATATCAAACAAAGAAATAAACCAGAAAAGAGGCTTCCAGAAAATCCACACAGATGGGAGACAAACAGTATTTCCGGGGTGATGGTGAAAGGACTACAATATAGGGAAGCGTGTGCAAGTTGTAAGAACCCTGGTGGTTAAGCATTGGGCTGTTAGCTGCAAGTAGGCACTTGGAAACCACCATCCATTCTCATGGAGAAAGGACAGGCCTTCGACTTCTGTAAAGAGGTACAATATAGAAACCCACAGGGAAAGTCCTGCTCTCTCCTATAGCGTTGCCATGAGTCAGAATCGACTCGATGGCAGTTGAGTTTGGATTTAGGTTTATCCAGGTTGTAAGGAGCCTGGTGGCTTAGGAAGTTATGATGTGGGCTATCAACTGCAAGGGTGACATTCAAAATCACTAATCACTTTCTACTTTTGTAAATAATTAGTCTCCGAAACCCATAGGGAAACTTTGATTCTGTCCTATAGAGTAATTTTAAGTTGGAATTGACTTCACGGCAGTAAGTTTGGATTTTTTTTTATTCCAAGGTATAGAAAGTAAGAAAGTTGCAGGAGATATTTCCTATAGAGAGAATTGGCAAAATGTCTGATCATATTGAAAGACAATTTAAAGGAAATTCACAGATAGCAATTGTGATTGTTGTTGCTAGGTGCCATCAAGTAATTCCAACTTGTAGTGACCTTATCACAACAGAATGGAACAATGCCCCATCCTGTACCCGCTTCACAATTTCCTATGTGTGAGCCCATTATTGGAGCCACCATGTCAATCCATCTCCATAAAGGCCGCCTCTTCTTTGCTGCCTCTGTACTTTACCAAAAATGATGTCCTTCCCCGGGGACTGGTCTCTCCTGAAAACATGTCCAAAATATGTAAGTAGAATTCTTGCCATCCTTGCCTCTTAAGGAGCACTCAGGCCATATTTCTAGGGCAGATCGGGGTGTCCTTCTAGCAGCTGATGGTACTTTTAATATTCTTACCAGCACTACAATTCAAATGCATCAATTTTCCTTGACTCTTCCTTACTCAATGTCCAACTTTCAGGTGCATATGAAGTAGTTAAAACGCCATGGCTTGGATCATGTGACCCTTACTCCTCAAAGTAGCATCCTTGTTTTCAGCACTCTGGAGGTCTTGTGCAGATTTCCCTAAATCAACTGATCTCTTGCCTGCTGCTTCCATGAGCATTCATTCTGGATCCAAGCAAGACAACATCAACCTTTTCTCCATTTGTCATGTTACCCATTGATCCACTTGGAAGGATTTTGATCTTCTTGACAATGGTGTCTTTAGTGAAGGCTGCAATTCTTGATTTCACCAATAAGTGCTTCAAGTGTTCTTCAATTTCAGCAAGAAAGGTTGTGTCATTTGCGATCAAAGCTTGTTAATATGCCTTCCTCCATTCCTAATGCATGTTCTTCTTCATAGAACTCAGCTTCTGTGACTATTTGCTCACCACACAGATTAAGTGAGTATGGTGAGAGGATACAACCCTGTGGCACACAGTTCCTGATTTTCAACCATGCAGTATTCCCTTGTTGAATTTGAATTTTGGTGCTGGAGAACAAAAGTACCATGGAATGCTAACGCAAACAAACAAATCTATCTCGGAAGAAGTACTGCCAGAGTGCTCCTTAGAGGCAAGGATGGCGAAACTTCCTTTGACATACTTTGGACCTATTGTCAGAGGAGACCACTCCCGGAGAAGGGCATCATGCCTGGTAAAGTAGAGGGGCAGAGAAAAAGAGGAAGGTCCTCAGCTAGATGGACTGACACAGTGTCTGCAACAATGTGCTCAGGCACAAGACATATTCTGAAGATAGTACAGGATCATGCAGTAGTTCATTCTGTTGTGCACAGGGTCCTTATGAGTTAGAGCCTATGAACGCACCTAACAACATTCCCTTGATCCATGCATAAGTTCCACGTGATCACACTGAATTCTCATCCTTTTCAAGGTTATCCATATATTTGGCATTGTCTTCTCAAGAAGCTCCTTGAAATGTTCTTTTCTATATATTTTTATTAATTGGGAGTTAATACATTTATCATTCCATCACATCAAGTATAATCATACAATTGCTACCACAATCAGTTTGCAAACATTCTTTTTCTTCCTTAACATTGTCTCACATTTACACCCCTCACCCCCACCCCCAGAAACCTTTATTCTACTTGCTGTAGGTTCAATCCTTAGTTTCATATACCAGAAAACATACAATACAACTTCAAAAAGCATTATATGACCTCCGATGGCATAACACCTCTGAGATACACCCTAATAGCAATGAACAAAACAAAACAAAAATGCAGAAAGTGTCGAAAACCAGATAGAGCCCAGCATCCATCAGAGGGGGGATCAAGTGACAAAGTTTTAACTGTTCAAGTCAAATTTATGCCTTCGCTCTCCTCTACTCATCTCTCCAATGCCCTCTGTTTAGTGACCCCTTTCGTCCCATCCCTCAGTTGTGGATGGAAGGAGTTCACCAGAGGTTTGTTGCCTGTGTAGATCCCACATATGAATCTTGGGCTCCCACCGTCACCCATAGCCTTCAGCAAAGCAGATTCTCACAATGTAGGCTCTGATACTAATTCCTCCTTCAACTTCAGATTACCATATATGACTTACAGTACTTTGGAGACTAATGATGGTGTGCTTCTTCCATGTGGACTTAGGTGACATCTCACTTAGATATCTGCTTGTTTGGAGACAGGTCTTTAAACCTCCAGATGCTATTTTATCTGATAACCAGGCAACATCTAATTTCTTCACCACATTTTGCTATACTACCTGTATCTTCTGTGTTCCCCTTATGAATGAGGCTGAGGATCAAGCAGGGCCATGATGTAAGAACCAATTGTTCTCAAGCTGAAGCTAGGATTAGTGAGCCCAAAACCCATTCCTGAATCTATGTTTTTTTTGTTTGTTTTGGGTTTATATCTTTTAATTTATTATTACTTGGGAGTTAATACATGTCATATCATTCCATAGTTAAATCACATCAAGCAGAATTGTACAGTTCCACAGTCTGTTCACAATCAGTTTCCAATGAGATATTATCTTCCTGGACTCGTTGACATGGTGTCCCCTTTACTACCACCCCCTCCCCCCCCCCATCCCTGAATACAGTTCCATCTCAGAAACCCACAGGGGTCCTATGAGTCAGTATCGACTCAATGGCAGTAAATTGTTTATTTTTGTTGTTGTTATTTTGGAATAGCATTGTGGGAAGATCTCACTATATCTTGTACACGGATAGTATGATAAAGTGTTAGAAGTAAAATAATTCACTAAAGAAGTGATTGATTATACTTAAGGATCACCAGGATCCCTGATGACTTACTCCTTGAGCTGCTAAATAAAAGGTAAGCAATTTGAAACCACCAGCCCTTCTGTAAGAGAAAGCCTAGGCTTTCTACTCCCATGAAGAGTTCATCTCGGAAACCCACAAAGGTTGCTGTGAATCAGAATGACTCTGAGTTTTTTAGTTTAAGGCAGTGGTTCTCACCTTCCTAATGCCACAACCCTTCAATACAATTCCTAATGTTGCGGTGACCACCCCCCCAACCATAAGAGCACTTTTGTTGCTATTTCATAACTGTCATTTTGCTACTGTTATGAATTGAGCGACTCCTGTGAAAGGGTTGTTTGACCCCCACAGGAGTCGCGACCCACAGGATGAGAACCACTGGTTTAAGGGTTCATAGAAAGCTTCGTGGAGGAGGCAGTACTTTCGAGAAGGAGAAATTAGGGAGAAGCTTAGCCACATAGATATGAAGATCTGACTAAGTCAATGGACAAAGGACATGAAAATCTGTGAACCTGGCTTGAGTACATGAGTCTCAAAGGGAAAGCTAAGCAAGATCACTCACACACTCCGGTTACTGAGCACTGTACTTCCAGTTTACATTGTTTGCTGTTGCTGCCATTGTTAGCTGCCATAGAGCTGTTCCAAACTCATGGCAATGCTATAACAAAGGGACTGGGAATTGTGATTCATAAAAGTTGTCATTGGTTGACTTTCAGAATGAAATCACCAGGCTTTTAGTACAAGTCTTTTTCAGGAAGCTTTTCTGAAAACTGTTCAGCAACATTCATTCGACCACTGCCAGACAGGTGGCAACTCTGCAGAAAGTACACGGGCTGGAATCTCATACATAAACTCACGGCCATCGGTTGATACTGACTCACAGTGGCCCTAGGAGACAGACTAGAACTGCCCCTGTGAGTTTCTGAGACTGAAGCTCTTTTCTGGGGTAAGCAGCTGGTGGTTTTGAACGACTGAGCTGTGCTCAGCAGCCGGAGGAGGAAACCACTACTTCCCCAGGGGCCTAGGCCTTTACATGGAGAACAAACACTCTACTACTGACCAGTGCCTCATGATTATACTCACTACCATGGTAGTTCCTCCATTTTACTCCATTCCTAAATAACTCTATGATGTACAAAGCAATGTCCAGAGCTAAGGAGATTAATGTTCAGAGATGGTAGCTTTCTCTAAGGCTACAAGGTTAATATTGATAGAGCTGCGATTTGAATATTCATCTTTCTATACATGTTCTGGTCACGATAAAATTCCTCGCTTTGGAGTAGGAACTAAGTGTAACCTGAACAATACTGGGCTTCCGTGAACCAATCACCTTCTCATCATCTTATGCTTACTTATCACAGCAACACAGGTGCACACAGGACAACTCCAAAACCACGGATAAATAAGGGAAATTATTTTTTTGAAGAATTTCAGTGAGAGGGCAGAAAGGAATGTTACCTATAAGTCAAACCTACAATGGTTCATAAAAAGAATTTAAATACATATTGGAGAGGCAAGGCAAACATAGGTCAACAAGGTTACACAGGGGCTAGGAGAGTAGATTCTAGAACCAGGCTTCCCACCTTAACCTTTATCAGCCGTGCAATCTTGGGCCGTTTACTTAGCCCCTCTCTGCCAGTTTGTCACCTGCAAGATGTAAACTGAAATAAGACCTAACTATTGAGGAAATAAAATTACTTAAGCCACGCGACCACTACAAACTCTAAAAACACCTAGTAAATACTCTAGGCTTGATCTGCCTCCGTGGTCCAATGTGCCTTTGCACATATGTGTGTTTGATCATGATTCCATCCCAAGCCGAATGCCTCCTTCTATAGCTTGTGCCTCTGAACAGTCAGGAAAAATCTATCAAGAGGGCAAGAGACAACATTGCGGGATGGAATGAAAAGAAGTGGGGCAGACATCTTGAGCGGGGCAGGAAGCTCTAAAAGATGAGTCGAACTTAATAGGCCAAGCGGGGGCAAAGGACACTTCAAAGAGGATGGCCAGGAGAACAAAGACTGCAGATGAGGGCATCTGCATTTATGGATGAGTAAATGAGTCTCTCCTAAGCAAAGAGTAATGTTCTGCAATTTTGCACAAGTAATTATTTTTTAAATCAGTACACCAAATTTTGAACATGTTGCCAACTTCAACTGTGATTTTTTTCCAGCCCACATATTTAGTGTAAAACTTACCTCCTAAAAACTTCATTTAAGGAAAGCATTTTCCCAAACCAAATGCAACTAAGTGTAACTAAATGGGCTCATGAGAGAAATGGGATGCCATGTTGAAACCAAACAGTACTAATTACTAAGAACTCAACATTAGTAAGTGAGAAATGAGCCCAGCTCAAAATGATAAGAACAGGATGTTGCTGAGATATTTTATCTTTACTTTCATGATCTTAAACTGCAACTTTTTTAAAAAAATTAATGTCTTTATCAATTAAGTCAGCAGATGAGATGGTGTTTTCATTTTAAAACAGATCATTTTCATCTCTTTATTCATCATCATGATTCCTAGAGCCCTCCGAAGTCTGATCCCACATCATTGTAATCATTGAAACATCTCTAAGCTGCCTGCAGATGCCCTTCCGTTACTTTTGAACTAATAATGTTGTCACCACCGGTACCTTTGGCATCTTCACCTTAATCAGTATTCTGTTGGAACACAACCCAAGACTTTCTGAAGCCACTGTGGATCGTTTCTGGGGTGATTTTCCCCAAGCAGAAGCCACCCACTTGGAGACTTCATAAGCATCACTTGCTTCAGTCATGCTGACGGTGCGCACTCATGAACCCCGCACTCTTCCCATACTGCTGCCTCTTCAGCAGGTGCTGCACGGCTCTAGCTCACAGTTGCAGCTTGTGGGACAGGCCAGCACACATGATTGCTATATGAACACCAGTTAACATCATTGTGAACATTTTGTTCTTTTGAGAAGCTATGTTGAAAATTAGTAAGGACTTCAAAAGAGAACTCCACTTGCCCAGCCCTATGTTTATATACTTATATTTTCATAACATAACAACAGTCCACTCATCTGAAAACACCTGAAACAGTGAACACTTTTTCCATAAGGCACAGTAACTTCTGAAAATCCATTGGCTTTCATTTCATCCCACACTACGTATAACCAAGGACTACAGTGGAGCAGGCCCTCTTGTGCCAGTGGTTGTACCTGAAGCAGCAAGGCTCTGTTGGTCAGAATGTCTAAGACATCAGCACTTTCTTCATATGAATCATGTGGAGATACCGAGTTCAAAGGTTTCTTTGATGATGAATTCACAACAAAATGACTACCTTTTGCACCTGGTTGTCTGGAAGTTGCTAGCCAAAGGTGGATGGTTCTCATTGTCAAAGAAGGGCATTATTTCCTTAATTTAGAAACTTGCCTTACAAGCTGGCCTTCCTCTTTCGTTTGATAGGAAGTTCACTTTGATCTGAATTGTGACAGTAAAGACGGCTTTCTAAGTCATTCTCCAGCTCCGGCCATTTAGGGTAGGCCCACACTGTGTGCAGTCACGGATTCATTTCCTCCAGCTCTTCTGTCTCTGTCCCCACCTACGAATGGATGACACTCCAGTTGTCACCACTGTTACTTGCTTCTTCTACCCTCACTAGGGCTTCATTTTGAAGTTGGTGGTGTAGGACTGAAATCTAACTTCCGACTTGATCCTACAGAGTTCTAAGAGCTGGATTCACAAATAGACAATAGAGTGCAGAGAACACGTGGGAGCTGATGTGGGGGTTTTAAGAGCGGGAGATACTGCCTTGGACCGTGCTAGGGAACTGCTGATGCCCCAGGGTAAAGGATAGGGCGTTTGCTTAGTGGCAGGGCTTGCTGCCATGTTGAAAAGAGAAAGCAGACGTAAGACGAGACCAAACACGATGCCTGTGTTAGGTCCAGTGAGGCAAGGAAGCCACTCAGAAACATGCATGTGCAATGACTGAAGAGTACACAATACACAAAACAACACTGGGAAAATACTCCCAGTCACTCTAGTCATCCTCTGACATTTTCCCTTAATTCTCTCCTGAGCCTGGACTTTTTCATTAATGGTGAAAGTGGGTATTTATTAAGAATCGAAGGAGTCCGTTCCTTGCCATATAGCTTGAAAAGGCACTCCTTCTCGATGATCTTATGCAGTAACCACATTTTTAAAGATAGGCTGAGGAACTGGGGATTGGTTTATTATTTACCATTAAAGATTTTTACAGCAGAAATCTAGACTGAAATACACTCCTGGGGTCTTTGCTAAAACGGTTGCTTAATTTGCTATTTGCAGAATGCTATATTCATTTGTATTCCTGCAGTACTTAAAGCAACACGATGTTGGTTTGGGGTAACCACCTTCGATGAAGTGAATTATTAGAACTATAACTTTAAGAACCTGGTCGGGGTCGTAGGCTACCTGTTGGACTGCTAAGCACAAGTTCAGTAGTTTCGAGCCAACAGCTGCCCCTCAAAAGAAAGATAAGGTTTCCTACCCCTGTAAAGCTTTAGTCTCCAAAAACCATAGGGGCAGTTCTGCTTTGTCCTATCAGGTCGCTAGGAGTCTGAATTGAGCTTGAGAAATTATTACATAGATTAATACTGCACATAACTTATCAAGTGGTGGTTGTTTTTTATGGAAAGAAAAACTTCCTAAGTATGGATTATATAGGAACCAATTGTGTAAAAGAACTATTCAGAAAGCAGCAATTTCTTCACACCTGTATGTTTTTTATAAATCATTATATAAGGGCAGATAATCATGAAAAACTCAAATCTTTTAAGCAAAAATTCCTCACAACTTATTGGTTATGCTGGACAGTGAAAAGATAAATAATACCCCTTCCCTTAAGAGTGTCTGTACTAGTAAAAGAGGTAGAAAGATAAAAAATATTAAGATACAAAGGCATGGTATAACAGAACTTTAGAAAAAAGTACAGCTTTGTAGAGAAAGAAAATAGCTTGTTCCTGCCATTGTTCTAAGAGATAAAAAGAAATATAGAATCAGCTAATACAAAACCCATCAGAAATTGAAAATACAAATATGTTTTTGGTTTGTTTTCATCTTGTAAGAGACAGATACTCATGAAAATAGGAGCAAGGCTTAGGTAAGAGTTATTCAGTAAAGTCTTGGAAATATATTTTCTAATAATTATATTAAAAGTCATATCTAAGTCATTAATACTTATAAGAAAGTCCTATCTCTCTACATAACAATCAAAATGACTTTCTAAGGGGCTGTTTTCAATCTTCTATTCACCAAGATTAAACTAAAGCACACATTAAATACAAAAGGATTTGCCAGGGACTGGCATGGTGAAAGCAATCTAATCAGAAATGAAATAGGGTATGAGCTTTCTGAATAAATCAGAAGGAAGAATTAAGGAAGTGGACAAAATTTGGAAGCCTGTTAAAAAAATAAATTGGACTTTCATTATAAAATTTCACTTAAATGGATGGTATCCCTAAGAACCTACTTCAGAACATTTCCTTGGAGACAGTTTGATATTCAACCTTCCAAATTTTGTATTTTGATATATTTTCTTATGCTTCTAAATGCAAGGGATGTATTAATGGATATAAGCCCAGAGGGGATATGTAAGGGAGGGGAGGGGAGAATAAAAGTACAAGTATTACAAACATATGCATCTATTGATGTCTGCTGTCCAGGTGTGAAATTTTAAAATGGATCTCACTAAAACAATTCAGTCGTGACTCCCTGAGGTAATCAAATTAGTGTACTTGATATTTTTAGAAAAGGTGGAAGAATATGGAATAGTAGACGTAGATATCTAAAAATTTGTAATTTATAAACAATTTTATCCCGGTGACAATATTTAAATATAGCCCAATAACAGAAGGGGAAAAAATTAGAGTCATCGTCAAAGACAACCTGTCACATACTGTGTGATGCTTTCATCACTAATGTCAGGGGTAAGTCCATATGCTCCCTTACATTTTCAAAATAGGAAAAGAGAAGGTATTCCTTCTCGTACTCACTGGAATTAGTAAGACGGCTAGGTAAATCACCCTGCTGATATTAAGGGCCAACTCAACACAGAGGAATGACAGAGTAGCAGCAGCTACAGAACCAGGAGCAGAGCAGTGTATCCCTGGTCTACAGAGCAAATAAAGGTTAGTGCTTTGGGGCAGGAGTGTGGCTTGTGGATGGGGTTCCGGGGCACTTAATTCAGGGAGCTAGACCTGCTGCCACAGAACTGGAGCTGAGAGCATTTGAGTTGAGGCTTACAGTAGAGTATGACATGCCCTTTCAGCATTACAAGCAGTCCTTAAAAAGTTTTGTGAAATGCCTTGATTTAACAACTGTATCCTGAGTATTTCTCACCTGAATTGTAACTTACTCATCTCTATAATAAACCCCATGACAGTAAGCATTGTCCGTGGACTCTGTACGGCTACTGCAATGACGTATAGAAGAACCCAGCAGAGCAGTAGAAGAGTGCTGTGGGAAATGGAACAGCAAACAGTAGGGAGAGTGATGGGAGACAGAGCACTTAGTGAATGGAAATGTGTACACAGTCTATCAGTCAGATATGTCTGAAGATGTGTGAGGGCACTCTGGGACTGATGAGTTTCCTGTGGGAGAAGGTGTCTCACCATGTAGTAGGGGGAAGGTAGAACATACTCCAGCTGTGAATCCCTAAGTGAAATTTATCGTCTTCCGGGAGCACCTTAACATTTGGGGATTAGATAAGCCAAAACCGGACTTTGCGGATATTAAAAGTCATTCAATAACCACAATGCTGTTGTGATTCGGGGCAGTTGAGTCAACATGGACGCATAGCAACCCTATGGACCATGGAACAAAATACTGCCCAGTCCTGTGTCATCCTCACAATTTTTGTTATGTATGAGCCCATGGATGTAGCCACTGTGTCAGTTATCTTGTGGAGGGTCTCTCTCTTTCTCGCTGACCTCTTTTACCAAGTATGATTTCCTTTTTCAGGACAACCCCAGAGGAATGACAGAGGAGAAACAGCAGAACCCAGCTAGAGCAGTGGACTTCCCAGCCCACAGAGCAAGTAAAGGTGAGTGCTTTGGGTCCGAAGTCTGCCTTGTGGATTAGGATGCTTCTGGGCTCTCATGATAATACATCCAAATTAGAGCAACATATATCAGGTATGTAAAAATATTAAAGTAATACTTTTTATCAGTCAGAGTTTAGGTAGAAAACCGAAGGCTTCAATTTCACTAATAGAAGGGGAATTTAGTAAAACTACTAATTCTAAAAGTGTGAGCAACCTAAACAGGTAGCATAATGAACCAGGAGCACATCATGAACAGGCCTGGCGCAAAGGCATACTTGACCTCCCCTAGGATTAAGAGGAGGAAGCAGCTGCCATAATCCAGGGAGAGCGGAGGGAGCATCCTAGTGCAGCTATAGAGTTCTTAAGGGTTGAGCCTGCAGGAAGGAGGGCCCACCCTAGTTGGCTTCCTGCACTCTGCTCTCATCTGGTGCTTCCCAATTACTAATCCTAACTAGAAGGGGCTGGGTGCTGCAGTCTACTCGTGTGGGTGGACATCAATCAGACAGACAAAAGTGAACAGAGGATTTCAAGGACTAAAAGGAAACTACCCCCCACCCCCAAATGTTAGCCAAGCCATACTAAACAAAGTCTAAAGTCCTAGGCAGAGTGAAAGGTTGAAATATTTTCTCAAGTTCATTTCAAAGGATTCAGTGTGCATTTTTACTAGTGAAGATTCCCTGGCATTTTGGTTTATATTATCATTTTATAGCACTGGTTTTAATTCTTTAGGCATCTCGCCTATCTTCAAAGAAATGCTCAGTTGCAGATCTGCTGTAGCCATGGTATAGAAACTAAAGGACTACAAATTTGAATAAAAAATCCATCAAGCCAACCTTAATCAGGAAGTTGTCCATTAGGCACCATTGTGACACTTTCCTTTATTCAAAAGACATTTTGACCCTCCTCACCACAGGTACAATGCTAGACAAAGATTGGCGACAGTCAATATGCCAGGTTTATTGCCTGCCTTCGTGTAGCTTTAAACTGTCTATCCACAATCTGTTATACTCTCTGGTCAATGACAGAATCCTAGAGGGGCTTTTCATCAAAGGGTGACACACTATGAACCACAGGTGAAATATGGTCCATATGTTTCTGTAATTAAAATAATCATGAAATGGAGGAGTACCTATTCATGTCTAGTCATGTAGGAGGGGGCTTCAAAAGTTTGTTAAAAATTCTATTTAATTCCATTTTCCACCAGCTTTTTTTTAACCCCCTTTATATGTACTGCTTCTGGTTGTTTTAACATTACATATTAGAGTGCAGTAGTTACAACAGAAACAGAGCTCACTGAGCCTAAAATACTTACAACCTGGCCATGCAGACAAAAAAAAAGTATGCCAACCTTTGCTTTAGAGAAAACCTAATGCTTCAGGGGTGATGTAATAAAACACATGCTGTGGCTAGTGGGTTACACATTGGGTTTCTAACAACGTGGTCTGCAGTTCAAAACTATCAGTCCCTTCAAGGTAGGAAGAAGAGGCGTTCTGATCCATAAAGTCTTACAGTCTCTGAAACCCCCCGGGGGTTCTCCTCTGCTCTACAGGGTTGCAATCAATGCAGTGGTGGTGAGTGAGGCATTCGTGGACCATGAATTAAAGAGGCTTTGTGCAGGGCCATCCTAGGGGTTAGAGGGCTTTAGAAAGTTCGTGGGGAAAATTCCATTAACTTGTAATTCCATTTTTCCTTAAACTCTTGAAACCCCTCCAATTTCTACGGTTATAATTTGTTTCTTTTCTTGTTTCTGGTTTGGTTTTTGGTCTATTTTGTTTGGTGTCCATTACAATGAAGAAGTACATAACAAAAGAGTGTAGCATGACGGATGTCTTCTGTGAACAGCGTATTCTCTTTAGATGGGAGTGGTCATATTGTCTTAAATGATCACTAGCCAGAACTTCTAGTGATCAGAGTTCTTCCACATTGGGGAAGGCCATGTTTTTAGAAAAAGATCCTTTTCTCTGACTCAGACCAAACAAATTTTGACAGGGGTGACTTTAGGCTATCTTTTAAACTGAACAGTAAAATTGATTGTAAAGCACTTAGCGAACACTCAAGTGTTATCTAAATGCAGAATCATAGCAGAGACAGTACCTTTGCTTCCCTGCAGCTAAGACACATGGGTGGATGCCTATTCCCCAATCATTTGACCTTGAGGGCATTAAAATTTTAAATAAATGAGACAGATTTTTAAAAATTCACTTGCATTGGATGTTACCAAAAATTCTTAATAAGAAGTGACAGGCCTTCTGGTTGGTATGGTTCCTCCAAAGGACAGAACGAGGCCGAGTTAGTGTGGCTGTGGCTGACCATCGATTTGCCATTCCCAACCCCTTTTCTAAGGGGAATCAATGTAGCATGAATAAAATGAAGTGCTTGCTTAGCTCACGTTCAGTCACTTTAATGCAGCACTGACTGGCTTGGGAAACGTCCTTGCAAAGCTTCAAACCTGAAAGCTTTCTGGTCCCATCTACTCACAGTTGGGGAAACTGTATTCAAGTGCGAACCAAGAGCCAGTAAAATGCTAACAAGGCAAGAGATAACCATATTGGTTGACTTGGTGTCTACAGAAACTCTATTAGCTTAACAACCCTTAACCTTGGAAATGCCTTCCTTGATATGTCAGACCATGTCAGTTCCCCCTTTGAATACGCCTTTTTTCCTAAGTTAACACAATTACAACTGAACAACTAACTCCTAACTTAATTGGTTGTTTAATGTCTACATCTGTGTCCCTTTGGAGCAAGTGAACATCATGCATTCCCTACATTTTTCTACACTATTTGTATTGTATGAGTACTAAACAGCAGTGCATGTCTTTATTACCTGTAGATCACAATGGATTTCAAGGACGAAATATGACTCCACAAAAGGCTTTTCAAAATCCTTTGTACTCTAACTCAAGCTGATTTACTTTCTGCATTTTGCATGAAATATTTCGGGAACATTACAATACTGTTCTATCTACACAGATTCTTCAACATTTACTATCCCCTTTATTGATATTGTATCACTCATTCCTGCCCTTTTCCAAAATGTCCCTACTTCTTAGTACTGCTTAAGACGCCACCTGCTGCAGGCAAGCTTATCTGCACCCACCCCACCCTCACCCTGCTTCCCTGCGCCCATGTCCCACGCCACCATATTTGATCTTTTTAATGTAATTTTGCCCTTTACCCTGCATATTTCTTAAGTATCTCCATCTACGCCCATCGCTAGCACAAGCCTGTGAGTCTGTCCATCTACTTGATGTTCAGTAAAAAAGATCTGTTAATGAACGGATTTGCCAAGGCCACCATGGGTCTCAAGAAGGAGGAGGCCTCCGATGCTCAGGAACCCTGTCCATAGTCATCCAGACTTGGCCATGCTCCTACCATCAAACACTTCCGAGACACCCACAGACCGATAGGGGCCCAGGCTTAGACGGCTTCCACGCTGAGACCATCGCATCAATTAATAGCATGTGTATCCTCAGCTGTTCGCTGAGCGCCACACATGACATTACATGTGCTACTGGAGGCCGAGCCCAGAAGACAGTGAGGCACCCGTGGCCCACACTAGCAGAGGTAGGCCCAGGCCTTGGGCGGGAGGCGCACTCTAGGGCCCTGCAGGGTCTCTCCCCTGGAAACCTACCTTTCCGGCACCTGGCACCTGCAGAGTAGGGGGGGGCGGGGCGGGGCGCCCTCAGCGGGGGGCCATGGGAGAACTCCGGCAGGAAGTCACCAGAAGCAAGCAGCTCCCACTACCTGTCACCCTCAAGGAAAGGGGAGCAAGAGAAAGCACGGGAGACCACAAGCCCCAGAAGCCCCTGCGGCTGACTCGCCCCATTGGCTGCTCGTTCGCCAAGGCCTAGCGAGCCAGTCAGAGGAAGGGCCTCTTGCCCAATCAGCGCGGGGCCTGAGTTCTGGCCGTCGGTCTGTGCTGCGGAGGAAAACCCAGGTCCCTCTCCTAAGGAGTGCGCCCCCTGAGGTTGGGACGCCCAAACTGAGTCCTGGGGGCGGGGCGGGTAAGCCCTTCTAGAGACTTCTATGGACACTGGGTGCCGATTCTTATGAGAAAAGGGGTAAGAGGGGAAAAACTTAACTTGAAAAAAGGATGAAGATATGATAAAATAACGATGTATAAATTACCAAGGGCATATGAGGGAGGGGGGAATGGGGAGGGAGGGGGGAAAAAGAGGACCTGATGCAAGGGACTTAAGTGGAGAGCAAATGCTTTGAGAATGATTGGGGCAGGGAATGTATGGATGTGCTTTATACAATTGATGTATGTATATGTATGGATTGTAGTAAGAGTTGTTTGAGTCCCTAATAAAATGTAAAAGAAGAAAAGAGAAAAAAACGATTAGGGCAAAGACTGTACAGATGTGCTTTATACAATTGATGTATGTATATGTATGAACTGTGAAAAGAATTGTATCAGCCCCAATAAAGTGTTAAAAAAAAAATTAAAGAAAAAAGGATGAAAGGGAATTATAAATAATTTGCCTTGATCCAAAATGAGATGGGGTGTTTATTTATTGTGAGAAATGAAGGTGATTGTATTTACTGAAAAATTATCTTCTCTTATTTATACTTTTCATCCTATATTTTAATTTATGATTAATTAATTTAATTTATCATCCCAAGAGACCCATCCCCGCCGGACAGGGACGCCATGCTTGGTAAAGAGGTGGGTGGAGGAAAAAAGAGGAAGCCCGTCAGTGAGCTGGCTTGCCAGGTTTGAATGGAACAGTAGATTCAAACATAAGGATTGGGAGGATGGCACAGGGCGGAGCAGCTTGCACGAGATCACTATGAGTGGGCGGACTTGATAACACCCGAAAACAAAAATAATATTTCCAATAACTTTTTTGCTTTACAATTTCTCTGAAATTATTTTATATATTTGAATCCCAACCGAAGGTTCTACATCCTGAGGACACAGTCTTTGTAGTCTTCTTTAATGTTATACACAGTGTTCTGTTGTAATTGGATAGAAATTGCACTACATATTTGAACAGTATAACAGCAAGCATTTCTTAGTAGAAATCCATTGGGTATTGGATAAATGAAACTTCTTTATGAAGATGTGCATTTGCATCCAACCAATTTTTGTAAATCCTTTGCAATGTTAAGCATCGTTACTTTAACCATTTGCCTATTAGGGAGTCAATGATTTTAAGTCTATTGTAATTTGTTTAACAAATCATTCATCATTAATCCTGCAGGGGTAAATTTCAGCCTAACCTAGATTGGATTATCTTGAACTCCAAAGTAATGAATACTAAATTAATAGTTTACTATATTTGTTCTTATTTGAGAAATGCACAGTCTGATAATCATACTTCATCTGGTATAGTTAATCTTGCTGGTCAAGAGCCTAGCATGAGAAATAAACAAAGTTGATTTGTGTAGCTGCATTACAATTCCATTTTATTTCCATATATTTCTCTATCCATTCATTAATTAAATTAGATTGAATTCCTATTATGTGCCAGGCATTGTATAAGCCGTGATTACCAATGCAGAGTCTGTTAATTAAGTCAAATAGATAAGCAAGCTATCAAAATACAGTGTAATCATTGAAATCCTATGGGAAATTTAAGAGTAAATTTTTACACACTCTTATTCTTTCTTATGAAATCTTATGTAAATGCCAGTGCACTGCCATCAAGTCAATACCAGCACATCCAGTCCTATATACGGTTTTCAAGCCTTTGTAAAGATGAGCAGATAGCATCACCGTTTCTCCTGTGTTCGGCTGATGGGGTTCACTCCCAGACCTGACAATTAGCAACCCGACTCTTACACAGCAGTCACAAAAGAATCAAGTCTTATTAAAATAAGTTAACTTAATCTGTCATTTACTTTGAGCTGCTGAAAACTGAAAATCCAGAACTAAATGGTTCTGGAATTTTAAAAAGGATATATTGGTAGTTGCATAATCTGTTGTGAATTTGAGAGGATTAAGAGTGAAGGGGTGGAGTTTAGCCTGTCAATAAGGTGGCAGCTTGATGACTTCATTTGGAGGCACTAAGGAGATAATAGCTTGTTTGAGGTGGGACACACGCTCACTTCGGGAGAGACTCTCTACTGACAAGACACATGGGGTATGCTGATAACAGCAAGAGCCCCGGATCTGGAGGAGCCATGTGGAGACCCATGCCAGCTCTGAGATGTTTCCACCATCACTAGATCCACAAAACTATCCACCCAATGCATTCAGCATCATTGCATGGGTTTTGTGAGTCTGAAGAGGAAATTATATGTTGGTATCAGACATTTGGGCTAATATCAGACGTGTGAACTTTATCTGGACTGGGCTGGGATGTTTTCTCAATATTCAATTGCTCTTGTATATGAACATCTTTCTTATACACATATGAGTGTCCCTGTGAATGTGTTTCTCTAGTCTACCCAGACTAACACAGATAGAATGACAAAGAATTTCCATAAATATTGTACAAATTTGAGGACTAGCTTGTGTCATACTCATCACTAGTGGGAATATACAGGAAGTAATCAATGCAGGTTTGCTGAGTTAATTTTAGCTACTAAAGCTGCATTTCTAAAAAGCTAGTGGTCTAGTTGTCTGTGCCATGGCCCTAAACACGTTTCTACAGGGTTTTTAGAGAAAGATCAATATTTACAGAGAGTTCCTGAGTGAGGCAAATAGTTAAGCATGCAACCATTGACCAAATGCCTGGTGGTTTAAACCCATCTAGAGGAACCTGGCAGGGGAGAGGTAGACTTCCTACTCCCACGAGGATTTCCAATCTTTTAAACTCACAGGGGCAGCTCTAGGCTGTCCTACAGGCGTCCTGTGAGTGGGTATTGACTCGGTGTCAGTGAGTTTGGTTTGGTTTGAGAGGAACTTGAGGAAAACTAGCCTGGCGGTCTGCTGACATAAGACAGTCTTGAGAACCGTATGGACATTTCTGCTCTGCAATACATGGACTGTCATGAGTAGAAATAGACGGTGATAACTGGTTTGGGTTTTTTGTTTGTTTTGTTTTAATATAATGCTTGAGAAAAAGGGGAAAACTAAGTAAGCCACGATATTAATTATTCAATAGGATGGTATGGTTTAATGAGGAGCCCTGGTGGCACTGTTGAATAAGAATTAGATTGCTAGCTACAAGGTCAGTGTTTCAAACGCACCAACTGCTCTGCTCTGTGAGAGAAAGAGGAAGCTTTCTTCATCTGTGAAGATTTATCGTCTCAGAAACTCTACGTAGGCTGGTTATGAGTCAGTCAACTCATTGGCAGTGCAATGCAGTTTAATAGTAAAGAAGGAAATGCCTGATAAAATGCCAAATCTGATTTGAACACTAAAATATCATCTGTGTTACTTGACTCTATTAAGTGGATGCTTTTTTAGAAAAATTAGAATAATTTCAATCATATTAAAATGACATATTCCATATATAAAGCCCTAGGCAGTGCCTGGAACCCCACCCCCAAGTTGTATTATTGGCTGAATTCAGACCTCTATTCCAGGATATTTTCTTTTAGTAATACCATCTCTAAAGGTAAATCCATTTCTGTATCACATATTGTTGTATTTTGTTGTTGGAAAATGAGCAGGAATGAGAACTATAAATAACAAAATCCTCGCTTCTTTTGTTCTTCAGTAGTAAGACTTCATAAATGAACTTAGATGTTTCAAAGGATCAATCTTTCCCAATCTCTTTTCCTTGCATCTCACCCCCCAAATCATATACAATATCTTTGCCTTTGAGTACAACCTTTTCCAAATAAAATACATTATAGAAAGATAAAATAGAAATACAAACTATATCACAAGTGCCCAAAATAACTTCCCTTAATTCTTAAAAGATTTGCTGAAGTCCAGTTCTTATACACAGTGACGTTTGTATAATGAGCAGTATTAGTTTTGTGCGACATGTACCAGAGGGAAGAGAAATAATCTGTGATTATTATGAGTTAAGGAAACATTTTGTTTGGTTTGTTGGGTTAGCTTTGTTTCCCTTTCATTTTCTGTTTGTTGGGTTATTTGGGTATAATCTGTAGTCAGGTATATTTAGACTATAAACCTGTAATGTGAAGACAATAACATCTCTTATTCACTGATACTCTACAAATCTATGGTTAAGGTTGTTTTTTTTTTTTTCTTGATTACAAGTTAAAGAACTTGGGTACTATTCCCAGCACCCAGGTTCTTTAAGTAACAAAATCACATCTCCGACCCATTTTGAAGCTCCTTTACTTTGGATGGGACTGACCCATTGGTAAATATTAGGCTGCTAAGCACAAGGTTAAGGGCTAAATCCACCAGCCATTCCACAGGTGAAAGACAAGCTGTCTGACTCCAGAGAGATTGATAGTCTCAGAATACCTGTACAGGGACACTGAGTTGCAGTCAACTCAATGGCAGTTGGCTTGGGGTAGTTACTCTTCAAGGGAAGATTAAATTTTTTCAGCCCCAGAGTCCTAGCTGCCTGCCTACCTCCACAGACAGCAGCCACCACCACCACCCCGTTCCAACCTCTCCTACACACACGCGCGCGCGCACACACACACACACACACACACACACATCAAGATTAAGTGACTTCTAAAGCAGAAGGAGCAATGGTGCCCAGTGGTTCATAACTTAACTACGAATGGAGAAGTTGCTGGTTCAAACCACCAGCAGCTCCACAGGATACTGATGTGCCAATCTACTTTCAAAAACATCAGCAGCCTTGCAAGGCCTATACATCAATTCTGCTCTGTGCAGCAATTCTCTGCTGTGAGTCAGAATCCACAGAAGCATCCTATAGAGGGGTGTGTGTGTGTGTGTGTGTGTGTGTGTGTGTGTGTGTGTGTGTGTGTGTGTGTGTGTGTGTGTGTGTCTGTATTCAGGGTAACCATACTGGGTGACATTCTCAGAAGACTTGACCCTAAAATGACTGTCTATACATTTTTGTGTGTTATTTCAGAAGAAATTTAGTATTCTTTATAAAAATATCCCTATAGTTATTTATAACAGTGGAAACATTTTATAAGCCTACATTACATATGTTACTCTCGTTCTGAGGTTAAAACTGTATGCTAAAATTTCATTTTAGTGACCCCCAGTCAGAGCTGTCCCAGCCAAGCTACAGTGGTGGTTCCAATCATGTACTCTTGTCCACATGCCTCACAAGCTCCTCGTGTGGTTTTTGTTACTACTAGGATTTTTATTGTCACCGATTTTTCTAATTTGCTGGTGTTTTGCTACAGCATTAAGGTAACTAGTATTTGTGAACCTATATCAATAACACATTTGGAAATTAAGTGTAATCTTTTTAAAAATCAGAAAAATTCTGCTTAGTTACTAATAATAAAATTCAGACATGTTTTACAAAACAAATAGTTGTTAATTTTCATATATTCTAAGAAGTGTTACATTTAAGTAATTTACAACTCAATAATATATTGCTGTATGATCAAAATTCATAGTAAACATGACTACAGATTCTGTGGTCTGGCAAAGAAGCAGGGCAAGATGGTCACATAGGGTGACACCAACTCTCATGACGCTGCTGGGAATCCATTCAAGTCGATTGTAGTGGGACTTCTTTTTGAATCTGAGCTATAAAACCAAGTTCAATCAGAGTTTTTAATAATCAGCCTGCAGGGCTATGTGAGACACTGTTGTATCTCATGACAAAGTACAGAAACTTATTGTACAATAAGACTATATTCCTATAGCTTCTACTACTAATCATCTACCCCCATTTAGGTGATCTTATATAGAGTTACTCATTTGATTCAACTATCCTTTATTACAGTGGAAGAAATTGGCATCACAAAGTAATAAGCATATATTCCTAAGTTTTTATAAAACCCATTATTATTAACTTAGACTTAGAAAAATACCATTTCTCCTTTAATTTTGTAGAATGTACAGTGTCCTAGAAAAGACATTGGATTTAGAATGAGAGGACCCAGGATTAAATTTGTATTCTGCCATTTATTGCACTGTGACCCTGAGAAAATCACTTTGCCACTTTGTAAAATAAAGTATTTGGGTAATATGACTTCTTCAATTCCTCTTTGCCCTGAACGTACAACATTGCCCCAGATGCTAGTGCTAATTTTCATCTTGCCTCAAATTTCAGGAGTTCTCTCTTAACCGCCTACATAACGTCTGCATTTCCCACAGTTTGTCTTAATTTTAAATGACAGGAGTCAGGGAAGGATTGGAGATATAGATTAGAAATATATAAATCTATTCGGATGATATGTTGAAATATGAAAGCTCTACATTTTGATATTTTCTTTAATAAAGATTTTTATCGTCTGGTAGCAATATTCTGTTACTTATCCACCTATCCTATTTTCTACAGAAAGAGTAGCCCACATATTCTATAATAACAACAAAGAGTTGGTGAATTTAATAGTTTTAAGTGTCAATGCAGAATTCTCTTGATCTCCCTCAAAAAGCAAAAAGTTGGCTTTCACTAGTATTTCTTTAAGCAGCTCATACTATAATTCTGATTCTTGTTTCATAATACATGCTATAATTATGAAGGAAGAAACAAAAATATGTCACTAAATAACATTTAATGATCAGAAAGCACCTACTACAGCAGATGACTTTATTTTATTTTTAGATAGCCCTTTCTATGGTTTTATAATTAAAAAGATTTTTCTCACTGTGCTCTTACTAATTCCTCAATGATTTTGTCACAATTTGACAAGCAATATCTGCTACCATACATAATAAGGATTATGAGTCTTCCTGGAGGGTTTTTAAAGACTCCTTGGAGATGAACTTGAGTGCTCTCTGTATAGCATGTGGTGATTAAAGTCAGGAATATGCTTAAAGCAATTTCAACATTGGGAAATACATGTTGTATTTTATCGTCATTAGAGAATCATACATGCCTACATAAGTAAAACTTCCTGAATCTTTAACTGAGTTCTCATGAAAGAATGAAATTGCCCTACTTTTCAAAAAAGGTTTATATTGAAGTCATCCGAATAAGACTGCTGTAATTTCTTGAGTGTCTGCGTGCATTCTTCTACATTATTGAATAAGGAAAATCTATTTAAAAGGACTTCATACATATTGCTTATACAATTTAGGAGATAACTGAATTCTGTATATAAATTATCTATAATAAAACAGTAAGTTTGCTAAATTCTTTGCAGTGGTCTCCTTATTAAAATTCCTTGCTTTTGCACAGTTACATGGGACTAGAGTTCCCACTGGCTGTTTAACAAGGCATGCACAAATGGATACATATTTCATAGCAAAGCATTGTGGGACCTCTGTCTGGAGTCACTGCATCAGCATCTGTGGATCTGTATTTGCCTAGTAACAAGTCAATTGGGCTCCAGTTGCATGTTAGATCTCTGTAGGAAGAGTTAGACTCAACAGCGTATCCCACCCCTTGTTTATTACAAAACATAGTTCTCCCAAGAGATTTTTTAAAGTAAGAGGTTTCAGTTACATAGGAGGAGGCCATGGAAGACAGATATCAACAAAGGTATTGAAGTGGTAGGGACAGCATAGCTTTATCAACCTTGAATGTAGGTGCCCTTGTGACCTTGTTGAGAACCTTATTTCTAGTCACCTACACATTCTCAAGTCACTGGAACAGTATTACTGTCATGTAGTGTCCTGCCAGTTCCTTACAATAGCAGTGCATATTTTCCCCTGTGCCCTGTCTGCTGGGCATCCTTGAGTCTTTGCATTGAACAAGTGGTGCTGCTGTTCTGTTGATGCCATACACAGATATTTGCCAGCATGAGCAGTTACTAGGCACGGACATATATTAACAGTATATATGTAGTCTATCCCTGGTCTCAGGATGACGTGATTTAGTGAGTCCAACACCAGGTGCCTTGGAAATGGATAGCATACTCCGTTTGGAGTAGGGCAGTGGGGAGAAAGTTTGGGGATGGCTTTTCAGAAGAGGTAATGTCAAAGCCAAAGTCTGACAAGTATCAGGCCATGAGAGGATGGATGACAGTTTGGCGGAGAATGTGCTCAGCCCCAGATCCTAGGTCTAAAAGGGTCTGTCTGGTGTGTTTGGAATGAAGTTGCATCTATTAGTAATTTTCAATTGCATTCTTTTTGAAACAAAATATTTTCCAATTCACATCCTTTACCTATAAAACCAAGCAGAAATGTATGGTTTTTATGTTTTTCTTTTAGAAAATCTGTATCCAGTTTGTTGTGAAAAATATTGAATTCTGGTGTGCTCCACAGAATTTTTTTTTTTTTCTAATTCTTACCTGTCCTTTCAAGTTACTCTCCTTAGGCAGATAATCAGTAACTTTCGTTTAGGAATAAGGATTCCTTTGAAGCATCAAAATTGAATATCTGATCCTGTATCTTGAGATAACTAAAGCTCTTTGTCCTCAATGATTTCACCACTTGTTTATCATTTAGAAATGCAGCTCCGTTGAGCATTGTTCCTTACACCACCTAATTCCTCCTCCAGAAAAGCAAGTTTCACAATCCCAGCTGGGGATGAGTGGCTGCCTTCCCTAGAAACTCATCAGCAGAGTATTGTCTTCATCCTTTCTTGCTCTGCCTTTTAAATCCGCCCTCAAGCAGGTCCCCTCCTTCTGTCTGTGTCCTGTTTCAAAGAGTGTACTAATGGGACAGATGCAGCAACAGTGTCGACGTGTATTTAGAAGAACTGGGCTTTCATTGATAAGTTTTCCTGTGTTAACATGTCTCAGGGTTGCCATGCCATTACTAAAAGAGGAGTCTGACTTCCATAAGGATCTTTGCAAGGTTTGAGTGAGATGTTGTCCGCTTTGGTTATAGCTTTGTTGTATAGCTTTAATTCAGTCTCTTTCTAGCCGAGATGAGTTGAATTTTTTTAAGAAAACAGCAAAATGCTAATTGAAATGTTTCTACATTATGCCTTATAATTAAGGAATAAGAGTATGCTGTAAACTACTTTTATAATCAAATCTGTGGAAAATTTACACTTTGAATATGTTGTTCCAAATAGATTTCTGCTGTTAAAAAAATCTAATTTTCATTTGAAACATCCAGTCAGGCAAAATATAGCAATATCTGATGTTAAGTAGGAAAATGTCTTAGGTTGTGTGTGTGTGTGTGTGTGTGTGGTGTTGTACATAAAATAGTAGTGGAGGTTGAAATGCTGGAAGATGGAAATTGATCTTGTGAGTATATTCTTTATTACCTTATTTTTTCCCCAAAATGCATTTCGACCATGAGCGACAGGGCAGAAATACTTTTGGGGAATAGAAAAGAAAGAATGGAAAAATCTTTCCCAAAAGCCCACTCGGCTTTAATTCTGAGCCCCATATGTCATCTATCCAATTAACTATTCATTCCTATCAAGTAACTAGTGAAGAATTATAAAATACTAGATCGTTGTATGAGATAGACAACATTGTGGTTCAAAAGACATATCTGAGCTTGACCACATGCTGCCTGGGCCACCTGGGAAAGTTGTCTCAAGTTTCATATCTATAAAATAAAGATGCTATTAAGGTTGCTTTGAAAAGTAGTTGAGAACATAGCAAAGAGTATGCATGTGAAAGGTGTCCATTATGATAACTATTATTAAAATATCCTTTAAAAATCCTAAAACGCGGTCCCAAATAGATTCCTATTTGTGGCAACCCAATCTGTGTCAAAGGAACGCGATGCTCCTGTACGCGCTTCTCAAGGACTCATTTGCTAGACGTCGATCACCGGGCCTTTCCTCCAGGGTGAGCCTGGGTAGCCTGGTGCGTAGTAGCCTTTCTAGTTTTAGAAGCACTGTGGTTTTATGTTCTACTTTTTTCTGGGATACACTCAATTGTAATTTCTGTTCATTATTATGTTCACAAATCCAAACTTATTTTAGAAATTTGAATCTGAGATATTATTTCTAAATATAGAGCGGAATAACAGAAGATTAGATATGAATGTTCTGTACTTTAAAAATTATTGCTAGAAGCATATGATAACTAGGGACAGAAAATTGCTATATTAAATATTCATGACTCAACATATTAAGGTTTTATATCATATTAGCAGCTAATTAATTTACTGACTCAATCTAAAAGTGTAAGATTATCATATATGAAACATGATTAACTAGTCATTTATTTTTACAATATCAAAATTATCACTAATTTTCTTATTTCTTTTAAGTTGTAAGTTAAGAGACAATGTAAGGCTGTAAAAATTTATAACATACATACATCTATTTAATATTGGAGCTTCAATGCTGAATAATGTTTGCAAAAGGCCGTTTACTAAAAAATATATAAACAAACTGAAATTTACTGGTCTTGAATCTATTCTTACTCATCAGTCACATGTAGGGAGCTTTGGTGCTTAGTGGTTATATGTTGGGCTTCTAACATCAATGTCGGCAGTTTGAAACCACAAACCACTTCACAAGAGAAAGAAGAGGCTGCATACTAAAGAATTGCAGTCTCAGAAACCCACAGGGGTAACTCTACCCTGTCCTATGGGATCACCATGATGGTTTACAATGGGAACCGTAAATCCATTTTGTGTCTACATAGATTCAACTCCTTTGAATTGTTTCTGATCATTAACTAGTCATGTGAATAGCCTTGTATTCGGGCAGAGTTCAAAAGCAAGTGGATTATTATCATTCCTCCAGTCAGTTCAGGGAGGGGTAGCTTAACACTTCAGGACTAGGTGGGTGTACCCTGGATGGAATTTGGGGTGCGAGGACCCACATGATCCTGAGGCATGTCCTGACTGCCTCGGTTACAGGCCCACAGAACCAATCTTGTAAGCTTTTCTATCTGGCATAATGCACGTGTCTCGATCGTGGTCCCATTCTCCCTGCTATAGGCCAGCCTGGAACTGTGCTGTGTTGATCTGCCACAAATCATGCTTTTGCCAGTTTCCCTTGAACTCGTATGTCCTATTTAATTTTTGAAAGTCCTAGGACATCATGATAGCCTCATGCCAGTGGTTTCCATCATCCGGATGAATTGTGTTGACCTGTTTTGTCCTTGTTAAGACTTAATAAATATATCTTTTAACAATTATATTTGAATTTTTATCTCTCTTATCCCCTGCAACTATATATGTATATATGTGCGTGTATATATATATGTTCCATATATATTTCACATATATATGGGACATATATTCCATTGAGGTATAAAAAGAAAGATAAGGCAATATAAGTGTATGCTTTAGAGATGTCCTTGCACATTATATGAGGTAAGCATATAGTTACTCATTTGAACATAAGTAGACAAAATGGGGTTGAGAATAATCAACATAGATTGGAGAATGATGCCTAAAAAGCACTGCTGAATTTAAGAGTGAGAAACTGGGGAGAGTTTCAGAATGAGATACAGAAAAGCCTCTGAGCTTCAAGAGCGCTGCGTTTTAATTTTACAAAGAAAGCTACTTTCAGCATACCTTATTTGACCTTTTGTGCAACTTGGTGGACTACTTTTTGACTGCCTAGGCACAAATATCTAACTAGTCGACTCCTAACAAATTTCAAAGTCCAAGTGCACCCAGAGGTGCCAAAAAAGAAAAGGCCTAATGATTTGTTTGTGAAGAGATAGAACCATTGAAAACTCTGTGAAGCACAATTCTACCCTGGCAGAAGTTGGCATGATTCAGAGTTCATTCCACAACATTTTGATTGGTGCTACATTTAATAATGGAATTTAATCTCTTGAGATTTCCATACTGCCGCATCTATAGAAGGAGAATGATCATCCTGCCCTGTGCTGTGGGAAATCACCCGAGTCAGGAAATTCTGAAGTCCTGCCAAACATGAATATCCCACGCCCCATCTCCAACTTTCTCAATCAAAACGTTTAGAAAGTGAGCCACGAAAGCTACCTTTAGAAAGCGCTCTTCCAACCCCAGCATCACTCCCCCTCCAGCCCCCAAGGGAAGGGAACCTTTGAGAATTGCAGAGCTCAGTTCTTAAAGTTGTTTCTTTGACTTTCATGACAGTTTCCCTTGCAGTCCCATGTCTATTTAAGCAGCTGGGTTTAAAGTAAAAAAATAACCTTCAGTTATCACTAACAATATAGCATTGTGGCCAAGTATTCTTTTTCTTAGAAGAAATTCAGAGACCTTGTGATTTACTAAAAATAAAACAATAATAAATGCATATTTATATGAAAGTAAAACAAGATACTATATAGTAAACGGTTTTATTTCATAAAGAATAAAGAATCAAGCAAAAAAACAATACTTTTTCTATATTGATGGTTATATTTAAGAATTTAGGTCTTGTGTTAGTCTGGGTAGATTAGAGAAACAAATCCATGGACATGCATTTGTGTATAAGAAAGAGATGTCTATAAAAGAGCAATTGAACATTGAGAAAACATCCCAGCCCAATCCAGATCAAAGTCCATAAAGTTCGACATTAGCCCATAGGTCCGACAGCAATCCCTAAAGTCCTTTTCAGACTCACAAAACACATGTAATGATGCCGAATTCAAGATGACCACAGGCCAGTGGGTAGAAAGTGTTTGGATCCAGTGGCATTGTAAGCATCTCAGTGCTGGCAGGGGTCTCCATATGGCTTCTCCAGCTTCAGCTGTCTTTTCAGGTGAAGAGCGAAAGAGAGAGCGGAGGTCCTTGGGACCATCCTTAAGGGAAATTCACACCCACAAGGAGGAACCCGCAGGCTGTGACCTGATTGACATGCTTGTCTCCATCTATACATTTTGATATCTTCAAGTTGACATGAAATTACATAACTACCACTGACCACCTGTTGTCAACTTGACACTTTTATACAACCTCTTAGCCATATATAATTTTTTAAATAAGGACAATAGTAAAATAATATTTTTGCCCAATGGGATAAAATTAAAATGCATACAACTAAAAGTGTATCAGTCTCATTTAAACATAATAAGCTATAAATGAAAAAAAATATTCTATATTTAACAAATGCACTTATATGAACACATATACCATAATCCTATAATCCTATGAACATATTCCCCAACCCATGAAAGTTTGTAAGTCAGCCACTTCATACCTTTATCCACCCTATATTTTGGATATCCAATTTCTGTGCTGTCCTATCAGTCCAAAGGTCTGAGGAGAAAAGAATGTTTTTGATGTGAAGAATTTTAATTCCAGTTGGGAATTTGTGAGTCCACATCCATAAGCAAAGTCAAATCAGGACAAATCATCCATAAAATCAGCAAAATGTACCAGTTCACAAGCTCAAAACTCTTATCTTCACCTAGTCGGGTTCTGGTCAACTCAATGTGGGCCATATCACTTAGCCTCACCAGGGTGTCCCTTGGTTATCTCCCCTTTTGACCCTGGGCCCCATCACAAATTCTCAACAGCCCTATTGGTCTAGCCCATTGTTGCAGACCGATATCTTGCTGAAGGTCTTCCTCTTTTTTGCTGCTCCTATAGCAAGCCCCTTCAAGCCTCTCAGTGCCAACTCCAGAAGGTTGGCCACACCGTTCCTCAAGAATCCCCCAACATGACAATAATACAAGCATCCCTGGTGCTCACAATTATATATAAAAATAATAATATATTTTTTTAATTTTTATAAGAGGACATCCAGAGAGAGTGTGGATATTGGACTTCTTTGAGCTAGCAACTGAAGATGTCTTTAGGGAATCCGATTCTTTCCATTTCTCTTTTCTGCTATCCCCAGTGGGAGTGGGGGAAGGATACTGATAGGATTTGCCTGTAAGAAATGTGAACAGGATTCCTTGCAGTACCATCCTACTGCATAGTAAAGGAGCCCTCTGAGAAGCAACGGGGGGGGGGGGGTGATCTAATTATCAGCAAGAGCTAGGCTGGAGTGAATCTTCTGGAACCTGAGATCCCTGCAAAGTGGAACTCCTGGATTCAGGAGATACTGATCAATTTCGGCTATCTTGAGCATGGAACAGAGCGATGGACTTCTCAAACTGCGGAGCGAGTAAAGCTGAGTCCTTTTGTGCAGGAGATTGGTTCACAGAGCAGGGTGCCTCTGGCCACTTAATTAGGGAAACTGGGTTTGGGGTTGCCCCTGGAAGCAGACACAAAGTCTCAGTGACATCCCAGTGAGGAGGCAGGTGAAGTGGCAGGGAGAGAGGCAGTTGCTAGAGTCCTTTGCTGTCATACAAAAGGCCGCACCCCAGTAAGGTGCCATCAAGCTACCATTGGATTGACAGGTTTGGCTCCACTCCTAGGCAGGAATACTTCCAACCAGAAACCAAAGTTACTGCATCGAGCCAATGCCAACTTACGTCTAGTCAACATAAAATCGTACAACGGCCACCACACTGCAGTAATATGCTGTTTGTTAAACTACAGCTCAGGACTACTGTCCTTTCTATTGATGTGCATCCTCTCTTTAGTCCCATATACCTTCAATTTCACACCATCAGGGTCATGGACAACGGCCCAGGCATATTCCACCTCTCACACTGCCAGAGTGATCTTTTATGATCCTATATGATGACTATAGCCCAAAGTACTAAGCCAAGACTAAAGTACTTGGTCTTTAGAAATAATCGTAATATAAAAATAAGCAGAGTATCAGCTTTGTACCAGGCACTGTGCTGTGGCTTTTACATGTATTGTCTTATTTGGTGTTCACAGCATCTCATTAGTTAGGTGTTTTTCTCATTCACTCCCACTTTTCAAGTAAGGGCACTAAAGACTGCATAAAGGTAGCGTTCATTGTTTAAGGTCACCCACTCAATGGTAGCATAGGGGCAATCTCATCACCTTCCCAAATGGCAACTGGAGTGGCAAATGGGGATGAGTTCGTACATATAGGTTAAAACTGGGACATGAACTTCCTTTCAGATGGGTCAGAAAAGTAAGTGCGACAGCAATATTCACATCATTGCTTAGATTAATAGATGAAACCATAGCTTCTGACATAAAACTGATGGATTGAAAGTTCCTTTCTAAAAATTGTTGCTGTGGGGGAACATATTCTGTGTTCGAGAACACTGAAAAGTAACTTTTAGATATAACTCAATTAAAAGCTTAAGAGATCTCACTTTATAACATGGTGCTAGGCCAGAAAGAGCATACACTAAAGTGTGGTCAGAGGTATAAAATGTAATCTTAATAACCCAAGATTAAAAGATTCAATTTTTTGAAGATGACTAAAAATGTTCCACTGATGGTTATACTTAGAAGAATTGTTAAGCACTTAAAGATAAAAATTGATAAGGGTAAGTTTGTCAAGCTTTCATTTAGAATATTCCTCAAAAGGGCGATGTAGTCAATGACTTAACGTAGCTCTTCTATCCATCGTCTCATTTGCCAGAATCCATGTGCCGTAAATTATACCCCCTGTACTTATGAATAAGCAGTCCTGGTGGTGTCGTGGTTACACATTGGGCTGTGACTCACAGACGTTCAGGACAAAGACTGGGTTTTCTACTCCCACACAAAGTTTCACTTTGGAAAACCCACATGGGGTCGCTATGCATTAGCATTGATTCCATAGCAAGAGTTTTAGTTTTGGGGTGTCGTGGTTATAATCCTATTGTGGAGAGAGTTCTCTGTTACGGAATTAAAGTGGGATCCCTGTTTACACCCTTCTTTCCTTGAGGGGGTGACTTAAATCACGATCCTTCGTTTTCCCTGGGGCTATGGTTAACCGAAAGGTAAAATCACACCTCCATCACAGCCTTCCCTCCCCACCTTCATTGTGACCTCTATTTCCTAATTCAGCAATGGGCAAAGCAAGAAGACCTGCTTCCACTTTCAGACCTATTTGGCTTCTGATTTTGAGCATTACATTTGGCGTGACTCTGGCTCACCATTGGACATGGGACTTAACAGCACATACAACCGCTTACAACATCACTTTTTGGTTTTGTGAGTTATTGTGAGATGTTGCAGAAACCAGAACCCAGCGTCTTTAGAGAACATGATAAGGAGAGAAGTGGGGGGTAAATGGAGTTGTGTAGAATTTTGGAAAAGTTGAACATTTGGGGCATCTGTAACCCGAAACCCACTGGGTCAGGACTGGTATGGATTATCCTCAAGTAAATGATCACCCCAAAGGAGTAAACAGTTTGACTTAAATGGAGAAAATGTGAGGAGCCCTGGTGGGGGAGTAGTTACTCGTTGGGCTGCTAAACCCAAGGTGAATATTTCCAAACCGCTGTCTGCTATTCGGGAGAAAGACTGGGCTTTCTGTACTCAGAAATTCACAGGGAGTCCTACGGTGTCCTATAAGGTTGCTATGAATCAAAGGAACTCGATGGCAGTGAGCTTGGTTTGGTTTGGTTTAGAGAGTAAATATGCTCCATGTGCAAGGAAAGCAAACGTACTGGAAAGCAGACTAGAATTGTTAGGGCTCTGGGATGGTATACCTTGGTTCTTGCCTATCAATGGCTGAAAGAATTCACGCAGCCGAAGCACGTTTGCAATCCAAATGCATTTATGAGGGAAAGGGAAGTTTCAGGTATTAGTCTCAGAAAGCATATGCTATCTCTGGAAAGAGGGCCAGGCCGCATGGGGGACCGCACAAGTGTTGGCAACTGATGATGGCCACTTCAGGGATCCCGAAAAAGCACAGAACAAGAATATGAAATCAGAGTGGTGAGCCAAGACCCGACTGCCCTTGGAGCCTGCTTCTACCACCTCCTACTACTTGAGGGGGCGTGGTTGAGAATGCCACCATCCCCAGTGGCTAAGTTGAGGCATACCTGTGACATAAAGTTGCTGGTGCCTCTTGAGGACGTACCCTGGTTGCTCTCCACCTGGGCCTCGGTAACCTGGGTCTGAGCATGCTCAGTTTGGAATTTTCCCGATAGGTGTCTAATGTGGGTCTGATTTTTTGGTAACCCCTTTACTGTGGCATAGCCAGCTGACTTTTGTTTCGCGTAGGCTTTTGGTGGGGACAGCCCCCTTTGTCCCTAATCTTTCGACCTGTCCGAATGATGGGAGTATAACTAAAAGGAACCTAAAGTAAGAATTGAAGACAATATTTTGCAATCTGGAAGATAGATCAGGGGAATGAATTAAAGATTAATAGGAAAGAAAAACACATTCTCACCTGAATATTTTGTCCACAATGAAGTTTGATAAGCTATGTAGTATGAAAGACATAACGGCAAGAACCAAGCTGGTGACATTAAAGCACGCGTGGAGTTGGCCCAGCAGTGGCCTAATGGAAAAAGGGATACATCTCAGAAATGTCCTAAAGGGAAAAGTAAATTCAGCCAAGTGAGATGAAAGAAGAAAAAATGATTACAGGTGGCTCCTGATTTGCTTCCTTGCAGCAGTGACCATAATGAGTGAGATAGATGAGCAGAGCAACGAAGTGGAATATTTCTCTTTTTTAAAAAAATATATGAATGGTAAGAAATGCAACCTTATTTCTACCCTAACAGAGGGAAAGTGTGATCAAATCAGTGGGGGAGAGCTAATTTGAGCCGTGCACTCCTTGTGCTCAAAGCTCATCACACTGCAGAGGAGCGCCGGCAATAAGTTTAAAGATCAATTGTCAGGAATAAGTCACCAGGAAATGTCAAAGAAAGAATGGGAATATTGGAGAAAACAGAGACGAAATAACAAAGATAATGAAACAGAGAGAGAAAGGGAACAAAATTGCAAAAAGTGTAAAGAAGGCAGAGGCAGTTGGGAACTTTAAAACATGTCACAAAATAAGTCAGAATGCCCAGCACTGCTTTCCGTTCCATTAGTTGCTAAAGACTTGTAGCCAGCAGTACAGCACCGAAGGACAGTAGCTTACTGATATGGTACAATCACTATGAATCACCATAAAAATCACATATTGTTTCATAAATACTTTCTTTGAAATTAAAAAAAATACATCTATTTATTTGCCGGTGTAATAGACTCTGTGATTTTGTCAATCCATCTGCATTACTTATCAGAGTTTTGTGCAAAAGATGTTTAACAACTTACAGATTCTACTTTGTTAGTTTATGTTAAATTTTGTCATTTTAAATGACATTTTCACCGATCAGATAAATATTTTATCATTTCAAAATATGCTAAAACTGTTAAAAAGGCTTTGAACAATATTTTTATAGGAGATTGGAAAGTAATTTTTCTGGTGTTTTATGAATATAGCGTTTTATGGTCAACTTTACTAGACTGATGGGGAAAAGCCACTGACAGGCCCTCTGGCAATGATTATGGATTTGATATGCTATATTTGTCAAATATTCCAATATCCCACAGTTATTAACAGAATCCTAGAATGTAATATATCCACAGGACTGCTTCAGTGATTTTTTCACAGAAAGATTTTATGAACTCCAAAGTTAAAAAAAGAAAAAGTGATACATTATTGGCACTCTCTTCATTTTAATGCAAGAATTTGATGAAAGAACTTAAAACATAATTTTGACTATAGCTAAATATTCAGATAAATTTCAGACTAGTGACTCTAAGGATTCCAATGATAATACTCAGTTACTTTATAATGCTAACAAGGATAATCTTAAAAAGGAGTCATCATTTGCCTTAGACAGGGTTCTCTAGGGAGATAAAACCAGATTGCTGATAATTATATATATATACTTATAAAGATAGATATATAACACAAGAAATGAACTGTTACATTATATACAGATAGATCTATAGTATAAGAAATGAACAGTTAAATTATAAGGCAGTGCAAATGGCTCAGTGCAACTTACTCCCGTAAGAGAGTTGTGAGACACTGGCAGTCCTTCAAGTCTTGAGGGCCTCCAGGTAGTCCTCTGTAGAGAGATTCAGGCTATCCTGGCACAGGCAGCAAACAGCAAGGCAGTTACCAACAGTCAGTCTGCAACTTCAGAGATGTAAATTCCAATTCTCTGGCGAGGCAGGTCTTAAAGTCCGCCGTCTAGGTGTCCCACAGGTAGTGTAGCTTGCAAATTCAGGCACAGAACAAGTAAGGCAGCCACACACTGGTCCAGTGATCAAAGAGCGAGAGGCAAGTAAGGTGAGGCTCACCGAGCCATTTTTCTCTCTGCCCTTCAATTAATCCCACATGTGTTTATCAGCCAGACTGGCACGATAAGCTAACTATCTCATCATTGTTAGACTTTACCACATTGGTTTAGATGCACGGCAACCCAGTATACAGCAGAGCAAATGACTGCCCAGCCTGCACCACTCACAATGATTGCTATATTTGAACCCATTGTTTCCATTGCTTTGTCAGTCCATCTTGTTGAGGGTATCTCCCTCCCTCCCTCCCTCGCCCTCTCCTTTTCCTTCTCCCTCTCCCTGTCCCTCTGATGCTCTGCTTTACCAGCCACAATGACCTGGACTGGTTCCTCCAAATAGCATGCCCAAAGTACATGAAAAGAAGTCTCACCACCCTCACTTCTAAGGAGCCGTCTACTGTTACTTCTGTTGAGGAATATTTTCTTTCTTCAGGCAGTTCATGGTATATTCTGTATTCTTTGCCAACACCATAATACAAATCCACCAATTCTTGTAGACTTAAACTTGAAAAGTAAATTGATATTTTCATATCTTTTTGTTCCCTAAGTCATTATTATACTTATTTTACAAATAAGGGGGAAAACCCCTCTGAAGTGATTTACTCAAGGTCGTTCATGTGTTTTGTAAATCAGCAATAAATATCATTTGCAAAGCAGTCACTCAGATGATATAATTAAGCTGTTTCTCAATGAAAAAGAAAGTTCATTTTATGATTATGTACCCAGATCCATATTTTGTCCTGAGCAAATAATTTACAGTCATCTACCCAAAATGGCTTACTCTGGTAGTAAGAAAAGTAAGTGGGACCCTTTCAATTATAATTTTGACAGCATACTCCAGAGAAAACCCTCTTGCAAGGGCATTCCCTAAATTAATAGAAATCGAGTATGTCACCTCTTAGTGACTGTGGTTGTCCGTATGTCTCATCTTGCCCTTGGGAGGGTGCATCTTAGATCATTGGGAAGAAATTTTTTTTCTCAGAACTCATGGGCATAAATAAACTTTAGGATATAAACAAGCATTCATTTCTTTTTCAAAATACTAGTCATCCATTCATGTTTTTGTATTTCATTTTTAATGTTAATATACTTGTCCTTCAGTATGTTATTGAGGTAGGAATTTCACATTTTAAAAACTAGTCAAATATATAGACACAAAAAATCTGTGTATGCCTATCATAGCCTTTTTAATAATGTAAGCAAAAAAGTGGTTAAATAAATGATGAGAGCCCTAAACTATAGAATATTATTGCACCATTAGAATGATTTAAAAATCTTTCAGTGATATGGAAAATTTAGGGGAAAATGATCACACCATGCTAAATGATCCTAACCATGCTAAAATTTATATGCATAGGTAAAATACTAGAAAGAAACACATTCCACTGTGATTAGTAATTCCTTTTGAATGGCAGGAATTGAGAGTAATCATTTTCTTTGTGCTTGTCTGGATTTCCAAATTGTACCTACTAGGTATATATTTCTATTGTTCTTGATATAAACTTTTACAAAGTAGATCGGGTCTTTTTTAGTATATGTGCTGCCGAAGTGAGCACAAGGTCTTTTTATGCTAGTATTCATATTCAGAACTATTCATTTCTGTGTCTGTATATAATTTCAATCCCTCCTGAATGTAGAAAATAAGAGACAGCATTGAAGAAAACCATAATTATTGTTATTTTCTATAAGATCATTTCATACCTGAATGCTCCTCGGGCACTTTCAAAAAGCATGGGTCTTCACAATATCTAGTTAACATGACATGAATGATGTGCATAAAGAAAATAAAATGTGTTCATATTTAGAGAATACAAAAGAGTTCATCTCTTATTCCTGAGTTATTTTTATATTTTACTTTGAAATGCGTCTTGTTTCAAGGATACAAAGTAGGAACGTATTAGACTGTGTCGACAAGAGAAACAAATCCTGTGAAACCCCCATATATGTGTAAGAGACAGCTTTCTATCTACCAGTAATTAGATATCAAGAAAACATCCCAGCCCAGTCCAACTCCAGTTCATAATTCTGATACTAGACCGTAAGTCCCTCTTCAGACTCACAGAGTCACAAACAGTGATGCAAAATGCAGGAATATCACAGGTTGGTGGGTGTAGAGCCCTGTGGATCCAATAGCACTGCCAGGCTCAGGCAGTAATCAGCATCGGTCAGCAGGAAGATGAAGGCAGAGAAGGTGAGTTTCCCAGGGCCTTCCTTATGAGAAGGCAATGCTGAGAAGGAGGCACCATCAGGCTGTGACCAGATCGACAGGTTCAATACCACCTCTACATATTTATGTCTTCAAGTTGACATAAAGTTATGCAACTACCACAAGGAATTTCTATTTTGTATTTTACATA
The DNA here is from genome assembly GCF_050624435.1 of Tenrec ecaudatus. NCBI lineage: Eukaryota > Metazoa > Chordata > Mammalia > Afrosoricida > Tenrecidae > Tenrec > Tenrec ecaudatus. The sequence goes on from NC_134536.1 coordinate 96,546,751, forward strand.
AAATGTAAAAAATTTAAAAGTCTGGGAAAAAGTAAATGACAAGAAAAGTAAGCTGCAAAAGATGTTGAGGGAAGACTTACATATTTCAAAGCCAAGAAAGATTTTATATTTATGTAGATCTATTGAAAATGTCAACTTGAGAAACTCTTTAATTTCACATCAAATTTCTGCCTTCCTCTCTCCCTCCTTCTATCTCTTCTATCTTTCCTTCCTTCTTTGCCTTCCCTTTTATTTACTTCCTTCCTTCCTTTATTTGTTCATGAAAAAAGGAAATGACGATGCCCATACGTTTGTCATACTTCATGGCCACCCCTTCTGTTTCCTAGAGTCATCCTCCTCCTCTGTTTAACTCTTAAAATATCCTAGGTGCACGAGTAGATCCCAGGGTTCCTGATTTTATACCATTTATAATTTTCTTAAACAATCTCACAGATTTCTAGGCTTTAAACACCATCTATAAAATATGGTATTTGATGTTGCTCAGGATTTGATACAGATAATCTTCTGTTCTCATGATTCACTCATTTCCTGAATGATACTCACTTCAGACAAACTATTTAAAAAAACAATAATAAATAAATGTGTTCATCTAAATTTTGTTTTTTTAACTTTGGATTCTTGTTTTCCAACTGCCTACCAATTATTTGGTGTCTCAAAGGAACAAGTCCAAAATATAAATTCTCTTTCTGGTGTTTTCCATCTTAAGTATAATCCCAGTGTCCACCCATGTTCTGGTAGCAGAAATGCATCCCAGCTAATTCACTTTCTAAGGCAGAGATGCCCTGAGTCACCTCTAGTTCATAGGACAGAAGGAGAAACTTGAGAGAAAGGACAAATAGGGGCAGGAAAGAGAGGACAATGGTGCCTCACAAGAACCAAAGGATCCTGGGAGGAGTGAGATTGGCCTGCACTTTCAAATAATGAAGCTTTCTTTAAATGAAGAATGGAAAAAACCCACTAAGTAAGAAGCTGGCCTTTTAATGAAGATATTACCACAACATTATCTAAGACAGCGAGCGGAAATGCGGAAGTACAGACAGATGGCCCACGAGGTCAACTCTGGAACAGTTTGACTATGAAGGTCACAAGAAAAATAGGACAAAGGATATAGCATGAGGGATAAGTTTGTTGTTTTCATATATATATATAAATTTATATATATATAAATTGTATGTTGAGAGAGCATATTTGAATGTTAATAGTAAGTCAAAAGCAGTGTATCACAGGGTAGACAAAAGTAGATGAGATGGCTGATTTAAAAGTCCCTAAGAATGTTATTTAGGACAAAATCCAGAGACATATGAGAAATTTGATGTCTGGTAGAAGACTTAAACCTCTGAGATCAAAAACAAAGATTTCTTCCCATGAAATAGTTCTAGATTAGAACAGATTTGTAGATTGTTGGAATACGGAGTGATACCCTTCTGATGTCTTCTGTTTTTGCTAGGGAATGAGTGTAGCTCTTTCAAGTAAGGAATAATGCAGGGGGCACAATACTTGTGGGAAGTAAAGAGGATGTGAAGGATTATGTCTAGAGATTAAGAGAATGAGCTGAATAGGGACGCACAGAAAAGTATCTGCCAATCCTGGGCCCCAAACTGCAAGTGGAGTGCAAAGTTTAAGGGAACACCAATACAGGAGTTTCCTCAATCGACTGCTTGGATGGAGGCAGCTGTGTAGATGTTTGGAGAAGGTGGAGATGCCATCGTCTTGTAGGGAAGCCAATGAGACTATTCCAAGACAACACCTGACCAAGTGACATTAGTTTTAATGAATTTATCACTCAGTGGGGGCTACACTTCATTGCTAGTCAGAATCAAATTTTAATCATCAACCCCTAAAGACTGTACATCTTTCAAAGAAAAACTTAATTTGCTGAAAAGTTTTTGCTGAAATTTGTAAGACACAGTCATAATCTATTATTTTACAGATATCCCTAGTACTGAAATGCTTATATCACAATAATTCCCATTTTTCCCTTTATGCCTGGAAGGACAGATTACAATCAGATGGTAGTTTGATTAATATAAAATTAGAATAAATATTATTAAATGAGTTATTCTAATATTTCATGGCATAGATAATAAAATGACCTTGATAATAGGAACGCATTTACTGCAAGGACATAAATGTCTTATCCAGATGTACTAGGCCAGGGCATTATCCCCTTGGAATGATAGGCTCTTCATAAAGTGGCAGACCCTGCATCTCACTTACATTTAAGCTTTCCTAACGCACATTTTTCTTTAGACTTACCTACTTTGACCTGTACTATTAGGGTGACTTTATATACTTTTCTTTATCCCATTACAGGGTGTTCATTATTAATTACTACCTAGAAATTTTAATTTTCCTCTTTTCCATGTTCTTGAAATACAGAATGCCAAATCACATCAATTTTATCTTTGCTTTAACAAAGTTATTTAATAATGCATTAATTAGTTAATTAACATAATGTTAAAAATAATTTTATATTCTCCTAAATTCTCCCTGATTTTGTAATAGTTTATCATTTTTGTTTGTGACTAATTAGTAAGAAGAAAAGATGATAAAGATAATCTTCAAACTTACAAGCAATACTTGAAAATGAAGTTAAATCTTTTTTTTTCTTTCAGGAACGCCTATATAAAATGCTAAAAAAAAAAAAACACTGACTGTAAATGATCCTACTTTACACTTAATAAACCATAGTACTTTTAATTATAATTATAAAAAGGTAGCTTAAAAATATCCAAGTTACTAGTTATGTAGTAATTAACCCTTTGGGTTTGCCAAGCTGAAAGCTAATATGATTGGTAAAACCTTGCCAACTCCTCTTCTCCCAGAATCTCACCCTACTTCTACCAAAAATTTTCAGAAATTCACTTACGACATTTTGTGGCCATAGTAACATATTAAAAACAAATCCCTACTCTGATCAAGGTGCATATGTTTCTGAAAGCCTTTTGCCCAGGTCTAAAATATATTTTGTTTTAGTCTTAATCTTGCTCCTTAAATTCATCCAGATTTTCTTATGGTATAACTATTTCCTTCGTGGGTACATGTTAAAAGACAGCTAAGTAGAAGCAATACCCTAAATATTCTTTTTGGTAGGCAATGATTTCTAATTTTTTTATAGTTTTTAAAAGAGTTTAATAACGTTTTTCTCTTAGTTTAGTTTTTCTTTTTGAATATATTTTTTAATTTGGGTTTTTTAAATCATTTTATTGGGGCTCATACAACTCTTATGACAATCCACACATACATCAATTGTGTAAAGCACACTTATACATTCATTGCTCTCATCTTTGTCAAAACTGCTTTCCGTTTGAGCTCCTGGAATCAGCTCCTCATTTTCCTTTCCCTCCCTTCCCCCCCCCTCCCTCAGGAACCCTTGGTAATTTATAAATTATTATTTTATCTTATCTTACACTGCCGGGCATCTCCCTTCACCCACTTTTCTGTTGCCCATCCCCCAGGGAGGACGTTATATATAGATCCTTATGATCGGTTCCCCCTTTCTACCCCCCCTTCCCTCCTGGTATCACCACTCTCACCACTGGTCCTGAGGGGCTCATCTGTCCTAGATTCCCTGTGTTTTCATATCCCATCTGTACCACTGTGCATACTCTGGTCTAACCATGTTTTCAAGGTAGAATTGGGATCATGATAGTTGGGGGGAGGAAGTGTTTAAGAACTAGAGAAAAGTTGTCAGTTTCCTTATTGCTACACTGGACCCTGAGTGACTCATCTCCTCCCCACTACCCTTCTGCAAGGGATGTCCAGTTGTCTACAGATAGGCATTGGGTTCCCATCACATGCTCCCCTCATTCATGATGATATGATTCCCGCCCCACCCACCCCTGCCTTTGGTTCTTGATACCTGGCCCCCTTGACCCTTCATGATCACACATGTTGGTGTGCTGCTTCCATGTGAACTTTGTTGCTTCTAGGCTAGATGGTCGTTTGTTTACTTTCAAGCCTTTAAGACCCCAGATGCTATATCTCTTGATAGCCGGGCACCATCAGCCTTCTTCATCACACTTACTTATGCACACATTCATCTTCAGTGTTTATATGGGGAAGGTGATCACATAATGATGGTTTTTGTTCTTTGGTGTCTGATACCTGATCCCTTCAACCGCGTGATCACACAGGCTTGTGTGCTTCTTCTCTGTGGGCTTTGTTACTTCCGAGCTAGATAGCCGCTTGTTTGCCTTTAAGCCTTTAAGACCCCAGACACTATATCTTTTGAGAGCTGGGTACCATCAGCTTTCTTCACCATGTTTGCTTATGCACATGTTTGTCTTCAGTGATCATGTTGGGAAGGGTGGGTATCACGGAATGACTGTTAGCTGAGCAAAGTGCTCTTGTATTAAAGGAATGCACGAGAGGTGGCCCAATGTTCACCTGCTACCCTATTACTAAACCTATAAATATATGCACATAGGTTTATTTCCCCCAGAATCATAAATACATTTACATATGTACATGTCTGCATTTAGGCCTCTATGTATGCCCTTTGCCTCCTACTCCTTTTCTCTATTTCCCTATGCTTTCCTCCTGTCCCACTACCATGTTCAGCCTTCATTTGGGTTTCAGTAATTCCTCTGTTACATTGCCCTTGGTCACTCTATCAGTCCTCCCTTCCCCTCCTTCCACTGGTTTTGAAACACTTGTTTCCTTGTTCCTTGGTTGGCCAACACCTCCTCCTATCCCCCACCTCCCACACTCTCATGTCCCTCAGGGAAAATTGGCCCCTTTATTTTCTTCTCACATTGTTTATCCAGCCTATCTTATCTAGAGGGACCTGCAGAGATAATAATATGTGCATAAAATTGCAGATGGCTTTGACAACTCCAAAAAAAAGTGGCACATAAAAACATGGCGATGATGGCAGCAACACCGACATGTTAACAAACAAAAAAGCCACTGACATACAAAATTTAAAAGAAGAAAAAAAAAAACAACACCCCCCCCCAAAAAAAAGAGAAGAGCCTGTTAATAGTCCAAGGTCTTTTTGTTGACCTTTACGAGTGTTTTCCAGGCAAGTCTGATGGGGTGCCAAGTCCTGGCCCCGAAGTTCATCCTGATACTCCCTCAGGACCTCCTTGTTCTGCTTCCCCTGCTGCTCAATTGCACAGCCCCAGTGTTTTGCCTCGGTGTGGTGGGGTCAGCTCAGTCACACATCCCACCCTATGTCTCTGATGCTGTCCCGTGTAGGGACATGGGTCAGTGCAGAATGTTGCATCTTGCAGTGGGGCCATCCATATGGTCCTCTCTGTGCATTGGTCGCTCTGAGCAGGGCTATTGTCCTCTGAGCTTGGTGGGCCCAGGTGTGCTCAGCTATGTTCTTCCTCCTTCCTTTGCTTCAGCTTCCTTCTGGGTGTGGTCAGTTCCTTTCCTACACCAGGAGATCTATTTGCATTTTCTGTGGCACTCCCTTCCTTGGTGGTTGTGGGCTGATTCTGGTTAGGGCCAGGCATATGGTGCAGGCTTTTTGTGGATTGCTCCGTGCATTACATTGCCCTCCTGGTTTGGCGTGTCATAGCGGGGTCTGTATGCACATTCCAGTTCTGTGGGGACACAACCAATAATCAACCCTTGGGAGGGTTAGTGCCCTGTTACCCCCATGCCATCAACTCAGTTTCTCCTCACCCTGCTTCTCCCTCCACCTGCCCCCCTCCCCTCCTTTATGTTGGACTCTCACGTACCTCCCTAGGTGTGGTCTGCCCTTCCCCCAACTACCTATGCTTCCACCTGTTTATTGGGAGAAAAGTATCTATTGTTCTATTCCTGCCGTGCTGATTGGACTTACCTCAGGGGATTCATGTTATACCTGTCCTTTTGAGTTTGGCTTACCTCGCTTAACATGATTTCCTCTAACTCTTCCCACGAAAAGACGTGTTTCATGTGATCGTCCGTGCTTTTTGGTGCTGCAGAGTACTCCATTGTGTGTATGTGCCAGAGTTTACTAACCCACTCCTCTATCGATGGAAACTTAGGCTGATTCCAAGTCTTTGTGATTGTGAATTGTGCCGCAATAAACATGGGAGCGCAGATGACTGGTCGTGTTTTATTTGTTGCCTCCACCTGGTATATGCCCTGTAGAGGGATGACTGGGTCATAAGGTAGATCAATTTCCATTTTCTTTAAGTATCTCCAGATTGCTTTCCACAGTGATTGTACAAATCTGCATGACCACCAGCAGTGGAGGAGGGTTCCTACTTCACCTCAGTCCCTCCAACACTTTTTGCTCTCTGATTTACTGATTTGGGCTAGCCTCAGAGGTGTTAGGCGGTATCTCATGGTTATTTTAATTTGCATTTCTCTTATGAGTAATGACCGGGAACACTTTCTCATATGCTTGTTGGCCATATGGGTCTCCTCCCTAGTGAAAGTTCTTTTCAGTTCTTTTGCCCACCTCCTTAGGGGGTTAACCCTTTTCCTCTTTTTGCAGGTCATGATGGTGTTGTAGATTTTAGTAATGAGCCCTTTGTCTGATGTGTCATTACTAAAAATCCTCTCCCAGTCTGTGGGTTGTCCTGTCACCCTCTTGGTGAAGTCTTTCGAGGTGCTTTATTCTTATTAAATCCCATTTGTCTATTTCCAGTTCACCTGTGTGTGTACCCTTCCCTATTACAGTGAGCCTATGAGTTCCCTGGGCCAGTTCTCTGGGGTTAGTCCCGATTGCCTCCTTGATGGTCCTGATGGTTTGGGGTTTAACTTCTAGGTCTGTGATCCACCTTGAGGGTGTTTTTGTGTGTGTGCATGGTGTGAGATAAATGTCTTGTTTCATTTTTCTACATGTGGACATCCATTGTTTCAGCACCACTTGTTAAAAGGGGCATCCACTTCCCACTTGATGGTTTTGGGACCCTTGTCGAAGATCAGTTGTCTATATGCTGATGGTTCTGTTCTTGGACTTTCTATTTTTTTCCACTGGTCTGAGTATCTGTCATTGTGCCAGTGCCACGCTGTTTTGACCACTGTAGCTGTGTAATAGGCATTAAAATTGGGTAAGGTGAGTAATCCAACTGTGTCCTTCTTCTTGAGGAGTTCTCTGCTAATTCTAGGTTTCTTCCCTCTCCATATGAAATTAGTGGTCAGTTTTTCCATTTCTTTGAAGAAGGTTGATGGTATTTGAATTGGTAGAGCATTGAACTTGTAAAGTGCTTTAGGTAAGACTATCATCTTTACTATGTTAAGCCTTCTAATCTATGAGCAGGGGATGTTCCTCCATTTGTGGAGGTGGCTTTTGGTTTCCTGTAGTAGGGTTCTTATAATTTTCCTTGTATAGGTCTTTAGTTTTATTTTGTTAAATATATGCCTAGGTATTTCAGTTTGTTCTTAGTTTCTTCCTTCTTAATATCTGATCTTTTAAAAGAATATTTCTGTAAGCCTGGCCAGAAGAAGTCAGTGCCTTGTTGCTATGAGTATGCGCTCTGACAAGTATCTCTTCTGTGCTACGTTAAAAAATAGCAATAATATTTTAACAGTAATGATGATAGTGATACTACTTTTCTTTGAACACCAGTATAAAAGCAACTTTCCTTGACAATGGATTGGGCTCCAAAAGACACAATTACAGCGCCAACTAGGTGGCCACAACTTGCAGGGCTGGGGCAATGTTCTCCAGGAAGCTGTATACGCTCTAAACCAGCGGCCAATATATGGTGCTGTGTCTCCAATAACCAGAATTCATGGGTCCAGGAACCAAGGGGTGGAAGCTGGAGTGGCACCACTCACTATTACTTCTAGTGATCCCCTTGCAGCATTTTTGCTTCCTGTCCCAGCAACCCTGTGCTCCTCAGGCCTGGAGGTCCTGGTCCTGAAGGAAGGACCTCTCCCACCTGGAAACACAGCATGGATTCCACTGAACTGGCAGCTGAGAATGCCCTCTGACCACTTTGGGCTTCTCATGCCTTTGGATCAACAGGTCAGGAAGGGTGTCACTGTACTGAGTGGTGTGACTGATCCTGATTAGGAAGGAGAAATTGGACTAGTGTTACATATGGAAGTAAAGAAAAATATGTCTGGAATCCAGGAGATCCCACAGGCCGACTCAGTGCTATCATGCCCTGTGATTAAAGTAAATGGTAAGTTATAGCAACCCAATCTGGATGGATGTATAATGACCCAGACTCCTCAGGAATGAACGTCTGGGTCACCCTGTCAGGCAAAAAACCACAGCCAGCTGAGGTGCTTGCTGAAGGCAAAGGTCATACAGAATGGGTAGTAGTAGAAGGTAGTCCTACCTATCGTTACGACCACATGATCAATTGCAAAAGCGAGGTTTGTAATTGTCAGTGTATTTTCTTTATATGTGCTTATTGAATATCTTTCCTTTGTCCATGTATGATATATCAGATACAATTGGACTCAGTATGCTTTCATTTATATGAATGATAGATGTTTGATGTTAAGTATAAGTGTGATTTCATTAATATCCAGAAATTATATAACGCTAAAGAATTGTGTACAGATGCCAAGTTGGCAAGGGGTAGATTGAGGTAGTTAGTTTATTGTACCAACCTGGCCTATAAACACATGTGGGATTAATTGAAGGGTGGAGAGATAAATGGCTTGGTGAGCATCTCCTTTCTTGTCTCTTGCTCTTTGATCATTGGACCAGTGTGCGGGTGCCTTGCTTGTTTTGTGCCTAAAGGTGCAAGCTACACTATCTATGGGACACCTAACCCATAAACTGTGTCGTAATAATTTGAGGTTCCTTCAAGACTTGTTTCAACATACCATTGGAATGTACATCTCTTGAGCTGGGGACTATCGGACCCTGTCATCTGGCTGACTGTTGGTGACCTGCCTTGCTGTTTGCTGCCTGTGCCTGAATTGCTCTACAAAGGACTCAGCTGTCTGCTTCCCTGACTTGCACCCAGTGACCCTCAAGATTTGAAGGACTGCCAGTGTCTTGCCATTGTCTCATGGGAGTGAGTTGCACTGAGCCATTTGTACTGCTTTATAGATTAATTTACTGTTCATTTCTTATGTTATATGTCTATCTATATAAATATATATACAATTATTAGCATTCTGGTTTTGTTTCTCTAGAGAACCCTGTCTAACATCCCTTATTATGCAATATTTCAAAGTATTAAGCATACGGTTTTGTTTTTCCAAAGAACCCTATCTAGCACACACTGTTATTTAATTATTCTTAATCTTCAAAGCCCACTCTTTGAAATCTGATGGCATCATAGGACAGTATTGGTCAAAGGCATACTGTGAAGATGTCAAAGGGTAAATTTCCTAAGTTTCACACCCAAGAGTTCAGAAATGTGGACAGTTCTGTAAGGCTGAGAAGGCTGGTAATGAAAAGATGAGAAGTATATTCAAGTCTGAGTGTAAAATTACATGAAATCTCTTTGGGATTTGATGACGGACATCTGGCTCAGCTAAGAGGTTTTCCATATGTGCCCTGGTAAGGCTCTTTGGAAGATGCCTTACCTGGACACAGTTTTATAAATGCAAGGCTGTAGGCAGGGAATTGCCTGATATTACCTCATTCCCTCACTGTATTACCAACCTAAATCATATTACTTTTACAATTTCTAAGGGAATCCTTGTGGCTTAGTAGTTAAGCATCGGGCTGTGATTTGCAAGGCCAGCAGTTTGAAAATACCAGTTTCTCTGGGGAAGAAAGATGGGCTGTTTACTCCTGTAAACAGTGCCAGTGTTGGAAACTCACCGGGGCAGTTCTACCTTGTTCTTTAGGTTGCTATGAGTTGCCATCAACTCAATGGCAGTGAGAGTGAGTCAGTCTGGACGACTTCTGCCACCACCACCTGGTTCCTTCCTCATTCCCATGGTGAAGCATGTCCCTCTGCCGTGAATATATTGCTTATCTCCCTGCTATGTGTCCTCATCATTTGGGTTCCTTCTGTGTTCTTTAGATAAGGATATCTTCTAATATGGGCCCAAGTGTATTTTAGAATTTAATCTTACATAACTCTAAAGCTATACTTAAAAATATATATATTTTATTGCCTTTTGGGGGAAATGTTTCCACAGTAAATTATGATCCTACTTGATAATTTCTACACAAATTGTTCACATAACATTAAAAAATACCAATTTGTCAACATTTTCTTTTGTGTTCTGGGTGTGCCATTTCCAGACTCTGCTTTCTCTGTTCTTGTCTTCTTATCTTTGCTTTAGAGAATCCGTTGACATTTTGTTCTCATATACCCATCCTCCTGTTCTCAAACCCATTAGTGGGATACAGGCAAAAGCCAGCCGCTCTGTGGGAGTTCCCAGCCTTGATCCTAGAGAAGCAGACTGCCGCATCTTTCTCCTGTCATCAGTGCAGCGGGTGTATTTGAACAACCAGTGTTCAGATGTTCAATGGTTAGCAATCAAGGGCTTAACTGAAATGTGCCTTGAGGACTCCTTTTGGTCTCATATAGACTTTCTTAAATAGACACCCATACTGACTTACAGTCAATATCTTTTATTTTTGGTGTCAATCTGCTATTTTACTAGAAAATTACCTCGAAGGATAATTTTTGTTCAAGGCTTAAAGAGTATTCAGGTCAATCACCTCAAGGAATTTCAAGTGGTTGAGTAAGTCTAGATTTTTAAGAATTTAAATTCTGTTCCAAGTTTTCCTCCAAATTCACCAGGGCCCATCTATTGTAATTGGTAATGTTAGCTGGGCACCATCTAGTTCTTTTGTCTCATATGATACTATGAGTTATGTAAGTTATTATCTTTGTAGACTCATCTCTTCTCTGAGAATTTAGTTTTCTTCTTTCTCTTTTGCTCTTGATTTGTAAGGACAAATAGGTGTATCTTACATGGTGACCAACCACATATTAGCTACTAAGATGTTGAATTCAATACATCTCATCAGGAAGAAAACATAAACCTTGAGAACTAGATGGTACCCAGCCACCACTACTGACGACAATAGATGAACCCTGGTGAATTGGGAGAAGAATATGGAAAAGAACGGAAATTCTTAAAAGTCTAGATTTACTGGACCAGTTGAGGTTACAGACTTCCTTGAGTATTGACCTGAGAAACTCTTTAAATCATGACTAAAAATTAACCAATTGAGGTGTCTCATAACACTAAAATGTTAATACTTTGAACCCAGATGGCTAATTCCTCAAGCTGTTTAGTTATGTCTGCAAAGTATCTGTAACTGTGTACTCTATGAATATATAATCTAAAGTCATTCAAATAAATATATTTCACTGTGTACATATATGGACTCACCTATATACATATCTCTATTCCTATATATATGGTAATACACTTGTTTTCTGGTTATTTAGGGGATTGAACTAATTATTAGCATGCAAGTACTAATTATTAGCATGTAAGTATATACTGACTGCAAAGTTTTCACATCTTGTTTTATTCATTAAAAAATCAAAGGATCATACATTTAAATGAAGTTAGTTTTTAAAAATTGGGTCTTCCAACCCTTTATATATATATATATATATATATATATATATATATCTCCTCATTCCTGTTTGGAAATAGGGTTTGTTTTCTTCATTATGTTAATTAGGAGTGGGGGTCATGCTAAATGTAATCACTTTTAAATTACAAAAGGAGAAAATTTGTAGTGGATGCATACATAGACAGAAATAAGACAAAACTCATCTAAGGATCTTCTATAATCCAACGGATCAAGAAATACCCAGTACTGCCAACAAGAAATGAACTAATACACCTGAGAAACTTACTTTAGTTTTCAACCTCCAGAAACTGTGAGAAAATGAATTTCTTTTAATTACAGCCACTAACTTGTAGTTTTCCTATTACAGAAGCATTGTTACTAAGATACAGGTTAATTACATGGCATTTAGTATTTAAACATAGGTCTGTGTGAATTTACAGAAGATAGGTTCTGTGTTTTCCTATAACCCTGATGTAATGTAAGGTTGACAGCAACAACCGTACTTTCTCTGTATTGAAAGACTAAAACAACCTCTAAAGCTGTGCATTTCCACCAGGGGTAACTTTCCCTGGGGGGCCATTTGGCAACATCTATAGACATTTTTGATTATTGTGACTAAAGCAGTTATGTACAACACTGGCACCTAAACGGCAGACTAGAAATGTGGTGAAATAATTTACAATAATATCAAGGTTGAGAACCTCTGCCCTAAAGTTTTTTTAGGTTCTCTAATTTAGATCAATACTTTGAAACTGTGTGAAGCAGATATGCCATAGCTCTGACTCATCCCTACCTCTCCATCTGGACATCTCTACCAGATTGTGGGAGTGCTGTCCTCATATATGGGGTGTCTGAACAGAGCATGATGTGCTTTTTAAAATATTGATATCAATGAATTAGGAATATAATATAATGTATTGGAAAAGACCAGCTAGCCCAAGTATTATGAAAATTTACCGACCAACCACTAATGCCAAAGAAGAAATTAAGGATTTTTATTAATATGTGCAATTTGAAATCTATCAAATATGCAGTCAAATTCATTGATAATTACTCATGATTTAGAATGTGAAAGTCACAAACAAAACATCAGTTGTTGGAAAATATGGCCTTCATGACAGAAATAATGCCAGAGGTTGCATTTGCAAAGCAAATGACTTATTCACTGCAAATATATTTTTTTTCAACAATGTAAATGATGACTATGCACATTGACTTCACAGGAGAGATTACAGAAGGGTCAAATTGAGCAGAAACTCAATATTATCAGTGAGAACACGAATAGGGGCTGATTGCAGAAAAGAACATCACTTGCTCAAATGCAAGTTCAAATTAAAGATGAAGAAAAATTTTAAAAGTACATGTATACAACTTTGTGTATAGCCCAATTGAATTTAGAGACCATCTCAAAAAATAGTTTGATACATAAAGAACAGATAGTCTGGCAAGAGCCAGACTAAATAGATTGATGCAAATGTCAGCAAAAAGTAAAGGGGGGTGGGGGGAAAGAGGCAGATAGCAATGGTGCAGGAAGAAATCTCCCTCCCTCCCCATCCCCTCAATGCCTTTATGGCCCACAGATTAGGGTGGGGGGGGGGGCAGAAAAAAGATGGCAATGGGGAAACAGGGAACTAATCCATTCAAAGGGAGGGTATTGTTTATATTTCCACAAAAAAAGAGTAGATCTCATTCCGGTGCACCAAGTCTAGAGGGCAATCTTCCTGCTGGCAGCAATTTGTCCACAGAAAAGACTGCAGTTCTGACCCCAGCTAGAGAAATGATGTCCACTCCCTAGATGACAGTACTCCAGAGGACAGCACTGGAGACACAGTTCCCGGAGCGCAGCCAGCATGCCCAGCCCACATGGGGCGAACCAAGAATGGAGTGCAACAGACCATCCATGGGAACAAAGACACAGAAGACCCTGAGGAGTCTCCACAGTAGACATCTGAATGAGGGTGGGGGTAGGGGCAACACTTGATACCCCTTCTGAACTGGTTGGGGGATATTCACAAGGGGACCACACTGAAAGTTAAAGGTGTGACAGGGTGGGGAGTGGGGCACTAGACTGCTCCAGCCTTGACTGCAGGAAGAACAACAGGGTCATGTAGAAGGCATGCCCCTTGGGCATGGAATGCTGAGGACTAAAAGGGTGTAAGTGCTGTTGGGTAAGCAAGTCCTGGGAGATAGATTCCAGAAAGAAAAGGGGAAAGATTGATGGATTTTATCAGGGCCTGCTCGCTATTTGACAGATGGATACTCATCTACTCTAGGCCAGGACAATAGCATGGCATTCTTTTTCCCTTTCTTTCTCTTTTGGTGTCTATCTATATAAGATAGGAAGGATAATCAATCCCGAGGAGATAGCAATGGACCAAAGGCTGGGGGTGGGAGTAGGGGTGGCATGGGAGAAGAGAAGGCAAGGGGAGGAGAGCAATAAGTCAATAACAACAGGGACGGGAATAGCAAGGGATCTAAAAGTGATAGTGAAGAAGGGATAGTATTCCGTTTGTGTTTGGTCAATTGAAATGTATCTGAGAGGAAAACAATGGGCAAATAGGACAGTGGCACAGGAAGAAAAAAAAGAAATAGAGGAAAGAACAAGAAAGTAAAATAATATATATAGGTATAAATATAGATATGTATATATGTAAATATATAAAGATGGGTGTGTTTGCTATGTAAAAAATATATATGTATATGTAAATACAACAAGGAAGCAGATGGACTTTGGGCCTCTATTTTAATCTTACCTCAGCACAAGAATGATTTATTCTAATAATGTGGCAGTGTTTGATACTCACTGTGGGTACATAAGCAAGTGTGGTGAAGAAAGCTGATGTTTCCTGGCTATTAAAATATGTAGTGTCTAGGCTCTTAAAAGCTTGAAGTTAAAAAAAAACAGCCATCTAACAGGGAAGCAGCAAAGTCCACACTGAAGAAACACACCTTTTTGATCAAGAGGTGTTGATGGGAATAGGTATCAGAAGTTCAAAATCAACCAATTTGATGTGAAGGAGCGTAGACAAAATGGAGACCCCCAAACCACCTGCAAGGTAATGGGACAGTTCCTCACAGAAGGGCCATGTGGAAGAGATGATATATCCAGAGTGCAGTATAGAACTGTTGCAGCATATAATGATCATCTAGTTCTTTGATATTTCTTCCCCCTATTATTATGGTCTTGGTTTTACCTCATTAATCCTGTTAGACCTACATATGTTTATGGGTATAATTAATATCATTTGATGCATAAAATCCAAGATAGATAAACCCTACTGAAATTGTAATGGGAGTAATGATTCCCTGAGGGTTTAGAAAGTGGTGGGGGAGGGTGAAGGGAGAGCTGATAGCAGTAATGACTATATAACCCTACTCAAGGGGCACAAATAACAGCATGGAAGGTTTACAGATACAATGGATGGCATAAGATAGGGGGAAATAATAACACCATTATTATTTAATATAATGACAGGCTTCTTGGGAGTTGGGGGTGTGTGTAAAGGGAAGCTGAAACCAAGGAATGCAAGAAGAACATGTTTTGAAAAATGTGGTGGTAACAATTGCACCATCATGCCTGATCTAATTGAACTGTGGATTGTGACATCTGTTGAGCTCCCAATAAAATGTTGGGGGATAGGCTTAGGACAATGAACAATAATTACCAAAAACCAGATAAGTTACAGAACGACATCAAGGGCATCATACTGGATATGTTTAGAAAGGCAAGTAAGAAAGAAAAGAACAGAGTGGATGTCAGAAGAGACCAAAATTTGCTGTTGAATATATATTAGCTAAATCTAACAAAGAAATTTAAAACAGAAATAATAAAATAAAAGGAGCTAAAATATTTCAAAGGGTTCCCCAAGAAGCCAAAGTCAAGTATTATAATAAAAAGTAAAAAGATTTGGAGTTTAAAAGCCAAGAAGAATAAGCACACTCAGCATTTCTCAATCAAGCTGAAAGAAATGAAGAAAAATCCAGCCATGACTTGAAATATTGAAGGATTCTCTGGAGAAAATATTGAATGTCTGAAAGGGCCATTAAAATAAATAGATATAGTTAGGGTACAAAAAATTATTTGTCCATGTTCAGCCATTTCGAGAGGGAGCATATGATCAAGATCTGATAGTATTGAAAAAGAAGCCCCAGCTTCACCAAAAGTATTGGTAAAAAGTAAGGGTACAGGAGTTGATGGAATACTAATTTGGATACTTCAACAAATGGATACATTGCTGGAAGCACTCTCACCTATGCCAATAAATTTGCAAGACAGATAGGGAGCAACTGGAAGAGATGCATATTTGTGCTCATTTCAAATAAAGTAGATGCAACAGAACATAGAAATTATTGAAATATTAATATCACATGACTAAAATTTCGCTGAAGATAATCTATGATTGGTTGCAGCAGTATACCAACTGGGAACTGCCAGATATTCAAGCCAGATTCAGAAGAGAACCTGGAGCGAGGGAGACAATTGCTGTTCCATGAATCTTGCCTAAAGACAGAGAAAATCAGACAGCTGTTAATCACTATTTAATTGACAATGCAGAGGCATTCACATGTATAGATCACCTGAGAAGCTTCCTGGGAAGTCTCATTAAAATCGGGTGGGGGGGGAGGAAAGCATTTACATTTCAGAGAAGTCACTTTTATTTCTATTGTTGAGTGTGGCCGGTAAATGGAGAGGAGCAACATCACAGAGGGATGGGAGGATGGGATGCTACACAATAATTGTAAGAAAACTAAGGAGAGAATAAATGTGGTTCTATGTTCCTGGGTATTAGAAACTTCAAAGATGTTTCTACCGAACCCTGGGTGAACCATGCCATAACACTGTGATAACTTTAGACATTGGCCTTACACGGAACCCAGCATTCCCCAGGGCCACACCAGGATGCAGCTTGGAAGCCCTACTCAACTAACTAGGCCCTGCCTCCAAACTACCTGTGGCCCTTGGAGTTAGGGCTGAACTTCCCTGATGGGAAAGGAAGCAACCGAGGGCCACCTGAAGAGTGTGAAGTGACAGTCGCTGGACCCTGGGTAGGACCCTGGCTTTGTGGGCGTTTAGTGAAAGGGCTCCCAGAATCATCATCGATTTAATATCTTAATATTCCTTCTGCATTAATATGACAGGTATTAATCTGATAGGCAAGGATTTGTCCTTGTAAGAAATGTTACAAGAAAATTTCCCCAGCACTAACCCTCATGCTCAATGTAAACAGAGCTCATTCAAATAAGAAATCAAACTACACAAAGCAACAATTTATGAATTGGAGCTTGCAGTTGGACCACAGTCACATAAACTCATATCAACAGTACCTTAAATTCTATGGCAATGGATACATTATTGATGTTATCAATGTAGTCACCTTATACAGCACAGGGATGACCAGCAGTATTTATCTTTTTTGATTGTTTGTTTGTTTTTGTGAGAGGATGTTTGTTTTTATTATTGTTGGTTTTTATTTTTTGTCATAATGTGACCATTAAGTAAACCAGAGTCATTCATAACCCATGGACAAGCAGATGGATGATAGACTCCCATTTAATTATAGCCCCAATCCAGGAACAGTTAGTTCTTATAATATGGCTCTGCTTGATATTTGCCTTTGTGAGGAGACCACTGAAGGTAAGGAGCGATAGCAAAGTGTAGTGAAGGAAGCAGATGGTGCCTGGCTACCAATTAGAATAGTGTGGGGTTTTTAAAGGCTTGCATTCAAACAAGCAACGATCTCAGTAAGGTACCAATTAAGTCCACATTGAAGAAACACACTAGCCTGTGTGATCCATAGCTGATGATAATAAAATTCAAATAGGATGAAGGGAAAATTACCAGAAGTTAAATTGTAAATACCAATTTGTAGAAGAATACGGAGGACAGTGGGAATCAAACTTTCATCTTGAGAGTATCTCATCAGATTAAACCTCTGGTAGATCTCCTCTGACCAGAGAGCAGGGACTGGAACAGCCTTACCACCAGTCAGAGATTATTGTAAACTTGATACGGTGCATCACATCAAGGTGTAATGTGATTCTTGGTCAGTTGACCTCCCTCTTGACGCAACATGGATTTGCTCTAGGCTTAAATAATTCTCACTTGTTCCATGACATAAATTTATTTTCTGGCTTAAAAAATAATTTTAGTAGTCTTTTCTTTCTCACTCATTTTAATTTTTATTTTATATTATTAGTATTTTTCTTCTTCCTTTTTGTTTTGTTTCTGTTAGTTTTACCAGTTTATGAAGCTCAGAAGGAGTGGATGCATAGACACTATAAACACTGGTTTGTCGGGGAGGGGGGAGAAGGAGGGAAATTGGGGAACAAACAATGAATGTAGGAGGGGTGAGGGAACACTAGAATTGTTTGTGATCATGTATATACAACTCTTTATAAAAGCAACATGAGGAAACGAGCTAGTCAGGATGCAGTGTAGCAATGATGAAACATACAACTTTCCTCTAGTTCCTAAATGCTTCCCCCCACCCCACTATCATGATCCCAATTCTACCTTACGAATATGGCTAGAGCATAGGATGTACACTGATACAGATAGGACTGGAAATGCAGGGAATCCAGGGGAGATAATCCCTCCAGGACTATTTGTGTGAGTGGCAATACTGGGAGGGTCGAGGGAGGATGGATTGGAAAGGGGGAACCAATTACAAGGATCTACATGTGACCTCCTCCCTGGGGGACTGATAATAGAAAAGTGGGTGAAGGGAGACGCCAGACAGGGCAAGATATGACAAAATAATAATTTATAAATTATCAAGGGATCATGAGGGAGGGGGAGCAGAGAGGGAGGGGAAAAATGAACTGATGCCTGGGGCTTAGGTGGAGAGCCAAATGTTTTGAGAATGATGAGGGCAATGAATGTACAAATGTGCTTTACACAATTGAGGTATGTATGGATTGTGAAAAGAATTGCATGAGTCCCTAATAAAATGATTTTTTAAAAAGCTCCCATTTCCAGCATGAAAAAAGCGACATAATTATGAAAGTGTGTGATATGTGAATATTATATCAAGAAAATTACTAAAATAGAAAATACTAGTCTTGACCAGTGGTTATAATGGGTGAAGGACAAAGAGTTTTGTTTAGAGAGCATTGAGTTTATGGTCGCGGTGGTGTAGTAATTTGGAAAAGGGTATCAATAATGGTTGTACAACATGAAGAGTATAATCCATGGCACTGCATCATACATGTAGAAGTTATTGAATTGTAGGATGTTTTGTTCTGTATATTTTTGGATAATTATAAAATAATACAAATAATGAGTACAAGGAAGAAGAAAGTGTGCTAAAAGTGATTGTAGTAATGATTGCACAATTCTTCTTGACATATTTCAACTATTGAATTGTATAATATGTGGAAGAAGTGCCAATAAAACTGTTAAAAAACACAAATGTATAAATCATAACAAGTTGTGGGTTACATTTTGAAGTACGGGCATTCCAGGACACTTACTGTAATTCTATGTATGTCAATCCTGTACATAACAAAAACAGGCATTTAAACAGAAAGATATTGCATGTATTCAAATCAGGAAATGAATCCCAGGGTTGTATACTTTCATCATAATTATTTAATAGGTATGGTGAGCAAGTGATTCAAGAACTGAGTATACAAACAAAAATGTAGAGTCAAGATTAGAGGAAGACCCATTAACAATTTGGTATATGCAGATAACACAGCCTTCCTTGCTGAAAGCAGAGAATTCAAAGTACTTACTGATAAAGATCAAAGACTACAGTATGAATTATGCCTCAATATTAACAAGACAGATTCTTCACATTGGGACAAATAAACACTTCATGGTAGATAAAGTAACTATGGAAATTGTAAATTATTTCATTTTACTTAGATCCACAATCACTATTCATGGAAGCAACAATCAAGAAATTAAATCATATATTGCATTAGGCAAATACACTGCAAGCGATTTGTTAAAGGGAAAATGTAATTTTGAGAATTAAGGTAATATTTTCACTCACTTCATATGAATGTAAAAGATGGACAGTGAATAAGAAAGAGTGAAGAAGAATTGATGCCTTTGAATTACAGTGTTGGCAATGAAAATGACTGCCAGCAGAACAAAGTCTTGGAAGAAGTGTAACCCTAGTGCTCCTTACAAAGAAGGATGACCAGATTAAATTTATGTACATTATCCATGCTATGAGTGGTGGTCAGTCTGTAGAAGTACACCATGCTGGTAAAGCAGGTCAAAAATGAAGAACTTTGGCAAGATGATTGACATAGTGGCTGCAATGGTGGACTTAAATGTAGCAATTAATGCAAGGATGACATGGCAACAGGTATTTTGAAATTCTGTAATGTATAGGTTACTATAAGTCACAATGAACTAGGCAGCACAAAAAACAATAATAAAGTATTATTTGTGTATTTAGTCTTTAGCAATATAAATGTTTTCATAATATATAAAAGCAGATAATATAAAGAGTGATATAATTACAAATATGTGTTTGAAAGCACTGTAAAAAGTGTGTATTAGGGAAAAATATCTCTGATTTGATTCATCTTTTAAGCTTATATTCTGAGACTCTCTCCCTCTGTTCCAGATGTATAAGTATAATAGGTAAAACTAGAACAATAAAATGATATCATTCTTAATAATATTATTATATTTGTCAGTGGCTTTCTTTTGGTTGTTGTTTTTGGTTTTTTTGGTCATTGTTATTGTTTTGTTGGTTTTGACTTCCTTTGTTGGTTTGTTTGGCTTTGCCTGGTTTTTGTACTTTTTAATGTCTCTGCATGTCTATCTAGATAAGATAAGTGGGATAAACAATTTGGAAATGAAAAGAATAGAACCAATGATTCTGGGGTAATAAGGGAGAAGGGGAGGTGAGAGATAGGAAGGTGCTGGGGAAACCAACCCAGGGACAAGGGAACAACAAGTGAATTAAAATCAGTGGAGAGAAGTGTGTAGTATGCCTAGTGGGGCTGAATCAAGGACAATCTAACAGCGAGGAATTACTAAACCTGAATGAAGGCTGAATATGTTGATGGGACAAGAGAAAGTAAAAGAAAATAGAGGAAAGAATCAGGAGGCAAAGGACATTTATAGAGGTCTAAACATAGGCATGTACATATGTAAATATATTTATATATAATGAGAGGGGAATAGATCTATGTACTTATATCTATATGTTAAGAATTAAGGTTGCAGATGGACATTGGACCTCAACTCAAGTACTCCCTCAACAATAATCCGGAATTCTGTGATGCTCTAATAATCCGGCATTCTGTGATGCTCACCTTCCTGATACAATCACTGAAGAAAAAATGGGTGCATAAACAAATGTGGTGAAGAAAGCTGATGGTGCTTGGCTATCAGAAGATCTAGCATCTGGAGTCTTAAAGGCATGAAGATAAACAAGTGGCCATCTAGCTGAGAAGCAACAAAGCCCACATGGAAGAACACATCAGCCTATGTGATCAATGAGGTGTCAATGGGATCAGGTATCAGGCATCTAAGACCCAGAACAAAATCATACCTTGGGGGGTAATGGAGAGGTGTGGAGTAGAGACTCAAAGCCCATCTGTAGACAATTGGACATCCCCTCACAGAAGGGTCACAAGGAAGAGATGAGCCAGTCAGCGTGCAGTATAGCACCAGTGAAACACATAACTTTCCTCTAGTTCTTTAATGCTTCCTTTCCCCACTATATTGACCTCATTTCTACCCTAAAAATTGGAATAACCAGAACATGCACACTGCTATGGATAAGAGCTCACAACATATGGAATCCAGGATGTATAAATCCCTCAGGGCCAACAATGAGAATAGAGAAACCAGGAGGATTAGGGGAGGGAAAAAGGGAATTGATCACAAGGATCAACATATAACCCTCTCCCAGGGAGACAAACAATGAAAAAGTGGGTGAATTATAATCTATAACTTAATCAAGAGTTCATGATGGAGGGGAAAAAGTGAGGAGCTGATATCAAGGGGTCAAATAGAAAGAAAATGCTTTGAAATGATGATGGCAGCATATGTGCTTGACAATAGATGAACGTATGGATTGTGAAAAGCGATATAAGAACCCCCAATAAAAGTATTTAATACAAATATTATTATTATAGATCATAAATGAATAAGTAGACAACATTTTTGTGTCCAGAAATAACTAGAGTTGAAAAAGTCCACTATTAGTATAACTGGAATTAGAAAATCCCCTTTTACAAAATGGAAATAATCAAAATGTCTATCAACACTCAAATGGATAAGTAAATTCTGGTATAGTCATACAATGGAATATTATATAGATATGTCACAGCAAGGAACCTTGGTGGTGCAATAGGTTATGCATTATGCTGCTAAGCACTGAGTTCATGGTTTAAAGTCACCCGGCCCTTCGAAGGAGAAACATGTAGCTGTCTCCTCTCTTAAAGATTTGCAGTGTGGGAAACCCCAAGGAACAGTTCTACTCTGCCCCATAGCATCGCGCTGTGTGGACAACAACGTAATGGCAGAGGGGAGGTTTTGTGTAGCAGTATGAATGGATTTCACAGGCAAGATGCTGAGTGAAAGAAGCCAGAGCAAACGGTATAGTATCCTGCTTAATAAAGTACACGGGAAAGAGGGTGTATATATGTGTAAAAACTTACTGAGACATAACTTTCACATCTGTGCACTTGTTGTGCATAGTACCACAAGCTAAAAGACAAATTCTCACATAGAATGGAGAACCTAAGGAAAGTTAGACAAAATTAATCTATGGTTGTAGAAATCAGAATATTTACTTTTATGAAGGCTATTGACTTGGTAGGGTCATTAAGGAACCTAAGCCACAAACCAACCCCTCTGCAATAGAGTCCATTCTGACTCCTACTGACCCTGTGTAGGGTTTCCTGGACTGTATGTAGCTCTTTATGCAATAGCAGCCTCATCGCTCTTCTTGGTGTGGCTGTCGGGTTTGAACTTCCCACCAGTAGGACACCTAGTTTCATCTCCTAGACAGCTGGAAATGTTCTGTCTTGATCTGCATATTGATTACAGGGTGTATACATAGGAGAAAATTCACTGAGATACAACCTTAACATCTATAACCTTGTTGTGCATAACTCAGCTGCAAAACTGAAGACGTAACCCAGTCTCAACTGCTGAAGAAAAGAGTTGGATATTAATTTTATACTCCTCAGTGGAAGTGTAAATCCAAACAAATCAATAAACAAAAACCTGCAACTGACTTTACCTGATTCTTAGGTTCAAACAGAGTTCCTTACATGAGGAAACAGTGTTGAAGCCGGTTAAATAGAAATGCAGGATGAAGGACGCTCATCCAGAGGTCACCATTAGGGCCAATTATTCTTAGTGATCTGTTACCAGTGTCCTTAATGTCATTGCATGTTGGGATGTAGGCACTAATGTAGTATAGTAATGTGTTTTTGCCTTTCTCAGGAATGTTTGCCCTCCTAGGGCATTTCTTATGGAAATTAAAGTTGACCGAACTAGGCAGTTCTCACATGAAATTTCAGTCAGATAGAGGCCCTCAGTCAGATCAGCACTCATACGGTTGGTAGTTGGTTATTAGATAGCTGTTAATATTCTTCATGAGAGGCATGAAAATCCTTTTGGCCTCATTAGATAATGACGACATGGGTGTGACCATTGGGAAACTGAGAACCAGACATAGGATTAATCATATAAATTAATCTTTTTGGCCAACAAAGGAAATCTCTATTCATCCCACTATAACAAATATAGGAAAATTTTAGAACTCTGAGATGGACATAAACGCATGTTTAATTTCATCCAAACTATAAGATGGCATTTCTGTGTCACATAGAACAAGAGACACAAAGGAGCCCCTGTTCAAAAAAGTCTATGGAAAAATTCCATTATCTCTTTTATTAAGTCAATAACTATTTACTATTAAACATGCTATACATATTTAGACTTTTAAATAATAAGTGAATATTGTTTTAGAAAACAAAGAGAAATGTGTACTTTATTATAAGTATTACAAAAGAATCATTTCATAAAAATCATCAAACAGTTGCTAAGGATTTCTGTCGCAGGTGTTTTCTAATATTGGAAATGATAATGGTGGAGGAAAAAGGAATCATCCAGAAGATATCCAAAGTCACCATTACACTTTACTCTTCCTTTCTTCTCCTTTTCCTTTCTTTTCTCTTGTAAATTTTTCAGTTCAGTCGTTACATTTAACGTCCTTTTTACCCACCTAATCACGAGGATCATGGCACTGAGCAACAGTGGTGTTGAAAATACGATAGAAATGAACAGTCCTCTTGAATCAAAATACTGGTATTTTGAAAACGACCTCCAGTTCATAGCCGCCATTCATTAATATATTCAGCACAGTAGACCAAAATTACTCAGCAAAAGAGATGTCCAATCTGTAATTTATACTTCTGAGATGAGAATCAAGTGCACAGCAGGCAGAGGATTTGGAAGGCAAGGAGTTCTTTAGGCATGGGTCGGTCCAATCTGTCTGCAGGGTCACAGAGGGAGTGCTGATGCGGAACGGAACGCGCTCACTGAGAACAAGGAGGCATCTTCAAGGAGAAGGCCCGCCCCTTTGCTAACTGCCTCAGTTATCTCTTAATTTCTTTTTTTCTGCACTCTAAAATGGCAAAGGGAACATTAATAATATGTTTGCAAGTTTAAATTTTCAACTTGTGAATCCTAATAAAATCTGTGATAAAAAATAGCCGTTTATGACACTATAATCTTCTTAATTAAGCAACCTCAAGCCTTCACTAGTCCACAACCTGTCCCACTTTTCTGACTTTCTGTTTTAAAACTCTCCATTATTGGTGCCCTTCAGCTGTCTTAACCTAGCATATCCTAGTAGTTCTAAAGGGAGGGATGCATTTACCAAAACAATTCTCTCAAATTGACAGAAAAAACTCTGGAGAACATATTTATTCCTCAATCTCTACCTAGAGTAAGTATAAGTCATAAATAAAGTCTTTTAAGATTTCACATTTGGAAGGAAGTCATTTGGGTTCTTTCTGATTCAGAATTGACTGATTACACGGTCTAGCAAATAACAAAGAACACTCTCAGAATATTCATATCAATATGTGGGTGCAATTAGGCTGAGAGAGGGTACTAGTCTCAAAGATAAAAGTATATTAATTTCAGAGCTTTTCTCATGATAAAAGCTTTGCTGCACTAACATAGAAAATTGATCTTAAAAGGCACATGAATTTTGCATTGGTCTTTAGTTCTTTTCTTAATGCTTAAAAATCTCAAAAGTTGAAAGTTTCAATATAGCTGCACTAGCAGATGTTTCTTAAGAGGGAAGAAAATCAATGGATAAGAATGGAAGTAGATAAAATCATTCAGAAATAGGATTAAGGATTAAAAAAAAGATGTCTGGGATGATTTTCATCAATTACCAACTAATTTGAATGATAATGTACAAGAAAGAGCACATACTAGCAGTACATCATGTAACAAATCTCTGAATGTACCTGGGAATAATTAAAGAGAGAACTGAGCATGCGCAAGTCCATCGTTTTCATTATCACACAGGAAGGTGGTTTAGGCTGGGGAAGTCTAATCTGGAGGTCTACGGACAGCAGGTGGGGACCCGTATCTGTAACACCCACGTGGTTCCAGGCAAAGGGAATAGGAATCGTCTAAGAAACAAAACACTGGGAAATGTCTTGGCTGTAAAAACGGCCTATTAAGCAGAAGGAACCCCGGCTCCGGTGAGCTGCAAGTGGTGCCCGCTTGTTTCTGACATGCCCACTGTACCAAATTAGCTGAAAGGTGGCATCTAGATTTCTCTCTACTCAGGTAATCTGGCTCAAAGCAGGAGGAATGGTGAATGAAAACAGGATTGTTGTAGTTAATTGCACTTTATTGCTTTATTCATCTAAAGGTGTCGGAGAATTCTTGGAGGATAAAGACAAATCTTTCCCTGCAATGTTGCCATTTGCAAATGGGTATTTCATATCCAACATCATCTCCTACTACTGCCTTTTCTATTATATTGGCCTTGTTACTACCCCTCACCCTTGCAATGATCTACGGCTTACGGTGGACTTTCTTACTAGGGATGTCCTTCATATATTTTACACTCTTTCAACTCCTTCAAATTCAAATTCAAACTCCACCCTACTGCATGCACATTTAATTTATGATCACATAGTTTTCACCCTCTTTTATGTACCTAAGGTCTTCTAACTCTATATTTGTTAAAATAATTAAACATTCAACGAATTAAACATTCATTTATGGGCTTTCACAAGTTATTGCACCCAAGGTCACAGATAGAATTAAGACAGAGAACCAGATTTTCAGTTTAGTTCTGATTAATTGCAAAGTTGATGCTCAATCTGCACATTGCACCTAGTCTATAAAGTGTTAAATGATATTGTCTGTGTTTTAATGTGGAGCTTGACAGGCTGAACAGATAAAGCACTTAGAGAGCGAGAAGGAGAATATGACACTGAAGTATTAATGAGACTTAATACTGATGGTCTTTGAGAAACCTTGGTTAACTCTCCTTGTGCTTTTCTCTCCCCCAATACCCACACATCCGTGTGTGTGTGTGTGTGTGTGTGTGTGTGTGTGTGTGTGTGAGAGAGAGAGAGAGAGAGAGAGAGAGAGAGAGAGAGAGAGAGAGAGAGAGAGAATGAGAATATGAGAGAGAAAAAGGGATAATATGGGGGAAAAATAACAAGAAAATATCTTGCTTTCACTCATTTCATGTGTAGCCTTGGGTGCACTTTCCCTCTGTAGAGCTGAGTTCTGGCCTCAGAAACACGAGGCAATGAATGATTCCAAACAGACATCGCTCTCAGGTACTGCGTGTACGATGAGGAGGAAAGATGGGAAGGTGCAGAGTTTGTTGAAAGCTTTAAGTAAAATATGTGGCTTATGCATGTCAGATGTGCTTAGCTCTAAAAATACTATATGTTATGTTTTATAATAAATATGATACATCCTTGAAACTCAAGTGGGATATCCTGGAATTTAGCTTATAGACAATGTAACCTACCAAAACAAATGATTAAGAAAAGAAAATATAACTGTAACAAAGTAAAAATATGTTTATACTAAAATATAATTTCTATGTGGTTAGCATTTAATGAGATCCTGGTTACCTTATTATTCAATAGGTAATTAGGAATGGAGACTAACTTGCAAAAAAAGAACAATTAAAAAAAATTTTACATTTTATTAGGGGCTCTTACAACTCTTATCACAATCCATACATATGCATACATCAAATGTATAAAGCACATCCATACATTCTTTGCCCTAATCATTTTCAAAGCATTTGCTCTCCACTTAAGCCCTTTGCACCAGGTCCTCTTTTTTTTATCCCCTCCCTGACCCTCTACCCCCTCCCTCATGAGCCCTTGATAATTTATAGATTGTTATTTTGTCATATCTTGCCCTATGCAGAGTCTCCCTTCCCCCCCTTCTCTGCCATCCATCTCCCAGGGAGGAGGTCACATGTGGATCCTTGTAATCAGTTCCCCCTTTCCAACCCACTCACCCTCCACTCTCCGAGCATTGCCCCTCACACCCCTGGTCCTGAATTTTAATTCAGTAAGTTATTTTCAAAGCATATTTCTTCTGATGCTACAAAAATGTTAAATACAAAAATAAAGCCATATTAAGATGAAATATTTTATATTTGTTAATATTAAACCCAAGCACTTCATTTCATGTATTCATGCTAATTGCTAGATATTAGTAATGCATCAAGTATTAGGAAATATTTGGTTTTAAGTAGGTTTTTAAAACAGTGCTAAAGCTCCTATAGTTGCATATTATAACTATAATGGCAGATTGACATTTAGACAGGAGGTCGTGCTATGATGTCAAATATTTGGAGTAATCATATTATCAGTAACATGAATTTTTGTAATGAAATACTCTTTTAAATTTCAACATCAACTAATGTACAATCATTTAGTAACTTAAAAATAGCCACAGTAAAACAAAAACAAAAGATACCACAAAGTAAATGAACCTTAATTGAATTGCAGGGCATTGAAGAGCTATAGGAGGTCCAGAGAAATCTGAAAGCTATATAGAAATATCTTGTGCATTTTGAAAATCCTAGGACCGCCTTCACTTTCCAAGTGCCAGTAATGCTTCTTATTCAGTGTAACTATTAGATGTCATTGAGGCTATATTAGCTCACATTTACTTGTGTGACAAGAGTTTTCTTGGCTGTTGATTAACTCTAGATGCCTATGGGTAGATTCAACTCCAACTTTTCAGGTAACAGCTTAATCATCCCGCTATCAGAGCTTCTTTCTCAGCAGTTAAACTTAGAGCCACCTGGGTGGGTTTCTGAGGTTGTAAAGAGAGCAGGAAGCTTCATTTTCCTCCCTGGAGTGCCTGGTGGTTTTGAACTGCTGACCACTAGTCATTCATCTAGCCTTTAATCCAACGCAAAAGGAGGCTAGTAATAAACTGATAAATATCTTGGAGCTATAAGCAAGGACCCACAAATTATCACCCATACGCCCGAATGTGCTCCAACTGCCCATGCCATATACCACTTAGAAAAGCAGTCTCTCCAGGAGCATGCACATAGGAATAGGCAAGAGATAAAACTCACAACACATGGAACCCAGGAGCAGGAATTGGAACAGAGATAACAAAAGGGTAGGGGAAGGGGGGGAGAGGGATAGAGGAGGGGAACTGATCACAATGAATGGCACATAACCACATACCCCTTATCCAGGGGGGAGAACAACAGAAACCAGAGGGGAAGGGAGACAGCAGTCAGTGTGAGATTTGAAAATAATTAACAATCTACAATCTTTCAAGGGGCCATGAGAGTCGGGGTGGGAGGAAAGAGGAACATAAACCAGAGCTAATCCTTTTGCCTACGCCTCCCTCTCTCCGTACTCCAACAATAAGCAATGCCTCATCATTGGTTAGTCCCCTGAGAATTCTCCTTTCTCTTAATTTTCTATAAAGCCATTTTTTAAATTTTCTTTTGGGACTTAGTTAAATAATGTGTCAACTAATTTGCTCTTACAATATATTTTCATCAACTTTTAGAAGATGTGTTAGTCTGGGTAGACTAGAGAAACAAATCCATGGGCACACATATGTGTGTAAGAAAGAGATGTATATACAAGAGCAATTGATCATTGAGAAAACATCCCAGCCCAGCCAGATCAAGTCCATAAGTCCAATATTATCCCATATTTCCGATATCAATCTATAAAGTCCTTTTCAGACTCATGAATCACATGCAATGATGCCAAATGCGCATCAGAGGCCAGTGGGTAGAAAGTCTTTGGATCCAGTGTCATTGGAAACATCTCAGCATTGGCAGGGCTCTCTCCGTGGCTTCTCTGGCTTTTGAAGTCTGGTTGCATCCATGTGGCTTGTCTTCAGCAATGTCTCCCAGGGAGTCCCAGAGAGTGAGAGGTGTCTTCCGCCTCCAAGGAGGAATTCTCAGGAAAAGGCCATGCCCACACAGAAGTCTCATTGGTTATCTCCAGATTCACAGCCTAGACTCCACCCCTACACTCTTAGTCCTTCAATTGACACCAGAATAGGGGACTCCCACAGACGATGACATGTCTTATCCTCTTACCCTCTCTAGATATTGAGCTCCTTGAAATAGGGAACAACGAATCATATATTCCGAGGTATTAGCTAGTTAGTAAATGTTAAGATGTCTGATGAAATACAATTATTGAGTTCAAATATTTCTAATTTCTATGTTATTCATGGAATAAAAAAAGTAGAACTATATACAATATCATAGTGACTGTGTTCATTTATCTCAGTGTAGCAGAACTCGGGGCAATTACTCAACAAGCATTTGTGAGTTGCTTCCTCTCTTCCACGATCTGCTCTGTGTTGTAGGAATATAGAGATGAAGAACAGATTCGACTACTTACACTATGGTAAGGGAAGGGAAAGAATACAGGAAAGATAAAGAGGAAGAGGGGGCAGGGAGAAAAGAATGGTAATTAGATTAAGTGCTTTAACCAGAATTTAAACTGGGTCATGGGATAGATCTGCGAGAAGAATGAGGTGTTCTCTTCCTCTGACAGGGTAACAGTTTGGGGAACCCATTGACCCTGTCCTATCAGGTGTCTAAGAGTCAGAATGAACTCGATGGCAGTGAGCTTGGTTTGGGTTTTACGGTTTTGAAGTGCTCCAGAATGTAGCTGAGAACGCTATCCTTGAGTAAGTGTTGTTTGTGATGAGTCATGCAAAAGTATGCAGATGTCTTAGGGAAAATATTACTGTTATTTTGAATCTTGGTTCATGAGTACCATGTTTAGAGTTGGGAATGGAAAGAGAACAGGAAAAAAAAGTTAAAATAACTGGCTAAGCTGTCTTTTCTTAGAAAAATCCTTATACGATTAGTCCTTAGTTGACCTCTTGAAATGTAGGTTTTAGGAGGATTCCACCATTTTCTGACAAGTTTGACTTCAATTAAGATACCTAACCTGTTTATGCATAAAATGAATTTTGCTAGACACCTGCTTTTCTTCTAAAAATCCACCCCCAAACTCACTGTCATTAAGTTTATTTTCAGTAATAGCACCTTATACGGGGTTCTGAGGCTATAAATATTTATGAGAGCAGATATTGTCTGTTTTCTCCTACAGATGAGGAGTGTTTGAACCACTGACCTTGCAGTTAGCAGGTCAAACCTTATAGGACAGCACCGCTCGGGTTCCTTTCGAAGCTGTGGTCAATTGCCTTCAGACTTCACTCCATGTATCTTTTTTCCTTCGAATTATTCCTTTGTATTCTTTTCCTATAATACAGCAGTTCTCAACCTGTGGGTCACAACCCCTTTGGGGGTCAAATGACCCTTTGACAGGGGTTTCCTAAGACCATTGGAAAACACATGAATATTTCACAATATATAATTACATATTGTTTTGTGATAATCACTATGCTTTAATTATGTTTAATTGTGTTCAATTTGTAGCAATGAAAACAAAGCCTGCATATCAGATATTTACATTATGATTCACAACAGTAGCAATATTACAGTTATGAAGCAGCAACGAAATCATTTTATGGTTGGGGCCACCACAACATGCAGAACCGTCTTAAGGGGCACGGCATTAGGCAGGTTGAGAAGCACTGCGGTAATAAATCATGCCTGGTCGCGGCGTGCTTTCTCACTGGGCTGCTAACCATAAAAGGTCAGCATTTGGCAGCTACTGGCTGCTCTTGCAGGAGAGACACTGAACATTCTTCTTTCAGAAAGTTTGTCTCCGAAACTCGCAGTTCCTCCCTGCCCTATAGATAGGATGGCCTTTATGAGTCAGAATGGCTCAGTGACACTGAGTCTGGAGTTATTATGGCAACATGCTTAGTCTCCTGAGTTCTCCTAAGGAGTACTGCTGGTGTGATGGGTTTTGTATGGGGTTGCTAACCCCAGGTCAGCAGTTTGAAACACCAGCCTCTCCTTGAGAGGAATGCAAGGCTTTTATTCCCATAAAGAATTACAGTCATGCAAACCCACGTGTCCAATGTTCTAAGTCAGAATGGACTCCATAGCACTGAGTTTGGTTTTTTGGATATTACTTAGAATGGTGTTTGGCAAATTGTTTTATATAGCTTGTTTGAGCTTAATAAAATTTATTGAAAGTAAAGAATCTTGTCTCAGCACAAAATGAAAATTTTATCAATTAAATTATTACATGAGATGAATATTTAAAATAATACTAGCCTACGGTGCCATTATACATAATACAGAAAGTCAAAGAAGAATTAGAAACCTAAGATGATTCTATAATGAAAAAAATCATTTTTAGTCTGAGAGGCAGAGGATTTGGGTTGTGGATGTTTTGCTCTTAACCAGCTATGCAGCTTTTGCCTTGTCACTTACACTTCACATTTATCTCAGTTTTCTAGTCTGTGAACTGAAGTTCTTGAAATAGATTTCTAAGTTCTCTTTCAACATTAGTATTAAATCCATGCCATTGTTTACTCTAAAACAATCATACCACTTAGAGCTATGTAAAATCTAATTTAGGTATCCTGTAAACTATTTTCCCATATCACTGATAATTTTCTTATATTCTAATTTTACTAAGACTGAAGCTGAAATGAGGTTGGGAATGGCAAGGAAGTAATATGAGCAAAGATGTCAATTTATAGGAAAATATGTTTTCACAAGATGAGGCTTTATTTGGGGGAAAATAAGAAGATAAAGATAATAAGTTAAAGTTTGGGGAATAGAGAGCAAAGCATGATTATATATATATATAATTTCTGTCTGTGGTTCTGCTAAGTTTAGGTTATTATAAGTGGCAGGAAGAAAGTTGAGTTGGTACAGACTGATCTGAGAAATCACACTTTTCTCAAAATTACTAATTTAATTTCCTATTTCTTATAGATATTAAATTAACCCATATTTTCATTATGACACACTTTAGAAAATGCATTCCTTATAAACAACACATAATATATTGAATAATTTCTAGTAGATTTGTAAAAATATGTAATGTGTCGGAAGCCATTAAATGAATTGAGCTATTGCGTTTCTGGCCCCAATTTTCATGAAAATAAACATTGATGCAATTCGTCAAACCTCCTAGCTCAGATTTTTTTGAAGATTGCCTTGGGGACATTCATTGCTCCTTATCCAAACATCAGAGGCCATCATTGAGAAAGGAAAGGCTTGGGCAAAGCCAAGATTTACCGTGGAGTCTGAAACAGGCAGTGAAGTAGCTTAAACAGTAAGCAATCTTTGCAGATTGATTTTCCCCTCTTCATGAAGACTCAGTGTCATTGATGTCTGGCTTTCCCACAAAAGCATGACATAAAATCTTTGTCTTAATAAATGTGTCTTAAAAATAAACATAGCTTTTAACGTGTATTTTTATCAGATGATGCCTATTGTGTAACAGCAGGCATATTTTCATATTGCCAATAACTACAAACCAGAATGAAAAAATTTAAAGGACTTGATTGTAATAAAAACATTTAAAAGCTGTATAAAGTTAACTCTAATTTAAAGCCATATGTTCTTTTTGTATTACATATTTGATGGTCAGCAACATACAAATTCATAAAGACTATTATAGATTTATAGTCATAGTAAAAAACATTCAGACATAAATATCTTCCAATATATTTGGAAGGGGATGGTAGAGGGTTTTTGTAATTCTTCTAGCTCTTTCTAAAGTTTATGACTGAAAAAGTGTCACTATTCAAAAATTTTGAAATATTTAAATTTTAGAAAAACCTAAGATTTGGAAGGTACATGACTACAGTGAAAACTAATTTTAAAATATAATTTTTTAAAAATTTCAAGTACATTATATTATTCATGAGCCTACTTGTAGTTAATGTTCCAGATCTAAGATCCGAACCTGGTCACATTTGTCCAAATGTCTTATTTTGAGGTGACTTTGAAATATTCCTTACTACATCTTGATTTCTTTAGACAGTTCCCTCATCCTTGTCAATTTGAAGGGTGTTATGCCTTAGGGTTTGCATTGCACACTTCTTTCATTCAGCTACAATGCTCTCGCTGCAAAACCACCTCATCCAATATCAATAGTATTTTTGCCATCTATACAGCTCCTCAATGAATATTCATCAGGTTCTGATTCCTCAACTCTAACCTCCACAATTATTATCTCTAATCATTCAACTATTCTCTAGTTATTTATTAGATATTAACTATTGACTAGTTATTTATTGCATCTCTGTTTACCTACAAGGCACTGTGCTGAGTGCTGAGAATATAACGGCGAGGATCACTCTCCTCTACGATTTCCTTTCTCCTCGTGTGTGTTTTTTTTCTTTCTTTTTTAAATTATTCAACAAATATCAATTGCCACCCATTTTGTGCCAGCAAATGTACAAAGAGTTGAGTAATCAAAACTGAAAAGAAGCCACATTTATCCTGGAGGATTTAACAATTTGAAGGAGAAAAGAAAAATATAATCAGATAACTGAACCTTCATGATAAAGAGGTTGTAGACGATGGACAGACATAAAAATACATAGAAAGGCTTTGCATTATTTAGATTTTTGCCTTCATTGTAAAACCCAAACCAAATATCTTGATTTAGGTTTCACGAGAAGTAGATTCTCTGTCAAGTAGTTTATTTGGCAAACTGGTAGATTTAGGAAATAAGGCCCAGACAGTAAGAAAGTCAAGAGAGTGTGCGTTATCAAGCAATGATCCGTTAATAATAGATTCTGGAATGTAGAGAGTCAGGGAAAACTAGGAAAACTTTCAACAAAATGGAATGACTTAGTGGATAGACATGGATGGGTTCCAACATAGGAGTAGTTATGAGATAGCACAGGATCCCGCAGTGTTTTTGTTGTTGTACGAAAGGTCACTATGAGACAGAACTGACTCAATGGTACCCACTGACAACAAGACTGAGTTTGCATTGTAGCCAGTAGATCAGAGAACTCTGTGGTACAGTACTTAAGTAGTCAACTACTAAGCCAAATGTTGGTGGTTTGAATCCCAGATGCTTTGTAGAGTAAAAGTTTGCAAATCTGCTTCTGTAAAAATTTATAATCTTTGAAATGCTGTGGGGCACATCTATCTATTTAGCATCTTTATGACTTGTTTCAACAGTAGTGGGTTTGGGTCACCAAGTCATCTCCACTATGTTAAGGGTAGTCACTTTCTTGACCCTAAAATAATTACATAAAACAGTATATTCAGAATATCTTCCCTGCCTAAAGTATCCATTGTATATTTTTTCTAGATATCTTTCAAAGTTCAGATTATGTCCTGCCCAAGATATTCTAGCTACCAATAATATCTCCTTATCATAGAAACTTTGGAATATGTGTATCAATGGATGTGAGTACCACACTATTATTCCAAACCACTATTCACTGATTACTTCTGGATGAATACTTTATTTTCTCCCTTTGTTTCCATCTTATTTTTTTGTTGTTGTTAGGTTACATTGAGTCAGACTTTGTCCTCAGTGACTCTCATGCCCAACAGGCGAAAACACTGCCTGGACCTGCACCATCCTCACAATTACCCATTATTGCAGTCACTGTGTTAATCCATCTCATTGAGGGCCATCCTTTTTTTTTTTAACTGTCCCTCTATGTTACCAAGCGTGGAGAGTAGGAATTATTAGGCTGCTTGATGGGAGTTTGGAGAAGTCGGGGGGAGCACTGACTATTTTTTGTTCTTATGTAAGCTTAGGTCATCCAGGGTAATATGACAGTTTCTATATCATCAGGGATCAGTAAACCTAATCCTAAATAAATTACTTCCACCTCTAATCAGGGTTGCCTAGTCATATGTCTACACCAGTCAGCAGTATGAAGACTATGAGGAAGAGAAGGTCAAGCTTCCTCCTGTTAGGACATTTTAAGGCACAGTATCCAGTTATAGACACATAGTTACATGGCCACACCTAGGGACCAGAGAGATTGAGATAGGAGGGAATTTAAACATATTTATGAAAAATCTCCACTATTTAGAAATTTCATTTATTGATGGATTTTTGAGGTGCCCTTGTATTGTTATTGTTGCTGAGTGATATATTTACCAGAGATTCTTGCCAAAGTTAGAGGAGAGGGAGAAAAATAGGGTTAGCTCTCAGACCATGTGGCAATTTTGACATTTGTGAAAGAGCAAGGGGGTAGCATTGGAGTAAGGCCAGCCTCAGATTGCAACATAACTTGAGAAAGTCAGCCTAGGTGAGAGGATGCCATTTTCCCATTAGAGAAGTCTGGTGTCCAGCAAGAATTACTCAACATTGGCATTACTCTGTGCTCAGTTCTCCAAACTGGTTCTCTGGAAAGGAGGTACAATTGTTTATCTGCAGTTTACTTCTCTTACTGTACAGTCCTCACAAGACCTTTCCTCATACTTCTCTTGTGTCTTGACACCTGACACACCCCCACAACCCCACAACCTTCATCACTATATTTTGGGGAGTAAATGTTTTATGAGTGATTGGCTCATTTTAAATATGAGTCCATACACTGCAGCTATTTTTTATGTCTGAGAAACACAAGCATATACATCTGCTAAGATTCTCAGATAGAATTAAGTTGTATGTTTTGTGTAAATCATGTGAATGCTATGTCTGAGCTTTTCCGGCTTCTCTATTGCCATGAGGCAAAGTTCAGACATATCTCCACCCTCCATACCTCTTTACCCTATTCTAATTGCAACTCTTCCTCTCTGTGACACTCAACTTCTCTGTTGGGCTCAATAATTCCTGGCTATGACCACAGTGAACTCACAGATCATAATCACAATCATGGAAGCTTATGAGTGATTTTAACAAGTTAGCACAAGGCAGAAGTAAAAAGTAGAATGGAATCGTTGGCCTTCACCTTTCCTGGCTCAGAGGCCAAGTTTCTCTCTAGTCCTCAGCCTCTTGATCTCTGTCTCTAAGGGCCAGAAAGCCAGCCTGCCTTACAGTCTCATAGCCTCACGGTTGCTCCTCTGTTCTCTTTCATGATCTCCTTGCCTCAGCCTCTAATCTCAACCTGGTCCTTTGCTGTGTCCCATGCTGGGATTATGGTGCTCTGGTCTTGGTTTTTGCCATTCCACACAGAGATCTAGAACATGCTCTTCTAGTTGCTTTTCT
This sequence comes from Tenrec ecaudatus, assembly GCF_050624435.1. Classification (NCBI taxonomy): domain Eukaryota; kingdom Metazoa; phylum Chordata; class Mammalia; order Afrosoricida; family Tenrecidae; genus Tenrec; species Tenrec ecaudatus. Next base: position 96,582,722 of record NC_134536.1, read on the forward strand.
AACGATGCTCCTGAGGTTTCTCTGCATGCTTCTCTTGATGAGAGGGAGGGGTGGCTTTGGTCTTTCAAGCAGACCATTCCACTAAGTAAATAGAGGGTGGTGACTTGGTTCCCAATCACTATTAAGGTAGAAACTTAATCTCACTTTAATTCTATCCAAAAACATAGCAGAGAACTCCTTCAAAAATGACATTATATTCACAAGCATAGAGGCTATGATTTATAATATATCACATAAAGGATTATGGTTAAAAGGGTCTAATTAAGTACCATATATATTTAAGTGTAAGCTGAGTTTATTCAGCACATTTTAATGCAGTTTTTGTGGTAAAAATAGGTCCCTCGGCTGATATTCGGGTCGGTTTATACTCGAGTTTACATGGTAATTGACAACATCTCAAGTTCCAATTTTTTTTTGAAAACTAAAGAAAGTTTTCTGAAAACACATTCATTGTTTAATAGAGGTTGTTAGAGGACAATGAATGAGTATCCTGAATACTGACTAATGATAACAGGATAAAACATTATATTTGTGGGATTCAAAACTAAGGAAGTCAATGAAGATTTTTATAGCTGAAATCTGGCTCTACTTCTCTTACTAGGGAACAGATATGAAAAATGGGGTGTAGCTAATAACTTACCTAAATTAAATAGTCAGAACCAGTTCTCCGGTCTCTTGACTATGATAATGTGTGTCCTGCTTGACTTCTTGTAAAGAGGGAGTCTATTTTTGCATAGGGTTCTGTCATCAAGTAAAAACTTAGGCTTTGCCAAGTAAAAACTTATGTTTGGTGGTAATATCCTACAAAAGAAGGCAGAAGTAAAGTGATTGGGAGCTTTCAAGGGCAGGTCAAAGAGACCATTTAACTGGAAAATGAGAGACTTTGTTTTACTCATCAAGGATGGCAAGCGGTGGTTGATAAGCATAATGACTTCTGCTCCGGTTAACCTAATCAACAGAATCTGTAAAATATCAACCCGTTCATCACTTACCCTAGGAGGTACTTTTGGAGAAATGCTAAGCTTTCATATTAATTGGAACAAATTGCACATAATGGGTTTTTCGAAATGCTCTGGTGCCTCACCCTGTCAGCCCTTCACAGTCCGGATGTTGAGGAGCACTCTCTTGGGTATACAGATGAAATCGGTTTCATCTTCCCAAAGTTGGCCATCTGAACTATAAGTGGATTGCTACATGAATCACAAGTAATAGGAGTTTGCTATTCCTTTTCCCATTATTGTTAAGCAGAAAATAAACTGCGAAGCTAAACACTCCCCCAGGCTTACTTAGAGCTTCATTCCTTTACCTCTGAGAATTTAGGTGCATTTCCAACAGGTTTACAGCCTCATAAGACATTAGTATTGCTCCTGGGCTGTAGCACTGTTCTGCCAAGTGCAGTGCTCTCAGATGGCTTCACGTGCACTCCTAAGAGTACATTAAATCTTTCTCAAGTCCTGCCAGCGACCATGATCAAGGCTGGTTGCGGAGAGCCCTCTGAAGAGGTTACTGATTTTCAGTATTGGTAACAAGATGCCGGGGGTGGGGATGTGCTTAATACTGAACCTATCTTGTTTAGCAACAAGAACAGCTAGCTTTTCTCTTCTGGAAACTGATGCCTTGCAATGAGAGCAAGACCTTCAATAGAAGGAAACTGGTCCAATTAGGTAATAACAAAGGCATCATGCAAGTCTCAGTAACACAGGTAACAATGAATTAAATCCAGCTTTTGCTGACTTGTCCTGGCTCTTCTGCTCTGTTTCCCAGGTCACACTTAGAAAGAAGTTATACAGGTACATCCAATCGAAAGTGTTTAGTTATAAGTAACATATTACTGAGACAAGAGTGGAGCAGGTAGTAGGACATTATTATCTCATATAATAGGAATTCTGGAAATATGGGAGGTCTCATGGTCTTTTTACAAATTCAATGGCATCATCAGAATTAAGCATCGTGTCATCTTTTCAATCTATCACCCCAAATTTATTATGCTTATGGTCGTTATGGTTGACCAGTGATCATGCTGACTAGTAGTTAATTTCAAACTATCCCTAATTCCACATAGATTAAATGCAAAACTATTAGGTTTTTGAAAAACAATACAGGCTAATAATTTTAATGTTTTGTCCTAGGAAAACATAAATCTTTAACAAGTGACAAAATTTGTAAGGCAATAAAATGATTATTTTGGCTATGTTAAAATTAAAATATCCTCATCAAGTAATTATGAAAAACATGAAGAAACAAGCAACAAGTGACAAAACACTTGTAACACAAATAGCTAGTAGAGGAATACATTCAAAATACATGTATAATACCAATGAATCAATGATAAAATTATAAAAATTCAAATTGAGGGAGACAGGAAAGCTAGAGGACAGAGAAGAGATGTGCAACTTCTTGTTATAAATTCTGTTCCTGTCATCATTTCAAGACTCTGGTTCTTTCCTCAGAAAATTGGTTTCGATTTTCAGGGATTTTTCTACCCTATGGGACCAACTGTAGAGTTATGGGTACAAACTGGACAGCGACCATTCCTTAGCTATCTGCTCCAGGTCTTCCAGCTTCTAGCTTTTAATCACCTGAATCCTTCCCTTTGTTTACCCAATCCATTGTTTCTGTCATTGCTACTTACTGTTCCATCCTTTTCTTTGCAGTCTTCCAGTACTTTCCCATGTAGGAATCAAGCTCATGCTCGACAATAGCGGCCGTGTTTTGGGGTTTACTGACTTGCCCTGACTGCATGGAAGGTAAATTGCTTTCTTTCTCTGGAAAGTATGGGTAGAATCTAAAAGAGGAAATGAGTTTCCAGCTACCAGCAACTCTTTGTTTTATTTCATTTTGGCCAGACTGGTTGTTACAAGAGTAAGTCTTAGTCCAAATTCTGCCAGACATTACATTTATTAGCCAGGAAGATCAAGACCACTCTTACAGTCAATTTTATAAGATCAATGAAGTTTCAGTGCCTTAAAAATCACTTTTAAGACAGATTCAAAAGCAGAAGTTCTGAATCTTGTAGTGGCAGGGGTCAGCCCACATTCTAGTCAGATTAGAAACCAGAATCTTCCAAACATTCACACAGTTCCTGAGCATAAGAAACCCTCAATAGGGCAATAGGCTGCTTAGATCACTGGGTTCTTAAACTCTTTTCATAGAGGGATGGAAAAGTGTATGCGTGTGTGTGTGTGTATTTGGTGAAAATGTAAAAAGCAGATACATTTTCCAATCAACAATTCATAGACATAGACATATATGTTTTTAACTCGTTGACTGAACTCTTCACCCTGAGACATCGCGTGTCCCTCTCTCTCCTTGTGTTTCCTTTGACCTTTCGTCCTTTCTCATTCCTACCAACATTTGCCCTTAGGCAAATGGTACCTCTTTGGTCTAAAATGACTGGTTATTCTAACGTGTGCATGTATCACCTTTGTTATTGCTCCATCTATAGTCTTGTCTTTTTTCTGGCTGAAAATTGAGCCATGGGGGTGAGATCAACTTCAGACCTGAAGGATGGATAAGAACCATAGTCTCAGGGATACCACCAGAATCTATCAGAAGTAAACCTGGTCTATTTTATGATTTTGAGTTTGATCCTCATTTTCTCTCCTTCTATCAAGAACCATTCATTGTAATTATTTTCAGAACAGGTGGTAGTGCAACTGAGTTCCATCTAGTTCTTCTTGTCTCAGGGTTGTGGAGTCTGATGTTCATTCATAAGGTCCTTTTGTCCAATGGACAAATTTTCCATGTATCTTCAGTGTTCAGTTTTTTACCTGTAGATAGAGACAAATGTTGCACCTAACATGGCTGCACCAGAGCCTTTAAGACCCTGGTTGCCCCTCATCAAGTAGGATGTGAAATACTGTGTTTGTGGAGGATGTTAAGCCAACTGACCTTGTAAATGGGTATATACCTTTGCTGCAAATGTATCTATGAGTGTAGTGGAGCCTATCGGGGGCAAAGTTATGAAAACTTCTTAGATGTAATCACACACCTTGATTGGAATGAGTTGCTGCGCCTGAGGGCTCAGAACAGTAGTCTCAAGCTACATATCCTAAAACACACTCGTCTCACCAATAAGCAAATGTTTATTAAGAAGACCTCTGGTGCTGAATACAGATGAAAGCAGTAAAAGTAGGTTTGTAGGTATACATTCTACCTACACTCAAATTAAGAGATGCTTGAGTGTCCCTGACTGATGCCAACAGTTAGCGTCCTCAGCGGTGAACCGAAAGGTTGGAGATTTGAGTCCAATCAGAGGCACCTCAAAAGAAAGACCAACAATCTAATTGAAAAAAAAATCACCTACTGAGAATTTATGGAGGCTAGTTCTGCTCTGACACACATGAATTAGAATCTTCTCCATTCAACCGGTTAAATGTTAACTCACTGTCTTAGGGTACACACACACACACACACACACACACACACACACACACACACTCACAGTATGTGCATGCTCCTTGAGAATTAAGTATTATATTGGAAATAAAAGTCAATGTAGTTGCAAGCATGGGCACTGGAAGAGAAGACTTTCTTTCCCCAAATGCAGGCCTCCGTTCATTCAAACAATACTTAACAAAACAACAGAGTTTGTTAAAACCTAATTTTAAAAAATAGATTCATAGACTTTTTAGGCATTAGAATGGTGAAATTTGACCTAATTGAATTATGGTAGGAAGAGTAAATTTTACTTGTAATTCAAATGTTTTTGTAAAGGCCTACATACTGTGCTTACCATAAAACAAAAATCCTTGAGGTTAGGACAATCTTGACTCATAGAGATGCTATATAAGACAGTGTAGAAAGGCCATATAGGCTTTATAAGCTATCATACTTATGAAAACCAGCTCACACCTTTAATCTCAGGAGTAACTGGGGGGTTTTACCACTAACTACCTTTCAGTTAATAGCTCTCCCACCATGGCTCCTTACCCCTAGCACACTGAAAACCCAAGAAAGCAAACTCACTGCCATCAAGTTGGTTCAGACTTAGATCAACAGAGTGGAACTGTCTTTGTGGGTTTCTGAGGCTGCATATCTTTATGGAAGCAGAAAGTCTCATCTCAATCAATCACAGAGTGGTTGATTGTTTTGAATTCTGACCTTGCAGTTAGCAGCTCAAACCATGTTATATTAATCACAGTCTCTTTGTTCTCACTGGTGATCAGATTTGGACAATTAAATATTTTGTAAATTACATAGTAATAAAATGAATCCTGATGTTCAGTTTTGTCTTTTGGAGTTTAACAGTTAAATGTTCAATGGTTAAATCAAAGGTTGGTAGCTCAAATCTATCTACCCTGCAGTGGCAGGGAAGAAAATGCGAGTGATAAGCTTCTGTAATAATTATAGCCAAGCAAACCAAATGGGACAGTTCTTCTGCCTTCACTATGAGTTTGAAAAAATGACTAAATGACACCTAACAACATATGCTGAATGGGTTTTATATACACAGATCGCTCAACAGTTTCCAAGAAAATAAATGAGTTTTCAGTTAATATAAAGGGTCAATTACTAGTTACACCTTTTCAGATGTTGTTGCACTAATATACATATATAATTTTATTGGGGGCTCATACAACTCTTATCACAATCCATCCATCCATACATCGTGCAAAGCATATTTGTACATATTTTGCCATCATTGTTTTCAAAGCATTTTCTTTCTACTTGAGCCCTTGGTATCAGTACCTCATTCCTGCCCCCCTCCATCCCCTTCCCACCCTCCCTCATGAACCCTTGATAATTTATAAATTATTTTTTTCATCTCTTGCACTGTCCAGTCTCCCTTCACCCCCTTGTCTATTGTCCATTCCCCTGGGAGGGGGTTATAGATTTATAGATAGGTCATTGTGATCAGTTCCCCCTTGCTCCCCCGACCTTCCTCTTACCCTCCTGGTATGACTCCTCTCAATGTTGGTCCTGAGGAGTTTATCTTTCCTGTATTCCCTGTGTTTCCAGCTCTTATCTGTACGTACATGCTCTGGTCTAGCCAGATTTGTAACATAGAATTACGGTCATGATAGTGAGAGAGTGTGTGTGGGGTCAGGGGGAAGAAACATTAAAGAACCAGATGTTTATCTTCAAGCCTTTAAGACCCTAGATGCTATAGCTTTTGATAGCCAGACACCATCAACTTTCTTCACCACATTTGCTTATGTAAATTTTGTCTGCAATGATCATGTAACGCATCTCAGAGTGCCAGATTATTAGAACACAGTGTTCTTGTGTTGAGGGAGTACTTGCGTAGAGGTCCAATGTCCATCTGCTTCCTTAATAGTAAACCTACAAATAGATGTACATAGATCTATTTCCCCATCATCATCATCATATATAAATATATTTACATATGTACATGCCTGTATTTGACCTCTATAAATGCCCCTTGCCTCCTAGTTCTTTCCTGTATTCCTTTTACTTTCCTCTTGTGCCACTATGATACTCTGCCTTCATTTGGGTTCAGTAATTCCTCTCGGTTATATTACCCTTGATCAAGCCCTACCAGAACTCCTACACCCTCCTTGCCAACGATTTTTGGTCACTGTTCCCTTCACCCTGGGTTTGTTAACACTCACTTGCTTTCTCCTGCCTCCGCTTCTCCCATGTCCCCTGGAATTGTCATCCCGTTGTCCTCTCTTCTGGCTTATTTATCCCACTATCCCATCCAGATAGACACACAGAGACAATATGCACAAACACAAGACTGAGAACAACAAAGCAACAATAGAAAATAAAACAATAGCAACAACAACAATGCAGCCAACAACAAAAAAATAAGAAAAGCCTATAAGTAGTTCAAGGTCTATTTGTTGTCCATTACAAATGTTTTCCAGTCCAGTCTGATGAGGCGCCATGTCCTAGCCCCAGTCTACTTTTGGTATTCCCTGGAGACTTCATTGGCCTGCCCCCTTTGATGCTCTATTGCACACACTGAGCATCTCTCCTAGGTGTGGTGGGGTCAGAGTGGACACAATTCCCACCATCTGTATTTTCCAATGGTCTTAGTGTTGTCCCCCATGGTGCTATGGACTAGTGAGGAATGCTGTGTCTCATGGTGGGGCCGGCCCTATGGTCCTCTCTGTGCATTGGCTGCTCTGAGCAGGAATAATGTCCTCAGGGCTTGGGCCAGGATGTGCTTCCTTCTTTTTTCCTCCCCCCTCATTTGGTCCTGTGTGCTCCAATCAGACACGTCCCTCTCCTTGAGCTGTAGCTTCAGTGCTGTCCTCTGAAATGAATTCTTCTGGGGGGGGGGGCGGTAGTGGGGCTGTCCTCTTAGGTGATAATAGGGCTGGCTCCTCTCTATTGGTGCCCTGCTTCATGCTGGTGTGTTACATTCTTGTCTTGGACTACGGGGTTGAAGTCTGGTCCCCCTTTCCCTGTGGAGATGTAAACATCATCCTCCCTTTGGGTGAGTTAGTGCCCTGTTCCCCCAGCTACCCATGTCTTTTTCCTTCCTCCTTTTCAGTTGGCTACCATATGTATCCCTGAGTTTAGTCTGGCCCCTGCCATATTACCTGGACCTCACCCTAGGGACGTATGAATACAGTAGCTTCTTCCCTATGCCCCTTTTGGATTTTTTGAGCTTACCTTAGTGGAGTCCTGTTGTACTTGTCCTTTTGTGTTTGGCTTACTGCGCTTTGCATACTTTCCTCCAGTTCTTCCCATGCACCTATGTGCTTTATGTGTTCATCAATGCTTTTGAGGATGCGTAATACTCCATTGTGTGTATGTACCACAGTTTTTTTTTATGCATTCATCTGTTGATGGAAATTGGGTTGTTTCCAACTCCTTGCGATTGTGAACTGTGCCGCAATGAACATTGAAGCACAGATGTTTGGCCTTGGTTTGTTTCTTGTCTCTTCTGGGTACATGCCCAGTATGGGGATTGCTGGGTCATATGGTAGCTCAATCTTCATCTGTTTTAGATTTCACCAAACCGATTTCCATAATGGCTGTATATATCTACAGGTCCACCAGGAGTGGACAAGTTCCTATCTCTCCACAGCCCCTCCAACACTTGTTACTCTCTGATTTTTTGAACTAGGCTATCTTTGAGGGTGTGTGGCACTAATATTTTAATGGCAACTTGACATATTTGTGATGATGTAGGGGTGGAGCTCATACTGTCAATCAGATCACAGCTGATGATGTCCTCTTGAGGGTGTGGCTTTTTATGAAAGAGAAACTGAGAACTCTCTTTCTGCCCCTTTGCGTCCTCCTTACTGGACCTTTACAGGGACTCTGGATCTGCCTCCAGGGGGTGGCTCAATGAGGGCCGCTAACCTGGAAAGCTGTAGGGGAACTGCCATGTTTCCCTCGCCTTGGACCCACTTATCTCCACCTATCTCTGCACTTCCTGGCCTGTGATCGCCCTGCTTCCCTCTTCACCTTTCTGCATCATCTACCTGCAGCTACAGTGTCTGCAGAGAGGCAGCAGCAATGTGAGTCTGAGGAAGGCCAGGCTGGCAGCAGACCGACGGACTTGAGTTGCACTGGGCCAGAGTGCCTTCTTCTTGTCAAGTTGCTTCTTGATATAAAGATCTTTCTTGTACGTAAGTTAACATCACTAATGTTTCTCTAGACAACCCAGCCTAACGTAGAAGGGTATTACATTTTACTTCTTTCATTATGTAACCCTTACATGTATTTTTTTTTACTCTGAGTATTGAGGTAGTGTGCTCTGTAACTAAAATCTAAGATTGATAAGAAGAATCTATTCACTCTGTTTTCTAACGCATGAAATTCCCACATGTTCTTAGACTGTATATGAAAGTTTTCAACCAAGCAATCCAATTTTATCAGGAGTGAATGCATGCACTTCACTGCATCTTTATTAAGTATAGAAAATAAAGTATTACTACTGTCCACAAATTTGATTATATGCTAAAATGTTAGCAACATAATTAGTACCTAAGACCTATGTATTTTAATTGAGTTGACCAAAGCCATTTCACAGCTGAACAATAATTGAAACCGTAAACCAAAGAGACAAACACAATGAGCCTGATTTACAGAAGAATACCATGTTTATGGGGAACATGATTCAGAAGGACTTTTTTATTTAATTCTTGCACTTTTTGAGAGAATATAAGTCTTTGTGGCACTGTATTAATTTAAAGAGTTAGAGCTATTGAATTTCTGAACGATACCAAAGAGAAAATTCTTTGTGCAAACCCCAAAGAGGATTTGAAAATATCTCTGAAGATGAAATTGTATGTCCCTGGGACCTAATGGAAGAGCATGTCACCTAAACTCAAGCTCCTTATGTGACCCAGGGTGGAAAAATAAGTAAAATGCAATCATCAGATCTGACTTCCTACTAAGAATACTCTGTAATCTACATTTTACCACTTCTGGAAAAATAACAGACCATCATACTAATCTTTGCTAATCAGGTCGGGTGTGGAGGTATTATTAGTCCTTTGTCTAATTGTCAGTGCTAGGCCATTTGTTTTAGGAAAGGTCAGTGATGACAAAAGGTTTTGATTTCCCTTACTCATTGTCAAGATATTTACTGCAAAACAGCCCTTAAATAGAAATTTTAAGAGATTTACTTTGTCTACCCTCAAGAAGATAAGGCTTAGAGGAGTGATTTAATTTCAATCTGAAGTCAATTGTATGACACTGGATTTCAGTTCTACTGAGGTCACGACAAAACATGCAGAGCTGGAACAAGAACTGTGAGTGTAGGTCATACATTAGAAACAACTAGGATTTATGTGTAAGATAGTGACTCTTCTAAAAATATGTGATAAAATATGAAAATAATTATTTCCTTGGAAGATTGGAATGCTGTCTAGGCCAAAATAAGCATTGGTTAAGCAGTAATACTATTCTTTTGAAGTAGAATATGTGCAGAGCCTATACATATATCTATATAATCCTCGCCCTCATCCACAGTTCTTTATAATTATAATTGCATTTTATATGACTATACTTACTCGCCTATGCCAGGAAATTTCTAATACAGCTACTTGGCCAACAGATTGGAAGAAATCCATGTTTGTACCCATTGCAAAGAAGAATGCTCTAATTATAGAAACATTGATATCACAGGCAAATAAAATTTTGCTGAAGTTCATCCAACATGGTAGTAGCTATATATTTACAGAAAGCTGACAGAGATTGACTGAATTTGGAAGAAGTCATGTATCAAGGGATATCACTGCAAATGTCAGATTGATCTTGGTCAAAAGCAGAGAATACAAGAAAGATATTTACTTGTGTTTTATTGACTATGCCAAGGCATTCTGCTGTGCAGCTCATCCAAACTACGGGCAGCCTCGAGAAGACTGGGAATTCCAGAACACATAATTGTGCTCCTGCAGAATTTGTACCTGGATCAAGAGGCAGTTGTGTGAGCAGAACACGGGAATGCTGCATGGTTTAAAATCAGGAAAGGTGTGCATTCGGATTGCATCCTCTCACCATATTTACTCAATATTTATGCTGAACAGATAATCAAAGAAGCTGGACAGTATGAAGAAGAATGTGGCACCCAGATCGGAGGAAGGCTTATCAACAACCTGTAACAGTCAAATGACACAACCTTGCTTGTTGACAGTGAGGATTACTTGAGTCATTTGCTGATAAAAAATAAGGATTGTAGCCTCTAACTCAATGTAAAGAAGACCAAAAGTCTCACAACTAGGTAACATTATGATAAACAGAGAAAAGGTTGAAGCTGTCAAAGATTTTGTCTTGTTTGGTTCCACAATCAATACTCATGGAGGCAGCAGTCAAGAGATCAAGTGATACATTTCATTGGTTAAATGTGGTGCATAAGACCTCTTAGAGTATTGAAAAGCAAGGATTTAAACTTTGTGTACCAAGGTGCACTTGACCTAGTACATGGTATTTTCAATTGCTTTATGTTCACGTGAAAGCTGGACATTGAATAATGGAGACTCATGAAGAATCAATGCATTTGAATCGTGGTGCTGGTGAAGAATGTTAAAAATATCATGGACTGCCAAAAGGATAAACAAATCTTTCTTGGAAGAAGTACGTCCAGAGTGTTCCTTAGAGACAAGGAGAGTGTTTTTCTCAAGTACTTTTGGACATGTTGCCAGAACAGACCATTTCCAAGATCACCATGCTTGGTAGAGGCTCAGCAAGAGTGGAGGCCGCCAGTGAGATGGATTACTACCATGACTGCCATGATGGCCTCAAGCATAGGACCAATTGTGATGATGGCTCACTCTGGGCAGAGTTTTGTTCTATTAGGTATTAGGTTGCTATGAGCCATAACTGATCTGATGGCACCTAATAAAAACAACAATGTACTTAAAAAACTGTAAATCTGTGAAGAAAACAAAAATCTGCACAACTAGACCAATAAGCACCATCATGGTAAATAGTTAAAAAAGGCAGAGATTGTCAAGGATTTCATTTTATCTGAATCCACAATCAATGTCCATGGAAGCAGCAATCAAGAAATCTAACAACATATTGATCTCCTGTAAAATAGCACTTTAAATTGGGTGTTGTTGTTTTTTTTAAGGAAAAAGGAAACAAACAAAGATATCACTTTGGAGACCAAGTTGAATCTGACCCAGGTCATAGTGTTGTCAGTTGTCTCATAAACCTGCAATAGCTGGACAATGAATAAGGAAGTATGAAGAATTGAAGCCCTGGAGTTACTGTTGTTGGTGAAGAATATTGACTATATGTTGGACTGCCAGAATGAATAAATCTGTCTCAGAAGTACAGTCAGACTGCCCCTTAAAAAGCTGGGATGATAAGACTTTTCCCTCACTTAGTTTGGACATGCTACCAGGAGGAACTAGTTTCTGCAGGAGATCAACATGCTTAATTAAGTAGATGATCAGGAAAAAGAAGAGCCCTCCAGGAGATGGATTGGCACAGTGCCTGAAGCAAGGGTCACAAAGGTAGCAGTGATTGGAAGACAGTACAGAATCCGGCAGTGTTCCGTATGATGTACACCAGCTCCCTCTGACTCCCAATGGACTTGTGGCACTTAAAAACAATAGCAATTGATCATTGGGAACAATATAGCACTTTTGAAGTCAAAATTTTCATCTTGCGATTACAAATGAAGCATTGATTATCAATAAAGCCTGAACCTGTAAACTGGTATTAGTACAAGTTTGTGAATGAATGTGTTGATGTGTGTGTTAACAGCATAAATTTTAGAAAATCGTGTTCCACATAGGCAAACAGATGAAAAAAACTATCAACAAGTCTTCAGTTGAATTAACGGGAAAACTTGTAGGGGAATAAAGGGCATGATGATCATCGGGGGATTTTAAAAAGTTCGTGAACAAATAAAATTAATGTAAAATATGCTTGCACAATCCTTTGAAGCCCCTCTGTATACAGAAATTATTGTTTTATGAATGAATCAGTCAAAACCCCAAACCAAATTCCCTGTCATTGAGACAATTTAAACTCATAGCAACCCCAAAGGACAGGATAGAACTGCCCCTGTGAGTTTCCAAGACTGTAACTCTTCCTCTTTGAGGGAGTAGAAAAACTTTTCTTTCTCCCACAGTGGGGCTGGTGGTTTCCAACTGCTGCCCTTGCGGTTAATAGCCGAATGCCTAGCCACTAGACTTCCAGGGCTTCCTACATGAATCACTAGCATTTAATTTAGTGCATTTCTAATGGAATCAAATTTTAATCTGGAAGGCTCTAATGATTCATTCCTCAATAAGTTTAAATGTTTACTGTTTTGCAAAAACTAATAAATGATCTTATGTCTTTATAAGATGCTAAATGTGATTTTTTTTAAAATTTCAATTTCCTCAATGACTGACTCTGGAAGACAGTCTGAAAGGCAAATTCATTTAGTTTTGTCTATTGACAATTGCACTGCTGATATTTTATCTTCAATTGTAAGAACAAAAACATTTCCTTTCAAAACTTACATGATAAAATTGAGCTCAATTACTGTATTAAAACACCAGCAGAATGTGTTTGCCATAGCCATGCTGTCATGCATATTTAGCCATTTGAGTTTCTTAAGCAAAAACTTAAAAAAATTTTTTTGAGGTAGTTTTTACTAGGTAATTAATGAACCAATGTTATTAAATAGCAAATTCTAAAATTTATAACCCATATCTTTAAAAATTGCTGACAATATCTCTATAAAATCATCACTTTTGTGGGACATTATCCAATGCTGTCTTGAAAGATTCTGCAATTTTTTTGCTTTATCATAGAAATGTTAATTAAACAAAATGTGAAGCTGTGTTTCCTTTTTTTCTTAAAGTTTTATTGACATATAATTCACATAACATAAAATTAAATAGTTTGGTCATATTAAGAAGAGTTGTGCAATCACCACCACAATAAATTTTAGAACACTTTCTTCTTTCTTATACTCATTGTTACACCCATTCTCCCTCAACCTCCCCTGCCATGCCCCTCATTAATTATTAATTTAGTTATTGTCTCTATAGATTTAACCTGGGTTCAGATACAGAAAATCAATACAAAACAAAATCAAGAAACAAACAAGAACAGTAAAACAACAATGACAAGACAAAAAGAGAAAAGGCTTCAATGTAAAAGAAAACAGAAAATGTTAAAATAAACAAATCGAAATTGGGTCAAAAGGGAGATCCAATGATAATGTGTTTTGTTTTAGACTAACTCCATCTGTGACAGCCAGTTTGACAGTGGTCTCTGTCTGATAGCAGGCCGTTCACCTTGCTGGGCTTTGTTCAGAGGGATTCACAGGAGGCTTCATCCACAAGGACGCATGCAAATAGATTTAGGGCTTTTACCATTATCTGTAGTCATCTGCAAACTCAGTGTTCACAGTTTATACTCGGATACCATTCCCTCTCTTGTATTGGATTTTATTATTTACAATCATTGTATCACACAGGCTAATGGACTTCGTTGATGCCTCACTTAGACGACTGCTTGTTTTAAGATACGCTTTTAACACCCAGACACTCTTCTTTCTGGTAGAGGTTTGTTCACCACACTTTGGTGCAGCACCCATATCTTCAGTGATATCTTCATGAGGGTGAGCACAGAGAAGGGCATGGCATAAGAACTAATTGTTCTTAGCTTAATGTTACAATTAATTGTGAGCCCCAAATCCATTCAGATTTATATTGCTTCTTCAGAGACATCATTATGAACGTGCTGAATAAGCTTACCAACTCTCTCCGTGGGGTATAAGGTATTTCTAATGATAGCTTCAGTAATTTAAATGACTGAATTTTCCAACAAATGATCTTTGAACTAAGTGTAAGCTTTTGTTTCTTGATGTGTTTTGTTTTTGCCATTGGTTTGTTGTTGTTTTGTTACATATTGTTGCTTGGTTTTGCTCTGTCTTGTTTTTGTGCATGTTATTATCTCCGCAGGTCTGTCTAAATAGGATAGGCTGGATGAACAATCTGTAGGAGAAAACAATGGGACCGACAGTTCCAGGGGGACATGGGATAGGGAGAGGTGGGGGAAAGGAATTGGTGTTAATAAACCCAGGGTAAAGGGAACAACAAGTGATCCAAATTGGTGGTGAGGTGGGTGTGGGAGGCCTGGTAGGGCATGGTCAAGGGTAATGTAACAAAGAGGAATTGCTGAAACCCTGGTGGGGACTGAACATGATAGTGGGACAGGAGGAAAGTCAGGGAAATAGAGGAAAGAGCAAGGAGGCAAAGTGCATTTATAGAGGTATAGATAAAGACATGTACATATGCAAATATATTTATATATGAGAATGTGGAAATACATCTATGTGCATCTATTTATAGGTTTAGTATTAAAGTAGCAGAAGGATATTGGGCCTCCACTCAAGTACTCCCTCAATGCAAGAATACTTTCTTCAATTAAACTGGCATTCTATGATGCTCACTTTCCCGACACAACTGCTGAAGACAAAGCGGGTGAATAAGCAAATGTGGTGAAGAAAGCTGATGGTGCCCGGCTATCAAAAGATATAGCGTTCGGGGTCTTAAAAGCTTGTAGGTAAACAAGCGGCCATGTAGTTCAGAAGCAACAAAGCCCACATGGAAGAAGCACATCAGCCGTTGGGATCACGAGGCGTCGAAGGGATCAGGTATCAGGCATTATCAGAACAAAAAATCTTACCCTAGTGAATGGGGGGTGGGGGTGTACGGAGTGGAGACCCAAAGCCCATTTGTTGGCCACTGGAGATCCCTTTGCAGAGGGGTCTCAGGAGACTAGCCAGTCAGGGTACAATATAGCAATGATGAAACATACAACTTTCCTCTAGTTCCTCAATGCTTCCTCCTCCCTCCCCCGGCCCCCCATCATGATCCGAATCCTACCTTGCAAGTCTGGCTAGACCAAAGGATGTAAACTGGTACAGATAGGAACTAGAAATGCAGGGAATACAGGGTGGATGATCCCTTCAGGACCAGTGGTGTGAGTAGCGATACTGGGAGCACAGAGGGAAAGTAGGTTGGAAAGTGGGAACCGATTACAAGGATCTACTTGTGACCTCCTCCCTGGGGGATGGACAACAGAAAAGTGGGTGAAGGGAGACGTCAGACAGGGCAAGATATGACAAAATAATAATTTATTTATTATCAAGGGTTCATGAGGGAGGGGGGGAGCGGGGATGGAGGGGGAAAATGGGGACCTGATGCGAGGCAAGTGGAGAGCAAATGTTTTGAGAATGATGAGGGCAAAGAATGTACAAATGTGCTTTACACAATTGATGTATGTATGGATTTTGATGAGAGTTGTATGAGCCCCTGATAAATCGATTAAAAAATAAAGAACACCTTTGTGTAATGCCTCAAATTCCCAGGAGATATTATGAGTGCATTATGCAATTCCTGAATGTGTTCAAAGAGCTAAAAATATTGCTTGAACAATTGCTGTTAATTTCAGCAGAACTGGAAAGGGTTTTCTTTTTCAAAGATGAACATAGTAGACTGTTTTTAATAGCTCAACCAGAAAGACTGTTTTCTATTTGACCTACCTCTAAAAGAATGGGGTCCTACTCCGACAGTGAAAATTTGCTTAAAGATAAATCACACAGCCAATAAGCAAAGAATATTGCAAGTGAGAATGCCAATCAAGATGCAGCATGGAAGTAATATTGTTTTATTGTTTAATTTTTCATTAGTATTTTAAAACCCTTCCTTATAACTAATGTAGTTTTATATACTTCTTTTCTTTTAATTGTTATCATTTACATTTTAACTGTGTGAATTAACAAACCACCTTTTAGTAGATTGTTTTTTAAATACTTAAAATAGTCATTATAGCACCGAATCGGTTGTTGATGCATCTGAATCCCACCAACTAGAGGAAGGTCCCAAGTCAATTCTCAGAGGGCAGCCCTTGCTCTCTCCATGAATAAGCAGGAGCATTGTCAGGATGGAAAAGGAAAAACAGAAAAACCCACCTCATTAAAACTATCCAGCTTTTTCTGAACAATACAAATTTTTTTTCTTCTAAAAACCTTATATTAAGTCCCCATGATTGTCCTGTCTCATTTGAGAAAATTTATGGATAACACTCTCTTGAAATCCCAAGCACAACATAGCTTTCTGAGGTGACCTCTCTGCCTTGAATTTCATTGGCCCAGCAGTTCCCCCCAAAGCCATTCTGTTGATTGGAGTTTGTGAGGACACATTGAGGAGACTCAGAAACATTTATCAATGAGAGAATTTCTCTGCAGCCATCCCCTACTGGCAGAGACATGTTTAGACACATTTTGGTTGTAAGAAACACACATATGTAGGACTGGAATGCTAGTAGTAGTCTTTTTGGACTTAATATAAATAATATTATTTGTTAGATATATGCATGAATATAAGTATCATTCAAAAATAAGCAGAATTGAAAAATTATGAATTTTGGCGGGGGGGGGGGATAATTAATCAAGAAAGTAGATGAGCTCTTCTCTGAACTGTAATATCAGACAAAGTTACTGAGTAGGTTTTTGTAGATTTTCTATGCCTGGGGACATTTAGTCTCAAAAACCCACTGGGGTCCCTGTGAGTTAGCATTGACCGGATGGCAGGGAATTTGGAGTTTGCCTGATTGTTCTACTTATATAGTTACTGCAGTATCTGCAACATACATATTCATAGCTAACCCCATCTCATAGTGTCTGCTTCTTCTCATGTGGTTTGATATATAAGTTGAATGATACTATATGTGCATGGTTACTTTCCAGATTTAAATTTGTGCATGGAGCCAATCCAAATCCTCTAAGGAATTCCAGAGCTCTAAGAAACATTGTTTGTGGAGTTCCAGGCAAACCCTCAAAGGCGATATAAATATCTACATCCATACTGTTGTTTTTTATGTCAATATTTAAATATCCTATTATTCTTGAACTGTTAATATATATACGTTAGAATAAAAGTGTAGTTAGCTTGAGCGAGATAATGGGTATTTGTGTGAGGAAAGACAAAGCTAGAAGCTCAGGAAATTATAACCCTACCTCTGACCTGGAAAGGTCATCTCAAACAACCAGGAATGGTGATCTGATTTTAGATGTTTCCCCTCAGGACCATTATCAATTCATGTACAATACACTCCAGGTCCTGTGGCTACATGACAGCATCTCTGTATCCTCAATGCCACCGAGTGGACACTGCTTCCTAGGAACCCGAGAGGACAGAGCGGAACTGCCCCTACGGGCTTCTGAGACTGACGCTTTACAGGAGTAGAAAGCCTCATCTTTCTCTCAGAACAACTGGTGGTTTTGAACTGCTGACCTTGTACTAAGCAGCTGAATGCATAACCCATGACCCGTGGAAGGAAAAGGCTCCTCAGCTTATTTATTTATTGTGTTTTGGAGAGAGAAGCACATAAAGAAAGGAACAACAATCTTTTATTCCAGAGCAGGAATGAACAAGAGCAGTTGTTCATAACATATAAATTACTTTTATAGTCTTTAGGGGTGTCAGTTCATTTCCTATATCAGAATATTTGAAAAAAAAAAAAACCTATACTGATTAGTACTTCAAGAAACGTGCTTGTCCCGTAGCTGAGCTTAAATTCGGTGCAGACGACTGCAGTTTCAATGACAGTCCAATTCCATTTTGAGTCTTGGTGCGGGTTCAGCCTCCATTGAGCATCTCTCTGCTCATTAACCTGCGATGTGGATAGCGGGGCGCGCATGCAAAGTATCTCTGAAAATGGGTTGCTACCATTCTCCCCACCAGTCCAGGGAGGGCCAGGCTGTCCCTCAGGGACCATGAGAAAGACCGAAATCAGTCCTGTAAACTCTTCTGTCTAGCAGAATGCATGTGTCCCAGTCACAGTGCCACCCACGCCTATGATGTGCCCTGCTGCCAAGCATGCTTCTGTTGGACTGTTTTCTTTGCCCTCCTCTGTCCTGTGTAAGCTTCCCGATCCCCATAAATCCGTGGCCATCATGATGGCATCGCTTATTCAGATGAATGGTCTTTGATTTTGACTCATCTTTGTCCATTTCAGGACGCAATAAATGTTCTCAATTAGTTATATTTGTGATTTTGGTTTCTGTTCTGTCTCCTATGACAGTCTAAAAACAAAATGATTTAAATATCATTGTCATTAGTGGGAGAGGTAGTTTGAAGTTGCATTCATCTTGGGCAATAATTTGAGCTTTGATTTATGTATATTGTTCATATGCACAGAAATGCTAGCCCTCTTGGTTTTCAGGAGAGGTTTCCAATTGTTGGTGAGACCTTGGACCCGTTGAGGCTTTACTGTGGGGACTACCACTGCTGATGTTCCATGACGGAAACGGATTACCAAACAGTTCTCAGGTGAAGGAAAACAAAATTTCCCCCATTTCCTAAGGAAATATTGAGAAATTAAATTTCTTTGAGAGCAAAAGAGAAAATGAATACTAATTGTTGAAAATTGTTCTTTTAAACTCCATTCTTTTCAAACTAAAGGCTTTATAAAAAGATGCACACCATTCCGCTGCCTTGAATCCTCTTCCACATACTGTTCCTTGTCAAAAATCTGACCTCAATTTCAGGTGTAGATTAAAAATAAATTCCTCTATGAAATTTTTCTGACACTCACTAAGCAAAAATAAGGTATTTTTTCCTTCTTGTTTTTTCAAGATTTCTGATTGAGTTCAAGTAAAGTTAGACATATCCAAGAATATGGCTGTGAATTAAGCCAAACCAGAAATCAAACCCACTGCCCTCTTGTACGTGGTGCCTAATAGTGACTCCTCTGTGGGTTTCCAAGACTGTAACTGTTTAGTGGAGTAGAAAGCCCAGCCTATAGAAGTCCACTCTGTAACATGGTCTGACCTTACAGCTCGTGGGAGAGCTCTGTCTACTTTCTGGTGGTTTCCGACTGCTACACCATGCAGATCACTTACCCGCTACACCACTAGGGCTCCTGCAGATTAACCAGGTATGTTTATGGACACATTTTAGGCAGGAAGGAAAGGTTTTGTTGGTTGTTGTTGATGTTTTTCCCCGAGTCTGGCCAAGAACTTCATGGACAGGAAATCCTGTGTTCAGTCTAAGATAGTGATCCCTCTGAGCCCGGTGAAAAGAGGACTTATAAGCAGGGGAGGAAGGTAAAATTTAAAGGAAGATGTTATGTTTTTGAGACCAGGAGATGGTCCCTGGTAGGCTAGTCAGTTATGTGTTGCTCTGCTAACTGAAAGGGTGTCAGTTCAAAACTGCCATACGAGACACAGAAGAAAGAGGAGGCTTTCTCCTCTGGAAAAAAGTAGTCTTAGAAATGCACAGGGGCAGTTATGTCCTGTCCTATGGGATCACTGTGAATTGGAATTGGCGGCAATGATCTGAGTTGTTTGAATTAAGAAGGTGACAGTGTGTGGGAAATGAAGGAGGAGCTATTGCATTTTTCCTCTTACAATCGGGGAGTATGAGGCATTTGGGTGTAAAGCGGATGATTTTTAAAGTTAAAATTGTTTTAGGGGAAACTCTCACTCTCTAAATGCCATTGCGTCAAATTTGACTCCCTCCGATTGAGGAGAAACAACCATCACCACAACACTCACTGCCCTCACGTCAGTTGCAACTCATGCTGACCTTATAGTATAGGGTAGAACTGCCTCTGTGGGTCGCTGAGACGATGGTTTTAAACTGCACCTTGCTGTTAACAGCTCGAAGCATTGCCACTATGCCACCACTCCCAAGGGAATACAAGGACCCCCAAATTCAAAGATATTTTATAGAAACCTCTTTACTAAATCTTAGGGACCACTGGTGCACTGCTAACTGTAAGGTCATCAGTTGGATCCCGCCGACAGCTTTGTTAGGCACAGAAAGCTCAAGGCAGGAAGATGGGGTGAAGGGAAGCAAATGAACGAACAAAGGATTTTTCCTATACACAGAACAAGAAAAACAGCCGTTCTGATGCTGGTAGAATGCGATAGGCAGATGTGGGTAAAGATGCAAGATGAGGTCAGTGTGTTTAACTGACCTCCAGAGAGGAGAAACCTGAAAACCTGTAACCAAGGGTCTAAAACCTCCCAAATCGCGGCAGGTGGGGCATTTCAGGTTCCCTGATTCTGCCCACTGGTGTACTGTGCCCTTCTCCTTTCCAATAAAGAGCTGTTTGCTCGATTGCACGTTCTCTTTCCTTGAATTCTTCTGAAGGGGACAAGAACAGAGAAGGGAGAATCTCAGATGGAAGCTTCCTCCACGTTTGCAGGATTTACAGCTTTGGAAGCCCAAGGAGGCAGTTCTCTTCTGCCCTGTTGGCTCACTCTAAGTCAGAATAGACCTGATGTCAGTATGTTGGTTTATTTGCTTGTTTACTTTTAACCAAATCTTAAACAGAACAAAGGCAATAAAGAGAGAAATCACCCAGACGAGGGAGACCAGCAGCATGAGGCCATAAAGGTGTCCAAAGCATTCACAGCCATGTAACTGATTGCAGTTTTGTATAAATACAATTTATAAAGAAACATTCACCGCAGCCTTATTTTTTTCATTTTTGTCTATTTATTTCAAGTCTTATTGACTTATAATTCATATCTCATACACTTCAATGGTCAAGCATATTAAAGAGCATCACCCCCAATCAGTTTTAGAACCTTTCCTTCATTCTTGTGTTATTAGTGCCCATCCAACCTTCTCTGTTATAAGCCTAAGAAACAATTTAATCTAGTTGCCATCGCTATATATTTACCTATTTTAAGTTTCATATAAAGAAAATTATTTAGGTTATAAAAAACTGAAACAACAACAAAAATAGCAAGTATAACAGAATGCAACCAAATGCCCTCAATCTAAAAGATTTTTGAATGAAATGAAAATTAGAACAAGTT
Organism: Tenrec ecaudatus; assembly: GCF_050624435.1. NCBI lineage: Eukaryota > Metazoa > Chordata > Mammalia > Afrosoricida > Tenrecidae > Tenrec > Tenrec ecaudatus. Next base: position 96,603,942 of record NC_134536.1, read on the forward strand.
GCGATCATTCATTAAGTCTTTAAGCAGGGCAAAGACAATTCATCCAGATGAGGAAGACCATCAGCTGAGGCCACAGTAGTGTCCAAGAACTCATGGAAACGTGGCCATTTGCATAGGGGCTGGAGCTCCAGGGAATGGTCACCAAAGCAGGACTGACGCAGACTGATACATTACCGTTGCAGGCGGGGCTGCAGAATTGGGAACGAAACCGTGGTCATGATGCATACACTTTGCTGGAGAGAAAAGCTTACAAGATTGGTTGAGGGACTTCTGATCAAAACAGTTAGAATATGACTCATTTCTACTCTAGTACCTCAAATTCCATCAGAGGGCCATCCAAGTAAATCCCTATGGATAGACTGCTCCTCCCTGGACTGATTAGGAGAGTGGCAATAATCCATTTTCTGATGTACTCTGCCTAAGGGCAAGGCTATTCACATTGCTAGTTAATGGCCAGAAAGAATTCAACGGAATCTTAATCTACATGAAGACTTTTGGGGACCCAAACTCAAAATCGGTAGAGACATCCTATACATAGATGCTGAGAGACAGAAAAAGAAACCAAAAACAATCTGCGAGACATCATTTATCTTGCATTGGGTGGCTTTTGGACCAGGATGCAGTGCTGTTTCCAGTGATGGTACTGAACTGGAAAGTTTCCAACAGGAGAGTCATTCTGGGGTCTTTTTGTATAATTTAAATTAAGTAGGTTCTCAAAACTCCTTACATCATAAGACTAACCAACCCAATACTCATTGTTAGGGATATGCTATTCTGATATAGAAGAACAAACATATATTTCTTGGAAAAGTATAACCAGGATGCTCCGTAGAAGCGAGGCTGACAAGACTTCTCCTTACATACTTTGGACATGTTATCAGAAGAGTTCAGTCCCCGCAAAAGGACACCATATTTGGTAAAGCAGAGGGTGACCGAAAAAGAGGGAGATTGTCAATGAACTGGATTAACACAGTGGCTTTAACCATGAGTTGAGACACAGCACTGATTGTGAGCATAGTGTAGGCCTGGACAGTGTTTTGTACTATGGTATGTAGGGCTGTTATGAGTCAGAATGGCTCCTAAGAACAGTAATTCCGAAATGGGGAAGAACGAATACCTCTCGATGCGCCTTGAGAGGTCACATCCTCTTAGCTCTTAACTCTTCCCTTTCAACTACAACTGACCCTGGAGCAATGTGGTTGTTAAGAGCACTACACTTCACAAAATAAAAAATCTGTGAACAACCTTAATTCTCCAAAAACTCAACTACTAGTAGCTTACTGTTGACTGATAGCCTCACCAATAACATTTAAAAACTCAATCTGCATATCTTTCATGTTATATGAATTATACTGCACCCACAGGGCAGCTGCATGTGCAGGATCAACTAACGAGGCGTGGGTTTCATGGCTGCTAGTATGCCTGAAGTGATGGTTGCATGAATCCCCTTTTCACTTTCAGTGGTGGTTCTGCGGCTGTATTTGCGTGTCTTCAAGTGATAGGCAGCCACAGCTGCAGAACAATCTATTATACACATCAAGCAGTTCAACTTTTACTTGCAATTGCATGACGTTTTTCTGCTTCTTGGGAGCATGTGCAGCAACAATCACCTCACATGCAGGCAAAAGCTAGATAATGAAGACCATAGAAAACTTGATGCATTTGCCTCACAGTGCTGGGTGAACGCACAGGGGAGAGCAAAAAGGAAGACCAGATTTGTCTCGGAAGAAGTACGGTCAGGCTGTTTCTTGAAAGCAAGAATGACAAGACTTCATCCCGTGTACTTTGCACATGTTATCAGGTGGAACTAGTCTCCGGAGAAGGACGTTATTTTTGGTAAAAAGAGGAAGCTCCTCAAAGAGATGATTGGCACAGTGGCTGCAACAGTGGGCTCCGACCTAAGGATTGTGAGGAGGGTGTGGCCCCAGGGAGTACTTCAGTTCATCGCAAAGACCGTGGTGGTCGTGGGAACTGAGGAGCAGCCCTGAGACCAGGAGAAGAGCAGCAGGCTGGCTCCTTGCCCCACAGCCTGTGACGGAGAGGGTAAGGGCCTCAGAGACACTTGAACGTCCCCTCGCCCCTTCGTGGTGGGTATTGTCTGTGAGTTCCGTGAGGTTGTTGAAATGAGTTACCAAATCCGGCAGAAAAGTAAAGCTGATGTTTATGAATAATTGGTGTAAGAATAGGGAACAGAAGGATGGAGGGTTGAGGCATGTCTGATCTTTCCCTTGTGGCAATCTGGACACCAAAGGAGATTAAATATGGCCCCCACGCCCTATACTCACTTGTCAAATGTTTCACCAACTTATGATTACTAAGCAATCATAAAATTATATAGCATATAATACTAAAACATTAAATAATAGTAAAATTCTATACATCCATATACCATACTAAAAAATAAAAACCTATTCTCCATTGCCTGTTGAATAGGCATTTGACAGCTAAAGCAACATGGGCAGTTCAAACTTGCCATAATCTCCGTGGAAGAAAATTGCCACTTGTCCAGCATGTTTCTGAGAGTATACAACGTCTCAGAAACTTTGCATCAGGTTATCATGTATCAAAATGGGCTCGGTGGCAATGGCTTTTCCAGTGGAGACATTAGAGTTGCTTCTAGAATTTGGGGTATACTATGAATGACAATTTCAGCAGTTTAAAACCACCAGCCACTCTCAGGAAGAAAAATGAGGTGTTCTCCTCCTATAAAGATTTGCAATCTTCGTTGTTATGAATGACAGTGTTATGATCATTCTTGTTTATGGTTTTTATGGTGATATGTTTTCTGCTGGTAGTGAGTATATAACATGTAAACATTCTGTGTCAAAGGTTAGGTGCTTTTAATTTTATTTTTAAAAAATTAGCCCAGTTTTCCCCAATCTTGTATATTCCTACTTGCAATGCTTGAGAGCTGTGTATTGTGGACAGCTCATGGCATCACCTGATTCAATAGTGTCTCTCATCGATTCTGTTTGTTCTTATCACCCTATAAATTCCCATGCTTGAGGGGGAGGGACCTTTCCCCATTATAGTTTATACTTTATGAGATTTGCTGATATAACCCTAGTATTTGGTAAATACGTGTTCAATGTACTATGACATTTTTGATCAAGTACCATGAAATGAGAAATTATGAAAATAAAAATTATATAAGAAACTTTATAAGTGGAACATTTCCAATAAATTATAGAATATTTTATACTTTATTATTAGTCACTTGTGTTTGAGATGAAACATCTGGATATTCATTAGTGTCAACAACGCTTTTTGGAAAGAAGTTAAATATGTAGCAGCATGCTCTTCTATTGTGCTTTGTGTGTACAAATATTTTTATTGTATTAAGTGAAGTCAGAATTTCTCCAAAAGATAGCAGAAAAATATGAAATACCACTGCAATGAAGATATAGCAGTATTGGTACTTTTATGTAATGGATACGTCATTTCCTGTGAGTGATATGCAAGAGCAATATAGTTTAAGCATGTAGAATTTAAGTGATCGCTGTTTGGCAGTGTTTGCTTTGTGAATTGCTGCTATATCCTATTACCGTCACAGAAAATACCCCAACTGAAATGTACAAACCTTCACATCTTGGTCCACAGCATGTAATATTTTGCCAAATCGCGTATTTTTTTTATCCCTCTGGTAGTAGAGCAGGGAGGTAGTAGATAAATGTCAGTTTGCACATGTGAAAGAAAGATTAATTTTGTAAAAGAAGAATTCAAGGGCTGTTGTGGATCCCATCAATCACTATGGTCTCTGCTGATGCCAGAGTCTGAAAAAGAAACTAGACAATATAGGATGCTATAGGAGACACATTTTCAGTGTCAGGAGAGTAAATTAAAAAGCATGAACACTGAGCCAACTTAAATTTAATATTCTATTAGCTATTTCCAAAGAGGAAGAATTAAAAGGGAAATTTGATAAAGGAAGAAAATAAATTCCATCTTGTGGAAAACACTTGTCCATACTTTTGAATAAACTCTCCTAATCATTAAGAATACTTAATTATGCTCACGTGCAACCTGTACGTAGACAAAGAGGCAGTCATCCGAACAGGACAAATGGCTGCAGTGTGGTTTAAATCAGGAAAGGTGAGTATCATATGTGTTTTCACCATACTTAGTCAATCTGGATGCTGAGCAAATAATCTGAGACACTGGATTTTTTTGAAGAAGAATGTAGCATCCAGATTGGGGGAAGACTGATTAATCCTCTGCCTTCTGCAGATGGCACAACCTTGCTTGTTGAAAGCCAAGAGGATTTGAGGAATTAACTAATGAAGATCAAAGATATTGACCTTCAAAAATGATTATACTGCAACAGAAATAAAACAAACATCTTCACCACTGGACCTATAAGCAACATCATGATAAACAGGAAAAACTGAAGCAGTTAAGGATTTCATTTTATTTGGATCGGCAATCAATGTCCGTATGCACAGTAGTCAAGAAACCATGTGATGTATTGCATTGGACAATGCTTCAAAATACATTTCTTTTCATCATTTTACGGGGGACTCTTACAACTCTTGTTACAAACTATACATCAATTGTATCCCACATATTCATACACATATTCCATTGTTCTTTTCTAGACATTTACTTTCAGTTGAGATCAGCCTTTGGGATCAGCTCCTCTATTTTTCCTTCTCCCATCTGCTCATGGCCTCCTCGTAGATTCCTCTTTTTTCCCCCTCTTCCACCTGCTTGTGGCCTCGTGGTAGATTGGAGATTGTTAATTATTTTCAAGTCTCACACCGACCACTGTCTCCCTTCCCCTCTGGTTTCTGTTTTTCTTCCCCCTGGATGGGGGTGTGTGGTTATGAGCCATTCATTGTGATCGGTGCTCCCCTCCCTCCCCATCTCTCCCCTCTTCCCCCTACCCTTTTGGTATTTCTATTCCCATTCCTGTTCCTGCGTTCCATGTGTTGTGAGTTTAATCTCTAGTTTATACCTATGTACATGCTCCTGTCTAGTGTCTAGTCTAGATTGGGAAGCAGCACTGAGGTCGTGATAGTGGGCGGTGAGATGGCCTCCAGGGAACAGAGGTATATTGGGGGACCCATTAGTGCTCTACTGCACCCTGAATGACTCCCTCCCTCCCTGCGACCCCTCTAATGGGGGATGTTCCATTGTCCATAGATGGGCTTTGGGTCTCCGCTCAGGAAGGTAGAGGGGGAAAAAGGAGGTGGGGACAAGGGTGTGGTGAGCAGATGGTGTCATGGACAGGGGAACAACTAGGGAAGTGGAACCAGCATCTAGGAGAGGTGGGAGATCCTGTGAGTACTACAGCAACATCAAGCTGGTGGGAAAGGAAACACTAAGAGGTGGAAGAAGGGGGGGAAGTGATGGCGGGGCAGGAGGAGGCCAAAAGAAACAGAGGCAAGTTCTAGGGGGCAAAGGAATAGATAGGGAGATTAACAGAGGTGTGCTCTTATGCAAATACATTAATCCATAACAATAGTAGTACTGGCCTATGTACATATATTTATAAGGCAATACACTGAGGCTGCAGACAGGCCTTGGGCCTCAGCGCATACCTTCCCTCAATACAAGAACACTTTGTTCTAACAAATTGGCATTCTGTGATGCTCACTCCCCCCCACCCCCCGGGCCACCCCCCTCACCACACACAAAATTGCTGAAGACAAAATGGGTGCGTAAGCAGATGTGAAGACAGAGGATGGTGCCTGTCTATTAAAAGATATAGTGTCTAGGGTCTTAAAGGCTTGAAGTTAAACAAGTGGTCATCCAACAGTGAAGCAACAAACCCACATGGAGGAAGCACACCAGCCAGTGTGATCTTGAGGTGTCACATTTTTAATGTCATTTTGAAGGCAGAGGTGTGTCTGACTCAAGCCACGGTATGTTCCAGTGTCTTCTGCACGTGAAAGCAGGACCGCCAATAAGGAAGAATAAGGAGCAATTGATGCTGTTGCATTATGGTGTTAGAGAGGAATATTGCATTTTCTGTCGACTGCCAGAAGATTGAGCTGCTCTGTTTCCAAAGAAGCACATCAGAACGCTCATAAGGAGAGGACACAATGAGGCTTCACCCACGAATTTTTGACATGTGAGGAGCAGGAAGTGGTCCCTGGAAAAGACCTTATACCGCCCTTGGTAGAGGGTCAGCCAAAGGGGAGCCCCTCCGTGAGATGAATTGGCACAGTGAGGGCAACAGTGGGATCAGCTGACACCTGCTGGGCGGGACTTCTCACTGGGCAGTGCTTTGTTGCACATAGAGTCCTGGGAGCCACCTGGAAAGGAACTCCCAGCCACAGCAGCTATCACCTTTGAAATAGAATGACATATGTGTCACCAGAAGTATGATACAAAACACAGCTATAAATACTGCCTAGGATAGCACTGATTCTAATTTTCATAAATGATATTCATAAAGGATCTTACTGTCTGCCTCCTCCAAAATGTAGCAGATCAGACCTAAAGGTCATTCTCTAATTTTTAAGAAATAGCTGTTCTCTTTCTAAAATTAAGAGAAATTAGGAAAATAAATTCCTTTTGCAAGGAGATACAGGAATTCTTTCAAATTAAATATGTAAATTGGCATGTCCTTTCTCTCCCTTTCTAGACAAGCTTTAGAAAAGGAAAACTAGAGCTAGATTCTGTATTGCTTATTAACAGCATGGCATCTTAATTTTTATGTAGAATACGTTGCCTGCCAACTCCATGCCTAACATATATATATATTACAGTTTTACATATGAAGCCAAGTGTTATACAAGCTTTGAAATAAACCAGAGTAGTTTAAGTGTCCTAAGAAACACTCTTACTAAATATTTGTATGTTTTAAGAAGGAATAATTCAAATCTAGTAAGAGATTAGGAAAGAAGCCGACCTTAATGGTGCTTATGAACTAGGCATTGGGCTACTAACTGCAAGCCTGGCCTTTCAAACCCATCGGTCATTCCACGGGAGAAAGATGAGAATGTTTGCTTCCATAACAAATTATAGTCTTGGCAGCCGGATGGAATTCTACTCTGTCCTACAGTGTTTCTATGATGGAATTCTACTCTGTCCTACAGTGTTTCTATGATGGAATTCTACTCTGTCCTACAGTGTTTCTATGATGGAATTCTACTCTGTCCTACAGTGTTTCTATGATGGAATTCTACTCTGTCCTACAGTGTTTCTATGATGGAATTCTACTGTGTCCTTCAGAATTGACTCAACAGTAGTGGGTAAGAGATTAGGACTTACTTCCCAGGAAACAGCACTTTAAATGAAACTTGAGGGGTATTCAGTTCAAAGGTATACTAGGTAGCAAAGAAGAAGCTCCAAGTCCCCAAAGCAAGAGCGGTGGGCATTTTCAGGAACACCAAGTAAATTGACCCTGCAAAGAGCCAGATGGATAAATGACAAAAAACTTCCAGCAGCACTTTAAGTTCTTGCAATCACTCACATGGTCCTCTGAACACCACGCACTATCCCACAGACATATAAATCTCAAAACATCAATTAGAAATATGATATGAAGTGAAGATTTTATAGGGAAAGAATTTCTACCAAACTAGTCAAACAAAGAATTCATGGTATTTCCCAATAGACAACGATGGGCTTGCCACTATAGCTCACCTCTACTAGTTTCCACAACCGTCTCTATCCCACTGCCTATGTTACCTCTGCCCACCCTTCGGGGTCAAGTTTCCTGTAGGTTAGAGAGCCCCGACAACATCACTCAACACCAAGGTCCTTCATGAATTGCTTATTTGTCATCTGCAGCTGAACTCAACCTTGGCTCTCCAATATGCTTACCATTTGTCTGTTAGTTTGCAACACTGTGGTGCTTCCATATCCAATTCCCAAAGGGTCATCTGCAGTGAAGAGTTTCAGCAGTTTCCAGAAGAAGAACAGACTATGGATAAGGAGCAGGCCGTACACTTCAGAGGAATTAGCACCAAAAGCCTTATGGACAAAATGAAAACCTCCTGTTAAGATACAGAGCATTGTCAGGGACAGAGCCACAAGATGAGCCCCTCAGTAAGAAGGCACTCAAACCGTGACTGAGGAAGAGCTGCCGCCTCAAAGGAGAGTTGACCACGATGATGGGGATGGAGTAAGGACGGTCGGAGTCAGCCTTTGGGACCATCCTTTGCTGACTCAACCTGAGAAGGAACAGCTGCAAACATCAATTTGCATTTGGGACAGGGAATGTACAAATTTTGAATCTAGGAAAACTGGAAGTTGTGAAAAATGAAATGAAACACATAAAATTCATCATTCTAGGTATTAGTGAGCTGAAATGCTCTGGAATTGGCCATTTTGAGTCAGAAAACCATATGGTTTACTATGCTGGGAATGAAACCATCAAGAAGAGGGGCATTGCATTAGTCATCCAAAGGGAATTCTCAAGATCTATCTTGAAGAACAGTCCTGTCTGTAATAGGAATATATCTATGAGCATTCAAGGCAACCGAACCAAACATTATTCAGATTTATGCGTTAACCACAACAGTTTGTGATACGGGACTTGAAGAATTCCAGTAGCGTTTTCAGTCTGAAATCGATCAAGCATGAAATGAAGATGTATCGAACCTTGTTGGAAATGACGAGGAAGGGATAGTCGTTGGAAATGTGGCCTTGGTGATAGAAAATGGGAGATCTCGTGATAGAATTTTGCCAAAACAAGGGCTTGTTCATAGCAAATACCTATTTTTAGCAGCACAAAAGGGGACATGCAGAGTTCTCCAATAGGAATGCAAGGAAATCAAATTGATTACATCTGTGGGAGGAGACAATAGTGACGCTCAAAATCAGCAGCTAAATCCAGACTAGGGGCTGAGTGTTGGTCAGTCTGTCTATTATTCTATATAACTTCAGGTTAAAGCTGGAGAATTTTTTCCTGATCTGTTCATTTAATAATTGTGGACTTAGAACGTGTGGTAGGTAGGATTTAAACCTAACCCCCTGCCCTCCAGTTGATTCAGACAAATAGTCAGTAATCCTTTAGGCCAAAGTAGAACTGCTCCCTAGGGTTTCTGACATAGTAAATCTTTGCAGGAGCAAATGGCCCAATCGTCTTCCTAAGAAGCAGCTCGTAGACTTGAACCACAAATTTTGTGGCTTGATTCACAGCACCAGCAGGACTCCTTAGTAGTAACTATCCTTGTATGTATTCAAATGTGTCTACTTATTTGGTGTGAAATTAAATGAATTATGTTAGGTAGTGCAATGGCTTTCATAAAGAAAATAGGGTATGTTATGTCCTCCGTTGGCGAATGTATTCATTTTCAAATTCGAGAGTCACAAAGGAATACTATGGGTTATTCATCTTATGACCTTGGCCTTGAATGTTGACAAAGGCCACTATGTGATGAGCTATCATTTGTTTGGAATATTCGTCCACTGCTATCACTTTCTTGTTCCAAACTTCAGCATAAAATGTCACATTATTGATGTGGCATTATCAAGTTTCATCATGATTGACCTGATGTCACATAGTTTTGTAACATAACTGGTTGCTGTCAATCAAGTACACTCACAAAAAACCCTTTTCAAGCACAAGAGAACAATCTGTGCCAGTGAAGAGCCATCTGGCACACTTTCGCTTTAACAATAAACCCTGTGGTTATTTTAAAAGCAATAACATTTAAACATGAATTTCTTCTGTATTAAAACTTTTTTTTCTTTATCTCTGGAATTCTCGACATTTTGACAGTTCTGTGGGGTAGGTGAAAATGTTGAGTACGTTTTCTTTACATGGAAATTTTAATGAATGTGGGGGGCCCCCAGGGGGCAGGCTGTCCAAAGCCTCAGGAGGATGCATGGCCCTTCCCAGAAAAGGCCAGCCTGGGTCTTGACAGGAAGAGCAGGAGTAAGCCGGGATATGGAGACTGATGCAGAGATTCTTTGGTTAAGGTCCTTCCGTTTTCCTCTGGAAAACTAGAAAGATGAAAAAGTGAGAAGAATGCAACTAAGTATGAAGAAGCAAAGCCATATTTCAGAGTGGCCATGCCACACAGCAGTTTGTAAAACTGAACTTCTGTCCTGAAGAGACTGCTTTCTGCCTGAGGTGTCAGGGGAACATCTTTCTGAAGTTGCTTTCGTGACTTCTGAAATGCCACTCCTGCTGCTGCTACCACTTGGTTGAAAGGTTACTTTGGTGCCTCTGAATCTCACTTGTCAGTCTCCACAGTACTCGGAGAGAAGGCCCGCAGAGCAGTGGATAAAGCAGTGTGGTGGAAGACGCAGTGTCAGCTACCAGGTCCTCAAACTTCCTTCTCTAGAGAAAGAGGGAGTATTTTGTCACGATGGTTCGGTTGGAGGAACTTCTCGGTGTCTATGAAATCACACACAACGACTTCCTTTTGAATCTCTCTGCTGCTCTTCGTTTGATATTTTTTCTTGTTAAGCATCCTGCTGCAGTTGACAGTCTCCTACATTTTCCTTTCATCTCTTCTTGTAATGCTCTGCACCCTGAAGAGCAAGTCTTTCCTCCCAACATCAGCCTCGTGTTTATCTTGGCTTCCTTGCTCTTGAAATTGCATCCAGCTTCATGACTTAAATGATCTTTTCCTACTCATTAAGATAGTAGTATCCCTAGTGGCTCATGGTGATGAACTGGGCTGAGAGGTGCCAGGTCTGCAGTTTGAAACCACCAGGTGATCTGGGAGATCCAGGGGCGCTTCCACTCTGTCCTGTAGGGCCACTGGGAGTCTGAATTGACTCAGCTGCAGTGAGGTTTTTCTTGAAACTTTAAGGACTCCTGAAGAAGAAGTTTTAAGGCAGGATAGAAAAAAGAAGATGAATTGGAAAGCCTGACAATATATACCCAGATTTAAATACTCACTCCAATGCAAGAATCTCTTGATTGCTGTCTCTAACATTCATTTCAGCTTTATCTTCTTGTCTAAACATTGGATGCTTCTGAGACTGTTCTGCTACTTTTGAAAGTATGTTTCAGGATAGCAACTAGTTACATACCCGATTTTCTCTATTTTAATCTGAATTTACTCATCTTTTCATAAGTCTCACTTTTTAGTTTGTAAATTAGGTGATTAAGGTCATTTTGAAATTAATTTAACACATTTAAATGTGTGCTGTTTTTCTAGGATTTTTATGCTTTAAATATATTTTCTGTTTACTTGTTCCCTTTTCCACCTTTCCAAATATTTTGTTGCTTTAAAATAATTCCAGACATACTTCTTAATAAAATTTATATTCCATTTCTCCTTACTTTAATCATACTGTATAAACTTGAGTATAAGCCAGCCCCAAATTTTCAAACTAATTTTGAAAATTTCAGGTCAGTTTATGCGCGAGTATATATGGTAATTAATTTCATGTTCTTCATCACATATAACTGACCTACTTTCCTTTGAAGTACTTTTTGAAAGCAACCTTACTAGAATTCTACCCACGTGTCTTATATAAAAATTGGCCTCACCATTTTAATAGGCAAAGTATTCTAGTTTGCTTAAGATATTTTCTTCACAAAATTGTATTAACAATTTATTGACCTATAATTCACATATCATACAAGTCAATGACTGAAATATATTTTAAAAGAGTTGTGTAATAATCACCACAATCAATTTCAGGGCATTTTCTTCATTCTTGTATTCCTTTGTCTTAGCTCTCTGTATTCCTCTAGGAGCCCAGGTGATATAGTGGTGACAAGTTGGGCTGTGATCTGAAAGTCAGCAGTTCAAAACCACCAGCTACTCTGGGAAGAATATGGGGCTTTCTACTCTGAATAGTTATAATCTCAGGAAATCACAGGGGAAGTTCTACCCTGTCCTATAGGGTTGCTATGAGTCAGCATCCACTTGATGGCAATGAGTTGTAAAGTATTCCCCCAAGGTCTCCTGCCATAACTCCAAAAAACTATTAATCTAATTACTGTCTCCAAAGCTTTATCTATCCTGGATTTTTCACAATGAAGAGAAAACATAAAATCAAGCCAAATAGTATTAACAAAATGAAATATAGAAAAACATCAAATTTTTAAAAATGCAGCAAATATTAAAAACTAGAATAAATTTAAAGTGGGTCAAAAGACAAATCAGATGATAAGGTGCTAAATTTTTACCTGAATACATCTACATTAATCCACTATGCCAGTGAACTCTGTCTGATAACCAGGCTCTTTATATCCCTTGTCAATAGTTAGAGGGAATTCATCAGAGGCTTAATCCATGTGTGGATGCTGCCAATGGCTTACACTGCCATCCAGAGCCAACTGCAAATGGAGCGTTCAGCATTTAACGTCTACTGCATCTCCCTCCCCTGGTCATCAATGTCATTATTTACTAACCTTGGATTACTTAGGCTGGTGTGTTTCTTCGGTGTAGACTTAACTGGTACCTAACTTAGATGACTGCTTCTTATAAGACACTTCTTCAAGACTCTAGGCACTATTCCTTCTGATGGCCAGGAGCCATCTGATTTCTTCACACTTTGCTATAACATTAATATCTCCAGTGATCTTTTCATGAGGACAAATACTTAGTATGGCCACATCATAAGAATTAATTGTTCTTAAATTATGGCTTAAAATTAAGTGTGAGCTAAAAATCCATTCATATATCTATGGTTTCATATGTCCCTGGTCTACTTTAGAGATATCATTATTCTTTTATTGGGGAGTATTATTAATAATAATCTTGGTTCATATAGTAATCTATTAATAATATCATTGATATAGCCAGTGTTATATAATTTAAAATATAACCTAATTAAAAAATTTTAATTTATATAATTTAAAATATTTTTGAGGAACAGATAAAGGCATAGGGCATCTTTTTAGACTAAAATACATGGATTATTGACTTGTAGAGATTAAATAATTAAGTGAATGCACAGTATTTACACAAGCAATGAGGGTTGGAGATAGGACAAAATTTCAGTCACACTCATCACTGATGCAGAACTATGCCTGCTGGTTTAACACATGTAATAAAAAAAGCAAAGAGAACTTGAAAATAGCAAATATATGGTCATCTTAAATTGCCAATTTTTAGGAACCCTTTAAACAAGACATATTTGAGCCAAAGTACCATGACTTACCAATCCACATCCTTTGGATAGTAGTCATCTGCTTCTTCTTACACTAGAGTGTTTTAACCTTAAATCCAAAGGAATATTTCAGTTCTTTTAATCTGCTACAGTTGTGTCTAAGGTTAAGTGGGGACCTAACTTGGAACCTTCTCGTGTGGCCCATGAAGGATGGTGTGCACCTTAAAAGGACAAAGTCTGAGTCCTGGTTGTTTGTGGCTCATGATCTAGGGCACCATGAGCTGCATAGAAACGAAATAGAGTGTCTGAACAGGAACACAATGCAGGGCATAGTCGCCCATCGGAGGGCTCTTTATTGGTAATGTTAAGCATTTTACCCAGGACAAGTTGCCCTCCTGGTTATCCACCAATGGAAGTGGAAATCACGTTAGAAGGTTGCGTGACCTGAAAACAGCTGCCGGCCTTCGTCTTGGTGTTCATCCTTGTAACAGGCCTCTTACAGCATTTAGTCTTTTGTAATTGGCTCGCTTCATTCAATATCACGATTTCCAGGTCCATCCATGTCATAGGTGCTTCATATTTTCATCACTGTTTGTCAGGGATGCATACAATTACCTTGTGAGTGTTCGGGCTGTTCCAGCTTCTTGGGATTGAGAACTGTGCTGTGATGAACATGGAAGACGACGTGTCTGTTCGTGTTCTGTTCTTACTGCTTTGAGGCGTATACACAGTAAACTTATTGCTGGATCATACGGGATTTCTATTCCCTGTTGTGTTAAGTAACACCATAGCAATTTCCACAATGACCATACAGGATTTTTTTCTTTCATCTGCATATCAAATGCTATTTTGCTTTTTAAAACGATAATAGATTGCATGTATTTTCGCATGTTTCCTTAGGAGAAAAAGCTGAAGGAACAAATACATCCTCAAGAATTCCCCTTGCTCAGACTTTTGGTTTCAAGCCGCCTACACTATTTGAAGCATTCCTAACCCTCTGCCCCGTGGGAAGCCAGACTCTCAAATGCTTCCATTACTTGAAGAACAGCAGCCAGGGAAGCTCTTCTGCTCCTGCCATGAAGCAAGAACTCCCAACTCTTGCCTTCGCCCCATAGCTAGGTTCTTAAAAGTGGGTCAAGAGAATCCAGTTTTTAAAATCGGTGTTAATGCCTGTGCTGTGTGGGTAGGGTTACTTATCTCAGTGAAGACTTGACTTTGTGGCTTGAAAAATCCTGACGTACGTAGAGAGGAAAGGGACTCACTTACCTTTTTACTTCCAACATCCTCACCAGGTGTAGAATCAAAAAGTCAGACGTATCCCATCTTTTTAGAAAATGTCATATTGAGCTTCCCTTTTGGTTCACATTATTGTATAAATGTTAGTACCTTGCTTACACATGTTTTTGTTTTGTTCTTCTGTAGGCTGAACTCGAACCATCTGCCCCTGGATTGATAGTAATTAGGCACTATCCTGTAGGACAGAGTAGAACTGAGCCAGAGTAGAAGTGTTCCCAGGCGGTAAATCTTGATAGAAACCAAATGCATCCCCTTTTGCTCCACGCAATTGTGGCTTCTAATCACTGAACTTTTGATTAGCAGCTGAGTGCGTCACACACGGCAACCCAAGGACTCCATCGAGATCTAAAACACTGCCTTTGAGTTACTTCCAATTCACAGTGACCCAAATCACCTTCCTGGGACGGCGAGTCTCTCAGGAGCGGCTAGCCGCATACTTTTCTGCAGAGGAGTTTGTGGGCTTGACCCACCAAGCTTGTGGTTACGAGTCTAACGCCTACCCAGCAGCGCCATCAGGATTTCTTATAAATTGTATTTGAGTACACCATAATTCTATGTAAATTTCACAGCCCAAATGTGACATAGTCAGACGGAGAGGAAATTGTTGATGATAAAGCTTGTGATGATGAACCATTTGACATCACGTTGCCGTTCAAGAGTATTCTGTTCTGTTGTAAGAGACGTGCTCCTTTCCCCTGAGGCCGTCTATGGTTCAGTCCATCCTTAGCAGTGGCAAGTTGTTGGGCAAGCAATTGTCTGGTTGTGTACAATTAGACGGGTTGGGAGTGATAAAGTCGAGGATCAAGGACAAAGAAGACCCTCGGGTGGATTGACATAATGTTCACAACAATGGGTACCAACAAACAACAATCATGAGCATGCTACAGGTTCTATCTATAAAGGCTTCCTTCTGCTCACATGAGGTCACTGTCAGTTGGAACTGGCTAGATGGTGCCTAACAACGTGTGTGTGTGTGTGTATTCTAGGCAATGCAGTTACCTCGTGGCCAACATAATGTAAGGAAGGTGTGCAATGCTGAGTAAAATAGAAGATAAAAGGCAAACCACTGCAAACAGATTCCACATTCAGTTTATAACAAGTAGTTCAGCAATCATGGAATATTTTAATCAGTATTTGCATGTGATATTATATTTTCTAGAAGCCAATAAATTAAAGACTAAGAATTGGAAAGAAAGAGATAAATTATATAGCACAGTTTCCCCCTTGGATATAGGAAAGTTGATTATAGAAACATTTTCACCATTGTGACTGTTTAGTGTGGTTTCAGACTTTGATATGAAAAATAGCATATTAAAAAATGGTCTTAGTTTTTTTTTTTTACCAGGTTCCCTTCACTGTAATGCAATCTCACCATTGGAGGACGCCGTGCCTCTGAATCAGTGGCTATTTATGCCACAGAAAAGTTAAGAACTACTTTTCTAAACACTGACGTTATACAGGTTTCGATTTTGTATTTTATTTTGCACATTTGAGCTCCCTCTCTCTGCTTAAAGAGAGAGCAATTAGATCATCCCCATCAGCAACAGACTCCCCACTCCACTCCCCTCTCCTAATCCCCTTTTAAAGAAGATACATTTTTAATGAATAACATTAAAGAGATTTCTTTTTAGCCTTTTCTTAGGGGTGAGCACCACAAGTCTTGAGGATAATACTACTTGTGTGGCATAATGTAGCACAAGTACATCACAAGCAGAGGTGACCTGAGGCCACTCTAATGTAGCACAAGTACATCACAAGCAGAGGTGACCTTAGGCCACTCTTGAATAGTCCAAGGGATGAGAAGATCCAGCTGTGAGACCTTCTCAAGCCCTTGGGCATCAGAAACTTTGTACCTAGCTCCTACCACATACCTTGACACAAAACTAAATTGATTTTGTTGGGCTTTCCATCCATTTTTCTCTGCTCAAAGACGCACTGTATAACATAAAGAAAAATCAAAAGGCAAGTTTCCTTCATACCGAATATTATGTTTGTTTGTGCAGACAATGGCCTCCCTTGGAAAGTTGAGAGATGACATGATTATCCCCTTGTCTTAATCGTCTTTTGAGGAGAGACCCGGGAACATGATGTTAATGGTCTCTGGCCAGAAGCACCATGAAAGAATTTGTCAGGATTCAGATGTAAGACTATTTTGGGGGGCTGGTACAGGTGTCACATGGGAAACAGCCTCAAAGGTCCCATGGAAAAAAGTCACACCATATTGGACATTGACTTTTAAAGAAGTAGTACAAAAAACAGAGAGGAAAGAAAAGATGATTTTTTAAAGAAGCAGGTGGCATCCCTAAGGGTGGCTTGGCTCTCATTTGAGAGGACAGTGTTTTCATATCCATTTTTCAAATGGTGAGAGATGGGAAGGTGAGCATCTCAGCGTGCCAGACTATTTGAACAGTGTTCTTCTTTTGAGGGAGTTCTCGAGTGGAGGCCCAATGTCCATCTGCTTCCTTAATACTAAACCTATAAATAGATGTACTTAGATCTATTTCCCCCATCGTCACACACACACACACACACACACACACACACACACACACGCACACGCGCCTGTATTTAGATCCCTATAAATGCCCTTTGCCTCCTAGTCCTTTCCTCTATTTCTTTTTACTCTCCTTTTGTCCCTCTACCATGTTCAGCCTTCATTTGGGTTTCAGTAATTCCCTCGGTTACATTGCCCTTGATCAAGCCCTACCAGACTTCCTACACCCTCCTCGCCATCGATTTTCAGTCACTTGTTGTTCCCTTGTCCCTGGGTTTCTTAACACCCACTTCCTTTCCCTCACCTCCCCTTCTCCCATGTCCCCCCGGAACTGTCATCTCATTGTTCTCTCTTCTGGCTTGTTTATCCCGCCTATCCCATCCAGATAGGCAGGCAGCGACAACAATATGCACAAACACATGTCTGAGCACAACAAAGTAACAATAGAAAATAAAACAATAGCTACAACAACAAAGCCAACGACAAAATTAAGAAAAGCCTATAAATAATTCAAGGTCTATTTGTTTTCCTTTACCAGTGTTTTCCCGTCAAGTCAGATGGGGCCCCACGCCCTGACTCCACAGTCTAGTTTTGGTACTCCCTGGGGACTTCATTGCTTTGCTCCCCTTGCTGCTCTGTTGCATGCCTCCAGCGTCTTGCTTCGGTGTGGTGGGGTCAGGGCACACCCAATTCCCGCTGTGTCTCCAGTGTAATCCCCCATGGTGCTATGGGTCAGTGAGGAAAGACATGTCTTGTGGTGGGGCCGGCCCTGTGGTCCTCTCTGTGCATTGGCTGCTCTGAGCAGAAATATTGTCCTCAAGGTTTGGTGGGCTAGGATGTGCTTCACTCTTTTTCCCTCCCTCCTCATTTGCTCCTGTGTGCTCTGATCTGACAGGTCCCTCTCCTTGAGCTATAGCTTCAGTGCTGTCCTCTGAAATGTATTTTTCCGGGGGTGGGGGTGTTGGAGTGGGAGTGCTGTCCACTTAGTTGGTGATGGGGCTGGCCACCTCCAGGGTGATGTTTAAGCTTCAAGTTCATTCATAATTGATCTGATTTTACATATGGAGCCTTTTTCCTTAGAATTTTAAAAGAAATGCTCCTGCCATATACTTAGGAATAACATGCATAACATGCAGTGGGAACAAAAATGCTGTTCATTGCTATTAACCAGATTCTGATTCATGGGGTAAATCTTATATTAAAGATTAGAATTGCTCTAGAGGGATTTCTTGTCTATATTCCTTTTAAAAATCATTTTATTAGGGTCTTGTCTATATTCTAAATAGAAGCTGATTACCAGGCTTTTCCATCCACTGTCCTTGATGGGTCCAAATGGCCATGTAGTAAATGAGTGGTAAATTGTGGACCTCAGACTACTGACGAGTTACCCTCTGGCTGTGCTTAACGGGGCTTTTACATGTTAGGGACAGTGAGAAAAGAATTGTTTTTGTGGAAAGACAGCGTTAAAGTTTCAGTTTTGTCCTTTTGCAACTATCACTTCTTTCCCACATATTTACCCTTATCAATAGGTTGAAATGTCAAGAAAAAATATTAAACACATCTGTAAACATTTATATATCCTGGTGGCATAGGGGTTAAATATTGAAACTGCTAAGTGAACCTTTTTCCCAGCGCACAATCACACAATGCGTCTGATGCTCAGACTTTGAGGTAGGAAAGACCCTCCTTTGAAAATTTTTTGGGAAACTGTATCCCACCCAAGCACAGCACAATGATGTAAACTGGGGAGATGGAGCAGAGCAAGCAAACAACAGGCTTTACTATAAAAGTGATTAGTAAACGATGCTTTGAAATGTACCTCATTCACAGAAGAATCAGAACCCAGAGATATAAAAAAGTGATCCTCAAAATTTCAAATTAAGAGGAGAGAAGAGAGGAGAGGGGAGGGGTTTTCAGGGAGGAGGGAGAGGAGGAGATAGGAAGGCCCTCATTTGGAAAACCCAATGAGAATTTCCAGTTTCATTTTCCATGAGATCTAAACTCTGGTCAGGGGGTGGGTGGGTGCTGGTAAAGGAGGAAAAGTAGCCTTGAAAGAGGGGTTCCAAGGCATTGGAGCACATGGGCTCACTTCACACAACTACAGAACAGTGCAGATTGTAGGCCCAGTCTATAGAAACTTCAGAAATAAGCAAAACTAATTAATGGAGGTAAAGGTCACCATGATAGTAAACTTTGAGAAGTATGCTGGAGTAATTAT
Organism: Tenrec ecaudatus; assembly: GCF_050624435.1. NCBI lineage: Eukaryota > Metazoa > Chordata > Mammalia > Afrosoricida > Tenrecidae > Tenrec > Tenrec ecaudatus. Next base: position 96,622,925 of record NC_134536.1, read on the forward strand.
CACCAAGATTTATGAGGGAGACATTTGAAATTGGAGCAAGATTCTATTTATTGATCACGGAGGTGGTGTAGGTACGTTCATTGAGTAAAACGCTGGTAAGCAGAGCATTTGTGCTGACAATTTTCTGTATTATATTCTACTTAAGGAAAAAAAGACAATAGTTTTTTTTCCATTTATTGAGGTAACCAATTAAAAAATATTGTGGTAAAAGAGTTTCCATTCACGATAACCATGAAACAATAAAATAAGTATGAAACAATAAAATACGTATGAAGAAAGCTAAAGTCATAACAAGTTCTTGAAGCTCTACTGGAGAAGATAAAATTACCTCGCTGCATAAATAAAGAAAACATGAATAAATATACATACTCATAGTTTTCTTAGATGGAGATGACACAGCGATGGTCTTGTATTAACTTTCTTGGTTATGTTTTCTTTCCCAAATCAAATGCTCATTAATTCTGCAGAGCAAAAACTCATGACTTGTATTTTTCTGGGGTGGATTTCTGTGACTCTGATTTCCTTAGGAAAGCAGTTCCCTGAGTTTTAGAATATAGGCCTTACATTTCAGAATATTTGATGTGCCTTATATAGCTAAAATTCTAAAATAATTTTATGTAAAGTGGATATTCCCCTATTAGAACCTTCTATCTGGTTGAAGATAAGAATTACATATTAATATACATTTGATTTGGCCACATGCATTATGCTATTGCTTAGAAAATTGAGTATTTTCCCATGATTTATGGTAAAAATGTCATAAATATGTATAAGTTGGGTATAAGATGTACAGGCATTTCCCAAGAACAGCCAGGTAGATGTCAGGAAATGTTAAACCCATCCGTGATATATGCCATGGCTAATCTCTTTTGGAGGTGTTTCATCAAGGACACACATATGTTTACTCCCTGACTGCGAATTGAAAAAAAAAAAAAGAAAGGAGTCGAGGAAATCAAGTTCTTCTGGTATCTATCAGCAATCAATATAAAGCTTAAGCCTTTCAATTATATAATTTCCCCTTGGTTATTTAATGATAATTTCATTGTTCTATAACTTTAATCATGTGAATAAAGCCCATAGTGGTGTGGCCAAAATGATGTTGATAAATTATGATAAGCAGAATGCTTTCATGGAGAGTATTTTTGTAAGGAAAAGAAAATCCATAGAAATGAACCTATAAAACAGAGTAAGAATTGTGATTTATAAATACAGAGTTTTTATAATTAGCTCATTTTACTTGCCTCAAAGAAATAGAAGATCACCACGGTGGCTTTTCATTCCTTCTCATTTCACAGCAAAAGTACAATTGCCTAGTATTTCAAATTTGCCACGAACTAGAAGAACAGCTAACTCCAAAGCAGTTCCTCCCCAGTCTCTTCTGATTCACGGGCTCCTCATGTGCTACCGAGTAGGGTCCTGGTGGTGCTGTGGTTACGCGTTAGCCTGTGGCCTGCAGGTCAGCAGTTTGAAACCACTAGCCAGCTCCAAGGTGAAACGGCAGAACTTTCTACTCCAATATATGAGTTGCCATCAACTCGATGGCATTAACGTTTTTTGGTTTTAACCTTTTAGAAGCAGAACATTGGTGTTGCTTCCAAGATGTCTCTGGGGAGATTTGAACCAACTACCTTTCAAGAGTGGGTGCGAACTTAGCCCTTTCTACCATTCCATCATCACCTGTGTTTGCCTCCAAATGACCTATGACTTCAGAATGCCAGCAGTGTCTTGCTGTTCTTGACACTTCTCAGATGCAGGGCGGTGCACAGTATCCAGGTGCTCTCGATAAGGCAGAAGCAACAGGACCAGGTGCCGCATCACTTAAGTGACTAAAGTTTCACAGAAATTATAACTCACCTGCTCAATTAGCATTGTTTTGACTTCAATACAAACTTGGACTTCCCATGAACCAGCGATGGTCTTCATCTCTTGATGTGCTGCCATCTCGTTCCACCTGCTTCTTGGCTACAAAATGGTGGTGTGCATGCTTCACTCTCTCAACATTCCTGATCTTCTCAGTGACGGCATTCTGATCATGTTTATTTCTGCCTCTCTGAGGGGAAAGGCCTTTCTTGTAATGCTTGCCAATTATTAGGGTGTAAATATGCCTCCGCACCACCAGTTTAAGCTACCAATGTGACATATAAAGTGGGGATAGAAAGAGATGTATACAATTGGCCTCCTATGCTCATATGATCTAACTCCAGAGCAAGATTTTTGCTGTTGAAGAAAAAATTTAAAAATGCAAATGATTGCTTTCCCTGCTTCTTTTCATTCTATCAAAAAACACCAATAGTGTGTACTAATGATGGATTACAAAAAATCCCCTTGCTTTTAATTCCTGGAGATTCCATGTGTCAGAATAGAAGGATGCTCCATAGTGGTTTGGGGGGATGATTTTTCAGGATTTTGAGGCTTCTTTTCAGGAGCCTCTGGATGGATTCAAGCTTGCAACTTGCTTGTAAGCAGCAGAGCTCATGAACGAAGCGCCCCTCCCGCAGACTGCTATAAGAAACAGGCCAGTCCTTTATGTCTGGCCTTCTGCTGCGATTCCTTCTCTTCTGCCTCTCTGTTCTCCTCCCTCTTCCCTTTCTCATACTTCACCTATTCTCTAAATTTTGGTGTAAAGAGAGTATTTGAGTGGCGTAATCTGTGACCTCACTCAAAAGTGTTGGTTGTCTGTGCGCCCTGTTTAGAAGCATGGCATTTCTTACCACGGCGACATGGCAACCCTATTGGACGGAGCAGAATTGTTCCGTGGGTGTTCCAAGACTGCTACTCTTTACAGGAACAGACAGCTTCGTCTGTGTCCTGTGGAATGACTGATGAGTTCAAATAGTCTACTTAGGGGTTCACGTTCCTGTACTTGACCCAGAGCTCCTTTTCAATGCACCAGAGAAGTTTATTGTTCACCCAGAGTCCATTACCAAAAGTGAACATTTAAAAATGGATTAAAATATATCACCTAGTTTCCCTACCACTTTTAAATAAATGGCATCTTGCCAAATTTTTCTCTCAGGATAGGAAAGACGTTATAGGCAAATAATAATGGAGCAAAGTTCAGAGTCCTGACAGTAATTACACATTACCATCCCTTTCCTCTTGGCTTCTCTCTCTGCTGTATCTATACTTTTTCAGACCTTAGAGCAAGAACAGAATGAGAAAGAAATATCAGTGAAGCATATCTATAATTAATTTCTTTGTTGACATACATTTTTCTCTTAATCCACATGCTCCAGCCTTAGGGGAAAATGCTAGTGTTGAATTTGCTTTTCCTTGTGATCTTCTCAGTGGCAGGTTCATAAAGGCATTATTATAATTTTATTTTATCAAGTCAATTAAAGGATATGTTTATCACTCACCTCAGGCTACTTTTTTAAACTTTGGTTTTGTTTTGGATTTACTTATACCAGCATTTCTCAATTCAGACATAACAGACCATATCAGTAATTAAAAAGACTGAAAGGGTGGTTATTGTTAGATATCTACTTCCTTAGTTTATAATTATTTTGAGCTGATATCTCTCTAGTTTGCTGTTCTGAGTGGATATATTTTAGATATATTCTACTTACTATCATGTTTGCCCTGGCAATGCATGGCCTCGCCTCTGGTGATTGGCTGCTGGATCTTCATATTATCATCTTCTCTATCTCCCAATAGTTAAACTTTATGCTCTTTTGCAACTTAGAAGCCTAAGGACTCAGATAATCCTGTGTTCAACACCAACCACCAGTGTGCAGACCCCTGATTTAGGTGCAGGAGGTGTATTCTTCCACAGATTTTCAAACGGGAGGGACTGTGGCAAGTTTTACAAAGAGGTGAAATTGGATGCGGTGATGATGCTTCTGCGAGGTTCTGTGCCAGTGATGCTGGTGCTGACATCAGCCAGCATGTCCTTGCAACATGATCGTGATGCTTTTCTGTCACAGTGCAGGTCCTGGTCTGCTCTGTTATTACAGAGTAGGCTCTCTAACATTGTTTAAGTGAGCTCAGTTTTTGCCTCCATCAACCAAAAGCGATTTCTCTCATGTAACCAAGTGCTCCAATGAACTATATCCCAATTATATCTTCACTGTTACGGCATTACTAAACTGTGTTATCTCCATCAATTTGGTTATAATGAACTTATCATCCATTCATACCTCCCAGGAATTATTTCATTTTACTGTGCATCCTTATGACATTGATGCTCTAAAGGAATGCCTTAAAGCAAAACACCAAATAAGCAAACACATCCAAACTACGAGTATATTCTCTATGATTTGTTAGTTAATTTTTTAAACTGAAATTTAACATACATTATAATAGATTAAAATAAAACTTTGCTGATTAGTTTTAACTGGAGGCTAAATTCATTGGACATTATATCCAAGTTTAACGTTAAACACACCAGCATGGCAAAGAACTTGCTAGGTATGGGAGATTTACTGCTTCAATGACTTGGTTCTTAATCTTTTCTGTTTCCACGTCCTTTGACATGGAGCTGTGTAATATTCTCAAGTGTGATTTTGGACTTGGCCATATGACCGAGGACATATGAATTCAAGCAGAAATTTGGAATGCACTTGCAGTCACCACAGCGTGGCTGAGTGCCAACTAGAGAACGATACACATGAACTAGTGACTCACCCTCCTGTCCATCTTAGCCAAGGCTCGTCAAGAACGACCAACTCATGGCTGAATGCAAGCATGTGGGCAAATCTCACTGACATACGAGTGAACTCAAATAAATCCAATCAAAATCACTGAATTGTAGACTTCTGAGTTAAATTATTGCTTACATTTTTGTTGCATACTATTTTGGGATCAGTAAATGATAAATATCTGATGCATACAGGATATAAATGGGTCACATCGCTAGGGATAGAATAAGAAGGGACAATTTCTTTGACGTAAGCTATACTGTGTATCTTAACCCATTTGTTCAGAGCAGAGGTAAAGACACACTTTCTGTGTGGTTGATTCCTATAGAAAGAGGCTTCATAGCATTAATAAATTAAATCTGATTAATATCTTCCCTGTATTCTGCATGCAGTGGACTGGAACTTGGGACCCAGAGCATTCTGTGAGTCTGGGGAGAGTTACGCTGAATTGGGAACCAGCTATACTTCCATTGATGCAGAGATAAAGCATGTGTGTTCCCCTATTGGAGCTATTTTTAATACTTTCCAAGGGTACTCCATGGAAAAATGATAGCACCTAAGCTGAGAGACTCTGGAGTACATTCCCCCCAATCAGCATACTACTGAAAGTGGCAGTCCGAGGAGAGTCCAATCCCTGTGTTGAAAGAAGAACCTCAGAATGTGTTTAGTGGGGATCTCTGAAGAATCCTTGGAAACAGTCATGAGCAAGGAGTCATCCAGAAATGCATTCTTGATTTGGAATGTTATTTTAGGGCAGTACGTCCATATCGGAACTTTTCTATTCCCTTTTCTCCTTCTCCTTCCTCAGCTGTAACCTGAAAGTCAGATGAAGTAGAAACAACGGAGGCATCAAGTGTGGGAACAGGGAAGTCATACTTCTTTCCAGGTGGCAAGCAATTTGCCTGCAAATGGCCTGAGCTGGGGCAGGGCTTGGGTAGGGTTTCTTAAATACATTTCACCAGATATTCTAATTTCTAAATGAGTGCTTTAAAGAACCACAAGTCTTCCTATTAGTTAAAAAAATCATTATGAAATTTTGCAAATATCAGGGGAACACTTTTCCACAACCACATTTGAATAGTTTTTAAATAAATCATTTCATTGGGGGCTCTTACAGCTTTTATAACAACAATCCATACATCAAATGTATCAAGCACCTTTGTACATATGTTGCCATCATCATTTTCAAAACATTTTCTTTCTGCTTGAGGCCTTGTATCAGCTCCCTCCCCACCCTCCCACCCCCACTGGTGAATTCTTGATAAATTATAAATTATTATTTTCATATGTTACACTGATTACTGTCTCCCTTAACCCATGTTTCTGTTGTTCATCCCCCTGGATGAGGTGGGAGGGGGTGTCATACGTCGATCACTGCTTCAGTGTCTCCTTTCTCCCCCTTTTCCTCCCATCTTCCCTGTATGCTCATGGAATCAATACTCCCATCACTGTTCCTGAGGGGGTTATCAGTTCTGAATTCCGTGTGTCCAGAGCTCTTATCTGTACTGGGGTACATGCTCCGGTCTAACCAGACTTGTAAGGTAGAACTGGAGGCATGATAGTGTGAGTGTGTGGGGGGAGCATTAACAAACTAGAGGAATATCGTGTTTCATCAGTGCTATACTGCACCTTGGACTAGTCTTTTCTTTGTGCCCCTTCTGTGAGGGGATGGCCAGTTACCTTCAGATTCATTCATATCCTTTTGATTGTTTTGGTTCTTCTGATGCCTGATACCTGATCCAGTTGACACCTCATGATCACACAGTCTGCTGGGCTTCTTCCATGTGGGCTTTGTTGCTTCCATAATAGATGACCGCTTGTTTAACTTCAAGCCGTTAACACCCCAGATGCTATATCTTGAAGCCAGGCACCATCAGCTTTCTTTACCACATTTGTTTATGCACCCATTTTGTCAAGAGAAAGTGGAAGAAATACGGATACTTTCATGATGATTATTCACTACAAAATTTGTATGCTCACATGCCATATACTAAACACTAGATTGACCTTAAATACTAGCCTTACAGGGAACATGGAACCCCCCCAAAGGCCACACCAGGAAGGTTCAACGTCAAAGGCCAACTGAATGAACTGAACCCTACCTCTTGGACTAGGGAATGAAAATCTCTGATGGAAAAGGAAGCAAAGGATACCCACTGCAAGACTGGAAATGGGGACAATGGACCTTGGGTGGGTATCCAATGAAAGGGGACCCAGAACCACCATATATTTAGTATCTCAATGTTCTCCTTATAAGACAGGTATTATTATGATGAACAAGAATCCGACCTCATAAGAAATAAGTAAATTTTCCCCTAGCACCAACTTCCATGCTCATTGTAAACAGAACTCAATTAAGAAATCAATCTGTACAAAGCAACAACTCATGGATTGCGGCTCGCAGTTAGATGCAAGTAAACTTCTCATATCAACAGTACCTTAAATTTTATGGCATTGACTAAAGTATTGATATTATCAATGCAATCACAGGGGGGTGATTGACAATGTTTTTCTTTTTAAAAATTTTATTTTCATTTCGATCTTTATTTTGGTTCTCCTTGGTTGTTGTTCTTGTTGGTTTTTGGATTTATCATAATATGAGCACCAAAGTAAACCAGAGTTGTTGAGAACTGGTGGCAAAGCAGATGGATTCTGGACTGCCACTTACTCTAGCCCCAACCCAAGAAGAGTTAGTTCTTATAACATGGCCCTACTCAACACTCACTCACCTTCATAAAGATCCCTGAAGATGGGGGTGCTGCAGCAAAGCGTGGTAAATAAAGTAGATGGTGCCCAGGAATCGATCAGAATTGTGTCTGGGGTTTTAAAGGCTTGTATTAAAAAAAACAGTCATTTAAGCACCTGTAAACTAAGTCCACATCAAAGAAGCACACCAGCCATGTGAGCCAAAGATAAGGATAACAAAATCCAAATATGATGAAGGGAAATGTCTCAGAGCTTAAATTGTGAGCACCCTATTTGTAGAAGGCTAAGGAGGACAGTGGGAGCCACACATCCAGAGCCGAGATTCCCTGTAGCCACGGGTACTAGGACAAATTTACCATCAGACAGACACTATTATAAACTTGGTTACTGTGGTTCGAATCCAGCAAGTGTGGTATGATATGTGGCCAGTTGACCTCCCTCTTGACTTAACCTGAATTTTCTCTAGGTTTAAATATTTCTCATTTGTTCCACGACAGAAATTTCTTCTCTGGCTTTCTTTTTTATGTTATTCTTTAAAAAAAAATAATTAATAAATCTTTTTATTGGGGCTCATACAACTCTTATCGCAATTCATACATACTCAAATGAGCAAAGCACCCTTATACATTCGTTGCCTTCATCATTCTCAAAATTTGCTTTTCACTTGGGTTCCTGGAATCAGCTCGTTTTCCTTTTTTTCCCTCCCCCTCCCTCTCCACTTCCCCCTTCCCCCTGCACCCTTAATAGTTTATAAATCATTATTTTATCTTTATCTTACACTGTCCGCCATCTCCCCTCACCCACCTTCCCATTGCCCATCTCCCAGAGAGGAGGTTACACATAGATCTCCAAGATCGGTTCTCCCTTTCTACACTCACTTCCCTCATGGTGTCATCACTCCCACCGCTGGTCCTGAGGAGTTCATTTGTCCTAGATTCCCTGTGCCTCCAGATCCCTACTGCACCACTGTACATCCTCTGGTCTAACCAGGTCCGCAAGGTAGAATTGGGGTCATGATAATTGGGAGGGGAGGAAGCGTTCAAGAACTAGAGGAAGGCTTTGAGTTTCATTGTTGCTACACTGAACCTGGAGTGATTCATCACCTCCCCACTACCCCTCTGGAAGGGATGTCCAGCTGTCTACAGATGGGCATTCGGTCCCCATCACGCACTCTCCCTCATTCATGGTGATGTGATTCCCCGCCCCCTGCCCCCTGCCTTTATTGTTTGAGACCTGGTCCCCTCGGCCCTTCACGATCACCCATGTTGGTGAGTTGCTTCCGTGTGGGCTTTGTTGCTTCTGGGCTAGATGACCGCTTGTTTGCTTTCAAGCCTTTAAGTCCCCAGACACTATATCTCTCAGTAGCCGGGCACCATCAGCCTTCTTCATCACACTTGCTTATGCACACATTTGTCTTCACCATTTATGTGAAGAGGTGATCACACAATGATTGTTTTTGTTCCTTGGTGTCTGCTACCTGGTCCATTCAACACCTGTATTTGCTTAGGCCGTGTGCTTCTTCTCTGTGGCCTTTGTTGCTTCTGAGCTAGATGGCCACTTGTTTGCCTTCAAGCCTTTAAGACCCCAGAAGCTATATCTTTTGATAGCCGGGCAGCTCAGCTTTCTTCACCACGTTTGCTTACACACACATCTATCTTCAGTGATCATGTCAGGAAGGTGGGTATCATGGAATGACCGTTTAGCTGGGCAAGGCGCAATTGTAGGGAGGGGGCGTTAGCTAACACAGGGACAAGGGAACAATGAGTGGTTCAAAACCAGAGGAGGGAGGGGATGGGAGGACTGGTTGGGAGTGACCAAGGGCAAGGTAACTGAGAGGAATTACGGAAACCAGAATGAAGGCTGAACATGGTAGTGGAACGGGAGGAAAGCATAAGGAAATAGAGGAAAGGAGTAGGAGGCCATGTGCATACAGAGAAGCCTAAATACAGATATGAACATAAATATATTTATATTTATGATTATGATTATGGGGGAAATAGACCTATGTGCATATATTTATAGGTTCAGTAGTAGGGTGGCAGGTGGACATTGGGCCTCCTCACGTACACGTCTTCTCTGGCTTTTTAAATATAGTTGATGTTCTCTTTCATACTCTTTATTTTTATCTCTATATTATTATTATTTTCTTCTTTCTGCTTATTTTGTGTTTTTTAATTGTTCCTGTTAGGTTTCCCAGTTCTTGAAGTGGAGGAGTGGATTCATAGAGATCATAACTCTTGTGATGGTTTGCAGGGCAGGGGTTGGGAGGGGGAGGGGGATGGGAATTGTGGAGACAACAAAGAATGCAGGAGGTGGGGGAAGAACAAGAACTGATGGTGGCGATGTATTTAAAACTCTTTTCAAACGTGACTGAACAATAAGTGTTTATGATATGTGAATTTTAGATCAAGAATCTACTTAAGAAAAGAACGAGAAACCAAAATTGACCAATGGTTACCATGGGTGAAGGAGGAAGAGTTTTTGCTTAGAGGGCATTGAATTTATGTTAATGATGATGGGATAATTTGGAAAAGGATATTGATAATGGTTGCACAACACGAGTAGTATCATCAGTGGCACTGCATTATGCATGTAGCAGATATTGGATTGAGAATGTTTTGTTGTGTATATTTTTGACACAGTTAAGAAAAAGTAATTACACTAATAATGAGTACAAGGAAGAAGAAAATGCTATAAAATTAATTGTGTTGATGATTGTACACTTCTTGATATGATTTAAATATTAAATTGTACAATATGTAGAAGAATTGTTAATACTGGAAAGAAAAGAATGTTTGGAAACTGATTGTGGTAGCATTTGTACAATATTGCTTGATGTTATTGAACTATAGAATGCTATGGTATATGTATTAACTCCAAATTAAAAAAAATAAAATCAGTAAAAGTTAAAAAACACTGTAAAATATAAAGTTCTCGTTCCAAATCACAGGGAAAAATTTACATACACACACATAGATATGTATATACCATATATACTTGAGTATAAGCTGGCCTGAGTATCAGCTGAGTCACCTCATTTTTAAAAAATGTTTTATTAGGGACTCTTATCACAATCCATACATACATCAGTTGTGTAAAGCACATCTGTACATTCTTTGCCCTTATCATTTTCAAAGCATTTGCCCTCCACTTAAGCCCTTGGCATCAGGTCCTCTTTTTTTCCTCTCCCTCCCTGCTCCCCCTCCCTCATGAACACTTGATAATTTATAAATTATTATTTTGCCATATCTTGCCCTGTCTGACCTCTCCCTTCACCCCCTTTTCTGTTGTCTGTCCCCCAGGGGGGAGGTTACATGTAGATCCTTGTAATCGGTTCCCTCTTTCCAACCCACTCTCCCTCTACCCTCCCAGTATTGCCACTCACTCCCCTTGTCCTCAAGTTACCATCTGCCCTGGATTCCCTGTGCCTCCAGCTCCTATATGCACAAGCGTGCAACCTCTGCTCTATCCAGTCTTGCAAGGTAGAATTCGGATCATGATTTAAGGTGGGCGGGGGGAGGAAGCATTTAGGAACTAGAAGAAAGCTGTATTCTTTGTGCTACATCTCACCCTGATTGACACATCTCCTCCCCTAGACCCCTTTGCAAGGGGATCTCCAGTGGCGGACAAATGGGCTTTGGGTCTCCACTCTGCACTACCCCCTTCATTCACTATGGTAAGATTTTTGTTGTTCTGATGATGCCTGATCCCTTCGACACTTCATGATCACACAGGCTAGTGTGCTTTCTCCATGTGGGCTTTGTTGCTTCTGAGCTAGATGGCTGCTTGTTTACCTTCAAGCCTTTATGACCCCAGATGCTATACCTTTTGATAGCCAGGCACCATCAGCTTTCTTTGCCACATTTGCTTATGCACCCATTTGTCCTCAGCAATCATATCATGGAGGTGTGCAACCAATGATATGATTTTTTGTTCTTTGATGCCTGATAACTGATCCCTTCAGAACCTCATGATCACACAGGCTGGTGTGTTCTTCCATGTGGCTTTTGTGGCTTCTGAGCTAGATGGCCACTTGTTTATCTTCAAGCCTTAAAGACGCCAGAGACTATATCTTTTGATAGCCGGGCACCATCAGCTTTCTTCACATTTTCTTATTCAGTGGTTGTGTCGGGAGGGTGAGCATCATAGAATGCCAATTTAATAGAAGAAAATATTCTTGCATTGAGGGAGTACTTGAGTGGAGGTCCAATGTCCTTCCACCACCTTAATACTGAACCTATAAATATAGGCACATAGATATATTTGCCCATCCTCATATATATATTTGCAGATGTACCTGTTTTTGTCTAGACCTCTATAAACGAGGCACCTCATTTTACCACAGAAACTGAGTAAAAAAATGTGCTGAAAAAAACTCGGCTTACACACAAGTATATATGTGTGCATGTCCATATAAAAATATGTGCATGTATGTATATAGAGAGAGACTATTAGATTATAAATTAGAAAACAATAACCACTGTAATGCCGAGATTGGATAGTATGAAAATTCAGAACAAGAAAATACAAATATCAACTGAAAAATTCCAGGAAGCCAATGTAGTGGAGGTATTTCAATTGGACCTTGAATGATATTAGAGTTTTGACCTATGGACATAATGTATCAGTGAGGGAGAGTCGTCTAGATGGAACAAAGATATTGGATTAGGAAACTCAAAGCAGATACAGAGAACTGGTAATACTTCAGGTTGACAATGGCACGTGATATGTGGTGGAAAGAGAGTAATAGAGAGTATGCTTTCATCACTTTACTTGCCTGTCTCTATGTAGGGAATTGGGAACCAGTTAAACTTCCACTGATACAGAAATGTAGGTTTGCCTTTTGTGTTTACTTTTTCTTCAGGGTCAGAGTCCTGTTCTGCCTATAAAAGCAGACAGTCACACCTCCCTCATGTGAAGTGATGGGAAGTTTCACACCACCCACTTTTGGGTTAGCAGTCAAATGTTTAGCCACTATGTCCTCAGGCTTCTGTTGCATAGTCTACAGGAGTCGGTGTTGTTATTAAAGATATTTAATTGCAAATGTTAAATGTAGCTTTGCTGGAAGTAGAGAATATCAGAATCAAGTTTATTCGTGTTTTATTGATTGTGTGGATCATAATACATTATAGATAACATTAAGCTAAACAGGAATTTCAGAAAACTTAATTGTACTAGTGGAGAATGTGTACATATGCCAAAACACAATTATTCAAATAGAACAAGGGGGTTTGCATTAGGGTTGTAACATTTCACCATGTTGTTTTCATCTGTATGTTGTGTAAATAGCCTGACAAGCTGGACTGTCTGAAGAGGAATGCGGCGTCAGGAGTGAAGGAAGAGGAATGAACAATCTGAGACACATAAAGCACACAACCTTGGTTGGTGAAAGTCAATAGACCTCAACACACTTGCTGATAAGGATTGAAGACTACTGTTTTCAGTGTGGACTCTACCTAAAATCCAGAAAATAAAAATCATAACAACTAGACTAAGAATCAGCATCATAATGAATTCAGAAGATCCTGAAATTGTCAATAATTTCATTTTATTTGGATCCACAATCAATACTTGTGGAAACAACAGTCAAGGAATGAAAGTAGATATTACATTGGGCAAATCTCCTGAATATGATCTCCTAAAATTTTTATAAAGCACAGTTATCATTTGCATCTGGTTCAGGCCATGGGATTTTCAGTCACCCGAGGTTCATGTGAAAGTTCAACAGTGAATAAGGAAGGTGTCGGAAGAATTGATATATTTCAATTACAGCATTGCATAAAAAATATTGACTATACCATAGACTGCCAGAAGAACAAATCTGCCATGGAGAAAGACAACCAGAATGCTCCTTATAAGGTAGGATGCTAAAACTTCATCTCAAATATCTTGGATATGTTATTAGAAGGGACCAGTGCTGGGAGAAGAACTTTACATTTGGTAATGTGATAGTTAGGTTTTTGTGCTAGCTAGGCCATGATTAGGGGACAACCGAGATAAATGGAGGTTGCCCTCCAGTCTGTCTGTCTCCTTGGTGATTGGACCAGCATGCTGCTGCTTCAGCTAGTCCTTTGCTTTAACTGTGTGCTGCACCGCTGGTGGGTTGAGCCAACCCATGGATTGTGTCACCTTTATGTGCATCTTAGAGCTTGAAACTCCATTGGGTCTGCTTTGCTAAGTTCCCAAACTACAGACAGTTGCTGCCCCACCCTGTGGCTGACCTTGCTTGCCTTGCCTGAGGGCAGATCTGCTGTCTGCTTCCTTGACCTTGGACCAGCAGCCAGCATGAGTTGAAGGGCCTTCAACAGAAAAGTGGGTGAGGAGAGACATCAGACAGTGTAAGACATGAAAAAATAATAATTTATAAATTATCAAGGGTTCATGATGGAGGGAGGGTGGGAGAGGGAGGGAAAAATGGGGAGCTGATACCAAGGGCTCAAGTAGAAAGAAAATGTTTTGAGAATGATGATGATAACAAATGTACAAATGTGCTTGACACAATTGGATGGATGTATGGCTTGTGATAAGAGTTGCTCAATCCCCCAATGAAATGATTTTAAAGATATAAAACCACTTCCATGAAAGTGAGTTGAACTGAACCCTCTGTACTGCTATGTAGCCTAATTAGCTGTTATATTCCTTCTTGCTGTATAAAGTTGTCCATATAGATATATGGATATGTTTGAGATATATTTTATCATATTCTATAATAAGTGTCCTGGTTTTGCTTCTCTAGAGAACCTTACCTAACACAGCAGAGCAGGGAATCAGGGAAAATAGGAAGATCCTCATTGAGTTGGATTGCCACAGTGCCTAGAATAATGGGCTCGAGCAGCAATAGTTGTGAGGATGGTGCAGGACGGGGGAGCGTTTTTTTCTATTGTGCATGGTGTTTCTGTGGGCCCAGACTGACCTGTCAGCTGCAACATGAAACATGAAAGGCAGATCATGAGAGAATCTGTATTGTCACCATCATAGTTGTCATCCACTATCATCACCCACATCACACTAGGACAGAGAGTAAAGACAGAGAGTTAGACTGAGGGTTAAGACAATGGAAAAGATGGATATTGCATATGGCACATTTGCTCTCCTTTAGCTTATACTCGCTCCTAATATAAGGGCATGAACTGTTGTGCTACAGGATGGAGAGACATAAAAAGCTGGTTATATATTTATAGCACTAGGAAGCATTGTTTTAAAATGGAAGGTAAGCAAGTGCAGTAGAATGATTTGAAGGCACACGCACTAGGCCCTCTGAGTAGGAACTTGTAAATACCTGAAAAGAGTAGCTTATGCAGGTGTGGGACCGCCCTTACCTATGGCGCCGCAGCGGAGCTGACAGAAATGTAGTGTCTGTCAGATTCTCAGATAGGGACAGAGGCCTGCACTATCAGCCCTTAATGTTGAAAGATTGGGGAGCATAGGCTTCTCCCCTCGAAGGCTCATGGCTTGCATTCAACAGCAGAATGACAAGGCAAAATCTGAACTATTTCCCCTGTTCCACCTTTAATATTTTGATCAAGGGCCACCTCCTCCTCTGGAATCATTAGAAGTTGGTTGAAGCCGTATGTTTTGGTGGTCCAGTAGCCCCAGCTTTGATCCACACTTACAATCTTGCTTCATTCAGCACCTCAGCTTGGACAAACCTATGCACTTGGCTGTAGCTAGTTCTCAGGTTTGGTGTTGGAAACCAACTCTCTGCCTGGGAGGACAGACACTAGAGAAGAAAGCTCTACTTTATTAGCTCGTACTTCTAACCCAGACTACAGCACCCAAGAGAAAGTAAAGGTATTTTCCCCAATTGAAATTCCTGTTATCCGCTAGGGCAGCAGTTCAAAATCACCACGTTGCTCCTTGGGAGAAAGATGAAGCTTCTGTTTCAGTAAAGATTCACAGTCTTGGAAACCCACAGGGACAGTTCTATCTTGTCCTATAGGGTCACTATGAGTCAGAATCGACTTAATCGCAGTGAGTCTTGTTTTGAGATCTACCGTACTGTCACTGAATCCTAAAGTATTCGTAGCAGCCTGAGTATCTAATTTGAAGAGCAAGCCCCTCAACAAGATGGGCCGATATTAACAATAACAATGGGCCCAAACACAGCAATGCCTGGGAGGATGGTGGAGGGTTGGACAGTGTTTCATGTTATTACACTGTCACTAGGCATCAGAACCACCCTGAGAGCGCCTCACAACAACAAGGTCCTCAGTGGAGATTAATTATTGTATTTATTGATATTAGCACCACTATCAGGCACTTTTGGAACTTTACAGCTTGAGGAGTGTCAGAATCTAGCTCCAAGATCTGAAAGTAGAAGTTTGTGGGAATATGATTGAAATTTCTTGGGATGGGGAGAGGTTAGAATATTAGTGACAGCTATTTTCATAATTTTTTCCACTTAAAAATGAACCAAACCTATGATAAATAGCTTTCCAAAATTAAAACAGAGTTAAAACACATTTTGCTAAACCTGGGGGACACAAACGTGTTCTAAGAAAGGCACTGAAAAATAACATCTCAAGAGAAAAACTAAATTAATTCCAAGTCTAGGTTATGATTTTTTTAAATTTAAGCAGTAATACCTTTTGTTTGAAAAGATTATTCCTTGCCAAGTGCCACCTTTGTGGTGTTCCAAAAAGTGCTTCACACAGGCATTTCTTTTAGTGCCACGGATCTCAAATTTATTAATAAATCTCACCCGTAAGGTAAGCTGCCAACTCAAATACACACACGTGTTCCCATTCTATTCTGACTCATTTCAGAAACAAATATTAAGTGCCAGGTGAGACTTGTCTCAGCTCCCCAGTTCCTCAAGGGACCCACGATTCCACAGTCAAGTGTTGTATAGAATAGTGTGCTGAAAAAGAAGAGACTTTGATAGATTCTTCTTTGGCTCCAAAAGAAAATTGTTCCTCTGGAGCTTGAAACTCATTGATCTCCTGTTATCCAAGTGTGTAGACCACAGCTATGAGGAATCGTACAGGGTTACAGGGACTTGATCTCAGCTCTGGCATGTGTAATTACTTGGAAACATTAGAATCACCCTTTCTCAGATTAAACACCCTGCATGTTTGATCTTTGCCATCTATATTTTGCAAGAAAAGCCCTATGACCTGCGTGATGTGTCTGTGACCAGAACTTTGGTTTTTGTTTCTTTTGTTCTTCACACATCCTCTGTGAAGTAGTTTCCATTGTTATTTTTGAATGCAGACACCGAGACACAACAAAGTGACTGGACACAGAAAAGCACGTGAATTTCCTTTCAACTTGTGGGTTCACTTTGATCATATCCCTCTGACCTGGTTGGTTATCTTTGATATTGAGGCAGTCTTACTTTACATGTCACATAGTGTCATACTACCTATAAGGTCTCAGGGAAACAAAGGCAAGAACTAGTGGGAAAACTCCAGGCCTTTTTTATTCTACTGCATTCAGGGTGGACTATCCAAGTCTCCTATCTTGACTTTCAAGGTTGATGGAATCTTACAACCACTAAATTATGACATATCCTTAAAAAATACAGGTGACTAAGTCTTAAGGTCAAAATATCCTTGAACTTGGACTTTCTCATTAGTTTCTTTTTGCTGAACACTTTCACTTGAAAATAAGTCATTGGGGGAGTGTCATAGAAAGTCATGTCTGATCTCTTCCAGGTACACAGAGAGAAGGTGGATCCCACTCTACTTCTGCGCCAGGAGGATTTCTATGAGGCAAAGATTGTCTCTAGCTCCTTCTCCATCTGTCTTTATTCTATTCTGATACCGACTGTCCCTCCTCAACTCCCGGACTTCTGTGCTGGGTTAGATAATCCGATTCAATGGCCACACAAAACTCACAGGCAATAGTCATCATAGTGGGGTGTTCTTAGGGAAGTTGACTTGATACGGTAAGTCAAGATTAGCAAGCAATGTCTCTTCTCAATCATGCCGGCAAATTCATCTCTCTTTGGTCCTCAGCCTCTCAGCTACCCAGTCCCTTCCCTTTGCCAGTATTACAAAGCTGCTCTTGTATTAATACATTCCCAAAGGGTATTCCATTCTGCAAGTCAACCTCCTACCTGAAGACACTCATCTTTACTCCAACTGTGGCCTGGGAAACCCACAACGCTGCTTTGTCTCACGGTCTCTGTGCTGTAGCCTCTGGTGCCTCTCTCACTTCAGGCAAGGAGCTCACATGTACCATACTGTTGCCCTTTCTTTCTTGATCATTGTAGGATTAATCATTCTTGCTTCTTGTAGACAGTTTATTGGATACAGTTCAAGTCAAGCCGTAAAAATGCCACCCATCATTGGTGACGTCTCTCCTATCACCATAGACAAAACGTGACTATTACCTACAGAAAGATTCTCCTCTTTCCTACACTCCCATCCTGGTAAACGCCAATGAACATTAGTCAGTTTATTTATCTATTCTTGTCATTTCAGCAACTTGAAATGATACATTTGTCCTTCTGTGATTGGCTTTTCTAAAGCTCAGCATAATGGTTTCCCGGTTTATTCATGCTGTGAGGTAATTTGATAAATCGTTTTCCTACATGGCTGAGTAGTGTTCCATTGTATGTATGTAGCACATTTTATTATACATTCATTTTTTATACATACACTTATGGGAACATGAGTTGTTTTTATGTTTTAGATAATGTGAAGAATGTTGCAATGAACACAGCCAGGCATATATCCGATTCTGCCTCTTCTGTTACACTTTTAGGGTACATAGCTTCAAGTGTTAGGTTTTATGGTAGTTCTATTCTGAAATTTCCTTTTTTGTGTGGCAGTTGTACGAATCTACATTCCCACTAACCGAGGACAAGTATTCCAATCTCCCTACATGATAACCCACATGTGACATTTCTTGGTTTTTTGCTCTTATCAATGTCATTTTATTAGCAATAAGGTTGAATCTCATCGTAATTTTTATTTGCATCTGTTTAATGGTCCAAGATTAAGTTGTCAAGGATCTCATTGAATCTACAACCGATGCTCATGGAAGCAGCAGTCAAGACATCAAAAGATGCATTCCATTGGTCACATCTTGGCGAGCCCTTTTCAAAGTGTTGAGGAGCATGGGAGTCACTTCGAGGAGTAAGGTGTGCCTCACCAAGCTTAGCGTTCTCAGTGGCTTAGTATGCATGTGAAACTTGTGAAATATATAAGAAAGAATGAAGAAGAATTGATGTATTTGAGTGATGATGTTAGTGAAAAACTTTGAAATTAAGATGGCTTGCCAAAATAACAGGGAAGCCAGTCTTGGAAAAAGTATGGGCAGAATGCTGCTGAGAAGAAGGACAGTGAGACTCCATCTAATGTAGTCAGGACGTATTGTTAGGAGGGAGCAGCACTTGGAAGAGCTCATCATTCTTGACGAAGTGGAAGATCATCAAAGAAGAGGACGACTTTTAACAAGATGGATTGACGAAATGGCAACAGCGATAGACTCGACCATAGCAACACTTGTGAGGCTGGTGCAAGATATGGTGATGCTTCATTCTGTTGTACGTAGGATCACTATGCATCAGAATTGATTTGATGGTATCCAACAATATGGCCAAAACAATGAATTATTATGTCAGGTAATTATTGGCCACTTGGATTTCCTCTTTGGTGAAGCCTATTCATGTCCTTTGCATATTTTATTTGGTTATTTGTCTTTTTCTTGTTAGCTTGAATATCATACATATGATATTCATATATAGATAGATATAGATATAATAGATCCTTTTCAGATAGTTGTTTCCCGATATTTTTCCTAGTCTATGAGTTTCTTTTTATTCTTTTCATAAAATCTTTTTATAAGCATAAGGATATCAAATTGATGAGGTCCCAGTTATCTAGTTTTTGCTATTCATCCATTTGTCATTGTGTTTGATAGTCTATCTTGATAGCAAACAGCTACCTTGGGAGGCAGCACTTGGAACCTCATCCGAACTGGTTGGTGGTTATTCCAAGGGGGGTACACCGAAAATGAAAGGTATACTGAGGTTAGGGTGGAGCACTAGACCACTCTATCCTTGACTGCAGGAAGAGCAAGGGGTCTTGGAGGAGGCACCCCCTCTGAAAGGAACGCTGAGGACTAAAAGGGCATACATTCTGTTGGGCAAGCAGGTCCTGGAAGATGGATCCCCAAAAGAAAAGGGGAATGGACTGATGGATTTTATTAAAGCCTGCTCATGATTTAGCAGAAGGATCCTTAGCTACTCAGGGTCAGGACAATAGTTAGACATGGAACTATTTGCATGGGCTCCTTTTTGTTTGTTTATTTTCATTTTATTTTGGTGACTATACGTCATATATATCATGACATGATTATATAAGATAGGCAGGTAAAACAATCCCAAGGAGACAGCCACAGGACCTAATTTGGGAGTGTAGTGGAATCAAGGGAGAGGAGAAGGCAGGGGGTAGGATGGGGTGGGGTGGGATGAGCATTGAGCCAGTAATGGCAGGGACCAGGAAAGAGAAGGGCATCTGAAAGTGATGGTGAGGGGTGGTAGCATTCCTAGCTGGGGTTGATCAATAGAAATGTATCCAAGAGGATTACTGAGAGGTGAACTATGGGTAATGAGGCAGGAGGAAAGAAAGAAAAAATAGAGGAAAGAACAAGAAGTAAATACACACACACACATACACACACACACACACCACACACATACACACACACACCACACACATACACATACACACACTCACACACATACACATACACACATATACAAACACACACACATACACATACACACACACACATACACACACACACACACACACATACATACACACATTATCAAGGGTTTATGAGGGAGGGAGGATGTGTGAAGGGAAAAATAATGAGCTGATACCAAGAGCTCAAGTAGAAAGAAAATGTTTTGAGAATGATGATGACAACATATGTGAAAATGTGCTGGACACAATGGATGGATGGATGGATGGATTATAATAAGAGCTGTACAAGCCCCCAATAAATTTATTTTTAAAAACAATTAAAATAAATTTAAAAATATATAGGTATAAATATAGCTATGGATATATATTTATGTTTACATTTATTATTTCTACCTATATATTTTACAACAAGGGTTACGTATATACAACAAGGAATCAAATGGACTTTGGGTCTCTACTTTAACCTTACCTCAGTACAAGAATGGTTTGTTCTAATAGTGTGGCAAATGTATGATACCCACCTTCCTGACATGATTACTCACCTTCCCTACATGAATGCTGAAGACAAAATGGGTACATAAGCAAAAGTGGTGAAGAAAGCTGATGATGCCCAGCTATTAGAAGATACAGCATCTAAGTAAGGGCTTAAAGGCTTGAAGTTAAGCAAGTGGGCATCTAGCAGGAAGCAACAAAGTCCACATGGAAGAAGCACTCCAGCCTGTGTGATCATGAGGTGCTGACAGGGATAGGTATCAGAAGCTCAAAAAAAAGCAACCAAATTAATGTGATGGAGCATAGACAAAGTAGAGACCTCCAAACCAACTACAAGATAATTGGATAATTGGATAGTCCCTCACAGAAGGGCCACACGAGGGGGTGATATAGTAAGGGTTCAGTATAGCACTATTGAAACACATGACTATCCTCTAGTTCTTTAATAATTCTTCCCCCTTTATAATGACCTTAGTTTTATCTCATTAATACTGTTAAATTTGCATATGATTATTTGTATAATTAAGATTGTTTGATACATGAAATCCAAGATAGATAAACTCTTCAGAAACAGTAACGGGAGTAATGATTCCTTGAGGGTACTGAAAGAGAGGGAAGGAAGTGGGGAAGGAGGGACTGATAGCTCATGTTTATATAGCCCATTCGGAAATGAGTAACAGAGTGACAACTGAATGGACACATCGGATGGGGTGAGATACAGCAAGGAAAGGAATAACAATAATAATAATAATATTTAATATAGCAACAAGGGTTTCGAGGGGATCGAGAGTGGAAGGGTGGGCATAAAGGGGAGCTGATATCAAAGAGTACAAGAAGAAATGAAATGTTTTGAAAATGATGGTGGCAGCAATTGTACAAGCATCCTTGATCCAATTAAACTATGGATTGTTATAATATCTGTATGAACTCCCAATAAAAATAATAAAAATGGAGAAAAATGAGTTCAATACACATCATCACAATTTAAAACAAAGATTATATGATGTAGTTTCATCACTATGTTTTCTTTCAAGAGCTGTATAGCTTTAGATTTAGCATTTAACACAGATTCATTTGGAATTAGTTTTTGCATATGATATGAAATATGAATCCTGTTAGATTCTTATACAAACAGATACCCATTTTTGTCAGTCCTTTTTTTTTCTTCCCCATTGAGTGTACATTGTCCTCTTGTTGAAAACCGTTTGTCCACAGATGGATGGGAACATTTCCGGGATCTCAGTTGTATCTCACCGACACATGCATCTATTGTTGAGCAAGTGCCAGGGTGTTCCAATTATTGTAGCTGTATAGTGTGTTTTGAAATTTGGAAGTGCAAGACCTTTTCCTTTTCTCTTTAAAATTATGTTCAGTATTAAATATCTCTTTCCTTTCCATAATCCAAATATTTGGTGAGCAGTTTTTCTACTTTAGTCCAGAATATTGTTGGAATTTTGATAATAATTGAATTGTATGGATAAGTAGTTTTGAGTAGAAGTGACATTTTCAAAATACTGTTTTCCTATCCATGAGTAAGGACTGCCCTTCGAGTTAGAAAAATACCTTTTAGTCTTTTCTAAAGAAGAGACTTTAGACTCGTATCTTGTTTCTTAACTTTTCCAGGTCATTCTTGGGCCGTGTTCATATTTACTTTCCAAAATAAACTTCCCTGTGTATTATTTTAAGGAGGCAACGGGTCATCAAGAGTTGGAATTGACTCAACATCAATTGGTGGTGGTTGTTCTCTTGGTTGGTGCTAAAGATAGGGACAGCACCGGTGAGAACTGTTGGTGTGACTCCTTCCATGCATGTGACTTACCAAGCCTGTCCACTCTGAGCTCCTTCTTCCACAGGGAGCCACACAACTGCTGGGACTACTGCTGTGCTTTCAGAAACAGCATTCTGCCTGGACTCTTTGATTAAACCTACCATATATACTCGTGTATAAGCTGAGTTTTTCAGCACAAAAATCAGTTTTTCTGGTTTCCCAGGTAATAATTAGGTACTTATACTCGAGTTGGCTTATATTTGAGTATATATGGTATGTTATTATTCGTATGGATAGAACTCCTGGTGGTGTAGTGGGTGTCCATTAGGCTGCTAACTGCAAGGTCAGCAGTCCGAACTCACAAGCCCCTCTGTGGGTGAAAGACAAGGATTTCGACTCCCTTTGCGGGTTAGAGTCTCAGGAACCCACCAAGGCAGTTCTACGCTGTCTGTTGGGCTAATAGGAGTCAGAGTTGACTCAATAGCACTGAATTTTGTTTTTTGCTTTACTAATAAAAGAGACATTGTAGTCAAGAAATGTGATTTGTGATCACATGATAGAACCATTTATTTCAATCTCCTTAATTACAAAATCTTTTTCAATTCTACTCACAAAATTGCTGAAAGGAACACTTTTGCTTCCTGAGTTACACCTTGTTTCCATTGATAATCAATCAGTGTGCACTGGAGAAGCAGAGAATTTATCTCCTCTTTTATTAAAGCTTTACTGTGCAGCCTCTGTAACCAAATATCCTGCTGGGTAATCAAGGTATAAAGATTCCTGATTTATAGTCCTTGATTTCAAGGAGAGATGGAGAAGGGAGGGAAGTGGCTGAGCAATATATTCTTAGAAATAGAATTTTCTCACTATTCTATGTGTGCTGTCATATTTCTACTATTTCTGAGAAACAAAGCCTTCACCAGAAGGGGACATGGGCATATTATCAGGACCTTGTGATTGTGTCTGGATAACTTCTCTCCCTTTGAACCACCTTTACCTTGTCCCTGCAAAAGCAAGACGTGTCCCCTGATGGTTATACAAATTTCAACATGGTGACTTTTATGATAGCAGAGGCTGAGATTTGTTAATAGGGAAAAAAGTGCATGCTTTGATTAAAAACAACAACAAAAACAACATCAGCTTTTAAAGCAGTGCGCGCGCGCACACACACACACACACACACACACACAGGCTTCAAAAAGTTCGTGGGAAATTTGCATGACCTTCTGGTTTTCTTTTCACACACTTTTTGAAGCCCCGTACGTATTTCTCTCCAGCCGAGTGCAAGGACTCGGCGTCGCGTGGCTGCCGCTCCCCTGACTCCAGTCATCCGCGGCCTCTTTCCCGTTAGAAGGCTCGTGACACAATGGATTATTGGTTTTTCCCCATATGCTAAGAGGATGCCATTTCTCATACTTCACTGTCTTATTTCTCTCGGGCAAAGACCATTTATCCTTTGTTTCCTTCATATTCATATATTTCTAAGAAGACACAGCTTCAGCCTCCCTGTTTTTGATTAGTTCTTTGAAAATCACATGAAAAGCTGTTTGAGGTTTCAGGCATACAGTGAACCTCAGCCGCGTGTGTTTGTGATAAACTGTCATCCATTTCTTTCAGTGTGATCCTCCCTTCAGCCTAACTAAAACTTTTCTGAGGGAAAAAAGCCGGGCAGTCCTGCAGCGGTCTACTGCTTCGAGTGCCTAGAAGTGACAGGTGGCAGTGCCCTGCTCTCATTGTCCGCACCAGCTGGCTGGCTCGCCCAGGTTGTCAAGTCCCCTTTGAGAAGACGCACGCCATTCTCGGCCTCATGCTCCCTCTTTTTCTGCATTCGTGTCAAGAATGCCTACATAGAAAGTAATGTGTATGCTCATGTTTACACTGGGTAATCTCTAGTATTGGCTCATTGACAGTCACGAATTTTCTCTCAGTCAGAATTGATTTGATGGAAATGAATTAAATATCCCTACTACATTTTAAAAGTATCTATTTCACTTGTGTATGTTTATGGATCAGCATGGCTGTCATATATTTATTGTTGTATCTATCTGGTCTATTTATAGTTGATCTATAAATACATTTCTACAAACATATTATAAGTATTATAATGTAATGTAATGTAATGCCTAACCAGAAAGTTAGCAGTTTGAATTAGCAGCCACTCCATGGGAGAAAAGTGAGGTATTCTATGCCCGGAAAGAGTAACCTCTTAAAAACCCCGGCACAGTTCCACTCTGGTCTGCAGGGTTGCTGTGGATTGAAACAGACTCCATGAAAAAGTGAGTTTGGTTTTCAATTTAATTGGAACCTATTATAATATAGATATATAGACTAATAATAAGGTTTGATGAAATAAAAACAATATTTTAGATAGATTCATATATATATGCTCTCAGTTTTAAAAATAGTCAGGTAGTTCTATAATGCAACATTTATGTCAAGATATTTTTACATTTCATTTTTAACATTATCAACTACTTTTTGGGTTCTTTATATTTTTAAGTGGCTTAAAATCTGGATCCTGGGCACTCTCTTCTGGAGGGACTTAAGTTTAGTTTATTTGAGATCATAAACTGTGACTGACATCCTGAGAGCCTGGTTAAAAGATGAAGTTATTCACAAATATTATTAATACAGCTTGTCTCAAAAAAGGCCATGTTGCTCCTGCTGAACTAAATGGCACCACTGTAACTGTGGGCCCCGTCGGTTTCTCAGGTCATTCGTGTCAGTTTGCCACCTGGGAGCCCCCATCCCACATCTTTTACTCACAACCAGAGGGCCAAGATTGCTTTTGACAAGCAGCTCTTGACATTAAACTTGAATTTTATTAATTTACAGATTATTTCTATGTCTTGCCCCAACAGTCAGCTCCTTTCATTTTCTGTTTTGAATTTCTGGGCTCAAAATTGTGCACTGCATTTAGCAACCTGAACTCTGACCAGCGCAACATCTTCTGCATCCACATTTATTTAAACATTTCACAGTTAATTGCAATAAGGGGAAGATTCATTTCTGCGTGAGTCTGGGTACATTAGAGAAACAAATCCACAGAAATGCATATGTA
Organism: Tenrec ecaudatus; assembly: GCF_050624435.1. Taxonomy (NCBI): domain Eukaryota; kingdom Metazoa; phylum Chordata; class Mammalia; order Afrosoricida; family Tenrecidae; genus Tenrec; species Tenrec ecaudatus. The sequence goes on from NC_134536.1 coordinate 96,648,254, forward strand.
TAAGAGAGAATTTTATATAAAGGGTAAATGCACATCAAGAAAACATCCCAACCCAGTGCTGCCCAAGCCCACAAGTCCAACATTAGCCCATATGTCCAACACCGATCCACAAAGTCCTCTTTCAGCTGAATCAGTGAACATGTAAGCATCGCACTGCTCTCAAGGGTCTCCACACGGCTGCTCCAGCACTGAGGGCTGCATCAGGGTAGGTCCATGCGGCTTCTCCTTGGGGATGTCTTGCAGGAAGTGAGCCTTGTCAGCTGAAGCAGGGAACCGACTCAGGCAGCTGCACCCTGGTCTGACCATCACAAGGCGAGAGACCCGAGAACTTGAAAGGTGCTGCTCACTTAGCCATAAATCTCTCCGCCTTTCAATTAACCCCGCATATGTTCATCGGCCAGGTTGAAATAAATAAACTTTATTTCAAATTTCTTTCTCCTTCTTCTTCCTCCCCATCCTACCATCTTAGACGCTTAACTTCTGTCAACAAAGCCTAAGAAACATCTTTGTGGAAAAAAACTATGCAATTTCTTAGGGAAAAAATACCCACTGCAATTTTAATTTATATTTCACTGACTCTATAGATTACTTTGAGTAAAGTCCATATTTATTACATTGAGTTTTCATTAGTTACATTGGCTATCTTTCAAATTACCCCAATTGACAATTCTTCCCAAATCCCTAAAACTATAGGCATGAATCTTTCTATTTTTTCTTTTCAAACGTTATTTTCTTTTCAAGTAGTTTTCTTGGCATATACTTCATACATAACACAGTTTAATCATTCGATCATTTTAAAAAGAGTTCACCACAATCATTTCCAGAATATTTTCTTCTTGGACTCATTGTTTTTAGCTTGAATCATTCTTTTCTTAAAGCCACTGATAACAGGTTCTTGAATGAGTCTCCAGCCCCAACCAACAGTTTTTTTCGTTATTGCCAAATATTTTATATACCTGTTATGACAGCACTCCATTCTTAGAACATACTTTAGTATCTATTTTCCACTTCTGTATAACAAATCACTAAAAAAGTGCTGATTTAATACAGCCATCTGATATTTACTTCAAAATATTTCATTGATTATTTTAGGTTGGATGAAACTGGATTGTTTCTGCTGGTTGCAATCAGCTGGCAACGGCAGTCATTTACACACCTGACTGAGGCTGAATGGTCTACGGTGGCCTGCATATGCTTGGCCATTGGTATAGGCGCTTATATGTGCTCTTTTCCAGATCTATATGTATGGAATCAAGCTGAGAGCAGCAAGTCAAAAGCTAAGACTGAAGTTTCAGGGACAGTTGGTTTATGTTAACAGGAGAGGAACAGCTTGGAAAAGAAGAATGCATGTGTTTGAACACCTGAAGAATCTGATAAATATCACTGAATGGTATATGTAGAAATTGTGGACTTCATGTACATTCTGCTGTTTACTTTGAACAACAACAAAAGTAAAAAAAATGGAAAAAATGTCATTCTTCTACAGCATAAACAAATGAATTCTTACTACCATAGAGAATAATATGAAAATCACACATTTCTAGGCAATGTAATAAAAAACTATTAACTGAATTGATCTATTTCAATTAAAGTGGTTATGCAAATGTATTGGTTTTCATTACTTTGAAAATCTAAAATTCATAAAATAAACTCAGTTAATATCTAATACCTGAATGCATGCTTTAATAAGTACTTCAAAATCTGAAGTGTTTCAAAATCAACATATTTCTATCATGCACAGGACTCTGACATCCATGTATTTCATCATCTTTATTATGTACATCACAGAAAAAATTTTGTGCTATAGAATGACATTTACTAAAGTTTCCTCATTTTTTTTCCATCCTATGTTGCTCTTTTCAATTAAATGAGGCAAGAATAGACGTGGGGAGCCCAAACCCTTAATTTTCTCTTGATTATTTTTCTCATGTTATTCTTTCATTTTCATTTTTGAGACTCTTGTGTGCCAGACACAGCCATGTTATTTACATGAAAACTGCATACATGTAGGCAAGAAAATACCAACCTCAAATAACATTCGATTTTAGTCCATATAATATGAACATTCTCGATATATTTATAATTAAGATCAAATTGATTAAATTTTCATGTTGCTTATCACATTTAACAGTCACTTCTGTAAAATATTTTTAAAAGGTTAATTCTGCTATCAATATTTGAAAAATACATAACCTACTATCTAAAATACATTAAATAATAAACTGCCTATTCAGACTTAACTTATTTCCTGTTTGTTTCTTATTCTTTGTATGTAAGAATTTAGCTTGGGTTCAGAAACTCTGATTAAGAAAAGTAAATATTTTTTTAAAATTTGAAAATTCCGTCATTACAGTGACTTGTAATATATTACTTAATAGTCATATTTTTAATTGCAGTTTAACTCATTGACTTTAGGCCTTTGTTTCACTGTGTCACTATTAAAGAAGAGTGACTGTTATCAAATAACTTTATCGTTTAAAAATCCCTGGAAAGTAATATAAATTGTTATTTCAGTGGTAAGTAGGGAGCCTAATGTTGGAGAAATTTGAAATTCAGTACATGAACAAAGGTGCTAAGTTGTTCCTGTAGAGATAGAATCATTGCATCATTATCTGAAAAACTAAAGACATTGTTTTAAATTAATTCAGGTCAAAATGACAACCATAACTTCTTTTTGTCCTTTTAAATATGGAACACAACTATGTAATTGCAGCTGCACTACTGAATTTATTACATTTATTTTCCCACAAAAAATATACAGTGAACTCCTAACCACTGATAAGCTTTATTTGGATTGCAAACTGGGTCTTTGAGATGTTATCGTTTAGGTTAATATGAATTCATACATGAGTAATGAATTGTAACATAGGAGAACAAACAGACTTGTGGGGGTGTACCATGTGAAAATATAGCTGCGAACCAAGAAAAGTCAAGGACTCAGACAGCCACAGGCAGGGAGGAAAAAGGCATGGAGTAATTTTTCTCTCAGAGCCCTAAGAAGTAATTAATAATGCAGATACCATGATTTGGAATTTTAGCACCCCAGTACTATAAGGCAATATATTTCTATTCTTTAAAAGTAATATGTTGTGGTATTTTATTATTGTAGTCCTAAAATCTAAGAGAATTATTTTAATTTTTCTGATATTCTTATTCATGCACTTACTCATGTTTTTGACTCCATAGGTAGATAGTTAATCAAAGTACACTGGATATGTTTTCCGTTTAATGGGAAAGGTTAGTTCATGTGTCTTTGAAGGCTTACAGAAATCAGTGTCAGCTCCTTGACAAGGCACAACGCCACATCACCCCTGGAGGCAGTGTGGTATCTGCTTCTGTACGCTTGATCTGAGTTGTGGGTCTTGGCTTCCCCTTTGGCAGATGTGAGGAAGAGTTGGATGAAATCAGTATCAGGGTTGGAGGAAGGCTTATTAACAGCACTCAATGTGCAGATGACACGATCTGACTTGGTGAACGTGAGGAAGACTTTAAACACTTGCTGATGAAGATCAAGGATTAAAGCCTTCAGTATGGATTACAACTCCATATAAAGATGACCCAAATCCTCACAACTGGACCAATCGGTAACATCATGAAAAAGAGAGAAAAGATTGACATTGTGAACAAGTTGGTCTTGCTTGGATCCACATACAATGTTCATGGAAGCACCAAACTGTCAAAAGACACATTACACTGGGTAAATCTGCTGTACAAGGTATCTTTAAGATTTTGAAAAGCAAGGCTGTTACTTTGTGGACTAAGGTTCAGCTGACTAAAACCATGGTGTTTTCAATCACCTCATATGCATGTTACAGTTGGACATTGAATAAGGAAGACCAAACAAAAGTCAGCGTATTTGAGTCCCACATGTGTTACCAGAAAAAACAGATCTGTTTTGGAAGAAGTACCGCGGGAATGCTCTTTAGACACAATATTGTCTCGTGTACTTTGGACATGTTCTCAGGAAAGGACAGTCCTTGGAAAAGGACATCATGTTTGATAGCAAAGAATAGGAAGACCTTTGATTAGGTGGATTGACAGTGACTCCAATAGTGGGCTCAGACATAAGGGAAATTGTGAGGACGGTGCAGAACTGGGCATTGTTGTATTGTGTTGTGTTGTGTTGTGTTGTGTTGTGTTGTGTTGTACAGAGGGTCATGCACAGGACTCAACAGCACTTAACAACAACACACTCCACATTCAGGTTTGGGATTAATTTACTATGCAGTCATCCTCTCTTTAGATGCTTTTCCTAAATTTTTAAGCCATAAATGATCTAACTCTTTTACCTTTAGAATTATAAAAGTATTCAAATATTCCTTAGTCCTGTGTCATCTCTATAATCACTGGTATACTCAGCCCATTGTTGAATCTACTGTGCATTTTGTGTGCCTTCCAATTTAGAGAGTGTATCTTCCAGAAAAATGTCAGTCCATGGTCTTTTGAGATCCATAGAGCTTTTTTTTACTGAATTTTCAGAAATAGATTTCCATACTTTCACTAGTGTGGAAGCATTGCTGAAACCTGCCTACCAGAGGTGACCATGATGCTTATTTGAAACACAGGTGGCATAGTTCCTAGTGTCATGGCAACATACAAGCCACTGCAATTCAACAAACTGATAGGTGATGGTAACTCATATACGGTATTCAATAAAATTCTCACAAATTTCCCATCAGTGTGATGTTGTACTAGTAAGTTATTATTGAGACTTGCCACCTAGAAATATACAGTCATTATAATAATTATTGGTAGATTTTTAAAATGTGTATAAATCGGTATTATGAGTATTGTTATATATCTATAATACTATCAAAGATAAAACATTAGGGAGAATGTTTTTGTTTTTTGTCTAATTAAGTGTATTTGTAAGAAAGCATTTATAAGACATCCTTCCCCAAAAAGGAGAATTTATATTTTTATCTGTGTATTTGTGTCATTAAGAAGCCCTGGTGGTGTACTGTGTTACCAATTGGGTTTCTAACCATAAGGTCAGCAGTTTGAGCCCACTAGCTGCTTCATACGAGATATAAGAAGGTTTCTGCTCCTGCAAAGATTTGTGACCTTGGACATTCAGAGGGAATCCTACTCTGTCCTTTATAGGTGCTATGAGTTGGAATGGACTCAGTGGCAGTGAGTTTGATTTTTTTGGGTTTATGCCATTTTCTTTTGAGACAAGTAAGTCTTTTGATTATCAAATAACATAATTAATACCTCATTCAAGTACTGCAAGTAAATTTTTGCCAAAGATAATTTTAAAAAATGATTGTACAAACAGTCAACTGCCCATGAATTCAGAGGTACATGCGGAACAAGGGATATTATTGTTGATATCAGATGGATCTTGGCTGAAAACAGAAGACCAGAAAAATATTTGTTTTTGTTTTATTGATTATACAAAGGCATTTGATTGTATGGATCTTAGCAAGACATGAATAACATTGTGAAGAAGGGGAATTCTGGAACACTTCATGAGGAACCTGTATATAGACCGACAGGAAGTTATTCAAACAAAACAGAATCTTGGTTTAAAATCAGGAAGGTGTACACGAAGATTATATTTTTTCACCATGCTATTCAATCTGTATTATGAGCAAATAATCTGAGAAGGTGAATTATGTGAAGAAGACTGCAACATCAGGTTTGGAATTAAATTTCAACGTCAATGTCATTAAATTGATTTGACTCATAGAAGATCCTGTCGAGTCATAGAAGACCCTTTATCAGTGGTTCTCAACCTTCCTAATGACACGACCCTTTAACACAGTTCCTCATGTTGTGGTGAACCCCATCCATAAAATTATTTTTATTGCTACTTCATAACTGTAATTTTGCGACTGTTATGAATTGGGCGACTCCTGTGATAGAGCCATTCAACTCCCAAAGGGGTTGCGACCCACAGTTTGAGAACTGCTGCCCTATATAGTATAGTAGAATTGTCCTTGTAGGTTTCTGAGACTGAATCTTTGCAGGAGTTGAAAGCCTCATCTTTTGTCCATGGAGTAGTTGGTGGTGGTTTAGAACTGCTGACTTAAGTTAGTAGGCCAAAGCATTACCCACTACACTAGTAGCACTTCTGAAAACCTCATATGTGAATGACATAACATTGATTGCTGGAAGTATAGAAAGCTTAAAGTATTTACTTATAAGGACCAAAGGTCATAGACTTTTTATTAGTCTTGGTACATTAAAGAAACAAATCCACAGAAACTCATGTATAAGAGAGAGTTTTATATAAAGGTTAACTACACATCAAGAAAACATTCCAACCCAGTGCTGCCCAAGCCCACAAGTCCAACATTAACCCATATGTCAAACACCAATCCATAAAGTCCTCCTCCATCTCAGAAAACACACTATGATGCCGACTGCAAGAGGAAAGCTGAGTCAGTGAATGTGTAAGCATCTCAGCGCTGGCAGGGGTCTCTACACAGCTGCTCCAGCACCCAGGGCTGCATCGGGGTAGGTCTATGTGGCTTCTCCTTGGGGATGTCTCAGAGGAAGTGAGCCTTGCCAACTGAAGCAGGGAATTGGCTAAGGCAGCTGCACCCTGGTCTGCCCATCACAAAGCAAGAGACAAGAGCTAGAAAGGCGAGACTCACCAAGCCATTTATCTCTCTGCCCTTCAATTAACCCTACATGTGCTTACTGGCCAGGTTGGCACAGTACGCTTTAACTAACTCAGATTTAATACCGATTATACCTCAAAATGAAGAAAATACAAATCTTCAAAAGTGACTCTTCTTGAAGAAATGATTGAAGTTGTCAAGGATCTTATTTTGGATCCTGAATCCAGCACCAATGTCCATGGAAGTCAACAAGAAATCAAATAACATACTGCATTGGGTAAATCTGCTGTAAAAGATTTGTTTAAATTCCTAAAAGCTAAAGACATCACTTTGCGAACTGAAGTGCACCTCATCCAAGCCATGGTGTTTTCAATCACCTCTCATGCATGTGACTCTTGGCAATTCATAAGGAGACTAGAGAAGTATTTCTGAATTTAGATTGTGGTGCAGATGACAAAAATGAAAGGATCATGGGTTGCTCGGAGAACAAGCACATCCGTCTGAGAAGGAGGCGAGCGTGTTCTTTGGAAACACGGATGGCAAGGTTTCATATCATGCATTTCAGCAGGTTGTCAGCAGTGTCCAGTCCCTGGGGAAGGATCTCATGCCTGGGAAAATAGAGGGTCGGCCAAAAGGCGGGGATCCTCCACAAGATCAACGGATAGAGCAGCTTCCGCCATGGGCTTACCGAGAATGGTTGTGAGAACGGCAGTGCTTCCGACTGTTGCACATTGTGCTGCTCAGAACTAGAACTGACTTGACAGCACCTAACAGCGGCACATCTCAGTAATTTAAAAATGTATGTCACTGACTCATATTTTTGGTTGTAAAGATTATCAGGCTGTCTGGGTAAAATCCCTACACCGTTGCTAATTGTATGACTAGCTGCACGTTGCCGCCTCAAGTTCATTAGCTGGAAGCTGTTGACAACAGTATTGTCGTGCCTGTAGTGAGGCGACTTTTCAAGATGGAAGGCTGCCAGATGTCCGCGTGGTAAATAGCAGACACTTTTGCGGGTTCTATTTACCAATTGTGAGGACTATTTGGACTCATTGATGCAGAGTGTCTGCATCAGCGGCATCTAGGCTTTAAAGTGACATTGACTTTAAGCAGTGCTTGGCTAAGCAATTGTTCTTTCTCGAAAAAGCAGGTCAGAGACGTGCCCTGGATGCCAGTTACTACGGTGGCAGAAGGCAGCTCATTATGCTTCCCCAGGACTGCTTGTCTATTTCTCTCCATTTAATAAACAGAATGGAGTTTCTCAGAACTGTGCAGATGATGACTGGTCACCTCATGGGGCAGGATAATCCTGTCTGAGAAATAACTGTAAACATGAACTTACCAGATATGCACCTAGCACCAAGGTGTTCATCACACAGGAACGTGAAATGGGGCAGGCAGCAGAAGATCATTAAGATAGTGTTAGCTCAAAAGTAATCATATAAACACGCACACACACTCACACTCCTCCACCGCACACACAATTTGGAAGTGGAAAGGCGGACGACATGGTGTCATCATTAGTTTATTCTGTCACATATAAAAGGCAGCTTTATGCACAGCCCATCTTATTTGGTATCCTCAGACGGCACTATGGATATGTTAGCTGTCAGTCAAAGGCAGCATTCAAATTGGATGATATTTGTAAGGCTTCAGATTAAGTCCACTGTTTGTTTTTAGATGTTAGAAAAAGGTGTTGGCAGTTAAGAAGCCACTCTGGAAAGGGCAGAAACATCTTTCATGTTTTAGGAGCAAATACTATCTTTGACAGTCAAGTTTTTCATGCCCACAGTTGAGTCGGCTACCTGGAAGAAAATGAACTTTTAACAAACAAGAGCAGGGAAACCTCATCACTTCCATGGCATGGTTTATTAATGACAAAACCTTCCTGGCAAGTGCACTTGGAACTGAAAGGGCTTTCTGTAGGTTGCTGTAGGTAAGTGATATGGGTTGGTTATATGTCCTTTGTGGGTGGAAATTTGCTCAATTAAAAACATGTCATCACACATATAAAATATGCCTAATTATTTTTTAAAATCTGAGTAAACTTTTGAGGTTTTTATAACCCCATCCATTGTGAGATAATGACAGTGGGTATCTATTTAATACCATGGCTTGCCTATTTTGTAGCAGATTTTTGGACACTAAAGGTTAAAGTTTTGTATTTTTTGCACAGAAACGCATACGTATGCCCTGGTGACTATAATTTATTATTGTTATAATTAATCTTACCCCCCCACACTGAAAAAGATCTCACTTCCACATTAAAGGGAGTCCTGTTAGCATAGAGTCTGAACACTTGACAGCTAACTGGAAGGTCAGTGGTTCAAATCTCCTAGCTGCTCCGCAGGAGAAGGATGTGTCAGTTTGCTTTCACAAAGGTTTACATGAATGGAGATCCAGTGGGGCAGTTCTGTGCTGTCCCAGAGGATTGCTGTGATTTATACGAGACGCAGTGGAAATCAAGGACAGGTTTAGCCGAGTAAAGGCCCTAACCACAGGTAATCGGGGGTGTCTCCTCCCTGATAATGCACTCATTCAAAGGGGGTATGTGGGAGCTATGTAGAGCATATGATGGGACTTTAAAAGATTTGTGGAAAAATAGAATTAAAATATTTTGGAATTTTTCACTGAGCTTTTTAAAGTCTAATATGTGTGTGTATCCATCATATAACCTTATTTTAAAATTCTATGCTATTAGGGATTAGATACCAACGTGATGTATGCCATTTTAGTGGGATAACATGAACAGCATTATATACTTCTTAGTGGATGGGGGATGTTAATATTTTTATATGTACCACATCTTCTGTGAAAAGAATATCACATATGTGCTACAACAAAGAAAATGTTTTTAATCAGTGCAACTTCTGGTGATATCCCATAACAACAAAAAGATGGACTTTTACCAATTTTACTATCAATAGTTCATGCTTCAATTCTGATGCTTGGTTGATAATAAATACTATAAGTGAAAAGAGATTTTAAAATTTTTAATGAGAAAATAATATAATAAATCACTATATTTTATTTTTAGATAGAATGAGACTCAACCTATGCTGTCTCTTATTTATTAAAAAGAAGTAAGGTACTTCCAAGAACTCTGTCAAGAGAAGGAGCTTCAATTATGTGGAAAAGGATCTTAGAAGACTTGAGTGAAGATGTTGAAGCAGTTGGGCCCTGATAGCTTAAACAGTGAGATAGTTAGTTTATTGTGCCTGCCTGGCCTATAAACACAAGTGGGATTAATTGAAGGGCAGAGAGATAAATGGCTTGGTGAGCCTCTCTTTTCTTGTCTCTCGCTCTTTGATCATCGGACCAGTGTGCGGCTGCCTTGCTTGTTCTGTGCATCAATTTCCAGGCTACACTACCTGTGGGATGCCTAGCCTGAGAACTGTGTCGCTGTAAGTTGAGGTCCCTTTAAGACCACAGGATTGGAATGTACATCTCTGGAGCTGGGGACTGACGGTTGGTGACATGGCTGAAGGTTGGTGACCTGCCTTGCTGTTTGCTGCCTGTGCTGGGATAGCCTAGCTCTCTCTACAGAGGACTACCTGGCGGCCCTCAAGACTTAAAGGACTGCTAGTGTCTCACAACTCTCTCATGGGAGTGAGTTGCACTGAGCTATTTGCCTTGCTTTATGATTTAACAGTTCATTTCTTGTGTTATCTATCTATCTATCTTTATATATATAATTACTAGCAATCTGGTTTTGTCTCTCTAGAGAACCCTGTCTAATACAAACAGCCTGCACATGGTGCCTTCACGACACTGTGCACTTTCCTGGAGCTGCCATCGGTTTCACTTTACGCCCCCTACATCCCTTCACAGCACTGCTCACATCTTCTTATGTCCTAGGTGCTTGGCATAGACAGGTATTTTGGACAACTGACGTCCTTGTTATGTTGATGGTCTAAGTATGAGCATAGTATGTCCCTGGTAAAATATGGTTTTGGATTTTTAATCGCATTAAACTCAGTTTATCCAAAAATGAATTTATTTTCTATTTTGAGCTAGACTTATTTCCTATTTTCTCTGATCTGTCAGTTGTCCAAACATTTCTCTACTTATACACATTTGAAAGATCCTGTTGTTCCCTGCAGTCTTCTGGAAATAATCTCTCTCTCTCTCTCTCTCTCTCTCTCTCTCTCTCTCTCTCTCTCATTGTACTCCTACCATGCCCTTCTGTATCTGCCGAGACCTCCTTTTCTCTTCAAGAGTTTTTGTGACTACCCGGCATACAAGCATTGCTTCTCTCCCAACTAGATTCCCTTGGTGCCAGGATCTTGTCCATGTTGTGTACTGTGAATCACATGGACAAGAACAGTGCCCAACGCAGAATACATATTTGGAGGGATGAAAATGGTGGAGCCAAATCTGAATGCTCGTTCTGACATTCTTTGACCTGACAAATATCAAACACTGATTCCATTATGCTGCTCATATAGACAAAGTAAAACCCCTTCCATGATTCTACGATTCCCAAGACCTGGTTGGCCATGAGTGAAAATCACCTCTACCAAAATGGATGAGTGGGTTACCGAAATCAAAAGGTCTTAATATGAAATCATTTTTCCTCATCTCATTTTGTCAAGATAATTTCCTACTGCTTGTCAACATGTAATTTCCTTTCAAAAGAAAACAACCCATAAAACTGGTCCCCCTATTAGGCTGAAACGGAATCACATTCAGCTTAGGTGTGCTTGAAACACCCATTTTTCTCTCCACTAATTCGTAGTCAACACAACGTCCCAGGTGCAGCCTCGTCCCACCAACCCCAAAAAGTCCTTTTGTGGTACTAATGGGCTTCCTTTTCCTCGGACTCCCTTGGAATGCTTGCTCGATGTTACGTAACTTTAGCAATGAATGATTGTGTATGCATCGTTGGGTTCCCCGCGGGTAGGCGTTGACTCACACAGCAGAACGAACGAAGCACTGCTTAGTCCTGCTCCAGCCTCACGGTTGTTATGTTTGAGCTTGTCGACGCCACCAGCGTGGCAGTCTGCCTCTTTGGAGGTCTTCCTCTTTTTATCTACCCTCTACCAAATGCACTGTTCTTTCCCAAGCACTGTTCTCTCCTGATACCTCTCCAATGCTTGAGGCAAAATCTTGCCATCTTTACTTCGAAGAAATGCACTGGCTCTATGACCTCTAAGGCAGATTTGCTGGTTCTTCTGTCAGTTCATGGTATTTTCAACATTCTTCACCAACACCGTCATTCAAATGCATCCATTATTCTCAGATCTCCCTTCTTCGTTTTCTATGAAGCGATTAATATGAGGCGAATGAAACTACTGTGAGTTAGGTCAGGCACACCTTGATCTTCAAACAGACATCTTTGCTCATGAACACTTTAAAGAAGACTTGTACAGTAGATTTGCTCATTGCAACATGCCATTTGAGTGCTTGACAGATACTTTTCCCCCCAAAGATCATTTTATTGGGGGCTTTTACTGCTCTTAAAACAATCCATACATCAATTGTATCAAGCATATTTGTACATATGTTGCCACCATTTTTTAAACATGTGCTTTCTATTTGAGCCCTTGGTATCAGCGTCTCTTTTTTCCTCCCTCTCCCCCTTCCACCCTCATGACCCCTTGATAAATTATTATTATTATTTTCATATCTTACACTGATTGACCACTGTCTCCCTTTCCACATGGTTTCTGTTGTTCATCCTCTTGGGTGGGGTGGGGGGCGAGTACGATTATGTGCTGAGCATTGTGATCAGTTCCACCTTCCTCCTTTCCTTCCCCCCACCTTCCCCCTACACTCCCCACTACCTCATGATATTGCTAGTCCCATTTCTGTTCCTGAGGGTTTTAACTGACGTGGGTTCTGTGTCATGAGCTCTTATCTGCCCCAGTGTGCACACTCTGGTTATTTACTGCTGCAGATGTTTTTGAATGATCTTCAGCAAAAATTTGCTTCCGTGCAATATTGTTCAATAATTCCTGCTTTATGTTGGCTCACTCTTCTTTGGAATATATGCAAATATGAACCTTTTCCAGTTGGTTGGCCAGGCATTTGCAATGCAAATTTCTTGACATAGATTAGTGAATATGTCCAGGGATGCGGTAGTTTTTGAACAAAGTGGTTATGATTCTATAGATTCCTGCAGCCTGAGTGTTTGCTTATGCCTCAGCGCACCTTGGACTTTTTCCTTCAGTGCCAGCAATTCTTGATCATATGCTACCTCTTTGACCAATTACTTTTGGTAGATTGCTATGTATTCTTTCTTCCATCTTCGTTTGATGCTTCCTGCATCATTCATTTTCCCATAGAGAATCCTTCAATATTGCAACGTGAAGTTTACATTTTTCCTTCAGTCCTTTTATCATGAAAAATGCAGAGTGTGCCCTTCCTTTTTGGTCTACTAACTCCAGATTTTTCACAGTTTATTACTGTTTCACTCTGTCCTCTCCAGCAACCATTTGAAAATTTGTATTATGCTTTACTACTTCATATCTTTCCTTCCCTTCATTTGAGGTCAGTTGTTCTCAACCTTCCTAAAGCTACAGCCCTTTCATACAGTTTCTCATGTGGTGATGACTCCCCAAACCATAAAATTATTTTCGTTGCTACTTCATAACTATAATTTTGCTGCTTTTATGAATTGGGTGACCCCTGTGAAAGGGTTGTTTGACTCCCAAAGGGGTTGCCACCCACAGGTTGAGAACCGCTGCTCTAGGGCCTTTACGTTGCAATATTTCAAGATTGTATTTTGACTTTCCTGAACTTGTTTTAATTTTTTTCAGGTTCAACCGGAACTTTGATACCATATACCATTACTTTGGTATAAGACGCATTTACTCCATCCATGTAATTAAACTTGACTTGACTTTGCAGCTCTTTCTCAGCTGTATTTTCCATGTCTTCCAACCTGAGGGGCTCATCTGCCAGCATTATATCAGTCCACTTTCTGCTGCTCTTCATAAGGGTTCAGTGGCTAATAGTTTGAAGAAGTGAAATGCCTTTCCTTCTGTGCAGGTTGTTCTTAGTCTAGAAGCTCTTCTGAAGCCTGTTTACCAGGGGTGACTGTGCTGGTATTTTAAATACTAGTGGCATAATTTCTAGCATTACAGCCACAAGCAAGCCAGCACTAACAGATGGATAAGATTCATCTGTGTACTTCTCTTGTCTTTCTAAGATGCCATGTCCTTTCAACAACAGATGCCAGTCATCTAAACAACAGTCAAAACCTAGACTTAGGAATGCTCAGCAAGTCACCGAAATGAAAACACAAAGCAAGTTCTTTCCTCAAATCATCCATATTCTCATGAAAGCCATGTCGTTTTATAGACATACTACCCTCCACCTGCTTATCGATAGATACTTCCTGATGAATACACTAACCAGCTCACCAGTGCCCTCTCGTTGATTCCAACTCATAGCAGCCTGATATAGGCGTCTGAGGCTGTGACTCTGCTAGAGTAGATGTCCTCATCCTTCCACTGGGCATGGCTGGTGGTTTGAACTGCCAACCTTGCAGTGATCAGTCCAGCACTTACCTGAGAGCAACACCAGGGCTCTCCTTTCCTGATGAACAGGTGCACAAAATGATTTTTTTTCCCTTCCATTCCTATCCGGTGTACCTATTTCCTTCCAAATTCCATACTACATTATAGTAGTATTAGAGTTCTGATCATATTTTACTATAGTTATTTACATATCTCCCTTCTCAGATATAATATGGACTCCCCAAGTGAGTGGTTCAAATCCATCAGCTTCTCTGTGGAAGAGAGAAGAGAATCTACTTGGAAACCCAAAAGGGAAATTCTCCCCTGTCTGATAAGGTCACTATGTATCAGAATCGACTGAGAGCACTGAGTTGTGTTTTGAATGAGACTACCATGTTCCCTGCCACCTGAAGGACTAACAGACTACAAAGGAATACATTTTATTTTATTACTTGCTTGTTTCCTAACTGCTAGTTTTGAGCTATACCTGTGCTAATAGAATATGTGATGCAATTCCTATAGGCAATAACTTATTCATGCATTTTATTCAGTATTGATAAACTTTTACGCTTTTCCCAATTCAAGAAATCATCTTCTATAATAAAGCCTGTCATTTTCTGCTTTTATCTATGCATATAATTTACATAGTTGATAATTTCATACTTATAATACATTCCTAACATGGGTAGCAGCACCATCAGATCAGATTGCCAAAGAAGCACTGATTTTTATTTGGGGAAAATTATTAGTCAAAAGTATTGTGTATTTATCCAAGAATAGATAACACATGCACTTAAAGAAGACTTCAAAGAGAGGCAATTTATAATTAGTCTGTTTTTCAAAAAATATTTATCTCAAATACAGAGTGTAAAAGATTCCATTGGAGTCTTCTGGCAGGGTTTTCAGGCTCTTGTTAACTTACAGGCTGGTGACATTTTCCTGCATCATTCTTACTGGTGTGCTTTCGTTGGTTCTCCTGCTCTCAGAGCGCTCCTGGAGCCTCCTTGATTACTAGAGGCTCCACTTTTGCTGCACTCTAGCGTCTGTTAGCTCAGAAAGTGGTGGAAGTTCATGTGGTTAACTACTTCTCTTCAGAGAGTAAGATTATTATTTATAATCAGAAGTATGTCTTCAAGTGTGTAACGCTGAGAAAATCTTTTAACCCTTTGCCATTGGGGACGTCATTCTCTCTTATGTAAGATATATATCATCTTTTATTTTCTTCATGTGGCAATTGGGAGAATAATCAGTTTGCATTATTTAAAGTGCGTTGTGAACTCTAGGGGCAGAATTCCTCAGTATTGGAAGTATTTGCCATATTGAGTCTGGTAATTATAGGAGACTGCATTAGTCCGGTTAGACTAGAGAAACAAATTCATAGAGACACTCATATGTGTGTAAGAAAGAGCTTTATATACAAGAGCAATTGAATATTAAGAAAACATCCCAACCCAGTCCAAATCAAGTCCATAAGTTCAATATTAGCCCACATGTTCAGTACCAATATATAAATTCTTGTTCAGACTCACACAACACATGCAACAACCCTGAATGCAGAAAGATCACAGGCCAGTGAGTGGAAAGTCTTGTGGATCCAGTGGCGGTGGCAGCATCCCAGCACTGGCAGGGTCTCCACATGGCTCTTCTAGCTCCAGGGCTCTAGCATAGCTCCATGTGTCTTATCTGCAGGAATATCTTGCAGGGAGTGTCTGTGTCCCACCTCCAACGAGCTATTTATCTCTTTAGCACCTCCAAATGAGGTCATCAAGCTGCAACCTGATTGACAGACTAAACTCCACCCCATTCATTTTTAAGTCTCAAATTGACAATAGACTATGTAACTACGAGAGAGACTGTCCACTCTGGGAAGTTAATAGCATTCTTGGCCTCTACTAGATACCAGTAGCAGCCAATCCTCAGGTGTGATAAACACAAAAGGTCTCCAGCATGGCAAAATGCCCACCTCATCCCTCCCCGACTCCCCACCCCTCTGCAGAGGCAAAATCATCCAGGACTAGAAGTGCTGCTCCAAGGAGATTCCTGCAAACCCGTACTGATGTGCCTGCCCGGCCACAACCAAGAGAAACGCCTGCCCTCCTTAAAGTATTGGTGCGGTAGCACTTCTCTTCTGCCAATAGTTTTCAGAGACATAGTCCCTTCTAGGCTTTTTTTTTGGATTGTTTGGGTGCACTGTTTTATAGTTTCTACATCAATTGGGGTGTGAGCAAGTAAAATTGCGACGAAAGAATTAAAAAGCATATTTGGCTGCTGCTCAGAACAGTATCTTCAGTTTATTGAGTCTGCTCTTCATCTATGTAAAGTTTGCAACCTCCTTTCATTGGATTCCAAGTTCAAGAAAGAGGTGAGATTAATTACTTCTGCCAGTCTCCTCAAACAACCTCCACTCTGGGACACAAAACCCAAATGCCAATTTATGTAACTACTTGATTATACCTTCCCTAAATGTAAGTTCTTTAGAAGCAAGTAAGACTCAATGCATTACACTTCTCAAAGGCATTTGCCTTTGAAAGGACTACACTGAACTTACAATATTTTAATACAAAGAATAACTGGAAGAAAGTTTAAGCTACCTAAGAGCCTAATCATTAAGAGAATGTAGAATTGTTGGAGACATTTTACAGCCAGTTAATAGAATTTCTCAATCTTTTCCCTGTGTTCTGATTTGGGACAAAGTAAAATTATTACCAGGTTAAAATCTCTGGAAAAAAACAATGATAATATGTAACTGTACTGAGACACTATTGCTATTATTTTGGTCTTAGGTCTTTTGTTTTTATTTTTCCCCAAGTGGTATAATGAATACTTAAAAGTTATATTCAAATAAGATCATCTAACAACCAGAAAGTTTACTTAAATTGATGTAATTATGAATGCCTTGGCTCTAAATGTATATTTATAACAATTTACAGGCAGCATAGATACTGATTTTAAAAAATCCCTTCAAAGGTGCCACCAACTGTTTTGATTATAAATTACAATTTAGGACCTTGCTCGTGTCCTCATAAGCATCCATCAACTATCATTATGGTTTTCGCAATTTTAAAGTTCTTTTGCTCTAGGAAAAAACGTTCTACCATTTGCTCTTGATTACTAAGAAATGTCCAAGCTTAACAGAATGAAACAAAAGAAAACCATGCTTCGTTTTATTTATTGTTAATTTCCTGCTCAGTAAGATTAGGCAACATGCAGTGAAGTTTAAGAATTCCAAGTTTGGAATATGCATTAAAGGACTATTTTGCTCCATTTCTTAAGAAATGCATTAAAAAGAAGAGAAAAATAATAATGCTCTGGAAATTTGATATTAAATCATGGCCACCAAAACTAGCTGGGGTTCATCAAGAAAATGTTTCTGAAAAATAGTAAGTAGTGCAATGGAAGGAAAATAAATGCCTTTCTGTATCTGAGGCCAACCAGTGGATGAACTTGAGGGCAGCATCGGGAGAACAGGAGTTGCAGAGATGGGGAGGGAGATGGAAAGTGACTTTAGCTACAAAGAAGGGCACCATAGGTTGAGAATGAAGATGCTATGACCTAAATCCACTACAAGTGAGTGGTTTCAAGAACAGATATTTATTTTAGTGGGATTTGCTTGTCTATTTCAGCTTCTAGTAGCTACCAGTTAGTTATTCTTGGTGCTCCTGCATCACAACTTTCACCATAACAAAAGAAAACCCCAATTTCAAACAGGGTTAATTTTCAAGTATTAAAACGAAACAAAAATCCCCATGGCTGTTGAGTCACTTGTAACTCCGAAAGACCTAAAGGATGGAGTGGGATCGCTCCTGTGGTTTTCTACGACTGGAAATCACTACAGGTGCAGAAGCCTCGTCTTTCTCTTGCAGAGCAGCTGATGGGTTTGAACTGCTGACTTTGCAGAAGAACAAACACGCATTTCTTGGAAGAAGCACACCATCATGAGCCTTAGACACAAGAATGGCGAGACTTCGTCTCAAATACGTTGGACACGTTATTAGAAGGGACCAGTCCCTGGCGACACCTGTCACACTCAGCAGAGGGTCAGCGCCAGAGGAAGACCCTCAGAAAGGAGCGGCGACACAGTGGTTGCAACAACGGACTACACATAGCAACACTTGCGAAGATGGCGTCGACTGCGCAGAGTTTGGTTCTCTTTTATGTCGGGTTGCTATGAGTCAGGACCAACTTGATGGCACCTAACAATTACCACGAGAGGGCAGCTCTTCCCCACTTAAATGTTGGTCTTCCTGTCTGAGGGCTCATCTTCTGGCACGACATTCGTATTGCACAGATAGTCACAAAGTTTTCAGTTGCTGTATTTTAGAAGTGGTCTGCCTCCTTCTTTCTAGTCTGTTTTATTCTGGAAGATATCTATCTACTAATATCTAATAGCCCTGCTATTCCTGGAAATACTCACAGCATAGCTTAAAGCCACATGGAAGTCATTGCTGTATAAAAAGTGATTGGCCAAAAGTATAACACTCTTATCGCTGTTGTATTTTGTTACTGTTGGTAGCCTTCTTGACTCTCTGTTATATGTTTCCTATGCTTTTTGGTATATGAAACCCAGGATAGGTGCATCTATACAGACAATAACTAGATTAAGCATCTCTTAATCCTTAATCCTATGGCAGGGGAGGTGAGGAAGTAATTGGGAGCTAATAACAGGGAGCATAAAAGGAAGAAAATGATTTGAAGCTGTGTTAGCAATTTTACAACACTTCCTGATCTGACTGAACTATTGAATTGTGTGATCTCTGGATTATGTCCTAATAAAATGTTCTGTTTTTTTAAAAAACCCAACTCCCTTTCACTGCTTTTGAATCAGTACTGACTCATAGCAACTCTGGAAGAAAGCAAGAACTTCCCTGGTGGGTTTCTGAGTCTGTGCATCTTTACAGAGGTGAATAGTCTCATCTTTATCCTTCAGACCAGCAGCTGGTTTTGAACTGCTAATCTTATGATTAGTAGTCCAATGTGTAAAAGTCAATCATGTAACGAGCTCTTTCCAGGGCAGGAGAGAATCCTTTGAGTCAGATAAAAGTGTTAAAATATGTTAATATGTGCATCCCTGGTAGAGTTTTGTTCTGTTGTGCTTTGGGTCACTGTGAGTCATAATAGCAATATGCTTTTTATTCCATATTGATATTTACAATTTCAGTGGTTTTTCATATGTATTTCACCTACATAATATAAATAAATTACATTTCTATATGAAAATGCTTTTAAAATAATTTTATTGGGGGTTCTTACACCTCATATTCTATATATCAATTGTATCAGGCATATTTGTACATATGTTACCATCATCATTTTCTAAACATTTACTTCCTATTTTAGCCTTTGGTATCAGCTCCTCTTTTTTGAATAATGATTTTCCAACAACGTTTTTTAACAACTTCTAATATTTTGGAGCGCTTGTGCCGAAAGCATGAGTAACATTTAAATGCAGTACTCTGAAAAGGGTGTGTATTTTCTCTTCATTTTCTGAAGTGTAAAAAAAACCCAATAGTTGTCAGATTGTGGAGTTTGTTGCTGTGCCTTATATGTGCAGATGAGCATATTCGTTTGATATAAAAAGGAGAAAATCCTTCATAGCACAGTGATTGTGTGCCGAGCTTCTTGCTAGCTGCCTAGCTCAGTGAAGCATAAGGAAAGGCTCCATTAAATATCTATGATTGCAGTCTAGACTCAAGAAATCATCATTTTCAGTGTTTTTTTACTTAAATTACAAAACTGAGTGAGTCATAACAACCTGGAACTTTTTCTTTTAAAACTGAATTCAAAGGAAAGTCTGAGTTCTATTAGAATCTCCACTGTCGAATATTCCAGCTGAACTAAAATGAAAGAGAGATAAGGAAATAAAAAGTAAATTATGAGAGTGACATGCATCACAGTGACTGATTCCTCTTTTGACTAGAAGACTAATCATTTCCTTTAGAAGAGACCGTCTTTTTACGGCAGGCACCACACTAAATCCCAGCATGCATTTTAGTTTATCCCAAGGATTGATGGACGTTATCTCCTACCCACTCCCAAACACCCACCCTTTCCATTTCCGCAGTGCACCTGGTGCTTGCCCCTCGAGCTCAAGTGGAAGTCCTCGCATGAAGAGAACCTGCAGCGCACTTGAACGGCAGACACAATACTTGAAGGACATTAGGAAGTTTGTGAAAGTTCTTCTGAGTTTCCTGCTAGCTAGAACATTTTGGAACCTGCCAAGGGCCAGATTTGGTGTTGACATTGAAATTCTGGCTATGGCCCAAGTCTTTATTCAAGTGTCTGATAAGGGCCTCTCCTCTGGAACATAAGAATTTTTAATGATTAAATATGGAATTAAGGTGACCTGGAGGCACAATGGTTAAGTATTCAGCTTCGAATTAAACCCACCCAGGATACTATGGAAGAAATATCAGGTAGTGAGTTGTAAAGATTCGAACCAAGACATTTGTATCTAGTAATTATCCTCAGTCACGTGTGGTACTATTAGTCAGCATCAACTCCTGGGCCCCCAACAAGAAGTAAAAGTAAGTGTCCAAAGATAAAACCTATTGCTTATACTAGGAACAAAATATAGTCATAACATTTAATTTTCCTTTGACATTTGCTTAGTATTGAAAGAAGTTAAATCTGCATCACTCTACTGCTAACTTAACCCTTTTTATTTCAATTGGGATAAAGATTTCTGTTGTTGCTCTTTTGCTAGTTTATTTTTTTTAATCACAAAGTCATTCTTGCCTTATACAATTCTTTTTACACTTAGAGATTTTTATTTAATGCATACTTTCGGTGCCTCTTCTCTGAGGCCTTGAGGGACTCCACTCAGCCTCATCTGCCTACCTTTCTGCAGGCTTTAGGGTACATAACAAAATGTTTGCCTGGCTGTACCTTAGCTTCACCTTTGCACACCCTCTTTAACCATGTAGCTTGTAAGTGCCCATGCCTAGTCCCCATGATTCTTCACATTGACCTAATTAATCACCTCGTCTTTTGATCTTGAGTCTATTATTGTAACTCATGACATAATAGAATTATATGCCATAGTGTTTTCAAGAGCTCAAGTTTTGGAAGCAGATCACCAAGGTGCCGCTGGGTAGACTTAAACTTTCAAACATCCTGTTTGTAACCAACCAAGTCAACTATTCACCCCAGCCAGGGACTCTACCACCCTGATAATGCCCCCTTAGTCCAAATTAGCTAAATGCAACTGAGCTGTGAGGGAAGGTATTTCACCCTCACTGACTGTGGTAATTAGATTTTTTTGGTCAACTCATCTGGTTGATTCTCAGTGGTTTGACAGTTAGGGCCCAGTAATTCCCCAAGCTGTGGTCTAACACAATGTAATAGCCTCCATACCGGCATCTGCTCTGAGCAGGCAATTCAGTGCAGAGTCCAGAGTGGATTGCAACCTCTTTACTCAGATCACAGCTCTGGTGCAATCAATTAAAATGGGTAACCTGCTTGCAATATAAGTGAACATGGTGGGAAAGCTTTGCTTGCTTTTGCTGCCTGTGGATCCTATATCTTGCTCAATGACCTCTGGTTCTTTGAACTCAAGTTCAAAGAAGTCCTGCACGTTGCCTTCCAATCCTGAGAGTTGTCAGTGGCCTGCCATCTGACCTATCAGCCTTGTATTCGTTCACCTCTGCAGCCAAAGCTAACCTGGGCTTCGTTTGTCAGATGGTCATCTTCCTGCCCATCTTGGCTTCAGAGTCTCTTCATAGCTCCCAGGGCTTTGTGAATTAAGAGAAGTATCCAGCTTAACCTCTGGTCGGTGATCTTGGACCTGCCCTGACTTGACTTGCTCACCTCTACAACTGCGAGGGATATTTTCTTTCCATAAATTTCAATACACACACACATATATAAGCTTCACTGGTTTTGTTTTCTTAGAGAACAGCGTAAGATGCATCCACAACATCCACTTGGTTTTCCATGTAGATAAAAATCTGGGACAAGAACATTTTCTGACCCATTTG
This sequence comes from Tenrec ecaudatus, assembly GCF_050624435.1. Taxonomy (NCBI): domain Eukaryota; kingdom Metazoa; phylum Chordata; class Mammalia; order Afrosoricida; family Tenrecidae; genus Tenrec; species Tenrec ecaudatus. The sequence goes on from NC_134536.1 coordinate 96,670,262, forward strand.
ATAAAGAAACTACCTTTATGTCGCCAGTTTGTAGAAAGGAAAACATTTTAAAGGTTTTTAATTAGGTTCGTGTACATTTTTTATAAATGTTTAAACATTTATGTTGTTGTTCGATGCTTTCAGGTCAGTTTTCCATCAAAGGGACCCTAACAGAACAGGACAAAACAGTGCCCATTCTCCCTCCCCACTGTTGCTAGGTTTGAGTTTGTTGTGGTAACTACTCTGTCAATCCATCTTTTAAAGGATTTTCTTTTCTGTCGGCCTCTTACTTTCCCAGGCACAATGTCCTTCTCCATGTCCCTCCTCGCTTTTATGTCCAAAGTAAATTAGACAAAGTCTCCCATCTTCAGTTCACAGGAGAATTCTGGTTGCGTCTCTCCCGGTGTATTTTACAAACGCTCATTGTTCTGGCAGCTCGTGTTCTACACGGTCTATGATCTTCCTCGGTAAGTCCCGTCCAGCAGCAAGCGTATGTCTTCAGCACAGAACAGTTTGAAAACGAGCGCTCCTCCAGTCCCGAGAGCCTGTTTTCTTAATATAACCCTGCTTCTCAGCTTATTCAACATACACATTGTTAAGTATAGCGATTAGATGCAACCTACCCTCTTGTTCTATTTAAATGACTGCATCTTGCTCTATGTACAGGTTCTGCATGTGACCATTTTTAAGCACTTTTATACGACAACATAACTCTATTTTAAAATGTCATCCAATGATGAAGGTATTTATCCTTTCCTTCTTAGTTATGTTTTATCATTTTTAGCTCCCATTTGAACTTATATTTAGGATATTCTCATTTAATTTCTATTACTGCTCAAGAAAATAATCAGGAAATTTAAACATTTCCCTGATGTGTGCAGCATTACACTTTATAGGTTTTAGAGTCTGACTCATTAAAAATAATTGTGCTATTCTTGGGAGTCCATACTTCCTTCTTTGTCCCCAATTCTGAGACTTTTGGCAACCGTTTATTTGTAAAGAAACAAGTTAGGTTTATTTTCGGAACTTGTGAGCATATATTTATTTTTCTAGAATAGATTTTGATATGTGAACTGAACTTTGACTCGGGGAGTAGAAACTTGAAATCTATTACATAGTATTTTCAGTTGAGTAAATTTACTCAACAAAATATTTGTGAGCTGCTTAACGCCTCTGGGTTTTGTAATTCCTACTATACATGAAAAGGTAGAAATCCTACCATTTTGTTTCACTCAGTCTTATATATTCTGGGCTCCCTGCCTACACAGATTATGCCTATTTCATTTGGGTTTTTTGCATTCAACACACAACACTAAGCTGACACATAGTAGGTCGTCAGCAGGTACCTGTTTAATTAATCAATAAATGGGACAACTGGGGTTCTAGTTTCTCAATAATTTAATGAAAAGTATTTTCAATAGTATAGATAGTGTCAGTTGCTGAACTAAAGTGGACCACACATTCGCAATAGGATATCTTATTAATAATATAATGGTTAATGAAAATATGCCTACTGTGCATATGTGGGAGATCTTTATTCTTTAGAGGGAGTCTGATCATTTATACCCGCTTTACAAAACATCCCCATTCAACCCTCCCTTTTAGTATCTTGCCTCTTGAGTTTTATTTCAAACTGATTCAAGGCTTTATCTGTGATCTAAAGTTTGGGTGACAGTCACTGCAGCAGCTGCGCTGGGCTCTAGCTATGGCTCTGCATACTGCCCAGGCCATGATGGGGGTTGTCTTTGCTTCGGTCACCTGAGTGTAGCTTTCCCTTCTTCCTTCTTACTGGGTGCTGATGATCCCTCGCTCGTGAGATAAGAGACAACCACTGATGTCTATAAAACTTAAGTCAAATTTTCTAGGGAGACACTTATGTATGGGTTAGATAGTCTTGTAACACTTGTGAGACATGGAAACCGGGGCGGTCAACACCACGTTTTCATAAGTGGCCTTTTCAGCTGAGAAAAGGCATGGATTTAAAGTCAGAATGCTGAATATACAGTGCTTTGACGTTTGTTTAAGATGCTCAACACAAATAACCATGCCAAGGGACTGACCATATCAGACAAAATAAAATCTCACTAAGATGTCCATGATTAATGAAGGTGCTGGTAGCCCTTGTTATGAAATATTTCAAAGTATTAAGCATAAGGTTAAAGCTTGAGCATAAGTAATCAATCAATGATGGACACTTTTGGGGGTTGAGAAGGGTAAAAATGGACAAGGAAAATGATACTAGTAAATGACTAATTAATACAGGGCCTCTAATAAGTAGAACACTGTGATACTGAAGATTTTTTATTAGAATCTCTCAAAATATTTTGGTAAATTAGAGGCAGCTCTCTGAAGAAAAACAGTGTGTAGAAAGATGTGGGCTACTTCATTTGTAGGATTTATTTTTTTGAGTGACATTGAATGATAGCCCAAGTATCACGCAAGGCCCTCACTCAACCCACCCAAGGCCCTTCCCCTTCCCTCCCCCCATCCCACCCCGCCACACACAAAGCTGTGTGTGAATCTTCAGGAAATTTATTCCAAAGAAACAAAGAATAAATGGCCTTCATATACAAACATCAGGGTAGAAGGATGAAAAGGGATCACGATTGGTCTCACTGCCATTCATTGACGAGACTCTGAGGGCAAAGGGAAAAACACACAAACAAAAACCCGCGTCTTCTTTTCATGGGACTACTGTGCTCTTTTGCAAAAGCGACACAAGAGTCCTGCATTTGTGTCCAGTGCTATATAGAAATTCCAATCCCGTTCTTGTCAGCCAACCCCTGATTTTAGAAGCCCCGATGGCACCAGAGGTTACGCGTTGCACTGCTAACTGCAAGATCGGTTCAAACCTGCCAGCTGCGCCATGGGAGGACGAGGTAAATAAAGATGGACACTTTCAGAAATACTATCTAGGGTCAATGGGAATCGGAATTGAGTTCAAGACATTGGCTTTTTCCCTTTCCTTTTGTTTTGTAGTTGAGGAAGTAAGTTAGGTTTTTTTTGGATAAAAAAAAAACCAACAAGTCAGTTACTTGCTGAATTACTGTACTCCGGGAATAGCCCTAAATACTTTAATGAAAAGCTTCATGCATTTTAATACACACCGAGTATTGCAAATATTATCATTTAGGCCATTTTAGAACATTTCCTTGGCCAGAGGACTCTCTGTGATTTGTCTTCCTATCACCCTAGATTTCATTCTCTACATCTTAGGCTGGAAGCTCAGCACCCTCTCAGTGAACACCATGTACCGGGCTACTTAGGTCAAGCAGCCTTGGGACAGATGCTATCTAAGAAAATTACAGTGAATTTCTCATCTGTTTGGGCTTCTAAATTATTGTCTCTCTCCTCTTGATCAGAAACCCATCGCTAGGTAGGCAGGTAGCTAGCTAATCCATGTGTGTGTCTGGGAAGGGAGGTGGCAGGCCCTGTCTACCCAGACAGCTTCTTAAATGCCTGCCTTTTTTGCTTAATGGCCTTCAATTTTCTAAATCTCTCTGTTACCACCATTTTCCTCTGAGCTTCCATTTCTTACCTCCCTACTTCTCCACTTAACTTATGCCAGACCTGTGAAAGCAAAGGAAGGTTAGAAATATAAAGAACAAAATTTAAAAGTTAGAAATGCTAAAAGGCATTTCCAAGGACACAGGATAAAGAGAAATTGTCTGTTTTCACCAGTGCTGTGACCTTTCATTTCCAGAATTTTCCAAAGCACTTTAATAGACCTGATGATTTAATAGATCTAATCGCATTCGTTTTTCAGATTGGCCCTAAAAATTTAACACCCAGTCTGAACTGTTATATTTTTCTCTTCCTTCCTTCCTTCCTTCCTTCCTTCCTTCCTTCCTTCCTTCCTTCCTTCCTTCCTTCCTTCCTTTCTTTCTTTCTTTCTTTCTTTCTTTCTTTCTTTCTTTCTTTCTTTCTTTCTTAGTAAACTTACAGATCTACTCTTTACATATCCCTACAGCAGGCTGCACCGCAGTTTACAGGCTTATGTTCATGAATAAATGTGGTATTTTTCTATGTGCCTTCCGCTAGAGCCTGTGGACCAGAATCAGACATATAGTCAATGTTCCATAAATGCAAGGTAGATTTACAGTGGCACTCAGCTACAAATATGTATATAAATGAATACCAGTTGCGACACATAGGGAGCCAATTTTCTCCTAGATTGAAAGCTACAGAGACGTTCTGAAGAGCTTCCAGGTGGTCTCCACGGAACTTGAAGCCATCTGGGAGAAATTGAAACATTTAAAACATCATTTTTAAATTCTTGGCATCCAGAGACTTAGATAATCTGCTCATTACATTATCAAGTGGGTTGACTGCTTTCATTCTTCCCTCCTTCTGCCCTTCCCCTATGTTCCTCATCTCCCATGTGCCGCCTATATATTTATTTTGTTATGCATATATTCAGAGGCATGTGTGATGGTGCAGACCTCAAAGAGATGTCCTCTCTGTAGAAAATACTGAAACATATCCCCGAGTGCCGATTTCTCTTGGCCTGCTTTCAAGAACCTTTTTGGTTGTCAGAGGCTGTGGAGCTGGTTCTGACTCATAGCCATCCTGCGCAGCCCTTTCCCTGCCATACCATTGTTGTCCTGTCTGAGCGCATCGTTACAGCCACCGGGGCAATCCATCCATTCGAGGGCCTTCTCTTTTTGCTGCCCCTTTACTAAGTGTGATGTCCTTTCCTAGGGACTTGCCTCTCCTGATAAAATGTCTACATGACATGCATTTACATGGCCGACTTTTCAGTGAATAGTGGGACACTTAACTATTTCTGTCATTCAAGGACTCGAGGGTAATTGTGGGAATGGAGCTTGTTCATGCTCATAGACTCATAGGGCATCCTGTGGAAAAGAGAGTAGGTAGTTGATGATAAAGATTGGAGCTTGAAATAAGGTCAGGGTCATCAGTTTAGAGATCACCACGTGCTAGCCTCATGATCGTAGATAAGACATCACATCGTGCTTACTAGACTTGTGCGTAGCATCTGTACGGTCGGACTGACTTGATGGCACCTAACAATTACAACCGGTAGTGTTATGTTCCGTTGTCCATATGGTTGCTATGAGTTTGGACCATGTCAACATTACTTCACCACAACATGTAACAAATTGAGTGGAAAATATACCAATTTAAGAAAGGAAAAAAAAACCCCTACCCCACACATTTCTATATATCAGGAATTCAGCAGTGACCTTGCTGGATAGTTCTGGTGGCACAGCAATCATCTGCAATCTTATTTCTGGATGGAGAAATTTTCAAGCTGGCTCCCTCATATTCCTGGTAAGTTAGTTCAGTTTGCACTTTGTAGCACATTCCTGTTGCCCAACTCTTTCGATTGTAGCTATTATAAATGCCAATGATAAAATAATAAGTGATAAATATTTTTAAGAAAGAGAAAAGAAAATTATCAGACTTGATCATGACTGGCACGGTCAACTTTCCACAACTCGGCATGGAATCTGGTGTGTAAATAAGATGCTTCACCTCCCATCTTCCTGGGAGAACTTCTGGATATTTCTCAGGAGGCAAAGGAACTGTGAAAGCCTATTCTAATAACATGCTTCAGTCTTCAGAGAATTTAAAACAGTATTAACGTCAGTGAAAAACCTGAATGTTTTCAACACCATCCATGGACAATTCTAAATAATGTCAATGGTGACATCCTCATTTCCACTCGGACTCATTAAATTCCAAACCAAACCTACCTCACTGCCACCAAGTTGCTGCCAACTCACTGCTAGCCTCTAGGAAGGGGTGGTATCGCCCCCAGTGAGTCATGGGAATTGAAAGCTCTGTCCTCTCCAGTGGCAGGGCTGATGACCTCAAACTGCATAGCGACTGCTGTCATATTAGCAGATTGAGCAGTTAAGTGTAAACCATGAGTCCGGTGAGCAGCTCTCAGTCCATGAGCCATGAGGCCTATGAGTGACTTTGAGGAACACACAGTGGGATAAGTCCTTATTGGCCCAGCAGGGGGAGCAGGGGGCTGCGAACCAAAAGGTCAGTCCTGCAATCCTCCCAACAGCTTCTTCATGGGAGAAAGAGGAGCCAGTTTGTTTCTGTAAAGATTTTCAATGTGAGAAACCTTAAGGGGCAACTCTATTCTGTCCTACAGTTTTGCTAAGAGTTGGAATTGATTTCACTGCAGTGGGTTTGGGTTTAGTTTGGAAAAAGGCAGCAGGATCTTTGTGGGATTCCCCACAGGCAGCTTGGAGAAATAAGGCAAGGTCGAAGATGCCACTAGGCCCTAAATATTTTTAGGCACTTCAGAATCTTTATGGTAAATAACTTCCATGTCAGTGCAGCTCTATAGAACAGTATAACAGATCAGCACAAAGATATTCTCAAATGCATTAGTCAATATGAAAGGAACTCACAACTATTCTTTTGAGATACTCAGTGGATATTGTGACTTTTTCTTCCAAATAAAATCTACTGCAGTATTATATTCCCTACTATGGTCTTCTCTTGCTATTTTAGCTTAACTCATTGCTTTAGAGAAATCAATAACTTATACTTATCTTTGCTCACATCACACTCTTTCCTAGCTATATAAATGGGCATTGATATCCAACCTTTTCAATAGCTCTTATTTGATAAAAAAAAATGAAAGCATGGAAGTATTGTGCAATTTGTTCCCAAATGTAATTAATCATTGACCTCAACATATGTCTCCCAGGAAAGTATAGTGCTACTAATTAGCGCCTTTTTTCCTCTGTGCTAAGTAAATAGGAAAGATCATACATGAATTCATTCTATAAAATGTGCTTTCATAACTCTTCCTGCCAGTTTAGTAATAACTAAATCAGACCAATGTTTTTCCTTTTCTCCTGTCTAAATTAAAATTCACATTGTCAATAAATTAGGCATATTAATTACATTACCTTTCAAGCTAACAAAATAATTAATGTGCTGCATTGTATTCTAAACATTAGTTTTTATTCTTGGTTTGTTCTGGACTTCTTTCTTTCTCTATGTCCTATATATATGCTCATAATAATTTTCTCATTGATGGCCATCATGTTCTTTTTTTTAATTTTATTTATTTATTTATTTATTTATTTATTTTTTTCATCATGTTCTTTAGGAGAATGAAAACAACAGCATTATTCTATGAAACATGTAAGCCACTTGTTAAAGTGTTGCTTACATATCCCATCTAAGTGAATTGGTCGTGTAAACACGAAGACAATATTTTGCTTAAGGAAATACTGAGGAATAAAGTCTAGACTTAATTTTAATAGAAAAATAATTTCTTCACAATAACGATTTTAGTTAGATCAACATTTGCCCTACTGTGAATGACCATAAAGACACTCTCCAACCATTTTTAAATTTCAAGCATTTCCTTTGGCCCTTTTGGAGCATTCTGTCTTTTCCTTTTACATCTTTTGAATGGGCATTTTCAGGCTCTTATAATAAGTGTGTGTGCTGGTGAACGGGGCTGATAAGGTGGCCTTGGATGAAACCCAAAATGATCCACAGTGCGATGTAGGAATTATTCTTATATGTAACTGGGAAACAATTTAGAGGAATAAAATTTGGGGGTGTATTCAATATGCATGTTAAAATAACAATTAACCAAATTAAACTGGCATTGATATTTCATCCAAAAATACAGAGAACTATGAAAAAATATTTTACCCGTAACTCTAAAATAAGATATTTTCTGACATTATGAAGTGACATACCCACAATCATTGACTGCCATGAGGTCAGCTTTGTAAGGCACACCAACATAAGCCAGGGTTTTTAGGTGGAAGGCATAGACACAAAGTCCTAGACAAGATTAGAATAAAATTATTTTATGCTTTGCTATTTTTGGCCACTGGAGTCTCTGAATGGTGCAAAAAGATAATGCACTTAGTTGCTAACCCAAAGGTTGAAGTTTAAGGTCACCCAGAGATACCTAAGAAACAGTCTGTAGGTCCCAAAATGCTCACAAATAAATAACTTTTCTTTGTGTTATCTTCACCCTTACCATCTCCAACTATTCCTGCGGTACCCTTTCCCAATGATTCTGACCATGACCTATGTGTTAGGCAGGATTATCTAGAGCAGTGGTTCTTAACCTTCCTAATGCCACGACCCTTTAATACAGTTCCTCGTATTGTAGTGACCCCCAAACCATAAAATTATTTTGTTGCTACATAATTTTTCTACTGTTATGAATCAGGTGACCCCTGTGAAAGGGTTGTTTGACTCCCAAAGGGGTTGTGACCCACAGGTTGAGAACTGCTGCTCTAGAGGAATGAAACCAGGATACTTATGAATATATATATATATATATAGGTTTATACAGCATGAAGGAATATAACAGCTAATCAGTCCACACAGCAGTACAGAGGGATCAGTTCAACTTGCTTCCGTGGAATAGTTAATATACTGTAAGTTCTTCATCTGGTGGGATGCCTAGATCCAACATCAAGGAAGCAGACAGCAGAGGCCTCCCTCGGGCAAGGCAGACAGCAAGCTGCAAGGTGGGTAATCAAGAGTCAACATCTAGGGAGCTTGGCAAAGCAGGGCGGGATGAGATATCAAACACAAAAAATGAACGGTGGCAGGATCCACCAGCCTCAATTAAGCTCAAGCAATGTACGCCCCAGTGGTATGGTGAAGCAGGTTGCAAAGGAGCCTCAAGCTCTTCTGACAGGATCCGTGGGTTGGCCTGGCCCACAGGTAGTGTAGTTCATAGGTTGAAGCAGAGAATGAGCTAAAGCAGTAGCATGCTCCAGCATCCTCTGATCACCAGAGAGCAAGAGAGAGAGGGTGGGCCTTGCAGAGCCATTTATCTCTTTGCCTTCCAATCACACTGCGAAATGATTAATCCCACATGTTCCTATGGGCCAGGTTGGCACAATAAACCTACTTAGCAATTTTCTGTACAGAGACTCTCAGCAGATAGTGTAGCATGTAGGTTACTTATCTCTGGAACAAGGTGATCTTCATTCTGCATTTTAGCTACGAGCTGCACACCAAGGCACTTTCTCCTTCCCTCCTCTGTACACATATCATCTGTGTTTTTCTTTTCTCATCTTCAAATCAGGTTTCTTCATCTATATATAAAATCAGCACAGCCTCGGATGCAGCTCTTGTTTAATCTATTTTATTGGTGTAAGCTTATTGGTTTACTTGTAAGTGTTTTGCTTTTCTTTCAAATTGCATCCTTCAATAGAAAGCCTGCAGGCATAGAGACTTGAGAAACATTATAAACTAATTTTTAAGGCGTAGGTTTAAAAACTCCATCAATAGGTAGTGGTGTTTTAGTAACTTAATTGAAATTTGCCGGCATGGAAAGAGAACATTTCCCCCACCTCTTGAGAATCGAAAAAGTAAAAACGAGTGTTAAAAATGTTTCTCTCCATTTTCCATAGTAATATAGGTAAATTTTATATTTATGTTAAGTTTATTAAACTTATCTTAACTTTATCTTAACTTTATCTTTCCAAAGTTCTTTCGTTCACTCATTCCTTCATTCTTGAAGAAAATCCTTGGAGCATTCTCATTTGTCTCAAATGTTTATTGAGAGCCTAATACGTTCATGTCAGGATCCCTGGTGGTGCAAATGGTCAAGGTTTCCTTTCAGAAGATTGGCAATGTGCATCTAGCCAGAGTTCCACAAGAAAATCCCTGGAGGGCTGCTCCTGTGGTGATTATAGCCAAGACTCCCTGTGGAACCATCTTACTCTCTCACCAGGGGTGATAAAATCAAAGGAACCCAAACCAACTTAGCAGCACCTGATAACAGCAACAATATATGCATTTACTCATATACCCCTCCCCACTCCCCTTTCCTACTCCCCCTCCCCCTCCCCCCTGCACTTCCATGGGAGACACTTACATGACTGCATTTCAGAAATCACAGTGGGATAAAGTCAGACACTCATCCAATTCATATTTGACATATTCATATTCAATTCATATTTGACATTTTATCAAGCAAAGGCACTATGCATTTACTTTTCTAGTGAAGTGGGGGCTTCTTTGTGTAGTATACAATCATCGAGATTCCTATGGTTCAGGAATCATGTTACAGCCCTGTGGTTGTATAACTAACTGATCTGGAGCATGGGAACATGAATATGTAAGCTGAATACATGGTTTGTAGACACTTTACCTCTCTCTCTCTCTCTCTCTCTCTCTCTCTCTCTCTCTCTCTCTCTCTCTCTCTCTCACACACTCAAATAATGTGGTAATATGGCATGCCAAATATCATTGGTTTGGATCAGGCACACCTTCGTTGCCAAGGCCACCTCTTATTAACACTGTAAGAGGATATTTTGCAGCATATTTTCTCAGTGTGATGTGACATTTGATTTCTTAACTGCTGCTTCCAGAGATGTTTACTTGGCTCCAAGTAAAATGAAATCCTTGACAACTTCAATCTTTCCTAATTACACCCCAATATTATTTATTGGACACATTGTGAGGATTTTTTTTACCTTAATTAGCAGTCCATCCTGATGTTCTGTCTTAGATCTTCATCACTAAGCACCTTAAACTCTCTTAGCTGTCAGCAACAGAGGCTGCGTCATTGCCACGGCATGGTAAATGAGCCTTCCTCTAACCTCATGTCCCATGCCTCGTACGGTCAGCTCCTCTAACTATTTGATCAACACACAGATTGCATAATGAATGATATAGCTGTAATGCGCACCCTGCTGATTTTAACCAACCAGTACCCCTTTCTGTTTGAATGACTGCCTATTTGTTTATGTACAGGCTTTTCCTGGGAACAATTAAGTATGCTGGAATTTCAATTCTTTCCAATGTTATCCATAATTTATTAAGATACACACACAGTCAATGGCTTGCATAACCGATAGAACACTGGTAAACATGGTGCTTGTATTCTTTCTTTTAAGACAGTAATATGTGTCCTATTGCTGCTGTGCCAAAGTGGTTTAGCACAACAGTAATGCAATGCTTTACACTTCTAGATTTCAGAAATCCAAAAGGGGTCTTGCAGGGTAAAATCAAGTGGCTGTAAGGCATTAGCAATTAGATCCCTTGTCCCACATTTTCTTTTGAGTGCAGCTTTGATTTCTGGAAGTTTCTGTTAATGCACTGATGCAACCATAGTTAAATTATCTTCAAAAATATTTCTTGCGTGTCATATTAATGATACTGCTCAATAACTTTCCAAGCATGTAAGTGCATTCCCTTGCTGTTTTCAAATGACCAGCTCTGATATTGATCAGAGATATAACAGGAATTTTAAGAAGTATCTCTAAGCATTAGAGAATCATAGGTAAGGGACCTTATCACTATTGAACACTACTGAGATAGAGAATCCCTTCAAGGATTTTGTTTGTGCTTCTTTTACTTGTTGTAAAAATGTATATTGAACAGCATTTCATAATTCACCATGGTCCCAGTGTATAATTTAGCTAGATTTTTATCTCTTTTGTTCTTCAGATTCTGATACTGCTATCTCCACAGAAGTGTCAGGTTTGCCGCCTAACCTTGGAGCATTGTGGCCACTTTTAGCTCAGCAAGCTCCGGATCCTGTTCATTTTGACCTCTTGGCTCCAATGGCTTGACTGACCCTTGTACAGACACTTGACCCCGATTTCTTTTCCAAGGCATCGCCTATTTAGTTCTCTTGTTGCTCCCCATTGTCTTTGCAAGACCCTGGGCTGTAAGTGAACACTCATGTGGCCGTAACACTTCTGTTAGCAATCTGTTTTCTGACATTCCTACATCAACCATTTGTGTTGAGAAGAAGGTCAGCAAATTTGCAGGCGGTATAAGTGCAGGAAGAACAAAAGTTCTTCGGATATCTGATCCTTCAAATCGATCCAGGGATCTGGTTTACTCTGATACCTCAACTTCACTGGAAATGGACAAGAACATGGCACAGAGACCATTTCCAGCCTGAACTGCTTCCTCTCCAATTCTCCATTCACTGGCCTGTTTGGCTGGCTTTAGGATTGGTGTATGTGTGGGGTGTGGGTAGGAGACAAAGACGGTTTGGAGAAAAAAACAAAAATTTGTCCTGTCAAATCGCATCTACTTTTATATCTTTCTAATCATGTGCTCAGATTTTACTCTCTTAATTAAAAAATGAAAAATCTGTCTTTATTCCTGGGTTCCAGTCTGATAGTATCTGTTGGACAAATCGAGTTTCTAAGGCTAAATCACAGAGATGGCTCCAAAGGGGGAATAAAGAAGACATTTCTTCACTGATGTTTTTCGATGTGTACAGGAAGAACCTGAGGCTGACGGTGACTTTAACAATGAATTTCAGTTAGGATACAACATATCATCCAGCTTCTCTGGTATTTCATTAAATATCATTTGCCTCAGTTTCTTCATCTCTAAGCAAAAAAACCTGGACTTGATTCCAGGGCTCATTAAAATGTTATATATGTCCCTTAGATCGAAAAAATTCAAGATTCCCTAATTAAGAACAAATATATGTCTTCTGCCTCAGATGAGACAACTAGTCTTCCCCTGTGTTATCGCAGACTATGCAAAGTAACACTGGCTGCCAAAAGGAGAAACAAATCTATCTTGGAAGAAGTACAGCCAGAATGCTCCTTACAGGAAAAAAGGGTGCAACGTCATCTCCCTTTCCTTGGACGTGTTGTCAGGAGACCAGGCCCTGAAGAAGGGCATCGTGCTTGGTGGAGTAGTGAGTGGTAGAAGGAGGAGGGTCTTGGATATGGCTTGATGAGAGTGGGTGTAAAAAATGAGCACAAATCTCCCATTTGAGAAACGTTGTGCTTGATCTGGTTTTTAATAGTCTGGGGTTTTTTTAGTTGCTGTTGGTTTTGTTTGGTTGTTTGCTTTTCAATTTTCATATTGGGTTTGTCCCTGTTGTGTTTTACCAATTTTGGTAGCCTTCATGACTCCGTGCTATGTGTTTTTCTATGTTTTTTCATATATGGGACCCAGGACAGGTTAATCTATAGATGCAATAACTAGAATAAGGGTTCCTGGAGGTGCAGTGTGGGAGGTTGTGGGGCCAAGGGGAGCTGATATCAAAGAATTTGAGAAAGAAGAAAATATTTTGAAATTGTGGTAGTGGTTGTATAGCACTGATTGATGTGATTGAACTACGTAATGTTATGTCTGGATAATCTCCTAATAAAATGGTTTGGAAATAATAAATTTTTTTAATGAGTTCAGTTAAAATTACAATTGTGAAGATGGTACAAAACCGGGCAATGTTTCAGTCTGCTGTGCACAGGGTCGCTATGGGTCAGAACCACCTCCGTGGCACTTACCAACAACAAGAAAGAGCCTCAATGTGGATTCCGTGCTAAATTGCAGAGATCTAAGTATTGCTTGTACCTAAGTAAAATATCTATTTATTTTTCAAAGAATCTGTGGAAATAGGAATTCTAGTTACCAGTCAACTCTCAAATGATTTGTTTGGTTTAGATGAATTAAATATGCCATTTTTATCTCTAAACTTACTGTCACTTATCTGTCAGTTTTTATGTGATTGATATGTCACTCTGACGCTGGAAATTACATCACTAGTATTCCAAATATTAGTAGCATTACCCATGGTGGGTAGGTTTAACGAGCTTGCAGACTGAGACAAATGAGAGAGCACTAGTAATAGACTTCTAAGTATTATCCAGTGAGATTGTTAAGGATCAGAACAAATTATTGCTTGATATTGCAGGATGATGAGCCCTCTTGGTTTAGGGACACTTACACACACAGTGGGCCCAACAATGGGCTTAAGCATGACAAACGGGCTTCCTATTATGGAAAATCTGGACCAAGCAAAGTTATATGCTGTTGGATATCAAGTAACCATAGTAGGACTGGCTTGATGAAAACTAAGCACCGCTACAAATCTAAACCTCATTGGCACATAATCCACAGCCATTTATTTAGCAAATTGATTAATCAAGTGAGATTCACTCAAATTAGTATCACTTATGCAACCTAAGTACTAGTTTTCTCAAATTTAATATTACAATTGGTACACCTGGCATTTTAACCTTCTAAATATTGGTTTGGACCTCTTCAGTCGATTATTTCCCCCCAAGAACTTGATCTGCAGGTATTTTGCAGTATCTAATACTGCAGTTTAGGGTGCTTGCTATCCTTCATTTTAACTCCCTGATTTACTGCTGGCCACCCACTGGCAGTTTGCATTAGGTCCAGGGGAGGAAATGTGGAAACTCTGATTTACTATGTACACCTATCCCGAAGAGACATGCTACTGCTTTGAAAGAAGCTCCACTTCAATTTTTCTCCAGTTGATTCTGAAAGCTGAATTGCGGTAGCATTTATCAAAGAGATTAGAAGTGACTCAGGTGCATTCTCTAGGGTAATCTTTGGAGGCTTCCACTGGAACGTGGCAGGATTTACACATTAATATTTTCAAGCTTTCTTAGAGAGAAGGAGGTAGGTAATATTCTACTCTGTGGAACTATTCACAGGGGTTGAATGACTTTTTCAGAAACCCAAGATCTGTCAGACACTAAGATCTGTCAATACTACTAGAGCTGTATAGACCAAATGCTAGAAGGAGATGTAAAAACAGCAACAGAAAGGCTATCGTGGGCATTCTACATGGAAACAAACATTCTTAAATTTCAATATGTAGGCCAGTAAAAGACAACTATTTTCTGGAAAGGACCAGATAGAAAATAATGTAGCCTTTGCCAACATATTCTCTCTAGCAGCTTCTCAATTCTGCTACAGCAATGGAAATGGCCATCAAGGTCTGTTTCAGTGACTAGCACGACCGCATTCCCACAGAACCTCTTTCCCTGAAGTAGAGCTTCAGTCGATTTGGCCCAAAGGCTACAATTTGTTGACCCCTGACATAACCCATTGATAGACTTAATAATGCCTTTTAGGGTCTTGAATAAGGTTCAAGTTGAAATACTTCTTCCTAAGCAGAGAGAATACACAAGAGAATAATAATGTGGTGGGTTCCAAAACCACCCCTTAAGAGCCCTGGCATATACATTGGCCTTAAAACTATAAGGTTAGCAGATCTAAACCACTAACTGCTGCACTAGAGAAAGATGAGGCTTTCTGCACTGGTTAAGGGTTGCAGCCTCAGAAACCCAGGACTGCTACAAGTTGGGACTGACAGGATGCTTTCAGTTTAATTTTTGAATTTGGGTCCTGACCCTTCATGCACACTGTAATGAAACACTGTTCATTCCTCTACCATTCCCACGAAAGATTTCACATCTGACCATTGGGATTCATAGGATTTTAATTTACCGATGTTTAGAAGTCGAGCCTCAGGCTTTTCTTCCCAGTCCTTCCTAGTCTGGAGGATTCTCTGAAACATGTTCAGCACCTTAACAATATACAAGACTCCATTCTCCAAGTTTCAGAGGAACGTTGGCCAGGAATAGAACGGATCTTCCTCAAGACAGCCACTGCTTATTCCTACTCAGAGGGCTTGGTGGTGGGGAGGGGGGGAGTCAGCTCCAGGCCACAGGCACCCCATGGACAATAGAATGAAACACTGCGCCATCCTCACCATGGCTGCTATGCCTGAGCCGTTCACGCAGCCTCCGGGTCAGTCCATCTCATGGAGGGCCTTCCTCTTCATCGCCACCCTTCCACGTTACCAAACACAAGGTCTTCTCCAGGCACTGGTCTCTCCTGACAAAACGTCCAATGTATGTTAGAGGAAGTCTTGTCATCCTTGCTCTAAGGAGCACTCTGGCCTTACTTCTTCCAATACAAATCTCCTTGTCTTTTTAGAAGTCCATTATAGCTTCGATATTCTTCTCCAGCACTGCAATTCAAACACATTGATTCTCCTTCAGTCAGTGTCCAACTTTTACATGCAGATGATGCAATGGGCAATCCTATGGCATGGGTCAGGCACACCTTAGTCTTCACAGTAACATCCTTGATCTTTGGAGCATTAATTTCGAGTGAGACAAAATCCACAGCACTTCAACTTTTTCTCCATTTATCCTGATGTTACCTATTGGACTAGTTGTGAGGTTTTGGGTCTTCCTTACAATGAGTTGTAATCCACACTGAAGGCTGCAATCCTTGATCTTCATCAGCAAGTGCTTCAATTCCTCCTCCTTAGCAAGCAACGTCATGTCATCTGAATCGACAGGTTGTTAATAAGCCTTCCTCCAATTCTGATGCCACAGTCTTCTTTACATAACCCTTCTTCTCTAACGATTTGCTCAGAATATAGATGGAAAAAGTATGGTGAGAAGATACAAGTCTGGCATGCACCTTTCCTGATTTTAAACCAGGCAGTCTGCCCTTGGTCTGTTCCCGCAACTGCCTCTTGATCCGTGTACAAGTTCCGTAGGAGCACAAGGAAATGTTATATAATTCCTCTTCTTCTCAGGGTTATCTACAGTTTATTGTGGCCCACCAAGTCAAACGCCTTTGCATAGTCAAAGAAACACAAGTAAACATCTTTCTGATGTTCTCTGTTTTGAGCCAGGAGCCATCTGGCATCAGCAATGATAGTCCTTGTTCCATGTCCTCTTCTGAATCTGGCTTGAACTTCTGGAAGCTCCCTGTCAATGTCCTACTGCACCCACTTTGGATGAGATAAGCAATATTTCATTTGTGTGCGATCTCAGTGATATCATTCTATAGTTTGAGCCTTCTCTTAGATCACCTTTCTTGGGGAATGGGCACAAATATGTGTATCTTCCGTCATTGGGCCAAGTAGCTGTCTTCCATATTTCCTGGCATACACAAATGAGTGCTTCAGTGCTTCTCCAACTTGCTGAAACATTTCCCTGGCTGTCCCATCAATTCCTGGGGCCTTGTTTTTGGCTAATGCTTTCAGTGCAGCTTGGACTTCTTCCTTTAGCACCATTGGTTCTTGTTCATATGCTCCCTCAAATGGTGGACTACATAACTAATTCTTTTGGGCACAGTGACTCTGTGTGTTATTTCCATCTTCTCTTGATACTTCCTGCATCACTCAATGTTTTGCCCATAGAATCTTTCAAAATTGCAAGTTGAGGCTGGAATTATTTTTAGTTCTTTCAGTTTCAGACACGCTTAGCATGCTCTTCCATTTTTAGTTTTCTAATTCTTGCAGATTTAGTTATAATAGTTGACTTTATCTTCTCAAGCTCCCTTTTGAAATTTTCTATTCAGCTCCTTGACTTCATCCTTTCTTCCATTTGCTTTAGCTACTTAAGAGGTAGAATCTGCAAAATATAGGGCTAAGTGGAAAATTTAGCTAGAAAAGCATAAAAAATGTTTTTTTCAAAACATGATCACCAAGTGAAGTTGTTTCTCGATATATCCACCGTAGGTCTATCCATTCTTCAAGGGAATGCTTACTTCTCTCTAAACTTTCCCTAGATAACTGAGTGCTTTTCAAGTTATACCACACGAAAGCAAAAGTTTTGGCATCCTACAAGGACTCAAATAATTTTCCTTTTAAGTGTCCTTTGAGTTTGGGGAACAAAAAGAAGCCTGAAGGGACAAGATCAGGTGTAAGGTTTATGGAGTATGGTTTCCCAACACAAATTTCATAGGACAACCCTTGTTCTCTTGAAGAATGAGCAAACATATTGTTGTGACGGGAAAAAAATATTTGACACAAATCCCTTAGCTTTTCTCACCTAATTGTGTAGTAAAAATTAAGCTGGAGAACTCGTGATTGAATTTTGCAAGACCCAACAATTTTTTTCATTACAAATACCTTTGTTCAACAACATTAATAACAATTACATGCATGAACTACACCAGATGGAACACACAGGAATCAAATCGACTACCTTTGTGAGAAGAGACAATGGAGAAGCTCAATGCCATGAACCACAATCAGGCCACGTGCCAATTATGTAAAAGACCATCAATTGCTCATATGTAGTTTTAGGTTGAAGAAAATTAAAAGAAGTTCACAAGAGCCAAAACATGACCTTGGCTATATCTCATCTGAATTCTTGAGACGACCTCAAAAACAGATTTGACACCTTGAAAGTGATTGCAGAAACCCTAATTATTAAGAACATCCCCAGGTGTGATTCATTCCACAAGATTGTCTTCATTAGTTCTGATCTTACTTAAAAGACTGATGTGAAGATCACAGATCTTAGACTAGCTTGCTGTTCTTCAAGAAAAGAATTTGGAACTCATCTCTGTAGTTTTACTGACCTTTCTTAAAATGTTCCATCCATCTAAAAATGGTCAATTTATATGGAGCAGGATTCCTCTAAGCTTTTTGCAAAGTTTCAATTATTTTGGAAGATGTCCCCTGGAGGTTTCTTAAAATTGTATGTTAGCGCTGACCACAAAATCGTTATTGTTGGTGGCACAAAATGTTTCCTTCTTTTGGAACCCATCCTAAGGAGGCTGGTCTGGTGGTATCGAGCTAGTTCTGACCAGCTTCCATATGTACAACAGGACTTCACATTGCCAATTGCTACAGTCACTGTCAATCCGTCTTGTCGCCTGTCTTCCTCTTTTCACTGCCCCTCTTCTTTACCAAGCATGATGTACTTTTCCAGGACTGGTCTCTCCTGATGATATGTGCAAAGTACTTGAAATGAAATGTCACCATCATCTTGCTTCTAAGGAGCACTCTGGCTGTACTTCTTCCAAGACAGATTTGTTTGCCCTTAAGATCATCTTTGCCAGAACTACAATTCAGATGCTTGAGGCCTTCGGTCTTTCCTCTTCAATGTCCTATGTAAATGCATTTGAAGTCTTTGAAAATACCTTGGCTTGGGTCAGCTGCATGCTGATCCTCAAAATAACATGTTTCCTCTTCAACACCTTAAAAAGGTTTGTGCAGCAGATTTACCCAATGCAATGCATTTCTGTTTCTCATGAAACTGCCTATTGGTCCCATTGTGAGGGTGTGAGTTTTCTTTACACTGCGTCCTAATCCATGTTGAAGGGTGCGATCCTTGATCTTCATCGTCAAGTGATTCCTCCTCATTCTCAGCAAGCAAGGCTGTATCCTCTGCACATCTCCGATTGCTAGTAAGCCTTCTTCCATCCCTGCTGTCATATGCTTCTCCATATAATCCATATTTTTCCAATTATTTTCTGAAGATACAGGTTAAATAATTGTGGTGAGACGATACAATCCTGACTCACATTTTTCCTGATTTCAAACCATGCAATATTCCTTTGTGCTGTGTGCTAGTTACATACTTTTATGTCAACTTGAAGTGTAGGCATGGAGTCTAGCCTGTCAGTCAGGTCACAGCCTGATGGTGCCTTCTTGAGGGTGTAACCTCCTCATAAGGAGGATCCTGGGAACAGTCTCCCTCTGCCTTTACCTTCCTGTTGATGAGCGACTCAGAGCCCTGTGTGAGTGAGTCCTGTGACGCAGCCACAGGCATTGGATCTACATTACTTTTTCCCCACCGCCCTGTGATCTTCCTGCATTCTGCCCTATTGCACGAGTCGGAAGAGGGACTTATGGACTAGTTTCAGACTTGAGGACTTGAGTTGGGCTGGGCTGGGATATTTGCTCAACACATAATTTCCTCGATATAAAGTTCTTTCTTACCTATATATGAATGTCACTGAATTTATTTCTCTAGTCAACCCAGCCTAACATATTATGGTAGATTGGGAGTGGGTACTAGAGAAACAAATCATGAAGGTGGAGAGTGGACGTTTGTCTGACCTCTGTCTCATGGTACTTTTTCTTCTTTGGCTAGCCAGATGTCATAGAGCCATACTGTTCACACAATTGTTTTCTGGAAAGAACATGGGAAGTTAAAGTAATGATTCTTTTCTTTGGTCATTTCTGTCTAAAATGGTGAAAATGAATATGGTTAGTGTAAATTTTGAGCACGGGGGGAAAATGGCCCCTTGAATTTCTTTGAGATTATTCTACCTAGTCAAATTGACTGACAGAAGGACTGGCTCTGACTTGACACAGCACAGGCCTAGGGCCACATTGTATATGAGTGGGATAGTTAAGATACGGATTGAATTGGACTGTTTTAAGAATTGAGTTTAGGATCTGACTGTACTAGGTTTATACTGACTTCTTCTGCCCATTGTTATTAATATATTGTGTGATAGAAATGATTATTTGGAAGTATGAAAATAGAGTTTGTAAGTCCACTGCCTCCAGCAATTAACTTAGATCTTTAAATGGCTATAGGACACACCTGCAAAGACTCTGAAAACATAAGCCCATCTAGTGCCTTGAGTGCTCAGACCATATGCATTTGAAGAGACTTGCCAAGAGATGTTGGCAGACTGAGGTGGGGGGAAAGGAGCACTTTGTCTTTTTGAATTCTGAACTGTTGGATTACTCCCGGAGCTCAGAAAAATTGAAGCCATGAAAAAACTCTCCTCTCTAGGACTGAATATTACAGGAAGCCTGCAGGCGAACAGTGGCTTACTAGGTGACCACCTGCATTCACTTGTTGAGTGAAAGTGGGAGAAACGCAGCCATAGAGAGACAGATTGACTCTGACCACTGACACCCATGGGCCTGGTTCACAGTGACTAGAGAAGAAGATGAAAGCAGATTGGCTGGTGTGGTGGTAACATAATCTGGTGTCGGTTTGAGGATTCAGAGTGAAGGAGTGGAGTCTAAGCTGTCAATTAGATCATAGCCCATGAAGTCTCTGTGTGTGCATGGACTTCTCCTGAGGATTCTGAGAACTCCTGTCTTCCTCCTCAGAAGTGGGAGACACTCTTCTCTCTCTGTCTCTCGGCTCGCTCCCCGGAGACTTCATGGACAATGAGCCTGATGGGGTTAACAGGAATGCAGCCAGAGATGCTAAAAACGCCACTGGATCCACAAGACTTCCTACCCACCGGTCTCTGACATTCCTGCATTTGGTGTCATTGCATGTGTTTCATGAGTCTGAAGAGGACTTTATAGATTTATATGAAACATAAGGGCTCATATCAGATTTATGAACTTGATCGGGACTGGGTTGGGATGTTTTCTCAATATTCAATTGCTCTTGTATATAAACCTCTTTCTTATACACATACGCGTGTCCATGAATTTGTTTCTCTAGTCTACCCAGACTAATACAGCTGGTCTGAAGTTTAAAGAGTTGTGAGGATCCTGAGCCTGTGGCATGATCTAGCCCAAGGGGGCTAGGGTTGTTGAAAATTTGTGACGGGGCTGTGGTCCAAAGGCAAGGTGGCCAATGGGCACCCTGGTGAGGCTAAGCGAGGTGGCCCACATTGTGTTTACCAGAACCCAATCAGATGAAGATTAAGATATTTGAGCTGTGAATTGGTGCCTATTGCTGCTGACTTTATGAATTTCATGTCCTGATTTGTCTTTTATTTCTGATGTGGACTCACAACTTTCAACTGGAATTAAGATTCTTCACGTCAAAGAACATGCCTGTTTCCTCAGAGCACTGAGTTGATATAAATGGGCATTATAAGAATTTGATAACCAAAATGGGAGGTACAAAGGCATGAAGTGGCTGGCTTATGAACTTTCATGGGTGGGGTAATGTGTTCATAGAAGTATTTGATAGGATTATGGTGTAGGTGTTCACATAACTGCACTTTTGTTAAGTATAGAATATTTTTGTTTTGTTCACTTATACAAAATTATGTTTAAATGAGGCTGGCGCATTTTAAGTTGTATGCATTTTAGTTTTATCCTCTTTGGCACAAATATGACTTTACTATTGTCTTTGTTTTAAAAATTATGTATGGCTAAAGAGTTGTATAAAAGTGTCAAATGACGATGGCTGGTCTGTGGAAGTTGCATAACTTCATGGCAACTTGAAGCATAGAGCTGAGGTCTAGCCTGTCAACCGGGTGACAGCCTGATGATGCCTTCTTGTGGGCGTGAGCTTCTCATAAAGAGGGTCTTGGGAATCTCCATCCCCTCCCTGCTTCACCTT
Source organism: Tenrec ecaudatus (assembly GCF_050624435.1). NCBI lineage: Eukaryota > Metazoa > Chordata > Mammalia > Afrosoricida > Tenrecidae > Tenrec > Tenrec ecaudatus. The sequence continues at coordinate 96,692,044 of NC_134536.1, forward strand.
CCTGTTGTTGAGTCACTTGGTGAGCTTCCAGAGACACCATTATTTGGATCCACACTACTCTGCACCCATCAGCCTGTGATCTCCCTGCATTCTGCCTCCTTGAACATGGCAGTGTGAGTCTGAAGAGGGACTTCCAGACTAGTCTCTTACTCATGGGCTTGTTCTGAACTGGCCTGGGATGTTTTCTTGGTATAGAATTACCTCTTGATATAAATAAAATTCTTTCTCACACGTATACATGTTTGCATGGCACTGAATTTGATTCTGTAGCCTGCCCAACCTAACACATTCTGTTTGCACAACTGCCTCTTGATCCATGTATAGATTCCACAGGAGCACAATTATGTATTCTGGACTTTCCATTCTTCTCAAGGCTATCCAAAATGTTGAACAGAGACTAAGACAAATGTGTTACTGCGAGAACTCATCTGCAGCCATGCACTAATCGCAGACATAGGTAAACACATTCTCTTGGGAATGAACACCTGCATGTTAACAATTGGAACCCTAGACGCAATACTTTCGTTAATTAACCTCCTAGATCTTCTTGTGAGTAAATCATAATATCTAAAAGTTATTTCAGAATGTAAAATGATATATTTTAAAATATGCTTTCTAGAAAGTCAGGAAAGGGCTATTTGTTTGGCTTTCTTGTTAGACTCACTGTGTTAATACAACATTCCTTCTGGTTAAAAACACAGTGTACCTCTTGAAAAAGACAAGTGCTCAGAGACTTCCAGGGTAGCCCAACGCACAGGAAATGTTATCAATGTTCACTAACCCCGTGGGAGGAAAGATCGAAAGTATGTCCATGAGGTTAAACCAAATAAATGAACTTGTATGGATCATAATGCTGCACTGATAGAATTAGAAAATGTTCTTTTTAATTTACTGCGAAATGCACATGAACTACAGTCTTAAAGAAAACTAATATGTTATCATTGATAAGATTAAAAAGTGTAACTGTGAAGATCAAGACTCATTTCATAATCAGAGGGGTAGTGAAGGATAGATGACAGGAGGAATATCTAAAACATCACGCAAAGACCCTGTCTTCTACTAGCAGCACCTGTTAAGAGGATCAACGAAATAAAGAGACATAAGGGCCAATTTAAACAAAAGAGAAATCCACTTACTAAATGTTTCCCAAATGCCAAGAATTTGTTAAAAGTGTTTCATTTGCTGTCTCATTTAATCCATGCATCAAATCTTTGAATCTGAGGAATTATTATTATTACTTTAAGGACAAGGGAAAATGGTTCACTCTGATGATTCTATGTTGTGACAATATTTTTTTTAATCAATTAAAATTACTGTGTATAAAATTAATACAATTTTAAAGTAATTTTTTGGTTTCTGTGTATTAGTAGAGAATTAAGTAAAAGAGTTATTATTTGATACCTAGGAGATAGGATATTCTATTTCTATATTACCTGCCTTCTAACCCCTCTTTGATGTGAGAGGTAATGGACTGAGATGTGTTATATTGTTATTATACTATTGATATAATTTATGATTGTGATTAGTATCAATATAGTAGTAAGAAAATATAAAATGCTCTTCTACCTCTACTTAGTTCAATGTTCCTTTCATAAACTATTCCATTATGCCTTTCCACACTTTTAGGAGATAAACAATAGTACATATTTTAATAGTCAGCTCTCAATTATTTAGGGAGTTCTTTTTCCAGTATGTGATATAAGGAATAAATCAATGATTGAAACATTCAAGTTGATTCCTCAGTTATCATACTGCATTACACAGTAGATATATATCTCTTGACTTCTTTGGGAAATGGAAAAAGTGTTTAAGGGTTGTAGTCTTAAATTATTATAGTATAATCTTTAGGATAATATTCGGAAGTTCTATTTTCTCTTTATATTGCTATTGTAATCAGATGTAATCATGTAATAAAAAAATGAGGCGCTCTGCTCCCGTAGAGATTTACAGTCTTGGAAACCCTCTGAAAGAGTTTTACTCTGTCTGGTCAGGTGTCTGTGAGTTGTCGTACCGAATATAGACACTCTGGTGGCAGAGTGGGAAAGTAATGGCCAAGCACTCAGCTGCTAACCTAATGGTCATGGTTCAAGCTCAGCAGCCGTCCCCCTGTGGCAGTCTGCTTCCATGCAGATTGGAAAACCTGGTTGTTGTTAGGTGCCCTGGAGTTGGATCATCCTACATCCTATCATCCTACACGCAAGAATGCAGTATTGCCCGCTCCACACCATCCTCACAGTGTTGCATCCACTGCGTCAGTCCATCTTGTTAAGGGCCTTCTGCTTTTTTGCTGCCCCCCTATTTCACCAAGCATGATGTGCTTTGAACAACATCCAAAATACATAAGAATAAGTCTCACCATCCTTGCTTCTGATGAGCATTTTGACTGCAATTCTCTGCCAGGCCACAGTACTTTCAGTCTTCCTCACCCACACAGCAATTCAAATGTGGCCACTCTTCCTTAGTCTTCTCTATCCAATGTCCAACTTTTACATGCATACGCAGGAGTGAAAATTGCCACGGCTTGGGTCAGGCACATTTTAGTCTTCAAAGCAACATCCTTATTTTCAATACTTTAAAGAGCTTTTGTGTTGCAAGACTCAATGCAATGTGATACTTCATCTCTTGACTGCTGCTTTCATGGGCATTGATGAGGATCCACGCAAGACCAAATTCTTGACAACTTCAACCTTTCCTCCATTTACCCGAATGTTACCTGCTGCTTCAGTTGTGAGGATTTAGGTCTTCTTTACACCGAATCATAATCCACACTGAAGACTGTAATCTTTTACCTTCATCAGCAAAGGCATCAAGTCCTCCTCACTTTCAGCAAGAAAGATTGTGACATCTGAATATCACGGGTTGTTAATAATCCTACCTCTAATCCTGACACCACGTTCTCTGTCACATAATCCAGCATCTTTGCTGACTTCCTGAGAATACAGACTGAAGCAGGATGGTAAGAGGACACAACACTAACACACACCTGTACAGTACCTCTTCTCGTCCGTGTTCATGTACTGCTGATGATCTTCAGCAAAAATTTTAATATACTACTGCAACCATTATGGGATGATTTTCCACAAAATTTTACTTGCATGTGTTATTGTGTTGATACTGTTATATGTGTTGAGCATTGTGTTTGGTCACCTTTCTTTGGAATGGGTATGTCAGTTAGCCATGTGGTTATCCTTCAAATTTCCTGGTATTGACAAGTGAGGGTTTCCCTGTTTCATCAGCTTGTTGTAAAATTTCAATTGGTATTCCATCAATTCTGAAACCTTGCTTTTGATTAATGCTTTCAGATTAACTTGAACTTCTTCCTTCGGGACTACTGATTCTTGCTCACATGCTACCACCTGAAATTTTGTACTTAATGTCGACTAGTCCTCTTTGGTACAGCGATTGTGTATTCGTTTCATCTTCTTTGGAGGCTTCCTGCATCATTTAATATTTTGCCTATAGAATCTCTCAATATTGCAACTTGAATTTTTCTTCAGTTCTTTCAGAGATCCTGAGTGTGTACTTCCTGTTTGGGTTTCTAACTCTAGGTCTTTGTGCATTTCATTATAATATTTTACTTTGTCTTCTTGAGCTTCCCTTTGAAATTTTCTCTTCAGCTCTTTGACTTCATCATTTCTTCCATTTGCCTTAGCTATGACTTAAGAGCTGTGTTGAAAATCTTTCTGACATCCAAGTGGATCTTTGCTTTCTTTTCTGTCTTTTAAGGACCTTTTGCTTTATCATGTATGAAGATGTTTATGTCATCCCACAGATGATCAGGTGTGTCATATTGTCATTAGTGTTCATTGCAGAAAATTTGTTTTTGAGATGTTCTTGAAATTTACAAGAGATAGACTCAAGTTTGCATTTGGTTTCTAGTGGACTCACTTACATTTTCTTCAGCTTTAACTTGAATTTACCTATGATGATCTGTTACATATTAAGCCCCTTGTCTAAGTTTTAGTTGCTTATCTTGAGCTTCTTCATTGTCTCTTTTCAAAGATGTAGTCCATTTTAATTCTGTGTATTTTATTAAGAGAAGTCCATTTGTAGTGACCTTTTGTGTTGTTAAAAAAAAGTTATTTTCAATGAAGAAGTCTTATAACGTTTTATCATGTGATCTCTAGGTTCATTTCTGTCACCAAGACCATCTTTTTCAACTACTGTTTCTTCACCTCAATTGTTTGCATTCTAATTGACCATAATTATCAATGCATCTGGATTGCATGCTTGATCAATTTCAGACTAAGAAGTTGGTAGAATTCTTTAATTTCTCCATCACCAACTTTTGTGGTTGGTGCATAAATTTGAATAATAATTGTATTGATATTATTTCCTTGAAGGTGATACATATAACCCTCTCACAGACAGTATTGTACCTAAAGACAGACCTTCTGAGGCTTGAGATATGGGTGTGACTGTTAAGGATTTGTTGTGGTGGCCAAAGGCATGGCTGCAGTATTTGGACAATCACAAACTCTGGATATATCTATAGCCATTAGAAGAGAAAGCAATGGACTGGTCTAGATGTGTAATCTGACTCTACAATTATGCCAAATTATCTTTCAAATACATCCATCACCGAGCTTCACTTGAGCCAAACATTGTTCCAGAGTTTTCTTTCTTTGAAGGATCCAATAAATAACAAAGGGACATTTTATAACTATCTCTCAAAACCTTGCCTGCCATCCTCCCTCCTTCCACATATGCTTCCATTACATTCAGACCCAGATCCTATAAATAGAAATGGCATGGAGCCCAGATCTGGCCACCTCCATCGACACAATGGAGAGGGAGAATCCAATTTCTCACCAGCCCAAGATCTACCAGCATAAGGCAGGACTCCACCATGACTCCATCCTCCATCCTTCTTTACCTAATTCCAATACCAACAATTCCTTCCAGGACCCGAAGCCTCCCTGCTGGGTTTGATAATCCATTGCAGTGGGCTCACATCTCCCACCCACAATCCTCCCAATTACAGGAGCTTGCTAGGGAAGTTCACAGGTTACCACAGACCAGGATCAGAAATGTTAAGGATTTAGTCATTTGTCCACAGCAGTGCCTGTCCTTAGTCAACAACCAAGACTTTTTTAGTCATCAGCTTGTGTGCCATGTGGTCACTGGGCCTGGGCCTCGCTGGGCCAGGAAGCCATCCCACTGCTCTGCCTCATCGTCTCCTTGCTTCTTGGCCTCTGATCTCAGTGTGGCTCGGTCACTCCTTCCTATGCCACTTCAGGCAAGGAGGGAGCTTGACTGTGCTCCACTGTGGCTCTTCTGCTTTGATGGCCCCAGGAAGACTCTCTGAATTTGACTGCTTCTGTGATGGCTCACTCTTACAGCCAGGGGAATGACAACCCAAACTGATCAATCTGCTATATTAGTGTTTAACACTCCTACTTGCATAGTTCCATCCAATCATTTGAAGGGAGTTACACAGGCATGGATAGAAGAACCAAAGCACCTTATTAAGAAATTTTACATCCCCACACTTTGTGACTACATCTTTATCAACTTAACATAAATTCCAGTAGCAAAGATCAAGTGACTCTAACCGTCAGAGTAAACCATTTCTTCAGTTCATGAGGAACACATTCCAGTCTATGATCATTCATTGTTTTGCCCTTAGAGCAGAGATTTGGCTCAACAGATGGTAAATATAGATGGCATTGTTGGAGAGGTCCTAGTCTAGAGGACACACTGACTGTATCGATCTACAGAATAACGACCCAAGGATCCAGAACCTAAAGTGAAGAAAAAGGGGAAAGGTTGAATCCCTCTATCACATACACTAGAATCAAACCAGTACTTCAGTTGTGTGTTTGACCCAGTTGACTAGAGTAACAAATCTAGGGAGACTCTTACATGTGTAAGAGAGAGAGCTTTATATCAATAAGTAATCACATATCAAGCAAAACATCCCAACCCAGTTGAGATCAAGTCCATAAGTCTGATACTAGTCCAAAAGTCCCTCTTCAGACTCACGCAGCCACAAGCAACATTGCAGGATTCCAGAAGATCACAGGCTGGTGGCTACAAAGTCTTGTGGATCAAATGGTGGTGGCTACATCACAGGACTTTCTCAGGTCGCAGCATGGCTCCACATAGCTTGTCAACAGAAAGAGGAAGTGGAGAGGGGGGCGGGGGGAGGAAGGTTCCCAGGATCCTCCTTATGAGAAGGCCATACCCACAGGAGGTACCATCAGGCTGTGTCCTGATTGATAGGCTAGACTCTACCCCTTCACTCTATTTATCAAGTTGACACAAGATTATATAACTACCACAAGTGTGCAAAACCATCTTCTTTGCAAAGTTCAAGCTTCTAGAGCCACTGCATATCAGCAAGTAAAAACTTCCAAAGATGTACAGAAACAAGGATCCTAGATGAACTGAATGTCAATGTTTAGTTCTGATCTGGGTCATGGCCATCCCAGTCTCCTCAGTTTGAATGAAGCCAGGAATAAGCTCTGCTAGGAAATAGTTTTGGCAAGCTTTAGGTCCTAACAGTTTGAATCTGTTAAATGTGCCTTTTAATATTTCAGGGGAATAATGAAGGTGATGACAATCATTATCATAGATAGTGATATTTCTGAGTACATATTACAAGTAAATGCTCAACAATTATTAACCCATTCCATTCTTAACACAAAGCCAGTAGGTAGGTTCTATTTTTATTATGCATTTTACAAGCGTGATAACTGGGTTTTGTGTCAACTTGACTGGGCCAAGATTCTCCATAGTTTTGCAGTGGAGACTTCTCCCCATGATGCGAGCTAACACAATGGAAACAACTACATAATAAGATTGCTGCGAGCAACCAAAAATTTGTGAAAATTGAAGTGAAGTGCAACAACCTTACTTAGGTTATAGTTTTATGGTGTCCCCTTGGGACTGTGGACTATGTCATATATAAAAATAGAACCTGTGGAGAGCTCCCTCCACCTTTCTCTCCTTCTTTCTGCTGCCTTGTGGGGCATCTAGTCTCTCAGGACCTAGACAGGCAGCCCACCATGTTGCCTGCCAACCCTGAGAGCTATTGCTGACTTGCCATATTGCCGGCCAAGCTTGGATTCACTGGACTCTGTTTCCATCAGTCTATGGTCTTCCTACTTCCTGATTTGAAGGCTCCAGCAGTCGCATGAGCCTTCTTCAGTCCTTAGCATCTGACTGATGAATTTGCGCGAGAGTGGGCTTGCCTACTTTGCAGCTGTTTGAGCAGATTTTCTAATAAAACTTTATGTATATGTATATATATGTATACACATACACACATATAAAATTACTGCTTTTCCTCCTACAAAACCCGCATCACATATAAGGGAACAAAAATAGACTGATTCATGAATTTTCAGACAATAAAGTAATACTGTTGAGAACAAACTTACCACCTAGACATTTTGGTAAGAACCTAAATTTCTTTTTAAAAGATTTATTGGGATATAATCTACATATCATCTTAAATAACTTCTTTCTCAATTTTTAGGGTCTCAAGAATGACCAATTATAAGTTGGCTTTTCCTCAGAATTTCAGTTTCTACAAAAGGTCCCTTCTTAGGGCCAAGAGGTTTTAGTGCAAGCAATTTTGAGGAACAGTGCCAATCTTGATTAAGGATTGTTATCTGGGAATCCTTAAAATTCTCAACCTTTCAAGTTATAAAAATTTAGGGGAATAAAACAATGTACTCATATCTATATGTTAGGAATTAAAGTCACAGATAGACATTGGGCCTCAACTCAAGTATTCCCTCAACACAAGAACACTTTATTCTAATAATCTGACACTCTGTGATGCCCATCTTCCGGACACGATCGCTGAAGACAAAATGAGTGCATAAGCAAATGTGGTGAAGAAAGCTGGTGGTGTCGGCTATCAAAAGTTATAGCATCTGGCATCTTAAAGGCTTGAAGATAAACAAATGGCCTTCTAGCTGAGAAGCATCAAAGCCCACCTGGAAGAAGCACAGCAGCTTGTGTGATTATGAGGTGTCGATGGGATCAGGTATCAGGCATCTAAGACCCAGAATAAAACCATACCGAAGGGGAAGGTAGCAGGGAGTAGAGACCCAATACCCATCTTTAGACAATTGGACATCCCACTACAGAGGGGTCACAGGGAAGAGATGAGCACTGATGAAACACACAACTTTCCTCTAGTTCTTTGGTGCTTCCTTCCCCCCACTATCATGACCTCAATTCTACTTCACAAATTGGATTAGACTAGAACATACACACTGTTACAGATAACAGCCCCAAACACAGGAAATCCAGGACAGATAAACCCCTCAGGGCCAACAAGGAGAGTAGAGATACCAGGAGGACTAGGGGAGGGTGGGGAGAGAAAGGAGGAACCAATCAGAAGGATCAATCTCTAATTCCTCCCAGGGGGAGGAATAATGGAAAAGTAAATGAGGGGCGATGGAGGATGATGTAAGATATGGAAAAAATAATCTATAACTTCTGAAGGGTTCATAAGGGAGGGCAGGAGGAGGAGGGAAGGGGGAGAAATGGGGAGCGGATATCAGGGCCTCAATTGGGAAGAGAATGCTTTGAAAATGATGATGGCAGCATATGTGCAAATATTCTTGACACATTGGAGGAATGTATGGATTGTGATAAGAGATGTAAGAGCCCCCATTGAAAGTATTTTAAAGAAGAATTTTCCTGTGCTTGAGAGCACATGCATTTTTCTAAGGACAAGGTTAACAAGCGTCATCAAATGCTCCAAAATACTGATATTCACCTTAAGGATTAAGAACCACTATGCTAAACCTCCGTTCATTTCTAACACCAGGATTTCAACAAATTTGTTCTTTGGGGACAGGAGTTCACATAAGTATATGAGCCTACTACACACACACACACACACACACACACACACACACACACACACACTTTAGAAGAGCCCTCACAAGGCAGCTCTTTCTACTTCCACTTTCCAAGCACACTGAGGCAATTGTAATTGCATGAACATGCTTGTTTTATTTTTTTCTTCCCTGGAGTCTTTGTATATGCTGTTCACCTGGACTGGATCACCCTTTGCCCTTGGCCCTGTGTCTTCACTTCTCTCTTTATCCTGATTAGTACACACAAATCCCAGAGTTTTTGCTTTGGAATGAACTTCTTCCTGAAAACCTTTTTGAACTCAAAGTTGGATTTAATGCTTTTCTGATGTTATTCCATAACATCTCTTATTAATTTTACTCCTTAACTATATATTAAAGAATTGAAAAAGTATTTAGTAAATATTGCCTGATATTCTATGGTAAGCATATGATCTAAGTTATATACTGAGAGCAGAGGATACAACGATGACTGAGATACTTTCAGTATGAATGAGATAGTGATAATGGTGGGTGAAAGCACTTGCCTTGTCGTATTGCAGTAGCCCATTTTGTCCAAGGAGGGCCAATACTGTGCCTGGTTAATCCCTGTGTCCTCAGTGTTAATCTGGCACATAGTCAAAAATTACCTGTTGAGGAAGAAAATTTGAGGTGAGAACATAGAAACAAAATGGATTTTGTGAGCATTATAATTCATATAAAAAGAAAATAAATTAAAGGTACAATTTAGAAGCACACATTGTCACTAGAGTATATTCTTTGGGAAAGGAAAGGGGAAAAGTGAAAAATAAAGAAAATAATATTGGTTTTCAGATAAGTCATTGGAAGAGTTGTTAATATATGACCGAATGTATTGAATTGAGTTCACTGGAACGCAAGTCTATAAAAAGCCCGATAGTGCTGAGTGACAGTTGAGACACATCATGGTTGGCATGGAGGTGACAAACATGAACATTTCTGAGGACATTCCAAAGTCTCAAGATGACAATGGAACTCAACTTCTATAGCTATGAATGCCATTTTGCTGAGTAGATAGTATAATCGATAAATGGTTTTGGTTGACTGATTATCAACATAGAAGAGCTTCTTAATGCAAATAAGTAAGGCTTATTAGTCTTTGCCACTAAGTTGCAAATATAATTCTAATTTATGAATTTACTACTTTGAATACAGGATCATAGAAGACAAAATACTGTACTGATTGTTTAGTGGATATTATTATTTCTATAGATAGGAAAATTGACTCCCAGGAATGTCACTGATTTCTCAGCATCACTATTATATATTCATAAAATTCATTTTGTAGCAATATATATATCAAAATTGGCCCCTTGTTTTTAAGTCAACTCTGATGTATAGTGACTCTACATTATTTTTCTCTTAGTAATTTGGAATCCCTTATGAAATAAGGACCAATGGAGTCACTCCTGGTGGCATGGGGGGTTACATGTTCTTCTGCTACCCACCAGATCAGCAGTTCAAAACCACCAGTCACTCAGGAAGAAAGACTAGACTTTCTATTCCAGTAAAGAGCTACAGTCTCGAAAAACCCAAGCAGGCAGTTCCAACCTGTCCTATGAGGTTGCTATGTGTTGAAATCTATTTGATGGCAGTGAGAATAATGGAGTCACTGAAGCGTAGTTCAAATTATGGCTTGGAGTTGATTTTTATCAGAATGTGCGCCTTCTTTTGTACATGTGTCATAGAAATGGAAATTAAACTGAGATTATATAAATGATAGAGTTCGGAGTTTTCCTTTCTTTTCATTTTTTTCCCAATGAGACAAGGCATAAAAATCAGTTCAAGAAGATAAAAACAAAAATATTATTTTAAATTAACATGGGATTATGTTTTTTCAGGGTGAAATCTGAATGATGACAAAAATGGGCATATTAAAAAGTTACAGAAGCTTGGTAGAAAGAGTAAAGATGAAACATAGGCACTTTGTGCAGCAAGAAATGCCAGCTGGTAGTTTATTACATGTAAAAACTTCTTTAAAACTTGATTGCTGACCAAAGTATTCACTTCTGATTCATGTTTTTGTTGTAATGGATTAGTTGGACTCTGAAGGACTGTATTCACCTCAATTTACATAGTGAATCATTTTAAAAGGAGGGAATTGATCACAGGGATCAGCATATAACCCCCTCCCAGGGGGCAAATAACGGAAAAGTGGGTGAAGGTTGACAGAGGACGATGTAAGATATGGAAATAATAATCTATTACTTATCAAGGGTTCATGAGAGAGGACTGCGGAAGGAGGAGGGAAAAATGAGGAGCTGATGTCAAGGACTCAAGGTGAAAGAAAATGCTGTGAAAATGATGATGACAGCATATGTGCAAATGTCCTAGACACAATGGATGAGTGTATGGATTATTGTAAGAGATGTAAGGGTCCCCAGTAAAAGTATTTTTTTTAAAAATCAAAGCCAAAGAGCATGGAATTGAAGCTGTTTTAAAAAAACTAGCTGGCCATTTCATTTGTATTTTAAGGAGACAAGATCAAGGGCAGCCTTTAAAATTAATGAAAAGATGAAAGAAAATTTCTAATCATTTCAAGTCTAACATTTTACTTTAAAATAATTCGGGTAAAGACTTAATAAAGAGAGTTGTGTAGTGTACATGACAGGAAGTAAAAGAGGACATGAAAAAGTTGTTCCTGTGGAAATAGACAAGTGAATTATGTGGGGAAATTGTTCTTCCCAGAAAGCATGCGTATACATATTGCCCCAAATTTTAAAAAGTAAATCATTAGTCCAAAGAAAATATTTGGAAAAAATCTGCCTATTATACCTTGTAAAAATTGACTATTAGCTATGAATTTCTAGCGAAGTGATAACATGAAAATATGAAAATTTGAGCATTATTTTCCATTTTGATTTTTATCTGATATTTTTTTAACTAATGTGTACCTTTTTTCTTTAACCAGTGATAATTCAGAATATTTGTTTTATTTTGATCAAATTATTTGATAGATAAGCATTTGCTTTCTGTGTCTCAAAGAGTGCATTAAAAACATCAATGACAGACTTTGACTATATTAAACACCTAAGAAAATGAAACAGATTGTTAAATGCAACAAGCACTGATCCTTCACTGGTTAGGAGTCTCTTTAAAAGCAAAAGACGACCTACCATGATTTTTGTTGTGGCTGCTGTTTTATTTCATAATGCCACATGCTTTAAGCTCTTCAGAGTTTCCTGCCCTTCTGATATAGAGTCTGTTCTGACTCATAGCAACCCTACAGGACGGAGGAGAACTGCTCGTCTAGGTTGCCTCGGCTGTAGATCTTTACAGAATAGAGCCCCCTCTTTCTCCTGGGGCGTAGCTGGTGACCCTGGACCACTGTCCTCGTGGTTAACAGACCAATGCAGAATCTGCAGAACCTTAGCAGAGAGCTCATATATTTACTGGAAATCAAAAGCGTTTCAAATAAACAGTGCTGCTAAAGCAATGGGTTTAGCCAAAGGATGAACTCGTCAATCTTGCAGAGGATCAATCTTCTTGACAACTTGAAGTTGAAATTTTTTCTAATCCAAAATGACTGAAAGTACCTGTTGCAGAAGACTCAAGTTATTGCCATCATAAAGAACAGATGTCCCACCAGCCAAAGACCCTCTGCTCTTGTATATATTGAAACTTAACATCTTGGATAGAAAAAATATTTCTAAAGAAAACAATATGTACTGTTAAGAATCATATGATTAAAATAAAGCAAAATTTCTTATATTGAATTAAATACCTAGATGTGCCAGGTAGAAATATTTCATTATGTTTGATGCCATAATTTTAAAATTACTTACTCCTATTAAGATCTCAAAAATTACTAAATCATAACAGTTTGCGATTTATTCACTTTACCTTTATTTTTTTTTCAGTTTTGAACATTTATTTTATGTTTGTGTTGTTGCGATCACACACAACAGAACATACTCCAATTCATCCTTTTCCACATGAACAGTTCAGTGACTGGGGTCATTGAGACGACAGTTGACTCACCTAAGACGCACAGAAGGGATAACTAGGTCCTCAACCTGGCCTTTGGACAGTAGAAGGCAAAACTCCCCCTAGCTGTGGCAAACCCTGAGATGTGGGCGAGCTGTCGTGTGACACTTCCCACCCCACTGCCCTACTAAGCAAGCACAGAAACATAGTGCTGACTCACCCCATGATGAACCCCACTCAGATGCTCATTCTAACCTTAAGCTAGTCCCTGGCCCAGGATTTGGGGAGCCACCAGGACAAGCACTGAGCACTTTGAAAACGTTTCCTCTCTTGCTCTGAATCCTGAGTTTGGCTTGTTTCCACCTGAACTCCAGTTCTTGGGACTTGAACTAGCAATTTATTGCTTGTTTTAATCCGGATAGTTCTATATCAAATGTGCGTTCACTTAAATTTGATGGCAACCTCAGCACATTTTCAGACAAACAGAAATGAAAAGATTTCATAAAAGCCAGATCAACCTTTTAAAAATAGTTCGAACTATTTTGATAAAGACCCAAGAGTAGTAGACAATAATCTGAGATCCATATACAGGAGAACACTACTTGAAAGCATACCCACTGATCAACCATGATGTGGCTCTTACTTCACAGCAGGGGCTGCGGGAGGTGAGGGGGTCACTGGCTGAAGGTGGATGAGGATGGGTGCTGGTCCCAGTTCTGGTCCCCAGGGCTGTGTGAGAGCAAGTAAATGTCCCACATTTCTCAAAGCCACGTTGCAGTCTCCGTCAAATACAGCTTACTCGATTTCAAGATGGCCGTGCTATATCAGGCTAGTTGACAATTCAGACACCTGGCCATGTTTGTTCAGTTCCCTCTCCTAGGTAGTATTCGATCCACTGTTCTATCCCTTCCTCTAAAGCTCAGGGTTCCAGGATTATAATATATGTTTAACTTGGCCTCCCATGTCTCTATTTCAGCAGGTCTGTGTTGTGTGTCTGCCTAGTTAGCCATCCTCCTGAAAGTCCTCAGGGCACATTGGTGTTCCAGGCAACAATTCATATTTCTATTGTTTTATAACATTTATTGACATTCCCACAATAAAATTATTTCCTCTTGCTTCCTGCGGTTAGCATTTCCATTCATACTTTTTTTATTAATCACTCCTGTATTCTGAAGTTAGGGCAATGATGGCCTTTGGATCTTGTATGGTTGGTTATTCTAAGGAATGTGTACCACCCTGGTGGTACTATCTGTTATATAAGACTGTATCATTTGGCTGGAGATTGAGCCTTGTGGATGAATTCAGTTCTAGGTCTGTGGGTGATTAAAAATCCTATTGTTGGTTTCACCAGAGAAGTACCTTCTCTTGTGAACTCTTTAAGGGCGTTCAGCCATGTGAATTAGCCACCGCGGAATCCTTCTGTTCTTTCTACCCCTGGTCGGTCAGTGTGTTGTACTGCAAGGACTGTGTGTAGCAGAGATGCTGCTAGATAGGTCACTGGTGTTTCAAATACCAGCAGGTCCATCCCAAGGATGGCTACAAATAAGGATGAGGCTGCCCACTTCAGGAGAATTGACAACTGCAAACTTTATAGACAGCGGGAGAACATTGTCAGATATTGCAAACCTCATGCTGAGCAGCAGAACATTGTCAGAGACCGTGCTGGAAGAGAAGCCCCTTGATTCAGATGGGGAAATCGACACGAACTGCAGTCAAGTTGACTATGACTCTGAGCTGCCCTAGAGGACACGGTGGAACTGATCCTGTGGGTTTCCAACACTGTCGTTTTTGGTTTTCAACTAGGGATTTTTTTGGGGACAGTTTAACTAAAATATAATTCAGGTATCACACATTGCATAACTTTAATTACATTCATAAGCATTGTGTAACTGTTCCCGCCACCAATTCCAGGATACTTCTTCCTCCTTGCATTTGTGAGCTCACTTCCTTTACCATGTCCCTTTGAAATTAACCCCTTTGTTGTCTCTATAGGTTGGCCTATCCTGGGTTTCATATACAGAAAAGCATACACAATAAATACAAAACGCAAATGGCCCAATGATGATGACAGAGCGAAATAAAGGAAAACCTCAATAGAAAACAAAGCAAAAATAGTAAAAGGAGGAGAAGTTTTACACTGGATTAAGAGGGAGATGAAATGACAAGATGTCACGGTTTGACCTAGCAACAACTGCAGTAATATGCTCTACAATGTGCTCAGTGGGAGAGCAAGGTCCACAGTCACAGACGATTCAGCTGAGGCTTAATCCATCAGAAGGACCCTTTGAATACGTTTTGGGCATTCACGGTCATTAACAGCCGTCTGCAAACTCAGTGTTAGGCTCCATTACTGGTCCCTCCTCTGGAGTTGGTTGCTATTACTGACACTTCTTGGATCACATGGGCTGCTGTCATTCTACCATGCAGACTTAGAGCGTGGCTCACTTAGATGGCTGCTTGTTTTAAGACAAAGCCTTAAGACCCAGACACTGTTCTTTCTGATGGCTAAGCACTATCTGCTTTCTTCGTCACGATTCACTATAGCACTCGTATCTCAAGTGACCACTTCATGAAGGGAGGCATTGAGCAGGGCCATGTCATAAGAGCTAGTTGTTCTTAGATTGGGGTACGACTGAATCGGAGCTCAAAGTCCATTCATACATCTTTGGTTTATATAGTCTCTGGTTCACTTTAAAGACATCATTATTATTTGGTTGAAGGGCAGTATAAGTTATCCCCATGGGGCATATATATGGTAGTTCTATTGATTTTGATTTAGCTGACAGTTCAGAATTTAAATCACTGTTGAAAAAAAATACACATATTATAGACTTGTTTTTGCAGAGCAAAATACAATTACCAGCTTAGAAGACTGGATACTATTTACACAGTGAGTATTGGAGATAGGGAAAAACTTTCAATAGTGTTCATTCCTGAAGGTTGACCTGGGATACACATTTCATTAACAGGCAATGAGAGGATAGAATTAGCTCATAAATGATACTCTTGATTTGCCACTCATGGCACATCCCCCAGGAAACCTCTAAGGGAGTAGAAAGCTTCATCGTTCTCCCAAGGGGAAGCGGCTGGGTTCTAACAGCTGACCTTCTGGTGAGCAATCCATCTTGTAGCCCACTGAGCCACCAGGACTCCATGATAATATGTATAAGGATCCCAAATTATTAATTATTTTGTTCAGTTTATTTCAGCTTGATCTATTGAGAGTTTTTCAGGATAGCTCCTGGGTGCTTTTGATATGACTCCTCTGTGTTTTTTTTTTTTTTTAGAGTTTCCTTTGCTTCTCTTGTTTTTCCCTCTCTTTCTCTTCCCTTTGCTTCCTTTCTGCTCTCTTCTGTTCCGTTCTCTCTCTCTCTCTCTCTCTCTCTCTCTCTCTCTCTCTCTCTCTCTCTCTCTCTCTCTCTCTCTCTCTCTCTCTCTTGTTTCCCCTTCCTCTCTCTCTCTCCTCTCGCATCTCCCAATAGTTAGCACGTTCATACTTGCTGGCACTTATAAGGCAATCTGGCTTATCTTGACTTTGCTTTAAATCAGATTTGGAATCAACAGTTCTCTCAACTTCCCCAGCTATTTTTATTAAAGAATTCATGTTGAAACCAAGGATTCTATTTCCGTCTCCTCCCCTGCCCTCTTCCTGTGCACTTATTTTGGTGGATGACTTATTCTTCCAACAATTGAATTGTCACTATCTTCAAACTATTTACTTATTTGGTCAACCTGGACCATGAAAAGCAGTGGACCCTTAGCTGAGAAGTTGGAGGTCTGAACCCAACTAGAGGTACCTTGGAAGATAGGCGTGGCGAGCTCCTTCTGAAAGGTTGCAGTCCTGAAAACCAATGGCGTGGTGCTCCTCTGTAACATAGTCTAACTACAAGTTCAAGTCAAATAGAAGGCACCTATCCCATTTCCCCGAAAGTAAGACATCCCCCAAAATAAGACCTACTTACAGTTTTGCCTCTTGCTGAATTATAAGGCACCCCCCCCCCCCAAAATAAGGGTTTGGATTATTATCATGATGTTTCAAAATGATGACGTGACTATCATTGAATAAATGAGTAAATGTACCATATATTGTTGTACATGGAAATAATTATAGTAACAAGAAATTCTTGATATTGTAGGATTCACAGTTTGTCTGGTTATGCTGGTTTGTGATGACAACTACTACCGTACCATATACAGGTAATAAATTTCCTTTTTTGTTCAACAATAAATGTATACCGTATTCTTCTTTATGGAAATATAAGACATTCCCTGAAAATAAGACCTCGCACATCTTTGGGAGCAAAAATTAATATAAGACACTGTTTTATTTTCGAGGAAACAGGGTAAAAAAACAGCAGTGGTATAAAAGTGAAGTCATATCAGAATTCCTAGCCCAATCTCTGAGGGGGAAATTTTAACTTTGGGTTCATTTTGTGTATGATTCTTTATTATCATTAGCTTTGAAGTATTAAGCTGAGACATTATTTTCCAAAATTTTATGGATCAACAACTTTCTTTCTCATCCTCTTCAGTATGGTTAGCAAATTTGTTTATCATATAGCTCCTTTAATTTGTCACAATTTGCCTCCAGTTTCTTTCCCTCACATTCTCGTTGTTTGTTTTAAATCTGATTAATTTTGCTTACATTTCTATGTCTGTTTACAAATACTTTGAATAATGTATCTAATATCATAGTTAAAAAGTTTTCCTGAGATACCCCATCACAAAGAAGTCCAAGTACTGATAATCACTGATGTGATTTCCTCTCAGATTTTCCAGGGGTCCGCCCTTCAGGTCTGAATCTGAACTCATTCCAGTGACTCAGTTTCAGCCAAATGGCAGGTGCATGAGAAGCACACTCATGCCAGTGAGGTCTCTTCACAAGCACAATCTCCAGAAGGGTCATGCCAGAGGGTGAAGTGGGAATAAGAAACACAGGGCGGAAGTGAGTGAAGCGGTTACATTGAGCAAATTGTAATAAATGAGGCGAAACAAAATGTGTATGGGCTGTGGCAGGTAAAACGGAAACACCTGTCCTGTAAACTATAACCTTCAAGCAATTCATAACAGAGAGTAAAAAATAAAAAGAGAAAGCCATATGAATATATAATTTTGAATTTACTTTATTTCAGTTAGTAAAATGTATTTAAGATTTATCCATAGTGTTGCTTCAATCAATAGTTCATTCCATTGTATTGTTGAATAATATTCCCCTGGATAGATGCACTACAATTCATTTATTTATTTATTAGTTGAAAGATATTTGCACCACTTATAAAATTGGTCAATTATAAATAGAAATATTGTCAATATTTATGTACATATTTCTGTGTGGACCTAAGTTTCATTTTTCTTGGAGAATTACTGAATCATATGATAGGTGTGATATGATACTTCCTCTCATAAACATGTGCTAAACTGGTTTACAAAGCTGTCTTTGTCATTCTTTATTCCCATCTCTGGTCACAGTGGTTCTGCACCTTTGTTAGTATTTGGAATTGTCAGTATATTTTAGACATTCTTCCTCTAAGGAAGGACTACTCAGGAGCCCTGATGACACAGTTAGGTAAGGATCCCTCCGCTAAGGGATCGATCCATCTGTGATTCAAAACTACCAGGTTCTCTGTGGAGGAAACATGAATCTGCGCCAGTAAAGATCTACAGTCTTGGAAATGCTGCCCGGGGTCATTATGAGCCAGACTTCATAGGATGGCAGTGGCTTGGTTGGTTTGTGTGGAGGCAGGGGGTGGGAGTGGGGGCTTGGGGGATAGGGCTCAGAATCAACTTGACAACACACAAGTAGGTTATTGTCCAAAAGGTAGCAACTTTTAAACTACTCAACTGACTTTCTGCTCCCGTAAAGACGACAGCCTAGGTAACACTATAGGGCAATTCTACTGTATTTCATACGGTCTCTTGAATCCAAACTAGCTGGATGACACCTTGATCATCTTTTTATATGCTTGTCATCCATTTATCTTCTTTGCTAAAGGGCTTGTTTAGAACATGTACTACTTGCTTTTAGATGTTGCATGTTATCTAAAATTTGTCTTTATTTTTCACTTGTTGGAAACAGCATGTTTTTATGTCATTCAATTTAACTTGGTCAAGTGTATTGTTTAAATCATTCATAACCTCAAGATTTTGTTTTAAAAATCATGCATTATAACTTTATCAGATACTATAAAAGTTGTGCTGATATCTATAAATATGATTATGGCCTTGCCTATTACCCTATTTGTCCCACCGAAGTGTGCTTCATATATTGTGAGTTTTTGTGATTCTGATATTTAAATTATTTTATCTTTTTATTGAGTTGGTCCTTCTGTTATTAAAGAAAAAGGTCCTCTTTATTTCTAGTGATGTTTCTTGCATTAAAGTCAGCTTTTCTAATACATAACCATATAAACATTCTGTTGCTTCCAATTTACATGGCACATCATTTTGCCACTATTCACCTTTCAAATATCTTTTATTTTTAAAGAAGCAAAGTATGTATTTTACAAAAGAAAGCAGATCGTATTTCTTTGTATTTTGTTTGGTAGGTTGGATCTATGTATATTATTGGAATTAATAATGAGTGGGTTTAAATGTCCAGCTGTTTTATTTTGTTTTCTTTTCCCTTCTCATGGTTCCTTTACTTGCCCTCTTCTGGCTTTCCTCACATTAACCAATGATTGTTCATTTTTATCCTTGTATTCATTTTTAAAGTGTTACCTCAGATTTTTACATTATGCATCCTTGATTTTTTGGGAGGGTATAACAATGAGAGAATTCTGTTTATTCTTTTCTTTGGGGATAGCAGTCTTTTGTATGATTTGGGTCATAGATTTCACTTTCTGAAACTTCCTAAGACAGCTTACCATTGTGGTCATGGTGACTATTATATCTTCTCATGTATTTATATGCTCCGATGCTCTTCATTCTTCCTTTCGATCCACGTCTCCATGTGCTATCATTTTTATTCAGTCTAAGGCACTCCCTGTATTGTTTCTGGTAGTCCTGGTCTGCTGTCGACAAACCCTTTCATCTTGTCTAACAACCTTTGTCATTCACGCTAGGCATAGAATTCCTAGTTAACAGTTTTTGGTCCTGTTATTGCCCTTGGTTTTACCTTCCAGCTATTAAATCCTTTCAATACATTACCTCCTGACCTGCGCAGTTCCTCCTGAAGAGGTAGCCCTACTTTCATGCATGCTTCTCTGAACGTAAGTAAGTTTTTTGTTTCATTTTTTTTATTAAGTTCTTTTTCTCTGGCAGCTTGTGGAACTTTTTCTTTGTCCTGGTCCTCCCTGCCCCCATCAGTCTGACTATTCCGTGCTTGGCATTGGCTTTCTTTCACTCACTCTGCCTGGAGGTCTTTGTGCACTTTCGATACTGTCTTTGATGTAGTCACTATTTTCTTTAATTCTTTGGTAATTCTCTCTTTAAATACATTTTGTGTTTCATTCTCTTGCATCTCTCCTTTCATCAAAGTATTGTAGATTATTTGTCTCAGCCCATGGCTCCTCTTTCTATCCTCTTCACGTTCCTTCTCTCTGCTACAGTTTGAACATTCTTTTGACTAGTCTTGTCTTCTGTGTGGGGGAGCTTTTTACACGCATATCCGTGATATCAGGGGCTCCATGTATATTTCTAATGATTCCATTTGAGTCTGCTGAAATATCTCTATTCACAGTTAGAATTACTTGTATTTCCATTCACTTTGTCCAGTTTTCCTTTATTTTGTTTAACATATATGTTGTAATCATATTAAAGAGCCATGGTGACATTGTGGCATGAGCTTTGGACTGCTAACCACAAGACTGGACGTTCAAACCCACCAGCTGTTGAACAACTTGAGAAGTTGTCTGTCCCCTTAAATATTTAGAGTCTGAGAATCCCTCTAGCTCACTACGAATCAGATTCAACTCCATGAGAGTGGGTTGGGATTGGCCTTCTTTTGACACGGAATTGTCAGAATTATACATAGATCTGTTTCTGTCATCTAGTTTTGCTTTTTTAAAAAAATTATTGGTCACATTTTTATTTCAGCTAAGCTTGTCATTTTTAATTATAATCAGATATCTTATACATTAGATTTTGGAAGCTGTCGATGATATTGTTTTCTCCAGAGTGTATTCACCCTTTCCACTTTTAGGCAGAATGCTAAGGAGCTTGATTATATCAACCAGGCTCACTGACAGTTCGACTCAATCCATTGTTGATTCATCCTGGCTTTTGTGCCTTTCTGTGGTCGATTTTTTTATTGGGACCTAGAACAGCTATGCCTTTTCTGTCCTGGAATACTGCAGAATATTCAGTCCTGTTTTCTGCGATTTGAACTTCACTTACTTTCCAAATCTTGCAAGTGTTTGGAAGGACAACCTTACATATGTGTAACGTAGACCTTTTAATTCTGGATGGGGCATGCTCTGCTAAGCAATCCCAGACTATTTTAATAACGATGCCCTCTTCTCTTGTTTTCTTGCTACACAAAGCAGACATTCATAGAAGAAACTAGATAAATGTTTGAAGGATTCTTCTAGACTAGAAATGATTACACCAGCCCCAGTGACCAGCACGTGTGTGTGTGTGTGTGTGTGTGTGTGTGAAGGATGAGGAGACAGAGAAGTTAAAAGAAAAAGGATGAGACAGAAAAGGAAGAATGTTATCAAGGTAATTAAGTAAGATTAGGAAGGGGAGTCAAGAATCATCTGGGGTACAGACTTTAGTGTGGTTCCCATTTGGGCTGTGGACTTCAGAAATTGTAGTAAGAAATTACCTATCTGAATTGCTTTTGAAATGATGACTTGCTGGTTAAACATAATTATGGTATACTGTGGTAACCTCGTTTAGCCCTAAGTGCTTTATAAAAAATGTAAGACACCAAAGTGAAGATTTTCCTGGAGATCTCAATAGCTATGAGCAGTGAAGTCTGCTCCAGATGGGACGAAACAAAATAACAGGCAGGATGGTCATATCCAAACGGCCACTGAAACTAATTTGAGTGAATGACTTACAACTAAATCTTGAAAACAAATATTTGGATTTCAAAACTGGTTCTGTTGCTTACAAAGCAAGGCATCAGCCAATTTTCTTAAATTCTCTAAACCTCAGAAAACAAGGATGAAAATGGCAATTTGCTGTGTATTTTAAGTAATAAACGAATGTATATGGAACAGCATGTGGCTTAGGACAGAGTGCTCAATAAAGGATAATGATTATTATGCATTGATTGCAGAGGACGGCGTCATAAAACAGCTTGTTTTCTTTGGAAGAGCAGAGCTAATTGCACAGAACGCTGCTGCTTTACTCCTGGTTTGAAAAGAAGGCCTCTAGATAAACGTCTGATTCCTATTGCTTCTTTCCTTAAGCCAAATGGACTTCATTATTCAATTCTGTGATTTTTTTCGAGAGAGGCTTTTCCCTGAAGAGAGCTGCCCAATGACACCACCCATCATAAAGCTGCCAGTTGTGCCCAACCTGGGGGACCATTGGCACTGCTTTTCCAACCAAATATTTCTAATTACTGTTTGTCCAAGGAACTTGAAATTCCTCCATGCACCTGGGCTAACTTATGTAGATTTATGTTGGAAACTTTCTTCTAAATCCTAGGTCTTCAACTAGGAAATAAATGACTGAGATCTTAAGCAGAAACTCACTCATCTGCTACTTTGTACTAGGCTAGCTTTGAACTAGTCCAATCTGTCTGTGTAGGTATCTGTTCAATATAAAAAAGTTCTTATTATTACAGAGACGGGCATTAGAAAATGTCTGAGTGATGCATATTTGCTATATAAAATTAAATACAAATATAGTATTTGTATTTTCACTTACATACAAGTATGACTTATACAGTACTTGTACCCATATCTAAACATATGACATAATTATTTATGCTCAGATATTGAATTATACTACCTGCATTTTATTATTTGGTAAGACTTAAAGGTCTATAATCAAGCATGCAACACACCAATTCCATGTGACACAGATACTGACTGTAAGGCCCTTGTGCAGTACATGCATAAGGAGACAAACCTGGCCTCAGCACTGTTCTCAAAACCAACCATACTCACTTCCACCCGATTTTACGGATTCTTAGCTACCCTGTAGGTACAACTGCCACTGTGAGTTGATTTCAACTGCTGACTTGTGTGTAGTAGCCTGACTCCTAACCATTAGGCCACCAGGGCTAGACACCCCGAAATCCACATGCAAAATTATACAAAGCATCTATTATGCTTACTTATTTTCACTTATCTGAACATTTTCTTATTTTCATCAGTGAAGACACAAAGGATGGTAAAAACCAACGCATTTGTGTGTTTCATTATGACACATACACTTTTAAAGGAATAGAGTTACTGGGGAAAATAAAGGAGGAATCAATGAGTGGGCTGCCACTGCAGGAGGATGTGCTGACCCGGAACTTTCCTGTGCCCACTTCTTGCATGATATTAAAAATATATACTGGTGATGGAATGAGGAAACTGGACTCGGGAGAAGAAGCAAATGACTATCTTTTCCCATTTTGTGGCTACCGATTTTCCAAATGGTGTGTGTGTGTGTGTGTGTGTTCTTTCTATCAAATGAACAGAGATTGTAGCAAGAGTGCTAGAGCCTTTCAATTTTTAAAAAGTACTTTTATTGGGGGCTCTTACAGCCCTTATCACAATCCACACATTGGCCCATTTTGTCAAGCACATTTGTACATTTGTTGCCATCATCATTTTCAAAACATTTTCTTTCTACTTGAGCCCTTTATATCAGTTCCTCATTTTTCCCTCCCTCCCCCACCAAGCCTTTCAATTCTAACAAAACAAAGACAAAGCTATGTATGATTTCTTTGGTCCTGTTTCTAGTTCTCTGTTAAAAGTCCATTTCTGGGAAGCAGGGGAGCCCCAGGGAATGCTACCTGTAAGATCCAACTGCACCTGGCAAGAGTGGTGATTGGACTGGCAGGGCTTCTGGTCTGAACTTCCAGCACAGTAAGTTACATGCAGTCCTAGGGGCCTTTATTTGGCTTGCTCTGTGGTGGAATGGGCAGCTCCTCATCACGTTGGATTTAGTTAGTGCCCAGCTCCAAACCACTTCTCGAAACTCCCATTTGCTGCTGCCCCAGATCTTTCTAGAATAAGAGAGGTCTCCTTGGGGCAACTCTTCTGTGTCCCCTTCCCCCCCAGCTCCAAACTGTGGCCTGCTTAGTATCCTATCCTAGGCTTTATTGCTTTCAAGGCTCATCTTCTGCCTCCTCAGCTGCTGCTGAAAAGCCACCGGAGAGGAACCGGTAAGAGGAGTACATTAATTCGCAGATTTACTGTGCGGTCGCCAAACAGGAGTTTATTTCCACCCAACTAACTTCTAGGGCTCCTTCCCTCCCTGTGGGCACAGGAAGGGACAAAGTTGTCCCGCTGAATTCCCAATTTCTCCCATCACTGCATGGGGCTGCAGGGAGAGGGAGTAGACAATGCTCAGGGGACGGATCCCTCTTAGGCACAGGCTGTGGCGCCCGGGTCCCCAGCTGTCAGGAAGTTTCAAAGACATGCACACTACATGCATCCACCTGCGTTTGATCTCTTTTAAAACGAAGAAGGCGCGGACCTGCATGTTAAAGAAATGTAGCCTTCTGCTGAATTTAGCCAAAACCTGGTCTGTGGGACTGCGGGGCGCAAGGTCGCAAACGTGATTAAACTCCGCTTAGAGGTGGCTGGTTAGCTTTGGGTTGTGGGTTCCGGAGAAAGCTACAGGTCCAAAGCAAGGTGCTGCACGTGATTTTCTCCTGCTTACGAAGGGGCCGAGGGGGGGTGGGGGTGGGGTGCTTTCAGCTGGAACATTCTTCTCCATTCCTCGTCCCCTCCTCTTGCTACCCCCCCACCCCACCCCACTCAGACTGATCTGGAAAATTCCATCTCTTTCCCAGCTTCCCTAAAATCCTAGAAAATTCCTTTCTTGCTGCTTGCCCAGACCCCATCCCTGGGCACCGCCCTCCCCAAACACATAAACTCCATCCAGGCCAACGCCCCCACCTAGCGGCTAAGATCGCTTGCTCAGATTCCCTCTCTGGTGTCTGGAGTGTGTTGCGGTTCTCAAAATAAGGAAGTTTAGCTAGGCAGCTGGATGTGGAGGTGTAGGGTGAGACCATGACGCGGAGGACCCCTTAAAGCAGGGTACAACTCAGGCTCCGGTTTGGCTGTCAAGGTGCAGAGAGCACCAGGGAGGAGGAGAGGAAAGTGAAGGGAAGGCTGGGCTTTCACCAGCGCATGCTGCTGCAGTCCAGTCCGCAGACAAGGACTTTGTTGGAGCATTGCCGCCTTAGTTAAAGGAGCAGCCCTCACTTTCAATGAACGTACATGCTAGTTTCTTCATAACCTTTAAAGACGGTATGAAAGGGCATTTCTTGTTCCTGTCTGTCTGCCTCTCCTGCAATATCAGTGACTTGACAATGAGGTTCCGGCTGGCCTCTGTGTCCTGGTGCTAAAAAAGTGGCAGCAGAGTAGGCATTCCATTTGGTGCCTACCTTCCTGTTTGGGAGACTCAGGAATTAAGGTTGGGTCCTCCCTTTGAGCTAAGGGGCCTTGGTGTGCTGTGGATTAGGCCTTGGGCTACTAACCACAAGGTTGATGGTTCAAACACAGAAGCCACTCTGCAGGAGAAAGTGAGGCTGTCCATTCACCTAAAGGTTTGCAGTCTGGCATCAACCCAGTGGCAATTTGTGGAATGTGGGGGTGGGAGGGATAAGGGGAGCAGGCCAGAGCTACTATTCAGCTTTGGGCAAAAAGCTCTTATCTCGTAAAAAAAACTTGCATTTTTCTCTAACACTGGATAATCTCTGACTCTTGAGACCAAAGAGGATGCGATTGCATACGTTCTATGTGCCAAACACGGGACTCGGTTAGGGTCACTGGAATCCCTGCTGAAAACTGCACCTTCCTTCCAGAGATCCATGCACATAGGCACTCTTTAGGTAAGCATCACCTGACCCTGGCTCAGTACATGTGGAGCGGAAATGCAAACTTTCAGTATGGAGTCAAACCAGAATGAACCGATTTCAAGCACAGGCCAAACACTGAACAAGGTGCCAGAGATTCTTCCCTAGTAGAAATCACTGGGCCCCATGGGCATGGGCAGTGTCCTTTCTTAACCCTTTTCCTTTAACTTTCTCCAATTGGTACCTCAGCTCTGTTCCACATTTATTTCCTAAGATTAGCAGCCGAGAGAGAAAATCTGAGCACTGGTTTGTCAGCACACTCTGGATGATCGTTCCTCGGAATTGAAATTGCTTACCGATTTCTTAGTGTATTCTTTTTAGGCCAAAGGTGGTGTACTTGGGGTCTTAACTTACGGCCTGTTTTGTTTGAAACCGGAGTGCCTCTTTCTAGGTAGGCCGAGGAAGAAAACTGCTTCCAGGGCGCTCAACTACTGAGCTGCTGGTACAGGGCACCGCTTAAACTCACACACTGTTGGCTTATTTGTGATACTTTTATGTTGTTGCCCAGAGCTCCTCCCTCCCTTTTCACCTCCTATTGACTCATGGTTGAGGGGGAGGGGGAAACGCAAATTCCTAAAGCTAGTTTGCTATGTACCAAGAGTTGAATGTCATTTCAAGCTTAAAGTATTTGGACTTATCGGTCATTTCCTTCTTTGGCAATGTTACCGGCACCTCCTCCTAACCTGGGTGTGGCCCGCAGAGCTGGATGGGATTCCTGAGTGGAGAAGCCACACACTGGCCTAGTCCAGGCCTGGTGGGGTGCGGGGGATGGGGGGGATGTCGAAGGAGTAGTCCAGGAAGCCCCCGTGCAGACTGTCTCCAGGCGGCCACAAGGCCGTGGGTCAGACTGGCGAGGCACGCAGCGGGCACCTGAGCTAGCAGAGGCCAGAGGAGAACTGGGGGGCCAGGGTGCCAGGGTGGGAAGAGGGGGTCAAGGATTGGAGGTGGGGCAAGAGGAAGGTAGGGCCCAGAGGTGCCAGCTCAGCTCAGCAGGGAAGGGGAAAGGAGAAAAGGAGGGAGGGAGGGAGGGAGGGAGGGAGGGAGGGAGTGGGAGAAGGCAAGGTGCTGCGGGGCGGGCGCTCGTTCGCCGCCGCACGAGTTGCGCTGCTGGCCGCAGACCGCGCCAGGACGACTCTATAAAAGGAGCCCGGCGGTGGCGCCGCTCACACACTCCTCCGGGGCTGCTGCTCGCCCGCCTGGCAGGTCCTTCCAGCTCCGCCCGCACCTGCCCCTGCCCCGCTCGCCGGCGCGCCAGCACCATGGCTCCAGGAGGGGCCCGGGGGCCAGAGGCGGCAGCGGCACGGCCCCAGAAGCCATGGCCATAGCCCTCGGAGACCCCCTATCGCAACCCCGTCTCGGCGGGGCAGCTCGCCCGCGTGTGAACGGGCGGGAGGGCAGAGCTCCGGTGCGGCGCGAGGCGCGCCTCTCCGACTCCACCCGCCGGCTCGGCTCCGGGCGGCAGAGGCCACAGCAGGGAAACTGCCCCTCGGGGGTCGGGGGTCGGGGGGCGAAGGGTGGGAATGCCAGGCGTGGGGTCCTGGCGGGCCCACCCGCTCTCGCCTAGACAGCTAAGAAACTCCTGCGCGCCCAGTCTGCGGATCCCGGGGCGCCCGGGTTTGGGAGCTGCTCAGCCCCGAGCGACTGGGGTAAGAGACCCCCCACTTCGCTGCAGCCTCCTCCCCAAATAACATCGCCCCCACCCGTCATGAGACGTGGGAACTAGGGCAGGAGGGGACTCGAAGGGCCAGTCCCGACCCAGCCCAGGCGGAGACGGGGCGTGGAGAGGAGCCGCCTGAGCCGCAGCCACTGCGCCGGGCGCACGGAAGTGCAGGGGACGCACAGACCAGCCCTCCGCCTGAGGCTGCCGCGCCCAGGACTTCAAGTTGTGGCCTGGCAGCTGGGCAAGGGGAGTCCTTGAGCAATCTACGGAAGGAGGATAAGCAACGGAGAAGGCTAGACCCGCGGTGGGCCACCAGGTCCTTCCTTGCTCCAGCTCCACCAGTCCTTGCCTAAGAACTGTGCTGCTCCTGGTCAAGGGCACAGAGAGCCATGGAGGAGCCGGGCACGCCATGTGCCCCATCGCTGCCGCCGCCGGTGGGCTCCACCGAGGTTCAGGAGGCCAACCTCTCGATGACTCGCTCCCCCAACTGCAGCGCCCAAGGCTACATTTACCAGGACTCGGTTGCGCTGCCCTGGAAAGTGCTGCTGGTCATCCTGCTGTCCCTGATCACCTTAGCCACCACGCTTTCCAACGCTTTCGTGATTGCCACTGTGTACCGGACCCGGAAACTGCACACCCCAGCCAACTACTTGATCGCCTCCTTGGCGGTCACCGACCTGCTCGTGTCCATCCTGGTGATGCCCATCAGCACCATGTACACGGTCACCGGGCGCTGGACGCTGGGCCAGGTGGTCTGCGACTTCTGGCTGTCGTCCGACATCACCTGTTGCACTGCTTCCATCCTGCACCTCTGTGTCATCGCGCTGGACCGTTACTGGGCCATCACGGACGCGGTGGAGTACTCGGCCAAAAGAACGCCCAAGAGAGCAGCGGGCATGATCGCGCTGGTCTGGGTCTTCTCCATCTCCATCTCCCTGCCGCCCTTCTTCTGGCGCCAGGCCAAGGCCGAGGAGGAGGTGTCGGACTGCGTGGTGAACACAGACCACATCCTCTACACGGTCTACTCCACGGTGGGCGCGTTCTACTTCCCCACCCTGCTCCTCATCGCCCTCTATGGCCGCATCTATGTGGAAGCCCGCTCGCGGATCTTGAAACAGACGCCCAACCGGACCGGCAAGCGCTTGACCCGAGCCCAGCTGATAACCGATTCCCCTGGGTCTACATCCTCGGTTACCTCCATTAACTCGCGGGCCCCCGACATGCCCAGCGAATCCGGGTCTCCTGTGTACGTGAACCAAGTCAAAGTGAGGGTCTCCGACGCCCTGCTGGAGAAGAAGAAACTGATGGCCGCTAGGGAGCGCAAAGCCACCAAGACCCTGGGCATCATACTGGGAGCGTTTATTGTGTGTTGGCTGCCCTTCTTCATCATCTCCCTGGTGTTGCCTATTTGCCAGGGTGCCTGCTGGTTCCACCTGGCCATCTTTGACTTCTTCACGTGGCTGGGTTATCTCAATTCCCTCATCAACCCCATCATCTACACCATGTCCAACGAGGATTTCAAACAAGCATTCCACAAACTGATCCGCTTTCAGTGCATACTACGTTGACTTGTCATTTGCAGTGGGGTCGCCCAAGTGGCCTATGGGGACCATGTTGGGTCTGATTTCTGCAGGTAAGGTAGGCTCTTCTTTCACTATTAACTGGGTCAGAAGGAGTCTCTCCTGGGCCAGGGCAGTGGATCCTGAGACGCCAGGACAGCCTCCCACCCCGCAGAGAGAACACTGAAAGAACTGGTCAGAGGAATGCAGAGCTTTCCCCGCTAAAGAGGAGGGTCCTTGCCTCCCCCAAGCCTCCAGCTCAGCACTGACCTTGCAGCGACCAATCAGAAGGGGGGTTGCCTCTCTCTTTGTAAGTTGATGCAAAGGTGGTCTTTGTCCAGCTTTGATGGCATGGAGGATGCCCTCTAGAAGCGGTGGTACTTAGAATTGGTGACGCCTACGCATGAGACAGATCTACACGCAGCCTGGCAGTTACTTGAACTAGATGTTTCATTCCCTTTGTTTCAGGGAAAACTTGGTGTTGCGACTCCACCTGTGAAGAGTTACTTGGGCGTCCCTCAGTCTTCAGTTTTCGTTGATCTAAACTTGGTTGGAGAAACTTGTGGATTTGGTGCTTCAAACCTTAAGTGAGGCTTGGATGGTGCAGAGAAACCCTGAAGAATTGACAACAAAATCCTGATGTTAAATCTCTATTTTTATGACCATTGACATGGAGTGGGGGTGGGGGTTCAGAATGGGAGATGGGGAGAGTGAACTGAGAACCAACACCTCTGATGGTTTGCTTTCCGCAGATTTCCTCCTTTCTTCCCCATTCCTGATTCGCGATTGTCGAACCACATTTTTCACAACACATGCAAGACGTGGTGTGTGCTAGTGCCAAAGTCTGCTGATGGCTTTATTTCTCTTCCTAACTTCATGTGCCTGTGCTTTTCCATGTTGAAATCCCCATACATGGAGGATGTGCTGGGTGACTCAGCCCAAACAGCTGCTACCAATGGAATCATTCAAATTGATTAATATTACAGAAATACTGCTCTTCATCAAGAAGCATATATTTGTTTCTTATCCAAGCCAGTGAAATGTGAAGGAGACTGGTGACATAGGAATGGTTCTTATGTGACTTAGGAATGGAGGGCAATAGGAGAATGTATATTTTGACTTGTAAAAAAATCTTAAAATGCATGAGACTTTTTTCTGATAGCCATTTGCACTCTCCTTTCCATCTGTAATTCCCTTGTGTGCTAACGTGTAAAGTAACCAAGAGAAGCGGCGCTCATCTGTCCAATGCAGTCAATGCCCTCACGAGTCTATGAGGGCACAACCCAAACGTAACACCTGCTTCAGTGCCTGGCTGTTGAAGTTTGGGCAGCAACAAAGAATGTTAGAAAATGCCAGTGCAATACCTTTAGAAAAGTGCAGGAGAGCTAACCTTGCACCTGTTTTCCTTGTAACTCCTGGGACAAACCTGAGGTTTACGAGGCAGGCAGAAAACTTGGCAAGCCTTTGCACCTTGTCACTGACTTGACACCCCAGGAATGTAATATCTGGAGTATTTTTAAATGTACGTACCCTTTCAAATTTCAACAAGACTTAGATGTTGTCTGAGATGTACCAAGACTTGGTTGTTATCCGAACTTTACCCTGAGGACTTCACAGTTCAGGGAAAGAGTCCATCTGAAAAATGAAAAGCAAAAGAGATGCATTATCTGTATATAAAAGTACTCGCCCCAAAGAATCATATGCACGGGGGCGGGTGGGGGAGTGTCTCATGGAGAGTATTAGGTGCTCTCCTAATTCCAGAGAAGATCCACACCCCAGTCTTCAGAGTGGCTCCTTGTCTCTAGAAGCAAGTTGTCTTTGTAAAATGGAGTCCTTCCCTGCTTGAATCTCCCCAGTCCAAGTTGTCAGACAATGGATGTATTGAGCTAAAGTAGACAGCCTGCCTACTGTGCAGAGTTCTGCTCTGGGGAAATGACTTGAAAACATACTCTTCAAAAGTTCAAATGTGAGCAAAGGACAAAAAGGGAATTTGGATCACCATTTATACCTGCCACTGGAGTAAGATAAACTTTTAAGCATTAGCTAATCCTCTATTTCACCCGGACCCCCACGTTTCTTCACTCATTCATTGCTTGTGACATTTCTCCTATGGAGAAATCTAGCTTGCTACTGATAGGAATGTGCACAAAACCCGGTGTTTGTTGTGTTATTAATATGTTTGTCTTCTGTTTATGCAATTGTGTTTTCTTTGGGTCTAAAAGGCCATTTGGTCAATATCTAGGAGCCTGAGAGGGGAAAACATTGAAACAAAGAGCCAACTACAAATCTTTTCCTTACAGGGCACCTGGAATGACTGTGTCCTCCCTCATATTAGTGCCAGTTTAGGTCCAGAGGATCTTTGCCATTTTGTAGATTACTCATATCAATTTTTGCTTGAATATTTGGCTGAATTGATCAGAGTTTGGAGCATATTGTGTGAAATAGAAGCTTGCAAACCTTTGTAGTTTTAAGAGCTCTAGAATCATCCTCCAGCATCGCACATGATTATGCAAAGTATATTATTCATCCCAGGGGTATGTAGTTAAGACTGTTAAACTCCTTTTCAGTTACAGCTACCTATAGCATAGTTTGTTTTATAAACTAGACACTTGGCTGTTTTGCAGATCATAAAATGGAAGATGGAAATGATTAACTGACAGAAATGAAAATTTAGTTTCATTGGCTATGATGAAAATAGTTTTCTATATTGTTTAATTGCACAGGTTATTACACAAACATATGAATGTATATCATCCAGAGATTCCAATACTGTCTTGCGTTTCTAGGGATTTTAGAGTTTCCTTTATGAAAAATGGACACTGCACCATGGGTGGATGGTAACTGAGTTCAAAAAATTTCCTACAGAAAATATTCTTCACTTCTCCTGTGTGACCTTAATTTTCTCTTCTTTAATCAGGAAACCCTCAAAGAACTATAATTCACTCAAGTATTGAAATCTCAGATTATGCGTATTTGATGGAGTTGCTGTGACTGAAAATTGCCTTTGGTATTTCACCTTCCACAACTGTGTAATTGGAAATGAAATTTAAGAGAATAATGAAATAAAAGTCTTTTGTGTTCTAAAAAGCATTGGGTGCTAATCCTATTATTATGAAAAGGTTCGTTGAGTGGACCTGGGCTGTGTTCACAAGTTTGAGTCATCATAAGAGTCTGATGGTAAATTATATTGTAGAAGACTGTCACATTCTGACGTGATTTAGAGTGTTTCATTTATAGCTGTAGGAAGCATTTAGAAAGAAACATTTTTGTAAAGATGGTAACTTTAGACGCACGATCTCAAGAATTATCTGAATGGGCATTCTTGGAATATGTAAGCTCTGTGATGGGCCATGAGATTCCAAGGTTCCACTTGGTGCTTAAAATAAAGAAGAAAAAAAAAGGAGCTGGCTTAAGAACAAGTTTGGGGGAGACCTGAGAAGAGGAGATTGACTAATTTGAACACCAGGGACTCCAAGATGGTGTCTGGTATCAGAGCCCTAGGTTTGAACTGCATACGGCACTGCAGACACCAAATGCACCTTCGTATACTTATTGCAAAGGATTAGAACCTGCACCGTGGAAAGCGCTCAACACATAGTACTTTCACTCAGGTATTGCTTCCTCCTGTCTCCGCAGTACACAGGCAGTCCGTGGCAAGCATCCACTGTGGGCCACCTGAGAGAGTTTGGACTGAGAAAGACCAACCTAGCCTCATGGTAGAAACGTGACAAAAAGGAACTGAGACCTTAGGTTTTCACACTTGCTCTCTGAGGCAGGTGACTCTGGTCCTAACGGCCCAAAGACAGTAGTAGCGATACTTACTGTTGTTGTTAATATCTCTGATGACGTAAAAGAAAATCACCATATATTTAGTTCCTCTAAACCACTTACCTTTTCCCCATCAAGTCAATGCTGACTCTCGGTGATGACCAGTGTGCCAGAGTAGAACTGTCCTCCTCAGGATTTTCAATGGAGCTAATATTTTTGAAGCAGGTTGCTAGGCCAGCCTTCAACAGTGCTCTGGTTAGGCTCAACCCTCCAACTTTTCACTTAGCAGTCCACTGCATTGACAGTTTGCACCCAGTACTTTGTAAACCAAACCAGGTCTATTGCCTTCCAGCCAATTCCAATGCACATTATTCCTCCCTATAGAACAGAATGGACAGCCCCCCGCCTCCCTATAGAACAGAATGGACAGACCCTCGTGGTGCAGTGCTTACCCCCTCCGTTGCTAACCAAAGGGATGTAAACTGACTGCTCCATGGCAAAAGGACGTGGCAGTTGGCTTCTGGAAAGATCCCAGCTTTGGGGAACCTCTGGGGGTAGTGCTACTTCATTAGCCATAGCTACACAGGTTTGCTTTGGGAATCTTTACAAAGCAACCAATGACATTGAACAGCTGACCTTTCAGTTAGCAGCTGAGTGCCTAAACATTGCGTGACCAGAGCTCCTCAGTAAGCCATGCTGACTCATAATTTTAGAGTCAACCATTTAAGGGAACCAACAGCCTCATCTTTTCCCCAAGGAGCACCTGGTGTGTTTGAACTGCCCACCCTTCTATTAGCAAACTAACCTATAAGGCCCTTCAGTAATGCTATTAAAAGACGAACAAACCCCATACCCAAAAAACTTGCCATCCAATAGATTCCGACTCATAGTGACCGTATATGGCACACTCTTATTCGTGTCTAAATTCGCTTCCATGTTTATAGATGAATGGCTGTCTTTCACTGTTCAGTATTTCCTGTCTCATTGACCTCTTTCCTCAGCATGCCATTTCCATTTGCCCCCTTACCTACGTAAAGTCATGATGGTCATAGAAGAATGCTGTGTTTTTCTAAAATGATGCTTTTATACCTGTGGTGGGTTGATTAGATGACCCAAGATTTTTAAATTATATAAAAGTAAGATGTTAATCTAAGCACATAATTAGTGGAGGCACACACTTTCAAATGTGACGCTACTTTTCTGGAGGGAAGAAACCCAAAGGGAAGAAGTGACGGTTCTGCACCTTTCATCAAAACCCGTTCTTCAACCTTCCACCAGGGGGCAGAGTCCTCGGAATTTTTTTAGTAGATGCGGACACCAGTCAACAGGGACTCTGCCAGTAGTCTCACCTTCTCTAATCTCAGTGAAAGCGATGATCCATGAACCCGAAGGAAGAAGAGGAAGGTTGCTCGCAGCCTTAAAACGGCCGATTTTTCAAAGCTACAAACGCAAGCAGAAAATCCATGAACATTTTCTTTATATATGCAAATTCAGTTCATTTTCTTATTCATCTTTAGTCCTGGAAGAATGCTAAAACCTTCATATTTTAAAACGATGTGATTTTGATTAATGTAGCACGAGGTACAATGGAAGGTTAAAATGAAAATAATTTATATTAAAAATTAAGAGAGCTGATTATTTACTTAAGCGTTCCTGGTAACTTGTAGCCCTAAAATGATGAATTAGCCATGAAGTTAGTGGTTTGAACCCATTGAGAAGCGCCTGAGAGACAGGACTGGCTGTTGTTTCAAAACTACGTGGAGCAGTTCTATTCTGCAGGTGTGTTGTCTCCATGAGTTAATGGCATAGTCGATTACGTGTTGGGCTGCTAACCATAAGGTCGTCAGTTTGAAACCACCAACTACCTGAGACAGATGAGATTTTCTACTCCTGTAAAGATTTACAGTCTTGGAAAACCTATCCTATAGGGTCACCATGAGTTGAAACTGACTCCGTGGCATTGAGAGCTTTTATGAGAATGATAGTAATTGCGAAGGGGCTTCATAAAGTTCATAGAAATGAAATAAAAAGATACTGGAAGTTTTTCATGAACATTTTAAGGTCCCCTCATATTTACTTACATTTATTTATTTTCCACAGCTATGCTGGTTTTTTACAACTGTGTTTTTATTTTTTTTTAATTTTTCATCAGTTTAAGGGTGATGCAACTGGAGCTGCAAGGCACTTGCAGCTTGTCATTTACCATTTAAAGAAAGGGTTGCCTTTTCCTCAGAAATAAGGTGTACTTATATGTCAGCTTTTCTGGGAAGGCAGATTTTCACGTCTCTAATTTTGGCATTTGCATTAAAAAAGAGGCATTTATAAATGTGAGTCTAATCTTTAGGATCTCAAAGCTAAGTTTCTGTATCAGAAACTAGATCGTATAAAATGGAAAAACAGACGAGGTTAAGTCTTTGCCATTTCCTAACTATGACTCCCCAGAATTTTCTTTGACCCTGGTGGGGAGTTTCCTATGTGCCATTTCACATGTCTGTCAGTTCAATTGGACTTTCACAGTTAACATCCGCAGCTCAGCTGTACACTTGGATTGTCAGTGCTGCTTGAGAGTCGGTCCCTGGAATTGGGCCAACTGACAAATAAAGTGGCTTAGCACTATTTCAAGGATAGTTGGGGTAGGGCGGGGGGGGGGCGTGCAAAAAACCTACCATCGCTTCAGCCACTAACCAAATTCCCGTTCCTTTTGACTTATGTGTACACATTTCAGAAGATTGAAGCACTCTTTTTCAAAGTCGCTCCCTGGAGATCTTTATAAAATAAGGAATGGCCATATATTATTTCCTGTCCCCAACAAGAACGATGGTGACGTCGGATCCATTTATGGTAAATGCTGTGAAAAATCCACTCCTGGCCTGCCGAAATGAACATGACGACATGACTCACATCCTCTCTGACTCTGTTGGAACATTCCCCATGTCAGCCACTCATTGGCCGCCCTGCATGGGGAGAACAGATTCAAGCGACCTCCTGCTCACACGGATGTGCCCAGCACACACTCGGGAGAGCCGTGCTAGAGCAACCCATAACGAGTGGATTGCTAAGTCGAGGCAGAGCTGTATCAAATGTGCTTTTTGTTAAGCGCACATGCCCGGGTCGTCTAGGTCCATTTGCTACTCTGGGTGTGAGGATGTGTACAGGCTTTTGACCGCCTCTGTCATTCATCAACATTACCTTGCTTCTAAGTAACATGAAGGAGCTCAGCGCTGCACTGAAATAGCTGTGTGGGGAATCAGTTTTATGGCAGGAGATCTGGTGGTGCAATGGTTAAGCACTTGACTGCTCATCTAAAGGTTGATGGGTTTTGAACCTCTGCTGGTGTAGTGCTGACCACAAGTTCAGCAGTTCGAAACCACCACGCTGTCCTGGAGAAAAAGATGGGCTGTTCTACTCCCATAAAAATCCCAGTCTCCAAAAACCCACAAAGGCAGTTCTCTGCCCTACAGGGTTGCTATGAGTCGGAATCAACTCAGTAGCGGTGAGCTTGGCTGTTTTTCTTGGAGCCTCTGCTCAGAAGAAAAATTTGCCAATCTGCTCCTATAAAGATTGCAGTCTGGAAAAGTACGTGTGAGGTAATTGTGCTCTGTCACATGAGGTCGCCATGAGTCAAAACCTGACGCCGCTGTCCCTAGCAACAGCACAACAGCTAAGTGATTGTTCATCTTTCCATCCCAGTCTTGCCTGACCTTCATGCCCTTGTGTTGACTCTCCTCCTCTCTCTGTCACTTCTCTCTCATTTAACCTGTCCCTCTAGGCTTTTCCGTAGAGTAATGATGTGGGAACAATCATACAGAGAGGAGTTGAGAACCAGCTACCCCGTGAGGCCCCAACATTGCATTTTGAAATGTAAGAACAATACAATGAAGTTCAAAAGCCTCAGTTTAAAGCCAACTTTGGCAACCATTTGCAAATTCCTCTGTAACATGGTAAACTAACACACACTACTGTGTTTGCTGGTATAAAGTAAGTGGGATAATACAACTGTTTTCAACTTTGCCTACAGATTAGATTCACCAAGGGAGCTTTAAAAGCAAAACCAAAACCTTTGCTCAGACCTCTGTTTCAGACTAAATGATTTTATCTGCATATTTCTAATGTGTGGGCAGGGTGAGGCTCACTGGGAATGTGCATCTAAAGCTTTAGTTCACTTGGCGCATGCAGAATATGAGGCCATAAACGGGGTCTTTGAATTAAGCAGAAAACAAAATAAGTTTGTATTTTTATTATTATTACTATGTTGTTGTGGTACTTCTCAAAATGTAATAGTGAGTTGGTTAAAATGCAGACATGGATTTAGTAGTTCAAGAGTGGAGGATGAGATTCTACCTTAACAAGTTCTCAGGTGATGTTAATGTGATTGGTCCATGGAAAAATAGGGACCCACAGGAAAGTATTCCCTAGTATGGAATATGTAGAACACTGTGCAGATGATAAAATGTGACTTTGAATGTAGAAAAGGTTGTGTTTTCCTTGCTTGTTTACATGGTATTCACATGCCAGCTTCAGCAGCTGTTAAATGTTTCCCCT
Source organism: Tenrec ecaudatus (assembly GCF_050624435.1). NCBI lineage: Eukaryota > Metazoa > Chordata > Mammalia > Afrosoricida > Tenrecidae > Tenrec > Tenrec ecaudatus. Next base: position 96,729,331 of record NC_134536.1, read on the forward strand.
TAAATCCTTTCTCCCAGATGCTTCAGCATCTCACTCTCACCCCAAACTAGCAACTACTTCTGCATCTGAATCAGCAAAGCACGACCCTTAGATTCAATCATTTCTTTTTACATCACTTCCAAATAACGGCTTTGTCTTCTGTTTAAAAAGAAACAGAAACAAAATAGGGAAAAAAATCTACAAAAACAAGAAATAATTGCCAGCATATGGCAAATAACCCAACTAGCTTAGCATCCACTTGAATGCCTTCTTCCAGTGCAGGTAAATCATGTGTGAGTATTTAATCTTTGGTAAACACTAAACCAAAGCACCAACTCACCAGCATGTTGGTCCAGACTCACTGCCGCTCAGGGAGCCCCTGTGGAAGAGCATCGGACCACCCGTAGGCCGGCTTATCCAGGCTGGAGTTTTTCTGGGAGCAGATTGCCAGATCTTTCTCTCTTGGAGCCGCTGATGAATTGGAACCATCAACTTTTGGTTAACGGTCAAGCTCTTACTACCACACAGCCAAGGTTCCCCTCGTAAGCACAAGTGACTATTTCATCAAAGGCGAAAGGTGAGCTTTCCATCCGGCCTGTTGAATTCACACTGCATTTTGAGACAGTGTCCTGTGCCAGTGATCCAGATGCTTTTTATTGCACGAGAAACTCAGGTTTTGTTCCCCAAATATTTCTCAAGTATTTCCTTTAGTGAAAGCAATTTAAATTATTAATGATAAATGCGGAGCAATCTCTTGTGTCCTACCCATGTCACTGGAGCGGTTGACTTCCCCAAGCTTACATTGGGAACGTGTCAAGGACTTCTACTTCTGTGAAGTTACTTCATTTTCGTCTTTACTTACCGGTAGGTATTCCAAGTTAAATGGCTAATATCAGTCTCCCTGTGGGTGTTCATTTTACGAAACAGAACAAACTTTAAAGTCTCTCTTCACCTCCGTGTATAAATATGGTACTTTGACTCGCCACGTCGTTGGGAAATCAGGTGCCTTCTTTGAAAGAGGTTGGAGGTGGAGAAGAAATGAACACTGCAAGGTTAGCAGCTCAAAACTAGGGGCCTTTCTTCTACCGCCAAGAGCTACGGGCTCCCAAACCCAAGAGAAAGCTCTTCGCCGTCCCTTAGGATCGCTATGACAGAGTCATCTCGATGGCCGTGAGTTTGTTTGGCTTTGGTTTCTTTGTATCAAACATTGTAAACAGTCCCCCTCCCTCCACTTAATCATCACAACACTATCGCAAGATAGGTATGATATTTGTTATCATTATCATCATCTTCGTGTAGTAGGTGTGACAAGAATTTCACCCAGTTCCGTAGCTGAGAGGGTTACGGTACTAGCACTATCTGAGTAACTCATACTCAGAGTGTGAAAGGAAGCTGCAGGATTATATCTGTGTCACGTAATCATTCCGAAGATCATTTTCCAAATTCTAATCCGAAGCATGGAAGTAGAACTTTAGAAATTTACTTATAAATACAAAGGTCTATCTAAGGGACACGGGTTTCCTTCTTGGCTTGCTCCCCACTTTCTCCCTCCCTGACCAACTACAGCCTTTACTAACTAGAACACCTGCCATGGTTCCCCTGACTTTTCCTAGGAGAGTTGATATGTACAAAAATGTACATTTAAATGGCTGGATATGGCAGTGTTAAATATAGATGCTCCTGCTTAGTTGAGTCATGCATGACATGAGAATTTTCCTTTTGGGGGAAGTTACTGGGAGTTATATAGCTATAAAACTTGGGCACTTGGGACTATGGGCCTATTTTTACATGGAGTAAAATTTATGACTGCAAAGTCAGAAATGTAGGTAAGAAACAGTATGATTTGAGGAACTTTTATTTTATCATATAGATATAGCTTTTAAATTAATGGTTATTATTTCTCTTAAAAATATTATAAGTACAACCTAGCTTTGCAAAAGGTTTTAAAGTCTTCCCATTTCTTCCTAAAACAACAACACAAGCAAGAAAAATTCATATAACCTTAGAAGAGAAAATTAGCAATAATAACAAAACTGACTTAAAACCAAATCATACAGACAAGTTCTTTAAAAAAATAATTTACAATGTTGAAAGGGGCAAAAGATAGCCCAAATCTCAAATAGAAAAGGTTTAGAGAGAACATTAAGTAAGTCTTAAGAAAAACAAAGTTGGACAAAGACAATTCATCCTGATCAGGGAGACCATGGGTACAGCATAACAGCGTCCAGGGATTTACAGAGAACTGACTGCTAACATGGGAGATGGGATTGAAGGGTAAACTGCCACAAAGGCATGTTTGGAAGCAAATCAGTAAATCTCAGTTTCAAGCAGGGCCACTGGAACGGAAATGGGACTATGATTTGAACACTTACACTAAACATGAGAGAAGGGCGCATCAGTTTGCCTCAGGGCCCTCCTACCAAGATATTCAGAATATGACACCTGACTGGGAAACCCCAGTGCCCCAATTTCTAGTAAGGGCACATCCAGGGAAATCCTGAAGGACCAGGCCACCCCTCAGTAGAATAGCTAGGGAAGTGATGGTAATCCACTCTCTGAGGTGCTCTGCTTGAAGGCAAGGTGACTCACTTTGCCAATTGATGGTCAGGAAGAATTCAATGGAAGCTGAATCGATGGGGAGACTCAAAATGGATGGACGGTTTCCTCTGTACATTGGTTGGGTTGTACGGTGCTACTGAGTCATTTTTGACTCATAGTGATCCTCTACTTACACAGAATGAAACACTGCCCGGTCTGGTCCCTCCTCACAATTGTTCCTATGCCTGAGCCCCCTGTTGCAGTCACGGAGTCAATCTATCTCTTCTGCTACCTTACTCTTATTTTGATGTCCATTCACTTTACTGAGCATGATGTCTTTCTCCAAGAACTGGAGAAAGACATTTTGTCTCCTGACAACATGTCCAGAGCATGGACGATGAAGCCTTGCCATCCTTGCCTCCAAGGAGCATTCTGGCTATGCCTCTTCCAAGACAAACTTGTGTATTCTTTTTGCGCCCATGGTAATTTCAGTATTCTTCTCCATCACCACAATTCAAATGCATGGATTCGTCTTCTCTCTTCCTTATTCAGTGTTCAACTTTCACATGCAGATGGGCAATGGCGAATACCGTGGCCTGGTGCAGGCACATCTTAGTCCTCAACGTAACAACACTGCTTTTCAACACTTTAAAGAGGTCTTGTGTGCAGATTTACCTAATGCAACTCATCTTCTGACCCCTTGAGTGCTGTTTCCATGAGCATTGATTTTTGGATCCAAGCAAGACAAAATCCTTGACAACGTCAACCTTTTCTCCATTTATCCTAATGTTACCTATTGGTTCAGTTGTGAGGATTCAAGTTTTCTTTATATTGAGTCATAATCCATACTGAAGATTGCAATCTTTGATTTTCCTCAGCAAATGCATCAAGTCCTCCTCACTTTTAGCAAATAAGGTTTGTGTCATCTGAATATCACAGGTTGTTAAACTTCCTCCAACCCTAATGCCACATTCTTTGTCATCCAGTTTCTTTGATGATTTTTTCAGCAAACAGATTGAAGTAGGATGATGTTGGAGGTACAGAGTTTGGTGCCAACTTGTGGAGGGGTGGAGTCTAGCCGTCAATCAGGCTGCAGCTTGATGACCTCATTTGGAGATGCTAAGGAAATAAGTAGCTCACTGTAGATGGGATACACGCACATTCCCTGGGAGATATTCCTGCTGGAAAGCCACACGGAGAAACACTGATGGCAGCCAGAGCCTTGGAGCTGGAGGGGCCATGTGGAGACCCATGGCAGCACTGAGATGCTTCTGCCACCACTGGATCCACAAGACTGTCCACCTACTGGGCTGTGATCTTCCTGCTTTCAGCATCATTGCATTGCTGTGAGATTCTAAAGAGGAATTTATGGACTAGTATCAACATGGGGTAATATCAAATTTATGGACTTAAACTGAACTGAGCTGGGATGTTTTCTCAATATACAATTTCTCTTTTTATGTACAGCTCTTATAAACACATGAGTGTCCTGGATTTATTTCTCTAGTCAACCCAGACTAAACACAGATGGTGAGATGATACAACACGGACATACACTTTTCCTGATTTTGAACCATGCAGTATGCCATTGTTCTTTTGCACACCCATCTCTTGATCCACATACACGTTCTGCAGGAGCACAATGAGGTGTTCTGGAATTCCCATTCTTCTCAAGGTTGTCGATAGTTAGATATGATCTACAGTCAAACGCCTTGCCGTAGCTCTTCTGACATCCACTGTGACCTATTCTTTATTTCCTGTCTTTTTAATTGTTTCTTTCTTCATGAATGATGTCTTAACATAGCTTGTTGAATCTTCTGTCATTAATGTTAAATACATCAAATATGTTCTTGAGATATTCTATAAATCAGAGTGGGAAAGAATCAAGGTCATCTTTTTTTTTTTTCTCTCGTGGACTTGGTCTCATTTTCTTTGGCTTTATCCTGAACTTACATATAAAATATTGATGGTCTTTTCCACAGTTAGACACTGGCCTGGTTTTAGATATGGAGTTTCATTAGCCTCTTTTCCCACAGATATAGTCAATTTGATTTCTGTGTATTCCATCTAGAAAAATCGTTGTGTATAGTTACATTTTGTGTTGTTGAAAAAACACATTTGCTATGAACAGTGGGTGTCCTGCAAAATTCTGTATGCCATCTCCAGCTTCATTTCTATCACCATGTCCATATATTACAATTACTGTTCCTTCTTCTGTTCTTCCAATTTTCATATCCCAACCTCCAATAATTTTCGATGCTTCTTGATCACATGTTTGATCAATTTCAGGCTGAAGACATTGATAGAATTCTTCAATTTCTTTACTCCTAGCTTTGGTGTTTGGCATATAAATTTGATTTATAGTTGCATTGATTAGGTTCCCTTGAAAGCAGATAGATAAAATACTATCATAGCATCATTGTGCTTCATGATTGATTTTGCAATGTCTTTTTTTTTTTTTGACAATGAATGCCACTCCATTCCTCTTGATTGTGTTATTCCTGGTATAGTAAATCATTATTTTCTGATTCAAAATGGACAATACCAGTCTGTTTCAGCTCACTAATGCCTAGGACATGGATCTTCATGCATTCCATTCATTTTTGACCATTTCTAATTTTACTAGATTCATACTTCACACATTGCAAATTCAAATCATTAGCATGATTTTGTAGCTGCTGCCTCTTACCTTGAATCTTGCCCCATAAGCAAATGAAGGTCCTGCAGGTTCTCTTCTTTCAGGCATTCCTCCATTCACATCACCATGGTGGACTCCACGTTGGAGAAAGCACCTCTTCCTCAGTCACTTTCCAAGTGCCCTCTGGCCTCAGGGTTCCATCCTCCAGCACTGTCTCCAGAATTCTGCTTCCATTCGTTAGACCTTCAGTATATGGCAATGATTCAAAGCTATGCATAACTTTTCATTGGCTCCTTCTTCCAAAGTGGGGAGCTGAGTCCTTCTTCCTTGTCTGTTTTGACCTGGAAGCACAACCAAAACCCGTTTGCTTTGTATGTCCCTGCTGGCACTTGAAATACCATACATGACTTCCAGCATCACCGCGACACATCAGCCATTACAGTATGCCATCGGGTGAATTCCGACCCCTAACGACCTCATGCATAACAGAATGAAACCCTGCCCTGGTCTGTGCCATCCTCATAATTGTTCCTGTGCTTGAGCCCCTTATTGTACCTATGTATGCGGTCCACCACAGGCAAGTGGCGTATTGTAAATTGTAGCTTACCAAAAACACTAGTGCTCAGAATTTAAGCTCTACACTAAAGATTTAAAAAATTATAAAATTATGTACAAAATCTCTTCTGTTTTGAATGAAAACAAAAAACCCTAAAAATAAGAGAATATTCTCCTTAAAATGTTTTTTTTTTGCCCTATACAGTGATACCTCAGTTGTCAAACTCAATTCATTCTAACTTCATGTTTGAGCACCAAAAATTTTGAGAACTTATAAAAAATAATGGAAAACCAAAAGTTGGTTCTGAGACCCCAACATTATACTTATAAATTATTTTTTTCTGGAACTTTAAATCATTGTGGAGGCTTTTAATCTTCATGCATATCACTGTCTTGGATGTGGCATTGCCATTGGATTGTTTCTGATTTACCCAAATTAACAGTAACTTTTCAAACTATTTGATGGTCTGGGTTCTTTATTTCATGGTTGATGATTTCATGCCTTTCATTAACATTTGCCACTTTAATCATACTTTAATTTTTCAAAAATATTGATAGTGTAGACTTCGCCTACTCAGACAAGTGGCTATGTGATTCAAATTTCACAATGATTTCTTTCTTTAGTAATATGATAGTTCTCACAATTTCCCTCTTAGCTTTACTTCTAGAATCACAAAATTTCTTTGGAGACATGGCTACGATATTTTATGCAAATAAAGTGCAAAAAAAGCACAATGATGAACATTGTAACACACTAACACAAGCGCTATATGTTCTCTGAGCAAGAGTGGCACTTAGACTGAGGTGTCTCTCTGTTTTGTCCTCTGCTAGACTTGACTCATGAGTCACTCAGCCCATACAGGTTTTTTAAGTTGGATTTTCTTGGTTTGACTATTGAGCAAAGTTACAAATACCAAACAGATTATTTTTGAATTTCACGGTTTGAATAGTGGACAGTTCAAGCTCAGAGTCCTTTGACAAGAGAAGTCTTACTGTATCTTTGGTATTAGTAATTTGTTTAGAAACAGAACATGCATAACACAAAATCTTTTGTAAATTTAGAACTGGAACTCGGACCCACACCATCCTTGGTCTAAATTCAACTTTTCCATTTGCCAATTGTGTTACCTCAACCTTATTGAACATTAGTTTCTCCCCCGACGTTATGTTCCCACATTAACAGATGTTTGTTAGGAAGATTAAGTCAAGTTCTACATAGAAATGCTTAGTCCAGAAAGAACATTGGTGCTTACTGGGTGGTGGCTTTTGTCTAGTTTGACAAAACATACCAGGCCATTTGTGATAGTTAGGTTTGTGTCAACTTGGCTGCATCAGGCTTGTCTGTGGTTAGAACTAGTGATCCCTCAGAATCTAACCTAATATAATGCAAACAGCTTCATGATGCGATCTGATGGGAGCAACCAAGCAGTTGTGTGAGGGTTCAGGTAGAGCATAATCCCCTTACACAGGTCACGGCCTGGAGCAAGTTTCCTTGGAGGTGTGGCCCCATTTCTAGAGAAGTAGACGCTATGGAGTTTATTTGCTTCTTGTTGGACTCAGCCCCTGCATCTGGCTTATTGCGCGCTGGTTCTTTGGACTTGAATCAAACCCATCATATTACCTTTGCACCTGGACCTAAAGACAGCCTACCATCTGTCCTGCTGATCTTGGATTCATTTTATTCTACAACAAGCTTGGCTTGCTGACCTTGGACCCATCTATCACTGCATCCACTAGTCGTGGTCTTTCTACTTCAGCTTTCTTCTTCCTGGTTTGTCAGCCACATCAGCTGTGTCAGGGCTCTCGAGGCATATGCTGTACTTTGGTACGTACATGTGATTTTGAAGTAAATTTGAGAATTTTTAAAGGATATTATTCAGATAATGATTTCATTTGTTTGTAAGAATGTAATTATGGCTCTTAAATAATTTTTAAATTGTTGTGAGAGACAGGATTGGATTTTATGTCTCAAAAGCTTGCTGACCCTGAGCAATGTGAGTCAAGAGAAGCCTCTAGATCAGTGGTTCTCAACCTTCCTAAAGCCATGACCCTTTCATACAGTTCCTAATGTGGTGGTGACCCTCAACCATAAAATTATTTTTGTTGCTACTTCATAATTATAATTTTGCTACTGTTATGAATTGGGTGACCTCTGTGAAAGGGTTGCTCGACCCCTGAAGGGGTCACGATCCACAGGTTGAGAACCACTGCTCTAGATTACCATCTGATCTATGAATTTGAGCTAGATTGTACTTACCCACTTTTACAATTGGGTGAGCTATTTCCATGCTATAATAATCCACTGACATCAAATCTATTACAACTCATATGGCTCTATAGAGCTTCTGAGGCTGTAAAGCTTTATAGGAGCAGAAAGTCTCAACTTGCTCCTGTAGAGTGGCTGGTAGGTTTCAACTCTTGACCTTGTGATTAGCAGTCCAATGCATAATATCCTACTCCACTGAGGGTCCTTTAAATTTCTGAAGACTACGAAACTCTGAGTTTTCAGAGATTCCAAACATCTTGTTTTCTTCTTATGATTGGTGTATGAGTGAAGACAAGTTATTCCATCTCTGTTGTGTTATTGCTAAAATGGGGCTAATAGTATAAAAATACTGGAGATAATTCCTGGAGTATAGATTACCCAGAGGTGCCAGAAGCCTCCTGAGGCAGCTGGTTTTGAAAATCAGTTCAAAATAAGTAGCACACAGAACGGAGTACAATGGAGCCTGGCCTCCATCTTTAGCAGCAGGATCTCTTGATGCCAAATCTTTCTGAGCTACTTTACAGTAAACACAATAATGACAACTGAGTTTTCCAGAGAGGCAAAACCAAGGAAGAAAGGAAATTATAGTACGAAACTGGCTCATGCAATTGTGGAAGCAGAGAAGTCCAGTCTGATTCAAATCCCTGGGTGAGGTGTTAACCCGGAAGCTTCTCCTGACGCAAGTCACTAAGGGAGTGGACAAACCAAGAAGGAAGAAGGCCAACTCAGAAGTAGAAAAACAAAGCCGGAAGCCTGGTAGCTGATGGATGCTGACGCCGATGAATCCAAGGTCAGCAGGTCAGATGACAGGTGAGATGGCAGGTCAGATGGTTGGCATCTGTGAGCTGTCAGGGTCAGCAGGCAATGTGGTGACTGTTGTCTTCAGTTCAAAGACCTGGAGATTTACAAGCCAGACCCAACAAGAAGCAAGCTAGCTACTCCACAGCAACCACTTACATATGAAGTAGGCCTTGGCTCTCAGGCAATATCCTTTCAGTTGCATCATGTCTGTGACCTGAGTGAGGGGGTTGCACTCCCCCCCTAATTTTATTACAACTGATAGACTGCTCACGGGATCTCGTTACAGAGTTGATCACATGGTGTGATGTAATGTATGTTAGCATAGTGGACCTTAACTGCCACATTACTACAGATCCTGACCCAGAGAAGATGACAGAAAACCTGACTATTGCAGGGATGGTGTAAAAAGTGAAAATATTTCTGAATCAAAACATGTCATATCTGCAGACTCCATATCTAACAGAAATACAGATTTGGTTTTATGCAATCATCTTTCTTCTCATAATGTAATTTTTTTGTATTGAAAGAAGGTCAAGCGGCTGTCTGTATCACAGTGGAAAGTTTGAGTAAAAAATTTTGAATGGTAAATAAACAAGATTCTGCACCCAGAATGCATTTCTAGGATGCACAGATAATGGGGAAAACTAGGAGCGTGGCTAATGCAGTCTCCATCAGTCAACTCTCCACGTTGTTTTGTTGCAATCCTAAATCATTTAATTCTTGATTTTCTATGAATGAATTCAGCTGTTGATGAAACAGGAATATGATTGATAAAAATGTGAAAATAATTCAGTTCACTGATATTTTAAACCAGGACACGATTTTGATTCAACTCATGCACTGGAAACAGGGATAAAGAAATTGAGGATGTCGGCATTGGGAAGCCATTTTGCATCTCATTGTTGCTGTTACTAACCATCTCTGAATATCAACTATTACAGTGAGCCCTAAATGAAGGGGTTGGGGCCTCCGAAAAGAAAATCACAGGAGGGACTTGAACTTACTTCTCAGTTTGATCTTTTTAGCAAGTCAAATCCCAAAATACTGTAATGAAGGTCAGTACAACCCATTGAGTACAAGGGATGGTAAAAGTATAGCTTCTAGTTTTCCAATTCATGCACCTGTTGATGTATTCCATGCCAAAGATGTCTCTGTCATCAGTGGATGTCTGTAACCAAGTTCTCTAAGTATATAATTTCCTTGAAATCATTGCAGTATCTCCACAATATGGCCCCTTCCAAAGGGATCCAGTGGGCCAGTTAGTTTCAAGGCAGTCAGATCAGCTCACAAAGTTATGGTGTCCCGTTGTTGGTGTGATTCTAAAGGAGTAATTTTAATATACTTTCTTAAAGGACACAAGAAGGGCAGGGAGGCTTATTAGAAAGAAATTTTAAGAAAATTGAGAATTGCATTAAAAAACAAAACCAAACCAGGACATTTGCGCCAAGGAATGATTTGCTATCACGACAAGGCAGCTGCTCACTCTTTGAGGGTAGCAAGCCCCATACACAAGAAATTTACTGAGAAACTTGACCCCATCTGCCCTCCATCCTTTATCTAGTTCCATCAGACTTCTTTTTTACCATTAAAATGGAACTTATTTGAATCCCTTGAGAATGCCAACATTTTTGATATGGTCTAAATTGAAGAGTGCAGCATTTTGGGGGGATGGGTTAAAGAGATGGAACCACCATCTTCAGAAATGTCTAGACCAGGAGGGAGGATACGTCAAGAAACACTAGTTTCCCATTTTCATAATTTTATTGAAGAAAAACACCTATGATTTCACACAATATTTATTCATCTTCTATGTTGAAAAATTAATAAAAACAATTATTACTGTTTAATTAACTATTTTTAGTAAAATAAGGATCGTTCACCACTTCAGTTTGTAGATTGTACTTATTGTTCTTATAGAGATCAGTTAAGTATTGTTTTGAGACATGTATCTTCAATAGATGGAAAGCTGTCAAGTGATTTATCATATTTATTGGCTTAAAAAATCATATCAATGAGGAAATGGCAATCAAGTGCTTCACTATTTATGTGAAGTTTATGAAATTGATTTCTCTGTGTCTAGAAGCCAGTCCTATGACAATGCTGCCAATATGTTATCGCAGTATAAGGGCAGATAATTGAAAATTATAGCATGCAATGAATATTTCATTTATGTACTATGTGCTACACATTCACTTAATCTTGTAGAACATAGCATGGCATATTATTTTCTGAAGGAAGATGATGATTTACCTACTGTTCAGTTGCTCTACACATTATTTTGTCACTTCTGCTTAATGGGCAGTTCTTAAAACATATTTAGGCAATGATCCAGTATTAAAATGTCTTTGTAATACACTCTGGGTAGTTCATGCTGTAGCATCTAGTGCCGTGCTAGAAACATTTCTTTAGGTTCTAAATGACTTAGAAACTATGAAGAATCTTTTACAAACTTTGTGGAATCATGGGATTGAGAAATAATGAAGTTTTCCCATAAACTTTGTGAAACACCCTGGCATTTCTCAAGATCAGACACTAAAAGGAAATACTGACAAAGAGAAGCTAAAATCCAACAAAATGCAAACACTGAGGTATGTCTGGATTGTGGTGTTAATGAAGTAATTCCATAGCAGCATTTTCACTGGGGAGGGAAGCCGTCCCTAAGATTCAGAAGTAAATACAAATACATGCACAGACCTCCAGCACTCAGCCGAGCATTTACATAATGTAAAAGAAGATTCTGGAATTTTTGTACACATGATAAATGAAGTCTGCTCACTATGAATTATTAAGCACTTCCCCGTTGCATGAAGATTAGGAAGAAGACATGGCAGACCTTCTCCAGAGCATCCTTCGCTGTCAAAGCCAAGTCTTGTGGAAGCACACATTGCATCATCACTGATACACTTGAAATCTGAGTGAAAGGAAGTATGGAATATATGAAGTTTTTCCAAATACATTTCCTTTTTAAACAATATGAATACCCCTAATGAACAATGAATGAAGTTTACCAAAAAAAGTGTTAGCTTATACCAGTAACTTAAGTACAAACCTTAATGAAGAAGTGCATTTTCATTCTTAAATGAGAACTAAGTTTACAGAATCAAAAATACAATTTTTACTCCTGTAAGTGTATTATGATTCCATGATAGAATAAAAAATATAATGCATACTTCCCAATGTTGAAATTGTTTGTGCATATTCCTAAATTTAATTATTACTAACTGCACAAGAGAACATTAAGTTTCATCCCTAAAAAACCTCAAAACCACTTAGCACACAGCAGTGATTCAAGAAAGAATTAATTCATTTTCCTTTTATGTATAGAAGTAGTGTTTGGCAATTTAACTGTGACAAAATCATTGAAGATTTGTAAGAGTACTAAACAGTAGGAATTTTTAAAATTATAACATGTTAAGGAAGAGTTACCTAAAAAAAGATACTTTTTAATAATATTTACATTTTGCTCATTAGATTTTTATGAACATTTTTTTCAGTGTTCACATAATCATAGCACTTATGAAACAAGCCTTAGAACTGCAGAATGAGACATTGAAAGCAAAATTGGTGTAAGTGAATCTTTCATTGTGGGCTATCAACAGAATTTTGCATAGGTTGTTGAAACAACTAAAGTGACTAACTCATTGTCTTTGTTATAGACTATGAAGAATATTCTTTTCGTGGAAAATGGGGCATGGAGTAAATACCTTTGTACCTTACATCCACGGAAAGTTTATAATTCTGCTCATTCCACAAACCTGCCATCACCCCTCCAGCATTCAGTCACTAATGGTGCAGCGATATTCAGAAGGAGATTACCTTGTGGATAGTGCACACACCTGCGTGCCACCTCGCCCGCTGGAACGCATGAGGAAGTAGAGGAAGGGGAACCACAGACAGGCCATGGGTAGCGCCCTCACGGTCCTTAAATTGGTCATGTTTCAGAGCAAGTTGACTGCTCAGCAGACTCATTTTCTCTCTCAGTGTCTTATCCTTTCTTCAGAAGCGAAGTCCTGGTGTTTCTTATTATGTTTCAGGCTTACTAAAATTCTATTTTAGTTTTGAAAATGTATTCTCTAGAATTTTCTTTTGAGGCTGGAACCAATTGTATTGATCCTGCTTGGGAATTATTAATATGTTGTGATTCAAGAGATACTATAAAGGTTATATTGTCCCTTACTTCATATCTATTAATTAAAGATCCATGCCTTTGGCTTCATAGAAAATTAGATTAGCCATTAGTTATTTTTAAATCAATTTATTGGGGCTTATCAAAATCCATCCATCCATCCGTTGTGTCAAGCACATTTGCACAGTTGTTGCCATCATCATCCTCAAAATATCAGCTTTCCACTTGAGCCTCTAGCCATTAGTTATTTATACCTTACAGTTTGTTATTTCATTAGTAGTGTAGTAGTTTGTGTTGGTCTGCTAATCTCAAGGTTAGCAGTTCAAAACCACTAGCTTTTCCTTGGGAGAAAGATGAGGCTTTCTACTCCTGTAGAGAGTTATAGTCTCAGAAACCCACAGGAATAGTTCTACCCAGTTCTATAGGGTTGCTATGAGTCATAACTGACTCAATGGCAGTGAGTTTGTTTTTTTAACATATGAGCCCAGAACATTAGAAGTATGTGACTTTTCAATGTTAGTGTGTAAAGAGTTAATTTTAAACTATAATATATTTCTTTAAAGGTAAAGATGAATAGCTTGTCACAAACAGCCATAGGAGAGCACTGAGTAAAAGAAGAATATTAATAAGCTATGGAAGATTAACCTTACTCCTCTTTTGTTTATTCAGGCAATAGTACATTTAATTTGGAGTTTGGTAAGATTTTGGGATTGTTGTTAGATGCTATACATATTCAAATGTGCAGGGAGAAAAGTCATTTGGGATGCTGGAGATGTCACTATATTCAGATAGAACAATAAGACCCAGAACATACCAATAATCCTGTGTGTTTCTTACAAGTGGCTATGAATTTCTCTATCTGTGACTGGCCAGGTGTACTTCCAGGGACAGGCTAGAAGGCACATCATGCAGCATTTTCCCGGCCTTGTATAGAAGCTCTCAGAAGTGGCCTAGGCACTTACTGAGTAGTTATTCATCTCTAACAACAGAAAATACTGCCCAGAGGCAACGACATAATGTTGAAGGTCACTTGGTCTGCATTTTATCAAGTCTGCTTTCATTTTTACGGCTTGTGTTACTTGGTGGTATTCATGAAACATAGATATTTGCTATAGCAACTACTGCAGGCTTACACTGAAGGGTGGACCAAGTGGTCAGATTGTTTTTATTCCACAAAGAAGATCCTCATGCCTTTATAAAGGCATGTCGCTGATCTCTTTTAAATCTAAGGAGACCAAAATAAATACTGCATTATTTGTTATACTGATCATTTAATTTACTTGATATTTTTGTTATGCACTCCAAAGCCAAAAGAGCAAAATCAAAAAAACCCATTATGTGAATTAAACTGCATGCTTGTTTGATTTTCTTATTTCACTGCATAATTAATTTTTAGAGCGTGTAACCATTCCCTATAGGAAATTGTTTCAACAACTCGATCCGTGTCAACCAGGATTCCTCAAGCAGGATAGGCTGTCCAGTGAACTTGGTTGGAGGGACTTTTCTTTGACTTACAGAAAGTTTAACTGAGTCCCAGGCCTATATGTACCACATGCCAACAGGAAGACCTCACCTCAAGTAAACAAAGATCTCTCCAGACACTGCCAAATGTATCCTGGGTGGGGAGCCGGGTGGGGGTATGGGGGGGGTGTTACCCTGGTTGAACACCCCTCAGGCACACAGTCAAATTAGAAATTAAAACGGAAAATTGCTTTAGGAATCTGAATAATTTCTCTTGGCCACCAAGAGCTGATATCTTTCCTTCAGTCTCTTCTCATACCTGAAACCAGTCATGTGCTTCTGAGCAGGGCTGTCTTCAGCAGGGTTTTCATGGCAGGGGCATTTTGGAAGTAAAGAATCTGTCATTTCTTCAAGGCACCTATGGGTGGATTTGAACTGTAACCTTTCTGATTATAGTTGAGTGCTTAATTGTGTCACAGGGATTCCAAACATTAAGAAGCTCATTTAGTTCTATTTAAAATAAGATTTAATAGTTGACTATCCAAGATTTTCAGAAACTGCATAGTGGGGTTCAGGACATTTTAAAATGCCATAGATTTATATAATTTTATGCCTATGTGCATTTTTTTCTTGGAAAGTCATTTTTTCATTTAATTCTTTGGGTGACGTTTTATCCCAAAATGGTTCAGAGCCTCATTAATGAAGAGCATCCCCTTTAGTGGAAATGCTGGTGCTGGTGCAGGGCTGGGTGTCCGCTAAGTCCCAGTCACTTTGAGAAGCCTTTTCCTGATGATCCTGCTAGAATTATTTCAGGGGTATTTGGGCCTCTTCCATGTGATCTTTGTAATTCAAACGATGTCTGTCCTATGCCAGGAGGATTGTGTTGTGGCTGACAAAGGCGATGTCAGGAGGGTCCCACGTAGTCAGCATGGTACAGAAGAACGGAAGCCCTTTTTACTCATACTCTCTGCTGCGTTGCAGGCCCTTGGTGGAGGGCCTTGCCCTTGGTAGACGCTCCAGAAGTGCTCCGTAAATGAATGTGTGAACGAATGAATGACACTGCAAGATACATTTCAGTCAAGCCCTTTCAGCCACATGATTCCCCAAGTCTTTTAGCTAGCAGAATAGAAGTGAGGTAAGAATGGGTTGCCTTAAAGGAGAAATCGCCTCTCTGTTCTTAATACGGTGCTGCAGATGCTGAACGATCAGAAAAGATGAAATGGTCCTACTCAAGAAGAAAAGTGCACTAACATATTTTAGGAAGAATTTTAGTAGCAAGAGCCGCAATTAAGGGTCACGGTACTTAAAAGTCAAATGTACCTCTCAGTGCCAATCAGCCTGCTGTGCAGCCTCCTTTCGATGCTTTCTGCACAATGGCAGTCTTATTGTCATAAAATGTATTAAATACCAATTTCCAGATGTCAGTCTCTTATGGGGTCACATTTTTTTTCCCTCTTAGCAATGCCCACTGGTGGCATCATGGGCTAGCAGTTGGCCGGCTGACTGCAAGATCCTTGTTTGAAACCCCCAGCTGCTCCCGGGGAGAGATGGCCCTTTCCACTCCAGTGAACAGTCACGGTCTCCGGAACCCCCATGAGCGCTTCTACCCCGTCCTAGAGCTTGCGTCAGAACAGCCTGGATGGCAGGGAGGTCTCTGGTTTTGTGGGGGGTTGGCTTTTGCCACCTGGCTCCAGGCAAACGGGAGGCAACAGTACCTGCTCCTAGGCCATCTTCACGATCAGTTGCCGATTGGACTCTTCTGAGCCACACAGTTTTCATTGACGAATTTTCGGGACCATGAGGCCTTTCTTCCTGTTTTCTCTTAGCCTGGAAGTTTCCACGAAAAGTCTCCAGCATCATAACCTTAGGAAAGCCCCCCATCATGGATGGGTGGTGGCCGTGCATTAGAAACACTGCCGGGAGCCGTACTCAAGCTTCCCTTCGTGGAAAGCAATAATTCTGCTCCTGGACCGATGTGTCCTTTCAGGGCCAGAGAGGCCTTGGGAAGTGCAGCTGAGTAGGTCCCCAATCAGAGCGACACTACCCAAAACAGAAAGTAGCACTACCTCTGCCTTGAGCCTCCGCCCCCATGTGTCCGAGCCCCTTGCTCCAGACACTGTATCAATCCAGCTCCTTAAGAGTCTTCTAGAGAAAAACCAAACTCCCTGCCATCAATTCGGGTCGGACGCGGAGAGAACCTGTGGGACAGCGTTGCACTGCTCTGGTGTTTGAAAGCATACAGCCCATCTTTCTCCTGAAAAAAAAAATGCTTTTGAAATAATACCTCCCTTGAACCCCAAAGGTATTGAATTTTGATCCCTAATCCAAGTGACAGAGTCCTTATAGCCTCTTAAATCGAAGTGACAAGACACAAATGGTTTCCTTCTTTGTTTGCAAATAGCCTAAATAACATTTTGATTAGGATACAAAAGGATTTTTATTAGACGCAACTATATCAACAAAGGCCAAGCTTCCACATGGAATTAAGATACAAATGTCAAGTAATCTGGGCATCAGAACAACCATAATAGAGTTTGGTGGCCTGAATAATTAATTTAGATTTGCAGTTTACATTGATGGCATTCACTTGCACTCTGTCATAAATGCACATTTTCCTTCTTTTTGTTCTTGTGGACCCACAACATTAAAATGTTGAATACATGTTAAATGATGAGAAAATTTTGTTTATTGTGCAATTCATCCGCCCAGCATTAGAGCTGCTTATTAGGTGATTGTAAGACGCAGAGGAAAGGAAAATTACCATCTTCTTGCACAGACTGGTACAAATAATTGGATCAATTAGGGCTGGCTCTCAATTATGCAGTTCTCAATTATGAAGTTGGGATGCGAGTACTAAGTGAAGATTTTAGGGAGAAACGATAGATAAGCGAGGGAAAGAACGATGGAGACAGGAGATTTGGCGTGTTGTGGCAGGCTTTATCTATCTAATATCAAGTTAGTTGCTTGGGGCTGAGTGGAGAGAAGGAGATGAAGTGCAGAGCAGGGAAAGAAAAAAATAAATAGGGAAAGCAGGGCGATGTGTGCAGCAATATTCCCAATCATTTGTCACTGACACTCACAAATGAGTGTTTGAGAATTAAATTATCTTGTCATTTACCTGAGAATTGAGGTCACGAGTAATGGAAGAAGAACCGAAACACATGCCCTCTGTGAAAATCAAAGTATCCGAGTGATCTAAGCAAGCAGGGTCTGTATCAAGCTCGTTTTAATTAAATACGGGATCAGTTCATTACGTCTTAAGGTGCCTGTCATGTATATTGGTTCCCGCTGAGCACACGAGATGCTAAGACTAGACGGAGTCTTTGGTATGGAATGTAACTCAGTGTGATACACATGCCATTTCTGTTGTGCGGGTGTCCACAAAAAGACAGTAACCACTTGATGATGCTTTCAGAGTTATGGGTACATAAAAAATGCAAATCCTTCTTTCTAAGACAAGTTCCAGTTTACATTTGCTTTAACACGTGTGCTGGCAACTGCAAGTGCTGATGGTTCCGTATACATTGTTTCATTGAACCTTGTCAACAAAACTTAATTTTTCTATTTACTAAGCTCACTCTGACAGACTCATCTCCAGATGTGTCTCTGTGTGTCCTGTGTGCCCAGACCATTAAATATCTCAGTTCGTTGTACACATGCGCCATTTCCCAGCCTCAGCTATACATATACATACAACACCTTCTCGTTAATGGACTGGAAAATGCTAACTCATCGGAAACGCAGCTCAACTGCAACTCTTCTGCTTACTCTTCCTCAACAGAACCCATCACCAATTCCTCCTTGGCTCTATAGCAGTTTATGAAAGCCTCTAATTTCATTATGCTGTAACTACATTTGTATGTCTACATTTTTAAGTGGATTCAACTCTTTTAAGGGATTCTATCTCTTTGACCTTGACACAGGCTCAAACCCATAAGTATCCTAGATATTTACTAAATTATTGAGGGAATGACTGTGTTAATTTAATACGCTTATGACTTTCATTTCCATTTGTTTTTAGAGGATGGTATGGAACATCAAGTTTTTAGGTTTTTTTTCTTCTAGTTTATCCCTGGTTACCTAAGGCTTACCTCACTGTATAAAAGTCCCCCCCCCCCCCGCCCTCTGCCAAAAACAAAACAAAACCAAAAGTGTTACACATTCACACCTTTGGGATGCATGCCCACATTTAATGTTCTCTAAACATAATGTGGCACTATCAAATTATGTTAGTCTGGGTACTCTAGAGAAACAGATCCACGGAAACTCATGTATAAGAGAGACTTTTATATAAAGGGTAAGTTTACATTAAAAAAACATCCCAACCCAATGCTTCCCAAGTACACAAGTCCAACATTAACCCATATGTCCAGCACCCAACACCAATCCACAAAGTCCTCTCAGGAGGAAAGTCAAATCCGTGAATGTGTAAGCATCTCAGCACTGGCAGGAGTCTCCACACGGCTGCTCCAGCACCCAGGGCTGCATCAGGGTAGGTCCATGTGGCTTCTCTTCAGGGTTGTCTTGCAGGAAGTGAGCCTTGCAAGCTGAAGCAGGGAACTGACTAAGGCAGCTGCACCCTGGTCCAACCACCACAAAGCAAGAGACCCAAGAACTCAAAAGGTGAGGTTCACTGAGCCATTTATCCTTCTGCCCTTCAATTGATCCCACATATGTTTATCGACCACATTGACACAATACACTTTAACTATCTCATAAATGTTTCTTTAGTTATAAACAGTTATTTAGTCATGTGTCTAATAATGTCCCCAATCCAAAACAAAAACAAAAACCCACTCCCACCAGGTCAATTCTGACTGAAGGATCTTACAAGAGAGGAAAGAATGCCTCTGTGGGTTTCAGAGGCTAAAAATCCTGTAGGGAGTAGAAAGCCTCATCTTTCTCTCAAGGAGCAGCTGTGGGTTCCAGCTCCTGACCATGCAGATAGCAGAGCAAAGCCCAGGGCTCCACAATATGTCTGGGAAGTAGTACTTTGTTAGTTTGGACATTGTGGAAACATCATATCATAGTCGGATCCTGCTTTTCCTTGAAGCATCTCCAACCAGTTCTGTGTTCCAAGAGTGATCATGGGTGTGCTGAACGGGATTCACTTTCATTTTTGATTCTCTATGTCCATCATTAGCAATTTCTACATATCCAAGTATATGTATTCTTCATTTAAAAAATGCAAACAACTTTTAAAAGGTCAAGATGGAGATAAAATGATAAGAAATTACATTTTAACCTAACTACATCTGCCTAAGCAACTTTACAATGTTCTCTGTCTAATAACAAGGTGATTCACATCCTTCAACTATAATGAAAAGGAATTCAGCAGAGGCTTAATCCATGTGTGGTTCTGGAGATGGATGTTGGGTTTCCACTGTCATCCATAGCCTTCTGAAAACCAGGTGCTTGCAATTTAAGCTCTTAGATTAGGGTGAGGATTAAGTGCAAGCCCAGAATCCATTCGTGCATGTCTGGTTCATAGTTGTCTTTGGTTCCTGTTAGAACAGTGGTTCTCAACCTGTGGGTTTCACAGGGGTAGCCTAAAACCATCGGAAAACAGATAAATATTTCACAATATATAATTACATATTGTTTTGTGAGTAATCACTATGCTTTAATTATGTTCAATTTGTAACAATGAAAATATATCCTGCATATCAGATATTTACATTATGAATCATAACAGTAGCAAAATTACAGTTATGAAGTAGCAACAAGAATAATTTTATGGTTTGGGTCACCACAACATGAGGAACTGTATTAATGGGTCAAGGCATTAGTAAGGTTGGAAGCCACTCCCTAGGGCATAATATCATTAATTTAGTCAATGATACAGAATTTAAAACACTGTTGAGATAATACATTATACCATTATAGGCTGACTCTGAACTGTATAACCTAAATTGTGCAGATTAAGCTCTTAAGAGACTAGACACTATACAAAGAACATGGTTGGTGATAGGGTATGGTAGTTACATAATCTGTTGACAACTTGAGACCAGTAAGAGTGAATGGGTAGGGTTTAGCCTGTCGATCAGGTTGCAGCTCATTTGGAGGTGCTAGGGAGATAAATAGCTCATTGAAGGGCAGACACACTCTCTCTGCTTCATCTTCTTGCTGACAAGAAACATGGAGCTAAGCTGATGCAGCTGGAGCCCTGGAGTTGAAGGAACCGTGTGTAGACCCCTGCCAGCACTGAGATGCTTCCACCACCATTGGATCTTCAAGACTTTCCACCCACTGGCCTGTGATCTTCCTGCATTCAGTGTCATTGCATGGGTTGTGTGTGTCTGAAGAGGAATTTATAGATTGGTATCATACATATGGGCTCATATCGGACTTATGGACTTGATCTGGACTGGGCTGGGATGTTTTCTTAATGCACAATTACTCTTCATATAAAGCTCTTTCTTACACACACATATGAGAGTCTATGATTTGTTTCTCTAGCCAACCCAGACCAACACAGTGCTAATGACAGCACACAGGTAATTTTCCAAGTAATGTTAAAGAACAGAAAGGCATATTCTATTTCAATTCTTACTTAAAGAATTCTTTTGTTGTCTCTCTTTCTGAGATCCAAGAGAACAATGCTATGCATATGTGGAAACACCAAATGCAAACTAAAAGTGAGAGATTAATTTTGACATCGAAGTAAAATTGTAACAAGCAATTGCTGTGTTTCCCTAGTGTCATTTTCAAGACTAGTTCTGACTCAGGATCAAATATTCTTTATTCTGAAAGGAAATAGAGAAATAACAATGTGAAGTAATTTTTTCTTAGGGAATTTTTTATTCAATTTGAATATCTGCTTCTCCCCCACTCCCCACAAAAAGAAATTGATGGCATTTCATCTTATTGGCATTGCAATGCTTTTTAAAAAAATGCATGATGGAAATAGTGCATGGTCATTATAATGATTTCATAACAAAGCAATGTAAAATGCTTTCTGCATACAAAATTGAGAGCATGGTTCAAAGTATACAAAGAGATATTCCCTCTACATATGCCATTCCCAGCTCAAATCTCAATGGCCACATATGTTTAGGTAACCACTGTTGCTAGTGTTCTTGTAGTTCTTTTGGGTGTACATCAGCAAAAACAATTATGTACTATTTTTACTTCTGCCTTTTCCCACGAGAACTATAGTAAATTATACACATACACCTACATGCTGATTTTGAAAACCTTATTATGAAATAATTATAGATGCACATTGTGTGTCTTTTGTGCCCTTCACCAAAGAACAGAATCCGTCACTATAGGTAAACAGCAAAACCAGGAAATCGACATGTACACAACCTACAAATAGTATATTTTAAGGCAGATCTCTGAAGAAACAAGCATGTTCTTGAATCTGAAGAATATTCATTTCAGTTGGAACTCTCAGCATCTGTATCTGTAAACAAGTCAAGCTAAGAGCAGGCCATTCATCAAGACTGCAGCAATGTACACCAACTCATAGGGCAAAGTATCTTTCACTCCATCCAATAGACTTCTGGTCAACTCGGTCCTAGCCATTCCAAGCTAGATCTGTCAATGAGTACTGGTAGTAAGTTCAGGAGTTCCTACATACTTCCCTGCATTTCAGACCATATGGCTCCTTTCACAAACTCTCATCAACTCTAGTGTCCACACAACTCTTTCAATTTCAAACTAGCCAGCCCTTCCTCTTCTCTCTTGTGCAGCAGATTGATGGTTTCAGTGGTCAAGCTCAATCTCCATCTTTGTTGCTGCATTTCTCCCAGACGCTCACCTAGCAATCATAGCAGGCTGCCACAGGTTCCCTTTAACTTTCAGCCCTAGAAGGGGTATTCGCTGATGGGCACAGACTTTTCTACTTAGATGTGTCCACATGCAACTGCTCACCTGCACTCAAGTTCAGAAAGCCAAACTAGTCCCCTTTGTGTTTCCCTTCAGTCTCTCAGCAGTTCTGGGTTAATCTGTATTTCTTTTCTAATTTCTTTTCTTGCTACCATTAGCAGTAATAGGTTTAATATTGATCATTTGCTTCTCTCGTCACCTTTTGTTTCACTCTTAGTGTTTTCTTAATGTTTCCCTTTGCAAAAGGCCATTGTATTTAATAAAAATGAAGGAAAATCTCAATGATACAATTGCCATTACCATGAACTCAAACCTACAACTAAAGAGCAGGTAGATGACACAGAACCAGACAACACAATGCTTCATTGTAGTATACATAAGGTTGAAATGAATTAAAACTAATTCCAAAAGAACTTTTATACTTCTTTGCCACTCCTTCTATTAGATTATCTAGATATGCTCTTGTGTTGGCCTGGGTAGACTAGGGAAACAAATTCATGGAAGCTCTCATATGTATAGGAGAGAGCTTTATATACAAGATCAGTTAAATATTGAGAAAACATTCCAGCCCAATCTAGATCAAGTACATAAGTCTGATATTAGCCTACATGTCTGATACCAATCTGTAAAGTTCTCTTTAGACTCTTGAAACACATACAATGAGTTCTAATGCAGGAAAATCACAGGTCAGTGGGTGTAAAATCTTGTGTATCCAGTGGTGGTAGAAGCGTCTTAGCACTGGCAGGGTCTCCACTTGTTTCCTTCAGTTCCTAGGGCACGGGGTCTACCAGTGTAGTGTCATGTGTCTTGTCAGTAGAGCATCTCTTAGGAAATGAGCCAAGAGAGATTGTCTCCCACCTCCTAGGAGGAAATGCAGGAGTTCCCAGAATTCTCAGGAGAAGGCCATGCCTACACAGAGGCCTCATTGACTATAATCTGATGGACAGACTATACTCTACCCCTTCACTCAATCCTCTCAAATCCCAAAGTAACACTAGATTCTGTAACTACCACAGCTCTCCTCCATATTCCACCCTGATTTCTACCTTTTAGGATGACCTGAATAGATGATAGCAACAAGTTCCCAAAACATTTTAAGTTTTTTAATAGCAGGATATTGGAAAGAGGGAGAAGGGGGGACATCAGAGACCTCCTGTAAGATCATAGCAGGTTATCGTGCTTTTGGCCCTTTCAAGGTAGTTTTCCTGTAGGAATCTTTCCTCCAGTTCTAATAACAGCTCCTTCCCCTGATCCCTTTGGACCCTGGAAATGGTAACAGTTCCGCAGTTAACAACTTCACATGCCGGCACCTTCATAAATATTCTCTTCATTAAGCACGCCTTAAATTATCCTCTTCTGAGTGTGTTGCCTGTTTTCTTCCATGTCCTTGACGAATTCAAGTACAATACATGTATACACAGGTAGGCTGTAACTCATTATCACTTCTGAATTTTAAAAAAAAGTCAATATTAAACTTTTTAAAAATATAGCACAAACCCTTTTGGTATGCAAAATCTGAGCAGAATTCCTTACTATCTGTTTTTCCATGACTTATTATGAATATTCATATGCTTCACTGCAGAATTTAAAATAACATTATTTTCTTATTATGGAGAATTTTTGAACTTACACAAAATTTGAAGGGTATAGTATAATAAAGCTGTGCTCCATTCCCATAACTATTACTTCATACAATCAGAACAATTCAAAACAAAAACGCAGAAAATTGAACAGAAAAATTTAGTACCAAGAGTTATTAACTCTAACAGTGATCAGAAAAATGAGGAATTGACTCCAAAAAAATAATAGAACTTTAAAATGTATAGGAATAGCAAATAAAAGGAAAATCCTTATAGCTCTAGAGTGGAGATAGAATGACTGAAGAAGAACTCTTAGATTCATAATCAGACCTTGTTAGAGGGTCATTAAGTGATTGAAAAGTCACTATAGTTTCAAGCTGGTGGAGTTACTGGAAATATGCCCTGTAGGGTGTTAAGGTGTGTTAGTCTGGGTGAACTAAAGAAACAAATCCAAGGCCACTCATACATATAGAAGAAAGAGGTTTATATACAAGCACAATTGAATATTGAGGAACCATCCCAACCCAGTCCAGATCAAGTCCATAAGTCCCATATTAGCCCATATGTCTGATACCAAAATATAAAGTCCTCTTCAGCCTCACAAAACCCATGCAATGACACCAAGTTCAGGACGATCAGAGGCCAGTGGGTAACAAGTCTTTGGATCCAGTGTTGTTATAAGCATCTCAGTGCTGGCAGGGTCTCATGTGTCGTCTCCAGAATCCAGGGCTGCATCGGGGCAGGTCCATGTGGCTTCTCCTGCTCCCAGGGCACACAGTCTATCAGCATAGTGCCATGTGTCTTGTCAGTAGAGAGTCTCCAAGGGAGTCAGCAGAGAGAGAGAGATAGAGTCTCTCACCTCCAAGAAGGAATACCAGATTTTCCAGAATCCTCAGGAGAAGGCCATGTCCACACAGAGGCCTCATTGGCTATGATCTATCGACAGACTAGACTCCACCCCTTTACTCATAATCCTTTCAAATTGACACCAGACTTTGTAACCACCACACATGGTAACCACTCACAACAAGGTCATTAGACAGGTGGCCTGGGAAAGTTGCTAAGTGTTCTACACGGCATGGGACAAACAATACACAAGTCATCTATATTGCAAGGGTCTAACTAGAAAAGCCCCCTTGTCTGGCAAGTTGTCATACTGTGGTGGCATGTTTGTTGCTGTGCTGCTGGAAACTATGTCGCTGGTATTTTCACAAGGTGAACCGGTTTCAGCAGTTTCCAGACTGACTAAAAACACACAATGCGGAAGGACTAGGCTGTCTGTTTCAGGGGAATTCGCCCGTGAAAAGCATGTGGATGACATGACAACATTGCTGGATGTTGAAAACCTAACGACAGTGGCAGAACCTTGTTAGAGACAGTGCCAGAAGATGGGTCCTTCCTGTCAGTAGGCAGGAAAGTATAACTGAGGAAGAACTGCCATCTCAAAGTAGAGTTGACCACGGTGACATAGATGGAGTAAAGCTTTCAGGAATGAAGCTTTTCACATTTTCATTTGCTGATAGAATTTTCAAAATGAGAAGAAACAGCTACAAACATCTATTAATAATTGGAACTTGGAATGTAGAAAATATAGCTCTAGGAAAATTGAAAGTCATCAAAAATCCAATGGAAAGCATAGAGATGTACATCCTAGCTGACATGGACTGGCACTGGCATTTTTTTGGATCAGAAAATCACATGGTTTCCAATACAGCGAAGAAGATGTTCAAGAAGAATTGCTTTGCATTCATTGTTAAAAAAAGAAGGATACAGTTCAAGGTGTATCTGTACATATGATGATAGGATCAGATCTATCTGCTGGCAAAGAAATTCAGTTAATACAACTGTTATTCAAATATATGCACCAACAACTAAATCTAGTGCTAAACCAATTGAAGAAATTTGCCAAAGTCTTTGGTCTTAAATTAATCAAATATACAATCAAAATGCACTGACAATTGTTGGCAATTAGAGTGCAATAGCTGGAAACAAAGAGGAACAGTAATCAGAAAATATAGCCTTGGTGCTGAATATCACACGATGGTGATTTGCTAAACCAATGACGTCTTCATCTATGGACAAAAACAGCAACTATCGACGTGGACTTCTCCAGACAGAATCTACAGAAGTCAAATTGACTACAATATGGAAGAGATAGTGGAGAAACTCCACATCAGCAGCTCAACCCAGATCAGGAGCCTCTTGTGGAACAGGTCACAAATTACTCACATGTATGTTCAGGCTGAAGCTGAAGAAAATTAAAACCATTCCAATAGAGCCACAATATGGCCTAGAGTATATCCCACTTGAATTTCAAGAATATCTCATGAACTGATTTCAGGCATTGGACAGCAATTACAGAAGAACTGATGAGTTATGGCTTACATCAAGACTATCATATAGGAAGAAAACAAAAGGACATTAAAAAGACAGGAATGAAGAAATGATCCAGGTGCATGTCAGAAGAGACTCGGAAATTTGCTCTTAATCACGAAATAACTAAAGGAAATAAATGGATGAAATGATGACATAAAAGAGCTGCCCAGAGATTTGCAAAAGGCACCTCCAGAAGACCACGTCGAATATTATAATGATAGGTGCAACAACGCAGAAAAGGAAGAGCGTGCTCAGCAGATCTTCAACAGGGAGAACTAAAGAAAAAAATGACAGTTTAAGTTGCAACATTGAAAGATTCTCTGTGTGAATGTGAACGATGCAGGAAGCATTACAAGAAGACAGAACAAATACACCGAGCCACTAAACCAAAGAACACCAGTCAGCATTAGACCATCTCAAGAGGTAACATTGAGCAAGAACCAGTGGTAGTGAAGGAAGAAGCCCATAATTCACTGAAGGCATTCGCCAAAAGCAAGGCTCCAGGAATTGACAGGATGCCAATGGAATTGTTTCAACAAGCTGATGAAGCATTGGAAGCACTCACTCTTCTATGACAAGAAATTTGCAAAACAGGTACTTGTGCAATTGATGGAATAGATCCGTGTCTGTACAGATTTCAGAGAAAAGCAACCCAACAGAATGCTCTCACTACAGAACAACGTCACTGAGATTGCACACTAGTACACTATTCATTAAGACCCTCCCACAGCAAACGCAGCAGTACGTTGACTGGGAGCTGCTGAGGGTTCAGATTCAGAACGCTTCTCACTGCTAATGTCAGATGTGCCTTATCTCATAGCAACCAATATCAGAAAGATGTCCACTGAGCATCAGGTATCAATATTTCATTTTTTATAGCTGCGTAATATTTGATTATGCACGTATATATCATCTTTTGTTCATTCATTCATCTGTTGATAAGACACAGCATTGCTTCCAAAGTTGGGCTCTTGCAAATAATGCTGCAGTGAGTGAGCATTGACATATAAACATCTGTTTCAGTTGCTGTTTTCAATACTTTGGGGTACATACCTACTGGGATTGCTAGGTCATATGGTAATTTTATTCCAATGTTTTATTCAACATTATGCAGTTTTGCCTTGTTCCTAACCTTAGGGTAAAACATTCAAGCTTCCAGTATAAAAGGTGCTCGTATGTGTATGTTTAGCTGATTCTCCTGACGTTATTTTCATGTACCTTATGGCCTCATTGATTACATTTTTCTGGATCCCATGTTATGGGAGAGGGCGTGGCTCGAGTCATTTTCAAGGCTTTGTATTCCAAAGACATTCTGTTTCTTTCCTGTCACAGAAAGAGTTTACTGCAAACATGGTTCTGGCTCAGCTGTGAGTTTTTGTTTTTTGTGTTTAGTGCAGCATCCTCAATTTTCTCCTTGGAACGAATGAATGTGAATACGGGCTTCTGCCAACAGCCCCGACCCCAGTAGACCTCTCCCAAAAGAAAAAATGCTGGTGCCTTCTGGATTTAATTAATTCAAAATTTTATGTCTTTGCATGTTGATTTTTTTCACTCTGCTCAGTATCAGCAGTCGTGTTTGTTCTGGATTCTGCCGATTATATGGGATTATGCTGGTCTACTTGTTTTGCAAAAAAAAAAAAAAGAGTCTCACTTTTTTCCCCCTCTGCCTGATGCTTATGATTTTCAGGATGAGAAGGAGATGGGGGAAAGCAAAGCCCATTTGCTTTTTAAGGACCACACCTGGGAAAGGAGAACTAGGCAGTGCATTTCTCCTGTAGCAAGTGTGGCTGGAGAACTGCATGTGAGTGACACCTTAGGCTGTTACCCGGCAGGTCAGCAGAGAGAATCCACCAGCTGCTTCAAAGACGCTAAAGAACACTTTAACTACGTCGTACAGGGTCACTGGAACCCTGGTAGCTCAGTAGGCTACACACTGAGATGCCAACTACAAGGTCGGTGGTTTAAACCCCCAGAAGCTCTCTGGGAGAAAGCTAAGGCTCTGTTCTCATAAAGATTATAGTCACAGAATCCCTGTCCCATAAGCTCACTAGGAGTCAGAATCAATTGGAGGGCAGTGAGTTTGGGTTTATAGGGATACTATGAGTCAGAAGGAGGATCCTTGCTGGTGCCGGCTGATGGTTAACTCAGGAGGCTGCAATCTGCAAGGACAGCATTTCAAAACCACCTGCTGCTTTGTGGGAGAAAAACAGAGTCTCAGAAAATCAGGGCTGCAGTTTTGTCCTGCCACGTAGCGTCACCATGCTGTTGGCCTCGGCTCGAGGGCACTGAGGATGAGTCAAAGGAGATTATATGGCAGTGGATATTTTGGTATATTATTGCATCTCATTTATTTATGTTTCTTCCTTCTTCAAACTTTACTGGTTCTTACGTTATGTCTTGATGTTTAAGAATATTCAAGGGTGTTCCCCCACTAAGCACAAGGTGAAACAGGACAGCAGAGAGACTGAACCTGAGAGAAGGCGTCCCCCCCACCCCCCTCCCCTGGCCACCTGAGAATCGAACATCCAGCGAACCATCCCCTCATCCCTCATGCGCTACCACTCTGTGTCAGTCTGGGTACTTTAGGGAAACAAATCCACAGAAACTCATGCATAAGAGAGAGTTTTATATAAAGGGTAAGTACACATCAAGAAAACATCCCAACTCAGTGCTGCCTAAGCCCATAAGTCCAACATTGTCCCATATGTCTGCCACCAGTCCACAAAGTCCTCCATCTTACAAAACAGACACAATGATGCCGACTGCAGGAGGAAAGATGAATCAGTGCATATGGAAGCATCTCAGCCCTGGCAGGGGTCTCCACATAGTTGCTCCAGCACCCAGAGCTGCATCAGGGTAGGTCCATGTGCCTTCTCCTCAGGGATGCCTTCCAGGAAGTCAGTCTTGCCAGCTGAAGCAGGGAACTGGCTAAGGTAGCTGCACCCTGGTCCGACCATCACAAAGCAAGAGACCTGAAAACTAGAAAGGTAGGGTCACTGAGCCACTTATCCCTCCACCCTTCAATTAACCGCACATGTGTTCATTGGCCAGGTTGGTACACTAGACTTTAACTATCTCACACTCCCTAGCATCACCACATGTGTCCAGTGGCATCACTGTTGGCCAAGCCACCCAGGAAGCAACCTGAAAATTCTGTTGGCTGCAATCGCCAAAGGGATTCCTCCTCCAGAACTTTCTGTCTAGGGTCCCGAGAGCCAGGACCACTCTATCCACGACCAGGTGCCAGCCGGCTGGCACCTCTCAGCCTGGACAGGGACAGGCCCTGGTCAGGACGAAGGACAGCAGCAGCTTCCGGATGAATGCAGGCATCTGGTGGTGTTGGAGTAGTAAATCTAAGTTTTGGACCTAGAGAAGCTGGGTTATCATTCACTTCACCACTAACTGTGCCAATGTTGTATAGTTTATTATCATTGAGCCATAGTTTCAAAAGAAATTGGAAATATGGACCATTGGATTGCTCCAAATATAGACTATTGGAATCATTTCACAGAATGGTCATAAAGATTAAATAAGGATAGTTCAGCCCAGAGATTGGCCTTCTCAGCTGTTCAGTATTCACTAATGTCCTTCCTATGACCAAGGACATACTAAATTTTTCACAGATACTTGGATGCTATGAGGAAGTCAACTCAATTCACCTAAATAATAAATTTCAATCTCATAAAACAGAGGGGAGGGGGGGGAAGACCAATGCTACCGTACAAGATCACAGTGTAAAATGTTATTGTCTCTAGAAAACAGATAATGCTTCTGATTGTTAAGGTAAATGCTTTCATGAATCCAAAGTATCAGAAATCACTCCACAATGGCATGTATATATATCCTAGTTCTCTTTAAAAAATATTACTGGAATTAGAATGTCTCCACCTAAGAGTTTTATATACACCATGAAGGCAGGTAGAAAATTGTAGTAGTCTTTGCTTGTTTTATGCAGGAAAAATGCAATCAATGCACAGATCACTGGGGAAATATCTGGTGCTTCTAGTTGATTATTACTTTACTTACTCTACTTACATGGTACTCAGTAGCTCCTAAAAGAGTAAGTATAACATAAAGATTTTCTTACCTCTGATAATGTACTTTACAAAAACTAAAATTTTTATATTTTAAGGAAGAAAGGAAATTCATGAAAGCGAAAGTAAGAATATTTAAAAGAAAGATGTTTCACGCCTCTCTCTACCACACACATATACACAAACATTAAGCACACCACAGCAACGGAGCCATAAGGATAAAAAATAATCAATATAAAATTCTTCTATGAATATGCATTTTGATGTTCCTGTTTTCTCAGTGCTCTAAATATAAGCTTTCTATTTCTACAGATAGTCCACTGTAGGGTGGTACAAATGTTTTTGTTTACTTCTAAGATATGAGTGCTTTATATAAATCTGATTTATATTTTAATCACACAAGGGCCATTTGAAAGACATTGTCTTTTGAAGTAACTCTGAGCAGTTCCACAAATGAATGGAAAGAGAGCAAAGGAATCTAGTCACAATATCTAGTTAAACTTTAGAGAATAATACATTTTCATATTAAATGTTGTGTATTTGCATTTTATCAGGCCTTGTTTGCTGTCTAAAATTTACATTTCAAACCTGTTGCTATCTTTCAAATTGTGGGTCTTAAATGTATAACTAGCTTCTCTGAAATAAAAGACTTTTCTATCACTTGTAACATTATTGACCTAGTAAATGTTAAATTTTATTCTTAAGGTATAAATCAAATAAAAATAACAAACTTTTACAATCCTTTAAATTGTCATTGCAGCACTTTATCATAAAAGGATTACTTAGTAAGATGGTTATCTTAAATAATCTTAAATGCCATTATGCATACTCCATCTGTGACTACTGTAGTGCTGGTATTGAAATTTTGGCTTCAAATGTAATCTTATTTTCTATGTAATAGTCATTCAGATCTTAAAAAGATTGAGTCCCTCCTTTTCTTGCCCAACATGAAAAAAGTCCTATAGCCACTACCACCACTACCACCACTGGCTACCATCAACACCACCAATAATTAATAGCATCAAAAACCATGCCTTAGTTACCACATGGCTAAATCACTGGAGAAAGACTTTTCAAAGTGTCATAGAAATTAGAGGCTGAATTCAATAAAAATAAAATGGATTAAGTTATATGAATTTCAAAAAAAATGTTTTTGAATAGTGGAAACAATATTGTGAGACTAGACCTGGGCCATTTGTGGGGAATGATGCTATGCTGTTAGTTTCACTGAAGGGAAAGAACTGAAAACCTGTCTGATGAAAAGATAAAGAGTTTAAAGGTATCCCTAGATCATGGCAGTAGGGTAGGTAAGGAGCAGTTCAGAGGGAATTACCTGTACCAAAAGTAGGTTAGATTTAAATGTTTACAAGGTAGTTCTGAGGGAGGCCAAAGCAAGAGAGGAAGAGAACTGTTCAGTAGACTGCTCACATGGAGGATCAAACGAAATTGGGTAGAAGATTATTTAACCACGAATATGAACATTGAAAGAGCCCCGATGGTGTAGTGATTGCATTGGGCTGTGATGAGCATGTTTGGCGTTTGAAACCCCCAGCATCTCCATAAAGAGGAGCCTGGGCTTCCCACATCCATGAGCAGTAGCAGTCTCAGAAACCCACAGGGGATCCACTAAGGGTCAGCAGCAACTCGATGGCAGTGGGTTTGGTGTATGAATTGCAAAAGCATCCCCCAAAATAGCATTGTCTGAAAAGGACTTTTTATCATCATCTGTTTAAAATGGTATCCTACCAATGTGATAGACTGACTCTGTAGAACTTGGTTTATAGTGGAAAATTCTAAACCGCGAGAGAAATGAAATATAAAGTGTGAAATTACAGACGTTCAGATATTAGAATTGATGGTTTCTGGTTGTTACGTTTTGGCAGGTAAAAAT
This sequence comes from Tenrec ecaudatus, assembly GCF_050624435.1. Lineage (NCBI taxonomy): Eukaryota > Metazoa > Chordata > Mammalia > Afrosoricida > Tenrecidae > Tenrec > Tenrec ecaudatus. Next base: position 96,761,409 of record NC_134536.1, read on the forward strand.
GCTTGAAATCATTAAATTGCTATTAGGCAAGCATCTGTTACATATCTAATCCCTAACTCGATGAGGGAGAGAAAAATCAAGAACTTAAATTATTCAAGCTCCAGAAATCTCAATCCAGCTCAGATTTTGTGTATTTCAGGCAAATGGTTTTGTTTAAAGTCTGTTTCAAATGTCCAATTAGAGTTAAAATGTGAGTGAATCGTGTCCCTAAAGACTTACCCTCATTACAAAATGAGCGACAGTAATGTTCGTTCTGTTTTTCATTGGGCACATCAATTACAAGAGACTTCTTTAAAGGGTCAAAAAGTAAACTCGTCACGGATGGCTAAACCACATCTGCCCCAAGTCTTGGTTTCTTCAGCTTCCTTCCTAGTGTGTGTTAAAATTAGACAATGACAAAAGAAGGTCAAAAAGAAGCCAGACACTGTGGTGCTGGTGAAGGACATTGAATATGCATGTACTGCCAGAAGAACAGCAACAAATACTCTTAAAACATACACCTGGTGTGCAACTTATAAGAGAGATGGTGCTTGGGGTAAAGCTTCAGGAAAGAGCAATCCCTGAAGAAAACACCACATTGGTAGAGGGCCAGAGAAAAGAGACAGATCCTCAACTGGCTGAAACAATAGGGTCAAGCATTACAGCAATACTTTTTCAATAGTCGTGACTCTGTAGTTCAAATAATCTCTATGTTGCATCTTTCAGGACCTAGTTATTTTTTCTAAATACATAAAATATTTGAGACATACAAAAATCCAAACCAAATTCACTGCCATCAAGTTGATGCCAACACAAGTACAGAGTACTAAATATAGTTAAAACCATCTTTCTTTAATCTAACAATGAGTTTTACATACAGATCTAAATAACTTAATTTCTTTTTTTTAAATGATTTTGTTGGGGGCTCATACAACTCTCACCCCATTCCATACATGCACCAATTGTGTAAAGCACATTTGTACATTCATTGCCCTCATCATTCTCAAAATATTTGCTTTCCACTTTTTGCCCCCTCCCTCCCCGCTCCCTCTTCCCTCATGAACACTTGATAACTTATAAATTATTATTTTGTCATATCTTATACTGTACAATGTCTCCATTCACCTACTTTTCTGTTGTCCATCCCCCAGGAAGGGGGTTATCTGTAGATCCCTGTAATGGGTTCCCCCTTTCTATCCAATCCTCCTTCCATCCTCCGAGGTATTGAAGGGATCAGGTATCAGGCATCAAAGAACAAAAAATCATATCATTGTGAATGATGGGGAGTGTGGATTGGGGACTCATAGCCCATCTGTAGGCAACTGGACATCCCCTTACAGAAAGGTTGCAGGAAGGAGATGAATCAGTCAGGGTGCAGTGTAGCAAAGATGAAACATACAACTTTCCTCTACTTCCTAAATTCTTACTCCCCACCCACTATCATCATCCCAATTGTACCTTACAAATAACTTATTTTCTAATATGTTTTTGTAATTTTATTGTACAGAGTATTATATCTCCTCTCACACTGATAAAACTTCTAAGAAACTATTAAAAATTGCCAGCTTTTAGTGCATATATAATAACTCTCTTGTACTATACACGACTCATTATTGGGTGGAAGAAACAATAATTATTCTTTACTGTATTAAAATATATCCATAACTCATATCCATACAATGACTAGAGAGGTTCTTAAAATGTTATTTAATTCAGGTTGAGAAATGAATAATATCTAAAATTGAGTAGCATTTTAAGAAACTTGCCCAAATCCCTATTGTTTGTTATATTTTCAATGATTTTACTTTCTTAGAGATTTTATATTCTAAAAGGATGCCAAACTGATTATGCTTAAATAGAATAATAAATTTCTGGAATTTTGTTTGCAGCATAAAAAAACCTGTTCAGTAAATATTCATACACTGTCTCACTGAAGTTTGTACCTGTTATCAATCGTATTTCATTGAACTCTGCTTACATGATGAGCTGCTATTGTATTGGGTTGTTTTGATCAATTTCCTCTGTGTGTGTTTGTGTGTGGTATTGTGTTGTTTCATGTAAACAACACAATGTAAAATTTCAGAAATTAATGAATCGTTTACTTCTTTGTGGTATATACTACCACTAAATTATAATCCATTTTTACTGACACAAACAGAATTCTTGACCATTATAATAAACTTATCTGAATTATTAAAAATATAAATAAATAGACATTTCTTTCTACTAGGAAGGGGATTTTAATATTTTGTCATTAAAAAGAATTTATATAAAATATCTATTTATTGAATTTGGGCATATCTGGGCAAAATGTTATCCAAAGACCAATTATCATTTGCTGTTAGGATTTGCCAATCTGGCCATTGATGCAAACATATATGTAATGTATGCAAATACATACATAGTTCCTGGGTAATATAAGTGGTTAAAGATTAACTAAAACGTGGCTGCTTAAACCTACCCAGAATGACCTGGGAAGGCATATTTGGTGACCTGCTTCTCAAACGTTGCACTCCTGAAATCCGCATGAAGAAGTTCTGCTGGCACTGCTAAGTGCAACTGAGCACACTGGGCTGCTGCAAAGTGGGGTAAAGGAGATGGGATTGCACAACAACAACAACACACACATGTGCCTTATTTATTATTTTACTTCTGTGTGGTAAATAGTCCCCATGACAACAACGGAGCTTTTCATTCATATATATGACTCAAATTTGAAAATAATTTCTTTATTTACTTGAATAATAATTAAGCATCCTATTTACTCATGTATAAGCCAAGTTTTCCGGCACATTTTTAATTGTAAAAGTAGGTGCCTTGGCTGCTATTCGAGTTGGCTTATACTCGATTATATACGGTAGCTTGGACAAAAGAGGAGGTCTATGCAAATCAAAAATGAAAACAAAACAAAAGGAGATAACTTCTAGTTTGGGAAACTCAATGAAAAGCAATGTAAGAGTACTAATAATGTTGGTTTCCAGGCAGCATGCTACATTCCAGTTATTTGGGTGGTGGGGAGCTAATAGCTATGATGGAAACAGTGCAAGCTCAAGGAACTTGGATAAGGAGGACAATTCCAAGTTGACCTTGGTTGGCACCATGTGGTTGGCAGGCCTAATATTACTAAATAATTTGGATTTCAAATGAAAGTTGAAAATGAATTCATTTGTGAAAGCTACTTTTATACATTGAGGAATAATTCCAAACGTGAAAATGAAATATTCTGTGGGGCAAATAGTGTGTGTAGTCTTCCAGAAAAAGCATGGAAGCATGTTTGTCATATTTATATAATGGTTTAATTGCTCTGTCTTCTAACCTAGTTCCTTTACTTCCCTGGTATCCCCAACCTTAAATACTAGCGACTTCTGGGGTGTGATTGAAGAGTTAATAAGAAAAACAGATGTTTATTAACTACTATATGCCAGGCACTGGGTTAAGTGTTAAGTACCCTAGCCCATTTAACTTTCACAACTGCACAATGATTGTTAATGTTCCTTATGGTGAGGAAATTGAATCTTAATTCGCCAAATTAGAAAAAGAATCAGGATAAAACACTGTAAAGGGAAACTGTGTAGTGGCTAGTACTATGGCTACTTGTATCTGAGTGGTCTGGTCACCAAGCTATTAGGGGACTTTGCCCCAAATCATCCTAGACAACAGTGCCATATTGCTCCTCCTCCAAACGATGTCGTTCCCAACATACCAGATTGCCTGAGTTTTGAAGTGTCTTCCCTCTAAGTTCAGTTGTTTCAGGAAGTTTTATCAAAAACTACAAAGCATTTCTTTGTGTCTCCCTCCATCTTTGTCTGATCAATATGTCACAAGGGCGTGAAGCAATTTTCTCATGAAGGTGGATGGAAGAAATGCTGTAGATACATGCTTCTTCAGAATCCCGTCCTTTAAACTTATTTCTTGGGCATATGTGTTTCTTAAAATTTCCGTTAATTATACATCAAAATGGCCACATTGGGCATATTTCTTTCTTGCGACTTGAGAAAAATATTGGTTTGTTTACATTCTGTCCAAATTCCCTCAGGAATCTTAGAGCACCTTTAGACTGTGCCTGTAGGGTCTCATAAAGGAACAAACTACTTTCCCAGGGATTGGTTACCCAAGCCACAATCTTTCAGTAATACGCTGTCAAGAATCATGGTTTCATGAAATTAAATGCCGCTGACTCCAGATTTCTCTTCAGGGTTTCTCACTTACTAAAGGTTGAGGCAGCTGTCTCCTAACGCTACTCATCTTCATCATTGTCTTGCTTCACTTCGCGCAGCTTACCAGACATAACTCAACAGTTGATTTTTTTGTTGTTGTTTTGCTCCAAGCAGCCACACACAGTGATGTTCACTCAGAGATTTCACTTCACTTATTCCACAGGTTTACCTTGGAAATCAGATTTCGTGGAGGAATAATTGATGCTCGAGGATATTTGCCCCCACAATTGTGAGTGTGAGACTCCATGTCACTCATCCCACTGATACGTATTTACATCCCAGCTTCAGTTGCCCGGTGTGGTATCGGTACTGAGGAATGAGCCCGGAACGCGGCAGATTCATATGTGGGGCTTTCCGGTGCGTCAATAATTACATGATTTCAGGAAAAATTAATATTCTTAAAATAATTTTAAAAATAAGGACAAGCCTTATTTTATACTATGGGGCATGGAGGACGTAGTAGCACAGTGGTTAAAGCACTCAATTGTCGGTTTTCTTATTAGTGGTTTCAATCCTGGCATCTCTTCTGAGGGGAATAAAACGTGGCAGTCTGGATTGCAAAATATCACAATCCAAGAAACCCTCTGGGTCAGTGCCATTCCGTCTGTTAGGATCACTATTAATCGGAATCGACTAAATGCTTACACAGGTTTGTTTGTTTAGTTTATAAGCCATGTGCTATATTAGAAACACCATATGTATATATACCCAGAGCGCTGGTCAGGAGGGCAAGACTTTGTCTTGCATACTTTGGACACATTGTCAGGAGAGACCAGTCCCTGGAGAAGGACATCGTGTTTGGGAAAGTAGAGGGCAGGGGGAAAAGAGCCGTAATGAGATGATTTACACGTGGCTGCAACAATGGGCGTAGGCATGGGACCTGCTGTAACAATGACACAAGACTGCACGGTGGTTTCCTCTGTGGTTCTGAGGGCTGCTTTGGATCAGAGCTGACTCGATGGCCCCTAATGATATAAAAAAGGAGTTATTTTAGATCTTATAATTCTATCCTGACACATTTATATACGAAGGGGTAACAAAAAAAAGCCCCAAATGAAATGGAATATTTTTCCCAAAGCTATGTATTTAATTTTTTTTTTTTTACAAAACAACCCTATCATTTGCTTTCTTTCTTTCTTTTCTTCCTCCATTACACTTAATACATTTGTCAAATCTGTGATTCCACTCTTGGAGACATCTTTCAAATGCATCTGTTTGGACGGCTGACAGCAGCTCCCTTGGTTTTTTCTTGACCTCTTTCGTATCATCAAATCAATGTCATTTCACATTCCTCTGCATTGGCAGAAACTCAAAGACGTTGCATGGGGCACGGTCAGTTGAGTAAGGTGCATGAGGCAAGAGAAGCATGCTGTTTTTTTGCCAAAAACTGGTGCCCTGAGAGGCTACGTGAGCAGGTACATTGTTGTGGTGGCAAAACCAGTCCCCTGTTTGCCAGAAATCAGGCCCTTTTATGTTGCACACTGTTATACAATCTTTTCAGAACCTCTCAATAGAAAGCTTGGTGAACAGTCTGACCTGGTGGAATGAGCTCCAAATGCACTACGAGTCAACATTTTCATCCATTCTGGAAGTTGGCGGACATACAGAATGAGGTTTGTCATCAATTGACATTTCACCTCTTTTGAAATGAGAAAACTACTTATATACTTAAGCTTTTCCCATGGCGCTGTCCTTGTAAGCAGTCTTAACATCACAGCAGATTCCGTGGCATTTTTTCTGAGCAGGAAACAGAATTTCTCAGCTGCGTGAAGTATGTATTCTCTGAAAGCTCTACTCTGCCCAGTGCAATTTGGATTTGGGGAGTACCCCTTCATAGGATTACCATTTTAATTTATGATGATCTGCCTTTGAATAAATGACCTTTGATTTTTAGATACATTTTCTATCTAAAACACACTAAGATCATTATACCTCCATAAATTGAGTGGTGGCGCCATAGCATAAAAGTTGGACTGCTCTGATGGCAAGGTAGATGGTTCAAACCTACCAGCCATTCACTGGGAAAACAATGAGGCTGCCTACTCCTATCAAACTTTATGGTCTCAGAATTGACTTATTAGCAGTGGGCTTCAGTTTGGGTTTAAATACAACAGGCCAGAACTGTCAGGAATGAAGTACTAGAACCTAAATTGTGAATATGTTGTCAATAAAAATATGGCCCCATTTCAAATGTAAGATTTATTGCCTGAGTTATTAGAATGTAGATTTAAAATTGCAGCAACCCAATCAGTTTTATTCAGCTGAAAAGTTTCAATTTTTAATCCTATTTAAATATGCATTTTTATTGGAAAAGCAGATTGAGTAAAATTATGCAATTGGTTTAGTGAAAACATATTAGTACTTTGTTCTTAACACGAAGGTATAACATCTCCAAATTGAAATGGGCTTCTGAAGTTACCTGTCTCAATTTCTGAGACCTCTAGGAATCTCATCATGAGAAACTCTTGGCTGGTGCTCATCCAGAAGTGGTCATCATTTTCCACTATTTTTTGATTAGCAATGGCTGTTGGGACTATCATTTCTTGTGATAAAAATGCTGTAATAATCATCTTTTGCGTATATGCATTTTAAGCTGTATAATTTAATTTATTTATATTAAATTTGAGGTCAATGGTGTCCTCTTTATGTTTTAATAGTAAAATATGTTTGGTTCATCCTATTTTTGTGATCATATTGCCAGTAACATTAAGTTTAATTACAAATGCATGTGTTTGCCATAATTATTGACTGAATTTTCTCAGTTTTTATTTTTGACATTTTCTCATATTTTCATCACTTTATGCAAAGAGAATAGTTAAGAGAAAAGTTATTTATGACAAATCTCTGAGGTGCTTCATTGCTCAATCTAAATGGATCCTTCATAAATGAGTTCCTTATGTTTAAAAAATAACTCATCCAACCAATCACTTGATTATATATTAGATTCAATTGTGTTTTTTGAGTGACTGCTACGTTAAAGCATTAGTTCAAAAAAGAAAGAAAGCAGGTTCCTTTTAGATGCCCTTCTCCAGAGAACTCATAACCAAGGGAGAGCAACAGAAATGCGAACTCAAATAAATAAGGCAATGTAAAAAGTCATCTCCATCCAGCCATCTGTCTGTCTGTCTAATGGATACACTCATCAGTCTTTTTACAGGGCCATCAAGCACCTACTAGATACGGTCTTTCTAAGTTACCTGTTGTGGGATTTCCATATTTATGGGTTTCTACACGCTGATGTTTGGGCTAATTTTCTGTGGAGAGACCATTTTACCTAAAAAAGAATTTGAAAGCAAAAAGGAACTGAGTAATATATCCATCAGCCTTATATTGAGTTCCTTTTATTTATTCTAATGTGGTCAGAGAACCCCTTTTTCTTTTAAATGCTTAGAGGCTTATTTTATGGTCCAAGAGATAATCTATTTGGTTTATATTTATGACCATTTCAAAAGGCATGTGTGCTTTGCTCTGGTTGGGTGATTTTTTTAAAGTTAATTAGATCTTGTTTGGGTGGTGTTGTTCTCTGATATCCTCATTGATTTTTTCTTGTTCTATCAATTTTTGAGAGATGGGGATTAAACTCTTAAAACATAATTGTGGATTTATCTATTTTTTTCTTTTCGTACAATCGTGTTTTGCTTTGCATATATCTTTTCTGTTGTTTGTTGCAAACATCTTTAAGACTATATTGTCTTGTTGGAGAGTCACTGGGTGGCACAGTGACTGAGTTATTATCCAAAAGATTGCTCATTCTAGAGCCATCTAAATGTGTTTCAATAGTAAGGCCTGGCTACTTTCTGTTTCAATAATTTTATTTCTCTTCAGTCTACTGTATGTGATATTAATATAGTTACTCTTACTTTGTTTTGATTACTATTTCCATGACAGTTTCCCTCCTACCCAGCCCCCCATTTTATTACTTCCAATACACCTATACTGTTAACTTTGAAGTGAGTTTCTTGTGGGTCAAACCACAAGGTAAACTTACTGCCATCGAGAACTGCCCCTCTGGGTTTCTGAGACTAACTCTTTAGAGTAGTAGAAAGCCTCCTCGTTCTCCCCTTTCCTGGAAAACATAAAGAAAAACAAAACAGAAACAGAACACTGCAACTGAGTCTATCCTGACTTATATTGACCCTTCTGGATAACTCAGACTGTAAATCCGGGAACCTTTACAGACACTGACTGTCTTATCTTTGTCATGAAAAGCAGACGATGGGTTTGAACCACCAACCTTTTGGTTAGAAGCCCAACACTAAACCCAGTGTCAACAGTGCTCCCACTCTGTCAATCACTATCTTTTAATTTATCTCTTTCAGAGGATTCCCTGAACTTTTTATTTGTTTCTCTATTTTCGGTTCTGAATTCCTGTTGAGTTCTAGTTTACATCTTACAGTCTTCTAACGCTTTCTGTTACCTTTGCTCGTTTCAAATAGCTTTATAATTGCTCATCGAATCATTTTAAGTGTAATCACTGTAAAAGCTGTCAGATATTTCTAACATTGCTGTCACTTTGCCACTGATTTTTTTATTGCCTTTTAAAAATCAGTTTGAGATCATCTACCTTTGTGGCATAATGGGTTACGCATTGGGTTGATAATTGTAAGATCAGTAGTTTGAAACCATCAGTCACTCCATGAGAAAAAGCTGAGGCTTTCTACTCCTGTAAAGTCTCAGACACCAACAGGGGCAGTTCTGCTCTGTCCTATAGGGTCCCTATGAGTCCCAATCAACTTGACGGCAATTAGAGTTTTAGTTTCGAATGCTATAGTTTACGCATTTGCCAATGTAAGATTTCCCTGTCTATAATTTGGTGATGCTCATTATGATGAGTGGTCTTTTTGAAAGTTGGACAGTTTTATACTTTCTTATGAAACACTACATCTTATTTAGACCTTCTATTTTGGCTTTCTATGACAGCATTCGGCACTGGTGATGTTGTGGTTACCTCTTGGGCTGCAAGCTGCGTGGTTTGCAGTTCAAAACTACGAGCAGCTCCAAAGGAGAAAGACTGGGCTTTCTACTCCCATAAACAGTTATAATCTCGGAAAACCCACAGGAGGTCGCTATGAGTCAGCACTGACTCGATGGCAGTGAGAGTGAGGTTGGCACCACAGTGGGTTGTCTTTTTGCTGCTGCTTCATGATGAAAACCCTTACTGGCAACTAGCTGTCTTGTGAAATTATCCCAGCAGGAAGTGGTGTGTCCTGCTGGGTGCAATTCCAGGTATCCTGGATAGTATCCTCTAACCTGGAAGGTGCACCGGCTGTCAGGAATGACATTTCGAGTTCTCGCTTTGCCTCTGTATCACCCAGTTAGGGTGTCGGGCAGCCTTGTCACATCTTCGGAAAAGTAGACATCTAGATTTCCCACTAGGCATTTGCTAGCATGAGTCTGTGGTGTTGTCGAGTGTTTATTTTCACAAAGCTTCATATCTTTCCAATTCTTTGGCTAATGACAACACGTTTTTGTTAGGGTTTCTGTTTTCTTCTACGTGTTAGAATGTCTGGGTCGAAGCTTCTTCAACACTAAGTTTGGGAGACAAATGTGAAACTAACCAAGTTCAAGTGAGGATTTTCAGGGACCTCACCGCTATGTTATTTGTTGGGTCCCAAGCTCCCTACACAGCATGCCTTCTTCTGTTGACGCTTCAGAATCTTATGTTTGTTAGCATATAGTATCCAGAGGTTTAACTTGTACTTAGTGGAAGAATAAAGAAAAGTATGCCTACCCTATCTTCTTGGAGCTATTTCTTAGTACTTGTGGTGCTACTTTCCTACACAATATTTATTTTCACATTCTTACTATCAAGCTCCATGATGTTTGGAAAGCAACTTAAGAGTAACAGAAGTGAAACATATCCGCCTCCCTAGACTCCACTGCCTTCAGTACTGTCTAATTGATCCAATTTGAGCCACAGTGATACCATAGGAGTTTACATTGTAGCACATCAAGAAAAGCTATGATACTTTTTGTAAAAGCTGGCAGATTAAAGGGCATGCTCCTATCTCCTTCTTCGCTTTTCTCTCTGACAAAGAGTCCTAATACCTGGAGGTTGAGCAGCCTTCTTGTGTCCAAAAGAACAAATGTCACCTCCAGGTTGGTGGCGAGGTCATGGTTGACACCAGTGGTGAAGCACATTTCTGCCAACCAGAGGTTGGAGGTTTCAGTTTCTCCAGAGGCATCACAGAAGAAAGGCCTGACCATCTACTTCCAAAAGTCCAGCCATTGAAACCTATGGGTCACTGTTCCACAATGACACATTCAGGGTCATCTTGTATTGGCGTTGACTCAGTAGCTAGTGGCTTATTGTTCATTTGGATTTGTTTTTTTAAAGATTGATGGAATCTAGAAGAAGCCTGGACCTTTCATCAACTCCTTTAACTGCTGTAACAGACTTCAGCCTCCTATATGTTTGGTATTAGGTGCTGTTGAGTCAGCTCCAACCTATAGTGACCACAACAGAGGAAACACTGCCAGGTCCTGCACTGTCCTCACAATTGTCCATATGCCGGACTCCATTGTTGCAGCCACTGTGTCAATCTATCTCCTCCAGTGCCGCCCTCTTTTTCACTCTCCCTCGACAATACTAATTATGATGTCCTTCTCCAAGAACTGATCACTCCTGACAACATGTCCAAAGTATATGAGACAAAATAGAGCCACCCTTGCCTCTAAGGAGCACTCTGATCTTACTTCTTCCAATACAGATGTGTTGGTTCTTTTAGCAGTCCATGGTATTTTTTTAACAATTTATTGGGGCTCATACAATTCTTATCACAGTTCATACATATACATACATCAATTTTATAAAGCAAATCTGTACAGTCTTTGCCCTAATCATTTTTTTCTCCTCTTTTCTTTTTTTACATTTTATTAGAGACTCATACAACTCTTATCACAATCCATACATATACATACATCAATTGTATAAAGCACATCCATACATTCCCTGCCCCAATCATTCTCAAAGCATTTGCTCTCCACTTAAGCCCCTTGCATCAGGTCCTCTTTTTTACTTTTTTTCCCCTCCCTCCCCTTTCCCCCTCCCTCATGTGCCCTTGGTAATTTATACATCGTTATTTTGTCATATCTTGCCCTATCCGGAGTCTCCCTTCCCCCCCCTTCTCTGCTGTCCCTCTCCCAGGGAAGAGGTCACATGTGGATCCTTGTAATCAGTTCCCCCTTTCCAACCCACTCACCCTCCACTCTCCCAGCATCGCCCCTCACACCCTTGGTCCTGAAGGTATCATCCACCCTGGATTCCCTGTGCCTCCAGCCCTCATATGTACCAGTGTACAGCCTCTGCCCTATCCAGCCCTGCAAGGTAGAATTCGGATCATGGTAGTTGGGGGGAGGAAGCATCCAGGATCTGGGGGAAAGCTGTGTTCTTCATCCGTATTACCTTGCACCCTAATTAACCCATCTCCTCTCCTAAACCCCTCTATGAGGGGATCTCCAGTGGCCAACACTTGGGCTTTGGGTCTCCAATCTGCACTTCCCCCTTCATTTAATATGGTATATATATACATATATACATGGTATTTTTAAAAATCATTTTATTGCGGGCTCATACAACTCTTATTGCAATCCATACATCCATCCATTGTGTCAAGCACATTTGTACATTCATTGCCCTCATCATTACCAAACAGTTGCTATCCACTTAAGCCCTTTGGATCAGCTCCTCATTTTCTCCTCTCCTCCCCACACCCCCTTCCTCATCAGCCCTAGATAAATTACACATTTTTTTCATGTCTTACATTGTCTGACATCTCCCTTCACCCATTTTCCTGTTGTCTGTCCCCCAGGGAAGAGATTATATGTAGATCTTTATAATAGGTTCCCCCTTTCTATCCCACATTCCCTCCACCCTCTGGTATTGTCACTTTCACCACTGGTCCTGAAGGGATCACCTGTCCTGGATTCCCTGTGTTTCTGTTTCATATCTGTACCAGGATCTGTACAAATCCTATCAGTATTTGTAAGGTAGACTTGGGATCATGATAGTGGGGTGGGGAGAAAGCATGAAATAGAGGAGAGTACTGCATACTGACTGGCTCATCTCATTCCCGTGACCCTTCTGTAAGGGGACCCTACAGATTGGCTTTGGGTCTTCACTCTGTATTTCCCTACATTTACAGTGGTATGTGTGTTAGTCTGGGTACTTAAAAGAAACAAATCCACAGAAACTCATGTATAAGAAAGAGTTTTAAATAAAGATTAAGTGTGCATCAAGAAAACAAATCAACCCAGTGCTGCCCAAGCCCATAAGTCCAACATCAACCCATTAACCCATATGTCCAACACCAATCCACAAAGTCCTCCTCCATCTCACAAAAGATATACAAGGATGCCAACTGCAGGAGGAAAGCCGAGTCAGTGAATGCGTAAGCACCTCAGCACTGGCAGGGCTCTCCACACAGCTGCTCCAACATCCAGGTCTGCATCGGGTTAGGTCCATGTGGCTTCTCCTCAGGGATGTCTTCCAGGAAGTGAGCCTTGCTAACTAAAGCAGGGAACTGGCTAAGGCAGCTAAACCCTGGTCTAACCATCAGAAAGCAAGAGACCCGAGAACTAGAAAGGTGAGGCTCACTGAGCCATTCATCCCTCCACCCTTCAACCCCACATATGTTTATTGGCCAGGTTGTTACAATAAACTAACAACCTCAATATGATTTCTTATTTTCAATATTCTTTGCCATCAGCACAAATCAAGTGCATCACTTCTTCAGTCTTCCTATTTCAATGTCGAACTTTCACATGCTTGTGAATACCATGGCCAAGGTGGGGACAGAGCATGATAGTGTGGGGCAGGAGAAAAGTCAAGGGAAATAGAGGAAAGAGCTAGGAGACAAAGGGAATTTATAGAGGTCTAGACAAAGACATGTACATGCAAAAATATATATGAGGATGGGGAAATATATCTATGTGTCTATATTTATAGGTTTAGTATTAAGGTGGCTGAAGGACCTTGGGCCTCTACTCAAGTACTCCCTCAACGCATGAATACTTTTTCTATTAAATTGGCATTCTATAATGCTCACCCTCCTGACACAACTGCTGAAGCCAAAATGGGTGAACAAGTAAATGTGGTGAAGATAGCTGATGGTGCCCGGCTATCTAAAGAGATAGTATCTGGGGCCTTAAAGTCTTGAAGATAAACAAGTGGCCATCTAGCTCAGAAGGAACAAAGCCCACATGGAAGAACACACCATCCTTTGTGATCACGTGGTCCCGAAGGGATCAGTTATCAGGCATCAAAGAACAAAAAATCATATCATTGACTGCACACCTTTATGATACGATCGCTGAGGACAAACGGGTGCATAAGCAAATGTGGCGAAGAAAGTTGATGCTGCCTGGCTATCAAAAAAGATAGTGTCTGGGGTCTTAAAGGCTTGAAGGTGAACAAGTGGCTATCTTGTTCAGAAGCAACAGAGTCCACATGGAAGAAGCACACCAGCCTATGCGATCACCAGGTGCCAAAGGGATCAAGGATAAGGCATCATCAAAAAAAAAAAAATCTTACCATAGTGAATGAAGGGGGAAGTGCAAAGTGGAGACCCAAAGCCCATTTGTCGGCCACTGTAGAGCCCTTCACAGAGGGGAGGAGAAGAGTCAGTCGGGGTGCGATGTAGCACCAATGAAGAATACAACTTTCTCCCAGATCCTGGACGCTTTCTACCCCAAACTACCATGATCTGAATTCTACCTTGCAAGTCTGGATAGAGCAGAGGCTGTACACTGGTGCATATAGGAGCTGGAGGCACAGGGAATCCAGGGCGGATGATACCTTCAGAACCAGGGAGTGAGGGGCAATCCTGGGAGAGTGGAGGGTGAGTGGTTTGGAAAGGGGGAACCAATTACAAGGATCTACATGTGACCTCCTCCCTGGGGGACGGACAACAGAGAAGGGGGAGAAGGGAGATGCCAGATAGGGCAAGATATGGCAAAATAATAATTTATAAGTTATCAAGGGTTCATGAGGGAGGGGGGAGCGGGGAGGGAGGGGGGAAAAAAGAGGACCTGATGCAAAGGGCTTAAGTGGAGAGCAAATGCTTTGAAAATGATTAGGCCAAAAATGTACAGATGTGCCTTATACAATTGATGTATGTATATGTATGGCTTGTGATAAGAGTTGTATGAGCCCCTAATAAAATGTTAAAAAAAAAAAAGGTAAATACCATGGCATGGGTGAGGCACACCTTAGTCCTCCAAGTAGCATCCTTGCATTTCAACATGTTAAAGAAGTCTTGTGATATAAATTTATCCAATGCATCTTTAGAGTGCTTGACTTCTCCATGAGCACTGATTGTGGATCCAAGCAAGCCAAAATCCTTGACAAGTTCTTCCCAGACTTCTAGAGAGCAAGCATGATAACTAACTAACTACTCCATAAAAGATTGGTAAACAAGCAGATGAACACAATTTTTCTTATAGCATTAGTATCTTTACAATTATTTTTGTTTAAAACTATTTCCCAAGTAACCAGCTTCAAAGAACATGGCTGGGTTGGAATATTTTACACTGCACACACTCCTGGCAATAAATGAGGCATTGGACAGAAATTATTGCCTGAGTTAACAGTGCTGGTGTTAAGTGCTGTGGCAGTTTCCATTTATAGTGATCATATGCACAACAACAGGAAACCCTACCTGATCCTAAACCAACGTAACAATTGCTATGTTTGGGTTCATTGGTGTAGCCACTGTGCCAATCCATCTTGTGAAGTATCTTGCCATTTTTTGCTGACCATCTATTTTACTAAGCCTGATGTTCTCCTGGGACTCTTGCTGCCAAAAAGTCAATGCTGACTCATGGCGACCCTATTGAGACCCTACAGGATAGTGTAGAATTGCTCTGGTTAGTTTCCAAGGCTAGCTGTGTATAGGAGAAGCAAGCCCTGTTTTCCCTCCATATAGTTGGTGCTTTGAACTGCTCACCTTTCTGATCGTAGTCCAGTGCGTGAGCACTATGCCTCCTCTCGTCTGGAAGTCGTTCTCTCTCTCTCTCTCTCTCTCTCTCTCTCTTACTTATTGGCACATGATTCACTCCTAATGCAATTCAACAGTTCAATCATATCAAAAAGAGTTGTGCAATTATGGCCACAATCAATTTTAGAACATTTTCTTCTTTTTTAATCTCCTAGTTAGAGGCTGTGGTAGTGACATAGTCTGTCAACTTGCAAAGGGATGGAGTCTAGCCTGTCAATCAGGTCACAGCTTCTTGACCTCATTTGGAGGTGCCACAGAAGTAAATAGCTCCCTGGAGGCCAGATACACACAGACTCTCTGCTTTGTGTTCCGATGACAGGACACATGGAGCTACCTAGAGCCCTGAAGGTGGAGGAGCCACGTAGAAACCCACGCCAGCACCGAGACTTCCACCTCCCCTGGATCCACAAGACTTTCCACCCACTGGCCTGTGATCATCCTGTACTCAGCATCATTGCATGACTGCATGAATCTAAAGAGGCATTTATGGACTAGTATCCACATATGGGGTAATATAGGACTTATGGGTTTGATCTGGACTGGGATGTTTTCTTAATGTGCAGTTGCTTTTTGATACAAGGTTCTCTCTTGCACACATATGAGTGTCTATGAATTTGTTTCTCTAGTCAACCCAGACGACCACAGAGGCACATGTCCAAAGTCTATAAGAGATAGTCTTGGCATCTTCACTTCTAAGGGGAACTCAGACTATATTTCTTCTGAGACAAATTTATTAATTCTTCTGGAGGTCCATATATATTCAACATTCTTTGCCAGCATCATAATTCATGCATTAATTCTTCTTAGGTCATTCTTATTCATAGTTCGGTTTAAACAATGAAAAAAATTACATGGCAGTCACAGCTGACTGCCTATGGCTTCAGTAAGTAGAATAAGAATCCACTCCAAACCAGCCCAAGGCTCATTGCCTCAAGACAGAGGTCAGGCATGCCTCCACCCTCTACCCTGCCTTTATCCTATGTTGATACCAACTCTTCCTCACAAGGCGTGCTTCTCCTCTGCTGAGACTGGTAATCCATTGCTATGGCTACACAGAAGCGATAGCTAATACTCCTGATGATGGGGGTTTGTTAGAGGGTGTTAATAGGTTATCACAAGCCAGAGTCAGAAAACATTCAGAGTATAGTCATTGGTCCACAGCTGTGCTACTACCTGAAGCAGACAAATCTTTCTGTGTTCCTCGGGCTCTCACTCAAGTAGTCCATTGGCTTGTGCTTCTGTTGGCCAGGAAGTCTGTCTTTTACTCTGTCTCACCACTCCATGGATATGGTGGTGTGGCTTCTCTGCCCTCCCTCTGTATGGCTCCTCGAGTGCCCGTGTTGCCTCTTCAGACAGGGGTCTCTCATGTGCTGCAATGATGATGCTTCCTTTGGGGCAGTCATTGGATTCTCCTCCGTTCCTCCTTCTGGGATGTCTTTGTTGTGTTCAAAGGAATGGCAAAGCTGACCAATCCCAGAGTTAGAATCTTCTAGATATTATTATTTTGCATGGTCCCAACCATTCAGTCTATGGGTTTATAGAGCAAGAGATAGACATGTTGAATGTCTGTGTGGATATATGGGGGGAAGTGAAATTAATTAATTGCACTTGTCTCTGTGGACCATAGAAAAATGTGGGTAACCTCAAGAAGAATGAGATTTCCAGAATCCTTCATTGTGCATATGCAGATCAAGAGGCAGCTGTACGAACAGAACAAGAGAATACTGCATGATTTATAATCAGGAAATGTGTGCATCACGATTGTATCCTCTTACCATGCTTGTTCAATCTGAATACTGAGAAGATGGATTATATGAAGAGGAATGTGGCATCAGCTTTGGAGGAAGGCTTATTAGCAACCTGCAATATGCAGACGACACAATCTTGCTTGCTGAAAGTAAGAAGGACTTGAAGGACTTGCTGGAGAAAATTAACAATTACAGTTTGGATCACAACTCAGTGTAAAGAAGACCAAAATCCTCAGAACTCGATTAATAGGTGACATCATGATAAATAAAGAAAAGTTTGAAGCTGTCGTGTTTGGATCCAGAATCAATACTCATGGAAGCAGCAGTCAAGAGATCAAAAATTGTATTAGGCAAATCTGCAGCACATGACCTTTTTAAAGCATTGAAAAGCAAAGATGTTACTTAGAGGACTAAGGTGTGCCTGACCCAAGCCCATGGCTTCATTGCATCGTATGCATGTGAAAGTTGGCCCCTGAATAATGAAGACCAAAGAAGAACAGAGGCCCTTGAATTGTGTTCCTGGAGAAGAATATTGACAGTAGCATGCACGACTAAAAGGACAAACGGATCTGTCCTGGAAGAAGGCCAGTCAGAGTGTTTCTTAGAGTACAAGCTTTCGTCATCTTACACACTTTGAACAGATTGTCAGGAGGGCCCAATCCCTGAGAGGGACGTCGTGCTTGGTAAAGTGGAGGAGCAGCAACAAGAGGAAGGTCCTCAATGGGATGGCTTGATGTCATGGCTGCACCAGTGGGCTAGGACATAGGAACAATTGAAAGGCTAGCTTAGCGCCATGCAGTGCTTCCTTCCGTTGTGCAAGGGGTTTCGTGGGTTGCAACCAACTCGACCCACCAATCCACAACAACAACAACAACAACACACACCTATGAGGCAATGGAAAATACCACGACTTGAATTAGACATGTCTTAGTCAAAGCAACATCTTTGTCTTTTCACATGTTCACGAGGTCTTTTACAGCAGAGTTATATTAAATGCATTTAATTAAAATAAAGTAACATCGATTCATCTGTTCCTTATAAAGCTGGCAAACCTGCTTCCTCTGGGCGCCCAAACATGGATATGTAAGCACTTTGTATCTAACAACCAGCTTCCAGAACCTGGAGGTGTTGGGGAGCTTCCTGAACAGATTTTTCAGATGATCCACCCCTCTGAAGTTCTCCTGCAATCAATGCAATTGTCCTTCTGGGATCCCTCTTGGCCTCACTCTGTGCTTGCTGTCTGCCTGCTTGGGGATGCGAGGATGCCTTTGCAGCCATCCAGATCCCTCCCGGGTTTTGACCTGAGCGCGGATGAAGAATTTCCCTTTCTGCTCTCGTCAGCATCCTTTTGTTTCCACTACTAAAGACTACCACTCACCTCCCTCTGAGAAGATCCAATGAGCAATGAATTTTCACGTGTGGTCATTCTCTTCAGGGCAAACCAGGAAGCTAGAAGGAGCCCCAGTCTACTGTACTGTCTTGAGAACAGGGTGATAGGAGTGAGAGTCTTCTGAAGTGGAATACGAAAGACCCAGACAAATGGAATTATCTCGGCTCTATCAAGCCAGACAGTTAATGTTTTTAATTTAAGTGTGGGTTCTTTTTGGCAAGGACGATCCCTTCAGGCATTAAAAGAAATCTTGCTAGGGTAGGTAGAGATTTATGCACTTTTTTTTCAAAGTAGATATAAAATCACAAAACATTATCAACATACAGATACACACATATATATGTTACAAATGAATTTCCTCCCTGACATTATGTAAAACAAGAAAATTGCATTCTAAATACCATTTCGTAAAAATACACATTGGTTTATTTGAAACCCAAAATGCGATTAGGTAAGCAGAGTACTGTGAGTATCAAAAGGGGACTGGATTTGGACAATGCACAGTGAAATAAGCTATTATAGCCAAACCTACAGAATCTAATGAGCTAGGCCAACCAATGTATGTTTGCCGTCACTCGGAGCCAACTTGATTGCAACCTAAAATAATATGCGTAACAACACTAATACATAGATAGAAATATGTAGAAATCATTATGTAGTTAGAATGGTGCTGTTCTAATATCTAAAAATTAGGTGTAGGAAAAATATTTTTTTCTGAATTTGAACTTAATGCTATGGACATCAGTTTCCTCACCTAAAAAAAAACCATAAGTAATATTTATGCTGCCTTCCCCATGGAACTATAGGAAATATAATTAATTTCCCAAAAGTGAAAATGCTTCAGCATCACCAAAGTGATACAAGTTCGGTTTTATTGAATAAGATGATTAATAAAAATATAATTTTAAAGTAATAAAAGAATATAATAATTTACAATAGAAAACATTAAAATTCAAGAAGTTTCATTTATTGAAATTCTGATAAATAAAACTAAGGTTTTCACTTTAAAAGCTCAGTTTTCTATGTTTATTCAAGGAAAACATTGCAATAATATTTTCTGTAATAGAATGTGGGAAATTCAATTATGATCAAATAAACAACTATATGAGATGCTTCTACTTCACAAAAAAAGGAAAAATACAATTGAAATGTTAAATTAAATCAAATATTAATAAAATGCTGATAATAGGGTTGTTTCACTCCTCCTCCAATTTCTCAGAAGCAAAGTTGTGACTTGACCACAGATGAGGGTGAACAACATTGTGCTTCTGCAAATATGGTTCCCTCTGAGCCATAGAATGCACTATGTGGGCAAAGCTCTTTCTTTGCACGTTTTTTCATGGTATGAATATAATAACGGTCTTTATTATATGTTCAATTTGTTGTATGCACAACTTTAAATTTGAACTTTTTTCAGAAACCTCCATTCTGTGGCAACCATATGAATCGATTCCAGTAATTTCAGTCATCATCCTGATATCTTCCTTTATCACCCTACTGATTTGTTAGGCTGGGTTGACGAGAGAAACAAATCCAGAGACACCTATATATGTGTAAGAGAGCTTTTTATCAAAGAGCAATCATGTATTGAGGAAACATCCCAGCTGAGTTCAGATTAAATCCACACGTCAGATATTAGCCCCTAAGTCCAATACTTGTCCATAAATTCCTTTTCAGACTCACACAGTCACATATAATGACGCAAAATGCATGAAGATGACAGGCTGGTGGATGCAAAGTCTTGGGGATCCAATGGCAGTGGAAGCATCTCAGTGAAGCATGAGTCTCCACATGGCTTCTCCAGCTCTCTGAGTGACTTATCAACAGGAAAGTGAAGGCAGAAGAGCGAGAGGGAGACCGACTTCAGAGACCCATTTATTTCAGTCGTCCTCTGATCAAGTTGTGACCTCGTTGACAGGCTACACTCCACCCCTTCACTCATAATACCCTCAAGTTGACATGAGATTATATAACTACCACTTCATTTAATCATGTACTTTCTGAATTCTTTTCCTCTATTTACCAATATATATATCCTCCAGATTAGTTTTCAGGAGCACCTAAGGAAAGGGTCATGGGAGAAAACTGTTCAAAAACCTGGTGTATGTGAACATGTTACTTTATGTAATAATAGTTGTGTTGTATCGAATTTTAGTTTGAACATCCTTTTCCTTCAGCTCACAGTGCTTACTCCGATGGCATCTAGAATTCGGTGCTGAGCTTGGCAAGTACTATCTTGATTGTCTCATTTTTTTTCCCTTTTAAATCTCTAGAGATTTCTCCCCTATATTTCTGACACTAGAATCATATACTGGCATGAATTGGTATAACTCTATTCTTTCCTGTGCATTGGCATTGGGTGGATCTTTTGTATTGGAAATGTATGTGTATATCTTTTAGTTGGAAAAAATACCTTAATTAAAAAAATTATTTTATTTGTATCTTTCCTGGTCAGTGTATAACTCCTATTAGTGAAGTGCTCAATTGTCTTGGTAATCCATTTAAGTCTCAAATTGTTCACATTCTTGTTCTCCCTTCTTATCTCTTTCAAAAGCTTATTTTCTTTTAAAATATGTTATCTTCTCAGTAACTTCATTTCATTTTATAAACCACTATATATTTTAAAAATTCATTTTACTGAGGACTCTTACAGCTCTCATATCAATCCATATATCAATTGTATCAATCACATTTGCACATATGTTGCCATCATTCTTTTCAAACTTTTTCTTTCTACTTGAACCCTTGGTATCAGGTCCTCTTATTTTTTACTCTCTCCCCCACCCTCCCACCCTCATGAATCCTTGATAATTTGTAAATCATTTTTGTTTGCATATCTTACACTCTCTGCTGTCTCCCTTCACCTATGTTTCCATTGTTCATTCTCCTGGGAGGGGGGGATGGTGTTTATATGTCAATTATTGCAATCAGTTCCTCTCTTCTCCCCCCACCTCCCCCTATCCTCATAGTATCACTACTCCATTACTGTTCCTGAGGGGTTTACCTGTCCTGGATTCCATGTGTTGAGAGCTCTCATATGTACCAATGTACATGCTCTGGTCTAGCTGGATTTGTAAGTTTGAACTGGGGTCACAGTAGTGGAGGGAGGAAGCATTGAAAAACTAGAGGCACGTTATATGTTTTGTCAGTGCTGTACTGCACCCTGACTGAATTGTCCCATCCTTGTGGTCCTTCTGTGAGGGGATGTTCAGTTGTCTACAGATGGACTTTGGGTCTCCATTCTGACCTCCCTTGTTTGCATTGAAATGGTTGCTTGTTTGGGGTCTTCTGCTACTTAATACCTGATCCGATAGATGCCTTATGATCATGTGGGTTGGTGTGCTTCTTTCATTTGGTCTTTGTTGCTTCCCTGCTAGATGGCTACTCATTTAACTTCAAGCCTTTAAAACTCCAGACACTATCTGCTTTCTTCACCACATTAAGTTATGCACCAATTTCGACTTCAGCTATTGTATTGGGAAGGTGAGCATCACAGAATGCCAACTTATTAAAATAAAGTATTCTTCTGTTGAAGGAGCACTTGAGTAGAGGCCCAATATCCATCTGCTATCTTAATACTTACATAAATATATGTACATAGACCTATAACCCTATCATTATATATTAATATATTTACATATGAACATGCCTGCATTTATACCTCTATAAATGTCTTTTGCCTCCTACTTCTTTCCTCTATATCCTTTTACTTTCCTTCTGTCCCACTATCATGTTCAACCTTCATTCAGCTCTCTGTACTTACTCTTGACTACATTGAATTTGATCAAACCACAGCAAATGCCCTCCTTGCCATCAATGTTAAATCTCTTGTTGTTCCCTTGTTCCTGGGTTTGTTGTCTGTCCCCTATCCCCCAATATTTCCACCACCTCCACCTCTCCCCTGTACCCCAAGAACTATCAGTCTAGTTGTCTTTGCCTTAGGATTGTCTATCCTGCTTATCTTATATAGATAGACATGAAAAAATAAAAAAATAAAAGAAAGTAAAGAAAAAACAAAACAAACATCGCCTAAGAATATTTCCAGGTCTGTCTGCTTGTGTTGCTTTTTTATTCTTTTTCTTTTTCCAATGTGTGATAGGCAGAATTCTTAAGCATCCTCTAAGATTCCCACCCTGTCTTCTACAAACCACCTTTTGAACGTGGTTGGACCCTTTATGTAGTAAGTTATCAATCACTTCATTGTCTTATATATGAGAAACAGCGTTTTCACATGTCATTGGGGTTGCTAATGAGTTGGTCCTGGATTAATTAAGAGGGAGTTTGCAATGGCTGAGCCTGATATAATCATTTGAGCTCATAAAAGTCAGACTATTGATAAGCAACTGAAAAATCAATCATGTTTCTGCTGGCCTGAGGGCAAGCAATATGCAATTTGTGAGCTACTTATAAAGGCCACGTGCCAAGGAACTGAACTGGCTTGTAGTAGTTCATGTCATTCCTCTGAGAATATTAACAACAGGTTTTTTGGTGCCTTTCCTTACCTTTCTCTTCTTTTATTATATTAGGCTCTTTATCCATTAAAAGCTCCTCAAGTAGTGGTTTGCTTCTGACTTCTGTTTGTGTTTAAGTGTGAGACACTCAAACGAAAATAAGGTACCTATTATGAGTTGAATTGTAACTTCCAAAAAAATATGTTGAAATCTTAACAGCTGATATATATGAACTTAAACTCATTTGGAAATAGGGTCTTAGCGAACATAATCAAACCAAGATGAGGTCCTTAATGGGAGCCCTTAGAAGAAACACACGTGCACAGGGAAATGTCTTGTGATGATGGAGAAAATGATTGCAATGATGCACAGGTACTCACCACGGAGGCCATGGATTGCTGGAGAATCCAGATGTAAGGAGAAAAGCATAGAGCAGATTCTCCCCTGGAGTTTGCAGAGAATATATAGTGATCCTTGCATCTTGACTTTAGACTTCCAGTTTCCCAAACTGTTGCCAACTAATGGTGACTCATGAAAAAATAATTGCCTGAACATGCATAAAATTCATGATTTGGGGATGTTTGAGTCTTATTGTTTCTTGTATCAATATATTTCATTGACTGTTTCCCTTGCTTTCACTAGTTCTCTATTTTACCAAACATGATCTCGCTCTCTGAATGATGTATTCAAAATAAAGTACGTTGAAACTTTGAACAATATTCTGTGATCCCTAAGATTTTCATGAATTGTCCAAAGTAGATCATTTAGTCTCGGAAGCTTCATTAAATTCTGTCATCATGGTGGACTTGCTGCTATTTGACATACGGGTGGCTTAGCTTCCAGGATCACAGCAACAAGTAAGCCACCACAGCACGACAGCCGGTCTGATACTGGAGGCTACCTCTGCGACACACTTCAGATGATGAGCTTTGCAAATGTAGATGAAAAATTGTCATTTTGAAAAGTGGAAGTTGAGAAGAGAACGTACCTTTGAGTACAGCTTGGTGTATTAAAGAACTTCACTAAGGTTATTAGTGTATGAAGTATTATTTACATCCAGAAGAATTTTAATTTGGGAAAGGAGAGATAGGATTGGTTGTGCATATGACTTGAGGATGGCTCTGTGAAGTGTGGATGGTTTACACACTCATGCGTTTGAGAGTAGCTGCACTGATATTGACTGACATGCGAGTGACTTGTTCATCACAGCTCCTATCCCAAGGACAGTTGTCTAGCTAAATGCACCTGGCCATTTATCTTACAGCTTAACTCATCAGTGGTGTCCAAAGTCTGTCCCCCACTGGTTCAAGTGTTCGACTGCTCCCGACTTTCATCCCTGAACTAGCAAATTTCTTGGTCCAGCAGGAATGAAGTTGATCTGCCAAAAGGAACTTTCCTCTGGCATCAGATCAATAGTTCTCATATGGAAAAGTCTAGGTTAATCAGAATCGAGCGGGGTGGGGGGGTGACTAAGGAATTGATTAATTACAAAAGAAATATTAGATATTTTTGTCTTTGCCCTCTAGGCAAGGCAGAGAAAGGACAAGAAGTAAAGTCATGAAAGTATCCTAACAACAACAAAAAGTGTCCTCATTGTTTAGAAAGAGGCCATGCCTTTACATTTAAAAATCACAAATAAATGAATTCACAGAAGGCAGAAAGACAAAAATATTAGAGATATGAAAATCTATCTTTCCATCCCCACATTTTATTGAAATCTGCAGAGCTATAAGTAGATGTATAGAAGAGTATAGAGGAATAATTATTGAGAGAGTTATGTAAATTAGTAATGAGGTTTTAAAGTGGAACAATTTCAAAGAAAAGTTTGAGCATGATGTAATGATGTACAGCGAGTCACAAACATGGTGTATCATTGCTGTATTTCTTGTGTGTGAAATAAGTGTGTGTCTTCATAACAAAGCAAAGAGAGAACATTCTGAATTTTATTAAAACATCCTGCAGAATAGAGGAAAACCGACAGTGAGTTTTTTCCTAAATTAACACATAATGCATTCCTATTGCTTCTAAATGTATAACATAATGCAGCAAAAGAATCCCATATTATTTATTAATTGGACTTACTAAAAATATACCTGCTTTGCCAGCTTGTAAACACACACACATATAAAATTCAAACTCTAATTATAATTATATACTAAAACATAAATGTAACAAAGCAACAAGATACAAATAGAAGGCAAATCACATGAATAAGGCAAAATATAAGCTTTCAATGTTTAACGCTTCGAACCTTTGTCCTAAGGAAACAGCATTGAGTGATGGCTGATTTAATTTCAAAGCAGCCACTATTGCCAAGGAAGAAAATCCAAGCTCCTTCTTCCTGCTTATAGCCAGTGTTGGGTTTTTACATAACTACGGGTGTATTCTGATGGGTTATTTTGAACCTATCTTATTTACAAAATTAGGATGTTATAATACCATCTACTTTTTCTTGTGCTGTTAAGTCCACAAGAAGAAAGACAGGGCCATCTACTCCCATAGAAAGTTACAATTTAGAAACCCACAGGGGGTCGCTATAAGTCAGTATTGATCCTGTGGCACTGAGTTTGGTTTATTTTGGTTTTTGATGCTCTACAATTGGGGGGTGGGGGTTTCATAACACAGAAGATAGGGTGTAGGGATTGTTTATGCAGTAAAAGATGAAAAATCTACTTTGTGAAGTAAAACATCCCCCTTAGAGGAGAATTATCTCCTCCACGCAGCTTTAAAGGTTGGTTCACTCAGTGCCCTGAATAACAATGGCCAGACGGCTCCAAAGAAGAAATTAATTGCATATGAGATGACATTTTATTTCAGAGCAACACAATTTTACTTGTCAGGCTAAAAACGCGTCAAATATTTGAGAAACTTTGTCAGTGACCTGGTGGAAATAGCTATTTCACACTTTGCCTTCTTGTACTTTTTTCTTTAATTTCTTCAAAGGAGTTCATTTTCCAAGTAGCTGTACACTTGAAAGAGATGTTTGGCTGACATCAAGATTCAGAACATTCTTTATGGGTTCAAATGTGCTTTGGCTTTCCCTGCATTTTATAATTGCTCTCATCCTGTCGAGCAGTAGGCCGTTTGGGAAAATAGAAGATTATTGTGACAAAACTCTACATGGAAATTCTCAATTGAGATCTGATTCTTTTGCAATAATCATTAATATTGCTTCAATAAAAGTATTTAAATAATTATTTCCCTACTAATCTTTCAGATTTTTCCTGCGTTTAAAATCAATTCAAGTAAAATATATTTTTTAACTGCATGTCTTGGAAGTTAAGGGTTCTATTTCTACGTATCTATCATGAGTGATTAATAGTTCTTTTTTAGTATATAAAAGATCTTTTCATTAATAACATGGTAATTTTAAATATGCATATATTGTAACCTACTGAGAATCAATTTCCCTTATTTTACCATAAAATTAGCATTTTATGAGATTTATCATATTTGAATCACATAGATCCATGTCTTAAACTTAATTGCTATTTAAAAAATATTCTATCATTGATATTTTTACTGTCAGAATGGTCAATAGCCCAAGTATCCTGAATTAGTACACTTGAATTGATTTTGCTTACTTATTAATACAAGACATAGTGGACTCTCTATGTTAACCAGGCCCTTTGATAAATCTTTTAGGTACATCCTGTGTAGAGCTCAGCCCTTTTCTTCAGAGTTGTTCTTGGTTGGGGAGATACAGGGGAAAAGGGATTAAAGCCCAATCTGGTAACTGAAATTATAAGTGGGTTTGAAATAGCCGGTGCTCAGAGGATAGAAAGTCAGAAATGTGACCACAGAGCAATTGGTTTCTCCGTGTGACAATTAATTGGTAAGCTAGGGTAAAAATAGCACACTATCTATGTATTTATCTTGTTCTGTTTGCACAACTGCCTCTTGATTTGTGTACAGAGTCCCGTGAGCACACTGTAGTGTTCTAGGATTCTCATTCTTCTCAGGGATATCCATGGTTTGTTATGGTCCACACAGTCTAATGCCTTGGCATAGTCAAGAAAACACAAGTAAATAGCTTGCTGGTATTTTATCCAAGATCCATCAGCTATCAGCAATAATACTCCTTGTCCCACATCCTCTTCTGAAACCAGCCTGAACCTCTAGCAATCCCCTCTGGCAATCTCTTGCCAATGTTATACTTCAGCAAACTTTAACTTGCACATTATATTTGTGATATTGTTCTATAATTTGAGAAGTATGTTGGGTCACTGAGGTAGTTAGTTTATTGTGCCAATCTGGCCGATAAACACATGTGGGGTAAATTGAAGGGTGGAGCGATAAATGGTATGGTGCGTTTCGCCTTTCTAGTTCTCAGGTTTCTTGCTTTATGATGGTTGAACTAGGGTGCAGCTGACTTAGCCAGTTCCCTGCTCCAGCTGGCAAGGCTCATTTTCTGCAAGATATCCCTGAAGAGAAGCAACATTGACCTACCCTGATGCAGCCCTGGGTGCTGGAGCAGCCATGTGGACACCACTGCCAGCTCTGAGATGCTGACACATTCACTGACTCAGCTTTCCTGTAACCAGCATCATTGCATCTGTTTTGTGAGATGGATGAGGACTTTGTGGATTGGTGGTGGACATATGGGTTAATATTGGACTTGTGGGCTTGGACAACACTGGGTTAGGATGTTTTCTTGGTGTGCACTTGCCCTTTATATAAAACTCTCTCTCTTTTTTAAACATTTTAGTAGGGGCTCATACAACTCTTATCACAATCCATACATATACATACATCAATTGTATAAAGCACATCTGTACATTCTTTGCCTTAATCATTTTCAAAGCATTTGCTCTCCACTTAAACCCTTTGCATCAGGTCCTCTTTTTTCCTCTCCCTCCATGCTCCCCCCTCCCTCATGAGCCCTTGATAATATATCAATTATTATTTTGTCATATCTTGCCCTATCCGGCATCTCCCTTCACCCCCTTTTCTGTTGTCCATCCTCCAGAGAGGAGGTCACATGTAGATCCTTGTAATTGGTTCCCCCTTTCCAACGCACTCACCCTCTACTCTCCCAGTATCTCCCCTCCCACCCTTGGTCCTGAAGGTATTGTCCACCCTGGATTCCCTGTGCCTCCAGCTCCTATATGCACCAGTGTACAGCATCTGCTCTATCCAGACTTGCAAGGTAGAATTCGGATCATGGTAGTTGGGGAGGGGGGGGGAGCATTTAGGAACTGGGGGAAAGCTGTATTCTTCATCGGTGCTACATTGCACCCTGACTGACTCATCTCCTCCCCTAGATCCCTCTGTGAGGGGGTCTCCAGTGGCCGACAAATGGGCTTTGTCTCTCTCTTATACATGAGTTTCTGTTTTGTTTCTCTAAAGTACCCAGACTAACAGTCGTTATTCTTTGGAATGGGTATAAATAGGATCTCTTCTAGTCCGTTGCCAGGTAGATGCTTTCCAAATATCTTGTCATAGATGAGGGAGTACTTTTAGTGCTTCACCAGCTTGTTGAAATATTTCAATTAGTATGCCATCGATTTCTGAAGACTCAGTTTTTTGTTTTTTGTTTTGGCTAATGCTTTCAGTGCGGCTTGAACAGCTTCCTTCTAAGCACCATTAGTCCTTGCTCATATGTTACCTCCCAAATGATTAAATGGTGACCATTTCTTTTTGGTGCACCGACTCTGTGCATTCTTTCCATCTCCTTTTGATGTGGGAAGGGAACAGGTCATGCAGGATTATTTAAAATCAGTAATGGTGTGCAGCAGGGTCACATCTTCTTACCATACTCATTCAACCTATATGCTGAGCAACTCATCAGCGATAGATGCTGGATTACATGAATAAGAATGCAGCAACAGGATTGCAGGAAGTCATCACGAGCTGCAGTATGAAGATGACACAACCTTGTTTGTTGAAAGTGAGGATGAATTGAAACATTTGCTGATGAAGAACAAGGACTGCAGCCTTCATCATGGATTATAACTCAATATAAAGCAAACCAAAATTCTCACAGTTGCACCAGTAGCTATCATGATGGTAAATGGAGAAAATTTGACATTGTTAATAATCTCATTTTACTTGGATCCATAATCAATGTCCATGGAAACAGCAGTCAAGTGGTCCAAAGGTGGATTGCAGTAGGTGAATCTGCTGCATAAGATCTAGTTAGAATTTTGGAGAGCAAGGATGCCACTTTGCGGCTAAGGGAGCACCTGACCCAAGCCCTAGTATTCGCAATCACCTCATGTGCATATGGAAGTTAGACATGGCATAAGTAAGATCAAAGAAAACTCAGTGAATTTGAATTATGGTGCTGGTTAAGAATATTTAAAGTACTAACTGCCTAAAGACCAAACAAACATATCGTGTTAGTCTGGGTTGACTACAGAAACAAATCCAGAGCGACACTCATATGTGTATAAGTAAAAGCTTTATATAGAAGAGCAATTGGATATTAAGAAAATATCCCAACCCAGTCCAGATCAAGTCCATAAGTCTGATATTAGCCCGTATATTTGATACCAATCTATAAAGTCCTCTTCAGACTCAGGAAACACATGCAATGATATCAAATACAGGAAGATAGCAGGCCAGTGGGAGGAAAATCTTGTGGATCCAGTGGCACTGGAAGCATCGGAGCGCTGGCAGGGCTCTCCACGTGACTCCTCCAGCTCAGGATACTTGCTTAGCTCCATGTAGCTTCCCATCTGCAATGTCTCCAAGGTGGGGAGCATGTGTCTTGCCTCCTGCGAGGTATTTATCTCCTTAGTGCCACCAAATGAGGTCATCAAGCTGTGACTTGATTGACAAGGTAAACTCCACTCCTTCACTCTTAAGTCTCAAATTGACAGCGGATTATGTAACTATCACAAATATCTTGGAATTATCCTCAGAGGCAAGGATGGCAATGCTTTGTCTCAGATCCGTTGGATATGTTATCAGGAGAGATTAGTCCCGGGAGAAGGACAATATGCTTGGTAATATAGTGGGGTCAGGGAAAAGGAGGAAGATCTTCAATGAGATGGGCTGACACAGTGACTGCATTGTTGGACTCAAGCATTAGAACAAGTGTGAAGATGACTGCAGACAGGGTCTTGTTCTGTTGTACATAGATAAGGTTGGTATTAGTCAAAATGGACCCCACAGCACCTAAAAACAACAACATGCCTGTACCTACAGATAGTGAGAGAGAGAAATACATTGTTATCAATAAATGACACGCAATTGTGGAAACTTGCATGTCTAAGTCCAGGCAGTTTCCAAACTCATGGGTTATATGAGGCCTTCTCACTCATGTAACTGGGTACATTGCCTCAAGATAACAAGAAAACGACAGACAAGAAAACGACAGACAGAGACCAATGAATCCAAGGTTGGTGGGTCAAATGCCAGGCCTCTGATGACTTCTAGTATTGCCAGGCCTTATAAGCAGTCCATTGGCTTAAGTCCAAAGAACCTGAGTTCCGTAAGTCACATGCAAGCTACAGACCCTGGTGGGAGGGGAGCCAGGGACAAGCAAGCATTTTACAGTGTTTACTTATCTCGGAAGGTGATCAGCCCCCTCCCTCCAAGTAAACTTCCTTAAAATCATTTGCATCAGGGCTGAGATCTGAATACAGATGTCGGATCCCATCCTAAGTGCTTCACAGCTGACAGGCTGCTCAAAGCAAACCCCATATGGAAATGATTGCATTGTGTTAGATCATGTGTTCGACTGGGTTGACTTGAGAAACAAATGCAGTGACACTCATATACGTGCAAGAAAGTGCTTTATATCAAGAAGTAATTATATCTCAAGAAAACATTGCAGCCCAGTCCAATTCAAGTCAATTAGTCTGCTCCTAGTCCATAAGTTCTCTTCAGACTGACACAGCTACATTAGGAGCTTGGGGAGGGGCTATGCATTATTCATGAGAGAGGCAGGCGTCCAGTTCGGTCTGGAGTCCATGGAATCCACATTCTTAAGTGGCTCCAAGTAACGATAAGGATGCAGTTGTAGTAGATTTTGGTTCCTTGACACAAGTCTAAGTATTCCAGAGTCCGTTGGAGCTCTGGTTTGCCTTCTTTGTACATGCTTCTGGATGGGGCTGACACTTGCTTTGCGTTGGTAGCTAATAAACTAAAATACACTAAAATGTGTAAGGGAAGAGTAACAAACTTGAGGATTAAAAAGAATGGGAACTGTCATGTCTGTCGGTTAATTGATTAGGCACAGAAAGTGGCCTTTTTTTTTTATTACCTGCACAATCCAGTTCAAGAAACCCTTAGGTCTGGGTGGAAAAATCCTTCAACCTAAGTGGCTTCACTGCCTGTGATTCCTGTTCCCAGTCCTCCTTCTTCAGTAACCTTTATGAACTTTATGCTAGGATACATGGTGCCCCCTTGACCCCAAATGGTCCATTTTAAAGTGTCCACACTTCTCCAATGTTATTGTTCCATTTACAGATCTGACAGTTGTTTGGCTGAATTTGAACCCACGAACCATCCACCCACGTGAGAAAGATGCAGCAAGCTCTGCTCTGTCCGATGGGACAGCTCCAGTCTGTATTATAGGGGGCCGAGTCAGAACTGACTCGTTCACCTCCAATCTAAGAGCTGGGTTAAGATAGAAGGGTGGTCAGAGAGAATTAATGATGGAAGGTGCTTAATGTAAACTAGAAGGATAGCGATACTTCAGATGAAGTAGGAAAACAGTAATAATTTAAAGACCATTTTGAGAGGGAGGGAGGGTGGGGAAGGGAGGGAAAAATAGCTGATAACAACGGCTCAAGTTGAAGGCTAATGCTTCAAAAATGATGATGGCAACACAAGTACAATTGTGCCTGACACAATGGATGAATGTATGGATTGTGATAAGAGCTGTAAGAGCTCCCAAATAAGGCATTTAATTAAAAAAATAAAGCACATTTTCAATGCCCACAAAAGGAAAATGGGATGTTCCAAGTCAGTAAAGTATTGATCAGAGATGACCATCAGAAACTGCTGACTGTCTAAATGGCAAGGTCAAAAGGGTCACGTTAGTGAAGTAGCCTACAGGACGTCTCCATTTGATTGAATGGGCTACAAGCAGGAAGAGAATACCACTCGCCGACTTTCTGTAGTCTCAAAATTAGTCTTGCTTTTTTGTGACTTAGGAAATCTGTGCTCAATTTTAGATGAGCTGGTTGGTGGCACATGCTTGGTTTTCACTTTTCTGTGCTGGGAGAAAGCTCCAAGGTTGCCATAGTTTAGCAGCAGCAACAGTATTCTGTTGGGCATCATAATCGCTTCCACAACATGAATTACTGTGGCAGCGAGGTAGGTAGAAAACTGGGCGGAGAAACAATGTGCTTAGTTCTAGTTCAAGAAGATGAACTTTGGGGTCATTCTGGGAAGTCCTCTACTCTTTTTATGCCCCAGTTTCTCCCATATAAATGACATATTTATGGAATATTTACTACATAGGAAATAAACCTCCACTGCATTCTCCCTACCTAACACTGAGGCATGGGAGGAAAGTGGTCACTAAGCAGAGTGGTTGGGAAAGAGGCGTATTGAAGATCAAAGGCCTGCGTCTGACCTGAACAGTTAAAATTATGGAAACCAGATCGGGTCCAGCCTACATCACAGAGTGAAATCTACTGATAAAGTTTTATTGTATTGCTGTGTTGTATGCTTTTCTGGTTTTCAGTCTATGAAATCCAGGATTGATGAATCTATAGCAACAAGAAGAATAAGAGGTTTGGGGGTGGGGAGAGGGGTACATTGGTGGTGGTGGGACAGAAGAGAGGCAATGTCAAGGAGTCCATGTGAAAAAAGAATGTTGGAAACTGGTTGTGGTAGCAATTGCACAATTCCACCTGATGTGATTGAAATATGGAATGATATGTTACATGTATTAAATCCCAACTAATTTTTTTAAAAAGAGATTGTATTGAAGAAATAAAGTAAGAAAGAAAGAAAGTACTAACTTTTCTAATAGGAAAAAAGTGAGGGAACAAATATATGATTGAAACATAGTAATAGAGACTTCACATACACTAATCTCAATATTGGCTACATTGGGACAGACCTCAACAAGGAAATCAACAAGTGTAGGGGAGAACAATACTATAAACCTACAAGACCTTACAGGTATCTAGGGCACTCCATCCAAGACTAGCCTGAACACTTATTCTTCTCAATTGTACATAGCACGTCTTCAAGTTTAGACCCTATGTGATTCCAGAACATCAGTCTCAATAAATTTACAGGGTTTGAAGTTATACATTTTTTTCTGATGATAATATAATGGAACTGGAAATCACTAACAGGAAGATATAGGAAACATTCATAAATATGTAACATTTATATTCTCTTAAATTACACAAGGGGTTAAAGAACAAATCACAGGGGAAATTAGAAAATATTTTTGTGATCGATGAACATGAGAACACAATATTCAAACCTTGTGAGACATAGGTACATAGTGCTGAGAAGGAAGTTTATAGTTGCAAATAATTATATCAAAATGGAAGAAAGATTTTATATTAATAACCTAATCATTGACTTTAAACACTGTCAGAAGAAAAGAAAACTGAACCTGAATTAAACATCCTACAGCAAGAATAAGTGAAATAAAACATTGAAAAACAGTAGGAAAACCAAAATTTTCCACTGAAAAATAAAAATTGACACAGTCCATAAGAAGTGATTACAAAGAAAGCTCATGAACAAATACCTAGACCCACACATAGAGTACCAAACCTACTCGAGACGTTATAACTTGGATAAATTAAACAAAATTTACAACCCCCACCAAAAAAAAAAAAAAACCCTAAGGAAAGAAAAAAAAACCGCAAAAACCTTTTTATTTTCATTTGCCTCTTTCTCGAAACATATTGTGTCTTATTTTAAAAAAATGTCATCTTGGTTTATTGAACGTTCTGGTTGGTTGGGATCCAGCTAATCTGTGGATAAACTGTCTCAGCTCATGCCTGCTCAGGCCACATGGATGCCTACTCAAAACGTTGTCTATTGTTTTCCTAACCCTGGCATCCCATTAATTACAGAAAACACGGACAAACAAGAAAGCAAACCCACGTTTATGATTGATAAAGGAAAACCACCCTCACACTAGACTCTTCTGTTTGTAGATTTAATATCCCAAATGTCAACAGTAAGCTGTTTCTCTCTGTTTTCATGATGTGTTACAGCGATGCGAAACTCTGAAGGGTGCCAACACAATAGTAATTCCCTGCAGTAGCATATGTGATTTTTATTGTGATGTAAAATAAAGGCACACTTCTGATTTAAAGAAATTAAATGTATTTTATATTCAGCTTTCTGGTGCATATTTGAAATTAATTGAAGAGCCTCTGAAACATCCCTTAACATTACTGAGGGTGTAATCTATCTGTTATACTTTCCCTAAGAATAAAAACTCCAACACAGAATTGTAAACATGGTGTCTGAACTGGCCTTATACTGTTGATTAATACAGATTTTAAAGGTAATATACCATTATTTTCAATGTGCTTTCAAAGACCCTGTCATCATGTGTCACTTTCCTAGATTCTGAGTGGCAACACTGATGCGAGAAACACACTTGGATGTCAATTCAGAAAAGCAGATCAGTGCCCTTCCCAGTCGTAGGCATTCTGTTCTCCTGAGTTTTGCTTCTACGGTCATTCAGTGTGGCCAGTTCACTGCAACTGCCACTTCAGTTGTTGGCCAGAAAGCTATTATATCAATCAATCAAACCAATAAATGAGTGAATTAATTAATATATATATTTTTGGTTGAAACCAATTTAAAAGAATTATAGCAAAGCAATTTCGATTTTCAACAGTCCTACTCACCATCTGCACTTGACAAAATTCTTGACATCAGTCTGGGTTGCTAAGCAATAAATACCTCTGCCGTGGCTCCTGATTCCCCAAGATCATTCCATTAGTCTGTCACTCACGCATGTCCCACGGTCTGCTGTGGGCCTCTGGCTCCTCCGCAGGCGGAAATGCAGGCCTGCTGCTCCTGGGGTAGCGAGGGGATGCATAAGAGTGCAGTGGGGGAAGAGGTGATTAAAATATTGGAAAAGTAAGACTAGATGAGCCACCCCAGCATTTGGAGGATGCACATTGAAGTGATAAATAAGCCACCGTGCGCGCAATAGTTTTATTATTTTTAAAATGTTTATTATTTTTAAAATGCAGGTAACATTCACATCCTGGTTCTTCAACTCACTTTACTGTTTTCTTGGACATTTTTGGATAGAATATTTGTAAAAGCTTTGACTAAATGAGAATATGTGTACTCATTTGATCATCAGATACAATCCAGAATGTGATTGTCATTACTGGTTCTACGTGATATAGTTCAGTGATTTTCTTTTTCCTTTCCACTTTTTGACTCTGAAAAGAATAATGTGTCCTTTTATGCTGATTTATTGACGTGATTAAAAAGGGGCAATATTTCTTGTGAGTAATAAGAATAATGAAAACTCATATGTGAGACACGCAAATTTTTCTAAACCACTAATCAAAATTTGTCATCATTAGAAATTAGTAGCTTAGTTCCCTGGAAGCATTACCTTACTCAACATAGCATAAATTGATTTTCATAGAATTTAACAGTATTAGGCAGAGCTGAGATTAGAAAGAGAACAATTCTCTTAAATTTCTGACCATGACTTCCTAAGTTAGTTTACTAATACTTAAAATAGTGGAGTTGATTTGGATAATGTGTAAGGTCACATTCAACCCAAACATTTTCTGATCTTTGTTAAA
This sequence comes from Tenrec ecaudatus, assembly GCF_050624435.1. Taxonomy (NCBI): domain Eukaryota; kingdom Metazoa; phylum Chordata; class Mammalia; order Afrosoricida; family Tenrecidae; genus Tenrec; species Tenrec ecaudatus. The sequence continues at coordinate 96,796,907 of NC_134536.1, forward strand.
GGAATTGAATCAAAGTGAGTCAGTTTTACCTTATATGGTGAATTCCATAAAACTAAGGATAAAAGTCTGTTAAATATCTGATTACTTGATCTAAACTATTTTAAAATTTGTTCTAAAGTAATCTCAACAAATAAACATATTTGAAACATCCCCTAGTATTCTAACAGTGTTCGTGGTCAGAGTGCCCGTGGCATGAAATGCTCAGAGATACGAAACGGCTTTCTTAAGACCACCTTTCCAGAAATAGTAGAACTAAGATTCAAACCTTCCTTTCACCAGGAAAGACCAAGTGTTTCACCACATAGCATTTTCTGTTATACAAATGAAGTCAACAGGAGGCTCCCAGGGTTTGCTGGAGCCTCCGCCATGCTTGTCTGGAGAGCCTAGCTTGTGATGAATTTATTGTAAACTCTACTGCACTCGACCCACCTTCTCTGTTTCCTTCTTGAAGTTAGGAATTTATGCAAGCTCTTACCCTCGATTTTTCTCTGACGTTGAGAATTAAAGTGAAATAGTTTGCGACTGTAATCCGAGATTTCTACTCTGCTACTCTGTGCCAGCTTAGGAAAGCTGCAGAAAAAAAACCTTCTGCCCATAATTGCCCCAAGTTCCTTCAAAAGTTAAGAGTATAAAACTCAAGGGGGCTATAGGAACAGCAAGAGTGGAGACCAGATGCCCCTTGCCTCCCACATTCTGAGCTAAGCTGGCTGTGGAGAGAGTTGTTCATTGCCAGGCTGGTATATGTGCTTACCCCTTGCCATGCACAATCCTCTTGGTACTGCTTAAACCTGAAATCTTTCAAGCTGTTCTTTTTCCTATAATTTAATGTTCCAATATATTTCACCAAGCACCTGTATTCATCAAGGAATCAGTTTCAACACAGGTAGCTCAGCTACCCACAGTCTAAGGTATCAAGCACTGGAAAACCAGGGTCTAGTCTTGTAAGTCCTGAGAGAAGACAGAGCTGAGGATGGGCCACGTGGCTGTCCTGTCGCCATGGTTCAGGGAGGACAACATCCATTGTTCAACAAGGTACATCACTGTAAATGTTCCTTTCCCAAGACCCTTTCTCTTGTCTTTGTATAAAACTCCTTCCACTCCATTGTTCAAAAGAGATGAGTTCTGAAAATGTCTCCTTACTGATAGATTAAAAAATAAAAAAGGTGTTGCCATCCGGTTGATAAGGACTCATAGTGGTTGCGTAGGACAGAGTGGAACTGTCCATATGGGTTTCGAGATGATTAATCGTTAAAGTCAGATTGATTGGGATTTAAAATAAAACTTTTTCCTTTCCAAAAATTTGCCTGGGAGTGTTTCGGTTATTTACTCTGGTGGCGGGCAGACAAATCAATATTTTGTGTAACACAACTGCATAGAGTGCAGTGTCATTGTTTTTATCTAAAGTAACCGAATCTCAGAAATGTATACTGACTTGCCCAAAGAAGAATAACAAATAGAGACTATAAGTCATATTTCTAGACTTTCCAATCTGGACCTTGTTTTTTTCACATCATTGGATTTGGGGTTTTTCTTGATTCTTCATTCTATGCATTCCGTTTTGAAGGATAAGTATTATGGAGTAATGAGAAGCAAAAGCTTTTGAATTTGATATTTTTGTAGGAAAAATGTGAACCACTCGCTTGAATTGTTAAAGCCGGTGTTTGTGGTTAACTTTCATTTTCCTTCCCCTTTGATAAGGTAATGCAAGGGTCTACTGGTTGCAAACAGGCAGGGCAACCTTAGTGTACCTTTAACTCTATCTCAGCTGCTTTAGGATGCGCCAAAGATGAGCTCTTCGTGTGCGCAGAGCGGCTAGAGGCGTCGCAGATTTTCATGTATTGAGTTCTTGCGATGTGCAGAGCATGCTGCTAAATGCCTGTTCATTGGTTAAATCTTTGCAAGAAACACGTACCATTGACACTGTTATTTCTCTCATTGGACAGATGAGAAATATGAAGCACACAGTGGCCCGAAGTCTCACTCATGGAGTGATCAAAGATTGGTACACAGGCAGGCTGATACCAGATATGGTCCTCTGATTGGAGACGCTCCAATGTCTACTTTTCTATGTGGTCACATGACAGAATTTAAAATGGCCTTGACCGGCCCTGTTAGGAATTGCTGTTTAAGTTCTCGTTGACTTTCCAATGATCAGTCAAATTTAGGCTATAGTTCATAAATAGCAGGCCTCCTGTCCAGACCATGCTGCTTTGTGTGCTGTGGAACTAGTTGTGCATTTATATGTGGCTTCACAAAGGGAACAGTTTAGCATGTTAACAGCCTTAGTCTTTCCTCGCAGGCCCTCAAACACAGTCTGAGGCCATTGTATGGTGTCCAGAACACCTGCTCCTGGTCTTAGTTGCCATAGATCTTAGATGCACCAAATTCTTCATATCTGGGCCAGTAACTTGCCCTGTGACCTCAACTCTCTGATGAGTCCAATTAAATGGTCGGTGTTCATTTGTCCTGTTTTTTTCTTAAGGATAGAAGTAACAACTTCTATGCTACTTAGATATTATTGGATCTTTCTAATGTGTAATTTTACTTAAAAATATATCCCAAACAGTTTCCTGTCACGATGTGATCTTTTGTCACATTCCTTTTAATTACTGTCTAGTTGCAGTGTACAGCTTCACGGCATTAATAAAACGGATCAATTGTCTCTGGGCCTTTTAAAAAACTTTTTTTGGTGAATTAATTAGTGACTTACATTTCAGATGATTTGCATTCAACAATTTGAACTATTTATCAGACCTTCCAGTTGCTTGCCCAGCCCCCATTTTGATTTCTCTTCTCCTTTTTACAGAACACTATCTTCCCTTTCATTCAAGTTCACACCTGTCTACCCTATAGCCTCTTGCTTCACCTAGCCTTTCCCCCTTCTCTGCCACCACTCCAATAGCCATCAACGGTTTTTCTTCTTTTTCTGTAAAAACCCTGTGACATTTTCCTTTTATAAAAAGTAGTCCCAAATGATGTGTCTTTTTGTAATTAACTGTCATTACTCTGTACAATGTTCCCAAGTCCATCCATGCCATGCCATGCTTCAGCGTTTAATCATTTTTCAGTGATGTATAGTACCCCATTGTGGCCATGCACCACAGTTTGCTCATCAAGTCTGTCACGGATGGGCATTTAGATCATTTCTCTCTTCTTGCCATTGTGCACACTGCTGTGATGCACATGGGTATGGATAGATCTGTGCTTGGACTCTTATTTCTTCTGGGTGTATGTCCAGCAGAGGTATTGTGGGGTTATATGCCATTTCCATTCTCTCAGCATTTTTAAAAATCAACACTTTATTATGAATTAGGTGAGTATTTCCAGAGCAACTAATAATTTTTTGTATTTAACAATTTACCAAACCTCCTAATATATTGCCCTGTTTCCATATTATTTTGCCCGTCTCCCTGCTGTGGAATCTTACTGCCCACTGGGGGCAGTGGGAGGAACCAGGGGGTCAGCAAAAGCAGACCTTTATCCTGGATTGTGGGCTATAGGACCAAAGATTTTAATTACCAGGGATGTGGAATAATTCTTTTTTTTTTTCTGAATAGGAAGTAGTGGGCCAAGTAAGTTTGAGTAGCTATGCATGGTTTATAACTTTTCCCCTCACTTACCCCCATCCCTTGTGGCCATGAAAATCTATTGTGCAAAACCAGTTTCCTCTTCTGTGTTTTATAACATTGGTCTCAGGGTTGTCCTTTTTTGACTGTTTGTGCTGCAGTAAACGTGAGTGTGCATGTTTCTGTTCATACTATGGCCTTTATTTCTGTAGAGCATGTCCTGAGTAGAAGGATCACTGAGCCTCACAGTATTTCTATCCTTGTTTGAGGAAGTGCCGTGGGACTCCCCCGTGGTTGTGCTGTTGGATGGTCCCACCTGCAGTGTATGGGCATTCCTCTCTCGCCCCCTTTGTACCCTCTCCAACATTTTCCCAAGTCTTTGCTTTGTTTAATTTCCCTCTCAGCCTTGGAGTGAGGTAGCATCTCAGGGTTGTTTTGATTTGCATCTCTTGAATGACTATTGATCATGAGCATCTCTTCATCTTTTTGTTGGTCACCTGAATGTCTTGGTGAACTGTTCATTTCTTTTATTCTCTAGGCATTTTTGCTACTATTACAAATAACACTATGATAAACATCTTTGAAGCCAACTAGTGTATATTCACACATCTCTATTATTAAAGGTTAATGCCTATAAATAAAGCATATAATTCATAAAATACATTTATTTTTACATTTCTTATTAAATATTGTGATATTGCCCTCTAGAATAAAATTTTGTATTAATTTAAATTCTGCCTATCAAGAGGACTTAATTGCCTGTAACCTCACTAGTACTGGATAATTAAAGTGATTTTTAAATTGTTATTGTTGTTTTTTAAACTTTCAAATATTCTTGTTTCAACAAAGTTAAGGATTTTATTATTTTACATAAACTCTGGTTTAGTGATAATAAACTTGATATGTTTTACTATATTCTAAACTATTCTTTAATTTAAAATGTCATGATAAAATTAATTTCCAGTTATATATATACATGTGTGTGTTCATTGTTGAGTTATATAAAATTTAAATACTTTTCTCATTAAAATTAATCCATTCACTTCTTTCCTTTTGTATCTCTCCCCCTTTACCCTGTCCTATGTTGTCTGGATATATACTTTAAATTATGAGGATAAATTACAATACAATCAATAGTGAGTAGAGTTTCAGAATTTTTTTAGATATAAAAAAAATCTTCTACTACCAAAGGCTATATTGCAGATTCAGCTATGTCAGATTAAGAATAGCTCTCCCTTCCCTAATCATGAAATTAGCCTTTCATTTTTCCATGCAGTAGGTAACCATACCTTTCATCACAAAAACTCTGCCCTTCAATTTGGAAAAGAAGCTATTTAATTAATATCAGCAGCATTCACTCTGTTGAATGAATTAACGCATAAGGGCTTACACTAATATTTAATACTGAACTGAACACCAAGAAGATAACCAAAACTGTGTGGCATATTAGGCTGGTGACAGAGGATGCATATACAGGTTGTGCTTCTGCTGTTTTGCTTATAGACAATTCAATATGGATAGTAATTGTGTCTTCTGAATATGTACACATTGGCCTACTATAATATCTGAACATGGAAAATGGCCATGCGTTTGGTATCATGTCAGGTAATGACTGATAAGGAAAAATAAGTCTTCTTTTATTTTTAGATTCACATCAGTCTTTATTCTGGATATAATATTTTTTTAAGTAAGAAGTTAAATGAATGAGAGACTGATTCTCCAGATGAGCTTCCTAACCTTGGCATTGGTTAGAAGTTTGGGTGACTATGAAGTAGGTTTGTGTACTTCAAGGCAGATGACTTGGGGTGAACCCAGAGATTGAGGTCACTAGGCTTGATTAAATTGCTTATTGATTTTTAAAATGATTATAGAGGAAATAATTAAATTTAAACCATATCTGTCATCTAACACTTGATTTCTTTTAAAGTTTAGGATTAGTATTGTTCTCTTCTAAGATTATTTCCTCAAAATAAAGCTCAACACATGGGATTTAGTGATCAAAAAGAATGCATATTCCCCACTCACCCACCATATTCCCAATAGTTGAGGAAAGTCTTAAGGATGGGCTCAGCTCTCCCTCGCTATAACTGTTACTGCGTAATGTGTACTTGCAGTTACGGAGACTGAGAGCTACAGAATTGAAGCACTTTCCCAATGTTGATGGGATAAACAACTTTGGTAACGAAAAAAATAAGGTAAAATGTGCTGTGCGATTTAAACTATAAATACTTGTTTGTATGTAGCATTAACTACTTCTATAGTGAAACATTGATCAGTTTTATTATTCTCATTGACATGATTGTAGTTCTAATGCAAAAGCAGTTGAACTATTACTAAAACCGTTATATATGCAACTAAAATAATTATACCTGTATACATGAGTACTAGTAGTATTTATTTGAAATGCTATTTGAAAATAGTAGAATGTTTAGAAATACATCCTTGACGATTCATTTAGTTGAAATTTATTGAGAATATTCTACAAAGAATATTCTTTTAATACATGTTATGAAGAAAATAAAAAGTCATAAAAATCAGTCTCCTCAAATAAATTACTGTATGAGGGAGGGGGCTTCAAACAGTTCATGAAAAATGGAATTCGAAGATAATAGAAATTTTCCACAAACTTTTTGAAGCTTCCTCACATAACTAACAAGAACATACTTTTTTAAAAGTTGACATAACTGACTACTGTTATTACAGGTTTAACTATTAATAAATGTAAACAGACATGTTTCTATTTGAACTTAAATGTGTTGATGAGGTGTTGACTAGAGGGACAAAATGAATTAGAATTAGCAAAGTGTCAAGAATGGAAGAATGATTAGAAATGGTAAGCTGGCACTTGAGTTTAAGGAGAAATAAGTCGTGTCTTGGTAAAGATGAGAGAAGTTGATATTTTAATTGGAGCACCAGTGTATTTAAAGACAGGAAGTTTGCTGAAAGAAGGTTACTTTGTAAGGAGCTGTGGAGATAGTTTCCTGATTGAGAGAGACAGAGATTGGAAAAGCATTCCCTGAGAAGCTGGAACGTTGAGGGAGGGCTGAGTTAGTACGATCCTCCCATAGCCTTGACAAAGAACTCAAGAGCAGGCGTCCAAGAGTTTGTGGGGAAATGCAATTTAAAAGATAATGGAATTTTCCACAAACATCTTGGCAGTCCATGTTATTATAATGATTGAAAGGTTAACACATTTTTTACCTTTGGTAATTGAGGGAGAGAATGGGAGAAAAGTTTGGAGTTAAAAGATCTCAGAGTTCACTTTTGAGGGAAAAGAAGCAGATAGTTTTGTATGGAGACAAATATATTTGAAGGTTTTTGATTCTTGATTGATAGTAAAAGATTTACATATTCAGACATAAATATAAATTACAAGTATTCATACACATACATAAACATCCATACTATGTATGTATATATACACACACCTATAATTCCTGTAAGAAGTAAAATCATAGCATTCAATTCCTAACTTCAGCTATGTAAAAAAATTCCATTTTTCTTCCAGAGTCAACAGAAAGAAAAAAAAAACTGTCCTTTAGAACTAGCTCTTTGAATTTGGGTTTTTACTCTCTTAAACTGGGTGAAAATATATTTTTGCTTGTTACAGCCAAAATATATCATCCTTTAAACTGCTAATTTCATCTGAGCACAATATATAGCTTTGGTAATTGACTATAGACATTGCCAGAACTCCAAACTCACACCCATCGAGTTGATTCAAACTCATAGTAGCCCTCTAGGACAGGATCGAACTGCCACTGTGAGTTTTTGAGACGCTAACTCTTCATGGGACCAGAAAGCCTCTACTTTCTCCCATGGAGCTGCTGGTGATTTCCAATGGCTAACCCTGCGGCTAGCTGCCCAGTGCATAACCAGACATTAGGCATGAACAGATCCGTCTGGGAAGAAGTATAGTCAGAATGATCCTGAAGAAAAAACAGCAAGACTTTGTCTCAGTCACATTGGACACGCTATCAGAAAGGACTCGTCAATGGAGGACAAAAGGGGCTCAGTAAATCTGAAGACAACCCTCGACAAAAATGGATTGACATAGTAGCTGCAACAATGGGTCCAAACAACACAGCAATAGAATTTTTATGTTTGATATTTATGTTTTAATAAAAGTTTCTCTGCTTTTGTAGCAGTTCTTTTTGACTCAGCACCTTGTATCATAAGTTTTAATGATGGTTCAATACTGAGCAGTATTTCAATCTCTTGTGCATGGTCACTATTAGTTAGAACCAATTTCATGGCCCCTATAAAGAACAACACATCAGCTATATTAAATCCACCTCCCTCCCATAGCAATGCATATGTAAAGAAGTGCTGGTGACTTAAGGAGTTACCTATTGGTCTGATAATTGCAAGACCTCTCATTTGAATCCACCAGGCACCCTGAAAGAAAATGACGAGGCTTTGATCTTCTGTAAAGATTTACAATTTCAGAAACCCACAGGGCCAGTTCTACTCTATTCTATAGGATCCCTGTGACTCGGTTTTGCCTCAATGGCAGCAAGTTTGATTTTCAAGCTTGGAAGTACATTGGAAAAGATCATTTAATTTAGACCATCTAGTTTGCACAAAAGGCATGCTCTTATTTTACTTTATTCTGTATATCTGCAGAATCATCTGAGCTCTGATGTTATCCATGACTTGGTATATTTGAATGATGGTGTAATGGTTAAACTATTGGCAATGTGAAAGGCTGGCAGCTTGAACCCACCAACAGCTTTGTGGGGGGAAGACTGCATAAAAAGCAAATCTTAGGAGACCCCATGGGACAGTTCTACTTTCTCATATACAATTATTACAAGTTCGAATCTACTCAACATCTCATGACAACAGGGCTTCAACTATATCTACAAAGAAGCACATCTGTATATCTGCAGAATCTGTATATATGAAGCGAAATAATAAAACCCAGGTATCTAAATACTTGGGGAACTTGATTGAAAGTATGTGAACCGCCAGAAAAACAGACATTTGTCTTGGAAGAAGCATAGTCAGAATACTCCTTAGAAGCAAGGATGGCAAGATTTCATCTCATGCACTTTGTAGCCCTCGGGAGAGACATCATGCTCGGTAAAGTGGGGCAGTAAGAAGAGGCAGACCTTCGCCAGATAGCCTGGCACAGTGGCTGCAACAAGGCCCAAGCGTGTCAGCAATTCTGAGGATGGAGCAGGATGAGCAGTGTTTCTTTCTGTTGCACTTTGAGTGCACCTGAAACAACAACATTAACTACAGCGTTTGAACACTCATAGCATCCTCCTGATGAAGAAACCATAAAAAATGCAGAATCGTGACAATAAATTTGCAACAAAATTAAGAGACATGAAATGGCTGTGGAAACATCTGTTCAAACTTTAAAAACATAAAATAGTTTGATCCTTCCTTTTCTATCCCCTCATATTATTTGTTCATCATCCCACAGTTTTAAGTCTGAAGGAAACAATTTTCCTAAATGAATTAAACTTCATTTTTTAAACTTCCCTTAAAAGCATGTTACATAAAAAATACAAGTTTAAGAAAGTAGCACAATGAAATTGTTTTAAACATCTTATTGAATCGAGAAGGGGGGAAACATCTTCAGAGCTTCATAATTGGCTCTAAATAAGGTCTTGTTCTTGGTCACAGATAAGGCATATATACATTTATAAACAAAGCTTATATTTTATGAACTAATTTAAATTTTATAAACAAAATTTAATAAGCAAAATAATCATTTTTGTTCAATTATAGTAAGGTTTACACTTCATTCAAGAATAGTATTGAGCTCCTGTTGTGTACTAGGAAATGTTAGAAGCTATATGTAAATGATAAATTATACAGATTTCCTAATTTTAAGAAACTTAATATTTAACAAGTTATCTATATTTATATAAATTATATATTTTTCAAATATTAAAAAATATGAGAGATCATTTAAAATGATATAAAATGGCTAACAAAATATCAGAAAGTATATAAAAATCATACCCATTTGGCAAGTCCAAAGTGACATCCTAGTCCTTCAGACATTAGTTAAGTTTCGAAGGCACACAGATTGTGTGAGGGTCTCTGGGTGGCACAATGATTAAGAAACCTCTAGGAGCCAAAATTTGGGGGGCTCCAATTCACTGCGAGGCACTCAGGAGACAGGCCTGGAGATGCACTCTGAACTGTACCGTCCTTGAAAACTTGATGTACCGTCCTTGATGCACCTTGAAAACTTGATGTATCGTCCTTGATGTTCAGATGGATTGGGTTTGGCTCCATGGCCACTAACACTACATTGTTTCTTGAAGGAATATTGAATTTTGCCAAGTTGAAAGGGACCCTGGTTTTCACCAAGGTCAATGAACAGTCAAACAAAGGGGATAAGATTTCACTCTATCAACAATAAATGAAACATTATATCTTGAAAATATAAAAGCCATGAGCTACTTGAAAAAAAACCAAACAAACCAACAACACAAGACTATGGCTTCTTAAATGATAGAAAACTCAATATATTATTGATGAATTAAAAGGTGATACAGGTTTATGTCAGTTAAATTAGAGTTATAGGAGCAAATGATGAAAGCTATTTTTTATTAATCATTTTATTAGGGCTCATAAAATTCTTATCACAGTCTACACATCCATCCATTTTAGCAAGCGCATTTGCACATTTGTTGCCCTCATCATTCTTAAAACATTTTCTTTCTCCTTGAGCACTTGATATCAGCTCATTTCCCCCTCCCTCCCTGCTCTCCACTCCCTTATGAACCCTTGATACTTTATAAATTATGATTATTTTGTCATATCTTACACTTTCCGATGTCTTCCTTCATCCACTTTTCTGTGTCCATCCCCCCAGGTAGGAGGTTATATGTAGATCCTTGTAATTGGCTACCCCTTTCTACCCCACCTTCCCTCCATTCTCCCAGCATCACCATTCACACCACTGGTCCTGATGGGATCATCTGTCCTGGATTCCCTGTGTTCTAGTTCCTATCTGAACCAGTGTACATCCTCTGGTCTAGCCAGATTGGTAAGGTAGAATTGGGATCATGATAGTCAGGTGGGGAGAAAGCATTTAAGAACTAGAGGAAAGTTGTATGTTTCATCGCTGCTACCCTTCACCCTGACTGGCTCTTCTCCTCCCTGCGACCCTTCAGTAAGGGTGTGTCCAGTTGTCTACAGATGGCCTTTGGATCTCCACTCTGCACTCACCCTCATTTACAAAGATATGATTTTTTTGTTCTTTGATGCCTGATACCTGATCCCTTCGACACCTAGTAGTCACACAGGTGGGTGTGCTTTTCCCATGTGGGTTTTGCTGCTTCTGAGATAGATGGCCACTTGTTTATCTTCAAGCCGTTAAGATCCCAGATGCTATCTCTTTTGATAGCTGGGCACCATCAGCTTTCTTCACCACATTTGCTTGAAAGCTATTATTAAAAGCCTATGTCTTTCTGTATGGATTCTTGAACTATGAATTATCATGTAACCTGATGTAGTGAATTTCATTTGACTAAGATTCTGTTTAAGAAAAGAAATTTATTTCCAGGAAATGGTTCACACTGTTTTAGATGCCGATAAATCCAGTCAGGCTTCAAGTCCGCAGGTCAGATATTAACCTGAGGACTCAGTGCTAAATCATTGATCAACCTGACTCAGCCAACATACCTATCACAGATGCCATAGCCGTGGCCTGCAATAGCTGATAGATAGTACAGTTTTTAATTTTATAAGCCCTTCATGACTATAATGCTTTTATATTCTCATAAGATTTTATTTGTTTAAAGTTTTCAAAAATAAATTACTTCAATTTCAATGAACAATTTACAAAATTATATAAAAATAGTGGTCTAGATAAGGCTTTTGTGCCTTCTGAATTAGAGAAAGTTATAAATGTTGTTAAAACAATTTTCATTTTCAGAGTTACAATAAGGTAGCCTTTTAATGATCACTTTATATACAGAAAGACATTAATTAGTAATTAAATTTCTAGTGCTGCACTGGCAGTTTTCTTCACTATATAAAAATGTTCTCCTGTGTTTGGGCCCAAAACAAAGATAACAATTGTCCAACTGAATTGATCTAAAGGAATAATTAAAAAAGAACAAGCAAAGCAGTCTTCGAGGGTGGTTTTGGCTCTCAAAATCATCTGACTCCGTAAAGCTAAATGGAAAGTGATCTCTATTTTACTCCAAATACAATCATGTAGTAAAGAGAGAACTTCCAAAGAGAAGGAGGGGAAAGGAGGAAAGCAACCTGCACAACAGAAGCTTCCAAAGAGTCCTAGGTTGCCTCCAGTTACACCTTTTACATTGTTAGCGACAGGAACTCCTCTCTGGGTACATGAGATTTAAATGTTACTTTTTAAAATCTCTTCCAATGAGGTTCATCCAATTCCATTTCATTAAACACAAGGAAACCATCAAGAGTTTGCCTGCATTTATTGAACTGATCTCATATCCTAACAAGCAGGCTGGTAACCTTGAATTCGAAAATTACTACATTAAGCATACCTGGGGCCGTGTGCGAGTCTGGGTAAACTAGGGAAACAAATCCACAGAAACTCTTATGTACAAGAGAGAGTTTTATATTAAAGGTAAGTGTACATTAAGAAAGCATCCCAAACCAGTGCTGTCCAAGCCCATAAATCCAACATTGGCCCATAAGTTCAACACCAATCTATGAAGTCCTCCTCAATTTCACAAAACACACACAATGACGCCAACTGCAGGAGGAAAGCTGAGTCAGTGAGTGTGTAAGGATCTCATCACTGGCAGGGGTCTCCACGTGGCTGCTTCAGCACCCAGGGCTGCATCAGGGTAGGTCCATGTGGCTTCTCCTCAGGGATGTCTCGCGGGCTGAAGCAGAGAACAGGCTAAGGCACCTTGGTTCGACCATCAGACAGCAAGAGACCCGGGAACTAGAAAGGCAGGCTCACCGAGCCATTTATCTCTCTGCCCTTCAGTTAATCCCACGTGTGTTTAATGGCCAGGTTGGCACAATAAACCTTAACTCTCTTAGGCCTTGACTATCACTTAGTGCTCCAGAGTACAAAGTATAAACTATTTGTGCATTTCACCAAGATCACCAGGGTAAATCCATGGAATTCTCCTTGCCTTAGGGCATCATTGCCCACAGTGAGGAAGGGCCCAGATAGGAAACATTAGAGGTTAGGAGGCCAGTACCTTCTTTGGAAAACCTTAGCTAAGATGTGAGTGGAAAAATAAAAATTGTGTGATGAGTGGAGTATTAATGTATATCTAACGAAGAAAGAACTGAAGAACTGTCTTGAATAAGATTTTGTGTCTGAGGAGCAGCCAAAGAGTTTAACCCGTGGGAAGCGAGTTTATTCCAAAGGGAATAGAGTGTGTAGCTGTAGACGGTATCACTGGGTTTCCTAATTATTGTCCCTAGGAACACTTGATGTCTAAATTTAGACGCTAAAGTTGAAGTTCAATATATTGCGATTCAGCATCTTCTACTAATTAAAGTGCTTTATATAATTTTGTCACAAGACTTCTTGTTGAATGGAGAAACTTTAGAAAAGTAGAACGATTTTTACACAGTAACTTTCCAACAATCTGGGCAAAATGAGTTATCTGAGATATTCATAAAAGTCTGCATAGATTTTTGTGTCTAATGGGGTCTTACTCAGGGTACTGTACGTGATTACTTCCATGTTTAGCAATCTCCCTCTGGATTCCTCTCTGGCATGGAGGCAATGTTGGGGCCTGAGTGCAGCTTACTGCAGGGAGGAGTGGCATAAGGTGATATGGTTGTTAGAGGACGGATATACAGTCAATTCTCATGAGCTTTATTTTATCTTGAGGATACTCTTGGATTATTAGGCCATAAATATTGAGAGGATGCTGTTGACCATATTGGCACCTAGGGAGCATGGGTAATGCAGATGTCCTCTGGGGGAGGGTCAGAAAACTTATCTCCAAAGGCTAACAAAAATACTTGTTGTTTGTGGATGTACAGATTTTGTGTTAATTACCCAGTGCCGATGTTGTCCAAAGAAGTTATTGGCAACAAATGGGCATACTTGTGTTCAAATAAAGCTTTGCACAAATAGGCAGTGGGCAGTTTGGGGCAAAGTTTAGCAGTTCCTGCCCTAGACAATAATTTAGCAGAGTTAAAGTGTTTCTGCCGACCTTTGTTTTCTTTTTAATGGTGAAGAAGGGCTCTCTTGGGTTTTTAAGAGACCCTCTTTTTCTTTGAAGAGCCCTGAACTTCTGTTTCTGGGGCTGAAATTTGGCAAGGAACATTAGTGATGCTTGCACACGTGGTTGATGCAAATGGTCTTACTAAATTGTTCAAATGAAACATGTGTATGTAAAAGGAAAATGGTATATTATGAGTATCTTTACAAACAGTTAAAAATAAAAGATGTCCCATTGACTGGAGAGCACCAGACACAATATCCTCAAGTCATTCTGGAGTTGTACGGACAAGAAGTAAGCAGAGTTACGGGAAAATTTCAAAATCCTTCATGTGAAGTTCCACATGTATGCTAGATATTACATACAGCTGTGTTAAAACAGTTGCTTGAGAGAAAAACAAATTTCTCTTTTTCTTTTGGAGCCACCTCATTCCCTCCTTGCCACCATTCCATTTCTCCTCCAGACCAGAATGGTGCTCTCTGTAGCTAGTACATTCTCTAGTGGCTACTGGTCTCTTGGTCTTTCAGACCCTTCTGTACTTTATTGTGCCTTAACAATTTAATATTCAAAGGACAAATATGCAGTCCAGATAAGTGAAGGGAAGCTAGGGGAATAAAGCTAAGTGAACACAGCCAAAATTAGCGGTGCTCCCTGCCAGCTCTCTCTCCATGACTGCATCTACCTCCTTAAAACTTCACTATGTTGCCCTTGTGAGATCAACAGCGACAAAACTGCCACAACCCAATCTGCACAAATATTGAGTGTGATTTGACTCAGCCTTGGAGCGTGTGATTAGGACTTTCAGAGTCGCAGCAGAGAAATCATAGTCTTCTCATATATTTTCTTTCTTTCTTTTCTTCTAATATATTTTCTTTTTCTGTGGCAGTTACATAGTTTCATGTCAACTTGATGATATATAGAAGTGTAGGGGTGGGGTTTTGCCTGTGAATAAGGTCACAGACTGACTCCTTGTGTCCGTGGCCTTCTCAGAAGGAGGGCTCTGGGAACCTCCCCTCTCTCTCTGCCTTCACTTCCTGCTGGAGAGCCTGGTTGCTGCCAGAGCCCCGGAGATGTCCACCACCAACATTGGATTTACAAGACTTTGCACTCAGAGGCCTGTGAGCTACCTGCATACTGCATCATTGCATGTGCCCAGTGTGAGTCTGAAGAGGGACGTGTGGACTTTAATTGGACTAGGCTGGGGTATTACGTTGATATATAATTATCTCTTGATATAAAGCTCTTTCTTACATATATCTGGGTGTCACTGGATTTGTTTTTTGACTCAACGTGGCCTAACACATCTTCTTTCAGTTATCCAGGTAACCTGATTATGCAGAGAATCCCTCAACTTCTACTTTAGCCATACCTCGAATTGTAAAAAACAGTTCTATAAAAGCCTTTTCTGAACCCCTTTCTCAACTTCTAGAGAGCAGAAGCATACATTGGAGATAAGATAGAAGGTATTGCAGAGACAGTGCTAGAACTTATAGTTTATGGGCATTCCTGAATATTCCAGTTGAATTTATTTACTGAGGGAAATGTATGGTACAGATGATGTGGGCATGCGTCACACTGAAGGATCCATTCCGTGCGCAGCAAGATTTGCCCAGAGGACAGCCTCTGGCACCACGCTGCTCTGCTTAATAACTGTCTTCATTTCTTTGGTTGTAAGATAGGGATGTCCATTATCTCACTGGATTGTGGTGAGACAATATAAAGCACTTGGAATAACCTCTGATAGATCGTGAGTTTTCAGTGACTATTTTGAAAACCTAGAGTTGTTGGATACGTCTGCATTGAGGAGAATAGGAGAGGAAGCATGCATTCTCCTGGCTTTGGATTATGCTGGTTTCCCTCTTGTGGATTAGTGAAAATGAAATAATCCACAACTATCATTCATATTGCACATGCCTTCATGTCCTCCCTTCTGCCATCATCGGAAGAAAGTTCCTTGACTGTTTTATGAGCTTCGTATTATCCGAAGAAGGCAGTGGCTGGAGCACACGTTTTGAATTGTGACTCCATCATCAACTGCTTCTCCCATAAAGCAGAAAGCGGCTTTCTTCTCAGAGGCAGAAATTGCCTCTGAGCTTCAGTTTTATCAAGGGCATGCTTAGATTATCACAAGGTGCAGTATACACAGCAGTGTATTCTGGCAGGCTTTCAAGAAATTAAGAATACTTTTTGAGTCCCGGGGTGACACAAATGATTCAGTGCTCAGCTACTTGCCAAAAGGTGGTGTTTTGAACACATGCAGATGTTGTGAAGAAGGGAAGCACCGAGATGTACATCTGAAAGGCCACATGCATGCAAACTCTGTGGAGCAGTTCTTACTGTCACAAGGGGGCTCTCCATTTGTTGGGGTCAATTTAATGACAAGCAGGAAACTCAACGACTGTTTTGTTATATGATTATTTTGGTTAAACGCTGTCCTTGGTGTCAAGCTTGCACAAAGACACTGTGGGTTAGTAGTGTGTGAGTCAGAAATCTAAACGTGGATCTACTTCAGCCAAGACCTGTGTTGTTGGCTTTTAAGGAGGCCTGGTAGCACAGTTGGGGAAGTATTGGTCTGTTAACTCACCAGTTGGCAGTGAAATTCACAGGCTCTTCGGTGGGTGAAAGAGGAGTTATGTGCTTCTGTAAAGATTTACCTCCTTGGGAACCCTTTACAGGTCAATGCAATACACGGCACGGTGGAGGGCCTATCTGACCTCCTCTGCTTCCTTGTTGACACTAGGCTGCAGTCAACAACCCCCTAGGGTCCATTCTTCTTTATTTATTCTGACACCAACCACTCATCCGTGCTCCTTTACTTCGATATTATGTTAGCTAATCCACTGCAAAGGCCACACAACATTCACAGACAATGCTGGCAATTAAGAGGGTCCATTAGGGAAATTATGAGTCAGAGTTAAGTCAGACTTAAAGGAAGAGTGGGTTCTGTTGTAGTTTTGTTTGCTTGTTTATTGGGGAAGTTAATAGGTTACCATAAATCAGGATCCGCAAACAGTCAGGATACAGACCTTTGTCTCCTCAGCCAGTTGCCAAATCTTTCTATGGTTCTTAGCTTCTCAGTTCAGTGGTCCCTTGAGCCCTGCCTCTAGGGGCCAGGAAGCAAGCTTGGTAGTCACTTGGTCCCACAGTTCCGTAGTCTCCTGCCGTGATATGGGTTAGGACCTACAGGGACCCTATGCCCAACAGAAGAAAACATGGCATGGCCCCACCCTTCCTTACAATTGCTCCTGTGCCTGAGCCCATTGGTGCAGCCCCTGTGTCAAACTCTCTCCTTGAGAGCTGTCCTCTCTGCCACTGTCCCTGTTCCTCCACTTTGCTGAGAAGCATGTCCTTCTCCAGGGACTGTTCTTTCCTGACCATATGTCCAAGGATGTTATAGAAGCCTTGCCATCCTTGCCTCGAAGGGCCACTCTGGCTGTACATCTTCCAAGATAGATGGGTTTGTCCTGGTAGCAGTCATGGTCTTTCCGTCTTCTTCTCCAGCACCACAGTTCAAATAAAATGAATTCTTCTATGGTCTTCATTATTAAGAGTTCAATTTTCACATGCAGATAAGGCACTGGAAAATATGGCTGGATCAGGCTCAACTCAATCGTCAAAGTAGGGTCCTTGCTTTTCAATTCTCTACGGAGGTCTCGTGCAGCAGACTTACTTAAGGCAACACATCTTTGAATGTTTGGTCTGCGACTTCCATGAGCATTGACTGTGGGCCCAAGCAAGACAACCAGCCTTGACAACTCAAAAGCAGTAGTTTCAGCCAAGAACTCCCCGTGGGACTCCAAGAAACTGACCCCCCTTTTTCTGTACATGTCTTTGCTCTCTGAGCTAATGAGCCATATACAGCAAATTAATTTAAGATTCCTCTCAGCCTTGATTTTTATTTGATGGGAATTGGGGAGCATGATGTCCTTGCTGAACATAGGAGAGACAGAATAGAATGGTCTTCCTTTCAACACGCCAGTCAGACAAAGCGGGGCTTGGATTCCAGACTTGTCAAGGTTTCTCTCTTCTGGGGAAAGATGCCGAGCTAAGAGCAATTGTTCAGTCTTTAATAAGTTCAAATTTTTCATCTTGTTCTCTCCCCCATCAAGCTGTTTTCCATGTAGATTTACTATTGACTTGCTAAATACGAATAAAACCTGGCTCCAAATGCTCAAAGGACTCTATATACTAATTACACACTAATTGATATGTCAACCCACTTCTGAAACCACAGTTGCCTTTAAGGTGGGAGGTAGCTAATGTAAAGAGTGCCCAGCATCACAAAGTAGCGTAATATCTTGGCTCACACCATGAAGACTACCTTTTCCAATTCAGAGGTTGACAGAAACAATTAATAGCAAATTGAATTTTGCCTGGGGTGAAAGTGCGAAGTTTCGAAGAGAGCAGTAGCTGAGATATTTTGCGAGTTTATAGTGTAGCCTTAGGTTGTTCTTGAATATTAGCTACAATTTCTGAACCTGTGGTATTTGAGATCTGTAAACTTGGCATATTAAGGTTCATTTAGCAAGCTTATGTAAAATAAATCTATTCTGACTCATAGCCATTCAATAGAAGAGACTAGAACTGCCTCTGGGGATTCCAAAGACCATAACTGTTTACAGGAGTAGAAAGTCATATTTCTCCCTTTCCTCGTTTAAAATAAAATTAGATAATCGTATTAAAAATGATCTTTTCTGAAAGTTTCTAGTTGTATTAATTCTACAGTACAAACTATAGCTTATAGACATGTTGTTTTCATTAAGTTCTCACTCAGGGATCCTGTGCATTAATTATATGACCAAATACTTCTGGTCCTGGACCAGCCTCCCATTCTTATGTTTGAGCCCATGGCTGCAGCCACTGTGTCAAACCATCTCTTTGAGAGTCTTTCTGCTTGTCACTGGTCCTCTCTCCAGAGACTAGGGCCCTGATAACATGGCCAAAATATTTGAGATGAAGTCTTGCCATCATTGCTTTTAAGGGGCATTTTTGCTCCACTTCTTCCAAGATTTGTTTGTGCATCTGATGATAGTCCATGATACTTTCAATGTTTTTCACCAATCCCACAATCCAAATGCATCAACTCTTCTCTAATCTTCTCTGTGCTTTACTCAGCTTTCTCAAGCATACACGGCAATTGAAAACCACATGGTTTGGGTAAGGCACATCCTAGTCCTTAACATGACATTCTTACTCTTTTACACTTTAAAAAGATCTTGTGCAGCAAATTTGCTCAGTGAAACATGTCATTTGATTTCTGACTGAATATGTCCTGTGCTTTCTTGACCACTGCTTCCATGAGCACTGATTGTGAATCCAAGAAAAATGAAATCATCAACAATTTTAGTCTTTTCTTTATTCATCATGATTCTGGTCCAATTATGAGAACTTTGAGTTCTTGATAAGGACTTGGGTTCCAAACTGAAGGCTGGAGTCTGGCTTTTGTCAGCAAGTGCTTTTGTCAGCAAAGTAGAAAGTTCTCCCTTTATACCACAGGCTGTTAACGAGTCATTCTCTAATGTTAATCCTGCATGCTTCATCTAGTAGAGTTTCTTGGGCTGCTTGCTTAGCATACAGATCGAATAAGGATGGTGAAGGGATACAAGTCTAACACACATCTTTCCTGATTTTAAACCACACTGTTTCTTTGTTCTGATTTAACAACTGTCTCTTGGTCTATGTACGAGTTTCTCAGCATAATTGCATGCTCTGGAATTCCTACTTTTCTCAAGGTAATCTGTAGTCTGATGTGATTGACAGAGTCAACTCACATTACATAGTCAATGAAGCACAAGTAAATATCTTTCTGGTATTCTCTGCTTTCAGCCAAGGTTTGTCTGACATTAGCAATGGTACCCCTCATTCCACGACCTCTTCTGAATCAACTTGAATTTATGGCAGCTCCCTGTCAATGTATTACTGCAACTGTCTCAGATTTAGCTTTTGCAAAATTTTACTTGCATGTGATATCAATGATATTGTTCTATAACTTGGATGTTTTGTTGGGTCACCTTTCTTTGGAATGAGCACCCATATGGATCTCTTCCAGGCAATTGGCCAGGTAGCTGTCTTCCAGATCTCTTGGCATGGATGCCTGAGTGTTTCCAGTGCTTCCTTTTCTCATTCAACTATTTCTATTGTTATTCCATCAGTTCCTGGAACCCTGTTTTCAGCTAATGCTTTCAGTGCATTTGAATTTGCTCCTTCAATACCATTAGTTCTAACTCAAACACAAAGACTGAAAATCAACCAATTCTTTCTGGTGCAGTGGCTGTGCACGCTTTCTTCCTTCTTTTGCTGCTTCTTGCACCATTCAATATTTTGCTCACACAAATAAAACAAAGGAAAAGAAATAGACTGATGCAGAAAAGGCAGATGAAAATACTAAACAATCAAGAATGAGAAGACAAATTCCTCAGCATAATAAAAGGCATAATTAAAATTTCAACTGATTCAACTCCATGTGATGTTACCCAGACTGCCATGCGGCTGACACTTTAATTTGAATTCAGGGTGTTCAATAGTTCAAGAGGACACGACAGTCTTCTTTCATCTGAAAAATCTCGCAGCGCAGTGAATTACTTAATGACTCTTCTAGCCATAACCTTCACTGCTCCCATGACAAGATGTCCGTTTTCTGGATGGGTTTGGGTAAGAAGGTGAGAGAAGACACTATTGGATTTTATTAAGTGATTGATACTATTGGATTTTACGATTGAAACTGAGTTTACAAGGTTAAGGTGCATTCAGATGCACCAATTCAGCCTCCCATGGATTTAATTCTACTCCTTTGTTCTTTCAATGTGTTATCTATTTCTTAAATATTAGTATTAATCTTCTGGACTTCTATTTTTTATTGCTTCTAATTTTTCACTTAATTTATCAGGTCTTGTAGTGTTTTTCTGAGTTCTTTAAAGGTTTCTTTCTTTCTTTCTCTCTTTCTTTTGTGTTTCCCTTGCTTTTGCTGGCAGCTTTCTTGATCTATATTTATTTATAAGATCATTTTATTGTGGGCTTTTACAGCTCATAACAGTCATATTTGTACATATGTTGCCATGATTCTTTTCTGAACATTTAGATTCTATTTGAGCCCCTGATATCAGCTCCTCTTTCACCTTCCCTCCCTCTCCCACCCTCATGACCCCTTGATAAATTATAAATTATTATTCTTATTTTCATATCTTACATCTATTGCTGTCTCCCTTACCCTGTGGTTTCTTTCCCTCTTCTCTTCCCACTTCCCCGCTACCCTCTTGGTATTGCTAATCCCATTTCTGTTCCTGATAGGCTTATCTGACCTGTATTCTGTATGCTCTGAGCTCTTTTTGATTGTTTGTTTGTTTTGGGTCTTCTGATGCTTGTTACCTGATCCCATCAATACATCATGATCACATTGGCTGGTGTGTTTCTTCCATGTGGACTTGTTGCTTCAACTTCAAGTCTTTAAGATCCCAGACATTATATCTTTTGATAGCCAGGCACCATCAGCTTTGTTCACCACATTTGCTTGTCTTCATCGATGATGCCAGGAGGGTGAGCATCTCAGAATGCCAGGTTGTTAGAACAAAGTGTTCCTGTGTTGAGGCAGGCCTTGAACAGAGGCCTGAAGTCTGTCCACTTCCTCAATATATTGCCATGTAAATACAAGTATTGTTTTTATAATATTGAAGCGTCCTTGTAAACCTGGTATGAATTCCATTTTGTTATTGTATTGCCAACATATATGTAAATTTGGCATTTTATGTTTTTTGATTCCATGGCTAGGATTTTGGGGGGAATTTTTGTATTTATGTTCATGAAAGATATTGATGTGTAATTATTTTAGTGATGTGTCTGCATGGCTTTAGTATCAGAGCTATGCTTATTAAAATATATATTTGGGGTTTTCCCAGTCCTATATATTCTAGGATACTTTGCATAGAATTGGCACCAGCTCTTCTGTGAGTATTTGGTAGAGTTCACCAGTGAAGCTATCAGACTCTGTTTTCTTTTGTTGGAAGTTTTTAAATGATCTGATCAATTTTTCCTTTGGATGTAGATCTGTCTACATTTTTTATGTCCGTCCTTGTTAGTTAAGGTAGGTCATGTGTTTCTATAAATTTGTTAATTTCTTCTAATTTTGAAATTTTGAGTATAATTTTCCAAGTGTTCTGTTATTTCCTTTTGTTTCAATTGGTTCTTTTGTGACATTGCCCATTGCATTTCTTATGTGTGTTATATTTACCATCATCTTTTCTTTTTTGCATTTGTTGCCATCATACTTTTATTTTTTAAAAATAAGACCAGGTCTTCCATCAGCATCTTGCAAGGCTGATAGAAGCATCTTGAAAGGAAGATCAGAGCAGGTCTTCTCTCAGCACCTGTGAAGGGCGACCAGGGATATCTTGCAAGGCAGATCAGGGCAGTTCTTCTCTGGAAACGTGCAGGGAAGAGCTGCAGCAACTTGCAAGGAAGATCATGGCAGGTCTTCTATCAGCATTAAAAGGCAGAGCAGGGAAGATCAGAGTGGGCCTTCTCTCGGCACCATTAAGAAATACCAGCAACATCTTGAAAGAGAGTTCAGAGCAGGTTCTCCCAACATCTTGCAAGGAAGATTAGCGACCTCTTACTAGAAACACCATAGTAGGTCTTCTCTCACCATCTTGCATGGCAGATTGACGGCATCTTTCAAGGAAGATCTGGGCAGGTCTTCTCCCAGCACCTTTTCAATTCACAGTTGTAGGGGCTGTCAAAGCTCAGATATCAGTCTGGACCACTCTCTTGACTCAGGTAGGTGAGTGTCAGAGGAATCCAAGATGGGCACGTGGGATAGTAGGCTGCTTCCTCCCAGGCTATGCAGAAGGATGAATTCAAGTTATGTAAGAAATATGGCAAGATGCTGTCTCAAGTCTGGAGATCCACAAGTCTGGTGAAGTCCCGAACCTGGCCAAAAGCTGCACCTCCATCATCTTTTCTTTTGTGAGATTTGCCAGTTGTTTGTCAAATTTGTTAATCCTTTCAAAAACTTACCTTTCTGTCTTGTTGATTCTTTCAATTGTTTACTCTTTTATTTATTTCACTCTAATCTTTGTTTTTATTTTCCTCTGGTGAGTATAGACTTAGTTTGTCACTTTCCCCCCAATTGTTGGGTTGAGGTGATGATTTGGGGTCTTTTAAATTTTTTGTTATGTAAGTTTGTTGTTATAAATTGCCCTCTGAACATATATTGCACTTACAGGGTCTTTAAAGTCTTGATATGATATGTCTCCATTCTCATTTGATAAAGAATTTCTTGTTTTATTTTTTTTTAATTCTGCTACTATCCAGATGTTTTAAAGTATACTGTATTCAATTTCCCTGTATTTGATTTCCTCCTGATCTTCCAATTGCTGATTTCTAATTTAATAGCATTGTGATCTGAGGAGGTGCTATGTAATATTTTGTTTTCAGTATTTTAAAACTTGTATTATGATCTAATATATAGCATATTCTAGAGAATGTCCCATGTGTGCTGGAAAAGTAGCATATATTGTGATCTTGTAGGGTGGAGTGTCCTATAGATTTAAAGTCAAATTGGTTCATTATATTGTTGGGTTTTGTGTCCTTTTAATTGTTCTATCCTTCATTGAAAGTGGTGTATTAAAGTATCCTACTATTATTTTAAATACTTCTATTTATCAAAGGTGTATCAAGATGATCACCTTTCTAAACATCTAAATAAGGGTCCCTTGTAGCACAGTACTTAAATCATTTACATGCTAATTGAAAGATTGGTTGTTCAAACCCATCAATTGCTCCATGGGAAGAAATTGTAGCAGCCTTTTCATTTAAAGATTACAGTCTTGAGAAACCAATGGGGCTATTATATTTGTTCTTCAGGCTGAGGACTATGGCACTTTTTGAATTTATGGTAGCCTTAAAAGGCTTTATAACATTTCATGAGCAGAACATATGCCAGACTGAGAGGCTGAGAGATGGAATCAAAAAGGTTGCCAAAGGGCACAGCAGATACAGCCCTGATGAACCATTTGTGTCCTGAGCATTTTACCCCTGAATTGTACTATATATATACATATAGTACAATTATATATGTAGTACAATTATATATATATCCCCATAATCACAAATATTTATCTGTGAGTTTGGTGTGGTCATTGCAGTAATTATTGAACTGACCTGCAAACTAGAGTCCTGTGGGGGAAAGAGCAAATATTCATTAGAGTACCGGATTAGAGATTGTCAGAATAAGTAACAGGTTTAAAAAACTGCTTCTCTATTCTTAGTTATTTCCATATTTACTTCCTGTGGACTATGGGGCAGAATTAATAAAAAACATTATAAATGTTCAAGAGTATGTTTTAATGCTGTTTGAGGTACAAATATAGAAGGTAGATGATCCATTTAAATGCAGGTTTGTACTAACAAGGAAAAGAAAACATTGGTTTCTTGTATCTAAACAATTTAAAAGTAGCAATAACCCCATGTAAACATATTAATTATAGTAGTTGGTGTTATTAACTTTGTTTCCATGCAAATTTGGATCTCTACCAAGCTGAAAACCTCACAAACTTTTCATAAGCGTTCTAGGATCTTTTTTCTTTAATTTAATAAATCTTTTTATTGGGGCTCAGACAACTCTTATCACAATCCATACATACATCAATTGAGTAGGATCTTTTTTCTAAGCACAATATGGTATTTTAAAATTGCTGAGTTTTTTCCCCTCAAAAATTTTATTGGCATATAATCAATATATCATACAATTACATAGTTCAGGAAAGTTGTACAGCCACCCCACAATCAGTTTTAGAACATTTCCTTCATTCTCGCACTCATGCTATTAGCTTCCCCTTTACCCCCACCCCCCCTGCCACACCCCCAAGTAACCATTAGGCTGGTTACTCTCTATATAGACTTACCTATCATGGATTCATATACAGAAAAACAGTAAGAGGAAAAACAAAAACTAACAACAATAAGCAAAAGATAAAAATCTCAGTGGAAAAGAAAGGAGAATATATTAAAAACTAGAAAAATGTAAATGGTCATAAGGGGGAGCAAATGATAGGTATTTTAATTAATTTATTTTTTAAGTTAATTTTGAATTTGGTGAAAGTTTACAGAGAAAGTCATCAGTTTTGCGTTCCACTACTCATAGAACTTCCCCTCCAGCTTACCTCTTGCAGTTCCCTCAGTACAGCACCCCTTCTCCCGTGCCTCTCTGTTTCATGTTTCCAGGGCTTCTTCTTTTCTAACTCGCTGAGCTTTTCTTTGGTCACATGTCACCCATTGGGTCTTAAATGGTTGATTATTCTAACACAGGGATGTCCTTACCAGGTAGTTACAATGCCATTTATTCTTGAGAAAGGTCGTCTGGTTCTACATTTTGACCACTTACTTGAGGCACCCTGTCTTGTTTCCTCGTGTGAACTGATTGTCTGAAACCTTGTTATGTTGCTTTATTTATATTAAATTGATGATTTCTTGCCAGAGAGAACTTAGGTATGCACTGCTGCTTCTGGTTTATGTGATAGATAATGTGGGTGTGACTGCAGTTATCTCTTTTCTCTTTGAAAACTAAAACTGAGGGAGGATTTGGCTGATGTTGGCTGCTATCTATTACAGTCAGGTAGTACAGGAGTGGGCAATGATCCTTGCCCATTAAGTGTGACTGCAAGCTGTCTGGGTCTGTCTGAGTCCTGTGGCTATGGTTGGTGTCTCCCAGGTAGATAAAGGAAAAATCAAGATAAAAAGTGAAAGCAGACAACCATGAAAAACAAACAACATGAAGGGCGAAGCAGGCAAATAATACCAAAATCCCAGAATTCAATATCTTAAAAAAAGGGGGGAAAGGAAAAAACAAGGGTAAGGGTAGAAAGAAGGAAAGAGGAACCAATAATCTAAACAATTGAGGGAGAAAAAGAAAAGTGAAAAAAGAGAATAGTAAAACAAAAAAGAAAAGGAAATGGAGAAGAAAAGCAGAGAAAGACAGGATATAAAACAAGGGAAGGAAAGAGAAGAATGCAGGAAAGAAGAGAGAGTATCCAGAGATGGAAAACCAGGTAGGGCAGGGGCATGGGACAGCACCCACTACAAGGCAGAGTTCATAAGATATGTGGGGAAATGTGAGGGGCTGGGGATTCCAGTCTCAGATAGAATCTCTGCCAATCTAGCTTTTAATCAAGGTCAAAGACCTGATCTTGAAGCAGTTCATATATGCTCAGATGGTGTCAGAAATCAGGGTGCATATTTTTGGAAAGTAACAAATTAAGGTTCAGAGAGCATCCAGGGTCTGAGTGGGTGATTATGGGAAAGATCCATGTTCACTAGGATAGCTAGCAATAGTCCAGTCACCTGGCACTTTGCTTTCTGTGTTTCTGATGAGGGGGAACTGACAGACCTCCAGATGTGAGAGGGGATTACAGTAGCCTGATCCACAAGAACTTGGCTCTACCTTCACACAGAGCAGGGGCTGTGCGGGTGGGGGAATCTGGTCTCTAGGAGAGTGAATGTAAGTGCTGCCCACTCCTCTGTTCACCAAACAAACAAACAAACAAACATACAAAAACCAAACTCACTGCCATCAAGGCAATGCTGACTCATAGTGACTTGCCAGTAGGTTCCCAAGACTGTTTACAAGAGTAAACAGCCCCAAAGGATGTAAAGAAAAAGGCAGAATTCCAGGTTTCTTGCCTGATGCACACTTTTCCTGATTTTAAGCCATGCAGTATTCACTTGATCTGTTCACACAACTGCCTTCTAATCCAGGTACAAATTCTGCAGGAGCAAAAGGAAATGTTATAGAATTCTGATTCTTCTCAAGGTTGTCCATAGTTTGTTGTAATTCACATAGTTAAAGACCTTGGCATAGTCAATAATACACTTGTAAACATCGTTCTGACATTCTTTGCTTTCAAATGACCTATTGAACCCTTGTCTTTTAGGCAGAGTATATAAGAAACAAATTAAATCTTCAGCCAAGTAACCAAAGGAAATGATTTTATAGCAAGTAACCTAATTATTTTCTTCACATGTTATTAAAAATGAAAGGTCCTAAAGAATTTATGAAAAGAGCCATTGATAAAAAAACATTTGGGAAATAATTTGCTTCACTTACCATAACTACAGTAATTTGAGAAGCACCTATTTAGTTGCCTTCTCTGCCAGGCTGTTTCCCTGCATTTTTAAATCCTAATTCTTCCTGAAAATTAGCAGATGTAGGCAAGACTGGCAGAGCCCTCCGTCATTCTGGAATTGATACCAATGATTTCATTTCTGTACATAGGACCCATTTTGTATCACATAAAGACTTACTTTTAAGATTTTGTTTTCAAGAGTGACATAAACACAAAAACATTGCCAGAACATCTTTATTTTTGTTCCTTCCTTGTGGTAGTAAAGCCTACTGTCATCAAGTGGAGTCAGACTCATATACCCTACTCACACTCAGCAAGCCTATATGAAGACCTTTTAACTTATAATAGTTCTTATTTATCATTAAACCAATCAGAACAAATATTTAAGGAAATGATCCAAGCTAGTTTAATAATAGCTGTTTGCCTCACTGTGGAAGCCCAGACACAATAACTAGTTTCCATAAGATTTAAAACTGCCTCATGGGGAAACCAAACAAAACCAACATCTGCTAGTCATGACTTTCTGAGACCTCCCCCCCCAAAAAAAAATAGCCAAAAAATGAGAAGGACAACAAATTCCTAACCTTAGGTCAGCTTAAAACTCAGGCATGTAAGTACAATGCTACAGAAGGCAACATATGGACATGCTTTTGAACCATTCGTTTGATCAGCTAAGACAACTTCATAATTTAATCCCTTATACTGGTTTCTGTAATTGGAAAATATCCCTATTAAAAGGAATTTTCAAGGGACAGATAAGAATAATGCTTTAGCATTGTAGCTCCTTTTTTTTTAATTTGGATGAAGTAGGTTATTGTAAACCAGTACTGCTTTCTTGCTATCTTTCAAACTAAAATAGAATGAAGCCACAAAGAAACAGCAGCAACAAATATCCCTGGCATTGAATTGATTCCAACTCAGAGAGGCCACATAGAGGGCTTCCAAAAGTGTAACGCACTATGGCATCAGACAGACTCCTCTTTCTTCCATGAAGCCACTGGCGGATTTGAAACTTTTTAATTCAAGGGGCTTTCTGTTTTCATTTACTGCACAGACTTGTTAATTTATTTAAACCAAACGGACTTTACACTAGTCATTAATCTCAGTAATTTATCCGAATAAGCAAATGCTGATGTCAAGGTAGAAGAAGGTCCAGGGTTATAATTTTCAACCATATTAGAAGGCTTCCTAAGTAGGATCCCACATGAGTCCTGGACACAGCACTCTCCACCTTACTAAGAAGGTCCTGACAAGGATTTGAGACCATATGTGTGTGTGTGTGTGTGTGTGTGTGTGTGTGTGTGTACATACGTGTGGGTATAAAACTTTATACAGCAGAAACAAAGAAAATCAATAACCAGTTGGTCACTAGATGTCAGTCTTACTGAACTTAGTTTGGCAAGGACAACAACATGGTACCCAAGAGATGACTAGAAAACAAAAAAACAAAGTCCGAGAAGCTCACATTTGAGAGAGCAAACTCCAAGAGCTACATGAACTAGGTGAGCATCTGGGCCCCAGACTTGGTCTGCAATGCCAGGTGTGCCAGCTCGGGGATACAGTGAAGATAAGATAACCTTTTGAGTCCTGTTTAAGATGATAGAGATTCATTGGAGTGAAAAAAGACTGTTTATGCTTAGGAGACACTGACTCTCACAGAGTGAAATCAGGCGCTCCACAGTGGCAAGGCTGAAAAGAAATTTTTTATAGCAGAAGAACGAGGAATTGAAGATACATTGTTTTGAAGGAAAATTATAGACTTAGAGCATGATGGAGTAGGTTCACTGGAAGCTGGTGGTTGGAAGGTGGTATTGCTTTACGGAAAGCATGCAGGCTAAGGGGATTTGAGATAGTCAATAATTGGAGATCTACATGGTCATAGGTGGTCAATGATTTATTGCTGATCAGATCAGCTTCAGCTTGAATTCCTTTGCAAGGTAACAACTGAGGCCATTTGGTTAGAAAGAGAGTGAATTAGAGCCTACATGATTACGGAACAGTTTTCTGATAGCAGATTGGTAGGCAACTCACTGGCTTTAAGCAAAAACATTCCTTTCCCTGAGGACGTCTTACACCAAAGATTTAGTGATTGAGAAACAACCCCCAGGGAGCATTGTGTTTGGCTTAAATCACAGGAAAACATTTCCTTGGCTGCATAATTCATATTGTATTTTAGCAAAAGGGGCTGGGTCTAACCTCAAGTCAACCCTTTCAAATTGATCAATACACTCAATGTTCAAAGTCCTTGTTCAGTAAGTGGATTGAAGGTAGAAGAACCCCTATCAGGGAAGTTGTGTATGTGGTGAGGGAAAGGTAAGTCATGAATAACATTTTCGTAGAAAGAGGCCAGATGAAGATATAAAGCAAATGGATGAAGCCAATACTGACCTGCTCCTTTCTCCATCATCTTGGTTTCATTCCAGAGTTCTCATCAAAAGGATTTACTGGGGTCAAGACATTCTGCCATCTTTGTCTCTCAAAGAGTTGGTGCCAGCAGGAAAGCTTGAGACTTTCATTTTTATTTATTTATTTAAAATCATTTTATTAGGGGATCATACAACTCCTACCAAAATCAATGCATACATCAATTGTGTAAAGCACATTTGTACATTCGTTGCCCTCATCATTATCAAAACATTTCCTCTCCACCCAAGTCCCTGGAAGCAATTCTTCATTTTCTCCCCCTCTCCCCAATCCCCTCTCCCTCATGAACCCTTGATAATTTATAAATTATTATTTTGTCATATGTTGCTCTGTCCCACATCTCCCTTCACCCACTTTTCTGTTGTATGTCCCCCAGGGAGGCGGTCCCATGTAGATCCTTGAAATCGATTCTCCCTTCCAACCCACCCTCCCTATGCCCTTCCAGTATCGCCAGTCACATCACTGGTCCTGAAAGGAACATCTGCCCTGGATTCCCTGTGTTTCCAGTTCCCATCTGTACCAGTGTACATCCTCTGGTCTAGTCAGACTTGCAAGGTAGGATCAGATCATGATAGTGAGGGGGGAGGAGGGGGGGAGGAAGCATTTAGGAACTTGAGGAAAGTTGTCTTTTTCATCATTGCTACATCGCACCCTGACTTTCTCGTCTCCTCCTCAAGACCCTTATATAAGGGGATGTCCAGTGACCTACAATTCTGATGATGCCCAATACCTGATCCCTTGACACCTTGTGATTGCACAGGCTGGTGTGATTCTTCCATGTGGGCTTTGTTGCTTCTAAGCTAGATGGCTGCTTGTTTACCTTCAAACCTATAAAACTCCAGATGCTATGTCTTTTGATAGCCGAGCACAATCACCTTTCTTCACCACATTTGTTTATGCACCCATTTGTCTTCAGCGGTCGTATCAGAGAGGTGAGCACAAAATGATATGATATTTTTGTTCTTTGATGCCTGATAACTGATCCCTTCAGCACCTAGTGGTCACACAGGCTGGTGTGCTTCTTCCATGTGGGCTTTATTGCTTCTGAGCCAGATGGCCACTTGTTTACCTTGAAGACTTTAAGACACCAGACGCTAGCTCTTTTGATAGCCAGACATAATCAGCTTTCTTCACTACATTTAGTTTTTCACCCTCTTTGGCTTCAGTGGTTGTGTCGGGAAGGTGAGCATCCTAGGATGCCAATTTAATAGAAGAAAGTGTTCTTGCATTGAGGGAGTACTTGAGTGGAGGCCCAATGTCCTTCTGCTTCCTTAACACTAACCCTATAAATATATGCACATAGATCTATTTCCCCATCCCCAGGAATAACTATATTTTCATATGTACATGTCTTCATCTAGACCTCTGTAAATGCCCTCTGCCTCCCAGATCTTTCCTCTATTTCCCTTGACTTCTCTCCTGTCCCACTATCATGTTCAATCCCCACCAGGGTTTCAGCAATTCCTCTTGGTTACATTACCTTTGATCATGCCTAACCAGGCCTCCCACACCCTCCTCACCACCGATTTGGATGGGTGGTGTTGTTATCTCCACAGGTCTGTTAAATAAGATAGGCTGCTCCCCCCCACCACCAGACTTCTCCACTGGTTCCCTATTCCACGCCAGCATATTGCATTCACATCTTGGAGCACTGGTTGAAGTCTGCTCCTTCTTTCCTTGTGGAGACACAAACAATACCCTCCCCTTGGGTGGGTTAGTGCCATGTACTCCTGCTACCCTTTCATCATCATTATTATTATTATTATTATTATTTTCCTTTCCCACATCCTTTTTAGTGGTCTACCATGTGTATCCCTGTATTTGGTCTGGTCCCTGCCTTATTACCTGGTCCTCACCCCAGGAATATTTGTATATCGTAGCTTTTTCCCTTGCCCCCTTTGCCTTTTTTTTTTTTAATTTAAGCTTACCTCAGCAGTCTTTGAAGTCTTTCCCTCTTTAAGTCAATGCTATCTTGTGGTCTGCTTTCTCATTTTGCCCTCTGGGTGAGGTTGTTCTATGTGGTGGTCTCTTATTTATGCTTGGTGAGTGTCGTTCTTCTGCCATACTGGGTCGGCAAGGATCTTTTGTAGGGCTGGGTTTCTTCTAACATATTCTTTGAGATTTTCCTTGTCTGGGAAGACTCATACTTCTCCATCTATCTTGATCAATAATTTGACTGGGTAGCATATTCTAGAGTTTGCTTTTTTTTCCTTCAATTTTTTGAATATGTTACTCCACTCTCTCCTCCTCTTCATAGTTTCTGATGATAGCTCTGAGCATATTCTTATTTGGGAACCTTTATCTATGATTGCTTGTTTTTCCCTAGCTGCTCTCATGATTTTCTCCTTTTCCTCAAAATTGGATAATTTAACTATTATGGGCCTTGGTGACTTCCTCTTGGGATTCAATCTAGCTAGTGTTCTTTCAGCCTCCTGAATGGTTGTCTGGTTTTCATTCATTAATCTGGAAGAGTTTTCCTTCAAGAATTCTCTCCCTATTTTTGCAGATCACTTCTTTGTTGTGTCTTCCTCCGGTAAGCCAATAATTCTAATGTTGTTCTGCTTCATAACATCAGACATAGCTCTTAAGTTTTCTTCAGGTTCTCTGATGCTCTTATTAGATTTTTGTTCGTGTTTGTTAAAGTCTGCTTGACTGTCCTCCAAGTCACTGATGCGGTTCTGATTCCTCCAGTCGCTTCTAGAGATGTTTGGTAGAGGGATGGACCTGGAAATGTCTTGTAAAGTAAGTAAACCCCTCTCTTATGTCAGACAATATTGCTTCTGTAACCCTGAGAACAAAATTTCTATTTTCTAGTTTATACGTATGTTTCTTTTTTAAACATGCCATTAATCTTAGTATCTGCACTAACTTATGGGGAGCTTCTGTTGTTTAAGGTCCAACTCATCCTAAATCCCGTTGCTATTGTTCGGTGCTGACAAATTGACTCCTGTTCGTGCAAGTCTATGCCAAGAGCAGGAAACACTGCTTGGACATGGATCATGCTCACAATCGCTGCCATGTTTGAACCTAGAGCTGTAGGCAAAGTAACAATGCGTTGCTTTGAGGGTCTTTCTATGTTTCTTTGACCTGTTACTTTACTAAGCATGTTGTGTTTCCCCAGAGAATGGATCCACCTGATAATACCCATGAGGTCTTACCAGCCTTGCTTTTAAGGAGCACTATAGCTGTAATATATATAAAACTAATTTGTAGGATCTTCTGACAAGCCACATTATATTTAATACTCTCATTTGATATCACAATTCAGAAGCATCATTTCTTCTTTGACCTTCCTTATTCCTTGTCCAGCTTTTATGTGCCTATGAGGTCATTGACAATACTATGTGTTGGGTCAGGTGAACCTTAGTCCTCAAAGGACATGTTTGTTTTTTAATGCATCAAAGAGATTATTTTATAGCAGAACTGTCCAATGCAATACATCATTTAATTTCTTGAGTTCTGCTTCCATAGGTAATAAGTGTGAATCCAAGTGAAATGAAATCCTTGACACCACCAACTTTTCCTCCAATTATCATGATGCTGCTTATTGGGCCACCATTACAGGGTCTCTCTCTCTCTCTCTCTGTTAATCCACATTGAAGGTTGTAACCTAGGATCATTATGTAAGTCAGCATTGACTTGATGACAGTAAGTTTGATTTGGTTATATTGGTGCCTACATAAGTGAATATATTATAAGCCATATCACTACAAATAGAACTAATTGGACTAAAAACATATGGTTTCACATTCTTTTTCAAACCATATTCTATGGAATTTATAGCCTATATTTTCACCAGTAATATATAAGAATATCTATGCACCTACACCATTACTAGCACGATGTGTAGCATGATGTGTAACACAATATTTTTATCTATTCCAATAAAATAATTCTAATTATAGCTCATAATTTAATTTTCCTGTCTTTCCCTATGTTAAACAAAAATGCAAAAAACAAAATCAAAACTCCAAACTAACTGCCAAGAAGTCAATTCTGACTCATAGCAACCCTACAGTACAGAGTAGAAGTGACCGTTTGAGTTCCAAAGGCTACAAACCTTTACCGGAGCAGAAAGCCTCTTCTTTCTCCCAAGGAGCCGGTGGGTTCAAATGCTGGCCTTTTGAATAGCAGCCCAACACATAATCCATTAAGCCACCAAGGGTCCCCTTTTAGGGACAATTAATTCATCTCTGTAAGAACTTGATTATTTTAATTGCCAAATTCTGGGTGGGGTGGGATGGGGGGATAGATAAAGTCTTAAAAACAATGCATTTGATTTTGCAAACATTTGTGAAAATTTTTAATTTCCCCTATATAGAAGTTTGCAACAATAGTAAGTATTCTTATTTATTGAATGGGAGTATTTGGAAAAACAGAAAGTATCCTTCAGGTCTGATAAATTGCTAAGTCTTCAATAACTCTTTTAATGCATAATATTTTGCTTTGATGAATACCATGTTTAGTGACTCCTATTGTATTTTATGAGTTAAAATCAAGTAGCAAGATTTCAGAACTCAGAAGGCAATAAGAACATTAATAAATGTGTAATATTTTCTAAGAGACTTACATTAGGGAGATGTTGCTCATAGATGACCAACATCAGACAAGTTGTTAGAATATCAGGCCATAATTTCTGTTTTGAGGTGAATTGCTATATGAATTTGACCAAATCATTTAAAAGCCCTGGTCCTTGTTTATTCAAGAATGGAGGGAATTGAATACTGGTGGGTGAAAACTTTAAAAGACCAATTTTTATAGGAAATGTGTATTATAATTCCAAGTGTTCTTATAATGAAACGAATAAATAGTCACACAGCAACAGCCATACAGCCCTGGAAATGGAACGACTGTTTCAAGATATTACAAATACCTAAGTTTTCAATAGTGTTGCTAATTTGTATGAAACATTTGTTACTGTAAATCTCATGCATTATCATAAATAAATGGAAGCATTATTGTTAAAGAATCTATACTAGAATTTACTAGTAAACTTGATATAAATATTAAAAAGTAATGTAAAACAAGCATTATGTTTGAATCTGAAAAATCAACCAAATTAGGATATTCTTTTTTGTGTGTGCACAGAAGAACAATACCTTTATTGATTAACCTTCTTATTCCATTTCTCTTGACTTTGAATAAGCAAATCATGCATGTGCATAATTATGAACCCTAAGTCCTCCCTGGTAAATGAGATTATGACTTTCACAAGCGTTTCCTTAGTTCTTCTTTTCACAGCCCTAAAGCTGCCAGTAGCCAACTGATCTGCGTGGTGCCTCTTTCTGGTTGGGGGAGACCGCCATCATTCCTAATGTTTTCCAGGAAAATTTTCAGACATCTAGTTGAAATCTCTCCTACTCTCGTAGAAATGATTTTTTAAAAATCATTTTATTAGGGGCTCATACAACTCTTCTCACAATCCGTGCCTATATCTTTTGTGTCCAGCACATTTGTACATATGTTGCCATTATCATTCTCAAAACGCCCACTCTCCACCTGAGCCCCTGGCATCGGCTCCTCCTCTTCCCCTCCCTCCCCACTCCCCCTTCCCCCGAACCCTTGATAATTTATAAATAATTATTGTTTTATCATATTTTACACCATCTGAAGTTTTCCTCACCCAGTTCTCCACTGTTCGTCCTCCAGGGAGGAGGTTACATGTAGACCTTGTCATCCGTTTCCCCTTTCTCCCTCCACCTTCCCGATATCGCCACTCTCAACACTGTTCCTGAGGGGCTCATCTGTCCTGGATTCCCCGTATTTCCAGTTCCTATCCGTGCCAGTGTACATCTCCCAGTCCAGCCGTTTTAGGAAGGTAGAATTGGGATGATGATAGTCGGGGGGAGGAAGCATTCAAGAACTAGAGGAAAATTGTTTGTTTCATCGTTGCTACACTGCACTCTGACTGGTTCGTCACCTTCCCACAGCCCTTCTGCAAGGGATGTCCAATTTTCCCCAGTTGGACCCTGGGTCCTCACTCTGCACTTCCCCTCATTCACAATGCTATGATATATTTTTTTTGTCTTTGATGCCTGATACCTGATCCCTTCGATGAAAAATAGGATATTCTTAATCATAATACCTCTACTGTATTGATTCTCAACCAGGAGAAATTTTGCCGTTAGGGGACAATGGTAATCCTGGAGACTTTTGGGTGATCATAAGTTAGGTGGGGCAGGCCGCAGCCTATATCTAGTGCGTCAAAGACTGGGATACTGTGCAATGTTTCACAATGCCCAGTCCTCATACCCACAGCAAATTATTTGGCCCAAAATATCAATCACAGTGTGTCTAATGACAGAGAAATCATCACGTTTTTCTTGTTTTTTTTTTCAAGTTAAAAAATACACTATGGCAATTCTTATTATAATTTAGGTAGCTCACAGAGACATCATTGAGATTTATGCTTACTATCAAAGGGGCTGATTTTTTTATACCAGCCTTAAATTTAAAGATGTAGACTTTGGGTCCAATGATTTGCACCCCATCCCCATCAATTTACGCACATGCATGTATTAAACCTTAATATGCATGCCTCTCATTTATTTGTCTGAGTTTGTGGACTGCGATTCATTATTCACTACATTCTAATTATCCACAGGAAGAAATGTGAACTACAAAAGCTTAAACACTTTCCCAACGCCAAGGGAGGAAATATGTCAGTGCTAAAATCAAACGTCAAGGTGAAACATGATTGAGCATAACCCTGGTGGGAAACTTACCTGGTCTTCTTTCTGCCTCCCAGGTACCCTCTTTTGACTTCCAACCACTCTGACACTGACTCCTTTCTGAGATGGGTTGGTTTCCTTGTTGCAATATGAACAGCTAATGGAGAGAAAGATATATAATCTTATTCAGTAAACAAATACCTGATCTGAGAGCACTTTTTTTTTATCAAACTAAAGAAGTAAAAGAAAGCATTATTCTTTTGGTCTATGAATGTGAAAATGAACCAAAGAAATGGTCCAACAAATAGTTCTGTAAAAATCACTCATTTGGCGCAAGTAAGTGTGTGTGTGTGTGTGTATAATTGAAGGACTCAACTGCATATTTGGATCATGAGGATTCAGTGGCAGAGCAGTGATAAAATTCAGTTGTTTAACTAATAAATATGCATATTCCTAACCTTTTTATTAGCATATGCATCAAATACATCTGTTAGATTTAGAAATAGCATCTGAAGCTCAGACAGTCTTAAAGCACATGGGTGACATACTATATTAATAAATGTGTGAAGTCATTACAGAAGAATGCTTAAGCAATTTCAAATTGTTTTTTGTGGACAAAATGATAGGAAGAATATTTATTTGCCATCAAAACATATTTCACCAATAGATGGCACAAGCAATTTTCTATTTTATAAATATTCTATGTCCCCAATGCTCTAGCGAGATTTCATTGAAAAATAATGTACCTGAGAAACATTTCCTGTTTTGAAATTTTAGCAGCTCAGTGAACAAATTATCTGTAAATAAAATAAATAATATATTTCTATTAACATGGGTCTTCTGGACTTGGTAATACATCATGTGTATATTTACAAAACAGAGCCCCATAAACCATTATTATTCTTCTAAATTTTGCTCCACTTTAAGAGATGACATTGAAACTTTATATTGAGATTAGCCTCTGATGTTCCATGTATAAACATAATCAGATTTTTAATAGCCTTTGGATGTCCCTATGGTTCTATCTATTATATTACCATAGAAACCATGTTAAAGAACGGGCATGCAAAGTATACTTATGGCCTCTGGGATATTCAGACCTAAGTGTCAGAATCTCAGTAGGGAATTAGTAATGCCTTAGTGTTTGAAGATCGCTAAGAATTTTTTTTGTACTCCCGACAATCTTATCACTTTATGTTGCATTACTTTTATCAAAATAATTTTTCAATGGGCAAAATAAAGTTAACCCTTATTTGAGCATAGTTGATACGTTTATTGTATCTGGGTATTCAGATAAGCAACATATTGTATTCCAGAAAAGAGTGCCAGGTAGTAAATAGGTTGTTTCCCAGAGAGAGAATGAAATTTGAACATTGAAAGTAGTGAATAAAGAAAAAAAGTGTAACGTTTGCTACTTCTTTTGCTGAAAAATAACTTCTTACGTCAGAAAAAACATTGCGTGTGGTATCCTGATGCTGATATGGAAATGAACACAGTCTGCAGATGGCATTGCTGTCATAGATTGGCAAGCTGAGAAGGAAATTTCAAATCCATATGAATTTTCTATTCCACTGAGGATAAATTGCTATCTGGTTCATGAAGGGGAAAAATGTGTCTAGTATAATTAACCTTCCACTGGTTGGCCATCTGATCCCCTAGGTATTGTTCCTTATCCGAGGATCTGAATCAGACTAGCAAATGACAAATTGAACATTCAACTATTCTAGTAATCAGGTCAGTCTTGGAAAGAGGAATTCATATTTTTGAGCCCATGTATAATATGCATGACATTCTTACTAATATGGACCCTTTACTAATAAGCTTAGTAAATAAGCACTGAGTTGGTTTCACAATGAGGCTGATAAGCTTTTACAGGGAAGGCCATCATATCTTCTTGGTTACTGAGAGCCTCATGTGGAAATTGAGAGATATTTTTGGCAAATGGTTATATGAGAACAAAACAGACAGCCACTAAGCTGATTTTGACTTATAGCAACCCTATCAGGTGGAACTGCCCATGTGGGTTTCCAAGACGGTAACTCTTCCTGGGAGTGGAAAGCCCTATCTTTCTCCCAGGGAGCAGTTGGTGATGCTGAACTGATGAACACTCCACTACATTGCCAGGGCTCCTCCAGTGTTCACATAGAGTAGGCATATTTTTATATTTCAGACAGATTCTGCAGGGTTCCACCTATGAAATCTGTCACGAAATCCCCTTGTTTCCAATCATCCGGCCTTGTTCGGTCTGTTTGTGGTCATTCACCAAACAAGCGGCCACTACCCAAGAATCAATGAACGGGTGGAATTTTTGCTTATTGTGAGCATTTCTTGTTCACTATGACTATTTCAGGGCCCCATGAGTGAGACTGTTAAGCTCACAGAAATCTACATCCATCAAGTGTAGGCATGTGGTGGTGAGCAATCTGTAAACCAGGCGCCAACGTTTTCTTTCCAGCTATCTGATCAGAGGGCACGAGCGCCTAAGGTCCGGAGCAGGATTTCAGGCAGGATTGGGGCGAGCATTGAAGGCCTCTTAGTCACAGGAGAAACCTGCTCCTGGAACTCACATACGCATTCGTGGTCTAGTAATACTCAATCCCACGTAGACCACAACATCCAGTTGGTGTGCTCTTGCTGACACCACATAGTATAGCTTGATGGTATAATGTCCCATTCAGGAAAAATAAGTCAGGCTCATGGATACCTTTTCTCCGGTCGTTAGGCAGAAACAGGAAGAGAGAGCTCCATGAGCATCCAGAAGCCACTGAGCAGAGTGCATTCAAATCCCCGAGTGAAGTAGCATCAGATGCTACAAGACTATGTGGTGGAATTGGGGGCCTTCCAGCGCACAGAAGGAGTAAAGCCAAGCGCCTTTGGGCAGGAGACTGGCTTGCAGAGTGGGGTGTCTTTGGGTGTTTATCAGCATCAAAGGGGCTTTGTGCCACACTTGCTTGAGCAGGACAGATGCCAAGGAGCTATGTGACTGAGAGAGAGAGGACCAGAGAGCTGTGACTGCTGTCTGGTCTGACAAAAGGGACTGTATCAAAAGGATAGTGTTCTTAATTTCTTCTGAACCCGCCTTTCAACCTGTTGATGTTCCTAATAAACCCCACAATCATGAGTTTTGCCCGAGAGTTCTGTGTGGCCATCGCACACAGAATGGATTGTTGAAACCAGCAGAGCAGTGGTGTCGAGAGAGAACTGGCTCATGGCAGCATAGTATGAAGAGAGACAGGGGTCGAGATGGGTGGGTGGAGCGTGCTTGACACCTGCCTCAGAGGAATCATCCTTGGGCAGATGTGAAGCGGATTCCCCTTCCTCCCTATGTAACCGGAGCCATTTCTTCACATGGGCTCTGTATGAGGAGTTATGCGCCTGTGCCTCAGACTCCGAGACCACTGACCTTTAGTGACCAGTGAGATGCACTCCCTGGTTTCGGTCACATATTTCACAAGGCATTAGAGTCTCATTGCCCATCTCATTCTGTTTGCTGAGCGTGGTGTTAACACTGTAATAGATTCGGATGATGGTGACATAATGAAAGTCCCTGTGGACTAACGTGTGACCTAGTCATGACAAGCTGGGCTAGGCCAGCAATAGGATGCTCGCTATGTGCAGGTGCTGCCCTTACCCCATGGAAGAATAGACCTGCTCACCCGAACGAATATAATGCATGTGGTTTTCTGAGTTGAGATACGGTTTTTAAAAACCCCAATCAATAAATTCATACCAAGAATCTCGAGCTGTGAGAATTTGCTCTAGGAAAAAGATTCCATCTGAAATAGCAGCTATAATTAGATTCACCACCACATTATTTTATGCTAATACAGTAAAATTCACAAGCCTCTTGTCTGTACAGGGCAGCCAAGTTAACTGGTGATCTGTTAGGAATCACTGCCCCTGTTTTTACAGGTTTTTTCATCTTCATTATCTGATAGATGTGATATCGTTTGGAGTTTGCTAGGTTGGTAAAGAAAGGAGGCTCAAGAGTTTTCTTTCTTTGTTTTTTCATTGTCATATATTCCACTTATAATACAATTTAATTATTCAATTATATTAAGAAGATTTGTGTGATCATTCCCACAATCAATTTCAATATATTCTCTTCACATACTCGTTGTTAGTTCCTATTTTCCCCTAGCCTCCCCTGCCATGCCCTTAGATGAATATTAGTCTAGTCTCTGTTTCTC
Source organism: Tenrec ecaudatus (assembly GCF_050624435.1). NCBI lineage: Eukaryota > Metazoa > Chordata > Mammalia > Afrosoricida > Tenrecidae > Tenrec > Tenrec ecaudatus. The sequence continues at coordinate 96,837,024 of NC_134536.1, forward strand.
CAAATTTGCTACTCCTGAAATTCATATGCAGAAAATCATGCAAAACACAGACAAGAAGTAAGCAGGCCAATAAACCCAAACCCAACAACTAAATGTTACAAAAAGATTTGGGTGCTATAGTAAAGCGTCTGTGGTGTTAAAGGCTTGTATTAAAGCAAGCAGCCATCTTAGTGAGGTGTCAACTTACATCCACATGGAAGAAGCACACCAGCCTGTGTGATACAAAGATTATAAACAATAAAATCCAAATCTGGAGGAGTGGTTTCTGAGATTAAATGGTGAATACCCGTTTTGCAGAAGGCTGTGGATGGCAGCGAAGTCCCAAATCCAGTTTCCGGGCTTCACATGGATTGAGTTCCTGGGGAATCCGATCTGAACATACAGGAGAGACATGAATAAGCCTGATACCTGACAGGGAGCACTGTAAAGTATATTGTGGTTGATGCAGTTAGGTTAAAATGTAATACCTAAATTTTCTGATTTCCCTTTTGACCCATTCTCAAATTGTTTCAGGTTTTAATATTTTCTGCTTCCTTTTGTGATTGAAGAGCTTTCTTTTTAGCTAGATATAAATGATAGCCTTTACCCAATTATAAAATGCAGTTATTAAGATGATTGTTCAAACCACATCCTCAGAAACTAGGATTATATCGGAAGACTATGCTGTGATCTCAGTGGATGCCGAAGAAGAGGGATCTTGAGCAGTTGTCCCAATGGGCATGTGTGCAGGTTCCCTTCCTGAAGATAGTGCTGAGCCCGTCTCACCCTGCTCTCTCCTATTGATGACAGGACTGTGCGCACAGTCCCAGTTCTTGGCTAATGTAAGTGTGTGACACAGAACTGGCTCACGCGAAGCCAGCAATGCTTTTTACAATAACATAACGTCTTACAGGATGAATGGTTGACTTTTTGTTGCCCTCCTTTATTCTTTCTGCCTCAATATAGTTGCAATTCCCACAAATCCATCAACCTGTTTAAGTATATGTTTACGCGAGATGCATAACATGAGTCGCTTTGCGTGGTGTGTCCAGTTTGGTTCTTTCTTTCTTGAATCATCAAACCAAAAGTATCTGGTAAAGGTATTTGTAAAGAGATTCAGTTAGACATTAAGATGATTCTTCTCCTTTAGACCCTTGTGATCCAATTTCAAACCTTTTATCCCTAGATTAGCTTACATTGTTTAACAATAGCTTGACTTTTGTAACTGGGGCATCAACCATGGGCTCAAACATAAGAATCGTTGTGAGGATGATGCAGGACCAGGCTGTGAGCGCTTCATAAAGTCAAGTCCAAAGTAGGACTGTCCTAGAGCTAATTGTTAGATTGACATCGTTTTTAATTAGGTTCCGACTCACTGTAACTGTATGTACAACAGAAGGAAGCACTAATCCTGCACCCTTTTTACAATTGTTACCCTTAAGCCCATTGTTGTAGCCACACTGCCAAGCCGTCTTGTTGAGGCCTTCCTCTTTTTCACTGCCCTCCGCTTTCCCAAGTCTGATGTCCCTATCCACGAATTTGATCCCCTGCTAACATGCCCAAAGTGTGTGAGAGGTCTTGTTATCTGTACCTCTAACGAGCATCCTAGCTATGCTTCTTCCAAGGCTCATCTATCTGTTCTTTGAACGGTCCATAGCACGTTTAGTATTCTTTTCCAAAACCATGGTTTAAATGCATTGCTCTGACTCCAGACTCCCTTATTTAATGTCCAGTTTTCATATGCATATGATCAACTAAAAATACCATGACTTGGGTCAGGTGTACCTTAATTTTCAAGGCAATATCCTTGTGTTTTTGTTTGTTTCTTTCCTAACACTGTAAAGGAGTCTTGTGTAGATTTACCCAATGCAATATGTTATTGGATTTCTTGATTGGCTTCTATGAACATTGATCATGTTATTAGAATAGCACGAATAATTAAATCCATTCATAGATGTATGGTTTATATATGTTCCTGGTCTAATGTAGAGACATCATTATCATCAATGATTCTTTTCAGATATCCTACACTGATATGCCATCATCAATATAAATAATAAAACCTTATTCCCAAAGGGAATTACATCCCTGGACATGATATTGTTGTTGGGTGAAAGTGAGGTGTTTCTGACTCGTGGCGGCACTATGTTCAATAGATGGCAACACTGGCCTGTTCTCCAACCACCTAGCCATCCTCACCACTGTCATGATGTTTGAGCCACTGTGTAAATTCACCTTGTGAGTGTCCCCCTCTGCACTGCAGTCCACAGGTATAGGTGTTTGAACTATGCTCGGTGGTGGATAGTCTATTGGACGTCAAACTCTTCACAAGCATTTGAATTTACAATATGATTTTCAGGGGCTTACAATTCAATCTGCAACGTTTTCTTAAAGTGAGAGCATTGATTTGTCTCCTTTTTCTTCCCCTGCTGACTGGAGTTAGAACTAGATCTGGACCATGCAGCTCCATAGTGGACAAGAGAGCGGCACACTAACAATGGCGAATAGAAAGACAGCCAGACCCTGGGGGACCAGTGACAAGGTAGGGCTCATTCAAAATCCTGGATTTCCCTAGCTTTGATTTCTTTTTTTTAAGTGAAGGTGAAAATAATTATTTTTTCCCAACCCACATAACTGTTAATTTTAGCTGATAATGTAGCTGGACTAGGTAAGTTTGGGAAAGGGTCTTGAAGCAAAACTAAAATAGCCACCTCTACCAGGGGACGAGAGACTGGTTCTGTTTGCAAAGGCGGTCAGTCAACCTGAAAGTTCAGATAACTCAAAACTAGAGTTTCCCACTAGGAGTGCCAAGGGCGTTTTAGGGCAAGTTTTCTTTGTGTAAGATTTGTTTACATGTTTAATAACATTTAGAATCATTAGGCCATAAATACTAAATGTTCTTAACGCAAGTAAATGTTCCTGTGTTCTGAGAAAATTGGGAGGGTGCGGGGTCGGTACCTTTGTTGCCAACCAGTGCTTAAACTATGCTTATCTTTCATGGGCTTTCATTACAATTCTCGGGGTTCAATTCAGTTATATTTATGTATGAGCTCAGGTAAACTATAATTCAAATAATATTGCAAAGTGATGACTTGTAGGATTATGCATTAACTTTATTTCCAGTCTTGTGGCTGCAAATAGCAAGAAATTCATGTAGCAGAGTCATACAAAATTCTCGATTTTTGATTCTGCCTCAAGTAAAATGTGCAGAACTTTGAGTTTATTGTTCTCTTTCTTAGAGGGTTCCAGGGTAGTTTGAAATAATTGGTTTATCTCAGAGCTCTCATGTTCACAATATTCTTCTATAAAAGCAGATATCTGGCATTTCAATCTTGCTATCAATGGGTGTTTTCTCCCACGTGTTAATGTATTAGTTAACTTTTGGTACAGAGCAGGTTATGGCTCGCCATCCCCATGGTTAAGGCATGTTATAATCTTGCTGTATTAGTCTGGGTAGACTAGAGCAACAAATTCATAGAGAAACTCTTATGTATATAAGAAAGAGCTTTATGTACAAGAAAAATTGAATATTGAGAGAACATCTCAGCCCAGTCCAGATCAAATCCATAAGTCTGAAATTAGCCCATATGTTTGATACCAGTCTACAAAGTCCTCTTCGGACTCATGAAACACATGCAATAATGCTGAATGCAGAAAGATCACAGGATAGTGCATGGGAAGTCTTATGGATCCGGTGGCATTGTAAGCATCTTAGAACTGGCAGGAGTCTCCACGTGGTTCCTTGAGCTCTGAAACTCTGGCTCCCTCAGGGTAACTTCATGTGGCTTCTTCTCAGAAGTGTCTCACAGGGAGTTAACCTTGTCAGTAGAGAGTTTCCAAGGAAATGAGGAGCAAGAGAGAGAGAGAGAGAGAGAGAGAGAGAGAGAGAGAGACAGAGACAGAGACAGAGACAGAGACAGAGAGAGACAGACAGACACGCCTGCCTCCAAGGAAGAATCCAAGAGTTAGCAGATTTCTCAGGAGAAGGCCATGCCCACACAGAGGCCTCAGTGGCTAGATCCTGATTGACAGGCTGGACAGTACTCCTATGCTCTTAATCCTCAAACTGAAACCAGATTATGTAATTTCCACACTTGCCATCTCAGATGCAACAAAACAAGAAAAGGATCCAAAATTCGCTCAAAAGGATTTGTTGCTTGCTCATCACCAATTTTTGAGTTACCCACCCAAAAAATATTTTATTCAAGCTTAGTTTAGACTTTGGGCCTATCTAATGCTAGTAGGGCCATGATTTGTCGGGTATGTATTGTCTCTGGCTGCTTGTGATTCAGAAAGTCAGTGTTCTAGTCACCTTTGATAGGTAAATTATGGAAGCCACTTTCCAGATTGTACTATTCTAAAATAGCTTTTTGTTCTTATTTCTGGAGTTAGATATACCAGATGGATTATTCTTGCCTTTCTTTCTACTTAGATGTCTGTCAGCAAAGATATCGTCCCTGTGAGTTTGTCTCCTGAATCTGTTTTCTGTGACAATACCAGAAATTTTCAAGTGAAAATCAATATGTCTTGATTATGTTAAAAGTGGGATAATCCATTCCAAAGACTGGAATTGCTTTGGTGGATGATCTAAAACCATTCTAAGAGAGAAAATAACATTATCTTATGAAATGTACATGAGAAACAAAGTTGTCCTTTTTAATAAATTATCCAAAAAGAAAGCAAAAATCAATTCTAAAAATCAAAAGCAAATGCAGCAAGGTGAAATAAAATATTTTCTAAAATTTAATCTAGAGTATTATGATGAAAAATTGAGGAGGACAATAGAACATACCCTTCCGTGACATTGGAGATAAAATAAGTGAGTTTTTATTTTGTTTCACATTATGTGTTCAATCATTAAATTCTTGGGAAATAAGAAGAAACAGGAATTTAAGAACATCACAAAGTTATATCCCACAACAAATTTAAATTACACACACCGAGCACAAATAAAACCAATGAATTTTGAAATATTTGTACAAGACCAAAAGCGAACTTTGCTTTTATTACCAGGTGAATATTTTTCATAGTATGGACCAATTACAAGTTCTGGGATTAAATCTTTAGCATGGATTTTAATTTAAACATTAATCATATTTTATTTCAGAAAAGAAAAAATGTGTTAGTATTAATTTTTAAAAGTTCCTTTCTTTCTGAGGAGTTATAGATTAGTTGTATCTCTTTATGTTCAGTGAACTAAGAATATGAGATCATTCTACTAAGAGTTTAGTTTCTATTTAAGAAGTAATCTGATCATTGAATCCCAGCATAATTGACTGATGGATCAAATTTTATGAAATTCTGGTACACATTTCCCGTAGTATCTACCTAAATCTTTTGGCTTTTAGTGTCCTGAACTGTACAGTTAGATTTTAACTTTCTTTGTTTTACTTTATTTTGTTGTTCTTTTCTTTTTGTACACATAGCATATTGAGGGCAAGTAGCTTTAACAATCTAGTTCTGGATTTACAAAACACCAAGATGAGTTCATGCTGGTAGTAAAGGAGGGATGCAAAGGACTATCACATTCTGGACTGGAAGGCCAGTGAATGAACTGTTGGATTTTTGGTTATCCCCGTTTGGAGCCAAAAGAAGCAAATTTTGATTCCTATAAATGACCCTTGCTTTTCTTTATGTATACATTTCCTGTTGCAATTGTTGTAGCTTGAAAGTAGGGTGGGCTTGGAATTGGGGTAGTCAAGGCTTGACTCTAGTTGATATTTGTCTTATATTTCCTGACAATCCTTGATCATTAGTCTCTCCTTTAGGATCCTTCCTATATTGCTCTGGTGCCCTGCAATAGAATCCAGAAATCCTGGTAATGTTGGGTGAGGCTTAGATTATTAACAGCAAGGTCAGTAGTTCTAAACCACCAGCCATTCTACATGAGGAAGATGAGGCTCTCTGCTTCTGTGGAGCCGTGGTAGTACAGTGGTTACATGTATGGCTGCTAACCACTAGGTCAAGGGTTTGAAACCTTAAGACCCCCCACAGGAGGAAAATGAGGTTTTCTACTCTTCTAAAGATTTACATTTCTCAGAAACCCACAGAGACAGTTCTACTCTATCTTATAGGTTCACAATGAGTTGAAATGGACTCAATAGTCATGGGCTTGGTTTTTGTTTGTAAGGTCTCATGTAACTTAGGTGCAGGTCAGGGACCTTCATGTCACCAATAAGGTATATGCACATGAGATTTTCTTAGTGATGAAAATAGAGACAAAAGGGATGTCGTGTTGAATTGAACCTATCAAGCATGGTACTAAATGATGGTGAAGTAGATGTGGTGAACCCTTTCTTGACTTGGCCTAGTTGCCACATTTTAAACTACATTGTATGTAAATATCAGTGCTGCCAGTGGAACAGCTTGGGTGATGTTCTATCCTGCGAGTTTGAAACCTTGAGTTGCTCCATGTTCTTCAGTATATGCAGGAGGAAGTTTGGTGGTTGGGAGAAAGATGGACTTTCTATTCCTGGGAAGAGTTACAGCCTCAGAACCCCACAGGGACAGTTCTCCCATGTGCTATGAGATAACTATGGGTCAGCTTTGACTCAATGACAATAAAAGATAAGTTTTGGTTGCTAGGAGTGAAGATTTTATATATGAATTAAACTTATAACCATTATAAAATTTTAGGCCTTTCGATTTGAGTGTTTTACCTTGTGTTCACATGCAGACAGGCACAAAAACACAGCCAAAAGAAAATTCAATCAACAATGCAATGAATTATAACAAAGCTAAAATATGCTGAATAATACAAGTAAAATGTTTTAATCTGTGATGTTTGAGTTAGACAGATTTTAAAATCCAAGGGCCATCCCAGTCTAAGTATTCAATAATCAGATATTTGAATATGAAGAAACAGCTGGAGTTGGTGCTATGTTAAACAGAGGATGAAATAGAGAACTTTTAGAATTTTTGTAGTATGCACTATAAAAGATGAAGGTAAATAGCCCAACATCTGTTTACATTGAAATTGACATTGTTTATGTTACAATATACCCATACATAAAAGCAGACAAAAAACTCAATCCCACTAAAATAACCACATTAACAATGCCAAATAATAGGACTGTTAGTAAGCAAATCTCCATAGGTAAGAAATATAGTCAATTGGAATGAAATTTTAAGAATTGCAGTTTACATTTCTTTTGATTTTACTGATGAAAGTCTTTAATTTCTCACATTACATTTTAGTTATACCCGAGGAAAGTATGCCATAGTATTTGTATCTTTCAGAAATAATGGGGATGTGAACATTCTTTTACTTTTGTTAGAAGAGGCAAAGTGGTTATTTAAATCTAAATTCCATGTATTTTTATTATTGCTGTTGGCTATCATCAAGTTGATTCTGATTCATGATGTCCCTATGCATTACAAAGGAGAATTAATTCATGAATTTCTTCAACTCTAATCTTAATGGAAACAGATCATCAGGCTTGTCTTCCACAGTGCAGATGGGTAAACTTGTTATTGTTGTTAAGCGCCATTGAGATGGTTCTCATCCATAGCAACCCTATGCACAATAGAATTAAACACTGCACTTCCCTGTACCAGCCTCACAATTATCCCCATGCTGGAGCCCATTGTTACAGCCATTGTGTCAATCCAGTTCAATGAGGGCCTTCCTCTTTGTCGCTGTCCCTCCACTTTAGCAAACACGATGGTCTTCTCCAGGGATTTGTTGTGCCTGACAACATGTCCAAAATATGTAATATGCAGTCTCAGCATCCTTTCTTATAAAGAGCATTCTGGCCATACTTCTTCAAAGACAGATCGGTTTTTCCTTTTAGCAGTCCATGGTAATTTCCATATTCTCCGTCTCCACAATTCAAATGCAACAATTCTTCTTTAGACTTCCTGAAGCAATGCCCAATATTCACATGTATATGAGACAATTGGAAATACCATGTATTGGGTCAGGAGCATCTTAGACCTCAAGGTAAAAGCCTTACTTGTTCATCTGTAAACAGGTCTTCTGCAGCAGATTTACTTATCCAACATGTGCTTTGATTTCTTCACGGCTGCTTCCATGAACATTGATTGTGGATACTAGCAGAATAAAAGTCCTTGACAAACCCAAGCTTTTCTCCATTTATAAGTATTTCACTTATTTGTCCAATTCTGATGATTTTGATCTTATCTTCCTTAAATTGAGTTTAATCCATACTGAAGGCTACAATCCTTGATCTTCATCAGCAAGTGCTTCAGTTCATCCTCACTTTTAGCAAGCAATGTTGTGTCATCTCCACATCATAGGTTGTTAATAAGTCTTCCTCCAAGCCCGAGGTCGCACCCTTCTTCATGTAGTCTGGCGTCTCTGATGGATTGTGCAATGTACAGATTGAATAAGAATGGCGAGAGATAGAACCATGACGCACACTCTTCCTGATCTTAACCCATGCAGTCCCTTATTCCATGTGCATAACTGCCTTTTAACTCATGCATAGTTTCTGCACAAGCACAATGAAGTGTTCTGGAATCCCCATTCATCTTAAGGTCATCATCTATAGTTTGTTATGATCCACATAGTCAAATACCTTGGCATATCGTCAATAAACACAAGTAGACATCTTTCTAGTGTTCTCTTCTTTCATCCAACATCCACCTGCCTTCAGAAGTGACATCTCTTCTTCCAAGTTCTCTTCTGAATGTGGCCTGAACTTCTAGCAGCTCCCTGTCAATATAGAGCTGTAATTGTTGTTGGATGATGTTAAACCAAAATTTGCTTGCATACCCTATCAATATTGTTTTAGAGTTTGAACATCCTGTTGGCTCATCTTTCTTTGGAATGGGCAGAGATATGGATCTCTTCCAGTCAGTGGGCTAAGTAGCTGTCTTCTACATTTCCTTTCATAGACAAGTGAGGGCTTCTTCAGCTTGTTTAAACATTTCAATTGGTATTCTACAAATTCCTGGAGCCTTTTTTGGCTAATCCACTCATTATGCTAGCACACCTTGCTCATATGCTACCTCCTGAAATGGTGGATTGTCAACTAGTTCTTTTTGGTACAGTGACGCTGTAGTCTTTGGATCTTCTCTTGATGCATCCTGAATCATTCAATATTTTACCCATAAAATCTCTCAAGATTGCAACTCAAGGATTGTGATGGTTAGGAATATTTTTGTCCCAACATGGGACAAAACATGTAAGAAGATATGGGTGGAGTTTAGCCTGTCAATCATGTTGCAGCTTGATGACCTGCTTTGGAGGTGCAACTGAGATAAATGGTTCTCTGGAGGCCAACCCTTCTCTCTCTGCCTTCCCCTTCCTGTTGACCAGCCATGCTGAGATCTGTGGAGCCCCGAAATGTAGCCACCATCAATGGATCCACACAACTCTGCGCTCACTAACCTGCGCTACTCCTGTATGCCGCATCATTGCGTGAGTCTGAGGAAGGCCTAGCACTGGATTTATCGACTGAGTTGGACTAGGCTGGGATGCTTTATGGATGCATGATTACTTTATGATATAAAGCTTTTCCCCCCACATATATGAGTGTCTTTGGATTTATTTCTCTAGTCAACCTGTTGTAACATAAGGTTTGAGTTCTGTTAGTTTAAGATATACTGAGTATGTCCTTCCCTTTTTGGTTTCTCATTCTAGGTCTTTGCACGTTATAATACGCAGCTTTGTCTTCTCAAGCTGCCCTTTGAAATTTTCTATTCAGCTCTTTGACTTTGTCATTTCTTACATTTACTTTAGCTACTAGAAAATTAAGGGCAAGAGTCTAAGATTAAGAGCAAGTTTCAAAGTCTCTTCTGACATCCACTTCGATCTTTTCTTTCTTTCCTGTTTTCTTTTAAAATTTTATTATTTTTAATAATAAATAATTTTATTGGGGATCATACAACTCTTATCACAATCCATACATACATCTACTGTCAAGAACATTTGTGCATTTGTTGCCATCATCATTTTCTTTTATTATTATTATTGTTTTAAATAACTTTATTGGGAGCTCATAAAATTCTTATCACAATCCATACATACATCCATTGTGTCAAGCACATTTGTACATTTGTTGCCATCATTATTCTCAAAACATTTGCTTTCTACTTGAGCCCTTAATATCAGCTCCTCATTTTTCCCCTTTCCTCCCACCCTCATGAACCTTTCATAATTCATAAATTATTACTATTTTGTCATATCTTACAGTCTGACTTCTCCCCTCACCCACTTTTCTGTTGTCTGCCCCATGGGGAGGGGTTATATGTAGATCCTTGTAATCAGTTCCCCCATTCTACCCTACTTTCCCTCAACCCTCCTAGTATCTCCACTCTTACCACTGGTCCTCAGGGGTTCATCTGTCCTGGGTTCCCCATATTTCCAGGTCCTATCTGTACCAGTGTATATCCTCTGGTCTAGCCAGTATCGTAAGGTAGGATTGGGATCATGATAGTGGTGATGGTGGGCGGGGGGGTGAGGGGAGATGGAGGAAACATTTAAGAACTAGAGGAAAGTTGCATGATCCCTCGTTACTACACTGCACCCTAACTGGCTCATCTCCTCTCTGAGACCCTTCTGTAAGGGGATGTCCAGTTGCCTACAGATGGGCTTTGGGTCCCCACTCTGCATGCCCCCTCATTCACATTGATATGATTTTTTTGTTCTTTGATACCTGATACCTGATCCTTCTGACACCCTGTGCTCATGCAGGCTGGTGGGCTTCTTTCATGTAGGCTTTGTTGCTTCCCAGAGAATGACCAGATTTTTATCTTCTAAACTTTAAGACCCCAGATGCTATATCTTTGATAGCTGGACACCATCAGCTTTCTTCACCACATTTGCTTATGTACCTGCTTTGTCTTCAGCAATCTTGTCAGAAAGGTGAGCATCATGGAACGCCAGTTTAATAGAACAAAATGTTCTTGCATTGAGGGAGTACTTGAGTGGATCCATCTGCTACCTTAATACAAACCCTATAAATAGATGCACATAGATCTATTTCCCCATCATCATATATAAATATATTTACATATGCATATGCCTGTATTTAGATCTCTATAAATGTCCATTCCTCCTAGTTCTTTTCTCTAGTTCTTTTCACTTTCCTCTTGTCCCATTATTATGCTCAACTTTGATTTGGGTTTCAGTAATTCTTCTTGGTTACATTGCCCTTGATCAAGCCCTACCAGGCCTCTTACACCCTCCTTGCCACTGATTTTGGGTCATTTGTTGTTCCCTTGTCCCTGGGTTTGTTAACACCACTTCCTTTTTACTCCACCTCCCATTTTTAACTCCACCTCCCGCTCTCCCTTGTACTGTTGTTTTCTCTTCCAGATTGTTTATCCCGCCTATCTTATCTAGCTAGAGTTGCAGAGATAATCATATGCACAAAACAAGAGAGAGTAAAACAAAACAACAAAAGAAAACAAAACAACAGCAACCACAACAAACCAATGACCTAAAAAAAGGAAAAGCCTGTAAATAGTTCAAGTTCTGTTTTTTGACCTTGAGGAGTGTTTTCAGGTTGAGTCTGATGGGGTGCCACGACCTGGCCTAAAGTCTATTTTTGGTATTCCTTCGGGACTTCTTTGCTGTGCTCCCTTTGCTGTTCTGTTGCATATCCTTAGTGTTTTGCCTCTGTGTGGTAGGGTCAGATCGGACACAATTCCCACACTGTACCTTCAGTGTTGTCCCCTGAAGGGCTATGGGTCAGTGAGGGATGTCGTGTCTCCTAGTGGGGCTGGCCATATGATGCTCTCTGTGCATTGGCTGCTCTGAGCAGGGACATTGTTCTCAAAGCTTGCTGGGCCAGTATGTGCTCCATTCTCTCTTCTTCCCCCTTCATTTGGTCCTGTGTGCTCCGATCAGTCATTTCTCTCTCCCTGATCTGTAGCTTCAGTGCTGTCCTCTGAAGAAAATTCTTCAGGGTGGAGGGTGGCTATGCATGTAGTTGGGATTGGGTCGCCCCCTCAGACCACTCTTTTATCTTTTTTAATGACCTTTTCCTTCCTCCCACAGCTCATCGGGTCTTCTGTCATTAGTGTTCAATGCGTCCAATCTGTTCTTGACTTGTTCTCTACATTCAGGTAGGATAGAATCAAGGTTGTAATTTTAGTTTCATGGACTTGTTTTAATTTTCTTAAGCTTTATCCTGAATTTACATATGAGCAATTGATTGTCTATTTCACAGTCAGCCTCTGGCCTGGTTTTAGCTGCGGATGTTGAGTTTCTAGATTATCTTTCTTACAAATAGAGTCAATATGATTTCTGTGTATTGCATCTGGAGAAATTGATGTATCAAGTCACCTTTTGTGTTTTTGAAAAAAGGTATTTGCTATGAACAAGTCATTGGGCCTTGCAAAATTCTATCATGTGATATCCAACTTTGAGGACAAATAATTGAAACCACTGTGGGACTTTGAATTTCTTGTACCATATATATATATATATATTTGAGTATATATGTATTTGAGTATATATGTATTTGAGTATATATGTATTTGAGTATATATGTATTTGAGTATATATGTATTTGAGTATATATGTATTTGAGTATATATATATTTGAGTATAAGCCAACCTGAATATCAGCCAAAGCACTTAATTTTACCACAGAACTACATTAAAAATGTACTGAAAAACTCAGCTTATATATAACTATATAGGGTAAATAGTTTGTGCATAGCCAAACATAATTTCAAAATAATTTTCCCATCAAATAACTGCTGGGTCAACTAACCAATTCTTTAGTGCATACTCTGGTGGCTGCCTCAATCCCAACAGAGTAACGGGTTCAGATGGTCCCTTTTACTGTTGCTGACTAATTGGATACTCTGTCGTGGCCAGTGCCTGTGAGCACTGGATTGGGGAATGATTTGCTGCTATATAGCCTCTAACCCTGCTGTCCAAGCTATTGTGTTCATTGATCAATTGGTAAGGCAGTTTGGGAAAGAGGTTGTGTCCATCTCAGTACAATGGGCCTTTTGGTGGATGATTACATGGTGCCTAATATTCTCAGACTCTGAATCCAATCAAAACGTTCCATCCACAAACTTCTTTGTAAAGACTATCCTAGTAACCAACCTTTACACACTATTTTTGCCCAAGTTTTCTCTGTTGAAACAACTATCTTGGTATTCTTCGTCCACACTCCTACCCCAATTTTCTCTTTGCCAAAATTCTATTGATGTAAACTTCTGAGCAGGGTTGGAAAACTACAATTCCTTTGCTTGTTTGCACCATGCTAGGTTAGATTTTCTTTTTCAGGGAATAATTTCTCTGTGTTTTACTGTGTGCCCTTGCTGTGGGGACAGGTGTGCACTGGGGTAGCAAGGAATGGAAATATGGCCGCAGTAAACACATCTTAGTGGGAAAGTGAACTGCTTTTTAAGTAACATACTAGTTGTCAAGTAGCATACTTGTATTCCCAGGTCATGTTCATATTTACATTTTATGATTCAGTTCTGAAAAATATGCCTGCATTTTTAGCTTGCTTAAATATGATAATGCCCAGGTCATGACAGGCAGCTGAGGTTATAGTTAGCCTAGTTCTGAAAGCAGATATTCAAACTCCACCAGGGACCCACAGCAAGCAAAAGAGCATAAGTACTTGCCAATATAGGCCTGGATTTACTTAAAAACCACAGGAAACTTTGCTGTGAATTTTTTTTTTACCAGAGCTTAACCCAAGTATCATATCTCATGAAAATATGCCACAAATACTCTGAGCCACAGAGAATTTCTTGGGTCACCAGGTGTAAGTGCAACCGTTTCTGGCATACAGTCCTAATCAGCTAAACTACATTCTTTACTTTTTACTTAAAACTGCTAGCATATTTTGGCATCATGAATTAATCAGAGAAATGCATCTAAATTTACATTACATTTTGTCTTCATGATCCAAATGGATCGATTCCATGCCTCTTTATTTGTGAGAAAGGATGCAAAGTACAGCAATTTATCTCTATTTTTTTTTAAACAATGGGAAATCTTGGCTCGGCTTCTAAATTCACCAGAGCTTTCTTAAGGGATCAGGCCCCAGAAGTTTTGAAGGCATCTTGTCCACCTTCAGGTAATGTCTTACTAATTCATCTGGCACATTGGCTGCTTCTTATTCACCAGGTCCTAATAGCGTGATGTGATCAGGGTAGTAGGACAGTGAACTACCTAGGTAAGAAGGTAAGAAGATCCTGAGTGCTAAAGAGCTACTGAAACAGATCATTTATCTGTCTATTAGTGAAGATATGATATTGTTGTATGTCACTGAGCCATTAAAAAATGGAGAAAACTCAGAATGACCCTGTAGGGCAGAATAGAACTGCCCCATAAGATTTTCGAAGGTGAAATCTTTGAAGGAGCAGTTAGCCAGATCTTTTGTTTCACAAAGCTACTGGAAGGTCCAAACTGCTGAATTTTCAGTTAGAAACTGCGTGCCTTTGCGTCCGTATGTTAGAAACCCCAAATCAACCAAACGAAACCTCCTGCAATCCAGTTGTTCATAGAGATCCTGTAGATCCTGTAGAGCCCAGGACAACTACCCCATTGTGCCTCTAAGGCTGTAATTCTTTTTAAAAAATGTTTTGCAGTGAATTACGTGAAGGTTTACAGAGAAGCTCATTTGCTTTACATTCAACAATGCATACACATTTTGTTTCAACTCATCTAACTCAATTCCTCCAGTGTCTTATTGCTTCCCCTATTTCCTCCCTGCATGTCCTATTTCCATTCCTCCAAGGCTCTTTATGGAAGCGAATTGTCATAGCTTTCTCTGTTCAGCAGTTGGGGGATTCAAGCCCCTAAACTTTTGATTATCAGTTGAGTGGTTAACCACTATGCAACCTGATAGAATATTACTGCTATTAAAGCAAATGAAAGCTGGATATTGTTGAATTTAGAACTAAGTAGCTCCTCATTTTTTTCTTCTTCACCTTTTTATGCCTTCAAATCGTTGTCCTTTCATGTCTCTCTTCATAGGTGGAAACAAAAAGAAATCACAAGGAGGGAGGTCAGGGGACTAAAGGTGCATGGGGCAAGAGAGTTATACTGTTTTGGGACCAAAACTGGTGCACTGAGATGGCAGAGTGAGCAGGTGCATTGTTACGGTAGCAAAACCAATTCCCATTTGCCACAAATAAGGCATTTTTTTGTCACAGGCTATTATGCAATTTTTTTCAGAACCTCTAAATAGAAAACTTGATGAATAGTCTGACCTAGTGGGACAAACTTGAAATGTACTATCTCCCTCATATCACATCTGTGGCATAAAAAAACAACAACAAGTGAACATCATTTTGATCTTTGATTCCACTTGATGAGATTTTTTTGGGGTGAGGTGATGATGGTGTCTTCTACTGGCTTGATTGATGTTTGCTTTCAGGGTCCTAAGAATAGCACCATGTCTTGTCACTGATAATGACCTTGGAAGAGAAGTCTGGGTCACTTTGTTGCTGCTCTTTAAAAACACAGTATGCTTTTACTTGATGGGTTTTTTTTGCTGGTCAGTCAGAATGCAAGGCACAGATTTTGCAGCCGTACTCATTCCAAAGTGTTCTTTTAACGTTCACGGTACTGAGCTTCAAGATAGTGCAGATAACTTTCTCATCCCTTCAATGGTCCATCGTTGGTCTTCCAGCACATTTTTGTCCAGTTGGGAATTTCATGGACATCCAGAATAAGGTTTGTCATCAAAAGACATTTCACCATTTTTAAAAGAAGAAAACCCTCTTTAAAAAAAATCATTTTATTGGGGGCTCATACAACTCTTATCACAATCCATACATACATCAATTGTGTAAAGCACATTTGTACATTCATTGCCCTCCCTCATCATTCTCAAAACATTTGCTCTCCACTTAAACCCTTGGCATTAGCTCATTTCCCCCCCTCCTTATCTGCTCCTCCCTCCCTTCTGAATGCTTGCTAATTTATAAATGATTACTTTGTCATATCTTACACTGTAAGACGTCTCCCTTCACACACTTTTCTGTTGTCTGTCCCCAAGGGAAGAGGTTATATAAAGATCCCTGTTACACTTGAGTTTTCCTCATAGTGCTGCCCTTGTGAACTGTTCCATATCACAACAGCTTCCTTGGCATTTTTTCCAGCAGGAAACAAAATTTCACAGCTGCATCCTCTTCTCATAAATTGGCCATCACAAAAAATGAGGTTCAAGTAAAACTGCTTGATGTCGCTAGGTGTGCTAATTCAGAGCCAGTTGCTCCATGCTCACCTAGTGGGGAAAATGTGTACTACAAAGGTTCTATTCTCTTTTCCAATCTGTATTCTCTTCCAAGTCCACTCATAGTTTAGTATCCCACTCTTTATCATCATGGTTTTGACATTATGATAAATGGGATGGGCAAATTCCACTTTAACTTAACCTTCTACATTAATTGTGAAATAGACCTCTCATACTGTTTAAGAAAGCTGATGGTGCTCAGCTGTCAAAAATATATAGCATCTGAAGATAAACAAGCAGCCATCTCCCTGAGAAAAGTCCACATGGAAGATGCACATCAGCTTGTGTGATCATGAAGTGTCAATTGGATCAGGTATCAGGCATCAAAAATCCATAACAAAAAGTCATATTTATGTGAGTGAGGGGGAGAGCGGAGTGGAAACCCCAAGCCCATCTGTAGACAATTAGACAGCTTCTCGAAGAAGGGTCATAAGGAAGAGATGAGCTAGTCAGGGTGCAGTATAGCACTGAAAAAGCATACAACTTTCCTCTAGTTCTTTAAGGCTTCCTCCACCCCCTCCCACTATTATGATCTCAATTCTACCTTACACATCCAGCTAGACCAGCGCATGCACACTGGTATAGATAAGAGCTCACAACACAGGGAATTTAGGACAGATAAAACTCTCAGGACCAATAATAAGAGTAGTGATACCAGGAGAGTAGGGGGAAAGCATGGGGGGTGAGGGGAAACCTATCACAATGATTGACATACCCCCCAGGAGAATGGACCAACAAAAAAGTGGATGAAGGGAGACAGTGGATGGTGTAAGATATGAAAATAATAATAATTTATAGTTTACCAAGGGTTCATGAGGGAGGGAGGGAGGGAGGGAGGGAGGGAGGGAGGGAAAAAATGAGGAGCTGGTAGGCTCAAGTAGAAAGAAAATATTCTTTAAATGATGATGGCAACATATGTATAAATGTGCTTGACACAGTGGATGTACATATGGATTATGATAAGAGCTGTAAAAGCCCCCCAAAATTATTTTTTTTAATCCTGAGAATTTGATTGAAATTATACAAAATACAAAAATGGGTATAATTGACTTTATTATTATAAGGAATAGTTCAAGTATTTTTGTATTTTATATAACAATATACATAGTTTAAAAACATGTAAAATATTTATGAGATTCTAAAGATTATTTTATTTGTAGGGATAATGCCAGTAATTTTTTGATATATTCATATTAGTACTATTTTTTCTACTTCTTGGAAGCATTTTTAATGTGTTATTAATAACTTCATTAGTTCCTAAGTGCATGAAAGATTTTCCTCACCTTTAATTATTCTGTTTTACTTTAAATTCAATTCTTTTAATCAAGGTATGAGATAATTAAAGTATTTACAAATTAAATAAAGGAAAGATCATTTTATGTTCATTAGTGAAGCTAAGATTGTATCTTTGAGTTGAATTTTGATCACCAAATTAACAATAGACAAACAACTATGACTCTCCTTTTTATTCACCCCTAAACTGGGCCAGCCCAGTAGGATTTCACGTTTGGTACTTGGCTTAAATTCTCTGCTTTGGATACTAGTCATTTCCAAATGAAAAAGCCTGGGTATAACATCAAAGCTTTACCTTTAATGTCCACAATATTCCTTTCGGTCCCAGAGCTGTAACTTAAATAATAAAAAGAAATCTTAGTCATGCAGCAATAAGTTGAAATTTCACTAAACTTAATAGATATTTTATGTCATATACAAATGGAGAAAAAGTTAATAGATTTCATTTACATTCTCTCAAATATTCTACAAAGTTATGTAATTATTGCAGGGGTGAGTGGGTGTTCTGCCAACTTTCCCGGTGCACTTGGGCATGGACTGCTCCTTGTTCATTTCTTATATCTGTAGTAGAAGGTTTCAGATATTAGAATCTTCACTGAATTTGGCTCTTTGTTTTGATGCTTCACTCACAGAGAAGATGTAAGAGCCAGAGCGACTGTTAAATAAAAATGAGGTGTGATTCAATTGATTCTGATCCAATGGATATTAGCATTTGTTCTGAACTCCAAGAAACGGCGAACAAAAGTGGAACCAATCAAAGTATTGTCATTTCTTCTTTCAGAGTTAGTTGTTTTTTAGGATCATGAAATCTTAACTGGAACTAGACTAATGCACGCAATTGGATGGACTGCAGTTAGAAAAGGGGGAATCGCTTACATTAATCACTTGCTCTTGAATGTAGGCAAACCTTAACAAAAGATACAAGAAACAAGTCTTTGAATTAGAGAATTCTAGTAAGTCAGTTTGGCTTTCATTTTTAGTGTTGGAATAAATACACATATAATGCAAATGAAATGAAAGGATGTTGATTTAGGAATGACTATCTAATCCTTAGTAAAGGATGACATATATATGTCTGTAATGTTTCCAGAGAAGGATTTTCATTTTTTCTTTTTAATATATTTTAGCTCTTTGTGCTTCTCAAATTATCTATAGTGTAATAATCCAGGTCACAAAACAAGCACTTGGTCAAATTCTTATCAAATTAAACTTGATTTCTACATACTTCACTTTATGATGAGGATTGCAACCCAAATACGACAAATGTATCACAGAATATCACACATATAGCAAATAAATGTTGAAAAGAGAGAGGAAAAGAGAGTCGATTTGATTCTCAATGACGACAACTCTGCTTTTACTCATATCTTCTGCTTTATTCTCTGTCAGAATGTTACGTGCTATTATATAGTCCCGGTCATGCCATCTGTTCCTGGAATCAGGGCCAGTCAGTTCAGGTGACAAGAGGGTCTTATTAATAAGACCAAAGTCACACTCTTGGTTTCAGATTGGATCAGTTAGCTATGTGCAGAGAGCATTCTGCTTTGTGGCCACATACCATATGCACAAATCATATCAGCTCTCCTGCAAAGATGTGCAGTGTGTTACATGGAAGATTAGATACGAATGCGGAGCAGAGGAAATCCAGCATAATCACAGTACGTTAGTAGTTAAGGGCATGGACTTTAATCAAATGTGCTGGACTGAAATTATGCCACTTGGTTGGGCAAATTAATAATATATGTTAACCCTCCGTATCCTAATTTGTGAATCTAATGGATAATAAGTATACCTATCTATGTATTTATTAATGCATGTAAAACTTTAATGACAGTGATGAACTTAGTGTAAGCATTCAATCTTTGTTAGTATTATCATGAGACTTAAAAGTCTGGCAAAAAGTAATTTCCATCTTTTTCTTAATATCAGTGTCAACTAGAGATCGGGATGACCCATCCCAAACTGCCTCACATAGTCCATTCTTCTGTATCTTCCCAATTCCACCTCACTTGATATTGAGGTACATAAACCATGGATTATGAACTCGACAAATTATTGCAGAATAAGCACCAATCAAGAATAATGGCCAATGAGAAAACAGGATGAGGACTGACACAAGCCCCTATAAAATCCAATGTGTACCCCTAGACAGGGTCTCTCTCAAATCGCGAGGTGACCCGCTTCATGACTGAAGACTACTTTGCTCATTAAATCCTCCCTTCACTTATTGTCTGGTCACACTGTCTTGTCTTGCTGTCTTATGTGTGTGTGGGTAAACCACTTGGAAGAAATTTGCTAGCTTTTCTCCAAGGACATCAGCGTTCAGCACAGACCATTTACAATATGAAACAAAACCATGTAAAGCATATTGTACCTTATTGTGGATTCAAATTAAGATAAAAGATAGTTTATACTCAAGATGATACAATTTTGTCTACTACTAAATTGAGAATGAGATTTTCATCTTCTTATGTAATCCAAAATTCTTTTCAATAGCCTAAGGTACTTAAATAAACTTGGTTATTAAAGATTTATGTAGACATTGGGCCTCCACTTAAGTACTCCCTCAATGCAAAATTACTTTCTTCTATTAAACTGGCATTTTATGATGTTCACCTTCCCGACACAACCACTGAAGACAAAGTGGGTGAATAAGCAAATGTGGTGAGGAAAGCTGATGGTGCCCAGCTATGAAAAGATATAGCATCTGGGTTCTTAAAGGCTTGAAGATAAATAAGCAGCCATCTAACTGAGAAGCAAAAAAGCCCACATAGAAGAAGCACACCAGCCTGTGTGATCATGAGGTTTTGAAGGGATCAGGGAACAGGTATCAGGCATCATCAGGTATCAGGCATTCACTATAGTGAATGAGGGGGAGTGCAGAGTGGTTACAGAAGGGTCTCAGGGAGATGAACCAGTCAGGGTGTCATGTAGCATCAATAAAAAATACAATTTCCTCTAGTTCCTAAATGCTTCCCGACCCCACCCCCCATTATGGTCCCAATTCTACCTTGCAAGTCTGGCTAGACCAGAGGATGTACACTGGTATAGGTAGGAACTGGTATAGGGAACCCAGGGCGGATGTTCCTTTCAGGACAAGTGGTGTGGGTGGTGATACTGGGAGGGTAGAGGGAGGGTGGGTTGGAAAGGGGGAACCAATTACAGGGATCTACATGTGACCTCCTACCTGGGGGACAGATAACAGAAAAGTGGGTGAAGGCAGAGGTCGGACAGGGCAAGATATGACAAAATAATAATCTATAAATTATGAAGGGTTCATGAAGGAGGGGGGAGCGTGGAGGGGGCGAAAAATGAGGACCTGATGTCAGGGGCTTAAGTAGAGAGTAAATGTTTTGAGAATGATGAGGGCAATGAATGCACAAATGTGCTTTACATAATTAATGTATGTATGGATTGTGATAAGAGCTGTATGAGCCCCTAATAAAACAATTAAAAATAAATAAAATAAAGATTTATGTAATGTATTCACTTTGTTTTAAAAGCTTTAGTTGAAGTAAAATGGGTGTCCATCTGCATTCAATTTCATAATATGCAATCCATTGTTGTTTTTGTTAGGTATCATTGAGTTGTTTCCAACTCATAGTAATCTATGCATAGTTCACAAATATTGGGAGTTTTTAACAGTATGACAGAAAATATGAAGCCACGGAGGAAAGTGTGACAAATCTGAAAATTATCTAAGAAGATACAACATTATTGCAATCTTTTTTAATAGAAAATATCCCTGTTATTATTTCAAATGAGTGCTAATTGTCCATCTGTACATATGTTTTTAAAAGTTAATTAACAATATTACAAATTTTAGCTAAAGTTAATCAATAAAACATTAGCTAAAAGGGAACAGGTTGTCACTCTTGCAGGTACTTATTTTTGTTCTCTAAATCACATTGCTCTTTCACACATATTATTTGAGATTTGTGTCAACACTCACCTCTCTTGGATTTTTCCTTTAGACATACTAAGAATTTTCCTATAAGGAGTCCCAAGGCTATGTTCTATACCAGGAAGTTTCTCATATATTTAGCAATCCCTTGAACAATGTTGACTGTGCTCAAATGAGCAATTTGTTTCCTAAATGTGGAATTTTTAGTTATTCTTGGTCATCACACCACAGAGTAGTTACTGGAATTCATATATATTTAACAAAAGAACACGGGATTTTGTGATATAAGAAAATGTTCACAATCTGTATCTAGTCTATAATCTTTGCATTTGGCTCAGTTCTATTTTGTCTTATTCCACAAGTTTTTCTTCCAAAACATCCTTCTAAATCTGGAGACCAGAAGATAAAGTCAGGAATTATAGAAAATTTTCAGGAATCCCTGATGTGTTCTAAATATGATGTCATCCAACGGTAGCCTGAAATATAGCATGGGTAAGACATATTCTTCCACCAAGGATTTCTAGTGCCGTGGAGGAGCAGACACTTGCACAGCTGCGCAGTGTTGGCATTAGGAGGAAGGGCTAAAATGATGGAAGTGAGCCCCGGAGAGCAAGGCAAGAGGACTGCATTCTATCTTCTATGAACCGTGTCCCTACACAACTTCCTGGGAGAAAGTCCGGTCTTACTGCAAGTCATCAGATCTGCTGTCCAGTGTCTCTCAGAAGGCAGTAGGCAGAATTATAGAAGGGAATAAGGTCTCACCCACAAGGCTTGGTCTTATTTCATTTTTTGTGTTTTGATTTTATTTTAATCTTTTCAACTTATTCCTTCTTGAGCTCATACTGTTTACCCTATTAAGAATCTACCTATATATGAGTATATATTTAAAACCCAGCTGCAAGGTAGCAATTCATTTATTCTGGCTCTTCTAGACAGAGTTTTTGTTACTCTCGTTAAATGACCCTTCATTTTCTGCTAGGTCTAGGAAGGAAAGCGAGGGAAGGTGGTGATTAGATGAAAATTCAACTCTTGCCATCCTGCTGGGTGTAAAGTGAGCCATCTCAGAAACAGGAGGCTGGAATCTCATTATCAGAAAGAATCAGAAAGTGGAGCATATCCTCTGGACCTTGGCATCCCTGAACATTAAACCTCCTTGATGCAGGAGACAGCTATGATACCAGGGAAGTAGCAGAAGCAGAACCAGGAACCAGAGTGGAAGACAGAGCAGTGAACTTCCAAGTCTACAGAGTGGAATGCCATGCCGTTAAGGAGCCCTGAAGGAACTTTGTAGCACGTCCTGACTGAACAACTGCATCATAAACATTGCCCATTTGATTTGTAACTTGTTGACTTCCATCATAGATGCCATAAGCAGGAGCATTATTATCTGTGAGTGCTTGTGCCCATTGTAATGAATGATACAATGTAGCAGAAAAGGAAGCAGTGCTATAGGAGACCGAGCTGACAACGTCGTGAGTTCGGTGTGAGCCAGAACAACAGCTCATTCCTTCTTAATCCGGCATCCACTTAAATGTCACCTCCTTAGACACGTCTCCCCCAATTCTTTCAAGTCAACCCTTTTTGTTTTCTTCGCACAATTTCTCCATCTTGATCCTTTTTCCCTTCTCTGTTGTCATTCTTCGTCCCTGGTTGTTTCTCCCACTGTAATCCAGATTTCCTGTGGACGGGACACTGTCAGTAGCAATGAGGAGAGTTCGTGGTGTTCGGTCCTGGGAGGTGGTTCTCACTCAGTGGCGCCCCTGTACGCCAAGTCGAACCCACACAGGTGTCCAAGGCTGCGGCCTCTTGGGAGTAGGTTGCTGAGCCTTCCATTGGAGGCAGGTCTAGCTAGACTGGAGCCTTAGCTCTGCAGTGAGGAGCCCAAGTGCAGAACCACAGGTGTGGCGAGGAACACCCAGAAGAGAACCTGAGAAGTCATAGTAACTCAATAAAAAGAGATACACAGTGGAGTTACTGGGAGATGGCTGAGTTTATCTAGTCTCTCCATACCTCAGTTTTTGTCCTGACAACAAGAAACATTAAAAAAATTCAGTACAGAGACAGAAAAAATTGTTAAACAGAAAGAGTCGTCTGTTTAAGGGACTACTTAGGAAAAGAAGTTCAAAGGGCCCTCAACTAGTCTAAAAGGTCCAAATAGAATGTATCTTTTATTCAGCTGGATCATTTATTCAGCTAATGGCAGACCTCTTTCCATTGGCTGCTTTTCTGGAAGGTCTTCTATTGGCTGGTTCTTGCTATTGTTCCTGCTCTGTCCAGGTATGTGAATCTGCACACGACCACACTCCAAGACTTCGTGCTGTGCCCTTGGCTCCAATCAAAAACTCAAATGTCTACTCAGTCACTGGGGAGTGGGGGCGTAGTGTGAATATCCCGTCTCTCTCTACCCAGCCTGTTCATTATCTCCCAGTCTCTTCCATTGCTAAGGAAGTATGTCTTATCTGCCCTTTGCCTGCCTTTGTGTGTTGGGATTTCTACCACATTCCTGCCATTGTTCCCTCTCCTCTCTTTGCCTGCCTCAGTCTGGTTAACATTGGAATGGTACTGACTGGATATGAGGAATGAAGGGCAGGCTAGAGGATTTTTGTTTCACTGTCTTGAGCAAAGAGAAATCAATATAAAGGGACTTAGGATAAGACTCGCCTGTGATAAAGTACCCATCTAGAATTGATTTAATGCCTCCTGTTATGACTATTGTGGGTGAAGTTATGACTTTGCAGGTTACAGTTAAACACTTTCTAAAGGAATATAGGAGAAGATGAGAAAATAGTGAGATTATTTTTGCCTACCTCTTAAAGGCAAAAAAAATAGGGAAAAACTTCACACATATCTGAGATACTCTAAAACAGCCAGCTCATATTTAATCAATTAATATTAACTTTCAGACAAATTGATTGGCAATCTTGTCCTTTAGTGCCTCACTATCACAATGGTAGCATGATGTCATAAACATCATGTTTCTGTCGAAATAAAATTCAGAGCCTAGCAGATATGATTTGGCTTTGAAATTTTTATCTCCTCTTCAGGTTAGGTTAAGGTCTGTGGAACTTGCATTGCCATCAGTTTTAAGATGACCCGGTCCTGAGGGTAACGCACAAGTGTGTTCCAAAGAGGTGTGCATAGACTGTGTCATGACCTGAGATTGCAAGATGTTTCCATATGAGCTGTTAGTCTAAGATGAATCAAAATAAACATCTTCAGCTAAAAGTTAAGGCTTACTTCAAATTAAATACATTTACACTTCAATAAGCTATACGCATAAGGAATTTCTCCCCTCTGTTAAAAGATATACTAGACGAAACTTCATAAAAGGTAGTCAAAAGTAGAAACATTCACAAGAAAGGCACACTTTTTGCTACTATTCAATATTTAATTGGAGATTAACTATTAAAAGAGGAAATCGGTAAACAATAAACTATAAATATTTGACATGAAAACAGCAGTCGGGCAATTAAACAATGTATTGAATCAGGAAAATTTGCTGTATTAAAAAACAGATGTCACTTGAAGGACTAAGTTACTCTAACACAGGCCATGGCATTTTCAATCACCTCATATGTATATTAAAGCTGGACAATGAAAGAAGATGGTTGAAGAAAAATTGATGCATTCAAACGATGGTATTGGAACCAGCATTGAAAGCATCACAGACTGTCGTAAGGGGGAGGCAGAATGCTCTTTGGAAGCAGGGATGCTGAGACTTAAGTCTCATCCACTTTGGACGTATTCTCATTACAGACCAGTTCCTGGGAAAGGACATATGCCAGAGAAAGTGAAGGGTCAGTGAGAACGAAGACCCTTGACTTGTTAGACTGACACAATGTCTAATAGAATGCCGCAATCATGACAATGGTGCACGTTGGGCAGTGCGTTATGGTGGCCTTGGAGTCAAACTCAATGGCAACTAACAACAACAACAGCCTAACTATTTGGAGGTATTATGTCTGCTGATAAACTGAAAATAAATCCATTGTAAAATTACAGTGGAGACAACCAGCATCTCAGAGAAGAATTTAATCTACAGTATGATTAGCCCACAAAAAATCACAACCACATCTACTTAAGACCAGAAGAACTAGAGGAAAGTTGGATGTTTCATCGTTGCTGTGCTGCACCTTTCTTCTGGATCTTTAATGCTTCCCCCTCTCCCCCTCCCTATATTGATCCCAATCCCACCTTAAACATCTGGCTAGACCAGAGCACATACACAGATAGGAATTGGAAACATAGGGAATCCAGGATAGATAAACTGCTCAGGACTAATAATGAGAGTAGCAATACCAGGAGGGTAAGGGAAGGTGGTGGGTGAAGAAAAGGGGAACCGGTTACAAAGATCTACCCTGGGGGATGGACAACAGAAAAGTGGTTGAAGGGAGATGTTGGACAGCATAAGACATGACAAAATAATAATTTCTAAATTATCAAGGGTTTGTGAGGGAGGAGGTGGGAAGGGAGGGGAAAATGAGGAGCTGATACTAGGGGTTCAAGTAGAAAGCAAATGTTTTGAGAATGATGGCAACAAATGTATAAATGTGTTTGACACAATGTATGTATGTGTGGATTGTGATGAGTTGCATAAGCCCCCAATAAAATGCTTTTTAAAAAATAAAAAAAGACCAGAAGAATAGATTCAGGTTGCCACTACTCACTCTGTAATCAGGACGTGATATCAGATTAATCCAAGTAGTGAAGGAGAAAACTGAGGAATAGAACCAAAAGTCTTAAATTCAGATTTTCTGGACCAGCAGACACCAGGGGACTGACTCCCTGTGACGATTGTCCTGATACACTCTTCAAACTTGGAGCTAAAAGCATTAGAAATATAACAGATTGATGCATATGTTTCCTGTGAGTATGAAGATATACTTTAAAAAATCTACAGGAGACACAAGAGTGTCAATCTATCTCCTGACAGTCTTCCTCTTTTGCACTGACCTTTTAAGAATTAAGACTACCAATATATACTTACCTTAAAAGCAAAACAACATGACTGTTCATGACTGTTCATTCAACTGATCATTGCAATGGGGAAATCATAAAATTAATCACGCTTCCACAAATGTTCAAGTGATAAAATAAATTTTGGCATAGTTTGTATCCATTTAAGACATTCCCACTCCTGCCTCTCGGTGTGCATATTGTCGTGGCTTACATGTTGTATGGTGCTGGGATCTATTCTGCCAGTATTTTAAATACCAGCAGGTCCCTCATTGGACAAGTATCAGTAGAGCTTCAGGATTAAGACAAAGACCTGGAGATCTACTTCTTTAAAATTAACTATTGAAAAAAATCTAAACATAATATTGTTTGATGAAAATAAAGTCCCCTCACATAAGCAAGCACTCAACATGCACAGTGACTAGAAAATGGAGAGAAGCATAACAATGATTAGGTAGAAGGTGTAGCATTGGCAGTGGTTTTTCTATTGGACCTGGAGGTACCATGATTCAAAGCCAATTTAAAGGCAATTAACAACAAAGACTGAGATTAACCTAAATGTAATATAGTAGAATATCTGTAAGTCATAATAATGCATTGGATGTATTGTAAGTATTAATGGATTTTATACTTAGAATGTGTTGCACGTATGAACTGATTTTAATTTATGTGAGAAAATTAATTTACATGTATATAAAATCTATCCATCAGCGAGATCTAGAAAGAAACATGTTGGAACTCTAATAGATTATATGTGTAGGTAGATGCTCAGGGAAAGGTAGTACAAGATAGGTTCTCATTTTGCTTTTTATATTTTACTCATGTTCAATCTTTTTCAAGCAAAATATATTGATGCACTTAAGGTTTCTTTGTTTTCTTTTTAAGTGGACATAAAAAATCACCTATTTTTTCAAAGGAAATGCATTTGGTTGCTAGCTAGAACTATTCTATTAAAATCTAACAAAATATTTTCACTGAAGTAGGTACCGATCCACAGTGTGTATTGTGGACTTGTGCAGTTCTTAGAAGAAGAAAAGGTGACATTATAAAGTGAAGACTCCCTCTGACAAGTTTCTAGAAGCTCTTTATTTCTTTCGGAGTTGGGTGTTGATTTTACTGTTCTTTGACTGACTTACTAGTCTACTAACCAGGAAGAAATAGAAAATGCAGGCATAGCTATATCAAAAGTAAGATAAAGCCGACGTATTTACTGGCCTTGGTCACACAAAGCCTGAGAAATGTTTTATGCTCTAATGTATGGCTCATTTATTTTAAGAGAAATATCTACCTGTCAAAGAAATCCCTACCAAAACTTATGTTCTTATTTCTGAGACAAGGGGAAGTTATATATATACACAGACACACACACATATTTACTGCACACAGGTATACATACTCTAACACACATGCATACAAAATTAGACGTATAAAGAACTTGAAAACGTGTCTGAATAAAGTTAGATTCTGTTTTATATTTATGAATGTTCTAGAATATTAGAGTTGGAAAAAGGCCATAGAGATTGTGCAGTCCGTCACCTCATGTTACAGTTAAAAGCCATTTTGTTAGTACAAGGGCTCAACTAGCCCTCAGGCCACCAAAGTCCTGCCCCAACACTGTGGACATCAGATCCATTTGTCTTGAAGATAGGGATGTTGTGGTAGTTACATAATTTCTTGTCAACTTGACGATATGTAAAAGTGTAGGGGTGGAGTTTAGCCTGTCAATCAGGTCACAGCCTGATGGTGACTCTGTGGGTATGGCCTTCTCATCAGAAGGGTCCTGGAAATCTCCTGCTTCCCCTCAGCCTTCACCTCCTTGATGGCTGACCCTGAATGCTACCAGAGCCACCACCATTCTATCCACATGACGTTGCATTGCGGCATGTGGCTGTGTTAGTCTGCATTGTGTGAGTCTGCATTGGCTGTATGAGTCTACATCTTGCATTGTGGCATGAGGCTGTCTGAGTCTGAAGAGGAATTTATGGACCAGTATCAGACTTGTGGACTTGAGCTGGACTGGGCTAGGATGTATTTCTTATATATAATTGTTCCTTGTTATAAAGTTCCTTCTTACACATATATGAGTGTCTCTGGATTTGTTTCTCTAGTCAACTGGCCTAACACAGATGCCATATGATTTAATATATCCAGAGAGTTCTATTTTAATAAGATGCAAATAATGTTGTCTTATACTAAGCTAGGACCCATCTTACAATAACTCTCAACCTAATGTAAGTTTTCTAATCCAATTGTGTGAAGTAGTTTTAGCAGAGTAGAGTAGTTTTCTAAGTGGAGTAGTTTTAGCAGAGAATGTGTTTTTTTGGTGTCTGTATTTAATTTGGGGGCTACTCTTTTTTTATTATTATAATGCATTATATTGACTACCCTGAAAAGGATTGTGCTTACATATTCAATGAATGGTGAAAAAATTGCATTACCTCTTTAACTAGATTGGACTTTTTCTCAGGCACAATTTGTATTTTAGGCTTTATTATTAGAATAGCTTAGTTGCTTGTACATTTTTATCAACTCTGTTGATTCAACAAATAGTGTGTATATGTTAGGCATTTGCCTTCTTACTGTGTTAACAGACAAAAGAAACATCTTCAGCAATTTCCTAGCCATTTTTTAAGAATCTAAAACATTAAATTCTCTAATGACACGAGTCAGAGCGAGGACTTCTCCTGCCTACTCTGCTTCTAAAGCACTATGTAAATCTACGTGAACATTTGCAGCTCTTTCTCACTACTAAAATTTGAATTACTTTTGAAAGGTCGTATTGTTTATCTCGTCCATTCCCTACATCTGGAACTGTGCCTTAACTTTTCGGAATGCTGCTTCTGTTGTACAAATGTTTTAAATCTACAGTAGACTGAAGCTGTAGCTTCACTTTTCTTGCTTAACTAGTTCAAACATGCCACAGGGAAACGGGCATGGTCTTTCTGATGTATCCCTTATTGGATTGCATGATAAAAATAGAGCTATATTGTATTTCAAGTGTTTTATTTTTTACAAATAATGAGTGTAGGATTTAAAGTCTTACAGATGGAAGGGAGAGAGGAAGCCTCTCACGAAAGGGATTGACACAGCGTCAGAAACAGTGGGCTCAAACATAACAATTACGAGGATGACACAGGACTGTGCAATGTTTCCTTCTGTTGCACAGAAAGTCCTCCAGAGGCAGAACTGACTTTGTGGCACTTAACAAAAACAATAAAAGAAGAAAAGTTTAAAACTAGAATATACAATAGCGCATTCTGAAAGTTGCTATGCAAAGTGGGCTGAGCCCATTTCAGATGAGTAAGAAACTAAGATTTTTGCCGAAACTAACTACAAAGAAAGAAAGAACTAGATGGGAAGTGAGTGAATTGTGGAACTGGGAGTAGCAACAACAAGCTTTTATTTATGTTTCCCTGATGAAATCAGTGAGTGATTTGGCTTTATGACCCTCCAGTTCGGAACAGAGTAGCTATAAAGGAACACTTTTGTCAGCCTGAAGATATTCACAGGAGAGGGAAGAGAAGCCATAGTTAGAAGAGAGTAGAAAGAACTGTGTAAAATATAAGTTAGCTTGTAATTTCTGCTTTACTCCATTGTATATTAAATTAGTATGTGGAATGTGTGCTGCATCGTATTCTCTATTGAAATGTATATCTATGATAAATGTAAAATTTTAATACTTCGGATATTCATAGAACAGTAAGTAAAGGAATTCATTTTGGATGCTATGTTACTTGAATGTTATTTAGTGAAATAAATTAGTCAGGGGGCATATTTGTAAGATTGTTACATATATGGGCATTGCTCCCAGAGGGAAACATGTTTATGTATATGTATATTATTTATTTGGAATAAATATTGCTTAACCAACCAACAAATATTTTTGGAAACAAAACTTGCTGACCCTACACTGTGCCTTTAAAAGCTCCTCCCCACATCTACAAAAGATGACAGGCATTCTACAAATAAAACCACAACTTTTCTAGATTTACTTGAACTTCCAAGGCATCTTTTCCCAAGGTTTGCCTCTTACAACTCTGAATCAACCCTTCAGACTTTATGCCTTTGGTTCTTCCCAATCTCTACTGTATTTCACCTCTCAGAGCAGCATTGTCAATGACTGTTGATTTCTTATCAAACCTTTTATAGGACAGTTTGAGAAATAACATCTTAAATTTTATAGAAAAATTAAATGCCAACCAAGAATTCTATTCTTAGTAGTGATATCAATAGACTAAAGAAAAGATAAAGCCCTGTCAGTAAAATAAAGTTAATAATTTAATGATGACAGATGTACTTTACATTGTAGTTTACTTGACCTTGCATGATCTTTGGTTAACTAAGGATAGTACCATTCTTCCAGATATTTAATCAAGCCATAGGATTTCCAGGACTTTTACTATCTTAACCCCTGACTCTTTTGTGAAAGAAACTTGGGGGAAAACAAACAAATAATTATAAGTTTACTCTATGTATTTTTTGGTGTATATTTACCATATTCCATGTTAAGGGGATGTACAGAATTTTTCTTATCAGTGAAGATAATATTAATTATTTAGAGATTATGTACAATCAATGAATATTACTTATTTTATGCAATATGGTGATAGTGATATTTATGTCCTTCTATGCTAACTCCTTTATCTATAATTTTTCCATTTGCTTCTGTTGGTTCATATCTCTCTTGAAGATGAAAAGTATTTATCTAATTCTTTACTAATGCTTGAAGTTCACTCCATCTGCCTGTGAGCTCTGCTAACCCCTCACCAGGTCTAGCAGGATGGTGTCTGCCACCCCTTCCAGTGCCCTTGACCCACAGTGAGCAGTAATTTCCCTAGGCTGCTGTCTGAAAGTGGTCATGTTCCCAGTAACATAGAGAGCCTCCTAGAGCTAGTCACAAGACCTCACACCGGAGTTCCCTGTGCTGCTGTCCATCATGCACCTACTATGTAGGGCAGTGGTCCTCAACCTGTGGGTCGTGACCCGACCCTTTCACAGCGGTTGCCTAAGTCTATCAGAAAACACATCTTTTGGATGGTCTTAGGATCCAAGACATTGCTCCTCTATCCATCTCACATATGAATACCCAGTGTGAAGACTGTTACCCATGCTACACGACAAAATTTCATTTATTTATAATTAGAAATAAACATTTCACAATATTTAATACATATTGTTTTGTGGTTAATCACTATGCTTTAATTATGTTCAATTTGTAACAATGGAAGCACATCCTCCAGCTCAGATATCTACTTGATGATTTATAACAGTAGCAAAATTACAGTTATGAAGTAGCAATGAAAATAATTTTATGGTTTGGGGGTCACCACAACATGAGGAACTGTATTAAAGGGTCATGACATGAGGAAGGTTGAGAACCATTGGTGTAGGGCTTTGTAACTCCCCTCTCCAATACATGAGTTTCTGTGGATTTGTTTCTCTAACGTACCCAGACTAACACAAACACTTTGTTCTAACAACTTCGCATTGGTGATGCTCACCCTCCTGGCACGGTCTATGAAGACAAAGCAGTTGCATAAGAAGATGTGGTGAAGAAAGAGGATGGTGCCAGCCTACCAAAAGATATAGCATCTGGGGTTGTAAGGGCTTGAAGTTCAACAAGTGGCCATCTAGTAGAGAATCAACACGCCTACATGGAAGAAGCGCAAAAACCTTTGTGATCATCAGGTGTCAACAGGATCGGGTAACAGGTATCAGAAGACCCAAAACAAACAAACAAAAAACATATTGTTGAGAACTAGGGGTTGCCGAAACCCATCTGTAGATCATGTGACATCTTTCAGAAGGGTCACAAGGAAGGGATGAGTTAACCAGGGCGTAGTATAGGACCAATGAAATACTCAATTCGCCTCTGGTTCCTTGAGGGTTCCTGACCACCACCACCCCCTACCCCCACTCTTATGAACCCAGTGCTGCCTTTCTCTGCAGGCTAGAGGATGTACACTGGTCAGTTTAAAATATGAAAATAGTAATAATTTATAATTTATCAAG
Source organism: Tenrec ecaudatus (assembly GCF_050624435.1). Classification (NCBI taxonomy): domain Eukaryota; kingdom Metazoa; phylum Chordata; class Mammalia; order Afrosoricida; family Tenrecidae; genus Tenrec; species Tenrec ecaudatus. Next base: position 96,869,355 of record NC_134536.1, read on the forward strand.
GGGTCATGGTGGTGGAAAGGGGAGGGATGGGAAAAAGAGGAGCTGATACCAAGGACTCAAATGGAAAGTAAGTGTTTAGAAAATAATGGCCACATATGTACAAAGGTGCTGGATGCAACTGATGTATGGATTACCATCAGAGCTGTAAGAGCACTCAATAAATTGATCTTTTAATTTTTAAAATGTTTCAACAGTTTCAGTGAAAAATTTTCCCCAATTTCTGCAATCTGAAATTATTCAAACAGGCAATAAAGATGTGGAGTGATTACTGTTTTTTTAAATGCAGAAATTGGAAACAAGGAAAGTGAATAGAAAATATGGGCCAGGACGAATGAAATGGCACAGATTAAATTATAGAGTTTTGCAAGACCAATGGCCTATTCATTGGAAATATCATATTTCCACAACACAAATTGTAACTTTATATGTAGATCTTACCAGGTAAAATATACAGGAATAAAATAAACTATACCCACAAAAGAGAAGACGGAAAAACTCAGTATTGATGAGAAGCCAAGTCCACTGTAAAACAGACCATCAATTGTTAATGTGGAAGTTCAACTAGATGCTAAAGAAAATTTAAACAAATTCACCAATGTACAATTTTGAATATATCACACCCAAATTTAGAGATAATTTCAAAAGTAGTCTTGACATCTTGAACCGAGGACTAGACAAGTCATGGGATCCCACCGAGCAAATCTTACATGGAGAAAACAAAAGGTAATTAAAAAGAAAGTGAAGCAATAAATGAGAAAGAAGACAGATATTGAATTGAGTGTAAGGGAAGACAGAGAAGAGAAATTCAAGGGGTGGGTGGTGGGGGTGTAATAGAACAGGGAGGTAAAGGTTGTCTAGTGGTCTGAACTGTTGAATTCAAAGCTGATAGTGTAAAATCGAATCTCAGTCAGAAGCACTTCGCTCTCACTCAGTTGATGCATGCTCATAGAGACCCTAGCGGACTGTGCAGAACTACCCCGGAGGTTTCTGGGAGTGTAGCCTGTATGGGAGTAGAAAGCTCATCTTTCAGCTATGGAATGGCTAGTGATTTTGAACTGCTGATCTTGAGGTTAGAAGCCCAATGGTTACCACTATGCCACCAGGGCTCCTTAAAATGCAAATACCCCACCTAATTCACAATAAAAAATTAATTTAAAAAAATTGAAAGGACAGAAAGACCAAAATGGATGTCAACAAAGATTTAAAAGTTGCTCTTGGGTATCAAGTCAATTTTTGACTCCTAGTAACCCTATAGGACAGAGTAGAACTACTGCTGTAGGAGTTGGAGGCTGCAAATCTTCCCAGGAGTAGAAAACCTCATATTTCTCCTGCAGAGCAGCTGCAGGTTGAAAACAGCTACGCTTGCTGTTAGTAGCCTCATCGTATCCCACTATACCACTATACCACTGGAACAGCTAATGAAAACGAACAAAATGGTGACGCAAAAGAGCTAATAATAAGATTTTAACTGGTAACTCAAGAAGACAAAAGATAGCATTATAGTAAATAGTGTTAAGCCCTGGAAATAGAAAGCCAGGAAGGATAAGCACAATTGGTATTTCTTTTTGGCAATCCTCAACCTGATGGAACTGAAGAACAAGTCAGTCCTTGAGTTGTAATATTCAAGGATGCAATGAGCAAAATCAAAGACTGCAGGCTTCAGTATGGATTGTACAGAAAACGAACATCTGGATCATGATAAATTAAGAAAAGACTGAAATTGTCAAGGTTATTTTTGCTTGAATGCATAATCAATGACCATGAAAGCATCAGGGAAGATATCAAACAACACATTGCCATGGACAAATCTACGCTAAAATACACCTGTGAAATGTTGCAGAGGGCTATCAATTTGAAGACTAATGTGTGCCTGATCCAAGCCAGGATATCTCCAATCACCTCATAGGCATGTGAATGTTGGGCAAAAAATAAATAAGAACAAAGAAGAATGTATACTTTTGAATTATGATTCTGGTGAAGGATATTGAAAGTACCATGGACTACCAGAAGAAGAAATAAATCTGTCTTGGCAGAAGTACAACCAGAACACTCCTGACAAGGTGGCATGGCAAGATTCTTTCTCACCTACTTTGTTTAAGTCATTGAGAGAAAGCAGTTCCTGGGAAAGGACATTATTCAAGGTCAGCAAAATAGGAAGAGCTTCCTGCAATGGATTGATACAGATTAGTACAGCTGCAAGATTGAGCTCAACCATATAACCCTTGTGAGGGTAGCGCAGACCTGACAGGGTTTCTTTCTGTTATACCCAGGGTAACGTCATGGGCTACGCACTGTGCATAACGTCCCACCAGTCCCTCTGCCGGAGACAGAGGAAACGATCCCCTCCTGAAAGTACTTACAGTCTCAGAAACCCTAGAGAACCACTGAGTTCTGGTTTGTAAGGTAACTATGAGTCGGAACTGACTTGGTGGCAGCTGGTTGGTTAGTCCAATATTGGCCAAATCTCCTGCAAAAGATATTGGCAAAGTGTTAAAAAGCAAAGATGTCACCTCGAGGATTAAGCTACACCTGATCCAAGTCATGGCATTTTGCATCACCTCCTAGCACGGGAAAACTGCAGAGTGAATAAGGAAAACTGAAGATTCAATACAATGGAATCATGTTGAGAAGATATTGAATGTACCATAGATTACCAGAAGAATAAACAAATCTGACTCAGAAGACATTCAAATAACATGTCTTCTAGAAATGAGGATGGGAGAACTTTTCTCACATCTTGTGGTCCTGCTCTCAGGGGGAACCAGTCCCTGGACAAGGACATCATGTTCGGTAAAGTAAAGGGTCAGAGAAAAAGCCCCTCAATCACATAGACTGGCTCACTAGCTCAAATGGTAGACTCAACTATTGTAATGTTTGCAAGTATGGCTCAGGGGGGGCAGTTTTTCTTCCTGGTCCTGCTCACCAGATTGCTGTGCTGACTGAACAACAATAACAATCATATATAATCATGGTGCTTATAGCTTTAGCTTCTTTATTATTTTCAAATGCCCCTGCAGCTCTCTGGAAGAAAAGACCCTACAGATATGATTCCTTAAAAGTTACAAGCAAGGAAAAATGGATGGCAGAGTTGTATGATGTAATCGATGTGTTACCACGAGTCAGGACAACAGTAACAACAGCTGCATGGAAATAAAGGGGTTTCAGATTTATTCTAAACAGAAATAAATACCTCAAATTCCTTTTTAAAGTAAAGGAAAAACTACTCTCCTCTTTTTAGTAGTTCTTTGTTCATCCAGCGTATTTTTCTATTCCATAGAAGGTTGATGATTAGCTTTCCCTTCTCTTTACAAAGTGATGCTGGACTCTGGATGGGGATTGCATCATATCTGTAGATCGCTTTGGGTGCCATGGGCATTTTCGTAGTGTATGTCTTCTTTGCTATCACATGGTACAGTCTGTCATCTATATATGTTTTGTAGTGTTTACTTTCTTGTAGTAATGTGTTTTAGTTTTCTTTTTATGGTACGTAGACACAAGGAACTACATTCTACAATGTCAAACAATAAGGATGAATCTGTGAAAAACACAATGATAAGTGACATTTTGTCAGTAAAATTAGTCAGTCCCAAAATGACAAATATTGTATGAGACCACTATTGCAAAAAGTTGAGAAAAAGTCTTTATACTAGAAGGAACATAGTTTTATAATTACTTTTATGCTAAAATGAACATAGTTTATAGTTTTACAGTTATAGCCAATTAATATTTCCCTTATAGGTATAATTGCTCATGTAGTATATGTTATAATTCTGGACTTTATTTCCCCGTGGCTCAAGTCTCATTTTGGAGTCCATTCTCTACTAATGAGCAAGAACTGGGCAGGATAAAGACCTGGGCTTAGTAGAGGGTGTGCATCATGTCACACACTTTGTGTCCTTGATGGCAACTTGAAGGCCTCACCTTTGTACTCAGTGTGAAGTAAGCTGTACCTTTTGTTTCACTGGATATTTAATGGTGCCACCACATAGCCCGACATATAGCATTTCACCTGGGAAGCCAGCCCTCTATTTTCTGACCACGCTTTGGTGGAAGCAGGGAGACCTGCTGTGACTTTGGAAATTTGGAGCTTCTGGCTGTGGACCTTGCACTTGGCTCACCTCTACCTGATCTTCAAATTTGGGGCTGAACAGCACCCACGATCCACATGAGATACTTCTCAGAGTTGTATGAGTTCCCATGGGACATTGCTGTAAGTCAAAGGAACAAGGGACATGAGGGAATTTCCACATAGGGAGGAGGGGGAAATATGGAGCTGAATAGCATCTTGGAAGAGTTTGACGTGTGGGACATTATTAATCTTCAACTCCTTGGGACTGTTGTTGTTGTTAGGTGCTACTGAGTCGATTCCAAACCACAGTGACCCCATACACAACAGAATGAAACATTGCCTGGTCCTGCTCCATCCTCACAATTGTTCCTATTCTCAATCCCAATCTTGCAGCTGCAGTGTCAATCCATCTCCTTGAAGGCCTGCCCCCCTGCCCCGCTGCCGCCTTATTTTATCAAACATGATTTCCTTCTCCAAGGATTCTCCTGACAAGATACTCAAAGTATGTAAGATGAAGTCTTGCCATCCTTGTCTTTAAGGAGCATTCTCGTTGTACTTCTTCTAAGACGGATTGTTTCATCCATCAATGGTATTTCAATATTTTTCTCCAACGTCGCAATTCAAATGCATGGATTATCCTTCTGTCTTCTTTACTCAATGTCCAACCTTCACATGTATATGAGGCAATTGAAAATGCCTTCACTAGGGCCAGAGCACCTTAGTCCTCAAAATAACATCCTTAATTTTCAATGCTCCAAAGAGGTCTTGTGCAGAAGATTTACCCAAGGCAACTCATTTTAATCTCTTGACTACTGCTTTCATGAGCATTGATTGTGGATCCAAGCAAGACAAAATCTTTGACAACCTCAGCCTTTACTGCATTTCTCATGAGGTTACCTATTGGTTCAGTTGTGAGGATTTTACTGTTCTTTACATTGAGTTGTCATCTACACTGAAGGCTGCGATCCTTGATCCAAGTTCTCTTCACTCTCATCAAGCAAGGCTGTGGTACCTGCAGATCTCAGGTGGTTCATAAGCCTCCCTCCACTCCCGATGCCACATTCTTCTTCATATAAGCCATCTCCTCAGATTTCTTGCTCAGCACTCATTCAGATGGAAAGGAGGATACAAACGGACACACGCATTTCCTGGTTTTAAACCATGCAGTGTGCTTTTGTTTTGCTCACAACTGCCTCTTCATCAATGTACATGTTCCGCAAGAGCACAGTGAAGTATCTGGAATTCTCCTTCTTCTCAAGATTATCCAGTTTGTTATGATATGCACAGTTGAATGCCTAGGCATAGAATCAGTAAAACACAAGTAAACATGTTTTTTTTGGTTTTCGCTGCTTTTAGCCAAGATCCAACTGACATCAGCAACGATATCCTTTGTTCCAAGTTGTCTTTGGAATCTAGCCTGAACCTTTAGTAACTTCCTATCAATTTATTACTGCAACCTTTGTTGAATGATCTTTAGCAAACATTTCCTTGCATATAATATCGATAATATTGTTTTATAATTTGAGCATCCTTTTGGGTCACTTTTCTTTGGAATGGGTACAAATATGGTTCTCTTCCAGTTAGTTGGCCAAGTGGCTGCTTTCTAAATTTGCTGGTATAGATGAGTGAATGCGTCCAGTGCTTTATCAGCTTGTTGAAACATTTCAATTGGTATTTTATCACTTCCTAGAGCCTTGTTTTTGACTAATGCTTTTAGTGTACCTTGGACTTTGTCCTTCAGCAATTTTGGTTCTTGCTCAAATGTGACCTCTTGAAATGGTGGAATGTTGACTAGTACTTTTTGGTACTTGAGATTAGTCTGTTATTATTTCTTCTAAAAGAAATCATTACCATGGTTACCAGGGTGTGAGGGAAGTAGGGTGTCCTGGTTAGAGAGTAGACATGTATTAACTTGAGTGAAACAAGAAGCAAAAACGGTAATAGGGAGGTCATCAAACAATGATGGAGGCAAGGGAAGACCTTGGAAAGAGAAGAAGAGTTAAAGGCAACAGGAGTAAAAATTTTTATCTACATAGTCCAACAATGATGATCTAAATTTAAACAAACCAACAAAAATCAAATTCACCTCCATCGAGTCAATTGGCATTGACACAACACCTCGTAGGGCTGGGGAGAACTGCCCCGTGAATTTCTGAGGCTTCCTGTCTTTCTCCCTCTGAGTGGCTGACAGGTATGAACTGCGGACCTTTCAGATGATGGTCCATCACATACCACTATGCCACTAGCAATCCTGATCTACAAGTGGATGCATGTATGCATATATACTCAGTTTAAATAGGTGTGGAAGGGAGGTTTGAGAAAGGACATTTGATCATGGGTATTTACCCTGTTGTAAATTTCTCCATGAATGTAGTCAAGTCGGCACTGTATGGTGCACAAAGTTATGAAGGTTATGAAAACTTTTAGACATAACCAAATGCCTTGAGGAACTTAGTCACTGGGCCCGAAGGCTCAGGACTGTACTCTCAGGGAACACCAAGGTTAACTGGCATAACACAGCTGACAAAGACAGTGGTTTTCCTCCTCCTTTGATGGGTAGTAACTGGGGTCTGAAAAGCTTATGAAGTACTAAGATACAACAATTAGGTCCTGCCTGTCTGGTGGACAGAACCAAGAAGGAAACTGAAGACACATGCCAACTATTCATGCAATATATATGTGACTATTAGTCTCCATGACCCTGAGACCAGAAGAACTACCACTATCTACTACTCTGAAAGAGTGGTTACGAAAAGGATCACATTGGAAGGCCCTGGATGGAGTGGGAGAAAATGTGGAGCTCAAAATCCTAGTCAAAGAGAGTGATACAATTCCAAGACTACATGACCCTTAGTCATCATTCATTTCTGACAAGGAACACACTACTGTGGCTCAATTTTCAGCCAAACAATCGGCAGTTCTATAAGGGAAATGATAAAATGAGTGATGTATTCACATCTTAGGGAAACCAGCTATTTGAGATCAAAAGGTCAGGTTTTATCTGTTAATGAAATTAAGTTTCTTGTCTTACCAAGGGAAAGATGTACTTTGGAAAACATAAGGCACCACTGAAGAGTTTTTTTAGAAGCCCAAAGGAGGAAGAAAGCTGCGCCCAGCAAGTCCATCCGAAATGACACGTCCTTGCTGGCCGTGTATGAATTCCTTGGAATGTGGGAGAAAGAAGAGCTTTCTACTCCAGGAAAGAGTTATTATCTTGGGAATTCACAGATGCAGTTCTACTGGGTCCCCTACTATGGCTTCAAGGTGGTATCAACTTGATGGGGGTGAATTTTTGTTTTACTTTAGCTTGGGAGTGTGTGGGATTCTTGGTAACTTCTGTTTGAGCTTGCTCTGTTCCCACTAACTCAAGTTGAAGCAGCAAGGTGCTCGGGGAAATGTGTCCTGAGGGTGAGTGGGTCCTGCTGTTGGTTCTGATCTCAAGACCTTAGGGCAGTGGTGCTCAACCTTCCTAATGCTGCCACCCTTTAATACAGGTCCTCATGTTGTAGTGACCCCCAACCATAAGGTTATTTTTGTTGCTACTTCATAACTGTAATTTTGCTACTCTTATTAATTGGGGGACCCCTGTTAAAGGGTCATTTGACCCCCAAAGGGGTCACGACCCACAGATTGAGAACCACTGCCTTAGGGACTTCTCTTGAGTTCTTCTTCCACCAGGGAACAGTTCTTGCCTCTGAATCTGGCCCAGGTCCCCACCTTTGCTCTCTGCTCTGTCTCTTTCTACCACTTGAGATATTTCATTCACATAATTGTATATGGGACCAGAAACAGAGGTTTCTCCTGTGGCTACTTGCCTATGTGAGTAGAAATCTTTCCCAATCTATATTAAGAGAAGTAATCTCTTCCAGGTGTGGAGATAATTGACCTGAAGCTGGAACTTATTCACAGGTATAAGCTGTTCAGTGGCCTTTGGTCTTAGGTTCAAGGACATGGACTGTAGGTGCATGGTTCAGGAGATTGTTGTGACATGCCATCGATTTGGTTGTGACCCTGTGCTCAATGACAAAGCTTTGTGCAATCCTGCACCATCCACACAATCATTCGCAGTCCCGAGCCCTTTTTTACAACCACGTCTCTATCCAGCGCATTGAGGCCTTGCTCTTTCTTGCTGCCTCTCCATTTACCAAGCATGCTGTCGTCTCCAGGGACTGGCCCAGACACAGGTCCTTTGTTTCCCTGCCTCTACTTTGAAGTCTCAATTTCTTCAGGATCAACTGCTTCCGGAAACCCCACAGCAGCCACATCAGCGGTTTGTAGCCTGCAGCTTTCTGTAGAATAACTGCGTTCTGGTTTTTGTTTGCTCGTTTCGGGCACTGATGCATTTCCTCCTCGCCTATAAAGACTGAGGGTAGCAGGCTGATGATTCACCCGGACGTAGATGGGCTCTCAAGATGGTGGCCATGGCAACCTGTGGAAAGTCGCGGTGCTGGGTTTCTCTGTGATGTATCTTGTAGTCATGATTAGACTTTAACTTCATCACCTTGGTCCACGTTGTATCCTATAGACTCAAGTATAAGCCAACCCAAATATCAGCAAGGCACCTAATTGTCCCACAAAACAGCATTAAAATGTGCTGAAAAACTAGACTTATACATGAATATTTACAGCACTTTATCCTCTATTACATATGGCCAGGAATGAAGGCAATATCATGAGTGGAATGCAGGTTCTACTCATTAGTATCTCTTGAAAAACTGATCTAGCTCATGCGCCTGTTCCTGATGGTAGTCACACAATAACTAATGTGTGTCGGGGTGTTAGTGTCTATCTGTGCGGCCTGTTATCTAATTCTGTGTATGTCTTGTTCTACCTTTTCTGTATTATTTATCTCTGTGCTGAAAGAAGTGTTGACTAATGCAGAGTCCACCTAGCTGGCTATAAAAATAGTCCAAAGTTCCTACTTTTCAGGGATGTTTTTTGTCAAAGAATTTAAGGGTCACTACAATGATCCAATCCCCTCAGCAACTTCTTCTGCTGACAGCCGAAAGTGACGGACACATTCCAAGGCTGTTCCCATTCACCTGCACCATAACTAAGGTCCAAGTGCCCCAAATGTCCAAACCCAACCTGAGTGTGGGACTAACGGGTTTCCTTCTGACTTCAATTTTACAACATATGATGATGTAATCCCAACTAGTTTGCCATAGCTTTCTCCATACCACATGCCTCAATCGCCAGGAAAGTCTTGGTGCATTGCTACAAAATATCTATTTTCACTACATGGAAGTGAGGATATTATTTTCCTAACTGGTGTCACATAAGTAATCATATAATCTCACATAAATAACATTAACATATGGTCCTAAAGGTAGTCAGGTTACTGAGGGGGAATCCATAATTTAACCTTAATTGCACGATGCCAGAGATTGCAAAGGATTAAAGAAGGAGGGAGAATTAAATGATAATTAAATTAGAGTTTCCAGTGGCAAATCCAACACCTCATGACATGATCAGCACTTGCCATGGATTGTGATAGGCCCATAGAAACATTCTTAGCCCATATCCCCACCTCCAAACCTAAATGCTACCAGAGAGATAATTAACATAATTTGAGACTAAAACATTTTAATAAATAGATCTGTCAGGATAATCGAATTGCAGTTGTAGTGAGCCACCCAACAGGGAAGAAACTGATCAGCGGTTAATTCAGGAGGGCATCTGAATCCCAAGTTCAATAAGGCCACCCAATCAGAAACTTGACCTTCTTGAGCTGGGAAAGATGTACTTAGGATTTTATGTCTGGTGGTTTGCAGTATTTCAGACTCTTTGCATTTATTCACTAAAGCAAACATAACCTGCAGGAGTAGGGTAAAAGACCATAAGCAAAGATTACAACAACAGGTGAAACAAGTACTCTAGTTTGCCAGTGAATAGGCAACTTCAGAAGTTGTAGCAATCCAAAGCGAGTCCAGTGACTTCAGAGGATCTGGGGATATGCTTTCTTCTGCCTGCAGTGGATGTTTCAGCTTTACATTTAAGGCAGCGTTGCGGCCCTTTAATGTGTAAGGAGTGGATTTCTTGGTAAGTAGGCTCAGAGCTATTCAACCTCTTTCTTGCGGGCAGACTGCTCTCCCTACCCCTAACTTTCCCAGAACTTAAGAGGGGGATCTCCAGTGTTGCTGGACCTATCCACAACTTCCTAATTCCTTTTTGCTGTCTGAAGCAGATTTACAAACTGAGGCAGTTCAAAATGTAACACCCCTTTTTGGGTGGGATTCTTAGGATCCAGGCCAATATGTTTAATTTTAACCTCTCATAGCCTTTCTAAAAATGTCGTGAACTTAATCTACCATTTTGGGCCCCAATCATTCGCTGCCTTACTTATTTCATGGACTATCTGTTTGTTTTTTTTCTTTTATGGTCTGATGATTACATTTATTTCATTCTTAAAGATGCATTCCAGAGGTATTGGTGCATCTGGAGGGATTGAACTTGGGTTTCCCATGCAAAAGAGAGCAGAGGAGATCATGGCAGACTTCTGAGTTTCCTCTTTCCTTCTCCCATGTGATAAGCCTGTTCAGAGAGGGCCTGGGCTCCCCAAGCCTGGGGGTCCAGTATTAACTAGTATAACCCCCTATTTCCTCACCCCACTTCTGGTGAGACCCTAATAGAACCTTCTCCTGGGGTACACTTTCTCCAACACAGTCTTCCCTTTGGGTGACTCCTAAGATTTATAAAAATTTAGAACCCAGTACAGATGATCACTTGAGAGTTTTAAAATTCTTATAAGAGTCACAAAATAAAACTGCACTGACTCTGGCTGTCCCAGAGCTGCTGGGATGGGGTGGGGGTGGGTGGGGCTGGAGTATAGTCCCACATCTCTTTCCTAATGGCCTCTGGCCACTGCCATCAAGTTAATTATGCCACACAGTAACCATGCAGGACAGGGTAGACCTGCTTTCTTTAGGCATCTAAGGCTACTCCATGGGCACAGAGATCTTCATCAGAGTGGCTGGTGGGGTCAGATCTGGGCAGGACTTCAGTGTGATCTCATCATGATGAAGAACGGTACTTTTGTGTGTGTTTTCAGCACCCTCCCTTTCTCCTGGCTAGCTCTACCAGAATTAGGTTCTTGTCTTACCAACGGAAAGCTTTACTTTGGAAGATAGAGGGAAATTCTGGAGAATTTTATTAGATGCTCTTAGGAAGGAGGATGCCGCATCCAGCCCATTCTTTCAGTATTTCCTTTCCCTGATGTGGTGTGCTGTTCGTTTAAGACCTCCTGGGAATGGACATGATTCTCAGGCATGCTATTTTTTGGTCTGAGCATGCTCCTTTCCCGCTATAAGATATTGGTGTATCAAGGGATTCTGGAGTGTGTGGTCATGATGGTGAGACAGAATCGGTGCTCTGAGCATCCTCTGTTCCCACTACTTGGCTTCAGGGTAGCATGGGGTTCTGGGAAATGTAGTGCTAATGGCAAGATGTAGTCATGGCACAGTTCTATCTCAAGACTCTGGGGGCTTCTTTTGATTTCAGGTACTATGAGGAAACTGTTCTTACTTCTGACTCTTGCCCATATCTCTACTTTTGGTCCCAGACCATATCTCATAATCAAGGACAGTGTTTAGAAGGATGAGAAAAAAGGAGGATTGGAAGCAGGAAACTGGGAGGAAGTGGGATAAGTGATGTTACATTGGGGAGATTGTAATCTAGCACACCCCCAAAATTGTGTATGAGTTGTTGAATTGTAAACTGACCTACTCTGTAAACCTTCCCTCAATGCACACTGAAGAGTTCTTTAATTCTGTAGGAAAATATAATATAATGAAATATTATCATGTAAAATATAATATATTTGAAAAATATATACTACAAACTAATGTCCTTTCATGGACACTCCTAATGTGGCAACACTTTAAACAGTTCCTCATGTTGTGGTGACCCTCAACCATAAAATTATTTTCATTGCTACTTCATAACTATAATTTTGCCACTGTTATGAATGAGGTGACCCCCATGAAAGGGTCATTCGACTTCCAAAGGGGTCAGGACCCACAGGTTGAGAACCACTGGTTTAGAGGAATACAGTTTTTACATTTTCTTAATGGATTGACATTTTCCTTTACCAAAAGGCTGCTGTTCTAAATGTTTTACAAATCTTATTCTCAACCCTTCCAAATATTTTATAATATTTCTATGTGTTTGATACTGGACCAAAAACTATGGTTGCAATAATTAGTAAGACATCTATTTCATGCCCTTAAACATATTATCTCATGTGAAGTGACCATAAATACTACAAAAGGCCACCAATTATAATGAGTTCTCAAAAGCATAATGGGATACACATTTTACTTAAAGACTTAAGTGCATGATTCAAATTACTAATTACAGATCCTTTTGATAATAATCATGACAATATATTCTTTTTTAAATATCAGACCCAAGAAAGTCTTTGATGGTACTATTTAAGAATGAACATACTAAGTCTTAACCACAGATGTGTCCCAGAATCACCTGGGCATTTAAAAAAATGACCATACCTAAATAATAAATAAATATTTCTATTTTAAATTCATTCTCAAGTGATTCTAGTGCTCAATACTAACTAAAAACTTGTGACATTAAACATCCTTGTTAGAAAAGCACAGAGCCCATATTGCTCACCAATAGGAACAATTCAAAATGATATTTTAAAAAGATAAACAGGTAGTGATTACATAACTGTGATACACAACAAGAATAGGATAAGCGTTCATTTGTGTATCCGGTAAGCGATGGCATAAAGAGTTATGAGTTGGGCTGCTCACCACAAGGTCAGGAATTTGAAACCACCACCTACTCTGTGGAAGAAAGATGAGGCTTTTTTTCTGCTTCCAAAAGATTGACAGCCTTGGAAACTCACAGGGCACTTCAACTTTAGGTTGCTAGGAGGCAGAATTGGCCTGAAGGCAGTGATTATGAGTTTTCATGTCTCCCTTGAAAGATGCCCCTGTGGTTGGTGGCACTTATCAGCCTGGAGAAGGATTAACACATGAGATAGACTCCGAGACCAAGAGACAGGCCCTCCCACTTGTTCTCTGTATTTACATTGATGCATGCAGGATTATAGAATCAGAGGACACATGCAAATCCCAAAAGGTCAAGAGAACGTTTCCAGGTTATATACATTATTTTGATGGAATGGTTTGGGAGTTTTTGGTAACAATCCTAGAGAAGAAAAGAAAGAAGAGAGGAAAATAAAGTGACATGTGAGGTTTGAGGACCACGTGAAAAATGCCAGCCCTAAATAAGCTTTTTGCAAATTTTGCAAAGCAGATTAGCAGAAGCCGTGGTCTCTTATCAAATGACCCTGTCACATTCACAACCTTTCTCTTTTTTTCGAAAACATTTTCTTAGGAGTGAATCAGGTATCATAATATTCCAGAGTTCAATCATAGCAAGTCGTGCTGTATAATCAGCACCGCAATCAGTTTCAAAATATTTTCTTCCTTCTAGAACTCCTTGATGTCACCTTCCCGCCCCCACCCACCTCAAACCTTTCTCTCTTATTTTATTTTTTTCTTTTTTTCCCCAAACCTTAAGTAAAATCTTAAGTAAACAAAATGCATCAACTATAAAATGCCCTTGGGTTAATCAGTTACTTATACCTTCATACATTTTTTGGGGGGGAAAAGTTTTTGTTGTTACATATACTTTAGGATTGTATATTTAATAACATTGTTTCCTGGTGAAATAAAACACATATCTAAAGGAATATGTCTGTAAATGTGCCAGCTTGATTCCTAACACCATTAGAGGTGCAGATGGTGCAGTGTCTGAGAGCCCAAATCCTTCTTTTTGTTGTGACTTGAAATAATAAATGAATCCTTAATAATATGTGAGAAAATATGTCTCAATCTATCATACAACTGCATTTGAAGGTTAATGGTATTATGGTTAAGGAAATCACAAAGTACTCAAAGTGAATCCCTGAGGGAAATGAAATGGAGGTTAAAGGACCGCCTTGTTTAACTCTGCTGCACAGACTTCTTTAAAAGGTTGCAAACCAAGGATGTTACCTTGAAGACTAAGGTGCTCTGGATCCAAGCCATGCTGTCTTCAGTCACCTCATATACATTTGAAAATTGAACACTGAATAAGGAAGATTGAAGAAAATCGATGCATTTGAATGATAGTGCTGGTGAAGAATATTGAAAGTCCCATGGGCTGACAACAGAGCAAGCACATAAGTCTTGGAAGAAGTTCATCCAGGATGTGCCTTAGAGGCAAGAATGCCTTTTGCAAGTTAGTCTTGAATTTTGTTATCTTTTAATATTATGTAATCATGTTTTATTTCCATGGATTTTTATGGATTCTATTTTTTAACACCAGTAAGCATGTCACATGTGACCAATGGCAGTTTTGATTTTGCTTCATAATCTGTGTATGTTTTACTTCTTATTGTTGCTTATTTGCATAGGACTAGGATTTTCCGTGAAATTTGACTAAGAATGACAAGAGGAACTATTGTTATCTTGTTCCCTATCTTAGAGCAAAGGTATCTAGTGTCTCACCATTAAATATAATATTAGCAGGAAGTATCTCTCTAATCTCAGTGTATTGAGAGATTTTACTATGCGTGGGCTTTAAATTTTTTCAGATTGGTTTTTGCATTTATTCATATAATCATCTAATTTCTTCTCTAGCTTTCTATTACACTGACTTGCGTTAGCTGATTTGTGAATATTGAGCCAGCTACAAATGCCTGTGGAAAAATCATCCTTGTGGTATATAGTTATTTCGAATCATCATTGGATTCAAATAGCTAGCATTGTATTCTATTTTAGAATTTTGTTTCTAGGAAAAAATAATGGCTTGTGAATATCCTTTCTAGTAAGGTCTTTATCTAATAATTTTCATATTAAGGTAAATCTAACCTTATAGAATGAGTTGGGACCTTTTCTCTCCTTTTTTGTTTTTCTAGAAGAGTTTAGAGGAATTAGTGATAATTTTTTAAAGTTTCCTTTTAATGTTTAAAAATCTAATAACATCTTTAAGTGTTTGTTAGAATTAACAAGTAAAACCATATAGGCATGGTGCTTTCTGTTTTGGACGAATTTAATTATTGATTCAATTTCTCTCATTCAAATAGAATGATCCTGATCGTCTATATTTTCCCATGGGTTTGCTTGGTTATGTTTTTCAAAGAATAGGTCCATTTCATATAAATTATCAAATGCTGAGGCAGGTTTATAATATTTTTGCTACATTTTAGTGTCTATCATACACTATGAGTTATGATTCTCTTTATTGACTTTCTGATATTAGCAAATGTGCCTTCCCTCCTTCAGTCTTGGTTAAACTGACTAGAAATTTTCAATTTTATTAATCTGTTCAGAGCATGAGCCTTTAGTTTCGTTAGTTTATTCTATTAGTTTTCTGCGCTTACTTTCACTGATTTATGCTCTAATTTTTATGATTTCTTTTGTTTTTCTTTGCATTAAATAATTTTTGAAAAATTTCCTAATATAGACCCCCTCTAGTTTATTATATTAATACAATGTTCTGGAGACATGTAACTTTTATTAAAGGTGGTATTCAAGAATGATAATGATTGAATGGTATGGTAAATACATAAAGTAAAAATGAAAAATTAAAGGAATAATTTCAACCTCCCCAACCACAACCACACTAAATGGAGTTCATGTAAACGTAGTACCTATTTCATTGTAGATATACAAGCTAAATAAACAATTAACTAAAATTAGGAATAAAAATCTTACAAGCCCCACAATAGTTTTTCAATCATAAATGGATATTATTTACATATTTTGACCGTTAAATTAGAGGGGGACTTTTGACTCCTTAATTTTGTTTTCATCATGAAATATGTATGCTAATTAATAATTTATAATAAATTCCATTTATATGATGGATTTTTGAGATGCTATTTACATACTAGCCAAATCAAATTCATCATCTCAGTATGTATATGTTTACAATCCTTTCTGTCTTTTTAAACCTATGAATATCTCAACAGTCCTATGCTCATCTATATGGTAGAATTACAGATTTTTAAAATCCTAAATCTAACAAAGATGAATAATCTAAGTCTTTAGGTTTCTAAATTTTGAACTCATAACTTCTTAATTTAGGGTTTCCATATGATCAAGTCCCTCAGATAATATATAAACCATTTCATTTTTGCTAAGTTATGGAAGATGTGTAATTCAGTTCTTTACCACTTTGAAGAATTTGAGGTGAAATTAACAATTTTCACTTTTCTTTTAAATTAAATAATACCCAGTTGCACACTATGTGCAAATATATAAAAAATAAATCAAGGATAGTGATTCTGGGGGATGAGAGAGAAGCCTGAACTAGGAATTTGCTCTCATTTCTGCAAGTTGTTTGCTATTTGGGGCGATCTCCTATGGATTCTTCAGGGCATCACTGAATGTAGTTTAAAAGCAATTGATTTGCCTAAGTTTTCTTTTTCTGGGTGTCCTACTCAATCTTGTATTGTCAGCATCACCTTAGATTCTAAGTGGTTCTCAACCTGTGGGTCACCACCCCTTTGAAGGTGTCGTCCGATTCATAACAGTAGCAAAATGACAGTTATGAAGTAGCAACGAAAATAATGTTATGGTTGGGGGGGCAGTCACTACAACATGAGGAACAAAAGGGTAGCGGCATTACGAAGGTTGAGAACCACTGCAAGATGTTGAGACCTTAGCATGGAAGTTCTACCGCAACAGTCACTGGAGCAAAAGTTTTGGCAAGTGGCTCAGCAACCTGTGCTTCAACAAATCATCCAGGCAACTCTGAGGCATGCTGAGGGTCGAGATCATTCACTTCTAAAAAATACCCAATGCAAAAAAAAAAAAATACCCAATGCTTCTCAAAATAGGCTTCCCTAACTCCAGTCCCAACTGGGAGATAGGTAGTAGTCATGTTTGCTCTGTAGCTGAGAAGACGGAGAGACCCAAGTGAGGTTGGAATTAACATCTGGTCCTATCACTTTCCATTTTGGACACCATCTTTCAACATATCATACAATCACTGTTACCTATCTTCTCTTTGATGAACATTTGGGTTTTCATGCAACAGGGCAGATTTCTGAACTATGCTTATTAATTATACTCATTGATTATGACATGAGAGAAAAAGTTACATTTACAGCCCTTGAATATACGGATCTGAACACAAGTGTTGTTTTTACCTCATGTTACTGCACCATACGGAATCAAACCTTGAATTCCATAAAGACAGCAAGCAGTGTGTTGCTCGATATACAAAAGCTTAGCTCCTCTCATAATTTTGTGTTGTCCTTTTAAAAACCGTGACCTTCCCGAGGAGTTGATCACAGTGTCAGGTGCCTTCATTTTAAGTAATTTTAATTTTCAAGATATCCGGGACTAGTATAAGCAGTACAGCTGCTCCTTGCAAGACATGCAAGAGTCTGCTGCTAAAGAAAATCGTCCTTCTTCCAAGACCAGCTGCCAGATTCTTCGTTCTGGCCTCCTGAGCAGCTGGAGCAGCAGCGGCCACCCGACTGTAGTGTAAAGGGCATCATGTGTCATGAGAGGGAGGTTTGACGCCCAAGGAAATGAAAAAAATATTAGAACTGTTATTATCTGTCTCACAATGGAAGTACTGCAGGGCAGATAACAGCATTCAAAGTTCTCTCTTCTTTATCTTGCATTGCATCTTCCGAACAAAATCAGCGTGAAGACAGTGAAGCTTGCTCTAATAACAAAACCGTGGCTTGAAATGAAATTCTTGACGTACTAATCATTCTCTGCAGCCAAAGCATTTTTCATATAAAGCACGTTTGGAGAACATTTAATGAATGTTTTGCACTTAGTCATCCACTTTATTTTCTTTGCCAAGAGGTGCTTCACCAGCAGCAAAAGAACAAGGTTGTCCTGGGAGCTAAAGTATCTTCCTGAAATGTTATTAGCAGGGGGCAATCATTAGACGCATGCATGACTTTTCCTGTGGAATTAAAAGGTTCAATGGAGGAATTCTGAGATGGCTGCTTTTAGCACTGTCCCCGTGGTCTGGAAGAAGAGGGACTTAAGAGAATTGGCTAAGGGACTTGAGGAAGGCTGGCTATATGGGGAAAAGGGGCTATTCATTGAGGCAGTTGGAACATACCAGGCTCAAACTGCAAGGCTCAGGTTTAAAAGGTATGCCTGGAGGGACGTGATGGGGAAGGAAGAAGTGACTGTGATTTATTCAGAACTTGAATGTGTGTGTTGCAATTCCTTAGTTAAGGTATCATCACCGGACCCAGCCCCTTACCTCATCCTGGACGTCACGAATATCTGAATTTCTCATCCCACAATTAGAAGATTTTACATGAGTTTGAACTGCCTTGGGGAGAACAGTATTATCTTTATTTGTTTGACAATAAAATCCATATGTGATGGCAGGTAGAGTATGAAACTCCAAGGGCAAGAAGAGCGGCACGACGCCATCTGCACAATATTCAAGTCTCTGTGCCTGTAAACCCTAGGCCTGCGTGTTCATTGCTGAGTTCGCTGTGCCTAGTGTGCGACCTGAAATGGCATCTTTCTGGTTTAAATGAAGGCATGAGGCACTGGGGAGTGCAGATTGTTAAGCTCTTTGCTTCTAACCAAAAGGGAAGAGAATTTAATTCAGCCAAGGTTTAGTAAGCCATTTCTGAAAAAAAAAAAAAAATCAGCCACTGTAAACCTTTTGGAAACTAGTTCTACTCTGACACACATAAAGTCAATGTGAGTTGAAACTCACTTGATAGCAACTGGTTTGGCTTCGGTTTTGCAGGATTTGTAGGTTGTGAAGCATTATCTACATGGGAAAATGAGCTAAGCGGAGAAGTAAGTACAAGTTGCCCCAAGCAAACCAACAACATCAGAATTGTTTGGATTGGGAACTGCTATTTCCATTGTATTCTGAGGAGGAATGCAAGAATGCTGCTGCAACAGTCAATGGATGAACTAAACTTTAGTGACTAAAGCAATCTTTCTCAAACTGAAATACGTTAGTGAAAACAACGAAATGCAGTAATATAATAAACGAACTGGGGAAATGTGTACAATATATTCCCTCCTTTGGTTTATTTTATGAGTTTCTGCTGACCTAAAATTAATCTATCAAATGCTTTACAATTACCTATGAGCTATACATGCATGCATACATACATACATACATGCATACATGCAGAATGCTCATTGAGATGATTTGGCAATGTGGCTACAACAATGGGTTCAAACCTAACAACAATTGTGAAAATGGCACAGAACTGGGCAGTGCTTTATTCTGTGTGGATACTGTCTCTATGAGATGAAACTGACTCCGACACCCAACAAAAACAAGGGCATGATTAAAAAATAGTCAATCACTTAAAAGTATGTTTTGAAATACTTTATTAGCATACTTTCTGAAAATTATATCTTTTCACTTGTTTTCTAAATTTAAATGTAAAAAATTACTTGTTTAAATCAATCTTTGCCATCAAAGAACATGGTGTCATGAAAAGGGTCTACAGATTGGTCAAATGGTTATGGATTATAGTTTCAGAGTTTTAGTAGTTTCAGGGTATAATTACATTTTCTATTATCTTATGATTGTCATCTGAAATACAGGTAACTTTCCCTGAAACAGGACAGACAATTTACCTACTCCAAGACAGAGGAAGAAAGAGAATTTTTTAATTTAGAAGATATACTACTGAAGAGACCAAAGCAGATGGTCTGTGAGGTGTCCTATTTAAAATCAGAATCCATAGAGAATATATACATCTGGCTTTGGAATTTACACTTTGGGGAGTCACATATAGATATTTTACATTAACTCAGGTTTCAGAATAACTATAAGAGACAGCTGTTGAGCATGAGCAAGCAAACAGAACGTAACGTATGTTAAGACTTAGGTCAGTCTCAGGATGTCTTTGTTGACTAACTAAATAACAGGGCCTAGACTTTAATCACCATCCCGTAAATAAGGGAAGGCTCAGGATTTTCTGGCCCTTTTGTTGACATCTTTTTCTGACCCTTCTGCTTTTGAACAATGTAGTGAGTTATAGAAATTCCACAGATACGTCATTTCAGTTCCTTAGGTGAACTGCATTTTGGAGCGGGGATTTTTCTAACTACATTAAGCAAAATAACTCGGGTTTCATGATGGAATAACTTTATTGTGCAGAATAGATTAGTCAGAGGCTAATATAAACAAGGGAAAACAGGATAAAAAGGCAAATGTATTTAATTTTAAATAAGACGATAAATAACTATGAAAGAGAAAATTTCAAAATCATAGTAAACTATTTTGCTCACCTATATGCAAATCAGAGGAGCCCTGGTGGCATAGTGGTAGGAAGGCTAACAACAACTTCAGAGCTCAAACCCATTCATGCTCTGAAGAATTACGAAGAGAAGGTCTCTCGCCTTGTTTTAACTAAAGGCTCTTTATCCAGAGCAGAAAAAAACGAATGCAAGCATGTGATGCTTACAGGGAATATAAGCATTCCCCTAAGGAATGAGAGGACCATCCTTTAGTGATAACTTCCGGATAGAACCTTATGGTGCCTCTGACAAGCAGCATCTGATAAAACCCATGGTACAAGTAAGCTTCAAGGACATAACGATAGATCGATGATAGACAAAGCCATCCATGCACTGATGAGGTGTAGTGGGCTGTGTGCCATATGCCCTTGGTGACCTACCACTTACATAATAGGCAAGCTAGGCAATGAGATCAGAAGAGCAGCCAGTGGTGGCAGTGCATCGGGGACTTATCTTTGAGTAACTTCCTACCTCCTGATTGCTTGCAAGCAAGCTGAACTGTGGTCGGAACTTGTCTAAATCTAGCTACTTAAAGCAGCAGGTAAGCTGGGAACTCAGAAGAAGAGCAGCTCCTTCGGGGCTTACATTTGAGCCTGTGCCTATATCCTGATGTATATGAAGCCAACTAAACACTGGGAAGAGAAGACAGCAGCAGCTCTTCTGAGTCTTACTGATGCTGACCTCTTGTGACATCCTCAGGCCTCAGGCTTACATGTCTCGATATGATGGTAACAAGCCATGTTTGGTTGCACTCCATGCCTACCTTCACTCAGTCACATTGAGTAGACATAAAATCTAACCATCACACAAGCCTTCTTTCCAACCTTCAATCAATTTCTAGGACTTCGCTTATTTTCCTCCTTACCTTCGCTGGTGGCTTGAGTGTGTATTTACTTTTGTAATTATGTTTAGGCCTTGTTTTCAATATTTCAAGTAACATCCTTGTTTTATTGAGCCAGTTGAAAATTGTAATTGACCCAGTGTTAATCCCTCCAATAAACCTGATACTGTGGAAAGAGAATCGAATGTCATTGCATTCAATGGTGCTCTCCACAGGGGGACAGGTAAGGCTTTGGAAACCCCAAAATCAGTTCTGGCCTATCATAAAGGATCACTGTGAAATTTTATGAAACTGGCAAAAATCAGCATGTATTACTTATGAAAATTTATTCAAAATATGAGGAAAGGGTGGTCAAAAGTGACCCCAGAGTAGTGTTTTTCCTGTTTTACTTTATATGCAACTAACTTTTGAAAATAAAGGGCAATAAAATATTTCTAAAGAAAATATATTCATTCAAATAAATGAATATATTTTAATAGAATAAATAGAATTTTCAAGATATGTCTTTGGATTGAACCATAAGGCCTTTTTGGTTTTATAAAGAAACTCTACAACACTTTGAGAGATTAGATGGTCTCAATGCTGCATTAACTTTTTCAAGAATGGAAAGTTAAGAAAAAAAATGCCTAATTAGTTGTAAGAATCAAATAAACCTAGATACTTAAACTTTGTAAAGATAATAACAATTAAAATTAGAGACAGGTATGATCTATGAATATAAATATCCTAAGCAACTATCAAACAGACTAAAATACCACATTAAGAAAATATTATCTTGCACAATCTTCACAACCATTCAAGGTACAAATTGTAACTATAAGGAGGGCTGATACTGGAAGATATATTCATATCATTCACAAATTTTATTAGGGCTAAGGCGAAAAATCTAAATTTCACATACTTGGCAAAAATCTACATTTTTTATGGAAAAACCCTTAAAAGAATAGAAATTGTGGTATTCTATAATAAAATTGTAATTTGATATGATAGATGACATTTAACTTAATGAAGAAATACCCAATATTTGCCACTGAGGTCATAATCAAGGAAAGGAAGTCCATTATCTTGAATAGCATTTCATAATTTATAGACAGTACCAATCAGGACATTAGAGAAGATACTTATTGATTGGACCAAAGAAGTGGAAAAGAAGTAAATTCTTATTTTTAAAAACTGATACGCCAATGTATCCCAAAATTACCAATGATAAAATGACACAAGTAATAAAATTTTCAAAAAGTTACTGGATTTAAAATTAACAAACAAAATCAATAACTTTAAAAAATATAAATCATAAAACTCAAACTCAATGCAATTGAGCCAATTACAATTCTGTGAGTTTCTGAGACTGTAACTCATGAATAAAAGAGAAAACTTCATTTGTCATAAAAATACTTATAATTCATTTAACATAAAATATTTGAATATAGATTAAAAAGTACAAAACACTGAAAATTCATATGAGTAGACATGGCAAATGTACTTCTTAAGATATTTCAGTATCGGTTATATGTTTTATATGTTATAAAAACATTGAAACCATAAAGATAGGCACTTAATTAAGCTTTGTTGTACAGTTTGATATTCACTTTCAAAAATAAAATTAAACATTTCTTTCCAATATACACAGAGTAAACTCCAAAAAGGAGGGAGGAGGTGGTTAATTGTAAAATATAAAAATCTCCAAGTATTAGAAGAAGATTTGAGTGTATTTCTTTATAATATGTGCAGGGAAAAGCTTTCTAATTATATCCCAAGATTTAGATTAAATAAAAGATTGGAAATGTAGATCTAATTGCATATTTTACAGAAAAAAACACTTTATAAGCAAAATAACAAAACTTGTGCACTGACAGAAAATATATCCTGAATATACAAGTACAGTGTCTATACACCAAACATAGAAAGCAATTTTAGTGATTGGGAAAATTATTGAATAGAAAAATGGGCAAATGGCCTGAGTAGATGGCGTACACAGACAGGCACAGTTCTACCAGCACACAGGACCTTTAAAGAGTCTATTAACTGACTCGAATGGCTTAAAAATATATTAATTAAATTAACTGAAAAGACATTGATATATAATATTTTTTCTTTAGGAAAGACAGAAAAATTATTTAAAAGACATTAATCTTATTTTGGTAAAAGAAACCCAAGATGGATATACTAGATACCGAAGGAACCGATTGCCTGTAATGTGGAGAAAATGTGACAAATGATGCACTAGAGAGGAAAGGCACCTTTGATAATATGTTTTGATTAACTTTGGAAACATGTGTAGTCTGTGTTCAATAAATTAAATAAACATATGTGGGAAGAATTTTAAGATGGAATGCAATCAGAGACAATTTAACCTAATTAAGTAGCCCTGCTAACACTCACTGTAGGTTGGTTTGGGCTATTAACCAAGAGGTCCGTGGTTCCCAACCTCCACTGCTCTGCAGGCGCAAGGTAACTCAGTCGGCTTCCATAAAGGTTTTTATCCATGATGATCACATGAAATATGTCTACTCTCTTCTATAGGAATCCTATGAGTCAGAATTAAAGTCGCTATTTTGCAAATTGGCATGACTATGCTAAATTGGTAAGGAGATAATAAATTCAAGTGTCTATTGCACACATTTTGAATAAATATCCTGAGGTTAGAGAAACAAACAAATAAAATCCCCCAGAACCAACAAATCAGTCTATCTCTGTACACTGAAAAGGCTTAAAAGCAATAACACCCTAGTAGCAATTAGCATCATCTAAGTGTTTATTTTAAATATCATTAATGTCTAGAAAGAGCCACAGGAACTGGGGGAGATAGTTAATTCAGGCATGGGACAGGAAGATGAGTCTAGAATTTCCTCTTGTTAAGCCACAACTAGTGTTTAAAAAAAAATCTGAGAATGCAGGAAACAGATTCTAGGTATATCCACCATCCAAATCTGGGCTACTTTGTGTAAAATGAAATAGTGTCAATTATAAATTATACATTTCTAAATGAAATATAATTATACTTGTAAAGTATCACCAAATCTATACTGAGTCCATGTGCAGAGTAGAATTATTCCCTTGGGTTTCTAGCTCTCTGCCTTTCTGGGAGGTGATCACTTGCTGCTTCTCCTGTGGAATTGCTGGGTGGGTTTAAACTGCCAAGCTTATCAGTCCAGAGCTCCATAGCTGGGTCACCAGGCTTCTCCTTTAATAAAATAACTGAATAGAAACCCATGAGTTCATAATACACAGATAGCTGCCTAACTAGCTAAGTGGATTATATATGTGGCTTTTTTACAGTAGAATTCTGACAAATATGGAGGGAGTGGAAGAGCTAGATACTATTATTTTAAGGATCGCGTGGATTATTAGGTTTTTGTTGTTTTGGGTTGCTGTGCAGTGAGACCTGAAGCACAGCAGCACATTGTCAGATCTCTGAGTCATCTTCATGATTGCTGGTTGTTTTCTTCCATGGTTATGGTTACAGGTAAATGCATTCATTGAGGGTTTCCCTCATCCATAATGGCCCTCGTGGTACCAAACATGATACTCCTTTTTTAGCAATTGGTATTTCTCGATGTAAATAGAAAAGTTTCACATTAGTGTTCCTTGTGGTTACACATTGGGCTGCTAACCACAGAGACAGAAATTCAGAATCACCAAGTGCTCTAAGGGAGGACAGGAAGCTTTCGGCTCCTGTACAGAAACACAAAGGGGCAGTTCGAATGGCCTTACAGGGCTGCCATGGGTCAGAGTCAACTTGCTGGCAGTTATCTATTTATTCTGATACATCAAGGACACCCTACCTACAACTGATTCATTTGGACTTTCTGTCTCTGTGACATCTTGAGGTTGTTTCATGGCAAGTCATCTCACAAATCTGGGCTCTATCTTTGTGTTCATAGCTTCTCATGTTTCTATTGGGAATTTAGGAATTTTTTTTGTTCTTGCAAATTATTTTTTCCTATCTTTCAGAAGGATGGTCAATTTTAGGGGCAAGTTAGGGCCCTCTCGGGGACCTTGTCCATTAAATGAACAAATACTTGATTTTTGAACTGACTTCACAGACCAGTGAGTTTTTATGGTTTATCAGACTCATTTTTTTTCTGATTAGCTTGACTTTAGTTTATTTCAGTGTTGTGCAAACTGTACCTCATGAGTCATATGTGGTTCTTTTGTTACATATATATGGTTCTAAAGTAAAATTGAAAAAAAGAATTAAGGGATTGTATTCAGATAATTGTCATTTCGTTTGGTAGTAAAGATATATTTATGGCTCCTGAATAATTTTTAAGTTGTTGAAAAGGACAGGATTGGCTCTTCCATCTCGAAAGTTTATAAGGAGCACTGGGTTTTAAAAGGCCGTGATTCCAGTAATTATTATTTCATGAGATCATCTTATGTCTTTGTTCTCTTCTCATTCAAAACAACTGCAACAACATAGAAAACATCTGCTTCCCATGTGTACCATATGATTTGGTCTTTTAGAGCCTCCTTTTAGAAACTTTTATATAAATTGGTCTATTTTAAAAATATATCAAAATCATGAATTATTTACTTTATTTAGAATAAAATAAGTCAACCATACCTTAGTTTTGATTTTCAGTGGTTTAATCTTATTGGGTCAGGATATGGATTTATTTTGGTTCTTTCCTTTGGAACGTTCATTAAACTATTTGAAAATCCAAATTAATGCCTTTTACCAAATTGCAAAGTTTTCAGAAATATTTTTAATGTAAAATTTGATTTTGCAGAAAATATCTCATTTCCTTTGGCTTCCAATAACATGAATGCTAAGATTTTTGTTGTTTCCCATAATTATTATTCTGGTATTTTTCTTTGTTTCCAAACTGGATAGTTTCTATTTATCATCAAAATCATTGACATTTAATAATAATATTTCATCCTTCTATTGAGTTTTCTGAGTGACTTTTTATTTTACAAAAATGTTTTTACAATCCAAAATTAATGTTTGTTTCTTATAACTCATAATGGCTAGTTTCCTTCTCATTACAAGTCTATTTAGTGTTTAGATTTTACAAATGGATCATGGTCATAGTAGTAGCTTTAATGTCCTTGAGAGACCATTCTTTTTTAAAATTATTTTATTAGTGGCTCATAAAACTCTTATCACAATCCAAACATACATCAATTGTGTAAAACACATTTGCACATTCATTGCCCTGATGTCTCAAAACTTTTGCTCTCTAATTAAGTCCCTAGCATCAGGTCTTCATTTTTCCCCTCCTTCCCTGCTCCCTCCTCCCTGAGCCCTTAATAATTTATAAATTATTATTTTGTCATATCTTTCCCTGTCTAACATCTCCCTTCACCCACTTTTTTGTTGTCCGTCCCCCAAGGAGGAGGTCACATGTAGATCCTTGTAATCAGTCCCCCCTTTCCAATCCACCCTCCCTCTACCCGCCCAGTATCGCCACTCACACCACTCATCCTGAAGGGATCTTCCGCCCTGGATTCCCTGTTTTTCCAGTTCCTATCTGTTCCACTGTACATCCTCTGATCTAACCAGATTTGGAAGGTTGAATTGGGATCATGATAGTGGGGTTGGTGGGGAGGAAGCATTTATGACCTAGAAGAAAGTTATATGTTTCATTGGTGCTACATCACACCCTGACTGGCTCATCTCCTCCCTGAGACCCTTCTGTAAGGGGATGTCCAGTAGCCTACAAATGGGCTTTGGGTCTCCACTCCGATCTACCCCCCCTCATTCACTATGGTAAGATTTTTTTGTTCTGATAATGTCTGATAACTGATTCCTTCAGCACCTCGTGATCCCACTGGCTGGTGTGCTTCCTCCATGTGGGCTTTGTTGCTTCTGAGCTAGATGGCTGCTTGTTTACCTTCAAGCCTTTAAGACCCCAGATGCTACATCTTTTGATACCCTGGCACCATCAACTTTCTTTACCACATTTGCTTATGCACCCGTTTGTCCTCAGCGATCGTATCATGGAGGTGTGCACACAATGATATGATTTTTTGTTCTTTGATGCCTCATAACTGATCCCTGCAGCACCTCATGATCACGCAAGCTGGTGTGCTTCTTCCATGTGGGAATTGTTACTTCTGAGCTAGATGGCCATTTGTTTACCTCCAAGCCTTTAAGACCCCAGATGCTGTACCTTTTGATATCCGGACACCATCAGCTTTCTTCACCACATTTGCTTATTCACCCACTTTGGAGAGACCATTCTTAGACCTGAGTCATCTCAGCATTGTTATCTGATTTTTTTTTTCTCTTTGAGAATTGATCGTATTTGTTGGTTGTAGTCTTCTCAATCTATGTCAAATATGTTGGGATTGTAACCCCATAGCTCTATTGTTGAAAAGTTCTGGGTCTTTTAAAACCCTCTAGAGCAGGGCTTGCCAATTGTGACTGTTGAGCCACATGTGCTTCTTTCAGTATGTGCATGTGGCTCTGAAGATTATGACGGTTCCATTTATTTGTACAAATATATTTATGGATCTCAAATAATTTTTAAATTGTTGTGAGGGACAAGATTGGCTCTTCCATCTCAAAAATTTGCTGATGCCTGCTCTGGAGAATACTGGTTTGGTGATGATGTCATTGATAACCCTGTTTTACAGGTATTCAACCTGACTAGCGTAACCCTGGTGGTATAGTGGTTATGCCAACAAGTCCAAGCAGCTATAGTCTCAGAAATTCACAGGGGCAGTTCTACTTTGACACATAGGGTCATTATGAGTCAACTTTGACTTGATGGCAGTGAGAGTCCATCTAAAGTTCTTTCTTGTCATCCGCCAACAGTTATGCCACTAATAGTTGTTTCCAAACACTGCTACAATATTGGAGTCTGTCCTTGGCATACCCCTCGTAGACTGGCATCAGAATTGGGTGGTGGTTTATAAACCCTTTGCTACGGGTCTGTCCACACTTGAATCTCTTGGGGGCGGGGGTGGAATCTCAGGATTTGTGTCTGTTTAAAAACAGTTATTACGTTCTCTTCCTTAATTCTCTTCTCTCTAATTTCTTACTACCAACGGTCTCCTTTCCCAAACTGTGTGGCCGGAAAGATAGTTTCATTTCAGCATTTTAATATATTGAGCATAGATGACTATATGACTGGTCTTATTACCTTCTGGGAAAAGTTAAAGTTAAAATATAAAATAGCATTTTTTCTTTTTTTTTTCTTTTACATTTTATTAGGGACTCATACAACTCTTACCACAATCCATACATATACATACATCAATTGTATAAAGCACATCCATACATTCCCTGCCCCAATCATTCTCAAGGCATTTGCTCTCCACTTAAGCCCCTTGCATCAGGTCCTCTTTCCCCCCCCCTCCCTCCCCATTCCCCCCTCCCTCATATGCCCTTAGTAATTTATACATCGTTGTTTTGTCATATCTTGCCCTGTCCGTATTTTTTATACCATACACGATTTGAAATATGGAAACTCAAACCTACTGCCATAGTGCATATTCCACCTCACAGCAATAAAAGAACCATGGAGCATTGTCTTTATATGTTTCACTGCAAACCTGAAGGTCGGCAGTTTGAAACCACCAGATGCTCTGTAGGAGGAAGACCAGGTTTTCTACTTCCATCAAGTAGTGCAGTCTCAGAAACCCACGGAGGCAGGTCCACCCTGCCTTATAGGGTCACTACAAACTGTAATCGACTTGAAGGCAGTGAGTTGAGAGAGTTTTGAGTATTGCTACAAGACAGTTTATAACTATCCCATAGGGTTTCCGAGGCTGTGAATCATTTTGATAGTACAGCCGCATATTTCTCTTATAGAGTGATTGGTGGGTTTGCGTTACAGTCAATGAGGTTAACAGCCAAATGATTGACCCACTTAGCCACTGCAATTTCTTATTTAGAACAAATGAACATATTGTTTTCTGGAGTATATAGCATATAAAGCTATAGAAAAACAAATTTGCCCTTGAAGCTTTATTTGCACACCAATCCAGCTAATTCCTGCAAGTGGGTGAGATCCTGTGGCAGGATTAGAGGAAAGAGAGAATGTGAATAAGAAAAATATTAATTTTCTCGGAAATCCTCATTTTTCCTGGCCCTCTTTCAGGAAAGAGGATGGAGTGTCTCTCACATTTCTAAAACTCAAATTCTGTCTCTTTCTTGGATCAGGACTGGGAAATAAAGGGAAAAAAATCTACCAAAGAAGCATATTTTTTTAAAAACTCGTGGAATAGACTGGTACTGATCATTGTTTTCACAATTAAGTTTACTCCTTTGTTTACATAGTGATATCTATTTTTTCAAAACTCTTAGGTAGTTGCTTTTTGTGTTCTGCCTAACATTTCAGTCAATATTTGAATTGTATCTGTATTGAATCTGTATTCTTTCTCTATTTTTGGTAGCATCATTGCTTTTATTCCTAAATTTTGAAAAGTTATTGAAGTATTAAATGAGAAAGATTCTATTCAAATCCACATAATATTAAATGTTCCAGAAAATAGTTACATGTGCATAGATCTAAATATACATATAAATATCCTCTTAAATTCTAGAAAACTGCTCAAATTTATGAACTTATATAAATGGTATATATTTCTCTCTTCTAGTCATAAAATTTTCATAAAGTTTCCAAGTATTAAGAAGAAAAACTTTTTAAAAATTAAATAATTAACCCAGGTGGGGACTGTGCACGATAGTGGGACAAGAGTAAAGTCAAGGCAAATAAAGAGCTGGGAGTCAAAGAGCATTTATAGAGGTCTAGATAAAGACATGTACATATGAAAATATACTTATATATGAGGATGGAGAAATAGATCTATGTGCCTACATTTATAGGTTAGTATTAAGGTAGCAGAAGGACATTGGTCCTCCACTCAAGTACTCCCTCAATGCAAGAATATTTTCTTCTATCAAATTGGCATTCTATGATGCTCACCTTCCCAACACAACCACTGAAGACAAAGTGGGTGAATAAGCAAATGTGGTGAAGAAAGCTGATGGTGCCAGGCTATCAAAAGATATAGCGTCTGGGGTCTTAAAAGAGTGAGGGTAAACAAGTGGCCATCTAGTTCAGAAGCAACAAAGCCCACATGGAAGAACGCACCAGTCTGTGTAATCACGAGGTGCCATAGGGATCAGTTATCAGGCATAGAAGAATAAAAAATGATTTTTTGCTCACCTCAATGATACGATCGCTGAGGACAAATGGGTGCATAAGCAAATGTGGTGAAGAAAGATGATGGTGCCCAGCTATCAAAAGGTATAATGTCTGTGGTCTTAAAGGCTTGAAGGTAAACTAGCGGCCATCTAGCTCAGAAGCAACAAAGACCACATGCAGGTAGCACACAGCCTGTGGGATGACGAGGTGTTGAAGGGATCCGTTATCAGACATCATCAGAACAAAAAATCTTGCCATAGTGAATGAGGGGGAGAGATCAGAATGGAGACCCAAAGCCCATTTGTAGGCCACTGAACATCCCCTTACAGAAGGGTCTAGGGGAGGAGATGAGACAGTCAGGGTGCAATGTAGGAACAATGAAACATACAACTTTCGTCTAGTTCCTAAATGCTTCCTCCCCCACCTCCCACCCCCCACCACTATCATGATCCAAATTATACATTAGAAGTCTGTCTAGACCAGAGGGTGTACATTGGTACAGATAGGAACTGGAAAAACAGGGAATCCAGGGAGGATGATCCCTTCAGGACCAGTGGTGATACTGGGAGGGCATAAGCAGGGTGGGTTGGAAAGAGGGGACCGATCACAAGGATCTACATGTGACCTCCTCCCTGGAGGACAGACAACGGAAAAGTGGGTGAAGGGAGACGTCAGACAGGGCACCATATGACAAAATAATAATTTATAAATTATCATGGGTCTATGAGGGAGGGGGAGTGTGGAGGGATGGGGATAATGAGGACCTGATGTCAGAGGCTTAAGTGGAGAGCAAGTGTTTTCAGAATGATAAGGGCAGTGAATGTACAGATGGGCTTTACACAATTGATGTATGGATGGATTGTGATAAGAGTTGTATGAGCTCCTAAAATGATTAAAAAATAGAAAAATAATAAAATAATTCTAGAACATCTGTAATTTAAGATTATATGCTAATAAAATTGTTCTTTGAATAGCATTTATCAATACTGTTTTGGAATATCTTGACATCTTCTTTGTAACTTGTGCTTTCCTGGGCAACATAGAATGGCAGCTTTAACACAATGAAAGTTCATTTTTATGAGCGACTGTTCTTGGAGAATTTTTTTGCTATTGATTTTGTGCCATCCACTTGGAAGTCACTGTTTTGTTACAAATTAATATGATGGTGTTCTAAAAACTGATGAAAAACTTTAAAGGATTTTATTTTTGTGTACATGTGTCAATTTTTGAAATGATGCTAATTTCACTGTACTCCCTTGTATCAAAACTCTGTGTCAAAATATGGAAAATAGAGACCCACACAATGAGTGTGCCTGATTGCAGCTGAATTGTGAAATCTGCTAAAGTATAAACAGGCCCCCAAATCTTATTTTTTAAAACACATTTTGTCATTTACTCCACATTGAAAATTTTGGATCAGACAGTGGCGAAATTTGTACTTCTTGTAGCACTTGATCACAGAAGGAAAAACAAAACAAGAACCCTTGTTTCAATGTCATAGGAGTTTTGAGATCTATTTTCTTCCTGGAGCTATATGCATCTTCCCTTTTTCAAAAACAAAACACTAACTTCACAGAGTTTCTTTTAAGTCATTTTATTGAGGCTCATACAACTCTTATCACAATCCATACATACATCAATTGCATAAAGCACACATATGCATTCGTTGCCCTCATCATTCTCAACATCGCTTTCCAATTGGGTTCCTGGAATCAGCTCCTCATTTTCCTTTTCCCCCTCCCCCTCCCTCCTGCTCCCCCCTCCCTCATGAACTCTTAATAATTTATAAATGATTATTTTATCTTATCTTACACTGCCCAGCGTCTCCCTTCACCCATTTTTCTTTTGCCCATTCCCCAGAGAGGAGGTTATATGTAGATCCCTGTGATTGGTTCCCCCTTTCTATACACCCTTCCCTCCCGGTATTGCCACTCTCCCCGCTGGTTCAAGGGGTTCATCTGTCCTGGATTCCCTGTGTTTCCAGTTCCCACCTGTACCGCTGTGCATACTCTGCTCTAACAAGGTTTGCAAGGTAGAATTGGGATCATGATAGTTGGGGGGGAGGAAGCATTTAAGAACTAGAGGAAGGTTGTGAGTTTCATTGTTGCTACACTGAACTCTGAGTGACTCGTCTCCTCCCCACTACCCCTCTGCAAGGGATGTCCAGTTGGCTACAGATGGGCATTGAGTCCCTACCACGTACTCCTGTCATTCACGATTATATGATTCCCCCCCACCCCATCTTTGTTGCTTGAAACCTAGTCCCCTTGGCTATTCATGATCACACATGTTGGTGTGCTGCTTCCATGTGGGCTCTGTTGCTTCTTGGCTAGATGACTGCTTGTTTACTTTCAAGCCTTTAAGTCCCCAGATGCTATATCTCTCAATAGCCAGGCACCATCAGCCTTCTTCACCACACTTTCTTATGCACACATTCATCTTCAGCATTTTTGTGGAGAAGGTAATCACACAATGGTGGTTGTTATTCTTTGGTGTCTGCTACCTGATCCTTTCAAAACCTCGTGTTCACTTAGGCTTGTGTACTTCTTCTCTGTGGGCTTTGTTTCTTCCGAGCTAGATGGCCACTTGTTTGCCTTCAAGCCTTTAAGACCCCAGATGCTATATTTTTTGGTAGCCAGGCACCATCAGGTTTCTTCACCATGTTTGCTTATGCACATGTCTGTCTTCAGCGATCATGTCGGGAAGGTGGGTATCACTAAATTACTGTTTAGCTGAGCAAGGTGCTCTTGTATTAAGGGAATGCACATGAGGACATCCAATGTCCACCTGCTACCCTACTACTAAACCTGTAAATATATGCACATAGGTCTCTTTCCCCCATAATCATAAATATATTTACATATGTACATGCCTGTATTTAGGCTTCTTTGTATACCCTTTGCCTCCTACTCATTTCCTCTATTTCCTTATGCTTTCCTCCTGTCCCACTACCATGTTCAGCATTCACTCTGGTTTCAGTAATTTCTCTCATTTACCTTGCCCTTGGTCACTCCCTACCAGTACTCCCTTCCCCTCTCTCCACTCATTTTGACCCACTCCTTGTTCCCTTGTCTCTAGGTGGCCAACACCCCCTCCCTTCCCCTACCTCCCACATTTCCATGTCCCTGTGGAACCCTTGGTCCTGTTATTTTCTTCTCACATTGCTTGTCCCGCTAATCTTATCTAGGTGGACTTGCAGATATTGTAATATGCGCATAAAATTGCGGATGGCTTTGACAGCACCAAAGTGACACATAAGAACATGGCAATGATGGCAGCAACACTGACAAGCTAACAGACAAACAAGCCACTGACAAACAAAATTTAAAAGAGAAAAAAAACAAAACAAAAAGACAGCAAAAATGAAAAAAAACAACAACAACCACCTGTTAGTAGTTCAAGGTCTGTTTGTTGACCTTTAGGAGTGTTTTCCAGATGAGTCTGATGGGGTGCCATGTCCTGGCCCCAAAGTCCATCCTTTATACTCCCTTGGGATCTCCTTACTATGCTTCCCCGCCACCCCATTGCACACCCCCAGTGTTTTGCCTCAGTGTGGTGGGGTCAGCTCAGTCACACATCCCTCACTGTGTCTCCGGTTCTATCCCATTGTAGGGCCAGGGGTCAGTGCAGGATGTCTCATCTCGCCATGGGGCCAGCCATATGATCCTCTCTGTAACAAGCCCTCTGAACCAGGCTATCGTTCTCTGAGTTTGGTGGGCCCAGGTGTGCTCCGCTCCGTTTTTCCTCCTGCCTTTGCTTCAGCGTGTTCTGTGTGTGGTGTGGTAGGTCAATTCCTTTCCCACATGAGACAATGTATTTTCATTTTCTGTGTTACTCCCTTCCATAGTGGGGGTTGGGTTAATTCTGGTTAGGGCCGGCGTATGGTCCAGACTCTTTGTGGATTCCTCCGTGCGTTACAATGCCCTCCTGGTTTGGCGTGTCATAGTGGGGTCTGTATGCGCATTCAAGTTCTGTGGGGACACAACCAATACTCTCCCCCTCGGTGGGTTAGTGCCCTGTTTCCCTCGTGCCATCAACTCAGTTTCTCCGCACCCCGCTTCCCCCTCCACCTGCCCCCCTTACTGTTCTTTATGTTGGGCTCTCATGTACCTCCCTAGGTGTGGCCAATCATCCCTCCAACTATCTATGCTTCCACCCATTTATTGTGAGATAGATAGTTGTTTATTCTTCTATTCCTGGCATACTGATTATACTTACCTCAGGGGATTCGTGTTATACCTGTCCTTTTGAGTTTGGCTTCCCATGCTTAACATGATTCCTTCCAGCTCTTCCCACGAAACGACATGTGTCATGTGATCATCCATGCTTTTCAGTGTTGCATAGTACTACATTGTGTGTATGTGCCAGAGTTTACGAATCCACTCATCTATCGATGGAAACTTAGGCTATTTCCAAGTCTTTGTGATTGTGAATTGTGCCACAATAAACATTGGAGCGCAGATGACTGGTCGTGTTTTATTTGCTGCTTCCACCGGGTATATGCCCAGTAGAGGGATGGCTGGGTCATAAGGTAGATCAATTTCCATTTTCTTTAAGTATCACCAGATTGCTTTCCACAGTGACTGTACAAATCTACACGACCACCAGCAGTGGAGGAGGGTTCCTACTTCACCACAGTCCCTCCAACACTTGTTGCTCTCTGATTTATGGATTTGGGCTAGCTTCAGGGGTGTTAGGTGGTATCTAATGCTTGTTTTGATTTGCATTTAACTTATGGCTAATAACCTGGAACATTTTCTCATATACTTGTTGGACATATGGATCTCCTCCCTAGTGAAAGTTCTTTTCAGTTCTTTTGCCCACTTCCTTAGGGGGTTAACTATTTCCCTCTTTTTGCAGGTCATGATGGTGGTGTAGATTTTAGTAATGAGCCTTTTTTCCAATGTGTCATTACTAAAAATCCTCTCCCAGTCTATGGGTTGTCTTGTCACCCTCTTGGTGAAGTCTTTTGAGGTGCACAGGTGCTTTATCTTTATTAAATCCCAATTGTTGATTTCCAGTTCACCTCTGTGTGTACCCTTCCGTATTGCAGTGAGCCTATGAGTTCCCTGGGCCAGTGCTCTGAGGTTAGTCCCAATTTCCTCCTTGATGGTCCTGATGGTTTGGGGTTTAACTTCTAGGTCTCTGATCCACCTTGAGTTTATTCTTGTGAATGGGGTAAGTTACATCTAGTTTCATCTTTCTACATGTGGATATCCATTGTATCCAGCACCACTTGTTAAAAAGGGCATCTGCTTCCCACTTGATGGTTTTGGGACTCTTGTTGAAGATTGGTTGTCTATATGCTGATGGTTTTATTCTGGGGCTTTCTATTCTATACCTCTGGTCTTAGTGTCTGCCTTTGTGCCAGTACCACACTGCTTTGACCACTGTAGCTGTGTAATCAGCATTAAAATTGGGTAAGGCGAGTCCTCTAACTGTGTCCTTCTTCTTGAGGAGGAATTCTGGGTTTCTTCCTTCTCCATATGAAACTGGTGGTCAGTTTTTCCAATTCTTTGAGGAAGGTTGATGGTATTTGAATTGGTATAGCATTGAACTTATAAAGTGCTTTAGGTTAATTGTCATCTTTACTTTGTTAAGCCTTCCAATTCATGAGCAGGGAATGTTCTTCCATTAGTGGAGGTCCCTTCTGATTTTCCATAGTAGGGACTTATAGTTTTCTTTGTATAGGTCTTTAGTATTTTTTGTTAAATATATTCACAGGTATTTCAGTTTACTCTTAGCTACTGTGAAGGGTACTTCCTTTTTAATCCCTTCTTCCCTGGTCCTACCTGATGTGTATAGAAAACCTACTGATTTTTGTTAATTGATCTTGTATCCTGTCACTCTTCCATATGTTTCTATCGCTGTAAGTACTCCAGCTGTGGGTCTTTGGGGGTTTTCATTGTACAGGATCATGTCATTTGCAAATAGTGATAGTTTCACCTCCTCCTCTCCCATTTGGATCCATTGGATGTCCTTCTGCTGTCTTATGTTGTTAGCCAGAACCTCCAAAATGATATTGAATAGAAGTGGGCACGGGAGGGCGGGGAATCTTTGTACCCTTTTTCATTGGGATTGTTTTAGTCTTTTCTCCATTGACTATGATGTTGGCCACTGGTCTTTCATAGATAGCTTGTATCAACCTGAGGAACTTACCTTCCAATCCTTGCTTCATGAGCATCTTGATTAGGAATGGGTGTGGGGTGTTGTCAAATGCTTTTTCTTCATCTATGGATATTATCATATGATTTTTATCCTTTTTCTTCTTAATGTGGTGTATAATTTTGATGGATTTTCAGATGTTAAACCATCCCTGCATCCCTGGGATGAATCCTACCTGTTTGTGGTGGATATGTTTTATATACTTTTGTATTCTATTGGTCAATATTTTGTTAAGGATTTTTTGCATCAATGTTCATTAGAGATAATGGTCTGTAATTCTCTATACCTGTGAGGTCTTTGCTCTCTTTGGGTATCAAAGTAATGCTGGCTTCGTAAAATGAGTTTGGGAGTTTGCCATCCTCTTCTATGTTATGGAATACTTTGTAGAGGATCAGTGTCAACTCTTCCCCGAATGCTTGGTAGAATTCTGCTGTGATGCCATCTAGCCCTAGGGATTTTTTGTTGGTAGGTTCTTGATGACCCTCTCTATTTCTTCTTTCACTATGGGTTTGTTGAGGTTCTTGATCTCTGTCTGACATAATCTAGGGAGATACTCTTTTTCCAAATATTTATCCATGTCTTCCATTTTTCTGAATTCATTAGAATACAGACCTTCATAGTACTTTGTGATTGTCCTTTTAATCTCATTGGGGTCTGTTGTTATTGCCCCTTATTCACCCCTCATCCTGGCTATTGATGTTTGCTCCTTTCTAACCTTGGTAAGTTTTGCCAGAGGACTGTCAATTCTGTTAATTCTTTCGTAGAACCAGCTTTTAGCTGCATTTATCTTTTGCATTGTTCTCTTATCTTCCCTCTGGTTTAACTCTGTCCTGCTTTTTGTTATTTCTTTTCTCTTGGTATTGGAAGGGTTGTTCTGCTGACTCTGTTCTAGTTGATGGAGGTTTTGTGTTAACGTATCTGTCATATGCCTCTCTCATTTTTTTCATATATATGTTTAATGATATCAAGCTACCTCTGACAACTGCCTTTGCAGTGTCCTATACGTTTTGATACGTTGTATTTGCTTTCTTCTTACTTTCCAGAAACTTCTTACTATCCTTTTTAATCTGGGCCTTTCCCATTCATGTCTCAGGAGATCGTTGTTCATCCTCTAATTGGTTGCCCTTGCTTTTCTGGACATCCTCTTATTAATCTCCAGCTTTATGGCATGGTAATCTGAGAATGATGTCTGGATAATATCTATGTGTTTAAATTTACTCATGCTGGACTTGTGTCCCAGCATGTGGTATATTTTTGAAAAAGATCCATGTAGACTTGAGAAGAATGTGAAATCCTTGGCATTTGGATGGAAAGCTCTATAAATTTCTATCAGGCCTTTTTGCCTAATTACATTGTTTAGCTCTATAGCCTCTTTGACGATCTTCTTCCCAGTAATCTGTCTTTTTCTGATAGCAGAGTGTTAAAGTCACCTACTGTGATTGTTGAGGCCATGATTTCTTTCCCCTCTTTTTAATAGCTTGTATGATGAAATTTTCACACCATTATTAGGACTGTAAATATTCAATATGCTAAGTGCTTCTTGGTTTACTGAACCTTTGAGCATCATGTAGTGTCCCTCTTTGTCACTTTTTAATGGTTTGGATCTTGAGGTCCATTTTGTCGGAGATTAAGATAGCCACCCCTGCCTTTTTGGAGTTACAATTTGATTGATAAACTTTCTTCCAACCCTTTATTCTTAGAATATTCTTGTCTTTGCACTTTAGGTGCGTCTCTTGAAGGCAACAGATTGATGGATTGTGTTTTCTGAGTCAGTCCTCAAGCCTTTTTCTTTTAATGTATGCATTGAATCCATTGGTTTTAGAGTTATTACACTATCTGTGGTATGACATAATTGTCATACCCTGTTTTGTATTTTGGGTCTTTACCTATCTCCCTTCATATCACTGTGCTGTGTTTGAGTACAGAGTTTCTATCTTGTCTTCTTTTCCATCTGAGACCCTGTTGTCCTGGTAATTGTTGCTAGCCTGTTGACTTCTAGATGGAGATGGGCTATATGGTGGTCTCCTGTTTGTTCTTGGTGGAGGTTGATCCTCTGGTCATAGGGAGTCAGGCAGTATCTTCCATAGGGTCAGGTGTTTTGCTGCATATTCTTTGAATCTTTCCTTGTCCTGGAAGACCCTTATCTTACCATCTATCTTAATGGATCACTTGGCAGGGTACAGGATTCTGGGGGAGGCATTTTTTTCTTTCAGCTTTTGGAATATGTTGCTCTGTTCTCTCCTCCACTTTATGTTATCTGCTGATAGGTCTGAGCATATACTTACCTGAGCTCCTTTGTATGCGACTGCCTGCTTTTCTCTTGCTGCTCATAATATTTTCTCTTGTTCCTCAAAGTTGGATATTTTTACTATTATATGTCTTGCCATATTCTCCTTGGTGGTCTATTCTAGCTGGTATCCTTTCTGCTTCCTGTATGAGTGCCTGGTTCTCCCTTGTTAGGGTTGGAATGTTTTCTTCCAGAAATTCCTTTGCTACCTTGGCTGTCAACCTGTGTGTTATGTTGTACTCTGGTAGACCGATTATTCAAATATTATTCCTCTTCATAGCATCTGTCATTGATCTCAGGCTATCTTCTGTTTCTTTAGTTTTCTTATCGACTGTCTTTCTCATTTGCTTAGGTCTGTGTGTGTGTGTTCTGGAGATCACTGATACAGTTCTCTTCTGCCTCAAACCTAATCGTAAATTCTGTGATCTTGTATGTGGCTTCTGCTACCTCCTCTGTTAGTTCCCGCAGTTCCCTTTTTGGGTGGACTTCATCCCCTCCATTGTGGACTTTATCTCCTCCATCATTGCATCCTTATTCTGGGTTGCTTCCTTCAGCTCCTGAATTACTGAGAGCAGACTTCTGAAGATTTCCTTCTGTGGCAGATATGTATCTGTTTTTTCTATGAGAGACATTAGCTCTGCTACTATGCTTTATCTCTTTGTTGTTTTTGTTGTTGTTGTCGGGAGTGATGTGGTGTGTTGGTTTTTCTTCAATCCTTCCCTAGGCCCCATGTTTCTTGGAGGCCAGGGGAACCTTATCTGTGTTACTGTTCAGTATTCTTTCAGGCAGCTACCTATGACCTACGATCGGGATAGGACAGACTGCTGTGTAGGCAGAGTTCCCCGAAGGCTTAGTTACCAGCAGTAGTGAGATGCTTCAGTGACTGGAATGGGGGCTGGAGCCTCAGTGAGTGCCCCTAGGCTGCTTTGACCTGGTCTGTCAGGGTAACCTTAGCAGCCCTTTTTTGTTGTTGTTTAGTAATACAAAAAGAAAAAGTTAAAAATTAAAAAATAATTTTAAAAAATTGGGAGGAAAAAGAAAAAAATCTAGAGAGAGACAGAAGGAGAAGCTATAAATGAGGAGAGAAAATAAGTGATAATAGGGAAAGTGGAAGGAGAAAAACAAGAGATTTTAGGAAAACCTATCAAAAAGGGGCAGAAGAGAAGTAATGCCCATAAAGACAAAGGAGGAAAAAAGAAGAGAGAAAAGAAAACACAGAACTTAAAAGAAAAAAGAGAAAAAACAGCACAAGGTGTATATATATATATATATTTTTTTTTCATTTAAATTTTTCCCCCTTCTCTTCACTCCAAGATTTAGTGATGCCTAATAAGAGGCGGAGGTGGGTGAGGCCTTGCAGTCAGGGGACATGGTGCTGATCTGGGCTCTGGGAGCCAGGCTGTGTGGGGGAAAATGCATTCAGTTCAGCAAGCCCTCCCAGGTCCATGCAGGCCTGTAGAGTTAAGCCGTTGGACAGAGCCTACACAGGCGGGAGAAGCCCCACAGGGACGAGCCTCCTGCACTGGCTGGAAAAGGCTGGGGCCGCAAGGGGTGCGGAGAGAGTCACAGGCCGCAGTGCCCGCCTCCTAGGCTGGCTGGGAAGGGCTGGGGCAGTCTTAGGAGCTGGCGCTGGGGACCCTGCAGGGCACCGCGGTAGTGAGAGACGCCTGGGGCACACAGGCAACTCTGGCCGGGGTGCAAAGCCGCATCCTGGCTCCCTGGCAGGAGAGCACTTACCGCCTGAGCTGCTGGTCCTGCGAGTGGCGCAGGCTCCTTGGCGACGTGGTCCAAGCCAGTCAGGCAGCGGCGACCACTTTTTTTTTTTTAAAGCAACACTGTATTCCAAGATAATATTAAATCTTTTTATCATAAAATGTGAAATATCTATATTTCCTTGTCATGTGAAAATTACTTTAGATGTAATTATTTGATGACTATGCTTTGATTTGCCTCCTGTGATTGGCTCTGTCTTGGTTCATGTTTAGCTTAAGGCAACATACACACACACACACACACACACAATTCCTGCCCCCATAAAATTAGAGTTTAAGAGAAAGCAACAATTAACAGAGAAAAAGCAGAATGCTTTCAAATGGTCACAAGCAGGGCGTTTGAGTAAATGAATGAGTCCAATGTATGTGAGCATTTTAGAGAAGGAATCAGTAAATGTTCTAAGAATTAATACCCCTTAGTATGTTTGAGGAACTGATAGAAGGCCATTAAGGTCAGAAATGAGTAAATGAAATAAGAATAACGAATTTGATTTCGAAAAAGTTGACTGGACAAACCAGACAGGATTCTGAAAACCACTGGGTCTTTTATTTCATGTGATCAAGGCAAGTGCTAGATTTCTTGTTTAGCTTTAAGTAGGAAATAACTATATATATATATATATATATAAATCTTTGATTTTCAAGTGACAATAGATTGCATAAAATAATAATTGAAAGTGAAAAATTAGTGGGAAAAAACTTTCACTGCAATTCAGGAAAGAGTTGATGATAGTTGATGATAATATGGAACAAAATGGGGTTTTGGAGGTGAAGCATTGCTCATGATCTGGGGACATATTTTTTGGTTATGGGATCACCAAGACATGGTGATGCATTAGATGTTAGGTTTTGACAGAAACAATTGCATTGTTTAAAGGCTTCTGATTTGAGTAGACAGTTGGATAAATCACACAACTTCTGAGATGGTGAAAAATGAGCACAATATTTGAGTGGGATTTGATTGTGGTCATGCTAAGTCTAAATTGTATACACAGTGTATAAGTGAAGATGACAACTAGAGTGACTGAATATACTATTGAGTCCTATAGGTAGCAACTTGGGACACATAATTTAAAGGTGGGCCTATCCACAAATTGAAGATGGATAAAGTTTTAAGATATAAAAAAGGAAAAGAGAAGATGTTTTAATATCAAGCCTTATTTAAAAATCACTATTTTCTGATTGGGAAGAAAAGGAAAAGGCAACAAAAAAAGATGAAGAGGTGAAGGTGAGGTAGAATAAAACAAAAAAGGGTGTACTAGTACAGTTGCTGAGAAAGCTAAATTTCCCTAGGGGGAAGAATGTATAAATTGTGCTAGGTTTTTCCGAGAAGAGGAATAATACTAGAACAGTATCTATTTCACAATGATAAAATAAATTGTGGTATTGAGATTGTTTGCCGTAGAGTAGGGGCACTGTCAGAAGATAGTAGTTTAAGGGGTGAATGGTATGGGAAATTTAAAATAAAGTAAAACAAAAAGGTCATTCAAGCTTTGACTGGAGAGAATTGGGTGTAGATAGCTAGAAGTGGAAATTGGGTTAAGTCGATTCTCTTTGTTGTTTGGTTTGTTTTTAAGGTGAGAGTTATGAGGATATAGAAGGAAATGCTTACTACAGAAAAATGTTAATTGGAGTCAAGTCCCTGAAAAGTCAGAAATAAAATGGAATCCACCGCACAAATGAATAATCTGAATTATAAATAAGTGGACCTATTCTATTTAATGTTGTTGTGGGTCTGGGTAGACCAGAGAAACAAATCTATGATAGAGTCATTTGTGTGTAAGAAAGAGCTTTATATAAAAGAGTAGTTGTATATTAAGAAAACATCTTAGCCCATAAGTTCGATATTAGCCCATATACCTGATTCAAGTCTGTAAATTCCTCTTCAAATCATGCAACACATGCAATGGTGGCGAGTTCCGGAAAATCCCAGGCCAGTAGGTGCAAAGTCTTGTGGATCCAGTGGTGGTGGAAGCATCTTAAGCCTGGAGTGGGTTTCCACATGGCTCCTCCAGCTCCAAGTCTGTGGCTGCCATCAGCATAGCTTCATATGGCTTGTCAACAGGAAAGTCTCACAGGGAGAGAGTGTATCTGGCCTCCAGTGAGCTATTTAACTCATTTGTGTCTCCAAATGAGGCCATCAAGCTATGACCTGATTGCAAGGTTAGACTCCACCCCTTCGCAAGTGGACAGGACATTATGCAACTGCCACAGCTGTCACCTAGTCGATTCTGACCCATAGCAATCGTATGCACAACACAACTAAACCTTGCCCGGTCCTGTACCATCCGCACAATTATTCTTATTCCTGAGCCCAGTTTTGCAGCCATTGTGTCAATCCATCTTGTTGAGGACATTCATCTTTCATACTGTCCCTCCATTTTACCAGGCATGATGTTCTTCTTCTCCAGGGACCGGTCTCTCCTGACAACATGTCCAAAGTATGAACAGAATCACACTGAAGCACCATCAAGATTTTATTTACCAAAAGTAGCCCCCCAAT
Organism: Tenrec ecaudatus; assembly: GCF_050624435.1. Taxonomy (NCBI): domain Eukaryota; kingdom Metazoa; phylum Chordata; class Mammalia; order Afrosoricida; family Tenrecidae; genus Tenrec; species Tenrec ecaudatus. The sequence goes on from NC_134536.1 coordinate 96,912,373, forward strand.
TTTTTCAAATCTAAAAAGCTTTCATTGCAACACTGAACGTAAGAGCCCAAAGTAGGCGTAGACAGAGATTCCCCAGAATTCTATATTTTCACTTGGAACAGCATAGGGGTGGGGGAGCAGGTGGGGGGTATCAAGATCATTTCATATAGCAAGTAAATCATTTTGCAATTAGGGGTTTGGAGGGCTGGGGTAGGGTTGGAGATGGGTTAGGGTGGAGAAGATAATAGGTAGAGATGATGGCTACATTTTTATGGCAAGGGTTCTGATGGCTATGGGTGACAATAGATAAGAGCTCCTGCTACTACTCCCACCAGACTTTGTTCTTCAAATTTTCAATCATTTTATTAAGAGTTCTTAGTCATATGAGCATACAAGGGGATACCCAAAAATAGCAGATTTTTTTTCAAAGTAATGTATTTGCGGGAAACAGAAGGATTTCTCCCAAGTTGTCTCCCCCAAATATATGCCAAACTTAGCTGCTTGCTACACGTGGCAAATGACTATACAGTTCAGGTCACCAAGTATGTCAGGTTTTATTCTCCCTAAGGGTTATCAGCCATCTAGAGCAAACAGTTACCGCTGTTTATCTCCCAACAAGTAGGACCCACTCCCTTCTGATAAGGATAGTAGTTAACTGGTTGCTTGTAGGAGACCCCTGAGAGGTCAAGCCCACCCAAAGCTGACAAAGGTTAGGCCGCCATCATGAATCTAGGGTACACCCATCTTGTTACATGTATACCTCTAATCCCTCCCATTCCTATATGCACACCCCAGCTCATCCCCTTCCTGTCACGCTTATGCCTACCATACACCCCCTTCCTATGTACTTCCTATGTACTTCCCCTTCCTAAGTAGTTATAACCTTTGTTTAGCAATAAACTGGGGCTCTCAGGCTCTTGCTCTCGAGCTCCCCACGGGGACGACCAAGCGGGGCTGAGATGAGCATGCTACTATGAATTGTGTCTGACTCTATTTCTTCAATCCTTCTTCTATCACTCATGCTCTCTGTGACTTCACTATACTATTTACCTAATATCGCTGTACAATTGCGCCTACCAGACCTGTGATGATTTGTTGGGGGCCCTGCTTCTCCCCGCCCCTGCATGTATTTATTTATTTTACAAAAGAATCTATCACCTTCAAAGTACTCTCCATTACATTTAATACATTTGTCAAACCTGCTATTCCATTCTTGGAAACATTTTCAAAGTCATCTATTTGGATGGCTAACAGAACGTCTCTCATCTTTTTTTTCACCTCTTCTATGTCATCAAATCACTGACCTTCCATGTCCCTCTGCATTCACAGACACACAAAAAAGTCACAAGGATTGAGGTCAGGTGAGCAAGGTGCATGGGGCAGGAGCGGTATGCTGTGTTTTGCCAAAAACTGGTGCACTGAGATGGTTGCATGAGCAGATGCATTGTCGTGGTGGCAAAACCAGTCCCCTGTCTGCCACAAATCAGGCCTTTTTTGTCATACATTGTTATGCAATCGTTTTAGAGCCTCTAAATAGAAAGCTTGATTAACAGTCTGAACTGGTGGAATAAACTCCAAAGGCACTATCCTCCTCACATCATAAAAACAGAAAGCATCATCTTGATCTTTGTTTTCCCTTGACGAGCTATTTTGAAACTAGATGACGATACTGTATTCCAGTGGCTTGACTGATATTTGGTTTCAGGGTCATAAGCACAGCACCATGTCTCATCACCAGTAATGACCTTGGGGAAAAGTCGGGGTAGTTTGGAACTCTTCTAGTTTGAAACGTGTTTCTAGTCGACACTTTTTGCTGGTCATTAAGGACATGAGGTGCAAATTTCACAGAGACCCTTCTTATTCCCAAATCTTACATTAAAATTGTCTGTAGATGGTCTTCAAGCACAAGTGCAAGAATTTTGTCGACATTTTCACCTCCAGAACAAGGTTTGACATCAATCACCATTTCACCTTTTGTGAAATGAGAAAACCACTCATACACTTCAGTTTCCCCTACTGTGCTGTCCTTGTAATCTGTGTTCAGCACCACAACATTTTCTGCAGCATTTCCCCCCAAACAGGAATCAATATTCCCAGCTGCATGCTGTTCTCTTATATCTGCCTTCACAAAATATGCGGTTTGAGCAAAACTGATTTTATGAAAAAAATTCTCTGTGACCAGGGAGAACCTTCCCTGGTGATGTCACTGGGTGCACTAATTCAGAGTGAGTAGCTCAATGCTTGTGTAAAGGGAAAAATGGGTACTATGAAAGCTCTTCCCAGTGGAGCTTTTTTCTCTTTTGGTGGGGGTACCCCCTCTTATATAAAAGGGCCCCTTTCTAGTCAGGGCTGTCAGAGGAGACAAGGAAATAGAAACCCAAAGGGTGAGAAAGAGACGATGAGAATGATGAAGGAGAATCCTCTCCAGAAGTAGCAAGCCATGGCAATGTCAAGGAAGAAGGAGGATCAGTGCGTTTGGATTACAGAAAAGTGGTGGCTACGAGGCAGAAGAAATCTGTGTTCAGATTTATCATCTCTTGACCATTGTGCCTTGGTATATAAGGGCATTATGCTCCTCTCCTCTAGGTCTCTCACAAGCACCTGAGCCCAATAAGCATCACAGTGAGTTCATTTTTCTTGCTCTCCCTATGGAATCTTCATTCTAGACATTACAGTCTAAAAGCCATTCACATACACCATAAGCATTATTTATTTTTAAGTTCTTCTTCCATGACACACACACACTCACGCATAAAGGAGCTGTGTTTATTTTCAAAAATGGTTTTCCCTATGATATTTCTTTTTATTCAAATGGAAGCTTACCAGTCAGTCTCTTAATGAACTTTTAAATTTTTACTTTTTAATAAGAACGAGTAAGAAGGAGCTGAAAGAATTAGGCACCTGGATAAGGAGAGGCATGTGCCAAATAAGCAGGTGAAACTCCATTTTTATTTTTCTGTTTACTGCTTATTGTGAGCTGATTTTGAAACGTCAGCTAGCCTGCATACCGCAGGAAGCCTGCAGGCACCTTGCTCCCTCCCTCCCTTCCCTCTCACAGTTTGTTCCCAGGAAGACTATTCACTCAGGCTGTTCCTAGAAATAGCCAGATAATAAACTATTCAATGATTCAAACTTGATGATTGAAAAATCATACTTTAAATGCCTTGCCATTGTCTTGTGTCTATTAAAACATGAATTTGTAAGCATCAATAAATCAAAAGTCTTTTATTTCAAATTCCTGAACCCTGGTATTTTAACTCCATGATACTTTCCTTTCACTGTAGCACTTCAGTGAATCCTTGCCAGGTATTGCCTTGAATCTGGGTGTTCGTTCCTACGTTAACCTTTTAGTTTGAGCCATCAGAGGATCCAGTTTGCTCTTTAACAGTAACTTTCTATTTCCTATTATCTGGGTATCTAGAGTTCCAACCCTTATTACCCAGTCATCTATCATCCACAATTTCATCACAGGAGTATGTCCTCCTATTTTCATTTTGTATTTGAAAATTTTAATATAAGAATCAAAATATCAAACTGTTGTCATCAATCTATTTCAACCCAATATGTCCTCATGTGGCAGAGTAGAAGTGTCCCCTGGAATTTCTTGGCTGTCATTTTTATGGAAGACCACTGCCACAATTTGTTCCAACAGAGCCACTGATAAGTTCAACTTCCAACTCCTCTGTTAGAGGCAAGTACTTAATTACTATGCCACTGGTTCTCCAATAGAGTTGCTCATGCTTAGCAAAGTATTAATATATTATAGGAATGGAAGTAGTATGGGCTGATAGCTTGTGGGAATATTTTCTAATGGAATGAAGAAAAATGTGAGGCAAAGTAGGCAGTGAAGTTCTAAGGTCATTGGTTTCTGACACTATTTTTTACAGTACGATCATGTGCAGAGATGTGGAAACTAAAACAAGTGAACAAAATCCTCATTCTCCTGAGTCCCAGATCTTAGTTAAGAAATTCTAATTTGACTGGTCTAACTAAAGAACAGGGATAATTAAATTTAAAAAGTATTCTTATGTGAAAATACTTATTAGGATATATTTTGGGGTGTGTTTTTTTTCGCAATTGAAGGGAGCACCTGTTTTTGAGATCAAAAGTGACAAGTGATCCAATGAAGGAAATACAACTTGTTTATTTCACACACTTGGCTAACATACAGCTTTTATAGAGAAGTTAAAAATAATTGAGATTAAAATAAAGACATTGATTTTTGTGTTCAGAAAGCCATTGATAAACTTTAAAGCGGCAATTTCATTTAGACTCACTTGAGAACCTGATTGCAAAAAGGTGGGAGAAAAATATGCTGTGGGGAAGTGATTGGTTAGTAAAACATTTTCTATAATGTGTACATTTCAATTATTTAAGAGAAATTGACTGTTAAAATGAAGGTATAGCCAAGGTTAATTTTTTTAAAATTCAAAACATGTCCATGTGATAGCTCAGCTCTACTCTACTTAAAAACATGGAAGGAACTGGTAGAGAGTTATAATTTAGAACACATGTAGTCTTGTTATGACCAGCACTATCTACCGTCAGCTAAGTTCTATAACTAACTGTAATAGCCACAGAGAACTCACAGAGTTTACAATAATGAGTTTTTTTTATGGGACTTAACAGGTTACAATTCAGGTTAGAACTATTCATGATACAATAATTCAGTCAGGACAGTGTAGAGGATAGCTTGTGTAACATGTAACAAAGCTCCTCAAGGGCTACTAATACTGCGGTGACGTGTGTTGCAGTGATTCTGGAAGTCATGTTACTGATATTTAAAATGTTAGCAGGGTCACCCAAAGTGACCTTTTGGAGGAAGTATCCCCTGAAAGCCTTATGCATAGCTACAAAACATTGTCCGATACTAAGGGCAGGGCCCAATTAGTGGAACTGGAACATTGTCAGAGATAGTGCTTACAGATAGTCCCTCCTGTCAGAGGACATTGAAAATGTGATGAAATGTGACGGAGGAAGAGCAGATTCTCAGAATGGAGTCAACTAGGCTGACACGAGTCAGGTAAAGCTTATGTGAGTGAAGAATTTGGGATCTCCATTTGTTAATGGGGTACTACTCAAGGTAAGGAGAAACATACAGAAATCTGCTACTGTTCGGAATTTGAAATGTGCAAAGTATGAATGCAGGAAACTTAGAAGTGGTCAAAAATGAAATGGAACTCATAAAGATCAACATCTTAGGTATTAGTGAGTGGAAATAGATTGGTATCACCATTTTGAATCAGACAATAGCATGATTTATTATGCTGGAAATAACACAATCAAGAGGAATAGCGTGTCCTTCACTTCAAAATGGACATTGAAAAGCAATCATGAAGTACAATGCTATCTGATTGAATTATATCTATCCTCCTTGAAAGAAATTCAATTAATATAACTAGTATTCAAATTCATGCACCAACCAAAAAAGCTAGTGATGAAAAAATGAAGAATACTACCAACCACTTCAGTCAGAAATTGATGAAACATGTAATCAAGATGTATTGATAATAATTGGCTATTGAAATGCAAAAGTTGGAAACAAAGGGGGAAAGAATAGTAGTTGGAAATCTTACCATAGTGAATGAGGTGGGTAGTGCAGAGTGGAGACCCAAAGTCCATTTGTCGGCTGCTGGAGATCCCCTTGCAGAGGAGTCTAGGGGAGCAGACGAGTCAGTCAAGGTGTGATGTAGCAACGATAAAAATACAACTTTCCTCTAGTTCCTAAATGCTTCCCCTTCCTTCCCCCACTATCATGATCCGAATTCTACCTTGCAAGTCTGGCTAGAGCAGAGGATGTACTCTGCTACAGATAGGAAATGGAAACACAGGGCGGATGATACCTTCAGGACCAGTGGTGTGAGTGGCGATACTGGAAGGGTAGAGGGAGAGTGGGTTGGAAAGAGGGAACCAATTACAAGGCTACATGTGACCTCCTCCCTGGGGAATGGACAACAGAAAAGTGGGTGAAGGGAGATGTCAGACAGGACACGATATGGCAAAATAATAATTTACAAATTATCAAGGGCTCATGAGGGAGAGGGGAGCAGGGAAGGAGGGGAAAAATGAGGACCTAATGCCAGGGGCTTAAGTAGAGAGCATATGTTTTGAGAATGATGGGGGCAATGAATGTACAGATGTGCTTTACACAATTGATGTATGTATGGATTGTGATAAGAGTTGTATATGAGCCTCTAATAAAATGATTTAAAAAAAGAAAATATGAAAGTGGTGATAGAAACAAAGTGGGAGATCATATGATAGAATTTGACAAAAACAACAACATGTTCATAGCAAAAATCTTTTATAAACAACACAAAATTTAACTATACACATGGATTTCTCCACATGGAATATACAAAAATCAAATTTCTCACTATTATTATTATTATTTATTATTAGCAACTAAAACTAAGGCAGGGTCTGCCTATGGAACAAATCATCAATGCTCAAATGTAATTTTAGGACAAAGCTGAAAAAAAGTAAAACAAATCCAAGAGAGACAGAATATAACCCTGATTCTATCCAACCTGAATTTTGAGAACATCTCCTGAACAAATTTGATGCATTGAAAACTAATGACAGAAGATCTGTTGGGTTGTGGGAGGATATCAGGATCATCATTCATGAAGAATTCAAAAGGAGAGGAAAGTGGATCACAGAAGAGCCTCTGAAACTTGCTTTCAATCTTAGAGTAGCTAAAGTAAATTGAAGACATGATGAAGTCAAAGATCTGAATAGAAAGTTTCAAAGGGTAATTCAAGAAAAGAGATGAGTTTTCTTTTTGTCACCCTTCCCCGTCCCTGACCAAGCCCCTACCCTCATGATATTGCTACTCCCACTACTGTTTCTGAGGGGGTTATCTTTCTTGAATTCCATGTTTCGAGAGCTCTCATCTGTACCCATGTGTGTTCACTGGTCCAGCTAGATTTGTAAGGTAAAACTGGATCATGGTAGTGAGGGAGAAGAAGCATTCAGGAACTAGAGGAATGATGTGTTTCATCAGTACTACACGACACCTTGGTTGAATTATCCCTTTCTTAAAACCCATCTGTGGGGGTGGGGGCGATATCCAATTGTCTGCAGATGGGCTTTGGGTCCCCACTCCAACCCCTCCTTTCACTTTGATATAGTTGTTTGTTTTGAATCTTTTGATACCTGATACCTGATCCCGTCAATACCTCATGATCACACAGGCTGGTGTGCTTTTTCCATGTGGGCTTATTTGCTTCCCTACTAGGTGGCCATTTGTTTGATTTCAAGCCTTTTAATCCCAAAGACTATATTTTTTGATATCTGGACACCATCCACTCTCTTCACCACATTTGCTTATGTACCCATTTTGTCTTCCGTGATTGATCATGTTGGGAGGGTGAATATCAAAGAGTGCCAGGTTATCAGAACAAGATTGGATATATAGCACCACCACCACCCCCAAAGGGGAAGAATAACAGACATGTGGGTGAAAGGAAACAATGGACAGTGTAAGATATGAAATAATAATAAAATTTATACTTGATCAAGGATTCTACCAGAGTGGGAGGGTAGGGAAGGGAGGGGAAAAAAGAAAAGCTTAAATCAAGGGTTAAAATATTAAAAATTTGTGAAATGATGGTGGCAATATGTGGGCAAATATACTTGGTACAATTGATATGTGGAATGTTTTAAGAGCTGTAAGAGCACCCAATAAAATGACTTAATAATATATCTATCTCTATCTCTCTTTATCTCTATCACTATCATCTATATCTATATCATCTATATCTATATCTATCTATGTATATTTAAACAACAAAAACAAAAAAGAAAAGAGAGCCAAATAATATAATAAATGTGCACAGACTTAGAGTTAATGCACCATATCTTAAACTGAAATAACTTAAGAAAAATTCAAGCCTGGAGTTGCAATATTGAGTATGGGCAAAGGAGAAGATGGAAAGAACACAGAGTCACTGTATGAAAAAGCTGATATCCCATCATTTCAGGAGAGAGTATATGAGCCCAAACCAATGGTGCTGAAGAAGTTCAAATTGCTCTGAAAGCATTTGACAAAAGCAAGTCTCCAGCAACTGATGAAACATCAATTAAAATATTTCACAGACTGATGAAGCACTGGAAGCACTCATTCATTTGTGCTAGGAAATTTAAAAGCCAGCTACTGGGTCAATTGACTGGAAGAGATCCACGTTTGTACATATTTCAAAGAAGAATGACCCAAAAGAATGCTCAGAGTATAGAACAATATCATTGCTATAAGATGCAAGCAAATTTTTGCTGGAGACTATCCAACACGGGCTGCAGGCTTAGGCCAGATTCAGAAGAGGTCATGAAACAACTGATATTATTGCTGATATCAGATGGATCTTGGCTGAAAGTAGAGAAGACCAGAAAGACTCTTTACTTGTGTTTTCTTGGCTGTGCCAAGACATTTGACTCTGTGGATCATAGCAAACTAGGGATAGCCTTGGGAAGAATGGGAATTCCAGAACACTTCGTTGTGCCCATGCTGACCTTGTACATGGCTCAAGAGGCAGTTGTGCTGATGGAACAAGGGAATATTGTGTGGTTGAAAATCAGGGAATGTATTCATCAGTGTTGTATACTTTCATCATACTTATTTAATCTGTAGGCTGACAAAATAATTGGAGAACATGGTTTATATGAAGAATGTGCAGATGACACAACATTGCTTGCTTAAAGTGAGGAGGAATTGAAGCCCTTGCTGATGAAGATTGACTGAAGCCTTCGTTAGTGATTGCTAATCTATATGAAGGAGAGCAAAATCCAACTCCTACCTTGACCATCATGATAATCATCATGGTAACATCATGACATATGGAGAAAATGTTGAAGTTGACAATGATTTTGTTTTTCTTGGATCCACAATCAATGCTCATAGAAGCAGCAGTCAAGAGATCAAAAGACGCTTTGCATTATGTAAATCTGCTGCACAAGGATTGTGCAGTGGTTCTCAACCTACCTAATGCTGTGACCCTTTAATATAATTACTCATGTTGTGGTGTCCTCTAAACATAAAATTATTTTGTTGCTGCTTCATAACTACAATTTTGCTATTGTTATAAATCGAGCGACCCCTGTGAAAGGCTTGTTCAATTCCCTAAAGGGTGGCAACCCAGAGGTTGAGGACAGCTGGTTCTGCATATTGAAAAGCAAGGATATTACTTAGAGGACTAAGCCACTCCTGACCCAAGCCTTGCCTTATATGCATGTAAAAGCTGGACACTGTATAAGGAAGACTGCAGAGGAATCAATGCATTTGAACCATGCTACTGGAGAAGAATACTGAAAGTACCATGCACTCCTAAAAGACAAACAGATCTAGTAGTAGCAAAGGAGGGAAAGGCCCTCGGGTGGTGGATTGACACCATGACCGCAACAATGGGCTCAAGCAAAGGAACCATTGGGAGGATGGCTCAGGACTCAACAGTGTTTTGTTCTGTTGCGCATAAAGTCAATATAGGTTGGAACTATCTTGATGTGATCTCACAACAAGAAGTACCCAAGGGGCTTGCCACTCAAGTACAAGCCTCCCAGCTCCAGCTCCAAGGATCAGCTAACCCAGGTCCCTGAATAAGTGCTCAAATGCACCCTACTCCACAAGCCTGCCTCCTACCCCAAAACACTCAGCTTCACTGCCTCTGTGAACTGGGGGGTCTGTTACTCGTTCTCCTGCTCTGCTTCCTGCTGTGCTGTCCCTATTCCTCTCTCACGTTTCTGATGGGATGATTGTCTTTCTGAATCAAGGAGGTTCACTTCAAGGCAATTTGAGAATCCAGAGGATGTGCTCTACTTCCGGCCCATACTGGTAGTCAATTCCTTTCAACCTGCTTCTGAGAGGGCTCCCTTTATATGCAGCAGGATGGCAACCTCCATGCATCCTGTTAACAAACACTCAGAATCGAATCCTGCCAATCCCCCTTTTATTGCCTATATTCATCACGGAAGTTTATTAGGTGGGACTTACAAGACTAGGGCTAGAAGAGCATCTTCGGTCCTGTACATGTAAATGGACTAACCTTGCAAAATACCAAACAAACAAATATCGATTCAATGCAAACTCATAGATCTCTTTACAGGAGTAGAAAGCCCTGTGTTTCTCAACCTTGAAATAGGGAAGGGAATTTACCCAGTATTTTTCTTGGAGAAGTGGCTGGGGAGTGTCTGAGGAACTAAAGTGAGGTATATATATATATATATATACATATCACATTATTGTGGACTCTTACAGCTCTGATAACAATCCAGACATCACTTGTATCAAGCATATTTGTACATATGTTGCCATCATAATTTTCAAAACATATTTTTTCTACTTGAGCTTGGTATCAGCTCCTCCTTTTTCCCACCTCCTCTCCCACCCTCCCACCCTTGTGAATCCTTGATAAATTATAAGTTAGTATTATTTTCATATCTTACACTGTCTCCCTTCACCTACGTTTCTATTGCTCATCCTCCTGGAGGGACGGGGCTAAAGAGAGGTCTTTTGAACAATAATTATGATATTGGTTCTGGAAAATATCTAAGAAATAAATTAATAAATAATCACAAACCCACAGGATCCTAACTGATGTTGGATGCCATTTATTTGCAATGCATAACTTAATACAGAGTGAAAAATTTCATAGCAGCAATTGTTTAGAGCTGTAGGTGGTACTATTTCTAGGACTTTAAGACATTGGTGTCTTAGTACCTTAGAGCACTATATCTTATATCCTGATTAAATGATGTGAGGTGAAGGGTCAATAGAAGAAAGTAATAGCCTATGTGAGCACCATAATTTTCTAGAACAGAAGAGGAAGTCAGTACCTTCTTGACAGCTTGGAAAACATCTACTGCTGACAAGTCCAGTGACTTCAGCTTCCCTCTCTCTTAAGCAATGTCATGTCCTTTGTTTGTTTTTGCAGAATTGGAATAAATTTAGGATCTCAGCAGGCTGTTCTATTGTTCTGTAGTTTTTATTGGGTAGGTATTAGAGTGAAATGTTAGTAGCTTTAGGTAACAACCGGACTATGAGTAGTCTCTTTTTTCTTCTCTGATGTTACCAGAGGATTGAACAGTCACAGAACAAAAGCATATGATAATTATTTTATCCTCATTATTGGTTCATTTAATGCATATGTTGTAATGCAGAACTCCAGTCAAAGGCTGCTTTAAAGTTGCTTGTCTCTTTCCATGATGTGTGAGAAAACTCGGTCCTTTCATACATCTTCCTGTCTGTCTGATACCAGTTTCACTGTCCGCATAGAGAATTTGAAACCAGGGAGTTTGCATTCTATTAAAAGCTTTCTGGCAACCTTCAGGAGGGTTATCCCCAAGGAGAAATGCTCTCAGCTTCCTATCTAATCCAGTTCTGTATTTGACATACTATGGCATTCCATATTCTTTCCTCCTCAGCCTTTATTTCCCTCATGCCTTTCCCTTCTCATTTGTCCAAGCTTTTTCTATTTCTTACTTAGAATCACTATGGCTTTCACATTACAATGTCTGGAATATTATTTGGTAACATCCCGATCTTTGCTTCTCAGTTCTATGTGTATTTAAGATAACTGCTGATAACAAGGAGGAAATGAAGGATATTTCACAAAGGCTATGTATTAGCTTGCTAACTGCCAGGTCTGCAGTTCAAAACCACCAGCCATCCAATGACAGAAAGATAAGACTTTTGATTCCAGTAAAGAATTACAGTCAGGAACCCCACATGCAACAGCTATATTCTGTCCTATAGGGGTGCTATGAGTCAGAAACTATTTGAGAGCTGTGAGTTTGGAGGGTATTTAACATTTTTTTATTCGACAAGTCAATTTCAGAGGTCATTGCTCAGTTCCTTAGATTCAGGATCTTTGAGTGAAGGGGAACTATTACACATGATTCTCTTAATTCTGTGCCTCTTACCTATCTTGATTCTATTTAACTCTTTAAATAATATATTATTTTTCATTCCCACCTACCCTTTGTTTTAGAATTGATTTATTTGCACAAGTCACTGTAAGTTCCTTGAAGCTTGAAGACCGAATATTTGGTAATATTTAGTCTCTTGGCGATGGAAAAAAATCCATGTTGAAGGAAGTAGAGTCACACTGCTCCTTAGAAGTGAGTTCCTCAAGGACAAATGTGAAGCGTTACTCATTTATCTGTCCTAAGGTCCTGGTGCCATGCCAAGCACATAAAACAAACAAAAAAACAAAAAATCTCAAACTCAGACTAACAGCCGTAGAGTTGATTCTGGCTCTTAGTGATGAGATAGGACAGGAGAGATGTGTCCCTGTAGGTTTCTGAGATTGTAACTCTTTACAGGAGTAGAAAGTCTCATCTTTGTCCTGCAGAGCAGCAGATAGTTCTGAACTACTGACCTTGTGGGTAGCAGCTCAATGTGTAATCCATTATGCCAACAAGGCTCCTGCCTAGAACATAGTTGTTGTTTATTAAAAGTTTGCTGAATTGATGAATACATGAAGAAAGGTGTTTATCCCTGTACTTATTTAAAAATATTTGTGATTATATGTGTCTGGATATTTTGAGTGTCATTCTTAGGAGAATGGGGATAATATCTTTTATTTCATTTAGCACCATGATTCAGTAGTTTATTGGTTTGTTTTTATACACTCACATAAATTAAGACTAAGAAATATATTTCTTTCTGCAGAGAAGTGGTATTTCTACTCAGAGTCATGAGCCTCATTTTCATTACATTACCAATCTTACTGCATCAAGCGGCTTAAGCCTAACATGGAAATCGATGTTTCCACTCCCCAGTCATTTATGTTGCCTGTCTAACTCACTCTTAATGAGGCTATAGTATCCCAGGAACTGTTATTAGATGTGGTCTCCCAAGAGCTTTGTTGAAAAAGGCTATTACTTTTCCATCTTAGGATCAAATGTCTTTTTATATTCAGCCTTGAAAATCACTGCTTATTTGGACACTGTATTGCACTGGGTGTGAACATCTAATGTGTCCTCAGCTTTCTGCCATTTGTCTCCATTTGGTGATATTGATTTCTAGAGTATTTTTGCTCATTGATTCCAGACTATTTTCCTTAGGTCTATTCTTGTTTATTCCCTTCAGCACTTATGCAATACTTCAAAAGTTAGCAACCACTTTCTTATATGCTTTAGGGTGTCTTACAACATATTTGGAGTAGTTCATTTCATTTTACAAATAAATGCAAAAAAGTTACAAGAAGGAAAAACAAACCTTTTGGGCTAAGTGAATTTCTGGAGTAAACATGATTAAGAAAATGCATCAGGGAAGGTGAGTTGGGGATAATGATTTAAAAAATATTTTGTTTCTTCCTGAATTACTAGCCAAGTCAATTATCATTTTAAACCTTGGTTTACAAAACTGTAAAGAAAAAGAGGTGAATGAGAAGAGAGAGTTATTGTGAGTCAACGGAATTCATAGACACAGATGTTTCACAAGCGCTTCATACATATGCGTTTAACTCAGGGCAAGGAGGCAGTAATCATGCTCCATATAGTCTAATTAAATTCCTGATAATAAGCATTAAATATGAAGCAATTTCAAAGATTTGATTTTTCTTGGATCCATAATCAATGCTCTGGGCAGTAGCACTAAAAATCGTCTGCACAGACCTTTTTAAAATGTTAGAGAGCAAAGATTTTACTTTGAGCACTAAGGCCTGCAAATCCAAGCCATGGTATTTTAGATTCCCTCAAATGCTTGTATGTTAGGCTGGGTTCTCTAGAGAAGCCCAAGATGCAACTTCTTCCCCTCCCCGTCCCCGGGCCCCCACATAAATACATATGTAGATAAAGAGAGAGAGGGATTTATACCAAAAAGGTGGCTCACATAGTTGGAGATGCAGGTAAGTATAGGCTTTGTTTTTTTTCAAGTCAGACAGATATTAAGCTGGAGGCTTTCTGTAACTGGAGTAGCTGCTAGGGCTGATGAACGAGGAAGCAGGAAGCCAAAGGACATAAACCATAGCTAGTCTATGCAGAAGGCTGAATCCAAGGACAGCAGGTCAGCTGGCAGACTCTGATGGCTCCTAAGTTCAACAGGCAATATGGTAGGCTCAAGTCCAAAGAACCAGAGGTTGATTAGCCAGATGCAGGATCCAGACTAATAAGAAATGAGGATGTATGTAAACATCTACGTATATCTATGATGTAGACCATATCCCCAATAAAATAGCATCAGAGCTATGACCTGAATCAGAGGTTGAATTCAACCTTAATCTTATCATAACTGCTTGGCTATTCACAGCAGATTTCATTCTAAGAGTGTTTATGTAATGTAGGTCACATATTGGAGGCAACTTCAATTGCCAAACTACCGAGAATCCTGGCCCAGCCAAGTTGACACAAAATCTAACTAGACCACATAAAAAAATGATGCAATTGAATCATGATGTAGGTGAAGACTATTAAAAGTACTCTGGTCTGGTCTGCTAGAAGAACAAACTGTCTTAGAGGAAAGAAAGATAAAATATCTCTTAGAGGTGAGACTGGAGAGATTTCATTGCAGGTACGATGGGCATGTTCTCAGGAGACACCATTCTCTGGGAAAGGACTTCGTCCTTGTTAAAGTAGAAGGTCCGGGCACAACAGAACGGTCCTCAATGAGACTGATTGACACGACAGCTGCAACTAGGAGCCCAAGCAAAACAACTGCGAGGGACCGTGTTTTTCTCTACTTTACAAAGGGTTAAACTGACTTGACCATATGGAACAAAAATAGTAACCTTCAGTAATGACCGATGATGAATGTCGGTGGAAGTATTTTACAATTTTTTCAAGTGTGCCTGTGTCAGAATTATCTGGGCACTTGATAAAAATGCATAGGAGTCACTAATTTAAATAAAGTTTTTGAATTAAAATTTATAGGAGGACTTCAGACTACCACATTAGATAGGTAGGATTTGAATGGTATGGTTTGAATCTCAGCTACACTTATTATTATCCCTATTCAGTGAAATGATTATGCATTTACATAATCCATTTTCCCCACTGTAACATATTGGCAATATCCTGTAATCTGTTTGAAAATTAAATCTGCATGTCAGACAATTAAAACAGAGTCCTGCAATGCTTAGTTTCAATAACTTTTAGATACCTTGTACTATGAGTTTGCAAACAAACAAAAATCCTGAAAACAAACAAACAAACAAAAACCCAGCTGTTTTGAACAATTCTAGCACATAGCTTCAGATTAGAACAGCACTCTACAGGATTTTCAGTGACCATGACTGTGTTAGGCCTGGTTAACTCGAGAAACACATCCAGAGGCACTCATTCATGTGTAAGAAAGAGTTTTATATCAAAGAGAAATTATATATTGAGAAAACATCCCAGCCAGTCCAGATTAAGCGAGTCCAGACTAAATCCATAAATCTAATACTTGCCCATATGTCCAATACTAATCCAGAATTTCTTTTTTATATTCACATACCACATGCAATAGATGCCTATTGCAGAAATATCACAGGCCGGTGGGTAAAAAGTTTTGTGGATCCAGTGGTGGTGGAAGAATCACAATGCTGGCACAGATCTCCACCTGGCTCCTCAACAGGAAGGTGAAACAGAGAGAGAATGTGGCCCATCTCCATGGAGAATCCTCGTGAGATGGATTGACAGGCTAGACTCCACCTCTTATCAAGTTGACATGTAACTATCACAATGACTTTTAGATTGCCTGGTCTTTCTTTTGAGGAAATTTTCAGCGAATTCAAATTTCCAACTTTCTACTTCGTACCCAATCACTTAATTGCACTCTCCAGGGACTCCCCATTCACTGAGCTGTTTCAAGCAGCTGGGTAGGTAACTAGTTCCTATGCGGTGTTCTGGGCCTGTGTGTTAGATGTCCAGGACCCAAAGAAAGGTCCCATTAGATCTTAGATCTGTGTACTCGCTAGTTAGGACATGGACTTGCTTATTGCTGTGTTTCATTGTCTCAAAGTGCTTTTCACTGGATAGTAGAGATGACTGCTTAACACATTTTTCAAAGTGTGCCTTATTAAGTATTAGAATTTAGGAGTCTGCTGCCTCAATTTCATTTCATTCAACACGCTTGTCTGTTGTTGCTAAGAAATTTGCATTTTCTTTCTTTAACTTCCCCCTTATGGCCTCTTTGCTATTAATTCTTAGGCTTTTTGTTTTGTTTTTATTATTTTCAATACTTCTGAATTTTGTGCCATGTGAAATTTTTATTCACTTGGTGTTTATTCCCTTTGCCTGATGTATAAAAACAATTTATTCAACAATTCCTAATACTCATTCTCATTCTTCTGTGTCCGCTGAGGCTGCTAAATAATGGCGTGCATCACTAGCTTTGATATCTGAAATTTGAGCATCTTTAAATCTCCATCCAATGATTTTAACTAAGGCAACATTATAAGCATATTTTCCAGTAACAGCTTAGGGAAAGCATGTCAGACTTGCCTCTCTGTGTGTGAGTGTGAGTGTGTGAATAGGTGTATTTGCATGTGTGTGAGAGAGAGACAGAGAGAAGGGGAAGAGAAATCTTATCAAACAAATCTGAATCAAGTTGAATGACTTAATTTTAATACCAGGCATGGGGTAAAATGAAAATAGTCATACTTTCCCAGGGGAAATTGTTTTCAGAAGAATTCTACAGATTGGGCCTTGTATAAGGACCTTTAGTTTCCGGTTTAATAAATTGTCTGATAGTTTGAGTACTGAGAGTGTCAGATACTATTTTGAGTGGATTTTGCAATAAATTAAATCAAAATATCTATGAGGTATGTTCTAATATCTCCTTTAGCTTACAGATGAAAGATTTTAGGTGCAGATCAATTAAATATTCTGCTCAGACACAGGCTTGATGATCATCTGGGAGAGTTGATCTTTGAATGCACTCACATAGACTATGGGGTTCAATCTCTTCACTACTATGATTGTGATATTCTGGGTTGACTAGAGAAACAAATCCAGTGACACTCGTATATGGGTAAAAGAGCTCTCTATTAAAAAGTAATGATATAAAAAGCAGACATCCCAGGCCTGTTCAGATCAAGTCCATAAGTCTGATACTAGTCCATAAGTCCTTCTTCAGACGCACGCAGCCACATGCAATGATGCAGAATGCAGGGAGATCACAGGCCAGTTGGGGCAGAGTCCTGTGGATTAAAAGGTGGTGACTGCATCACTGGGCTTGCAGACCCTAAGTGGCTTGTCAGCAGGAGGTTGGAGGCAGAGAGAGAGAAGGGCTGGCCTCCAGAGAGCCATTTAGCTCAGCTGCTCCTCACAGGAGGTCATCAAGCTGTGACTTATTTGACGGGCAAAACTCCACTCATATCTTCTTACAGGTGCCAAGTTAGCACAAAATACCTAACTATCAATAGGACGTGTGGCATTTTCTAATTTTGCCTTCCCAGAGTCTATTCATCCTCCTTTTGGTAATGGCACCTTGACTGAGCTTTAGGTATTTTCCAAATCCCACTGAAAAAAGACTCACGAGGGGTAGTGATCAAGTTCCTTGGTTTGTCTTTACCAAAAGAAATGTGCATGACTCAAGGGCAATCAAACTCTTTCTCCTCCAAAATTTCATCTTGAAAAGAACACAAAGATGGAAAGTGATTGGTATTTATTCACAATGAGAAAGCACACAGAAGAGATTCTATTAGTTTTTCTTACTTAAATTTCTGGAACCTCTCCGGTTTTGCCCTTCTGGTCATCATTATTTCTATCGATTCTCTGAAGAACTGGAGGGAGTGGTGGCACATGAACAGATCTATCATGGATTATAAGGAACACCAGGCGCAAACAGTATCACTCGGGCTCTCATGCCCATCATATCAATGAACTCTTTTTTTTTTTAAGTTCAAGTCACCCACGATCAACTCCTACTCTTTTGAAGCAAAGTAACCTACTCTGCTTCCCAAGTGCTTTGAGCACTTCCAGACTCTGACGTGATGTAACATGCTAATTCTGGTGTCCCAGAAACTTGCATGTAGGGCTGTTTCTGATTACTTCTGTCAATATTCATCGCTGCGTGCTAGGCATGTGAGGAGTAAGAGGGAGTCAATGATGAACAAGGTAGACCCAGCCCCTGCCTCCTCTAGGTTGTGCAGAGCATATAATATTCACTCCATGCAAAGCCCTTTTGATTCCTTAAGATGATAGTCTTAATTTTAATTGACTAGGGATATTTCCAAATCACCTACTGGACAAAGGTAGCCTTTAACAGTGAGCCTCCTTATCCTGTATTCTGTATTCTGAATTTTATCTTCTTTGATATTTGCTACCAATTGACATATTAATTATATATTAATTTATTCACTGTTAAGCTTCTGTTTTCCCATTATAATTCAGTCTCCATTAGTCCAGTGGCTTGGTTTTGTTCACTGTCCTGCATCTTTGTCACTTACACAGTGGTGCCAGGCATCAAAAGATGATTAATGAATATTTGTTGCTCCCATTAATTAATCAATTAGCCAGGCAATTAAGCAGTGAATGAATGAAATACATAACAATGTAAAGCTCTCAATTAATGTCAACACTAACATTCTTTATCTTCTCTCCCATATTTTCCCTCTGTGTGAATTATTCCACGAGGTATTAGGACGTCCTTCAGAATCTTCATGTCCCATGGTTTTCGTCTGTCTTTATATTTGCCTACTATTCTAATCTTCCCATTCTTATCTCCTCTTTATTGCTACTCTCTTAAAGCTGATCATAATATACACATTGAATTACTTGATTAAGTGTTACATTCACTATTCTTAATTAAAAAGTCAGGGGATTAATTTATTTAAAATTCTATCTTAAAGAAAAGAGCATATAAAGTTATATTTATCCTCAATCAAATTGATTAGTGAACCGTGAATTTAAAATATATTTCTTACCCTGTGCCAATATTAGTCCTTGATTCAGGAGCCACTGCTATACCCACGAGTATGGTTTAAAAGTAGGTCCAGTTATTTTTGGAGATATAATTAGGAGGGACAAACACCCAGAGAAGCACATCGTGCTTGATAAAGCAGAGGGAAGACCCTCCACAAGATGAATTGACTCAGTGACTGCACAGGGCTCCAATAAAATGACTGTGAGGTTGAGGGTGCTGCAGGACAGGACATCGGCTCATTCTCTTGGCGTTGTTATGAGTAAGAGCTTCTACAAGGCACCTAACCACAGTGCCAGACATTAAATGCCATCATCCTGAACGTATGGCTTCTTGTGAACACAATTTCGATGGAGCCCTGTTCACTAGGTCACAACTTGTTTTTGTGCTTTACAGAGATCCCTCTTCTGCCACCCCTTCCATCAGACCCCTTGCCTGCCTCTGTTTCCATCTCAGGGGCTAAAACTTAAAATAGTAAAATTCACTGACACCCAGTAAATTCTGACTCACAGGAACCCTGCAGGACAGAACAGAACTACCGTTGGTGGCCAAGACTGTAACGTTTTAAGGTATTAAAAAGACTCGTCTTTCTCCTGTGGAGCAGCTGGTAGTCTTGAAGTGCTGACCTTGTGGTTAGCTGCCCCACTCGTAGCCCCTATATCACCAGATGACCTCCTGGAAATATGTGGTATTGCAAACCTGAGCTGCACAAAGGAATATTTACACAAAACTTATAAAACTATCTGAATGAAGTTAAAATGCACAGACATTTTGCATGGAGCAGAGGGAGTTAAAAATGGGATCAATTCAGAGCAATATTATAATCAATTCCCTGTTTCTCAAATGTAGAGTTTTACTTAATACTCTCATGATTTCCTCTGGGCAAACCATCCTCAGCTAAGAGTCAGCGTCTCCTCAGGCCCTGCATCTGAGGTTCCCTCCTCTCAAAAGGGGCAACCCATAGAACATACTCATCTTATAGTGCATTCATTTATCTTCCTCGACCCAATTTGCAGTGCTGGGATCACACTGGTTTTGGTTCTCAAGTTTCTTCAGCATGCCATTCAATTAAGTAACCGACTTTCCTTTTGATCTCTGGTTTCCCACCTGCTCTCACCTTTCCTTTTAGAGACTAGAGCCTTGTCGTTAAACTAAAATTATAGATACATTTCCATGCTCTTCTTTGATCAACATTTAGGAAGCCTAAGTCCTCAGTGTCCTGAAACAGCTCAATAAATAAGTGCAAAGGGCCAGCAGAGTGCAGTCTCAGGCTTATCTCTCTGTCAGTCGGATTGGCCCCATAGTTATAAACAAACAAGCTGGAGAAACTCATAGCTTAATTTGAACGAGGGGCTCTTCTTGAGTTCTCCTTTCCTTCAAAGCGATCTCTGGAGACATTTGTTCAGAAAGTTGACCTACAGAGATGAAATCTATAGAGGAAGAAATGAGAAGGTGTCATCAGGAATAAAATTTCTTCAAGGATACAGGTGGCCAAGGATAAAGACAAAGGTGGGCAAGCTGGCCCCCAGGTAGCGTTCAGAAAGTTTGCCATACTCTCTAGATATCTTTCTATCGCTCTGAAGAGGGAGAATCTCCGGGACATTTCCAGTTTACTGATTCAGTCACACATCTGCGCACTAATGTGATCATCAGTATCAGGCTATGTTCAATTCAGGTAAAGTAATCCTTTCTTCTAGCATCGATAACAATTCTTGGTGACTACACTTATTTTATCCTTTTGTTTGTATTTTTTGAAAAGTGAACATTTATTTATTGCTTATCATGTGCCAGACATAGAACTATATGCTACATTTGAATTACCTCACTTTTTTAATATTCTTTTAAAAAAAATCTTTTTATTGGGGCTCATAAGGCTCTTATCACAGTCTGTACATACATCAATTGAGCAAAGCACCCTTATACATTCGTTGCACTCATCATTCTCATAATTCACCTTCCTGGGTTCCTGGAATCAGCTCGGTTAAAGATTTAAAGATCTTAAGCGACATTCATGTGGATGTATGTCTAATAAGTAGAGAAGCTGCAATTGAACTTGGTCTCCATTTCTTATCTTCTACTTTCAGACACTTGCTGGTCTGTGAAAGTTCCTGCCTCATCATGCAACATTGCTAGGTCTCTTCTGCATGGTCTTAGTTATCTTCCAGTCAGTTCATAAAACAACTTTTTTCTTGCTACCTGATTGAACTAATTTGATTCTGTTTTCTGTACATATTGCAACATCAGAAATAAATATGGATGAGGAACACAAAATTTTTATTTCCAGTAATTTGCTGATGTCAGAATGAAAATAACATTCTTTACTTGAAATTATTCATTTATTGAGTAAGTAATGAAAGGAGCTTGGAATGCACTACCATCACCATAAAGGTAGAAATGAGTTCATTTTTGTTCAAAGAAAAATCATTTTTTCTTTTTTTGTTCATTTTATTGGAGGCTCATACAACTCTTATCATAATCCATACATACATCAATTGTATGAAGCACGTTTTTACATTCATTGCCCTCATCATTCTCAAAACATTTGCTCTCCACCTAAGCCCCTAGCATCTCCTCATTTCCCCCTTTCTCCCCACTCCCCGCTCCATCATGAACCCTTGATAATTTAGAAATTATTATTTTTTCATATCTTATACTGTCCGACATATCCCTTCACCCACTTTTCTGTTGTCCATCCTCTAGGGAGGAGGTTATATGTAGATCCTTATAATAGGTTCCCCCTCTCTACCCCACCCTCCTTCCACCCTCCCAGTATCGCCACTCTCACCACTGGTCCTGAAAGGATTATCTGTCCTGGATTCCCTGTGTTTCCAGTTCCTATCTGTACCAGTATACATCCTCTGGTCTAGCCAGATTTGTAAGGTAGAATTGGAATCATGATAGTGGGTGGGGAGGAAGCATTGAGGAATTCAAGGAAAGTTGTATGTTTCATCGGTGCTACACTGCACCCTGACTGGCTTGTCTCCTCCCCATGACCCTTCTGTAAGGGGCTGCCCAGTGGCCTACAGATGGGCTTTGGGTCCCCACTCTGCACTCCCCCTCTTTCACAATATGATTTAATGTTCTTTGATGCCTGATACCTCATCCCAGACAAAATTACCTTTATAGGTGATAAAATATTATATGTATTTACTGCCTGGGGAAAATCTGATAGAAATAGCCGTTTATAATCTCTAAGAAACATTTCACTATCATTTTTATAAAGATCCATTGGGGCGACTCTAAGACAGGATCCAAAATCCAGAACTGTTCAATACTGTTCCGTCATAGTGAACAGAACCACGAGCAGTTTACATGTTTCAGGGCAACCAAATCTCCTGCGTGCCAGGTTTTGAACCACGGAGCAAACGGGCAGTGGTGTGTCACTCTATGATGGTGTGTGGCGGTGTGTGACCCGTTGCTTTGGATGGATGCTGAGATGCTGCCTTTGTTCCAAGGGCTGATATAACAGCATGAACAGAATAACCAAAATTATTAAAAGGTTTACATTCTAGCATTGAAATGTGTTCTCTAATTACTATCACTGTGTAACCCGAGGACTTCAAACCAGTTAAGCGTGGTTCAGCCACAGCTTACAAGGACAGTGCTGTGGAAAGACTCAAGTGTACGCGTTGTTTTCTTGTTGCAAAAGAGGTGAAATGCTGATTGATGACAGACCTCGTTCTGGACTTCTTTAACTTCCCAAATGGATGAAAATGTTGACTCGTACCGCATTTGGAGGCCATTCCACCAAGTCAGACTGTGAATCAAACTTTCTATTTAGAGGTTCTGAAAAGATTACATAACAGTATGCAATAAACAAGACCTGAATATGGCGGCGGGGGCTGGTTTTGCCCCACAACAAGGCACCTGCTCACACAGCCATTTCAGTGTGCCAGTTTTTGGCAAAAACAACAACAACAACAACCCCCAGCCTGCCTCTCTTGCAGCGCACCTGACTCACCTGACCTCAGCCCAAGTGGTTTATTTGTGTTTCCACGAAGGAAGATGAACATGAAAGGGCAGTGATATGATGACGTAGAAAAGGCGAAACAACAACCACAACCACTGAGGGACGTGCTGGCAGCCATTCAGACAGATGAGTTTGAAAAATGTTTCCAAGAATAGGATAATAGATTTGAGAAATGTATTAAGTTTAATGGAGAGTACTTTGCTGGTGAACAAGTAGCTTTATATATTAAAAAAAATTAAATACATCCCGGTTTCTGGTGGGTTCCCCTCATGTCTCTGAAATAGCTAGAATTTTGTCTTGGCCTTTAATGCAGTAGAGAGGGCCCTTTGAAGACGGGCTCCTTCCATTCATTTTAGGCGTCAATTATGGTCCTCTTATGGATTTATGTCAAGGTTTCCCAATATAAAGAATATTTCAAGTGAAGTGACCCTAGTTAATATTGTTTTGCATAGGAATTCTGATTTATTTTAATTTATAGGGCTGAACATATTAAATCCAATGTAAAATAAAATATAAAACTTCCTGATTGAAGTTCAGGTAAGTGACTAGTTTGAAGTATAATGCTAAGTATGAAGTTTAGTAATAAGCCAAGCCAATATCTAACTGAATTCTCTGTCATTGTACAAAAAGGCTAGCTATTCAATTTACAATGTTGACAAATCTTAGGTTATAGTAACTCATCAGCTTTTAGTAATGTCATTTGTGTTTGGCAGTCACTTAGTCACTCTTTAAATAGTAATAAAATATTGAGAAAGAAAAAAAAATTAGTTATCAGGAACTCAAGCTCATTCATTTTACAACACAGCTATCTAACAAGAGAAGCGAATTGATTATAATGAGTTAGCAGAGGCAAACATACAAATCTGAGGCCACAGCAGGTTGCTGTTAAGTGCCTTTGAACTGGTTGTGAAGCACAGCAACCTGTCTAGAACACAATGAAACACTGCCTGCTCCCGACCTAGCCTCAACCTTGGGAAGTTGGAGCCCATTGTTGCAGCCACTGTGTCAACTCATCTTGTCGGAGGTCTTCCTCTTTTGCAAGCCCCTCTACTTTGCTAAACTGCATGTCCTTTTCCAGGGACTCGCCTCTCCTGATAAAATGTTCAACGTGCTTAGAGAACATTTCTCCAACCTTGCTTCAAAGGAACCTTGCTTCTGACTGTACTTGTGGGACAGATGTGTTTGTTTGTGTGACAGTCTATGGTTCTTTCGATATTCTTTCCATCATCATAATTCAAATGCATCGTTTTTCTCTCACTGCTATTGAGTTGATTCTGACTCATAGTGACCTGTAGGATGGGCTAGAATTGCCTCTTGCAGTTAGCAGTCTGACTGGTAAGCCACTCTGCCACCTGGCGCCTCAACGATACTAATGCAAGTGACAGGTAGAAAGAAAGAAAAGCAAATGAGAGCACTTTATGGTACTTTAAAAATATTTTCCTTACTTTTGTATTTTATTTTCTTAGCATTATGTTTAGATTTTGGTGACCTTTACACGGCAAATTCATTTCCCATGGAACAATTCCTTTGCAATGTGTTCTGGGGCATGGAGGCTATTCCCCCATGTGTCAGCACCCTCTCCATCCCACCGTGTCTCTGCTTCTGCTTTTCAAGCCCCCCGTCTTTCCTTGTCCTCTTACCTTTGCCTTGGGACCAATGGTAGGTCTCACATTGTTGAGTGTTCTAAGAAGCACCTCCCTGACAGATTTTATTGTTATTTTGTAGGAAAATTTACTATTTGGCTGAAAGGTGCCCATCAGAAATGGTTTCATTTTCATGTGGAAAGGATTTCTTAAGGCAATGCGCTTGAGGGTGTATCTAGTCTCTATCCATTTAATAAATCTAGGTTTTCTTATGAATTTGACTTTTGTGTTACATTTTCCTCCTGTTCTTCCTTGGACCTTCCACTATGTCCTTGGTCATAAAGTTGTTAAACAAACACTACCAGTCTTTATGGTCTCAGGCTAGAGGAAGCTGGTTCAAGTGGGCCATTGCCCCAGTGTAATCACTGTTTCTTGAGTCTTTGGTTTCTATCTTTCTTCTTTGCCACATAAAAAAAGAGACCAAGAGTTATGTCTTAGATAGCTGCCAGCAAGTTTTGAGATTCTGGATACTCCTCACCAGAGCAGAATGTAGAGCATCATCTTTATGAACTATGTTACAACATTGATCTGGATGTACCGAAGACAATGGCATTTGACTTTTATTCCCAACAACTCAGTTACACAAGGTTTTTGGGTATATCTAAGAAGTTTCCAGAACTGAGTCCGCTGTGTTATTAAATGTATAAATATGTATGCAACATATATAAATATGTAAATACAACTATATCTATAGATGCACACTCCTATACTTCCATATATCTTCTCACACTAATATATTATTGATATTTTCCTTTGTAACCACTCAGAACATTTTTGTGGTTATTACTACTGTTGCTTTTGTTATGTGTATAGCTTTTGCAATCCTTTATTTTACATTCCTGTTAGGTCTTCACTTACCTTAGTCTTATTGTGCTGACTGTCCACATAACACATAAAGATCTGAAGTTTGAAACTACCAACTGCTCCTTGGGAGAAAGGCTGGGCTTTCTTGCTCCCATAAACAGTTATAGTCTCGGGAAACCACAAGGGAAGTTCTACCCTGGCATACAGGGTTGCTATGAGTCAGCATTGACTCGATAGCAGTGAGTTTGATATTTTAAATTATCTTATCATACCAAGACTTGCTGGTCACTTAGGTGTTGAATGGTGGCTTGTGCGTGACTATAATTTTGGAAGTTATGTCACCAATATTTCAAGTATCATCAGGGTTGTCTATGATTGTTAGATTTCCCTGGAGCATCTATAAATATAGACTAGGAACAAAGACCTGGTGATCAACTTCTAAAAAATATGTGTAGTGTAAACCTTATGAAAAGCATCAACACGTTGTCTCTTTTGAAAGAAGAAACCCTCAGATTGGAAGGCATTAAAATACTACTGGAGAAAAGCTATCTCCTCACAGTAGAACAACAAAGAAAACCAAAAACCAAACACTATCATTGAGTCAATGCCGATTCATAATGGTCCTTCTGTGGCTTTCTGAGCCTGTAAATATTTATGGGAGTAGAAAGCCCAGTCTTTCTTCCATGGAGCTACTGGTGGTTTTGAACCCTTGACCATGAAGATTAAGTCTAAGTGCTATCACTACACCGCCAGGGCTCCATCTCCTCACAGTAGAGTTGATCTTGTATGAATGCTGTAAATTGTGGGGTACTACATTTGCTCATATAGCACCACTCAAATGGGAAACAATCAGCCAAATCATACTAATATTTTGAAATGGAGTTTATAGAATATGAATCTAGAAAAATTTGCAGTTGTCAAAAATGAAATTTAATTTATAAAGATCAGTACCCTAAATCATAGTGAGTTGAAATGGATTAATAATGGTCATTTTAAATTGAATAATTGTATGATATAATGGGCCAGAATGGAAATGAAAGAGGAATGGTATGCAGTCTTTGCCAAAAAGAACATTTGAAATCTCTCCTGAAGCACAAAACCGTCAGTGATCATGGAATATCCTTGCCTCTAAAAGTAAAGCAGTTACTACAACTATTGTTCAATTTATACACCAAACAATATTGAAAAAAGTTGAAGATTTCTCCCATTGCAGTCTGTAACTGATCAAATATATAATATATAATCAGCATGCAGTGATAATTACTGCTTATTAGAATGAGAAGTTTAAAGCAAAAGAACTTGATTGGTGGCTGGGAAACATGGCATTGTGGATAACGGTGACCATGATGGAATTTTGTAAGGCCAACCAAGACTTATTCATTGCAAATATTCTTTTTCACAACGTAATGTGAACTCATGTGAACTTTGGCTAATAAAATATGTCAGGGTCAAATTGGTTATAGCCGTGAAAAGAGATAAGAGAGATAATCAATACACCAGTCAAATCAAGAACACATTCTCACTGTGGAAGGATCATTGTTCATATGCAAGTTCAGGTTAAGGATGTGGAAAACTAAAGCAAATACTTAAATTAAAAGTTTGAGCATTTCTTACCTGAATTTATAGAATATCTGAAGAATAGATTCAATGCAATTAACTCTAATGACCAAAGGTTACATAGGTTGGGGATGACATCAAGAATATCATATATTAGAAAGCAAAAGGTCATTAAGAAAGGAAAATTAAAGTGGATGTCAGAAGAGACTCTGAAATTTCTCTTAACCATCGAATAACTAGAGAAAATTGAGAAGATGAAGATGTAAAATAGCTGAACAGAACATCTCAAATGGCAGATAAAGAAGACAAAATATTATAATGAAATATGCAAAGACCTGGAGTTAGCCAAAAAGGAAGGAGATATTTGTCTTTCTCAACAGGAAGAACTGCAGAAAAAATTCACACCTTGAGTTGCACCATTAAAGAATTCTCTGGGGGAGATTATTGAATGAAAAGCAAGTCTTAAAGATAGATGGAAGTCAGTGTGCAAAAATAACCGTTGGCCTTTAATAAGGTAATAAAGTATCCTATGAAGCAAAAAAATCCAAGCTGCACTGAAGATGTTGGTGGAAAACAAGAGGCCTAGACTTGATCAGATACTAATCAAGATATTAATTAATTACTTACATGCTTCCTTGAGTCTGTCTACAAACAAGCCCAGACCTCAGGGAAGACAAGTCTTTATTCACTAATGTTTGACACTGTTCTTCCAATGCCCAACAGATAACATTGATTTTTAATTTGTAAATCATTTTTGACATTTTATGAACAATTATTGCTCTTTATCTGATTAACATATTTCTTAGCATAATATAATTTTAATTCAGTCATGTAATATTTCATGGGCCATCGTTAGTCTTTATTGCTCCTTGTTATTCCATTGTATGTGGAGGATCAGTGAAAATGAGAAAGTAAAAAAAAGGATTAACACATGGTGGCGAAAATGGGCTCAAATTTAGCAATGAGCATCTAACAATATCGACATCTTATTGTATGCGTATGCTATATGCTGTTTGGCCATTCAACTATGGATTGTAACTTTGTTTCCATATTTTTGCTCTTGTGAGTAATGCTGCAGTGAATGTGGGTGTGGGTGTACACGTATCTATTCATGTCACCGCTCATGTCTCTAGGATGTAGATCTACAAGTGGTATTGCTGTGTCCTATGGTATTTATTTCTGTTTATAACTATTTTAAGAGGCTCACGCTATTTCCCATTGTGGTTGTACCACTTCACAATACAACCAGTAATGTAAAAGAGTTGTTAAGTATTTGTTGTTTTCTGGTTTTGATCAGTGTAATTTTTGCTTGTGTAAGGTGATATCTCACTATGATTTTGGATTGTGTTTGGTGACTTGCGATGGCCAACATCTTTTCATTTCTTGTTAGGCATCTGGAAGTTTTCTTGGTTAAAATGTCTGTCCTTTGTCCATTTTCAACATATTTTAGGTATTACAATCTTGTTAGATATGGCACTGCCAATATTTCCCCCAAAACTGTGGGTTCTAATTTTGTTCTTTCAGTGAATCTTAATTAGCATGTGTAAATAATTTTAGGTTTGTTTGATAGGGTATTTATACCACAAATCAGAACCTTATCTGCCAGATACTTTATGGTTTTAAGTTTCATATTTAGATCTCTGACATATTTTGTTTCTGAGTATGGTGTAAGAAATGGATCACATTTCATTTTGGGGGAATGTATATCTAGTTTTGACAAAACCATTTGTTAGGAGTGGTTCTTCCCTATTTAATGAGTTTCATTCCTTCTTCAAAGATCAGCTTTTCATGAGCTCTCCATTTTATTTCATTGGCCTATGTGTTTATCATTGTACAAGTACCAGGCTACTTTAAATACTGTAGTTGTATAATATGTTTTATCATCAGAAAATGTGAGGCCTACTACTTTGTTCTCTTTAAAATATTATTTAAGCTCTGGGAGGCTTCTTTCCTTTTGTCATAAAATTGGGGTTTATTTTTTCAAATTTATTAAACAATGTTGATACTTGGATCGGTATGGCATTATAGCTATAGATAACTTTGGGTACTGTTGATATTTTCACAATGTTAAGTATTCCTATCTGTGCTAGTCTGGATAGACTAGAGAAAGAAATACATACAGACTCATATGTGAATAAGGAAGAGGTTTATATACAAAAGGAATTGAAGTTTGAGAAAATGTCCCAGCCCAGTCCAGATCAAGTCCAAAAGTAGCCCATATGTCTGATACCAATCTATAGAATCCTCTTCATATTCAAGAAACACATGGAATGATGCAGAACACAGGAAGGTCACAGGCCAGTGGGTGGGATGTCTTGTTGGTCCAATTGTGGTGTAAGCATCTCAGTGCTGGCAGAGGTTTCTATGTGGCTTCTCTGGCTCAGAGACCTGGTTGCATCAGTGTAGGTCCATGTGGCTTCTTCAGCTCCCAGGGCATAGAGCCATGTGCTTTGTCAGTGGAGTATCTCTTGGGGAGTGAACATTGTCAGTAGATAGTACCCAAGGGAGTGAGCTGAGAGAGAGAGAGAGAATATTTGTCTCCTGCCTCCAAGGAGGAAACCAGGAGTTCCCAGAATTCTCAGGTGAAGGCCATGCCTACACATAGGCCTCTGGTTATATCTTGACTGACAGGCCAGACTCCACTCCTTCACTCAAAATCCTCTCAAATTAATACCAGATTATGTAACTACCACACTATCCAAGAGTACATTATGTGTTTCCTTTTAGTTTCTTGCTGGGATATTTTGTGTTTTTTCCTGGTTTTGCATATCTGGTTAGATTTATTCCTAGTTATTTTATGATTATTGTAAGTGATAATTTCTTCTTGATTTACTTTTCAGAGTTCTCCTTAGAGGATCCACCTATGTATCTGATCATACCATTTGTGCGTAGGATAGTTTTACCTCTTCCTAATCAATTCTTGTTCGATGTCTTATTGTTCTATTTCCCATTAATGCCTTATTGTTCTGGCTTTAAGTATAATATTTAATAAGGGCAATAATAATGGTCATCCTTATCTCATTCCCAATCTCAAGGGGAATAACTTCAGTATCTACAATGAGAATAATGTTCTCTCTTTGTTTTGTTTATAGCTTGAATGCTACTGAGGAATTTTACTTCTATTCTGGTGAGAGTTTTTAGTCAGGGAAAAGTGTTAACTTCTATCGAATGATCATGTGATTTTTTAAATCTTGTTTTATTTATGGTCAGTGAAGATGCTTTTCATGGTAGTTACACAATTTCATGTCGACTTGCTAAATAAAAATGTAGGGTAGAGTCTAGCTTGTCAATCAGGTCACAGCCTGGTGATCCCTCCTTGTGGCCGTGACTTACTCATGAGTATCCTGGGATTTCCTCCTTTTCTCCTGGAAGGAGGACCACTCTCTCTCTGCTTCACATACCTGTTCACAAGCAACATGGAGCTATACTGATGGCAGCCAAAGCCCTGGAGCTGTAGGAGCCATGTGGAGACCCCCACCAGAGCAGAGATGTTGTTGCCGCCACTGGGTCCACAAGACTTTACACCCACTGGCCTGTGATCTTCCTGCATTTGGCATCATTGCATGGGTTGGGTGAGTCTGAAGAGGAATTTCATGCATTATGTGAGTCTATAGACTAGTATCAGACATATGAGCTAATATCAGACTTTTGGACTTGATTTTCACTGGGCTGGGATGTTTCTTAATATACAATTACTCTTTGTTATAAAGTTCTTTCTTATACACATGTGAGTGTCTCTGGCTTTGTTTCTCTAGTCAACCTGGACTAAAACAATTAGTATTAAATTACTTTTTAAAATTTTATTGAGGCATTTTTTATTCTCAAGTTTTCTCATTGCACTAAAATTATATCTGAATATTATTGTATCAAGACCACAGAGCAGCAACATTTAAAAGCATTATTAAATGTGTTTTGCCAGTGCAAGAATATAGTTTGTTCGGGACCAATGAAATTCTGTTAAGTTGTTGATGAAAATTTCAGGGTCCTTGTTAATGTTCATGCATTAGACTTATGGATTGAAAGTATCATTCGACAGTAGCCTTTCCTTTAGCTCTTGATTTGAACTTGGACGTCTCTCCAATGCAGCATGTAGTATGTTAAATGCCTCCCGCTGTGCCATCTGGAGACCTTCAGAGGGCTGGCTCCTTTAAGGATTTGGGGAGGGAGCTATCTATTTTTTCATACTCTGCCTTCTCCAGAAAGAACTCCTTAGGTTGGGCCTTGGGATAGCTAATTGTTTGACTGTGATTAATCCTAGACTTCATCCAGTTGTCTCAAAATACAGAGGAATAATATCATTTGATTGAAAAATGTGGAATACAAAAATGAAGACAAAGTATACAAATCAAGAGAATAAGGAAAAATTCCAGTTATTTTAGAATTACTAATGGGCACAGAGGCCATATGGCTTAATGGGGAAATGTGATGTCTTGAGTAAGACACTTAGGTCTTAATTTTGCTTTCTGGTATTGATCAACCCTCCTGTTCTTGGGCAAGTCCCTTAGGCCCAGTTCAGCTCTATGTTCCTAGTAACAAAGGAGCCCTAGTGAGACTGTGTGGG
This sequence comes from Tenrec ecaudatus, assembly GCF_050624435.1. Classification (NCBI taxonomy): domain Eukaryota; kingdom Metazoa; phylum Chordata; class Mammalia; order Afrosoricida; family Tenrecidae; genus Tenrec; species Tenrec ecaudatus. The sequence goes on from NC_134536.1 coordinate 96,943,728, forward strand.
CTAATACTGTATTGGGCTGCTACTCAGAAGTCGGCAGATCAAACCTACCAACCACTCACAGGGAGAAAGATTATGCTTCCACAAAGAAGCACACTCTCAGAATCTGAATGGCATAGTTCTGGTCCGTTCTGTGGGCTTGTTATGAGCCACGCTCTCCTTGACAGCAACGGGTTTGGGTTTTTCCTGCAATGACCTGAACTTTATCGATTTTGTGTTGCAAGTGTTATATGAGATTGATCCCAAATCTTAGCAGATATTAGGCACTCCTTCCTATTGTTATTGTAATTGTTACTATACAAAAAGTTAACATGACCAATGGCTGCTCCATGTTTTTTCAATCTCCCCAGACATAACACTTGAAATTTCTAAGAACATAAAAAATAAGTCAGCTCTTTAAAGGGTCTCAAATAGCACAATACAGAGCTAATGTCCTATTGTCATATTATTCACTAATAATATAGTATGCACAAGATGTGTCTAAAATCTTGTAAGCGTTCATTGAGATGCTCAAGGAGATGGATTGATACAGTGGCTGAAACAATAGGTTCAAACACTGCAACAAAGGAGAGGTTGTAAAAGACTGGAAAATAATGTGTTGTGCCTGACGTGGGATCACACTGAGTCAGAGTCAACTCAAGGGCACCTGCCAACTGTAACATCAACCAGTAGTTGTTACCAACATTCGGAATAAAGGGCAAGTGTGACTAACGTCCCCAGCCTGGTTCACACTTCTCTCACTCAAGAAAGGCATTGAGGTTTCCAAACATTATTTGGCAAGTCAGAACACAGTCTGTGGTTGCTTATTTTTCTGTATGAATGACTGATTTTTTAAAAATGTTTTTCTTTAAAATTATACATTCTCTCTCAGAATAGTGGAAGTTAACATACAATGTGATCTAAGGTTCTCTTCTCATTCAGAGGGAGCTACAGAGCAGGGAGAGGAATGTGGGCTTGGAAACTTCACGGGCGCTGCCGTTGTGAAGTTTCCGAAGGACAGTGTACTTTCAGAAGACTTCTTACATGCGCCATCTCTTAAGAAAGTCTTGAAGTCTTGGCATGTTTCTCTACCTGTACTTAAAGTTACAAATAATAGGCAGTGTATAAACTCTTCAAAAACCCAATGGAAAACAACGTGTACCTTGCTTGCCCTGGCGTTTGATTTGATTTTGTTGCCAAAAAAAAAAAAAAAAAAGCCAACTTAATTTGGAGATGGATTGTTTCCCCATTTTTTTTTAAATTACATTCCCAAGACTTTTAAGTGACACCTACAAACCCATTTCACCCATATCAAATCCTTACATATGAATAAAATTCCAAGCCTCATGCTTTCTTTCCTTCTTTGGGTGTGTTTTATACTGGAATTAATCTCCTCTTAGATCTCCTAGAATAAACCCTGGTGGCTCACAGCTCAAATGCTCAGCTACTGCTCACAAAAAGATCGGTGATTTAAATCCATCATCTGTGTTGTGGGAAGAGGTGTGGCCATCTACTTCCCAAAAGATATTTGTTACCACGAACTGCTGTCCACTCCGGGCAACCTTCTAGGACGCCATAGAACTTTCAAGGCTGTGTCTTCTCTCCGCCCCTTCCAGTGGCACCACGTTGGGGCAGAGCTGAGATTAGCTTGCATTGTCATTAAAGTTACCATTCAGTGACACCTTGCCTTCTGCTTTACAACTGTACATTTTAAGATGTCACTTTGCACAGGAGTTCCTCAGGACTTGTCATTTTTAAATAAATGGTGATTATATAATTTCCGGTAAACTCTAATTTTATAAATCCAGTTTTTATTGTCAATTTGGAAATGGGTCTATAAGGACCAGAAATATACATTGATTCTGTTATATCAGTGTCATTTCAAGTTAATTTCCCTTGGAATCTTACCACCACTGGAGTGACTGCTAATTCATTTTTGGATTTATATTTCCAATAAAAATTGTCATGTTTCTAAAACATGTAAAATGATGCTCTAAAATCAAGAAGAATCATGAATATCCATTAATTCGCCCTAAAGCATAGAGATAATAAAAACAAAATGTAGGCTGAAGTATTAAACCATATAACAAATGTATTGTTTTAAGAGTAATCCATATATGTCAAAATAGTTCTCACTAAACATATTTTTAACATAATTACTATAGATGAGGAAGAAAATATGATTCACACATTGACTTCCAGCGGACATGCATTTTTGCCCATGTATGTATTTCAAGGGAGCCGTATCAAGCACATGCTCTTGCTGCTGGGCGCCGCGCCGTCCAGTGGACCGGCCCACCGAATGAAGCTCTGCCCAGTTCCATGCTGCCCGCACGATCGTGCCCATGCTTGAGCTCCTTGTCCCAACCGCTGTGTCCATCCATCCCACTGAGGGTCTTCCTTTCCTTTGCTCCCCTCTACTTTACCAAACATGACGTCTTCCTCGAGGGCCTGCTTTCTTCTGGAAATACGTCCAAAGTATTTAAGGCAAAGTCCCCTCATCCTTGCCTCGAAGGAGCCATACTTCCCCCATTACAGATTTGTTTGTTCTTTTAGCAGCTTGTGGTACTTTCAATAATCTTCTCAATCACCACATTCAAACATGTCAATTCTTTTTCAATCCCCCTGATACAATTTCCAATTTTCACATGCATATGAGGCAATTGAAAATACCCTGGCTTAGGACCAGAGGCACTGTGGTCCTCAAAGTAATAGCGTTGCTTTTCAATACTCAAAACAGGTCTTGTGCAGCAGATTTACCTGATGCAACACTGCCTTTGATCTCTTAACTGATGCTTCCAAGAGCATTGATTGTGGACCTAGCAAGACAAAATCCTGGACAACTCCGGTCTTTTCTCCACTTAGCCGGATTTGGCCTATTGGTCCAGTTGTGCGGATTTTGGTCTTCTTTGCATTGGAATTCATACCCAAGGCTGCAACCCTTGTCTTCATTTGCAAGTGCCTCATGTATTCCTTGCTTTCAGCAAGCAAGGGTGCTTCAGCTACCTATCACAGGATGTTAATAAGCCTTCCTTCAAGCCTAATGCTATCTTCTTCTTGATATGCTCCGTGCCCTCTGATGATTTGCTCAACATAGAAATTGAATGATATGATGAGAACATACAATCCCGACACACCTTTCCTGATTTTAAACATACAATATTCCCTTGTTCTGTTCCCACGTCTGCATTTTGAACCATGTACATGTTCCAAAGAAGCAGAATTCTAAAGTGTTGTGGAGTTACCCTTCTTCACAAGGATTTCCATTGTTTGTTATTATCCATGCAGTCAAATGCCTTTACATAGTTAATACAATATAAGTAAACATCTTTCTGGTATTCTCTGCAAGATCCAGCTGATATCAGCATTGCTATCCCTTGGTCCATTGGCCTTTCTAAATCTGGCCAACTCCTGTCAGTTGTCAATGAATTGCTGCAACCACTGTTGGATGTTCTTTGGCAAAATTTTACATTTATATGATATCAATGATATTGTTCTATAATTTGAGCATTCTGTGGGGTCATTTTTCTTTGGACTGAATACAAATATAGATCTCTTCCAGTCAGTTGGCCAAGTAGCTGTCTTCCAACTTTCTTGGCAGAGACGAGTAGGTGACCCATCAGCTTGTTGAAGCATTTCAATGGGTCTTCCATCAGCAGGACCCTGGGTTTTGACTAATGCTTTCAGCGCAGCTTAGATTTCTTCCTTCCATTGGTTCTTGCTCAAAGCTAATCAAATCCATAGTGACCCAAAATAAGTATTTTTGATAGAACAAAAGAATGCATGACCATATTTTTCCTGGAGAGTCTATATTAAAACAAATCTGGCCATCTGTGGAGGCAGTTCTTTCATGGGTGATGTCTGATGCAGATTTCCTTAGCCTCAACTGCCTCATTTGGCAGTATCACTTAAAGTTTCTGTGAAAAGTCAATTCAATCTATACATTTTTATGTTAATTCATCTTACTGCTGTGTCTCTATGCTAAGGAATAATCCAAAGGAGGACAAATGTTATATCTGTCAGTGCTATCTGAAATATTAAAAGTAACAAGATCCTCATTGTTTATTTCCATTCAATATTTTCTATTAAAAATATTCACTGAACACATTATGTGGGTTGGGAAAATGTCTTAGATGTTAGTACAATATGGTGAACAAACCAAAGGCAATCCTTATCCTAATAGAGAGTTTACAGTCTAGTAGAAATGGCTTCAATTCCCAATGGTCACACTGACACTGAAAAGCAGATTGATTAAAATGACTTGCATTTTCGTTTTTGCAATAGTGCTAACCATCATGTATTGCCTTGTGTTGTCCTTGCCTCCTTCTCTAACCAATCTTTCTTGCCTTCCATATGGAATATAGGATACTTTGGTCCTAGAACACTCAAAATTTCCAATTCCAGCATTAATACCAAGAAGTTTGTTTTTCTGCTTTCTCATAATAAACTGCCAGCTATATATCTCTGTTATACATTTATTGCAGTGTTTTGTAATTACGTGAATTTTGTCAGTTTTATCCATTTTGATAAGCTCTAGTTGAAGTGTGTGTTTTATTATTATTACGTTTATAACACAGAAGCGCTCTCTGACGTCTACAACAATACATCCTCCATGACTAATGCATGAATCAATGAGACAATGAGTGATATTTTAATATCACTCTGCTGATAGGATATCTCTAGTAAGTGATGGACAAGGTCCTTTTTAAAATTTTTAATCTTATACAGTAAGTATATATTTCATAGAATATTTATCTTTCTTATTCTCTTATAATGTCTTTGCTTATTTGTATTTGTAACATGTGAGCTTCTCTGCCTGACAGAATATATAATGACAGAAATGGTCATTTGTAACTGATAAAAACATAGAATGTGCTGAACATGAGAAATGCTGAAGCATAAGCTCTTAATAAGCATTCAAATCAGAATTGTTCTTTCATATTTTTCCACATCTAAATCTTCATTTTGTTCCCATGGAACTTGAAATATTTTTCATCACTAATATTATTATAGATGTATTATTACTTAATTATAACTGGTTGCTTTTAGGTTTACCAAATGATTTTTCTTACTATTTCTATATTATATGTTGAACTCCAATGATAGCATGATTTAAAATATTTATTAAGGGTGTAATATGCACTGGGCTAGGTCCATTGTGATGAGAAGATGTATAAAGAAATGAATTTTCAATCAAAGAATTATATTTTTTTTCAGAAAGTTTCCACCTCATTTTATTTCTAATAACCAAGTTGTCATAATCTCAACTATAATTTAATTTTCCCATGTAAAACTGTCTTTATGTTGGGGAATTAACAATTATTCATATCGGTCAATATTATAAATCGATTTTTGCCTCCTGACATATATATGTAAGTTCTAATTCTAGCACAGATACATATTAAATTACTTGGCAATAACATCTTTGTAGCTGCAATTAGTTAATATGAGGTCATAGTGGAGAAGAGTGAACTCTAATATAAGTTATGCATTTATAAAAAGAGGAGAGACTTCTGGGTCGATGGTGGGCGAGGCAGATGTGCTGCAGAGACCATCTTTAAAGAAACTAATGAAACCATAACCCATGATAACCTTGGAAATCTGAGCTTCAGGGGAAAGGACAGAGAAGTGGATTGAATACCAATCAGGAAAAGAAGGTGAAAACAGTAGCAAGGTAGGAGGCACAGAGAGGTGAATTGTCAGCTGGCATGATGCGGCCAGGCCATAATCAGCACCACTAATTTAACATTATCATAAAACACACACACCCCGTGACTGACATCAAGAACAGTTAGGCCCTCTCTTGTTGCCCACAGCATACTGGTGACCAGAGGAGTGGCCACCTCGCTCCCATCAGCGTCTGCTCTGTGTGAGAGCAGAACTGCCTTCTTGTGGTTTGAACACCTACTGCACCACCTCCACATCCTGAGGCCAGAGAGCCTGACTTATCAGAACAGCAGGAAGTGCACCCTGTTACGCCCCACCCCCCACCCCTGGGAGAGCAAGCATCCCTTCTCTAGCCACCGGCCTCACTCCCCGCTGTCCTTTGAATTGCCCATGGATGATGCAAATATCAGTCTCCACATTCTGAGATCAGAAGAAAGGGTGCCAGCTACCACTACCAACTTCTTTGGAAAGAATTTAGATAGCTATTCCCGAGTAGAGTGGGAGGAAACGTGGAGCACAACTCCTAATCATAAAAGAAAATAAACTCACAGGTCCGGTAGAGACTGGACCCCCAAGACTATACCCCTTGGTCACCCTAGAGGCCTGAAACAGAATGCGTCCTGTGTTAGAATAACCAACCAATTAAAAAAAAAAAGGGCAGCCTTTACCTCAGGACAAACTCAGAGGGTTAGGAAAAAAGATGGAATGAAAACCGAAAGCCCAGGTAGGAGGTGGGAGACATTGAAAAGATGGCACATGGAACATCCTCTATCCAGGGACAGAGAGCTATGACTCCGGAGACGTGACAATCAAGTGCATGGAAAAGAGCAGTGTGCTTTATGTCCATGGACTGAGTAAAGCTGCGTGCTTTCAGGCAGGAGTTAGGCACCTCCAGGCATTTCGAGAAGGGAGTTAAGTTTACTTACCCAGGGAGCTAGAGCTGAGTGCCTCCGGACTAAGGCTTATGGTGGAGTGGAGTGCCCTTAGAGCTTTGTGTGAGTGGGGCAGAGAGAGCAAGGAACAGAGAGAAGGGTACCAGTAGGTATGATTGAGAAAAGACTGTCCTAACCAACAGATGGCATCCTGTGCTTTGCTGCCACCGAATTGTAACCTGCTAAATAATAAACCTCCTAACCATGCATACCGTATGGGAGGTCTATGTGACCATTGGAATGGATTATAGAACCCAGCAGAGAAGCTGAGTCCTGTGGGAGGGATTGTTGGGGGTCAGTAAAGAATGCTGGAGGGTGGAGACTTGCATTGACATTGATGCTGAGCTTAAGGTTCCTTCCCCCTTGTGAATTTAGAGGAGGTCAGATATCACCCCCACACCATTCTTATACATATGTGACTGCCAGAAAGTAAATGTTAATCAAATCTGCTTCTTAATGTTATAAATGTCTAACCACTTGCTCTTCTCCTAAATGTTGAAATGCCCTAAGGTTTCATACTCTTGCTATTTGCTAAATTTAATCCAGGTTATTTTGCCTTTGTTCCATTTTTTAAAATTATCATAATTAACAAAAAGTAATTATAAAGTCCATTACAACCCACGAGTATTATAGGAATCCTGGATAATGACTGTGGAGTCGACATGCCTTTTATAGTTTGTAAGTTTTTATGTCGGATGAGAAACAATTACCCTGGAAACGAATGGATAGTTCCACTTTCATGAGTTCAGTAACCAATGCGTCAGGTTGAGGGGTGTCTGCAAGGATGGAAGATGATTGCCTGAGGGATACAGGTTTTGCACTTTTCAGCCAAATCCATTCCTTGAACAGTAAGTTCCTCTCTGGTGTACACAAATTTGACTACCAGAATCGATGCTGTGGAAGAGATGTGGGGAAAACCTCATCCCCTACTTTTTCAAAACGCCAGCCTGTGTGTTCTGACCCTTAGTCACCACCATGTGCTGCCAGTGTGGCTCCCTTATTAGAACCACTGCGAAGGAGAAAGCCGACTTGGGTGACAAACGCGTAAGAGGGGTGCTGTGAGATGTTTTACCAGTGAGGTGAGATGTGGTCCTCTTCAAACTGTGGTTCTAACATAAGCAGCAAATCACGGAGAGTGAAAAACGCGTACTTGAATGGGGAGAGAATAGACATTTTTCTATGTGGATTTTTCCCCCAAATTATGTATGTTTTTTAGAAGAATGTGTTGTGCCAAATACATGAAGAACTGATTCGTGGAAACATTTGTAAAGTTTAAAAAAAAACATGCCTCTAGCCCTGTATCCGTCTTGGTTGCTGTCTCATAAATTTGGGCAAAAGAAAAATGACGCCATTTTAGAAGATATGTTTGTAACACTTTATTCTTTGCATTCACACTAAAATTGATTCCCACTCCCCTCCTTGTTGTCTTTTACCTATGCAGTGCAAACAGCCGATGATTTGCACCTGGCAGGTGAATTCCATAACCTCTCATTTCTAAACGGAGGGTGGTTTTGTTAGTGTCCTGCTTTGTCTGCTTTTGCGAAGGAACCAGGTTCTTTGTGACGCGCACAGTCCTGCAGCGCACGGAGAGGGAAGAGCGTCTACGCCATTCTTCAGGTCTGTCTGAGGTTAGAGTCAGAACAAATACCCAGGCTCCTTGCCTCCCTCCCGCCTGCTGGCTAAAGATGAAATTTCCCAGAGCCTGCACTCTGTGCCTTTTGGTGATATTTTTCCTTTTATAAAGGCTGACATAATGACACCGCCACCTACTCACAGTGCGGTAATAATGAAGGGGATGTTTCCAGAGGAAAAACAGGTTCTGCAGCTAGAAAGTTCAGCAGAGGTGGAGAAATGCAGCGCTGCTTCAAAGCCAGCTGATGCGCTCCGAGAAAAGACAGTCAGACTTCAGTGACTTGCCACTGGGCCTGTACTTGGCAAAGTAATTATTCTGTGACTATTCCAGTACACACTGCCGTTGTCCTTCTCACATTTGATTGTAGCAGATGACCGCACGTCACTGAGCAAGGAGTAGACAGTGCCCCAGACTCGAGCCATGCCGGTCTTCTTTTGTTGCCTTTATTACATCGAGCTATCTCCTGATTCACAGCCATTGTCTGGCTGGAGTGCTCTGTCCTACAAATGCCACTACGTCTTCCAATGGAAAATTCATTCGGAATTCCGTTCCAACGGAGACTTTTACTCCATTGCTAAAGTAGCACACCATCTTCCAGATTGCCTTTTGGTTAGATTCCTTTAGCTACTGAGCCCCTACCCAACCTCAAACACATTCATAAACCCTAAAATATAAGCTTCATTCAATAGCTTTTTGGGAGGTCTTACATATGTACTGATATATCTCAAGTTAGTTATATGTAGTTAGACATTTCTGGTAGAAATGATTATTCTGTATTTGCTGTCTTCTAGTGCAGGAGGGTTTCTAGTTGAAAAGGCATTTAATGATCAATAAAATTTCATTTTCTTGACTATAACTCTTACAGAAAATACTAAATGGATAACCAAACTGTGGATGCACTCTTGGGAAAATAAAAATTCTGAGAAAGGCCCAAGGAGCTCTTAATGGTCTGTTGAGTCCTTATTGATCAAGTGTTTTGTTCTTAGATGATACTTATCAATTGACTCAAATAAATTGATCACATAGTGTCCACTCTCTCTCTCAGCAGCTAGATAAAGTAAGACTGCTTTGGAAGTATTAATTAAGGTTTGTTATTAAGTTGTGTGATGAGTTAATAATTTATTGATGCTAATGTTTGGGATCCTGATGTATATAGATATACAGAAATATAGATATTTCCTTTGGTATATATTTTAAAAGAAAATGTAGCACATGGATTGATAAAAATCAAAATATAGATTAGAAAGACTCCTTTATAGCCTGCCTATAATAGCTTTCAGTTTAGTACTATAGCCAAAACCAAAAACGGAACCCTCTATCTTGAAGTTGATTTCAACTCAGCTCCTGTAGAGGAGAGAGTGGATTCCCAGTGTGGTAAATCTTTAGAAGCGTGTACTGCCGTGTCTTTCTTTTGTGAGTAGCTGGTGGGCTCAAACCACTAGGGTTTCATATAGCAACTTAAGGCTTAAATCATTGTGCCTCCAGAGCGCTTCAAAGCACAGTGGTAGAGCCCTGGAAGCCAGTAGGATTAGCAGCACCAGTCTCAAATGGAATCCCAAGAGGCAGAGGTATGGCATACCTTCACATTTCACCCTTTCTAATTTAACCAATTTTAATGAAAACCATCCCTCTCAAAGGCCCTCTGTACTTTTCTTCTGGGTTAGATGTGTCGGCGCAGTGGCCACCCAGGACTCCCAGATGGTACTTAGCGTTCAAGCAGCCCGGAAGAGAAGTGGCCGAGTACCACTTGGTGTCAGGGTCTGGTGGGTTGTAGGCAGTTTCCCTTCTTCAGTGAAGGGCAGATCTCCTAGATGCCATTGGCCACGTGTGTCTTCTTTCAGCTCCCTGAGGATAAGCTTCTCTCAGTGTCATGAGGGTGGGCTATTTTATTTATTTATTTTTGCAAGACAAAATATACTTCTTTGACAGCAAATGCACCCAGTGCTGTAAGTAATGCATGCTGCTAGGAAGCTGCATCTATCAAAGACTGGTATGCAAATGAATGGGCAAGACCCGAGGGCGGGCTCTTTTTAACTACTAGCTGTCACCTCAAACTGCTTCAGAGTTGCTTTTGAGTCATTGGCCCTGCTGCTGGATTTCTTGGACTATTGCTATCTTTAGTGTTATAATAGCTCTGCACAAATTACGACTCTTAGGAGGTCTTCCCCTCCCCTCTCTCTCTTTCATCTCTCCTACATGATAGGACAACGTGGAACTGCCCCTGGGAGTTTCCAAGACTGTGGCTCCTTATAGGGGCAGAAAGGTCATCTTTCTCCTGAGGAGCAGCTGGTGATGTGGTGCTCCTGACCTGGTCGTTAGTGGCCCAGTGCAACCCATGTGCCCCCAGGGCTCCAGAGTGCCACACCTATCCCATTGTTCTAGTGACAAGCAAAGGCATTTGGCTGTGTGAATCATAACACAGTATGGATAACACTGTGAAGCAGGAGAACTCCAGGCCACCCAGTTGTGCTCATGTGGAACCTGTATATCACAGGAGCAATCGTTGTCAGAGAGCAAGGGGATACTTAATAGTTTAAAGTCAGGAAAGATATATATCATGGCTGCATTCATTCACAATATTTATTAAATTTGTAGGATGAGCAAATAGTTTGAGCTGTTGTACTAAATGAAGGAGAATGTGGTATCAGGATTTCAGACAGCTGCTTAGGCCCTGCCTGTGACAGGAGGATGATACATGCTTATTTGCTTAAAGGGAAGGGGACTTCTAACATGTACTGTTGAAGATCAAAGCACCCAACCTTCAGTATAGCTTAGAACTCAGTAGAGACAATAAGAATCCTCACTGTTGGACCAATAAACAACATCAGGATGAATGAAGAAAAGACTGACGTCATCAAGTATTTCATTTTCCATGAAGCCTCAACCAAGGTTCGTGGAAGCAGTGGAAAAATCAAACAACCTATTACACTGGGGGATTCTGCTCTCTGAGACCTCTTTAAAGTGCTAAAGAACAAACATGCCACTTGGCAGGCTAAGATGGCCCTTATGAAAGCCATGGCATTTTCAATGGCCGTATATTCATGTGCAGGCTGGGCAATGAATAAGGAAGACTGAAGATGAATCAGCCCCTTTTAATTATGGAGCTGGTGAAGAATACTGAAAGTACCATGGACTGCCAAAAGGACACACAAATCCTTCTAACAAGAAGTATAGCAGGAATGGTCTTTAGAGGCAAGGGTGTTAGGATTTCTTATTACTTACTCTGGTCATATTGTCAGGAGACACCATTCTCTGAGACCATTCCATTCCATTGAAACCAAGCCATTCCATATTGTCAGGAGACACCGTTCCATTCCATGCTTGGTAAAGTGAAGAGACAGTGAACAAGGAGAGGGCCATTCCTCAATTAAAGGGATTGACACAGTGGCTGCACCAATTGGCTCAAACACAATAACAACTATTGTGAGGATGGCACTAGACTTGATGGTGGTGTGGCATAGGTTCGCTGGAAATTGGAATTGACTCAGTGGCGCATAACAACAGCAGCCCCCTAACCTGGCTATACCTCTAACCAAGCCTGGCCAGGCAAGGCCTTCCTGGATTGGATAAACTCTTCTGAAGCAATGAGGACAACATGGCCCAAACCATGCATATAAGCTCCTGTACTGGCTCTGTTTGCCAATAGAGATACCTTTAGGAGACAAGAGAGGATTCCAAAATAATCAGAATTATTTAAGCACTTAACTAATTCAGGTAATGAAACATCAAGATGGACTCCAGAAGAACAAATATGTCTTGGGTGAAGTGGAACTAGAATGCTCCTGAGAAGCATGGGTGGCTAGATTTCTTCTTACGACTTTGGACATTTTACCCAGAGTGACCAGTAGGGGTCAGTGAAAGCAGAGGATGCTCAGTGAGATGGGATGGCACAGTGGCTTGAGCAACGGACTCATATATAATAGCAATTGTGAGGCTGGCACAGGACGGGGCTTTGTTTTGTTCTGTTGTATACATGGTAGCCAGGAGCAGGAATTGACTGGAGGGCACTCAACGACAATAATAAAGACGTCCACTACCCTGAATGAAATAGACAAAATTAGACAAGTTACAGTTGTAAATATCTGTATATGTATACACAGTGAAAGGTGTGAGCGCTGGAACTCAAGGAGACTGCCTTATTTTTCTCAGTTTTACAAGTCTTCCACCTTTGACAGTGGAAGTTTTATCCACTGTCTCTGTTCTCTGGCTCATTTTAGTAAATTTTCTTTCTCTAATAGGTTTCTGCCTTACGTGGGTTTTGGATTTCATATGTGTTTCTGTGTACCTGTTGCTATGGGTTGTCATCAAGGTGATTCTCACACATGATCATCCTTTCTATGCAGACTAGAATAGGTCTATAGGATTTTTAAGAATATGACCTCAAATCATATCACCACGGCTGTTTTCTGAAACGCTTCTGGGCATGTTTGAACTGCTAAACATTAGGTTAGAAGCCATGTGCCTAAGTATATTTGCACCACACAGCAAGAAGCGATTTCACTACACACACACACACACACACACTCACTCACACACACCTGTTATATTTACTCTACATTAAAACAGCAATATATTATTGATCTATGTAAAGGCATCCATTTGTCATAATGACTTAGAATTAAATAAGTTTCCAAGTCAATGTTGTGCCTGAACTGTGGGACCTTGATCATCCAACCCAGGTACTGAACCTTGACCTCATTTGTTAATGAATGAGTAATTTATGATTGTCTTGGTTGCTTTTTATGGTAGCAAAAGAGAAAGGATTAAAAACAGGAGGCCTAAGGCCAAGACTGATTAAATGCATAGATAAGAAAAGTGAATTTAATCATCACACAGAATTATCTATGACAGAGAGAAATCCTTGGAGGAAGGTGACACACACAGAATAATTGATTTTATAGGATGGCTTGTAGGATATTTTGTTTGTTTCAAAAATTGGGCGCATGCATTGGGTCTCTACTGAAGTATTCCCTCAGTGCAAGAATACTTTGTTCTAATAATCTGGCATTATGTGATCCTCACCTTCCTGACAAGATCGCTGAAGACAAAATGGGTGCATAAGCAAATATGGTGAAGAAAGCTGATGGTGCCCAGCTATCAAAAGATATAGTATCTGGGGTCTTAAAGACTTGAAGACAAGCTAGCGGCCATCTAGCTGAGAAGCAACAAAGTCTACATGGAAGAAGCACATTACCTTTGTGATCATGAGGTGTCAATGGAATCAGTTATCAGGCATCAAAGACCCAGAAGAAAAAAATCATATCATTGTGAATGAGGGGGAATGTGGAGTGGAGACTCAAAGCCTATCTGTAGGTAATTGGACATTCCCTTACAGAAGAGTTGCAGGGAGGAGACGAGCCAGTCAGAGTGCAGTGTAGCAATGATAAAAGTTCCTCCCCATCAGCTATCATGACCCCAATTCTACCTCACAATTCTGGCTAGGCCAGACCATGTGCACAGGTACAAATAAGAGCTAGAAACCTGGGAAATCCAGGACAGATAAACCGCTCAGGATCAATGTAGAGGAGACATACCAGGAGGGGAACAAGAAGGGAGGTAAAAAGGGAGAACCGATAACATTGATCTATCTATAACCCCCTCCTAGGGGGATGGACAACAGAAAAGTGGGTAAAGGGAGATATCCATCAGTGTAAGACATGAAAATATAACAGTAACTTATAAATTATCAAGGCTCATGAGGAAGGGAGTGGAAAAATGAGGAGCTGATACCAAGGACTCAAGTACGATGATAATGCTTTGAAAATGATGATGGCAACAAATATACAAATGTGCTGACACAATGGATGGCTGTATGGATTGTGATAAGAGTTGTGTGAGCCCCCAATAAATTGAGTTATTAAAATAAAAAGAAAAGAACATTAAAAAGTTAGGCTCATATTTTTACTTGAAATGTTTTCATACTTTATTCTATTTGAAGTCATAGAGGATATCAAGAGAAAAAGTAAATTAAATCACTAGTCTTTATATTAAAGATTATTTTTAATTACTGTTTTTCTTCTGCTTTATGATCCAAAAAAAGTAAAATTTATTCTTATTTGATCATAGCTGAAATTGCAGTGTCAAGAATGGCAGCAAACACATGGGAGATGGTAAATATTTATTGAGTATATTAATAAATGATTGCTATCTTTGGGGCATAGTTTTATTGTCTTATAGGAGGACATGTTTGGCTTGGAGCATCCTCAGATGTAGAGATGTCCATTTATCCTGGAATAGACATAAGGTAAAAAGGCTCCAGGGCAGCTCCTGTAAGGATTTACCGACTTACAATCCTTCAGGACCACCGTCCTACTCTGTCTTACGCAGTCACTCTGAATTGGAATGGTTTCTCTGTGGCCAGCCATTTTGTTTTTTATGTTTCCTTAGTTTTATTGTTTGGTTTGAGCTTTTGACTTTGAATATGGAAGTAAGTTTGATTCTTGTCACTGTGCTCGGTCACTGTGCTCGTCAGGTACCACAGTGACAGCTAATGAGAGCGCTTTTCAACCCGACACAATCACGAAGACAAGGCAAGTGTGTGGAGGTCAAGCCTGCAACATCAAGTAAACTTGGAGGCTTTCCCATAAGTTCCGGACCGATTCCCTAAAGAAAACCAAACAACAGAAAATTTAACTCTGACTTCACAATTGTAGTACATATGCAAATAAGATTGATGTTTCCCAACATGTATTATCAAGTGAGCATCGGACTGCTCATTGCATGGTTATAGGTTCACGCCCACCAGCAGACCCACAGGAAATGATGAGAGTGTTTGCATTTCTGAAGCTACAGTCTTAAAAATCCTACATGGCAACTAACAGCAATGGGTTGGTTTTGTTATTGTTGTTGTTTGGATTAGCATGGATAAAATAGCTATAAAGAAACATCATATTAGATTTTTTAAATTAAAAATAATCTGGCCATCCACTTCTTCTAAACCTGGACTCCCTTACAAATTTTTTTCTGCTCAAGAAAATTACTTTGATATTCTAAATAATTGCATCTCTGTAATAATTTATTTACAAATAAAAATAAAGAATAAACATCAGATTTCAGATATATAAAAGTAACCATGTAAGTAATCATACAAAATTAAATGCTGTATGGTTACTTAAGATAAGAGAGTTGAATGATTTATCTTAAGCCAGACTTTTAGAAGTTTTAATTATAACATTTTTCTGTGCCAGTAAGGAATTCTGGTGGTGCTGTTCGGTAAGCTTTGGATTGTTAACTGAAAGCTCAGCTATTCAAACCAAAGGGCATCTCCTCTAGAGAAAGATGAGCCTATCTACTCCCATGAAGGTTTGCAGACTCAGTGGATCAAACCTACTAACCCTTCGGAGGGAGGACGATGAGGCTGCATCCTTCTTTAAGGATTTAGAATATCTCAGAACCCCTTTAAAGAGTTGCTATGAGTAGGAATTGATTCCATGATAGACTATATCATTTATATCTGTATCATCTATACATCTAGATATAAATTGTAATTTATCAGTAGAAGTCCTTCAAGATCAATATAAATACATCTAAGATCAAGATAAGCTTTTTGTATTTAGATGTTCAACAACATTCGATTGTGCATTCGTTTGTCTTTAATGGATATAGAATTGAATATTAGGGTATTTTACTATAGGAACTATTGGAGTAGAGGTATTTATATCTTGTTCATATTCAAATAGAGCATTAATGGCACTATCGGATAAGGACTGGACTACTACTGAAAGGTAAGAGGTTCAAACCCACTAACTGCTTCAAGGGAGAAAGACTGGGCTTTCTGCTCTGGTACAGCTATCGAAACATTTGGAAAGCCTAGGAGGGTGGCTGTGAGTTGGAACTGACTCGACAAGCATGGGTTTTAAAATGCTTCTAATTGATAAATATTGAGAGCCCTCTGCAGAATATCCAAATAACTTCGTCAGGAGATGATCCATCCTTTATCAGAAGGGTTATGTTCTTCCCTGGATTCCAATTTAAAAAAGAAGAAGAAAGGAGAAGGAGGAGGAGGGGAAAAATGAGGAGCTGATACCAAGGGCTCAAGTAGAAAGAAGATGTTTTGAAAATGATGATGGCAACAAATGTACAAATATGCTTGACACAATGGATTGATGTATAGATTGAGATAAGAGTTGTATGAGTCTCCAATAAAATGATTTATTTAAAACAACTTTTTAAAGAAAAGAATAAAAGGGAAACTTCTGCTCTTTATTATTTTTAATGTCAGTTAAGAAATTGCATACTTCTTTCTCTTTCTCTCTCTTTTTCTTTTGTGTCAATATAGAAAATAAAACCAGTGATGTGAGAATAAAGGACTAGAAAAGAGAGCTTCTGAAACGGAATGAAATATAAGGTCTGACTTATTTTTCTTGGCCTTGTAAACTAAGTAAACAGTTACTAGGCTGAGCTTCATTATCTTGACGAGTAACGATTTGGATCTGAATCTTGCAAACATCTAGCTGCATTTCTTTGAGAAAGAGACCACAGTATTCTGGGGCCAAGTGTCCTTAATAATGGACCAAAATATTTTTTTACCCAGGTTTGCTCGAAATATTAAACAAAGCAATGCATGCAGTGCTTATTTATCACATGTCACACATAGCATGTGTGCGCAGCAAAATAGAACGGCTATTTTTTAAGTCATCATTTCACTTGCTGTAAAACCATATATGACACATCTATTAACTCAATATTCTTCATACGTACAACTTAGTTATACCAATTACATTTAATTAGATGTGTAGCCCTGACCCATGATGGTTGACAAGTTTCCTATCGTTGCAAACAGAAACTCACTGCTTCTTAAATAATAACTTCCTATTTTTACACACTCCAGACCCGGGTGACCCTGGCAGAACTTTCATCCCTAGACATTTGCCTTATCATGGGATTTCATATAAGGGAGATCATGAATCTTTGTCAGTTTGGATGGCATTTACTGGTTCCCTTCCTTTGAATTGTATTTATGTGGCTATAAGTTTAATTCTAAGAATTTAAGGAATATGGCAGCAGTATAACAGAAATCAGGAAATAAGTGTTTCGTTAGCAATGAATTTTGAAAGATAACACTTTAATAACTCAGTGGTTCTCAATCTTCCTCAGGCCGTGAACCTTTAACACAGTTCCTCATGTTGTGGTAACCCCAAACCATAAAATTATTTTTATTACTACTTCATGACTATAATGTTGCTACTATTATGAATCAGGCAACCCCTGTGAAAGGGTCGTTCAACCCTCAAAGGAGTTGCGACCCACAGGTGAGAACCGCTGTTTAAGTGAATATTTTCAAATTTTGGTTTTTTCTTAATAAATCAACATTTACACTGCAGAGTTGGGGAACATCTGGCCTTTGGTTGTATAAAGCCTGTGGAATCACAAATACTAGTGATCATATACCTCAACACAGAGAAGCAACTCCAACTATCACATTAGGGGTTAATTAAATGTTTGACCACACATATAGCAGGCTAATTTTTAAGTTAATAATTTCTATGACCCATGGATGATGTTACAAATATACAAATGGTTTTTGGAAGGAAAAAAATTTCCCTGCCCCTCATCTAGGGAATGTAGCAATATTATTTAATATCTAAAAATGAATCCTTAGTAGACTCTTTTGACTATATTAGATATTTAATTACTAATTTACACTGCTTGTTTAAGATCACATCATAATGACAATCCCTTAGATCTTGCTTCAACCAGCCTTTAATTTAGTCCATTTTTGAAGAGTTTGAAATTAATGTCTCTGTACTTCAACTTTCTTTAAACAGCCATTGGAAATGAAGCATCTATTAAAAAAACTAGAAAAATATTTGCATTATATAAGAATAATGTGTAAATATTTATTAAAATGAAACACATCATAGCAGGTAATCAGCACAGAGGCAACACTTGCAAATGAATATAATTGAAAAATGACTTCTAATAAAAATGTGCATATGAATATTTATAATTTAGATAAACCTCTTAAATTACATATAAATAACTGTCATACTAATCATTTAACAACAATGACTGATAATAGAAAATATGTTTTACTTACTTGATATCAATGGAATGGTTTACATAAAGAGATCCCCGGTAGAAGGCAAGATTTCTTGGTAGCTTTTGGCTGATACAACACCTATTTGCATTTTTGAATCAAAATACAATAAAAATTCCTCTTTGACGTAATCATTTTCACCAGGTATCTATGTGACTGACTAGCAGCTCCAGCACTAGAGATATGTCCCACGGGATTCTTGTTTCTTGCTGTGGACTCATGAAATGAGTTCCACACTTCCCAGCTTTCTCATAGCCACTGAGCACTTCATCACTGTGCCAAGGGTCTAGAAATCCTTTATTAAAATATAGGAATTTATGAAATTAACACACATTTATGAAATAACATCATATCATTGGTCATGACATTAATTGCTAGGTGACTCCAACCCCCTTAGAAGGACTTCAGAAGACAGACCTGGTGACCTTCTAGAAGAACCGTCTTGAAAACCCCAAGGAGAAGTTCTTTTCCCCCACACCTGGTGATTCTCTGAGTCAAAGTGGTTCCTAGGCAACTAAAACAACATTGTTGACCTTGTAGGCCATGTGGGGAAACCGTTCACCTAGAACTTCATGTTTCTGAATATGTTGAAAGCAAAGCGTTTCCTGCTCTGTGACTGGACTATTTAATCAAAGATGTATCTATCAGAACTTATTTTGGAATATAGACAGTTTCTTTTTCCACAGCAAATATTTATGTCCAGTCAAATAAAAATAACACACCTCACTGGAGCAAAGGTCAAGTGGATTTGCTCACAGCCTGATAAAGCCTGCGGTTTTCTAAGGCTGAGTTCGCTCAACTGTAATCAAAGCTCACTGTGTTCACAGCATCACCTGAAGTCTCTTCGCTCATCTCCAGGTGATTTGGGAAAGAAGAGGAGCTTGTGATGGCTATTGAGCACATACTTCTTGCTCTGCTGTGAGTAATAAAGTCCTTCATCTCTGACCCGGGAAATCTCATGTTTTCTGAAGACAGCAGCAGGTTGCAGTGTTAGTTTGCAAGTAGGATGATAACATAGATCCCAGACAATTCTTCGCAGCTTGTAAAAGAACTGTATTGTGATTAAAAAAAATGAAAAATAAAGAGCTAGAATGTAGGGTCATCCATGAGAATAGATTCAAGTTGCCTGACTGCGGGAACTATATCGAGTAAGGGATATGGGACACTCAGGAGTTAGTATTGGAAGTAGAAGGGATTGCTTTATAAGGGTTAAAGAGAGACATTTAATATTACAGAATAATGCTTTAATTCATCAGTGCAGCAGAACCCGGTACTCGACCAAACCAGTACTCGAAATAAACGGATTTCGACGCGAAATGTCAAGAAAAGTTTGCATCGGAGCTCGAACAAAACAGTGGAATCCTGCCCGAAACAGGTGAATTTTGTAAACAAAGCTGTTCATGTTTTGGTCACATGGCGTTAGTTGGAGTTGTTAGTACGGTTGTTTAAACCTTTTGCGGCTGTGTTCCAAGTGTTTTGCTGTAATTTTCTTAGTTTGGGTGTTTAGTTTTTTACTGTTTTTATATAAAAAACATGGGTCCTAAGAAAGTGTTCTTTTTTTTTTTTTTAAGAATCATCATGATAAAGGAACTGGTTAACCGTGTTATTGATATTGTTGATGGTAATTTAGTAAACCCTGTTAGAAAACAATGAAGGGAAGGTCAACGGCAGACTATATTCGATAGATATTTTTTTTTTTTGAGAAAGTCAACGAGGTCCTAGTGAAAAAGGCAAAGAAGGGAAAAATCTCCTGAAAAGCAGCCGTCAGTGGATTTGATCGAAGGGGATCCCCTTCCAAAGAATGACTCTCTCTCCATCCCTCCTCTCTGCATCTATGTCCACAGATCCACATCCTCATGGGTCTCAAGGTCGGGGCCATCCTGCCATTTAAAATTTTTTTTAATGTTGCATTTCTTGTTTGAATTATATTATTTAACTCTGAACTTATTTACTTTGAAATGTTTGTGTGATGTTTTGGCAAGGTTAGGGTAGAAACTTGATAGTCGAGAATGGATTACACCATTATCAGTTATTTCGTATAGCAAAAGTTGATTCAGAACTTGGCTGCATCGCATAGAGACATTCCTTCCAGAAAAGATGGTGCTGAGGTCCAGGGTCCTCCTGCTTTAGGGAATGATAGGGCTTCTGCTCAAGCGTCAGCTCACTATCCTCGAATATGAAAGCAAACTTTTGTTCATTTATCACATGTAGGCCAGGACACATGGTATTTCAATAGCCAAACATTTTAAAACTGAAAAAAATATTGAAATAACTAAATGAAATCAAATTAAATAAAATTCCATTTAACTTAAAGTAAATAAATATTCATCATAATACTTGAATGGTATTGGTATTCCTCTTTTTCTTGCATTTTGGCCTATCTTCAATCCAGTTTTCACATAGCAGCAGCTAGATTGTTTCTCTGAAATTTAAGTCAGGTCCTCTCTATCGACTGCTTAAAATTCTTGCATTAAATCACCAGATCTCTCAGAGTTAACCCCAAATTTTTTGACCATGACTTACAAGATCCTTCTTGTTCTGGCCCCTTGCCAGTTCTGTGACCTTATGTAACAGCCATTCCTCCCTACCCCTCTGATGCTGCCACATCTCATTGTTCACTAAACATAGCCAGTCTTCTTTTCTCTCGGGCCTTTGCCATGGCCTGCTCATTCTTTCCTTAGGTCTCTTGCTAAGAGACTCCTTTTGATCGAAACCTTCCGTGACCACTGTATGTAAAATTAGACCCTGAGGAGGCTGTGAAAATGAATTGGAGTACACGAAGAGTTCAAGTTTGAACAATAGTTGTATGAACTGTGATTTCTTATGGGCATGTGGATATCATCCTATCACACTGATGGCCTGCAGAGTAGACTTTGAAATGTTCTTTTTGAAACAAAATGTGATGTCATCTTTGATTTGTCATTCCAGGCTTAGGAGACACCCTTGACTCACAATGACCAGTGTCAGCTTATTTCCTTTCATTAATGGTAAGATAATCATCTCTATGTATTCTGTTTCATTTTTAATGATTGCCAATTTCCCTAGATTTATACTTCATATGGTGCCTATTATAATTAATGGAAGTTTGCGGTGTTTCTTCTCATTTTGAATCATGCCATCCCAGTAAATGAAAGTTCATTCCAGCCCGTCATTAAAGTTGATTCTGCTTTGAGGAGGCAGTTCAGCTGTATTTTGATCACCTTAACCCTGAGGGGCACATTTGCAGACAGCTTATCAAATAATGGTCTGATGCTATTTATGTTTTCCTAGCTTTTTTCTGAAGTGGATAATTACTTCCTCCTTCCAGAGTCTTTCTTAGTCTGGAAGTCCTACTGACTCTTGCCCATCCCTCCTATGTCAGTTTGTCATATTGTGGTGGTTTGCACATTGCTCTGATGCTATCCTCCTTTATAAGAAATCTCTTAGAAAGGATTCAAATGTGGACCCGCTTATTCCCTATAGTGAGCCCTGGTGGGGGTGGTGTTGGACTGCAAATGGCAAGGTCAGCAGTTTGAAACAATCAGCTTCTCCAGGGGAGGAATATGGGGCTTTCTACCCCCATAAAGCATTACAACTCTGTCATTGAAGAGAGAGTATATAGAAAAGAGTGGTGAGGAAATTAGAAAGTGCCTGGCAATTAAGAAGAATAGTATCTGGGGTCTTAAAGACTTTCTCCAAACAAGCAGCTATCGAAGTCAGGCAACAACTCAATCCACATGGAAGAAGCCCACCAGCCTGTGCGCACCAAGGATTGTAAATAATATAATCCAAATCCAACGGAAGGAGTGGTATCAGAGTTTAAATTGTAAACATCTGGTATGCAGACAGCTATGGATGCTAGTGAAGGCCCCGAATCCATTTTCAGAGTCCACACAGAGGTTAAGACCTGATGAATCTCCTCTGACAACAGGTGGGAAATTTGAATAGCCTTGTCATCAGAAAGAGCGCATTGTAGAGGTGACTAGAGTACATATAGTTAGGTTTAAATGTACCATATTATTTGATCTCCCTGTTGACAGGTTTAAAAATTGCTTCAATTAAAAAAATTGAAGAAGAAATACACATGGCTTGACCTTGCAATGAATCGCCTCTGAACATAGACCAAGGATATGAATAGCCACAAAGAAACACTCTCTAGCTGTAAGGTAATCTAGAGACCAGCTCTTATCTTACATTACATACATTACATGCGGGTTCAAGAGGGTACGATCTGCAGGAGAAAACAGATACAAAAAGGACAGCAAAGTTAGGGTGGGGGGTCCTTGAAGTAGAGACACTCCAGGGCCCTGAACTGTATTAGGAGTAGGCTTAATACATTCCCTGCACGTCCTGCAGCATGTGACAGGTTGACACACAAAGGGCAGTTCACAATTTGAAGGTTTACAAAGAACTATTAACATATCAGCCACATTATTCACAGACAGGAGGGGAGGATGAGGCTGGAACATGAAGTAACTGATAAGTTTGCAGACTGCTGCCTTCTGCAGCTTTAGTCATGGAACAGGAGGCAGGCGTCGGATTATCTCAAGCAGAGAGACAGGCCAGCCATTGCTTCATCAGCTCCCATGGCTGAGTAATTAGCTTTCTCTCACTGGCCATGAACTGTGGAAGGTGGTGGTCCCGTTCTGTTTGCCGAAGGAGTTGTGTTAGACTGCGTTAACTAGAGAAACAAATCCGGAGATACTCATATATGGGCGAGAGTGGACTGTATATCAAGAAGTAATTATGCCTCAATAAAACATCCCAGACCAGTCCAGATCAAGACAAGAAGTTCAATATTAGTCCACAAGTTGATATGAATCCATGAGTTCGACTTCAGACTCACACAGTACATGCAAGGATGCTGAATGCAGGAAGATCCCAGGCCAGCAGTGGACAGTATTATGGGTTCAGTGGCCGTGGAAGCATCTCCAGGGCTCTGGCTGCTATCAGTGTAGTTCCATGTGGCCTGTCATCAGGAGTGTGAAGCAGAGAGAGAGAGTGGTCTTCTCAGGAGAAAAAGAGGAAGTTCCCAGAATCCTCCTGGTGGGTGTTACCTTGTGACCTGATTGACAAGCTGAACCCCACCCCTTTACTCTTAATATCCAGAATTTGACATGAGGATCTGTAACTACCACAGGAGTGAACAGCTTTTTCCCCAGGTCCAGGGGCCTTTTTGGCAGACCCAATTCAATCCATCAAAGCCTATAAAACCAGAAATTAAGCATCCTATTGTAGAAAGGATATGCTTCCTGAGGCCTGTGTCAGGTTATTGCTTAATACCCACACAAATTGCTTAAGGGTGTCCAAGACAACACTCACTTTTCTATAGGGATAAATAAAGGACTTATTATTCTGCTTCTAGTTTAGAGAGTCAAAATGATACCTTCGGTCCATACTGATTTAAATGATGTCCTTTCCCTTGCCAGAATGCTTAGTCTCCTTTATCTCTCAGCCGCTTAAACTTCCTTAAGTACTCAAGTTATCTTTTCATTTTTAAATGACTCATGAGCTAGTCATTAAGACAGAAATGACAGCAGAGCCACCACCATTTCCTACAACTATGGTTATTAAATATAGCAGCTCATGTACCAAGATGCATACTGCAGAGAGAGAAAGAGGGAGATGGGAAAAGGAAATTAGTTGTGTTAAGAATCTTGTCCATTAGTCATATCTTTTCCCCCTGTTTTTTATCAGTCGCTGGGGTCATTTTGTGGTTGTTTCTTGAAGTTAAAACAACAAAACTGATTAAGCCCAGCATTTTGTTGTTAAAATAAAGTGCTAATGAGTTGAATTATGCTAGGTAAGTATTGCTTTGTTTGCTTATAATTTTCTGTTTGTTTTGTCAATACAGCAGTCATAGCTAAAAATTAAAGATTCTAAGTGTTATAATTATGCAGATTGACAACTATCTAAGTGTTTACAATTAAAGCTGTCAGGGGAATTTACCTTGAAAAACTTTTTGTTGTTGTTTTGTTTTTTAAATGCAAAATTGCCTCTCTCCCACTGATACATGATCATGCTGTGGGGCCTACACAGAGGGTCTTCTAGTAATTAATATCTGTTAAGGTTGGGCATGGGGATTCAGCTCTAGCTTTTAATGCTTTACTATATTTTATAAATTTCTAAAGACATAATACAAACAAAAATAGAACATGGCAATATTGCTAGCATCAGAGAAATAAATAAAACATTTATTTTTAAGTTAAAAAGAGATCATCTGAATTCCTAGGTTCATTAAAAGGGTAAGAAGTGTTTCTTATCTTACTCCTTTATATACACCACAAATATAGAGAGGTTTCCTTAAGGTCACTCAAGTTTCGTTTTATAGCTTTATTTTCTATTAATGCGTAAATATGGAAACACATTGCTTGGTGTCGCTCGAACCTTCTCGGTCATGTTGGAAGTGATATCAAACAATTTGGAACAGAAAATAAGACAAGTACTAAAAGTATAGCCCGGAATAATGATTTTATACTTTTCTTTAGTTGATAATAACTAATGTGGAAAGTTACTTTCTCAGAATATTTAAGTGATATTTTTAAGTAAAAATATGAAAATATTTATTACAATAAATTACTTTTGGAAAAATGTTAGTGAAAGAAAGATTGCTACTGAATCTATCATGTCAAGTAGAGACGGTAACGATAAGGCAAAACTTATGAATTATGCACATTGCTATATATTTTTAATTTCCTCAACTGATGTAGCACATATTGGGCACATAATCACTGTCTGATATTTTCTTTCCATTATATGTTGAGATGAGAGGCAACGAGAGAGACTTTAAAAGGACACAGCATATGCTGGCCCCATCCTTGCGTGCGTGTCTTATGAACACATGCTGTGTAACTCTTCTTAGAAAAGTATCACTCACTGGGCTCATGCGCCTTAGTCTTGTTCCATCCAGTAGAGAAAATGAATGGTTTCTGGTGAAGATAAGAGTATCTGAAGGTTGTTTTGACCAAATGGCTCCTAAATTACTATTTATGAGTCCTCTGTTTTTCATTAATTCTACCTTTACTGGAGTTCCCCCAAACACTCTTTACAAGCTTAGTAAAGTGATGAAGGCCTTCTTCCTTTGTCTGTGCTGAATTATAATGCTCCAGTCTACACAGAGGGTCAGATGCTCACCCTGATTTGCTATGGGTGAGCTTTTGGATCTTCAGACTATTGCCAAGAGGCCACCCATGTTGCGTGATATTTTAAACTCCTGTCTTATAACTTCACAGTGGGTATTTGCCTCTGCCTTCGAGTACTGACTTTGAATACTTCAAACTTTAGAAAAAGAAGGCACCAACAGCACACTGTGTTGTACGAGAGTCAGTGCATCATAACTTATCACCAAGTTCCTCCATGAGGGAGTGCGTACTCCCACTGCCGCTTGCTTTGTAGATTATTTATTTCCAGGCAGAAACAAATTTGGACTTTTAGGCTGGTTGCCATTGGTCCTCAGCCTTGTTTCTGGGACTTGTGGGAATACTAGTAGAGACTTGGAGAAATTTTCATGGTGATGGTAATAGTAATTGAAGGAAAAAGCTCCATCTATCCAAGTAAAGCCAGGCGTGAACCACATATCTCACCAGATCTCCACATTCAAAACGTTTATGATGACAACGTAATTGCTAGTACTTTGCGTATCAGTAAGTTCCTGAAACAGTCGAATCAGATAAGCCACAGAAGACGTCAGTGTGGCGAGGTGAAGGATCCAAAGGTAGCAAACAGAGCTATCTGGAGTTAAAAGGGAGACAGCTGGGTCTCGGTACAATAAAGATGGCAGTCTGAACAGTCCTGCAGTGCAAAGCACAATGTCAGGGAAGAAAGGTTGGGCATATTTAGCTAAATGATTTGTGATGTAGTAACAAGAGGCATTATTAAAAACAACTGATGTTGATTTTCAAAACAATGAACATTTGAGCTCTGATTTAAATAATCCCAATCAATGCAAGAACTTTGAATTCTGATCTTGATCTTCTGTTGTCTGAAACACTTATGAAAATTCATTTCAAATGTCTTAAGAGAGAAATTCTTCAATCATTTCCTATTAACATAGACAGTTAAACACTCTCTGCCATTGAGTAAATTCTGACTCATCCTGTAGGACAGAATACAACTGTCTTTTTTGGTTTCTGAGATTATAATTATTCACAGGAATAGAAAGCCTCATCTTTATCCAGAAGAGTGGCTTGGTGGCTTCAAACTGCTGACCTTGTGGTGAGCAGCCCAACATGTAACTATGCCACTGGGGCTCCTTAATATGGCTATTTAATTGATTTACTTTTATCTTTCCTGTCTTTGGAACATTGCTCCATTCTGAGGGTCTGAATAAGTTACATAGACACAGAATATTGGGTAAAAAATGTTTATTTTAATCAATAATTTTATTCCTATTCATTTTTATTAGCAACCCTGAGGAGCTTTTATTAGAAGTTCCAGAGGGAAAGACTCACTTGAAAGCTAGTGTGTTCAGGCTATACCTTCCATGAGCCCATGTGGCTCAAGGTTTTTAAGGGTTCCCACTAGGCATATGGGGTTCAGGAAATTGTAGTTTACAATGTTTTGATGGATTAGGGAGACAAAATAAAACACAATCATACAAAGTAAGAAAGCAAACAAAATAAAAACCCAAACAATGACTAAACAAAGCATCAAAAAACCTCAACCTCACTATAGCTGCCACGATAGACTCTGGAAGGCTCCCTGTACCATAGCAAGGCCAGTCACCGCCCTGCACTACAATCAAGGGGATTTACTGGAGACAGTCCACGTGGGGACCTGAAAATATATTTGGGGATTCCATTGTCATTCATAGCTTCCTGGAAACCAGAAGTTCTCAATTTAATCTCTGATACTATTGTCTATTTCAGGTTTGAGTTTTATTATTTACAGTCTTTGGATCACACAGACTGGTGTGCTTCTTTCCATCTTTATTTCCACTCCTCTCTCCCAAGAATCCTAGATTTCAAGGATACAGGGAATGATTATGGATATGAAATTACTAGATATATTCATAGTCATGCAATTATTCATTTTCTGTATCTACAATATACATTCAGCAGTGTCAGGATAATAAGATAATATAAGCACCTCCAAAAATGATAACTGAAGCAGTAAACATTTTTATTTGTTCTTTTTGTTACCACCTTACTTTCAATAGATGTACTATGTCAGCATTTCCAGAACATTCTGATAGGACTTACTTGACTCTTTCCCTTCAATACCCTTTCCAGTCTACTCTTAGTTTTTAAAGTCATTATACGTGTAATGCCCATCAACAGCCCTTACTTGACAGTCCAGGTGGTTTTTCATGTCTAACTCTTTCATGAAAATCCAGGATTTGAATTGGATTAAATTTCCATCTTGAATGAAAGAAACTATGAATTAAGTGATATAAATTTCTGATATTTAAATGTTATTTGGCTGGTGTTGACTTTTTAATTCCAACAATATATAAATGAATTTATTCCTTATACAAAAGTGTAGTCATAGTAATGATGCTCAAAATTTTCTGTAATAAATATCCATCATTTCTTAAAAGTCTTGCTTATCATTTTTCCATTCTTGGTAATTTGGAAAAATTAAAGCCAAATAAAATCTAGAGAGTCTCATATGATGATGCAACTCTTTTTAACATAGTTGAACCACTGAATTTATCTCCATTCCTTTCAACCAAGAATTCTGGTCTTGGTATTGTACATGAAAAATATAAGGTTCTTTATATTGTACATGAAATATACAATAAGAAATACACAGTAAGAAATACTAAAAAACACTAAGAAGGCATGCAAACCAGGGTCACAGTTTAATAAAATTGGTTATTTTGCTGTAAAAAAAGGGAAAATAAAGCAAACTTGAAACTATATCTGAAAGGAAGTATATGAAACCTTCCATAGTTTGTTATTTTTTAAAAATGTTTTACGGGTATTCGGGAAATATATGATTTTATATTAATTGTAATTTAATATACTTTCATTTATATTCAAAATAAGAAAAACACTTATTACAGGTGATTTTTTTTTGTTTACATGGAAGTTACAAGTAAGGGACAAATGACCATTTTTATTGTCTGCCTAGCCATCCTTTTTTTCCCCCTAAACAATTCTTTAATCTCAAAGTAAGTAAACTACCCATGTAAAGTTCTTTGCCGTCCTAAAAATGCAAGAGTTGTTCTTTTTTTAATTCAACGATCATTTTAATGGGGGCTCTTACAACTCTTGTTACAATCCGTATGATTGCGCCAGGCATATTTGTACATATGTTCCTTTAATTCTTTTCTAGACATTTACTTTCTATTGAGCCCTGGGTATCGGTTCCTCTTTTTATCCCCACCCCATAGCCCCTTGATAGCTTATAAATTATTATTTCCATGTCTCACACCTACCGCTATCTCCCTTCCCTCATGTATTCTGTTGTTTTTCCCCCCTGGAGAGAGGTGTATGCTGATGTTTTGAACATTATGATTGTTTCCCCCTTTCCTCTCCCCCCCCCCATTTCCCCTACCCTTCTGGTATCACTATTACCCCTCTTGTTCCTGGATTTCATGTGTCATAAGCTCTGATTCCCTAGTTGTTCCCCTGTCTAAGTCGCTGCCTGCTCACCACACCCTTCCCCCTCCACCCTCTCCCCCTGTGCCCAACCCCCCTCCCCCGGACCATTATTCCCACTGCTTTCTCCTTGGGCTTGCTTCCCATGACTGCCTTATATAAGTAGGCAAACTGACTATGAAAAGAAAACAAAAGATTGAAAAAAGGAAAGGAGAAAAAAACGGGAAAAATATATGCATAATTCCGGGTCTGTTTGCTGACCTTCATACCGATCGCCCCACTGGTCGTGGGGGAACTCCAGGAGCTGCCCCTCCCAGTCTGAAGCCCATTTTGGGGGTTCCTTAGGGGCTTTGTAGCTTTGTTTTGCTCCAGTTGATGATCTGTTATGTTCTCCTTGGGGTTCACCCCATTGTGGGGGGTTCAGACTGCACTACCTCCTTGCTGTGTGGTCCCAGAATTATCTGCTGTGTGACCCCAGAATTGTCCTCTGTCTCAGTCTGCTCCACTAAGGAGACATCATGACATGAGCTGTTGTAGGCCCCAGAGTCCCCCCTGTGTCCCAGCAGCTCCCCACAGGGACGTCGTTCTCTGGGCCTGGTATACCAGCATAGGGTCCAGACCGGTTGTCCCTTTCTCTTCTTCCTTCAGGGTCTGCTTCTGTATGGGTACCACATGTTGGCCCCTCTCCCCAACCTGCAGGTCCAGTGTGTCCTCTCTCTCACATATTTCTATAGAGGGGGTCAGATCGGCCCTGTTTGGGGCCAGCCCTGTAACTCTGTCCCTTCATGCATCCCTCCATGTGGCCATGTTGCCCTCGTGGTTTGGTGCCCTGCGGAGGATCTGCTTGCCCACTCCCAATTCTGTGGAGACAAAACCAATACTCTGCCCCTGTGGGTTAGTGCCCCACTCCCCCCATATCATCATCTCACTCACTTTCCTCCTCTTCCCTGCTCCCCACTTTCCCCTTCTTTGTGTTAGACCAACATGTACCTTCTTGGGTTTGATCTAACCTCCTCTCACCTCCCTCTACCTCACCTCAAATATTGTGATTATAGGTGATGTCTCTTCTATATCTACTGTGCTGATTATACTTACCTTGCGGGACTCACGCTGTATTTCTCCTTTTTGATTGACTGACCTTGCTTAGTATAATTTCCTCCAACTCTTCCTACGAAACAAGGTATTTCATGTGATCATCAGTGCTTTTTAGTGATGCATAGTATTCCATTATGCGTATGTGCCAGAGTTTACTAATCCACTCATCTGTCAATGGAAATATAGGTTGTTTCCAACTCTTTGTGACTGTGAATTGTGCCAAAACAAACACTGGAGTACAGATAACTGGCCGAGGTTTAATTCTTACCTCTTCTGGGTATATGCCCAGTAGAGACATAGCTGGGTTATAAGGTAGATCAATTTCCATTTTTCTGTAAATGTCATAGATCACTTTCCACAGAAGCTGTACGTATCTGCAAGACCACCAGCAGTGGAGGAGAGCTCCTATCTTGCCACATCCCCTCCACATTTGTTGTTCTCTGATTTTCTGATTTGGGCTATCCTCAAGGGTGCTAGATGTATCTCATGGTAGTTTTGACTTGCATATCTCTAATGGTTAATGAACAGGAGCATTTTTTCATATGTTTATTGGCTACATAATAAACTCTTCCCTAGTGAAATTTCTTTTCATTTCTTTTGCCCACTTCTTCAAGGGGCTACCTGTTTTCCTCTTTTTGCAGGCCATGAGGGTATTGTAGATATTTGTAATAAGCCCTTTATCTGTTGTGTCATTGCTAAAAATCCTCCCCCAGTCTGTGGGTTGCCTTTTTATCCTCGGTGAAATCTTTTGATGCACATAGGTGGTTTATCTTTAGTAAATCCCACTTGTCTATATCAGGTTCACCTGTTATTTCAGTTAGCCTTGTATCCCCTGGGCCAAGATTCTTAGGTTTATCCTGATTCCTTCTCTGATGGTCCTGATGGTTTGGGGTTTTACTTCTAGATTAGTGGTCCACCTTGAGTTTGTTCTTGTGCATGGGGTGAGGTAAGCATTTTGTTTCATTTTTTTGGCATGTGGCTATCCATTGTTTCCAGCACCACTTGATAAATAGGACATCCACCTCCCACTTGATGCTTTTGAGGGCCTTCTCAAACATCATTTGTCTACATTCTGATGGTTTTATTTCTGGATTTTATGTTCTTTCCTATTGGTCTGAGTATCTGTCATTATGCCAGTACCACACTGCTTTGACCACTGTGGCTGTGTAGTAGGTGTTAAAGTCAGATAAAGTGAGTCCCTGACTTTGACCTTCTTCTTGAGGAGTTCTACACTAATTCTGGACTTCTTCCCTCTCCATATGAAATTGGTGGTCAGTTTTTCCAATTTTTTGAAGAAAGTGTTGTATTTGAATCAGGGTAGCATTAAACTCTAAAAGTGCCTTGGGTAAGATTGACATCTTTACTATTTTGTGTCTTCCAACCAATTAGCATGGGATATTCTTCCATTTGTGGAGGTTATTTTTGATTCCCTGTAGGAATCTTGTGGTTTTCCTTTTATAGATCTTTTGAGGTTTTTTTGTTTGTTTGTTAAATATATCCTTAGATATTTCAATTTGTTCTTGGCTATTGTAAAGGGTACTACCTTCTTGATCTCCTCTTCCATGCTCTTGTCTAATGTATATAGCAAATCAATCTACTTCTGTTTATTGATCTTGTATCCTGCAACTCTTTCATATTTCTTTAGAGCTGTCAGTACTCAGGTTGTGGAGCTTTTGGGATTTTCAATGTAGAGAATCATGTCATCTGCAAATAGTGATAATTTCACATCTTCCTCTCCCAGTTGGATGTCTTTAATGTTCTTCTGCTGCCTTATGTTGTAAGCTAGGACCTCCAGTACAATATTTAACAGAACTGAGGACAAGGGTGATCCTTGAATGGTCTCCTTTTTCAGCGGGATTGTTTTCATCTTTTCTCCCTTGACTATGATGTAGGCTATAAGTTTTGTTTTTTTAAACATTTTATTAGGGGCTCATACAACTCTTATCACAATCCATACATATACATACATCAATTGTATAAAGCACATCTGTACATTCTTTGCCCTAATCATTTTCTTTTTTTTTCTTTTCTTTTTTTACATTTTACTAGGGGCTCATACAACTCTTATCACAATCCATACATATACATACATCAATTGTATAAAGCACATCTGTACATTCTTTGCCCTAATCATTTTCTTTTTTTTTCTTTTCTTTTTTTACATTTTACTAGGGGCTCATACAACTCTTATCACAATCCACACATATACATACATTAATTGTATAAAGCACATCCATACATTCTTTTCCCTAATCACTCTCAAAGCATTTGCTCTCCACTTAAGCCCTCTGCATCAGGTCCTCTTTTTTTCCCCCGCTCCTTCCCTGCTCCCCCCTCCCTCATGAGCCCTTGATAATCCACAGATTGTTATTTTGTCATACCTTGTGCTATCCGGAGTCTCCCTTCACCTCCTTCTCTGCCGTCCCTCTCCCAGGGAGGAGGTCACATGTGGATCCTTGTAATCAGTTCCCCCTTTCCAACCCACTCACCCTCCACTCTCCTAGCATTGCCCCTCACACCCCTGGTCCTGAAGTTATCATCCACCCTGGATTCCCTGTGCCTCCAGCTCCCATTTGCACCAGTGTACAATCTCCGCCCTATCCAGTCCTGCAAGGTACAATTCGGATCATGGTAGTTGGGGGGAGGAAGCATCCAGGATCTGGGGGAAAGCTGTGTTCTTCATCAGTACTACCTCGTACCCTGATTGAACCATCTCCTTTCTTAAGCCCCTCTATGAGGGGATCTCCAGTGGTTGACACTTGGGCCTCGGGTCTCCACTCTGCATTTCCCCCTTCATTCACTATGGTATATACACACACACACACACACACATATATATACATATACACACATATATATACACACATGCATATATATATATTCTTTTTTTTGCATGATGCCTTATACCTGGTCCCTTTGGCACCTCGTGATTGCACTGGCTGGTGTGTTTCTTCCATGTGGGCTTTATTGCTTCTGAGCTTGATGGCCACTTGTTCACCTTCAAGCCTTTAAGACCCTAGACACTATCTCTTTTGATAGCCGGGCATCATCAGCTTTCTTCACCACATTTGCTTATGCACCCATTTGTCTTCAGCAATCCTATCATGGAGGTGTGCAGCCAATGATATGATGATTTTTTGTTCTTTGATGCCTGATAACTGATCCCTTCGGGACCACTCGATCACACAGGCTAGTGTGTTCTTCCATGTGGACTTTGTTGCTTCTGAGCTAGATGGCCGCTTGTTTATCTTCAAGCCTTTAAGACCCCAGTCACTATCTCTTTTGATAGCCGGGCACCATCAGCTTTCTTCACCACATTTACTTGTTCACCCACTTTGGCTTCAGCAGTTGTGTCGGGAGAGTAAGCATCATAGAGTGCCAATTTAATAAACGAAAGTATTCATGCATTGAGGGAGTGCTTGAGTAGAGGCCCAAGGTTCTTCTGGCACCTTAATATTAAACCTATAAATATAGACACATAGATCTATTTCCCCATCCTCATATATATATTTGCATGTATATGTCTAGACCTCCATAAATGCCCCTTGACTCCCAGCTCCTTCCTCCATCTCCCTTGACAAGAGGTATAGCTGTTGCCCAGGTGGGGACGGAGCATGGTAGTGGGGCAGGAGGAAAGTGGGTTATAGGTTTTTGTAGAGAACATGTATTAACCTGAGGAATTGTCCTTCCATTCCTATCTTCTTGAGAATCTTAATTAGAAATAGGTCATGGATGTTGTCGAATGCTTTTTCTGCATCTATTGATATTATCATGTGGTTCTTATACTTTTTCTGATTACTGTGGTGTATACTATTGATAGATTTTCAGATGGTAAACCATCCCAACATCCCTGGGGCGAATCCTACCCGAGCATGGTGGATGATGTGTTTTAAATACTTTTGTATTCTATTGGCCAATATCCTGTTAATATTTGCATGTATGTTCATTAGAGATATCGGTCTGTAGTTCTCTACTCCTGTGGGATCCTTTCCCTGTTTGGGTATCACAGTTATACTGGCTTTGTGACATGAGTTTGGAGTTTGTCATCCTTTACTATACTATACTCTGGAATACTTTGTGGAGGCTCAGTGTCAGCTCTTCCCTGAATGCTTGGTAGAATTCTCCTGTGAAGCCATCTGGTCTGGGGACTCTTTAGTTGGTAGCTTCTTGATAATCATATCTATTTCTTTTTTGCTATGGGATTCTTAGAGGTTCCTGATCTCTCTCTGGGATAGTCTAAGGAAGGATTTTTTCCCCCAAGTATTTGTTGATGTGTTCCACATGATTCAATTCATTAGAGTACAGACTTTCAACATACTTTGTGATTATCCTTTTAAACTCATTGGGGTCTGTTGTGATTACCCCGTTTCATCCCTCATCCTGGCTATTTCTGTTTGATCCTTCCTTTTTTAGTTAGGTTTGCCAGCAGTTTGTCTATTCTGTTGATCCTTCCAAATAACCAGCTTTTTGCTGCATTAATCTTTTGCATTGTTCTTTTGTGTTCCCACTGGTTCAACTATGCCCTAATTTTTATTATATCTTTTCTTTTGCTATTGGAGGGGTTGTTCTGTTAACTTTGTTCTAGTTGCTGGAGGTTTTTTGAAAGTGTATCAGTCATAAGTCTTCATTTTTCATATATGCACTTATTGTTATCAAGCTACAACTGATAAATGCTTTTGCCGTATCCCATACATTTTGTATTTTCATTCTCAATCATTTCTAGAAACTTCCTAAATTCCTCTCTAATCTGAACCAATATCCACTCGTGTCACAGAAGATCATTGTTCATCCTCCAATTGTTTTGCTCTGGTTTTTCTGGTCGTCCTTTTGATTTTCAGCTTTATGATGTGGTGATCCGAGAAAGGCGTCAGAGTAATCTATTCATTTGAATTTACTCAGGCTTGACTTGTGTCTCAGCCTGTGGTCTATTTTTGAGAATGAGCCATGTGCTCTAGAGAAGAATATGATTTTTTTTTTGCATTTGGATGGAAAGCTCTATGTTTGTCTTTCATATCTAGTTGCCTAATTGTAGTGTTTAGCCTTTTGCTGAGCTTTCTCTTCACTGATCTATCTTTCTCTGATAGCGGTGTGTTAAAACCACCTACTATAATTGTTGAATATGTGATTTCTTTTTTCATGTTTCGAATAGTTTGTTTTACAAATTTCATGAGTAAGAATTGTTCTTATGTGTGAAGATCATTCTCTATTAATTAGTTGTTCTTTATTCATTCTTTGAGTGTAATTCCTTCTAAATGAATTAAGCTCTGTCCCAAAGCCTTAGCAGACTAGATGTCCATTCCATTCTTTGTAAATAAGATTCTACTGTGGGACCCATTGCCCTTAATACAAATTTTAAACATCTAAAAGTTCACATAGCTATATGGGGGACATGCCTTTTCTCCCTCTGACTTTATCACACCTCAGTTCTGGGTTGTTTTTTTTGTTGTTGTTGTTTTATTTTCTTTCTCAATCATTTAGGAACTATAAATAGATATTTACATTTAGGAAATATATATAAATATTTAAATAGACATTGACAGGTATATAAACCACTTCTGTAGGCAATTCTAAGTTCGGAAAGAATGATCATGAACAGCTTTGTTAAAAGATTCAAAATTATTATTTATTATAATTGGCTTCTGAAATTGAATTCATTTAAAATATGTGATATCAGTTAAGAACACAGTTCCCATTTTTTCAGGAATAATGACAAATTATATTAAATTTAATTGTTTATGAGTAACAATATTTTCTTTTTCAATGTTCATTGTAGACAATCAATCATATCTATTTTTATGAAAATTGGCTACATTGAAGCCAACATTGCATGCTCCATACATATAAAACTCTAAGGAAGGTAATACCTCCATGGAGATGATCATCTTTGTGAGACAGGGATCTGCTACCTTTTAACTAAGACTCCATTGTAAGCAACACAAATTTAAAAGAATGTCATACTTATAACCCAGATGAGTAATTTTTTTAAAGTGTATTTATTTTCTTTCAGCACTAAGCAAGAATAATGTATTGATAGAAAATAGGATATAATTTCTTACTTAATTGAAGTTATGTTTGAGAAGTAAATAGTAGCAAAACCCCAGTAATATTAAAATGTGCCTATAGAACTGGAGGTGGTGTCATAGATTGTTTTTAGTGTGATCTCCACTAAAAACCAAACTCACTGCTATCGAGTAGATTTTAAAATAAATTCATTTCTGCATTTGTACTGTTATTTATTTTAGAACTAAAAATGAGCATTTACCTTTTAAGTCAGATATATCTTTTGAGCTGGAAAGGAAGCCTCTAAATGCTTTTACCAAGGAACACTGGAAAGATGGTCTGTTTCTCGATTACATGTTATTATACTCAATTAACAATCTTTAGATTTAAATTTGACTATCCATGTAGCTTTTCCAACTGGACAGAAAATATTCACCATTAATATAGACATTCAGTCCACTTTAAGTATTCTTTATTGGAAATGAATAAAACTATAATCCAAAGTTATACATCAGTTCCCTTAACTTGATTAGTTGGAATAGATCCCAGTGAGATTAATTCACCGAGCACTGATAAAACAGAATTTCTGATTAAACCTTGGAATCAAGTATTAGAAATAATGACACAACTGATGTGTTACTTTGGGGAGGGGGGGGACCCGGGGGGTGTTCCCAGGTATTAAAGACTGAATTAGACTACTGATGAAAGGTGGCAATAAATGAAGAAATATTTAACTTATAAAATCAATGGATCTCTATTTGGCATTTCATGGATTATAGCATTTCAATATAATTAATGGAGAAAGACATAAATAAATTATGTTCTTTGTAATGCGAGGACAAAAAAGTAAAATATCAATAAATATCAATATCTACTTTCAATAAAATATAGTACAAACTCTTTTTCAGGTAGGAGAGTAGGACCATGTATACCTATATAGGTTGATACCTCAGCATGGTCAACTAGAAGTCAATGTGGAACATGCACAGGATTCATGAAGGAATGCCCAACACCGAACAAGTTAAATGCCAGCGCCAGGACTATTAGTAAAAGAACAAAATGGGAAAAACCTAGGATAAGCTTCAATGGTTTATAAGTGGTATGAAATGAGGCTAGGGGTATCAATAATATGTGAGAAAGATAAGAATTGGAAGATATGACCAGTATTATAAAATTGAGCAGAAGATAGTACTATAATCCATGGTGAACTAGGAGAAAATCCTAAGCCTCTGAGTCTACACCTTCACATCAATATTCAACAATCATCATAGCTTTCTAATCTGTACATTGATGTCTAAGCGTATTATGATCATGTGGGGCATCTGGTAACATTGTCTAACAGATAACACTAAAATTCATAAGAGTGTGTTAAAATGTGAAATGTAAAGTAATCATGGTAGAATAAAAATATTGCTTATCTAGTTGAAAATAGAACAGAAATTTTCAACTAAGGGAACTGGTAAGTTAACTAAAAAGTATGAAATTGGACGTTAGCAAAAGCTTCTGATGTGTAAGTAAGGCAAACATGCAGCTAAAGAGGAACGTTTTCAAAGAGAGAAGAAAAGGCAGAGTTGGGCTTAGGGCTATACGAGGATGATTCATATAAGGAAGTGGTGGGTGGAGTCCTGAGGCGCTGGCCTTGTCAGGTTTGAGCATCCTAGAGATAAATTACCACGGATCCTTCCATACACGAATCCACACACCTTCTAAAATCCCCAAACATTGATTAAATTTACAAAATTTAAACATGCTTGACTAAGATGGAAACATAGGCTGTTAAAATTGATTTTTAAAAATTGAGTTTTCAAATAAATAGTAATACAAATTGCATTATTTTTCTTATACTGGCCACATGGTTCATTTTGAGTTCTCCTGGGGAATAAAGTGGAATACAGAGTTTTCAAAGCTGTTCACTTTGTTTACACCGTGGTTTATCTCCAGGATCACAAAAAAGGGTCTACAAATTCCTCAGAAGAACTCAACATGAGCCACATGGCCAATGTAAGAAAACCATTGGTTTTATACTACTATTTATTTTATATCTTTTTAGCAGCATATTCTGTAACATGAATGCTATAAGCAAAGTTGTCTATAAACACATATATACTTATTGAGGGTCTGTTTGAGAACATTAACTAGTAGGGACATGAAATATAAATGCACACAGATAACTGCTTTAGTTGAGTATGTAACAGTATGTAGAAAGAGAATATGTGGTAGGAATTTTGGATGCATTACTTAAGAGTTGGCGATGGACTGAAGGTATTTGGATATGGACATGAAGTGGTCAGTTTGTTTGTTAAACTGCTCGCTCCACAGCCTCACTGGGGCACAGGTACAAGGGGATTCTGTGAAAAGCAGGGGGACGGGTTGAATAATCTTCCTCTTTCAAGTTAATACTTAGTAAGTGTTTGCCGAGATGCGTGAGTGGTCATAAAACTGATAGGTGTATATAGAATCAAGAACTAATTGCCATTTAAAATAGGCTGGATATGGCACATGCTAGAAAGAGGCGTGTAAGAGAGAGTAATGATGGATGGATCTATGATTGTTGGCCTTGCTGACCCATTAAAACAACATGGTAAAGAGTACAGTTAGGGAAAGTTGAGAGCAACTATGCTGAGTTTGAGATCTTCACATTTTTTATAACTAATGATAAACAGAAAAGAACTAGAAGATGAAGTTCAACAGTGTGGCTAAAAAGGCATAAAGGGTGAGGTTATGAACTAAGAATACAGGTACCCACCAAGCATATTAAAAGCATACATATGCCAAGAAAACAAATGCAAAATGTTTTTGTTGTTGTTGTGGCCCAATGAGTCAGCTCCAACCCACAGCGACCCTCTGCACAACAGAATGAAACACTGTCTGGTCTGCACCACACAGCCAACTGTCCCTGTGCCTGAGCCCATTGCTGCAGCCACTGTGTCCATCTATCTCTTCAAGGGCCTTCCTCTGTTTCACCACCCCTCCACTTTGCCAAACATCATGTCCTTCTCCAGGGACCGGTCTCTCCTGACAATACTTCTAAACTATCTAAAACATAATCTTGCCATCCTTGCCTTCAAGGAGCACTCTCACTGTTCTTCTTCCAAGTCAGCCCTGTTTGTCCTTTTAGCAGTTCATGGTACTTTAAATATTCTCCTCCAGTACCACAATTCAAATGCATCTATCCATTTATGGACTTGCTTATTCAATGTCCCCCTTTCACATGCAGATGTGACAATAGAGAATGCCATGGCTTGGGTCAGGCACATGATAGACCTCAAAGTAACATCCTTGTTCTTCAATACTTTAAAGAAGTCTTATGCAGAAGATTTACCTTATGCAATATTTTTTAAAAATCTCTTGACTGCTGATTCCATAAGAATTGATCATGGATCCAAGTAAGACTAAATCCTGGAACTCTCCAACCCCTTCTCCATTTATCATGACTTTTACCTATTGGTCTAGTTGTGAGGATTTTGGTTTTCCTTAGATTGAGTTGTAATCCACACTGGAGACGGAGATCCTTGATCTTTAACAAGTATTTCAATGCCTCCTCACTTTTAGCAAACAAGTTTATGTTATCTGCATACTGCAGATTGTTAATAAGCCTTCCTCCTATCCTGATGCCACTTTCTTCTTTATATAATCCAGCTTCGCTGATTTGTTCAGCATGTGTATTGAATGTGTATGGTGAGAGTATACAATCTTGATGCACACCTTTTCTGATTTTAAACCATGCAGTATTTCCTTTATCTGTTATTAGCACAACTGCCTCTTGATTCATGTACAAGTCCCACAAGAACACAAGGAAGTGTTCTGGAATTCCCATTCTTCTCAAACT
Organism: Tenrec ecaudatus; assembly: GCF_050624435.1. Taxonomy (NCBI): domain Eukaryota; kingdom Metazoa; phylum Chordata; class Mammalia; order Afrosoricida; family Tenrecidae; genus Tenrec; species Tenrec ecaudatus. Next base: position 96,983,422 of record NC_134536.1, read on the forward strand.
GTTATCCACAGTTTATTATGGTTCGCACAGTCACATGCAAACTAGTTGTATTTATCTGATCTAAACTTTATGGTCTGAATTTTTTAATGAATGGTTGAGATAAGAAAGGGGCATCACAGGTACCATGTTACAGTCTTTGAAAGTATCTCTTGTTCAATGTGGCAACAGAATGTATGAAGGAAAATTCATTGTGCAACATTGCTGCTGTTGCCAGTTGCCATCAACTCAGTTCTGACCCATAGTGACCCGGTGCACACGGAGCACAACGTTGGCTGGTCCGGCACCATCCTCCCAATCCCGCCTATATGTGAGACCATTGCAGTGCCACTGGGTCAGTACGTCTCATTGAGGTCGCCTCTGATGCCATGTCCACAGTTCCCGAGATGAAGTCTTGCCATCCTTCTTCTGAGGAACATTCTGTTTGTACTTCTTCCAAGACAGATTTGTTTGTTCTCTGGCAGTCTATTGAGCCCTCCGTATTCTTCAGCAACACTACAGGTCAAATCAGTCTATTCTGCAATTTCTATTCATTGTCCGCCTTTCACATGCATATGAGACTATTGACATCACCATGACTTGGGCCAGCCATACTTTGCTTCTAAAATAAACACATTAAATAGAACTTGTGCAACAGATTTTCCTAGTGCAAGACATAATACTATTTCCTTCACTGAGCACTGATAGGGGATACAAGTAAATTGCCTACTGCTATTCATAAGGTTTTCTGTGTCTAACCCCTCTGGACAGAGTATTTCTTTTTCCTAGTCTAGAGAGTGCCAGAAGATGGCCTCCTCATGTGATGGCACACAAAAGGTATATGAATGAGAAGCAGCGGCCTCCTTGATTGGAGTAGACCATAATGGGCATGGATTGAGTAAGGCTTTCAGGACCTTCATTTGCTCAAGAAGAAGAAAACTATAAATACCTATCAGTAGTTGGGACATTGAATGTACAAAGCATAGGATGTAGGAACGTTGGAAGTCATAAAAAATGAAATACAATATATAAAGATCAATATCTCATACATTAGTGAACTGAAATAGACTGACAGAAGCCATTTTGTATCAGATAATTTATGGTTTCCTGTGCCAGAAACAGCACATTCAAGAGGAATGACATTACAGTTATCATCAAAAAGATCGTTTCAAGATCTATCTTGAAGAACAATAGTATCTATAATAGAATGATATCTATAAGCCTAAGAGGACAACCAGTCAATAAGCTATTTTTCAAATGTATGTGCCAAACACCAAAGCCAACTTAGAGAACATGGAGAAATCCACCAACTTCTTTACTATTAGTCAAATATGCAATCGAGATGCATTAATATTTACTGATGATTGGAATGTAAAAATCAGAAGCAAACAGAAAGAGTCATTAGTTGGTAACTTCAACCTTGCTGATGGATACAAACCTGGCAATCACATCGTAGGATTTTGCAACACTAATAATACGCTATTTAACAAAAAAGATGGTGCTTATTTAAGTGAAATGCACTGGAATCAAATTGACTGTGTATCTGTGGGAAGACAGTGTTGACACTAAATATCATTAGACAATGTTACAGCAGGTACAGACCATCAATTGTTCATATGACAAAACAGACAAAACAGACCATCAATTGCTCATATGTAAGTTTGGGTTGAAGTTGAAGAAATTTAAAACAAATCCACAATAGTTAAAACACAACCTTGTGTATATCCCATCTGAAATTAGAGAAAATCTCAAGAGCAGATGCAATGAACATTAGTGACAAAACACGGCCAGCTGTGGATGACATCAAGAACACCATAAGTGAAGGAAAAAAAGATCATTTAAAAGACAAGAAAGAAAAGCTCAGTGTGAACATCAAAATAGATCCTGGAATTTGCTTTTGAATGTATAAGAACTAAATCAGGAGTGAAACACAATAAAGTTTAAAAACTCAACAAAGTTTCAAGAGGCAGCTGGAGAAGACAAAGTAAGGTAGTGTAATGTCTTAAAACTCTTCATATTAAGCCCTCGTGACTGTCCTGTGTCCTTTGTGAAAAGTTACCCTGATGGCTCCTTGGAATTAAAACTAAAACCAACAAAGAGTCCCTATATCTTTATGAGCTGACCTCCTAGCCGAAATGTAATGGGCCCAGCAGAACCTCTCAGAATGATTGTTTTGATTGGACCTTGTGCTTTGGATCATATTGGTAAATCCAAGACATCTACAGTTACAGTTTATTTCTGAACGTTAGCTCCATTAGCTTTGTGGTTGCTTAAAAGACTGTGGGAAAGCCCAGTTTTCTGAGTTAGCGGCTCTTTTGACACCCTGACAATACTAAAACAAATGCATTACTCAGAAAATGTGTCTGCAGCTATCCACAGATCACCAAACCCCCAAATCCAAACTCAATGCCATCACGTTGATCCTGACTCATAGTAACCCTAGAGGGTAGGGCAAAACTGCCCACAGGTGTTTACAAGACTGTAACTGTTTATGGGGCTAGTAAGTCCCACCTATCTTTCTTGGAGCCACGGGTGGTTTTGAACTGGTGACCTTGTGTTTAGCAGCCCAACGCATACCCACTATGCCATCAGGACTCCCTCCATGCTTAAACTTATTTTTCATGGAATAAGACCATACATGTATGAACTAAAGTCCAAGGAGCAGGCATTTTTTACTTACTGGCATCTTAGAGTAACTTACTATCAATGAAAAGAACAAACTTGTAATTATTTTAATAGATACAGAAAAATGCATCTGATATAGGTCAATGCATAAGGGAAAATTATTTAGGTAGAAATTTTCTTAGTATGATAACATTTCTACTCTAAAACCAACAAAAAATATTTTATTCTTAAACAAGACTTAGTTACTGTCCTCCATTAAAATATCTTGTACAAGCGAAGGCAGCCCACTCCCGCTGTTATTGTTTAATGGAGCAGAGGCCTGGAGTCTTCAACATTACCATAGGGAAGGACAAAGAAATAGTGGTGTAATATTAAAATAAGATAGCATTTTTATCTTAAAAATTCAAAGCATTAATAAATTGGAATTTAGTTGAGATGTTTCCTAGAATAAGATCAATGTATAAAAATAAATACTGTTTCTTTACATTGGCAATAATAAACTAAACTAATAAATAGCCAGTACCAAGATATGAATTATGACAACAGTAAGTAAACAAACCCTAAGAATGAATAAAGAGTGCACTAAAATCAAAGGAACCCTGGTGGTGCAGTGAGTAAATGTGCTGAGCTGCAACCCTCAAGTTTGGCGGTTCAAACCTTTCTCCTTGTAGGAAAAAGTGGAGGCTGTTTGCTCCTACTTGGATCCACAGTGGTGTCACGGTTACGAGTTGGGCTGAGATCTGCATGGTCGTCACTTCAAAACCACCAGCAAGTCCGCGGGATGAGCTTTCTATTCCCGGGATCCTACAGGGGGTCACTAGGAGTCAGTTCTGACCGGCTGGCAGTGAGAGCGAATCTGCTTCTAGAAGACTTGCAGTCTTGGAAACCCAAATGCCTAGCTCTACCAAGTTTATAAGTTTACAGTAGGTGTGGGTTAAACCTACCTATGGAAATTGATAACATGTTATTCTAATTAATAACACTTCAAACATTTTTGGATTGAACACGGTTGTTGGTAAATTAGAGGGTCATCAAGAAAAGATGAAGGCTGTCTGGGGTGGATGGGCATGATGGCTCAAACATGGCAGCAATTGTAAGGAAGAAAGAAGACCGGCCAGTGTTCTGTTCTGTTGTCCCTGGGTCCTATTCTCTGGGACAGACTCGAAGTCACTTAACAACCACTGTAGCATCACTCATTTTTATGTAAAATTTAATTTGTTAAATCATGGGAATAAAATTCATCTCTACAGAGTGCTAATAACCATTAGAAATTCATATTCTTTAATGTCATTCTCAAAAAAGTGAACATCTGTTTCTGTCTGAGATATTCTGGAACTACACTTGGATTCTACTTCTAAGCGTTTTTCCTCACTGTGGGGCCCTATCCTGGGAACACCGGGACTCATAGAAGTTACACATTCCCAGGAGTTAAATATCTTTGCTCATAAAAATTTGGAACCTATAATTATCCTTTGGGGAGAGTCTAAGTGGAAGTGAAATTAATATGGTAAAAGGATAATAAACATATTTTAAAGCATTCACACACACTGTCAGATCACCTTGCTGATGTTTTTGGCCATCTGTACTTCTATTTGCACTGAACATCGAGACCCATGTTGTCCTAGCGCATTGCTTTCTTTTCTTGGTCTGTGCTAATTTAACTGATGAAAGGTGTTTTCTCCTGGTTTTAATTGACCTCTGAATTTCTCTGCAAAAATGAATACAAATATGCTTATGTGCTCAAGTAATTTGATATGCTTGAATTGGTTCTTTTTAGAATTCAGAAACAAATTAGTTTGTTGGACTTGAAAACTCTAAAGTAATTGTCGTAACTCTTAGACATCACATCAGACATCAAAACCTATATTAATCGTGACTTGTTTTCTTTCACTATTAGTATCAGCATTAAAGGATTCCTGTCTAGACTTTTGTCACTTTGTATTTGCATGTTGCTTTCCTAACCATTCTTTCTTTTCTTGATAAGGCTCCTTAATTCTCTTTCAGTTTCAGTACAAACTTTCTCATTCTACCCCACACTCTTAGAGTTCATGCTCTTCTCTCACCTTTGCCCCAGTGCCTATGTGAACACACAGACAGAGATACACCCTCATATGCACCTTATTTTCTCATAGGACGTAAGCAAGATGCTACACTTTCTCATGTAAAAAGGGTTCTTTGCTTTAACGCTGTACCTTGTCCATAATCCTAGGGCAGGCGCAACGATAGTTCAGTTCAGGAGCAGTAAGGGAATCAACGAGGCTCATCTGCAGTAGTAGAACAGCTGCTTCAGGTGTGGTGATGCACCACCAGGAAACCAAGGGGAAGACAACTAAAGTTTACTCAGAAAAGGTTTTTTTCCAGTCACTGCACATGGAACATTTTATAGCATCTTGCTACGGGGCTTAGTTATAATTGAATGAGATATAAATTGTTATCCTACTTTAAATATTAAAAAATGAAAATTTAAAAAAATATGACCTGATTTTCCTAGGGACACCAGGTATGAAAACCTCAGTTAACATGATGCATGAATTAGGGCTTAAGCTCTGATTGGTCTGGCTCCAATATTATGTTCTTTTTTCCCCAAAACTATATAACCAATGAAGTATTTTTCTGTGATGTGCATATTAATTATGCTATTAAGATTTTCTCCAATAGTCTCTTTATTTAAGCTTCATTTGCCTTCCAGAAATCAATTCCTTTTAAATGTCCATTTCCTCTTATAGGCATACGTCTCTAACCATCTCTGCACTGGGGAACTTTCAAATATGTCTCATTCAGAAAACTGACAGTTTCTAAGTGAGCAAATGTAGAAACCTAAGTCATGCTTCTTTATAATAAAAGCATATTAAAATGTACAAGTATTTAGTGTCTGTAAACTTAAAATGTCACTAAAATTACTTACATTATTAAAGTTCCTTTTAATTTAAGTCATGTATTAAAATTAGAGTGATTCATAAGTATAATAATAACTTGATATTTCTATAATCCTATTCAAACAGGTCACATTGAGCTTGAGCTTACATCTGTTCCGTTCTCAGGGCAGCGAGTGTTGCCTGTGATGAGTAGGTGTGTATCGGGGCGGGCAGAGCCTCTCTTTGGGAGACTGTCTCTTTTCTAGAAGCTCACTTGACTTGTGTGCTGCCTACTTCTAAACTCGGTCTGGACAGATTAACGTGACATTTTGAGGGGGATTGCATACAATGTGCTAAATATGCCATTAGGGGAAGAAACTCTCCCCTTTCAACACACTCCTCCTTTCTGCAACACAAAGACCTTACTCAATTTAACCACTTAACTGATGTCTACAGAGCATTATTAAAAATGAGGAAGATTTTTATTTTGCCCTAAAAGTTCCCCCTTTTACCACATCACCAAAGTGAATACTTCTGGTGATGTCGTCTCTTAAAATTTTATGTTTTCGGTAAGCTCAGTTAAATTTTGTGATGTTAACTTCAGTTACATTTTATTGATTCTATTAAATAAAGAAGAGGAAAAATAAAAATAACTGCTTCTGAATCTAATGTTCAATACCATGGAAATAAGCAAGCAAAGAAAAACCTAGATAGGCTACTTTAATTTTATTATTTCATTACATTTCTTTAATGTGAGTCAGATTATAGACGTCTCTTATTTCTTTCAGAACTCAATTTTAAAGAAAAATTTAAGTGATTGGTTTTCTGAATACATGACTGTGTATAATAATGGACTTATAGTTTGTAATTGTGTTCATTTAGCATTCAGACAAAAAATATGGCATTGGTCATCTTACCTATAAATAGTAGGTAAATAAATAAGTAAATAAAACAGAAAAATAGGAAAATAATAATTGACAAAAATTAAGTAATTTAATTCTATCACATTTAAATGCAAATAGATATCAGATACTTAAAATTTATTAAAAATTATTTTCTATTATGAAAAAAATGTCACTTGAAATCAGCCAAGCATTACCAACCCTTACTTCGACAGTTTTAATACCCAGTTACTTACATCTGATAATTTGTTTTCCTTCTTCAAACCTGTGTTTTCCTTCTTCAAACACACTTAGAATCAGCCTTCATTATAAAACATGAATTTAATTCCAATTGAATTTTTTGTTGATATCTATACTATAGGGTGAGCAACTGCCCTCAACTGCTAACTTAACCATTGGTGCTTTGAACACACCCATAGATGCCATGGACGAAAGTCTTGGTATTAAGATTACCTCTGCTTCTAAGATTACAGCCAAGAAAACCCTCTGGAGTAATTCTACTCTGAATCATGTGGAGTTGTCATGACTCAGAATTCACTTCGTTACACTTAGACACTATATGTATATATATAAAGAACTCTTGACTCCTCCATATGGAAAGCTTCAATACTTGATCTTCATAGCAAGTGGCTTAAATCCTCCTTATGTTCAGCAAGCAAGGTTGTATCATCTGCATATATGTATATGTGCACCTTTGTTGACAGGTACCATCAATTCAGTTCCAACTTATAGCTCTTCTATTCACAACTAAAGGAAACACTGCCCAAACCTGTGTTGCAGACACTGTTAATCCATCTTACTGAAGGTCTTCCTCTTTTTCTCTGACCCTCTACTATGCATTGTGTCCTTCCTTTAAACATGTCCAAAGTAATTGAGCTAAGTTTGCATTTACCAGAAAGCACACAAACAAAAAGAAAAACAGAAATGGAAGAACACTTTTGCTGCATTTAATACTTAGCTAGCACTCAGTTCATTGGAAATTTATTTAATATAAAACCACGGTGGTTTTGTTATCAAGTCATAAAGTTATTATGATCAGAATATTTGGAGTATACATCTTCCTTGCCTTGTGGTTGGTTTTAGTAGGTGCTGCTGAGTTCGCTCTGGCTCACATCGACCCTATGTACAACAGAGAGAAACCTCTCCATCCTCACAGTTGGTCTTATATTTGAGCCCATTGTTACGGCCACTATGTCAGTCCACCTGGTCGGGGACCTTCCTCCTTTTCACTGCCCCTCCATTTTACCAAGTTCCTGATGTCCTTCTCCAGGGGCTGGTCTCTCCTGATAGCATATCCAAATGACACGAGACAAAGTCTCTCCATCCTTGTCTCTAAAGATCATTTTGGCTGTATTTCAAGGACAGATATTTGTTCTTTTGCAAACACATGGTACTCTCGATATACTTTGCCAACCCTATCATTCAAATGCATCAGTTTTTCTTCACTTTCTTATTCCATACCCAACTTTCACATGCATATGCGGCAATTGAAAATATCATGATTTGGATCAGGGACTCCTTAGTCCTCAAAATAATATCTTCATTTTTCAATTCTTTAAAGAGATCTTGTGCAGTATATTTACCCAATGAAATGAATCATTTGATCTCTTGACTGTTGCTTCCAACACCATTAATTGTGGATCCATATTGAAAACTACAATCCTTGATCTTCATCGGCAAGTGTTTGAAGTCCTCCTCACTTTCAGTAAGCAAGGTTGTGTCATCTGCAGGTTACTAATAAGCCTTCCTCCAATCTAGGTATTGCATTATATTTCTTATGTTCACTACCTTAAAAGTTTCTAATTATATTAATATTCCATTTCATTCCCTCTTCATATGCACGAATCCTTGTAAATGGGACATATTTATGTTTTTCATACATATTATTTTCTACATAACAAATTTTTCAGGGAGTCTTATATGGTAGCTACCATTGGTAGGTAGTGATAAACCAGTGGCAAAACATAAACTTCTCCAATGGAATCTATAGGTTGGGAATGTTTCTACTTTTAGACTCCGCTGATACTAGTGAGAATCATAGTGTGATCCTGTAAGGCAGAAAGAAGCCATTTAGTTCACCTGCATTGATGTTCATTAATGTTTCCTTCAAAGTAGACCTGGTGGCGTACAGAATTTCAGGAATTCCTGTCCTGATCAGACCAAGTTAAGCCCATTGAATGAGCTATAGAGGTTTTACTGGAAGAAATAAAACCCAAACCACACCAAGCCAAACCAAACCAAACCAAAAATAAAACACATTGACCTCAAGTCTATTCAGACTCATAGCAAATGAACTTCTCCAAGTGATTTCCACAGCTATGAATCATTGTAGAAGCAGTCTGCTGTACCTCTCTGCAAAGAAACTGACAATAGGCTCTGACTGCCAGCCTTCTAATACACATTGAAAAAGAAAGTTTCACATTGGAAGATTATCATACTGGAGAAGAACGCAATAAAACAGGCAAGAGTGTATAGAAAATCTTACCGTTTTAAACAGATAATTTTGAGTCTTTAGAAATATGGGTAGTTACTTAGTAGAAGCTACTTCAGAATATGAGGATTAGCATATCAATTCTTAATAAATTTTGGAATATAAGAAAATATCAAGTAATTTCATGAAGAAAAAATATTCTAAATTATATAATAATCATTACGTCTTTTAAAAATCATTTTATTGGGGGCTCGTACAATTCTTATCACAATCCATACATCCATCCATTGTGTCACGCACATATGTACATTTCTTGCCATCATCATTCTCAAAAAATTTGCCTTCTACTTGAGCCCTTAATATCGGCCACTCTTTTTCCCTCTCCCTCCTCATTCCCCCTCCCTCATGAACCCCACCCTCTTGTCTGCTGTTTATCCCCCAGGGAGGAGGCTATATGTAGATTCTTGTAATCAGTTCCCCATTTCTACCCCACATTCCTTCCACCCTCCAGGCATCGCCACTCTCACCACTGGTCCTAAAGGGATCATCTGTCCTGTATTCCCTGTGTTTCCAGTTGCTATCTATACCAATGTACATCCTCTGGTCTAGCCAAATTTGTAAGGTAGAATTGGGATCATGATAGTAGAGGGGAGGAAGCATTTAAGAACTAGAGGAAAGTTATATGTTTCATCATTGCTACCATGCACCCTGTCTGGCTCATCTCCTCCCCACAACCCTTCAGTAAGGGGGTGTCCAGTTGCCTATCGATGGGCATTGAGTCTCCACTCTGTACCCACCCACATTTACAATGATGAATTTTTGGTCTTTGATTCTTGATACCTGATCCCCTCAACAGCTCATGGTCACACAAGCTATTGTGCTTCTTCCATGTGGGCTTTGTTGCTTCTGAACTAGATGGCCGCTTATTTATCTTCAAGCCTTTAAGACCTTAGATGCTATATCTTTTGATACCTGGACACCATCAATCAGCTTTCTTTTCCACATTTGCTTATGCACACATTTGTCTTCACTGATCGTATCAGGAAGGTGGGCACCCAAAGATAAGATTTTTAGTTCTTTGATGTCTGATACTGGTCCCTTCTACACTTGTGGTCAGACAGGCTGGTGTGCTTCTTCCATGTGTGCTTTGATGCTTCTCAGATAGATGACTGCTTTTTTATCTTCAAGCCTTTAAGACCCAAGATGCTATATCTTTTGTTAGCCAGGCACCATCACCTTTCTTCACCACATTTGCTTATGCACATTTTTCTTCAGCAATCGTCTAGGGAAGGTATGCATCCTGGAGTGCTAATTTAATAGAACAATGTGTTCTTGCATTGAATAAGGGCTTGAGTGGAGATCCAATGTCCTTCTGCTGTGTTAATACTAACCCTATAAATATATGCACATAGATCTGTTTCCCCACACTCTTATATAAATATATTTACACATGTCCATTCCAGTCTTTAGACCTCTATAAATACTCTTTGTCAACTAGTTCTTTCCTCTATTTCCTTTCACTTTCCTCTTGTCCCACTGTCATGCTCAGCCTTCATTTGGGTTTCAGTAATTTCTCTTGGTTACATTGCCCTTGCTGAATCTCTACCAGGCCTCTCACACCCTCCTTGCCACTAATTTTGGATCATTTGTTGCTCCCCTTTCCCTGGGTTGGTCAGCACCACCTCCTTACCCCCTCCTCCCCCTCTCCCATGTCGCCCCGGAACCATTGGTCGCGTTGTTTTCTCCTCCAGACTATTCATCTAGTCTATCTTATCTAGATAGATCTGTAGAGACAATAATATCCACCATAAATCAAGCCATAGCAAGATAGATGATGAGTGAGAACACAGCGATGACAACAAAAAAGGAAACCAATTACCCATAGAAGAATAAATTAGTTCTTTAAAAAGTTAAAAAGAAAGAAAAAATGTAAATAGATCAATGTCTGATTTTTTTTAACCTCTAGGCATGCCCTTCACTCAGGTCCATTGCGATACCATGCTCTGGCCCCAGAGTCTGTCCTTTGTATTCCCTCAGGGGCTCCATGTTGTGCTCCCATGGTTGCTCTGTTGCATGCTTTTAGTGGTGTGCCTCGTTGTCACAGGGTCAGTCTGAGCAAGTCCTGACACTGAGGCTCCAGGGTTGTCCCCCTTAGGGCCCTGGGCCATCAAGGGACAGCGTGTCTCAGAGTGGGATCAGCCATATTGTCCACACTGTCCATTGGCTGTTCAGAGTGGGAATATTGTCCTCCAGGCCTAGTGGGTCAGGATGTGATCCACTCTCTCTTCCTATCCCTTCATTTGCTCCCATTTGCTCTATCAGACATGCCCCTCTCCCCTAGCTACAGCTTCAGTGCCATCCTCTCAAGTAAATTCTTCTGGGGGGAGAGGCAGTTGTCCACATAGCTGGTATGGGGGCCGAGCCCTCAGGCCCCTCCAATGGCTCCCCACGCCTTGTTGGCACACTGCATTCATCTGGGACTGGCTTTAAATCTGGTCCCTCTTTCCCTGTGGAGACACAAACAATATCCTCCCCTTGGGTGGGTCAGTGCCCTATTCCCCACCACACATCTTTCTTTTTCCTTTCTCCTTGCCTCCCTCCACCCCCTTTTTAGTTGGCTACCATATGTACCCCTGGATTTGATCTGGCCCCTGCCACACTACCTGGACCTCACCCCTGGAGTGTTTGTGTACAGTAGTTTTTCCTTGTGCCCCTTTTGCATTTATCTTTCTGTTCTTTTTTTATACCTCAGTGCTTGGTTTACTTCATAATTTCCTCCAGTTATTCCAGTGCAGCGATATGTTACAGGTGTTCATCACTGCTTTTTAGCGATGCATAGTACTCCATTGTATGTACGTACCACAGTTTTAATCCATTCATCTGTTGATGGATATTTGGGTTGTTTCCAACTCCTTGCGATTGTGAACTGTGTCGCAATGAACACTGGAGCACAGATGTCTGGCCATGGTTTGTTTCTTGCCTCTTCTGGGTATATACCCAGTAGGGGGATTGCTGGGTCATATGGTAACTCAATTTACATCTGTTTGAGAAATCACAAAATCAGTTTCCATAGTGGCTGTACATACCTACAGGCCCACCAGCAGTGGATGAGATTTCCTATCTCACCACAGCCCCTCCAACACTTGTTGCTATCTGATATTTTTAATTGAGCTATCTTTGAAGGTGTTAGGTGGAATCTCATAGTTTTTTTGATTTGCAGTTCTCTTATGTCTAATGATCGGGAACATTTTCTCATATGTTTATTGCCATTCAGATTTCAGATTCTGTGAAACTTCTTTTCAGGTCCTTTGCCCACCTCCTCGGTGGGCAATTAGTTTTTCCCTTATTGTAAGATTGCAAAGTATTGTAGATTTTAGTAATAAGGCCTCTGTCTGATGTGTCATTGCTAAAGATGTTTCCCAGTCGATGGACTCTCTTATTAATCACTTGGTGAATTCTTTCGATGTACACAGGTGTCTTATCTTCAGTATATCCCACTTGTCTGTTTGTGACTCCTCTATGTTTGTATCCTTCCCTATTTCTGATAGCCTATGTATTCCCTGTGCCAAGGTTCTTAGGTTTGTCCCAATTCCCTCATTAATGGCCCTAATTATTTGGGGTTTTATCTCAAGGTCAGTGATCCACCTTGAGTTTATTCTTGTGCCTGGAGTGAGGTAAGGGCCTTTCTTCATTTTTTCTGCAGGTAGATATCCATTTTTTCTAGCGCAATTTATTGAAGATGGCATCTGCTTCCCATTTAATATTTTTGGGGCCCTTATCAAAGATCAGTTGCCTGTATGCTGAAGGTTTTATTTCTGGGGTTCAGCTCTTTTCCATTGGTCTGAATATCTGTCATTATGCCAATACCACACTGTTTTAACTACTGGGGGTCATATAATATGTGCTAAAATCAGGTAGAGCCAGCCCTCCTATTTTGTCCTCCTTTTTGAGTTCTCTATTAATTCTGGGCTTCTTCCCCCTCTATATGAAGTTGGTGATCTGTTTTTCCAATTCTTTGAAGAAGGATGGTGGTATTCGTATCTGGATAGCATTGAACTTGGATAGAAGTGCCTTGGGCAGAACTGACATCTTTACTATATTGCATCTACCAATCCACGAGCATGGGATATTCTTCCATTTGTTGAGGTCACTCTTGATTTCTTGAAGTAGTGTTTTATAATTTTCCTCATATAAATCTTTCATTGTTTTAGTCAGGTATATCCCTAGGTATTTCACTTTGTGCTTAGCTATTATAAAGAGTACTACCTTTTTAATTGTCTCTTCTGTGATCTTGTCTGATGTGTAGAGCAGTCCAATCGACTTCTGTTTGTTGATTATGTATCCAACCACTCTGCCATATTCCTCTATTGCTTCCAACACTCCGCTTGTGAAATTAAAGGGATCTTCGATATATAGAATCATATTGTCTGTGAATAATGATAATTTTGCCTCTTCCCCAGCTGAATACCTTTAATATCTTTCTTTTGTCTTATGTTGTTAGCTAGGACCTCCAGTACAATATTAAATAGGAGTGGGGGCCGGGGGCATCCTTGTCTCATCCCCTTTATCAGTGGAATTGTTTTCATCTTTTCTCCGTTAACTACCATGTTAGCTATTGGTTTTTCATATGTGGCTTGTATAATATTGAGGAATTTTCCTTCTATTCCTATCTTCTTGAGTTTCGTAAATAGGAATGTGTGTTGGATCTTGTCTAATGCTTTTTCCACATCTATTGATATCATCATGTGGTTCTTATCATTTTTCCTGCCAATGTGGCGAATAATGCTGATGCTTTTTCATATGTTGGAACATGCCTGCATCTCTGGTATGAATCCCACTTGGTCATGGTGAATTATTTTTTTAATATGCTTTTGTGTTCTATTGGCCTGTATTTTGTTAAGGAATTTTGCATCAATGTTCATTAGGGATATTGATCTGTACTTCTCAGTTCTTGTGGCATCTTTTCCCGCTTTAGGTATCAGAGTTATATTAGCTTTATAGAAAGAATTTGGGAGTTTTCCATTTTTTTCTATGTTCTGGAAGAGTTTGTATAGGATTGGTGTCAGTTCTTCCCTGAATGCTTGATGGAATTCCCCTGTGAAGCCATCTGGCCTGGGGGATATTTTAGTTGGTAATCCCTTGATCACCCTGTCTATTTCTTCCATTGCTATGTGCCTGTTGAGGTTCTTGACATCCATCTGGGATAGTCTAGGGAGGGATTGTTTCCAAATATTTGTCCATGTCTTCCAAATTGTTGAATTCATTAGAGTATAGACCTTCATAGTACTGTGTAATTATCCTTTTGATTTCATTAGGGTCCATTGTAATATCCTCTGTTTCATCTCTCATCCTTGCAAGTGTTGTTTGTTCCCTCCTTTCTTTTATTAAGTTTGCCAGAGGTCTATCAAGTCTGTTAATTCTTTCAAAGAACCAACTTTTAGTGGCATTACTTTTTTCCATAGTTCTCTGTTTTCCCTCTCCTGTATCTCGGCTATGATTTTTATTATATCTACCCTTTTGCAGTTAGTAGGGTTGCTCTGTGGACTCTGCTCTAATTGGTATAAGTTTTGTGTCAGCATATCATCCAAGAGTCTCTCTTCTTTTTTAATGTGTGCATTTATTGCTATCAGCCTTCCTCTGATAAATTCTTTTGCTATATTCCACAGGTTTTGGTATGTCGTATTTTTGTTCTCATTGGTTTCTAGCAACTTCCTGATTTCATCTCTGATTTTGGTCAATACCCACGTCTTTTGTAATAGGAAGTTGTTCATCCTCCAATTGTTTGCCCGTTTTCTTCACTGTCCTTCTGTTAGTTTCCAGCTTTATGGCACAATGATCGGAGAGAGATGTCTGTATAACTTCTATGTGCTTGAACTTATTCATCTTGTGTCCCAGCACATGGTCAATTTTCGAATATTTCCCATGTGGACTTGAAAAGAATGTGATTTTTTTGCATGTGGGTGGAAAGTTCTGAAAATATCAAATCAAGTCATCCAATTGTGCTATTTAGATCTGTAGCCTCCTTGTTGAGTATCTTTCCCAATGATCTGTCTTTATCAGAGAGTGGTGTATTAAAGTCACCAACTATAATTGTTGAGCCTGTGATCTCTTTTTTCATCTTTTGGAGTGTTTGATTTGCAAATTCCATAGGTCTCTTGTTAGGTGTATATATGTTTATTATGCTCACTGGTTCTTGGTCTATTGTTCCCTTGAGCATTATATAATGCCCCTCCTTGTCTCTTGTTATGGCCTGTATCTTGAGATTGATTTGGTCAGATATTAAGATCTCTACCGTTGCTTTTTTTGTGTTACCATTTGCTTGGTACAATTTTCTCCAGCCATTAATTTGCAACCTGTTTTTGTCTGCAAGCTTGAGATGAGTCTCCTGGAGGCAGCAGATCGATGGGTTATGTTTCCTGAGCCAGTCTGTTAGCTTCTCCCTTGTAATGCCTGAGTTCAGGCCATTGATATTCTGTTATTATATCGTTCTGTGGACTCTGTGATATCATCTTGTACCTTTTGTGTTGGATACTTTCCTATCTACCTATCTTATCCACTTGTGTTATGTGTGTAGTTTATGTTTGTCTTCTTTCCACTATTGAGCTGATGTTATCCTGGAGGCTGTTTCCTCTTTGTTGCCCTATGGGGGGAGTTCTATGTGAAGGTCTCTTATTTGCCTTCGACGAGTGTTGATCCTAAGCCCATACTGGATTGGCAAGGATCTTTTGTAGGGTTGGGTCTCTTTTTATGTATTCTTTGAGGTTGTCCATGTCTGGGAAGAATCTTACTTCACCATCTATCTTAGTAGATAATTTGGCTGGGTAAAGTGTTCTTGGGTTTGCATTGGTTTCCTTCAATTTTTGGAATCTGTTACTCCATTCCCTCCTCTTCTTCATAGTTTCTGCTGATTTATATGAACATACTCTTATTGGGGTAACTTTATACGTGACTGCTGTTCCCTAGTTGCTTTTATGATCTTCTCCTTTTCTTTATAGTTGGATAATTTGACAATTACGTGTCTTGGTGACTTCTTGGCTGGTGTTCTTTCAGCCTCTTGAATTGTTGCCTGACTTTCACTTATTAAGCTGGGAAAGTTTTCCTCTAGGAATGCCCTTGCTATTTTTGCTGTTGACTTCTTTGTTGTGTCTTGTTCTGGTCGTCTAATTATTCTAATATTGTTTCTTTACACAGCACCAGACATGGCTCCCAGATTTTCCTCAGCTTCTTTGATTGTCTTATTTGACTGTTTTTACTGTGCTGAGGTATGTTTGGTTATCCTGTAGGTCACTGGTGCTATTCTCTGCCTCTTCAAGCCTATTGGAAAGGTCTGTCAATTTGTTACTGGATTTTGTTATTTCATCCCTTAACTCTTGTATTTCCCTTTGGTGTGTTGCCTTTATCTCTATAATTTCATCCTTTTTCTGCATTGCTTCCCTCATACCCTTTATTACTTCAAGCAGCATTTTGAAAATTTCTTTTTTTTTGGCAGGTTAGTATCTGCTTCTTCCATGACCATCGTCAGGTTCATGACTTCTTCAGGCATTGTCTTCTGTTTCTCCTGCTTTTTCATTTAAGCTGTTAGAACTGGTTACTGTTTATGTGTTGTTTTAGAGGAGCCTAGAGTCATCTTCCTGAGTTGAAGAGCCTTGGGCTCTCTCTTGGGTGATTTGTATGAGTACTTCTATGAACTACCTGCTGGTAGCTGTACTGAGGGGTCAGACTATCGCTATATCTTCCTGTAGTTTAACTCTTTTCCTATCCGTCCAGTATTCCATTACTTGGAATGTGTGTTAGATTTTCCTCTCATGTGATGCTGGTCATGTTGTTGTGGGCCCATGAGGGCTTTACATCCCTGGCCAATCTCTAAGTAGGCCTCACAGTTCTTGGAGAACCTCGGCTGGGCTGTGGTGTTTTCTCCTGCAACTGGAGTGCTGAGGAGGGTGTGTGGGCATACCCTCCTTGGTGTAGAGCTCTGTAGCTCGCAGGGAAATTACCGTAGACAGAGAGATCGCCTTGGAGGTTGGGTGGATGTTCCTGCAGTAGCATGGAACCCCACCAGTGGTGGTCATGCATTTCCCCCAGTCACTTGTAGGGCCTTGGGATTTAGGCGGAGGATAATCATTAAGGCTTATCAAATGTGAGCACTCTTCTTTTTTCCATTTTAATCAGAAAAAATAAATATAATTATTTTGGGTGAACAGTTTGAGCATTTGAGCAAGTACAGTTGTGATCATCAACAGGATCTTATATGTAAGTAATAGTTTGGTATTTTTTAATTGCAAAAGAAAAAGTGTTTATTACTTTTCCCAGTGATTTATCCTACTTTTTTTTTTACTGATGTAACACATATGTGGCAAAGCAAATTGTTGGAAAACCATAAGTAACCATTACGGCCATTATGCATCATGTGTTGTAGAAATTACTGAGATGAATTTCTGTACATTTCTTTCCCATGGAGAATATATTTTCATTGAAATTGCTGTTGGAAAATTGTGATTTTGAACTGAGGAAGTGCAAGAATGTCAGGCTTTGCATTGAACATTTTTATAGGTTGATTCTGAAATTTTTAAATACCTCAGTGTTCTTCAGTGTTGACATATGAATTGCATAGATGTCGGTATCCTTAGCCTTTCATTCCTGTGTTTAGGTTTATGTTGACTCCTCAATGATTGAATATATATATAGGTTTATGTTGATTCCTCAACAATATTTTTATCTACTCATGGCTCAAGTTGCAATATTGAAAGATTCTATGGGCAAAACCACTGAATGATGCAAGAAGCATCAAAAGAAGATGGAAAGAGCACACAGAGTCACTGTGTTTAAATAAAATAGTGGACGTTCCATCTTTTCAGAAGTTAGCACATGGACATGAATCAATGAAGAAAGAAGTTCAAACTGCAAGGAGAGCATTAACCAAAAACAAGACTCCAGGAATTGACTGAATATCAATTGAAATGTTTCAACAGGCTGATGACGAACTGGAAGCACTTACTCTTCTATGGCAGAAAACTTGGAAGACAGTTACTCAGGGAAGAAACCATGGGGGGGCTACACCCTGCCCTACAGGATTTCTATGAGTTGCAATCAACCTGATGGCAGTGAATTCGGCTTTTGTTTTTAATTAGTATCTCTTATTTTATTCATTTTTATAATTTGTTTATGATGAGAAATTTGTCCATTTTATTATGGTTGTCCAATTTCACTCACCAAAAAACTATCAATAATAATCATTTTTTAACCTTTTGATGTCAGTAGACACTCCAGTGATGTGAAATTATATTTGACACTGGGGATTTGGGATTTTATGACTTGTTCTTATTCTTAAGTTTTAATGCATGTTTCATAATTTTAGTAATCGTTTTAGAAAATTAAATGTTGGCTTTGTTAATTTTCTTTATTGAGTATTATTTTAATTTCCATAAATCTGCTTGAAATGTGTCAGTTGGTATCCTTTCTATTCCTGGAAACTTACCTTATTCAAATCCTTCTTTGCAGCTTGGATTTCTTCCTCTAATACCATAGCTTCTAACTAATATACTACCTCTTGAAATGTACTGAATTCCTTCAGTAGAGTGGCTCTGTACATTGCTTGCACCTTTTTTGATGTTTCTTGAATCACTCAATACTTTCCCAATAGAATTATTTAATATCACAACTGGAGACTTGAATTTTTTTTCTTTCAGGTTGTGAAATGTTGAGCATTTTATTCCTTTTTAGCTAATTTACCAGGTTTTTATACATCATTATGATATGTTTCTATGTCTTGCCTTTTGAAATTTTCTGTTCCGCTCTTTCTTCAGCATTTATTCCATTTTCTTTAGCTAAATCTATATTCAAGAGCAATTTTCAGAATCTCTCCATCCATTCTTGTCTTTTCTATCCATTCTTGTCTTTTTATTGATCTTTGTATTTTTCGTGTATGATATTCTTAAATGTTATGCCCAAGGTCAGCTGGTCTTTTATCATTGGTGTTCAATGCATTCAACCTATTTTAGGGATGCCCTCTAAATTCTAGGTTGTATTTGGTTCTTGTGGATTTTTAAATTTTTTCTTCAACTTCAACCTGAACTTGCTTATGAGCATTTGACAGTGTTGTACAGTTGGCCGCTGGCCTTCTTTGGCTGATGATATCATGCTTTGACATAATCTTTTCCCACAGGTGGAGTCAATTTGATTCCTGTATATTGCATCTTGTGAGGCCCATATTTATAGTCACCATTTATATTGTTGAGAAATATGATTTTCAATAAGTAAGTCATTGAATTTGCAAATTCTATTAATCTATCTCCAGGTTTGTTACTAGCACAAAGGCTGCATTTTCCAACTATAGATCTTTCTGTTTTTGTTTCCAAATTTTGCATTCCAATAATCAGTAATTATCAATACATCTAGATTACATCCATGATCAATTTCAGACTACAGAAGTTAGTAGAATCCTTCAATTTCAACACTAGTTTGAATGGTTGGTTTATAACAGTTGATAATATTTAAAAGTTTATAATAAAAATAGTTTATAATGGTTGAATGATAATCATATTAGCAATTCATTGTTGTGTATAGCTATTAATCTATCATAGCACTATACTTCAGGATAGATCTTGAAATATTCAGTTTAACATTGAATATGATGTTTTCCTTTTCAATTTGTCATTCCTGGTATAGTAAACCATATGATTGTCTTATGGAAAGTGGGGATTATCAGTTCACTAATGCCTAGTTTATAGGTCTTGATGTGTATCATTTCATTTTTTATGCAATTAAATTTTCTTCATATATTCTACATTCCAATCATCAATACATGCTTGCAGCTGTTGCTTCTCATTTGAGTCCTGTCTCATAAAGAAATGAAGGTTTGAAATCTATACCTCAGCCAAGTCATTAGGGTCCAAGTTAGTAAATCAGTCCGCTCCTCTCCAGTCATATTTTGAGTGTCTTCCAACCAAAGGGCCTTATCTTCTGGCACTGCATCAGATAATGTTCTACTGATAATCAAGGCTTTCAGTTATAGATCCCTCAGAAATTCCCATTTCTCCTTCTGTTCTGTCCTTCATCAAGGAGCTCTGCTGAAATCTGTCCACATTGGGTGATGCTATTTGTGTTTGAAATACCAATGCTACAGCATTACAGAACCATACAAGTCACCACAGTATGACATACAGACAGAAAACATAGTCGTCTGATCATGTGGAAAATCTAGATTCAGATTTCACTCTTACTGCCATTTGGAGGAGAGTGACTCATAGTAACCCTACAAATGTAGTGAATACTTGTTGGGCTACTGTCTTCAAGGTCAGCATTTCAAAACCACCAGCTGCATTGAGGGGGAAAGAAAGGGCTTTCTACTCCATAAGGAGTCACAGTCTTGGAAACCCTCAGGGACGGTTCTATCCTGCCCTATAGGGTCGCTATGCGTAGGCATCCATCAGTGGTAGTCAATTAGTGTTTGTATATTTTCTAAATAAAGGCATTTCTCAATTAATTAACCCCATAAAGTTGTTGCTGTTGTGTAAAGTCTGACTCATTCTGACCACAAAAGACAAAGTAGGACTGTTGAAAGGATGTCCAAGCCTCTGAATCCTCAAGGAAGATTTTCTCAGGGAGCACCTGGTGAATTAGAAATAGCCTGCCTATTGGTAATGAACTCCACCACTGCACCACAGGGCTCCTTCGAAGTTTTCTTCCAAGCCTCAAAACCAAATTCGCTGCCATCAAGTCAATGCTCTCTCATAGTGACCCTATAGGACAGGGTAGAACTGCCCCCTGTGAATTTCTGAGACTGTAATTATTTACAAGGGTTGAAATCCAGTATTTGCCACAGAGCTGCTAGTGGTTTTCAACTGCCAACCTTGTGTTTAGCAGCCCGACATGTAACCACTACATGACCAAAGTTCCTAACAGTTACCTTAGATACGATATTTTTCATAATGTGACCTTAATATCCAATCCTAACTACATAGGGGAAAGTCTTATTCTATCTAGATCAAAGACTTTTAAAAAATAATTTTACTGGGGGCTTGTACAACTCTTATCACAATCCACGCATACATCCATTGTGTCAAGCACATTTGTACATATATTGCCATCATCATTCTCAAAACATTTGCTTTCTACTTGAGCCCTGGTATCAGCTCCTCCCTCCCACTCCCTGCTCCCCTTGATAATATATAAATGAACTCTTGATAATATATAAATTATTATTATTTTGTCATATCTTATACCACCCAACGTCTCACTTCACCCATTTCTCTGCTGTCTGTCCCCCAGGGAGGAGGTTATAGGCAGATCCTTATAATCTGTTTCCCCTTTCTCCATCACCTTCCCTCCACCCTCCCAGTATTGCCGCACTCACCACTGGTCCTGAAGGGATCAGCTGTCCTGGATTCCCCTAGTTTCCAGTTCCTATCTGTGCCAGTGTACATCCTCTGGTCCAGCCGGATTTTGTAAGGTAGAATTGGGATCATTATAGTGTGGGGGAGGAAGCATTCAAGAACTAGAGGAAAATTGTATGTTTCATCACTGCTTCAATGCACCCTGACCGGCTCATCTCTTCCCCATAGCCCTTCTACAAGGGAATGTTCAGTTTCCCACAGATTAGTCCTGGGTCCCCACACCGCACTCCCACTCATTCACAATGCTATATGTTTGTTTGTTTTTTTGGTCTTTGATGCCTGATACCTGATTCCTTCGATGCCTTGTGATCTCACAGATCTCACAGGCTAGTGTCCTTCTTCCATGTGGGCTTTGTTGTTTCTTTGTTAGATGGCCCCTTGTTTATGTTCTAGCCTATAGGACCCAGATTCTATATCTTTTGACAGCTGGGCACCATCAGCTTTCTTTACCATTTTTGCTTATACACCTGCTTTGTCCTCAGAGATCAAGTTGGGATAGGCTGGTGTGCTTCTTTCAGATGGGTTTTGTTGTTTCTCAGCTAGATGGCCACTTGAATATCTTCAGGCCTTTAAGACTTCAGATGCTATATCTTTTGGTAGCTGGGTACCATCAGCTTTCTTCACCACATTTGCTTGTGCACCCATTGTCTTCAGCGATAGTGCCAGGAAGGTGAGCATCTCAGACTGCCGAATTGTTAGAACAAAGTGTTCTTGTGTTTTTTATTCATAAAGAATGTGAAGAGTCTCCATCTGAATCTTTATACTTAACATATAAATATATATACATAGAACTATATCCCTATCATTATATATTAATATATTTACATATATGCATGCCTATGTTTATACCTCCAGAAATGTCTTTTCCCTCCAAGACCTTTCCATTATTTCCTTCTGTACCACTATCATGTCTGACCATCATTCGGCTCTCAGTAATTTCTCACAGCTACATTGCACTTGGTCATACCCTAACAGAAATTATACACCCTCCTTGCCATCAAGTTTAAATCTCTTGTTGTTCCCTTGTCCCTGGGTTTGTTGTTCTCTCTCCCTTTCCCCCACCTCCCCTTCACTACTGTCCTCTGAGCACTGTCTGTCACATTGTTTACTCCTTGGGATTTTTTATCTTTCTTATTTTACATAGATAGACATGAAAATAAAAGAAGAAGAAAAAACGGTGAGAGGGGCTATAAATAGTTCCAGGTGTGTCTGCTGACCGTTGTGTATGTTTTCTGATTGAGAAAGATGAGGTGCCAAAACCCTGCCCTCTGAATCTAAAGTCTATTATTTGGGATTCCTCAAGGATGTTCTTGCTTTGCTCCCCTTGCTGCTATCTGAACTCCCTTCGTGTTTCACTCCAGTATTAAGGTAGCTATGGGCCCTGGGTCTCTACTCAAGTCCTCGCTCAATGCAAGAACACTTTGTTCTAGTAACCTGGTACTCTATGATGCTCACCTTCCCAACACAGTCACAGAAGCCAAAATGGGTGCATCAGCAAATACGAACAAACCTGGTGAAGAGAGTCGATGGTGCCTGCCTATTAGAAGATAGCATCTGGGGTCTTAAAGATTTGAAATTAACAAGTGACCATTTAGCAGGGAAGCAACAAAGTCAAAATGGAAGAAGCTACCAGCCTGTGTGATCATAATACGTCAATGGGATCAGGTATCAACATCAGAAGACCCAAAACAAACAATCATATCGATGCGAACGAGGGGGCACAATTGGACATCCCCTCACAGAAAGGTCTCAAGGACAGGACAAGCCAGCCTGGGTGCAATACGGCACTGACAAAACACACAACATTCCTTTAGTCCTTTCATGCTCCCCCCTCCCCCACTAACTATCATGACTCGGTTCTACCTTACAAATCTGGTTAGACTGGAGCATGTTCACTGGTACAGGCAAGAACTCTTGATACACAGAATCCAGGACAGATAAACCCCTCAGGAACAATAATGGGAGTAGCGATGCCATGAGTGTAGGGGAAGTGGCGAAAAGATAGGCGGCACCAATAGAAATGATCTATTTATAACACTCTTTACCCCCACCCTCAAGAGGGACTAACAACAGAAACATGGGTGAAGGGCAACAGTGGAGGGTGTAAGAGGTGAAAATAATTTATAATTAATTAAGGGGTCATGAGGGTGGGAGGGTGGGAGAGAGAGGTAAAACATAGGAAGTGATACCAAAGGCTCAAGGAGAAAGAATATATTTTGAAAATGATGGCAATTTATGTACATATGTGCTTGATACAATTGATGTATGGACTGTTATTAGAGCTCTAAGAGCTCCCGATAAAGTGACACATAAATATATATACATATGAATGTGAAACAATGAAAAAATGCCAGTCAATTAGGCAGTAATATTATGTTACAAAAGCAATATTGGTTGTTACTTTGTGATTATATTAGCATGTATTTAGAATATTTCGATCAGCAGTTTTTAACTTGTGGGTCACAACCCCTTTGGAGGTTGAACGACCCTTTCTCAGGGGCTCCCAATTCACAACAGTCCCCAAATTACAGTTATGAAGTAGCAATGAAAATAATTTTATGGCTGGGGGGTCACCACAACATGAGGAAGGTTGAGAACTTCTGACTTAGATGGTCCTGTAACACACTCACAAGCCTCAGGCAATCCTAGAAACATATACTTTATTTTTTGTTTTAAAGAGCTATCTGTAAAGCATGATGGTAGGCAGCATTTCTTAACTTTGCAGAGGGAATTGGAGGCACGATAATCACTTGTGGATAGACTGCCCTATGCTTCTCTCTCTAAATGTCAATAGTATCTCCCTGTCTGCCCAGACTGTCACAACAGAAACATGTCCAGATATTACTCAGTGCCTCCATGAAGGAGGGGGACAAAATTGCCTTGAGAATTACTGTTTTAGAGGAAACAATTTATGTTAAATGAGAAGAAAATTTATTGATGAGTATTTCTCCATGGAAGCAGAAATAACAATTGGAAAACCAGTACTAACAAGAATCACTAGTGCATGTTGTGTTTACTACACACCAGGTACTGGTTTCAACAGCTTGCCCACGTTTAGTCATTTCACTCTCCCAGTGAATTTATTAATCATGTATTCTTGTTTACATTTTGCTGATGAGAAAATTAACACATACATTTAATTATCTAAGGCCATTGAAGTTGTAGTAAGTTTTAATCCTGGGAATACTGCCTTCAGGAGATGAGTTGTTTGCTTTTAATAAACCTAAGTTTTAAAATAAATGACTATATTTAAAGACAAGTTGCAAAGATTTCATTTCACTTACTCTCCATTTTTCCTCCTATCTAACATTGTTCATCTCTATGCCATCAAGTAAATTTTGGCTCCTAGTGACCCTTTATTTTATATTAGTATGGTATATTTTTTGATAAACAATGGACAAATATTGATGTATTATTTAGGAAAGCCCACATATTTTTAGAATTTTTATGGTTTACCTCTCACTCCTGAGTCAATGCTAACAGTGACCCTCCATCCCCCACCCCGCTCCCATGAGTTTCTCAGAGTATAACTGTTAATAAGAGTGAAAAGCCCAGTCTTTCTTCTGAGGAGCTGCTGGTATTTTCAAATTGTCCACTATGAGGATCACAGCCCAATGCATCCCCACTACCTACAGTTTTCAATGTTAAGGTCTAATCTGGAGGAATAGCACATTACATTTGTTTATCACTATGTCTTGTTAGACTACTCTAGACAGTGACAATTCTTGGATTTCTGTGTTTGATGGCCTTGTCCATTTTGAGGAATACTGGTCAGTTATTTTATAGAATAATTATTTTATAGTTATTTTCTATTTTATAGCATGCTTGAAGGTAACTAATTTAATCTAAAATAGTGATTCTTAGAATGTTGATTCCTCCTCCCCTGGGAGGAAGGGGACAATTGAACAATATCTAGATATATTTTTTTGTTGTTAGTCTGTGGGGTGGGGGGCGGCGGGAAAGCTACTATTGACTTGGAATTTTTATAGAAAATAATTGATCAGTTTTCCCCAAAGTGAACTGTGATGTTTTCTCATAATTAAAATTGGGTTGTGGGTTTTAGGAAAGAATTCAGAGATAAAGTATCATCCTCATCAAACTTTGTTGATGTTAACCTTGCTCACTTGACCGCAATAGTGCTTGACAGATACCGTACATACTCGTGTAGGAGCCAAGTCTTTTATGCAGTTTTTGTGGTAAAATTAGTGCCTCAACTGATAATTGGGCCAGCTTATACTCAAGTATATATGGTATTCTTCAAGGTAAAGTTACTGTTTTCCCCTCTGCTCACAAAGTACCTTTTTAAGGAAGTTACATTGTGTCTAGCCACATCAAGGCATGAGGACTTATACTCTATCTATTTAACAGTGGATTGTCTACATAACTCATTTAGAACATTTCTGCAGGTGAGCTTTATCTCTTTCCCCCATTAATTTATGTGGTCATCCTTTACATATTTCACTAGATGTATCCCTAAGCATGTCCTATTTGAAATAATTGTAAATGGTATAGTTCTCTCACATTTCAAATACTCTTTTTAATTGCTTATCTGTAAACAAGCTCATTGTATCCTGTGATCTTGTGAAACACATTTATTAGTTCTAGGTGTTTGATTTTTGTAGAGTCTTTGGAGTTTGTTTGATATGGGCAGTTAAACCATCAGTGAGTGCCGGCTTTCTAAGAAGTGGTTTGGTAAACTTAGAAGCCACGGAGGAGGCTAATGGCGTTGCCTGCTCCTCTTTGGTCTCCTTAAACAACGTTTAATGTGGCACAGCTCTTTACTTGATGAAAAAACAATCTTTTGGCGGTTAACTTAAGAGAAAATCTACTGCACTTGCTGTACAAGGTAAGCAGGTGCACTTGAACCACTGTTAAGAAGGGTAAGTAACAAAAGTGAGCAAAAATCATGGCTTCATTTCTAGTTATGACTACCATATGTCAGGTCATCCTGGCTTCAGATTATTAGTCTTCCCAGAGAAAGTAGGACATTTCAAACTTACATATCATAAATAAGGAATTTAATTAAAGATTTGGTTAAGTCAAAGTACAGAAGAATCTAAAAATTCATATAAATAATCATATAAGCCCTAAGTGGTGTCTTTTTCATTATCACTTTGGAGAAAAGGAGTTATTATTAGGTAGACTTTCTTTGATTTGACAAAGACTATACCTGAATCCATGGACAGAAAAATAATTAACTCTCTGTGTGAGCTAATTGATCTTTTTTTTTTTTTGGTATAACTCTTTTAGTTAAGGGTTGACAGTAAAACATTTTAGTCTAGCGAGAAACAAGGGAGTTGGAGGACTCAGGCATGCCTGACTCTAGGTGTAACCCCATGTAGCACAGAGACAATGCACTCAACTGCTCTTAGAAACAAGTGGACCAAAAAGAATATTGGTTTTAACGTATATTTATCAGTATGTTTTAAAATTTGTTTAGCTATATATATATTTAAAAAGCTCACTCCATTGAGTTGATTTTGATTCATAGAGATCCTAAGGACAGAGGAGAACTGCCCTTGTGGGCTTCTGAGACTGTAACTGTTTATTGGAGTAGAAAGTCTCATTCCACACACACCCCACCCCCACCCCCAGAGTAGCCGGTGACTTCGAATCACAGACCTTGTGGTTTACGGACCAACATGTAACCCTCTATGACAGGATGGAATTGCTGCTGTTTAAAACTTTTGACTAAGGTCGCAATACAATAGATAACCAGTTGCCATCACTTAAATTCTAGACAATGGTGAACACATGGCTGTGAGAGTAGACTTGTGCTCCAGAGTTTTAAATGGATGTATTTTCAGAGGTAAATGCGCAAGCTTTCCTTCTGAAGAGGCCCAGGATGGACCTTAACTTCCAGGGTTTGGGTTAGCAGGAGATCATGTTCACGGTGTGGCCCCACCTAGGGACTGTGATCACTTAGCTCAGATTGCATAAGCCATTCAACTTGCATGCATGAAGTTCCCTGTCAATATACTGCTTCAATTGGTTTTGAATTATCTTCAGCATAATTATGCTTATACTTGATGTTTGTGCAACATATCACTTGATTTCTCTGTTGTTCTTCCATGGGCATTGCGGAACCAAGTAAAATGAAATTCCTAGAAACTTCAGTCTTTTCTCTCTATGCTTATATACCTATCGGTCCATTACAGGATGTTTGCTTTCTTTATGTGTAACCCATATAGAAGGCTTTCATCTTTGATCTTCATCAATTACTTCAAGTCCTCCTTACTTTCCACAAAAAAGCCACATTATTTGCATATTGCAGATTGTTAATGAGTATTCCTCTCAACCTGACCCCACGGCCTTCATATGGTCCAGTTTCTGACAATATTTGCTGAGCATACAGATTGATTTAGTGAATAAATATGGTGACAATAGATAGTCAAGATGGACATCTTTCCTGATTTCAAACCACGCAGTATGGTCTTACTCTTTTCAAATGCCTCTTTGCTTATGTATATGTATGCATGAGCAATTAAGTGTTTTGGATTTCCCAACATCCATAGTGTTATTGAAAATTTGTTATGACCTATGCAGTTGAATGACTTTGTGTAGTCAACAAAAGTAAACATATTTTTGTATCCTCTGCTTTTACCCAAGCAATGATATCACCTGTTTTACATTTTCTTCTGAATCCAACTTAGATAACAACCGAGATGTTTAAACAAAGTATGTAATATTATAAATGCTAATTAAAAAATCATTTTATTGGAGGCTCGTACAACTCTTATCACAATCCATACATCCATCCATTGTGTCAAGCACATTTGTACATTTGTAGCCATCACCATTCCAAAACATTTACTTTCTACTTGAGCTCTTGATGTCAGATCCTTATTTTCCCCCCTCCCTTCCCGCTCCCTCCTCCCCCTCCCTCATGAACCCATGATAATTTATAAATTATAATGTCAGAAATTTAGGAAAACTGCTATCTGAACAACTGACTGGTCACTGTATGTATTTATGTCCATTCTGAAGAAAATAAATCCAACAATGAAAAATATTACTGGAGAACTTTATGAATATTGTATTGTACAAACCTGATACTCATGTGTATCTGACCATAACCATTTTACTCTCACTTGTCTCTCACAAATGCAAAAGCAAGACAATGAATAAGGAGAACTGAAGAAGGTTGAATGCCTTTTAATTATGGTGTTGGCAAAGAAAGGTGACTGCTGGAGGAACAAACACATCTGCTTTGGGAAAAAATATAGCTAAATGTGCCTTAGAAATGAGGATGGCAAGATTTATGTCTCATATAATTGAGCATGTGATCAAGAGAGAACAGTTCCCGGAGAAGGACGTCATGTTTGGTAAGAGCAGATGGTCGGCAGGAAAGAGGAAGTCCTTCAATGGTATGGACTGATACGGGGAATGAAACAAGGGGCTCAGACAGCTGTGATGCTGGGGATCTTGCCAGATGGAGAAATAGTTCCTTTGATATAGCTATAGGATCGCTATGAGTTGGAGTCAGGTGGACGCACCCCACCACCACCACGTAAGCTCGTTGAAAATGTATGCTTGAGCAGATGTGTATTTGTGCCCTGGTGGCATAGTACTTACACATGAGGCTGCAATCTGAAAGATTGCCAATTCAACCCCCCTGTGGCTCTGCTGGAGGAAGACAGGGCTTTCTGCTCCAGTAAACAGTTACGGTCTCAGAAACCCACAGCGGGGGCCACTATGAGTCAGCATCTACTCCATAGCAGTATTTGGGTTTTCCACCTTTCAAAATAGCTCAGGAGGTGCAATGGTTCAATACTGGTCTGCTACCAAAGGTATGTGGTTTGATTGCATTAACTGCTCCAAGGGAACGAGATGTGGCAGTCGGCTTCTGCAAAGACTTCAGCCTCGGAAACCATACTAAGGAGGTTTATTCTCTCCTACAAGGCCACTATGAGTTTAGGTTTTATTTTTCTTCAAAATCCCATGAAGATGTCCACTGCCATGTCTTTTAATATGACTTACTTGTTTATTTAATTTTGAAGAGGGTTTTGTGTTTTTTCCCCTTCAATTGCCATTATGCCCAAGCTTTCTCTTGTCTTCCTAAAATTTTCATTCAGTGTGATAGACATGAGAATGATGAGGGGTGACACCCCCAAAGAAAATTTCCCCCAAAGTTATGTATTTAAATATTTTCTACAAAACAATCTTATCACATTCAAAGTATGCTCCATTACACTTAATACATTTGCCAAATCTGCAATTCCATTCTTAGAAACAATTTTCAAACTCCTCTGTTTGGATGACTGACAGCACCTCCTACATTTTTCTTCACTTCTACTTGTCAGATTGCTATCCTTTCATGTCCTTCTTCATTTGCAGAAACAAAATGAAGTTTCACACAGTAAGGTCAGGTGAGTAAAGTGTATGGGGAAAGCGACACATGCTGTTTCTCTGCCAAAAACTGACACACTGAGATGGCTGCATAAACAGGTGCATTGTCATGATAGCAAAACCAGTCCATGTCTGCCACAAATCAGGCCTTTTTGTCACACACTGTTATGCAATCTTGAATGCTTGATTAACAGTCTGAACTGGTGGAATGAACCCCAAATGCACGATTCCCCTCACATAAAAAAAACAGCAATAAATGAGCACCATCTTGATCTTTGATTTCACTTAAGCTTTTTTTTTTTTTTGGATGAGGTGGCAATGGCTTCTTCCACTGGCTTGAATGATGTTTGGTTTCAGGGCCATAAGAATAGCGCCATCTTTTGTCACCAGTAATGACCTTGGAAAAATGCCTGGGTCACTTCAGAGCTGTTCTTTCCAAGCACAGCATGCTTCCAATCAATGGTCTTTTTGCTGGTCAGAACCAAAGGTACAAATTTTACAGTGATGCTTATCATCCCCAAATCTTCTGTTAACATTTGCTGAACCAAGCTCCAAGATAACCCCAATAACTTCCCCAATCTCTTCTATGGTCCCTCATCAATCATTTAGCATAAGTGAAAGAATTTTGTTGACATTTTTGTCTATTCAGGAAGTTCACGTACATCCAGAATGAGGTTTGTCATCAATCAACATCTCACCTTTTTTGA
The DNA here is from genome assembly GCF_050624435.1 of Tenrec ecaudatus. Taxonomy (NCBI): domain Eukaryota; kingdom Metazoa; phylum Chordata; class Mammalia; order Afrosoricida; family Tenrecidae; genus Tenrec; species Tenrec ecaudatus. The sequence goes on from NC_134536.1 coordinate 97,013,659, forward strand.
AATGAGAAAATCACTTGTACACTTGAGTTGATCCCATAAAACTGTCCTTGTGAGTTGTGTTCAACATCACAACAGCTTCTGTGGCATTGTCCCCTGAGCAGGAAATAAAATTTCACAGTCACACACTGTTCTCTTAAATCAGCCATCACAAAAAACAAGGTTTAGCAAAACTTCTTTTAGGAAAAAACTTCACTGTGACCAGAGAGAATGTTCCTAGGTGATACCACTGTGTGCTCTAACTCACAGTGAATTGTTAGATGCTCACCTAGCAGGGAAAAATGTGTACTACTATGAAAACTTTCCCCAGTAGAGCCTTTTCCGGTTTGGGGGCGTACCCCCTTGTCTCTTTCTTCTCCTCCAGGGCAAGAAGTAGGATTTAATAGCCTTGTCTCACGGTGTGGTGTTAAGTATATTCAGCCCTCTTGATTTTGCTCAGGAATGTGAGATGAAATGCTGTATATCTTAATGAGCTTTTAGAGCTAGTGTGTAATTAGCTACTTTCCTGCCTTGACAATTTTGCAAGCTTGTGAGACAGGAGATGGCAACAACTCAGTCAGGATATTGGACATGTTACACGAGCAAGAAACTTGTTGAGTGAAACTAACAATATATTTATTTATTCATTTTATTTTATTTAATCCTTTTATTGGGGGCTCTTACAGCTCTTATAACAATCCTTACATCAATTGTATCAAGCATATTTGTGCGTGTTGCCATAATTATTTCCTAGATTTTTACTTTCTATTGAGCGCTTTGTATCAGCTCTTTCCCCTCCCCCATAACCTTGTGACCCCTTGATAAATTATAAGTTATTATTATTTTCATAGCTTACACCAACCGCTGTCACCATTCCCCCATGTTTTCTGTTGTTCGTCACCCTCGAGGGTGTGTGCATGTGTGGTTATGTGTTCATCATTGCAATCGTTCCTCGTTCCTCCCCTTTTTTCCCCACCTGCCCCCTTCACTTCTGGTATCACTACTCCCATTCCTTTTCCTGGATTCCACATGTCATGAGCTCTTATCTCTTATCTTTACCTATGCAAATGCTCTAGTCTTGCCCACATTGAAAGGCAGTACTGGGGTCATGGCAGTGGGGGCGAGGAAGCTTCCAGGCCAGACGAATATGCATGTTTCATGAGGACATTTCTGTGGCCTGTTTGATTCATCCCTTCCTTGTGACCCTCTGTGAGGGGATGTCCCATTGTCTACAAATGGTTTTGGGGTCTCTGCTCTGCCTCCCTCATTCTCAACAGTATGATTTTTTTTGTTTGGTTGTTTTGGGTTTTCTGATACCTGTTACCCGGTCCAGTCGACATCTCAGACTGGTGTGCTTTTTCCACAGGGGCTTATTGCATCTCTGCTAGATGGCTGCCTATTTAACTTCAAGGCTTTATACCCCTAGATACCATATCTTTTGATAGCTGGACACCTTCCACTTTCTTCACTACATTTGCTTGTGCACCCATTTTGTCTTCAGTTATCATGCCAGGAGGATGAGCAACAAAGATTGCCAGTTTGTTAGAACAAAGTATTCTTGGGCTGAGGCATGGCATGAACAGAGGCCCAAAGTCTGTCCACTACCTCAGTGTATTGCCATATAATTATATGTACCTAGGCTAATACCTTTATTTTTATGAATTAATGTATTTACATATATATACGCACCTATGCTAATTTCTTCCTCACTGAAGCATACCGTGACAGAGTACAATGCTGTTGAAACACATCAAGGAGTTAGTCCAGTATGAACCCCCCCACAGTGGGACGAACCAAGAAGGTAACATAACAGATCATCAATGAGGCAAAGCCAAGCCACAAAGCCCCTGAAGAGCCACCAAATTAGACTTCAGGCTAAGAGTGGGCAGCTCCCAGAATTCCCCAAAATTAGTGGGGAGATTGTCATAAAGGTCAGCAGACAGACCTGGAATTATGATTTTTTTCTTTCTTTCTTTTCAATCTCTTGAGTTCTTTTTGTTTGGTTTATTTTATTGTTGGCTTGCCTACTTATATAAGATAGGCATGGCAGGCAAGACTTCTTCCACTGAAGCACATGCCTTTAAAAGATCGTTTTATTGGGTGGTCTTACAACTCTTATTATAATCCATACATCAATTGTGTCAGAAATATGTCTACTCATGTTGCCAGCATTCATTTCTAGATGCTATCTTTCTATTGAGCCCTTTCATCAGCTCCTCTTACCCCCTACCCTCATGATCCCTTGATAGATTATAAATTATTATTTTCATATCTCACACCAACCACTTTCTCCCTTCCCCCATGATTTCTGTTGTTCCTCACCCTTGAGGGGTGTGTGTGCTTATGTGTGGATCATTGCAATTGGTTTTTCCTTCCTCCTCTCCACCCTCCTTCCCCCCACCTTTTTGGTACCACTATTCCCATTCCTGTTCCTGGGGTAGTGGATGAACTTCAGTGCTCTGTTCATACCCTCCCTCAATACAAGAACACTTTCTTTCAAAGTGGCATTCTGTGATGCTCACCTTCCTGGTACCATCACTGAAGACAAAATGGGTGCATAAGCAAATTTCGTGAAGAAAGCTGATGGCGCCTGGAAATGAAAAGATATAGCATCTTGGATCTTAAAGACTTGACATTAAACAAGTGAACATCTAGCAGAGAACCAAAAAGCCAACTTGGAAAAAGCACACCAGCCTGTGCAATCATGACATGTCACCAGGACTGGGTATTAGGCATCAGAAGACCCATAAGAAACAAACAAACAAAAATATTTTGTTGAGAATGAGGTGATTTGGGCAGACAACCAAATCTCATCTGTAGACAATAGGACATCTCCCCACAGAGGGGTCACAAGAAAGGGTTGGGTCAACCAGGGTACAGTAAAGCACGGATCAAATACACAATATTCCTGTGGTTCCTTCAGCCTTCCTCACCCACCATTCATTATCATGACACTAGTGCTGCCTCACTCTTTGGACTAGACCAGAGCATGTGCACAGGTACAAATAATAAATAAGAGCTCACAACACACAGAATCCAGGAAAAGGAATGGGATAAGCGATACCAGAAGGGTAGTGCATGGTAGTTATACAATAATCAATTAGAAGAATGAAGGGGTGGAGTCTAGCCTGTCAATGAGTTCATAGTCACATGGCCGTCTAAGGATTCTGGGAACTCCGGTATTTATTCTCAGAGTTGGGAGACATTCTCTCTCTCTCTCTCTCTCTCTCTCTCTCTCTCTCTCTCTCTCTCTCTCTCTCTCTCTCTCTCTGCAACTCCCTGAAAGACTCTCTAGTGACAAGACACATGGATCTCTGCTGATGGCAGCAAGAGCCCTGGACCTTGAGGAGCTGCATAGAGAACCATGAAAGTGCTGAGATGCTTACGCTGCCACTGGATCCACAAGACTTCCCACTCACTGGCCTGATGTCATCCTGCATTCAGCATCATTGCATGTGTTTCATGAGTCTGAAGAGGACTTTATAAATTGTTGTCAGACATATGGGCTAATGTCTGACTTATGGGCTTGATCTGGACGTGACTTGGATGTTTTCTCAATATTTGACTGCTCTTATTTATAAAGATATTTCTTAAACACGTATGTGTGTCTATGAATTTGTTTCTCCAGTCAACTAGGATGAACACATTATGGTACAGAGAGTGGAGTACTAGAGAAACACAACATAAAGATGGAGCGTGGATGTTTGTTGGACCTCTCCCTCATGGTAGTATTTCTTCAGAAGTCAGATATATTCATTTGGTTTACTGGATTGTTTACTGGAAAGAATATGGGAAGTTACAGTTTTGATTATTTTGTTTGGTTGTAGTCTTGGGTTATTCCTGTGTAGAATGGTGAAAATGAATGTGATTAATGCATATTTTGAGCTCTGGGGGGTGTAATCACAGTTGGAATTACTCAGAGCTGCTTAGGGAAAATGGCCTCTGTGGGCATGGTCTTCTCCTGTGGATTCTGGGAACTCTGGTATTCCTCCTTGGAGGTGGGAGACACTGTCCTTCTCCTTCTCTCTTCTTTCTGCAACTCCCTGAGAGACTCTCTACTGACAAGACACATGGATGTATTGCTAATGGCAGCAAGAGCCTTGGACCTTGAGGAGCATGTGGAGACCTACACCAGCACTAAGATGCTTAAATTGCCACTGGATCCACAAAACTTCCCACCCACTCGCCTGTAATCATCCTGCTTTCAGCATCACTGCATATGTTTTATGACTCTGAAGAGGACTTTATAGATTGGTATCAGACATGTGGGCTAATATCTGACTTATGGACTTGATCTGATCTGGTCTAGGATGTTTTTCAATATTTAACTTCTCTTGTATATAAAGCTCTTTCTTAAACTCATATGAGTGTCTATGAATTTGTTTCTCTAGTCAACCTGCACTAACACATAGGGCAGCGGTTCTCAACCTGTGGGTCATGACACCTTTGAGGGTCAAACAACCTTTCACAGAGGTAAAGACCATTGAAAAACACATAAATATTTCATAATACATAATTACATATTGTTTTGTGATTAATAACTATATTTATGTTTATGTTCAATTTGTAATGATGAAAATTTATCCTGAATATCAGATATTTACATTATGATTCATAACAGTAGCAAAATTGCAGTTATCAAGTAGTAGCCAAAATAATTTTATGGTTGGGGGTCACCATGGCATGAACTGTCTTAAAATGTTGTGGCATTAGGAAGGTCCCGAACCACTGATATAGGGAAAATGGGGAGTGGTGGGGGTGGAAGGGGTAACCGATTGCAGTGATAGACACATAACCCACACACCCCTCCATTGGGAAGAACAACAGAAACCATGGGGGAAGACAGACAGTGGTCAGTGTGAGATAAGAAGATAATAATAATTTATAACCTATCAAGGGGTCATGGTGGGTGGGGGAAGAAAAGAGGAGCTGAAGCCAAGGGTTCAAGAGAAAGTAAATGTCTATTAAAGTATGATGGCAACATATGTACAAATATGCCTGAATACAAATATGCCTGCTGTAAGGATTATAACATGATTTTTAAGAGCACCCATTAAAATTATCTTTTACTAAAAATAAAAAATAAGATAGGCATGGGAAGAAAGACTGAGAAGAAAACAATAGGACCAATGGTCCCAGAGAGACTTAGGGGAGAAGGAGGCAGGGGAAGAGAGCAGTGAGCAAACAGCACCATAGACAGGGAACAACTAGGGAATTAAAATCAACAACAAGGAGAAAATAGAGATCCTGGGGTTGTTTGGCAACAGCAATCTAGCTGAGAGGAATTACTAAGAGTCAGAGGAAGGGTGAGCATGATGGTGGGCAGGAGGAAGGTACAAGGAAACAGAGGAATGATCTACAAAGCAAAGCTATGGATAGAGGGATACAAACAATTTTGATTTTGTCACTTTTTCCCCTATAGCTTAACCGTGGCCATGCTGTACAATGTATTTACAGACACATTTAGAAAAAGTTCAACACTTTTTACAAGGAAAATCTGTTACTATTTCCTGGCTTGCTTTTTTCTTTGTCTTTTTTTCAAGAAAGCTATAACCTCTAGGAATACAGGAGTTGCCTTGGTGATATAGTGGGTTATATGTTGGGCTGCTAACCTTAAGGTCAGCTGTTTGACTCCACCAGAAGGTCCAAAGGAGAAAAGGAAGAAGCCTCAGAAACCTCAGGGATCCACTTGACTGTGACCTCTAGGGAGACATCAATCAGGCAGACTCAGGGGTAGTGCATTGGATCTCTTCCTTTTTAGCATTTCTGTCATTCCCAGAAGAAAGATAAACACTTTGTTTGTAACCTCTTCTGCTTATTTACCTGTTCTGCTTATTTCAATTAGCATTACTATTGTTACTTGAGTATTGGTAGTCCTGGTATGTTGATGAGGCTGGAGACAGAGTATATGCATAAAAAAGAACATTATGTGGGATTGAAAGAACAAATACTTGTCAGTGAGACAGAACGTCTTATTAATGATGAAATTTCACTTACTTGTATGTTAAAGCTTAAATTTAGCACTCTGGAAAGGTAGTGTTTACTTGAAAATTCAGGAGCATTTTACTGGAGTACTGGATTTAGGTGGAAGTCTTTGAGGTACAGTGGAAAATTATAATGGCGAAGCTAGATTTTGTAAAGTGACAGTGACTTTGAAATATGTTCAAACAAAGTAAGATGAGATACACACACACACCATCATCAGTATGTAAATAACTAAGAAGCTTCATATCTAAATTACATTATAGCAGTACTTGCTGGGAGGATTTCACCAATTGATAGCTCTGGGGAAAGTGTAATTGCTTTAAATTACTTTAATTTATATTTGATAAATTCTCAATGGCAACTTAAATGTTTTGCCCAAATATTTTGAATTAAACATTGTTTCCCATTTTCATTCAGGGATACGTTTGACATTGAACAGAAGAAATAAAATGTAAATTCATTCCTACTGTACAGATATTCTATAAGTTCCAAATGAGTATATTAAATGACAAGAACTGAACGTGTAATTAGAAAGTAGGCTGGTTCTAATGCAACATACTAAAATATATCAAAATCTTCCAAAATAAAAATGTTCATATCTGTTATTCTTTGAAGGTCAAACAAAATGATACTTTCGTTTTACATAAGTCAAGAAGAGACTAATCAGTCAAACTAAATCATATCAACAGAAGACATTTTGGGGGCACTGAGTATTTCAAAATGAATAATGCAAGCCTTTATCTTGGATTCCCTTATTGGTACAAATGGATAATGGGTTCTGTTGATTCAAATCCATCCAGAGGTGCCTATGGCAACTTGGCTAAGTCAGCATTCTCAGTGGTTTGGCAGTTAAAATCTCGTAACCCCTCATGATGTGACTGATAATGTAGTCTACTCCATAAAGGGATCTGCTATGAGGAGATCAACCATTGTAAGAAGGTAGAGGATGCGACCCTTTGGTGAGGTCACAATCCACATGCAATTGAAAGGATGTTTTCTCATGATGCTGTGGAAAAGCTTGCTTTGCTTTGTGCTGGGTCTGGGTCCCATATTTGGCTCAATGACATTTGTTTTGGGGACTTAGCCAGTGGCTTGCCACCTTGGAGTCACCAGTGGCCTGCCATCTGACTAGCTAACCTTGGTCTCATTTGCCTCTGTAAGCCTGACCTTCTGACATTGGATTCATTTGCTTTTGTAGTTGCCAGTCTTCCTGTGACCTATGGCCGAACATCTGACTCATGGCCTTGGAGCCTCCCTGGACTTGCCTGATTCTACAACTGTGTGAGCCATTTTCATATATATATATATATATATATATATAATATATATATATAATTTCACTTGTGTGTGTCTAGAAAACCTGGTCTGAATGTTTTAAAAGAAAGGTGAAGGTCCTGGTGATCTACTTCTGAAAATATTTCATTAAAATTCATGTGGAACATAGTTCTGCTCTGGCAAACATGGCTGCTGTCAGTGAGAATCACGTCTAAAAGGAGTGGTTTGTGTTCATATTTACAGGAGCTCACATTCAAATAGAGGGGTGTAAAGTTCACTGTATAAATGTAATAAAGGAAGTGGATATTCATTACTCTGACTACAGAGATGTAGGAGTAAACAGTTTTTGTTAGAAGGGGGCTTGAGGGCAAAAGAATGGAAATAAATGAAACAACAGGGCTCTGTGCTTTCAGTTTATTCCTCAGACAATTTAATGCACAACTTTTTAAATTCTCATTGAATGAAGAGCTGAGATAAATAACCCCAGCATGATAAAATGGCAACAAAGAAGCACACCCAAACAAATAAGCCACTGTTATATGACAGTCTTGTACCAACAAAGACATGCTTAAAACTATTCAATATTATAATGGATCTTAAAATGTTAGGGCTCTCTAAAACTCAATTGCTTTGAAAAAAACACTTTTTGAGAAACATCACATTGCACATATAGAAAAAATAATTTCTTCTAGAGAAATTATATTATGTTTCACATTTTACCAAAAAAAGAGAGACAAATAAGTCAATAGAAAACTAGAAGATATTTGTAGAAAAACATTTATTTTACTCAAAGAGGCACAAAATATTTCCACAATAAACTCAATTAGAAAAGTTAAGCTATGCAGCTAGCAAAATGATTTTATCTTCTTATTAATAATATTAGACAGAATTAGTAAAACATAAGCAGAATATGGAAGCACCATGTTGCAACCTAACATTTTAGAAATGAAGAAAATTGGATTTTTCCTTGACAGGCAAAATAAGCCTAAAAATGGGATGAAATAATAAACATTACCCCAAAACAAAAATGGCTTTGATTTGTGAGGGCCATTGAAGGAAATCATATTTAAAGTAGATCACCAGACCTTTCTTCTGAGGCAGTTGAAAGGGTAGTACATTAAACAATGGCATGGCCAGAATGATCCAGGGATCAACCACAACAGTCAAGCAGACGTTCTAGGTCTGGCTTCGTAGGAGGAGCCTAACACTCAGATGCTATTGATAGCTCAACACAAGCAGAGTTCCTTTTGTTAGTGGTTCATGCATACCAAGAGCACTTCTTTTAATTCAGTTTCCTATAACCTGCCTACAAAAATAGGTTTTCACTGAGCTTATTATTTCAGCTACTCTCTATGGTCCAGTTGACCTCCCAGTGACCCCGCATCGACAACAATGAAACACTGGCCAGTCCAAGACCATTCCTATGGTCCACTGGGTGTCCACCACTTTGATCCAAGTGGTTTTCATGAGTTTGTATTTGGATGCAGATTAGCAGGCCTTTCCCCCTAGTCAGCCCTGCTCAGGAGCTCCTTTGAAACCTGATTAGCATCACAGCCACACCCAAGCCTCCAAGGACACACAAGTGGTAGATGCATTGGCAGGGACCTGTATGGAAGCTTCAAATTCTACCCCTAGATTACAAATGCTTTCATCAGGTCACTCTCAGGGGGTAATAGTTGCTGACAGTTACACTTTTAATTGTATGGTAATAAATTTTCACCCTGGATTTTGTTTATTTGTTTTTCATTATTTAGAAGCATTTCATGTTATCTGCAAGACTTTTACCAAGCAGTTGGACTGTGATAGAAAATACAGGAAAAGTATCATTCTTAAAAGAAGCCAGAGTACATGTGAGAGAGTCCACTTGTTTAACATTTGGACAGAAATCCACTAGATGGCAGATTGACAGCCCCCTCAAAGGGACCACATCCTCTCCTGATGCCCTTACATTAGCGAGAGGAGAGAAGAGAAAGCCTTCCGGTAGTAAAGAGGCACTTTACCTAGCAAAGTGTAATCATTGGACATAAAAGCTATTGATTCTTACTCTGATGCCTATCCCGGAAGTAGATGTTTGGAAAGTAAACATGTTAGAGCCTTGGAACTCTTTTCTCTCCCATTTCGACTTGTAGTCAAGATTTATTTCAAGCTCTGATGTACAAATAAAACCCGTGGGTCCTCTGAGGTCACAGAGAGAGCCAAAGCAGGAATGCAGCAGGAGCTTCCCCATCGCTGGGCCAGTTGAAGACTGAGCCATTTATAAAATTCTCCCAGCATTTGGCTTGGTCCTGAGCTAGGCCAGCTTACTGTGCAGTGTGACTCTGGACTCCTGTGAGACAGTATAATGTTTTTCTACACCCAGGGTACTGAACACAGTTTTCACTATAGAAATTGCTTTGCCTCGTGGAATTAGAAATATTCTCAGAAGCATAAGGTGGAATGAAAGTTTAGAAAGGAGAGTGTGTTTCTGCTGCTCATCCTTGCATGGCTGCTGCCATTTTTGGTGGGAGACACAAAAGTATGAATGTGGCCAGCAGTTGGCAGCTCTCCTTCTTAGCTTGCTTCACCTCTCCTCATTGTTGCTTCACCTCTCCTTATTCCGTGGTCTGTCATGAAGCCACAGCTATGCTCACTTTCCTTTGTTTTGACTAGATAGCAAAAGTTGGCAAGATATAATTAACATAGAAAATTAATATTTTAAATCATTGGATTGTATAAGGTCTAGAGAGGTGGCTTAGGGAGTCAAACATTTTTTTGCAACAAATGTAAAAATGTGCTTGACACAATGGATGTGTTTATGGATTGTGATAGTTGTACGAGCCCCCAATAAAATGATTAAAATGATTTTTCTTAATTAGACATATGTATAAGGAGCCCTGGTTGTGTAGTGGTCACATTGTAAGCCTGCAATTCGAAAACACCTCTGTGGAAGAATCAGGGGACTTACTACTCAGTCTAGGGAACGCATGGGGGGCAGCTCTACCGTGCTCTCAAGGGTCACTGTGAGTTGGCATTGGGGAGTCCAACATTTTAAGACTTCAGTACTAACCCAAAGATTGGTGGTTTAAATCCACCCAGAGGCATTTCCAAAGAAAAGCCTGGTGATCAATTCAAAAATAAAAAAATCTATCTTTGAAACTATTTGAAGCACAATCCAACCCTGACACACAGGATGCTGCCATGAGTCGGAATTCAGATTACTTGCAACAGAGTAGAAAATGGCCATTACTATTGGCAATTGAACTCCTCTAAAAACATGGGATGCTATTGGTTGGGACCCAATAATAGAGTTCACCTTCTACACGGAGATACTCAGAAGTAAACTTCGAAATGTCTCCACCTGTTCCATGCACTTATCAGCATGAGTTGCGAAAATATTTCTAGACTCTTCCGATTTTCTAATGCACAAACGTTGCACAAATCAAGTGGGTGGGTTAAATGAATACGCACACACCCATGCACATCTTCTTAGAATATTAAATACCAGAGGGTATATCATTTAACTGGCATGACTTGAGGATGAGGCAAGTAATGTAAATTTCAGAATAAAATCTATGTAAGCCAATAAATAGTGAGAGAGCTCATAATGTCCAACGATAATGAGAATGGATGTGGCCTAAGGCACTCATTCAATAAATAAAACAAACAGAAACAAAAACGCAGGGCTGGTTAAAGAATAAATAGCTCTTGGTAATATTCATGACATCTGACTTGAGACCTGTTTTGCTAATATATTTATATTTACAAGACTACTACTCTTATAGATAGTACAATTTGTCTATCATATTATTTGACAGAGAGGTGGTAGTTCCTTAATTTTTAAGCCTGCTTCTCCCTTACACTTGTACATTGTGCTTCGTCAGTCCTGAAGGGAATAAGATGCACACCACTGCTGAGCAAGATCTTGCATAATGGCTGCTACATGAAGACTCAGCGAAAATTTGCTATTGCTTAAAAATAATAATAACATTAACTTTTTTTATCAGGGACCATGTTTATCTGTACTCCCTGTCTTGGGAAGTGGTTATACATAGATTGGAATAATTTATTTTGTTTTTAATTTTGTGCCCAATGACATAACTTTCATGAATTTATCATTTATTAGCTTGAATATATGCTCATACAGTAAACAAAGTGTGGAACCCCCCGCCTGCAAAATAGTTAGCTACACCTATGAAATTTTGAGTTTTTAAGCATGGATGGGGCAGTAACAGTTATTTAACATTTTTATCAGGCTGTTCTTTAAACAATTATACCTAGCTCTCAAAAAAAAAAGATAAAACAAATTTGAGAAGAATGTATTTTGTATATAGTTCTCTAATTTTTCCAAATAGCATGCAAGCACTCAGAGAACTATAGCTATTTTTAAATAATAAGCAGTGTGCTACTAACTACAAGGTCAACCATTCAAACCCATCAGTTGCTTCAATGGAGAAAATTGAAGCTATCTGTTCCTGTAAACATATATAGCCTCAGAATCCTGATGAAAGATCACAAGGATTCCCAGTGATCTCAGTGGCAGTGGAATATAGTCCTGAGCACATTGTAAACACCCAATGAGCACTAGTTGAAAAAACCCAAACCAAACCCACTGCCATTCAGTCTTTCCTATTTCACAGCAACCCGGTAGGGCAGAATAGAATGGCTCTGTATGATTTTTGAGACTGTGAATCTTTATGAGAGGCGATATCATCTAGCTCTTGAAGTAGTTGGATCAAATTCAATGTGCGTTTTGTATTATACAAAAAAATGATAAAGCTTAGACTTTTAGCAGATTTATATCAACCTGTGGCTGGTTTCCTTTGCATCATGAGAGACTAGAGATGAGCTCCTTGGAGCCTGTGGCACTTTTTTTCTAGTCTGTGTGACTTGCTGCCAACCACACAGAGGCAACTTTAGGGTCTATAGGTTCTAAGATTAAAGGTGTTTTACCATATTTCCATTTCCTTTTGGTTTGCTGGAAATATTATGAAACATTTTTACACTACTGCTTTGGAAATTATTATGACCCTACTCCCTCCATTAGGATATCATTGCTGATGATTCCTGAGACATTCCTGTGACTGTAGAGGGATAAGTATGCACTAAAAACTGTTATTTAAGTTAATTCCTTTACATTTTCTCTTATCTGGATTTCCTTATTCATGGAGTTGATATGACTCACTCAAACCATTTGCCCGTGTCTTTTGAACCTGGAGCTGTTAAGGAAATTACTTTTGGGAATCACTTTCAGGTCATACAATAGTCTAGTAAGCAGCTTAAAAAAGGGCATTTAGGTTCTTTTAGAGCAGCGGTTCTCAACCTGTGGGTCACAACACCTTTGGGGGTCAAACGACCATCTCACAGGGGGTTCCCAATTCATAACAGTAGCAAAATGACAGTTCTGAAGTAGCAATGAAAATAATGTGATGGTTGGGGGTCACCACACCATGAGGAACTGTATTAAAGAGTCACGTCATTGGGAAGGTTGAGAACCACTGTTGTGGAGTATTATTGATGTGTCGGTTCCCTTAGTTTTGAGAACTAGGAACTGGAGGGTCTGATGTGAAGCTGTGTTTTAGGATATATGGCACATCCTTCATGTCTCTGTTTTTACACAACACTGACCCTGAAACCTGAATATGTTCTGTTTCTATCTCCTGAGAAATCAACTTATAAGCAAATAGTCAAGGGTGTAGTGGGTTAAACATTGGGCTGCTAGCCACAAGTCAGCAGTTCGAACCCACTAGTTGTTCTGTGGAATGAGATGATAATTTCTGCTCCCATAAAAAGCCTGGAAAGCCGTAGAGTTGCTATGAGACAGAAATGAGTCAATGGCAATGGATTGCATAGGAATGAAAATGCATAGAGTCACCATTGCAAAAGCAACAGCAACATCATCATCTCAAGATCTATTCTGAAGTGCATGATATCAGTAATAAGATAATGTCTATAATCCTAAAAGGAAGACTAGGTATAGGGCTACTATTTAAATTTGCATACGCACTACTAAAAGATAAAAAATTTAAAGATTGTTTTACTAAATTCTGAACTCAAAATGATCAAATATGAAATTAAGATGAATTAATAAATACTAGTTATTGGAATTTAAAAGTTAGAAACAAAGAAGAATGGTTGGTCATTGAAAAATGTGGCCTTGCTGATAGACAAGATATCTCAGGATAAAATTCTACATAACCAAGAATTTTTTCATTGTAGAAACCATTCTCAAATGGCACAAATAGTGACTGCAAATGTGGACTTCACTACATTGAATATACAGGTTGATATCAAGTCAGCTAAATCTATAGGAAGAGAAAATAGAAAATTTCCATATCATCAATCATGACAAGATAGTCCTACCGTGAAACACACCAACGAGTTCTCCTATGCAAGTTCGTGTTGAATCTGGAGAAAATGTAAAAGTAAGGAAAAATCTATGAGGGCCAAAGTATAAACTTGAGTGTGGCCCACTTGAACTTGGAGACCAACAAGAATAGATTTGATGTGGGGGGGATTTTGATAGGATTGTAAAATTCAGTTTTGAGTGATTGTTAACAGTAAATTCTGGTGATAAAACATGTGATTGCAGAAGCTGTATCTGAACTAAGAGGACAGCTACTGTCTCATTTATAAAGGATCCTGGCTAGAAGAACAGGAGGTTATGATTGAAGTACGATTTCTTGGTATAGGTCTTCCATTAATGTCTTTGTTACTCCCACCAAATGATTGTGCGGTTCTCTGAAAATAAGGTGCATAAACCCCTTTGAGAGAGGATTGGTCAATGTCAACCTTCCACTGGGCATGTAAGTGAGGTATCTCAGAAACAGGAAGCCAGAGAGTCTTATAATCATTAAGAGGTCTGTGAATTGGTGGCACTAGAGGCCATCTAACTGACACTGAAGCAGACAGGCAGGATTCCTGACCTGTGGAACAAGGCAGAAGCCAAGGGATCAGGTAGAGGATAGGTCAAGCCCAGAGAAGGGGTTTTGTGGAAAAGAAGGACTGTATCCTTAACATTTTGTTAGTTTCCCCAATAGATACCATAATTGTGAGTATTGCCGGTGAGTTCTGTGTAGCCATTGCAATGAATTATTAAATGCAACAGAGAATAGAGTGCAGTGGGTTGGATGATTGGTGACATAATAAAGAAGAACAGAGGGTCGAGGCATGTCTGACCTCTGTCTTGTGCAATTGGACTTGGGTTGTTATGGAGTTAGATTCGCCGTCTCCTTTGTGTAGCCAGAGAGGTCAGACATAGCCCCCACCCCCTTGCCATTTCACCAATGACGACGTTAAAGAAAAATTGGTACGTGAATTATGGTATTGACAACGACTATTGAAAATACGGTCTACCAGAAGAAACAAATCTGTCTTGTCAGAAGTATAGCCATCATTCTTTTTGGAAGCAAGGAAGCAAGAATGGATCCATGCTTATTGACTGGCTATATTTTCATGAGGGCCTACTACTTGGAGAAAGACATTATGCTGGTAAAATAAAAGGTGAGTGCAAAAGAGGAAGAACTTCAACAAGATGGATTGACAAAGTAGCCACAACAATAGGCTAACACAGTATGTCGGGAGGATGGCACAGAATCAGACAGTATATGACTGTGTTATACATAAGATCTTTATGAACCAGAACCAACATGAAGACACTTTATAGTTCTGGTGTCATAGTGGCTATAGTTGGGCTGCTAACCACGAAGCCAGCACTTTGAAACCACCAGCTGATTCAATAGAGGAAGACAAGATTTTTCTACTCCCGTATTTGTTGTTGTTAGATGCCATCAAGTCAGTTCTGACCCATAGCGACCCTCTGCACAGCATAATGAAACACTGCACAGTCCTGCCACCTTCACAATTTTCCCCGTGCCTGACCCCATTGTTGCGGTCACGGTGTCAGTCCAGCTCTTTCAAGGTATTCCTCTTTCTTGCTCCTCCTCCAATTTACCAGCATGACGTCTCCTTCCAGGGATCTCTCCTGACATGTCCA
This sequence comes from Tenrec ecaudatus, assembly GCF_050624435.1. Classification (NCBI taxonomy): domain Eukaryota; kingdom Metazoa; phylum Chordata; class Mammalia; order Afrosoricida; family Tenrecidae; genus Tenrec; species Tenrec ecaudatus. The sequence goes on from NC_134536.1 coordinate 97,028,867, forward strand.
AAGGATGAAGGACAGAGTCTCACCATCCTTGCCTCTAAGGGACGCTCTGGGTGTACTTCTTCCAAAGCATGTTAGTTTCTCCATTTAGCAGCTCATTGGGTTTTCTCTGTTCTTCCCCAGCACCACAATAAAAATACACGGATTCTCCGTCAGTCGTTTCATTCAGTGTCCTACTTTGACATGTCTATGAGGCAGTGGAAAATGCCATGGCTTGGGTATTAGTCCTCAAAGTAGCATCATTGATTTTCAATAGTCTAAAGAGGTCTTGAGCAGCAGATTTAAATAATGAAACTTTTCTTTTGATCTCTTTGCTACTTCCATGAGCATTGTGTGTGGATCCAAGCAAGACAATATGTAGTCTCCATTTATCATGATGTTACCTATTGATTCAGTTGTGAGGATTTTGATCTCCTTCTCATTGAGCTATAATCCACTGAAGGTTACAAACCTTAATGTTCATCAACAAGTACTTTAATTGTTCCTCACTTTCAGCAAGCAAGGTTGAGCCATCTGCTTGTCTCAGGTTGTTAATAAGCCTTCCTATAATATGATGCCATATTGTTCTTCAGACAATCTTGGTTATCTGATTATCTGCACAACATACAGATTGAATAATTATGGTGTGAGGATACGACCCTGGCACATACAATTCCTGATTTTAAACCATGCAGTATGCCTTCGTTCTGTTTGCATAACTTCCTCTTGTTCCTTGTACACGTTCCACATAAGCACAAAGAAACGTTCTGGAATTTTCTCTCTTCTTTATGTTATCCATAGTTTGTTATGATCTACACATTGAATGCCCTAGCATCATCAATAAAGCACAAGGAACCATCTTTCTGGTATTCTCTTTCAGCCACGATCCAGCTGACATCAGCAATAGTATCTCTTGTTCCACATCCTCTTCTGAATCCAGCCTGAACCTCTGGCATCTCCCTGGCAATTTATTGCTGCCACTATTGTTGGATGATCTTTAGCACTTATAAACTCAGAAATCCACAAGGTCAGTTTTACTCTGTCCTATAGAACCATTATGAATTAGAATGGACTCATGGCAGATTTTTGAATAGCAAACACACCACAGAAGACTACCCTGTGTGGACTCTGGAAATAACCTAGTTTATTATCCCTTCTTCAGAGTGCTTTCTCAATGTTTGGTTGTATGCTGCCTAATCCAATGGAATCTACTCACAATAAATATATTACACTAATTCCTAGTGTTTCTATGCATATTTAACATTTAACATGAAAGATTAATCATTCAATTATTCTTAATCTTTAAAGAACAGAATAAAGTTGATGTCTTTACTGAACTTTTAGCCTACATTTTGTAGATGCTGAATATTTATTCATTTAAGTTTTCTCCTGTTTTGACATTTTTAAGTATACACACATATATGTAAACATATATATGTCTATATCAATGGTACACACACAGAGACACACATGTAAAAGAGGCCATCAAAAAGTTTGTGACAAAATGGTATTAAAAATAATGGAATTTGTGTTAAGGGAGTACTTGAGTTGAGGTCCAATGTCCATCTGCAACCTGACATTCTGTGATGCTTACCTTCCCGACATGATTGCTGAAGACAAAATGGGTGCATAAGCAAATATAGTGACGAAAGCTGATGGTGCCCCACTATTAAAAGATATAGTTTCTGGGGTCTTAGAGGCTTGAAGATAAACAAGCGGCCATCTAGCTCAGAAGCAACAAAGCCCACATGGAAGAAACGTACCAGCCTCTGTGATCATGAGTTTCGAAGGGATCAGGTAGCAGGCATCTAAGACCCAGAATAAAAATATACCCAAAGTGAATGGGGGTTTTCTATGATGAAATGACAAAATAGTTCAGCTCTTAGTTCAATGCCCTGAATTGGAGAAGTTGTTTTTTACTCAATCCTAAAATAAAATATAATGAATAAAAAAATAATAAATTGAAATAAGACCCATAGTATTTAAGCATTCAGAAACAATATGGTATAAAGCACACCCATATCATTCATGTCATCTATTAAATAAAAGACTTTACACTGTGACTTTTTCAATATGCATTAAAATTTGGTGTCAAGACAGTGTATCATTCGCAATTATTAAAAAGGAGGGGAAAATCCACACTAAAACTTAATACCTTTTACTGCATACTAGAGATGATAAATACAAAAGCTATTTTTCTGACACAAGTCACAGTATCTGTAAACATAAAGAATCATTAGTAGTTGTCGATGTGAATTTACTTTATTCTTCACTTTTGATCTTGTCCAAGACCTACAAAAGGAATGACTGATTTTTTTGGTCATGGTGCTAGTTTTTTGCATCCACTCTGGGTGTAGAAAATGAGAGGGACAGTTTCATTTCTTGTTGACTAAAGCCACAATGAACTCGGTAAATATGTCCCGGGTTCAAGGGCTGTCATAGAATGACTAATAGTGTGCTTGTGACGGACGTTTCTATTACTAGAGGCACTCGCTCACTTCAGGAAAGTAATTGTTCTATTCAAGATGTTTCTAAGTTCTCTTTAGATTTTCCACCTTTGTGATAACATGGTGCTTTGGGGCAATTTTAGGTTAGTTTTTAAAATGTTAACTCTCAAAAAGGAGTTGTCAGTTCATGGACCCTGAGTTATGTGTTGAATTACTTTTTGCTTAAAATTTAAAATGCATGTATCCCCTGAATACCAGCGATCCTAGAATTATTTCTCAAAAGAATACATTTCTGTTCAAATTAATATGCATCTAAATTGTTTATTAGAAGTTATAATACTTTGGAACCATTACTGTGCACAGTCACATCAAATGAAATATAATCGTATGACACACATTCTGGTTTATTTATACTTTGTTTACTTATTTTACATTTACTGTCATCATAAAAAGTATAGACTATCTGAAACTGTGTTCTTAAATATTTTTTCCATTTTCCAATATCTTTAATTCTTTTCCATTGTAAGAATTACACAAATATATAAAAGAACTAGAAAGTAGAAAAAGCAGCAAAATATCAAAAGTGTAAAGTCCCACAGTACAGAGATACACACCATAAATTTTTTTTCACACTCTTCTAATAGTCTAACTGTTAAAAGAATAGTTTAGACTTGTTTTACGAACTTTAAGCAAGGATTAATTGTTGAGACTTGTTTCACAAACTGTGATCCCATATGGGTAAAATTCTTTATTAAGCAGTTTGCAAATTATTCTTTCTTTAAATTTTTTGACGTGACTGACTCTTAAACAATTTTCTAGTCTGCCTTAAACCAGAGGGAGAGAGTGAGGCCGAGGAGCAAGGACATAAAACACCAGAGGTGTGCGTGTGAGCTAAGGACACTAACAGAGTCACAGAAAACCCGTAAACCCAAACGTTCTGACTCCTGGAGCTGCTCCTCTGTATTTGTTTCCATATCTACCTACATCCTTCCAATTAACCCAATTAAAATCGAAGCTAAACAAAACAAATTTTTCTGTGATGGTGGTGAAAAGATGCTAGAATGACCCAAATAGTTTCCATCTTCTCTTATTCAGTCTGTGTGTAATATCATTCTCTTGAGTGTGAGTAGGTTTTGTAACTTGCTTTTAACAAATGCATTATGGTACAAGTATCACGATCTTGATTATATTATATAGAACTATAACAACTGTCTTGCTAGGAGAATCTATCCCTTGGTGTTGTTACTGTTAAGTACTGCACAGTCAGTTCCGACTCATACCTACTCTGTATAAACAGAGGAGAACACTCTTTCCTGTGCCTTCATCACAATGGCTTCTTGTGCCCATTGTTACAGCCACACCATCAATTTGTCTCACAAAAGGACTTCCTTTTTTGATGATGCGATGCTAGGTAATGATGTCTTTCTCAGGAATTGGTCTCTCCTGATAACATGTCCAAAGTACATGAGATGAAGCCTCTTCAGTAGCCAGCATTTTCACTATCTGTATTCTAAGACAGCTTGTTGGTCCTTCTGGAAGTCTGTAGTACTTTCAGTATGCATATATCAACAAGATAAATCATATATCAATTCCTATCCAAACATCTTATTCATTTTACAGCATCCACATACATATGAGGGGGTTGAAAATCTCATGCTTGGACCAATATACCTTCACCTCAGAGTGACAGCTTTGTCCTTTAATACTGTAAAGAGATATTTTTGATTTCTTGATGAGTTATTCTATGGACATTGAATGAAAGCCCAAGTGAAATGTAATGTTTGAAAACTTCAACTGTTTTCTCCCTTTGTCACAGACTGTTAATGAATCATCCTCCACTTGTGATGATGCGCTCTTCTTAAGACAACTCAGTTTCTCAGATGATTTGACTCAGTGAACAGACTGAATGCAGATAGTGAACGGTTGCTAACCCAATGCACACTTGTCTGTTTTCCAATGAGAGTATTCCTTTGCTCTGCTTGAAAGAATGCTTTCAACAGAGAGGTCCTGCATTAGCCTAATTAAATGTTCTAGAACATACATGATTTGCAATGTTAGACGTAATTGATTATGATACACAGAGTCAATGCCTTTGAATAATCAGTGAAACACAAGTATCTATTTTTTCATATTCTCCACTTTTAAAATAGATTTACTGACATTGGCAATGACATCCCCCATTCTACATCTCATTCATATCTCGCTTGAATTTCTGGCAGTTCATTGTTGATGTACTGCTGCAATGATTTTTTAATTATCTTCAGCAAGGACTTACTTACGTGTGATAGTAATTATATTGGCCAAAGACACTCACATTCTATAGTGTATCACCTTTCTTTGGAATGGGTACAGTAGAAATTCTTTCTGTTTGTTGGCCTGTCAGGCAAACTGACAGGTGCATGAATGCCTCGAGGGCTGTATCAATCTGTGGGGCTATTCCAGTTGGCGGTCTGTCAGTTCCTGGGCTCTTTTCTTCACATATGCCTCAGTGCAGCTTGAACTTCTTTCAGTACCATCAGTTAATGATCATGTGCTTCCTCTTAAATTGATTAAAAGTCAGTTGATCATTTTTTGTAAATGACTGTCTTTCCATATTCTTTTGAGAATCCCTGTATATAATTCAATATTTTTCAGCCCAAGACTTTTTTTTTCTGTTAGCTTGGGAAATACTGAGATAGTCTCCACTCTTGGTGAGCTAATTCCAAGTCTGCACATCTCATGATAATGTGGTCATTTGGGTTCTGGGGTTACTCTTTGTAAATTCTTGTTCAGTTTTTTCCTTCATCACCTCTCCCATTCACTAGCTTTTCTACATTCAAGAGAAAGTTTCAGAGGCTCTTTTGACATCCATTTCAGTCATTCATTTCTTTTTAGCACCGCAGGAACCACTTATTTGAGTGCACCGAGTGCTCGAGACGATAGTGAAAACTTTCCCTGTCCCCCAGTGTGGTGGTGGTTGTTAGGTCCTGCCAATTTAGTTATCGCTCGTGGAGAGCCCTCACACAATCAGAATGCGACACTGCCCAACGCGACCCAGCACCCGCCGTCCTTGCTACTGGACTCATTCCATTTCGCTGAGTGTTGTCCTCTTTTGTCCTGACTTTACCCAGCATTCCATCGTTCTCCCGGGAAAGTCCTCCCCTGTGATTCATGTCGGAAGCACCTCACATGCAGGACCTCACCCTTTCTGTGTCCAAGGAGTATTCTGAGTGTGCTTCTTCCACGACCCTTCATTCTGACTCAGAGTGACCCTCTGCATAGAATAGAATGCCCTTATAGCTTCTGAGACTGTAACTCTTCATGGGAGTAGAAAGACTTATCTTCTCCCCTCTGATTTACTGCTAATTTCAAACTTCTGATCGTGCACTTAGCAACCCCCTAGACCTCTAGGATTCCTCATCTCTCCCATAGCAAATGGTATGGTCAGTATTCTTTGGCAACACCATGATTCAAATGCATACATTTTTCTTTGTTCTTACTTAGTCATTATTTTTGCATTCATGTGAGCAATTTAGGTTGGGATCAGGTGTACCTTAGTCCACAATGTAACATATTTCTTTTTTAACCCTTTGAAAAGGAGTTTAGCAGCAGATTTGTTCAAACCAATACATGGTTTGGTTTGGGTTGTTGTAGGGGGCGTAGTAGGGAGAGGGGTGGTGGTGTTTCTTTCAGCATATATACATAACACAATGCATGATTTGATTTCTTTTCTTTTTTGGGAATTTTTAAACAGTTTTATTGGCATATGAACCATGTATAATACATTCAATGTTTAATTGTATTAAAGAGCTGTGTGTGCATCACCCTTTCATTTTTAGAACATTTTCTTCATTCTTCTATCCACTATTATTAGCTCCCTGTTTCCCCCAACTTCCTATGCCGTAACCCTAAGAAACCATTGATCTAGTTGTTGTCTCTATAGATTTATCTATTCTGAGTTTCATAAAAGAAAAAAAAAACATTCAAGTTAAAAAAAGAAAGATGAAATAACAGCAAGAAACTATCACAGATTAAATCACAGGAACACCTCAACCAAAAGATATAATAATGTAATAAAAATAAAACAAGCTGAAAATGGTTTAAAAGGAAAAGCAAATGATAGGATGTGAAACTTTACCCTAATGGCATCTATATTTGCCCACACTTTGATGCACTCTAGCTGGGGACAAGACTACTCATATCTTTGGTCAATGGGCCTAGGGAATATAATAGAAACTTCACCCAATTGAGGGTTCTTTAAATGGAAGTTTCGTTTCTCACTATCATTCATCATCTTGTGCAAAGTGGACACTCAGAATTTAAGTTCTGGTACCATCTCCCCTCTGATCTTGGATTTTATTGTTAATTTTCGATCACACTGGTGGATAGGGTCCTTTTGTATAGACTTAGCTGGTACCTCAATTAGATGGTTTTAAAGCAAGTCTTGGAGACCCCTGATGCTATTCTTTATGATAGCCAGGAACCATCTGCTTCCTTCACCTCCCTTTGCTATAACACCCTTACCTTGACTGATCTCTTCATGAAGGCAAGCTCTACATAGGGGCCATGTCATAAGAACTAGTTATTCTGAGTTTAGGTTTATGATTAAATAGGAGCTCAAAATCCATTCACATATCATTTTATTGGGGAAATATTATAAATAACCCCCATGGACCTTATGGCAATTCTGTGCACATTTACTTTATGGAAATTCTATGAATAGTATCATTAATCTAGCCAATAATGTAGAATTTATATTATTATTGAAAAAAGGAAAGGACAGCTTTTAAATTAAACATATGGACTGTTAACTTGTACAAATTACAAGTGATTGGACATATTTTATGCAAACAACAAAGGTTAGAGGTAGGAAAAACTTTCAGTAATACTCATTCACTAAGACAGAACTATGTCTACTGGACTAAGACATCATAAAAAAGCAAAGAGAGTATAAAATAACAAATATATAGTAATCCCAGGGAGAAAGATGGGGCTTTCTACTTCCTTAGAACTAGAGCTGCAGCCTCAGAAGCTCCCAGGGGCAGTTCTATGTTGTCTTCTAGTCAGCATAGATTCAATGGCAATGACTTTGAGATGGTAGTCCTAACATACCAATTACTGGACATCTTCAACAGGAGATATAATAATTAATAGGTGTCGGTAGCTGTTTCTTATTATGAGTAATGCAACATCAGCAGATGAAGGTGTTGAACAATTTGCTACATCCATGTCATTAAGGTCATCTCTAATTTGAGTTGACAACTCTTCCCCAGTTGTGTTTTCAGTACCTGGCAACTTAGGGTTGATTACTGAGGTTGAACTTGAGCTCATGTTATAGCATCATATCAGACAATATTCCCTTGTGTTTTATAAAATGTTCAATGATTAATCCCTCAGAAGTGGATCCCCTGCTCCTTCAACCTTGTCTGTTTAGCATCTGGAAGGTCCAATGAAACCTACTGACCATGATGACCCTGCTGATATTTGAAACACCAATGGCATAGTGTTCAGCGTGATAGCATCACACACCCAGCAGAGTAGGAGAAACTGACAAACGAGTGGTGAATATGAAGATTAACTGTTCCATCTCTAAACAATGATATGGACTCTAGATCAGGACATCAGTCCTTAGAAGGCTATGGATATTGCTGATAGTTTTACAATGTTGACTTCCTAGCCAGGAACATGGTATATTCTTTCATGATATGTTCTCTTTTGGTTTCTTATAGTAATAGTTGTAGTTTCTTTGTAAAAGTATTTGCTTTTCTGGTTACATTTATTCTGAACTACTACTTTTATTTTTAGTGGCTATTGTAAATTATATAGTTTTCTTGATAGCCTTTGCAGAGCATGCTTTCTCAGGGTAAAGGAATCCAACTGATTTTTTTATATTTATCTTGTTCTCTGCCACTTTGTTGAATCTTTCAGTAATTTTCTTATTGAATCTTTGAGGTTTTCTATGTATAGGTTTATAGCATCTGCAAGTAGAAAGAGTCATACTTAGTTGCCAATTTAGATGCCTTTAATATTCCTTTCTGGTCTTATTTCCTCTTTGATTTCCAGTACAATATTGAATAGGAATGGTGATTTAGGATATTTTTGTGTGATTCCCATTTATAAGGGAAATACATTCAGCTTATTTCCACTGAGTGTAATGCTGGCCGACATTTGTGCATTTGTTCCCTTTATTATGCTGTAAAATATATTTTCCTTATTTTCTGTTTTACTGAGTGCTTATATTAGGAATGAATGCTGGATTTTGTTAAATATCTTTGTATCGATGGATATACTCATGTAATCCTTTTCCTTGGCTTTATTTATGTAGTGAATTAAAATGATTATTTCTCTCATTTGAATCATCCTTGTTTGCCTGGTATGAATCCCACGTGGTCATGGCTGACTATCATTTTTTGTTATATTGTTGGATTTATTGTCTAGGATTTTGTTCATAATGTTTGCATCTATCTTCATGAGGGATATTTGTCTGTAATTTTCCTTTTTAGTGATGTCTTTGACTGGATTTGGTGCCAGAGTGGTGCTTACTTCACAAAATGAATTCAGGTGTTTCCTATCCTATCTTATCCGCTGGAAGAACTTGAGTAGAACTGAGGCCAGCTGTTATCGGAGCGCTTGGCTAAGTTCACCAGTGAAGCCATTGAGACCCAGAGATTTCTTCCCTCTTGGGTTCAGTTTCTTCTCTTGCTGCGGATCTGTTCAGATTTTCCACTTCAGTCCGTGTTGGTTCAGGAAGGTAATGTGTTTCTAGGGTTTTGTCCATTTTTTCTTCGTTTACAACTTATTACAGGACAATCTTTTGTTACTATCTTGATATCATTCTGTTATCTTTTTTATTGCAGTTGATGTTATTATGATGTCACCCATTGAATTTCTTATTCATGTTATTTGCATCTTCTTTTCATTTTGTTAGATTTGCCACTGATTTGTGGATTTTGTTAATCTTAAAAAAATCAATTTCTTGTTTTGCTGATTCTATTTTTCTGTAGTTTCATTTACTTATTTTCTAGTATTATTTCTTTTCTTCTAATGACAGATTAATTTTCCTCTTCTTTTTTCTAATTGTTGGAGATGTTAGGTTAATTTTGGTTCCTTCTTTTTGATTTGTAATTTCATAGCTAGAAATTGTCCTCTGAGCACTGGTGTTGCTATGTTTCAATCATTTAGGCATGTATGTTTTCAGTTTTATTAGGTTCTTGGTATTTTTCCAATTATGCGATAGTTCTTAATAACAGTGCTATTTAATCTATGTATTCAGGTACCCATTTGACCTTACTAATGTTGATTTGTACTTTTATAGCATTATAATCTGAGATAATAATTGTTAATATTTTGATATTTTATCATTTATTGATACTGGCATTATGGCCCAAGCTATGGCCTATTTTAGGTAATATCCCATGTGAGCTGGCAAATAATTTATATTCTGTTGTTGCTCAGGGAAATGCTCTGTGTATGTGTATGAGGTGAGTCTACTTATGTTCTTTAGTTCTTCTGAATCTTTTCTAGTTGTTCTATTCTTCATCAAAGGGATGTTTAAAATATGACTATTATATTGATAATGAAATGTTCTGTTAGGAGTCAGAAAACAGATGGTGGAATGGAGAAAAGGGGAGAGAGATGGGTAAAAGTGGGGAATGTGGCAAGGGTGGGAGAGAAGACTAGAGAGAATATAGTAAAACTAATAATAATAAATGGCTGACAAGACTGACAAATTTGTATAAATAATGGGAAATATATTTTAAGAGGGATAGTCAGAATGATTAAAATTCTTGGAAATGTACTTCACGAGGAAAATCAGAGAGAGCAGAAAGAGATAATGGTAGATGTGCAGGGAGCTGAAGGGACAAAAGGTAGATGTGACTTGGGTCTGAGTGCTGAAGTTTGGTTGCTATGGCAGCATGCATTTGAGTGCACTCATAGGAGTGGGGGAAGTCCTTGTTGGGGTGGATGTGCTGAGTTCTACAGGCCTGACTGTTTTTGCCTGGGAGAAATGTGGATTCTTGGGAGGATGGGTCCCACCTAATGGGAATACCAGAAGAGGAAATGAGAAAGAACTAGGAAAAAAAAATAGGAGTATTATAATAAAATAAAACTACAAAATCTGAATGAAATAAAGTAAAGAGGAGTTGAGGCACTAGGGGTGAGGGTGGGAGAGGGAGCCCTGGAGAAAGTGGCCGAGTTTAGCTGGGGTACATGGAGAATGCTTGCACCAAGCTGTCCATGTGCTCTTCTGTGCATTCACAGCCCCCAGAGGCCATCCGAGGAGGAAGGTGGACTGTGTTGTCTTCGGGGTCAGGAGAACTCAGCTGTGCCAGTGAGCAGCAGCGCTCAGAGAAGCGTGAAGAGGAGTCTTTCAGAGGCATTACTGTTCCCCCACTTGGAGAAAGTTGGGTCTACTTAGCTTTTAAGTTGATTTTCTCATGGCCAGGAAGTGCAGGCTAAGCCTTCCAGAGGAGCTTTCCTGGTAGTTCATAAGGTGATCTTTTCAGGCTTGTGCTCTGGCAGCCATATTGTTATATCTGAGCTTAATTTTACTCCTTCCCTTTTGTAGTTAACTTATAATTTTTCCTGAGTTGGTCTAAGGGTTATTTCCTTATATTTGGTTTCAGAGTTTAATGATGATATTTCTTGGCTATTTTCTTTTGGGGTGTATTCTATTTGAGGTCCATTGGGCATTTTTAATGCATAAATTTTAGTGTTTCAAGATGTTAAGAAATTTTCCTTGAACAATTCTTATAAAAGTTCAAGGTGATCATGTCACATTAATGCAGGTGGCAATTCGCCCATCTGTCTCATTTCTGACCACCTTAATTCAGTTTTGTTAGCCTATATTCAATCTACTCCTCTACTCTTTCTTTGGAAGTTTGGAACTCTAGAATTATCATTTTTAACTGGATCATTTGTGACTGTGTGCCTTTGTTGGGGAAGATCTGTATATCATAGTTCACTATCTTGGTGGAAATTTAACAAAAGTCAGTTTTTGTTCAACAATTTCATAAACCTTTTAATTTATGTTATTTATTACAACCCTTACAATATAGCATCACCTATCCCACTTCCTCTCTGTGGTAGTAAAATTTTATGTCAACTTGAATCTGTATGAATGTGTAGGGGTGTAGTGTAAAAGTTTAATCAGGTCACAGTCTGATGATGCCTCCTGGGAGGTGTGACCTTCACATAAGGGAGAATGCTGGGTCCCCTTCTCTCTCTTTGTCCTTTTGGTTTCCTCGTTTGCTAGGACTCTACCTGCCTCCAGTGCTGGCTACATGTGGGCCACCCAATCCTGAGAGCTGTTGGTGCCCTGCCAGACTTCCACTGACTACATCCACGTGATGCCCACTGGCCTGGGATCTGTTTGCATCCTGCTTGACCTTTCGGTGTTATTTGCCTGCAACACATGAGTCTGAAGAAGGTTTCTGCTTGTGTTGAACTTCTATAAAATGACATTTTGATATACAGCTTTTTCTTACATATAGATGGGTGCCACTTGCTTTGTTTTTCTAGACAACCTAGCCTAATGTACTTTCGGCTTTCCATTTCCTAACTCTTCCTGCCCTTTAAAAAAAAAAACAACTTTGAACTTGGGAACATGCTCTCGTTTTGATCCCTGGTGGTTTATTAATGCCAGGAGAGCATGCCTCTCCTGTGCTCTTGTTCCCCTAGCATGAGGCTGAACAGTCAGCCAGAGAAGGAAATTCAACTCCAGGCTTTAAAGTGACTAGGGGCCATCTACCCAGGAAGCCCAGTCAGTTTCTAGGATATTTAGTTTGTTACATATTTTTCTTTTATTCTATCTAGGATTAAATAAATGTCTACTGTGACTCCTTTCACAGTGGCTCTTAGTGGTAGCTGTGCACTATTTAGTTCTTTTTATCTCAGGGTCATGGTCGGTTAGACTAATTGTTTTTATGTGTCCTCAATTTTCTTCACTGCTCTTTGCTCCAAACTAGGGCTCTCTTTCTTCTTTATTTCCAATATTTGCATCTCAATCCTCATTAATGTTCACTGAAACTTCCTTGTATATTTCAACAATTTATGACTGCAGAATGAGTAATAATTCTTAACTCATATCTTTTGCAAAGTTGTAATATTTTTAACAGTATGTTTACATCTGTCAACCTATCAATTAATGTATCTGTCTCTATTTTTGATACAATATGGTAGAATTACAGTACTGGAAACATATGTGGAAAGTAATATTAGATTGGCAGCGAGACTACTGTTAGTTTATGCTTAAAGCTTTTTTTTAACATTGATGAAGTAGTGAAATTTGTTCATATTTGTTTTTCTCTTTGGATTTTTGTTTTGATACACAAGCCTTTTCCTCTTGTAAATTTTTATTTATAGAGGGACTATTTTCTGTAAGTGTCCTCTTCTGATAACATAATATATGCAATCTTGATTATCAAGCCAGGAATAAATATACTTCCATCAAAGAATTGATCTTGTTGACTTACATTTATTTCCTGAGAAAATTCATATTATTTGCTGATTAAATATTTAATCTGTGAGTGTATATTAGTTTTAAAGGACCACAATATTTAAACTTAAAATATACCACAAGTAAAAATTATGTTTATATTTTTATTGTTAAATTTATTTAATCTATATACAAAGTCCATTTAAAATTAAACTCTAAGGGAATTACCTGTTTAAGAAATTCAGTCACCCATCCATAGAGAGAATTAACTTATATTGTTTTTCCTTTTTCCTCTCCATATTAGTAAAAAATTTAATTGTTTTTATTCATTAAAAAGAAGTTATTAAAGAATTCTTAACCTGAAGTCAATGAATGCATTCTCTTATTTTCATCCCTTCTTATCAATATGTTACTTGGTAGTGTTACCTGTGAGGAAAATCTCTGCTCATGTTACTTCATATGGGTAACATTGAACTATATTTCCTTTATATGCATATCAACCTTGTAATCAATTAACTTATCCAAACATAAAACAAACTCACTGCCTTTGAATCAATTCTAACTCAGAGGACAAAGTAGAACTACTCCTATGAGTTTCTGAGACAGAAAGTCTTATCTTTTCCCCAAATTATAAAAATGAGCAATTTATTTGTCCATGTTTCAGTACATTTAATTCTGTAAATACTGCACAGCTCAATAGCCATGTCTCTGCCAGTACCTCCTTAAGTAATCTTTGACATATGAATATATGCTTTTCTGCATTATCTTATAAAATCTAAGAGCACCCAAAGTGCATTTGAGATACTGCCTGGGGTCATATACCCATGTGGGATATTCAAATATTTGTTGAATATTTTGGGTCAGCATAAAAACATTGTAATGAAGAAAATAATCCTTCTACAAGCTTTATGTAGTGGACAATGTTTATCAGGTGACTTTAAAAAGTTCGTGGAAAAGTAGCATTAGAAGATATTAGAATTAAACACTGCATGGTCCTATGCCATCCTCACAATAGTTTCTATGCATGAGAATGTTGTTGAAGTCACTGTGTCAATTCATCTCATTCAGAGCTTTCCTCTGTTCCAGTGCCCCTCGACTTTACCCAGCATGATGTCCCTCTGCAAGGATTGTTGTCTCCTGGCGATATGGTCAAAGTCTTACCATCTGTGAGAGTTAGGTTTATTGTGCCAACCTGGCCAATAGGAACATGTGGGATTAATCAGATCACAGTTTGATTAGCTGATTAGGGGGCAAAGAGATAAATAGCTCTGTAAGGCCCAGCCCCAACCCAACCCGCCCCTCTTCTTCCTCTGTGGAGGTGAACAAGCAAGCTACTTCTTTAGCTCGTTCTCTGAAAGACTGTGCTGTCTGCTTCCTTTACCTTGGACCCGGCAGTCCACGTGAGTTGAAAGACTTTTAATATATTACCTGTTCCACAGAAGTGAGTTGAACTGAACCCTCTGAACTTCTGTGTGGGCTAATTAGCTGTTATATTCCTTCTTGTATGAACCTGTATATAAGTATATATGCACATACGTGCCGTGGTTTCGTTTCTCTAGAGAACCCTGCCTAACACACCATCCTGGCCTCAAAGGAGCACTGTGGCCATACTTCTTCCAAGACAAACTTATTTGTTCTTTTGGTAGTCCATGTTACTTTGAATATTCTTCTCTAGAACCACAATTTAAATCAATCATTTCTTCTGTGTCTGTCTAATTCAGTGTCCAACTTTTACATGCATATAAATCAATTGAAATTACCATGGATTGGGTCAGTCACACCAGTATCCTCAAAGTTACACCCTTGGCTTTTCAACACTCTAAAGAGGTCTTGTGTGTGTTTGTGTGGGTATGGGGTGGGGGGTGAAGGGGTTGGGGGAGAGGTGAGGGAATGGAGGGAGGGGAAAAAAGAGCTAATCCCAAGGGCTCAATGGAAAATAAATGTCTAGAAAAGAACAATGGAATATATGTACCAAAATGTCAGATACAATTGATGTATGGCTTGTAACAAGAGTTGTAAGAGATCCCAATTAAAAACAAAAAGAGGTCTTGTGAAGCAGTTTTACCTAATTCAATGTGTGTTTTGATCTCTTGATTGCTGTTTTTGTGAAAATTGATTGTGGATTCAAGGAAACTAAAATCTTTGACAGCTTCAATCTTTCCTCCATTTATTATAATATTACCTACAGGCAGTACAATGTTATAATAAGCTGGTTATTTTAAATGAAGTGAAATGTTCATTCTATATTTCAAAAAATAAAAGAGATCACAATGTCCCTTAACAGCAGCATTTGCAATTTAGCACCAAGTCTGTCCTGGGTGTCATATTGAATATGAGGTGCCAAACGGACTTTCCGCTTCTATCTTTAGGGGCTTTTCCCTTCAATAAAACAAAACTCTACCATGTATCTGTCAATCTGCCGTTATATGGTCACTTTTGCATTGCTGTGATGCTGGAAGGTATGCCACTGGTATTTTAATTACCAGCAGACTCCTCCAAAGTAAACAGGATTCAGCTGAGCCTGCAGACTTCGGCCAGTCAAGGAATTGGCTGCCCAATCAGAGGAAGTAGCTGCTGCAGACTTTAAGTATAGCTTTTAAAAATGGTCAGATATTGAAGTCTTAATGAATAGAAGCAGAACATTTTCAGAAATATTGTCCAAGGATGTGCTCCCCAGGTTGGAGGACACTCACAGTGTGCTTCTTGGGAGCGGAGGGGACCCAGTGGAGTGGTCGGGGTCAAGCCTGGGGAGTGAAACCTGTGGGATCTTCCTTTGCTGACTAGACAAGGCTCAGGTTAAGAAGTAACAGCTGCAAAAGTCTCCTAATGATTTGAATTTGAAACGTGTGAAGTATGAATCTAGAAAAAATGGAAGGGATCAAAATAGAAATGGAATTAAAAAAAGACCATAAGGCATTAGTGAGCTGAAATGAACTGGCTTTAATTTCCAGTTGGAAATTAAACATGCGATCAAATGCAAAGATATTTATTAGTGATTGGAATGCAAATGATTAAAACAAAGAGAAAGGAACAGTAATTGGAAAATATGGACATAATTTTTAGAAATGAAACTGAAGATAATGATAGAATTTTGCAAAACTAACATCTTGTTCATAGCAAATACCTTTTTTTAAACATCACAATTACACACATGAACTTTTCCAGATGGAATTAATAGAAATCAAGTTTACTACACCTGTGGGAAGGGATGCAGGAAAAGCCCAATCTCAGCACTCAACCATGCAAAGTCCTGACTGTAGAACAAGCCAGCAATTGCCATATGTAAGTTCAGGTTAAAGCCGAAGAAAATTTTAAAAATACTGTGAGCACTAAAATAAACCCTTGAGTCTATCCCACCTGAATTTTAAAAACATCTTAAGGACAGGTTTGACAAGGAAATACAACTTGGTTTAAAAAGCAAGAAAAGTGTGCTCCAGAGTTGCATCCTTCTCCATCCTTCTCCCATCTATATGTTGAGGAATTAATCAGAGAAGCTGGTTTCCATAGAGAAGAATATGGCATTAAGAGTAGAAGAACATATAGTAACAACCTGTGATATGCAGATGGCACAGCCTTCTTTGTTGAAACGAGAAAGACTCAAAGCACTTGCCAATGAAGATCAAGCATTGGAGCCTTCAGTTTGAATTACAACTCAATGTAAAGAAGGGGAAAGTCTTCACAATTGGACCAATAGGTCACATCATGAAGAATGGAGAAAAGTTCCAAGTTGTCAAGAAATTTGTTCTGCTTGGGTCCACAATCAATTCTCATTGGCACAGTAGTCTCCTCAAAAAAAGAGAGAACGATAGTCCTGAGACCAAAAGAAGCACTGCATTAGGTAAATCTCCTGCACAAGACCTCTTTCGAGCACTGGAAAACAGCTGTTACTTTGAGGACTCTAGTGTTGGACATTGAATAAGGAAGATTGAATAAGGTAATTTTCAAATTATATTCATCTCCTTTGAATTTGGCATCTGCGTGGATAAGGCTGGGCTAGACTTCATGGATGTGGAAGGAAGCAGTGTTGCACACCACTGATTAGTTGTGACGGGTAGTGGGGCAAGTGGTAGGGCCAGAGTTCTCAGTTGTTTGGCAATATCCCTAATGATGAAGCCTAATATAACATAACTCTGTGTGCAGTGAAGCTTTCTTGCTTAGGTCACAGTCTTGATATAATTGGAAGAAAGGTTCTTCTTGGATGTGGTGGTGCCTTTTATAGGTAGACTCTCTAGGAAAGCTTCACTTCTGGAGCTGGATCCTGCTTCTGGTTTGTCTATCCCTGGTCATAATGTTTGCCAATTCCAAGAGCTTTATCATACTGCCAACGTTGGGTTCGTTTTAACTCTGTTTCAACTAACCTGTTGTCTTCCTGCTTCATCAGCCCCAGCACTCACACTTGGTGGGAGAATCGCTAGCTTACCACTTGACACATGCAGCTGAGTCAGACTGGACCTCTCTGTCTTATAACCGAGACATAACACACATAACACACACTTCCACCATCAAGTTTTTTTTTAAAAGGGTTGTCTATACATCACCACAATCAGTTCAGAGGTCTTTCCCCTCCCCCACTCATTATTTGCTCCCCAGTTCCCCTCCCCCTTCCTGATAAGCCATGACTGCAGTTATTGTTTCTAGGCATCCACTCCTTTGGTGCTTCATAAGTTGGGAAACCTAACAGAAGCAATTAAAAACAAAAACAAAGCAAATCAGAAATAAAATAATAAAAATAAAGTATAAGAAAAAAACAACCACTAGTGATACTAAAATAAGCCAAAGAGAAAATTTCTGTCATGGAGCAAGGGAGAAATATTTAAACCT
Source organism: Tenrec ecaudatus (assembly GCF_050624435.1). Classification (NCBI taxonomy): domain Eukaryota; kingdom Metazoa; phylum Chordata; class Mammalia; order Afrosoricida; family Tenrecidae; genus Tenrec; species Tenrec ecaudatus. The sequence goes on from NC_134536.1 coordinate 97,046,528, forward strand.
ATAGAGTTGGGTGAAAAGGGAGGTCACCTGACCACGCATCATGTTATACCATAGCTCCATCCACCAAATCAAGTTTACAATAATCCATCTGACAGCAACATTGTTCATGCCCCTCAACTCTGACCAGAGGGGAGCTGACAAAGGCTTAATCTGACTCGATAGTCTGCAGATGGGCTTCCCACTGTCCTCCATATCCGTCTTCAAATGAAGTGTTCACAGTTTAAGCTCTGATACATTGCCCTTGATCATATTTGAATTTTGTTCTGATCATATTTGGGTCACACAAGATGTGCTTCTTCGATATGAATTTAGTTGAGACTTTACTTATGGTTGTTTGAATACAAGCTTTTGAGACCCCTGACACTATTACAATTGAAAGGCAAGCACCATCTGCTTTCTTCCCCACCCTTTGATGTAGCAGCCATTTCTTCAATGACTACTCCATGAGGGCAAGTATCAAGCAGGGCCATGTCATAAGAACTAACTATTCTTGGTTGAAAGCTGGGATTAAGTGGGAGATCAGAATCCATCTGCTTGTCCATGGTTATGAATGACTGTGGTTTAATTTAGTGGTTTATTATCATTTTATGACCAAATAAAAAATACCTTATCAAATATCCTCCCTGGGGTAAAAGACAATTTTGTTGATAACATTCCAAGGGCATAGACTTTCAGGTACCATTGAGAAAAGGAGCTTGAGTGTAGTCCCGCTGTGACCTGCCAACCACGAGTTGATGCTTTGCACAGGCTGAATTCTTAAATGCTTGATCTCTGTTTACATTGAACATGTAGGCTGATGCTAGTTGGAACCTGTAACTCTTTTGCAACTAGATCTGAACTTTATTTTTTGTTTTTATTCTTTATCTTTATTTTTATATGATAAAAATTTACAAATGGCAATACAGAAAAGTGAAATATCTCAATGGTATGGTCTATATATTAGGTGAAAATTTTCTTTAACATTGCTTACAGTGGCTGATACTTGCCTATCAGATTAATATCTGTCATATAAATGCAAGGGGAGTATTGAGATATTAAATTCATTGTGATTCTGAGTTCTTTTTCATTAGCTGTCTGCTAAACCAGAGATCTTACTCAAGGTCCAACTACCACTATTTCCACATTCTTGGAGTAGCCTGTGTATGAGCCATTTTTTGAAGCAAATCTCTATCTACACACATCTATAAGTAGCACTGGTTTTGCTAGTCTAGAGAAAACAATCTAACAGAGTAATGGGCCATCTATTGAGCCCAAAGAGATGAATACAGGAGAATAAAAGTAACTGAGTAAAAATTAAGAACACGGAAAGATAAATGATAGCGTTAGAGAATCATAAGTTTTTCAATATTCTGAATTCAAGGAAGATTCTGGAATCTGAGAATAATTAATTTAAATTTGCCATAGAGTTTGAGATTTGTGATGCGAAGGCTCTTGCTCAGAGGAACAGCATATAGACATGTTTCTTGAAGTATTTTAATTACTTTCTTATGTTTTGAAGGACCAAGTTTCTTGGTATGTTCACAGCCTGAAGGAAGGATGAGAAAGGGGGAACCCCCAAAATTACCAGAGTAGTTTGGATATGTCTTGAGAGATGAAAGATAAAGACAGGAGAGTCATTGAAGAAAATAATATACCCTAAAAAGGCTGAATAAAGAAAAAGAGGGGGTAGAGACTCCTATAATTATAAAGAGAAAGCAAGAGAAAAGTGAGTAAGAACTGGGAATGAAATGTGGATGGTGAAAAGATAGTATTGATTTCATCTAAGGAGTGTATATTCACCACATGGACTCCTGGGGAACAATGGAGAAGACTGGTGGGAGGATGTTCCTTGTCAAGTCTCACTAAGTGGGTGGAGAAGGCAGCATCCAGGGAGTGTGATTCAGAGAAGCCAAAGCCTGGCCACTGAAGTTCACCTGAGCTTATGGAGCCTGTAACTCTTGACATTAGATCTGAACTCTACTTTTTGTTTTTCTTATTTCTTTTTCTTTATTTTTTATATGGTGAAAATTTACAAACGGCACCATAGAAAAGTGAAATATCTCAATGGTATGGTCTCTATATTAACACATTGTCACTGATTTTTATGGATTAGGTGACATAATCAACTCTGTCCTCTACAGAACTCTTCAGAAAAATACTGTCACAAGGTAAAAATTAATAAAGAAGGTGGTGGGCAGGGAAGCCAAAAAATAAAGGATGATGCTTCCTGATTGAACACAAAGGAGAATGAAGAAAGGAGAAGGATAGAAAGCAGACATTTCTTATACCTCTTCTTTGTTCTATAGACTGACTGTGCAAACTCATTCTAAAAGGTAGACTCATTGCAGACATTTTACTCTTGAAGATATAAGCAAAAAAAAAAGAAAGAAAATCTAATGATACTTATTCTCCCATAAGCCTTATACTTTTGACTTTTTACATGCTTTTTTCTCTGTCATTGAATCTGTATTATTCTAGAAGGAACTAGAGGAACAAATCCAAGGACATTCATATATGTATAAGAAAGTTATATTAAAAAGTAATTGCATATTAAGAAAATATCCCATATATACTGGTACAGATTGGAGCTAGAAACACAGGGAATCCAGGACAGATGAGCCCCTCAGGACCAGTGGTGAGAGTGGCAATACCAAGAGGGTGGAGGGAAGGTGGGGTAGAAAAGGGGGACTCATCACAAGGATCTACATATAACCCCCTCCCTGGGAGATGGAAAGTGGGTGAAGGGAGATGTTGAACAATGTAAGACATGACAAAATAATAATTTATAAATTATCAAGAGTTCATGAGGGAGGTGGGGTAGGGAGGGAAGGGAAAAAATGAGGAGCTGATACCAAGGGTTCAAGTAGAAAGCAAGTGTTTTGAGAATGATGATGGCAACAAATGTATAAATGTGCTTGACACAATGAATGGATGGATGGATGGATTGTGATAGGAGTTGTAGGAGCCCCAATAAAATGATTAAAAAAGAAGAAAACGTCCCAGCCCAGTCCAGATCAAGTCCAAAGTTTGATATTAGTTCATATGACCAATACTAGTCCATAAATTCCACTTCAGACTCATGTAGCACATGCAATGATGCCAAATGCAGGAAGGTCACAGGCTTGAGGGTGAAAAGTCTTGTGGATCCAATGCGAGTGGAAGCATCTCAGCACTACTGTGGGCCTTGACAAGGCTCTTCCAGTTCTCTGAGTGTGTCTTCTTAACAGGAAGGTGAAGCAGAGAGGGGGAGTGGCCCTCATTCAGGAAGAAAGAGAGGAAGTTCCCAGAATCCTTATGAAGTCACACCCACTAAGTTGTATCATTAGGCTGTGACCTGATTGACAGGCGTATTCCACCTCTTCACTCTACTTATCAAGTTGTCATGAAATGATGTAACTACCACAGATTACCCTGGCCAACTTGATATTTTTACATGACTATTTAACCATACATAATTTTTAAACAAAACAATAGTAAAATAATACTTGTTCCTAACAAGATAAAGCTAAAATGCATATAACTCAAAATGTGTCAGCCTCATTTAAATACAATACTCTATTAAGCAAACAAAACAAAACCACACTTAACAATTGCAGTTATGTGAACACCTATACCATAATCCTATAATTTTATGAATATGTTCCTCCACCTATGAAAGGTTGTAAGCCAGCCATTTCATTTCTTTATCCTCCCCATTTGGAGTATTCAGTTTCTATACTGTGCACTTACATCAACCCAGTGCTCTGAGAGACAATCATATTCTTTGATGTGAAGAATCTCCATTCCAGTTGGAACCTTGGGAGTCCGCATCCATAAGCAAAGTCAATTCAGGACAAGCCATCCATAAGTCAGCAGCAATGTGCAATTCACAGGCTCAAAAAAATCTTCCCTTCATCTGGATGAATTTTGATCAACTCAATGCAGGGCATCTTTCTTAGTCTCACCTTGGCTGCTTTGTCTTTTGACCGTGGGGTCCCTTCACAGATTCTTAACAATTCTAGCACCCTTGGGCTAGGACATGAACTTCAAAAGAGCTCATCTGCTCTCATCTTCTCCTCTAGTCCTTGTGAACCAGGTCCACAGGTGTCAGGGGCCAGACTCAACCTGTCTCTCTATTGCAGCTTTCTCCCCGCTTCCATTCAGCAAATGGATATAAGTGGTCACCAACAAGCTTTTCAGGCTGCCTGCAGGCTCCCTTTAACGTTCAGTCCTAGAGAGGACAGTTCCTTCATGGCTCCAGAATTTTCCATCTGTAGGCAAAAATTACTAGTTCTAAATTCTAAAGTCCAAAGGTTTCCTTTGTTTATTTAGTCTGTCAACAGCTCCCTAAACAAGTCGTTTTTTTAAATTAATAAATCTTTTTATTGGGGCTCATACAACTCTTATCACAATCCATACATACATCAATTGAGCAAAGCACCCTTATACATTCGTTGCACTCGTCGTTCTCAAAATTCACCTTCCACTTGGGTTCCTGGAATCAGCTCGGTTTCCCTTTTTTTTTTTTTTAATGCAAATATCCTGACTACTCCATAGCACCAGGTGGGGCCTATGTTTTCAGAGCCTTCTTTGCAAGAGTGTCTGTCACTTATTTAAAATTCGAATTTAATGATTAAGGCAAGTAAGCTTACACACAGTCTATTTTTAATTCCCCCAAATTTCTATCAATCATGATTTTAATAACAATAGACAAATGAAAATAGTATATACCTAGTACAATCAGATCTTAAACTCAATTCTCAAAAATCAAATTATTCCTTTCTTATCTAAACTATTCCATTGATTGGAAATATAGCTTTAGGCCTCTGACAACATCAAGCAAGGGTTGGGCTTTTTGACCTTCTGTCAACCATTTTAACTAAGCAGCATGGTCTCGGAGGGGCCATTTTGCTTCCTGAGCTCAAAATATACATTAGTCATATTCATTTTCACCATTTCAAACAGAAATAAGCTTAGACCAAAACCAAGTAAAAGAATCAAAACTTTAACTTCCCATGTTCTTCTCGAAACAGTTGATTAAATGGTACGGCCCTCTCTGACCTCTGGCTAGCCAAAGAAGAAAAACTACCATGCGGCCGAGGTCAAACAAGCATCCACGCTCCATCTTTATGATTTATCTCTGGTGCCCCACTCCATTGTGTGTCAGGCTGGGCCGACTAGAGGAAGAAACCCAGAGACACTCATATATGTGTAAGAGAGAGTTTTCTATCAAAGAGCCATTGTATAATAGGAAACACCCCAGACCAGTCCAGATCAAATCCATAATTACTATATTAGCCCATGTGACCAATACTAGTCCATAAGTTCCTCTTTAAACCCATGCAGTATATCCAATAATGCCGAATGTAGAGAGTGCAGAGGCCAGGGGATGCAAAGTGTTGTGGATCCATTGCCGGTGGAAGCATCTCAGCACTGGCGCAGATCTCAACGTGGCTCTCCCAGCTCTCTGGGCATGACTCCACAACAGGAAGGTGAAACAAAGAGGGAGTATGGCCCTCCTCCAGGAAGAAAAGGGAGGAAGTTCCCAGAATCCTCATGAGAAAAACTCACAACCACCAGGAGGCATCATCAGACTATGACCTGATGGACAGACTAAACTCCACTCCTCCATTCTATTTATCAAGTTGACATGATGTTCCGTAACTACCATAGATCCTAGAGATTGAAGGAAGGCTTATTAAAAGCCTTTGATATGCAGATTATTCAACTGCTTGCTGTGAGGAGGTTCTGGGAGCACTTTCTGATGAAAATCAAAGATTGCAGATGTCATATGGATTTCAACTCAATGTTAAGAAAACAAACATCTTCACAACTGGACCAATAGGTAGCATCATGTTGAATGGTGAAATTGCTGAAGTGGTCAAGGATTTTATTTTACTCAGAGTCACAGTCAATACTCATGCAAACTCATGACTCAATTCCTACTGAGACTATAACTCTCTTTTGGGGAGTATAAAGCTGCCACTTTTTCCATACCGTGATCTCTGGAAAAGTTCATCATGCTTGTTAAAGTAGAGGGCAGCAAAAAAGAAGATGAAATTTGACAAGGTGGATTGACACACTGGCTGCAACAATGGGTGAAAATGTAACAATTGTGAGAATAGCACAGGGGTGGGTCAGTGTTGTAGTCTGACAATCGGGTCATAGCCAGTGAGACTTCTGTGTGGGCATGACCTTCTCCTGAGGATTCTGGGAATTCTTCTCTTTCCTCCTTGGAGGCGGGAGAGACACAGTTTCTACTTCTTCCCGGAGAGATGCTGACATGTAATTCATACTGATCGAGATTGTGTTTGTTCTTCTTTAGTAAATTCTTCAAGTACTCTTCACTTTCAGCAAATAAGGTCATATCATCTCAATAGCACAAGCTGTCCTTAGCGTACCTGAAGAGACCTGGGATAGGCAAAGAAGCTTTTGGTACAATACACACATGGATCATATAATGGTGAGGAGAAGGTAGAATGGCAACAAGAACTAAACCAATAGAGAATATCCAGCACACTAGCAGAGTCCTTGCAAACATAATACAAAACCGTGATAGGAAATCAGAGTTCTGAGAATTAATTCCAAGGGTTTTTTCTTTCTTTTTTTTTTTTTTGGCTATCTTGATGTTCTTCTGATTTGCCTATAGTGTGAAGGCACATATAGATAACTTTGCTTTCTAGTTCACAGTCAAATTTCATGGCAGATCTTTAAAGGAAAATGAATAATCAGTGTGTAGGACAAGATACACTAATATTCGTCAACACTATAGCTTTCACTAATTCTCAAAATGCACCATCAAACCCAAGATTTCACATGCCTTATTTAACATAGGAATATAAATGCAGATGAAAATTTAAAACAGTGTGAGCTATTACTAAAAAAGGAGATGGGACAGGAAAATAGATAGGTCCCAACTTCCATTAGCACGCTTCTGATCCTTTGAGATGTGGCAGTTATAATTCATATGCAACCACTAAAATTGCCAAATACTTTTCAAACATGCAGCTCAGTGTTCTTCTCTCTGTCTTCACTGACTACTGAGTGCATTTATCTCTCCTGCAGAGCCGGAGTGGGCATCGCAGTCCCAGGTGAGAATGAGCTCTCCACGGTGCAGGCTATAGACAAGTGAATCTTTACATGTGGCAGTTGAGTCTTGTCCTCATTTACTCCTTCAGCATAAAGATTTAAGGAATAGTACATGTAGTATTTCTTCCTCCTGCTCTGTTTTCGGTTTCTGTCTTTGTTTTTATTTGTCTTTGTTACCTATTTCTATAGTAACAAAATATGACACAGGTGGGCAGGTGCTTTCCAGAAAGAGAGATGTCACAGTGTGGAGTCCATATCAGGGCATACGAGCTTCAGGCAAGGGTCTCACATATCAGGAGCTCCAGGAATCCCACTGCGACCCTCAGTCCTTGTGAGTCTGTCTCTTCTTCTCTTGTTATAAGACATGGAAATGAAGTGCTTAAGTTTAGGACTACCCTCCTGCGGTATGGTCTTATTAACATAACGAGAGAAGCATACCATTTCCAAGTAGGGTTGTTTGTGTAGATAAAAGAGATAGGACATTAGCACATGTATTAGGGGAAACACAATTCTATCTATAACACTATTTCATAGAGATTTTGATATGGTTACCATTTTACAACTTCCACATACCTCTCTACAATGTTACTTTAATGAAGCATACTCATATGAAAACTCAAGATTCTCAAAGTCTTTGATTCTCAGTTGCAAATGCATATGAGCTCTTTGCTAATAGATTATCAAAATGATTATATAAATGATGTAGGGGCTCTTTGTGAACTTAAAATGTCAAATTATTAAAAAGCTGTCTTGAGTATTTGGTATTTGAATTACTAAGAAAGAAAAACTTGTAAGTGATAGAGTGACAATACATTAAATGTATTTTTAAAATAAGATCCTTTTTACCTTTTGAATATTGGGTTAGTTAGGAATCCAAGGCCTGGTTCTCATAAGGAAATTCACTTGATAACATTCCCTTGTCATTCACCTCTATGCCAATCCTATAAATGTAGCACCCTGATACCATATTGACTTTCAGCCTGGGGCCTTTGTTCCTATAATTCTTTCAGCCTCTTTCATCTTCACATATTCAGAATGAATTTGTTCATGTCTTTATTCATCAAAATCCTTTGCTTCTTTCGAGATCCCTTGTGTTCTCCTCCAGGAAATCTTTTCAAAATCTCCAGTGTACTCCAGCATGTTCCTCTAAAGCGCTTGTTTTCATTCCATCACAAAGACCTTTATTATACATAGGACTCTGTGCTGTAGTCAAATTGCCTGAACCATGTAATGAAGTACTATACTTAATCAGAATACAATTTTGCATGATTTTAACAATGTAAAAAGTCAGTCTACAACGTCACCAATGTCACTGTTTAATGGTTTCCAGTGGTCTAGGCTCTCAAAATAAACGAGAAAGAGTTGGAGATATTACTATTGATAATTGGAGTTACAGCAAGGTCAAACCATTCCATGGAGCATCTCTGAAATGTTTCCTCACGTCAATAATCTCCACACTGTGTAACCGAGCATCTGTGTTGTCCATAAAGTAACTGGAGAAAGACATCATGATTGGTAAAGTTGAGCAGCAGTTAGAGAAAGGAAGGTCCTGGACAAGATGGACTGACACAGTGGCTACAACAGTGGGCTCAGACATTAGGATAATTGTGAGGATGCCTCAGGAGCAGGTGGCGTTTTGTTCTGCTGTGCACAAGGTCACTATGAATTGGAACCTACTCTATGACCCCTAACAACAACAAAAATGCCTATGTTTCTATAGGGCAATGAGTATAATAATCCAACCATCTTCCTGGAACCATAATGTTCATGTTTTGGGGGCAAAGTATCTGGAACTAGGAGAAGCAATTTTCATCCAAAGAATAGAATGCCATCAAGCTCCATTTACCATCAGACCAAGAAGTTTTCTCCCATCGCCAGAGCCCTGCAATATTTCACAGGCCTTCAGCTAACTCCTGATCCAGGCTCCCAATAACCTGTAATCCCTCCATTGTCAGGGCTGCTTTCTTTTATTCACGCTTTAAAATGAGAGACCATAGTGTGTGTATCTCTGTCGAAACTGACTTCTATGCTGTAGGCTCTGTCTGCAGCATACTGATCCCAGAATACAATTTAGAATGCTGGGGTACCATGTATTTATACACCCCCTACTCTCACTGATGTTCTGATTTTGTAGAATGTCTCAATGATGTCTACTCCTAAACCAGGTGTTTGAAATGAGCTCTGTTGTTGTCAGATGTCATCAGATTGGTTTCCATGCCTAGTGACGCCGTGCACAGCAAAAGGAAACGCTGTCTGGTTCTCCAACCTCCCAACTCTTCCTTTGCGTGAGCCTATTGTTGCAGCCACTGTGTCAATTCATTTCCTTGACGATTTTTCTATCTTCAGTACCCTTGCACTTTACCAATACTGATGTCCTCGGACAGCGTGTTCAAAGTATGTAAAACAGTCTCACCATCCTTGATTCTAAGGAGAACTGTGGCCATGCTTCTTCCAAGGCAAATAAGTTTTTGTCCTATTAGCAGTCCATGGTCCTTTCATATTATTCTCCAGCATGACAATTCAAGTGCATTCATTATTATTCTGTTTTCTTCACTCGATGTTTAACTTACACATGCATATGAGGCAATTGAAAACCCATGGCTTGGGTCAGGTGCACCCCCATCTTCAAAAGATGATCTTAGCCTTTCATACTCTAAGAGGGTCTTGCTTTGCCCAATGTAACTTGTCTATTGAGCACTTGACCATTGCTTCCATGATTATTGATTCAAGCAAGACAAAACCCAGGAAGAATTCACCTTTGGTGGCAGAAGCTAAAGAGTAATGTTGGATATAAACAGTACATTAATGCCTTAAAACATGCTTAATCATTGTGCTGGGATAATAATTTTACAAATACCCTATATTTGTGTGTTGAAGCTGATCTGGTTGCATAGTGCTTGAACGTTGGGCTGCTAACTACAAGGTCATCAGTTGGAAACCAGCAGTCTCTCCACAGGAGAAAGACAGGGCTTTCTACTCCCACAGACTTACCATCTCAGAAGCTCACAGGGGCAGTTTGATCTTGACCTATAGATCACTATGTATCCACCTCAACCTAATGGTAGTGAGTTTTTGTTTTTATATTTGTTTGCTAATGATAGGATGCCTAATTTAAAAAAAACCCAAAACTAACTACAACACCCAACTCCTTGCAAAAATAAATACAATGAAGTAAAATAGGTAAGTTTATCTCGGCTGCTGTTCAAACTGCTCACATTCCCCAGTTGCCACCACACTACTAAAACCCTAGCATACTTCCTTTGTGTGTGTGTGAAAAAACAAAGCATATTTCTTAGCTAAGCACATGAAGCATTTCATCGTGGCTCATATGTGTGTGCTAAAAATCAAAGCATATTTCTTAGCCAAGCATATGAGGCATTTCATACTCAACCTCCTGCCTATCTCTCCAGAAGAATCTTTTTCAGATTTCCTTTACTCAACAGCATCACAAAATACCCATGGTGCCCAAGCAAGCCCTAATTTTTCATGTGGCCAGGACTTGGCCAAGGCTGATATGACCACCTACTTGATGCATTGTATTCTGGTGCAGACGGCTGGCCAGTGCACTTGGTGCTGCCTCAAGTGTTAGACTAGTTTCTGGGTATATTTTACCTGCTGATTCCAAAAATACCAGTTTTCCCCTCTCAGCTCTAGTTTTTGAGATACAGAACCTATGCCATATGCCACGTTTCACCCCCCAAAAGCAGTATCTTTGAATGTCGCATTAGCTAGCCTCTGATAGAGGAAGTGCACGCTGGCTTTAAAGTAGTTTGAGTTGGACTAAATATTTTGCTCAAGATATACTTTACATGGTGTCCTTTGATCCAAACAGATATTAGAACAGTGCAAATTATATGAACTTAGAACTTTCTTCAGCTTATCATTTCACTTTTATTAAGATCTGGATAGCATGCAGTTCCAATTTGTTATCTTCAAAAGGGGCCACAAATAAGAGTTTCTGTACAATAAATAGCCTTTATGGCATAGTAGGCTATATGTCTGAGGTTACCCACTAGGTCAGCCACTTGAGCCCCAGGCACACTACAAAAAAAGATGAGATTTCCTCCTCCCATAAAATTTGCAGCTTCAGAAACCCTCGGGAGACATTACACTAGATCATATAGGAACATTCTTAGTAATAATTGAGGGACGAGTGAGATGAGTACAGAAAATAGCAATTAAAATGTTATAAAACCCAAAATGTGTCTGTCAGATTTCAAACTTTTTAAATTAAAATTACATTGTTGGCACAACTTCACCTACAAACAGAAATTCTTGAACGTTAGAATTTTATAAAGAAGCTTAGCATCAAGATCACCTCTTGAATATTTGGCATGAATTATCCATTGCCTTTTATACATTAGAATATGTTCTTAAATGCTCAGTGCATTATTTGAAGAACAAAAATTTAGATCTTCAACATATTTATGAAAATTGCCATGAAGTTTTACATTTTTGGCACTCTCAATTGCCCCCACACCATTCATTTGTGGGCCTTTTAATTTTTGTATTTTCCACCCTTCTCAAGCTGTGATAGAGGTCTTTGCAGTATCCAACTTGTAATTTCTGTATGTATTACACAGCCTTCCCATATTTTAAAAACAACAACAACATGCTGCCATCTAATCCATTCAAACTCACAGTGACCCCATAGGGAAGGGAAGGACTGCTTCGTTGGGTTTCCAAACCTTTCAATCTTTAGGCTGCAGAGTGACGGGTGCATTGAACCCACTGCCCTTATAAATTGGCCACCAAAGAAATTATTAGCTACCTTATGAACTAGCCCCTATGGGTCAATATGGGTCAACTTCTCTTGGAAGTCTCTTAATACCTAATTATTTTGCAAATATTTCTTAGTTTTTTGGTCATATTCTGTGATTTGTGTTTCTGAATTCTCATATTGAAAAGTAGAATGGTAAATTAATAAATTAGTATAGCTTAATAGCTGAAAATAGGTGAGATTCTGTTTCTAAGAAGCTAGAGCTGATGCAGCCTACCCATTGCAATTTTCTGGATCAGAACCCCAAATAAACCCAAGAACAATCCAAAGAGCCAAAAAAATTTAACTTTTAATGGACTTCAAAATTAATGCAGAGGGTGGTCATAAAGTCCCACAGTTCAATCATGTTCAACACATTTGTACAATTGTCTCCAAACATCCTTTTCCTATTAATTCCCAACTCACAGCATAGATCGAGGAATGAGTCTGGGCGATCACAAAGTCCTAGCTTCAATTTAAGAACAATTGGTTCTTACATCATGGCCTTTCTGGATACTCACCTTCATGGAATGATAACAAGATAAGGGTGCTACAGCAAAGTGTGGTGAAGAAAGTAGATGATGCCTGGCTATCAGTTGGAATAGTGTCTGGTTTCTTAAAGGCTTGTATTCAAACAAGCAGTCATCTAAGGGAGGAGTCAACTAAGTCCATACAGAAGAAGCACAGCAGCTTGTGTGATACAAAGATGAAAATTACAAAATTTGAATATGATGAAGAAAAATGTATCAGAGCTAGAATTATGAACACTCGCTTTATTGAAGGCTACTGAGGACAGAGGGAGTCCAAAACCCATCTGCAGAGTTTCCCAGACTGGGCCAGTGGCACGTATGCTCTTGCCAAGAGCAAGAGTCCCAATCAGCCTTATGGTCAGGCAGACACCTCTGTAGTCTTTTGTCTTCTGTTGGGTTTCCCAGCTGTGAATCACAGGAGGAGTGGATGTACAATGATAATAACTTATACAAAGTGTTACAGGGCATGCAGGGGTGGAGTAAGGGGGCTGGGGGTTAGGCAGGAAAGGGGACTTGGGGAGTGGATAATGAGGGAGGGAAGGGGGAGGATGCAGTAGAACTGATTGAAATTGTAAAACTCATGTAGACAATTTGAGCATGGCGGTGGGGGTGGGATATGCTCTAAGATAGATGTGGTGATTGTAAAATTTCCCTTGATATGATTGATCGAATTACTCAAATGTATGATATGTAAATTATGTGCCAATAACACTGTTGGAAAAAAATGTATAGGGTGGGATAGCAGGTGAAGCCCTGGTGGCTTAGTGATGACGAATTAGGCTGCTAACCACAAGGTCAGCAGTTGAAAACCACCAGCTGCTCTGCAAGAGGAAAAAGGCTTTCTACTCCCTTAGAGAATTACAGCACCATAAAACCACTAGGGCAGTTTTTTTTCTTCTTTTAATGTGCCCTAGGCATGAAGCAGCTCTGGCCATGATCTAGGCATCAAGCTAGGATGAGCAAAGGGCTGCAGTCTGCTCTTCCCCTGACTGATATAATAGCACCACCGCTAATCAGGTGTCTCTTTGCTCATACCATATAAGATCTCCATGAGTCACAATTCACTCAATGGCAGTAAGCAGTGTTCAAATCCACCAACTTCTCTGTGAAAATGAGGCTTTCCAATTTATAGCCTCAGAAAAGCTAGGGAGCAATTCTAGTCTGCTATGAGTTGAACTTGAATAGCTTGTGGTGGGTTTGCTTTCTGCTTTCTGAGACTAGAACTCTTTAAGGGAGCATATGGCCTCATCTTGCTCTTGCATGGGCTGGAACTGTGTACCTTGTGGTTGGTCATCCAATACCTAAGCCACAACATCACCAGGGATCCTTCAGTTTGGGAAATAGTATCCATTCTACTCTCACTTGTATATTAATAGAAAATATTAACTAAAAAGCTATTGATTTGATTTTATCTAGAAACAAGTGTTTGTGAAACATATTTGCCCTAGTAAAACATCTATTAAAAGCCTATTATTATTACATGGAAGACACTTTATTAAATATTTCTCAGGAAGCTTCAAAAAACAAAGTAGAAGAAGAAAATTCTGAGCAACTGATTAGTCAGAATAAAAATTCTTTGCCAAGTCATATTTAACTAATGTTAAAATTTGAAACAGAATTATAGTCAGCCATGGTTGTGCTATATGCTAGGTACTGCTCAGTTAATGACTTGTAGTAAATTAATATGGCCCTTCTAGCTATAATTCTTCATGTGACATATATTTCTGGACTCTATGCCTGTAGCTATAATCTCACTTTGGAGGGTGTATTATGTTATGCTAATGGGATTGGTGTGATAGTAAGGGTGAAATCTGACTTCAGTAGTGCGTGTAAACCAAGTCAAATCCTTGGGTTCTTTAGTCGAGCATGTGCCTTTGAACATCATTCTTGTTTCTTTGGAGGTTGGTCTGCTAAATGATGAAACAGTACTTTCATCAAAGCCAGACCTCTTTTTCCAGACTGAGTTTTGGAAGAAGCAAGAAACATTGCTTTGCCTGGGCTTTGGTAGAAGCAAGAAAGCCTGCTTTGACTTTTAGACATTTTTGGCTTCTGATTCTGGAGCCTGCATTAGGCTCACCTCCGCCTGACATTTGGCTGTCGTATGTAACGGGAACCACAATCTCGGGAAACAGTCCCTTAAAGTTTTGTGAGTATCTGTGAGATGCGGCAGCAAATCACAGACCCTGAGGGGATCTTCCCATACTCAAAGGAAAATGCAAAAAACCAAATTCCCTGCCATTGGATCAATTCTGACTCATAATAACATTTTGGAGGAATTTGGATTTGGGGATATTTTGATCTCCAAATCCTTGTGACTAGTCTGGTATAAATTCTTCTTAAAGAAATTATTATCACAGATTACCTCAAGGATAGTGGTTGAAACCCACTAATTAAAGGAGGAAGATGAAGCTGCCTCTCCTGTAAAGATCTGTAGTCTTAGGCATTTATACAAGGTCGCTATGAATTGGGGATCTACTTGGTGGCAGTGAGTTCGGAGTAGATAATCTTCAAAATAAATGTTTTATTTTGTTCTGAGACCCAAATTATGAATTCTTAGCAGGTATTTTCTAAAAATATAACATTTTCTCATCTTCTCTGGAAGGGAAGCTAATGACCCAGGCTTTAATTTAATCTAAGTTGTCAAAATATCCTTTAGAACAGGCAGTAAGTACACTGCAGCTGCAGTTCTTGGAGAAGAGAGTAATTACATTCAGTCTTAGTCTCAGCTGACATTTCTTCTAAAGTTTACCAAAGTCTGTGGGCTTTATGGGGGTCAAAGTCAGTAAGAACTGTTCTAAACAGAAAGCTTTGTCTCAAAGGAGAGCCCTGAGGGACTCTAGATGGGTCCCTGGAGAAAGTGAAGTCCTTGGGGAGGGAGCCGTCACCAGAGTTCCACACCAGTCCCCTAGAGGGGAAGATGACCATTTGATTAGGGAGGAAGGCTAGCAGAGGGTCTGAAGGTCAAGACCAATCAGTCCCATATTGTATGACTTAACCGTACTGTCTTAGATGCACTGGTGAATGTTCAGTAAGTCATGTGACCCCTTTATGGCCGTGTTCTCAGCAGTGACCAAGTATGTGTGGAATTGGACGGGGTCTGCTACAAAATATTTTACTGCAAAAGCACAGTTGAAGTTGAAGCAACTGTATAAGTACATTCAGTGTGCAATTCCCCCCTCTTTGCTTCAAATCTAGGGCAACCTAAATTTAAGTCAGTGAGGGAGGAAACCAAGCACTTAACGTGCTTTGCACGTAATCACAAAGCTAAAATCGGTGAAATTATCTTACAGTGCCATAAATAAAAGTACATTGTAATGCAGAATTAGAATATGATCCAGTTGAAACAAATCCATGCCATGCTTCTCACCTTTTTGTTAAGACTTCATCTTTTTTTCATACAGTATGGCCTTGTGAAGTTTCGAGATCTCTTGGGAACAACTAGACAGGTGCATTTCAATTTCATTACCAAATGAAATGTGTTGGCCTCTAAGGAAACCAGGCCTCCTCAGTCAAGATAATTGTGAACAAATCTATAAAGCAAAGACTGAATCTAAGCATCTCTAGAACTCTTAAGTTGGTTTTGTTCCCCTCTTATTCCAAGAGACTGTTTAGAAAGCTATGATATCATATTGGTAATCACCTGCAATACATCCAGTTATGAGAATCTAACTTTCCATGTTCTTACAAGAATGTACTGAGATAAAAATGAATTTGCTGAAAGGAAGGCATTTGGATTCAACAAGGGTTGAAGCCACTGGCCTCCCAATGGCAGCAAGAAGAACTCTGCATCAGGACTTCTCGCTCAAAGGAGATGCTTGCCTGGTGCTGCCAAAATGTACACCAAGAAAGAAACGTGATCCGGTTCAAGTCCATCTTTTAAAATGCCTATCCTATATGAATTATTTTCTTAGATTTATGTAAAAATAGGGAGAATAATATGGATGTAGATATTATATCTATGAATGAAATGAAACAAACTTACCATCACTGAGTCAATTTCAGTTCATAACGACTTGGTCTCACTGCCCTTGAGTCAATGCTGACACCCTGTGGGTTCCCGAGTTGGCAACTGTTGATGAGAAAGACCTGTCTTGTCTCCAGTGGTCTTGAATTCCTGACCAGGAGGATCACCACTCGAAACATAACTACTACATCACCAGGTGACAGAGTGAAACTGCCCCTGTAGAGTCCCAGAACTGTAAATCTTTATAGAAGTATAAAATCTTATCTTTCTCCCATGGAGAAACTGGTTGTTTCAAACTGCTGGCCTTGTGATTCTGAGCCTAATGTGTAGCCAACAGTACGTACTCATAGAGACCCTATAGGACAGGGTAGGACTGACTGAGTGTCCGAGACTGTAACTGTATACAGGAGTAGAAGGTCCCATCGTTCTCCAGTGAACATCTAGTGGGTCTGAACTGCCGACCTTGAAGATTCTAGCCCAGTTGGTAACCACTACTCCACCAGGGCACATCCATGCTTAAGACAGATACAACAATATATATAAAACCCAGGAAAGCCAGAAACTGTATATGGCAGGCCCACATTAGAGGCGAAAGTTCAAAGAGTTACACTAATGGAGAACAACAGAAATGTGGTATATTGTTCCCTATCAAAGGTGGAATCCTTATGAGACCTAGAAAAGCAAGGCAGTCTATAGATAGCTGGTTCTCACAGGTTTCCCTGTAAAATCTTCATACGTTGGGCTGCTTACCCAGAATGGCTTAAGGATGAAAGTACAAATGCAAGCAGAAATATATCTTAATCTCTCACTGCTAAAAAATGTCTATAAAACCTCATGCTGGAGCACCTTTGAAAACGACAGAACATTCTCACCTGCCTTCAGTGATCTGTGACATGAACCTCAGGTAGACATCCTCTCTGAATCACGGGATCTGGTCTGAAAGACCAGCTCACTTTATTCAGATGTCCGTCTCTTCTCCTGGGCTAATAAGGAATTATATCTTTATCTCTGCCTACAGCCCAATTTATCTCCCTTTTCTGGCCTAATGTGTGGTTCATTTTATTCTTGAAGTAATACCATTTTTTCTGAATAATATTAAACCTACCTGATCTAGACACTAAACCTAATCAAGTTAACTGATATTATGAACATAGATTACACAGAAAACTCAGTCCAATTTACAGGGCCACAGATGAAACTCAAAGACTACAGCCTGTAGCATGGAGTACTACTCACTGCAAAGGAAAAATAATCCCCACAACTGGACCCAAATTCATGATCAGTGGAGAAACAAATAAATACAAACCAAAGTTTTCAAGGATTTCATTTTACTTGGCTACACAGTCAATGCTCACGGAAGCAGTCGCCCAGAAACCAAATGTCATGGTGCATTGGACAAGTCTGCGCACAAGACGTCTTTGAAGCTTTAAAGAGGAAGGTGTCACTTTCAGTAAGTTACGTGTGGGCCAAGCCAGGGTCTTTTATTTGTTGCTTTTGCACGTGAAAGCACGACAGTGAAAAATGTACTCGAGAAGAATTGGGGCATTTGAATTATGGTATTGGCGAACAATTTTGAAAGTTTCATGGACTCTCAGAGGAAAGAAGTCAATCCAGGGTACGCCTGAAAATGAGGATGGCAAGACTTCATCTCACATCTTATGAACATGTTCTCGCTTGAGACCAGGCCCTGGAAAAAGATACCATGCTTGGAGAAGTCGAGGGTCGTCTGAAAAGAAGACTGTCAATAAGATTCATTGGCATAATGGCTGCAACAGTAGGCTCAACCAAACGAAAATTTTGAGATTGGTCCTGCACTTGAGTGTTTTATTTTGTTTCATTTTGTTTTCTCCCTTTCCTGTTGTAGATAAAGTTACTGAGTCAGTAAAAACCCACTCCATGACTACTGGTTTTGAGAAGGTACTTTCCCCCCATTAAAATATCTTGAAAATGTGATGAAACGTATGGGGCTGATATATCAAGCATCATACAACGGTTACCATGCCAACTAATAATAGGTTTTATGGATTTGGAAATCTCTGTAATGATGCCTACAATCTGGTGCCACAAGATTGCCTTGATGGTCTCCCTCAGCAATCATCATGCACCAGTATTAAATGTCCTAGTCCCTGACCCTCCATCATCCATCTTAATATTTTAGGTGGTTTTCTCTTTCTGAGTTATAATTTATATAATACGACTTTAAAAATCCATTTTCTTACAAGATTGGGGACCAAATTGTGAGGTTACTGTAAGTTAGCATTTAATAAATTCCGTGTATATTGGTGTTACTGTTAGATGCTATGGAGTCCGTTTCATCTTAAAGGGATACTACTCACAAAAGGTCCTGTGGCATCCTCACAACGATGTTTGAGCCCATTGTTGCAACCACTATGTCAACCTCTCTTGTGTGCCTTCCTCTTTTTCACTGCCCCTCTACTTTACCAAACATGGTGTCCTTTTCCAGGGACTCGTCTCTTCTGATAATGTGTTCAAAGTACATGAGACAAGCTGTTGCCATCCTTGCCTCTAAGAAGTGTTCTGGCTGTACTTCTTCCACCAAGATAGACTTGTTTATTCTTTAAGCAGTCCGTGCAAGTTAAGCACCAGAATTCAAATGTAATCGGTTGTACTTCAGCCCTCCTTATTTGGTGTCCAATTTTCACATGCATATGGGCAATTGAAAATACCATGGTTGTGTCAGGGGCACTTTATTAAAGTAACATCATTGCTTTTCAACACTTTAAAGAGATGATGTACAGCAGATTTACCCCATGCAGTGCATCTTTGAACTCTTGACTGCTGCTTCCATAAGCATTGATTGTAGATCGAAGCAAGATGAAATCCCTGACAGGTTCTATCTTTTTCTGTTTACCATGATATTTCAGTTTGGTCCCGTTGTGAAGATTTTTTGTTTGTTTGTTTACACTGATTTGTAATTCATACTGAAAGCTGAAATCATTAATCTTCACCAGTAAGTGCTTCAAGTCCTTACTTTCCGCAAGCAAGGTAGTGTCATTTGTTTATCACAAGTTGTTTAAAAGCCTTTTTTCAAATCCTAATGCCAAATTCGTCTTCATATAATCCAACTTCTTCGATAATTTTCTCAACATGCAGATTGAATAAGTATGGTGAGTGGAGGCATCCCTGATACACACTTTTCTTGATTTCAAACCATTCAGTATGTCTCTTTCCATTTGAACAACTCCCTCTTGATTCAGTTTCAGGTTCCACACAAGCACAAGAAAGTGTTCTAGAACTCCTATCTTCTCAAGACTGTCATTGTTTTGCTATGGCTCACACATTAAAATGCCTTGGCATTGTCAATAAAACACAAGTAAACATCTTTGCTTTATATGCTTGTCTTTCAGTCAAGATCCATTTGACATCAGTAATAATATCCCTTGTTTCATGTCCTTTTTTTTTTAATCCAGTCTGAATTTCTGGCAGCGTTCTATCAATGTACTGTTGGAACCATTGTTGAATGATCAACAGCAAAATTTTAATCGCATGTGATGCTAATCATATTCTGTAATTTGATAATTCTGTTGGGTCATCTTTCTTTGCAATGGGTGCAAATATGAATCTCTTTCAATAATTTTTCCAAGTAGCTGTCTTCCAAATTTCTTGGCATAGACAAGTGAGTGCTTCCAGTACTTCATCAGTGAGGTAGTTTGTTTATCATGCCAACCTGGCCAATAAACACAATGTGGGGTTAATTGAAGGGCAGGGAGAGAAATGGCTTGGTGAGCCTCGCCTTTCTAGTTCTAGTTGTCCGCTCTCTTGCTTTCTGATAGTTGGACCAGGGTGCAGCTGCCCTAGGCAGTTCCCTGCTTGCAAGGCTTACAAGGCTCACTTCCTGCAAGAGATCCCCAAGAAGAAGCCACATGGACCTACCCCGGTGCAGCCCTGAGTCCTGGAGCAGCCATGTAGAGACCCCTGCCAGCGCTGAGATTTCCACATTCATTGATTCAGCTTTCCTCCTGCAGTCAGTGTCATAGTGTGTGTTTTGAGAGATGGAGGAGGACTTTGTGGATTGGTGTTGGACATATGGGTTAGTGTTGAACTAGGACAGCACTAGGTTGGGATGTTTTTCTTGATGAGCACCGAACCTTTTTATAAAACTCTCTCTCATACATGAGTTTCTGTGGATCTGTTTCTCTATAGTACCCAGATTAACATAATCAGCTTGTTGAAACATTTCAATTGCTATTCCATCAATTCCTAGAGCCTTTGTATTAGTCTGGGTAGACTAGAGAAACAAATCAAAAAAGACTCATATGTGTATAAGAAAGAGATTTATATAAAAGAGAAATTGAATACTGAGAAAACATTCCAGTCCAGTCCAGATCAAGTCTATAAATCCAATATTAGCCTCTATGTCCAATACCAATCTATAAATTCCTCTTCAAACTCACAAAACACATGCAATGACATCAAATGTAGGAAGATCACAGGCCAGTGGGTGGAAAGTCTTGTGGATACAGTGGCAATAGAGGCATCTCAGCACTGTTAGGGGTCTCCACATGGCTCTTTCAGCTCCAAGGCTCTAGTGTTGTTTGTGTCCTGTCAGCAAGCATGTATCACAGGGAGTGAGAGTGTGCCCTGCCTCTGGTGAGCTATTTATTTCATTAGTGCCTCCAAATGAGGCCATCAAGCTATGACCTGATTAAAAGGTGTAACTCCACCCCTTCACTCTGAAGTCTCAAATTAACAGATTATGTAACTACCACAGACCACCCCTTGTATATTTGACACTTTCACATAACTCTTTACCCATATGTAATTTTCAAACAAACAATAATAAAATCATATCTGTACCTAAAGGGATAAAACTAAAGTGCATACAATTAAGTATGTACCACCCTCATTTAATCATAACATTCTATAAGTGAACAAATAAAAATATCCTATACTTAGGTGAACACCTACACCACAATCCCAAAGGTATATTTCTATGAATATATTCCCCACCTAAGAAAGTTTGTAAGTCAACCACTTCATGCCTTTATCCTCCCCATTTCGGGTATCTAGTTTCTATACTGCCCACTCACCTCAACCCAGCTCTGAGGAGACAATCATTCTTTGATGTGAAGAATCTTCATTCCAGTTGGAAACTTGTGAAGTCTGCATCCATAAACAAAGTCAAATCACGACAAGCTGTCCATAAAGTCAGCAACAAATGTACCAGTTCACAGTCTCAAAAATCTCATCTTGTAGGGTTCTGGTCAACTCAATGTGGACTGCTCACTTAGCCTCAACAGGGTTCCCATTGGCTGCCTTGCCTTTAGACTATGGGCCCCATCACAAATTCTCAACAACCCTAGTCCCCCTGTGTGCTGGGTCATGAATTTCAGACCATTCAGCCTACTCTTGTCTTTTCCTCTATTTTCTTTTCTTCAATTTCTCAACAGCCAGTTAGACAAGTCTTTTGGAATGCAAATTTACTGAGTACTCCAAAGAACTGGGTGGGGCTTATTCTTTCAGAGCCACCTTTGTAGGCATGTCCTAACCCCATTTAGGGCAGAGATTGTACACTGGTACATATGGGAGCTGGAGGCACAGGGAATCCAGGATGGATGATCCCTTCAGGACCAGGAGTGTGAGGGGCGATGCTGGGAGAGTGGAAGGTGAGTGGGTTGGAAAGGGAAACTGATTACAAGAATCCACATGTAACCTCCTCCCTGGGAGATGGACGGCAGAGAAAGAGGTGAAGGGAGACTCCGGATAGGGCAAGATATGACAAAATATCAATCTATAATTTATCAAGGGCTCAGGAGGGAGGGGGGAGCGGGGAGGGAGGGGAAAAAAGAGGACCTGATGCAAAGGGCTTAAGTGGAGAGCAAATGCTTTGAAAATGATGAGGGCAAAGAATGTAGGGATGTGCTTTATACAATTGATGTATGTATATGTATGGATTGTGATAAGAGTTGTATGAGCCCCTAATAAAATGTAAAAAAAAAATCAAAATTTAATGGCTCCAAGCAGTGGGCTTATAAGCTCTCTATTTTCATACTTCCCAACAAACATTTCTAGCAATCATTATATCAACAATAATAATCAGAAGAAATCAGTATAAATCAGATCCTAAACTCAATTCTTGAAACAATCAAATTCAATCCTTATTTAGTTTATTTTAATCCTTATCTAAACTATTCTATTGATACAAAAGTATGGGATTAGGCCATCAAGCCAGAACCAGGCTTTCTGTCAGCCATTCTGACCTGTCAGCCATTTTCTCTAATCAACTCAAAAATTCAAGGGGCAATTTAGCCCACTAAGCTCAAAATATACATTAATCACATTTCTTTTCACCATTTCACACAAGAATAACCAAAGACTACAACAAAAACAAAATAATCAAAACTTTAGCTTCTCATTCTTTCCAGAAAACAACCCAGTCAACCGCATGGGTGTATCAGACATCTGGCTAGCCAAAGAAGAAATACTCCAATGAGGCAGAAGTTAAATAAATATCCACTCTCCATCTTTATGATTTGTTTCTCTTGTACCCCACAACTAGTACCGTAATGCGCTAGTCGGGGTATCCGAAAGAAACAAATCCAGGGAGACTCATAAGTCTATAAGAAAGAGCTTTATATATAAGAGCAATTGAATATTAAGAAAACACCCAGCCTAGTCCAGGTCAAGTCCATAACTATAAGGTCCTTTTTAGACTCAAGAAACACAGATTAAGATCAAGCTTCGGGTGTCTTCTGACATGTACTTTGCTCTTTACTTCCTTTTCCGCCGTGATGATCTTTTGCCTCCATCGTTTGGGATGTTCTTGATGGCATCGCCCAGCTCATAGGGGTTCTGTCCTTAGTGTCCAATGCGCCACATCAAAAAAATGTTTTTGAAGCTCAGGTGAAATCTTCCCAAGGTCATATGAGCAATTGATGGTTTCTTCCACAGTCAATTCTTGGCCATGTTTTAGCTGCTGATACTGAGCTTCTCCATTGTCTCTTCCCACCGATGCCATCAATTTAGTTTCTGTGTATCCCTTCTAGAGAAGTCCTTATGTACAATAATGTTTTGTATTGCTAAAGAAGGTATTTCTGGTGAAGAAGTTATTGGTCTTAAACATTTCTATCATGCAATCTTCAGCTTCATTTCTATCTCCAACGTCATATTTTCCAACGAATTTTCCTTCCTTTTTTTTCCCTCTGACATTTGCATCCCAATTTCTAATAATTACCAATGCATCTTGATGTCTGATGTCTGCAATCACTTTTAGATTGTAGATATTAGTAGAGTGCTTCAATTTCTGCGTCACGAGCTAAAGTGATTGGTGCATAAATTGTGTAGATTTCCTAGTATGTGGATAGATATTATCCAATCACAGATAGGTTTGTACTTCAAGACAGATCTTGAAATGTACGTTGTAATGATGCATACAGTGTCATTCCTCTTAAGTCTGTTATTCCTAGCATACTAATGCATATATAATTTTCAATAATTACTGGTTCTTACTCTAACAAAATATATCCCAAATTCTAATTTGTGATAATTTGCTGGTTTTAATAATCCTTGTATGGTGATTTAGGGTTATTCACAAAATTCATTAAAACTTGTAACCCTCGTTGCTCTACTTGAATTATCTTCTATTAGATATACTTTGCTGATTACAATAAAACTTTCTACCTATGTTTGGTCAAAATGTCATTTTTTAACAAATTAGGCTTTCTAATTATAGTCCCAAGCACTTTATTTCCAATTTCACTGCTCTTCTGAATCATTTGGTCCCTGGGAGGTACAACTTCCTAAACACTTGATGACAAACCAAAAGTTTGGAGTAAGCCCACCTTTAGTTGCTTGAGTTGACAAACCTTTAATCTGTCTGAAAGGCCACAGCCTTGAAAACCTTATGGAGAAATTCTACTCTGCACACTCTGGGTCAGGTAAATTGGAATCAACTTGAAGGCAGCAACATCGGTTAATAGATGAAGAGGAAACTCACTCTGCCACCTGTGCACAGGACCACCAGCAGTGGATGAAAGTACCTATCTTACCACACCCTCTCCAGTACCTGTTGCTTTCTGATCTTTTGAATTGGACTCTGTGGGTGTTAGGTAGTATCTCATAGTTGTTTTAATTTGCATTTCTTGTATGGATAATCATCGGGAACATTTTCTCATATGTTCATTGGCCATTCACATTTCTACCCTTGTCAAACTTCCATTCTGGTCTTTTGCCCACTTCTTCAGTGGGTTCTTTGTGTTTTCATTGGTGTAGACTAGCAGAATATTTTGTATTTTCATAATAAGAGGTAAGAGTCTTGCTTGGTTTTTCTACAAGTAGATACCTATTTTTTCCAGCACTATTTGCTGAGGAAGGTGTCTGATTCCCATTTGATATTTGGGGTGGGGGATGGTATCAAAGATCAGTTGTCTGTATGCTGATGTTTTTATTTCTGGATTTTCTGTTATTTTCCTTTGGTCTGAGTATGTGTTGCTATACCAATACCAAACTGTTTTGACCACTGTGGCTGTATAATAAGTATTAAAGTCAGTTAAAGCAAGCCCTTCTATTCTTTCCTTCTTCTTGAGGAGGTCTCTGCTAATTCTGGGCTTCTAACCGCTCCATATGAAGTTGGCAGTCAGTTTTTCCAATTCCTTGAAAAAATATGTTGGTATTTGTATCAGGATAGTGTTAAGTTTGTTAAGTGCCTTGGGCAGGATTGGCATTTTTACATTGAGTCTTCCAATCCACTTGCATGGGAGATTCTTCTATTTGTGGAGGTCATTTTTGGTTTCTTGTAATAGTGTTTTGTGGTTCTCCTCATGCAAACCCTTTGGTTTTTTTAGGTGTATCCCTAGATATTCCAATGTGTGATTTGCTATTGCGAAGGGTACTACTTTTTATCTCCTCTTCCATCATCTTGTCCGATGCATACGGCAATTCTGTAGCCTTCTGTCTGTTGATCTTGCATCGTGCCACTCTGCCTTATTACTCTCTTACTTCCAACACTCCACTTGTGGAGAGTTGGGGGTTTTCAATATACAAAATGATGTCATTTGCAAATAATGGTAGCTTTACCTCTTCTTTGCCCAGATGAATTCCTTTAATAACTTTCCTTTGCCTTATGTTATCTATGACTTCCAGTATGATGTTGAATAAAAGAGAGGACAAAGAGCATCCTTGCCTGGTCCCCTTTTTCAGTGGGAATGTTTTTGTCTTTTCTCCATTCACTCCTATATCGGCTGTTAGTTTTTCATATATGGACAGTATTATGTTGAGGAATGTTTCTCCCATTCCTATCTTTTTTATTGTCTTAAATAGGAATGAGTGCTGTATATTGTCGAATGCTTTTTCTGCATCTATCTATCGTATCATATGGTTCTTATACTTTTTATTGTCAAAGTGGCGAATAATGTTTATGCACTTGTATCTTGAACCATCCTTGAATCCTTGGAATGAATCACACTTGGTCATGATGAATTATTCTTTTTATATACTTGTGTATTCTATTGGTCAATATTTTGTTGAGGATTTTTGCATCAGTGTTCATTAGAGGTATTGGTCTATAGTTGTGAATTCCTCTGGGATCCTTGCCCACTTTAGTGTTATACTAGCATCATAGAAAGAGTTTGGGACATTACTGTCCCTTTCTATGCTCTGGAAGATTGTGTATGATTGGTATTAGTTCTTACTTGAACGCTTTGTAAAATTCTCCTGTGTAGCCATCTGGTCTGGCGGACTTTTTAGTTGGTAGTCCCTTGATAATTTCATTTATTTCTTCTGTTGTTATGGGTTGGTTGAGGTTCTTGAGGTCTATCTGGGATAATCTAGGGAGGGATTGTTTTTCAAGGTATTTGTCCATGTCGTGCAAATTATTAAATGTATTGTTGTACAGGTCTTTGTAGTATGTATAATTAACCTTTTAATTTTATTAGGGTCTGTTGAAATGTCCCCCATTTCATTTCTCATCCTGGCTATGGATGCTGGTTCCCTCCTTTCCTTGGTTAGGTTTGCCAATGTTCTATCCATCCTGTTAATCTTTTCAAAGAACCAGCTTTTTGGCTGCATTGATTTATTGCACTATATTCTTGTTTTCCCACTCATTTAGCTCTCCCTTGATTTTTATTATTTCTTTTCTCTTGCTATTCATAGGATTTTTCTCTTATTCCTGGAGGCTTTGTCACAAAGGGTCAATCATAAGTCTCTCTTCCTTTTGCCTGTGTGCATTTAATGCTATCAAACATCCTCTGATAACTGCTTTTGCTGTGTCCCAAAGATTTTGGTATGTTGTATTCTCATTCTCATTGGGCTCTGTCTTTTGGCATCTCATTGGAATGTTTCTTTGGGCTGCCTGTAGCTCAGTGCATTGAGGGGTCAGGTTAATGTTTTATCCCATTGTGGATTAACTTTTCCCTAGACAACTAGTATTTTCTTCTTTGGAGAGCATGTTGTATGGCCCTCTTAGGGAATGCTGGTTGGGTGTTTGTGGGACTGTGAGAATGGTGTTGTGCTGGATGATCTCAGAGGAAGCAATGGTGGTGTGGCCCACGGTGGCTTGGAGAGTCTCAGAGGGATTGCAGGGATTCCTGCTGTAGCAGAAGTGCCACGGAGGGCAGGTGGGGTGCCTGTTTTGGTGTAGGGTACTGTGAATAGAGGGCAGAATTACCGTAGTTGGCAAGAGGGCTGCAGAAGTTGGGTGGGTATTCTTGCAGCAGCACAGAGTGCTTGGGAGGGTTGCTGGACCTGCCTTAGGCTATGTGAAGCACTGCAGAAGGCAAGAGGAAGTTCCCTCAGCCGCGTGTAGAGCGACAGAGTATGGTTAGGGGATCTCACAGATAAGTGGAGTGCTATGGAGCAACACAACGCGCAGACAGGAGTTTCCCCAGTTGCTTCGAGACCCTTGGATGGTGGTAGGAGTTCCACCAGCTGCTATGAGAGATGCAGGTGTTAACTCAGCTGCTTGGAGGGTGGCAGACAGTGGGCTGGAGTTCCACCAATCATGTGAATGGCAGCAGAATGTGGGTAGAAGTTCCTCCAGGCATTAAATGGGAAGTGGGTGTCCCCCAGTCACTTGGAGGGTGGTGGGAGGTGGGCAGAAAGTCTCCAAGCCGCTAGGAGGGTGGCAGATGTTCCCTTAGCTGTGTGGAGGGCAGTGTAGAGCAGGTGGGAGGTCACCTAGCTGTGTGTAGGAGTGTCAGAGTTGTCCTGAGCAGAGGGAAGCACCCTAGAGTCCAGCAGTGGTGTGTGAAAGGAACAGAGGGAGAGAAAAAAAAAACCCCAGAAAATAGCTGCTCCAGCTGTGCTTGTGGCAGGAGAGAAGAGAGAAAGAAAAGTAAGGAAATAGATGAACCCTGGCCACCTGACCATGGGGCTAGAGGGGTTTAAATCTTGTCCAAAGGTGATAGTAGTGCTGCCTGTGTTGAAGCAAAGCCCTGGGGTGGGCCAACGTAGCCCAGCCCCAGTCATGGCTGTGGCGGGACTAAAGCTAAGCCCCAGCTGGCTGCTGCAGTGGTAAGCTAAAAATCCACAGCCAGAAACCACACAGGACAATTAAGCACAGAAGGGACTGTAGGTATAAGCGGTCAGAAGATACAGCTCTAAATTTGAAACTCTAATACAGAAGTAAAGGTGCTAGCAATTGGAGTGTAATCAGGTAGAATTAACTTTGAGTTTTCTGTAAACTCAAGTTTGCTTCTTTAGAAGGTGTCAGTTACTTGAGTTTGTGGGTATAAGATGATTAAAGTCTGTATTTTATTTCAAAGCTGGTGAGAATGTGCTCTTAATTTGACAAATAAGCTTCCTTCAAATGCTGTGTCATGTTATTAAGTATTCAAACATTTCTGAAATTGAAGGGTTTGGTTCAAATCAGCAGTTCTCAAACTATGTGTGTATCAAAATCACTGGGGAGGCTTCTTAAAACAGTTTGCTGAGACCCAAGTATAGTTTGTAAGCCAGGAGAGCTTGTGTGAAGTTCACAAATGTGCATTTTAACAGGTTCCCTGTGATGCCTCTGCCATTGTTCTAAGAATTACATTTTAAGAACAAACCACTAGTTTTAAAATTACTGTAATTTACTTTTTTATTAAATGATTTTCAAATAGCAGGGTGAAGTTTTTCTCTTTCCTGAATAGATTTTCTCATCTTAATTCCCATTTCTTTTCTATGGGAATCTGTTATTACAGTGATAAGCTAAATTTACTATGTGAGGTGATCAAAATCAGCAAAAGAAAAATTTTTCTTGTCAGAAAGATGATTCATCCTAAGCAGTAGGGCAAATAGTCTATTATTTCTTGTATTAAAGTCCATTAAGTGTCTGAAACCAACTCTCCTTTTAAGAAAAGTTAAGAAAAAAGTGTGTGTGTGTGTGTGTGTGTGTGTGTGTGTGCGCGTGCACATGCACGCATACAGAGAGAGAAAAAGTAAAAGATTAACTGACTTCTAGCTTTCTACTTCTTGTTTGGGAATTATGGCAGTTACATAATCTCCTGTCAACTTGAGGAAATGGGTGGAGTCTAGCCTGTCAATCAGGTCATAGCCTCTGTATGGGCATGGCCTTCTTCTGAGGATTCTGGGATCGCCTGTCTTCCTCCCTGGAGGCAGGACACACTCTCTGCTTCATGTTCCTGTTGACAAGCCACATGGAGATACACTGGAGCAGGGGGAGCCATGTGGATTCCCACACCTGTGCTGAGATGCTTCCACCACCACTGGATCTACAACACTTTGTACTCCCTGTATTCTTCCTGCACTCAGCATTATTGCATGACTATGTGAGTCTGAATAGGAATTTATGGACTAGTGCCAGACATATGAGCTAATACCAGACTTATGGACTTGATCTGGACTTACCTGGGATTTTTCTCAGTATATAATTGCTCTTTATATAAAGCTTTTTTTAAATACACATATAAGTATCTATGAATTTGTTTCTCTAGTCCACCCAGACTAACACAGGAATATAGAGAGCTGAGAGGAGAGTTAGTTTCATGTTTATAATAATACAGATTTGGCTAACTTCAAATCTGTGACTTTTTTCAAAATCCTTCCAGAGCTGATATCACAGAGGAACCAATTTGCCCCAATTCTGAAGAGATGACAGTGCTTTCATGTATAGAATAGACATAAGCAAGCGTTCATCTGGGTAGATGCAAACGGACAAAAGATTAATGCTAGAATAGTTGACAAATTGGGGGAGACTGAGAGTAGGCTAAAACAACAGAGGAAATGAATGGCGAATGCAGCAATAATAGAGTATGCCCCATTGGCACTCTTTCTCTGTGAATCCTGATGGGGCACAAACAAATAAAATAGAAACAAACAAAATGAGCCCTAAGGAATGTAAAGGTGGTGCATTCCTCTGGAAGAGAAACAGAAGCAATGCAGGTCCCAGGTCCTCCTACAGACAATAGCTTTGGGAGCCTAACAGGGAGCACAGGATGTCCGCATAACTTGGGTCAGGCACACTTAGTCCTCCAAATGCCATCTTTGGCATTTAGCTCTAAAGAAGCCTCATGCAGCAGAGCTGCCCCATGACAGATATCATGTGATTTTGTCACTGCTGTTTCCGTGAGCACTGACTGAGGATTCAAGTAAAACGAAATCCTTAAAAGCTTCAACCTTCTTCCATATATCATGATAGTCTCTATTGGTGCCATTGTGATCATTTTGGTTTTCTTAATTGAATTTGCAGTCTACCCTTAAAGCATCAGTCCTTGATTTTTATCAGGAAGTGATTGAAGGAGAGCAGAATTGTATCTTCAGCACATGGAAGCTGTTAATAAGCCTTCCTCCAATCCTGATGCGGGATTCTTGTTCATATAGTCCAGGTTCTTATTTGCTCAGCATAGAGATTGAATAAGTACGATGAAAGGTATAAACCTTGATGTCATCACATAACTGCCCTGGGCTTTGTTCATCAGTGCTCAGTCCATGAAATGTGTTCTTCAGATGTTTTCTAAATTCATGTCAGATATCCTTAATGTTACATTTTGGCTCTTATGAACTTGTTTAAAGTTTGCATCTTCAGCATGAACATGCATATGATATGCATGCAACATTGTTGACATTTTCCATAGTTGGTCCTTGGCCTTGTTTTGATCGACTGTACTGAAATTTTCCACAGTCTCTTCCCACAGATAGAGTCAAGTTGATTCCTATGTATTCCATCAGGTAAGGTTCATGTATATGGTAGCTGTTTGTATGACTGGAAAAAGGCATATGCTATAGGTCACTGATCTTACAGAGTTGTATCATGCAGTTGCTAGCTTCTTTCCTATCATGAAGGCCATGTTTTCCAATAATTAATCCTTCCTCTTCCACATGTTGCATTCTAACCACCAGTACCGATTAATAAAACTTGATTGACTATTTGTTCAATTTCATCTTGAAAGTGTTGGTAAGAGAATATAACCCAGATGCATACCTTTCCTGATTTTAAACCACATAGCATTACTTTGTTATGTTCACACAACCATTTCTTGATCCATATACAAGCTCCTCTTGAGCACAATCAAATGTCCTGGAATTCTCATTCTTCTCAAAGTTATCCACAGATTATTATAGACCACATAGTTGAATGTCTTTGTTTAATCAATGAAAAACAAGTAAACTTCTTTCTGGTAGTCTCTGCTTTGAGCCCAAATCCATCTGACATCAGCACTGATGTCCCATATTGCACATCTTCTTGTGAGGACTTCCTAAACCCTACACCCTTTGTTGGATGATGGAAAGCAAATGTTTTCTTGCATCTGATATCATGGATACTGTGCTATCATGTAAGCATTCTGTTCGGCCAACTTTCTTTGGAATGTGCACAAATTTGGATCGTTTCCAGCCAGTGGGCCAAATAGTTGTCTTCCAAAGTTTCTGGCATAGATGAGGGAGTGATTCCAGTACTAGTTCAGCTTACTACAGCATTTCTTTTTTTGGGTGTGTGTGTCTTACAATCCATATATCCATTGTAGCAAGCATATTTATACATATGTTATTATTTTCTACACATTTACTTTCTTTTTTAAAAATCATTTTATTGGGGGCTCGTACAATTCTTTTCACAATCCATATATTCATTGTGTCAAGCACATATGTACATTTGTTGCCATCATCATTCTCAAAACATTTGCCTTCTACTTGAGTCCTTAATATTGGCTGCTAATTTCACGCCCCCCTCCCCAGTCCCCATTACCTCATGAACTCTTCATAATTCATAAATTATTATTTTTCATATGTTATTTTTCATGTCTTCCCCTACCCTCTTGTCTGCTGTCTATCCCCTAGGGAGGAAGCTATACGTAGATTCAGTTCCCACTTTGTATCCCACATTTCCTCCACTTTCCAGGCATTGGCCACTCTCACCACTGGTCCTGAAGGACTCATCTGTCCTAGATTCCCTGTGTTTCCAGTTGCTAACTGTACTTTTGTACTTCCTCTGGTCTAGCCAGATTTGTAAGATAGAATTGGGATCATGATAGTCGGGGGAAGAAGCATTTAAGAACTAGAGGAAAGTTATATGTTTCATCGTTGCTACCCTGTACTCTGGCTTATCTACTCCCCACAACCCTTCAGCAAGGGGGTGTCTGGTTGGCTACTGATGGGCTTTGAGTCTCCACTCTGCACTCACCCTCACGTACAATGATATGATTTTTTCCCCCTTGATTCTTGAATCCTGACCCCTTTGACAGCTCGTGGTCACACAGGCTGGTGTGTTTCTTCCATGTGGGCTTTGTTGCTTCTGAACTAGATGGCCACTTGTTTATCTTTGAGCTTTTAAGACCCCAGAATCTATGTCTTTTGAAAGCTGGGCAACAGCAGCTTTCTTCACCACATTTGCTTTTACTCACATTTGTCTTCATTAATTGTATCAGGAAGGTGGGCACCCATTGATATGATTTTTAGTTCTTTGATGTCTGAAAACTGGTTACTGATGGGCTTTTCACCACATTTGCTTATGCACACATTTTTCTTCAGCAGTCATGCATTGAGTAAGTGCTGAAGTGGAGGCCCAATGTCCATCTGCTTCCTTACTACTAACCCTATAAATATATGCACACAGATCTGTTTCCCTACACTCATATAAATATATTTACATATGTACATTCCAGGCTTTAGACCTCTATAAATAGCCTTTGTCACCTACTTATTTCCTCTATTTCCTTTTACTTTCCTTTTGTTCCACTGTCATGCTCAGCCTTCATTTGGGTTTCAGTAATTTCTCTCGGTTACATTGCCCTTGCTGAATCTCTACCAGGCCACTCACACCCTCCTTGCCACTGATTTTGAATCACTTGTTGCTCCCCTGTCCCTGGATTGGTCAGCACCACCTCCTTACCCCCACCTCCCCCTCTCCTGTGTCTCTCTGGAATCATTGGTCCCATTGTTTTCTCCTCCAGACTATTCATCCAGTCTATCTTATCTAGATAGATCTGTAGAGATAATGATATGCACCAAAAATCAAGCCATAGCAAAATAGGCTATGGGTGAGAACACAGCGATGACAACAAAAAAGGAAACCAATTACCCATAGAAGAATAAATTAATTAAAAGGAAAAAAAATTTTAAAGAAAGTAAAACCTGTAAATAGATCAAGGTCTGATTTTTTATCTCCAGGCGTGTCCTTCAGTCAGGTCCAATGGAGTACCATGCTTTAGCTCCAGAGTCTGTCCTTTGTACTCCCTCGGGGGCTCCCTCCTCTGCTCCCACGGTTGCTCTGTCACATACTTTTAGTGGTTTGCCTCAGTGTCAGTCTGGGACAATCCCAACACTGAGTCTCCAGTGTTGTCCCCTTTATGGCCCTGGGCCATCAAGGGACAGCGTGTCTCGGAATGGGATCAGCCATATTGTCCACTCTGTCCATTGGCTGTTCAGAGCGGGGATATCATCCTCCAGGCCTGATGGACCCGGATGTGCTCCACTCTCTCTTCCTCCCCCTTCATTTGCTCCCATTTGCTCAGCTCAGACATGCCCCTCTCCCCTAGCTGCAGCTTCAGTGCCATCCTTTCAGTAAAATTCTTCTGGGGGGAGGGCCAGTTGTCCAGATAGCTGGTATGAGGTCTGAGCCCTGAGGCCTCTCCACTGGCTCCCCACTCCTTGCTGGCACACTGAATTCATCTGGCGCTGACTTTATATCTGGTTCCTCTTTCCCTGTGGAGACACAAACAATACCCTCCCCTTGGGTGGGTCTGTGCCCTATTTCCCCATCACCCATCTTTTTTTTTCTTTCTCCTTGCCTCCCTCCACTCCCTTTTTAGTTGGCTACCATATGTACCCCTAGATTTGGTCTGGCCCCTGCCATACTATCTGGACCTCACCCCTGGAGTGTGTGTATATGGTAGCTTTTCACCTGTGCTCTTTTGCATTTACCTTTCTGTTCTCTCTCATACACACACACACACACACACACACACACACTCTCTCTCTTACCATATATATATACTTACCATATATATACTTACCATATATACCTACCACATATATACCTACCATATATACACCTACCATGTATATACCTACCATATATATACCTACCAAATGTATATATAAACTTACCTCTGCAGACTCATGTTATACTAGTCCTTTTGTGCTTGGTTTACTTCACTTAGCATTATTACCTCCAGTTCTTCCCATGCAGCCATATGCTCATGTGTTCATCACTGTTTTTTAGCTATGCATATTACTCCATTGTATGTATATACCACAGTTTTTTAATCCATTCGTATGTTGATGAAAATTTGGGTTGTTTCCAACTCCTTGCAATTGTGAACTGTGCTACATTGAACATTGGAGCACAGATGTCTGACTGTGGTTTGTTTCTTGCCTCCTCTGAGTATATGCCCAATAGGGGGATTGCTGGGTCATATGGTAACTCAATTTCTATCTGTTTGAGAAATCGCCAAATCGATTTCCATAGTGGCTGTACATACCTACAGGTCCACTAGCAGTGGATGAGAGTTCATATCTCACCACAGCACCTCCATCACTTGTTGCTTTCGGATATTTTGAATCGGGCTATCTTTGAGGGTGTTAGGTGGTATCTCATAGTTGTTTTGATTTGCATTTCTCTTATGGCTAATGATTGGGAACATTTTATCATATGTTGATTGGCCATTCGGATTTCAGACTCTGTGCAACTTCTGTTCAGGTCGTTTTCCCACCTCCTCGGTGGGCAATTCGATTTTCTCTTATTGTAAGCTTGCAAAGTATCGTAGATTTTAGTAATAAGGCCTTTGGTGTGTCATTGCTAAAGATGTTTCCCAGTCGATGGACTCTTTTATTACTCTCTCGGTGAATTCTTTGGATATACATGGGTGTCTTATCTTCAAAGATCTGTTGCCTATATGCTAACAGTTTTATTTCTGGGTCTTCAGCTCTTTTCCATTGGTCTGAATATCTGTCATTATGCCAGTACCACACTGTTTTGACTACTGTGGCTGTATAGTATGGGCTAAAATCAGGTAGAGCAAGCCCTCCCACTTTCTCCTTCTTCTTGAGGAGTTGTCTGCTAATTCTGGGCTTCTTCCCTCTCCATATGAAGTTGGCAATCTGTTTTTCCAATTCTTTGTAGAAGGATGGTGGTATTCGTATCGAGATAGCATTGAACTTATATAGTGCCTTGGGCAAAACTGACATCTTTACTATATTCAGTCTGCCAATCCACGTTGCTGCAACATTTCAATGGGTATTCATTCCATCAATTTCTGGAGACTTTTTGTTGGCTAATGGATTCAGTACACTTTAAACTTCTTCCACATGTACCATTGGTTTTTGCTCTTATGCTACTTCTTAAAATCTTAAAATGATGGATTGTCAACTAGTTTATTTTGGTACAGTGTCTCTGTATTTTCTGTCCGTCATCTCTTGATATTTCCTATGTAATTCAATCTTTTGCCCATAAAATCTTTTAAGACTGCAACTTGAGTTTTGAATTTTCTCTTGGGTTCTTTCAGTTTCAGCTGTGGGGAGCCTAGTCTTGCCTTTCGGTTTTATAAATCTAGAAGTTTGCACATTTCATTATAATGCTTGTTTTTTCTTCTTAGGCTGCCTTTGAAGTTTCCGGTTCAGCCTTTCCAGTTCATCTCTCCTTCCACTTGCTCTAACTGCTCCACCTAAAGAGCAAGTTTCAGAGTCTCTTCTGACATCCACTTTGATGCTGTTTCCCTTTCCTCCTTTGTCATGCCCATTGCTGTCTTCATGAATGACAGTCTTTATGTCCTGTCTTAGCTCATCAGGTCTTCGTTGTGGATGGTCAATTATGAAATCTGTTCTTGAGATTTTCTTGAAATTCAGGTGGGATAGGCTCAAAGTTGTATTTTGGCGCCTATAGACTTATTTTTATATTTCTTCAACTTTGTCCTGAACTTATGTAGGAGCAATTGAAGGTCTGTTCTACATTTCGCCACTGGTCTGGTTTTAGATACTAGTAAGTTTCTCCGTTGTGTTTTCCAACAGATGTAATCAATTTGATTTCTGTGCATTCCATCTATAAAGTCCATGTATATGGAAATTTTTGTGTTGAAAAATTCTTTACAATGAACAAGTTGTTGGTTTTACAAAATTTTATCATGTGATCTCTAGCTTCATTTCAATCACCAACTATATTTTCTAATTACTTTTCCTTGCTCTATGTTTTATCTTTTGCATTCCAATTGTCAATAATTATCAATGAATTTTTTATCAATGAAGTTTGAGTAATGAAATTTGGTCAATTTGTGACTGAAGGCATCTGTAAAGTTCTTCAATTTCATCACTAACATTTATGATTGGTACTTAAATTTGAATATTAGTTGTGTTGATTGAATTTGAAGACGGATATTTATAAATCTATCACAGACAGCATTTTTCTTTTTTTTTTTTTTTTTTAACAATTTATTGGGGCTGATACAATTCTTTACACAGTTCATACATATACATACATCAATTGTATAAAGCACATCTGTACAGTCTTTGCCCTAATCATTTTTTTTTCTCTTTTCTTCTTTTACATTTTATTAGGGACTCCAACAACTCTTACCACAATCCATACATATACGTACATCAATTGTATAAAGCACATCCATACATTCCCTGCCCCAATCATTCTCAAGGCATTTGCTCTCCACTTAAGCCCCTTGCATCAGGTCCTCTTTTTTTCCCCTTCCTCCCCATTCCCCCCTCCCTCATATGCCCTTGGTAATTCATACCTCGTTATTTTGTCATATATTGCCCTATTCGGGGTCTCCCTTCCCCCCTTCTCTGCTGTCCCTCTCCCAGGGAAGAGGTCACATGTGGATCCTTGTAATCAGTTCCCCCTTTCCAACCCACTCACCCTCCACTCTCCCAGCATCGTCCCTCACACCCTTGGTCCTGAAGGTATCATCCACCCTGGATTCCCTGTACCTCCAACCCTCATATGTACCAGTGTACAGCCTCTGTCCTATCCAGCCCTGCAAGGTAGAATTCGGATCATGGTAGTTGGGGGGAGGAAGCATCCAGGATCTGGGGGAAAGCTGTGTTCTTCATCAATACTACCTCATACCCTAGTTAACCCATCTCCTCTCCTAAGCCCCTCTATGAGGGGATCTCCATTGGCCGACACTTGGGCCTTGGGTCTCCACTCTGCACTTCCCCCTTCATTTAATATAATATATATATACACATACATATATACATATACACATATATACACATACATACACACACATATCTTTTTTTTTTTTTTTTTGCATGATGCCTTATATCTGGTCCCTTGGGCACCTCGTGATCGCACTGGCCGGTGTGCTTCTTCCATGTGGGCTTATTTGTTTCTGAGCGAGATGGCCGCTTGTTCACCTTCAAGCCTTTAAGACCCCAGACACTATCTCTTTTGATAGCCGGGCACCATCAGCTCTCTTCACCACATTTGCTTGTGCACCCATTTGTCTTCAGCGATCCTATCATGGAGGTGTGCAGTCAATGATATGATTTTTTGTTCTTTGATGCCTGGTAACTGATCCCTTTGGGACCACTCGATCACACAGGCTGGTGTGTTCTTCCATGTGGACTTTGTTGCTTCTGAGCTAGATGGCCGCTTGTTTATCTTCAAGCCTTTAAGACCCCTGTCACTATCTCTTTTGATAGCCGGGCACCATCAGCTTTCTTCACCACATTTACTTGTTCACACACTTTGGCTCCAGCCGTTGTGTCGGGAGAGTGAGCATCATAGAGTTCCAATTTAATAAAAGAAGGTATTCATGCATAGAGGGAGTGTTTGAGTAGAGGCCCAAGGTCCTTCCGCCACCTTAATACTTGACCTATAAATATCGACACAAAGATCTATTTCCCCAACCTCCTATATATATATGCATGTACATGTCTTTGTCTAGACCTCCATGAATGCCCTTTGACTCCTAGCTCTTTCCTCCATCTCCCTTGACCTTCCTCCTGCCCTACTACCATGCTTCATCGCCCCCTGGGCTAGAGTATACCTCTTCTCTAAGCAACCTTACCCTTGATCATTTCCCATCAGGCCTGCCACTCCCCCTTCTCTACCCTTTGGGGTCCCATGTTTTTCCCTTGTCCCTGGGTTTGTTAACACCACTTCCTTACCCCCCCTACCCCCCACCCCAAGTCCCCCCGGAACTGTCGGTCCCGTTGTTTTTCATCCAGATAGTTCATCCAGCCTGTCCTATTCAGACAGACCTGTGGGGTCACTAACATGCACGAAAACTAGACAGAGGAACACAAAGCGACAGTATACAACCAGACAACAATACAACCAAAACAAACCACTGAAAAAGAACAGAACCAAAACAGTTCACAAGAGAAAAGCTTGTAGTTAGTTCAGGGATCTTTGCTGGCCCTTAGGAGCGTTTTCCAGTCCAGTCTGTTGGGGCACCACGCCCTGGCCCCAAAGTCCGCTTTCAGCATTCCCTGGGGACCTTGCCACTCCATTCCCTTGCTGTTCCGCTGCACTCCCCCAGTGCATTGCCTCGGTGTGGTGGGATCAGGTCAGGTGCAATTCCCACACTGTGTCTCCGGTGCTGTCCCCTGTATCGCCCTTAGTCACTGAGGGGCATCATGTCTCATAGAAGGGCCAGCCATGTTGTTCTCTCTGTGGACTGACTGCTCTACTCAGGAACATCATCATCACGGCCTGGTGGGCCAGGCTGTGCTCCACTCTCTCCTCCTGCCCCTTCATCTGCTCCCGTGTGCTCTGATCAAATATGTCCATCTCCCATAGCTGCAGGGTCAATGTCGTCCTTTGGAACAAGTTCTTTTCGGGGGAGGGGCAGGAATCCACTTAACTTATGGTGCTGGGGCCAGCCTCCCAGACCTCTCCACCGGTTCCATCCTCCACGCCGTGATATTGCATTCACACCTTGCGACACTGGGTTGAAGTCTGGTCCCACTTTCCCTGTGGAGATATAAACCATACCCTCCCCTTGGGTGGATTAATGCCCCATTTCTGTCATGCTGATTGTACTTACCTCAGGGGACTCATGTTGTACCTGTCCCTTTGGGTCTGGCTTACCTCGCTTAACATAATTCCTTCCAGCTCTTCCCATGAAATAACGTGTTTCATGTGCTCATCGGTGCTTTTTAGTGCTGCATAATACTCCATTGTGTGTATGTGCCAAAGTTTGCTAATCCACTCGTCTATCGATGGAAACTTAGGCTGTTTCCAAGTCTTTGCTATTGTGAATTGTGCCGCAATAAACATTGGAGCGCATATGACTGGTCGTGTTTTATTTGCTGTTTCAACCGGGTATATGCCCAGTAGAGGGATGGCTGGGTCGTAAGGTAGATCAATTTCCATTTTCTTTAGGTATCGCCAGATTGCTTTCCACAGTGTCTGTACAAATCTGCACGACCACCAGCAGTGGAGGAGGGTTCCTATTTCACCACAGCCCCTCCAACACTTGTTGCTCTCTGATTTACTGATCTGAGCTATCCTGAGGGGTGTTAGGTGGTATCTCATGGTTGTTTTGATTTGCATTTCTCTTATGGCAAGGGACTTCGAGCACTTTCTCATATATTTATTGGCCATATTGATCTCCTCTCTAGTGAAAGTTCTTCTCATTTCTTTTGCCCACTTCCTTAGGGGGTTAACTGTTTTCCTCTTTTTGCAGGTCATGATGGTGTTGTAGATTTTAGTTATGAGCCCTTTGTCTGACGTGTCATTACTAAAAATCTTCTCCCAGTCTGTGGGTTGCCTTGTCACCCTCTTGGCAAAGTCTTTCGAGGTGCACAGGTGTTTTATTCTTATTAGATCCCATTTGTCGATTTCCAGATCACCTGTGTGTGTCCCCTTCCCTGTTGCAGTGAGCCTATGTGCTCCCTGGGCCAGTGCTCTGAGATTAGTCCCGATTCCCTCCTTAATGGTCCTGATGGTTTGGGGTTTGACTTCTAGATCTGTGATCCACCTTGAGTGTATTCTTGTGCATGGGGTGAGGTAGACGTCTTGTTTCAACTTTCTACATGTGGATATCCATTGTTTCCAGCACCACTTATTAAAGAGGGCATTTGCTTCCCACTTGACGTTTTTGGGACCCTTGTCGAAGATCAGTTGTCTATATGCTGATGATTTTACTCCTGGGCTTTCTATTCTTTTCCACTGGTCTGAGTGTCTATCATTGTGCCAGTACCATGCTGTTTTGACCACTGTAGCTGTGTAGTAGGCATTAAAATCAGGCAGGGCGAGTCCTCCAATTGTGTCCTTCTTCTTGAGGAGTTCTCTGCTAATTCTGGGTTACAGACAGCATTTTTCTTCATGATTGATTTAACAACATCCTTTTTGACAATGAATGCCAAGCCATTTCTCTTGAATGTCTTATTCCCCTGATTGTGCTATTCCCAGTATTGTGAATCATTTGATTTTCCAATTCAAGATGACCAATATCAATTCATTTCAGTTCACTAATGCCTAGGATATTGATCTTTATGTGTTCCCTGGCATTTTAATGACTTCCAATTTTCCTAGATTCATACTTTGTTCTTTCAAGTTCCAGTTATTAGCAAATTTTTGCTGCTGTTTCCCCTTACCTTGGGTCATGTCCCATGAAGTTCATGAAGATCAAGAAAACTATTCCCACAGGCTTTACCCTAATCACATCCCCATGGCTAACTCCCCTTCAGTGAATTCACAAATTAATGTTTGAATACTTGCAAGTAACAAAGATCCATTCATTATTTTTGCAAGCCAAAGAAAAGGCAAGTGTGGGTCAAGTTGATGAGTTCTGGTGACACAGTGGGCTAGAGGCTGAGTTTCAAACCAAAGTGAGGGGTTGGAACCCACTAGCTATTCCATGGCAGAAGTATGAGGTGGTCTTCCTCTCTTTACAGCCTGATACAGTCCAGGGAGCGTTTCTTCTATGTCCATTATGATAGCTATTGTTCAGAATGAACTCCAGGTCAGTGAGTTGGATTTGGGATAGGGTCAACTTTAAATCAGCAGACCATTAGATGGAGAATCAATTGGGAAGTTGAACTAATGGTAAAGTATTTTTCTTTAACATCTAAAAAGATATTTAAGTATCTACTCATTAGGCTTTTTGTTATGTTTTGTTTCACTTTTCATTTCTAGCATGGATGTGTCAAAATGCAGCAGACATTACTCTGTATTTCTTCTAAAAGCTTTTTAAATAAGGATTATCTTCATCTGGACTAGTGTGTGACCCCAGTCCCCTTTGGGTTTATCATCAATTTTTATTCAAAGTCCCCGAAATGCTGTTTGCAGCATTAACACTTCATATGAGTTTGAAAATTACCCATTTCAGGTTGCCGCTTTTTCCACTAATCATATTGTTTCTGATATAACTCAGTTTGTGCTTGAATCCTAACTGTTTGCTAAGCACTTGAAGATGTGACAGCGGTACAAATGAGATTATTATAATGTGTTAAGGCATTCCAAACCCCTATAATGAGAAAAACATCCTGGCAGAAGGAACAAATATAAAAAAGCACTACACGTTCACTTATTTCACAAATTCACTGATGTATCCAGCTCTCCAAGGAGAGCCATGACTTCTGATTTCAAATATATTCAAAATCAAACTGTTATATCTAAGACATAATGATGAACCCTGATGTGGCGCCTGAAGAAAGCTGGAAAATCATAGTGTTTGGTAAATTTCAAAATATTATTAAAAATATACAGATTTGAGTTTTCTATGTAAAAACTTTATTCAAAATATTTTTTGATATTTGTGTAAGGTTACCATATTCCAAAAAATATACTATTTCTTGGATCATTACAAATAACAAGAGTTACCTATTAAAATTTGCTTATTCTAATTTACCACACATTTCAAACACACCTAAGCAAACAATGTTAGACAATCATAACATGTTTAAAATATGCAATGAATTAGAGTAAGTTAGACATAATAGGTCATTTTTGTTATTATTTTTGATAATAAGAAAAGGTTTTTTTTGTGATGTAGTAATCTTACCCAAATCACTACACACAGATGTTAAGTTTATAGTCAGTGCTTTGGGGAGTTTTTATGCTATTGGCTCTTGACTGTCATTCATGTGGACTTCTCAAAGATATTTGTCACCTTCTACCTCTAAGACCTTAACTAATCAGAAAAGTCTTCCTTGCAATTCTTCTCCCAACACTTTTATTAAAATTTCACTTCTGAGACAGCAATGGAGTCTGTCTTCAATACAAGTTTCCCACATCCTTACTGTGAATAATTCTGCTAAACACCTGGAATGCATGGAAAATGTTACATTGATTAAGAACCTGAGTTGTATGTAAACACCAAATTTTTATTTAATAACTTCAACTTACCTATAAGAATCTAGGTATAAAGTAATAAATTTAGGTATAAAAATAATAAACCACAGCATTAAAAACCCCGGCACTTACTACCAAAATATGCATTTTGGATAACAGACTACATTAAAACACAAGGGAGCATAGCATTATAGAAGTTATCTCTGGGGAAAATATGCAAATCTAA
The DNA here is from genome assembly GCF_050624435.1 of Tenrec ecaudatus. NCBI lineage: Eukaryota > Metazoa > Chordata > Mammalia > Afrosoricida > Tenrecidae > Tenrec > Tenrec ecaudatus. The sequence goes on from NC_134536.1 coordinate 97,088,705, forward strand.
GGTTCAGCTAATATGTTTAAAAGATTGTTATGATTGGTTCATTATTCTAGTCGGCTAGGCATATATTATACTTTAGAAAACACACTGATGACGGTGTTTACAAGGCGGAGAAGGATTCGGAAGTTGCACCCTTTGATGGGAGGTCTAGTCATGGGTGACGAGGAAGGAAGAAGCCTTCAAAAATATGAAATTTGCCTCAAGTATTGATGGCTTAGGTTTACTCTAAAAAAAAGTATTACAGAAGAGTACCAGGAGATACATTTTTATTTTTATAAAGAAACACTTTCTAGGAATTATGAATAATAACAAATGAAAAAGACTCAGGGGACAGGGCAGCTGTGTTGGCATTTCAGTTCAGAGATGGGACCCTTGTATCTGAAATTGTTCTCTGAAAGTAAGGGATGCTCCTTGCCGCCTGGCGGTTTCCTGGATTGGGTGGGGTAAGAGACTAAATGCGGCCGAGTTTACAAATGTAGGGAGCCCAAAGTAGAATTTGCTTCTCTGATGACAAGGGCCAGATGTGGTTAGCGTGTGGAAAATGTTATAATAGAGTAACATTCACAAGCACATGAAGCAGGGGGGAGACCCACAGGAAGCTAATGAAAGAAGCAAGTCCCTTCTTCCTTTATCTATCCTCCTGCAAAGCCAAAAATAAAGCAAGCCAGCAGACTGAAATGTAAATTGCAGAATCCTAGTATCACAACACAGCGTGGAAGGTGGGTTAGAAGCTCAAATTCAATAGCTCAACCCTTGCTGAATAAGAATCTGTATTTTAATGAGATCCATCCTGTACCTTTATGCTGCATAATGCACAGGCACGTTGAACTTCACAACTCATTTGTTCCAAGTTCTGTGTGAGAGACTATCTTGCATGGAATGTTCAACTTGAATTCTCTCCTAAAGTTTAGCATTTGTTCTAGTCCATTGCTGCTAGTCCTTAACTACATGTCTTAAACAATATCAATTTCTAACACCAAATGTCTTAGATGCCAATCTTTGAAACAATAGGTTGATAGATTCCTTATCTATGGCATCTCATAATATATTTAGTTGATATATATACCTCAATTCTAAAAATAGCTGTTAATTTATATTCTTTGAATCTTCAAATAGTTTAAATACAATTTCCTATGTGAATACCTGAGTTTCTTCTATTAGAACCAGACATATTTTGCAGTACTTTATTCTTTGGAACAAGCCTCTTAATTTGTTTTACTGCATAAATTGAGAAAATGAGACAGATTAGTTTTATGATTTGGAAGTTATTATAAAATCAATTGATATTTGGCTTTAAACTTATGTAATGTTTCCCCCAGGGAACTTAAACATACATAAATGCAAAATACAGTTATAAAGAAAAGGTATTCATTTTGAGCAAATAACACTGAAATTCAAAATTATCAATCTGGGAGAATATAATGATTAGGTTTTCTAAGTAGATTGTCTCTGGGGTTATATTATACAGTCAGCTTTAATCATAGAGGCAAATTTCCTGAATATTATCACCTGTGTTATATCATTGTTTGAGTGGAATTGTTTTGGAAATAGACCCTTTTAACCGTCTTTGTATACTACCTATTCCTAGAAAGATGAACCTCTCTATGCCAATTTCTATAATTCTGGTACGGTGTTTGTGCCTGGTAAATGGAAGGCTGCATCACGATGTGTTACGTGAGAGATGAGATGAGTGGATAAACAATGTAACTGAGTAAAAATTTAATATCTGAGCCACCAAGTAACAAATTACCAATGGTTTAAAAATACTGATTGAAACAAACATAACAGAAGTTATCTTTCAAAGCCAATATTTCCTTTACAGTCCTTCAGTCAATCTGTTGACTAGTTTTAAATAAATTTACTTAGGAAATGGTTGGTATTCATTTTCCAACAACGAAATGAACAATTTTACAACTACCTGATGGCTAATCTATCATTATGCATTTCCATAATTACTCAGATAATAAATGGCTAAAGGATAGTTTGATGTTATCAGTAAACCTTTCTCTCTCATTTGTTTACCAAACTCCCCAAAGACAAATCTACTGCCATCTAGGTGATGCTGACTCATAGGAATTTATAGGACAGGGTGACACTGCCCATTGGGTTTCCCAGACTGTAATTCCCCATGGGAGTAGAATGCCCCTTCCTTCTCCATCAAAACAGCTGGTGTTTTCTAACCGCTTGACCTTTTGGATCACGGCCAAGGCTGCAACCACTACTCCACAGGATTGCTCAATTGCTTGGAAATCAATCGATATATATTAATGCGTTTGTAGCCTCACTGTCTTTTAATTGACATTGAATCACTTCTGTAGTAAGCGAAGGTTTATAAAGTTCAATAAGTGAGATTCTGATCTCAGTGGATGAGCATTCTACTTAACTTCCAAACCCACAGCCATCAGGTTAGCTATGACTCATTCTGCAGCAAAGCACAAAGTGGCATGTAACTCCAAGTTACAATAGTTTGAGAGACCTGTTCAGCTCTAGTATTACCTCTACTGAAGGGAAAACATTTGGTTAGATCATCAGTGTGTCTGGGAATGGTTTAAGTTAAAGGAAATATCTACAATTAGATTGAAATATTCAAACACTTCTAGAAGGCAAATAAACGTGTACTATAGCCACTTGGGAGCAGTAGCTGAAGCTTCGGGGTTAGAGGATCCACCTGGTCTTCACAACCTGGAATACCAGTAAGGTCTTTCTGTCATAAAAAAATGGTCAACAGCTGGTACAGATATGTGGAAAGAATTCAAAGAAAGAAGCACATTAAGAATTGCAAAATACAATGTTAAAGTATTTATCAATTTATCGTGCATACACAGTCCCCAGGTAATGATTTTCTGACCCATCTACAATATATAGTAATGAATCAACCTCATCAAATTTGTGGTACAAACAGTAGTTCACCACTACTTGCTGTACTGTGGTGGTTCGTGCATTGCTGAGATGCTGGAAGATATTTCAAATGTCAGCTGGGATACTCAAAGTTATCCGGTCTCAGCAGATATTCCAGCCAAAGAGCAGACTCTAAAGAAGGACTCGGCTCCTGGCTTCTAAGGAAGTGGCTACTGAAGACCTTGTGCATTGTTTTGAAATATTGTCAGTTACTGAAGTCCTTATGAATAGAAGAAGAGCACTGTGGGTGATAGTGCCAGAGGATGGGCCCTCAGGTCAAAATGTACTCACAATATGACTGAAGAGGAGCGGATTTCTTGGAGGGGAGTCAGCCATGGTAACACGAGTCAGGTAAAGCCTATGGCACCAGAGCCTTCAGCGTCTTCTTTGGTGATGAGGCATGACTCCAGGTTAAAAGAAACAGTTGAAAAGACTTCTAAATGATTGGAACTTGTAATGTGTATAGTATAAGCTAGGAAAGTGGAAAGTCATCAAAATGAAAAGAATGCGTACAATCGATATGTTAGGCACCAATGAGTAGAAATGGACTGGCAATGGCCATTTTAAACCAGAAAATCATATGATTTACTATGCCAGGAAAAACACAATCAAGCGCGATGGTCATTCAATGTCAGACAGGATGTTGCTAAATCCATCATAAATACAGTGCTGTCTGTGATAGAACTATATATATCTTATTCAAGGAAATTCAATCATTACAACTATTATTCAAATTTATGCACCAACGATAAAAGCTATTGATGAAGAAATTGAAGAATTCTACAAACCCTGTCAAGTGGAATATGATCAAATATGCAATCAAGAAGCACTGATGATTATTGGTGATTGGAATGAAAAAGTTTGAAACAAAAAGTCAGAAAAAGTAATGGGAAAATATGAACTTTACTATAGAAATAAAGCTAGAGATTGACTGATAGAATTTTTGCAAACCCAAAAACTTGTTCATAGAAAATACCACTTTTCAACAACACAAAAAGTGAGTATACACATGGATTTCTCCAGATGGAATATACAGAAATCAAATTGACTACATCGGTGGACAGACACACTAGAGAAGAACTACATCAAAAGCTAAAGCCAGGCTGAGACTGACTATAGAACCGACCACCAATTGCTCATATGTAAGTTCACATTGAAGCTGAAATATAGATTAAAACATGACCATGAGAACCAAAAGACCACCTTTGAGTCTATCGCACCTGAATTTCAAGAACATCTCAAGAACAGATTTGATATATTGAACATTAATGGAAGGAGAGCTGATGACCTATGGGGACATCAAGACTGTCATTCATAAAAAAAGCAAAAGGACATTAAAAAGACAAACATCAATGTGGATATCAGAAGAGACATTTAAGCTTACTCTTTATATAGGGTAGCTAAAGCAAATGGAAAAAAAGATGAAGTAAAAAAGTTGAATAGAAAATTTCAAAAGGTAGCTTGAGGGAACAAAAACTAATATTATAAAGAAATGTGCTAAGACCTGGATATATAAAACCAAAAGGGGGAGAATAGGCTCAGCATAGCTGAAACTGAAAGAACTCAAGAAAAAATGTCTAGCCTCAAGTTGCAATCTGGAGAGATACTATGAGCAGAATATTGAAATATTCAGCAAACACCAAGAGATGATGGAAAGAACAAAGAGAGACACTGTATCAAAAGTAACTAGTTGGCCATCCATCTCAGGAGGCAGCATATGAGCAAGAACCAATGGTGCTGACGGAAGGAGTTTAAACTGCACTGAATGCATTAGCCCAGAAGGCTCCAGAAATGGACGTAATACCCACTGAACTGTTTGATCAAGCTGATGAAGCACTGGAAGCACTCACTCATCTATGCCAGGAATTTGGAAGACAGCTACTTGGCCAACTGGGATTCCTATTTGTGCATGTTCCAAAGAAAGGTGACCCAACAGAATACTCAAATGATAGAACAATATCATCGATATCACATGCAAGTAAAAATTTCCTGAGATCATCCAAAAATTGCAGGGAGCTGCCAGAGGGTTAGGCTGGCTTCAGAAGAGCACATTGGGCAAGGAACATCATTGCTGACATCAGATGGATCTTGGCTAGAAGTAGAGAATACCGGAAAGATGTTTACTTTTGTTTTACCGACTAAGGAAGGTATTTGGCTGAATGGAGCATAGCGAGCTCTGGATAAGCTTGAGAAGAATGGGAATTCCAGAACACTTCATTGTGATCCCGAAGAACTTGTATACGAATCAGGAGGCAGTTGTGTGAACAGAAAGGAATACTGCCTGGTTTAAAGTCAGGAAAGTTGTGTGACAGGGTGGTTTCCTCACACCATTCTTATCACTGTGTACTGTGAGAAAATGATCAGAGAAAATGGATTATATGATGAAGAACGTGGCATCAGGATGGGAGGAAGGCTTAGTAACAACTTGTGATATGCAAGTGACAGCATATTGCTTGCCGAAAGTGAGGAGGACTTGAATTACTTGCTGTTGATGATCAAGAATACAGTCTTCAAGATGGATTATGACTTAACGTAAAGAAGCCCCACATCCTCATACTTGAACTAATAGGTAACATGAAAAATTAAGAAAAGTTTGAAGCTATCTAGGATATTGTCTTACTTGGATCCACAATCAATGCTCACTGAAGTAGCAGTCGAGCTAAAAAGACAAGTTGCATTGGGTGAATCTTGTGCACACACATTTTTAGATCATTGGAAAGCAAGGAGGGTGCTTTGAGGACTAAGGTGCAATTGACCCAAGCCGTAGTATTTTCCTTTACCTCACATGCACATGAAAGCTGGACAGTGAATAAAGAAGACAGAAGAAAATGGATGTACTTGAATTGTAGTGCTGGCAAGGACTATGGACTAATAACAGGACAAACTGATTTGTTTGGGAAGAAGTACAGTCAGCATGTTCCTTAACGGCACAAGTGGGGAGACTTTGTCTCACATACTTTGGAGATGTTGTCAGAAGAGACCCATCCCTCAAGAAGATGATCAGGGTATTGGTAAAGTAGAAGGGCAGCGCAGGAGAGGGAGGCCCTCAAGGAGCTTGATGGACACAGTGGCTGCAACAATGGGTTCAAGCACAGGAGCAATGGTGAGGATGGTGCCGCGTGGGGCAGGGTTTCACTCGGTTGTGCAGAAAGTGGCCAGGGGTTGGAACTAACTAAATGACATCCTACAGCAATAACAATAACAGTTCATAATAACAAATAAATGCTACTTTTTGACACATATTAAAACCTCATTTTAAAGATGTTTTAGTATATCTGCAGGTCTCTTTAGAACACTTTTAAAGCACAATTTGGTATGCTACACACTGAAAAATATTTGAACATTATATATGTACTTAACTGTCCAATTTATATACAAATTTTATCTATAGATATAGGAGTGGATCTCATCCATAATCAGGAAACTGTCTTTATTCCAAACTCATGCATCATGTTGATTCTGACTAACAGTGACCCCAAAGGATAGAGTTGAATTGCCCCTGCAGATTTCTGAGACTGTAACTCTTTCTGAATGTAGAAAGTCTCATCTGTCTCTAGAGGAGATTAATCATGAGGCCACCAGGGTTGCTGTTAGCAGCCTAAGAAACAATCACAAGGCTACCAGGGCTCCCTACTCACCATCATTGAGTTGAATTCAACTCATAGTCATCACAGTGGCATAGTGATTTATGAATTGGGCTGCTAGCCAAAAGGTCAGCAGTTCAAAACCATCAATTGTTCCAGGGGCGACAAATGAGGCTTTTTAGTCCTATAAAGTTTCCGCAGTCCCAGAAACTTGGAGGCAATTCTGCTTTGCTTTATAGGGTCACTCTGAGTGTGCCTGTATTAGTATTCATTTAATCGAGAGATGCTCTGAGTCATTTTTCACCAATATCATGATGAATCATGATGTGACAAAATATTGTCATTTTACTAAATGTATCATAGTACACTAAGAAAATTTTAAAAATTATTATCTTATCATCTTTCATGGGAAAAAAATTCTTCCTGAGCTGGCCTGAAGCAATAGTACAAAACAAACATACTCTTCCTTCCTCCCTCTTTTTGTTGTTCTCAAAGAATGGAATTCAATAATCTAAAAGTGTGTACATAATGACAAAACGAGTATTGAACATTGAGTGTGTGCCAGGCACCTTCCTTTAAGTGTAATAGCACCTTTAATCTTCATTCAATCCTGGGTAACAAAGACTTTTATCTGTGTTTTATGGATAAAGAACCAAGGAGAGGTTAAGCAATTTACCAAAGGTCCCTCGTAGCAGGGACTGGGTCAATTCGACTCTGAGTCAACACATACAAACACAAGCAGAGCAGGTGTATCAAAATGCCCTTGAAGGACGCATCTGCATTATAGGCTATGTGGTCCAAAATATATTCTAGTAAATATTTGGTTCAGAGGAATCCATGACCTGAGTCAAGGACTATTTTGCTTGAGAAAAACCTTCTTAATGTTCCTGAAGCAGAATCCTGTGAGCATGTGTTCCTCTAAACCTAATTCAGAGCTTCACATCAAAAATACAGAAAGACGGAGGCAGTGAGTCTAATGAGAGCAGTCTCCTTTTTCCTTGAGATTGTTAAAGTTTCTTTCACAGTTCTTGATAGACATCCTGAGTCCGGAGAGTTTCACACTCTAGTTATACAACATCTTCACCACATTCCTCTCCACCTTCTAAAAGGAGTTAACCCTTCACTGTTCTGAGGTCATTAGTGTAATGACTCTCATTGGACTGAGTGAGTTGCAAGATTGCAGGGACCATACCCCCCTGTTCTTGGGATCCCCAGAACCTAGCACTATCTCATAGCTGCCAGATTCCAAGAGTCTCTAGGACTGAGGACAATGATATTTATCAATTAGAATTTAGTCAAAATACACTGCTAATTTGTGGTACAACCGATTCAGATTTCACAAGTAAAATATAACTTAGAGGGAAAGAGGTGAACTGGAAGTGCTGTTGCAGAATAAGTCACTGTACACGTGAATGGACTACTAAGATCAAATCGCAAATATCCATTTCAACTCTTTTTATTTTTCAACTCTGATACCAGCACCCATGCTTAATTTCTTCCTGTGACTCTAACATAGAGGACATTGATCAAATGTCACAAGGTAAGGGACACAATTCTCTAGACTGTCCGATGCCAGACTAAAACCAGATGCTAGACTCAAGTTTAGAACTCTACAGAACATTCTCATCACTTATGACCTTCTGGCTACAAATTCAGAGATTTTTCATTCCTTGTTCAAGATGCCAGCCAAAACCTTGGAGGCCTCTGTAGGGCTCCCTAATTTCTGACCTGCTGGCTACAAAATTAAAGGGTTCTTTCTACTCCTTCAGTATAGCAGCTATAGTAGTTACATAATCTGCTGTCAACTCGAGACTAGTAAGAGTGAAGGGATGGAGTTTATCCTGTCAATCAGGTCACAGCTTGATGACCTCATTTGGAGGCACTAAGGAGATAAATACCTCACTGGAGGAAGGACATATACTCACTCCCTGGGAGGCATTCCTGTTGACAAGTCACATGGAGTTATGCTGATGGCAGTCAGAGCCTTGGAGCTAAAGCAGTCACATAGAGACTCATGCCAGCACTAAGATGCTTCCACTGCCACTGGATCCTCCACAAGATTTTCTACCCACTGGCCTGTGATTTTCTTGTACTTTGTGCCTTTTGGTAGTGTCTCTGGATTTGTTTCTCTAGTCCACCCAGACTAACTAACACACCAGTTATTGGAGATCCTCAGCCTCTTCCTCACTTGTGACCTGCTGCCTCATTCTAGCCCCTTGGCTTCTCTCATTTGATGGAAGGATGTATAACTCTCATAGGAAATGTTCTAGTAATGATTGCAATTTTATTATGGCAAGAGTGTAATAACAGACACATAGAGTAATGACTGGGAAGTTTAAAAACACATTGCTTTCATTCTCCGAGAGAACCGTGCTCTCCAGAGAGCTCATGGAGTTTCTCTGTCCTCCCCATGGAGGTCTCATTTCATAGGCAGAGTTACTTGATCACGTCCCACCTCCTTTAGCGCAGCTAATATTGGATCTCAGAGTGGTCTCTCTGACTGGCCAGTCCCCCCTCCTTTGTATAAACCCTCAGGTGATATCTGGAAGTCTTAGACAATAAAGATACTTCAGTTTCTTAAGTGATAAAGATGGAGACTGAAAAAAATTAGAGAAATGAAGGGAAATTCTAATAATTTACAGCACCATTTCCTTTTGAGGTCTGAGTCTAGGCTGACTGAGTTGGTAAGAGCCCCTTGAAGGTCAACATGTTAAAGCTTATTACTATTTTGTGGGATATATTTTGCCCTTTAAATTACAGATTTCAAATTGAAATGTAGGACTTCATTTTATTTTTTAGCCAAAACTATACAAAAAATTTTTACAAATTCTATCTCTCCAGTTTAAAGCAATCAACAATTGTATATTACAGTCTGTGCTGTTGATATGTTCCTTGGTTCTATTGCTTCACCTATTGCAATGTATGGCATATTTATATCTCAAGCACACACATAAAACATTTTGTCTTTATACTAAAATGTTACCACTCACATGCACCTAAGCTAGGTACTAGTGAAGTTAGGACTTATTGGGGGCTAATTGCCTTGCAAGAAGTACAGTCAGAAATGCTCCTTAGAAACGAGGATGCTGAGACTTTGTTTTACATACTTGGTACATGTCATGGGAGGAATCAATCCCTGGAAAATGACACCATTGATAAAGAGGAGGGCTAGAGAAAAAGAGGAAAATTTGATGAAATGGATGGGCACAGTGGCTGCAACCATGGGCTGGAAGGTAACAGGAGTAAAGATGGTGCAGGATTGTTGCCTATTGGAGCCCTACGATCAGAACCCATTTGACAGCAGCTAACAATGAAAACTTATGTACCCCATGTCTTAAGTCTTTGACTATTTGTGGATCATCTTACTTTATTTTCAGAAGAATTATATAAACAGGTTTATATTTCCCAGTTTTACAGACAAGAAAACTGAGCTGAAGTTAACTCACTCAGACTTGTTCACCTAATAGATGGTGGCGTTAGCAATAATTTGGGGGTATTTTGAAGTTGGTTGAGTTATTCTCCTCTTGTTATTAATAGATGAGGACATCCAAGGAAAGAAATATGACATTCTTTGAAGGGGACAATATAATAAAATACATAAAAGTGTTTGAGCACAGGCAAGAAAGCAGGATTTGTGCCACAGCCTTTCCTCATCATCGCTCATGTCAGAGCAGGTCTCCCGGAGGTGAGACTTGTGTTGTCAGGAAAGATGAGGCTTTTGGTGACACATCGGAAGTGGTGTGAAACTGATAAGGACTATATGACCCAGAGTTCTGAATCAGCTTTTAGAGAAGCAGTGAAACTATTGCATCTTGGTAGAACTCTTATGAAAGGCAAAAGGAAAGAATGAAAACAAACGTCTCTATGAGTACTTGTTGGCCTTATGAGGAAACTTCTTTGAAAGAATGGCTCTTACCTTACGTAAGGAATTTAACCTATTGTAGCATTTGTTATATGGAAGCCATAGACCTCCAGCAGAATACTTGTGAGTACCCATCACAAATATAAGACCCAAGCTCAGGTCTCCAACCTAAAACTCTTTAAAGCCTTGATCGTTCAAAGCATAACCTTGAAACAGGTCTGACCGCCCCGAGTGCTCGTGGCTGCCCCAGCAGGACAAATGGAGTATAAATACACACTACTCTTCTGCATTTGGGCAGTGAAGTTAAGTCAGCTTGTATCTGACCACATAGCAGGCAAGCATCATTTTAAAAGGGGCAAAGAACGGAAGCGAAAGCCGTGTCGTAGGTTGTTGCTGAGGGGTGCGAACTTGAATGACAGGGAAAATAGGGGTTCACAGAGGAAGAAGAGAAATCAAAGAGTGGGTAAAGGATGAGGGCTTTTGATTCATTTTTAAACTGTTGAAAACCAAGTTGGTGATCTGAAATGTTAAATGCTACCTAATTATAAGAAAAGATTGTTTAAAAATAGTCCTCTCACTTAGGTTAAAAAATATATCAAGATTTGAATATGTCATCTCAGATTATTGAATATGTTATCTCACTTAAACTTAAATAAATCAAGGTTTGAACATGTCATCTCATTTAGACTATTGATATTAGATTATTTAATATCAGTCGTCTCACTTTGATTTTTTTAAAAAATCAAGGCTCAGAGGTGATGAGTAGATTGTACAAGCTTTCAAAGCTCAGTAGCAGCAAAACTCCAAACTTTTATCTCACTACTATGTCACTGCTTATGGATTAAGGTCGATGAATATACATTAAATTACTCCTCAAAAGAGTGTTGTCATAGAAATCACATTACCTTTCTCATCATAGAGTTTATTTCTCAGTAACCATATTTTTTATTCCTTGTGTTTCCTTTGGCTATCACTCTCAGCACTGTGTAGGGGATCACAAGATGGGTTTGGGGGGGTCTGTTTTGCCTTATGAGAAGATAGCCTGGCTGTGATCGTTAGCTGTGGAATTTGGAATAGAACAGTAAACAACAGTACTGAATTTGCAATTGGCATAAAGTCGTACTAATATAATTGAGTCTGAAATGCATTATATTACAAATCCACATGGAATATAAAAAAGATCATATTCTCCAAAAGCCATTTGAGAATGCTCTTTGAAATGCCACTAGCAAAGTGTTGTTCCTATGTTAATATGAACTCTCCCTCAAAGTTATTCTGGAAGAGCATCTCAGTCGGCAGCACCATAAATCCTACCAATCAGCCAATGAAAACATTCCACAGATATGATTGTGCTCTCCAGCAGATAGTAAGGCTAGCCTGAGAATTTCTGAAAGCCACTCTCTCTCTTTTCCTCCCACCCACCTGCACAGTAAAACTAAGATCTTTGGCTGAATGTGATGGCAGGCCTAGCCCATAGATACATTTGTAGTCTGCGGAAGTCTGTGAAAGTCGCTATGTGGAGAGACACAAAAGCCAGTTGGCCTTGGAATTACTATCAATAAGGATGTTTCCAGCCACAAACTGGCTCTACCCGTAGAGACATTTCTGTGATGGCATTACTGGGAATTGGTTGACATCAGATTAGTTGCTTCTTTTGCTTAGAAATAACATCTAGTTCTCATTTTTCTCCCATGTGTCTGTTCTGCCAACACGAATATTGACTTTGTTGTCAAGCTCGTGGCAAGACAGGGAGAAAAGTTCCACATATCACATTTGCGGGGACGGGGGGAGGGCAGCGGGGGAGAAAAAGGTACAGTGATTTAATATTTTCCCCATCTAACTCTTAAGAAACTTGTCCACTAAAGTCTTTATCAGTGAATTTTCCTGAATTTTCATGTTTGAATTGAAAATTCATACTTTCAGAAGGGAATGCTCCTTTAAGATCGGGTGACTTCTGAAGATGTGAGCAGTGTGGTCTATGCAGCATGTACTACAATGATACTTCATAGTAAAAAGACTGTGTAGGGGATTTGTCAAATACCTTAGAAGGAAAGAAAGTTTGTATAATCTCCTATTCTCAGCTCCTTGACTGCTATATAATGCCTTTTTTATTTATGCAGTTTAATATAATTATACAATGCTCAACATTGAAATATTTCTAAGGTTTTTGCAATACGTCACCTAATTGTGCCACCGAGGGCTCATAGCATGGACCGAATTTCTGTGCAGTCCTGTGCCATCTTCACAGTTGTTCTGCTGGAGCCCATTGCAGTAGCCGCCATGTCAGTGCATCTTGTTGCCCTTTGTTGCCCTTCTACCTTACCAATCATGACGTTCCACTCCAAGGACTGGTCTCTCGTGACAGTCTCTTAAAATGATGGGAGGCATAGTCTTGCCATCCTTGACGCTGAAGAGCACTCTGACCTTACTTCCTCCAAGACAGGTGTATTTGTCCTTTGGGCAGTCCATGTTACCTTACTTCCTCCAAGACAGGTATATTTGTCCTTTGGGCAGTCCATGCTACTTTCAATATTCTTTTCCAGCACCACGATTCAAGGACATCAATCACTTTCCACCTCCCTTTTTCAATACACAACATTCACATGCGTATGAAACAATTAAAGATACCATTCCTTGGATCTGGCACACCTTAGTCTTCAGAGAAACATCTTTGCTCTTCAACAGGCTAGCGAGGTCTTTCACAGCGCACTTACTGAATACTCTGTCTTTTGACCTCATGCCTGCTGCCTCCTTGAGTGTAGATTGTGGATCCAAGCTTGACACAATCCTTGACAATTCAAACTTTTCTTCATTTGTCATGAGGTTAACCCTTTGTCCACTTGTGAGAATTTGGTCTCTCTTGTATTGTGTTGTAGTCCACTCCATCAACAAGTGTTGCAAGTCCTCCGCACTCTCATCAATCAGGGTTGTGTCATCTCTCTGTTGCAGGTTGCTAAGAAGCCTTTCTCCAATTTTGATGCCGTGTTATTTTTCATACAATCTAGCTTCTCTGATGATTTGCTCAGCACACATAATGAATAAGTATGGTGAGATGATACAGCCCAGACACCCACATCTCCTGATTTGAAATCACACAGTATTCCCTTGTTCTGTTTGCACAGCTGCCTCTTAATCCATGTAAAAAGTCTGCATGTGCACCATGACGTATGATGGAATTCCTATTCTTCTCAAGGTTATCCATACTTTATTATGGTCCACATAGTCAAAAGCCTTTGCATAATCAAAAAACACAAGTAATCATTTTTTGAGGTTCTCCACTTTTATCTAAGAACCATTTGACATCAACAATGATACCTTTGCTTTCATGCAGCTTGAACATCTTTCTTCAGTATCTGTGTTAGTCTGGATAGACTACAGAAACAAATCCATAGACTCTCATATGTGTATAAGAAAGAGCTTTATATACAAGAGCAGTTGAATATTGAGAAAACATTCCAGCAAAGTCCAGATCAAGTCCACAAATCTGGTATTAGTCCACATTTCCAATACCAATCTATAAAATACTCTTCAGACTCACAAAAAACATGCAATAACACCAAATGCAGGAAGATCACAAGCCAGTGGGTGGGAAGTATTGTGGATCCAGTGGTTGTGTAAGCATCTCAGCGCTGGCAGGGGTCTTCATGTGGCTTCTACAGCTCCAGAGGTCTGGCTCCATCAGCCTCTCTCCATGTGTCTTCTCTACAGGGATGGCTCAGAGAGAGAGAGAGAGGGTGCCTCCTGCCTCCAAGGAAGAAAATATAGGAATTCCAAAACCCTTAGGATATGGAAATGCCCACATAGAGGTCTCATTGGTTTTCACCTGATTGACATGCTAGACTCCACCCCTATACTCTTAAACCTCAAATTGACACCAGATTGTGTAATTATATATATATATATATATATATATAATTTTTAGGCTTTTAACTCAATGAATAATGCATCTGAAAAATAACATTACTTTAATAATTTACTCATTATTTTAATACCAATTTATCCCTTTTAACTTTTGAAGTACATAATTATTTTCCTGTTAGAAATTCTGAGATAATTAAAGTCAGGCAGTTTTCAATGTCCATGGTATGTGTGGGAGGATGTTATGTGACTTTGATGTTGTGCAAACACTTTATTATATACGGGCAATCTCTCTAGCTTCTAGATGAGTTTCACTCCTGAATCTGTTAAGTTAAATTGTGCATAAACCAGAACAGCTATGTATAGTATGTATCTAACATTAGTTACTTAAGTGTTTGTCTTAGTTTATAGTATAAAGTGTAATAGGAAACATGTTAAAAGCATTAAAGTGTTGCTTCAAGATACACTAAAATATCGTTAACATAATTCAATAACAATAATAAAAATAAAAATGTTTTCAAGCATATTGCAAGCTAGTGCCTAGTTATTGCTATAAACAATTTCATGACCTTAGATTTTTAATATAATGGATTTTACAGTTGTTGCAACCATGGATTCATATGTTGTCTGATACTACCCAAATTCAAGTTATGTGGTACATGCCTGTATTTATCGGCTGAGTTTTATAATCATAAGAGCTTTTATATATCACATCCTTGGAAGGTGAGACCCCACTGGTCGATCTTATTTATTAACATTTGGGGGGCCTCCTCGTGTGTATTTATCCTTAGTCATCGGCTCTTGAATTGCCTAGTCAAATTGAATAAGTGCCATTCAAGTTTTTGAATGATTTTCTTAAACTTCAAAATAATTTGTGAAACAGTGGCATCTTTTAAAAAATATAATTTTATTGGGGGCTCATACAACTTTTATCACAATCCATATATACATCAATTGTATAAAGTATATTTGTACATTCGCTACCCTCATCATTCTCAAAACATTTGCTCTCCATGTAAGTCCCTGGCATCAGCTCCTCATTTTTCCCCTCCCTCCCTGTCCCCCCTCCCTCATGAACCCTTGATAATTTATAAATTATTATTTTGTCATCTCATACACTGTCCGACGTCTCCCTTCACCCACTTTTCTGTTGTCTGTCCCCAGGGAGGAGGTTATATGTAGATTCTTGTATTCGGTTCACCCTTTCCACCCCACCCTCTGGTATCACCACTCTCACCACTGGTCCTGAAGGGATCATCTATCCTAGATTCGCTGGAAACAGTGACATCTTAATAACATTAAAAATCACAGTATATAGTTGTAATATATGTCTTAATCCAACTCATCTGTGCCACTCACATATATCCTTCATATACATCTTGCTTTAGAAATTACCTTGTTAGGGAATGTCCATCCCTTTTCTCTTGGCAGGGACTGAAAAGAATGGAATGTTATTTGGAAATAGCACTTTACATAATATAAACAGTATCACATAAGCTTAGTTTATGGATTGACTCAGAGCCGTGTTGCCCCTAAGATTAATCATAATACACCAATAAGAAATGCCATATTATCCAAAATAAACACACAACTAATTCACATATTAGCTAGGAAAGAATTTTGTAACAGAAGTTACTCCATGATTGCTAAATTGAATGGTTGAATGCTATAATTCTCAATTTAAAGTTCATTTTAAAATACTTTTGTGGAAGAGATAAATTATTCAATTACTTCATAGGAAATAATTGTTTCATAGGATTGTTACATCACCTTGGAAGGCATTCATCCCGAGGCCCTTTCACATCACTGCAAATAGTCATCCTTCTGATCACACTAATTAAAGCTTTGCAAACTACACATTGTTTTCATTCATTTTTGACTTAGCAACAGCTTAAGAAATTTTGTACACTGCAAGTATTTTCCACACATGACTTCACTAATCATTGCTGAGCTGGGAGGGAAGCCAAATGCCTGATACCCATGCGGCTTTTTGTTCCAAATCTGCATGGGCCGTGGGCATGCCTTTATGTTCACAGGGATGGGTTATTAATATTGCAATTGCATTATGGGAGAGGGCTTTCTAGACTGAGTTGGGAAAGAAGATTAAGGAGATCTCTGAGGTCCAGCTCTCTAGGCAGCTCATTAATCCTTACCTAGGAAGACCTGGTTGCAATGTGATTTCAACCAGAGACTGGTGCAAAACCTAGTTGAAAGCTCAGAGCAGAGACAGAGGTACCAGAGGGGCCTTTCCCATGTCTGTAGCATCACAGCATCATCCATTCCCAGCATTGAAAGGACACTTTCCCTTTCGTTCCTAGTTATTGGAGTCCCAGGAGATCCGACATAGCAAGCCTTTGAGTATCCACTGATGTAGTAGAAGAGCTATGGAAACACACAAGAAAGAATTTATGTTCTGAGGATTAGCAACACAGAGCTATGCACAGTCTTTAATTGCCTGTAGATTTATATTTGCCTCCAATAGTTCTATAGAGAAATATTTACAACTGTCAAAACCATACTCCATTTTGATGTTGGCTTACTGGAGCCTGTCATTTCCTAACCTTTGAATCTATACACAGAGTTTGTCTTAGTTCACAACTGAACCTCAAACATCTTGCCTGCACCCATTAATACCAGTGTTTTTCTCCATAAACTGACCCATTATTGCATATAATCAACAAAAAATGATACTGCAGCTCTTTCGTGATCAAACTTTTCTAAACATCTAGAAAAAATCTTTTTTTTTTGTTTTTGGCCTGAGTCAAAACACTTCATCATCTCACTCCTGACTTGTACTCTGTCCCCTTTAGACACACTCCCTCCCATTTACACTAATTGTCTTTACATAACTGGACTTTTGAAAGTTTGTTGAAAATTCCATTATCTTTAACTCCAGTTTTTCATGAACTTTGTGAAACTCCTTTCTGCTTCAGGTGCTTTGTACAACTTGTTTGTCTGCTGTGGTCTTTCTCCAGGTTTTGACAAAACCTTAATTTAATAATATAAGGTGTTGTTCAAATTTAGTGATGCATAAAATCATTTTTAAAACACTCTATACAGTAAAATACACGCTTTGATCACTTCATCCCTTTCCTGACCTATTTGGATATTTCTGTTTGGTTTTTGTTAGTTTTTGTTTGAATCTTTGTTTTCACATTCTATCTCCTCCACTAAAATTTTAGTCAGTTTATCTTATTTTGTGCATCATGTGTTCCCGTGGTCTAACCCTCAAAACATTTGCTCATGAGTCCCAAAGACTGCATTTGAATAGCAAACCCTGTTTGGCTATAATTTACTTGTCTTGATGTGAAATTTTTAAATAGCATCCTTCTATACTTATTTAGTCATGGAGATATTTGATTTTCATTTGCTATATAATCAATAAATATTGATTACCCATGAGTTAGGCTCTTGTCTAGGAACTATACAAACTGGTCAGCAAATAAGATTCTGATGTTCATATAAAAATTATGACATATTATTCACAATCAGAAAATCAATGTTCATCTTAGAGTGCAAATAAGAAAAATACCTTCCTTAGAAGACTCGTCTATAGACAGATCATTGCAGTTACTTCTGGAAGATAGAAGAACAGGAAGATAAGCCCAATAGCATGTCCTAAGAGAGGGCCCGGGACCCAGAAAACACCAACCAAAAGTCAATTCTGGAGAAATAATAGATTTGTGCCAGATATCAGTTGGTATTTGGCAAAGAACAAATACTCCTTTAGAAATTGTGTTGACAAAGACTGTACTTAAAGTGAAGTTTCAGAAATTACAGGTACCTAGACTAGTATTTTTCCATAAAAAGTAACCATCGCCAGGGAAATAAAAAGGGAAGAAAGCAACTTTGTCAGTTTACAGAAGGTTTCTGCCAACTATTTTTTAAGTTCTATATTCTTGCAATGTCCAAATTAACTTCTTATGTCTACATCTCATAATTAAAGTAGCAGAAATTGCCAAATTAAAGTTTGAATCACAGTCACAATGGCAAAATAAAGTGGTAGCCGAAACATGTTACTCTATCATTTAATTCCTTTTAGGTATATACTAAAATTTTTACATACCTAAATATCATGTGTTCAGATGATTCCTTATTAAATGATCCAATATTATTGACTGTTAAAACATGAAAAATTTAAATTTTAGCCCAGAGCATATTTCTGCTCATGATAGATTGGTTCAAATCTCAGTTTTAATTGAAATCTACATTAGAGGGGTTATTATATGAAGGTTTGATGCTGTCCTTTGTCACCCAAAAGTCGAATTCCTCCTCAACAGAGCTCCTGAGGGTCCCCTAGAGCACCTGTTAACCCACCTCCTCAAGTGCATCTCTGAGATACTGCCTTTACTTCTCTGTTAAATGTTTCACCTCTTTTATGCATGGATATTTGCATGTATGTTTAACTTCCCAGTAAGCTTCAAGATGTAAAGCATGTCTAATTACGTTCTGCTTCCTCGCACACATGTAAGAAGAGGCCAATAACATAAAAAATTAATGAATGAAGAAGCAATACTGTGACGTGAGGAGGCTGAAACTTTTGCTTTGAGTCAAAAGATAAAAATGTGATTACGATCATTGTTTCTCTGCTTAGGGGCCGCTGAGTTTAACCCAGCTGACCTTGCAGTTAGTGGTCCAATATTTCACCACTGCACCACCACCAGGCTTCCTTAAAATTTAATAAGCCCTTCATAAAAATCGGATGACTATTTTTGGCTATTTTTGAGATGATTACATTTATTTGGAGTCCTGGTATCGAGTGGTTAACTTTGTCTGCAACATAAAAAGTCAGTAATTCGAAACCACTGGCCACTATATGGGAGAAAGATGGGGTTTTCTACTTCCTGAACAGTTACAGTCTTGGAAACTCATGAGGCAGTTCTACACTGTCCTGCACAGTCACTATGAGTCGACATTGACTTGATGGCAATTAGTTTTTGAGGGAGTATATTTATTTGTTTTTATTTAAAGTTACCAAAAATCATCTTCTACTTGTTAACACAGTAATTTTATTATTATGCCAGTGATTTTATTCTTCACTAAAATTAGGATTGCATTTGAAAAAGCAGGATATACACAAACACTTTGCCTCTGAATAAAATGTGGTAATTCTTATTACTGGTTATATATGAAGACAAAATTCTTCTGTGGTTCTATTACATTTTCATTGTTGGCATACAAATAGCAATTATAAAAAGTTGAAGTAAATCCTTTGAAGTCCATAGTTAGAAGAATATCCAGCTGTGTATGTTGATGAAAATTGCTAAACACTGAAGGTCAGATGAATGTCTTTCCTTTTAGGAAGCATTTGTTGTCTCCCTCAGACCACATCATTGTTCTTTGTGGCTTAAACTATTTGCTTAGCAGAACAGAAGGACCAGAATATAAAGATGCTGAGCTATGTTTTTTTGCGTGCTTGAGGACAACACATTTTGTAATTGAGTGGAGAGACTGGGCAACTTAAAATGTAGGCCTGACAGGAAATCCAGGAATGCCGAATCTTCTGGCTTTGAATTAAAATGAGAAGTGTTTAAGTTTGTGGGGTAGGCATGAGTTCTTTCCAGAAAGACTTACCTTCTTATTTTGCAAGCTTTTAACAAGCATTTACTTGCTACACTGCTCTCTTTAGAGGTCAGTTATTGTTTCCTGTGTCATAAGAAACTGTAGCCATTGTGAGGTTTAATAGGACAAATAAAGTCAAAGGTGTTGGGGATTTTCTGATTTCCATCTCCTCAACTCATTTGCAGACTTGCTTCCCGTATTTAACTTTCTAAGTAAGGCCTTTTTTCTTCCTAGTAATCATAGGATTTAAGGGAATATAACTTGATCAAAATATCCTCTCCTCCTGTACAAAGCCACGCTGCTGTGCCATTGCGTGCTCTGACTTCAGCCATTGTGTGAGGAAGGTGAGCATCATAGAATGCCAATTTAATAGAAGAAAGTATTCTTGCATTGAGGGAGTACTTGAGAGGAGACCCAATGCCCTTCGACCTTAATACTAAATATATATATATATATATATATATATATTTCCCCATCCTCATATATAAATATATTTGCATATGTGCATGCCTTTATCTAGACCTCTATAGATGCCCTTTGTCTCCCAGCTCTTTCCTCTATTTCCTTTGACTTTCCTCCTGTCCCACTATCCTGCTCAGTCCCGATCTGGGTTTCAGCAATTCCTCTTGGTTACAATACCCATGATCATGCTCTACCAGGCCTCCCACGCCCTATATAGTGAAGTCATCCACTATAATTGTTGAGGCTGTGATTTCTTTTTTTATCTTTTGGAGTGTTTGGTTGACATATTCAGCGGGTCTCTCCTTCGGGGAATATATGTTTACAATGCTTAGTGGTTCTTTGTCTACCATTCTCTTGAGCATTATATAGTGTCCCTCTTTATCTCCTTTTATGGTTTGCATGTTGAGGTCAATTTTATCTGAGATTAGGATCGCAATCCCTGCTTGTTTTGCATTGCTGTTTGTTTGGTATGCCTTTCTCCAGCCTTTGATTCTCAGCCTATTTTGTCTGTAGTCTTGAGATGTGTCTCTTGTAGGCAGCAAATTGATGAGTTGTGTTTTCTAAGCCAGTCTGCTACCCTCAGTCTTATTATTTCCATCTGCAAACTCTGTGAGATCATCTTATACTTTTTGTGTTGGGTGTTTTCCTACTTTCCTTTCTCATTAGTGTTTTGTGTGTGCATGAGAGAGAGAGAGAAAAAGAGAGAGAGAGAGAGAGAGAGAGAGAGAGATATTCTGGCTTCTTTCCATCCTTAAGCCAATGCAATCTTGGGGTCTGTTTTCTCTTTGCTGCCCTCTGGGTGAGGTTGTTCTATGTGGCGTTCTCTTATTTATGCTTGGTGAGTGTTGTTCTAGGCCCATACTAGGTTGGCAAGGATGTTTTGTAGGGATGGGTTTATTCTAATGTATTCTTTGAGTTTTTCCTTGTCTGGGAAGACTCTTACATCTCCATTTATCTGGATCAATAACTTGGCTGAGTATTCTTAGGTTTGCATTCTTTTCCTTCAATTTTTGGAATATGTTACTCCACTCTCTCCTCTTCTTCATAGTTTCTGCTGATAGGTCTGAGCATATTCTTATTTGGGAACCTTTATATGTGATTGCTTGTTTTTTCCTAGCTGCTCTCATGATTTTCTCCTGTTCCTCAAATTGGATAGTTTATTATGTGCCTTGGTGACTTCTTCGTGGGATTTAGGCTAGCTGGTGTTCTTTCAGCCTCCTGAATGGTTGCCTGGTTTTCATTCATTTAGCTGGGGACGTTTTCCTCCAAGTGTTCTCTCACTATTGTTGCAGATGACTTCTTTGTTGTGTCTTCCTCTGGTAAGCCAATAATTCTAATTTTGTGTAGCTTCATAGCATCAGACATAGGTCTTAAGTTTTCTTCAGCTTCTCTGATGATCTTATTAGATTTTTGTTCATGTTTATTAAAGTCTGCTTGGCTGTCCTCCAAGTCACTGATGCAGTTCTCTGTTTCCTCCAGTCAATTCTTAGGGTCTGTGTTTCTGCTACTGGCTTTTGTTATCTCCTCCCTAAAGTCTTGTATTTCCCTTTGGTGTATGGACTTTATATCCTCTATCACTTCATCCTTTTTCTGGATTGTTTCCCTCATATCCTGTATGACTCCAAGCAGCTTTCTTAACATATCTTTCTGTGGCAGCTCAATGTCTGCTTCTTCTATGCATGTCATTATATTTGGGTAACCATCTGCCATTGCCTTTTATTTCTCCTGTTTTTTCGTTGAGGTTGTTGGAGTTGATGGCTGTTTGTGTTGCATTATTCTAGCGGAGCCAGGTGCCATTTTACAGGGAAGCAAAGAGCACTGGCTATCTCTGGGAGTCTTGTAGGCATGCTTCTTCAAGCTGCCTATAGCTTATTTCACTATGAAATTAGCCTACCACTTTATTCTCCTGTGGCTGCCCTCTCAGGGGAAGGCTGATGAGTTGCCTCCAGAAGGCTGTTGAGTTGCCTGCCTTGTTGTCTCTCTGGTATGTGTTACTCCATTGCCATCCTCTCAGTTTGCGGCTCTAATTAAAACTGAAAAACTCTACTTCCTTGGGGTAACTCAGAAGGCTTTGGCCAGCACATCAAATGTATATCTGTGACGTATGAGTTGGAGAGCCCTGAATCACATATTCCAATGCAGATTATGATAGAAAGCTAAATTGGACACAACATGCAGGGATTGCCTAATTTAACACCCGTGTTTCACAGATTCTCATTTTAAAGCTTTTCTTATGAAAGAAGCTTCAAAAGTGCATGAAAATTTTGAATAAGATTATAGCATTTCCCTGCAAAATCTTGAAGCTTTCCCAAATCCTTTGGGTGGAGAAACCTGTGAGAAGAAATAACTAATAATATATAGAAACAGGTTCTTAGTCCCAAATTAAATGCTAAAAAACAAATGCACACTTTTTCTTCATTGGTGAAGTTTTCTTCATAGAATAACCCTGAACTAGAGGTCAGCAAAATATAGTCTCTGTAACCAATTCAGCCTTCTGCCTATTTCTGTAAAGTTTTGTTGGAACTCAGTTATGCTCATTTGCTTACTTGTTTCTGGCTGTTTTTGCAGTACAATGGCTAAGTTGAGTCATCAAAGCTGAATTCATATGGTCAGCAAAATCATGTGGTCAGCAAAGCTGAATACACGTATTTACTCTCTAACTATTTAGAAAAAGTTTGCCAAATCCTGACGCTAAACCAAATGACACACTGATTCTTTAATCCCTAAGAGACAAACCTAAGAACTCAAAAAGATAGAAACTGTTGACCATATTTCACACTTTTATCTCCTACTGTCACAATGCTTGCTAATACTTAGATATTATTTCTTTTAGAAAGTGTAAATACATGAAGCCTAAGCAGTCCAGAAGCTCTGAACCGGTTTGCTCACAGTTTAAAGATGGACCTTGCTGGGGGCTGCTAGGTCATTAGAACCATGAACTCAACAGTGTCCTGATCTTCTTGCACATTTTATGAGATAAGTGAGTGAGTGCTATAGTTTATGTACTCTGAATGTACTGGCAGTTTTCCTTGTGCTAAATCCCATTAATTCTTGCTGGGGGAAAGTCTTATTCAGGCAAAGTTACATGGCCTTAGTCAAAGAGACAAACATCTATGTAAATAGGGAATGACAATAAAGAGTGGGAGAATCCCTGAGAAAGGTTTAATATTTGCTAATGTAAATTATCACAAGCATGCAAACTACATTATACTCTACAGTTTTTTGGGAACATCTCATTCTATTGTGTTTGAATACCTTCAAGACAGGACAAAGTATCACCTTTAAGTTTATCTAAAATACTGAAAGTAAAATGACACAGTAAATCAAAGCGGAATCAAACTTCAAGCCTGAATTGGGCAAAATTCAAGTCTCTTCCTTTAAGGTCCCTCTTTAATGGGAAGAACAGAAAGATGATGGAGTAGTTTCAGTTTGCAGTGTGAACAAACATGATGGCATTTACCTCTAATTTTTCTCATTATCTCCTTCTTTTGTGCATTAAAGTCTCCAAAGGAGTCACTCCACCAACCTAAACCTTTGGCTATGCCTTCTCCATTTCCTTTGGTGAGTCCTTTTTATATTTTGAATCTCTAAAGTTTGGAGGATCCTAAGGATCAGTTATTAGCCTCCTTCAGCACTAACCTTGACATTGATTTTACTATCCTGCAACTTTAATGTCATCCTAAAGTGATTCCTGGTAGCACAGTGGATTATGCATTGCTCATCACAAGGTCAGCAGTTTGAAACTACTTTCTCCCTGGGAGAAAGAAGACCTTCTACTTTCTTAAACAGTTACAGCCACAGAAACTCATAAAGGACAATTCTATCTTGTCCTGTAGGGTGGCTATGAGGCTAAATGGCAGTGAACTTGGTTTGAGTTACCTCCTCTCTGCCTTACCTTTAACCCCCTTGATATTGAGCAGTCATTTATAACAATAACAAAGCCTCTTTTACTCCCCAAAGTTAGATTGTTCCTTTATTGTTCCTCCCTCAAAATAGAGACACATGCATTTTGACAAGTCAGCATTTTAGGAGTTGACTACATGCTTCTTCTGAAGGAGTTTCTGGGGTTCCTGGTGGGTGTGCCATGAACTGCAACCTTGGGGTCATCAGTTCAGAACCAACAGCAGCAGGTGAGGCTTTCTGCATCTGTAAAGAGTTACAGTTTCAGAAACCCATGAGGGCAGTCCTGTTCTGTCTTACAGGGTCTCTACGAGTCAGAATTTGCTGATGGCATGGGTTTTAAGGATTTTTCTCTCTCTTCCATTACAGTCCACATCCTAAATAACAATTCCTGTTTTTCTCAATGATATCTAAAGCTGCTTATGAGCTTTACACTCAGAGGTCTTTGCATAGTGAATAAAACACAAATAAATACCTTTCTGGTATTCTCTGCTTTCAGCCAAGATTTATTTGATGTAAGTTATGATATCCCTTACTACGTGTGCTCGGCTGAATCCAGATTCACTGTCTGGTAGCTCTGAGTTGATGTATTGCTGCAACCTTGTTGCATTATCTTCAGCAAAATTTTAGATTCATGTGATATTTGATGACTCACATTCTGTTTTGTCACTTTTCTATGTAATGAGAACTGATAAGAATCTCTTCTACTTGGGTGACCAGGTAGCTGTGTTCCAAAAATTCTGATACTAGAAAATTAATATACTTAGCAGCCATTCCTACAGAGTCAATGCCTTGTCTTGGGTGTCTAAGGCTGCAAACCTTTGTGGGAGGTGAGATCATCAACTTGCTCCTATGGAGTGACTGGACGTTTTGAACAACTGACTTTGTGGTTAATAATCCAGCACTTACCTGACAGTTCCACAAAAGAACTTTTCATTACCATAACTGAACCCATTTAAAAGAGAATTACACTTAACCTTTGAACCACATAATTTTAAACGGCATGAGCAATCCACTTAAATGCATATTTTATTATAAAGGACTTGTGACATTATCTTAACAAAAGCAATTTTTCTTTTCAGTGAATTGTACATTGCATTAAAAAAATGATCTCATGATTCTTGGATAATTTTCAGGACATACCAAAGCCTCTGTTAAGATCATGGGACCCTGTAGAATGCCAGTAGTAAAGTTGGAAATGCTCCCAAGAAGCATAGAAAAGTCGTGGCCTTACAAGAAGAAACTGGATCACTTTATATTGGATAAGATCTGTAGCTACAGGACACTTCACTGTGTTCACGAGGACCCTATGTATAACCTTCCTTGTTTGCTAACAATGCCGTGACTCAGATCAGGTGCACTGTCTTCAAAATGACATCCTTGTTCCTCAGTATTTCCCCCCCAACAGTTTTATTGACACATAATTTACACATCATACAATTGATTAGTTCAATCATTCAGTCTTATCAAGGGGAATTGTGTGATCAGCACCACATCTCTTAGGCCATCCCCTCCCCATGGAGCATATTTTTCTTTCTATATATATTCTTCTTGTTGGTCGGGTATGCATTTTATATCACTTATATACTTAGCATTGTAGAACATGTTGAATGTATGTTTTCCTTATGCCCTCTTTATTAACTTTATTAAATGTCCTCTTATAATCAGATGATGGAAAAAATCATTTGTTATTTTAATTTTAATTTTCCCGATCATATATAAGAGTATATAACAGGCAACAACATCATTACAAATGTTTATTAGTTATTTTTTCCTCTTCTACAAGTTACCTGTCTATATACTTTGCTAAGTTCTTCTTCTTTTTTAAAATACTTTCATTGGTGTCTCTTACCTCTCATCACAATCCACACATGCATCCAGTGTGTCAACACATCTGCTGCCATCATCAATTTCAAAGCATTCTCTTCCCACTTGAGCCCCTGATATCAGCTCCCCATTTCTTCTCCCCCACCCTCCCTTATGAACCCTGGATAAGTTATAGATTATTTCTTCCATATCTTGCATCAACCTCCATCGCCCCTCACCCACTTTTCCATTATTTGTCCCCCTGGGGAGAGGTTCTAGGTTGATCCTTGTGATCAATTCCCCCTTTCTACCCCACCCTCCTCTAATCCTCCTTGTATCTCTACTCTCCTTGTTGGAGAATAGGGGTTTATCTATCCTGGATTTCCTGTGTTTCAGGCTCTTATCTGTAACAGGGTGCATACTCTGCCCTGTAAGGTAGACTTGAGGTCATGATAGTGGGGGGGGGGGGAAGGAAGCACCAAAGAGCTAGAGGAAAGTTGTGTGTTTCATTGGTGCTATACTGCACCCTGGCTGGTTCATCTTTTTCCTATGACCCCTCTCACTGAACCATGATGCTGCAGGGGACAGCACTGGACACACAGTGCGGGAATAGTGCACAGTCTGGCCCCATCACGCTAGGGCGAGGCTCTGAGGGCATGCCGCAGAGCAGCAGGGGGAGCAGACTGATGAAAGACCTAGGAATACCAAAAATAGACTTAGGAGACAGAGTATGGCACCCCATCAGACTCAATTGGAAAACACCCATAAAAGCCAACAAACAGACCTTAAACTATTAATAGGTTTTTGAATTTTTCAGTGACTTTCTTTTTGTTGTTATTTTCTTCTTGCTTTCTGCTGTTATTATTTTGACTTCCTTTGTTGTTTTATTTCACTTAGACTGGTTTTTGCACTTATTAATGTATGTGCATGTCTATCTAGATAAGATAGGTGGGGTACACAATTTGGAGATGCAAGGAACAGGACTGGGGCCAATGGGAAAAGGGGAAGTGGGAGAACGGAAAGGGGGAGGGAGCAACCCAGCGACAAGGGAACACAATAAGTCAACTAAAGTCGATGGATGGCAGGTTGTAGGATGTCTAGTGGGACTTAATCAAGGGCAATGCAGCAGCGAGGAATTACTAAACCCAAATGCAGACTGAACATGATGGTGGGACAAGAGGGAAGTAAAAAGGAAATAAAGGAAAGAACCAGGAGGCAATGGGCATTTATAGAGGCCTAAATACAGGCATGTACATATGTAAATATAAATAATGAGACATTTCCATATATCTAGAACTATGTACTCATATCTATATGTTAAGAATTAAGGTTGCAGATGGACATTGGGCCTCAATTCAAGTACCCACTTAACAGAACACTTTCTTCTAATAATCTGGCATTATGTGATGATTACCTTCCCAACATGATCACTGAAGACAAAATGGGTGCATAAGCAAATGTGATGAAGAAAGCTGATGGTGCCCAGCTATCAAAAGATATAGCATCTGGGGTCTTAAAGGCTTGAAGGTAAAAAAGCAGTCATCTTGCTCAGAAGTGACAACATCCATATGAAAGAAGCACACCAGCCTGTGTGATCATGAGGTGTCAATGGCACCAGGTATCAGGCATCTAAGACCCAGAATAAAACCATACCCAAGGTGAATGGTGAGTGGGAGGGGGGAGGCATGGAGTGGAGCCCCAAGCCACATCTGTAAATAGTTCTTCAGTTTCTTAAAAATGTTTGTGTAGTAGATTTGCTCAATGTAATACATCTTAATCTTGATTTCTGCTTCCATGAGCATTGGTTGTGGATCTAAGCAAGAGTAAATCATTAATAATTTCCTTTTTTTCAATTTATTGATATTGATATTATATTATGTGTTGCTCCATTTGTGAGAATTGGTTTTCTTTACATTGAATTGAAATTCATACTGATGGCTGCAGTCATCGATTTTCATCAGCAGCTGTTTCAAATCTTTCTCGATTTCAGCAAATAAAAGTATGTCATTTGCATAAAGTCTATTGTTAATAAAATTTCCTCTATTTCTTTATATATAACAGTTCCTTGGATTATTTACTTTGTGTATAGATTGAATAGATATGGTGAAAGGATATAACCCCAACACCCACATTTCCTGATTTTAAAACATGCAGTATTCCTTTATTCAAAACCAAATGGCTAAATTATAGAAAACAAAGTAAATTCATTATAAAATCTTAATTGTGGAAGATCAATGTATCACGGTTGAGAATGGGCCTATCAAAGCAGGAAAGGGACTAAAATTGGGAAACATACAATATTGCCAGTTAGAATAGTTTACAGGATTTGTTCAGGGTCCTTTGACTATACCATGAATCCAGGGTACCTCAATTTCCATAAAGGGTTCTTCCAGGCAGGTTCCTGAGAGAAGGCTGATGCTGTCTGAGTTGAATCAGAGGTTGAAGCAATTCACTTTGGAATTTATGAAGACAAACTCAGCGGTGTTCTTGGTGGACTTACTATAGAGGTCATTTTTGGTAAAATGAGATGTCATCATATTCATTTCTTGAATTTGAGTCATATTACTCTTCAAAGAATCAAATATTCTTTTGAACACACAATCAAATTTCAATAAATATCTGTTCATGAGTGGGACTGAGAAGCATTTATTAAAACAGAATAAGGGAATACTTTGTGGTATAAGAAGGGTATGTGTCAGGATTGTGTCTTTTCACCGTCCTTATCAAATCTTTCTGCAGAGAAAATAAAGAGGGAAGCTGGACTATATGAAGAAGAAATCAGCGCCAAGATTGGAGGAAGATGTATTAATCTCCATATGCAAGGAACACAATACTGTTTTCTGAAATTAAGGAGAATTGGAAACACTTGCTGATGAAATCAATGACTGCAGAATCCAGGATGGATTGCACCTCACTGTAAAGAAAAGCAAAATATTCACAGCTGGACCAGCAGATAATATCAAGATAAATGGAGAAAAGATTGAAATTTAATTTGTTTATCTTAATCTTGATTAGATTTCATCTTGGTTGGAAGGTCACCAATCAGTGCTCATGGAAGCAGGAGTCACAAAATCATGAGGAAGATCTGTTGCACCCAACCTCTTTAAAGTGTTAAAGAACAAGGATGGCTCTGTAAAGACTAAGGTACGCCTGACCAAAGTGATGGTATCATGCCACACGCATGTGAAAGTTGGACAATAAAAGAAAACCGAAGAACTGATACATTTGAATTAGGATATGGGTGAAGAATATTAAAAGTGTCTTGCAATTCTGGAAGAACTAACACTTCTCTCTTGGAATAAGTATAATCAGATGTTCTTAGAAGCAAGAATGGTGGGACTTTGTCTTATACTTTGAACATGTTATCAGGAGAGACAAGTTCCTGGATAAGGACATCATGCTTGGTAAAAGACGTCCTTATTTTTGCTGGTCAGTGAAAAAAGAAAGACCCTTCATGTGATCGATTGACACATTGGTTCCAACAAATGATCTCAAACCTCACAACTGGGACTGTGGCACAGAACCACGCAGTGTTTCATTCTCTTGCATGAAGAGCCGCTCAGAGCTGGAGCCAACTTGATGGTACCTTACGGCAACAACAACATACGATGGGCTCATAGATGTGAGTTAACCGTTATGCTAATGAGACAGGATTAATCTGGGACATATTTTGAGTGCCCACTTTAATCAAAGGTGTGGCTCAATTTTCCTTGGCAATATGATCTGCAGATTGGCCATCCATCAGAATGCATGCTCAGAAGAGTCACTGGTGACCAGGCACCAGCTATTACCCCAAAAGACACACTCAGTTTCCTCTTTTGCCTGACTAGGTTATCAAGACATGCATTTTACTTCTGAACACTTCACTCCTTTGTTCTGTATTTTATGTTGATTTGCCTCTGCCGTACTCCGAATGGGTGCTTGGGACTCGAGTGGTGACTTATCACGTGTCCTCGTTTTTGCAACCGGGTAAGTGATACAGACCCTCCTGAATGGTGTCTGAACTTTTGATCTGTGTCTGACAAGCCTCCCAAACCCCATGAGTCTTTCTTAATGGTCATGGATTCTGTGAGGAGCTGCAACAGTCATTTTTCGAACACTGGGACATGAGAGAATACACTGAGAGGGGTGGCAGTTGATATCAGGAATAAAGGATTGATTTAGTATTTTGGAAAGTAGGACATACAGGACATCTTCAACTACCCCTAGGACCAAATCAAAGCCACACTCACCACCATCAAGTCAATTCTGACGCACAGGAACGCGATAGGACAGTGATTCTCCACCTTCCTAAGGCCGTGATCCTTTCATACAGTTCCTCATGTTCTGGTGACCCACCAACCATAAAATTAGCGTAGTTTCTATTTCACAACTGTAATTTTGCTACTTTATAAAGTGTGTGACCCCTGTGAAAGGGTCCTTCGACCCCCAAAGGGATTGCAACCCACAGGCTGAGAACCGCTGCTGCAGGACAATGTAGCTGTGTCTCTGTGGGTTTCTGAGACTGTCAATCTTTATGGCAAGTAGAAAGCCTTCTCTTTCTCCCAAAGAGCAGCTGGTAACTGAACTACTGGCCTTGTGGTTAGGAGTCCATCATGTAACCAACTGCACCACCCAGGCTCCTTCTGTTGCAATCATTTTATATTAATATTTCTGAAAAATTATTTTTATACATATATATGTGCTTGAAAATCAGTTGCTTCTGGCATATAACAGCAGATGGTTTTAAAGATTGATTTAAACTGTGGAGTATGTCACAGGTGTGTTTCAAGCTCCTTAGAGTTTGTATAGGAAATGTGTTTTAGTCATGTGTTTCTAGTCATTTGTTTGTCAGTTTTCATTGTTTATAAGTCGTAACTGGAGAGATGTACTGGAATAAGAAATGTTGGAAGTATTGCTTGCAGAGATTTACTTTCCTTATGAAATACAGCTTTAGTCCACTTATCAGAAAAGATGCATTTAATATGTCTGAATGTAACACTTAAAATGTGTTCTTATACAATGCGAAATATTTATAGTTAATCACAGAAAAACTTCACTTATTTCCTTTAAAAATAAACTCTTATTCTGGAATATTTATAAATAAGGCTACATTTAAAGGTAATAATTTCAAATGCTTTTATTTAAAAAATTGAGTCAGTGAGAAGAAAGCACAATTCTTTTAGTAGTAACATGACCTCAGGATATATTTTATTTGTGTCATAAATTCATGCCCATAATTGATCCCACAGTGAACTTTACCAGTAATAATATAAATGCATTTTTCTATTAGTTTCTTTCAGGTTTTATTTATGGTAATACTTTGTTCTCCATTTAAATTCCTAGATTTCCCAATCATGTACAGAATAGTATAAATTTTTTACCACCTCAATGGTCAATCTACCTTTCTTGATTCTCTATATATTACTACATGACAATAAACAAAAAGTAAAATAACTGAGTGAAGAGAGCAAATGGGTAACAATTTCTTACTAAATGTATTGAATTTTAGTGAGGATGATAATATTCAGCATTGAGTATAGATTATTAAATTTGTTTATGAAAATATATTTCATTGTAATCAAACATCTAAATTCCAGAGATGTTGAACTTAAAGTTATAATAAAGTTTATATACCTAAATTTGAAATATTGAACTAAAATCAATAGCATACAGTAACAAATTATTTATCTATACATTTTTGGCATACACCATTTAATTCTTAAAGTAGAGCTTTAAAAAAAGTCCCAAACTAATGATATATTCCAAAGAACAATGAATGGCATTAATATATTTGCTTAGCAGATTTTGCTTGTTTGTTAACTAACCAAGTTGAAAAAAATTAATAATCAATGAGATGGTGTGTTAGGCAGGGTTTTCTAGAGAAACAAAATGAGGACACTTATGATTCTATATATAATTATATAAAAACAATATATACTGTATTTGTATATATATATATATATATATACATATGGATAGATTTATACAGCACAAAGGAATACAACAGCTAATTAGTCCACACAGCAGTACAGAAGACTCAGTTCAACTCACTTCCATGAACCAGTTAATGTACAGAAAGTATTCAACTCATGAGGGCTATTGGGTCCAAGGTCAAGGAAGCAGACAGCTGAGTCTTCATTTGGGCAATATAGGCAGTGTCCACCCATTGACAGTAGACAGCAGGGCAGGTCACCAACAGTCAGCAGCTCAAGAGCTTAGCGAAGCAACCCCAGATGGGATATTGAACTCAAGCAATGCAAGACAACGGGATCCACCAGCTTCAAGCTCAAGTGATGTGCACACCAGCAGCGTGGTGAAACAGCTCTCAAAGGAAGCTTAAGCTCTAGTGACGAGATTAATAGGTTGACTTGTCCCACAGGTAGTGTAGCTCGAAAATGGAGGCAGAGAGCTAACTAAAGCAGCTGCACACTGGTGTGATCACCAGGGAGCAAGAGAGAGAGGAGTGGGCCTTGCGAGGTCACTTATCTCTGCTCTCCAATCAAACTGTGACCTGATTAATGTCGCATGTTCCAACTGGCCAGGTTGGCACATTAAATCTACCTATCACAGATGGCTAGAAAGCCATAGCATTGTAATAAAAGTGCCAGTAATGTGCATTTGTGACCTTAGGTGACTTTTTTAATAGGACTAAATATTGTATAAACTTTTACTTTAGGAGCATACTCTTCAAATGCATTTAATCTAGTAGGATTAAATAATGTAATGTAATAAATAGTGTAATGTAATAAATGTAGTTCACAACTTTTAAAACATATCTGTTTCAGAGTACTGTACATATTGAGACTATGTGACAAAACCCCAGAACTCAAAATCCCTGTCATGGGGTTGATTCAGACTCACAGTGACCCCACAAGACAGCATAGAACTGCCCCTGGTGTTGCAAGAGTGTGCCTCTATATTGTGTAGAAAGGCCTATCTTTCTCCTAGGCAGTTACTGGTGGTTTCAAATTGCTGACCGTGGTTCAGGGTTAGCAGCCCCAATGGCAAGGTTGGCAGTTTGAAACCACCAGTTGCTCCACGGAAGAAAGATGAGGCTTTCTGATCTGGTAAAGAATTACCTTTTCGGAAACTCACAAGAGAAGTTCTAGCCTGCTCTAATGGGCCACCACTATGAGCCCAAATTAACTTGATGGCAGTGAAAGTGAGAGGGCCCCTTGCTGTCTCTCAGCGGTTTAAGATATCAGTAGAATTTCAAAGATCTCTCCAAAATGTAATGTGGTTGCCATTGAAGGATACCAAAACATTTGGGGGGAAATCTGAATTGATATAGTTGAGTATTTCAGTAGAAGAGCTGCATCTCCGCATCTTCAAATCGAAGTAAATGGACAGAGGTAAACTGGGAGAGGAAATCTCCATGAGATCCCTAGCTTGTTTTACTAAACTATTTATTAACACTTCATTTCTAAGCAAGGTCCTACTTGGAGTAAACACTGCCTCTCACTGTTAGACCACTGACATTCTTTCCATCTCAGGGACCTTTAAGCTTGCTTTTCTTTGCCTAGCCTCCATTCCCCTCAAGATACGTGAGAGGCTGCTTCTCCACGTCTTGATCTTAGCTCAGTGCTTCAAGGAAGGAAGTGGGCCTCATTCACGAGCATACTGCCTATCCTTTTCCCGTCTCTGTTCCACAGTCCTATGGATGTGTTGCCTGTTAGAATCTGAGTGATCTTGCTTAGTTGTTAAAGTTTTATAATCCGTTGTTTCTCTAAGAAAGGAAACTCCTAAGGGCAGAGAAGTTATCTATTTTGTCAGAAATTGCTGGATTTCCAGATGTTCACTAAGTAGTTCTTGAATCAATAAGAGAACATTGCAATGAACTTATGAAACTACCCAAGCCCACAATCTATGAATAACAGAATGCCACAGTTTGACAGATGTTTGCTCTGTTTTCTGCACTTGCACTGCTCCGTTATGGCAGCGAGGATCATATTAACTTCAGACACTCATGAATTTTTCATTCTCCTTAAAACGACAACAGAACCGTCGTCATGACTTTGCTTCAAAATGTTCCTAGTACTTTTTCCTAGTTCTTGAAAACAAAAGTTTAATCTATGTGCTAAAGTGTTGATGGGCAAATTCATTTGTTTAGCATTCAATAAAAAGTTTTACAATTTAGCTACTATCTTTTCTAAAACCACTGTACCTTCTACTCAGAAAAATATTGAACTCAGGGCACTTCCAACAAATGTTTATGTGTCACCGGTCCTTGTCACGTAGGATCTAGTCTCCTATTTATGTTTAGATCTCCAGTTACTGCAGGAGGGTGTTTAAATCAAGTGTGTATATTAAAGATTGGTAAATAGAATTACATAGTACAGTTAGTCACTAAAAGCCAGCCACCCCGCATAGAACAAGATGGACTCCTTCCAGCCACTGTGCTTTCTCGTCACTTCATGTCTTGACCTATCATTTAGCCAGTGTCCATGTTGCCCAAATATAATTAAATAACCATACAGCTGCTTCCCTTTAAGTGTGATCGATATCCTTTCCATGTAACCATTGTTTCCTTGTAGTACTCCCTGTGATCAGTAAGTCTCCTAGAAGTAGCACCCAGTTCATGGTGTATGTTTGGTAATGCTCCAGGATAATGGCTGAGTCTCAGGACATACATTCTGAGGTAAAATATTGCCATTATATTCCTAGTGTCAGCTAAGGGAATTTGGTTAAAATCCTGCTTCTTAATGAGATCGTGTTTTCCTCCTGTTTTCTTTTCACATTCCCTGTTTGTGTTATAAGTAGAATCCTATTCCATCTTAATTCTGATGTTAAACGTTACAAATCCCAGGTTTTATGGTCTTGTTTGGGTAGATAATTGTAATGAAGTCATGTCTCACTCAGGATGCCTCCCTTAAGTGCTTTTGGAATGATCAGATGGGAGAGTTTTTTTCTCTCACACTGCAAAGGCAATGCTAAGGACACAAACAGACTTGTAATTTCTAGAAAGCTTTGGCATATACAATGCGCAGATTGGGATCTTTCCCTTCAAATTCAGCTTCAGACATCCCACAAAGGAGATGCTGAAAATAAACTGCACGGAGAGGTCAGTTGACAAATCATATAACCCCTACCAGCCTGAGCTCTTTCAGAATACTCTACATAATAGGGTTACATGGAAAAATTGGAAGCATCCGAAAGCTGTAAAAGAACAGACTGGCTAAAAATTGGCAGGTTTAAATGGATAATAAGTGGCTGTTCAAAGAAATCAATTTGTGAATGAGCCAAAAAGGGTGACTATGGAAACAAATAATTAGAAGGGTAACTCTAATCAGTTTCTTTCTGCGGGTTATTAAAATAATTATATTGCCACACTATGACTGCCAGAAGGAAACCACAGGCTGAAGATGAAAAATAAAGTTACTGATTTTTGGACAAATGCTCTTCCTTCTTGTTTTGGTGTCCTTTTCCCTTTGTTTCTGTTCCTGCCCTCTTCCTCCTTGCCTTCTTTCCTCCCTTCTATTCGCATCTCCTTCCTCCCTCCATTTCTTCGCTTCTTCCCTTTCATTGTGTTATTTCATTTTTAAAAAGAGGCCTAAAAGAGATTGGGAGAAAGCAACAGATCCCAAATAGGGAAACGAAAAGCTCTTTTCACTGAATGCGAGATGACCACTCACATTAGAATGTAGCTAAACTATGAAACCATGAATGACACATTTTAACATATGAGTAGCTATTAATTATTTTTTAATTTCCTTGTGGTTATGTCATTCATA
Organism: Tenrec ecaudatus; assembly: GCF_050624435.1. Classification (NCBI taxonomy): domain Eukaryota; kingdom Metazoa; phylum Chordata; class Mammalia; order Afrosoricida; family Tenrecidae; genus Tenrec; species Tenrec ecaudatus. The sequence continues at coordinate 97,124,347 of NC_134536.1, forward strand.
AAACAAGTAATTTATATTCCTCTGGCTGCAATCAGCAATTTTGCTGCACTCATGTGTCAATATGTGCTCTTTAATTGTACTGTTGCACAGGATTCTGACGGGACTTTTTTTCTTGACAGAAAATGTGTGGGTGACATTTCATATTTGTCTCCTTAATAATTATTTTTGATAAATGAAATATGAACATTCCATGCCAACAAATCAACTTTGAATAGCAAAGACATTTCCATTCCAACAGTTCATAACAGAAGTTATGAACCAAATTTTAATGAATGATCTCTTATTAATCTACCCACAGTCATCCATTCACCATGTATTATCTAGTATGTTTCAATTGGTGACACAAACTACCAGAAATACTATTCAGTATCTGCAAACATGATTTTGATAAAAACACTGAAATAAAATTTTAGGACTTTCCTTAATTAGGTATTTAAAAAAATATTCTGAAGCTAGAATTAATTATATGAGATATGTTGTTTTAAACTAAAATTCTCTAACCAGTAGAAGAATAATTCCATAAAGGTGAGCTACATAGGGTATCTTGCTTAAAGCCTTTGGGAAAACTAAGCCAGGAATATTCTGGTAAATTTTAAAAATTTCAAGATTGATTATGACTTTTCCAGTTAATTAAGACTCTAAATCATTACTTAAAATAATGTTAAAAATAGATATCATGAGATTAGCATATGGAAATGTTCCAGGAAGACAAAGTTCACTTTTTTATTTGTGGGATGAGCACAAAATTGTTTATAACATTTTATTAAGCTATAACCCTGCTTATATAACAATAAAATCATTTCATATGTATGTGTGTGATATAAGATTTGAAAATGAACTTAAAAATCATAAAAATAGTAAGTATAAAAAAGGACTTAACTCCACTTGATATTATGGGAATGTAAGTTAAAAATAAAGTGAAATAAAAAAAATTTCAAAAAAATAAAATAAAAATGAGGAAACAAAAGCCAGAAAAATTAAAATTTTTTTTGCTGCTAAATACAGTCTACATGAAACTTCAAAAAAGGTGAAATAACACTGTATAAACCATCATAACTAACATTAAAATGCCAAGTCATATTAAGTTCAGGTAAAACTATGGTGTGATGGGAATTCTCATATATAGTTGGAGAAAAATAAATCACCCCAGAAAACTGCATCACCCACTTATATAGATTTTTTATACCTTCCTATCCATACATTCAATTAAAATGTGGGCATACGTCCACTAAAGCTCATGTACTAGTAATGTCTGTGGCAGCATTGTATATCACAGTGTCACATTATAAACAGCAGGCATGTTGAATTAAGTTGAGTATTTTGTTTTAATTCATGCTGTGGAATAATAGACTCCCATGAGGAGAAGCAAACTGACGTCGTGGTTAGGTGCTGTCAAGTTGGCCCTGACCCAAAGCAGCCCAATGTACAATCGAATGAAGCAATGCTGTCCTGCGCCAGCGTCCCAAATGTTCTTATGTTGGAGCCTGTGGTGGCAATTCATATCATAGAAGGCCTCCACTCTTCTACTGTCCCTCCACTGTGCCAAGCAGGATTTCCTCCTCCAGGACTGGTTTCTCCTCACATGACCAAAGTAAATGAGACAGGCTTGCCATCCTTACCTTCTAAGGAGCATTGCAGCTATACTTCTTCCATGACAGAGCTGTTTGTTCTTTCGGCAGTCCATGGTGCTTTCAATATTCTTTGCCAACACCATTGTTCTAATATATTGTTTCTTCTTCAGCCTTCCTTATTTAATGTCATATGCACATGATATGATTGAAAACACTTTTACTTGTGTTGGTGCACATCTGTCCTCACAGGAACACCACTTTAAACACTTTAAAGAGGTCTTGTGCAGTCATCCCATGTAATTCGTTGGTCTTTTGATGTCTTAACTTATATTAATGATATTATGACTTGTGATATGAATGGTATGGTTCTATAAAGTGTGCATTCTATTGGGCCAAAATTCAACATCACAAGCATACTAGTCTATGAAAAGCCTGAGACACAAAATAATGCATATCTTATGGATATAATTTAAAATAGTCAACAATTAAACTATTTTATAGTTTATAATAAACTCATACTGTGTAATTTCTTAGTCTTTTCGAAGCTCCTGAGGCATTTTCCTATCTTTGTTGTTGTTGTTTTTAGGAGTTGTAAAGTCAGCTACAACTCATTACATCCCTTTGGTCAACTGGCTGGCTCTCCCGCATCCTCATATTGTTGTGTTTGAGCCCATGGTTGCAGCCACGGTGCCAGTTCATCTTGTTGAGGGTCTTCTTTTTGTGCCGACCCTCAGAGCCTTACCAAACACGATGTACTGTTCCAGGCACTCATCTCTCCCGATCATGTGTTCCACGTATAAAATACAAGATTTCAAATCCTAGCATCTAGCCAGCATTCTGCCATACGTCTTTCAAAGCAGATTTGTTTATGCATCTGGTAGTCCATCGACGGTCGTTTCAGTCTTCTTTGTCCACACCACACTTCAGTTGTGTCTATTCTCCTAGGGTCTTCCTTATTCATTGTCCAACTTTCAAACGCCTTTGAGGAGATGTGGTTAGAGTGAAAGTATAACTGTTTTTGAAACAATAGCTGCAATTAATATACTGGTGGGTGGTATTCCATAGAAAATGAAGAGTATAGTAGTACAGACATTGTAAAACCTTTCCATTTTCCTTTTAAAGAATTTCTAATGAAAATATTCCATGACAAAAATACCATTTTGGTTTCCCAAAAGAAAGTGAAAAAAAAGTCCCCAAATCAATATTGTCTCTCTTTGTGCCAATATTTATTGTAACTGGTGTAAGAAACTGGGAAATCAATAAATTTGATTAAATACTGTGAAGGTACACATGAAAATGCACTAGTATTTCTCATCATTTTCATATTGCAGCTATTTTCTACATAAAAATTCAATGAAATGGAAGCCATCTGCATGCATCTTTGGAAATATGTAGAACTCCATGGGCGTAAACCTAAAGTCCAGCTTGTAGAGCTTATCAATGTAGTGTAAGATGAATATCTTGATGGAGATCTGGTGGTGTAGTGGTTACATGTTGGGCTACAGATCTGCAGGGTCAGCAGCTGGAAATCACCAGCAGTTCTGTGGGAAAGAGTCTGGGCTTCCTACCCCAGTAAACAGCTACAGTCTTGGGAAACCCACAGAGGGACTCATGAGTCATCATTGACTCAATGGCAGAGAGTAGTTTGATTGCATATTACAGTATCTCATCTCAAAAGCACTCTCATACTTCTGTTCATACAATATTCCTAGATTATGTGTGTACATGCTTTCTACTTTTTGTTATAGAATCTTAATTTGGAAAATTGAGGACCTGTGTGTCCATCACTCTGGAGTCGTGGGTTAATATATTTCTTGGGATCTCAGAAAAATAAAATCCCAAGGATTTGCTTTAGTTTTTCAGAGATGGAGGGCAGATGAGACGTTTAAATCCTCATTTTTATATTTTTCATGATCACAATCACGCATGCACTAAAAATAATGATTTAAAACGTCTTCTTTGGCCACTGCTTACTGTTCACTAAGTACTTATTGTCTAAGATTTATCTAAGACAAATTAAAAGTATGTGCTAAGCACATTTGGAATCTTACTTAAAACTCACCGTTAAGCATTGGAATTCTAACTCTCACCTATCTGGGGGGGAAAGGTGAGGCATTTTGATTTCTAAAAAAACTGTTTAGGAATCCCACAGGGGCATTGTTAACTATCCTCTAGTGTTCCTATGAATCAGAATCCACTCCATGGCAGTGAGCTTTGTTCTGTTTTGTTGTTTGAGATGAATCAGAATTGATTGGATGACAGTGGGTGGAAATCATTATAAACCCTGCTCTACAATGGAAGTGATTTATTTGGAAGAATATGGAAGAACTATGTTTTGAATCTAGGTTATTTTGATTCCCAAACACTTGCTCCTAACCTTATGAAAATCCCACTGTTCTTACAGAGAAAGTGGTGCCTTTCTACTCCTGTCAAGAGTTACAGTCCCAGAATCCAACAGGTGCTGTTCTTCCCTGTCCTGAAGGGGCACAATGAGTCAAAATCTGGTGACAATAGTTTGACTTGCTTCATTGCTTTATATACACAAAGTTGTGTAAAAAGTTCTCAATGAATAGAGACAAGAGTAGAAAATGTTTAAGAAATACTCTTCCACATAATGCAATGTATTCTATGAATATGAATTTTATTTCAGAAGTAGGATGTTCTTACTGAAACTTTATGTCTTAGACTAAGAGTCTCACTTACCGTAACTCTAACTGCATTTATCCCCTTAGTAGAAGAAATGCGAGGCACCACTATGTCTATCTTGAGCTCGTCTCACAGATGGCACTTCAAAATACCCTGTTCATACAGACTCTCTACTCTGTAAAATATAGGCATGAGTCTTTTCCCAAGTCGGATTTCCTAAGGATCATCTACACTAGCAGTTGTTTGGGGAAGAGTGGGAAGAAAGGTCTAAGATCGCAGGCTGGGGGTCTGTTTTCACAAAGTCACTGGAAGCTTGTGGTAGATTGAAGAGTGAGACAAAAAGAATGGCCTAGACCAAAATTAAGCCCAAGAAAGAATTTATACATATTCTTATATGAATGGACAGGGACATATGGAGGGTTTTAAACAATCAGTTGAAATTAGAGATATCAATAAAGATAAAACTCAGTTCATAAACTTTAAAACTCAGTCTCTGTGTGTGTGCGTATACACACACACGCACATACCTGCCTTGTTGATTGATCCTAAAATCCATCTATATTTTCTTTCATAAGATCCCAAACTCCTATCAGTCTTATTTTATAATTCAACACCTTCTGATGAAACTTCTGGAAAGGGTAGAGATCAATGATAACAAAGAACTTTCTCTCACAGGGAATCTTCACATTGTAAATGTATAAATAACTTTAAAGAACCTTCCTCATATTGTTTTCTCCTTATTCAAGTTGTGTGATGGATCGAATTTAATTGCATCATTCTACGTACTCATGTAAAAAGGGCTGCCTGTCAAAGAACGTGTAGAACAAAAGTGTAATGATGCTAATGACATCCATCCTAAATATTCTAAGGGGACGCTTTTAGGACACCACAAAAACTCAGTACGTAGGCTATAACTACAGGCTGTCAAAATAACAAAATCAATTTATCAAATGACAACCAAGAGGGAAAAGGAGAGGTCACATTTGCTGTTCAATCTTAATTGATCTGAGGGCAAACTGAACTGACCAGTCAATTCTTTCAAAAGAGCTGATATTGCAGTTCTAACGTGGGACATTTATCTTCTTGCTGAATAGTTGCCTTTCCTTTTCGCATAAACAGCAATTTGAAAATTTGAATAAAGCGTGTTTTAAATGTAAGCTAAAGCGTACCTTTCTGTCCCAGACCACCGGGCCCCAAATCTTGCCACCCCAGGAGCCAAAATCACACGTGAATTCATTATCTCGTTTCTCCAGCCTCCATACACTCCGCAGGTTTCAAAGTGTGCCGATTAACATCAAAATAATATATTTCAAACAGAGATGAACTATTCAGTTTGTTTTTTATTCTGATAAAAAATCTAGAACTGAGTTGGTGGATTTTAATTTATTGGTAATGGAATATATTATTACAACTAAAAAATAAGATGAAGGGAAAATGTCATTTTCAACCCTCTACTTATAAAGTGAGATCTATCACTGAATAAATTACTAATTATCTGTTAAACCTCTGCTTAGGATAGCAATTGACAGCTAAGGAATTGTTTTTTAAAAATAGCTCAATAAGAGAAACAACATAATTGGGAGATAGACAATAAATCAATACAGTGAAAAGTATGCAAACTGAAATTAAAGTCAAAACAAAATACTTGCTTGAAGAAAATGTATGAATGCTATAAAGATTTCCCAAGAATAAAATGAAAAGGTGACACACAGCAAGTACTAGATCTCCAAGTGACTTTAACAGGTCCAGAAGAAAATAGTCATCCAACACGGGTAAGGGATCAAATGACAAACTTATTAATAGAGGAAATTATATGAATAATCTCAAAGCCAAGTTACCATCATAAGATAGCTATTCAGGCTATTTTTGACTAATTTTATTTATTTTCTTTTTTAAAAATTTGTTTATTTTAAACAATTACACCATCATACAAATCATACAACATGCATTTCAATAGTTCAATCATATTCAAAACATTGTGTAACCATTACCACCATAAATTCCAGGGCACTTCTTCCTTGTATTGTAGTTAGCTCCCCATTGCCTGCCACCATTCCCAGTCATGTTCCTTTGAATCTGTTGATCTAGTTGTTATCTCTTAATCTGAGTTCCATAGGTGGAAAGTCATACAAAAATCAGGACAGAATACAAACAGTCCAATAACAATGACACAATGAAACAAAGAAAAACCTCAATCCATAATAACTCTTTTGTAAGTTTGACTGGTTGCTATTCATGGTTCAATATGAAGTAAATTATAAATATGTTGAGTGATTGGTGATACAGAATATAGTCTTGTTCACATGTCTTATTTGAGCTCGTGAAGAACTTAATGGAGAATGTATTATGCTCATTTCTAAGGAGAAAGAAATCAAGTGAGAAAAACTGAGTAGTGCCTCGGGTCTTCTCATTTTTCACATCACTCCACTTACTCTCTTAGTCACGCAATAGGACAGAATGGAACTGCCTCTGAGTTTCCAAGACTGGAAATCTTTCGGAGAGTAGCAAGCCTCATCATTCTTCCCTAGCACACCTGGTGATTTCCAGCTGCTGACCTTGAGGTTAGCATCCCACCCTGTGGTCTTAAAAATTGTATATATTTTGCTTCCACCCAAGTTCTCTTAAATTATCATTTCTTGGCGGCGGTGGGCGGGGGGAGATGTAATAAACCTATTTCTAAGCAAACACTCAGGTGACTCAGATAAACTGAAATATACATTTCTAACAGGAGAGGGAATTGGGGATATTGAAGTTGGAAGTTGGAAGAGAGAAGCTATGAAGTGTCATGGTCTAGTTCCATTACTGAAGGAAAACTGCGGCTCCCACAGTTACAGGCTTGGAAAGCCACAAGTAGCTCTACCCTGTCTTACAGGTCTTATAGGGTTGCTATTCCTCAGCATTAGCTCAGCGGCAAAGAGTTAGTTTTGTTGGTTGTTGCTTTTCTTGAGAGTCTTATTATCAGAATAGAGTTGTGTATTATATGAAGAAATTATACAAACACAGAGGATCAGTGTTTTCCTTGGAGGCAGGGTTTCAGAGAAGAAAAGCGAGGTAAAAGTAGAGCATATGGAGAAAACTAATAGGGAGATTTATCTTGATGTAAAGATAATGCAGCATAACACATATACAACTGACACAAACCAACCCCTGAAGCTTGTTGTCAAAGTAGTAAAATTACGGGATAAAACATAACCAAGAAATTGAAAAATTACAGAGATAATGGATAAAAGTAAATTAGACTAGACTATCTTTATTTTCAATATACAAATATTGTGATATATTATAAAAAATCATGTATTTTATGTTTTAGTCTAATAATCTCTTGAGACCATTGCATGAAACATAGTTTTAAAGTGTATCATTGATGGGAAGAGGTGTTAAAGGAACATATATGAGAGATTTCTATAGGTCACATCTGAAGGGGCTAACATCATTTCTGACCATAGTCTACTGGCTAAAATTCAGCCATTCATCCTGACCTTACTCCAAGGAAGCTGGATATACAGCTTATAAAAATAACTTGGATTTTACAGTATTGTTTCCACCACACGCTGTCTTCAGTTGATTCACCATGAGGAAAGGGAGATATGTGATAACAATGTTAAGGGTAATTTCGGTAATTCCTATGTTAAAAGGCTTTTGTGAAAATGACTGCATCTGTAAAAGTCCCTTTAACTCAATAACTGCAGGTTTTCTTTTCTACTCCATTTACCCAGGAATGGACAAAGTATCTAGGGTTTTTATTCGCTCTCATTATTTAACATAGGTGTGGAAAGACGGTCTGCTTTCCCAATTGCCTTACTTTGTATTTAGAATGTCTTCTAAAACATTTTTAAAATATTCAGAATACTTTTTATGCAGAGGTAAGGAAGAGTAAACCCATTTTAGAACCCCGGAACCTGAGACTGAGTATTTAAGTCACAATCAAGTCCGAAAGGAAGAAGTCTGAAATGTAGTTCACAAGATGATGATGATGATGAGGAGGAGGAGGATGATGATGATGAGGAGGAGGAGGATGATGATGATGAGGAGGAGGAGGATGATGATGATGATGATGATGATGATGAGGAGGAGGAGGAGGAGGAGGAGGACAAAGGAGGGGAACGATGATCATTGGTTAACATTTCTGATGCTGCTTAGAAAATGACTGCAGTGACCAAACGAATGACATTCTGAGCAATAGCATCCTCTGCCAAGAAGCAAGAAAAGGACGTGTAGACTGTTTATCTTTGAGAGAGACAGGTGGAGGTTGATCTTTTTCCTCATATCCAAAGTTTAGAAGAAATCAGTAGAAACTCATGAGTGTAGGAAGACCAAGTGTCTGCTGCGTAAAGCTTGCTGTCTGGTAGAGAGTTATGGCAGTGGGTCGCATTCGGAAGCCTTTTGCAAAAGCTTGTTGCGCACGTGGCAATGCACCACTTCCTTTAACAGTCCTGACTTCCGGAGGAAAGTCCTGAGAGGAGGGAGAGTGCTTGATGCTAGGAATGATGGCCTGGCTGAGCTATCTGGAGAAGTTGGCCATTTGGAACATTTTTGCCATTGCCTCGGAGCACCCATCCACGTGGCTCAGCTCAAGAGACATGGTTTGTGGAATAACGAACACCTTGTAGTTTATCATTCTTGTCTCACACATTGAAAACATGATTTTATGGCAGATTTTTATGTTTAAACTTTTCTATAGTGAGACACTATAATGGTCTCTTGTAGGTACTAGTGTGAGAAACCATCATTTCAATAACATGAAAAATCTTATTGTGTTTTTCTGCACATTGTGAAAAAAAACGAAATAAGCACTTTCATGGAGAAAATTTCATTATTATAAGTTACAAAAATTGCGATCTCCCCATCCCCTCAATGTATACAGGTGTGAAGAATTCTTAGTAGATACATTTTTTCTTAGTTTTCTTAATTTGACAAGTTAAAAACTGAATGGAGCCTCTCAAAATGTACATTTTTTACTATCGTGCAACTATTCAAATGTTATTAAGTGCCATCACATCAGTTCTGACTCATAGTGGCCCGATGTAAAACAGAACAAAACACCACCCCATTCCTGGGCCATCCTTAACAACAAAACACCACCCCATCCTGGGCCATCCTTAACAAAAAAACACCACCCCATCCTGGGCCATCCTTAACAAAAAAACACCACCCCATCCTGGGCCATCCTTAACAACAAAACACCACCCCATCCTGGGCCATCCTTAACAACAAAACACCACCCCATCCTGGGCCATCCTTAACAACAAAACACCACCCCATCCTGGGCCATCCTTAACAACAAAACACCACCCCATCCTGTACCATCCTTAACATCATTCCTATGTTTGCGCCCATTATCTCCTGGATGGTCTTCCTCTGGGTTGCTGCTCTATTTGACCAAGCATTATAAACTCTTCCATGGACTGGCCCTTACTGATAATATATCCAAAGTATGTAATACAAAGTCTTACTTATAACCTTGCTGTTAAGGAGCATTCTGGCTGTACTTCTACCAAGACAGATGTGTTTGTGTTTTTGGCAGTCCGTGGTATTTGCAATAGTATTCCTCACCTGTATGAATTCAAATGCAACAATCCTTTTCCGTCTTCCTTATTCAATGCCCAGCCTGCACATGCATATAGGCCATTGGAAATACCCGGGTTTGGATCAGGTGCACCTTAGTGCTAAGGGTACTGTCCTTGCTTTCCAGCACTCTAAAGTGGTCTTGTGCAGTACATGAACCTGATGCGATTTGTCCTGTGATCTCTTGCCTGCTCGTTCCATGAGCATTGACTGTGGGAGGAAATCCTTGAAAACTCATCTTTTGTCCCATTTACCACTAAGTTACCTATTGCTCCAGTTGCGAGGACTTTGTTTTTCTTTACACTGAGTTGTAATTCATATTGAAAGCTGAGCTCCTTCATCTCCATCAACAATAACTTGAAGACTTCCTCATTTTTAGTTAGCAAGGTAGGGTTGTCTGCACATCTGGGGTCATTAACAAGATTTCCTCCAATCCTGCTGCCATCTTCTGCGTTGTGGAATCTACTTCTCTGATGTTTCCCAGCACACAGATTGAACACATCTGGTGAGAGAATGCAACCCTGATGGATATCTTCCTTGATGTTAAACCATGCAGTATTACTCTCTTTTGTTCACACTACTGCCTCTTTATCTGTGGACAGGAACTGAAGGTGCACAATGAAGTGTTCTGAAATCCCCATTCTTCTTAAAGTTATTCATAGTTTGGTATGAGACACACAGTTAAATATGTATTTTTCATAGTCAACAAAACACAACTAAACCTCTTTCTGTTAGTCTCTATTTTCAGCCAAGATCAAGCTGATATCAGTAATGCCCCTCTTTCACATCATCTTTGAATCCAGCCTTCAATATAATGACAGCTCCTATCAATGTACTGCTGAGAATGTTATTGGATTATATTATATAATGTTACTGACATGAGATATTAACTATATTACTCTATAGGTTGTACATTCTCTTAGGTCACCTTTCTTTAGGATGGGTACAAATATGGATTTCTCCCAGTAGAGTTGGCCAAATTGCGCTCTTCCACCTTCTTTTGCAAGGACAAATGAATGCTTCCAGGACTTCATCACTTGTTTAAATATTTCATAGATATCCCATCATCCTGGACCCTTAGTTTTGGCTAATATTTTCCGTTCATCTTAGACTTCTTTCTGTACCATTGGGTTTTTCTCATATGCTAGCTCTAAAGGGGTTGAGTCATGACTGCGCCTTTTCAGTCACTGATCTTCTTTCAGTGTTTCATGCATTGCTCGTTATTTCGCCCACATAATATTTCAATAATGCAACTCAAGACTTGGATTTTTCTTTAGTTCTTTCAGTTTAAGTTAAACTGAACGTGTTCTTTGGTTCTCTAATTCTTTAACTCATTCTCTAACTCTCTGTCTTTATACATTTCCTTATAATACTTGGCTTTTCCTTCTGGTGCTGCCATTAGGAATGTTCTGTTCAATGCTTTTCCTACATAATTTCTTCCAGTTGTTTTAGATACTCTACAATTAAGAGCAAATTTCAGTCTTTTCTGACATCCACTGGATCTTTTATCTCTTCCCTGTCTTTTTAATGACCTTTTGCTTTCTTCATTGATAATGTCCTCAATGTCCTTCCACAAGCCATCATTTCTGCCATCATTGATGTTCGGTACACCAAATCTGTTCTTGAGCTGTTCTCGCAATTCAGGTGAGATAAACCAAAGGATGCATTATACCTCTCATGAATTTGATTTAATTTTTGTTTGCTTCACCCTGAATATATATATTTATATATATATATTTTTTTTTCAATTGATGGTCTGTTCCAAAGTCAGACCCTGGCCTGATTTTACCTGCTGATATTAAGCTTCTTAATCAACTCTTCTCACAGATGTAGTTAATTTGATACCTGTGTATTCTATCTGGAGATATCTTTGTATAATCTCTTTGTATTGAAAAGTATTTATGAGGAAAAGGAAGCATTTGGTATGACAAAGTTGTTGGTTTTGCAAAATTCTATCATGCAATCTCTAGCTCCATTTCAATAACTAATGCCTTATTTTTTGACTATTGTTCCTTCCTCTTCATTTCCAATTTATGAATTCCAATCATCAATAATTATCAAGAACTTTCATTACATGTTTGATCAATTTTGACTGAAGGTGTAGAATTCTTCAATTTCTTCATAAGTACCATATGTACTTGTGTAAAAGCTAAGTTTTTCAGCACATTTTTTGTGCAGGTTTTGTGGTAAAATGAGGTGCCTTGGCTGATATTTGAACGGTTTATACTCGAGTATATACAGTAGTTTTAATGGTTGATGCATAATTTGAATAAAAGTTATATTGATTATATATCCATATGTGTGTATGTATAAAATATCCCATCACAGAATGAATTATATTCAAGACAGATCTTGAAATGTCCTGTTTGACAATCCATGGGATGGCATTCCTCTTGAATCTATTATTCTCAGCCATGTGACTGTTTCATGAAAAATGGCTGATACCAGTGCATTTCAGTTCACCAATTTCCAGAATGTTCATCTATATGCATTCCATATTGATGACTTCCAATTTTCATAAATTCATACTGTATATATTCCAAATTCCTATTATTGATAGATATTTTCAGCTGTTCCTTCTCATTTTGAGTCCTGCCTCCATTAAAAAAGGAAGGTTCCAGTGAAAATATTTAGAATGAGAAAGACCCCCCAAAAGGACTTGGTCAGCATATTTCAATTAAAAGAGCTGAAAAACAAATCAAATTTGCAGTTAAAATATCGAAGGAATTGACAAGCAAAATATTGAATGGTTCAGGAAACATCAAGTGAATGGCTGAAATACGGTGTCGTTGTGCCAAAAGAACTCATGCACATCTACACATTTCAAGAGTCACCAGTGGTATAAGAAAGAAGTCCAAGCTGCACTAAAGGCATCAAAATAACATGGCTCCAGGAATTGATGGACTACCAGTTGACAAGTTTCAACAAGCTGATGAAGCACTGGAAGCACTCACCCACTTATGGAAAGAAATTTGGAAGTGATTAGTATTGTACCCATTTCAAAGTATAATAACCCAACATAATGGAGAAATTATTGAACACTATAATGAATCTAACACAAAGTAAAATTTAATGAAGCCAATTAAGCAGTGATTACAATAGTATATCAAAGAAGAGCTGTCAGGAATTCATGTGGGCTTTATCTATTTTAAAAATATAATCATTGACATAACTTGAAAGAACTAGCACTACAATGAATGTAATCAATATATTAGTTATAAAATTTTCTACTTTTAGTTGCAATTTTTGAATCAGAAATTATATCCTTACTTGGTTTTCAGGTTAACCAAGGAAATAATATGACAACAAGTATTCAGTCAAGAGATGATATTATTACCTGGTGTTGTATCTTAGACCCACAACAATCGCATGTGAGAAAGAACTCTGCTATATGCATTTCTAGGCAGTGATACTTCCACCTTTCTGGTTAGCAGCCTAACACCTACCTTTGGTAGCATCTGGTCCATTGTCCATGTGGTGTACCCAGGCAAATACAGTGACTGCTACTTTTAACTTGTTGATTTCTGGCAGATGTTCTATTTACTCTTTACTTATTTCTGCTTTAAAAATATCTTAAAAGTTTTGTCTGTTTTGCATACTTCTTGTTTATCCAAATGGATTTGTATAATCTCAAAAATAAATGCATAGCAGAGGTTACTTGTCTTCTCTTCACCTCAGCCTGCAACTCCAGCATTTGAGCTTTCCTGATGTTTCCAGTGTGCAGCCTAGGATTCACTGATCTATCCCAATGAGGCTGGTTAAGAACAGAGTCCCTCCTCTGCTGTATTGCCTATGCCACTTCATCTCAGCCATCTGGCATCTCCCTTTCTTGTCTAAGACTTGACTTTAAAGCTCTCTCTAATCAATTCCCTCTGTTTTGAATGCAGCTTCTTGTAATCGATTGAGAACAGCATCATCAGTTCAAAGTGTTTCTGAATATTTACCACTGATTTCCAGGGAAGCCAGCCCCTAACAAACCATCATGGGTCTGGTAGGTGCAATTATACAGTGATAATAAGTGAAGATTATAGTAAAATCATAGAGAATGAGGAGAGAGAGAAGAGGGATTGAAATAATGGAGTCAGACACATTTCATGGTACCATGCTCACCTCAGCCCTGCTTGGTGGTCCACGTGGAGATGTGCAGGAGCAAGCCAGTGAGGGGAGAGAGAAATGGGGGGCATTTTTATTGCTCACCAAGACTTATATTTCTTTGGGGGGCACACAAGCCCCTAATTACAGGTAAAGACATACATCACAGGAAGGGGTTGTACTATAGGCAATATAACAACGAGAGGGACATGATCTAGGGGTATACATGCAATAGGAACTAGGAACAGGAGGTATTGGGGGTATCATGGGACAAGATGGGCAGATTCTAGATTCAGGGAGGCAGCTTGTCCTGTTCTCTGGTTCTCTATTGAAACCACTAACAGTAGAGTGTGAACCCCCCCTACAGGGACCAGACTGATGGCCAAAAGCCTTCAGTGAGAACTGATCCACTGTCCTTAACAGTAGGGAGTGGGCCCCTGCGGGGTGGACCAGATAATAGTCTGGAGGCTGAATGCATCTTACCTCCCACCATGTGCAGGCAAATAGCCTCTGATGTTTGGCTTATCTTTGGGGGAGAGAAAGCTGGAGAAAAGTCTTTTTATAATTCCACAACTGGTTGCTACATAATTGTTTGGATACAGGACCACTACATTTATAGACATTTTATTTGTGTATAAATGTATTGTTACCGAACTCCCCATTATATTATATATATTTGTGATTATGCAGAGGTTTTGTTCAGGTTCCATAGAAGGGAAGAATAGAAATCAACCTAAGAAATCTTACGGGGTTTAACTTGACAGAAATAGTCATGTGAGAATTAAGAAGGCTTAATCATTGGATGAGAATTAGAGAAGAAATTAAAAATTTTAAAATGTGACTCAAGACTTCTTTGGAGAGAATTATATATATAGTCAGAGACCTACTGAACCATGTTATTAGGATTAAAGAAACAACCATTTTCAGTGAATTTGTCATAGCTCAGCATATAGACATCTTCATCTAAGGGAAAAATCCTTTTCTTAGCATTTAATTTCAAATTGTTCTAATTAATTCAGATACCATATTTTTGTTAAAAGGAGATCATTTTGAAGGTATATCTTTAATTAATGAGACATATAGCTGATTTGGACTAATTCTGTGGAGTAAATAATACCCACTTTGTTTAGACACTTTGATATCTACTATAGATAATAAATTTCTGTTGAATAACAATATTGTCTTTAATTTATTGCCTGACACCAATCAGATCAGAAAACTTGTTTTCTTAGCTTGATTTTTTTCCATTTGTTTTATTGAATATAGTCATGTGACTATTTAATATATATACTGTAGTGGGTACCAAAAGAATGTATTTTTCAATTGTACCAGTATTAGAATTGCCCAGTTTGATTTAATGATCAAGCTTTTTAATAAAATTGGAAAAATGCCATATCATCATGTGATGCTCAGGATACAATAAATTGAGTGGATCCTGTTTACTGAAATAAAGAGAAACAAAACTTTAATCTACATTCAGTTGCATTAAATGTATAAAGAAAAATACATTCCCAATAGAATCAAAGATTATTATTTGTTAGAAAAATATTTTCACAAACACTCAAAGTTTTTGTCTTTTAAAATATATGAAAGCAAATACTTCCGTCTTTTATATTCTTCCTGAATTTACAGACACAGTAGTTCAGATTTATTGGTATTAAGAATAGACATTTTGTTTGGGGCATACAGGATACAAGGGATTATCTCTCCCGAAGAGGGAGTTATGTACCAAAATTCTATTTGTCAATCTGATTATTTCTTTGAGCCTATGGCACATATACAGTATGCCTGTCAATAGTGATAAAAAGGAATATCAAGAGGCTCAAACTTGCAGTAGGTGGAAAGTAAACTGTTTTAAATTAGTTAACAGGATCAATTGTAAATCTTCATGGGAGCCCATAGTTTTTTCCTTTCTCATTCTAAGCAGCTCGTGAGTTTGCACTGCCAGCCTGATGCTTAGGCTTCTTTCCCACCTGGTATCCTTGAGTGAGCTCCAAAGAATGGCACATTCTACAGACTACAAAGTTGTACTTAGTTTGGCTCATCCTAAATTCTGCACAGTAATTTGCAGAGTAACCAAATATCTTTTGGTAATAAAGGTCTAAAATCTGTACCATTTACCTTTTGGTTTTTTAACCTTACAAGTATTTTATAAGAAGATTAGAATGTCAGATAGAAGACATTTCAATATTATTTAAAGATTGAGCAAAATATCCCGGCTCTGCTGCCACCTAAGTAGTGGTCCACAGAAAAGAAAACGGGACATATTAAATGGCAATTAGATATTTTACAAACCAAGTGGAGGAAGAGATACAAAAGAAATCCTGCAAGGAGGAGTTACTAAGTGGGTTAAAAATAAACAAAGAAAGTAAAACACTTGAAGTAGGAAATGAAGTCTATCTGAGGAAGAGAGATCATTTTTATCTCATTCAGGTTCAGTTTACATATTTTCTATCTTGTTTTAATTTACTGCCAGGCATTGAGTTGATTCTGTCTCCTTGTGACCCTAAAGGGCATGGCATGTAAATTGCAGTGTTGGTAAAGACTATTGAAAATACTGTGGACTTCCAAAGACACAAGCAAACCTGTCTTCAAAGAAGTACCACTAGAATGCTCCTTGGAATCAAAGATGATGACGTTATCTCCTGCACTCTGGACGTGTTTGGAGGAACAGGAGGTGAGGTTTGGCGAAGTGGAGGTGAAGCAAAAGAGAGGAAGACCCTTGCCTGTGGATTGCTGGCGGCAGCAGTGGTCTCCTGCACACCAATTGTGTGGGTGACAGAGACCCAGCAGTGTTGCCTTGTGTCGTGCATAGGGCTGATAGGATTTGCTACTGGCTGGATAGCACCTAACAACACCACAGTGCTTCAAAATATTTAAAAGACTAGTTTGAAGATAGTATATATGATGTTATTGAACAATATGTGATACCAAGCATAAAGGTAAATTTCAACCTTGAACTAGATTTTCATAAGCAAGTCATATACAAAATTGTATAGTTTCTAATTCTTTGGAACATGTAAGAGGTGAATGACTGAAATTACAAAGTCAGTCAGCCCTTGGTTCTACGTGCTATTAACTATACACTCCCATTAGTGCTATAACTTCAGTAGCACAAACAAGCTTGAGATATTACCCGTTGACTTCATATATTTCTGTTGTAGGTTGAATTGGGCTCTACATGCCCAGTGGTTCTCAACGCTCCTAAGGCCACAACCCTTTAATACAGTTTCTCAGGTTGTGGTGACTCCTCAACCATAAAATTATTTTCATTGCTACTTCACTTCATCACTGTAATTTTGCTAATATTATGAATCAGGTGACCCCTGTGAAAGGGTCGTTTGACTCCCCCAGGGGTCGTGACCCACCGTTTGAGAACCACTGATGTAGAGCATCAGAATGTAAGCTATTTTGTAGATGAATTGATGTCAGCATCTTGACATGAGGTCATACTGAATTACAGAAAATGAGAAGACAAGGCACATATAAGAGAGAAGCATGTGAGCATGAAGAGAATGGTGTGATGCCCCTACAACACAAGACACATCAGGTCATCCATAGTTGCTAGAAGCCAGGAGAGAGACTGCAACGACTAAGGCTCTAAGGTCTCCGAAGGAACGAAACTGGTCGAAAGTCTGAATGAAGGCTTCTGGTCTTCACAAGTGAGAAAGACTAAATTTACATGATTTAAGACTCTCAATTTATGATACTTTGCTACACCAGCCTTAAGAAACCAGTATGATTTCATATGAATTGTTATGAGCATGAAGTAAGTCATTGTAGAAGCAGGAATCTCATTAGAGGGAAGTCTATACATTTAGTTTCATTATTGATATTAAAATTCACTTGGAAAGACTAGAGGAGATTTTTCGTAAAAAAATAGGTATAGTATTTAATGTAGAATTTAAAATATCAAATTTGTTTTGTATTCCTAAATTCATATTGAAAGATCAACTATTTTCAGTTTTTTAACCAGTATTATTTTTTTCGAATATAATTTTTTAACTCAGTAATTGTCATTTGGGACTTGTTCCAATTAGTAGTGTTACATAACAAATTTTGATTAACTTAGAGACTGCAAGCACTTTTGGAATGATGAAGCAAGGGCATCAAAAGGTCTACTCTTCTATAAAAATTACAGCAAGACTGGCAACAATTGCCATAACCAACTTGCTCAGTGTTCTGGAAATGTATTCAAGGCTTACAAAGATCTTAGACACCTGCATTTAAGAAAATTCACTGTGTTGAGGACAGTAGCCTTGAAAAGAAGCAGAAGCAGAAAGCTGAGCTGTAGAAATCTAGAAACAATCAGAGAAGAAATAACACATTTAAGCTATCCAAAAGGACCATCTCTGCCAAATTATCACTGTTTGACCTGTTTATTAACTCCCTAAAGAGGTTCATTTTCAAAGTTGAACTCTTTGACTTACTAATATCCCTAAGACATTGGTTGAGAATACTACTCAGAGACAATAGTTTAATATCTCAGTTACTAGAGGCAGTGATACTAGAATATTAGCAAAGAGTTAAAAACCAATAAACAAATAGAAATTAATGAGTTCAAAAGTACAATAACAGAAATGAAAAGCTCACTACAGAGTTTAACAGCCAACTGGTAGAAAAAAGACAGTGAACTTGAAGCATAATTGATACAGCTTATTTAGTTAAAAAGCAGAAGTAAAAAGAACAGATTAAAAAAAATAAATATTACGGCCTACAATGAGCAACAACTGCCAGAAATGTGAACGAGGCAATCTTAGTCCATATAGTCCTGTGGAGATGCCCACTGGCCAATCACATAAGTGATTCCAGGACTTTTCCTGATAATTCATCTAAATGACTATGCAAAATTGCTAGTATCTGCAGTGTGGGCATTTTAAGTTAATTCATTTTTGGTGGTTTGCATGGGTGACATAGTGGTTATGAGTTGGGTATTGATCCACAAGGTCAGCAGTTCGAAACCACCAGCAGCTCCAATGAGGCTAGTCCTGTAAAGAGTTACAGTGTTAGAAACTCACAGGGGCAGTTCTACAATGTCCTCCAGGGTCACTGTGAGTCTGAATCAACTTGATAGCAGTGAGGGGTTTTGTTTTGTTTTTTGTTTTTTCACAAAAGAAAAGCTTGTAGTTCTTTCAAGGATCCTTTGCTGGCCCTCAGGAGCGATTTCCAGTCCAGTCTGTTGGGGCACCACGCCCTGGCCCCAAAGTCCACTTTCAGCATTCCCTGGGGACCTTGCCACTCCATTCCCTTGCTGTTCCGCTGCACTCCCCCAGTGCTTTGCCTCGGTGTGGTGGGATCAGGTCAGGTGCAATTCGAAGACTGTGTCTCCGGTGCTGTCCCCTGTATCGCCGTTGGTCACTGAGGGGCATCATGTCTCATAGTGGGGCCAGCCATGTTGTTCTCTCTGTGGACTGGCTGCTCTACTCAGGAACATCATCCTCACGGCCTGGTGGGCCAGGCTGTGTTCCACTGTCTCCTCCTGCCCCTTCATCTGCTCCCGTGTGCTCTGATCAGATATGTCCATCTCCTGGAGCTGCAGAATCAATGTCGTCCTTTGAAACAAATTCTTTTCGGGGGAGGGGCAGGAATCCACTTAATTTCACCATTCTGTGCAACTCTTGTTAACACCAGACTGACAGTGCTTTGGGGTAAGCCTTGGGTTCCTGAGTGCAGAGCTGGTAGTTCAAACCCACCGTTCTGCAGGGGAAAGATGAGGCTGTTTGTTCCCACAGCTTCAGAACTCATTAGCAGTGTGCTCGACTTTGAGGGTTTTCTTAACTCTACATTCAGTGATGCCGTATGCTACCTTGTTATTGTCCATATTGCCAATTTAGTAACAATTGAATGATCCGACATTTCACATGTACAGCGATATAAAATCTACTTTGATTATTTTGCGTGTTAACCTGGGTTTTCTTTCCACTTCTAGCTCCGGTGCCACAGAACCACCCATATCTGTCACCACCCTGCTGAAGCAGTCGGCTCTCCAGAGGCCTCTTGTAGGTCCCAACCGTCCCACCTGAACTTCCGGTACTGGCCTTCACCAGAAAGAGGTAACAGATGGATTTTTGCGGCAGCTCTTCTGAGAAGGAACCACGAGCCACTGAAGAGTCCCACGGGGAGGAAGGTAGGAGAGCTTTCGTCTTTGCTGCCCTCTCTGCAAGCAGTCTGGAGGGACCACGTTTTGCGGTGGGGATGGAACTGGGCATCCAGGTTCTGGGACAGCAGCAGCAGATTGTCCTTCATTTCTCTGTAGCCAGGTTGCAGAGTTCCTCTCCTAAGAATTGTCGGTCCCCAGGCTCCTGAGCTGCTTCCAAGTCCTCTCAGACAAGTAGCAGCATGACTTTCATTTCAGAGGGGTCCTTTCTGACATGTTGATCGCAGCAGCTGGCTGGAGCTACAGCACAGACCTGGGCAGCAGCCTTTACTAGCTGTTTACATCGACACCCTTTCCTGCAAGTGCCTAAGGCCCAGAGTCACCAACTGTGCCGCCAATCCGACCCCCACTTGCATGCCACCCCAACATCAGGGACTTGGGGTTTAGAGAACAGAGCTTCGGGGGATCACAAGAGTACCTAAGGTGCAGGCTCCAGGGTGGCCTCCGTGCCCTCCTCCTTGTAGAAAGCCGATTTTGTCTAAGAGCACGAACTTTGGAGCTTAACTCTGTCAAGACACGAGGAACGGGTGTGTTTTGTTGAAATCGATTTCTGGTTTGCTTTTCGTTTCTTGTATTAGAGAGAGTTGTTAGAAATTTACCAACACACCACCGGCTAGAGTGGTACATTTCTAGATGATAATAGCTGTTTGGTAGCGAATGCTAACACGCTGTGAGAGTTCTTGACAAGAACATTTGTTAGGAGTCGCTGGAACTGCTGGTCCTGCCTGGAAAAGTGTTGTGATCTGCTCCTGCCGGGTGTAGTTGCGCTTGCAGTAGGTTGACGAGACTGATGCTCATTGTGCGGTAATTCAGCCACTGCAGTTATGGAGAGGGGTTGATAATATTCACTCTGGCTGAAAATTGCAGAAAGCATTTCGGAGAGATTGACAAGATTCTGGAAACTTTTGTCATATTTTGTTTAAGATGCCCGTTCAGTTTTGATAACAAAAAGACCCCCAAAGTAGCGTCTTTAATAATGTAGACATTTTCTTCCCTTCTCATGGAACAGTGCAGGAGGGCGTGGGCGATTGTCTCATGTCTTGGTGACTATTTCCTGAAGTCCTTTAGGCAACCAGATTAACCTGTTGTTCTCCAGACCCGTGGTGTAGGGCCTTGCAGCACCATGGCTGATTTCACTGTGTGCATGGGGTAATGAGAGTGAGCGCAAGATAAAGTAATATCTTTGAATGGACACGGCATAGAAATTGTGCATGTAACTTTTGCTCACTTACCTTTGGTCAGAAATCAGTAATAGAATTCACCTAAGAATATTGAGAAATCTGCTACTAACTGGAAACCCCGTGTACAGCGGAATCCCAGAGAGGAATGTCTGTTAATCAAGGTAGAGGGGAAGAATGGTATTCAGGAACAATGAGGAGTCATTGTCATACCAAAAGTCACGATATAAAAATCTGTCCATTCATCTTATAAACATGAATTAAATACTATAAGGTGGTTGATACTGTTTTAAGGTTTGGGATCATTAACAAGAATGATTCAGTAATTGTTTTCAGGTTGTCACAAAAGAGATTTGTAAAGAGATTAAACTCAGTTTCTATCACACTGGTTCTGATTCATGAGGAATCCATGTGGATCAGAATAGAATGTGCTCCAGAGGGTTTTATTTTAAAAACAGTTTTGTTGACACATACTCCACACATCATGCAATTCAGTAGTAAAATCATATCAAGAAGAGCTGTGCAATAATTACCATAAGCAATTTAGAGGATTTTCTTCTTTCTTGTACTCTGTGTTATTAGATCTTCATTTTCTCAGAAACTTCCCTTACAACCTACCCACAAAAAGCCATTAATCTAGTTACTGTCTCTATAGATCCACCCATTCTGGATTTGATATATTGAAAAACCTCAAAAGACAAAGAAACCAAAATGTTAACAACAATAACAAAGTAAAATGGAGGGGAAAAGAGTCAATCAAGAAGAAAGCAAAAACTAATATTTCAAAGTAGAACAATTTTAAAATGGATCAAAAAGGAAAACAAATGATAAGGTATTAAATTTTAACCTAAGTACATCTAGAATAATCCACTTTTAAATGCACTCTGCATGATAATAAGGCGATTTCTCTCCCTCCAATATGAATGGAGGGGATTCACCAAAAGCTTAATTCAAGTGTATTTTCTCTTCACTTTTTCTTAAACTGAATCACTTTTAAATGTGTCAAAGGGAGATCAAATGATGTTGCATTTTAATCTAAAATCGAATGATATCTACTTTAATAACCTTTACAATGCTCTCTGGTAACAAGTATAGTCACTTCCCTTAACTATGGCCAATGGTCAGGTGGGATAGACCAGAGGCTTCATCTACTTGTAGACCCGGCAAATGGATTTGGGGGCTTCACTGTCATCCATAACCTTTCACAAGTTAAGCAATGATACCATTCCCACCTGCAGATTTGGATCGTATTATTTGCAATCCTTGGGTTATACAGGTTGGTGTGCTTCTTCCATGTGAACTTGGCTGACACCTGTGTTAGGTGGCTGTTTGTTTGAAGATGAGTCTTTAAGACCCCAGACATCTTTCTGATGCCTGGTACCCTTCACGAGCAGCTGTCTCTCCAGGGCTCTTCATGAGAGCAAGCATCAAGCAGGGTCATGCCATAAGAAGTAAGTGTTCTTAGATTGGATTTAGAATTAGATGCGGGTTTAAAATCCGTTCATTTACCCATGGCTTAGATATGTCTCTGATTCACTTGAGAGAAAGACATTGTCATTTTATGTTATAGAATATTTTCACTCATCTCCCCAGGGCATAAGGTAATTCTCTTGATAGTGTCATTAATTTATTCAGTAGGATAGAATTTAAAATATAGTTGGGTAAAGGAGATTATACAAGCATAGGTTGGATGTGAATGACAATAAATGAGTTACTGACTTACCTAGATTAAACTCTTAAGTGACTGGACACTGTTTCCACAAACAATGGGGGTTGGCATTAAGCCAACATTTTCAATAATATTCTTTGACGGTGGCAGAACAAGGCTTATCATATTAATACACACCTTAATAAAGCAAGGAAGACATCAAAATAGTAATTATATGCTTGTCTCAGGTCACCATTCATTGTCCATAGGGTTTTCTGTGGCTGATTTTTTTTGAAGACCTGTCCACTAAGATACCTCTGGGGAAACCCAGCTGCCAAGATTTCAACTGACAAGAAAACACACTAACACTCAGAGACTTTCTTTTACTAGGTAGGGACTAATAATATGTCAAAAGACTCCTGGTTGCATAATGGTTCGGTGGTTGGCTGCTACCCAAACAGTTGGTCGTTCTATCAGAGAAAGAAGTGACTGTCTGTTTCCTAACAGATCACAGCCCAGAAACTTCACAGAGCAGGGCTACTCTGTCCCACTCCGGGTTGCTGTGATTCTGCTCCATTGCAACAGGGATGGTGAGTTTCCAAGAGCATCTGAAGTTAGAACAGTGCTGGGAACTGAAGATTCCAGGAGAATCAAAGAGCTCTGCGTGAGGGCGTTATGGGAGAGTTTATTGAGTAAACAGAATGTATTGAGTAAATATTCTTGACCGATAGATACAAGTTTGCTGGACAGAAAGGAAATACAATAAGCAGAGCAAGTTCTTTACCATCCATGACTTGCCCAAGGTGGGTTCAATTTGTGGTAAACCTTAAGAAAGAAATTCAGAGACTCATACTCATCTCTCAGAATTGTCAAGAAAAAATATTTTGAGAAAAAAGCACCATTAAACTATAAAAGAAATTCCTTAGTGTAAAATATATAAACCATGAATTTATTTATGAAATTAATATCCACCATGACTTAAAATTTTAGCTATGAAATATAGATGGATATAGAATTTAAAATATAGATGACAAATCAAACATGACGTTGTCATCTGAGAAGTTTCCAGATGTGATTCTGACTCACTTTCCAGTTTCCTCTGATATTACTTTATTAATATCTTTTTCTAAAACATTTTCTGAAATAATAGCATATATCCCAAAAGCCAAACCCCCAAAGTAAACCCACTGTCATCAAATCTTTTCTGATTTATATCAGTCCTATAGGAAATAGAACAATTGCTTCCATAAGATTTCTAAGAGCAAATCTTGACAGGTGCAGACAATCTCATCTTTCCCCCATGGAGAGGCTCTTAGGTTTGATTTGTGGTTAGAAACTTAATGTGCGTTCTACTAATCCATATTTCTCCTTAATCTAAAGCCAGTCGCTGCTTACATTGTGATCTAGTCTATAAAATTAACTGTATTCTATAACTTTTATTTTTCTCTTTTAATTTACTGATGAATTGATTTCATCTTTCTTGTAATGATATTGCTAGGATGTTTACACACATTTCCAAAATCCTTGCACATCATTTCTACTTTAACTAGATAAATACATACATCTATTAAGAGAAAAGAAAATTATTGGTATATCAAATATATTAGAGAAAATTATTAACAATCCTGAAGCAGAGAGTTTCACATCCTTCCTTTTAGTTCTATAAACTGCAAAATACTGCGAGACAGAAAATCCCCAGTTGGACAACAGTTTTATAACAGGTTATTTCTATTATTCCATAGCTGTTACTCTCCCCTGGTTGCCAAGTTATTTTTTTTTGATGAAATTACTGGGGTAGCACATTCTATACATTTGGCACTTTTTGTTTTATTTTGTTCTTTAAGAGAGATCTAAATGTCTATTGAGCTGTGAATCCTATTTTAGAAAGTAGTATTTCCTTATGTTTTATTGAGGATAATTGAATATTAAAAGCACTAGGAAATGCTTGCCTTAAAAGCCCTAATTAATTTTGTGCTACATCCTGAGAGCTAGGACTCTTGGGTAAGGCAATTCGTTGTCCATGTGGCCCAGTACAATTATTTCAGTTCTTTGCTAGAAAATGAGGAAGGCAGCTACCTGGCAAGCTTCTCCGGAGTGGGTGCCTGTTTGGAAAGAGGAATGGATTGTGATTGATTCTTCAATTATACAGTAGAATAAAGACCCGCTGTGCATAGCGAAGTAAAAAAGAGCTTGTAGGATATTACCACATATTCTCAAATCATTTCCAGTAGTGGTAATTAATCCATTGTGGATTTTTATTTTATGGAATTTAGAGGAAAGTCAGATTCTATATTGCTGCAAGTATGCACATTTCTTGAAAAGGCTGAACATATTTATGTAAATAATCATTGTCATCTGAATTAATCCTGAAAAAATTAAAACAGAAAAGATGAAAAGAAAATTGGAGTTTTATTAATATCCTAATTAATTATTATTTTATTTTCACTTATTAGCATCCCCATGTAAATAATGTGCACATTCGTGCAATGCACTTGATGGTCTTAGGAAACAAACATAGAAGGAGATTGTATGGTTTGCAAACATATTTTTCATTGTACAAACTATGGTGTTCAATTATAGTTTTACTGTAAAAATTGTGTGTAAGAATTCTATGCTTCTTCAAAGATCTTAAGACCCACAAGGCTATCCATCAGAAAAGATTGGGCTTTACTATAGAAACCAACAATCAGAAAACTCTCATTGATCTGCTGTAAGAGCGTTTATTTCTTGCCTGTTGTGGATTGGTAATATTGTCAGGAGCATCATTTAGACACCCTTTCCATATCACAGGGTTAGAGAGAAGAAGATCTGATGAGCATTTAATGTTTCCCTAGAAATGACACATGGTACAAGTGTCATTTTTTTAACCAATGCAAAGCCTCAAGGCAGCATCTGATTTCAAGGGACAGAGTAGATTTAATGGTAACAGAACCTACCCTTTGATTCATAAATGCCTAGGTCACTGAGTCAAAGCTGACTCCATGGCAGTGGCATCCTTCCCACATGATATACAGTTATTTATACTACAGAGAAGAAGACCACAACGTCTCAGCCAAGGTCTGTGTCAGCCTCAACGTCCAGAGCTTACAGGTAATTTGTAGTAAGTCTATCATGGCCCTTTTCAGTTTGAAAATTCAGTGAATTAAATGGAGAAATAATATCCCAATAAACACCGATTGCAGTGGTGTATCACCAAAATATTATGGTGATGCCCACTCCCATTGCAGTGCCACAGAAAGCTTTCAATTCTTACGTTCAACTGTTCAAGTATTGTGATGGGCCTGTGTCTAGATGACTTGTCCGAAACAAGTAAATTGAAGTCTCTCCATGCTTATTTCGAAGGAATATTTCATTTATATTTTTCTAAGAATTATTTATTTGTTCTTTTTGAAGCCAGTAAGATATTCTCTGCCAACACCACAGATGGAATACATCAATTACTCTGTCTTCCCTTTTCTTTATTCTTTCATATGTAGATTAAAAAGACAAATGGAAATATCTATTGATTTTTAAAAAGGGCATTATGTTCTTTTGAGGACTAATGAAAACAAGAGAAACCTTCTTTGAGGCTGATTGATGCAAGTCATGCAATATCCACAATGTAATGTCCACACCCTGTACTTAGCAGTGATCAAGAAGTTGAGGAGGATTAGGCAATGTTTTATTTGATAATATGCACATATAAGAAAGTCATATGAGTGGAGCCAACTCAATGGAAACTGACATCATCAGCTTGGGTAGAGTGTAGGAAAGAAATGGTCTTTCACTGGTCCCCGATTTTACTCTCTAGAAATAGATTAGGTTCTTTATTTAGCAGTAAATTTCTTCCCCTGATTTATTGGCTGATCCTTAAGGTAAGACAGATTTCTCAGTGAGCTTTGAAGCTTAGGGCTGTGCTCTCCGGGTCCATTTTTAAGTGTCTTCTTAATCACACTCTTTGAAGGTCACCTGCTGAATATGTTTGGTCACGGCACTACTTTTTGATGTCCTTTCAAATGTGGTTGTGTTCTTATCTTCCTAAATTAAGTCAATTGACCTCATTCTTCATGATAAATTCTCACATTTCTAGTCACTCCATCACACACACTTTTTCCCCATATGACTTTATGTAACTTCAAATGTCATACTTCCGTCACACACGATGTGACTCAAGGTATAGGGTTAGTACAATAGAATTATACTTCATATGGATTTTATTGAAAGGTAAAGGCAGTTATTAGCGGCTACTCCACATGTAGCCCTGTCACATGCAGGGTGTGTGTGTGTGTGTGTGTGTGTGTGTGTGCGTGCGTGCGCGCGTATTTCTTTGTTTTTTATCATGCGGTACGTCTTTCCAGATCAAGAATTAGGGTGAGTGTCATTCTTGCTTTCCTGTGACTACTTCAAAATTCCCATTTCCTGCCAATACTTTTCTCATGGAGTTGCTCATGGAAAGATATAGTGGGTCTTTATACTTATTTGAGGATTTTATAACTCTTTTCCTACTGCGAACGGTTCTGTTTAGGATCCGTTTTCAGGTGTATACCATTATGGGCCATTTCTTACATGTTGAAATACAAACCTATTCCAATTTGATATCCAGTGTCCATCCAACTCTGTAATTTGACTTGCACTCTATGAGTTTGTTGTTATTAACTGACCTGTCCTCCGCGCCAGCGCATCAGCTCTAGTCATGTTCTTAATGACTGTAGTTGGTAGCCGTGGTTAATTATTTCAATTGCTTTTTCCAATATTAGCAACCCAATCTTAGCCATGGTCAGCAAGAATAATGATTGTTTCACTTAGAAGCAATTTGCTAATTTGGATCAATGAGTTGTCAACGACATTTACTGAACCACAGTCCCACATGGTCCCCAGGACTCTTAACCCACCCAAAGTCTGGCGATTGTAACAGTGGCCATTTGTTTGGGATGATTCAGAAATGAACTCTCTTGACAGAGAGAATTATTATTGAAATATACATTTCCAAGGTAATTTTAATGTGAAAAATTCAATCATCATTTAAAGCTTATCATTCTTAAGTGTATCCTTCATTTGTTGATTAGACATCGCTGAAGTTCACTTATTGCAGTACATACAAGGCTTTACTTTTAGTATTGTCCTGAAATTTAGAAATGTTTGGGATAATCAATATTTATATGCCAATTGCTCCAGGCATTCAGTTGCCTTGAGGTCACAGTGGTTAAGTTCTCAGCTGCTAACTGAAAGACTGGTGGTTTGAATCCACCAGCCACTCCATGGGAGAATGAGAAGCCAGTCCGCTGCAAAGATGAACAGCCTTCGCAAGCCTCTGAGGCAAGTCTGTTCTTAGAGGATCACTATGAGCTGTAGTCGCCTCGATGGCAATTGTTTTTGTTCATAATTATGAAGCACAGTGGTCACATAGTCGAATTCAGTGTCTTTCCCCAAAGTTGCTGTTTGTTGTGAGATGTTATCAAACCAGTTCCTATTCGTACGGACCCAATGTGCAACGGAGTGAAACGTTGCCCCATCATGTGCTGGCCACACAATCACTGCTGTTTTTTGAGATAATTATTATTACAGCCACTGTGTTAATGACCGTCTTTCCTTTTTAATAAACCCCTTCTTACCCAAGCATGATGTGTATTTCCAACTAGTTCTTCCGATCACGTATTAAAAACAAGTGAGTCAGAGTCTTGGACTCACGTCTAAGGAACAATCTGACAGTGCTTTGCAGGGCTGGCCGCCCACAGAGCGCTCAGCGTTCTTTTCCACACGCTGATTCCAATGCCCCGGTTCTTCGGGTCGCCCGAACTCACTGTACAGTTCCCACGCACATCTCAATGATCGAATATCCCACGGCCTCGCTCAGACCGACCTTCAGCAGCACAAGGACAGCGCAGCTTTTGAAAATATGAAGAATTATTTTTGCAGCAGCGTCATGGAATACAATATAGAGTTTGATTTTTTGACTGCCTCAAAAAACTTTGATTGTTAATATAAAAAGACAAATCCTTGACAACTTCAATCCATTCATTTTTGTCATGGCATTGTTTATTGCTCCGGTGGGCACATTTGAATAGCTGAAGTCTGTTAGCAGGCAAGTACTTAAGTATTGTGACACCATGGATTTGCATACATACTCACACAGTATATAAATATATTATGTACTTATTTGTGTTTATCATTTATATAGTAACATTACATTTGGGAAACATTGGTTGTTCTTTTTAAATTTTAAAACCAGGCTTCTTGTGTATGGATTTTAACGTAGAGTATCATTCTGACATTTTGTAAATCTCTAAAAGGAAACATCCCGTGCTCCTTTGAGTACAGGGAGATAGTTCTCTTGAATTAATGAGCCTCTCCTGTATGTTCACTGGAAGGTAATTTGAAGAGCATTTGTCAGAGATTTTAGATCAATTATGTCTTGTCCATAGGTTTTGTTCTGTCATCATAATCACTTTCTCAAACCAGATGAGTATCGCTAACCTTAACACAAAAGTTGCAAGGAGAACAAGATGAAGAAATAGAAAAATCACTGTAAATGCACGTTCCATTCCTGGCAAACAACTATGACCATGCGTGATTTCAGTGACCAAAGATAAACATGGGCGTTTTTAATACTTAAAGAAAGATATATTTTGTAAATGAAAGGTACTCCCATCAATTCATTTTTTAAAATGTGTACCTATTGCTCTTATTACTGTTGTTGAAGTTTATAAAGTTCATATTGTGGGAAATGTTTCTCATCCACAACGTGGACAGCAATGAACTACCATGCGCATTTGTAACTGTTACGGGTGGAAAGGGAATCATCTCTGCTCCAATCACTTAGTCCTCGAGTGAAGCAGTGATTTTTTTCTCAAGGAAAGGGGTGCGTGCTATTACCAGGAACAGGAGTTCTGAGAAGACAAAATTTACAGTTGTCTCTGACAGCGGTGTTGCCTAGAGTTAAAACAACAAACTAATATAAGCTGCACGATTACCCTTCCAGTTCACCTGAATTGAAACACGAACACCTCAAACACATGGAAAATTACTCCTATAGCAAAGTAACTTTAAGAAATACAAAGAAAATATAAAACAGGAAATACTACTAAAAACAATACAATTAAAATGAAATATATATAATATAGTATATGTACACAAATGGAAGTAGTAAAGACCCACTTAAAATAATGCAGTTTTATTTAATGAACAAATGAACTGTCCAAGCTATAATTATTTTCAAGAAATACATCTGAATGTTTCTTTAAAATTTTTCAATGAAATTAATAAAACAAGTTGGATTAGACAAGTTTTATCTTTGTGATTTTTGCATCAGATAATTCACGATTTCCATGTGTTGAAAAGTACATGTCAGCAATGGCATTCTATCAAAATAATATTTCACACTGGTTATGCAATAAATAAGTTAATATTGTTAAGATAAAAAAGGTTAAGTATAGATTATGTGAACTGCCAGAAAATATAGCAAAAATAGAAGGCAATATGTTGTTACCTTTTATTCACATGATCATAATAGATCAAATTGAAAATATATATAAGGATGTAGAGATTCTGAAATATATCAAGAAGTCTGAGTAAATATAGCACCTTCTCTGTAATATTATTTTCATCTACTCAAGCAACCTATGGTATATGAATTTTAGAACACATATAATTCACAATAAATAAGTAGTATATTCCAAATGATAATTTTTAAAAAATCATAGTATAAATTGAAATAAATATAAAACAAAATAAGATATAATAAGTAACTGCATTTTAAAATATTAAGATATTATTAGACCAAAAATTGAACAGAAATGTATATTATCAATAAACAATATTAATGGAATGGCAAACAATTCAAGTTTATTAAATAAGGCTAAATATTAATACGGAGTAACTATCTAAGTTTATATAAATACATATATAAAGAAAACAAATTAGTTTAGAATCAACTCAAGAGATTAGACAAATTATAACATGAACTTAGGGACCACAGAATAACAGGAATTAATAAAAATTATATAAGCAAAGATATAATCAAAATCAAGTGATAAATACATCAGAGATTGACCAATGAAATAAGATAAATACTGTGTAAACCTAATCACGATGCAAATTATAAAATATATAAAATTATGGAGAATAACTGACTTTGACCATCCAAAATTATATTTGCAATGTTCTTTTCTGAACATTAGTGTGAAAATATAAATAAATTAAATTGTAGGTAGATATAAATACCACAATAAAATTGACCATATTTTTTAATTCCTTCACACTACCAACAAACATCAACACACACCCCCATTTCAGTCCCACATAGCTTATTGGTCAAGAGTAAATTATTTCAATCTTTAAAATTTTAGAAGCTGAGTACTAATTTAATACCTTTTGAGACCAAAGAATATATAGAATCTCTTATAAATTTATTTCAGTATGACCTTTACAGACACCAAAACTGGGAAAACAAATGACAGAAAATGAAAAAGTACACCAACCTCACTAATGCATACCTATTACACAGTATTAGAACCTGCATTTAACAAATGGAATTCAGCAACAGAGTAAAAAATAGTGATGCATACAGTTTATAGTTGTTTATATAAGATTGGAAGGATAACAAGCTATCAGGACATTTTTTAAAATCATCTACCTGATTCTTTGGCGTGGGTATAAATACGGGTTTCTTGCAGGCAGCGTGTCTAGTAGCTGTCTTCCAAAAGGAAAGGTGTCCTTGCCGGCGTAGCTGCGTGAGTGCTGGCAGTTCTTTCTCAGCTTGTGGAACAACGGCTCAGTGGGTATTCTGTAAATTCCTGGAGGCTCACTCAGGCGAATGTCTTTAGTGAAGCCCGGGCTTCTTCCTTCAGGACCACTGGATTTGGATCCGGAAATGTTGGAATGTGAGCTGGTGCTTTCTGGCATAGTGGCTCCGTGTATTCCATCTTTAGATGCTTTTTGCATTGTCCAATATGTTGCCCAAGATTCTTTCACTATTTCAACTTGAGGCTTAATTTTTTTCTTCAGTTCTTTCTGCTTCCTATATCTTAGGTATTTGATTCTGTATGGATTTCTAACTCCACATCATTGCACAGCACATCATACTACTTTACTTTTTCTTTTGGATTTTCCCTTTGAAATTTTCTGTCCAACTCTTTTACTTCATCATTTCTTCCATTTTCTTTAGAAATTTTGTACACAATTTCAAAATTATGTATTTTACCAAATTCTCCCATTGTTTTAAATAGGTATCCACTATGCTAATAAATTTTAAAATGTAGATGCAATGTTTACATATTTACTTGAAGAGTACATAGCTATTGGGATCAATAGGGGAATTTGGAAAGATAAGTAATTTGAAATTTTAATACATAACCATAGATCATTCCTGAATAAACTACAGCTAGTTTGAAAAAAAATAATGATACGATGATCAAGGTTACAATGGAATGTTGAAGGTAAATTATGAAAGGACTTCAAAGATTTGTAGAAAAAAATTCGATATCTTTACACCCCATTTTCCCACTAATTGTTGAACTTCCTCATGGTGTGTAATGATTATATCAAGAAATTTTTGTACCCATTTAGAGTAAATTTTAAATCCTCACTAATATATTTAAATCATTAATAAATAGATGGGACCAATTATCTTTTTCCTTAATAGACCCAGTATGATGAAGATGTCAAAATTGGTTTTCTAATCCCAAAGTGTTTAAAATAGTTGATACTGTTATTATTGTTAGTACGTGTAGCCATGATCACAAATATGTTTAGATTATGTAATCTTTTGACAGACTGGTGAATGCTATGCCAACCTTCCTTTAGGGTGGAAATCCATATATTTACATAAGCACAAAATTCTGAAGGATTGATTAAAAACCTAGCTATAAAAATTCTAGGCGAAAATGGTTCTGAGGAGCTAAGTGGGGATGGATCTAGAGGGTGGAAGGTAAGTTTCCAAGCTTGGGTCTCTTTGAGGCCTAGGTAAGGTGAGTGAGTGTATATTCCATTATGGACACATAGATGTATGAGCTCTACTCAGTATAATCAGGGTATACAGATCAAGGTGCCCTGCTTACCCTCTCTCTCTTTCACCCCTCAGTACCTCTTCAGGGACTTGATGTGTCTTAATATCCTCCCTTTGTGCAACGGTTCAAGTGTATAAACTTGCTGAGGTCAGGATTCTCCACAGTGTGGCAGGTATGGAAGGAGGGCAGGTTGGAAGCTGGGCTCGAGGGTGGACTTATTCATGTATTAAATCGACTGCTGGAAGCTTCAAATCATCAGCTTTTTTAATTCGGAGAGATGAGAATCTGCTCCAATAAAGATAAATAACAGTGTTTCCCCAAGTGGGTGATCCTGCCCCCGGGGGTGAAATGGAATTCTCCCTGCAGTGATTCCTGTATTTTATAGAGGAGACAGAGATGGGGTCTTCCCCCACTAAGAATTACAGTCTTGGAAACCTACATGTGGCATGTATCTCCAGGTATATTTGTACTTTGATGTATTTGATCCATGTCTTCTTCAGCTTCACATTTTAATGAAGATAATGAGCTCCTCCAAAATCGCTTTTATGTTAGGGTTTAAGTCTGAGCATTTCCTTTTTGGGAGGTCAAACATAACATTGAAATAAAAAAAACACTTAAAAAACCCACTTCATTAAATTCCTTGTGATCATGTAACAATGAAGTAGATCATCTTGCCCACAGGTAGAGTTCATTGGAGAGTGGATTCACTCCAGCCTCCTACAGGCAGTCCATGGAGGAGCAGTCCCTTAGAGGATTGGCTGGGCTTGTCCTTGATGGACGGTCCTGTTCTGGAGGCTGCATAGTCAAAAGGCGTACTCTAGTCCTGTTGCTTAGACTGCCTTGTTTGGAAGGATCAGTCATCTAAGCTATATAGAACCTAAAGTATGTTTCTTAATCTTGGCCCTCTTTGGGCTTCCATAATTCCCCCCTCCTATTGGATTAATGAGCTTCCAATGACTCATGAAGTTGACAGTTTCCTGTATTCCATGACTTAGTGATGGGATATCCTGACTGTGAATCTTTGAACTATATGTTGATTTTTTTGTTACTAGCATTCCTCATCCAGATCATGTGTCTTGGTTTGGTTTTGTCTTAATGTCGTTTATGACTAAGTAAATGCTGTCCTTAATTTATTTTTGGGATTGGGGTCTCTTCGGTACTCTAAAACATTTGGCATACATGTAGTCGATTTGATATCTGTGAATCAAATTGACATAAGTCTACATGTATAGCTACCATTTGCATGGTTAAAGAAGGTGTCTGTGGGAGGAAGTCATTGTCCTTGCAAAACCTACCCTGTGATTTCCAGATGTCTTTCTGTCATCAGGATCATATTTTCCAACTGCCTCTCCTTCCTCTCTGTTTCCTCATTTATAATTGCAATTACCAATCCTCTTTGCCTCTTGACTACATGGTTGGTCAATTTCATACTGACGTGGTTGGAAGAATCCTTGACTTTCTTCATTATCGATTGGTGAGCAAATTTGACTGCTCACTGTATTGACAAAACTTTCTTGTCTTCCCATAGATATTATCCCTAAACAGAGAAAATGGTAGTTCAATATAGTTCTCAAAATTTCCTTTTGAGGAATGCTCAGTCATTCCTCTTGAATTTGTCTCTCCTGCATAGTAAGCCATAGGATTGTTGGATTCTATATGCAACCACCATGTTTCCTACTGATGTTTGATATTTTCCCAGCTGCTGAGAGCACTGCCCAACATTGGCTTTGCTCATAAAATCAAACAAGCAAACAAATAAACTCTAGGTGCCCATGAATCTCAATGCAAAAGAGAAGAATCATGTGGAAGTAGTTAGGAAACTACTGAAAATGATGAATTATAATGAAGAATCTAGCATACCTGAGTGTCAGATTTGATAATAGGACTGCTGGCACAAATCTAGCCTAAACTTTTAAGTTTTAACTCAATACAAATTTATTTCTAATTATTGTTATCAATCCAACACAGACATACTTTGTTACTGGAAATTTCCTGTTGATTTTAACAAGTAGTCTCATGGAGTTTATGTTGACAGTAGACTGCAGTTTTCAAGGTAATTCTTGAAATCTGCATAGCAAAAGAGAGATCATTTTACATACAGCTGTACTATTCTTACTCTTCACTGCCTAGTCATGAAGAATAACACATGTAGTCACAATTTATTCTCAATAACTAATCACATGAACATAATTCTAGCTTCAATTAAGAAAGCTCTGGTATTTATATTTCTTTAAATATTGGTAACCACATAGTATAGATTTTAGTACCAACCAAGAAATAAAAGAAAGTAACTCTCCTGGTTAGATTGTACGTTAAATCAGAATCCTCTTGTAAATAGACTTATATGAATACATTAAGCAAGATCTAACCTTTTTGTTTTTTTTCTTTTGTTCAGTCACATCCAGCATTCATTCCCTCATGCATTTACTTAGTCTTGGTTGATATGAGTGAACTGAATCTTGTGATTCTTTCAGAATCTAATCTACCTCTTATCAAGTAAAGTCATCCTTGAGGAATTTTCTGGAACCTGACTCTAGGTTGGGTTCGAAACAATTAGGGATAGCAGAGTGATTCTGGTAGAAAATCAGAATCTCTGGACAAGGTAACCTTCAGGTGATGTCATTACTGGCTCTTCTAGAAAAGAGAAGCTAATCCTTTTAGGGGATTTAAACAAGCAAACATCAGATGTACTGAGATTTAGCCAACCTTCATGAATTCTTTCATTTTGATTGTTGGGGTCTTGCTTTTCAGTCTATATCCTATCTGTAACTCAGTTTGTGGCATGATTTTGTCACTCCATAAATATCCAATTTAGTGCCTGATTTTCAAATGCATCTTTGCTTCTAAAAGAAGATAAGAAATCGGGTAAAACTGACAGTAGGAGATCATTGTTTCTCTGTCTAGACCGTCAACGCCTCTAGCTTGTCATTTTCTCTCTGCAAACTTTACACGGCATTCGGTACAAGAAACCCAACCCAAGGTCTTCTACATTATTTCCTCCATGAGGTTCTATCTCTCAACCCACCTTTTGTCCTATTGATTATTCCTCAATTGGCACTTCATTCCAAGGAAGTAGGAGGACAGTTTAAGACATTGCTTTGCCCTGTAGTCTATAGATTACTGGCTGGTTGTTTTCTTTTGGTTGTGAGTTTATCATCAACTTTTGATCTATAAAAGTCTGATAATCCAAGTCCAATGACCTTGTTTGCACAGTGAATTTTCTAAAATTTCTTTATGGACATGAAGTTATCTAATGTTTG
Source organism: Tenrec ecaudatus (assembly GCF_050624435.1). Lineage (NCBI taxonomy): Eukaryota > Metazoa > Chordata > Mammalia > Afrosoricida > Tenrecidae > Tenrec > Tenrec ecaudatus. Next base: position 97,160,447 of record NC_134536.1, read on the forward strand.
TTGCAAAGAATAAGTGATTTGAGTTATTTTAGCAGAAATGTATTAAGTTGGCATTTCAAAGTACCTGAAGGATTAATGCCACTAATAGTTGCTCTCGGCTTTCAGTGTTCAGAGACATCATCATTGTCAATGCTCCAGGACACCACATCTACTAGCATCTCGAGTCACGCAGTTTTTAGGGAATGCCCGGAGCTGCTATAAAATCTCAAAGGTGCCGTCTCCCTTGGCGGGAGATGCTATTTTGCAGACATGGCCGCTATAGCTCCCATCTATGTGCTCTTCCGCAATGTCACTGTCTACTATGACAGTAAGGCACAGAGTGCTGCTGTCTGCCTTGATGAAACTCTACTGTGAAAATATTCACGAAAAAATAAAATGAAACAGAAGTGAAAATGGTTGCTTCCAGCCAATCAACTTACAAATAATTCCTTAAGTAATGAGAAGCTGAAAAAATTGCAAATACATGATAGTCTATTACTAATAAAAATATAACAGTTGAAATTAATAAAAAATACAACTCAATAACAAGAAGAAAAAATTAAGAGACCATTTACAAAAATCAAGGATTGCAAATGACTTCCAACCATAGGTAAAATGTTCCTCATTTCACTAATAAATAAGAGTATACATTATTCATCTAATAATACTTCTAGGAACAGAGATGTGAATAATACAGAAATCTATTACATAACTCCCTTCAAAAAGTTTGCTTTATAATAAAATTAATTACTTTTCTGTAAACTGTTTTTAAAATATTATAAAATTTGATTATTGCTGATCAGTTGTTTTCCAAAATCTATTACACAAATATTGCTATCAGTTAGCTATCTACTGCCTCTTTAATAAGCTTATTTTGAAATAGTTTTAAAAAAAACTTTTACACAAGTTTTTTGTTAAAAAAAACTGGGAAACTATGGAATGCCAAATACTTATTAAAATATTTCTTTGAGTGGTTTCCCTTAGAGTTCGCTTTGTTAAACAAGTGGAGAAAGGGAGAACACAATTGATTTTATTTTATTTTTTGCTGTGAAAACCTCATGGTTCATGTTAAGAAACAAGAATTGCCTACAGTCACCTAGAATTATGGTTTTAGGAGTGAATACAAGAACTGTTCGTTTAATTCCTCCCTGTGTTACCGCCTTAGGGTTTTTCCTCTGATGAGATGAAATTGAAGGATTTCTGAAGCAATCCCTTGGTTTATACTTCAAGTGTTATTAAAGTCTTAGAATTTGAGCTTCTGAGAATATTGATTCCATGATTTATATTATAGAACTTCCAAGATTTCTCTTAAATGTTTTTGTCATTATTAGGTGCTGTTCAGTCGGTTCTCGCTCATTATGACTTTGTGTACAAGGGAAGAAACGATTCCTGGTCCTGCACCACCACACAGTTGTGATGTTTGAGCCCATTGTTGCACCCACAGTGTCAATCAATCTCTGACAGTGTAACTCTTTTCCCCTGGCCTTCTACTTCACCAAGTCCGATGTCCTTTTTTCAGAGGCAGGGCTCTCCCAATAACATATCCAAATACATGAGCCTCTTCTAAGTGTGCACTTCTTCCAAGAAAGACAGATATGTTTATTTCTCTGGCAATCCGTGGTACTTTCAATATTATTTACCAACATATCTTTTAAATGCATCAATTCTTCTTTGGTCTTCCTTATTTATAGTGCAATTTTCATACAGCTGAAAGGCAACAGAATACACCATGGCTTGGATTAGGCATACTATTGTCCTCAAAATGGCATCCTTGAATTTCAACATCTTAAGGAGATCTTTTGAGACAATTTACCTAAATGCAATTTGCCTTTTGAAACATTGACTGATGCTTCCATGAGCATTGATTGTATATCCAAGGAAAATGAAATATTTGACGTCAATCTTTCCTCTGTTTATCATCATGTTGTCCGTTAGTCCAGATGTGAGGGTTTTGGATTTCTTTACATTGAATTGTAATCCAGTGCAAGCTGCAATCCTGGATCTTCACCAGCAGGTTCTCTATGTTCAGTAAGAAAGAGAGTGTTATCTCTGTACTCTAAGTTGTTAGTTACCTTTCCTTCTAGCCTTACACCCTTTTCTAATTGGGATTAATCCCTCTGCATACAGATTGGATAAGGATGGAGAATGGATACAGCCCTCATGCAAGCTGTCCCCAATTTGAAACCAAGTAATACTGCCCTGTTCTACTGAAGTGACTAACTTTTGGTGCATGCAAACGTTCCTCCTGAGTCCTGCAAAAACAGTGACCTATTTAACGTATCTCTTCTAGCCAGTCTCTGTGAGCTTGCCTGGCATGGATCTGGTAAGATGGGGGGAAATATACTGATAGGATTCACTTGTGAGTCATCTGGAATAGGATTCCGGGTGCATGCAAAACGAGCCCTCTGAGAAGCAGAAGGTGGGATCTCATTACCAGCAAGAGACAGGAGTGATGTGTGTCCTACGGATCCCTGCACAGCGAACCTCCCGGATGCAGATGGCAGCTATATCACCAGAGGAGCAGCAGTAGAACCAGGAGCCAGAGCATAGAACACAGCAATGAACTTCCCAAGCCAAGGAGCAAATTGAGGAACTTTGTGCAGGAGGCTGGCTTCTGAAGGGGGTGGGGAGGTGGGCAGAGGGCTCCTCTGGGTACTTAATTGGGGAAATTGGATTGGCTGGCTCACCAAAGTGTAGCTGAGGGCATTCAGGCTGAGGCTGACTGGAGTGGGTTTACTATAGTCAGAAAATACGGCCTGTTGCCCATGGAGCTTGAGCTGAAGGCTTTCAGGTGGAGATTTACAGCCGAGTGGTATTAATGCCCCTTGGGGCATTTATTAGCAGACCTGACACTTTGTAACATGTCATGATAAACAACTGCCTTGTGTGTTTCTCACTGGCATGACTACGTGTTAATTTCATTAATAAATCTCTTAAGCATGCATTTTGTTTGTGAGTTCTGTGTAGCCCATGTGTAGTCATTGCAGTGCATACTAGAACCTGGAGAGAGAAAATAGAGAAGTGGAGAAGATCAGAAACTAGAGAGGTAAAATAGAAAACATGCACCAATACAATTGGATATTAGAATCCAAAGAACTAAAATGGAGAACATTAATTAAGACCACACAAGAACAATTAAGTGGTCTGGAATTCTGATTCTTCTCAATCTTACAAATATTTTGTTATGATCTGCACAGTCTAATGCCTTTTCTTAGTCAATAAAATGTAAGAGAACATCTTCCGTATACTCTCTGCTTTGAACCAAGCCCCTCGAATGTCAGCAAGGCTATGCTTCCTGCCAAGTCCTCTGAATCCAGCCAGACTACCTGGCAGCTCCCTGACCATGTCCTGCTGCAACAATTGCTGAATTATATTTAGTAAAATTTACTTGTGCATGATTATGATGTTCATGTTATGGTTTGATAATTTCTGCATTCTGTTGAGTCACTTTGCTTTGGAATGAGCACACATAGATCTCTTCTCTTCACTTGTCCAGGTAATTGTCTTCCACAATTCCTGGCATAGATGAATGAAACCTCCCGTGCTTCATCTTCTTATTAAAATGTTTTAATTGGTATTCCATCAACTCCTTGCTTTTCATTTGGACTTTAGTGTAGTTCTTGACCATATGCTACCTCTTGAAATCATTAAATGTCAACTAATTTTGTGTGTATTCCTTCCATCATCTTTTGATACTGTCAGCAATGTTCAATATTTTCACATAGCAACCTTTAATATTGAAACTTGATGATGGAATCCCTTTCTCCAATTCTTACAACTTGAGACATCCTGAAAATGTTCTTCTCTTTGTGATGGGGGAGTGCATGATGGGGACCCAATGCCCATCTGTAGACAGCTGGACACCCCTTTCAGAGGGGTAGTGTGGAGGAGATGGGCCACTCAGGGTTCAGTGTAGCAACAATGAAACTCAAAACCTTCCTCTAGTTCCTGAACTCTTCCTCCCCTCCCCTCCCAATCATCATGACCCCAATTCTACCTTGCCTTGCGGACCTGGTTATACCAGAGGATGTACAGCGGTGCAGTGGGGATCTGGAGGCACAGGGAATTTAGGACAGACGAACCCCTCAACACCAGCGGTGGGAGTGGCGACACCAGGAGGGAAGGGGGTGTAGAAAGGGAGAACCGATCTCGGAGATCTATGTGTAACCTCCTCTCTGGGAGATGGGCAATGGGGAGGCGGGTGAGGGGAGACGCCGGGAAGTGTAAGATAAGATATAATAATTATTTATAAACTATCAAGGGACCAGGGGTGGGATCGAGGAGGGAGGGGGATGGGGGGAAAAAGGGAAACCGAGCTGATTCCAGGAACCCAAGTGGAAGGTGAATTATGAGAATGACGAGTGCAACGAATGTATAAGGGTGCTTTGCTCAATTGATGTATGTACAGACTGTGGTAAGAGCCTTATGAGTCCCAATAAAAAGATTTAAAAAAAGAGAGAAGCTGATACCAAGGGTTCAATAGAAAGTAAATGTGTAGGAAAGGATCATGACAACATATGTACAAATATGCCTGATGCAATCAATACATGGATTGTAATGAGTTGTCAGAACCCCTAATAAAATGGTCTTTTAATAAAAAAAAAAGAAAATGATGATGGCACCATATGTACAAATGTACTTCATACAATTGATGTATAGATTGTGATAAGAGTTACAAGAGTCCCCAATAAAATGATTTATAATTTTTTAAAAAATGTTCTTCTCTTTTGGTTTTCTGACACTATGTCCTTGCATATTTGAACATAATACATTGTTTTCTTGAGCTGGCTTTTGAAATTTTCCCTTAAACTCTTCATTTCTTCCACTTGCTTTAGTAATTCAATGTTCAAGAATCTCTTCTGATATCCATTTGGGTCTTTTGTTTTTCTTTCCTGTCTTTTAATTGCCCTTTGCTTTCTTGATGTCATCCTGCTGCTCTTTAGGTATTTGGTTATTAAGTTCCATGCATCAAATCTGGTCTTGACACATGATCTTGAATTTCAGGTGCAATATATCCAAGACCATATTTGGGGTCTCACTCCCTTGTTTTCATTTTCTTTGATTGCAACCACAGCTTTCATGAGATTAAAGATGGCCCTGCAGCAATCAGCCCTCTGCCTTGTTTTAGCTGCTGACATAAAGCTCCTGTCCCATCCTTCCCACAAATGTTCTCGATTTGATTCCTATGCATTCCATTGGGTGAAGTCCAGATGTACAATCACCATTCACATTGTTGATATAATGAATTTGCAATGAAGAAATTATTGCTCTAAGAAAATTCTCTCATGCAATTTCTAGCTTCACTTTTATCACCAAATATACATTTCCATCAATTGTTCCTTCCTCTTTGTTTTCAATGTTTACATTCTAATTGCCAACAGTTATGAATGCATCTTCTTTGCATGTTTGATCAATTTCAGACTAAAGGGATTGGTAGACTCCTTCAACTCCCCATCACTAACTTTAGTAGTTGGTTCATAAAGTTGAATAATAGTGTATTGACTGGCATATAGATATTATTCCATCAAGGAGGACATTGTCCTCCAAGATATATTGTGAAGTGACTTTTTGATGATGATTTCAATGCCATTCCCTGTTGTCTTTATATGATTGTTTGATCCAGAATTCTGAATACCGGCCCAGTTTATCTAACTAGTGCCTAGAATGTCGATCTTCATGCGTTCCATTTCATGTCTGAAGACTTCCATTTATACTAGAATCCTACTCAATACACTCAATGTTCTGATTATTGTTGAATGTTTGCAGCTGTTTCCTCTTGTTTTGATTGATTCTCCACCAGCAAATTCAACTCTGAACAGTGTATTTGCTCCTCGCCCTTACAGCCCACTCTATGTTGAGGAGGTAGCTCTTCCAATGCTGTGTTTCCAGTTCCTTCCCATCTGAGTGGCTCATCTTCTGACATTACGTATGACTATGCCTCACTGTTATTTATAAGATTTTCAGTGTCTATTCCATAAGAGGGGAAAAACCTATCCTTTTTTCATAGTTTGTTCTTAGTCTGGAAGGTCTACTTGTTGGTATTAAAACACTAGTTCATTAGATTTTCTTCTATTATGTCCTTACCTGCATACTTGCATAGAAGCATGAAAGCCAGAGTTTCTCAATCACAAAATATGATGGTTTTCTCCATTTGAAAGCATCCTAATTTTCATAAAAATACAGTACAGAAATTCTATTTAAAAAATATTCATGTTGTCCTTGTGTCTAAGGAACATTCTGCCGGCAGTTTCTTCAAGTCAGATTTGGTTGTTCTTCTGGCAGTCCGTGGTAACTTTAGTCTTCTCTGCCAGAGTCATAATTCAAATCCATCAGTTCTCTTTTTGGTGTTTCGTATTCATTGCCTGGCTTTCACATGTCTATTGACAATAGAAACATCATGGACTGGATCAGGTTCTCCTTAGTTCTCAAAGCAAGACCCGTTAACATGTTGCTTACAAAAGACCACTTTGGATACAAAAATTAGATTAAACTAAAAGGATGGAAAAATATTTTATTCAAACAAAGGATTTCAGAAGTGGCAATAATAATCTTGTTAAAATATTTAAAAATAATTTTAAAAATCTTGTTAAAATAGACTTTAAGTCAAAATCCTTTAGGGATAAATAAAGGCCATTAAACGATGATTAGAGGGTTAACTCACCATAGTCATAAATATGTATGTGCCCAAATACAAAGCCACAAGATACATAAAATAAAAAATCAAAATTAAAAAGAGAAACAGACACTTTCCCAATAATAGCAGGAGGCTTCAACATGCCACTTTCAGTGATGGAGAGGCCAGCCAGAAAGAAACCCAACAAAGACACAGAAAATAAAACACAATCAACCAACTCGACTTCACAGAAAATACCACTTAAAATATGGCTTTGCATGTTCTTCTCAACATTTATAGATAATTCTCTGGAATATATTATGTATTAGACAACACAATAAGCCTCAATAATTTCAGATTATCAAAATAATACAAACTGCCTGATGACAAGAATTCTATGAGAACTAGGAAAGAATGAATGCACAAAACCTACGGAACACTCGCAGGGCAGCGAAGGGTTTAATGTGGCTTTTCTAGGCATAGTCTGTAATTCTTGTGACCTTTTCCTAATGGATCTGTGCAGGAGAAGACAGGATGATACAGACAGAATTCAGTAGTGAGTGTTCATTAACAGGATTCATTGTGATTGCCGTTGATCTGGATCAAAAGTGAGCCTTCAGAGAAACAAGATGGGGGGAGGGTAGAGGTGGAGGGGTGGATCTCACTATAAGCAAGAGCCAAATGTTAAGGTCATCCTCTGGCCCAAGAGACCCCTGTTCAGTGAACAGCCTTGATTGAGAAGACAGCTGTGACATCTGAGGGACTACCGCAGCACAACCAAAAGTCAGGGCATAACACAGGGTGTTGGGCATCCCAGTCCACAAAGCAAGTAGAGCTAAGTGCTTGGGGCCAAGGGGATGACTTGTGGAATGCGGTGCCTGTGGACACTTAATGGGGAATACTGGGTTCGCTGACCCACGGAAGCTGAAGAAGCTGCCTGCCTTTGACATGACACTCAAAGTGGAGTGGCATGCCCTTTAGACATATATTCACAGCCCCAAAAGAACTTGTACAATGTTTTGACTGAAAAAATAGATCCTAATCATTTCTCATCTGCATTTCAATGTGTTAACTTGCTCAATAATCCCTTTGATCAGGTGTATTGTCTCTGAGTTCTGCGTGGCTGTTGCAATGAATTATCAAACTCAGTAGATGCAAAGGTGGAATGATGTGTGAGGCAGACAACTATGCATCACTGTAAAGCAATGGTGAAAGCGCGGAGCACTTCATGTCATGGACAGACCTGACTATATTAGGTTGAGTGACATTAACCATTCGCAAAAGGACAAATATTAATTATGTGAGACAACTGTTATGAGAGGAAAACCCAAACCAAGACAGACCAGATAAAAACTTTCATACCAAAGGGAAACGGCTCTGGAGTTTGCCAAAAGCAGAAGGCAAGAGAGGGAAATCCAGCAATAGACTGGGAGTGGATGAGTGTCAACATGAATGCAGTGAAAGACAGCGGTCCACAAGAAGGAGGGACTAGAAGAATAGGAAAAAGTACATATCGGCAATTTAATTAGCAGTTTAAACTGTTGAATATAAACTTGATAATCTGAAATATAACCGCCATATTTGACAATGTAAAATATTGTCAAAATATTTTAAAAGTGAACATTTAAAAATAGGTTAAACTCAATTGAATAGTCTGTCATATATAAGACATTGTATCTAATAATATTAAATTGTGAAAATACATACATGAAAACTGAATAGCACCTTAAATAGAAGTAATTGGGTAATAGAGGAAATTAAAAATGAAACTTAAAAAAATTCTTAAAACTAAACAAGTGTGAAGTAACTGCATGCCAAAACCTTTGGGATACAGCAAAATTAATGCTTCTAGGAGAATTTATGATGCATACATCACTGTGAGAAAAATCTGAAAAACTGAAATTCACCGCCTTTGATTGAGTTGTTTCTGACTCAGAGCATCACTGTAGGACAGAGAAGAAATGCTTCTGAGTTTCAAGAGTATATATATTTTATGAGAACACAAAGCCTCATCATTCTCCCATGGTCAGAAAAGAGGGAAGGGCTTAAAATCTATCATTTATCTATAATTTAGACAAATAGAAAAGGAGGAGAAAAAGCTAACGAGATTAGAATATAATAAGAACCAGAGCAGAGGTAAATAAAGTAGAAAACAGAAAAGCACAGAAAGAACTAGCAAACGTAAAGTTTCTATTTTTCAGAGCATTAATTAAATTTAGAAGGAAATATCCAGACTAGCAAGGAATAAAGTAATAAAATCAAATAATCAAAATAAGAAGATGGGAGCATTCAATAAAGTCAATTTTGAGAAACACGGTCATAACAGATGTTTATGGAGAATTCTACTCCAGGAGAGTTGAAAGTGAAGAGAAAATAGTGAAGCTTCTACTTAAAGCAACACAAACTGCACACACTGATACGGAAAGAAGAGATGTAAGTTATGAAAAGCTCCAAACAGCAACACCTCTGGAGAATTCTGTCAAATACTTAGAGAATGGGTTTCAGGGAATCAGTTCCGACTCGTAGGTCTCTTTGTGCAACAGAATGACACGCAGCATAGTCCTTTGCTGGCCTCGCAAGAGATCTTTTGTCTGAGCCCATTGTTGCAGCCACGGGGTAAATCCATATTGCTGAAGGCCTGCTTCTGTTTTCACTGCCCCTCAACTTTACTAAGCAGGATGTCCTGCTCTAGGGATGGGCCTCTCCTGACCACATGTCCCAGTGATGCCACCTTTGCTTTTAAACAGCCTTCTGACTGTGTGTCTTCCAAGACAGATTCGTTAGTCCTTTGGCAGTCCCTGGTATTTTTAATATTCTTGGCCAGCACTGTAGTTCCAATGCACAGATTTTTCTTCTCTCTCCCTTCAGAGAAGACTTGCAGAAAGTGGAAAAGGAAAAGACACCGCTCAATGCCTTCTACGTTGCCAGCAGAAGCGCTGTGCAAAAGCCAGGCAAGACTACTTAAAAGGACATTACAGATTAATGCCCCTTGACAATATATATATATATACACACAAAGTTCCCCACAAAATTATAGCTATTAGAATTGAGTAATATATCCAAAAACAATACCTCATGATCATTGAAACTCATATCAGGGGCTTAAGGATGATGGGAATTCATTACCATACAAATAAAAGAAAATAGTCATATGATCATTTCAATCAAAGCAGAGGAAAAAAAACCCTTTGGGAAGAGGAGCTCTGGTGGCATTGTTGTTACCTGCGGGGCTGCAATCCACAAGGTCCACAGTTGGAAGCCATCAGTTGCTCCTTGGGAGAAAGACTGGACTTTCTACCACCAGAAAGTGGTAGAGTCTCAGTTCTAGCCTGTCCTATAGAGTCGCTATGAGTTGGAATTGACTCAACATCAATAAATTACAATTCCTAAAAACTCTTAGCAAAATAGGAATAGCAGTAAAATTTCTCAACAAAATTAAAAGTATATATATATGTATCTAAGTAAAGTAATTATATTTGGTTATATACATAATACAATATAATCACCAAATACACCTATTTTACTTAGATACACAATCAAAAGTCATGGAAGGGGCAGTCAAGAAACGAAAGAACATATTGCCTGGGAAATCTTACTGCAAAAAAACTATTTAAAGTTTTATAAAGCAAAGATGTCACTTTGAAGCTAAGTTGTACTTAACCCAATCAAAGACTTTCTAATTGCCTCATATGCATGTGAGGCAATGAGTCAAGAAGTTGGACAATGAATCAGGAAGATCGGAGAAGAACAGATGACCAAGAATCCTGAAAGAACAATGGCTGGTCCGGACGAACACGTGTTTCTGGAGGAAGTTCCACCAGAGCACTCCTGAGACGTGAAGACAGACGCCTCACTACTTTGGGCACATTGTCTGTCCCTGGAGAAGGGCATTCATTATACTTCCTAGAGTCAAGTGTCAGTAATAAAAGAAAGGCCCTTGACAAGGTGGGTTTGAACAAGTGGTTCAAACATAATAATTGCAAAGAGTGCACCCCGTCAGGTAGAGCCTATGTTGCTGTGCAGACGGCCACCAGGAGTCGGAGTGCGCTCAGCAGCACCAGGCACCATCCACAGAATGCAACGCCAGCAGGCAGCATTACTCTCAATGGAAGATACTGAAGCCTTCTTCTTGAAAATGGGGACCTAACAAAGAAGCTCTTTGCACCATTCTTATCCAGCATCGTCCTGGAAGTTCTATCTTGATGAATAAGGAAAGAAAGAGAAATAAAGGGCATCCAAATGGTAAGAAAAAAATAAAAGCATTCCTAATTTCAGGTGGCATGATCCTATACATAGAGAACCACCGGAGAATTCACAAAGAAATTACTGAAACTCAGAGAATCAAGGCTCTCCTGACTTGAGACAGGAACAACTTGATGTGTCCAGTTACCATTGTTGACCGCTCTGAACTGAAACACAGTAGCATGCCCCACTTAGGGTGAATCAAAACCGTAGGTCAAAATTCAGATTCATTAAAAAGACCAAGCTCATTGATGTGAGATTGGAAGAATCCCTTCGACTATTACCTTAAATCAACCTATTACTTAAAACTGAAATCATTCCAAGAAAGCTCTTTTGAGTCAAATAATACAGTAGACTACAAGATTAACAATTAGTGGAAATATACTTCCTAGAACAATCAACTATAAGAGACCATAATATTAACCTTTACTCAAGAACAAAGATGAGAAGGTATCAGGCTGGTCCAGTAAAGTGAACATTAAAGATGTCCCAAATATCTAGCTTTTCGAAAATGTTGTCCTACTCCATTATCCTTGATATCAACCTGTCCTCTTCTCTGTAGTTTTCTCTCTTGCTTGCCAGGGTTTTGCAATTCACTGCAAAGTTTCATAGAACTGACAAGCAGTTTAAAAAAAAAAAAAAGGTGGGTGGGGGGAGGGTGAGGGGGTATGTGGTTGTGAAGGAAGGTTTGCAAGTCCCAAATGGGAAGTGGAGATGTCCTTCTTCTGAAGGATTACTTGTGTTCATATAAAACAAGACTATTGATTTAGAAGATTGCAGAAATGAGTTAATCAGTCAAGGGATAGGCTAGTGGTGCAGGTTTTAAGAAGCAGAGGTCAGGAGGTCAGGCAGAAACAAGTGAGATACAGGATCCAAAGGAAAAAAAAAAAGAGAGTAAATTTTTCCAAAGTTGCTCATTGTAAGTCAAGATGCCTGCCCAAGTCCTGGGCCAATGACTTTGTTAGGTAGCAACTCACCCGTACTTGTTCAGCCTGGAAATCGACATTGGGGCAGAAGAAGGACAGCAAAAGATGTCATTTTGCCCACGTCCAGGGCTTTGGTGCAGGTGTGTTCTTTGTCTTCTAATGATAGCAGTTTAGGATGAGGACACATCTTTCAAGTCTGTACGCCTTATGCAGTCCAGGTCCAGTATTAGTCAGTTCCTTGCCCTAGACCTACCCCCGCCCCACCCCCTTTGTTTCCAGTTAACCAGCATCAGGTAGTTTGCCTATTAAGGGAACAGCTTATAACTAAAAATTAGTTCTGTAGACCACATTTTCAAGGAAAGGAAGTCTCAACTGAAGTAGGTAACAAATGAATCCCATTCTATAGTCAGATGGGGGAACAAAATATATCCCACTTTAATCCTACCTCATTAGCATAACAGCTAAATCTCTGCAAAATGGAACCATGATCACAGGTGTAGAGGCTATAATTTCCATCCAAAAATGGAGGTCGATGGTTATAAGAAGGAGCCTGGGGTGTGGTAGGTCATGGGTTAGGCTGTTAACTGAAAGGTCACCATTTAAATCCCCAGCTGTCTTGTTGGAAATGATGTAGTTACCTGCCCCTGTAAAGACTTAGAGCCTTCAAAACACACAGAGCAAATCCATTGTTGTTGCTGTTAGATGCCAGTGAGTCCATTCTAACTCGCAGTGGCACAGGACAAAACATTGCCCGACGTGAGCCATCCTCACAACTGTCTGCTTGGGCCTGTTGTGGCGTTCGGTGTGGAATCCATGTCTTTGAAACTCTTCCCCTTTTTTGCTGATCTTCTACATCACCAAGCGCCATACGCTTTTCATTTCTCTCTCCTAGTAACAAGTTCAAAGAATGTGCGATTGAATCGCACTATCATTGTTTCTAAGAATTATTCTGTTTGTACTTCTTCCAAGACAGGTTTGTTTCCAGGATTCTTTCAGGAGTCTTCATCCACACCATAGTTCCAATGCATCCATTCCTCTTGTCTTCCTTAGTCCCTGCCCAACTTCCCCATGCATATGACGTGATTAATACCATGCATATGACGTGATTAACAATACCCTGTTCAGGTTTGATTGGTTACTTGTTTTGAAGAAGAAGTGAAAAACCACATGAGTAAAAGGCATTCTATGTTTGTTGAAAGTACTAATGTGTGAAGGCTTGGGCATGCCGTTGGGAGATGTTATCAGTGAGACTCTTCAGAAGTCATGGAGTTGCATCACTGAAACGGTGGCATTGATACTAGCAAGGGCAACAAGACATATACTTAATTCCTCTGATGTGCAATGCTCCTTCCTGATTTTATATATATATAAAATCAGGAAGGAGCATTGCACATCAGAGGATCAGAAAGTGCCAGGACCCCGAAGAATGAATGTGTCTAGTGGTTTTGAGCCCCAGCTATTAATCCAGGGTAATCAAACGAAGGCATCAAGGTAAGAATTAGGTAACTATTTAATGAAATTGATGTCAGTAAGCTGTACACTTGTTTAAAGTAGAATTGGAAAATGCTATCTATATTTCAAAAACTTCATGGAAAAAATGTAACTAAAAGATAATGGATTTTTTCCCACGAACTCTGAAGCCTATAATTTGTACGCGTAGTGTAGATTTATAGCCCTGGTAGCACTGCTAAGTAAGTGGCTCACAAACAAAACTGAATAATGGTCAGTTGAGCATGGTTTTAACTCATTTCCCCAAGATACAGACAAACATCTATAGCAGGGGATAGGTTAAGAAAGAGGTGAAGTTCTTTTATCCCATATTTTGAGTTTAGAAGACTTTAAGGAATTTCCCCAGGCCCACAGGCTTAATATGAATTAAGAATGCCCCAAATCCAGTTACCATTTTAGCTTGTAACATACAACAGTATCTTACATCATTTTCAGTGATCCTTCCTCCCACCCCCACCCTTGAGAGTGAGTTTTCTCCCCTGTAAGTGTTTTAGCTCCATACTTTTGCTCTGTAACATCCAGCAACCGACCAGCTCAGCCTCAACACAAGAACAAGAGTAGACCAGACATCTGAGACAGCATCGAACCCAAGGACAAAGCATACCTAGACAGGAGACTTGAACCTAAGAAAGTGACCACCTGGTACATGAGTACTATCCTATAATGAGTGATGATATGCCACCCAGATGCCTTTACCATCGTCCCCATTTTGAACACCTTTTTATATGAGCACCCAATTACCATAACTGTGACATGTAGACTAAATTCCTGGATTTCTCCATGTCCTGCCATGAATAAACCTAAGGCAATTCCTGCCTAAATCCCCTCCATTCCCTCTCCTTTTCACTTGTTGGGGAGGCATGGTGTGTGCTGCCTTCGGGCGCTCGATCCCTCCTTCACCGAAAATTTCTCTAACAATAAACCTCTTCACAGCTTCCCTTGAAAAGTACTTCTCTTTATATATATATTCACCCTTCTTGCTGGCATGGGGAAGTTGACTCCCTGCTTCTTTATCTGTACTGAGTAGGAAAGCAATTTTCAATTGGAAGCTTGCTCCTGTAACGCGGTAATATGATAATATAATAATTTGTGTCTTACCTACTTCAACCACCCCCTTACATTTATAGCTCCATAGAGAATTGTACTGCTAGCAAGCAGAAATTAATTTTAAACACTACTATTTCTGGGTTTTGTTTTCATAACATCTCTCTGGGTTTTGTTTTCCAGAGAATACGTTAGGAGAAGAGAGGCAGCTTGCCTTTGAGAAACAGATAGGTGGAGAGGTGAGAAACATCTAGTCTGGAGAGTAGAGAAGTCTGTGGGTTCCCTGAGCATCAAGATCAGCACCCTAAAAGATATTTCCCCTTACATGACAGCATACTCAGGGCACCTATGTATAGGTGCATGGGTTCCCGTTGCCACCAAAGACGATGTGCACACAATGAGGACTTTCTGGCCTCCTTGGTTCTTGCTTCATCAAAGCTCAGGGATCTTACCCAACTCTAGACAGCAGAGACCCTAATTCAATTTGAATTATGTTTTAGTCAAATTAAATATAATGTTAACCGTAGACTCCTCAAAGTGTGTTAGCTAACCTGAATTTCTGGCTACCTTTTAAAAAATCAACTCTGAAAAAGTTTAGAAGAATACAGTGTATAATTTAAGAAGCATCACTGGAAACTACATAAAAGAGAGAGAAACCTTTTGGGGAGACTGAGGCTTGTCTTGAGCTACTTTATGTTGAGCTGATGGGGAGGGAGGCATTACTGCCTCCGCAGAATATGACAAAGGTGACTGCAAGAATAAAGGCTGGTAAAAGCTTTTGATTTCTGCTCTTACCGCTCTCTAGAGCTGCTTTGAGAAAATCACTGCCAGTTCTCTGTGTATTGAAGATGAATCTGAAGTGAGTTGTAAATTTTTTCCTCCCAAATTGTTTCACAGATTATAAGACTTATAATGACTTGGACCATGAAGACATTTGGTGGGTCACTGCAAACACGTTTAAGTTGTTCTTCTACGGCAGTTTGAGTCATAGCTAGAAAGGCTTTCCCTATTCACAGGAAAAAGAGACTTCCCTCAAGTTAGTCTTCTGGTAGTTTTCATTTTGACATTTCAATTTTTTATCCAGTTGGGTTTTATTTAGATATGTGGCATGAGATACTAGTCCAAAGTTATCTTTCTCCAAATGGATATCAACCTGTCCCAGCACTGTTTATTAAAAAGAAAATAATTGTCCATTCGATTTGGTGTCCTTTCTTAATCATATATTCAATCCATGTACGTTTGGGAGCTTATTGCTGAATCTGTTTCAGCCCTCTACTGATCTGTTTATTAGCAAGTAACATATTTATTAATTATTAAGATTTATAGTGTCCTTTACTAGGTACCCTGGTAACATAGTGACTACATATTGGCTGTAATCCACAAAGTCAAAAGTTCAAGACCACCAATTGCTCCAAGGAAGAAGGACAGGGCTTTCTATTCCTGTTAAGAGGGATAGTCTCAGAAATTCACAGAGGCAGTTCTACCATGTTTATAGGATCACTATGGATCAGCATAGACTTTATGGCAGCGAGTTTGGTTATGGTTTGGAATGTCCTTTATGTGTATTAAGATTAGTTCTCCTGGGACTCCCCCTCCCCTAAACTTTCCTAATTATTTCTTTTTACCATATGAATTTCAAAATCAACTTTTTTCTATTAAAAAACAAATTTTTATTTTTAATAAAATTTATTTAAATTGTTTGAGAAAGAACAATTGCAGATACTAATTGTTCCTAAGATCATGAGATAACACTCACTATTTTATTATTATTTAGAATAATTGCTGTTAAATATTTACAGAGTCCTGAAATGACCTTTAATTCAGATGATCTTTTTGATTTCATATTACAAAAATATTTTATTTCTCCTTCATACATTATTCACTGTTATTAGAGTATTATTATTCATTATTGTTGTGCTTGCCAAAATACCACAACTGCATTAATCAAGCTTAACTGATTTTTTGGTTCAATTTTTAAAGATTAAGAAATTCAATATATTTTTGTATTACATATTCTCTCTCATTTGCCCCATATTTTAGAGTTTGTATCATTTAGGTTTGTCAGCATGTATAACACACATACATCACTCTGTCATTCCTATTCTACCTGTCTATTTTGTGTTTCACAGTGAAAGTTTAAGACTAATGCTTAAGCGTAATGTTTACCATAATGCTTTAGTGCTAAACAAAAGCACAGGATTTCAACCCCTTCAACCACTCTGTGACAGAAGACGTGTGCTCTGCTTTTGTAGCGAGTATGGTCTGGGAAACCCTATGTACAGGGCAGCTCTACGTTGTCCCACGTGATCACTGTGAACTGAAATCGATTCCATCGTAGCAGGTTCTTATACCTATACTTTTGCTGTGGTTTCCTCATGCCTGCTTTTTACTGGCTAAGTGTTGCTCTCAACTTTTCTTAGAAAGGTACATATGAACAATATATATTTTTAATTCTTATCTTTTCTTCAGTTTTGACTTACTTAGAAAACTTTGTAAATTAGAACCATTAGAATATTCCAGTAGGATAGAGAGAGAAACGGGAGTGGAAAGTGTGAACAGATATCCGTAGGGAGCACAGTTTTTAACTAGACTAGTAACTAAAGACCTCCAATTAAAACCAACCACTACATTTCAGAAGAAAATCCAGGCAATCTGCATCCATAAATAGTATAGTCACAAATGTCGATGGAGCAGTTATGCATACGGTATAACAAACACATAAAGGTGCCATGAGAGCCAAGTCACTGGCAATGGAGTTTGTTTATTCATATAATAATAACATGATATAAACTAAGATTAAAGTGAATGCTACACTATAAATGTCTAAAGTTGGGACCTAATATCATTCTAACCACTGTCATTCTAACCAATAATTCTAAACCGAAGGCCCCATGAGTTCTGTCTGTCATGGCATCAACAACATTGGACAAGAAAAAAGCAAAAGTTCACTAAGACAGGAAAGCAAGAAAAAAACAAAAGTAGGTGTCAGAAGAGACTCTGCAATTTGCTCTTGAATATAGAGTAGCCAAAGCCTAAAGTAAATGAACGAAATAAAAGACTTGAAGCAAGTTTTCAAAGGGAAGTTTGAGAAGACAAAGTATTGTTATGAGATATTCAAATCTCTGGAATTAGAAAACAAAATGGGAAAGATGCTTGTCTTTTCTAAAGCTAAAATAACAAAACTGCAAACCTTGAGTTGAAATACGGGCCAAGCATTAAATGAGGCAAGAAGCAACCAAAGGAAAAGTGAAAAGGAGATGGAAGGAATACACAAACTCACTATATGGAAAGGAATTGCTCAGAATTCAGTAATGTCAAGAGGTAGCATATGAACAAGAACCTACAGTATTGAAGGAAGAAGTTGAACTTCAGCGAATTGATAGTTTACCAGCTGGTATGTTTTGAGACAATGAGGAAGTACTGGAAACGCTTATATATGTCAAGGCATTTGGAAGACAAGAGTCTTCCAAAGAGTTTGGCCAAGTGATTTGAAGAGATCCGTGTTTATGAGCATTCTAAAGAAAGGTGACCCTCAAAATGCTAAAGGTATAAAAAACATTCCATGTTTTTGAATATTAGAAGATGCAAGTGAAATTTTGTGGAAGAGAAGTAGAAATAGTTGTAGGGGTGTATCATCAGGGGACTTCCAGATATTCAAGCCAGATTCAGAACATGGCACAAAGGCTAGCACATCATTGCTGCCATCAGCTACATCTTGGCTCGAAAGCAGAGCAATCATGAAGATGCCTGCTTGTGCTCTATTGATCATGGAAAGGCATATGACTGCATGGGTCATAACTAACTATGAATAACGTGATGAATGAGAATCCCAGAACACTTCTTTGTGCTCACGCAAAACCTGTGCAGAGAACAAAAAGAAGTAATTCAAAACCAGAAAGGAATTTAGTATAGTCAAGAATCAGAAAAGGTGTTGTTTGCCTGGGTTATATCTTTTCACCCTATTTATTGAACTTGTATGCATGTTTTGTTTTGTTTTGTTCTCGGTGACTAGCCTCTCTCAGGAAAACAGGTTCAAAGCATAAAGTCTTCATCTTCCTGGATTCTAAGGAACATCTTAGCTGTCTTTCTTCCAAGACAGAGTTGCTTGCTCTTCGGCAAGTCGGTGTTTGACACGGAATATCTGAAGTAGATAAATGTCTAAGCAACTCTGGTTTCTTTGGAACTTTATTTATTTTAGAACATTATTTAGCCATTTATTTTATTTACCTATTCAGAATATTTTTAATAATTATTTACCTGGTAACTCTAAAAAGTAAATACTAATTTACTTTGGAACATACAAATCTATTTTGGAACATTTTATTTAAGTCCATCAAAAAGAAAGATGGACAGAAGTCACAAATATAAAAATATGGCATTAGTGACTGGTGAGTCTTGCTTTCTTATGAAAATGTTTAAATTCTATTTACCGTATATACGCATGAATAAGTCAGTTTTTCAGCACGTTTTTAATGCAGTTTTGTGGTAAAATTAGGTGTGTTGGCTGATATTCGGGTCGGCTTATACTCGAGTACATACGGTATATACTTCCATAGCATTTTATGCACTTCTCTATCTTAGTTCTTGCCATATCACATTGAAATTATTTATTTTTGTGCCTGATGCACCACTAGGCTTTTCCCTGGAGGCAATTCCAGTGTCCCTACCTCCTGTCTAAGCTTTTCTCAGGGTCTGGCACCTAATGGGCTCTTCAAAATACGTTCTCTGCCCTGAATGACACCTCTTCCCACATAATCAGAGCTGTGATGGTGCTAGTTTTGCCATCAAGATACTTAAATAAATAATAGAATCCGTCCTGCCTGACCCTCACTGAGCTATTCTCCAAGCAAAGCAGAGCACCTTCCTTTGTTCCCAGAAGCTTGCAGCCAGACCCGTATTGTAGAAAGCAAAGTCGGTCACAGAGATGACTTAGGCCATCTACATGGATACCTGACGTGAGTGTCGAAAAATCTAATCCTTGATGAAGTACCTTCCAGCACTGTGCATAGCATGTTTTGCAAGGGCTTTGCGTTGAGGCGGTTTGGACCAAATCAGGAGCACTCTCTGCATTCCCCAGCTCCTAATTTTTACGCCGTGTCAGCCTCATATAGAATAGTGTCCTTAAATGTTCTCCCCTGAGCTCCATTTAATTTAGTCATGTCCTAAATAACTATGAAGTGGAAAATGGATGAGCAAGGATTGATATCTTCTGTCAGGCAGCTGGAAATAGTACCCCATTAATACAGGACACCAAAGCCAAAGTTGGACTGCAATCACATGTCAGAGCAGGGAGGAGAGAATCAAAGAGAAAACAAGCCATCATTTACTCTTTCCAGAAGGACGGAGCCTATAGAGCAAAAATATGGCAGAATCTTAGAATATGGAAGTCGGAAACAACATAAAAAGGTCAATTGGTATGGCGCAGTTGTAGCCACACCATAGACATACTAAAGTAGACCTTGGGATTGGTTTTCTGGATGGACAGGATTGGGGCCCTGATGTGATGGTGGGCTCCGTCCAGCCAGGTTCTTACCCATAGCAACTCTATGTCCTCCCAAACATCGCCAGTTCCATGACCATGTTCACCGCCACTAACTACTTGTAACCACTGTTTAGCCATTTGTTGTAGCCACAGTATCACTCCATCTCCCTCACTGTCTTCCTCTTTTAAAAAAAATTATACCTTAAATCTCCTTTTGTAATTAATTGGGCTTAATGCACATGTCAAATCATCCCATAGTTCATCATGTATAGCAGAATTGTACATTTGAGACCATAGTTTGTAAACATTCATTTTCCATATAGACTCCTGGATGTCATCACCCTACACCCCACCACCCACTCTGGGTCACCCTCCCTCAACCCCTATCCCCCTTGCTGACTTTGTAGGTGTTTTAGTCCTGATGGTCACACTCCCCAAAATGTTAAAACATATACCGCAACTTCAAGAGGCTTACCCCGAATTACATAACACTCCCACGAAACCACCTAATATGTACTATCAAAAACCAACCCAAACGATACAACCCCCCAATACCTAAGATTTTGGGAACCAGAGCAGGTCTAGCATGCATCCTAGGGGAAATCTGCCTACAAGTGTTAACTGTTCAGTCAGGCTTCTGCCTTTGACCTTTATACTCCACTCACCAATGCACTCCGTTTAGTGACCGTTTTCCTCCTCTTGTGGAGAGAGGGAGCGCACCAGAGGTTTATGTCCTGTAGAGTTCCTCCAATGACCCTTGGGCCCCACTGTCATCCATACCCTTCTGCAAACCAGATCCTCAGATGTTAGGCTCTGATACTAAACTAATTTCTCCCTTCAACTTCACAATTGCATGTTTCACAATCCTTTGGTGACTGATAATGGTGTGCTTCTTCCATGGGGACTTAGTTGACATCTCACTTAGATGGCTGCTTGTTCAGAGAAAAACCTATAATATCCCAGAGTCTAGCCTCTCTCATAGCTGGGCACCATCTAATTCCTTCACCACATTAGTACCCGTCTCCTTCCTGGGAGCGAGTATTGAGCAGGACCATGATATAAGAACTAATTGTTCTTAAGTTGGAGTTGGGATTTCGTGTGACGCCCGAAACCATTCCTGGACCTATGTTTGTTTGCATGTTTGGGTCTTTCAATTTATTTTTACTTTGGAATTAACCCAAATGTTATGTCATTGTATCATTCAATCTCGTCAAGCAAATGTATACACTTACTTCCATAAAGAGTCGCTAAGCATCCTATTTCTTCCTTGGTACCTTGACATCAGCTCCCTTTCATCGCTTCCTCTGACCTGCACTCCCGCCCCGACCCCCTTGTTCTACTTGCTATCCTATAGGTTCATCAATCTGGGTTTTATTTACCAAAAAAAGAAAAACGTATTTCACAACTTCAAGAGGGTACTCTCCTGCTCCCTAGTACCTCTGAGATATATCCTGATATAAACAAACTGAAACCAAATAATCAGAATGATCATCACAGGTTTACCAGAGTAATACACATCTTAATACAATGAATAGGACATTGTTGTAGCAAGACTGTGTCTGCCTACCACGAGCTCTCCAGAATTGGTACAGCTATCGTCTACTTCCTCAGACTCCTTGAATTTTTATGACTTAAGTCCTAAAGTTCTAGGTGTATCTGAGGTGGAGCCCAATTCCCCCAGTGGAGTTCCTGCATGGGATCTCATTGGTGCAGCCTGTGGTGTATGCTGTGCACCTTGAAGATCCAAGATTCAGTGTCCCTACGCACCATGACACCTGGTCGGGGTCCCCAGACTGCAGTCAATGTGGTCCATCTCTGCAGGCCCCTGAATACCTTCCCTGCTAGTGTCCCTCAAAGCATTTTCAGTCATTCTTTCCCAGACTTTGAAGTCAGCCACCCCATCCCCCACCCCTTTTCCTACCATTAGATATGCCATTTTGTTCCTCAGGATGTGTTTTCTCCATCTCCCCTCTCCCATGTTGTTCTTCCCAGCAGTATCCGTCCTCTTTCTGATAGGATTGTCTGCTGGTCCAGAGGGACCTCATCACAGATATACATGTCAGCCTCACATTATACACCTCCCTTTCCCCTTCCTTGACCATTTGGTCCCCACTGCCACGAGGCACCCTCTGGCCAAGTGTGTTTCTACATACTCGCCTACTCAAAATGCTTACCTGGAGCAGACGCGGGATGCTTCCTTGGCACTGGTCAGACTCTGTCAGACTGTCTGGCTCCCCGGTCAATAACCTGGATGCCCTACAAGCTTGAGCTTGTGCCCGTTTTGCTGCTTAATTATACAGCAGTGGATTCATACAGAGTTAGTCCTTTTGTACTTGACTGAATTCACTCCGCATAAAGCCTTTCTCTTTTTCAATGACCTGCGTCTTTATCAGTCACACCATGAGGCCCTCCTACTGACACGTCCACAGTATGTGAGGTGAAATCTTGCCATCATTGTTTATTCTGGTGATCCTCCTTCAAACTTGGACCTAATAATTCTTCTGGCAGGCGAAGGAATAGTTAATATTCTCTGCCAACACCATAATTCAAAGGCACCAATTATATATCTGACTTTTTAAATCATTATCCAGCTTTCAGATATATATGAGGCCATTAAGAATACATGACTTGGGCCAGATGCACCCTGAATCTTTAAAGTGACATCTTGGATTTGGAGCTCTTTAAAGAGATTTGGCAGCACATTTGTCCAATGTGATACATGATTTGCCTCCCTGACTGCTGTTAGGAGGGGTGCTAATTGTGGGTCCATGTAAAATAAAATCCTGAACAAATTCATACTTTTCCCCATGTATCATATTGTTGCTTATTGGGCCAGTGGTAAGGATTTTGTTTTGCTTTATTTTGTGGCATAACCCAAACTGAATCATGTTTAGGGTCTTAAAAACTTGAAAATAGCTTCTAAGATACACACGCACACACGCACACACACGCATAAATTTTTTCAGACAAAATGAAAGGTACCAGACTCTCAAGAAGAAACTTGTCTTCTAGAAATTAGGAACAGGATAAGCAGTATGCATGGGAAGTGGCTTCATTGACTGATTCAGAAAGAATTGCATTCTATTGACTTCTACACTACAAACCATTTTATAAGGCCCTTGATAAATGGACTCTGCTAGAATGGGAGAAAAATGTGAAACAAAGTCTCAAATTCTTATAAAACAAAAAAAGGAATGATCCATTAGGAAAGGGTCATTTGGTGGAAAGAAGACCTACTTTAAATAATTCACTGCCACTAGAGTGTTTGACTCACAAAATAATGGACATTACCCAAAATACTGTTCTCCTTTGAGACAAAATAATCCATGAAGAGCCTAAAACAAACAAAAAATAATATCAGGGGGTTGTTTACTCAGAATAACTAGAACTGAAATAATGAGAATATTCTTGCATTGTGAAGAAAAAGTCGCCCAGGCTCCTGAACATTGTGCATACAAAATCACCGAATGAGTACCTAGCCTGTTACATAAAAGTTCACCCGAACACAATAAAATGGTACTTATTTTTAATCAGTAATTTCGTGTCCATTCTGCTCTATCAGAGCACAAAGCCATCCAGCCATTCGGCAATATGTTTATTTAAGGAAACGTTCAAAGGAAGTCCTGTTGCTGTTCTCTAGAATATGGTTTTTCAGAACTGTATTTGATAATTGAGACTAAAAGTACAAAGTGTTTTTGCCTTTGCAATAGTAGAAACATCTTAGTATTATACAGAGATTTAATTTAATAGTGAGGCAATAACCTAAGTAATTACTTTTATAAATTTAAATACTTTCTGTGAAACACACAGACCAATTGATACGTGTATTAAATAAATTAATCAAGTTTTCTGTGCTTTCTAAAGCTGTATTATAAGTAAAACAGTACAAATTTACTCCTGAAATCTTATCTTGTTTTAAACACCTTTTAAAAGGACACACAATTAAAAACATGCATTTTCCATTAAAATTTGATCCAAACACACATCTATTTACATGGAACCAAAACTAAACAAAATCTTCACAAAGAAATCTTTATCCTGATCATTAATGTAGTCTGAAATGCTTTATTCTGTTTGGTTTGTTTTATGAAAATTTTTTTGTCTTCTGAATAACTCCAAATGTTCAACCTAAGTTGCTGTGACTCCGACATACAGTACCTTTTATTCACCCGAGCACCTTGGCTGACTTTGGTGACTCAAGCTGGGATGGCTCCGGTGATGGAAGTTGGAGTCCACATGACAGAATTGTGTAACACTGACAACTTCTTTAACGCAAATCCCTTTTTTTAATATCCTGATAAGTGACTTTTCACATGGACTTCTCCAGAGAGAATACAAGAAAATCAAATTGACTACATTTATAGAAAGAGACCATGGATAAGCACAATATAGAAGCTAAAACCAGGCCACGGGCTAACTATAGAGGACACAATCGCTCACATGTAAGTTCAGGTGGAAGTTGAAGAAAATTAAAACAAGAGCCAAAGTACAGCCATGAGTTTATCCCATCTGAATTTTGAGAACATCTCAAGAATACACTGGATGCATTCAACATACGTGGAGAAGACTTGATGAGCCGTGGGAGGACGTCAAGAACATACATGAAGAAAGCAAACATTCACTAAAAAGCCAGGAAAGAAAGAAAAGATCAGAGTGGCTGTCAGAAGATACTCTGAACTTTGTTTTTAATCAAAGAGTAGCTAAGGCACAGGGAAGATAAAGAAGGAAATGGAAAATTTCAAAGGGCAACTTGAGATGACAAAGTGAAATATTTTAATCAAATATGCAAAGACTGAGAGTTAGAGAAACTATAAGGAAAAACACACTCAGCTTATTTTAAATGGAATGAATTCAAAACAAATTAAAGCCTTGTGATGCAATAATGAAAGATTATATGGCCAAAATATTGAATGTTGCAGGAAACATCAAAAGGAAATGGAAAGAATGCACAGAGTCACTGGACCAAAAAGAACTAGTCAACCTTCCACCATGTCAGGAGGCGGCATATGAGCAAGAACCCGTGGTCTGCAGAAAAAAAGTTCAAGTTGTACTGAAAGCATTCATTCATGTATGCTGGGAAAATAAAAGGCAACTATGTGGCCACTCAACTGGAAGAGATTCATATGTGTGCCCATTCCAAAGAAAGGTGACGCTCAAATTATAAAACAATATTATTAATGCCACAGGCAAGTAAAATTTTGCTGAAGATTTTCCAACAATGGTTTCAGCAGTATGTTGACAGGGAGCTGCCATCGATTCAAGCCAGATTCAGAAGAGGACGTGGAATGACAACTCCGTTGTTCATGCCAGGTGCGTCTTAGCTGAAAGCAGAGAAAACTGGAAAGATTTTTACTGGTTTTGTTTTTTTTTTACTGCATGGAGACATTTGGCTGTACGAACCAGAACAAATCCTAAAACACTATGTGTTCTCCCGTGGAATGTGTACATGGAATAAGAGGCGATTTCTACTACCAGAACAAGGGCATACTGCATGGTTAAAAATCAGGAAAGGTTGGCATTAGGGTTGCATCCTCTCACCACACTTATTAAATCTATATGCTGAGCAAAAATAAAATCAGAAAAGCTGGATTATATGAAGAAGAATGCAGCAACGGGATTATTACCAACCAGTTAAATATGGAGACGACACAGCCTTGCATTCTGAACGTGAGAAGAGTTTGAAGCACTTACTGATGAGTGTCAATGCCAGTAGCCTTCAAAATGTATTAGAACTAAATTTAAAGAAGACCCAAATCCTCAAAATTGGACAGCATGCTAAATAGAGAGAAGATTAAAATGGTCAAGTTTTTCATTTTGCTTGCGTTCACCACCCATGCTCATGGAAGGGGCACTCACGAGATCGAGCAGTGCATTGCTTTGGGTAAATCGGATGCAAAAGACCTTGTCAAAGTGTTGAAAAGCAAGGATGCTGCTTTGAGGACTAAGCTGCAACTGAACTCAGCCCTTGCACTTGGCTCTGGGACTTGGCCATGGTGCACAGAATGCTCCTTAGAGTCAAGGATGCTGATACTACTTTTTTTTACACACTTTGGGCATTTTGTCACGAGAAACCAGTCTCTGGAGAAGCTACTCCATACTTGGTTATGTAGGAGGGCAGTGTCTTAGTCCCGGTAGACTATAGAAACAAATTCATAGGCACTCATATGTATATAAGAAAGAGCTTTATATACAAGAGCAGTTGAATATTGAGAAAACATCCCAGCCCAGTACAGATCAAGTCCATAAGTCTAATATTAGCCCATATGTCTGATACCATTCCATAAAGTGCTCTTCAGTCTCAAGAAACTCGTGCAATGATGCCAAATGCAAGAAGATCACTGGTCAGTGGGTGCAAACTCCTGTGGATCCAGTGGCAGTAGAAGCATTTCAGTGCTGGCAGGGTCTCCAGGTGGCTCCCCCAGTTCCCAGGACACGGGGTCTATCAGTGCAGTGCCATATGTTTGTCACTAGAGTGTCTCTCAGGGAGCGAGCAGAGAGAGGGGTGCCTCCTGCCTCCAAAGAGGAAATGCAGGAGTTCCCAGGAATTCTCTGGAGAAGGTCATGACCACACAGAGGCCTCATTGACTATGACCTGATGGACAGATTAGATTCCACCCTTCACTCTTAAGCCTCTCAAGTCTCAAATTGACACCAGATTATGTAACTACCACAGGCAGTCTACAGAGAAAGGCCTTCGGCAAGATGTCCTGACCCAGTGGCTGCATTGATTGACTCAGTCATAAAAATAATAGTGGGGATGGCACAGGGATGGACAGTGTTTTGTTCTGTCATCTGTGAGGTCACTGTGAATAAAACTGCCTCAATGGCACCTAACTGACAACAGCAACAACTGGTGACCCTTGAAAAGGAGGTGTTACAGAGAAAACATATGTTGAGACTATGGCCTACCTCAGTTCTTTACATACATGCACAATTTTATATTAAACTGGCACCGATCAGATTTTTTGGAATTCTTCTCTGGAGTTCAAGTATATGAAAAATGAAATAAAAAACTATTAAAACTATTTAAAAAAAACCTGAGGGTGAAGGTAGATGCCAGATATGGCAAGATATGACAAAATAACAATCTGTGGATTATCAAGGGCTCATGAGGGAGGGGGAAGCGGGGAGGGAGGGGGAAAAAAGAGGACCTGAGGCAAAGGGCTTAAGTGGAGAGCAAATGCTTTGAAAATCATTAGGGCAAAGAATGTACGGATGTGCTTTATACAATTGATGTATGTATATGTGTGGATTGTGGTAAGAGTTGAATGAGCCCCTAATAAAATGTTTAAAAAATAAAAGAAAATGATGAGGGGCAAAGAATGTACAGATGTGCTTTACACAATTGATGTATGTATGGATTGTGATAAGAGTTGTATGAGTCCCTAATAAAATGTTTAAAAATACCAAACCTGAATTCAAAGCAGATGTTATGTTTAAAGCCTTAGCTTCTTTTGCCAATAGACTGTTTCTTTTGCAAAGATAAAAAATGACACTAATGATAATAAAACAAATTTACTATGATTTCTTTACCTATTTTTAATTAATTATTCTTGTAGCAACCACTATAGAGGATCAGAACTACTGTTTGGAATTTGCTCTTCTATGGAAGTTGAAAGAATTTCAGAATGAGGAATTCATAATGCCTGCAAGTATTAAGAAAGAGATATTATAGCGCCATGAGTAGCAACAGTGCTGCAGCTAACTCTGCCATCGATTCTGCATGCTTTACAGAAGCAGAGAAAGCCCTTTTTTCTGGCAGAGTGGCTGGTGGTTTCAAACCGTGGACCTTAGGTTCAGCAACCCAACGGGTAACCCACAACACCACCAGGGTCCCTCATTTCTCACATACGTGATGGTTAAACCTTCCTAAGATTTCCTCTAAGAAAAATTGTCTACGTTCAAATCAATTTAAAACTCTGTCTTTTAGTAATCACAATGAGAAAAAGAGAATTTTTAAAACCCATGCTAAAATAATTCAATGTTTCATTTTCCCTGAATTTTTATTGTCATGTGTTTTTATTTTTGATCCCTCCCCTCCATATGTTTCCATAATAGTAATTGTTACCAGTCCTTGAGTGCTGGCAGTTTACTCATGTCTAAATCCTTTACACGCTTCAAACTAGTTCATGCAAAGAAAGCTTTTAACTAAGCAATGTCTTAGTGTTTCTATAGCACAATAGCACAAGTGGCTAGTTAAGAGTACACGGATTTATTTTCTCACTGTTATGGAGGCTGGAGTGTTCAAATTAGTGTCTCAACTTTGATAATGTGTTAATTCCTCTCTTGGCTGTGGCCCTTATTCCTGTTATTTTCATCTGGCACCTATTTCCTCGGTATGAACCTAAACTGCTTTTGTATAACTCATACATAATTGGGTCTAAAACACCCGCCATTGGTATATTTTAGTTAATGGAGTGAAAAATATTTCCAAACAGGATTCTTCCACATGAATGAGTGTTGTCATTCCCACAGTTCTTTTTGGTTAGAGAGGTGGGTTCCGACACAATCTCTAACAGTTGACGCTATTGTCATCTTCTTTGACAAATACAGAGGGAGAAGTTAGCTAATTGTAATCACTTGACTGGTGAGTGGTGAACCAGGGTCACCTGGATTTGAGGATTCCAAAGAACCTACTCCTCACCACTTTGATCTACTGTTCTATAGATTTGCCTTTTTCACTTTAGATACCATTTCCCTGGGTAAGAGTTGTTAGTTGGTTTCCTTATTCATGGGGGATATATTGAAAGAGGAAATAATGACCATGACATTGTTTAGAATTAAGGTCTTTGATAATATCAGTATAGTTAACATTAGGTTAAACAAGAGTATGATGGATGGGAATCCAATCTGAGTGCTATCCTACAGTGATGCTGGTCTGGTAACAGTAAAGTTGGCATTTCAAAATGATCAGCTACTCCATGGGGGGAAGATGAGGTTTTGTGCTCATGTAGAGGGTTACAGTCTTAAAATCCACAAGGCAATTCTACCCTTCCCCATAGGTTCTCTATGAGTAGGAATCAATTCAATGGCAGTGGGTTTGGAGTTGTTTTGTGTTTTTTCTACTCATAGCCAGTTTTATATATAGGGTTTCCAAGACTGTAAATCCACCCTCTTTTTTCTCCCTCAGAATGGTTGCTAGGTTTGAACAACCGCCCTTGACATTAGCAGTGTAGTGTTTACCAACATCACCATCATGTGCAGTAGGCCCAAACTGCAAATCTACTCACTACCACTGAGTCAATTGCGGCTCATAGTAATTCGTTGGACTGAGTAGAATTGCCCCTTTGGGTTTCTAAGGCTGTAAATCTTTACAGGAATGGGAAGTCTTGTATTTCTCGCTGGGAACGGGTGGTGAGTTTGAACAGCTAACCTTTCAGTTAGCAATCCAATGTGTAACCCACTCTGTCACCAGACCTTCATTTAAAACGTGAGAATTGGCAAGGCTCTAAATAGGAGATTAAATTGTTGGTGGGACAGAAGGGTAGGTGCAAAGGATATTCCAGATTTTAACTGAGGAAGATGTCAAGGGAAAAATTCAAGTCAATGAGTAATTAAATGACTGAGAGTAATCTTGTCATATTTAAGAATTTGGGGGAAATATTTAGCAAGATGCACAATCAATTTGAACAGACTAGTTTTGAGAAGATAGTGATGTCTATGAGATTTTATGACATTTAGGACTGAAATTTACAGAGAAATTAGGATTGTATAATATTAATATATGTGTATATATGTGTGTATAATATGTGTGTATACGTATATATATCACTCATGTATACAGAGGCATCAAAGGGATGCTCAGCATGACCAATTGTGAATGAAAAGGCAGAAGTGGGAGGACTAAGCCCTGGTCATTGAGGAACCTCCCTGCGAACTTGCTACTTAATGGCAGGAGGAAGAGCCAAAGAACTTCCTTTCAGTAGGAGCATCAGAGCTGGTCAGAGTTGTGGAAGTGAAAGAACTGAGTGGACGTGGCATTTTATGTGCCTCTGCACGCTCCAGGAGAATTTATCATATTTAAAAAGTTGTCTTTGAAAGATAGGATTGTAACCTTAAGTTTATTTTTAATTACCAAATATCTCAGCAAAGTCTAGTATATTATTGGCCCTAAAACATATTTATGATTTTGATTTTTGCTGATTTTCCAGGAAAGGCGTAGGTTACACTTTTTGCAGACATTGGGGCGCTTGGGTGTATTTTCGGACTGCTGATGCTGAACTTTATGTGTAACTTTCACTCATTCAGATATGTTAAAAGTGAATTATAAATATTTTAAAGGGAAAAGTTATTATGTTTTCTTTGATTGATATAAATGAGGAAGGAAACCCTGAGAATTTAAAGATATGCTGTATCTCCAGCCTCAAAGTCAACTGAAAAAAACCCTCAACTGCAGTCCCTCCAGGTTGCTCTGCTGATCAATCTCTTCAAAGCTTCCTTAGACGGGGCTTTATTATTTTAACAGATGGCGGAATTCTGAGAGAAATCGTTTTTCTCTGCGTGCCTGTACAAAGTCGGTACCTGTTAAAATAAGCTAACTGCTAGAGAGATGGACCTGACTTTCAACTACAGCAAGTTCCCTTCATTTATAGACAAGAAAAAAAGCTTTTTCCAAAATGATATGAATTAGAAGTGAGGGTATCTCAGATTGTACCAGACAGAATAATAAGACTATATGTTTTATTTGTCTTAGGGACTTTGAAAACCTGCAAAAATTTCGCATAACAGAAGTCTCAGTAATTTTTGTATCACAATCCATTCCCCAGTACAACCCTACTCTGTTTGTACTGATTGTTCTTCCCGAGTCCTTTGAATGTTCAGCTCATTATTATTAGCTATCCAGGTAATTCTATTGTTTTGAATGTCTGTGTTTTCTAACATCCGGAGAATTATGTCTGTTATGACCTCTATTATATAGAAGATAATGTGTGTCAATGGGGAGTTCATCTATTCCTTGGGGAAGCTGCTCTTTGCTTAGTTGTTGCGTTGCAGTAGCATAATTATAGCGAGATCTCTGGTTAATTTTATATTTCCTAGAGGAGTTTTCCAATTTTTCCAGTAAAGAAGAAACACACAACCCAGAGCTAGGTTCGAATCTCTCTGTTTGCAGCGATGGCTATGAGACTTGCAGTTCAGTTTTCGTACTGTCTCTATAGATCTACCTATCCCGGATTTCATGTACAGAAAATCACACAAAACATAAATAGGAAGTAAACAAATGAACAACAACAAAAACAATTAGTAGACACAAATTTAATCTTGCAAAAAATGTATTGTTAATACATAATATGATGCCTCTTCCACATATTTTGTCTTAAAATTCTTAACCAAATACTACATGTAAATCAAGATCTAAAACAAATTGGAAAACAGCCTGGGAGCCATTATGTTAATTTCCAACTCAGGGAAATTTCTAACCTGAATATATAACTCACAAACATGAATATTGAACATTTTTCATTTTTTAAAAATTTGTGTATTTACTTTACTTTGGAAAGCTTGAAAATAAGACAACTTCCCCTTAAGTTTAAACTAAATATTAGTAGTGTGAAGGATGTCATTTTAAAAATCTGATTCAGAAATGTCAAATATTGTATGTTTTTTCCACAATATTTTTGTGTGGCTAATTCTTTGCACCTCTGTCTCAGGCTATGCAGTCTCTTGTTCCATCTAGAAGTACCTTTTTAGCACATCTCTTAGTGGCTCCACTGCATGCTGTGAAGGAAGATTATTTCCACTGGGATTTTTTTAAAAGTCAAACTGGGACAAGCTACCTATAAGTAGAAAATGCTAGAAAGCAACAGAGACATAGTCTCAAGATGGTCTTTCAGTAAAAACTTTAAATATATCTGAACTATGTCTAAAATTTCCTGCTCTATTTAGGGTGATTTCAAAGAATATATTTAAATATATGTCTTTTCAATCTTCAAATTATCATACTATTCAGTAAATGAAAACCAATTTTTCTTTCTTCACTTGGGGCAGATATACATAGCATTTGTTTACAATAAAATGTAAATGAATTCATTTCCTTTTTTGTTAAAATAAAATAATCTTCAAAATGTAATGATAAATATAGTATACATAACCTGTGACCACTAGAGAACAGTAAATAGATTGACTTGTATACTTCAAATGTTTTAGAGTGAAAAAAATCCTTGACCTTTGTTCAGTTGTTCGCAGCAGTTAGATTGTCCTAGAGCAGTAGTTCTCAAGCTGTGGGTCGCGACACCTTTGGGGATCAAACGACCCTTTCACAGGGGTCGCCCGATTCATAACAGTAGCAAAATTACAGTTATGAAGTAGCAACAAAAGTAATTTTTTAGTTGGGGATCACCCCAGCATGAGGAATGGTATTAAAGGGTCTCAGCATTGGGGAGAACCGCTGTGCTAGAGGGATATATCTATTTTAAACTGCTAGTTTCACAATGGAAAAGCAAACAGCCCCACATCCTATTTGTAACACATAAATTAGTGCCATTTTGGGAAACAAGTATCAGTGGAAAGTGATATAATTATTAAGTCTTTTAAGAGTCTATCATAAGTCATAGGATGCAAGTGGAGAAGACAAAGCAGTGAATGATTCAGAGATGCAGTCCTCCTGGAAATGAGCATCACAATGAGTGTGGAGGCTGACGCTTTTAAGAATTGCTGCTTACGTGAGTTAAGACACCTAAGGGGATTTCCATGCTCCAGAGTGAAGTCACTGTAGGCTCCTAGCTGTTTCATCATTTGGGTGTCTAGAGAAAACTGAAATTTATGAAAAGAGATATCTTAGCTAGTAGCTCTATCTTTTCTGTCTTTAAAATATTGATATGGAGTATATAAAAAGGATATACAATATGTAGCATTAAGAATTATGCACCAGAACAATGTTGTGGTGATAACATTTTCAGACATTTTTTATACCTGTCTGTAGAGTAACGGAGCTCAGCAGACAGCTGGTCGTTCTTTGCTGGGGTGCCTGCTGCTGTGAACCAGGAAACTATGTCACTGATATTTCCAACGGCAGCAAGACCAGCAATGCTGAACAGGTTCCCGCAGAGTGTCTAGTGAGAACACACACAGGGAAGAAGGAATAGGCCGGGTACGTTTGAAGAATTAGCCACTTAATTTTAGGAATAGCAGTGGGACCTTGTCTGACATCGTGTGAGAAAATGAACCCTGCCATTTGGAAAGCACCCAAAATGTGCCCAGGGAAGAGTTGCCTCCCCAAATTAGGGTCGGCCTTAATGACCTAGGGGCCACATTTTCCGGACATTTATTGGCTGATGTGGCATGACTTGCAATGAGAAGAAACTGCTTTAAGCACTCATTAATAACTGGAACATAGAATATACAAAGTAAATCTATACAGAAATTGGGAGTGATTCAACATGAAATAGGACACATAGAGATCAATGTTGTAGGCATACTTGTTGTTAAGTGCCACTGTGTCCATTACAAGGCCTAGAGACCCTCTGCTCAACAGGTTGGGACACATTGTTGAAACCATCTTGCCAACCCATTTTCCCGACTCCCGTTCTATATTAACATAGTGCTGTTTATTGCTCCAGTTGAATATTTTGGTTTTCTTGACACTGAGTTTCATTCATATTGATGGCTGCAATCATTGATCTTCATCAGCTTCAAGTCCTACTTGCTTTTAGCAAGCAGGGTTGTATTACCTGCATACAGCAGTGTGGTAACAAGCCTTCCTCCCATCCAGAGACCACATTCTTCTTCACATAGTCCAGCTTTGGGGATTATTTGCTCAGCACATAGATATATATAAATATAATTTGCTCAGCAAACGTATATGATGAAAGTTTACAACCCTGAACCATCCCTGTCCTGATTTTAAACCATGCCATATTCCCTTATTGTGCATGAATGACTGCCTCTTGATCCCTGTACAAGTTTTATATAAGCACAATGAAGTATTCTAAATATAATCCTACTGATTTTTTCCCATAAATGTTATGTTCCATATAGTCTAATGCCTTTGTACATTCTACAAAACACAAACATCTCTCTGGCATTCTCTGCTTTTAGTCCAGCTCCATCTGCCAGCAACAAAGATCCCCTTTACACCACCTCCTCTTTAGAACCCAG
Source organism: Tenrec ecaudatus (assembly GCF_050624435.1). Taxonomy (NCBI): domain Eukaryota; kingdom Metazoa; phylum Chordata; class Mammalia; order Afrosoricida; family Tenrecidae; genus Tenrec; species Tenrec ecaudatus. The sequence continues at coordinate 97,194,336 of NC_134536.1, forward strand.
TGTGAATTCCTGGAAGCGCCCTGTTAATGTGTTACTGCAACCAGTGATCTGCAGGAAAACTTTACTTGCATGTGATATTAATGGTATTGTGCAATAATTTCCCTCATTCTGTGGGGTGACCTTCCTTTGGAATGGGTACAAATAGGAATTTCTTCCAGTGAGATGGCCATGGAGCTGTCTTCCAGATTTCTTGGCACTTGTTCCAGTATTTCATCAGTTTTTTGGAAACATTTCAATTGGTATTCAATCACTTCCTGGAGCTCTATTTTCACTAATGTCTTGAGTAGAGCTTATCTTCTTCCTTTATTACCACCAGTTCTTGATCTTATGCTCCTGAAATGCTTAAACGTCAACCAGTTCTTTTTGGTACAGTGACTGTATGATTTCCATTGTCTTTATTATTTCCATACCTTTTGCATCATTCAATCTTTTGCCCTCCAGTCCATGCATTAGTGAGCCGAAGGGACTGGATTTGCCATTTTGAGCGAGGCAATTCCACAGTGTAGTATGCCAGGAATGACATCTCATTCATTACTAAAAAGAAAATGTCAAGATCGACCTTGAAGTGCGAGTCTGTATCTGATAAAAATTTTTTTACAATACTTCTAGATGGAAATGATTACTACAAATATTATTCAAGTTTATTCACTAAATATAGTGATAAAAAGTGAAAAAATTCTACCAACATCTTCATTCTGAAATTGATCAAGCATGGAATCATATATACTGATAATTACTGGTGATTGGATATGAAAGATGGAAACAAAGGGTTGAAATAAAGATCAGTTGTTGAAAATTATGGCCCTGGTGAAAGAAAAGAAGAATATCATCAAATTTTGCAAGATCAACTACTTCATTGTGAATACATTTTTAAAAGATCGTGAATCACGGATCTACACATGGGCAATGTCAGGTGGCATACACAGGATTCAAATTCACTACATGTGTGGGGAGAGATGATAGACGCACAGTATCATCAGCCAGATCAAAGCCAGGGAAAACTGTGGAAGAGAGAATCAGTTGTTCATATGAAAGTTCAAGTTGAGAAGAAAATTTTTTAGAATTCAAAAGAGCCAAATGCATCCTTGCATACATCCCACTTGAATTTAGAGACCATTTCGAGAATAGATTTGATGTACAGAACATTCATGACTGAAGTCCACATGAGTTGTGAGAAGACATGAAGAACATCATACATGAAGAAAGAAAATGGTGGAAGCTACAATTTCTTAGCAGGGTCCACACATGGATTAATGCTCCAGCGGATCACCCCTGAGCATCTTCTAGGTATGGGAATAGCTTTGTTATCAAGCAAAGAGCACAGTAAAGTTGATGGCGGCAGATGTAGCAGGTTAAAATGTAATATCATTTTATTTCCTTTTTTACCCTTTGAAAGCTGTTTCAATTTTTGAAACAAAGTGAAATGGAAATCCATGTGAATTAAACCTCTAGATTTACCTCTGACGATAGACCAGGGATGTGAACACCCTTGTTATCCTGCAGAGTGCACTGGAACATGGATTCTTGCAGACACAATGAGGTTAAAATATAACACCTTATCATTTAATTTCTCTTTTGACCCAGTTTAAATTTGTTCTAGATTTTAATATCTTATGTTTCCTTTGGGATTGAGGCTTGTCTCTGTTTTACTTTATTATCATTGTTGGAGTTTTGGTTTTCTTTTCTGTATGTGTCTCTGTATATGAAAATGAGAATAGGGAAATGTATAGAGACAGCGAGCAGATGAATGGTTTCTTGATGGGCTGGCATGGGAAGGTGGGGAGAGTGGTGAGCTTGTAGCAATGAGTACAAGAAGGAAGAACATGTTCTAGAAATGATTGTGATGGTTGTACAATTTTTCTTTGTCTTCTGTTCAACAGTTTTATTAGTCTGTAATTCACATACCTAGTATCTAATAGTTCAGTCACATCAAGAAGAGTTGTACAATCATCACCACAATCCGTTTTAGAATTTTTTAAAAATTTTTTTCAAACCCTTTTTATTGGGAGTTAATATAGATATCATAGCATTCCATAGTTCAATCGCATCAAGCTTATTGTACAATTGATATTACAGTCAGTTTCAAAACATTTTGTTTCTTCTTGAACTCCTTGATGTCATCTGTCCTTTACCCCACATCATCCTCCATTTTACCCCCAGGAACCCTTATTCTACTTGATGCCTCTATATGTTCATCAATCCTGAGTTTCATGTATATATAGTCCTGAATTTCATATGTATATGTATATATATATATATATATATATATATATATATATATATACACACACACACAAATTCGAGAGGGCTACTCTCAAGAACAAAATAAATTAGAACTAAACCCAATATGAACATGCAGAAAACACACAGAAAATGTAGAAAACCAGATCAGATCCAATGTGTATGTGGGGGCAAGCGGGAGTTTTGGATCAACTGACAAGGTTTAAACTGTTCAAGTCAGATTTTATTATTTTTATCTCCTATTCATCTCTCCAGTGTTTTCTGCTTTGTAACCAGCTCATTTCCATCCTTCCCTATGTCAAGAGGGGACGAGAGGTGTATGTCCTGTGCAGATCTCACAAATGATCTTGGTTTCCCACTCTGATCCATATCCTCCTCAAGGCAGAATCTCACAACTTAGACTCTGACGCTATTTCCTCCTTTGGCTTCATATTGTATGATTTGAAATCCTTTGTTCACTGATGTTGGAGTGCTTTTTCCATGTGTGCTTAGTTGACATCTTAGTTGAACTATTGGCTTGAATGATAAATGAATTATATACCAATAACTGTTTTTTTTAAAGAAGAAAATGCATTAAAAAAAGAAAAGGTCAAAGTGGATGTCAGAAAATACTTTAAATTTTTTAATAGAGAGTTGTTAAAATGATTGGAAGAAATGGAAAGGGAGAGTTGTGAATGGAAAATTTCAAAGGCAGCCCAAGAAGACAAAATATTATAATAAATGTGCAAAGACGGTCTTTGAAAACCTAAGGACAGGAACATGCTAATCATTTCTCTATCTGAAAGAACGAAACAGAAAATTCAAGCTTCCAGTTGCAGTATTCAAGAACTCTATGGGCAAAATGTTGAATGATTCAGAAAATATCCTAAGAGGATGTCATGAATCACTGGAGAAAAATTAAGTGATCAATATTCAACTATATGGAGAAGTAGCACAGGATCAGGACCCAATGGCGTTCATGGAAGAAGCCCAAGCTGGACTGGAGGGCTCAGTGTAAACCACAGCTGCAGAAGATGATGGCATATCAATGGAAATGCTTCCACAAGCTGAAATGTGAATGGAAAAGAGAGTTTGAATTAAGAATTGCTCATATTTTAGAACAGATAGAATGTGTCTCAGAGGTGTTGTATCAATAAAGATAATTCCCCTGAAGCTGTGTTGTATGCTTTTCTGGTTTTTTGTTATATGAAACCCAGAATTGATGAACCTATAGGGACATCAAGTAGAATAAGGGGTTCAGTGGGGTGGGCGTGACAATGTCGAGTTAATGTTAAAAACGAATGATTGTAAACTAATTGAGTTATCAATTCTACTCTTCCACTTGACATGATTAACTAGGGAAGATTATGCTGCATATATTAAAATTCCAACTAAAACAAGAAAGTGGAAAATTATATTGCATGTTCTATTTGTCGATGATTAAATATTGTCATTAATAGGATATTGTCAAAAGAAGATGTTACTGAATTTTAAACTTTAAAAGAGAGAATGATAGTAGTAATTAATATGATAAGTAATATTAGCATGTAAAAAAATTAAAAATAAATAAACATGAATTGAAAATTAAAAATGAATTGTTCATATTTTGACATGAGGGCTGTCTAAATTGAGGGTACATCTCTATACTGGAACCATGGCTTGGCCATCTGAGAGAGTATCCTGACTACTCATTCTCTGAGAGAGGACCAGCGCAGGTCATAGGGACAGGCAACAGTCCAGAAAAAGCATCAGCGGAGTTGCATGCATAGAGAAAGCAGCAAATCGCTAAGATGAAAGGAGTGCAGAGGCTTTGCCTGTTAAATGTTAGCTTTTTCGGTGTAAAAGGCTTAAGCTTTAGGTTCAAAGGCAAAATCTTTGGCAGTGGTTATTCCTAAATCACCATCTAATCTCTGTGCCCTACACACCCCATTCAAAATGTCCCCTACTTGTGTGTTGATATCTTCCTGATATTAATTCCTATGCAACATTGATTTCACCAAGCAATGAAACTTCAAGCAGTAAGCATTATTTTCTAACTTGGAAAAAGTAAAATTAATTAACATCTTTGGCACTTGAAGGCAATAAAACTTGCCTGAGGTCATCAAAAATGAGCACTCGTGGGTCTTTATTAGCAACTTTTTGGTTAGTCCTCTGTGTACCTGTAGGTCTATTTTTGTCAGAACTTTTAAAGAAATAAATCATTTATTTCCTAATTATGGAAAGTTATTATTTCAGCTGATTATTAAAAATGGCCACAGGAAATATAGCAACCTGTGAAGTTAAGCCATGTTCATTGAATTTAGAAACAAACTTTTTTTAAGGCAGAAAAGGATTTTAGAAGTTGATAAAGTAAAACAAAGATGAAGACAAAGACACAATTTTAGTAGTGGAAAAATTTGGAAAAAATCTTAATGTATACTACATTGTAAGGAGTTATTTAGGGATAGAAATAATAACATAAGAAAGCAGAGCAGTATCGCTCTGCTTTGTGCTCAGAAAGCAAACTCTGGATATTGAAAGATTTGAAAATTGCATCCAGCCAGTACATTGACTGAGGCATTTTACAAGAAATAAGAACGTTAACAATTTATTACATTTTCTAATGGTTACTATTGTTAGGTGCTATCAAATTTTTCCAGAGTCATTGCTACCCTATGTATAACAAAATGAAACACATCCTCACAATTTTGCTATATTTGAGACCATTTTGGCAACCACTCTGTCAATTCAATTTATTGAGTGTCTTTTCCTTTGTGGCTGCCCCTCTTCTTAACCAAGCATGATGTCCTTTTCTAAGAACTGGTCTCTCCTGGTAACATGTCCAAAGTACCTGAGATGAAGTCTCACTCTCCTTGCTTCCAAAGGATATTCTGTACATACTTCTTCCAAGAAAGACTTGTTGATTCTTTTCCTAGTGGTACTTTCAATGTTCTTCACCAGCACTGTAATTCAAATGCATCGATTTTTCTTGGTCTCCTACATCACATGCAAGTAATAGTACATGCAAGTGCAATTTTGTTCAAGATTAACCCGCAACGCTTGCAGCAGTACATTGACAGGGAACTACCAAAAGTCCAGGCAAGATTCAGAAGAGGACATGGGACTAGGGGTATCATTACTGATAACAGATGGATCTTGCTTGAAAGCACAAACATACCAGAAAGATGTTTTCTTGTGTTTTATGGGCTAAGTAAGAGCATTCAGCTGAGTAGGGCATAATGAAATATGGATAGCCTGGAGGAGAATGGGAATTCCAGAATACTTTTTATGTTTATGCAGAACTGGTACATGGATCAAGAAACAGTTTTTCAAAAACAACAAGGAAATATGGCAAGATTTGAGATCAAGAAAAGTGTGTGCCAGGGATGTTATTCTTGCTCCATATTTACTCAATCTGTATACTGTCAAAATAATTAGAGAAGCTGGCTTATACGAAGAACAAGACACCGTCAACATTGAAGGAAGGATTATTAGCCACCTGTGCTTTGCAGGTAATACAACCTTGCTTGTTGAAAGTGAGAAGGACTTGAAGGGCTTGCTGAAGAAGACCAACATGTAAAAATCCCAATGTAAAAAATCCCCAAATTCCTCACAAATAGACCAGTAGTAGGTAACATATGATAACCTATAATGGGAGAAGAGATTGACATTGTCAAGGATTTCATCTTGCTTACATCCATATTTTCTCAATATTTTATATCTATATGTATATATATTATATATATAATTCCCTCTTCAGGAATTTTATCAATGATTTTTCATTTCCCTGGAAATTTACAAAGGCAAAATCAATTCAATGACATTATCTTTTTTATTGACTTTTGTTATTGTTGTTCTACAGATAAACTTTTCTGTTAAGCATCCTCCAAAAAGTCCAAGAATTCAGTGATGAAGGCAACAACAAAGTATATCTGCTAAGAAAGGTTGTCAATTAAAATGTTAGACACAATGTCATTTATGTGCAATACTATACTGCTAGTTATAACACACCTGTTTCCTTTAGCTGCATTCAGTTAAAAGGTGCAGAAGTCATACTGGACACAGCAGAAGCTGGTATTCTTATAGGGATACCTATGCCTCTCCTTCAGAATCATCTGCCAATCAGTATCGGTCCATAGTTGGTGCTACTTAGATTCCTCTATGTCTTGGTCATAAAACACTTTACAAAAGTGTTTTAAATAATATGCATAAGTACTCAGTTAAAATATATTTTATAGTTTGAGGGGAAATCAAGATGAGTCCTATAAAATTCTAAAAGACTATGCATATTTACCCAAAAAAGTTGATTTTATTATTATTTGTAAATGGCTGGAAAACAGAGATAAAAAATCTAAATTGGTAAACAGAAACTAGTTAAATGCAATAATTTTATCCTATGGCCTATGAATAGTTTAATATGGTTCTAAGTCCGTATATGTACGTGCCTCTGATATATCCTAGAATGGTGTATATTAAATATATGAAATGTGGCTGTATTACTATGTTTAGTCTGCATCAGGTACTATGACTTATACAAAGAAATCCATCTATTTAAAAATGTTTAAGTGGCTGTTAATCTAGTAATGAAAATATGGAAAGCAAATACAATCAGTTATGCTTTACCAAAATAATCATTAAAAAATCTTTCTCTCAAGAATTTTCTTCAACTCTGCTGCTCTGTCTAGTACCATTTTCTGTTATTTTATTTCCACTATGTCCATCAAGAAATCGGACAACCTGTTGTCCTGGGAAAACCTGATGCCAAACCTGATTGAAGTGTGAAAGAGCCAAGATATCATTTTTTGACTAAGGTGCATGTAACCCAAAGCATAGCAGTTTCAATTGCCTCCTAAGCAGGTGAAAGGTAGATAATGTGGAAGGAAGGCCAGGGAAGAATTGCTGCATTTGAATGACGGTCTTGGTAAAGAATATTGGCAGTACCATAAACTGCCAGAGCAGACAAACCTATCTTGAACATAGAGTCAGAATGCTCCCTAGGAGCTAGATTGGGGAGGCTTCTCTATGTATTTTGGACATGGTATCAGGAGGGACTAGTCCCAGAAAAAAAGTCTCATCATGGAGTCAAAGGAAGAGGTCAGGGGGAAAAATGAAAGACATTTCAACTCTCATCTTACTGCCCTTGAGGCAATGCTGATTCATAGCGACCCTCTAAGACAGGGCAGAACTGCCCCCTGTGAGTTTCTCAGACTGTAGCTCTTTATGGGAGTAGATAGACCCCCTTTCTCATGAGCAGAGGCTGGTGGTTTTGAACTGCTGACTTTTCAGAGTACAGCCCAAGGCATAACCACTTCATAGCCAGGGCTTGACACAGTGGCTTCAACGATGGGCTCATCCCTAACAATAGAGAGTGACTGGACAGGGTGCATTGTAGTGCTTTCCCCAGTACCTGTGCCACGATGCGTCTGAAATAACTCCCTGGCATATAACAACAGCAACATGAGTACCTAAAACAAAGCCTGATCACTTCCAGATAGTGGAAAGGTCATATAAGCAGGAGGTGTTAGGATTATGTGTGATTAAAATTGGGGGCATGATTTGGTGGCAGTGCTCACTAGGCATTGGCCTGCAAACCACATGGTTTGCCATTTAAAGATAAGGCTGTCCGTTCATGTAAAGTTTTATAGCCTCAGAAACCTTTATAGGGTTGCTACGAGTTGGGAATTGACTGAGTGGCGATGAGCTTGGGCTTTTGGTTGCATGAGATGCTTATCCACCCCGTCTTATCCCCAGTCTAGTGAATGAATTCCTAGGAAAGGCACCAGTAAAGAGCAAGTCGCTGGCAAGCAGGCTCTCCATGACATTGCCCTCGCAGGGCGGTGGTCTGCTCACACAGAAAGAAGTCTGGTTTTCCCCTGTTCACCAACATCTTTTTCGTTTTCCTAAGTAAGGAGACACAGAAAAGAAAAGTCTAGTGAAGTTCAAAGCCCTCCCAAGGGCTTTAAAGAATGGTCTCGCTGCTGCTAGGTGCCTTGAGTCAGTTCAGACCCCTAGTGATGATGTGTACCACAAAACAAAACACTCCCTAGATGGCGCCATCCTAACATTTGGCCTTATGTTTAAGGGCAATTGATTTTGTTTGCTCTGTTTTGTTTTCTGAATGGAAGAATAGCTTGTTCAAACCACATACGGAGGTCAAGGACAGCCAAGAGGAGTCATATGTAAGGAGATTTGAAATAATAAAATTTTAAAAATACCTATTTCCCATGAATAAAGTTTTGCTTGCATCCTAATTAGAAATTAATTGAGCTACTCCTGCCTTGAAGCATTAGACTAGTACATGAGTTATGTGGTAAGAATATTCATAGGCTCTTTTGAAACTACTTGTTAGAAAATTGACATATTGACAAATATCTCCACTGAAAACAAAGAGCCCATAATTTTCCTGGTCAGTTGAAATATATAGAGAACACGATTGAATAAATTCTAAGTTTTTCATCCCCTGGGAAATATCAGCTGACTTTGTGATTATATCATTAGTTAATTAGTTTAGAGATTAATTGAAGAAAATCCTCCATGTTATCTGTCAGATTTCAATTGGACCTCTTCTAGCTAAAACCAGGTTTCATAAGTACTTTGTCATCTTAATTTGGACTCTTGAAGCAAGCACTAGCTTAGTATTGCCACCAGAACCTTTCTAGACACTGAAAATATAACCATGGAAGAGATTTCAATTTAGTAACCACAACCAAACTATGCAGTGAGAGAGATCTTTGGGGGAACTCTTAACTCGTGTACATTATAATCGGCGGTGGTAATTAAAAATGCCCTGTGCTGGAATTCTCAAGCTTCCCACAAAGATGCTTTTGATGTTAGCTTTCAAAATGGCTCAGCACAGGACGGAGCACGAAGTGCTCTCAGAGCCCTGGGCACATGTTAGAGCCACCGAGAGTCAGTCACCGGTTTTCATTTTTTGCCCCATGGGTCGCGCATCAGTCCTGTTCACAATTCTAAGGGAGAAGATACCTGTCACATTGTATCGGGTGAAAATTCTTCTTCTCTCAGTCGGGAGGAGGCCTCTCCCTGGCACTGCTTTAGTCCTGTTACTGGTTGTTCACCCAGAGAAATCACCAGCTCAGACTCTTGGTAGGAACCAGGGAAAGCTGGAATCGCGAAGCCCTGCATGATAGAGCAGAACAGCCGCAAAGTCAAGAGTAGTTCAGCAAGTCAGCCTCATGAGAAATGGAATACGACCAAGAATAAGACAAACAGATGCAAATAATTTGGGGTCTAGCAATGTCATAGTACTTTTGTCTACCTCCCCTCAATCCTTCAGTTTTACATGTTCATGGAGTCTTCAATCAATGAGTTTACATATCATTTGTAAACATTGTGAATTACGTGTTGAGCTACCAACAGCCAGGTTAGCAATCTGAACCCCCTCTGCACGAGAAAGATGCTGTAAAGATTTATAGCCTAAGAACCCCAAGAGGGTCTGTGCTCTCTAAAGGGTCCCTGTGAATCAGAATGAACTCAATGGTGGTGATTTAGGTTTTATTGAAATATGGTTCTTTTCTGATAAATGCCTAATAATTCTAAAATCTGAGATTCTGTGTGTTTGTTTCTGCTATCTGTTATTTCTGGTGGTTCTTAACCTTCTTTGTGATTCTGTGTGCGACATTTTTCTTCCCAATTTCTCTGTCAGATTTTTGAGGTGTGAGCTAAATTAAGCTTCTCAGTGCCTGCTTTGATCTATCTGAATGCATTTCTGCTCCAGTCGCTTGAGTTAACTGATTACCTTGAGGCCGTTCATGTTCCCTCTTGCATTGTGAATGCAGACCACAATCCATGAGAGCCCGCACGTGTTATGTGTTCACAAAATAGACTCCTTTCATATAACGGAAGACCACAGCTAGCAGTCCCTCTCCACCATATATTGAGGTCGTAAAACTCTAGCAGCTACGAGACTTAGAGACTTATCGTGGCCTCCTGTCTTCTCTCTCTCTAACATAATCTTCAAAGGAGAAGATTGCCTCCTAGGATTCTGACATCTATATGTTGTGAAGTTTCTTTTATTTTTCTACTATCTCAGTTCTGCCTTTTAATTGTTTCAAACAAGAGAGTAATTCAGGGCATCTCTTCCACCCAACTGCAATAAATAGAAGTTATTCCTCTTTAAACAGTTCGTTTTAAAAGGTTCTTTATTTTCCCCATTCATTGAGTTGTGTTTATAATCAGTCCCTTTCTCAGGCTTCATGTCGAGCTGACCCAGAAAAGGCACAAATACATCTTCAGATGTGCAGATAAATGCCCCCCCCCCTGCCATTCTCCCTTCATAGAATCTGAGTTCCGTTACACTGGCTTCTTTTGACTCTTCATTTTGAGCATGTTCACATCCCCAAGAAGACATTTACAAGAATTATTCCTTACTCCCCACCCATCTTCACTAATTTCAACATAAAACTTTGTTCTCTAAAAAGCTCTTTCTAATGTGTAAAAAGGTGAGGCCATCCTGAATCATGTTCCTGTAACCCCACGCTCTTCCCTTTCATAGAGTCAACGACAATGATCATCTATGATCAATTGCTCAATGGCAACCTCTGTAGTTAGGATGCCAACTCAAAGGAAAAGTGACAGTGTGTGCCTTGTTCATAGAAATGTCCTAGGTACTTGGCCTAAAGACTGGTCTTTATTGATATTTCGTTAAATTAACTCATAACTAAATAAATGGAGTGCATGATGTGAAAATATAGTAAGCAAAGATTTCATTATCTAGAAATACAATAAGCTTTTCCTCTCTTCTTCTTCGATGGATAAAAGGTGGATATTGAGTAACTGTGCAAAGGGCCAGCAGTGACTATGGAACCCGCCTGCGTCATGACACAGGCAGATGGAACGTGGTCAGAGGGCAGCAAGAAAACGCTGCTTCTCTCCAGATGCAGGGTGTTGTCTTGCATGTGCCCTCTGGGAGTGAAGTGAAGGAAAACGTAAAGTAAAACATTTATACGATTTAAATTTTATCCCCTCAAATTCATTCAGAAAACCACAATTCACACTCAAAATATCAAATTATTCAAAATGATACAAATGACAACTGCTGTGGATATAAACAAGGGAACACGCCAAAACACCCCAGAGTAATTAAATACATAGATTTTTTTCTTTGAATCATATCACTTTGGGTGCCAAATGACCTTTATGACAGTCTCATTTGATAGCTTCACATTTTATTGAAGCATAAAGTAACATTTTAAGTAATAAAACCTCAATAAGGTAAAATAATGCTTAAAAATTGTATTTATTCTGGACCCCTTTGATGACATTCCCTTATTCCCTTCGAGATATGACAAAAGTGAGAAACTCATTTTAAAGACATTGGAAACAAACTTACCTTAGTGCTCTAAAGCATTGCGTCCCACACTAATTTGGCCTACTGTCCCATTTTCAGGAAAAAATAACAATTACTCAGTACTATCCCCCTCTGACAACTAAACGTGTGTAGCCCAGAATGCAGGATAAAGTGTAGCTGTTTTTGTAGCCCCTGGGTCATTTCAGTCCCCCTCCAGGGGGCAGTATCAACAACGTTGGAAAACACTGCCTTCAAGCAATAGCCCAGTATTCTACAACAAAGTCAGAATAATAATGCATATCAGAAAATTCTGTAATTGCACGCAATGTCATATAGCTAGGTGCATGATAAAAGGCTTTTTGCTGCTTTTTTCTTGTGAAAAGCTAACGTCAAAACAAATACAAAACAAATCCCCTATAAGAATCACATACAAATTTACATATAATTAAGAAGATGATTTTAATCAATTCAGAAGTAAATCTATAATCTTATTGGATATCATTTATATGCTAAGGAAATGTTAAAAGCATTTTAATTTACAATGATATATTACATAAAGCATATATATATATAAATCCAAATAGATCATTTTCTATGTCCAGAGGATTCTAAATCCCATAATGATTGGTGATGGTGGCTGTGCTGCTTTCAGACAGCCACAGACAGAGACTTTTTCCAAGGCCAGCAAATTACTTGGCCATCTTATTTTGCTAAGGGAGAGATAAAATAGACAGATTTTTTAAAAAGGTAATCCAGGATGGTGACTGATTCTAACAAGGAAATATCAAATAAAATCTATGACCCATTTCACAGCCTATAAATCAGTCACACAACATGTAATTTGATTCACACAACAATCCCATCTGATGACTAAGCAAAGGAATCAGTCCACCTTTTTTAAAAAAATGAAGCATCTCACAAAAAGGAGATGTGAAGGAGTCCAGGAAGGAAAAGTATGTTTTGAGACTGATTATGGAAGCAATCTTAAAATTCTCCTGGATGTGATTGACCTATAAAATGATCTGTCATATGTATTAACTCCCAAGTAATAACAAATTAAAATAAGGGGGAAAAGCCTAAATCCAGAAATGGGTATGGGGTTCACAGTAAAGTCTAGCTCCAACTTAAGAATAATTGTTTTTACATTGTGACCCTAACCCACACTTGCCCTCAGGAAGGGGGCACAGAAGATACAGGAGCTATTACAAAATGTGGTGAAGAATTGAGGTGGTGCCCAGCTATCAGATAAAACCATGTCTGGAATCTTAAAGTCTTGTCTCCACACAAGCAGCATCTAAGTGAGCTGTCAACAAAGTCCAGACGGAGGAAGCACACCATCATCAGTCACCGAAGGATTGGCGTCCACATGAAGCAGAATTGAAGGAGGAATTAGCAGCAGACCCTAAATGGTGAGAATCCCGTGTGCAGAAGTCAATGGATGACAGTAGGAGCGCAATATTCACTGGTGGAACTACATAGCAAATAAGCCTCCGGAGAGCTCCCCCTGTCGACAGTGGAGGAAATGCGGTCACTCAACCGACCTCTTGGGAGAGAGGAGTAGAGAAGGTCAAAGCCATAAGTCCGACCTGCACAGTTAAAACGTCATCCGTACGTTCCCCCTTCTTCTGCAGACTGGACCTGATCTAGTTGCCAGTATTTTCGGTATTTGGGGTTTGAGTTGTTGGTTTGGTTTGTTGTAGTAGGGTACATCTCAGAGGTGTTATGTCATTGGGGGTCACCTTCTTGAAATTGTTATATGCTTTCCACTTTTTCATGATATAAACTCCGGGATAGATGAGCCTACAGGGACAGCAAGTAGAATCAGGGCTTTGGAGGCTCTGGGAGGACAGTTCTTGGGGACCAACAGGGAGATGATGTCGAGTCCACATAGAAAAAAAGATGTTTGGAAACTGATTGTGGTAGCAATTGTACAAATATACTTCATGTGATTGAACTATGGAATGATACATGTTTTAAATCCCAATTAATAGTATATATATATTTATAAGACATCTCAGATATTAAGTCTTTTTTTTCTCTCAAGGTCAAAAAAGTTAATTAAGGACAGAGCAAAAATTGGAGCCCAGAGCTTCTAATTCCAATGCAGAGATTTTCCTCAGTAGATTGGGCAGCGGACTTCTGACAGAACAGGAGTCATCCCAATATCATTTTCAACAGAAATATCATAAACACAGCACAGTATCAGACAAAACAATGCTGATTAAGTAATGAGGCTGATCAACAGAAACGGACTAGAGTGAATGTGAGATCATCTAATTTCAGTATCTATAGTTTCTGCCCATTCTTAGAACAGTCGATGCTTCTTTAAGGAAAATTATAACTACAGGGAAACATTGGACCAATGCTTAGTCAAATCTGACACCCAGATGTTATTTTTTCAGCCAAAATAATCATTTCAAAAATGGAAACTGTAGACAGTGAAATAATGTGGAATTTTTCTCTGGTCTCAACACTGTCAGAGTTTCTGCTTGGTGCTGTTAAACCATTTGGCTGCCAATCAAGTGGCTGAAGAACTGAAGCTACCCCGTGGTGCCTCTGCAGAAAAATCTGACAATCTGCAAGAAGCCAGTCCCTGAAAACCTGTGGAGCACACATCTATTTTCACACATGTTGAGTCACCCTGAATCAGTCAACTGGCTTTTTAGCTGGTCTCCATTCTCCAGTGTCTTACTCCCAATAAATGTACACAGTTATGCTATTTCCTGGCCCCATATGTCGACCAGATTTTCCAGAGCACTATTATAAGCAAACTGGATTTTTAAATTCTTTTCAAAAGCATTACCCAGGTGATAAAATATCCAGCTATGTCATCTGAGAATTGGGTTAAGAACTGAGTAAGCCGAACTCAAGAAAGGATCACATGATTAAATAAAATATAATTTGGAGGCAAGTTTTAGCGTATTACTCCCTTGCTTTTAACCCTCTGGTAACTGTTCAGGCTAAATATATGGTAAGTCTAATATGTTTCTTGTGCTGTAAAGTAAGCTTTCCCTAAATGAATTTCTTCTTAGGGCTCACCCTATGTCCAAACTTAAATGTTTAGAACCCGGTGTTCTTGCGACCTCATGATCCTGCATTAACTGGACCATTTGACTTTGATGTATTTACCCATCTGCATGTGATCATCTTCCGTTCACAAATCAGCTCAAGCATCCCTTCTCAGAAATTTTCTCCAGCTGTCCTTTCAGAACCTGTGCTCATTTAATACCGTGCATCCCAATGTCTGAATTGTGGATTTTTCTGCTCTTCGTGAGGTGGTCAATTCCTGTTTGCAGTGATAACTAACCCCGCAGTTGCGTGCAGGTGAGTGGAAGAGCGACTTGGCGCTCTCTTGAGCTTACCACCGCTAGTCTTTCCGTTTGTTTGCGGTGCTGGCTCGTGCGTTGCCATCGCGTGCAAAGCTGTGGACTGAGGTTTCAAAGGCCTCCAAGGTCACTCAAAGTGAACTCTGCGGTTTCCAGACTACGGCCGGACCGAAGGTAAAGTTATCCACGTCCGAGGAAAGAGCCGCTCAGATTTTGGGATAGTATTGAAATATTGTCAAATACTGATGTCTCATGAGTAGAACCAAAACACAGCAAGCAAGAGTGACAGAAGGTCAGCCCCTCAGGTTAGAAGGCACTCAGAATGCACCTAATGCGATTGAAAACGCCACGGCGTGACTGGTTGCCATTACTCCCCAAACGTGCCGTCCCTGCTCGTCAGCAATTAAAGAATGAAATAATTCAAGCAAGATAAAATCCTTGACCACTTCAATCTTGTCTCGTTTATCACTGTGTTATCTACTGGACCCGTTTGAGGATGCTTTTGTTTGTTTTTATAATTGAAGGATGCAGCCCTCGATCGTCATCAGCAAGTGTAGCAAGTCGTCCTTGCCATCAGCAGCTAGTGCTGTCCTTTGCATAGAGCGGGTTGATAGTAAGCCTTCCGCCGATCCTCAGGTAACTTTGCTCTCGTGTGCTTTCCCCTCTCAGAGTATGTGCTCGGCGGAGAGTGGGTAAGTGCGGTAAAATGGCAGGGCGCCAACGTGCACCATTTCTGCTGCTCACCAGGGGAGTTCCCTGCGCTGCGCGAATGAGTGCCTCTCGTGGGTACGCAGGCTTCACACCAACACAGTGATGTGTTCCGCACGCCCCTGTCTTCCAAGTGTTATCCGGGGTTCACTGCGGATGATTCACACAGCCGAATGCCTTCACGTAGCTAATAGAGCAAGTCAATATGTCTCTGTGACTCTCGGACGTCAGCCAAGAGATCCCTTACGCCAAGTCCTCTTCGGAATCCGGTTTGGGTTCCTGGCACTTCCCTGTTAAGTAGCACTCTGCAACTGTTGTTGAGTGGTTTGGGTTTTTTTGACTTTACTTGCATAGGGTATCCATGGCATTATTGTATAATTTGAGCTTTGTGTTGATTCATCTTTCTCCTGGACTTGTTTTCATTTTCTTTAACTTATGAGCAATTGACGGCCTCTTCCATAGTCGGGCACTACCCTTGTTTTGACTACAGATATTGAATTACTCCATCGTCTCTTCCCAATTTGATGCTGTGTATTCCGTCCGATGAAGTACATGTCTACAGTCACCATTTATGTCATTGACAATGGTTTCTGCAATGAGGATGCCATTGGTCTTGCAAAATTCTGTCATCCAGTCTCAGTTTCATTTCTATCACAAACATTACCATTATTGTTTCTTCCTCCTTGTTTGCAGTATTTGTATTCAGATCATTAATAATAATCAATACATTTCGAGTGCATTTTGTTTAATTTCAGACTGAAACAAACTGGTTTGATTCTGCTTCTGTTTTCTTAATCATTGGCTTTGAAACAACATAGAGAAGAGGCTGAATTCTTCCATCTCTACATTCTAGGTTAAGCTAACCCTGGCAGAAACTGTCCTCAATTACCATATGTGAATCCTTACCGTACCCCAACATCTCAATGCTGCTTCAGCTTGAACTATTTCAAACCATTAGCTCTTTATACGATAACTGATGTTCCAGGTCATTCCATCAAATAGCTGCCCCCAAGGATGAATCAGCCACCACCTGAAATAACAGAGAACATCTACCAAAGGGGTTCAGACCAGAAGATCCTGCTGTAGAATGCACGCCTGCTCCTCAGCATTCCCCATCTCTTTATGGCCCCCAAATTCCTTTAAAAGCCCTCTCTGTTCCTTTGTCTGGGGCTATGTGGTCTGCGTGGACTTTAGGGCCTTTCATGTCTAGCCTTGCAAGGTACTTTTTCTTTTAATAAATGTCTTTGCTTCTACATCTCCCCATCAGAAGGTATGCTTTCTTTTAATAAGCTTCTTTGCTTGTTTCACAAACCTGACTCCCTGCTTGGTTGTTCCTACTGAGTGAATGAGAGAACTTTCCATTGGAGGGATGGTCCAGTAACAGCTTTGGACTAGCTGGAGGAAACAAACCAGGTTTTTCTTTCCGTGTGAAAGGATTGACATACAACCATTTAAAGGCTACAGGAATCTCAGCCTCTAGAAATAAAATTAATATGTTTAAAGACCAAAAATAAATATGTTGAGCAATCTGGATGGAGGAATATTGCATACTTCACCCATTCCCCATTCTCAGTCTCTGTCTCACTCTCTCCTTTCCCCCTCCTTTCTCACTTCTTTTTCTTTTGCCTTATTCTCATCAAATTGGGTCTTTATTTATATCTTTCTCTGAAATTCTACTTCTGTATGTGCCATGCAGTGAGTTATGTAACATGGCTCTTCTAACCCTAGCCTTAGGAGCCCTCCTGGGTTAGGAGTTACGAGTTGAACTGTCAGCAGTTCAAAACCACCAGCATATCTGAGGGAAAAAGACTGGGCTTTCTACTCCAGTAAACAGGCAGTGAGTGACTATATTACTGTCATCAAATGACCTTTGCTTTCCTAACCATTATGTTTGGTAAGAAGGTGGGGATAGATACTGGTTGGTTTAGGTGATACAGTGGTGAGTGATTGTTAAGAGTTTATTGTGGTTGTATAAAATGAGCCACTTCCATGACAAATGAGCTAAAAAACCAGGATTTCACTACCTGCAAAAGAGAAGAGTTGGGAGTGATCCATCCTGTGGGCCCCTAGATCCCTGCACACAGAACTCCTTTATCTAGTAAACAAACATGACACCAGAGGAACAGACAAGAAGCAGAAGTAAGCAGGGCTTGAGAAGGAGCAGTGAACTTCCCAGCCCACAGAGCAAATAAAGCTGAGACCTTTGGGACAGGAAGCTGGCTTGTAGAGTGGGGGCCTCTGAGCACTTGATTGGGGATGCTGGGTTTGCTGAGCCTTGGATAAGACTTGAGATAAATGCCTTTAGTCTGCTTGGGCGTGTATTGGCAGCCCTGAAACAGATCTGTTAACATTGCTTACGCAGAGCAGAAGCCAAGCCAAGAGGCTGAGAGCCAGAGAGTACTGCCTTTATGCATGGCAGAGAAGAGACTGCCTGAACTGACCACCTATATCCCGAACATTTCTAACATGGACTGTAACCTGTTAACACCCTAATATGCCCATAATCATGAGCATCATCTGGGGGTCTGTGTGGCCACTGCAATAAACTGTCGAACCCAACCACAGAAATAGAGTGTCATGGAGGAATGGTTGATGGTAGAATAGAGATGGAGGCTGGAGGCTTATCTGGCCTTTGCCTTGTGGCAATCAGCTATGGAAGTGAGAGGAAGTCAAGAGGGTTGGCACTCTATAAGACAGCTATTTTTCCTCCAAAAGTTTCACATCCCTCTCTCTGAAGCAGTCTTCAATAGGTCAATACAAAAAGTCCCCCAAACACATGGTCATCTAGTAGATTCCAATTCAAAGCGACTCTATAGGACAGACTAGAACTCTGTGGGTTTCCAGGACTATACATATTTAGGACATATCTTTCTATCCTGGAGTGGCTGGTGCTTTCTCACTGTGGACCTTCATGTTAGCATCTATGTCACTTAGCTAACCCACTAAACCATCAGATTTCTGGATCAATACCATGGGAGGCTCTTTTTCAGCTAACATACTGTGCCATCAGAGTTCTGGGTCAATACTATGGGAGGCTTTTTTGCGCTGGTATTCAAGTAGGGCTTTTCTTAATAAATTTACAGGAATTAGATTGTCCTTAGTTTGACAATTGCTAGTAAGAAACGCTGATTATCTATAGTGAACAGGTCCAGCTATTGCCAATAATGCCAATGATTTGGGTTTACTGTCATTGTTTTTTTTTTAAAGAGGACCTTCCATTTATAGAGGTCTAGACAAAGACATGTACATGCAAATATATATATGAGGATGGGGAAATAGATCTATGTGTCTATATTTATAGGTTTAGTATTAAGGTGGCGGAAGGACCTTGGGCCTCTGCTCAAGCACTCCCTCAATGCATGAGTACTTTCTGCTATTAAATTGGCATTCTATGATGCTCACCCTCCTGACATAACTGCTGAAGCCAAAGCAGGTGAACAAGTAAATGTGGTGAAGAAAGCTGATGGTGCCCGGCTATCAGAAGAGATAGTGTCTGGGGTCTTAAAGGCTTGAGGATAAACAAACGGCCATCTAGCTCAGAAGCAACAAAGCCCACATGGAAGAACACACCAGCCTGTGTGATCACATGGTCCCAAAGGGATCAGTCATCAGGCATCAAAGAACAAAAAATCATATAATTGTCTGCACACCTCCATGATACGATCGCCGAGGACAAACGGGTGCTTAAGCAAATGTGGCGAAGAAAGCTGATGGTGCCCAGCTATCAAAAGAGATAGAGTCTGGAGTCTTAAAGGCTTGAAGGTGAACAAGCGGCCATCTAGCTAAGAAGCAACAAAGCCCACATGGAAGAAGCACACCAGCCTGTGCAATCATGAGGTGCCAAAGGGATCAGGTATAAGGCATCATCATCCAAAAAAAAAAAATCTTACCATAGTGAATGAAGGGGGAAGTGCAGAGTGGAGACCCAAAGCCCATTTGTCGGCCACTGGAGATCCCCTCACAGAGGGGTCAAGGGGAGGAGATGAGTCAGTCAGGACGTGATGTAGCACAGATGAAGAATACAGCTTTCCCCCAGATCCTAAATGCTTCCTCCCCCCCAGCTACCGTGATCCAAATTCTACCTTGTAAGTCTGGCTAGACCAGAGAATGTACACTGGTACAGATAGGAACTGGAAACACAGGGAATCCAGGGTAGATGATACCTTCATGACCAGGGGTGTGAGGGGTGATACTGGGAGAGTAGAGGGTAAGTGGGTTGGAAAGGGGGAACCGATTACAAGGATTTACATGTTACCTCCTCCCTGGGGGACGGACAACAGAAAAGGGGGTGAAGGGAGACGCCGGATAGAGCAAGATATTGACAGAATAATAATCTATAAATTATCAAGGGCTCTTGAGGGAGGGGGGAGCGGGGAGGGAGGGGAAAAAAGGATCTGATGCACAGGGCTTAAGTGGAGAGCAAATGCTTTGAAAATGATTAGGGCAATGAATGTGCAGATGTGCTTTATACAATTGATGTATGTATATGTGTGGATTGTGATAAGAGTTGTATGAGACCCTAATAAAATGTAAAAAAAAACAAGGCCTTTAAATCTATCTTTAAGTTGAGAAATCAAAATCTACCCATTTAATTCCTTAAAAAATTATATTCAGAGTTGCCTTTTACTGCCAACTCTGCCTCATTTCTTATAAAAAAATTTATTTCCCTGGCTTGAGTGGTTGATAAATTATCTTAAGGTTATGATCTATATTAAAGCTAATGATCTGTCTAAATAAATTAAATATTTATTTTTCTAAGTCAGACATATAACTATCAAAATGTAGGGATGTACTATCTGAAATGAAGATGAAGTTTTTTAGATCTGTAAAATTTAGACCGTTTTG
Organism: Tenrec ecaudatus; assembly: GCF_050624435.1. Taxonomy (NCBI): domain Eukaryota; kingdom Metazoa; phylum Chordata; class Mammalia; order Afrosoricida; family Tenrecidae; genus Tenrec; species Tenrec ecaudatus. The sequence goes on from NC_134536.1 coordinate 97,214,721, forward strand.
AACAAAACCCATTGCTGATTAGTCAGTTTTAGCTCATTGGCAGAGCAGAGCTGTTTCGAAGGCTGTAGCTTTACCAGTGGTGTGCCGGTGACACAGGGTTACACATTAGGCTGGGATTGGAAACCCTGGGGAAAGTGGGCTTTCTACTCCTCTAAAGAGTCATTGTCTTGGAAACTCACACGAACAGTTCCAACCCGTCATAGAGAGTCACTGTGAGTTGGTGTATGGACTCAATGACAGTGAGTTGAGTCGAACTTACCATCATATATCCCTACTGCAGCTGGGGAGTGCTTATCATGGACCTTTCAGATAACAATGGAATGCCAAACTGCTGAGTCACCAGGGAATCTTTATACCATCTCACCAAAGGTTATAGGTATTGATCAGGAGTTTTAGGATATCAAATAAAACCTTTAGTAAAAACAGTACACAAAGAACACAACTTTGAGCAATATCAAACACAAGAGAAATATTTCATTGAATTTTACACAAAAGCTTAAAGTAGAGTTGCTTTAATGGAGGACCTTTCAAGAAAATGGTTCTCCATCAGTTAGAGGTGCTGCATAATGCTTTGTGAAATAAAAAGTTATTTTGTCTGATGGAGGCACTGAGGATTGTTTTTGTTCAGAGCAGTTCCTTTTAATTCCTTAGCAAGTTTCAAAATTTGAACATATCCTTGGCTGCCCTTGCTGAGTCCTACTTAACTATCTCTCTGGTAAGAGCCTCAGGATCAGGAACTTGAAAATATAACATTAAACAAATGCTCTTATCCTTATGCTTTTATAAGTTAATTTTGATATCCTCCAGGAAAGTTATGGAATTATATAGATATTTCGGAAATGGAAATTTTAAGCATTATACTATGAGAAAATTCACATGTTAAAAACACCTGATCATGCTACACAGACCCTAAACAACAAAAGATATGAGAAGCAAGCTGAAATAGAAACACATGATAACCCCGGGCTCGGGAGGTTCATAGGAAATGTTAGAAACATTGATTGAATACCAACTAGGGGAAAAAGCTGAACAAAGGTGTCAGAGAAAAGACAGATGGCAGTGGGGGGTTGCTTATTTATTTAATCAGTTTCTGGTGGTTTCTTTAGCTTCCAGTCTAGAAGACATGAGACAAAAGGAAAACCAGGGAATTCAGCATGTAGTACTTTGGGCCTAGGGGGTGCAAGGTGGCCTGGCTTCTTTCCAATTTTGCATGTTGTTGTTGTTAGGTGCCATTAAGTTGGTTCTGGCCCATAGCGACCCTATCCGCAACAGAATGAAGTACTGTCCAGCCTTATGGCATCCTCACAACTGCTCCTCTGGTTGAGCCATGGTACAGCCTCTGTGTCAATCGCTCATTGAGGACCTGACTCTTTGTCACCGTCCCTCCACTTTACTGAACATGAGGTCCTTCTCTCTCCTGGAAATATTTCCAAAACATGTAAGACAAAGCCTCTCTATGCTTGCCTCTAAGGAACAATCTGCCATACTTTTACCAAGACAGATTTGTCATTTTAGCATTCCATGGTAATTTCAATAATCTCTTCCACCACAATAATCCAATTGCATCAATTCTTCTTTGGTCTTCTCTATTCAATGTCCAATTTTCACATGCGTACAAGGCAATAGTGTTTGTATTTTTGTTTTATATAAGAATGTCGACAGTTTCTAACTGAAAAAAAATAGAAACAATATATTGATGCTACCTTCTTCAAAGCAGAAGTTCCTGATTTCTTTTTGCAAATACACAAAATGCTCAGTGACCACAATGCCCAAAGATAGTAGTTTGTGACCAAACTACAAACAGTTGATTTCTAGTTCAGAATTATTTTTGTTTTGTTACAAAAAAGCAATAAGTCATTACAAGTATCATCTGCAATATAGAGATTGATAATATTACTGCTGCAATAGAATTATTTTTGCTATAAATAAATTGTTATTATTCTGTCATAGTGGTAAAATGAAAATCTATATATCATTTATTATAGTGCCTGTCACTTTAAATATTATTAATAATTGATCTTTAGAATAAGAATGAGTAGTATGAGAATGAATTCATAGACTGGGTAGTACCATTCTTCATTTCCTATCGCCCCCCTTTACTGGAGAATGCATCTTAAAGAAAGAAAGGTAGCCATTCAAATATCCTTGTAAACATGCCAATGCCAGACCTCCAGACCTTCTGTCCAACACACTGATGGCATATCCACGTGATGGTATTACAAAAGTAAGCCTGCTTGCTCTAGGATTGTGTATGGAATGCAATCCTAGAATCTATGACTTTCTATCAATTGCTCATTGTAAAATTCACATAAGCTATGTAAACACTGTTTTTTTCAAAAACGTTGATCAATCTATACTTCTTCATTAGTGTAATCATTTACAATATTCATCCTTAAGTATTAAAATATGTTCATCATTTAAAAAATGATATCCCATTATTAAAAAGAGAATTTAATTGTTCCTGACATTGAAATGTGCCCACTTATATATGTTCTCTAGTAAATAAACCCCCTTCTACATTGTTTCCTCATAAGATATTCATATATATTATTGATCTGTTGTAACTTTTCTTTTTATTGATAATACATATATATTTCCAGTTGAATTAGTTGCAAAAGTTTACTTTATAATTATTTTAAATTTTATGAAAGTTTAAAGCTTGCAAGATGAAATATGTATATACTCAAATATAAGCCAACCCCGAATATCAGCCGAGACACCTAAATGTACCACAAAAACTGCATAAAAATGTGCTGAAAAACTCAACTTATACACGAGTATATACGGTACAATGAAAATAAAACTCATGATAACCTTAATACATTTTGTGCATTTATCATAATTATTTTATAGTTTATGTTTATTAATATTCTGTTGGAAGAGTACAGAGGAATCTGGGAGGAATAAAATTAAGCAATTATACTCACAACAAAATTTCAACCAGAAAAACCTCAATATGATACTTACTTTAGTAGTGATGATATTTCAAATTAAGAATACAACACAATATAACCTAGCCAAGAAGAAATGGATTTCCATTTTTTATTGTAGAAAGGAAGTTATTGCAGTGAAGAGACAGACTTACATGAATAGAGACCTCCTCTGAGTTGCCTAAGTGTGGTAGTTAGATATTATGTCAACCAAACCCTTCTGACTAGGGACAGAGTTCAACCAATCAATCAGACAGTGGCCTGATGACACCTTCTGGGAATGACCTCTATCTCTTTGCATTTGGCTTCCCTGGGATTTCCCTGGGACTCTGAGTCTGCCCCCAGGGGTGCCCCCAGTAGGTTGCAGGGCCTGGAGAGCTGTTGGTGCCCTGCCGGGCTTCCACAGACCTTAGAATTTTGTGACTCAGCACTCACCTGTCTGTGGGCTCCCTGATGCCTGCTGTCTTCTGAAGCATCATTAGCCTAAACCTATTTGAGTCTGAACAGGACCCCTGAGAGTGTTAGACCTATGGACTTGACTTGAACTGGGCTGGGATGCCTTTTTGATATAAAGTTGCTTCTTGATAGAAAGTTATTTCTTGTACTACTTGTAGTTGAGTATCACTGATTTGTTTCTCAAAACAACCCAGCCTAACACACTAAAATAGTTACATGAAATTCTGTATTTCCCAAGCCATTGCTGTAGCTACTGGAAATCAGAATCCAAATGAGGAAGAACTTGAAAATCCATCTTCATTTCTTTCACCATGGCATCCAAAGCAAGTTGCAGGAATGCAAGAAATTTGAAAAGCCTTTTAGAAACCATGAAAAACTTTAAATGTGGTATAGTCAGCTAAGTATTTAAAAAGAGAACATAATCATACTCTCTCTGTAGCAGTTAGAGAACGTGGGAAAAAAGGATTAAAGTTCTAGAAGAGAAAGAAGTGGTTGTCTGTCTACTTCTTTCCAATTGAGTTGTGAGTCAGAATTAACTTCATGGCAGTGGGTTTAGTTTGGGTTTGGACCTTCTACTCTCAAGTTAATGTAAAGAGACTTTGAAAGAGAACTCACAGCCAAGAAGGGCATCAGAAGTTCTTTAATATATTGATCTAAATGTATTATGGTTGAGGGATTCTAAGTCTTAAAGTCCATGGACACTGAGATTGACAAGACATAGCCCTGTATGAGATGTAGAACCAAACTGTGTTTCAGTCTGTTGTACACAGAATTTCTGAGTCAGAACCAATGCAGCAGCACTAAGAGATAACAACATGAGCTGATAACAACAATGCAGCTGCACTAAGAGATAACAACAGATCTACCCAGGTATTTTAGGTAACCAGAAATGAAATAGCATAAGATATGTTATATAATGTGAAATCACACCCACTTTCCTTTCTCTCTTCTTCCTTTCCTGATATTCAATGTCTATCATGAGCTCCTGCTCCTAGGTGGGTGGAGGAGGGAATATCTTATTTGAAGCATAAGCTGGCAGGCTGCAAGTTATTCGATTTATAGGCTGAAGAGGCTTAGATAATATTAAACTTTAGCTAGAAGACTACTGGTCTTGAGAAGCAGGGAATTGTGTAATACAATAGAGAATTTAAAAATCAAAGACATGGTCAGATGGGATGTGGAGCAAAGTGATGGCGAGGCACAAGCATTCCAGTGGCATATCCTCCATTGGCCTAGGAAACACCAGCAGGTGGCCATACTGAACGTGCATAAACGACATACATTTAGCTGGACAATTATTTGCTGATCAAGGGTTAAATTGATTAGCCAATGCTAACCTTTTCATACATAAGCCTCCTCACAAAGTTGTATTAATTTTACCCCTACAAAAACTTACATAAAGTAATGTCTGGAAATTCTTTGATGATATATGAATCAGAATATCAAAGTAGGAATTGGTGAATGAAGCATTGTATTTCCCTGAATCCAGTGCAATCAATGTCAGGGATGGAGATCCCATTAGTGGTGAAAGGAGTAACAAATGAGATCAGTTAGGAAAAGAGCACAGAGCAGTCATAAAGCCACAACTCAACCCCACCTCCCTTCTTTTGCCTACAAAAATCTTCCGGCAGATCTACAGAAATGCATGTGAAGCAAAACCAAACCCATGCTCCTGAGTGTATTTCCCAATGACAAGTCAGAAATTCAAATACACTTATAGATGTCACCTGGCTGAAGGACTTGTTTAAAGGCTAAGGGGACAGAGTCTAGCATTTATAAAATTTTAAATCCTGGGACAGCAGTCAAATAACATTGAGCTAATTGCTCATATGTATTCATTAGTATGCCAAATAGCAGACAATAATTCATGCAAAATGATACTATGCCCACCCAACTGGAATTGACCATGCAAATAAAGAGACCTGAATACACTGATGATCCTCTGGCCAGAATGCTGTGCATCAAGCGATGCTGCGCTGAAAGGCAGAAAGGACTGGCCCCGTCATCCTGGGCACTGTGGACCACTGCTGGGGAGGGTGTCTGCCAATAACATCTTCCTTGCATCACTCGGCAAGCGTGCTTGAGACGGGCGACCCTGCACAGGAAGAGTGCACCGGGAGAAAGCGATTGCTCTAAGAAGGAGTAAGGAAAAACGGTTCACATTTTCAGTTAATCTCTTGATTTAATAAATACATTTCAAAAAAACTCAAAATTCTTTACAATACTTTATTAAACAGGAGGTTTTAGAGCTAAAACACAAATAATGCAAAAATGAGGTGTTTTCCACTCAAAGTTGGTAAAATTATGTGCTTGCTTTTCTTTCCGTAAGCTTCATCTTATTTATTATGGAATCAGCTTTTGGAGCACAAAATTGAAGTCGATTTGTGCTTAAATATTGCACTTTATTTAGCTCTACTGGTCCTTAAATATTGTAGTTTATTTTGCTCTACTGGCCTCATGTAGAAGCAAATGTGTTTTCATTAATTAACTTTGTGAAGGATTTAATTGTGTTCTCTAAATATATCTGTTGAAGCCCTAACCCTCGGTACCTGGTATGGTATTGTTTGGAAAGAAGGCCTTTGAAGATATTATCAGTTAAATTAATGAGAGATTGTACTGAGGTAGGGGACATCCTAGTCCAACTGGAGAGACAGATCAGAACGATGGCCAGGCCATGTGATGATGTATCTAAGGAGAAGGAGAATTTGGCATGGCCAAGCGTTGGACAGGTCAAGAAAGGACCTTCCCTTAGAGACACAGATCATAGCCTGACAGGCAGACACACATTGATTTGGAATTCTAGCTTCCTAAACCATAAAACGTTAACTCTTTGTTCTTGTAAGTTACGGGATTTGTTGTATCTTGTTAGTGTACTCCTAGAAACTAACGCAGTGCTTCAGACTGATTTCATTGTTTTTGTCATTTCTTTTTGTATTCAAACTCTCTTTGTATCAGACTCATTTCAGTTACTAAGAGTCGGTCCTTCTCATTTTAAATATCAGTTTCCTGTCAGTTTGCCTGCTTATATAAGATACGCATGGGAAGCAGGCTCCAGGAGAAAACAAGGGAACCAATTGTTCTGGAAGGACTTTGGGGGAGGAGGAGGCAGGGGAAGGGAGCTGTGAGCAAACAACACCACAGACAGGCGAACAACCAGGGAATTAAAATCAACAATGAGGAGCGCTTAGCTTAGAGGAAGTACTAAGAGGCAGGAGTAGGGCGAGCTTGATGGTGGGGCAGGAGGAAGGTAAAAGGAAACAGAGGTAAGATCTAGGAAGCAAAGCTATGGATAGAGGTATAAGCATAAGAGTGTACATATATAAATACCTTAATTCATTAAAATAGAGGTATTCGATAGGTACATATATTTACATGGCAATACAGTGAGAGAGTGGACTGACTTCAGGGCTCTGCTGAAGCACTCTCTCAATGCAAGAACACTTTGTTCTAACAAACTGGTATTCTGTGATGTTCACCCTCCCAGCACATTTACCAAAGACAAAATAGTTGCATAAACACATGTGGTAAAGAAAGCAGATGGTGCCTGGCTATCAAAATGTGCAGCGTCTGTAGTCTTAAAGGCTTTAAGTTAAACAAGCACCCATCTCACAGAGAAGCAGCAAGCCCACATGGAAGAAGCACACCAGCCTGTGCGATCATGAGGTATAGGTGGGATCAGGTAACAGGTATCAGAAAACCCCAAACAAACAAAAAAAAAGAAAGAAAAACATTGTTGAGAATGAGTGGGAGCAGAGACCCCCCCCAAAACCCATTTGTAGACAATGGGACATCCCCTCACAGAAAGCTCACGAGGAAGGGAAGATTCAACCAGGGCACAGTATAACACACATGAAACACACAATATTCCTCTGGTTCCTTGAGGCTTCCTAATACCCCACTATCATGACTCCAGTCATTTCTTTCACTGCAGGCAGGTAAGAGATAAGAGCTGATGAGGACACAGAATCCAGGAACAGGAATAGGAGTAGAGATACCAGGAGCTTAGGAGGAAGGGGAGGAGAGGAAACAATCACAATGATCTACATATAACCACATGTATCCCACTCCAGGGGGATGAAGAACACAAACCATGGGGACAGGGAGACAGGGGTCAGTGAAAGATATAAAATTATAATAATTTATAATTTATCAAGGGATCACAAGCGGGAAGGAGAGGAACTGACATCAGGTGATCAATAGAAATTAAACATTGAGAAAATAATGATGGCAACATAGGTACAAATTTGCTTGAAACAATTTATGTATAGATTGTTATAAGAGCTATAAAAGCCCCCAGTAAAATGATATTTTAGTAATTTTTTAAAAAAACATCAAGATACCAAAAATCAAGATGAGCCCTTCATTTAGATTTTTAGCCTTCATTTCCTGTTCTATACAGTTACTCACTTGTGGCTTTATTTTTACAAAACCACTGTGTAACTCAGATAGCTCTTAATTACCTTCAAACAATACCATCTTACAAAAGGGTGAGAAAGACAGAGGCTTCTCTCCTGCACTTCCTTTATTCCTTATTCCTCTGTCTTTGAAGTTAGGGTAGTGTTCAAGGTCAATTCCGTGGAAGTTAATTTGCTGAAATCAGTTCAAGAAACCATTCTCCCAATGGTCAGTTTCATTCTACATGTTTTACGGTAACTTCATGCGTGCTTTATGTTTTCAGGCTTGAATTTCTAGGAAGATTATTTTAAAGACGCTCACTCTGCTTTCTTTAGTGGTGTGGAAGCGCATCTGTAATATATGATAGGCTCGCTGTGAGTCAGAATGGACTCTAGATCAGGGAGTTCCTGGAGGGTTGAGCAAGCAAAAGAGTTGCTGCAGTTCACCCCACTTTTTGAAAACTTAATTGATGAGACTGCTTACAAAATGAAAGGTGTATTAAAAGTTGCGTAGGGGTGTGTTATATGGATTATTAGCTGGCTGCTAACGAGTAAGAAGCTGGGGCAAGAGGACGGCTCTTTTCGCTGGGAGCCCATGGAGAAGTGCATCAGCATGTGCTCCACCTGGAGGGCTGAAATGGGGATGTACTGATGGGCCAAGAAGGGAGGGTCAGCTGAAGGGAAAAATCCCAGAGATGGAGTGAAATTCTTGAGACTGAGGGTCAAAAGGGAGTTGAAGGCAAAAGGAATTAGCAGTTTCTGATAAAGTTAACGTTTCTCTTCCTGTTTTTGATACGGAGAGATTATCCTGCTGGAAAAGAACCTCATTCCTTTGTAGTTCTTGTAAGGAGTTTTGTACCCCCTTGGAGACTGTGAGAGACACTAGGATTTTGTTACCAAACTGGTGGTGATGGATTACCTTCCTCTAGGGTGCATGCATGAGTGCCCTGGTGGCATACTGGTAATCCATTGAGTTGTTTATCACAAGGTCTGTGGTTTGAAGCCACCAGCCACTCCATTGGAGGAGGGACTTTCTACTCCCATAAGCAGTTTCAGATTTGAAAACTCACAGGGGCAGTTCTAATCTGCCCTATATAGTTTCTATAAGTCAGCATCTACTCCATGGCAGTGAGTTTGATGGTTGCTTTTTTGCAGTGTGCATGTGCATGCCAACTACAAAGTAGCCACCACATAACATACCCCCCAACAGTTAAATCTCAGACTTGTGGAATAAGAAGAGCCCATCTCTTTTTCTCTTTATAATCTAAAACTCTAGTGGTCTTGAACCATTGTATACAAGACATCAGTAATTCCCTTTGATCTTTCTCCATAAGCACCAAGGAAAATTATGCTATAATTTGAGCAGTGATCACATAAATACTTCCATTCCTGAAAGATATTGCTACACTAGTTTTATAAAGGATTCTTTGTGCCCCTTCTCTTTTGCATTCCACAAAGATGAAATGTGCTCCCCCAGTTTTCACTTGAAGTTGTTGGAGGGCACTCATAAGGAAAGTATTCACTTTTTAAAAATGTATTTCTTCTTTTTTAAAAAACAATTTATTGGGAGCTCTTACAGACATCATAACATCCCACAATTCAATCATATCAAGCAGTATTGTACAATTACTATCAAAATCAGTTGAAAACATTTTCTTTCTTCTTGAACTCCTTGACATCAGCTCCCCTTTATCCTCTATCCCTCATCATACACCCCAGGAACCCTATTTTCTCTCTTTATTTTGCCGTATCTTACACCATCCAATATGTCCATATGCGTACAATCCTGTTGTTGACTCCTGGAGTGGGGTCACACAGTTATCAATAATATCATCTCCCCTTGCTCTACCCCCACTTCTTCCTGTGCCCTCAGGGAACCATTACTCCTGTTACTGTCTCTGAAGTGTTATCTATCTTGCTTTTCACGTATCAAATGATTGTAATTATACAAATGAACATAAGCAAGTCTAACACGATTAATGATATAAAATTATAAAAAGTATTACCATATATACTCAAGTATAAGCCGAGGTTTTCAGCACGTTTTTTGGCTTGTTGTTTAAAATCATTTTATTAGGGGCTCATAAAACTCTTATCACAATCCATACATACATCAATTGTGTAAAGCACATCTGTACATTCATTGCTCTCATCATTCTCAAAACATTTGCTCTCCACTTAAGCCCCTGGCATCAGCTTCTCATTTTTCCCCCTCCCTCCCCGCTCTCCCTTCCCTCATGAACCCTTGATAATTTATAAATTATTATTTTGTCATATCTTGCCCTGTCCAATATCTCCCTTCCCCCACTCTTCTATTGTCTGTCCCCCAGGGAGGAGGTTATATATAGATCCTTGTAATTGGTTCCCCTTCCCACCCCACCCTCCCTCTACACTCCCAATATTGCCACTCTCACCACTGGTCCTGAAAAATTATCTACCCTGGATTCCCTGTTTTTCCAGTTCCTAGCTGAATAAATGTTCATCCTCTGGTCTAGCCAGGTTTGTAAGGTAGAATTGGGATCAGGATAGTGGGGGGGGGGGAGGAGGAAGCATTTAGGAACTAGAGGAAAGTTGTATTTTTCATTGTTGCTACTTCGCACCCTGACTGGCTTGTCTCCTCCCCTCGGCCCTTCCACAAAGGGATGTACAATTGCCTACAGATGGGCTTTGCATCTCCACTCCACACACGTCCTCATTCACAATGATATAGTTTTTTGTTCTGATGATGCCTGATCCCTTTGACACATGATCACACAGGTTGGTGTGCTTCTTCGATGTGGGCTTTGTTGCTTCTGAGCTAGATGGCCGCTTGTTTACCTTCAAGCCTTTAAGACTCCAGATGCTATAACTTTTGATAGCCAGGCTCCATCAGCTTTCTTCACATTTGCTTATTCACCCACTTTGTCTTCAGCAATTGTGTCGGGAAGGTGAGCATCATGCAATGCCAGTTTAATAGAAAAAAGTATTCTTGCATTGAGGGAGTACTTGAGTGGAGGCCTAATGTCCATCTGCTATCTTAATACTATATACATATTTGCACATATATCTATTTCCACATCCTCATATATAACTATATTTACATACGTATATGGTTTTGTTTAGATCTCTATAAATGCCATTTGCCTACTAGGCAAAGGTCTTGCATTATCAATAAACACAAGAAAACATCTTTCTAGTATTCTGTAAATTCAGGAAATATCCATTTGACATCAGCAATGATATCCCTTGTTCCATGTAATCTTCTGAAGCCACCCGGAACCTCTGGCAATTCCCTGCCAATGTACTGCGGCAACCATTGTTGGATGATTTTCAGTAATATTGTACTTTCATGTAATGTCCATAATATTGTTCTGTATTTGGGGCATTCTCTTAGGTCACCATGGGCACAAATATGCATCTCTTCTGGCTATCTGACCAAGTAGCTGTCAGTTTCCTGGCATGGAGTGATGAATGCTTCCAGGGCCTCATCAGCTTGTTGAAACATCTCAGTGGGTATTCTATCAACTCCTGGAGCCTTGATTTTGGCTAATGCTTTCGGTGGAGCTTGGTCTTTTCCCCTCAACATCACTGGTTCTTGCTCAAATGCTACTTTCTGAAAAGGTGCGCCGTCAACTCGTTCTTTTGTGAACAGTGACTCTGTGTGTTCTTTTGTGAACAGTGACTCTGTGTGTTCTTTTGTGAACAGTGACTCTGTGTGTTCTTTTGTGAACAGTGACTCTGTGTGTTCTTTTGTGAACAGTGACTCTGTGTGTTCTTTTGTGAACAGTGACTCTGTGTGTTCTTTTGTGAACAGTGACTCTGTGTGTTCTTTTGTGAACAGTGACTCTGTGTGTTCTTTTGTGAACAGTGACTCTGTGTGTTCCTTCCACCTTCTTTTGATGCACCTTGCCTCACTCAATATTTGCCCACAGAATCTTTCACTATTTCAACTCAAGTCTTGAATTTTTTAAGTTATTTCAGTTTAAGATATTCTGAGACTATTATTCCATTTTGGTTTTCTATTTTGGCTTTATCTTCTCAAGCTGCCCTTTAAAATTTCTATTCAGTTCTTTGGCAGTATATTTTCTTCCATTTACTTTAGATATTGTAAGATTAAGAATAAGTTTCAGAGTCTTTTCAGGCACCCACTTTGATCTTTTCTCACGCCCCTTCACCCCCATCTTTTAATGACCTTTTGCTTTCTTCATGAATGATATTCTTAACGTCCTCCCTCAGCTCACGCTCATTAGATTCAGTGCATCCAATCTGTTCTTGAGATGGTCTCAAAATTTGGGTGGATAGACTCAAGGTCATCGTTTGTCTCTCTTGGACTTGTTTTAATTTTCTTCAACTTTATCCTGAGCTTACTTGAGTAATGCAGGGTCTGTTCTACAGTCAGCCCCTGGTCTACTTGAGCTGCTGACGTTGAGCTTCTCCAGCTTCTCTTCTCACAGATTTAGTCAATTTGATTTCTATGTATTCCATCTGGAGAAGACGATGTGTTGCTGAACATAACTATTTTCTATTAACTAGTTGGTTTTTCAAAATTCTATCATTTGGTCTCCAGCTTCATTTCTATCACCAAATCCATATTTCCAACTATTATTCTTTCTTCTGATTCCAACTTTTGCATTCCAATAACCAATAATTATCAATGCATCTTGATTGCATGTCCAATCAATTTCTGTCTGAAGGCATTGGTAGAATTCTTCAATTGTCTTCATTACTTTTGTTGTTGTTACATAAATTTGAACAATGGTTATATTTTCAATTTCCTTGAAGAGGGATAGATATAGTGATATCACAAAGCACACTTGTAATTCATGATTGATTTTACAGTGTCCTTTTGGCAATGAATGCCCAGTCATTTCTCTTGATTTGTTATTCCTGGTCAAAAAAATTATCCTATTTTCTGATTTAAAATGACAAATACCAGTTCCTTTCATCTCATTAATGCACAGAATATTGATCTTTATCTGTTCCATTTCATTTTTGACCACTTCCTGCTCTCCTAGATTCATACTCGGTCCATTCCAAATTCTAATCATTAGCAGATTTTTGCAGCTATTTCTCCTTCCCTCAAGTCTTGCTCCATCAGCAAATGAAGATCCTAAGGCTACATTCCCACAGACTTTCCCTGACTCAGGTCTCCCTGGTCAGCACCACTACCAGAAATCCACTCATCCTCAGTCCCATTGTGAGGGCCTGGGGACCCAAAAGGTCCTTTCACAGCACTATCTCTGCCAGTGTTCTACATCAACTCATTAGAGATTCAATACCTGGCAATATTTTGAAACTTTGCATAAGGTTTTAAGTGGCTCCGTCCTCTGAAATGAGGAGCTGAGTCCCTTTTAGTTGTCTGTTCTTAGTCTAGAGCAGTGGTTCTCAACTTGTGGGTCGCGACCCCTTTGGGTTTGAGCACTTTCACAGGGGTTGCCCAATTCAAAACAGTAACAAAACGACAGTTATGAAGTATCAACAAAAAATAATTTGATGGTTGGGGGGTCACCACAACATGAGGGACTGTGTTAAAGGGTCGTGGCATTAGGAAGGTTGAGAACCACTGGTCTAGAGGCTCTGCTTAAGCCTTTTCCCTTTCAGTAACCCAGGTGGCATCTGAAATAGCAGTGACACAGCTTCCACCATCACAGCGACACACAAGTCACCACAATATGACAAACTTGCAGACAAGTGGTCATCACTTTAAAATGACTTTCCTAAAGCACATTCTGTGGGAAGTGATGAGGTCTAACCATCATTATCAGAACATAAGAAAATGAGATATTTAGTTCCTTTGGCGTCAAAATTTGGGCTGTGTTAATAATTCTGGGAAAAACCCACTGGTGTTTCTGCAGCATTCTCTTATAATTTTCATAATGATGTCTGACTACTGGTCCTTTATTCCTTTATTACTAAGTACATTGTTACATTATCCCCAAATGTTTTCAGTAGTACAGTACCTTCCAATCTTTATGTATCCATTCATATATTTATGTTTTTATTATGCTTCAGGAAATTTAGATACAAAATAAATATATTTTTAATTATGAAAACAAGTAACTTAAGTTTTGAAAGGAAGGGGAAAATACTTTACTATTCTAGATAAAATACAATTAAAGAAGAGAATGCACACAGATCTTCAGATTTATTTAACCCTGGTCCTGAAAGAAAGATAAGAATTATAACATGAGAAGTATAAAGGAATATGAGGTTTTATAAGTACATCAGAGCAATTATCTTCTGAAAATTAGTTAAGGTAGTAAATTTCTGCTTTCAATGGTTTTTCCTTGTTTCTTATGAAGGTAGTATCTTAAAACAAAATCTAGATGATTTGTACATTCTTAATTTCTACTTATTGTACAAATTCTATTACTCTATTCTATAATTTGGTTACATTTATTAACCATTTCAAAGGAAGGCAATCCAACATAATGGAGAAATTATCAAGAAATATTACTAACATCAGATGCAAGTAAAATTTTTCTGAAGATAATTGAAAAATTGATAAACCAGTACATTGTCTGGGAGCTTCCAAAACCTCAAGCTATGTTCAGAAGAGATATTTAATAAGGTATATCAGTGATTCCAATGGATAGATTTTGGCTGAGATCAGATGCTATCAGAATCATATTCATTTCTGTTTCGTTTACTGTGCAAAGTCATCTGACTCTGCTTCATTAAACTCTGTGGATAACATCATCAAGAATACCAGTTCTGGAACTCTCCATTGTGTTCATGGGGAACCTCTGCATAGACCAAGAGGTCCAAAAGGAAAGGGATCATTGCTTGGTTTAAAACGAGGAAATGTGTGTATCAAGGTTTCATTATTTCACTATAGTTACTCATTCTGTAGGCTGAGAAAATAATCTGAGAAGCCAGACTCTCTGAAAAAGAATACCTCATGAGGAATGGAAGAAGGCTCCCTAACCCGAGATAAGCAGATGACACAATCTTGTTTGCTGAATGTGAAGAAGAGTTGAAGCACTTACTGATAAAGATCAAAGATTTGTGCTTTCAGTAAGAATTTCAAGTTAATGTAAAGAAAAGAAATTCTAAGAACTAGGCCAATAGATAACAGTAGATAAATGGAGGACTTGGTTCCATGATCAATGCTCAAGGAAAGTAACAGACGAAATCAAACTGCATCTTGCCCTGGGCAAATCTGTGGCACAAGAACTTCTGAAAGTATTAAGAGTAAAGAAGTATGTTCACTTTGAGAACTAAGGAGCATTTGATCCCAGCCAGGATGTCTTCAATCACATCGTATGCATGTGAAAACTGGACAAAAAAGAAAACCCGAGAAGACTTGGTCCATGTGGACTGTGGTATTGTTGAGAACTATTGACAGCATCGTGGGATGACCAAAGAGCCAACAACTGTCTTCATGGCGCCGCAAGCATAATGCTCCTTATGACTGCGCACACCAAGATCCTGCTTGTATACATTGGTAGGAAAGCCCTGTTAGTGGAAAAGGACATTACATTTCATAAAGGAAATCACCAGTGAGAGAGGAAAAACCCTCAGCAAGATGAGCCCACAGAAGGCTGCAATGACAGCTCAGCTATACAGCAATGAGGAGGATCGAGCAAAATCAGGCAGTGTTTCCTTCTGTCGTGCGTAGGGATGCTGTGAATCAGAATTGCATAGCAGGGTCCATCCACCAGAAATAAAAGAGACAATGGTTAGCCTCCAAAGATGTACAGTCTGGTACTAGAGAAATATGCTGTGTGATTCATGCTCTTACATTCAATTTCCAGTTATTAGAAATATAAGACAATTATAATTGAGAATCCTCTGTACCTATCAGAGGCATTTGCATTTTATCATCCATGAGTTATTTTTCTACTTATGAGTGACTCTGAATATTTTTTCAATATTGTAAGAAAAATGTCTCTATTCATCTCACTGTAGATTTTGTAGGTGGGCATATTATATAAGTATTTTTACTTCTTAAGATTGACAGATTTTTAACAGCCTGTATCCAATGAATTCACACAATCTACACCAAATTGATACAAATAATTATATAGAAAAAGCTTTGTGTTGAAACCATAATTCTCTGTGATGTAAAGTATAAAACTATACTATTTTTAAGAAGATCCAATGGGATTTCTTGCATTGAAATTAGATATTTAAAGTTTATAAGTTTTATAAATTTTTAAAGTGTCAAAAACACAAATTTAAAAGTTTAAATACAAAAATTACTTAAATGAATAAATATTTGTTTCAAATAAAAGAATGGTTAGTTTTAATGTTAAATACATTTTCATAAACTTATTTTTTTAAAAGCAAATAAAACACAAAAGGAAATATGAAAATAAACTGTATTTATATAATCTACCAAGAAGTAACATGCCCCAGTTCAAAACCCACAGCCCCTGAGTTGATTCTGACCCTTTGTAACACGGCACGGTTTCTGAGGTTTTGGAAACCGCATGGGAGAAGACAGCCTCGTTGTTCTCCTGCAGTGTGGCATGTGGGCTTGAACACTGACCTTGTGGGTAGCAATCCAATGCTTACCTGAAAGTACAGCCAGAACTTCTTATAAATAATATACATAACAAATAATCATAAAACCCTCTGTCTATAGCTTCTAAAATTAAATATAAATTACTATATATGATAGTTACATATCTGAATGCATTTTATTATCTACCCTATTTTCTAAACACGTTAAGCGGTGTGAGTGAAAGTTAAAGTTATCTGTCAACCTGGCTGGATTAGGATCTCAGTGATCTGGAGTTACGACCCAGTCGTGCTCTATAATGTGACTTATGATGTAATCACCTCCATAATGAAATCGCCTCTGCGCCCTGAAACAACTGTAAGGGAATTAGAGTTGGGTACAGCACCCGTACTCAGGCCGCAGCCCTGATGCAATCAGTTGAAAGGGAGTTTTCTTGGGGTATGGTCTGTTTCTAATATAAGTGGATAGTGTAAGAAAGCGTGTTTGTTTTTGTTTTGTTTGCTGTTTGCTGCATCAGAATCCTGGCCATTGGCTGCAAGTTCCCCATACTTGAACCAACAGCCTGCAGTATTGTCTGTTAATCCTAGAACCCATCAGCAGCATGCCATCTGACATGCCAACCTTGAATTCCTTCACCTCTGCAGCCACAAGGCTGACCTTGGCGTAATTACTAATTAAGTATTTTACTTCTGTAGACACCAGTCTCCGATCTTCATGCAATTTCAGATTCAGCAGCCCCTGAAACTTGATGCATCAAGTTGCATCAGTCTAATTTCTGATCCACCAACTTGGAATCCTCCCGGACCCAAATTTTCCTGCTTCTACAACTATGTGATCTATTTTTTAAAGATATGCATATATAGAGGTCCTTGGTTTTGCTTCACTAGAAAACCCAGCATAAGACATTTGGTGCTGAGATGCAATTCAAGAAAAACTAAATTGTAAAGATGAGCTCTCTAAATTGGTTTTCAAATCTGGTTAGTTTCCAAGGAGCAGATAATTCTGTCTCCATCAGTATAGATGAGAGTATAAAGGGCACTGTTGATCCGTAGCGTGAGTTGGCAATGTTAACATACAAAAATATCACCACAAATAGAAAAAGAATTTGTGAAACATGAAGCACTGGGTAACGATGTGTCTGATACTATTCTGAAATTTTGTCAGAATGTAAAGTACACAGAGACTGGCTTGCTGGTTCTCTTCCTAAAAGACAAAGTGGCAAAGAGAGTGATAGGCAAATAGTTTCAGTGTCACGGTTCAAAAATTGCATTAAAAATGCTGGAGTTTCTACTTGTGCCCTTCCTGAAAGAAGCCTAGAGCTAACACTGTATTGCCAAAAGCCAGACCCAGAATCTTCTCATAGAATGACTGGATTGTAATGCCAGTTGAATTCCTCTTCTCAAATGGTATCTGATAATATTGTAAGGACATTGTTTAAGAGAAACTGGATCCTGAAACTTGGGCTGGAAACATTTGGACACATCAGTAAGAATAGGCAGATTGGGTCCCTAACTTCCATTGAGTCACTTCTGTTAACAGAATCACCTTCCAATCTCAAGAAAGTTCTGTACCTTTTTCTGCTCTTTCATCATCCGTAAAACCATTAGCCTTTCCATAAACACCTGAAGAGATTAACCAACTGTGCATCTGAAATGACACCCGGGGCACTATCAGGATAATTACCTATAAAATATTGCTGAGTGTTCCCAGGATGCACCCTCACCATCCGTGTTGCTTCTAGACTTGTAATTAGACTTAGATTTCAGGGAGACCTAAAAGGTGGGGTGCAAATGTTGACCCAAGAAAAGGCAAGCTACTTTGCTCAGGAACAGCTAGAGTGTTCTAGTATATGTACAACAGAAACCTGCAGAACATGTGCAGGAACAGATGTTCAGAGTGTGACATAATTGAGCAAGAAACATAAAATTGGATCAGTCTTAATCTGTTGATATGGATTCACTTAAGCATGGGTTGTTTAATCAATATTTTGGCTAAGAGGCTAGGAGATGATCTAAGAGTTTATTTGCTTGGTTAATTGAAGCCTGGATTTCATGATGCCTTACAATAAGTGTAGTTGTTGTCTGCCCCCCAGGGAGGAGGTTATATGTAGATCCTTGAAATCAGTTCCCCTTTCCAACCCACCTTCCCTCCACCCTCCCAGTATCGCCACTTTCACCACTGGACCTGAGGGGATCAACCACCTTGGATTCCCGTGTTTCCAGTTCCTATCTGTACCAGTGTACATCTTCTGGTCTAGCCAGATTTGTAAGGTAGAATTAGGATCATGATAGGGAACAGGGGGGAAGGAAGCATTTAGGACTAGAGGAAAGTTGTAGGTTTCATCATTGCTACACTGCACCCTAACCAACAGAAAAGTGGGTGAGGGGAGACGTCGGATGGTGCAAGATATGACAAGATAATAATTTATAAATTATCAAGGGTTCATGAGGGAGGGAGAAGCAGGGAGGGAGGGGTAAAATTCGGAGCTGATGCCAGGGCCTTAAGTGGAGAGCAAATGTTTTGGGAATGATGAGGGCAACGAATGTACAAATGTGTTTTACACAATGGATGTATGGATGGATTGTAATAGTTATATGAGCCCCTAATTAAAGTATTAAAAAAAAACAATAAGTGTGGTTGAGTAAAATTTCTTAATATACTGGTAGTTCTTCTAGCCAGACCTCTGTAACGCTCGTCAAATAATTGAGTAGGACTCCACAAGAGGGCATGTGGAACACTAATGAAGGGGAGTGGCTCTCTTTGAGGCAGGAACAGTGAGAGAAATCTCAAGACTATTGGAAGGGGTGCATGTTCAAGATCTACATCTCTAGTGGAGGAGGCCTAAAAAGAGGCACCAGAGGCCAAAGCAAGGACACCCTGAAATAGAGCAGAGGAGCAGCACTGAGACTATGAAGCGCTGGGCTGGCATCCTGGCGCATGGAGGAAGAGGCCAAGATCATATGGCTGAGAGAGAGGACTTGAGAGAGAATGCGCGCAGGCTGAGGGAGGGGTTGCTGTAGACTAATGACTGGATCCGTGTTGTGTACTAATTCTAATTGGTGGTAACCATATAATCAGTTGACAGATGAAGGGCAAACACATGCTTGGTTTACAGATGGTTACACGTGATATGCTGGTCCTACTCAAACATGGACAGCAACAGCACTATAGCCCTCTCATGGACTTTGAGCAGAACTTTGAGCAATACAGTTAGTTATTCATTTTGGATGTGTGTCAGAGTGGATTCTCTAGGAAGCAAAATCAGTGGTGTTTATATATGTATGTATATAGGAAGAAATTAATAACAAGAAATCGATGACGCAGCTGTAGAAGTTGTTAAGTCCAGTTCAAGTCTGTAGGCCGGATTTAAGTCGGAGGCTTCTCATGAATCATGTAGCTCCAGAAGCTGATGAGCAGGAAGCAGGAGGACAAAGCAGGAGGTCCACAGGCTGTTGGATGAAGAGGCCAATGGATCTGAGGTTGGCCAATGAATCCAATGAATCTAAGGTTGACAGTCTGCTGAGTCTCTTCGGAGCAGGAAGCAACAGAGCAGGAATGTTATGAACTAGAGGCAGGATCCAGATCCCACTGAAGGTGAAGAGGCTAGAATGCTCAGCTCTCCTCTGGTTCTATCTCTTATATGAAAGGCCATTCCCCAAGGAGGAAGCATGTTGCAAAATGATTGATCATTTAGGTTCTAACCCTATCTTCACATAGGAGTATTTCGTTGACATTAACATTAACCATCGCAGCCTGGAAGGAAAAAATATCAGATGTGTAACTGTATATTGTCAATGATTTGGGTAGATTATCAGTGACTTAGAAAGAATAGCGTGCAGTGTAGCAACAATGGAACATGAAGCTTTCCTCTAGTTCTTCAATGCTTTCTCTCCACCACTATCATGACTCCAATTCTACCTTACAAATCTGGCTAGACCAGAGGATGTACACTGGTGCTGATAGGAACTTGAAACACAGGGAGTCCAGGATAGATGAACCCCTCAGGACCAGTGGTGAGAATGGTGATACTGGGATGGTGGAGAGAAGATGGAGTGGAAAGGGGGAATTGATTACAAGGATCTACATATAACCTCCTCTCTGGGGGACAGAAAAGGGTTCATGAGGGAGTGGGGAGCAGGGAGGGAGGGGAGAAAATGAGGAGCTGATACCAAGGGCGCAAGTAGAAAGCAAATGTTTTGAAAATGATGATGGCAACAGATGTACAAATGTGCTTGACACAGTGGATGTATGTATGGATTGTGATAAGCGTTGTACGAGTCCCAAATAAATGATTTTTAAAAAATGAAGGAACACGACTGAACATTTGGTAACAAGGAAGTATGGGTCTAACATTTCATTAAACCTCTCTGAATGGTGAAAATATTTGTGCTTCATGTGAACGCTCATGAAAAAGATATCTCTGCAGAGGGAGTTTTTATCAATCAGGAAGAAAGGATGTTCTGGTCTATTAAAACCAGTTATTTTCTTTCCCCAACCATTCTGTCATTTCCCAATGGTATCATGGGACAGGGATGAAGACTATGCTTGGCCTCAGCAAAATGAGCTTGCACTCAGGAAGGCCAGCCTGAGGAGGGCCACCGCTGAGCAATTTGCAGCAACAAAGACCAACACTAAGTCGGAGATGCAGCACCATTCCTTGGCAATTATTGTAATGCAATTCCGAACCCCCATAGAATTTTCTATGTAATTCAATGTGTAAAATTTGATCACTTCTTTCCCAAAGACAATATTATTATACAGTACAAAATTAACAGTATTGTCTTACTGTCAATTAATACTAAGCACATAATCCTATTTCCTAGATTTCAAAAAGAGTTTTTCTCATTTTGGTTTATCTACATCAGGTTTTCTCAAAGTAGCACATATTCATCACATTCGAACACTATTGCTTAGTCATTTTTATTATGGGACAAATCTCCCCAACTTTGTCGAAGCCATTGGATTATTTCTGAAATAATTAATTTTAACTTCTAAAGCAGTCCTTCTTTAATTGCCTCCCCATTTCCTATACTAAATTGTAATTATCATCACTTGCTTTTTCATTCAGTCAATTTATTTATCTATGAAGATTATCTTCATCTCCTTGCTTTCATTTGAGGAGGAGTTTCTTCAATCGGGAAATATTTCTATACTGTCATTTCTGTGGCATTGTGGAGTGGTTTCCTACATCAATCAGAAAGAAGAGAGAAAAGTTTCTTACGAAAGTTTTTGGTTTTGTTTAGTGTTTTTCACTTAGTTCTGTTTTATTTAAATTTGGGGCATTCAAACCAAAGAATGATGATTAGAAGGTCTTGTTTTAATAATTGTCCACACTGTGGAAAACACCCCTACACCAAAAGTGAAGGAATTTGTTTTTAAGCATTTTTCACGTGTAATTTTTGATGATTAAAATGATTTTTTTCTTTCTCAAAGTTAACCTTTTCTGTAATAATTTTAGAATATATCTCAATGGTTTGGATACTTTTTTGCTTGGTTTTTCCTTTTGTATCTTTTGTTTTGTATTTATTAGCTCTTGAATTGACACAAAAATCCATAGGATCCTACTAAATGCATAAAATTTACATAATTATTAATCCTGCATTTTTCTGAAGTTATTAGCCTTTTGCTAAATATTTTAAATTTTAAAAATATTCAGCTATCTCAACTTCACATGACGTGCCTGGCTTTATTTAATGAAGGCACTGAAGGAAGGTTTTTGAGTGCTGAATTTTGAGTAGGGTTTGAGAGAAAACTATTTTTAATATTCTGAAATAAAAGTGTCTTGTGAAGACTGGAGGGTTTTATTGATTTAAAATTGTAATCAACTGTGGGTTCTTAGGAGAGCTTCCAATTTAATGTCATCTTTCCTTTAGAATTACATTTGGATTCCATGCAGAAAATAAGACTCAGTATAGCAGATTGAACAACTTCATATGGTTACCATAGTTCTGTCACCTTAATCACTGAGTAAGATACCAAAGCGTGCCCCCTATCTCTCTTATAATTGACATATTCATTTAGTGTTGCAAGCACACATGTTTGTTCTGCTAACCCAAGTGGAAGTATGCTACGTTTTGGAAACATATGTACTACAATAGGCAAAATGTAAAGGACACATTTCCCTGGTATTTATACTGTTTTTTAATAAGAACACTTTTACTCAAAGAAGGAAAACTGAGCCTGCTTGTACTCTAAGACACCATATATTTTCCTGATTTCAAGCACAAAAGCCACCAGAGTGTACACCGAGAGTAACTGATATCTTTTTAACCTTCCGTTGATGGAGGTTCTCATTTTATATATTTTTTTATTATACTAATACATGATTTCAATCTATGACCTGTGGGAATAAACCAAAGGAAGACAAACATTGAACTCAAAGTTGACTCTGATGTGGGTCATCAAACGCAATTCAGACCCCAATCTAAGTTTAGTCAACAAAAAGATTGCCACCAATTACTTGGCTCCTTGACTTCTTCATTCTCGCCCTGTGGGCTCTGCACAGCACTGTACTGCGCCTCATCCGCGCTCGCTCCTGCCCTGTGCCTTCTCGCAGGACGCTGAGGCACAGCTCGTGGGTGTGGTGAAGTTACTTGAAAGATGACAATTTTGGAAGATTCAAAATGCAAAACAACCTTAGCAGTTTTTAAAAAATATTGCTCCCTTTTCTTTTTCGATTTACCTACTTAAGTAATGCTTGTTTCTTTACCTGAATTCCCTCTGCACCATCCGTGTCAGCATTTCCAGTGGGGCATTGTGAATTTTCAAGGGACAGATTAAGTCAGACTAACTTGCCCTGAACTGTAACAACAGTAACATTTTGTGAAGATATAGTTCAATGTGTTTGATGGTAATAAATTTAATGAGTCTCTTAATATCTTTCTTTTAAATTTCAAAGAAAAACATCACTATCAGTAGACCACACAATTAACCTAGTATGTTAGAAAAAAGTGACTAATCTATGAAATATTTTTGAAGTTCTTATCTGAGTTATCTGAGCTATATTGGAGGGGGAAATTGTATATGATATAACTCATGTGGCAGTGAGTAGACAGTAATTTAAAAAATACCTTGAAGATTAGATTCCTGTTAACATCCAATTAATGATCCAAGAGTTTCATAAAATAAATATGTTCAATTCACTCTTTATTCACTTAAACTTTTATAATTATATCTGGCTCAAGACTATTGGACTTTCTTGTAGTATCATACTATTAATCCTCCAGCTATGAAGTAATTAGTATGACCCTAGAATTATAAGTGTATTTTAAAGATGCAGGTCCAAGTTGAAAAGTCTCACAAGAAATCAAAATCACTTATAAAGCAAGTGAAATCTTGAAAATGTAATTATCTAAAATCAAGAATGCAAAATTTAACTCCAATAAATTTATACTCATTTTTTGTCAAAAACACAAAGAAAAATCTTATTCAAATGGTTTTTATGGACTTCCCAATATAATTTTTATCCAGTTCAACAAAGAGAATTTATGTGTGGACTCCATTCTTTCATACATAGCCGTCACGAACTGCTCTTCATTTACTCTGGCTTTAGCGAAATATCTTTATGGAAATTCTAAGAGGAAAAAAAATCACTTAGGTTTTGCATTAAACATTTCTCAAGAAATTATTGTTCAACTTTAGGATGGAGATGAAGAATCAAGAGAACACTGTTAAATCTTCTAAAATCTAGGCTATATAATAGTACATCAAATATAAATTAATTTTCATTGTAATACAATACACATTCCAAATGGAATGAAATATCCAACCATTTGCAATGTGCTGAAATTATTCTTCTGAGTCCCAATATAGCTGTGGGTTAAGCAATGACCTGCTAACCACAAGGTCAGGAGTTTGAATCCACCAGCCACTCCACTGGAGAAAGACGTGGTTGTCTGCTATGGTAAAGATTTACAGTCTCAGAAACCCTATACAGCGTCACAATGAGCTGGGGTCAGCTTGGTGGCAGGGCACATGAAAACTCTTGCCATCCAATAGATTTTAACTCATGGCAACACTATAGGGCAGAATAGACCCCCAAGCCCCATTAGGGATTCTAAATTTATTAATCCTTCTGGAAGTCAACTGCCTCATATGTCTTTCTTCCATGGACCAACTGTGGGCTTCAACCACTGGCCTTGAAGTTCAGAGGCAAGCACTTTAAGTACCTATCATCCATTAGAGCACCTTTCCTCTCTATTATTTAGGCTAATTGGGACTAGAAAATTACACCCTTCATTCTCAACATTGTTAGGTCCTAAAGATTAAGTCATTATTCAAAATCAGTGTTATAGGTGAGTCAAGGGCATTGTCCCCTCTATGATGCAAGGTCAACCACTCTAGTCATTCACCATCCATTAGGCACCCCAATATGTCTTGGGATGTGCCCGGTACGGTGTACCACACCTCCACCTAGGAGGGTTAGGGAGGGTAGTGTCAGGGGCAATGTGTTGTCTACTGTCCACAGCCTCCTGCCGCTCACTGTGGGCTGAGACTTCACTCTTCCACCTGCCCTAGCCCTACAAGCTCCCTTCCCTTTCCCCTCCTCCTGCCTACTCCACTGTTCTTCGTGGCACATTCAGGCTTTCGTCTGCTGCCTTTCCTTCCTGCTTGAAATTTCAAATCATCCTGTAGTTGCCCTGCATCTCCATGGCCAAGCAGAGACAATTCATAAGAACTGGAAATGCATAAGAACTGGAAAAGTTGTTGGGGCCCTAGTCAGCAATTGTGTTATCTCTTTGTTGCTAAGTTTATCATTTGGGAGGCCCAAGGAGGATTCCTTTGGTTGAGCCATGGATCATCAGGGCATTTTTTCAGTTTCTACAAATGCAAAATATCAGGTAAGGAAATGGTCAGTAAGTGAGACATACAGATGTACAAAATCTCTCTTCAGTGCCCATTTTTCAATTCACTTTATATTGTGAAGCTCTGGCCTGTAATGCTACTCTCCTACAAATATTCTTAGCCTCACTTCCTGAATTAGTGTAGCATTTATAGCATCTGGGAGGTACTATACACCTATATCATAGGGAGCCTGGTGGTGCTGTCTGGTAAATATTGGACTGGGAATCGCAGTGCTGATGGCTCAAACCAATTAGCACACTGTACAAGAGAGATGTGACTCTGCTCTGGTAAAGTTTTACAAAGCCCACAAAACCCTATATACCTGTGTGGTAGTCACCTAATCTGGTGTCAATTTAAGGATTAGGAGTGTAGGGGTGGAGTCTGGGCTGTCAGTCTGGAGATAGCGAATCAGACTTCTGTGTGGGCATGGCCTTCTCCTGAGAACTCTGGGAAATCTGGTACTTCTTCCTGGGAGGCAGAAGACACCTCTCTCTCTCTCTGCTACTTCCTGGGAGACATTGCAGAAGATAAACCACATGGATGCAGCCAAACCTCTGAAGCCGGAGAAGCCATAGAGAGACCCCAGCCAGCACTGAGATGCTTACAACACCACTGGACATAAAGATTTTCTACCCACTGGCTTGTGATGGTCCTGCATTTGGCTTCATTGCATATGCTTCGTGAGTCTGAAGAGGACTTTATGGATTGGTATCGGACATATGGGTTAATATAGGATTTATGGACTTGATCTGGACTGGGCTGGGCTGTCTCCTTGATGTTCAATTACTCTTGTATATAAATATTTTTCTTATACAGATATGTGTGTCCATGGATTTGTTTCTCTAGTCTCCCCAGACTACCACAAACAGTAAGTCACATGCAACTCCAAAGCAGTAGGTCATGGATGGGAAGGCTCCGTCTTTCCCGACCACAGGACTTTTGGACTGGCCCCTTTCCTGGAATATTTTATTTTCTCTTATGAGAATTGATTTCTTTCCCATCTTACAAGTTTCCGGTTTAAATCCTTTCTTCTTTGGGAAAACTCCCTGACTATTTTCACCTGCTGACTTCTCAGACTGTGTAAAATCAATAAATAAGTAACTAGAAGCAGCAGTTGTAAAGTTGTTGCCGAGTAGAACTGTGCCCCATAGGGATTCCCAGGCTGTGATCCATGGGAAACGAGTGTCACGTTTTCCTTCTGAACTGCCTCTTGGTGAGTTTGAGCTGCCAGTCCTTGCACAAGGAGTTCAATGCCTACTCTTTGTGTCATCTAGGGACTCTCTATATTATACCAAAAGTAATTTATTTTGGTAGTTAAAAAAATCTGTCATGAGACAATTTCATTTTTATGTTTAGCTTTTATGCTAGTGTTATACTTGCATCTTCACAAATGTTTCCATGGAGCCAGTGAATTTAGATTCTAGGCACTCTTTTTGTGGTCTGATGTTACTGTGTTTATGTGTCAAGAGCTGTAGGTTTTCCTAAGTCATACATGTTCACACAAGGAGGTCACCACATCTCCTCTCCTGCAGAACCAAGGGGGCCTTCGAGTTTAAAACTGCTGGGTAATCGTTGAGGGAAGCGCTTAACCATTGAGTCACCATGGCTTCTAATTTTCATTTGCCCAACTAAGTCCACAAAGTTTTTCATGGAGACACACAGAAATGAGCGAGCACAGAAAGTGAATGAAGGGGTGGCCTTTAGAACACTCTTGAATGAGTGAAGGCCCTGTAGCTCCACGCAGCTGTTTCATTAAGGCAGTTCCGGATCGGAATGTTTTAGGTCAAGAGGCAAAAGGTTCCTCTATCGATGTCAGGTACACAGCACTCCTAGGCTCCGTGACTACCATAGCCTGGGTAAATGATAACTAGATGTGTTTTGGATGTATTAACACGAGTCAAAAATCCTAACGTCTGGGCAGCAAACACATTTCTTTTTCTAAATTGGAAAACTAATGTGTTTTATAATGGAATGATAGGTGTTAAAAGAAATAAATGGAGTAGTTGCAAGTGGCTATCTGAGGTAAGTTGGGTTCAACATGCACTCTAATTAGCAAGGACCTTCTTCCTTCACTTTGGTGTTTCCATGGCTTCACGGCTCAGGGTCCGGCCTGCATCCCTTATTGTGCTC
This sequence comes from Tenrec ecaudatus, assembly GCF_050624435.1. Taxonomy (NCBI): domain Eukaryota; kingdom Metazoa; phylum Chordata; class Mammalia; order Afrosoricida; family Tenrecidae; genus Tenrec; species Tenrec ecaudatus. Next base: position 97,241,921 of record NC_134536.1, read on the forward strand.
AAAGCCCAGGCCTGCTTTCTTCTCTGTTTTTTTTTTGGTGTTAGAAATAAACACAAATAGATACTTTTATAACTGAATGTGAGAGGAAAAGGAGTTATTGAGAAATAACTTAATATTAAGAGATGAAAGTTTTCCAGTGTGGGGTACTTTATTTCTTTTTATTAGTTTAATTGTTGTTTGCTGGTCTTCAATTAGACTGTTACACACACACACACACACACACACACACTCATATATACAATAACGGAAATAAAGAGACATCATTTAAAAAAGCACTTGTGATTTAAAAGCATGTTCTTTGGCATTTTTATTATTTATAATAAGAGGAGAGCAGATATGTAATCAGCAAAATTAGGTAGTCGTGTGACAGAACAGTGGTGAAGCCTACAGTTTCCCTTCACCGTATAAACTGAGTTGGTCTCTGGAAACCTTCCTTTCCGTGGCCAGGTCTCCACATAGACTTTGGACCCTCTTTGGACTCTCAAGCTACTTTGTCCTTGAGATCCTTGCCTGGGAAAGTTTCCACTATATTTTCATTTCCTTTCTCTACACACTTTTGGGAGCACTGCTGTATGTATTTCTAATGTTCAAACCATCACAGGTCAAGTAAGTTAAAAGAGTTGAGAGAGTAAACCGTAGCCATGACTTCCTGAAATAAGAAGTTCTGAATCAACAGAGCAGGATACATTTTTGGATTAGGAGAGTATAGATTAAAAACATGTATTAAATTATCTTTTGATATATTTACTCAACTCTGCTTATGAGCAAATGTTGTGTTTGCTGGTGCTGGGAATCAGGTGCTGTGTTGCTATTCAAAAGCCTGAGGATTCAAACACACGAGCTCTTCCAGAGCTGTCCCCTCCCATAAAGATTTAAGGAAACAGACAGACATCGGGCCTCTACTCAAGTACTCCCTCAATGCAAGAATACTTTGTTCTCTGTGATCAATGACAGCTGTAGACAAGTTTCCTCAGTAATCCACATGCTCTAGTCTTGTCCAAGTACCTAAAAAAGTAAAGGTTCAAACAAAATAGTGGCTTCCAAGAGGATTTGCTAGACCAATTAAATTCAAGGCAGAGACATCATCTCAAAAAGTTATAGCAACTCTCCCTGGGGGATTCACAGGTTTTCTCGAGGACATGCAACAATAACAGGATATTATTATGAAGTTGTTTGTTTTTAATAAAAAGCTATATTGTTGAGAAAAAAATGCCAGGAAAGTTGCTTCAAGATTCCCGCACCCTCCCTGCCCCACGCTCCCCCTCCCCCAATTCACAATAGGCCTGCTCATTCTTCCAGACTAGCAGGAGCTGTCCTGTGAGAACGTCATTGGCAAATCTTACCCTTATCCATCCTAGTGCCCGGGGTTTGTCCATTCCAGTTTCGCTTCTTCTCTAAAGCCAACATTTAAAAATAGCACCATTTGCAGATGTCACCGTGGTCATCTTGGTGTGGTGTAGGTAGGATAGTGTAGAATTCTTCAAGGAAGGGTCAGAACGTTAGAAACCCCAACTTCAGAAGTGCATCGAGGTTATGTTGAGAAACAATAGTGTTATATCTTAGTTTAATGATTTTTCTATGATTCTATAGCAATAGTTTTTGGCTTACCTTTACATGGTGATGAGTTCCTTTCTGCAGTTTTTCTTACCTAAGAGCAAGGTACAATATATGCCTAAGTACTCGATAAAAAGTATAGAAGTCATCGGAGTCATTCTCAAGCGCTGTCTAATCGACTCTGAAAAGGGTTTTCTGGGTTCTCTTCTTTCCACTACTGTCCTCCCCATCCACCTGCATCTCTTCCTTAGACAACCACAGAAGTACTTCAGGAGTCCTCTCACTTTATCCCCTCTTGCTGTACTATACATCTTTCCACACAGAGCAGCCGCAGTGCTTTCAAAAAAGCATAAATCATACAGCACCACATTGTTTCTTGAAAATTTTAATTAATTGACCTCTGGTTTAATTTCAAATTAAGGTTGAATTTTCACAATTCTACCAATTTTAACCCAATGTGACCATGGAACAGCCAATTCTCAAGTTTTGGTACATTTATAAACTTATTTATATCCACCAGACTTCTTTCTATTTATCGAAACCATGAGTCTGCCCTAGGCTTCTTTCCATTTGCCTTGGGATTGTAGTGCATATGTACCTGAATTTTGTTTTGTTTTTTTGTTCGTTTGTTCTGTTGCATAGTTGACTTCTTCTCCCACTTCAGTGCTCCCAGCTTGCAGGCCTCCTTTACAGAAAGCTTTCCGGGAACCACGGTCTCTGGGCACCACATTCCTTCCCGGCTATCTATAGCTGACCATGCCCATTCATGTATAATAATGACACGTTTTGCAATGATTTGTATAGTCTTTTGTTTTCTGACTCAATCTTAGACTATTCATTCTAGGAAGTGTCTGCTTACCATTAGTATCATACCCATTAGCCACCCTCCTGTAAATGGCAATCGATTTAGGAGGATCTGTATTTGAGAAGTCGGTCGGGGAGCTAGGCATCACCATCCCTATTAAAATCCCTGTTGTTTGTTACCATCAGACTGGCTCTTACGTGAGTGAAAGCCTTAGTGTAACCAAGCAGAACGCTTGCCCAGCTCCTCACCGTCCTGACAATTGTACGAATGTTTCAGCCCATTGTTGTACCTGTTGTGTCACTCCATATCAGAGAGTATTTCCCCTGTTTTTGCTGATTTCTCCTGCACAGACATGTTATAAAGCTTCTTTAACCTGAGAAATACCCAAAAGGCTCTCCGACCAGACTCCTGGCTGAAGGCACAAACCTGTGCTCCCATGGGCCAGGAAGCCCATGGTGGTCTCTTTTCCTCAGGCACTCTGTTGCTGCCATGGCTCTGGCTTTGCTGTCTCTGCTGCTATAGCTTCCTCACAGGGAATCTGGACGATTGTCGCGCCTTTCTGCTGGTAATGGAATTGCCGGTTCCACTTTCTGGAATGGATCTGTTTATACCCAGTAGAATGGCAGACTGGCCAGTTCCCTCCGGCTAATCATGTACACCGTATTTTGAATGCTCCCAGGAAGCATTTGGAGAAAGTTCCAAAGGTATGAATACAAGAGTCATACCAAGTAATTTTAGTTCACTGAAATTTGGTTGTTTTTTTTAAAAATAAGCAATGAGGAATTTCATTTTCTTTAATTCCCACTACACATGATTTGTTCATTAACACTATAAACTTTCTACAGCCTTATTATCTATTCAATTTCTGCATTCTCCATTAATTTTTATCACTTTTACACCCTGCTACACTAACACTAAACAGTAAACTAAAGTGTTTTGAACTAATTACAAAATACCTTCTGATTTATTTTTATGTATCCCTCCTATAAACCTTGTGGTGTTTCTGCATGTGGATTTATTTTTGGTAGTCAGACTAGGCTGCATGCAGTTATCCATAAAAAATTCATAAGTTTCTCAAGTTCACTTCAAAAGCACTATGTGATCTGTCAAAACACATTATGAAATGTCGAAATGCCATTCCACTATGGCCTTATTTGGTGCTGTGGTGCTTCCTAACTTCATTCTACTGGGGAAGAGAGGTGAAAAGACGCAGTGCTACAAAATAGCAAACAGCAGCACAGTGATGCTTCACAGGACATCCATAAACCTCTGAAGGCTGAATAATTTATTTATAAATCATGTAAATGAAAATTCAGACGTTGGGGGAAAATGCATGTTTATAAAAATGGAAATAACCAACATTATTGTATTAGAAATTAACTGCTATGTCCTTTAAATTGTTCAAGATAAAGCTCACCAGAGCTAAGATCTTTCTATCTTTGAGTCCCCTGTTGCCAGCCCTCACTCTTAATGGTCCAGATTTGAAGTGCTGAGAATCAACACAGTTTCTCTGGATAGCTACGTGTGATATTAATGAAGGCATCTACCTTTAATATGCACTTTCAGAGGCATACTAAATTTGAAATAAGGAGTGCAGTAGTATCAGTTTAAAAGAGCGGGGTAAGGAAGAACAGACTCATCTTTCCTCAAGCTATACTCACTACATTTAGTATTGACCACTTGTTTGTTTTACAGTTTATGATGCTTCATCATGTGATCATCAAGTTCACTTACCAAAGAAGCAAGATCAGTGCTTTTTTACGCCAAAAGGGAAGGGTTACATTATTAGGGTTCTTGGTCTTAGAGAATTCCAGCAACCCAATTGCAATCTTTTATCACCTATTAGAAACTTTTTATCCTAAAGACTATAGACTGAACACCTCTGTGCAAGTTCATCATTATAAGAGAAAAATAGAACCTCGGGGGACACTGCCATCAAGTCATGACTGATTCACAGCCACCCTATTGGTCAGCGTAGAATTGCCCTAGTGAGTTTCACACACTGGAACTCTCTACCTGAGTAGAAGGTCTTGCTCTTGAGGAATGGCTAGTGGTTTTGAACTGTGAACCTTGCAGATCACAAATACATAACCACTAAGCCACCAGGACTCCTAGTAGTAACCACAATCACATTTGTGAAAGCCCATGAATGTTATTATATGAAAGCCCCCCCCCCCATTTATTTTATACAGACTTTTGACAAAATAATTTTATTGTGGGTAAGACACTGTTTTGAGAATTAGGGTATTATAGTTGCAAACCCACATAAGCATGGTTCCTGTAGTCGTAGACCTTACATTTTAGAACAAGAACATAATGGGGAGGAACGTATGGAAACCATTATCCTGGACTAAGGACATTAGGGTAGGGTGATCAACACAAAACCATGTGTGTGCAGCTTGAAATCATAATCATCAACAAATGGTTTAAATTATATGACATCTCTTGGCTTGTGAATAAAAATAAAATAAATGAGTCTTAGAATATTTAATATTAGAAAAGGCATTTAATACCAAAGACCATATTGCCAGTCTGGCTGATAAACAGAAGTGGGATTAATTAAAGGGCGGAGAGATAAATGGCTTGGTGAACCTCACCTTTCTTGTCTCTTGCTCTTTAATCATTGGACCAATGTGCAGCTGCCTTGCTTGTTCTGTGCCTCAATTTACAGGGCACACTACCTGTGGGACACCTACCTTGTAGACTGTGTTGCTGTAAGTTGAGGTTCCTTTAAAACCACACGATTGGAATTTACATCTCTGGAGCTGGGGACTGACAGTTATTGCTATTTGCTGCCTGTGCTGGGATAGCCTAGCTCTCTACAAAGGACTACCTGGCGGCTCTCAAAACTTGAAGGACTGCTAGTGTCTCACAACTCTCTCAAGGGAGTGAGTTGCACTGAGCCATTTGTACTGTTTTATAATTTAACTTCATTTCTTGTATTATATATCTATCTATATATAATTTAACAGTTCATTGCTTGTGATAAATATATACATATATAAAATGATCAGCAACCTAGTTTTATCTCTATAGAGAACACTGTTGAACACACCATACTAAATAACTAAGTTAGTGGGTACATATCAAGAAAAGGGCCTGCACATTTGTAGAGACTGGTAATTCTCAAGACCACAAGTCAGACATCAGTCTGGCAGTTCTCTTGACTCATGTAGCTGGATGGATCCAAGATGGCAGGTCAGCCAGCAGGCTTCAGGATGCAAAGGAAATGAATCCGAGGTTAGCAAGTAAAATGGCAAGCTGCTGACCATTTCACAGATTGCTAGGTCTGTCGGTAGTCATCTGGCTTCGGAAGCCCATGGATGCAAGGTCAGCAGGTAAGAGGTCGGCTGCTGACTGACTCCCAGGCTCAGAAAATGATGCAGAAGGCCTCTAGTTTTAGTCCAAAGAACCAGAGGTCAGGTGACAACCATGTAGGCTCTAGACCTAGCAAGCAAGGTTTCCCACAGGCTTCACTTGCATTAAACAGGCCACACCTCAGAGGAGACCTCGTCACGAGGGAGGGGAGGGTGAGAGTTAGGGGTGTGTTACTATCTTTTAACGGCAATATCAATGAGTTGACGTAAAATCAGTACGTTGACACAAACCTTCACTACTACAGTGCCACATTTCTTTTTAACACTTTAAAAGGTCTTTGAAGCACATTTTCCCAACGGAATAAATTGTTTGTTTTTGTGTAACCTTTTCTGTTGTGGATTGAGTGGAGGTTTACAGAGAAGGTGCTCAGCTTTTCAGTGAACATTGCAAACACATAGTGTTTTCTCTAACTGACAGCAATGTCCACAGTGGTCCTCACTAATTCCACTCCTTCCCAGTGTCTCCTGCTTCCATTTCTTTCTCTCCTAACTCTTTGGAAGTTGCCTTGTATAAACACTGCTCTTTCATCTCAAATGGTTGATTTTTCTAAGGGTTGAATACATCCCTGGTTTCACTTATAGACCTTTCTTTTTTTATTTTGCTTTTTGTAGAAAATTGAGCCATGGGTATGAGTTAATTTTTCAACCTGAAATATGACTAAGGACCATAGTCTCAGACGTTCTACCAATCTCTGTCCAGCAACTGAGCCTGATAGTCTTTAGGATTTTGAGTTTGTCGCCACCTAATTTTCCCATGCTATCCTGACCTTCTAAGGTGATCCTTTTCAGAGCAGTTGACAAACACCACCTAGTTCTGGTCTCAGAGATGTGGAGGCTGCTGTTGGGGTGGTCCATGAGTCACTGTTCTCACTTGGAAGGCAATAGTGACTAAAGCCACATTGGATTTTAAATCATTTTTTACTCTATTGCAAGTCTTTGCTTTACATTTGCATTAGGTACCTACCACCTCCTCACTCCCACAGAATGCATCTGTCACAGATCATTCTGTATTGTCTTTATCTGTTCAATTGTCTGTATCTCCTACTTGGCTGAGATTTCAGGAAAGAAATCCAATATGTTTTTTTCTCTCACTATTTTTGTAGCATCTAGTATGTGTGGTTATAGTTAGTTACTCAACAAATATTTACGTGGTGGGAAAAAATGATGATAACATTTACAACGACAAGCTTTGGGCTACATATATATGTACATATATTAGACAGATGATAGATAAAAGATAGATGATAGATGGATGGATGGATAGATAAATAGGATGAAAGACGCCTTCTTGGTGGCACAGTCAGTAAGCACTTGACTGGTAACTGATGCAATCCACCGGCTGCTCTGGGGGAGAAGATGTAGCTGTGTGCTTCTGTAAAGATTATAGTTTTGAAACTCTACTGCAAGTCCCATAGTGTCACTGCATGATGTGATATAGATTTGGCATAGAAGATACTACAAGGTAGACTGACACAGTGGCCTCAGAATTACCAATAATCACGAAGCTGGCAAAGAACCTCACAGCATTTTTTTCCATTGTATGTCTTTTCAAAAGGTCACCAGGAGCCAAAACCAATCTGATGGCAACCACGAGCAGCAGCAACAACAAAAATACTATAAGAAACATTAGGAAGAATCCCTGTCTATATTTCTCCCTAAAGTTGAGGGCTTTGGGGACAGAGAACTGGTGCTGGATATTGGACTTGCTTTCACTTTTAGTATCGCCCCTTTCAACACCACAGCTGTGACCGAAGAGTCGGACAGCCCGTCTAATGGAGCTGTTGAAGAGACTATATGTTTTCCAGAGGCAAGCCTTAATAGTTTTTTGTGTCTCCTTCCAAGCAGTGTATAATATAAAGCCCCATTCCTGGCAGCTTCAGATAGTTTTTCAATTTAGAAAAATAACCCAGGAGGAACATCAATGCTTTGAGTCTCCAAAGTTGCTGGATATTACTGGCAGAAGTACACGGGAATTCCAAGGGCATAGCCGATTATCAGAAGCTTTTCTTGAACAATGTGAACCTTCCCTTCCATGAAGGTGATTTAAACAGCATCCTCTGGGTGTGGAAGGATTAGGATTTAAGAACTGTAAATGAAATTCATTTGAGAATGAATAAAGATCAGAAGCCAAAGACAGCTTTCCTGTTTATTTGTGCTGCTGATATATCTTCTTGGAATTATCGCATTTTATATAATACAGGGGAACAGTTGGAAAACTGATCATTGATAAGATTAGAAAAGTGATAAGATTAGAAAAATCTTTTCCAGGATAATCACTACGTAATTCACCTTTACTGTGCCCTTCCTTCGCCCTTTTCTGCTATTTCTAGTTGTCCTCTCTTCTGATCTCTCATTCTCTTCCATGCTGTGTGTAAGCAGCAAATAAGTGGTTTCAGTGGATTGTGAGAAAGGTGCTACATGAAAATTTACATTCAATGTCCACTCCATCACTTTCTAGCTGCTTAATGCTAATTAGGTTTATTTTTCTCTGTTAGAATAACAGCTAATTAACTTAATATGTGGAAAACAGTAACAATAATCAATAAATGTTAAAGTCAATAGCACCTTATTCATAATCCAAAATTCTTTGAAACTATATATGTTCTTTTCTCTCTAAGTAGTTCATTTTGTGGCAAAACCTGACCTGACCTGAATTAATTTGACAGCAGAGGCTTACTTGAACTGATGTGAAACTATTTCTAGTCTATATTTATTCTACTTAGACTGAATATTAATTCATCTTCAGACAAAAATTAATTTGTTTGAATACAGTGTGCTACACCAAATCACATTGATTATTTTAAGAGATGTGTGCCTTTTGCATTTCTTAAATTATATATATGTTTATAGATAGATAAATTCAGAAGCACATCTGGTCCCAAGAGTTTAAGACTCCTTTGACCTGCATCCTACTTATTTCAATACAAACCTCCAAACCCATAGTTAGCTTCACATACAACACCTTTGTGTAACCTGCGCCACGCCCTTATGTCTCCAGTGAAATCAAGACCTACTGTGTACAACTTTGTGGAAACTTTCTTTCCTGTTCTAAATAATTAGTCTTTCCCAATTTTTATCCTCTCAAAGCTCTGTACCCTACACATTTTTGTTGGTCAATATTGTTAATTATTTTCTGAGGAAATTATGCCAATAAAAACTTGCCCAATGTATATTTTCTGTTAATTCTATTTACCTGATAAAAGGAAATCTGTACTCTTCAAAATCTACTTTAAACCAGCAATGAAAGGCTAAACATTTCAAAGACAAAATTAGATATGCAAATACTAAATTTGCAGTTTTCTTTGTGCTTTCAAAAGAGAACATATGTAATTGGTATACAATTGCTATAGAATCTGTTTTGACACATTGATTTCATGACAAACATATGAAAACAACAATAACAAAGAAACAGCAGGCTACCTACAGGCAAAGAAAAATATCTCTTCCTATTGACTGATGAACAGCCACAGATGTTCTGTAATATACTACTGGAGACAGCCATATGAGAATAAATCTAACAAAATAGTAGAAGATGTTTTCGAGCTATCTGGGTCTAAAAGAGTTACATACTATAATCTTTAAAATTACTTATCAATGTACCATATTTTAATAATGTGTTTTTATTGTCCTTGACAACTCTTTCTTCTTAGCACAGATGTAGTAGGTTTAGCATTGGACTGCTAGAGCAGTCAGCTGTTCAAACCCACCAGCTTCTGCACAGGAGAAAGATGAGGCTTTTGTCCTCCCACAAAGTTTCATAGTCCCAGAAACCCAAGGAAGAATTTTTATTCTGCCCTATATATTTGATATGAGTCAAATTCCACTTAATGGCAGGGAGTTATTTTGGTTTTTAACTATTACAATAAATTAGAAAATACTCATAATTAAGAGTGAAAAATGAAAATTGTTAGCAATCTCCTTCCTCACAGATATTAGTTTAATATTAACAATACTATTTACTTATTCATAAACATAAGGGGCACTGGTGGCATAGTAGATACATGTTGGGTTGCTGACCAGAAGGTCAGCAGTTCAAAACCAATAATGGCTCTGAAAGAGAAAGATGAGGCTTTCTGCTTCTGTAATGAGTTAAAGTCATGGAGACCCGCAGGGTAAGTTCTGTGTCCTGCAGGGTTGCTAGGAGTTGGCATCGACTCCATGGCAGTGAGAGTTTGAGATACACAAACATAAATGATGTCATGCACACGTGTATATTTGTTTGTGTGTGGCCTTGGTGGCCTTGTCACGTAAGCATTAGACTTCTAGCAGCAGAATGCGCTACGCAAGTCCACCAGCTGGTGGGAGCAAGGTGGCACTTTGCTCTCTGCTTCCATAAAGATGGACACAGCCTGGGAAACCCGATAGAGGCTCATTGTGCATTGATAGGAGTGGGTTTGGTTTCTGGCTAGGTGTGAACATATACACTAATATCAACTCTGTTTTAATTATAACAGACTTGGTTTGTATTATACTATGAGAAGCAACTATGTATCCTTTGCAATCACTAACTATAATTACTTATGAGCTACAGAAGGAAAAAATAAGTCCCAAACATATAGTTGCTTAATTAAAAATCACAATTGGCAGTTAAGAACATAGGTGATTATAACATAGAAAAATAATAGCTGTAGGGTAATTAGGGAAAGATTCTGAGTAAAAATTAATTAAAGAACAGTGTCTGGAATCCTGAAAAAAATATAGTCAGACAAGAGGATGCGGTGGTTTGAGTCCACCCAACTAGAAAATGCCTGTATTCCATTGTCTGGAAAAAATTAATTTTGGTAAAAGAGTAACATCAGAGAACTCTCTGCAGAAAGACTTAAGTCATTTGATTAAACTGTGCGGTTGAACTTAAAGGAGGTATTGGTGGATCTGAGATAGATGCTTCATTTTCCACAAGGGAGGCTCAGTTCAGTTCCCAGCCAATGCATCTCATCTACTGCCACCAGTAGTCCGTTAGTGAAGGCTTGCATGCTACTACTAGGAGTCTGAACAGGTTTTATCAGAACTTTCAGAATGAGACAATAGGAAGAGAGACAAACCATCTACTTTTAAAAAAAAAGTTATTTTATTGGGGGCTCATCCAACTCATACACAATCCATTGTGTCAAGTACATTTGTACATTTGTTTCCATTATTGTTCTCAAAACATTTGCTTTCTACTTGAGCCCTTGATATCAGCTCCTCATTTTTCTCCCCCCCCCTGCTTCCCCTTCCTCATGAACCCTTGATAATTTATAAAGTATTATTGTCATATCTTACACTGTCTGACATCTCCCTTCATCCACTTGTCCATCTCCCAGGGAGGAGATTATATTTAGATCCTTGTAATCAGTTCCCCTTTTCTACCCCAACTTCCCTCCACCCTCCCGATATCGCCACTTCTCACCACTGGTCTTGAAGGGATCATCTGTCCTGGGGTGTTTCCAGTTCCTATCAGTATCAGTGTACATCATCTGGTCCAGCCAGATTTGTAAGGTAGAATTGGGATCATGATAGTGGAGGGGTGGGGGAGCATTTAAGAACTAGAGGGAAGTTGTATGTTTCATCGTTGCTACCCTGTGTCATGACTGGCTCATCTCCTCCCCATGACCCTTCTGTACATGGGGATGTCCAGTTGCCTACAGATGGGCTTTGGGTCTCCATTCTGCACTCCCCCTAAATTACAATGATGTGATTTTTTTGTTCTTTGATGCCGGATACCTGATCCCCTCGACACCTCAACTTTTAAAATGTCAAACTGTATAAACCCTATTGTCACAATGATCTGATCCAGGGGTCATCAAGCTTTTTAAACGGGGCCAGCTCACTGTCCTTCAGACCCATTGGAGGGCCGGACTATAGTGGGTTTTTTTAAATTGAACAAATTCCTATGCACATTGCACATATCTTATTCTGACATTAAAAAAACCAAACGGGGCAAAAACACCTACAGGCCGGATAAATGTCCTTGGCGGGCCGCATGTGGCCTGAGGGCTGTAGTTTGAGGACACCTGGATCTCTCAAATAGTCACAAAGATGTTTGTAGTACTGCACAGAATTTCATTCAGTAGTACATGAATTCGATGCTGAAAGCTAACAACTCACTCTTAGCACTATTGATCATTATTTTGCATTATATATATTCTCATTGTACTTGGCTGTCCTGTGCATAATTAGAATTTAGGCAGCATCCCCAGTCTATCTCATCAAGACTTCCCCCAAGCAGGATAACCAAAAGTATCTACAGATATTGTAAAATATCCTCTGACAGTTAAAGAATAATTGAGAACAATTAGTTTCTATAATTAAACTTGACTCTGTCAATTAGGTAAAGATAGCGTCTTCCTTCCCTTATGGGCATTAAGAGGTAGTGTCCTGGTTAACAACAGATAACCATCTTGTTGCACAAGAAGAGCCAACCTTAAGATAACAAGCACTGGTGGGTTTTAGATCAGCAATTTTTTTAAAAGAAATTAATCTGGATCTGTGACACAACATTGGTTATTGAACCAACAACCTTGAATTTTGCATTGTATCATTTTATGTAATAAAAATGCATCAAAATGTACTAGATGTAACAAAGTGGTGGGAGGTTATGAAGATAAGTCAAATATCAAAATGTAGGAGAATATAGTGGCTTTGGAAGAGTTCCAGTGGTAAAAATTTTGAGGGGGATCCAATATATATATGAGTTGACTTTGAACCTCAGTTTAGTCATTGCCCCATTTATTTTTTTGCTGATCATCAATAAGTTTATTTTTTATTTTAATAAATCATTTTATTGGGGGCTCTTATAGCTCTTATAACAATCCATACATCAATTGTATCAAGCAAATTTGTACATATGTTGCTGTCATCATTTCCAAAACATTTTCTTTTTATTTGAGCTCCTCTTCCTACCCCCTCTACCCCCATGAACCCTTGATAATTTATAAATTATTTTTATTTTCATATTTTATACTATCTGCGGTCTCCCTTCATCCATGTTTCTGTTGTTCATCCCACTGTTGGGGGGCGGGGGTTGTTGTATGTTGATCATTGTGATCGGTTCCCCTTTTCTCCCTTTTTCCCCCTACCTTCCCCGTGGTGTCACTACGCTCCTTATAGGTACTGAGAGGTTATCTGTCCTGGATTCTGGGTTGAGAGCACTTATCCATAACAGTGTACATGCTGTGGTCTAGCCAGATTTTTAAGATAGAACTGGGGTCATGATGGGGGAGGAAGCATTAAAGAACTAGAGGAATATTGTGTATTTCATCAGTGCTAGACTGCACCCTGACTGGCTCATCCCTTCCTTGTGACCCTTCTGTGAGGGATGTCCAATTATCTACAGATGGGCTTTGGAACTCCATTCTGACCTTCTCATTCACAATGAAATGGTGATTTGTTTGGGGTCTTCTAATGATCTGATATAATGATCTAATACCTGATCCCGTTCATACCTCATGTGGGCTTGGTTGCTTCCCTCCTAGATGGCTGCTAGAATAACTTCAAGCTTTTAAGACCCTAGACACTCTATCTTCTAATAGCCAGGCACCATCGCTTTCTTCACCACATTTACTTATGCACCCATTTTGTTGTCAGTGATCGTGTCCAGAAGGTGAGCATTACAGAATGCCAGGTTATTTAGAACAAAGAGTTCTTGCATTGAGGGAGGACTTGAGTACAGGCCCAGTCTATCTGCTACCTTAATACTTAACCTATAAATACTTAACCTAAAAATATAATGATACGGTAAAGTCCGTATCATTATATATTAATATATTTACATATGTACATGCCTATGTTTATACCTCTAAAACTGTCCTCTGCCTCTTATTTCTTTCCTCTATTACCCCATTCTTTTGCTCCATTTTGCTGCAAAACATCTCACATAATTTCATATTCCAGATAAACAGGAAACATATTATCTTGACAGATGACTAAAATTACATTATTAATCAAATGACCATGTGGTCAATAAGTAATGTTTAAATAGGTGGTGTTCTGCTTGATTTAAGACTCATAACTTCCACCCCCACATTCTTTTCAAAATAAAATGCAGATTGATTATAAACCTAAAATTGGAAAACATGACTTTCAGACTTTCAGAAAAGGGGAGATGCATAAAAAAACTTTCCCTTGTATTGTGATAGAAAAGACATTTTAGAGAAGATACAAAAAGAATATCTCATTAGAAACCTCCCCACTGAAACATGTGACTATATCAAAATCAAAACTGAAGACTGTGTCTTATACAAGATTCCAAAATTTAAGTATAAAATTGATACATAATTTTGGAAAAGCAAAGAAAAAATGGTTTAATAAATATAACAGTATGCTATTGTTTTTGCAATCCAGTCAGTTCTGACTCCTAGTAGCCCGATGTACAACAGAATGAAACACTACCCAGTCTTTCCTCATCCTTTTGTGCTTGTACCCATTGCTGTAACCACTTTTTCAATCAAACTTCTCCAGACTCTTCCTCTTTTTTTGCCCTTCTACTTTTCCAGGCTTGATGACCTTTCCCAGGAACTTGTCTCTCCTGATAACATGGCCAAAGGATGTGAAACGAAGTCTTGTCAACCTTGCTCCTATGGAACCTTCCTCCTCTGCTTTTTCTTCTTTCAAGACTGATCTCTTTATTCTTTTGGCAGCCCAGAGATCTTTCAACATTGTTAGTCAATACCATAATTGAAACACATGAGTTCTTCAGCATTCCTTATTCAGTATCCGACTTTCAAATGTAAATGATTCCATTGAAAACACCCTGGCGTGTTCAGGAACACCTTCCCTCTCAACAGCACATCCTTGCTCTTCACCATTTAAAAAGGCCCCGTGGGCAGCAGACTTACCCAGGGCAATGCATCCCTTGACCTCTTCCCTGATGATCCACGAGCATTGGTTATGAATCACAAAAGATGCACTCTTCGATGACGTCAGTCTCTTCTTTGTTTATCCATGATGTTATCGATTAGTCCAGTTGTGAGAATTTGGATGTTCTCTACATTGCGTAGTAATCCATACTGAAGGCTGCAATCTCTGATCTTTCCCGAGTGATCCAAGTGTTGCTCACTTCCAGTCAGCAAGTCTGTGCCGTCTGCGTCTGCAAGGTGGTTAACAAGACTTCGAAGGATCCCGACGCCAAGTCCTTCATGCAGTCCGCTTTGACATGCTGTGATTATTTGCTCAGCATGTTGCTGTTGCTCGTTGCCGTTGATAGGGTTCTTACCTAGAGCAGTCCTATACAGTACAGAGCGAAATACCTGTTGTTAGGTGTGAACACAGTGTCTCAGTCACTGTGTCGATCCATCTGGGCAAGGGTCTTTCTACTTACTGCTGTCTCTCTAATTTACTAAACAAGGCATCCTCTCTCCTGATAACATGCCCAAAGTATGTGAAATACAGTCTAGCCATCTGTCTTCTAGGGAGCATATTGGTGGTCCTTCTTCCAAGACAGATTTCTTTATGCATTTGGCAACCCATGATACTTTCAATATTTTTCACCTGCACCATAATTCAAAGACACCAGCTCCTTTGGCGCTTTTCTTATTCAATGTCCCATTTGTACATGCATCTGAAGCAATTGAAATTACCATGACCCGGGTCAGGCATACTTTATTCCTCAATGAGCTGTCCTTGATCTTTAATAGTTTAAAGAGATTTACACAAGGCAACAAATTTACATAATGCAATGTGTATTTTGATTTCTTTATTGCTGCTTCCATGAGCATTGATTATGGATCCAAGCAATATAAAATCCAGTTGTGAGGATTTTAGTTGTCTCTACATCACGTTATATTCCACTAAAGGCTGCGGTGCTTAATCGCCATCAGCAAATGTTTCAGGTCCTCTTCACTTTCAGCAAATAAGGCTGTGTCGTTTGGAACCTAAAGGTTGAGGGGAAAAAACCTTCTTCCAAACCTGATGCCATGTTTTTCTTCCTACATTGCAGGTTTAGTAGGATTTGTTCAGCATAGAGACGAACTAAGTTTGACAAAAGCATTTTAAACCAGTCTTTGTATCCCCTGTTCTGTCCCAAGGACTCCCCTTTAAACATTCGTTTTGTTGAACTATCACTATCCCATCACACAGCGGTAGTTCGATCATATTACAATGTGTTGCACAAACAGTCAAGTTTGTAACATTTTTGTCCCACTCACACCCATTGCCATTGCATTCCCATGTTCCTTTCCCTCCCCTTTTATTCCCCCAGGTAATTATTATTTCAGTTAATGTCTTCAAGAATCCTAGAATCTCTATATAGAAAAACCTATGCTTCTTCTATGTGGGCTTTGATGCTTCTGAGCTAGATGGCTGCTTATTTACATTCAAGACCTTAAGACCCCAGATGTTATATCTGTTGATAGCCAGGCACCATCAGCTTTCTTCACCACATTTGTTTATGCTCCCATTTGTCCTCAGCGATCATATCAGGAAGGCAAACACACAATGATAATGAATTTTCCTTCTTTGATGCCTGAAACATGATCCCTTTGATATCTCATGATCACACAGGCTGGTGTGCTTCTTCTCTGTGGGCTTGGTTGCTTCTTAACTAGATGGCTGCTTGGTTATCTTCAAGCCTTTAAGACCCCATGTGCTATATCTTTTAATAGCTGGACACCATCAGCTTTCTTCACATTTGCTTATGCACCCATTTGTCTTCAGCGATCGTGTCTAGAAGATGAGTATCATGGAATGCCAGTTTAGTAGAACAAAGTGTTCATACATTGAGGGGGTACTTGAGTGGGGGTCCAATGTCTAAGTGCTAAAATATATGCACATAGATTTATTTCCTCATCATCATAAATAAATATATTTACGTATATGTACATACCTGTGTTTAGACCTCTACAAATGCTCTTTACCTCCTTGTTCTTTCCTCTATTTCCTTTTACTCTCCTCGTGCCCCACTATCATACTCGGCCTTCATTTGAGTTTCAGCATTTCCTCTTGGTTACATTACCCTTGCTCAAGCCCTATCAGGCCTCCTACAGCCTCCTTGTTGCTGATTTTGAACCACTTGTTCCCTTCTCCCTGAGTTTGTTAACACCACTTCCTCCACCACCACTCCTTCCCCCTCTCCTTTGTCTCCCCCAGAACAGTCAGCCTGATTGTTTTCTCCTCCAGATTGTTTATCCAGGTGTGCTCCCTTTCACTCTGTTTTGGAGGGTTCAGACCACGCTGCTTCCCATAATGTGACCCCAAAAATGTCTTCTGTTGCAATCTGCCCCAGTAAGGGGACAGTGTGATAAGTGCTGTTGTCATTTGCCAGGTCCCCTCTGTGTCCCCTTAGCTCCCCGCAGGGCCATCATCCTCTGAGCATCTTGTGCCAGCCCAGAGTGGGGCCCAGTCCGACTCTCTTTCACTTCCTCCCAGCTTGCCTCCATGAGGGTGTGGCATGCTGGCCCCTCTCCCCAACCTGCTCTCTGCCACAGCCACCTCCAGGGAGGGGTCAGTTTGGCTCTGGTTGGGGCCAGCCCTGTAGCTCTCTCTTTTCATGCATCCTTCCATGTGACCACGCTGCCCTCATGGTCTGCATGTGCACTCCAGGTTCTGTGGAGACAAGTCCAGTACTCAGTACTCTCCCTCTGGGTAGATTAGTGCCCTGCTCCCTCCACTATCACTTCACTTTCAACACCACCCCCCCACTTTTTCTCCCTCCCACTTCCGTCCTTTTCCCATTACTGTGTTGGACCAATATGTACGAGATGTCGAAGGGATCAGGCATCAAGGAACAAAATTCACATCATTGTGAATGGGGGGGAGTGCAGAGTGGGAACCCATTTGTGAGCAACGGGACATCCCCTTACAGAGGGTCATCGAGAGGTGCAGGTATTATTTTGTCGGTGAAGGGAGAAGTTAGGTAGTGTAAAAATTGTGTGTGTGTGTGTGTGTGTGTGCAAAACAACTTTACCACCTTCAAAGTACTCTCCATTGCACTTAGTGCATTTTTCAAATCTGTGATTCCATTCTTGAAAATATTTTTCAACCTCTATTTACATAGCTAACAGCACCTCCCTCATTTTGTTTTGCTTTTTTCTTGACCTCTTCTGCATCATCAAATTGCTGTCCTTTCGTGCTCCTCTTCATTCACAGAAAGAAAAAGAAGTGACACAGAGTGAGGTCAGGTGAGTAAGGTGTGGAGCAAGAGAAGCATGCTGTGTTTTGTCAAAAATTGGCACAGTGAGATGACTGTGTGAGCAGGTGAATTGTTGTGTTAGCACAACCAGTCCCCTGTCTGGCACAAATCAGGCCTTTTTGTTTGCACATGTCACACAATCTTTTCAGAACTAGACAGAAAGCTTGAGTAACAGTCTGACCTGGCGGAATGAACTCCAAATGCACTAGGAGTGGACATTTTCATCTGTTTGGGATGTTGGCAGGTGGCCAAGATGAGGATTGTCATCAATCGACATTTTACCTTTTTTGAAATGAGAAAACCAATCGTACACTTGAGTTTTGCCCATTGTCCTTGTAAGCTGTGTTCAATATCACAATAGTTTCTGCAGCATTTTTTTCCTGAGCAGGAAAACAATTTCATGGCTACACGCTGTTCTTTTAAATTGGCCATCACAAAAAACTAGGTTTGAGTGAACTGCTTTGACTGAAAACTTCACTGTGACCAGAGAGGAACCTTCCTAGGCAATATCACTGGGTGCATTAACTCAGAATGAGTTGTTTGATGCTTGAGTAGCCGGGAAACATGTACTACAAAAGCTCCTCTCTGCCCAGAGCAATTGCATTTTTGTTTTGTTTTTTGGGAGATTTTTTGAGGAGGGGTAGGTATGCCTGCCTATGCTATCTCCTGAAATGGTTGAACATTAACTAGTTAAAATCCAAGATGAAGACTAAGGTTAGGGTTCGAGATAGGGCTAAGATTCGGTCTAGGGTTTGCATACAGATTGAATAAATGTTATGGAGGTCTTAGTTCTAAAGGGAAGAATAGCCCATCTGGAGACACAGCATTGACTCCAAGGAACTGGAATTTCAGAATCCCTCCTGGCCATTTTGGACTCCACATGGGTTCACAGGAAAGGGAGGGTATTCCAATATTGAGTGCTTTATTGGATCCAGATTATCAAGGAGAAATTGGATTACTATTTCATATTAGAGGTAAAGCAGGATATTCCTTAGGTTGTCTCTGATATTTTTACATAATTAAAATAGTAATACCATCTCCTGAGATCCAAGTCAATGATAAACTACAACACCTCAATTCTGATATGACTCCTCAAGAATGATTGTGTGTGTCAGGAAAGTCTTCCTGATCAGGCAAAGAGTCAAGACCAGCCCAGGTACTTTCCAAGGACAAGGAAAATATGGAATGTGCAGTAGGAGTTAGTTGTAAAAACTAGGTAAGGCCACATGACCAGTGGTAGGAATGAGGATTGCAATTCTTATGAATAGCTTTCATTTGTATATGTGCACCAAATATTTTTGTTTTGCTTATACAATATAAGATGAAAGTGGGCTTAGTGTATTTTCATTGTGCTCATGTTAGTTACATTATACTTGGTGCAAGTACAATTTTATTACTGTCTTCATTTGGAGATTATGTATCATTGAAGAGTTGCGTACAGGTGTCAAGTTGACAAAGGGTTACCTGTGATGGCTAGAGTTTATGTCAACCTGACATATTTACCTGAAGGTAGGAATGAAGCTCACCCTATCACTCAGGTCATAACTTGATAATGCCTTCTTGGAGGCTTGGCCTCTTTCATAAGAGAGAGATTGGAGCAGAGCTGAGCTCTCTCTTGCCCCTTTGTTTTCTGTCAGATCTGGATCCTACAGCTGGTGTGTTGATCTCCAGATGTGTCACTTGCCAATCCCAGGCAGTCATCAGCAGACCAATGCCTGGTTTTATTTAGCTGACTTCAGACTCATTTACCTTGGCATCCACTCTCCATCATCATCATCATCATCATCATCATCATCTTGCTTCCTGTTCACCAGCTTCCATACAACACGACTCAGGAGAAGCTTGGAATTTCCATCTGACCTATGAAATTGATCCAGACTGGATTTACCTACTTATACAACCGTGTAAACCATTTCTTGGTAAAGAATCTCTGTCAGAGAGCCAAACTCTTCATATACACATACACAGACAAATGTCATTGGTTTTGCTGCTCTAGAGAATCCAGCCTGACACAGCATAATTTAAGTTGAAAGAACAAAAGAAAACATTCAAGCCCCCATTTGTAGTAGTGAAAGGGTCTATCAGTAAAATATTGAATGATGCATGAAGCATCAAAAGAAGGTGGGAGGAATACATAGGACCGCTGTACCAAGAAGAGCTAGTCAATATTCAGCTATTTCAAGAGGTAGCATAATATCAAGAACTGATGCTACTGAAAGAAGAGGTTCAAGGTGCCCTGAAGTCATGAACAAAAAATAATGCTCCAAGAAGTGGTTGAATAACTGCAAGGTCAATTGAAATATTTCAATAAACTGATGAAACATTGGAAGCACTCACTCATCTATGCCAATAGTTTTGAAAGACAATTAATTACATGGCCTACTGATTTGAAGAAATACATTTTTGTATTCTTTCCAAAGAAAGATAGCCCAACAGAATGCAGCAATTAGCAAACAATAAACACAACAACCATAGAATACATTTAAAGAATATATGGAGAATTTCTTCATATTAGTAATAAAAAAGGCAACTCAATAGAGACAGAAGCTAAATGATTCTTAATGAAAATATAGCAAATATAAAACAAATAAACACAGAACAACTTTTCTACTTTGAACTTCACTTACAATATTAGGGATTAAGGAAATGCAAATCAGAGAAAATGCATTGAATTCCATATTAATTATATTTACAGAAATAGAATAGTGTTGATAAGATTATTGCCTGTGGAATACAAGAGTTTCTAGATTCTGATGATGATGGATCAAAGTAAACTAAAGAGTGTTTTGAAAATACCAAGTGATATTTAAAATACATTTATTCTAAAAGTATCAAGCATTTGGCCTATGGGTTTATGCAGACCTAAGAGAAAATGCTGCCTGTGGAATGAAACATAAATTTATCAGAGCTGTTTACAACCCTCCCTCTGTCATCTGCATTATTAAAATGGAGTCTCCTGGGGTTGAAAAAGATTTAAGATCTAGTTTAAAATGTTTGGAAAATCTATATATACAGAAGTAATATATTAAACACCTATACTGAGTAACTTCTCAACATGGGTAATTTCTGATTCTGAAATGTTTAGTTAACAAGGAGAAATATATATATATAATTGAGTCCCCTCTTCCATTTTCCAATTTTAATTCTCATTTTTTCACTAAAAACACTATTGTAAATATATGTATCTATATTTAATATAATACATGAAACATATCTTTTGCTCCAGACATTAATTTAATAAATGAATGAAACTTATTACACTCATCAAAATGGAATAATAAAATATTTAAGTTAGTATAGTTTAATATTTCACCATGTTGCACAATATCATTGCCATTTCTCTTTTATAGTACAAGTTTTAATGAACCAATTTTAATTTCTAATTATAAGTTTCAGGATTCCCATCTTTTATTTCATAAATCACAAGTGAGACAATCAGCATAGAGGACAATGTTAATCACAATGCATATGAATGTTATCAAACTGTTAATATACCAAGTTTACTTGATGTTTATCCAAAGGATGATTAGGTCTGCTTTCTTATCTTAAATCAATTTGATCCTGGTCCTTACTTCAGTTCTGTGTCATATTTACCACCTCCAACGAGGTCAATGATCTCAAATACACACTGAGTTTAAGGTGGGAGGCAAAAGGGCAAACAGTATATTTTTAAAACCTTTGTGATTCAAAAATGAGCCTGACTACTGAACATAATGAATTAAAAGTGACCTCAGAGAAGTGAATGCGTCCACAATATATAAGCATTTACCTATATTCCCACCGGTGACAATCTTCAGCCAAAAATATTATTTTCTGATATCACAGAACAGGTACAATTATTTTTATTCAAGCTTTAACATTAGAAAAATTATATTACTATTTACTGAGCACATCCACTGTGGAAGGGCTTCAGAAAGTTTGTGGAAACTCTCTTTTTGTAATTCTGTTTTCCACAAACATTGTGCAGGTCCCTTATATGCCGGACACTCTAGGACCGTGAGGAGAAGTCGTGACTAGGTGAGACAAGGTCTCTGTTCTCCTCAAGCGTAATACATTTTTTTTTTGCAAAAAAAACCAACAAATAAAAATTACCCTGTCTCTCTCTCACTGCCATCTAGTCCGTGTTGACTGACAGGGATCCCCTGTGGGTTTCCAAGACGAACTACTGGAGCTGAGAGCCTAACCTTTCCCACATGGAGCTGCAGGTGGTTCCAAACTGCCAGCCGAATGGACTGCAGCCCAGGGAGTAACGACTACACTGTCATTGCTCTTATTGCCCTTGATGGTGCGGTCAAAAGACTGTATTCTCTTTGAATGCATAATGTAGTCTTGGTATTGTAAAAGCTAAAAAGACCACGATGCCCATACAAATCTAATATATGTACCTATTTTATATTACTTTTCCCTACAAACTTTTTGTTCGAATTTTTGTTCCCGTTACATTGAAATGTTATTCAAAGTGAAAGTTGTGGTATGTGATTGAAGTCCTCTTAGATTTCAGCAAGTAAAGTTGGGTCTCCTGCATTTCACAGGCTGTCAAGGAGCCTTTTTCTAATGTTGACTCTGTGTTCTTCTTCTCCAGCTTCTTGGACTCCTTGCTCAGTATAAATATGGTGAAAGAATACAATGCTCTCACATACTTTTCCTGATTTTAAACTATTTATTGTACTGTTTGAACGATTGCCTCTTGACCTCTGTGCAGGTTCCATCTGAGCACAATTGAGTGTTCTAGAACTCTCCTTCTTCACAATGTGATCCCTTGTTAAGGACAAACATTTTGCACATGGAATTCCTTGGTATTGAAACTTAAGCCGTGATTAATTTTCTTACCCCTTAGTTTCCTCAGCTTGTAAAATGCTTTGAATGATCTTCCCTTTGATTTTTTAATATCCAGCCTTTGCACATTCTATAACACTTCATTTTGTCTTCTTGAGTTGCCTTTGAAATGCTTTGTTTAGTACTTTATTTCATTTCTCTTAGTCACTTTAGTTATTCTGTCTAAAGCAAATTTTAAAAATCATTTTATTAGGGCTCATACAACTCTTATCACAATCCATACATATGTCAATTGTGTAAAGCACATTTAAACATTCGTTGCCCTCATCCTCAAAACATTTCTTTCCTGCTTGGATTCTTGGAATCAGCTCCTTGTTTTTCTTCCCCCACCCCCTCCTTTCCTGCTCCCCTCTCCCTCATGAACCCTAGATAATTTATAAATTATTATTTTATCATATCTTACCCCGTCTGACATCTCCCTTCACCCTCTTTTCTGTTGTCCATCCCCCAGGGAGGAGGTTATATGTAGATCCTTGTAATCGGTTCCCCCTTCTACCCCTCTTCCTGCTCTCTCCTGGTATCACCACTTTCAACACTGATCCTGAGGGGTTCACCTGTCCTGGATTCCCTGTGTTTCCAGTTCCTAGCTACACCACTGTACACCCTCTGGTCTATCCAGGTTTATAAGGTAGAATTGGGATCATGGTAGGGAGGGTTAGCATTTAAGAACTAGAGGAGAGTTGTGTATTTCGTTGATGCTGCACTGCACCCTGAGTGACTCATCTCCTCCCCACTACCCCCTGCAAGGGATGTCCAGTTGTCTACAGATGGGCATTGGGTCCCCATCCCGCACTCCTCCTCATTCACGATGATATGACTTTTTGTTCTTTGGTGCTTGATACCTGGTCCCTTTTAACCCCTGTGATCACACAGGCTGATGTGCTTCTTCCATGTGGGGTTTGTTGCTTCTGGCTAGATGGCCGCTTGTTTACCTTCAAGCTTTTAAGACCCCAGACACTGTATCTCTTGATAGCCGGGCACCATCGGCCTTCTTCACCACACTTACTTAGGCACACATTTGTCTTCAGCATTTATATGGGGAAGGTGAACACACAATGATGGCTTTTGTTCTTTGGTGTTGATAGTCTCTTCTGACATCCATTTTGGTCTTTCCTTCTTAAAAAGAAGGACTTTTGCTTTCATCGCGTAAGGTATGCTTGGCTTTATGCCACAATCAGTCTGCTTACTTGAGTTCAATATGTCAAATCTATTTGTAGAGTGGTCTTAAAATTCAAATGAGATAAAGTCAAGGTCATAGTTTACTCTCATACACTTGTTCTAATTATGAGTTACAACTTAAATTTACATATGAATAATTGATGATTCCATATTCAGATCATGGTCTTATTCTGACTGATAATATTAAGATTATTCTCTATCTTCTCTTTGCATAGAAATAGTATATTTGATTCCTATATTTTATCCCGTGACATTCTCAAGTGTAGTTGCTTCTTATGTTCTTTAAAAGAGTTAAAATAAGTTTTGGTCTTGCAAAATTCTGTCATATGATCTCTGTGTCATTCTTATGGCAAATGTCATATTTTCCAGGTAACAATCTTCATTTTCAATTTTCATATTCCAATCATAAATAATTATAAATGCATTTTGATTACATTTTTGATCAATTTCATACTCAAAAGTTGGTTAAAATCTTTAATATTTTTATCTGTGGTACTAATTGGTTAGGTATGAATCTGAATAGCAAGCTTTGTAGGCACATGGATATATAGCAGGCTACTAGACAGAATTTTCTGTGGTTTAATACTAACACTCCTGATACAAAAATTCTAAATCAGAGATTATATCTTTCCGTTAGGGTATTCTGACTAATTTCTTTTTGTCTTTTCAGTTGAATAAATCTGCATTTTAAACCAAAATAATCTGTTTGAATGATTACAAACTCTGCATATATATGTCCCTGCATTGGATTACTTAATGTGACTATGACATAGTACTATATTTTGTGTTGTATTGCAAATGCTGACCTCTATGCCTGTGGATTTGGTCCCCTTTTTGAACAAGTTGTCTTTTATGTTAATGAGGCAGGCTTTACATCGGTTCTATCTTGAATCCCCATCTTTCCAGATGTCCCTCAAGTTATCATCCTTTGTTTCTTGCAAATTAGCCAACATCTTTGATAGCTCTGTTAACATAAAAAATCTAACTTCTAGTTTTAAGCTAGGCAAACATAAGAACTGACTTCTAGCCTTAATTAGACAAATCATCAGCCTCCTGCTTAATTTAGAAAAATGGTAGGCTGGGATTGAAGGTCTGAGACCAAACGGTCCTTCCTAACATACATAGTAATGACCAACTTGTCCTCATTCTGACGACATGATGCCATGGGCTGAAAATACACCTCCATCCATGCCCCACATATAAGCAAAACACAATTTTTGTCACCTTCCTTTCTGACAAAAGATGTGGAGAAGACTCCTTCTTATAATGAATCACCCTGAAGAGCACCGCTCAGATGCCGGTTTCTACCCTCACAGAACCCTGACTCAGGTCTAGGGGAACCATCCGATTGTGAATCTTGGTCAACTAAAGTAAAAATATTTCTTTTCACTGTTGGCTTTTTTGTGTCTCCGTAGCCTCAATATCAAGTGAGAACCGGGAGACCTCAGAAGCATTTTGTCAAAGTTCACTCTCTTTCTGTAGATCCTGGGGCTGAGTTACTCCTTTTGACTTCTGGTTATTGGAATGTGAGCCAAATCCCTATCATCCAAACTAATTCACCAGCCTCCACAATCATGTGATTCATTTCTTTCATGGTTCATGAGCTCTGTGAAAAATTGCAGTGACTTGCACAACCCTAAGGTAGAATACTGGGGGAAGGAATAATAGTCGATACCTGAGTAGATGACGTGGTACATTTTGAAACGTTGGACATTCAGGATATCTTTAACCTGCGTTTTATAGGGATAAACCTTGTACTGCCTCTTCTAAAGGAATTATTCATACAAACATATTATGTATATTTTGACAGGTTGAAATAACATAATATGATAATTATATTTCAATATAAATTCATTGTGTTTGTTATATATATATCTTTATGTTCTATATAATTTTGAAAGAACTGTTGTGATTAACTGTCAAATTAATCAGGGTGATCAATTTATAAGATAACATACTTTAATAAAATGGGGAAGTAGTTACTGAATGAAGGTACAGACTATGGTAAAAGATTTAACCAATTGTACAAAAGTGTTTGCATATTTCTTTCAATCTATAGACCCAAATAGACTCAAACATCAAACATAACCAATAAGCATAGGACTCATTAAACCGTGCCTGCTCCTAGTTGGCCTGCATGCAATAAAATCCACCGTCATTGAGTCCATCCCAATTCATAGCAACCCTATCGAGTGATTCGGAGACTATAAATCACTACAGACACAGTCCTGTCTTCCTGTCATGGAGCAGATGGTGAGTGTGAATCAACCTTTCACTCAGCAGCCCACCTCTAACCAACAGAACCACCAAGACTCATCTTCATTATTTAAATACATAAAATCATAGTCACATGATCCACTGTGGATTCACATAGCACCCTCTCTGCATGAGAGAAAACCGAGGAAAGGGAAATGTAGCAGCTTGATCATGGTCACCCAGCCAGAGAGTCACAGATGAGGGAGATGTCAACTGAGTAATTATCTTGTATGGATATATGGACTAACTACCTAACTAACTATATATATGGATATATATATGGATATATATATATATATATATGGTAGGTAGTTAGTCTGAGTAGAAAAGAGAAACACATTCATAAACACTCATAAGTATATAAGAAAGAGATTTATAACAAGAGCAATTGAATATTGAAAAAATGTCCCAGCCCAGCCTAGATCAAGTCCATAAGTCCAATATTAGCCCATATGTCTGACATCAGTCTATAAAATCCTCTTCATACTCATGAAATACATGAAATGATGCCAAATGCAGGAGAATCACAGGCCAGTAGCTTGGAAGTCTTGTGGATCCAATGGAGTTATAAGCATCTCAGTGCTGGCAGGGGCCTCTACGTGGCTTCTCTAGCTCCAGAGGTCTGGTTGCATGAGGGTAGGTCTATGTGGCTTCTCCAGCTCCCAGGACATAGTGCCATATGTCTTGTAGGTAGAGTGTCTCTTAAGGAGTAATCAGAGAGAGATGTCTCCCATCTCCAGGGAGAAAATCTGGAGTTCCCAGAATCCTCAGGAGAAGGCCATGCACATACAGATGCCTCATTGGCTATGACCTGATTGACAGATTAGTCTCCACCACTCACTCATAATCCTCTCAAATTGACACCAGATTATGTAACTACTATATATATATATATATGCATATGTATATATGTACACATTCACATTTATATATACACACTCATACATGTGTGTATAACTATATTAGCTCAAATATTGAGTTCTCTTTTCAAATAGTATTCTAAATTATTTCATAGTCAAGGAAGTGCTCAATACATTATATTTTTCGCTCTGAATTACACAAATAATATATCAAAATATAGACTATCTATACTGATATAAAATAAATATGTACCGAATTCCCTGAATTCTTCATGCACCAAGGCAGAGATCTCTCTTCTTCTGAATAACAGATATTAAGTCAATTGAAAATTAAAAGTAACTCATTGATTTTCAGTTTTCATCCAGATGCAAACTCACTTTTAAGCAGTTACCCTTCACCTACTTGTCATAGTTAATTCTATGAAATCATGGGAACATTTTATCCTGATTACAGCTATTAGAGCTATATTTATTGAGTAAATGTTCTTTATGCAAGAATATTTCATAATTATGAATGCACAATACTTTGTAGGAAGTAATTCCATGGCATAAAGTGCCACTCTGTAAGAATTTGTTTCTAGAATGAAATCTTGTGGGTAACTGTTTGCTAAATGTCTTAAACCTATAACTCTGCATTAAATATAGTTTAGCTTCACTTTTCTTTTCTCAAGTTACTTAAAGAAGTGTGTAAGTGAAAGTTCAACATAGCAATATTGCCAGGAATGACGATTGTTTTTGTTATCTGCTGCTTGGGTAACACCATGGACGATAGAATCACATAGTTATGATCTGGAGGATTTTCAATGGTGACTTTTTAAAAATTTGGTCACTTGGCCTTTCTCCACATTCTGCCTGGAATGCCACTGAAACCTGTTCAATATCACCGCAATGCACAGGCCTACACCAAAACATGATCCATGATATGCTTGCACTTGAAATGCATTGGGTAGGAGGAACCAAATAGGGTTCTCCTGCCTGAAGCATGAGAATTCTTCCACTGTACCACTACTGCCCTTCCAGAATCATGGTAAACCCAAACTACTGCCATGCCATTGATTACAAGTCATAGTGACCCTATAGAATGTTTCTGAGGCTCGGAGTCTTCATAGGAGCTGATGCAATCATCTTCCTCTCGCGGAGGACCTAGTGGGTTTAAGCTAGTGACTTGCAATTAGCAGTTGACCACTTGACCCATAACACCACCAAGTCTCCTTAAAAGAATTACGTTGGCTACATAAACTTTAATATAGACTTAGCCGTGTGTGTGTATGTGTTCAGACTAACCAGAGAAACAAATCCAGGGACACTCATATGTGTAAGAGTGAGCTTTATATATCAAAGATCAATTTTATATTGTATATTGAAAAACATTCCAACCCAGTCCAGATCAATATCATAAGTCTGATATTAGCCCACATTTTCCATACTGGTCTATAAATTCCCCTTCAGACTCATGTAGCACATACAATGATTCCGAATACAGGAAGATCACAGGCTGGTCAGTGCAAAGTCTTGTTGATCATCCAGTGGCTGTGGAAGCATCTCAGCACTGGTTCAGGCCTCAATATGGCTCCTCCAGCTCTCTGAGTGTGTCTCCTCAACAGGAAGGTTGAAGCACAGAGAGTGTCCTCATAGATCGCAGGAAGACTAAGGCAGAGAGAGAGAGGCTCTCCATGTCCACAAGGAGGCATCATTAAGCTGTGACAATTGATGGAGCTAAACTCCACCCCTTCGCTCTTAATACCCTCAAGTTGATAAGAGATTATACAAATGCCACCATGTGCCTAGCTGAAAACACTTTTCAGGGTAAAATTATCAGCAAATAATTGGGTTTTTATTTTTCTTAAAAACAAAACAAAAAACTACTAAGATGGAGACCATTTGGGCTAATAAAGACGCTGTAGAACAGAGTAGAATTTGTCTCTTGGAATTCCCAGCTTATAAATTTTGTAGGCGCAGACGTATCATCTTTTCCCCCTCTTAATGGCTAGTGTGTTGCAAAGGCTAGTGTGTGCTGGCCTGCGATTAACGACTCAACGGATAACACATTATGCTCCCAGGTCTCCTTACTTTTCCACAAGGTTATAGCAAAACCTGTACTCCGATGAAGTGGGGATGCTGTGCATTTGTAACTAGGAGACTGACACTACAGCCTAATTTTTAAAGCAAGGTATTTATTCTTTAATCCTGTGTGCTATTGTTCCTTGTCCTGAAGTTCTATAACTGACCATAATTATTAGCTTTAGTGGGGTCCTCCACTCAGTGGTTGGTCATTTTCCCAAGGAAAAGCTTAAGCTTTTCGCAGATTGCAGCATTCTGATGCCTTCCAGATAATGTAAACAGTAAAAGGGATTATGATCAAAGATGTTAAGATGTGAAAGAACAAATGTCAAGCTAAACAATTATAACAGAATTACTTAATATTTTTGTAAATGGGTCCTTTGGAATGTCTTAATTAAACCTTCCTCCTCAAAGTTTAAGACACAGCAGGGTGGGGGTGGGGGGGACGTGTCTTTCGGAACATAAAGTGCTACCCAGTGGAAATTTTAATCTGACCCCAGTGCACAGAAACGCCGTCTGAATCTTCCCTCTGATTTATAATGTCTATGTTTAGAAATCTGGCTGTGGGTGACTGCAAAATAGCACTTCTGCAAACCACGTAGTCAGTGTTTCGGCAACTTCACACTGACTCTTACCTAGGACAAATGCTAAGGCTTTCAATTGAGTTTCGGTTTTGTTCTTTTTTTCCCTTAATTCAAAGTAATTCTTCAAGCTTGCACATACTCTTTTTGTCACCTTAGTAATCCATTGATGAGACAATAACATGATCTGAATACTTTTATATTTGTTCTGAAGTAAAACTGTGCTGTCTCTTATCACTTGGCTGCTTGTAAAGAAAAGGTAAAAATGTCACAGAACAATTATGTGATTCTGCAAGTCAAGGAGAAAAGTTTCTCCACCAAAATCCCTTCCTCTTACCTGCCATGCCTCTGTGGGAACAGAAAGAACCTGGGAGTAAGCTCTCATGGAGACCATGATCACTGTTCTCACAGCAGCTTAAAATCTAATGAAGAATGCAAAGTACAAATAATTAATATACAAATCTATTGTTAATTCATATCTACATACTTATTAACGCATGCATATACATTTTATAGTTAGAATATGTTAGTGCAGGAAATGAATCTCATATGCAAATGCATATAAAACATTTAAAAGTCTAGAATTCACACTTCATGTCTCACTGCCATCGAGTCAGTTCCTACTCACAACAACCCAATAGGATGGGAAGAAATACCTCTGGCTTTCTGAGACTGTATTTGTTTATAGCAGTAGAAAGCCTCATTTTTCTCCTGTGGAGTGGCTCGGGGATTTGAACGTTTCACCTTATGGTTAGAAGCCCCAAAGGTAACCCATTTCACTACCAGTTCTCCTAGGAAACTCGCTGCTATCAAGCAATACCAACTCTTGGTGAACTTATAGGACCCTGTAGGACAAGGTGAGTGCCCATGTAGGTTTCTGAGACTGTAACTCTTTACAGTAGTGGAAAGCCTCCTCTTTCTTCCACTGTGTGACTGGTGGTTTCGAACTGCTGACTTTCTGCTTAGCAGCCCATCTCTTAAAGTATAGGAAGGGTGAGTTAATTGTGAGTTGTTTACTGAGTTAAGTAGGGTTTTCGAGGACAACATGGAAGCAGAGTAGATCGTTTCCAGTTAGTGATGGGGAGAAACCAGGTAACAGTGATGAAGGAGTAGCAAGGTGGCAAATTATGATCATGTTAGTCTTAAAGATGCTGTGGATATTTCTTGCAGAAGAAAATGAATTAAAAAAATGGCTTTCAAGAAGAAGATGACTTGCAGATTATCTACATAATGTGTTACCTGGTATTGCTTCATTAGAAGCGGAATCTTCCTGAATCAGCTATATTCAGTTACAAAGCTGGAGAGGTTTTCAAACCGGAGACCGCAGGTGTAGTACCGATTACCTATCCGTAAGTCTGATAATACAGTAGAAAGATTTTTAGCTACCACAGGACTAGTGGTGCATTAGATCACATCAATGCAGTATGAAGGTGGAACTTCCATTGATCAGTGGGTGACAATAGTTGTTTGTTAGACTTGAAAATTTTCAAATCCCACATAATAAAAAAGAATCTCTAAAATTCCTCTGCCATACTCATAGTGACCCTATAAGATGGAATAGAATTGCCTCTCTGGATTTTCTGGACTGTAAATCTTAATGGGAGCAGAAAGCCTCCTTCAAAGAGGCTAGTGAGCTCGAACAACTAACTTTATGGTTAGTAGCCCACAGTATCATCCACTATGCCACAGGGCTCCTTCTCTAAGATGTAACCATATCAATTGCCATTGAGTTGATTCCAACTCATAGTGACACTATGGGCCAAAGTAGAACTTTCCCTTTGAGTATTGTATTAGTCTGGGTACTTTAGAGAAACAAATCCACCGAAACTCATGTATAAGAGAGAGTTTTATGTAAATATTAAGTGAGCATCCAGAAAACATCCCAACCCAGTGCTGCCCAAGCCCACAAGTCCAACATTAACCCATTAACCCATAAGTCCAACACCAATCCAGAAAGTCTTCCTCCATCTTACAAAACACACACAATGAAGCCAGCTGCAGGAGGAAAGCCAAGTCAGTGAATGTGTAAGCATCTCAGCGCTGGCAGGGGTCACCACATGGGCTGCTCCAGCACCCAGGGCTGCATGGGGGTAGGTCCATGTAGCTTCTCCTTGGGAATGTCTTCAGGAAGTCAGCCTGGCAAGCTGAAGCTGGGAACTGCTCAGGCAGCTGCACCCTGGTGCGACCACCACAAAGCAAGAGACCTGAGAACTAGAAAGGCGAGGCTCAAGGAGCCATTTATCTCTCTGCCCTTCAATTAACCCCACATGTGTTTACCGGCCAGGTTGTTTCAATAAACTCACTCAGGTATCAAAAACTGAATCTTCATGAGAGGAGGTAGTTCTGTCTTTCTCTCAGGGGCAGCTGGTACGTGTGAACTTCAGCCCTGTGGCTGGCAGCTTAGTGCAGAGCAACTATGCCACCAAGATGCCTGCTGACATACAACCTGAACACATTCTTAAGAGGGATGGACAGTAACACATAGGGCAACATTTGAGAAGCATTGTTCCGAGACTGACTACGATGCAAAAGGGGGAGAATGCAAGGAATTCAGAAGAGGAATAACATTATCATCATCATCATCCATAACAGTAAATATTAGTGATTTAATATTTGTGCGTGTGTTATTGTTGGAAGTGAACTTGTTTGTCGCAAGACTCCAAGTCCATTTCAGTTTCACTTTCCTCCTTTTTTCTTTAAGCCACTCCGACCACTGTTTAGGTTTGAGGGCTCAGGAATCTGGAGGGGTGATTTAATATATTTTATAAGTAACAATATAAGGTAAACTTTAGACATTATATCTTACTTTTTTGCAGTCCTGGTGGTATAAATGAGTAAGCCCCTGACTGCTAACCAAAAAGTTGGCAGTTCCAACCCACTCAGTGACCCAGCCTCAGAGTAAGACCGAGAGGTCTGTTTCCGTAAAGACGAGAGCCAAGAAAGCTCTGCCTCGTGAGGTTCCTATGAACTGGAATAAACTGGACAACACTAACAAAATCATTGCATCTTTGTACCTTTGGGCTTTATCAATTATTCCAATTAACTGACCCATGTTGTATACGTCAGAGAAGAGAATTTATATTATACGTTAAAAATACTAATAGATGGCTACAAAGCTGAGGTTATTAGTGTTCTCTCTTTATTTTTATTGTATATTTGGTGTTTTTTCTCAAGTTGGTTATGAAAACACATTTATATAACCAATTGTTAATTGATAATGAAAAATTTTAAAAGAAGCAACAAGATAGAAATTTAATGCAAACGAATTTTGGAACCACAATACTGCCACTAGAATGAGATATTAAAGATTTAAAATAATGAACTATGGAAAGGGAGGTCATTTCACACAAACAAAAGTAAAAGCTCATGTTTCAGACTTTGGTTAGCAGCTAAGTTCATTGCAACTCACAGCAACGCCACATACACAACCCTGTGGGTTACTCGCCGTCCTTACAATGAGACACTTGTCACAACAACACTGCCAATCCATGTGCCCAGTTCTCTCTCTCCTCCTCACCCGCTGTTCCAGGGACTAGTCTCTCCTGTTAACAATTCTGAAGTACATGAGATGATAAAGTCTCTCATCCTTGTTTCTAAAGAGCATTCTTGCTGTTCTTCTTCCAAAACAGATTTGTTTTTATTCTAACAGTCCAAAGTACTTCCAATATTTCTGGTCAACACCAAAGTTCAAATATACCAATGCTTCTTTCTGATTCATTTCTTAATTTCACATGCATATGAGAGTACTGAAAATGCCATGACTGTGTTCTGGTGAACCTGAATCCTCCAAGAGATATCTTTTTTGTTTAGATGTAAATTTTCTACTGGTTTACATTCTTCTAAAGCTTGAGCATTAGAATAAGGGCTGAATTGTTTTTAGTTAAATTATTTCATCACATTTTATTAGACAAAACATAAAAGCATTAAAATATTCTTGGATTACTACTTTCTAATTCTTTAGGTGTTCGTGAACAATGTATTTTTCTCTTTCCTCCTAAGTATGAGAGAATTATGAGTTTGAATATGAGGTCATAATAAACAATACTGCATTTCTAATACTAAGAATTATAAAGATAATTTGTTTGCAGGTATATGTAGGTGGAGTTATTCGGATATTTTAAAAGATGGGCAATTGTTTATAAGGTTATAACCAACTATGATGTTTTCAAATATATAAAGTTACTGTAACGCATAAGGAAAATATCTACAAATGATATGTATATTATTACTTATAGATAATAGTTGTTTCCTTAGGACACCAGAGAACTCTCTAGAACAATTAATATTCCCAAAATAGAGTTAGCTGTTGCCTTAAGCTGTGTTCTTTAGAGAATAAAAACCAATAGAGTTTATACAAGTACATAAATAAGTTATCCCCAAGAAATGTCTCAAATATGTGGTATATGTGGAACGTACCATCAAAACCTAGTAGCATGGTGGATCACATGTTGGGCTGCTAATTGCCAGGTCAGCATCGTGAAAGTACCAGCCCATTTGCCATAGAAAGAGGAGAATCTCTACTCCTCTGAAAGATTGATGGCTTTGGTAACCCACAGGGGCTGTCCCGCTCTGTTCTAGAGGGTCACTATGCATTGGAATCAACTGATGACAGCGAGGACTTTTGTTTGATTTTTAATTGCTACTAAGTGCAGGGGTCAGACATCAGACTAGAGGCTTATCTTGACTTAAATAAGCTAAAGAGATTCGTGAATTCAAGATTGGCAGATGAGATGGCAGGTTGCGGGTTGCAGAGATGAAAGAATCTCAGGTTATCGTGTCAGCCTTTAACTGCAGAGGAGAATGAATTCAAGGCTGGCAGGTAAGATGGCATGTTGCTGACCTCTCCAAGGAGTGGCAGAAAACACAGCAGCTACTGGCTCAAAGCCAGAGAACTGGAGTAGATGAACCCCGTGTAGAATGCAGACCTAGCAAAAAGCAAAGCAAACTTTTGCACAGCATCTACTTTATGAGAAGCAGGCAATGTTCTAGAATAGATCTCATCATGGGGTACTCCTAGCTCATCATTGCCTAACCAACCACTAAGAATTCTGACCCAGCCAACTTGATATAAAATGCGAAGTATCACAGCTATCTAGTTATTAAATAAATTATCAAAAATGCCTTTATATACTAGGAGGTTCAGAAATTTTTATATATATTAAACTACTAGAAGCAAATGTAAATAATTTGAGAATTTTTGCTAGCATATCTTTAAAAAGAAATATAACATACATATTGTTGAAAATAAAAGTCTTACAAATTCATGAGATTTTAAAAATTGCTTTCAATAAGTGTTCATAAATATTTAATGCACTTTCAAATTAGATCCCTATAGTTTTGGGTCTTGTTTCTTTTTTTAATTACTTTGAACATCACTGGAATGGAATAAATAGGGACAAATGGATATTTTCTAAAACAGTGACAAATATCTCTGTTTATTATTCAAAAGAAACTTAAAGATGAATTACTTAGACTCCTCCTTAAATATTTCATATGCATATGAAAGTTGAACACTAAATACACAGGCCCACAGATGAATTGATGCATTTGCATGATGGTGATGGTGAAGGATATTAAAAATACCACAAACTATGATAAGAACTCACCATTCGTCAGTTTGTCATACTACGGTGGCTCGAGCGTGTGTTGCCTTGATACTGGAACCTATGTCACAGGTATGTCAAATAATGGCAGGGTCATCCAAAGTGAATATGTGTCAGCAGAGCACTGAGACTAAAAACAGACCATGAAGAATCAACAGAGTGTCCATTTCAGAGGAATGAGCCATCAGAATGCTTATGGTTTAGCAGAGGGGCCTTGACAGAGATGAAAAACCTCATAAAGCACAGCTGGACACTGTCAGAGATGGTGACAAAAGATGAGCCCCTCATGTCAGAAGGTACTCAGACATGACTAACGAAGCGCTGCCTTCTCCGAGGACAGTCAGCTATCATAATGTGCATGGAGTAAACACAGAAGGCCTAATGAGGTGTGGGATGACAACAAGAGCATCCTGCACGAAGAAAGCATACGGCCATTGAAAAGACAGGAAAGCTAGAACACACCAGAGTGGATGTCAGCGAGCGACTCTGAGACTTGCTTTTAATCATAGAGTAGCTAAGCCACATGGGAGAAATGATTAAGTGAAAAATCTGGATGGGAAATTTCAAATAACGAGACAAGCTAAACCATTAGAAAGGCTGAGAGTTAGAAAAAGAAAAAAGAATGTACTCAGGATATCTTACCCTGAAAAAACTCAAGGAAAATATTAGTCTCAAGTGGGAATATTGAAACAGTTTATAGGCAAATTATTTAATAAAGTAAGAATCATCCAAAGTAATTGGAAAAAATATACAAAGCCTTTGTTCCAAAGAAACTGACCTTTAACCATTTCAAGAGATAGCATGTGATCCAGAACCAGTGGTACAGAAGGAAGAAGTCTAAGCTACGCTGAAGGTATTAACCAAAGACAAAGCTCACTGAAGGAAGAAGTCTAAGCTACGCTGAAGGTATTAACCAAAGACAAAGCTCTAGGAATTGAAGGAACGCCAATTGAGATGTTTCCACTAGCTGATGAAGCACTAGAAGCACCCACATGGCAATGCAACCTAAAATAAGATCTTTAATAACACCAGTACTTTCCCATTTACCTTGATGCTTTTATTGGTCCTGTTGTTGGTTCTTTTGTTTTCGGTGGGTTAAAGTGTAATCTACACTTAAGGCTTTAGGTTTTGATAGTTCTAAGAACTTCAAATCCTCTTCATTTTCAGCAAACCAAATAGTGTCATCTGTACAAGACCGAGTAATAATGAGTCCTTCTTTCTCTCGTGCCAATTTTGTGTTCCTTTTTATATACAGCTTCTTAGATTGTTTAGTGGGCATATAGATTCTAGACCGATTATCCAAACATTTTATAAAAGAAGCAGAATATTACATAATTTCGCAACATTGGAGGTAAAGACAGTGCTTTACAATTGTAAAGATAAAACTTTACAATTTTAGAGGGAAAACTTTTTCTGCCAAAATTCTATTGCCAGTTAAACTAATACAAAAATTTCCAGAGCAGAGAAAAATATCCATTATATAATGACCCCAGAATAATAATCTGTGCAGCATACTCAAAAAGAAACGGAGGAAGCAACTAAGAAGTGGAAGGCATAGGATCCAGATTCAGCAAACAAGAGACGCAACAAATTAAAAAGAGGCATAGAAAGAGTTAGTGGTGAATAGATATCCAAAATTATACCTTTGTAGTAGTGACAGAAGACAGCTACTCATGATAGAATAAATTTGTGATACTCTAGGAAAGGTATATGGGTTAAAGGCTATTAAAGAAGTTATATTTTTTCAAATCAAAGATATTTATCCAACATTCCATGTAAAAACTAATCTGAGAAATATTAACCTTAGGATAAAATTTATGTAAAAAACAAGTATGATAACATAATGCTACAGAGTTCTTGTGTGATTTATTTTACATAGTCAAATACATTAAAATGCTAATGCGATAACAAATTCTATGATTCAGCTTGTTTAAACACATTAAGGGGAAGAAGGGGAAAGATGTTGAGGTGGTGAGAGCCCATGATGGCCCTTATCCTGAGGAGATTCACATTAATAAAAGCACCCAAACGCAGCTGTATACGTTCATTTTTAGTAATCTGGAGACAGTAGCAACAGAATCAGCTGAAAGAACGTCAAGGGCTTGCTCGTTACACAATAGATGTACCGTGTTTGCCAAATAGTGTGTGCTCAAGGGTCCGTGCACAGACACTTTCCTTCTCTATCCGTTTCACCTTGCTGTTGTTAGGGGCCATAGAGTCAGGCCCACTCATAGAGACTCTGCACAAAACCATGAAACACTGCCCAGTCCTGCACCAGCCTCATCAGTGTTCTTAGGCCTGAGGCCTGTTACAGCCCTGTGTCAGTCCATCGTAGCCAGGCCTTTCCTCTTGTTCACTGCCCGTTCGCTTTACCCTACATGACGTTTCTCGTCAGGGACTGGTCTTTCCTGAAAACATAGCCAAAGAAATTGAGCTGAAGCCCTGCCGTCCTTGCCAACAGGAGCACTCTGGCTATACTTCTCCCAAGATATATTTGTTTGTTCTTTTGGTAGCAATCGTGGTTTGTTTGTAGTATTTTTCACTACCACCATAATTCAAATATATCATTTCTACTTCAGTCTTCCTTAATAACTGTCCAGCTTTCACATGCATAGGAGATCAAAAAGACCAATGAGTTCAGTCACACCTTAGTCCTCCAAGTAACATCTTTGTTTTTTCAGCACTTTAAAGAGGTTTTATGCATCAGATTCACTCAATGAAACGCATTGTTTTATCTCTTGACTGCTGTTTCAATGAGAACTGATTTTGGATTCAAGTTAGACAAATCCTTGACAACTTCAGTCTTTGCTCGTTTTATGTGATTCGGTGGTCCAATTGTGAGGATTTAGATTTTCATCATACTGAGCCGTCATCCGTACTGAAGACTGTGACCCTTGATCTTCATCAGCAAGTGCTTCACGTCCTCCACACTTTTAGCCATCAAGATTGTGTCCGCCACTTATTACCGGGTGCTAATAGATCTTCCTCCAGTCCTGCTGTTGTCTTCTTCAGATAATCCAGCTCTGATTATTCGCTCAGGATACAGATTGAATAGGTGAGATGATAGCATATAAACCTGATGCACAATTTTCCTAATTTTTAAACCATGCACTAGTCTTTTGTTATATCCTCACAGCTGCTTCTTGATCCATGTACAAGTTTCACATGGGTACAATGAAGTCTCCTGGAATTCCCATTTTTCTCAAAGTTATTCATAGTTACGGTCCACACAGTCGAATGCCTTGGCATAGTCAATGCAACACAAACATGTTTCTGGTATTCTCAGCTTTCAGGCAAGGTCTATTTTACATCAGCAATGGTATCCTATGTTCGATATCCTCTTCTGAATCCATTTTGAACCTTTGGAAGCTCCCAGTCAATGTACTGCTACAAACATTGTTGGAAGATCTTCAGAAATAGTTTACTTACATGGGACATTAATGACACTGTTCTATAATTTGAGCTTGTGCTATTTGGTCATTATTCTTTGAACTGGGTACAAATACGGATTTCTTCCACTTAGCTGGCTAAGTAGCTCTCTTCCAAAGGCCCTGCCATAGATGACAATTTCCAGTGCTACATCAACTGGTTGAAACATTTCAATTGTCATTTCATCAGTTCCTGGAGCCCTGTTTTTGACTAAGACTTTCAGTGTAGCCTGACCTTTTCCTTTTTAGTATCATTTGTTGTTACTCATTGTAGTGGTTACACAATCTCCTGTCAACTTGAGGGTATTAAGAGTGAAGCTGTGGAGTTTAACCTGCCAGTCAGGTTGCAGCTTGATGACCTCATTTGGAAGTACAAACAGTGACAAACAGTTCACTGAGAGCCAGACACTTTCTCTCTCTGTCTTCCTCTTCCTGCATTTGAGACTCTCAGAGCCACTTGGAGGAGTCATGTGGATACCCGCTCCAGTGCTGAGAAGCTTCTACTACCACTGGATCCACAAGACTTTCACCCACTTGCCTGAAATCTTCTTGCATTCAACATCAATGTATGTGCTGTGTGAGTCTGAAGAGGAATTTATGGACTAGTATCAGACATATGGGCTAATATCACACTTATGGACTTGATCATGACTAGACTGGGATGTTCTCTCAATATTCAATTTCTTTTTGATACAAAGCTCTTTCTTACAAATATATGAGTATCACTGAATTTGTTTCTCTAGTTAACCCCGACTAACACTCTCATATGCTACCTTATGAAATGGTTAAACATTGACTAGTCCTTTTTGGCTCTGCGACTGCTTATTCTTTCTATTTTTTAAAATGCTTTCTGCCTCATTCAATATTTTGCCTGTAGAATACTTTAAAATTACAACTCAAGGCATACTTTTTCATTGAGTTCTTTAAGTTTAAGATCTATGACACATGTTCTTCCTTTTTGTTTTTCCAACTCTACATGTTTGCACAGTAGACTTTTGTCTACTTGAGCTACCCTTTGAAAATCTCTGTTCAGCTCTTTGACTTCATAGTTTCTTCCATTTGCCTTAGCTACTCTATGATTAAGAGCAAGTTTCAATATCTCTTCTGACATTTACTCTGATACTTTCTTTCTTTCCTGTCTGTTCAATATCATCCCATAGCTCATCAGCTCTTCTGTCCTCAGTGTTCAATGCTGCAAATTTGTTCTTGAGATGTTCTTGAAATTCAGGTGGGATAAGACTCTAGTTCATATTTTGGCTCTTGTGGACATGTCTTCATTTTTTTCAGTTCCAATCTGAACTTTTAGGTGAATAATTTTTCTATTGATATTCAGCTTCTCCATCATCTCTTCTGCAAAATTAATCAATTATATTTCTGTGTATTCCATCTGAAGAAGTCAATGTTTACAGTAGCCATTTATGTTTTTTGGAATGAAATATTTGAAAGTCATTGGTCTTGCAAAATTCTATCACACACTCTCCAGCTTCACTTCAGTTACCAATACCATATTTTCCAAACCCCATTCATTTTACTTTTACAAATTTGCATTTCATTCATCATTAATTATAAATGCATCTTGATATATTTGATCAATTTTAGACGAATACATTCAATTCTTTCTTTATTAGCTTTAGTGGTTGTTGTATAAATTTGAATAATAATGTATTGAATGGATTCACTTTTAAGCAGATAGATATCCTAACACAAACAGCATTGTAATTCAAACAGACTTTTAAAAATAAACTATTTTATTGAGGGCTCTTACAGCTCTTATAATAATGCATACATCAATTGTAACACACGCATATGTACATACATATGTTGCTGTTATCATTTTCAAAACATTTTCTTTCTACTAGAGCCCTTGGTTTCAGCTTCTCTTTTTTCCCCACCTGCCTCTATCCTCCCACACCTGTGACCCTTTGATAAATGATAAATTATTATTTTCATATCTTATACTATCTGCTGTCCTGCTTCACCCCTTTTTCTGTTATTTGTCCCCCTGTATGGTATGGGTGTATTATACATTGGTCATTGTAATTGGTTCCCCCTTTTCCCCTCTCTTCTCCCCGACCCCCCATCATCTGTGGATTCTGTGATGTCATCTCGTACCTATGTGCCCATGAGGGGTTCATTTTTGTCTTCTTTTTACTCTTGAGCCAATGCTATCTTGGGGGCTGTTTGCAATGTGTTGACCTCTGGGTGGAGTTGCTTTATGTGGTAGTCTATTATTTGTGCTCATGAATGTTGTTCTTCTGCCCATACGAGGTCAGTAAGAACTTTTTGTAGAGCTGAGTTTCATTTCATGTAT
Source organism: Tenrec ecaudatus (assembly GCF_050624435.1). Taxonomy (NCBI): domain Eukaryota; kingdom Metazoa; phylum Chordata; class Mammalia; order Afrosoricida; family Tenrecidae; genus Tenrec; species Tenrec ecaudatus. The sequence goes on from NC_134536.1 coordinate 97,282,878, forward strand.
TCTTTGAGTTTTTCCTTGTCCAAGAAAACTCTTACTTCTCCATCTATCAAGATAGATAATTTGGCTGGGTAGACTATTCTTGGGTTTGCCTTATTTTCTTTCAACTTTCAGACTATGTTACTCGACTCTCTCCTCTTGTTCACGAAGTCCACTGATAGTCTGAGCATATTCTTACTTGGGAATAAAGGTGAAAACCTTTTTCCCCCTAGCTGCTCTTATTATTTCCTCCTTTTCCTCATAATTGGATAATTTAACTGCCATATACCTTGGAGAATTCTTCTTTTGATTCAATCTAACTGGTGTCCTTTTGGCATCCTCAATAATTTCCCGGTTTCCATTCATTAAGTTGAGAAAGTTTTCTTCTAAGAATTCTGACATTTTTGTGTCATTGACTTCTTTGTGTCATGTTCCTGTAGTCCAATTATTTTTATGTTGTTATTCTTTGTGTCATCATTGTTCTCAAGTTTTCTTCAGCTTCTTTGATTACGTTGTTTAGCTGTCTTTCCCAGTTGCTGAAGTCTTCCTGGTTATCCTTGGAGATCACTGGTATGAATCTCTGCTTCTTCTCGTCTGTCGGTGATGTCTGTGAATTTTTATTTGCTTGTCCCTTAACTCTTGTATTTCCCGTTGGTGCTTGGCCTTTATCTCCTCTATAGTTTCTTCCTTTTTCTATATTGTTTCCCTCATTTCCTATATGACTCCAAGAAGCATTCTGATCATTCTTTCTGTGGCATATCTACGTCTTCTTCTATGAACATCTTTAGGTTCAAGATTTACTCCAACATTGTCTTTTATTTCTCTTAATGTTGCATGTTGAGGTTGTTGATGCAGTTTGATGTCTGCATGTTGATTTGGAGGAGCTCAGCACCTTCTCCCTGGGATTCAAAGATCCCTGGCTCTCTCTTTGGGAAGTTGGTAGGAAAGCTTCTGTGGGATACCTGTAGCCAACTGCCCTTGGCAGTAGGGATACCTGTAGCCAACTGCCCTTGGCAGTAGGGCTACAGCTTTGTTCCTCTGGGGTTTCACTCTTACCCTAGCCTATTCTGTTGGTTGGAGGGTGGGTTGGATGGCCCTCTCAGGAGATGTTGGCCAGATGGCTGCAGGCTGAGAAGGTGGTATTGTGTAGGCTAATTTTGTGAGGAGTCACCTTAGTTTGGAGTAAAGCATCAGAGGGAGACCCTGGAGGTGGATTTAGGCTGACAGCAGTTGGAAGACAATAGTTGTGATCTAGGGAGGCCTGCTGGTGTAGCCACAGGTACAGGGGCAGCATGGTGGGAACACTGTGAGGCCTGGGGACACGCAGTGGAGGAAAACTGGTCTGGCCACTATTAATAATCTTTGAGACTCTCTGTCCCACCCAAAACTTGTAGAACCAGTTTTTGGCCTGGTCTGTGACTTTCAGCTCCTGTTTACTATTCCCATTTTTTTTTATGTTAAAGCTCTCAGGCTATGCTGAGGGGATCTGCTCTCTGCCCGTTTTGTTATGTTAAAGCTATGTCAATGGACCAGGTTTCTGGTGGCCTACATTAGAAGTTACACAAAGGAACATTGCCTTGGATTGAAAGCAATTTTAAAGGTTTTTTGTTGTTGTTGCTGTTTTTTAAAATAATGGGTTTATAGGGTGCCCTAGTACTGGGGCTGTGCTGCGCTGTCCCCCAGGGAAGAAGGATCAGATTAGATAACAGGATTTGGGGCCCACTGGGTCTGACTGAATTGTGCAGGCTGCCCTCCTGTATCACTCCCGGCTCCCTTTTGCATAGTTCCGTAGGTTGTGCTCTGGAGATTTATGCTCTACCATGGGTACATTTCCTGTGGGTTCTCTAATGTAGCAAATGAATGTCTAATTATCTGTTGTTAACCATGCTGGCAGTTGGGAAGCTAAGTAGAGGGGGAAAGGGGATGGCAGATGCAGTCACTCTGTTCTTGGCCTAGGAGAGGAGATTCAAAGACGACCAATGCAGGAATGGGGTGGTTGTCAGAGAGATCTCTGGTGTGAGCCCTTGCACCTAGTTCAGGGAGGCTCCTTGTGAGCCTGAGATTATGACCATCTTTTGACACCTTTATACCTGCATGCTAGTGGGTCTCAGATCTTGGTGCAATAAGAGGTGGTGGACACTGTCCCTGCTGGACCTGGTGAGGGATTAGAGGAGGCCATGGGCAGATGCAGTGAACATAGAGCATTTCAGCAAGCCCTCAAATCACTTCATGGGCAAAGTCACAGGTGGAGGTCTGATCCACAGGACCTAACAGCAGGAGCACCAGGTGGGTGTTTCTCCCTGGATGTCATCTTGGAACCTCTCCCAAAGTAGATCTTGAAATGTTCTTTTTTTATGTTGAATGTGATGCTGTTCCTCTTGAATCTCATTTGAGCAAAGTAAACCATATCTATTTCTGGTTCAATTTGGCCAATATTAGTGCATTTCAGTTCCCTAACAGCTACAATCTAGTTCTTAACGTGTGCCTTTTCATTTTATACAATTTCCAGTTTTCCTAGATTCATAATGTGTACATTCCAAGTTCCAATTATTAATTGGTATTTGCAGCTGTTTCTCCTCATTTTGAATCATGACCCATCAACAAATGAAGATCCGTTAGGCTTTACGCTGGAAGGCTTCAGTCCATTCACATTAATGTAGTAGATGCTACCTTAAAATAATAGCTCTTCTTCAGTCATATTTTGAGTACCTTCTTACCTGAAGGACATCTTCTGGGACTCTCTGGCAAAATTTTGCCCTTGTTCATAAAATTTTCAGTAACTGACAATGCTTTTATGCTATCCACAAGTTTTCACTGGTTAATTCCTCTAAAAGGGACAGTCTTTTCCTTCTTCGTGGGATGTTTTTGTCTGAAAGGTCTGCTGAAGCCTGTTCACTCTAGTGATATTTTTGGTATATGAAATACTAGTGACATATCTTCCAGCATCTCAGCAACACATAAGCTACCATAGTATGACAAACGGACAAGCAATTATAGTTTTACACATTAATTCCTATTTCATTTCAGGTTTCACTCACTTGTCCTAACCCCAGAATAAATTTCTGGTATAAATGTAGAAACCTCCAGATTAGTTTGGATTACTTCTTTGTCCTTTCATGGCACCATAGAAACTTTCCCCTAAAATTTATCATGGTTCCAAACATAACTTACACATTTAGATGCAGCTGTAGTCCAGTGGGTACGTGTGGAATAGCTGAATTAAATACTGCAACTATAGGCAGTCCTGGGTTATGAACATCTGATTCATGGATATGTATAATTGCTTTTTACATATAAATTTGCATCATTTTGAAGTGTTTGAACCAATGCCTTCTCTAAACAATGGCTTGAAAGCAATCATCTTCACCTGCCACATGCTCAACTTCTCATTCGTTAAAATACTATGAGATTTTATTCCACTAATGACTAGGTTCCCAAACCTGTTGGCTGATCGTTATAATCACCTTGGGTTCAGTGACAGTACAGATCCCTGGGTTCTATCTGCAACCTAATGAAGCAGAATCTCTCAGAAGAAGAGTTCAGGAATCTGTATTTTAGTCAGATCCCTGGATGATTACAGCGATCAGTGAAGCTTGGGGACCTAGGCACTAAACTTACTCACTGCCATCAAGTTGATTTCAATTCACAACTACACTGCATGACAGGGTAGAACTGCTTGTGGATTTCTGAGACTATAAACTTTTATGGGATTAGGAAGCCTCATCTTTCTTCCATGGTGCTTTCAAACTGCACTTTATGGTGCTCCACAGGCACTAAATCAAGATTAAATAAAAATCGTATACACCTGTTCTGAATTGCCTTCAAATATATCTCAAAGACACATTTAAGAATGGAACTTGTTTGTAACCCAGGGACTGCCTATAATTAATTAGTACATGTTAGTACAACTAGCCACTAATTCTTATTATAAATTTAAAAATCCCAAATATAATTTAGGCATACTTTAAAGAATTTATTTATAACAATTTAGTGTCATTTTTCCTGGAATTTATCTATTAGAAGAATATATATATATATAATTTATATGAGACATTTAAAAATAATTATTGTTACCTTGCTAACATAAAAATGTGATTATATCAATATCAGACTATATATAGATCCTTTATCAAATAAATACAATTTAAATTAAAAAAAATAAAATAATAACCCTGAGAGACCAGTAGCCATCATTTTACTTAATGGTAAAGCACCAGAGTTAGTAGCACTAATGTAAGGAAATAGCACTGCTGGCCCTGAGTGCATTTCCACTGCTGTCCCCAGTTCTAGCAGCTGCATGCAGGGGGAAAAAATAATGTAAGGAAAAATAATAACAAAAAGGTGCTCCCCACCAACAATTATTTAATGCTGTTTTTTGTTGTTCTCAAAGATTGCAGCTGACGATGCAGAGGAGAAAAAAAATTGAGAAAAAAAATCTTTCAGTGTAATCACAGTCCATGAGAACCAGTTAGAAAATACAGTTGAAAATGGGAAAATAGCCCATTTATAATAATGATTTATATGAGGGGGTACTCCCCCAAACTGCAATTTTTTTCAAAGCTATGTATTTAATTTTTTTAAACAAAACAACCTTATCTCCTCCAAAGTGCTTCCCATTACACTTAACACTTTTGTCAAATCTGTGATTCCATTCTTGAAAACATTTTTCAAATTCATCTATTTAGATGGCTGACAGCAACTCATTTTTTCTTCACCTCTTCCACATTGACAAATTGCTGCCTTTCCTGTCCTTCATTATTCACAGAAACAAAAACAAGTCACATGGAACAGGGTCAGGTGATTAAGGTGTGGGGACCAAGAGCAGCATGCTTTTTTTGCCCCAAAATGGCACACTGAGATGGCCATGTGAGTAGGTGCATTGTCATGGTCGCAAAACAAGTCCCCTGTCAGCCACAAATCAGGCCTTTTAATGTCATACACCATTATGAAATCTTTTCAGAACCTCTAAATAGGTTCTGAAAGCTTGATTAACAGTCTGACCCAGCGGAACAAATTCCAAATGCACTACATGTCAGATCAAGATTTATCATTAATCGGCAATTCACCTTTTTTGAAATGAGAATACCACTCATACACCTGAGTTTTTTCCGTAGTGCTGTCCTTGTAAGCTATGTTCTACACCACAACAGTTTCTATGCCATTTTTCTTTAGCAGGAAACAAAATTTCACAACCATACGCTTTTCACTTAAATCACCATCACAAAAAATGTGTTTTGAGTGAAATACCTTTTACCAAAAAAATTCACTGTAACTAGAGAGAACCTTCCCAGGTGACACCACTGGGTGCACTAACTCAGAGAGAGTAGCCTGATACTTGCCTAGCAGGAAAAATGTGTACTATATCTCTGCTTGGCCCAGCACAATTCTGGATTTTTTTTGGCGGGGGGGTAATAGTAACATACCTAACCAGTAAAAAGATTGGCTTTCAAGGATTTCAATTGACTTAGTTCCACAATCAATGCTTATGGAAGCAGCCGTCAGGAAATCAAATGATGTACATTGGGTAAATCTGCTGCATCAGACCTCTTTAAAGTGTTAAAGAACAAAGATGTCGCATTAAGGACTAAGCTGCACCTGACCCAAGCCATAGTATTTTCAATCACCTTATTAGCATATGAAATCCTGACCAGAGAGCAAGATGTAGGCAAAGCAATAGCTTTCCACATATAGCATGAGTATCACACTTCATAAAGTGACTGCATTGCCATGAGTACAACATATATATGTGTATATATATATCTCCTACAATCTGTATGTTTTGATATTCCTATTAAGCACCTATGTCAATCCATTACTGTCTTTTTAGATTTACCTCACTTGGATTCCATATGAAGAAAAACATACTAAAAAAATCCCAACAACAATAGAAAAATAAAACACGGAAAACCTCTTACCAAAAAAACCCCAGAAAATAATAAAACCTATAATAGATTTAAAATGGGTCAGATGGGAAAACAAATGATAAGGTGTTAATGTTGTGTGGCTGCTGTTCCAGCTCTCACAGTTTTCAGTATACACCAAGTATACATGTATATGCACACACATACGTATACATATGTATGTATGTATATATTTAATTGATACAAGTGTTCTATTTATTTTATAACAGTCTCAGGATTATGGTAGGGGCGGCTGGGGAATGGAGAGCTGATAATAACGAGTATTAGAATGAAGGAAAGATTCTGAACTGGATTGCGGTGATGATTGCAGACTTCCTTTTCATATGTGTGCCACTGAGTTGTATGGCATGTGAATTATACATCAATAAAACGATTATAAAATAAATAATATTTTAAAGATACCTATGTTATTGTCTTCTATATAAAGGTTCCTGTACATTCTATCTAACACCTTTCCCATGTCATAGTACATGTTTTCACTTGGCAGCAGCAATTAATCTTACGCATAAACGCTTCCGGTGCGTGTTGCCGCGTTCTCCTCTGCTGCACTTACCTTTGAAGATAGTTCAGTTCAGTGCATCTTGGCTTCCAGATGTTGACAAGCTAAAGCTAATGGTAGCAGCTGCAGGAGACACAGGGGAAGTATCGCTATGGAAGTAATGCAAACATTTATTAAACACAAAAGTTAAAAATTAACTTCTAACTTGTTCAAAATAGCTGAGAGCAAGGGCTTAAGTAGAAAGAAAATGTTTTGAGAATGATGATGGCAACAAATGTACAAACGTGCTTGACACAATGGATGGATGTATGGATTGTGATAAGAATTGTAAGATTCCCCAGTAAAATGATTTTAAAAATTTAGGTATGTCACACTATGAAATCAGGACACATTTTCAAAACAAAGAAAACATCTTTGGGATATTAAATAATCTGCTCCCCCAAGAGCTATCAGACTCACAGGAATGCTAGAACAACCTATATCAGACATGGAGAGATTTTTTAATTATATGAATTGTGGGCCAAATGCAAAGGCAGATCCTTCTCAGCTCATTGGTCACTGGTACAGGTTAGCAACATGATTTGGAAAATTATTATTGAGTAGACAAATACAATTATGAAAAAGGTTAATTGTGAGAGGTTTCCTAGACTGATATTAAAATACTCTAAAATAGGATAAAAATGTAGTCATTGGGATTGTGTTCACCCAATAAAAGTCAATGTGGCAATGACATGAAACATAGTTATATACATAAAACATAGTAAAGAAAGTACAATAAATTTCATTTAAGATGATGGGTAATTCAAGAGAAGATAATGAAAAAGCTGGATAACAATTTGGAGAAAAGTTAGATCCCAATCTCATACCATATCATAAATTAACTCCTATGGAACAAAAGGAAAAAAGGAAATCTTTCAGTAATGGACTAATGCCAAAATAATTCTAGATGTTCTTCATGAAGATGTGGTGATTTCATTTCATATCTATGTCCCAGCATCATTTAACACACTTTAGAAATGATCCCTGAAAGTATAGTCTTAAGTCCCAGCATCATTTAAAATGTTCTGTGCAGGAGGCAAATTAGGACTCTTTAAGAGAAGAGCCCATTCAGAACTAGCTCAGTCTCAATGACCCATATAAAGCTGTTATTTCAAATAAGTTCTTCACAGGCAGTTAGAAGCTTCTATTGCTTATGCTGCAACCTATTTTCTTCGCTGAAAATCCACAGCTGTTCTCTGTTGTCACTTTAAACCATCCGACAATAGGAGTTTTGATTATTCTTTTTAGGTCTTCTCCTACAGCAGGTACCCAAATGGCTCATGTAATTGCCCTATCTTCTAGGTTGTGTGGATGATGTTTGGTTATTTTCCTCAAAGCCTCTTGATTTGCACTGGAACTGCAAACCTAGATACTCAGCATGAAATTTTCTTGAGTTTTCCCCCATCATCAGATTCTTCATAAATTCATAGTTTATCTAAAACTACGCTTTCTTCAACACTGACATTTTTCTTGTAGACCACAAGATGCAAATAAATAAAATGACTTTTTAAGTATTATTTTTACTCTTTTCTCTGTCCTCTATCAATGATTTTTAATTTTTTTAATTCTTTGAGCCTCAAATGTGGAATTAAATGAATTTTTTCAAATAAATCAAGTGTCTGCTTATGCACTGTGTCTGGAGCATTTCATCATTTGTGATTTGTCTTACTGTCTGTCTTATTTGTCTATGTCTCTTTCTGTTTTGCTTGCTAAAGCTCCGCCAGACTGATTAAGTCAAAATATATCTAGCTACGATCTGTATTTATCTCTTCCATTACTTAGTCTTGATGAAAGTTAGATCCCTTTTCCATAAACACCTAATCTTCCTAAGATTCAGATTCTTCATTCATAAACCCTACCTGATGTATTTGGCATGAGTTAATTTGACTTACTGTAAAAGACCCTGATGCTAACAATTACTGTTGTTTAATTTAGCCTGTACATACTTACACATTCGATAATCATGAATAATCATTTTGGCTATAGAGAGTTTCCTTGGAAATATAAACATTGTTGTGAGAAGTGCATTATAGGGCTGCAAGTAACTAACAGCCATTTGCCAAGCAGTGCCTGCTATCAACCTTTTAATGTATATCACACCACCAAAGAACCACGGTGAAGTCAATTCTGGCTCATAATGCTCCCACAGTAACCTATGGGGATAGTAGACTGCTTCCTAGGATTTGGGAGGTTGTAATTCGTAGTGGGAAAAAAAAGCTTCATTTTCCTTTTTTGGCATGGCTGGTGGGTTTGATCTACCCACCTTGTGTTAGCAGCCCCAATAGCATCATTTTTGATGCCGCTTAAGTTTATTTTGGATCCCGGGTGCCATAGTGGTTAACATTCGGCTGTGAGCTGCATGGTCAGCAGTTGAAACCACTGGCTGGAACCACCATGGGAGACGGAAAAGGCTTTCTACTTCCATTAACAGTTACAGTCGCAGAAAGTCACATTGGGGGAACACTACCAATCAGATTGACTAGATCGCAGGGAGTTCGGAGTTTTGAAATTTTACACCTTAAGAAAGCATTGATCCCTCCCCATCCCCCAAGTTGTAATTCCAGGGGATGCTGAATTCTTTAGAACTGCCTTCCATTCCAGAAATCACAGTAGGTGGTACACAGCTCTCCCATAGAGGTAGAGTCTCCTGCCAAGGGAGTGGGAGTAAGGAATAATCTCGTTGGAGTTAGCCTGAAGGAAGGGGTCCAAAAGTCAGTCATGAAGATAAGATCATACCCAAAGCCCTGCGTGGGCAGCAAAAGGAGCAAAACAGTGCTGTGGACAGTCACTGGAAATTTACCAAATGCATTGATCCACCGCAGGAAAGGATTTACTACATGATGGCAAAACTGTTTGTGGATATACACATGTATAAATTGGTATAAAATACGTAAATCAACAATTTAGATGCTTGATTGACTAAGAGCAGAGCAAAATCACTTCTTAATATGAGGCCCCAAGTGTGGAAGTTAAATCCACAAGACATAAATTACACTAACTTAGTAAAAACTATTTGTTCCACACCATCTAACTTCTGACTAAACTTAAGCAAAAAATATAAATTGAAGAGGCTAAGAAAATTCCAAGGCAGGAAATGTCCCAGGATTAACTAGAAATATCTAATAAAGATGTGCAGATTGATGGGTCTGAGCTATCTTTCATAGAGGTATGATCAATACAAACCCACTGATAGTATTCCTCAGATTTTAGCTGTGAAGGCAGAAAAATGATACAAACATACCAATATCCCAGAGAATGCGAGGGAACTTCTTCAAAAACAAGACGTCTCTTGGGAAGACGATTTGTTTTCTGAATCTACTGTGTTCTATATCTTCTACATTTTGAAATTGTCTATGAAACAAAAGAGAGACTAATACCAACAGATATTAAGATTGTTTAACAAGCTGATGCTCTTATTGATTTTAAACTCATTCCGAGGAAGAAAATGTGTATAAATGAAGTCTTCAGGAGGTCTACTCAATGAAATCAAAATGTCTTGAATGCTTGTAGAAGAAAATGAAGAAATAAAGTGAAAAATACAGAAAACACAATGCTTGAACTCACTTCCTTGAGACCAAATTGTGAAATAAACTTTATAGGATAATTTGAGTCGGAAGAGCAAACATTTCTCACTTGGAAAGTGCAGCCTGTTTGCTCCTTCGGAGAGAGGATGAGGATGACCAGACTCGATCTTCCGTACTTCGCCTTGTTATGAGGAGCTTCAGTCCCTGGAGAAGGACATCATGGTTGAAAGAGGAAGATTTTGATGAGGTCGGTTGTCACAGTGCCTACAACAATGGGCTCAGATTTAGCAACAATTGTGAGAACAGAGCACAACTAAGCATTCGTTCGGTTGCCAAAAGGATTTCTATAAGTTGATGGCACTCAACAAAAGTCAATCTTACTTCCACCAATCACATGTCACATTATTGTGATAATTTTGTTACACCTCCAGGACCAACTAGTTATTTCTTAATACCCTGTTATTGTTTCCATCTCCCATCTAGGATACCATGTTACATTCAGTCAGCATGTCTCCTTATGACTTCTCCAGGCTGAACCAGTTGCTAAGACCTATGTATTTCAGATGACATTAACAGTGTTGCTGAGTCCTGGCTAGAGATATTGAAGAAAGTACATATGTTTGAATGGAATATCTCACACAATTGTGGAGGTGGCAAATTCCAAATCCGAGGTTCAGGCTAGAGGCTTCTACGGACTCATATGGTTGAAGGGGCTGAGGAACTGAAAATTGACAGGTGGGAACAGACTATTGTCTTATGGGACTGCCAGGCTGGATGAATCCCCAAATCTGCAAGTCATGTTCATGACCCAAGGACTGGAGATCAGAGGACGGTGAATCAGATGGAGGACCAAGTGTGAGAGAACTTTGTAAGAACATCCATATACATATTGGATGCAGGCCACAACCCCAAGGAAAAGCCCCTTTCACATCAAATTATAAAATAGAAGCTGAATATAGTATCTGCTAAATCACTGAGAGCCATGGCCTAGTTAGGTTGACATTCAGTCTAAATACCATTAATGTGAAGCAATGTCCTTGGATCTTCTCAACAACAGGTAATCTCATGTCCAGAATAATTTAACTTCCACATTGCATGGGATCTGTGTAAAAGATTCTTCATATTTTCTTTACCTGAAAGAAAAATAAGCTATTATTCAATTTCCCAATGTACCAGTAAACATTTCGTACCAAAAGGATTAAAGGAGTAGTGAAGCAAGATGGTAAAGTGAGTTAATACTTTTATTTACTGTCCTAGCAATGAATCCACTGAACAACAAGCAAAAATGAGCACAGAAGTCCAGAAACCAGCTGAGGTGTTGGAGACACAGGGTGAATCTAGACACCAGAGAGAGGAACAGTGGGGATGGCACAGAAGCTGACTTACTTACTGGCAAGAGAGAATCTACCTGCTCACGTGCAAGCACCATTTATTGTGGACATTCTGAGACCAGGGTGACCAACACTTCAAACAAGAACTGCAGAAAAGGAGCTGACGCAGCTGTAGCCCCATCTATTTAAGGTAGCACAGATTGTGGAAATTTCAAGACCACGCTCTTAGAAATGTCAAAAGGAAAGCCTGACACTGTAGGAGAGTTTTGTTGAATCTCACTAAGGCACACGATAGTAGGAATTGAGATGACATCATGGTGAGGAGAAGACTTCCAGCCAACAGAGACACTGAGGGAAAAAATCACCCGGGGCAAAGTAAGTCATCATTAGAGAACCTGTGAGGAGGTGCCCATGAGGGAAAGACATAGAGGGCCCCCAGCTTTCATCTCGGGAAAAGTCAAGCCCCACAGTTTAGATCAGGAGCCCTGGTGGCAGAGTGGATTATGCATTGGGCTGCTAAAGGTAAATCAGCAGTTTGAACTCACCTGCTGCTCCACCAGAGAAAGGTAAATTTTTCTGAATCTGTAAAGATTTATGGCCTTGGAAAAACCTAGGGAGCATTACACTCTGCCTTTTAGGTTGCTATGGGTCTTAATCAACCTATTCAGATGTATATATCTCCATCTCTGTATCTATCTATATGAAGAGGCCAATATACATATATATAAATGAAAACAATGACCAATAATTCTATTCCCAGTAAAGATGTCTTTCAAAGGGGAGGGGGGAGATCAAGATAATCTCAAACAGACAGAGCTTTGGGGAATTTTCTGTTACCACCAGGTCAGTTCTACAAATATCAATTAAGGGAATTCTCCAAATGGAAAGACACAAGTAGTCAATAAAAATTTGTATATCTTATATATATACCAGTAAGAAAAAGAAGTGTAAGAGCGCTCCAAAATCACACCAAGGACCATCCTATGAATCAAAACCACACCAAGGACCATCATATGAATCAAATATGTAACATTTTCAGGGGATTATATTCAATTATTGAGCTAATATGATTAATTATTTAAATATTTAATTACTGAGCTAATCTAACACCAAACAATATAACATTAACAAAGTAAACATGGCCAATATTGATTGTATATTGATATAAATAGAGACACCTAGCGGAAGTGCTTGGGGAGAAGCCTATGAAGAATATGTTGTCTGTTAACTGTTAAAGTTTGCTAAGGTTTGTTAAGGTTGTATGTTAACTATTGTTCATATGTTACATGTTGCAGTTGACTGTAGTGTAGCGTAACATGTGGTTGTGGTTGTTAGGTGCTGTAGAGTTAGTTCCAAGTCTTAGAGCCATGTTGTGTACCACAGGAAGGAGCACTCTCCAGTTCCGTCGTCCTCACTATGTTGGAGCGCATTGTGACAATCACTGTGCCATCCCATCTGGTCACAGGCCTTGCTCTTGTTCACCGAGCCTCTGTTTTACCAAGTTTAACATCCTTCTTCAAGGGCTGGTCTCTCCTGATAACATGTCCAAAGTACATGATGCTAAGCTTCACCACACTGACTTCAAAGGATCGGTCTGGCTATATTTCTTGAAAGGCAGATTTATTCAATCTTTCGGCACTCCATGAGGCATTTAATATTCAAAGACCTCCATAGTCTTTGGCCTCCCTTGTTCCCTGTCCTGTTTTCAGATGCACATGAAGCAACTGAAAAGGCTATGGCTTGGGCAGGATACAATTCAGTCCTCAAAGGGACAGATGTGCGAACTACGAATAAATCAAGTAGAAACACTCAATAGTAAACACGGAAAATAGCATATGGCTTATCACAAGAAAGCAGCAAAATATAAATACAAACTGAAAATTTTAATAAAATGGTTATAAAACACTCAAAAATAAAGAAATAATAAGTGAGGTGGAAAATTCATTTTCAGGAATGACATTAAAATGCAAATGGTCTGTCTCATGCATTTAGAAAATAGAATGGATTTGAAAAAATACCAAATAGTCTCTCCACACACACATTGTTTTCTCAAAATACGTCAATCATTTACCAGGACAGAATATGTCCTAGGACCTAAAATAAGTATCGAGAAACATGTAGAGCATTTAAATCATACAAAACATCAAGGCACGGGGCTATAAATCAACAAGAAAAATAAGGGGGGAAATGGAAATGAAATAATCCACTACTGGAAAAATGATTGGATCATCTTGCCTTTCAATTTGGATAATATATCAATATAAAGATGGAAAGAAGTGTAACTAAAGCAATAGGGTTGTGGGGGCTCTCAACCGAAAAAATCTAGAGGGCTGACAAAATGTGGATGAGATGAGGGAGATTCCAGCCAGGTATGTGATCTGATGCTGTGCCAGGGGCACAGATGAGAAAGCAGCGGGCACATGTGTAACAAGTGGACCCCGCTGGACAGAGTTCTGAAACAGACACTATCTGTTGTTAGAGGAAAGCCCCGACGATGCCAACAATTAACGTGCTTCACTGCCAAGAGCAAGGTGGGGGTTTGCAGTCCAACCCAAGGTGCCTTGGAAGGAAGGCTTGGCAGTCTCCCTCTGAAAAAGCAGCTGTCGCCCATCCCACGGAGCACAGTTCTACTCTGATACGTATTAGGTCTTCATAAATTGGATTTGACTTGATGGCAATCTTTTTATTCATATTAAAATCAATCGTCTCAATGTTCCTAATGCCAACATCCTTTCATACAGTTCCTCATATTGCGGTGACACCCCCAACCATAAAATTAATGTCATTGCTACTTCACAACTGTAGTTTTGCTACTGTTATAAATCAGGTGATCCCTGTGAATGGGTTGTTTGATCCCCCAAAGGGGTCGCGACCCACAGGTTGAGAACCACTGCTCTATAGTATATATAATTTTCTTACATAATTCAATTCTTTCCCTGCTCCTTTGTGTTATTCTTGTCTTTCAAATTGCATCTTTGTTCAAGACAGTTTTATAACTATTATTTAATTCAACTGTCAAAATCAAAACAAAATATTCAGTTATATTGCCCTCTATTTACTCATGTATTTATTTTTCTTTGTTTAAGTAGAGTCAGGTACTTTTATTTAGTCTGAAAAACGCGTGTGCATACGTGTGTGTGTGAAGACTTATTTGCTAGTGGTGAGATATTCTCATTTTTTTAAAAATGGAAAGGCTTACATTTCTCCTTCATTTGGAAAGATGCTATGTTATGTAAGAACTTTTCTATGAAACTATTCCCCACCCTACCTGCCAACATTTAAAATATGTCAGTCCGAGGTTTTCTGGCCTCGATAAGAAACCCGCAGTTAATCTTGGTCAGGATCCCTTGTAGTGATGGATCACTGCTTTCTTGCTGCTTTCAAGATCCCCTGTCTTTTTCTCTCCAGTGTTTGAATAAGGTACATTTCGCTGTGGATCTCTTTGAGTCTGTCCTACTTGGAGTTTATTGCTCTTCGATGTTTTCTCGTGAAATGTGAGAAGTTTTCAGCTAGTAGATGCTCACTCTTTCTTCACCTCCCCCTCTGATTTAGCCCCTTAAGACTTCCCTCATGCATATATTGATATATTCGATGTTATCCTACAGGTCTCTGAAATTCTTTTCATCTGCCAGCATGCCTTATATTTTGGTTTCTCAAGTTAGACCAACTCAATCTATGTGTCTATCTCCTGAACCTGCTCTGGAGCCCTCTCATGAATGCTTCATTACGACTATTGTACTTTTAAATCTAAAATTACTATTTGGTCCTTTTGTTTAATAGATACTTTCTTTTTCTTTATTGATATTCTCTTGTTAGATGAGACAGAAACTTCAGATTTCTTGCTGGTTTATAAATGTGGTTTCTTTTATAAAGTCTAATTTAGTCTTTGTCATAGATATAATGTCTGTGTTCTTCTGGAATATTTACTATAGGTTCTTTTTAATCTATTGTGTAGATGTTAAATATCCTTATTTTGTGCTATTTTCAGCATGCCTTTGATTTTGTATAAAAACTAGACAAACAATATGGTATGAAAATTGTGAACATCAGATTCTTCCTTCTCCCCAGGTTATGTAAAGCCTGCTTTTATTTTCGTTTGCTTTTTTAGTGAATTTTCTGAAAATTTTACAAAATTTGTGTTCTTTGTCATATGTAACCTCTGAGTCTTTGCTCACTCAGTTTAGACACAGAAGTTACTTTCAAGTCAATTCTGGTTCATGAAAATTCCATGTGTAATGAAGTAGAACGTTTCCCCCAATTTTTCATGGCTACAATCCTTATGGAAGCAGATTCCCATATTTTCTTTCTGTGGTACTCTTAAGTGGGTTTGAACCACTCACCTCTCAGTTAGTAGATAACAGCAAACATCTTGCACCAACTAGGACCATGGGTTAGTTTTTTGTATTTGGAAGGGGGGCTGGCAGCTAAAGATTGTACAAATGTTTTCTAAATATTTATAACCAAAACACTTTTCATGCATTGTTCACCTTCAACACTCAATAAACCAGGTTAAATCTTTACCTTAACCTTTACTTCATGCTTACACAAAACCTCAAGGTCAGCCAACAGTGGATTAGGACTTGTCAAGAGCGTGTGCGCGTTCCTTTGGATGAACCCAGACTTCGAGATTCCTGGGGTTTTTGACAGCCCTTGCAAGCTTTCTATGGACATGTCTTTCTCTAGTTTTCCCTTCTAAGCTCGTTGGCAAGTTTTCTGTTGGTGCCTCAGGCAGCTGCAATAGGAAGGGACTTTTGCTAATTACTTTGACAGAGGCATCTGGGGAGAAAAACTTTCCACTGGGTAAGCTTCAAGTCAGGTTAAATAAAGACAGCCTTGTGAGTGACTCTTGAAAATTTACTAGATGGGTCAGATAAAGATGCTCCCCTGAGAATGAGGCTTTGAAGTTTCCCAGTGGCGTTTACCTGCTCTTGCACAGGTGGTTGCTGGACCACTGTTTGGTTGCTGTTGTTGTTGTGTGCTTGTTTTCCCATGATCTTGAGCTACTGACTATCTGAGGCAGTGGTAATAGGGCAAGTTACAATATCACCAAGTTCACTGTTCCTGCATAGACTCAGCCAGGTTTCTTACATAAATGTTTTGGGGATTGCCACAAGTCGTTGGTTAATTTCCAGAATCTTGGAAAACTTAATTCTGATTATTTGTGCTAGCATTTTCCTTTTTTTTAATGGAGGAGAAAATTTTTGTGTTTCCTACTGTGATGGAATGTTCCATTGTTAACATAACCCTTATTTAGAACCTGTTCTTGTCTTTTGTTGGCATTGACATAGCCACAAGATCCAGTTTAATTCAAGTTATCAGAATCATCATTTTATAGATAAAATATTCTTCCAAATCTGTACTGTCCTGAATTAGTTTTATTTGTAAGTAATGTTTATAAAATAGCTTCTGCTATAGGGATGACCTAAATTCTTACTTAAAGGTATTGTTATTGCTTACCTTGTGGTGTGTTTATAATTTATTTTTCTAATAAGATTATAATTATATCATTCAGGAATTATATCTGACACATTTTTATACTGCTACAGATATTGCAATAATGCAGGTACATATTAGAGCACTTAAAATATGCCTTTTACTTGCATTTCCCAAAAACTTTTTGAAGTCCCTCTTGCCCTGAACTTAATAGACCACTTATTTCCTTTATTATGGAAATTATATTCTTGATTAGGGATATTTCTAGAGATTCATATTATACTACATTTTCAAAAAACTGGAAGGCTTATGGACCAGAATGTCTTATTACATTGGTAGAATATGACTTTATATATTTTTTAAACATTTCCACATGAAAAGCTTTGTATCATTTTACCACCTTCTAGTAGAGTGACCTAGATCTTCACAGGGATTTAAATATTTGGTATGCTCCAAGTTTTGCTTGCCACAAAATACTTTATAGCTACTAGCTTTATACTATGCTATTGTGTTCCTATTCTAATAAATGCAGAACTGGTGACATACTTAGTTATATTTATTTTAGTTAAAAGTTATACCTTTTTCTCTTAATTCACATTATGCTTTTGGGCATTTTTATACTGAAACTTTATTTACTGAAGAATGCAGGTTCTACTATGGCGTCCTCTTAAGATTTTTGGTTAGTCTCCTGTTTGTACTTTACTTATTGAACGGGTGCTTATCATTAATAAAATGTAATTGCAATAAAGAAGTTTGAAGAAAATCTCCTCAAGTAATATAAGCCTATAATGAAGATACAATGGCAGATGAGTCTCCACATGTTGAAGTAATTTGAAGTAATTCAGGAAATCCTGTTCTTACCAAGAGGCTTCATCACTCCTTACTTTCTTTCCACCCCAAGCCTCAGTAAGAAATAAAGCAACACCTCCCCATCCCCCCCTCCCATGCAATCGCAGGGATAAAGCAATCTGTCCTTTGTATGGACGCTGCCACCTTCATTTCATTTAAGGTTCCCTCTTTCTGAGCCTCCCTGTGAATTTAAAATATTTATGACAATAGTAAACCTGTCTTTTGTTTCTAAGAACTGAGAATGAGGGTGACTTCATATATAAGTTGACACTAACTTTTCTTGTTTTCTTTCAAGTATACATTTAAGTTTTGCTGAAAATAATGCCCTTTCTTCTTTTTCTCTCTTCTCACTTCAAGAGGGAGGGGACAGTGTCATAGCTGACAGAATCACTTTGAGCAAAGCCTGGGAGAGGTAATGCAGGATATCCCCCTGTTAGCGTTACTGCCTGTTAAGTTCAGGGCAAGAGGGACTTCAAAAAGATTTTGGGAAATGGAAGTAAAAGACAATGGCTTTTTCAATGTCCTTTTTAAGTGCTCTAATATGTACCTGGCATTATTGCATTATCTGTATCAGTATAAAAATATGTCAGATATAATTCCTGAATGATAGCGTTACTCCCTTCCTCCCTCTCCCTCTCCCTCTCTCCTGCTGTAGAAGGAGTGTAAGTGATAAGACACAACGTAAATATGACCCAATCAGAAGGCTTTGTCTTTTCTCAGGAAAATTCTCCTCAATGTAATGGAAGAAAACACAAATTAAGACAAAATAAAAAACATGGAAACAATGGAGTGGAAACAAGGGAAATGAATTATTTCGACATCAAAATGCCAATACATCTGTAATCCCCTGACATTGTAATTTTGTTTTAAAGTCAACACTTTAAAAGGAAGACTGCCTTAGAGATGTAGATTAACTAGAAGCTATGTTTATTTACTGCCTTGTGGAGGTAGTCATTCATAACCAAGCTAATTAGTTTATGACATAAATGAGTTGCAAATGTTTAGAAATGAATGGGAAGTATATTTCATCAACATCTCTAAAGTTCTCTTAAGAATGAATGTATTCTATTTTCTATGTGCTCTACTACAGGGAATAAAACTAATTAAGGATAAAAGAAAAATTAAAACTTATTTTTATAACTAAAAATGATTAATCCATTGCAATAATTTTTATATGTTCTGGCCCTTGTCATGTCAGAGAATACATGTCCACTGGCCTAATAAATAGAGAGCAACTTAACTTTATTGAAGAGCTGGGTTTGTGGATTTTCTTCTCAAAATTCTGAAGAAGTGGTTGAATTCTCCTGATATTTTAATGTTAAGAAGCCTGAAGTCAGTCCTATTTTCTTTTTCTTTATTGCCTAGACTGAATTTGTGTCACATTCTTTAAAAACAAATGAGCAGACACAATGAGAAATTTAAATAAACAATACTTGAAAGTTGGTGTCTTTATTTTAATATTCCTTTATCAGGAAACTCTTTAGAGATGTAGGTATAGATATTGAAGTTATCAAATTTTGTTCTGCCTTTTCCTGTTATTTATACTCTCTTGTATTTCTATCTGCTTCATCATCTGCCCTCTTTCCCAATATTGCCTCACAAAATTGGGGGGAATAAATCAGGTGAGCTGTCATTGACACCATTAGCCCTTCACAATTTTGGTGACACCTGTTGTAGGAGAACTTACCAGTTAACTCAGTGTAACTTTGCTATCTGTACTGTTTTCAGTGGAAGTTCCTGTTGTTTTAGTAAGTGAAAGGTATTAATCTGTTGTCACTAGAGATGATATATCTTTAATTTATAGCTTCCAGTAATCATTAAAGTGAGCCCAAGGGTTGCTGTTAGATAAACATTAGAATCAACTCTATGGCAGTGGACTTCCTAGTGACTGCAGTAAGGTTCAGGAATGAAAGGACCCTGGTGAGACCCATGTAAACGGTCTTTTCTATTTGTATAACTTTTATTGTTTCGTTTGGCTTAGTTATTAAATTAATAAATCATGTCTAAAATATAAAGTTTTACTGAAACCTTAAAGGCTATCCAATTGCTATATTTGATGATGGTTTCTCTAGTCTCAAAATGATCTCCCTGTAATCACTTTTGCCTAAATGGAATTAGAATAAAAAGCTGATTTTTATTTATGTGCAAACTTGAAATAATTGAGATTCCTAGAATCCAACTGCCATTTGAAATGTCCCAACTAGATAAATAGAGATGAAATAAGAGTTTTAATCTGAAATTTAAATACATTGGGTAAGGGAATGATTTTAGAATGCACATTCAACTATAGATAGGAGTAAGAAACAATATTTACTCACCAATGTATCTTTGTAATATATATCCCAACACTTTGTGTTTTAAAAATAAAATAAGTTTTCAATAATGCAAAAAATGGAGTATATCAACTACCGTCTACTTCATTCAACAATTGAAACCAAAATCTCAGAGCAGACTACTAAATTCTTCAAGAGGATTGTAGACTCAAGTCAGATCTTGAAATTGACTCATAAAGAGAAGTGAGATAATTTCTGCTTCCTGTGTCTTTTGACTCCAGTACTTGATTGCACCAATCCACACTGACAGCCCCTACATTCCAATTCTTGTTTTTCCAACTCCAGGACAGTATTGAAATTTTCTGCTTAGCCCTCTAGCCTAGTAATTCTTTATGCAGGGAAACAATGTGGCCCACTGTCAGGAAGAAAGAGAGGAAGTTCCCAGAATCCTCATGCGAAGGCCACGCCCACAAGAAGGCATCATCAGGCTGTGACCTGATTGACAGGCTGGACTCCACCACTGCATATATGAATCAGGTTGACATGAAATTATCCAGTCAGTCTCAGGAGACTAATCCCTGGAAAAGGACAGCTTGCCTGGTGAAGTAAAGGACAGTGCAAACAGGAAGATCCTCAAGGATATGGATTGAGACTGTGGCTGCAACAAAGGGCTCAAACATAATAATTGTGGGGAGACACAGGACAAGGCAGCATTTTATTTTGATGTAGGATTGTGGAATTGAAACCAATGAGGCAGCACCTAAAAGCAACACAAAAAGAACAGTATTTAAGAAAACATCTTTTTTCATGTAAATTAGGCCCATGTGTTTGCATTGTAAATTTCTCAGTGAAACTTATAAGCTAGAAAAAGTATTTTAATAACTCAGAAAGATCCTTTTACTATCAATACTTTATCAGAAATTGATTCTAGGAATAAATGCCTTTGATATTAACCTCTAACAAGATGACTGCATAGATTGTATGATGCAATTATATACCATTCACTCTACCATCAAGTATTAGCCAATGTGCCTCAAAGATCTGGAGAAAAAATAGTTGCCATTTTAAGCAAGTATACTTATTTTACATTTGAATCTGTATGTACTCCTTTATATTACTCAGAACAGGTAGTTACCTGAGAGCCTGATCTGTACATTGTGCATAAAAAAATAAGTTCAATTTGAGCAGAAGTACTACTATTAAAAACGAGGGAGCTGTTAGATAGCAAAGAAGATTGCAGAATGCTTGGATAAAAATAGAAAAAAATAAATTATGTAATACTGAGTAAGACTAGAATGTAGCTTAATTTCATTCCCCCGGCAAATCTTCACTCAGGACACATTTTATATTGAAGGAAAAATTAGTGAAAGTTATGTGAGATCTAGTGTGATGGTTAGATTTTATGTCAACTTATACCTGGCTAAAGTATACAGGTGGAGTCCAACCTGTCAATCAGGTTATTGATGATATTGTTTGGAGGTGTGGTCTTTGTATAAGAGAGACACTGGGAACTTCTCTCTCTTTTCTCTCTATCACATGCACGTTCGTCTCCTTCCTTCTGGCTTGGATTCTGTGTCTACCTCCAGGGGTGGCCTCATGAAGGCCAACAAACCTGGAAGCTGTTGATGCCATGTCATGTTCTTACTGACCTTGGATTTACATTACTCTGCACTCACCAGCTTGTGATTTCCACCTAACCTTTCTGTTTCATTGGCCTGCAGCTACTTGAGTCTGAGGAGGGTTCTGGCTAGCATATGACTTATGGACTAGATTTGGACTGATCTTGATGCTTCCTTGATAGAAATTACTTCTTGTTATATAAAGTTCTTTCGTGTGTGTGTGTGTGTGTGTGTTTGTGTGAATGGTTTTGTTTTTCTAAACAACTCAGCCTAACAGATACAGGTTTTGGTTTTCTAAACATCCCAGCCTAATATATATGGGAGAGTTAACCATGACTAACATAGCACAGAGTGTTAAGGTCAAGATATAGCTATGTTATGGATACGGGTATAAACATAGGTGTACACTTATATAAATATATTAATTCATAAAATTAGAGGTCTTGACATATGTACATATATTAATGTGGCAATACACTGAGGAAGTGGATGGACTTTGGGTCTCTGCTCAAGCCCTCCCTCAATGCAAGAACCCTTTGTTCTAACAACTTGGTATTTTGTGATGCTCACCCTCCTGACACCATTACTGAAGATATAATGGGTGCAAAAAAATGTGGTGAAGAAAGCTGATGGTGCCTGGTTATCAAGAAATATAGTATCTGGGGTCTTAAGGGCTTGAAGTTAAACAGGTGGCCATCTGACAGCGAAGCAACAAGACCACATTGAAGAAGCACACCAACCTGTGGGATCACGAGGTTAGATGGGATCAGGTAACAGGCACCAGAAGACCACAAACAAACAAACAAAAACATTGATGAGAATGAGGAAGACCATAGAAGAGACTTCAGAACCATGTGTAGACCCCTACAGAAGGATCACAAGAAGGATCAACTGGGGTGCAGTATAGCACCAATGAAACACACAATATTCCTCTGGTTCCTTGAGGCTTCCTCATCCCCCACTATCATGACTCCAGTCCTGTCTTCCAGTTCTGGCTAAACCAGAGGAGCATGTACACTGGTACAGATAAGAGCTCACAACACATGGAATCCAGGTCAGTTAAACCCCTCAGGAACAGAATTGGGAGTAGAAATACAAGGAGGGTAAGAGAAGGTGTAAGGAGGAGGGGAAGCAGGAGGAACCTATTTCTGTGATTGACGCACAATCTCCCCAGGCAGATAAACACCAGAAATGTGGGTGAAGGGAGACAGTGTTCAGTGTAAGACTTGAGAGCAATAATAATTTATAAATTATCAAGGGGTCCTGAGGGTGGGAGGGGAGAAGTTGGGGGAAAAAGATGAGTTGATTCCAAGGGCTCAAATAGAAAGTAACTGTTTAGAAAATGATGATGGCAGCATATGTACAAATATACTTGTAACATTTGATGTATGGAATGTTATAAGAGTTGTAACAGCACCTAATAAAATGATTTTAAGAATAAAAAACATAACTATGGAAACAAAAAATAGAGTTTTATATGAAGCACTAAAGAAGTAAAAATCACTGAACTAGCAGTTTCATTCAAGCATCAATTTTGTTTAACATGGGGCATCTTTGAATCCAACAAAATATGTTAAGATGCATGATTTGTCATATTTCTGTTTCTTGAAGTGGTTGTTGACACTATTTTTCCTGAGAAGTCATATATAGGTGATTTTTTACTGTCATATATCTTACTTTAGAAATATCCACTTTCTTATGACTTACTGCCCATCAAAATCCCACTAGCAACTTACTTTGCATAATTTTATATTTTACTTCCAAATTTAAATACTTTAAAGTGCTAGATTCACCTGTTAAAGAATTACACAGAATCTGCTGTACTTGTTTTGTATTTGCTTTCTTATTAATTATGCACTTTAAAAAATTATATTGCTCCACTGAATTCTTAAATCCTTGACCATTACATTATTCAGCCAATGGAAGAGAAATTTGGTCTTTTGAACATTTGAAATAACCATTGGCATATTTCCCTAAATTTATTACTTTTAACAAGACATTTATACATAACCATATATAAAATTGCATGTACAATATTAATACACAACACTTTCAAAAGCTTACATATAACATTCTGAAGCTGTCCATCATTGGAATGACTTTTGGAATAGTTTGAGAAAAGCATTTCAGTTTTATAAATAAGAGTCACAGTTTGATTCTAAAGAATAAATATAACTGTCATTATTAATAAATTATTAAATCAATTATTGTATTTTAAAAGTTGAAACTCCAGTTAATCTTTTAATTTTTAAAAGAGAAGGTCTAAGAAGGAAGAGCGCAAAAAACAAAAACAAACATCAAGAAAATAATTTAAGAGAAAGAACATAAAGAATGGGTCCAGAAAATTTCATGTCTAACCGTGCTCTGAACAGCCAATGCACCGAGTGGACCATATGACTGGTCCCACTATGAGGCATGAAGTCCCTCACTGACCCATGGGCCTAAGGGGGGCAAACACTGGAGACTCTCTAGGGATTGGCCCAGACTGGCCCCGCAACACCGAGGCAAAACAATAAGGGCCTGTGGCAGAGCATCTGGGGAAGCAGAGCAAGAAGCTCCCAAGGGAGTGCAAAGGATAGATTTGGGGGTTAGAGCATGGCACCCCATTGGACTCAACTGGAGGATACTCCGTGAGGTCGAAAATCAGACCTTGATCTATTTACAGGTTTTGCTTTTAAATTTTTTTTTTCTTTTTTAAAAATTTATTTATTCTTTTCTTGGTTATTGGTTTTCTTTGTTGTTGTTATCGTTGTACTCTATTTAGTTGCTTTGTTTTACTATGCCTTGTTTTTTATGCATATTATTATCTCTGCAGATCTATCTAGGTAAGATAGACTGGATCAACAGTCTGGAGGAGAAAACAACGGACCGATGGTTCTGTGGGAGGACATGGGAGAAGGGAAGGCAGTGGAAAGGAGGTGGTGTTGACCAACCCAGGGAAAAGGGAGCAACATGTGATCCAAAATTAGTGGCAAGGAGGGTGTGAAAGGCTTGGTAGGGATTTATCAAGGGCAATATAACCGAGAGAAATTACTGAAACCCAAATGGAGGTTGAGCATGATAGTGGGGTAAGAGGAAAGTAAAAGGAAATAGAGAAAAGAACTAGGAGGCAAAGGGCATTTATAGAGGTCTAAATACAAGCATTTACATATGTAAATATATTTATATAGGATGGTGGGGAAATGGATCTACGTGCATATATTTATAGGTTTAGTATTAAGGCAGCAGATGGACATTGGACCGCTACTGAAGTACTTTACTCAATTCAAGAACACTTTGTTCTATTCAATTGGCATTCCATGATGCATACCTTCCCTACATGATTGCTGAATGCAAATGCGTGCGTAAGCAAATGTGGTGAAGAAGGCTGATGGTGCTCGACAATCAAAAGATGTAGCATCTGGGGTCTTAAAGGCTTGAAGATAAACAAGCAGCCATCTAGCTCAGAAACAAAAAAGCCCACATGGAAGAAGCACACTAACCTGTGTGACCATGAGGTGTTGAAGGGATCAGGTATCAGGCATCAAAGAACAAAAAATCATATCATTTTGAATGAGGGTAACTGCAGAGTGGAGGCCCAAATCCCATCTTTAAGCAACTGGACACCCTCTTACAGAAGGGTCGCACGTAAGAGATGAGCCAGTCAAGGTGCAGGGGAGCAACGATGAAACATACAACTTTCCTCTAGTTCCTAAATGTTTCCTCCCCCCACTCCAACTATCATGATCCCAATTCTACCTTACAAATCCGGCTAGACTAGAGCTTATACACTCATAAAGATAGGAACTGGAAATACAGGGAATCCAGGACAGATGGTCCCTTCAGGACCAGTGGTGAGATTGGCAATACCGGGATGGTGGAGGGAAGGTGGGGTAGAAATGGGAACTGATTACAAGGATCTACATATAACCTCCTTCCTGGGGGATGGACAACAGAAAAGTGGGTGAAGGGAGATGTCGGTCAGTGTAAGATATGGCAAAATAATAATTTATAAATTATCAAGGGTTCATGAGGGAATGGGGAGTTAAGAAGGAGGGGGAAACATGAGCTGATATCAAGAGCTCAAGTAGAAAGCAAATATTTTGAGAATGATGATGGCAACAAATGTACAAATGTGCTTGACACAATAGATGTATGTATGGATTGTGATAAGAGTTGTACAAGCCCCCAAAAATGTATTTTTAAAAGAAAATATATGTCATCCTTTATTAAAATTATATTGGGGACAATGAAAATTAATCATATGCAACAAATTGGTCGGGAACCTGTTATCAAAAATTCACACTTGATTGGTTTAAACAAAAAAGAAAATTTGTTTACTTAAGTAAGTAAAACTTAAGAGAGACAGATTCAGCAAATTCTCAGGGAAACCAAACCAATGACCCTAAACCTGAGGCAAACAAACCAACAGAGCCTTGCTGCCACCTTTGAGTTGATGCAAAGTGACCTCAGTTTGCAGGACAATGTGCACAGAATCAAGCATGGCAGAACTTTCTCTTTGTCCTGTGGATGGATGCAGCCTTTATTTTATATCACTTTCAGCCAATACTGTCCAGCACACCATCCATATCACCCCCGGGTTTCTCTAACCTGCAGCGCCATTGTTTTTAGTCTTGCTGATCAAGCACTCTCTTCACTTCAGCTAGCTCTGAAGAGCTCCCTTCGTGACGAATTTAACCAAAAAGAGAAACCAAACCCCACATATTACCATAAATTATTACAAATCAAGATAAAATTCCAGAATTTTTCTTCCACATTATTATGGTAAGTCAGGTGGGGATGGATATTTTGGATAATCAATTTGTATTCAATAATTTAAACACAAATCAACCTCTGAGTTTACCCTTCACTCATGCTTGATTTCTCTACTCCCTTGTGTGGGTTTCTGCCATCCATTACACTCAAGTTCACATCTGTCCACCATCTAGCCCAGGGGTTCTCAGCCTTCCTAACGCTGCCATCCTTGAGTAGAGTTCCTCATGGGGTGGTGACCCCTCAACCATTAAATTATTTTCGTTGCTACTTTATAACTGCCATTTTGCTACCATTATGATTCGGGTGACCCCTGTCAAAGGGTCCATCAACACCCAAAGGTGTCGCGACCCACAGGTTTGAACCTAGACCGTGCTTTCTTTACTCTCCCAGCCTTGGCAGTCTCCAAAGATGCTGGTACGAATGGCTCTATCTTGACATTTTGGAATTTTTTCTTCTTAACTAGTGCTCTCTAAGTACATTCATGTTCATGACTTTGTCATTACTTTTATGTACCAAAACTGCTTTATCCATTTTCTTACTAATGAGAATTAAAATTATATAGATTATTCAAAACCAATCAACACACAAAAGACTAAAGAAATAAACTGCCATCCCTATCTATTCTGTCTATTCTAACTCATAGAGAGCCTCTAACACCGGGCAGAGCTGCCTCAGGTTGGTTTCTGAGATGATAATTCTTCCTGGGAGTAGAAAGCCTCATCTTCTGCCCATGGAGAGACTAGTGGTTTCTAACTGCTGATGTAATGTTTCGCCATCTAACATATGCCCCGCCATGCTGCTAAGGCTTCTCTATTGAAAAATACATGTGATCATTTATTTGGATAAAAAGGAGTTCCTGATTGGTACAGACTGTTAATGTGCTTGGTTACTAGCACAAAAAAAAAAAAAATGGTGGTTTGAGACCACCAAGGCAGATGCCACCTCCACGAAGCAGACTTTGGGACGTCCTAAATCACTCTGTACTAACACATGCGGCTTTGAAATGTGCTAGAATCCAGTGACAGAAAACATTAAGTCGGTTCACAAGCATAATGACACTTGCTGCCACCCTTGAGTTGATTCACATCAATATAAGGTTTCAAAGGCTTGAAAACAAGATACATCTTTTGGGAGGCGATAGACTCAAGTTTCGCCCATGGAGAGTCTAGTGGGTTTGAACTACTACTGACTGTTCAGTTAGTAACCCAGTGCTTACCCAGTAGTGCCGCCGAGACGCCCTTTGGTTTGCTTTATTTAAAAGTTTATATGTATATGATAACTATATAAATATTTATATAGTTATATATATTTAACCTCAATGAGACTTTGACATATATTGAAATTTGAAGGACAAAAAATCTATAGCAATTCATAACATATCCATATTCAAATATGTTAAATTTTTCACAAGTTATAATGAGACGTGTGTATTTTTGTTTCAGAAAGATCTAGTAACAACAGATAGATTTGAGAAACTAGGAGTCGACTTGATGGTAGGTGAAATAATGGGACTTATGCTAAATGATAAGTCATTCACTATTACAGGATAATTGTAATAGATCCTCCGAATCTCACAAGAAAGCTAAATAAAGTTACTTTGAGTCCTCACTGCTCCCCATTGCTTGGATTAACACAACCTCAGATGTGTACCCTTGTCCATACTTTCGTTACTTGATGGAATGGAAATGTTCCCACAAGCTGTCCACTTTGCCTTTCTAACATTAGTCTTTCCGAATCATTTCCACCTAAGTAGTTGGAACAAGAAAATAATTCTACAGAACCTTCACATGAATTCTAGGGAGACACATTTTACTGGATAATGAGATCAAGTCTTGATATTATTGTAAGAGCCCCCAAGAAAGTAACGATGAATAATTGAGAATGATTACAATAGTTTATGGTTTTCTCCTTATTCTGCATTCATGAGACCACCATTATGAATAGCATTGTGTTTATGCTTTCTAAGGACTCACTATCGTGTTTAGGATTGGTGCCTAGCTCTATCCCGTGTGAGGGTTCATACGTGAAGCAGTTCTCTGAGCCTGCTTCCCATGGGGCTCTACTTCATTTGGAGCATTTGACGGTTCATTTTAGTAGATTACCTAGCAATTTGAATGTGAACTAGTAACTTCAATATAAGCAGTAAGTAATACGTTTGATGGTAATAAACTAAAGTAAAATATGTGATTTGCATGTTTCTGTTACCTACATTGGGGTAATAATTCGTGTTATCAGTCTTCTGTGATTTGATGGACACTCTGTGAAGCTTTGGTGGATCCAGACTCTGCTTTTATAGTACAAAGATAGATAGATACATTTTCTTTCTAAGCATCTCAGCTAAGGTATGGTCGACCCACCTAAGTAAGACAAAGCTAATTTATAGCTCTCACTTTGGAGCAAAGCTATATTATTAATATTGCCCTAAGGTGCAAGCTATAAATTCGAATGTGGTCACGTACCAAAAGAGACACAATTCTTCTTTCTGATTAATGAGTATGTCCTCTGTGCAAAGTCTTATTGTCTCGAATAGCTGGAGAATGTGCAAACTAGTTCCCTGAAAACAAAGCATGGTAAAGTTGGTGACCAGATTCTGTGTCTAACCTCTAAGAAACCTTCTGTGATTGAAGTTGCCATCCTTGATGAAACTCCAGCTTGTGAGACTGTTGGTTTAAAGTGTATTACACTTTGCCAATCTAGACTTTTTTTGTTTATTTTAGGTAGAAATGTATAAATTAATGCATGATATTCCCAGATGGTGAATATTCCACACTCTGAATAGATATGTGATGTTCATTTTTTAGATCATTCAACTCTTTATGTCACTGCTTATTTTGATTCCAGAGTCACAGAAATACATCAAATATTTTGAAAAGGCCCTTTACTTCCAGTGAGAATGGAGGCTCTGAGAGAATGCTCATTTGTAACTAGCATTCAGATCTTATACTTTTAGAAATGATACTTGTCTGATTTTTAAATTGGGACAGGTTTCTGGTTGCTACAGCAATAAAACTGAGTTTGTTTGTTTTTTAAGGTTTTTGTTGGTAGAAGGCTTTTTTTTTTAAAACAAATTAGGGGTTTCAAAAATATCCTGGGGGAAAAAACACATAGTTTTAATTTCATTTTCCTGCAATTTTGGAAGTACCCTCTCATTTTCTTGTGTTGTTCACAGAACTTACTAAATTACTTGGCTTTTGGTATATATGGGGGCATGTTTTAAATCATCTTTCATCTTCTGTCAACAAGGAGCGGTTTTACTTTGATAACTCTGGCTGTTTGCATTGGATGGCAGCTTGTTGCTGGGCCCCGGAGTCCACCCTGACTCTAAGCACCCTGTGCACAGCAGAGGGAGATACGGCCTCATTGCACCAGCCTCACAAGTTCATTATGTTTGAGCCCGTTGTTGCATCCACTGTATCAATTCATGTCATAAGGGTCTTCCTCCCTTTTGCTGGTGAGCCTCTACTGTACCATGCATGATGTCCTTTATAGGGGATGGATTTTGGAAGTCAATAAAGTAGGACTGAATCCACTAAACAAGAAAGCCAAATATACGCTCAGTTGTTTATAATTTCATCTACGTATTGAAAGTTTTTTCTTAAATATACTTTTGAATATTCATAAAGGCTTCGAAGAAACTTTCTTGGGCATATATGAGTTTTCACATTGAAACTTATTGTTTAAAATAAGTAAGCAATAACTAAATAGATGTAATGCATTAGTTAGGTAGCAAATAGGTGAGCATCAACTATGTGTGTTGATTAGTACATGGTGAGTTCTGCACAGGCTACAACAAACCAGAGAATACCTTGTGAGTACAACCTCATTGCCAAAGGCACTGCAACACATAACAATTCTGTGGGACAGAATCGAACAGCTCCAGAGAAATTCTAAGGCTGCAAATTTTACAGAAGCAAACTGCCAGAACTTTCTCTCAAGGATCATCTGGTTGGTTTAAGCTGGTGAGCTTTTTTGGTAGCAGTCAAGTGCTTGGACCACCACATTATGAGAGCTTCTTCAAGTATCAAATACTTTAAGGTAATTGTCTTCTAAAACATTCTTAATGATGTTTTAGAAATAAAACAAGAAGCTAATAAGTCCTAAAATCATAAATCACTAAGACTTCAATTTCTGGACATATCAGAATACTCTGTATCAGATCAAATATCTCATTGGGAACAACAAGAAAGACTAGATTAGGAAGAGAGAGAAAAAAGAAAATCAGAACTTTGAGGTCAAGGCCAGAGAGCAGAGAGGACAATCAACTTCATTATGCTTTCCCAGAAGACATTTTCCCAAGCATGGAGTAGAGTCTAAGCAGAAACAGAAATTGAGAGTTTAGAAGATTTCCTACAAAAATGTAACTCAGGAATAAAAAGGCAGACAGGCTAAGGCCTAAAAATCAGAAAAATTAATCTATCATTCAGAAATGTGCCAAACCCTATGGTGTACTGAAACTAGATAATTATTTTTAATACTTAAAATTACATAGAGTTTCTTAGCCATCACTTTTAATGCTGAAAATTACTTATTTTCAGAGAAACCTTCCTTTTAGTTATCACAAAATCTGGAGGTTTTAATTTAAGTCAAAGAAGACTGAGATGTTTTAAAAATAGCCAAAGTATTTTGTAGATGAAAGATTTTTTTCCTAAATCACCAGTAACTAGTTTCAGGTCTGATTTAACATCAAACTTACATGTGAAAATATGTATGTGTACAATTTTTAAATAAAGAGAATACACTTCTATTTGTTTGGATTATTTTACTCCACTTTGATTTGGTGGTCTCTAATTTAAAATTAGATTATACACAGTGAGAAATACTTGGAATTCCAGTGAGATACTTTTCTCTTCACATGTCGATTGTGGGAAACTTACAGAAAACCAGAGGGGAAAAAGGGGTTTATGCTACAAAATGATAAACCTAGTTATATATTGATCCTATGACCATGTGCTTAAAAAATAACATAACACCGAATTTTTATATTGGCTCTCTCCAATTAAGATGGACCAAATCAACATGCTAGTGAATCAAGTTTATTTAAACTACATGGACAAGGTACTAAAAGGATGTTAAGAATACTCTCAGAATAGCTTATAATTAGAGGATGTTTCTTCATGAAATGGGAATTAAAAGTTGATTATAAAATATTTTCCAAAATATAAAAGATACTACGGAATATTTTAGTGTTTCATTTCCATATCAAACATGTGCTCTCATGAAGTAATTCTGAAGCTTGTTAGAAAATAAATGAACAACCTACTGTAAACTATCAACTATTCACACTGAATATTGATACCAGCTCTATGACCATCGTCTAAGGAGCTATTATATGAACAGAGTAGATGGATGACAAAAATGCTTCGACTTGGAGGAAATGCCATTCAGTAAACATTAATCCTATTGGCACCCTGTCCAAGGTACTGTTTACAACTCAACGTCTTTCTACCTACATACTTAACTTCAGTGGACTTGGACTTGCTTACTGTGAAATGGCTTATCAATAGGAAGTTAATCCAAATAGAAGAAAGAGGCTCAGGATAAGCAAAGAACTTCTCAAAAAGAAAAAAAAATGTAGGAGGCCTTACACTGCCTAACCTTAACACCTACATGCACAACGATCATAGTCAAAATAGCCTGGTAGCGGTACCCTGAGGAACAGGACAGAAACCCAGAAATGAAAGCATTCAACTACAGGAAACTGATTTTCAACAAAGGACCAGAAATATTAAATTGGAAAAGGATACTCTCTTTAACAAATGGTGCTGGAAAAAATTAGATCTCCATCTGCAGAAGACTGGAACAGGACTCCTGCCTCACCCCACACACAAAAAGGAACTCAAGGTAGATATGAGAACTAAATGTAACCTCAGAGCTGTAAGGATCATCAGTGAGGAAATGGGAAATTGGGTCAAACTTTCGGGCCCTGTTGCAGGGCATACATGGACTACTGAATATAATTAAGGAAGTGGAAGACAAAGTGGATAACTGGGACATACTGAAAATTAAACTTATGTACGTCAAATGACTTTGGGGATTAGGGGAAAAATGAACAATGACGCCACACTGACAAAGGTGTAATTGCTATAATTTATTTTCAAACAAAATACATATCAAATAATCCAATTAAAAGTTGAGCAAAGAACTTGATTAAGCAATTCACAAGGGATGACACTCGAATGGTTAACAAGCACATGAGCAAATGCTCACAATCACTAGCCATCTTGGAACAACATCAAACCAAGGATGAGATACCACCTATAGCCCCCAAGAACAGCCCAACTGCAAAATAAAATAAAACAGAGACTAACAAATGCCGGAGAGGGCGCAGAGAGACTGGATGCTCATCCACTGTTGGTGGCCTGCCAATATGTACAACCATTGTGGAAAGTGATATGGCGATACCAAAACAACTGGGCCTGGAACTCTGGTGTCATCATGGTGACATGTTGGGCTGCTAACAAGGTCAATAGTTTGAAACCAGCAGCCACTCCAAGAGAGAAAGATGAGAAAGGCCGCATGACCCAGCGATGCGTGTGGTGGGTTGTACTTCAAAGAAGTAAGAGACACACACACACAGGTGTGTGCTCCCTCATGTTCAGTGCAGCACAGTTCACAATAGCAAGAAGTGTCAGACAGCCCAAATGCACATCAGTAAGAAATAATAATAATAAAAAAACCCTGGTACATACAAACAATGGAATGCATGCATTCCTAAAAAATCACGATGAAACCATGAAACACCTAGGGACATGGATGGTCCTGGAAACTTTCGTCTGAATGAAGTTAGTCAACCACAAAAGGACAGACATTGTATGAGTCCACCACTATTCTAAGCACCAAGAGGAAGACAGGTTTGTGCTCACAGGGTATGATGGACATTCAACCATCTCCGGAGGTAGCATGTGATCAGGAACTAGTGACACTGAAGGAAGAATTTAAAGCTGCACTGACAGCATTAGCCAAAAAGGCTCCAGGAATTAATAGAACCCCAATAGAAATGTTTCTGCAAGCAATAAAGTCCTGGGAGCACTCACTCACCTACGCAAACATTTTGGAAGCAGCTATTTGACCAACCGACCAGAAGAGATCCATGTGTCCCCATCCAAAGAAAGGTTACATCAGAATGCTCACATTATAGAATGGTATCATTGATGTCACACACAAGTCAAATGGTTGCAGCAGTATATTGGCAGGGAGCTGCCAGAAGATCTGGCTGAATTTAGTAGGGGACACAGAAGAGGGGATATCCTTAAGGTCGAATGGGTCTTGGCTAAAATAAGAGAAAACAAGAAACCAGAAAGATGGTTACTTGTATTTTATTGACTATGCGAAGATATTTGGCTGTGTGGACCATAACCAACGATAGACAGCCTTGAGAAGAATGGAAATTTCAGAACACTTTATTGTGCTCATGTGAAAGTTGTACATGGACCAAGAGGCAGTTATCTGAATAGGCCAAGAGGAGAAAGATTGCCATCTTCAGTACCCTTTACTAGGGGAGCTATGAATTGGTATCAACTTGATTACCGTGAATATGGTGATATATAATGGCAAAAGGATGGGGGATAAAGAAATTTCAGGATTTGTTCTGAGAATTACAAATACTCATATTTGGTTAGGAAACTTGACATGTGTACAATTCTGGTCAATTTTTTTCACCATGTGAATTTGCTCATGCAACTTCCTCTTCAAATCCCTCTCAATAATATTATTGTGGAATACTGTCCATACTTCAGGCACCTGCAAAGTGTTCATCTAAAACTCTTGCCATTCTGCAATCTAAGCATATCTCACTACATCTTTTAATATATTTCCTTTTTATTTATATGTCCTGGTTGTGCTGTTGAGTAAGCGCTGAACTGCTAACTGCAAGATAGGTGTCCCAAACCACCAGGCACTGTGTAAGGAGAATGAGACCATCTGCCCTGAAGATTTACAGTCGAGGAACCTCACACAGGGTCTGCGTGAGTGTGAGTCAGCGTCAGATCAATAGTAGTGGGTTTGACTTTGGTTTGGTGATGCCATAGGGCTGGGCAGTGTTTCCTTCTGTTGTGCACAAGGTGACTGAGAGTTAAGCCAATTCCAGAACACCTAACAACAACAAAAACAATATGTCGGTTTGGGGATCTCTTCTTTATCCACACCATCATTGCTAAGTGACCTTATTTGATCCCTAGATTTCAATGTTGGATATAATCAGTTAGCTCTCTTCTATTTTCTCATAAAAACTTCTCCCTTCTCATATTTATCTAACTAGTTCACATCTTCTTTTGGAAATTAACATGGAGAAGACAATTTTTCATTTTCTATTCTTTCATCTTTTAGTAAATAGAATTACCACTGATCAAGGACAATACATACATAAGATAAAGAGTAATTTTCCAAAATTCATTCTCTTATACCAGGTATCCAACACACTTTGAGAAAATCTTGGCAGATCTATTTTACAGCTTTATACTAAGTAGGAGCAACTTTTATGTTTTTATTACCCCCTAGTTTTAGCCCTTAGTTTCTCCAGCCTGGACTGCTGCCGGAACCACTTAACCGATTTTCCAGAATTCACTTTTCCAGCTTTTCTGCCCTAGAGTGCAATCACAGTTAAAATTTCAAACATTATCACACCTACTCAGAACCCTCCACCCGGATCTTCTTTGTCTTACAACAAAAAATCTAATCTTTTATTATGACTACTAAAGCCTGATATGATAGGTTCCCCTGGTCCTCTCTCCCAAACTAACTCCTAACTCTCATTCCTGCCATTCACATATATCATTCCTTAAATACCTCTTGGTTGTTCTTTGGCAGGGATCGGCAAACTTTTGAGATGGAGGAGTCAATTCTGTCTTTCACAACGATTTAAACATTATTCCAGAGACATAAATATATTTTTACAAACAAATCCAATTCCCATTATTTGTTATATCCTTTAACATTTTTCCATTTTACTTCAGAGGCACATAGACTTACTGAAAGAGCCACACATGGAACGAGAGCCACTGTTTGCTGACCCCTGTCCTTGGAACATTTCAGCTAACTGTCTTTTGGGCCTTTGTGTTTGTTCCTCCTCTTCCTGAAATGCTCCTCCTCCTCCATCCTGACTTGACTGCCTCCAGGAACCACTAGGTTGTTGTCAAATTGTTTTAATCTCTGGAGTGCCTTTCCTGACAGCATTTATTAAGAGCCTCTCTATCCCTTTTGTTACTCTTTATTCCCATACAGTGGTTTATTTTTTTTATATGGTTTATTTGTACCTAGTAATATGAGGGAGATTTTAAAAGTTCATAGAAAAATTGAATTAAAAATATTGAAACGTTCCCATGAAATTTGTGAAGCGTTCTGATATATTACATAATTATTTATATATATCTTTACTAACTTACTAACTCTGTGGAAATATACCATATATACTCAAATATAAGCCAACCGGAGTATAAGCCGAGGTACCTAATTCTTACCTGGGAAACCAGAAAAACTGATTGATTCGAGTATAAGCCTAGGGTGGAAAATGCAGAAGCGATTGGTGACTTTGAATAATCAAAACAAATGAAAATAAAATTACCAAAAATTGAGACATCAGTGGCGGTAATGTATTTAAATATTTATTTTAAATAAAAAGACAAGTCATTTAACATTAATAAACCAGCACAGTAAGTGGAAAATAGGTTCAACAAAAATAATAAGGTATCAACAATGATACCGTAAGAGGACTATTCCCTGAGCTCAATCAGCAACCAAGCGAAAATGGAAAGAGTTAAAATCCTTCAAAACTGGATTCCTCATCATCATCGTATCCCAATGCAGAGCTTAAGCTGGTGTGAGGTCATCATAGACGCTGTCCTCACTGAGATCGCTGTCATCACCATCACTGCTGTCATTTTCATACAAAGCGCATTCTTCACTGCCATCCATAGCATTACTAATACTACATTTCTGGAAGGCACGTCGCACCATGTCTTCTGGAATGTCTTCCCATGCATCTCGAACCCACTTTGCTATTAACTCTATGTCTGGTTTCATGAGATTTCCTCCTTTTGTTAGTTGGGCTTGACCAGATGACATCCATTCATGCCACATCCTTCTCACACGGTCTTTAAACGGCTTATTCAAAGATACATGTCATAGGCCGGCTCTGATTGGTTAGATGTGAGTAAACAAACATTCAACGTCCTGCAGTGTCAGCGGGGCTTTGGGGCTTTGAATGAACAGTGGAGAAATGGCAATCACCTGCGAGATAACGGGCGCTTGTCCCATTACCTGCGGGGGGGACAGCGAGATGTTACACCTCGCTGGGGTACCACTGACCCGTGTATAGACTGACCCCCAGTTTTTCAGCACATTTTTTGTGCTGAAACACTTGGCTTATACACAAGTATATATAGGGCAACTTCTTTAAGATT
Organism: Tenrec ecaudatus; assembly: GCF_050624435.1. NCBI lineage: Eukaryota > Metazoa > Chordata > Mammalia > Afrosoricida > Tenrecidae > Tenrec > Tenrec ecaudatus. The sequence continues at coordinate 97,319,494 of NC_134536.1, forward strand.
GTCTTATAGCCGTGGTGGTTAGAGGTCACATTTTGGACGGCAATCCCCCAGGTCTGCAGTTTGAAAACACTAGCCAGCTCCTCAGGATAAATGGAGCGCTCTTCTCCTGGAAGGGGTTACAGTCTTGGAACTCACAGCAGCAGTTCTACCCCGTCCTATAGAGTTGCTGTGAGTTGAAACCAACTTAATGGCTGTGAATTTGATTTTTAAATTTTTTATTTAGGAAGATCTTATTGACTGTCTCATCTTTTATTCTATCCCGGTATCTAGAATCATGACAAACATTAATTAGATATCTGCTAGACAATTGAAGGGAGTATTATAGCATTGTCTTAGAAACCTATTAAAGTTAGTCTTACTACTTTATAACAATTTAAGTATATAGGTAATATTCTGCAGGGAACTCTAGGCATTTCAATGAATTGAAACATAACTGTATTCGTTACAGTGGCACAGGAAAAGATGATGTTTTGTGCTATTGTGCACAAGGATGCTTTGAGTAAGAACTAATGCTACATTAGCTATAAAAGTACTATAATTCTTAAGGGAAGTAAAATCACCTATGTGTCCTGTATAGAATCTACTACATACATTTATATTCAATGATACACAATAAATTTGGATTTAATTAAATTCAAGATTTGAATAAAGAGAGGAATGTAAATAGTGCTTAGAAGTTCAACATTACAGGTTAAGAGAGTTGAACATTGAGAATGCCAGCATAGGACCATTTTTATAGGTTGAATTAGAAAAAATTCATACCTCAAACTATTATTCTCTGAAAAGAAATCCACTGAAATAATTTAGTATTAACTGCTACTGTAAGCCCATAGCAGTACATGAGTTTGGAGATCCTTCTAAAAGGAGATGTGAGAGACTTGAAAGGCAAATGAGGGGAAATAAGAAAATTGGAGAGAGAGGTACATTGATGTGTTCATTTGATAAAACTTAATCACCTTGTTCATAAACTAGTGGTGAAATCCATGGAAACAAGAGGAGTTGAAGTCACTTTAAAGTATTGTGCCTGGATAGTGGGCTAGACAGCAATGTCATGAATAATAATCAGAACATAAGGGGGAGAAGGAGGCCATTTAAGGAGAAAAATTCAATTCTGAACCTTTGGATCCACTAAACTCATGGATTCAAGTAGGAAGAAATTTAAAGATGAGATTAATATTCCAAGGATTCTACTATTTTAAAAAACAAAACAATAATCTGTGTCTGAAATGCTTCATTGATCGAGATGGTGAGAAAATGTTGACTACAAGTTTTAAGAGCAGGAAGAGTTGGGAAGCAGCCAACTCATCCAGTGTGATATGGAACACTTCATGTATGTCAACATAAGCTAGTTGCCATTGGTTACTTTGGACTCCTGGGTTCCCCATATTGCAGGATAGAAGTGCGTTTCATAGACTTTCAAGACTATTACCTTCAGAAGCAGATATCCAGGAATTTCTTTTTTTGAGCAATCCTTTGGGTGGGCTTGACCCATTAGTCTTTCAATTAGTTAGCAAGTGCTTCATCATTGGACCATCTAGAGTCTCCTATATTTTCAGATAGTGATCATGAATACTACATTTCAGTCTTATGGTTTTACAAGTTGAATCTACCACAATGTAGCTTTTGTATTTGACATAAGATACTTGAATATTCATTGCAGTATTAACATACTGTTGTTAAAAAGAAACTATGCTCTCTATAATATTAAACAATAAAGTTCTCTTACAAAAAGGAAAATCACCATCGCTCCATGTTATAGAAGGATGTATAAAGGCACCTTATACATGTTTAAACCATTAAAATAATTGGACATATCCCATATATTAAAACATATATTCAAATAATGTTGAGATTTCCAATGAATGTCTATTTACATGAATAATTTGAATATGCCCAAGGAATACTATTTTTCTGAGGATAATTAATAATCTAAATTAATGCTACTATAAAGATTTAATTTGTGTTTCTAACTTGCCAAGCACGTTCTCCAACTCCCAGCTTTTAAAACTCCTTTGGAGTTTTAATAATAGCCGTTGTGAAACAGCTATAAAGTTTTGGCTGATGATACCACCACCCAATGACTGACCTTCTACAAGATATCATTCTCTACATGAAAATAATATAGCAAGAATCATTCATCTTTCCTTTGTTAAACCTCAGATGTTTACATTTGACATCTAATGAATCAACTTCGCACATGAGATTTTGCTAGATATTTAAAGAAATCTTGTATATCCATCAATGAATCCTGAACAATTCTATTCTCCTCTCAACTACCATTTTCACTTCAGACTATACATTTTTTCTCAATACTTATCATTTTCAGATAAGTTCTGAAGGAAATATTGACAAAGATAAAATTTGTTGCTCCAAATGTTTGCACATTTGAGTGTCCATCAACCTCCAAGAATATTATTTCACTCTATGGTATGTTATTTTCCTATATCTTCAATTGTTGTGAACCTTAAAATGTGCTTGGTTGTGCCCACACATTCCAGATGAAACTACATTATATCCATGGATGTTGCCTGCTCTTTTTTCCAGGAATTTATCTGGGCTCTACTTTCATAGACCTGGCTTTTCATGGGTGTTTGCTGGTATTTTTCTGCCCTGTGTTTGTGTCCCTTGAGTGTCTCCCAGTTTGGGGTTCTGTACCTCTTCTTGGATTTTGGTGATTGAGGTAGAACATGTCCACTTAGCCAAAATATGTCCAGTCCCTTAGCTTGTCTTGGACCTCAGGTAATAGTCAGTCTCGTTTTCAGTTGTCCAGATAACATTAGACAGTTGCTGTTCCATTCGTTTTTATATCCTTATTCAATTACACTTAAATACTGATCCTTATGTTAATATTTTCTATTCTTGTTTTTAATATGACCTCATCTGTACCTGCAGTGTAGTAAGATCTTGAAAAACTTAGTAGAACTAATAACAAGAGGAAATGCTACCGTTGAACAAGAAAACAACAACTCACTGTCATTGAGTTAGAGTAGAACTGACCCTGTGAATTTCGGGGACTGTAATTTTTCTTGGAGTAGAAAGTCCAGTCTTTTCCCTTGGAGCTGTCTGGTGATTTGAACTGCTGACCTTGCAGATTACAGTCTAACGTAATTTTCTATTTGAATTTTATATTCTGTCCACTATGTGATCTTTGATGTTGGATGATTAAGTCTATTTTCTATCTGTAAAACAGGAGTATTACGATAGTATTATTTAATAAATTATAAAGCTACTATATTTAAATTACTGAAGAGTTAGTTGTACTAATTTATTATTATCTTTTTCCCTTTTCCCAGACTTGCCTTCAAAGGTTAAGCCTGGCTTCCTCTGTATGTACATCCTAACTTTTCAGATCCCCGTATCAAACTGACTTTTCAAGACACGCTTCCTCTAGTGTACAATTGCTGCATGCACTTTCTTAGAAAATATTGACTATTTGCTGTGAGGTTCTGATGATGGCGCATTAATGTTTTATTGTTGTTAGGCGCCATCATGTCAGGCCAAAGTCAATGACCTTTTGTATAATAGAATAAAATATAGTTAAGAACTGTACCATTTTTTCAATCATTGTCGTGTTTGAGCCCTTTGTAGGCATTATATCAGTCTATTTATGATATGCATATACAAATACATGTACCTGCATATTTATTTTTATTGTACTAGTTAAGCATCAAAGTATATGAATATACATTATATACAATAATATCAGTTTATTTTAAATTATTACATATGAAGGGGCTTCAAAATGTGGCAAACCTTAATTTTTCTATCCAATTTGAAAAAACTTCTGAAGCCCTCTGTGGTGTGCGTATGTATATATTTGGAATTTATGTTGGGTTAGGAACCCAATATGTAACTCACTATACTACTAGGACTCCTTGTATAGATATATGTATGCATATAGATATATATTTATATATACACATACATATGTAAACCTTAAAATGGATTTGGAAAGATTAAAATTTTCCACATTTTAAAACCCTCTCATATGTAATGTTTTCAACTAAATTGATATAGTTGTATATCATGTATGGAATGCATATTCATATACTTTTTGTACACACCATCTAGTACAAAAATAACATGTATATGTATGTATGCATAAATATGCATGCATATTTGCAATATACTTCTGTATCCAAAGCTGAAAACCAAGTTCACTGCCATTGAGTTTATTCCAACTTATAGAGACACTATAGGAGAGAGTAGTATGTCTTCTTGTGGGTTTAAAAGGCTATATATCTTTACAGGAGTGAAAATCCTTATATTTCTCCCACAGAGCCATGGGTGGAGTTGAACTGTTGACCTTGGGGCTACCAGCCCAATGTGTAACTCACTATGTCACCAGGATTCCTTTAACAGATATGTATGTGTGTATAGATAGATAGACACACAGTTACACATATATACATATTTCATGTGTAAATATATGTGATATTTTAAGTTAAAGTGATACATGGAATGTACTCTTATCTATTTTATAAATACACATATATAAAGTTACTGTAAACCCACCACTATTGAGTCAATTCTTGCTATCCTACAGGACAGAATAGAATTGACTTTTCAGGTTTCTAATCCCATGATCTTTATGGGAGCAGATTGGCACATCTTTCTGCCACAGAGGGGCAAGGGCTTCAAATCACCGACTCCTACCGGAGCAGAGAGTGTAATCTTTCTCCCGCAGAGAGGCTGGTGGACTTAAATCAGCAAGTTTGTGGTCAGCAGTCTAAAGCTTGCTCAGTAATGTCCCTGGGCCCCACAGCACCACCGGGGCTCTTGAAATAACTGGACACACATCAAGGTGTGCAATATGCCGTCGCCCTCAGGCCGAAGTTCACATGGCTCCCAAAGTCTTACTGTTGTTAGGTTGTGGGACCCTAACTCTGAAAGTCCATCTATCATTAAAATATTGACCAGGGAAGTATAGATAAAAAAACTAATTTTTGTAATTCAGTGAATTAGTGGTGATTCCTTTCACAATTTAGACAAAGCTTGTAAAAAGTATTGACAAAATATGATTGATGATCTCATTTGGAATTATGAAAAATCTTCTTTATAAAACTCATTTAGTTTTTATTTTCTTCTCCTAAAATTATTTTCATATTGTTTAGACTCTTCTTAAATAAGCTGATATCTGTGATTTCTGGTAAGCAGGCATGTTAAGGAAAAATATTTTAATTGTTTAAATTAGACTTCAGATTTCAATTATATAACCAAAATTTTAAGAAAGGTCCAGTTTATCCTAGATATATATTATCTTAGATATAATAATTTTTTCCAAAGTGTTTTGATATGAATTCTTCAAGAATTACTATTTATTTAGCTATTTTCATTGGTACTAACTTTATGCAAAACACTGAGCTGTATATTATGCATATAGTACAGGGTTTTTCTTCTGTAATTTCAAATAATTTCTTTTATGAGAACTTTAATGAGATCCTTGGTCTAAAAGTCCTCTTATGTTGATTATACTAAGAATGTATGCTATTAATCTTTATTATACAAAAAATCTGATTTGGCCTTTGTCTTTTGTTTCAGAAAGATAGCTCTTGGAGTTACTTACAAATCTAAGTGTCTTTCACTTATGTTGTACTCATTATTGCTCTCACGAGTACTTTTTATAACTTTTTATGGAGTGATTACTAAAAGATTATGAGGACCTCATCAGATGTTTAATTCTTAAAGTCTGTCTTTTCTTCTGTCACCGTGATCAGCTATTTCACATGATGGTAATGAAAAGTGATTTCAAAGGCACTAACAAATGAAAGAGGTGGGTAAATAAAAGCCCAGAAGTTTATAAACGATGGCAAGCATAGGGAGAAATATTGGGGGAAAGAGAAAGCAATAAGTGAAAGGAGGACAAAGATAAGTGAGGGTACTCTAAGAACAGGACGGGGAGAAACATCACGGAGGACTGGGGCCATAGATCTTCCCTTCTCTGACTTCTCTGTTGCCGGGAGGCACAGGTCAGACATGGCTCCATCTCTGAGCCACTCATTCCTCCCATGCCACTCTTCATGTATGCTGAGTTTGCAGTGGACACGCAGCCAGTAGTCATGATTGTGGGGTTTTATGAGGGGAGTTAACAGATGACAGGTCTGTTTCGGTGACTAGCAAGGGCACAGTCATTGGTCCAGAGCAACACTTCTCCCCAGCCATCAGCCAAGTCTCACTCTGGTCCGCAGCCTCTCAGCCACATGGTCCCTTGGTCTCTATCTTGGCGGACCAAGAAGCCTGCCTATCAATGCATCACAGTGCCATAGTCTCAGTACTGTTCCCTGTTCGATCTCATGGTTTCCTTCCCTTGGCTTTTGGTTTCAACCTGGATCACTTGTTCTGTTCCATAATCTCTGTATCACAGTCTAAGTCCGGGGACCTCTGGTCTGTCTCTACTCCTCAGACAGAGATCTTAAACATGCTCTTCTCCCATTTTCCTGGGATTTCTTCCTCTGTTCCAGACAGCTCTCATCCACAGAGGAATGGCTTTGATGGAGGTGGTTCTCATCTTTCAGCAGACCACACTCACAAGGAAACAAAAGATGTAGCTTGGTTCACATCCCTTACTAAAGTCAAGATTTAATCACCCCTTAATCCTATCCATTAGCAGAGCAGAAAACCCCTTCTAAAAGCTTATGATAGCCACAGGCTACAAGTGAATTGCCTACATCTCCAGAAAACTGTGGAACCAAGCATCAGTTGTTCAGATGTAAGCTCGGGTCAAAGATGAAGAAACTGAAATCAAGCCTATGACAGCCGGAGTGAAATCTTGAGTCGACCCCACCTGAATTTCAAGATCATCTCAAGAACAGGTTTGCTGCATGGAACACCTTTGAGAGCGCCCTATGCACTGTGTGAGGACCTCATGAACATCATTCATGAAGAAAGCCAAAAAGTCATTTAACCAAAACAATGAAAAAGGAAAAGATCTAAGTGGAGGTCAAAAGAGTGTAGTCGTGTGTTAGGCCGGGGCCTCTGGAGAAGGAAAACCAGGACACTTATGATGACATATACCTGAGTATTTGAGGGTCTTCTTCACTGACCAAGGAACTGATTCCTCTTCATGACATGTCCCAAGGAAATAAGATGGAGTCTCATAGCCCCACTTATCAGGAGCATCCATGTGAGGCGATTAAAAATATCCTGACTTGGGCAATAGCCGTGCCAATAACAACATCATGAATTATGTGTCAGATCACTATGATTTGTCAGATTGTGCCACGGTGTCAACCTATCATGCCATTTTCCTCAAAGACACATGTGAATGTTAGAAATGTTATGCATTATAATAACCAATACAAATAATGAATTGAGAAGAAACTAAAATATATCCATAACATTGCTCTAATATATCCTGAAACAAAAAAAATTGAAAGGTTATTATTTTTTTTACTAATTGACCTTTTATATGTATAGACCCACACTACAGAATTGCATAGCATCAGTTGATCTTATCCCCACCGCCCCCCCCCACGGGTAAATTTAGAAGTTAAAACCCTTTCATGCATTAGATTTTAGTGATTTATGTTTATAAAATGTTCATAAAAATTACTAATTTTTTTCTTCAAACATACTGTCCAAAACTGTATTTAGACTTAAACTAAACATTAAAAGTTTCTGTGGAAAGTCTGAGTTTCTCAGTACACTTGAGCAACGGAAGGAGGAGTTGTAATGAAAGTCATCGTTCAACCTTGCCACCTTCTGCTAACTCCTGTGAAGACAATAATAGTTGACACAATAAGTATACACAGTCAGGTATAAATGTCCCCACGATGCAGGAAAGATGAAATCATCCCTGTGACCTAAATATGGTCTCACCTACATTATGTAATCAGGGAACATGCTGAGAACAGCAGCCCCAAAACCGTCTTTCTTCCACCTGGCAATTCAAATAGACCAACTTGTTCCCAGGTACTTCTGCTGCCTGCAGAAGCCATGCGATAACGAGATCATCCGTGTCTGAATCACAGAAACCCTTACTATACATTACTGACAACTTTTTGTCACTGTTGGAAGCTTGGTGAAAGTACTGCCCCCAAATATTTTCACTTATTTCTCACATAGATGGTCAGTTCAGGGATCACCTGACAGCAGGAGCCAAGGTAGAACATTCTTAAGAATAGTATTCCTAGAGAAAGACTTGTTCAAAGGTTTTAGTTTTTTCTTACATATATAAAAATAAATAGGCTGTGATAGGATCTCCAGAGAAAATGACAAATTTTAAAAGTTCAATAGTAGCTCTGGGTTCTGGAATTAAGCACAGCAGGAAAGGAGAGTTATAGATGTCAAAAGCCATTGCACACTCTTGGTAAAGCCCCAGTTGGAGTGTTTACGTGCAGCCTCTAAGGCTTTAGAGCAGCTGCAAACCCAGTGTACAGGTAACATGCAGATGCTATAGAATGGTGACAGGTATAATGACCTATGCATGCTAAGATATGTTGAGAATTTTCTTCATTTGGGGCTTGCTAACTCTAGTTATTTGCACATTTCATTATAATGCTTTATTTTGTCTTCTCAAGTGGCCTTTTGAAATTTTCTCTTCAGTTCTATGACTTCAGTATTTCCTCCATTTGCTTTAGCTACTTGTGGTAGTTACAAAATCTTGTGTCAACTTGAGGTATTGAACATGAAGGGGTGGAGTCGAGCCTTTCAATCAGGTCACACCCTGATGAAGTCTCCTTGTAGACATGGCCTTCTCATGAAGATTCTGGGAATTTCCTTTCTCTCTCCACCTTGGTTTTCCTGTTGACAAGCCATGCAGAAACTTGCTGAGACCTGCAAGTGTTCTCTCTCTCTCTCTCTCTTCCTCTCTTTTCCTCTCTCCCTCTCTCCCTCCCTCTTTCTCTCTCTCTCTACTTCACCTTCCTGTTGAAGATCACACTGCAGAGTGGGAGCTAGAGAGAGCAGGAAGAGTCCTGTGGAGACCCGTGTAAGTGCTGAGATGCCTCCATCACCACTGGATCCACAAGACTTTACATCCACTGGCCTGTGATCTGCCACCATTTTGCATCATTGCATGTGATTGTTGAGTCTGAAAAAAGATTTATGGAACAATATCAGATTATGAATTAATGTCGGATTTATGGGCTTTATCTGGAATGAGTTAGGATGCTTTTTCAAGATACAATTGCGCTTTGATATAAAGCTCTGTTACACATATATGAGTGTCCCTGAATTTGTTTCTCTAGTCAACCTGGTCTAACATATTGTACCAATAGCCAGGATTCAAAGATTCAGGAACCAAGGAGTGGAAGCTGGAGTGGCACCATCACTATCACCCCAAGTGATCCCCTTGCAGCATTTTGCTTCCTATGCTCTTCAGGCCTGGGGGTCCTAATTCTGAAGGAAGAAACTCTCCCACCTGAAAACAGCACCAGTTCCACTGAATTGGCAGCTAAGAATGCCCTCTGGCCATTTGGGCTCCTCATGTCTTTGGAGCAACAGGTAAAGAATGGTGTTACTGTTCTGAGTGATGTAATTGGTCCTGATTACCATGGGGAAATCGGACTGGTGTTACATAATGGAGGTAACGTATAATATGTCTGGAATACAGGAGATTTCCTGAACTGTCTCTTAGGACAACCATGCCCTTGACCAAAGTTAATGGTAAATTACAACAATCCAGTCCTGACAGGACTGCTATTATCCCAGATCCCTGGGGATGAAGGCCTGGGTTGCCCACCAGGCAAGGAACCATGACCAGCTGAGGGGCTAGCTGAGGTCACAGGAAATATGGAATAGGTAATGGAGGAAGTAGTTCTACCTATCTGTTATGGCCATGTGATCAATGAAAAGGTGAGGTTTGTGATTGTCAGTATTTCTTCTATATATGTGCTTATTGAATATCCTTCCCTTTTTAATGTATAATATGCCAGATAAAATAGATTCAGTGTGTTTTCATTGATATATATGCTAGGTATGTGGTATTGGGTACAAGTGCCAAGTTGGCAAGGAGTAGAATGTGATAGGCTTGTTGTGACAATTAGTCCTCTGAAGGAGCATGTGGGCAGAGTTTAACCATGACTAACTAGAGTTAGTCCAGCTTGATTAAAGGGTGACCGAGATAAATGCTTTCTAAGACCAGCCTCTTTCTGCCTGGATCAGACCAACAAGCTGCTGCTTGAGCTAGTCCTTTGCCTCAACCATGTGCTGCACTACTTGTGGCCTGAGCCAACCCATGGATCTTCAATCATATGGCCTTGTCTTGCATCGCTAGACCTTGAGATGCCATCAGGACCTGCTTCACCATACTGCTAGTGCATCGCCAGCACTTGAGACTCCTTGGGGCCTATTTTCTCCATGTTCCCAAGCTACCGGATGCTGCTGCCAAGCCCTGAAGTCTGCTTGTCTTGCCTAAGGGCACATTGCACTCTCTGCTTCCTTGACCTTGGGCCAACAGCTAAAGTTAAAGGACTTTCAGTATATGAACTCTTCTGTCAAAGTGAGTTGAGTGGAGCCCTCTGCACTGCTGTGTGAACTAATTAGCTGTTATGTTCCTTCTTGCTATATAAACCTATCCTTTTATCTAAGAGGGGGTACTAAATACAAAACAAAACAAAACAAAAACTGGAAAAAAGCTTCCACTGGGCGAAGCTTTTGTAATATGCATTTTCCCACTGGGCAACCATTCAGAAACTCACTCTGAGTTAGTGTACCAAGTGGCATCACCAGGGAATATTCGCTCTGGTCACAGTGAATATTTTCCTAAAGGCAGTTTCACTCGAACCTTATGTTTTGTGATGGCTGATTTAAGAGAACAGCATGTAGCTATGAAATTTTGTTTCCTGCTTAGGAAAAATGCCACAGAAAGTGTTGTTATGATGCTGAACACAGCTTACAAGGACAGCACTGTGGGAGAAAACTCAAGTGTATGAGTGGTTTTCTCATTTCCAAAAATGTGAAATATCGATTGATGCCAAACCTCTTCCTGGATGTCCATCAACTTCTGAATGGATAGAAATGTCGACAAATTTTGTGCGCTTGTGCTCAAAGACTGACGAATCATTGAAGGGATGGGGACATTATCTGGACTATTTTGGAGCTCAGCTCAGCAAATTTTAACAGACGATTTGGGAATGAGAAGGGTCGCTGCAAATTTTTTGCCTCAGGTTCTGACGGACAGGAAATAAAAGAGGTTCCTACAGAAACACACCTTGCTTTGAAAGAACAGCTCCAAAGTGACTTGGATTTTTATCCACCGTGGTGGGACCTGGTGCTATTCTTATGAACCTGAAAGCAAACATCAATCAAGCCAGTGGAAGAAGCCACCAATACCTTGCCCCCACAAAGCTCAAAGTCATGTGAAATCAAAGATCAAGATGCCGTCATTTGTTTTGATGATGTGATGAGGATAGTGCATTTGGAGTTCATTTCACCAGGACAGACTCTTCATCAATTTCTATTTAGAAATACTGAAAAGAGTATGTAACAGTGTGAGCCGAAAAAGGCCTGATTTGTGGTAGACGGGACTAGTTTTGCCATCACGACAATGTCCCTGCTCAGGCAGTCATCTCAATGCACCAGTTTTTTGGCAAAACCAGCATGCCTCTCTTCCCACACACCTTATTCACCTGACCTTGCTCTTTGTGACATTTTTAATATTTTTGAGAATGTGGAGGGACATGGAAGGGCAGCTATTTGACAATGTATAAGAATGAAGGAAAATTAGGACGGTGTTGTCAGCCAAGCAATCAATTGAGTTTGAAAAATGTTGCCAAGATTGAAATTGCAGGTATGACAAATGTACTAAGAGTAATGGAGAGTACTTCGAAGGTGATAAGGTTGTCTGGTATATATATATATCTCCAGTTGCTTTTGGCTACCCCCGGTATAGACATCATAAATATATCTGCATATATCCAATTTGTATCTGTATATATATTTTTTCTTCTACTACTTGCCTTTTCTTTTACTTGTCCTTTTCTTTATCTTTTTTTCTGCTTGTTTTAATGTTTTATCTTTTATAATCAGCTTCCAAAACCAGGAGGCTAAGAAATAATTATGAAAATGAGACCGATATTTTAAATCTCATTCATAACAAAACATCTCTTGAGCACTATAGTGGACCATGTTTTTCTATACTATAAACAAAATGATGTTTATATATTACATTATGGGTAGCTCTCTAAAAGTAAAACTAATTTATTTACTTAAACATTGTGATTGTGTGTGTGTATATATATATTATGCCTTAAATAAGCCAATTTCCTTAATGAAATCAGAGACATTTTCAGACCATTCACAATAAAGGGAACTAAATTTTTGTCAAAATCAATTCTCCTACTTCAATAGAAATCCGATCTTAAAAATACAGTAGGGAAAAATGACTTTTATTCAATAGCTTTTCTCAAATTTTCAAGTTTAAAGAACAAAAGTGAGTAGGAAAGTGAACTCTAGAGATTTTCCTATCTAACCAGATGATTAAAATAATTTTATTCATACGCTTTCTCAAGTGGGAAGAAAAAGGAAGATTTTTTCGATCGTAGAAGAAAGTGGAAGTGTATATCATAAACTGTGCTTCTGAATGTGCTAAAGGAAAGAGGAACCATCATGAATCGGAATTCATGATTACAGTCTACTTCTGTCCCTGGTGGGGTAGTGAGTTGCATTGTGCTGATTACCATAGGTCAGCAGTTTGAAACTAACAGCCACGGCCTGGGGAAAGATGAGGCCTTCCACTCCCATAGAGAGTACGGTCTTGACACCCTCAGGAGCAGTGCTACTTTGTCTTATAGAGTCAAGGTCTCAATCAGATACTTGAAGGCAGAGAGTTTGATTGGTTTTAATTCTATTAACTAGTTTTACCACTGAGGACAAGGCCTTCATGAATAAATTATGAATACTAATAAATCCTCTGTCCTCTCCAATGGTCTTATTATAATTATGCAATGAGAGCTAGCGGAGAAAAGTATTTTAAGATAATTTTTTTGTCACTGTGTCTTTTCCATGTTCTAGCTATGAGACTCCCTATAAGACATTTGTACTCTTCCAACTCATATTTCTTCATATGGATAATAATATCAGAGTTATAGTAAAGATTAAATGAGCTATAATTGCAAATTTTATAATCTTCAAATAAGATCTATTTTAAGCATTACTTATTTATAATTATATTAAAGTATACTATTCAATTACTAATTACTTACATTTTGACAGATTTCCTTAGCTAGAGCTAAGGATGACTACCAGAATTTAATTACATGTACAAGAATACACTGCACAAAGCATATATTTTCACCTTCTCTGTCTACCTCCTAGCTTTAGCTCAAATTTAAAAGTATTAAACAAGAGGACTTCAGGATCATTAAAATTTACCTGTTATGGGATTTGAGAATTGAGCAAGTGATTCTTTATGGATTTCAGAATTATTAATCACTGTTACAGAATATTAAAGTCAATATTTTAAATTATATCATTCTATGCACTATAAAACTACTTTAGATCTATAATTCCTTTTTTAAAAATTTATTTATTTATTTTAAATCTTTTTATTGGGGCTCATAGGCTCTTATCACAATCTGTACATACATCAATTGAGCAAAGCACCCTTACACATTCGTTGCACTCGTCACTCTCATAATTCACCTTCCACTTGGGTTCCTGGAATCAGCTCGGTTTCCCTTTTTTCCCCCCATCCCCCTCCCTCCCCGCTCCCACCCCTGGTCCCTTGATAGTTTATAAATAATTATTATATCTTATCTTACACTCCCCGGCGTCTCCCCTCACCCGCCTCCCCCTTGCCAATCTCCCAGAGAGGAGGTTACACATAGATCTCCGAGGTCGGTTCTCCCTTTCTACATGCCCTTCCCTCCTGGTGTCGCCACTCCCACCACTGGTGTTGAGGGGTTCGTCTGTCCTAGATTCCCTGTGCCTCCAGATCCCCACTGCACCGCTGTACATCCTCTGGTATAACCAGGTCCGCAAGGCAAGGTAGAATTGGGGTCATGATGACTGGGAGAGGAGGAAGCGTTCAGGAACTAGAGGAAGGTTTTGAGTTTCATTGTTGCTACACTGAACCCCGAGTGGCCCATCTCCTCCTCACTACCCCTCTGGAAGGGGTGTCCAGCTGTCTACAGGTGGGCATTGGGACCCCATCATACACTCCCCCTCCTTCACGGTGATGTGATTCTCGCCACCACCCCACCTTTGATGTTGGAGACCTGGTCTCCTCTGTCCTTCATGGTCACCTATGTTGGTGTGCTGCTTCCGTGTGGGCTCGGTTGCTTCTGGGCTAGATGGCCGCTTGTTTGCTTTCAAGCCTTTAAGTCCCCAGACGCTATATCTCTCAGTAGCCGGGCACCATCCACCTTCTTCACCACACTTGCTTATGCACACTTTCGTCTTCAGCCATTATGTGAGGAAGGTGATCACACAATGATTGTTTTTGTTCCTTTGTATCTGCTACATGGTCCATTCAACACCTTGTATTCGCTTAGGCCGTGTGCTTCTTCTCTGTGGGCTTTGTTGCTTCTGAGCTAGATGGCCGCTTATTTGCCTTCAAGCCTTTAAGACCCCAGACGCTATATCTTTTTTTGATAGCCGGGCACCATCAGCTTTCTTCACCACATTTGCTTACACACACGGCTGTCTTCAGTGATCATGTCGGGAAGATGGGTATCCTGCAATGGTTGCTTAGCAGGGCAAGGTGCTATTGTATTGGGGGATTATGCATGAGGAGGCCCAATGTCCATCTGCTACCCTACTACTGAACCTATAAATATATGCATATAAATCTATTGCCCCCATAATCATAAATATATTTACATATGTACATGTCTGTATTTAGGCTTCTCTGTATGCACTTTGCCTCCTACTCCTTTCCTCTATTTCCTTTCACTTTCCTCCCGTCCCATTACCATGTTTAGCCTTCATTCTGGATTCAGTAGTTCCTCTCAGTTACCTTGCTCTTGGTCACTCCCTTCCAGTCCTCCCCTCCCCTCCCTCCTCTGGTTTTGAACCACTCGCTGTTCCCTTGTCCCTGTGTTGGGAGACACCTCCTCCCTTCCCCTACCTCCCACGCTCTCATGTCCCTCCAGGACCGTTGGTCCTGCTGTTTTCTTCTCTCATTATTTGTCCAGCCTATCTTGTCTAGGTGGACCAGATCTATAATCCCTTTTAAAGAAGGTTGACAGCAGTGGTTTCCAAACACTGTCTGTATGCAAATTAGCAACTTGCCATTGGCTTTAAAATAATAGTTACTCAAGGAAAACGCTTTATATTTCTATGTATGCCATCATGTATTGCTTAATGTGAATAATGGACGATGTTATGTGGTTTAGACGATATGCAAACACCATATTGTAGTCTTGCTCTACTTTTTTTTTTAGGCATTTTGAACAAACTTCCTCTCTAAGTGGTGAGCATCAATGCACTGGGAGGGATTTGTTTTTCTGTTTGGTCCTTAATGTACATCATTAACAATTTCTCTCCTTATCTGATATAATTCCCTCTCACATTTTCTTTGTCTCTTGTAGCTTTTTTTCTTTTTCTCTTGAAGATCTTTAAGGAGCAGAGTGCAACATGTCTAAATTATGAGCAGTCGCATTCACTGATGTGTTTCTACTCTTGTGTTGTGTAGTAAACATCTGTTTGGGCACAGATTGGTACTTCCCCGGTGCTTCTTAATGCTGCTATCAACAGCACAGGTGTGACTGTATTTAGTACCCATGATGCCCTTCACAGTAATATTCCCACAAGCATCGTAAACACAGAGATAAGGCTATAGTTTACAAGAGATATAGGATACTGGATATGTGATGCTGTCAACTCCACATCAAAGCATACACAGCATATACAGTAAGCCAGTGCATTATATCAAGACATATGTATTATAGGTAATATGTGACCAAAAAACCAAGCTCACCGCCAGTGAATTTATTGCAACTCATAGCGACTCATTAGGACAAAGAAAACCTGCCCCTGTGGGGTTCCAAGGCTGTAGATTTTTGTGGAGGAGAAAACCTTATCTTTCTCCTGAAGAGCTGCTCTTGAGTTTGAACCAGCTCCCTTTTGGTTGTCAGTCCGATGGTTAACTTATGACACCACCAGATTACACATGAGGGAGCATAAAACGTCATGAGAAAGTGGAGTTAAAATACAATGGAATATTTCCACTAGCATTTTGAAGTCTCCTCACATGTACTGTACCATTAAACTTCTCACAGCACAATCCCTTTATGTACAAGAGACATAAAATACACCTGTGTGGGGGGTGCTATTGCAGTCACGTTACCCCATTTTTAATTTGCATTTCTGAAGTCTATTGTAACCTGTGGGATGACTAACATATATGTGGTTGCATGTTGCCTAACAGTTGTGGAATGCATAACTGTTTTACTGTAATTCATGAAAGCTGCTTTCTACCAGCAGGATTTTGCAATTCTCCTATCTAAAAAACTGAAGATTTCAATTTTGAGCCTTAGGGACATATAGACATTTATTCAGCTCATAGAAAATTAGTCTGTCTTCATCATATTTCTTTTTTGTATCTTTAATGAGACAAAGTAATTATTTGAGGAAGAAACCAAAACATTTCATCCTTATTCTGATTCTTACACAAAACACATTGCACATACACAGCCATTAACTAAATACATTGGATGAGTATTTGACTTTACACTCTCCCATTCCTATGACCCACCACACATCCTTTCTTTTGATAGTATTTAGTTAAAATGGCATAAAGTAAAATAAAATAAGATGGTGCTCTTAGAATTACTATTAGAATATTTAAGGGGATTTGTAATTTAAATGGAATAAACTTTTCATTCTATCGAGCATATGCAAATATTTAAATAAAATATTTAAAATAAAATATTTAAATAAAAATATTTAAAATAAAAATTTAATCTTAAACTCATTCTGAAATTTTTAATATTTTAGTCATTGTCATTTTTAGTCATATATTTATTTTTTTAGTCATTAAGACAGGTTGACTTGATATCAATTCC
Source organism: Tenrec ecaudatus (assembly GCF_050624435.1). Lineage (NCBI taxonomy): Eukaryota > Metazoa > Chordata > Mammalia > Afrosoricida > Tenrecidae > Tenrec > Tenrec ecaudatus. The sequence goes on from NC_134536.1 coordinate 97,336,443, forward strand.
CAATTATGACAAGGAATAAGATCATTTAACATATTATTAATTTGCATATCATTTAACATATTACTAATATTAATAGTTATTTGTATTATTATTTATCATGCAGTGATCTCTTTCTTAATAAGTTGAATTGATGGCAGTGAGTATGGGTTTTGGGGACTTTGTATGTATGTATTCAAATATTTACGCAATCACTAATCTTAATGGCTGCATCTGCTTTTGTGAAAGGAAGGAAAGAGAAAGTGATTTGTAAATGACTGATGGTTAAATTTGCCTTTTAGAATATTTTGTTTTCCTTTTTCTCAGATAGAAACATCAACCTCAGGGTGTCCGTGTAATTCATGGAGTGAATGACATACCTAGCTTGACCCAAAATGCATTCCTGGGAGATTTGAGGGGAAAAAAGTTCCTTAAAGAACTCCAAACTAACCAGTGAAAGAACGCAAAATGCCAAGATGACCCAGAAATGGCAGGGGTTTATCCAGCCTGTAAAGTTCTGGAAAGACGCCACAGAGGCTAAAAGTACATTCTGGGGAGTCGGAGAAACATGTATTAAGGAGAAAATTTATGGAAAGATCTTCCATACAAGCCTTTGAGGATTGGAACAGAAATTTCATTTGTATCAGATTTACTGGTATTTTCAAAAATATCAATGCACAGGCTTCCAACTAGAGAGTAGGAGCTGAGGAAGTAGCCCGGCTCTCTTTATGCTAGTGCCCATCCATGATGATTCCGATGCTCTCTAATGCTGGAGGTCACCATTGAAGGGGTTGTTCTTGGAGCCCATGCAAAGGATGAGATGCAGAGAAAGGCAGACCACTGCCAGATAATGAAGAGTTTTGTGGATATTTTTAAAGAACTCAATAAATCTGGCCAAAAGCTGTCATTAATTTCCCGCCAAGATGGGCTTTCAGAGGCCAGGAGTTGAGAGAGCCAAAGACTATTCTCTTACTCTGTCCTTTCACCAGCGATTGCAGACTGGTTTCTGCTGCCTCACTCTCTGGCCTGGCGAGGCCACAGCACAGTGTCTTGGGGCAGCCATTGGCGATGAAAGGCTGTAGATTGCCTGCCCTTTTGAGTCACAAATAGTCCTCTGTGGGTACGAATGGCATTCTTTAAGGGAAACAATTAAGAAACTGTATTTGGGAAATGATCGGTAAAGAACATTTTTCTCCTGATAAATAGAACAAACGATGTAAGCAAGGACATATGTTGTATAAGTGGAGTGTTCAGGAGAGAGAAACCCATCTCCTACTTTTCACATTGCAATTATGACGGGGAATAAAGAACTCATTCCACACAAAAGCACATGCCTAAAAATGTACCAGAAGTCTTAGAGGAAGACAGTGGCAGGTCCACATTTATGAAAATGCACACATTTTTAACTATGTTGTAAGTATTAGAGCCTGCCAGAACTTCAAATATCATCCTTATATTAGAGAATGCCAGCGCGCTAGATGCTCCACAGGGCCATTTATTACATGATTTCTCAACCTCTGCACTGTTAAGATTAGAGTTGGTAATTCTTTGTTCGGGGACAGTAGTAATCTCTACCTTATTGATTTACAGCATCTCTGAGCTCCAACCCCAAGATGTCAGTAGCACCCTCCCCTGAATATGACAAAACAAAACATGTCTTTAGGCATTGTCAGATATATCTTGGTGAAAAGAGAGCCAAGATCTAAGTTAAAAGTCATGGTATATTTATAACATATGACGGTGAGATTCTTGCTGGCGGTTTCAGTAAATACAGTGGCTGTTTCAGTAAATACAGTGGCTGTTTCAGTAAATACAGTGGCCAAATCTAACGTAGATCTAATTTTTAAGGGGTTGATTTTAAGTGAATTCTACCTAAATCCAATGATGTTGACATACAGAAAGATAATCTTATCCATAATTAGAGTCAAGATTTGTGAAACGACATCTGAAAATCGACATTCATAAAAAGCTTAATGATACATAATGCCAACAATTTCTTCCCCAAAATTATGCTATCTCAGTTCCCTCAACCGTTCATTCATTTTATAGCAATAAGTTAAATATTTCTTTCTGAGTCAAATAATCTGGCTCAATAATAGTAATACTCTGTGGCTTTAAGAAGAGGCTAGGGGAATATAAGGTAAAAATATCACCCAAATGACATTTCTGAACATGCCACAGACCTTCACAAACGTGAGCTGCAAATGCTGAAGATGAATAGGGCCTCCTCTTGTTTAACATCTTGATTTGTCTTTTCTTTTTCACATTTTATTAGGGGCTCATACAACTCTTATCACAATCCATACATATACATACATCAATTTTATAAAGCACATCCCTACATTCTTTGTCCTCATCATTTTCAAAGCATTTGCTCTCCACTTAAGCCCTTTGCATCAGGTCCTCTGTTTTTCCCCCTCACTCCCTGCTCCTCCCTCCCTCATGAGCCCTTGATAATTTATAGATTGTTATTTTGTCATATCTTGCCCTATCCGGCGTCTCCCTTCCCCCACTTCTTGTCTTTGATTTCAGTTTCCATGAAACGGTCATTCTTGGATCCAAAGGTGAACGTGTCTCCAAAAGAGATGACAACCTTTAAATGTACTGAGTTTGATTTCGACAGGGCTCATGTTAACTTTCTGCCTCCAAGTAGTCTTAAATCTAATACCCTTATTTAAATGTGACAGTAAATACTGGCGCCTTCCCTCAGTGTTCCTAATTCCGTTTCCAGATGTATTTTGAAGAATTTATTGCTTGGGTAAAATATAATATTTTATATTTAGGAAAGCACCGTAACTCACCACCAGCAAGGGGATGTTTAAATAAATTAATCTGCATCCACATACACCCAGTTGAAATAATGTTTGAGAAAAATAATTAATGGCACCGTTTTGAAATAAAAGGGGATTTATACAAGCAGCACTATGTATTGTATGGTGTCCCCAGTTCATGAGGCTCATGGGACAGCTCCTACTCAGCAGCAGGTAACAAAATATACTGTGTTACTTGATTTTCATAATCTATTCAGATGTGATTAAAGCGGTAACACCCAGCAGAGTGACAAATATTCCAAACTTACGTATTTATTTTTATGCTGTCCTTGAAGCATCTATGGCCATAAATGAAGAAACCTACCTACTCAGAATAAAACGGACAGTTCTCTCCTCAGAGAGGTTTCCCATCTCAGGAGGAGCCACTACAAGAATATTTATGGCATCCTTCAAATGCACCAACTCTAATCTCCATATGGTTCTGCCAACTGCCTTTCATGATGAATCTGCTGAAGGTCTTTCATAATTAATTCTCGAGCTCAAGGTCAATCATTAGAACCTCCCTCACTAGTCTTAATCAATTCTCTAATCATTCCTTTCTTTTCTTTTCTTTTTGGTTCCAGTGGTTACTGTACCCTAAAATCCTTTCAAGTGGAAGTTCAGTTATTCCCAACATCCCTTGTACTTCCTGGCCGAAAATTCGACTCTGTGTCCTTCTGCATCCGCTTTGTCAGTTCTAGATGACTGTGCCCTTTTCACCCTGAAGACTGTCGTTCCTTCAAAGCACGTGCCTTTTGAGTATGAGTCCCAGCACCGTTATTTACATTGGCTCCTGGTCATATTTATCAGTTCTTTGATTTTATACTTAGGGCAATCATTTTGTAGATATACCATTTCTCGTTACTTAGACTCAACAACAAACCTGGACAAATTAAATTTATGTTAAATATGGTTGAAGAAACCCCTTCCTCATGCTTATCAAATTTCACATGAGTCTTTTAGGCAACTTTTTCTTTCATTAATTCATTCTTTTATTGTCCTCTTCTCCAGTCTCAATTCTCAATGATGAATTTGTTTCTAAGTATGCAGAGGAAATTTAAGCAACCAGAGAATGTTCTGAAGCATTTACTAAGTGACAGTTATATGACTGATGACAAGCACACCCACCTGTGTGATCATGAGGTGTCCACGGGACCGGGTGTCAAGTATAAAAATATCCCAGATAACTACATTGATGTGACTTGACTTGGGGAGGTGGTTGGAGTGGAGACCCAAAGTCCACCTGTAGACACTTGGATATCCCCCCACAGAAGGGTTATAAGGAAGGGATGATTCAACCAAGGTGTGGTATAGCACCAACAAATCACACATCATTCTTCTTGAATGCTTCCTTCTACCCACTACCATGACCCAGTTCTATCTTACAAATCTGCCTAGACTGGAGAACACACATTGATGCAGATAAGAGCTCTCAACACATGAAATCCAGGCCAAATAAGCCCCTTAGGAATAGTAGTGAGAGTAATGATATCATTAGGGTGGGGGGATGGTTGGGGAGAGGGAAGGGAGAGAAAGGAGGAGCCCATTACAAGGTTTGATATATGCCTTGTCACCTGAAGGGGACGAATAACAGAAATGTGGGTGAAAGGAGACCATGGAGAGTGTAAGATATGAAATAACAATACACAAAGGAGGGAGAAAAGAGGAGCTTATACCAAGGGCTCAAGTAGAAAATGTTTTGGAAATGATGATGGCAACATATGTACAAATATGCTTGATACAATTGATGTATGGAATGTTATAAGAGCTGTAAGAGTCCCCAATAAAAATGATTTTAAAAAGAATTGACACAAAACTGATTCCAATAAGGTGGAAAATATTTTGTAATTTTCCCACCATCTCCAGCCACCTGCTACCCTTTCAGCACTTTACCTACTGCGCTTGGTACGTACATAGAAAGGTCACAGAGAACTCTATGCAGCAAGAGTACTACAATAGAAATGATATAGACAAAGGACATAAAGAGCGATGAATATATTCAAAGGGTGAATTTTGACACGGGTCTAAAAGGAGAACCATTTAAGCTTTCCAAAATCCAGTATTCGTTCACATCCATCAGTAAACTTCCAACAGGAAACAGCACTTGGGAAACGTAGCTATTGTTAGTGTTCTCAGCATTCTGCTCAGGTTTGGTCTTCTGTAGGTACCAACTGCGTCTTCACCCTCTGTGGGTACCAACTGCGTCGGCTTGTTGTCTTCTCAACTTCTGGCACCGTCGCAGGCGCTACCTCTGTGTGATCTGCTCTTCTGAGTAGACTTGCTCAAAGCAACTCTTTTTCTTGCTCGTCGATGTTATGATCTTTAACCCATATTACACATCATAGAGGGTGAAGAAGATTCTCAACAAAGGGACCCGATGATCAAACGATGTACTCCACTCCAGGTTCTTGATGTTCACTCAGCTCCCAGATCCTCTGTGAAATCAGTTGCTCAGATCAGAACATCCCTTAGGTGGATCACACACTGCTGATGTGTCAGACTCTTATTGGTGAAGTGGTTACATGTTGGGCTGCCATCCACATGCTCGGTAGTTCTAAAGCACCGGGAGCTCTGTGGGAGAAAGACAGCTGTCTACTTCCAGAAACAGTTGGACAAAGGGAGTCACTATGAGTCAGCATTGACTTGATGGCAATGAGTTACCGATACTTGAATATTAAACTGACATATCACTTGCAATTTTCATGTAGATGATAAGCTTACCAACAATTTGCAAACTGTTTGTGTGGATAGTGAAACAGCCAATCGCTTGCAAGATGGTGACCCAAACAATTATAAACCCAGGGCCAGAAAAGTCATATAAATAAACTCATTAGACATCAGGCACATACTCACATAATTCTAGTTCTATAAAAGTTCTATCTTGTCTCCTGTGGGTTGCATGCTGGCCTGCAAACTGCAAGGTCAACAGTTACGATGCATGACAAAGACTACAGTGCTGGGGAAAATCTGTCTTGTGAGGCTGCTAAGAGTCAGGATTGATTCTGTAGCCTTGAGGTTTTTTTTTTCTTCTCCTGTTACTATGGTTAACTCTCCAAGCTTCTAACTGTATTACCACCCAGATAACAATTAGATGGTAACATCTAGCTCTGATCAAGAGTTTTTCTATCAGTTGTTTTGTTGGTTGCTGTTTTTTTACTGACTGCATCTTTTATACCTTTGTGTGTATGTGCATATGCGCATACAGTGGCTAGTAATGAATAGTGTTAGGAAGGACAACATTGGTGGGAAGATATCATGGAGAAGCTTAACAACAGCAGCCAAAATGAGGCTCTAGGGGCTGACTGGTGGACAGCTTATCTATCAGTTGCTCATATGTAAGTCTAATTTGAAGATGAACAAATTTAAGACAATGCTACAAGAGCCAATGCCAAAGAGTTCAAGAAGAAAGAAAATGCTTTGAAATTGATTATGGTAGTAATTGTACAATAATGCTTGATGTGATTGAACTATGGAATGTTGTGTTATCTGTAAGAGTACGCAATAAGGCCAGCCCCAATCCCAACTACATGGACTCCCTCCCTGTATCCCCCATAAGAATTCACTTCATAGAACAACACTGAAGCTATCGCTAAGGAAGAGGGGCCATCTGATCAGAGCACACAGGAGCAAAAGAAAGGGAAGGAGAGGCAGTGGAAGACATTTCAGTCCACCAAGCCCCAAGAACAATATTCCTGCTTAGAGCAGCCAAAGCACAGAGAGGATCATAGGACCGGCTGTACCACAAGACACAACATCCCTCACTGATCCATAGTGCTGTGAGGGACAACACTAGAGGCACAGTACAGGTATTGTACACATTCTGACCCCTCCACACCAGAGCAAAACACTGAAGGCATGCAACAGAGCAGCAATGGGAGCAAAGCAATGAAGTTCCTGGGTAATACCAAAAATAGACTTTGGAACCAGGGCACAGAACCCCATCAGACTCAACCAGAAAATACTCCTAAAGGTCAACAAACAGACCTGGAACAATTTATAGGCCTTTCTTTCCTTTTTGTTGTTGTTTTTGTTTCTTTGTTTTCTTTTCTTGATTTATTTTGCTCTGCTTGTTTTCTGCTTATTACTGTCTCTGCATGTCTATCCAGATAAGGTAGGCTGTATAAACAATCTGGAGGAGAAAAAAAATGGAACCGACAGTCCCAGAGGGACATGAGAGAGGGAGTCGCTGTTAACAATACCAGGGACAAGAAAACAACAAGTGAACTAACATCAATGGCAAGGAGGACCTAAGATGCCTTGTAGGGATTGATCAAGGGAATAGTAACTGAGAGGAGTTACCGAAACCTAAATGAAGGTCGAACATAATAGTGGGACAAGAGGAAAGTAAAAGGAAATAGAGGAAAGAACTAGGAGGCAAAGGACATTTATAGAGTCTAAATACAAGCACGTACATATCTAAATATATTTAGATATAAGGATACAGAAAAAGTATGTACATATATTTATATATTAAGTATTAAGGTAGAAAATGGACATTGGGTCTCTACTCAAGTAATCCCCTAATTCAAGAGCACTTTGTTCTAATAACCCCACATTCTGTGATGTTCACCTTCCGGACATGATCACTGAAGACAAAATGGGTGCCTAAGCAAATGTACTGAAGAAAGCTGATGGTGCCTGGCTGTCAAAAGATATAGCATCTGGGGGCTTAAAGGCTTGAAGATAAACAAGTAGCTGATTAGCAACAAAGTTCACATGACAGAATCACACCAGCCTGTGTGATCATTAGTTATCAATGGGATCAGGTATCAGGCATCAAAGACCCAGAACAAAAAGATCATATCAATGTGAATGATGGGGAGTGGTGAGTAGAGATCCAAAGCCCATCTGTCGACAATTGGACATCCCCTTAGAGAAAGGTCAGAGGGAAGAGACAAGCTAGTCCAGGTGCAGTATAGCACCACTGAAACATACAACTTTCCTCTAGTTCTTTAATGCTTCCTCCCCCCAGCCCCATCATGACCCCAATTCTACTTTACAAACCCGGCTAGACCATAGCATATACATGGGTACAGATAAAAGTGGAAACACAGGGAATCCAGGGAGATAAACCACTCAGGACCAATAATGAATGTAGTGATATGATGAGGGTAAGAGGAAGGTGGGGGTAGAAAGGGAGAAATGATCACAATGATTTTCATATAACACCCTCCCAGGAGGACAGACAACAGAAAAGTGGGTGAAGGGGGGCACCAGTCAGTGTAAGACATGACAAACTAATAATAATTTATAAATTAACAAGGGTTCATGAAGGAGGGAGGGAAAACATAAGGAGCTGATACCAAGGGCTCAAGTAGAAAGAAAATGTTTTGAAAATGATGATGGCAGCATATGTACAAATGTGCTTGAGACGATGGATATATGGACTGTGATAAAAGCTGTACAAGCCCCTGATAAAGTGATTATAGAAGAAGAGTTCCCAATATAATAATTTAAAATAATAATAAAATAATGAAGAGATTTAAGTTTTCAAGGATCTCCTTTATTTTTCATCTACTACCATCATGGAAGCCACAGTCAAGAAATCAAAGGACATATTCGATTGAGCAAATATGCTATAGAAGACCTCTCTAAAGTGTTAAAAACAAGGATGTCCCTGTGAGGATTAATGTGTGCCTGACCCAAGCCATGGTATTTTCAATTGCCTCCAATACATGTGCATGTTGGACATTGAATAAGAAGACCGGAGAAGAATCAGTGCACGTAAATTCTGTTGGCCCAAAACATTGAAAATACCATGGACTGCCAAACAAAACAAAAAGCCCACGCATATAATTTTGAAGAAGTACAGTCAGAATTCTCCTAAGAATGGAAGATGACAAGACTTCATCTCATGTACTTTGGACCTGTTCTCAGGAGAGACCAGACCCTGAAAAGGACACTATGCTTGGTAAAGTAGCGCATTGAGTGAGGAAGATCCTCAAGGAGATGAATTGAAACAGTGACCACAATCCTGGGCTCAAACCTAACCATTTTGAACAAGGCATCACTGGGCAATGATGGTTCATTCTGCTATACACAGGATAAGAACCAAACATGAGTCACAACCAACTGAATAACAGTTAACAACACAACAACATGGATATACTATCTTGAATGAAAAACATGCATACGTTTTGTTAGTGCATGTTTAAATAATTGTGTCAGGGATTATAGAATTAGCAATAAATACCATCGTGGTGGTGGTTGTTAGGTACCATTCATTTGGTTCCATCCCATAGGAAAATGAAGCCACGAGGTTGGATAGAACACTTCCCAGGTCCAGCACCATCCTCCTAATTGAACATTGATTGTGAATCGAAGCAAGATGAAATCCTTGAAAGAAGCAATCCTGGATGAAAATGGAAAGAAGCAAACCTGAGTCTGCTCCAGCCAGTACTTTGCACCCTCACGCTCAGCAAGCCAGGTTCTGTCATCCGCATACCAAAAATCCAGCCCTGGTGCTGCATTCTTCATCTCATCCAGCTGCTCAGATAATTTGCTCAGCATGCCATTTCAAAAGAAAAACCCACATGTTCAACAATAAAGGAATTGTAAGCAAAATAAAATTTAAAAAACAAAACTTCGATTCTATTTTTTTCACAACACAGAACATAGTGTTGTAGTTATCTGCTGTGGGTAGAACAGAAACCACATCCATAGAAGACTGTCACAAGCAGACTGTGTTTTCTCACAGTGCAGCAGGCTAGAAGCCCACATTAAGAGCACCACATCAACAGAAGAACAACTCTTTGTTCTGCTTCTGCTGTCTGGTTCAGCTGTCTGCTCTCCATTCCCTTGTTAATCATCTGGTTTTTTTAATATCTTAAAAGAAATAGACTTTACATTAATTTTGACTCATTATAATAACAAAGGCATTCCCAAACAGAATTGTGAATACATACATAGAAGTTAGAATGCCTTATACATATCTATAACAGGTAGGCCCAGTTGGATCATGAATAACATGTTGAGCTGCTAACCATACGGTCAGTAGTTTGAATCTACCAGCCGTTCATTGGAAGAAAGATGAGGCTTTGGCCTGCTATAAAGATTATAGCCTCAGAAACCCACAGGGCCAGTTCTATTCATCAGTATCAGCTTTTTGTATTCAATCCATAACATGGTTGTATTCAAACAAATGAGGAGGAAGATGGACATGAGACTGACAGGCATGGATAGCTCGGGTACGGAATCTTTCCCATATTTTTGCTTTTTCAGTTGTCTTCAAGTGGCTTCTAACTCATGAAAACCCATGTGTGTCAGGGGAGAACTGAATTCCATGGGATCTTCAATGGTTGAGGTCTTTCTGAAGTAGAATGCCAGGCTTTACTCTTTAAATACCTCTGGGTGGATTCAACCTGCCAACCTCTCAGTTAGTAGCTGGGCAGTTCACTCCTCCATTCAGACTACCCTCCTCCTGCTAGTAATTACATAATGAGAAAAGCCTACTACACTTATTGGACCCTGTAATTAGAGTGTTTTTAAATGTTGGGAAATCCTCTCCAAAGGAGTTTTAGGAAGAGTTAAGAAGGTAATAAATGGAGGCATGGTAGGGTATGTGTTGGGTTAGCACTTCAAACTCTAGTCACATCAGCGGTTTCCAAGAAGTAACATAAAGTAATTATTTAAGATACTTTTATTGGGGGCTATTACATCTCTTATCAAAATCCGTACATTCCTTCAATATGTCAAGCACATTTATGCATATGCCGCCATCATCTTTTTCAAAGCATTCTCTTCCCACTTGAGCCCCTGATATCAGCTCCCCATTTCTTCCCCAGCTCTCCCCCGCTCACCCTCCCTCATGAACCCTTGATAAGTTATAGACTATTTTTTCTATAACTTACATCACCCTCCATTGCCCCTCACACACTTTCCCTTTATTCATCCCCCCTGGGAGGGGGTTCTAGTTTGATACTTGTGATTGATTCCCCCTCTCCCCTGCCACCCTCCCCTGGTCCTCCTGGTATCTCTACTCTCATTATTGGCTCTGAGGGGTTTATCTATCCTGGATTTCCTGTGTTGCAGACTCTTATCTCTGTAGAGCCTGTAGCAGTGTGCATGCTCTGGTCTAATCTGATTTGTAGGGTAGAATTGAGGTCCTGAGAGTGGGGGAGGAAGCATCAAAGAGTTAGAGGAAATTTGTGTTTCATTGGTGCTATACTGCACCCTGACTGGATCATCTCTTCCCTGTGACCCCTCTGTGAGGGGATGTCCAATTGTCTGTAGATGGGCATTGGGTCTCCACTCCATGCCCCCCATATTCCCAACCTTGAGTATGGTTTTATTCTGGGTCTTAGATGCCTGATACTTGATCCCTTCGACACCTCATGATCACACAGGCTGGTGTGCTTCTTCCATGTGGGCTTTGTTGATTTTCAGCTGGGTGGCCACTTGTTTATCTTCAAGCCTTTAAGACCCCAGACACTATATCTTTTGATAGCCAGGCACCATCAGCTTTCTTCGCCACATTTGCTTATGTACCCATTTTGTCTTCAGCAATTGTGTTGTGTTGGGAAGATGAGCATCACAGAATGCCGGATTGTTAAAGTGTTCTTTTGTTTAGGGAGTACTTGAGTTGAGGCCCAATGTCCACCTGCAACCTTAATTCTTAAATATAGATATGAGTATATAGTTATTATTCCCCTCTTATTAACATATCTGCATGTCTATCTAGATAAGATCAGCGAGATAAACAACTAGGAGATGAAAAGAATGGGACCAATGGTTCCAGTGGAAATGGGAGAAGGGGAGGTGGGTGAAAAGAAGTGCGAGGGAACCAACCCAGGAACAAGCAAACAAGAAGTGAACTAAAGTCAATGGAAGGAAAGTAGTAAGATGCTTTAGTGGGGCTCAATCAAAGGCAATGTAGCAGTGAGGAATTATTAAACCCAAATGAAGGCTGAACATGATGGTGGGACAAGTGGGAAGTAAAAAAAGAAATAGAGGAAGGAACCAGGAAGCAAAGGACATTTATAGATGCCTAAAAACAGGCATGCATATATAAAAGTAATTTTTAAGGCAAAAAGCTGAGGTGATAAATAAAGATGGATGTGGGCGATTTGAGTGCAGATATTCGTTGGTTTCTGATGGTCCTTAGGAGCCTGGGATGCATAGTGGTCAGAGTTGGGCTGCCTTCCATGAGGTCAGGTTTGAAACCACCAGCAGTGCCCCTGGAGAAAGACTACATCCCTAAAGAGTTACAAGAACTCACAGAGGCAGTTCCACCCTGCACTCTAGGGTCCCTATGAGCCAGCATCAACTCGACAGCAGTGAGTTTGGTCCTTAGAGCCATTTACTGACGTGGCTGGTGTGGTCAGTCAGTGAAAGCAGACTGTTTTGTCGATCCAAGATCAGTCCTCAGGTTCTAATGACAATGATTGCCTTGAAGGAGGCTCTAGAAGAGTGGGTCTCAACCTGCAGGTCATGACCCCTTTGGGGATCAAATGACTCTCTCACAGGGTTCCCCTGATTCATAACAGTAGCAAAATTATAGTAATGAAGTAGCAACAAGAATAATTTTATGGTTGGGGGGTCGCCACAACATGATGAACTATATTAAAGGGTCGTGGCATTAGGAAGGCTGAGAACCACTGCTGTAGAGTTTGAAGACTGAATTTAATTCTTCTTGTGACCTGACTTTGATTAAATGACAGGTATTAAAACAACTCCCTTTCTGCTTCGTTCTGCCACTGATAAAAATACATGTAATAACTTACTTTTGTTGAGCTCTTTCTAAATACCAGGCAGTGTTCTCAGTGTCTCACATGTAATTTTCTCGTTCCATTGTCAGCACCTCAAATTGGGACTATTGTCACAGCACTAAACAGATGAGAAAACTGCAGTGATATTGAGAAGTTACTAAGGAACTTGACCGTGGTCACAAGCAGCGGGGCTGAAGATTTGATTTTACATAGAAAACCTCAGTATTCCAAGTCACAAGATAACTAAGTGAAGCCAAGAGTAGTTTAGGAAGACAGAATTGAAAAAATAAAAATCCTCAAATCTCAATGGAGACTATCTCTCAATGGTTGAGGCTGATAGATAGATATATAGATATAGATATAGATGATATAGATATAGATAGATATGTCTTTACTCTTCATTATCATATATAAATTTATATTCATGAGAAAATATGTTGAATATGTTATTATATTTACATTAATAATAAATTGGGTTTTTTTCCTCCTGGATTAAAAATGGTCTTTGACTTTTAGAAGTGCGACAATGTAAAGTTGAGTCAGAAGCAGATTTTAGTTTAAAAATTATACAAAATGCTCCCGCTGAGGAAAGCAGGCCCCAATGTCATGGTGGGAAGACTAACACAGGCCAGGAAACAAATGGGGTCCTTTGGAAGAGCCTTGCATCTTGCAGGCTACAAAGACACATGCAGGAGTCTCTTCTATGCTGAATTACTGCTCCACCCAGGGCGACAACCCTTTCCTGGGCTCTGTGACCTTCCCATCCTGGGATCCTACCTGAGGTCACTCCTCTTGGTCATAGCTGCTTCCTGTGAAACCAAAGCCATCCTGTGAACTACTGTGCCTGGTCAACCATTATTTCCAATTATCAGCGGTTTTTCAGAGAACTGGCTATGCTGTGATGGCATGCGTATGTCTTACTTCTTTCTTTAACCCATGATCTTTAATCACATCTGATCCATATGCAAACCTCTTTTTGCTTTTGGTTTCCATCACCCTACACAAACTTCTAACTCTTTCCCACTGCCACATTTGTAGTCTCTTTCCAACTATGTTTGAAAAAGTCATATTTGGATTATGTTTTTCACTCTTTTATATCCCATTCAAAACCTATTTGAATGTTAAACAAGGTTTTTTTAAATGCTTACATGCATATTGTGCATTTACTACTTTTGTGTAATAAACACCTTTATTTACCTGCTTTTCCCATTAGTGCTTTGAGGATGGGAAAGGGTCTCCCACATTGTGAGAGGGGAGAATCCCCTGTAGTCCTCGGCTCATAGTTAGGCAGTTAGCATTTACCTGTCACACAGGGTGCTGTCTCCAGGCATGACAGACACAAGTTTGGTCACTTTGGGTGACAATCTCTTAGTTTCTCTGGGACTCACTGTATTCACCAAAATGAGATGAGCAAAACAGGAAATGATTACTAAGCACCTGAATGTAATATTCATCAAGAAATTCTTCAATACCAAGTTTACACCAGGCCCTGTGCTAAGCATAATGCCAGTATTTCGTGGTAACTTACAGATTCATTCCTTTGCAAATGTTCCTGAGTTGTCCTGGATTTGTTTTCATCATGTTCCTAAGGAAAAGACAACCATGAGTAAACTTTTAGATCTATTCCACCTTGCTATGCCTATATTTTTTTCTGGGATTTCAAATAATACTCTGTTCAAAATTTTCAAAACTTTCAAAATAGTACTGATCACCTAAATATGAATGCCTTTGCTTTTCATGTATTTGCAAGCTATTTTAAGAGGAGTGGACATGGTTGGCAAACCTACTGGACAGATTTGGGCAGGGAGAGTTATTGTGAGCACGCTCTATTTGCTAGGTTCTACTTGTCATCTCATTTAGTATTCCTAACTGTGCTTTGCAAATGAGAACACCTGGGTTCAGAGAGGATAAGTAATAGTCACCAAGCTGCAAAGGCACCATCTTAAGCCAAGTTCTGTACTTCAGCCTTATCTGCCATAAAGCCCTTCTTCCGTGTATTAGCGTGCTAGCATGCTGAAGAAAGCAGTGGTTCATTCTGGTCTCTTCTAGCACTGGCCACACTGGCCACACTCACTTGTCACCTCTTCTCTTTAAATAAAATCACTGCAGCTAAGGGTGAACGTGGCCATTGCGTCCTTGGATGTCTTTTTCATTTCATCGACTGAACTATATTTTGCTTGCTGTTTAGAAAACTCCTCGAACAGCATTCTTGTTCCTGATGTTCAGCCTGGAGTAGAAGTTTGTCAATGTTTGGGAGGAGATCAGAAATGCAATAACTGCTTTATTAAGTATAAGAGATTACTATACACTGAGTTTAATTAAAATGATGGGAGCTGGCAAGATGAAGAGACTGATAATCCAGATCAGGCAGGTTTCTGTGAATTTGACTCCCCTCTTGCAAATCACACCCTGAGAACAGGACAGTGTCCCCTGGTATCAAAGGAAATGGCCAGATCTCACAGATTAACCCTTCCAAGAACGTTGCACAAAGTCAGAAAGTTTTAATATCATCAGTGCCACCTTCAGGGGCATAAATGAAATAGCAAATTGCTTCCTGTTCAAACGTTTTTGGAAACAAATAGTATTGAGACAAGGGTGTATGATAATGTGTAGTTTTCATCCACTTTTTTCTTCAACAGATCGTTGTATTCTAAATTGTTATTATCAATATGTTTTAAAAGGTAATAAAGAACAATTTGGATGCAAAAATGTATCATGTATACATGAATGAACAGTGGAGACAGAAAGAAAAGGAGGAACTATCTTACCTAGTCATATATAGGAGAATCATCTAACTTACTGTACAAATTGAAGTTTTTAGAATTGAACCTAGTGCTATTAATAAATATCCTTGATATTTAGTAGGGTATATCAAGATGTCATTCTCAGGGTATAAGCCAGGATATATTTATCAGGACATCATCCTCGGAAAACAGAAAAGACTGGCCATCATACTCTTAAGCAATACTGTTATGAGCAATCATGTGATGACTGTTAAAATCTGATTTCACATACTGAATCCCTCTAATCAGACTCACATATCTATCAACACTTCAGTCCACTGAGCTCAGCACAAACTCACTGTAACAGTGCAATAGTGAGACAGCTCGGCATCTCTCCCACGGGCTTTCTTTAGAGGAGGCAATAGACTCAAGCTCTCTAACGGATTCCATTGTGACTCTCAGGAGCACAACTTCCCGTTACACAGGTGCCCCAATTGCAAAGAGAGACCAAGTTGATATTGATCGAGCTCGTCTATTTAACAGAGACATCTGTGCATAAAGTTATCCTCTCAACAAGCTAAACCTATAGACACAATTTTATTCTAGCTAGTTCATATCTATTAGCAGCTATTCTAATGAGACTTCTATTCCTGGCTCTGCAGAGCTGCGCCCCACCCTCCACCTAGCGAGCGCTGACGTGTTTGCTGATGCGATGGAGTGGTCTTCCTGCTGGTGACTGCCATTATCTGTTTGGCAGCAAGCAGCTCGTGTAGTTTATAGGGTCCGTGGATGGCACAATGGTTTGCACTTGACTTCTAACCTAAAGGTCTAAGGTTTGAACCTTTAGCTGTAGCGAGGAGGAAAAACCTGTTAATTTTCCCCATTACGATTAAACAGCCCTATGGAGAAGTTCCACTCTGTAATATGTGAAGTAGCACGCATGAGTAGGAATGAACTGGAGAGCAATGTTTCTTGTTTATTTGTTTTTTAATCGAAACCTCAATTTCATCACCTCAGACTGAAAATAAATGTTCATGTTCCAAAGGAATTGAAAGAATGAATTAAGTCAAAGTGTGTAAAATGCCTCGCACATTAATCATTATTTTCCTCTTTAAAATATTCAAAGATGACACATTGTATGGTACATATTTTTGCAATACTTTATGCATATTAACTGATGTAATGCTCTTGGAAACCATGGAAGGGCTATCATTACAGTATATTGATGGGAAAGCTGAGACACGGTGGGTGAGGTGACTAAATTGCCAATATCCTAGAGGAGGTGGTGGGGCTGGGATTTGAGCCCATGAACCAGCCTCCAGAGATAAATGATGTCATCCATTACACTATAGCACCTCGCACCCTAATCTTGGCACTCTTTCATGTTCACTTGCTACCCCTAATGACATACCAAGTCAATGGCTTTAGCTACTGCCATTCCCTTTTAGAAAGTGTATTCCTGTAAGTTCTTATGATCAGAAACGCTTCCAGGGAAAGTATGCTAATTAACTTTAAATCAGTCTCTTGCCTAATTTTTAAGTCAAACTAGGATATAACCTTGTTAGATAATGGCTTACACATCGGGTGCTAATTCACCAGGTCAGCAGTTCAAAACTACCAGTCACTTGGCAGAAGAGACACAGGGATTTTTAGTTCCTTAAAGAGTTACAGTCTCAAAAATCCACGGAGCAAGCTCTACCCTGTCCTACAGTGTAGCTATGAGACTGAGACTAGGTGGGAGTTAGTGAATGAATGAATGCATGAATGAAAGCTAAGACCTATTACCTACTGTGCATTCAAATTCCCAGTGATTTTTTAACATCGAATTAATATTGTCAAAATATTAATATAATTCTAATAGCCTATTAATTAATAATTATACTGCTATTATACTTATTATAAACATAATAATTACAATATCAATAAAATTATCAATTAATATATGATATATTATCATATAATATTAATAATTATTATATTAATATAGAAAGTGTATCAAAATAAAATGTTAGATATCCCTAATTAGCTATTGAGTGAAAGACTGAGCCTGAAGGAAGATTAGCATTTTATTATAATAAACATCTACATATGATCCATTCTCAAAACATGAAATTAAATAATTGGCAAACACAGACTTTAATATGATATGGATTTATTACAAATCTTTTTGCTGCTGTCTCTAAATATAACAATTGCTATTGTTGTTGTTGGTTGTCATCTAGTTAATTTCTACTCATGGAAATCCCAGAGGCAGCCAGGACAGTCTGCGCAGAGGCCTCAGGGTGAGGTTCGTCCCCTGCTAGCCATTCTGCCTAGTAGCCCTGCACTTACCTACGTGCACCCACAGATTACACACTTTACTGAGAAAATATTTAGGAGAGCTGTTCATTTTGTTCTGTGTCTTGAAGACCAGAGTTAATATTTTCAGGTTTTATATAGTTTTTAAAACTTTTAATGTTTTAATACTTCCAAGAAAAATGTTTCCTGGAAAAAAATAGACAAACAGAAGAAACATCAAAATTTGAGTTCGATTCAAAGCTGAGACTCTAGAATACAAAGTGTATTTAGCTGAGATAGTCAGGAAAAAAAGAAGAAAAGAGAGACTGATGTTTTGTTTTTGTACTTTTCCCATACTGAGTGATGTGAAAACAATTCCCAGCAAGTGACTAGCCAGGCGATCAAAATGCCTGCTTCACATCTCAAGTCTCTGCTTTTCCACTGTCCTGCCCACAGCGGAATAGTTAATGGCGCCAAGCCATGGGCTCTCTTACAGAGACAGTAAGTTATATAAGGTTTGTGTACTTATTTTTACTCGAGTTCTAGATTCCATCTAGTAATTCAAATAGGTGTAAGAAGAGTCGGTGTATCTCTTGCTTTATTTCAGGCACACAGGAAATGGAACATAACTGAATAAAATTGAGACTTACTTTCTTAATCACTTTTATTATTTGATTTATTTACTTTGAAATTCTCAATTTTGTGTTAGCTGTATATCCTCTGTATCCACATGTTAGCAGTAATTCATCCTGTTGATCCGCCACAAATCCCTTTCCGTAGTAAGGCCTTATGTCTCTAGCTCCTGAGAATGCTGCCAACCATCTATTAGTTAGGAACAACTACATCATTTGCAGAGCCCAGTTTAAAATGACTATGTGGACCCTCGTTGTTTAAATCTTATCCAAAAATTTCAAATTGGTGGCAGCAAAACATTGAACGAAAGACCATAATTTTAATGAGTCAATTCTCCTGTGATCTTTCTTATTCATGATATAATTTTCCCATACTTATGAGTGATTGAAAATACCATGAATTGGATCAGGTATGCCTTAGTTATCAAAGTAAAAAAAATTTTTAACAAAATCTGTGCAGCACATTGGACCAAGGCAACATGGCTTTCTGTTTCTTGCGTGTTGCTTCCCTTGCTTCTCTGCCTCTTGGCTAAGATCAAGTGGAGACTTGCTTCCATGAGGTTTGATTGTGTATCTAAGTCAAATAAAATCTTTGACAACCTCAATCTTTCTTTTTTAATCATTTTGTTAGGAGTTTATACAGCTCTTATCACAATCCATACAGCTCTTATCACAACCCATACACACTTCAATTGTGTAAAGCACATTTGTGCATTCAGTGCCCTCCTCATTCTCAAAACATTTGCTCTCCACCGAATCTGCTGGCCTCAGCTCCTCATTTTTCACCTCCTTCCCCACACCCCCTCCTCATGATCCCTTGATAATTTCTAAATTATTATTTTGTCATATCTTTCCCTGTCCGACATCTCCCTTCACCCACTTTTCTGTTGTCCGTCCCCAAGGGGAGAGGTAGTACGTAGATCCTTGTAATCGGTTCCCCCTTTCCAACCGACCCTCTCTCCACCCTCCCAGTATCACAACTCACAGCACTGGTCCTGAAGGGATCATCCACCCTGGATTCCCTGTGTTTCTGGTTCCTATCTGTACCAGTGTACATCCTCTGGTCTAGCAAGACTTGCAAGGGAGAATTGGCATCATGATAATAGTGGGAAGGAATCATTTAAGAACTAGAGGAAAGTTGTATGTTTCATCGTCGCTACATCACACCTGACTGACTCATCTCCTCCAGAGACCCTTCCGTAAAGGGATGTCCAGTGGCCTACAAATGGGCTTTGGGTCTCCTTACCGCACTCCCCCCCACCACCCCCTGTCATTCACTATGATATGATTTTTTGTTCTTTGGTGCCTAATGCCTGATCCCTTTGACACCTCGTGATCACACAGGCTGGTGTGCTTTTTCCATGTGGGCTTTGTTGCTTCTGAGCTAGATGACCACTTGTTTACCTTCAAGCCTTTAAGACCCTGGATGCTATATCTTTTGATAGCCAGGCACCATCAGCTTTCTTCATCACATTTGCTTATCCACCTGCTTTGTCTTCAGCGGCTGTATCGGGAAGGTGAGCATCATAGAATGCCAATTTAATAGAAGAAAGTATTCCTGCATTGAGGGAGTACTTGAGTCGAGGCCCAATGTCCTGCTACTTTAATACTAAACCTACCCTGTTTCCCTGAAAATAAGATCGTGTCTTATATTAATTTTTGTTCCCAAAGATGCGCTAGGTCTTATTTTCAGGGGATGTCTTATATTTTCATGAAGAAGAATATGGTACACATGTATTGTTTATTGTTTTATTAAAAGAGACCTCACACTTCCTGTCTTCCCTGGCTGTACTGTGGCCAACAGTGAGCTGTGCAGCAGCACACGCCGCTGTGGTCCAGAGTCCAGAGTTACAGTAGTTTCGGGGAGGTCTTATTTTCGGGGAGGTCTTATTTTCGGGGGTGCCTTATATTTCAGCAAGAGGCAAAACTGTAAGTCGGTCTTATTTTGGGGGGTGTCCTATTTTCAGGAAACGGAGTATAAATATATGCACATAGATCTATTTCCCCCAACCTCAATTTTACTTGTTTATTAGCCCAGGTGTAAGGCTTCTTGTTTTGTTTATATTGAGCTGCTTCAGTTATGATTTTCATTATGTTCCAAGTGGTCTTAGCTTTCAGCAAACTTCTTCATATTGTCCATCTTCTCAGACTGATTGCTTAGCATGCATATTGAATAAGTATTTAAAGAATACAGGATAACAAGCTACAACTCTGACACATACGTTCCTGAATTTAAACCATTCAGTATTCTCTTGTCTCCCTTTTTCAGTTGGAAAACTCTCTAGTAGTCCAGGTACAGGTTTGTCAAGAATGAAATGAAGTGTCTGGAGCCCATTCTCAATCTTATCCATTGTCTGTTAACATGGATACCATCAAATGCCTTTTCATAGTCAATAAACACAATTACAAATCTCCCTGGTGTTCTCTAGTTTCCACCAAGACCCATCTGGCAGTAACAGTGATGTCCCTTACTCCCCATCATCTTGTGGATCTGTCTTGAATTTCTAATAATTTCCTGTTGACATACCGCTGCAACTGGCAAAGGTGCCCTCGTGTTTGCCATTGAAGTAGACGGTGGTTTGGCGCTTTGTTGCAAACCAAACTTACAAACAAGTCAAACAGAAAAGCATTCGGATTGAATTGATTTTGACTCATAGTGACCCTGTCAGATAGGGGTAAAAACCACTCTTCTGGGTGTCAGGGCCGTAAATCTTTATGAAACAGGAAGTCTTCCATGGAGTACAATAAAGTGAGGAAAACGGAAAGATTTCTCCAAAGTTGCCTCCCCCAAATATGCCAATCTTAGATGCTTGCTACATGTGGCAAATGACTACACAGTTTGATGTTGACAGAAGTAGGTCAGGGGTTATTCTCCCTAAGGGTTATCAGCCATCCAGAGCAAGCAGACACCTCTGCTTATCCAACAATAAGTAGGGCCCACTCCCTGCTGATAAGGATAGTAGTAAATTGTTTCCCTGAAGGAGAGCCCAGGGAGGTCAAGCACACTCAATGGTGGCCAAGGTTAGGCCACCATCATGAATCTAGGGTCCACCCTTCTTGTCATAGGTAAACCTTTAGTTACACCCCTTCCTACCATGTGTACACCCCCTAGCTCATCCCCTTACTGTTATACCTATGCCCATGGTATAGCCCCCTCCTATTGCTTATATTGTCTGTTGTGCAGCCCCTTCCTGTGAGGTGTGTGCTTACCTGTAACTATGCGCTCTAAAGAGATATAAGCCTCTGTTAGCAATAAATGGTGCTTGATCCAGGTCTCTCCTGCCCACCCGTCTTCCATCTCCATGTGGACCACCAAGTGGGACTGAGGTGAGCAGGCTACCATAAAATGTGCCTGACTCCATTATTTCAATCTCTTGTCCATCTCTCATGCTCTCGGTGACTTTACTATAATCTTTATATTTCTCTAATTTTATATTTCTCAACCGTACAATTGTGCCTATTGAACCCGTGATTAGTTGTGGGGGCCCTTCCCGTACAATAAAGATGCTGGTGCTTTCAATCTGCTGACCCTGTGATTAGTGCCACAGTACACAACACATTCTGCCTTCGGGGATCTTTAATATCCAAGGTGGCAAATATTTTATTAAATTAGGTTACTTAATCCTCACAACGAACCTTAGAAGTAAATATCCAGTTAGCCTTGTTCCACAAATGAGAAGATGCCAGTAGCAGTAAGGAAATTCCATGACCCGCCATTGTCAAATAAGAACATTCAGCACAGTGAACCTATTTCATCAGAATTTGAGTTGCTGGTCTGTACCCTACAAACCTAACCGTGCCATTGGCTCTCTTCTGTCGCCTTGTATCCCATGTTTGACAGAGTAAGCTTTGCTTGATAAGGTTTTCAGTGCCTGATTTTTCAGAAGTACATTTTCGGGTCTTTTATTTTTCCGAAGAACTAACTGGTTGACTTAAATATGTATCCCACATTTTTATTAGCAACCGTCTGTGTCACCTGAGGAGTCTGTCCTGTAACGTCTCTCCAATGCTATTGTTTTCCCTTCTTGCGCTTTCTTGCTGAGAAGATTTATATTCTTGTCAGAATCTCCCATCAAGGTTCTGGGCCAGAAGAACAATAGCTAGGGCTTCATATGGCCTGCTAACCTTGAACCGTAAGTTGAGATTTTATACTTTTTTTGATCTTAGGTAATAGACAACGCATACCATAGATAGTCGAATTTCAACTTCCAGGGAGTTTACTAAAACACAATGGACATGGCATATGGGAAAGGGCCACTAGGCCTAAGTTTCTCAATCCCTGTACATAAAGGGTGGGGGGCTATTTTCACAACTGACCTTTAGCACTACTTGAAATATTCTGCTTATTAAACATGTGTTTTATGTGCCTGAGGCCTTGAGTCGGACAATTTTTACTAAATCTATATAATTTATATTGAACACACTTTTTTCCATTGCCTGATGTGTGACTGTCTGGTATCAGTTATGGAGATACTGCATGCCTCAGTAACTGACCCCTACTGAAGGCCATGTCACCCAGGCCTGACAGTCTCTGGTTGGTAGCCATTCTTATGTGTTTTGCTGGGAGAATTAAGTAGGCCCCATGAAAGTTCACTGGAAGAGGGAATTTGGAACCTCCCATTTCATTTCTATTGAAGTTTACTCCAGACACTCATTTTACTGCTTTTAATCTGCATCTTTTTGCTGCAATAAACTGTAATTGCGAGTATAAAAATTTCTGAGCTCCTAAGCCCTTCTAATGAATAATAGAGCTTGACAATGATCTTATGCAAGCCATGACATGAATCAATCATTTCTTACACCTGTCTCAAGAAAGACCATTAAAGGTTTTAACATTAAAGATTTTAAAAGAGGCGGAAGTGTTGTTTCTGCAGGCAAAGACATCAAATAGATTTTAGGAGTTCTAGGTCTTTGATTTCATCCAACTATGTCTCCTTCTCTATTATCAAGGTCCCATTCTTATCCATCAATGTTCTAATTTTAACATAAGGACTCTTGTTTGTTTGGAATTCAATTTGATTTTACTCTATCATTCTCAATATTAGAATATGGACTATGTTTACATGATTCTCTACCCTAAGGCAATAGAATATAAGGTTCCCTTTAGGAAAATTTCAGTTTTCCATGTTCCTCATGATGTTACTTTGAGGACTGAAGTGCACCTGACCCAAGTCATGGTTTCATACGCATGTGAAAATTGGACATTGAATAAGGAAGATCAAAGAAGAATCAATGTATTTTAACATCGGTGCTGGTGAAGAATATAGATTATCATGGAATACCAAAAGAACAAATAGATCTGTCTTGGAAGAAGTACAGGCTCCTTACAAGCAAGGATGTTGGGACATGTTATTGGGAGAGACCAGTTCCTAGAGAGGGATATCATGCTGGGTAGGGAAGAGGGACATTGAAAATGAGGAAGACCTTCGACAAGATGGATTGATACAGTGACTGCTAAAAAATGGGCTAAGACCTAAGAACCATTGTGAGGATAGTGGTGGACCAGGTCTTGTTTCATTCTGTGGTACATCGTGTTTCTATGAGTTGGAGCCAATTTAACATGTCCCTTATGTAGACCTTGAGCAGCTACGATGAACAATAAATTGAAAAATTTTAATTCCTGAAGTTTCTCAATATGCATACATCAACCAGCAAATCATATTACATATTTATTTATACTGAAAGTCTGTAATAGCATTTAATTTATCAATCAAATCTTATAGGCACCTCATTACAGGCGTCTAATTGTTCTTAAGTCTATACTGACAACGGGCACAACAGCATGAAGCATGGCCGGGTCCCGTGCTCTCTCTACCAGTGCTGCTATGTTTGAGCCCGTGATGTCCTTCTGCAGAGACTGATCTCTCCGGATAATTAATGTGGACAGAATATGTGAGATAAATTCCCGCCATCCTCACTTCCAGAGAGCTTTCAAACTATACTTCTTTCCATAGAGATTAGTTTATTCTTCTGGCAGTTCATTGTGCATTCAATATTCCTAACCAATGCCCTTACTCAAGTGCACTGATCTTCCTGTGGCCGTTCATGCGTAACGTCCAACTTTCACATACAGGAGAGGTGACTGGGTGCCCTGCCTTGTGGCTGGCTCACGTTAGTCCTCAGTCACATCCTGAGGCATCCATCTCGCGCAGCACATTCCCCACTGCAGTATATCGTTTGATTTCTTCATTGCTTCCACAGGAACACAACTTGGAGATCTAAGCAAGATTAGATCCTTGACCAACTCAATGTCTTCTCCATTTATCAACATGACAAGTTGTGAGAATTTGGGTTCCCTTTATATTATGTTACACATGTTATACTGAAAGCTATAAGTGAATTACCCCAGTGTAATTCTTTTTCCCTCTCTTTCCTCCCTAATGTATATCATATTATATATTTGACCATGACAAGGGTAATGTATCATTTACGTTCAAACAAGTTAAAGAACCAATGTGAAATATTCCAGAGTCAATCCAGAAGAGTCCACTTTAAAGCTCCTCTGAAGCCGCTTATGGTTGAGGAAAACTACAA
Organism: Tenrec ecaudatus; assembly: GCF_050624435.1. NCBI lineage: Eukaryota > Metazoa > Chordata > Mammalia > Afrosoricida > Tenrecidae > Tenrec > Tenrec ecaudatus. The sequence continues at coordinate 97,361,102 of NC_134536.1, forward strand.
GTGATACGTGGAAATCTCGAATTGACTATTAGGTCTGAGCTTACACTATTCTGAGAGCTCATTACACTTTGATGCTCCTGGAGTCCGCTGGGCAGTGAGTTGAAAAGACTTAGACGAATTTAAATGTGTGAAGAGTGGAGAGGAGGGAGGGTAACTGGAGCAAGGAAAAGGACAAACAAATCTGTGAGAATGATTGGAAACCTGAATGGCGGGGGGAGTCACCTGAAACCTGTTCTAGTCTCTATTTCTAGGACCCCAACATGTAGGTGAGATGCAGTATGTGGCCATTATCACGAAGCTAAATGAGCAAATGTTTCTTAGAGGGCCCAACAACAAAGTAAATTGTTCCCAGCAGCATGTGTGAGCAGCAACCGCCTCTGATCAACTAACCACGTACAGGCCTACCTGGCAGAATCATGGCTGCTGCCTTATCACCACATTCCCCATCTCATCTAAATGCAGGGAAAGGCCTTCCAGGTAGCTAAATTGATGTAGGACAAAGACCCCGATCACGGTGTGTTGTCTAACAATAGATACGTTTCCATTGAGTTGACGCTAATTCAGTGAAACCCTAACTGTCAGAGTAAAACTCTTCTCCGTAAGGTTTCAGTAGCTTATTTTTCAGAATGATATCACCAGAGCTTTCTGGTGGTATGGAGATGTCTATAGGTAGACAATGACCTCCATCATTTTACTTAATGTCTTAAGGCGTTAATCACCTGCACTAGCCAGGGACTCCTGTGACAGTGCTGCGATCGTCAGTTTCCCTCAGGTTGATCTACAGTCATGTGATTAAATGTGTTGTGTTTGGCTTGGCTATGTTACGAGGGCCAGTGAAAGGTAAGGTCGTGCATCCAAGTCAGGGAGAACCTGCGATAAGCAACTCTGATGTTGCAGTGGGTTAGGAATTTGGCTCCTAACTGCAAAGTCAGCATGTTCAACACACCAGCTGCCGAGCAGGACAAAGATAAGCTGGCTGCTCTTAGCTTTACACCCTCAGAAACCCCACAGAGCATTTCTGCTCTTCTCTGTAAACTTCCTATGAGTCTGAATGAACATGATGCAAGCGGGCTCGGGCATTTGCTCGAGGTCAATAGGGTGGCGGAGGAGAAATGGGAAGTATGTACTGCTAGGTTACATAAAGGATAGAATCTCAGGAAAATGGGAGATTCGCTATTTCAGCATTCACATAACGCTCCTGGGGACAGATGCCCGGAACGTGGCCGGGTATTCCAGCTTGTCTCCCTGACAGCTGAAGAGTTCATGGAGTTAAGATCATAGAAACAAGTTTTGCAACATTGAGAAAACATGTTTGGCCGAGTGTCTGCCGAGATGGTTGGCTTGGAAGTCTCACACTAAACATGAGCATCTCTTAAAATGCAGCTGACTCGCAAAATTGGAGGCAGAGGAAGAACACGCCTCTTTACCGGGACTTCCTCAGCTCCTTAACTGGGGACGAGACACAGCGCGCGAGTGAGCCGACGGAAAACAGCCTCGTCTCAGCAGAAGTGGGGCATGTGTGTGCGGTAGCATTTGTAGCCCCCACCATCGTGGCCGGGGGAGCACTGACCACAGGCAAAGTCTGGGGCAGCCCCTGCGTCGGGTAGAAGCCGCCGGGAAGGCAGCAGTTTCCTTGTCCGTGTGCACCTGCAGGGCAGCACGGTAGCCCAGAGTCCAAGTTCTTTGGCCAGAGAAAACAAAGGGAATTAAGGAGCATTTGCCAATGCTAGGCTCACTGAGTCCCCAGGCACTAACTGGTTCTTTGGGGAAATAGGGAGGAAGAAAATAATTCTGATAGCAAAATGGGACATTTGGATAGCAAACTACCTTTTGATTGTTAACGATCAGGAGCAATTCCAATGAGCTAGTTTCTCTAAACTTGAATTTCATGTGATTCTATTGGCGTGCTGTGATTTTTCAATCCCCATTTTTATCATGCAAACTTTCAGATGGAATCCTACAACTTGTTTGCACTTAGACTTGTAGCTATTTGATTATATAATTTTTTTTTTTCAGTTGCTTGATTTATTGTTTGATTTCCACACTTGGGTTGTGGAAACATTAGAAGTATGACCATAAAATATTCAGAATTAAACAAACAATTTCCAGGGAAATCAGTTGCCAAAAGAAAATGCAACAATGGGAGGAAGTGGTTTCTTTTGAGAACAAACACTCAACGATTTCTGAGCTTCCACTTTTCTTTTAACATCTCTGAGGACCAATTCAAATATTTATTCAGGAATGCTTTCAGGTCATTGAGGAAATATGTCTGTAGATGAGAAAAACAGAAAAGTGATCAGTAAAACTTGTCATTTTTTGTTGTTGTTATGGCATTATAGCTGCAACTGACTAAACTGCCTTTGGAAGCAGAAAAAAATCATAATAAAGTTTGTTTCTCACCTCTTTGAATCAACTTGGAAAATTATAAATTCTTCCAAGGGATAAATATTTTGCTACTTTAGTCTATGAAATATGCATTACAATCAGTAATAGACTTTATGAAAATCACTATTCTAATACAGCTTGAGCAGGGATCAATTGCACTGTTGATTATAAAATTACTATATTCAGAAAGAGGAGAGAAGCTATTCCAGGCTGCTAAACAACTGTTGAGGAAGCAGTAAAAACCACTGGAAATCTGAATCCAAACGTGTGAATTTTGCATCTTCTCTGACTGCGTGGGGAGCAACTTACGCTCTTTTCATTTGTGCTAAAATCATTTGTGATTTTCAGGTATTCTAACTTTGGCACTGTCGAGAAAATTTTTTTTTAATTTTTGAGATTTTCTTCCCTTTTCCCAATAAAAATTATATGTGCATAGAAACTAATGCCACTATCCGTTTGCTACGAGTGTAAGAACGGATACATGAAATGGGGAGGGACAAGGATGCCTGCTTGGTGTCATTTCACCAGAGGACATGGTTTTTGAGCCTGAGAAAATGAAGGGACTGTCCTTGCTGCTGCCACCTAGTGTCTTAATATGTACAAGCAAATAAGGAAAGAAGCCAGCAACCCTACTCTGAGCACTTTATTCAAGGATGGAAAAAAAAAACACGTTAGAAACTATTTAGAAATATTCATACATTTGTTTCATATAAATTAATTACATTGGCATATGCAATCTCTCAATTATGTGTGCATTCACCGAACTCCCTGCCATAGAGTTGATTCTGACCCATAGCAACCCCGCAGAACAGGATGGAAGTACACATGTGGGGTTCTGAGGCTGTACCTCTATGATTTGGGGATTTTCTTTTAACAAGATTATTGGTATATAATTCACATACCTTCAGTCCAATAGTTCAATCACATCAAGAAGAGTCATAGAATCACCACCACAGTCGTCTTAGAACATTGTCTTCGTCTTGTCCAATTGTTATCAGCTCCCTATTTCCCCCACCCGTCCCTTCCATGCCCCATGGAACTATCAGTCCAGTTACTGCCTCTATAGATTCACCTATTTTGGATTTCATGTATGGAAAAACACTTTGAAAAAATAACAAGAATAACAAAATAAAACAGATGAAAAAAACCTAAATTGAAAAGAAAAGCAGAACGTTATTTAAAAACTAGACCAAATTTAAAATAAATCCTTAGGGAGACTGTAACTCTCTCATCTTTCTCCCACGGAATACCTGGTGGTTTTGAACTGCTGACCTTGCAGTTAGCATCCAACTCCATAACCCACTAAACTATCAGGGCTGCTTTGAGTAGAAAATAGAGTGATGGGATTTATATATATTGAACGAACCTTAAAAATTATGTAGTCGTTTGTTTTTAATTTGACAAGTGAGAAAATTAGAGTCATGGCAAAGCCTCAATTTGTCTTCCACTCATCACAATTGGATAACTTGGGTGGGACAGGAGGAGGATCTAGAATATGGTCCTTTAAAGTGTATGAGGGAGCCCTAATGGTGGCCTGATGATGTGGTGGTCTACGTACTAATCTGCTAACCCCAAACTCAGTGAATCAAACCTACCAACCACTCGGGGAAAGAGAAACAAGATGGCCCCTCCAGCAAAGATTTAGCCTCAGAAGCTCATACGGGCAGTTTCACTCGTCATATAAGGTGACTGTGAGTCAGAGCCGACTCGTGCCAGTGCGAGGTGATGCAGTGGATTGTGGTTTAGGCTGCTTACCCCAAGGCTGGCGGTTCAAACCCATGGCAGCTTCGGTAGAGATTTTAGTCTTGAAAGCACAGCGGAGCAGTCCTTCTTCTCCGTTCTTCATGGTCAGTGAGAGGAGAATCATCTTGACTGGAGAGGCTGGTGACAGTGAATAAGGCAAATGATGTTACCCAACAAATTTGCTTAGTTTTTATAAAAATAACTAGAACTCGAATTGATAATAACAGAAAATCAAATCGATAGCATTCACAAACTGAGCACATACCATGTATAAAGGTTTCTTGGGAAAACCATTTGGCAATATTAATAAATATTTTAAATGGACAAACTTTTCTCCCTTCAACTTTCACTTCCAGGTATCTGTACCCAATAGATAAAGCCACCTGGCCCCGCCCCGCCCCATCCCTCCCCCTTGCACAGACAATCCATGCCCACCAGTGGATGGTAATCTGTAAATGTGGCTTTGTTTGGAAATAGGATCATAGAATATACAGTCAAGTTATGATCGAAGTCCTACTGAATTGTGTAATATGATTGATGTACTTTATCAGAAGGATACCCGAACATATAAGAAACACACACACAGAGAAAGCCATGTGGAAGCAGTGACAGGAGGGGTGCCTCTGTGAGCCAAGGAATGTCAGGGGTTGCCGGAGCCACCAAGCAGAGTTAGGAAGGGAGCGTTTTTCCAGACAGTGCAGCACTGTCTGGCTAGACCTGGACTTTGGACTTCTAGAATCTAGAAATCTCAGAAGATATACTCTTGTTGTTTTAAGCCACCCACTTTGTGAGAATTTGTCAAGGAATCTCTAAGAATATAGTACAGCATTGATCTTAGAAAAATAAGTTCATGTTTACCTAGAGATATATCCAGTCATTTTATTTCATTGTTCTCTTCAAATATTCGTTCTCATAAACAACCCCCCTTAATGCACTCGCCGGATTGAACTGGCTATTCTTCCCCATGGTTAAATGGACAACCGTAGCACATGGAGGAGGTGTGTGCCTCTCTAGCCTCTGCTCCGTGAGCTGACTGACGTACTTAGCAAGGCTGAATTATAGTTGAATCCAGTCCTACTGATGTCAGCTGAACTCTTGGCTATCCAGATGGTGATATAATAGATTAATGCAAATGGCATGTGTATATAAAGGAAGGTGGAAAAATTAAATGGTAATTTAAAAAGATACAGTAGGGGGAAATGACTAAAATATTCTTTATTTGGAGTTTCATGGTAAAATAAACCGATAAAGAATCTCATATGATAAAGCCTGGTCTGAAAAGACTATACATTGAAAATTGGATGAACAACCATTCAGAAGAGCTAATAGGTAGTGCCAGGAATCCCAATAAATGTAAACAGACTGTGATTCTCTTTTTTCATTTAGCATGATTAGCATGGTGGTCAACATAGGAGAGATTTAACAAAATTATAAGATGAATGATAAAATAAATATTCAGAGATGTTTAGCAAATCAAATTAGGTTGAAAAGGAAGAAGAGAAAGCATGTGATCATCTGTGGAAAAAACTGTACTCTTCAAGAGGCTCAACATTTTCATTGCGATTCCCATGCCTGTGACTAACTTTGGGACACTGGTCCACAGACAGCACCAAAAGCCAGTGTCTCACAGAAAATGTACAAACTTCAACTAAAATTGTTTATTTTTAATATTTTTCTAGTTGAAAGAATCAATCTCTATCCCCATATCTATATCCATATCTAAGCTAGAGGAGTGCTAGGAGTCAGCGTTGAATTGATGGCAGTTTGGGTTTTGTTTTTATTTGGGATTAGCTACTTTGAAATAGGAACATTAGTTTGAAGGCCTTGTGAGGTTCTAATAACGATTATGTCAAGTCACATTTTCAAGCTCTTAGATGAAGATAGTATATAAAGGATCTCATGCATGATGAAGATTATAAGTGAAAAACAGACAGAAGTGATAATTTAGGGAGAAGGAGCAATTACACCGCCTAGGAAAAATGGGATTTTCTTGGAGAAGCAGAAGTTTCAGTGTGTCCTTCTGAGAACCAGGCAGCACGTTCACGGGAGCAGAAAGTGTTGGCCCAGCCCAGGAGCACTGAAAAGTCCAGGCGAACTGGTAAGTCAAGTGAAAGCACGTGAATCTAAAGTCTAAAAGTGAACTGAGTCTGTTCACGGAGGAAGTAAGAAATCCTGACTTTGTTGTACAGTAAAAAAGGAGAGTGGAAACAAACCAGACTGTGTCGCTCTCCGCTTTATGTCCATCAGTAGTTTTCTATCGCACACTGAGTCATGTTCAAATCCTTTCTCGTGGTCTGTGGCAGCCCTCACACCATCAGCCTGCTATCTTTCCTGGACTTCTTTTTATACCATTCTTCCACTTGCTCCCTGTGCCTTCTTTCTCTCGTGGATAGTTCAGGTGTTTGCCAACGTCGGTTCCTTTCCCTGCAGTGTTCTAGATATTTGTGCATCTATCTTCTTGGGGTAGAGTCAGGTCCAATGCTGTCTTTAAAGGAGATTTCCCTGAATACCCAGCATAGCGCCCAATCACAGCACTCTGCATCGCATCATGATATTTCATCTTTTAAAAATACTCGCCATTATCTTATTGCTTGTTTCAATGCCTTCTCCCTTTTAGGCAGTGTCCAGCTTCTCAACTAGAACAGCCACTACTTGAAAGAAATAAAGATTTTGTCTAGTTCGCTCCCTGTTTTATTCCTAATAACTAAAGTTGTTATCTACTGTCAAGTCAATACTGACTCATGAAGACCTGTATGACTGAGCAAACCTACCCTCTATGGTTTACTAGAAGGTAATCTCTATGGAAACAGATCACCAGCTCATATCTCCCATGGAGTGAGTGGCTGGTGGGTTAGAACCAGAGGACTCTTGGTTTCAGTCAAAGACTTAACCATTGTGACACTCTGACTCCTAATTCATGATTTCGGAGCTGGTCGTTTAGAATGTAATGAATATTATGGAAGAATGAATGTGAAATATATATTGATCAGGTCCAAAAGCTATACAATAGGAGGGAGAAAAGATAATGTGATGCTGATGGCCAAGGCAAAATTCATAACATTTGTTAAAATTTCCTTATTGAGTCAGATTTAAAATAGGTAAAAATTAAGATAATGAAAATCCACGTTTATTCTAATAATTTTAAAATCCTTCTCTTTGTAACTATTTTCTCTAACTCCAGATAGCATTAAACAAGATTTGGCGACATATCATCTATATACCTCACAAACACATCCAAAACCATCAATGTGACAAAGCCCATGCTTTAAATCTCTATCTTTAATTTGGAATCAGAACACAGTTGGCCCTTGAAGACGATGGGTTTTGACTGTGTGGCCATTCTTTTTCTTGTTCCTATTGTGGTGAGCTCACCTGTTGCCAGGCTCCTTTTTCAGTACCATGTAATGCTAATCCTCTCTGCATGGGCAGTCATTACAAGGGAAAACTGCTTGTTTATATATCTGAGGATACAACCCATGTTCCAATTCCTATGTGCACAAGTTTATTTCAAGTAAAATGTGTTGAACCATGTCCTTGGCAAAAGGGAATGACTGCAGGTCACTTCCCTCTGTAGTGCAGTCGTCTTAGTCAGTGGGAATGGTAACTGTTCCCTGGGATTTCAAAGGGATAGTTTCTATAGGTTTTCTGGAAGGGCCTAGGACTTTCACAGGGACTTAGTATGAAGTTGCTTTAAGAAAATAGGAAATTACATTGACAAGAAAAATGCCTTAGCATTTAGTTTTGTTCTTCACCTGCTTCCAGTATTATTTGTATATGCGGTGGATGATTGATAAGCATCTGAGAATAGGGATTGTTGCCATACATGGGATTTATCAACAGCATGAAGACAAATTTGCGTGCCATAGCTTAAGAAAAATATTGTCCATATAGTGCCAGCTGGCAACAAAATAGATAATGAAACATCTCAAGTTCAATTCAAAGAAAAACTTTCACAAAAAATTTATAGATTACTACTTCACATTTGGTATTAACTTATCTGACCTTTTTCAATTTCCTCCAACAACATAGCAATTTATAACTGACAATACTCTAGTTAAACCTAAAATCAAAGAAACAAAACAAAACAAAATGAGTTTGTAATTTTCTGCAAGATTAAATTAAAATATTCTTATAGCCAAAAATTCAATGCCAAGGTATATTCCTTAAAGAACTGATACCAAGCACTCCCACAGATTCACTTAAGTGTAGCAGTTTATTTACTGCTGTTCTTGTAGCCAAAGTGGCTGTACCTGTGACATTTTCCTGGTGGGTTTGGGTAAGAGAACATAGAGGAAAATGCTGATAGGGTTGAATTGCGAGTGGATGGTTGTTAACATGATTAATTATGAGTGTCATCCTGCTAGGTATAAAATGAGCCGTTTCAGATGCAGGAAGGCGGTGACTTCACTGTCAAGAGAGATAAGCCAGAGAGTGGACAACACCCCCCACCTCCAAGATCTCTGCACATTGAAAATCCTTGACCTAGGAGATAGCTTTGACACGAGAAGGGTGGCAGAGGGAAGGAACAGTACCAGAACCAAGAGCCGGAGCTTGACACAGACCCATGGAATTCCCAGCCCATGGAACAAGCAGAACTTCATGTCTTTTGGCAGGAGACAGGATTGTGGAGTGGGGTGTCTCCAAGCACCTGACTGGAGGAGCTGTGTTTGTTGATTCACAAAGCTAGAATTAAGTAGTTTAAGTCTACGGCTTATGCCAAGTTGCATTCACTTTGGGCATTTGTTAGAAACTTTAAAAGAGCTTCATAAAACTGCATGATCAGGGCAGAGGTCAATGGGCATGCATGCCCAAGGTGTCCATACAAAGATGCCGAACCCTAAACAAGAGCCTGCCTGCAGGGATGGCTACAAATAGCTGTTTTGTCTGAATCATTGTATCCTGGGCATTTTCAATACTTTGACCTTTTAAATGAAGACCATAATTTTAAGTGTGGTCTGTGAGTACTGTGTGGCCACTGCAATGGACTATTTAACACAGCTAAAACTAGAAAGGAGTGAGGAAGGAACAGTCATGTCAGAATTGGGAGGGTGGGCAGATAGCTCTCAGTATTATGGGCATCCGCCTTGAACAGACAATGATGATTATCTTTATTCCGTGTGTTGACAGAGCAGCGTCTAATGCCAGCCCCACATAATTCATTCCTTTCACAGCATACAGAAGGGTCTAGGGGAGGAGATGAGTCAGTCAGGGTGCGACGTAGCACCGATGAAGAATACAGCTTTCTCCAGTTCCTAAATGCTTTGTCCTCCTCCACCCCCCTACCATGATCCAAATTCTGCCTTGCAAGCCTGGATAGAGCAGAGCTTGTACACTGGTGCAGATAGGAGCTGGAGGCACAGGGAATCCAGGGTGGATGACACCTTCAGGACCAGGGGTTTGAGGGATGATACTGGGAGGGTAGAGGGTGAATGGGTTGGAAAGAGAGAACCGATTACAAGGATCTACATTTGACCTCCTCCCTGGGGGACGGACAACAGAAAAGGGGGTGAAGGGAGATGCCGGATAGGGAAAGATATGACAAAATAATAAATTATAAATTATCAAGGGCTCCTGAGGGAGGGGGGAGCGGGGAGGGAGGGGAAAAAGAGGACCTGATGCAAAGGGCTTAAGTGGAGAGCAAATGCTTTGAAAATGATGAGGGCAAAGAATGTACAGATGTGCTGTATACAATTGATGTATGCATATGTATGGATTGTGATAAGAGTTGTATGAGTCCCTAATAAAATGTTGAAAAAGAAAAAAAGTTAAAAAGATGGAATCAGTCGTGTATACTAATGTTAGACAGTATCATCTTGTCCGTCTTCAAACTGTGCTAGTCAGGGTGGTCACAAGTGCACAGCCTAGGCATAGGAGTTTTGTTATCACAAAGTCCGTGGGAACCAGGACATTAATCAGTTTGGCTAAGAATGCTTTTACATTGTTAGTGGTTTGTCTTTTTAGTGCTGTCTGAGAATTTGTGGTTCTTTCTAAAAAATAAAGTGGGGAAAGGAAAGAAAGGGAAAAAAAGAAATGTATAAAATCAAACAGAACAGCACAGAAAAAAAAAAACAATAGCCAGTGTAACCAATTCCAAAGGAAGGAAGGCATTAACCCCATACTATGACTTCTGAGTTTGTCCAACTTGCACATAAATGTTCCCAAAACAACAGGATCAATAAGCATGCATGTCCTTTCCTTGATTCGTTGATCTTAGTTTTTTGTTTTTGTTTTTTGCAAAGGGTAGGAAAATATCCTGAGGTCTAAATTGGGGAGAATTAATGTGCAAATATCCAGATAAGTAAGACTTGCCAGGTCTAGAACAAGGCTGCAATTGTATTTACAAATTATTAGGAGACCTAGACTCCATATGTTAACATCTAGAAATCTTCAAATCCTGTCTTTCTGCTCAATAATTGAACAACATATGTTAGACTGTGGTTGACTCTTGCCAAAAGAACCTGGGACTGTCACACAAACATCCGTACAAACAGTTAATGGGATATACAAAGCTAAGAATAATTGGACAGTGACTCTATCCATATGGACCATCTGCCAACCAGCTATGGGCCAGAAAACTGGTACAGAGCAGATGGTGAGTCAGGCTGTTTTTATGGGGAATAGATATTGGTTGTTTTGTGGTGAACTAGAAAGCTTATTTGGAAAGTTATTGGATATGAACTATGAAAGAGTTGCTGAGAGAATGGAGGACACATTAACTCTATGCTAGGAAGGTAGATGAGAACTACAGCCCATTATAATATTCTACAAAATCCATATTGAGTCATATTTCAAAGAAAAAAGTAGGAATGGATGCTGTTCAGAATATTATACATTAATACTTTTCCTGTTAATTTTATTATTTTCCTTTTCTGGGATGTTTTTGTTTTTGATGTTGTTTCCTTAATAATTTCCATTAATTATGAGATAAAAGCAAATTTTCTTATTTACGAATATAAATCCAAACATTAGTGCCCAAAGATAGTTGATAATGTATTGAATGTTGAGGGTGTCAGCATCACGTTTCAGAGTCGGGTGAGAAGGGTCTCAGAATAGAGAAGAAATGGTGATCAGAAATGTGCTGAGCCGCAGACGTGTAGTAGGTACTGGAGGTGACATGGGAAGACAGGAGGAGATTTCCGTCTTAGTCAGTATTGCAGAAGCAAAGTCAGACTTTGCTGACTTTGGATTGGGCATAGCAATGAAAACATCCAATACATTGGTGAACCCTTTTGATGCAGGTGGTGATTGTAGTTGCTCTGGCAGACTGGATCCCGTACAACAGCACCAGCCTCCGAAAGACACTGGTGGGATATTGGGGTCCATGCAATGTGAGCTTGGGTCAGGCTAGTCTCCATTCATGAGTGACGTAATAGCTTGGGAGGTACACCATCAGAAGAGCCACTGAAAGCTAAGCAGGCAGGCCTTGCTGCAGCTGACACTCGTGTGAGAAGCCAGGATGATGGCTAGTTAAATGAGGAGTTGTAATTGAGGCGTCACATCAGTACCTTGGTTTTCACTTGTCACATAATCTTAAAGGAAACTTGAAAGAAGATTCAAGAGACAGTGAAAATGGCAGACACTGGGCCACAAAGTTGGTGGGTGAGACAACTTAAAGAGAGCAGCATTTTGGTGTTACCCGGGAAGACGTGCTAATGGAAAAGGAAGAGGAGTTAAGGCCTGGAAACATCTCACAATAGATAAGCTTTATACGGATAAAGGAAATGTTTAAGTGTCATAGTCTCTCTGGACCACTATTTCACACATGAATGCTGTTAGGTGCCAGGAAATCTGGAAAGGAAGGTAAATAAAGTACAGTCCAAATATTTAACATTACCACTTTGTAAACAAATAATGCAATGCTTTATCAGCATATCATTTATTGGACATCATGACTTCAAAAGTATGTGTGTTAATGTTAACATGAAAGATTTTTTAAATAGCTATGATGTAATTCTCGTTATCTATAAAAATTGGACTAGTAGATCACAAGTATGAATTTCATTACTCCATGAACAAAGAGAGGATCTGCTTAATGACCAAATATCTAACCCTAAATAGTTTATCGAAATATAGATGTTAGGTACAAAATAAAAATAGGCATAGATTAGGATTCTTATCCAACATGCATATACATTTCAATTAGTTAACATATTATCATAGTTTTCCACCTTTATTAGTCTTCCAGTGCTAGGAATTTATCACAGTTTTCACTGCTTCTATTTTGCAGATTAATTTGCTAATATTTTAAGCACTTTAGAAAAATGCAATTCATAATGCAGAACAAAAGAAAATATATGCACTGTGTTCCTTTATAAAAGGTGATCAATTGGATTCAGGAGAAGTTTTAAAATTTTGAAATCTGGAGATTACCTAAGTGAAATTGAACATGCATATTTACAGATCAATGTATGAAGAATTACATATGTATTTTCCTGTTTGTCATTCCCAAGTCATGGATTGATTTTTGTCCTAAAAGAAATTATTATACCTTTTTAATTATAGATTGTGTTCATTTGAGTAAACTAGGGAAACAAATCCACAGGAAGTCATATGTATATGAGAGAGTTTCATATAGAAGGTAAGGGCACATCAAGAAAGCATCCCAACTCAGTGCTGCCCAAGCCCACAAGTCCAACATTAATCCATATGTCAATACCAATCAACAAAGTCCTCCTCCATCTCACAAAACACACATTACGATGCCGACTGCTAGAGGAAAGCCAAATCGGTGAACATGTAAACATCTCAGCGCTGGTAGGGATCTCCACATGACTGCTTCAGCACCCAGGGCTACATCGGGGAAGGTGTGGCTTCCACTCAGGGATGTCCTGCAGAAAGTGAGCCTTGCCAGCAAAGCAGGTAACTGGCTAAGGCAGCTGCACCCTGGTCCGACCATCAGAAAGCAAGAGACCGAGAACTAGAAAGGCGAGGCTCATGGAGCCATATATCTCTCTGCCCTTCGATTAACCACACAAGTGTTTACCTGCCACATTGGCACTATAAACCTTCACGATCTCACGGACTTTGTTAGTTTGTGTTTGTCGTTATCACTCTCTAAGGATTCACTCTCTTGCTGCCTGTTTTGCCATCCTTAGCTTGGGTGACAATTTCATGTATGCACGGGGATCACTTGGACGTCTCCAGGCAGAACCCCAATGAGCAGAGACAACAAGCAAAGGGAAAATACCTTACTCTAAGAGAGCGTTGCCTTCATATTTTTGAAATGGAAAGGTCCCTTCAGAAAACGTGCCTCTGCTGGGACTCCCTGTCTCTACCTCCATCTTCTGGCTTCCTGGCTCTCCAGGTCTCAGCTCCATGCATCCATGTGAGTCAGGAAATGCTCCCAGCATAAAATCTGGCAATGAAACTGGACATACCCATGTCTGTGTGGGAGCTTTTTTTTTCTTGATATGAACCTCTCTCTTTATGTGCATACATGTGTTACTGGTTTGGCTCCTCTAGAGAACCCAGACTAACACATTCACCATCCTTGCACTAATTTTGTGAGAAATCCAGAGCCTTGTGCGCAGGGACGGAGAAGCCAACTCTAGCGCCATACGTTAAATAAGTCAATCATAAAAACCCCAACAGGCTTGACTGGTGCTGCTAGTCATATGATCCGACTTTAGCCACCGGACACAAGGAAAACGCTGATGCTTGTAGAATAAGGTTTTCTCCTTGCTTAAGAGACAAAAAAGACACGATTTCTTACTTCTAAGATTCTGCTTCCTTCTTGTGAAAATCATGCAAATGGCAGTGGGAAAACAGAAAACACCTGCATCCCGGACCACTTCCCGAGGTTATAGAACCAGCCCTCGATCCAGCGCGCCCTGGATGTGTTGTAGCATAAAGAGGTAAACCACAGCGCAATGGTAAGCTTGTGTCTGCAACGTCAGCAACAGCGGTATACGTAGAGAGTACAACCTAATTATAGTACTCTGGAAGAGACATGAGGGGACTCATTCAGTGACGCGGTGGTTAGTGCCTGGCTGTTGACTGAAAGGCCCGTAGCTGGAACCTGCAAGGCTCTGTGTGAGAAAGGAATGGCGGTCTGTTGTAAAGGTGGGAGAAAGGTACTGCTGGCGAGTGGATTCCATCCATGGTGGTCCTAACACATGGACTGGAACTGCCCCACAGTTTCCAAAGGCCAGAACCTTCTCCGAAGCCTGCTGATACCTCTTTCTTCTGCAGAGGGGAACCACCAACCCTGAGACTACAAGCTGAGTGGCGCTATAGAAACCCCGAGAGGTGGTTCTCTCTCCGATGGGGTTGCTTTGACTTGATGGCAATGAGGGGTGGGAATTCAGTTAACGGCACGTGGTCCAGGACTTAGGTTTATGAAAACAGTTGTGGGAGAGAACAGATGAGTGAATAAAACGTGCTTCTAACATGAAGAAACTGCATGGTTTGAGCACACATAAAGTCAAATTTTGGGAGTGCCAATTAAAAGTTAGCGTCTATCCTTTCCCAGCAGAGATGTGGAATAACTCCATTAACTTATTCTGTATGCACGTGGCTCTCAGAGTTATTTAGGTGACAGTGAATAAATGACTGCTGCTAGGCAGGCAGGCTTCAGGGCTCAGGCAAGAGTCTCGCAGGACCATCATGGCACATCTCGCAGAAATGTGATGGGTGTGTCAGTGATTGGCATGAGAACACTCTGACATTAAAGGATTTTCAGCAGCAGTAACATTTGTTTCCCATGCCAATCACTCCACTTGCTTTCATAAAACATAAACCCTTATTAGGCTGAGTATAACTCATAGCATAACTGAAATGATAAGTGGCATTATGAGACCAAGTCATTGTGGAAATGTTTATTTAGGGGGCATCATTGAAAGAAAATGCAATGTAGTTGATGACAGATATTTTGTGGTATTATCTATTTACAATTAGGGTCATTCCTGGGCTGGGATGGAGGTTTGATTGCCAGGAAAAAATAATAGTGTAAACTGTTCCCTTCCCACGCTCAATATTTTTATCCAGTTAAAATGTGTTCAGAATAAATTTCAAAATCAGCCCTGAAGAAGAAAATGAGTTGAAACAAGGTAGGGCAATCAGTCTGTGGCAAGGGAAAGTCCCTTTGGCTATTCTTTGATGATAATGGAGAGTTTTATCGACTGGCTAAATGTATTATAATCTTATGTGACCCTGGCGGCAGAGTAGACTTGGTGTTAGCTTACTAACTACAAGGTCCACAGTTTGAACCCACCAGCTGCGCCATGCTACATAAATGAGGCTTCCTGCTCTCGTCAAGATGTACAGCCTTAGAACCCAAAGGGACGGTTCTAATCTATCCTATAGGCTTGCTATGATCCACTGGATGGGAGTGAGTTTGAATTATTTTTTCAATGACTTGTGGGAGCTTATTTCAAATTATGAAGACTTTTTACCTATAGAACCTCACTTAAAGTGTAAACTAATAAGTGAAAGGTACTGTGTTAGTCTGGGTAGACTAGAGAAACAAATCTACAGAAAGTAATATGTAGATGGGAGGGAGGGGGAAATGAGGAGGTGCTACCAAGGGCTCCAGTAGAAAACAAATGTTTTGAGAATGATGATGGCAACCAATGTGCAAATGTGCTCAACACCATGGATGGATGTATGGATTGTGATAAGAGTTGTACAAGAGCCCTCAATAAAATGATAAAATAGTAAAAAAACGAAAGCATCCCAACCCACTGCTGTCCAAGCCCATCAGTCCAACATTAGCCCATATGTCCAACACCAATCTACAACGTCCTCCTCAATCTCATAAAACACATGCAGTGATGCTGACTGCAGGAGGAAAGCCGAGTCAGTGATTGTGTAAGCATCTCAACGCTGGCAGGAGTCTCCACACAGCTGCTCCAGCACCCAGGGCTACATAGGGGTAGGTCCATGTGGCTTCTCCTCAGGGATGTCTTGCAGGAAGTGAGACTTGTCAGTTGAAGCAGGGACCTGGCTAAGGCAGCTGCACCCTGGTCCTACCATCAGAGAGCAAAGACCTGAGAACTAGAAAGGCGAGGTTCACCAAGCCATTTATCTCTCCACCCTTCAATTAACCCCACATGTAATTATTGGCCAGGTTGTCGCATTAAACCTTAACTATCTTAGGTACTAACATTGCCTTTTCTAGTCTTCTTCATAAATCTCTTCCACAATTTTCACTCCATTATCCGTTTCCCTTCTCTGTTATCCAGGGGAATGGCATCACCTTTTCCCTCTTGCCTCTCTCGGTTCAGTCCTCAGTGGTACAAATGACTTATGTGCTTGGCTGCTGTCCAAAAGGCTGGAGGTTTCAGTCTACCCAGAAGCACCTCAGAAGATAGGCCTGGAGATGCTCCTGAAAAATCAACTTGCAAAACCATGGTGTGCAGTTCTGCTCTGACCCACACGTGGGGTGGACAGGAGTTGGAATCGGCTTCATTGCCACCGGTTTCCAGTTCAGTCAGTGGAGACGCGACGGCAGGAAAGGCACCCTTCTTCCTCAGCTCCTTCCCGGCTTCCCCCAGCTCGGCTGCCTCGCTCCTCCGTGCACCTGTACCCCACAAAGGGCTCAGCGACTGAGAGGGACCCCCTCCTGCCTGGCCACACTCTCACCAGGGCCGAGACACTGTCTCCCCACCCTCCTTGACTCTCTCAGTCTACTGAGGGAATGGTCTTCCACGACAGCTAGGTGGTGGGGGTCCCAGCGTTATGTGCTGATTCTTTTGTCCCTGCTTACCTATCTGTAAATAATCCTTCTGAGTAAGCCTGCTTTGGATTGTGACCGTGATTTACACATGCTTCATTTTTTAATCATTTTACTAGGGGCTCATACAACTCATCACAATCCATACATACATCCATTGTGTAAAGCACATTTGTACATTCATTGCCCTCATCATTCTCAAAACATCTGCTCTCCACCTAAGCCCCTGGCATCCATTCCTCATTTCTCCCCCCTCCGTACTCCTCCTTCCTCATGAACCCTTGATAATTTATAAATTATTATTTTGTCATATCTTGCCCTGTCTGACATCTCCCTTCACCCACTTTTCTGTTGTTCGTCCCCCAGGGAGGAGGTCACATGTAGATCCTTGTAATTGGTTCCCCCTTTCCAACCCACCCTCCCTCTACCCTCCCAGTATCGCTACTCGCACCACCGGTCCTGAAGGGATCATGTGTCCTGGATTCCCTGTGTTTCCAGTTCCTATCTGTACCCGTGTACATCCTCTGGTCTAGCTAGATTTGTAAGGTAGGATTGGCATTATGATAGTGAGGGGGGAAGGAAACATTTAGGAACTAAAGGAAAGTTGTATGTTTCATCGTTGCTATACTGCACCCTGACTGGCTTGCCACCTCCCCACCACCCTTTTATAAGGGGATGTCCAGTGGGCCTACAAATGGACTTTGGGTCTCCAGTCTGCACTCCCCACCTCATTCACTATGATATGATTTTTTGTTCTGATGATGCCTGATACCTGATACCTGATCTCTGATCCCTAGACACCCCATGATCGTACAGCCTGGTATGCTTCTTCCATGTGGGCTTTGTTGCTTCTGAGCTAGATTGCCACTTGTTTACCTACATGCTCAATCTTAATGACAAGGTTTAGGATTTTTAAGGGACTTTTCCAAATACATAGCTAAGAGACGAAAGAGTCACTTATCTATCTCAAGCTTTTAGCCCACAGTCCCTCCCTTACAGCTCTTCATCTTTACCCATGTCTGCATCCTACATTCTTCCTCTCCTGTCTCACACTTACGTGTGCCAATCAACAGGGAAATTCAATAGTTAGAGCCTGGGAGATTTCCCAGTTTGGTGCACTTTAAGACAGACTTGCGGCAGTATTCATTTTATGAAAGTATTAGAAACGTTACCATACAGAAGTGTTTCTCCCCATCATTTTCAAAATTTGTCTGAGTAAATACATGGCCATATAAGGTTGAGAAGTTTTGGGGACTAATGACCCATTAAGCAAGTAACTCCACACAGTATGACTGTTCTCCTGAATTATGTCTTAGAAAAATATGATTGAAAATATAATCATGACTAAGTGCCCCAAATAGTCCTTCCATGATTTGTTCAGCTCAGGATAGCCCAGTGGTTGTTCTCAGGAGCCGTCACCATATGAGTTTCCACCCATAAGACTCCCATGTGCAACGGAAGTAAGCACTTGCCAGTCATGCTTGACACCCACCACGTTTGTCACCTTTAGTCACTGTTACACTCACTACATCGATCTTTTCACCTTGTTCACTGGCCCTCCACTTTACTCTGATGATGTAGTATATATCAAGCTATAAACCACAAGGTCTAATCCATCAGCTGTTGCTTTTTCCCCTTTAAGCTTATAAATAAATATGAACTCGTAAAGATATGTACATGCTTGCATATAATTTGGATAGTTATTATTTTGAATATTTGGTTTACATAAAGCAGGTGACATTTTCTGATTTTTCCTGTTCACTTAATACTCACCCCCTCAAAAAAATTCAAGACTATTTATGGTTGTCATTTGCTGTCTAGTAGGCTCTGACTCATGGTAACAAGAAGATGTTGCCTGATCATGTGCTTTCTTCATTAGAGTGCTGTGTGTAGACCAAGCCTGTAGGCGCACAACACTATTTTAATTGTGTTGCCTTACAGCTCTTTGTATCTCTGGGTCCTAATACCCTTTGCAATGACTAAAGAGCGCTCGCCGACAAAATGTATGGTGCAAGGGTTTGTCTGTGAACGTAATGTCAGTGAGAAATGGCTAGGCTTGGGTTCCTTCCCAGGACACGTTAGCCAGCTGTTTCCGTGCTGTTAATAAATGCCAAAGCAGCGCCCACTCTGCTGTAAACCTCGACTCGAAGGCATTGAGCTCCAGCTCCGTAGACCACAGAGTGCCGGTTCCTTGTTTTCTTTCCACAGACAGTCTAACCCTCCTGCTCTGGCTTTAAGGGAGAGTTTTTCTATTAGACTTCTGACATGATGCAAATGCTAAACTTTTGCTTTTGTTCCCTGAGGATCCAGGAAGGCATGAAACTGAAGTTCAGGGAACTAAGCAGGGATAAGCTGATTTCCCTAAAGCAGACAGACACTTTAATCTTTCTCATTAACCAGCATGACTTCCTGTTACTCACTATATTTTGATTCCTTGGAATTTCCAGAGTTTATGCCTGTACCAGTACTGCATTTACAAATACAATTGAAGATGGCTTTCAAACAGGTGAGGTAAGGGAAGTTTTTAGGCCAAAGCATTAAAGACAGATATTTCTGACTCAATAAAAATTTCACAAGGACCAGATGAGTTTAATTAAATCAAGCCATATGACAGCATAAACGAAGTACCAGTTACCAAATACATATATGTAACTAGAAACACCATCGTGTTTTTAACTCTTGCATTTTTCTACTGTTAAATTCTAGTCCTTACTCAGTAAGGATAAGGTTATCTCTGAGCTCAACACTTAAAAATAATTGATGTACCATGGTAAACAGTCTATGAATATTGGGACACTGTTGACAGAATGACTCTGAAATTCTGCCTAATGCCAAACTGTGGCGCTGTAAATTCTTATGTGCTGTTCCAGGAATCAAATATATTCAAATAAAGTTTCCGAAACATCTCTCATTATTCAGCTCTTTCACCACCCTGTGCCTAAAAGTAGAAAACCAAACAGTCTCAGATGCCTCAGCCACCGTCATTCTGTGACCCCACTAGCCCAATGTGAGTCGAATGAATCCAGGAACTGGGTAATTCAGATGGCATGGGAAATTTTTATAAAGTAAACCTTAATTCAAGAAAGTGAAATATGAGGATAACTAATAATATATGTCTTGTGGAGTTCCAGTTCAGATATGTAAAGGCTTATTCCAAACAAAACCTATTTCGGCATCTCTGCCATCAATCCGCACTACAACCCTGATCTGACCCTTCTGACATTTTTTTCCCAAACTCAAAAGTACACAGACCAGGAAAGAGGATTCAAGTTCTTCAAAGATACCCAAACTGTCTCTTTGATTTGTGAAGAGTGTAGATTTCTTCAGAGAATGATTACAGAGACGGAAACAGCCCTAGGTTTATAAACCTAGAGGGAAGATAGTCTTAAAAACAATACCTAAGCTAACCTCTTGATAAACCAAAAAACCAAACTCACTACCATCAAGTCGATGCTGACTCATAGTGACCCCCATGCCATGGATTTCCGAGACTGTAATGTTTTTGGAGTAGAAAGCCAAGTCTTCTCCCCACCTTCCATCCTATCCCCCATCCCCTGTCCCCTAGGAGCTGTTTGCCGGTAGTTTCGAACAGCCAAATACAAGGATAGCAGCGGATCGCAGCCCAACGCACAACCACTGCGCCACCAGGGCTTGATAAGATGGTTCCTATGGTTTTGTAATAGTCCTTTTTATTACCTACCCTTGTATATGGCATAGACCAGTCAGCATGTAGACTCGATGACAGACAAAATAGTAGGAGATACGGAGAACCAGAAAACAACGTGGATATTTCTCTTAAATTATAGACAGCGGGAAGAAACATCATATAGGTGTAAAGTAAGTTTGAAAATGTCTTCTCCATTAATCCTTTCACCTGTGTGTCAGTCTACTATATTATGTGTTTTGGTACAAAGCATCTTGCACAGGAACCCAGGAACCACGATCCCCGGGAACCTCTTTCTTCTTCTCCGCATCCATCATAAACTACCTGTGCCAAACTCAGGCAAATTTATAATTTTCTTTGTGAAACTTGGAAAGACAAATACATTTGTACTTTGACAGAAAAATTTACTTCCATGTAACTTCACTTGTTTCATTTTTATCTTCGGCTTTAATCTTGTACCAGGAAGTGCAAAGCCATCTTCTGATTAAAGAATATCTGGCTTTAGACTGCCAAGCAGTCTTTACTTCAAGATGATATGGGGAACCTTCTAGAAAGAATAAATGTGTGTTTTTACCCATTTCCTTACCTCACTACAAATATAGGCATTTGTTTCTTGGAAAAAACATTAGATATTTTCTAGACAGTTTAAAGATCTGTCCAAGGAACAGCACAGGTATTTCACAAACAACACCCCTTACACCTTCAGTTAATCAACTATTCCAGAAATAAGAATCATAAAATCTCACCTACATCAATGATAATTTCACAAGTTTGTATTTTACTTTACATGAACCAATTCTGACTCTCATAACAATAATAATTTTAATAACTAGATTAAAAATATAAAATTTCATGCTCAGTACTAGAGAATGAAGATTTAGAATATAAAAGTATTGAACATGGATCTTGGCTTATTAGCCCATAAGCAGAATCCTAGCTATTTGGTATTTATTTATGGTCTGTTAATATATGAGCTTCGGCTTTTTCTAACATCGTGTGTTGGATTTCCTCTTAAATACACCACTTTTTGTTTTATTTAATATACCCAAATATCATCTAGCTCTGGTTCAATAGATTTCCTTGTGTTCTTCGGTTCCTATTTCAAGAAGATTCAGGTGGTCACCCAAAGTAATCCCCACACCAAGACCAATAATCATCATAACCACACCAACACCTACTTTTTGGTGCTGGAATTCCAGTAGCTGATCAATTCTTATAGTGTATCATTTGTGTTTCTACAGCACACAACAACACGAAATCTTAGTGTTTTTGTGTCCTGTGTCTGCTGTCTAGTTAGAGGCTTATAGAAAGTTTCTTCTTCCTTATTTTCTTTAATCCTTACTTTAAGAAAGAATTAAAAAATAGGAATCACTTCTGAAAATCAAATCTTCAAATGATGGCCAGCTCTAGTATAATGAATTAATCAGATATAAGTTCATTTGTTATTTTTAACATCCTAAAAGTTAATGACAAATCAGAACTGGAATATTAGGAGTGACAGTTGTTTTTTTTACCAGTACTTTCTGTCTACAAAAGTGCTTTTAAAACACAACAAAACAAGGAAAGTACTTTAGACATTTATTTTAGTAAGTTTATTTCCCTAAAATCACAGGATCTTAAGAAGAGCTGGTGCATAATGGTAGTGACTTCACATTTTCTGAAGTCCAGCAGCTCTGAAAGTTCTTCCCCTAGTGGTTACTGTCATAAATTCCAAAACTGGAGTTTCATTTTGGAATAGTTTACAGACATTGGATCCCTATTAGGATAAAAATCTTCCCCAATCCAACCCTCATACCTGAGTACCACCTTAATCTAGTCCAATAATATAGTCTGGATAATTAATTTTTAATGTATTTAAAATTATAACTTATAAAGCACAAACATTTTAATAACAACATCATAATAACTCTTAGTACTGAATATGCAATGTGGGTGTTATATATATTTTAACAATATTTATATTCCTATGTCCCTATTGTGATGAAGATAAGTTCTTATTTGGACTGCCAATGCATTTTTAAAAGTTAATTCATGTATATGTTCAATGGAGCTCTTACAACCATTCTCCTGCCCCCCCCCAAATTCATAGCACTATTTTGTCAATTAATAATGTTGAAATAAAATTCTAATGTTTCAACATTAGAAAGTAATGTTGAAATAAAAGTCACAAACACAATGAGATCAGTTAATATTTGCATCATTGCCTCCGTCCAGTAGTCACAAAAAATCTTGTACAGATTCATAGTGTGGTGAAGAGGAGTAACTGGCCGTGGCTCTACTAGCTGTAGTCTTTACTCTCAGGAAAGAAAAGCCACCAATGGACCGCGTGTGAGATCCCTGCCTGAAGTGGTGAAAGCTTCAGGGACACAAGCAGTCCAGGCACTGAGATCATGAGATAAAACAGAGGAACTTTGCCTAAACCGGGAGGCAGAGCAGAGGTGCTGCTGGCCAACCGTGCCACAGGTGATGGACTTACTTATCCACGAAACCAGTCAAGCTCAGTGCCTTTGAGCAGGATGCTGGCTTGCATACTGAGGTGCTCTTTTAATACTTGTAAGAGAAGGACATACGGCAAGGGACCACGTGGCTGAGAACCTGGGGATCAGAAATGCCTGCCTGCTGACAAGGTTGAGAAGAGGGACTTCAGACAAAAGGACTGAATGTTTAATGTTTTCTGATTCTGACTTGATGTAACCTGTGCTTAATAAAGCCACACAACCATGACTATTTTCTGCGTGTGCTGTCTGGCCATTGCAATGGAATAGCAAACCCTTGCAGAGATGTATCATGCCATGAGATGGATGGTTGGTGTCAGAAGAGGATTAAGAATGGAGGGTAGAAACATGCCTGACCTCTGATTCACAGGAATCATCCTTGGGCAGACGTGTAGTTGGATTCTCCTCCTCTTTGATGTAACTGGAAGAGGTCAGACATGACCCTCATACCATTTCCTCAATAGTTAGGCTATTAAGAGACATCATGAAAGGCATAACAAGATTATGCTGATGAAGTTCAAAACTAAATGTTTAATTACCAGAAAGTAAACATTGAGGTAGGTTATACAAAATTAGTTACTTTCTCTCATGGATAGATGAATAGATTATGTAAGACAAGACCGTACTAGATCCACGTGTGATTTTATTTTCTCCCTCTGGGAACAAAAGCAGAATGCTTGATAGCACATCAGTAAGACAGATTGTTAATTTCATAATGATGGCCCCAAGGTTATACAGTAATCATTCTTTTTGGTAGTGTAATTGCTAATTTGGACCACTCAGCAAAGGAAAAATCACTTAACATTGAGATAATGGGCCTAAGATACCTGGGTTGAAGATTTTTCCTAGATTTGTGGATTCTAGTGTATACCAGTCACATTTCAAAATGAAATCATGACTTAGGAATATATCGTAGAGGAAAATTTTGTTCAAATTCAAAGAAATGTTCCAGTTGTCTCACTTTTATAGTATGATTTCTGACCCCAAAACATTATATCTAAATTATAGAATTATAATGGTTGTATTCACTAGTAATTACTAAAGTGTTCTCCATTAAATATCAAGACCTGCAATCTTAGGATGGGCTCATTAGAGAAACAAAACCAGTGTTGCTTTTTTATATAATCCTTACTTTAGGAATACTAATATATTATATATATAGCTATATTTAAGTCAATAAAACAACTCATATAGTTGTAGAAACAGGCAAGTTCTACTCCAAGAGGAACCCAAGTCCATGGATAAAATATTAAGCTGAAAACATCTCCTGACTCTTGTAGCTGTGAAAGTTGATAAACTAAGGAGAGGCAGGAAGATCAGACGTGTGGCTGCAGATACAACTTAATTTAGGGTTGCAGCTGCAAAGGCGAATCAATCCAAGGTCATCAGGTCAGAAGACAGGCCACTGACTACTCCTAGAAACAGCAGGCAACATGTCAAGTCTTTGTCTCAAGTCCAAAAAGCCAGATGCTAAATCTAGATGAGTAAAAAGGAATGCAAGCTTTCCATGGTGTCTGTTTATAAAGAAATCAGACCATAAACCAAGGTAACTTCCTTCCAATTGATTGCACCAGGGCTGTTACCTAAGTACGGGTGCTGAATCCCGTCCTAACCTTGGATATAATAATGGATACTCAGTGATTACATTGTGCTTTGTTGGGTTGGGCTACACCACTAAGATCCTGGCTCAAGGAAGTTAACACAAAACCTAATAGAAGCCAACCTCTCTCAACTCTCTGTCATATGCTAAGGGTCTAGATCTCACTTTAGGTGTTATGCTACATATGGATTAGATTGGTTTCTTCTTTTAAAATCATTTTATTGGGGGCTCATACAACTCTTATCACAATCCACATCCATTGTGTCAAGCACATTTGCACATTTGTTGCCATCATCATTCTCATAACATTTGCTTTCAACTTGAACCCCTGATATCAGCTCCTGATTTTCCCCTCCCTCCCCTACTCCCGTCCCTCATGAACCCTTGATAATTTATAAATTATTATTTTTTCATATCTTACATCTGTCCAGCATCCCTCTTCACCCATTTTTCTGTTGTCTATCCCCCAGGGAGGGTGTTATATTTAGATCCTTGTAATCGCTTCCCCCTTTCCACCCTACCTTCTCTCCAACCTCCCAGTATTGCCACTTTCACCACTGGTCCTGAAGGGATCATCTGTCCTGGACTCTCTGTGTTTCCAGTTCCTATCTGTATCAGTGTATATCCTATGGTCTAAACAGGTTTGTAAGGTAGAATTGGGATCATGATAGTGGGGGGAAGGAAGCATTTAAGAACTAGAGGAAAGTTGTATGTTTCATTTTTGCTACATTGCACCCTGACTGGCTTTTCTCTTCCCACATGGTCCTTCTGTAAGGGGGTGTCCAGTTGCTACAGATGGACTTTGGGTCTCAACTCTGCACTCCTCCTCATTTACAGTGATATGATTTTTTGTTCTTTGGTGCCTGATACCTGATCCCTTCAACACTTCACGGTCACACAGGCTGGTTGGCTTCTTCCGTGTGGGCTTTGTTGATTCTTAGCTAGATGGCCGCTTGTTTACCTTCAAGCCTTTAAGACCCCAGACACTATCTCTTTTGATAGCCAGACACCATCAGCTTTCTGCACCACATTTGCTTATGCATACATTTGTCTTCAGCAATTGTTTTGGGAAGGTGTGCATCATGGAATGTGGATTGATTTCTCTAACAAATTGAATACAATGAATCTTAACTGACACTGAAACAAAATAGAATCAAGTGATTTATAACAAAAAGGGTACTTGGTATTGCCACTCTCACCACTGGTCCTGAAGGGATCATCTGTCCTGGATTCCACGTGTTTCTGGTTCCTATCTATACCAGTGTACATCCTCTGGTGTAACCAGATTTGTAAGGTAGAATTGGGATCATGATAGTGTGGGGTAGGGGGAGAGAAGCATTTAAGAACTAGAGAAAAGTTATATGTTTCATTGTTGTTATCCTGCACCCTGACTGGCTCGTCTCCTCCCATGATTGGCTCATCTCCTCCCCATGACCCTTCTGTAAGCGGGTACTAGAGGGTGGAGGGAAGGTGCAGTAGAAAGGGGGAAATTATTAAAAGGATCTACATATAATGTCCTATCTGGGGATGAACAACAGAAAAGGGGGTGAAGGGAGACATCAGACAGTGTAAGACATGACAAAACAATAATAATTTATAAATTATCAAGGGCCATGAGGGAGGGAGGAGTGGGGAAAGAGGGGGGAAATGAGGAGCTGATACCAAGGGCTTAAGTGGAAAACAAATATTTCGAGAATGATGATGCAAACAAATTTACAAATATGCTTGATATGATGGATGGATTGTGATAAGAGTTGTATTAGGCCCCGATAAAATGAGTTTTTTAAAAAGGGGGGGACTTAGTAAAACTGATCATTTTCATACATTAAGCAGTGATATAATTGCAGTCATCAGTGATAAGAATCTTAAATCTGAACTGGTAATGCATCTCCTTTCTTACTGACTGTTTCAGAGTCATTGTGACTTCAGGAGTACAACACCTGTCTGCAAGCATTATACTTCCATATTAAGAGCATAAACATCCTCATGCCTGCACAAATAACAGCATGATGACCAGTAAGAGAGTCGAGGTTTTACGTACACTTGGCTGAGCAGCCTATTATCTGGCCTATTGACCTCAGCTTTGTTTAACCTCTGCAGCTACACATCTGACCTGCTGAACATGGATGTATTCATCAGCTGATTGTGAAACCACATAGCTATCAGGAATAGAGTCCAGTATAATCCACAGCTGTGAACCTGCCCAGACATGGAATTGTCTGCCTGTGCAACTGTGCGAGCCATTCTCTTGACGTTACTTTCTCTCTAGATACACACATATAAGCATGCATGGTTTTGTTTCTCTAGATAACCCGGTCTAATGAAGTTGTAAGAAGGCAAAATCAAATATCACACTGAAATGTGCGAAGACTCCTAGTTAGAAAACCAAAGAGGAAACAAATGCTGTGCATATCTTAATTGAAGAAAATATTCAAACCTCCGGTTGAAATATTCTAGGGGCAACATACTGAATGATGCAGGAAACATCCAAAGAAGATGGAAAGATCACACAGAATCAATATACCCAACAGAACTGGTCGGTATTCCACCACTTCAGGAAGTAGCATGAGCATAGCAACCAATGATGCTGAAGGAAGAAGCCCAAAATAGGCCCCTGGAACTGATGGGACCAATTGAAATGCTTCCAAATTTGATGAGGTGCTAGGCTCCAGGAACTGGGGGAATATCCACTGAAGTGTTTCTGTGTTTAAATATAAGATTTAAATTGAGCATACACTCAATAATTAAGCTGTAATTCTTTGAGAAATTTGAGTACATATTTTAATCAGCTGCACTTGCAAATACTATGAAGAATCACCATTCTTCATTTACTTTTCCAGTTCTACTTTCATGATAATGTCTTGATTATAACCATTTTTCTTCAAAAAGTTTCACTTACAAATTATCTCTGCTTGAACAGGCTACTTAGCCAACGTTAAGTGCCCCTACCTTCTATACCAGATGCGGATCCAATCAGATATGGCTGAGTCTGCGGAAGGGAGAGGAGATTGAAGAATAAAAGAAATATGGACTTACCAGTTGTCCTCATGAACTAAGGCTCTAGAAATCCAAGCTGGTCAGTCTTAATAATTTACCTTGTTCAAATTGTCCTCAGTATCAGTGATTCCGTGCCATTTTCACTGTAGCTCTATTTCTTCATTACAAAATAAAAAGAATTACAGTAATTCAAGAGGCAGATCACAGCCATATTCTAAAAGCTAATAATCAAAGGCAGTTTAGGTTTTAGATGAAAGAACTAACCACATTCAATAAATTGATTTTTTTTAAACACCAACACTCCTCTTAATGAACTGCTTTTATATCTCTCTCAAAAGGAAAAGGAGATGTGCTAACCGTAGGGACGCACCTTCTCTGATCAGGGAAGGTGGCATAGGATGAGTGTCATGTAGCTCTACGTTTCATTTCTTCTCAATTCTGATACATTCTCAGTTTTATGAAACAATATGTTGACTAGTCATCTCACCAAGTGTAGATATTATGATCGCCAACTGCTATCAGATTCCTCATCCCTAAACTGTTTAATTTTTATTGAAATAATTACTTAAAATCATTTTACTTATTTGAGTTTAATAAATGGGTCTTATAGCAATTATATAACACTCTAATATAGGCTTTTTATTTTTAATTTTTAAGACATTAATAAAATATTTCAATATAAAACTAAACCTCATTTTCCCCCCTTTCTTTATTGGCTGGGATGTCACATAGAGGGAGAAATAATAAAATTTAGAAAAGCTGAGACTGACGAAATTAACTATGTGTTAATTTTGCCTTGAGCTAGACTTCAAAGTGAATCCAAAATATCAATCTTGTCAAATGCACACCCAAACCCAAACCCAACACAATGCCCTGGAATCTTTTCAAAAACCTAGCAACACTCCACAGTGTTTCCAAACTGTAACTCTCGGTGGGGCAGACAGCCTCAGCTTTCTCCCACAGAGCAGCTGGTAGCTGCTGGCCTAGTGGTTACCAGCCCAAGGGCTTATTTCTCAAAAGCACAGACACAAAAATTCACATTCAGAGTTTCTCATCTGCTTTTATGAGAGCACACCTTGCCATTTTTTTTCTAACTGAACATAAACTCATGCCCTAATTCCCATTTGAGCGATTTTTCTCACACTAGGACTCAAATCATTATACCGTAAAACAAAGATATATAGGATATACTCTTTTTGAAATTAACCTAAAGAAAAAAATCCATATTCATTAATTTTATTTTATCAAATAAGTAGATGTTTAATGTTTATGGTTTCCTTTTTCCATTCATGTGTTTTCAAAACTTAGTACTACATTTTCTGCTACTATCAAAAAGTGTGATATCAAATCTACAGTACTATGAATATAAATTACTACCTTAAGCCCTGCTCTACTTTTTCATTCTTTTTTGTTTTGTTCTTATCTATTGCTTTATTTAATGTGTTAGTCTGGGTTGACTAGAGAAAGAAATTTATAGACACATATGTATATAAGAAAGAACTTTATATAAAAGAACAATTGAATATTGAGAAAACATCCCCGCCCAGTCCAGATCAAGGCCATAAGTCTGATATTAGCTCATATGTCTGATAATACCAATCTATAAATTTTTCTTCTGACTCACAGAATACATGCAATGACCCCGAATGCAGGAAGATCACAGACCAGTGGGTGGAAAGTCTTGTGGATCCAGTGGCATTAGAGGCCATCTCAGTGCTGCCAGGGGTCTCCATGTGGCTCCTTCAGCTCCAGGGTTTTAGCATAGTTCCATGTGTCTTCAGAACAGGAATGTCTTGCAGGGAGTGAGCATGTGTCTGGTCTCCAGTGACCTATTTCTCTCCTTAGCGCCTCCAAATGAGGGTATGGACCTGTGACCTGATTGACAGTCTAAACTCCACCCCTTCACTCTTAAGTCTCAAATTGACAACAGATTATATAACTACCACATTCAGTTAAAAATGCTTTTCATTTAAAAAAAATGTCTGAAATCATGGATGTTACACTTTGTACCCATCTTGGATTCAAGTAAATATTGTGCTTTGTATATTTTCTATTTGTCCCTCAACATCCACTCTCCACCCACAGGAAATAATCTCAGACTGGAGGTCTAGCCATGGTGCAATGGATGCATCATTGAAGTTCTCTTGTCCTCTAGCCTCTGGTAGTACCTCTGAATGGTATGCTCCATCATTAGATATGAGATCAGGAAGTCTTACACAGACAAAATTTATTTTTATATTTCTATTTATAGATAATTGTTTTTAGTTCTGTTAACATGCATAAGCATTTTTTACAGAGCAAAAGAACTGAGACTTTATTTATAACAATTATCATTGTTAATTATCACATTTTTTAAAAAGATCATTTAATTGGGGGTTCTTACAGCTTTTATAGCTATCCATACATCAATTGTAGCAAGCATATTTGTACTTATGTTGCCATCATTGTTTTCTGAACATTTACTTTCTATCTGAGCCCTTGGTATCAGCTTCTCTTTTTTTTTCTCTCCCTCCCCCTCTCCCACCCTCACGACCCCTTGATAAATTATAAATGAACATTATTTTCATATTTTACACTGACTGCTTTCTCCCTTCCCCCATGGTTTCTTCCCCCACTCTGCTCCCCACCTCCTCCCCACCCTCCTGGTATCGCTGCTCCCAAGAAAGGGTTTTTCTATTCCTGAGGGGTTTTTCTGACCTGGATTCCGTATGTCCTGAGCTCTCGTCTGTACCTGTGTACATGCTCTGGTCTAGCCTGGGCTCAAAGGCAGCATTCGGGTCATGACAGTTGGTGGCGTAACAAAGCCTCAAAGACCCAGAGGAACATTGTGTGTTTTATTCACTGCACCCTGGTTGACTCAGCCCTTCCTTGTGACCCTTCTGTGAGGAGATACCCCATTGTCTACAGATGGGTTTTCGGTCTCTGCCCTGACACCCCTTGTTCTCAACAATATGTTTTGTTTGTTTATTTGTTTTGAGTCTTCTGATGCCTGTTACTTGATCCCGTCGACAGCTCACGATCGCAGGCTGGCACGGGCTGGTGTGCTTCTTCCATGTGGGCTTATCCCTTGTCGGCTAGATGGCGCTCTCACTACTTTTTATTGAGATGATACAGTGAGATTTCTAGCCCAACAATACTGAAAAGATATGTTTTCAGATCCAGCCCAAATGAAACATTGTCTCTGTAGATTAAAAGTTCTCAGAGCAGGCTTGGTAAACATCACCAAATGCGAGTATACTGCCATACTCAGCCACCGGAGCAACTACTTAGAAGGCCACCTGTTACCATTGAGACCCGGAAGGCTGTAACCTACTAATTCAGTTAATGTTTTATACATGTCTCTACCAAAAAGGGATATGAAACATGTTTGAATTTATTGGTGAACATCTTTGTTGTTTCGACACATGCACATGTTTTCTTTAATCACTAATTTCTCTTGCTAGGTACATAATACATTTTATACAAAAGAACACGAATGAATACTTAAAAATGAAATTCACCACTGTATTCCTAAATATCAGCTATTAATTCAGTTAATGTGTACGACAGAGTGGAATTGCGCTCTAAGAATGCCAAGGCTGTACGTTTTTACAATAGACTGCATCATGTTTGGCATGGGAGCAACTGGTGGATTTGACTTGGCAGCTTTTAGGACTTTCTCTGTGGGGCTGATGTCACGTTGTGCCCTAACTCAAGATGTCAACCTCCTCACCACCACCACTATGCACACACAGGCCTTGTCTGATATTAGGCAATACAGAATTCTTAGTAAGGTTCATTTCTTTAATCGCCGAGTAACTTATCATAAGTATAGTTGTAAGTTACTTTAAATGAAATATTTCTTAGCTTTCACGAATGCGAAACAACGTTGTTTGGTAAAGCTAGTTTCATTTGAATTATGTTGTTAGTTATGGCCTTATTAGTAACTTGATTAGAGACCTTTACAAGTTTTCTCCTTTTTATGTAATTACTGCTTAATTCCAGAAAAGCAAATAATAAAAATTCACAGTTGCCACAAGATAGTAGCTCAAACGCGAGAAAATCTGATAATATGACCAAGAGTGACATTGACAAAACATTGACAAGAAAGTCATGTGATTCAAATCATCATGGCAATTCATGATTCATGACTGCCCTGACCAGAGTGCATTAGAAAAATCAAAAGAGTGATTCGAATTGAGTTTAGCCTTCTAGGTAAATTGATAGATATAACCTGGTTGCTCAAATTTTTCTGTCATTGTAACTACAAAGAAACTGTTACAAGAAATAATAAATGTCCTTCCAAAATCATGGCAACCTTTTGTATAACAAAGCAAAATACTGTCCATGCCAACACCAGCTTCAGAATTATGTTTGAACTCATTGCTTCAGCCATTGTGCCAATCCATCTGGCTGACGGTCTTCCTCGTTTTCACAACCAATAATTGTCCTTTTCCAGGGACTGGTTTCGCCTGATAACATGTCCAAAGTTTAAGTGAGATGAAGTTTTGCCATCCTTGTTTCTGAAGAGCATCTACCTGTATTTTCAACCCTACTCTCCTTTAATTCATTTCAGTTAAATCTCATTTTCTTTTAAGTAAAGCAGTTTTGATTTTTTTAATTACTATAAAAGTATATTTTTCTGTTCAAACAGGCTATTTCTTAAAAATCATCTATAGATATTTTGCTAATTATATTAACTGTAGTTGAAACCTAAATGATATTATTATTGTTTTCTATAATCACTGCCTAGAGAAATTCATAATTTGGATTTAATTATAATATTTACTAGGTATGAAATGAAGATGTATACTTCAGATGCATACTTTGGCATTTTTCAGGAATGTGCATATTTGCACAAACATGTATTTCAAAATGTTCATTGCTGTATTACTAAACATTTTAGAGAAAATTATAAACTATAGCATATCTACATTATGGATTCCAGGATGTTCCTTTGTTAACCCAGTAAAGATTCAATGTTCTGAATGTAACAATCTTAATTGTTAATTAAAAAAGCAAATTTAATTTATGTGGAAGCCTACAGCTCTTTTGGTGGGGAAGGATGTACAAAACATCGGTAAATAATTTAGTATTCAACAAAAACCAGTAGACAGATATTATGCAGAGAAGAAAAGCGAGGCTACTCCTGAAGATGTGAAAAATAAGATGGTGAAAGTATCGCATGAACTGCAAGATCTCTGACCTGCAGGCCATGAATCATTGATTGCAGAGATTACTTCAAGCCAACGGCTGCTTTTTGCTTGGGGTTGAACACAGAGCTGAGTGAGGTGCGGGACGGAGGAAAGTGTGTCTGCTTTATTATCTTCAGCCCCCTTTGCACCTCCTGTTTATTTGCTTACAAGGAATTGCAGATTCTAATGTTCTGTCATATCAGGAAAACCTCCAAGCCCAGTGTCGGAGATGAGGTTACAGTCTCAGAAGCTGCCTGAGCCCTCAGTTTTCCCTCACAAAGTGAGGAAAATAAGACCTCTTTCACTCTGCAGTCCTGAGAGTGGAAGGACGTAAAGTATATGAAAAGAAGTGATTAAGAAGCTATGAAGGGTCCTATTTATCTCGTATTTAAAAAGGTAAAAAGGAATGTAACCATAAATGTCAATGTAAAATCTAGTAGAAATCTGAAGAGCATAGGGTATAAATGTAACTGGAAATGCTACTTCATTTTTTTATTTCCATTATTAGTGTGACACATAAAACAAATAAAATTAGGATAGAATAAAAACAACGCACACAATTCTGATTGCTTTAGTGAATTGAAGGACCTAAATTAGCCTCGAGGAGCCCTAGTGGAAGAGTGAGTTACCACGGCTGCTAACTGTAAGGACAGCAGCTGGCAAGCACCAGCTTCTTTTGGGAAGAAAGATGGTGCTTTCTACGTCTTTAAAAACTTGCAGTCTCAGAAGCTCAAAAAGGGCAGTCTGACTCTGCCTTCCAGAGTTGCCTTAAGTCGGAACCCACTACATGGCAGTGGGTTTGGTGTCTGCAGTTTTAAATTAGCCTTCCACTTTCCTTTTTTTAAAAATTGGAAAATAATATGTATAATAAAACCAATCAATGATGAATTGGCCCTAAGTCACTGACTACAGACACAGATTTTTTTTCACAGCATGTAGCATCTAATTACTCTTCTTCTGATACTGATTAAATTATGAAGGATTTACTAGCATATCATAGTACTTAACTAAAGATGAAAAATAAAATCACTTCATTAGAGAAAAACGGATTTTTCACAAGGAAAAGACAATTCAATGGAAAGCCAGACCATGCCCTACTTTGGTGATAAGGGAGATGTAAAAGAGTGAAAGTCTGCAAACTAAATATGCTGCCGACATTTCCAGTTACAGCCTCATTAAACAAATGAAAATCAAAGGAACAAAGCTCGCATATCAATTATTCAGCTACATTTCTCTTTGAAATACCATTTTGAAAAGCTGTTCATCACAAATCACTTTGCCTACAATATTCATTATTTTCCCAGCACTGTATTTTCTGCTTTACCTGGATTGCAAATACCATTATCTTTCTTCAAAGAATTGGAAAAACTGATTACCAATTTCATATGGAGAGGGAAGATGTCTAGAATTAGCAGAGAACTCAAGAAGAAAAAAAAGAGTGGGACAGCTTGCTTTACCTGACTTTAGGACCTATTATACAGCCACAGTGGTCAAAGCAGCATGGTATTGATAAAATGACAAATGGATACTCAGACAATACTCAGACCAATGGAAAAGAACTGAAAACCCAGAAATAAAATCATCAGCATGCAGACAGCTGGTCTTTGACAAGGGCCCCCAAAATATCAGATCAAAAGTGGATGCCCTCTTCAACAAGTGGTGCTGGCAAAAATGGATATCTGTCTACCTGCAGAAGAATGAAGCAAGATGCTTACCTCCCTCCATGCACAAGAATAAATGCAAGGTGGATCACAGACCTTGAGGTAAAACCCCAAACTATTAGGGCCATCAGTGAGGGAATTGGGACAAACCTGAGAACTTTCATGCAGGGAATATATAGACTATCAGAAATAGGGAAGGACACAAACACAAATGAGGCACAAATTGACAAGCGGGATATACTGAAGATAAAACACCTGTGTATATCGTAAGAATTTACCAAGAGAGTAATAAGAGAGCCCATGGACTAGGAAAACATCTTTAGCAATGGTACATCAGACTAAGGTCTTATTACTAAAATCTACAGTACTCTGCTAACTTACAGTAAGAAAAAAAACTAATTGCCCACTGAGCAGGTGGGCAAAGGACCTGAACAGAAATTTCACTAGGGCAGAAATCCAAATGGTCAGTAAATATATAAGAAAAAGTTTGTAATCATTAACCATACAGAAATGCAAATTAAAACAACTATTAGATACCACATAAGACACTCAAAGATAGCCCAAATCAAAACATCAGAAAGTGGTGAGATAGGAACCCTCGTCCTCTGCTGGTGGATATGTAGGTATGTGCAGCTATTATGGATATCAATTTGGTGATATCTAAAAGAGATGGAAATTGAGCTGCCATATGACCCAGCTATCCCCCTGTTAGGGAGTGTACCTAGAAGAGGCATAAAACAAACTATGGCCAGACACCTGTGCTCCAATGTTCATTGCGGCACACTGCACAATTACAACGAGTTGGAAACAACCCTCAATGGACAAATAGAGTAAAATAATGTGGAATATCCATACAAGGGAATACAATGGCACTGTATATCTATACAATATATATCCATACAATGGAACTGGAACTATGTATAAGCTCTTCTTTATGTTGTTGTTTTGATTTTTTTGTTCTCTGTTGTTGTTTTGTTTGGCTCTGTCTTGTTTTTGTGCTTATTATTGTCTTTGCATGTCTAGCTAGATAAGATATATAGGATAAACAGTGCCGAAGGAAAAACACCAGGAGCAATGGTTCTGCGGACATAGGAGATAGGAGACGGTGAGGCGAGGGAAAAAAGGAAGTGGGTGTTAAGAAACCTAGGGATAAGGGAACAACAAGTGATCTAAAATCAATGGCGAGGCAGGCACAGGATGCCTGGTAGGGCTTGATCAAGAACAATGTAACCAAGAGGAATTACTGAAACCAAATGAAGGCCGAACATGATAGTGGGGCAAGAGGAAAGTGAAAAGACATAGAGGAAAGAACTAGGAGGCAAAGGGCATTTATAAAGGTCTAAAAACAAGCATGTACACATGTAAATCTATTTATATATAATGATAGGGAAATAAATCTACATACATATATTTATATGTTATGTATTAAGGTAGCAGAAGGACATTGGGCATCAACTGAAGTATTCCCTCAATGCAAGAGCATTTTCTTTTATTTAACTGGCATTCCATGATACTCACCTTCCTGACATGATCACTGAGGACAAACCAGGTGCATATGCAAATATGTTGAAGAAAGCTGATGATTCCCAGCTATCAAAATATATTGCATCTTGAGTCTTAAAGCTTGAAGATAAACAAAGCCATCTAGCTGAGAAGCAACAAAGGCCATATGGAAGAAGCTCACCAGCCTATGTGATCATGTGGTGTCAGTGTGTTCAGGTATCAGACATCAAAGAACCAGAACAAAAAATCATCAATGTGAATGGGGAGGATTGTCAATTGGAGACCCAAAGCCCATCTGTAGGAAATTGGACATCCCCTTACAAAAGGGTCACAAGGAAGAAATGAGCCAGAGAGGGTGCAGTATAGCACCAATAAAACATACATCTTTCCTCTGGTCCTTTAGTGCCACCACCACCCCCCACTACCATGGCATCAATTCTACCTTACAAATCCGGCTCAACCAGGGTGTGTACATGGGTACAGGTAAGAGCTAGAAACACAGGGAATACAGGACATATAAACTCCTCAGGACCAATATTGAGAGTAGTCACATCAGGAGGGGAAGGGGAAGGTGGAAGATTAAAGGGGGAACCGATTTCAATGATCTACATATAGCCCCCTCCCAAAGGGTTGAACAACAGAAAACTTTGTGAAGGGAAACATTGTACAGTGTAAGACATGAAAAAAATAATTTATAAATTATAAAGGGCTAATGAGGGAGGGAGGGTAGGCAGGGAAAACAATTAGGAGCGGATACCAAAGGCTCAAATAGAAAGTGTTTTAAAAATGCTGATGGAAACATATGTACAAATGTGCTTGGCACAATGGATGGATGTGTGGATTGTGATAAGCATCCAATAAAATTATTTTTTAAAAACCCTCAAATATGTGGATTCTTCTTCGGTCTTCCTTATTCCTTGTCCAAATTTCATATATATATATATATATATATATATATATATATATATATATATATATATATATATATATATATATATATATATATATATATATATAGGGCAATTTATCCATTGTCCATTTGCTACTTCTTGACATGGTTCAGTTTTTACTAGTTCTTTTTGGTACAGTGACTGTATGTTTTCTTTACATCTCTTGATGTTCCTTGCATCATTCAATATTTGCAAATAGAATCTATCAATAAGGAAACTCAAGGCTTGATTTTTTTCTTCAGTTCTTTCAATTTAAGATATATTGATCATGTTCTTCCTTTTTGGTATTTGCTCTAGTCTTTAAATATTTCATTATAATACTTAACTTTGTATTACTGAGCTGTCTTCAAAATTTCTTTTACTTGATCATTTAATTCATCAGCTTTGGGTACTCTTTGGGATTAGTAGGAAGATGTGTTAAGAAAAAGCAAACTTCCTTTGTGAAGTTTCCCATGAAAGTTTCTCATCATGACAATGCAACTGCTACTTCTCCCAGTGTCTCAAGACCTATTCCAGGACACTATCGGTGGGAATCCTTAAACCATCCACTCTGCAGCTCTGATATTAACTCTCCCCGGGTATTTCTGTTGCCACAGCTCCAAGAACAGTTCTAAGGAACATGATT
The DNA here is from genome assembly GCF_050624435.1 of Tenrec ecaudatus. Classification (NCBI taxonomy): domain Eukaryota; kingdom Metazoa; phylum Chordata; class Mammalia; order Afrosoricida; family Tenrecidae; genus Tenrec; species Tenrec ecaudatus. The sequence continues at coordinate 97,398,572 of NC_134536.1, forward strand.
TAAGTACCTTGAGGACATGAAAATATCATGTCTACATCATATAACTACAAAAGCACCGATTTCTTTGGAGGAGAGTTAAGAAACTGGAACATAGTCTTCAGAAGTGTGTGGCCAGAGGGAGCGTATGTTGAGAAGCAATAGTCTTACATGTTGATGCTTTCTTTAATGAAAGTTTGTGTTTTTGTAGCATTGTTTTTTAAATTTTACTTACTCGGTTTGGAAGGGTATGGTGACTATTTGGAGATTCCCAAAGGGTCATCTTGAAGAATTATTAGAAGTTTAAAGGAAATAGAACAATGCATTGGTTGGAAAAGGCCAGCAAAGTTGTGCAAAGGAAAATGTTCTTCCAACACAACAAGATGCCTCCTCACTCTCAAGGCAGCAGGAGCAGTCCTTCCCCACTACACAGCTATCTTGCCCTGTCCTCCTTCTTTTTGTTCTGCAAACTAGAAGAACATTGAAAAGTGAAAAGGAACTCAGTTTTAGTGCCTCAAAGATGCCAACACTGCCATTTAGGTTTGGTACAAATCAGTGAGTGTCAGTTAGTCAGGAAGGGTCAGAGAGACGGAAACATCACCCAAGTGATTATCCTGAGATAGAGGGTATGTTGAGAAACGATAGTTTTGCATCTTTATACTTTTTGTTTAGTAAAGATTTCTATGACTTTCCAACAATAAATTTAGCCTATTCTCCTAGTTGCCTATACATTAAATATTTATTAGTATATTCATACACTTTTGTGTGCATATACACTTGAGAGCAGTAATATCATGGCACAAAATGTAATTCACTCAAAACTGACCATATGGTCAGTGGTCTAAACACACTCAGAGGTGCCGCAGAAGACTGGACAGTGATCCACTTCGGAAAAGTCACACTGAAACACCATGCAGCTTCGGACTCTGCACACAGGGCTCACTATTAGTCAAGAGGGAGTGGATGGCAGCTAACAATAACAACAACTGTATGTGTATGATGTATATGGGTGGTTAATCATTTAATTTTTTAATATAGAATGATTAGAAGTAACCATATTGTCCATCATGAGAAAAAGGACAAAGCAATTCATAATTCACTTGTAATGACCTAACCACCTGATGAACAACCCACTCCAAAACTTCATGGCTTATATTTCAATATTCATGTTTATATGAATTTGCAATTTGGGCTAGATTCAACTTTGACAACTCATTTCTGGTCCATGTAGCATCAACTGAAATCACTTAGCTAGCAGTGACTCATTCAAATTGTTGGCAATTAAGTGATAGAAATCAGCTGGATTTCTGATGGGCTTGCAGACCATAGTTCCTTTCCATCTGGACTACTTGTGCTTCTCACAGCTTGGTAGCTGAGAGCAAGCTCTTGGGAGAGCAGGAAGAAGTTTCCTAGCCCTCTATACCCTGGCCCCATCAAAGACAATAGTGTAGTTTCCACCTCAGTCACTAAACTCTCTAGATCTATGAGGCGGTCACATTTTCTATGATCTATTAAATGAAAGATGAAGTGACTAACTTAGAAACTTTGATAATTAGTTTGCTATAAAATATGCCCCAAATAATTAATATCTATGTTAAATCTGAATTTATATCTGCATTAAGAAATTCAGAACATGAAATTAGTCCTTATTTGTGGAGAAAATGGAAACGTCTGAGTGAGGGTAAAGTAAGATAATTAATTTTGTCCTTTTTATATTGTTTTGATTCTTCAATTGTGGGACTGCAGAGCAAATTCAAATAGCTTCAGAAAAAAATTAAAATAAGTTTATTTAGAGGTGTATGTATATGTGTCATAGGATGTATCAAAAATTTAAGTGACTTTAGAACCTCTTAATCATTTACTATTTACTACCTCCCTATCTGGTTTTATTCCATATTGATTTAGAAATATAATGTTTAGGGAGTCCAATGTTCTCTACATAAATATAGCATGTACAGCAAGAAGATTCTTTATTGTACTGGGTATGTTTACGTTTACCACAGAGAACAGCCCTGTTTTATTTCTGAGCACATTTCTGATTGCCATACATCTGCTTGACACCTACTTTTCTTTAGTTGCATATAACAGATTGTTTTCATGTGACTTCTTTTTATCTTAAGGAAATAAAGAGAAAATTATACATAAAAGAAGTGCTATCAACTTCCAGGATTTTCAGTAGCTTTATGGGATCTTCTAAACTCACTTGCAAGAGAAATGAGCAATAAGAAATAACTAATTTGTACATCTCATTTAGACCATCCCCAAGTCCATAACAGAGTGTGTTGCATTATTTATGTTTTGGGTATAGAAAAAGGCAAGCCATCCCAATGCACTTAGAAACATTATAAAAAAACAAAAAACGATAGTCAAAAGCTTACGCAGTCTTATAAGATGAACTAATGATTTACCACCAGGGCACAGAAGGTTAGAGGACTTCTCTCAACCATCTATCACCATCAAGTCCCACCTTTTGGTATTCTTGCAGTGTGGAGAAAACATGGAAGACAATGAGTCATTTTCTGTATTTGGGCACACCACCACCATGGACTTAAACATCTTAGGAAAGTATACCACCTAAATCAGAAAATAGGATGAGATAAAGAAATAAATTGACCACTATCTTCCCTCTCACCCTCTCCCTGCCCACCTAGAGTCTCTTCGAAGGCCAACAAGGTCTCTGAAGTGGTTTATTGCAGTAGCAGGGCCTGGAGCGTTTGTTTGTACTTTGATGTGCTGTGAGAATCCACAGGTCTAGTGGAGGTAAAACACTGAATGTCAAGTGTGAGGTTTGGATTCAGGTCTGAATTCCATCACCCAGAACAATAATGCATACCTGCCCTGCTTCATTCAATCTGAGTTGCTGTGAACTTGAAATTTACTTTGTGATCAGGGAGTCATTTGGTTTGAATCAACATTTCACCACTGCGTGAAGGAACTAAAGCAATCCTTTACACAAAGGGGAGAGAGGAGTACATGCAATTTCCACAGGGAATGCACAGTTCCCCTAAAAACTGTTCTAATTGGCATCCAATAAGAGGGGTATGTTTAGAAGACTGTAACCCCCTCATTTACAGGTGTTTAAAGCATGATCACCATCATCATTCCCTCCAAACGATTAAGAGTTTGGAGATTCAAATAAAATAATACAACACAAAAATGAACACTCAGATTTACTTTATGATTACAATATCATTACCTTATATGCATGAATATCAACTTTTCCCTGCAAATCTGTCCTGAGATGACATACTTAAATAAAAACCAACAAACAAAAACCCCCACTGCCGTCAAATTGATTCTGACTCAAAAACTCCCTATAAAGTGGTTCAAAGCAAGTCGATCTTTATTAGAACAGACCACTTCTTTCTCCTTCAAAGTACCTGGTGGAATTGAACTACTGACCTTCCAGTTAGCAGCCAAAGGCTTAACCCACAACACTATCATAATGAGAGTAGCTAAATAGGAGCTATTTAAGAGGACGAGGTGAAATCATTAATACATGAAATTGCTAGTCCATCTTAAGCTCCTTGTTTCTCTGGAAAGTCACGCAAAGACAACAAATATTTTAACACCTACCCTTCACACGTAAAATAGAAAAACAACAGCAAAAATGGCTTTGAACACCTATTTATCCAGGAAGGATTGAGTTACCATTTCATTAACTTCCATGAGTGCAATAGAGACTCTTTGGAAAATGCCAGAGTCTCAATTGGTTTAATGTAATCATTTTTTTTAATTTCAAAAAGTAAAAAGCTATACATGACAGAGTGTTACAGAATTAATAAAACAATTCCACATATCCTGGGTGCCAAGCACTCATTAATCATAGATCAAGTCTTTAAATGGAAAAAATGTTATCAATGTACTTCAATGAGAAAAGAATGTTGCTTGGTTTCAGAGAAATGAAGTGAGGATTAAGCTAATGTGATTCAACACTTAGGCATTCAAATTATCAGAAAATTGCTTCAGGTTTTCCATTAAGGAATAATCAGGAATTTATTCTGCTTAGCATAAAATGCCCTTATCTGTGCTGAGATAAATCACTATTATCAATACTGTCTCTGTTTGATGAATTCCACAAATGACTTGTAATTTGTTTACAAACCAATCACAGAAGTTTCTAAACTTTTGATTCTCACGCCTCAAAAAGAGCCTGCGGTGTGACTGCAGGAGGTCCTTCCGAAAGAAAACCATCAGAATCTATGGTTTCTCGACCCTAGTGTACTTCAGCTGAACATGATCAGGGAGAAGGACATGCAGACAGGAAGCCAATAAAAAAGTTTAGGGGGAAAACACAAGAAAAGTAATGGTAAGCTTGAATGTGGCGCTCTATCAGAAATTCCTTTGCATCTCTATATTTAGGTGGTTACATTTTACATGATACATACTATATTTGAATCTCAGTAAAACATATTCACAACTTTTTGAGATGATTGTTCTATATTTCTTGTTAAATATAATACAATCAGAGACATATAAATGGACTAGACAGATAAATAAAATAGGCGAAGATAGAGATAGACAATAGATGGATAAATTAGATAGCTACGCAGATAGATTAGATCAGGGGTCCTCAAACTATGGCCATGGACCACGTGCAACCCACCGAGGACATTTATCTCGCCCGCTGGGTGTTTTTGCTGCCTCTGCCTGTCCTGCTTAGCAGCAGACTCATCCCAGGCCCACAGTGTGCCTGTGTGGAACGTGTGCCTCACTCTCCGACTCTCCTCCTCCTCTCTGTCTTGGGTGTGATCTGACAAGTTAGGAGCTTGCCTGTGCAGAGCCTGCTGCTGCCTGAGGACCAAGATAAGAGCAAGTTAGGAATTTTTTTAATTAGGTCTATTTTTTCTTTCTTTCTTTTTTTTTTTTGCAGTTACTAGGGCCTTTTATTGCGGTAAAGGGGGGGTCCTTTGTTCTGAAGTTAGGAGGTCTTGTTTTTTAAGTTGGTTAGTTGGTTGGGAGTGGTTTCTAGGGGGGTTGCATCACAGTGATAACGCACATAGTCAGCACTCAGAGGTAATGCATATTGTCAGTGCTCAGAGGTAATGCCAATGGTCAGCGCTCAGTGTTATCTCATGGCGCCCCAAACTGATAATCTGCCTAGGGCCCCATGGGAACTTAATCCGGCTCTGCAAGACACCTGAGTAGTAGGAAACTCAATTTAATTGACAGTAAGTGCATTTATATTCTGATTGCTATTCCGTTGTGTGTGATGTGGTCTGCTGTGTGCTATGTAAGCCCCGGATCACACTGTTGCGATCTCTGAGTAGGGCGACTTCACCATGTGCTCCTCTGGCTGAACTCGCATTAGATTCGGATGAATAAAGGCACTCGTGCCTTCTTTGTTCCTGCAGTGGAATCTGATCGCATGGGTCTTCTCACCCATGCGATCAGATTCCTGTGCGAGTTCACAGATCGCAGTGTGGTTCGCACAGGGTAGTGTGAACTGGAAAGGTGGTGGAGGAACTGGCTCTGTAATCATGCTGGTTCCCGCACTGCACCAGTGTGAGCCTGAGGTAAAAGTGGAGTTCCACCAATATGGGCACTGGTGAGGCTGAAATGATGTGGACTGGCAAGGCTGCATTGATGGGCACTGATCAAACTGCATTGATGGGCAGTGCAGTCTATATGTCTCTGGGCAAAGTTCTTGCTGCTATATTGTTTTTGTACTGCTGCGTGTGTGTATATAAACATATATATATTTGTATTTTACTAATAGTAATTTGGAATCACAATGATATCAAGAAAGAGAAAAATTGACTCGGAGTGTAGGATATTCAAAGAACAGTGGACTTATGATTACTTTTTCATGCAGTACAAGGAAAGAGCTGTGTGCTTGATATACCAGAATATAGTGTCTTTGTTCAGTGAATACTATTTACATCGACACTATCAAACTCAACATAATAATAAATATGATTGTTTGGTCAGAGAAGTGAGAAAAGATAAAATATTAAAACTGAAAAATGCATTCACAACTCAGCAAAATACTTTAGCAGCTAAATATTTCATCACTGAGAGCAAGTTTTCAAGTTGCCAAGCTAATAGCGTGCACTGGAAGACCATTCATGGAGGGAGAATTTGTTAAAGAATGCCTTCTTTCTGTTGCCAAAGATATTTGCCCAGAGAAGGCCAATTTATTTAGTACAGTGAGCCTTACAGGAACTACAATTACATGAAGGATTGAAGAAATGGGAGACAATTTACATCAGCATTTGCAAAACTCTGCAAAAAAAAAAACTTTCCTATCTGTCATTGGCACTTGAAAAAAGTAATGATGTTCATGATTCTGCACAACTTCTAATTTTTATTTGTGGGATGAATGACTATTTTGAAGTCACAGAAGAGCTTACTGTACTGTACTGCTTACTGTACTTCTGTGACTATTTTGAAGTCACAGAAGAGCTTACTGTACTTCAAAGCATCAAAGGAACAACTACAGGAGAGGATATCTATGTAAAGGTTTGCCACTGTGAATGGTTTATAGCTGGACTGGGCTAAACTAGCCAGTGTGACAACTGATGGTGCTCCTAGCATGGCGGGGTGTAAGAAAGGAGTAACTGCTCACATTAACCAAGAGATGGACAAACTTAACCATTGTCACCCAATAGCCATACACTGCCTCATCCACCAACAAGCGCTGTGTAGTAAATCACTGAAGCGGGACTCTGTTATGAAAATTGTGGAATCTTGTGTTAACTTCATTAGAGCTAATGCACTAAAACCACAGACAACTTCAGGAATTTCTGTCTGAACTAAATATTGCCTATGAAGATGTTCTGTCCCACACAGAAGTCCATTGGCTGAGTCGAGAGTTTTGAAACATTTCTATGACTTCCGCAGATTACAGCTTTTCTGCTTTCAAAAAACAAGGAAGTAGCAGAGCTCAATGATGCAGAATGGAAATGGCACCTTGCCTTTCTGACAGACATAACAGAGCTACTCGACAGGTTCAATGTGCAACTTCAAGGAAAGGGGAAGCTCGTCTGTGAGATGCAATCACATGTGAAAGCATTTGAAGTAAAATTAGGGGTCCTCATCCAACAAGGGAAGGAGGGAAAGTTCTGCCATCTCCCCACAACTCAAAATCTGTTAGCAGAAAAACCATCGGTTGCATTCCCAAACAAAACGTGTGGCTTCACTGGAAAAGTGGCAAAAGGAGTTCCAATTTAGATTTAAAGAGCTTCATCTCCAAGAACAGGGCATAGAGCTTTTCCATAACCCATTTTCTATTGACATTGAAGATGTGGATACAATTTACCAAATGGAACTGGCTGAACTGCAGAATTGTGACTCTCTGAAAGAAGCATTCAAGGCAAGCAGCCTTCCTAATGTCTATGCCTCTCTCCCCTCTGAGACATGTCCTCATCTCAGGAACCATGCACTCCAAATGGCAACCAGCTTTGGCAGAGTTATGTCTGTGAACAGACTTTTTCCAGAATGAAACATGTGGAATCTCCAGGAAGCTCTAGACTAACTGATGCACACACACTTGCATCGCTTGTTACAACTAGCAGTGACATATATGGAACTGGACATTGACCATCTCACTAGCAAAAAGCAGACATATAGTTCCCATTGAAATGCTTTACTTGTTCTTCATTTTAAATATTGTATTTGTTCCCATTTTGTTTTGTTTTTTACTTCAAAATAAGATATGTGCAGCATGCAAAGGAATTTGTTCATAGCTTTTATTTAACTATAGTCCTGCCCTCCAACTATCTGAGGGACAGTGAACTGCCCCCCTGTTTAAAATTTTTGAGGGCCCCTCGATTAGATAGTTAGGAAGATAGATAGAAGATTGATTGTTAGAAGATGATAGATAGATAGATAGATAGATGCTGTCCTGAATAATCCCATCCACAGTTACCCTATACACATCTGAAGTAAATGTTGGCTCTTCCTGCATTATCACAATGGATGGCAACTTCAACTCCTTCACTTTGGCTGTGGTTCCATTCATCTCAATGAGGGGTCTCCCTCTTATTCCCTGGCCCACTGTGTCACCAAACATGCGACAGAGTGGGTTTCTAGAAATTAAATCCCCTGGAATGTATTTCTAGATATTGAATGGAGGAAAAGGGACATCATAGGAATTCAATTATACATGTATGCATCTTTACTAAATATATTTAAAATTTTTGTTGATGCCCTTTAGGATTGATACAAACAATCTCTCATTTTTAAAGCCATAGGCTCTATTTTTAGAATAAGGGAATTTCATACTAAATTACATAGAAATCTCTACCTATTCTGAGAGACACTTTGGTGATTTCCACTCTCCTTTCTTTGTTGTATTATATTTTATGTTTAATGATATAATTTCACACTTAAATATCTCCATTTTGGTATTGAAAATTAGGTGTTTGTACTTCCGATATTTAAAAACACTTAAATATGCTGACTTTGAAAAAGACTTTTCAGTTGCATTATGAATAGTGATTGTATCTGGCCATTCATCATCAAGCCCCTGGTGCCGGGTATTTTACCACCTCCGCAGCTTGCTTCCCCTAAAATACTTTGTGCTGCGCCTTTATTGCTCTGAATGTCTTCAAGCTGTGGTGTGTAAAAGACAAAGGCAGAAAATGAGTTCTATTTGTATAGACTTTACTTCTGTTGTATTATGTTGAATGCCGTCAAAAAAAAAAAAGTAGCTTTTAAAAAGTTTATTGTTAGCTTTTAAAAAGTGTACTGTTGACATTTTCTTGTTTTTGACTAAAGTACATAAAGGAGCCTTCCTAAGCAGATGGACCACTGCAGGCAGAAAAATAATATATACTGGAAACCACATGCCATATTGTGTGTCAGGAGGTCTCCATAGGCTGAAGTAATATGCGATATTTTTTTCCTACTTCTTCTTTATTTAACACCCACTGCGGTGTGTTTGAAAGCTGAGCATTTGTAGCTCTCACTGTTGGACTGGGAAGTTTAAACTATAGATGTCAGCTTCCTCCCTGCCTTGTCGAGCATGTCTGTGCATTTTGTTGATGCTCTGCCCATGGTCTCTCTCAGTGGGATGCAGAGGAACCCAACCAGCTATACCAAGTGGTTGACTTAAATGATGTCCTTGGTAGAAAAATATTTCTAAAAGGCAACGTGATTTACTGTGGTTTGCCATCTGCCAGAACTTCTAAGAGTAAATTATAAGTATTCCCTCCAGACATTTTAAATTCAAAATGTCTTAGAAAACAATTATTTGACATTTCCCTACACATACAAATATATATGCTGATGAAACAATAGGGAGGAGTACTACCCCCATGCAAATGAGTTTTCCCATACAACTGGCTGCATAATTAGACATTTTTAAACTAGTTGGTTAAATGTGTAAGTTTATTGCCTAACTTACATATGAGGATTTCTTTTATTCTGTAGACCCGTTTAGTAAATGGAAATATATATAAAATATGTTATAAATGTTATTAGTACAGTCATTGATTTGTGTCATTTAAAACAAACACAGGAAAATAAAACAAAAAAAATGGAACCCATGTCCAAAAACAAGATTAGAATTCAAGGAAAACTTGTTAACTGATGTCAGCCTCACAGAGTGCTTTCATCTGGTGATTACCAAGCCACCGAGTTTTATTATAGGACTTCTGTCCCCAGCACTTCAGTTGCCAATGCTCTTGTCAAGACCATCGATCATTTTTATGCTGCCAATCTGTCTGATGACTACTGTCAATGTGGTGTCCAGCACATCGAACCCAGCAGGATGAAACAGCCACGGCTCTTTATAAATATTCTCTTTATCTTTCTTCTCTATCACAACATGCATATTTTCTTCCTCCAACAGTTGCTATTTTCTTCTTTGGTCTCTTGGGCTACATGTGCTCCTCTGGTAAATCACTAAATATTTCTCCGTCTGCTAACTACAAAGTCTTTCTGAGTACTCCCTTCCAATTGACTGAATTGAATTCCCATTGCCATGCTGGTTACTCTCAAGATTATGGCTCCAAATGTGACATTCCTGGCATGCTGTTTGATAGGTATCTCAATTTTCATATATAAAAACAGGCTTCTTGATTCTCTCCTCCTAAAAACCTTCTCCCCCTTACTCCTCCCTGGCAATGCCATCAGAAATATATTAAGGCATGCACCAAAGATGCATGACTCCCACTCTTTTCATTCATTATCCATTTCTATTGTCTCAAAAGCCAAATCAGCTCTCAAATCTCTCCACTTTGTTTCATCTCTACCTTCAGTTGGGGGTGGGGGGGCGGGCATCATGTTGCTCTTGAACCACTTTGATGATCCCCCTCTTTCCCGCCCCTCTACAGAGCCTTCCAGGAAAAACTAGACAAGGACTTCTTTTCAATGCAAATTATTTTGTTCCTTAAAAACAAGACAAGCAAACCAATTCAATGCTTCAGATTGCATTGGCTAAGATTTGTCCTCCCTTGTTTCGCTTTGTTTGCGAATCTCAGTGCTGGATGTTTGAGCCCATTCAGCAGTTACATGAGAGAACAACCTGACAAGTTACTAGGAACAGATTATTGTCAAGTAATACCTAAGGAGCTCAGTTCTGTCCGCTCTGTAATGCAGTAGGTCATTATGAGCCAGAACAAACTCAGTGGCAGGAACCAACAACAGCTTCTGTAATGAGGCTGTATGTGAACTAGCTCCTGCTTCATTGTCTAAACCCAACAGATACTATGACGGGAGAGTTTTTTGTCCATATCCCAATTGCTCTGTTTTTTTCCTGTTACTTCAATATATCAAACCCGTTTCTACTACAAATTTAAACAGTCTCCCTCTCATACAACAGAAAACGTTCAATTTAATGCTATCTTGTTTTACAGAAGTGGTTCTCAACCTATGGGTCGCGACCCCCTTGCATGTCAAATAACCCTTTCACAGGGGTCACCCAATTTATAACAGTAGCAAAATTACAGTTATGAAGTAGCAATGAAAATAAGTTTATGGTTGGGGGGTCACCACAACATGAGGAGCCGTATTAGGAAGGTTGAGAACCATTGTTTTACAGCAATATCACTAATTGATACATCCATTTACTTGTTTACAATTTGTAGTCTTCTATTAGAAGACAAGTTTAAATGAGGATGACTTTCATCTAGTCGATTTGCGTTTAAATGCAGTACCTATAACAGGATTGACCTGTAATCTGTGCTGAATAAATGTTGTCAAATGAATAAGCATGCTAAAATGCTTGTAGTAACCAGAGAAAAAATTAATTAAATGATTACCTTTAGTGCTTTTTTTTTTTTCACAAAGGAAAGCTTGTAGTTCGTTCAAGGATCATTTGGGGGCCCTTAGGAGCGTTTTCCAGTCCAATCTGTTGGGGCACCATGCCCTGGCCCCAAAGTCCACTTTCAGCATTCCCTGGGGACCTTGCCACTCCATTCCCTTGCTGTTCCACTGCACTCCCCCAGTGCTTTGCCTCGGTGTGGTGGGATCAGGTCAGGTGCACTTCCCACACTGTGTCTCTGGTTCTGTCCCCTGTATCGCCCTTAGCCACTGAGGGGCATCATGTCTCATAGTGGGGCCAGCCATTTAGTGCTATTTTTAAATAAGAAATCATCCTGTGACTTTGTTAATCACCACATCTGGTCTTAGTCTTGTTCTTCCTCTATTGTGGGAAGTTGTGCTGAAACCTGGGGCAGACACTTGTTATCACTAAATATATTTCTTTGAATAAAAATATAGATACAGACTAGTTTACTTAAGGAGTAAATCATCTTTCTACATCTACTGTCTCTCAGACATTGTCCTGGGAACTCAGGACACAATAGGAAATAATATGGACAAATACCCTACCGTGGATATATATTCCATTAGGGAGAGTGGGAAATAATCAAGAAAGATGAATGATGTATATAGTGTGAATGGCAGCAAATCTTAAACATAACAATAAAAATAAGAAAGGGATGTGTGTATATATATACATATATATACACACATATAGGAATGGCATACATCGGGGAGAGGAGGGATATATATAGGAATGGCATACATCAGGGGGCGAGGAGGGGTCCTGTTCAGTAGGGTGCGTGACCTCAGAATGCCTTAAGAAAGTTCCCTTTGAGTGAACACCAAACTGAGATGCATCTGTGAGTCATTCTGAGACTCAGGATAAAACAGTTCCGTAAAGAAAGAAGTGCAACGGGAAAGAATGAAAGGAGGAAGTGAAGGGAAAGCGCGGGAGAGAGGGAAGGAGAAGGAAAAGGAAGGAAAAGGGGCAAATTCAAATTTGCAGCACAGACGAATTGTGTGGGCCCTAAAGCAGTGATTCCCAACCTTCCTCATGCCGCGACCCTTTAGTGCAGTTCCTCATGTTGCGGTGACCCCCAGCTGTAAAATTATTTTCATTGTTACTTCATAACTCTAATTTTGCTATTGTTATGAATCATAATATATATCTGATATGCAAGATGTATTTTCGTTGTTGCAACATAGTTAAACATAAAGCATAGTGATTAATCACAAAGCAATATGTAATTATAATTATATATTGTGAAATATTTATGTGTTTTCCAATGGTGTTAGGCGACCTCTATGAAAGGGTCGTTTTTTTAACCCCCAAAGGGGTCGTGACCCACAGGTTGAGAACGGCTGCCCTAAGGGAATACTTAAGAAGCACTGGAGGTGTAGTGGGTGAAACATTGGCCTCAAAACTGCAAAGTCAGTGGTTTAAACACACTTCAGGATAAGTCAGTGGTTTAAACACACTTCAGGAATTTATAAAAAACAAGACCAACCTTACCAAAAATACTAACGAGAGTTCTTTGAACAACAATAGAAAAAAATCTGAAAATAACATACATAACAAAAGCAATAAGATAGAAACCTAAATACAAAAGTATTCACAATAAGATAAACTCACAAGACTGAAATAGAGAACAAATACATTAATTAGTAATGAAGACCATTTTTAATAGATGGAGGGAAGAGTGTAGCTATAGACCCTTCGGTTGGGAAGGAAGACACACAGATTTAAAGATAAAAAGGAGCTATGGTCTTAAAGTTCTCACCTAAACTTCTTGGCTCTCAAAATTATGCCGACTCTTGGCAACCCTACAAGACAGAGTGCAATTGCTCCTGTGGATTTCTGAGACTATAATTCTGTAAGGCAGTAGAAAGAGCTGTTAGTGGTTTTGAACTGCTGATCTTGTGGTTCACAACTAAATTTAAACCAAGGAAGATTTAGTAAACTGCACAGCAACCTCAAAGAAATTTTAAAAGCTCATCAAACTGAAAAGAAAAGAAAATGATAAAGACGTTCTTTTTAGGTGTCACCGAGCAGGTTCCAAAGGATAATGACCGCACACACAACAGAAAGAAGCACTCCTTGGTTCTGCACCCACCTCACCATTTCTCTCATGTTGGGGTCATTGTTACAGCACGGTGTCAAGCAATCTTGATGGGCTTCCTCTTTCTGTTGCTCTTCTACTCTGTCAAGCACAATGTCCCTCTCCAGAACCTGGTCTGTCCTGATAACTTGGCCAAAGTATGTGAAATAAAGCTGCTTCATTTCTTACTCTGCCTCCTCCAAGACAGATTTGTTTACTTTCAATATGGCTTACTTTCACTCTGACTCAAATGCATATATTCTTCCTCATTTTTCCATATTCAATGTCCAATTTTCACATGCATAAGGAGCGATTGAAAATACCACCAGGACAAAGGGAAAGTAAAAGAAAATAGAGGAAAGAACTAGGAGGTAAAGGGTCTTTATAGAGGTCTAAATACAGGCATGTACATATGTAAATATATTTATATAGGATGGTGGGGAAATAGATCTGCATGCATATATTTATAGGTTTAGTATTAAGGCAGAAGATGGACATTGGGCCTCCACTTAGTGCTCCCTCAATGCAAGAACACTTTGTTCTATTAAACTGGCATTCTATGATGCACACCTTCCCGACCTGATCGCTGAAGACAGATATGTGCATAGCAAATGTGATGAAGAGAACTGATGGTGCCTGGATATCAAAAGATATAGCATCTGGGGTCTTAAAGGCTTGAAGATAAACAAGCGGCCATCTAGCTCAGAAGCAACAAAGACCACATGGAAGAAGCACACCAGCCTGTGTGACCATGAGGTGTCAAAGGGATCAGGTATCAGGCCCCAAAGAACATAAAAACATATCATTGTAAATGAGAGGGAGTGCAGAGTGGAGACCCAAAGGCCATCTGTAGGCAACTGGACACCCCTTACAGAAGGGTCATAGGGAGAAGATGAGCCAATCAGAGGGAAGAGTAGCAATGATGAAACATACAACTTTCCTCTAATTCTTAAATACTTTCTCCACCCACTATCATGATCCCAATTCTACCTTACAAATCCCGCTAGACGAGAGGATGTACACTGGTACAGATAGGAAGTGGAAACACAAGGACTCCAGGACAGATGTCAGAACCAGTTGTCAGAGTGGAGATACCAGGAGAGTGGGGTAGAAAAGGGGAACTGATTAAAGGGATCTGCATATAACCTCCTCCCTGGGAGATGAACAACAGAAAAGTGGGGGAAGTAAGATGTTGGACAGTGTAAGATATGACAAAATAATAATAATTTATAAGTTATCAAGGGTTCATGAGGTAGTGGGGAGTGGGGAGGGAGGAGGAAAATGAGGAGCTGATATCAAGGGCTCATGTAGAAAGCAAATGTTTTGAGAATGATGATGGCAACAGATGTGCAAATGTGCTTGATACAATGGATGTATGTATGAATTGTGATAAGAATTGTATGAGCCCCCAATAAAATGATTTTTTTAATTAAAATTGGGTCAAGTACACCTTAGACTGAAAAAGTGACATCCTTGGTCTTTAACATTTTGAAGAGACCTTGTGCAGATCTTTACCCAATGCAATGTGTCGTTTGGTTTCTTGACTGCTGCTTCCATGAGCACTGGATGTGGATAAAAGCAAGACAGAATCCTTGGCAACTTCAATCTTATCTCTGTTTATCATGAGGTTACCAATCGGTCCAGCTGTGGGGATTGGGGTTGTAATCCACATTGAAGGCTGCAATCCCTGATCTTCATCAGCAAGTGCTGCAAGTCCTCCTCACTTTCAGCAATTAAGGCCCCATTGTCAGCATGCCCCAGGTTTCTAGTAAGCCTTCTTCCTATCCTGATGCCATTCTTCATATAAGCCAACTGCTTTGATAATATGATCCACATATAGATTGAATAAGAGGATACAATCCTGTCACATGGCATTTCTGGTTTTAAATCATTAAAAATCCCCTTGTTCTATTAGCATATCGGCCTCTTAATCTATGCACAAGTCCCACATGAGTACAATGAAGTGTTCGGGAATTCCCATTCTTCTCAACTATGGTTCTCCATAGTTTTTTATGACACACAGGTAGCATGTCTTGGCATAGTTAAGAAAACATTGTTCTGCTGTTCTCTACTGTGAGCCAAGATCCATCTGACACCAACAATGATATCCCTTACTCTAGGTCCTCTTCTGAATTCAACCCAAATTATTGACAGTTCCCTGTTAATTACTGCTGCAACCATAATTAGATGATCTTCAGCAATATTCTACTTGTATGTGATATGAATGTTATTGTTCTATAGTTTGAGCATCCTGTTCAGTCACCTTTCTTGGTAGTGGATACAAATATGAATCTCTTCCAATCAGCTGTCTTCAAAAATGTTTGGCATAGACGAGTGAATGCTTCCAGTGCTTCATCAGCTTGTTGAAACACTTTAGTTGGAATTCCATAAATCCCTGGAGCCTTGTTTTGGGCTAATGCTTTCAGTGAGCCTTGACCTTCTTCCTTCAGCATCTTTGCTTTGCTCATATGCTCCCTCCTGAAATGGTGCAATGTCAAGAGTTCTTTTTGGCAACTTGACTTGGTGTATTCTTTCCATTTTATCTCGATGCTTCCTGTATCATTCAATATGTTGCCCATGTAATCGTTCAATATTATATACCCATGTTTCAATTTTTCATGAGTTATTTTAGCTGAAGATAAGCTGAATGCATTTTTCCCTTTTGATTTTCCAATTCTATTTCATTACAGGTTTCATTATAATATTTAGCTTTCTTCTCAAGCTGTCCTTTGACTTTCTATTCAGTTTTTTAACTTCATCATTTCCTCCATTTGTTTTAGGTACTCTATAACTAAAAGCAATATTATACTGAGAGAGCAATGTAATGATAAGGAATGTTAAAAAATAATGATTAATCTCTGAAACACCTTTGATATATGGATAAACATAGAAGACATCGTGCTACATGAAATTAGTCAATAACAAATAACAACTGTTGTATGAGACTACCATTGTAAAGAAATCAAGGAATAATTTTTATACTAAAATAAATATATTTTATGAGTACTGGGGGGGAGGTAAAGGGAGAAGGGAAATCGGATAGAAGGTTGAGAGCTGTTATTTGGGGTAAAGAACCAGAGAATACATAAGAGGGAGATGGATATAAAATAACAGAGGCAGTACAAGATAGGATGATTCACAGGAGTTAAAGGTAACAAAGCAAATAATAATATGTATGCAATCCTGTAACAGTGGTGACCTATGATGCTCAGACAGTTCTGCAAGCTCAACAGGTGTGGGAAGGAAAGTGGGAACAGACACACAAATATATAAAGGTTTGACAGAGAATGGTTGATTTTATGTACTTTGCTGCAAACATATACATAAATGTGGTCGAGCATACAGGAGACAGAGTTATGAATATTTCTTTGATATGACAGAACTCCTTCGTAGAATGAGCGACTGGGTGTGAGGAATTAGGTACACAGTTTTCACAAGTTATATTGACATAAGAGAATTCATTAAGATGATCTATATCCATTCTACTTGGAGTACCAAGTCTTAAATGCTCTGGAGGAGCCACCAAAGGTATAGCTATTGGTCTATCCACCCAGAAAAATGAGAGTACTGAAAATTGACAGACATTATGGAATTTTTTTGTCCAATGAATTAATGAGGCATACAAACATCAGTCTCCATGACCCTAAGACAGAGGCAATTAGATGGTGCCTAGTTACCACTGAAAACTCCTCTGAAAAGGATCACATTAGAAGGTGCCGGATAAAATGGGAGAAAACTTCAGGACAAAATTAAAAATCATAAAAGGAAAAGGTGGGATCTCCAATTCCATGGCTCTTCCTCTTCAGGCAAGGAACTGAACTCACCCTGTGGGGTCATCAACCACTGGCAGGCAAAGGGGAGCATTCACCCCAATTGGAACTCTAGATGGTTAGGAAGGAAAGAGAAAGCACAGAGAAGTGAAATAAGTGACGGTGCACTGAGCGGATTACAATACATGAGTTGACACAAAATGTGTATGAATTATAAAAGGTTAAAAATGTGTGGATGAGAGAAAGTAAAACTGATGATATGCTTTGGAGTTTCCTACTCCCACAATTGTGCACGTGTATCTATATATCTATATAACCACTGTGTTACTGCTCTAGAGAACACAGCCTTGTTTCTAAGAGCATTCTGGTTGTACTTCTCAGACAGATTTGTTCATTCTTCTAGAGTCCATGGTTAAGTGAATGTTTTGACCAACACCATAATTCAAAGGCATTCATTCTTGTTTGATCTTCCGTATTCCTTTCAAGCTTTCACATGTATGTGAAGTAATTGAAAATTCCATGGCTTGGGCCTTCCATCCTCAAAGTAGCATCTTATGTTTTTTACACCTGAAATAGCTCTCATGCAGCAGACTCACCAATGCCATAGATTGTTAGCTTTCTGACCTGCAGCTTTCATGGGTCACATATTACATATATCAACTCAAGGCCATAACAAAGTGATGGGTCATAAATGTCAAAAACATCTTGATATTATGCCTGATTGTTTAAAAAGGAACTCCTCACATTCCTATTTTCCTAGTTCTTAGGTTTTGTGACACAGTTTGGAGGGATCAGAACTTTCCTTTTTCTCTATTCTGCTCGCTTCAGTTTGTAAGGATCATTCTAAGGCAGTTACTATTCAGGGCAGCAGTCTGTTTATCCCTCTACTTTTTCTTTAGCTCTCATTACTCTTTCCTCGCTTTCTCTCTGCTGGCTCAATAGGAGCAGAAATGGAACACTCAGTCAATTAGCAAGTGATAAGAAACAATTAGCTCAAAACAACAACAAAACAAGTATTTGAAAGTAACAATGAAGAGATGTATGGAAACTAATATTTATCCTCCCCTTTCTGTGTAGAATTAATCATTTCAATGTCCTTGCTTAACTTCTGCAGTTCTCTCAGTAGATTAATCTCTCATTCCGATGTGGGAGCCAGGAGGGACAGTGACAGTAAGGACCGAAAGGGATGTGAGCGAAACAGCTGCAGTGTCACTTGTCCTCTGAAAACTGTTAAGAGGGCAGCTCTGTTCCCGTGTCACTGCCATGCTACCTTGTTTGTTAAACAACGGAGTTTCTAGGTAACCACAGAGAAAACAAGTGTCATGGAATCTTTCTTTGCCAATAGTACGTGTTAATTCAATAAAATACTCTCCATTAACCCTGAAGCATAAGTTTATAGGCCAAAACAAAAGCTCGCTCACTGCCATTGAATCAAAGTGAGCTTCTAGGGCAGAGTAGAACCGCCCTATGAGTTTCCCAGGCTGTAACTCTTTGTGGGAGTAGAAAGCCCTAGCTCTCTCTGGCAGAGCTGCTACCAGTTTCAAACTAAGCACCTTGTGGCTAGCAGAAGGACTTACAGCCCCCATGTTGCCAGAGCACCTATACAGGCAAACTGGCACCATATCATATAATGTAGATCTAAACAAAAAGTTGAAATGAAATGACTAAACCAACACTGTTCCTAAAATGCTAAAAAATGCTTGTTGATATAATAAATCTGAAAAGAGACTATCCACATTTTTTTCTAAATGAGCCATGAAATTCTTAACTCACTCCCATTCTCACAAAAATTAGTCAAATAATCCAGTGAATTACCACAATCACCCTAAAATCTGGAAAGGAACAGACTAGGGGTTCGATGTTGTGTTAGTTCAGGTTGACTGGAGAAAACAATACATCATCACTCACATGTACAAGCAAGAGCTTTATGGCAAAGAGCAATTGCATACTGAGAAAACATCCCAGCCCAATTCAGATCAAGCCCATCAGTCTGTTATTAGCCCATAAATCTGATACTAGTCCATAAATCCCTCTTCAGACTCATGCAGCCACATGCAATGATACAAAATGCAAGAAATCACAGGCCACCGATGGGTGGAAAGTCTTGTGGATCCACTGGTGGTGGAAGTATCTCAGCGCTGGTGCAGGTCTCCAAGTGGCTCTCTGAGTGTGGCTCTTCGACAGGACAGTGAAGCAGAGAGAAGAAGAGGCCGGTTTACCCAAGAGCCATTTACCTCAGTTACCCTCCAATCAAGCTGCAACCTGATTGACAAGCTAAATTCCACCCCTTCACTCTTAATACCCTCTAGTTGACAAGACATTATGTAACTACCACAGAGATGCTGCAGAAGACCTCTTAAAGAGTTGAAAAGCAAGGTATTATTATCCAACCCATGATATTTTCATTTGTCTCATATGTATGTGAAGGTTGGACAAGAATAAGGAAGACCCAAGAATAGCAGATGCATTTGAGCACCGTGCTGGCAAAGAACACAGGAAGTACCATGAACGGCCAGAAGAGCAAACCAATATGTCTTGGGATAAGTACAGCCAGAATGCCCCTCCGAAGCAAGCCTGGTGGGAATGAATCTAACATGCTTTGGTCAGGTTGTCGGGAGAGGCCACTCCCTGGAGCAGGACAGGGTTGTGTGGTAAATTGGAGGGGCAGTGGAAAGCAGGCCTTTGAGAAGAGGGATTAGCCCAATTGCTGCATCAATGGGCTCAACCATAGGAACGATTGTGAGATGGTGCCGGCCTGGGCGGAGTTTCTGTTATACTTCGGGTCACTATGAGTTGGAACTGACTCAGTGACACCTAACAATAACATTCTTGATTTGGATCTTCATACTTTTAAATTATTTTATTTATGGAACTGTCTTAAATATTTTGATATTTAAAATTATGTAAAACCCATAGCACTAAATCTTAATAACACTTTATATTTTTTCTAATAAAATATCATACAAACAAAAAAACTTCATTTTTGCAAGTGGATCATTATATATAATTTACAGCAGGAAATATCTATTGGGGGGAACATCAAAGGTAAATAAACAGTGGTTATCTCACATTGGGTATGATTGTTAGGTTTTATGTCAACTAAGGGGGCCTTGATTCTCCCATGAAATGATAGGATGTCGTGTGGTCGACTCATGAAGGAATCATCTGTGAAGGAGCCAATCATTGAATCAGGTCCCAGCCTTAATACATTTGAAGGAGGTTTCATTTTGGGCGTGGCCTCCTGTGACTGTAAACTGGCAGTGCACAGATACTACTCCTGGATTTGGATCTTACATCCACTTAGTTGACCTCTTCTTATATTTCCTCTGGAGCCCAGGAGCCATTTGTAAGTGCTGACCATGGACTCAATGGGCCAGTATCGTATTTTTTCAGCTCCGTATCCACCAGCCTATGGTTTTCCTGTTTCAGCGCCCTGTGTCCTGTTCTCAGCCCCTACTTTCAGCTTCATCTGACACAGAGATTTGAACTGGACTGGATTTACCCACTTGTACAACTGTGTGAGCCTTTTCGTGATATAAACCTCCATCTGCATGCACACATGGTCAAGGGCCATTAGTCTTGCTTCTTTAGCTAAACAAGCTTCACACAGGCATGAAACTTGATAGTACTGTGGGTTAAATGCTGGCCTGCTAACTGTTAAGTCAGCAGTTAGATCCTAGCAGGTGGGTGCAGGAGAAAGAGGAGGCCTTCGGATGCTATAACGATTCATAGCTGCTGGAAAGAGTTTACTCTATTCGGTAGGATCTGAGATCCACTTGATGACAGTCAGTTTGATTTTATTTATTTTTAGTTCATAGTGTTTCATGGCTGACATTTATATTGTTAATAACCACTTAGAAACTAATTTCAATGGTTTAATAGATCATTCATAAAGATGGAAGCTGTATAAATTTTCACTTAACCATATTTTCATATTTTATGTTATATTTCAAATTGGGAAAATAGCCTAGAGGCCACATCTGACCTCCTTGGACTAAACAGAGAAGAAGGAGAATCCATTTTTAGACCAACCCAAGACCAACTGCCACCAGGAGAAATCAGAGAAGCCTCCAGCCTTCATCCTTCTTTACCCTGTTCTGCGCCAGCCATTCCTCCCATGGCATTGGGCCTGTGCTGGGTTCAATAATTCACTGCAGTGGCCACACAGAACTAACTCACAGGCAGTACTCACAATGATGGGGGATTATTAGTTTACCACAAAACCATGTCAGAAAACAATAAGCATACGTTCAATAGTCCACTGCAATACGTCTCCTTAGTCAAAACCAAGTCTCTACTCCCCAGCCTTCAACTCCTTGGCCTCTGCCTTTGTGGGCCAGGAAGCACACCTGCTGCTCGGCCTCACAATCTCGTGCTCTCAGCCCCGAGCCTCTGCTCTGTCTCCTGGTCTCCTTATCCTGACCTCTGCTCTGAGGATGGCATGACTGTGACTTCCTCCATGTTAGACCGGAAGTTCAAATACACTCTACTGGTGATTCTTCTTCCTTGATGCTCCTGGAAATCCTCTCTGTTCCCGTTTCTAAGATGTCTCTGCTAGATACAGGGGGATGGCAACCAAAACCAGCCCATCCCCTCTACAAATATTTCAGACAGCTATTTGCTTCAGCCCAGCGTGACGTGTGATAGGATTTACAGGGGCATGGGACAGAAGAGCCATAGTAAGCAATCTCACTTCACCACACACATTACCTAAATTTTCTTCTATTCTCTCTATGTATTCATAGTTTTACAAACTTTAAAATTGTTGTCTACTATTTCAACCAGTCTTTGCTGAGTAATTACCTTGTGCCATGTCACTCTTCTTAATGAAAGTATATACACTACCATGGCTCTGATTTGGATATTATTTTATGTTAATTATTATATTTCATTATGTAGTCTCTGAGTAACTTCATAGGTAAACATCTCAGTACAAGTCAAAAGGAAACAAGCCGGTCAAGGTGCCATATAGCACCAATGAAACATACAACTTTCCTCTAGTTCCTAAATTCTTCCTCCCCCCCCACACTACTATCATGATCCAAATTCTATCTTGCAAGTCTGGCTAGACCAGAGGATGTTCACTGGTACAGATAGGAACTGGAAATAGGGCATCCAGGGAAGATGATACCTGCAGGACCAGTGGTGTGAGGGTGTGAGTGGCGATACTGGGAGGGTAGAGGGAGAGTGGGTTGGAAAGGGGGAACCGATTACAAGGATCTACATGTGACCTCCTCCCTGGGGGAGGGACAACAGAAAAGGGGGTAAAGGGAGACGCCGGGCAGGGCAAGTTATGACAAAATAATAATTTATAAATTATCAAGGGCTCATGAGAGAAGGGGGAGCAGGGAGGGAAGGGGAAAAAATGAGGACCTGAGGCCAAGGGCTTAAGTGGAGAGCAAATGTTTTGAGAATGATGAGGCAATGAATGTACAGATGTGCTTTACATAATTGATGTGTGTATGGATTGTGATAAGAGTTGTATGAACCCCTAATAAAACGATTAAAAAGGGGGGGTGGTATGAGGGTGCTGAGCCTGCCCTGGAGCACTTTGGTGGAGAACTGGAAGCCCTTGAACTGTTGAACACTGCATGCATGGGGTCAAGAGTCGTAATCGCCAGCAGTTACAGTCAACTCAGTGGTAACTAACAACAGCATGCTTTAGTAACTTTGTGTTACATCTGGGTTCACATAGCTAATCTGACTCAGATACATTTACTCTCATTCAAATGAATGACTTAATTGTTTATTTATATTTCTGTAAGACTTACAGATACTAGAAGGCTAAAACATTGACTGATAACTTTAAAATTTCCTATATCCAGCCTGACATAATGTCAGAATATCTAACTGATGTTAGAATACTCTAACAGATAATTTCTATCTAACTGATAAAAATAATTGTACTTAGGAATGGTAATATTCATTATTAAGCCACTGCCAGCATGTACCATATGGTAAAACATCCACATTATATAATGCCCTATATTACAGAACATATAGTGGTCAAATTAAGTGACACATACCTGTATATATATTGGCATCTTCTTTCTGTTTACATAGAGACATCTTTGGTTTCCCATATTCCCTGATTCTCTTTGGAACCACTGGCAATTACTAAATTTATAATCCATAACTCCCTTGCATAATAGCATGAGCTTGTCTTAGTTTTAAATTCCTTTAACTTTAAAATGTTTTATGAGCTTGCATTATTATGCAAATGAAGTTGTACTAGTGAAATGATTGAAATGTAATATGCACTCAATCTATACATATAACATGAATAAAGGGGGCGTAAGTAAGCCACATGTCTTGATTCTTCCATTAATAAAGAGAGATTAAGTTAGTTTATTCCACAGTGAATTTATTTATTTATTATTCTAACTCTAATTATATCTATTTATATTTCCCGAATTTTCTTAAGTTGCTAGCATTTCAATGCCTTATTTGTTCGCTTGCCCTTGATCCTTCTAATCGCATTGAACTTTGTTTATCAGAACCAGAGAAATAACATTTCAAGAGTATGTACTAAATAGGAGGGGGTACCCCCCAAAAAACAAGATATATTTTAAAGCTATATATTTGTTTACAATTGTTTACAATTTGTTCACAAAACATTATCACCTCCAAAGTACTCTCCATTATACTTAATGAAGTTAATATGGTAATATAAATACAATTCTACCTTCAATTAAAAATCTTATTGCAATGGATTATAACTGTAATTTTTAAAAATCATTTTATTGGCTCGTACAACTCTTATCACAATCCATACATACATCCATTGTCTCAAGCACATTTGTACACATGTTGCCATCATCGTTTTCCAAGCATTTTCTTTCTACTTGAGCCCTTGGTATCAGCTTCTCGTTTTTTCCCCTCTCTCCCACCCTCCCTCCCTCATGAACCCTCGATACTTTATAAATTATTATTATTTCATATCTTGCACTACCCAATGTCTCCCTTTGTCTGTTGTCCATCCCCCTGGGAGGGGGTTATAGGTAGGTTATTGTGATTGGCCCCCTTTTTCGCTCCACCTTCCCCATTCCCTCCTGGTATGGCTACTCTCAATATTGGTCCCGAGGAATTCATCTGTCCTGCATTCCCTGTGTTTCCAACTCTTATCTGTACCCATGTACATGCTCTGGTCTAGCCAGATTTTTAAGGTAGAATTGGGGTCACGATAGTGGAGGGAGGAAACATTAAAGAACCAGTGGAAAGCTGTATATTTCATCAGTGCTCTACTGCACCCTGACTGGCCTGTCTTCTTCCTGTGACACTTCTGTAAGGGGATGTCCAATTGCTTACTAATTGGTTTTGGGCCTCCACTCTGCACCTCACCCCCATTCACATTATGATTTTTTTTGCTCTGGGTCTTTGACACCTGATATCTGATCCCATCAACACCTCATGATCACACAGGCTGATGTGGTTCTTCCAAGTGGGCTTTTTTGTTTCTCAGCTAGATGGCCACTTATTTATCTTCAAGACTTTAAGACTCCAGATGCTATATGTTTTGATACCTGGGCACCATCAGCTTTCTTCACCACATTTGTTTATGTACCCACTTTACTGTAATATTTTTCAAATAAGTTGTTTAAGTTGGCAATGAAAAAAAAGTGAGATAAGCTGATCTACATTTTCAGGTGATTATTTGAGTCTAATTTGATACCCTCTTAGTCAATTGAGTCCTAGTGGCATAAAAACAAAACACTGCCTTTGAGTCAATGCTGATTCACAGTGACTCTACAGCTCAGGATGAAACTACCCCAATGGGTTTCCAAGACTGAAACTCTGTAGATCAGTAGAAAGACCGATCTTTCTCTCATGGAGCTGCTAGTGTTTTGAATTATTGACCTAGGGGAGTGCAGCCCAAAGCATAACCACAGATTGCTAACATCAAGGTCAGCAGTTCAAAACCACAAGTTACTCCATGGGTAAAAGATGAGGCTTTCTATTCTTCCAAAGAGTTATTTCAGAAACCTGCAAGGGCAGCTCTACCCTGACCTATAGTGTCACTATGAGTCAGCTACAACACGATGGCAGTAAGTTCAAACTATGATGGTTATTGTGAGATAAGCACTGGACTGCTAACTGCATGGTTGGAAATTCAAATCCACCTGACCCTCTGCAGGATAAAGAAGAAGTTGTCTGTGGAGAATTTCATTCTCAGAAACCCTACACAGGGTCATGTTGAGTAGAAATCAACATGAAGACAGTGGATTTGGTTTTAGGTTTAATAAAGTAAAAATATACATATTGCTTCAAAGATATTGCAACGACAGAGAAACACCAGTTAACTGTTTAGCTAGAAGTGGCATAGATGACTCACTATAATAATTGGGCTTTATGTCAGTGGGCAATCTCAGATCCATGATGGGATCTTTTGTGAAGCAGCCAAGTAGTTGTTGGAAGAATAGGGCTCCTTAATTTGGTTGCAGTCTGAATAAGATTAAAGGAGATTTATTTAAGGTGTGGGTTACTGCCAGTATAAATTGATAATATGTGGAAGCTAGCTCACTCCTACTCCTGAGCTGAATCTTGCATCTGGTTTGTCAACCTATTTTATGTAATCTGTATGTCCTGGGAACCATCTGTGGACTGCTGGCCTTGGATCCTTTCAGCGTGGCATTCACCAGCCTATGGTCTTCTTTGTTCCTGTTTGTTCTTCTTGCTTCCTGTCCATGGGCCCCTACAGTGACAGGAGTCAAGAGAAGCCTTCATCTTATATCTAATATATACTCTTGAACTGAACTGTATTGATCCACTTCTATAACTGTGTAAGCCATTTTTTGATATACCACATATACTTGTGGATAAACCGAGTTTTTCAGCACATTTTAATGTAGATTTTGTGGTAAAATTAGATGCCTCAGCTGTTATTAGGGTTGGATTATACTTGAGTATATATATATGGTAAATCGTATATATGTATATCATAACACATTTCCATAAAATACTCCTATAATCTGTCATTATCAACCAAGTCAGATATGCAGATGGTCCACTAATAACAATAACAGATTCTATAAAGCAGAGAGCAGCTTACCAGCCACATTTCTGTTCCATCATACAGAAACAATATTGACTGAATTTGAAATTGGGTATGTATTTCCGCCTATACATTATTTGGTATATGAACTGATCTTGGGCCATGCAGCTGAAATCTTACAGAAGGATATGGGAAAGATAAAACAGGATATCAGTCTTAGTCAAATTTTTTTAAACTATGCACTAATAACCTAAGACGTTTTCATCTCCTAGGGAAACATGGTTGAAAAATTATTTTGCACATAAGTACATATGGCATAAAAATCTTATTGAGAGCAGCAGAAGGAATGAGAGTCATCAAGACACCTCAGGGCAGCGGATGGATAGCTTACAAATGATCAGAATGCCCCATAGGCATGACAGTTTAGGCACCATCTATGTGTTTTATTTTTCCTAAACCAGAAAGTGATGGGATAATTAACTCTGAAAATATAGCTTACAAGTAGGAAAAAATGGAACTTCACAGTAAAAAGTAACAGGGCTATAATGTATGGTGCTTCTAGCTAGTACCCGTGATTACCATATATACTTGAGTATAAGATGGCCGGGAATTTTTCAAAATAAAATTTTGAAAATTTTAGTTAGAAAATTTGGGGCCAGCTTACACTCGAGTATATACAGTATACTTCTTCTAAATATAATAATCTTTACTATTGAATGAAATGGTTTAATAGAGTGAAGAGCTCTACAAGAAGTCATCTAATACAGTTCTTTAAATTTTTTTAATTATGTGCATTAGTTGTTGTTCATTGGTCTAAGTCAACTGCAATTCCTGTGGATGACGTGTGAAAGAAGGAACAATTGCCTGGTTTTGCAATATCCTCTTAGCTGCTAGGTTTGAGCCCATTCTTGTGCCGTCAATCCGTTTAGTTGATGGTTTTTGTCCTTTAAGCTCCCCCTCTAGTTTACCAAGCATCCTTTTCCAGGGATTGGTTCATTTCCCCAACACACGTCCAGAGACCGTAAGAAGTCATTGCTTCCAAGGAGCAGTCTTGCTGTCCTTTTTTGAGTTGATCACAACTTGAGTTTGGATTTCTAAAACTAAATTTCATGGAAGCAGACAACCTCATCTTGTGTGAATAATTTCAGACAGAAGATACTGCTATAATTCTTCAATTTCTCCATCAGTAAATTTGGTGGTTGGTGCATACATTTGAATAATAGTTGTAGTAACTGGTCTT
Organism: Tenrec ecaudatus; assembly: GCF_050624435.1. Classification (NCBI taxonomy): domain Eukaryota; kingdom Metazoa; phylum Chordata; class Mammalia; order Afrosoricida; family Tenrecidae; genus Tenrec; species Tenrec ecaudatus. Next base: position 97,425,860 of record NC_134536.1, read on the forward strand.
CCTTACATAGCAATAGTTTTCTATCATACCTAGCAATGTACTTCAAAATACATCTTGAAATATTCTTTTGCTTATGAAAGAAGCTTAATAAACCAGACAATATTCTATGATTTAGAAAGGCCAGTTTAATCTATTTTCACTCTGCAATATATTTATGTGTTTGACAAACTTCCAATATTCCTAGATTCGACATTCTGATCAAATCTGTAGGCTCACAGCTACTCTGATTTTGAGCCAGGCTTCATCAGAGAATGGAAGTTCTGGAAGCTTGGCACATCAGAATGTCCATTCTACTTTGAGGAGGCAGTTCTTCCCTAGTTGTCTTTCAAAAGCCTTCCCGTCTGCGGGGTGGGTCTTCCAACACCAGTCCCAGACAGCAGTCTGCTCCGAGTCATAGGCAAGTCCCTCAGAAACAGATTTCCTCCTCCTTCTCCCTCACCTGCATCAGTCTGGGCACTCCACTGAACCTGGCCAGTGTCGGGGACCGGAGGGCCTAGCTTCCAGCATCACAGCATTGCTCAAGTTACCACATTAAGAAAAATTGAAGGTTGAGTGGTAGGAAATATCACTCTCCATTTTACTGTAACAGGATACAAAGATTATCCCCAGAAATAGACTGACAGAATAAACAAAACTCCATGCACACATCAGCAAAGTCATCGGAATTGAGCATGTGCTGTGAGAATTCAAACCGTGATATAGTTCTAATGCTTCTAGTACAGACCGGTGACTTGTATTAAAGCTGCTGAAACCACTTATAGGGTATCAGAATAATCTTCCCCACACTTTCCTTCCCTACCGGTGTAGACGCCCAAGAATTCTTATTTGCTTCTGTTTGGACTCAAGGGCACCGTCAGCAACAGGCTCAAACATGGAATCTTTACATTTTTAATATATTTCCATTGTTTATTTGAATTTTAGTACCTCCCCCCAACAGAGTAAATGGTAAACGCATAGTAACATTGCATATTTCACAGAAACAAATTCAATGATGGCTTTATTGTTGAATAATTAGATCTTTTATGTTTCAGTGATTTGCATTCGTTAGAAATTGCATGTGGGTATTTACAAACGCCTTAATGACATTTCATTGGGCTTTGGGGGTAGTTTTGGAAACCAAAATGAATTTTTCTATTAATAAATAGAATATAGACTCCCGCTCTTGCAATTTTTTTATCTTACAACAATTTTAAGGATAAGTAAGAGTTGGTTCATAAAGTAACCTATACCATCATTTAATCAATAGTCTGCAGGTGAGGAAAAGACCTCATGTGCATTTAGTGATTGAAAAAAATATTTATTTGTGCATCTGTCATGAGTCAGATGCTAATGAAGCATCAAATGAATAAAAATATCTGCCCTCCTGAGAGTGTCATTGCAGAGAGGGAAAAATGATGACAGTCAAAATGAATAAGTGAATGGGTTGTATACTAGGAGATAATAAATAATATGAAGACAGTCAATGTCAGGAAATGGAGAGTTAAGTAAAGAAGGGTGAGTAAGCTGCTATTTCTTAATGTGGCATCACAGGAGCTTTGATAGTTAAATAATTCTGAATCACGTGCTACTCAAAATTGACAACTCTTATAGGATTCTTGCCAACATTGCTCCAGAAGTACTCAGTGCGTAAGAAAATTGGAAATAGCCATACTAGAAATAAGTACAAGTGGAAGTTTAAAGGTTTTTTCCTAAGTAAATTGGTGAGATGGGATTTGCCAAAATCAAAGACCATAACTCTTCCTGCCATCCACTCTCACTCAGAGTTGCCCTCTCAGACAGAGTAGAACTGCTCCTTTGCATTTTCAAGATGTTGAATCCTTATGAAAAAGGAAAGACAGCTTCATCTTTTTTCCCACGGTGTAGGGTATGGATTCAGATCACTGCTCTTACAGTTACAGCAACTCCATTGGTAGCCTCCTCCACCGCTCGGGCTCCTCGTAGGACAAGTACCTAAGAATTTATGATCGAGAACCTGGTTTGACTCAGGGGGTGAATTTTTAACTTGGAGTCACTAAAACAAATTGACAACCAAAGTCTGAATAAGCCTGTCAGTAACAATATATGAAAAAATATAAATATTAAGCAATACAATAACTGTAGTGCCTCCGGCTGCACATTTCCTGGACCGGGTTGCTGTATTGTGGAGGGAGAGTGTGTCACAAGAATTCTTCTCCATATTTTTAACTTTAGAAATTATGATTATTGCTCTAATAACAAATATTCCTCTTAATGGCATAGGCCTTCAGTGATAACTAAAATTAAACAATAATTAAGGCACATTCATATTGCAACTCTTGAAGGAGCTTCCAGTAGCAGTAGTTTCTACAGCGAATCTTTTGGCGATGACAGCACAGGATAGATTGGCCAAGAGAGCTGATCTGGCAGTGACTTGACTTTCGGTTATTTGATAGAGTTGGGACTCTCTATCATTAGTCATGAGTTGTTCCTTGAGCACCAGGGTCCTGGCTGAAGTTACTGAGGTTCTAGTGAGCACTGTATGTAGGTTAGATTGAAAATGTTGCATTATAAATCTTGCCCTACAGATTCATGTCAGAATTTTCTCTTCATAGTTAATTAAGAATTGGCCCACCCATTGCCTTGGACCAACTCTAACTCGTAGCAGCCCTAAAGGACAGTAGAACTGCTCTGCAGGATTTCCACATTCGTGAATCTTGATGAAAGCAAGCTGCCTTGTCTTTGTCCTAAGGAGCAGCTGGGGGTTTGAACCACCAACCTTTCCGTTAACATCCCAACACTTAATTCACTGCACCAGCAGGATTCCATTAAGAACTGCTAGATATATTGTTGCGAGGCTTCTGTTATCAATGTCTCTCTTCCTCTGTATGATGTATTATGGATATACATAAAAAGCATATATATATGTCATGAGAAATTATGACAGCTACAAAAGTTATGACATTAGAAGTTAATAGAAAACCATTTAAGGAAATGTTTGATAGAACAAAAGAAGCCACGGCCCTCTATAACATGGGTCATATGGTATTTCTATTTCCAGAGTGTGGAAGGGGCACCATACCAATGTCCACAGTGCACCTGCTACTTCAAAGTCCCACCAACGGTGTATACGGGTTCCAGTTTCTCCCAACTCTTGCCGGCACTTTTTGTTTTCTGTTTGTGGTTTCCCTTTATTATTAGTGCTGGAGCGGGATGAAATCTCTTTGGTTTGATTTGCATCTCAGAAGATTAATGATCTGCACATTTCTTCTTATATTTGCCATCGTTGTTGGTGTTATTAGGCATCATCCAGTTCCTTCTGATTCATAGTGACCTTATGCACAACAAAATGAGATGAAACCTCAAGAGGGTGACCCCATTGACTAACACACTGAGATAAACTCAAATATGAACAAACAAAAATACGGAAAATGTTGAAAACCAGATCAGGTCCGGTGTACATCAAAGGGGGTTGTGGTGCGGAATCAAACTGACAAAGTTTTGAATGCAGACTTAGTTGACATCTCACTTAGATGGCTGCTTGTTTGGAGAGAAGCCTTAAAGACCCCATATGCTACTTTATCTGATAGCTGGGCACCACCTAATTTCATTGCCACATTTTGCTGTAGCACCTGTAGCTTATTTGTTCTTTCCTGAGAGCAAGTAGGGAGCAGGGCCAGGACCCACACATTTTTAAGCCTAGCTTATCATTTACTGAATGTTCACTCAGCCAGGACAAATAAACAGATGACTATAAATAACTGATCAATATAAACAGAGTTCCAGGAGTAAATACACTCCCAGGTAGTCCTGCCTTCTGGACAATGATCATATTCATGCATCAGCACTAAAGCAGATTAATTTACATCAGTTGTTGCTTTTTTAAACTATTGTACTTTGGGTAAAGGTTTATAGAACAGATCATTAGTTTCATATTCCATAATTCATAACCATTTCATTTCACTTATTGTAATCTCTTCAAAATACTGTCACTTTTCCCATTTCTTCCCTGTGTTTCCTGTTTCCATTCCTCTTTCTTAATCCTTCTGAAGTTTGTACTTGGAAAAGTGTTGACCTTTTGATCTTAAATGCTAAATGGTGCTACGTCTGCATACCTCAGTGGTCTCATTGTACACTAACCGATCTATGTATGGTTTAGTTGGAAATTGACCCACAAGGGTGAGTTCAATTCCAGATCTGCAGGGTGACTGAGGCCATAGTGTTTTGAGTCTCTCTAGTCTCAATCCAGTAAATCCTGGTGTTTTTTTTATGAGTTTGGGTCCACATTTATCCCCCACTCTATCCAGGAGCTTGTTGTGTGATCCCTTTCAAACCATTTGGCAGGAACACCATCCAGTTCTTCTGATTGTGGGATTGCGGAGATGAATGTTTGCATGGTCCACCATCTACTGGGCTAACTGTTTCCACGTGTCTTTCTGTTTTTATTAGTCTTCTTTCTTCTCTGGTCAAGAGTGGCACCGTAGGGGCATTCATGAGCACTCAAGACCCCAGTACTACTCATCAAAGTAGGAAGTAGAACACTGTTTTGTGAATTATGTCAATTGACCTTGGTGTGCCCAAAATTATAGCCCTGAGACCCCAACACCAGTGACTCCTTCCCTAAACATGGTTAGTTATATAAATGAAGTTTTCATAACCTTGTTCCTATTTGCTTACTATATCACGTTCAGGGCTATATTTGTAGCAAAAATAAATACACAGGAAAAAACCATCTGCGAACCTATGTGTATTTGAGCATATGTTCCACTCTCCCTCTCACACACATTCAGCCTGTAGGTCTAATCATGCATCAATTTGTAGATCATTATTATTGCAGGATTGTATAACACAGTATTTGCCTCTGTTACCTTTAACTCTGGCAAAACTCCCAGCATCTGCCCCTGATGCTATCATTTTTTGCCAGCCTAGCTCTAATTTTATATTTACCATTGGGCTGCTAACCACAAGGTCAGCAGTTCAAAACCACCAGTTGCTCTGCAAGAGAAAAATAGGGCTTTCTATACCCATAAAGATTTATGGTATTAGAAACCCACAGGGCCAGATCGATTCTGCCCATACAGTTGCTAATAGTCTAAATCAACCCAATGGCCTTGAGTGAGTGAGTGAGTGAGTGAGTGAGTGAGTGAGTGAGTGAGTGAGTCTCACTCAGTTCACATTTGTCTAGTCGTGATTATAATACTACTTTTCCGCTAAAAAGAAAGATGAAGAAAAACACACCATCTACTTCAGTTCCTGCACAAGTTCTGACATGTAGTTTTGCCTTTTTAGCTAGTAAAAGCCAACTCACTGAAAAAGTTTATTGTACTATTGCCCTCTTAGGTAAAAAGCAGGACCAAGACTAAACATCATGATAGTTAAAATATGTCACGGGATTTTCGAATGCGTTCAATGCACATGAAAATTGAACATTGGCTAAGAAAGACTGAAGAAGAATTGATGCATTTGAACTACAGTGCTGGCAAAGAATATTCAAAATACCACATACTGCCAAAAAACTCTTGGAAGAAGTACAACCAGAATGGTCCTTATATAGGGAGACTTCATCTCACATACTTTGGACATATCAGTAGCGAGTAGTCCCAGATAAAGACATGCTTGGTGACGTAGAGGGGCAGCAAAAGAGGAAGGTCTTCAACAAGATGGATTGACACTATAGCTGCGACAATGGACTCAAACATAAAAAATAAATGGTGAGGATGGCACAGAACTGGGCAGTGTTGCATTCCACTATACATAGGGTCTCTGTGTATCTGAACAGACACAATAGCACCGAACAACAATACCAGATTTAACTGGATAAAAATAAGCAAAGGCACTAGGATTTATTATTTTAACTTAAAAATGAATTTTATTATTTCTGTTACCTATGGCTCTTTGAGGAGCCCTGGTGACATAATGGTTACTGTTGCGCTGCTAATCACAAGGTCAGCAGTTAGAAACCACCATCCACTCCATGAGAGAAAGAGGGTTTCTGATGTCCCCATGAAGAGTCAGTCTTAGAAATCCACAGGCAGTTCTACCCTATCCTACAGGGTTGCTGTGTATAAGGATCTGCTCACTGACAGTCAGTTTGGTTTCGCTGGATGCCTACGTAACAATATTACAAAACTTAGTGATTTACAATAACACTTACTTTATTATCTCCCAGAATCAATGGGTTATCTCGATTCAGCAAATTTAAACCTCATTTGGAGGTTTCATGTACTTGTAGATTAAGTTTAGACCAAGCACATGTTCACAGATTATTGAAGATTAAAAACTATGACTTTATTATTTAGAATAAAGGTTGCAAATGTTATACCAAAAAGGAGGAGAATGAAACAAAGTAAAAGAATGACAGAACGTTGTGGTATTGGGTTAGGTTAATAAGAAGTAACATTGGAAAAATTTTATTGGATTAATAGTCATATCCTAGAAATTTTATTAAATTTCAGATCTTAGAAAAAAGTAGAGGAATAAGAAGAGAAATATGTCACAAGTCATTCACTATATTAGAACATATGCCATATGAACCCAAAGTGGTTCTTTCTGATGAATAACGGTTTTGCTCCTTTCATCAGCTCCCAAACCCAGCCCAAACCGAGTCAGCAGTCAATTCCCAAATGCCCTGTTAGGGATGTGGATCATCCTCAGCGTCTTCAGTCCCATTCAACAAACCGAACTACATTAGAAAAGGAACACTTCAGATGAGTGAGCGTCTCTCTGGGATCTCATTATGGAGCAGTTTCGTGTTTACATGTAGGGAATGCAGAAAGTAGTGAAGTTGCTTCTTTCTACACAAAAAATAATCACTGCTAAATCAACTCTAAGTCAGTGCCCACCTTTGTGGGTCAGAGTAGAACTATGTTCCGTCGGATTTTCAGTGACATCTTTTTCTAGAAGTAGGTTACCATTCCTTTTTTCCAAGAAATGCCTGCTGTGCTTGGACATCTAAGCATTCAGTTAGCAGCTGAGCAAGGTTGTACCATGCATGGAGGCCTTGGATTCTATAAGGGGCTTCAAAATGTTTATGGAGAGTTTACATTATCTCTTAATTCCAGTTTTTCCACAAAATTTTGAAGGCTCTTTGTATATATTTCACTTTTTCTCTCTTGTATCCAATGTATATGATGAAAATATCTAATCCATCTGTTCTCTGTAAATTCAATTCAAGGGATGTTAATATTGTGTTTTAGAACAACTTTGCATCTTGTTTCAATTTCAGCTGCAATTTTTCTTCTACAAGATCTTTTCCTCTTTTTTAGCTATCGTGTTTTTATTTCTTTAAACAATTTTCAACTTTGTTCTTTGCTCTTTTGACAACTCTACCAAAGCACCCATAAAGGGGTTTTATAAAATAGCAGGTCCTTTAATAGGTTTTTAAAGTTATATAGATTATTTTATCCATATATTTCTTATTTCACTTTTCTAACTTCCCTTCCCTAGTCGGGCATTAAAGTTAATCTAACCCTACCGTCGGTTTGAACTCCCATGTGTAATTAGGCTATGCGAATGCTCAACTGAGAATAATTACCAGAAAAATGAAAGAACTATTAAGCCTGGAAAAATCAGTGGTTTATCTAGCTTGACATTCTGTATCTCTCTCAGAGAATAATGCGTCATGCTTAGGGAAAGGTACAGAGCCCATTATACTCCTAACTGTGCAAAATGATTGCAAGAAAAAAATTAGTTTTACTATGTTAGGTAGTCATCAGTTTGAAGCAGAAACATAAGGGGGTAAGATTCCCAGACCTTGGAAACACTCCCTTTCGTGCAGTTAGAGAAGCTATTCTTACGTGTATGTCTCCTCCTGTCATCTACATCTTCTAGCATCGAGTCAATCTCATATCACACCCTGCTGAAAATTATTTTTTAAGAATCAGTAAACAATTGCTTGTTAATATTCTAACTCTAATTGAAGAAAACCTTTGAAACAACTGATCGAGTTAAATATGTACTGGTAATAAGAAGAGTGGGTGAAGGGAGACATTGGACAGTGTAAGAGATGACAAAGTAATAATAACCTACAAATTATCGAGGGTTCATGAGGGAGGGGGAAGCAGGGAGGGATGGGGGAACTGAGGAGCTGAAACCAAGGGCTCAAGTAGAAAGTAAATGCTTTAAGAATGATGAGGGCAACAGTTGTACAAATGTGCTTGCCACAATAGATGTGTGTAATCAATTATAAGAGTTGTACAATCCCCCAATAAAATTATTTTTAAAACAATAAGAATGGGGAAAAAAGTTTTAGAGGACACCTGTTTGTTGGCATTGTTTTGTTTTCTTATTTTCTAACAATTTCCCACTTGGTTTCAGTTGGTGTATACAAAGGGGATAGAATCAAGTCACTAGATTAATAATATAGCAAGGTAGAAAACCTACAAGATTGAGGCTAACTTGTAACAAATTTATCAACGAAATGTAGATGTTTTATTTAAGCCCCTAGCCTTTAGTTTCCTTATCTAGAATTCAAGGGAGGGTCTTACTTGATGCTTAGCTGGTAAGTTACATATAATTTACTTGAGAGTTCTTCTAAATATGCCCTTTACATAGACCTCCACGAATAATGATGGCTTCCAGAAAATAAAAGAACATAAGCAATATCTCTAAATTCGCCTCATTTGAATTTCTTAATTTTGAAATTGTGATAAAACCTTATATACCTTATAGACAAGGACTAATGACATCAACCTCATGTTTGAGTCACAACTCACCAATACAAACAAATGAAACAAACAGAAACACAAGCCCACAGAAAAGGACACAGATTCCTATGCATTGGCATAGTTAAATTACTCCTGTGTGAACGTGAGTTGGAATCATTCTGTATCCTAACACATACATTTGAGCAAAGTGGAAAATTCTACTTCTGTCATTTGGTGGAAGTGAGTGAGAACAATGACGGTATTGAATTCAGAAGTTCTTTGCGACTGTATTCAATTTCTACTGCTGTTTTATTATTATCTACTTAGTAGATAAAATTGAAATCAGTCGTGTAGAACACTACAAATATAATTTATCATATTTGCACTACAAATATAATTTATCATATCTGTAGTTAATGAGTCTTATAAAGATCTTATTGAACTAAAATCAAGATGTCACTAAAGCTCTCTGCTTTTCTGCAGTCCCAAGGGAAGAACCATTTCCTTTATTTTCTCCAACTTTTAGAGGCAGATGATTTCGCTAATTTGTGATTCCCATCTTCAATGCCAATGACTTTGTACCTTTCTCTGACCAAACCCAAGTCAAGTTATCCGTTTTTATGTAATGAGATCGAGGCCCCTATATAAACAGGACAATCTCCCATCTCAAAGTTCACATTTTCTGTCACATCTCTAATTCTCTATTTAATAATAAAAAAAGTCCCAATCCCATGGGGTTATAATCAAGATTGAGTTTCTCGATGAACATTTTCTGATGACTCCAAACCACGCCCATTGCCGTCAAGTTGCTTCTGGCTCACAGCCACCGTCTAACGTAGTGCAGAGCATCCCCGTGGGATTTTCCAGGTTGTACGTTTTTAGGGAAGCAAAATGCCACATCGTTTTCCCATGAAGCAGCTGGTGTGTTGGAAATACCTAACTTCACAGTTAACAGCTTAATCAGTACACCAGTTTGGTTCTTTCGTTAGCTTCTGCGTGTAGAATAATGGAAAGATGATCATATGGAGAAGTTGTCATTCTTAAAAAAAGTCCCTGGAGAAGGATATCACGCTTGGTAAAATACAAAGGCAGTTAAAAATAGGCAGGCCCTCGACAAGATGGACAGACACAGTGGCTTCAACCCTGGGCTTCAGCGTAGGAATAATTGTGAGGACGGCGCAGCACTGGACAGTGTTTCCGTCTGTGTGAATGGGTTGCTCTGGATAGGAACTGACTCAATGGCACCTCACAACAACAGGCCACAAGGGCTGGTTGCCTAATATTTACTACTATTCTTATGGAAGGTATTATTATTGTCTTTTTCCTAGGCAAACATTGAGTCTTAAAATAACTTATCAATTGTCCGTGACAATTTTCAAATTGGCTCCTAATCGACTTCTCTTTTTAGTTGACCAAATTGCCTTCTTACCCAAGGTAGTTTTGCTGAATTCTATATATGGACACTTCAGCAGTGATTTTCCTGTCCACAAAAGTAAAATTCTAGATTGTTGTAGGCTTTTCTGGGGGGTAAAATGGCCATCAAACACTTCTTGAACTTATAAAGAGGTGAGATGAGAATAAGAAGGTAGCACTAAGCCAGTATTGTTAGGCCCATACACTAAGCAAACTACTCAATCAACTAACACATAGGAAATATATATCACACATTACCATCTGTTTATTTTTAAAATTCATTGACTGCCTTTTATGTTGCATTTTGTTTAATAACAAGAATATGAATTATTATCCCTATTCACAGATAGGGAAACTGAAGCTTGCAGATGTTTAAATGTATTGCTTAAAGTCACAGGGTTACAGTAAAGGAATTGTTCCAGAACTATTTATAAAAAAATTTATGTTTATCTGGATGGAAATGGAAATTGCTTCTTTATCCTACCGTGGCAGTAATTTCATTTAGAAGCATTAATGCCAGACTAGTCCCAAGAACATGGAGAGAAGTGATGTTCTAAATGTCCAAGTCATTCTAGAGTCTACTCTGCTTCATTCGCTTCTGAACACCCAGCCCGACTTCCTCGTGTCCCAGTTTCCACATTGCACTCCAAGGTCCCATGGAAACTCATGAATCTCTGAGGATGTGTCTTATGTTGTGGGTGCCATTCAATGGCAGATGTGAAGGTCAGCTAGAGTCAAGCCAAATGCAGGGACCACAGCTAAAAGACAAGAATGCCCAGAGTCACAGGTGGTCTTCTTGCTTCTACCAAAGCTCAGCCAAGAAATAGGGAAATGGCTTCCCAATGAGGTGATGCCTGTTCAAACCAATATCTATATAAACCAAACTGAGGATGAAGTGTTAAATCATACCCTCAAGTGCGGTCAAGATTCTCCCAAGGAAGTAATGGATCTGGCTTGGTTCACCCCCTCTACTAAATGCCTTAGTCCATCCTATATTTGTTCATTCCTATAGCAGAGAATGTGTCCAAAGTAGAACTATAGCCACAGGTAAATAAACCCCAGAATTATAATATGTCATGTAAGGAAGAGAGGCTAGGAGGGTCATATAAATTGACTATAACTCAAATATGTAACTTCAAAATACAAGCATGGACAGCCCTTATCCAATATATCCATGATTAAATGATTTCCATATAAAACACTTTTAGTTTTAAGTGAGACAAGAATAATTACCAACCAAACTTCCCTGGACTATTTAGCATGTCATTTAATTTTTATTTGACATTTGACTACTTGACTTCATATCCACCTCCTTTGTAGATATAAAATCAAATCCAAACCATCTACTCTTTTTAGCATATAAGCTATGTAATAACATGTTTTCTCCGAAAGGAATTTGAAATCGTTTTTTCACACAACCAAGTTTACAAATCTGAATATGAAATTTATCAATACCTTAAGCATCTAACAGAATAGCATGTTCTAAATTGAGAACTTTCCTGAGATTCATGTGAATCAGTCAGGCATACTCTTTCCATTACAGAAACAGAGTCTCATCTTTATCCTGTGGAGGATCTATTGGGTTCACGCTGCTCACCTTGCAGTCAGTGTCCAGCAGAGACCCCACTGCACTCCCAGGGCTCCAAATACAGCAGTGGAGGACAAAATTCACCCAGATAAGGTTATCAAAAAGTGTAGAAACAATGTAACATAAATAACAGGCAGAATTAAGAAGACAAATTTACTTAACCTTTGGAAAAGGCAGAGTACTTTACAACCTTAGGTGATAAAGACAATGAACAAGGCAAAGTAAATGTAAAAGAATAGAAAATAAGTCAAATTAACAAAAAGTAGCCGAGGTTGAAGTACATTTTGAGAAAAATGTCATAATTTTTAGAATGACCCCATTTGAAAAAGAGATTAAAATCGGGTCAACTACTTCAAAATCAGTAGTGACTTATCATAAAAAGGAAACATCTACCTTTCCACATTATAATGACATGGTAAAATAATCAGAAGAACAAGTCCAATATTGCTTTGAGACTTTTGTGAATGGCAATTAATTATGATAAAGAGAGACAAAGGATGAAAGACCGTGTTACTGATGCTTCCTATAGTATGTAAAATCCAAGGCACAGTATTTGAGAGTATGTTGCCTATGGAAATATTTATCATACTCGTATATGCACTTATGCTTTGCCTTCTTAGTGCTGTTGAAAGATGAAAGTGTCCTTTGCATGGAACATTTTCTCTACAAAATAACTTGTGTAGTTATAGGGAATTAGATGTAATAGGCTATTGTTATTAAAATACACCCCAAATTGGATCTACCAGGTTAAGTTGTACTTCCCTTGGAATGTATAACTATGATTATAAAGTGTAACTCTTTACATAAAAAGGGAAAGTAGATAAAATCATAATATGCTTTGTAATTTTATTGTGCTTTAACCTAGGCTGTAACTCTTAGAGAGAAAAGACCGTCTCGTCCTGGCTCTGAGTTCCAGGCACTTGGCATGCTGCGCATGCACTCTGGGCAGCACGTGGGCTGTGTGTACGACAGCAACCTCTCTGTCTCTGTTTCTGGTTTCTTTTCCTTTAAACAATCTCATATGAGTTGACGTCATTTCTCAACATTTTGCACAAATCACCTGAAAAAACTCTCTGCTACTCTGAAGCATCATTTTGGATTCTAGTTTATAGCTCCAGTTTAAGTTTTCCAAACCTTCTTCCTGAAACTGCATTTACAGTTTCCTATTTTTTGTAGTCCCTGAGAGCTAATAGTAAAATAAAAGTATTTATTTAAGCTGAAGAGAAATCCTCAAGAAAACTTTTCCTCCACCTAACCTAGGTCTGAAAAAGTATTCTATGATGTGAGCAGGGAGTTTGTTTAGCAAATCACCTCTAGATGCTGATTCCTAAGAGATAAAAGATGATCATTTCTTTTCATCTAACCGCTTACAGACCATGGTTTCCTCAGAGGCACCTGTTTTTTTTTGGCACTGGTTAATTCTCATCCCTATAGAAATCACTGAGCAGTCCTGTGACCCAACATTCAATTTCTGTGTCTATATGAATATTTGTATGAGTCCTTTATTAAAACCTATATTTAGCATGCAATCTTTCTAACGTGGCTGTCTTCAGACTACCCCGCTGCACCTTTTTTATTTGCCCTCTTTGTCATTCCAAAACCCAGACTCACAGGTTCTCCTGCTCTGTTTCTCTCTCTTAAGTATAGTAATTGAGGACTTAGATTTTATGGGCAGATTTGTAGCAAATGAAAACAACCCAAAACAAAGATTTGGATACTAAAATATAAATGAAATAATTGCTGCATATACTGCTGAAATAATGTTGAGTATTTGAAACATAATACCAATAGTGCGCAGTATCAATAAATCCCGAATACACGCTTTTTATCATGTCAGGAGTAATTGGCTAGAAAAGCACGATTACAGTTATTCATTTGACTATGTTCTATTGATTGCGGATATAGTTACAACCAATGCTGGTGGAGGTAAAACTGGTATTGATTCAAATTGATATCATGAAACATTTCTTATAAATAAGGAAGTACAATAAATCACTGGTTTTATTTTTCAAATAGATTTTATGTAGAACTTGTTTAGGAAAAATATAACAACATTCTATTTATTTGTCAAGTAATATAGAAACACACCTCTTTGGAAATCTTTGTTTTCTTATTCAAAACCATTTTATTGGGAGCCAAGACAGATATCATCTCATTCCATAGTTTCATAATCTCAAGCAGTATTGTACAATTCCTATCACAATCCATTTCAAAACCCTTCCTTCCTTCCATCTTGAATCCTTTGATATCACTCCCCCTTTTCCCACCTCCCCCACTGGACCTCCCAGGAGTCTTTATTTTACTCTATTCTCTATATGTTCATCAGTCCTGGGTTTCTGTTGGAGTCCACTGCTGTAGGGACCAGCGACGGGACAGGCACAAGTTCGGGCTTGTAGGGCATCCGTCTGCTGACCAGGGTGGCCAGAGCCCCACTGGTGCCAAAGAACCTTGCACCATCTTCTCTAGGTGGTATGTCTTGAAGGTCACTTTGGGGGAGGGCTCTTCAGATCAACTGGGATCACATTGTAAAGGTACTGGGAAGGGATGCTTATCTTTTTTTTTTTGGGGGGGATGCTTATCTTTACAGTTATCATTATAATGCTTACTTTTATAGTTTTGTTCAAGATTTGGCAAAAATAATTCATAACCTTATATTTCCAATTTTTAATCCCTAATTTTAATTACTTTCAATGTCTGAGTTCTTTAAATTTAAATCAGTTAACTAGGCTTTTTCCTAAAATCTGAAAATCTCTATACCAGGTTTTTTCTCTCTCTCTCTCTCTCTCTCCCTCCCTCCCTCCCTCTCTTATTAAAACTTTTCACCCTGTTGTCTTTTTGAAATATATTTACCATTTTAGCATTTTTAAATAAAAAATTTGAGTTTTGACATATTTTCATTAGTATTTTTAATGAAATGAATATTAACTCTAATTTTATTCTGGATAGTACTGCACTCTGTTAAAATAATGTAAACAAGCAAACAAAGCCACAAACTTCTGCTTTAACTGTATCGTAAACCCTCACATTTAAGCCAGTAACTACTCAGCTTACATGTTTCTCACACCTGAAGAGCAATCCCCTTCATGTTCATCATTTAATGTTGTTTTGTGTATATGTCCCCCAGAGCATGACATTTCAATACCGCCTGACTTCTAAAGGCTTCCTCCAGCAGATGTTCCATTTGGAGCGGGGAGGAGTTGCCTGGTAGTTTGGTTTCTATAATTTTAATCAAATGTTCAGTCATGTGGAGCCAGAGGGAATTTCTGTTTGAATTACTATAAATTTCACACAGAGATGCTGTGTGGTGCAAAGAATCTAAAATGATGTTTTCTAAAAGGTTAGAAAGTCAGTTGAAACACAGCTGAACACAAATAAAACTATTTATGCAAGGGAAGGAGGACCAATCCCCTCTCTAGCTTTGTCTAAACTTCAAAGCCAGGCTGCCCTAGTCCATTGGATGACGAGGATCCACTGAGGGGTAATGACTGGAGAGGTGACAGAAAGCATTCTTTGGTTCCCCAAACCTTCTCCCATCTAATGTGTGGAAGTGACGCATCTGCCATCACAGACAGGTTTAAGTTGCCTGTGCCACTTAGAATAGTGAAAATGCTGGCTTCCATATATTTGAAGATATAAATTACTGGTGTGAGACCCAGGCGCTGAGGCTGAGGCTGTGTTTATATGTGTGAAAGTCATGGAGGAATAGAGAGGGATTCATAATAGGGCAAGAAAGTAGTGAACTGGATCTGAGATCGTAAAGCCTCTCTTCTCGGTGGTGGAGGCTTCACGTAGTGTAGTTAGCTCTTCCTTGTACCGCAGAGGAGGCACTGCAAAGACAAAGAAAAGGGAACGGATTCAAAACAAACTCGTAGATCCCGTTCTTACGTCCTCGTGACAGCAGATGTATATTGTTCTGCTTTATAACCAGGCTCTGACATCAATTTAAAGGGGAAAATTTGAAATTTTAAAAGTAACAGAAAGCATATTTTAGATTTATACAACTTTCTTCCTATTGCACTTTTCAATAATATGATATGCAGTTTAAGCTAATGTAACAGCTATAAGACAAAAGCAAAATTTATCAGAGACAAGTTTTATATGGTTTTCTATGTATTTTGCTTCCTCGTGTAGTTGTTTCAACCACTTTACTTGCTGTTTTCACTACTGCTATGAAAGTGTGATTTCTATGGAAGTACCATTTGTTTTATTTAGACAACAGGATCTTGCATCATACATGGAAAATTTCAAAGGAGGTGATACCGACGCTGGTTCTTCAAGCTTCCACAAAGCAATAGCACATGACACAACCTCTCAGATTTCAGAGACAGGATGCACGGGGGGTGGGGGATAGTGCTAGTCCACTATGAACAAATCAGTTCCGACTCACAGTGACCCTAAGTAGGGTTTCTGAGGTGGTCAATCTTTACAGGAGCAGATAGCCTCATCTTTCCCTCTGGAGCAATTGTCGGGTTTGAACCATGGGCCTTGCAGTTAGCAGTCCAATGCTCATCTAACAGTGACACAAGAGTTCCTTTGTTTGTGGTGGTGTTCACTCACTGGCATCCAGTCAACTCCAATGGATAATGCCTTTATAGGACAAGATAGCACTGCCCCTATGAATTTCCAAAACTCTTAAATGGAGAAGACAAATTCTGTCTTTCTTCTGAGGAGCTTCTGGTGGTTTTGAACTGCTGACCTTACACATTGCAGCCCACCCCAATGCCACCAGGCTCCTTGGTGGTGGTGTTAGTTACCATCAAATTAGTTCTTATTTCTTTCCGTTTCTGATTGCCCTGAGCATTTCATGATATTCCTTGGTTTGTAGATGGATCCTTATGTGTTTCTCCCACTTGGGCGTGTGATTCTGTTCCTGTCTCTGTCCCTATCTTCTGTAAAATGCCACTCAGAAGGGATTACTACTTATGCTGCTACCATTTGGCTTAAGTAATACATATACTCCTCACCTAAGAGATTCTCTCATTCTTTGACATTTTAAATTGCCCAAAAGTCTGTGGCACCTTGAATGATCCAGACCCAACATAGGACCACAGCCAGGCCTGGGATGGCTTCCAAGGACCCTGGATGATAAACCAGGGGCCCCAGACATGACTATGCTATTATGCGACAGTGCTTACCAGCCATGGGAGACCATCTCCTGTTCCTCCACAGGAGGCCTGAGGCATGCAAAGATAACTGTGTGGGTACAGATGGGTATGAGGAGGCTGAGCTGGGCCTGAAAGGCAACAGGGAGATATGGAAGGAGAAGTAGGCACCGTGGAGGAAGAAGGTAGAGTCCCTGCCATGGCAGATAGCAGGAAGCAGTAGACAACAGGCAAAGCCAGAGCACCGGCAGGACCACTTCCAAGCCCTGTGGACTATATAGTGGGGTGGAGGATTGTGGTAAGAAAAGGGAGTTCCCTGTACCAAGGTCACCCAGTGGGCAGTGAACTACTGAGGGTGCATGTGGGACACAGACACCAACGATAGGGAGTGCCCCCCAATCCTTGCATAACATTGGTTTCACGTAACAACCTGGTCTTTGGAACCTAACTATATTACTAAGTGAGGAGTGGGCATAATATTTTAAGAGAAAGAACCTACACCATCCAACAGGGTCACATTTAAAGGTATGGGGGTTCAGGGAAGATTTCCTCATATCATTTTTGTGGGGGACACAAATCTGTCAGAAGTGGTGAAATGCAATCTTACCATGTTATAGAAGTAAAGGTACATTATAGTTTCGGGGAAATGGTCGAAGGATGACCGTACTCTTAGGGTAGGCCAACAAAGGGCAGGGAACCAGGATATGTGTTAGACTAGACTCAGAGACCCAACAGAAACTGACCAGAGATATCAAAATCGGCGTGGATGTGGGGCTAGGTGTGGCTTTTTGCTTCATAGGAAAGATGATTCAAACTCTTCCATTATGGAGACATGACTAATTTTAATAAGACACAGACACTTATCTAAAAAAAGTTGCTGCCTCTGATTTTTACTGACAGTGGAAACTAAAAATTTAGTATTAACTTGGAGTTGTAAATGGACCATGAGAGTTGAGAATACAACTGTAAGTGACTTTGTGTGTTGTTGACTAGGAAAATTAATAACATCTTTTTATTTTAAAGTTTATTAATCATTAAAAGAGTAACCCAATTTGCAGAAGCTCACCAGAAACTGTTCTACAGCAATATAAATTTGTCTTATTCTCCTAGAAAAGGATAATTGTCATTGCCTCCTAATTTAAATATCAAAAAAATCTCATCACTTTCACTTGATAGGGGATCCAATTTTTGGCAGCATGCCAGATATAACCTCATTACAGGTGTTAAGGGAGAAAATAGGGTTCAAATAATTGTAATTGAATAAGCCAATGGTTGATCTATATTTTCCGCCAATTTTCGTTTCTTTAGAACAGTTTTATTGCACTTCATCCACATATCACACAATTCATAATTCAACCATCAAGAAGAGTTGTAAAATCTCATTCATATATTTTTATTCAATTTTGGCAAAAATATCGACAACAAATCATTAACCAATCCAACAACTTCTGTGCGTATACTTCAATGCCACTGATTATACTGCGTTATCCCTGTCCACATTGTTCCACCACTATTGCCCTGCACTCAATGCCCCTTAGCACACACTCTTCCTCCTTCATCCATGGAAACCAGAGGTTTCCCTTACCCAGGACCCATGGTCGCTCAGTGGTTTTTCATAGTGCTTAGGTCCTCATGGTCAGCAGTTGAAACCACCAGCAGCTCTGTGGAAGGAAGACTTGCCGCTCTACTCCTGTAAACAGTTACAGTCGCAGAAACCCACAGTGGGTGTATAGGAGTCGCCACTGACTCAATGGCAGGGAGTTTGGGCTTTGGGTTTTTTCTTTATAAACCTCATTGGACTCTATGGTTTTAGCCCTTTGCTTTTTCTGGAATCAAATTAGTCTCCCTATATGCATATAGAATAATTCCCAAAATAAACGTTAAATTAAAATTTCAGTGAATTTTGGTTATTTTTAACAGTATGAGTCAGTATTAACTATGTGAGTAATCTGAAAGCATGCAATGAAAGTGAATATGCTTGCCATAACTAAGATGGCGGATACAGGCCTGAACCACATTCATTTTATCCTAGGTCAACTGCTTCTGCTTTTTTAATATGTGATCATGACCAGTCTTGACCAAAAATTATTGCAGGCACCAATGATGGAACACAAGAAACCATGGTTTAATACTTTCTCCAAAGAAATTGCAACAATTGACTTGCCTCTTACACTAATCGTGACCATGCCGGTCAGAGGAGCGCTGCTCCTTGGGGTTCCAAGACTGCAGTTTTAGGCAAGTAGAAAGCCGGGTCCTTCTCCTCCCGGACTCCCACCCCAGCCCACCACCAGCACCCCAAACGCCAAGCTCTGGTGCCTTCAAACTGCTGCCCTTGGCTGTTAGTAGCCAGTGTGCAACCACTGTGCCAGTAGAAATGCTGGATAAATAAGTTTTACAGTGCGCGTTGTATGTCAGCAAATCAAGTGTACTTTCTTCCTCATTTCACAGCTGATACGAAGTTCTAATGAAAGATTTCCACTCTACTCCTCTGCTGAACACCATGTTGAACTTTCCTTTTGGCTCTTGATGCTTTGCAAATCTTTAAATCTGAATAAAACTTACTTTACAGAAATTCTACTCCCTTTGTCAATGTGACGAATTACTAGTTGCTCTTAGTTTTCCCATGCATTGCTTTCTGCATTGAACCACTGACCAGGACTGCAAGTTTGGATTTGGGGATCATGAAAAAGTACATCTTTGTTGTGAAGAGTACGTTATTGCACTCACAGAAACAGACTGAGTAATCATCTAACTGCGTGTCCCAGGGTGTGTCATGCCTCACAACAGCCGCTCAGGCCCGTTCCTGTGCCAACCTCTGAACATCAGTGAGGATATGTTCATATTTAGTTATCGACATAAAAGTATGCGCTATTTCATATTGGTCTGATCACAAAACAAGCCACTGTCCTAATCAATCTATTGGAATAGAATTGAACAGAAGAAAAATGGATGGTAGCCGTATCCTCTATGATGAACCTGATAGAAAACTATCCCCCATCATGACCCCATGCTCTAGGCTCTTTACAGATCTACCTTTCCTCCTCACAATATCTCTAAATGTTTCCAATCCTTATTTTTATTTCTTTGGAATCCCCTAAGGTCCACAATGATATTATTGAATTTAGCAGAATTCAGAGTTGACGGGATGTGTGGTTGAGGATAAGAGGTGACCTTACTTATTAATCTATCTCAGGTCCCAGGTACTTCAAAGAGGAGAACTTAAATCCATTTCTTTTTACCATTGATGGTTCCAAGCTTAAATTAAAATATTTGAAAAGATTGTGCTATTTCAATCCATTCCATGGAGTAAATATGGGAGGTACTGAACTCTGTGCTGAGGCTTCAAACCTAGGGTGTTCTGAAATAGCTCTACTGTGATTAGAACTGTATTCATTTGTGGCTATACTACTTATCTTCCTGAAATTTAGTCATTAAGGTTTGAATTGGCTATTCTTCCAAATCTCCCTTTTTCTCTGACATTGTAATCAAATTCTTTGATAAAATATAATGAATAGTAAGAGAGTAAAATAGTAGAATATATTGCAGGTTATCATTTTTATTCAAACCAATCTTTTCTTGTTGATTTTACTCTGTTCTGCAATTTTTAATGTTTTCTTAAATAAGCACTCACTTTCTGGATATTTGAAAAAATGAGAAGAAGCATGAACTTTACTTGGGATTTTATAAAAAAATAAATCTCTTACTCAGAGAAAATTAAGAGGAGAAAACATATTTGACTTGAGCCTAAGATAACTTTATTTCTAGAACTGTTCATAACAAGCAGTTTAGAGGCATATTTTTTTAAATAAATAACATTGTCCCTAAGTATGCAATGAAATTGAGCGGAATAAACAATTCTAATGAAGTCTTAAGCTCAACGTTAAACAAAATCACATGGATTCAAATGAGAGGCCTTGTTAGCCTATTTCAGTGTCTTACCTAAAGCAGCCATCATTTTAGAGTAGTTTTCTTTTGAATATGAATTGGAATGTATCATTTTTCTCTGCAAAGATGAATGTTAATCACTATCTTGCTTGGTTCCTTATTTATTTAATAAGAGAGAAAATTAATATAATCCTATCAAAGAAAAGGAAAACTGGAAAGGCCTCTTATCTGGACATATACTTATATACATCCTTATAGATAAAGACATACTTATAGAGACCATCTCAGCCCAGGTGTTTTATAGAACTGGTATCAACTAAAAGGTAGTCATCCCACTTTATTTTAAATGATGTAACTTGAAATTTAAAGTTTGGATAGGAAAAGGGTGAGTTTGGTTCCTATATTGTTGTTGTTGTGGTTGTTAGTTGCCATCGAGTTGGTTTTTACCCACAGCAACTCTTTGGACAACAGAACAAATCCCTGTTGGTCCAGAGCCATCTGCACAAATGTTCCTACTCAAGCCTATTGTTGCAGCCATGTCATCAGTGCATCTCCTTGTGGGCCTCTCCCTCCTTCGACTTTACCAAACATACTGTCCTTCTCCAGGGACTGGTGTCCTCTGACAACATGTTCAAAGTTTGTGAGACGAAGTCTTAGCAATAACTCCCATTGCATTCCGGCCTTACTTCTTCCAAGACAAATAATAAGTATTAAAACCCCACTCACTATGATTCCTACACAGGCCGTGGCTCACATCGGAACACATCTCCCCGTTCATCATCGCCTATCCAAATCCAATTACAAACTATTCCACCCGTCCTGTAGCCAATTTATTGTCAAGTATCATTTAAATCAATTAGCCTCTCTCTACTCGCTACAATTACTTTATTCCAAGGCACATCTTTCACCAGGCTTACCCTCCATAAGTATTCCTGACTTTATGTCTGAGCATTAATTTTATCTAAACTGTGATTATTCTCCTTTCTCCAAGTCTACCCTGAGTCTTTTTCCTCAAATTTGGTAGATGATGCTCACAGTCTTACCTCCCTGTGCTTGCAATGGCCTTCTTTGCCTTGCTTCTATTAAATCATGGCAGTTTATTAACGAAGCCTCCTCTATTCGTTTCCATCTATCCTGAAGGGCATGTAATCTGTGAAACGATCATATTTTAATATTTCTTAGACCCTAGCTGAATTTCTCTTCTATATAATTACAACTCAGTACTGATTTGTCTGAACATGATTGATATTTTCACAAATTGCAGTATCTTTCAAATTACTTGAAGACATTTGTCTAGAAAGCTAATTTGGGGCCCTATTTCAGTCTAATAAAACCAGAAACCTGGAAGAGCACTGGAGAACAAACTTTTCCATGATTCTGATATATCTTGCCTGTGGATATATAGTATCTAGTAGTTATATAGTCATTGTTTCATGCAAACAATATTAATCTTCTTTGAAAATCAGAACATATTATATGTATCTGGCTTTTATGGTAGGTTCTTGTTTTCTTAACATTTTTATTTCTAAATAGTGTAAAAGTCCTTTTTTATAAGCTATAAATTCTAATTCCAGCTACTCATTATTTAATAAAGATAAAAAGAAAAAAAACACAATTCTTATTTTAGTTAGTGTCCTATTGCCATGTTATATGAACAGTGTATTTTTTCACCTGTCAGTTTAATATATATTTACTACTTGTATTACTTTGTAATTTTTATAAATTGTTATATTTATAATCAAGAATAGTTTTACTACTCAACATTGTCAGTAGGACGTTAATGACCATCTCAAATTAAAAACATGTTTTGATATGCTTTTTCATTTTGGAAGGGCTATTTTTTTCAGCACTAATCATCACATCTCCTCTTAAATTTTATAAATATCTTATCAGACAAATCATCTATCATTAGACTGCCAAAATACTCATATTATTTTATTTCACTTATACAATAGTACATAAAGCCCAAATTGTATTCTTAGATATAAAATAGCTTCTTAAATGTAAAAATTTGCTTGGTGGATAAAGATCCTCAGTTTTCTCTCTTTCCTTTGAAAGTATTGTGTACATTAATTTGCCACTGATATAATTTGACCCAAAGCTCTTAACTGAAAAACATGAATAATAAAATATGAGAAAAAGAAAACTCATACCGAAATTCATTTTTTAAGTAGAAAAAGAATGTATGTATCTAATTAGATGAAACTCAAGTGTAGTGGATCTATAATAAATAATGTTTGCATCAGAAATCATTTCTTTGAATAAATATGTAATAGTTGGTATTGCTTTGAAGCCTATTGTGTATCAGGCGCTCTACATAACAGTTTAATACCTGCTGGACTACTAACCATATCCGGCCAGCAGTTTGAAACCACAGCCATCCGTGGAATACAGATGAATCTTTAGTCTTTTAAGACCCACTATAGTAGTTCTACTCTGTCGTCTAGCATCACTCTGAGTTGGATTTGATTTGATGGCCGTGAGTTCTTGACCATGACTGGAGTGATGTTTGCTGTGACTTCCCCAGGCACACGACACTCAAGGATTCCTCCAGCCA
This sequence comes from Tenrec ecaudatus, assembly GCF_050624435.1. Lineage (NCBI taxonomy): Eukaryota > Metazoa > Chordata > Mammalia > Afrosoricida > Tenrecidae > Tenrec > Tenrec ecaudatus. The sequence continues at coordinate 97,449,005 of NC_134536.1, forward strand.
GGACACAGGTGCATCTATCGCTGTTCAACCCCAAATCCTTTTATACTATTTGGACTACTGGTGAAAGGACTTTTCATTTCCACTGGGCTCTTATGGGACAAACTGTACATTGGTTTAATCTTTTAGCCATTTCTTCTTTTAAATAGTAGGGCATTGTATACAAATGTACCAAAGTTTACTGAAGCTTTAAAACTCCATGTGTCTGCTTTCCTATAAAGTAAAAACATATTACTATTGAGGTGTGCCTTTAACTTCCTTTAGCTTTCTAACACCTACAACTTTTGCTCTCAGTTTCTGAGAATCACTTACGCAGTCATTGAGTTTACTAATAAAAAATGGAAATTCTTATTAGCATAGCATTAACATATGGCATGGTTATTGTGCACATTTAGAACATTCAAGAAGGTCTGATTCTTAAATGAACAGAGCTGCATCCATACATTGAACCATTTCAAATGTATTATATCAATTCCCGGGTCCTTATTTGTTACTAAAGCCTTCAGTGCAGCTTGGACGTCTTCCTTCACTACCATCAACCCTTAATCATACGCCTCATACTCTTCAAGTGGGTGAATATCAAAGAATTAATATTAGTACAGTGACTGTAGAGTCCCTTTTTCTTCTTCTGATGTTTTCTGCATCGTTCAATGGTTGCAAAGAGAATCCTTCAATATTTCAACTGGAGTCTGAAGTTTTTCTTTAGTTTTTCAGCTTGAGGTATGCTGCGCATTTTCTTCCTTTTAATTTTCTTTTTGGGTCCAGATCTCTGCACATTTCTTTATAATTTTTGCCTGCTCAAGGCTCCTTTTGAGATGCTCCACTCAGCTCTTTTATTTCAGTATTTCTTCCATTTAGCCACACGATAATCAAGCGCAAGTTTCAGAGTCCTTTCTAACATTCACTGTGGTTTTGCTTTCTTATCTTTTATGTGACAAGTATCTTTTGCTTTCTTTATGCATGATTCTCTTGATTACATTCCACAACTCATCTGGTTTTATTTCATTACTGTTGGATACATTTAATCTATTCTTTTTAAAATTTTAAAATAATTTTATTTGGGCTCTTGCAGTTCGTATGACAATCCATACATATATCCATGTGTCAAGCACTGTTTACATGTTACCATAATAATTTTCTATACAGTTTCTATCTACTTGAGTCCTTGATATCAGCTCAGTGTACCCTTAATAATTTATAAATTATTTTTTTATGTCTTACACCAACCACTGTCTCCCTTCACCTAATTTTTCTGTGGTTTAGTCCCATGAGAAGGGGTTATATGTCAATCATTATGATTGGTTTCCCATTTATCTCCATCCACCCCCCACCCCAACTTTCCCCTTTCCCTCCTGGCATTGCTATTCTCATTATTGGTCCTGACGGATGTAGTTGTCCTGGATTCCCTGTGTTGCAGGCTATTAACTGTACCAGTGTACATGTTATGGTCTAGCCATATTTTTAAGGTAGAATTGGGGTCATGATAGTGGGGGGAGAACACCTTAAAAATCTAAGGTAAAGTTATATGCTTCATTGGTGTTGTACTGCTCTTAAGAAGGTCTCTAAACTCAGGCAGGACATAATCAATGTGTATTCTGGCTCTGGTGGACTTGTTTTAATTTTATGCAGCTTTAACCTGAGCTTACAAACCAATAATTGATGGTCTGTTCCACAGTTGGCCTCTTGACCTTGTTTTAGCTGATGATATTGAATTTCTCCATTATCTCTTCCCAAAGGTATATCAGGTTGATTTCTTTGTATCTAAGTGGTAAGGGTCACATGTGTATTTGCCATTAGTGTTGTGGGAGGGAAACGTACTTACAATTAAGAAGTCATTATTAGTAATATTAGCACTTAATATACCTAAGCTGATGATAGCTACTATGAATCTCAATTAAGTCCACCTAACGCATTGTTATATTCCATGAATATAATAAAAGAGTTCATGGCATAAAAGTACATTTTCTTAAAATATTTTATTTATTTATTGACTCATTAAATACTTGTTTGCTGAGTATTAACTCTGAGCCAGGAAAAAAATGTTTACTTGTATTTTACTGACTAGGCACAGCCACTTCACTGTGTGGATCATATTAAGCACCAGACAGCATTGAGCAGAATGGGAATTCAAGGTCATTTTATTGTCCTCCTGCAGAACCTGTCTATAGAACAAGAAGTGTTCATTTGAACAAATAAAACAGTACTGCATAGTTTAAAGTCAGGAAAGGTGTGCTTCAGATTTGTATCTTCTCACCATACTTTTTCAAGATGTATCCTGACCAAACAATCCATATATTGGTATCTTCACCAATACATGAAGAGGAATGCATCAGGATTGGAGGAATGCTTTTTAACAACCTGGTATATGAAGATGAGGGTATCTTAAGACACTTCACAATGGAGATCAAGAATTGCAGCTTTCAAAATGAATGGCAGCGCAATGTAAAGAAAACCCAAATCCTCACAACGGGACCGATAGGTAACATCAAGATGAATGCAGAAAAGATTGACGTTGTCAAGGATTTCATCTTGTTTGGATCTGTGATCAATGCTCCATAGAAGCAACAGTTATGAGATCAAAGGACTTATTACATTGGGTAAATCTGCCACACAAGATCTCTTTAAAGTGCTGAATAGAAATGATATAACTTTGAAGAGAAAAATGACCAAGCCACGGCATTTTTAAATCACTTCATATGTATTTGAAAGATGGAAATTGAATAATGGAGATTGAAGAAGAATGGATGCATTTGGATTCTGATGCTGACAAAATATGGAAAGTGCCATGGACTGACCAAATAACAAACAAATCTGTCTTGGAAGAAGTACAGACAGAATGCTGTATAGGCAAACATGGAAAGAGTTCATCTCACATACTTTGGACACGTTATTAGGAAAGACAAGACCCTGGAAAAGGACATCAGGCTTGGTAAAGTAGAAGAGCAGCAAAAAGCGAGATCTTCAAAGAGATGGACTGACACAGAGGCTACAATGGGCTCAATGATAACGACGTGAGGCTAGCGAAGCATCCGGCAGTGTCTCCTCTGTTTGCACAGCATCACTACGAGTGGGAAATGACTGGACAGCACCCAACAACTGCACTCAGAGCCAAATATCTAGGCTCAATCTATGTTACGTTTTGGTAATCCTGGGGTTTAATTTAGAAATCAACAGTTGAGTGTCCCGATTTTTGACAGAGAATTTTTAGATAAAGTGTCATTGAGATGAAAGCATGTCCCTTCTAATTAGACATGATTGCTATTTTCATTGTATGGTCCTTTGATATGAAGAAACACTATAAACTTAAATAATCCACACAGTTTAGAATAACCTAGGCCATATCTCTGAGGGGAGGAAAAACGTGGGTTAGCAAAGATTTTAAACGTATGTCTTTAATTGTGCCAATCATTTTAAGAATGAAGCAGATGTTCACAGTGATTTTTTTTTGGTTGCAAATATGAGATAAAGAAAGAAAACCAGTTTATGTAGACTTTCTGTAAACTGAAGCTTTTGTTTTTGAAAATTTGGATTAATTGGGTAGTAAGGAAGAAAAGTATAACTTCATAATTTCATTTAAGTTTGTAAAAAATAATAATAATAACTTTAAAAAATCAAACTCATTGACATTAAGTCTACTCCAACCCACAAAATCCCCACAAAATAGAACAGAAATATCCTTTGGGCATCTGAGAAAGTAATTCTTTGTGGACCCTTCAGCCTTCTCTTTCTCCTACTGAGAAGATGGTGGGTCTGGACTGTTGATTCCATGGTGAACAACATTGCACACACACACCACCAGGGTTCCTCAATAATAACTTACCGATAAACGGTTATTAACACTATGGTATTACTTGAGATTCAATAAATGAAAAGTATCTTTTCTCACAATTGCACATGTATATTTTTGCATTTAATTTTGTAACAGGAAAGGTTTCTGGCCCCTCAAAAGCTAACCCATGTACCTATCTTAAGAAGCATTGACCAGAGAGAGGAAGACTAGATTACCAAGACTTGACTATAGTAAGGAAGCTGATTGTGTTTATCCCACTCAACAAGCAAATACAGCTCCAGGCACACTAAAATAAGTTTTACACATTTTACAGTTAATTTTATACCACTAATCCACAGCACATTTTGCATCACAGACATAATATTAGACTAGGAAAGAAATCAATGTAATACTTTCTACACAAATACCAGTGAGTCTTCTTTTGCAATATTTTCACTGTATATTGAGAAATATAACCATTAATGCTATCAAAATATAACATAAGGTGAAGAATAGGGAAGTTTTGTTTCCTTTTAAATCATTCCAGGAGTTTGTAATGTTCAAATTACAGAAATAGCATTTTCTGAACTCTAGCTCTGGATATCTAGTTTAGAGTGACTGCCTAGAACTGAAAAGTTCCGAGTTGACCTACCAAGAAAAGTAAACACCAGTCAACTAGCCAAAGGAAAACACATACATTATCATAAAATGTAAATCCACAAAAGAGAAAATAAACACAAAGGAAATGCACTGTATAGTTGTTAGGTAAATCAAACTATTCAAATTAATTTTAGACAAGGGTTTTCCATATGAAGATATATTATCCTAAATGTTGATTGATTCTGTCACCAATATCCAGGTTATACTCCAAGATACATGCTGTCTTTAAATTTAATAAGAATTACTTCTATGTCAACATTTAAAGCGATGATAAAATTATTCAATTCAGCAGCATATTGAGTCCCCACCAGAGATTTATATCCTCCAGGCTAACAGTGATCTAATCAGTAGGAGCCTTCAGGTGTAAGCAGTTCCACTAATTAAGGACTCACTGAATTTATTATCAGCTACTACACAGGTTTTCCACAGGATACGCTTTCTTTAAAACGTCAAAATGCTAGTGACTTCTACGTTTGCCGTGCTTACCATGTTCTCTTGTGCTCCATGTAATTTACCATATCACAAAAATCAATATGTTCCATGCATGTGCCTTTCTAATACACACCCCCTGCCCTTAGCGTTATCCACTTTTTAAACCCTCACGTGCATTACTTTCCACGGATTTTCAGCACTATTCTAAGCTTCCTGAGCTGAATCTTCACTTCTGGATAATTCAAGTAGCATTGCCTCATTTCCAAATTTCTTGTATTGACATATTCTGGAACTATAATGTTTATTTTATTTAATGATTTTCTCTCCATAGCTGCCTGGAAAGTTGAAGTGCTTGCTGCTTCTTGGCGTATTAATGTTCCCATCACATATTCCTTTGGGAAAATGCCTTTAATACTCATGTGTCACATAACACACTCTAATACAGCATAAGACTTTTTAGAGAGACTCCTGTGACTGGTAGTGATTATTTACCCGATGGAATAAAATAAAAGTGATTATTTACCCGATGGAATAAAATAAAAGGAATACAAGACATGCTCACGCAGCACGTGCTCTTTTTCTGGTCAGATTCTGAAATGAATATTAATGTAGATTTCTCAGAAACATGTCTTGGTAAATTCTATAACTCTTCTTACACAGTCTAGCCCCAAAGCATTGACTCTCATCTTTAAAGGATTCTCTTAGGAGGATAATGGTTTAAATGTTTTCACTTATAATAAACAGAGTTATCTAACTCAGTTATTCAGTTCATAACGATCGAAGCAATGCCTTTCTTAACGACTTTTGTATTTTCAATCTGGGACCAGGGAAAAACATTAATTAAAGCATATATTCCCTATATTACATATCTCTCTTCGGCAAAGACAACACAGACACACCAATACCAACAGGTCAACTCATAAACTGCAACTTATTTCATTTTATTTAGAAAAATATTTGAGTCCATGCTGTCAGGTTTTTACCATTTACAAAAATTATTCCATTTTTTTATAGAAAAAAGTTTGTTGCTTAAACAGGAGAATTATGTAATGCCCACATTCTTAGTCTGTCATAGTCAGATTAATTAATTATGAAATTTTACAGCTGTCTATGAAAAATATACTACCAAAAAAGTCACTTACAAAAAAAAAAAAAGAAAGTCACTTGGAATTTAATTCTACAAGAACGTTTTTCATTAAACAACTTCTGGTATTGCTGAAAATTACTGTAAGAATAAAGTACTGCAGTAAAGTTACACATATTTAAAATATTCATAGTTGTATAGAGTGAGCATAAGGAGGTATTGACTCAAAGGCAATTTGAGTTTTGATTCTAAGTACTTTAAATACATTAGCCTCTTTACTAGTCACAATAATAGAAAAAACTGAGTCACGGAAGGTTTAAATAACTTGCTCAAGATCATAAATCCATTTGTTATGGCCACAGGGATTAATAACCTTACCATACAGCCTAAGTGTATCTTGATAAGAAAATATATAAAATGAAAATTATGGGAATGATTGATACTGCATAAATAGTAAATCTTTTCTTACATATTTTACTTCAATAAATTGAGATAAAAGCAAAATTGGCAAGATGTGGGGATCCTAACCAAATGAGTTTCATTAAGTGTAAAATAGAGGAGAGGAAAACTGACTTTTGAAGATAGAAAAAAAGTTGCAAATCTTTGTAAGGGAAACAATAGACTGTATTTAATACCAATCGTGAAGCTACTGACCTTAGTTATAAGTGAGAAAGAATGGCCAAGATCAGCAGATATGTGAGGGAAGTCTTGACCAAAGGGAAAAGGGAAGTGAGAGAAGAAATAAATGCACAAAGTACCAAGAGAGTGTGGGAATGCAGTAATGCAGTAAAGGTAATTACATCAAAACAGCAGAAGAGATGGCTCTCCAAAAAGAATATTCAAAAGAAAAACCTATTCAAAAATATATAATTCTTTTAAAATCGGTTTTTTAAATATGTGTGTGTGTGTGAGAGAGAGAGAAAGTCTGGGATTTATAAGGGACACAACCCTGAAAATGGAATCAAAAATAAACACAAGGAAAGAGATTCATACAGATTTAAAGTGTCCAACAAATGGGAATCCCACAGAGAGAACACTGAAACGGGAAGAAAAGAAACTGCTGAGTAAGAGAACATTTTCCAAGAGTGAAGAGCCACTAATATGACACATTCAAAAGGGTCACCACATATCTAGATGTAGGAAGCATCCTGCAGATCAAGGTGTTTACTAATGGGTGACTATTTAGTCCCCTGCGTCTCTGTGTCTCTGCAGACAAAAGCATTGCAAAATGACTGTTATTTGTGACTTTGCCGCTAAAAGCATTGAGAGATAACTCAGTTATTTAAGATGTCTTTGAGGCTCTCTTGAATCTTGCATATTCATATGATTAGCTTTGAACCTACAGTGGCTTTTATTATTCTATAGTTAAGAAACTGTGACTAGTTAAGTAACATTTGCATAGATAAGAATTTAGGAATGTTTAAGTTCTTTGATGTTTGTTTTGTAACCATTTCCCTTGTGTAAGAAGAGTATAAAACCCAAGCTTCAAATATACAGGAGACTTCAGTCCATCAGATTGGAGTCTTCCCGATCCCATACTTTGTATATATCTCTTTATTTTCCTTTCATCCGCACGCCTCATTTCGAACCCAGCTTGACGCGGGATAGCTGGTCTAATCCCCCCCATCTAGATGATTGGAAACAAAACTACCGCTAAATTGATCTAAAAGAGACCAATATTGAAGCATGTTATTATGAATCTTCAAAATAAAAAGACGAAAAGAACTCTAAGATCTTCCAAAGAGAAAAAACTCAAGATCACATAGAAAAGATAAAAGCTTCCAATTACATGAGTTTTCAAAAGGAACGCAAGCATCTAGGAGACACGGAAGCAGTGCTTTCATATGTATGAGTACAAATGGGATCTAACTGAGCTTCTGTCCCCTATGTATTTGTATACTGCCAATGATGGGGAAGACAATGCTGCTGATAAATGCTCAAAGACCACTCCCTTCTGTTCCAAGTCCCAGTGCAAAGGCCTTGGGCTCTAGCACCCTCCACGGGTCAGCAAATGTAGCTACTTCATTGACTTCTAAAAACATCCCGAAACTAGTATGCCTCCTGTCCCAAAGCTCCCCTTGCTCTGTGGGTTGGAGGTTCACTGCTCTTTCTCGTGGCTGTGGTGCTGCTGCCCCCACCTTTGCCACCCCACTAGTGCACCAGCTCTGCCCCTGAACCAAAGAGGTTCAATGCACAAAGATCTTTGGGGCCAAGAGAATCCTTCACTCCTGGATCTTCTTTCTGGTTGTGGCAAAATCTCCCATTCTTGCTCTGAGATGGCTGGTCTTCATTCCGCTGTCGTGGGCGTAGCTTCCACGGACTCTGTTTCAGCTCATGGTGACCCGGGAACAGCAGAACGACACACTGCAGGCCTTCCCCATACCCATTTCTCTGCCTGAGCCAATGGCTTCAACCACTGTGTCAATCCTTCTGCATGTTAGCCAGCAGAGTATCCTCCTGGAACTGATCTCTGTGCCAATATGGACAAAGTATGACAAGGGAAGTCCTGACATCCTTGCTTCTACGAAGCACTGTGCCTTTGCTTCTTCTAGCACAGATTGGTTTGTCCTTTTAACAGTTCATCGTAATTGTTATATTCTTCTCCAGCACCACAATTCAAGTGCACCAATTCCTCTTCAGTCTTCCTTAATCAATGTCAAGTTATCAGATGAATATGAGGCAATGGGAACTACCAGGACTTGGGTCAGGCCCACCATATAAAGTAAAATCCTTGCTTCACAATACTCTAAAGAAGCATTGTGCCGCAGGTTTACCTAAAGAAACGTGTCCTTTGATCTCTTGACCGTTGCTTCCATGAGCATTGACATGGGTCCAAGCAGGACAAAACCCTTGGCAATTCAACCTTTTCTCCATTTGTCATGAAGTTACCTATGGGCACAGTTGTGGGAATGTTGGTCTTCTTTAAGGAGTTGTAATCCACACTGAAGGCTGCAGTCCTGGATCTTCAGCAAGTACTTCAAATTCTCTGCCCTTTCAGCAAGCAAGGTCATGCCATTTTCAGAGCACAGGCTGTTAATAAGCCTTCCTCCAATGCCGGTGCCACATTCTTCCTTACATGATCTAGTTGCTTTGGTCATTTGCTTAGCATATAGATGAAACAAGTGTGGTAAGCGAATACAACCATCACCCACGCCTCTCCTGATTTTAAATGCTGCACTATCCCCTTGTTCTGTTTGTGCAGCTGCCTCTTGATCCGTGTAGAAGAAGTTCTTCCTGAGTTCAATGAAGTCTCCTGCAATTCCTGTTCTTCTCAAGGCTATCCACTTTTTATTATGGTCCACACAGTCCGATTCCTTTCCACGGTCAATAAAATACAAGTTAACATTGTATTTCTGGTATTCCCTACTTTCAGCCAAGAGCCATCTGACATTCGGAGTGATACCCCTTGTGCCAGTTTATCTACTTAATCCAACCTGAGCAGTTCCCTGTCAGTGTACGCTGCATCTGCTTTTGGACGATCATCCGTAACATTTTACTTGCATGTGATATCACTGATATTGTTCTATAGTTAAAGCATTCTGTTGGGGCACCTTTCTGTTGAATTGGCATAGATATGGATCTTTTCAAGTAGCTGTCTTCCAAATTTCCTGGCATAGATGAGTGAGTGCTTCTGGTGCTTTATTAGATTGATGAATCATTTCACTTGGTATTCTATCAATTCCTGGAGCCTCTTTTTGGCAAATTTGCATCCAGTACAGATTAAACTTCCTCCTGCAGCACCATGATCCTTGCTCATAAGCTACCTCTCAAAATAGTACAATTCCAAAAAGTTATTTTTGGTACAATGACTTTGTGTCTTCTTCCTATCTTCCTTAGATGCTTCCTGCATTATTCAATAATTTGACCATATAATCTATAAGTATTTCAACTTGACACTCGAATATTTTCCTGAGTTCTTTCCGTTTAAAGTATACTAAGCGTATTCTTCCCTTTGAGTTTCCTAGTATCAGCCTTGACCCATTTCACTATAATATTTGGCTTTGTATCCTCAAGAGACCTTTTAATTTTTTAAAATTATTTCTTTGACACCATCATTTGTTCCATTTGCTTTAGCTACTCTATGATTAAGAGCTACTCTATGATTAATTTCAGCATTTCTTTTGATATATCTTTTGATCCTTTCTTGTCTTTTAATGACCTTTTCCTTCTTCAAGGATGATGTTATTGATGTCCACCCTAGTTCCTCAGATCTTCTGTCATTAATGGTCCAGGCAGCAAATACGTTCTTGGATGTTCACTAAATTCAGTTGGGATCGACTCAAGTTCATATTTTGGTTCTGGTGGAAGTGTTTGAGTTTTCTTCAACTTTAACTTGAACTTACATATGAGTAATGGATGATCTGTTCCACTGTAAGTCCCTGGCCTGGTTTTACGTGCTGCATTGACTTCTCCAGAGATGCGTCTCACAGATATGGTCAATTTGATTTCTATGTATTCGATCTGGGAAGCCCATTTGTACAGTCACCTCTTTTGTATTGACAAAAGGTATTTGTTATGAATAAGTCATTAGTTTTGCAAAATTCTATCATGTAGCTATAGCTTTGTTTCTATCATGAAATCCATATTTTCCAACTACCTGTTCTCTTTGTTTCTACCTTTTGCTCTCCAATCGCCAGTAGTTATCAATTCCCCTTGATTGCATATTTGATTAAATTTCTACCAAAGTCATGGGTAGAATTCATTAATTTCTTCATCACAAGATTTTGAGGTTAATGCATAACTTTGAATAAGTGTTATATTGATTGAATTTACTTGAAGACAGATAGATATAATCCTATAACAGATAACACTGTACTTCATGATTGATTTTACAATGTCCTGTTTGAATGCCTTGCCATTCTTTGACTATGTTGTTCTCAACACGTTAATGATTTTTCTGATTCAAAATGGCCAATATCCATCCATTTGACACAGAAATGCCTAGGATATTGATCTGTTATTGTTCCATTTGGCTTTGGGCAATTTTCAATTTCCCTAGATCCATACTTCACATATTCCAAGGTAAGGAGAAATGGCTGCCAAAAAAAATCACTAATGACCAGTGTTAGAAAGGATTCTCCAGAGAGACAAAACCAGAGTGCTAATAATTTTATATATATATATATATATATATATATATAGAGAGAGAGAGAGAGAGAGAGAGAGAGAGAGAGAGAGAGAGGTGTAGATATATAACATAAGAAATAAACAGTTAAATTATAAAACAGTACAAATGGCTCAGTGCAACTCACTCCCGTGAGAGAGTTGTGAGACACCGGCAGTCCCTCAAGTCTTGAGAGCCGTCAGGTAGTCAGTCCTCTGTAGAGAAATTTAGGCTATGTGGGCACAGGCAGCAAACATCAAGGCAGGTCACCAATAGTCTTTCAGGTTACCAACAGTCAGTCCCCAGCTCAAGAGATGTAAATTCCAATTGTGTGGCGAAGCAGGTCTTGAATGAACCGTAAATTATAGTGACATAGTTCACAGGTTAAGTGTCCCACAGGTAGTGTATCTTGCAAATTGAGGCACAGAACAAGCAAGGCAGCCATACACTGGTCCAATGATCAAAGAGCAAGAGACAAGAAAGGCAAGGCTCACCAAGCCATTTATCTCTCCGCCCCTCAATTAATCCCACATGTGTTTATCGGCAGGCTGGCACAATAAACTAACTACCTCATGACCAGAACTTGGAATAATCAAGGTATATGATTTAACACACTGTAATCAACTCCATGATGGGCTCTTCTGTGAGTAGCCAAGGAGTTGTGGGGAAAATAGGCTAAAGTGCTACTCCTTGATCAGGTCACAGCCTAACTGCAATTGAGAGGAAGTTTCATTGAGGGGTTGGCTTACTCTGCCGTAAGTTTGCGCTGTGGGTAAACTGGATCTGTTCTGGCTGAGCCAGATCCGCATCCGGCTCATCAGTCTGCTGTCTTTGGGGCTGTCAGCGGTTTGTCATATTGGATTCATTTCACTCCGTAGGCACACGCCTGGCTTGCTGACCTGGGAGTCATCTGGCTCTGCCTCTACCAGCTTGTAGTTTTCCTGCATCCTGGTTCAGGAAAAACCTCCAGCTCAATTTCTGACTCACGGACTTGAGGCAAACTGGATTCAACCACTTCTATAACTGTGGCAGCCACATTCTTGATCTAAAAATCTTTCTATATATCACTAGTTTTGCTTAGCTAGAAAACCCAGGCTAGTTAGTGGATAAGCACCAACCCTAACCAAGGGAAGGTTAATAGAGGGATGTCATTATTCCAGATCAAATAAATCTGTCTTGAAAGAATACATCTGGAATATTCCTTAAAAGCAAGGAAGCTGTTCCTTGGACATGTTATTAGGAGAAACTAGCCCCTGAATAAAGACCACCATATTTTTGGAGAGTAAGTGAACATGAGAAAGACCCTTGATAAGATGGACAGACAGAGCAGATACGACAAACTGAAACATACAACAATTATGGATTGGTGAAGGAAGGACAGCATAGCCTTTTTTTTTTTCTGGTGAAACCAACTAGATAAGCTCAATCAATAGCAACAAGGATTCTTTATGATTCTTTCCTATACAAAGATAAACTCATTAGCTAAATGCTGTTGCAATGGTTTATATCTGTTTATTAATCAAAATGCACGCGAACGTAAGCCCTTCACTGTTCGTATTTGCAGTGTATTTAGACTCCCTGGACTTTCCCTAGGGTGACTGTATGGCCCATACAAAGGTCACCAAAGCAGGTTGGAGTCACAGTGAATGTTCGCAAGACCCCTCCATACTCTTTCTTTGATGGCTCTTTCACCTTCTTAGGTCTAGTAACCAAGTTTCCTTCCTCTCTCCCTCTTCCACCTCAGTCACTGTCCTACTTGGCTGTACTCTTATTTAGGAGGTGTGATTTAATTTTTAGTTTAAATAGTCTTCATTTTCGAAGTAATTTGATTTCTTTGAGAATCAGCCAACACCTATTCCCATATCCTAACGGCGTTTACATTCTCTCTTAGGAAATTCACTGTCCCATATTTTGTGTTTAATGGTAAGAACCCCTTTTAAAGAACACACCTCCTAAGGCCCAAGTTAGGTCAGTAGCGTGTATTTCATGGAGCTTTGAATCGTGAACAGAGACTTCCAAGAACTTAAAATAACTGGCACGCATTCATTCTAACTGCTCCTCCAGGCAAGAAGCAGTTGAGCAGTGGCTTATGCATAAGCTCTTGGGCTCGTCTGCACCTGTGCTTTCCTTGCTGTGTGACCTTGAGCAATTCCGTCAATGCGGTGTGCCACCACTACCTCAGCTGTGGAGAGGAGAAAAACTGCATGCCCCATGGGGAGGGCGAGGACTACACGAGACAATCCATCAAAACGCTGCGAACAGCACCGCCCCACAGCTTACCTAATAAGCCTGCGTCTGTACAACACGTTTCTTCTGACTCTCAGCTGGTTTTCTTTCCTGGAACCAATGCACCGTCTTTGATTCATCTAACATATGTCACGGTTTCAGATGAAGACTCCCGTTGCTAGCTCATCAGACCAGAGTCTGGCTAGACAAGACTAGTCAACTTCTGTCCCCCTTGGTAATAAGCCTTAATTTCATTACTTATGGTTCCTCTCTAAACCCTGTCTTCAAATGGAATTTAGCATTTTCCTAGTTTAAGAATCAGGAAAGACATTTGCTGAGGGAATAAAATGGACATTAAAAGTGTCATTTTATATATTTTTTTCTTTAAAGTAGACCCAGTTATAACAGATGACAGGAATGAGATAACATGGAAGACCTTTGCCAGTCAGCTGAGACCATCATGAGTAATCAGTCAGTGTCTGCTCTATGACAATTCCACATGATCAATGCTAATGGGAAATCCTCAAACTAATATTAGCATAAAATACACCATTACTGTGTTTAGGTAAAAAGTCTCTAATATTCTAATTGAACTAACATAACAAATTCAATTAAAATTTGGAGATTTAAATTATTATATGAATATTTTAATTTAATAATCAGAATCCAAAAATATATTTGACTGACTCCCATTATAGTCTCCACTCATAACTCCAATATACAGTTTACATAGCATTTACACAAGTTTTGCAAGCAAAAAATATACAGAAAAAGGCTTAACCTTTTTTCCAAATGGAATATTTGACAGGGTAGTCATTCTATTTGCCATCTTTAGTAATTGAACAATCAAAAACCATGATTTACAGATCACAGGTCCAAAATAAGCTAAATGAATTGATGGCTATAAAGGAATAAACAATTAATATTCATCTGTTGGAATTTGAGAAGATACCCTCCAAATGCCCTGGCCTTATTTAATAAGATAAAATACTTAAACTTGAATATATTTTGAACATAGCTTGATAGTCTAACTTCTTATGTACCAAAAAATGCTTTTAAAATGTTTTATTAACTTCCAAGGAAAATCTTATATTCACATTTGCTTCACTGAACAATGAAACAAAATTATTTAAAAAATAGATTGATGTGTAGGTTTGGCAAAGGAATTTTCTTAGCTAAGCATGTGTATTCAGATTGAGGTGATAACACTGGCCGCTTTTCAGTTTGGTCCGATTGTTGATTGATATTCATGGAAAATGTTGGTGCAGATCAAAGCTAAATAGCAGTAACTGCGACTGAACTAGCAGTCACATGAAAAGTTTCCCTGTGCCTTTGGCCAACTCACCTCACGCCCCTGGCTGGCGGTGTCAAGAATGTTAAATTGCAAACAATCAAAACATTCTTTTGGTACATACTACATTTCCGTGTATGTCTCTAAATACATATGAGCTTATGTTGAAGGAAGGGAATAATATCTTGTGTTTTATGACTTCACTGCAATTTACTGAAAGCCAAGGAAAAGCATTATTTCATCATAAAAGATTGAGTAACTGATACCAGAGTAGAAAATAAGCGTGAAGCGTAATATTAAAAAATGGCACACTTTATAACTTAGATTACAGAAAACCAATTGCATTCCATCACCTGTATTTCTTCAAGAAAGAATTTTAAATTAAATTAAAGTGACTTAAAACATAGCTAATACCAATACTAATATTGCCATCTGTCAGCAAATAATATAGTTATTTTTATATTTATTTTATTCTGGATTGTGATGTTAATCCATTTTAGCCAAGGTTTTCTCAGTGTCCTAGGCAGAAAAATTCATTATCATTTGAAAAAAGTATTAATTGTAATTATCTATGGATCAGGAATCATCCGAATTGGATAATATCCTTTGATTGTCATTATAATTCTTTGTCTTCTGAAATGGCTAATTGCTTATAATAGATACATTAGAAACATTTTAATGGAACCTTCAGTTTCTTGTTCCTATAATCAATCTTCATCTGATAGAAGATGAGAATGAGTTCCTTAGGAAAAACTTGTTCATGTTTTGTAACCAAACTTGATTGTTTCAGATTATGCATGGTGTACTAGTAAACTCTTTAGAAAATATATTCACTTTTGAAAGAGTATTACTGTTTTAGCTCTGATATTGAAAAGAAAAATAATTCTTTTCAATTACTGAATTGATTCCAGTAATATTCTCAAAGAATGATAGTAAATAAAAGTGATAGCCTTGCTTTTTATTGTTATAAATAATTAGAACTTTCAAGTATTGCAACTCTTGAAAATAATAATAGACTATAAAATATATTACTAAACATTTTTTATTCACTTACATTAACCTATAGTAAATTACAGATTAATAGCTGGAAAATTCATTTGCAGCTAGAATAACACCAAATTGGGAAAATTTAACGCCTATTATTTTGTAAATTATTTTGTACTGGTGTTTTCAATAAGATCCGCTAGAGTCAGAATTGTTTGCAAACAGTTTTGAGAAGTAGTCAAGAGAAATACATGTAAAATAAATATTTATCAACTTCTATAACAAGCCTTTGAAAGCCCTTACTTGGAAATACGTGAGAACTGTCCTCCTGATCGCCATGTTTGTAGTTGTAGTTTGTAGTTGAGTCGCACCTCTTATTCTGTGCATCTACATGCTGTGGGAAGGGGCTTTGTAGCTTCTCTCATAGAAAATAAACCCAAACAAGCAAACCAAAAATGCTCCTGTCAAATTAACCACGGTTCATGCAACCAGGAAGTTAAACAGTAAAAGCGCATTCCATACAGCTTTCAATGGCTGTGCATTTATCATAATGTTTAATAGCTTTATTTGCATATACTTCAAATATCATACAATTTAACAGCTCAATCTTATTAAGAAGATTTGTACAGTTATCACTACTATCAATTTCAGAACATTTTCTTCTCATACTTATTGTTGCTAGCTCCCTATTTCCCCCTCCCTCCCCTCCCCTCCCCTGCAAAGCCCCTAAGCAATTCTCAATCCAGGCATTAGCTCTATACATCTACCTAATTCTCCTGGATTTCATGTATAGAAAATCATACAAAACAAAAACAGGAAACAAACAAACAAATATACTACAACAACAAATGAAATAGACAAATAACTAGACAAAACAGAGAAATCTCAACAACAAAAAGAAAAATTTAAAAATGGAAACGACTTTAAAATGACTCAAAAGGAGGATCAAATGATAAGGTATTACAATTTAAACTTAATTATATATCTGCTGTGATTGATTTTACAATGCTTTCTGACTGACTGCAGGGCTACTAAAATCCCTTGGTAACTATGGTCAGAAGGAATTCACTGAAGGAGTAATCCACATGGGGACCCTGCTGCGCGTGGGCCTTCTGCAAACCAGATGTTCAGAATGTGGACTCTGATAGCATCCCCTCCTTCGTAGCACCTCATTGGGCCTTTCCTCTGGGCACCGCTGATTCCACGCCCAGGAGAGAAGCATCAGCAGTTCGGGCTGTAGCTGAGCACACGTGCTTATTCCACCTGGGGACACTTCTCATCAAGCAGTCAGAAACAGCAGGCCTTGACTCTGAGCTGATTGCACTACTGCCTTGGGGAATACAGTACAAGAAAAGTCACTGGGGCGGAGGGGAACACAGAGAAAGATAGTTAAGTGAATGGATGGATGCTTCTATTTACCTGCGCTCTCCCTGCCAGCAATGAGTAAACAAACATAAACAGATCTAAGAACTCTGGCCCTCAGTGAGGTGTTGGACCGCCCAAGTGAGCCCAAATGCAAGGGAGAGGAGGAGGTGCTGGGAGGACCTCCCCACGAGTGCCACTCATCATACATGGGAGCACTCACTCATCACAGCCATTTGGGGGAAGGCCTGAACAGATCTGAAGTAGAAAGCACAGAAAGAGAATTACTCTGAGGAAGATATAGCGGGATGTTTTCAAGGTGGCTTAAATTGACCTAAGGAGCCTGACAAAAAGCAGGGGTGAGCTGAAGATCCCCTTGCAGAGGGGAGCGGGAAGGAGAAGAGTCAGTCAAGGTGTGATGTAGCACTGATGAAACATACAACTCTCCTCTAGTTCCTAAATGCCTCCTCCCTCCCCCACTATCATGATCTGAATTCTACCTTGCAAGTCTGGCTAGACCAGAGGATGTACACTGGTACAGACAGGAACTGGAAACGCAGGGAATCCAGGGCAGGTGATTCCTTCAGGACCAAGGTTGTGAGTGGCGATACTGAGAGGGTAGAGGGAGAGTGGGTTGGAAAGAGGGAACCAATTACAAGGATCTACATATGACCTCCTCCTTGGGGGACAGACAACAGAAAAGGGGGTGAAGGGGGACATCAGACAGGGAAAGAAAGGACAAAATAATAATTTATATTATCAAGGACTCATGAGGAAGGGGGAGCGTGGAGAGAAGGGAAAAATGAAGACCTAATGCCAGGGGCTTAAGTGGAGAGCAGATGTTTTGAGAATGATGAGGGCAATGAATGTACAGATGTGTTTTACATAATTGATGTATGTATGGATTCTGATAGGAGTTGTATGAGCCCCTAATATAATGATTTTTTAAAAAGAAGGGGTGGAGGGAGACCAGGGGCTGAGAGAGAATGCTGTTGAGCCTCTGTAAGGTCCAATAGAGACAAGCACCAGTCTAAGAGGAACTGAGACACATCAGGGAAGAGAAAACACTTCAGACTCATGGGTGACACAGAAAAATGACTGACAGGTCTGTCCGCAGCAGGACAACATAAAGAGAGAATGTGAAGTGGCACTTGTTTAAAAAAAATGTAGACTCCACACTTACCACAAAAAAGTCCTAGATCTACTGCTTACATTCGTACCTGTAACCTGATAAAACATCTAGTTCCAAACACAAGGACTGAATTCCAGTGTTCGAAGACCTTGAAAATCCAGAATAAGCAATAATAAGCAAATAAATAGAGCTTTCCTGGAATTAGAGATATCGAAATCAAAACTACAGTGGGATTCCATGTTAATCAGAGGAAATTTCATTGATTTGTTTTAAAAGGAGAAAGAAAGGAAATCGTTGAGGAGAAATCCTGGTGAGACTGCGGAGACACTGGGCCCCTTACCTTTTACTGGGGGAACTCTGAAATGATGCTCCCAGAATGAAAACCAGTGGGGTGCTTCCTGAAGCTCTAGGACTAGAACTACCCATGATCCCCAAGTCCTACTTCTAGGTGGATACCCTGCTGAATTGAAGCAAACCCTCTTCTGATCCTGACATATCAAATCTATATATAGTTTCTGAGACCGTATATCTGTATGGGAGCAGACCGCCTCATTTTTCACCTCGGGAGTAGTTGATGAATTTCAACCACTGGCCTCATAATGAGTAGCCCAAGGCAAAATAGACACCACCACGGGGGCTCCTGGTAGATCCTCAGGAAACAAAGCAGAGAGGCACAATTATGCTCCCTGGGGCTTTATTTACAATAGCAAGTAAGTGACAAGAAATGAAGTGCCCAGGAATGGATGGATGGATTTGTTTAAATGTGGTACTTACATATTATGCAACCAAAAGGAACAATGATACATTAGGAAATGAAACATGGACATTGAGAGCATAAATAAAATAAATCAAGCAAGCAAGAGCAATTAATTACATGAGTCTTCTTTAATGATGTGTAGTATCTGGGGACTTGAAAGCTTGCAAGCGATCATCTAAGACACCACTACAGGTCTCTACTCACCTGGAGCAAAACAGTAACAATGTAACCGAAAACACAATGAAGAAACAGTCACAGAAACTTCACCTGCTCTACCTTGAGAAACAGAAACCGCAACCTCATATAATTAGATGATCCATAGTCAAAAATAACCTGCCTGAGACCGACATAAATTTCTATTTAGTAAAATCAAAAGCTAAATAATTAGTGTATTAAGCTACTAAGTTTGAGATGGCTTTGTACTTGCAATAACTAAGTGATATAATTAAGCATTGGAATGCGTAATTAGAGATTTGGGATAGGATAACCCATGTTCATAATTCATTCTCTAACATATGAATTTCATCTAAGACTGCTTCTAGTTTAAAATATCAATAATTTATCATTTCTCTGGTCAGAATTTAAAATTGTACATGCTATGAAGTTAATAAATAAACCAGCACAACGCTGTCATGCGGTTAATCCCAACTCATGGTGATTCTGGATGGACTTTCTGAAGCTGTGAATCTTGACATGAACAGACAGCCCATCTTTCCCCACAAAGCTGGCCTTCCAGTTCCAGCCGGTGAATAGGCACTATGCTGCCTGAGCTCCTGCCTGTGCCCTGGTACACCGCAACCACTGTCCGAAAGGCAGAGAGGCACGCCCCTATGATGCTCCCAGCCTCGCTTTCCTGTCATTCCATTCATCTACCGTCTTTCTCTCATCGCCAGACAGGAAGCCAAAGCCCAAATTCCGTAGAGAGCGCTTAGTCCATCCTTCTGCAAATTATGCTGTTAGTACTTTATGCAGAAATCTATCAGAGAGCTAATTCCCCAGACTGGTTTTTCATAACATTGAGTGAAAGACTTTAACAATGTGCCACTTTATCTATTCTTCTTCCGTCATTCATTAGGGACTTAAGAAAATGTTCAGAGTTGCCTATGAAAAGTCCCAGTGACTTTCTGGATAGAACAATCTGAAGAGAACAGAGATTGCTGCTCTTTAACTTCAAATCGGTTTTTTGGAAATTTCTATGTAACTCTATTGTCTCACTGACCTAGACTTCTGAGAAACGATTTGCTTTTTGGAGAGATATTTTAAAACATATACTTTCCTGGTGGATATATTGTCTATTTACTGATCTTTTTTCTAAATTTAGGTTTATAGATATATTATCATAAAGATATAAACATCAAAATAGTATAGATTTTTTTAAAAAATACATTCAAAATAATCATTGTTGCATGCTCATTTTCTTTATTGTTATCAACTATCTGAGGGACAAAACGGACTTTTCCTTGTGACCGCTCACAACCTAATTTGTATTTGCATTACTGAATTATAAGGCATCATGAAGCACTGACTCAGAGTCAAAGTTCCTGTTAGTTGATTGAAAAGGCGAGTAACCAATTTTGTTAGTATACGAACTTATTTAACAAATAGTTCTTGGAAAATAATACCCTACCCCTAGTTTCCTCTGCTGGCATAAAGGTTAAGTACTCAGCCACCCACCCCAAAATGACATTTCAAATCCACCCAGGGATGCCATAAAATAAAGGCCTGGAGATCTAGTTCCCAAAAAACACAATCATTGACAACCACAAAAAGTGCAACCATGCTCTGGCACACATGGGGTTGTGATGAGTCAAAGCTGGCTCAAGGGCAATTGGTATTATTGGTTTTATTGTGGATTGCTATCCCCAGTCTAGTAATTAACACACTCTGCTGTTAACCAAAAGGTCGGAGATCCAAGTCAACCCAGATGCACCTCAGAAGAAAGGCCTGGTGGTTGATTTCCCAATAATTAGAAACGGAAAACCCAATCGAGCATAGTTCCCCTCTGAAACAAATGGGATTTTTACTATCAGAAGTGACACAGAGGCCCCATGTATGTAACTAAAAATCCTGTATGTGATTTTCAGGCAGTGATCTTTTAGAAACAACTTGCCAGGTCTGATCTCAAGTAGTCTCTAGGTGGGTTAGAACCACCAACTGCCCTTTCTAGTTGTCCAGTGCTTAAACATTTGCTTTACCCGGAAACTCCTATTGTATGCCTGCTGTTCTTGAAAGGTCTTCCTCATTTTACCAGGCATGATTTCTGTCTTAAGCAAATGATCTCTTTCTATCACATACCCAAACATCATGATACAAAGGCTCACCGTCCTCATCTCTGAGGAGTACTCTAGCTGTGCTTCCTGTGAGACAGATGGGTTTGTTTCCTCTACAGCACTGTCTTTATTCACCATTAATACCATAATTCAAATACAGGTCCCCGTGAGTTGTCTTTATTCATTGCCCAGCTGTCTCACACACATCAGATGATTGAACACACTATGCCTTGGGTCAAGAACATAGTATTCCTCAAAACGACATCCATGCTGTTTAGCTCTTGTGCAACAGAGCTGGCTAATTCAATGTGTTATTTGATATCTTCATTACTGCTTTTATGACAGCAAATTGTTGATTCAAGTAAAAGAATGCATAGATGGTATTCAATTTCACTGTGGCAAAAAAAAAAATCAAACAGAAATCCAACATGGTTATGTAAAAAGAAAGGAAATACACTGAGTATAAGAACTCCGTAGTTTTTCCCTTAGCCAATGCCTACATTATGAAATGTGGGATTTTTCAGTCCAACTTTTAATAGCTGATGTCCATGTAAAGCCTACTATAGATTATATGTCAGAGAGATATCTACTGATTTATTTTGAGTTAAAATGGCTTCCAAGAAATACCAACATTGAAAATATCTGTTATTATAGAAGAAAAAATAGTAAAATTAGTAACATGTCACATGTTATAGAAAAGCAACAGCAACATGTGAGAATAACTTAGAAAAACTTGCTTACAAAAATACCTGTCCAGGAAGGGGAAGGCTAGCACACAAATGCAGACTGTGCGTATCCTTTGAAAAGAATACGGTAAGCAATAAATGAAGGCAGATTCAACATCAATAATCCAGGAAACAGGAAATGATTTTTTAAGGTTTCATTAGTGTCCTGGGTGAAATTCTAGATTGTAGCCACAAAGCAAGTACAAAGTCCTGTTATTGGATGAGATTTTTAAAAAATATCTTAATGATGTACAAATATTACTGCCAAGTAAAAATTCAATTTGAATGTGAAAACATGAAATTGAGAAATATAAATGTGATTCCCAATTGACTAGAGCAGCGGTTCTCAACCTGAGGGTTGCAACTCCTTTGGGTGTCAAACAACCCCTTCACAAATGTCACCTGATGCATAACAGTAGCAAAATTATAGTTATGAAATAGCAACGAAAATAATTTTATGGTTGAGGGTTCATCACAACATGAGGAACTAAATTAAAGGGCCACAACATTAGGAAGGTTGAGAACCACTGAACTAGAGAAACAAATCCAGAGACACTCATCTGTGTTTAAGAGAGGGCTTTATATCAAAGAGCAATTATATATTGAAAAAACATCCCAACCCAGTACGGATCAAGTCCATAAGTCCAATATTTCCCCTTTTGTCTGATACTAGTCCATAGACTCTTCTTTAGATGCACTCAGCGCGGGCAATGATGCAGAGCACAGGAAGATCACAGGCCAGGCAGCAAAAAGTCTTGTGGATCCATTGGCAGTGGAAGCATCTCCAGGGCTCTGGCTGTTATCAACATGGCTCCATGTGGCTTGTTAACAGGAAGGTGTAGCAGAGAGTGTGTGTCCTGCCTCCAGGGAGGAAAAGAGAAGGTTCCCAGAATCCTCATGAGAAGGCCACACCTACAAGGAGGTGTCAGGCTTTGACCTGAATAACAGGTCCAACATTCAACTAATATCATAAGTAAGAATAGAAGATAATGGGAAATTTCAAAAAACAACAGAAAAGGAAACCCCGGAGATGAAGTTGTATCTGCATTGTTGGGTTAAAAGTGAAATGTCAACCAGGTGACTTGTAAATTCAATGAAGAAATTAGACAATAAAGAAAATGAAGGTTTAGAGCTATAAGTATAAAGAAAAAGTTTCAAATGCTTCGTGGGAAGAGTAAAACAAGTGGTCTAAAATGGATAATTAATTAGGAGAGCATCGGATTTCTCATCAGCAGTGCTGATGGAGAATTTCCTTCAAAATACAGAGTAAAATTCTTTTCTATCTATAATTCTAAAAAAATAGGGAGCAACGAAATAGCAGAAAGGGAGTGGGGTGGGGGAGCCACCCATACATATGGAAACGTTTCTTATATGTAATGGGAAAAGTATATATCCCAAGCCAGGAAAGCCAGCTCTGGGGTTCAGATAGTAGAATGGTCAATAGATATTATAAAAAATGAAGAAGAAAAGGAGGAAGAGGAGGAGGAGAACGGCGTTAATTGTAGTGGAACACAAACAAAATTGATAAATGTAGTCCTAGAAACATAGAATCCACTTCTGATTGAGAAAATGTTGAGAATAATTCTCAGCGCTGGTGGTCATAGTGCTAGTCATAGGGATTAAAAGAAAGGGCCTAAAAGCTTATTGAAGCTGAAGTGACATTATTTATTAGCCATTACTTCCAGAAATGAAGAGATAACTTAGAAGAGTGTGGCTGTTTGAGTTAGGACACGTAAGGAGGGAAGCAGGTGCTAGAGATTAATGCTCCCATCAAAAACCAAAATGACAAATATAACCTTAAAATCCTCTCCTTATGTTTATATAATATATGATTATAAGTATGTGTATTTATATGTAATTTATTATTATAAATATATTGCCATTTCCAGTGCCAGGAAATTTGGAAGAAAACTACTTGGCCAACTGACTGGAAGAGATTCATATTTGTACCCACTCCAAAGAAAGGTGACCCAACACAATGAACAAATTATTAAAAATTATATTAATATCACATGAAAGTGAAATTTTGCTGAAGATCATCCAATAATGGTTGCAGCAGTACATTGACAGGGATCTGCCAGAGGTTCAGCGTGGATTCATAAGAAGGTGTGGAATGAGAGTTCTCAATGCTGATTGCTGATGTCAGAGAACACCAGCAAGGTGGTTATTTTTTATTTCATTAACTATGCTAAGGCATTGGACTGTGTGGACTGTAACAAACTACTGATGTCTTGGATAAGGAGAATCCAAGAATGCTTACTTTTACTCTTGTGGAATCTGTACAGATCAAAAGGCAGTGTACAAACAGAACAAGGGCATACTGTATCATTTAAAATCTGGAAAGGTATGCATCAGGATTGTATTCTGTCACCAGATATATGTCAATATGATCAAATCCTCAGAGAAGCTAGGTTATATACAAAAGAATGTTGCATCGAAATTGGAGTAAGGCTTATTAACAACCTGCAAGGGGCAAATGGCACAACCTTGCTTTTGGAAAGTGAGGAGGATTTGAAACACTTGCTGATGAAAACCAAGAATTGTAGCTAGCTGTATGGTTTGCAACTCAATGTAAAGAGAAAAGAAATCTTCACAACTGGACCAGGTGGTAGCATCATGATAAGTGGAGAAAAGATAAAAGTTTTCAAGGATTTCATCTTGCTGGACTCCAAAATCAATGCTCATGGAGGCAGCAGTCAAGATCAAAAGGACACACTGCATTGAAAAACAGAGAGGTTGTTTTGAAGACTAGAGTGTACCTGACCCAAGCCGTGATATTTTCAGCTACTTCATATGCATATGAACATTGAACAATGAGGAAGACCGAGGAAGAATGGATGTATTGAATCATGGTGCTGGTGAAGAATATTGACATTACAACGGACTTCCATCTAGGAAGAAGTACGGCCAGAATGCTCCTTAGAGGCCAGGATGGTGAGACTTTCCCTCGTGGAGGGTGGACACGCTCTCAGAAGAGACTAGCACCTGGAGACGGACCTCATACCTGGTGCGGTAGAGGATCATCAAAGAAGAGGGAGGCCCCAGCAAGGGGGATTGACAGAACGGCTGCAGCAACAGCTCCGGCTTAGGAGCGATTGTGAGGCTGGCACAGGCACGGCAGTGCTTTGTTCCGTTGTTCACAGGGTGGCTGTGGGTTGGCTCAAACTCAGTGGCACCTAACAACATTGACATTTCCACCCCAAAGAACAAGAAGTTAGAGATATCAGCCTGTGATCCGTTATCCCGTGCAATTGGTGACATGAGAGAGTATCTTAGGAAAAGAAAGACTGGAGAGTAGGGTCTATTTACAAACAAATTAGTAACTAGTTCTTTCTGGTAAATAGACTAATGATGTTGGCCAGGAGAACTTTTATCTTTGGAATATTCTTACCAAGTTGTCTCTGTTTCTAGTTTAGGATTATTTATGGTATATCACATTCTAAATCGATGAATCATGGTTTCTGGAAAAATAATACTATGTGGGCAGAAAATAGGAATTTTGTATAACTTAAATGCTGTTGTGTAGTAGAGGCACCTTCAAATCTCTGCAGAGAGACTTTGCTGGATCCCGGAAGTAATGACCTGAGAAGCTTTGTGGCCTTTCACAGACCTCCCCTGCTTCAGAAACAGTTGCTTCTGACAGCTCGTAACATTGAAATTATGAGTAATGACTGTTAATGGGTATTATGCCTACTTAGTGTAAATCATATTTGATAATCCAATATGATTTTGGACCCATGCATTGTAGAGAAAAAACAACCTATGTTATCACTAATTAGAAGATTATACTACACCCAGCACACACACACACACACACACACACACACACACATTTTCAGAAAGGAAAGCTATTTATATAGATATTTTCTAAATAAAACAGAATTAAATGTGTAATACATTAAATCAGAAAGTTTTTGATAAGCAAATAATGCACAATTCCTACACCACTACCTTTGAAATGTAAACTAAATAAATAGGAGAAACAAAATGCACTTTCTGTGCAGGGAGAATAGTTGACAGCAAGTGTTGGTCAAATCCTCTGGGATTATATTATAGCAAGCTTGTCTAAAAATGATGACCCTGAGAGTTTTGAGGCAAAACCAGATAGCATAGATTTTGGTCAATGGTCACCGGTCACACATTAATTTGGTCAAGGGTTCTTGACATGTCCAAGTATCCCCTCAGGGTAAAGTTTCTTTCTTGTTAATAAATCATTAGCTCACTATATCACGAGTAAAATGGTAGATGTTATGATCATCACGTATGAGTATGCAATATGGCTTAATCTGATACATAGTTTTAAAAATAATGCTTACGAGTTCCACATTAGAAATATTAGTGAAAACTACTCCTAGTAATTGTTTAACCATAGGGTGTGTGTGTGTGTGTGTGTGTGTGTGTGTGTGTGTGTGTGTGTGTGTGTGTGTGTGAGATATTGACAGACTGAATGTTAGACTGGTTTTATCGACAGTAGCATAATGGGTCAGTCATTGTACAACTACTATAAAGTCCACAGTTTGAAACCACTGCCCACAAGGATAGTTCTACTCTGTCCCAAAGGGTCGCTGTGAGTTGGAATTAGCAGTTGGGTCACCTGCTTATCGCAAGTTGTGACTAAGCCGTCTTCCAATCCGGACACCATATTATTCTTCAGATACTCTAGCTAATCTGATTATTTACTCAACATCCAGATTGAATAAGTATGGTGAGAGGACACAACCCTGACACACAGCTTTCCTGATTTAAATCGTGCAGTATTCTGTTGGTCCATTTGCACAATTGTTCTTGGTCCATGTACAAGTTCCCCATGAGCACAATGAAGTCTTCTGAAATTCCCATTCTTTCCAGCTATCTGTAGTTTGTTATGGGTACACATTTGAATGTCTTGGTATAGTCAATAAAACACAAGTAAAGATCTTTCTGATAATCTGCGCTATGAGTCAAGATCCATATTATATCCTTTGTTCCACATCCTGTTATGAATCCACCCTGGACTTCTGGCAACAACTTGTCAATGTATTGCTGGAACCATTATTGGATAATCGTCAGCAAAATTTTACTTGCATGTGATATTAATGATACAGTTTTAAAGTTTGTGCATTCGGTTGGGTCACCTTTCTTTGGCAGGGGTACAAGTATGAATCTCTTGCAGTTGGCCAAGTAGCTCATTTCCAAATTTCCTGGCATAAGTATTCCCAGTGTTGAAAAACTGGTGTTCCATCAGTTCCTAGAAACTTGTCTGGGGCTCATGCTTTCAGTGCAGCTTGTACTGCCTCCTCAGCTCCATTGGTTCTTGCTCCACCTGAAATGGAAGAGTACTGACCAGTTCTTTTTGGTAAAGTGAGTCTGTGTATTCTTTCCATCTTCTCTTGATGCTTCCTGCATCATTCTGGGTTTTTTTCCCCATACAATCTTCCAATATCACAATTCCAGGCTTGATTTTTTTCTTGAGTTCGTTCAGTTTCAGATATGCTGGGCATGCTTGCTTTTTGGTTTTCTAAGTCTATGTCTCTGCACAGTTCATTATAAAATGTTCTGTCGTCTTCTTGAGCTTCTCTTTGAGTTTTTCTCTTTATTTGATTTGATTATTTCTTCCATTTGCCTTAGTTACTTTATGATTTGGGCAAATTTCAGACTCTATCCTGACATACATCTGAATCTTTGCTTTCTTTCTTGTCTTTTTAACAACCTTCTGCTTTCTTGATGTCTTGTTTTTAATGTCCTTCCAGAACTCCTCAGGTTCTCTGTCATTAGTGTTCAATACAAGTCTGTTCTGGTGATGTTGTTCTACTATATCCTATGGGGTTGGTATGGGTCAGCATCAACTCAATGAGTGTACAAATGCACTTCTCTTGATTGTTTCATTCCCAACATAGTAAACCATATAATTGCCCAATTCAAAATTACCAATATCATATTTTATGCATTCATTTTATTTTTTATAATTTCTAATTATCCTAGATTCATACTTCATACATTCTAAACCTTCATTATTAATTGATTTTTTTTCAGCTGTTTCTTCTAATTTTGAGTCGTTTCCCATTAGCAAATGAAGGTGCTGAGAGCTTTACTCCACAGGGTTGACTTGGTCCATGTTCTTATGGTGAACTATGCTTCTTGAAGGCATCTCTATTTCAGTTGTATTTTGAGTGTCTTCAGACCTGAGGGGCTCACTTTCTGGCCCTGTCTCTGAAAGTGTTCTGCTAATTTGCATGAGGTTTTCAGTACCTGACAATGTTTGGTTTCTGTCGTTCGGTTTTCAGTGGCTGATTCTTCAGGAGTGGACAGTCTAGTCCATCATTTATAATTTGTTGTAAGTCTAGAAGCTCCACTGAAACCTGTTCTCTTTGGGTGACCCTGATGGCATTTGAAATACTGGGGACACAGCTTATAGAATCACAGAAACACACAAGCCATCACAGTATGACTAGCTGACAATTTGTGGAAGAAGATATGTTGCTTAAAATCAGGAAAGTTGTGCATCAAATGTGCATCCTGGAACCACTTTTATCCAGGCTATATGCTGAACAGTTAATTCAAGAAGTTGGACTATTTGAAAACCATATTGTTAGGTTTCATTAACAACACAACTGTGCTCGCTGAAAGGAAAAATAACTTAAATAGCTTACTGATGGTGATCAAAGACTACAGAATTCAGGTTGGGTTACACTACAACAAAAAATAAAAATATCTTCATGAGTGAGTCAGTAAGCAAAATCATGATAAACAAAGAAAGAATTTAGCTTGTCAAGGTTTTTTACTTGGATCTATAGTCAACAACCATGTAACTAGCAAGAGAATAAAACAACTGATTGCCATGTGCAAAAGGCCTCTATGAAGAATTAAGTAGCAAATCTACCTTTGGAGACTAAGGGGACCAGAGTCAAATCATGGTGCTTTTAATCACTTCATGTGCATGTGAAAACTGGAAAAGAACAATAAATTCAAAGAAATTCCATGCTTTTCAATTACGCTGTTGGAGAATATCAAATATACTATGAACTTCCAGAAAAGAACATACACCTGGATGAAAAAAGTATAGAGAGTGTGTTAGGCCAGTTATCTAGAAAAACAAATCCAAGGACACTCATATGTGTGTAAAAGAGAGCTTTGTATCAAAGAGCAATTATATATTGAGAAAACATCCCAGCCCAAAGCAGATCAAGTCCATAAATTTGATATTAATCCAAATGTCCAATATTAGCCTATAAATTCCTCCTCAGATTCACCCAGAGCATGAAATAATGCTGAATGCAGGAAGATCACAGGCTGGTGGGTGGAAAGTCTTGTGGAACCAATGCTGGCAGAAGCATCTCAGTCACTGGCTCCTCCAGCTCTCTGTCTCCTCCACAGGAAGGTGAAGCAGAGAGTGTGTAGTCCTCCCTCAGGGAGAAAGAGAGGAAGTTCCCAGAATCCTCATCAGAAGGTCATGTCCACCAGGAGGCAGCATCATGCTGTGATATCATTGACAGACTAAACCCCACCCCTTTATTATTTTCCTCAAGTTGACTTGAAATTATGAAACTATCACACAGTTGTCTGTAGAAAGGAAAATGGAAACACCGTCTCACATTATCAGGTTATATTATTAGTAGAGACCAGTCTCCAGGGAAGGACATCATGTTTAGTAGAGAGTCTGGGCGGCGGGGGGGAGAATAATATCCACCATTAAATGGAATGGCACAACGGTTGCAGCAATGAGCTCAGACATAGGAATGATTGTGAGGATGGTACAGGATTAGGCAGGGCTTCCTTCTGTTGTACATCAGGCTCCCTGAACAGACCTGGTTTACCTAATAACACCCATGCTTTTAGCCCTGTTCATAATACCACACTTCTAGCCAATGGAGTACATTTTCTGTTCTAACAAATATAATCTAGAAACACTCATGCATATATAAGAAACCGTTGTATATCAAGAGGCAATTATATATTGAGAAAACTTCCCAGCTCGGTCCAACACAAGACCATAAGTTCAACACGTATGCATACGTCCTTCTTCAGACTCATGCAGCCACATGCAATGATGCAGAATGCAGGGAGATCACAGACCAGTGGGTACAAAGTCAGGTGGATTCAATGGTGCTGGAATAATCACAGGGCCCTGGCAGGTCTCAGAGCCACCTGCTTGCAGGAAGATGAGAAAGCCACACCCACAAAGAGGCACCATCATGCTGTGACTTGATTGACAGGTTAAACTCCACCCCTACACCTTTATATAGCTTCAAGTTGACATGAAAATATGTAACTACCACACTACTGTTTTATAAATATGTTAAATGCACCTTTTTAACTCTTAATAGATTTATTTTTATCTTCTATATTTTAAAAATTGATTAATCTTACCCAAAGTTCCATTTTTATTAGAATTTTTTATAACAGTATTGGCTTTGTTGATCTTGTCAAAAATATTTTTTGTTTCTATAACTTTTTCTTTTGTTAAATCTTTTTACATATTTTCTTTTGAGTTTATTCTTTCTTTTGTAAACTTTTAAACTGGCTTCTTAGCTATTATTTTGAAGTCTCCACAATTTCCTAATAATAAAGTATTTAATTAAAATAATTGAAATAAATTATATAAATTAAAATAATCTTAATCCAAGATGTTGATTTTAAAATTGTCCCTTTTTATGTGTTTCAATGGGTGAATTTTTGTTATTGTTTAATATTAAGTATTTTCTCATTTCTTTTTGCATGACTTTTTATATGTGAAAATATAGGACATGTATAGGCGTATTTTTGTAATTGATTGCTAATATATGGTGGAAATATTTCTGGGGTTGTTAGATACCACTGAGTCAGTCTGACTCGTAGTAAGCCTAATCCCAACAGAATGAAACGCTTCCCAGTCCGGCAGCCTCCTAAGGATTACTGCTATCTTTGAGTCTGTGTTGCGGCCTCTGTTTTGATCTAGAGGGTTTTCCTTGTTTTACTAGCCTTCTACTTAACCTACCATAACTTCTTTTATCAAGAACCTGCTCTCCTGAGAACATTTCCAAAGGGCAGAAACAAAGCATCACCATCCTCACTGTACTTCCTCCAAATCAGATTGATTTGTCCATTCTTCAGATCCACTGTGGTGCTTTCAATATTCATCACAAATCCCATAATTTAAATGCAGGATTTATTATCCAATTTTCATATGTATATGTAGCTATTAAAAGTACTATGGCTTAGGTCAAGTGCACCTTGGTCCTATAAGTGACATATTTACTCTTTAAAACTTTAAAGAGCTCTTGGGCAGCAAATTTGGTCAAAGTAAAATCTCATGTGATCTTTTAAGTGCTACTCCTGGAGCACTGATTGAAGATACAAGTAGAATGAAATCAGTAACAACTTTAATCGTTTCTCTGTTTATCATGATGTTGTCTGTCAGTCCATTGAGTAGCGATCCCTAATGCAGTCTGAAGTCTTTGGTTTTCATCAGCAAATATTTCAAGTCCTCCTCACTTTCAGCAAACAAGGCTGAATCATCTTCCTATCACAGGTTGTTAATAAACCTCTTCAAATCCTGAGAGCACATTCTTCCACACATATAGGTCAGCTTCTTGGTTTATTGGATTAGTATAAATATTGAATAAATATTTGGAAAGGATACAGCCTGATTTTAAACCTGTATTGATTTTAAACACACATTAGTTCCTTGCTCATTTCTAATAACTGCCTCTTTGTCCATACAGAGGTTCCACATGAGCACATGAAGTACTCTGGTATTCCCATCCTTAATGTTATCCAGTTTTTTGTGATCCACACAGTTGAATGCCATTAGATAATCAATAAACATAAAGATTTCTGATATTTTCTGCTTTCAACAAGGATCCATCTGATGTCAGCAATAGTGACCCTAATCCCATATCCACTCCTGAATCTGGCTTGAATTTTCAACAATTCCTGTTCTATGTACTGCTGCAATTATTGTGGAATCATCTTCAGAAAAATATTACTTATGTGATAATAATGATATTGTTTGATAATTTGTGCATTTGTTTTGTTTACCTTTCTCTGGAAAAGGTACACATGTGGATCTTTTAGTGTTGGTTGGTCAGGTAGCTATATTCCAAATTTCGTGGCATAGACTAGTGAGTGCTTCCACTGCCTCAGCTACTTGTGGAAAGAGTTTAATTGGTAGTCCATCAATGCCAAGAGCCTTGTTTTTCTCTAATACTTTTGATGCAGCTTGGACTTCATCCTTCAGCCTCTTGCAATGGTTGAACATTGACCAATTATTTTTTATTCTATGACTTTGGTATTCTTTCCATCATATTTTCATGCTTTCTGTGTCATTTGATATTTTGTCACAGAATTCTTCAATAATGCATCCTGAGGCATAATGTTTTCTTCATCTCTTTCAACTTGAGATATGCTGAGTATTTTCTTCCCTTTGAACTTTCTAACTCCAAGACCTTGCACACTTTTTATAATATTTTTTCTTTACAAGCTGTCCTTTGAAAAGTTCCATTTAGATCTCTGAGTTCACTATTTCACACGTTTGTTTAATATACTCAATCATCAAGGGCAAATTTCATGAGTCTTTTCCATCATCTAATTGTGTCGTGTATTTCTTCTAAAGAGCCTTTTGTTTTTTTAATTTATGGTATTCTCTATCTTATCCCACAAATTGTCAGATATTCTGATTAGTACTTAAATGCATCACATGTGTTTGGGGGATGGTCTTTAAATTCCTGCGTAACATTACTCACTTCTGTCATGTTAATACTGACTCCCAGAGACCCAATGGACCAAACAGAATTGTCCCTATGAGTTTCCTAGACTTTATCTCTTTACCTGCATATAAAGCCCTGTCTTTCTCCTGCAGATCAGCTGGTGGCTTCAAAGAGCCCATCTTTGTATTTTGGCTTCTTTGGACTTCTATAATTTTCTTTACCTTCAACCTGAATTTATATATGGTCCATTGATAATCTGTTCCACATTTGACTCCTGCATTGTTTTAACTGTTGGCATTTGACTTCTCTACTGTCTGTGTTTCCCAGATGTAATCCGTTTGCTTCCTATGTGCTCTATCTGGTAATGTCCATGTGTGTAGTTGCCCATTGTGTGTTAAAAGGGCATTTTCAAAGAAGTTGATCTTGAAAAATTCTATCTCCCCAGGAAAATCATTACAATACAAATTTAACACTGAAAAATTTCAGAGATATTCACTAATGTTTCCCTCTTGTTTAACCATATAAAGTTGCTTAGAATGTTATAACAAATACTGTTACACTCCCAATTTACATGTTATTTTCTAGAACTTCAATATTATCTTATTTTAACACCATATATTGAACATACTTATGATTTTTATGCAAATGATATTCTCTCAATGTACTCACAATTGTGTTCTTTTATTTGTTCACGTTGATTATTTTTACAGACAGTTCCCAGGTTATGAGCATCTGACTTACAGACAACTCACACTTGCTCTTCAAAGAAAACCTTGAAATCAATTCAGTCAGTCACATCTGAAGACACAAAACTATAACAGATTCGTATTTTTGTCACATTGCAGAAATGAGAAAAGTTGGGGGTCAGAAGCCTGAACTGGGAGACTTAGAAGAGATACATTGAGGTACCTGCTGTGTGGATTTGGATTATTGTAAGACGAGGGAGAGTTCAATGGATTCAAAGTGGTAAGGTCAGCTGCCATCCCCCAGCAGGCCTCTGCCATCTACAAGCTGGCTCTGCCAAGGCTGAGTGCAGAAGACGGTGTGAAGCCCTGCTTGGAAACAAAAGAAACAACAACGAAAATCACGGTCTCTGAGTCAGTTGTGACTCAGGATGACCCTAAAGGGCAGAGTAGAACTTCTCACTCGTGTTTTGAACCTCACTTTTCCCCAGTGTAGCAACTAGTGGCTTCTCACTGCTAGCCTTCCAGTTAGTAGCCAGAAGTGTAAACCACCACACCATCAGAGCTCCTTGAAGCAACCACAACTCACAACGAAGTGTTCATCACAAACAACTTTACTGCATGGGCAACTTTTCAACCAGTGAAAAATCTTCCAGGGTCTGGGGTGTTGGGATTTTTGCACTAAAGTAAGACTCAAACACTTGTCAGGTTGCTGTACCATGGTGGCTTGTGTGTTGCTGTGATGCTGGAAGCTATGTCAGTGGGATTTTCAAATACCAGCAGCGTCAGCCAAAGAGAACAGATTTCAGCTGAGCTTCCAGACTAAGATTAACCTATGGAGAACTGAGAGATTCTTCAGTTAGGATGGATTAGCCACTAAAAACCTTATGAATATCACCAAAAATTGTTAGATATGGGAAGAGGAGGGAAGACCGTTATGAAGAGTAATTAGTAGAACACTGTCAGAGACACAGCCAGATGACCAGGCCCTCGGGTCTTAAGGCCTTCAGAACACATTCGAGGAAGAGCTGCCTTCTCAAAGAAGCCAACCAGAATGACACGGATGGAATAAAGTCTTCAGGACCTTCATTTGTTGCTGCAGCATGACTCAAAATGAGGAAAGCCACCTGCAAGTATCTATTAATAGTTGAAACTTGGACTGTATAAAGTATGAATCTTGAAAATTTGAAAGTTGTCAAAACTAAAAAGGAAGAGATCCATACTTTTACTCATTCCAAAGAAAAATGAACCAAGAGAACATAAAATTATAGACCGATATCATTGATATCACATGCAGGTAAAAGTTGTCTGAAGATCATCCAACAATGGATGAAGCAGCACTTTGATACAAAGCTGCCAGAGCTTCATGTCAGTTTCAGAAGAGATTGTGGAACATGGGATATAATGGCTGAAGTCAATGAATCTTACCTCAAAGCAGAAATACCAAAGATGTTTACTTATGTTTCATTGATTATGCAATTGCATTCTATGTGGATCATAACACATTGTGAATAGCTTTGAGATGAGTGGGAATTCCAGGACACTTCACTGTGCTCATGTGGAACCAATACATGAATCAAGAGGCTGTTGTGCCAGTGAAAATAGGGACTACATCTTGGTTAAAATTCAAGAAGGGCGTGAGTCAGGGTTGTATGCTCTTACTATAGTTATTCAATCTTTCTGATGAGCAGTTAATCAGATAAAACTGGATTATATGAAGATGAATGTGGCATCAGGGTCGAATGGGTGCTGATATACAACCTGGGATATGCAAATATCATGACCTCGCTTGATGAAAGTGAAGAGATTTGAAGCACTTGCTGCTGACGATCAAGGATTGCAGCCTTCTACGTGGATTACAACTCAATGCAAAGAAAAGCAAAATCCTTACAACTGGACATTACGATAAGTGGAGAGAGCGTTGTAATTGAGAAGGACGTTGTCTTCTAGGATCCACAATCCTAGGAAACATTAGTCAAGAGAGCAAGCAAGGCATTACACATTGGGTAAATTTGCTGCACAAGACTTCTTTAAAGTGTTGAAAAGCAAGGATGTTACTTTGAAGTCTAAGATGCATCTGACCCAAGCTGGATCTTTTCAATTGCCTCATATGCAAGTAAAAGTTCAATATTGATTAAGGAAGATCAAAGAGCAATCAATGAATTTGAATTATGATGTTGGCGAATAATATTGAAAATGCCATGAACTGCTAAAACAACAAACAAATCTGTCTTAGAAGTACAGCTAGAATGCTTTTAGTGACAAGGATGATAAGACATCATTGCAAATACTTTAAATATATTATCAGGAGACCCAAGCCATCGGAAAAGGACATTTTGCTGGTAAAGTGGAGGGTCAGCAAAAAAAGAAGACCTCGACAAGATGGATTAACACAGCATCCTCAACAATTGGCTTAAACATGAGAACAACAGTAAGGATTTCACAGACTGGACTCTTTCATTCTATTGGACACTGGTTCTCTATGAGTTGGAAGCAACTCAACGACACTTAAAAACAACACAATAAAATAAGGCTAAGTAAGTACCATATTCACCTGATCTGACTGAACCAAAGATACGCAAACATACTTTTGAGAATTTATATTATTCGTAATTGTTCTTATTCAAACCTTGTTTATATCTCAGAAGAATTTTCTCTGATAATCTTCCTTTATTTAAAGTATATATTTTGTATGATATAAAGTTTTTCTTAGTGAAGGTTTGTTATAAATTAAAATTTTAGCATCTATTTTCTATCAATATCTTCACCTCACCCTAAAAAACAATAACTCTTGTTGTTGGACTCTAGTTTAAAGTGACCCTAAATATCACAAAAGAAACTCTGGGACATCTTCACCGACTTGCTATGCCGAGGCCTATTGCTACCGCCTTGACTGCAATCCACCGCATCACCGGTCTTCCTTTTCATTGAAGACCCTCCTCTCTACTTTACCAAGCACGAGGTCAACTCAGGGACACTGCAGTCCCTCCTAGTGACATGTCAAAAAGTACGTGAGATTTCTTAGAAGCTTTGTGGCTGTACTTCTTTCAAGACAGATGCATTTTTTTCTGGCATGCAGTCTTCTATAGCTATTGCCAAAAACTTTAACTGAAATGTGTCGATTCCGTTTTCCTTATTCATTGTCCAATTTTCTTGTGTAAGTAAGGTGACTGAAAATACCATGGCCTGAGGTAGATACCCTTGTGTAAAAGAAAGATTATACCCAGCAAGGAGGAGATGCCTCCCACCCCCCCCCTAAAAAGGGAAGCATGGCAAGCCATTGGGGAGTTTGGCAAGTTAGTGAATGCGCAAATGAGGAACTGATCTATAAGTCCTCACGTAATTCACAAGAAAAGGTCTAAAAAGCAAAGTGCTGTTTTTTTTTATTTAGAACACCTTAAAGAGCAACTTTGCCTGAAGGAACATCATTTGATTTCATGACTACCGTTTCCATGGATGTTGACTGTGAATCCTATTAAAATTAAATCTTTCTCAACTTTAGTATTTTCTCCATTTGTTGTAAATGGTTCTTATTGCTCAAGTTATGAGAATGTTTGTCTTTGTTAAGATGTAATACATAAAAAATTATTCTACGTGACTATTTTCATATATGTATTCTTCTTCGTAAGGTAGGATGATACATTTCTTAAAATAGTTAAGGATCATAAATAATTTTTCATGTCTTTGTGGGTGTCTAACAGAAGTAATCTTTTTATCAGCTGACTATCATATTGTTTTATAGTGAAGTTCATGATGTACTACTAATTTATATAATTGATTGAAAATAAAATCACAAAGGTGATAATATTTATAATTTATGAAAAACTAAAATCGAAATGTACTTACTAAAATATTTATATTTTAATCCCCCCCCATCTCAAAATCTATACTCCTAATAACCACTGCATTTCTGAAATGATACCTGGGAATGTGACAGTAGGCTACAGGAATAATAATTTTCACACATATGCTTCTTGATTGCTATGTCAAAACAAGAATCTACATATAATTTTTGTTGTTTAAAAATTATATGATGGCTTCAGCAAAGAGAAACAAGCTTTAGATGAATTTAGTTCTTCCCTTTCTTTTTCTGGGAATCAAAGTCAGTTTTTTGAGTTTTATGCAGCAAAGACAATCCGCCCTACGAATGCCACACTGCGAGACACTAAACAGCAAACGCTAAAGCTTGAGCTATTAAATGTCTTCGGTACTGCATCAGGATATAAAAATGGATTTTATGATTGCCTTAAAGAGTTCAGGGGAGAATATGAAACAATCCCGAAGCAAAACCCAGCCACTCGTACGTCAATAAACATAGCCACAAACTAATTAGCTCTAATGTGAGACATCAGGACTATTTTCAGGCTGGTTACGGAGAGAAATGTGATTACTCCAAAGGCCTACACGCATTCAGTGATTTATATAGTCATTCCGAGAAAAGAGTGCACCAATGGAACCTAAGAACTGCAAGAATTAAAACCCCAGAGCAGCCTGGTACGGGCCCTCTTGGACTGGTAGAAAGGAATTGCACGTGAACAGAGTCACTCACATGACATTAATAGAACTGAAGACTTCCACCAGGCTAAAAGCCAATTTAATCTCATTTACATAACCAGCAAATAACCATTAACAAATGTATTAATTAAAAGTTGTGTATATGACCTTTGTGGAGGATAATTATTTTCTAGATTAAATGGAACTGCTTTGAGTACAGGTGTATTATTACAAGTGTACATTTAGTAAGGTTGGGTAGTTCCAAAATACATAGGAAATATAATTTTGTGGATGTTTGGGAAGTCCAAAGACATTTACTTTGATGAATGAGCAATAAGGGTTGTAATCAATAAATGATATTTCAGTTCATAATATAAATTATTATAATTGGCAAATAAGTAAAAATACATTTCTATTGTTTTCTAAGATTTGGATAACTCTTCATCATAACCATAGTCATCTAATTTCCATTCATTTGATTAACTGTAGAAATTCCTAAGATTTGTTTAGCAAGTATAATTAATGTGTACAGCCTTGAAATATGCCATCTACCTGTATCTAAAGCTATACTGCTTAACAGATCATTCAGGAAACACTGTTGCTAGGTAACAGGCTGCTTTTCTAGCTGTAGTCAGTTGCTTTGAAATAAGCAATGTGTGGCTACTTAAAAATAACATAACCAATAGTTATTTACTAGCCACCTGTATAAAGAGGGCAAACTACATTTTCAAGTTATACTAAAGTTAAAAAAGTATTTAAAGTCTGATAGAGCAAGCCCTCCTACTTTGTCCTTCTTCTTGAGGAGTTCTCTGCTAATTCTGGGGGGCTTCTTCCCTCTCCATATGAAGTTGGTCATCAGGCTTTCCATTTCTTTGAAGAAGGATGGTGGTATTCATATCGAGATGGCATTAAACTTATACAGTGGCTTTGGCAGAACTGACATCTTTACTGTATTGAGTCTTCCAATACATAGGCACGGGATAGTCTTCCATTTGTTGAATTCACTCTTGGTTTCTTATAATAATGTTCCTTGTACAAAGCTTTTGGTTTGGTTTGCTTTTTTTAGTCAAGTATATCCCTAGATATTTCGATTTGTGATTGGCTGTTGAAAAGGGTACTAACTTTTTAATTGCCTTTACTATGATCTTGTCTGATGTGTATAGCAGTCCATTAGACTTCTGTTGATCTTGTATCCTGCCACACTGCCATATTCCTCTATCGCTTCCAACACTCCACTTGTGGAGTTTGGGGAATTTTCAATATATAAAATCATATCATCTGCGAATAATGATAATTTTGTCTCTTCCTTCCCAAGACAAATACCTTTCATGTCTTTTCTTTGCTGTATGCTGTTAGCTAGGACCTCCAATACGATGCCAAATAGGAGTGGAGACAAGTGCATCTTGTCTGGTTCCCTTTTTTAGTGGAATTGTTTTTGTCTTTTCTCCATTGATTACTACATTAACTGTTGGATTTTTATATATAGCTTTATTCTTTTGAGGAATTTTCCTTCTATTCCTACCTTCTTGAGGGTCTTAAATGATATTCCTGCTCGGAGCAGACTATGCACAGAAAGGACGATAGGGCCGGCCCCAGAAGACACAATGTCCCTCACTGAACCAAAGTGCTATGAGGACAACAGTGCAGACACAGTGTGTGAACTGTGCCCAATATGACCCCATCACACTGGGATGAAACACTTAAGGCAGCAGTTCTCAACCTGTGGGTCACAACCCCTTTGGGGGGTCAAACAACCCTTTCACAGTGGTTACTGATTCATAACAGTAGCAAAATTATAGTTATGAAGTAGCAACAAAAGTAATCTTATGGTTGGGGGTCACCACATCATGAGTAACTGTATTAAAGGGTTGCAGCATTAGGAAGGTTGAGAACAACTTCACTAAGGACATGCAACAAAGCAGCAAGGGGGAACAAACTGCTGAAATCCCCAGGGAATACCAAAAATAGACTTGGAAACAGAGTGTGGCACCCATCAGACTTGGCTGGAAACCCTCGTAAGGGCCAGCAACAGACCTTGGACTATTTACAGGGTTTGCCATTTTTGTCAGTGACTTTCTTTTTGCTGTTGTTATTTTCTTTTTTGTTGTTGATGTTATTGTTTTGTTAGTTTTGACTTCCTTTGTTGTTTTACTTGGCTTTGCCTGGTTTTTGCACTTATTAATGTCTCTACATGTCTACATAGATAAGATAGGCAGGACAAACAATTCGGAGACAAAAACAACAGGACCAAGGTTTCCGAGGTGATACAGGAGAAGGGGAGGTGGGAGAAAGGAGGGGGGGAACCAACCTAGGTACAAATGAATAACAAGTGAACTAAAATCAATGTGATAAGGGGATAGGATGCCTAGTGTGGCTAAATCAAGGGCAATGTAGCCGTGAGTAATTTCTAAACCTGAATGAAGGTAGAACATGCTAGTGGGACAAGAGAAAAGTCAAAGGAAACAGAGGAAAGAGCCAGGAGGCAAAGTACAGTTATAGAGGTCTAAATACAGGCATGAACACATGTAAATATATTTCTATATAATGAGAGGGGACTAGATCTATGTACTTATATCTATATGTTAAGAATTAAGGTTGTAGATGGACATTGGGCCTTGACTCTAGTACTCTGTCAACATAAGAACACTTTGTTTTAAAAACCCGGCATTCTGTGATGTTCACCTTCCCAACAAAATTGTGAAGAAATAATGGGCGCATAAGCAAATGTGGTGAAGAAAGCTGATAGTGCCCGGCTATCAAAAGATATAGCACCTAAGGTCTTAAAGGCTTGAAGCTAAGAAGCAGCCATCTAGCTGAGAAGCAACAAAGCCCACATGGAAGAAACACACCAGCCTATGTGATCATGAGGAGTCGATGGGACCAGGTATCAGGCATCTAAGACCCATGGCAGGGGCCATGGAGTCAAGACCCAAAGCCTATCTGTAGACAATTGGACATCTCCTCACAGAAGGGTCCCAAGGAAGAGATGGGCCTGTCAGGGTTCAGTAGAGCACCAATGATACACACAACTTGCCTCTAGTTCCTTACTGCTTCATTATCCCCACTATCATGACCTCAATTCTCCCTTACAAATTGGATTAGACCAGAACATGCACACTGCTACAGATAAGAACCTGAAACATGGGGAATCCTGGAGAGATAAACCCCTCAGGGTCAACAATGAGAATAGAGATACCAAGAGGATATGGGGAGGGTGGGGGAGAGAAAGGGGAATTTGATCACAAGGATCAACATATAACCCCCTCCCAAGGGGAAAAACAGAAAAGTGGGTGAATGGTGACAGAGGACAATGTAAGATATGAAAATAATAATCTATAACTTATCAAGGTTCATGATGGAAGGTGGGGGAGGGAGGGGAAAAATGAGGAGCTGATATCAAGGACCCAAGTAGAAAGAAAATGCTTTGAAAATGATGATGGCAGCATGTGTATAAATGTGTTTGACACAATGGATGATTGTGTGAATTGTGATAAGGAATGTAAGAGCCCCTAATAATAGTATTTAATTAAATTAAAAAAGAAGTAATTAAAAATAATATATGACTTGATTCTCATACACGGGGAGGGAGCAAGATATTTGTATTCTTATCATTGTACCAATGAAGAAGCGAAGGTCCAGAGAAATAGATTTGAGAAAACAACTAGTTCATACAAGCTGACAGGGAAAACACCCAAACTTGTCATTTGCATAAGAAAACAATAATCCAGTTTTACCCTTTTAATGGGAAGATTGAGTGTTCAGACTATACACTGACATGTTTTCTCCTTTTTTTCCTCAGAGTTATCCATAACACAAATATATTTGGATAGTTGTATATTTGTTTTAACTCTAAGAGAAAAAAATATATCAATCTATCTTCCACAATTCCCTATGAGTCAGCATCAACTCAATGGCAATGAGTTTGGTTTGTACTTTAGAATTTGTATCACAAAATAACATTTAACTAAAACAAATTATTTTATATTTATACCTATAAACTTTTCATCATGAGAAAATTGGTGGACATATGGAGATATGC
Organism: Tenrec ecaudatus; assembly: GCF_050624435.1. Classification (NCBI taxonomy): domain Eukaryota; kingdom Metazoa; phylum Chordata; class Mammalia; order Afrosoricida; family Tenrecidae; genus Tenrec; species Tenrec ecaudatus. The sequence goes on from NC_134536.1 coordinate 97,490,678, forward strand.
AGCAATTATGTTAGTTTAGTTCTCATGAGAATTGTAGAGATTCCAATACTATCCCCAACTAAAATAAAATGGAACTCAAACGTTTAAGATGAAAAGATGAAGGACAAAGTGATGGCAGATAAATTGTCTGGTATGCTCCAGTTTGAACACTTAAGGGTTAAGTAGCTATTAGTTTTTAAGGATAAAATTTAACTTATCTGTTAATAAGAACATGAAAAACATTCATTCCAATTGTGTCTCCTAATAGGTAGTTCATTTTGTGATTTTGAGATAAGTATTTTCTTAGGTTCACAAATACGCAAATATCCACACTATTCTAATACATATATTACAACAGTTTTTGAGAGAATCTGGAATTTAAACAAAAATGCTTTCCTAAAATAACCATTTGTGTAATTTACATGGTTAAGGGGACCTTAAATTTTTAATAACTAATTTTTAATGAATTTTAATATCTTGGGATACTAAATAATAGATTAATTTTAAAGAAAATATGTTTTTCTAAATATCTGTATCTAAATTAAATTTGCAGTGTATATCCATTTATTTTTCTTAAAGAGGATCACAACATCGGCTAATTTTGAGAGATTATTGACTAAGAAAACAGATCATAGTAGCTAACTTTTATTAAGTTCAGTCACCGTTCTAAACAATTTATATTTTCTCAAATTTTGAAACACCTGTGTGAAGTATTATAATTATTCCATTAGCTCTTAGCAATCCTACATAGAGCAGAACAAAACACTGCCCAGTCCTTCACTATTCTCACAATGGTTGCTGTATTTGAGCCCATTGTTACAGCAACTGTGTCAATCCCACTAATTGAGAATTTTCCCCTTTTCCTGGACCATATCCTTTATGAAGTGTGGTGTCCTGTTCCAGGGATTAGTCTGTGCTGATAACGTACGTAAAGTGAGTGAGGCAGCATTCCACCATCCCCTCCACTAAGGACCACTTGGGCTGTACTCCCTGCAAGACCGATTTGAAAGCACTGCTAGCACCAGGGTATTCTTCACCAACACTGTCTTTCAGACCTGCCTCAGTTCTCCAAAGTTCTTTTCCCACTGACCATATTTCACATGCATATTGAGGCAACTGAAAATACCATGGCTTGGCTCAGGTCCTCAAGTGCCATTTTTTTTCCTCTTGATCATTTTAAAGAGATCTTGTGTGGCAGATTTTCCCAATGCAATTTGCCGTTTGATTTCTTGACTACTACATACATGAGCATTGATTGTGGATCCAAGTAAAATAAAATCCTGAACAACTTCAGTCATTTCACCATTTTTCATGGTAATGTCTATTGATTCAGTTGTGAGGATTTTTAAATTACATTTATGCAATCATAATTCCTGCAGAAGGCTGTATTCTTTGATCTTCATCAGCAGGTGCTTCAGGTCCTCCTCATTTTCAGCAAGCCAGGTGGTGATAACAGGTTGTTTATTACCCATCCTGTAATCCCGATGCACCACTCATTTTCATATATTTCATATTCCAGTATGATTTTTCTCAGCATACAGAATAAACAAATATCATTAGAAAAAGAAACCTTAACATACAACTTTTCTGATTTTAGATCATATAGCACCACCTTGTTCTGTTCAAATGACTCTCATTCCATAAAAAGCTTTTGAATTAACTTCAGTAAAATTTTACTCAGATGTCATCTTAATGACATTTTTGATATTTCCACATTCCATTGAGTCACCTTTATTTGAAATGGGCACAGATATGGATCTCTTCTAGGTTTACATATGCTGAATATATAGCCCAAAAATTAAAACTCAGTACTGTCTGACTCCTGAGCTGGTTTTCTCAACTACCATGAAGCATATTTCCCATGGTGTACACAAAAGGATATTAATACAGACATTTTTATATTTTGTGATAATCTATATTTTAATAATATTTTCATAGATTTATCAAAAGCTCTTATATGCCCTACACTGTAAGTGTAATTATAAGACATGGAATTGGATAAATAAATATAATTCACTGCCTTATTTATTAAAACATAATTCTCCTTACAGCCAAACACAATTCTATTTCAGGATCATGGATTTTAAATTTTCCATGACAATATTGCAAACTGAAACACGTTTAAACACACAGCAGGAAACTGCCAAGGAATAATAAAGAAATCCATTCGGTATAGATTTAATTATAAAAGCATTTAACTGCTCTGGTGGTGATCATTACATGGTAGTTCGCACAACATTAAATACAGAGCCTGTTAGGAAAGATAGATTGACTCAGAACTGAAAGCTACTCACAAATCACTAAGTTGCCAGACAGCATACATTTCTCAGATGGATATTTCTTAAAAGTCAAAAACCAAGCCTGGTCAAACTCTTCCAAGCTCGAGCACAAGCTCAGTTTTTTGGAAGGAAGTTACATAAATCATATGCTCCCACATGAAATCCTTTCTTTGTATGAAGTTTAGTATGTTGAAATAAGAGAAGGGTAAATCAATAAGATGGATTGACACAGTGGCTGCAACAGGGGGGTTTAAACATGGGAAGGATTGTGAGGCTGAGGTGGGAAAGGGCAGAGTTTCCTTCTGATGTACCTGGTAGCTAGGAGCTGGATTAACAACCAATGCTACCTAACAGCAATTCCCCAAAAAAGATTGTTATAAAATCAAAGAATTATTTATTAAACATAATATCTAAATATAAATATATTGCTTATCAATACATCTAGACCTGTACACTGCTTTCGAAGTGGAATTTCCATCCTTTTTTCACTTCACCCCAAAATACTCTGCTTCCTGATTTATACCAAGTCAAAAGGCAGTTGGGTCTTGCAAAGAGATTCAAATTATTTACATTTTCAGTGTCATTTGAGCATTCAAAAGGAGTCTGAAGGGGCAGGCAAGTGCTGCAGAATGGGCGAGATAAGGGTTCACAATAGCACCTACACTTGACCACCTTCACTACCCTTTCTGAAAGAGCAGGTATTGCCATATTAGAAGGGACATTCCTCTATACAAAGTTTCTGGACTTTTTCTCACATTCAGTTATCAGCATTCTTAATACTTCTCTTAAATAAACACCTATAATTTACCTGAATCTTAAAAAAGAAAAAAAATATCAAGATACCCCTAAAGAAATCCCCCAAATAGATACCATAGTATTCTGAGCTGACCTCTCTGTCTTCAATTTAATTGGCCCAGTAGATCACATTGGAAATCATTGTTTTGACTGGACCTTGATTTTGATCCATTGATAAATAAAAGCTTAATCTCCAGTAACATTGTATTCAATACAGTCATTAATAACCTCAGTCTTTACTGAAATGCTGTTGTTGGTTGCTACAGAGGAGCCTGCACCCACAGTGACCCTCTTCGTAACAGAATGAAGGACTGCATGGTACTGTGCCCTCCTCACAGTCATTCCTGTGCCCGAGACCAGCCTTTGGGCCAGTCCATCTTGTTCAGTGCCTTCCTCCTTTTGGCTGCCTTTCCACATTACCAAACACGACGGGACTAGTCTTTCCTGACAAGATGAGCAAAGTGTGTAACCCAGTGGTTCTCAACCTTCCTAATGCCCCAACCCTTTAATACAGTTTCTCATGTTGTGGTGACCCACTCAACCATAAAATTATTTTTGCTGCTACTTCATAACTGTAATTTTGCTACTGTTATGAGTTGGGTGACCCCTGTGAAAGGGTTGTTTAACCCCCAAAGGGGTCGCAACCCACAGGTTGAGAAGTCTTGCCATATTTGCCTCTGAGGAGCACTCCGGTCTTACTTCTCTAGACAAGTCAGTTTGTTCTTTTAGCAGCCCATAGTACTTTCAATATTCTTCTCCAGTAACACAACTTAAATGTGTTGATTCTTCTTCTGTGGTCTTCATTATTCAAGGCCCTACTTTCATATGCAGATGATGCAAGGGAGAATCCTATGGCTTCTATCAGGTACACCTTAGTCCTCAAAGCAACATTCTTGTTCTTCAATGCTCTAAAGAGGTCTTGTGCAGCAGATTTACCTAAGGAGTATTTCATTTGATCTTTTGTCTGCTGCTTCCATGAGCATTTATTGTGGATATCAGCAATAAAAATTCCTTGATAACTTCAAACTTTTCTCCATTTATCACAGTATTACCTACTAGTCCAGGTATGAGGATTTTGGTCTTCCTAACATTGAGTTGTAATCTATACTGAAGGCTACAATTTTTATCTTCATCAGAAAGTGCGTCAATTCCTCCTCACTTTCACCAAGCAAGGTTGTGTCATATTGCAGGTTGTTATTTTTTTAATCATTTTATTGGGGTTCATACAACTCTTATCACAAACCATACATACATCAATTGTGTAAAGCACACGTATGCATCCATTGTTTTAAGCCTTCCTCCAATCCTGATGTCACATTCTTTTTCATATAATCCAGCTTCTCCAATTACTTGGTCAGCATACGGAATAAGTATTGTGAGAGGATGCAGGCATATCCTACACACAGTTTATTTGTTTGTTTTCCTGATTTTACACCATGTAGCATTTTACCTGGCTGATAGTCACTCTTCTCTTTTGCATTCATCCATCAGAAAGCTTACTGTGGCAAAGATGTTCACCAAACCATGTGAAATCCTAACTTGAGTAGTTATATAATGGTTACTATATGCTATTTTTTCCACCAGTGTCTGAAGCTCGGCTACAGTCTCTCTTCATAGTTTGATGACCTCCATTCTCATAAGCCACCTTTAAGGTTTTACGGACTTCCCTTGCTCTTGCTTCGAGGTGTCATCTGCTTGGTTCTGACCCATAGTGACCCCATGTACAAAATACGGAAACGCTGTCTGTCCTGTCCCATGCACACAATTGTTCCTAGACTTGAGCACCTTTTCTGAAGCCACTGTGTCGATCTATCAACTTAAGCTTCTTCATGTTCTTCTAGGTACTTTAGAGAAACAAATCCACAGAAACGCATGCATAAGAGAGAGTTTTACATAAAGGTTATGTGCACATCAAGAAAACATCCCAACCTAGTGCTGGCCATACCCACAAGTCCAACATTAACCCATATGTCCAATACCAATCCACAAAGTCCTCCTCCATCTCACAAAACACACGCAATAATGCCGACTGCAGGAGGAAGCCAAGTTAGTGGATGTGTAAACATCTCAGTGCTGGCAGGGGTCTCCACACAGCTGCTCCACCACCCAGGGCTATACTGGGGTAGGTTCATGTGGCTTCTCCTCAGGAATGTCTTGCCGGAAATTAGCCTTGCATGCTGAAGTAGGGAACTGCTAAGGCAACTGGTCGAACCCTGGTTGGACCATCAGAAAGCAAGAGACCCGAGAACTAGAAAGCCGAGGCTCACCAAGTCATTTATCCCTCTGCTCCTCAATTAACTCCACATGTGTTTATCAGCCAGGTTGGCACAATAAACTAACTACCTCAATCAACCCCTTGCCAACCTGGCACCTCTACATAATTCCTTAGCTTCACGATTGAAATTAAGTAACACCTACACCTTAATCCTATAGCCCTGTGAATATGTTCCCCCACCTATGAAAGTTTGTAAGCCAACCAATTCATGCCTTTATCCCCCCAATTTTGAGTATCCAATTTATATACTACCCACTTTCATCAGCCCAGTTCTTTGAGAAGACAATCATATTTTTCAACATGAAGAGTCTTCATTCCAGTTGGAACCTTATGAAATCTGCACCCATAAGCAAAGTCAAATCCATATAAGCAAGCCATGAAGTCAGCAACAACATGCACCAGTTCACAGGCTCAAAAATCTCCAGCTGGTCTGGTTCTGGTCAACTCAATGTGGGCTGCCTCGCTGAGCCTCCACAAGGTGCCCATTGGTTGCCTTGCCTTTAGACCATGGGCTCTCATCAATTCTCAACAAGCCTATCTCCCTCGTGCTAGGTCATGAACTTTAGACCAGTCAACCCATTCTCATCTTCTTTTTTTCCTGTAAACCAAGTCCACAGGCGTCAGTGACCAAACTCTACCATCTCTTCATGGCTGCATATCGGCCAGGTTGGCACAATAAACTAACTACCTCATTCTTCCTCTTTTTTCACTTTCCCTATAATTTACCACGCATGTAACAGTTCGCTTAAGATTATCCAACAATAGTTGCAGTAGTGCATTGGTATGGAATTTCCAGAAGCTCAGACCACATTCAGAAGAACACATGGAACAAAGGACATTATAGCTCATGTCAGATGAATCTTGACTCAAAGCAGAGAATACCACAAAGATGTTTATCTGTGTTTTATTGACTATATCAAGGCATTTAATTGTGTGGACCTTAATAAACTGTGGATAACCTGGAGAAGAATGGGAATTCGGAAGACTTCATTGCGCTCATAAGGACCTTGTGCATGGATTAACAGGAAGTTGTGAGGATGAAACTAGGGATTACTGGATGGTTCAAAATCAGAAAGGAATGCATCTCATTGTATAGATTCTCTTACCACACTTGTTCAGTAAATCATCAGTAAAGCTGTGTTATCTGAAAAAGGACCTGGCTTTCTCCCAAGGAGTGGCAGGTGGCTTTGAACTACTGACCTTAAAGCCAACAACCTGACTTGTAACCACTACAATATCAGCGGTCCACTTTTTCCCCTTGCTATACCTTAAAAATGAAAATAAAAAACATCTTAACATCAAAACAGTGACTTCCAAAGGGATCTTCAGGGCAGTTATTTCAAAGGAAAAAGGTAAATTCCAAAGAATATACTGCCTCTGTTTTGGAAGTCCAAAAGGATCATCTTATGGACTCACACTTATACAAGGCTATCATGGGAGCTTGTTACGAAGAAGTTGTAAGGAAATTGCAAACTGCATTGGTGATAAAAAAAAAGGCCAGGAAATGTGCACTAAGGAATTTTCTTTGCACCATGACAATGTGCCTCCCCAGTTTTTGAGTTTAGAAAGGGCTGTCCTATAATAATTTTGCTGGAAAATCTTACTCCATCAATTCTATAGCCTTGTCAATTCTATAGCTTACAGATCTTGTCCCTTCAGACTTCTCTTTGTTCCCAAATTTTAAAACTATTTAAAAGGGAAATTATGTGCTTTCCTTGAGGATGCCAAAACTGTCGGTTTGATGTGGTACAAATCTAAGACCACAGAAGTCTTGGGGGAAAGGTAAGAGAGATGGAAACATTGCCTTCAGAAGGATAAAGACCTGGAGAAAATGTCAAGAAAGAGAAGCTTCATATTTTAATATTTCTGTTTTATAAAGAAATATTTCTGATTTTGTAGCAAGGCATTTTACTTACCCTCATATATCTTTATTATTATGGTTCTCTAGAGAACCCTAATATAAACATAATTGTATATTACCCCTCAAAAAGTTCATTATTATAACACCAAACCAGAAACCACGTAGCCACAGAGTTACTTCTAACTCATAATCACCCTACAGGACCAAGTCTGATGGCACCATGAGGTTCTCAATGCTGTAGCATTTATAGGCAGACACCACACCTGGATCCTACAAAGCAGCTGATGGGTTCAAACCACCAACCTTTTGGTTTGCAGCAGAGCTCTCTAACCATTGCGCCATGAGGACTTTCTATAATGTTGATAGATAAGTATAATTGTGCTTCTATTTGAAAGCAAGTAAATTTTTTAAAAAGATGAGAAGTGACATTAGAGATTTGATATTTCAAACAGCACTGATTGCTGAAGGGTTAAGTGTGTGCCTGCTAACCAAAAGGTAAGCAGTTCAAACCCATAAGCTATTCCTCAGGAAGGAGATGTGTCTATCAGCTGCCAGAAAGATCACAGCCCTGGAAACTATAGGGGGCAGTTGTACAATGTCATATAAGGTAAGTATAAGTGGCTTTTTCTTTTCCTCACCTCATTGCTGCTGTGGACATCACTACTCAAAATTATGCACAAAATGTTTTATTTAACGCTTACTTTTCATCAGATTAAAGACCCCCAAATAGTCAATTATCATTGAACTTGAGCAATTGCAGACAACTTTCTCTGTATTTCAACAAAAGATACACTAAAACTTACTGGTAAAAAGCGCCTCTCTGGCACTCTGGGTTAGTTATCTATAGCAATATAATTTTTACAGCAGTTTTGGTGGTGCAGGGGCTAAGTGCCCAATCTCTAACACATCAGCTACCTGCTGGAGAAAGAGGTGGCACTTTGCTTCTGTAAAGATTTGCAGCCTGGGCAAGCCTGCTCCATCCTAGAGGGTCATCATCAATTAGAACCCACTTAATGGCAAGTAGTTTGGTGTCAGTATTTAATGTGCTTATTAATAATGAAAGTAATATTTTCTCCAAGTGTACTAGACAAGTTTCAGTGAGCATGTAAATTAACATAATCATTTTAATTTCCTAATTTTACATCTGCTACTTATAAAATTTCAAGTCAATTAATGAACTAAAATTAAGTGGAACCCTTTTCAAGAGGAATGTTAAGAATCTGAAACTCATTTGTAAAAATTAAACAGTGGAAAATGTAATTTTATCGTTTGATATTTTGTAATATAAGCAATAAAAATGAAGATAATTATTCTAAAGGAAAATAAATTGTAGAAGTCTACTTTATACCTATTCTGCATAGTCTCAAATCATTACATATAAATAAACGTGCATTTCTGCAAACATTAAAAGTGATTAAAATGAAAAATCCTAAAACTAGTAAAGAAAATAATTATAGAAAACAAATTATTGTAGTTATCCTTTCTGTCTACAACTATTTTTGCTTTCATCTCTCATTTCCTTCCATCCTCCATTTTCTATTTTGTTGGGCTCATGTATGTGGGCAAAAGCCACCACCCTTCTTATGAGATCCAAAGTTTTGGATATACTCTGACCATGTATATAACCCTGCATATATTTCTGGGTTGGCAGGATAGAGAGTAAGGATGGAAAGGATGGAAGCTTGGGAGCCTAAGGGAATATGGGGAGCAAGGCCTGGAGAAGATAAGCTCCTCCGTCTCCTGCTCCACATAAAATGTCAGTGGGATCAGAAAGTTCTCAGGCATGGTCTACCAAACCTCTTGGCACTGTTTCTGCCAGTACTCATGATCATCCTATGCACAATAGGAAGAGTGCAAGCACTGGCCGGGATAATAGGTTAATAAAGGATACCAACAATGTCAAGAGGAGGCCACACCCTATTGTCCATAATGCAGTTTATAAAAAAGTGTATTCCCACCAATTCAATAATCTGGATGACATGGACAAATACCTAGAAAAACACTCTCTCCCAAAATTAACACATATGGGCATTACAAACTTGAACAGAACCATAGCAAAATAAAAATAGATAAAGTCATCAAAAAATTTCCAACTAAAAACAGCCATATCCTGATGGCTTCACGGGAGATTTCTGCCAAGTTTTCAGAAAAGAGCTGACATCAACCCCACACCAACTCTTCCAGAACAAAGAAAGGGACAGCAAACTCCCAAACACAGTCTGTGAAGCCAGCATAAGCTGGCAAAGACCCCACAAGAAAAGAGAACCACAGATCCAAATCCCTCATGAACATAGATGCAGCAATTCTCAACAAAATCTTAGCCAAAGCCAATAGACTCAAACAACATATCAAACAAATAATACATCATGGCCAATTGGGATTCATACCAGGGATGCAGGGATGGCTCATCATTTGAAAGACAATTAACAAAATCTACCACAGTAACATGAAAAAGGATAAAAAACCATTTGATCATATCAATTGATGCAGAAAAGGGATTTCAAAATATCCAACACCCATTCCTAATAAAAACTTTCAATCAGATAGGATTAGAAAGGAAAATCCTCAGCACAATAAAGGCCAAATATGAAAAACCAATAGCCAATATTACACCCAATGGAGAAAAGTTGAAAACATTTCCACTGAATAAGAAACCCCAAAAGTGTGCCCTGTATCCCCACTTGTATTCACCCTTGTGCTGGAAGTCTTAGCAAGTGCCATAAGACAATGGCAAGAAAGCAAGAGTACAATTGGGCAAAGAAGATGAGACATTTTCCCTTTCTGCAGTCTCAATTTTACATATTGAGAGTGCTAAGGTATACATGTTAGATTGTTGGGGAAAAATCCAGGAGTTTAGTAAAGTAGCAGGGTACAAGATTAACAAGCAGAAATCAGTTGAATTCTTATGCACCAGTGATGAGAATACCAAAAAAGACATCAAGGAAACAATGCCATTCACAATAGCCACACAAAAGCTGACCTAGGAATAAACTGAATACCAAAAGACCTATTCAAAGAAAACTACAGAACATTACTATAAAAAACCAAAAGGGATCTACTACAAATGGAAGAATATTCCATTTTCATGGATCTGAAAACTCAGTGTGATGTCAGTACTACCTAATGCAATCTACAAATTCAATGCAATCCCAAATAAATCCCAGCCTCATTCTCTAAGGAAATAGAAAACCTAATTACCAACTTCATATGGAGATGGAAGAACCCAGGAAAGGTAAAGGACTCTCAAAAAGAAGAACAAAGTGGGTGATCTTGCACTATCTGACATCAAAACTTATTATACAGGCACAGTTATCAAAACAGCCTGGTACTGATTTGACAGATACACAGACCGGTGGATCAGAACAGAAAACCCAGAAATAAAAACACCTGCATACAGACAAATGATTTTTTAAAAATCATTTTATTGGGGGATCATATAACCCCCATCACAATCGGTACATACATCCATTGTGTCAAGCACATTTGTACATATGTTGCCTTCATCATTCTCAAAACGTTTGCTTTCTACATGACCCCCTGATATCAGCTGCTCATTTTCCCCAGACAATTGATTTTTGACAAAGGCCCACTAAGCTACACCTTGTTCCATGTCCTCTCCTGAATCCTGGCGGAACCTCTGACAGCATTGCTGCACACATCGTGAATGATCTTCAGCGGAAATGTACTTGCACGTGGTATCAATGATATTGTTTTACTGAGTATTCTGTGGTTCACCTTTCTTTGGAATGGGTACAAATATGTATTTCTTCCAGTCAGTTGGCTAAGTAGTTGTTATCTAAATTTCCTGGCATAGGTGAGTGAGCATACCCATTACTTCCTCAGCTTGTTGAAACATTTTAATTAGCGTCCCATCAATTTCTGGAATCTTGCTTTTTACTGATGCCTTCAGTGCATCTTGGACTTCTTCCTTCAGCGCCACTGGTTATTGATCATATTCTACTTCTTGAAATGCTTGACTATCAACTACATCTTCGTCCAGCGACTCTGTGTTCTTTCCATCTCCTTTGATGCTTCCTGCATCATTCGATATTTTACCCATGAAATATTCCAATACTGCAACTTGAGGCTTGAACTTTTCTTTGAGTTCTTTCAGTTAAAGATAAGCTGACGTGGTTTTCCTTTTTGGTTTTCTAGCTCAAGAAAACCATTTTATTACAATATTTGACTTTGTCTTTTCTATCTACCCTTTGAAATTCTGTTCCTCTCTAACTTTCTGATTTCTTCCATTTGCCACCAAAGGACAAGTTTCAGAGTGTGCCAAGACTTCCGCATTGGTCTATTCTTATTGTTCCTGTCTATTTATAAATGACCTTTTGCCTTCTTCATGAATGAGGGTCTTGATGTCCTTCCACAGCTCACCGGGTCTTCAATCATTAGTGTTCAGTGGGTCAAACCTGTTCTTGAGATGTTCTCAAAATCCAGGTGCGATAGAGTCACCTTCATAATTTGATTCTGGACTTATTTTCACTTTCTTCATCTTCAACCTGAGTTTACATGTGAGCAATCGATAACCTGTTCCAGAGTCAGCCCCTGGGCAAGTATTAGGTGTGATATGGAGCTCCTCCAGCTTCGCTTTTTTAAGGAGTTAGTCAAATTCAAATTTGTACATTCCATCTGGAGAAGTCCATGTGCATAGTCATCTTTTCTGTTGTTGAAAGAAATGTATTTTCTATACAGAAGTCATTGATTTTGCAAAACTCTATCATCTGATCTCCAGCTTTGTTTTTATCACTATGATTATATTTTCCCTTTACTATTCCTTTCTCTTTGTTTCTTTTTCTCTCTGTTTCCATTGACAATAATTATCAACATATTTTGAATGTATGTGTGGTCAATTTACAATGGACGATTTTGGAAGATTCTTCCATTTCTTCATCACTAGCTCTTGTGGTTGGTGCATAAAATTGAATAAAAGTTGTATCCGTTGGATTTCCTTGACTACAGATAGATATAACGCTATCACAGACAGCATTGTATTTCACAATAGAATTTGAAATGTCTTTCTGACATGGAATGAATGCATTGATTATGTCAATTCCAGCAAAAAAAAAGCTTTGATGATTTAATACTATATCAATGCCTATAATACCAATTTTTATGAACTCCATTTCATAAACTAAATTTTATTTTATTAAAATCTTTTTATTGGGGGCTCATACAGCTCCAATCACAATGTATTTACATCTTAAAGGACATGTTACATGGGTAGAGGCTGCAGTCTCTCTTCTCTATATCTCTGTTACTCACACACCTCTCTTTTTGTTCTTTTGTTTTCTTAAATATGTTTAACAATTTCCCATTTTCATACTTCATACAATCCAAATCCAGATTTTTAGATTTATTTCTTATTCACGCGAGATGTGCCCCATCAGCAGATGAAGGCCCTGAAGGCACTGCTCACGCAGGTTTTACTCAATTCCCATGACTCTGGTCAACTCTATGTTAAGAAAGCAGCTCCTCATCAGGGACATTTTAGTGCCTTGTGACCCAAGGAACCCATTCATCAGCATTATTTTCCACAACATTCTACTTCCATTCATTAGGCCTTCAGTATCTGACAATGTTTCCATGCTGTGCATAAGGTTTTAAGCAGCTACTTTTTCCTAAATAGGGAGCTGATTCCTTCTCCATGTCTGTTCTTAGTTAGGCCGGACACTCCAACATGTTCACCTTGGGCGATCCTGCTGACTTTTGAAATACCAGTTAAATTGCTTCCAACATCACAGCTACACACACGCCACCATAATATGACAGGGACAAATAATGGTGTGTACATCTAGTCACAATAAAAAGAACCAGACTATAGAAAGAATGGTTATAGCTGTGAGTAAGAGATATCAGTTAAAAAGTAAACAGGTGGGCTATAAATATGAGTAGGGAAAATAATGGAGGATAAACAATTTCCTAGGGACTCCCTCCAGAATTTTAATCGGTTATCAGGAAGATCTAATCCTCAAAACTCACAACCACATTTCTGACTTATTTTATTTTCGCTAATCGGAGATACTTCACTAATTGGAAATGTTTTTCATGATTTTATCAGATATAGCCTCTGGGGTCTAAAAAGCTTACAGGTAAACAAGCGGCCATCTAGCTCAGAAGCAACTAAGCCCACATGGAAGAAGCACACCAGCCTGTGTAATCATGAGCTGTCAAAGGGATCAGGTACCAGGCATCATCAGAACACAAAATTTACTATATTGCATGAGGTGGGGAGTGTGGAGTGGAGACCCAAGCTCATTTGTAGGCCACTGGAGATCCCCTTGCAGAGGGGTCTCAGGGAGGAAACGAGCCAGACAGTGTGTGTTGTAGCAACGATGAAAAATACAACTTTCCTCTAGTTCCTAAATGCTTCCTTTCCCCCCACTACCTCCTCCCCCACTATCATGATCCCAATTCTACCGTGAAAATCTGGCTAAAACAGAAGATGGACACTGGTACAGATAGGAACCAGAAACACAGAGAATCCAGGGCGGATGATCCCTTCAGGACCAGTGATGTGAGTGGCGATACTGAGAACACAGAAGGAGGGTGGGTTGGAAAGGGAGAACTGATTACAGGGATCAACATGTGAACCTGGGGGATGGACAACAGAAAAGTGGGTGAAGGTCAGGGAGACGTCGGACAGGGAAAGATATAACAAAATAATAATTTATAAATTATTAAGGTTTCATGAGGGAGGGGGGAGTGGGGAGGGCCGGGAAAAAATGAGGACCTGATGTCAGGAGCTTAAGTGGAGAGCAAATGTTTTGAGAATGATTAGGGAAATGAATGTACAAATGCGCTTTACACCATTGATGTATGTATGGATCCTGATAAGAGTTATATGAGTCCCTAAAAAATGATTTTTTTAAAAAAGAACATGATCTTGTACAGAATACAAAATCTCACTTCCCTGTATGCCATAATGGAAAAGGACAGACTGAAAATTGTCTTTGAACTTCTTGAATATTTGAGGCAAAATATGTACAAAATGACTACTTCATAGTCTAGTTCTAATTAATACATCCTTCTATATTTCTGTTTGGAGAATGTATTTAGCCTAATTTATACAAAACAAACACCAGAAACTAATTTTTAACTATTTGATCTAGTACAAAAATAAAAAGTGGAAAATAAAGAGTTCATTATGCAATTGCTGTAGGAATGTTACAATTACAAGGAAATTTAAGAACAAGAATAACAGCAATTCAGATAAAACGTCTGTCAAGTAGTCTGCAGATTATCATATAATTTAATGCACATATTGGAAAATATAAGAGTAAAACAAGCATATGAAGTGATCCAATAATTAAAATGATATCTTTTTGAAATATTTATATGTGGACTCAAAGTTATTTTTAGTTTTTTATATGCTTTTATAATTGATCCATTAAAAATTAATGTTTCTCAATTCATTCAATGGACGAAAGAACTATGAAATCTTCAGCCTGTGCAACCCTGATCCCAAAGAATTAACTAATGATACTGGCCTGTCACTCTGAACTGCTATCACTCAGATAGTCCTTATTTTGATCAATATAGCAATGGGCTCTAAAATTATAATTAGAAATTGTACAAGCAGAAGAGCAATTCCAAGTTCCTTGCTGTTCAGTGAACTTGTCAATATGGCAAAAACATTAGAAACTCCTGTGTAGAATGGAAGAAAATTCAAAATTTAAAATAAAAAAGGGGGGGCCAGGTTTACTGGTGAAAACCTGTTAGTCCGGGTTAACTAGAGAAACAAGTCCAGAGACACTCATGTGTGTAAAAGAGAACTTTATATCAAAGAGTAGTTGAATATTAAGAAAATATCCCAGTCCGGTCCAAATCAAATTCACGTCGGATATTAGCCCATATGTCTGATGCCATAGACATTAATTCTGTAAATTCCTCTTAAGCCTCATGCAACACATGCAATGTGTTTTATTTGCAGCAAGACCCATGACATTTTAACTTTTATGATTTAAAAAAAATCATTTTATTACACTTATCACAATCCATACATACATTGTGTCAAGCAAATTTGTATGTAGTTTCCATCATTTTCAAAACATTTTCTTTCTACTTAGGTCCTTCGTATCAGCTTATTTCCAGCCTACCCTACTTTTCCTCCCTCATGAACTCTTGATAATTTATCATTTTTAATTATAATTTATAATTTTTATTCTATGTCTTATACTGATTGATATCTCCCTTCACCCACTTTTCTGTTATCCATTCTCCTGGGAAGGGGTTATATGTAGATCATTGTGATCAGTTTCCCGCTTTCTCCCCCCTACCTTTTTATTCCTTCCTTTCTTTGACTATATTTGCCAGTTGTCTGTCAATTCTGTTAATCTTTTCATAGAATCAACTTTTATCTGTATTAATTTTTTCGTAATTTTCTTGTTTTCCCTCTCATGAATCTCAACCCTGATTTTTATTATTTCTTTTCTTTTGTTATTTGTAGGAATGTCCTGTTGACTCTGCTCTGATTTCTTTGAGCCAGAATATTAATCATAAGTCTCTCTTCCTTTTTCATGTGTGCATGTACAGCTATCAAACTTCCTCTGATAACTGGCTTTCTGTGTCCCAAAGGACTTGGTACATTGTATTTTCATTCTAATTGGTTTCTAGAAACTTCCTAATTTCATCTCTGATCTGTGTCAATAACCACTCTTTTGCAATATAGAGCTATTCATCCTCCAAATGTTTGCCATTGTTTTCTTTGCCATCCTTTTGTTGTGTTCCACCCTTATGGCATAGCCATCATTGCAAGAAGTCTGCATGATCTCCAGGTGTTTTTATTTACACAGATTTGACTTGTGTCCCAGCATGTGGTCTATCTTTGAGTATATGGGCTTGATAACAATGTGAATTATTTTTTCATTTGGGTAGAGAGCTCTGAAAATATCTATCAGGTCAAATCATCTAATTGTAATGTTTATATCTGTAGCTTCTTTATTAAGCATCTTTCCCTATGATATATATCTTTCTCAGAGAATGGTGTATTAAAGTCACTTACTATAATTGTTGAGCCTGTGATTTCTTTTATCATCTTTTGGAGCGTTTGATGAATTTTACGGGTCTCTCATTGGGCACATATATATTTATCATTCTCACTTGTTCTTGGTCTTCTGTTTCCTTGAGTACAACATTACCTGTTGTTATGGCTTGAACCTTAACACATATGGACGGATCCCAAGTTTACTCGTGTTTTGCACATCATCTGTTATGGGTGGATCACGAGATAACTTGTGATTTCTACACACTGTCTTCAGATGCCATTTGCTTAGATATATTTTAACTACTTCGTCTATTTAGGTGTTTACATCAGTAGTGAATGCATCAAACTCGATTGCCTTCGTGTTCTTTTTGTTTATTTAGCATTTTAGTGAATTTTGGTTAAATGAAATTGTTACAATTTTCATCTTCAATTTCTGCCTAATGGGGCCTTAGATATGGCCTCATTCAGAAAACGGAAGGAAATGAATGAATCTGAAATAACAATGAAATGGACAAAAAAGTCATCCTTTATCTCATAAACTGTGGACTTTTCAATTGTTATAGAATTTACAATGCCCTGAATTCAGAGGAAAAAATGAAGCACAAGCAGTTTCTCCTTTCAGTGGCAAAATACTGGATTACTGATGATGAAAATTAAGGTTCTCCCGAACCAGAGAGATATGTCCAGCCAAACCCCTAGTAAAGCAGGGAGAGTCCCACATAAACCTCCACCAGGATGGCTGTCAGGTGACATGAAGCAGCTTGAAGCTGTGTTCATTTCCAGCAATGGGAAAAAGAAATTTCCCACCAGAGGCTGTAGAGTTTGCACTGCCCATGGAAAAAGAAGTGAAATCGGGTATATATGCAAATTTTGTAATATACCGCTTCACAGAGAAAAATGTTATACAAAGTACCATACATTAAAAATGTGCTAGGAACCTTTGTTTATATAGGTCCTATACTAACTATAATATATGAAATAATTGTAACTGTTTAGGATAAGGTCTCCACAACTAATCAAACCAAAGGTCTAGGAGATCATGTTTGCGCAGTGATTCAGGGATAATATTTGCACACTGTCTTTGTTTCTCAATGTAGTGGTATGGTATACTTGTAGAGTTTACTAACAATAGTACATTGTATAACAAAGGAAAATATCAACAAATGAACACTGGGGAACAAAAATTGTATTTTTTGTTTGATATACTGTATTTATTTTTACTGTTTTTCAAAGTAATATGGATTAGGTTGATTATTTTTATATGAAGTTTATAATTTCATGAAGATTATAGTTCTTAAAAGTAATGATGTTCCATATACATTGTAAAATATTGTTTCATACTGTGAGACATTTTATATTCAAAAACTAAAAGTTATATAAATAAATATGATTTAAAAGTTGATGAGATGTAAACCCATTTATGGTTTAATGCAAAAAAAAACCCCAAAACCCTTACAGCCAAAAAATACATAGCCACTTTGGTAAATTGATTTTTAAAATCCAGTTTTTAATGTGTTAAAATAAATTTTTTTCCCGATATTAGGATTACAACCTCTGCTTTTTTTGAGTTGCAATTTGCTTGGTATATTTTGTCCAGCCTTTGATTTTCAGCCTGATTTTTTTGTCTGTATACTTGAGCTGTGTCTCCAGTGGGTGTGTTTTCTAAGCTAGTCTTCTAGCCTCTGTCTTTTAAAGCCTGAGTTCAGTCCATTGATGCTCAGGGTTATTACATCCATCTGTAGACTCTGCGATAACATCTTATATCTTTGATGTTGGGTGTTTTCCTCTGTCACTTTCTTATCCATGTGTTGTATGTGTGTGTGGTTCATTCTTGCTTTCTTTCCACCATTGATCCAATGCTATCTTGGGGGCTGTTTTCTGTTTGTTCACCTCTGGATGGAGTTGTTCTACATGGCAGTCTCTTTCCTGTGCTTGGTGAGTGTTATTCCTCTGCCCATATTAGGTCGACAAGGATCTATTTTAGGGCTGGGTTTCTTTAACGTGTTCATTGAGTTTTTCCTTGTTTGGGAAGACTCTTACTTCTCCATCTATCTTGATAGATAATTTGGGTGAATAGAGGATACATGGATTTGCATTCTTTTCCTTCAAATTTTGGAATATGTTATTCCACTCTCTCCTTCTCCTCATAGTGTCCACTGATAGGTCTGAGCATATTCTTATCTGGGGGTCTTTATAGGTGACTGCTTGTATTTCCCTAGCTGCTCTTATGATTTTCTCCTTTTCCTCAACGTTTAACTGTTATATGCCTTGGTGACTTCTTCTTGGGATTTAGTCTAGATGCTGTTATTTTGGCCTTTTGCATGTTTGCTTGGCTTTCATTCATTAAGCTGGGGACATTTTCCTCTCAGAATTCCATCGCTGTTTGTGCCATTGACTTCCTTGTGTCGTGCTGCTGTAGTCCAATTGTTCTGAAGTTGTTACTCTTCATAGCATAAGACATGGCTCTCAGGTTTTCTTTAGCTTCTCTGATTATCTTATTTGACTTTCTTTCATGTTTTTGAAGTCTGCCTGTTTATCCCCTATGTCACCGCTGTGATTCTGCCCCTCCTCCAGTCTGTTGGTAAAGTCTATGAATTTGCTACTGGCTTCTGTTATCTCATCCCTTAGCTCTTATGTGACCCTTATCTCCTCTATCATTTCATCTTTTTTCTGTATTGTTTCCCTTGTATCCTGTATGACTCTAAGCTGCATTCTCAAGATTTCTTTCTGTGACAGGTTAATGCCTGCATCTTCTATGACTGCTGTTAGGTCCAAGTCATCCTCTGACACTAGATTTTGTTTCTTCTGTTTTCTTGTTGAGGTTGTTGAGGCAACTTGCTGTTCACATGTTATTTTGGAGTTACTCTGTGCCATTATCCCTAGAATCAGATCCCTGGGCTCTCTTTGTGAGGTTAGTGTTAATGTTTCAGCAGGCCGCTTTTAGTAAACTTCCTGAGGGATTGTGTTTCACTTTTGACCCACTGGGGTTTCTCTCTGAGCTAGACACACTTCGGACAGGGAGGTAGGTGTCAAATAAGACCCAGCCATGTCTGTTAGAGGGCTGGGGATTGCCTGGAATTGCAGGGAAAAATAGGAAAGTAAGTGCTGATCTTGGAGGAAGGATCTGCCAATGGACAGTGGGAAGGCCCAGTCTGCAGCAGCAGCATGGTGGTTGGGGCAGACCAGTTCCCACAGGTGCAGGGATGGGAGTCAGCTCCTAGTTCAGGAGAGTGCCTAAAATCTCACTGAAATTAACCAACAACCTTGGCACTATGACAGGCCGGTGTGTGGCAGCTAGTTCCAGACCGGTTCCTGTGGGTGCATGAGATGAGATGGGAGTCAGCTCCTGGTTCAGGGAAGCACCTGAACTGTTGCAGGAATTAACAACCTCAGAACCCCTGGTCTGCCCCCAATTTCCCCACTCACTCATCTCCATGGTGTTCCCAGCCTGAGCTTCCTATCTAGCTGCCATCTTGCCCAGAAATCCCGGAAACTCTTTACTAGCACAGTGGGACTCCATTATGGAGTCAAATTTATAAAATGGGTAACTAAAAGATCCTACTAGCATCCTCAGTTTGGTACCTCACAGTGGAGAAAGGAATTATGTACAAGATATTTTCAATAAGAAAGTATTTGTATATTTATTACTTATTATAAATATCTCCTATAAAAATAACAGGAAGAAAAAGAAAATTTTGCTTTCTTTCATAGATATTTCTAGAAATCTCGTGTTTTGTAATAATTCTTGAAGCATCATGTTTTTGCAAGACAAATCTAAACTTTATAAAGTAAAAATATCTATTACATTGTTAAAGAAAAAATGCAGCTCTGATAAGTTAGACCTTAAAGTAATTATGACCCCCTTGACAAGTGTTACCCTCAAATTATGTGATAATTCATACCAAAAACCCTTTTTGTCATTCGTCTTCTTTTATTGATTGCTGATGCCAAATAACAGAAAATATGCAAAGTACTATGCACTCCACAGAATATGTTTAATCTATTTGCAGCATTTCCCTGCACATGCATTTTAAAAAACCACACATATTTCTCAAGACACCCACATTAGCATATTTTGTCTTCTTGAATTATACTCAAAGCTCTAGTCGATGTGCCCTATTTTATCACTTTGTCTATAAAACATAGGTGAAGAGACAAATACAAAATCAAACGAAGCAGACTATTTTTAAAATGCACAATTTGATTATCTCTGAATGACTAAACAAAACTAAATATTTTTCTTTATAAAGTTCCTTTGTTTGCCAGTCTTATCATGGCAATAAAAACCTTAAAACCAATCACACTAGCATCTACTCAATTTCAATTCAAAGTGACCTTAAAAAGGCTGTCTGAAGCTGTAAACCTTTATGGGAGCAGATTGTTGTCTGTGGGTGACATCAAGTCTGATGTGACTCCTAGGAACTATATGCACAATATAACTTGGTCCTATGCCATCCTCACAATTTTACTATACTTGTGCCCATTATTGACACTACAGTTTCAATCTCATCGAAGTCTTCCTCTTTTTCATGGCTCTTCTACTTTCCTAAGAATTATGTCCTTTTCCAGCGACTGTTCTCTCCTGATAACATGTTCAAGTTACATGAGAAGAAGTCTTCACTTCTTCTCCCAACATAGATGTGTTTGTTCTTTTGGTAGGCCATGGTATTTCAATATTCTTCACCAATACCAAATGCATGGATTCTTCAGCCTTATTCAAAGTCCAACTCTCACATGTTTTGCTTTGAAATGCCATGCCTTGGGTCAGGCTCACTCTATTTCTAAAAGTGACATCCTTACTCCTCACTACTTTACAGAGATCTTGTGCAGCAGATTTATTCAATGCATTGTTTGATCTCTTGAGTGCTGCTTCCATGAGCATTGATTGTGAATAAAAGTAAGATGAAATGCTTGACATTTCAATCTTTTCTCCATTTATCATGATGTCATCTATTGGTCCAGTTCTGGGGAATTTCATTTTCTTTACCTTAAGCTGTGATCCACACTGAAGGTTGCAATCCTTGATCTTCATCAGCCAAGTGCTTCAAGTCCTCCTCACTTGCAGCAGAGTGTGTCATCTGCGTATCATAGGTTGTTAGTAAGACTTCCTCCAATCCAGATGCTAAGTTCTTCCTCATATACTCCAGCTTCTTGAATTATTTGCTCAGCATAGAGATTGAATAAGTATGATGAAAGAATACAACCCTAATACACAATTTCTTGATTTTAAGTTATGCAATATCTCCTCGTCCTGCTCTTTCATCTGTATCTTGATCCAAGTACAGGTTCTGCTTGACGGCATGAAGTGGTCTGGAATTCTCATTCTTCTTGCGGCTCTCCACCATAGTTTGTTATGTTCTCTGTACAGGTTCTGCATGAATAAAATTAATGTTCTGGAATTCCCACTTTTCTAAATAGTTTGTTAAACATACCATTGCCTTTGCATCGTCAGTAAAACATCAATAACCACCTTTTTAGTGTTATCCACTTTCAGCCGAGATCCATCTGACATTAGCAATGACATTTCCCCTTCTATCTTCTTTTCTAAAACAATGTAGCTGTGCTGGCAGCTTCTTCTAACGCACTGCGGCCATCATTTTATAAGTTATGTTCAGTGTTTTACTTGCATGTGATATTAATGACATTGTTCAACCATTTCTGCATTTTGACTTGTTTTCATTCCTCGGCTTCAATCTGAACTTGCATATTAGCAGGTCCATGGTTGGCCCCTGGCCTTGTTCTGGTTGATGTTGAGCTTCTCCTTCCTCTGCCCACAGATGTAGTCAATGAGATTCCTGTGTATTCATTCATCTGGTGAAGTCCATATGTGTAGTTGTAAAAAGGTATATGCAGTGAAGATGTCATTGGTCTTACAAAATACTATCATGCAATCACCGACTTTGTTTCTATCACCAAGGCTGTATTGTCCAACTACCGATCCTATGTTTTTGTTTTTATCATCTACATTCTAATCACCACCAATTATCAATGCATCTTTGCATTGCATGTTTGATCAATTATGACTGAAAAAGTGGTAAGAATTCTTTAATTTCATTATCATTGGATTTAGCCATTGTTGCTTTAATTTTATTAATAGTTTTATTAACTGATCTTCCTTTTAGATATATAAGATGGTATCTTATCACATACATCATTCTACTTCAAGATAGATTTTTGAAATTATCTTTGTAATGGTGAACGTGATCTCCTGTATCTTTAATTTTTCATTTCTACCATTTTAAAAGATATAATTGTCTGAATCAAATAGCCAATACCAGTTTTCTTAAGGTGGGCTCTCTAGAGACCAAAACCAATAAAGCTTATATATAATTTTAATGGAGAAAATGGCTAAAATAGTTGTAGAAGCAGGCAAATTCCAAATCTTTTGTCAGATTTTATCTTAGAATCTTCTCTTCCCCCCTGTAGTTGCAGGAGTCAATGAACCCAATTTGATCGGAAGATGAAAACCTTGTGGCCGCAGAGAATGAATCCAAGGTCAGCCAATCAGAGGGAAGGCCTCTGATGACTCCATTGATGCAGACATTATTGTAGGCCAATAGCAAAAGTCCAAAAGACCTGCTCCTGAACGTCATCATTTCTTCCATTTTCTTTAGTTACTCCACTATTAAGAGCAAGTTTCAGAGATTATTCGAACATTCACCCTGACATTTTCTGTCTTTTATTTTTAATAACCGTTTGCTTTCTTCATGTATGATGTTCTTGATGTCATCCCTGATATCCTGTCATTTGTGTTTTAAGTGTCAAATCTCTTCTTGTTCTCAAAATTCAGGTGAGATAGACTCAGGATTATAGTTTGACTCTCATTTACTTATTTTAATTTTCTTCAGCTTCAATCTGAACGTAGATACGAGCAATTGATGGTCTGTTCTACAGTGAGCCCCTGGCTTGATTTTTGTTGCTGATATTGAGATTTTCCATTGTCTCTTCCCACAGATCTAGTCAATTTGATTTCTGTTTATTCCATCTAGAGAATTCCACATATATGGCCATCATTGGTGATGTCGGGGAAAAATATTTGTGATTAAGAAGTTGTTGGTATTATAAATTCCATCATCCCATGTCCAGCTTTGATCTATACGAAAGCCATATTTTCCATGTACTGATCCTATGTTTCCAACTCTTGCATATTAAACAACAATAGTTATCAATACAGCTTGATTGCATATTTGGCCAATTTCAGACTGAAGATAGTGACAGAATTCTTCAATTTTTGTATCATTAGCTTTAGTGGTTGGTGTACAAATTTGAAAAATAATTGTATTGACTGAATTTCCTTGTATGCAGATTGATATCATTTTATTGAAGACAGCACTGTTCTTCAAGAGAGCTCTTGAAATATCCTTTTAGACAATGAAGGCAGCACCATCCCTCTGGAATGTGTCATTTCCTACAGAGCAAACCATATGATTACCCAATTCACAATGGCTAATATCAGTCCATTTCAGCTCACTAATGTCTAGGATGTCTTTATGCAGTCCACTTAGTTTTTGCCTGTTTGCAGTTTTCCTACATTCATATTTCATACATCTAAGTTCTGATGATTAATATACTTTTGCAGCTGTTTTTTCTCATATTGAGTCATTTTCCTAATCAAATGAAAGTCCTGAAGGCTTAACTCCCACAGGTTTTTCACAGTCCTTGTCATTATGGTTGACTGAGCTTCGAGAGGGCAGCTTTTCCTCAGTCTTATTTTGAATGCCTTCTGACCTGAGGGGCTCCCCTGCTGACACAGTTCTGATAGTGTTCTGTTTCTATTCATTAGCGCTTCATAAGGTTTGCAGTGACTAATTCTCCAGAAGAGGACAGCCTATCCCTTCTTTGAAGATTGTTATTATTTTAGAAGTTCTGCTGAAACTCGTTCTTTTTAGGGGACCCTGCTGGTATTATGAAACACCAGTGACAAACATTCCAGCAACGCATAAGGAACCACAGTTTGACAAAGTGACAGAAAAGTGAAGGATTCCTACTAGGTTTTAGTTGCCAAATAACGGAGAGTCTTGGCTCAGACAGGTTGATACAAACCTTACCTATACTGCCAGATCATGTCCTCTTACCAGTGCCTGTTGTTGTTCGGTACTTATGTTTGGGCCCATTCTTACAGCCACTGTGGCAACCCATTAATTTGAGGGCCTTCCTCTTTTTCACTGACCCGGTACTTTACCAAGCATAGGGTACTTCTCTGTGGGCTGGTATCTTGTAACAACATGTCCAACGTATGTGAAATGAAGTCTCACCACCCTTGCCTCTAAGGAACATTCTGACTATACATTTTCCAAGACAGATTTTGGCAAACTATGGTGCTTTTTGCATCCATTTTTCTTTGGTCTTCCTTATTCAGTGTCCAACTTGCACATGCATGTGAGGTGATTGAACACATCATGGCTTTAGTCAGAGGAACCCTAGCTCTCAAGTGACATCCTTGCTTTTCAACACTTTCAAGAGGTCTGTGCAGCAGATTTATACAATGCAATGTGTTGTATGATCTCTTGTCTGCTGCTTCCATGAGCATTGATTGTGGATCCAAGCAAGACAAAATCCTCCACTATTTCAATGCCTGGGATATTAATTTTTATGCATTTCTTTCATTTCTGACTATCTTTACTTCATACATTTCAAGTTCTGATTTTTGATGGTTTCGATTTTTCTTTCTCAATTTGAGTTATGCATAATCAGCAAATTAAGGGTCTGAAAGCTTTGCCTGAACTATGTCCTTAAATTCACCTCTATTTTGAGGATGTGGCTCTCAGAGGCAATTGAGTTCCTACAAATCTGAGGGGATAATCTTCCAGCACTATATCACACAATGTTCTGCTGTTCTTTGTACGGGTTTCATTGATGATTCTCTCATAATTGGGCCATCAATTCATTTACCTAATCTGTTCTTAATTTAGAAGGTCCACTGAAACCTGTCCCCTATGGGGGACCCTGTTGATATTTGAAATACTAGTGGCATGTCTTCTAGCATCACAGCAAAAAATAAATCACCAGAATATGACACACAGATAGATGAATGAGAAAACAAACAACATAGACCGTAACGAGAGCACAGCAGGAAGAGTAAAAGTAACCCATAATCTCCGAAGCTGGGCTGGGGAGGGCGGGCAGTGGAACTGGTCTCTTATTTGTAGTTATACTAGTGGTGGTCTGTCTGTTAAGAGGAGGGGTGTTTGAAATGCAATTAGTAGAGAGAGAACAGAAAGGTGGCATAAGCTAGGATTGAAAGCTATTGTTGACCCTTCACATCCATTCTTGGAGAATCTAAGTCTTGATCTAGATCTTGGGGATCCATGTTCCCACTAGATGGCCACATACCCCAAAGCAGGCCTCATATGTGTCACTGTGTGCTGGTAATTCAGAAACGCTTCTTAAGAAATCAAAGGAGAAATGGATAGACTGGAACGATGTGGTTTATGTGTCAACTCTCTATAATAGCCCATAAAACATAACCTAGCCAAGTTGACCTACAGACCACCCCATGCATATAAGAGCAAAATGCTACCTACAATCAGCTGCAGATGAGATCACTCTGATCCTTGAGATTTCCACTGGATTTTAGAAGATGATCACCAGGCCTTTCTTTCTAGTCCATCTTATTCTGGCAAGTCCAACTAAACTTGTTTAGCATCATAGCAACATGTAAGCCACCTCTAACAGCGGGATGGCAACCTGGTATGAGGCTTATTGAAGGAGAATTAAAGCTGGATCCCCATATATATGATGAAGATGGGAAACTCTACTACTGAATCACCAGTGCCTCCATGCCAAGGATATAATACTAACGAAACAACTGGTATCAAGTCTGTTCTCACTCAGGGTGGCCCTGTTAATTGTAGAATAGAAATGCAATTCATAGGTTTTCAAAGCTGTGAACTTTGAGAAGGAGATCTAGAAGATCTTCCTTTCAAGGTGCCTCTGAGTGAGTTCAAACTGCAAACCTTTGGTTAGTACTTGAGAAGTAAATGTTTTGCCATCCAAGAACTCCTGACTAGATTATAGCATTTAATGCAGTTATTTAATCATTTACTGATGTAGGTGTTCCTTTGAAAGTATGTTGTAGCTGGAGTTGACATCTGCAACGGGGGACTTTTCTTCCAAAGGAAAAGCAGTTCTCCTTGTAGTTTCTCCCCGTTAGGGTCAGGAACATGGATCATGTGAACCCATCAAACCCCTGTACCTTCTTCTGACTTCCCAGTCTGGTAGCCATTGGAAGCTTGATTAGGGTCAATTTGGGGGATACTCAGTAGTAAAAATGACCAGAGAGGGGAGAGCTAACTGTTTTCCTCTTGGGCTGCTTAGTTTTATGATAAAGTCCTGTCTTCTGGGAAGGGGCTCAGGAAAAAGGGAAAGGAAATGGTCAGATGAAGCTCACCATGACATTGTTTGGTACCCAGAGGAGGAGAGGATGATGATGGCAATAGGGACTGGGAGACTGGCCTCTTCAGTCTTTTCATCTTTGAGCCTATTGGCCAAATCAGGGATATTCAAGGATCAGTGTGGCTGTTTTTCCATTCCACACAGGATAGTCAGCTGTCCAACTCATACTGAGCATCATCCTTAACTGAATGCTTCCTGTCATGATTGTTTAACGGTTGAACTTCTAGTTAAACTAATTAACTTATGTAACTTAAGAATGCCTTACACAATCAGTTGCAAGCCTTAAGAGTCAAAATTGAGATTTCCCTGAGAAGAAAGAGGAGAAGGAGGAGGAGGAGACAGGGGAGAGGAGGGAAGTAGTAGTAGTAGTAGAGGAATGGGAAGAGGAAGAAAAAACATCTAAGTAAAATAATTCTGCCTGAAGACAGAGGCATTAGCTCTTACATGAGAGATATTCTGGCCTCTTGGTTTTGGCCTATAAAGTTTTGGTTTTCCACCCTCAACCATTCCTTTAAATAAAAATCTAACTGGTCCCCACCCAACCTCTCTGGAGAGCCCTAGCAGATACAAGCACTCAAACTAAGCCAGTGATGCAGAGTGGGATTGGGATAAGCAAGTTCTAACTTTCCCTCTGATTATTTCTCCATAAAACAGGAACAAAGTGGGTTCTTTCACCCCCAATTTAAAATAAAACTCAAATGAAAAACATAACCTGGAGTTCCATAGAAGGGATGGTTCCAGACTTATGGAAGGAAGGTTAAATTACTTCCTATACTGCAAGCCATACTACAAATAAGCCTTTTCCATATTTTCAAATGATTCACAATGTTATCACACAGGTTATCTCATAATCAAAGTTGATATATTAATGTTTTTCATGGGCTATTTTTTCATTTTGATTCATAGTTTGACTCTTGTGAATGCAAACATTAAATTCAATTTCCCTTGCTAAGATTAATTATAGTCACATATATCTCTTTACTCCAAAAAGTGATATAGAGCTTTACTACAGTGGCCTCTTTCTCCCAATTCACAAATCTTACCTAAAGTTCAAAATATTGATGGTATTTGTGAACATCTTACTGCAATCTGTACAATCCAGAAGTCTTCATTTTGCAATTCTAAATTACTGTTATGTATATTTGTCTAAGGAGCCAGAGATAATTATACATTTTGAAAACAATGTATGTGAACACAACGATAATTATAGGCTTACACTTGCTTTCCAAGGAGCAATCTGTAGTCATGGTAAGAATTTCTGATAATAGTATCTGTAGTTCTTACTTGTTAATGCCAACGGGAAAATTCCTTGGGGAGTCCTTTACTGCAGCTATGCCATACACACGTTAAATATTTCATGACTTTACGGGGCCTTCCACTCTAATACAGACAAATACTTGCAGAATACATATTACTGTTTTATAATCAATCCCCACAGCATCATTCCAGAATTTGAGCTGCAAAGATAAGATTTAATATTTTTTACTCTGATTATCACATTCTTATTCAAATGAATCAGAGGGGACATATTTTTCTAAACATGCCCTACCCAAAAGGTATTTTGGTTATCATGTTATGCTGCGATTTTTACATGTTGCTGTAAAAAATTAGCATAGCGTGCTTATGAATATACCTTACTGGGGACAAAGTTGGCAAAATTTTTTTTAATTCCATAATTTGCAGAACTATATATATTTTATACAAATATATAATTTGTTAGAATTCCTAACCCTTATTGGGAGGAGCTGACTCTTATTTTACTTATAGTTAACATCTATGTTACTGAATATGTCTCACATATGTCCATTTTAAATAAAGCCCTGCATAGGCAAATTTACTCAATAAATAAATTTGGAAGCATTGTAATATCTTCAAAATTTAATATTTTGAATACATGTTATTTCTTTAAATTTAGCATTACTGGTTTGCAGTAATATACCTCATTTAAGCCATAAATACTTTCCTGAGGAACCTTTCCCAGAAGAAGAAAAACATTAAAATCTCTCAGGTCTACAATTTAGATTTAGATTCCAATGCATACCTTTAATATATTCTTTAAATGGTATCAGATTAAACTCTACATTTTATGTTAAGCCTTTTTGTATACTGTTTTGGCTAGAGGATGATTAAGGAATATTCTGAACAGAGGTGAATCAATGCCAGGAGGGAAGAGCAATCTCAGTTCTGTGTTGACACTTTGACATTGAAGTAGGTACCAAACCTTGCAGCAATATCAGAAAAAGAGGCAATTACTGGAAAAATATAACAAAGGAAGTATAGAATTCAGGTGTGTCTTCAGAACAAAAGAAATCCCAAAGCTTTGCTTTATTACTAGTAAAATGCTTTCTGCCAAAATAATCTTCAACTGCTTCTGTCTTGTAAAGGAAAGGAGAAGGTGAACATCAAATTTACCAATACGGATCAAAGTAAGAATATATTACGGTTTCCTTGGGGGCCTAAGTGGTTTTCACTCCAACAGTAACCTAACGGTTGGTGATTGGAACCCACCACCCCATGATGGCCTGGCAGCCCGCGTCATGAAGCTCACAGCCAAGAACACCCTTTGGAGCAGTTGGACTCCGTAACATGTGGGAACCATGAATTGCAATAGACTTGCTGAAAAGGGGTTTGGCTTTTTGGTTTCATGACCTGTTACCCAAGTCTTTTTGTCACCGTAATAGAAGATGGCTCAAGTGTGGTCCTTACTATTAATTTGGTCCCATTCTACTCGTCATGGAACAAAAAGGAAGCCATCCAATACAGGCTGGTTAAGAAGTCGAAAACAACTTCACAAAACCCTTGAAGAGCCTGAATTTGAGTTTATGAAACTCGCTCTATTGGAACGTTTTGCACTGATCATTGGTTTAATTCTCTTTAAAGTAGATGTTTGGGGACAGAGCTGTAAGATTGAGAGGAGTTAGCAGGCTATGGAAAGAGATATTTTGAGACAGAGGTTTGGACAGTTGCATATGAATTTGCTTGTGAATCAGCACACCACAAACAGTAATAAACTTTTAAAACCACAAGCAGTAATATACTTTTAAGACATTAAATGCTTATTTGTTCTTGTTTCTACCAAAGAAACCCTGGGAAGTATAGTCAGTCAGGAAACTTTAGCTTTAATTTTCAAACTTTTTGGCAGCAAGAACTGATATTGTTTTGAAATGGGAAGACAAGACTAAACTGAAAGGCTCCGAAATAGCATTCCTCTCCTTTCCAGAAAGTCTCTTTCCTGAGTAGAGTCTTGCTTGAGGCACATTGTGAGGAAAATCGGCCAATTGCCCCCCCAAAATGTGATGATGGGAATACATACATCAGTCTTCTTATCGCAGAGCCAAAAGCAGAGCAGAACCACAGGTAACTAGGAAAGGTCCGTAATGACTCAGACTCGACTCATTTCAATTGGGTAAAGCCCTGAGGAAAAAGAACTTCATTCTCCGCTCGAGAATGAACAAATGCAATCGGAAAGTTTGGGTCAGGCAGTTGGGTGATATAATTTAGCCTCCACCAGGTCGAGTGAGGCAACACTGTCCCCGTACCACGAGTAGAGTGAGGAAGAGCACATTTCCTCCAAGGGAACTGTCAGGCTTCTCTCCAAAAGAAGGCGGAAACGATGCTAGAGGAGCTGCAACTAAGCACCCCCTTTTCACAAGTTCAAAGGGCGAGTGGAAACTTCTGGGTGGCCTGGTTGGTGTTCAGCTGCTACTCTACGGTTGTTGTTGTCGTTAGAACCTATCCGTGACACCGCAGCAGACAGGGCTGGCAGGTCATCTGCTTCTGTAAACTTACACTCAAGAAAGCCCAATAGAAACTCTGTTCTGTAAGCACTGGGTCACTATGAGCCAGAATCAACTTGATTGTAACCACTTAGGTTTGAGTTTGGAGAAGGCAATAAACATGGCCTAACTAAATTCTGTATATTTGTACATTTAATGACCAAAGGACACTTAAAATAAAAAAGATCAAACTTAACATATGCATGTAGTGTCTACTTGAGTAAATTTTCTGAGAAAAAAATCAGGAAGGTCTTCAAGACAATGAATTCAGTTATCGCAACAGTGAGCTTTGCAATTGGGAAGACCCTCAGGAGGATGGTCCCTAGTTTCAACACACACGTGATCTAGTGGTTAATCAGTGGTTTAGTTGGGGGCTGAGTAGGATCCTAAGGACATGTAAGAAATAGCTAGAACCCAAAAGAAATGCTACCATTAACAGCATTGCATTATATCTGCTCATGTCCGATGACAATGACTTTTAAAATATTTCTTTTTTTTAATTTTTAAAATATTTCATAGAAACACTCTTCTTTTCACAAATGAAATATTTTTCAGAAACGCAAGAAAAAATCAGATTACAGTGATAGAACTTGGGTGAGTGTCGTATAATTTGGGAGAATAACAGCACAAACTCATTCATTTAGCCCAGCCTTCTCTTCCCATAAGTCCATCTGCCAAGAGCAAGGAGCTCAGGGCTTTGGAGAAAGAACAGAATCATTCCAACAGCAAATGAAGGAA
This sequence comes from Tenrec ecaudatus, assembly GCF_050624435.1. Taxonomy (NCBI): domain Eukaryota; kingdom Metazoa; phylum Chordata; class Mammalia; order Afrosoricida; family Tenrecidae; genus Tenrec; species Tenrec ecaudatus. Next base: position 97,521,765 of record NC_134536.1, read on the forward strand.
CAGGACCTGGAGATGTTAAAAATTATTATCTACCTATTCACAACTCTAGCTTGACTATGATTTTAAGCATTACTTTTAAATGTGAATGATTTAACTGGCCAAGATTCCCTCAATCACTAAACATATTACAAATCAAGCAAAAGAGAAACTATATGGAAACATTCAGATCAAATGAAACTCTGAGAGAGACACTCTGATGAGAGCAATGAAAATAATGCTATCGAACAGTTAGATGAGCGAAACTGTAGGCCTGTCAGAGGAGTACATCTCCCCAGTGGCATGTGCACATTAAAGACCCAGGGGAGCTTTTGAAATCTCTGTGGAGAGAATGCTGTCCAACAATTTGAGGGGGTTAATTAAAGAATTGGAAAACAAATTTCCCATTCGGAAAATTTCTCTTAAATGAACTGAATGTAGAAAGAGATTTCAAATAGTTTTCTGGGACTAAAATAAAATAGCTAGTTTAATTTAAATTCAAAGAGTTGTAGCAAATTTAACAGAGTGTAATATGTTCCAAGGTAATCACAGAGATTAGTATGCCTACTCCCTCAAAATACAACCAAATAATGCTATTTTTACACTGATGCAGGTGAAATATTAAAATGTATTATAATTGACATTGATAGCCATGTGGAAGCTCCCGAAAGCATGGGTATAGCCAAGTAACAATAAAGGGGCTTTATGAAATGGGTAATAATGCTGCCTGCCTTGACTATACAAAGGCAATAGATGTGATATACTCATAACTTTAATGTGAAAATATAAAAAATGGCACAGCATGTAGCTCCAACATAAAAATAGTAATATCTGTAAATAAGCAATCAATCGGTCAGAAAGAACACATACAATAAATGTATTGATGTTTATTTAACAATACCCCAAGAAAATAAGTTTTGTCCAGAAAATTTGGAGATGATTGACTCACATATATTGTCTAAAAAATATTGCTTACATCACACACACCTATGTTTTCATTCCACACTCACCAAAATCTCTTTTGTTTAGATCGGATTTCTCATTCAAGACTGTCAAGGTCAAGAGGAACTTGTCACTCTAACACATGGATTCTGCTCTGGGTGTAGCTGTAATTTGCTATAAACGAATCATTGGCAATTCAGGATTCTTTCTGGAGAACTCAGTTGTTGTAAATTAGCAGTGCTGTATCTGCTTCACATAGCTAACATGAAAACCAAGTTCTTTGGCCTAGGAAATTAAGAATAAGATTTTGGGCAGTTTTTAGGCTACCATAGATCTCTCATTAGACAGCCAATGAGTCTCCTGGAAATTCTGGGGTTTTACAACATTTGTCTTTCTACATTCAACAATTAAAATCAGGTTCCCTTTCAGACAAATACAAATTATTTGCTTTCTTCCCACTTCTTGAGTGACTACAATATCACAAGTCATTCAATTTTTAATAGGCCATAAGAGAATTGGTGCTTTAAAAAGTAGGGAAAAGCTCTTGGGTCACCATTTCATAGCTTTTGGAGCTGTTCTTAAATTTTGAGATAAAGTAGACCCGAAAAGCATAACACAAAATCCATGTGGTAATTCTGAGCTGAGACCAGGTCCCTCCTTTGGTAAACCTTTTATTCAGAAGTTCCTATGACCAGAAGCCAATTTCCTGTGGAAGTTCATGAAGAAACTGCTTGAGAGCATCCCATTTACATAAGGGCCTTCTCAGGGAGGGGCAGTAGCAACGTGCTCATGTACTTGTTTTGATTTGGTTTTTAATTTCTAAAATTAAAATTTTAGATGAGCTTCTGCCATCAGGTCATTAACACTCATAGTGACCAGTAGCACTGGGTAGAATCACGTGTGTGTTTTAAGAATGAAACTCATTATGGGAATAGAAAGCTTTGTCTTTCACAAAGCAGCTAGTGGTTTTGAACTTCTGTCCTTGCAGCTAGCAGCCCAACACATATCCATTGCACCGAGTAAGATATTTTAGCAGCAAGCTGTTAGACTACCGTCTCATTCTAGTCTTCTATTTTATCCCAAACCCTCTAAATGGCAATGTAGCAGCCACCGGCATTTCTGAATCTGGGTGAGAGAAAACTGGGTTAGGAATATGTTTACTCAGTCTAATATATTTAACATACCGTATATATTTGTGTATAAGCCGAGTTTTTCAGCACAAAAATTGTGCTCTGCTTATACACAGGTCAGTGGTACCCCAGTGGGGTGTAACATCTCGCGGGTTATTGCCATTCCTCTGCTGGTCATTCAGCACCCACTGACACTGCAGAGCTTTGAATGTTTGTTTACTCACATCTAACCAATCAGAGCCGTCCTATGACGTGGACGGCTCCAATTCGCAGAAGCACCCGTAGTGATTCACTTACGCCGGCAACTGAACTGGTAAGGATGTGTCTGTGGCTGCTCTCCGTCTCTCCCCTCTGGTCTCTGTGTTAATTCACATCCTGCATTTCCCACCCTAGGCTTATACTCGAGTCTATCTGTTTTTCTGGTTTTCCAGATAACAATTAGTTGTCTCGGCTTATACTCAGGTCAGATTATATTCGAGTACATACGGTATATACTTGAGTATAAGCTGACTCAAATATCAGCCGAGGCACCTAATTTTACCACAAAACTGCATTAAAAAGTGCTGAAATACTCGGCTTGTACTCGAGTATGTATGGTACGTATTTTTCATACATAGTTATGTTGTTGCTAACTCACTAGACATCACTGAAATTAATTTACAGTCCAGACATCAAAATGTGATATAAACATTGTCTATGATTCTCAGCAGAAGACATTCATTGAAGTAGAGACGATGAAAGTAAAACTGGTAATGTTTGGAGCAAGGAGCTAATTTATGGAATTTTTCCCATAATAATCAGAATTCAGCTCTCATTGAAACCAAAGAAAATAACATTTAAATTCATCCGGGAACAGTCTCAGTAATGCTCCATGCATTATTATTTATACAACATATTATTTCATCGGAACCTCTAAAACAGAATTGATTAGAATTCTTATGTTCACAGGGCGCAAGTCTACAGTAACACCACAAATAGTAAGAACATATATCCCATTATAAGATCAAATATTAATATATATCCCAAATAGAAAAATAATCAACAATGCTAAAAGTACATAATTATCTTTCATTGTCTCTATAGAGAGAAATTATATAATTATTTGCCATTTAATGAAACAATTAAGCAGCATGCCACAAAATCTATAGGGAACAATATTAAAGAGGTTTAGGAGGCAGTGAATTAATAAAAACAGTAGGCCATTTTTCTAGATTAAAATTTTCAGAATATGTATGATCTTTTAAATTTGTAAGTTTTGAATTTTTTACCCACATTAATGCTTATTTTTAATAAAATTTGTATTTTAAATCTTGCATTCCTTTTCTTAATGCAAGTCTCCAATAATTATCTAACTATCAAGCACCAAAAAATGGATATTTATCATTTATTGTAATAATAAAAAGTAGTTTCTGGAGGTACAAATTTTAAAAGATGATAGAGTGTACTCTGTACACATCATAGCAGATTTATAGGTTATGTGCAGAGAATCGTCCTTTATCCCAAGAAATATAAAATATACATATATTGAATTTAAATGTATGGATGAATGATGCCAACACAAAGTTAAATCCGTTTCACCTATTTTCTATAACTTGCTTTCTCAGATTAACTTTTTGCAAAGAAATTTTATTTATTCAAATAAGCAAGGAAAAAAATAACTATTTCCATACATTTTTGAAATTCCAAGTATGCTCACAAAGTACACCAAGGTCTGCTCCTCAATTTGAGGATTGTCAATGATATAAATATATGCTAAAAAGTCCCACTTGGGCATAGTGACATAATTGCCTAAATCCATAGCAAATTAATGGAACCATCAAAATACAAATCAATGATTAAAATAGCACTTTAAATTCTGCATCAATGAAGATGAGGCAAGAATGAACTGAGATACCTGTTAAATTTTATTCTCTTTTTGTAGGGAGTAAATTATAAAGTAAAATTTATTAACAAATATGACAATCAGTATTATGGAATTTACTATAATAATCCTCAGCATGTGCCTATAAAGTAGTTGTCATAAAATAACATATATTTTTAAAAGCATACATACTCCTATTGGTAAAAATGAAAGACGTGAGATAAGAAAGATTCATCAGTCATATAGAAAAAAGCAGGAAATATGGACCAAAAGGAGGAAATGCGAGAGAGAGAAAAAGAAGAGAAGGAAGAAAGAGAAGAAGGCAGGGATATAAAGATGAAAGGGAGGGGGGAAGGAAGGAGAGGGGAAGGCAGGCAGTATTACCCAGGTAAACTGGAACGTTAGCACAGATTTAGCTTGTGAGCGCTGCTCACGCATTCTGAGACTCATCCAGAGGACACAACTCTCAATCACAAGTGTGAGAAATAGTTTGTGAGGGGAGTCCTGGCATTTTTGAAGGGCTGTATGATCACTTATCTCTTTTGGTCAAAAATGACAGCATCCACAGCAACAAAAATGGAATTCTCACCATGAAGCTGAAATTCTTAAATGCAATAGAAATAACTGGTGGGAGGAATCCCTTCTCAACTCACTGCCATCCACTCACATCCGCCTCATAGTGACTTTGTCAGGCAGAGGAGAATTAAAGTCCTCTTCCTGCTGCAGACAGCTCGTGGGCCCGAACTACAGACCTTGGGGTTAGCAGCCCAGGGTATAAGCTACCATGTCCCAAGGATTCCTAGGAGCCCAGTGACAATATTTCATTATCAAAGATAAAATGAGTTACCAAAATGAACAGCAGGCTTACAGCCATAGCCTAACAATAGCACGACTCACAGAGACCTCTGCTTTTGTTCAGGTGGTCATGCTATTGTTGTCATGTGCTGTCAAGTGGGTTCTGACTCATGGGGCCCCAGACCCAGGTGCAGCAGAAGGAAACACCACCAGTCCCGGGCCATCCTCACAATTGTTCTTATGCCTGAGTACATTGTAGCAGCCACTGCCTCACTGTCTTACCCAGGGTCTTCCTGTATTCATTGACCCTGGTCAGGTATCCCTAAAAGTAAAATAGATGCATCATCTACAAAATGCTTACTGATCCAGTACAATGTGGGAAAGTTCAAGGACAAATGAAAAGAAATCTGACAAATCACCCAAACAGAGTTGATGGCCCCTTAATCAAGTCCCACAGAGCCACGTCCCCTTAAATGAATGAGCACCGAGATGCCCTTAAAGAAGAGCCAGACTATCTTGCCAAAAATGAATAATGTTAATATTAATGAACACTATTTCCCAAAGAGTACTATGGTCTTTACCCAGAGTAACTATATAGGGTAAAAGGAAATATCCCGACTTTTCAGGGATGACTACCTCTAAACTAAGCTAATTTCAGGCAGCGGAGGAATGGGGAATGTGTTACCATGATCTACCAGTCAAAATAGAGATTTATGAAGGTTAGATATTCAGTAGATTTTTTTTAAAAACAATGGTTTCAGGGAGCTTCCTCCAAACTCTAGTTCCCAAATAAACAACACAATCCAAACCCACTGTAATGGTTAGTTTCATGTGAACTTGTCTAGGGTTTAAAACACTGCCATCGAGTCAATGCTGACTCACAGTGACTACCTGTGGGTTTCTGAGACTAACTCTCAGGGGAGTAGAAAGCCCAGTCTTTCTCTCATGGGGCTGCTGCTGATTTCAAACTGCCGACCATGGGGATCGCAGCCCAACTTGTAACCACTACATTACTGGGGCTATTTTGGCAAGGTTAGAATTCCCAATTTTTAATCAAGCATTAATCTAGGTGTTAGAGTGAAAGTATTCTGATGATAATTCACTCTAAGTGAAAGAGATAATCCTCAATAATGTAGGTGGTATTCATTCAATCAGTTGAAAGACTAAGAACCTAAGACAAAAATTTTCAAGAGCAAAAGGAATTCTTCTTCAAGCCTGTAGTGTCAACTCAACCTGCCAGCCCGCCAGCCACCACATTCACGAGAGTCAATTCCTTCAAGTAAGTATCTGTAGATGGTGGTTGGTAGGTAGGTAAGTAGGTAGGTATGATAGATAGATACAGTTTTTGGGGTTTTTTATGAAGACTGATTAATAGATATTTTCTTAAATGGATATGAAATTAAGTTCAGAAGAAAATGAAAAAAAAAACCTGGTAGGAAGTCTGCACAATCCTAACATGGCTCTGAAAATAGGTACAGAAGAAAACAACTGAAATTATTGAAAGTATGCATGATTCTAGAATGACTATATATTAGATTGCTTTGTAGATGTCTTTACCATGTCCATTTTAGTACTTGAAATGCACGTAAAGATATGTGGAGTTGAATTCTCTCTTTGTCCTGGTAGAGAGTCGAAGAGGTATGAGGATATTTGTTAATTCTACTAAGAATTTTCAAAATATTTAAGTTGGTGCAATTTTTAAAAGGAGAAACATAAAATTAGTTATTGTACAACCACCTCCTTACCACTCTTGCCAAACTATTAAAAGGTAATAACTTTTTAGCTTATGTCAAACCTCTATTTCACAGGCTCGTTCTGAGTCAAAGCTGACTTCCCAGCAAATGAGAAAAGTTACTTCATATAATTTTAAAACTAGGTAGGAAGTAATCATGAATTTTAAATTTCATTTTCAGAAAAGGAGGAGCAATCACAAGGATTAATAAGTAAAGATTAATATTCGGTGTATAGATGTAACTACAGACATTGTAAACCAAAAATACCCATGATGTAATTTATGTGAGATTTCTTTAAAAGTATAAAACAGCATTCAAATAGGGTATGTGTAGATGATAAATGAATTAGATAAAGGTACATACTTAGAAAGAAATGGCAGTCTTTCCAAGAAAAAACGATTCTGTTAAGCAGGTAAACTTTTTTCTAATTGGCACTCTAGCTTTTACAAATCTTGAAAGAATTTACTCACTTGTTCTAAATATTATGCAATAAATGAACAAGAACAAAACTGAAAATATAAATTTTAGTCCCAATGCAAAGCACATAGTAATAAAATCTTTTATTTAAAGTATTTTGAAAGTATAATTTTCATAATAAACAATACCTTCCTCGCTTATTAAGTCAAATCAAGACTAAACCTACTGCCACCAAGTGGATTCTGCCTCATGGTGACCAGATACAGGGTTTCAGAGGCGGCAAACGTTCATTGGAGCAGATAGCCGTGTCAGTTCTCCTGTGGAGTAGCTGGTGGCTTTGACCTGCCAGCTGCAGTTATTAGACCAAGGCTTCCCTAACAACTCGCTCATTTACGAGGGAGGAAGATGTACAACATTTGATACTGTTTGAATCCACAACTCGTCATAAGGAACAGGCAATATGAATTTGCTTAATTCATTGATTTTAGGATAATATTTACATTTGAGTATATATGGAATTGAAAGATACTGAAATTTTTCTCTGAACAATTTTTTGCCCCTCTTCTATACATTTGATAGAGTGGTTCTCTTTTTCTAAAGGACAAAACTGTTTTAAAATTGAGGCATTTATTATAAATTACATCATCTTATGAGAAAATTTCAATAATCAAATAATCTTTATAGTATGTGTAAAGGGGATTTTAAAAGTTTATAGGGAATTAGAATGAAAACATCATGAATTTTCCACAAACTGTTGAAGCCCCTGATACTTACAAACAATTATCTTTTAGAGAGGCAAATAGAAATGTGATGATTTTAGTGAGTAAATATTGAACAAATCCAAGAGTCAGATATTTCTGAAAATCTGTTCATGAGACTATTAGCAACTTTGAAGTTGTAAGGAAAGCATTTACACAGCTCTGCAATAATGTACTTCTGTGTTAATTATCATGCTTTTTTTCAAGATGACGTCAAAATGTAGAGAATACAGAATAATACAGAGTTTGAATGTACACTAAACACTTTAGGGCGAGACAGGAGTATTTTTTAAAACTTCATCTGAATTTAATAATGAAATTTGGCGTTCATCACTTTTATCCCTCCTGCGGTTTTCCATGTCAAAGATTTAAAGCTTTTATAGGTTTAATAGGAGTGCTGATATTTTAACTGACAAAAATATATCGCTTTCTATTACCAAACAAAGCATTTGCTTGTAAGTTTCACCATTGAAATTATATGATTTAATAATAAAAGCATACTTGATAGTCAACAGGATGAACCAGACCTATCATTCTCACAATGTGGGGTATTTGAATACTCTCCATAATCCGTGTCACACAAACCCTGAAAAGTCCCCTATTTTTTATAAAGTAACATTGAGGTTTTGAAGCAGTGACACCAGAATTTCTAGTAAAACAGCATACTGAATGCTTGCTTTTACTCTTATCCCTCTTACAACCACACTATGATTACAGGGCAAGAATAGGACATTTATCAACAAAGAAAATGAACATGAAATTTAACAAAGCTGTGTGAGTGGTGAGTGTATAGTCCATCCATAGCAAAGCTGAGCAGAAAGGGTGTAATTTAGAACCTCATGGGTGTGAAAGCCAAGACATTAGAAAAAGCACATTTCTGAAACCTGAAAATGTTTGAGAACCAGAAGTACAATGAGGTACAAGAGCACAAGCTGTCGCTGAAGGCAGAAATACTTTGCAATTTCAGGCAAAGAATTGATCGAAGATCTTTGCAGAAAATGTTAAAACTCACAGATTGCTAGGAAACACCCAAACAATTCTTCTTCTCCACGCTGCAGGAGCCTGGCCATCTACTATCTACAGAGCCTGAATCAGTATGCTTCTTGTTTCAACATATTAAACAGCGAGCGCTAAGGAGTCAGGTAAGAGATGATCATGAAAACATGGGAGCTAAAGCAATAGATGATTTCACTGAGATTAAAGCCCATTGAGGCATCCGGAATCCTAATATGGAACCCAGGCACAAGACTGAGGATATTCTTTGCTGCACACTAAGATGGAGAAAAAGGCAGTAGATTGACAATTTGGGGAATCTCTGCTGAATGACTGAGCCAGGATAGATCACTGAGACCTGGCAGTCAAACCCTTGCCCTTGCCATTGAGCTTACAGTCAAAATTTTAGTGTCTTACTCTTGAATAGAAACAGCCAGCTAAAGGATAGTACATATTCGGTTGAATATATTCTCAATAATAACAACAAGGAAAAAAGAAGAATGCTTCTATAATAAGGGAACCCAGGATAGCTGCTCCTACTTCTAACTCAAACATGGCCTTCGGTTGAGAGCCTCATATTACTGCAATCCTCTAGCAAGTCTAGAAGAAAGCCGAGAGTGAGTGATCTGAACTCTGTCAAAGAAGCAAGAGCAATGCACAAACATCATGGAAAGGAAATCAGATTTTCATCAGCTTAAAACAAAATTAAATGATTGACATCCAGGAAAAATATGAGTGACCTAAAAAAGTAAACTTTCAATGACATGAAAATTAACAAAGGTCTGGATGAAGCTAGGCCTTCCAATACGCACAAGGAAAAAGGAGAACTGAAATACATAAATTTGTTATTTCTGAAAAAGAGAACGTGTCGAAAGAGAATAATCAAAGGCACTTTGCCAGAAAATGTTCCTGAAATACAGGTACACCAAATCCTAGGCCGTGGGGGAGAGGGTTATAAAAGGACTGACCCCAAGATACATGCTACTGATTTTATTGTATTTTTATTATACAAGAAGAATCATATAGTCGCATGTAGAAAATACACACCCTATGCAAGAAGATAGTAATCAGATGTGTCAAACTTCTCCATAGCAACTCTCATGACAGGTAAAGGGTGCATCACAATCTACAAAGTTCTGAGAAAAATGATGTCAAGACCCAAGAATCGAATGCCTGGTCAAGGTGTTCCTTGTCTATAAAGAAAACAAATCTTTTCAAATAAACTACTTCACGGGTACAGGCTGCACACAATTTCTTCATAAAACTATAGACCAAGGAAATTCAAGCAAAATAGAAAAAGTAAAATAGAAAGAAAAGAAACAAGCGCATGAAGCTTAAAAACTATACAAATAATGAATTATGACTGAATACATGTGGAGGTAATGCAAACAATAGCAATGAAACAATGCTGCCATTCAGAGATCGATGGGGGAACAGATCTATGTACATAGATGTAGAAGTATAGCATCAAGGCAGCAGATGGACATTGGGCCTCTACTCATGTACTCTCTCCACGCAAGAATACTTTGTTCTATTAACCTGGCATTCCATGATGCTCAGCTTCCCAACACGATCACTGAAGACAAAGCGGGTGCATAAGCAAATGTGGTGAATAAAGCTGATGGTGCTTAGCTATCAAAAGATATAGTGTCTGGAGTTTTAAAGGCTTGAAGATAAACAAGCGGCCATATAGCTGAGAAGCAACAAAGCCCACATGGAAGAAGCACACCAGCTTGTGTGATCATGAGGTGTCAAAAGGATCAGGGATAAGGCATCAAAGACCCAGAACAAAAAATCGTATCATTGTGAATGAGGGGGATTGCAGAGTTGAGACCCCAAAGCCCATCTGCAGGCAATTGGACATCTCTTAACAGAAGAGTCACAAGGAAGAGATGAGCCAGTCTGGGTGCAGTATAGCACCAATGAAACATACAACTTTTCTCTAGTTCTTTAATGCTTCCTTCCCCTACCCCCTACCCACTGTCATGAACCCAATTATACCGTATGAAACTGGCTAGACCAGAGCATGTACATGGGTACAGATAAGAGCTGAAAACACAGGGAATCCAGGACATAATAAACCCCTCAGAACCCTTAATGAGAGTAGCCATACCAGGAGGGTAAGGGGAAGGTGGGGGGAGAAATGGGGAACTGAGCACAATGATCTATTTATAACCCCCTCCCAGGTGGATGAACAACAGAAAAATGGCTGAAGATAGACATTGGTCAGTATAAGACATGAACAAAAATAATAATTTATAAATTATCTAGGGCTCATGAGGGAGGGGAATATGAGAAGCTGATACCAAGAGCTCAAGTATAAAGAAAAATTTTTTTGAAAATGATGATGGCAACAAATATACAAATGTGCTTGACACAATGGATGGATGGATAGATTGTGATAAGAGTTGTATGAACCCCCAATAAAATGATTTAAAAAGAAAATAAAAAGATTCAACTCTCTGAACTTCTCCAGCTGAAAATTATTTCATGCTGCCCCAATGGCATCCACGTTTCTATGTAGGAGAATATTGAGTCAGTTATTTGTTAGATATTCACCAGACAATGAACCTCCTTCTGTTGTAAAATAGGCCTCACTGGGTCTCTGATTGTTCGGCTCTCCCAGTCGCCTCTGGTCTACTCTCACAGCAGAGCTGATCAGCACCCATGTATAACTAGCCCCGCAAGGTTCCCCAGCCTCTCCCCTGTGGGTGAGCACTCTAAAGAGAGCCATGTCAGAATTGGAGGGTCGATATTACAGCTCATGGCCAGACAGAATACCAAACATGGGCGAAAGAAAGCAGCAGGTGCATAGAGATGGGGGACAACGTTCAAACGAAGGGAGTGGATATTTGATTTCATAGTCTTTGTCTCTTGTAAAGGCTAATACACATGGCGCCTTAGAAAATTTAAAAAAAAAACAAACCATGACTAGAGAGTAAATATTGACTCACAGCAACCATATCAGAGAGACTAGAACTTCTTCCTCAGGTTTGAAAGCCTTTAAACTTGACAGTAGCAGGCTGACCCTTCATCCTGCAGAGCCACCGGTGGGCTCACACATTGCTTAACCTGCTGCACTGGCCGGACTTCTTTCCTATGAAATATCGCGCGGTATCATTGAAAAAAAAAACACTAAGAACTTTTCTTTTACATAAGGAGCTTTGAATAACTATGCTGTCTTTAGTCAAAAAGTTAAAAAACAAACAAAACAAAATCTGAGCAATGAAGGCACATTTAAGATCAAGAGTTTCCTGTTTAAAACTTAAGGAGTTTCCTGTCTGAGTTCCAGATAAAGAAAGTATGTTTCACCAAAACATAGCATCCAAATTCTTTGCATTATCACATATAGCAGGAACTTAGGAGGTCTGTGCGGCGGGGGGGGGGGTGGTCGGTTGTAACATGCTCACACAGGAGATGAGAGTATATAAAGGAAAGTATCCAGAGTCCCATACCAAGCATCTCCGTATCCAGAGTCCCATACCAAGCATCTCCGTATCCAGAGTCCCATACCAAGCATATCTGTATCCAGAGTCCCATACCAAGCATCTCCGTATCCAGAGTCCCATACCAAGCATCTCCGTATCCAGAGTCCCATACCAAGCATCTCCGTATCCAGAGTCCTATACCAAGCATCTCCGTATCCAGAGTCCTATACCAAGCATCTCCGTATCCAGAGTCCCATACCAAGCATCTCCGTATCCAGAGTCCCATACCAAGCATCTCCGTATCCAGAGTCCCATACCAAGCATCTCCGTATCCAGAGTCCCATACCAAGCATCTCCGCCCGGCAAACTCTAGTTGAAACCTGACAGATGAGAAACTGTATTTCAGGATTCACAAGTGACACACAAGAGTGCATCCAGAAGAGTAATCAACTGCCAGATTGGGGTGTTAACTGATAGGTCAGCAGTTCGAAACCACAAGCTATTCCACGTGAGAAAGACACAGCGTTCTATTCCTGAAAGAAAAGTTAAAGTCCTTTAGGGTCATTAATAGGTTTGCTATGAATCTGTATGGACTTAATGGCTGTGATTTGAGTTGAGCCTGTTGTTTTAAGAAGAAGTCCATTAAAAATAAGGGTCTTAAAGACAAGGCCATTAAGCAGTTAAAAATGAGAGTGACAGAAGCCTGGCTTAAAAAATGATAAACCCAGATCTGACAGTTTTGTCTAGCAAATTCATGGAGCAAAGTGACTCAGAAAGTTCCCTTGTATGATTTGCTGTAAGCAGAACTCCCCCACGCCAAATATAATTCACAAAGATTTCACCAAAATCTAGAAGAATGTTGACACCAGAGTACAAGAAAAAGGAAAAGGGAAAAAAGAATCCTTCAACCTAATAAGCAGAACTTAAAGACCCAAACTCAGACAGAAAAAACGTTGACGTTGGTTTTTGTAGTTTCTTTCCTAGACATGAGTACAAAAATGTTAGGATAGTAAGAATAAATTTATACACATTATAACCACTATCGGACCCCTCCCTGGTATTCCTCTCAGTTGTCAGTAGAGGACACAAAATTAAGAAACCTTACCAGGAAAAAGAACTTTGGCATTGTGAATTATTTCCAAAGAAAATGAGTCACCAGAATCAACAACCCCTCAGATTAATCGGTTTGTCCCTCTTCCTTAGATTGCAGCATGCTTTCCCTTGGGTCCTGAAAGAATCCCTGAGGAAAGCAAGATTTATATTAACTATGTAGTAGAACACACACACGGGGACATTAAATAAACTAGTCTATTCATTCAATCCTAGTCTCTCTGACAGCATTAACATTTTAGATTTGGGTCAAGATCAATACTAAAAACTGAAAGGCTTTGAGTGCCACTTCCAATAGGAGATACCAATGCCCTGTCAACTTGGCTTCCCAGAAATAATTTTAATCATCCTATCTTCTTGCTTTGCTGCATTGAGTTTTAAAGTCTACTTTCAGCACCTCTGCTAGGAGGGCTGGGATTTTTCCCTACCCAACTTTTACTGTTTCACCTAGAAGTTTTGTGTCATTTCATTTCATTGTCCTCTGTTTTATGCACATTGAACATCTGGATGATAACAGTACATAGTTTCTAGAGCTATTTTAAAGATTGATATAATCAATATAAGTAAGTAAAATGCAGCCCATAAAAATACGTGACAAGTGTTGAACAAGTCTTCTTACTTATCCAAAGGAGCCCTGGTTGGCATAGTGGTTGCTCATTGCCTGCTAACCACAAGGTCAGCAAATCTAGACCACTGGCCATGTCTCAGGACAAAAATGGGCTTTCTACTCCCATAGAGATTCATAGTCTGGGATACTCTGAGGGGGAAGTTCTACCATGTGCAATAGGACCGCTATGACTCAGCATCTACTGAATGGTCGTGAGATTGTTATCAAAAACATCATGCCCATGATCAGAATTAGAATGACATAATACAACCAGAGTGAGAATCCCAGAGTGTTTTATATTTGCCAGTTAAAAGAGTAAGTTGCAAAAGGTGGAGCTCCCAGGGGGCAAAATTCAAATCAAGTAGACAGGGATGCTTTGACTCATTTTACATATTGCACCGACCATTGAAACTATATCAAAATACAAAGTTACCTGGAAAACTAGTGAGTACAATAAATATTTATTTTTAATTTTAGGATAGCCATTGATAAGGAGTGATTTCCGACTCAAGGCAACTGCACATGCATCAGAGTACATTTTTCACAGATTATTTTTCAGAAATCCATCGCCAGGCTTTTCTTTGTAAGTGGCAATTAGTAGCCCAACCTTCAACCTTTCAGTTAGCAGCCAAGCATATTGCCCGTTTGTGCCACCACACAGGCAACATATGCACACCCCAAAGGATGTATGTAAAAAATAATACTGGCGCATCTCATCAGTCAAGAGCAATTACATTGAATGATGTGAATTGGGGACAATTTTCTCTTTGGCACTATCTCAATTACTTCCCAAAGCTAAATATGCACATATAAATTATATTCAAAATTGAGGGGGGAAAACAAGAGTACAAAGAAATATGTTCAAAGCCTTTTGCATAAATTAAGACTTCAAAGTATAATGCATTCTTCATTTCTTTGTGTTATGCGAAGAAATTCATATAAGGTAACTGAAGTTGTGATTTTATTTGAGGAAGTTGGAAAATTAGACATTCAGGACCTCATGAAGTTAAGGACTGAATAAACGCATTACTATGCATGAAGTCTCGGGTTCTAACTGAGCTTGGACTCCAGAAAGCGGACCATCCGCTCGTCCTTCAATAGCTGTGACCGTGAGGAAGACTGTGGCTTCCAAAGCAACATCCTGGGTTTCTTTGATCAGATGCAGGCACGCTCGAGTTCCACGGGGCACCTCTAATCATAAACCAACACACCGATCAGAATAAAAGACCTGCCACTGAGTGGGAAGATCAGAATAAATCAAATTCTGCTAAAAACAAGGGGAGACAAAAAAGAATCAAGGGGGGAGCAGTGAGATAAAGCCTGAATTTGAAGGATTTCAACTAACAAAGTTAGGTTCAAAGGAGTCTTCTTTGAATGGTTCGGTTCTCTGATTCCCAGAACAGATTCAAAGGGCTCTCTGGAGTAAGGCAATTTCTCTTTTTCATGAAAACTTTGCTGTCAGTTTGTTATTTTTCTTCAAATGAAAAGACTAATACAGATGATTGTCATTGTCCCAAGTAATGCAGAGGAATGAACATTCACATGCTTCCACAGGACATTTCATATTCTTCAAGAATAGTAAGTGGGAACTCTGGCATATGAATATATTGAAGCAATCCTAATGATTGGCTTCTTCCATACTCATTTTCTTTCTGCTCTTGGCTATAGTAACTTAACAAATATTTAGCAGATCTCCAGCGAGTGAATTTGTTCCTAAAGGAAAAGAAATACTAATTACCAAAGTATTCTAACAGGGAAGAGCTTTCTACAGAGAAAAACAGATGGAAAAGTATTTTTCTATCATTCTAAATGTTCAAAAGAGAATGCAGTATTAAGTCAGAGCAGAAGAGCTATAAAACTAAAGATGCTTCTACTGGCAATTACTGGAATACCAGGAAGTGAACTTCCTCACTTGCCATAGCCATAAATGCCAAAGCCAGTCGTTGCACGGTGCACTCTTTTGGCCAATTCAGTGTACAAAGAATGTAGCATGGCTTTCTCTGCGTCACTCAAAGTCACACATTCCTTGCATTTCCCCCCCCAAATAACACACCTCCAGAACAATGTCCAGAGGCTAGAGAGCAGCTCTCTGCCCCAGGTCCCTTTTCCAGAAGGACTTTAGCATATAGTGTGTTCTATCTCACTGAGCAGGGCTGTATCCCTTTCCCATCCCTAGACCACTCACTGTCATGGGGAAGGAATGGTTGGAATTGGTTTAGACTAACTGATATTCAAGCATCTGAGGAATAGTGCACAATTAAACTGTTCCCTTGTGACCAAGAATAAGGGAGGTGGTGGCAGGGCAGACCACGCAGTGTTAACTATAGAAACGTTCCAAATTACTTAACATGAGACCTGAGTCTCCATGTTCTATCTTTTTAACCCCTCAATGACATCACTTCAGCAAAGATTGTGCTCCCTCCCCTCTCCAGCTTCATGTGCTGTTTCATGAATCTTTCAGGTACTCCTATTCATCCTAACTGAAAATTCTGATCCTTCATTCTGCAGGAACTTTGTCACTGCTTTCTTCCAGTCACAATGACTTTTATTCCCAAAGCAACCTTAGCTTATGCCCCATAGCAAACTGTATCCCTGAATTGTAGTGTTTCTCAAACGTTGGAGTGTCTCTTTTTGGCACCTCTGCTCCATATGAGTCACATGCCTCTCACTATACTGGAGCAAAAGCTTCTGGAAAACAACAGTGGTGTCACTATCACCTTGCAGGTGTGATTTCAGCTCTTTAAGTGTAGAAATATTCAGTGAACACCTGTAAAATTCATCTAACAAGTCAACTTTTAAAAAGTTTGTATGCCAGCCTCAACCAGAATTAGACCGACCCCCATAATTGAAGGGAGTACCACAGAAAATGAAAACAGATCATCTGATGTGGGAAAAGAACTGACCTACCACACCACACCTAGAAGGAAGCTGAAGCAAAGGAAGAAGAACAGAGCTGAGCACACCTGGGCTCACCAAGCTCAGAGGATGATAGCCCGGTTCAGAGGTCTCAATTTACAGAGGGGACCATACAGCCGGCCCCACAACGAGATGCGACATCCTGCACCGGCCCATCGTCCTACACGGAACAGCACCTGAGACACAGTGGGGTGTGTGTGACTGAGCTGACCCCACCACACTGAGGCAAAACACTGGGGGCGTGCAATGGAGTGGTGGGGAAAGCAGAGCAAGGAGGTTCCAAGGGAGTATAAAGGATGGACTTTGGGACCAGGACATGGCACCCCATCAGACTTGTCCAGAAAACACTCCTAAAGGTCAACAAATAGATCTCAAACTATTCACAGGTTTTTTTGTGGGTTGTTTTGGTTTTTGTTTTGCTGTCTTTTTGTTTTGTTTTTTTCTTTTTTTCTCATCTTTTAAATTTTGTATGTCAGTGGCTTGTTTGTTAGCATGTCAGTGTTACTGCTGACGATGCCATGTTCTTATGTGCCACTTTGGTGTTGTCAAAGCCATCTGCATTTTTATGCACATATTACTACTATATCTGCAGGTCCACCTAGATAAGATAGGCTGGAGAAAGAATGTGAGAAGAAAATAACGGGACCAATGGTCCCAGAGGGACATGAGAGTGTGGGAGGTAGGGGAAGGTAGGGAGTGTTGGCCAACCCAGCGACAAGGAACAACAAGTGGTTCAAAACCAGTGAAGGGAGGAGACGGGAGGACTGGTAGTGAGTGACCAAGGGCAAGGTAACTGAGAGGAATTACCGAAAACAGAATGAAGGCTGAACATGGTAGTGGGACAGGAGGAAAGCGTAAGGAAATAGAGGAAAGGAATAGGAGGCAAAGGGCATACAGAGAAGCCTAAATACAGACATGTACATATGTAAATATATTTATGATTATGGAGGAAATAGACCTATGGGCATATATTTATAGGTCTAATAGTAGGGTAGCAGGTAGACATTGAGCCTCCTCATGCACACTCCCTCAATACAATAGCACTCAGCTAAACGGTCATTCCATGATACCCACCTTCCCGACATGATCACTGAAGACAGACGTGTGCATAAGCAAACATGGTGAAGAAAGCTGATGGTTCCTGGCTATCAGAAAGATATAGCATCTGGAGTCTTAAAGGTTTGAAGGCATACAAGCGGCCATCTAGCCCGGAAGCAACATAGCCCACAGAGAAGAAGCATACAAGCCTAATTAAACACGAGGTGTTAAAGAGATCAGGTAGCAGACACCACAGAACAAAAACCATCATTGTGTGATCACCTTCCCCACATAAACACTGAAGACGAATGTGTGCATAAGTAAGTGTGGTGAAGAAGGCTGATGGTGCCTGGCTATTGAGAGATATAGCATCTGGGGACTTAAAGGCTTGAAAGTAAACAAGCAGCCATCTAGCCCAGAAGCAACAAAGTCCACATGGAAGCAGCACACCATCATGTGTGATCATGAAGGGTCGAGGGGACCAGGTCACTCAGAGTTCAGTGTAGCAATAATGAAACTCACAACCTTCCTCTAGTTCTTAAACGCTTCCTCCCCTCCAACTATCATGATCCCAATTCTACCTTGCAAACCTGGTGAGACCAGAGGATGCACAGCGGTACAGTTGGAATCTGCAAATGCAGGGAATCTAGGACAGATGAACCCCTCAGGACCAAAGGTGAGAATGGCGATACTGTGAGGGAAGGGGGTGTGTAAAAAGGGGGAACCAATCTCCGGGATTCAGGGATTTACATATAACCTCCTCTCTGGGGGATGGGCAACAGGAAAGTGGGTGAAGGGAGACGCCGGGCAGTGTAAGATAAGATAAAATAATAATTTATTTAATTTATTAAGGGTTCACGAGGGAGGGGGGAGTGGGGAGGGAGGGGGAGGGAAAAAGGAAAATGAGCTGATTCCAGGAACCCAAGTGGAAGGTGAATTTTGAGAATGACGAGGGCAACGAATGTATAAGGGTGCTTTACTCAACTGATGTATGTTTGGATTGTGATAAGAGTTGTATGAGCCCCAATAAAATAATTTATTAATAAAAGTATAATTATTGAGTATGACTCATCAAATCCTTCTCTTACTCTGCCCTTTCCCATTTATTAAGTTTTTGTCTCCTTTGTGTTTACACTATGAATTTTGTTGTTTCATGTAATAATGTAATTTTCTAAATAATAATCAGTTAAATCAAATCTCAAAAGCTCAGAAGGGCAATATGGAACAAAATTTTACAACTCTAATAACGAGAATCTTATTTTAAAAGATCCTTGGAAAGGACATACCATAATCTCCTTAGTAAGTCACATTTTTTGGGGTGTGTGTAAATCTGTCACACCAGAACTATATTTTTTAAACTGTTAAATATAATTTTAAATACATGTATATGTGTACATTTATTCTTCAAACGATAGACATTTCATTGGTGTATTATCATGTAGGCACTGATAAATACATACAAACTCACTGCCATTGAGTTGATGCCAACTCACAGAGAGGTAATAAGTAGAACTCGCCCTGTGAGTTTAGTAGGTCATGTGCAACATCTGCCTTATAAGATCTCCTTTCCTTTGACCAGTTCTAAATACTAAGCTTGAGTTCCCATCAATACAGTGTGTTGGTAATCAAGATTATACTATCAGGTTTTGTTTGTTTCACTTTATTTATGGATAGAGCATCGGACATAGCTTTGTGAGATTCTCAAACTTCTGAGTTTTAATGAAAGGCCGAAAATGTTTCACATAGAAGCCCCCAAAAGTCAAATCCTCAAGATCTTAAATCCCTTACAGACAGGATATAGCTTATGATATTATGCCAGTCCATCAGATCAACCAAGCTGATTATATCATACAAGGGAGAGTCTTTTCCTAAAATAACAGTAGCAGCACCGGGGCCACCCACTGCGCCCAGTGCAAGCGTAGATTACCTAATAAGCAAGGCACGGGTCCTCGGGGCAGCAACAAAAGAGATGCGCCAGCTCTCAGAGGGAATGTCTGCGATGCCAGTGAGATGGGGCACAGGGGAAACTGAGGCAGCAGTGGGAGGGAACTAGCAGGACACTAAATGAAACGGATTTTAGAAATTCTGTGTGCAATAAAAAAGATGTTTTCCTTCTCATGCGGGACCAATGAAATGTGTATTACACTCAGTTCACCTTTAGGCCAACGAAATTTTGATAATTGTGTCCCCCGTGTGTTCCACCAATTTCATGGGAAGTTTTGCAGCAGAGACAAATATTGTTGCTGTCAGGTGCCATCGAGTCAGCTTTTCATGCAGAGCAACCCTGTATATAACAGCAGTCCTGTGCCTCCCAATTAAGCCCCCCAATGGTCAGGTGTAGCCCATTCTTCCAGCCGCTGTGTCAACCAATATCATGCATGAGCCTCTTCTTTTTTTATTGACCCTCTACCTCACCAAGCATGCTAGTCTTTTCCAGGGACTAACCTAGAAACGTGAACAAAGTGCACAAGGTGAAGTTTCATCATCCTAGCGTCTAAGGGGTATTCTGGCTGTATTTCTTTCAACCTAGATTTCTTCACTCTTCTGGAAGGCACATTAAACATTCTTCACCAATACCACAAAACAAGTGCATAGTTCTTCTCTGGTCTTCCTTATTCAATGTCCAGCTTTCTTGACAATACGAGGCCTGAGCCAGGCACACTTTAATTCTCAAAGTAGTAGTAGTATCTCTGTTTGATAGGAGAGTGATAGAGGCCTTGTGAAGCAGATGTGCCCAACTCCATGAGCCCTTGGGTTTCTCGACAGCCATTTCCATGGGCATTGGTGAGGAGTCACATAAAATAAAATCCTTTAGCAACTTTTACCTTTTCTTTATCATAATGGCTGCTGATCCAGTTATGAGAATTTTTGTCTTCTTCATATTAAGTTGCAATCCATACTGAAGGCTGCAGACTTTGATTTTCATCATCAAGTATTACAAGACAGTCTCAGCAAACAAGGTTGTGTAATCGTGTCAATTATAACGAGCCTCTCTCCAACCCCATTGCTGCACTCTTCCTCACAGACATCTTCTCGTCCGTGTACAGGCTGGAGAGGTGTGGTGAAAGGATCCGGCGCCTGCCTTCCCTGGCTTTAAGCTACAGAATGCACATTCGCTCTGTTCACAGACTCTCTTTTGGTCTCTGTACATGTGCCTCGTGAGCGCCACCAAAAGCTCTGAAAGTCCTGTGCTTTGCAATATAATCCATAGCCTCTTATGATCCACACAATGTAATGTCTTTGCATAGTTGATAAAACACAAGTAAACATCTCTCTGGCATTCTTTGCTTTCAGCCAAGATACATCCGACATCAGCAGTGATATTTCTCCTTCCAAACCTGAATTAGGCTTGTATTTGTGGCAGCTCCTTTTGGATATACTGTTGCAACCATCTTTAAATTATTTTGTAAATACCCATGTGCAAGTATACTATCAAACCTCCTACCTTAATGAGATCAAAACAAGCATATTACTGAGCAAACTTGTCTTCAGCTATCCACTGCTGACAGACATGTTTAAAACATTTTGTTAAAAAACTATAACATTCACCTGTGGACTGGAATGCCAGTTTAATACATTTGGTCCTTACTTTCATATTGACACCATGCCCTTTCTGATAACACTTGCCCCCATCACACCTCAATAAACTATATACTGCACTGTGACTATTGCGTCACTAGATGGAAAGTGACTGTACGAGTTGTAAAATAGCATTTCAAAACAAAACAGTCATGAAGATCTGTAAGGGCCCACCAACAAACATCAAGTAACAAACAAATACAATTATTTTCTCCTGCCTTGTAATGCTACTTATTTTTATAAATAAATAGCTGATATAAAGAACAAAATTATATGTTCCAAATAAAGTTTTTCCACTTAGTAATTTCCAAATAAAATGTTTGCATTAATGTACAAATTCAAATATATATTTTATTTTATATAAAAGGTTCTTGTTTATCAATTTTATTTATTTTCAACTTTTAAAGTTTATTTGCCATGATAGAACCAAATTTTATAATTGGCATAAATTTAAATCCTGATCAAATGAAATTGCCCACAAAACTGAAGGATTACAGAAGATAAAACAAAAGGGGTTTATGAATTCCTGAAGATAATTCTGAAATTATTTTCCTTTTTTAAAATTTAATGAATCATAAAAGACTTCTTCCCCTGAACGTTTGAGTACAATGGATGCAAATTATTGTACTCTACCACTAGTCCTGAAATTACTACTAGCAATAAACATATAGCAGAAATTATTCAAAATTCTGCATTTTTGCTGCAGTAAAAAAATGAAGTAGTATAAAAAACTAAGCTATTTTTCAGTCTGAAATTTTTGTTATCGGTGGGCCTCACAAATCTCAGAAGTACAAATTTTGTTTGGTGAAATATTTATCCTAATGCTGTCAATTATTGAATCAGAAGATGGCCAAATTATCATCAACATCAGAATGAACAATTTGTTTTGAAGATTTCTGGATAGTAGGCATAAAAGGTTCTATATAGCCAGAGTATATTTCTAGAGTGAAAAGCTTATAAGAAAAATTATAAGAAAAAGTATAACTCAGTGCTCTCATCTCTTGTTAGTTGGCTGTTATATAATGTTTTGTTTATAAACTACTCAGTCCTAAATTATTTAATCCTCAATTTCCTACAGATGGATTTTAGTGATTGGTGAAATTCAAATATGAGTGGTAAACATGAGAGCAGTTTGGTCTACAAAGGCTGCATGTGGTCACATTTAAATGGAAGGCATGATTTTGGCTTACGCCATGAAGTGGAAACACAAATTAATGAAGAATGTCAGTATTGGTAAGCCATATTGAAATGCACTGTGGCTCTTTTTCTAACGATTGTTGAAGGTGGACTGGCCTTTGAAGCAAGAAATGAAGTCTTTGAATCCCCACTAAATAGAACTCAAGGAGGTTTATTTGAAAATGTTACTCAGTTTGGTCCATATTTAGCACATGGCCCATCTTTAGCAGGTCACCCCTCAACTCAAGGAAGATCAGTCCCTTGTACATGTCTAAAAAGACATGTGAAGAATTAATAAACCTAATAAATGATCATTTTGATCACCTATTGTCAGGGAAATAAACACAACTGTAGGTTCTACTCTGGATCCTTCTAACACATGGGCAGGCATGCTACAGCAGCAGAGGCAGGCCTCAGAGCTAAGATGTCTTAGAAAATATTCCAGAAGACCAGACTAAAGGCGATCCCAAATGAGAAGCTAAAAACCGTGAGCAACAAAATGTAACACTAGTGGATGAATATTATATGGAATAATATATTGCAGCACTTTTATCAAGCTCTCAAGGATTCTGAAATAAATTGAAAGACACATTTACATCTGATCTCTAAGGAGCCCTGGTGGTGTGGTGGTTAGGTATTGGGCTGCTAACCACAAGGTCATCCGTTCAAAACCACCAGGTCCTTCTCCAAAGAGAAACAGGCTTTTGACTCCCATAAAGAGTTACAGTCTGGAAAACTCACAGAGGCAGTTCTACCCTGTCCTACAAGGTCACTATGAATTGGAATTGTCTCGGTGGCAGTAATATTTGAGATAGATCTCTATAAGGTACATGATTTAAGAGAAGATTTTGAAAAAGTTGAAAACACAACAAAACATATAGTGCCAAATACTGATTTTCAAGCAGTTCACCATCAAAGAAACGTTAGAAAAACACAAGGACATAAGTGTTCTAGAAGTACTGTGGAGTCCAGATCAAGTTCACATAACCCCCTCTGAGCTCGTGCCTCGCCATCATTGACTACTTGAGTCGTACATAAGAAGACGAGAAGCCTCAGACATTCTTAGAATTGGATTTTCCTTCACAAACCATGTGAATATGCATAAAAAGGATACATGAAGGTACCCAAGAAATTACTGCAGTCTTACTCCAATGACTTCAACTTTTTTACAAGGAAGTATGATCATTTCATCCTTACATAAGTTTATAGATTCAGGAAAGACACTCATATGGACATGTATAGGAGAGATTCAAAAGTTCATGTAAAAATCCATGATCCTAAAAAAAAAAATCCATGATCTTTTCATTCAATTTTTCATGAACTTTTTGTAACCTCCTGATATGATTGCATGATAGCACACAATATTCAGTGTGTATTTCCCAATGATGAAATTGTTTATGCATATTCCTAATTTTATGATGACAAAGTGCATAATCGAATATTAATTTTCATCCTGTAGAAATCTGAAAAACCACAAGAACATATCAGTGATGCAAGAAAGATTCAACCTGTGGTCCTTATTTTGTTTGGAAGTAGATATTGTTTGGTAGGTTACCATCATTGAAGAATTCTTAAGAGAAAGAAATATTTTAGTTTAATAAACAGTATTGTTGGAACATAGTCCAAATGCCACATAAGTTCAGTCATAACAAGAAGAGTTGCACAATCATTACCAAAATCAATTTTAGAACATTTTCTTCTTTTTTGTATGCCTTGTTATTAACACCTAATTGTCCCCATTCTCTGCTGACACACCACCAAGAAACCATTAATTTAGTTACTGTCTCTAGATTCATCCATCCTGGATTTCCTATGCCCCCAAACACACAGAAACAAATAATAGAGTCATAAAGCTAACAACAATAACAAAATAAAATAGAGAAAAATCCCAGTTGAAATGCAAACAGAAAATGTGTAAAACTAAAACAACTCTAACATAGGTCAAAAGGGAGATCAGGTGAAAAGATGTCAGATTTTAACCTACCTCCACTTGCCATGACCTACTTTCTAATGCACTCGGCAGGACAGCCAGGCTAGTCCCACCCCTGGTCCCTGTTCAGAGGGGATTCACCACGGGTTTCATCTGCATGTAGTAGTTTCCCTGCCCATTTTTTTATTAAAACTGATAGAACTTTCAAATGGATAGAAAGCAGGATCAAATCAGATATATTTTAACTTGGCTCTACAATATGTTCTGTCTGATAGAAAACTATTTGCATCTCTCTACTGTGGTAAGAGTGAAATATCTGGAGGCTTCTTTTATGTATTATGCTTTAAAAATCATTTTATTGGGAGCTCCTACAACTCTTATCACAATCCATACTTCCATCCCTTGTGTCAAGTACGTTTGTTGCCATCATTGTTCTCAAAACATTTTCTTTCTACTTGAGCCCTTGGAATCAACAATACTGTTTATTAAAAAATGAAAACGTTTGACAGGAGAAAATTATAGCCTAGGATCTAGAATCCCATCTTTATGAAATCAATATGTTATATAAAATAATTATATATGGATATAGTAATGCTATAATATGTTTGACATTATAATTTATATGCTGCAGTATAAATAAATATTTTACCTGAGAAATAAGTCACAATCAGTTCACTAGCCTTTCTTGTAATCGTGCAAATATAAATTCTAATAGTTGTATGGTACTTAACCATTTCAACTTATTTTACATCACGATTACATTTCTACTTCAAAATTCAGAAGCTTTTTTTGCCATCTCAAAAATAGATACATTCTTCTTTAAGGAGATGCAGGGCCGGGCAGTTTGATCATAAACTTTGCCTAAAACTTTTCTACATCAGTTCACAGGCTGACATTCAGAATTAGATAGAGGGCATGTTTCCAGATTCTCCGATGTTAACAATATAGAATAATTATTACTGACCTTCAAACATCCCGGGTAAGTCAAACTGAGTGAAGTTGCTTTCTGCATTTGAAAGGCCGACTGTGTTCTCTTGGACAGCTATTAAGCAAGCATGACATTGCATTTACTGACTCATAATACATTTCACTAATGGCTGAGGCATATCATTTTGTTCTAAACAATCTATGTCTCTCTTTGTGTACGTGAATTCATATTTTTGTTCCAAATTAACACTGTGAAACCTTTTCCATTTGACCTTCTGCCCCCAGCATCCTGAAAGCAACTGCTCTCAGATAAAGTTAGTCAGTTTGAATTCAGTGGAACACTGAAACGTGTTCCAAAGGAACACAGCGGCTACTCTCAGAAAAAGAGCCTTGCTGAGGTTGTTGGAACTCAAATTTTTGATTTATCACAATTTTACATAACAAACACAAAAATTCACTATTCCTATCACACTTATGTGGGACAGCACAGTAATACATTTTGACTGTATAATGATGAGTGTGGGCCACAGAAGACAAAGAGGTGACTGTCCATCTGGCCTCTCTTGAGTTCACGTGGGTATCCCGGCTCTGCTGCATATCCTCCTTTTACCTCCCTTGCCACACGCCGAACTACCTCACGTACCTTCTCGCCCCAACATTGCCTGCTCTGTACCTACAGAAAGACAGCGGGGGAAAGCAATTGCTTTGGAGTCCATTTTAATTCATGGGGATCTACGTGTTTCTTTGGAATTTTCTAGGTTGTGACCATTTACAACTACATTGCCAGGCAATTTCTTCTGAGGTGCTTCTAAATGGTTCAACCAACTAAACTTTCGGTTAGTGCTTAAACCCTGAACCAATTGCAGCACCTTGGTCACCTACGGGAATTCATGCCGGCTCGTAGTGAGCCTGTAGGAAGGGTTGAGCTGTCCCTGTAAGTTTCCGAGATTGTAATTCTTCATGGGAGTAGAAAACCCAAACTTTCTCGGGCAGTAATAGCTGGTGGTTTCAAACTGTGACTTTGCAGATCGCAGCCCAATTCATAACCACTAAGCCACCAGGGCGCATCAAACTTGTGACGGAAGAGCCAAGCCTGTCCTTCACAGCTGTTTAAAACTTATTCATGAGCCTAAATACATTTGTACTAACAAATAAATTAACCATTAATATCCTTTAATTTTTTTCAATTTTACTCCAGAACCAAATGTAATGCACCACAAGAGTGGACTGGGATTTCCTCCTCATGGCTCGCCCACCCTTGATCTAGCCCTCGGGGATCCCTCTTTCTGCCTGGCTTCTAGTGAATGGAATGAAGGTAGGAGATCAAAGAACAGAGAAGAGAGAGAATTTCTGGAATTTCTACCCTGTTCCCTTTCTGCTCCAGGAACCAGTCTCTGACAATAGCCACTGCCCTCCAGGACCACAACCACAACGTCCATCGGACAAACAGCTTCCCCTGGCTCTAGAGACCCCATTCCTTTCCCCTCTCTGGAGTCCTCAGGGTGCAGCAGGCTTTTCTTTGCTGTCTTTACACCTCACCATAACCTCTTCACTTTCTTATCCTGACTCACTCCCCAGAAGTAGTCCTTTAATTACCTTCCTGTTAAACCACGGTGAATTTTTTTGTCTCTCAAAACCCTATCTGCCTAAGGAATGGAATTACCTGACGAATTTAACATGAACCAATGTTTTATTCTCATAATTTCAACTCAGGAATCCCTTTTGTTAGCACTCTGAACCCATACTTCAGAGAACAACTCATTGGAAGAAAAGCTCAGCTCAGGAAGCCCATGATAAAATCTGAATCCTAATTTTAAAAATTACAATAAAAAAGACTGGTATCAGGGAGAATAGACTCTCGAGTCTCCCAGCCACTTTATTTCTTTTGGAAGCACTAGTGAAAGAATCCAGCTAATATTCAAAATGTTCAAAGTGTCCTTAGTGAGCTTAGAGCCATAATGAGAGGAGGGAAGTATAATGTACAGATGTTTAATCTCCTCGGACTAAGGATGCCTTGAGCAACATCCATCTCCTTTTCTGACTTCTTAGGAGACACAGCAGGCCAGGGTAGACTGTCTTCTGGAAAATGCTTTTGTGTACCTTCCCAAAACATACCTCCCAGACTGTTCAAGGCAACAAATGTGCTCCACCAACCCACCTCACTGTCTCTTCCATGCATAGTTTCTTTCAAATTCCATATGTACATTTAAATCCGGAAGAGATATAAACCATTCTATATCTGTAAAATGATTTTACTTTCATTCATGTTTTCCACTAATATATGAAGTGTCCCTTAATGCATCCAAGAGATGCTGGATTGGAGAACAAATCCAGAATGAATTCCCGATCTTATCCATTATGTATTCATCTTATTTCAACTGTCAGAAAGCAAACTTACAGCTTCATTAGTACTCTCTGGAAACAACTTCATTGTAGTCCCCTAACCACTGACAAGACAATTATTTTTACATGAATTTAAAATAGAAAAATATCTAATCAGCAGTGGAACAATATAAAAGGGGGAAGAAAAAGAAATATTTACAGAACTATCCTCACTTTCTGAATATCCTTTTACCACCACCACAAAGAAAACACTATATTGACTGTGGTAGTTATATAATCTGGTGTCAACTTGAGATTATTAAGAGTGAAGGGTGAAGTTTAGCCTGCCAATCAGTTCACAGCTTGATGACCTCATATGGGGGTGCTATGGAGGTAAATAGCTCACTGGAGGCCAGATACATTCTGTTAACAACCACATGGAGCTTGCTGATGGAGCCAGATCCCTGGGGCTAGCGGAGCCACATGGAGACCCACATCAGCACTGAGATGCTTCCACCATTACTGGATCCACAAGACTTTCCATCCACTGGCCTGTGATCTTCCTTCATTTGGCATCATTGCATGTGTTGTGTGAGTCTGAAGAGGAATTTACAGACTGGTATCAGACATATGGGCTAATAGCAGACTTATGGATTTGATCTGGGCTGGGCTTGGATGTCCTCTTAATACACTTACTCTTTGATATAAAGTTCTCCATTACACATATATGAGTGTCTTTGCTTTATTTCTCTAGTCAACCCAGAATAATACATTGACTAATAATTTTACCAAATCAAAATGTATATATATTTTTACATATGGTCTCTAAACCTACTATATCATGCAGTAAACTGCAATAATGTTGAGCCAATTTTTTCAGAAGTTTTTGTTTGTTTCCTTTTAATGTGAATTTTGGAGAGAGACCTCGCCATCTACTTTCAAATACCAGCCGATCAAAGCCCTCCACATCACAATGAAATGGTTTTGTGGTTTTGCTGGGCATGAGGCATCCTTGACATGAGGCCAACTTGATGGCAGCTAATATTAATCATAGTCTGTGTAATGTGCAAACACTGGTTGTTCTTAGAAAGCAGCGTTGATCCAAATCCATTTGTTTGGAAGTAATAAGTTTGACTTCTGCTCTTTTATTTTATGAACCACATACTCACACATCATGTTCTATCAGTATGTCAGTATGCTAGGAGCCCGGGATAAATGGTGGTTGTGCATGGACTGCTTTCCTCATAGTCTGCAGTTCAAAACCACCTGCAGCTCTATGAGGGAAAGACGTGGCTTTCTACTCCCATAAACAATTACCGTCTCAGTAATCTACAAGGGGTCACTGTGGGGGTACAGGGAGAGCTGTTTACTCTTTAGGCATACAGGACAGGACCACCACCTTCCACGGTTTGAGGGCTATGGAAGAATGCTGATGGCTCAGCCATGGGAGCTGATGAAGCAATGGCTGGCCTGTCTCTCCACCCTAGGTAAACAGACACTTGCCTCCTGTTCCCTGACTAAAGAAGCAGAAGGCAACAGTTTGCAAACTATCAGTTACTTTATGTTCCAAGCCCCACCTCCCCTCCTATCTATGAATAACTTGGTTGATATGTTAATGTTTTCTTTTAAACTTTCAAATTGTGAAATGTCCCTGAGAAATAGAGATACAGCACTGCCGGTTCCAGGTAGTCCTTAGAATCATTCTTAATATAAACCAATCATCTCTGAGAAAGAAAACACTGGGTTTCTGGGCTTCTGGGAAAACGTTGCTGAACTCCACCAAAGTGACCTACATAAACAACCCACATCAGCAGCCACTACAATAAAGCAGGAGAAACAAAACGCAATATCTGAGGAGGACCTGAACCTTGCTATAAACATTGAAGAAGTAGACTTTGAACTATCACAGAAAGGAAATTTCAGAAGGCTGCTAAGAGTTATGCAGTATATGAAGGAATCAATACAGGAAAATGATGAAATAATAGAGAGGATAGAGTCCACATACCAAAGGGTAATACAAGAGTTAAAGTATGATGCAGCAGAAACAAAGAAGATGGTAAATGACCTCACCAACAGGTTGCAAGAAGCAGAAACAATAGTCAAATAAGTGGGACACCAGTGCAAGGTGTAACAAAGAAATCAACAGGTCATATAGCGAGGGAATTCCTGGAAGAAAACTTCCCAATATAATAAAGAGGAGCTGACAATCATTCAGGGAGCAGAGAGGACATACTAGACTGAATCCCAAGAACACACCATAGCATATAGTAGTCAAATTATCCAACTTTGAGGAAAAGGAGATAGTAGATAGAGAGAAAATATGCAGTCACAAATAAAGGTAACCATAGAAGTATATGTTCAGACTTATCAACAAAAACCACGAAAAAGAGGAAAGAAGGGGGTAATATCTTCTGAGAGTTGAAAGAGAATAACTGAAACCCAAGAATCCTCTATCCTGACAAATTCTCTATCAAAATTGAAGGCGAGGTAAAAGGTTTCTCAGGTAAGGAAAATTTTAGAGAATACGTTAAAAAGAATCCATCACTACAAAAATCACTCTCTAACTCGCTTTGGACAGAAGACCAATGTACACAGAACACAATCAGGAGACCGCTGCATAGTGTAACGTCATCCTGAAAGCATCGCACTGAGAGCAATGCCCAAGACCTCTTTGAACCAAAGGAGAAGAGTAGGCAAGAATGAATCCCCCACTCATACTCGACACACAGCTAAGGAGAGAGACAGGCAAATATCTAACACAAAAGGTATGAGATGACAGCAAAAAAATCCACTGATGGATGTAATTATTCTAAACATCAGTGATCTGAATTCACCCATTAAAAGATAAAGGACAGCAGACTGGATTAGGAAATAAAGCCCAACAATCTACTGTCTGCAAGAGACACATCTCAAGTTCACAGACATAAGTAGGCTGAGGATCAAAGGATGGTGAAAAGTATATCAAGTTAATGGCAAAATTTAAAAAGCTGGAGTTGCAATTCTAATCTCTGATAAAATCCATCTCAGGGTGCAGAACATAACAAGAGATAAGTGTGAGCACTATGTAATGTTTAAGGGATTAGCAGACCAAAAGCCAATGAGCATAATAAACATATACGTGCCAAGAGACAAAAAAATTGAGATTCAAATACTTCAAAAAATGAAAAAAGCAATCACAGGTTTGACAATCACATTAGGAGACGTGAATATACCACTCTCTGAGAAAGATCAGTGGGGAGAAAGCTCAAAAGGAGGCTACAGAACTACACTTTCCAATTAGACAATTCAACCTGATATTTAGAGCACACCACCAAACTGTAAAAAAAAAAAATTGCATTCTTTTCAAGCGCACATGGTTCATGTTCAAAAATAGACCCAATGCTGGGACACAAATAAAGCTTGAGTAAATTCAAACATAAAAGGTCACTCAGATTTCCTTTCTGACCACTACACCATAAAGATGAAAATGAACAAAGAAAAATAAAAAACAAGAGCAAATACTTGGAGGATGCATAACTTAGTTCTTCAAAAGTAGTGGGTTTTGGCCAAAATTAGAGATGAAATTAGGATGGTTCTAGAAACTAATGAGAATAAGAACACAAGACGCCTCTACCTAAGGGATGCAGCAAAGGCTATTATCAGAGGATGCTTGATAGTGATAAATGCACACATGAGAAAGGAAAAGAGATTCATGGTCGCTACTCGAACACAAAACCTCCAGCACTTAGAACAGAATCAAGAGAATAATTCTAATAGCAAAAGAAAAGAAATTATAAAAATCAGGGGGGAGATAAATGAGTTGGAAAAAATCAACTCCATGAAAAGCTGATTCTTTCAAAGGATGAACAGAATCAACAAATGGTTGGCAAACCAAACAAAAGACAGGAAGGAGCAGACGTCAATACCCAGGATGAAGGAAGAAAGAGATGAAATTACAATGGACTCTAATGAAACTAAACGACTCGTTACACAGCACTACAAAAGAATGTACGCCCACAAATACAACAACATAGAAGACATGGACAAATGCCTGAGAAAGCAAACCCTCCCCCAGTTATCACATGGAAACATCAAGAACTTGAACAGACCCATAGCAAAGGAAGAAATAGATAAGGTTATCAAGGAGCTACCAACTAAAATCAGCCACAGCCCAGATGGCTTCACAGAAGAATTCTATCAAGCATTCAGGGAAGAGCTGACACCAATTCTACACAAGCTCATCCAGAACATAGAAAATGGCAGTAAACTCCTAAACACACATGATGCTAGTATAAAACTGATACCAAAACCTGACAGGGATCTCACAAGGACAGTACACTATAGGCCGATGTCTTTGAAGAATATTGATGCAAAAATCCCCCAAAAAAATCTTGGCCGATAGAATACAAATGCATATACATAAAAAAAATCCTTCATGAGCAAGTGAGATTCCTACCAGGGATGCAGGGATGGTTCAACATCTGAAAATCCATCAATATTATCTAGCACATCGACAAGAAAAAGGACAAGAACCACATGATGTCAATATATGCAGAAAAAGCATTTGACAACATTCAACACCCATTCCTAATTAAGAAATAAAAGAAGATAGGATAGAAGAAAATTACCTCAATCTAATAAAAAGTATATATGAAAAACCAAGCGCTAGCATTACAATCCACGGAGGAAAGATGAAAACATTCCCACTGAAAAAGAGGACCCGGCAAAAATATCTTGTCCCCATTTTTATTCAACTCCAAACCTGGAGTCCTAGCTAATAATATAAGACAATGGAAGAATATCAAAATATTCATCTGCAGAAATAAGTGAAATAATTGTTGCTTGTTGATGATATATTACATACTGAGAACCTCAACGGCTCCACAATAGGAGTGCAGTAAGTGATAAAGGAATATGGTAGAGTGCAGGATACAAGATCAACAAGCAGAAGTCAGTTGGATTGCTATATACAACTGATGGGATTACAGAAAAAGAGATCAAGAAGGTAGTGCCCATCACAATAGCCAAGCATAAATTGAAATATCGAGGGATATACTTAAGAAAACAAAAACAATAGATCTGTATAAGGAAAACTACAGAGCATTATTACAAGAAACCAAAAGGGGCCTACATAAATGGAAGACTATCCCTAGCTTGTGAATCAGAGGACTTGATATTGTTAAGATGTCAATCATGCTAAGATACTATACAGGCCAAGTCCAAACCTGATATAAAAATCAGCATCTTTTTTCAAAGAAATGGAAAAACTGGCTACCAACCAACT
Source organism: Tenrec ecaudatus (assembly GCF_050624435.1). NCBI lineage: Eukaryota > Metazoa > Chordata > Mammalia > Afrosoricida > Tenrecidae > Tenrec > Tenrec ecaudatus. The sequence goes on from NC_134536.1 coordinate 97,554,666, forward strand.
TACTAGTGTGGTTTTTATTTTTACCTCATTGTTTTACCTCATTAACATGTTAGATTTATGTATGTTCATTTGTACATTTATAAGTGTTCGGTACAGAAAAGCCAAGATAGATAACACTTCAGAAATAGTAACAGGAGTAATGGTTCCCTGAAGGTAAGGGAAGAGGGAGCTGATAGCATTGGTGACTGTACAACACCACTCAATGGGATCCAACAAGAGACTTGTATGTGAATGGATACATTGTATCATGTAAGATATGGCAAGAAACAAAACAAAAGCGATTATACGGAAATAATAATAATAAGGGTCCTTGGGAGTTAGGGTGGGGGAGGGAGGTGACAATGGGAACCTGATAACAAGGAGTTCAAGAAAATTTAAATGTTTTGAAACTGTGGTAGCAATTGTACAATACTGCTTGATGTGATTTAACTATAGATTGTTATATCTATAAGAGCTCACAATAAAATGATTAAAAATTAAAAAACAAAAATCAGAGCTATGTGGGCATCTATTTTATGCCATTTATGTTTAAGATGTATTTTCATAACTCTATTCTCTATGAGTCAGAATTTACTTGAAGACAACAGATTAATAATTAATATATGACATTTATTAATTCATTTGTGGATTTCATTAAGACTAGAAAACTCTCTTGTTCTTTATTTATCATCATGTTAACATAATACTTATCACAGGATATAGCCAATAAGAAATCATTGCCACCTTTAGGATTTTTAGTCAAGTGTGTTTAATGTGATGAAATAATCCCAAGACTTCTTTAACTGAGGCTCAGAGAAGTTAATCATCTATTATTGGGACAAGAGCACTCAGAGTAGCCAAGATGTCTCACATATTAGGTTGGATTATAAAATAAAGTCAAGTGACTTTTAACAAAGCTTATGTGTTGTTAAGTGCGCATTTATTTTATCATTCTGTGAAAGTTCTAAGATGTCACTTCTCAGAAAAACATTTTAAACTCTTGTGTCTTCAACAGGTTTGAAAATAGACCACTTAGAAGCTTTTAAACCTTAAGAGTCTCCCATGACTCTCCAAAGCTTCTGTCACCACCCAGGCATTGTACAGACGGGACCAAATTGTGAGCATAAATAACACCCAGGAACACTTTCCATAGACAGCAAGGCACCCAGATTTCTCACATGCAAAAAAATAGAGTCCTCTACCTCACTTATCTGATGATCAAGGAAGAAGAGGGTAGGGTTAAGGCTGAACCAACATGCCTTCAGACATGTCCTGATGCCTGGTCTACCCACAGCTCCCATCACCACCACCACCATCACCACCACTGTTTTCATGTTTTAAGCTGAGAAGGCAGCCACCAGGTCTCAGAACCTCTGAAGAAGGTACAAAGCCTGAGAAAAGCAAAGGCAAGATTTCAGATGTCTCTCAGGTCTCAGGAAGATCCAGGTGTACCCTGGTTCTCACACTCGACTAGAAATGAGATTCAGTCCCTGATGCTGTCACTCTACCACTCTATCACTGTGGATGATGTCACAATGCTCCTACGGGAGAAAAGTTAAGATCATCATTCCCCCAGTATAAGTTTCAGTAATAAAGACCCTCCATAGACCTCAGATTTCACAGTCTTCTATGACATCTTAATAATCAAGCATTAATGTAACACCGATTAATCCAACAATGGATGGGTCAGAGAATGAAAGTTTTTATAAGTGATCAAAGTTGAAGTAGAGCTTTCTTTTTATATTAATTGATAACTTTTCAGCTTTTTTCCATTTAAGATATATAATTACCTAGACTTAACCTTGCGCACAGTTCTACAGATTATGGTAATGTGTCTCCCGGTTTTGCCAGAGTATGTGATTATTTGTAGTTCTTTCTAAAAATATTTTTCCTCAAGAATTCCATATAATTGTTTTGATAAAGCTGACTGCAAATGTTTGTCCATTTACGATGGAATAATCTGGAAAATTATGTGGGGCTGTAATTGAGTAATCAGGAAAACTATACTAGACTGCTCTTTTACATGCTGCATGTAAGAGGATAGTCATCTGTCTCCCTAAGACCATTGCAAACCTTCCCAAATATAATATAATTCAAATATCTGTGTTTTGGTATTTATTATTATAAACATTAACCACTCTGATCATATAAAAATAGAAAATAGATAAAAATACAAAAATTGGGATTATTAAAAAATTTAACCAACTAAAGAGAGAAACTCTCAAGGTTTTCTCTCTTGTCTTTCCTCTCAAGGTGTTCATGCTTGTCTTTATTGTCTATAAATGAAACTGCCTTACTGTCTAAAAGATAGAGCAGGTGGCTAAGTAGAGTAAATAGTCTGGGTGGAGTAGCATAACCAGAAGTGCATTGCCAAAAGCCTTTGCAGCATTCTTTGTGAATGATGTACCACGAAGAAGGAAGAAGTCTCCATCACCGGTATCGGCAAAACAAGCAGTCCCTCAAGAGAAATATCAGCCTGGTGTCCGGCTGCCACTGTGTGGCCCTGCATTTGCCGTGATATCACCCTAGGGTGCAGGATGCTACAAATGAATGGCTGCCAACAACCTTCTCCAAGAACTCAGGACCTATTAAAGATGTCAGGCTGTTTCAATTCAGTCCCCTTTCAGCTCCTTACAAAACAGAACCCAAAATGGGAGCCATTCTCACTTGAGCAAGGAAAAGCATCACTTTGGAATTTTCCTTTGGCAGTAAGAGTCCCAGAACCACTGAGCACCATTGATACTTCACAAGCTTCATTGTTTTAGCAGCACTCTCAACAAAACTCACTGCTATTAAATCATTTCCGACTCACAGAGCCCCCCCGCCCCCCCCCCACCACCACTACCACCTCCCCAAACAGTATAGAATTAGATCTTTGGATCTGGGAGACTTTTCATCTTGGCTGGAATAGACAGCTTCATCTTTCTCCCACGGAATGACTGCTAATCACAAACTCAGACCACTGGCTTTGTAGTTAGCACTTAACCCAATACACTTTCAGAGCACCCGATTAGCAGCACAGGAGACTCCAGAAAAGGCGGGAGGCTTTCAGGTAAGAGCATTGTCTTATTGGAGAAAGGAGCAAAGAAATAAGAATCAGAGAAAAATCTATCAGTACTGTCGCTGTGCGTACATATGTACCCAAATCAATGGACACTATCAAAGCGGTGTATATGGTAACAAAAAACATTTTTCTTCTCTTCTTAAAGATGAAAAATTTTATTTAGCAAAATGCTTTCATGATTTATTTTTATAATAGAAAGATTGCTTTAGGGTTAGCTTCCTGAAGACAGAAACAATTCAAAATGAAAGTGAAATTGCTTTCCATTATAAAGAACATGGAATTTCCCAGACATGTTTGTGGAGACAGAATGAGGATGCCCAAAGGGTAATAATGATGGTCTAGAAAGAAGGGCAAATAAATTGGCTCGGCGTAACTGCTCAAAAAGAAGAGACGAACTTGGAGAAATTATGGGTGGAAGAAATGGCAGAAATGGCTAAAGGTTTTGAAAAGAGGATTGTTATTATTTGATTTTAGGTTGAAAATGTGTTATGGTATTGTCCCTATTTTCCCTAAAGCATCATACAAATGCCTGTGTTGATGATACTTAGGAGAGAGATTTAAAAAGTGTGATGTTGGTGTCATACAGCTGTTCTAATTAATAGGGACATTATAACAGAAAAAAGCACATCCCAATCATGTCCATCTTCACAATCGTTGCTATGTTTAACCCATTGTTATATCCACTGTACCAACCTGTCCATCTTCTGTTTTATACTGATCCTCAACTTGACCAAACATGATGTTGTTCTTTAGGGATCCGTTGCTCCTCAGAACATGTATGAACATGCTGGCTATGCTCTTCTGGAAACCTACGATACAGTTCATTTTCTTGGTCAGTACCATCATCCAGAAGAACCAATTCTTCTTCCCTCCCGCTTAGTCATTGCCTAGCTTTCAGACGCACACAACTAGAAATAACATGCCTTGAATCAGTACACCTTAGTCCTTAACATTACGTCTTTACTTTTCTTTAATCTTTTAAAAATTGTTTTATTAGGGGCTCATGCAACTCTTATCACAATCCATACATACATCAATTGTGTCAAGCACATCTATACATTTATCCCCCTCATCATTCTCAAAACATTTGCTCTTCACTTAAGCCCTTGGCATCAGGTCCTCATTTTTTTCCCTCCCTCCCTGCTCCCAGCTCCCTGAGTCCTTGACAATTTATAAATTATTATTTTGTCATAGCTTGTGGAGAGAGGGAACTGATTACAAGGATCTCCATGTGACCTCCTCCCTGGGAGAAGGACAACAGAAAAGGGGGTGAAGGGAGACTTCGGACAGGGAAAGCTATTGCATCTTTACTTTTAACCTTTTCAATAAATTTTTTGTAGTGGATTTGCTAAAAGCAATGCATCATTTTATTTCTTTTTGTTGTTGTATTTTACTCCGTATGCCTATTTTTCAATGATTTCTTGAATGCTGCTTCCATGGACATTGGTTATGGATTCAAGTAAAATTAAATTCTTGACAACTTCAATATATTCTCTGTTTATCAGGATGTTGATTTTTTGATCCAGTTGGTTTTTGGTTTTTGCTTTAGCTTCGTGTTGAGGTGTAACGCATACTGGAAGCTGAAGTTCCTGATCATTCCCCATGAGTGCTTCAAGGCCTTCTCACTTTCAGCAAGCAAGATGGTATCATCTTCCTAGACGAAAACTAAACTCACTGCCATCTCCCTAGGTGATGCTGGCCCACAGGGACCGGATAGTGGCTCGTGAACGAGTCTTCCTCCAGTTTTGCTGTGACATTCTTCATCATGGAGTCCATGTTCTCGGATTGTTTGCTCAACGTTGCAAACTGAATGCACAGTGGGACATAATACAACCTTGACTCACACCTTTTCTAGTTTTAAACCACAAAGCATAAATAGCACACTCCACCTAATATTGGAGCAAAATGGAGTTCGCCAAGAGGCAAGAGATCCGTGTTCTGTAGGAGCAGGATTTTAGGAGGTGACCATAAGACAGTACATTTTTAGCATTAGAAGAAAATGTAAAGTTCTCAGATGATGTCAGGGTGCCATATATCATATATTTATGCATTGTTATATTAAGATATTGGATAAATGCTTTTCTTTTTATTTTAAATGAATCAATGTTTGTTAGTAATCCTCTAGTTTCCAATTTTGATAACTGCAAGAGATTCCATAATATTATAAATGTATATTTTCTTGCTTTTGTTTTCTTTGATTTTTAATTGTCTCTAATCTGTGGTCATGCAAATTGTTTCCATGGTTTCACTATTATGAAAAATGCTACAACTATTAAAATTTTTGTATAAGTTTAAGGATATCTTCAATTATTTCTGTAGATTCTTTCTTATAGTAGGATGATATGCTTTTAGGGGATGAAGCTTTATTATACTTTAGATACCTATTGACAAACTATTCTCACAAAGGATTGACTTATTTTCCCTCTCTCTAACTCCTTTAATGTAACAAAAGAAATATATGCCATATTACACTTAAAATTGTGGAAGAGTATAATTAAACAATGAGAATATATCATCGTCCCCTAAATGTTCAGTCACCCTTAGCTACAAAATGCATAAAACCACTCAGTAAAGCAAAAATGTTTGTCTGTATATAATAGTAATTATAAATAGCTGTTTAAATAATCTCATTTAATTACAAGGTTTTTTTTCATTCAATTCTGTTTATTTCACAGATCATAAATGTAAAAGGTACTCCCAATGTTAAGACTATGAAAATTTTCCTATTTTTATAAATATTCTATTTTTCTAGGAACAAAGTACATACTGTTTCTAATTCTGTTTCTTCATTTGTAAAGTGGACTTGCCAAATTAATTGTTAAGATTCCTCACAATCTAAGACCCAATTTACTCATTAGCAAAATGCCAAATGACTAAACATTCTGTTCTACAGAGTATGTTTCTACAGCACAATGAGCTAATACACAATTGGGAGACATCTGCATTGTCTTGCTAGAATGTGGAAATAGTCTAGCTCATATGCATTTGATTTTCTTTTGGGGAAAATGGAATCGAAGAGCAGGCACCCACGGAGGACCTTGAGCAGCGA